>NC_092325.1:41002587-46556127 GCF_036785885.1 Coffea arabica | reverse complement strand
TGATTGAATTGAAATTGACATATATAGGTAATTATTATTACGATGAATAAAAGCACCTTTGAGTCTGTAAAACGAATGCCAGAAAAACAATTCGGTTTTATATAAAGTAATATTTTTAAAGTAATAATTAGCTATGTATTGTTAGATTTAAATTTCTCCGAGAATGTAACCCGGGGACGATGAGATAGAGACTCTGGAGAGAGATAATAATCGTTTTGTAATGTTTCTTGTGGGGTGCCTTTCTTTTTTTCTATTTTTTTTTTCTTTGAGCAAATAAAAGGAGAGGTCAGAGGTAAAAGAAAAAGACCATTTTTCTTAATTTAAACAAACCAAAGGCAGGAAAAAGAGATTACTCAGATAATGTAGACAAAAACCAGTCCAATGGTCCCGTGTTAGACGAATGTACCTTGTGCATTGACATGTATACCTCCTGATTTTAATGAAATCAACTCCGTTTGGATTGCAATTTTTAAATAAAAAAAATGATACGTTTTTCATGAACACATTTTTAATCACTTTTTTATCTTACATATATCAAATCGTTACAGTAATTTTTTTACAAAAAATCCAAAAAAATACAATCCAAACAAGCCCTTTCTACTTAATTTGCGTGCCTATAAAGTGTGATTTTCCCACTAATTATAATTATCAATAGTGCACGATTTAGGAGTCTTCATGACTATTTCCCCCAAAAAAAAAAAAAAAAGTATCTTCATGACTAAACCGAAATTAAAAATCAGACCCCAAGCTCATGTTAGCGGAAAATTTTGTCACTTGCTTGTTCACATTTAATTCCTTTTTGGAAAAACTACATCATATTTGCGTTTTTGTAACCTATGTAAATCTCATATTAAATCGACAAAAAAGGAATCTTGAAAATTTCACGTGAACTTTAGGGACTATTATTGAGCAAAATGAAAGAATTAGAAATCCCAAATGTTTTTGGTAGGCTAAATTATTTTTTAAAATTCAAAATTTCACCAATTATTGTGCGAGACAAATCCTTTTTCAATTTAGTTTTTTAAGCACATTAAATCCATATTTAATGGACTAAAGCTGCAGAGCTATTAACCTTCAGCATGTAAAATGGCATTCATAAAGTCCCCACTGGCGAATAAATGGGCCTGGTTAAGAATCAAAGTCCACCATCGAACATGCAATCCAAAAAACTGGCGCAGAAATCTTGGAACTAACTAAAGGGCGATCCAGTGTTTCTGAGGTTCTTTGGACGGCCTAACTAAAAGGCCCCATAGGCCCATGCAGTTCAATTGAGGGAATTGACAAAGGGAGACCCACTAATCTGGTAGCCCAATCCGGTAGCCCCTCGTAACGACAAGCACAGTTTACAGCAATATAGAAGTATAGAGCTACAAGTGAGTGATCAATGTAGCAGTTGGCCATCAAAGAGAGATTTAAAATTCTATTTAGGTGTAGGTTAAGGGATCAAATCTTCTTTCTTACATTCTAAAATTCAAGTTTTTTGAAAATGTTGTCAGCAGGTGCATAGGCACTTGTTTGGATCGATGATGGTTGTGTCAGGCAAAAAAAAAAAAAAAAAAGATCAATCTCTAGTTTTTTTTTTTGGTAGAAAATAGTTTGAGTGGGTTTGAATTCGCTTACTATCATGGATTAGGGAGGCGTTCCTGATCTGTGGTACTAACCTGGAATTGAATCCCACCCAAATTGTTTTCTATCCCTAAAAAAAAAAAAACAAAATCAATCTCTAATTTGACACATCAAAAAAACATTTTACTAGTAGAGATTTCAATTAAAATAATTATTAAGTACATGTTTGGATGTATACTTGGACAAATGCTTATTGTGTTGAATAATGTATGATTTTAAGTTTTTAGAATATATTTATCTTTTTACTCGGATGATAAAATGATCAAAATGCAGGTTTTTATTTGTAAAATACAAAAGTTATTCTAAAAACACCAATTTTGAACCCTTTTTTTTTTTCGGAGACAACAACAGTTGTATAACCTATTCTATTCTACACTAAGGGGGAGGGGCGGACCTAAGGAGGCCTAGGGATAACTCGGAGAGGACTGAACCACCACTGGACCAAACGAGTGCACAACACAGCCGCCTAGATTTTTTTGAAGCAAACTACTTAAATGTGGCATTTCGATGGGAGGCAAGGTACCCCACCAATTTTGAACTTCACTAAAAGTGTTTTTCACACTACTTTCTCCTAAATTTAAGGAATTGTGTCCACCAAACACCTCATAACATCCTTTTATCACCCAAAAAAAAAAAGCTTTTTTAGCCTAGGCACCGCATTCTCTCAAACAGACTTCTCTAAATGTTTCCTCTATGGCATTTTCAACTACTCCAGTTGATTGAATATACGTTCCCAAGGATGATCTGCCACGGCTTCGGGCAGTTATCCTTCCGTTTTCGACCTGGGATTTGGTAATTGGCAATGAATGAGTCAGTAAAGGATTCCATCAGCGGGTGAGGTAACGAGTAGAAATACACGTTTATGCGGAAAGATTTTCTCCGTCACCTAACAAAAAACAAATATACTCCTTTGACTATGCATCTGCACTTGAAAGACAGAAATGTTACCGCCAGTTCGATTTTGTTTTCTTAGGGCACGTTTTGACAAAATTGAAATCTGAACCCATTAAATCAGTGAATTGTTAAGTACTGAATTTGATATATTTGAGCATATATTATATTAAGTGACAAGTGAATAGATTATCACTTGTTTCTGGAGCAAATTTTCAGTAGAAAATTCATTGTCACTTAATGAATTTAGATGTTCTAATTTTAGTTATCAAAAGCGTTTGAATATATTAGAACATGAACACATTAAATTTAAGTAATGAATTGACTAATCAGACGGGGCCTTAGTCTAGACGTGATTGATGGTTACCAAAGTTTGAAGGCCTTTTTCTCTTCTAATAAATCCCACTCCACAAGCACAAAGAATTATATGTATAGCATGAGATGGTATAGACAGGGTCGTCCAACTCCAAAGATACCAAGTAGAATAGTCCACATTCTACTCCAGTTACACCTGCAAAATTTTCTTTTTTGACTGAACAAATGCTAATTTACACCAAGCATTGGTTTTGGAAGCACACGGACTACATATTTTTTTAAGGCAAACCAATGGATGGACTCAACGTTGGAGAGAACCAAAACGATGCATGGGACAAACTTTTGTTAGGTTTGGAAAATGAAATTTATTGGTCATGTGCCAAAGCAGTCAAAGCAATAATATGGCCATGCACCAATTCTTAATCTGTCAAGTTTTTTTTTTTTTGTTTTTTTTGGTGATGAAAAGGAGTTTCTTAGACGTACGTCCCAATCCAAAGTGTATTTTATATCACTCTTCACTCTGTTTTTTTTTTTTTGGGGGGGGGAAGAAGCTTTTTGGACTTGCCCAAGTTTTGCCTCATATGAGTTGGAGTCTATAACCGGCGAGCTCATCTTGCAATTTTTTATATTAATGTTTTCCAATCCATTTCAATTTTATATGTAGTGGGGTTCTTTTATTTTGCTCGAATATATTGGCATCTTGATTTTTTCTTTTCAGTATTCAACCTTTGGATTTTTCTTTTTCCTTGTTCTTTTTCATAAAAAAAAAAAAAAAAAAAACAAGCACAAAGATGGAAACTCTATGAATGTGGACTAATTTGTTTCTTAATTTGGTTAAATAAATGATTTTTCTTTATAAAAAAAAACAGAGAGAGAGAGAGAGTTTATAAGTAGAAATTCGCAAGAAATATGCTGGTTAACTTCATGTTGCTCAGGATTACAACAGGGGAGTGACGCAAATGAGTTCTTGCAAAGCATACTTATAATGATTCATGCATGCATAACTCAAAAGAAACGAACCTATGTTAGAAGTTATTAGAACTCTCTAAATTTTGGTATCCCCTTGAAGAAGGACAATAACCTTGGTGAATATACTTCAATTCTGAGGAAAACTATTATGTACACAAGGACAATTACCTTGGTGAACATACCTCAATTCTGAGGAAAAATATTATGTACATGAGTCTGGATCTCCATTTTTACGAGCATCTCTCAAATTCTCACTATTCATATGTGGTAGAAAAAGAATTCTAGAACTCCGTAACAAAGAATTACAAGGCCAATATGCACCAAGTAGATTCTATTTTTTTTTTTCTTTTTTAAACAATCAGCAACACCTATACTATCCTACATTAAAAGATAATGGTCCACCACAATTACTTTGCTAAGGAGTTAGAAGGAAGGCCCATATAGATCTTTCTTCTTTTTTTAAAAAAAAAAATTGCAAGAACAAGATTTTTGAACCTTTGAGCACCTATGGTCTAAAACCAACTACTCCTAAAGTAATTGGCCACCAAAAGAACTTTAAAACCCTATTTGGGTGTAGAGAAAATTTCACCAGCGGATGCCTACGCATCCGTTTGAGCCTGAAGTGGTTCAGTGAACTCTCCTTTGACCTCTTTAGGTTCCCCTCCTTAGCATAGAGTAGGAGCAGGCGCAAAATAGAATCTATCGTGTAAAAAAAAAAAAAAAAAGGAAGAGTACCTATGGTCTAAAGGGACTTTAAATCCCTACCGGTGGTTATGTCCCTGTAGATTCTATGTGTATGTTTTTCTACCTTAATGAATATTTCATTGGATTTCTCATGAGAGACCTGACAATTCCGTCCACTCATGCATTACATAATGTGCGTGAGCTTTTGAGCGTATCTACGAGGGGAGAGATGCCATGATGTCAATACTGAGAGATGAGTTTTTGTTGGTTATGGAAGGTTAGGAATAAGCCATTGCTCCATGCACTTCTCGTGAACTTGACTATCAACAAGTAGACAGGCATGATGTCGTCATCTAAGACACAAAAATCCACACTAGTCAAATTAAAGCACATGTTTAAGACTTTTAAGTCTTTAGGTCCCCTCTCCGACAAGTTCTGTGAAAAGCTATAGCATATAGTTTAGAAAACCGACACCAACCCGCGTCCAGAAAAGATGCAGTCCATGCAGGCCATTTTAAAAAAACAGACATTTCCAGTTTTTCTTTTAATTTTTGCTCATGGCGAGTATGTTTCTGCAGTCTTAGCTTTCAACTAAAACCAAAATAATTGATTTAACTACACCGACAAATTGGAGCACACCCTGTATTGCTAAAAATATCAAAGGGTATCCCTTTGAATTTCAGTGTAGATTAGTGCTAGAATTGACTGACAGACTACTACCTGCAGTAGTAGTACTATACACTTAAAACTAAATTTAGTGCTGCTAATATATCAGCAACATCATAAAATGAGAGCTAATTAATAATAAGTTGGCACTAGAAATAAGGATCATGAAGGGCTTCAAGAACTGTTTCTTGAGGCCAAATTCCACTCAGAATCTCATAGGAGTATGCTGCAGTGCCGGTCATCTCCATTGGAAGTCCCCGATCAATTGCTCCATAATCATCCAACCATGGCATGCTGTTGTTGATTGTATTCGTAATTGTGCCAAAGGACGTTGATTCAGAAATGATTGAATCTTCTTGGGCTTGTGATGATGAACTCATGTACTCTATGGTCTTTGAGCTTGATGAGCAGACTTTTGACCCTTCAGTACCGACGCTAATGTCAGTATAATCTTCAGTACTCAAATTTGATAGATGGGCAGAAAAATTGGGATGAAATGCTCCAGCTTGAGTCTCCAAAGAATATGGGGTAGTTGTACTGGTTGTTGAGGTAAAAGAAGCAGGCCTGCTAGAATTATCGTTGGTAGTATTGCTTGCAGGTTTCCTGAATGATGCTGCCATTTGCTTCTTCTTCAACTTGGAATTCCAGTGATTTTTAACATCATTGTCTGTTCTTCCACGGAGTTGAGAAGCAATGATAGACCATCTGCGATTCAATACAATATTGGACGTCACAAAAAAGGAAGGATAGTTACTACTTGCTACGTTACAAAGAATGAGTCGCAAAAAGCAACTTGCCTGCTTCCCATTTTACTGTAGAGAGTGCAAATTAAGTTGTCTTCCTCAGGAGTGAAAGGACCGTGTTTTATGTCTGGTCTTAGGTAATTAAGCCATCTCAAGCGGCAACTTTTGCCACAACGCTTGAGGCCTGCAGGCATGATCACAATCAAGAAATTGACAATGTATCAGCATAGATAACAGCACTGAAACATGAGTAAGGTGGGGCTAACACAATAAGGGCATACTGTAAGAAATGAGAAAAACAACAATTATTTTTTTTAGAAAAAAGCCCTGAAAGTTGACATGATTTTGCTACAGAGGATTGAATCTGGTCAGGTGTCAGAAAGATGGCCTAGGAACAACAACAAAACTTTCAGAAAAATGGCCTAGGAACAATTAAAAAATACAGGCATGCATCAACCTCGAATAATGTGTGGTCATGTCATGCAAACTGATAGATGAATTTTTACTGCTAATAAATCCCGAGAAGCAGAAGAAAAAGTAAAGGAGAGAGGGAAAACCAGCTTTCTGAGGCAAGGTGATCCAATTGCCACCAGTGCCATAGTCAAGGAGGTGTTTCTTGAGAATTTGATCTTCTTCCGGAGACCATGGTCCCCTTTTCACCTTGGTCTTGTCACAGCAAGGAGTTCTTCCCATGCTTGCCTGAATGAATACAGGGTTCTCTACACAGGATAGAGAAAAGGGAAGATCGAGTATTGGTAGTAGAGGAGATTATTTTGAGAAAAGAGTTGAAATATATAGGGGAGGACTCGAGTAAAGGGCTAAGGAAGAAAGATAATTCAGACACCCAAAGAGCCAAATCAGAACATTATAGGTACGGCTTAAGAAAACTATAGGCATGATCCACCGCTACCCAATTAGAACAATTAGGATGCATTGTGTATTTTAAGGTTTGTACCTTGATTTGACTTTGAATTATTTGGGTTACTCTAATTAAATCATTTTGATCGTCCTTGAAACATTTAAGAATGCCAAGGTGGGAAAATGGCCTAATTGATCATCCTGTGCGCGCGTGTGCGTGTATATAATCTCAATTAAGTTTATTATTGAATGTCTATTGCCAATTCGCAAAGCAAATGTTTGGATGGCAAATTATTTACACAAATTTATTTGTTTGTGTCATAAATATATTTTTAACCACTTTTTATTTTACATACATCATATCGAAGACGACTACAGTATTCTTTTAAAAAAAATTATTTCAAATAATCTTCTACTACAGCGTTCGCCA
Organism: Coffea arabica; assembly: GCF_036785885.1. NCBI lineage: Eukaryota > Viridiplantae > Streptophyta > Magnoliopsida > Gentianales > Rubiaceae > Coffea > Coffea arabica. Next base: position 46,548,945 of record NC_092325.1, on the reverse strand, counting down.
AAACAACAATAAAAAAGGATGAGAGAGAGAACAAAACAACAATAAGAAAGGATAAGAGAGAGAGAGAGAGAGAGAAGTTGCACACCTTGGAGTTGAGTGATAAAGAATCTAATGATATCATTCCTAAAGAGTTAATTAATTTTGACATGGATGGCCTTCTTGTTAATATCTTCTTTCATGTTTCTCTTCACTATAGTGGTCCACTTGATCCAAGAATTAAGTTAGACATAATTGAGCTTCACGTCAGTGAAAATTTAGTGTGTATGAAAGAAATTGAAAAAGAAAAGACACTATTAATCAATTTATGAAAGTTTAAAACATAAATTATTTTCTAAAACCTGAAAAACACAGTGGTTTTTACAGATTCACGAAAGAATACTGCATTAAAAAAATTTTCACACGCTTTTAAAATACGATAGTAGGAGTTCAATTTTCATACGTCTCCTATTTCTTCTTCCCTCATCTTTCCTTTTCTACCACTTTTAAAAGGAACTTTATAGGTTTCCAAAAATTTAAAAAAAAAAAAAAGAAAAAGGAAATGTACCACTTCTTAGTATTTCCTTCCTCTTAGAGAATAGAAGGAAAAAGAAAAGAAAAATCGTACTCTGTTTTTTTTTTTTTTGGGAGAAAAAGAAAATCGGACTTCAAGTCATCCATTGATTAGAGCAGATATAAAATTTGCTCAAGGCTCGTGGAACAAATTTGACTCTATTGGCGTTTTACCGGCCCAGGCTAGGCCGCAATCGACATGGGTCCGGAGGCCAGTATGCGTAGAGTCTGGGCCTGAGGACAATCTCCAGTTTACTGACCTGATTGTCTGGCCATTTTTCTTTATTTGCCACTCAAGTCCAAAGAACACTTAATGGAGAGCATTTAATGCTAATTGAGGCCCAGCTGATGACTTCCGATCGTAATATAGGGAAAAAATACTCCCATCTTTTATACACGGAAAAGAAAATAAAGAGATACAAATAGAGAAAGGAAAGAAGAAAACAAAAATCAGCAAAGTTCTATGTGCTGGTAAATCAAAAAATTCCTCAAATGCTAACTTAGTCGATACAATAAGATATGAGTAAATCTTGCATATATTGACAATGTATATACTATTATCGTCAAATTCAAATTGTGCACAGTTGTCATTCATTCAACGCTGATAGCGCATGCATTGTCATAATAAACAAAATTAATTCATAAGATATTTATGCATATTAAATTTAGTCGATAGAATAAGATATGAGTAAATCTTATATACATTGATAATATATATATTATCACCATTGGATTTATGATATGTGTGCAAAAATTGAATTTTAAATTTAAATTTTGCACAGTTATCATTCGTCCAACGTCCAACGCTGATGGTATATGTACTATCATAATAAACAAGATTAATTCACAAGATATTTATGCATATTAAATTTAACTGCCCAATGAAAGATCCAAACTTATGACCTTGCAAAACAAGTAAACCATTTCACATCAAACAAAAATGACATGGATAAGAATGAGAATTTAAAAAGAGTACTATCTAAATAGGAAAAATTTGACGTTATAACATACAAATCAAGTAATAAATAAAAGCCAGCATCAAGCTAACATTGGAATTTCCTTCAATGCCTCAACCAAAAAGAAAGGAAAAAAAAAAAAAGGGGGGATTGGCATAATTGCAAGGAATTGGAGAGGTGAAAAAGAACTAATTTGGGGCTCACTGATACGGCACGCGTGGGGGGAGAACTGAGATGAAGACATGGCAGAAGCAATCAGGGCCTGGTTTGATAAAGACTAGAGAGTAAGGTTACGACGGAGAGGAGATAAAAGCAGACCGCAAATCAGACAGAAACGAAAGCATGCACTATTAAGTATTCTGTTTGTATTTTGCTCATAATCTTCTCTTTTTTTTTTTTTTTTGTATCTAACAGACTAGATAATTTTTGAGGGAAAATTTTTTCTCTTTTTTTTAACAAAAAAAAAAAACCAACTAAAACAGCTAAAACTCTTGTGTAGATAAATTCCAAATGGATTGAAAGGTGGGAACGTGAAAATCATGAATCTAGTGTGTATGGGCCACTAAAAATTGGCTTTGCAATGAAGACACTGGTCCAAAATGCGATACAATGTTCATGGACAGGATTCTTTAAGACGGGGACACGACGTTGTTGTGACATATCTTTTCATTGCTATTATTTTTGAAAGTTTTTGACAAAAATTAGAATGAAAAAGATACTCTGAAAAATCAGTCGTATCACTTTTATTTTTCTTGGTATATGGAATTGAATGGACTAGTCAGCAAGAATCGAAATAGTAGCAATAATTAGCATTAGATTACATAGCACTCATACGGGCACTGAATTTTGACGTAAGACGGTTCGATAATCAAACTTCACTGGCGACTTTACTGAATCCGGTGAATGAGCAAGAGAATTGAGTTTAACTCAGTCGCAGAGCCAAGGAAAAAAATATTTTCCAATGGGAACGAAATTAAAACAAAGTTTTGTGTAATAGCAATATATGCATAGTAAGTAGCATGAAGTGGTAACATACATTGTGAATAGAACTCCATAGAGCACAAGTTTTTTGTGTGTGTGGAGAAAATCATCAGTAAACTATAACTCCTTGGACCATTATTGAGGTTGTACATATGGGTATGTTCGACTCAAGTCGAACTCGAATTGACAGCACACTGCTCGAGTTAAAATAATTGAACTTGGGTTCATCAAATTTTTAAATGTGAAATTCGAGTTTGACTTCAATTTATCTTATTCGAATTGGAGGTTAATTGAGCCTAATTAAGCTCATCTAATATAAATTAATATTTTAAACAAGAGATATAATTGACATTTTACATTAATAACTACACAAACATACATAATGGACGTTCCATTAAACTCGTCAAGCCAGTGAGCATAGAAGTTTAATACTATAACTCAATTTGTGGACACGCTGTCAAATTCGATCGATGTCGAACTCGAGTCGAGTAGTTGATCGAAATACTCGTAAGTTTGAACCAAATAAATTGGTCAACTTGCAACTCTAGTTATACATTTAGTCTCTCTACATACCTTCAATTTTGTTGACGGTTCCTGAAGCGACAACCCTAATTGCACATTTAGTCATCATTAAAGTAATGTATTATATCTATTACTTGACTTTTTCTATTAAAAATGTATTAACCATCACTCATGGTCATAATCTCTATATTAAGGTTTTTGAACTTGCAACTCTAGTTGTACATTTAGTCATCTCTGTAGAAAAAAATTAAACCAAACATTATTTTATAGTGTAGTCATGTGTCATTAATTAATTAGTTAATGGAGTTGGAGTTGTATGGGATTATTCCCTTTATTACTAGTATTAGGAGTCAGTAGTAGTGTACTAGTTAAAATGCCATTAGGGCTTATAATGACGAAGCTTCGTGTCATTTTCTTTTCATATGAAACCAAAAAGGCCGCTGCCTCGTTTGATGAATAGTTGAAGAAATTCCTTTGCCTCTATATTATTTTTTTTTTCTTCTTATGGGTTTATGTATGTTTATTTGTTTAGGTTCATTAGAATAGTACCAGAACGACGGTAGATTAAAATGTGGCAAACCTAACTCCAATATTGGTTGTTCTGTCTAAAAGCCCAAAATAAAAGTGGAATTCAATTTTTGATAGAAACAAATGATAATTCATCTCAAGGCATGTAAATTACATCAATATATTGAATCTGCACTTGTTCAAGATGCTAGTGAGAATGATAAGGAGAAAGATAGTTTGGCTTTATCACAAATTCATCAGGCAAATAATATGTCAATTTTTGAAAAAATGGTTACGGCTAATACGACAAAGGAGGATTGGGATATATTGGAGAAAACATATAAAGGGATCGACATGGTCCAACAAAATAATTTGAATTTGTGATGATAGAAAAATCTGAATCTATTGAGTCATTTTTTTCGTTTGTCAGATATTAAAACGAGATGAAATTCAATCAGTATGATCTTACTGACTGAACATTTATTGAGAAAGTTCTTAATGCCCAACCCATGAAATTTAATCATGTAATAGCTGTGATCCAGGAAACGAAAGACTTAAAAGATTTAAGTATTGAAAATTTGCATGGGTCATTAATTCTGCATGAACAAAGAATTAATAGAAAATTGGAAGATACCGCGGAGAAAGATATAGTTGAAAAAGTGTTGCAGTCGCAGTTGAATTTGAGAGGTAATAATAATGTCAGTGAGTAAGGTGACTTCAGTCAGAAAAATGTATGTGGTTACAACAATAGAGGTAGTCATGGCAATAATAATAGAGACAGAGAAGGTATATCAAATACTGGACATGGTAGTGATAATAATTTTATTTTTAGAGGTGGTTCTGATAGGGGCAGGTGATAATTTCGGCAGAGAAAATAATTTTAATCAGAATAAATTTTAAAATAATTTTGGACAGAGAATTCAATGTTATAATTATAGAGAATTGGGCTATAGACAATTTGAATATAAATTTGGAGAAAATATAGATAGAAATTTTCAGACTAATATTACTGACAAGCAGGTGCAAGATAATAAAAAAAAATTTAAAGCTTTTATTATTAGCATGTAATGCTGTTGATATGGTTGATAAAAATAAATGGTACTTGAATATATGTTGCAGTAACCATATGTCAGGCAAAAAAATTTATTTGTTGAACTTGATGAATTTGTCCGTAGTGAAATTAAATTTGAGAATAACACTGTTTTATCAGTGTTTGGCAAGAAAAAGATTTCTATTAGTTTGAAAAATGGGTCTATTAATTTTATTTATGATGTTTTCTATGTTCTTGAGTTGCATCATAATTTGTTGAGTATGGGTTCGTTGTCTGAAAAAAAATATGATACTTATATCAGAAATGGTACTTGTACCATTTTTTTATAAAAATATTAGAATGATTGCTAGCATACCAATGACTTCAAATAGTTTATTTTCACTAAATTTGAGTACTGTCAATTTTTTCTATTTGAATACAATGATAGATGATAGTAATTGGTCGTGACATATGCGATTTGGTCATTTAAATTTTGACAATTTGAGATTTTTGGTCGGTAGAAGAATGGTTGGTGGGTTGCATAATATTAAAAATTATGGTAAAGCCTGTGATATGTGTGTTTTAAAAAAAACAACACAATGATGCTTTTTAGACTGAAAAATCATAGAGGATCAAAATACCATTAGAAATTATTCATTCAGACTTGTGCCGTATGGAGGTTCCTACTAATGGTGTTTGCAGGTATTTTATTATCTTTATTGATGATTTTTGTAGAAAAGTTTTGGTGTATGTTTTGAAAAAAAAAATCTGATGTCGGTGACACCTTTAAAATTTTTAAGACTTTTGTTAAGAGGTAAAATGGTTGTCAAATTAAAATTTTGAGAACAGATAGGAGTCAGGAATATTTGGTGTGTGGTGATTTTCTTGAAAAAAAATAAGATGCAGCATCAGTTGAGTACCAAGTATGCTTCCCAACAAAATAGAATGATAAAAAGAAAGAATACACCAGTTATTGATATGGTGAGGTATATGTTGAAATTGAAAAATATGCCAATATTTTGAGCAATGGCAATTTCTTGTACAATTTATCTGTTAAATAGGTGTTCTATTAGAAGTGTTCTTTGAAAAACTTTTAAAGAAGTTTGGAGTGATAGAAAATCATTTGTTGGTCATTTCAGAATTTTTGGGTATATTGTTTACTCTCATATTCTTGATCAATTAAAAAAAACTTAATAAGAAGAGGGAGAAATATGTATTTATTGATTATAATGAAATCTATAAGAACTTGTAAATTTCTAAATTTCTAGGCCCTATTTTATTTATTTGCACGACTTCTCCGCATTTTCTTTAGTAGGAAAATTTTCTAGATAATTTTTATGGATACATATAGTTTTTAAATGATTTTTCTAGTATCGGTTAGTTTTTGAGAAATTAAGAGCGTATACCGGACGTGGGACCCGCTAACGCGGAAAGTTCGGAAAAATTCGGCCAGTTAGGTTAAATTTTGGATACCGGATTTATTTTAGCAGGTGTTAAGAGATAACTAGAGGTTACTAAATAAATTAGTGTGAGATGAACAAAGGATAACCATGTATTAATTGAAATGACAAGTGTCACTTGGTGACTAGTTCTTGAACTTTGACCACACTATTCACTACTTTACCAATTTAAGCAAAAATTAACCAAAAATCATCCTTATTTGTAGTTTCATGGCCGGCCCTCTCTAAGGGAAAAAGAAAAGAAAACTCTCCACTTTCTTAGCTCCAATCTTGTTCAATCTTCAATTTCAACCGTTTAATCTTGAATTTTCTCCATAAAAACCCCTAGTTGAGTGGTAGTGAAGTTGTTGGTGAAGTGGTTTGAGAAACAGGGGTGTTTAGTTGCTTCCTTTCTTGCATTTCAACGTGAGTAGCTAGGGAATGCTTTCTTTGGGTTTGATAATGTCAAATTAATGACTTATGTTGGTTAAATGTGTGATTTGGTGAAAGATTTCTTGACTTTGGTAGAGATTGGTGAAATTTTTATTTTATTCCATGAATTTTTCTGTTTTATATATGTAATATGGTGTGGCCATGGATGATGGTTGGGAATGGTTTAGAATGAAGCCTTAGGGCGTAAACTGTGGCTATTTGCGGAAAATTTCCGCTTTGAAAGGAAATTTCGGAAATTAGGGTTTCAATTAAACCCATTCTGTCCGGTACTATTTTTCCCAGTTAGAAGCCGAATTAGCCTTGGGTTAAAACATGAAAGTTGTAGGAAATGATATTTTATAGTTGCCTGTAAAATTTCAGGCCAATCAGAGCAACGTAGCATGTGATAAGACTGAAATACCCCTGCTGCCCTGTTTCTGTCCGAACCTGGTGATCAGCTTTAGTAATTGGTTAATTTGATTGGAAATACTACTGATTTGGTTGTTGATGTTTTCTTAAGAAATATATCCTGGTATATTAGCTTTCGGATGGCTTTGGAATCACTTGAATTGGACTTTGGTAGCCTGAATTATGGTTATTTAACCAGAATGCGGTTCGTTAACCTGTTTATACGGTTCTGGTTTGGTACATTGAACTTTTGACTTAGTTGCACTACAAACTGGACTGAGTGGCCTTCTTCAACATTGTAGCCCTTTCTGTTAGATTTGAAACAGTGTATATTGTACATCCATCCGATAATCGTAGTGTCGGTTGTGTCCAATACGCTTAATGACATCAAAACTGTTTTTAGGTCTTAGAGTTTAACTTTCATTTCCGGACTTTCCCTAACTTACTTTAGTACTTATACGTTCTAATGGAGTCTTAGTTTTGGTAGTATGTGGAATTGGTTTATGACTTGTAATCGAGTCTTATTGTGCTTGTTTGAACATTTTAGGGCGTGACGGTGATTCAAGACGCTCTTTGGGCGGAAGTGTATGAAATTTCACTTGCTTGCTTGGTGAGTGTACTACTCACTTGCTTGTTACTATGTAGTTTTGTTACATTTGAACTTGATATCTTGAATGTTTATTTGCACTATTGAAACTGATTAAAGTGAAGGTGTACTTGATCGACCTCACCCCTTTTGTATTATATATGACTGTCTACTGTGGTACTTGAATGGTACATGAAATACTGGATTTGGTGTCTTTTGGACGAGTATCCAACGGCCATTACTGTCACTACTGAGCTCAACCCCATTGGTAGTCGATTGAATCGAGTCAGCGAGAGTTTGGTCGTGAAAATTGACGAGCCATGAGAACTGTTATATGGAATCTTATAGTATGAGACTCCTAATTCCGGTATACTCGAGTATTACCAAATTTATACTGTATGGAGTTCGGGCCCGGTAGGGGTATGTTGGGTGGAAGAAATGGAAGTAAAGTGGAGCCTATGGTTGGTTACTTGTAAACATTGACGGAGGATCAATGAAATCCGATCAAGAATACAAGCGAGGAAAGGGGCTCTTGAGAGCCGTCCATATCCTTTTACCAATTCTATTGATGTGTGCTCTTGGCTTACTTCCTACTAGATGAATTGGAATGACATGCTATATGCTTATATGATCTTCGTTGCTTGAGTGGTATATGTCACTGGGCGTAAGCTCACTCTATTCCTTTTGTTTTCCTTACAGGAATTTGAATACTTTTGGAAAGGCTATAAATGTTGGTTGCCGAGTTGAGCTTATGTGAATGTATTTTTGAATAGCTCATTTTGGGCAAAATGCTAAGTGCATTTTGATCCAACCAATTCGTTGAGTTGTAATTTGCAAACCGTACATGTATAAACTTGTTGGATAGCTTGTATATGCTATTTTGGCTTGTAAATGCTTAATTTCAAGGTGTATATATTTGATTGATGTTTGGGTGGATTGCGGACAGATTCGGATTTCAAACGGCGAAAGGAAAAATTTTGGGGGGAAAGAACCGGGTCGAATCCGACTAGAAATTGGCCGGATTGGCGGCCGGATTGCCCTGAAATTTTTGGAAATCCGACTTTGCTCTCTGGCCAGTATCCGGCCAGATTCTGACGTGTTAGGCACTATTCATGTTCGGCTCCGATTTTCATTTTTTTTTGACTTAATCAAGCGTGCTTATATATTCCGAATCATTTTAAACTGCATTAAACTGTCTCATTAGTCCTGGCGAGAGTTGGGCAGGCAGTCCGCTAACTCCTTTGGTTCGCCTTAGGGGAAGGTGGGGCTGTCACAAAATCTTTCGGACTTACAGATTGTATAATTTTGTGACAAAAAAGTGATAGTGAATAAAAATGTGACTTTTGACGAAAGAGATATTTGAGACTGATATACTGGAGATTCTAAAACAACAAATGTGACTTTAAATTACTAGCAAGAGGATCCTAATGATGATGTTCAGCCATTATCGGTTGCTTAGGGTATACAAACTGTGTTAACTGGATGTACATAGCGTTAGTGACAGATATTAGCTCATCTACAGGATTATATTATTATACCAGATAATGTTCCTTCTGACGAAAATATTATTAATTTTACTTTATATATAGATTGTGACCCAATTGTGTATAAGAAGGCAACCAATGATGATCGTTAGGTAAAAATAATGGAGGAAAACATTCATACAGTAGAGAAGAATGACACCTAATAGGTTATTTCTCTTCCAACTGGTAAAAAAAAAAATCATTGGAGTGAAATTGGTATACCAGACAAAATTTAAATTTAGTGAAGTAATTGATAGATACAAGGCGAGATTAGTTGTGAAGGGATACAAGCAGAATCTCGAGATTGACTATTTTGAAGTATTTGCACCCGTTGTCAGGTTTGACACAGTCCTTATGATAATTTTTTTAACTGTCTAAAATAACTGGAGAATTTATTAAATGGATGTCAAGTCAACTTTTTTGAATGAAATTTTTAATGAAAATTTGTATATAGAATACTCAGCAAAATTTGTGAAAAGAGGTCAGGAAAATAAGGTGTATAAATTGAAGAGAGTCTTATATGGATTGAAACAAACCCCAAGAGTATGGTATACAAAAATTGATTCTTATTTTTTGACTCGTGATTTTTAGAAGTGTCCAAATGAGCACACTTTATATATTAATTTTTTTTCGTGGTGATATTCTTATTATGTGTTTGTACGTAGATGATTTAATTTTTACAAGAAATAATTTATAGATAATTGTAGAGTTTAGGGAGTTTATGATTAAGCAATTTGATATAACATATATGAGACTCATTTCATATTTTCTAAAAATTGAAATATTTCAGTCTGATCGTGAAATTTTTATATCTCAAAAGAAATATGCAGGTAATATTTTAAAGAAGTTCAAAATGAATACAGTGAAACCGATTATGACACTAGTTGAAGAAAATGATCCAGTTGAATTGTTTGGCTACACAACTAGTTATTGGACAGGTGATGCGGTAGAGAGAAAGAGCACTTCATAGTACACATTTTTTATTGATTCTGACATATTTTCCTGGAGTTCAAAAAAAGCAGCAGGACATTGTATTGTGTACAGTGAAGACGGAGTATATTGCAGTAGCTAACAGCGCTACTCAAGTTTTGTGATTGCGTCACAACACAAATCTGTTGATCTTACGAAATTTATTGTGACAGTAAATCAGCGATTGAGTTATCTAGGAATCCAATATTCCGTGGGCATAGCAAGTATATTGACATTAAATATCAATTCATACGTAAGTTGGTTCGAGAGAGAAAAATTAAAATTAATTATTGCAGAACTAAAAAGCAAGTGATTGATATTTTCATCGAAGTATTGTAAACGGAGATTTTTGTGAAGTTGAAGAATATGTTGGGTATATTCAAATTTGAAGAGCCTGATTTAAGAGAGATATTGTAAAAAAACAAAAAATTAAACCAAACATTATTTTATTGGGGTAGCCATGTATTGGTTAGTGGAGTTGGAGTTGTATGGGATTTATTCCCTTTATTACTAGTACCAAGAGGTAGTAGTAGTGTCTTGTATTAGTTAAAAAGTCAATAGGGCTTATATATTGCTAAAGCTTTGTGTCGTTTTCTTTTCATATAAAACTAAAAAAGCCGCAGCCTCGTTCGATGAATAGTGAAAGAAATTCCCTTGTCTCAGTGTCATTTGTCTTGATTCTTCCTGTGAATTTATGCGTGTTTGTTTATTTGGTTCCATCAATCTCTGCATCGAAATCTTATCGAATGTCCCCAAAGCGACAGCCTAGTTGTACATTTAGCCATCATTAAAGGAATGGATCATTTATACCTATTACTGGACTTTTCCTATCAAAAATTTATTAACAATCACTCATGGACATAATTTCTAATATTAATGCAAATTTTCTTTGGTCAGTGGAGGCACTAACCAAAGTAGATCCGCCCCCAGTTTAACTTTCATATTTTATTTCAATTAATCGAGGGTCGCCCAATGTTTCGCCCTAAACAAATGCTACTACTATTAAACGCTTTAACTACGAGAGGACAATCAAATGACAAAACCATTTGCCCTAACAAACACACTACTGATTACTTTGATGACATTTTCAATGGATAAATTGTACCAAATCTGTCAGTTGAAACCATGAGAATGATTCGTGATTCGATAGCTTTTCTGACAAAACAGTGTCTGGTTTGGTACCAACTCAATCCGCTAAAGCTTAGTTACAAACTGAACCCTGCACTCTCAACCTGGTTATGTGGATAAGATCACGAAGCATTCTCAAAAAAGTCATGAAATGCAAATAAAGACTTTTGTTTGTCAACAGCAAAATGTACCACATGCAATATTTTTGTGTCTCAAAATTTGTACTTTAAGATATGGCACCGTGAATTGGTGCGGGAGGTCAAGGGTTCGAATCTTGCCTCTCACAAAATTTGTCACAAAATTTATTGATCAGTTTCGATGGAATTTTTACTCACATCGAGTCCCCTCCCCCTCTTTCCTAAAATAAACTAGTTTAGGTTATAGAAATTCTATCGTATCGACAAAAAAAAAAAAAAGAATTGGCGGCCACTGTTTTCTTTTTATAACTAGTCCCCTCAAATTTCTATCTACAACCATTGCAATGTTGAAAATATGTACCTGGATGGTCCTCCATGAGAATTTCCTTTCGTTTAGTATAAACTACTATTTCTTACTTTACCACTAGTAAATTTGAAATAAACCATTGACAAAACGATAAAGTGGGGAAAAGATTTGGATGGGATGGGACTAGTGGGCTATGTAATTGACACTCCATGTCCAAATAAATGTCTAGAGTGAATCAGAAACATGCATCAAAGAATATTTCAAAGGCGGTGAGATTGACATTTTAAAGTAGAAGCAGCGTTAGCGTTGTAAACGAAGCTTACCTCTCAACGAATGATTCGGTCTCAAAGAGGCTATTGATAACCACCAAGGCTTTAAAGTCTCGATTGGAGCAGGAGATTATTAAGGATTCAATCTTCACCTTTTACTATATATCTGCGGCTACTCTCGCTGGAATTCCTTTTGATTAGATTCTCCTTTCTTCTAGATTAGATTAAAATAAATTATATAAATATTATCGTTATAATAAAAAAATAAAAAACGAATGATTCGATTTTGATTCTTTAACAAATTAATTTTAGTTCAATTTTTGATAAATTTAAACTTGAATTCGAATTATTATTATTATGATTTGATTGAAGAATCGAATCAAGTGCGAGTTTGCAAATACCTGATTCATCACGGCCCAAATAATTAGTTCAATTTTTTATACATCTTAATAAATATTAACTTTTACTTTATGTAAAATACTATAATATTTTATTATATAAGAGTTATATGCTAGCACTAATTAAAAAAATATTAAAAAAATTCGAGCTTTCGAGCTCGAACTTTTTCTTTTTTCAAAAGAAAAATGATAACAGCTTTTCGAGCTCGAACTTATAAAATATAATATCAAACTGAACTAGAGTTTAAATTTTAAACTAATATAGAATTTTGAATCAAAAAAAAAAAATTGAAATGGAGCATGAGAGGTGAAAAGTTGGATTAGATGTATGAGAGTGTGCATGAACACGTGACTGACTAAATTTGAGAGTTGAGAGGATATGGATGAAGATCCCCAGGCATTGCATCCACTGTTGAAGCTCGTCAAATCAACGGGCATGTCTCTGTCTGAATGTCTATGTCCATCTTCTCATCCCATCTCCAACTAAGCAGTTCGGAAGGCCCCTTGACTGCAACCCCACGTCTTAAAAAGTTGGGAGCAATGGCAGACAGGAATTTACTGGCTAAGGACTTTGAGCTCCAAGACAAAAACATTCTACTACTGACCAAAAAGTAAAACAAATTATATGATGATTAACAATTTCGGGCCAAGCTTACATATTTTCTGCAAAAACATCTATATAACTACTGTATTAACTAACAAAAGACACACAAAATACGGTGGACTCTCTACTTAATTGTATGATGATGTTTCCCGATTTTGGACCTCATTTTGCCTTGACATAAAGTAAAGACAACGCAAAGTTTTTGTGATTCATGTCTTTACTCCCACCACCGCAACAAGGGCTGGGGTGGTTGGGGGTCTTCAAGAAGTCTGTCGTGTTTTCAGACAACTCCTACGTTAGAGATGATGGTGGCTTTAAGTATTGTTGTTAGCTCCGTATGAATAGATGTTACGGCTCGGTATGGAGTATATGTTTTAAAAAAGCGTATCTTTAAAAATTTTACTGTAACGATATATATGAAAAATTTTTACTGTAAATGATATTTTTGAAAATGCTTTTTTTAAAACTTTACTTTATCAATGTTTATAGAAAAAACTTTTACTATAAATAGATAGATTTTTTAAAATGTTTTTAGGGTATTTTTTAAATATATTTTTAGAATTTAAAATTTAATAAAATTTTTTTAAAAAACTACACCACTATCCACCCTCCCCTCCTCTATGCCTAATACCACCTCCACATCTCTTCTCCCTCATCCTACTCCTCCCTCTTTTGCTTCCCCCTATCCTCTCTCTTCCCCTCTTCTTTCTTACCTCCTCCTTTCCCTTCCTCTTTCCTCTTCTTTATCCCTCACACCCTACTATCTCTGTGCCCAACCAAATTTGATCGCTATCAATGTGACCAAAAATGGGAGAGGAAGGAATAGTGGGGAATGGGGGAACGAGAAGATAAGGGTGGAGAGAGATGAAGAGACAGAGAGAAAAAAAAAAATTGTGACGGCTAGTAGTAGTGATTATCCGTGGTGGTGGCCAATGATGGCTAATGGCTGGTGGTGGTATGTGAAAGAAAAGAGAGGATGAGGATTTATTTTATTTTAGTATATTTGAAATTATTTTTGGATTTATTTTTGAAGTTAATGTAGACTCCAAACCTAAAAAAAAAAAAAAAATACTTGAGAAACACTGGAATTCAAACAGAGTCGTTATTTTTTTTTTCCTTTTTAATTTTGATGGTTAGTTATGCTTAATAGATGATGGAGCTAATTGAGAGTGTGTTTAGATTACAAGTTTTACAGTAAAATTTTTTTGCGTAATTGATCATTTGATGGCATATTCAATACGATAGAATGCTACTGTAGGAGCTTAATTATGTTTTTTGTTTTTATAAGTAAAAAATTTGGAATTCAAGATTTTCTATACAATTCATTCATTCGTATCATCCAATCCAATCCTTCCCTCGCGCCGCCTTAATTAAGTGAGTTTTGCTAGAAATGAGTGTAATAACTGTCACCTGTAGCACAATCTTAGCCCACATTTCCTGTCAATTTATGGCAGTGCAAAACTTCCTCTTTAGCAATTACGTTTGACCAAAAACCACCTAATTTCAGCCATATAATAGTAATAAGTAGTGAACCAGAGTTCAGTTTTGTGACGGCTCCATAAAATAAAAGAAGATCGAAATCCACTATTTTCTGGGGTGGGGAAGCACAGGATTCCGGGACATCCCACTGTTACATTAGTGCATCATAGGACACAAGCAAATCACTTGCGGCTTTTGAGGAAATATGGCTGGATAGATTGATATGCTGCTGCTTTCCCCCTTTTGCCTTTGCGTAGTTCAACGAGAACTACTGAAAACTCAACCAGGTACACTTTGGACCATCCCATGATAGTTTCTTTTGTCGGCCTGTTTCACAGTATTTAAATCCACCCTTGTCCCCTCCATAATGACCAATCTACCCTCCAATCCCCAGGGCCCACCTTATCTACGTCCTTATCTACTTGACCATCAATAATAAAATATACTGTCCTCTCGATCCTGTAAAATTAACAGTGGATCCTCTTTTATACGATGTATTAATAATTACGAGAAATATACATAAAAATAAAGATAAATTTGTATTGAAAAACATGAATTAATTTTTTTAAAGTGATAATTAATTTAAAAAAAACAGTGATAAATATGATAAATTTTATGTGACCGAAAAGTACCATATTAGGCAGTAGCGCAATCCTATTACACAGGGAAGGAGGGAGGAGGGGAGGAGAGTCTAAAAAAATTGTGTAAGAGATTATCAGATATACAGACTTGACTAGATCAAATGGATGACCAGACACTTTTTTTGAATTTTTTTCGCCGCAAGCGTGATCCGAACCTCTGATCTATAGTCCCAGCAACGCATTTGAATATTACAGAAAATACATGAACCTGTGAGCTTGAAGACACCAGAATTTTAGAGAAGAAGAGATTAGAGTCGCAGATATTTGTCGTGGGACCCACAAATATCAGCAAGTGGCGCCTTGTCAAACCGGTCCCTGTCGCTTCATTGAAGGCTTCTCCCAAGAGTAAAGAAATATTAGAGATTTTGTTGTTATTAACCAGATATTATATTGTCCAAACTGAGGATTTAATTAATTAATGATTATCCAAAAGCAGCACTCCACTTCTTTCACCTAACGCTGATCCAAGTTGGCAAGTATCCAAGTGGGCAAGTATTAGGCGTCCGTTTGTCTGCAGTAAATGAGTAAATTAATACTCGCTCTATTATTATGTTTCACTCAGCTTTTCTTTTCTTTTCTTTCTTTTTTTAGAAAAATTTAGGCCATGTTTGGATTGCTTGTTTTCGTCGGAAAATATTATCATTTTCCGTGATCACATTTTCCTATCACCTTTTTCCCTCACATATATCAAATCGTTACAGTAATTTTTCCATAAAAAATGACGGAAAATGCAATCCAAACACAACCTTAGTCAGAGAGAGATAGAATTTAATAAGCAGGGAGGAGAGGGATTCAAATCCAAATCAGCGGTGAAACTAATAAATTAAACTAAGAAAAGTTAAATATAAAGAGAGTAGAGTAGAGACAAGAAAATAGTAAATCAAAGGTTTAAAAGGTTACAAATGAGATTTATTTGTCCCTCTGTTTATAAGTGATACAGGATCAAAAGTACATTTACTAACATTAATATAGATGCATGAATTCAATAATTTCATAATCAACTACTAATAAACTATAAGAACATACATGATTGTACCATGAATCTTCTTGTAGGGATTGAATGTTTCAATGCATCCCTTGGAGCAATTAATGTACATCCATACTTATCATTTCATTAACTTTACAACAAAATCATTTAATTATTGGATTTCAACAACCTTAGTCACTACGTAATATTTTCTCATTGGGTTTTTTTTTTTTTTTAGCAAAAAGTCTAATTTGCGGTGTTATGTAATTTTCACATGATGCTTCTCGAAAATTCTTTTTTTTTTCCCCTCAATTTCTTGTATTTTGGGTAAGCAATGTAGCAGAGATGAATTTCACCAACAGAAAAAAAAAATTAAAAATGGGCTTAACTACATCAATTAGTTAAAAAATTCCGTGAACCATCTGCAAATATACATATATACACACGTAGAGATTATGGACATTAAGTACGGACCAAAAAAAAACAAAAAGGTCACAGTTTTGCTTAAAGATAAGGACGTTGTTTTATTAGTCCGAGCGTCCACGCCACAAATCTAATCCTAAGGAGATAAGTCTTCTCTTGCTTTCTGCGACTTAATTGGTTCTCCCCTTTTTCTTGTGTACTCAATAAACTGGTCCTGTTTGTCACAGATGGAATGCAGTCATTATTATTATCAGCTGCACTAAGCTCGTGAAGAAGACAAGAAGATTTTGTACCACACCTATCTCCTCCTCCTCCTCCTCTAGCGACTTAGACCCCAGCCAACCACTGGGCCAATGGCTCAGTCGACATCAGAGAGGGGCTTAAGTCCCTCCTTGAACTGTAAAGTAAGGGTTTAAATTTTATCTGTAACGAAAAAAATTTAAGAATTGTGTCAAAACACTTTCTTAATTTAGTTGGATCTGTATACTTACTAATCTCCTATCACAGTCTTTTTAGACTCCCCTCTTCCTAAATTAGGATAGAGTAGGTTATATAAATGTATCGTTACTGAAAAAAAAAAAAAAAAAAAAACTTAGACCCCAGCCCATCCTTTTTTTTTTTATATATAATACAGCAGTAGGTCCCGAAAATCTTTTCCTACCATCCTATGCCGCTATCCCTATGCTCGTTTTCTTTTGCACTCGTTTTTTAAATGATTAAATCCCAATGAGTTTGTTTGGATAGAGAGAATTTGGAAAAAAAAATTTTGTCTCACAAATCCCAATCACCTTTTTATCTTCCCAACCACCTTTTTATCTCACACACATCACATCACAAAAAATGCTACAGTAAATATCTCAAATAAATCATCCAAATTCTCTCTATCCAAACAAACTCAATCTTTGATTAAATAGTACCAAAACTTCAACCTGGGGTCGCTCTAATTATTCTTCCATGGGGACAAGACGAGATCTTATCTCCATTGACGGTAGTGAACCTTTCCACACTACAGAATTTCCGGAAGAACCAACTACAGTTTGTTGGCTCTGTTTGTACTTTCGACTAGGACCGTCAATGCAACCAGCCCCATCTCCTCCCCATTCGGTCCAATAAAAGTTCGGTGAATAATAATTCCCGTTGAATTGAGTTGAGTTTGGAGCTAAATATTATATTTAAATTAAATATGAGTCGAGTTTGAATCTTAATAGTTTAAAAATGTATTGACAATTGATCATCATATTTTATTATTTATTTTTCACGTACATTGAACTAATTGGATATATTATTGTTAAAAAATTCTTGATTTATATGCTTTTTAATTAACTCTTACTAATTCGTGTATAGTTTTAATGTCGTGATCTTGTGGATGTCAAATTAGCTTTAGAACTTGATAGTTATAGTAATTATATTAAGAAAATTAATGAGCAATAGGGGAATTTGAACTAAAACCAAATTAAACTCATAACCTAAATATTTTATAAGTCAAGTTTGAGTTTATATTTACCAATCCGAAACTTATAAGCCAAAATCAGAAAGTCGTACTAACTACATGAGTAGAACTTCAGATGGCCCGATTGACAAAATATATACTGTAATGATTTAATATAGATGTGTTAAAAAAGCGATTTAGAAATATGTTCATGAAAAACTTAAAAATTTTTTAAAGAAAAATGGTAATCTAAACAATGCTTTAATTCACATCTTCAATGACTCTTTTCTATGATTAATGCTAATAAAAATGGAATTGAATTTCATGCACCGTATAAAATCTAAATGCATAACACATACTAACATCTGCCTTTTCCCTTTTTTTCAATTGCACGTATGATATGACATGCATCACTAATTCTCGTGTCAAAGGAATGGTTACATTGAAAGTACTAAAAAAATTATCTCTAAAAGGGTATTAGATGCACTTGGAGATCAGATTCTTTAGAAAAATCTTTCTTTCTTTCTTTTTTTTCAACTGAGAAGATTTACACCCAAAAATTCTACTTGCAATCCTCCCTTCCATTTTACCATCAAATTCAACCCTCTCCACTTTTTTTAAAACAAATTTTATTTTTGAACCACATTTTGACCTCAATGACAGTACATTACAAAAAGATTACAACAAATAATAATAATTTTTTTCCATCGTGCATTTTTAGTCATTAATAAAGCGTTTTACTAATTAATTATCGATTGAACTTTAATGCACTGGCTTTGCCTTTTAATCAATATCCTTAAATCCAACCCCTCTCTTACTTGAAGAAATAATCAGAATAAATCTTTGACAATTAAGAACCTGCCAAATATAAGAGCCACCAAAATACCAGGTAGGTGACATTTTCTAAGAGAGATTAACCTTGAAATTCGAAAGGCAATACAGAGTCAAACATATGGTTAAGAACATGAATATGAAATATACATCGGCAGCCCTAAAATCGTACTAAAATCGAATATACAAAATATACAAACTACATTTTTTTTTTCTCCAAAATTTAATCTCCCACAAAATGGCGATTTAAACACTTAAATCCATCCCTCCTCCATTCATCAAAAATTTAAAGCTTTATTTACACAACTTTCAACTTGCATCCACGTACTCACAAGGCCGCCGACCCGATTAACCCCCGGCATCTGACACATCAAAAAAGAATTCAATCAAAACACGACCCGCCGGATCATTTCACGAGTTCGGAAATCCACCCGAAATCAGGAACCGGGGTGGCCGACTCGAGGGAGTTCTCCTTGCTCAGTTTTGCATAGATCTTTGCGCGAAGGTCCCGGCCGGATTCAACCCGCTCCATCGCCGGCTCCTCTTGGCATGCCTTGTCCCACAGATCAAACGCACCGAGTCCGGACCGAGTTCGGGCCGGGGTCGGAGTAGCGGGCAGGCTCGTGAACCCGGGCCTTAAAGTGGAGGGGCTCCGAGGCGAACAAAACCCACCACCCACTTGAATCCCCCATGGAGGAGACCCAGCAGTCATCCTCGTGTTACCAATCTGCAGGTTACGCATTGACTGAGCGAGTCCACTCACTGAGTTCAAACTCACCGCTCCGCTAGGCGACATGGGAGGGGACTCGGAAGCCGGGGAAGAAGGCGGGGAGGACAGAACTGAAGTGGGAGACGACCCAAACGCGCCATTTTTCGCGCTCAGGGGCGAGACACCAGAATCATAAGCATGTCGACCCGGCGAGTTGCATCCGAGCCGACTAGGAGATCCGTCATAGCACTCGGTCTGAGGAAGGACGCGCAGCTGATCAGGAGTATGAGCAAAGAAACAGACCCTCCGGCGACACTGGGTCCCATCTTTACAGGGCTGCGTACGATAGCGAGCAGGGTGGAGCCAGCACTCGAATACGCCGTGAGCGAACTCGCAGGAGTCGCCCTTCTTACACGCGCCTTTCCTGAAGTCCGGACAAGCGCTACCGGAATAATGATACTTGCGTGGGTCCCTCCGGCGAGCCTTCTCGCCCGGATGAGCATACGGACACTCAGTCCAGTCATGTGACCTGGCACGTGCGCACCTGCGAACCTTAAACTCGAACATGCGGAACTGATCGCATGAGAACGCGTCCACAGGTATATCCAAGTCATCGGTATCCGAGACGACGTCGTCGGAGCCTGTGTTCGACGGCAGATATCGCTGTAGCGCCGTCAAGTTATCCAAGGCAAGTTCGAAACTGCTAGCATTACTGCCGTTAAGGGAAATGGAATATGGTGAGTGAATATTAGCCGTGCGATGGTCATCTAAGAAATCCCAGGGAGGTACTTGGACGGTTGGATTTGAACGGGGAGAATGATCTCCGATCATCATCCTGATGGAACTATGTTGGAAGTTCTCTCTCTCTCTGTGGGTTTACGCTTGATGGGGTTGAGGGCAGGGTTTGAATATAAACTACTTTGTTAACTGTGGTTAAAATGTGGACTTAACCACGGTTGGGTTAAAATATCTGTTGGCTTCCGCCTCCACTATCTACTGTTTGCCGGTTAAATTAAAGCACAAAACTAACTTCACGTAGCAGTCACTACAATTTTGTCACAGCCCGGACTTTCTGCTAGGAAGTGGATTCACGTGGGTCCTACTAGACAAGGACACGTTTGGACAATGTTTGAGGCTTCTCTAATGTGAGGAGCTAGAGCCCAGACCCAGAGGCTGGAGGAGTGTCTAATGCTTTTGAACGACTCAAATAGCCCACCATAACATCCGAGGATAAATCTAACCTGAAAGAGTATAATTACTTAGGAGAGGCTGCATAATCTTTTCTCGTATAGGAAAATATGTAACTTTGATTCTCTATGTTTTTTTTTTCCTTTGGCTACACTATATTATAACAGTAGCGTTACTTGTTTTTCCCTTTCTTTGAGCAATATAACTTAGTTATATCGTCCGATCAGATGGATTGGGGACTGGCCAATTTGTTCATAGAACAAATTTAGTTATGTGACTAAATTGTTTAAGAAAATAGACTTTATACCAATAGATATTTGTGTAATTACCTAACTGGTAGTTTAAACTAAATTTATACACAAAAAGACATGGATGTATAAGTAGTGCGGTGCTCCTGGGTAATTCTGACGGTTTCCATAGTCTCCTCTTTAAAAGTAGATCTCAGGTTTAACTCTCGTGAGTTATCCTGTTGTGATTCTTCGGGCAGGACTCTCACAGCTTGGAAGGAGTAGTCTGGTCCATTCAGGTGATTCTGGCCAAATCAGAATACCTTACAGTAAAAAATATATATATATTAGTAGTGTGGTTTCGGGCATTGAAAATAAAATATAACTCATAACAGTTTATCTTATAGGATTACTCGATTCATAGGGTTTGTTTGGATAAGAGTTTATTTATCAAAATATATTTGCTTACATCATCATTACAATTTCCAACACACCTTTTTATCTTCTCAATTACCTTTTTATCTCACATACATCACATCACAAAAAATGCTACAGTAAAAATATCTCTAATAATTCACAATCCAAACAAACCAATAGTTTCTTACCGGACTGTGAGACATTTAATATAGTCAACATAATTTGGATTATTCAAATATATTGGCAAAATGACAACTATAAACATTCGGCTCTATGTTCTACATCGCACCTAGTAAAAATTTAAAAGTGAATTGATTTGTTCGGTCACATAATTCAATTTTACTATAGATTTGTTTTCTATAACTCTTTAAAAGGTCGAGATGGAAAGAAAAAACTTGAGTTGGTGTAAAATATTTCAATTGTAATTTTTTGTGGAGGTTTTAATAATGCCACAATAAGAATAAACCCAAAAAAGAAACAAAAAGAAAAGAAAACTTGTCCACAAGCTCTCTCTCTCCAAACACATACCTGTAACCAGGTTTTCCAAGATGGGTCCAACCGCCGTGGCATCACGACCGTGGACTGAATCCAGGAGTAGGTTGCAGGTGCCAAGCAATGGGACTTCGGGATGTGCCGCAACTACCCCTATCATATGGCTATGGGTGAATTTAGCATATCATTCCACGGATAGGACTTGATGATGTGCCGGAACTACCTCTCCAGGTGAATTTAGCAGACAAAAATGGGTTATTTGCAGTTAGCACCTCTCAACTGTGTTGGGATCGGAACACCGATTTGGACCGTTGGTCATGATAGGGGTGGGAGGTCCAGAATTCAGACTTTATCTCCCGTCAAAAAAAAATTATCATTATGCGTGACTAATCACTTCCAATTGATTCTTCCATGATGCTTCCTGTTGATTGGGTTTTCATTTCCCTAAAATATATTATCATCGTGACAAAAAAAAAACTACATTGGGATCGGACTTTAGATCCTAATATTTAGCTTTCACCCTAAATAAAGATCTGGTTTTTCTTTTTTTTTTTTGTTTGACAAAAAAAAGGGAAGAAAATAGTGTTAATATGAGTTGCAATTGAGATCTCTCGGTGGGGAATTGAAATCCAAAAAATGGAGCAGAGAAACAAACAGTTTGTTTGGATTGTGAATTATTAGAGATATTTTTACTGTAGCACTTTTTATGATGTGATGTATGTGAGATAAAAAGGTAATTGAGAAAATAAAAAGATGTGTTAGAAATTGTAATGATGATGTAAGCAAATATATTTTGGCAAATAAACCGCAATCCAAACAAACAGAAATTCGGATTTGCTTTATAGGAAGATTTTCATACTTAGACTACTAGTGGTACTATTACGACATAAAGGTTAAGATTAATCTTATATATAGTGTCAATATATATATACTATCACCATTAAATATATGACACATATGTAAAATTTAAATTTTACTCGTGTATCATGTATCCAATGATGATAGTGTATATATTGACAATGTATATAAAAATTACTCTAAAGGTTAAGGGGTTATTGCGGTGGCGGTGCTATTGTCACGGGAATAGGACACTAGATTTTTTTTGATTGATTTTCTTTTTTGTCTCATGACCTCGAACAAGTTATTGTGTTGGTTAGCTGATAAATTTGAATAAATTTTGATGGTAGTAAAAATTAAGAGGTTATGGCGGCGTTAATGGTGTTGGTAGTGTTGCCGCGTTAATGGGTTATTTATCTTTTTCTCGATAATTGTTTGGTATCAATATGTCAGTTTGATGTTGTATTATTAGTTGGATTAAGATATTATAGTTTGATGTTGTATTATTAGTTGGATTAAGATATTATGGTAGTGGTGGGTACGTGTGGTAATAGTGATTGTTTTAGACAATGTACTTTTTAATTTTCTTTATTTGTTATCTGCATTGTTTGTTGAGTTTTTAATATTAATTTGTGGTATTGAAGAGGCTATGGTAGTGGCGGTGTGGAACAAGTTATGATGATGGTAGTCCCACTATTTAAGGTGTGAGATATGAATATTGCCACGCTTGGCAAATAAATTTTTGATCAAGTTTATCTATTATAAATTTTTTAATAATTTTTAACTGTGATAATTTATAAAAAAATTTAAAAATTTTAAATTATACATTTTAAAATATTCAAAAATTTACATATTTCAAAAAAAAATTTATAACTTTTACAGTAAATTATAATAAATTTTTAGATAAATACAAAAAAAATTCACTTGCTAAATTGAGCCATGGAGCGTTACATATATATATATATAGGTTTGATGAGTTGGTAGACATTAAACTAAAGGAGTTTTGTTTAAATGGATATTTATAGATTTTGAGGGATATTTTTGGAAGTTTAGTACAAATGTGAGGGTAGACCAGTCACGGCATTCTTTTCTTTATCAGCTTTAGCTTGACTTATAAATTGTTTAAAAAAAACACACACACAAAGTTGGAGGTAGTTAATTGCAAAAATTAAAAGTTTAGAATGTAAAGATCTTTATATAATTGAGGGGTGTAAACTGTAATTAACCCAAAAATTACCAACCACGTCATAGTCATAGGTTCCAACTTTCCCCTCCGGTGAAGTGGCGCATCGTCAGAAATCGTTTAGCTTCATCACGTTCCTGCTTGTGCACTGTTTTGTCCCGTTTCTACTGTTAACAGTTGACATGGAAGTTTTCTCCTCTTATCAAATGAGATAACTACTTGTGTGGTGAAACTTTTAGGCAATGCCTTGCCGCTTGTCAAATAATTGAGAAGTCACTTGGCAAAAGCAAAGAAAAGCACTAAATTTTCCACCTTTCTTATATACAAGGTAGATATTACAATGCTGCCAAGTTGTACATGCGTAATTTGGTGTATTGCAGAGTGAAAGATATGAACGAAATGCAACTTTTTTACAAAAAAAATTTTGTCATTTTTTATTTTCCCGCAACAACAACAATCTATTCTACTTTTATACTAATCAACACTATGCGGGAGGGGAGCTCAAAAAAGTTTGTACGAGGGTCGGGGGCAAATTATATATCCACAGCCCTTATTTTAGTTCCACAACAAATCTATATTGAAGAACAATTATGCCCTTCAAACTTTGGTGGAAAGGGTGAATTTGGATATTTCAAGCAATTTTGGATCTGGCAATATCACTGTCCAGGTTGAGAGTGAAGCACGGGATCAGACAAGTGTACTACTGCACTTTGTGAAATTTTTAAGAACAACTCTTGTGATGTATTGTGTGAGGATTGAACTCTGACCTAGTACACGGAAGAATTTTAAAGAAGGCTCTTCTTACCTATTGGATTTTCTGTCTAATTGAGAAAGTAGAAATTTGGGCATCAACCTTTTTTTTTCTCTTTTTTTGTCTGGTTGATAAACAAGAAAGTGGCGCATCGGCTATTAATATGTTACTTGTCAACAAAAAATTTTACTTGACCAACTTAGAGTGAGACTACAATGCAACACGAGAAATGATAGAGGCCACATTTTAGTTAACTTTATGAGTTAATTTTATATATACTTATAAAGCATACATTATTCCAGTTATATGTATAACAAATATCTAAACTTTAGATTTTAAATTTTAATTTAAATTAATTATCATGTATCCAGCAATAATAATTTGTAGATTGTTAATGCATAAAAAATTAATTCAAATTTTTATTCACGAAGTTAAAAAAATGAATTGCATTATCCTTAAAACTTAAAGTCAAAAGAAATACCTCTAAAGCGATTCGACACAACCACTAAATCTTGATAGCCAATTAATAAACAACAACCTTAAACACGACCACTAAATCTTGACACCCAATTTATTATCACACTCTTAAGCAAAATGCCAAGTTGCAAAAAGTACTTCCTGTTTCCTTTGTACTGCTTGACTAAAAGTTGATTTAATTGTCGTACACTTTTCCTCACCCTACTCAAACATGTTACCATCTCATGCTATGGTTGAGGTGACGAGTGATCCGATTTGAACGTGAAAGTTTAAAGCGTATAATAGCAATTTTGCAAGCCCCAACGTGAAAAATGATGCATTTTTTCAAGCTTGATAATTTATATACTGTTGGTTCATAAAAAGATCAATTATATTCTTATAAGTAAATTTTTTATATATACTGACAGTATATTAAACAATAAATTCTTATTAATTAAAATGGGCAACTTTTTTGGAAGAGTGAATGTTTCATTTAATTTTATATACACTTTGAGTGAATATATTATCGTAATTAGATGCTTGATAAATACATAAAATTTAAATTTTAAGATATACACACGTATGCTTATGAACATATATAATAGTGATAACATATACACTTACAATATACAGACAATTAATTCCTATAATCGTAGATAAAGATTAAAGTAGTTCATGCAATAATAATTAAAGGTGTGTATGTGTTCACAAACACAAGTTTGAACCATGCTATCGTACAAGGTTTCTTGTAGGTCCTATTTGGCAAGTGAGTTTTTTTTGTGTCTGTCTAAAATTTTACTGTAACTTATTGCAGAAGTTTTTTAAAAAATTTTTGAAGTGTGTTTTTTCTGAATATTTTGAAGTGTATATTTTAAAAATTTTGATAAGTTTTTTGAGATTACCGTAGTTAAAGTTTTTAAAAAACTTATAGCAGATAAACTTGACAAAAAACTTATCTACCAAACAAGGTTGTAATTTTGTTGGTCAAAGCACAAAACCATTCCATAAAAAGGTATAGTACCTGAATATTTTTAATTTGATTTATTTGAAACAGAAGAAAGTAAAAAAAAAAAACATAAAAAAGTAAATTAACGAAACAATTGACAAAGATTAATTTCACCATACCATTTGGTGAGAAAGATCAAACAACCAAAATTACTATCTGAATCTAAAAAATCATAAAAACCAAGACAAACAAATCTGCAATACAATAAGAACCACTAATGCTTATGAAGCACCCACTGACAACAAATCTTGAAGAACAAAAAGGACCAAAGTTGTTATTACGACATAACTATGTAATCGAATTAGACTTTATGCTCTAAGTATAATTATAGATAAGGAGAGAATTTTTGTTACTCCGTCATGGTACATTTTATATAACTAATTGGGCCGGTGCTCAAATATTATAAAGTCTCGATCATTTGTAAAATTCATCTATGGCTTCCGGGAAAAAAAAAAAAAAAAGTTGTTACGACATAACAAACAAAATATGAAAAGCCACATGATGATCCTTTGGTTTTGGGCGACCACAAAAAAATATCCGTACGGATCCGACGTGGCATCCGGTCACGTGCAAGGGGAGCACCATAGTCAATGGGTGGGTACACGTGGTTGGTGGCATAGTCAGCTGCCCTGTTTAATGAGCGTGAGGGCGACGTGTCAACGCGTGGAGTGGAGTTTTCGGATATGGCTTGGGTTTGAGTGGGGGCCCACGGGGGGTCCTGAGATCCTCATGATTTTGACTCTTCTTTTGTTCTTCTTCCTAGCTTTGCTTTTGCTTTCACTTTACCCATCTCACGTTTATGCTTATCCACAACCACAAACCACAACCGGACCGGCGGCTTGGGCCTTGTTTGGATTTCATTTTTCTTCCAAAAAATTTTTTATTTATATTTTTAAATTATTTTTTTATCTCATATAAATTAAATTACTACAACATATATAGAATTAATCTTTACTACATTGAGAGCATATACACTATTTTTTTTAGATGAATAATAATTATACAAAATTTAAAATTTTAACTTTTACGAATGCGCCATGAATCTAACGATAATAGTATATATTCACTGTCAGGAAATATATACAGAGGGGAGAGAAGGGAGGGGATATATATATATATATATATATATATATATAGATTTCTTAAAATCCGAAGATTTAAAGGAATCTAAAATCTTTAAATTTTTATATTTTTATTTTGAATTAATTTTTTATACACTAACTATATATGCACTTTTATTATTGGATGCATGATATATAATCTAAATTTAAATTTTACGTATGTATTGTGGATCCAATTGAAATATTGTATGCACACTCTCATTCACTCACTCACTCAGTGTACATAAAATTTATTCTTTCAGTTTTAGCAAGGGAGACATGAAAGTTTGTCAAGGGCTTGCATGTAAACAGCCCATAGACTTGTTAGGATTGGCGCCCACAACCGATACAAGTCCAACAAAAAAGTGTGGAGAAGACTCGTAGGTTTGAAAGGTATTAGTCCAAGGCTGCATGGCGCTGTTAAAGTTGGGCTAGGATGCAGTAATACTTATCCTTGAATGCAAGATCTCTACTTTGGGCTAAATTCTTTTCAGCAAGTTTGGCTCCATTTGGTGAAAAGTTCAATAATGCGAGATTTCTGCTGGCTGCACCCTTAGCTTCCTTGGTTTTGTTGGGAAAGGAAGTACTCAGCCAACAGTCCAATTATTTACAAGTAGTAACAAGAAAAATGTATGTTTACCTGCAGTGCAGGGACAAAAATCAAAGGCATCACAATTGACGCTGATCTATCTTCCAATTAGGAAATAAGAATCAGTTAAGGCAGCTATTGATTTTTCTAAAGCCCATTGGATGGTCCATTTGATGTCAAAGGTAAGATTTGCAAAGTTTCTCACTAACCATTTTAAGCTTTGGTTGGGAAGTATTGCAGCATACATTGGTGAAAAAGGTTAGAATTCTAGTTTCTACTTACGGCTCGGGAGATATTCAAAGTTCGGACTCGAACCTCTTGACCTCTGGCTTGAGATGGGGAACCAGTGGCTGAGAGCTGACACGACTTGTGCAATGTGCATCCACCGACTCTCACCTTAACTTCCAACCGCCATGAGATTTAATGGGCACCATTCTCCTTCTTTCTGGGATTCGAGTACACTCGTGGTATGGGTTTTAGGCTGACTCCGAAATGGGGTTTCTCAATCCAGCTTTCCTTTTCCACCAAGACATCATCTTGGCCCTCCTCAAATTCACGTGGGTTCTTTTAACTTTGGCTGCAGAGAAAACACGAGTATTTTTTTATTTCCTGTTTTTCCATTTGCTTCTTGTAGTAGCACTTACCTGCTCTTAGTGATAAAGGGTCTATTCTGAAACTGGTTATTCATGGAGCTGAGTATCACGTCGACTAGTATTCTGGATTGCTCCTGTGAAAAACTGGGAATAAGAGTTTTTCCTATGCACACAAAGTTTGCCATTTTTAGTAATCTATTGTCCTTGGTGCAAGATAGTAAAGGAGAAAACGTCTATTATTCAGCGGGTTTATTGGGTCCTTATTGCAGATTTAGAGTAGGTAAGCTTGCAATTTCCACCAAAATTCTTATTGCTGATAAAGTAATCTCAAAACAATTTTAGTGTCGCTTGGGTGCTCGGGGACTGGGGAGTGGTTTCGACAAAATACAATTGTTAGAGAAGGTCGGGTGCTGCAAGATTAGTCAGGCATTTGATGTGGTTTGACGTATATCACAGAGATAATTTGTTGCAAATGACCTGCAAATAAGAAGGATCCAAGAACAGAATGGGAGGCAGCTAGATAATTTGCTTGAAGGTCCAGTTCTTGTTTTTTGTGTTCCTTGTAAGTGTGATGGGCCTGGAAGAGGGTGTAGGTTTCAAGTAAGCGCCTTTGATCATTCTTAGGACTATTCTGGTTGTAGCGTAGACACAAATCACTCATGGTCATAATCTCTATATTAAGGTTTTTGAACTTGCAACTCTAGTTGTACATTTAGTCATCTCTGTAGAAAAAAATTAAACCAAACATTATTTTATAGTGTAGTCATGTGTCATTAATTAATTAGTTAATGGAGTTGGAGTTGTATGGGATTATTCCCTTTATTACTAGTATTAGGAGTCAGTAGTAGTGTACTAGTTAAAATGCCATTAGGGCTTATAATGACGAAGCTTCGTGTCATTTTCTTTTCATATGAAACCAAAAAGGCCGCTGCCTCGTTTGATGAATAGTTGAAGAAATTCCTTTGCCTCTATATTATTTTTTTTTTCTTCTTATGGGTTTATGTATGTTTATTTGTTTAGGTTCATTAGAATAGTACCAGAACGACGGTAGATTAAAATGTGGCAAACCTAACTCCAATATTGGTTGTTCTGTCTAAAAGCCCAAAATAAAAGTGGAATTCAATTTTTGATAGAAACAAATGATAATTCATCTCAAGGCATGTAAATTACATCAATATATTGAATCTGCACTTGTTCAAGATGCTAGTGAGAATGATAAGGAGAAAGATAGTTTGGCTTTATCACAAATTCATCAGGCAAATAATATGTCAATTTTTGAAAAAATGGTTACGGCTAATACGACAAAGGAGGATTGGGATATATTGGAGAAAACATATAAAGGGATCGACATGGTCCAACAAAATAATTTGAATTTGTGATGATAGAAAAATCTGAATCTATTGAGTCATTTTTTTCGTTTGTCAGATATTAAAACGAGATGAAATTCAATCAGTATGATCTTACTGACTGAACATTTATTGAGAAAGTTCTTAATGCCCAACCCATGAAATTTAATCATGTAATAGCTGTGATCCAGGAAACGAAAGACTTAAAAGATTTAAGTATTGAAAATTTGCATGGGTCATTAATTCTGCATGAACAAAGAATTAATAGAAAATTGGAAGATACCGCGGAGAAAGATATAGTTGAAAAAGTGTTGCAGTCGCAGTTGAATTTGAGAGGTAATAATAATGTCAGTGAGTAAGGTGACTTCAGTCAGAAAAATGTATGTGGTTACAACAATAGAGGTAGTCATGGCAATAATAATAGAGACAGAGAAGGTATATCAAATACTGGACATGGTAGTGATAATAATTTTATTTTTAGAGGTGGTTCTGATAGGGGCAGGTGATAATTTCGGCAGAGAAAATAATTTTAATCAGAATAAATTTTAAAATAATTTTGGACAGAGAATTCAATGTTATAATTATAGAGAATTGGGCTATAGACAATTTGAATATAAATTTGGAGAAAATATAGATAGAAATTTTCAGACTAATATTACTGACAAGCAGGTGCAAGATAATAAAAAAAAATTTAAAGCTTTTATTATTAGCATGTAATGCTGTTGATATGGTTGATAAAAATAAATGGTACTTGAATATATGTTGCAGTAACCATATGTCAGGCAAAAAAATTTATTTGTTGAACTTGATGAATTTGTCCGTAGTGAAATTAAATTTGAGAATAACACTGTTTTATCAGTGTTTGGCAAGAAAAAGATTTCTATTAGTTTGAAAAATGGGTCTATTAATTTTATTTATGATGTTTTCTATGTTCTTGAGTTGCATCATAATTTGTTGAGTATGGGTTCGTTGTCTGAAAAAAAATATGATACTTATATCAGAAATGGTACTTGTACCATTTTTTTATAAAAATATTAGAATGATTGCTAGCATACCAATGACTTCAAATAGTTTATTTTCACTAAATTTGAGTACTGTCAATTTTTTCTATTTGAATACAATGATAGATGATAGTAATTGGTCGTGACATATGCGATTTGGTCATTTAAATTTTGACAATTTGAGATTTTTGGTCGGTAGAAGAATGGTTGGTGGGTTGCATAATATTAAAAATTATGGTAAAGCCTGTGATATGTGTGTTTTAAAAAAAACAACACAATGATGCTTTTTAGACTGAAAAATCATAGAGGATCAAAATACCATTAGAAATTATTCATTCAGACTTGTGCCGTATGGAGGTTCCTACTAATGGTGTTTGCAGGTATTTTATTATCTTTATTGATGATTTTTGTAGAAAAGTTTTGGTGTATGTTTTGAAAAAAAAAATCTGATGTCGGTGACACCTTTAAAATTTTTAAGACTTTTGTTAAGAGGTAAAATGGTTGTCAAATTAAAATTTTGAGAACAGATAGGAGTCAGGAATATTTGGTGTGTGGTGATTTTCTTGAAAAAAAATAAGATGCAGCATCAGTTGAGTACCAAGTATGCTTCCCAACAAAATAGAATGATAAAAAGAAAGAATACACCAGTTATTGATATGGTGAGGTATATGTTGAAATTGAAAAATATGCCAATATTTTGAGCAATGGCAATTTCTTGTACAATTTATCTGTTAAATAGGTGTTCTATTAGAAGTGTTCTTTGAAAAACTTTTAAAGAAGTTTGGAGTGATAGAAAATCATTTGTTGGTCATTTCAGAATTTTTGGGTATATTGTTTACTCTCATATTCTTGATCAATTAAAAAAAACTTAATAAGAAGAGGGAGAAATATGTATTTATTGATTATAATGAAATCTATAAGAACTTGTAAATTTCTAAATTTCTAGGCCCTATTTTATTTATTTGCACGACTTCTCCGCATTTTCTTTAGTAGGAAAATTTTCTAGATAATTTTTATGGATACATATAGTTTTTAAATGATTTTTCTAGTATCGGTTAGTTTTTGAGAAATTAAGAGCGTATACCGGACGTGGGACCCGCTAACGCGGAAAGTTCGGAAAAATTCGGCCAGTTAGGTTAAATTTTGGATACCGGATTTATTTTAGCAGGTGTTAAGAGATAACTAGAGGTTACTAAATAAATTAGTGTGAGATGAACAAAGGATAACCATGTATTAATTGAAATGACAAGTGTCACTTGGTGACTAGTTCTTGAACTTTGACCACACTATTCACTACTTTACCAATTTAAGCAAAAATTAACCAAAAATCATCCTTATTTGTAGTTTCATGGCCGGCCCTCTCTAAGGGAAAAAGAAAAGAAAACTCTCCACTTTCTTAGCTCCAATCTTGTTCAATCTTCAATTTCAACCGTTTAATCTTGAATTTTCTCCATAAAAACCCCTAGTTGAGTGGTAGTGAAGTTGTTGGTGAAGTGGTTTGAGAAACAGGGGTGTTTAGTTGCTTCCTTTCTTGCATTTCAACGTGAGTAGCTAGGGAATGCTTTCTTTGGGTTTGATAATGTCAAATTAATGACTTATGTTGGTTAAATGTGTGATTTGGTGAAAGATTTCTTGACTTTGGTAGAGATTGGTGAAATTTTTATTTTATTCCATGAATTTTTCTGTTTTATATATGTAATATGGTGTGGCCATGGATGATGGTTGGGAATGGTTTAGAATGAAGCCTTAGGGCGTAAACTGTGGCTATTTGCGGAAAATTTCCGCTTTGAAAGGAAATTTCGGAAATTAGGGTTTCAATTAAACCCATTCTGTCCGGTACTATTTTTCCCAGTTAGAAGCCGAATTAGCCTTGGGTTAAAACATGAAAGTTGTAGGAAATGATATTTTATAGTTGCCTGTAAAATTTCAGGCCAATCAGAGCAACGTAGCATGTGATAAGACTGAAATACCCCTGCTGCCCTGTTTCTGTCCGAACCTGGTGATCAGCTTTAGTAATTGGTTAATTTGATTGGAAATACTACTGATTTGGTTGTTGATGTTTTCTTAAGAAATATATCCTGGTATATTAGCTTTCGGATGGCTTTGGAATCACTTGAATTGGACTTTGGTAGCCTGAATTATGGTTATTTAACCAGAATGCGGTTCGTTAACCTGTTTATACGGTTCTGGTTTGGTACATTGAACTTTTGACTTAGTTGCACTACAAACTGGACTGAGTGGCCTTCTTCAACATTGTAGCCCTTTCTGTTAGATTTGAAACAGTGTATATTGTACATCCATCCGATAATCGTAGTGTCGGTTGTGTCCAATACGCTTAATGACATCAAAACTGTTTTTAGGTCTTAGAGTTTAACTTTCATTTCCGGACTTTCCCTAACTTACTTTAGTACTTATACGTTCTAATGGAGTCTTAGTTTTGGTAGTATGTGGAATTGGTTTATGACTTGTAATCGAGTCTTATTGTGCTTGTTTGAACATTTTAGGGCGTGACGGTGATTCAAGACGCTCTTTGGGCGGAAGTGTATGAAATTTCACTTGCTTGCTTGGTGAGTGTACTACTCACTTGCTTGTTACTATGTAGTTTTGTTACATTTGAACTTGATATCTTGAATGTTTATTTGCACTATTGAAACTGATTAAAGTGAAGGTGTACTTGATCGACCTCACCCCTTTTGTATTATATATGACTGTCTACTGTGGTACTTGAATGGTACATGAAATACTGGATTTGGTGTCTTTTGGACGAGTATCCAACGGCCATTACTGTCACTACTGAGCTCAACCCCATTGGTAGTCGATTGAATCGAGTCAGCGAGAGTTTGGTCGTGAAAATTGACGAGCCATGAGAACTGTTATATGGAATCTTATAGTATGAGACTCCTAATTCCGGTATACTCGAGTATTACCAAATTTATACTGTATGGAGTTCGGGCCCGGTAGGGGTATGTTGGGTGGAAGAAATGGAAGTAAAGTGGAGCCTATGGTTGGTTACTTGTAAACATTGACGGAGGATCAATGAAATCCGATCAAGAATACAAGCGAGGAAAGGGGCTCTTGAGAGCCGTCCATATCCTTTTACCAATTCTATTGATGTGTGCTCTTGGCTTACTTCCTACTAGATGAATTGGAATGACATGCTATATGCTTATATGATCTTCGTTGCTTGAGTGGTATATGTCACTGGGCGTAAGCTCACTCTATTCCTTTTGTTTTCCTTACAGGAATTTGAATACTTTTGGAAAGGCTATAAATGTTGGTTGCCGAGTTGAGCTTATGTGAATGTATTTTTGAATAGCTCATTTTGGGCAAAATGCTAAGTGCATTTTGATCCAACCAATTCGTTGAGTTGTAATTTGCAAACCGTACATGTATAAACTTGTTGGATAGCTTGTATATGCTATTTTGGCTTGTAAATGCTTAATTTCAAGGTGTATATATTTGATTGATGTTTGGGTGGATTGCGGACAGATTCGGATTTCAAACGGCGAAAGGAAAAATTTTGGGGGGAAAGAACCGGGTCGAATCCGACTAGAAATTGGCCGGATTGGCGGCCGGATTGCCCTGAAATTTTTGGAAATCCGACTTTGCTCTCTGGCCAGTATCCGGCCAGATTCTGACGTGTTAGGCACTATTCATGTTCGGCTCCGATTTTCATTTTTTTTTGACTTAATCAAGCGTGCTTATATATTCCGAATCATTTTAAACTGCATTAAACTGTCTCATTAGTCCTGGCGAGAGTTGGGCAGGCAGTCCGCTAACTCCTTTGGTTCGCCTTAGGGGAAGGTGGGGCTGTCACAAAATCTTTCGGACTTACAGATTGTATAATTTTGTGACAAAAAAGTGATAGTGAATAAAAATGTGACTTTTGACGAAAGAGATATTTGAGACTGATATACTGGAGATTCTAAAACAACAAATGTGACTTTAAATTACTAGCAAGAGGATCCTAATGATGATGTTCAGCCATTATCGGTTGCTTAGGGTATACAAACTGTGTTAACTGGATGTACATAGCGTTAGTGACAGATATTAGCTCATCTACAGGATTATATTATTATACCAGATAATGTTCCTTCTGACGAAAATATTATTAATTTTACTTTATATATAGATTGTGACCCAATTGTGTATAAGAAGGCAACCAATGATGATCGTTAGGTAAAAATAATGGAGGAAAACATTCATACAGTAGAGAAGAATGACACCTAATAGGTTATTTCTCTTCCAACTGGTAAAAAAAAAAATCATTGGAGTGAAATTGGTATACCAGACAAAATTTAAATTTAGTGAAGTAATTGATAGATACAAGGCGAGATTAGTTGTGAAGGGATACAAGCAGAATCTCGAGATTGACTATTTTGAAGTATTTGCACCCGTTGTCAGGTTTGACACAGTCCTTATGATAATTTTTTTAACTGTCTAAAATAACTGGAGAATTTATTAAATGGATGTCAAGTCAACTTTTTTGAATGAAATTTTTAATGAAAATTTGTATATAGAATACTCAGCAAAATTTGTGAAAAGAGGTCAGGAAAATAAGGTGTATAAATTGAAGAGAGTCTTATATGGATTGAAACAAACCCCAAGAGTATGGTATACAAAAATTGATTCTTATTTTTTGACTCGTGATTTTTAGAAGTGTCCAAATGAGCACACTTTATATATTAATTTTTTTTCGTGGTGATATTCTTATTATGTGTTTGTACGTAGATGATTTAATTTTTACAAGAAATAATTTATAGATAATTGTAGAGTTTAGGGAGTTTATGATTAAGCAATTTGATATAACATATATGAGACTCATTTCATATTTTCTAAAAATTGAAATATTTCAGTCTGATCGTGAAATTTTTATATCTCAAAAGAAATATGCAGGTAATATTTTAAAGAAGTTCAAAATGAATACAGTGAAACCGATTATGACACTAGTTGAAGAAAATGATCCAGTTGAATTGTTTGGCTACACAACTAGTTATTGGACAGGTGATGCGGTAGAGAGAAAGAGCACTTCATAGTACACATTTTTTATTGATTCTGACATATTTTCCTGGAGTTCAAAAAAAGCAGCAGGACATTGTATTGTGTACAGTGAAGACGGAGTATATTGCAGTAGCTAACAGCGCTACTCAAGTTTTGTGATTGCGTCACAACACAAATCTGTTGATCTTACGAAATTTATTGTGACAGTAAATCAGCGATTGAGTTATCTAGGAATCCAATATTCCGTGGGCATAGCAAGTATATTGACATTAAATATCAATTCATACGTAAGTTGGTTCGAGAGAGAAAAATTAAAATTAATTATTGCAGAACTAAAAAGCAAGTGATTGATATTTTCATCGAAGTATTGTAAACGGAGATTTTTGTGAAGTTGAAGAATATGTTGGGTATATTCAAATTTGAAGAGCCTGATTTAAGAGAGATATTGTAAAAAAACAAAAAATTAAACCAAACATTATTTTATTGGGGTAGCCATGTATTGGTTAGTGGAGTTGGAGTTGTATGGGATTTATTCCCTTTATTACTAGTACCAAGAGGTAGTAGTAGTGTCTTGTATTAGTTAAAAAGTCAATAGGGCTTATATATTGCTAAAGCTTTGTGTCGTTTTCTTTTCATATAAAACTAAAAAAGCCGCAGCCTCGTTCGATGAATAGTGAAAGAAATTCCCTTGTCTCAGTGTCATTTGTCTTGATTCTTCCTGTGAATTTATGCGTGTTTGTTTATTTGGTTCCATCAATCTCTGCATCGAAATCTTATCGAATGTCCCCAAAGCGACAGCCTAGTTGTACATTTAGCCATCATTAAAGGAATGGATCATTTATACCTATTACTGGACTTTTCCTATCAAAAATTTATTAACAATCACTCATGGACATAATTTCTAATATTAATGCAAATTTTCTTTGGTCAGTGGAGGCACTAACCAAAGTAGATCCGCCCCCAGTTTAACTTTCATATTTTATTTCAATTAATCGAGGGTCGCCCAATGTTTCGCCCTAAACAAATGCTACTACTATTAAACGCTTTAACTACGAGAGGACAATCAAATGACAAAACCATTTGCCCTAACAAACACACTACTGATTACTTTGATGACATTTTCAATGGATAAATTGTACCAAATCTGTCAGTTGAAACCATGAGAATGATTCGTGATTCGATAGCTTTTCTGACAAAACAGTGTCTGGTTTGGTACCAACTCAATCCGCTAAAGCTTAGTTACAAACTGAACCCTGCACTCTCAACCTGGTTATGTGGATAAGATCACGAAGCATTCTCAAAAAAGTCATGAAATGCAAATAAAGACTTTTGTTTGTCAACAGCAAAATGTACCACATGCAATATTTTTGTGTCTCAAAATTTGTACTTTAAGATATGGCACCGTGAATTGGTGCGGGAGGTCAAGGGTTCGAATCTTGCCTCTCACAAAATTTGTCACAAAATTTATTGATCAGTTTCGATGGAATTTTTACTCACATCGAGTCCCCTCCCCCTCTTTCCTAAAATAAACTAGTTTAGGTTATAGAAATTCTATCGTATCGACAAAAAAAAAAAAAAGAATTGGCGGCCACTGTTTTCTTTTTATAACTAGTCCCCTCAAATTTCTATCTACAACCATTGCAATGTTGAAAATATGTACCTGGATGGTCCTCCATGAGAATTTCCTTTCGTTTAGTATAAACTACTATTTCTTACTTTACCACTAGTAAATTTGAAATAAACCATTGACAAAACGATAAAGTGGGGAAAAGATTTGGATGGGATGGGACTAGTGGGCTATGTAATTGACACTCCATGTCCAAATAAATGTCTAGAGTGAATCAGAAACATGCATCAAAGAATATTTCAAAGGCGGTGAGATTGACATTTTAAAGTAGAAGCAGCGTTAGCGTTGTAAACGAAGCTTACCTCTCAACGAATGATTCGGTCTCAAAGAGGCTATTGATAACCACCAAGGCTTTAAAGTCTCGATTGGAGCAGGAGATTATTAAGGATTCAATCTTCACCTTTTACTATATATCTGCGGCTACTCTCGCTGGAATTCCTTTTGATTAGATTCTCCTTTCTTCTAGATTAGATTAAAATAAATTATATAAATATTATCGTTATAATAAAAAAATAAAAAACGAATGATTCGATTTTGATTCTTTAACAAATTAATTTTAGTTCAATTTTTGATAAATTTAAACTTGAATTCGAATTATTATTATTATGATTTGATTGAAGAATCGAATCAAGTGCGAGTTTGCAAATACCTGATTCATCACGGCCCAAATAATTAGTTCAATTTTTTATACATCTTAATAAATATTAACTTTTACTTTATGTAAAATACTATAATATTTTATTATATAAGAGTTATATGCTAGCACTAATTAAAAAAATATTAAAAAAATTCGAGCTTTCGAGCTCGAACTTTTTCTTTTTTCAAAAGAAAAATGATAACAGCTTTTCGAGCTCGAACTTATAAAATATAATATCAAACTGAACTAGAGTTTAAATTTTAAACTAATATAGAATTTTGAATCAAAAAAAAAAAATTGAAATGGAGCATGAGAGGTGAAAAGTTGGATTAGATGTATGAGAGTGTGCATGAACACGTGACTGACTAAATTTGAGAGTTGAGAGGATATGGATGAAGATCCCCAGGCATTGCATCCACTGTTGAAGCTCGTCAAATCAACGGGCATGTCTCTGTCTGAATGTCTATGTCCATCTTCTCATCCCATCTCCAACTAAGCAGTTCGGAAGGCCCCTTGACTGCAACCCCACGTCTTAAAAAGTTGGGAGCAATGGCAGACAGGAATTTACTGGCTAAGGACTTTGAGCTCCAAGACAAAAACATTCTACTACTGACCAAAAAGTAAAACAAATTATATGATGATTAACAATTTCGGGCCAAGCTTACATATTTTCTGCAAAAACATCTATATAACTACTGTATTAACTAACAAAAGACACACAAAATACGGTGGACTCTCTACTTAATTGTATGATGATGTTTCCCGATTTTGGACCTCATTTTGCCTTGACATAAAGTAAAGACAACGCAAAGTTTTTGTGATTCATGTCTTTACTCCCACCACCGCAACAAGGGCTGGGGTGGTTGGGGGTCTTCAAGAAGTCTGTCGTGTTTTCAGACAACTCCTACGTTAGAGATGATGGTGGCTTTAAGTATTGTTGTTAGCTCCGTATGAATAGATGTTACGGCTCGGTATGGAGTATATGTTTTAAAAAAGCGTATCTTTAAAAATTTTACTGTAACGATATATATGAAAAATTTTTACTGTAAATGATATTTTTGAAAATGCTTTTTTTAAAACTTTACTTTATCAATGTTTATAGAAAAAACTTTTACTATAAATAGATAGATTTTTTAAAATGTTTTTAGGGTATTTTTTAAATATATTTTTAGAATTTAAAATTTAATAAAATTTTTTTAAAAAACTACACCACTATCCACCCTCCCCTCCTCTATGCCTAATACCACCTCCACATCTCTTCTCCCTCATCCTACTCCTCCCTCTTTTGCTTCCCCCTATCCTCTCTCTTCCCCTCTTCTTTCTTACCTCCTCCTTTCCCTTCCTCTTTCCTCTTCTTTATCCCTCACACCCTACTATCTCTGTGCCCAACCAAATTTGATCGCTATCAATGTGACCAAAAATGGGAGAGGAAGGAATAGTGGGGAATGGGGGAACGAGAAGATAAGGGTGGAGAGAGATGAAGAGACAGAGAGAAAAAAAAAAATTGTGACGGCTAGTAGTAGTGATTATCCGTGGTGGTGGCCAATGATGGCTAATGGCTGGTGGTGGTATGTGAAAGAAAAGAGAGGATGAGGATTTATTTTATTTTAGTATATTTGAAATTATTTTTGGATTTATTTTTGAAGTTAATGTAGACTCCAAACCTAAAAAAAAAAAAAAAATACTTGAGAAACACTGGAATTCAAACAGAGTCGTTATTTTTTTTTTCCTTTTTAATTTTGATGGTTAGTTATGCTTAATAGATGATGGAGCTAATTGAGAGTGTGTTTAGATTACAAGTTTTACAGTAAAATTTTTTTGCGTAATTGATCATTTGATGGCATATTCAATACGATAGAATGCTACTGTAGGAGCTTAATTATGTTTTTTGTTTTTATAAGTAAAAAATTTGGAATTCAAGATTTTCTATACAATTCATTCATTCGTATCATCCAATCCAATCCTTCCCTCGCGCCGCCTTAATTAAGTGAGTTTTGCTAGAAATGAGTGTAATAACTGTCACCTGTAGCACAATCTTAGCCCACATTTCCTGTCAATTTATGGCAGTGCAAAACTTCCTCTTTAGCAATTACGTTTGACCAAAAACCACCTAATTTCAGCCATATAATAGTAATAAGTAGTGAACCAGAGTTCAGTTTTGTGACGGCTCCATAAAATAAAAGAAGATCGAAATCCACTATTTTCTGGGGTGGGGAAGCACAGGATTCCGGGACATCCCACTGTTACATTAGTGCATCATAGGACACAAGCAAATCACTTGCGGCTTTTGAGGAAATATGGCTGGATAGATTGATATGCTGCTGCTTTCCCCCTTTTGCCTTTGCGTAGTTCAACGAGAACTACTGAAAACTCAACCAGGTACACTTTGGACCATCCCATGATAGTTTCTTTTGTCGGCCTGTTTCACAGTATTTAAATCCACCCTTGTCCCCTCCATAATGACCAATCTACCCTCCAATCCCCAGGGCCCACCTTATCTACGTCCTTATCTACTTGACCATCAATAATAAAATATACTGTCCTCTCGATCCTGTAAAATTAACAGTGGATCCTCTTTTATACGATGTATTAATAATTACGAGAAATATACATAAAAATAAAGATAAATTTGTATTGAAAAACATGAATTAATTTTTTTAAAGTGATAATTAATTTAAAAAAAACAGTGATAAATATGATAAATTTTATGTGACCGAAAAGTACCATATTAGGCAGTAGCGCAATCCTATTACACAGGGAAGGAGGGAGGAGGGGAGGAGAGTCTAAAAAAATTGTGTAAGAGATTATCAGATATACAGACTTGACTAGATCAAATGGATGACCAGACACTTTTTTTGAATTTTTTTCGCCGCAAGCGTGATCCGAACCTCTGATCTATAGTCCCAGCAACGCATTTGAATATTACAGAAAATACATGAACCTGTGAGCTTGAAGACACCAGAATTTTAGAGAAGAAGAGATTAGAGTCGCAGATATTTGTCGTGGGACCCACAAATATCAGCAAGTGGCGCCTTGTCAAACCGGTCCCTGTCGCTTCATTGAAGGCTTCTCCCAAGAGTAAAGAAATATTAGAGATTTTGTTGTTATTAACCAGATATTATATTGTCCAAACTGAGGATTTAATTAATTAATGATTATCCAAAAGCAGCACTCCACTTCTTTCACCTAACGCTGATCCAAGTTGGCAAGTATCCAAGTGGGCAAGTATTAGGCGTCCGTTTGTCTGCAGTAAATGAGTAAATTAATACTCGCTCTATTATTATGTTTCACTCAGCTTTTCTTTTCTTTTCTTTCTTTTTTTAGAAAAATTTAGGCCATGTTTGGATTGCTTGTTTTCGTCGGAAAATATTATCATTTTCCGTGATCACATTTTCCTATCACCTTTTTCCCTCACATATATCAAATCGTTACAGTAATTTTTCCATAAAAAATGACGGAAAATGCAATCCAAACACAACCTTAGTCAGAGAGAGATAGAATTTAATAAGCAGGGAGGAGAGGGATTCAAATCCAAATCAGCGGTGAAACTAATAAATTAAACTAAGAAAAGTTAAATATAAAGAGAGTAGAGTAGAGACAAGAAAATAGTAA
Source organism: Coffea arabica (assembly GCF_036785885.1). Classification (NCBI taxonomy): domain Eukaryota; kingdom Viridiplantae; phylum Streptophyta; class Magnoliopsida; order Gentianales; family Rubiaceae; genus Coffea; species Coffea arabica. Next base: position 46,507,658 of record NC_092325.1, on the reverse strand, counting down.
ATCAAAGGTTTAAAAGGTTACAAATGAGATTTATTTGTCCCTCTGTTTATAAGTGATACAGGATCAAAAGTACATTTACTAACATTAATATAGATGCATGAATTCAATAATTTCATAATCAACTACTAATAAACTATAAGAACATACATGATTGTACCATGAATCTTCTTGTAGGGATTGAATGTTTCAATGCATCCCTTGGAGCAATTAATGTACATCCATACTTATCATTTCATTAACTTTACAACAAAATCATTTAATTATTGGATTTCAACAACCTTAGTCACTACGTAATATTTTCTCATTGGGTTTTTTTTTTTTTTTAGCAAAAAGTCTAATTTGCGGTGTTATGTAATTTTCACATGATGCTTCTCGAAAATTCTTTTTTTTTTCCCCTCAATTTCTTGTATTTTGGGTAAGCAATGTAGCAGAGATGAATTTCACCAACAGAAAAAAAAAATTAAAAATGGGCTTAACTACATCAATTAGTTAAAAAATTCCGTGAACCATCTGCAAATATACATATATACACACGTAGAGATTATGGACATTAAGTACGGACCAAAAAAAAACAAAAAGGTCACAGTTTTGCTTAAAGATAAGGACGTTGTTTTATTAGTCCGAGCGTCCACGCCACAAATCTAATCCTAAGGAGATAAGTCTTCTCTTGCTTTCTGCGACTTAATTGGTTCTCCCCTTTTTCTTGTGTACTCAATAAACTGGTCCTGTTTGTCACAGATGGAATGCAGTCATTATTATTATCAGCTGCACTAAGCTCGTGAAGAAGACAAGAAGATTTTGTACCACACCTATCTCCTCCTCCTCCTCCTCTAGCGACTTAGACCCCAGCCAACCACTGGGCCAATGGCTCAGTCGACATCAGAGAGGGGCTTAAGTCCCTCCTTGAACTGTAAAGTAAGGGTTTAAATTTTATCTGTAACGAAAAAAATTTAAGAATTGTGTCAAAACACTTTCTTAATTTAGTTGGATCTGTATACTTACTAATCTCCTATCACAGTCTTTTTAGACTCCCCTCTTCCTAAATTAGGATAGAGTAGGTTATATAAATGTATCGTTACTGAAAAAAAAAAAAAAAAAAAAACTTAGACCCCAGCCCATCCTTTTTTTTTTTATATATAATACAGCAGTAGGTCCCGAAAATCTTTTCCTACCATCCTATGCCGCTATCCCTATGCTCGTTTTCTTTTGCACTCGTTTTTTAAATGATTAAATCCCAATGAGTTTGTTTGGATAGAGAGAATTTGGAAAAAAAAATTTTGTCTCACAAATCCCAATCACCTTTTTATCTTCCCAACCACCTTTTTATCTCACACACATCACATCACAAAAAATGCTACAGTAAATATCTCAAATAAATCATCCAAATTCTCTCTATCCAAACAAACTCAATCTTTGATTAAATAGTACCAAAACTTCAACCTGGGGTCGCTCTAATTATTCTTCCATGGGGACAAGACGAGATCTTATCTCCATTGACGGTAGTGAACCTTTCCACACTACAGAATTTCCGGAAGAACCAACTACAGTTTGTTGGCTCTGTTTGTACTTTCGACTAGGACCGTCAATGCAACCAGCCCCATCTCCTCCCCATTCGGTCCAATAAAAGTTCGGTGAATAATAATTCCCGTTGAATTGAGTTGAGTTTGGAGCTAAATATTATATTTAAATTAAATATGAGTCGAGTTTGAATCTTAATAGTTTAAAAATGTATTGACAATTGATCATCATATTTTATTATTTATTTTTCACGTACATTGAACTAATTGGATATATTATTGTTAAAAAATTCTTGATTTATATGCTTTTTAATTAACTCTTACTAATTCGTGTATAGTTTTAATGTCGTGATCTTGTGGATGTCAAATTAGCTTTAGAACTTGATAGTTATAGTAATTATATTAAGAAAATTAATGAGCAATAGGGGAATTTGAACTAAAACCAAATTAAACTCATAACCTAAATATTTTATAAGTCAAGTTTGAGTTTATATTTACCAATCCGAAACTTATAAGCCAAAATCAGAAAGTCGTACTAACTACATGAGTAGAACTTCAGATGGCCCGATTGACAAAATATATACTGTAATGATTTAATATAGATGTGTTAAAAAAGCGATTTAGAAATATGTTCATGAAAAACTTAAAAATTTTTTAAAGAAAAATGGTAATCTAAACAATGCTTTAATTCACATCTTCAATGACTCTTTTCTATGATTAATGCTAATAAAAATGGAATTGAATTTCATGCACCGTATAAAATCTAAATGCATAACACATACTAACATCTGCCTTTTCCCTTTTTTTCAATTGCACGTATGATATGACATGCATCACTAATTCTCGTGTCAAAGGAATGGTTACATTGAAAGTACTAAAAAAATTATCTCTAAAAGGGTATTAGATGCACTTGGAGATCAGATTCTTTAGAAAAATCTTTCTTTCTTTCTTTTTTTTCAACTGAGAAGATTTACACCCAAAAATTCTACTTGCAATCCTCCCTTCCATTTTACCATCAAATTCAACCCTCTCCACTTTTTTTAAAACAAATTTTATTTTTGAACCACATTTTGACCTCAATGACAGTACATTACAAAAAGATTACAACAAATAATAATAATTTTTTTCCATCGTGCATTTTTAGTCATTAATAAAGCGTTTTACTAATTAATTATCGATTGAACTTTAATGCACTGGCTTTGCCTTTTAATCAATATCCTTAAATCCAACCCCTCTCTTACTTGAAGAAATAATCAGAATAAATCTTTGACAATTAAGAACCTGCCAAATATAAGAGCCACCAAAATACCAGGTAGGTGACATTTTCTAAGAGAGATTAACCTTGAAATTCGAAAGGCAATACAGAGTCAAACATATGGTTAAGAACATGAATATGAAATATACATCGGCAGCCCTAAAATCGTACTAAAATCGAATATACAAAATATACAAACTACATTTTTTTTTTCTCCAAAATTTAATCTCCCACAAAATGGCGATTTAAACACTTAAATCCATCCCTCCTCCATTCATCAAAAATTTAAAGCTTTATTTACACAACTTTCAACTTGCATCCACGTACTCACAAGGCCGCCGACCCGATTAACCCCCGGCATCTGACACATCAAAAAAGAATTCAATCAAAACACGACCCGCCGGATCATTTCACGAGTTCGGAAATCCACCCGAAATCAGGAACCGGGGTGGCCGACTCGAGGGAGTTCTCCTTGCTCAGTTTTGCATAGATCTTTGCGCGAAGGTCCCGGCCGGATTCAACCCGCTCCATCGCCGGCTCCTCTTGGCATGCCTTGTCCCACAGATCAAACGCACCGAGTCCGGACCGAGTTCGGGCCGGGGTCGGAGTAGCGGGCAGGCTCGTGAACCCGGGCCTTAAAGTGGAGGGGCTCCGAGGCGAACAAAACCCACCACCCACTTGAATCCCCCATGGAGGAGACCCAGCAGTCATCCTCGTGTTACCAATCTGCAGGTTACGCATTGACTGAGCGAGTCCACTCACTGAGTTCAAACTCACCGCTCCGCTAGGCGACATGGGAGGGGACTCGGAAGCCGGGGAAGAAGGCGGGGAGGACAGAACTGAAGTGGGAGACGACCCAAACGCGCCATTTTTCGCGCTCAGGGGCGAGACACCAGAATCATAAGCATGTCGACCCGGCGAGTTGCATCCGAGCCGACTAGGAGATCCGTCATAGCACTCGGTCTGAGGAAGGACGCGCAGCTGATCAGGAGTATGAGCAAAGAAACAGACCCTCCGGCGACACTGGGTCCCATCTTTACAGGGCTGCGTACGATAGCGAGCAGGGTGGAGCCAGCACTCGAATACGCCGTGAGCGAACTCGCAGGAGTCGCCCTTCTTACACGCGCCTTTCCTGAAGTCCGGACAAGCGCTACCGGAATAATGATACTTGCGTGGGTCCCTCCGGCGAGCCTTCTCGCCCGGATGAGCATACGGACACTCAGTCCAGTCATGTGACCTGGCACGTGCGCACCTGCGAACCTTAAACTCGAACATGCGGAACTGATCGCATGAGAACGCGTCCACAGGTATATCCAAGTCATCGGTATCCGAGACGACGTCGTCGGAGCCTGTGTTCGACGGCAGATATCGCTGTAGCGCCGTCAAGTTATCCAAGGCAAGTTCGAAACTGCTAGCATTACTGCCGTTAAGGGAAATGGAATATGGTGAGTGAATATTAGCCGTGCGATGGTCATCTAAGAAATCCCAGGGAGGTACTTGGACGGTTGGATTTGAACGGGGAGAATGATCTCCGATCATCATCCTGATGGAACTATGTTGGAAGTTCTCTCTCTCTCTGTGGGTTTACGCTTGATGGGGTTGAGGGCAGGGTTTGAATATAAACTACTTTGTTAACTGTGGTTAAAATGTGGACTTAACCACGGTTGGGTTAAAATATCTGTTGGCTTCCGCCTCCACTATCTACTGTTTGCCGGTTAAATTAAAGCACAAAACTAACTTCACGTAGCAGTCACTACAATTTTGTCACAGCCCGGACTTTCTGCTAGGAAGTGGATTCACGTGGGTCCTACTAGACAAGGACACGTTTGGACAATGTTTGAGGCTTCTCTAATGTGAGGAGCTAGAGCCCAGACCCAGAGGCTGGAGGAGTGTCTAATGCTTTTGAACGACTCAAATAGCCCACCATAACATCCGAGGATAAATCTAACCTGAAAGAGTATAATTACTTAGGAGAGGCTGCATAATCTTTTCTCGTATAGGAAAATATGTAACTTTGATTCTCTATGTTTTTTTTTTCCTTTGGCTACACTATATTATAACAGTAGCGTTACTTGTTTTTCCCTTTCTTTGAGCAATATAACTTAGTTATATCGTCCGATCAGATGGATTGGGGACTGGCCAATTTGTTCATAGAACAAATTTAGTTATGTGACTAAATTGTTTAAGAAAATAGACTTTATACCAATAGATATTTGTGTAATTACCTAACTGGTAGTTTAAACTAAATTTATACACAAAAAGACATGGATGTATAAGTAGTGCGGTGCTCCTGGGTAATTCTGACGGTTTCCATAGTCTCCTCTTTAAAAGTAGATCTCAGGTTTAACTCTCGTGAGTTATCCTGTTGTGATTCTTCGGGCAGGACTCTCACAGCTTGGAAGGAGTAGTCTGGTCCATTCAGGTGATTCTGGCCAAATCAGAATACCTTACAGTAAAAAATATATATATATTAGTAGTGTGGTTTCGGGCATTGAAAATAAAATATAACTCATAACAGTTTATCTTATAGGATTACTCGATTCATAGGGTTTGTTTGGATAAGAGTTTATTTATCAAAATATATTTGCTTACATCATCATTACAATTTCCAACACACCTTTTTATCTTCTCAATTACCTTTTTATCTCACATACATCACATCACAAAAAATGCTACAGTAAAAATATCTCTAATAATTCACAATCCAAACAAACCAATAGTTTCTTACCGGACTGTGAGACATTTAATATAGTCAACATAATTTGGATTATTCAAATATATTGGCAAAATGACAACTATAAACATTCGGCTCTATGTTCTACATCGCACCTAGTAAAAATTTAAAAGTGAATTGATTTGTTCGGTCACATAATTCAATTTTACTATAGATTTGTTTTCTATAACTCTTTAAAAGGTCGAGATGGAAAGAAAAAACTTGAGTTGGTGTAAAATATTTCAATTGTAATTTTTTGTGGAGGTTTTAATAATGCCACAATAAGAATAAACCCAAAAAAGAAACAAAAAGAAAAGAAAACTTGTCCACAAGCTCTCTCTCTCCAAACACATACCTGTAACCAGGTTTTCCAAGATGGGTCCAACCGCCGTGGCATCACGACCGTGGACTGAATCCAGGAGTAGGTTGCAGGTGCCAAGCAATGGGACTTCGGGATGTGCCGCAACTACCCCTATCATATGGCTATGGGTGAATTTAGCATATCATTCCACGGATAGGACTTGATGATGTGCCGGAACTACCTCTCCAGGTGAATTTAGCAGACAAAAATGGGTTATTTGCAGTTAGCACCTCTCAACTGTGTTGGGATCGGAACACCGATTTGGACCGTTGGTCATGATAGGGGTGGGAGGTCCAGAATTCAGACTTTATCTCCCGTCAAAAAAAAATTATCATTATGCGTGACTAATCACTTCCAATTGATTCTTCCATGATGCTTCCTGTTGATTGGGTTTTCATTTCCCTAAAATATATTATCATCGTGACAAAAAAAAAACTACATTGGGATCGGACTTTAGATCCTAATATTTAGCTTTCACCCTAAATAAAGATCTGGTTTTTCTTTTTTTTTTTTGTTTGACAAAAAAAAGGGAAGAAAATAGTGTTAATATGAGTTGCAATTGAGATCTCTCGGTGGGGAATTGAAATCCAAAAAATGGAGCAGAGAAACAAACAGTTTGTTTGGATTGTGAATTATTAGAGATATTTTTACTGTAGCACTTTTTATGATGTGATGTATGTGAGATAAAAAGGTAATTGAGAAAATAAAAAGATGTGTTAGAAATTGTAATGATGATGTAAGCAAATATATTTTGGCAAATAAACCGCAATCCAAACAAACAGAAATTCGGATTTGCTTTATAGGAAGATTTTCATACTTAGACTACTAGTGGTACTATTACGACATAAAGGTTAAGATTAATCTTATATATAGTGTCAATATATATATACTATCACCATTAAATATATGACACATATGTAAAATTTAAATTTTACTCGTGTATCATGTATCCAATGATGATAGTGTATATATTGACAATGTATATAAAAATTACTCTAAAGGTTAAGGGGTTATTGCGGTGGCGGTGCTATTGTCACGGGAATAGGACACTAGATTTTTTTTGATTGATTTTCTTTTTTGTCTCATGACCTCGAACAAGTTATTGTGTTGGTTAGCTGATAAATTTGAATAAATTTTGATGGTAGTAAAAATTAAGAGGTTATGGCGGCGTTAATGGTGTTGGTAGTGTTGCCGCGTTAATGGGTTATTTATCTTTTTCTCGATAATTGTTTGGTATCAATATGTCAGTTTGATGTTGTATTATTAGTTGGATTAAGATATTATAGTTTGATGTTGTATTATTAGTTGGATTAAGATATTATGGTAGTGGTGGGTACGTGTGGTAATAGTGATTGTTTTAGACAATGTACTTTTTAATTTTCTTTATTTGTTATCTGCATTGTTTGTTGAGTTTTTAATATTAATTTGTGGTATTGAAGAGGCTATGGTAGTGGCGGTGTGGAACAAGTTATGATGATGGTAGTCCCACTATTTAAGGTGTGAGATATGAATATTGCCACGCTTGGCAAATAAATTTTTGATCAAGTTTATCTATTATAAATTTTTTAATAATTTTTAACTGTGATAATTTATAAAAAAATTTAAAAATTTTAAATTATACATTTTAAAATATTCAAAAATTTACATATTTCAAAAAAAAATTTATAACTTTTACAGTAAATTATAATAAATTTTTAGATAAATACAAAAAAAATTCACTTGCTAAATTGAGCCATGGAGCGTTACATATATATATATATAGGTTTGATGAGTTGGTAGACATTAAACTAAAGGAGTTTTGTTTAAATGGATATTTATAGATTTTGAGGGATATTTTTGGAAGTTTAGTACAAATGTGAGGGTAGACCAGTCACGGCATTCTTTTCTTTATCAGCTTTAGCTTGACTTATAAATTGTTTAAAAAAAACACACACACAAAGTTGGAGGTAGTTAATTGCAAAAATTAAAAGTTTAGAATGTAAAGATCTTTATATAATTGAGGGGTGTAAACTGTAATTAACCCAAAAATTACCAACCACGTCATAGTCATAGGTTCCAACTTTCCCCTCCGGTGAAGTGGCGCATCGTCAGAAATCGTTTAGCTTCATCACGTTCCTGCTTGTGCACTGTTTTGTCCCGTTTCTACTGTTAACAGTTGACATGGAAGTTTTCTCCTCTTATCAAATGAGATAACTACTTGTGTGGTGAAACTTTTAGGCAATGCCTTGCCGCTTGTCAAATAATTGAGAAGTCACTTGGCAAAAGCAAAGAAAAGCACTAAATTTTCCACCTTTCTTATATACAAGGTAGATATTACAATGCTGCCAAGTTGTACATGCGTAATTTGGTGTATTGCAGAGTGAAAGATATGAACGAAATGCAACTTTTTTACAAAAAAAATTTTGTCATTTTTTATTTTCCCGCAACAACAACAATCTATTCTACTTTTATACTAATCAACACTATGCGGGAGGGGAGCTCAAAAAAGTTTGTACGAGGGTCGGGGGCAAATTATATATCCACAGCCCTTATTTTAGTTCCACAACAAATCTATATTGAAGAACAATTATGCCCTTCAAACTTTGGTGGAAAGGGTGAATTTGGATATTTCAAGCAATTTTGGATCTGGCAATATCACTGTCCAGGTTGAGAGTGAAGCACGGGATCAGACAAGTGTACTACTGCACTTTGTGAAATTTTTAAGAACAACTCTTGTGATGTATTGTGTGAGGATTGAACTCTGACCTAGTACACGGAAGAATTTTAAAGAAGGCTCTTCTTACCTATTGGATTTTCTGTCTAATTGAGAAAGTAGAAATTTGGGCATCAACCTTTTTTTTTCTCTTTTTTTGTCTGGTTGATAAACAAGAAAGTGGCGCATCGGCTATTAATATGTTACTTGTCAACAAAAAATTTTACTTGACCAACTTAGAGTGAGACTACAATGCAACACGAGAAATGATAGAGGCCACATTTTAGTTAACTTTATGAGTTAATTTTATATATACTTATAAAGCATACATTATTCCAGTTATATGTATAACAAATATCTAAACTTTAGATTTTAAATTTTAATTTAAATTAATTATCATGTATCCAGCAATAATAATTTGTAGATTGTTAATGCATAAAAAATTAATTCAAATTTTTATTCACGAAGTTAAAAAAATGAATTGCATTATCCTTAAAACTTAAAGTCAAAAGAAATACCTCTAAAGCGATTCGACACAACCACTAAATCTTGATAGCCAATTAATAAACAACAACCTTAAACACGACCACTAAATCTTGACACCCAATTTATTATCACACTCTTAAGCAAAATGCCAAGTTGCAAAAAGTACTTCCTGTTTCCTTTGTACTGCTTGACTAAAAGTTGATTTAATTGTCGTACACTTTTCCTCACCCTACTCAAACATGTTACCATCTCATGCTATGGTTGAGGTGACGAGTGATCCGATTTGAACGTGAAAGTTTAAAGCGTATAATAGCAATTTTGCAAGCCCCAACGTGAAAAATGATGCATTTTTTCAAGCTTGATAATTTATATACTGTTGGTTCATAAAAAGATCAATTATATTCTTATAAGTAAATTTTTTATATATACTGACAGTATATTAAACAATAAATTCTTATTAATTAAAATGGGCAACTTTTTTGGAAGAGTGAATGTTTCATTTAATTTTATATACACTTTGAGTGAATATATTATCGTAATTAGATGCTTGATAAATACATAAAATTTAAATTTTAAGATATACACACGTATGCTTATGAACATATATAATAGTGATAACATATACACTTACAATATACAGACAATTAATTCCTATAATCGTAGATAAAGATTAAAGTAGTTCATGCAATAATAATTAAAGGTGTGTATGTGTTCACAAACACAAGTTTGAACCATGCTATCGTACAAGGTTTCTTGTAGGTCCTATTTGGCAAGTGAGTTTTTTTTGTGTCTGTCTAAAATTTTACTGTAACTTATTGCAGAAGTTTTTTAAAAAATTTTTGAAGTGTGTTTTTTCTGAATATTTTGAAGTGTATATTTTAAAAATTTTGATAAGTTTTTTGAGATTACCGTAGTTAAAGTTTTTAAAAAACTTATAGCAGATAAACTTGACAAAAAACTTATCTACCAAACAAGGTTGTAATTTTGTTGGTCAAAGCACAAAACCATTCCATAAAAAGGTATAGTACCTGAATATTTTTAATTTGATTTATTTGAAACAGAAGAAAGTAAAAAAAAAAAACATAAAAAAGTAAATTAACGAAACAATTGACAAAGATTAATTTCACCATACCATTTGGTGAGAAAGATCAAACAACCAAAATTACTATCTGAATCTAAAAAATCATAAAAACCAAGACAAACAAATCTGCAATACAATAAGAACCACTAATGCTTATGAAGCACCCACTGACAACAAATCTTGAAGAACAAAAAGGACCAAAGTTGTTATTACGACATAACTATGTAATCGAATTAGACTTTATGCTCTAAGTATAATTATAGATAAGGAGAGAATTTTTGTTACTCCGTCATGGTACATTTTATATAACTAATTGGGCCGGTGCTCAAATATTATAAAGTCTCGATCATTTGTAAAATTCATCTATGGCTTCCGGGAAAAAAAAAAAAAAAAGTTGTTACGACATAACAAACAAAATATGAAAAGCCACATGATGATCCTTTGGTTTTGGGCGACCACAAAAAAATATCCGTACGGATCCGACGTGGCATCCGGTCACGTGCAAGGGGAGCACCATAGTCAATGGGTGGGTACACGTGGTTGGTGGCATAGTCAGCTGCCCTGTTTAATGAGCGTGAGGGCGACGTGTCAACGCGTGGAGTGGAGTTTTCGGATATGGCTTGGGTTTGAGTGGGGGCCCACGGGGGGTCCTGAGATCCTCATGATTTTGACTCTTCTTTTGTTCTTCTTCCTAGCTTTGCTTTTGCTTTCACTTTACCCATCTCACGTTTATGCTTATCCACAACCACAAACCACAACCGGACCGGCGGCTTGGGCCTTGTTTGGATTTCATTTTTCTTCCAAAAAATTTTTTATTTATATTTTTAAATTATTTTTTTATCTCATATAAATTAAATTACTACAACATATATAGAATTAATCTTTACTACATTGAGAGCATATACACTATTTTTTTTAGATGAATAATAATTATACAAAATTTAAAATTTTAACTTTTACGAATGCGCCATGAATCTAACGATAATAGTATATATTCACTGTCAGGAAATATATACAGAGGGGAGAGAAGGGAGGGGATATATATATATATATATATATATATATATAGATTTCTTAAAATCCGAAGATTTAAAGGAATCTAAAATCTTTAAATTTTTATATTTTTATTTTGAATTAATTTTTTATACACTAACTATATATGCACTTTTATTATTGGATGCATGATATATAATCTAAATTTAAATTTTACGTATGTATTGTGGATCCAATTGAAATATTGTATGCACACTCTCATTCACTCACTCACTCAGTGTACATAAAATTTATTCTTTCAGTTTTAGCAAGGGAGACATGAAAGTTTGTCAAGGGCTTGCATGTAAACAGCCCATAGACTTGTTAGGATTGGCGCCCACAACCGATACAAGTCCAACAAAAAAGTGTGGAGAAGACTCGTAGGTTTGAAAGGTATTAGTCCAAGGCTGCATGGCGCTGTTAAAGTTGGGCTAGGATGCAGTAATACTTATCCTTGAATGCAAGATCTCTACTTTGGGCTAAATTCTTTTCAGCAAGTTTGGCTCCATTTGGTGAAAAGTTCAATAATGCGAGATTTCTGCTGGCTGCACCCTTAGCTTCCTTGGTTTTGTTGGGAAAGGAAGTACTCAGCCAACAGTCCAATTATTTACAAGTAGTAACAAGAAAAATGTATGTTTACCTGCAGTGCAGGGACAAAAATCAAAGGCATCACAATTGACGCTGATCTATCTTCCAATTAGGAAATAAGAATCAGTTAAGGCAGCTATTGATTTTTCTAAAGCCCATTGGATGGTCCATTTGATGTCAAAGGTAAGATTTGCAAAGTTTCTCACTAACCATTTTAAGCTTTGGTTGGGAAGTATTGCAGCATACATTGGTGAAAAAGGTTAGAATTCTAGTTTCTACTTACGGCTCGGGAGATATTCAAAGTTCGGACTCGAACCTCTTGACCTCTGGCTTGAGATGGGGAACCAGTGGCTGAGAGCTGACACGACTTGTGCAATGTGCATCCACCGACTCTCACCTTAACTTCCAACCGCCATGAGATTTAATGGGCACCATTCTCCTTCTTTCTGGGATTCGAGTACACTCGTGGTATGGGTTTTAGGCTGACTCCGAAATGGGGTTTCTCAATCCAGCTTTCCTTTTCCACCAAGACATCATCTTGGCCCTCCTCAAATTCACGTGGGTTCTTTTAACTTTGGCTGCAGAGAAAACACGAGTATTTTTTTATTTCCTGTTTTTCCATTTGCTTCTTGTAGTAGCACTTACCTGCTCTTAGTGATAAAGGGTCTATTCTGAAACTGGTTATTCATGGAGCTGAGTATCACGTCGACTAGTATTCTGGATTGCTCCTGTGAAAAACTGGGAATAAGAGTTTTTCCTATGCACACAAAGTTTGCCATTTTTAGTAATCTATTGTCCTTGGTGCAAGATAGTAAAGGAGAAAACGTCTATTATTCAGCGGGTTTATTGGGTCCTTATTGCAGATTTAGAGTAGGTAAGCTTGCAATTTCCACCAAAATTCTTATTGCTGATAAAGTAATCTCAAAACAATTTTAGTGTCGCTTGGGTGCTCGGGGACTGGGGAGTGGTTTCGACAAAATACAATTGTTAGAGAAGGTCGGGTGCTGCAAGATTAGTCAGGCATTTGATGTGGTTTGACGTATATCACAGAGATAATTTGTTGCAAATGACCTGCAAATAAGAAGGATCCAAGAACAGAATGGGAGGCAGCTAGATAATTTGCTTGAAGGTCCAGTTCTTGTTTTTTGTGTTCCTTGTAAGTGTGATGGGCCTGGAAGAGGGTGTAGGTTTCAAGTAAGCGCCTTTGATCATTCTTAGGACTATTCTGGTTGTAGCGTAGACACAAATAGTTCAGGGGAGAAATTTGAGCAGTTCAGGCCCTAGAAGATTAATATGGCGGGGTCATGCTCTTTATTCGTAAATAGTTTCCTATAGGACCTTCATGCCATTTGTGTGCACTGAAATTCTTTAAGGTAGCATACTTCCATTACTACAGTTTTTTGAGGCATTGGATATTTTATTGTATAACATTTTGATCATTGTTTGCTTCCTATTAGTTGTTAAAACTGTTTCCCTTCTTATCAGTTGCTGTGCAATTAACATTACCTCTGGACAAGTATCTTGCTTTTTGTGGGAAAAAAATCTTTCATGAGCGAAGCGGGCAGCAGCCTTGCAACAGCAAGTAATAGTTCCAATGTCACCTTACTAACTTAACTATCAAACCAGTACCCCTTTTGAATTACAATATCAGCAACGTTTTTGTCTTAAGTATTCGAGGAGCGAAAAGCAACATTTAAAAGGGGGAAAAAAATTGGGGCCCAGTTGTATCAAGTTAACTGCAATTTGTTTCTCTGTAATGTTTTCCTATTAGTTCTTTGAAAAATAAGAAGGATTCCATTTCATTTTCATGTCTTTTAATAGCAATTATTTTCTCACTTTTCCTATCATCATAATTTCTGGATGTCCACAGTCAAGACTCATAGTTTCATAGGTGGACAATATTTTGAAGGGAACCGAACGTATCTGGTGATTGATATTGGTCAATCTTGTGCTTCTAAGGCTACGCATAATTTGTTGGGAAATAGTATCTTGTTAGTCATTTTATAAGTACCTTTGGAGTTTTGCACCGTTTTACTAATGAATTTTTAGTCTTTTCACAAGCTCTTGGGAAATTGAATTTGTAGTAGTTGCTATAGACATATAATCATATAAATGTTCATCTTGACAGGAAATCATGTGCAATTTCTGGTTTGAAGTATTTGCATGTGTTGTTTTATCATCTATGTTTGTTATTCTTTCAGGTGGATTTCTAGCCTAGTTGTGTTTAGCTTGCATGAAATTTTACTTGTTCTTGTTTTCTTTTATAACTCTGTCCCACTGCAGAAGTTGTTAAATAGTTCACCTACTCTTAAAATGGTGCAGTTAAAGGCTGGGAGGCCGTTTATGAGTCAGCAAAAATGTCTTCCTTTTCTGTTGCCTACGGCGATACTACAACCTGGTTAAGTGATCCAATGAGAGTCAAGATGTGTTCGTCAGCCACGCAAGCCCGTGAGAATGATAACTCAGAAACAGAAGACATGGAGGTTTCTTTCCCTTTTCAATAATTGCTGAGTTCTCAGCGTAACATACTCAAGTTTCATATTCTCCATTCTTTTCCCTGTCTCCCGACTTTAACTTGTGATGCTTATGTGTAACTGTTCATCCAGGATGCAGTTAGCAGATGGTCCTACCATGGTTCATGCAATATGGCTCACAATGATATCTCAAGCTCGAGAGAGAATAACAATTCAATATATCTTGCAAGTTTACGGAATACTAAAGCATTACATTTTGGTTTACTGATGAAAAATCTTGATGTGTTGGAGGAGACAATTGCAGATTCAGGGGTCCTAAGGTTGGAAGAAGATATTCTGGTGCAATTGGAAAGACTTGGGGCTCTGGAGTTATTCCAGACCTGTCTATGTAGGATGCTTAAGCCCTCAACCTTATATGATCTGTCTGACAAAGCAACTAAGCCTGTTGAAGCATCTCAAATAAATTGCCCAGTGGAAGATGTTGTGGGTAAGAAGGTTGTTCACTCTGTAAAGAAAGAAAAAAGAAAATCAAGAAGAAAGAGGCCATTGGATAAAGGAAATGGTAAATTTATGCAGGAAAAGTACTCAAGTACGCTAGAGGATGCTCAACAGGTTGAATTTTCTCCTGGGAGGAAATCATCCGATTCTAGAAGTAGAAGCCTGAAAATTGCTCGAACTGAGGCAGAAATGTCTCAAGGTGTTAAGGTGGTTTTGTTGTCTTTCACTGATAACTAATTTCTGCTTCTCATATTTCACACAGGCTGAGGACAATATTTTTTACATGCAGTTAGTTTCTGAGCTTGAAAGAATCAGGACAATAGTTGAAGAGAACACTGGACAGGTAGTTGGCATGAGTAACTGGGCAGAAGCTGCTCAAGTTAATATACAGGTGTTGCAGCAACATCTGCAGTTTGGTTGGTATTGTAGGGATGAGCTTCTAAGAAGCACACGTTCTTTAGTTTTATACATTGCTAGAAATTACAGGGGACTGGGAGTTGCCTTTGAAGATTTAGTTCAGGTTGGTAATATGGAGTTTACTGTGTTCAGCTATGTTTTGGTCGTTCCCGCTCTTCTTTATTCCTTTCGTTAAAGTGTTAGTCTGATGATCATCATGAGATAGCTTGTGACAAAAAATTAATCCAGCCTGGCCAAAGTAGGTTCTTCAAACTCCACTTAATTTTCAAAAGTGTGAAATGTGTTTAACCATCTGGCAGAAACTGGCTCTATTTTAGTTATCATGAGCAAATGAGAATCTGATTCAATTTATGTTTGGTATTAATCTAATTGGTAAATTCAGTTCAGCACTATACATTAATAACTGCTTAATTAGCCAATAAATCTTACAAGTTTCTAATGACACAACCGTGACTGAGTTTCGGGATCTCTTATGTGTAGATGGACCAACTAGGTTGCCAAGCCTGTCCAAATTAAAAGTTCTGTTGGTGATGAATTGACATGCATTTGAGATCACAATTTTATGTCTTTTATTCTGAAAAGTCAATATAGTTAAACATTTGGTGTCCCATATGTTCTCATTTAAACTTAATTGTTGCCATTGTGATATAAAGTTTCAAATTAGAATATGGCAAGCTATTGAAAATACAGAAAATGCCCTACTCAAGACATAAGAAAATATGATTGAATTGCTATATGCTTGGTTTTCGGTGCTTCCAATCTGAACCAAGTTTTTCTCCTTGGCACTCTGCTCAATTTTCGAGCTCAGTTTTTATAAATAGTTAGGTAACAACTCAACCGAGTCCAACATTGCTCTGAGATGTGCCTGTCAAGGTTGATTTTGTTCAGAGTAAAAATGCTTTTAGGGTTGAATTGACTTGTGGAGTGGATTGAGGGAATTAAGACATCTTAAGGCTCAGTTGTCCGAGGGTTATGCCGGTTGTCTCTTCTTTTTGAATGAGTCTCATGTTTGGTTCTATAGGATTATAAATAGGTAGCTCCGGCCAAGAGAAGAGATAATAATCCCCTTTCAATGGAGCATGACTCAATTCATGCATGGTTGAGGAAATAAAATAGGATAAGTGATCCATGTACAAAAGTGAATTAAACATGTGATATTGCCAGATCACAATCCTATCAAAACCTCATTCCATGTCCCAAAAGAACCCAAGCAAGCCTGCCTGTTAGTTTAATTGTCTACTCATGTGGTCGATTGAATTAAATTGCAATTGTCTTTCAGCGATGAAAAATGTTTGTCTTGCATTTGGTGTGAAAATAGGAAGAATAATTAGATTGACAGGACACCAAAAAGGAAGTAGTTGCTTCCCCTTAATGATATTTAGTCAAGCATTTCTTCCGGCAGGTATTTGTTTCCAACAGTTTAATTCTAGACACAGTAGTCAGGAATGAGGAGAAAAGTTGTCAATAGTTTGGAGAGAAACTGAGTCTGGTCCTATTAAATTTTATTCTCATTTATATCTTATTCTGTTTATGAAGATTGATTTTCTAGGTTTTAACCATGTTTGTCAGGCTGGAAATCTTGGTGTCCTGCAAGGAGCTCAAAGATTTGATCACACACGGGGATACAAGTTCTCAACCTACGTCCAGTATTGGATAAGGAAATCAATCTCAATGGTGGTAGCACAACATGCAAGAGGAATTAGAATTCCTGTATGTGATTTTAATTTTCGTGAGATCGTCTCTTTTTTTAAAAGTCCATACAAGGAGAAAGAAACCTGAGTTTCCACTTCTTTTATTCTGATCTTCATGCAGTCATCATTGAGCAAGGCAATAAGTCAAATACAGAAAGCTCGAAAGGCCCTGAAGAGCAGCCACGGAAAATATCCGGATGTTAATGAAATTGCAAAGTTCACTGGTCTCTCTACTGCTAAAATTATGTCAGTGAGCAAATGCCTCAGGATTGTTGGTTCGATCGATCAGAAAGTGGGAGACTCTAGCAGTGCAAAACGTTTAGTACGTATGGCATTCTCTATTTTATAGAATCTTCCTTCTTGATGATTATATTTGTTTAGATTACATTTATGACAGGTTTTTAATTTAGTAGCTGTTTGCTTAGTCTCATCAGAAACAGTGCCACTTGGCTTGGCTGTCAGAAAATGGTTGTCCGAGGGATCCTATTGGGGATTTTTTTTTGTTTGGGGGGGGGGGGGGGGGGGGGGGTTGGGGGTATCTCTAAAAATCATGTTTAGTACTGTCATCAGACAGACAAGGAAGCCCCTATGCTTTTTGGGTACCCCTGAGGAGAAGAAACAAAGCAACTTTTTTTTAGGGCACCATATCTTGGGTGAATTTCCTGGTCTCAAACTATGTATAAAAACATAAAATAGCTTTTTGTGGTTTTTCTGTTGTAAACATCGAACTAAAATTATAATATATATATATATATATATTGTGTGTGTGTTGATATATTATGTAGATTTCTTACAGAGGAAAGCAAGGATGATCTGATTAATTTAGACAACTTTCTTCAGCATGCTTCTTGAAATTTTCATAAATGAATAGCATCTTAGATGTTTTGGTTATTATAAGTATTTTATCCATAGGCTGGAATTAACTAGAGAGTGATGCGCCTGTTTGTCTTTTATAGTCCACAAGAGTTTTTTTTTTCCCCCACAGTTCCCCTACACAGGTTTATGAGGTTAATGGCCTTGGAACTCTTGGTGCAGGAACTCATATCTGATACATCAATGAGAAGCCCAGGAGAAACAGTGGTGAGACAGCACATGCTACAAGGCATGTATGGCCTTATGAAAGACTTAGAGCCACGGGAAAGGCAAGTATTAGTCCTAAGGTTTGGGCTTAGATCTCATCAAAGGAAGTCACTTGAGGAGATTGGGAGGCTGTATTCTGTAAGCAAAGAGTGGGTAAGAAAAATAGAAAGAAGAGCGCTGACAAAACTAAGAAAAAACGATGTCTTTCAAGATTTAAGTCAATATATGAATATGTAGCTGCAGTTATGTCTGAAGTACGCCATTTTATGAGCCAACAAGTTTGGCATTTAGTCACTTGATTCCTGTCAACTTTGTCAAGCTGGTCAGCCATTAGAACTGCACTGAAAAGATTAAGAGGATGTTTCTTCCTCATCAAGTGATCTTTGGTTGGTGTATTCCAACTTCCAAGAGCAGTTGCCAAAATTGAGCAATTTCTGTGTAGTTTGTCTTGTACATGAATATTACAGATACACTTCCCCTGCTTTTTGTTTCTACTATTGTTTTTCATCTCTCTTAGCCCGAAACTGCGAGTTTTCTCCCCCATTCTAACTTGTTTATTCTCTATCTTGTGTATCAATAAGCTTGCCTTGGTATTTCCTTCAGCATTTGTTAAATCGACAGTATGCTTCCTGCTATAACTAATACGTACAATTCTTCAGGAATCAACAAGATTTAGGCTTTTTCTTTTTTCCTCTCCCACCCCCACACCCCTCCCCCCCCCCTTCCTCCATAATCCCTCCTTGCCTCAATCCTAGCAACCAGGTTTGAACCTTGGTTTGTGAAATGGGGCGTGAAGCTGTTGGCCAGGAAATATGCATTAGTAAAATTTAGCAGGCTCCAAAATTGGCTTAGCCCCACCTTGGAACATTCTGTGTTAACGTAGTGTAATTTAATGTCATTGCCCCTTAAAAACCAGACAGAAACTGATATTACTGCTCATTTTCCTTTCTCCACTTGAATGCTGAATTTTCGTTGTGCAATGCATCTTGACATACACCTATTTATTCAATTCTTCGTCTTGATAATCTAAACATTAGTGTAAAGTAATACTGAGTCTTCATATGACATTTATATATACATATTAAGACATTGAATATAACAAAATCTTGATCCAAGGTGAGTTTATACTGAGTACATCACATGATCTTTGGTTCTTAGCTTTGATCAATGTTCCCCTGAAAAAGGAAAGGAAAGAATGACCTTCCCTACTTTCTGGGGTACCCTAGAAATGATTGTTCATTTGGGTGTTGTTGATTCCCTAACTTCCATGACATGCCCTTGGAACTTGTTTGTTCCCATGGCCTTCAGTTCCTTGAGCAGTAGTCCTGCAGGATTTTAGTCGTAAAAAGTGGAGGCCTCGAGGAGGAAAGTAGACGTCAACTTCACATGTACTTATCTATATATGTTTGGAGGACCTAACAAGTAACAACAATCATCATTGAGACCTTATATGCAATCAAGAAGTGTTTCTTTAATCCCTTGAATTTCTCGGTACATTCTTTCCAAAAAGATGCAGAGAATCCCAGGAAGTTAGAAAGGTTGCCAATATTGTACTGCCTAAAAAATTTATAAATTACTATTATACATACATATATATATATATATTCTAAACCGTCATTAACTGGGTGTTGTTAAGCATTTGTCGACAAATTAAGCATGCATGCAGGTACGTGCAAATTAATGCACGAAGCAGACGAAATTAAAAAAGTTGGTAATTGTTACTAACAAGAATGAAATTAAGAAATCTTAAATTTCTTTCTAGTCTTGATTGCTCAAGTTATTGAACTTGAGTAACATCATTCTCTTTAATATACTTGCATGATTAGTTTTATTCATTTTGCCTTCCATTAATAGCAGTGATACATCAATTCAACTCCAATTGATCAGTTACGTGAGAAAAAAGAATCACAAATTGCAAAGTCAATTGCAAACGGAAGTAGGTGCATTTAATCAGTGAATGTAAAGGCAGTACGTGGAGGAACAATTAAGACATGGAAACAAGGTAGACAAAGCAATTAGTGACACCAGTACAATTATTTGGGGTGACAGGTGAAGTTTGCAGTATTGGCTGTAAATGTGCCAAGATTCAACCTCCTAGTATCTGACAAGTAACACCACCACGCTCCTATCAGCTGCAAGAAGAAGCAATGGCTATTGAATCTCAAGCATTCCATGCAGCACTAGAAGCAGCTAGAAAAAAGATTTTGTGTTGTCTAAATTTCAAATTAGTATTTTCCCGACACAGGCGTTAAATGGGCATTTATTTGTACACCTAAATCGTTCTCAATCAATATATTATGTAAAGGTACGTACTCGTAACAACTATCGTCTTACTTTTTATACACTTTTCCTATTTAATTTTGCTTGGTCGAGATATTAATACCTGAACCCTATTTTAACGAATATCCGTGTCAATATGTAGATTATCTTTTAAGTAACTATAAGTTTATTATGTACCACTATAAATATGCTAAGACATGCAACTTTTCATGGCAACTATTTATAGTAGTGGAGATGTTTTAAGGGCCTAAAAGTTTCGTGGTTGGATAGAACCTTATCCTCTAAAAAATAAAGTTGGACTTGGGTTTTAAATTTTTAGTATTAAAGTACGTAGGAAATGAAGAAAAGGAGGACCATGCAGATTTGGCGATTGTCTCCAACAAATGGCCATTGATGTGAGATCTTTTGGCGCGTACTGTCTGGGATTTAGGGGATGGGGCTGTAATTTACGAATTTATTAGCATGCATCCCCATCTGTTGCCAACAAATTCATGTAAGAATTACCCTCGTAGTATTTGATGAATAGTCCTATACTAATCAAATTTAAAATAATTATTTTAAATGAAATGAGAAATCCTGACCCGTTTGGATTGCTATTTTTAGGACTTTTTGTAAAAAAATATATATGTATACTATAATGATTTAATGTATGTGAGGTAAAAAAGTAACTGAGAAACGTATTTACGAAAAACGTAAAAATTTTTCTGTAGAACATCACAATCAACTTATCCCGTCTCGTAGAGTATGAATAATTGTCTATTTTCTTCTTGGATAATTGCATGACAAATAATTGATTGGAGGGGTTTAATGGTCACAATCGGGAGGATCAGTGGTCCAAAACAAAGTACACATTTTTGTTTTCATTAGTACGTGTACACCTTTGTGAATCCCACAATAAACCATTTCCAGGTAAGTTCGTGCTAAAATTCAGGCCGGCCCACTCCATACGGCCTCAAACAGTTAAAGCATTAATTAATTATGTGAAGAAAGAGCAGCTTTTCTTCACTTTCTCCAAAAACTCAGAAACTAGATCAAAAGTCCTTCTCTGCTGGACACATTTCACTGCATTACTTGGTGTAGATCCAACTGAGAAGAAAATACTACATTCCTTTTAGAGAAATAGAATTTTAGGGAGAAGAGTTGGGAAAAATAAAGATACATTAGGATAATATATCTGCAGGTGCCATCAAAATCTTTGAAGTAACCTATTACCTTGTCCAATTTGTACAAGTTTCATGCGGGCCATCCTCTTTAGATATGTTTTTTCTGCTTTTTTTTTTTCTTTTCTTTAGATAATCCTTGTTAGTTGTATATCCCACATTGATATTCCAAGAATTTCTAGCCATATATATAAATATATATATTTCTATGAAAGATATTAGGCCACTCAACTCATACCTAATTGATTTTGAGATGAGAGTCCAAGTCATTTAACATGGTATTGGAGCAGGGCCTTGGGTTTGTTTGTTACCCATTTATTTCACCCGTGACTTGGGATTTCTTGTGTTGGCTTAAACCCATTTGTCAAGTCACATTTGCGAGGGCTGTTCAACAAACCGAGCTGTTCGGTAGCTCGATTCATTTCGACTCGTTCGTGTTCGTGAAAGACTCGTTCGAAATTTTAAACGAACCAAGTTCGAACGAATTTTTTTGTTCGATTAATAATTGAGCGAACATGAGTATAGTCGCGAGTTTTAATGAACGTTCGTGAACACGAGCATGTTCGTGAGTTTTAACGAATGTTCGCGAACATGGGCATAATTATCATTTGACAAATTTGAAGATTAATTTTATGGCTGAACTTTTATATTTGGAGGGCAAATTGCTTTGTTTTATTTGTTGTTTTTATGTTAATGTTAGTTATATAGTTAATAAATAATAGAATTTAGTCACTTAGTGCTTTAATTGTTTTTGAGAATGATGAATGATTTGCATGACATATTTAAGGCTTAAAATAATTTGGATTCGAGCATTTCAAGCATGTTTGCGAACGGCTCGTTTATGTTAAACGAGCTGAACACGAATACAAACTTTGCTTAACGAGCCGAACACAAACACATGTTTGGAGTTCGAAAATTAACGTACGAACACGAACGTTGATCGAATGGCTTAACGAACAGAGTTCAAACATGAGATACTCGATTCGATTCGACTTGTTTATAGCTTTACGTGTTAGTTGTATATCCTACATTGATATTCTAAGGATTTCCAACCATATATATATATATATATAAAAGATGTTGGGCCATTTCACTCATAGCCAATTGGTTTTGTGACTTTGTCAAAGTCACAAAATAGAAAGAATCATTTGGCAAATAATCAAATTATCTAGTCACTGGTTTTGTTTTGGAAGGTTTCAATGTTGTTGATAATTTTGTTTTCATACGCATAAAAATGTCGAAAGTGATGGCAACCTTACACTGGAATAAATTTTTATGTACAAAGTCACATACCTTTTGTCCGTTTTGTTACCCTATGAAATGTAGGATGCCAAAGTCAATAATGGTTGCCAATGGGATATGGGCACTTTATTTGCTGGAAGATTTGGTTTTTACTCGTTAGAGCTAAATGCCATTTGGTGTTAGTGTAAAAGCCTAAGAGATTTGCTCTTCAAATTTGGACCACATACATGAAAGAGAGTTTGTTTTGGACCAAATAAGCTTTAGGTGCACTAGTCTATATTGTTATTCATTTCTGCTTTTGAATTTTTGAACTCCTATTCAATGCTAACAAGTGATTTAGGTTAGTCAACACACATGTTTTTGAAAACTAAACCCGCAAAGCCAACTGTAGGGGCCAAGCATATAAACTAGGACTTCTTGATGTACTCTTATCCTTCACTTCAAAGATAAGATATAAACGGGGCCTTATCCGTAACAAATATTTTAAGGAAATTCGACGGTCCAAAACTAAGGTATAGTTACTTTCACATAATTCTACACTTAGTTTAATGTTTTTAACCGTTTATATGCAACTAATAGTATGATACTTTTTTTTTTTTTTTATTAAATGAGTGGTTTTGAATATAGTATATTTCATTTACACTCCCTTCCACTTTATAACCTAACCCAAATTTCTTCCAACAGTCTTTCAAAACAATTATAGTCATTAGTAGGGTTGCAAACGAGTCAAATTACTTGCGAGCCTCTTGTGAGTTAGCTTGATCAAAATCCAATTTGAGTTTGGTCAACATCAAACTGGAGTCGAGTTCGAGCACAGAAAAACTTAGTTCATTAGTTCGCGAGTCGCTCGATTATATTAAGATATATATATTAATAATAATAAAATTACATATATATATCTAATGTTTTATTATTTGTTAAGAAAAAAAATACTATTTTATTTATTATTTTAAAAATAAAATAAAATAATAATAATTATTATTTTTTTAAAACATGAGTGGGCTCGAGTTCCAACTTGGCTTGGCTCAAATTTACTGTCAAATTCGAACTCGAGTTTTACATTGAGAGATCGATGAGCTCAAATTTGGTAAAATTGAGTCGAGGCTTAACTCGATTAGACCAAAAACTTGATTTGTTTCGATTCATTTGCAATTTTTATCACTAGCATACAGGAGACACCCAATGTATGTGCAATTTAGAAATAAATTATTTTTTGTATGAACTTATTTTACATATATATATTTTTTTAATTAATGAACATGATTTTGCTCTTTTAAGATTTTTTCTTTTAAGAGTATAATTATGTTGTGTGTTTATGAGTAGTTATAATGAAAATAAGTTTGTTTGAAAAGCTATGCTTTGGTACTTATAATGAAATAAGTTGTGATCATGATAAAATTTAGATCGTACGAGGCCAAAAATGAAAGTTCAAAAAGTGACAAAAAAACATTTACATCAAAACTCGAGGCTTTGTTTGGATAGAGCATTATTCCAAATAATTATTTGGAATAATTATTATAGCATTTTTTGTGATATGATGTATGTGAGATAAAAAAATAAATTGAAAAATGTGTTTGTAATGCAACTGAAAAGTTTTTTTGAAAAAATTTGCTATCCAAACCTTAGGTCAAGTTTCCTGCTTTATATATCGTAAGTATAGATATCTATGATATTAGAAAATTAACTACATATGGTATATGTCGAGGCGAGTACCTGTAAATTGAGTCATATCAACCCTTTTTGCGAAGGCCTATCATCTTCTTTATATCGCGATCTGACATAGTGGGTGGCATTGTCAACAAGATCAAGCCAGATCATTTTGTGATATCCTTTGATAATTTTACTTTCTCAACATTTTCCTCTTGAGGGATTCTGCATTTATACATAGAATTTCAATTTTGAAAAATGGTTGTTAATTAATATTTTAGACAACCTTGTTTGGACAGCAAAATTGCTATATTTTTTGTAAACATATTTTCCAATCGCCTTTTCACCTCACATATATCAAATCGTTACTGTAATTTTTCTACAAAAAAATCCAGAAAAATGCATTCCAAACAAGGCCACATCGTGACTTAAAATTAAGTTAATAATTATAAGAAAGGCTTGCATCAATGAGTTCCTTGTTCGTTATATTTTTGACCGTTTCCTTACTTTAGGAACTTAAGAACTAACAAAATACCGAAAATTTCTTATGATCAGAAGAAAAGAAAACAAGAAAATAGAAAAAGAGTTAAAACATCTCATCAGTCATCCCATCAATAAATAAAGAAGTAATTTATCTTTATCATACTTTGTAGACAAAAAAGAAAGACAAAAGGATGCATATATCCCTTGAAAATCCTCTCATTCAATAGACTTCTTTGTTTTCGTTGGTAAAATATTCAGATTTTAGAAGTGTCTTCATTTCGTTATTCCACAAAACTTTCATCGTTTTTAGGCCTGTTAAGATGGAAACCGAAGAGGTAGCATGAGTTTTACTAGAAGTATATTTCTTTTTTTCCTTTTTATGCAATTTTCCAAATGGGCTCCTCAGGCTCAGGAGTGGGTCTCTCCTCCTTCTCCTCCTCCTCCTCTTCCTTCTGCTTATTGATTTTCTTCTTCCTACCACATCTATCCCTGTCTGTTAGAATATGCAAGCCTGCTTCGTGCAGTGAAATGGGATTGGGACCTCAAGTCAGGTTCCCTTTTCGGCTAAAAGGGATACAGGACCAAAGCTGTGGCTACCCAGGTTTTGATCTTTCTTGCAATAATCATAGCCAAACAATCCTCAGCCTTCCCCGCTCCGGCGAATTCAGAGTCAACCGGATTAATTACTCTGAACAAACCATATATATCAATGATCCGGGCGACTGCCTTCCCAGAAGAGTTTCAAACTTCAGTGCTGTAGATTCTTCATTTAGAGCAGCTCCATACAGCTACACGTATTTCAACTGTTCCTTAGAATTGTCAGCATACAGGACGATGGATAATCTTATGCCGCTGTTTTGTTATGGTGATTATAATTCCACGATCATGGCTACTCCTAGTCGTTATTCGTCCGAAATCCCACCCTCGTGTCGCTTAATACGAAATGCTTCGATTGCCCTTCGCTTATCATACGCGGAGTTTTGGTCGGAGACAATTGTTGAAGAAGATCTTGAGTTGGTATGGGACCAGCCTGCAGGATGCCGAAGCTGCGAAAAACGGGGTCTGTATTGTGGGTTCAAGAGCAATTCCGGGTTGGAAATTGGTTGCGGCCGTCTTCCTAGAAAAGGTAATTATTTTTACGCCGTCGTTTGGTTCCCATGAGAATTACCATCGGATTAGAATTTAAATTGCTTCCTGTTGAGCTGCACTTTTATATGATATAATTTCAAATTTCAATCCAACTTCTGACAGCATCCAAAAACTGTCTTTTACTTCTCTGGAAAAATGCGAAGTACCGAATTAGATTGGTTTAATGAGTCGATCACTGGAAGGTTTAATGTTCCCGTAGTTTCACCTAATAAAAACCAAGTTGAGAGAAGCAAAACAAAAAGGGAAAGAAGTTGGATAGATGCAGAGCACCTAACAGAATTACTTCAATTATAAGGAAAAATGTTACCCTCATATGTGATAGCCTCACTGGAAGTTGAAAATTTGATTTGAGTTATTGTGCATAGACTCTGAAATTTGAGACAGAGAGCTAGATTCTTGATCAGAAGTTGTTGATTAAGTTTAGGATTCAAGATGACAAAGCTGTAGACAGACGGTCATGAGATACCTATTCCTATGAGACAGTACCAAGAGATGAAAACGGGCCTGGTAGAGGTGATCCGGCAGCACTCTGGGTTTCGCAGTGTGTGGATATTTTGGGACGTTCCATAGTCAATATCCACACACACACATATTCTTACAATGTGTATATTTTATTGAAAAAAGGGAAAATAATCGAGAATTAGGTGACACAGGTGGCGTCACTTAACAACCCTGAGTAGTACATTCAACTGCTGTGCTGTATAGAAAACAATGGTTGAATGGGACCTGCTGATTCATATGCACTGATTATGCAGGAGCGATCACCATCAACGTACAATGTGGTGAATGTAATTTTCTGTAAGTCTAGTTCTATGCGCCAGCATTTAATAGTAATGGTCTGCTCCAAGAAGAGATCAGGTAAATAGATGAATGATTGCAATTAGGATACGATTTTCTGTTGTTGGTAATTGTACTTCTTCACTAGCGTTTCTCGGAGAGGTACATAACAGGGATAAAGAAGACTGATAATCTGATGGTTTTACTTTTACAAATTTATACCGTGTAGCTTAATTCATGTATATATATATATATATATATATATATATATATATATATATATATATATATATATATATATCTAATAAAGAAAGGTGGATGCAAAAGACTAACGAAAGATGAGATTACCATAAATTTTAGTGATCAATTGGTGGTTACTCGTTCTTAACTTTTGTCTTTCTTTCTGTTTTCTCATTTTTGAGTCATTACTCCTCTTTACTTGGTACATGGTAGGATCTCTTTTGGTTCCAATCCAATTAGCCATGAGTTTTCAGGCTGTAGAATACCAGGCCTTTTTCCTCTGCCCCCTAAGCCATGATTCTTTGTATTTTTTTTCCCTTTTTTTTTTTTTGTTTTTTGTTTTGGGTGCTGAAGTGATGATTCTTTGTAGTTTGTACTACCAGAAGTCAGCCCTCATCTGGAGCCTCCAAAAAGCGTGAGGATCTCATAACTAGAACAAAACCTTATGAGCGTGCCCCATAGAAAGCGTGAACTCCGAAAAGCAGTTTAATTGAGAACCACGCCTTCAGCCTTTCTCTCGTGTCCCCTCCCCTGGAATTTCTTCACCTGATGATGAGGACGAACTTTGAGTATGCGACTCTCAAAACTTGATCATGATGATTGTCCTTAGTTGGTTGGTCTGAACTTTGAAGAGTAAGACCGACATTTTGACCTCGTCAAAACTGAGGGACTTGTAGTCGAAGTATCCCGCCAAAAATAAGAAGTTGCTGTCAATGGACAATGGATGACCATTTGCAGAAAATCTTAGAACTGGCCACTGGGACCCGAGTTTACGCTTTCAAACTGTTGCCAGTTGATTTAGCTGTCGTTTTTGTGATTCTATTATGGGATTAAAGGCAGCGTTCTTAATTGACTAACTGTTGATGTCCGTGAGAATGACTAATTTACGTTGTACTACTTGATTGCAGTTTCAAAATTTATCAAAATTAGGTGCTTATTTGCATAATTGAAGAATACAAAAATGGCCTATACAGCAACAAAAAGTTGTTTTCTGAGGATAATATATTACATCAAGAATTGTCTGGTGATACAGTTATATGTAAGCTTTTAGAGATTGCATCTGTAGAATTTTGTACCCCAAGTCTTGGCGTAAAATGTTAATATCTTGGAATTCTCCCTTGATTATAGGCCTTCGAAGAGGTGCCATGTATGGCATTATCATTGGTGTCGGCATACCGGTGCTTGTGTGCCTCGTGGGGCTCGCATGTTACACCTGCAACAAAGTCAGAGACTTCGGCCAACGTCGCAGTCTAAACACTGAGCTATCCACCGCTGGGACGAGTCTTCGGCCACCGGCGTCTGTGACGGTAACAGGCCTTGATGCACCGACAATTGAATCTTACCCGAAGACGGTGGTCGGAGAAAGTCGCCGGCTTCCTAATCCTAGCGATGGCACTTGTCCAATATGCTTGGCTGAGTACCAGCCTAAAGAAACCTTGAGGAGTATACCAGAATGCAACCATTACTTTCACGCCAGCTGCGTCGATGAATGGCTTAAGCTCAATGGGACGTGCCCTTTGTGCAGGAATTCACCAGAAAGCGCATCGACCACTCCCTGTTCATCCACGCCTTCAGCATTTTCAGCATCATCTTCAGCGTAGATATACATCATCAGGGTGGAGGGGGTAACCTTCCTGGCTTTTTTTTGATAAAGCAAATCAGACGTAGATTTTACTGTATATAATACTGAGTGCAATTTTTCCATATACTTTCCACTTTAAGAGATTGCATAAAGAGCAATTAAAGGGACATTTGCTAGCTAGATTTTGGGTGGCGCATTTAGGGGAAGCAAGCAAAATAAGATGGGAGAGCAGAAGGTTGCAAAATACTACTCTAATACAGCTCAAATTGGAGATGTACTGGGCACTTCAGTGGCCCTGTTTTGAGTTCTTCTTTTTTCGTACCTCATACGTTCTGTTTGCTGAGTAGCCACATTTTCCTCGATCGATGACCAATTTATCAATTAGTCTCAATCTAGTCAGGCATGAAAATCCCTAAAGGCACCGTGCCTTGAACCAAGTTCTTGCTTCTTGTACCTTCTTACGAGGCCACTTTAAAGCTCTGTTTTCAAACTCGGACCGGACCGGCCGGTCCGACCGGTCAAATTGGGAACCGGCCAATTGTCCGGTCCGAGCTAACTTTAAAAATTGGGAAATTAAAAGTTCGGTCAAACCAGGTCAAAATCCGGGTTTGATCCGGTTTGACCGGGAAAATTAAGAACCGGGTTCCACCATGCATCTCAAATCTCACGCAAGGAAAGGAAAGAGAGGGACCCGCATCTCCTTGGCTCCATGTGCCCAGCCCAAAATCCCAAAACGCAACCATTTTTGTAATGGGACATGCATGCACAGTTGATTACTACAGCAGTGCTGCTACATCCTGGCCACAACTCGCTCGCACGTGTTCATACAACATCCATATCTTCTTGTTGCCCTCTCTCCATGCATGTATGTAGATTCTTTTTTTTCTTGAAGGTCAAAATATTTTTAATATTATATTTTGATCCCTAGGTTATTAAAAATTATTAATATATCTCAAATATTTTATACTTTATAAATATTATCTTAAAATTTGGTATTATTTTTTAATTAAATCCATAATTTTAATTCTAAACTTGTTAATACTCATTAAATAATATAAATTGCTATTTGACTGTTCTAATTTCTTTGTATTTTCTTGTTAAATATATTTGAAACATCAAATATATATGAATATACCTTTATTAATATCAATATATTATTATATATTATATATATAATATTTTAATTTTTAAATAATTTTTATTTATGACGTCATCTGGTTCGACCCCTATCGACCCCAGGTCGAACCCATTGACCCTTGACCCCTGATATCGGCCGAGTCGCTATCCGGTCCGGTTCTGAAAATATAGCTTTAAAGTGTATGGTTGAGAACCGTCGTATTCTTCTGTTCCAAAGCCCAACCATGTTCGAAGTGGGTTTTCACTCACAGCAGCTTAAGCAATCAAAAGTTTTGGACATTGGGTTTACGGCTTTTAAGATGCATATGGATTGATGCAAACGGACAAGGGCAAATCGAATATATATATGTATCTACCAACTAGATAAGAGAACAACTCAAGTTTTCCATTGATGCCAAGTGTCAAGGTCTCATTTGAGGAAATAAATTTCATTTCTTTATTTTGGACATTAAAGAGAGGGAAATGTCTATTTGAGCCTTGGTATCCAAATTCAAAGGCTTAATAGTTCCTTACTATTTAGGGGCTAATTGGTAACAATGGTTTAATTATTTTCATTTGTTCCTTTTGTTTGGTTTTTAATTGGTCAGAAAGGTCAATTGAATCCTTTTATGAAAACTAGTTCTTTAAATAGTTGCTAACTATTTAGGGCTATTTTTGTACATTTCAAATTATTTCTTTTATAATTTCCTGGTCAAATGCAAATAGTTGTGGACTATTTATGGACTCCTTTGATCACATGGGTTATTTTTGAATTATTGATTGAAATTAAAATATTGTTGTGTCATGTCCGTTAGAACTGGTTGCTCTGTCATGTAAGTTAGTCAACACCACCTAATGGTCTTATTAGTCAGTGAAATGAAGTTCCTATCCCTTTCTTTCCGTCGAATAGGTAGCTAGAACTCGCTTCTCCTTTCTAATTATCCTTCCTGTAAAATCTTCATTTTTCTACCAATTCCTCAAACAACTAATTATTTTTCTTTTTTATTGCAGTCCAGAAAATCCTCGACATGCACGTGAAGTTTTCTTTTGCCCAAAAATTCAGCTCAGCTAAATTTCTTTTCCCCCAAAATCTATCATCCTGCAAAATCTTCAGTTTTCTACCAATCCTCCAACAACTAATTGTACTTTCTTTCGATTGCCACCGAAAAAATCCTCCACATGCATCTGAAGTTTTCTTTTGTCCTGGAAATCAGCTCACTGAAATTTCTTTTCCCCCAAAATCTGCTTACTTTAGGGATTTAGGGATGACTGTTGTACCGAATTATCATCTATGGTACAACTTCCAAAACCTACTATTGCCAGTCTTATATATACTTTTGTTTCCGAGTTTTGCCAGCATTCAGCCGAGCAAAGAAAACATAGGTACGCTTCTATATTCTCTCTTCCTATTTTGAACTGCAATTTTTTTTAATGTTCCTACCTTCTGTTTATATTGTTTTCCGTTAATTAAAGACTGTTATGTGTTTGATGTTATGCATAAAAGAATATAATTATGATGATAATTCTTCGGATTAACTTATCTTTACTTTTTCTTCTGTTTTTTAATTTCAAGGGTTGCCCGACTTTTAAGAGGTGCCCTACTGTGAAGGCTGAAACTGGGTGAAAGAGTCCAAATATCTGCGAATCCCCAAGAATGTAGTGGATGGAATACAAGCAGCATAACGCAACAGATGCATTAGCAAGGTTAGCTGTGTATTTCCTAGCAAAATGGGAGTTGATAAACATTGACCTGTTGGCTCTAGAAGTGAAGTGTGATTATTTAAAATTTAAAACATATGTGTAGATGATCAACATTTGACCAACCATATCGATATGTAGCGTCGTGTACTCGGTTATCAAAGAAGAAAGTTTTGAACTATAGTAGCCGTTTGTGTTCCACCACTGTTTTATTGCTATAGGAGTGTTTGAAAATTTTCCATCTACCTGAGTTAAACGCAACAAAAGAAGTGCTGGGAGCATTTGCAGTTTTTGTATTTGCCGAGAACTTGCTATCTTTTCATCTCATTTGCGGAAGAAAACTTAAGCCAAAGATGACATCTTACCGTCGCAAGTGCATTCATTTTACCACCGTTGTATTCATTTTTGAGTTCGGTTGGTGCTATTTTCTGCTACTTAAAAATAAATGTCGATCCACCTTGATGAGAGGTTGTATTGGTGACAACTGAGAGGTGCGAGAGAGAGCTCACTACTGTGTGTATGGCTTTGCATGGTAAAATGTGGGTGCGGGTGGGCGGGGCGCAACAACGTCCCAGTGGTAAAGTAGTGCCACTTGAGGGTCCGTCTGTTTGCTTGTAAAATAATTTCCCCAAGAAAATCTTTTCGCTGAAAATCATTTTCTTGAAAATTCGCTTTCTAATATAATTATCAGTTAGTATCTCTCTATTACTACTATAGACAATCCATGTTAAACACCACAATCAATTTGAGAGTCAAAAAATGGTAAAAAAAAAACTTTTTAAAGCATTCATAGAAGATTCTATGCACAATTGAATAAGATGATGTAACCAACAATACCGTTGATTTAGATTCACTGAAATCTTTTGCAGAAGTTTGGTTTCCATTGGATAGGGTAAAACTTTTTTTCTAGAAAAAAATTTTTTGGACACTTTTTCAACCAAACATCAGAAAAAAATGAAAACATTTTTTTGAAAAAATTTTCCATCGATACAAATAGACCCTAAGCAAGCATGTTTTGATAGAAAATTATTTAAAATAATTTTTTTAAAAATCATTATTTTTTTAATATGATGTATGTTAAATAAAAAAATAATTTTGAACTCGTGTCCTAGGATGGAGAAAAATAATTTTTAATATCATTATCTCTAATATTATTTACCTCTTGAACCTTAGCAAATTATTCTCATTGTTACAAATTTAGTTGATCATATCAGTGGGTGGGCCGCTACGTAGCACGGTCAGAACCATACTAGTATGTATATATCTACCTTGTATATAAGAAAAAAGGAAGGTTTAGTGTTTTTTTTTTCCTTTTGCCATGTGGCTTTTTAATTATTTGACAAGTATCCCAAGCCTTTTCTTTCTTTTGCCACTAAACTGTTTCTCTCAAGTTGCTGTTGAAGCTTTTTCTTGCTTTCTCTCTACTGAATGGCTATTCTTTTTTTTGCCACGTGGCTCTTAATTATTTGGCAAGTGTTCGAAACCTTTTCTTTCTTTTGCCATTGAACCATTTCTCTCAAGTTGTCGTTGAAGATTTTTCTTCCTCTCTCTACCGAATGGCTATTTTGAGCAAAATCCAAGTTCAAGCACCTATTGTACCAAACCCAATTCCAATTCCTTTCTCAGCAAATCCAATTGAACCGTTTCTTTCTCAAGTTGTCGCTGAAGCTTTTTCTTCCTTTCTCTCTACCGAATGGCTATTTTGAGCAAAAATTCAATTCCAAGCACCTATTCTACCAAACCCAGTTCCAATTACTTTCTAACCAAATCCAATTCCAAGTGCCTATTCTACCAAACCCAGTTCGAAACGTCTATTCTGACCAAAAAGTTTAAATTTTTACATGATTTGGGAGATGGATTTTTTATGAAGATTTGTGACCAGTAGGTCAACTGCTACTCCCGCAGACACTTCATTTCATGTTGTAGGGATTGCTGGTCACTCACATGGTGTTTGTACTTCAAAGGAGGAAAATTGCGTGTAGGTGAACTACTCTTGCTTACACTTGCTGTGTTTTCCTTTTCCTCTGATATCAAATTAACTATTTTTATATTGATTTCATGTTGCAAGAATTGTTGGGCACTCATGTGATAATTGTACTTCAAAGGAGGTAAATTCGAAACTTTTTGTTAAATTAGGTATGGCATTCTATTCTCATCAGCTTTGCCATTCAATTTTCCGCTCAAATCATGCTTTCTATTCAATTCTCATCAACCGTACGATAATGATGAGAAATATCTTTTTAGATATGATTTTTCCCTTACAGTTATGATGAGAAATAGGTTTCCTGTTCATTTAGGCTGCAGTTTTTCCAGTGAATTATGAAATCAAAAATGTGTAATAGAGGTATTTAATCAGTGCATTCCGTTGGCTCCTGTGCCTTATGAACTGCAAGAAGAAGCATTCTGGTCTTTACACCTTCTTCTTTGGAGTCTCTTTGGTGAGAAAAAAATCTTTCCCTTTTTTTTGTCAAATTTTTCACGTATGAATAATAGACAGATTAACAAATTTTAATATACACATATGCTACAATTGATAGGTTCCTTTTACTGCGGTTCATATCATCAGTTAAGGAATCCTTAAATTTGAAGGTCAGTTTGTTGTCTTTCTTGAATCTATGAGCAGCTTTTCTTTGTTTCTGTGACTATATTTTCATAACTAAAATTTCACATTTTCCTTTTCTTTTTAGTAGTTTTTCTTCAGTTTCTGCTTCATCTATTTTAAGTTTACTAGTGCTCTTTGTTTTGTGTGATCCTTTGTGAAACAAATGATTTTTTATTTGAGCAACGGATTGTGTTAATATTGACAGTCATACTGTTTTTGTAAATAAAGCACAATAAATAAAGGAGAAAATTGGTAAAACCTTGAAACTTGATGTAAACATTCTTGATCATCCACTCCAAATTCCAGTAGTTGATGACATTTTTAAGAGTCCAGTGATCTCGTCCAAATGTTGCTCACCCATACATTTGAAATTTTGCTGCTGCAGCCTTTTGGTAATCTTCTTTTATGTCTTATTGCAACCTATTCAGTTACTTATTCACCTAAAAAAACAAGTAAAAAGTGAAGATACCAATTCAGCTCCCAATATATTATGAGTGGCATACCTACAAAAAGGAGAGATCCATTTGCTGATGTGATTCTAGCCAACTGGTTTGTATATAATCAATATACTATCAAACAGTCAAATTGCTATATACACTAGAAAAAAAATTGTAGTAATGGACATCAATAACAGATTTTGTGAGCCAAAGTCATTAGCACAATATATTTTGTGAGACAAACTTTTACTTGTGCTGATTTTGGGGCTGTGGCTGCTATGCTCAAGTTATTATTACATGACAAGTTCCTTTTTAACTAATTTCAACCTCCTGCTACTGGTGTTTTTCTCTTTAATCACAATGGACAATTTGGTAACACATAAAAATAAGAAATTATATAGAACCTAAGATAGTTTTTCTTAGAATGAATTATAGTTATAATATCTCAGATGAGATATGTGACCTGTTGTTATTCTAAATGAGAAATAGGAATGATTAACTATTTTTCAGAGAACTTTAAGGTCAATGCAGAAAGGCTGTTATTGGCAAAACTTGTTTAGTCATCTAAGTGACTATTGATTAGGCAACTTAGTGTGTGCCTTGTTTGTTGTTTCATTTAGTCTAGACTTGTCTAGGGTATGAAAAGTTTTTAGAGAAAATACCATCTTTTTCTAACATTTATTGTACCTTCTCAATTTTAAACCATTGATCAACCTAGAGATCATTGATAGATTTGATGCTTCTTTTAAGCCTTTTTCACAAGTAATCGTGATCATTTATTTGGTTTAAGAAGGATAAGGAAAAAAATAATTGGTGTTTTACTCTTGTTGTTTCACTTTCCCCACATGGTATGACTTATTGTTTTGCTATCTTTTTTTTTTTTTTCATCTTTCACCCGGTAAAAAATAATAAATTATCCTTTCTCACTTGCTTATTTATATTGATTTATTAATATATTTTTTAAAAATTTGAACTTTTCCCCCTTTATCTACATTGAATTTTATTCTTCTTTTTTTTTTAATTGCAAAACTAAAGTTTTCTTTTAAATTGAAGTTGCCTCTGTTGTAGGCTATTTGTTCGTTGTTCTTGCAAGTCTACATACGTTGCTACGTGGTTTGTCTAAAAAACTCAAGATCAAATTTAAGCTTTATGCTTTTGATTTGCACTTTTTTTTGATGTATTTAGATTTTTGAAACTGTTATGTTACTGATTAAATTAGAGGCCGCATGTTTTCTGTTCGAGAGTTTTAGCTTTTATTAACATTAATAACTATCATGATACATAAAATATGGTCTTCTCCCTAAAGTCTGATGGTAAGTTTCGTTTATTGTATGTGCTTGAATTCTTGGTTATTATCTTGGTATCTATACATGATATGTTTGGCTCGGGTTAAAACTGATTGTGTATGCACTTTTAGTTGCTATTGTGTTAGTTAATCATTAGTCAGACCTCTGTGCTATGCTATGGAATGCAAAAAAGAAAGACAAGCCAACACTCAAATTCAATAGATGGTCTATTTGATGAAGTTAGTAGTAGTCAACTGTTATTAAAACAGACAAATAGCTCATATATATATATATATCGGCATATTGTATAGACCTATTCATATATATTAGCAGAGGAGCTAAGTAAGAATTTTTAACTTCTCAAGAATTTTTTTAAGGCAAGAAGGAAGGCAAGTATAATATTGTCAAGACATACACTACTGAGGAATCAGCTCACATTCCAATGGCGATCACAACTGCAGAAACGAATGAAAAAATTCCAGACCTTCATGCTACTGTGCTGCAATCTGCTAACAAAAATGAATTTTTCAGTCCATCAATCAAAAAACTGCTTGATAACATCGCTGAAACTTCTGCTACTGCAAACAAAGTGCCACCTCCAGTGACCACAGCAAAGAGAGCCTTGGTTTTTTGAACTGTACCTCCTGAAATTGGATCAAATTCTGCTGAAGCTATTACACCTGCCTTACTGCCCACCAATGCACTCTCAGCTTTCGCTCCAATTAATCTTGCGCCTGGAAGTCCCTTGAAGAAGCAACGTGATGCCGAGGCAAACAGTTGAAGGCTCCAGTCAACGCGGTGACGGGGTCTTCGCTATGGAACCGTTATCAAAGCCTCCCAGTGTTTTCTGGGAAAGACAAATCTCACCCCGGCGAGCATTGGTGTTCGGACTGGTCGCTCAAGGTCAACGACCGATGCAGCCATCCTCGGGTTGCACAAGATCTGGTGATGCAGTCCACCTTGCCGAAGGACTTGGAGTTCACAAGAAAGCTGACTCCGGCCGAGATGCTCCAAAGCGTCATGGTGACCACGGCCTCCAACACAGCCTTTGTGGCCGAGATGGCACATCGGTACTGTGAGTTGCTTGAGGAGCAGGACACTGGCAAACTGCAAGATCAGATTGCCAAGTTGAAGAAAAAGCTGGTTGTGTCTGAGTCCGAGAAATCGGAGTTTCAGAGACGGCTTCAAGAGGCCGAGGCTAAGGGGGAGGAGGCCGAGGCCACTATCAACAGTCTGAGGTCGTCTCTGGAGGAAGAGCAGAAAAGGTCGGAGGAGGCGAAGAAGACCCATGAGCAGGCTCTCGAGAGTGCGAGGACCTCGGCTGTAAAGGGTTTCCGGAGGTCCGAGACCTTCATCGGGGACCTCGGCCAGCTGACAACGCCGACATTCATGCTAGGCTTCACATCGGCCATAGACGAGGCCGCAGCTCATCTACCCTCTGATTCTTTGGAGTCCTTAAGGAACAGTGCCAACTATAACGAGAACTCCAAGGAGCTGTGCGATCGGATGGCCGAGGGCATCCAAACTGGAAGGAACTTGGCCGAAGTCCAGGACGAGTTCAACAAATGGTTAGCTGAACTCGATGAGGTGTTCGAGAAGGAAGGAGGAGAGGACACTGGGGGTGACGTCGGCGAGGAGGCTGCCGAAGAGCAAGGAGGAGGTGGAGAAGACACTCACCCCGGCGGGGAGAAGCCGCGGAGGCAACTGGCCAAGAGGGAGCCGCGACGGAGGCTTAGCTGGCCAAGAGGGAGCCGAGACGGAGGCTTAACTTATAGGGCTTTATTTGTAAATCCGAGGTGGGAGGTGGTTAGCAATACTCCTGACCTCGGTCTTTTGTACTTCTTGTAATGCCTTCTCTTATTTGAATGAAAGATCTATTTCTTCTCACTTCGGCTCCTTTAGTTTCTTGTTTCGTCCCCTATTTGTCCCCCTTATTTTTTAATAACAGATGTATGCATCTTGGTATTGAAAAATAACAAAATAGCTGAAGTGATAACTTAGTAAAATTTTCAAGCATAATACAGCTGGAGGTTCTCGGCGTGCCAAGTTCTCGGCACTAGAGAGCCATCTCGGTAGCTCAATTTGCAATACCCACTTAGACTAGATTCCACAACTCGGTAAGGGCCTTCCCATTTCAGGCCCAATTTTCTTTGCGGTTCAGCTCGGCTGACCGAGTTTTTTCTAAGCACCAAGTCTCCTGGCAGGAATCGCCGATGCTTGACGCGGGCATTGTAGTAGTGGGCAAGGGTGTTCTTGTAGGAAGCTATCCGAGCTGAGGCGAGATCTCTTTTCTCGTCGATGAGGTCGAGATCTAACTGCCTCTCTTCTCCGTTCATCTCGACTACATAGGCTGTTAGCCGAGGACTAGGTGAGAGGAGCCCAGCAGGGATAACAGCCTCGGCTCCATAGGTCAAGGAGAAGGGGGTCTCTTGCGTGGATGACCTCGGCGTGATCCGATATGACCACAGAACACTGGGGAGTTCCTCCACCCAAGATGACCCAACTCGGTGTAATCGGGTCTTGAGACCATGCAAGAGAGTTCGGTTAAAATTTTCTGCCTGACCATTGGCCTGAGGGTGACCTACCGAAGTGAAGTGTTGCTTGATGCCGAGGTTCTCGCACCAAGTCTTAAATGGGTTCTCGGCAAACTGTCTCCCATTGTCCGAGATGATGATCTGAGGTATGCCGAAGCGGCAGATAATGCATTTCCAAAAGAATTTTTGAATGGCCAGCCCTGAGATGGTCCACAGAGGCTCGGCCTCGACCCACTTAGTGAAGTAGTCCACAGCGGTCACCAGAAAGGTATAACCCCCGACCGCTTTAGGGAAAAGACCGATGATGTCTGTCCCCCATTGCTCGAACGACCAGGGTGAGGTGATTGGAACCATGAAGTTCGAGGGTTGGTGAAGCTCAGGGGCGTGGACTTGGCAGGATGGGCAGCTGAGAACAAGATTTTGAGCATCCTGTCGAACGGAAGGCCAGAAGTACCCAAGAAATAAGGTCTTCCTGGCTAACATCCTGTGGCCGACGTGGGCCCCACACAGGCCTTCGTGTATCTCATGGAGGACCTGGCGTCCTGCCTCGGGTGTAACGCACCTCAGCCATGGGCCAAGGTATGAGCGTTTATACAATTCTCCATCTCGGAGCGCGAACCGAGCAGATTTGAGTTGTATCCTTCTCGCCTCGACTAGGTCCTCGGGGAGGACTCCCTGCCCTAAGAAAAGGATGAACGGGCTCATCCATGTTTCTCCCGTGTTCACAGGGCAGGCCACCTCTTCCATGTATCCCGGCTCGCTCAACACTTCCACCAAAACGGTCTTGTTGAGGTCAGAAAATGAGGTGGAAGCCAACCGGGATAAGGCGTCGGCCCGCCTATTCTGGGAGCGGGGGATTCTTTGGATTTCGAAAGATTCGAAGTATGCGATGAGTTGGTGGACTTTGGATAGATACCGTTGCATGGTTTCATCCTTAGCCTCATACTCACCAAGGACTTGGCAGACTACGAGTTGGGAGTCGCTGCGGACGTGGATCCGCTGTGCACCAAGCCTGCGGACTAGCTGGAGTCCCGCGATCAAGGCCTCATATTCGGCTTCATTGTTGGTGGCTGGAAAGTCAAAGCGGAGGGCATACGAGCACACTTCTCCCTGGGGGCCCTCCAGGAGCAGTCCCACCCCACTGTCATCTCCATTAGAGGATCCGTCCACAGACAACGTCCACAAGTGTGAGGTGAACACTTCGGCAATGGCGGAGGTAGATTCTTGACCTTCGTGAAGGTGAGCTCGGCCAAGAAGTCGGCTAAGGCTTGAGCTTTTATGGCGGTGCGCGGCTCATACGACATGTCGTACTCCCCCAACTCAACGGCCCACTTAGTGAGGCGCCCGGAGGTCTCGGGCCGCACCAGTATCTGTCGGAGAGGCTGGTCGGTCCTGACGGAGATGGGATGAGCTAGGAAATAGGGTTTAAGCCGCCGGGTGGCGTGCACTAGTCCTAGCACAAGTTTCTCCACTTGAGTGTATCGAGTCTCCGGCCCACGGAGGGCTCGGCTGACATAGTAGACTGGCACTTGAGTGCGCTCATCCCGGATGAGCACGGCGCTGACAGCCTCGTCCGCTGCGGAGAGGTAGAGGTACAGTTTCTCCTCGGGCCGAGGTGAAGCGAGGGTGGGTAGGTGGTGCAGGTACTGCTTCAGCTTGTCGAAGGCAGCCTGGCACTCCTCAGTCCAGGCAAACTGATCAGCCTTCTTTAGCACCTTAAAGAAGGGCAAGGCTTTCTCAGCAGACTGGGATGGGAAACGGTTCAGTGCAGCCAGGCGTCCGTTCAGTCGCTGGACTTCTCGGAGGTTCCGAGGTGAGGACATATCCTGAATGGCCTTGATTTTGTCGGGGTTAGCTTCGATTCCCTGGTGGGAAACCAGATACCCCAAAAATTTTCCTGAGGTAACACCAAAGACACACTTCTTGGGATTTAACTTCATCCTTGAGTCCCGCAGAACGCCGAAGACCTCCTTGACATCTGATAAGAAGGCCGAAGTGGTTAAACTTTTGACGAGAATGTCGTCCACATAGGCTTCCACATTTCGACCGATCTGATCTTTGAAGAGGCGGTTGATCAACCTTTGATAGGTCTCCCCGGCGTTTTTTAAGCCGAAGGGCATGGTAGTATAGCAGTATACACCTTGGTCGGTGTAGAACGCTGTCTTCTATTGGTCCTCCTCACTCATTCCTATTTGGTGGTAGCCTTTAAAGGCATCTAGGAAGCAGAGGATCCCATGTCCCATTGCCGAGTCGACGAGGGCGTCTATCCTCGGCAGGGGGTAGCAATCTTTGGGGCAGGCCTTGTTAAGGTCGGTGAAGTCGACGCACATCCTTCATCCACCGGTATCCTTTTTGACCATAACAGGGTTGGACAGCCAGGTGGGGTACTGGACCTCATGGATCATCTTGGCAGGCAAGAGCTTATCCACCTCGTCAGATACGGCCTTGCTGCGTTCGGGGCCCGAAGTGCCTACGCTTCTGCTTCACAGGTCGGGCCTGTGGGTTAACGTTGAGTTGGTGAATCATGAGCTCGGGTGGCACTCCGACCACTTCATCTGCGGACCACGCGAAGACGTCTCGGTGGTCCTTGATCAGGGAGATCATTTCTTCTTTCAGGGGTGAGGGGAGTCCGGCCCCTACTTGGACCACTTGGTCAGGTTTCGCTTCATCCAAGACCACTTGTTCCACCTCATCCCCGGGCTCAAGCCTGTTGGGCTCTCCTGCTTTTTGAGGGTCGATGCAGTCTATGGAGAGGACCGCTGGCCTCTTTTCTTCTGACCTCGGCAAGGGCCGGGGTGTGACTGTTGCTTGAATGGTGGCGAGGTAGCATTCCCGGGCGGCGCCCACGTCGCTGCTCACCTCGGCCACCCCCGCAAGTGTCGGGAATTTAAAGCTCAGGTGGTAGGTGGAGTATACGGCTCTCAAGGCGTTGAGCGTGGGCCGGCCTATCAGCATGTTGTAGGGGGAGTCTGCTTTGACCACCGCAAAACTGACAGGCACAGTTCGGCAGCGTGGATGACGCCCGATAGTTACCATCAGGGTCACCATGCCCTCCGGGTGGACGACGTGTCCCCCGAAACCAACAAGGGGAGTTCTTACAGGAGTAAGTTGCTCCATGGCTAGT
The DNA here is from genome assembly GCF_036785885.1 of Coffea arabica. Taxonomy (NCBI): domain Eukaryota; kingdom Viridiplantae; phylum Streptophyta; class Magnoliopsida; order Gentianales; family Rubiaceae; genus Coffea; species Coffea arabica. The sequence goes on along the minus strand of NC_092325.1, from coordinate 46,466,416 downwards.
TTCAAACTTTCGAAAGTTCGGTAGTACAAGACGTCTACCGAGCTCCCGGGGTCAACGTAAACCTTTTTGACTATGTAGTTGTTGGTGAGAGCTTCAATCACGAGTGCTTCATGATTGCTGGAGGCTGCAGGGACGGGGTCGTTGGGACCATAGGTGATGACCTCGGACAACCGAGAGCTCGGCTCGGCCACCTCCATCCCGGCCTGGCGGTAGGTCCGCTTCCGGGAGTTCTGGCTGTCTCCTCCCGTTGGTCCTCCCGCGATTGTGTTGATCACCCAGGCAATGTTGGGGCCATAGCCCGGTGATCCGTCGCGTGGATGCTGCTTGTCCTCCCTTCGGTCCTCGGGATCTCGGCAATGCATGTTCGTGTCCCGCCTGTCTTCTCGGCGGGGGCCCCGGTTCTCCCGGTGGGAGACGCTTCGGTTGAAGCCTCCATCCTTGCGGACGAATTGTTTCAGGTACCCTTACCGGATCAAATTCTCGATCTCTCGCTTCAGATCATTACAGTCTTCAGTCTCGTGCCCAACATCCCGGTGGTAGGCACAATAGAGGTTTGAGTTTCTCTTATCTCTCCTCCCCGAAATTTCAGGAGAGTTTCGGCCGAGGTGATTCTGCCTCATCACAGCCAGGACATGGGTCCGGCTGGAATTGAGGGGCGTGAGCTCGGCGTCCGAGGTGGACGACCTGTCTTTTACGATTCGATCGAAGACACTCCGGCGGTCTCGGAACTGAGTTGACGAGCCACTAGGGCCTTGTTCGACTCGGCCGGCGTCTTTTTTCCTTCGGGAGTCCTGCCCGGTACGAGTGGCTTGAGCCTCTCGCTTCATACGGTTTAGGTCTTCACTTCGGATTCCCTGGTCTACTCGATCCCAGAGTTCCCGAAGTGTGCGGGGGTAATCCCGGTGTATCTCAGTATTGAAGATTCCCGCGATCAGCCCATTGGTGAAGGCAGCTATGGTTACCTGCTCATTCTGATCAGGTATCTGCACGTTCTCCTCATTGAACCTCTGCACATAGGAGCGCAGTGACTCGCCAGGGGCTTGCTGCAGGTTCAAGAGGTAAGCTGAAGTCTTCTTTCGTATCAAATGCAGCGACGCTACCATCTCGACCATTTGTTGTGTCGCACATTACCCTATGAATATGTAGTGTCGCACACTCGACACTGCCATCAAATGCAGCGATACTACCTATGAATAATTTCCTCTCCAAACCATAAATATCATGTAGTATGGTTGAAAAGTTCGATTGTCTCAGCCTCAACAAAGCTTCGTTCCACCTGTCGCCAATGTAGTAGCACTCAAGCGCACAAGCTTGAATGCAATTGCTACAAAAGCGGACTAAACTCGATTGAGAATTAGCACTAGACTTTTGAAGACAGCAACAAAACGTGCTGACTGGGATTCTTTTAACTTTTGTAAATGAGATTAAACTAATCCTTGAAATAACCCTAAGTTAGAATGCAACTGCTGAATATCTATGAGCATAGACGCATAGTAGCATGCTTTCCATACTTGAGATGCTTGAAGACACTTGCCATCAAGAGTCGCTTCATTATCTTCTGGTACGATACCGCGACATCTCGACCCCTATCGATACGATACCGTGACGAAATGATACCGAGATACTTAACTCGCCGAAAAATCGGTCGAGACGTCACCGCGACGGATTGACTCGGCCGAGTCACTCCGAGTTATCCCGAGTCAAGACGAGAAATCGGTCGAGTTACACCGTGGCGGATTGACTTGACCATTTCTTTTGCTATTTTTTATTATTTTTGTTTAGCATACTTTTTTTTATATTATTAACAATTTTTAGAATATTAAATACTTTAAAAATTGCGTCTCACCGAGACCGCGATCGATATGCTGAAACCGATGTGGAGTGTTCCTGGCCGCGACCGTGACAGCAACCGCGACTTTGAACTATGAGTCAATTCCGCAACAAGAATATCAAATGAGCCCCTTGGTCATTCTGCTTCTTCTAACTTGCAACCAAACGGTTTGTAACTTCAGCAACAAATACTGCTAGATGATGTCAGCTCGTGTGCCCTCTCTGTCGGGGATAGATTTAGGGAGTCGATGATTTTATCAATATTTACGAGTTGTGCTCTCGGGCCAGTGCTCCCAGACTTGTGTTTTTGTTGCTCCCTTGGGAATTGCAGCCGGGAGAATCTGAGGGACGCGCTTGAGCGGAGCTTAGAACGGGAGGCGGATCTTAAGGACGCCCCTAAGCTTGAAAATGCCGCATTCTTGATGGCGACACAACAATATATCCACCAGCAGGACAAGTTACAGAAGAAAGATTTTTGGCATACTACAGGCAATGCACGACGATGACAAAAGACTGGCATTGCTACGTAGCAGTAGCAGTTTTGACTTTTGATTGGTCAAAGTATTAAAACAACTAACTCTCCATCAAAGCCGCCCCACAAAATTTCTGGTTTTCCAGATCTCTGTTGACTTGGTTTTCCGTACTCATTTTGGTGATTTTATGGCCGCTGACTTTGGGCATCTTAGTCTCTTCCGGTCTAATCTGGATCTGTGTCGTCCATTTTTTTTTTACTTCCCAAGTTACTAATGAGTAGTTAGTTGACTAGTTCCACTTAGCCCAATCCTTCGGGGTTGCTGACGATTTTAATGGCTTTTTGCTTTCTCTTTTGGAGATATGACAAATTTTAAACGTGTTTTGTTGTCTAAATTCATGCAATGGCACATGCTTTCAAGTTAATGTGCAGGATAACAAGTACGATATCGGCAAAGTGAACCCGAGGTCTTCTTCCAGTGTCTAATTGCAATTTGCAATTCTCTCTCCCCCTCTCCCCCTGCCAGGTTAAGATGTTCATCAATATAATTGAGGTCATGAAATAATTACTGCATTAGCCACATAGTCTAATTGTTAGAAAAAATTCTACCATTCCTTTCCATGTTTTCAGGGAAATATTTATTTCTTTTACTTTTGAATGTTTATTTCAATGTGGTGAAAACTGCCACTGCTACACAGTAAACTTTGCTAGGGCAAAGCAGCTTGCTGAACTGGCTTTGGATATTTCAACTTTTTTGATTGGTCAAACTCTATAATTTTTTTTTTTTAGTAATATCATGAGATTTCATTTATCTCAACCCTATATTGACAATACATAATGTGTAGAGCGGTGGCTATGTTGCAAAATTCCTTTTCAGGGTTTTAATCAGTTTTCAAATTCCTTATTTATATTCCTTTTCAGGGATATGTAGTATACTCTTTAGAACTCGGTGAACTTAAAAAAGTATTGGCATGAGAGTTTTGATGTTTTTGGTTGTTTATCTCAAGGATTTTTTTCCCCCCCTCAAATACGACCGGCAGTTTTTTCTTACAAGCTTTAGAATCATTTGCATAAATATTGATGAATTAATCATGCTTGTGCCATAGACGAGATTTCACTACTAATTAAGGAATTACTTTGAATTCTTACGTGTTCCATTATCGTTGAAAATCGTAAACAAACTATCCTCTGCAACCAATAAACCAGAATTGCCACATCTTAAGCTAAAGCATAAACCAATGCCCAAGTGGCAGCAGGAGCATATGCAGAGTTCAACAGCTTTAAATGTCACGAATGATATGAAAAAAAATGGATATCAATCCCGTTCACAACTTATCAGCTAACAGATATGGTAGCTCATTCTTCAGTTCCATTATGGTTCAAAATCGTTCTTCATATGAAACTTGGAACCATGAACCCAGCAGACTATCCACTGCAACCAAAAAACCAGATGCGATAGCAGAACAGAGGCGAAAGCAAATTCAATAGCTTCAAATGTCATGAAGATATGGAAAAAAAGATTACAACGCCAACACCCAACCAACCACCACTCCCAAACTCCCCCGCCCCCAGGGCAAAAAAAAAAGAAGCCCAGGATATATGGGTCAACAAATAATTTAAGTCAAAATGCTGTATTGCTGTTATTACTCCAGCTCACAAGAGTGTTATTTCTAAGAATTACCAACTAGCAATTCCATAAACCATTGCCAAAATTCCTACAGGGTGTATTGAACAGAAAACTGTCAACTCTTTGCATTCCCACAAAATCTATTGTGACCATACCCTCTAGATATGAATAATTTCTGCTAATATTACTAGCATAAAGTACTAAAACCACGAAGTGGTATGTCAAAGACACTCAACTAGTCAACTTTCATGGGAAATTTTGTACCAACACATCACCTCTTCTTGCCCTTTTTTCTCCCTTTAACTTCTTTCTCCAAGCTCCTCAGCCTCTGGCTGATGATTGATGATGAGGGTACACGTTGTTGACTAGCAGGTTTTGATGCTTCGGCACGTGATGATGGTGTTTGGCTTTGTTGAACTGCATCAGCAGGAGCTGACAGCGTTTGCTTATGTTGTGCTGCAGCTTGTGCTGCTGCATATTTCTTTACTGCCTCAAAGAATGAGAAGGCAGGTTTTTGCTCACCTGGAGAAGGTGGTGTAACAGGTATTATAGGAATACCTAAGGCCTTCTTCACCGCAGGATTCTTGATTACTGAAAAGGCAAGAGCAACCAATAGACAAGTAAAGGAAATATTACAAAGTTACAATAGACAAGGAGATACTGAAAAGTCTAAACTTTGAGAAATGGAATATTTGCAGCATTCTACAAAATGAATGCCTAGCCTTGCACAAATAATATAGATTAAATTTCCTTTAGCTGCCATGTGGTTAAGGGCTCTAACCCATGCTCCAATTGTCACTAATATTTCCCCCTTTAACAACATACTTAAGGTTAAACGGCACCACTTTGATCCTCAAAACTTTAAAAGTCTGTCTATACGACAATTTTGGCATGAGTTCATGATCTATTAGTCTGTCGGCAGCAGATTTATATTTCAGATTCTGCAGAATGCAGTATTTCTGTATGTCTCTATACCTCTATGCATTTATGAGCTTAAGTTAAGGTGAGCCTGGGTTTCATTTTCCAGATAAGGCAGAAGACAACGAGACTGCAGCAACAAAATGTTATTTACCCTTAGTAAATAAACTCACCAAGTCCATACATGAGAGAAAAAATATTTGAGGTAATCCAGTAACAGAATATTCCCTGCAGAAATGCACAACAAACAATGTTATTTGCCATAGGATAAGAAAATAAAACAGTGCAGAAAAATAATGTGCAACAGAGAAGAAACAGCATACAGAAAAGGTGCTAATTGATATTCAAAAATACAACCAATAACACCATCTAAATATTAAAGTAATATATATGGTTCTCAACTGACCTCAGACCCTAGCCCCCATAATACATCCTACGAAGCTGTAATAAGCAACCTCCCTTCCCGCCCCAAAAGAGGGAGGGCAAAAAAAAGGTTGGAAGCTGAAATTTTAAGGACTGTGTAACTCTTGCTTAAATATTTAGACAACAAACAAAATATTCAGAATCAGGCTAAAACAATCTAGTACCAAATTTCTCCATCTAATCCTCATAAAAAACTTTTACATTTCACTAATCCACTTTAAACTTCTTAAATCACCGCTTTGAAAGGGACAACTGGTAAAGAACTCTTGCTTATATAACTACAAAAATAAAATAAAATAAAAAAAGAAAGCCAAAGAAAAAGAAACAAAAGGAAAAAATTCCATCCGCTGGTGAACAAAGGCAGTTCATTCAAACCGCAGCACATACAAATTAAAATGCACATAACTAGAAGTAGAAGGGGATTTAAGGGCACTTGAAGGGAACATGCATCAAACATCGAAATGATATCCATTGCAGTTGCTTAAGGAATAGGTGTGAGATTTAAGCTCATCGAATAGAATCCAACAAACAGGAAACCCTTTATCCCAGACCAAATCAGGGGGTTTTACTAGTCTTACATTCATCCTGACAACTCACAACCCCCATTCTTTCTATGTCTTCCCATCTTCCATTTTGTTCCTTCAGTCCTCCCCCTCCCCAACCTCCTTGTCTGCTAACAACCCTCCTGCATCCTCTGCCCCAGGCTCCCTCTCCGATGCCCTGTTGTTCTCACTCCTTTCCATTGCCTTGCTATCATCTTTGCCCATTTTACCTCATCTCCCAGATGTCACTCTCCATCCTCTCTGGCTGCCAACAACAGCTCTACCCTGTCGTCCCCAACTACAAGCTCCCAATGCTTCCTCCGCTCTTCCTTTAAGGCCCAATCAAGCAATTTGCAGCAAAGAATGGTAAATTTTGTCAACAAACAGGTTAAATGTTAGGTTTTCACTTGTCAAAACTTCCTGCTGTAGATTATCATATTGGTTGTGGCGGTCACAAATGGTTATCAGGAATTGATAAGTAGTGCCAGTAAATGATAGTGGGGAAGAAAAAAGGGAAAAGAAGGTTTGTTTTTATTTAGAGAGAGAGAATTAATCCTATAAGCCATTTCTAAGCATGTGTAACAAACATTAGTCATCATTATATTACCAGTGACCCATGCCTTATTATGGTAGTTTATGTGATTAGCATTACAATTCCAATTTCTGAACAAGAACCAAGCAACCCGTTTAACATAAGAAAACATAAGGGGGTCACACCCTTAATACACATTTTCCTAACAATAACATCAGAGGGAAAAAGAAAATAAGCATATGAATTACTAACATGGACCACATGTACCTTGGCAAACCCTGCAGTGAATGGAATTGTCAGAGCTGCAAAGCCCCTTGAAACATTTTTTATGGTGCCAGCAGCAGGATTCCCTTCCATCCCTTCTTGCATATTGCACTGAGGAAGTATGAAAATCGTCCATACGACTTTGGTAATTTAGTTAAACTTGTTCAAAGCATATTAGGAAGAACATAATCCAATTTTCTGAATAGATGACAGTGACCGGAACGAATGCCAATTAAGACGCCAATGACATGAAACGTAAACAAATGGTCCCTCTTTAACTTCTCCAAGCATACACAAGATTATGTTTAAGGTTGTTATCGAGTTCTTTGCTAAGAAGCTTCAGAAAGTTTGAAATATGGCAGATCTTTTAAATGAAATTTAGCAGAAAAAGGTAATAGTGATAATATAGCTCACCTCCACTGTAATCCAGAACGTCAATGCTGTTAAAACAGGAAAAATGTACATGCTATCTGGAGTGGTCAAATCAACAAACCAGAATGCTCCACCCTCCTTAAAAGATGGAACCTTTTCCACCATGTTTGTAATCTGCATGTGCATTGGTAGAACATAATGGTCAAAGAAAGAGCACGATCATACTATGGAATGTCAAGTTTGGAGTAGAAAGGAATATATCTTACAGCAAGAAAGAAGCTGATAAAAATGGGCCCTTGAAATAGAAGTCCCTTCATAGGCGTAAATGGTGTAACACCATATCTGTAACACCCAAACATTGTTTGTGTAAACAAAAGGACTCTATACCAAAAAGTAAATCATTTGCTTTATAAAACATAAGCATGATAAAATATGAGGGATCAGAAATTCCGACAAAATTGATGCAGAATTAAATCATCTTTGCACCAGAAATAGAAACTAAATGAGCTAGGGAAGAGACATATTTGCCGATGAAAAAAGACTGACTGGCACATTAAGATTTAATAAGAACAGACAAGGGAGTCAAGTTATGCTTCAAAGATCTTGTCAAACCTTATGCTATTATTGTTCGATACATATTGGCCATCATTCATAAATAGAATCAAATTTTCATCTTTTGGAAGTCAAGTTGAAGATTAAAAATGCAGATAAAAAATTAGAAAAACAGGTTTAGGTTCTTTTTTCTTTCTTGTCTTTGACTTCTGAAACAGCAGTTTCATATGACAGGAAACAGGAAATTCAAACACTAGGAACTAAATTGCAGATGAGATGACTTCAACAAGGAAAGGAAACTTACTCATTAAATAATTGCTTCATTCGCTGCTGACCTTCAGACACGGCAGTAGGACTCATACCCTGAAAAAATTAACAAGTATTAAATCGCCTTTGAGGCAACAAGGTTCTGTACTACCTCTATTCAAGTAATCTGAATTCAAGTACAACCACATGCAAAGGAAATATATGGGGTTCTATGGCCCAATCTCATCTACGACACAGATCAAGTGAAGCAAGGAAATAAAACTATGGGGGTTCAAAGTACTTTGACACAGCCATAGGTTCAAGACTAAGTGCCTGTTTGATAACATAAAAAGTGCTGAAACTGAATTCATTCAAACATTCAGATGTTGTGGGTGTTTGATAAATAAAACCTGCTGAACTTATTAAGTGGTGCTGAATTTGTATGTATTTTTTTCAGCACAAGAATCGTAGCTGAATGCTTAATTTGATAAGAATCAAGAGATTTACTTCAACTACTTTATCTTATCTACCAAATATATCCCTGTTTGTTAATTACATTCAAAATCCTTATCTAATTAAACAATTTCATATTGCCTATTCAAAATCCTTATCTAATTAAACAAAACAACCTAATATTTTCTATTCAAAATTTTTTTTAACAATAGTGTTTTTTTGCAGTAATTTTCATCCACAAATATTTATATTTTGATATATATATATATTATTTGTACAGATAAATATTATTTATGTGATGCAGCTTATCCACACACACGTGGCTTTATGACACCATATCGAAATATTAGTTATTGGTTGTCTGATTTTCGAAATGCTTCTCGTCCAAGATCAAAAGAAGAACGCTTTAACCAAGCACATGCAAGATTGAGAAATGTAATTGAACGTGCTTTTGGAGTATTACAAGCTCGTTTTCTCATTCTCAAAACGATGAAACCATACCCTTTTCCCACCAAAAGAAACATTGTCATTGTATGCATTGCTCTTCACAATCATTGTCATTTTCATACCTAACAATTTTAAGTTAATTAAATCATAGGTTCTATTTCCTTTTTGGATTAAAAGATAGAAGGTCAAAATTGTACAATTTAGCTTATTAAACATTAAGTTATGAATATTTATCAAACAATATAAATAGATTCAGCATTAAGATTCAGACATTCATATATCTCTTTTCAGTGCTTAAAATTCAGCAAATTAATTATTTCAGTATTCAGAATTCAGAATTCAAATTCAATGTTATCAAACGGAGCCTAAGAATATAGATACTCCAGCAACTCAAGAGTTAGTATTTGAGCTGAGTATAGCAGATTAGAAAAAAAGTTCAATCACTTTACCCGACTTTCCATCTCTTCCTTAATCTCCTCCAGACGTGGCCTTAGAAGCTGCAGGAGAAAAGCAGATCACTAAGAGGGAGCTAATCTCAACAAAGAGGCAAACAACGTCAACATTAAGAAATCATGCTACAAAGGATTAAAAAAATTTACTCAAAACTACTTAACTTGTTTTATGCATAGATGAGCACAACAGATGGTTGATATAGCAGTTTTGGAAGTTTAAAAAATCATCAGTACTAGACACAAAATTGAGGAGCACATAATAATGCAGAGAAAGCGTGATGCAGAAGCTTCTAGGAAACAGACTGAAAGATATTCTGGTTCATGGTTCACAAATCCAAAAGCGGTTGATAGGTGATCAAGTGACTTGCAGGAATATTCTTCAGAACTAGCATTTACACTTTTAGACAAACTGAGGTTTCTGTTAATTTTAGAAAGTTTTGCTTCATTGATGCAAAGCCCTAGCTCGTTCAAATCCAATTCTAAACAGTTGACTGTTTCACTTAAGAAGTGATCTTGAACCACCCATCTACAGAAGATTCAAGAACAGGTTTCAAGAAAATGGCAAGGCGAATTGAATGCACGCATACACTAGTTATTGGTACGTCTAAGATGTTTCTCATTTACAATCATAAAAATACATCAAAATGGATTCAAGTGTCTTTAGTCAACTTTGTATTTAAGAAGGTCAAATTGGGTGAAACAAGGGACAACAAAATACCAGGTCTGCTATATTGGACACCCCTTTAATCTGAACACAGTAGATTTTAAACTGCACATTTCAAATTCAATTTGTGTCGATCTATTCTTTGCATCAGATAATGATATCCTAATCTCCAAAGTCATATCCAAAGTTGCGCCAGATATCACATTTATAGAAGATATGCCAGAACACCCAAAAGCATTTCAGAAAACATAATGGTTAGCAAATAAATACCAAGACAAAAAGGCCCAACAACTTACAGTAAACTTTGAAGTTGCTTTCAGCTGATTAATCATAAGTGGAACTGTAACCCATCGAATCAATATAGTTGTCACAACAATTGATGCCCACCTGAAAATTTTCAGCAAGCATCACCAAGTCAAATAACTTCATACACAATAAAATTTTAGGCAATCACCTCTCGTAGCAATGGCAGCAAAACTCAAGAAATACACTGAAGGATCAGAATTTACAATATTATGCATCCCAAACAATCTGCATTTGTCAATCCTAATTAACTACTGTGATTAAGATTCTCAGTTTTCATTTAAAAAAGAAAAAAAAACACAAAACCCAAAAAGTGTAAAGAAATAACTAATGTCAAAGATCTTACACTTCATAGAACCAAATTAAGAGAAATATAACATCTTTAAAAAATTTTCAAAATATAGACAAAAGCTAGCCACATTTCTTACGAGTAAGAGCAGGAAAGGTTCAGTCTTTGCCAGACAAGAAAATGGTTAACTTATGAACATAAGCAATCAAATGCTGCAGAGCAGCTAGAAGGAACAACGAGTCAGCAGAACTCATCTCAAGAATTTAGATCATAAAGCATTTTCAGCAATCGAACCACAAAATCTACTTTGCACAAAGGCGAGAATATTTTAGTCTTTACCAATTAAATCCAGTAAACGTATGAACGTAATCAATCAAATACTGCAAAGCAGCTACAGGAAGAAATGAATCCGCGGCGGCAACAGCCACCTCATTCACCACCGGAGCCGCCTGCGTCACCACAGCCTCAACAGTATGATCAGTCAACACATCCGCCACATCAGTAATATAATCAATCTTCTCAGCCGCCGCTTCCCCAATGCTAGTCGACATATTTCTACTGAAATTCAACCCATAATTCATCGCACCCATAAACTGGCCACCCGACGAAAATGAATATCTCCGGTCTTGAAGCAGACCCTTTGGGTTGGAGCCATTAAAGTTGGCGAATTGGGTTATGGAAAATCTTCTCGTGAGGAAAGATGGAGATTTTGGGATTTCAGAAATTGGTGCAGAGTTGGGTTTGGTATCATCGTCGTCGTTTTGGCGGTGATTGATGTGGGAAAGTGAAGGAGCGTAGCGTTGCTCTCGGTAAAGATTCTTGGCTCGAGCTGTAATACTGCGTCTAAACGCCATTCTATTTCCCCTCCTTTGGATTGCAAAGAAAAAATAAAATCTTTCTACGATTTGAAAAGTGAACGATTGAAATGCATAGAAGAGAAGATTTCAGATTCCTGCGAATTTGGAATGCAAGAAAAAACTGAATTATCAACTCACAGCGTCAGAAGTGAAAATGAAACTAGTACTTTCGAGCAATGGTACAGATGCTGAAACCTGCGAAAGGGTTTTGGGTTTTTGGGGTTTGGGAAGGATGGAGGACGATTTTTTCCTTTTCTTTTTTTTGTGACAAGAAAAGTCGTCAGTTTCAGTGAGCTGATTGGAGCGGGATGTCGCACGGGGCGGGACGCTAAATGAACAAGTTAGTAAGAAAGCGCAGCAGTAACATGAAAGATGTCCCACGATTTTGTTTAGTACAGAAGCAACCCAATCTTATTTTATCTTATTTTATTATTTTGGGTGTAACATCAGGAATTTTTTGGGCCCTTTGGAGTTTGGAGTCCTAAAACTAAAACCTGCTCTCGTTTTCTGTCTTTTGCTTTTATAAATCTAACGGCTTGGAATATTGGAAAATATTTTTCAATAACATATTATTCACAGAAGCAGCATTTCAACCCATGACTTTTTTACTTATCCGCTCACTGCTTTTTTGCATGTTTGTAATTAGTTACTTTCTTTTTCCACCCAAAATAACGAAATAAAACTTTTGGCTTGCTGCTGTTTGTATTCCAAATTGCAAGGAGAATATCCAGATCATGCATCATTATATATATATATATATATACTAGGAGGTTTTTGGCTATGCTACGCACAGCCTAGACTCCCTATAATCTGTTGTCATATATTTTTGTATAAGATAAGATTAACAGTAATGTTTGTGAAATATTATTCTTAAAATCATAAATTACCGATCAAACATGTGGCTAATAATATAAGACTAAACAAAATTAGAACACCATCAACATTGCAAAAGATAAGAGAAGATGACAAAAGATTGGCAAATAGTTTTACAAATGGTTTGATATATTCAAATACAAGTTAGTCTTACAGAAACGGGAGAAAACATGTTGAATACTTAATATAAAGTATGATAAGCTACAATTACAAAATATCAAATATTGAGATCCATTAAGTTGCACAAAAGAACAATTTCTTAATGGATGTCAATATTGTGTCCAAAGATGCAACATTAGCAATTCAGTTGTAAAGTGCTTCAAGATTAGCAAGATTAGCAATTCAAAAAGGCTTCAAACAAGTTCAGAGTTCATTATCACGTTGCTTCTTCAAGGGACTTCCAGGCGCAAGATTAATTGGAGCGAAAGCTGAGAGTGCATTGGTGGGCAGTAAGGCAGGTGTAATAGCTTCAGCAGAATTTGATCCAATTTCAGGAGGTACAGTTCAAAAAACCAAGGCTCTCTTTGCTGTGGTCACTGGAGGTGGCACTTTGTTTGCAGTAGCAGAAGTTTCAGCGATGTTATCAAGCAGTTTTTTGATTGATGGACTGAAAAATTCATTTTTGTTAGCAGATTGCAGCACAGTAGCATGAAGGTCTGGAATTTTTTCATTCGTTTCTGCAGTTGTGATCGCCATTGGAATGTGAGCTGATTCCTCAGTAGTGTATGTCTTGACAATATTATACTTGCCTTCCTTCTTGCCTTAAAAAAATTCTTGAGAAGTTAAAAATTCTTACTTAGCTCCTCTGCTAATATATATGAATAGGTCTATACAATATGCCGATATATATATATATATGAGCTATTTGTCTGTTTTAATAACAGTTGACTACTACTAACTTCATCAAATAGACCATCTATTGAATTTGAGTGTTGGCTTGTCTTTCTTTTTTGCATTCCATAGCATAGCACAGAGGTCTGACTAATGATTAACTAACACAATAGCAACTAAAAGTGCATACACAATCAGTTTTAACCCGAGCCAAACATATCATGTATAGATACCAAGATAATAACCAAGAATTCAAGCACATACAATAAACGAAACTTACCATCAGACTTTAGGGAGAAGACCATATTTTATGTATCATGATAGTTATTAATGTTAATAAAAGCTAAAACTCTCGAACAGAAAACATGCGGCCTCTAATTTAATCAGTAACATAACAGTTTCAAAAATCTAAATACATCAAAAAAAAGTGCAAATCAAAAGCATAAAGCTTAAATTTGATCTTGAGTTTTTTAGACAAACCACGTAGCAACGTATGTAGACTTGCAAGAACAACGAACAAATAGCCTACAACAGAGGCAACTTCAATTTAAAAGAAAACTTTAGTTTTGCAATTAAAAAAAAAAGAAGAATAAAATTCAATGTAGATAAAGGGGGAAAAGTTCAAATTTTTAAAAAATATATTAATAAATCAATATAAATAAGCAAGTGAGAAAGGATAATTTATTATTTTTTACCGGGTGAAAGATGAAAAAAAAAAAAAAGATAGCAAAACAATAAGTCATACCATGTGGGGAAAGTGAAACAACAAGAGTAAAACACCAATTATTTTTTTCCTTATCCTTCTTAAACCAAATAAATGATCACGATTACTTGTGAAAAAGGCTTAAAAGAAGCATCAAATCTATCAATGATCTCTAGGTTGATCAATGGTTTAAAATTGAGAAGGTACAATAAATGTTAGAAAAAGATGGTATTTTCTCTAAAAACTTTTCATACCCTAGACAAGTCTAGACTAAATGAAACAACAAACAAGGCACACACTAAGTTGCCTAATCAATAGTCACTTAGATGACTAAACAAGTTTTGCCAATAACAGCCTTTCTGCATTGACCTTAAAGTTCTCTGAAAAATAGTTAATCATTCCTATTTCTCATTTAGAATAACAACAGGTCACATATCTCATCTGAGATATTATAACTATAATTCATTCTAAGAAAAACTATCTTAGGTTCTATATAATTTCTTATTTTTATGTGTTACCAAATTGTCCATTGTGATTAAAGAGAAAAACACCAGTAGCAGGAGGTTGAAATTAGTTAAAAAGGAACTTGTCATGTAATAATAACTTGAGCATAGCAGCCACAGCCCCAAAATCAGCACAAGTAAAAGTTTGTCTCACAAAATATATTGTGCTAATGACTTTGGCTCACAAAATCTGTTATTGATGTCCATTACTACAATTTTTTTTCTAGTGTATATAGCAATTTGACTGTTTGATAGTATATTGATTATATACAAACCAGTTGGCTAGAATCACATCAGCAAATGGATCTCTCCTTTTTGTAGGTATGCCACTCATAATATATTGGGAGCTGAATTGGTATCTTCACTTTTTACTTGTTTTTTTAGGTGAATAAGTAACTGAATAGGTTGCAATAAGACATAAAAGAAGATTACCAAAAGGCTGCAGCAGCAAAATTTCAAATGTATGGGTGAGCAACATTTGGACGAGATCACTGGACTCTTAAAAATGTCATCAACTACTGGAATTTGGAGTGGATGATCAAGAATGTTTACATCAAGTTTCAAGGTTTTACCAATTTTCTCCTTTATTTATTGTGCTTTATTTACAAAAACAGTATGACTGTCAATATTAACACAATCCGTTGCTCAAATAAAAAATCATTTGTTTCACAAAGGATCACACAAAACAAAGAGCACTAGTAAACTTAAAATAGATGAAGCAGAAACTGAAGAAAAACTACTAAAAAGAAAAGGAAAATGTGAAATTTTAGTTATGAAAATATAGTCACAGAAACAAAGAAAAGCTGCTCATAGATTCAAGAAAGACAACAAACTGACCTTCAAATTTAAGGATTCCTTAACTGATGATATGAACCGCAGTAAAAGGAACCTATCAATTGTAGCATATGTGTATATTAAAATTTGTTAATCTGTCTATTATTCATACGTGAAAAATTTGACAAAAAAAAGGGAAAGATTTTTTTCTCACCAAAGAGACTCCAAAGAAGAAGGTGTAAAGACCAGAATGCTTCTTCTTGCAGTTCATAAGGCACAGGAGCCAACGGAATGCACTGATTAAATACCTCTATTACACATTTTTGATTTCATAATTCACTGGAAAAACTGCAGCCTAAATGAACAGGAAACCTATTTCTCATCATAACTGTAAGGGAAAAATCATATCTAAAAAGATATTTCTCATCATTATCGTACGGTTGATGAGAATTGAATAGAAAGCATGATTTGAGCGGAAAATTGAATGGCAAAGCTGATGAGAATAGAATGCCATACCTAATTTAACAAAAAGTTTCGAATTTACCTCCTTTGAAGTACAATTATCACATGAGTGCCCAACAATTCTTGCAACATGAAATCAATATAAAAATAGTTAATTTGATATCAGAGGAAAAGGAAAACACAGCAAGTGTAAGCAAGAGTAGTTCACCTACACGCAATTTTCCTCCTTTGAAGTACAAACACCATGTGAGTGACCAGCAATCCCTACAACATGAAATGAAGTGTCTGCGGGAGTAGCAGTTGACCTACTGGTCACAAATCTTCATAAAAAATCCATCTCCCAAATCATGTAAAAATTTAAACTTTTTGGTCAGAATAGACGTTTCGAACTGGGTTTGGTAGAATAGGCACTTGGAATTGGATTTGGTTAGAAAGTAATTGGAACTGGGTTTGGTAGAATAGGTGCTTGGAATTGAATTTTTGCTCAAAATAGCCATTCGGTAGAGAGAAAGGAAGAAAAAGCTTCAGCGACAACTTGAGAAAGAAACGGTTCAATTGGATTTGCTGAGAAAGGAATTGGAATTGGGTTTGGTACAATAGGTGCTTGAACTTGGATTTTGCTCAAAATAGCCATTCGGTAGAGAGAGGAAGAAAAATCTTCAACGACAACTTGAGAGAAATGGTTCAATGGCAAAAGAAAGAAAAGGTTTCGAACACTTGCCAAATAATTAAGAGCCACGTGGCAAAAAAAAGAATAGCCATTCAGTAGAGAGAAAGCAAGAAAAAGCTTCAACAGCAACTTGAGAGAAACAGTTTAGTGGCAAAAGAAAGAAAAGGCTTGGGATACTTGTCAAATAATTAAAAAGCCACATGGCAAAAGGAAAAAAAAAACACTAAACCTTCCTTTTTTCTTATATACAAGGTAGATATATACATACTAGTATGGTTCTGACCGTGCTACGTAGCGGCCCACCCACTGATATGATCAACTAAATTTGTAACAATGAGAATAATTTGCTAAGGTTCAAGAGGTAAATAATATTAGAGATAATGATATTAAAAATTATTTTTCTCCATCCTAGGACACGAGTTCAAAATTATTTTTTTATTTAACATACATCATATTAAAAAAATAATGATTTTTAAAAAAATTATTTTAAATAATTTTCTATCAAAACATGCTTGCTTAGGGTCTATTTGTATCGATGGAAAATTTTTTCAAAAAAATGTTTTCATTTTTTTCTGATGTTTGGTTGAAAAAGTGTCCAAAAAATTTTTTTCTAGAAAAAAAGTTTTACCCTATCCAATGGAAACCAAACTTCTGCAAAAGATTTCAGTGAATCTAAATCAACGGTATTGTTGGTTACATCATCTTATTCAATTGTGCATAGAATCTTCTATGAATGCTTTAAAAAGTTTTTTTTTTACCATTTTTTGACTCTCAAATTGATTGTGGTGTTTAACATGGATTGTCTATAGTAGTAATAGAGAGATACTAACTGATAATTATATTAGAAAGCGAATTTTCAAGAAAATGATTTTCAGCGAAAAGATTTTCTTGGGGAAATTATTTTACAAGCAAACAGACGGACCCTCAAGTGGCACTACTTTACCACTGGGACGTTGTTGCGCCCCGCCCACCCGCACCCACATTTTACCATGCAAAGCCATACACACAGTAGTGAGCTCTCTCTCGCACCTCTCAGTTGTCACCAATACAACCTCTCATCAAGGTGGATCGACATTTATTTTTAAGTAGCAGAAAATAGCACCAACCGAACTCAAAAATGAATACAACGGTGGTAAAATGAATGCACTTGCGACGGTAAGATGTCATCTTTGGCTTAAGTTTTCTTCCGCAAATGAGATGAAAAGATAGCAAGTTCTCGGCAAATACAAAAACTGCAAATGCTCCCAGCACTTCTTTTGTTGCGTTTAACTCAGGTAGATGGAAAATTTTCAAACACTCCTATAGCAATAAAACAGTGGTGGAACACAAACGGCTACTATAGTTCAAAACTTTCTTCTTTGATAACCGAGTACACGACGCTACATATCGATATGGTTGGTCAAATGTTGATCATCTACACATATGTTTTAAATTTTAAATAATCACACTTCACTTCTAGAGCCAACAGGTCAATGTTTATCAACTCCCATTTTGCTAGGAAATACACAGCTAACCTTGCTAATGCATCTGTTGCGTTATGCTGCTTGTATTCCATCCACTACATTCTTGGGGATTCGCAGATATTTGGACTCTTTCACCCAGTTTCAGCCTTCACAGTAGGGCACCTCTTAAAAGTCGGGCAACCCTTGAAATTAAAAAACAGAAGAAAAAGTAAAGATAAGTTAATCCGAAGAATTATCATCATAATTATATTCTTTTATGCATAACATCAAACACATAACAGTCTTTAATTAACGGAAAACAATATAAACAGAAGGTAGGAACATTAAAAAAAATTGCAGTTCAAAATAGGAAGAGAGAATATAGAAGCGTACCTATGTTTTCTTTGCTCGGCTGAATGCTGGCAAAACTCGGAAACAAAAGTATATATAAGACTGGCAATAGTAGGTTTTGGAAGTTGTACCATAGATGATAATTCGGTACAACAGTCATCCCTAAATCCCTAAAGTAAGCAGATTTTGGGGGAAAAGAAATTTCAGTGAGCTGATTTCCAGGACAAAAGAAAACTTCAGATGCATGTGGAGGATTTTTTCGGTGGCAATCGAAAGAAAGTACAATTAGTTGTTGGAGGATTGGTAGAAAACTGAAGATTTTGCAGGATGATAGATTTTGGGGGAAAAGAAATTTAGCTGAGCTGAATTTTTGGGCAAAAGAAAACTTCACGTGCATGTCGAGGATTTTCTGGACTGCAATAAAAAAGAAAAATAATTAGTTGTTTGAGGAATTGGTAGAAAAATGAAGATTTTACAGGAAGGATAATTAGAAAGGAGAAGCGAGTTCTAGCTACCTATTCGACGGAAAGAAAGGGATAGGAACTTCATTTCACTGACTAATAAGACCATTAGGTGGTGTTGACTAACTTACATGACAGAGCAACCAGTTCTAACGGACATGACACAACAATATTTTAATTTCAATCAATAATTCAAAAATAACCCATGTGATCAAAGGAGTCCATAAATAGTCCACAACTATTTGCATTTGACCAGGAAATTATAAAAGAAATAATTTGAAATGTACAAAAATAGCCCTAAATAGTTAGCAACTATTTAAAGAACTAGTTTTCATAAAAGGATTCAATTGACCTTTCTGACCAATTAAAAACCAAACAAAAGGAACAAATGAAAATAATTAAACCATTGTTACCAATTAGCCCCTAAATAGTAAGGAACTATTAAGCCTTTGAATTTGGATACCAAGGCTCAAATAGACATTTCCCTCTCTTTAATGTCCAAAATAAAGAAATGAAATTTATTTCCTCAAATGAGACCTTGACACTTGGCATCAATGGAAAACTTGAGTTGTTCTCTTATCTAGTTGGTAGATACATATATATATTCGATTTGCCCTTGTCCGTTTGCATCAATCCATATGCATCTTAAAAGCCGTAAACCCAATGTCCAAAACTTTTGATTGCTTAAGCTGCTGTGAGTGAAAACCCACTTCGAACATGGTTGGGCTTTGGAACAGAAGAATACGACGGTTCTCAACCATACACTTTAAAGCTATATTTTCAGAACCGGACCGGATAGCGACTCGGCCGATATCAGGGGTCAAGGGTCAATGGGTTCGACCTGGGGTCGATAGGGGTCGAACCAGATGACGTCATAAATAAAAATTATTTAAAAATTAAAATATTATATATATAATATATAATAATATATTGATATTAATAAAGGTATATTCATATATATTTGATGTTTCAAATATATTTAACAAGAAAATACAAAGAAATTAGAACAGTCAAATAGCAATTTATATTATTTAATGAGTATTAACAAGTTTAGAATTAAAATTATGGATTTAATTAAAAAATAATACCAAATTTTAAGATAATATTTATAAAGTATAAAATATTTGAGATATATTAATAATTTTTAATAACCTAGGGATCAAAATATAATATTAAAAATATTTTGACCTTCAAGAAAAAAAAGAATCTACATACATGCATGGAGAGAGGGCAACAAGAAGATATGGATGTTGTATGAACACGTGCGAGCGAGTTGTGGCCAGGATGTAGCAGCACTGCTGTAGTAATCAACTGTGCATGCATGTCCCATTACAAAAATGGTTGCGTTTTGGGATTTTGGGCTGGGCACATGGAGCCAAGGAGATGCGGGTCCCTCTCTTTCCTTTCCTTGCGTGAGATTTGAGATGCATGGTGGAACCCGGTTCTTAATTTTCCCGGTCAAACCGGATCAAACCCGGATTTTGACCTGGTTTGACCGAACTTTTAATTTCCCAATTTTTAAAGTTAGCTCGGACCGGACAATTGGCCGGTTCCCAATTTGACCGGTCGGACCGGCCGGTCCGGTCCGAGTTTGAAAACAGAGCTTTAAAGTGGCCTCGTAAGAAGGTACAAGAAGCAAGAACTTGGTTCAAGGCACGGTGCCTTTAGGGATTTTCATGCCTGACTAGATTGAGACTAATTGATAAATTGGTCATCGATCGAGGAAAATGTGGCTACTCAGCAAACAGAACGTATGAGGTACGAAAAAAGAAGAACTCAAAACAGGGCCACTGAAGTGCCCAGTACATCTCCAATTTGAGCTGTATTAGAGTAGTATTTTGCAACCTTCTGCTCTCCCATCTTATTTTGCTTGCTTCCCCTAAATGCGCCACCCAAAATCTAGCTAGCAAATGTCCCTTTAATTGCTCTTTATGCAATCTCTTAAAGTGGAAAGTATATGGAAAAATTGCACTCAGTATTATATACAGTAAAATCTACGTCTGATTTGCTTTATCAAAAAAAAGCCAGGAAGGTTACCCCCTCCACCCTGATGATGTATATCTACGCTGAAGATGATGCTGAAAATGCTGAAGGCGTGGATGAACAGGGAGTGGTCGATGCGCTTTCTGGTGAATTCCTGCACAAAGGGCACGTCCCATTGAGCTTAAGCCATTCATCGACGCAGCTGGCGTGAAAGTAATGGTTGCATTCTGGTATACTCCTCAAGGTTTCTTTAGGCTGGTACTCAGCCAAGCATATTGGACAAGTGCCATCGCTAGGATTAGGAAGCCGGCGACTTTCTCCGACCACCGTCTTCGGGTAAGATTCAATTGTCGGTGCATCAAGGCCTGTTACCGTCACAGACGCCGGTGGCCGAAGACTCGTCCCAGCGGTGGATAGCTCAGTGTTTAGACTGCGACGTTGGCCGAAGTCTCTGACTTTGTTGCAGGTGTAACATGCGAGCCCCACGAGGCACACAAGCACCGGTATGCCGACACCAATGATAATGCCATACATGGCACCTCTTCGAAGGCCTATAATCAAGGGAGAATTCCAAGATATTAACATTTTACGCCAAGACTTGGGGTACAAAATTCTACAGATGCAATCTCTAAAAGCTTACATATAACTGTATCACCAGACAATTCTTGATGTAATATATTATCCTCAGAAAACAACTTTTTGTTGCTGTATAGGCCATTTTTGTATTCTTCAATTATGCAAATAAGCACCTAATTTTGATAAATTTTGAAACTGCAATCAAGTAGTACAACGTAAATTAGTCATTCTCACGGACATCAACAGTTAGTCAATTAAGAACGCTGCCTTTAATCCCATAATAGAATCACAAAAACGACAGCTAAATCAACTGGCAACAGTTTGAAAGCGTAAACTCGGGTCCCAGTGGCCAGTTCTAAGATTTTCTGCAAATGGTCATCCATTGTCCATTGACAGCAACTTCTTATTTTTGGCGGGATACTTCGACTACAAGTCCCTCAGTTTTGACGAGGTCAAAATGTCGGTCTTACTCTTCAAAGTTCAGACCAACCAACTAAGGACAATCATCATGATCAAGTTTTGAGAGTCGCATACTCAAAGTTCGTCCTCATCATCAGGTGAAGAAATTCCAGGGGAGGGGACACGAGAGAAAGGCTGAAGGCGTGGTTCTCAATTAAACTGCTTTTCGGAGTTCACGCTTTCTATGGGGCACGCTCATAAGGTTTTGTTCTAGTTATGAGATCCTCACGCTTTTTGGAGGCTCCAGATGAGGGCTGACTTCTGGTAGTACAAACTACAAAGAATCATCACTTCAGCACCCAAAACAAAAAACAAAAAAAAAAAAAGGGAAAAAAAATACAAAGAATCATGGCTTAGGGGGCAGAGGAAAAAGGCCTGGTATTCTACAGCCTGAAAACTCATGGCTAATTGGATTGGAACCAAAAGAGATCCTACCATGTACCAAGTAAAGAGGAGTAATGACTCAAAAATGAGAAAACAGAAAGAAAGACAAAAGTTAAGAACGAGTAACCACCAATTGATCACTAAAATTTATGGTAATCTCATCTTTCGTTAGTCTTTTGCATCCACCTTTCTTTATTAGATATATATATATATATATATATATATATATATATATATATATATATATATATATATATATACATGAATTAAGCTACACGGTATAAATTTGTAAAAGTAAAACCATCAGATTATCAGTCTTCTTTATCCCTGTTATGTACCTCTCCGAGAAACGCTAGTGAAGAAGTACAATTACCAACAACAGAAAATCGTATCCTAATTGCAATCATTCATCTATTTACCTGATCTCTTCTTGGAGCAGACCATTACTATTAAATGCTGGCGCATAGAACTAGACTTACAGAAAATTACATTCACCACATTGTACGTTGATGGTGATCGCTCCTGCATAATCAGTGCATATGAATCAGCAGGTCCCATTCAACCATTGTTTTCTATACAGCACAGCAGTTGAATGTACTACTCAGGGTTGTTAAGTGACGCCACCTGTGTCACCTAATTCTCGATTATTTTCCCTTTTTTCAATAAAATATACACATTGTAAGAATATGTGTGTGTGTGGATATTGACTATGGAACGTCCCAAAATATCCACACACTGCGAAACCCAGAGTGCTGCCGGATCACCTCTACCAGGCCCGTTTTCATCTCTTGGTACTGTCTCATAGGAATAGGTATCTCATGACCGTCTGTCTACAGCTTTGTCATCTTGAATCCTAAACTTAATCAACAACTTCTGATCAAGAATCTAGCTCTCTGTCTCAAATTTCAGAGTCTATGCACAATAACTCAAATCAAATTTTCAACTTCCAGTGAGGCTATCACATATGAGGGTAACATTTTTCCTTATAATTGAAGTAATTCTGTTAGGTGCTCTGCATCTATCCAACTTCTTTCCCTTTTTGTTTTGCTTCTCTCAACTTGGTTTTTATTAGGTGAAACTACGGGAACATTAAACCTTCCAGTGATCGACTCATTAAACCAATCTAATTCGGTACTTCGCATTTTTCCAGAGAAGTAAAAGACAGTTTTTGGATGCTGTCAGAAGTTGGATTGAAATTTGAAATTATATCATATAAAAGTGCAGCTCAACAGGAAGCAATTTAAATTCTAATCCGATGGTAATTCTCATGGGAACCAAACGACGGCGTAAAAATAATTACCTTTTCTAGGAAGACGGCCGCAACCAATTTCCAACCCGGAATTGCTCTTGAACCCACAATACAGACCCCGTTTTTCGCAGCTTCGGCATCCTGCAGGCTGGTCCCATACCAACTCAAGATCTTCTTCAACAATTGTCTCCGACCAAAACTCCGCGTATGATAAGCGAAGGGCAATCGAAGCATTTCGTATTAAGCGACACGAGGGTGGGATTTCGGACGAATAACGACTAGGAGTAGCCATGATCGTGGAATTATAATCACCATAACAAAACAGCGGCATAAGATTATCCATCGTCCTGTATGCTGACAATTCTAAGGAACAGTTGAAATACGTGTAGCTGTATGGAGCTGCTCTAAATGAAGAATCTACAGCACTGAAGTTTGAAACTCTTCTGGGAAGGCAGTCGCCCGGATCATTGATATATATGGTTTGTTCAGAGTAATTAATCCGGTTGACTCTGAATTCGCCGGAGCGGGGAAGGCTGAGGATTGTTTGGCTATGATTATTGCAAGAAAGATCAAAACCTGGGTAGCCACAGCTTTGGTCCTGTATCCCTTTTAGCCGAAAAGGGAACCTGACTTGAGGTCCCAATCCCATTTCACTGCACGAAGCAGGCTTGCATATTCTAACAGACAGGGATAGATGTGGTAGGAAGAAGAAAATCAATAAGCAGAAGGAAGAGGAGGAGGAGGAGAAGGAGGAGAGACCCACTCCTGAGCCTGAGGAGCCCATTTGGAAAATTGCATAAAAAGGAAAAAAAGAAATATACTTCTAGTAAAACTCATGCTACCTCTTCGGTTTCCATCTTAACAGGCCTAAAAACGATGAAAGTTTTGTGGAATAACGAAATGAAGACACTTCTAAAATCTGAATATTTTACCAACGAAAACAAAGAAGTCTATTCAGTGGATTGTCCTATACTATAATACAATTGCAAAGGCTGACCGGGTGACTGCTCTATCAAAAGGACTTTGTGTCAAGTGTCTAATGGCCGACGCCTCAGAGATCAGGACAAGAATTAAGGTGGAAGTATAATGTTTACCTGCGCAGCCATATGTTGCAACTTTTGACTTTCTGCAGCTAACCAAGAAAAAAAAAAAATTGCTAGTAATAGCAGGGAGATGTTATGTAGCCTTCCTCATGCTTCATTGCATGCTGTGGAAGCTGGTGTATAAAGATATACTGGTTGAGAGTTGAGACCTGGGACCAACCAATTGTCAAAATTGCAAGTAACGTTAAAGTGGGGACTTAAATGTGTTGAAATCCAAACTCTCGTGCCCAAATTGAAATAGAAAGGCGTTTAGTTAAACAATCGGCCAACTAATGCTTGACAGAGTCGCCTATAGTATAGGGAACTAAATCGTAATGTCGTGTTGATTTAAAATGAGCGGCAATTTCTGTGCCATGAAATATAAAATCCTTTCCCAGCCTCAATTGAGACTCTTTCAATTCTTTAAGAAAGCTCGTTTGGTTGCCTTCGCACTTGAGAGAATAATACTCTCTCTGCCGCCTCCACGTTGAGAGAATATCAGAATAATCCAGGAGTTGCTGGGGCCTTTTCTTGGCGAGGGGGTTCCATAAACGTGGTAGGTCAGGAACGGAGCACATCTTTTGTTGGGACATGAAACTCAACGGAGCACCGTTGCCAAAATTGATTCATTCAGACCAATAATATACATAGTTCATACTAAGGGAAGAAATAAGTTGAATGGTTCGAAATAGGGAGTGTAAATATGAGATTTCAAGTTTAAATCCTTTAACTTACATTTAAAAAAATTTAAATAAAAATAGTCTCCACTAAATAGTTCGCCTAATCAGCTGCATTTATGAGCAAGAATGGCTCTTTGAATCACCCTCATTCACTAATCTCTCTCTCTAAGTTGTGTTTTGGAGATTTATCATACACTGTGAATTATTATTTTACCTTTTTTTAATTAATGAGGTAAATTTTATGCTACATGTACTCTTACGCTAGTATTTTGACCCGTGCTATGCATGGGTTATATTTCAAATCAAAATAATATTATATATATTTATATATTTTGGTACAAAATAATAAATATATATATATACACTAAAAATTTTAAAGAAGTGTATGCTTAATATTTTGAAAAAAAAATAATCTAAAATGATTTACATGATAAAAGAATTGTTAATGCATTTAAGGAGAGGTTTAGGTTGAGTGGTAAGGTGAGAAGAGTTTTTTTTTTTTTTTAAATCAATTTATCAATATCCGACAAAACATATTATGTTACACCTATTTATCAAAATTTATAATATAAAAAATAAATTATAGCCAATTTATTTTCTTCCATTTTTAGAAAAAAAAATCTTTATTCTATCTTATGCCCCTAAAATTGTTGATTGCATTTAGATTAGCATTTTTCATAAACTTTGATGTATATTTAAAAAAAAATCTCTGTAATATGTATTTTTAGAGTTCTCAAAATTATTAAAAATCACCATCATTTCCCTCTTCTCTTATCTGCCAGCTAGTCATCAGATGTCTCATACGACTTTCATATCTTCTATCATAGTACCACTCTCTCTATTATTATTTTTTTGTCATCTCTGTCATATCCCTGCAATCTCCTTTCTTCTTCTCTCTCTTCTCCACCCATCCTTGTAACCTATGGCCCTGTTTGGCACCCTAGTTTTTTACCAAGTTTTTTAGCTACTAGTTTTTTAACAACTTTTGCTACAGGAACCCCAAAAATTTTTTTAAAGTTTTTTACTTACACACTTCAAAAATCTATACACAAAAAATTTCTCAAAAACTTTTCTTCCTCCCTCACCCAACCCAACCCACCACACCAGACACCGCCTCCACCACCTCTCCCGGCACCAATCACCTATTCCGGCCAATGTTTTAAAAACCGGACCGTTAATCGAACCGGTGAAGTGAAAGGGTCGAGATTCAACCGGTCGGACCGGTTCAACCTCGGTTCAAGGAATTTTTTAAAAAATAATTTATATAAATATATATGTGCACAAAATAAGACATGTAATGGATAATTTAATACTTTATATGATGAAAAGTTTACTATTTTTGAATAACTTGGATTTTTAAAAATAAAATTTTTAAATTATAAGTTAAAACAAATAAATTTCATCTCAATTTCAATTATATCTACCAAAAAAATCTTAAATATAATCCTAAAATATCACAATATTTGAAATTATACAAAATTCACGTCTATGAGAATTTAGACATTGTGAATTTAAATTTTAATTTACATTTTGGAATTTAAATTTATAATTTAAAAAAGGAAGTTTGGAGTTCGAAGAAAATCAACAGAATTAAAAATGGAAATGCAAATTTGATAAGAAACAAAAGATGAGATAAAAGTGAGTGGTTGTGGTATTAAATAAATTGGGTTAAAGAAAAATAATTCTTTTTTAACTTTTTTAAATTTAATGGACAAAAAAAAATTAAAATATGGAAGAAAACATCAATAAATTAAAAATAAAGAGATTTGATTAAAAAATGAGTGGCAAAAGAAAAGATGATAGAGAGAGTGTGTGTGTGTGTGTGTGTGTGTGTTGAAGATTAAAAAGAAAGAGTCATGAAAGGATAATATTTTGTAAAAAAAATGGAACAAAAGAAATATGAGTGTTTGTTTTATATAAATAAGTTATCAAAAAAAACTAATAAGATGTGATAGTGCAACGGTTACTACATTGGTCTTCTATTACAAAGGTCTTGAGTTCGAATCTTAATAACTATATTTTGCAAAAAAAAAAAAAAAAAGGGAAACTCAAAAACCGGAAATAACCGGTTCAGCGGTTTTGCGGTCCGACCGGTTTTTGACCGGTTTCTTGACAAAGTCAAACCTGGCAGTGAACCGGACCGGAGCCATGGCCGGTTCGCGGTTGAACCGGTCGAACCGGCCGGTCCGGTCCGGTTTTTAAAACACTGATTCCGGCGCCGCCGGTAACCTCAAAATTTTTTTTTGAATTTTTTAGTCCCTCACCCTCAAAAATTTATTATATATATTATATATTTATAATATTATATATTTATTTAAACATATTATAAATATTTTATTTTATTTAAAATATATTTTTATATATTTATATAAATATTATAAGCCATATAAATTAATATTAATATAAATATGTAATTATAAATTTATATAAATATTACATATTATATATTTAATATATATAATACATATTATATATATTACACATTTATGTATATATATTTATGTATATTTATATACAATTATATTATGTATTATGTATAACATATTACATTTATACATAATACTAATACATTTATACATTTATATTAATTATATTAATACATTTATACATAATATTATATATTTATATATTTATAATATATTAATTTATATATTTATATAATATTCATTTATAATAATATACAATTATTACATTTGTAAATATATTTATATTATGTATTATATATAATATAATTCATTTATATATTTTTATATAACTATATAAATATATTTATTTATAAATGTATTATAAATGCATAAATATATATATAAATATTTAAACAATAAAAATTATAAATTATAAACAATATTAATTATACATTTATACATAATATTAATACATTTATACATTTATATTAATTATATTAGTACATTTATACATAATCATCATATACATTTATAAATTATAATTTATACATTTATATAATATTCATTTATAATTTATATATTTATATTAATTATACATTTTTACATTTATAAATATATGTATATTACGTATCATATATAATATAATACATTTATATATTTTTATATAAATATATAAATATATTTATTTCTAAATATTTATAAATGTATTATAAATGCATAAATGTTTAAAAATATATAAATTATAAATTACAAAATACTCAAAAATATGTTTTAAAAATACCTCTAAAAATAATCCAAAAAACGTCTACAGTAACATTTCAAAAACTTCTACAAAAAAATTTTTCACCTTACAAAAACTTCTACAAAATTTTTTCAAAAACTTCTACAGTGCACTACAGTAAAATTTTAGACAAACTCCCAAAAAACTCAGGCTCCGTTTGGATTAGCTGTTTTTGGGGTTGTTTTTCAAAAACAGCACCGTAACATTTCGTTTTTGAAATACAAGTCCGTTTGGATTAGTTGTTTTTCAAAAACTATATGAAAAACTTTTACTGTAAATGTTTTTCGGATTAGTTTTAGAGTTATTTTTAAAACATATTTTTGGGTAATTTTATAATTTATAATTTTTATTTTTTTTATTTTTTATACATTTATGCATTTATAATACATTTATAAATATTTATAAATAAATATATTTATATATTCGCTAAAAAATATATAAATGTATTATAAATGTATAAGTGTATATTATTATAAATGTATAAATTATAAAGGAATGTTATATAAATGTATAAATTACAATTTATAATTTATAACTTTTATATTTTTATATAAATATGCATTTATGCATTTATAATACATTTATAAATAAATACATTTATATATTTATATAAAAATATAAAAATTTATTATAAATTTATTATATTATATATAATACATAATATAAATATATTTATAAATGTATAAGTGTATATTATTGTAAATGTATATATTATAAATGAATATTATATAAATGTATAAATTATAAATTTAAATTTACAATTTTATATTTTTATATAAATATACATTTATGCATTTATAATACATTTATAAATATTTATAAATAAATATATTTTTGCATTTATAAAAAATATATAAATGTATTATATTATATATAATACATAATATAAATATATTTATAAACGTATAAGTCTATATTATTATAAATGGATAAATTACAAATGAATATTATATAAATGTATAACTTATAATTTTATTAATATATGTTAATATTAAGTATAAATGTGTTAATATAATTAATATAAATGTACAAATGTATTAATATTATGTATAAATATAAAATTAATATTATGTATGTTAATATAAATGTATAAATGTATTATATTATGTATAATATACAATATTATGTATATTATAAATATACATTAATATATATTATGTATAAATGTATATTTATATAAATGTATAATATATATAATATATATTATATATTATATTATATATAAATTATATAATATATATTATATTATATATAAATTATATAATATATAATATTCATATAAATATATTATAAATATATAAAAATATTTTTTAAATAATATAAAGTATTTATAATATGTATAAATATTTAATATATGTAATATACATTAATATTAATTATAAATATTATAATATTATAAATATGGTGTTTATATAATATTTCAATTTGTAATATTTATTGTATATTTCATTATATAAATATTCATATAATATATAATATATAAATATATAATTTTTAATTTTTAATTTTTAATTTGTATAATATACATAATATTGTATATATATAATATAATATACATAATATACATTATTACATATTATGTATATTATATATTATACATAACATTATTATACATTATTATACACAATAATGTACATAATAATATTCTACATTAATAATGTATATATATTATAATATAATGTACATAATGTATTATGTATAAATATTTGCACATTTATGTATACAATATTACATATTATGTATATTATATTATATTATGGTTAATATACAATATTATGTATAATATTAATGTATATAAATATTTATATAATATATAATATATATAATTTTCAATTTGTATATTTCAATTTATATTAATATAATATATATAATATACATAATTGAAATATACATATGTAGTTGTTTTTGATATAATGTTTGGATATGGTGTTTTTTGAGTTGTTTTGGAAATATACATTTACTGTAGCATTTAGAATGTGAAAAACAGTTTTTCAAAAACAGGCCCAAAAACAAGGGATCCAAACACACCCTCAGGTTCCAAACAGGCCCTATATTTATTCTTCAACCTTTCCTGCCACTTTTCAACTCCTTACCATTTTCTTCCCTCCTTCCTCCCCCTGTACCTAACCTCTAAATTCATATTCCTGCAACCCAATATATTTAACTTTACCTATCATAATGAAAATTGATTACAATGGTTGTAATTTTTAGTATCTAAAAATGGGAATGAAAAATTGATAATATCTATAATATTCTCAAATACTACAATTAATATATATATATATATATATATATAACATAGCAAATACATATATTACATATGAAGACAGCAATAAGAATACATAAAATAATTGATGATATCAAAAGTTATTCTCAGTGTTTGGATTTTGCACTCTTATTCAAATCTAATGTCAAATTTGGGTCAAATATATACAAATTAAGTAGTATTTTAGGGTTGAATGTTCTATATTTTTCTTCTAAACTATAATGTTACTTTTTTTAAAAAAAATTTTGATAGATTGGTGTTGTTATTATCATTATTTTTTTTTCAAAATGAATATTTCAAAAAAAAAATTCATGTTAAAAGCTAGTAGTATTTTGTTTTTTATTTAGTGATTTCATAATTTAGATTTCATGAATGGTACCATTTTTTATTTTTTAAATCCATGACATTATTTCCTTTTTGCTTTCTATTTAATTTTGCCCTTTTACTTAGGATTACTAAGTTAAAAGATAAAATATTATCATTTACTTTTTTACTTTTACTAAGTTGGCAATATTTTCTTTTTATTTACCTTCCCACTAATAAATTTCAAACCAAATTCTTATATAAGCAGAACCCTACTCTTTTAAATTAGGAAGGCATGGAAGCCACATATTACTCAAGAAAATGTTATTTGCACTCCATTTTTTATTATTTGCAATTCCACCATTTGTTTTATCATTTAGTCTAATTAATGAAAATTATACGATCAAAATGATTATTGAAGTATGAATAACAAAAATGGAGTGTAAATAATCTTACTTATTTAAATTAATAAGAAAGCATGAAAGGATGTTATATTTGTTATCTCTTCTTATGGTCTTATAGAAGTTTTAATTGTTGTAGAATCATAAATAACGCAAAGCAATCGGAAATGTGATGGGTTGAAATTCAAATAGGATAACATGCACATTAACTAATAATTTGAAATGAAATAATTTTAAAAAGTAACTAACAATTTCAAATGTGAAGAGTAGATATGGGAAGTTAAGAGGAATATATTTTATAAATTAAATTAAATATGAAATGCTAAAAAATTAGAATTAGTAGTGGAAAGATATGCGAAGGCTTCTTCCTAAAAATCCATTCTTAAATTTATATAAATATAGATTAGGGAAAAAGAAATCCAAAAGAATTCAATCAACCACCACCAGTGCAAACGGTCCGCAAAATCACTTCGCCTTAACACGGGAGATATATTTAATCGGACTTGTTTGCGAATTTGGCCGCATAGTTTTCGAAAGGATAGCAATGTTCTAGAGCGATGGTGGTGGCCTGAAAATATGCCGCGTGGCCGACCCTCAAAGCTCCAGCTAAAATTACTGAACAGAGAGAGACTTGATTTGGAAATGGCTCATCCCGCATAAAGTTGAGGCCATCGGAAGATTTTTTGTCGTTCATAATTGCTTTCGTTTTCCGCAAATTATGAATAGCTGCCGATCATCACATCTCATGCCGCGGCATTGTCACGCCTTCGCCTTGTTTGGGATCCACTAAATGTCATCTAATTGCAATTGGCAAAGAAATCTAATTGCCAAATGAACAGCGTTATACTATTCATTTTGTTAGCGGCTTCTTTAAGGAGTTTCAGTTTCAAGCATTTTCGCATGTTGTGAATCATTTTCACTGATCAACTTAAAAGATAAACAATGGCAGAAGATCATGAACCATAATTTATTTCATTTTGTTAAGCTCAATGTTTCTTACTTTGACACTACATACACTAACAATTGCGTGCCACGTGTATGAGAAAATTAAGAGTTCAAATTCAAATGATTCAATATGTATTCAAACTGATTAGTTTAAGAAAGATTAATCCATTATAACAAGTTTAAGTTACTTGTTAACTATGCAACATGTAATTACACTTTATTTGGGCATTCTAACCAAAATCAACTTGCTCATACCCGAGCCCTGTGTAATAGTTAGTGTCTGTTTGATAATATAAAAAAGTGCTGAAACTGAATTCATTCAAACATTTAGATGTTTTTGGTGTTTGATAAATAAAAATTTTTCTGTTGAACTTATTAAGTGGTGCTGAATTTGTATGTATTTTTTTCAGCACAATAATCGTAACTGAATGCTTAATTTGATAAGAATCAAGAGATTTACTTCAACTATTTTATCTTATCAACCAAATCTATCATTGTTTGTTAATTACATTCAAAATCCTTATCTAATTAAACAACCTAATATTCTCTATCCAAAATCCTTATCTAATTAAACAACCTCACATTCTCTGTCTAATGGCTTTCTATTTCTATTTTCTCCCTATTGAATGACTTTGTTACAATTTCTCCATGCTACTCACATCTGTCTACTCCTTATCTTTTTACATCTTTCTACTCTTTCATAATTTTGTCATTTTTTTCCTCCCAAAATTTTTTATTGCTACCGTACTCTCCGATCTCAAATTCATTATTTCAAAGGTAGCGTCAACATTTTTCCATTGAAGTAATTAAATTTCTATATAATTTGGTGTGAATTTAAAACTTGTTTATTGCAGCTTCCTTTTGCTTATATTTGAACTTTTCTTATCAAACTCTGATTTAAAAATATATTTGCACCGATATTTGGACTTTTCCATAATATATTTCTTCTTTTATATTACTTTGATTTAAAAATAAATATTATCATTTTCATACTTAAAAATTTTAAATTAATTAAATCATAGGTTCTATTTCCTTTTTGGATTAAAAGATAGAAGGACAAAATTGTACAATTTAGCTTATTAAGCATTAAGTTATAAATATTTATCAAACAGTATAAATATGTTCAGCATTAAGATTCAGATATTCATATATCTCTTTTAGTGCTTAATATTCAGCAAATTAATTGTTTCATTATTTAGAATTCAGAATTCAAAATTCAAAATTCAGATTCAATTTTATCAAACGGAGCCGTAGTTAGTTACTAGTTGGACATAGCAACCAAATTAAAGTAGTAGTATTTTGAAAAAAAAAATACTAAACAATAATATGATTTAATAAATTTCAAAAAAAATGCCAAATAACTGATTATTAGTACTTATAGAAATGAAATTGAATTTACTAGTAATTTCAAAATGTACCAAATAACTAATTATTACTAGTACTATTTTTATTCACAAAAAATGCTATTATAATTATTTCGAATAACATTTCAAATGGTTTTCCATTATTATTTGGATTAATTTTTCATACACTGACAGTATACACATTGTTGGATTTAAATGAATAGCAGTTATATAAAATTTGAATTTAAACTCCAACTCTTGCATATGTATCGTGAATCCAACAATGATAGTATATAGATTTACTCTTATTATTTTGGTTGCTAGTACTAGTAATTTGTAGAAATGCTGGCGCCAGTAGTTATTTGAGCAGTAGTGGATAAACGATAGCCAATAGGAGTCACAAAAATGTAAAATCACTTTCAATTAAGTTACAAAGGCAGTAAACAGTTTTTTGGTACCTAGAAATTTGCCTGCTGTCAAGAACAAATACATCTATCAATTCTACTTGAGTGTATTAAACATATACTATAAGAGAATTTTTCGAGCAATACGTAATCTAAGATAATTTTCACAGAAACAATTGAAAAAAGTACTAATCACAAGAAATTTCAACCAGTAATCCCTGAAAAAGAGGTCAAAATTTTATGGAACACGTGACATTCCAAGTCCCAAATGCCAATCTTCTCAATTTTGATGATTTGGGGGTAAGAAAAAACAAAGAAAATGATATGAT
This sequence comes from Coffea arabica, assembly GCF_036785885.1. NCBI lineage: Eukaryota > Viridiplantae > Streptophyta > Magnoliopsida > Gentianales > Rubiaceae > Coffea > Coffea arabica. The sequence goes on along the minus strand of NC_092325.1, from coordinate 46,432,513 downwards.
ATTAATTGTTTTTTTTTCAAATGCAAAAATTCTGAATTTTAAGTAATACATTCAGTTACTAAAAAATTTGGACAATGCATATGACCATGTGAAATCACCATTCAAATACAAAATATATAGAAGTGAATAAGGAACCAAGACTATCAAAACTTTGGGGCCTCAAATTGGCGGGAAAATGTCCATACAGCCCAATGCTTCAGCAATATATACAACCCTAACTCACTCTCCTCAGCACCTCCCATAACTTCCTCTCTTTCCAATCTTCACTCTCTAAAATCTTCTTCAAGGCAGTAAATGACAGTCAAATTGATTACCCCTTCGATTTCAGCCATGTGATTTAATTTTTGCTTTTGAGAATAATCTAGGGTTTCTTCAGCTCTTTTTATTTAAAATCTTTTTCAAATTTTTTTCCCGAGGCTCCTGAATAATGGCTGACGGGTTCGAAGATGAAGTTGAGCCAACGATTTCAATCGGCGAGTACCTCGAGGGCGTCGAGGAACAGGAGCTAGTAAGCTTCTTTCGTCGTCGAAAATTTTGAATTTTTATTCATTATTTTCGTTTGTTAACTATAGTTGTTAAATTCGGCATTTTTTCAATAGAAGTTACGAACTTTCTCTTTTTATTTTCTTTTTTTTTTTTGAGCTTAGAGCTTGTTGATTTTCCAATGATTATGCTTCATGTCAAGCATTTCCTTTGTTAGGGATGGGGTTAACGCGAATTTGTACCATGAATTAGGGTTCTTGTAGTATTGATCATGATAAATCAATTCATTCTTAGATGAAGTAGAAAATTAATTCCAATAGTATCCTAGTGTATAACTGGTTGGGTTAGAGGCAAACTTTTTTCTTTATAAGGGATGTTAAGTCAAGTTAAAACTTGCCCTATACAAAATTAAGCTTTTATATTTTTAACTTTTTTTCCCACACATTTTAGACGTGAGAGAAAGGGAGAGGAGTGGCATCTAGTTTTCAGATCAGGAAACAAGATGCTAAGCTTGCTAGCAAGTGAAATACGTGCGCAAGCAATTCAGTATGAGGGAGCATTTTATCGTCTTGGTATTATCTTCAGTTGATGTCTGCGTTAGAAGGTCATTTACTGAAAGGAAAAAAACCCTAAACCCTAAACCCTAAACCCTAAACCCTAAACCCTAAACCCTAAACCCTAAACCCTAAACCCTAAACCCTAAACCCTAAACCCTAAACCCTAAACCCTAAACCCTAAACCCTAAACCCTAAACCCTAAACCCTAAACCCTAAACCCTAAACCCTAAACCCTAAACCCTAAACCCTAAACCCTAAACCCTAAACCCTAAACCCTAAACCCTAAACCCTAAACCCTAAACCCTAAACCCTAAACCCTAAACCCTAAACCCTAAACCCTAAACCCTAAACCCTAAACCCTAAACCCTAAACCCTAAACCCTAAACCCTAAACCCTAAACCCTAAACCCTAAACCCTAAACCCTAAACCCTAAACCCTAAACCCTAAACCCTAAACCCTAAACCCTAAACCCTAAACCCTAAACCCTAAACCCTAAACCCTAAACCCTAAACCCTAAACCCTAAACCCTAAACCCTAAACCCTAAACCCTAAACCCTAAACCCTAAACCCTAAACCCTAAACCCTAAACCCTAAACCCTAAACCCTAAACCCTAAACCCTAAACCCTAAACCCTAAACCCTAAACCCTAAACCCTAAACCCTAAACCCTAAACCCTAAACCCTAAACCCTAAACCCTAAACCCTAAACCCTAAACCCTAAACCCTAAACCCTAAACCCTAAACCCTAAACCCTAAACCCTAAACCCTAAACCCTAAACCCTAAACCCTAAACCCTAAACCCTAAACCCTAAACCCTAAACCCTAAACCCTAAACCCTAAACCCTAAACCCTAAACCCTAAACCCTAAACCCTAAACCCTAAACCCTAAACCCTAAACCCTAAACCCTAAACCCTAAACCCTAAACCCTAAACCCTAAACCCTAAACCCTAAACCCTAAACCCTAAACCCTAAACCCTAAACCCTAAACCCTAAACCCTAAACCCTAAACCCTAAACCCTAAACCCTAAACCCTAAACCCTAAACCCTAAACCCTAAACCCTAAACCCTAAACCCTAAACCCTAAACCCTAAACCCTAAACCCTAAACCCTAAACCCTAAACCCTAAACCCTAAACCCTAAACCCTAAACCCTAAACCCTAAACCCTAAACCCTAAACCCTAAACCCTAAACCCTAAACCCTAAACCCTAAACCCTAAACCCTAAACCCTAAACCCTAAACCCTAAACCCTAAACCCTAAACCCTAAACCCTAAACCCTAAACCCTAAACCCTAAACCCTAAACCCTAAACCCTAAACCCTAAACCCTAAACCCTAAACCCTAAACCCTAAACCCTAAACCCTAAACCCTAAACCCTAAACCCTAAACCCTAAACCCTAAACCCTAAACCCTAAACCCTAAACCCTAAACCCTAAACCCTAAACCCTAAACCCTAAACCCTAAACCCTAAACCCTAAACCCTAAACCCTAAACCCTAAACCCTAAACCCTAAACCCTAAACCCTAAACCCTAAACCCTAAACCCTAAACCCTAAACCCTAAACCCTAAACCCTAAACCCTAAACCCTAAACCCTAAACCCTAAACCCTAAACCCTAAACCCTAAACCCTAAACCCTAAACCCTAAACCCTAAACCCTAAACCCTAAACCCTAAACCCTAAACCCTAAACCCTAAACCCTAAACCCTAAACCCTAAACCCTAAACCCTAAACCCTAAACCCTAAACCCTAAACCCTAAACCCTAAACCCTAAACCCTAAACCCTAAACCCTAAACCCTAAACCCTAAACCCTAAACCCTAAACCCTAAACCCTAAACCCTAAACCCTAAACCCTAAACCCTAAACCCTAAACCCTAAACCCTAAACCCTAAACCCTAAACCCTAAACCCTAAACCCTAAACCCTAAACCCTAAACCCTAAACCCTAAACCCTAAACCCTAAACCCTAAACCCTAAACCCTAAACCCTAAACCCTAAACCCTAAACCCTAAACCCTAAACCCTAAACCCTAAACCCTAAACCCTAAACCCTAAACCCTAAACCCTAAACCCTAAACCCTAAACCCTAAACCCTAAACCCTAAACCCTAAACCCTAAACCCTAAACCCTAAACCCTAAACCCTAAACCCTAAACCCTAAACCCTAAACCCTAAACCCTAAACCCTAAACCCTAAACCCTAAACCCTAAACCCTAAACCCTAAACCCTAAACCCTAAACCCTAAACCCTAAACCCTAAACCCTAAACCCTAAACCCTAAACCCTAAACCCTAAACCCTAAACCCTAAACCCTAAACCCTAAACCCTAAACCCTAAACCCTAAACCCTAAACCCTAAACCCTAAACCCTAAACCCTAAACCCTAAACCCTAAACCCTAAACCCTAAACCCTAAACCCTAAACCCTAAACCCTAAACCCTAAACCCTAAACCCTAAACCCTAAACCCTAAACCCTAAACCCTAAACCCTAAACCCTAAACCCTAAACCCTAAACCCTAAACCCTAAACCCTAAACCCTAAACCCTAAACCCTAAACCCTAAACCCTAAACCCTAAACCCTAAACCCTAAACCCTAAACCCTAAACCCTAAACCCTAAACCCTAAACCCTAAACCCTAAACCCTAAACCCTAAACCCTAAACCCTAAACCCTAAACCCTAAACCCTAAACCCTAAACCCTAAACCCTAAACCCTAAACCCTAAACCCTAAACCCTAAACCCTAAACCCTAAACCCTAAACCCTAAACCCTAAACCCTAAACCCTAAACCCTAAACCCTAAACCCTAAACCCTAAACCCTAAACCCTAAACCCTAAACCCTAAACCCTAAACCCTAAACCCTAAACCCTAAACCCTAAACCCTAAACCCTAAACCCTAAACCCTAAACCCTAAACCCTAAACCCTAAACCCTAAACCCTAAACCCTAAACCCTAAACCCTAAACCCTAAACCCTAAACCCTAAACCCTAAACCCTAAACCCTAAACCCTAAACCCTAAACCCTAAACCCTAAACCCTAAACCCTAAACCCTAAACCCTAAACCCTAAACCCTAAACCCTAAACCCTAAACCCTAAACCCTAAACCCTAAACCCTAAACCCTAAACCCTAAACCCTAAACCCTAAACCCTAAACCCTAAACCCTAAACCCTAAACCCTAAACCCTAAACCCTAAACCCTAAACCCTAAACCCTAAACCCTAAACCCTAAACCCTAAACCCTAAACCCTAAACCCTAAACCCTAAACCCTAAACCCTAAACCCTAAACCCTAAACCCTAAACCCTAAACCCTAAACCCTAAACCCTAAACCCTAAACCCTAAACCCTAAACCCTAAACCCTAAACCCTAAACCCTAAACCCTAAACCCTAAACCCTAAACCCTAAACCCTAAACCCTAAACCCTAAACCCTAAACCCTAAACCCTAAACCCTAAACCCTAAACCCTAAACCCTAAACCCTAAACCCTAAACCCTAAACCCTAAACCCTAAACCCTAAACCCTAAACCCTAAACCCTAAACCCTAAACCCTAAACCCTAAACCCTAAACCCTAAACCCTAAACCCTAAACCCTAAACCCTAAACCCTAAACCCTAAACCCTAAACCCTAAACCCTAAACCCTAAACCCTAAACCCTAAACCCTAAACCCTAAACCCTAAACCCTAAACCCTAAACCCTAAACCCTAAACCCTAAACCCTAAACCCTAAACCCTAAACCCTAAACCCTAAACCCTAAACCCTAAACCCTAAACCCTAAACCCTAAACCCTAAACCCTAAACCCTAAACCCTAAACCCTAAACCCTAAACCCTAAACCCTAAACCCTAAACCCTAAACCCTAAACCCTAAACCCTAAACCCTAAACCCTAAACCCTAAACCCTAAACCCTAAACCCTAAACCCTAAACCCTAAACCCTAAACCCTAAACCCTAAACCCTAAACCCTAAACCCTAAACCCTAAACCCTAAACCCTAAACCCTAAACCCTAAACCCTAAACCCTAAACCCTAAACCCTAAACCCTAAACCCTAAACCCTAAACCCTAAACCCTAAACCCTAAACCCTAAACCCTAAACCCTAAACCCTAAACCCTAAACCCTAAACCCTAAACCCTAAACCCTAAACCCTAAACCCTAAACCCTAAACCCTAAACCCTAAACCCTAAACCCTAAACCCTAAACCCTAAACCCTAAACCCTAAACCCTAAACCCTAAACCCTAAACCCTAAACCCTAAACCCTAAACCCTAAACCCTAAACCCTAAACCCTAAACCCTAAACCCTAAACCCTAAACCCTAAACCCTAAACCCTAAACCCTAAACCCTAAACCCTAAACCCTAAACCCTAAAACCCTAAACCCTAAACCCTAAACCCTAAACCCTAAACCCTAAACCCTAAACCCTAAACCCTAAACCCTAAACCCTAAACCCTAAACCCTAAACCCTAAACCCTAAACCCTAAACCCTAAACCCTAAACCCTAAACCCTAAACCCTAAACCCTAAACCCTAAACCCTAAACCCTAAACCCTAAACCCTAAACCCTAAACCCTAAACCCTAAACCCTAAACCCTAAATTTTTATAAATTTTATTTTAACCCCCATATTTTCATAAAATTATACTTTTACCCTTATATTTTAACAAATTTATTAATCAACCCCAAAAATTTTTGAAATTATACATTTATCCTAATATTTTTATAATTTATAAATTGACCCCTTTTCTTTTACAAAATTCTAATTTGCCCCAATATTTTTTGAATTTCTGAATTAACCCATAAACTTGTATGAATTTACAATTTAACTCTTATTCTTTGCTAACTCAATAATTTTGATATTTCATTACATCTTTTCTTTATATCATCGTACACGAAGCTTATAGTTATTTTTTGGATGCCATTCTTTGTAATATTTTTTTCTCCTTGATAATATTAATCGAAATGTTATATTACGTGAAATGAATACCTTCAACGTAATGTTAGTTGTAATTGAAATGTTAATTTTACCATATTGTTAGTTTCATCAAAAATGTTGTTCAAACTATCTCATATCACTAACTTGATTGACTTTATGTTGTGCAAAGTTGCTCAAATCATTCAATAACACCATGTATCGACCCTTCGGCAGTTAGAAATATAGCAGAATATACAAGATTAATAAATAGTCTGAGACTGTGGTACCTAATCATCGGTGAGTATGTTGAAATCTTACTCAGAATATCTCCTATCATTAACTTGATTGACTTGACATTGTGCAAAGTTGCTCAAATCATTCAATTATACAATGTATTCACTATCTCTCTTCAATTGTGGGAAATATGACGAAACGACATACGAATATTGATAAGCATTTTGAGTCTGTGGTAGTTAATGTTGAGGATTGTGTCAAGGAAGGATACAAGATTGATGGACTAGTATATCAGACTAAACAGATAGTTTGAAACTGTGGTAGTTAATCATAGGTAGATTGAAGATTGTATCAAGATTGATGGACAGTCTGAAACTGTGGTAGTTAATCATCGGTGGGTTGATCATTGTATCAAGATTGACAGAAGTATGTATTACTAGTAATTTGACTATTTAAAAAAATATTAACAAACTAGAACTTTAAAATACTTAATATACAAAAGTATATCCTAAAAAATAAAATAACTAGTATTTTTATTTACTTTTCGTATGTACAATTGATTAATCATTATGTTATTTTGTTTTGAATTTGTTACTGTTGTTATTAAAAATTAATATATTCTAAATTCTAGATGCATTGATATAAGTAATATATGAAATAATAGGTGTGAATAGATAAATTATACTTTGTTATAGCATAAGCTTTATGATAATTATTACTTTCAATAAAAAAAAAAAGTTGAAAGAAAGAATGAAGTAAGGAATAAGTTTAAGAAGATTTAAATTAATATATGGGTGATAAAAGCAAAGAGAAAAAAAATAATTAATCACATGGGAGAAGGAACAAAAATTTTTAAAAATAAAAATAAGGGTAAACAAAACACAAAAGTAATTAATTTCAATCCCAAAGCAAGTTATTTCTTCTCTTTTCACAAAAGTAAAGACCCAACAAAAAAAAAACAAACATAACGTAAACAACAATTCCACTTCATTAAGAAAGAATCAGCCAAGAATGAAGCCAGAATCTTGCAATCGTTAAAGTGGAACAAGTGTTTGTGCCCATAAGTTGGAGTACTGTATTACAAATAAATGTGTACAAGTTAAATTTGTATGGAAAAAAACCGAACTCAACAGTCCTACCTGCAGACTACAGTAAGCACCAACCTTACCCAACCCAGCGAAAGGCAACACTGACGCACAGATATTGAGAAGTCATGGAATGTATGCAGTAGCATAGTTCCTTTCCTGTTTTCCCCTCTTCTGTGCGCTTGTGTCTTTGTTTAAAGAAAGTTTTGCACTGGACTTCCAGTCACCGAAATAAGGTTGCTTGATCCAAATTTCATGTGAGCATCAATCCCCAAATCACCTCAAACGACCTTCAGCAACCTGACACTAAAGCTGTTAGTCTTTCCCCTTCACTCCTTAGCTTCAGCTGTCCAATAGTTTTTTACAGCAACAAGAATTTTCTGGGGGTTAAAGGGTCCACTCTCGTGATCCAAGATGCGACTCTCCCACCTCATTCCATCACTTATACTTTTGATTTTCACCAGGACTTCCACAGCATCCCTGAATATGACAGTCCCTTCAGGCCTTAGGATTCTGTCCATCTCAAGGAGAATGTCGGTAATGTCACACCTATAAAGACATTCCCAAAAAAATACACACTTATATCAGCTACGCTCAAAAATCAACAAAATCACTTCCCTGAAAACACTGCAAAAGGATTACGAGGTTACCGGTCCTGATATATGCTGAAAACACCGTCAGCATGAATGAGGTCATATGTTCGTGGATAGGTTGAGAATGCTTCACACCAGTCATGATATGTGCCAATGAATCCTCGTTCATATACGATTCCCAGAGTATCAGGATCTAATTTGGCAGGGACAACATTCATCACCCATACTGGATACTTTGCCAATGCTGCTGCAAAACCTCCCAGGAAAGCATTCATGTCCATTACGTTTCGGTATTGCCCTTGGCCCAAGGGAGCAACAACTTGTCTGTAGTTTGCCACCCGCACCTTCCACACTTCATTATCTTCTCTGAATTTCTCCGAGGCGATTCCTGGAACTGAGCCAACACTGATTCTAGGGGGAGTAGCAAACGCACGCTCTGGCCACTTTTCCAAGGCACCACCTGCGACTTCGTCTTTGTTGCTTACCTCTGGTAACGGGCTGATGCAAGCTTCCATGTCTTTGTACCTTGAACAGATGAACATAAAGGTCATAAAGAGATGCAAATTACTTAGGGTGTTTTGAGTGATATTTTAGTCCACAGTTTTCATAAGAAATTGAGAAGATACCAAGCAGCCTCAGCATTGTCAGATTTGCACATGGGGGGTGTATGGTAAATCGCCCTGCTCTTGATGCACTCAACGTGGTTGATAGGCTTTTGCCACACAGCAAGATCTTCCTTCTCGATCACTTTCTTCCAGCATAGGTGCTTTGCAACATCCTCGATGGAATCCTGCTCCTGCTTCAAATCCTCTTGGGATCTTTCCCAACCCCTCCAGTACTTTTTCCAGCGAATAGGAGGGCCAGAGAGTATCCAATAACCGCCAGGCCTCAGAACTCTGTCAACTTCAATTAGATAGAGTCCGCCTACAAACAATTATAGAAAGGATCAGGGGGTTAAATGTTGCTCAAAAAAAGGCATATTATTTCGCGTTCAAGACCTAAAAGCCTCCCGTTCAATAGAAACAATCAATACTTACAATGCTCAAATACATATTGGGAGCGTGTGCAGAGACCTTACCATAGTCGTACCAAGGGATCAGACAACGCGAGCAGTGTGCCATATCAAATGCCCTTGCAGGATAGGGTAGTCGTTGTGAACCCATGACACCGATCATAGCTGGAACACCACGCTCCAGTGCAAACCATACCTGTGCTTCATGTGTATCTCTTGGAGCAAAAGACATTGCAATGATGTTCCTTTTCAATAGGTAAGCACCCCAACTCGCAACCTTTTTTTAAAGACACAACTAAAGTCAGCCATATATATATAGACACACACACACTCGAAGAGGGCTAGGAAAAAAGTGAAAAGTTGTATTTTTTTTTTTTTTCTTCTGGCCATTCATACCTAAAAGAAATGCAGGAAGGTGCAAACAGCCATTAAGAAAGAGGATTAATCGAACTAACATACAGTTCCAATTATAAGCATTAAGCAAGGAAGAGGTATGAGTTCAGGATGAGCCCACTCTACTTACCCCACAGCCGGTATCAAGTGCAGTCCGGATGTCGCCGTTACTGAGAGGGATGAGCTCATTGATGTCGTCTATATAAGCGTCAGCGCCGTTCGGAAACATGGTGCCCCCTCCGGGAAATTTAAAGCGATCACCTTCAAGCTGGATCCAGTTTTGATTTGCCTTCTCAACACTCAAATGTTCGTGGGGGATGTTGGCATACCAAGCATAATCTCTGCTTTGAGGCCATTTGAAAGGTGTCTTGTAGTTTGGGGGAGCAGGAATGAGGCAGCGAAGGAGCTCTTCCTTGTCAGGGCAGTGCCTCTCTCTGTACTTCAAAAACTTGCGGTCAAATTTCCTTCCCCTGCTGGGGTCCTGGCAAGGAGTGTATTCGGTGTAGGACTTATCGCAGGGCGGAAATGTTTGCGACTCCTCAGAACTATTAACCTCCAGTTGGTGATGGCTCTCAAAGTCCAGTGGGGTACTGGGCATTACTGAAGACGTAGCTGATGAGGGTGAGGATGCGGAGAGGTCGGGATTTTCCTCCTCTTTCCGATGATCATGATCAGGAGATCCATCCTGACAGCCAACTCTTTCCCAGACCCCCGATTGGGTGGATGGGGCGGAATTTGTACTTTGCCAAGCACCTAGAACATAAAACAAAATGCAGAGACCACTCACAGCCAGGATCCAAATGAGACGTTTTCGTTTCGTTTCCAAATGGTGAGGTTTAGGGGATCCATTGTAGTCTTTAGCCATTTAAACCTGAGAAACTTTCCTCCTCCTTCTGGTGTCTTGTCTGGCTGAGGGAGGATATATCTATCTATCATGTACAGTACTAGTAGTAGTAGTAGTAGTATATATAATTACACTACGCTTGTACGCAAGATTACTCCCAACAAGGAAGGGTAGTGTTGCACTGGACACATTAAAGATTTTGAATGCTTCACCAATGAGGCAATACGAGGTAGTAGTATAAACTGCACGTGAGAGGAGATGAGATGAGGGGAGGAAAGTTAGAAAAGGTAATTCAGAAGTGAGTAATTATTGCTTATTAGACAGGACGACACAACAGTAATACCTAAAGGCGTTCCCTTCGTCTGTCTTGCTCCGTTGAAGAAATTACTGTGGATGAAGATCCCAATCCCACCATTGCTCGAAATAAATAAACAAATGGGCCGGGCAGCTGAGATGGGAAAAAAGGGATAAGGAAAAGATGAGAAAAGCCAACCAAAGAGCAGAAAAAGGAAAGGCTAACAAAAGATTCTTTTCTTTCTGATTCGGACTATATATCTCAGTACCCCAGAGAACGAAAAAATGAAGAAATAGATGGATAAAATATTACTGCTAGTGCTAGCAGTGCTTGTGTTAGGGGTAACAAAAAGTCATCGACAGCAAATTAAGCAGGAACAGAACAAAGCCGCTTTTACATGTTAGCCATCATTCAATACCAAGTAAATGGTGCGCTGTAATACACCACCGCTACTGCTACTATTCTATCTTATTATCTTTTGTGTTTTGACTTTCATAACACTTGAAAACCACTCAAAAGCAAAGGAAATAACTGCCCCGCTATACTGGTAGTACCTTTAATTTTTTATCCCAGAAATTCAGAAAAATAAAAAAAGTCGTAGCTGCTTTAATCTTTTGTGACACTAATAGCCGCAAACGGAGGAGAAAATTTGGGAAAGGAAGTTGGCCATAATGCGCCCTCAAAATTTTGAGCCATCGAGGAGGAGAGACTGTTTCCATCCACAGACTTTTGCTTAGCAACCCCCCCCCCCCGCCCCTTCCCTCAACAACCCATCCCCGACAGACCAGCCTCTGTTACCTCCCTGCCTCTTACCGTTCTCCCTCTCTCTCGTTCAACGCTCATTTTATGCGTAAACAACCATTAACGTAGTGTCGCAGTTAGGGGGATCCCGGGGGCACTTTTGGTTGCTTTCTAGTCCAAATCTAATCAATATTCCTTGCTTTACATGAAGTTTAGGTGTCAACTTTAAACTGTACAACTAGAGCTGGTTTTAAACTCTGCAAACTGGAATCCTTCAGGGGAATCGGATGATGGGATAATTTCATAAACCTCCCCTCAGCTTTCTACTAGTTTCACTGTCATCCCCTGAGGTTTTAAAACCTACCACTTAAACCCAATTCAACCAAAAAAAATTTTTGATTTTAGGTGCGAGAAGATCATTCGATTTCAAAAGTGCCCCTCACCTATAACAATAGTTAATTTAATTATTCGGTCTAACTTACTATTATTTCACTTATGCGGTCATTATTACACATGATTAATAGAGAAATTTTTCATCATTTACGACCAAAAAGTAACAATTTTCAAAATTTAGCAAAACAATTTTTTTTTTCTAACCTTAACATTCTTATTATCACCACAGTAATAAGATGAAACAACGGAATCAAAGTCTCCTCACATCCAACTTCTTTTAATTGTCAAGTACATGAAAAAAGCTAGCCTAGTACTGGAGTATTTTTCAATTATTTTTTCATGCTTGAATCTTTTTGTTTATCAGGTACATCATGTATAACTCTTCTTATCTGTCGAGCACATTAATAGAAAAAGTACACCTAGTATCAGTTCCCTTTTTATGAAGCAAATTTGTTGTTTTTTAAATTCCATATTATGGTTAATTTAATTAGTAAATGTTTTCATTGTTTCTCTCCACAAATATGTATAAAATATCTTAAAGTTGTAAGGGTAGTAGAGCCATTTCGCCACTAATGATGTGAGCATTGGGCCTCAAATAAATATCTTAAAGTTGTAAGGGTAGTAGAGCCATTTCGCCACTAATGATGTGAGCATTGGGCCTCAAATTGATGTTTGGGAAAGTACGTGATATTTTCAAAACTTCAAAAGAGGCAATGAAATTAACAGAAGCCTCTTTTGAGTTTTATCGCTACGAAGATCAACTCGTGTTGATTTGTTGAAATATTTGACTTTAGTGGACACAAAAATTTAGAGGAAGTGACTTTTGAAAAAGTCAGAGTTCAAGCTTGGATTTTAAAAATTCAGGGGAAAATGACCAATTTCATCTCTAAATTTTTTTTATTAGTGTCAATTTAGTTCCTAACTTTTATTTCTAACCAATTTGATACTTGAACATATTTTGTAGTTCTAATTAAGGACATTCGAGGTGGAACCACTGCCTAAGACCAATATGACTCCCAATTGATTAACTAAACTTGATTTATTACAATGTCATGAATGACGTTGTAAAAATATCCCTATTTAGTTGGCCAATTAAGAGCCAAATCATCTTTAGGTGGTGGAGCTATCACGGAAGTTTCTAATTGGACCTGCAAAAAATAAATTCACATATCAAATTGGCTAGAAATAAAAAAAAATAGATACTAAATTGACACTAATAAAAAAATTTTGGAATGAAATTGACCATTTTCCCAAAATTCAGCTCAAATCTGATTATTTGAAGGATCTCTTCAAGCCGGGCAAAATGGGCTTGTCAGTGAGTGGAACACTAAAGTGGCCACATGCCCGCAGTCTCTGCTGAAAACAAGGCTTGGGCTCCCTGGAGTCTTGGGTTGCCATCCCTTAACTCTTAGGGGGAAAGATCCTTTCCAAATAACTCTGCCGTTTGGATTGTGAGTTTTTCGAGAAAAATTTTGAAATATCGCTTTAATATATTCTAAACATCTTTTTACTTCACACATGATACGGGAACTAGTGGAGATGGCCAAATCTCCACCGAGGAAAAGGGTTAGTATGTGAGGACTTAAAGAGAGGGTACGGACGGTTGGCTATGTAGTTAACGGAAAGGAGTTGCCAAGTGGGGTTGCCTCGCCATACAGGAAAAAAAGAAGAAAGAAGAGGTTTTGGAAGAGGAATGGATGAGGAAGACAGCGAGCCGCGAGCCAAAAGCATGGTCTGAGGTGGACAAAAAATATTTAATTAAATCTCATCCGGATTTAAACATAAAATTCGCAAAACCACCCAATTTGATTAGGATTGGAGAGTTACACAAATTTTAAGAAATCGTTCCAAGATTTTAAAGCCCATACCTATCATCCAAACATGAAGAATGGACCTTCCGAATCTTCAATCTAATACCCTTGAACCAAACCAAATGTCCCCTATTATGCACAAGGCATGAGTTTGATGTTAAAATTTTGGCATCTTCTATTATTTCAGTTTTACTCTTACACTACGGAAAACTACTAAAGTTCAATCATTTCCCATAATTTCCACTATTTTAAATTCAAATAACGACTCTTTTTTTTTTACAAAAAAAGAAAAAAATCACATCCTTTTTTTTTTCTTGCAATCCCAACAAAAGTTTTAATGACTTCCACGAGTTTTAATAAAAAAAAAAAAAAAACTTAATTTTTTTTTCTTGATTTACACACCGATAGGGTGTGCTTTTCCCGCTAACAAGAATTATCAGGCAATCCTACTAAAAAGTGATTAATCATAAAACCCACAGGGTGGCCCTCCTATTCCCATTAACGTACTCTGATTATGCATGACTATCATTCAATTTGAAACCCGCTCATCAGAAACCCCTTAGCACTCCCAGTTCTTGTTCCTTGCCTATGTATCATCTTCAGCTAAAGCCTTCCCGCGGAAGGACCACTTCCAGTGTCTACAGCAGAGCCAAATCAAATACAGCTGCCAAATTAGCATACTCCCTCCTGGACTGCTTAAATCTTGAACGATGGGGACAAATATGGGAAAGTACATGGCGATTGGTAGGAAGGCTAAGATGCACTGCATCCTCATTAACAGCTGATGAAATCTTCCTGGAGTTGCTTTATGGAGGAGGTAATCCCATATACGTGCTTCCTTGTTAGCAAGGGAAACAATTATGGAAAATACATGGCGATTCGTGAGAAGGATAACATTCACTGAATCCTTATTAAGAGCTGCTGAAACCTTCCAGCAAGTGCATGATGTTTACCAACTTCGAAAACCTTGACTAATGACCGAAGAGCTCTGAGTATTACATCTTTCTTTCCCTTGACATGTGCATCACGTTCACTCTGAAGCACAATACTTCCTTCATCCAGAGATGAGAAGAGTGCTCTAAGCCACTCCTCCAGAAAAAGTGTTTTCTAACCAGAAACAAATGAATAATGAACCTTGTGTTGAGTTAATATCCAATAAAAGACGCTTCAAATGAAAGACATCCAAGTGAGATGACGGAATAAGTGCATGGTACCCAATAAGAATGAAAACTAAGATCAAAACAAGCAGCTGTCAAGTATCGGAGGGAGGTAGAAAAATGAAAATAGAAGCATGCAACTATATTCCACCAGCAGCGAAAAAGATATTGAGAGAGAGAGAGAGAGAATTCAATTAGTGCTCACTTTGACAAGGAACTCTTCAATAGGCCCACAGTCAGTTCCTGAAGCAAGACCAATCACATGCAACATAGTTGAAGTAAGCTGTAAGAAAGAATACTTTGGTTACCATGATTGTACTACGACAATCATAAACAGAATGGAGATAAGAAAGGTATACGAAGAAGGAAATCTGTAATTTCAGTTACATCATAAAATGGTTGTCAGATTCCTGTTGAATCTACTAAACTCCACTTGAAATTCAGTAGGCCAAAAAGTTTAACGTCACACTTGGTTATGCACTCTCACTGTTTAGATAACTTCTTTGTCCATTTCACAATCAGAAAATATAGCAGAAAGAAAAACTACATGAGGAACGACTATGAAATTGCACATCCTTGCTTTCTTATAGCACTAAGCTGGCAGAGTAAAATACTACTGTGCAGCATCCATTTTTAGCACAAGACTTTGCTTGCAAATAGCATCTCCCAGATCACTAAGCATCTAATAAATGTTGAAACTTCCATATTATTTGTTTCATAACCTCCTTATAGTTAATTAGCATACGAAGGAATCTGATACGCCAAACCTTTCAGATCATTTATTTCAAAACCCCCTTTCAGTATTACCTGATTAATCAGCATACAAAGGAATCTTACAGTATATATCAAAAGAACAAAGTATCCAACAAGCCCAAGCCATAACTAGTAACTTTTATCAGATCAAACTTTAAATTAATCAATTGATGGAGATCCATAAACTGAAATTGTTTGGGCAGATTGACCTGATTTTCCAGTGCAACTTTATACTTAAAATTAGATGGTGATGATATTTTGTCGGAATTTAGATTCTCTGATACATTCACCACGCCTTGAAGGACATCATAGAAGGATCTGCCATAATCTGCATCAAACAAATCACACATGAAAACAACACGGGAAGCAGAATGAACCTGAGTACACTGAAAAAGAGAGAGAGGTCAAATCTCATGCTCTGAGACTACTTGAGATGTCGAACTATCAAAAAACATAAACTTTCTCCTTTTGGATAACAAAAGGACAAAATCATGACATCCAATATTTATTTCTCTGATAATGACAAGATGGAGATTTACAATAACAAGAAGATCCACTTAAAAAGCAGTACAAGTACATCCTGAAGCTTGATGCGATACCAATAACTTCAACAATGAAACCTTTGGAACAAATTTCCCAAACAATGCAACTGATGAATAACTAAATAAATAACAGAAAGGACTTGCTAAGAAGCAGTATAAAGCCCGAATTTAGGTCTGGAGAATACATGCACGGTACAGCTAGCAAAGGATGATATCAGCTTGAGAGTATGTTAAAACTTTGGTTCTCTTAAGATAATGAAAAACTGCATGCAGCAATCACACTTAAATACAACCAAATTAATTGATACTGCCTCTTTCCCAATGGTTGTGGCCATGCTTTTTTACCAACAGTATAAAACTGATATTGAAATCTGTTTTGTTTTCCACTTTTGACCTGCTGACTAAGGTTTAAACAAATATGCTTCTACCAAGTCTTCTGCTTTGTCCATAAAAGAGTGCCCACAAAAGTATAGTGTGCCTTCACACACCGAGCTCCAACCTAATTGTCAAGCTAGTGCCCCTCAGTGTGCCCATTGTCTGTATGCATGTGAGGTGAGAAGTTGGTGGGTCAGAGTCAAATGGAGGGTGTGATTGGAGAAGATCAGTTGCCATTTCAGAAGGTAACATGTATTCTGCAACAGCCAAAGATAGAGTATGACAATATCAATGTATGCAGCTTAGTATTATTTACCATCTACTGTACTTGGAACAGCCAAAGCAGTGACAGCTTGTATCCTGATCTTAAAATTCGCAGAATCACGCAGAAGCAGTAAAAGAATACTAAAAACAGCTGGAGCCCTGCAAAAATATTTGAAGGAGAGAGGAATTCAAGAAGCGCAAATATATGATGTACTTTCACTTGATGCATGAGGAAGAGCAAAAAAATACATTCTAGACAATTTCGCACAGAATTTTAGAGAGATAATTGCACAATCAGAGGGACTCTTAGGTGAAAACAGCTATGCTGAATTTCATAATTATTGCTTCTTTGTGATTTACTAAATTAATGGTATCTTCAGTTTTTCGTCAATACTGGATTGCTTCAAATAACTTGTCTCTATAGGTTAATGCAGTCTGAACAGTACCAAAATCATGATCCATTACCAACTAAAAGAGCAAGGTTAATATTGAAAAGGGAAGAGAGAAAAAATACTGAAGCTGAAGTAGGAAAATTAGGTGTCGAAATAAAAGGATAACATGAAGGCTGAAAATTCAACGAAAGACAAAACACAAGGCATACAACTAGGCTGAAATTTTCAATTAGTGAACTGCTGCACAAGACAACTTACTCAAAAGTCCATCCCATTTCCTATTGGCTTTCCAGCAAAATTGACACATTTCAGACAAATGGGCGAGACACATTACAAACTTCTGCTTACTAATAGCCATAGGTTTGTCCACGGATGCATAATGTTCTGTGTAACATCAGATGTTTGAGATGCAAACGGGTAGAACATCGTCTGACTTTTAATTAGCATAGAGTACATACTCAGATTCTGGGATAAATCAGGAATCACTAAGATATAAAACAAAGGCTACAGAGAAATACTCAACATGAGAAACATATGAACCTCCCAAATCTGAACTGAGAAATAATCAGTACGAGGTAGGGTGCAAATGAGTCGAGCTCAATCCAGCTACTCATGACCTTGCTCAGTCAAAGCTCAACCTCAAGCCTTCTTTGACCGAGTTTGAGCAGCCTGAACAGCTTGACAAGCTCAAGCCTAACATTTGAGGCTTGAAAGCTCATCGAGCTTAATTGTACCTTCAGTTTAATTGTATCTTCAGTTTTTGCGTCGATACTGGATTTTGTCTGTACAGGTAAAAGTTTTAGACATGCTTCGAAAAACCACACCATCGAAACGGCCCCATAGGTGATATGAAGAACTCTAGTCTTAGAATAAAGCTAGATAGAGAGAAACAGGTAAACATGAAGACAAATAAGCCCAAGAGTTGAACATATAACCATTATCCTAAAACTTGTTCATCATTTGATTGCCATCCCCAATCTTCGCACGTGAAGTCAAGGCGCTGCGAGCAAACAAAGAACTAAGGAATCAAGGTCCTATAGTCAATGCATCCAAAGTCAGCCTGCAATCAAGTTCGAAAATAAAGTAATATATTTAGTCAGTATATTTACAACCTAGCTATCATTAGCTAACCTTACAATGTCCAGGGTCTAGCTACCTTCACGTTGCTTGAGTTATAGGTCCAGAAGTTGATAAGCAACATAATACAGCAAAACTACTTCTATTTAACATAATTTATCAAAAAATGTAGCTTAGCACTTCGCAAAGGGGGTACTTCAATACACCTTCGTCAAAAAAAAAGAGCACACTAGATCCAGCCAGGGTTTTCAATACTGCAAAAATTTTTCAAGGGTGATATGAAGTGTGAATTCACTCTCTAATGACGTGAGTCTCTGTCTGACTTGATTAATAAAATACCATTTGGAATGCAGAACTGGTAGCAAACATAGCCATAGGAGGAATAATTGAATACAAAGATGACATAATAGAAGCATTATGCAGCCCTTCTTAAGCCTTCAGAAGAATCCCTAAATGAGCTCATTAAACCTACGCAATTGAGCCAAGAAGAACAGCTTGTGCTTTGACTACAATGGCCAATACCAATTCCAGGTTAGAATAAGGCGACCAAATCTTGAATCTGCTTACTTTCTTGCAGATCACAATCCGTCCCCTAGAATAGTTTTAACAGAACGCCCCTAGAATAGTTTTAACAGAACCCCTTACAATGGAAAAGTACCGTATTCCCATCTCCAAGGGGCAAAACGCTACCTAATTCATGTTCAGCTTTGGTTCCATACCTTTGGTTTCACATAGTTTAGGTTTTTGAGAGCAAAAATTCAAATAAAAAGATGTTGCATTTTCAACACTGGCTACCCTGCACACTAAAAATGCTGGTTAGTGCATAGTACAGTATCCATCTCTACCTACAAACAAGCTCAGTGCAAAGATCTTTGATAAATTGACATTGATCGCTTCTCATTTTTGACACACCAAATGCAATAAGGTCCTTCAGCAAGTGAATTGGCAACCCTTTTCCCTAGAATGGGGGTTGCTGTGGCTGTTCAGAGACCTTCAAATCTGAAACTCTTTGCCAGATAGCAGCTGTAAACAGGAACTCTTGAGTCAACTTTGCGCCTCAACTAGATGGCGTTCAAAACCACCATAACCAGGCCTTTTATTTTGATCATAACCTAATAGATGAGGTTAAGCCAAAGCAGCTCTAGTTAAAACTTGGACAAAAATAACGGCTGCAATTTCTTTGTTTATAATGGTGAAAAAAGAAATCATCCACCAAACAGGGGTGATTTTGGAGCATATCCAGCACCTAGCTGTCATATTCGGGGAATGCAACCACTCCAAGTTTTGCCATGACAAAAGAATAGAAACCCCACCCCAACCCCCAAAAAAAGGAGAAAGAAAAGGAAGTGGTAGGCAGTCGCATTTGAGGAATGCGACCCGGAACTAATAAACAGATATAAAAAGCTTATAACATCCAGTTACGCTGAACTTCTAATCTAGTAAGTACTAGAAGTTTTATTGCTTTCACTTCTGCAAAACAAATCACAGATTCACTACAGGTGCGAATGTATGTGTGTGAATGCGACCACAAACTAATAAAAAGATATAAAAAGCTTATAACATCCAGTTATGCTGAACTTCTAATCTAGTAAGTACTAGAAGTTTTATTGCTTTCACTTCTGCAAAACAAACCATAGATTCACTACAGGTGCAAATGTTTGTGTGTGTATTTAGATCTACAATTACATGTAATTTTAGGGCTACTAATAAACAGGGAAAAAAAGAAAGGGCTCAATCTTACCTAGATGGAGCTGGAATTGGCACTGGTGATCTCACCAGAGCAGTCGTTGTGGGTAGGTGGCTGGTCAGGGTGGAAGAGAAGAAGGGGGGCTGGGACAACTATGATATGGCGCTAAAGACTTCCCTCGTTTCTAAAAGGTTTTAGAAGCTGAAGTGCAACCGCCCTCAAACCACCAACCCCCCCCCCTCCAAAACAAAAAGTGTAAACTCATTCCATCATTTTTGGTATATTAAATCAGTCCACAGCGACCTTTTTTTATATATACTTATAATATAAAGTTGGCAGTCACATTTTTAGTTGTGAAATGTGACTACCCAACAAATTTTAGTATTTGCTTTTCTACACGGGAAAACTGGGTGGTTGCATTCTAGGAATGCACCAGGGCAGTAGCATTTCTCAAATGCGACTTTCCCCTTTGGCCAATGATTTTTTTTTGTCCATTAAAACAGAATAGCCAAGATGTTGCTGGCCTGATGCCAGCAGACGTGCTATACAGCTATAGATTTCTAGCTGCATGGTAAATGAAAGAACAGAACAAGAAAAATTTGAAAGAAAAGCAAAAAGAAACAGACTTCAACTCGAGCACAATTACCAAATTAATTAGAAAAGTCATAAAACTACTGTGACTTGGGGATCTTTGTACCCAATCAAAACCCAAATCAGTTCAATTCCCACTTTTCAGAACAGTGCTAGCAGAGAACTTGATACAGAGCATGACCAAAATGGTGGGCTAACTTTTTAGAAGTAATTGCCTATTCTATTGCATGTGAACCAGTATCAAGTTGCAGTCATGGCTCCACTATCAAGAAAATAAGTAGATATCAACTGCAACCAAAATTAAAATTTTAATACCATCATTCATTCAGTTTTAGAAATGACAATACCAGTGACCAAATAAGTAGATGATCACAGAAAGTCATCCTAGCCAAAAAGCAAACAACATCAGGTAAATGAAACCAATCATGTAATTACTTACCAATCCTTGTCATGCAATTCCAATGTTTTATTGACAAACAAATTGCTCAATGCATGGCAAACGTTCCACTGAACCTGAAATGAAATGCCAGATTTCATCAATATAACTGAACAAATAAATTAGAACAAAGATAGAAAAGAAAAAAAATGCCTCCATTACGTGGACATCTTCATTCATTAGTCAATTACAAGTTGCTTGTTACTAGTTATCCTATGCCCTAATGATAGTCCATCATCATTTAATATTCTTCTATGGTCTTGGTTAGATGTTATCTTCAAACATCTATGGTATCAGCTTGCTTACCAGTGGTGAACAAAGAAATCAACGACCAATTACAATTCAAGACCAATCAAACTTAAAAAATTCTGTAAATTGTACTCTAGCTAGTCTGAAAATAATAAAGTTTACCTTTCGGAAAAAAAAAAGTTTGGGAAGATGAGGTCAGTGTAAAGAGGGAAGATCAAATGTTACTTGCCTTTCTGCTCATAACAATTATCTTACCTTTCATCTCTTTTTTTTACTGATACGAAATTAGGAATTACCTTTACATTTCCAGTTGTAACACAAGAAACAAATGCTTGCACCATTTTTTCTAGCCAATCTGAAGATGTAGAAGTGCCTGGTTGGAATGGCTTTGAATTCTGATAAAGATTCTCTCGCTTGGATAAATGCTTGACACTTGAATTGATTAGAGGTTTGGATTTAGGACCCAATCCCTCATTACAATTAACTAAATCACCAGAAAATGGGACAAATCCTGCAAGGTTCCCCAAAGCTCTGACAGCATTTGCTTTAATCTAAAAATGTAAAAACAGAATTAAAACCTAAGACAAGCCACAAAAGAGAACAATGGTCATGAGTAATTATTCAGCAGAAAGACCTTTATTTGCATTGGCTTACCGATTGTATCTAGGAACAAATAGTCGAGCACTTTGCCCTATGATCAACATATAAACGTGTTACAAGTAATTAAACTTACCTGCTTTTCTATGATAATTTTCATGGTCCTGCCAAAGACATGCTAAAGAGAGATAGAACAAAAATATGGAGAAGAGCAATCATAATCCAATTCTAGCACATGTTGCAGCAGCATGGACTATCTGACACTAAATAAATCATTACTGAACAAAATAAAACCATGATCTTTCTATCTTCCATTCTTATAGATCTAGAGTTTTGCTTTGCAATTACTCCTACATGTTATATGTGCACGGTATGAATGGTTCAATAAATTATTTTGGAAGCTGGAGATGAATCATTGGCAACAACAGGATTAGTTGTTTTGATTGAACTACTTATTGATAATACAATACTTATTGTATAAATAACTGGCTATTTTCAAATTCGGTAGCTGCCTCATACCACCAAGGTTTTGTTTTTAAATACCCAGTCCCTCCAAATGATAATTTAATGAGCAATTGAATAAGAGAGGTTGAACTTAATCAGCATTGCTGCAGATACAAATTACAGCAACAAGACACAAATAGGGCAACTAAGACACAGTCTAATACAACTTCAATCCCTTTATCTTACAATGATTACAATATCTGCAGTATACTCCAAAAGGTGGATACCGGCTGAAAGAAATAATTTATAGAATAAACTACGAAGTACAAAGACATGGCAAAGACGCTTCCAGAGCCTAGCACTGATTTCGCATGCCTCAAGTAATAGGGAGCTAGACAATTAATTTCCAAATAAATATTTCTTTAACCTTATTGTGTTTTTATCATGAAGTTTATCTCAGTGATATGGTCACATGCTAGCAGTAAATGTCCTGAAAGTGTCATTATAAATCAAGTTAAGATGTTAGAAGTTAGATCTAAAATCATTGTACATAGAGTGCAATAAAATCATAAAGTATTTTGCTAGAAAAGATGTTGAGGCAGTTGAAGCTGAAGGCAATAAGGCTATCAAAACAGGCTGCAAACTGGATGCGTGCAGACCAGGTATAAAGTGCTACATCAAGCATGTTAAACTCAACTTTTAGACGGTCAAACATTGCTCTTTCTAACCATAAACCACAGAAAACTTCCTCATTTTGTGTGTATTAATTTCCTCCAAATTCCATTCAATTGCAGCCTAATCCACAAGTGCAGAAAGTGACACAGGCCCATAGAGGTTCACTAGATGCCATTAAGTGAATGTAGGGGAACAGGGCCAGAAAGATATATTCCAATTAAAGTTCAATCACAGTTGGCTTCTGATAGCATCCCTACGAGTACTTCTCCGAATTACTCCTTCGCAATGCTTTCAGGCTGAAGCTTACAGCCCAAAAAAAAAAAAGGAAAGAGCTACTGTCTCTTAGTACCATGCCAGAGCATAAGACATGCAAGAGAAGAAGAAAGTTCACAAGAAGACTAAACGCAGTCATCCATGTTCACCTTGTCATTGTCTTTCGATAGATGCAAAGCACTATTAATAAGGATAGAAATCAATTCAGAGCTCCCCTTTGAATCTAACACATCAAAGAAAGATATGATTAGTAGTGAAGAAAATTCTCAAGATACAGATTTCAAGACCTCTAGATGGAGCCATTGACCACACCTCCTGAACCACTTGTAAAACTAGGCAAATCAACACAGTGGCGGAGAGAATCGCATATGTTTGCTAAAGCCCATGAGGCTGTAATGCGCACCTGAAAATTATAAAACAAAAAAGCCTACTTAAAAACAAACCTATATCGTTAACTTGCAAGGATGAATTGAGCTATTTACGATTGAAATACTTACTGAGACAAGTGAATCATTCGTGTTATGCACCACGGCATAGACAAGCTTGTCAAGGATCTCTTCGCTGTATAGAGGAAATTACTCAAAGCGTTCTCCACCAATTTATCTATTCATCAACAATTATCGAAAAAATACTACCTCTGGATTACTTGCGGAAAACAAGCAATAACACCAATGGCACGACAAGCAGCCGACCTTACTGAAGGAACCTCGTCACTCAGGGCAGCATCTACCTGCAACAATTTCAGTAGCATATAATGTCTGATTGATGAAAATCTAAGTAAGACTTTTGATCAGGTATTAGTGAACCATTGAGGTTGTCCTGAACTTACAGAAGAACTAAGAATAAAGTCCTGTTCAGCTTGGTGAAGTGACATGAAAACAGGTGAAGTCAATCCAGCAAAACAAGTTACTGATGCAGCCCTTACCTTAAAAGAATCAGAAAATTGTTTAAATTAAAAAAAAATGTAAAACAGAAACCGCAACGAATACTGTTTCATAGGCAGGTATGTGGGGGGTATTTATTTTTTACCTACATACACATACATACCTAAGTATCCATACAATAAAAATCTTGGAAAGATAACCAAATAAATCCACCACAAAAATACCAATACTGAAAAGTGTCAGAAATTGTTATTGCCATGAGTAGACAATGGTCACAGTAATGGAATAAATTCACTGATTGAACAACAAAAGCTAAGTATCAAGGAAATGCTAAATAACAATTCAATTTGACAGAGGGAAACATGCAAACATCATTTTTTCATGGTTTGCAACCTTTAATATATAAAAATGCCCCTTTATAGAAAGTAGACATTATTTGGGAGGACAAGAAAAGGAAGACATTTAAATTGGGACTGCGAGTACAATGTGCAGGTGTGTCAGGACTACATTGAGGTACTTGTGCAAAAACTCGCCATGGTCAAGGTGGTAGTGATATTGATAGATAAATGAGAAAGTTGTTGCACAAATGTGGTGAAAAGTAAAGGTGGTAATAGGCAGCCGTAAGGCTATTGCTGGAATTGAATGAATAATGTTCCATAGAAGTAAACGGTCCATAGCTTCAAAAGACCTCAGAAATTTTCACACAGTTGAGTTCAAAATGATGAAATATGACCAAAAAAATGGTACGTAGTAGGACGTAAAATTGACCAATGGAAAGCTAATGCTATGTAAGCAAGCAATTAGGAAAAATATGACAAGTGTTACAGAAAGGCCAACCAAAAGAGATACTGTGATGATATTCAGTGAGAGTAATTCTCATGGAAGTAACATAAAGAGTCAAGCACAGAGGTTACTCATCCGTAGAACTCGCGAGGACACAAAAATACATTAGCAATAATATGAGTAAGAAGAATGTTCTTGCTTAACCAACCACAGCAGAAGAATGTCTAAGAATAAGAGGCATATGCTTGGCTATTGCTTCAGACCACTGCTCACACCCCTGAGGGAATAAATTAACTTCATAAGTAGGGGAAGCCGGGCTCTCAGATCCATAACATGGAGCAGATGAAATTGTCTTTATTTTCATATAATCAGATGTAAATGGGTCATCAAGAAGTCTTTCATCTGAAAGATCCTCAGTGCCTTTAAATCCAGAAATTGCACGAAGGCATTCATCAAAAACCTGTTAAAAAAGTCCATGTCAAAAGCCTTAGATGCCTATTATTAGACTTTAAACTAAGATAGATGGCTTTATCAAAACAAAAACGATTTCCGTCCAAACTCATAAATATACATAAAATGAGCCAAAGAATGCAAAAGCCCTAATCTCTTGCATAGCATCCTGTCAACCAATATCTGACAAAGTGCCAGGTAAATTCTGAAGAAGAGAACAGATTCTAAAGAAGCAACACAAAGGAGAAACATGTTTATATGGAGCAAATGTCAAGCCCTCATCTCTTTTTCCATAGCAGCCCACCAACTGACATCAGACAAATCGTCAGGCGAACTCTCGTTATGCATGCCAGCACAAACATAGAGAGAATATACAATAGAATATGTAGGGCAACCAAAATGTGGTAAAAGAGAAAAGATGTATCAAAATTGGACTCAGATACAACTTAGAAAAGTTAAAGGTACATGAAAATGAAATCAGAAATGTGAAGGGTTCTAGTCTTAGAAGAAAGCAGGATAGAGAAAAACTGGGGGAAAAAGGAAAAAAATCTTAAGAATTACATGTATAAGAACTTTCCTCTAAATTAGTCATCATTAAACCACTATCCTCAATCGTTGCATCTGAACTCAACATGCTAGCAGTAAACAGAGAACTAAAGAAATCGCTTTCCATAACAATTAAAAGAAGAAAACAGTTGTTGCCAGATCAAGTGCAAGTATTGTGCCTTTTAGCTCATAAATCATGTTCCACTAGCTTCTCCAACATCACTACCATCCAAATTCCACATTTAATATTTAGCACAATGTACGACTCTTATCCACTAAATGCCACCTTGCAAACAGTGCTGATACTATTTCACCTGAAAGATAATTGCAAACATTCATAACTTTCCCATAATACCCATTTTCTTTCTGAAAGAAAGGAACACACTTTCTTGCTGCAGAAGCTAGTTCCTATAATTAAATTGTCCCTGATGTTTCTTAGGTTCGTTGATAAGTGTCGAAGATATTATCTCCTATGATTATGGGAGATATTATCTTCCATAATTACCTCCCATAATTATGGGATTTTATTGCTTATGATCAATCAAGTTTGAATAGATAGGATATGAGTTGATTATGTAATCCCTAAAATCATGCTTCTATTACCTTAAGTGGTGGCAGAACTATGATAGGGTTGTCCTATATATGCCTACCTTGTAAGCATATTTAGTGTGTGGGAAAATAAAGAAAAGGAGAGTTTTTTGTTCATTTTTTCCTTTTCTGTTAAAGTTTACATGGTATCAGAGCTCCGGCTCTGTACCAATTCCTGCCATGAACTACCGAGCAGCCATGACTGGATCGACTGCTCACACAAGAGAAGACTTATCCTCGTCTTCAGTAGTTATCCAAACTACAGATTACTCCGCTTCAAATTCTTCTTCCCTACAAATAACCGTTCATAAATTAAATGGTTCCAATTATCTGGAGTGGGCTCAATCTGTAAAGCTGGCTATCGATGGCAGAGGTAAACTCGGCCACCTTACTGGAGAAATTCAGCAACCAGCTGCTGAAGATCCCAATTTGAAGAGATGGCATTCAGAGAACTCTCTAGTTATCGCTTGGTTGATAAACTCTATGGAACCAGCAATAGGAAAGCCACACTTATTTCTGCCCACAGCCAAGGATGTGTGGGACGCTGTCCGGGATATGTATTCCGATATAGAGAATTCGTCTCAAATTTTCAATCTCAAGACGAAATTGTGGAAATCAAGACAAGAAGATAGAGATGTTACAACCTATTACAATCAGATGGTAACTTTATGGCAGGAATTGGATCTTTGTTATGAGGATGAATGGGACTGCCGTGCAGACAGTGTTCGATACAAGAAACGGGAGGAGAACGACAGAGTCTATGTCTTCTTGGCTGGACTAAATCAAGAACTCGATGAGGTGCGAGGTCGTATTTTGGGCAGGAAGCCTCTCCCCTCCATTCGTGAAGTATTTTCTGAAGTCAGAAGAGAAGAATCAAGGCGTAAGGTGATGCTGAAGTCATCACCAAAGTCCAAGGCAGAGGATGAAGTTGAGACTTCAGCATTGGTTTCTAAGGGGACAGATTTGGACGGGGATAAAAGAAGGAAGCCTTGGTGTGAACACTGTAAAAAGTCGTGGCACACAAAGGACACATGCTGGAAATTACATGGGAAACCATCGAATTTCAAGAAGAAAAATGGAGGTGATAGCAAGGTGTTGCAGACTGTGAATGAGGATTCTCAAAAGCAACAAACTGACTTTGAGACACCAGCCTTCACAAAGGAACAATTAAGCCAACTGTACAAACTCTTTAAGTCTCCACAATTTTCAGCCACTGAGCCAAAAAGCTTCACTCCTTTCTGTTCTTTTGCTAAAAATGGTAAACCTTTTACTATTGCTCTTTCATGTAAAACATCAAATGCATCTTGTCCACGGGTTATATGGGTTATTGATTCTGGGGCCACTGACCATATGACTAGTGTGTCACAATTATTTTCTACCTACAGTCCATGTGCAGGCAATAAAAGGGTCAAGGTTGCTGACGGATCATTATCCGTCATAGCTGGCATAGGTTCCGTTGTCATCTCTCCTACTCTAACACTTCATAGAGTTCTTCATGTTCCAAAGTTATCATGCAATTTGCTGTCCATAAGTAAATTAACTAGGGATCTCATGTGTCGGATTAATTTTTTCCCCTCTTTTTGTGAGTTTCAGGAACTGACCACGGGGAGGATGATTGGATGTGCTAGAGAAAATGGGGGACTTTACTTCCTTGAAGATGGATCAGATATGACAACACCAATCAAAAACACATGTTACGGGTCTGTCTCTATTACTAGTAATAAAGAGATTATGTTATGGCACTTTAGACTAGGACATCCTAGTTTTTATTACATGAAATACTTATTTCCAGATTTGTTTAAGAATAAAGATTCATCTTCTTTTCAATGTGAAATCTGCGAATTGGCTAAACATCATCGGTCTACATTTTCTATACATCCTTATCAGCCCTCAAAACCGTTTTTTCTATTACATACTGATGTTTGGGGTCCCTCTAGAATTTCAACTTCATCTGGAAAAAAATGGTTTGTTACATTCATCGATGATCACACAAGAGTTTGTTGGGTGTATTTGTTAAGAGAGAAATCAGAGGTTGCAAGTGTGTTTCAAAAATTCTACAGCATGGTTTTGACACAATTTCAAGAAAAAGTCAAAATTGTTCGGAGTGACAATGGAAAAGAATATTTCAATAAAATTTTGGGAAGTTTTTTTCTTGAAAAAGGGATTGTGCATCAAAGCTCCTGCAATGATACCCCACAACAGAATGGGGTAGCTGAAAGAAAAAATAAACATCTTTTAGAAGTGGCGAGGGCATTACTTTTTTCAAGAAATGTTCCTAAATATCTATGGGGCGAAGCAATTTTAACTGCTACATATCTCATAAACAGAATGCCCTCAAGAACCTTGAATTTCCAAACTCCTCTGAATTTTTTCAAAACCATTTATCCCATGTCTCGATTAACATATGAAGTCTCATTAAAGGTGTTTGGGTGCATATCCTTTGTTCACAATCATGAACAAGGTCGAAGTAAGTTAGACCCTCGAGCAAGAAAATGCATTTTTGTTGGATATGCACCCACGCAAAAGGGGTATAAATGCTTTGACCCCATTTCGAAAAAAATGTTTGTAACCATGGATGTAACATTTTTTGAAGATAAACCTTTCTTTGGAGATCCTCTTCAGGGGGGGACTCGGCATGTAGAAGAACTTGTAGAAGATGATGATGTTTTTCGTATTGAAAATCAAATTCCTGATCAAAATTTTGTTGATAGGAGAATTGATTTTTCTGATTTTTTAGAAGAATCTGCAGCACAATTTCCTCAACAAGAATCTTTTCAAGATAATAATCCTGAAAAAACAAATGACACTCTTCAATTTGCCCGTCAAAAGGATTTTGAAAAACGTGAAAAAATTGATCAGGGATTAGAAGATGATCTCTTGTCTTTAGTGCCAATAACAGAGTCGAATTCTCTTAGTGAAAGAGATGGGAATGTAACTGAAAAAACCTTGAAAACCTATGTCCGGAAAAATCATCGAGGAAAAGATAAAGCTCCCCCTTCTCTTCACGACAAGGAATCCGAACCTAGGACAGAATTTAATGTTTTTGAGTCATTAGATAAAGTTTCCTCTGATTCAAAGATTGCTGATTTGGATCTTCCTATTGCACTTCGAAAGGGAGTGCGTTCTTGTACCAAACACCCTATGACTAACTATGTCTCTTATGAAAAGTTATCCCCTACCTTCTTGACATTTACTTCACAACTTTCTTCTGTGGAAATTCCAAAGAATGTACAGGAAGCATTACAAGTTCCAGAGTGGAGAAAGGCTATTGAAGAAGAGATGTATGCTCTTGAAAAGAATCAAACATGGGAAGTAACAAACCTGCCACAAGGGAAAAGGACAGTAGGATGTAAATGGGTCTTTACCATCAAGTATAATTCCGATGGGACATTGGAACGGTACAAAGCTCGATTGGTGGCTAAAGGGTTCACTCAAACCTACGGGATCGATTATCTTGAAACTTTTGCTCCAGTAGCAAAATTAAACACTGTTAGGGTGCTTCTCTCAATAGCAGTAAACCTTGATTGGCCGCTCCAACAACTTGATGTCAAGAATGCATTTTTAAATGGTAATCTGGAGGAAGAGGTGTACATGGAGTCTCCCCCTGGATTTGAAGGGAAGTTTCAGTCTAGAGTTTGCAAGCTAAGAAAATCGTTATATGGTCTCAAACAATCTCCTAGGGCCTGGTTTGAAAAATTTACTAGGTCGGTAAAGAATCAAGGCTATACCCAAGCTCAGAGTGATCACACCATGTTTGTTAAACACTCCAAGGACGGGAAGATAGCAGTACTCATTGTGTACGTGGATGATATCATCCTCACAGGAGATGACTTAATTGAGATGGAACGGCTGAAGAAAAGTCTTGCTTCTAGCTTTGAAATCAAAGATTTGGGAACACTACGATATTTCTTAGGGATGGAGGTAGCTCGGTCCAAGAAGGGCATTGTTGTGTCCCAACGCAAGTATGTTTTGGATCTTTTAAAGGAAACAGGGATGAGTGGATGTCGACCTGCAGACACTCCTATGGATCCGAATCACAAGTTAGCAGATATAAAAGATGGAACACCAGTTGATACTGCTCGATACCAAAAGTTAGTAGGCAAGCTAATTTACTTGGCTCACACTCGTCCTGATATAGCTTTTTCAGTGAGTGTTGTGAGCCAGTTTATGCATTCTCCATATGAAAAGCACCTTGATGCAGTATATCGAATTCTGAGGTACTTAAAAAGTACTCCAGGAAAGGGATTGTTCTTTAAAAGAGGAGATCGAAAGACCATTGAAGCTTATACAGATGCTGATTGGGCAGTATCAGTCATTGATAGAAGATCAACCTCGGGGTATTGTACCTTTGTATGGGGCAATTTGGTTACTTGGAGAAGTAAGAAACAAAGTGTTGTAGCTCGTAGTAGTGCAGAGGCAGAGTACCGAGCTATGGCTCATGGTGTGTGTGAGATGTTATGGCTGAAGAGAGTTTTAGAGGAGCTGAAAAGACCTATTGAACTTCCAATGAGGCTCTATTGTGATAACCAGGCGGCAATTAGCATAGCTCATAATCCTGTGCAACATGATAGAACCAAACATATTGAGATTGACCGCTACTTCATAAAAGAGAAACTTGAAGGAGGAATTATCTGCATGCCATTCGTTCCATCAGCTCAGCAAATAGCTGACATTCTCACCAAAGGACTCCTCAGACCAAATTTTGAACTTCTTACAAGCAAGTTGGACATGATAAATATATACGCACCAACTTGAGGGGGGGTGTCGAAGATATTATCTCCTATGATTATGGGAGATATTATCTTCCATAATTACCTCCCATAATTATGGGATTTTATTGCTTATGATCAATCAAGTTTGAATAGATAGGATATGAGTTGATTATGTAATCCCTAAAATCATGGTTCTATTACCTTAAGTGGTGGCAGAACTATGATAGGGTTGTCCTATATATGCCTACCTTGTAAGCATATTTAGTGTGTGGGAAAATAAAGAAAAGGAGAGTTTTTTGTTCATTTTTTCCTTTTCTGTTAAAGTTTACAATAAGTAACTTGACATCTTAGAATATGTAAAGGGAGAGAGTCACTATGTGGTGTAAACACACAGTGTCACTTTCTAAAGTTCCTAATCTACCCTTAACAACAAGGGCAAATTCGTCCAAATCCATTCCAAACACCCCCCCCCAAAAAAAAAATCAGCAGAAAATCCACTAACTATAACTTCCTCACACCAACTCCTACACATTCCTCTCAACTTCCATCATCTTTTCATACAATTATCTAGATTAGAAGGGAATCTGACCAATAGAAAACCTTTATAAAGCAAAATAATTTTGATAAATATATTTTTAGTTAACTGCGCACACATTAGGGTGTCCCTTCAGCACTAGGAGCATACAGTATCAGTGCGCTTGTGACTCTTCAATAGCAAGGCAGCTATTATTCGTAAGGGATTATCAATTCAATCACAACACCTACATAATTCTCAAGCAAAAAGAAATCACATATGCATATATGCAATTAAATGTTGCCAAAGAAAAGAAACTGGAACAGGAAAAAAATTAGACCAGAACACAACAAATAGATTAGGACAATCACACCTTGACTGCAGCTGTAATTACTTTCTCCCAGCTAGGCCCACCAGTGCATCCGGCATTAATCTTCCGCAATCTTGCTTGTACATCGGGGGTATATCTCAAAAATGCATACACAATAGAGGACACCTCTTTCCAACATGAAAACATTGCACTCGGATAATTATGTGCCACAGCTCTAAGGGCCTGGACAAAAATACATAGAGATTAAAATATGCATTTGGATACCAGTATTTACATGTGCATTTCATTCTTGTATACCCAAGAAAAGCTAGTGTTAGAGAGAAGTAGAGGGTTGTTATTTAGTGCAAATTTGCTTGGCTTTCATAGGGTTTTTCAATGAATTTGATTCCCACAAAACAGAATAATATGTCATTGTTTAGGGATAGGATCCACATCATATTTAAAAAAAAAGTTTAATATGATGTAGTGAATCTCGACCATATCTAAAATGGCAAAAACCTCAACGGCCATTAAACTATTGTCTGTGTTGACTTTTGACCATGAAACTATTTTTCGTCAAAAATCAGTCACTAAACTAACTAATCAATACAACCGTCGCCATTTAGTCAATTTTGGCTCTTAATCTACAAAATGATCAGTATAAGTGTCAAAAAGCAAGGGTATTTTTGTCCACCACTAACTCGACATCCTACATGCTCATGCAGTACTAGTACCACTACTCCAATTCATCACCGGGGGATTCTGGATAGAAAAGCTGAAAAAGACGACAACCCGTGCTTTCACATCCATCCGTCATTCATCTGTTTGGGGAAGAATCATCCACAACCCAATTTCAGCCATCATCTAAAAACCATAACCATGGATTTCTTCCAAAAGCTACCCTTTTCTTTCTCTTGAAATAGATTTAGAAACTGTCCTTCGAGCTTTCAGTAATGAAAATCCAAGAAAAACAGAGAAAAAAGAAGCAACAGCTGACGGGAAAGGAGCAGCAGCTGTCGCTGCCACTGCCTTTCACTGGAATCAACCATCACCACCACCATGAGTCTTCATCGGAACAGAATTGTGAAGGTTCTCTCTTCCCTATTTATGTGTTAATATTTGTGAAAATGGTGATTTATTGTTTATTTAGTTTAGTTTCTACCTTCTGTGATTGGGTTAGAATTAGTTTAGCTTTCTGCAAAATTTTGGCCTGGTTATTTCTGATTTTCTTACAAAATATTCAATCTTTTTTATGCCGAAAATCTGTTTGATGAAATGCATTTGTAAAATGTTGTGAAAAAGGAATTTGGGCTCTTTTAATCTGTATGAGCAAAGGGAGGAAATCTGGCCAGTCCAAAGCTAGTCAAAGCCCACGTGTTCACTGGTGAGCAGACCCAAGCCAGAAATTGAGAGATTTTTAATCTAATTTTCTTTTTATTTTTGTTGTTTTCCTTCCCTTTTCTTGGTTGTTCCAATGAAATTTATTGTATGTACTATGTTTTGATGATTGGGAGAGAGGAGGCAATGATCC
This sequence comes from Coffea arabica, assembly GCF_036785885.1. Lineage (NCBI taxonomy): Eukaryota > Viridiplantae > Streptophyta > Magnoliopsida > Gentianales > Rubiaceae > Coffea > Coffea arabica. Next base: position 46,399,347 of record NC_092325.1, on the reverse strand, counting down.
AGTGTTGCCAGAAGCTGACAAGCTTTGCCGGAGAAGAAGAAGATAACGCAACAATTGTCCCCTGTTCCATTGGAATGGAGAAGATGATTCGGTTTTTTGGGAAATTTCTGCTTTAGCCAAGTGGATGGGGAGAGATGTCGAGTCAGTGGTGGACAAAAATATCCTTGTGTTTTGACACGTGTTCTAATTATTTTTCTAGATTAAGAGCCAAAATCTACGAAATGGCCACGGTTGTGCTGATTAGTTAGTTTAGTAGCTAATTTGTGATGAAAAATTGTTTGACGATCAAAAGTCGTTGTGGGCAATAGTTTAATGGCAGCTGAGGTTTCTTACCTTATCTAAAATATGTAGAACTCGGGCAAGAAAGCATAAAATCCACAGACAATACCACAGCACGCTATACCCTATGTATTCTTAAATAGCACTTCCTATCTCAATCAATTGGATTCAGAAAGAAGCTATTACAACTGTAGATATACTTAGATATTGCACAATATGGATGCAATACCAAATTGTGCAAAAAAGCAGTCAAGGGGGGGTATGACACATCATGATCTGGCATGTATAGACCATAGAAAAAAGAAAGACAATGTGACATTTGTAGTGCAAAACGCTTGAAATATTAAGCACGTTAGCAGAAAACTTCATAACTTATAATAGAATATCCACAAAGTTCTTGTTCTCCCTCATTTGCTTAAGCTTCATAAACTAAGATCATCACAGTGACACATTTGGAAGAAATGGTAGGCAACAAATTGCACACAAGATTCTAGGCGGTTTTCACTACTGCGATAAGTACCAGAAACATAATATCTTAATAGTTCTATCAAAACAATAATATCAGAAATTAGGTGCTTATGCTGTCAAAGAAATTGGCAAAACTAAAACACAGAAAAATAATGCAACCAAAACAAAAAGGAGAATTTAACAGCGAAAGAGGCAGGGAAGAAGAGGAGAGAAGAGGACTTTCAAGTTCACAACCATCTACGTACTCAAAGTGTCGCAGATCAGTTATCAATGCAGAAATAAACCAAGATTTGCAACCCCACGCTTAATATCAAAATTAATTAAGCCAACCAGGTAAAATATTAATTATCATATATCATTCAAAAACCAGGGTGTGTATAGATGAATTTCTATTATCAGACAAAACATAGTTTCTCAATAACTGATCTAAGCGTTAGATTTAGAGGTGTGAATCCTTAAATGTTTGAACAGAAACATAACTCTCTTTAAAGACCATAGAACGAACCAAAGAATTCACACCATAAAACATCCAACATGTGCTACTCGTTCAATGATTGTAACATTATATGCATATCCATCTAAATCAGAAAAAATTCATCATGCACCTGGAACAGAATTATTATTTTCCCACAAAAGTAACTAAAATACAATGATCAAAGAATTCCTCTGAGAATTATAAAATATTACCTGTAGTGATTCAGAGCTTATAGATGGGCTCCTGAATGGTTCAGAATACGAAAATAATGTATATAACAGTCCAGGCTTCTTTTGCCCCTCAAGAAAACCTGAATAACCATTAGAGTAACTTTATCATCTCCAAAGTAAACAATATATAGAAATCGATTCAGGCTTCAGATGCGATTTAATAGGAGACTAGAACCATAGTAAAAATTCATCCAAAGGTGTACAAATAACTTTTTGTCCATGACAAATTAAGTTTTACTTTTGATTTTCCTGTTCCTCAAGATTTTATTAACTTGTTCCTTTTTCGATTTCTTGGAGTTTTCATTCAAAAGGCACCTTATCTCCATTATCTTGGTTGTTCCTTAACCACTGAAACAGGCTAAGATATCAACACATCTTTATCAACCAAAAGAAACCAAATAACCCATCAAAGCCTTAACCACAGAATCAGTGACTAAGTTCTGTGATAAGTTCATTCACGGTCACAAGGCACCCTGAAGTTCTAATACAAGGACAAAAGGTGGCTCAGACTATCATACCAGAGCATAACAAGCCATATATCTCTATAGTTTCCAGTTTTCTCAGCATAAATTTGATGAAAGTAGTGGATTTAAAGGGAAATAATGGGGTGCAATATGCATAAAAGGTTCTGGGTCTCAAAATTCCAAATAAAAAGGATTGAGGAGCTGTTCATGGGGCCGAAGAGCTTCAATGTGTACAGGCTTGAGGAGAAACAGCTATGTAAGTTGCCCAGAGAAGCAATGGGGAGTGTTAAAATCACCCATCCGGTAACATAAGCATCACAACCAAGGTTAGAATTCTGTCCCAAATTTGACATAGACATAAATGCTTGAGAAATTCTCAATATCTCCAAGCTAAATAGACAAAAAAACAACTTAAGAACTTGAACAGACTTAAAAAACCTATATGCAGTAATTCAGAAGTTGTAAAAACACCATAAATAAAATAAATAAACAGCTGACTGAAACTGAAAAAAAAAAAAAAAAAAAGCTGAAAAGCATGTAATTTATAGTAGGTCCGAAATATCTTATGCTAGCTCAGTAAGGGCTCACTTAAGTCCTACAGATCCAAATTAACACTTGATTTTCTAAGCTGATGTTCCCCATTCTCGCTCATTTCCCAGTTCCAATGGTTGCCATACTTAGAAAATATTCCACCAAAAACACTTAAAAGAGTATATACAACTTTAAGATCTGAAATTAAGATAAATTTTTATCATAAGATTGTTAAAATATCCTAAAAGGGAGATAGTACACCATGATTTGGATATTTGCTTATGTGTTTTACTTGTTTGTTTTTTCTTTTATCAAAATATGCTAAACTCAGATGAGGTGGAAGGGGGTTGAGACTTGAGGAAAATGGGCATGTAGCAAAGTAAAATTAGCGCTGCATGAATGCTCTGTCATGCTTACACAAATAACATAACCCTATAAAATCATTAACATAAAAAGCAAAGCAAGAACTTATTAAAGCAGCTTACCTCTTCCAACTTCCTCTAAAAGCATATGTTTGACTTGAACTGAGGGGGGTGAGACAGACAAAGCTACCGTTAAGCAATCAAAAGCTGCAGCCTACAAATGAAGAATGGCAGCGAGCATAATTTACCTTGTGTAATTTGGCATGTATGTCAATGTACAGGAGGAAGATGTGTAAGACAGAAGTTACAACTCATAAAGAATGTGTATAGAAAACTATGCAAGCCCAATTATCTTCCTTAATCTATAGCAGTCAGCAAAAAGCAACATCTCTCCACTGCAAAATGCAACATGTCTCCTCTGTGAAAATCTCGACAGTATGAATACAATTGATAGTAGTTAATTCAACAATTAACTACTTGCCGAACATCTTTGTATTTTTTTTAATCGTTTTTTGATAATTCAATGAAGGTTCTGTAACACCCCTACATTCCACACCAGTTAGATTGAGAGATTTGATTGATTAACAATATCCAAGGCAGTGGAATAGTAATAACTTGGCTTAAGCATTTTCATCAAGTGATTTAGGTCCAAAAGTCATTGGTTCAGCCTCTTTCTCATGGGTACTATGGTTTCAAATTAAGGAAAATCGAAATTCGAATTTAAAAGATTAAATAAATATATTCTGTCCTTTCATCAAACATGATCCCTATAGATCTTGGAATGGAAAAGCTTGAAAACAAAATGTGCAGGTTTATTTGCTCAGATTAAAAACATAAGAAAAATGAGCTCTAGAACTTATCTTTGATGTAAGAGGCCATCATGCATTAATAAGTAATACTAACTAAACAAATATTTATGTAGCCTCCCAATGCCCCTGATGCTATCTCGCCTAGATTTTCATATAGTAGCATTGAGGAAGTAAAAGCAGTAACCCTAAGCATACGCTATATGCCAAATATACAGAATAACCTTCTATGCAGCTAATTGTACAAGCCTGTTGTAAAGATCTTGGAACCAGAAATGTTTTCTGATAGCCCAAAATCATTTACAGCTGCAGAGAAGACTAGGTAACAAACATCTCGAGAAGATATTCAAAATTAACACAAGCTAGTTACAGCCACTGCCACAAAAAAGGACTGGCATTACATGTTACGTAAAGTTCCAATATCTGACACGTGCCCTTAAATATCTACAATTTGAACAACTTGAAAAGCTAGAAAAGTAAGAAGTTATCAGCAAGTTGGACAAGGTCTTCCACCAAAAGACTTTTTCATGGAATGGCCAATAGCCTGTAGCCTAAGGTAATAAATTTACTTAAACCATCTAAAGCCCATCAATATTTTGTGCTGAATACATGTTGCACAAGACCAATAGATAGGTTAACATATTTTCAAGATAGTAGCTAGATTATTCAATTGGCAAACACGAGCCGACTCCCTTGCATCATATAAGTTAGTGGAAAAGCATCTCAATCACCATTAACCAAACTTTCAAATACGCATCCGTCTTGTAAGTGGCATGATATGGAGTTAGCAACTTCAACCCACACATCACACAAAAGCATGCCCTTCAGAATCCCCAGTCAGTAAGAGATATGATTGAAAACCTAACAAATCAAAATACTATAAGAACATAAAAAATGGTTATAGGATTTTAATAAGCTTCTACCTCCAAGTAAGAGCAATTCACGAAATCTATAACTGTTTTGATAATTATGTATGTGGCACTATAACACTCACCAGTAGGCTTGTCTGGTCAATTCGAACTAAAAAGCCATCTTCGATCCTTTCTCGAACCGAAGAGATAACTGTCAGCAGCAACCCTGGGGGCATTCTTGAATATCTGTAACATACAAATTAATTGAATATCTATAAATTAGTTGCTAAAAATCAAGTATTCATGCAAAAGAATCTTTTCTGTAGAGTGATCTAACCGGTACTAGATGTAAACAGACATACACTTATAATTTGGAAGGCTGTATTCCATGTACAAATTCTGTTTACACAGTATTTGCAAAAAATATAGTTGCATCCCTCAATAGATACACTACATTTGGTTATATGATTCTAGCTTCTAATTTTCACCATATATTCAACAATCAAATCTGAGTCAAGCTGAGCATCAGATCTAAAATCACCTTAAAGAACTATAAACCAAATAAAAAACAAATACTCTGCTAAAAAAAGAAAAAACACGGGGAACACAGACACACAGACCACAGATATTCCATGCAAGATGTATAAACTTGAGTGCAAAGTAAAGAAAATAAGAAATAATTAGCAGAACGGCTGGCACAAATCACACAGAAGACAGATAATTACACAATGAGAAACAAACAGCACTAGGCATGCAGAAAAAATCACCAGCAAGCACTTTGGACAGTCATTATTACTTGTACAAAAAATGACTGGAGACAGAACACGTATATTCTACACATAGTGAAAACAGCCACATAAAGAAACATCGCAAAAAAATCATCAAACAAACAAGAACAGATACGCAGTTGGATGCTAGTTGGTGGTGAGTGGCTGTTTGGTAGGGAGATAGAGGGGGAAAGATATGGGCCTAGGTATGGTGGGCAGAGAAATAGAAAGATGCAGTTGAATGGGTCTGCTTTGGAGTTGGAGCAAAGAAGAGAGGGAAGGACGAATTAGGAATAGGGTGATGAGATGCATGAGGGCATAGGGAAAATCTTTTTTTTCCTTTTTGGGGATGCGCCACCCGGGGGGGGGGAGGGGGAGGAGGAAGTAGAAAGGATAGGAGGGGATGGCATTTGGTGGGTGAAATACAGCTGCAGGCAGTATGGAGAGTATATAACAGGGTTAGGTAGTTTTCATTTTTCTCCCGAAGACTTGTTCAACACATTAGCTAAATTAGGTAATTTTCATCTTCCTTCCAACATAATCTTCAACAAATAGCTGACAAGGGTTCTAAATGTGGCTTTCCAAAGTTCAGGGGGTCTGCGGTAGTTCAGCTAAAGGACAAGGTAGCTGAAGTCAAAGAATAATTAAATTTTTCAAGTAGGCTCCTACATGATTCACTTTTCTTGCCACGACAACGATAAACCATCAAAGAAAGCATGCCAAGGGCATGTTATCAAGAATGACAATAAACAGCAGTTAAACCAAAATAATGTAGTTGTAGAGCAATTTACAGGAATGACAAGAATCGACAAGAGCAAAGGACTCTTACGGAGTAGATGATATCAAAGGTGTCAGAATTTTGAACAGGGACGCCAGTAATCCCCCATGCTTTTCATGTTTCACTAAGTACAGAGTGCCTATCAATGGAAATCAAAGATTCAGAATTAACACAGCCTTCATGTAGGGTTCAGACAACAAAGCATTAACAATGGACAAAAAAGTGCCAAGGATATTTTAAGGGAACACGGTTGTCAGATAGCAAATCCAGCAACCAAAAATACATTACATATCCATTATCCTAACCTGAATGAAGCTGCATTAAGATCTGACCAAGGGAGCTGGAAAGCGCTGTAAATGATCCACGCTTTGTGGTATCTTTAAATTCTGCAACCTGTAGGAAAACCGATGCAGGTCCATCAAGCATCGCAGTAATAGTAGAGGCAGATGCAAGCCGTGCCTGGGCATCAAAGCATATTTCAGTCACAAAATTTTCCAATACAAGGGAGAGCATCTTATCTGCAATCACAGGGCAATCCTACTAGATTCATGCAAAATATATCAGAGGGAGCTATCTACCTTTATGTAAGGATCAAACAGCAGGCAACTGATCAAAGTTGCTTCATGCTTCCTATCAATGATCAATAAAACATAAACGGGCATAAGAGAATTTGAGAAACATAGACAAAAAGCATTAACTCATTAGCACAGTGGTCTAACCTTGGCTGTAGAACATCACTTTGGGGCAAAAGCATTGTCCATTGGGTAGCAAATGATTTAGGATCAGCTCTACAAAGATCCTTCCAATCAAATTCAGTAACAAACCGTGTCAGGACTAATATATTGTAAAATTGCTTAAATACTCATCTCAAAAACACTGCCCAAAATTCAACAGCTAACAAGCATGATATCTTCATAGTAAAGCAGTCAATAATTGCCTGACAAGCAGGGTGGAGCCAAATTCAAGTGCCCCCTTCAACTTTAAAAGTTCCTAAAATTGGCATGACAATTTTTACAAATTTTCTGTCCTACATTTAGACCCTCTGAAATTTCTCAAATTTCCTTTCTTTCTTTATATTGCCTCCTAAGTTTGTAAAGTACTTACATTTAACACCAGCTTTGAGCATGAACACATTCAAAAGGAAAATTTATTATTGCCCGAATAAAAAAGAAGAATCTTAAAAATTTTTTGTACATAAAAATGAAGGAATGATGTTCACTTGAATTTTTGTTTAAAGAACTATAATTGCCACAACTGTCTCAATATTATTTATGTACTCAAAACTGTTTACAATTTTGAAATCATTGGCATAACCATTGTACACTAAAGCAGTTGCCTCCCCCTAACCTTGGGGTCCTCGCTCCACCACTGCTAACAAGTATTGGTTCATCAAGGTGAACATTTGCGTAGAGATTACGTGTTAGACAAGACTAATATTTAAAACACCATGACAGTTTAAGCTAAGACATGATATATGTGTATCCATAATAATCATGTCTATTTGACAACTTAAAAGGTGGAAAGCATGCAGATTGTAAGCAATATGTATTTGAAGTGGTCACATAACAATTATGTGAATTTGGAAGCTTCATTTAGGCAATTCTCTTTTGCTCTTGGTTAGTACATAAGGGTAATATTAAGGAATTTCAAGAAACCTTCCTTTTCAAGGTCATTCCTTCAGACATCTCTATTTTAACTCGAGTCTAATGTATGTATCCACTTCAAAATTCTCAAGGGAGTTACATATTATCAGGATGATAACCTTATTCATCAGTAATGCAGAAGAGTAAACATGATAAAGTTTGAAGAACAAAAAAGATGAGGAATTAGACGAGGATAAATGACCTAGATTTAGAGATAAAACAGAGTTCTGGTGTTAACATTGGATGTGCTGGCGACTAGTGGGGGTTATACAATAGGGTTTTTTGATCCATTTTGTTTGTCTTTAGGAGGGAGGAGATAGATAGACCTAAAGGGAATTAGAGATGCAAATTCTTTTTTATTCATTCTTGAGTTAGTGAATGGATGTCTCTGTGAAAGTCCTCTACTCTAATGGCTTGTCCTCTTCCCCTGCAAATGGTGATACGACTTCAGCAAGCTTTAACTTTGATCCGATAATATGTTATTGGGTGAACCATACATCAGATATGTTATTGACCTATCATCTACTGAATCTTGAATTGCACTTGATTTCACACATCTTGTAGTAATTTACAGTTAATCCTGCTGAGATTAAAAATCAATTTTTAAGATTTGAAAACCATAGTTTTCCAACCAATGAGCAGCAACTCCTGGAGCATGGGAGACAATTCAACTATGAGAGTTGTAAAAAAATGAATAGACCTGTAAGCAAATAATGGCAGCTAGTCTTGTCTTGTCACAACGAACAATGCTAAGATCCCGTGCTGATCCATCACCATTACTGTAATCTGAATCAGAGGATACATGATATCCTGTTGAAGATTCAAGTCCTGCAGAAGAAAGAGATTCCTCATCTTTCCGCTGCAAATTCTTCAATTCCCTCTTCCTCAAGTGTGGTGGTCTATAAGGGACAGAGCCTGATTTACTTAATTCTGCCATTTCTAGGTTTTTTGAGGAAGAAATAAGTTCCTTCCCTTGACCAGCCTCTGGTGATACAAAACGGTTTCTATTGGCAACACCATAGCTTAAAAACAACCTCAATGCTGCTACAAAACCAGCCACCTGCCAAAAGTTTTACCACCTACGAACTAAGCAATATAGCATGAGATGTACATAACATGTAGGAAGACATTAAAATTTTCACCTCATGAACTAAACCTAAATCATATCCTTACATGGACTGACAGAGATCCTTTAGAATCTACAAGAACCATGTGTAAGCAATGCAGAACTGAGTTGTAAAACCTGCAAAGTACAGGAACCAGTGTTTTACTGATTGCAGATTCATGAAGCAGTTATGGGAGGGGTAGAAATTCATACGTGGCCATCACACTGTCTTCTGCAAGAGGGCCATTAGAAGCTAAGAAATCCATCACGTGTCTAAGAACCTAAAAAGTACAGAAAAAGCCTGCTTACACTTTAATGTAGCCATTGCATCTATCACTAATTTTAATCTAAGAATTTTCAAAACTGTAACTAGAACATGCACCTTAATTGTTGATTCCCAAATGTCAATATGTAATGACTTGCCAACCTTCAAGTATACTTCACCAATTATGGAGAAAGCAGTATTCTGAACTTCCCAAACACATTGATTTTTAGATACTTTCCTGCTGCCACTTGAGCAAGATGAGTAAAGTGACTCCATTTGAAAGGAAGCAATAACAACGTGAAGAAACTCTAGCAGTTCTTTATTTCCTGATGACAAGTTTGTTCTCTGACAAACACCAAAAAGTAACCTGAGAAAATTATGAAAGCCGTGCAAGCCTCAACATCTTGTAATAAGTGAACCTAGTTTTCGCATATTAGGTACAACAGAAAGATCTGTATAATGCCAAAGATGCTTAACCAGGAACAAAAAAGTAATGATCATAAACCGAATCAACATTAGCAGAGAACTTAAGAGTTCATGTACCTAGAAGACTGTAGACAGTGTTTTATTGCGCTGATGACAGAAGCATTTTCTATAAAAGCAGCATTCATTTTAGCTTTTCCAAGAAAAGCCTTCACTACTCTCCTGAAGCAGTCAAGTGATAAAACCCAAGATGCTGCATCCAATTTGAAAGAAACACGAGAGATGGTGCCATGTATCTGATAAACAGTGATATAGAAAATTAAGCAAACATCAGAAGATGACTATAAATGTGCTTATAGCATTTTGAGTAGAACTTTGTATGCAGTGAAATTAACCAACAGAACTAAAACATAATCAGAGGAGGTATACAAATCAATTAAACCTGTCTGAATTGCAGAAGCAAGGAGAGGGTAGTGAAGGACAAATCTAAATCCTTATACAAATGTTTAACTTACCACCTCTGACTTCCTTCACATATAATCTCTTAAAAATTATAGAAGTTCTAGGAAACATAAATAATGCATCTTCCCACACTAAGGAACTGCCCATCCAGAGACATACAAGAGAAAAAGGAAACTCATTCCAGATTTAATTAACTCCACTCTATCACCTTTAACTACACAGATAATAATATTAAGTCAAGCCAAGCTGAATTATCTGTAACATCCCTATAAAACTCAAGAACTTAAAATCTTTAATAGGGAAAGCGTTTGGTACATACATCAAAGATAAATCTTTCAATTTTCTTGTACTCCTAATTCCCTCTGGATAACAAAAGAGAATAATTATCTGCTCTACAAACAAGTGTATGCAGGAACCAAGCTCAGATCGTCCGAAGTCTGGAGTATTTGCTAAGAGATGAAACTGAAAATTCATGACACAAGTTATCCTGACACAATGGTTCCAAGTTCAAATCCCTGCATATGCTGATAAAGGCAACCAATTGACAGGGAGGAATCATATGCTCAGCTGTAGACAGGATAGATCAGGCAAAAAGTTGACTCTTTTGCTCCTTCAATATGAAAATAACCTTGATTCCTGAATTTTCCAAATTATTTTGCACATATTCCATTGCACCTGGCATCAATGCAGTGTCCTGCTCCAATCTCCACTATTCATTTCTTCACCATCTTTCCTTAATAACTAAAAGCACATTTTGCAATTGAAAGAGCAAATTTCAGGCTTGTCAACGTGCTAAAGTGCATTGAAAATTGCAGCATATTCAAATTTTTTGCCAAGAAAGTAGGATTCTTCAACAGCAGATAATAAGTTGTGCTAAGGTAAAGAGTGGCAATGGTATCAAATATATACTGATTCTCATTTGGACTTACCAGCAAACCACTGGGGCCTCGAAAATGGATTTACAGGAATAAACTAACAAACTAAAAAAAAGGCGACCAAAGAATAAATTTTTTATAATACTCTATAAAATCAATTTTTCACATGTGCACTGCTTTTGAGAGAGAAAGAGAAAGAGAATAAACTGTTGTCCTCGATTCAATCCAGTTTGTTGCCTAATTCAACATCGTGTTGTTCTGCTTTACACTAAACATGTTTACTTTTAAAACTTCAGATGCCAATGTGCAGACATGAAGGATAATTGTATTATAATCTGCTAAACTAGAGACTTTAAATGCAATATTCTTAATCTATTGCTGATCAAAGTGACATACAAAAAGGGGGAAATGCATTTATTTGTACTTGAGGAGGCAGCAGTCAAGTTATAATTAGCTTAACTATGCTTCTTTTCACATATGGACTTAGTAGTTGCATGCTTTTATGCCCTTAGTCACAAACTGCAGCTTTAGCTAAATTTATGCTATCCCCGAACATAGCATATGCGACATTCTCAATCATCCACCGACTTCAACTAATCTTTCTAGCAAATGTCTAACAGCAAAGTTACACTTGGGGGTTCATGTGAAACATTTGCAACAATATTTGCTTCTATTCCAGCAGATAGAAAAGTAGGAGTTGAACACCCTTAAGAAAGGCTGAAAAAGTTTAAGAAACTTCCCATCCTGGATATAATAAATCAAGAAGTAGCCTGAGATTTGTAATGGACATTAACTACAAGTGCATAATTACATGATTCTTGGAAAATGCAATGTTGTGTGCTGGAGTTAATTTGGATGCGCAATTATGACCATATAGTTAGATCAGACAAGTACACATCTGTCACCATTGGATTCCTCCCGATCCTTTTCCCAATCCATTACATGAAAAGCCCTAAAATATTTGCAAAAGATGTTATGAAAATACTTTTTCACTAAGTCTCACTATAAACACCAAAAGAAGCATGTTAAAGACCAAACTAACCACTGAAAAGGGCAAGGTTGAATCTTGAGAAATGAACGTTTTAAAATATCAGGAAGCCCAGTTTGCTTCACTTTATCCAATATACGCCTACAATTGTATGTCAGAGTTCAACTGTTGTCAACTGATATACTAGAGACAGTTTACTGTTCTTTCAAATGATGGGTTCTTTAACTGATCGAGGTAGGTGAAATCTACAAGATGAATGGCAAAATGCATAGGAAAAAAGAAGAATAGCAAGAATGCTTTTGTACATCTGCACAGATGGTTGTGAATAAAGTCATCACCTTTCACACTCTTTCTTTCTTCTTTTTTTTTTTTTTCCTTTTTTCAATTTTTGGGATTGGGCCTTGGGAAGCAAGATGGGTGGCGGTAAGTACATTAATCTCTTATGAGCAAATTATCCGGATGGCCACTAAACTTTTGCGATCGTCGAGTTTTGGTCACTGAACTATTAAAAGTCTGGTTTTGATTACTGAAATGTCTGAAGTTAAGATTCGAGACCATTCCGTTACATTTAGTCATTAAGTAAATGCCAATTCGTTGCCTCCCAGAAAGAAAAAAGAATTGTACTGGGGTATGAACGCAGCATTCCTGTACTCATGAATCGAACCCTTTACTCCTGCCATCATCCAATTCACCACCAACAGAAATTCTAGTAATAGCCCAATTCCTATCCTGTTCATCATGCACCTCAGATCAAACAAATGTCTCTCTCGGTATATCATTTCCGACCCCTCTCTAGATGTGTACAAATCTGATTGATTATTTGATTATAGAGGAATGTGGATAAAATTTTACTGCAAAAGGCCAGTTTTTGGAAGCTCAAGAAAGGGGAAGAAAGAGAAAGAGGCAGTTGAAAGAAGAAGATGAAAGTGATAGTCGTTATATTGGTATTTATGTGCTCTCACTCTCAGTCGTCTACTGTGTAATAGCAGGGTTGAGGTGTTCTTGTACCCAATTGGGTGTTTGGAGTTAACTTACGAACAAAGAAGGTATGGAAGTAATTAAATATGGGATCTGGGAATTCTGATTTTGAGTGCTCGAGGGATATATATCCCATTCTGTTTTTCTTACACTTTCTGTCGCTGGGGCTGGGCTCATGGGACAGTAAGGCAACCCACTACCAATCTGCATTTTTCTTACCATTCCAGGAATAAGACCGGGCGGAAATAAGGGATATGGGGCAGCTTTTCGCCAACACTGGTTCCTGATGTAGGCAATTGGCTTGCTGGTTGTGCGGAAAGTGGAGTAGCTGCTGACACTGCAAATCCACTAGAAGGAGCTGAAGCAGAATGAAATTGTTGGGGATGCAATGATGGTTGCACTAGAGTGACTGGTTTGTCTCGGTATTCTTGATCTGGTGGTTTTATAAGAAGAGGAGGAAAATTTTGATGCCATTGGATTTGAGGAGCAGGGATAATGGAAAGAGCAGATTGAGAGGGCAGTAAATTCGGCATTTTTATGCTTTGGGAATCGCACGGGCACTCAGATCTGGCATACTTAACGACTAAATCTAACGGAATGGCCTCGAGTCTTAACTTTAGACATTTCAGTGATCAAAACCAGACTTTTAATAGTTCAGTAGCCAGAACTCGATGATCGCAAAAGTTTCGTGGTCATCCGGATAATTTGCTCATCTCTTTTTAGTATGGACGTTCGTGTAATCACGTCAAATTTCAGATCGATATTTGCCTCCAATGTGAACACGCTAGCTGCCATGTATCTTCCTGTGTTCACTTAAAATGAAGCAAATAGACTAGGTTCGAGATATTTGAATTTGTAATTTCAGCAAGCACACGCATAAGATGCAACTTGACGTAAAAAGAAGTCCAAATTCTCAAAATTATCAGGCTCTTTATAACGTGTTGTAATATTGCTACCACTCACAAAATTGGATAATTGAATGAAGGATTGAGTGACATCGTCAAAATCTGCAGCAGCATCATCAGAAATATTCCGAGCCAATTCCATCAAAAGCATAATATCCGCTCCAACCTAAAACCGACCGCAACAAAATTGAATCTCTCGAGATTTGACGGAATCAAAACAAGAGCAAGAGAGAAGTATTATGGAAATTGAAGTAATGCTTTACCTCGTCAGGGGGCAGGAGGGAAGCAACATGAATTAAATTATCGGCTTGGAAGAAAATGAAACGGTTGAGGAGTTGAAGGATGGTTTGGATATGAGATTGTCGGAGGGAAGGTAGGGACTGGGTTTCGTCCCTCAGGGATAGAAATGCCGTTCTCCATGACCCAGTAATTGGTGAAGAAGAACAAGAAGCAGATAGAGAAGTTGCTGCTGCCAATTCCATGTAGGAGTACCCTCCCTCTTCTAATGTTGCATAATCACCTCATTCCGAGGATTGCACGCTGAGCAGTTATTCAAGTGAAGGGAAGGTTACAGCGATTGGGCTGGCGGTTGAATTATTTTGAGCAATTAATTCCTGATGTTTTTTTACACCCAAAAAAGAAGGGGTCATGAAGTTGATGGAAGCTTTTTTCTTTCATTTTCGGATTTAGGGTTTAGGCTTTAAGCTTTAGGATCCGTGGTCTTATAACTTGGAGCAAAAATGTTTTTTTGAATTGTAAAGCAGCAAAATTTAGAAAACAAAATTAGAGGTGTCAAAATGGGTGATTTGTTGGATTGGATAAAATGGGTAATGAATAGAAGTGAGTCAATCCATTTATACTCAAAATGAATTGAGTAACCAAATTATCCATTTATTTTAATTTTTTGTAAATTTATTTAAATTCATTTTTGTAAACTAAATAATCAATTTATACCATCATTTGCATCTATCATTAATTTTAAATATTTATTTATAATACTCAATAATCCTAATTATCAATTTTTTTCCATCTGTACTCTATGTCGCAAAATTATATACTATTTAATAATTAAACAATAAGAATATAAAAATTTGAACTAAATACTATAAGGGTGCGTTTGATTTTACAGAATTGAAATTGAATTAGAATTGAAATTCTATAGAATTAGAATTCTATGAATTGGAATTCCAAAACATTGGAATCCTTTTGTTTGGGAAATGCATAGAATTGATACAAAATTCATTTCGAATTCCATATTCTTTGTTTGGATGAAAGAAGAATTCATTAAGAATTAGAATTGTTTCCATCTAACATTTGCTTACATAAAATTTTTCTTTTTTCTTTTTCCTATGTAATAATTTTTAAACATTTAGCTAATTGTTACTAAAGCTTCAAGGAAAAAACCAATTAGTGCCTTTAATAATTTATATTTTCTTGCATTTAACTAATTGTTACTAAAGCTTTAAAGAAAAAACCAATTAGTTCCTTTTCTGCAAAAAAAAAAAAGTATTCTTAATTAAATTATATTAAATAAAAAACTAATTACATATTCTAGCTTAAAAAGTAGTTCATATTTGTCAAGTTAAAACCTTGATACTGTTTTTAAAGTTAGGAACTTTAAATTTTAGAAAATTAAAAACCTACTCTATTATATGAATTGGGGAAGGAAGTCATAGCATGTACCTATTATAAATGTTTAAGTTTTGCATCTTACAAGAAATTTCAATAGATCAATATGCGAACAAAGTGATTTAAGCAAAAAAGAAAAGCACAATTATACATTACTTCCATTCTAAAGTAAATGGCCATCCTAATATTCAATTAAGGCCAAATAAGTTCCTATCAAACTTCAACTTGCATGATGGCCTTGTCTAATTTGATAGTCAACAAACATTGCTCGTGCTAGAGCATTCCTAAGTTGTGTCCATTCCCTAATTGGTTGTACTATTTGAATTCGATTCTCATTAATAGCATTTATGCCACCATCATTATTTGGACCATTATCTTCCATTCCATCTTCCTCATCTTCATTTCCCATTTCATCTCGATTTTGCTTTTTGCTTGTCTCCTTCTTGATCCATCTCGATATCCAAATTCTGCAATTGAAAATCACGACAATGTGGTAGTAAAACATTGCTTATTTGACATTGCTTAAAAATAAAACCAGTACATTGCTATAAAATGTACTTGTTTTCACATAGATTAAAGCTTTTCAGCACTCTGATCAACAAAAAACTAAGTTATCATAAGCTCGATAAATATTTGTCATCTTCTGTATTTTAACATAAACATCACAATGTCATGTTCTTAAGAACAGATTTAACAACCACTGCATTATAGAACTAAATATGAAAGGCAAATATGCACCAGAAAAAATCCGTACATATGTTAAATGAAGAACTTATGCTGACATCTAGCTTTAATGTTAGCAAGGAGTGAATTTGCACTTCATGCAACGAGTGCTTATATCTTTGCACTTTAAAATTCGACACTATCCATTGCTTGTGATTGTTGTCCACTATATAAATTTCCAGCGTGCAATAACAACCTTCAATTAATGTAAGATCAAAAATTTGACAATGCTAGTGCTTTATCTTTTAACTTGAACTAAATACAAATGACACCAAAATCGGCATTCATTGAATCAACTAAAGACTTCAAGACTTATTCGACAGGAAAAAAACGCCTATTCAGTTGCTCTGCTTAATAGAAATTTGATTAAATGTGATCATATTAGAAGGCTTAATCAAATTATTGGGCATCACAAAGTGCAGCAACATATAATAGGTAGACAAGAATAGGGATATCAAGCAAAATTGCTACCGAATATAGTAAAAGTAGATGAGTGAGAAACTTATTCGAACTATAAACAATCAATACTCAAAAACTCCATTGTTTTGGATATGCACAAACCTTTCGGGTATCACCTTCAGCTAAATTCTTGATCAGCTTTGGACCTGACGAGAAGAAAACTCGTCCAAGTCGACTGTATCCAACATCCCTATGCCAAGCTCTCTGAAAGATTATACCAAAAACTGAATTGAATAAGCAATAACAGAAATTTACTACTGAAATCATCTAAAATTAGGTACCAGAGCCTATTAATTAACCAAACTCTCTTGAAGAAATGCATCATATCACACTTAGAAAGATTTTGCCAGTCAAAAGAAATTCAGAATTCAATATTTAATGGTGCAAAATTAAAAATCGAAGGCAAGGAAAAAAAAGAGTGAAGAACCCAATTACAATGTAGCAAAGAGCGATGGGGGAGACGGTGGTGGAAGAGGCAAAAAGTTAGGGTGAAGGTGGAAGCGACGGTGGAAAGCAAAAGCACTTGCGGCTGAGGAAAAATGGTTAATTACATAGGGAGAAAAGGATGCTTATATAGTTGACCCGATTTGAATTTTTTACCCACAAGATCCACGTGTAAACCCGTTTTCAAGGATTTAGGGCTTGTTTGGAACTCGAGTTTTTGGCCAAATTTTTTAGCTACTAGTTTTTTAACAACTTTAACTATAGGAAGCCAAAAAAACTTATCAAACTTTTTAATCTACACATTTCAAAATATCTAATACACAAAAAACTTCCTATTTTCTTCTTCTTTCTCCCCCACCCCAACCACACCTTCATCGCTGGCCACCACCTCCGCCGCTGCTTCCGGTGTAGGTTACTTATTCCGGCTCCGGCCTCCCTTTTTTTTTCCTTTCTCTTTTTTTCTTTCCCTCTCCTCTCCCCTCCCCCTCCCCCCCTTTTGATCGATCTACAACCCCTCTTTTGGCTATTTTTCTTTATTTTTTTCTCTTCCTCCCCCTTCTCCTTCCCTCCCCTCTCCCCCTCTCCTCCCCCTCCCCTCCCTGGCAACCCTCCCTCTTCCCCTATTTACGATCAATTCTAGGAAACCCAGCTACAACACAATTCTTTGTGTTCGATTCTGTCGTCAAACCAGCCAAAAGAGACCTAGCCACCCTCCCTCCCTCGCATGGACAATCTTGATTCTCGATCTCATCGACGCAGGAAAGGGGAGAAGAGGGGAGAGGGAGATGGAGAAGAGGGGGAGAGAAAATGCAAAAAAAAAAAAAAAAACCATGGTTGTCGGTTCTCTGGCTTCGGAAGAGAGAGGAGGAGAGGGGAGCAGAGAGGGAGAGGGAGAGGGAGAAGAGAAAAAGAAAAAAAAAATTGGCTTCACCATGACTGTTGGTTCTTCAAAGCTGGCGACAGAGGTGGTGGGGAAGGGAAGGGGAATGGAGAAGGAAGAAGAAGAAGAAGAATAGAAGAAAGAAAGAAAAAGAGAAAGAGAAAAAAAAAACTTAAACCAATTTTGGACCATCTGCTGGTTCTTCAATGTCGGATCAGAGGTGATGCGGGAGGGGGAAAGAAGAAAAAGAAGAAGAAGAGAGGAAAGGAAAGAAAAAGAAAAAGAAAGAAAAAAAGAAAAGGAAAAAAAAGTTTTTCATCTTAAAAAATTTTTCTAAAAACTTATACAGTAAATTTTTAAACAAATTTTCAAAAAACTCAGGTTCCAAATGGAGCCTTAGTTGTGGAATTGGAATTATAATTCTTTTGGTTCAGTAAAAAATTCAATTCATGGAATTGGACCCCATAGAATTCAGATTCAATTCTAATTCTTTGAGTAGAGCAGAATCCAAACAACAGAATTGGAATTGAGGCCCCAATTCTAATTCTAAACCCCAATTCCATTAGGAACCAAACACACCCTAAAAGTTAACATTAAAATTTAATCAAAAAATTTTGAATCTCTAGCATTTTTTCATATGTAAATTTAAAATTTTATTTTGGAAAAGTTTAGAAAAAAGCGAAAACTTGTCATAAATTGGTAATGCTGAAAAATGAGCAAGTTAACAAATTAAGAAAAAAAAATGATAAGATAAAACCAAATAATAATAATAATAATGAAACAAAAATAGTTAACATTATGACAAAATGAAAATTTTGAAAAAAACAATAGGTGAGGACAGAGATGAGGTTTGGGGGAAAATAATTTTAAATTGGTTAATTGGATTTGATGGGTTATCCAATAATACTCATTTATTAAATGAGTATTATTGGGTAACTCATTTATACTCATATGTAAAAATTTAAAATATAAATGAGTATTATTGGGTAACTCATTTATACTCATATGTAAAAATTTAAAATACTCTTACCTATCTATTTATGGGCGGCTTAATCAACCTTCCAGGACTATATATGTATATATATATATATACATATATATATTAATTTACAAGGATGCGTTGCTCTTTTAATTTAACATCCTACTTTCTCTTTCTTTTTAATTCATTTCTCCTGCATTTACCATTTGATAAGTAAAACAACTTTACGAGTGCCAAAGCCAAAATACTCAAAAGCAATGTCATCAATTGTCTTATTCGTTTTGGGCACAATAAACAATAATGTAACTAGTAATTGAACCCTATTTCTTTTTTCTTAATAATTTTATACGAAAAAAAAGAAAAAAGGGGGAGAAGGGGTTCAATTACTACTTACATTATTGTTTATGACAATTGATGACACTGCTTCAAAGGATTTTGGTTTTGGCATGCTTAAGTTGTTTTGCTTATCAAGTAACCTATGTAAATACAGGAGAAATGAATTAAAAAAAAAAAGAGAAAGTAGGACGTTAAATTAAAAAAACAATACATCCTTGTAATTTAATATATATATATATATATATATATATATATATATATATATATATATATATATATATCAAAACATCCTGCTAGGTTGATTAAGCAAGGCAAGGTGTTAATTTTTTTTTAAAAAAAATCTGTTATTATCATATTTATTCAACACAATAGCATTATATAATTAAAAAATATATTTTTGTCTATTGAATTAAAGGTGTGTTTGGTAAAACTAAAATTTGAAAATTGAAGTTTGAAATTTGAAATTTGAATCTATTGAATTGTTAAGCATTAACAATGCATTTGATAAAACTGAAGTCTGAAAACTAAAATCTAAACTTTGAAATTTGAATTCATTAAACTATTGAATTGTTAAATACTAAATTTGATACATTTGAGTATATATATTACATTCAGTGATAAGTATATATATTACATTCAGTATATACATTTGTTTTATCAAGATCAAAACCTAGAAGCGTATGACCCTGGATACTAGATTTTGCACCAACTGTAGCTATTTGATCTTTGCATTACCAGCTGTAAATGTATATTAGCTCTTGATGCATTATATCTCACGTGGATGGTGTTATCATAATATTTTTGTTTAGTTTAAAATCTTGTGTAACTTGATGAGTTATTTCGTGTCAAGAGTTTGACCATCCCTTTTGCTACTGATGTATTGAGAGGATAGAATTATGGACCTATATTAGTAATCCTCCTCCTTTTTTGGTCAAATGCAATTTATCCCACTAAGGTTGATATGTAAGCACAATTTCTTTTCATTGGATTTCTTGAAATTACAGGCTCATGAAAACCTTTTTGGTTATTGTACTACAAAGTAATGCATTTTTTGGTCCTTGGGTTATTTTGAAGTGTATGATTCTAATAACCAGGAAAAGGCTTGATGCAATACTACACTGTGCATTTTTTTTTTCTTCTTTTTCTTATTTTCCTTTCTGAGCTGGAACAGGTTTGATATGTAATGAGAACCTCTGGAATGCAGTCTATTGGTCTTAAGTTTCATAAATGTAGCCTTTTACATTATCTCATGTACTTGTCTTTCCTTTTATGGGATTCTAGCTATTGACATGCATCAAATGATCAAGGGCAGAATTGCATCAAGGCCTGTGAAACTTCCTTTTTTTTTTTTTTTTTGTGTGTGTTAAGTAGTTCACAATCCCCTATGCTATTGATGTATTGAGAAGATACACCTGCATTAGTAAATCCTACTTCGTTATTTGGTCAAATGCAGTTTATCTCACTAAGGCTTGTGAAACTTCCTTTTTCTTTTTTTTTTTGTGTGTGTTAAGTAGTTGACAATCCCCTATGCTATTGATGTATTGAGAGGATACACTTGCATTAGTAATTCTCCTCCGTTTTTTGGTCAAATGCAGTTTATCTCTCTAAGGTTAATATGTAAGCACTGTTTCTTTTCTCGTAGATTTCTTGAAATTACAAGCTAATGAAGCTATTTTGGTTATTGTACTACAAAGTAATGGGTCTTTCTTTGTGGTCTTTGGGTTAATTTGATGCAATTACGAAAACAGTGGATTGGTTTTATTAGAGTCTGAAAATAAGACCAAGCCTTGGCGCACTACTACGCTGTTTTTTTTTTTTTTTGAGCTACAAAGTCACAGATATTGGTGTACATAAAAAATACTCCCTCCGTTCCACTTTGATAGTTTTATTTTTCTTTTTCGTCTGTCCCAAATTGTAGTTCACTTTCCAATTGAAGAATGTAGTTGTATTTTAATTTTTCTAAAATACCCTTATTTAATGTAAGTTGTTGTTACTATTAATGAGTTACTCCCATTTAATGAGAGTTGATTCTTTTTTTACCATCAATTCAAGTTCCCATAGAATTGTACTCTATTTAATGTGAGGGTATTTTAGAAAAATAGCAATCTAAATTTACTTTTTTAACAAAATAACTATTTTTTCTTAAACTGTGTGAAAAAAGAAACAGGACTATCAAAGTGGGATGGAAGGAGTATAAGACAGCATTTCACGGTGATATATTATTTTCAAACTAATGACATTGCCATTGCTGTCCAATTAGTCAGCATAACAAAAATGATTGTCATTTGGCAACTAGGCTGAAATTGTGGCTCTCTTCATTGCTTAATAAAATTACAAAAAATAATCACAAAGCTTTGGGTGTACCTTCATGTAACTCTTTATATTGAATATCCCAATTTAAATAATTGAACATTTCTGGGCAAACCTGAAAATTACGCTGCGCACCGCGTTCTCCTCCTAGTTTCACATAATAGCCCTTCGTTTTATGCAATAAAGTTAAATTACAAGTGACAAGTGTACAATAATATGAACCACTCATTGTATTCTCTCCAGCTCATACTGTCTGATTCTGCAATTTCATTGTCCAATGTGGTGTATTAAAGAATCCAAGATTCCCCAAAGCTAGTGAACAGTTGCTGGAGCCACTTGTGAAAGATCTTGTTTAGCAACAACAGTTGTCAATTTACCTTGGGTGCTTTTGTCTATCAGTCGGGGCATAGGTTTTTTTCTTATGTTTGGCATATTAGGCGAATAGGCAAAGTTTGAGATTTGCAATTGAGACCTGCTGTGAGAAGACGACTATAAAATAGCATGCTACTCAAGCAGATTGTGAGCTTCAACTCAAACCATGAGTTCTAGACCCTATTTGAGTTTGGTTACTCTACTCTACCTCTTGACTAGAACCAGAATAGGTGTGATACTACTTGCAATGTTTTAGCTGTTATTTAGGCTTCCCTATATATACTTTTCAGATCTGTTGTAGGAAATAAGCATTTGCTGCAAATTTTTTGAAGTTATCGTTTCACCTAGCTGACTAATCTTGTCTAACAATTCCATCTCTAATGGAGCAGGACAAGGCTGCACTTCTTTTCCTCCTCTTTCCGTTAAGATTGCTTATTCTAAGATGATGGATATGGGATGGATGCTTCCCAGCATTTCCAGTTCAGCTCTAACAGGTATCTGCTGGCGTTGCATTTCATTCTGCATAGAGTTTTCAAGTTATGTGTTAATGTAATTTCATCATACGTTCCTCTAGTCCTGGATGCTGTTCTTGTAAACAGGATTGGCTCTACGAGAGAATATCTTAAGGAAAAATTGAAGTGATATTCGTCAATGGTAAGTACTTTCCATATTTTTTCTTTTCCCTTCTCTCATTTCTAACTTTTGCACTATAAGATTGCACTATAAAATTTTCTCATGGCTTTCACGCTTGAATGATCAAAATCTTGTTACTTCTACTAGAATCACTAGATCAAAGGTTGATTTATGGCTACAATTTGCCAATGAGCTATTTGATTGAAAGATCATTTGCAACAACATACAGCTAGCCTGATAGGAAATAGAAGATTCAGAATACTTTTATGTGAGTTATCTTCCATTGCTAAGAGAAGAGAACTGTTTCTAGTCTGATTTTTTTTTTGAAAATTTACTTTCTTAACGTAACATGATTAAGATGGTTTAACAAAGAGATGGTTTAATGGTTCAGAGAATAACTTTGGAAATTCATAAATTTTGTGATCTTTGCTGTTGATTTATATGGAAGAATAGGTGCTAGGTTGGATCTTATAACTTTAAAAGCACCCTTACTGACATACTAACCATCTTATGTCCTCTTTACCGTTGCTGAATTCTGATTATGAAGGAAGGTAGAACTCATTAGCTTGGTGAAGTAAAACTTTTATGACCTAAACTTTGTGTGTGTGAGCTACATGTTAGATGTTATTGCCATCCGCCATGTTCCCTTGTGTGTATGTGTGTGTTTTTTGTGCATGTCCTTGCATACGTTTGGGCATGTGCATGTCTATTTGTCAATTTAAGAAACATATCATAATCTGATTTCAGCAACTTGTCAACTTAAGAAACATATTTTACTTTCATTTCAGCAACTAGTAATTTCTTGCACTGTTATTGTCAAATCTTGATGCGTAGAATGGAGTTGGTTATGTATGACTATACTGTTGTCATGTCATTATCTTGACTCATTTAAGTAGTTTGACCTTGATCACAGTATATGTTAATGAAATATATATTTTCCTTTGGCTTTTGAAAATATCATCTTCTGCAACTGATTTTGAGTGGTACTAAATCTTCTTTCTTCCTTAGGAGACTTCTTCTTTTCTTAGATTTATGTCTCTCGTCTTATGGTAGCTGAAGTAAATCATGCTTTGGCCTACAACATCTTGACAAGTACAACATAAAAAAAGGACACTCTGTGGATCCTTCCCTCTGCTCTCATATCCTAGCTCTGCTGTTGGAGCTAGGACTACAACTGCTAATCAGAAACCGAATTTTTGCTTTTCAGAAACTGGTATTAATTTACAAACATTTCCAAAGTTTGTAATTGGACAACAAACAGCAAACCTACTTCTACCTTTAGCAATTGTGAACATGTTATATTGAAGAAATCATAGTAAGATTCAAACCATACTGAGAACAATAAATAACTACATTATTAAGCAACAATGAAATCTTGAACTTATAGCATCATAATAATGAAGCGGAAACAAATAGAGGCATTTCAAAAGGTTATTCTTTTCTGGAGCTGATTCTTTCTTGAACTTCATTTTGATTGCATCATGATTATTTGAAAATTTATAGCAGATAAACCTGTTTTCATGATTTTAAGTATACTTTAAAAAGTGGATGTAACATCATTACACAGCCATGGTTATAGCTCTTGTAAGTCTGGGAGATAAAATGGCACCCAAGCTGCAGTAAGAAGCAAGTGTAGTTCATTTTTATGATAATTGCTTTTCCAAATAAGTCTCAATTGTTCAGTTCCTTTATATTTTTTCATTGTCCTAATGGAAGGGCAATTAATTAACTTTGAATCATGAGATTGTTGGCATTGATTTTGAACTTTGAAATGTCCATATTTCCCCTGTTTCTGAAGCTATTGCATATATCGATGAGCTTGCCAACACTGGCTGTTTGGGTCACACAGAAACTATCTTTCTGTCACAACAGAGTCTTCCACGTCTAGCGAGAGGAGAACTTAGAGTAGATAGGTTAGGTTTTCCATTGATCCGTAAATGAAAACCTTAAGTTTTTTGCTACGAATTTATCATGCATTGCGGAGGTAAGATTTATGTCCCCTCCTTGTATTATTTTATTTTATTAATAAAATAACAGGTCGGCATCCCACATGTTCGAAGTTTGCCAATAAAAAAAAGAATATATCAGGTATTATATGGAAGTTGCTGTAACTGTACCTGCATTGTTACACGTCTTTCTATTCAAGGAAACTTCTTTTGGCAGGTAGTATTTTGGTTCTCATTGAGATTTTTTTTTTTGGTTCTCATTGTTACAAAACTTTTTTTTTTTTGGGGTTCTCATTGAGATTTTAGTCTTCTTATCTATTGCATATCTCCACCTTGATATCTGTCATTGTTGTTTCTAGTTTCCATGGATTAGTTGCTGTAACTGTACCTGCATTGTTACACGTCTTTCTATTCAAGGAGACTTATTTTGGCAGGTAGTATTTTGCCGGATCCTTTGGTTCTCATGGCGATTTGCAATTTCACAAACACCATCCACACTTTGATGGCAAAGTCACAGTTCAAAGCAACAATGAAAAGAAGTACAAGCCCGTGTTAGATCAGTGCATCCTGATAGCAAAGGAGAATGTCCTAGGTACATTGAAGTTCTATTCAAGACCTGCTTTTCAAAGTGATCTTGTTTCTTAGAGACCATCAATTTCTTAGCTCTGGCCCAAAATTCTCAATTCCGTTTAATGACTTCATTTTGGAGGCCCAAAATTCAGGTTTAATGACTTCCATTTGTGTCTATGCCTATTTATGGTTTTTACAGTTGTAATTGTAGTGTATTGTGACAATGTAAGCCTGAATGTTCTTGTTGGATTGATGATGTCAAACTCGGTTTCAAGCCTGACCATAGAATAGGGATGGCAATGGGGTTGGGTTAGAAGGGGGAAGGTCAACGGGGCAGAGGAATATGTGGGGTGGAGGGAATCTTTATCCACCTCCCACTTCCCCCGGAACGCATTACATGGATATCTATACATCTTCACTGTACACTCGGATTAACGTGATTATTAGTTATTTACTTTGTTTCCCTAACTATTATACAGTAACGCATAAACTGGTTGCAGGTTCTCGTATCTGTGTTAGTTATGACAGAAGGGGTGGATTACTATCCTTTAGTTTGGGTCCAAAAAGTATTCAACTCTCCGCTGATCTGTCGTCTTCCTTTGTCAGAAGTAACGTCTCCGTCCTCCTCCTTGGTGTGAGCCATTCTGTCGGCCATATTTTCCTGATTGTCCTTTTTGAGCGGGATGGGCGCCATCCCTTGTGAATCGTTGACCAGCTTCTCGACATCCTTCATTGATAGACTTCTGTGGACGTGGTTTGTAATAATATGGCAATGCAGAAAAAAGTTGATAGAGCTGCCTCCACTGGAAAAGATTTCGAGTATTTGGAGGAAGAAAAGAGTTTCTTTTCTGGTGGAGTTTATCATAGTATGGATCCTGGATTATTTTCCACTCAACGTGTCATATATAGTCAGTCATTGATGCTGCTGCCCCATTTGACGTTGAAATCCCCTGAAAGAAAGTTTTCTTTGCGATCATTGTGATGATTTTTTTTTTTTTGGATACTTTTACTAACACTCCAAAAGAACCAATGGTGCTAATTCTCCGCCAGCTCACCATTGGTTCTTTTGGAGTGTTCTTTTGGAGTGTTACTTTAGTGATACTTTTACTTTAGCCCGCGGAGAATTAGCACCATTGGTTCTTTTGGAGTGTAGCTATTATGCGGCGGACAAGCAGAATATTTGGGAACAAACTTTTATGCGCTGACGCTATTCAATCGTTTTTTTTTTTTTCATTTTAAGGGGCTGGGGAGTGTCCTGCTTTGTCAGTGTAGTGGTGACGGTAACGAATGTACCTAAAAGTTCATGAGATTCGTCCTGTCCAGTGAATTGAGTCCAATCCCAGGAAAATTTTGATGAGAGCCTAAACAGGGGCTAATAGCAGTGGTGAAGGCTATACTGCGATGGCTTAAAGAACGAATATAACATTGGGAATTTTTTTTCCGACAGTGAAGTAATACATTTTTTTTCCCTTTTCTTGGAAAGTAAGAATAGAAAAACTTCTCAAGTTGATGGAAAGTAAGAATAGAAGAACTTCTCAAGTTGAGAAATGTTTAGGATAAATTAGTTGAAATACATACTGTATTTATTTTGATGATCTATTTATGTAAAGTTTCGAATTCACATCTCCTGTCCTCAACCAATCAACAAAGTGTTATAGAAAAGCGAACACCAATTTGTTGGTGGAATGATCTATTTTTACTTTAGGGATTAATTCCACTTTACACCCTTTAATTATATCTACTTTGGTCTTTAAATTTTAAAATAAGACACTTTAATTCCTAAAGGATAAAATATGTCCCGCTTTAATCCTTAAGATTATAATATCTATGTGACTTTAATCCTTAAAATATAAAATATTTCCTACTTTAATCCCTAAAATATAAAATTTATCATAAAATTTGTTCGCCAATAATTTTACTTGGGTAAGATAAATTTTAGGATTAATACCACTTTGTCCCCCTAAACTTTGGACGATTACCTATTTCAATCCCTAAACTTCAAAATGGGACACTTAAGTCCCTAAACTTATAAAAACCTCTCACTTAAGAAAAATTGTTAACAAATTCTGAATGCCGTTGGTGGTCAAAATGTCCCATTTTATAAGGATTTAGGGATTTAAGTGTCTCATTTTATAAGTTTAGGGACTTAAGTGGGAGGTATTTATAAGTTAGGGATTTAAATGTCCCATTTTGAAGTTTAGGGACTGAAGTGGGTAATCGTCCAAAGTTTGGAGGGACAAAGTGGGATTAACCCTAAATTTTATACTTTAGAAACTAAATTATCCCATTTTTAAATAAGATAAATTTTATACTTTAGAAACTAAATTATCCCATTTTAAAATTTAGGGACCAAAGTGAAAATCTATATGTAGTTGAAAGGAGCAAAATAAAATTAACAACCGTTCTTTAAGAAAATGATGAAAGCACTGCACGACTTTGTCTTTATCGTCATTCTCCATAAGTGCTGCAAAGAAGCAACCGCAAAATCCGCTCAGACATGGCAATGGTAAAGAGCGAGCATTATTATTCCTCTTCCCTGTCGTTACCTAATCGTATAATTGCAATGGGGGTTCCAGTGCAGCAATATAAAATAAAACATCATACGGATGAGGGTAGGTATAGGACTTGGGTTCTGTTTGGAAGCCAAGTTTTTGAACAAGTTTTTACTTACTAGTTTTTTAACAATTTTTACTACACGAACCCCAAAAAATTTCTTAAAATTTTTTACCTACACACTTAAAATATCCAAAATACAAAAACAAAAAAAAAAAATTTCCTTCCCTTTCTCTTCTTTTTCTTCCTCCGCCACCAAACCCACCACCATCTTCGTCGCCGGCCACTACCTCAGCCGCCGGTTTCGGAGCCGATCACCTCTTCCGGTGTCGATTTTCTTTTTTTTTTTTTGCTCTTTTTCTCTCTCCCCCTCTTCCTCCCCTGCCATCCTCCCCTCTATCTTTTTTTTTTTCCCCTGCGTCTCCCCTACTCCTCCCCCACCACCCTTCCCCTTCCTCTCTAGGCGATAGGGTCTAGCGACCAGATCGCACGGGAGAGGGGTGAGGGTGGCGGGGGAAGGGGAGGGGGGGAGAAGGAAAATTGTCCAAAAAAAAACTTCATTTCGCTGCTTCATCTGCCGGCAAGAACAAGGAGAGGAGACGGGAGGAGAGAGAGAGGGAAAATGTCAAAAAAAGAAAGGGGCAGAGGGAAGGGGAACAGGAGAGGGGAAAGGGACAGAGAGGGTGGCGGGGGAGAGAGGGAAGGGGCAGAGGGAAGGAAAGGGATGGTTGGCATACAGGAGTGACAGGGGAGGAGTGGCGGCCCAAGGGGGGTGGCGGGCAAAAGAGGGAGGAACGGGGAAGGGAGTGGGAGGGGGGTGGCGGGGGAAAGGGGAGGAAAGGGGTGGCGAGGAGAAAAGAAAAAAAAAAAAAGAGACGTGGTGCTGGCAGAGGTGCTGGAGGTGGGAGGCAAAGGTAACGGGGAAGGGGGAGGGGGAAGGAAGAAGAAGAAGAAGAGAGGAAAGGAAAGAAAAAGGAAAGAAAGAAAGAGAAAAAGAAAGAAAAAAAAAGAAAAGGAAAAAAATTTTCACCAAATAAAAACTTCTACAAAAAATTTTCAAAAATTTTTACAGTGCACTGCAGTAAGAAAAACTCCAAAAAAACTCAGGTTCCAAAAAACCAAAAATGGAATTTAAAAATGTGTTCGGTTCTAAAACCAAAAACGTGATGATGCGTGGCCTTTAAAAATGGAATTTAATTAGGGAGACATGCTGTCGTAGTGGATGCACCAGTCTGATCTTGAAATCAACGCCCATAGACCAAGGATAAGGAAGAGTTGTTGCTTGTGGAACGTGCGAGATTAAATTTGCAGTTGATCTTTGATCCTTAAATTCATCGCTGTTTTTCCCAAGGCCAGTGCAGATCATGTTGATTAAACTCTCCAATTTAGCACTGCTTATTACTCCAACTTATTATTCCCAAGATACACTAATAACCTAGCCACATTTATTGCCATCCTCATTAATCTGCACAGCTAAGGTAAGATGGTATACTTCCACTAATACTGAATTTTTCTTATCAAGTTATGAGATAGATTTACAGATAAAATAGGTTATCTTTCTTTTACTATTACTTGTCGCTCTCAAAGCATAAGTTGCAATAGCATTAGTAGCCTACTAGTCTTTTTATCTCAAGGTCCACACACATATAGGCGATAAAAGTTAAAAAAAAAAGTCAACAATGTAGGAATTATTAGCTATTCAAATTATATTTAAATTAGAATTGTACGTTACAAAAATTATTATAACTGAAAGTCTTAATTTCATATAATAATCATTTAGTCAAAGAATATCATTCACACACCAATAAATCCAAACAAAAGTTATAAAATTGTTCTCCTTGTAACTGGCATATTTTTATTAAAATAAATACTATGCCAACGGTCAAGGTAAACTCGACGCTATGCTGTTATGGCGTGCTTGCCACTGCTAAATGCTGAAAATCCCTTTTTAGTTGACATATCGGAAGAGTCAGAATCACAAGCAATGCTTGTGCGAAACTCCGAATTTGCAGCTACATGCTTCTCAGGGCCGATACCAATATTAGCTAATAGGGCAAGCCCTCCACTACACAGAACATCAAGTTCTTCAGCAACAGCAGTGAAATAAATTCTACGACTTTGTTGTTTGAAACATAATCTATGCAGAATTTCCAGTTCTTCCATTATTTGTGTAGATGCTTTATGATACCTTATTTACGTATTTTTTCCTTCATAAATATACCTGTATACACTTCGATCTCAACTCCTTGCCTGATAAAGATCAGCTGTTGACTCCTTGCTATCAAGACCGAATTTTTTTGGACTCCAATTAGTGACAATTTGATTTAGTTACTTGAAAATGAATATCATTCAAAGTCAATAACCCAAGTCTAGCTAAATGTGAAAGAAGTGTCTTTTGTTGATGAAGAAAAACTGGCAAGTGAAAAAAGTGACAGAAAGAAAAATGCTACAGCACATTCTGATGACCAATGAGTGATAACCCACGTGGAATTGGAGTTTCAACGCAACAAAAAAATTTGTAATTTTTGGATAGGCATTTATGGTACTACAAGAAATAAGGGTTCAGTTGTCACTAAAAGTAAAAAAAAATTTGTCACTGTATGCTCTTAGTGACAAAAAAAGGCCTTGTCACTAAAAATATTGTATATTATTGTCTTTTTTAATGTTTTTCTAAGGTCAAAAGATGGGACTTAAAAGCCGAAAAGGACCAAAGAAATTTGAACCATGTATATTATATTATTATCTTTTTTATTTTTTAAATTTGAAAAGATGTGACTTAAAAAGTAGAAAGGAGGCAGAGGGATTTGTACTCAGAACTTTAACCATCAAACAAATTTCCCCAATAAATACGCTATTGTGATTAAACAAGAAAAAGTCATCGCACAAAACCTTTATAGTGACGATTTTCAGGAGTTAAATACGCTTTGTAATAATAACACAATTATCAGTCACTATAATAATCCATTCAATACCATTCGTGCTATTCTTAATTCTTTCAAAAATTCACTTCTGCTCAACATATTAAAATGAAATTGATTAACAAACTATGTAACCATACAACTCAATTTTAAATATATTATAAAAATACTGGCACTAATTAGGTTACAAAATAAATGCTTCATTACAAAGCATAAATGTTGCAATAGAGCCTCAGATGGTAAGCATGTCATCAATGTTATGTATAACAATTTACAAAGACAAAATCCCTACTTCAATAAGCAACAACCATATCACCAACGTATTCTCCTTGGAAACGCTTTGATAATTCCAAAAGCACTAGCCAAAAATCATCCTCTTGCTTATTCAACCAATTGAGCAAAAGAACTCCAGATCAAGACTACTATTGTAGGGCTCGCTAGCATTTACAAGAATTGAAGCAACTCATTTCTTAAGAGCTACAGGTCATAGTGGAGCTTTCTTTTAACATGGTTGCAATTTTTTTTTTGATTTGACATCACAGTCACAGCACTTATTAGATATAAAATTCAGAGCTTAAATGTGCATATGATGAGAACAATATTTATCAACTGTCAAGGAAAGACATTTTGAAGTAATATAAATAAACATAGTTAGCTAGGAGATTGTAGACTAAAGCCTTAACATCCAAAGCTTCAAACTTATCCACTCGCTTCAGGATTCAACTTTTGCAAGTACTATAGAAATGACTCTCCGATTGTGTCTGATAAGTGAAAAAATTGATTTACTCAAATAGATTTAGGTGCTTAGAAGTGATAAAGAGATTGATCATTCTAAACTGACTAATTGAAATGAAGTCAATAGTAGTAATTCGCACTGGATATATATTAAGTTTTTCCTTTTTTAGAAGTGATAAATAGATTGATCATTTTAAAAGATTGAAGAACAAACAAGTACCATATATTTGGATCCCGGGCTTCACATTTAATAAACAGAAACAACACTTTTATTTAGTTGCAATGCACTTGTACCTCTGAAAGGGCAACAAGGCCCTTCACCTCTTACTATGCTCTGTATGCAACGAAATCTACTTTTATACTGGATTGCCGATCCCTGTAGAGCAAGAAGATTAATGTACCATACCACTTAACGTAACAAAAGTGATAAATGCAGGAAATAAAAGTTAAAACCCGTATGCGAGAGTAAGATAAATAAAAAATGCGACCTAAAACTAGTGGGTTTGTTTGGATATCAAATTTTTTAAAATAATATTTTGCTTATATTATAAATACATTTTCCAACTCATCTTTTTGTATTTCTAACCACCTTCTTATCACACATTCATCATATCATAAAATGTACTACAGTAATTATTTCAAAAAATATTTTAAATAATAATAGTATTGTCAAATCTTGAAGCTGCTAAGAAGTGTAACCAATACTTATCTATGTAAAGTACCAAATCAAGGTTTAGCCATCTTCTAGATATAGAAAAACTTCATTAATCATCAGGAGGAGAGACACCTTACCAACAAAAGAAATAGAAAATCAAGGGCGGAGTACTATTTGAAAATTAGAGCAATATGACCCATAAGTGGCAAGAAGGAAAATTGCCACTAGGATGATACGTGTCAGCGACAAGCCCACGGGGAGTTGTCACTGATGCCAACTCACTATGATGACAAACACAGTGTTTTCACTATTTACATCGGTAAAGTGACAAAGTTCCCCTTGTCATAACAATCTTGTCACTAATCGGCTAGTTTCTTGTAGTGGATCCGTTTGGGAGAGGAATTTTCACAATTGTGATGAATTGATGGAGCACATATATTGAGGTTTAAGAATATTGCAGAATTAGCAAACGCCTTGTAGGTGGTTAACATGGTGGTGGTGGAGTGCAGAAATGTTGGTTATTTGCACATAGGTTGGGTAAAAAAGAAATGGACCTTTCGGTCATTTTAGTTAACAAATAAATAAATTTCCAATCGTTTAAGTAATAAATGAAAGTATTTTTAATGGTAAACATCTCATCCTTTTGAAATTGTACAGAAAGCTCAATTAGAGTGGATGGAGTTTATAGAAACTCAAGTAAAGGACAAACGACCAAGCATTCAGGAAACAGTAACGGTGGAGGAGGAAGTTCAGAAGAGCAATGAAGATGGGAATTGTATGAATATAAAAGTTGAGGTGAGTAATCAAAAAGACGGCAAGGCACTAGGAATTTGGTACAATAGCATCAAAGGCTAACAATACACATGTTGTCTGGGCTACAAGGGAAAGAAGCAGAGAAGATATTATGTTAGGCTATACAACTGAAGCTCTAAAACTGGCACTGAGTAAGAGAAGGGAGCAACATTGGCTGGAGGTGAGAGTAGAAGTTTCATCATCTAACCTGCTACATCTTTTTAAGACAAAGAAAGTTAAAGACATCCAAAACTAAAGATTATTGTTTTTGAAATGCTAGTTTAATTTGTCTTCGCATGAAAATAGCAATAGAAGTAGAATGATTAGTGTTTATGTTGCTAGCTCAATATAAGACGAGGAATGTTGGAATCCTCCGTGTCTTAGAACACTTTTGTAAAGCTCAAAATGAGCATTTGCTCAAGAATTGTATAGTTTATTTATTTTTTATTAATAATAATTCTAACGTTTTCAAAAAAAAAAAATTGTAATAAACTTTTTCCGATTTACAAACGGTACAAAAGTTATGCGCATTTTATGAATTTCCCGCAAAAAATATATAATTCATATTGTTTAGTTAAATTCTACTTGTGTTCTTGGATGAGAATGAGGTACGATGCCCTGAAATTATTATCACATAATAGCAAATGAGTTTTTAAAGCTAAAATGTCTTTGAGAGTAGATCTTAGAACCAAAATAAATGCTTCTTAATCATGTTGGTAAACGAAGAATTAACATCGTTTTGAGAGTCCATATTAACATCGTTTTGAGAGTGAGAAATAAGAAAAACAAACGTAAAACGTGGAAAACTAAAGACTAAGATGCACGCTACTATTTTAACCGTCTAGTTGCCGTTCAATATAATATTGTTGTAATTAACATATTACAACGCACTAAAAGATGTCCATCCGTGTAGTTGTATTACTGTCAGCGTATAAACTATTGGTTGTACACCGTCCAATGGCACTGCGTATGCTGGTACAGTTCTCCACGGGGGAAGTGTACAATGTACTACATGTTAATGATATGATGAGAAAAGTTTTTTTGTTTCTTTCTCTGTTTAGTCAACAAACCCGTATGCTTTGTCTAAGTGCATTATTGGGAGGGAGGGAGCAGAAAAATGGGAGAGTGAGGAGGCCGTTACAGGGCTGGGATTGGTTGCTGTATCAAAGTCCCATGTTTACAAAGTCGTCAACTGGTGGCAATTGAATGATTCCTGAATCCTGACGTTTGGATACCAATAATGTATTCAACTTAGTAGCAATTGAATCCGCGTCGTCGGTGGTGCTGGCTGCCATGATAGACAAATATAAATATTAGGCGTCTGTGACTTTAACAAACATGAATGGAAGCAGTAATTATGCGTTCCTTCAAAAAAAAAAAGAAGAAGTAATTATGCACGCAAGATGGCTGCCATGATAGACAAATATAAATATTAGGCGTCTGTGACTTTAACAAACATGAATGGAAGCAGTAATTATGCGTTCCTTCCAAAAAAAAAAAAAAGTAATTATGCACGCAAGATGATGATTGGGGGCGGGTAACGTATAACATAAGCTTGGCTCAATTAATGGAGATTTGAGTCCAGTCTATTTAAATTTTTATTACAAAAAAAAAAAAAAAACGGGGCTTGTGTTCTTACTCTCCGTACGAGGACGTATGCAATTATGGCCTGTATTGGTGATCGGAAGCGTACCCGTTTAAATATTTTATTATAGAAAAAAAAAAAAAAAGAGAGCTTGTGCGATTTATGGCTGGTTGTGGTGATAGAAGTTAAATTTATCCAAATTTTTTATTAAAACAAAAAAAAAAAAGAATTGGGGAGTGGGGGGAGATGTTGAGAGTTGACTTTTAATTTCATGCTCATTGGCTCATAGGCTAGACGGCCCCTCTCTTTTTAGTATTTATTTAACTTTATATGTATACCTTTAAATAGATGCATGTTTGCTGATTCCACCGTCAACTTGTTTCCAACCAATCCCTTCCTCAGTTCCTCCCCCAGCTTAATCAGTTGCAGTTCTTTCCATTTTTTTTTTTTTCATTTAGTCATTTTCATGTTTGCGTCTGCGGCATCCTGATCCGGGAGGTGGTAAATTAAAGCTTGAGGCTCAGACGAACCAACTGCTCCTCTAGTCTTCCATCTTCTTGTGTTCTTTTTTTATCTCCGCCACCAAAATTCTCTCCCTGATCTTTTCGTAATCAAAAGCTGGATCTCCTCTGCAAATTCTCTTTTCCACTCCACCATATTACATAATACATACAGTTTCTAGCTTGTAAACTGGACCACTTCATTCTTTATATTCCGTAGCCGCAAATTTATAAAAAGCTGCTAAGCATGTAATTCTGATCGACTCCGTCTTTTCCTCTTCCCCAAAAAAAAAAAAATCAAAAATATATATTCCAGTACGTATATGTTTTTTCATTTGCGTACCTTGTTTGCCCAGTAATCATAGCGTTATAGAGCTGGCCCTAGCTCAGAAGCTCGTGTAGCAAGACCTTTATAAAAATCCACAAATCATGTAATATCAGTCTTTCAAGTTCTTTCTCTAGAACCAAATCTTTATAAAAAAAAAAAAAAGACAAAAAAAAGAGGTTGTTCTAGCCGATTCAAGTTCTGAAGACGGAAAATGGCAGAATCGGATGGTGGAACTCCACGAGCATCGGCGCCTCCAACGCCGGGGACTCCAACGCCATTGTTTTCGTCGGTTCGAGTTGATTCAATGTCCGGCGATCGGAAGTCAATGCCCCGGTGCAAGTGCTTGCCGGTGGAGGTGCCAACATGGGGTGCACCTCACACGTGTCTCACCGACTTTCCCGCCCCAGATGTCTCCCTTACCCGCAAGGTACCCTACAACTTGGCCCCCTTTTTTTGATATTTTTTCAAATCTTTCTGCCGCCGATTAACTCTCTCTGCCTTTGCATCACTTTTGCCTGTTTTTCTATGCTTCTCCTTGTAGGTGTCATGCGCTGTAACATGTATTCTCATTCCATTGTACAAAGTTCAGCGGACACTATTATATTCTCGATTCATAGAGTTTGTTTTTATAGACATCCCATATACTATGCTAGTTTGTCGACATAATACAGAAACCATTGAGGAAGGCTCATCATTGTCCCTGGTTGATTTTCCCTTTTCCTTTTTCTATATATACACAATTAATTCACAATAATTAGATCAATATTAACAAGTCACCGATCTTAAACTTACTATCAACTCATAACTTGTGGTATAAAAATTTACCACATAATAAGACTAAATTCACAGTTAAAATCTCTATTTCCCACTGCCTTGACCTTGGTCATTTCATGACCGCCATTTATACATGATTCATAAATTTGTAACAGTCTTATAGTACTCAGTTTAATTTTTTAGGCATTATGCTAACGACCCCAACATATAGGACTTTCAATGGGCTGGGCCCAAAAAGGGCTCATTTAGTTTTAAACTTTAATTGGGCAGGGCAGAATTTTGGTTCTAAATATTATATTTAAAGTAAATGTGAGCCAAGACTAAGTTTAAATCTAATTAAAGTCCGATCCATATATGAGTATAAGTATATATGTGATGTAAAATATATATAGTAATGTATAATTTATGATTATACATATTATGACATAAAATATTAATAATTTATTTATAAATTTGTATTAATTCATAATTATAAAATATATAACATATATAATTATGTATTTAATTATGAATTTGGTCAAGTTCAATTTCAGCCTAAAACTCATATAATAGTGTGGATTAAGTTTTGAACCTTTAATATGAGTCCGAAACTTGAAAACCGAAATCCAAAAATTCATGTAATTTGTGAACCAAGTTTAGGTTTACTGAAACTAAGGCCCTATTTGGCACTTGAGTTTTTTTTTCAAGTTTGTTTGCTACAACTTTTTTAAAACTTCTGTTTGGATGGGAGTGCTTTTCAAAAATTAGTTTTTTAAATACAATAAAAATTTTTAAAAAGTATTCTAAAAGTTAATCTAAAAATTAGTTTAAATTTTTTTAGAATTTTAAAAAATATCTCAAAATATATTTTAGAAAATTTTCTACTTTTAAATATCCCAAAATATACTCTAAAAACTCTGCTACAGCAAAATTTTTCAAAAACACTCCCAAAAATAATAAACTATACATTTCAAAATATTTAAAAATTTACACACTTCAAAAATTTTTTTAAAAATTTTTACAGTAAGTAACAGTAAAATTTTAGATAAACACTCAAAAAACCCGCTTGCCAAACGAGACCTAAGATTCAAAAATCCAATTGACACCCGTACCAACATAGATGGTACGTATGGAGACAAAACTTACACCATTTAATTAATGTCATTGCACATGCTTCCCACGGATTGATGACGCGTCAACAGATATTTTGACCTCCTGCATGACTCAACAGGTTCCCCAGAGAAGTCCATTCTAATCGTTGGATGTACTCCCTCGGTCTCAATATTAAAGTTGTTTTTTTGATAATTCAAATTTTTATGATAGCGTAGTAATTATTATGTTAAATGATGTGACATTGGTAAATTTATGCATGTATCTTTTGAATTTAAAATATTTCATTTTGAAATGCGCACCAAAATTTTAAAATGATACCTTTTCAAATGATAAGATTAGAAAGTATTTGTTAAATTTGGAACATCAATAACGTGAAAATATAATGTTAACAATGACATGGAGGGAACGTGTAATATGTCAATTTTGGTGAAATTGCTCAAATCCATAGCCAGCACTGACGCCCATTGTGGAATTAAATAGCAGCATTTAGCGTGCAACAGATTCTATGTCCTACTTCTTTGTGCTACTTTCTGTTTCACTTTTTTATTATATTGTCATTTCTTCTTCATAAACATCATACTTTAATTTTTTTTTATTTTCTTGAGATTCCAATAACTAATAATTGAGTAATGCATAAAATTTAATAAATTCAAAAAAATCAAAATGCATAAAAATGAGATTTTTTTAATGAATTTTCTGCTGTATTTTTTAATTTTCTATTATATATTATTTTTTTGAAACTATTGTATTTATTTTTTATTCAATTAATAGTTATTGAATATTAAAAAAATAAAAAATTAAAATAAGATATCTATGAAAAAGGAACGACAATATAATAAAAAATAAGATAAAAAATGGCACAATAACTAGAACAGAAGATCCGATCTAGTAATGTATGCCGCCCACATGCTATCGTACGGACCTTAGCTCACTCCTAATATTTGTATCCTGCCATAAAATAAAATAAGTCGTTGCAAAAGAAGCTTTCTTTTAGTGGACTAATGGTATCTAAAAATTGGCCCTTTACCACCTCTGCTCTTGCTCACACGAAAAATTGAAAACAGTGACGGTACGTAAGAACACTGATTAAATAGCCTCCATTATGTTAATTGCGTTTGGAATTTTATTTTTCCTCCCCCTTGACTTCAAGAAAAACTCGGCCTTAATTATCACGAGGAAAGGGGTAAATCTCACAATTCTCCTATCATTGTAGCTCTAGGCCCCTCTGGATCCTCCGAGGCCTCGCAAGTTTTATTTTACTCAAGTTTAGAGTAAAGTTGACCCCTGTTGGGGTTTCCATCCCACGTCGGTCTTGGGGGTTGGGGTTTGGGTAGTTAAGTCTCCTTGGGAGCCTTCAAAAGTTGTCGGCTTTTGAAGGATTTCTCAGGAGTTTAGATTTGATTGCCGAATTCTTACTTTCGTAAGAAAATGCAAGAAGAAACATTCCGCAGGGGGCCTAGCTGGGGTTTGTGGGGGGGGGGGTAGTTACTTCTTAGCAGCAGCAGCCCTTGGAGGTAAAAAAAGCTGAGAGGCTTGACCCCTGTTGGGGTTTCCATCCCACAGCGGTCTTGGGGGGGTTGGGGTTTGGGTAGTTAAGTCTCCTTGGGAGCCTTCAAAAGTTGCCGGCTTTTGAAGGATTTCTCGGGGATTTAGGTTTGATTGCCGAATTCTTACTTTCGTAAGAAAATGCAAAAAGTTTAGAGTAAAGTAGCTATTTTAACTTTTGTTACATCTTAATCTAATTAAGTCACATCGCATCTAAATTTTTATTACACCCTTTTTTAACTTAATTATACTCTTTAGACAAATTTGTCTTAAATGGAACTTTTGAGGCCTTGTCCATTGCCCACTTTCCACCTTTCTTGGGTTTCGAATCTTCTGTCATCAAATTAGTCTCTATCCTCTCTATCTCTTCTTTGTACAGTTGCCACGTGTCTCTAACTTTTTGATAACCCAAACTCAAATAAATCGATAACAATACGTTGACAAATTTATTTAAAATCAAAACTTGCAATCTTCTTCTTTATGTAAACTAGAGTTGAAGAAATTCTGATTAGGGAACCACCGCTTGATTTATCCAAAGAAAAAAAAATAGTTTTGAGTTTATTGAAATTGCTTGATTTATCCAAAGGCCTAAAAGTTTTGAGTTATCTGTTTTAATTGGTTTTGAGTAAACTTGTTAACGAATTATTATCGATTTGTTTGACTTTGGATTATCAAAAAATTAGAGACACGTGGCAGCTGTATAAAGAAGGGAGAGAGGAAATAGAGACTAATTTGGAGACCCAACATTCAAAACCCCTTTCTTGTACCATCTCCGCTTCGCTTCGGAATACCCAAAAGGTTTTGGATACTCTTCTCTTATCCGACAATGGTTATTCCCTGATAAATTCACCATAAATATCGTACTTAAAAGTTCATGGAATAGTAATTCTGCAACAGCAGTAAAACATCGAGGAAGAAAATGGAGGGAACAAATCGTGATGAACTTGTTAATCTACTAAGACAGAAATATATATATATATATATATGAATGATGTAAAAGATTAAAGAAGTGAAGTCATCAAGAATTGGCACCTTTTGTTTTTGTTTTTTTTTTTTGGGGGGGTTTTAATAATGAATGAAATTTGAATTATACTGAATATAGCTGGGAGCAGAATTCGTGGGCACATTCATCCTGATATTTGGTGCCGCAGCTGGACCCATTGTAAACCAAAAGTACAACGGAGCAGAAACGCTGATAGGAAACGCAGCGTGTGCGGGGCTAGCAGTGATGATAGTGATATTGGCAACAGGGCATATATCGGGAGCTCATCTCAATCCCTCCCTCACCATCGCATTTGCGGCGCTCCGCCACTTCCCTTGGGTTCAGGTGCCGGCTTACATCGCAGCTCAAGTTTCGGGATCCATCTGTGCTTCTTTTGCTCTCAAAGGTGTTTTCCACCCCTTTATGTCCGGAGGCGTCACGGTTCCCTCTGTAGGCAACGGCCAAGCCTTCGCCCTCGAGTTCGTCATCACATTCGTTCTCCTATTTGTTGTTACTGCGGTTGCCACCGACACTCGAGCAGTAAGCACCAAGCACCATCACAATATAATTAATATAATTAATTACTGCCCTTCCCACCTAGACTTCATCATTTCATTTCAATTAATTCACGTACGTGTGCCACTGCATTTTATAGGTTGGAGAATTGGCAGGTATAGCAGTCGGAGCTACAGTCATGCTCAACATTCTCGTCGCCGGGTGAGTTTCAATCAATAATATGCAGCATATATGATGACTGACGTCTGACGAGTGCTAATATGTGCATACACATCATTTATTCGTGCTTCTTTCAAATTGAGTAAAGCATGCATGCATGCATGGCTCCGCGTCATATGAATATATCACCGCAATTTCCTAAATTATTGCTGGCTAATTGTACATGATTAGGGTCCTGAGAAGAAACATTAATTATCACACCCCACCAGTTTGATTTTCTTGCTGTTTTCCTCCTCCATTTCTAAAATCTTGCTTTTTGACGTCTCTCACAAAATTGAAACGTACGTGCCAATATATATGATCGATCTTCTCAAACTCTAATCCCAAAATTCCCCCTTCCTGCCTCCTCCTTACTATCTATCATCCAACCTATGACAAAATTATTAGGAACAAAGAAAAATCATTCCGCCAAGTGTGCCGTACATTTGGTTGATTTTTTGCTGCGAGAAAATTCTATTAGGAGGACATCTTTAATTTGTTGATTGACTCGCACGTGCGCTACAAGAGAATGAAAATGTTTTAGCATGCATAAGCGCTTATGTTATTCTGAACACAAAGTAGAAAGTTGCATCAAGCGAAATGTCTACTTTTTGAACTTCTTATAGGTTTCGCTGTTTTGGTCAACAAGATTTTTTTCCAAAATCTTTAAAAAATGAGGATTTTTTCGGTTAAATCTCATTTGAGAAACTATGTTCGAAGTTTCACCCAAATGCGCTAGAAAAAATGCTTTTGGTCTCCATGTAAAGTGCAAATCCACGTAAGTTATCCGAGCCAGTCTCCTTTATAGGGGCAAACTAATTTATCATCTCTATTTAAAAAGGGCTAGCTG
Organism: Coffea arabica; assembly: GCF_036785885.1. Classification (NCBI taxonomy): domain Eukaryota; kingdom Viridiplantae; phylum Streptophyta; class Magnoliopsida; order Gentianales; family Rubiaceae; genus Coffea; species Coffea arabica. Next base: position 46,358,388 of record NC_092325.1, on the reverse strand, counting down.
CAATATTGTGACGTTCACTTGAGAATATAGATCGAGTAAGAAACAGGAGCAATTTGAATGCTTGAGATAATGAGAGGCTATGGCACGATTGGAAACAGGAGCATCTTTATAAGAACAGATAACCTTCATGATCCCCTTGTGTTTGCATATTTAAGAGCAGATGAGGTTTTTAGTTAAAAATTAGTATATTACTAGCATGGGTCTTCAGGTCGAGTGCAAGCAATAACAGAATGACAAACACCAACAACATTGCCATTACCTTTGGCAGGCCATCCAGCGGTGGTTCAATGAATCCTGTCCGAACCCTGGGGCCAGCCATTGCTGCTGGAAATTACAAGTCAATCTGGGTATACTTGCTGGCTCCCACGCTCGGGGCCCTGGCCGGAGCAGCTGTCTATACATTTGTCAAGCTCCAAGGAGACGAGACTGAGACTCCAAGGCCGGTCCGGAGTTTCCGTCGCTAAAACGTTTCTGGAAAGAACCGACCGGCCTAGCCAGCTAGGCCTCCTAATTTCTACCTTGTTGAATTATTATCATCATATAAAGTATTCCTGTTGATGACATTAAAAGTCAACTGCTTTTACGTAAGAATAAAGGCGTAGGATAAGGAAGCTGTGGACTTCGACGACTCTTGCGCCCCTTGGTCTGTTGTGGTGTGTAAAATTGTAGACTTAAAATCTCTGTACTGTTATGCTTTGCTGGTTTGTCCTATATGTGATCGATGTGGTGGTTGAATTAGAGACGCGAGCTAATGCCTCTGCTTTTAAGCTTGCCGTCACTTCAACGAAACAATAATCTTGCTCTTTTTTTTATTTTGTTTGTGAGATGATGAATAAAACTGTTGCGTTTTGTGCATATCTTATTCTTATCCCCACTAGCCGCAGTAGAGCACTATTTAAGATAATTCCAGAAGTTCCTTGTTCGGTTGCATCGAATCCCCTCACTTGTTGTTGGTTAATTCCAAACCCTTCTGGCCTAAAGGTAATTAAATCCACTCTAGATTTTCCAATGATCCCTTTGACTCTATCCCTTTCCCCAGTGAATATAGAAGGAGTAAAAATTAATAAGAAATTGATTTGTGAGAGAAAAATACCCAATTAAAAAAAAAAGGTAAAACTCATGAGGCTCTTGTAAGGATATTAAGAATGAGGTATCCCTTTGTGCTGTAAGACATTGTCTACCCCCGGCCTCCAAGTTTGCTGGTGTAAGACATCATCAGATAAACACGAATCCGGGTAGTATTACTGATGGACTGGAAATCCAGCAAGGCTAATGTAGATATGCTGTTTGCTTCTACGGATCAGCTGATGTATCTGCGGTCACCTTGGGACCACGGGCCGTTCCTAGCAGTTTTGTGCATTTTGCGCATCGCGTAACTTTGTTTATATTCTGCGTAATTTTGTTTGTACAATGTGTAACTTTAGAACAAATTTTTATGGACCCCACACACATTAAAAAAAAAGATATAAAAAGTGATCTGGAGCGTAAAATTTTTTTGGACCAAATCTTGATCGTGAATAGCTCAGAAGTGATCCTTCTTATGATCGCTCCTGCCCCTCGTCTGGCCACCTTGTCATCATTACAGCCCTTTCTGCTTTTGTATGGTTCTTCCACTTCCACTTCCACTTCAATAGAATCTAGAAAACTGTCTTTCCTTTTTCACCGAAGTACCCAGCATAAGCCAATAAGGATTATAAGCATGGTCCAAAGACTCGGCCGAGTTATCATCGGAACAAAGCTCTCCATTTTTGATACCAAGATGAGATGACTTCGAGATATATGGATCGCCAAGATCTCGGTCGAGATGTCTCCGACACGAATAGAAACGGCCGAGTAGTTTTGAGTCAACTCGAATCCAACCAAAAACTAACAAAAAAAAAAGGAAAAAAAAAAAGGTATGCCGAGACAAGTTATAGAATATTAAATGTTTCAAAATTTACATCTAGCCGAAACCATGATTGAATACCGAAACCGATATGAAACGATCTGAGTAGCGACCACAACTTTGAACCATGATTATAACTGCACCAATCAAGCTAGCTAGGCAGGAGAAACCATAAAATTAGTGCAGGAGATTTAAGGATTGACACAGAAAATAACTTTTTATTTGATAGATAATCATAGTAAAGCATATGAAATTATAGTGCCACCTCCCATGAAGCACATACTATAATAAGAGGTATAATTACTTGACAATTGAGAGCTTGATGATTTGTTTTGCAAGCCATGCACACTTCTGCTCGGCTAATCAAAATGTTGTATGTTCGGAAGAATAGAAACGGTTGATTTGCTCTGAGTCAACTCGAATCCAACCAAAAACTAACAGAAAAAAGAAAAAAAAAAAAAAAGGTATGCTGAGGCAAGTTATAGAATATTAAATATTTCAAAATTTAAGTTTAGCCGAAACCGTGATTGAATGCTGAGACCGATATGGAATGGTCTGAATAGCGACCACAACTTTGAACCATGATTATAGGTGCACCAATCAAGCTAGCTAGGCAGGAGAAACCATAACTTAGTGCAGGATATTTAAGGATTGACACAGAAAATAACTTTTTATTTGATAGATAATCATAGTAAAGCAGATGAAATTATAGTGCCACCTCCCGTGAAGCACATACTATAATTAAAGGTATAATTACTTGACAATTGAGAGCTTGATGATTTGTTATACAAGCCATGCACACTTCTGCTCGGCTAATCGAAATGTTGTATGTTCGAAAGCGCAAGATATGCATCAGAGTAGTTCAGACTGTCGCAAAAGTTTTGGTTCAGCTAGTTTCACATACCTTCCCAAGTGAAATTGCTCTGTGAAAACAATTGCCGAAAATATTCCCACTACAAGAAGAAGAAGGGGGCTGAACATTGCTGCAAAAACTGGTCCCATGTTACTGATTCACCATGTCTGTAGATAGTATGCTAGGGCTGATATCACAACCCCCCAAGTAGCACAATAAACAATACTCGTTGAGTGAGAAGTTAGAATGCACCCGAAAAAAAAAACTAACGTCCGGAAATTTATGCATGCAAAAAAGAAAGAAAGAAATAAAAAGGCAAGCAAATGATTGATGATAGGCTTGATTGCAGAATCGAATGCAATTGCTCATGAGCAGTAGCAGAGGAAATTGAGCACTCACACAATACAATATTGCCACGAGTTGGGCGTTCCAATGCAGCTTGCACGTTCTTGGATTTCTTCCCCAAAAGAGTGCGAGAAAAGAAGATTGTAATGATGCGCAAAAGCAAATCAAGACATGGAGGGTGAGTCGAGCTGGATAGATCTGATATGCTACTTCCTATAGCAATTAAGTTGTAGTAATGGGAATTGGGATTTGGGAGAGAAGTCGACCATACTTGTAGTTAGTCTTGCGTTTCGTGCAGTTTCTAATTGTTGAAAAATTAATCATCTCGAGAATGAGCCAAGCACTCCACGTGACATAGTGATTACGATGAGAAGAGAACCTTTTATCCAATCCTCCGTACCATGACCGTCTTTGAAGGACCGTAGATTTCAATCAGAGGACGCCGTAAAAAGCCCCGGAATAAGGGCCTTCCTTTCCAAAGGGTGAAGATAAGGGTTCCAGCGACACAAGCTATTGTACCCAACACCTTTGCTTTCCTACTAGCAGTTGAAAAGTTCACTCTCTCAATTCTGCAGAATGGCAACTAGACGGAGTAGGATCATTAATTTGCATATGTTTGTTCCATCACTTGACTGAACAACATCATACGATTACATAGCAGTACGCACGTACATACTGGCTCTGGCTGGTAGTGATTTATCAACACTATTACTAGCTAGTAGTAATGTAATGTAATGTTACGGTATCTCATAAACACAGAGATGACGAACGTCAAACCGGAGATGACATTACTCAAAGTACTGGCAACAGTTGGTGAAGGTACCCCAAACTCACATAGTAAATGTCAAGATGGATGGTTGTTCCGATTGAAGAGAGCATGAACATCTTCATCACCGCCACAAAAGAGAGGGATGGTCTTGGTCGCTTTTTCCTGTCTTCCAGCGGCAGCTACAGTTAATGTCGGGCTCTGTCGGTCATCTTACCAAATACACCAACATAATTACAAATACACATATTTATCACCTGCCTTACCATTCTAGCATATAAGCAAAAGGTCCCAAAACAAGCATCGCAATTACATGCGTCACACACAAAAAGCATGTTGGTTAAGCCCCTTGTCCAGGGCGATTTTCATCAACATATTTGATCCACCATAAGCATGCTGAACAACTACCATGGCCACATAAGAGGCACTGGTTTTTGAAATAAGTTCCTAAATTATGGAAAAAAAAGTGTTTCTACATAGAGGCTATTTGTGGAGTTGTTTCTAAAATCAGGTTGATTAAGCATTAGACAAATGCGAGCTTGAAACTTTTTTTTTTTAAGAGAAAAATGCAGTTTTGGTACCTAAACTTTGGCGCACAAGCAGTTTTAGTCCCCAAATTTTGGACGAAAACAAATTTGGTACCTGAACTTTCAAATTTTGAGCACATTAAGTACCCTTGACGATTTTTTCCCAAATTGTTACCGGAAAAAGCCATTTGACTGTCACGTGTCCGGCCAAAATGGAATTAAAAAAGGCCAAAAATGCAGTTTTGGTACCTAAACTTTGACGCACGAGCGAATTTTAGTCCCCAAATTTTGGACGAAAACAAATTTGGTACCCGAATTTTCAAATTTTGAACACATTAAGTACCCTTGACGATTTTTTTCCAAATTATTACCAAAAAAGGCCATATGATAGTCATGTGTTTGGCCACAATTGTATAAAAAAAAGGCCAACAAAATGTCAAATGCCATTATAATACTAAGTATTAAATTTAAGGACTAATAGCGTAATAAAAAAATCCAAGGACTAAATAACATCACATGAGTCAACAAAATCCAAGAACCAATACAAATGAGCTCCAATTCTAGTACATTAATCTAAGAATCAAGTCACAAAATTTTGTGACTTGACGCACAAATTTTGTGACTTGATTCTTAGATTAATGTACTGGAATTGGAGCTCATTTGTATTGGTTCTTGGGTTTTGTTGACTCATGTGATGTTATTTAGTCCTTGAATTTTTTCTTTATTACGCTATTAATCTTTAAATTTAATACTTAGTATTAGAATGGCATTTGACATTTCTTGGGCCTTTTTTTCATATAATTGTGGCCGGACACGTGACTATCATATGGCTTTTTCGATAATAATTTGGAAAAAAATCGTCAAGGGTACTTAATGTGCTCAAAATTTAAAAGTTCGGGTACCAAATTTATTTTCGTCCAAAATTTAGGGACTAGAATCGCTCCTGCGTTAAAGTTTAGGTACCAAAACTGCATTTTTGACTTTTTTTTAAGTGTACCTCGCATTTGAGGTGCTTTAGTCTTTCAGTCAAAGAGAAAAAACGGAGCGTGGTTAAGAAACAGAGCCGATTTATTCAGAAACCCTTAAGAAACCAGCAGAATTGGGGACTGCAAATTGAACCCAAATTCCATCCCAAAGCCGTCATTCTAATCTATGGAGCAGCAGCATCCATCAAGAGGAGATACAAATTGGAGGGAAGGACTGCAATTTTGTTTCATCTTACAGCCACGAAAGCTGTCGTCAGACAGCTAAGTCGGCGGAAAGCTGGAAAACGGAGCTGAGAGTGTTGAGCGAAACCTGCAAAACAGAGCCCGAAAGCTACCGGCATCATTTGGCGAAAGAGGTAAGTTTTCATCATGGTTTTACAGCAAAAGAAACAGACATATAGTCTTCGAATACTCCAAGATAAGGATAAAATCAGAAGGGGACAGAGCTTTTGGGTTAATATATTAGCCAAAGTGAATAATGTGTGGGTAGTCCTTTTTTCTTAACACGTGAGCTCGCATTCATGACCTCGCATTTTCTGAATGCAAAGACCTGATCGGAATTCCATTCCAAATTCATCCCTTTTGCAGAATTTTTTTGAAATCCATCACAAAGTTAGAAATTTGTCTTAGTTTTTGGGACCATGATATGCTCAATATCCTTCCTGACCATAATAACAATTGAGTATCCACGTATAGAGTTCGATGGAGATTTTGGGTTTTATTTATGATTGTGTGTCTGAACTTTTAATTCCGTCCACTTGTTCTGTATATACAACTATACAAGTGGATTTCTGGCTGAAACACTTCGCGTAACTTAATACTTGTATTTGGCTAGTGGAACTCTTCGTCAGTGGAGCAATAGGAATTTGTCTTTGTTGGAGCACATTATCAACCCGATCCTAAATCCGACCAACCTGATTCGATTCGATTCGATATTTCTTAGCGGGGCAGATGCAGGTCGCATACTCACAAAAATGGATACGGATACGGATCAGGAAAATAAAAACTTGCGGTATCCGATCGCAGGGTATATTATATAAATATTAAAAAATTAGGAGTCATTTTATAATTTTTTAATTTTTAATCCTAAGTGTAATTGAAGTGGCTCACAGTCTCATATTCTAATTCCATATGATCTGCCTCTCCTCGTCTTGTTTGAAGAAAGAAAGCGAATATTCTTGACGAAGCCTAAACCAAATGAACAAAACGAAGCAAAATTTGTGAAACTCGATCATAAAATTTGTTTATCCCTTTCATCATTTTCATTTTTATTCTACCTCCATCGATCTTTCCTACAAATCTTTGATCAATTCAATCAAAGATTTGTGTTTGGAGCTCAAATGTTCTATTAGCTAGATATTTAAAACATTTGTGTCTTTCATTTATTTATTTATTTGATTTATTTTATTGCAATTATGTCTCTTAAATTTGTCTCTTTTATTTTAGTGAAAGAAATTTATTTTTCTTTTTCATCACCTTTAATGCTATAAGGTCTATTCCAAAGATGTAAGAGAGTTGGGGAAGATTTTTCAAGCTTATTTTGATTATACTTTCTCCAAAAATTATCAACTCTATTCAATTCTTTTCCGAACTTGATTCCACAGTCAACTCATTTGTGATGCAGTCTTGTACTAAAATATCCTTAAGGAAGTTGGGAAAGTTGTCAAATACTTATTATCTTTATGTTTGTTATGTTGTAAAAGGATGAAATGTGTGAGAATGGTGATGTACTCAAAATTATCATGAAATTTCATTTTGTCTATTAGATATTATAATTCTTATATGTACTAAATTTATAAAATCGATTTGATAATTGGATGAAATGTGTGAGAATGATGATGTATGCACTTTGACTATAATATCTCTACCAATATTAATTGGAAAGCAGGTTTTTGTTATTGGAAAACACATTGATATTAAGTGGAAAGTAATTTTTTTAATTGAAAAATAGTTTTTTTTAGGGACGGGTACCCTATGATCCGCCCTTTTTTTTTCGGGTACCCAAAGATATTAGGAGCGGATTAGAGTTGCAAAATGGCTGATCCGATATATTAGGGTCAGGTCAGCCAAATCATGTTAGGGATGGGTACTTGACCCGTGCCCACTCCTACGTTTCTATCTGTCTTGGAGATGTCTCAACCGAGTTTTCGGCGATCTATTATCTCAGAATCATCTTGTCCCGATATCATATTGAATAACTCCGTTTCGGTGACGACTTGGCCGAGTTTTTGAACCATGGCTGATCTGGTTGCGAATCAGATTGGATGCTAAGAGGGACATTTGGGATCTACAAGCATATCCTTTTAGTGGCAGATAGATGTCATTGTAGCAGTTTCCCTCTTTATTTTTGTTTCCTTTTCTATTTAGTTGTTTTAAGAGTTTTTTTATTTTCTTGTGTGCCTATAAATAGACTTAGTTAGGGCTATTGTAAATCAACCATTCTCTTGGGCATATAAATTAAATTAACTCTTTGAGTTGTTGGCTTTGCCATGTCCTTGGGGTGTAGTCTAAAATTTAGATTCTTGTTTAATCTTGCTTAGATTTTGATTTCAATCTTGTTATTTTGGAGGTTTGATCGAGTATCAATCCTTGGTTCTTTCTTATGAAATTAGTTTATGAAACATTGAAGCTGTTCCTTTTAAATTGCTTCCACTACCGCGTCAATTGGTATTACCGCTGATACACATCACAATAGCTTTGATCACATGAATGCTACCTTAGATTGCATCGACATTCCTAGATCGCATCGATGCTCCCAACGATCATCAGCTGTTTTCCATGGCATGATATAGAAAGCTAAGATGATCTTGCAGCACTTGGATTCGCTAAAAGTAGGTCATGTGTTCAAGATACATATGCATATGCAGTGGCTAGACGCAGCTATAGACGACAAGTACGGGATATGTATGTGGTTAGGAAATTCGCTCCTGACAAGCCTATTGTGCGTGCCGTCCCTTGATGCTCTTATAGTATGAAAGGAGCATGCAAAACAACCAAAGTAGCCATCAAATCCGTAAGACTATAACACCAAGTGTTGTAGCAAAATCTGAGCCTTTCCTACGAAAATCAATAAAGTTGAATTTTGTATCACCCGGTGTGCATAGTTAAATTTGTTGTAACTATGTTGGATGGTGAAGTAGTTGAATTTGAGATTTTCCCAAGATCATATACAACTTCATGTGTTCGTAACTAGATGCGGAGGTTCATATGCAAGCATGGGCCCTATAAAATTCCAGGGAGGATTGTTCATGATCAAGTAAAAAGGCTCGTGCACAAGTACGACTCTTTAAATTTCGTGGAAGAATTATTGGCCTGTATAGTTGTTTGTGGTATGCAAATTTTCTTTCGAACTCAAGGTCAAGTTCTTTCAAAGTGGAGGGGATTGATGTGAGACAAGATTTTTACATCTCGTAGAAAATAATTCACGCACAGATAAAAAACGCCACACCCATAGATCTGGTCGCAAATCGGGTATTGAGAGGTATATTTTGGATCCGCTCCGTAGATCTACACAATTCCTCTTTATTTTCATTCCCTTTCTATTTAGATATTTTGAAAATTTCTTACTAGTTAAGTAGCTTTTCAGTCTAAGTATTTCTTGTTGTGTGCCAATAAATAGACGTAGTTAGAACTATTGTAAATCAATCAATCTCTTTTAACCAATAAATCAAATTAACTATTTGAGTTGTTGGATTTGCTATGTCCTTTGGGTGTGCCCTCGATTTTAGATTCTTGTAAAATCTTCCTTAGATTGAGATTTGAATCTTGTCATTTTAAATATTTGATTGCGTATCGACCCTTGAATTTTTCTTATGGAATTAGTTTCTGAAATTGTTCTTTTTAAATCCCTTCTTCTGTCGCGTTAAAACTATAGTGCATGAATGAAAGTTGTTTTTGCTTCCAGCAGCAATCACAAATGTATGGATAAATAATTGGAAGATGTCAAAATCATGTAAGGTTAGAAGAAATTTCCTATAAAATCCTGCTGGACAAAGTAGGAACATTGTTTTCTGCAGGAAACTCAACCATCAAGTTTCATGCAAACCAAAGATGAATATAGGAGATAAATACTTTTCCTTTCCTTGCATACATGTTATTCAAAGACTTAATTGTCACCTTATTCAAACACCAGGCGACAATAGCTCTAATGCGCAGTCCAATGTAACGCTGCGGTTCTCTTGAATTTGAATGGGACGTAAATGTCAGCAGCTATGTGACGATCACTTCTCAATGAGTACGGAACTCATAACACGAACTGCAGCCGCACTTACATTAAATGATGACCGTCTGCAAAGTTCCAATGGGAGAAAAAGTCCAGTTGGGCAAGGAAAAAGGAATGAGATTTGTTTCATGCATGCAAAGAGAACGTAGAGCGCACAGCAGCAAATTTCTAGAATTTAAAATGAATGAAAGTAAAATGGAAATAGAACATCCTTTCTTTCACAGGAAAAAGCTAGGCCCCCTAGAAAGATCACATTTAACCTGGAGTTGTTTCACCTTTTCATACTGTTCAAAACCAATAGACCAAAACAGGATATGAACCACTGTAGCCTATAGGCCAAATCCCAGATTGTAAACATACCACAACCCCCAAGGAGGGTAAAAACAACAAAAAGAGCCCACAACAACAAAGCGAGAGGGTAACGACAATCTGCAATGCAGCAGCAGTATATCTAATAAGGTGCCGTAAAATTGGTATAAATTCCTATATACATGCACAAAAACCCCAAAAAAAAATATCTAAGACAGCATTACAATTACTCCCATTCATGTTTCATCCAGACTTCAGCATCTTGTAGAAAGATATGAAGACTCATCAACATCTTCCCTGAGGCTGTATCTACTGAAATGTTTGACTCTGAACTTCCATTCTCCTTTTACTGGGTCATAAGAAACAAATTCAGCACCTTGATCCTCTGCCTTCCTTTTAAGCATCTCCTTATACTTCTCAATTCTTGGACCCTCTGTATAATGCTGTCCGGTCTTCTTGTCAAAGCATTTTATATTCAGGAGTGTCACTTCTGCAGGCTTATTAAGACCTTGTCCAACAGGAGGTTTCTTGCTCTCATCCATGTATACTATCACCTCTCGGTTATTAAATTGGACCAAAGATTCTAGATCAAGTCGGCGAACATCTGTCTCCCCAATGAACTTGATGCTGCCATAGCCGTGTCTTCCAACCACAAAATTCTCCACCCGCCGGCAGTATCCTGCTTCAACCCTTTCTTTGGCTGCCAGCTCCTGGATTTTGGGCTCTGTATAATAATCAGCATGACGAAGTTTTGGCATCAGCGCCTCAATTTCAGCACCATACTCGTAAGCAACAGCTGCTTCACCAGCTCGGTGGCCAGTAAGAGTGATACTGTACAAATCTCCCTTTTGCGTGGAATGCTCATCAGAAACCCCATTAGGCTTCTGGTTCTGTTTGACAGGATGAACTTGATCCTTGAAGCCATTTTCAACTGAAAATTCTGCATTGTCCCACCCCCAAACCGGGGTTTTTGGGGGAGGGGGGTGTTACAGTAAGACCACATCAAGCAAATATTACACATGAAAGACTAAGATTGAAGTTTTACTTTCTTCCGGAAGTAATCTAAACGTCTAAATATCTATGGTGTCAATTCAACAGATTCAAACACTATTATTAGTACATATGCTAAATTATTTGGAGACTGAAGTCCAAAGTGATTTGCATTGATTCAATGAGTTGAGGCACTAACATAACTACAAAGTGATAAAACGGGCAATAATCCCTGTAAACACGGCAGTGAATTAAGATTAAAAGGACCATCCCTTGTTAACCTTCCAACAATAAAGTCCTCAAGAATGTTAAGTTGGTTGAGACTGTATTCAACCAAAGGTAACCCAGACATAAGCTGTGAAAAAAAGTTTAATTTATAAATGACACAATTAAAAATCTTTCAAATTTCGAAGGGGCAAAAACAAAAATTTCAGAGACTTGGGACCCCCTATTTCCGTCCTTTGCTAATTAGTATCTGCTATCTACTCAGAAAAACCAAACAGTTAAGCAGGATATAATCTTGAAATCAGTAGTTTGATCTTTATTTTGGTTTAGTTTGCTCTACGTCTTAAACAAGAATATCTCTATAAAACTTTTTCTCAAGAAATAACCTATGAAGAAATACACATGCACCAAATGCAAAACTGATAAATATTCATATTCAGTAGCACATACCAGATACAAATAACATTATTGTATAGAAGTAACAAAAGGTCATGCCAACAGTTAAAACATCAACTACTTACTATCTGTATCCTCAGCACTAAACCCATTTACAGGAGGAGCAGAACCAAATTCTGGAGGTTTACCTGGAGACATAAAACCGGACAAATTCAGTTACCAGAAAATGAACCCAAATCTGAAACACTTCACATCAAAACTATATACGTGTGCATGTTGCAGAAAGGCCTGTTGCTTTAATCATAATCAAAAAACACTTAGTTTAAATTTTCAAGACATCTAGTAGCTACAAGAAATCCAGATTCTATTTAGAACAGATATGGTTGGAAACAATATCCTAAATCACAATCAACAATCTAAACCAAAAAGAAAGGCTCTAAACTTTGTCATGGCATTGAATCAGATATACACTTGATCATGGCATTGAATCACATATATGTAACTTTTGGTAGTAAAAGATGGAAACCACTACTATCAAAACAATTAATGAAAGGATAAAACCAAATAAAGCTTGATTAAGCAAGCCAAACTGAGAAAGGGAAATCATTTCTTCTGTATATATTCTCTCTCATACCTAACCATACTTTAAGGTCATCATCTAATACTGGAATTTTTGGGGATAATCAAAATCTTTGTCATTACAAATATTCATAACAAATTCATCATATAGCAAACATAAATAGAATCTGAATTAATTCTAGAACAAATTATTGTTATGTCAACCTATAAAGTCTTGAATAAGTTAGCAAGGATCGCATCACACTCACACCCCGAAAAAAAATACAATTAGCCCCTAAATTTATAAACCTTGTGTTAGCTGCATCCATTGTACCGTCAATTGTATCAAATTCACCTTGAACTATTTGACTGGATCCAATAACTCGAGCCTTAAATTTATCATCTGGAATACAACAAAATCAGGTACACCAACCAAGAAGACACTTCCCATATCCCGTTTATGCATTCATGTTTCTGTCAACAATCAAGTCTATGCATACAAGACTCAAAACGCACATGAAAGGATGACTCCAGATACAACAATGTTAATTGGGAGGAAACAAGAGATGTACACGTGTGCTTTATTTGGGGAAAAATTATGCCGAACAAACACAATTCAATAGGAATACAAATGCAATTAACAACCAAGTTTACCATTCTCATGAGTGGCACTAGATGTGTACTGGGTGTTTTTCTCAACACTCATCCTAGGTTGCCGCTGTTCCACTGGACGAATCACCAAAGCTCTAGGGTTTTCCCTGGGAATGAAAACGGCATCTGCTTTTGGTGTACTGGGTGTTTCTTCATCATCATCGAAGAAAGGAACCTGTTTATAACAGCATAAGCAACAAAATACCCATTTTGGTTGTCAGGGATTTTGCCTCAAAATGAAAGGAGATCATACATAGGAAAACTAACAACATCAGTTAATGCAACAAAAATCTCCTCACTTTAGGACCATCAGGTTTCGGATGGTATTTCCTAGCAGGCAACTTGATCCGTCTTTGGGAAAGATGTCTAGAAGTCAAAATTGATGATATCCTGACAGGAGCAGGTTTGTCAACGACCTGTTCAAAAAGCACATCATTAACTCTGTTCATGGTTCTTGCACATTGTTCTTTGGACACTCCCAACAGTAATAAGAGATCCTAATAAGCATATATACAAGTATATTATGCTAAAAAAAGGAAAAGAAACAAATCATTCAAAGAATAGCCTTAACAAAAGCATTTAAAGAATGAAAAGTTTGTAATATATTCTTTACTTGGTTCGTACAGGACAAGCACACTTACAGGTAGGCTAGAAATCCCATACTGAATTGAAGGAGAAGTGCCAGTGCGACCAATTGACATCTGTGGCATTGCTGGTAAAGTTCCAAACGGATTTGTTGGAACAGATTGTCCAACCATAGAGCTCTGAATAGCTGACCTGTATGCATGCATCAGATGCATGGGTACTAGGGTAGGGCAGATTTCAAAAAGACAGCGATCATTTTAATTAGAATGCCTAGCGATCATTTTAATTAGAATGCCTACCCTACGCCTACACCCCAATTTTCTTTGGTTAAACCCTAACTGAAGTCAAGCTACCAACTTTTACATGTTACTGAATCTCAGAAAGTAGATCACCAACTAAAAGTTGGAGAAATTTCAGCACAATAAATTTCAGCAAGTATTTCTGAAGGTGTAAATCGCCAGAAAAGCTCATAGTATAAGGACTAGGAAATGAAGATTACATTAAAAAGTGCTTAATATCAACAATGGTAAGTATTCACAATAAGATTTTGAATGGGTGTATTTAACTTCTTGATCCCATCCATCATGTGCTTATGCATACCTAGCAATATTATCAGGCAATGAAAAACTAAGACTGGTTTTATACATACGATTGCCCAAAAGCAGTCTGACCAAATATGTTTGACGTGACACCCAAGGCACTTGTACCAGCTGTTACCCAAAAGGAAATGTATGTTAGGCAATAAAACTAGAAAAAGTTTTAAAAAAAAAGTGATACTCAAGGAATCTGATGATGTTAGGAAGTCATAATAAGAAAAAAAAAAAAAATATATATATATATATATATATATATATATATATATATATATATATATATATGATATTCAACTAACCTGATGGTGTCTGACCAAAGTTTCCAAAGCCAAATGCACCAGTACTCTGAGCAGGCTGCACCACTTGAAATGGTGTAGAAATGGAAGGCTTCAAAGGAAAATCAGAAGTACAACTACAACCAATCAGTCCACTTATGCACATACACACACAAAGAGAAATAGATAAAATGAAAAATCCAATCAATTTAGACAAGGAACCTAGAGTTCATGAAATAATATGCTGAAGCAAATCAGACAAGTAGTTGGTAAGCTGCTTTCTCAAAAAGACAACTGGAAGTCTGCCATATCACTAAAGGATAAACAACCACCACCTATTCAATCATGAAAGTATACAATTTCCAACTAATATTATCATCAATTTTGCATCATAAACTTACCAAATCGTATTCCAAGATTTTCTCACACATCAATCCAAAGACATGTGGTTGCTGGGTTCCAAGCACCAAATTTCAAAAAAATTTCAAAAAGGTAAGGAGAAAGTAGTGGATTGCAACCACAAGTCCAAACAACCACCATCTATTACTTTCACCATGACTTGCACCAAATTTAAAAAAAAAATTAAAAAAAGTAGTGGATTGCAACCACGTCTAAACAACCACCATCTATTACTTTCAACATGACTTGCAACAAATTTCAAAAAAAAAAGTAGAAAAAAAGGCTATAAAAGTAGAATATTCCACCAGTAATTCATCTCTAGTTCCAGAAGTACACTATATCATAGCAAGATGAAGTATGGTGGATTGCAACTTCGTTCTTCTAACTTATGGCATACATTCCGTATTTTTACCAAAAGACTTGAAAATGATATCCATTCATTCACACAATTATATCCATTCATTCACACAATGATAATAAATAACTTTCAAAAATCATCAATCCCAATGACACTATATTATAGCAAGATGAAGTATGGCATATTGCAACTCCATCCTACTACCTTCTAGCACACAGTCTGTACTTCCACTAGAACAATGCTTCACTTGAAAATGATGATCCAGAGAGAGATAGAGCTACAGGGAAAACACTTTATGTTGACAAGACAAGTTGCTACTTTATCAAACTTGACAGAAACGGACAAGACATGTTGCTACTTTACCAAGCTTGACAGAAACGGCGTTCTAAAAACTACCTCTAACTCATATGAAATAAACTTTACCCAATATGCTTGAAGAAGAGAGAATACTCAATGAATAACTCTTCTCAACCAAATAGAAAAAGAGCAGCAGTTAATTGACTCACAGTGGTCTGACCAAACCCAATGGGATTGCTTGTAGTTAACAATGATGAAGTGCTTGAAAACAAGTTGCCACCAAAACCAGAAGATGGTGAAGTAAATATGCTTGATTGGCCAAAAGGTGGTGCACTTTGTCCAAAGGATGGCGTGGCCTGTCCAAAAGGAGAACTGGTCTGTCCAAGTGAAGGCGTAGTTGATTGGAACAACGGGGATGACTGAGTGTTGCCAAAGCTTAAGCCAGAACCAAATGGAGGATTTGTTGCTTGTGCAGATGACGAACCAAAAATAGAAGTTGATGTTCCAAAAGAAGCAGCATTTGAAGAGCCAAAAAGTGAAGGGGAGGTACTGGCTCCAAAAGGGGGGTTTGAATTAAACAGGGTAGGGGTGGATGATGTTGTCGAGCCAAAGGGGTTCGATGGGGTTGCAGCTCCAAAAGGTGAAGAACCAAACGCAGAGGAAGATGAAGATCCAAAACCTGGACTAGTGAAAGATGAAGTTTTTGGTGCAAAAGGGTTGGAAGAAGTGGAAGATGAAAAGGGGCTAGCAGACGACTGGCCAAAAGCAGGGGCTGAAGAGGATCCGAATCCTGAAGCACCAAAACCACCAATTGCAGCAGTTGACTGCCCAGCAGGCGCAGGTCCTCCTGGTAGCACAAAAATATAATAGTTCAAGTAAGAAGGTGCTTCATGAGATATACAGACTAACATCCTATGGATTAGTTCATTTACCTTTATCTCCAAGCTGATAGTCCTCCCATCGAAGTTCTTCATGGCTCTTATCCTTGTAAACAGGCATGGCTGATATTGATTCAAGTTTTCCAGCTGGTTGTGTACCAGTGTCTACCTCAGCTGTTGCCACATAAGGGGTGACCCTACTTCCCCCACGCTGGGTTCCAAAAGCAGATTGTCCAAAACCAGAGCTGCCAAATGTTGGAGTAGTAGCCTGAGCTCCTACATGAGAGTTGCAAGGAGATCAAAAACAGTAACAAAAGAAAATAGTCATAGTGATAAAACTAAGACCCCAGAAAGCTTACCAAATGGTGAACTCTGAGCTCCAAAAGGTGTTGTAGTAGTGCCAAATGGACTACTACCAAAAGTAGAAGCCGACTGGCCAAAAGCTGGAGAGGAACCAAAACTAAAAGAGGGACTACTTGCAGCACCAAAAGCAGGCGCACTTGCAGCACCAAATGCAGGCGCACTTGCAGCACCAAATGCACTGCCTGTAGCACCAAATGCCGGCGAGCTTGCAGCACCAAATGCCGGCGAGCTTGCAGCACCAAATGCTGGCGAGCTTGCCGCACCAAATGCCGGCGAGCTTGCAGCACCAAATGCTGGCGAGCTTGCAGCACCAAATGCCGGCGAGCTTACAGCACCAAATGCAGGTTGTTGACTTGATGCGCCAAAAGGTGTCGAGGAACCAAATAGATTACTACCAAAAGCGGGCTGTGACTGTTGAAAAGAGCTTCCGAATGGACTAGTTTGGGTGGTACCAGCACCAAAGGCTCCAAAAGCAGGCTTCTGTCCAAAAACAGATGTACCTGTTCATTTGCAACAATTACAAATATCACCATAAGTTACATGTCTGAAGGTGAAATAACACACAAAGCAAAGACAAAACGTCGCACATCAAAGATCGAAACACTGAAATCACCAAAGGCTACAGGGAAAAAACTACAGGCAATACCCAGATTTAGAGTGTGAAATAAATTTAAAAAAAAAAAAAGCAAAACAAGGATGGAATATTATCCCTCTGGTATAAAGGAAAGAAATTACAATTTATTGTGAACCACCATAAGAATTTAAGTCTACCATGGAACTAAGACTCTCTCCAAAGCAAATGTGTAGGAAGTTAGATAAATCAAGTTATATCTGAACTTGATAAGATAATTGCACAGCCACATACAAGGAAAACATATAGGTTTAGTCCTCTAGCTCCGTTTTGCTTGAGGCTCACTTTTCAAGTGAAGCAAGGCATACCATCAAGAATTCTCCTCAAAATACCTATTTGGTAGAATATCCTTATCCTCTATCAGTCCAAAGGTTCTGCTTTTAAAATTAAATATCCAGTAATTCAGGCCTTAGCAAAATGGTAAAATTGTTCCAATTTGACCTGCTGCAACAGAATTTTAACACAAGGATACATGCATTCTTTCCAAGGATAAGACTAACACACAACATACCCTATAAAACCTGCATAGAATAATCATTAAGACTTGATGTGAAAGATTTGCCTGTCCAATCAGGGGTCAGAAGATTTGACAGAGAGTATGTACAATAAATTAAGGGACTGCCCCATACTGTTATGTTTTTCTGCCAGGGATGTGGTTAACTAGAAAGATGTCCTACAACATGACTGTTCCACCAACATTAAGGCCACATAAAAAGAAAAACAGTTTCAACTGATTTACATTTTTGTTTTCTTCTTTTACTGGCACTATTAGGCAATCCTCTCAAAAGAAGGCACCAAACTGAATCTCATTAAAACCAATCAATTCATGAACAAAACCAATAACTCAAGCAACAACTTCAATGTAATCAGTTCAAAACACAGCAAAGAATCCCCAAAGTCAACAGTAGCAGCCCATTACTGACAACATAAGCCACAGAACACAACAAAACAACCATTTAAAGCAACAAACTTTTGCGACAAAAGACCACCCGATTCACTGAAAACTCTATGGGTTCAAAACCTAGACATAAATCCCCCAAAAAGTTGCAGCATTTGTCTCCAAAACCAAAAAAAAAAAAAAAAAAAAAAATCAGCCCCTGACATATAGTTTCTGCACTTATCAATTTTCTTTTTGTCTTTTTCTGCTTGACAGGGGCAA
The DNA here is from genome assembly GCF_036785885.1 of Coffea arabica. Classification (NCBI taxonomy): domain Eukaryota; kingdom Viridiplantae; phylum Streptophyta; class Magnoliopsida; order Gentianales; family Rubiaceae; genus Coffea; species Coffea arabica. The sequence goes on along the minus strand of NC_092325.1, from coordinate 46,340,137 downwards.
CTAAGGAAGTGGGATAAGAGAAGGTGGTACCACAAGAGTTAAAAAGAGAAGTTGAAGGGATGTGGAGGCAAACCGAGGAACAGGAGAGCTGGAAAGAGGGTTGACAAGGTGAAAAGGAGACAAAAGCAAACTAAAACCCAAGAGTTAAAGGTCAAAGAAGCAAACAAAGCCCACATCTTTGCAGAATATTCAAGCCATACTTCCACCAATTTCAGTAACATCTTGCAAGAATTGTCATCACATGAGTAGTGGCAAATGCAATGATAAATTGGAACACATTCTTTACCTTGTTCACTTCTAAAGCTATCCCACACAACTGAATCAATTATTCTCAGAAGCAACAAATGTGAAATTGAGTCATCTCAACATAAGATTGTGAAGTGACTTTTAGACCCAAAGAGGTACAATAATTAGAACCCCCATAACCAAGATTATCAAATCAATAATCAAGCTCACATCAAGCTTTAGCACACTCGAAGTGGAAGAGAAAAGGAGGAAACAAGAAGCATATAAGTTATAAAACTTTAGGCACGTACTTCCAAATGATGATGAACTACCAAAGGCAGGAGCTGATGACACTCCAAAGGCAGGCGTTGAAGTTCCAAAAGCAGGAGATGATGAAGAACCAAAAACTGATGTGGAACCCAAAGGTGAAGAATTTTGGTTCCCAAACACACCAGTAGAAGTGCTACCAAAGAAAGAACTCCCAGTTTGAGCGCCAAAAGGAGTCGTACTCCCATAGGCTTTGGGAGCAAAAGGATTGCTGGCTGCATTGGTGGTCGGCCCAAACACTGACTGTGACCCAAATGGGCTATTAGATGCCTGCCCAAAAGCTGATAAAGGAATAGCACAGTTAGTGCACAAATTAAAAGAATGGTATAACTGTTATCAGTGGATCTATGAATCAAAGGAATCTTTGTAGATAAAAAAGGGCAAAAGGCCATATGATATCAATAACAGTCCTTATTAACAATGCAAAATGTAAAGAAAAGTTCAAGGAGAAGGAAACAGAAATGAAAAGACTAAAGATGACCAGTAAGGGCCTTAAGATTCACAAATTCTAAGTCCGTACCACATTAAGTAGTATAGAGACACACTTACAACGTAAAACAAATAAGAAAACATAAATATAACTCCTAACAAAAAATGTACCTTCAGGCCCTCCCCTCCTAGGGAAAATTAGCAAATAGCAAGGAGGAGCAAAAGGGGAAAAAAGGGGGAAAGAAAGGAGCAGTGGCAGATTGCCAGACAGGTAACGGAGAAATGTAAGAGGGAACACTTACGGCTTGAGCCAAACATCTTTCGTTCCAGAGACAAAGCCTGAATGCAACTCAATCAAGTTTAATCCAGCAAGGGAAAGACCGCAGCTCCTGAGAAAGCTGCAGAAACGCGAATGCAGCACAAAAAATGAAATTGGTAAGGACTAATCAGAGAACATTGTCCAGCCTAATTGGATCGATTGTCTACATGCAACCAACTTGATGCTGGTAATTAAGAATGAAGACCAATAAGACTAGTTCAATTATACCAAGAAAATCAACTCAATTACGAGTAACTGCTCTCTCAAGTCAGTGAATTAAACCTAAGTAGATATCCACAAAATGAGTGAATGGACCACTTCAATTCCCAAAAATAAATAAATAAATAAATAACACTAGCGGAAAAACCACGGCTAGGGGGCGGGTGGTACGCTACATAAACAGAATACAAACAATAAAAAATGTAAAAAACGAAAAGAAAAACAATTTGAAAAAGGGCCGAAGCGAACGAAGTAGCTAGGGTTACGACTTACGATGGTACCTGAGATAGGAAGAAGAAAGATAATAAATACGCCGACGACCGTCGATCTGCCACCACTTGGACTTGACCATAAACGGTGGAGTAGAGGCACCCCCCCCCCCAACCTTCCTACTCCGCTCAGCGTCAGATGGTTGTGCAATCTAGACGCTCCGCAGACTACTTTGCTTTTTTTTTTGCCTTTCTATTTCTGCACGTATTCATACATACATGTACATTTTTCCTTGTTTTCCGAACGTCTCTATGCCCTATTATTATGAGACTAGAAAGACGGAAGAGAGAGAAAGAGAGAGGAAAGGCTGTTTGCTGTAGGAAAAGAAAACCAAAAGATACCGACTTGTAAGTGGTACTTAGAAGACCAGTATTTGTTATACTCCTGATTAGGGCTTTATGAGCAAAAGGCCCTGTTCATAATTCCCGAACCGTTTCGGGTTGGTTCAAGCCCCAACGCCAGTATTGATATGTGTAGCGTATATGGCTCTTGATTCGGTGAAATCATAATTACGACTTTGCCCATCGATCAGTATATGATTTGTTTTCGCAAAGCCCCTTAAAACACAAGTTCATGATTCGTAACAAACGTAGTCCTATAAAACAGCACACTTACTGCTGTTACACCCATGTTTGATTTATTGGGTTTCAGATGCATGTCTATCAATTCTGCTGAGCTTATGTGTTTCTTGAGTTTTTCATTTACTTGGATGCTTCCTCTGTGTTTCCTACTGTACTTTCTGGAGATAATGCTTTCCTTTTCTTCCTTGGGTGTCATTTTTTTTTTTTTTTATGAGTTTTAGTTCTGTTGCAATAATTTTTCATTTCTTAAATTCATTTTTTTTATGAGTTTCAGTTCTTAGCTTGCGATGGTCCGATTGTGATTGATTAATGAGTCTATTGATATGTTAGCTGTTTGAATCATCACTTAATAATATGTGAGTAACTCTTACCAAAAATAAAAATAATAATAATATGTAAGTAAACTGAACAGTGTTATGATTGGTTCATGTCGTGAAGGAAATTAAAGCAAATTATTTTAGTACTAGTTCCCTAATTCTTTTTGGTGTTTTGTTTGTCTAGTTTTCATATTAGACTAGAAAATTTCAAGTCAGTTTCTAAATAAGTTTTGATTTATAATTGTATTTGTTTTAAGAAACTTTACAGTTTATAAATACTATTAGTCTAGTACATTATTATTTGAAAAGTTGAGTTGAGTCTTGAAATTAGGTTTGAGAGAAAATGTTATAATTGAGATTTGTGAATTGTAAAGACTACGACTTGATATTTGTTATTTGAGTTTTGGATTAATAAAATTATTGAGTATTTGTTCTGCTTCTCTTCCTACATGTTTTTATGTGTTAAAAATTGTTTCAGCTGTGCATGCGCGAATTTTGTGTGCTAACAAGTGATATACAAATTTTATATTTTCATCCTGGGACTTGTTTGTAAAATTGGAGCACAAGATCAAAAGATTTATTTTTAACAATTTGGACACATAATTGGTCCTAATTGAGTGGAGATTAAATAATTAAAATATGGATCCGCATTATTTACAACATTGTCCTGTTTTTATCTTTGATGATAAAAATAGTTTTGAGATTTGGAGATCGATGATGAAGAATTTTTTCAAAAATATTAGAATTTGGAATATTATCCAAAAGGGGGTTCACGGAATCTATAGCAGATACAGAATTATCAAGTGATGCAGTTAAACAATTACGGAAGAACAGATAGTTGAATTGCAAGACATTCCACTATTTCAGTACCCAAATCCAATTACGCATAGTAAAAAAATTCATACATGTAAATACATTAAAGCAGACTTGAAATATTTTAATTAATTTTCATGATCATGATGGAGAAAAAATTTGTGACGAAGAAGAAGAAATAAAATTTTTTGATAAGACAAAGAAATAAAAAATTGTAGAAGTTGTGGGTACACATGAACATGAAAATTTTGTGATTCAAGAAAAAATTTCATATGTGGTTGAGAAAAAATGTGAAGTCATTGATAAAATTAAAAATATACCTGAAGATCATAGCAGCGTAGAAATTGTTTATTTTGTCAAGATTGATGAAATTTTTAAAAAGGAAAATCAAATGATAGACTTAGTTGAAATCAATTATCAGGTAAACAAATTAATTGAAAGTTGTGGTACTGCTAAAGTTGATGCAGCTGTTAGTGTTAAAAAATTGAAAGAAAATTATGGCGATATTGAAAATCTCATTGATAAAAATTATGATTTTCTGGTTTTTGAAAATTTTATTAGTGATATGGATGAATTAAATTATGGAGTATTGGATGAAGAATTGGTGCGTATATTTGAATTTTTTTGACAAGAGTAATCAAACCAAGAAATTGTTCGGAAAATACAAGTTTCGTCCAATACCGTAAGTGAAAATGAAATTAGAGATCAATTATAAGTTAGAATTCCATGTCATCTATACAGCGACGGAGTTTTTTATGGAGATTCAAGTTTGTGATGGTATTGGAGATGGCAGTATCAAAAGTTTGGTTTAAGAGAGGCAATAAAGAAAATTAAACTAAGTTATTTTAGTGTTAGATTTATACTCCCTCCGTCCCACTTTGATAGTCTCGTTCTCCTTTTTCGTCTGTCCCAAATTGTAGTCCACTTTCCAATTGAAGAATGTAGTTGTATTTTAATTTTTCTAAAATACCCTTATTCAATGTAAGTTGTTGTTACTATAAACCTACCCCATTTAACGAGAGTTGATTCTTTTTTTACCATCAATTCAAGTTCCCATAAAATTGTACTATATTTAATGTGAGGGTATTTTAGGAAAATAGCAATCTAAATTTACTTTTCCAATAAAGTTAACTACTTTTTCTTAAATTATGTGAAAAAAGAAATGAAACTATCAAAGTGGGACAAAGGGAGTGATTCTTTTTTGTGTCTTGTTTATCTAGTTTTCATATCAGTTTTTAAGTAAGTTTTGGTTTATAATTTTATTTATTTTAGGAAACTTTGCAGTTTATAAATACTATTTGTCTAGTAGATTATTATTTGAAGAGTTGAATAAAAGAATTGAGTTGAGTCAAGTCTTGAGATTAGGTTTGAGAGAAAGTTTCATAATTGATATTTGTAAGTTATCATGAGCGAAAGATTACGATTTAATATTTGTTATTTGAGTTTTGGATTAATAAAATTATTGAGAACTTGTTGAGTATTTATTATCTTTTTTCTTCCTATATATTTTTTATATATGTTGAAATTGCGTCCGCTCTACTAAGGTGTCAACAGGTCGGATTCGAGTCGAAATTAAAAATTTCGGACCTGGACCTGTTTTTATGTAGTAGATCTGAACCCGACCCGTATATTTGACGAGTCCTGATTTTAGAGTCTCGAAATTGGGTCCGGGTCTAAAAGGTCCAAATTTAAATATTTTAAAATTAAATTCAAAATCAATCACAAATTCAAATTTCAAACTTAGACAAGTCAAATTACAAAGTTAAATCACAAATAACTCACAGTAGTCAAACTAAAACTAACCACAAATCAATCTACAAAGTCATTACTAAATTGTTAATTTAGTAAAATACTATATTTAGAAATATTTATATTTTATAATAATTAATATATTATTTGGATCCGAGTCGAATACGGGACAGAATCCTATATTCCGTATCCGACCCGTTTTTGTTAGAGTAAACGGGTTCGGATTCAGGTTTGGGTATTAGAATTATTTTTGAATCCAAATTCAAAAAAATTTATCGAATTCAGGTTAGATCCGGGTTTAAACCAAACCCGTTGGCACCTCTACGTTGTGTGCGCGCAATTTTTTGTGTGCTAACGTGTCGCATTAAGCTTTTCAAGTGAACTTTAATGATCTATCTATTCTTTTTTTTTTTTGGTTGCCTGTCACGGTATCCAGGGTTTTGCCTTGACTAATCCGTTGGTCGACCCGAGTCGCACACCTGATTGTGGTGGATGAGTCTCCCAACAAGGGTGGTTGCGTATGCCAGGTTTCGAACTTGAGACCTGCTTAAGTAGAACCAAGCTGCTTACCACTTGGCCCAACCCTGGTTGGTTCTATTCATGGCTACTAACTTTACTTGTTTGTGGATTTTGTTCATACATTAACTCGGTAAAAGGGATTGGATTTTCTATAGTGGATGACATCTTAATTCAATTATGACTTCTTTATCAATCATATAGGTAGAGACTATGCTACTACCATTGTGTCACTTTATCAGCCGTCGTTTGCTACTACCATTGTGTCCGATTAAAAGGTACTAATACCTCAAGGGCTATTCAATGATATTGGAATGTTCTTCTGCAATGAATATATGATACCTTAGAATGTATTGCATTTTGTTGCATAGCTAATGTCCAATGGATGTTTCATGCTATATCAGGTATTTTGTTTGGTTCCCTTTGCATATAGTTTAGATTGACCAAGGGAAATATATGAATGCAAAACCTCTACAGTGACGAGGCTTGCATGCGACCTACATTCACAATTTACACGAGTCCAATTGAAAACAACCAACGTACCTTGTATCGTAAAGAAGTAATTCAAGATTTTAATACAAGATCTTTTGTAAGTAAGGAAATAATTTATCAATATCAATTGAACCAATTTGTATTAGCGTTTTCCATGCTTGTGAAACTAAGTAACATGCTCCCAATCCAATCCCAAGCAGTAGGCTATCAGTATTAGATGATAACAATTGTGCTGATAAAGAAAGAAGAACCAAATCTTCTCACTAGTAAGACAAAAGTAAAGAAGATGCCCATTTGCAAAACTCAGGTAGATCATTAAGAGACAAAAAAAAAAAAATTCGGCTTGACTTGCGTGATGATAAAAATAAATGGAATATAATTTCGGCTAAACGGAACCTCCTGACAAGAAGAACTTTATGTTACAAAAGATGTTTGTCGTCATTATTCACACCAATGCAATTGCTGTGTCAGAAGCATATACACAAAACGAACTCTCCAATTGATATCAGAAGCATAAAAACCTTTCCAGTTAATTTCAATTTGGTGGTAGTGGTATTACTACCAATTGATTTGTGAGGAGAAAGAATAATTCAAAGAAAAGCGGAAAGTGGGGAATAACCAGTAACTTCATTCATGGGTATATGAATATTAGACCTGTGATGCATGTCCTATTAATACTTGGTCCTACTGTTTTCGCATGGCCATTATTATGTTCTTAACCCGTAAAGCCATCATAATAAAACGCAAAAACTGCTTCTAAGTATCGATCTTTTTTTTGAAAAAAGCATCGATCCTTGTGGCAAGCAAGCAGCGCCTTCAAATAAAAATCAGGATGACAGAATAACAACCACCCACCCATAGCCATATAGCTCTTATAGCGCTTATAGCTCTTATAGCTCTTAGCCATTTAGCCATAGGAGACGATGATGCTGATGAAGACGAGCCGCGCAAAATCATATCCTTTTGTTGTAAAGACAGCCATTAATGTTGCATTCACTATTAGTAATATACTTCTCGGGCAATTAGAAAGCGGTGGTTTAGGGTTGCCATCGTGACTGTGACTCACCTCTTGCATCCAAAACAATATGGGCTGCCGACACCTATGGTTGGCAAGCTAAGCTCATCGTTATCGTCCCCAGCTAAAAGAAGAGAAGGATGGACCATTGGTTGTGTAGCCCTGTTTGTAGGAACAATGATGTGGTCTTCGCGGTTCTTCCTTCAATCAGATATTGGCTCTAAGTTGACCCAAATTTCAGAACTTCTGAGACATGGCTGATTCATGTCACTTGGAATTTCCAGTGTCTCGCATTAATCTTGCCCCTCATTCAGCTTAATCGGATCACTTTAAGTTGTTCCGAACCTACCAAGTATAGTATGCTGCACTAACCATTGAAAGAAACAAATTTCCCGTCTAAACGATCCATTCCCTTAATTCTATAGCTGCTGCTGAACCTAAAATTTGGCCCTGTTGGGATGACTGAAGCACTTGCCTCACACGCTACTAATACGCTCACAAAATGAGGTCATTATTGTGCAAAGAGAAATATAATTGAAATTATGATTTCAATACGAGGTTTTTTTTGTGGTTGTAAATGTTATAAAGTCATTTCTCATTCAAATAATACTTAGCTTTGCGTTTTAATAGCTTTAGAATAATTGTACTACAGGGAAACGTATAAAAAAAATTTGTTGTTTAGGTAGATCATATTAAAGAGCACAAGACTTTCTAAATATCAAAGGAAAAATGTATTTTTTTTTCTTCAAAAATTGAGGAAGAAAATATTAAAAATAACTTAAGAATTAGTCTTAAATTCGACAAGGTTGAGCGGGGCACAGTGGGATGAGGGGATAGAGTTTTTTTAGAATTGGCTATATTTGACATAAATTGCGTCTCTACCCTTACATATGGCTCACACACGGTATAGAATAGATGTTTGAATTGAAATAATTGTTTTGGACAATTATTTTAGAATGATATATTATTGTAACATGGCGTGATGCATTTGAGATAAGAAAAAAGATATTTAAAAAAAGAAGGAAAAAGTGCTTATAATGTAATAAAAACATTTTCTCCCCGAAAATGAGTTGTTCAAACACACTGAGGATGCCAACCAATAAAATTATTCCTATCCATAGCCCTTGTCCTTTTGCCATTGGTAAGACATTATCCATAAATTTTGGCTCAAGTGCAAAGACCAGCAATGAGATAAAATTATTGGGCAAGAATTTGTATAGTATTTAGCTGTTAAAGAGAAGGCAAAAATAGTAATAAGAATGTCAATATCAATTGCCATTGCTTAGTTAAAGAAAAATGCTTTTGGGTGAATAAAAAAATAGTTTAAATTTAGTAGTAATAAAGTAGTACTATTACTTATTACTAGCAATAATATAGGATAGGGTACATTTTATATACACAACTAGCTAGGGTCTGCTTCCCACGCCTTTAGACCTGTTAGTAAGGTTCCCAGCCATGCAAAAGCAGTATATATTAGTTGATAAGAGCAGCTAAGTATTGATTAAAAAAAGATGCTTGGTTAGCACGCAAAAGCAATGTGTACTAATACAAAAGATGGAGGTACTGCAGTTGATTCTATAGCGAATATTTTCTCCTGAATGATATCCTTTGGCTAAAGAAAGTTATTCATACAGAACTACATATAGCTATAAGATAAATGAGATCAGTTAAAAGGAACTTATTAATGCAAAAGAGGCAATATAATAGAAACTCATAATAGGTGTATAATAAACCTTTAATGGAAATATCACTGTCATTCACAATTTGTTGTCTCACATCATTCAAAGAAGGCGCGACAGCAATTCCTATAAGAGTACAAATGAATGCATTTGAGGCAATATTTTAAAACAATTGCTAAAGTAACATTGGCTAACAGCACCAACAATAAATGTTTTCATGGCAAACCTGGTATACTTTGTATTGCATCTGAAAGATAATTATAACAATTGCTGCAGATTGGAGATTAACCTGCTGGATAAGAGTAGTTAGTAAATAAGGACACTTAGAAGATAGAAAAAGTGTTATATAGTTAGGCAAACGAACATGAATTTTGTAGTGTATTGGATTGCAAGGCTTGATGGAGACATTGCAGTTTTGAAGAAGAACCTAAAGAAGATAAACAGAAGCAAATCAAATTCATAGTGAAGAAGTATGGGTTTTAAGCAGGTAAGACACGGTATATTAATTGAAAGTAATATAAACTTGCTCATGTATTGAAGAGTCAAACAAAGAAATGTTGAGATTTCTTTTAGAGTCCCCAAAAAACTATAAGTAAAACTATAAGAATCGCTGAAAAAAACATAGAATCGCTGAAGATGCACATATGGTAAAACTATAAGTAACACAGAACAAAAAATGGAGAAATGACAACAAAAAATAATGAAATTATTGTTCTTAACATGTCTATGAAGCTTTGCAATTGTAACATTAGAAGAATTCAATGTAGATAGCCAAAAGAAGAAAGAATGCGTTAGATTTATTAGAAAACAAAGGAAAGTCGATCCAAAAGAAAATGACACATTTTTGGGATTATAGTAAAACTTGCACTTGCTTATACGATATGCAAGCATTTAATTGCTGAGCATATGAACCACAGAAAAAGAATTCTAAAGATAGGATAAAATTCAAGTCAATTTGTTTTCGAAGTTTCATTTGCAGTTTGTCTTGATGTGTTTGTAATACTAAACATAGGACAAAGCTGTGAGTGAGATGGTGTGTTCTCTTGCAGAAAAAGAATTCTAAACATAGGACAAAGCTGTGTTTTGCAAATGTAGATAACTTAGCAAATACATATTTTAAGAGTGAGTGAGATTTACAACAAAGGTTGAATAAGTTGAGATTTATAAGTCGTTTTAAGCTTAACAACTTAAAAATGATATTCATCACATATATAATTTTCCAAAATTTGACCCATTTTTGACATTTTCTAAAAACCTCTTATTTTCTTGCTAGTTGAATTTCTCTATACTTCATGTGTAATTCAATTAAAGATGCCATACAAATGAAAACAAAAAAACCAGTTTCACAAAAAACAGAACTCTACAGATAGTAATGAGACCAAGAGTTATTCTGAATCCCTTAAAAAAGAAGTAATAAAGCAACAAATTGAGGATTCCTTAATAAATGTTGAAATTGAAAAGGCTTGAAATGGAAAAGGATATCTTAGATGCTCTAGCTGTCTTTATAACCTGCATATAGTATAGAAATTTAAGTATTGGAGTGAGCAAATAAGAAATGTCAAGTAAACCACAACAAAAAAAATGGGTATAGAATTATAATATCACAACACAAGAACTTCAGAAGAAGCATTCTTCAGCATATATACTAAGAATCAATAAGACTCTAATCTGCCTAGAAAACCTCAAAATCCATCAAAATAGAAACATAGACAAATGAATACATAGCAACAGTTGACATTTAACAATTGAAGAATGAATCAAAGAAAAAGAAACAGAGGCAATAGTTCATGGAACATCTCCTCTTTCTTTTGCTTTTGTGTTTTTTTTTTTTTTTGGGTAAATGTAAAACTTCTCAAGGGATATTCATAGTGGTTATTGTTTATGGAGGGGTTTCAAATGGTGGACTGCTCATTTCCAAAGGAAAAAGCATATGACTTGTTGCATAAACAATCACTTAAATGCTTACAGATTAAACATTTGTCAAACGAAAAATTAGGCTGTCATCATCCCTAATACATCGTAATAATGCCTGTCTAGGCAAACAATCAAGCCTCACAAAAACTTTTGTACAATGTACAACAGATACATGCAGGCAGCAGTAAGTACTAATGAAAAAACCTACGTAATCCACTCAATTCACAGGAAAACACAAACCAACCATAAAGGATAGCCTCAGTCTTTCGAAAATAACATATCACAATCTCAGTGCAGAGAACACACCATCAATCCACATAATGTTTGTAAAAAACCCAATTAACCAAGGGCTATGGACAAAATTACCATTGAAACTGGGGTCATGATTTCATAATTGATTCAAGAACACAATATACAAATCTATAATGTTCACTGTAAAAAATAATAGTGATCTAAGGTCATGGAACATTTGTCTTGCTTACCCTCTAAAAGCTCAAACTTTTCATCTAACCACCTAAGCCTATAAGACAGTCAATTTTTGGAAACATGTGAAAAAAGCCATCGTAAGTAACTTATTCATTAAGAGTAGGTGTGTCAGGAATAGAAGAATTGAGGAAAATCAAAACATGAAAAACATAAAAAAGTAGATAATTAAACAGTGGAGACAGATCAAAAAGAGGTTATCTCAAAAATTGATCACTCTATATGAACCCTATGCAATCTTTCAACATTGAATAACCAGCTGGTCCTGAAAAGCAAAATCAAAGAGTAAGTTTAATGCAAAGGCAACTTAGTGGTACAAGAGAACCTAATTTCATAATATTTTTTTGTAAAACATTCCATACATGGGAAAGATTAAAACAAATAAGCAACCTGGAACTAAATTAGAAAGCTATCTGCCAAAAGACAACAAAGGCAAGAGCTTTAATGCAAGGCAATGTAAATGAAATACACGCAAATCTTCAACCAAACTATTTAAACCTAAAATATGAACAATATGTTATAGAATCTATGACCTGTAAAACATAAAAACCCAAAAAAAAAAAAATTCAGGAGCAAGACCAATTACAGTAAAACTGATGATGAAGTAGAAGAGAACTGCAGAGAATACAACATACATGAAAACAGAGAAAAAGCACCACCATACTGTAATCCTGAATAGGAAATCGATGGTCTGTCAAAACAAAGAATTTTGAAATTAAAACCAAAACCAACAATTGAGAAAAAATTAAGAGGCTTATGCAAGTAAATCATTGGTGCGTCACTTCCCAGATCGAAATCTGGAAATGATTTGAAAAATTACTGCAAGGCAATAAATCTTCCAACAGCTGCTTCAACGGCAACTGGTCGTGCTCTTTGGACCACAAACTAGAATCTTGAACTTAAATCATATGCCATTGACCTATTTTTTTCCCCCAAAGATAGCTTTGAAAAATTAATTTGCAAATCTTGATCAATTCCTAAGATTATCATAAAAAACAATTTACAAATTCCAATAATAGGAAGCCTACAAGTGAACGTAAATACTAAAGTCACAACCTATTACCCTCAATCTTAGTAAGTATGGAACTCCTAAATTGTTGCATCCTTAAAAGATAATGAGCAAAAAAAAAAAAAATTTATTGTCTCATGAAATTCAATCGAGTAAAATAATAAGAGTTCAAAGAGGAAATTTTATACAAATAACTATACAACGAAATTACTAATTTGTAAAGTGGTTTAAAAAACATAGGGAAAGAAAAGAAGGCTTACGTCTCTGTCGAGAACATAGGTCTCATGAAACTTGTCATGCTCGGACGAAACCTAAAACAGGAGTAAACTATAATGTACATAGAAATACTAACGATAAAAAAGAAAACAAAAGACAATCATGTACAAAAAAAAATTCCAAGATTGCACTTGAAGGGAACATATATCTAAATTTTCAAGTACACATCCAAAAATAAATCCAGACAACCAATATACATAGAAAGATATTTATTTTTTTTTTTAAAAGATGGCAAGGAAAGAATTCAAGGAAAAATTTAGAAACTGGTTATTAAAGGGGGAAAAAAACATCTTTTCTGCTTGGACCACTGGCTTTTCCGTTCTCCTGCTTTTGCTTGCCATTTTCTATATCGAGTTGGTTGGATGTATTATTATGATAAAGAAAATGAAAGGCTAAAGAAAGTTGAAAAAAATATGGCGAAAATAACAGGCAAGAAAAAAATTGAAAAAAAAATATATAAAAGAAAGTCGAGAAAGGAAAAATGCAAGTCTAACCTTAACCCTCTTGAGGCCGGAGGAGACCTGTAATACTGTAATTTCTTCTACACCGGGAAAAAATTTACTTCACAAATATATACGTATTATATGTTAAAATTCGACTGGTAAACCCTCTAAAAAATCGAAAAGGCTAAAGAAGTCTTGATGATGAGAAAGAAAAAAAGTCTTACTTTGTTGTTGCTCTTGGTCAGAATTAAAAACCAAAAAAAAAAAACCAAAGAAAAGAAAAGAGGAAGAAGATGAGAGAAATTAGAGGATGATTGAAAGGAAGATGAAGTGAAGAGTGAGATTAATGATGAAGAAAGGAAATAAAAAATGGGCATTTCTGACTTCTCAATCTCCACCCTACTTGGTAATCACGATAAGGTTAAGGAAAAGAACAATAAAAGGGCACAAACATGATTAAAATTACAAGAAAGCCTAACCAAACATTAATAAACGAACACACAAATCTCCAAATTTATGGGTAAAACCGGACCACCAAGGGCATTATAGAGAAAGAAAATGCAAAGTCAATATCAGAAATTCAGAAGCCATAAATTTCACCTTTTTGTCATATTGGAAAGACCAAAATACTCCTAAGGAGAGCAGATGAAAGCTAATAAACAGTAATCCAAAAATTTTTTTTATATAATATAAAAATATATGTACTATCATCGTCAGATTAACTAAATATATATATATATATATATATATATATATATATATGTGCGCGCGTGTGTGTATAAAAATTGAATTTTAAATTCAAAATTTGCATGATTTTGTACATGATGCTACTTGATGCAAGTAAATGAAATAGGTCGACGGCCGAGGGTCGCGTGACTCGCGTCTCACTGTCTCGTCTTTCTTTAGGTTGTGTTTGGATTGTATTTTTCGTCATTTTTCATGGAAAAATTACTGTAACGATTTGATATATGTGAGGGAAAAAGGTGATAGGGAAATGTGATCACGGAAAACGACAATATTTTTCGACGGAAACAAGCAATCCAAACAAGGCCTTAGTTTCTTGCTGGATTCAACTAACTCTCATCAAACCTTTTCGGTTGTTCGTTTTCTTTTCTTCCTTTAACCAAAGGGACCAAACCAGTCGGTTGGATCTATCTTGTTCCTCCTTGCCATTTTCATATTTGTTTTATTTATCGTAATTGCAAATTCGAAATCGTACTTAAGATTTTGTTGCCTGCGATGTGTTTGCAGATGAGCTGCTGATCGTTAAATTTTGGAGGAAGAGATTAGTAGTAAGTAGTAACTATTCTCTTCGTTGGTTGTTCAAGATTTAATTTTGTATATTGGGGTTTCTTCACCTCCCTCCTAAGTCTAAGTAGTACTTTACCACTCGTAAACTTTTACCTGTTTTTTTGTTTTCTTGGGGTTTGTATTTGGTAACTTTGTTTCTTCATTGAGTCGACAATTTATTTTGTGGGCCTTTTTTTTTTGGGTTTCTTGGGAGGCGGGGTGGAGGAGTGGGGAGAGGGGATTGCAAAGGATTTGCTCACTGCCGATTGTAAAATTATAATCCTATTCCTAGTTACAGAGAGGAAACAACTTGAATGGTTTAATAATCCTTCGTTACTGTATTCGACACCCCCGCGGAGAAGTGAAAATTAGCTGCTACAGTTGCGGGATAAATGAAAGAAAATGTTGTTCCAAACCCAGAGGCAGGATCACAAGAAACTAGTGTGGCCCTAGGAGCTGACGCTGCCGGTAATTCATGTCATGTTGAAAAGCAGAGCTTGGATGGAAAAAGAAACCATGCCTCATCGGAGCATTTAGCCGTCCCAGAAGAAACCCCGCTTACCATTTTGGTTTCTCATCATCCTGAGTCGTTGCATCAGCACGGTGATCGGATTGCAAATCCAGCCCCTGAGACTGAGCTCAACCAGAACGCCTATCTGGGTAAGGACTCTCCTAAGAAGCCTGACTTATCCAGGGATCCTAGTTCTCATGAACAATGCAGGTAAAAGTTGACTAAAAAATCAACTCAATCACCTATAAGTGCAATTGCCTGCACCTCAATGTATTCTTTTATTGCTGTTTCATAACTTATGCTTGAATCTTTTGATTTCATTGATATTGAAGTTTATATCGAATTGATAGATGTAAAGAAGCCAATTATTCTATCAGCTTATTGTCAAAAGTCTCGAGACTGATGCTTCCTGCACAATGTTTCTATTGCTTCATCGCAGTCGATTCAGAATTGTTTGACCTTATGCATTTGCTTTTATACAAGTACAGCGTATACCTATTTGGTTGCCCTGTATTCTGGATTGAGTAGTGTATATAATTATGTGTATCTAGAGTGCATAGTTATATCGCATGCAAAAGCAGAAGAGACACATTAATTATATGCTTACAAGTTGTTTTTATGAGATCTACTGTCATGTCCTTGGTCCAAGCAATGGAAATATCAATTGCCAGATTATTGATACAAACTCCTCAAAAATGCTAGCTGAAGTGTGATTAGCCATTTGGTGACTTAATATTGCAAATACTTTCAGTGGAGTGACTTCCATTGACTCTTTATTAATCTGGAAATCAGATTTGTTCTGAGAACACTATCTCCGTGTTCCAAGCAATGGAAGCAGTGGAAATATCGATTGCCCAATTATTCTCACAAACTCCTCAAAATTGAAGAGCAGTGATATGTTATCGTATATGCATCCAAAGAAAAAAACGTTCCGAGTAATCTGATTTTCAAATCAATAAAGAGTCAATGGTAGTGACTCCAGTGAAGGTAATTGCAACATTAAGTCACCAAATGGCTAATCACACTTCAGCAAGCACTTTTAAGGAGTTTGTGTGGATAATCTGACAGCCGATATTTCCATTGCTAGGAAGAACGATGTAGCGTACTCTGAACAGTAGATCTCATTATAACAGTAAATCTCTGAACGATCTGGTTTCAAATTAATAAAGAGTCACTGGAAGGGACTCCACCAAAGGTAATTGCAAACATTAAATCACCAAGTGGCTAATCACACTTGATATACTTGAAGCAAGCATGCATAGATAACTGTAACATCATGTCATACAGGCATCATGATAAAACTCAGTTTTTTTTTTTTTGGGGTAAGTGGGAGGTCTTCAACCCTGGACCTCCTACTTACAATCACTCCTAGTTAGTTTCTAGTTTTCAGAAGTAGCATTGAAATATATTTGTTCTTATTTCAGATAGCATTTAAGTGTGGTATAATTTTGATCCATTAAGGTATATTTCTGTTGGAGTTATGGTTAGTCAGTGAAGATGCTCTAGCAGAAGTTGATCTCAAGCCCTGATATACATGCTTATTTGCTCTCAAGCTCTGATATACATGCGTATTTGCTCTCAAACCCTGATATGCATGCGTAACTACTACTTTCAGGGCAATTTATTACCGGCCATATTAACATTCTGTTTTGGACATACTCAATGTCCCATCTGCTTTCTCGAGATGACTATTCTCTTCCCATATCCAGTGTGATATTCTAGGCATCTGGGTGATCATTTTAGATTAGTACCTTTGTCACAAAAATTTTCTGATTCTTCCCTCACCTGACAACATAACAGGACTTGAAGATACTCGCCAGTTGTGAAATTATGTTTAACCTGATGGAGACTCCTTTCATGTTTGTTTGTTTCATTTTGTGTTCCTCCTCGTCCACCTTATACTTAGCTTTGGGTTAAGGATGGTGTGGGAACTGCTGGTAACTCTGTTGGGTAGACATCAGATAATCTGCGATGTAGGTTGGTGGGAATAACTCACGTTAAATGAACTGTGCCTAATTGCATTACAAAAATGCTTTACTTCAAAAGATTTGGAAGGGAATCAATAGCATGGCTGGTAGCCTTGTGGTTGAGCTTTGAGGGTCCAGTTATGAAGTTTTCCACTATTTAAAAGTGTTTACTTCTGTCTATATCAGAATTATGCATGGCATAATTTCTAGAATTACCTGGGATGAATTTCTTTTCTATATATTTTGTAAGCTTTATGGAAGAATTATAGCAAGTATTAAAAAGGTATTTAAACTCTGGAACCTTGTTGACTTTTTGGCTATATGCAGAGTATGTCAGCAGGAGAAGGACGACACTTTGATAGACTTAGGATGCCACTGTCGAGGTGGACTTGCAAAAGCACATGAATCCTGCATAAACACCTGGTTTAGCAGTAGAGGATCAAACAGATGCGAGATTTGCCAGTAAGCTATTGCATACAACTTCCATTCCGTAGCTTTTGATGTATATTAGCCTAATGTGTTCTGGCATTTTAATCTGTAGGCAAGTAGCTGGAAATGTTGCAGTTCCAGAATCCCAGCCAAGTGTAGGTGCCTTTTATATTTTATTAAAATGCAAAAAGCAGATTCCCTTTTGACTGTTTGTATACTTAATAACACGCTTCATTCTGGTCCTGTGATGTGGGTTTTTTCTATGAGTGTGTTGAGTAGTGCATTCAAGGAAACTGGGATTGAAAATGATTTGGTTATGGCCAGGCAGTTGTCGTATAAGACTGATGCCTTCTGCTTTTGAACTCAATGTCTTATAAATTATAAGTTATGGTGATTTGAATCAGACCATGCAGAGTGGGCATAGATTATGTTGGAGAGAAGAAATTGCTGTTCAACATTGTTGTGAGCTTTAACTTCTAGTCTCTTTAGGATGTCTAGGTTGTAAACCTTTGAGATGGAAAAAACAACTTAAATACCTTCCAGAGTCAATTTCTTGTAGCTCAAATCGTGTTTTACTTCCAAAAAATGTAGAGGATCGATCTTTCCCCAAAACCCCCACACACCCCCCTCCCCCCCCCCCCCCCCCCCCCAAAAAAAAAAAAAAAAACTTCAACCTCCAAAGTTCCCAAGTTACATTTAAGTCTTGGCTATTTTGCTCAACAATTTTGATTAAAGAAGGCAACAGAAAGAGAGGAAAATAATTGATAGAATAGATGTTCATTGAACCAACTTAAAAGACTCGTGAAAATTGAGATCCATGCAGCTGGAATCATTTCAATAGTTGCTGAAATATTTAAAGCAAGAGTTCCATACCTTGTTGGTTTTTTTTGAAAAGCTTAAAGAAACTGACAAATTGAAAGTGTTATTTAACTCAGCCTGCAGAGGTGCAAATGGTTTGCTGAACTTTTTTAACACCTCGACTGTCTCTCCGTAGTCAGGAGAGCTGAAGGTGGATTATTGTAACTTGAATAAAGCATCACTGGCAAAAGTAATTGAAGAGTTTAAATATTTGAGGGAAAATGACACGTATTTGTGTTAGATTAGTCTAACTTTTTTGGTTTATGTATTTAAAATTCTATTTCCAAACAGTTGGAAAATGACACGTATTTGGTTTATGTATCAACTCAATAGTTGTCTTGAAAGGCTTTATATTAGTTAAATAGTTTGTGTTTGTGACAGGCAAGTTATTGGGTATGGAGAGTAGGCCCTGCTCATAGAGGAAGACGTATTGGACAAGGCCGTGAAAGGGTGAGGCTAAAGTAGACAAAATTTCTACAGAATGGAAGTCATCACACACACATGTTTAATGTTTTCGATGCCCTGGAATTGCTATATTTTAGGGTTGTTTTGGTCCTCTTTGGGTGGCTTTCTCAATTCTGATTGGCGGTCTTCTGTTGGATGTGCTTATATCAATCACCCTCGGTGTCTCAGCACTCCCTGTAAATATTATTATTGGTATGGTTCCTTGATGGATAATAATGGATTTTATGAATTTCTGCAAATAGGACTTGTGCAATCACCACCTTGTAAACTGAACACAAGCTTGAAAGCAAAATTTGCAGGAGTAATCGTTGTTTTGGGGCTAGGAACTGCTCTTCGGCTTGCATTCGAGTTCTGCAACGAATGGAGCTTAAGAAGAGTAGTGCACAGGGTGGAAGCAAATGCCAGTATGGGGTATCATCCTGCATTGTAGACTAACTTGTACATAAATAGATGCCAGCGGCAAATGTTTGGTGTCAGCAGAAGATATTCAAGAATTGGCACTCTGTTGGATCTCTCTTCCTGCTCTACATGGCTCGTTGGAGAGAGATGGAGAGCATGTGGATTAGGCTCTAAGTTGCTCCTCCTCTTCTTCCTTTTTATCTTTTTTTTTTACCCTTCGCTTCATTTGATGGTACACTACATGTTGTCCTTGGACGGGTGAATTGAGCTGGATTTTGGGTAATGTTCAAGTTTTGCTATAAACTTTGGATGTGGATTTTCCTTTCCCGTGTATCGGCTTTAAGTCGCAAATGGAATTCGGTTACCTGCGTCATTATTGAATTGTTAGAATAATACCGGCGAAATTTTGTCAAATTTGTGACATAGTCACCTTGGGTGGCGATCAAGTTGTGGCCTTAATTAATACCATTGATAATTCTGCAGGCGCATGACAGCCAATAATGGGGTGTAATCTTTTATCCTCTGCCTCTAAGGAGCCAGGATAAAAGAACGGATCTAAAGTGTTACATTTTCTGCTAAACTGTGAATTTTGTCCACATATGCAATTGAGAGTGTGGGTAATAATTTTAGAGTTTTTTTTATAGTGTGATCACCGTTGATTTATTTATTTATTTATTTTGGTTTTAGATATTTGAGGCTTTTATTACGAAAAAGAAACTATCCAAACAATGAATGAAATATGGGGGTTAGACGTTATTAGATAACAAACAAGTAGAACAAAAACGGGAGTTATCTTTCTAACACGTGTGATATGGTACCAGAATTAGAACAAATGACGTGGAACTAGAATTGGTAAATTTCTCTTTTTCGGGGATAAGTTTGAATTGGTAATTTTACTAGTAAATGAACCAAAAAAGTAATTGTCACAAGTAATAATGAAGAAAACGAGAAAAGAAAGACAAAGTTGGGCAAAGAATCCCAGAAGGATGGGATGAACCATGAAGGAACGAGAAATGAGTGGAGTGGTTCGAGTATGTCGCGAGATAAAGAAAGAGAAGGAATGAATCGAGCGATTCGCTGCAGAAGAAAATGTGAGTGCTGTGTAAAATGCTTGCACTTGCATTTAAAAATAAAACGGGGGATGAAGCATGAAATTGTGAAGTTAACCAAAAAGAGAAAAGTTAAGGATTGATAATTTCCGTTGGCAAAAATGCTGCAATTGGCCCAAATAATGCTGGCCATAGAAGATGAAGTTTAAGAAGATTGCGACGACGGTAATAGTTACTTACTGCTCCTCAGTTGTTGCAAGTGTCTGGAGGGAGCAGTAGTCCCTAAAGAGCGTTTTCGGACTACGGACCAGTGAGGGAGCAGCTGAGCGAGTCCACAAACAACCAAACGCGACACATAAAAAAGAGTAAAGTAGGGGAGAGGAGTAGATTGAATTGATCTTATCGTTTCGTCAAAAAAAAAGAGTAGATTGAATTGATCGATAATTTTCACATTAAAAGTAGTAGGATTTTAGTACATAACAGCTCAACTGTTAACTCTTGCAGCAGAGACCGGAATGAATGAAGAATGAAGGAGGACTCAAAAAAACTATAGCTCAACAGCAATCCCCATTCCCCCACCCACTTCTCTTTGCCATTTCTAAATTCTTCTATTAAGTACTACATTATTAAGTATTATAGACTCTTTGTGCTTACTGGGTCCTTCTCTTTCTTCTTCTTCTTCTTCTTCTTTTGGGGCGGGGAAGGGAGGGAATTGGCATTAATACAAGTTATCAGAGAGCGTTCGTTCGTTGTGTTTTCTGAATTATGGGTGTTGTGTCGACGGAATCTTTACCGCTTGGGTTTAGATTTAGACCCACCGACGAGGAGCTCATCAACCATTACCTGAGGCTCAAAATCAACGGCCGCCATGACGAGGTTCAGGTCATCCCCGAAGTTGACGTCTGCAAGTGGGAGCCCTGGGATTTGCCTCGTATGTCCTCCTAACTCAATAACTACTCCTCCTTTCTTTCCCTCCTCCTCCTTTGATTCTACTACTACCCTAGCAGCTTTACCTTATCCTTCAATCTATATGTATATATACACTCGTATCTTTCTCTGTTTGTTGGTTCGCTGCTCTCCCTTTCCTAGAAGATTTATGACTTTGATGATGTGCTTTTCTTTTTTTAAAGTACAAAAGTTCGATTCCTTGCTACTTCTCCTTCGTCCCCCTCTTTACCTCCTTTCTTTAACCCCAATTTCCCCATTTTTCATTATTGTCAGGGCATCTTCTTTCTTTGCTTTATGTTTTTCAACTTCCCCACCTCGAAAATTAACCCATACAACTACTACTTAATCCTTCTTAACTATTGCTACAAATATGCAGCCCCATCTTTATCCATCCATCTCTCGGGGGGAAGGGGGGGGGGGGTAGGGGAAATAAATTCCAAAGTTATAGCTCCCGAATTTGTTCTATTATTCTTTCTTTTGTTCCTATTCCTTATGGAATTTGTCTTTCCACGCGTTGCTGGCTCTTTCTCGTCGAGATGCATTTTTTCTCGATGCAACATCATATTCCCCACTCGGTGAATGATAATTAATACGAGCTCTATCTTAGTATGCTGTTCCCTTGTTTTAGGTTCTCACTAACCTTTCCATGCTCTGCTGTTTGTTGCTAGTTTCTTCTAAAACCATACTAGTGCTATTATTCTGAGGGACTCTTCTCTCTTCCTCTTCCATGCTTGATTAATTAGTCGTCCCCTGTCTGGCTTTTACAACTTTTTCTCTGAAGGTTCATTTCTTCTCCTTTTTTTCCTTGTTATACTAGTTTGTATCTTTCCTGGTTCGAGTCAACTCGTGCCTTTCCCATGTTGCTATGTTGAAAGACAGGATTGTGTATGGGTGCTCAGTTTCTGTTCACCAAACTTTTCTTCCATTTCTAAAATCATTTTACACGTCTGCATTTGATTACTTCCCGCGATCACTACCGACTAGCAAAATTTTGGCAATTTTTATGTACTACAAGAAATTTCATCCATTTGAATCATGTCTGTAGTGTCATTGTCTTTTCATGTCCTTGCAAGTCAAAACGTTTTTTTCTTTGTTACAGAGCTTTCAGTCATAAAGACAGATGATCCAGAATGGTTCTTCTTTTGTCCACGCGATAGGAAGTATCCAAATGGGCATCGCTCTAACAGGGCCACTGATGCTGGTTACTGGAAAGCAACTGGCAAGGACCGTACCATTAAGTCTCACAGATCGTCTCCCTCTAGTAACTCTAGCACCCACTTAATTGGCATGAAGAAGACTCTTGTTTTTTACAGGGGTCGTGCTCCTAAGGGTGAGCGTACCAGTTGGATCATGCATGAATATCGTGCCACTGAACCGGATCTTGACGGAACTGCCTCTGGCCAGGTTTGAAGTTTCCTCTTTTTTCTTCCACACGCTCCTTCCTGTATCAGTGTATTTGTACATTTTTTTTTTTTTTACTTAATTAGCTCAGAAAGTTTGGTTGTTACTATGTTGTCGTAATTGTTACTTATTTCTTTTTAGAATAAAAGTCTACTTGCTGAATAAAGCTACTATACCGTCATTCATCACCTTAGCTAATGCTAAATATTTTAACCTGTGGACCTTGTTAATGAAAGAGATACTCCATTGTGCTTCGGTTTGATGCACCAATCGGTAATCAATAGGAGTTAATACTTTTTACTTTTTAACTTGCACCATTCACATTAATTTCTTTTTTCTATTTCTTTGAATCTTGTTTTAAGTTTTTAATATGGAATGTCCAGAAGGTATAATGGGACTTCAAATGATATTTTCCTAAGGAGATATAGGATTACGGGGTCTATCTTTATTTATGCTAATTTTGCATAGGGTGGTTGGGTCATTCTTCTTTGCATGGGGTCTATCATTATATTTATTTTAGTTTTTAAAATTTTGTTTTAAGTTCTTCTTCATGCTGTTTTTATTATTCTTCTTTATTGTGCTAAGTTACCTTCCCAGTGCTTCAGTGACTTCCTTTTGAGATTTTATCTAAGCATGTTGTACACTGGGTGTTGTTCAGCAAAAGATTTTAATCATGATGAGATATTAATTTGAATGAGAGGATAGTTGAGGCATGGATGTGTGGTTTGTGTAGGAAGCACCATATAAGCTTAATTTTATATGGTGTAGAGACTGTTGGCAATTTAGGGTAGACAACTAAACCCTAGGTAGAAAATCAGAATTGGGAGCACACTACAAAGGACATGAAGGGGGAGTATCTTTCTTGGAAGAATAATGTACATTGACACCCAGCTACAGGTCCATGCTGTACTTTGAGTTCACTAACTGATCATTTGAACAAACTTTATGACAATAGTGACCCGGATGAATTCTGTAGCTGATTGGCAAAAGTGAGGACTTATATGGATGTTCACTCTCTTTACTAGATAAGCCAGCTGTGCTTGTGAGGTTTAGGTGTGCTTTTATGAGCATTTGCTTCTAGTTTTGAGCCGCAACAACCTAAATTTCCAGCTAAAGGATATTCTTCTTTGGGTTGGCTCTTAATGTTCCAAGAGTCATTACGTTGTGACCTTGGAGTGGTCCTCCATGAGAGGCATGTTAGGCAGCTGTACCATTTCTGTTTTCTGTATGAAGTTTCTCAGCTGCACTTTATTCTGAAGGATCTGATTGGAACATTCTGATCTAGACTGTTTTTTTGAAGTGCTGGGGTAATAGAGGACTTCTTTATCAGTTACATCCCATGCTTGGTTAAAGCAAACGCATTGAGAGCTGTGCCCCTGTTCAGTAAGTTTTAGTAGAGCAGCCAATTCATCTGAAAGCAACAATTCTTGGTGTCCATGATGTGGGTTGTAGCAGTAATAGCTTTCTCTAGGGATTAGTAGTTATACGTCTGTCTGTTTATTGCTTTTGCATATTTGAGTGTCATGATCTGACCCCAAGGACAATTAGCTTTGCCATTTTCACTACCTTAAAAGTGCTTGGTTCTTCTATGTTATTCGAACATTATCCGATATACCTTTCAAGATAGAATATAGCCTTTTGAAATGTTTATGCCACTAATCATCATTCCCACCCTGCCACTATGAGTACCACTATTACCACCAAGTCCTTTTCCTTTTATGGATAGCACAATTGATGGTGGAGAAAAATTTAGGGCAATTGATAACTGTGGCATAAATACTCTAATTCAGTGAAGCTTTATGTACGACGTTCTTTGACCTTTTAAGGTTAAATTGCACTTGTGGTCCTACTTGATTTGAGTATTAACTAACTAGGTTTTTAAGTTTAAGCAAATAGACCTTTTGTTCCTTAACTTCTCATTTTGGATCACTGAAGGACTACTCATCAAATATGCGTAATTACTATGAAAAGGAAACTTATACTAAGTTCTGCCCTTCCCCTCCTTCATCCTCCTTCCCCTCCTCCTCGTCATCACTGCAATTGACATCGAGAAATAAGAATTATGATGTTGACTGGAAAGTAGATGGTGTCTTCTGTTTATATCCATTAATGTCTATAGTACGATTCTCCTTCTAGCGATTCCCTTGCCATGTTGGCAACAGTATGAATGACATTCTGTGCAAAACTTTAGGGACCAAATATTAGAGACAATAGTGAATTTTACTCATCTTCTTTTCAATTAGATTTCTTTGATGGAAAGCCTCCTCCCATGAAAGAATAGAGGGAGAAAAACTAAACTAAGAAAATGCCTAGAAAAAAGGTACAGCAAATGAATTTTCATATTTGTGTAGAAAAAAACATGACTTTCTTTTTACGGAATTGACAAAGAAACAGAATTGACTTCTGTTTTTTGACCTGTGTCCCTTCTTTTATCCCCTTTTGTTGTTGGAGGGTTAATTTTGGATCTTTACTGATTTTGTATTGGTTTCTTAACCCTTTGGGCTGCTGTTATTGCGTCTCTCTTAGCTATTTGTTAGTCTGTATTGTTCATACATTTTTCCTTCATTAACATGATGCAGGCTGCCTATGTCCTCTGTCGGTTATTTCATAAGCCTGATGAGAAGGCTGACAGTTCTAAATATGATGAAGTTGAACCAAGTGGTTCTTCCCCAAACACAGTCAAGTCATCACCCGATGATGCATCATCAGATCTGTTTCAAGAACGATTAATCCTTGATATGCAGGTTTGCAAGCAACCAGCTGGTATTGAGAGGTGGCTGACAGATAAATCAGATGATGTGACCTCTAATAGTCTTCTGCATGTTGAAAGCTGCACGTCAGATGTTGAAGATCACTTAATAGAAGCAGCCATTACAGAGGTAAGGGAAACCTGTTTTATTATCTGAAATCTCTTGAGAAAGCTTTCATCTGGATGTCCAAGAAACTTCAAGTCCGGGGGTTTTTTGTTCCTGCTGTTTACTTCAGGTATATCCAACTACTGGAGGACATCCAATGTGTCATGAATCCAGAGATGGTCTCGATTGCAAGGTCTTCTCCCCATTAGTGTCTCAGAATCACACAGAGATAGGATGTCCTGATTCACCTTTTGCTGATGACTTTGGCTGCGATCAGAAGGGGATGCACTTTCAGGATGGCACCTCGGAACAAGATGTTTCTCTGACAGAACTATTGCATGTCCTTCAGAATCATGATGCATATCCTTGTAAGGAGTCAACAAGTGAGAAGTTTCTATATGTTGGTAGCAGGAGCATGTTACCTGACCAGCTACATGAAGGGCCAGCTGGAAACTGCAATCCCAGGGATTGGGGTGCATTTGGGAAGGCAGGCGAAGATATGGTCATAGAACAGGTAAAACATAATCATCTTCTTTTTGGCGGATCCTTCAGTTGCTAATTTCAAGTTTTGTTTTGGACCATGCTATTGGTTTGGGTAAGCTTGAGCATTTATTTTGGTTATGGACAACGAGAAGAGAGATTAGACACTGCTGATTATTTGATTGGGGTTGATGAACTTCAACGCAACTTTTGCTTGTCCCAGATTATGTTTTGATGATAACTACCTTCTTATCATCCAATGCTTGAATTTGTTCTTATCATCCAATGCTTGAATTTGTTTGTTGGCATATCTGTAGACTCTTACATGTCCAAGATCCTTCCAGTCTCAAGCACCAATTCGTGATGCAGACTCCAGACTGAGTAACGATGTTGGTGCATCTCATGATCATTATGCCGGTAAGACAAGTTATCTGCCTGTTGTATTGTGGATGCTTTTGGTAATGTTGAACAATCTCATCAATCTTGTAACCATGCAGATCCTGTCAGTCTTGGTGGCGATCATCAGGAAGGAACTGGAATCAAGATTCATAGACGTCAGGCAAGCAATCGACCAGGTTGTGAAAACCTGGCCAAACAAGGCACAGCAGCAAGGAGATTCCGCCTGCAGGTGGATTCTGCTCCAATCGCTAATCATGATGGGAAATACAGCAGGGCCAAGGGCTTTAGCAATGAAGAACAAGACGAACGCTCGGTTACAACTGAGGTGAGATTTAATTATTGATTCTGGAAGTATTAGTGATAAGTGAAACAGATCCTTATAATCAGCTGAATTTCTTGGAATAATTCTAGCACCCTTAAAGCCATGCTGCTGCGAGGGTTGACCCCAGAGTGACCATTGACTAGGAAGACATTTGCTAATTAGTTAGTCTTCGTTTTACATTCAGGGAAAAGAACTTTGGCTATTTGCAAAATGTGTTGGGTTGGAGAAGGCATGGAAAGAGAGAATTTGTCTATTTATTGTTTCCATTTGTCTTTGCAGGATGACGAGTATTCCGAATCTTCATGCACATCTGATGAGCCAGAGGGGGGAAGCAGTAGCAGTGAGAGTGGAATAAGTGCGCGAAAATTCAAAGCTGGACTTGCGTTGACAAATAAAGAAGCTGATGAGAAAGACAAAGTGAAATGGAAGAAATTTCTTCTGAGGCCACCGGGTGATAGCAGCGGAACCGGTTCTTTGACAGTTTATGGCGTGA
Source organism: Coffea arabica (assembly GCF_036785885.1). Classification (NCBI taxonomy): domain Eukaryota; kingdom Viridiplantae; phylum Streptophyta; class Magnoliopsida; order Gentianales; family Rubiaceae; genus Coffea; species Coffea arabica. The sequence goes on along the minus strand of NC_092325.1, from coordinate 46,313,195 downwards.
GCATGTATCTTGTGATGGTCCTGTTTATATTGTTTGTTTTCCTATGGAAATGCCCTAATTTCTTTGCATTGCACATCTGAAATTGTTCATGTACATCCAGTAGGCATTATGTTTTTTCCTTTTTAGAAATAATTTCTGGAGGCTGGTTGTTGAGCCATTTAGATTGGGTTGTAAGGTCTGCCGTCTGCACCTTTATATAATTATAAACATGTAGCTCCATTTTGTGTTGTACTTCTTGTCTGTGAAAAATTTATTATATATCCCCTTCCCCCCCCCCCCCCCCCCCCCCGCTTAAAAAAAAAAAAAAAAAAAAAAAAAACTCTCCTCCTTTTGTACACTTCTGGAGGGTGCTATTTAATATTTATAATGGTGCGAATGCAAGTTAACCAAGTCGAACACCTTTATAGGAGTTTTTTTTAAAAGAATGTACTGCAGTGATTTGATATATGTAAAATAAAAAAATAATTGAAAAATTATAATTCAAACATAGCCTCAGGGTTCAAGTTTGCTTGGTTAATTTAATGAGTTTGAAATTGTATTAGAGATTGATTTGTTTATCTATCGAATCAAATGAGCTTTTATCGAGCTTAACTTGTATCAAACTATTGTAACTGGAAATTTTTATATATAAATTTTAATTTATACTAATCAAACCGAGCAGAGAGAGAGAGAGAGAGAGAGAGAGAGAGAGAGAGAGGAAATGCTTGCATTAGATATAGCTTCAATCCATGCAGATTTCACCAACTTCAATTGAAGTGAGATTACAATAACTGAAGTGAATTGAACAGAATCTAACTGGAGAGGGCGAGGAAGGGGGAAGGGTGCAGCACTCATGGATGGACGTCGAATTTTTTGTGTTTTATATGCGATGGAAGTTCTTGTTGTCAAGAGAAGAGATAGGACGAACGGCGAAGCACGTGGACTCCAACGAGAAGAAGGCCAAAAAAGAGGGATGAGTAAAAAAGGAAGTCAGAAATTTGGGGGGTCCGCTTCGCTTTCTTAGCGGATAGGGATTACTACCGCTGAATGCTGATTAGCAACCGCAGCCCAATGGATAGGCATTGCCATAATAAATAATGATAATTACTAACACAATATATAGTCAGCAGTCACGGATGCACTACTAATTACGTACTAATCTAATTATGATCCATTCATATTCTACCAATATATTATAAATAAATAAATTATACTACATTTTTCGCTGCCCCCACCCCCCGACCTAGAAAATTCCGGAGTGACTACTGCTACTTGCTCCAGCGGACAGATAGTTAGAAGCCCACCATCCCCAATTTAAAAAAAGGGAGCAGGACATGGATTTGAATACCGCCACCACCACTACCATCTCCGGCTGCCCTGCCCAGCCCATGGATTTAGCCGTAGCTGCTACTGCTACACCATGGCACGTTTCCTAAACATATACTCCTACTGATATAAAATCCCAGGCAGGCTTTGGAAGTGGACTGAGATTTATACATAGTAATTTTCTTTTATATTTATTAGTATTAGCAGTCCCCCAATCCACACCCCAATATAGTACTAGTAGTCGTAGTTCGGTGGAGCCGCAGACGGAATTTCCCAGGACGGTCGCAATTCTCAATTGGAATTAAGCTGCTTCTACTTCCTGCTCCTACATCCAACTCCACCTCATAATCCACACGACTCCTGTCCTCGGATCTTTGGATAATTATCTAATATTCTACTCTAGTTGTTTCGCAATTCGGTACACAATACAACTGCTGATACTAGTATGATACTGGTGGCCATAGTGGCGGAGCTGTTGGAGGAGTACACGGTGTTGGTGGCTAGGGTGCTGGAGCATATGTTCAACCAGGCTCCCCTCCCCTTCCCTCCGCGGGTTCGTTTTCTCATTCTCCGTAATCTTCCCTTTGCTTCTTCTTCTCCTTCTCTTCCTCCGCCTCCGCCTCCCCCTCCTCCTCGTGCTTCTCGCGACATCACATCCCCTCTTCCTCAGTCCTGATCCATGCACACTTTTCGTACTAGAATCCATCCGTCAACTAATAAGATCCTGCAAGCCCAATGTTAGCCCCCGGCCTCCCTCTTATTCTGTTTTAGCAATTTTCAAAAATTTTTCTTTCTTTTTCGTTTTCCTTTTCTCTTTTATGTATATTACATATATCTAGCTGCTAGCCTCCTAGAATTTGATTACTAGCACTACTATTACAGAGATCTGTATATGAAATTGTGGTTTTTTTGCCTTTTTGTACATGTAAGAATGCATGTTCCCCCTGAATAAAAAAAAAAATGCATGTTATTAAGTGTTAAATTCTGCCAAAATGATACACCATACTAAATATTCTTCTTCTTCATTTGCTTCTTCAGGAGGAAAAAAAAAAACTAAAAACAAAAACAGATCCCTGGCGGCGAATAATGCTGGATCAAAGAGTTGATAAAAAATTTCTGGAATGTCGTACAGACCAATCCCTAGCATCCCCTGCTCTCTGTATTAACTATTAAGTAAGTAGCACGTAATTGTCCGGGTTTGTTAACCTTAGTCGCACGTAGTTGTCCTGGTTTGTAGCTCCACGGATTCCGTTGCAGGAGGCCCGCAACTTTCGATCCAGAGGTCTAAAGTCCGGTCAAACCATAGATCAAAAATAGGGGCGGACTAGATTCAACTTATCACTAAATACTTTGATAAGATTGAAGTTTGAAAATTAAAAATTTAAATTTAAATTTGTTAAGTGATTCAAGTGTTAAAATACTAAATTTAATATATTTGAGCATATTTTTACAAAATTTTGAGATTAATGGTCCAAGTTGGCCCGAGCCAAGCTCGCCCAATCTGGGCCTTCTATCGCACTTTGCTGTTGCCGGTGAAACTGCAAAAACGCTGGATACTGGATAGATGGTCATGTCCAGCATTTTTTTTCCTCATATTTTATAAAATGATTTTTTTCATCCCTCACTTTTAAAAATATAATTTTATATCCCTTACATATTCATATCGGTCAAATTTAGTCCCTAATTAGGTTTTCGATCATTTTTTGACCGAAATCCATCACGTCCAAGGCACGTGATCATTTTTGAAGGGTAAATTTGTCAAATTATATTTTACATAATCTAATCTATAGTCCTCCATATTTTATAAAATAAATTTTTTTATCCCTCATATTTTATAAAATATATTTTTCATCCCTCACATTTCACAAAATAAATTTCTCCATCCCTCACATTTTAAAAAATGAATATTTCCATCCCTCACTAATTATGTGCGTGAGGGAAACCCTAAAAAAAATATATGCGCGTGAATACATTTTGTTTAAACACATGTATATGTCTATTTGATTTTGCTTAATAATATGAATAACATAAATATATGTATGTGTCTATTTGATTTCACTTAACAATACGAATACCATATATTATACGTGATCATTTGATTTCATATGGTATTAGCTAGTAAAAAATCTTGCATTCATTGTCAAGCTGGCCAATAAAACTATTTTCGATCAAAATACAATAAGAATATGCAAATTAAGGTTCTATTGGTAAATATTAGTCATAATCATACAAAAATAGAAGATAGCCCACAAGTTGGACCCAATTACATACATGTATTTATGCTATTATTATTAAGTAAAATCAAATAAACATATACATGTGTTTAAAAAAAATGTATTCACACACATAATTAGTGATAAATGAGAAATTCATTTTGTGAAATGTGAGGGATGGAGAAATTCATTTTGTGAAATGTGAGGGATAAAAAAAATAATTTTATAAAATGTGAGGGATGAAAAAATTTATTTTATAAAATGTGGAGGACTATAGATCAGATTATGTAAAATATAATTTGACAAATTTACCCTTCAAAAATGATCACGTGCCTTGCACATGATGGATTCCGGCCAAAAAATGATCGGAAACCTAGTTAGGGACTAAATTTGACCGATGTGAATATGTAAGGGACATAAAATTACACTTTTAAAAGTGAGTGATGAAAAAAGTTATTTTACAAAATGTGAAGGACGTTTTGGACGATTTTCTCTTAACAAAAACTAATGGCTCTGTTTGGATTATCATTTGTTTTTTACAAACTATTTTTATGTGTAGAATCTACAATAATAAATTTTAAATATAATTCAAAAACACACATCTCAAGTATAACTTACAAAAAATTCTAAAAAAAATGCAAACATAGGGGAGGGGGTGGTGGGGAAGGGAGAGGAGGGAGGAGGAGGAACAAGGGGAGGAGAGAAAGAAGAAGAGGAAGGAGGAGGGGAGGAAAGAGGAGGGTGATAGTGGAGGTGGGGGGAGGAGAGAAGGGGTGATGGGTAAGGCTGCAAATGAATCGAATTGAGTCTGGTTTTGGACTTATCGAGCCGAACTCGTCTTAAAAATAGGTGGGTTCGAGTTCGAGTTCAAACTCGACGAGCCTATAGAATTGAGCTCGAGCTCGACTCGATAAGGCTCACGAGTTGAAGCTCGAATTCTGGCTGGCGAGCAGCTCAAATTGAGAGCACGAATTTTTGACTCGTGAGCAGAGCTCGTTAGCTCGAATTTTTGGAAATTTATCTAACAAAACCATTATTTTCGTCGTCATCAAAAAAAAAAAAAAAAAAACTTTTCGTCAACTGCAAAGCAGGGGGAATCACATTACATCAAGGACTCGTAGTAAAAAACGTATGTCCAAAACCAAATTCCTGATCTTGATTATTCAGTTTAAATCGTCAGATTTTTGAACTACAAGAAGATGTTCAAATTACGACAACTTCCTGCAAGTACAGAAATAGGGACGAATAACAACTTGGTCAAAGTGGAGGAATAAGAACGTAGCAACAAAATATTATTAATTTGTCCAAATATTCGAAAGAAAGGTCCAGTGTAAATTTTTGCATTCCTGAGCCGCTGTAAGTTGGAAACATTTTCCCTTTTTTGTTTCAAAACGACAGTCCTACCCAAGCTTCAATCTTTCATACAAAGATTGCCCCTTTCTGGCTCCTTGGAAATTCAAGCAACAGAGCCAGAACTGAAAATACAAATTCCACTTCCAAAATAACAGATTGACAACAAAAAGCATTAATCGAAAGAAAAGGCCAATCAAATTATAACATCCCCCAAGGAGATTCTAAAGTGCCGCTTTTTCAAACATACATTGTTTGGAAAGTAAAAAAATAAATAAATAAAGTAGAAGAAGGAAGGAGGACATGCATTGTTTCTTACCATGGTAGGAGCAAGCAAAGACAATTCAAAAACTTATTATTGTGTCAGACCGCCAATGCTGCTTAGCTGCTACTACTACTAATGTAAAGGAAGCTGACAAACGGGAGAAAGGTTAGGGGCTTAGGGCTATGAAGTGTGGGCTGACGGTGGCGGTGGCTAGGGTTTGTGTGAGAAATTGTGAAGGAAAGACAGAGAGAGAGATACGGGACTTAGGGGCTTAGGGCTATGAAGTGTGGGCTGGCGGTGGCGGTAGCGGTGGCTAGGGTTTGTGTGAGAAATTATGAAGGAAAGACGGAAAGAGAGATACGGGAGGAAGTAATTAGAAATGGAATGCAACTTCTGGAAATGAAACTTTTGATAAATTCCAACTTAGTAATTAGTTATAAAAATAAGGATATTTTTGTAATTTCACAAGGCTCGTCGAGCTAACGAGCTTAAGTTAAGATGGCTCGAGTTCGACTCGCTTTATAAACGAGTCGCTCGAGTTTGACCGAACTCGAGTTGAACTTTGACTCAAGTGCTCGGGAGCGGCTCGATTCGTTTGCAACTCTAGTGATAGGTGGTGAATTTTTTTTAATTTTAAAAAAAAATACTTCAATAAGATTTTAAATTTCAAAAACATCTCAACAAATAACTATAATAAAAATTTTTCATATATAATATTATAGTATAGTGTCTCCAAAACACCTTTTTAAGTTTGGATATGGTTTAAGTTGAGGTCATTAGTTCAACTCTCATATCCTCCCTATTCGGGATGGATCCGATCCAAGTAGCTAGACTTGAGATCGTGAGCTACTCGATTAGCAGTTTGGCTCGAGCTTGCTCTGATCGAGCTCGAGGAGCAATAGAAATAGTGAGTCAAGTTCAAGTCTAGTTATGAGATACTCGATGAGCTCTATCGAGTATCTCATAAAAAAATTATATATAATATAGCTCTATCGAGTATCTCATAACAAAATAAAAAAATTATATATAATATATAGAAAATTACTAATACAGATAAGCAACTTATTAAATTTACAATGAACCATTCTAACACATTTATTTATTTGTCTGGACAAAGCAGGGATTTCATAAAATCATACTTCTTATTTCTTGTTTTTTAGAGAACTTAATTTGAAAACATTAAGGAGGAAAAGATCTAATTTAACAAAGGTTTTCAAGCTCATTTTTTGAAATTAAGTTGAGTACTCGAGCTCAGATCTTATACGAGTACCGTTTTATTTTGTTGGTCCATAGAGAACTGAATTGAAGAAAGACCATATGGCTATTGGAAAAGATAAAAGATTTGATTCATATTCACACAAAGTGAAATAAGAAATCACAAAACACGGAATTGAACTTTTGGTGATTAATCTACATGCGGAATGTAGATATTAGTGCCGAAATAGGAAACAAAGAGAAAATGAAGACGTGAAATGATACCTCATCCCCGTCCACAATGGGGTGCAATAGCTCCCACAGTGAAAGTGTAACAGTCATGATTTGATAATTTTAAAAGCTTTAAATTTTATGGGACATGTATTGTGTGAATTATTAAAATAAATATATGATTTGATTGTGGATTCATGCTATTATAATACTCTGCAGAGTGTAATCTAGAGTAAGGGAAGAGGGGATAATAAAGTCATGTTGTGACAATCAAAGATAGGAACAGTCTACAAAGCGGCAAGTACTTTTGCGTCACCAAATGACGAACCAGAACCCAATTCTCTTTGCTTCAATATAAGTTTATTAAGACTAGGAACAAGTCTTGTTATCCACAGTTTTTCGGCAGACCCGGATGTTCTTTTATCGTTGCCCACAGACCCGAACAATTGTTTGTATTTAATATAACTCGTTCGTGTTATGTGATGGTACTCAGAGTCAGATTTGGAGTATATGGAACAATAATAATGGTAGGCATGAACCAAAAGCATCAGATCCTCTTAGCTCGCACAACGTACCACATCGCAATTATCTGTCAGTCCTAATATACTTTATACATAAGAGAAGAATCCCATATATGTCCAGATGTTTACACACTCAATTCTCCTAGTAGTCAATGTCATACATTACACACACACACACACACACAAAAAGACAGAGAGAAGGAAAGAAAGCCTATAAATCAGCGAAGTGATCATAAAATCGGCCGGGGAAAGACCAGTACACGGGCGATGAAGCGAGTGTTAAGGAATTCATTCGAATTCTGTGTTATTTCGTAAAGGGATCAACTATATATATGTGTGTGTGTGTGTGTGTGTGTGTATATATATATATATATCCGAGGCACGGCTTGGTTTACTTGTGCAAGATATTGAAGAAAAACAGAAAAAATACAAAGAAAAGAAGAGGAGATTTTGAAGAAATATTTGATTCAAAGCCCGTCTTTTACTTACTTAACCCCATCCATCTCCCACGAGGCTCGATATTCGTTTTCCAATGTCAGCAGCCATATTAGCTTTAGCTAACCCCACCCGCAATTCCAGGCTGCATTAAAAAAAAAAAAAAAAAAAAAAAGCGTGGTTTTGGATTCCACTCCCCCTGCTTTTTAGAACTGGCTTCGGTATTTAGAACAAAAGAATAAACCTGTCGATTCGATTGGAAGTATTCCGCATGCACTGAGTATGTACACGACGCTCACGTGCCTATTCATTCTCAAATACTCTTCGTAGGTCTGGCGACTAATAAATAATCTGTTAATTAAACACTCATCATTCCCGTGGAGGCAAGAAACTGGTAACAAAAGGGAAAGTAGTACTGTCATATCATGACCAGCTTAATTACTTAGCTTTGTTGAATTGGAGAAGGGAATATGTTACCAAGAGGAAGAAGAAGAAGAAAAAACTACTCCATATATAAAGAGAATATTAGGACTGAAGGAAGAGGTGCCTTGGGATTGGAGGAATATTTTTAATAGAGCATTTGCCAGCCTCATCAATGATGCCTTCTAGTACTAATTATGGGTTCTTCCCCTTCCCATGCGTCTCTCCTTTCTTCTTTCCTAATTAATGTAACTCTACATAACGTTACTTACATGGTAGGTGTAGTATATATATCTAGAGAAGGAACCTGTTGACAATGGTTAACCTACCGGAAAGGCTATTTGGCTTTGTCGTCTCAGCTCTTGCCTACTGTTTCTTTCAATATCATCATCATCAACACTCCAACCACCATCACCCCAAAAGCTCCAACAACGACAATATCAGCTACAAAATGCCCAAGACCAAGGCTCGACCGCTTTCTTTGCAGGTTTCACTTCCATCCATCCATCCTTCATGTTTTACATATACTCCATCATATCCACATGCATAGATACATGCGTACTCAGGTTTATCCTTTAGAACCGGTTGTTGTTCGGAAATCAACTTTGTGTCAAATGATTCCATCATTCTTCTATTATATATTTATTTATTGTTATTATTATTTGGGACATAGGAAATACCAGCCCGTGTCGTTCAAAATCTGGCATACAAACTTGTCTCACATAAGAGATATACATATGTATATATATATATATTTAGGGGGTAGGGGGGGGTGTGTGTGTGTGTGTTCGTATGTGTGAATGAATGCTTGTATTAATCGGTATTTCGTACGTGATACATCATACATGTTGTTGGTGAGAGAGATGTCACACAAGATTTGTAGGAATAATTCGCTTGGCACAAAAAATGATGATTGACAATTAGATGAGTGCCCAAAACCCCAAGCCATGAGCTACGTACTGTCGATAATAAAGTTTTCCAGCATAGGAGCAGTATCAATCATCCTTGGTGAAATCTCCTTAATTATTATTGCTGCTTCTGTTAATGAACAAAGCTAGCTTGCAAAAAAGAACGAAGGAAAGAGAGAGAGAAAAAAAAAAGGGGGGGAAGAAAGAAGAAGAAGAAAGGTAGTCAGTCGTCTTACCAAAGCCAGATGGGATCCCAGTTCCACCTATTTTGGAAGGAAAATTAATAAAACTTGAGTTAAACAACTGAAACCTAAAGGCCCTAAACCAAGTAGACAAAGACGCAGGTTTAATTGATGAAAACGCTCTAGTAAGTAACCGAATTAATTAAGATCAAAAGGAACAAATTCAGGTATATATACTTTTGTGATCAAAAGAAAGAGCCCTGCATAGTTAATGCTTTTGTGGAGAGGGGAATCTGCGATGCGCGTATCATTTAATCTGGGGAATATTAAAGAACCCCTACTAGTGTTGGTTGGATGAGTTTGCAGACGGTGGAGCTGAAAGTGAGGATGTGCTGCAGTGGCTGCGAGAGAGTTGTCAAGGACGCCATCCACAAACTCAGAGGTATAATTGGTTTCATTACTCCTTTTTAACACCAGGTAGTTCAGTCACTGATTTAATTTTATTTTAACCGCAGGAGTACAATATACCTGCATGCATCGAATTTAATTTCCACACATACTAATTCTTAGTATAGACACAGTTGATTAATTAAGTGAGTAATTAATCTCGGGTCAGACACTACGAAATAGCAGCAGTAGGTTTTTTTTTTTTTTTTTTTTTTTGAGGTTGTGTACGCATGTATGTACAGGGGTGGATTCAGTAGACGTAGAGCTGGAGATGGAGAAGGTGACAGTAATTGGGTACGTGGATCGAAACAAGGTGCTGACGGCGGTGAGAAGGGCGGGAAAGAGGGCAGAGTTTTGGCCCTATCCAAACCCCCCGCTCTACTTCACTTCCACCACCAACTACTTCAAGGACACCACCAGTGATTTCAAAGAGAGCTACAACTACTGGAGGCACGGCTACAATGCTGCCGACAGGCACGGCAGTCTTCCGGTCACTCAACGGGGAGACGACAAGGTCAGCAACATGTTTAACGACGATAATGTAAATGCCTGCTGTCTCATGTAATCTCTCAATTTCCATACCTACCAGTCTACCACCACCCGGTTACTATTCTATGGTATATAAGGATATATATATATATATATGACATGTATGTACCTGCCTACTACCTTACTATACACTCGTTGTAAATGATAATAATGTAAATTATGTGCTGAGTCGGTTCAATTGCATATATGGGATTCTATTTCCATATCTCGCTTTGCACCACATACTGTCAAATTTCACAATGTGCTGCCTCAAATTTCTATCAGGGAATGTGCGTTTTTTTTTTTCCCCATCCCATCTGAGGCTACTGAAGGCCTGTTCAATTGTCGTTATAAGATAAGTTTAATAATGCGGGATTGTGCCTGCGTCTCTCGTCCAAAGCCTTCTTCTGAGGTCCGTCTGTTGCCTTGCAACGTTGCATTTAGAGGAAACACACTCAAGATAAATGGGCCGGGCCACTACCTCAAATGACATTGTTGAACGAACTTTTGAATCGCAGAATGCTCAAAATCAAGCTGAGGCAAAATATACCCGTACAGTTGGCAGCCCATGATAGATTCGGGCATTCAATTACTACAAACACAAACTATCTGGGCAAGTCTTAAGCCGTGGGGACCCTTCCCCAAATGACTTTTATTACGGCAATGAATTAAACCGGTCCCCCCCCCCCCCCCCACATTCATTGTTATTATTCATATAATAAATAAATGACGCAGCTAATTAAGCCGCCCGCCCGCGCTCTTTATTCATTTTGATGCTCGTTCATCCGGTCTCTCTTTCAATAAGGAAGGACCAAAACAGGTACAGCAATTCGTATATGTCACTTCACAATTAATAAACCTCTCTTTGATGGTTATGATGACTTGTTTCACCTCAAGTTTCCAGTTTCCACTTACCTCTCCCTTATTTTGAACTAATTGATGAGCAGTACATTTGCAGGGGGCACGTACCACCCAGTGTTAAATCCATGAAGATTACTCGAATGAATGAACTTTTGTGTATCCATTTATTTCGTAGCTGAATAATTCTGGGGCCCGCGTCTGCTCGAAACTCAAAAGCCAAGGAGGAAAATGTGCTGAACTATTTAATCACTCATCGTTGAAAAGGCTACACTGCTATAGCTAGCTTAACCAAAACTTCATCCTACCTATATACAGTACTTGATTAAGATATACACGTACGTGTTAAAAAAAGAAAAAAAAAATCATTCTTCATTACAAATGAGTATGATAATGATATTGAAGCCAAAAGGTCAAAAAAAGAAAAAGAGCAGATACACAAAAGAGAGAGACTGGAAGAAATAATTAATAATGAGAAAGAGATTGGAAGAAGCTGAAGCAGAGAGGATGATGATGGTAGGGGTGGGTGAAGGAGACGAAAAAGGAAAGGGTGAAGGGTGGATGGGTAATGATCGGATCAGCGGGTGGCTGGCAACAGGAGAAAGTGCATGGATGGAGGGTTCAGTTTGGGATACCTTACCACAATCAATCATCACGGGGTACTCCGCAATGAATGAGGGAGAGAAAGCTGTATCCTTTCGGACAGTGGGGAAAGGCATGGAGCGGGCATGCATGTTGCCATGTTTGCTTTGCCAGTCCCATGCATCCAGGTGGGGGGTACCTACCTGGATCGTTTTCGTTCTGGACGGGATGAGATGGGCCTGAAAGAAAAAGTTCTGCAGGTCCACGGACACTCCTCTCTCTCTCTCTCTCTCCCTCACACAGTCTTTTGTTTCTCCACACCCATCACCTTCACAAACCTATTCCACCACTGTACAATTCATGAATCTTCCTCCTGGACACTTTTTCTTTTTTTCGTTTAAATTTTCTTTTCTTTTTCCTTCCCCTTTTGGGGTTTATTGGGTTGTTGTGTTTGTGGTGTTTTTGGGGGGTGAGGAAAGTGCATCATGCAAACTTTACGGCTGGTTATGGAAGCTTGTGCTGCTCAGCATGATCAGTTGCTGTCGCTGTTTACCGCGGCCTAGAATCTATACATACATGTCGTTATAATTGCGAAGTTGTTTTCTGGGATCTGCTGCCATCCTCTTTCCACCCCCATCCTCTCGGGGCACTGTCATATTGTTAGTACCCCCACGCCCCCGCCCCCGCCCCAAAAAAAAAAAAAAAAAAGCCTTGCTCTTTCTCTGTCAATGCCTGCACAGACGCTAGCTAGCCACACCTCCCCAGTTCCCTTCTGATCAATTCGTGATTTTTGGGTATTCAGGTTGGGTTGGGTTTCTTGGGGGAAGAATGGGGGGTTTGTCCGGCGGCTCTCCCCTTTTGCTCCTGATCCCCTGCCATAAACACTCATTTGTTGTCTTTTTTTTTTTTAAAAAAAAAAAAAACACAAATTCAATTATTACACTAGCTACTTGCTGATAATATTGCACGAAACCGAGGATATTGGCCAGTGTTCACTTTTTTAGCATCACTTTTTGTTTCGCCAAGCCTGCATCTTCCTTACCGGTTTCCAAAGACGTACGTTTATGCATCTAGTCCTCCTCTTCTCTCTCTCTCTTTATTTATGCATATGTCTGTGTGCTGCGTGTTTTTCAAGGGAAGAAGAAGAAGATTTTTTTTTTTAAAAAAAAAAAAAAGAAGAAGAAGAAGAAATCATGATCAGTACGTAGTCGGAGTAAAGGAGGGAACAGAGGAGTTAGCTGAGGAGGGACGAATTGGAGAAGCACGTATGCTTTGAAAAGTGGGTAGCAATGTGCTGATTCAGGAAAGAAAGGGGGGAGATAAGAGATGGCATGCCCAGTGCCCAGTGCCCTCTGTCATTCTCACATTTCACACACGTGGCACGCACCATTAGTGAGTGAGGAGTATTATTAAGAAAGAAGAAGAAAAGGAGAGTGTCAGTAGCAGTAAATGCCAACATGCCAAAGAGAAGATGGACGGAAAGGAGAAAAAAAGAATCATCAATTCACGGGTCATCACCTGTTACTGTTGCATTGAAATCAAAGCATACAAATACCAACGCGGCCCGTCCATACTCAAAAATTCACCATCTCACTTCACTGTAATTTGCACTTGCTCTTTCTGCAACAATTTGCACTTGCCAGTGTTGCCGTCTTCTCTCGAGTAGAATCAGAATGCACGCTTCTGTGTGTCCATCTGGGGTGGTCGCCAAAAGTTCCGCGACCAAATACCTTGTACTTTTCATTTTAAAAGCGCGCTCCACGTATCGCCCTTCTTTTCTTACTACGTTTTTTTTTTTTTTTTTTTTTAAAATAGCTTTTCTTTCTTTACTGTGGTCATTGATGAAGCCTACGTCTCCTGCTTAATTCCTAGCTCATGCCCTCTATTCTTTCTACAGCTACACCGACAGGCTAAAGTTACTACAATTATTTTAGTATAAAGCCTACATTTATAGCCTACATATATGGGGAGGGAGGTGATTTCTTTACACGTCTAGGGAGGGGACTACTTCCTCTCTGGTTTCCAATTCCAATATTAGCATCAGTATTTTGTGGCATACTGCACTTATCGTCTGTGGTTGCTATTTTTATTTTTTGTGCAGGGGAGCCGGGCACACCAAAAGGACGAAAGAGTGGTTGATAATATGGACCAAGATTTCAAGATAGCCACGTACCCCCACAAACCCACCCAAAAAAAAAAAAAAACAGAGTGATCCATCCATATAATGAAGACTCACAAGAGAGTTTTTACATAATAATAATAAAAATAATCAATTGTGAGAGTGATCCATCCATATAATGAACAATGCAGGTAGCATCCTCAGTCTTTGTACATATTGCTTGTTCGACTTTCTCTTTTTTTTTTTTTTTTTTTTTTTTTTGGTGCATTCTGATCATGGTAGGTAGCAAAGAAACGGTTACATTGCATATCCAAATTTGCACTCAAATCCTTCTTATGACCTGTTATACAGATATCATTTAACAATTAAAAATAACAGCCATGTTACAACAAAATTACGAACATCTGCTAAGTTTGGCAGTAGGAATGCAATAAACTGGACCGAATAAATTGCAAAAAGAATGAATAGAGTCCAGTCGTTGGAATTGAAATTAACGAAAATGATGTATAAAAGGATCATGTAAAACACAGCTTAACCGTGAAATGTCAGCTGCCCAAAATTTGTATTCAAAAGTAAATGAAACGTTATTTAAAATAGAGGCAAATGGCTGAAGTAACTGCAAAACAAAATCCACGGACAAAAGAAATAGCAAATAAGCAATGCAACAGGAAAGACAAACCAGAGGAAGAAACTTTCATTCAATTTTTTGCACTCATGAACCATATCATATGCACAATAAGTTTTGGGTAAATTATCTTTGACCCTCCTATCATTTAATTACCTATACATAACCCTTTCATGCTATGTTTTCAGACTCGGACCAGGTATCGACTCGGCCAAACTCAGGGGTCCATGGGCGGCTCGATCCGGGTTGAATCGGATGATGTCATAAATAAAAATTATTCAAAAATTAAAATATTGTAAATAAAATATCTAAAATAAAGGTATATTCATATATATTTGATGTTTCCAATATATTTAACAAGAAAATACAAAGAAATTAGAATAATCAAGTAGCAATTTAAATTATTTAATGAACATTAACAACTTCAGAATTAAAATTATGGATTTGATTGAAAAATAACATCAAATTTTAGGACAACATTTATAAAGTAGTGAGATATATTAACAAGTTTTAACAATTTAGGGGTCAAAACATAATATTGAAATATTTTAACCTTTTTTTAAAAAAAATGCTCTGGTTGAACCGGTTTTTCAGGTTTTTTCCCAGTTTTTCCAGTTTTTGACAGGGTTTTTAGTCTTCCGGTTTTGAAGAATAACTCGGACCGAACATTTGGCCAGTTTCCAGTTCGACCAGGCGGTCCGGTCTGAGTTTAAAAATACAGTTTTCATGGTATGGGTTAAATTGTCACCATTAGTTTTGCCATTAAAACTAACTGTAAATATCAAAAAGCCAAAGTCAAACTAGTAAATTGACAAATTTATCCTTTCACTGATTTGTTTTTCTTTTTTCCTTTTTTTTTTGTTCCCTTTGGAAAGAGATTAGAGATGATTTTAGAAAACTATACTTTGGCCTAGTAAATTTTTACAAATATTAACTATCCATAAATACAACAAAGAATAGATAAATAAGATATACAAGATACTGTTAAAGATTTGCAGTCACTAAAGATTTGGTATAAATTAAAACCTATAATAATATTTGCAATCATTAGAGAAGAGGTATTGATCTAGTGACTAAAATTGAAATTTCAGGATTTAGAGGTCTTGTGTTCAAATCCCCCTACTCCCTCCCCACTTCTTAAATCCTACTCTTCTCCCCATTAGAAAAAAATAAATAAAAAAGATATTTCAATCATTAAAGATTTGGTATTTTCTATTTCTCACTTGTCCACTTGTTATTTTTTTTATTTTTTGTATATGGAGAAAAAAAATAATGAAAGGGTGAATTTGTCAATCTAATAATTTGACTTTGACTTTTAATACTTACACTCAATTTTAACAAAAAGATCTAGCGAAGAAACTTTAGTTGAAACTATGAAAAGATTACGTATAGATTTTAAAACTATAGAGAATCATATGGTAAAGTATCAAACCACACAATGGTTAAAGGTAACTTACCCTATATTCTATCATAGATTGCATAAAGCTGACTAACCTATCAAATATATGCTCCAATCCTGTAATTGCGCAGGTTCAGCAGTTAAGTCTTTGATATTAAACTAGGGCTAGCAAAACAAAAAGGAAAAATATAAGCCAAGCTAGCCATTACATTGTCAATCATACGTAGTCATTATATTGTCCCGCTTCTGATAATGTTCAAGAATTTGAAAAGATAGAAAAAATTCTGTTAGTCAACAAAATTAAATGATCGGCATGTATTCTTTTCATTATAATATGACATAAACCCTCGAGGCAAATTTTCCAAATTAATTTTTAAAAATTACAACTAAGCCAAACAAAATATTCAAGGGCATAGCTTAGATTATACATTTGCTTTCTTATACCAGTGAGATTAATGAATGAATTTTAAAAGGATTACTTTTATATACATGTATATGTACTATCAGCATTGAATACATGACAACCAATCCAAACTTGTATTTAAAATCCAAATTTAGCTTATGCATCATTAATTTAATCATGATAGTGTATACACTGATAATACACATAAAATTTACTTATTTTAAAAACAAACAAATTTATTACTCGGATCAAAATTATATGCATCAAAGTGTTTGAATTATGCATGTGAGATCAATATCACAAATTATTTTAGCTGAACGCCTCATTCCATCCGTAGAGCAATTAGCAACTAATGATCATAAGTTTTTTTTTATCTTCTTTAAAATGCAATTACAATTTTCTTGGTAATGCATTGATTGGTAATCCAAAATAGGAAAAAAAATGACAATAATCAGGGATTATTAACAAAATAGAAACTTAATTAATTCTTTCCAGTAAATATATACTTTTTAATTTCTTATATTATAATATGATGACTAAATATTTTACGCAAGTAATTAACAATATAACTTAAGGATGCAAAGAAGGATGAAAGGACAGAGGAAAATTAAATGAAATATTTTTACTGAATATGCTATCCCTCTCAATTGCTCTACACTGTTCCTTCTTATCCTCCTCCTCATTTTCCCCAAATTATGCACAACCCCATGCTTCCTCTCCTAGGTTTTTGTTTCTGTCGGTTGATGAATTTTTGTATATATAGTCATGAGATTGAAATGAAGGTAGTATTTTGGATGGGTTTTTGTTGGATATTTTTGCTTAAAAAAATTTGACAACATTGAACGTATTGTTTTATATGAAATTTACTACATTGATGTGTGCTATTTACCAAAATTATGAACATAAGTTACCACTAATTTGTATGTATCTAAATATTTTCTTATATTGTAGAAAATTTTTTTTAAAAAAATGGTGGCATGCTATTTTAGTTATTTAACTACAACATATTAAGGAAAAAGTATGCTTTAAAAACAAATCTTTGAAAAGGTAGAGGAAAAAATAGTGTATACACAATATGTGCATATGTTTTTAAAAAAAAATTAAAATTGCATCACAATTTGGTAAAATAATCATTCCCTCCACCAGAATTCACATAATATTTAGGATTTAGGGGGAAAAAAACGTTAAGGAAAAATAGACTTCAAGCGTCTCGTAGAAAAATTGTTAAATATAAAGCCTTTATTTAGAAGAAAAAAAAAAAAGTGTTCTACCCATTGATAACGATCTCAAGGGTTTATACGGTATATTGACAACAGTCTGCGGCCACAAATCGTCAGCTAAGGTTGATGCCTACACTACTGGCTCAAGAACAAGAAGATGTCTTTGTTTTGAGGTGCAAAGTGTAGGCACAATACTGACGAATAAAAATGAAGGGATGTGGTAGTAGTTTGGGCGGCATCAGAGTGAGTAGCGAAACGCTACTGAAATGCGGAACCAGGTTAGAGCGCTAAGAGTACGTGGAAAAGCTCTGGTTCCGTTAGCTTTGTCCCCAGCGACAAATGCAGACCACTTGCTATACTGAATATAGTACTGTAGAAGAAGGGGAGAGTGTACAAGTACAACGCAGCGGGAATCAGAGCGGGCAGTGGCTGACTTTTTTGCAGAGACCTGGGTCTGGTTTGCTGCTGACTGCTTTGCTAGTTTGCTTTGCCAAAAGATGACCTACTACGTATACACAAGCTTTAGCCTTGAGCCTTCAGCCTTCAGCCTTCAGCCTTTAAGCCTTTAGCTAGCTACTCGCCTAAATAACTTTCCACGTCTTTCAAGATTCAGTACTGAATTAAATGTACAAGCATTTCATACATACATACATACTGCTCCCTCCCTCCGTTCCTTATTAGATGGCCTGAATAACTAATTCTCTTAGATTAAGAAAGTTGGTTATTTTCTAAAAGTCAACAAAAGTTTAACTTTACTTCTCAAAATTACCCTTTATCTCTCTTCATCTCTTCAACTACTTTTATTGTTAATGCTACAAATACTGCATTTAATTATTTAGAGTTCCAATTCAAGAAAGTTGAAAGGGTAAGCAAGGGTAAATTTGGAAAAAAGTTCATAAATGCTTTCTTGATATCATAAAATGACAGATAAAAAGAAACAATGGATTAGGACATCTAATAAGGAACGAAGGGAGTATATCACGCCTCCTCCCCATGTACATAGGCTAGGGTCCCCTACTACGTAGTACGTACTGCCCCCAATTAAACTCCTTCAAAAAAGGAAAGAAGAAAAAAAAGCCCTCACCTAATCTAAGGTCTACCACCGGACCATATATATAGGATACACATGCAGAGAGCGGTGACCGGTGAGTAGGATGAGCAGTGGTACGTCGAAAATAGCTAGAAACTGGAAATGATGATGATGGGATATGGTTTGCACTTTCACTCGGCGGCCAGCTGAGCAACTAAGAAGAATAGCACAGCATGCAGTAGGTAAAACAAGGAAACCCCTCCAGGCCTTCCGCACCCAGCTTTTAATTAAGCCTTTTCCGTACGTACTATTTTTGCTCCTATTAATTCAACTGTGGTGCGGTGCGGTGGTAGTAACTAGTGCAGAATTAATGCAACGATCTTTTCGACCCCAGCAGCATCTTCCGTCGACGATAACTGCAAAATGCGCATGATATGTCACCTAGCTAATTCGCAGAGCAAGAAATACACGTGTACTTACATATGTATAGTAATCTTATATTTGGATAAAATGAAAGAAATCCAACAAGTTAACTATACTATAGTAGCTAGTACTTAATTATATCTTCTCTGGGCGCGTAATATATATATATATATATATATATATATATAGGAGAGTAGTAGTAATGTTATTTTAACAAGAAGACGGTCGTATGAACTAACTAATAAGGCTGCAGTGACGGTCGATGGATCTCATTGACCACCCGGCCTGGTGGTGCAAGTAAATCCGAGCAAACGTCCCTCCTATTCAAAATCATGCTAGCTAAATCTAATAATAATAGGTATGGAATGGAATCTGTTCAGATGATGATTACAATCGGTTGTCATTTCAAGCACTGTCTTCGTTCATTCAGCGTTTATTCAACCTACAACACTTGTTGGATTCTTCTTCTTCTTCTTCTTCTTCTTCTTCTTCTTCTTCTTCTTCTTGAGCATGTAACTGACATCGATCAGTGATCAACGCCAAAGGGCTACGTTTGCGATCAAATTAAAGGTCCTGCATCCACACAGCCTGCAGTTATCAATCAAGTTAAAAATGGATTTGGCTTGTTAAACAAAATGACGATGATGTATCTGGAGATACCCTCCTTGGCTACCTACCTAATTAGAATTAGAGAAAGAATGTCTCCAAGCCATTCGATTTAGTGCTCGGCAAGGAACCAGTGATTCACATCATCTTCCCAAAAGTAACACAAATTAAATAAGCTGATGCTTAAACCTTCCAACAGCAACAACAACAACAATATTTATTTCGAAATAAAAAGTTCAAGTAATATATTAGCAAACGTGTAATATTCATCTTTACAAACAAAATTTTCTGCTAATATATACCTTAACTAACACAACAACACTGCCTGTCATCTATATAAACAAGAGTATTAACTGCCTGAGTTTAGACCACAGCAATTAACAAAAAGGCATGCATCCACTTATCTTTCTTTTTATCTTTCCCCTTTGCAATTTGAATGACTCTTTAAGCTTTAAACATTATTTTGCATCAGTTTGACAATAGACTAATGGCGGAATATTTGGTTGCCAAACTATATAATAATTAGCTAAAAAATGATGTCAAGGGTGAATGTGCAAAATCAGTTTTCCAAAATTAAACAACTTTTTTTTTTAAAAAAAAATTTCCAAATTAAGTGTTCGTTCATGTTTCTTCGCAACAATTGTTATGAAGAATATATCTTAGACATGACTGTAGCTTGAGCGTTGTTCTCCCTGATTCCACCCAACTCCCAAGAAATGGAAACTATTTCCTTAAAACTTCGAAAACAGAAGATAGCATTTCAATTATAGGATTGAAGACTTGCGCATCCAACCTAACATATAGAATCTGGAAAAAGAATCAACCAAAGCAGCAAAAACTCTTCCATTTTACCTATAAGTAGAAGCTAAAGATGATGGAGCTGATTTGATGAAAAGCACAACGCTCAGCTAACTATTGCATTTTTAAGAAACTAATTAAATATTTTTGAATAAATAAATAAATAAACCCTTGTAGCTAGGGTTGCTTTTATAACAACAGTGCTTTCTATGTTGCACTAACATATTTTTTCAGAACAATTATGATGATCCGAGCATGGTTTCACAGCTTGTTTTTCTTTAACTGTCTTTACAAAATAGTTGTTAATGTATGGGAAATGCTCAAGTTATCTTATTAGAGTAGTCTTGTATCATTCAGTAGTACATAGAACATTGAACACATAATTGACCATGGAAGCCAAAAAAAAAAAAAGGCTTCAAACAATCATTGCTTAAAGAAAGATAAACTCTTGATTCTTTTGCTCCTCATCTCTAATCAAATAAATATGTGGACATGAATCCATCTACGTACGGCCATGTAGCTAGGATCATATACCGAACCAATTCAACAAGGACAAGGAGGAAAGTAACACTTCATTATTACTAAACTACAGTCAGAGAGATCTTTGCTGTGAATGCTTGTGCAGGTTGATTCTGTTAAGAAGAATTCATTTTCCTGGCAAGGGGGGTGTGGGCGACTAAGAAAACTGAAAGCTCATATACTGCAATGCTTAGTGACATCGCACAAATTTAAGTTTAGAAGATTGGGAAACTCAAAACAACATGAAATATATATATGCACTTACTGTCTGACTACATATTCTTGTGAACTTTACTAAATGGACTAAAGCGGCAACTTTGAAGTGGAAATAAAGACTCAAAGATGTGTGAGCTTTTAGCCCAGCAGCTCGTATCCTATGGTTAACTTTGTATGACGTTAAACTCTCATAAGTAACAAGGTCCTGTTTCTTCAGCAAATTAAGTTAATTTAGTGACCTCCATTGCTTCTTGCAAAACCAAAAGAATGAAAGTACAAGAGTTACAGAAGAAAAGTTCAGGAGCTAAAAGGGTGTCTGGACGACATGAATGACTTCAATGAGAATAGAGGTGAAGGAACATAAGACTTTAGATTTTTGACGCCATGGTTATGTAACATACAGTCTCACAGCAAGGCATTATGATATCTGGACCATTATATATAGTAATGAGATGGCTAGTTTTAGGTAGAAGAAATATTTAACAATCACGAAAGAGGTGTCCAACGGGTAAAGGCAAAAATCCAGCATATTGCAAAGCCAATATATATATATATAGAGTAGGGTACACGAGAAATTAGGGTACACGACAGAACTAGGCTTAGTAGAAAAAAAAGAAAAAGAGGAATAAAATGTTGGAAGTTGGTAAAGATATTTTAAAACCCATGAATAGACATTGTTCTGATTTCTGAGGTGACACCCCGAACACAGTTATCAAAACGAGCGACGACCTCCCCAGGGTTGACGTGAACACCTTTTTTCTACGGTTGGAATCTGAACGAAAATAATTAAAGACAGGTTGCGGATGGATGAAAAGGATCGATTTGCAGCATTGATCAGTGCCATAAGAGGTAGAAAAGATGGGAATGAGGCAGGAGACAGAAGGAAACAATCAACCTAAAATTTTGGGGAAAAAACTGAATTTGAGCAAAGCTACAATTCTAGAAATGGAGTAGCTAGCCAGCCTAGCAGGACTGAATGATGGATGGACGTGTAAAAATTGAGATAGATAGATGGCGTACCTTTTCAAAGCTCTGGCAAATGATCTGCGCAGGAGGCGTGCCCAACGACGCAGCGACAAGAATAACAAACCTACCAGAGCTAATTGTTCAAATGAAACAAAACAAAACAAAAATTGCAAAAAGAAGCTTCAATTCCATCACATTGTACCCGGAGAACGCCTGGAGCAAGGATGTTAGCTTGAAAAGAACAGCACTAAAGAGAAAGATAATAATGTAGTAAAAGATTAACATAATAGTAAGTTGTCCCGAGGGAAAGAAACAGGCTGAAGAAGTGACATGAAAGATTTTCTGGAAGCAATACTCCACGGGAAAAAAGCCTATATATAGCGACGATACACGTTGGGCAATCAAAGCCCTACAAAAGGAGGTGGCAGCGCATTCAAGGCAAAGATAAGAAATAAAAATTATAGGTAGACAAGAGGCATGAAGGATCTGTAATGCAACCTATCCGTGTTGAATGAAATCTAATTTAAGTTGAAATTAACGGGAGTACTAGCAGCAGTAGTCCGTATGTAAGTATTGCAGATAACAATAAATTGAAAAAACCACTGTTTTAACAATACGAGTATTGAAATTTTTTTTTTCTTTTGTTTTCCACCTTTCTGAGGGCTTCTCATGATGATCACATCAGCCATATTTCCTTTTTCTTTTCTTCTTTGAGGACGTCTCCGCACAGCCAGCATGAATTTGGAGCAAATGAAAGAGCTCATCCTTCCTTCCCTCCTTTCTTGATCATATATAGCACTAGCATTTGTGGCTTTGGACGCAAGGCCGCATTCACGCAAGTCGTATATGTCGCAGCTTAGAAGATTTTTAGTCACTCCCGAGTCCCCGGTGCCACTCCATCTAAGTATATATCCAAATCCAAGGACATAGATGCCTTGCCCTTGCTGTCGCTGCTACTGCTTTTGTTGTTGGAGGGCATTGTGTGGAGCGGTGGACGGCTGGCATAATTGTATGGCCTCAACTGCAGAGGACAGGTTGAAGAAGAAGAAGAAGAAGAAGAAGAAGAAGAAGAAGCAGGCGGAGGTGGAGGTGGAGATGAACACAAGTGGGGAAATTGTGATGGCATTGTAGGATGAGCGACTGCAGTGGAAGGTAATACAAGTATGTCACAATTATCATCCTCCTGATCCTCCGACGACGACTCCGAGATGGGGCAATCCATGTTTACTCCAAACAGCCGCAGCCGCTTTGCTGCGGCCTTCCCTTGGACCAGTGGCACCGACTCAAACACCATTGGCTCCTCCCCCTCCCCATCCTCCTCTACCATCACCTCCTCCGGGTTCAGCCCAACGCTGCCTCCTCCTCCTCCTCCTTTCTGCACCATTTGCACCGTTCCGATTCCCAAATTGACCGGATGTGGCCTTGCAGCCGCAGCGGATCTGAGATAAATGAATGGGCCGGAACAAGGGTTTCCCGTCATTACATTGCCGTAGGCGTAGTTGTTGCTTAGATGATGAGGATGAGATGGATGGGGATTGCTGTTAATACCGACACCTGTAGCAGCATTATTTAGTTGTAGCAACTGGTAATGGTCCCTGGGGTTTTGCTGCTGCTGATGATGCTGCAAGTAGAAAGGATGGTTCCAAGGATGGCGGAAAGAATATTGATGATGTGGAAGCAGCTGCGAAAAAGTAGTAGTGGACATGGAAGGAGGCAACTGAGGGTGATCGGGAGCGTCGGGTCGGCGCCTCCAATCAATGAACAATCGATCCTTGCCCAGCTCACCCACTCCGCGCTGAAAGGAGACGATGTCCCCGGCATCGAGCTTCTTTTCCTTGACGAAGCGGCTCCAGCCTTTGGTCATCACGTAACTCTGGCTGCTGTTCCAGTAGGAGTACCTGAATCGCCACGGCTTCCCATTTCTGTCTTCGAAATTCAAGAGGAGTCCCTTCTCGTTGGTGGAGGAGTCGAGAGGGAAATACTTCTCCGCGTGCTGCTTGGGGATGACTAATCTGTTGAGTTTGCCGACGTCGCTCGGTGTCACCACTTTATCAAACATGTGTTCTCTCTCTATTATCAACGGCGCACTGGTAGTGTTCCCTCCTCCCACGCGAGGCTCATCGGCATCCTCAACGATGTTGCTGCAGCTGCTGCCGTTTGTAGTAGGCGATGAAGAAGAATCCATCGCCATGAGATCAAGCTGGGAAGCTCCACCACAGCTGTAGCCTCGGAAAGAGACTCTCCTATCATCCCACGGTCCCCGTGGTTGGTGGTGGTTGTAGGATGGAGGGAGAAGGAGGTCTCTCTGCTGCTGGTACTGATGATGATGATGTTGAGGAGTAGCAGCAGCAGCAGAAGACGGCTGAGAAAAAGGGCGGGTTGCTCTTGATGAATCTTCCTCGTAATATCCTCCTCCTCCTCCTCCTCCTCCTCCTGGTTGTCTAGGGGCCATGAAATTCATGATATTCAGTAATTATATATGGCGCCTGCAGATATTGCAGCCTCCCAAATCCTGCTGGCTTCTCTAATTATATCCGGGATGGATCAATCTATTCTTCATACGATGCCACAGAGAAAAGGTACCAATTAAAAAGCAAGATGAGAAACAAGGAGGATATGTTACTAGCAAAAACGTAAACCACCATAGTATCCCTTTTTTTTTTTTGGGGGGGGGGGGGGGAGATGATATTTGGTTTGGGTTAAAAATGAACACCGCAAGGCCTCAAAAGCTGCAAGACTGGACTAGAACTTCGAAATCTGGAAACTTTTCTTTTCTTTTTTGGGTGCTGGGGTATACAAATTAAACCAGTGTATTTGGCTTTTGTTTCGTACTAATTTAGTTGGCGTGCTTTGGTCTCTCTCTCTCTTTTTTTTGGTTGGGGAGGGCGGGGGTTGGTGGGGTGTTGGTTTACAATCACTCACTCGATCAATTCTAGTGTTGAGAGGAAGGGATAAATTAGCTGAGAAATTCCTCAGTAGGAGGGCCAATAAGTGGTCTCTTGACACAAAGCCAAAGCAGCTTCCAGTTTCACTAAAACGAGGGTCGGTTGCATTCTTATTTGACCAATGGACACCAAATTAAGACTCCTCCCACCAAATTAAAACCAAATGATAGTGCTGTTACTCTTTAGTATACCTCCTAGTGGCGGTGGAGTGCAAAAAAAATGAAGAGCTTCTTCTTCTTAGGCGCGATCGACCAACTTCTTCAGCTTCTTCTTCTTCTTCTTCAGCTTCAGCTTCTTCTTCTTGCCGACTACTACTGCATCATTAGAGCACCTAGTTTGGAGAGGAAGAGCAGCCACACCATGAATTACGAGAAGAGCAATCCACGAAATGGATTCAAAATACCACTCCTGTCGTCGCTAGTAATGCATCCCATCCCATTCGCTGCCGCAAATGGGATATGTTCCTATCCTTTTCCCTTGGTCGAGAAGAGAGTGCCCTTTTACTGTGCGTGTTTGTGTGTGAGAGAGAGAGAGAGAGAGAGAGCAAATGAATCCCCAGTCCCACCCTGGAAGCTTCTTAAGTTAGGCGATTTTCCCTTTGTAATTTATTCCCTCATTCATTCAGAGTTTCACAGAGAGAGCTAGAGAGGAAGAGAGAGAGAGAGAGAGAGATGGCAGAGCAGAGAAGAAAGACTTTATACGCGGGGCTAGAATGGGATGGGTAGGGGTGATGCTGTGCAATGGGCCCCCCACAAATCAAATAATAACAATCAACTATCTATCTGGTTGGCTTCGGCTCATGTGAGCTCGTCCTTGTCATCAGCCTGCCCGCCTGGCTGGTGTCTCAATCAATATTCGACTTTTATTTTTCAGTAAGGACTCTTCTTCTATTTCTCAAGTCTGGAGTCCAGACGTAGGGGGGGTTCTCATTTTTTGCTAGTGTTGTAATTAACGGAATTCAGAGTTATAAGTGTTATGATAATAATTTTATTACTATTATTATGTGGTCCAAAAAGAAAAAAAAAATTGATCAGAACACATCGGGCTAAAACCAAGGAGTACCACTAATGTGATTCTAGCTAGCGTGGAGCTATATGACTTAGGTAAAAACCTCCCCCTTTGATTCGAGAGAGAGAGAGAGAGAGAGCTTCGCAGTTTCATTTGTATATGGAGGACGATTATTTTATATAAGTTTTTTTATTTTTTATTGAAAAGGTTTTTTTTTTTTTTTTACGGTCAACTCTATTTGTTAGAACAGTTTCCGTTGAATCTCAATATCTATTTTCTTTTAAATGTAATAGCTCTTGGAATATTATTATACTGTATGGTAGATAAGGGGTAAAAGAGAAAAAAAAAAAAAAAAGGAACGGCCGTTAGCACATTTCTTCAAATAATAATAATAGGTTATTCAAATATTCCGAATTATTTATTGATTATCTTGTAATTTAATTATCTGAAAGTACCAAAATAGGACCTCAAAGAGCTAAGGAATTTTTGCTGTCACCGAGACCTTTGTTCCCATAGCTTTTGTAGAAGTGATTAATTTGAATACTTAATACGCCATCCCACATGCCAATAATATACCTAAGCCGGTAGCCACTGCACAAGGGAGATGTAGGATTCAATAAAACTACACGCGGTCGGTTACTCGTATAAATTGACTTTGCTATCGCATGCAGTTAGTCAGTCGTACGCTCGCTCTCTTAAGTTGGATTTACAGGCGACGCTTTAGATTAGATTAAATTATCTAATACTAGTATTAATTAGAGTACCCGAACATCAACATATTAAATGGTCTTCTTTCCATGATTTTCCCATCTGCACATGCTACTTGTGCTCCGACCCCGGCGCAAATTTTTTTTTTTTTTTTAAAAAATATTTTTAACTCAAGAAGACTATTAATCTATTGGCTCCATTCCACCGGTCTGCCTTTAAGTTTTAACCAGAGAGAGAGAGAGAGGGGCAGAGATTTTTTTTTTTTTTTTTTTTTTTAGTTGATGATTAAAATCATTAATTGACTTTGAAGAATACGAAAAGGATGCACAATATAATACTCCTCATACATATTTCGGTTAGGAGGAAAGAAAAGAAATCTAAGTTTTGGTACTCGCCAAGGAGTGGCCATCTCCTGGACATTTCTTGAAATAATTGTGAAAAAGTAAAGAAAAAATTGTTATATATTCTGGTGGATATTTTTCAGTACTGCCCACTTCTAGCTAGCTAGAGTGGTTGAATTGAGGTGGATGGTCTATGAAATGGTAGTGATTCAGGACCACCTAGGCTGCTTAGAGCCAAAGGAGCCATGCCGGTGAGGGATGGACCATTTGGGATTGAAAATGGCTTCATGCACTATGGCATTAGAGGTGGCAAAGTTCGTGTTTTACACCTCTTTGGATGCTGTTGGATATTATGCTCCGAACGCCTTTTTGCACTCAATCTCTTTCCCACCTCATTTACTCAGGTTTAAACGGGTTAATTATAGGCACTAAAACCCCCTTCCAGTTTTTGTGTTTTTTTTAGTATAATTTGCAGAACCCAATCTTGCCACTTTAATTCCTCGATCGTGTAGGTCAAAACCCAGTCTTGGAATTTCTTTCCGACTGAAATACATCTTTTTCCACTCGAGCAATTATTGTGCATCATCCCGTTTTCAGTTCTATTTCTCATCAAATGCTCCACATCTCATCTCTCTCCTCCTAATTTCAGCAATTATTGCGATTTTTGCTCTTTGTTTTTTCAATGACAAAAAAAAAATACACAAATCCAACTTAACTATTGGGTTTCGGGGTAGGGAGGGATTAGGGGAGAGGAGGGGGGGGGGGGGGACGGAATGTTGAAAGGAAAAAAAAATTACCACCATTAGTTATTAGTTTAGGGACTAAGGTCATACAAAAATAACATCAGGGACTATATCCCAAAAAACACTAATGGAAGAAACTAAACTGCAAAATACATCAGATCGACCAACAACATCGTAATTATTGTGAACGGATAGTTTCGAATGTTAGTCCAGGAACCAGAATGACACAAAAATAATGCTACTGTATCACAGAACACACTATATATTATTGTTTATTGCCTAGGGTTTAATGCATTTAATCCCATGTATAATTCCAGCCATTTGCGTACATCAAGTCGTGCCCATAATTGCGTGAGAGAAGCCTCCAAAGTTATCTTTGCATTCAATTACCAGCCCACACCCAACTTTCTAGTATTTCACTTTAACCGAACGTGTCATAGGTTGCATGTTAATTTGACCGATGCGTAAGCGAAGTAGGCTACAGGTAGAGCTGTTAATCGAACCGGATAGCTTGTAAGTCAAGCTCGAGTTGGCTCATTAAGGGCTCGATTCGGTTTGTTTTTCTTAGTAAACAAGTTGAATTCAAATTATATATGTACTCGGTTATGAATTGAGCCAAGCCGAGCTTGGCTCCCAAACTATTAGACAGGCTCGAAATATAAGGGCATTAGTGTCATTTCATTACATGTCTGATAATGATATCTCAAATTCCAATTCCCAAACGAGGATTCCTGTGATTGCCCTAATTTTTCTTTCCTCTTCCCTTTTCCATAGCCCACGCCCGCACCTTCCTTCGTACCAAATCACCAACCCATCCAGCACCCTACCGCCATCACTCGAGTTCATTAAGTTTGGCTCGATTTTCAAACTCAAGTTCGAGTTCGAAATCGAGTTTGACGAGTTGATATCAAACGGCTTTTAAATCTCAAACTACTAATCGAGCGAGGTCGAGTTAGCTCAATAAATATTCAAGTCGAGTTCAATTATCAGGTGCTCGAGTTCGACGCGACTCGATTAATAGCAATAGTTATGGGCTAACCAAACCTGTCTTGAAGTTCAGTTGAAATTAAATCCCGGAGCTAAATAAGTGTTATTTACAAGTGTTTGGAGCACGGCATTCATAGGCAAGTCTACGTAATTTTCCATTATGTGCTACATTTAACAATTATCTAATAATCTGTAAAGGGTCGGCCTACGAGCGATGTTTTAGTTTGAGAAGCAATTATATAGTAGATTTTTCATCATCACATCGGTTCTTCCGAGAAAAACTGTTCGACCAATCCTCTAATTGGCGGGTGATTTGGAAGAAGAAAATACATGGGGCAATGAAATAATGAGTTCTCCCATGGCCAGCCATAAACCGTGTCCTCCAGGGTTGGATTGTTTGTAGGGCAAGAGAGATGCAGAATGTGACATGAATCGCTATATCCACAAGGCGAGTGGTCTGCCGCGTAAAAATAAAAATTTTGTACGTATGAGGTTAAAAATGAAGATAACAAAAAAAAAAAAATTTATTTCCTTTTTTTTCTTTTTGAAGAGGGGAGAGGCCCAAAAAGAAAAAAAAAGGAAAAAAGAAAAGCGAGGCCACTGCTAAACATTCAATTTAGTAGCATTCCGTTCAGAGGACACGTGTCACTAAATTCATTCATTTTGACAAGTGAGCCTGCTCTGTAGATTCGGCTAACTAACTTCTGACCTAATCATCAATCTTGAAAATAATTATAAGCATATTGTGGGAGAAGGTGAACAGCTGAATTTAGACCCCGAAGCTCACACCAGCCCGATCACATGGCATTTTTAATGGTCCATAGCAATGGCTGGCTTGTTTTACATAAGGTAAAAATATGATGGATGTTACGATAGTAAACTCCAACACTCTTCTTTGCCACCCCTTTTTGCCTTTCCTTCTTAGTTGAGTCCCCAAGTTAGAAACCGCAGTAATAAAAATGCGCTGGTCGCCTCCTAAGTTTTTTCATCATTATAATTTGCCTTGAGTTCTTTAAAACCAATTGACTTGCTCTCCATTTCCATGACATACTGCACAGAACTCGCCATGTATTTATAAACTTTCTTATGTTGATGCCATGAAATTTTTTATATTGAACATCAAAGGTTCCAGTGGTTAGAGACTGGAGATTTAAACCAACAGGCAAAAATTTTTCTCGGATAGTTCATAGGCAGCAAACGTGATACTATTCAAGTTAATCGATCTCCCAGGAAGATCTTGACCAGATTCCGTAGTACATGAAAAGTGATGCACGAGGGGGTACGTCTATTGACCTTTCCTCGGTAAATTGCTCCTTTAATCAGCAGTAAAATAAACCAAACCTCAAAGTTCTTATTTATTTATTTACTAACTTCATTGAAGCTAGGTTTTTAGTAGTTAGTGTTATTTAGAAGTATGTGTGTTTTCTTAGTGTTTGGATACAAAATTTTTTCCAAATAATATTTCGCTTGCATCATAAACACGTTTTTCAACCCACCTTTTTATATTCCCAATCATCTTTTTATCTCACATACATCACATCACAAAAAGTGTTACAGTAAAAAGGTTCCATTGTTGGAGAAACGTATAAAAGGTTCTGTGTTGATTCTCCATCACCTTAATAATTTTGATCATATCTCTTCTATATTTTTGACAAAGTTTGGATACAAATCTAATCATGAGTCAAAATTTAGTTTGACATGAGAAGTTGATTTAGAAAGAGATGTATTTATTGATGATAGAGAAATATATGAAATTTGTGATATGGATGAAGGTTTTGATTTGGGATGACTGATGAAGAAAAATATGCCAGTAAAAGTTTTGATTTGCATACCTCTTTGGAGAAATTGGGAGTGATGAAGAAAAAGAATGTATTGATTTGGTTAAAAAAATTTTTTTTTTGATTTGATAAATCAAGAAAAAGAATGAGTTTATCTATTTGGGTTCTGCAGAAACTCAAATTCTATCTCCGTCTATCCATCAAGACATTATTAATTACTTTCCGGAAACTAACTATCATTAATTGAGCAGGGCTACCAAATTAACTGCACTTCTTGCAAGATGTAATAAAACGTTACAAAGACCAGCTTTTTATTTTAGTATGGAAAGTTCAGTCAAAATAGGTTAAGTGATATTATTCAATTTCAAAAAAAAAAAATTAGTTAAGCTTAGGAAACTATCAATGTCCGTAATCGTACACACACTTGTCCACGTAACCATTAACCAGTTTACATAAATAAAGAAAGAGTTTATCTATTCATTCCTAGAGAAGAGAAATTGACAGGTACATCATATATGTTTGTATTGTAGCCTACCTCCACATAGGCTGGATGCGGTAAAATTCTCGATATGAATACAAAAAAAAAAAAAAATGAAAAAAGAAGATAGAAATATTACAAATGAGATGAGATGCCGTAATTGTGAAAATTACAAATAACACTTATCCATTTTATCGCCTTTATCCTTATATTTTAGATACACATGTGATACTTTCGGGCATCATTAAAAAATCTCAATCGGTAATAAGTTTATAACATCCAAAGTCAGATTAATGTTTCGGCTGCATTTTAAGGAGGTACCCTTATGCTTCTGCTTCTGCTTCTGCTTCTGCACACATATGTAAAATTGTAAATAAATAAATTTAAAAAAAAAAAAAGCCATTATAGAAATTAATGTGATTTATCATTTATGACTTTCGACCCCAAGTGTCCAATCATTTTCTCAGGCCGGAATGGAAACATGATCGAGGAATTGGACAGCTTTGGAGCACATCATTCGTAGGATAACGCAGCCTTCGGGATATATATATCCACCCAATCCCTTGATGAAGCTCACCTACCCCGCGCCCAGGTTGTGTAGATAGGGATACCTTTTACAAGATCCACATGTGGGAATATCCCACTTTTGGCTTTTGACTTTAATATCATATGCAACTTTAGGTCAGCCCGCCCCCCCAAACAAACGTCCACCACAAATTTATATCATGGTCATTAATGAAACTCTTGCCCGTTACTGTATAGTATAGTAGGAGTTTAAATCAGCCTAATCAAGTTGTAATTTTTATGTTTAACTTTGTCTATTTTTTTACTGAATTTGAAATTGTTTGATTATTAAAAAAGAACTAAAATAAGCTTTTATGATGTTGAGTTCAAGTAGTTTGAATGTATTATATCTAAACTTTAAATTTAATGTCAATTGAATTACAAATTTGAAAGTTTAATGAATGTGAAATTGTATTGATGTAGTCTGACTTGATTACTTTTTTTTTTTTTTTGTCGACATAGGGGTGTTTGGGTCAATCCTTACGGGGCCCGACTAATCTCCTGCGGCCCGGACCGGGGTCTGACTTGATTACTTGAGAAAACCAAACGTAAACAAGCTCTTAGAAAATCGAATTGAGTGAGATTCGTGTATGGAATAAGTGAGATTCGTATATGGAATAATTTAAGTTCTGTCCGTCAACCATCATACTATGTATTAGACCTCCTCAAGTAACTTTGATGTCCCGTTTCTTGCATTATTTGGCCAAATTAATTGAGGCTGCAAGTCACTAATGTGTTTTCCAATTCCCACTCAACCAAGCTATATATATATATATATATACTAGAGACAGAATCTCTGGGATCTACTAAGAAAAACAATATAATTAATTAGTTTTTGAAATTAGAAGTATCAAAAGGCAAACTATATGGAGTTCTTGAATAAACCAATCATCAGAAAAAAAAAAACTACAATCGAAAAAGACAAACCCAAAGAACTCACCTCAATTTAAAGGAAAAGTTATGCATTCCACCAAATATTTAATAGCCATAATAAAATCAAAGAGGTGAAACCGAAAAAGAAGAAAGGGTATCAGCTAAACATGGGGACATAAATATGATAATGATTGTTCAAATAATAATTAAGTTAATTAATTGTAATTAAAATTTAATTATGTAAACATCCAATTAATTCCTTAACGGATGAGAAAGGTTTCAGAAAATTGGAAGATTTGGATGTTAGTATAATAAATGATTCAAAGGACTTTTATATAATTCTATCAAAATACAAGTTTTATTCAATTGTACTTGATACTCAACTTGGCACAAAAAATTATAACATACCAAACCTGCCCCTATCCTTAAATGTCTGAAAGGTTATATAAGTAATTATAGTGAAATTAAAGCTATAATGACTTGTACTCAATGTTCCAATTACTCTTCAAACACTCTTACATTCCCAAAATAGCCTCACTCCTGCGGTTGAAATCTAGTTCTAAACTCGTTCTTATATAGTATAAGGATAAACATCCAATTAATTCCTTAACGGATGAGAATGATTTCAGGAAATTGGAAGGCTTGGATGTTAGTATAATAAATGATTAAAAGGACTTTTATGTAATTCTATCAAAATACAAGCTTTATTTAATTATACTTGATACTCAACTTGGCACAAAAAATTATAACATACCAAACCTGCCCCTATCCTTAAATGTCTGAAAGGTTATATAAGTAATTATAGTGAAATTAAAGCTATAATGACTTGTACTCAATGTTCCAATTACTCTTCAAACACTCTTACATTCCCAAAATAGCCTCACTCCTGCTGTTGAAATCTAGTTCTAAACTCGTTCTTATATAGTATAAAGATATACATACACACACATATATATATATACACTTAGTAGTGGACATCTATTAGTAGTATTAAACATTTGTTTGTTTATTTATGTGTCTCATTAATTACCGCGCGGTACGTACAATTGTACGTGGCTAATAAATGCAATATTTGGAAACGTGCCTTTAGAATAATTGATTGATTGAGAAATTGATCGCCATTGCAAACATTTGTGTACTTGTGCTGGGTAGTAGAATCACATCTAACTAGGAGGGGAGACACAGATGCGAGTTAGGGAAGCAGTAGGCCTGTCAACGGGTCGGGTCTAGACCCGGATTCGGATTGGATCCGTGAAATTATTGCGGGTATGGGTAGGGATTTAATTCCGTTTTCCGGATCCGAATCCGGATCCGTTTTGTCAAACAAAAAAATGGGTCGGATACGGAATATAGTATTCCGGTCCGTATTAGACCCGGATCCGGATATAAATGAATTAATAATTTTAAATATATATATTTATCAATATAATTTGATTAGAGTGATGTATTTTAATAAAGTTAATTTGATTTCTTTTCTTATTTGGTTTTTTCTTTGCATTAGTTAAAAATTAGTTTACAAATATATTTTTTTTTCATTTTTATTAGAAATTATAAATTTTGCTAAATTTGTTCGGGTAGACCCGGATCCGGGACCCGCCGGACCCGGATCCGGAACATAGAATAAAAGACCCGTTGGGTAAACGGGTCGGATCCGGGTCCGGCATAGTAATTCGGGTCCGGGTCCGGAATAATGAATTCCGGCCCGGACCCGACCCGTTGACAGCCCTAGGAAGCAGCAGCAGCTAGCTATCTGAATCTGCAGGCCAAGATTTGAAGGTTTAATCTGTTTATTTTTCCGAATTCACAGCATTAGAATATTTTTTTTGGGGTTTACAGAGCTATATATGAAATAATCTGCACCACCTGTATCTGCTGTATGGGATTTGCCAGAATGAATGCCAGTAGAGCAGGCACACAAAGGATGGATGGATGGATGGATGGATGATTATGGGGTGCATGGTT
This sequence comes from Coffea arabica, assembly GCF_036785885.1. Lineage (NCBI taxonomy): Eukaryota > Viridiplantae > Streptophyta > Magnoliopsida > Gentianales > Rubiaceae > Coffea > Coffea arabica. The sequence goes on along the minus strand of NC_092325.1, from coordinate 46,279,045 downwards.
ATGGTGGAGAAGTCTCCTAGTCCTAGGTACGTAGTTTTTGAGGATTGTGAGGGATGACATCATCCGCTCAATCTTAATTACCTGCTCAAGTGAAGTGTATTGTATTGTATACTTACTGGGTTAATTTGTGAGAATTGTAAATCAATCAATCATCAAAGAGTACGGAACTCGTACAAGCTAAGGGCTGAGAAGAGGGAAGAAATGACGACGTTATTCCCTGAGGCAGAAATTCAAATTAATTGGATAGCTAAGCTAAGCTAGGCAGCCCATGTTCTGCCTTCACATGCATAGCTTTGCTCTCAAATTCCTCACAAAAAGCAATTAGCATTTGCATTGTCGCCATTTCCCCATAGAGCTGCAGCTGTGCATTTGCTGTATATTATTATTACCCAATGTCCAATTAACTGATTAATTGGAGGAGGAGGAGGAGGAGGATCGGATAACTGATTAATTGCAGTTAAAGGAGATACTGGGAAAAAAAATAAAAAAATTACTCCTTCCTAGTGCCTACGATATATATATATATATATATAAAAAAGAAAATTCTACTACTAGTAGCACACAATACTACATTAATGTGACGAAAGGAAATCCTGGTTAGCTACTCCACAGCCGACATTAACATTAAATAGTTACTTGAGTACAAAAATAATACTCCTGTAATTGCAATTTGTTGGTAGTAATAGAGTCCACTACAGCAGTAGTGGTACTACTAGTGTGAGGTAAGTAGACGTGGGGGAAGGAGGTGGTGTGCGTCATTAATCCTGATCACAGTGACGTTTGCCTGATTTGAACTAATCAACAACCTTCAATTAGCAAAAGGAATTTTATCAAAATACTACTCCACTAATCTCTGACTCTTAATTTGACATGACACTCACACAAGGCCGATTGCATTATAGTATTATTGCGTAATTTGAATCTCCCGATCGAGTTGAAGGAAGCTCCTCGCATCCCTGAGCTGCAGCTGCCCATACCCATCCCACTCGTTCTTCTATTAATTATGACAGTTGATACGCGACACTGATATTAATTATGACCATTAATTCTGTTTTAAAACAGCTATATATCCAATTTAATTTGGAGGGGAAAAAATGAAACAACAGATATGAGTTGTACCCCGCCCCGCCCCCTTCCCCTTCCCCTTCCCCTTCCTTCTTTTGCCGCCTCCTATCCATGCGCGGCCTCACTTAGCTTGCCTCCGTTGAACTACTACTGCTGCGCGACAACTACATGTTCTAATTATGGAGTACCATTTTGTGCAACCTGTCTCTACCAAAAATTGGAAAAACATCTCATTCATGAAAAACTAAACCCTCCCATCGCTGCCCACTGCCCAGCCCACCACCTCCGCCCAGTATATATATATATATATATATATATATATATATATATATACATATCCGATAGCCGACTGACCGGCCGACAGCCGTAAGTGCCACGGCCCTTTGCTCTGCTACACGTGTAGAAATGGAAAACTAAAATGTTTTTGATCATTAGAAGTGTGCGATAGAGTAGCAGCTGCTCGGTTGGTCGCAATCGGGGGATCGAGTGTGCGAGCGCGTCTGTATGTGCGCGCGCGCGCGTGTATGTACATACAGACACACAGGTTATGCATTTTATTTATTTCTTGGGTGGCCATCATGGACGAGGTTTAAGTTTGACGAGGTTGTATGGTAAATCGCACACATGGGTGGGAGTGGGATTAAAGTAAGAATTAGGAGAAGGGGGTGGTGCTTTGTTTAATTATGATGATGATCAGATAGGAGTAGTAATTAATGTGGTACGTAGCACATGATTCTACAATATCCCAGGCTAGGCTACAGCGGTACAACAGCCAACAAGAGAGAGAGAGAGAGAGAGAGAGAGAGAGAGAGAGAGATATATATATATATATAGAGAGAGAGAGAGAGAGAGATCCGACGATCTCTTCTCTTCTCTCCGGAACATATACCATAAGAAAAAGCTCTGCTGAGGAGTAAGTATTATTATAGGTACAGTTGGTATGCAAGTTGGTTTTTGTAGGGCGGGGTATAGGCACATTATAGTAGGCGGAGGACCACTTAGCCGAAGTTCACACATGACAATCCTTAAAAACAAAACCAAACTTCGCCATGGGTTCCAGTTCCAGCTCCTCCTCCTCTCTAACCTTATCCCGCTCTTTTGACTTTCTTCCAGTCCCGTTGGGATTGGACGAGTTTAACTAACTACAACGTGCATGCAACGATATAGGAGTAATACCCAAAGTATATGCTTTGCCAGCCCTACTTCTTCATAAGTATTTGCTGCATAATTATTTGTAGAAAAGACAATAGGGGGTGGAGTCAGAATATGTGGATCCAATTCCAGGGACACAAAAAACCCTAATAAATCTGTAGGTTATTGCGGTCCACCGACTTGATTAAAGCTTCAATCGGGACTCGCGCACTTGAATTGAATTCAGCTGTCAAGTTTGTTTCGGATAGCGCATCATTTGTATAAATTTATTTGCTTACATTCTATCAAATCACCTTTTCATTTCATTTACTTAACCGTCATAAAAAAAAAATTTGTTACGGTATTCTTTTTTTAAAAAATTATTCCAAATAATCTATTATCCAGATATTAAACACTAGCCCGCTACCATCCCCCGTTACAATACAAACACTAGTGTCAAATTCACGTAAAACTGCAGCACCTTCAACCTCCATTTTTCCTCTAGCGGGGATTGGAAGTTAGGCAGCCAAACATCCAAGTAAAAACAATCGATCCACGAAAACATTTGTGACGTGTCTTCATGTTAATAGATTTAATGAGACATAAGTTTTGTTGCTAAATGATAAACAACAACCGTTGTTGGAAGTGTCGGCCGGGGGCTTCATACCCCTTCCTGGCAGATTAGGTTCGAATCTGGCTGTCATGTTTGCAGGAGATTTTATATTTAAATAAATAAATAAATATATATTTGAGAAATGAAATTTTCTCTCTCAATTCACATACAATTCGACACGAGATCAAACGTACGACAGACACAAACTTTGTCCAGCTTACCGGTTACCTGTCGAACATAGACCTCTGTTGAACAAGCCCACTGTATAGGCCCATAAGCTAATTTATCGGCTGCTTTTCATCCAGATCCAGTGTAGGAGAAAAGAAAACGAATGAAAAATAAATAAATAAAGTAGTTGCTTTGGCAAAATTGAGCAGCTAAAGGATCCTCAAAATTGGATCCAAGCAACACTCTGCAACATCTCAAATAGGAGGAAAGTCAAAAATTGGCCAACACAAAAAGAGAGCTTGGACAACATAGTAGTTGCTTAAGTTATAGTCCAAGCCTAGCCCGCTAGCCCAATCTCACTTGTGAACGATACTCTGGAGTAAAGCCCGGACCAGCACGTCCAATTGCCCAAAGAGGGTTTGTTTGTTTGAAGGACCAAAGAGGGTATTAATTTGTTGATTGTCTTGCAGAGTAGTCCGTAAATTTCGGCGGTGTCGGGAAGGGTTTAAGGGAGTTTGGAGGCGAAGAAAGAATCGAATATCAACAAAAGCCAAAGAAAGAAAAAAAAAAAAAAAAAAAAAAAGGAGAAAAAACCCTCGGATCTTCTCTTCTCCGTATAATAACTCGGAATGGATCCATACTCTTCGTCGTCGTCGTCAAGTGGAGCGTCGCCGCAGGTTTCGACGGAGGACATCATGGACCAGGTCAAACTCCAGCTTGCCCAGGCCTATGCCGAAGAGTTCCTCGAGGTATATTATGTATATGCTCTTCCGTCTTCTGATTTTATTTTTTGCCACTACTAAGGGGAATTTTCTGCACTATCTATCCGCTTCTAATATTATTAGTGATTGTCTTCTCGGTTAGTGTTTCTGTTATTCAAAATTTTTTTTTTAAACTTAAAACATTGTGCTATCTGATTTCTTTGCCAGTGCTACTACTATCATGTGCTCTATTGTTCAATGTACTTCTCGTTGGGTGTTGATTTTGCTCTGTCCTTATTTTTGGATACCCCCACCCCTCTATTTATGGTGTCTGTGATGCCTGTGTGCGGATGAAAAGTATTGCCCCAAATACAGTAGATTCATTTCAACAAACCGCATGGGAATTGAACTTGGCATTGATTTCTCCTCCTTCATTTCCTCATGTATCTATTTTATTTTGAAAATCATAACGATCAAGTGGATTATCCCCCTACTCCTTCCCCCCCCCCCCCCCCCCCAAAAACACTTAAAAGCACCCCCACCACCTATGGAGGTACATCATCAGTACGTGTATAGAATTAGTTTAGTTTTTACTTTTTGGTCTTAAAATATGCTTATTGGTTTTACTGTTCTACTGTCGGTCGCTTACTGACAACGATTGCAACTCTAATTGGGACTGTATTGCCAAATCTATTCTGCTGTTGAAACCCTACAGAGCTCCAGGGTAATTATTAGTGGCAAATTTTCTGCTGTTGCACAAGGGAAAAATATGTTTTTGGGCTCTCATTTGATTTATTTATTTTTATCAATTTCAGCTTTTGAACACTCAGCACAAGTGGGCTATCAACACTAGGTTCATGCGTTTCATTTATGTTCTTTTTAGCTAGATGGCAACCATGAAATATGGTAAATACTAGATGGGAACAAAAGGATTTGACAGTCTAGAGTATCTTTCCCATCAAGTTTAATCTTATTGCTAAGAAATTTACTATTTGTTTCCTATGTTTCCATTGCATTGATATTATCCTAAAAGATTCTTGCGTAGAATAAAGTACGTCTATGTTATTGACGATGTAGCCTGTCTATGTTATTTGTAACCCAATTTCAGATTCTTTTCTCCTTTTTCTTGACATTGTGTCTTCTAGAGATTTTGAAGAAGAATACTATTCTAGAGTACTTGTACTTTTTTAACTACAAGAAATTGGATGCCTTGGGCGGCATGTGTGATCGGTTTGACTTTCTTTGAGGTGATATATTAGGAAACTTTTAATCCGTGCATGTTACATCATCAACTAGTCTATATTTGTTCCGGTAAATATTCACTTGACTACAGAATATATTTTGTTGCATGGATGAATAATTGACTACATGCAAACTCGGCTGCCCTTTTTTTTTTTGGCGGCTTTCAATTTTCCTTTTATTTAGCTGGTTTTTCAATGTATCAAATTGAGGTTGAGCATTCCATTTCTGCTAAACATTAACCTATTGATCATGTAAATGGTTTTGTCGATTCATCATTGTGAAAGCTTTGCTTTGTTTTTGCAACCATGATCTAGACTTTGAGGGGAAAGTGCTTTGAGAAGTGTATCACCAAACCTGGGAGCAGCCTGAGTGGTAGTGAGAGTAGTTGTGTCTCAAGGTGTGTGGATCGCTACATTGAAGCCACTGGTATCATCAGCAGAGCTCTTTTTCGAACATCAAGCTGAAGTTTGTGATCTGACAATTTTTAAAACTTTCTTCTGGAAGTTGTTGGTCGGCAGTTAGGAGGTTGTCATTTTCTATTTCTGATTATCATTGATAACATAGAAATTTGATATTCTGATGGGGTCTGTAATCCCACCCGGTTCATTCCAGAATACGTCAAACTTTTTTGCTTCTTGTTGGTAAATTGCACTTAATAGCTAAGTGGACATGTCTATCGTTATATGGCAACGCTCGCTGTCGACAGATTGCCTCAGTGCCAAAATTATGTCTTTATCATCCCGCTGTTAGACGTTTTATATAAACATCATGTGGAAGTAACAGTTAGTACATAGTTTTCACGGAGAGGCAATCCCATTCGGGACGTTTTAGTTTCCTCCATCAAGAAAACTGCAAAAGGGCTACTTAAGAGCAGTAGGTAACCATTTCATGCCGCTCTATTGGACATTTCGTCCAAAGCTCCTTGCCTCATATCAATTTCAAAATAAAGCACTACTCTCTCACTTGAATATGAAACTCAAATCGAGTACCAAAGTCGGCATGTAAACGGTATAAAACTCAGCTCCTCGTTTAACAATCGCAAACTTTAAACTTCAAAACAACATTCAGAGTTCAAACAAAATAAACCAACCCGAATATTATGGTCAGTTCGTCAACATTGAAACAAATCAAATGGCTATATAGTTGAAAATCAAATATCCTATAGCCTCTCAAATTGAGGATACCATGGCTTTTGCTTCAGGCATTAGCAGTGTGGAGAAGTAGTGAAGAACGCCATGCTATTTCATCTACTTCCTCAATGTTTGCAGTATGTACTCAGCATAGAGGTCCCTGCACCAAAAGCAGCTCATAAAGTCCCTCTTGAGAAATGCATCGTCATTAAGGCCCATCTATCATGTTCAAAATATGCATTTCCAGCCTACTGCTAATCCAGGCGTCAAATGGGCACTTACATGGAGTATTGCATGGCATCAACAGCTGTAGCAGCAGGCAGAAACTCATTCACTGCAACCTCCTTGTTCTCATTCTTCTTGTCTAAACAACATTCCAACAAAAACATCATGTTTACCATAAAAAGCCATGCAGTACAGCTGATAGATCCTAAAACAATTTTATGCAAAATAATATGTTGGTAGCGAGCATACAGTCCTCAAAAAATCGACGGATTTCAGCAAGACGATGGGGGGGAAGCTGATTGATATCTGTGTAGTGCCGATACTCTGGATCATCAGCACATACTGCAATAATCTTATCATCCTTCTCTCCCTGGTATAAGAAGAAGAAGTCTTCTTATGAAAATCCACTGATGACAGCACTGAAATTATGTTCACTAGGAGGGAAGGAGTTTGTACTGTACCTGATCAATCATGGGCATTAGGCCCACCGCCCTTGCTCGAAGAAAGCAACCAGGGAGAACAGGTTCCTGTTACAGACGTCAATTTGTGCTTCATCAACCATCTTTAAAAAAACTAGTAAGGATGCATTAAGAGCATTGTTTTACAAAACATAGATTCATGAAAAGAAAATCTAATTAGTAGTTCATATTACAACTCTCCTTGCCTGCATTAGAACTAATACATCCATTGGATCATTATCTTCACACAGCGTTCTCGGAATGAAGCCATAGTTGTGAGGATAGACCACTGATGAATACAAGATACGATCCACCTAAGGTGCCATTGTAAGACAGAGTGAGCAAAGTGCATCTAAACAAATCACCAAACAAATCCAAAGGCCAAATGTAATTTTGGAACTAATACTTTTGTGCTTCTTGATTAAGTTGCATCCTGATCTGCAGATCCTTATAGTATGTATGTGAAAGAAAGTAGCTTCATATTGAAAATAATCTCAAACTCAGCACATGCTAAAGGAACTTCATCATACCTTGATCAGACCAGTTTTCTTGTCAAGTTCGTACTTGACTTTGCTTCCCTTTGTTATCTCAATAACCTGTAGCAGTAAAATAAAAGAAGATGATGAAGCCACAGAGTCACTTGACAAGTACACTACTTTTCAAGGTTCAAGCAAAAAAGCTTCTAAAATAAGATTTTTTTTTTTTTTTTCCAAATTCTATATGTGCTAGACAAATAAGATGGGCGTTAGAGGCCATACAGCAACTAAAACTGTGGCTGCAGAAACTATGTGGCAAGCTGCATTTTGATTCAATTAGAAACGAAATATAGCAATAGCAACTTGTAAAGATGAGCAAATTCATTCATGGAGTCAGATGAATGACTTCTTTCTAGAAACACATTCAAAGGAAATCTTTTGGACATTATCCTCCTAGGTGGATTTGTGATTTTCAGGAGGTGACGGGGTCTTAATGATCTGGAGGAAGTAGTGGTATAAATCAAGTTCACCAAAAAGTTGTAGCATTGTGTTTACATTTATTAGAATGTCAGTCCCCAGATAAGAGTGTTGCAATTACTAAAGCGTAAGTTTAAGATATCATTTTGCAGAACATATTTGGAACAGCAAAGGGATCCTTGAAGAAATATGCTTTTCTAGGAGTAAGGAGAGTGATACATACAACGTTGAAAATTTGAGGAGCCCCGGGCCCTGGTTTAACAGAAAAGCAGTAAAAGTATCAGGTGATTGTGAAATTTATGCACGACTTCATAAAGGAATCGGATAACATGCAGTGAAATCAGGAAATAATAATTAAAGAATCATCATATTTCAAATTTACCGATCTCAAGATCATGCCAAGGATGAGCAGCCACCGATCTCCTTGACAAAGATGAGAGTATTCGCTCATTCAGACGTGGAGCTCGCCTTTGTGGAGATGTTTCAGCTCCATTTTCATTTCCGTCGCTGCTCATTTTTCCTAATCAGAGTAAGAGGGAAATTGAATGAGCCATGGCTTAAAGAATAGAAGATTGGAAATGTGGATGGTATTTTAGCGTCCGGGAAATAGAACTATCGAATCCCTCAGAAACCAAAATCGTGTAGGACTGGGGATTTAAAGATTCTGTACAACATTTTCTTGCAAAAGTCTCTACTTGTGGGCAAGGGTAACATTCAATGCAAAAAGCACGAAGCAGAAATGTTACAAAGGATCGGCAAATGCTACTTGGATTGTTAGGAACATTGGCGCAGATCTAAATTACTAAATGTTGCAACAGCACTTTCAAAGGAGTAAATATCCAAGTCCAATCCCACCCACCACGGTCAAACGTTAAAACGCAATAGCAATGGAATAATTACCGGTACAAAACCACCCCGTGAGGCTGGGACGCTGTTTGGGAAGAGTTAAAATTACCAGAGCCAGCTTTCTCCATGTTAGTATTCATTTTACAGGCCTAAATTAATACGGGGGAAGTCGGAGGCAACCAACAGGGAAGACGGGGGAAGTCGGAGAGAAGAGACAAGACAACCAACAATGATCGGAGCAGAAAATGGCCGGATCTTTTGTTTTTCATGTCTTTGGCCTTTACCAAGTCAGTCAATGAAACGGAGGAATAGCAAAAATATACTCCATATAGTACTAATCATTTAGGCCGCTGCAATTACAAGTCAATAAAGATCACATGCCCAACAAACAACAAATTGTATAATTAGAGGCTCCTCCCAAGACATTGAACGTACGCATGCAAATTTCATTACCGACCGACTGACAGGAAGCAGGCGTATGGAGTAAAATACCTCAGACTGGGTTGGTTTTGAGAAAAGCTGGTTGTTGTGGGGACGTCGCTTCAAGAAAGAAATGAACAGAAAAAGGCCGGCCTGCAGATGCAAAGAAATGAACAGAAAAAGGGGATTGGGAACAGTGATCCGAGGACTGGGCTGCCAGTGTATATATATATATATATATATATGTATATATTGGAGGGGATTCATAACCAACCAAAAAGGGATCCCCACTACAAATACAAAAGCAGAAACAAGAACCACGTGGTTGAACCCGAGCACAAGTAGCTCACAACCATACCAAGGCCAGGTCAAACGCCCATACTTCTTGCTGGCCCTCCACCACTTTTCCTTCCCTTAATTCCCATTGCTCCTCGTATGCCTCTCACGTAAGAGGGAGGGCTGGGATTGTTATTATTATTATTATTATTATTTGTATACGCCGTTTGTTGAAAAAAAAAATTATTATTTGTATACGCAAAATTCAAGCCACGTCTTTAGCTATTCCGTTTTTGAGAGGCGGAAAGAAAAGAAAAGAAAAGAAAAGAAAATTGGTTCCGATAGTGAATGGGTCTGGACTTCGGTACATTGCAGGTTGGATCCATCCCCACCCCAAGACTGTTGCAGAACCCATAATGTTGCGTTTCTCCAGATGCTGTGCACAACCGACTTTACATCATGGTCCAAGTCCAAGTGCTACCGATTCAAAACTGTTGAGCGTTGGATTTCATGGTGAAGCCGAATTCAAATTGGAGTGGTGAAGGAGGAGCGGTATCTTTGAACCAACCTCCTCCAATCAAGACCAAGAGCTTAGCTAGGTATTCTGTATGGAGGATACAAGCTGTGTTCCTTGAACAATAATGACTCTGGAAAACCGGGGGGGAAGAAAGGCCTTGGTCTCAATTCTCTCAGTGGCTGTCAACAAACATGATGGCACCCAAAATTTGGGCAAACCCCAATTCAAAAGGTGGATTACCCTCGTTCAAAAAATTTAGCAGGACAGAGATTAAATGAAGATCAAAATGCCGTCTCAAAACAATCTTCAACTGGCACCATTTACATGTCTGCCTCTGGGGAACTTCTAATGAAGCTAGCTAGCAACCATGCGCGATCCACATAAATTGCACACCTAGATGTTTGCCATTCAAAAGAAGAGTACAGATGCTATTTGTCTAAAAGATTTAACAAATCAAATGAACATTTTCATAGGAAATCAGGATTTTCCTCCCTCACTTCTAACGTGTCCTAAGGTTCTGAGACGCTGCAAGATATACGGTTACTACAATTAGCTAACACTTGCAAAAACATCCTCAAAAAAGTTCAGGTGCACCAGAAAGTGCTGGTACAGGATCACCTACCAAGAAGGGGAGATGGGAAAGGTTTCGTGCTTGATAAGATCAAATGGATCTAAATATGCTTCAGTCGTCCTGCATGGCCATAACCTTGCTGCAGCACTGCAAATTGGAGGCTTTTTCCATCTTCCAGCATTCAGTCTACTTGATAACTAACATCTCTTGTAACTCCAACTACAGAGTCCAAGGGTCAAAACTGCAGACAAAGACAATTCCTCATAAAGTAATTTGTCTTTCTTCCAAACGCCTCCAAAAATGTTCAAACTTAATATAGAGGTCTAACACGTTCAAAATTTGAAATGATCGACAAAGCAAACAGTATACCGACCTGGCACAAATATGAAACAAAGGAAACTATAAGGAAATGCACCAAGTAACCAACACTACACTAATTCTTTCTTTTTTGGCTCAAGAACTGGAGGGTCAACATCAATTCCCATATTAGCAGCAGTGCCTGCAATAATTCTCATTGCTGATTCAATAGTTGAACAATTCAGGTCTGGCAATTTCTCTTGAGCAATGCTCCTCAATTGATCAATAGTGACCTTCCCCACTTTCTCTCGCTTTGGGTCTTTGGAACCTTTATCCGCTCCTACATAATCAGTTTACAATAATAATAATAATAATAATCAAACTTTGGTAGCTCATACCTCTTGTATGCCAGAAAACAGATTGAAAAGGTCAAAAGCATACTATACAACCAAAACATATAGTCACAGCGTAACTAAAAGTGTCAGATCCAGTTAAAAAATCACCATTTACCAACTTCTCCCCTCCCCCCCCCCTCCTTCCTTCCTTCTCTTTCTTGTTGTCAGACGCACAGCCTAACATCCAATCTGAGAAACAGCACCCAAGCCAAGAAGAAATGGAGAAAACAATTTTATGAAAATCTCAAACTCGTCTAGACAGTTTCACCAAGTATATAGATATTAAATTGAAAGATTTTAATGAGCCACTGCCGTTATTGTACATCCCAATTTACGTTCATCCAATCCGTTATACCCTTGTAAAATCTGTCAATGATGCATGATTCTGTCAATAATACATGAAAACTTAAAAAGTACTTTTTTTTTATATGATGCATGATTCTGTCATACCCTTGTGCCGTTTATGATTCTTCAGCTGTAGGAACAATGTCAATGTAAGCTTGAGACTAACAAAATAACGCACAGACAAAAACTCTTGTATTTTTTTGTCATGTACGACAAACCTATTTCAGACTGCTTCCATTTTATTTTATTTTTAGGTTCAATACCATTTATTTCACTGCACGACGATTGTCATGTGATTATTCAATAAAGCTCAGCTGCCAAACATCTACAAGCCTTTTTTGTAAGTGCACAGAAATCATCCTTACAAAGCCTGTCAGCTCCATTTATTACACTCAGCAACCTAGAAAAGTGAACTAAATCAACATCATACTTGTCTTCACAGTTTCTCAATCTACTAACTCTTATTGAGCACAATACAAGCACATTTTGAGGATTATTCTCTCAGAGAGAGAACTGAAAGTTACCAAAGGCATAGTAAAATTGATGGGAATAATCATAATCTATACTTTCTCCACCTTAGAACAGCCTACTAGTAGCAGTCAGGAAAGTTCAGAATAATGAGGCAGATATGGTCCATCCATTGACATTCGTATCCTAAAATGCCAGATAATTTTACAACATATCATTCTTATGTTTCTTTTCCTCAGCTTAAGTATATCCTCCTTTTGCCTTTTTCTGTTTCCCATGCCCTTAATTCCTTGGGTTGAGACTCGCATATAAAACATCTTCAGAAGGGGAGAAAACAAGAAAGGCCAAAGATCCTTGCCGAGAACATGAGTTCTCATTCAAGACTAAATTATCCCTTACCACAAATGCTTCCAGTAAACCATGCAGACAGCTAAGAAGGAATAAAAGTCATCATTGGTTAGTTCCTAAGCTCTAAAGTAGAGATGAGTAAAGTTGAATCTGTCCCTCAAAAAGGAAAGCATTGTAATGCGTTTATCATCTCAAAAGGAGATAATTACGCAAATTAGAAGCCAATAACAGCTAAAATACACAAAATAGAAGCCAATAATAGCTAAATCTGTAAGGTTCCTTATGCAAAGCTTGAAGCCAAATTTCAGCCAGCAAGACAAGAAAATGCCAGAGGCGCAGCAATTTGTCTTTCAGAAGTGCGTGGTCTCTTCACAAAAATAGTAGCAATATACATTCAAGGAGAAGAAAAAATTATTCATTAAGAAAAAAAGGGAATGTGCGAGTGTGCGAATGTGCGAGTGGACATGAAAGCAGGAAAAAGTGAAATGTGCGAGTGGACATGAAAGCAGGAAAAAGTGAAATACCAGCAGCCTTCAATAGCAAAACTGAAGCAGGAGGAGTCTTCAAGATGAAAGTGAAGCTTTTATCCTGCAAAGGATCATAAAATTAAGCAAAGAGGACGACGAAAAGAAAAATAAAAAGGAAAAAGAAAAGCAACTCTAGACTAAAAGACAACAAGATAGACACCACCCTCCAATCCAATCACAAATGAAACCTTATGGTACTACTTCGAAAATGAAACAGAAAGCAGTTGGATTTAGATGGAAGGAGGGGACTGACATCATAGACGGTTATCTCAACTGGGATAACAAAACCAGCTTTATCGGCAGTCCTGGCATTGTAATCCTTGCAGAAGGCCATAATGTTGACGCCCTTAGAACCAAGAGCAGGCCCCACTGGAGGAGATGGGGTGGCCTTCCCTGCCTCCAGAGCCAGCTTAATAACCCCAGTCACTGCAGCAAGCACCCCAATATGATTGTAGCCATTATAAAAAACAAAAAACAAACCCAAAAAAGTCGAGAAATTTGGAGGAGTAAAATGAAAAGAGAGGAAACTTAAGCAAATAGTGGAGTAATAGAATCAAAAGGGAATACCTTTCTTGGGTTTACCGCCTGGCTTTGGCGGAGCCATGGAAATTACTGTGAGAGGCCTAGTAGCAGTTGAAGAAGATGGCTTGGTAAAGGGTTGTCCGTTGGCATGAAATTGGAGAGGGAAATTAGAGATGTTATGGTTTGAGGACAAACTGAGAGAAGATGGGAATGCTGAGAGGTTTCTTGGCTTATTCTGTGAAGCAAGACTACTCAGAGGACTAGAATAAGTTGTACCAGTGCGTGACACAATAGCAGAAGAGGCCATTTTCACGGATTTCCTGATCGTATTATTTCCAAACAGAAGTGGAAGCAAGCAGGAGGCAGGAAAAGATCTCGTTACAACTTCAACGGCAACAGGAGAGGAAGAGGGATGTCTGGAAGGAGAAAACTATGATGGCTGATTTGATTGGGCAAACACCCTCGGAACTGCAACTGAGAGAGAGAGACGGGGACAGAGAGTTGTTGTGGATAACATCCGTTACACGGGCTGATGCTCCGCCATCTGCCGACGTCGTTTACGGCCCATGGTGGTTAGACTAAGGTCATGAAACTATTGGTCAAAAGCAAACTTTGGGTAGACCCGATTTAAAGATCCAATTATCCGGATTGTGTCATATCATTCGAAAAAATGTTGTGACGCAAAAATTTAAATTATTAAATCTTTGCAAATCAGGTTTATTTATTTAAGTGTGAGTCTTGTTTAAAAATATCCAAAACAATCTCCTTTGTGCGTTGGATTAAAAAATGTGGGATGCAGCCGTAATTCATCAAAATTGATGGAGAGTAAAACGGATGCTGGTGAAATTCATTTAATCACTTTGAAACACAAGTCACAGGTTGAGAACGACAGGGAATAAATCCTTATCATTTCCATATTTAGGATTGTTAGCAAATTGGATTTTGCACATGACTTCACCTTAAAAAAAAAAAAAAAAAAAAGTGAAAATCAAGAGATGCTTAAAAGATAAACACAAATATGTTGTGTACATAAACATGATGTTTACCTAAAGATCCATTAAGGTGTCTTAAAAATAGGCCAGATATGGATCCATTTTGAATCCAATGTGAATAATATAAAGAAAGGTCTTACGACTTGAGTTTCTTTTCAATTCTATTGTTAATGTTTTACTAATTAAATTTGAGGGCATCTCAAAGATTAAATATCTAAAACGGAAACCTCTACTGTTCCATGATTTTAATGGAGCTTGAGAAACATTTTATTAGTATGTTGAGTTTCTTTAAGGGTCCTTTTGTTTCTCCTTTTGCTCTGAATTTTGCTCTTAGGCCCCAAGACCAGTCAGTTGGAGACAATAATGAGGGGGTATGCCATACCGTATCCGTATGTCTGCGAAGTGCAAAGGGTAGTCATAAAATCGTCTTGACTTTGGTTGAGACTAAAGCTCAGGAGAAAAAAAAAAAAAAAAAGAGTTTGGTTGAGACCTGGAAGACGACCACTACAAACATGGGAATTAAAAAAAAAAAAAATACTCCATTAAAAGAAAAGGGCGTAGAGGTGGGGCTCCGGCTTGCTCTGTTTCGATTGTATCGTCAAGTGGGAAGTGTGGGACGCCGTAAGCTATATAATAGATGATGGGTGGTGGGTGGTGGGACTCTAGTTCTAGACCAGAAGACGGGAGAGGAAGGCCCCTTCCCCTGGATTCTTGGATTGGGTGTCCCTTTCAGCTTGCGGCTGTCGATATTGCAAGCAAGCTAAACGCATGGGTAGATCTGATCATACGCATGGGTAATTCTGTGGTATAAATTTTATCACATCACACACTTAATTCTTAAAAAATGGTGTGATAACTGCTTGTCTTATTGAAATATATGTTGGTAGTATTAATCACTCCCTAATTTGGCGAAAAAACCAAATATTAATTAGTGAATCAATTTGTTTGTTTCGGAAAGGGGACGAAGATGAATCTACAAAATGAGTTCATTTCCATTTGGCCGCAAAACGACCGGGATAGATAGATAGATAGATAGATGGCCCAACCAAATAATCTATACATATATATATATATATATATATATATATATATATTTACACACACACAAATAAGTGAAATAACTAATACAGTAATTAATTGTCTTCCTTATCGCTGCTGCTATTACTTGCTGCATTTAGTGGAGCTTGGAACAATAACTGGAGCATATTAAACTCACACACACTCACCCGCACGGTGGCAATTGTTTTGCTCTCGACGCTCTTCTCACTTCTCCCCCAACCCAGAAATGATAAAAGGAAACCCCATTTTTTCCAGCGTCCCACCTCAAACATAACTCCACTGGATTACTACGAGTGGTATAATTCCCTGCCCCCCCCCCCCAAGCCCCCGGGTCGTTACTCGTTAGCCATGGGTTTCCTCTTCCACATCATCAGATTACCGACAGCCCTGACTGGAGGACCATTCATTCTAAACCTATGGACCCATCTCAAGTTGTTGGCCATGGGAGCACTCGCCCATCTGGGAATCTACAAACCACCCCCTGACCACCAACATCATTCCGCCGACGATTCCAACAATTACATCTTCATTTTCGATGAGGGCACCTGCCCATCCCTCGTCCCCATTCCCGTTCATGTCGTCGCCGCTGCCATCAAGACTAAAGTGCCTGTACTCCAATTTCAAGATTTTCTGCTTTTACAACAAGTGCGAGAGCCAGAAGCAGAGGAAGAAACGGAATCGTCAGCCTCATCATCACCATCGCCATCACCCTCACCCTCACCCGACGGGGACAGAAAAGGTGGTGATGATATGGTTCCGCAGAAGATGTGCACCATCTGCCTAGACCCCGTAGATTTGAAGCACCAGGTGAGGCAGCTTTCCAGGTGCACCCATGTCTTCCACAGAGATTGCCTGGATACATGGGTCGATTCCGGTCAGGTTACTTGCCCGCTCTGTAGATCTCTATTGCTGCCGCCCAAGACCAATCTCACCAGATGCGCTCTCGCCGCCCCCGCCGCCGCCCCCGCCGGAGATCCACCTCCATCCCCGCTCCAGGACAATGCTCCCTAGTTGACTTGTCTTTATTTCCTTTATAGCAATTTTAAATCTCTCTATTTCCTGGGCATCATCCGCAGATGGGATGATGAGGTGGTTTGAGATCTGTAACTAATTGTTAGTGATGCCCCTTTTCCTTTTTCTATGCAAATATGTGCTCCGTTACTGCCCATTTCAAAACGCTCTTGACAGCTAAGCTCCGGCGAAAAGATTTCTTCCCTTCACCCTGCGGCCGCGGGAACTATTTTACGGGGTAGTTAAACTTTAGTTCCTATAGCTATTCCGGGATGAATAGTGAATACCAATTACGACCACTCGATTATCATCGCTTTTGTATTTCCGACGACTGATGACTCAACATCCTAATTTGCGAATTTCAGTTCATTAACGCTATTGTTTGCCATTTCTTTTGCTCGCTCCTGCGCACGAAACGCTCTCTCTCTCTCTCTTTTCCCAAAATGCCCCACTTTCCAATATACCAATTACTCCCTCCGTCCCACTTTGTTAGTCTTGTTTTCCTTTTCCGTCCGTCCCAAATTGTAATCCACTTTCCCATTAAGAAATGTAGTAATCTTTCAAATTGTCTAAAATATCCTTATTAAATATCTTGTTATTAATATACTGTTATTAACTACTAACCCACTACATTGAATACATTGAGTTTTTCCAATACTAACCCATTAGCCGTAACTGATATTAATTAGCACTCTTCGTGATTAGCATAAGGGTATTTTAGGAAATTATTAATCTAAATTTATGTTTCCAACCAAATTAATTACACTTTCTTAATCTGTGTGAAAAAAAGACCAAGACTAAGAAAACGGGACGGAGGGAGTAGTACAACTTAATCATTCGGGCCGGTTCAATTTACAGCTTCAACGCACCCTTAGGCATCCTTTACCCGCTATGTGAATGGTTCATAAAAAGATAATTAACTTTTATCAAACGAAAATCAATACATGCGTCATGTTAACTCAACGCAACACGTTAAATTTTAAATTTGGGTAGAACCATAAAACTTGCACGAAAGAAATTCAATATTTTGTGAAGTGTATAAAATTAACATTCTTCCAAAAACAGAGAGTCAAACAGCTATTTTCACATTTTCCAACAAAGAATTATGCATAAAACATGATAAATAATAATATACAAAATAAATATGTGTGTGTGTGCCAACTGAATGAACACTACAGAGAATAAGCAAGCTCTATAGAATATGTGTGCGCGCGCGCGTGTATATATGTATATGTATGTATGTAGTAAATATCAAATTTTAGAATTCTCTAAAGCAAATGCTGTCGATTTATCCTTAGATAGCCATTCATCAATACTGAGTCCTAATGGATTATCCATCATCAATCTTCTAATTGTATTAACCATCAAGTCACGCGTATATCTGGGGATCGAATTTTAATTTTAATGAATTATACATCGATTGTCTGATTGTATTAACCGTTGGGTCAAATGCTTCTCATCGATAGTCTAATCACTCCTGGAAATCAAAATTTACTCTGTTCGCTAGCATCTTTAAATGGGAATTAGAACCTAAAACTTCTAAGACTTAGGATCGCATGCCATATATTGGCATGATTAGACATTTCAAACTTTATCAGATTACGTCAATATTTTTGTTCAGTGAGCTCATCAACATACTAATGAAACTGCATATCAATAATACTCTCTTCCTCGAATTGTTACGAGATATGTCAATAGTGAAAAAATAGGTCAAAATCACGATAAAGATGAGAACGATTAACCAAATGACAAATTTAGTTCATTTAGTTTCAACTTTCGTGTATAAACTATAACAGATAAATTCCATCCAATTCAGTGAAGACATGTTTTGCCGTTAAGTTGCTAGTGCCGCGCCTTCGCTTTCAATAATGAGTTGTCATAAACATTGGGCCTTTATTTAAGGAGCGATAAATGGACTTGGGTGGCCTATGGGGTTTGATACTTTGGTCTGACTAATTTATGACTTCATGTGTATATGAAAAATTTTCATTGCAATTATTTGTTGAGGTGTTTTTAAAATCTTATTGAGATAGTTTTTAAGGATAAAACAAAAAAAAAAAATATCACAGCACACCACCACCCATCATCCTTCCCCTTCTCCCACATCCACCTCCACTTCTTTTTGGTCGCGACCTTTTGGTCATAACCAAAAGTCAGCGTTTTGAAAATCGGACCGGACCCATCAGTTCGATCGGTTGGACCGCGAACCGGTCATGGCTCCGATCCGATTCTATGCTATAGTTGACCAGGTTAGAAAATCGATCAAAAATCGGTTAAATCGTGGAAACCGCCGGACCGGATTGAACCGGCAGTTTCCAGTTTTCTAGATTTTCCTTTTTTTTTTTTTTCGTTTTGCAAAATGCAGCTATCAAAATTCGAACTCAAGACCTTTGTAATAAAAGACCAATGTAGTAACTATTGCATCATCACATCTTATTAGTTTTGTTTTGATAACTTATTTATATAAAACAAAAACTCATGGCTCTTTCTTTCATTTTTTTTACAAAATCTAATCATCTCATGGCTCTTTCTTTTTAATCTTCAACACACACACACACTCTCTCTCTCCTCTTTTTTTTGTCACTCTCTTTTTAATCAAACCACTTTATTTTTTATTTATTGATGTTTTCTTCCATCTTTTAATTTTATTTTTGTCCATTAAATTGAAAAAGGTTAAAAAAGAATTATTTTTCTTTAACCTAAATTATTTAATGCCACAACCACTCACTTTTATCTCATTTTTTATTTCTTATCAAGTTTGCATTTCTATTTTCGATTCTCTTGACTTCTTTCGAACTCCAAAATTTCTTTTTTAAATTGCAATCTCTAAATCCCAAAACCTAAATTAAAATTGTAGTTCACAAAATCTAAATTCTCATAGACATGAATTTTGCATAATTTTAAAATATTATGATATTTTTGGGTTAGATCTAAGATTTTTTTGGTAGATATAATTGAAATTGAAATGAAATTTATTTGTTTTAACTTATAATTTAAAATTTTTATTTTTAAAAAATCAAGTTATTCAAAAATAGTAAACTTTTCATCATATAATGTATTAAATTAGTCCATTACATGTCTTATTTTGTGCATAAATATTTATATAAATTATTTTTTTTAAAATTCATTGAACCGAGGTTGAACCGGTCCGACCGGTTGAATCTCGATCTTTTCACGTCACCGGTTCAATTAACGGTCCGATTTTTAAAACATTGCCAAAAGTAGGAAAGGAAAGATGAGTGTAGTAGGAGCGTTGGCGTGAAAGGGAAGGAAGCAGGGTGATGGGGTGAGAGGAGCGGAGAAGGGAGAAGGAGTTACAGAGAGGAGGAGTAGGAGGGAGAGATAGGAAGAGGGAGGAGAGAAGGGAGGGGATGAATGGTGACCGCGGTGGATAGAAGAAGAAAAAAGTGATAGAATTTATTTTTTTATTTTTACTATTTGTATTTGAGATTGTATATATTTTTTTATGATATTTTTTAAATTGATTACTATAGACTCCATAAACAAAAATTGTTTGCAGAAAAAATATCAAATTCAAGCAAAGCCAACGATTTGCCGTTTTATTTACCCTTTTATAGTCTATCCATACTCCACAGCCACAACCATAAGCATGCAAAATACCCAAAAAAAAAGAGTGTGTTGAAGAGTCATGGCAGACGATGATGCTTTCAAACGAATCGACCCTCGAAAGTGTCACGTCAGTTTGCCAAAGCCAAGACACGAGTGAGAGCATCGATTGTAGTAGTGCTTTGCATTTGTTTGGAAGGGCCAAAGCGGGTAATGCTTGCGCTGCATCATTTGGCTGGAAACGTAGCCTGCACTGTGGTGTAAGCAAGTCAGCGAAAAGGATGCAAGAGATTCACCGACGCTGTGGAGCCATTTGGCATGCAAGCTTTTGAACAGACGCTTGCGTCAGCAAGGTAAATTAATTGGTTGTAATACTACTACTAGTTGTTATGCATTATGCACGTAGTCTTACTATCAATTATGGTCAGAAAAAAGAAAAAAAAAAAACCAGGCTTCTTGAATTTGGGATATAATAATGAGATGTTGTTGCGGCGGATGGCTGCAGTGACATGGAGAAGCAGGCAACTGGAACTTCGCTAGGTCGTTGGCATTGACTTTCGTCCAGAAGTTTCATCCTGCCGTGCAGTCGTACGGACATCTTATGAGAATTTTGATATAGTGAAAAAAATTAATTAATAAAAAAGTTCAAAAAGCATTGAGAAATGTAAACGGTTGCATGCTTGGCGCATTATGAAGTTGAATGGGGCGGGGCTTTTTTTTTTTTCCTTCAATATCATTGATCGTAAGAAGAATTTTGTGTCGTGAGTAGTGTGGTGCAACAGTAGTTGCGGCAGTGCAGGGCAAGAGTTGGGCGGCGAAGAGGAGTTGCCATAAAAAAGTGTAGAGAGATTATGTGGAAAAATATAAAAGTAAATAAATAAAATTACAGGACGGTACACTACGAGAGAGTCACGTGAAGGGCAAGAGTTGGGCGGTGACTCGTTTGGGCGGGTGACTCGTCTATATAGATTCTCCAAAATTCTTGGTGATAGAATAGCTTCGGGGGGGTTGGAACTTTGGGAAAGTGAAGAGGAGTTGCCATATGCTACTACTACATTTGTTTGGGCTTTAATACCTGCTGCATTATTATGTAAAGTGAAAATTTGATGGAAACAGCCATGCAACGTTATTATTAGTTTAAATACCAGCAGTGTCTATATTCAAATGCTAAATTAATCGACGGGTTAATAAAAAAAGTGTAGAGAGATTATGTGAAAAAATACAAGAATAAAATCAAAAGATGTTACGGTAGATATTTATACAAATTATGAGAGAGTCACGTGACATTAAAATTTTACCACATACAATTAGTATAGAATAGATGCCGTAAACAATTGTGCATTCAATTTATTTTTCACGTTACATAAAACGAAGGGAGAAATATGATGCGGTTCTTGGATGGCCGGGAAAGTCGTCGGTCGGTGGGGTGCGATGGAACGGAATTGATCAATTGTGCGCGCGTGCGCTGAGTCATTTGCGATACATGTTATTCAGACGGGGTATAAAAATGAGGAAAACGTTTTGAGTGGAAATTTGCGCCGCCATCCCAAAATTGCCATCCCCAAAGGTCACAGCCACAGGAGTGGGAAACAAACAGCTCTTGTAATTCTGAGTCAGAGACGAAAAAAGTTGGGGGAGGGAAGTCGTGGAAGGGAGGAGGGTTGAATAGAACAATTCAAAGAAGAGAAGAAGGACCGACAGAACAGAAAGTGTGGCGCGTTGAAGAGGAAAACTTTTGGATGTGAAGAATTCCAAATATAAGAAACTCGTAGTGGTAAGCTTCTAATCTTCAATTGAATTACTCCAAATACAGCGGCAATTGCACACGAGGCGACCACAGGATTCCAGGGCTGACCTAGCTATTTTATTTTATTAATTGAACGTGATTCGGACTGTTTCTGTTCATTTTATTTAAATTTGATGCATTTTTGCGCATAGTACTTTCTATCAACAAAATTTTTCTTTTGTTCTGGTCCTTAATCACGTGTCACATTTGTGTTTATACATCATTAATAAAGAGCATTGGAAAACTTTTTATTAATTCTCTTTATCTTGGAGAAATCAATTGAAATCCTTGGCACCACTGTGTTATGTCAGCGACGGCCCGGTGTCGCTCCTGAAATTTTATCAAATATCCAATTAATTTTTAAATTATGACGTAATATCTTGTTTTAAGTTAAAATAACTGGACGCTTGATATTATCTGACGGAGAGGAGTGGCATTGAATTGTTAAAATCTGATTTTATCTTGAAACGCGTCTCGTCACACATCATACTAGTATCTACATGTGTATTCATCACGTTGTTGGCTTTTACCTTGCATTTTTTTTCAGTTGTCACCACCGGCCTTGGCGGGGTGTTAAAATTCGACTAACGCGACGCATGAATCATTCAGGGCGGGGCGGCAGCGCAGCAAAGCAAAGCAAAGCAAAGCAAAGAGGTGCCAAAGTGAAAGTGAACTCCCGCCCAAACCCAACCACCAATTTACCAAATACCAAGAATTTGTAGGCGTGTTTGGTCCCAGTGACGTTACTACGAAAAAGGCCTTGTCAAAATCCAGAAATTGAACGTGAAACATGAGGGCGCCCATCCATCAATCATCAAACACTAACAAACACTACCGTGTATGACGATTGATGGAATTCCCTCGCCGTCCGCTCCACTCCCCAGGCAAAGCTGCTATATATATAGTTGTGTCAATTTCTTTTTTTTTACGAAGCTGCTACTAAGAACACACCCCCTCCCCACAAACATATACACATATATTTTATTAATTTATTTGTTATCCTTAACCTGCGTCCACAGCCCCCAACCCTTTCAAATCCAAACACAAAAACACAACTACTTCGCTGCTTCAGCAAAACAACAAGCTCACAGTCACAGTATATATAGTTTTTACTCTTGCAGTTAAGTTAGTAGTCACATTTTTTATTATTACTACTACTTATTATCTACCAAATAGTTAGCGAAAGAAAAGAACACCAACACAATACATGTGAAGTAGGAACAAAAGTCCGGGTGGGCCATGGGAAATCCCGACAGCGCGTCTCCCTACCGCTAATCCCTGACATCCTTATCCTCCCTACAACTTCTTCGACGCCACACCCCCATAGATAGATCGACCCCCGGCTCCTTGTCTCCTTTTGCGTTACTATTCATCTCTTTCATCCCCGATTATTACTAGTACTGTTTGCTCAAAATCCCATTTATCTCTTCATTCATTTCTTCGCGCTCTCTCTCTCCCCTCGCTCGCTCACACCTCTTTCTACATCCTTTTTTGCTTCCCCTGTTCTGTCTGTAAATTTTTCATTCTCTGTCTACCTTTTATCTTCTTCTTTTTTTTGTTTGGTCTTTCTCTTTTTGAGAAACCCTCGACTCATCGCTGTGCTTCAAGGCTGCACCTTCTGCGATTGAATCGAGGGGGGGGGGTTTTTTTTTCCCCTTTTTCTTTCAAGCTTTTAATTTAGACGTTTATAGAAGAATTCCTCAGTTCCGGGAGTGAGTTGTTTATAGTATCATTAAATCTATTATAGAATGGTTTTGGTATCGGCTTTATTGGAGATATTTCAAGGGCCCTCCTTCTCCATCTTGGATGTCATAACGCAGCTGATGATGTTTGCGGCTCCTCTTTGGATTGCGGTTTTGGTTGGGGTTTTAGTGGGCTGGACATGGAAGCCCAGGTGGGCTAATTTCAACGGCGACTTTTCTGTTTCTGCGAGTGTTTCCTCCAGCTCCTCTACTTCCTTTTCTTCTATACGTCGGATGGTCGCGCAACACTTGTCAGGTTTCGTTCCGAGCTTCAATTCGTTCAAAATACTTCAACTGCACAGCTGCATTCCTGGCGTCTCTGACGATGATGGGTTTGACAAACAGAATCCCCCCGCTTTGCCTTCTTCTTCAAGCTCACCTCCTAGGTTGGTTGGTTGGTCGGTCGAAATATCTTGTTGCTGTTATACAAGTATTTCTTTGAATTTCTAAATTGTTCTACGTTGCTGTGGCCCTGCTTGCCAAACGCGAGCAAACAAATTAAGTGTGATCGTCTAGTCTTTATTTTGCATAATGTCTCCAATTACAATAGTCGCAATTCCATTTGTTCAGTTCATCAAATGTAGAAAAGTCCAGTCTTGTGAATGAGGACGACCTTAAGCACGTTTGCCTGCTCACTAAGGAGAAAGACGGTGGCCCTTCTTGGGTTCAGATGATGAATCGGTCTAATGATAATATGAGCTGCGAAGCTTGGCGGAGGGATCCTGAGGTAGTTATTTCTTTAAAGTTTTCAGCTTTGAGAATTCAATCCTCTTTCTGGAAGTTGATTTGTGATTGTACTTTCCTGAATGTATCCAATTGACTGCATCTGTCTTTTCTAGACTGGACCACCGCAGTACCGCACTAGAACTGTGTATGAGAATGCTACTCCCGAACTGGTGAGGGATTTTTTTTGGGATGATGAGTTTAGGCTCAAATGGGATGACATGCTCTCACACGCTGAAACTTTGGAAGATTGTCCTACCACTGGAACCATGGTGGTCCAGTGGGTTCGTAAGGTAAGGGGGTGTATTTATAGTCTTCTTCCTTCGTGTCGCGGCGGTATTTTGGCCACTTATATAACCCCATTCTTCTTTTCTTGTGCAGTTTCCTTTCTTTTGTAGTGACAGAGAGTACATCATGGGCCGGCGGATTTGGAGATCGGGAAATACATACTATTGCGTGACCAAGGTAGGGGAAGAAATGTTCATCTTTGAAATTAAAGAATAAATGACTTCTCATGCATCTAGTTCGGCTGAATCTACATGTGTGGTACTGCCTGATAGTTTGTCGTATGTGCAGGAATATTTGGATGTCTGTTGTTATTGTATAGGGAAATTTGATTAATCTGTTTGTGGGATGGGAAACATCAATTGTATTCAAGCAACACAAAACTAGATATTAATCCTTTGGCCTTTCTCTTCTCCTTTTCTGCGCTCCACTTTTACCCCCTTATTCTTATCAATTGTGAGATAAGACTAGCGGAATGTCTTCTACTAGAAGTGGGGATTTTGAATTTTACAGCAGCATTACCAATAGAGCTTTCAAGTTTGTTCCATGCAATAGTCAAGGAACAGGTAGAGGTTTAGAAAATTGACTAAAACAGGTTAATGAATTGACTTGTCTATCAGATGACTAGGATTCTGGTTGAAAAAAGGGATATTGAGCTCTGGAGCTGCTTTAAACTATTCTGGGGATCAAAAGCATTGTATGACTTTTGCCTCTAAAATCTGCTGGTGACAAAGAGCAGACTAGTGAATAGGCATGGATCAATCTCCAATTTTCATGGTTAATGTCTTGACTGTCTCTGGTTTTAGATGGCTTGCTTCACTGAGTATTTTGATTGTGTATTCTTTGGTTCTTGTTATGGTTCCTTGTTCCCTACTACCGTGCACCTCTAGGTCCTCCTTTCTCTGAATGACACTCTCAAGGTTGAGTTTTTAGTGCGTTACACAGTTTGAATGAAGTGATTGGGAGGAAAGAGAGAAGAGCACAAAGGATTTGGACTTTCAACTTGAATTGATTCAGGCGAAAGAAATCTGAGAATTATAGGGTAAAGCCAAAGATAGGTCAAAGCCACTAAAGCTTGAATCTTTGTTACGGTCCACAATTTGGTTTAAATGGTAGGAAATGAAAATCATTCATTGAGACTATATTTTGTTCATAAAAACCTTTTGTCTTCTCATCTCTTCTCCCTTTTTCCCAAGAGCATCGGACACATTTCATTTCCCATTAACATAAATATAGAATACTGTTGTGTGGTTATAGACCAGACATACTATTTAGGTTACATCTCTGTTGTTGCCTTCGGCCATGTGAAAGCCAGCATTTGGTATATAGGGGTATTATTTTTGTATTTCTACTTGTATATTGCTGATAGAGATTTTCGTTCTGTCTATATGGAACTGTTTGAGGCTAAAGAAGGGGACTGAAGATAGAAATGTTGGTATCTTTCATCTCTATTTTGGTTCTTGATTTGGCCTTGGGTTCTTCACTTATCATGTTTCTGTGTATTCTATTCTTGTGATCTGGTGGAAAAAACACATGTATTATTAGAAACCAGTGGTATCGACGCCTGCACACATGCATACAGAGTGCTACTCTTAGTGGGCAAGCTACAATAGTGTGCTGCAAGTTGTTCTTATTTCAATGGTAAAAGTGAACTCTTTGCAGTCCTGGACTTTTCCTATCAGTAATTCGAGTCCCATAAATTGACCCTTGTGACTGCTTTCTCCGAAGGTGTCCTTGGACCTATATCGTTGGTGTTGTTGCATTCATACACTGATTTTTTTTATGTTAATATGTGTCTTCTATACATCATTTTAGGACATGTTCATGCTTATATCTGTCACTGGAATAATTGGAGTATGTCTCTCTACATTTCAGGGTGTGCCAAACTCCACTATTCCACGCCGTCAAAAACCAAGACGTGTTGATTTATACTATTCCAGTTGGTGCATCCGTGCAGGTAGTCAGTTTGACATGGTGGTTTTAGAAACTGATTCGATGGTATTGGCAGGATGCCAGTATGTAATATTGTAGAAGTGTAACAGCTTTACATTGTCTGCTAAAATTAATCACAAATTCTTTTCCATCTACAATTCCAAAATTGAATTGTTTGTTTGAAGATCTTTAGCAAGTGAGTTTGCCATAGATGTGGAAGATTGTTTAACCCCTTTGGAACTTAGAGGCTTGTTTTGGAATTCATAACAACTAATTCATGCTTTGAAACTTGATTTTGTAACAGTTGAATCTAGGAGAGGTGACCAGCTGACTGCGTGCGAGGTTTTGCTTTTTCATCATGAGGACATGGGTATCCCTTGGGAGATTGCAAAACTTGGCGTGCGACAAGGCATGTGGGGTGCTGTCAAAAAAATTGACCCCGCTTTACGTGCATATCAGAAGCAAAGAGCATCTGGAGTGCCACTTTCGCGCTGTGCGTTCTTGGCTCAGATCAATTCAAAAGTTAGCGTGGACTACCTGAGGTGGTTGGAGAGCACGAGCAGTTTGTCTGAGGTTGAAACTCTGGCTTCACCAGAGAAGCCATCTGGGAGGAACCTGCCCAAGTACTTGGTTGTTGGTGGGGCGATTGCCCTTGCCTGCACTCTAGACCGTGGGCTTTTGACAAAAGCAGTCATATTTGGAGTTGCTAGAAGGTTTGTAAAGATGGGTAAGCAGTTGTGATGTCGTCGAGCCGGTGCATGTGGAAGATTGTTTTCCAAGGGCGTTACTGCTGCTCCTCAACGGAGGGTATCGGATTGCGAGGGTTGTGGGGAAGGTGTTAAACATTCCCTGTCTGTAACAGAGCCAGAAGAACAGGTCGGGAGAAGAGAGACAGAGAATAGGTTGCATGCATGGTTACTGTTCTTTGAAATGTCAATACATGCATGGTTGAAGTATCTGATTGCACCGGAAGTTTCACCCTCCTCCATTGATCCTCTCGCTTCACCTCAGCCATTTGTTTCTACTTTTATGTACTACTACTAGACAGCAGCGTATTTTTTTGTCTCCCAAGAACATTACAGAAATAATAATAATAAATCTAATTGGCCCGCAATTGTTTTAGGTTTTTTCTCCTCATCGCCTCTCTTCCCACTTCTCCTCAAACTGAGGAAGTGGTATTATGTGAAACTGATTCACCATGCGCTGAGCGTGTCTCTGCATAAATAAAACACGAGAGCCTTCCAAGTTAAAGGGATCTTAAGCTGAGACTCCGTCCAGAGTTGAAGAAGCGTGTCCCGTCCCTCTTGGCAAACCGGACAGAAAGAGGATGCAGGTATTATGCCAGGATTGACCGGTTAATTTGAGATCAAGTGTCACACGTGACGTGACCGGAGTTCATTGAATCACTTTTATTAGTATTATTACTCCCTCCGTCTCGTTTTGTTAGTCTTGATTTTTTTTTTCACACAGATTAAGAAAGTGTAATTAATTTGGTTGGAAACATAAATTTAGATTAATAATTTCCTAAAATACCCTTATGCTAATCAATGTAGTCAATGTATTCAATGTATTGGAAAAGCTCAATGTATTCAATGTAGTGGGTGAGTATTTAATAACAATGTATTAATAACAAGATATTTAATAAGGGTATTTTAGACAATTTGAAAGATTACTACATTTTTTAATGGGAAAGTGGACTACAATTTGGGACAGACGAAAAAGGAAAACAAGACTAACAAAGTGGGACGGAGGGAGTATTATTTTTTGGGCAGCGTGACAGTTCAAGTATTATACGAAATCATTTAAGGTTTGATTATATAGCTAGTTTTGGCTATTTTTGCAGGAAGATTAGGTGTTCAAATGGTAAAGATTATTGTGACAAGGTAGAGCTATCTGTCTTTAAACAACTATTCCTCAAATCTAAGTTACCCCAATACTGGATGTGGGCATTGATTAATAATAAATATCGGATTCATGCATGACATGGGGCGGGACCAATATTAGGTGATTACTCAAGTTACAAATAGGAAAGCGTGGGATTTGTACCCAACCAACGAGTCATCCAAACAGTTAAAAAAAAAAAAAATGTTTGAAGAAAAAGTTGCCTATACATTAAATAATGTTGCATGCGTCTTAAAAATACCAATTTTTGCCATACATTAATAACTGCTAATTTGAAAAAGTTTTATACTGACAATATATAAAAATTTAATCCAAAAATTTGTAGTAGAAGATTTATCCCGCGGAAAATATTCTCCAGCAGCGGCAGGCCAGTGCGAAATCCGGTGGGGGAGTTCGTCGGATTCTTCCAATCCGGTCAAATTAAATTTCGCATTGGGGATTGAACGTCCCCATAAGAATCAGACGGCTGGGAGAGATGAAAGGCTCATCATGCGCTCTCGTTGTGTCATGTGTGCGTTCTCTCCGCTTCCACGGTGGCCCTCTCCTCCTCCTCAGGTGACCGCCACCTCACCTTTGCCACCCCTTGTCCCAATCAGGTATTGATATATGTGTGTGTCTATATATATATATATATATATTTGTCTATGTTATTGTTGTTGAATTTGTTGGTTAATTGATTTTCACTTTGAATCTTTGCGCCCTAAGACATCCTCTGTGATTATTTAACCAAAACAAAATTAAGAAATGGATATCTTCTGGAGCAGGAATTTTCACAATCCTCTGCCTCTTCTCCGGCGGGGAATGAGAGGGGAAAGAATTGGGGGCGGAAGGCAAGTCTAGAAAAGGAGAATTTTGCTCCAAGATTCGATGGGTTGAGGTTCATTGAGACTTTGGTCACGGCCCACAGGTGAAAGCTGCCGAAATGGTGGTGAGGCACTTGTGCCAAGGAAATGGTGGTATCAGTTCTTTAAGATTTCATTGTTTTAAAATTCATACACAAAAGAGAAACCCATAATTTGCCTTTGATTTTGATTTTTTTTCTAAATTGTGATTCCGGATTGATGAGTGACACTTTTTTTTTTTTTGTTTTGTCTCTTTCGTCTGAGATGTGATGTAATCCAAGAGAAGAGGATTTAAGATTCATTAATTCTCTTTTTATGTGATTTAAGCTAGAAGTTTTTTTTCCTTTTTTTTGGTCAACCGCAACTTTCTATTCTAACTTATATTAAGGAAGGGTCCAACTTATATTAAATGAGGATTCCACTTCTAGATCAACGATGTGCATTATTGCATACTCTTTGAATTTTACTATAGATGCAAATGTTTGAACCCCTAGCCTAGCCTGCATGTTATGTTATGTTTCACCTCGTGGCCAACTCACCTAATAAAAATTGAATCATTTCATTTTTCACGTATGCCACATGAAAAGGATATCTCAGTCTTATTATTGTACTAGTGCTAATTGATTGGATAGAGTGTGTTTAATTTTTACCTTGGTAAAGGATCAGTTTTCGGTAGGAAGAGGCCATCAGCTATATATGGTTTGTATGCAGTTTGTTAAGGATCAATTATTCAAATGAACTGTTTCCTTTGTACGAGTTGGAGACACTGAGCAGGCAGGAGGGGCTGCTATCTAAGCATCCACTCATGTGTCTACCAGTCAGTTTCTCAAAGCTTGTCCTTCCAAGGGCCACTGCTGGTTTTTGTCATTCTTTTCTTGGCTCTTGCATTAGCACAGAGGAGGAAACCTGTTTACTGATTTACTACTACTTTTTTCCCTTGGGGGTGGGAGGTATCTCTATCTGTTTGCCATTCCTTTGATTTCTGCAATCAATATGATGGTTTTACTGCTGAATCAACTTTCAACATATTAATGACCACGAACACGAACGAAAAATGGACGAAGACAAGAGAAGGTATTGATGGGTCGATGGTACTACTTGTACCGATCATGCTCTCTCAAGTCAAGCAAAATATGGATTGAATAGTAAAATATGGCAGATCCGGTGCAGATGGCTTATCAAGTTTTCAAAACCTGCTTTCCCAGTGAAACCGTTTGTTCCCAAAACAGGCAGATATCGACCGGGGCCTGGAGCTTTTGTGATTCGAACCGCATATCATAATCTATGGTAATATATCTTTAATCTATGGTAATATATAATTCAAGCACCGCATAACTGGTTACCGGTTGCGTTTTCAAATACATTTTGATCTCTTTTTTTATTGTTAGTAATGTAGTCAAATAAATCTTCTCTTGTTTCTAAATAATAATAAAAGACCACTTGTTCATGCGCGTGTCAATATCGATAATGTATAGGGACAACTAGCGGAGCCAGAATTGATTGCCTTTACTAGGCCCTCACTTCATGCTGCCATTCCAGTGGAAGTTTTTGGAAAAAACTTTTGTTGATTCATCAACTTGTACGATGCAACAGATTGTGTGAACGATACCACAAATCTCAAATTGTTTTGCCAAAATTAGGAGGACGTGTATTCGGTTACTCATGTGAAAGATGCATTTGAGATTTTGGTTTCCACAAAATCTAGCAAGTGGCCATGTAGTAGGCAAATAAAATAATACGTCTCAATCGATCGCTGCAAGTTTCTCTGTGTTTTTAGTTGGCCTTTCTTTCTCACACCATCATCACCACGTAGCTGTTGTATGGTGATATTTGAGAATGGGGGATGCCAGCCAAGGCACCGCTGTGGTGATAAAGGAACCGTGCTAGTGGCATAAAGAAAATGGGATAATGTCAGAAAGTAAATATTTGAAAGTAAAATACATGCAAAGAGCTGGTACTTTAAATAGGCAATACGTATTTGT
This sequence comes from Coffea arabica, assembly GCF_036785885.1. Classification (NCBI taxonomy): domain Eukaryota; kingdom Viridiplantae; phylum Streptophyta; class Magnoliopsida; order Gentianales; family Rubiaceae; genus Coffea; species Coffea arabica. The sequence continues at coordinate 46,248,004 of NC_092325.1, read as the reverse complement.
CTATAAACTACGCTCGTTAAAGTTTATTAATTGTTAATTAATTTATAATACTTTGCCATTCATTGGACATGTGGCACAAAGGACAAATCAGGTACAAAATTTTAATTTCACTCTCTAAAATAATATTTTAATCATTTGGACTGAATTTGTAAAGGATTAGTAACTTCAGGGGAGGCCAGTGTAATTGTTCAAACCACAGGGGAAATAAGTGTAAATGTTAGAAACCTCAGGGGAGGTTTCTGAAATTATCCCAAAGAAAATTCACGTGGTTTGATGAATGATGACCTTCTTCTTCAAATTGGTCAAATGTTCATGCTCAGCACCTACTTGAGTTTTGGTTTAGTGTGCCAACCTGACTTCTTGGTGGCGGGAGCAAAAAAGAGCAGACAATATGACACCAGGGCCACCAAAGTCTCTTCTTGAACTGTAAGTGATGGTTCAAATCTCATCTGTAACGAAAAAAATCTAAGAGTTATGTCATAACACTCCCTAAATTTAATTGTGACAAAAAAAAAAAAAATGACACCCGACGCGATTGTGCTTCCCCTCCCCATCACCTCTACTGTAGCTGCTAATTTGCACTGCTCCAATATACTACAGTATTATTATTACTAGCTTATTTGGATATCAAATTTTTTTAAATAATATTTCATTTACATTATAAACACATTTTTTAACTAATCCGTTTGTATGCTTAATTATTTTTTTCAATTTATATATATCACATTATAAAAAATATCAGAATAATTATTTTAAATAATAATACTCTATCCAAACAAATCCAATAGCACTTTAGCATGCTAACCAAAACTTTCAGAGTAGCATGGATTAGGTATTAATTACTTTTACCACTACCCACCGTAGCCCCCTCCGTACTCTCTCCTCATTCCTCCTCCCTTGCCCCCTCCCTTCCCTCTTCCTGCTCTAGTGGTGGCCAGTGTGATCGGAGAGGGGAAGCAGTTGATTGACGTTGTTGTTTTTTTTTTTCTTTCTATTATTATAAATAAATAAATAATATGGGCAGGTGTCAAAGGACTCAAAACTGAGCCATAGGATATTGCATGGTGGCAGTTCTAGAGTGGGTAGGGTCACTGGCATGAAACGGGAACCGTGAACAATTATATGTTGTCGCAAGTAGTAGTAGTAAGTATTAGAAGAAATCGGACAAAACAAAAAAGAAGAAAGGAGGAGGTGTGGTTAACCCGTTTGGCGTTGGACCGGAACGGTGGCGGGCCCAGTGTAGACCACAGCCGTGAATTTCTGGAGTTGTACTGTGCGCCCATTCCCTCACATCACCAGCTAGTGCTTCGCGTCGTTGTCAATTGTCCTTGTCAACTCCGACGACAAAATATCTGAAAAGGATGACGGACTCGCATCTCATCTCAATGGACCTGTTTTTTGGTCAAATTTATTTCTACAAATTTTTAAATAAGTTTAACTATTACAGTAACATCCAAAAAAATTTTTAAAAATTATACATTTCAAAATATTCAAAAATTTACACATATTAAACATTTTTTTTTACAACTTTTATAATAAATTTTTAGAGAAATATTTAAAAAATTTATTTGTCAAACAGGCAATGTTTGAAATGAGGGAGACATCAAATTTTTTGGGCATATATTCTCCCGGACAATTTGGCAAAACTCATTTTTACTGTATAATTTTTCATGAATGATTAAACTTAGAGACTATTTGTATTGCTATTTTTTAAAATTTTTATAAAAAAAAAATACTATAATAATGTGATTTAATGTACGTAAGATAAAAATATTTTTATTAAACCTTTTTGTACTTTGTACGTATAGCAATTGCAGAGACACGCGTGCCTGTCTGTTTGGGTAGAACATATTATTTAGAAATATTTTTTTGAAAAAATAATGCTGTAAAACATTTTGTATTAAAAATTTATGTCCATAATGAATTTTTTTTTTTAAATGAAGAGGGGCCACGTGGCAAGCGGCATTGCCGTTGCTACAAATAAATGGGAGGAGGAGAGTGGGGAGGAGCACTAAACAATTTGCAGAATTCAGGCTTTGTCAATCAACCCACCGAAAGAGCAGTAGCGAGTCTCTGCTACTCTACGGGTTCTCTCATTTCACAGTTGTTACTACTACTAACTTCCTGCTTTCCTCCCTCGCTGCTCCTACTAGGTAAATTTCCCACTTCCTGCTTTTATCCTTCTCTCTCTCTCTCTCTCTGTTTTTAGATAAGATATGAAACATAAATATGAATTTGGGCTGTCTATCTTAAGATTAAGATTGTTGTTACTCCACCTTCTTTCTTTATTTGTTGGTTTCTTTATTTGTTTGTTATTCATTGCTGCTAGTACTGCTACCAGTGTTTAGTAGCAGTAGTATCATGAAATGTAGAGATTTTGTCATCAACAAAGAGGGAAAAGGTCCTGATTTTCCGCAAGGATGATCCGGAAATATAATATCTACTACCCAAGCAACGCAGCACGAAACTGCTTCCCATTCCAGTTCCAAATATCTCCACCGTCATCCCTAACCCTGCCTTAACATCAATCTGCTTCTGCTGCCTTCCATCTCTTCTCAACATAAATTCTTCCACCACCTGTATGTGTATGTGTATGTGTATGTGTATGTGTGACTGAATACATCCTCTGAATGCTTGCTCTTTTGGTATTTTAATTTGGGGTATTAACCAAATAATAATAATAATTCTTCCCCCCTCTGTCCGTCTCTGTTCCAGGCTCAACAGGCATATCAGTTATGGCCACCGTGACTACTTCTCGCTTCGTCTCAAGATCCTCAAATGTGCACCACCACCCTCCGCCGCCTCCTGCAGACTCCTCCGCCTATTTGGCGCATCTGGGTCTCCGACCTCAAACTGTAACCCATCATGGCTTGAGAGCAGTGAGCAGACTCAACCTCCACCATACCAGAGCCACTGCCAAACCAACCGAACTCCACAAATCCGCTCACGCTCACGCTCACGGGCCTTCCGGAACCATCGTCTGCGGAACAGGAGCCTGTTTCGTCTTTGTGGCCGCTGAAGTCGCTCCTTGGAGCAAAACTGGTGGCCTCGGGGATGTTTTGGGAGGATTGCCACCTGCTTTGGCTGTATGTCATCTTCTTCCACTCTTACCTCTCCTCTTCCATTTCCCAATCTGTGGTTTATCCCAAACCAACCTAACTCCTCTACTCATTTCAAATAGCTGTCTAGTAGAACTACTTAAATACCCGCTTCATATTGTGTGAAGATTACAGTACAGGTCAGAAGGTATATTGACTTTATCCCAATGCCAGCCAGCACTTTGGTGGGGGACTTTTCAATTTTACTTGTGAACATGGATGAATTGCACACTTGTTTATTATTATTATTATTATTATTATTATTTATTTTCATTCCTTTCTCTGTTTTTTTTTTGGGTATCTAAATTTTCTTCTCTATTTTGGCCTCAATATGTGCTTCTTGTGCAGGGCTTGGGTCACCGAGTGATGACTGTTGCACCTCGTTATGATCAGTACAAAGATGGTTGGGATACAAGTGTGCTTGTCCAGGTAAATTGCGACGATCATTGTGTTCGAGTTTTGCATGGGTGTTTTAACTGACCAAATTCCACTTCACAGATCAAGGTCGGAGATAGAATTGAGGTTGTTCGTTTTTTCCACTGCTACAAGCGTGGAGTAGATCGTGTTTTTGTGGATCATCCAATCTTTCTCGAGAAGGTTAGCAATATCTGTATAAACCCCTCTTTGTTGTTCTAGAATGGGGTACTGTATCACAGCCGTTATGTAGGAGACGTGGGAACATGCTAGGTGTGAGTCTAATGCTTGAAACTTTGAACTCTTTTAAAGGTTTGGGGCAAAACTGGATCAAAGATCTATGGTCCTAGGGCTGGAGATGATTACCAGGACAACCAGCTGCGGTTCAGCTTGTTGTGCCAAGTAAACACCGCTCAGTTGCTGTCTTTTGTATTTCATGATTGATTTACAACACTTAGCATCTGTACACGAGCTGCTTTTAGGCACTTAGCATGTCTTTTGGTCACCGACTCTGTTCTGAGTCACTTCCATTTTACTGTTCCCAGGCAGCTTTGGAGGCACCACGAATTTTGAGTTTAAACAATAGCAAATACTTCTCTGGAACATATGGTACTTACTCTTGCATTTGGGATTGAGGAATTCCACTGCACTGTGGAAACAGCTTCATAATTGCAAATAATTGCTTCCTGTTGCAGGAGAGGATGTTATCTTCATTGCCAATGATTGGCATTGTGCTCTTCTACCATGCTACCTGAAGACTATGTACCAGTCTAGAGGAATCTACATGAATGCTAAAGTAAGAATTCATCTAGGTTCTCGTTGAAGGTAATCTCGCTGCTACAAAATTGAGGAATCAATGTTGTAGTCTGAATCTATGACTGATCATTGGTGCCAGGTTGCTTTCTGCATTCACAACATTGCCTACCAGGGAAGATTTCCTTTTGCAGACTTCTCTCTTCTCAATCTCCCTGATCAATATAAGAGTTCCTTTGACTTCATTGATGGGTATGAATGCTAAAATTTTAGATGAAATGATTGATTAGAGTTCTCTGTACAGCACTATACTATGTCTTCTTGGGTAAAGCCATTCTGTCCATGTTGCAGATATGACAAACCAGTGAAAGGAAGGAAAATTAACTGGATGAAGGCTGGAATTTTGGAGTCAAACAGGGTCTTAACTGTGAGCCCGTACTATGCCCTGGAGCTTGTTTCTGGCATTGAAAAGGGTGTGGAATTGGACAATATTCTCCGCATGAAATGCGTAACAGGAATTGTGAATGGAATGGATACCCACGAGTGGAATCCGGCGACTGATAAATATATTTCTGCCAATTATGACATTACGACTGTAAGATTTCTGTTCCTACTTTCATTTCTATAGCACTCGTGAAGCTTTTAGCGTTCTTTTCTGATCCTCCTGCGGCAATTAGAGTTTTTTTTTTTATTTTTATAATTTAACTGACTTTCATCTTTGTTTTAGGTTATGCATGCAAAGGCCCTACTAAAAGAAGCTCTCCAAGCTGCTGTTGGATTACCAGTTGACAGGAATATTCCGCTGATTGGCTTCATTGGCAGGCTCGAAGAGCAGAAAGGATCAGACATCCTTGTTGCCGCCATTCCCAAGCTCATTCACATGAATGTTCAGATAGTAATCCTTGTAAGTGGTACTGGATTTTGAGCTACTGTCTGCTGTTACAGTACGGGGATTGCATTATAAAGTCTACTGTTCTTTTTCATCAGGGGACTGGCAAAAGGAAATTTGAGAAGCAGATTGAACAGCTTGAGGTGATGTACCCCGACAAAGCAAGAGGAGTGGCAAAATTCAATGTCCCATTAGCCCACATGATTATTGCTGGAGCTGACTTTATGCTGCTTCCAAGTAGATTTGAACCTTGTGGTCTAATTCAACTGCACGCCATGCGCTATGGAACAGTATGAATCTCTCACTAATTTTTATTTTGAATTTTTTCTGTTGAACCGTGTAAGGTGCATTATAACACTTCATGGATGTGTGCGCTCGCCTCTTTGGATCTTTGTCAAAGTTCTAGCATCCATTTCTGATGAGATTCCTTGCTGCTTTCGAGACAGGTGCCTATATGTGCTTCGACTGGTGGACTCGTTGACACGGTCAAAGATGGCTACACGGGGTTCCATATGGGAGCCTTCAGCGTTGAAGTAAGTAACAGTATTCACGTTTTACTTGGCTGCCTGCATTCATTCCTTGGTCGCTTAAATCCCCCCTCAGAATGCATCCATGTGTTAGTTGCATGGTGAGATAATGAGAAGTGGTCTTGGGTTGTGAACAGTGCGATGCGGTTGATCCAGCTGACATCCTCAAGATCGTAGTGACTGTAGCCAGAGCTCTCGCTAGCTATGGAACCCTTGCCCTAAAAGAGATGATTAGAAATTGCATGTCACAGGAGCTCTCCTGGAAGGTAGTAAAGATTGGATGCATCCCTTGATAACTAGCGTCTCCAGGAGATAAATAAGGAAAGAGCTGAAAAGTTAATACTAATAATAATGTTTATTGCTTGCAGGGGCCTGCTAAGAAGTGGGAAACAGTGTTGGTGAGCTTAGGTGTTGCTGGGAGTGAAGCTGGTGTTGACGGAGACGAAATTGCCCCACTCGCCAAGGAAAACGTTGCCACACCTTGAGTGTCATCCATCATCCAGCTTAGCTATATATAGTTAGCCTATTGCCTCGCACCTTTTAACCCTTTTTAATAAAAGCGAAGTAACGGATCAGGTGAAGCTTTATCTAATAGTACTTGTAAAAATCGCCAGCATTGTTATTGTTGTTGTGGGGGGGGGGGGGGGTATTTTTGTGTTTCATCCAGTTTTCTGGTTAGGATAAAGAGATTATTATGCCTGCAGATTATGCTTTTGTTGAGCTGTTGCTGGAAAGGTGGATTTGGAGGAGAGGAAAAAGGGGATGATGAATGAATGTAGTATAATAGATAGATAAATAAGACCGTAACAAACTGCGGTGTGGCTCAATCGACGACCGTAGAGCTTGTTCTCGAGCACCATGTGAAATAAATAAATCAATAGAAAATTCTTACCGTTGACTCGGGAGGCGCATTTCTATGTTATTGATGGGCGCCGGAGCGGGGCGGGACTCCGCTCTGGAAGCTCTTATTGACGCTGAGAGGTTTGTTTGGGGTTGTGGGTGATGTACCGAACTCGTCTGTTTTGTTTCCCCGCCGGAACCGGAACTCGGTCATACGAGCACAGCGGCGTAAATCGTCTGAAAAGATTGATTAGTGTAGCGTCGTCGGGGTGGTGGGCTCTTGGGAAAGTGTTAGTTAGTCGTCCATGTCTATGTCTATGACGACTCCATTCATTGTTAGCTCCAGTCCAGACTCCAGACTCAGAGGAGCCTCGCCTGACCTGGGAATCTTCTTCTTCTTCCTTTTTTTTTTTTATGTTTTTTTGGTTCAATTTATTTTGAGTTTTGACACTTGAAGAAAGGATCACAGCAGCCCCTCTGGGACCTTCTTTAAAATATCATCTGAGTTTGCTCATCTTCCACGAAACCGAAACCCCCGTTCAGAAAGGGGAAAGAAGTCCCGGTCCGCTGTTGGTTCTCCAATCTTTATCCCTCCCAAACATTAAGAAACAAAAAAATGAAAATGGTAAAGCAGCCAGTAGTTAGAAAGCATGTGAAACGAGACAAAACACAATCTATTAACACTTTTCGGCTAAAGCGCGCTTAGGCATCATTATCTTGTCTGCTGCTGCTGATGATTTTGCTGCTCAGCATCCACCACCCGTTGGTACAAAAAAAAAAAGCGGAATGGACCAGAGAGAGAACCCGCTTTTTACATTTACAACGGAACAGCAGCGACCTTCATATCATATCACATGAGATGTAACTACCAATAATACTGCTACTACTACTGTACAGCACAGTAGTATTGGTGTATTCTGATGAAAAATTATACTAAGTAGCTCTAGTCTAGACGGAGAAGAGAGGGAGAGGAGAGGGGCCTGGACGGTTGTCTCACGGCCTGGACGAGATCTAAAAAATTTGTGCAGTTCAGATCACATTTTATAACTTGATTTTTATATCGTGTGAAACTCACAAAAATATTATTCTAATGTTACTCACTGTTATTACAGATGATGTTACACCATGTACATATGATGTTACACCTTTCAGAGCAACAGTCAGAGAGGAGAGGAGGGGCATCTCTTCGCTGCCCTGCTCTCCCTGCTATATGCTCTATCCCTTGTTTTGTTGGTACTAGGAGGTATAAACCGTGCTATGCACGGTGGGAAAAATAGATGGAGATGCCCAGTCCAGTAAAATGATTTGTACTTAATCCAAAATAGACCCATTAATGGTACAAATAAACCAAAATTAGAGCAAACTTTAATATAACAAGGGCACCCCTAAGCCAGCGGAATTGAGGATGGCTGCATCCTTGATCAATAAAAGCTCAAGCCTCCTAAGTATGTAATCATGTAAAAAATAGTAAGTGTTATTCTCAACAAAATATCAAAATATTAGAGAATTTTGTCCAAATTGCCATCCACGTTTGCTATCTCAAGGCTAGATTGCATTATGATTTAGTTATAAGATCCATCAATTTTCCAATGATGCAACTACTTAAACTTGTAAACATCATCCAGAGTTAGATTTTGTTATCTTATCATGCTCTCAAAATACTGAAAACATTTATATTAATATAATTTTTGAACTATAAGTGCAGAAAGTAGACCCTATTCCAAATCTTTGTGATTCATATGAGATAAAATATACGAGAGCAGGAAAAATATGAGAACTCAAATATACCGAGAGCAGGAAAATCATGAAGGGATGGATACAAATTTCATCTAACAATATAAAAATCAGTAATCACCATGCTGTGATGCACTTTCTTAGTTTACATAATCCGACTAAAGATAAATTCTGAAGCCAAAACAACAGGAGTAAAATTTTATATGCCTTTCCTCTTCAAGAAAATAACAGCAAAAGAAATTCTAAAATGGGGAATAAATCAACGAGTCCTTATTTCATGGAGTCTTCTACATTGCATACTTGGGAACCTCCTGTGAACAAAGAATGCACAAATACCGATCCGCTTTGGAATGAGTACCAATTTTGTCAACTATTTACACACAAGGAGTATGCTCTCACACCCTCCAAAATCACAAAGGTAAAGTGCCATTGGTATAGATACAAGGCAAAAAATGGAATTACAATATACAATAGCATAGTCTAGACGGAGAGAGGGAGAGGAGGAGGGGCCTGGACGGTTGTCTCAGGCTGTTCACGGCCTGGACGAGACCTGAAAAATTTGTGCAGTACAGATCACATTTTATAACTTGATTTTTATACCGTGTGGAACTCACAAAAATATTGATAGAGTTTGGATTGTAAGTTATTTGAAATATTTTTACTGTAGCACTTTTTGTGATGTGATGTATGTGAGATAAAAAGGTAATTGGGAAGATAAAAAGGTGTATTGGAAATTGTAATGGTGATGTCAGCAAATATATTTGGCCAAATAATTGGCTGTCCAAACACACTTATTATTTTAATGTTACTCATTGTTATTACAAATGGTGTTACGTCATGTACAAATGATGTTACACCTTTCAGAGCGAGGAGGGGCATCTCTTCTCTGCCCTGCTCTCCCTGCTATGCTCTATCCCTTGTTTTGTTGGTATAAATAAATACTACCAACCCCTTTTGGTTTGGCCATCCCTCCTCTCCATCTCCAGTCCTGAGTCCACTCTCTCTCTCTCTCTTTTCCACTGTCCATAGCCTTAGCGTGTTGTGTTGTGCTGTCCTCCATTTTAGTGTGGAGGATTGGAATCTAAACCCATAAAGGAAAAGCTTTTGGTTTTCTTTAAGGGCGGGCTGCTGCTACGACACTCCCTCCGTAGAGTAGATCAAGAATGGATCGATCAAGAAGATCTACGATGATGATCTACGTATCGACCAAAAAAGAAGATCTGCGATGATGATAGACAGGCACTTCATAAAACAAGTGAAACAAAAGATGGAAACAAAAGAAGAAGGCTGCTGCTGCTGCTGCTTCACTCTTCTCCGCCTCCACAACCACCGCGTTTCTTCACTACTCTTGATTCTCTTCGTCGTCGTCGTCTCACCAGGTACGCTCTCAATTGAATCAACAAACTCCTCCTCCTATCTAATAATACGCTTGGGGTCCTTTTTTTTCTTCCACACTGCCCATTACAAAGAAAACATATTATCATGTGTGTAATAAACAGAATTCATCACTTGCGCGGCTCCCATTGCCATTAACTACGGCCAGATCGCCAACAACCTCCCTTCCCCAGAATCTGTCGTCCCTCTCGTCAAATCCATCGGCGCCACCCGCCTCAAGCTCTACGACGCCGACCCCACCGTCCTCAAGGCCTTCGCCAACACCGGTGTCGAGTTCATCGTCAGCCTCGGCAACCAGTACCTTTCCAAGACCAGGGACCCCAAGCAAGCTCTTGCCTGGGTCAAGGCCAACGTCCAACCCTTCCTCCCCGCCACCAGAATCACCTGCATCGCCGTCGGCAACGAGGTCCTCACCTTCAACGACACCTCCCTCTCCTCCAACCTCCTCCCCGCTATGCAGAGCGTCTACTCCGCCCTCTGCTCCCTCAACCTCCAGGACAAGGTCTCCGTCACCACCGCCCACTCCCTCGCCGTCCTCCAGACCTCCTACCCCCCCTCCGCCGGCAGGTTCCGCCCGGACCTCGCCCCCTGCTTGACCGCCATCCTCAACTTCCACCTCAAGACCGGCTCCCCTTTCCTCATCAATGCCTACCCCTACTTCGCCTACAAGGCCAACCCCAAGCAGGTCCCACTCGAGTTCGTCCTTTTCCAGCCCAACCCCGGGATCCTCGATCCCGCCACCAATCTCCACTACGACAACATGCTTTTCGCCCAGATCGACGCCGTCCATTCCGCCGTCGAGTCCCTGGGGTTCAAGGACGACGCCGTGTGCGTCCAGATCTCCGAGACCGGCTGGCCCTCCAAGGGGGACGCCGACGAGGCCGGAGCCACCCCGGAGAATGCCAAGAAGTACAACGGCAACCTCATCAACAAGCTGGTGTGCGGGAAGAAGGGGACGCCCATGAGGCCCAACGCCGACTTGAACATCTATGTATTCGCCCTTTTCAACGAGAACATGAAGTCCGGCCCAACCTCCGAGAGGAACTACGGCCTCTTCAAGCCGGATGGCTCCCCGGCCTACTACATTGGCTTCAACGGGACCGGCCTCCTTTCCACTTCCTCCAATACCTCCAGTACTCCTAGCAGTACTGGTAGTAGCAGCAGCAGCAGTAGTAGTGTTCCTCCTGGCTCCTCCTCCGGTGGTCCCACTTCTTCCACTGGCTATTTATCCATCACCTCCGATGCGGTGAGTTTTGCAGTTGCTCCTCCTCAAGTCCTTAACCTCCTCAGTGGAGGAGGGTGCTACTTGCTCACTAGTGTTGTGGTACTAATACGTAGTAATTTTTTATTTATTCCCATTATCAGTAGTTTTAGTAAATTATTATTCGAGCGGAAAAGTGCCTGCCCCAACTCGAACAACATCGAGGATTCTTTTGTTTTGTTTCTTAGTACTACCATACTACAAAAAAGAAAAAGAAAAAAAATCTTGCCACATTTATAATTATTCCAAGTGCAATCTTCATACACATCTAACCTTTGTCATATCTATTGCTTGAATGAACTGCACATGGGTTTTCATAGTCATGGCTCATTAGATACAATTCCCTGCTTCAAAATGTTTTTGCGCAACTCTTCATTGCTCAAATTGCACTTTTGGTACATGGGTTGCTTCTTGCATTGCTCAAATTGTTGTTTGAAATACATATATCTATTATATATATATATATATACACACTACTAATTTAGATTCCAAGGAGGGTTTTGTTTCATGTTTGATGATGATGATGCCAATAGCGGCCATGGTACTAGCTAGTAGTATCAGAGTAACCGAGTTGCTTTAATCAGCATCGATGGATACTACATTCATCAATCAGTCCTTGGTTCTGAGGGAATGAATTCCGAACCTAATTGAAGTTTGTCTTTGTGCTACTTTCAGGGATTACATGCTTTGCCCAGTGCAGTGCCGCACTTGTTACTGATGATTTGTTGGCTCGTATTGTTGCTGGCCTTCCAACTTCCAAGAGAACATTAGACAAATCACAATTGAGTATTATTGCCCCCACTGGGGAGAAGGGGGGGGGGGAGCATCTTCATTATATAGGCTTTGAGGGTTGGGGAAAAGAATTGAGATTCTCCTTTGATCGAGTCTTTGAGGGCTTTGGCTGGCCTTTTATTTATCATTATCAGAAGAGTAGTGCTACTAGTAGTGTAGTGGAGTGGGTTCAGCAGAACTAAGCACAGTAGGAGCCTCCTCTTATGTTGTCTGTAGGACCATCAAAGTTTGATGTGGACGACGGTAGCTGAGTCAGAGTGGCGCATAATCCTGGACGGTTGTTGCCCACCGTCGCCTGCTCTTCCTTCCTGTATTCTTTCATTTATTTATTTGCACTTATTGTTGGTATTCTACCCATTACCCCATCACTTATTATTGGTTATTTCTATTGTCAGACGGTCAGAAGAACTACTAGGGAGGGGAGGATCCGAGTTATGTTTAGCACTTTGCTGCTTTTTTTTTTTTTTTGGTTACGTAGGCATCTATTTCTATTTGGCCACTATTCACTACAAAGGAGCAACAATTACAATTTGCTATCCATCCAAATCGACAAAGCGCATGCAGCAATGCGCAATTAGCGTAACAGAAGGGAAAGCTGCTAACATAACGCAGAACAGAATGACCATTTAGCGGTAAAGTGGGACTTCATCTTAGTATTATGTTTTCATGATCGATCTTTTACAGGAACGCGCTACCAGAAGAATTATTATATCCTTGGCAACTGAAACTGGAAAGATACCTAAAAACCGAAACCTCGCAAATGTTCTGTATAATAGCCAATAAAAAAAGCTCATTTGGAATTCATGCCATCATATTTGCAGCGTTAAAGCTTTGAACACGCACATTCATTAGTTATCGCATTGAAATTGTTAGAACATGGATCTCACTACGCTGAAATGTTAGAACATGAAGAATGGATGACAATGTTCCAGAGTGGGGGTTTACATTTATAAAATCTAAAAAAAAAAAAAAAAAAAAGAAAAGAAAAGAAAGAAAAAATCAGCTACCCAGTTACCGCCGATCGAAAAAGACTTGATAACCCGATCAACCGTCCAAAATTTTCCTCAAAAATAGTACACGTCCTTCACCTAAAGCAAATGTGCTGGTCTCTGCCAACTTTTACTTATCAGTTCTCCGTCATAAATTTCCCCACTATTTTAAGTACAACAGCTTACAACTTAAGACTTCACCATTCCATCTGGCCGCATAATGTTTGCCTTCTATCCAACATGCAAAAGCATCTGTTCCCCCCAACTCCGCAGAAGCAAAGCATGGTTTACCACAAGTATAGAGCCACATTCATATAATGCATAAAGAATACTACTCTATTACCAAAAAGAATTTTAGCACCACAACTGCCTTCAAAAAGCTCTATAACCATGCGATGGTTCACCCACTGCTCCATTTGGTTTACCTCTTACTCTTCGGTAGAACAACACATAAGCAGCTGACGTCTTGATCTCATCTTCACTGACTGGTGAAACATGAGCATCATCAAAATGATACCATCTGTTGTCATCTATTAACTGCACATATAAACACATCCCCAAAACTTTTAATAAGACCAACAATATATATAATTTTGCACGTGTCATATATATCTAATGGTGATAGTGTATACATTGGCGGTGTATATAAAATTAATCCACACACACACACAGTTCCAAAAATTTCAACTCCATCCAAGAATATCAGCTACTGCAACATCAGAATTGCTTTCCAGTACCACAATGCACAACTATTATGTGGCATGAGGTTGCTAGAAGCAATTAAAACAATGAAACAGATTAATATGGGAGATACATCTGGATTTTCCTTGTTTGTATTGCCATGTAATGCAAAGGGAAAGTACCTTGCAGTATGCAGAATAATGCCCCCCACCTAGGCCACCGTAATGGTTACTAATGGCATATAGCTCGTAGACATGAGATCCTTCAGATGCTTCATTGCTTTTTACATAATTGCTCAAATCAAGATTGCAGGTGGGAAAATTCACAAAGGTGTCAAGTTTGTTCTTCAGCCACCTGCTGTATGAAAACCTTTTTAAATGAAAAACCAATATATCGGGCAACCTCCACAAATCCAACTTCTTACTGGCTTGTCTATGCTCCTTGCAGCGTGGACAATACCTGCAGCATAAAAAATATAAGAAACTTTTTCACCAGACTGCACAGATGACAGGATTCTGTTGTATAACTGAGCAGTCTACCGTACCACATATCGTCAGGCCCCAAAGGTTCCTCTTTTAAGAAGGCATCAAGGCACGAAAACAAAGAAATAGCTTCCTGTTTTGTCTTTTTCATAGTAAGTCCAGTCTTGTGAACCTCAGGCAGGTCTTTGAGGTAGCTGGCATCATACAAATCAAACTCTCTCTCTGTCCAATCGAGCATAACTTTTACAACTCGACCAAATTTGATTACAGTCTCCTTTGAAATACGTCTGCGACTTAAACCACTGTCCTCCATTATACAAAGATGAAATGACAAAGAATTGATAGACATTTCTTCTGATTCACAGTTCTCTGCAGACTGTGTCCCGGGTCCTAACTGGGTACTGCAGCCATTGGTTGATTCCCTGCCATTACGAATTGAAATAGATGATGAATATCCTTTCTTTCGTAGAGGAGACAGCATTCGGTGTACAGCGAGATCAATATCTGCTCCAGACTGAGGGTCTTCCAAGAAAGTAATAAGTGGTGTCAAGAAAAGCTTCCTCTCACTAGCCCTCAGATTATCGCTGGAAAAATGCAAACTAATCAACAAAAATATCAATGAAGGAAAAAAAATTAATAAACAAAACAGACTCATTGAAGGGATGTCCATTGTCCTGAAATAAGGCATCGAAAAAATCAGAAGAATGAAATCACATAAACAAATGTATTACTGCAAACTGTAGATGCTATTTCCATATCTAGACATGTTAACTAATCACTCCACAAGCAGATAAGATTCACATGCACACATATTTCCTAATCACTCTCGACAAACTCTATTTTTATTTCTTTTCTGCAATCGATTTATGTTATGTAATGCTCCAGCCAAAAGATATCATTAAAGTGACTGAGGGAAAAAAAGAAAACAAAAACAGAATAGGGTCCCATTTGGAATTTCATGGCTTATCTGAGAAAAAAAAGGGTGCTTGCTTAGATTGTCTGGTCGGATACCTGCAGAAGTACTTTTGGTGTTCATAACCATTTGGGTTTTAATCTTTCTAAACACATATCATATCATACTAGTCAAACTTCATCTAATATATATATTTTTTAAACTTGAAAAGCCTGCAAAAGCACCAATTTCTAGCTTGTATTAAAAGCGCTTTGCTACCAAAAGCTCTTCCTAGATTCAAGGAGAGGATAACCAAACAAACACCTTTAAAATGCTTTTGTTCTCCAAAAGTACTTTTTCCAAAAAACAACTGCAACTCCAAATGTGATCTAAATAACTTGAACTACACGCACTTTGTATTGCAAAACAAGGACTTCTCTCCGATTCGGTGAGCTATCTCCAGCCTTGTTAATTCAGCACCATTCTTGGGGAGTCTGAATGCAACAATATGTTCATCGTCCTTAATTGTACCCAGCACTTCAGAAGGATTTTCCAAGTATCTATATATTCGATGCTCATAGACCTGGAGTTCGAAAGTTTTCTGGTTCAACTAACAGATACGATATATGGCATAAAATTAGCACAAAATCAAACAAAAATTTGTCACCTCTGCAAGCAACAGATATTCATCAGTCCTTAAGCAGCAAGCTGCACCTAAAGCTTGAATCAGATCTTTACAGCAGCCATGTTTTAACACAGTGACTGTATAGGGCATTGGAAGGCCACTCCCATCGCCATAAAAAACTGTAACTGTCATTGTTCTTGTAGCTGTTGAAGGAAGAGGCAATGACAAGTACATGAAGGGGTCAAATGTTATTGATATCTTGTTGCAAACCGGGCAAACCAATGTTGACTTATATTGACCCTGGCAGTTGAACACCAAAAAAAAGCATTATCAAACACATGGCACATTAGAAAATATTGAGAACACTTAAGATTAGTCAAAACATTCTTCAAATTGAAGAAAAGATAGTGCTCAGATAGCTAAGCTCCTGTTTACCACTGTATACGAGAATACACAACTATGCTTCCGTTCACTGTTTGCTGCCGTCAGAAAACCATAATCTTAAACAAGTAATCATCAATACCAGGGGAAAGTGGAGCTTGATGTATTGAGCAGACATATGCTCAATTAATTTCTGGACTCATGGATTTCTCTAACTTAAACAAACCATTTGACAAGAAGATTAACTTAAATACTAATCAATATGGAGACAAGTCAACGTAATGAATATGAGAAGCCACCTGGAAAACATCAACTATGATGGAGTCATTTCTAGCCTTGTGATATCTCCAATATTCATCGGCTACCTCCTCATCTGGGCGACCATCAGAATCCTTCGTCTCAATGTATGGCTTTTGCTTTACACGATTCAAATCTTCATGCAGCCCATCAAGGAGAAAGGCCAGGAGTTCCTAGACAAAAAGGTGCATCAACATTCTTCCACATCTATTGCTTTTAAATACATGACCATAGAACAAAAACAACCAACTAAATTGCCACTGGAAAAGGGAACAATGAAAAAATACACACATACAAACCACCATAACAACTAAAACTGACACAACAATTTAACTCCTAACCATCATTTTTTGAATAACCTGACCTTATTAATTATAAGGCATAGGGGGGTATAACATATGAACTCATTAAAGCATAAAAAATTTGAAAAAACCCCATTTCTGTGACAATCTTCAAGGTGCAGTAGTCACAAGATATTAAAGAATTTGAAAGATATTGTACCCATAACAGATGCAATGAACAATAACCTAACAAGAATAAAAAATTCAAAATCAGAAACATAGCAGCAAAAATCTTACACAAGTTATCTACCTGTGAATCATGCTGGTTATAACCACTAAACTGCGGAGCAAAACGAGCAAGTTTTGTCTTGAAAGCTCGGGGTGCAACTGGTGTCCGCCCAGATGACCATAGTTTCCTCAAGAGTTCACCAAAAGCAAGTGCAAGCTCACCCTGCAGAACTACAACAAATATTAGAAACTTAATCCGACTGCTTCTACTTTGCAAATTGCAAAGTAGACAAAGAAGAAGTACGTACATGCATTCCTAAAGGATTTTGTCTGTTGATCTCGCTGCTGTAGTCTTCCAAGAAGTACTCAAAAATGGGTGGTGTATGAACCAAACATTGAATAGCACTGTTCATAAAGCATGTATTCCCTAAATTTTGCAATCCTGCCAATCCACCTCTATCCACTCTGGTCATAGATCTTGAACTCTCATATCCATCCTCCATATCCCCATTCGTGGAGCTCAAATTAATCACTCCGTATATATTGGAGCTATAACTACTGGAATAACCATTAGATAAAGTTGGACCTCCTGCAATTGTAACAGATGACCTTAATGGTTCAACTGGAACCAGAGCCAAGTCATTTCCTGTTGAATCCATGCCAAATCCTGAAGGCCAAAATCCATCAATCTGCACCTCAAGCAGAATCTGAAAAGCCAGGAACCCAGTGGAACCAAACAATCACTTAAAGGGCATCCGAAACTGCTGAGTGTACTATGTATCACACTATAAGAAAATTGATGAAGATATGATATTCTACTCTTAAACAGCATCAAGTCCAAGTTGAGACATTGCATGAAAAAACTCACATGTTGATCCATCTGCAAGCTAGATTCCTCCAAGGTTTGGTTTGAAACAACCAAAACTGTCTGCTTCTGTTTATTAAAATAGTCCCAGATTCGTGCCTATCAAAATTAGGTGAAAGCCATGAAGGACGTATTATTTACTCTTTTCTGATTTACAAGTTGGTAAAGGGAAATAACAGTAGCAAAGGCATGCACTATCATCCAACAAACCTTTTCTGACTCTACTCCTTTAAGGCGGCATACTGTCTTATAAAGTTCATGCAAAGAAGCCTGATACAAATCAAAAGAGGAAGAACGAGCCAGTTAATAGCAGACAAAAGCAAAACTTTAACCAAAGATAGCCACTGAAACTGTTGTACTAAGGACGGACACCCTCCCATGACACACACACACACACATAGAGAGAGAGGGGGGGAGAGAGAGCAAAAACCTCCCTGAAACAGACCACAAGCAAACAAATGCAATATCATACCATAAGAAAGACAAGTTGAAGGAACAAATATATAAGGAAACACAAGGTAATACCTTTTTACTTAACCTTACAACAGATTGACTATTGTCTCTAGCGTCAACCAAGGTAAGACAGAGAGGAAAAACCTCCACATGGAACTGCTTACTATCTCCAGCGGAAATCATCTTCCTGGCTAGTACTGGTCCCCCTTTGTACCTTAAGAGAAGAGGAATGTGATAAACTAAGAAAGTTTGCAAAAACAAAGTCTTTGGAGTTAATGCATTTTGGAAAAAAAAAATCAGATAATCACATAAAGCACCAAAAATCATTCCACATCCTCGCTCATATGTCTAACACCGCTTAACACTCAAAGCATCATATAACTCTAGAGGTCAAGCTACCCCTAATACAAATTTACCAGGAGGAACACATGCTTCACACCAGTCCATTTAAATACATTGCCTATATATTCTTGAACATTGTGCAAAACAAAGACGTATGCATAATTATTCAAGATAGAGTATCAAAGAATAAGACAGCACAATTACCATGCATAAAGCCTTTCCCACACATCTTTTGGAACTAATACATAGTCACGTCCTTCTTCCACCGTTCGAAGAAGCTGAGGGTCAGCACCGTCACTGCCATTTAACACTAAATCACTATTATCTATTGGTCCAGGCCTGTCTGCGGCACTGGAGGTTGGAGCTTCAGTAGGAGGTTCATTAAAAGTAAAAACTCCAACAGGTTGCCCGGTGTACTTTTGCCAGCCCATGTACCACCTGCACAAAAGAGACCAGAGTTAACATTCATAACTTACAAAGTTCTTCCTACATCCTCTTTACTAAGAGTTTTTAAAGTCTAACCCCATAGAAACCCAGCAGAAACAATCCCAAATTCAAAGCCTCGGCCATTATTTTCCGGTTATATCATATGAAAACATCTAAATACAAGGAACAGCTGTTTTTCTTTTCTTTTTCATTTGATTAAGGTCTAAAGTACTTGGTAGAATTCCACAAATTGCAATTTACTTCGGGATGAAGGTCTAAAATCCAAGCTTTTTTTTTTTTTTTTTTGACAAATGGTTGGCAAAATTACAAAACAAGCAACCGACCAGAAAAATAGACAGATGTCAGGTCTCCTAGGATGGATCATAAACCGGACAGACCAAGGCATTCAGACAGACTTTGCGGTAAAAACCGAAAATTTAGAAGCAAACACGACAAACAGGAGATGAATGGAGTTGAACAAAGGATGTTTTTTTAAAAAAAGAAGAAGAAGAAGAAGAAATAAATACCTAGTGGAGACAACGTAATAAACATTGCCTTCACGGAGATTGGATTCAGCTCGTCGGGATAATTCGAGAACAATCCTCTTTTCCTCTTCAGGGGTGCACGGCAATTCAATGGATCCGTTCTCCATCATATACCCAGAATCCGGAATCGTCATGATCCAACTCAGAAGAACCCGTTCCCCCGGCCTTTTACCAATTACCCACCCAACAAAATTCAAATTAATCCCCAATACAAAAGCAGAAAATCGGAATCGTTCTCCAGCAACGCAAATTCTTTGTAAGAAAAAAAAAAGAAAAAGGAAAAGTGTGGGAGAAAATTGAGAAAAGGGACAAAGCGTAGATCAAGGAATAGAAGATTAGATTAGAATACAAGTTTAGTCGCAGTAAAGAGGGGGCAAAATGTTAGGGATACGGACGGTTATTTATGGCGTATGGTTTTATTATGGTAATAGTAATAATTATTTTGTCTGTACAGAGGAGAAATTCTAGCAGGCACGGCAGCACTAGAAATCTTCCCAGTGTGGGATTTCTTCTTCTTCTTCTTCTTCTTTTTTTTTGAAAAAAGAGAAATCTTCGCAGGTTGCAGGCGGTGATATAACAAATTTGGAAACTTCCTTCCGTTCCGAGAAAGAAAAAAGAAGTTTGTTTTTTAAAAAAAAAAAAATTGATCTACTAAATTCTCGAAAATTGAGAGAAATGATTTTGAGGAGGAGTTTTGTGTTGGGTGTTGATTGGTGTTTTCTGTTTGGTTTTGAAGTGTCAGTCACCTAATAATAATAAGATTAAGTAGTAGCCTTTTAATCCAACCTCAAAGCGACGTATCTATCCATGCCCTCAAAAAGTTGGAGCCACCAACCATTTCCCCTATTCTTACTCCTTCCTTCCTTCCACCTACAAAAAAGTAACCAAACAAAACAAAACAAAAAAATCAGACTGTAATGAGTAAATCGTTGGGAGTGCTAAACGCAGAACAACTCATAATTAGCAATTATTTGTGATTCGTCAACTTTAATGAACGCAGTCTGTCCAACACATACACAGTCCCAACCCAACGGAGAAGGGCACAAACTGCTGCAGGTGCAACTATTTCTGTCGGTCGTATGTATTTTTTACTGTGTATAATTTTAATTACACACAGTGTAATTTTTTTATACATAATGTAACTTTAGAACAAAATTTTATAAATTCTACAGACGACGTGAAAATCGAATCATAAGATATGATCTGAATCGCACAAAATTTTTGATCAAATCATGACCGTCAACTGCCAGTAACGGTACTGTTGTCAGAGACAACCGTTCCTGCCCCGTTTCCCAGCCCAATTGTGTGCGTCAAACTTTTGAATATTATTGATCAAAACTTTTACTACGACCTGATCAAGCATGATGACTACTACTACAGACTACTAGAAGGAATCAAGGAAGGGGAGAGACCAAACGCAACAACCGTACGTATCATCAGAAAAAGTTTTCCGCGAGAGGAAAGGCAGAGCAGGAAGAAAGAAAGATCCAGATTCTCTAGTGTCTAGTCTACTCTATCTATTTACATACACATACTCTAGTGTTTTCATTATAGCGTAACTTACGAGGATGCTTATATTTGGTGCCAGGAAATTAGTCCCAGAAGACCAAATGCTTGCGGTTAAAACTTCCAACCTTGTGAGCCAAACTTTTTGAGTTACAGCCACCGCCCTCTGCTGCCTACCACCCGTGTCGACGGGTTCATACCCTCTTTTTTAACCTTATATCATCAGGTTAGCCACATGACAATAAGAGTACGGCCATTTTAACTTTTCAGGCAATCACACCCTGACACGACAAAATAAACTCTACCTTTTTTTGCAGCTTATAGCACCATATCAACATAATAATAATAATAATGTTTTGCTAAGAAAGATCCTTCAACTCGGCGTACCCAGTAAAAATAATTGTCCTCCCAACTTCAAACGATTCCATTTTTTGATGCCAAGGCTTCCAAGAAAACATCCCCAGCTATTCAACACTAGCTGCCCTTGCCCTGCTGGAATGCTGTAAAGATTCCAAACCTTCTGCCTACGCGTTAAGATTCATAAAGATCGATCGCCCGCTTGGCAAATGTTAGACAACGGAATTTATAAACCTTACAAACTACTCTTATCAACCTAACAATCATAGCCATGCCCCCATCTGCTGGCAAGGGTCATCAAGAGACCACACTACAGCACTCACCCAAAAAGTACTTAAAAGTTGTTGAATACGCTTGATACTCTTTAAGAACACACTGAATGCAACTAAAGAGCCAACCACTTAAAAAGGATTTACATATTTACACAGAGGGCAAAAAAAAAAAAAGAACAAATAATTTCACAGCACTTGGCCTAACAGCAAGGGTGATCCCTCTCGTTTCTCAGCATCAGATGGAAGCATTCCCTTAAACGCATGGCACAATAGCACAAGACAGAAACATGAGTTACGTGTTGCCTGTCCCGTCCGAGCCAGTAGGCACCTCATTACCAGATGCAGACATCCGACATCCTTGCATCTCATCTTCACTGCACATGGTTTCCTCACTCGACTCGGAAAGTGAACCAACTTCATCATCACTGAGTTCATCTGTCCTCCTCCGCCGCCTAACATCCTTGATACCTCTCCCTTGCAGAGCTAACCGCCTGCGCTTTCGTGCTTTCCGCTTGCCCTTTGGGAATTCCTCATGATGCGACTCAACAGTTTTACTTCTGGTATCTTTTGCAGTCTGCTCCCTGCTATCATCGTTATCCTCTGAATCAACATCAGCATGATCAGCACCAAGCTTGCGTTTTCTCCTGCCTCCACTTGTCTGGTTAAAGATCATTCAACCGCACAATTAGCAAACCATTAGAAGTATCTTAAGAAACAGAAACAAATCTGAAAATGCTATTACAACTATCAGCAAGTGACAAAGTTTTAACAGTTTCAGGTCATTTACCCCAAAGTCCAAAATCAGAAACTATATTTAACTTGCATTTGTGAGCGTATGGAGTGCATGCACAGATGTGCAAGTCTCCAACCCTGCCCACAGATATGTGCGGTTCAGCTGTCAAAATATTGAGAGAGAGAGAGAGAGAGGAGGGACCAAGAACAATTCCATCTCTGGATATCAAATCCCCTTCCCAACCATTTTACAAGTGGTTTTACATTTTCAGCCCTGCACAACGCATGGTGGGGAAAGGATGGAAGTCAGATGTACTACTCTCAGACGAGAAACTTCCATTTCCTGTACAATATTTCCATTTTATATAGTCATCCACCAACTGCGTCAACATTATTGCCATTGAAAAAAGAATTAAGTAGCTACAGTTTTCCTCCTTACCCCCCCCCCCCCAACTTTTTTCTTTTTCTTAAACTGAAAAAACTACATGTTTCTTAGTTTCTCAACTAGAAAAAGAAAGGAGATGCAAATTAGTAAAGAGATTCTCATCAAAGAAGATTAACCAGCCTCAGTCAGAACTTAGTATATTACACCAACAATAAGATTAATTACATGGCCAATAGCACACATATAGGATAAACAAGAATCATCTCTCTAGGCAATTTAGTATAATTACAGCACCTGTATGGATTTGCACATAGAAGGAACCAAATCCTCACAAACAAGCCACTTAACACTTGCGAGTCAGTCTAGAAGCATACCTTGGGACCACGATCAACTAAGCGAGCCCATTCATTTCGGTTTCTAAGGCAATCAAGAACAGCTTGTGAGTGACTTGAGTATGCATATCGCTCTCCATTGTGCTTCCGCAGGTTAGGCCAATGCTGTAGAGGTGTAAAATAAAAAGAAACAAAAATCAGTACTACCAAGAATCTGCTTGGAGGGAGAAGACAATCATCTTATCGAAATAAAGTGCCCCTACCGGTAGAACTGCATTGCAAAGTTCTTCATATGTCATGCGTTGACCTTTGCTCATAATCTCAGCAAGCAAACCTGTGACAGAAAAATAACGACTCGATGAGGAAGTGTGGAAAGAACTTGCAAATCAATAAAAACATTTTTTTTTTTTTAGAAAAAAGGAGTAAATAATCTTCACAGAAAAGGTGTGTACCAGGCAAAGTGCGGTGGGTATGGTGTCCAACAACTCCTTTCTCATCATCAATGGGAGTTCTAGAAGAATGCCGAGTGGACAACAAATTATGTTCATTTCCTTCAGCAGGAGAAGATAAATCACCAGCTGCAGTAGCTCCAGATGGTGCATTACTCTTCTTTGTAGAGTACACACCATTGGCTGATTCTCTCTCTGCTTCTTTCTTGCCAACAGGATCAGAGGCAAATGCTGAATCTTGCCTACCATGATCAAGTGAAGAAGAGACTCTCTCCATCTTCTTAGCTTCGTCATCCATCTCCCGAGAACCATGGGAACCATCTTTAGCTAGATCTTTGGTTTTTCTTCTAGAAGTCTACAAACACAAATATTATTGTTCACCACCACTACTAGCTCTATTAAGAATATTCTGCAAAATCCTTAAAAATACAAGAGTCAGCTTACCAAAACATGATCTTTTCCTCCGGTACTAGATGTTCGCTTCATTAGTGTGCTTGTAGCAGTTGGCGATGTCAACTGAGGTAAACTACCAGCATGACGCATGCGCGGTACCCGAGGAACTCTAGGAGAACTGTTAAGTTCTTGATGCAACAACAGAGCCAGCTGCAAATAACACGGAAAAGAAAATGTAAGCTTCCCTTGGAAAAAGAAACAATAAATGCTTGTTCAGCTCCTACCTCTTCATCACTTAGTGTTGCAGGAGAGTTTGAAGATGTAGCTGCATGTGTTAGAGTTGTGTTCACTTTTGATAAAGATTGGGCCATAGAAGGGCTAATCTTTTCAACCTTCTGCGAAGAAACAGAACCTGGAACTTTCTTTTGCATGCTTGAAGCAGTCTCAGTTTGTAGCATACTAGACTTCTTTTCTGTGTCTGAAGCGTTCTCAATGTGCACCACATTAGTCAGCTCCAATCCAGCGTTCGAAGCAATATGATGCAATGGCGACGGTTGGGCAGAAGAATGAAGCATTGAATCCTTTATATCAGGCGATGTCCTTTTTGAAACTGAGGGATGTGAAAACTTTTTCAACTGTGATGATTTTGACACAGAACCAAGAGCGGATTTTGGTAGCTCTTTCACTAATTTCCTTGTCCTTTCATGCCCCCCTTTATCCTTAACTACCTCAATTGTAGCACCACCATTGCCCTGGTTGCCAGCAAGATTGCTCTCAGGAATCCCCTTCTGCTTACTATCCGTATTGTGATTTTGGTTACTTGCACTGATGCAATTCTCAGAAGCAAAGGATTTTGGCATTGCAAATGTTGATGAAGCTGGAGACAAGTTCCCTACAGATGCTATGGTTTTACCCTCGCTAGCATTAACTCTAGGACTTACAACTGTGAGACCAGGTTTAGAAAGCTCAACACCAGAATTCGAACTGAATCCTTCCAAGATTTTCTTTGATTCAAAAGAACTATCCAAGCCTGCATAATCATGATTAGATGGACAAGAGTTAAGCAGTGATTCACCATCAACCCTATCTACTCTATCTTTTCGAATATCAACATCATCTGATCTTTTGACAACATCCTCCATCTTTCTTTTGCTGACCTCAGAATCAGTAATCGTAACATCACTAACTACAACATTTTCAGATGAACAATCAGCAGATACCACTTTAGATTTGACTAAGGTTCCTGATGCACCCAATTTAGCATCATATAGAGGTGGTGGCTGAATGTTTCTATGAGTATCAGCTAGTTCGCTTTTGACTTTAGCATGTACCTCTGAACAACTAGAGACTGTATTAAGGCTTGAATCCGGAGCATTTTCATTAACCTCAGTTTTGGGCTGAGCAGTTGCCAAGTCTGCAGGATGTGGGCTTGACATCTGCAAGTCCATCACAACCTTAGTTGTTAACTCCCCTCCAAATTCATTTGGACTGACAGCAGTATGAATGGAAACCTAACGTAACCATTAAAAAAAAAAAGGTCAGTCAAGGCACGCAAGGTGCCGCATCGTGCAACATGAAGAAGGAAACAACTGTGCTAAAGACTTTCTGGAGATTGTTATTGGTTGAAAGCACAAACTTTGATAGATGCATTGCTGCAACACTCAGTAACCGACGGCATTTAAAAGCGAGCCCAGAGTGGTGTTGGCTAGAAATTGCAATTATAACTAAGCTAGACTGAAAAACTAACTCCATAGGTTACATCTAATTGTTGATAACAGCAATTCTCAGATAAATACTCTCAATCACTGGTTAACTTGCTACCTCTACGAACATCACAAGCACCCCAACGGTTTAGTCAGAAGACCATGTTACAAATTCATGCATTATAGGCAGCAGAACTAAGAGCTGCTTACTTATCCTACCATGCAAAGGGCAAAAAAATTATTGGAATCAGAGTAATAGAACACATTAAGAAGTACCTCTTGTTTTACAGGGACTCCCCCAGAATCGTTGTTTCCTGAAAGTGAGGCTGCACTACCCATAGTTTTTGAAGAACCCTCCAACTTCACAGTAAGTTGCTGTCCACCATTTGCATCCTTGGGCATTGGTATACTTGAGGAACTATGTCGAGGTGCATCAAAAGATAATTTTGCTGAACCACTCCCACTTGAACCCAAATTAGATTTGCGAGCATCAACAACATAGTCTACTATCCCGAATTCATGTGATAATTGGAGGCCAGGGGGCGAGTGACATGAGTTTCCACTATTACCACTTTGAGGATCTGCTTGGATGTTCTTAGGGCCTCTTTCTTCAGATATTTGTGATTGTTTTGCATCACTTGCGTTTGTCGAAGCTATCAGTATAGATAAAACAAAGCTCAAGGGTCAAGAAACACAAGCCACATTTAAAAAAAAAAAAAAAAAAAAAAAAAAAAAAAAACTGCATGTCACAGTGTCTATAGGATGGAGATTCAAATTCAAAAAAAAAAAAAAATAGCATCATTAAATAACAATCTCAAAATCAAAATTTATGCTGAGAGAAAAAAAAATGAAGCAATAAATGCATCTGAAAACCTTGAAAGTGGTAATTACCAATACCTGTTCCAGGAGTGTGTAAACATTTCTTCTTAAAGTCTCCATCTTTTTCCATAATCCGAGCCTTCTTCTTCCCGCTTTTATCCTTTGGATTAGTGACATCGTCCTTCTTGCGCTTGGAAAAGTGTATCACAGGAGCCTGTAGCAAGCTTCTATCCTTCTTAGGCTCCTTCTCTGGTGTGGAAACATCCAAGTTTATATGACCCTCCAACTTAGTGATTTGTTTAGGGGACATCACCAGCTTATCAGCCTCACCATCTTCAGCCTGGCCGTCCAGACCAACTGACTCAACCTTTGGAACAGGCAAAAGGTGCTCTCTCGACAAGAAGAACAAATCAGCCATGCCGTTATCAGCAATAATACGAGGCTCTCCTCCATCATCAATGTTAGCGTTAACGTCTTTCTCCACATCCTCCTCCTCCTCCTCCTCATCCCAAGACGGAAACTCTCTGTACCTAAAATTGAACTTCTTGGGAACATAACCAGTACATTTCCACAAATGGGGCCCAAAGACAGAGGACAAGCCAGAAAACAGAGTAGGATCCCCACCGGGGATCCCTTGGACATGAACCCTGTCTTGCATAGGAATGTCAGTCCAGAGCCTAGAGGGCCTGCGGGGAGGGGGGAAAGGGGAAGGCTTATAGGAGGAGGGGAGAGGGGGCGGACAATGATTATCCATCCTCAAAGTCTTAGTGGGCAACTCAACAAGGAGTTGGGCGACCTCAGTCTCCTCGCTATCATTCCTAAAACTATTATTGTAGTAATCATTAGCAGTACTACTAGCATGGTGGTGGGGGTGATTGTTCTTGCTCTTCTTACACTTGTCACAGACAAATGATTTTTCAGTCTTGACGTAGCGGGAGCAGCGGGTGTGTACCCAGACTCCGCACTCGTCGCATTTAACCATCTCTTCCCCATCATCAAAATTGACGCCGCAGACGCAGTCCACCGTCCACGACTCCTCCTCCTCCACCCACTCATGTCGTGGATCGACCGGTAGCCTATGTGATCGGCTCTTCATTGCAACCTTAGCAGTAATTGATTCTAAAATCCCTAAAATTACAATAAAAAGAGATATCCCTCGATTAATTTCCCCAAACTACTCTAATACTAGATGTTATCTCTCTTTTGTTTTGTATATATACATAAAAGAAATTAGCCTAAGCTCCTTGAATTTCCCTAAACTTCTTCAAGTGGCATCGGGATTTCTTGTAAGAACCACTGGATAAAAGCTTCATGTTACGAAAATGAAAAATTGCTGACAGTACTAGTAAGTACCCAGTAGTATAAAAAGAAGAAAAAGACTTTTTGTACCTGGGAATTGGGATGCCGCTGCTCCAAACTCTTGTTTGAGCAGAAGATTAGAGGTGCTTCGGAGGACACCGCTGAATTTAACCATCCATCCATCCATCCATCATCTCTCCCAAAAAAAAAAAAAAAATGGTATCAAAATGTGGTTGAATGGGAATTGAATAGAGGCGAATCCTTCTATTATTATTATTAGTTAGAGAAAGAAAAAAGAAGGGAAGGGAGCAGCAGTTCAATTACATAATCAACCAACCCCATTTTCTGACCCCCCCGCCAAAAAAAAAAAGAAAAAACCCAATCCCAGTCGCAAGACTCGCAACCCAAACTGGCCGGCCGGGTTATTATTATTATCATTATCATTATGATTTATTTATGAGTAAATTATATATTTTTTTTATTATTAAATACATTATATATAATTTAAATTTTAAAGTTTACATATATATATATATATATATCATATATTTAATCAATGGTAATAGTATATAGGGCAAATTATCCAATTGGCCCTTTAACTCTTTGTCTAGGTAAGATTAACCCCCTCATCTATTTTTTGCTAACTTTAAACCCTCGAATTTGTAAAATGAGGAACCCGTGGCCCTTTCAGCCAATTTCTCCGGTTTTGCAAATGGAGGACCAATTCACACGAACGCCAGTGTGCTTCTTTCAATGGCAGTTTTGTTCTCATATTCTAAGCAAAAAGGGCACACATAGTCCACCTTTCTATTTGATTTCCCTCACCTCCCTTACTCTTCCCTACGCAACCCCCACGCAATCCCATGGCCGTTTCTGTCGCCACCGCAGCAGCCGCAGCCGCCGCGGCCTCCCAGAAGCTCTCTCCGCTTACAACCCCTCCTCATGACAAGCCCTTCTGCTCTTCCTTCTCAAAAACCCTCCTAAAACCCTGCCACCCCGTCACCCACATCCGCAAAGTCCACTGGACCGGTGTCTCGGCCGCTTCCAAGAATCATATCTCAGACGTCGTCTCCGATGACTCCGACGATTATGACGACAAACCCAGAGAGGAGTGAGGCGTGGTGGGCATCTATGGTGACCCCGAAGCTTCTCGCCTATGCTATTTAGCCTTCCACGAGGTCCAGCACCGCGGCCAAGAAGGCGCCGACATCGTCTCCGTCCATGACAACATCTTCAAATCGATTACTGGAGCTGGTTTGGTTTCTGATGTCTTTAACGAGTCCAAGCTTGCATCTTTGAGGATATTGGTTTGGTTTCTGATGTCTTTAATGCCTGGTGAGGTATTGGTTGTGGATAAAGACGGGGTTGGACCCCTTTGTCTGATGTCTCATCTGGAGCCTAAGTCTTGCATCTTTGAGAATATTTATTTTTCTTTACCCAATTCAGTAGTTTTTGAGAAGTCCGTTTATGAGTCTAGGCGGGCATTTGGGAAAATTTTGGCCACTGTATTCCCCGTTGATTTCTAAGCCAGTGGAGGGAATGTGGACTATGTGTGCCCTTTTTGCTTAGAATATGAGAACAAAAATGTCCTTGAAAGAAGCACACTGGCATTCGTGTAAATTGGTCATCCGGTTGCAAAACCGGAGAAACTGGATAAAAGGGCCACGGATTTCCTATTTTACAAGTTCAAGGGCTTAAAGTCAGCAAAAAATAGATGAGGAACTTAATTTTACCTAGACAAAGAGTTAAAGGGCCAATTGAATAATTTGCCCTAGTATACATTGTCAGAGGATTAATTCTTTATTTATTAGTGTAAAAGAATTAGATAGATTTGGACTCCTCGACTTTTTTCATTTTCTTTTTAACAAAAAAAAAAACAAAAAACAAATTTGACCGGACCGGCCTAATCCAGGACCTTTCCGCCTACTAGAGGAGGCCCAATCTCAATACAGGCTGGATGCAAGATCAACCCCACTACCAAGTCCCATCTCCCAAACCCTTATACTAAATAATAATAAGAATTTTTCAAGAAGATTATTGCTTTAGGATTCCGCTCATTGATTTTTCTCCTTTTTTTAGGTATTTACTACGACGTACTAGGCATTTGGGCCAAGACAGCTAGGTTGTCGCTTTAAGTGGATCAAATTCAATGCATGGTTGTCGCTTTAATCTTTCGACTCAAGAGGCTGGGCTGATTTGCTATGGATGCGCAGGTGAATGGGATCAACCGCAGCTCGGACGTGTGGGCTTGCGAGTTGCGAGTCATTGAAGACCAATCTTACACGACATATTATTATTGTTTTTCTGTAAATCTCTTCCGAGGCGGAGAATAAAAATAAAATATTTTTACTAAGCTGATTTTTTTTGCTTAAATGAAACATAAATATGAATCCTGTATGTTGCCAGCTCCGAAAAAGATGTAATTAACATAGTACAGCAATATGTGTGTAATCCTGTGAAGATGACCAAGGGTAAGCTTAGTTGAGTTGAGGTGATGATAGATGAAGAAGGCATCGCAAGGATTTTCCTCGAACCAGCAGCTGGAAAGCTTCATTGATCTTTTCGAAAGGTAGTTGATGAGTAATGAACTCATCCAACCTGGCCACCTGATTGGTTGATTTTGTCATTAGCAATAATTACAGCTATTAATATTAATTATTATGGTGGCTGCTGTATATATAGCTTCAACTTGGTATATGATATAATAAGTAATGATCACTAATCAATCTTAATATATACGAGTAGCAGTAACACCACACGTAAATAGATCGAGAGGTGAAAGGCTGCTCAGTGCTCACTCACCCCGCGCATGCAGTCTTGAGCAAGACGGGGCAATTGAGACTTGCCCTTGAAATCACCAAAAACTGAGCCTACGATCCTTCGCCCATCAAACAGCTCCATGGGATGGAGAGGCAGCATTGCGGGCGTCGCGTGCACCCCCAGAACAACTGTCAAACCCCAACCCTGCATTAATCCATATATATGGCGGGAGATTGAATGATTAGCGCACAAGGCAGTTTCTTTGTAAAGCTGAAGGCCTCAATGAAATGAAATGGAAAGTAGAAATAGAGATGGAGAGAAGCAAAGCATTAGGACGGCTTACGTACGTCGTGGGTAGATAGGAAAGCCTCCCTGACAACATCCAAGTTACCCGCACATTCAAAACTGTACTCCACCCCTCCTCCCGTCATTTCTCTAATTACCTTCAATCATTCAAAACACTTGTTTTCGTCTATGTCCAAGTTAAACGCTGCTACTAGCTAGTATATGTCGATCCTACATTATGTATACATGCATTACCTCATGCACGGGCTTTTCCAGTTCCTTGGGATTTACGAAATGGGTAACTCCCATCGTTTGACCTTCATTAAACATGCGGGGGGACCAAGAGTACACGACAAGTAGTTAATTAGCTAGCATTTCCAAAAAAAAAAAAAAACAATAAAAACGATTTTGGAACCGAGTAGTAGTAAGTATACTACTAGCATCTCTCTTTTTTTTTTTCTTTTTAATAGATATACTTCCTATTTTTAGTGCGACATAAGTTTGCAATTTGAAAAAATTTTCTGGTTTAGTGTAATTGTGATGGTACCTTTCGTTAGTTTGTCGGGGTTAACATCGACCCCTATGATTTTGGATGCTCCTCGTGATCGCGCTCCTTCCACAACCTGCACGCACATGCATAACCGTACGTAGTACGTAGTGCATTTCCCACTTCATCTTCATGTAATTAATAAATAAACATCATCCCTTGTGTTGCGAGGACACGGCTGAATTAATATCGATACTTACCGCCAATCCAACTGCACCCAAACCAAAAACCGCCACAGTTGAGCCAGGCTGCACTTTGGCAGTATTACATACAGCTCCCACACCTTGAATCGCAGTTGGCAGTATTAGCAGGAAATGGAAATGATGAAGTTTTGAAATTAAAGATGACACATATGGTTACGCGCGCACCGGTAGCTATGCAGCAGCTGAGCAAGGCCATTTGGCGAAGGGGCGCCGTGGGGTCAATCTTGACGACACAGGCAGAATCAAGGACGGTGTACTCGCTGAAAGTGGATGTGTTGAGGAAATGGAAAATGGGTTTCCCGCCTTCTTTACTCCTAAACCTACACTTGCCATCGTTCACCATTACGCTTTTCAATGGATTTACCCGATATTTTTCGCACAGATTTGTTTTGTCGGATTTGCAGTAATCGCAGCTCCCGCACTCCCCGTTGAATATGGGAACCGCGTGATCTCCGGCTTTCAGCTCCGTCACTCCTTCTCCCACGCTCTCTACCACTCTTGGAATGGCAGCAGGCAGGGCAGCATTAATTCATTTCGTTGCACCCCAACCCAAAATCAACAAATAATTAATTGCTAATCAAATCCAATACTCACTGCTCTATATAATTAACAGTTTGAGAGAGAGAGAGAGTTAGTATTTGAACGCGCGCGAACAACGAGAAAAATCGTGTAGCTGTGTGTATCAGCAATATATTGGGGGACGGGGACCTTATAATTATATCAGCAATATTTACAGTAGCAGGAAGAAGGACAAAAGGAGCAAAGTAATTTAACAGGGGAAATTTTGACCTTACCCTGAAGCTTCATGTCCCAGAATTCGAGGATACGCTCTCTGAGCTTCATTCTTTTTTTCATTCCCAGGATTGACGATGGAAACGCACGCGTCAGATCAGATGGCACCCAGTGCACAAGAGTCAATTCAATTTACCATTTAAGCAAATCACAAATCTATCTGTGAATCAATTCACTGAAGCGAAGTTGTCGTTATAAGATGGTTTGTCTCATACCGTGCCTAGCCAAGCGCCAAGATCGGTGTGGCAAATTGAAGTGTAGAGGATCCGGATACGGACCTCCATTTTCTTTGGGGGATCCACTAAAACATCTTGTATCACCAAAGGTTGCCCCGGACCGTAGACCACCGCAGCTTCAAAACAAAAAAACCACATCAATATTACTACCCGTATTGCTCGCTTCCAGCTTAGTTCATAAATATCTCGAGGTACATAAATATCCCCACGGATTGAGGAGGGGATTCTGATGGGGGAAAAATACAAAGGGAACAAAAGTCATTAAACACGCGATAAAACTTACCTTTGCAAGTTATGGTATTTGCTGCGGAATGCGTGTCACCTAAAAGGAGATGAGGATTAGCGCCATTTAGCGGTGTTAATCACAATCCAATTATATTGATCTGTCCAAATCCATCCACTAATAACCCGCCCACTAATAAACTGCCCATTAACTTTGAATCGTTCTAAATGGGTATCCATTTAATTGATGGATAGCGAGTTGATTCGACCCACCCATTTATACAAATTTTTAAATAATCATATATTAAAACTTGATTTTTAGTGGGGGTTGGGCAGATAATTTTGAATTTCTTACAAATCTAAGTGAAAAAAAATGCCATTATTTCTTGTTAAACAACATGCAAAAAATTTTTTTTTTTTAAAAAGTAGAATTTAAAGTGAGTCTTAAATGGATAATTGGATATATTCATATCCTATGTGTCTCCATTTATGCCCATTTATTTAAACGGGTATAATTAAGTTATGATCCGTTCAAA
The DNA here is from genome assembly GCF_036785885.1 of Coffea arabica. NCBI lineage: Eukaryota > Viridiplantae > Streptophyta > Magnoliopsida > Gentianales > Rubiaceae > Coffea > Coffea arabica. The sequence continues at coordinate 46,214,986 of NC_092325.1, read as the reverse complement.
TCCACCCGGGTCATCCGTTTTGACACGTTTAGTGCCCCTACAATTAGAGAAGGTAGTGTTTGGCATGTAATTCTGCAGAGGAGTATCCAAGTCAACATTACTAATTAACGTTCTAATCGGGGGCCGCTTGCTTGGGCTAAAGAAGAGCACGACAGGAATGAATAGAAATCAAATTGTTTGTTAGAGGGGTTTAATCGACATAATACTACGATTGAAAGTTCAAATCACCTTGGTCCTAAGGGCTCAATTGATTCTTTGCATACTAAGGGAATTTAAACTAAACTAACCAATACTGAGAAATGGAGAACCTTTTCCGGGTAGCTTAATCGATGGAGGCCTGTTGTTTTTCCCCGCTTTCCCCTTCTCTCCCTTTTCTGGATGAGAAATCTGTTAATCTACATTCATTTACTTTCGTGGAATGTATGTGTTCTAGATGCAAGTATAGCAGTAACACTAATTTTTATAGTAGAAAATTGTTACACTAAATAAATCCAAGTGAGCTTAAAGCAGATAACAATTTCTTATCCATAGGGTTAGTGGAAAGCACGATAGAATTGAACCTTCCTCCATCGATGGATGATGAGAACTTGAACACTTCCGGATACAGCTTTTTGGAAACTCTTCCTTCTCGCTTGTTCCCACTTCAACCTTCCTCTCTCTCTTGCAGATGATTCACGGTGGTTGTTATCTAAGAAAAAGAACACAGCCCACCTACATGTAGCGAACAATAAAGGATTTGATTCTCGTCATCGTTTGCTTAGTAAGATTTACACAAGAATACGTGTAAAGTTGCGTGTCATTTACCATAACCAGATAAGGTTTCCTACTATTCCGATTAATTATTGATTATTTGCCAATTATTTTCTAAGGTACATTAAGGTGTGCTAAAATCCCGCTTAATGACATATATACTTGTCTTTTACTCTCTCAAATACAGTTTTCCTATTTAGAAGACGGATCTGTGTGCCCATTGGACACTCTCATTAACCTGCAATTCAAGTGTAATATATATTTTTTTTTAAAAAAAAAACGAGTAAAATTACTTAGAAAATTATGTAAATATAAAAAAGGATAATAATAATTATTAATATGTGTATTCACATGATTGATAAGTAGAGTGTGATTTATGTGTACTAAAGAGTAAAAAAACCCTTAAAGCACGTGATGTGGTTCGAATAAAGAGTTTGTCCAATAGAATCTTTTAAATGAAAATAAAACTAAATCGAAAAGTGGCGAGCAATAAATTTGAGTGAATTGAGTTAAATAGGAGATTATGTCCACTAATCAGTAATCTGATGGAGCACCTATTAAGATTGGTCATCAAATAAAACATAATTGCACAATAAAAAGAAATCCTAACAACAAGTCCGCTCCATGTTTAGAGCAACGTTAATCTGATCAGGCCAATAAAGAATTACAAGATTCATGATTTGAACAAATATGAATGATCACTAGCTCAATTTTTGACTACATATAAAGTATGGGCTTTTTCTAATGGCTGCCTAATTAGTACTTGTTAAAACACCTAAATCAGATGGAATTTAATAATTTATTACCTTTCTGTGCATTTATATGTTTTTTTTTATTTAACTTTACATTTTAAATATATTAACACTTAAATTATATTTTAATAAATATTCAAGTCGGCACTCGCTAGATAGACCCATGAAACGTATAAGAATACGTCGATTTAATTTAACTGCTTGTTGATAATACAATAAGCATTTGGCTTCTTGTTGAAAATCTAAACTTTTGCATTTTTGTAGTTACATATTTGATATTTTACTAGTTTTTGGCTGCCACGCCTTCGCGCGGCAATGCCCAGTTTTAAGTTTAACATACATAATTTTCGGTTTCTATATATAATGCAATATGCATACTTTTCTAATATGAAAATTCATGTACAAATGGTGCAAATATTCATCTACAATGGTGATACATCTGTCGTTGAATCTAGAATGTCTAAATTCCATTATATGTCTAGCTAAGACTTAACACAATTTACTTGAATAAATATAATTACACAAGAGCATAATTAATTGAATTAGGTCTCTTATATCTTAATTAACATAAAGAAACAAAAATTGCCAAATTTAAATATACCATGCTTTGCATCCCTAAGTTATCAATAGGTCAGCATGTAGGGTGATCGAAGAGGAGACTGATAGAAACAATTGAAAAGCTACCATGATGATAGCCAGAAACTGTAGAGGTGTGATTTCCATTCGCAAAACTAACGTCGTTTAGGACACTGGGCTAGTCTACGGAGGAATTAACATTGGTTGACTGCACTTTGCTCATTGGCTAGCGTACGTTAAGTGCAATCACGGCCATAGTACATTTGAATTGAAGCAGCTCGCTACTCGCACCCTTTTCTGTTCCTCTCCGAATAGTCCTCTTCTAGGGCATGCATATTTTCGCTACTATATAAATCAGAATGTCCATCATACATCCATATATCAACAAACAATATCAATTACCCAACGTAAATATTAGCCAAAACACTTGGAGATTTGGATATACAAAGTAAAGAAATAGAAAATGCATACAAATGCAATTATAGTTCAGTCAACTTATATCCAAAAATAGCGATCCAACGGCCAAAGAAAAATAGGTAAAAAAAAAAAGAAAGATGAAACTTCAAGCAATTCTGTAGTTATCTCAGTTAAATTATCAACTTTTCAATGTCACCATTTATATTTTTTGTGCCACCCATTACATCCACAATTCCCTCTTATATATAGAGCAAGCTTCATGCGGTGTAAAAGATGCTTGGATGTAATTCTTAACACAATGTTTTCTCCCAATAGGTGCTCAAATTTCTATCTGAATAGCTCGATAACATGTATTACATTAACTTCAAGCTTTAACCCAACTTGAACTTAGTAAAAGATATTTTAAGTAAAATGTTAGAAAAGAGGCCATACATTAAAAATTTTAGCTGGAAACAAAATGATCACTGGTAAGTGAAAAGTAGTGAATGACTCAATCTTTTTGTAAACAAAATAAGAATAAGATTTCTCTTCAAAATCACCTACATGAATTCAAACTGAACTTTTCTATGTGCTAAATGATCTGAAGCAGATAAAAGTTCTACTTTTCTATTAGCTATATTTCTACACAATGCACAAGCTACTAATTTCACTTGGAATTGTGCTGTTGCATCTAACCTGGGAGCTTAAATTTTGTTCTCTTTATTCATGTTCTACTGTTATGAAAGAGCAAGTCTTACAAAACAGGGTAGATTTATCAAATTGTAAGATATTATCTATACTGACCAATTATTATTAGATGAAATCAATCTCTAAACGGATATTTCAAATCTGTCCTTCTGATCCATATTAAGGCATTCAAGAACTATTGACTTACAAGATTGCAATTTCCAGTCTACATTCTTTCCAGATGGGCAGATCATATTCCAAGAACCCAGATGCTAAACGTAGTAAATAAACAAAATACTTGACAAATCAACATGGGTAGTCTACTACCAACAAGTAAAAAGCAATGTTTTGAGGGAGACACACCGCTAATTTGGACTGCAAATGAAGCATGCACTGATAGAATTACATTTAACCAATCAAAAACATCAAGTAACTTCTCGATTCGAGCTTTACTATAAACACAGATTTGTGAAGTCTGAATGTAATCAATCATACATGTAAATTCAAACATGTAAATAAACAAAACTCACGGCAGGAGGTGAAGCAAAAATCAAGAGTAACATTCTCACCACAAATGTCGAATGTCCGCGTATATCTCCAGAAGCTGTAGTTCGCCCAAAAATCCTTTCGACTAGCTAATCTGATAAGCAAGCTGTCTCTATGGAAGGTAGGATTGAAGTTAATCGGAAGGGTGTCTGAAGTAGCAGGTACTGGGAGAGTGAAGCGGAAGTGGAAATTAAATCTAAGAAACGAACGAGACACAGTAATGGAGATTGCAAAGCCTGCGCGCACCGGTTCTTGCACTTTGTCCAGAACACTTAGATTTAACTACTTCGCTAAGAATGAGCAAGAACACAGCCACCGCGCGGACAGCGGCAAATCAAAGGCCATGCAGACAGCTCATAGCGGCAAACTCACCGGCCACAAGAAAGCCACGCGGACAGCATCGAAGTTCCAAAGCCATGCAGACAGCTGATAGCAACAAACTCGCCGCCCACAACAAAGCCACGCGGATAGCAGGAAATTTCCAGCAAAGCCACCACCACTGAATGGCAAAAGATCAAACTGCGCCTCAAGCTCACACAAATCACGCTATAACCGGCCCATATTCACTGTAGCTAAGCCAACTGACGCTTTTAGTATAGTAAAGATTTGTATATTTTAGAATAATTATTTTATTTTTTAGAGTTAGTTGTTCCTCACTAACTTATAAGTAACATGATTCATGAAAATAAGAATTAGAGTTTTTTTTTTTTTTTTTGTGTGTATAGGTGCCGATATTGTTTGCCTTTTGCGTTTAACTTGTTTCCCTATTGGAACGATGAAAGAAAGCAAAGATGAGTTACACATTCCAACTTTTTTGTACACCCACATAAAACGGAAATAACAGATCCATTGTACAAGGAAACATGACATTTTTCATACTACTCATATATTCAGAAAAACTCGAAGGGTTTGTAAAATCATTAGAAATGAAATAAGATATCAACTGTGTGTTGAATCGATTAAGGGCATACATGCCCCCAAAAAAAAAAAAAAAACCTGTATTATCTTTTCATGTTTGTGTATATATTGATGGAATCTTCAAGGGAGTGAAGTGTGAAGCAATTTGACTGCGACAGGTTCAAGGCACTAAAGTGTAATTAACCCTACAGATTACACGAAGATTTGGTACACATGAATGTGACGTTAATTTTCTCTCAGCTGAGAGCTTTCTCTCTCTAACCTGAGAGCTTCCTCTTCTCTGAGTGGGAGATTGAAAATTCAAAAAAAAAAAAAGAAAAGCCCGCCGATTTCGTATCTGCATCACTCTCAAAGATAAGAAAATTATGAAGGATATGCAACACCACTCCAGCACATGGAATCTAACACCAGATCTATAACAAACTCCTGAGCTGATTATGGAAGCTGGTGATCGTGAAAGAGCAATGGTGAACAAATTGAGAGACTTTATGAACAGTTATACCAAGCCTAGGGAACAGAACTTGAAGCTGGTCTGCTGAACTATAAGGCAGCACATCCTCAAAGGCTCACAGGCGCGGTAAATGAGAGGTCTAAATTGCCAGGTTTCATTGCCATTACCTGTCCCTTTATGTCCTTTATGTTTTTTGCATCTGCATATGTATAGTTAGGTGTTTTCTTTGTTTTTTTATGCCTACCTGGTAGTGCACTTACCTAGGGAAGATTGTAGTCGGTTCTTCTCGTCCCTCAGGTCTTGTCAGACTCTAGCATTGCTCTGTTATATAAGGAGTGGTATCCCTCTAAGATCTCCTGGGCACCATGGCTGATGAACTGGGGGAAATTTTAAAGAAGTTTGCTTTATCGAACTTAGAACAGAATGAAACATGGTTGGACTTGGATGACATCAATCCGGGGATAACGGAGTGTGAAAATAGCATTATTGGGAAGATTAGGGGAGAAAAGGTGGCAAATTTCACAGGTGTCAAGAACTTCGTGAATGCAGCTTGGGGTTACCCAAAAAATCTGGAAGTAGCGGAACTAGGCCCTAACTTATTTCAATTCCTCATTCCAGAAGAGGAAAACAGAGTGAGAATTCTGAATGGGGGACCATGGCTGATAGATAGTCAGATTCTAGTGCTTAACAGATGGGAGGCTGGAATTGAGGAAAATACTGAGGCATTTAGATTTGCCCCTCTATGGGTGCAAGTATGGAATTTACCAATTCACTGGATCTCGAAAGAGGCTGGGAAAAAGATAGGGAAAGTGTTTAAAGAGGTGAAAGAAGTACTAGTCTCCCATACAGGAGGGAAGGAAGGGAAGCACTTGAAGATGTTGGTGCGGGCAGACCTGACCCAACCTTTACTACGTGGAACAGCAGTCAAGATGAATGGGGTGTTAAAATGGATTAGCTTTAGGTATGAAAGAGTTCCTGATTTCTGCTATAAGTGTGGAATTGTTGGCCATTGTGAGAAGAAATGTAAGAATGAAGTGAGCATTAAGAAGGGCCAACAGGAGAATCAATATGGACCCTGGTTACGTGCACAAAGTGGGAGAGTTTCACCACAAAAGGAGAGTGCTCCCAGTTCATATAATCCGGATAGGCAGGTTTGGGGATTTCATAATGGGGAGTGGATCAAGAAGAGCAATGATAAGAAATCAGAACAGGAGACCAACTCTACCAGATCTGAATGTGCTAAAAGCATGACCCTGGCCAAGAAGACTTCCACAGTTGAGGATCAGGATGTGAGCCTGGTAGAGAGGGGTCAGGAACCAGATGAGGGAGATGAGGTGCTCCTGGATGCGCAAGTGACAGAAATAATTAAAAAAGGAACCGAATGGATAAATAATGAGAGCATGATTGAACCTGGCTCAACAGAAGGTGAGTTGGGGTGTATGGTTCAAACAGCAGGGCTCCTGGCAACATTAGGGGAGTCGAGTTGCAGGAATCTGGATAGAAGGATGGAGGAAAGAGATGGTAAAACTGTGGATATGCTGGTGGATGAGGAAAAACAGTGCCAGGATAAGGAAAATGGAGGAAACAGGGGAAGAAAAGTAAGACTTTGGAATAAGAAGAGTGACAGAGTTAGGCAACCTCTAAGTGATATCCAGAACAGAGATTCCAAGAAAGGAGGCAACATTAAGAGGAAGCTACAGATTCTTGATGAGGAAATGCTGGATATGGAGCATTATGAGCAGACTGGAAAACGATACAAAGGGTCTGAGGAGATGGATCACACTGACCAGGTTCTGAGGGGGGAAGAGACCAGCCCATCTTGGTCTCTCAACCCTCAATGAGGGCACTGGTGTGGAACTGCCAAGGTGCTGGGAGCCCCTTGACAGTTCCCCATCTGAAGGAGGAAAATAAACTCCTCTCCCCTAGTATTATCTTCCTTAGTGAAACAAAAAACAGGAAAAATTATATGGAGAAAATTAAAAAAATCTTGAACTTTGATAATAGCTTTATAGTAGAGGCTATGAATAGGAGTGGAGGGATGGCCCTTCTATGGAAGAATGAAGCCAACATTTTGGAAGTACAGGGTACGGCCTTTACTATTGAGGTGAAAGTGGAGGATAAAGAGAGGAAAGAAGGTTGGTGGATGATTGGAATCTATGCAAGCTGTGATAGCCAAGTAAGACGAGGACAATGGGAAGTGCTGAATAGGAGGAAAGTTGGCTGGGGTGATAAGTGGATTATTATAGGTGACTTCAATGATATTGTATCAAATGATGAAAAATGGGGTGGAAGGATGAAGGATAACAGAAGTCTTCAGGACTTTAGGGAATTCATAAATGAGAATCAGTTATTAGATGTTGGATATCTTGGGAAGCCGTGGACCTGGAGTAACAACTGGTATGGAAAAGGAGAAATAAAGGAGAGATTGGACAGAGGCCTGTGTACTATAAAATGGGCTCAATGTTTTGAGGATGCAAGGTGTACTCATATTGAATCGATTGCTTCTGACCATAGCATGTTGTTACTGGAAACTGAGAAGGAAAGGGAAAGATGGAAAAAAAGATTCCAGTTTGACAAAAGATGGTTACAGCATGAGGATGTGGAAGAGGTGGTTAGAAAGGCTTGGAGTGTCCAGTGTGAGGGAACTAAATGGTTCAGGGTGAAGGAAAAAATTAAGAACTGTAGGATTGAGCTTCTTAAATGGAGCAGCAAAAAGAAAGGGAACTCTAGAGAAAGAATTAAGTGGTGTAAAGACCAGATTGAGACTATTAAGGCTTTAGAGGATGAAAACAAGAGGCCAAGGATTCAGGAAATGAAAAAACAGCTAAAAGTGGCTTATGATAATGAAGAGGCCTATTGGAATCAGAAGTCCAGATTGAGTTGGCTAAAAGAGGGGGATAAAAATACCCAATTTTTTCATGCCACAGTCAAAGGTAGAAGGAGAAGAAACAGAATTCAGAAACTGAGAAAGTCTTGTGGGGAGTGGACTACTACTGATGATGAGCTGGGAAAGGAAATTGCTGATTATTATGGTGAGTTGTTTAAGAGCTCAGAGTCGGAGGTGCCTGAAGTCATCTTAGAAGGGATCCCTATTACTATTACAGAGCAAATGAATAGAGAGCTGACTAAAAGTGTTGAGGAGGAGGAGATCAGGACTGCCTTCTTCACTATGGAGCCTAATAAGGCTCCTGGAAGTGATGGCATGTCTCCTCTTTTCTTCCAGAAATTCTGGAATTCAATCAAACAGGATCTGGTAAGTGCAATTCAAGGCTTCTTTCATAATAATGTTATTCTTAAAGCCATCAACCATACAATCATCTCCTTGATTCCAAAAGTAGACTGTCCTACAGAAGTTAAACATTTCAGGCCTATTAGCTTATGCCAAGTAGTCTACAAAGCTCTTGCTAAAATCCTGGTCAATAGGCTAAAACCATTCCTTTCTAAATGCATTAGCAAAACCCAATCTGCATTTGTTCCAGGTAGGCAAATCATAGATAATGTTATCCTTTCCCATGAGTTGCTGCATTTCTTGAAAAACAAAAGACAAGGAAGAGATGGGATGATGACAGTGAAACTAGACATGTCTAAGGCCTACGATAGGGTGGAGTGGGGCTTCCTGCAAGTGATAATGGAAAGAATGGGATTCTGCGCCAAGTGGATAAGGTGGATTATAGCCTGCATTAGCTCAGTCACTTATTCATTCAATATTAATGGAGACCAGAAGGAGTTCATAACCCCAACCAGAGGAATAAGGCAAGGCGACCCCCTCTCTCCATACTTGTTCCTGCTGTGCTCAGAGGGGTTGTCTAATCTAATACAGAAAGCTAAGTTGGGGAAGCAGCTAACAGGGTTAAGAATCAGTAGAGGGGCACCAGCAATAACCCATTTGTTCTTTGCTGATGACTCTCTAGTATTCTGCAGAGCTAATAGACAGGAAGCTGGGGAGCTAATGAACATCCTTAAGGTTTATGAAAAGGCATCTGGACAGCTTATTAACATGGATAAATCCTCAGTATTTTTCAGTAAAAACACAACCCAAGTGGTAAGAGAGGAAGTCTGTCAAGCAATGAGATCTATCCAGCAGATAGGACAAGGTCGTTATCTTGGCCTTCCTATGATTATAACTAGATCTAAAGGGCAGGTGTTTGGTTATGTACGGAATGCTATTGATAAGAAGATGCAGAGCTGGAAAAATAAACTGTTAAACCAGGCAGGGAAAGAAGTCATGCTTAAAGCAGTAGCTATGGCTATGCCAACCTACACCATGTCATGCTTCAGACTAAGTTCGAAGATGTGCAAAGACATAAGTGCAAAAATGGCGGACTTCTGGTGGGGGGAGACAGAAGGCAAGAAAAGGATGCATTGGATTGGATGGAAAAAGATGACAGAATCTAAAAGTAAGGGGGGCTTGGGATTTAAGGACTTGCAAGGATTTAATAGAGCTTTACTGGGCAAACAAGTCTGGAAGTTGCTAACACAACCAAACCTGTTAGTCAGTAGAGTCTTGAAGGAAAAATACTATCCCAGGCAATCCTTATTTACCAGCAAAGTCCCTCAAAATGCCTCCTGGATTTGGCAAAGCTTAGCTGAGGTGCGAAAAGAAGTGCAGAATGGTGTGAAGAGGAGGATAGGAAATGGCAAGGCTACGAGAATCTGGGAGGATTGTTGGATTCCTGACAGCATTAGTGGGAAACCAACAACACCAAAGCCACCAGGATGCCAACTACAGCACGTGTCAGACCTCATCACCAACAATAGATGGAATGCTGTGTTGATATTCAGGGTTTTCAGCCAACAAGATGCTGAAAGGATACTGAGGATACCTATTAGCTTTATAGGGAAAGAAGATGGACACTACTGGGCTCATTCCCAAAATGGCCAATATACTACTCAATCTGGATATAAGAAATGGATGAAGGGAAAGGAACTGGAGAATGTAGGAAGGAGGGATGAAACTGGGACAAGCTATGAAGGGTCCATTAAGAGAGCTTGGAAATCATTATGGAAGCAGAAGGTGTGCCAAAAAATGAAAATGTTCATATGGAAGTGTCTGCATGGAGGTCTCCCAGTGAGAGGTGAAATTCATAAAAGAACAAAGCAAGGAGATCCTAAATGTGCAGGATGTGGCGAAGAGGAGGAAACCATAGAACATCTGCTGCTCCAGTGTAACAAAGCAAAGGAAATTTGGAAGCTATCGCCTGTGCAATGGGATGGCATACAGCACACATCAAATTGCTTCAGGAAATGGTGGACAGTAATTATGGAGGCCCAAGAAGAAAGAGGAGGGGAGGACCAAGTAAACCTCACCATAAATATTCTCTGGCAGATTTGGAAGGCCAGAAATGAGAGGGAATTTGAATACAAGGAAAGGGAACCGCATAAAGTAATACAAAAAGCTGTTAAGGGATGGATGGAATTTGATGAAGCCAACAGAGGGAAGGAGACAAGGAAGAACACTAAGGGAACAGAAGCTCTGCAATGCATGGAGAGAGTTCAAAATCAGGAAGAAAATCAAGCCAGGCTGCTGATCAAGGTCCACACGCACCAAGACAGAAGGCAACAAATGGTGGGAATTGGAATCACTGCTACTGACTCGATAGGTTGTCTGCAAGCAAGCTGGGCACTAAGGGAAAGAATGGCTGGAGACACAAAGCAGGACCAAGCTGGTGCGGTGAGGCTAGCACTTCTGAATGCAATTAGTCAAGGCTGGACGAGTGTTAAAGTAGAGCTAGAAGATAGTGAGATGGTAGAGTGCATAAGATATACAAGAACCAGCAATCAACAGATGGCTACACTCCTGGAGGATATAAAATATATAAGTAATTTGTTCCAAAAGTGTTCTTTCTCTTTTGTTGAATCAGGATTTGTAGGAAGTATCAAGTTGAGCATGCATGCTCTAAACATCCTCGTAGATGAGGAATGGGTGAATCCCAACTTGTTGTGCTAGGCACTATTGTTTTGGTAGGACTATTGTCCTGATGACTGGACCGTTGTCCAAATACTGTAATTATTTGAGTAATCTATAAAGCTAACGTTTCGACAAAAAAAAAAAAAAAGAATGTGATGTTAATTGACAAGGGAACGAAAATAGCATTAAAAGAAGAAGAAGAAGAAGAAGTAGATGATTTGCATGATCGAGCTCTGAATTTGGTAACTGGCAGATATGCGCAAAAATGGGGAGAAGATTTGTTACAAGGTATGCGGAATGAATTTGCGGTCAGTGCGGCAATACCAAAAAAAAAAAAAAGACGAAGAAAAAATCTGGATTTTAACCAAATCTCTGTTATTATGCTAAAAGTACATGTTGTGGATGCAAGATCCAGAGATAGAGTAGAACGTCACATCAAAATTTCTTGCACAAGTAAAATTCGGAAGATAAGTTGTTTTCCACCAATAAAGAGTGCTGTGGAAAGTGGATCCACAGCGAAGTGACTGAACAACACACACGCATGCAGGATTCACAAGTGAAGAAGGCATCTTAAAGACTTGCCATCAATAAGCAGCTGGAATGCTTCATTGATATTGTTGAAGGGCAGCTCGTGCGTAATAAACTCATCCAACTTCACCTCCTGCATACACGGTCTTCGATGAGGACGACCAAAAGGAAAAGAAAAAACAAACAAATTGGATTTTGGGGGGTAATTAATTGCTAATTACAACACAAACTCACCCCAGACATGCATTGTTTGGCGAAAGCTGGCAATTGGGTCTTTCCTTTGAAATCACCGAAAACTGATCCCACGATTCTTCGGCCATCAAACAACTCCATGGGATGCAGAGGAAGCAACCTTGGACTCGGATGGATCCCCAAAACAACGGTCAAACCCCATCCCTGCAAACATTTTTATTTAACAAATTTGCGATTAGTATATATATACGTCGGCTCACTTAAGCTTGTCACTTGTTTTCTCATCGCCGGATTACTTGGAAGCCAACACTAGAATTCTGCTCCGATGTGACAAAGTATAAGAATCTTGGCAGTGTTAGCAAAAGTAAACGTTGGTCATGATATTTCTGGTCCGCAATAAAAGATTTCCCATTATTCCATGTCCATGCACACCATTACGAATTTCCACACAGGCAATCATCTTTCCATTCTTCGCCGTCAAATAAATATGACATAAAAATGATTTTAAAAGGTCTCATCTTTTCATTCTTCGTCTTTAATAACGTCAATGTTGGATAACAGAAAAATGAACTAGAGAAGACATTTATTATACCAGTAGTTGCAGACGCGCAAGTCCTCCTTGCCACATTCAAATTCAATTCACATCTCTATCGGTTATTATGGACTGGATGACATTAATTATTCGTATCTTACCTCTTAGCTCTTGATGGCAATATTAACTTCCTATCAGTTCACACAATTGATGGCTAAAAACAGTAGTCTCCAACTATGTACATACCCCCTGTCCCTTGCTAATGCACAAAAGTCAACAACCTTTGACGAGGGAATGGAAATTAAGACGCTAAAAGTAGTAGAAGCAGGGTGCTGAAATTTGAAGGTAAGATCGAGAGCGGATTCTTACGTACGTCGTGGGTGGAGAGAAAGGCCTCCCGGAGAACTTCCAAGTTGCCTGCACTCTCAAAGCTATAATGTACGCCTCCTCCCGTCATCGCCCTTATTTCCTGCACACCCCAAAGATTCACTAACTCTTTTTATTGCTTTATTTATCATTCGCCCTTTGGGCTCGTGATAGTGACTAGTGAGGATCTCTATAATGAAATGAATGTGTTTTTATGGCAGAATATATTATCTAAAAATAATTATTGTAACACCTTTTCTGATGTGATCTATATTAGATAAAAAAAAAATAAAGAGATAATTGTAAAACGTATTTATGACACGAGTAAAATTACATTTGAAAAAAATTTTGTATCCAAACACACATTTAACTCAAATTGCAAACATCTACAAAAACCTCTTTTATAGATTTTGATTAATTGGTGCGCGGACTATTTCTTGTGGTCCCATTTAAGTGTCGCCATTGGAGATTTTAAGTGTTATTGACTTTTCTTTTCACGTTACCAGCGAACTTCAATTAAATACTTACTGTTTATTTGGATAAGAGTTTATTTGAAAGATTTATTTCAGATATTTACTATATCACTTTTTGTGATGTGATGTATGTGAGATAAAAATATGATTGAAAAGATAAAAAGGTGATTGAAATTTGTAAGACAAATTATTTTTTTTTTGAAATTATCTCTATCCAAACCCACTCACTACTGCCATTTGCATTCAACGAAAAGTGCATCTAGATCCTAAAGTCAATAATCACAGTGCCATTCCGAGCCAGAAAAGAAAAGGGGATAAAAGAAACTAAAATGCATCAATGAATGCATCTGCATAGGAACTGACCTGGTGGACAGGTTTATCAAGATCATTGGGGTTTATGAAGTCGGTAATTCCAATCGCTTGACCTTATTCGCGTACAAAGAGGGGAAAAAAAAAGAGATTAGTCGTACAATAATTTGAAGAGATGTTTCTAAAGCAAGGCTCTAAAACCAGACCATTCATTGACCCAGAAAAATGCATGGGTCAAGGGTTAAGGTAATTGATTTAATTGTTGAGCTGACTTGAGCTAACTGTCATTAACCCATGATGTCATAAATTCGTCATAGATATTATTAATAAATATTAAACATCTAGAAAACAAACAAATAAATATAGAAACTTAAGTCATATTATTATTGTTAAATATTATCACTTCAATTCTCATTTTATTCTTCTAACGAATATTATTTGTTTGAAACTCAAACATAGCTTTTATAAGTTAAACAGTTCTAAATAGTATTATTTATCAGTTGATCAAATTCAAAATTGTTGGCTTAATTCATGTTAAATATTGAACCAATCGATTCTCACAAAATCGTTCCGGTTCAACAATTCAGTGATTGAATTGGACGATTCAGCTGCTTTAATGTAAATTGTTCAACTGGTTTAAAGCTGGCCGGTCAATAGTTCAACCGGCTCAACCGAGCAATCCGAGTTGGAAAAATGAATCACAGAAACTGAAAAGCGAAAGGAGCGAGTAAAAGTACGACTCCAACATTTTGGGCTCCCGTTTGCGATGTTGACGGCTTCAACTTGCATATATAGGTTCGATTGGATTACGGTGCTTTTAATAAAAATAAACAATTCCAAGTACTAATAATGCTTTTGAAACATTTGGTAAACATTATCCCACAATATTAGGAGTTAAACTTCTAGTATTAAAATCACTTTTAGAAACAGTTCAAATTTGGAGATTTCACGATAGTTTTTATGTTTTAAAAAATAAAACATTAAACTTGATCATTTTGTCCCATATCATGAAATAAATAAAGAGAAAAATACATTTTAAAAAAATTCAATCTACACATTATTCAATACAATAAATACTTATTAAACTATATATCCAACAATATATTTAAAAACGCTTAAACACTTAATAAAAGCTACTGCAACCCCAAACAGACTCATAAAATCACAAAATTCCAAGCCGAACGGGCTGCACAACTTTGGATTTTCTGTTTTTAGTTTGCTTATTCCTTTTTGTAAGTGTTCCTAATTTTGGCGAAACTTGCTAGTATAACAATTGAGCAACAATTGATTAAATATTATATATGTAGTCTTCATTTATAATAGTATAATTCTTCCTTTAATATGTCATTCCTATAATCTTAATATACTTATGTCATTATTAAAACAAATAAACCTTTTGTCCTATTATTTATTCGGTTATAAGATTCACTTATTTTGAAGGGCTCAGACTAAAACGCAAAGCTGCGGCTTGGATGGTAATGGTAGTAGCTAAGTGTATAGGGGACAAATATTAACAACTAGTATTTACCTTTAGTGCGTTTGTCGGGGTTAATATCAACTCCTATAATTTTAGACGCTCCACGAGCTCGTGCGCCTTCTACGACCTGCAGCAAACATTCAGTGTGTTTGAATAGCTCCTATTTGATTAAAAATTAATTGTTTACATCACAAGCATAATTTTTAACATGCATTTTTATATTTTCAATCATTTTTTTGGTTATCTTACATGCATCATGTCGCAGGAAATACTATAATAATTATTTTAATTAATATTTTAAATAATCTCCCATCCAAACACATTAATTAATTTTACTATATGAAAAATAAATGTGCTAAATGGAATTGCCTGCGGAATCCATGAATATGTATTATAGGCAAAAATATCAATTCTCCAATTGATGCACGGAGCTATAATGTATAATTCCTTGAACTATGTAGAAAAATTGTGCAAAATGAACTTTTTTGAGGATCGACCTAGGAATTTCCTTGTGATCGGGTGTGGTACCAATCGATTTTCATATTCTGATGGTGTTCCACCACAACAGCTAAAAGATTTGACTAGTGAAATATCAACAATAGAACCAAAGTTGAAAGCAATGTTTTGAAAATAGATTGGATCGAACACTTTGATCAATTGAACTGCAAACCGATCATGCTTTAAATCCAATTCAATAAATAACTCAAAGGAATCAATTGAACTGGTTTAATTTGATCAAAAATTAACTAAACCGATAAAAATGGATAAAAATTGGGAGGTTCAACCGCTTATTATTAAATTTTTATTTTCTAACATAAACATTTTATTTTTATTCAAAATTTTTAATACTAAACTAAATAAAAAATTATTAAACCTTTGAATCGACATTGAACCGATCAAACCGTAAAATGAAAGATTTTTCGGTTCACTCTCTAATATGTCCTTAAAAACATTCATTTGTTTGCTACAGGTGACCCTTTCAAAAATATCTTCGCAATCACGGTATTTATCCTAGTTCTGCATTGCTCAAAAACTTAAAAAAAATTCTTTTGCATTAATCTGTAAATAATTCATTTTGTTACAATTGAACTTGAGCACAAAAACAATATAAAAAAAAACGTGTTTTTCCAACTACGTTTTGTAAAATTTTTATTTCAAAAAAGAAAGAAAAGCTAACTGAAATGAATTGCCTAAAAATATGTTTTTTGAACCAAAATTAGGCATAATAAATACTCATTTAAGTTGTGCAAAAAGTCTCAGTTGATCAACGTAGAGTAGACCATATTTAATTAATGTTTGAAATGTGTCTGGACATGGCAAAGGTCTTAGGCTCGAAAAATCCCACCCATTCTTAAGTTGTTTGTTGGAGTTTAAAGGCCGCCCCCCGCCCCGTGGGAGGGGGGGGGGGGAGTGGGTGGGGGATGGTGGTGTTGGGGAAGGGAATGGGGGGTTGAAACTTACAGCGAGTCCCACCGCTCCAAGGCCAAAGACTGCAACAGTAGATTCAGCTTGGACGTTAGCAGTATTCCACACGGCTCCAAGACCTTCAAATGAAAATGCCGTTGTAACACTTTAGATCATGTACTTAGTTGTTTATTTGGAGCGGTCAAAGAAACGTAAAGGTTGCAATTTGGAAGATGCCGGCCGGATAGGGATGCATGATATGACACGTTGTTGTCAGTAGCAGCCAAGTGACGGCAGCTGCTGGTCCCATCAGCCAGCTGAGGATGGCGGATGGGGCTAGCTAGCCCATGGCTGCATTCATAAAGCACTCCTCTGTTTTTTTTTTTTTTTTTTTTTCGGGTGAAAGTGAAAGAAAGGAATAAAAGAAAAAGGAACAAAAAAACAAAAAAAAAGAGAGAGAGATATAAAAAGCGGGACCCGTGGAAACGCCACAGCTGAGCAAGGACATTTTCTCAAGGGGAGCTTGAGAGTCAACGGCGACGACGCAGGCAGAATCCAGAACAGTGTATTCGGTGAAAGTGGAAGTGTTGAGGAAATGGTACACTGGTTTGCCGTCTTGGGTAGAAAACCGAGTGGTTCCGTCGCTGGTCATCACGCTCTTGAATGGATCCACCCGGAATCTCTGGCAAAGGTTGGTCTTCTCAGATTTGCAATAGGCGCACTTGCCGCATTCCCCGTTGAATATGGGCACCACATGGTCCCCCGATTTCAACTCACTAACCCCTTCTCCCACGCTTTCTATCAATCTTTTTTTTTACAAAAGATATAAATTAGGGGGAAAAAAGCGAATTGAATCAAAAGATAATTAAGACAATGAAGGATGTGATCAATATATACAACTTGGTTCTTACCCAGATGCTTCGTGTCCAAAAATACGTGGGTACACCCGCTGGGCTTCGTTCTAATGTAGGGGGAAAAAAAATCAACTCATGCATGATAAATGATAAAGCAATAAATCAAAGCATGACGATTGCGTCAAAACATCAACTGCTAGTACCACAAATATGCGCGCGTGTGTATATATATATATATATACATAGCCCGGCCGGTGAAGAAGGATTTCAAATATATTACCATTAAGTAGTAATTCTTTACCTCGCCTCGCCAGGCACTAAGATCGGAGTGGCAAATAGAAGTGTAGAGAATCTTGACCCGGACCTCCATTGCCTTGGGGGGATCAACCAGGATGTCTTCCACCACCATGGGCTGCCCTGGACCATACGCAACCGCAGCTTTGCATCTGATCACCTTCCCTGCCGTCGTCGTGGCCTGCGAGTGCATCTTGTTACCCGCACCCTCACATTCGTTTCCGTTCTCCATCTTCTCTTAATTACCCTCTCTACTTGACAAAGTTTCTTCTGTCTGTCTGTCTGCCTGCCTGCCTGCCTGCCTCTGTGTGTGTGTATACATATATAGCATCTGTCGGGGGTGGCTTCAACTGAACCGACCGGCCGGCCGTTGCGATACGTGCCAGCCAGCCAGGTATTAGTAATAGTATGAGCCAGTCAACTGGTCAAACCTGGATGGCACCACATATTTTCATTTCAAGTCTTTTCTTCTTCTTTTCTCTCTCTCTCTGTCGTTTTTTTTTTCCCCATATTTTCTACTCAACAATCAATCTCAATTGTGGTCTAATCAATATCATTACGGACAGGAAGCAACGTGTGCCATATTCCATTTCCAGACCATACGATTGGCTGGACATCTAACAGCTTCCTTCGCGATTCCATTCCAAGCCAAGGGTTCCTAGCTGCCGATGGGTTAGTCATGAGTCAGAACGAAAAAGATTAATTGAAAGTAACAAAGGGCTTTTGTCCCACATCGAGTGTTTGGGGGGGGGGGGGGGGGGGGTTTAGTATTTAAATCTCTTCAGGAATTTCTAGCCTTCTACAACAACTTCTATTCTTGTGTCTTTGTTCCTCTTTTGAGGACAATATACATATATAAAAGAGGAATTTATGAAAATTAGTATTAACACGTGAATATCATTTCCATGATATAATTCAATTCCAACTTTCAATTTGCATCCGTACACTTGGAGCCAGCAACGTGTGTGTGTCTATATATATATATTTTACATGAAGTATAAAGTAGCCACCTAGTTTGAAATGAAGAAGCATCCAGGTGATTCACAATTCCAGAAGTCCAGCAGTAGATTGATTAAAGGAGGTCAGGTCTGATTTCGTGGTCTACCCTCTACATTACAGGGGACTGGACTTTGAGACCAAGACCAAATTGTCAAGTCGTCGATAATTTCCATTACACTTGATGCACGTGCTTACATACGCCACAAAATTGTTTTTAATTGAATGGCTGCCCGCATCAAATGTCAAATCACAAGCTTCTAGAAAACGAGCGATTTTTTTTCCTACCATTAGTGGTAAAAACTCACACATGTACACGCACCCTCTAATTAAGGAAACGAGCTATTGATCTAGCAAAAAAAATTTGTAATATGAACATTGTCACGCTTTGCAAAGATATAAGGTGCCATTTTAGGATTCTATTTCCCAGTACAATGGCCGAAATGAACCCTCTATCTCCATCATCTCTTACAGCATCTTCCTGTAACTTATTTCTCCCCATTCCCCCTTTCTCAAAACAAGGGGGGAAGAGCCTTGAATTGAAATATATACCTTCTGCCCTATCATCGATTGGATGTATATGCATGACCCAAGTCATTATTCTTTTGTATTTATTATCTTTTTTATTACTAAATAAAATGGCTGAACAAAACCAAAATAAAATAAGTAATATGTTACGAAAACAACTTGCATAAATTGACACGAAACCATGAGATTACTAGTTTGAACTCTGTTCTAGAGATATCGCTCTACTCCGCTCATGTGAATTGCTATTTTTTAGAATTTTTATAGAAAAATATATTGTTACGATTTGATGTATATGGATGATTATATAATATGTGTTCATAAGGAATGCAATTTTTTTTTTTTTTTTTTTATGTTTTTCATAAACATGTATTCTGCATATTGCGGTAGACTAAGGCGATCTGCAGGTAAATTTACCTTTTTGTAAGCAATACAAATGTCAACCAACTTGATCACCATCAGATAATAACCGGAGTCTGTGCCGTCTTTTGTGTGGCTGCGATCGCGATGTACGCTGAGGCATGCCGGCGTTATACTTGGAGTCGGCAATAATGAATTATGACTGAGCATCAGAAAATAGATTAGCATTTAAATAAATAAAAAAAAAACAGCCAATACAGGCACAGTGTACTCGTTTCATTTCATATAAAAAGAGGCCATGCAGCCATGCCGGATAGAATATGATATTTTAGATTTTTTATGAAATAAATGTATTATAACGATTTATTTAACGTATATATAAAATATAAAGATGATTGAAAAATATATTTATGAATATTATAAAAACTTTTTTGAGGCGAAATCACGATTCAAGCAAGGCAAATTTAGCCCGGATCATACCTTGCCACGTTCCGCCAAACTATCATCCATGGTACGCTGATGAAGAAGAGTCACGTGTGAAGAAACCCAGCTGCTTCCGTTGTTTGTTTTACCCTAGTTGTTGCAGTTTCAACTCTAGTTGGATGTCATGTCAGCCCCCCGAAAAAAAAAAAAAATTTACAAGCATAGATAATTGGATGAGACTCGTTTGCATCTCTACTACTAACACTTGTTGTTAGTTTCGCAACGCAAAAGCATAATGCATGCAACGCCACACTATATTGCTTTTCTCTTTAATATTATCCATTAACCCAAAGAAGGCAACGCCAACAAATCAATAAACCATACAATTATAATGATGGAGACCCTTCATGCTTGTAGAATTAATTCAAGGTGGACTTCTCAACAATAATATGTGTATTATCACATCGATAATTGATGGAAAGACCTTCAAATTGTCGTAAAGTTGGGCCACATTGATTGGAGCATCACGAATAAGGAATTTTGCATTCTTGATCTCTTTGAGAAACAAAAATTCTGTGATCCAAAATCCTGCAAGAATGCCTAATTCTGTGATTCAGAATCCTGGTACAAATGTTTGTTTAGTCGTGTCAACTTATTAAAACAAGTTTTCACTCAAATTGATCTACTGTAAGCTATTTTCAAGTTCAACCAATGGAGTTCCGGATTTTTTTTAGGAAACTCTCTTTAGTGTTTTTTTTATAAAAAAAAAATACTAATTTCTTGTGTAAAATGTTTGTTGAAAATAAAATTGCAAAAATTTATAGCAATATTTCTTTTTTTCTTTTTAAAATGAGGAATAGAAGCTGATCGAATAGAAGTATAACTACCCACATAACTATTTTTAAGGAATAAGAGTTTTTTTTTTTGGGAGAGTCGTGGGGCGGGAGGGGGGGGGGGGAAGGGGCATTGCCTAGTCTCTTGTAGATTTTTGCACTTATGTGTGCGCAATCACTCTTGTAGATTTTTTGAATATTTTATAATTCTAAATGAACTGCTTATATATCGTTATAATAGAAGTGTGATGTTTTGTTACTGTTCATGTAGGTCTCATGCATAATAATTACATATTTGTTGTAAAATTTTGAGAGTAGTTCAAGTAGAGTTACACTTCATTAAAAAACTCTTCATTGGATACTCTTTCCATTTGCACATTTAGATATATGATATGATACGTGTTTTCATTTATTAATAAGGGTTAAGAATCGTTAAATTTAAAATGATCATGTCTTTTTCTAATAAATAAAAACACATATCATGCATCCAAATATGCATTGTGAGAAATGAAAAAAAAAATCAGAAATGGAAAGGGAATCTTCTGAGGATGAATCAAATGTGGATTATGATCTAAAGGTAACAATTAGATGAATAAGCACATACCTTCGCACTTGACACATTTGGTCTTTTGGTGTTTTGAATTTTGTCAGCAGGAAAACATCAAGGATGATCATCGATGAACCAAGCAAACTTTGCCGTGCTAATATTTTCTAGTTATTCTTTTGCAAATAGATTTTTAGTAGATAATTAAATTTGATACATGCATGCAATTGCATTTTATTCAGATAGTTGTGCATGCAGCAAATACAGTAGGAATTCATCGCTTATTACTTTCGGCAAAACTAAAGGTGGCGTAGTGAACCAAAACTGACATAACTAGTAGTAGTTAATTTAAAGTTTTACTTCAGCTGATTGTACGCGGGCGGCTGTAAAGGCATCGTGTGTTACTACTTCTTTATTTTATACATGATCAGCTCCATTGCAGTAGTTATGATTCAGTTTGATTCATGGATGTACGTACAAATATACTTAATTATAAAAGCGAACATAGGAGCCATTCCCAACCCAACTCGGTTAATTTACTACAACTATGGATGTATGATAATCTTCCTCTTGTTGTGAATTCGTAAGTTGTGGAATAACTCGATTCACATTTCTTAGTTTTAAGCTGTTACATTTAAGCTAATAAATGTCTGCAATTTCATTAAAAATAAGAAATGCATAGAAGAGGCGTGCGAGGATAGGTTTTCCGTGACTTCTTGTTCTGCACATCTCATCCATCAGTTATTTGATCGGATATTATTACCTAGGTTCATTGGTTATTAAACTCAGCAACTCGGCTAAACTATTAGATCAAGGATCAACTGATCAGATTGATCGGACCGTTCTAAAAAATTCACTGATGTCAACACGATGTCATAATTTTATAAATTTTAGAAATATTGAAATTAAGTTCTTGGCTATATTTTGGTCAACCATACAACAATATTCCAAAATTTTTAGGCTTGCAATCAAATATCCACCTAAAAATTGTATATAAAAATGTGAATTCATGTCGACAACATGTTCGTTCTCCAAAACTACTTGAAAAACTAAATTAAAACAAATCATATCTAATTTGAGATATTTTTGTTGGGAATATGGCTTTCTAATGCAAGTCAAAATCACTCATGATAAATTGATAAGATGATAGGGATGAAAACTTTTTAATTTAGAGATTATTTAGGATGTGAGTGATTTTGTTGTTTACACCGAGTGGTTTTTTTTTATTCTTATTAGTAAATAAAAGTTTTACAATTTAGGTAATTCAAATTATATTTGAGAAAAATAAGAAAGATAAATTTAAGAATCGAATCAAATAGTCGAATCGGGTCATTGGTTTGGTTGATTTTTTATGATTTTGACTGATTTTTTACCAAAATAATTTTGTACTACTTACCAATTTGGAAAGAAGGCTGGTTCATGGTTTAATCAATCTGGTCTAGATCTAACAACATTGCCTAGGCTCCTAAACTTTGGAATGCATGACGGATCATGAGTGCAAAAGAGCTTGAATAAGAACAGATGCTTCGTAAACAATTCATTCAGAGTTTGGAGTAGGAGTGAAACGAAGACTCCCCTCTTAGAGTTTCACTCTCTAAGAATTTCACCACTAATGAATGTGAGGAGGAGCAGAGAAGCCCTTGAGAGATGAGCATTTTCCTTGGAGTGAAGCTAGGAGAGGGGTTGACCTGCATTTGACTCCAACTCTAGTTGAAAGGGATTTGAAATGTTCCAATCTCATCATTAATATCATTAATACGAGAATTGTGTTGTTAGTCGATGCATAAAAATTCTTATAATGAACCTACATATGGTTTCGAAGGGTATCTTCTGACCTGTGATGGATCAAAATCGAACTCAATCCAAAAAAATCCAGGGCAGTTCACGGATCTGTGAAAACCAAACTATACGTCAAAGTACGATAGGTAAGCGATGCAAAAACCTTGTGAGACTTCAAAAAAGTGGTAACCAGAGGACAAATTAAATTGATGAGATGCGAGTGTCTACCACAACAGATTTGTCATTATGGAAGTGACCATTTTCTCTTTCGGAATGATTAATTCCACCCAGGTTTAGTAGTAGCCTAGTTTTATTATAGGTTAATCATAAATTTCCTCGTACTAATTCCACACCACGGATAAGGCATGCAAGTGTGCGGTAGTAATCTATCAGTTATCTTTCATTAGTATAATTCTCATTATCGATTTCCCTTGATGCTTTGAGTTTCCACTCTTAAAAATCAATTTATCTTAGGTAAGTTGGGCACCAAAAGAGATTTAAAATCCCTCTTAGGGCTATAAGTCTGGGTTCAAATCGCTGCACCCTACTGTTAGAAAAATACAATTAGTGTATAAAAGTATCTATTTAGTCTAGATAGGCCTGTTTTCCCTCTAACCACTTATATAACCCAACTGGGTTCTCCCTTTACTATAGAACAGGATAGCTTAGATGTTGCGGATTGATTAAAAAAAAAAGTTTTCATTCTTAAAGAACCTTCCCCTGTAAAATAGGATAACATATATGCTGTCAATTGATTATAAAAAAGGGCAAATTATCTTTTTACCTCCATGTGATTTGGTACCTTACCACATGTCTCCATATGGTTTAAAAACTTACACATAATCCCCTTTTGGTTTGAGTTAATGTATCACTGTTAGTTTTTCGATTAAAACTAACGGTCAGTAGTAATAAATCAAAATCAAACTAATAAATTGACAAATTCACCTTTTCATACTTTTGTTCTTTTTTCCTTTTCTTTCTCTGTCTCTCTTTTGTTTTTGGGGAAAAGAAGAGTGATTTTGAAACCTACATTTTGGTCTACAAAATCTTAATTTTCTCTAAATACAAAAGAGATGGAAGGAAAATTAAAAAAAATAAATAAGAAACAAAAATATGGAAGGGAAATATAAAAAGAAATAAATAAGAAATAAAAAATACCAAATATTTTTATACTACAAATATCATTATAGGTTTTTAAACCAAATTGTTAATGGTATTGTCTATTTCTTATTTATCTTTTTTTATTTCAATTTCTTCTTTTTTATGTTTGGAGGAAAAAAAAGAAGTAACGAAAGGGTAAATTTATCAATTTACTAGTTTAACTTTGATTTTTTACTATTGACCGTTAGTTTTAACAGAAAAACTAACTGTGATATTTTAATCCAAATTGTAATAGGGTTATATATAGGTTTTTAAATCATAAAGGAGTTATGTGATAAAATACTAAATTATAAGAGGTAAAATGTAATCTATCCAAAGAAGAAAAGGACTTTCCATTCTAAAAGGGGGAGGTGGGGTTGGGAAGGCAAAAAAGATTCATGTAAACTAGCAAGATAATTGGGCCAGCAACAAAGAAAAAATTGCTAAAGGCGCCTCTCCCTATGCTAAACTATAATCTCATTTGTTCTTTAAGCATTTTGCATTTGACTAGAGCAATATGACTCTGAAATCACGAGGCAGCAAATTTTCTTTTTGGAAATCTATAAGTGTCGAATGGATCCCACAGAACTGGTAAGTTGGAGTGTTGGTCTATGTATGGTTTGTTTTCTTTTCGTTGTTGGCTTTAGTTTTGCCATGTAGTAAAAATGGTAACGCAGATGATTGTCACTAAACGCAATAGTTGTGGCGGCCAACGCTAATACGAATTTCTTTATACTAGTATTGAATACTACGTCTTTTTAAACTTTTGGCTGGAGCATCAAGAAAAGCAAAACAATTTCTATCGTTTCGGGAAAAAAAAATCAAGAAAAGCAAAGCTGTAAATATAAAGAGTAAAGAACTCATTCCACCGACGACGACCAAGTGTTCTTTTAAGCTGCAAAGGTCAGGCAAAGCGACCCTGTCAATCGAGTACAAGTTCTTTCTACTAGTACTTTGACTGTAGTAGCTAGCTGGGAATTGCTAGCCAGGAAATGGGGAATTGCTTGTTTGGAGGAGGTATAGGTATAGGCGTAGGAGAGGCGAATGAAGTGCTCATCAAAGTGGTAAACGGGAATGGTGGCATCATGGAGTTTGGTGCTCCTATCACGGTGGAATTCATCACCGATGAGTTCCCGGGACACGGCATTTTCCGAAGCCATGATCTCTTCTGGAAGCCGTTGGCTCACCACGAAGTCTTGGAAGCAGGTGAGTACTACCTGCTACCGCTGGACGACGAGGACGACAAGAAGAAGAAGATGAAGAAAGGTAGCATGAACAAGAGTAGAGTTGGGCAGGTTGCTCAGATAGGGCATGTAAGGTCAAACAGCGTTCCCCAATCCACGCCTGCAGTGCCATATAGGATGTCGTTTGATAGCCAAGGAATTCTGAAGAGGTCACATACCGAGGTATTTTCGCGGAGCAGCAGTAATGATCAGCTTGGTGGTTTTTGGAAAGTTAAGCTGGTGATTAGCCCTCAACAGTTGTTGGAGATTTTGGCACAAGAGGCTCGAACCCAAGAGTTGATCGAGAGTGTCAGAACTGTGGCTAAATGCAGGAATGGGTTCTGCTCCTCTTCCATGGGTTTTTCGGATCAGTGGAGCCTTTCCAGCAGCGGCAGCAGCAGAAACGCCTCCTCATCAAAGAAAGATGCCTTATTGTTAGACTTGTGAAGTCGTACGTACTCACTAACTGATCCGTCCGTTAGCAAGTTTCTTCTTCCATGACCCTGTTGTTTTGGGTTAAATCAAATCCGATATTCCCTACTTTTAAAATTCTGTTAATTTTAAGTTTCTTGGCCACTTCTAAAAGAGTCGTCCCGTAGTATTTTCTTTCTTCCGAGTAATAGACGAGTATTATCATCTGAGCCCTGTTGATTGCCCTGAATCGTGTATGTTCTGGTGCGATTAGCGCGCCTGCCATTTAAAACTGTTCGTTAATTAATGGGCGAATTGAACATTACTAAAGAAAAAATTTGTGAAATTGGAGCTCGCGGTACATGTTAATTCATTTATAGACCTGGACAGAGATTAGCTGGAATTGGTCAAGACCTGAGGGTCAAAACAAAGGCAAATGCCGGACGAATCCAATGGGAAACCAATACCAGTTTTGGTAAAGGTAAAAACGACTTCAATTGACACATCCTCACTGTCTGTCAAAGATTTGAGGCTTTCAAGTGCTGCCATTTCAAGATGCCTTTTAGGTAAAGAAGAAGGCAAATTACGAGAAAGTAAGGACCAAAATGGTTTGTTAGTACGATGGCTTTGAAATACACTACCAGTTATGGTTCATCTTTAAACAACTTTCTTCGCAATGAACAAAAGCTGTACTACATGTAGATGTATAATAGTTCAGGTGGTATCAATCTCAATGGGAGGGAACCTTGACAATAACCGAAACATGACCTCCAACTTCAACCCCCGTTCTTTGTCCCATTTTTCCAGAGGAAATAAATACTCACCATATTAATGGACGCCGCAGAGACATCTTGAATGAATCTTGATGCTGTGCAGTGCAGGAAGTGCAACGACTCTGAGCTCCATATTATATACAAGTCCCAATTATCAGTTTCTGTGCGGCTAAAGTTTAGATGGGCTCCGACACACAATTGTCCACCGAGAATTAGCAAATTAGCAGTTAACTCGAAAATAGCTCTCACAATTGGGCCCAACGAAGGTGACAGACTATAGGCTGTTATCTTCGGCAGATTCAGAAGTCCAAACTGGAGGGGTCGCACCTAAGATTTACCGGCCTATAAATTTGCAGCAATTCTTCGACTCCCAAAGTACAGTTGGGCTTGACTTTTTCCTTGTCCAGGAGTAGGCCCAACTCCGGGTTGAACCTGTCTGTCTACAGATTCACTGGAAAGAGGGGATACAACTGTAAACGAATCGAATCGAATCGAATATCTCATGTTTGAGCTCTGTTCGTTAAGTGATTCGAACAACGTTCGTGTTTGTTCTTTAATTTTCGAACTCTAAACCTGTGTTCGTGTTCAGCTCATTAAGCAAAATTTGTGTTTAAGTTCGAGTTCGTGTTCGGCTCGATTAACATAAATGAGCTGTTCGCGAACATGCTTGAAATGCTCAAATCCAAATTATTTTAAACCTTAAATATGCCATGCAAATTATTAATTATTCTCAAAAACAATTAAAACACTAAGTGACTAAATTCTATTATTCATTAATTGTACAACTAATATTAACATAAAAACAACAAATAAAACAAAGCAATTTGCCCTCCAAATATAAAAGTCCAGTTATAAAATTAACCCTAAAATTTGTCAAACGATAATTATGTTCATGTTCGCAAACGTTCGTTAAAATTCACGAACATACTCGTATTCGCTTGATTATTAATCGTGTTCGCTCGATTATTAATCGAACAAAAAAATTCGTTCAAACTCGATTCGTTTAATATTTCAAACTATCCTTTCACGAATACGAGCTATTCGAAATGAACAGCTGGGTTCGTTAACAGGTCTAGGGACAGAGCACAAACATGGCAAAGGTGATGAGCATGCACTGCGGCAGGATTTGTCGCTCATGACGAATGTGAACTGAAAAAATTGCAGCTTTAGGCTTCAATAATTTCTCATGCTTACTAATTTCGTTAACATTTTGTGTGTGTCCCGGCAGGCATCAAAAGTCTGCAGTGTCCAGTGTCATGAAAGGTTTATTCACGAATGTGTGATGTTCCAAAAATTCTTAACAATTAAATAAAAATATGAATAACCAATGAGCAATTCATACAACCAAATGCACACTTTTTACAAGTTCAGAATTAAACTCAGGGGTTTATGTGCAAATAAAACTAAAACTTGGGATAATATTTCCAGATGAATTATTAGTTTTGTAAAACTCTAGGAGTCATAACGTAGAATTGAAAAAATTTTGAACCCTAAAAACTAATTTCTCATGTTTCTTATTCATTTCGTCTACTCCCTTACCGCTAGCAATGTTAAAAAGGAACCGAAAAGAGAGATAATCCAAAAAACTGAATTGGTTCAAATTCAAAAATAGGGTAATCAATTTGTAATTTTTAAAATGGTTAGGTTACTCGAACCTATTTGAAAAATTAGGTTAAGGTATGATTTTCAATTTTCAAAATTCACGATTAGCTAAACCTACTCGTATATATCCAAAGTTGGTTAAGATAACTACTATCCAAACTTCAACCCATAATTCTTTAGTCCTTTACTAATAATTTAAGTTATGAACCCCATGACATTATATATTTTATTTTTCACAACTTATTACTTTGTCAATTTCCTATCTTCGTTGCCACTAATTTCATTTACTCTACTATTCTATTTTTTTCTCTTTCTTTTCTCATGAATTCTATCCACTTCACCACTCTATTTATTTTGTTCTTAATTTTTAGAGCTTACATTTTTTTGTTGTAAAATAATCTGTCATCTTCAATAAAAAAATGAATTAATAGATTTCAAGAAATAGAAAAGAATGAAAATAAATATTTGAAATATTTTTTGTTTTAATTATCTATTGTGTTTTGATTTTCTATTTTGTTAGTGATTTTTTTAGAGCTGCAGGATTGAACATTTTTATTAATTTGGACAACTATTGTATTGTTTTCTTTGTTAATCTAATTCTGTTTTTCTCTTTTTCTACAAGTACATAAGAGTCGAGTTACCTTGTATATCCGACCATATCCTACGGGTTAGTTGATTAATGGGTGGTAACCAATTGACTAGGGCTAGGGTATGGAATATAATTTTGTTGAACCGCTACTTGTTGTTAGGGTCAGCGAAATTGCTTCTCAGCTGCTACTCTTCTTTTATTAATTGAATTTTTGTCTTTTCGAGCTTTATACAAGTTAGTTTTTTTTTCAAACTCAAAATTAAAAAAAAAAATTTATCTCTTCTCCTTTTATCCTTCTCGCTATTTTCCTTGTCCTTTAGATCTATGATTAGATTTTGTTTAACAAATGAATTTAAGGTTCGTTTTGATTAATGGAGTCGAACCCATTGGGCTCATTTGGTTTACGGACTGGATGAGATAGAATGATTCATTCTCGGATTATTAATCCGGGATTGATTCATCCTCAAATTAATAATCCAAATTATCTAGTATTTGGGTGATTCTAAGTTGGATAGGATATATTGAGAAATAATCCTATATTGTGTTTGGTTGGAGATTGGATGAGATATGATTACTATTTTAATGACCAAAATACCCCTTAATTTATAGGATGATTTTAATAAAATAATTTAATAAACTATAAATTTTAATAAAATAAAATAATTTTAAACTTTAGAATTATAAAGTAAATCAAGAGCTATGATACAGAAGAATTTGCAATCACTCAAACTCATCCCAATTGGACCCTTAAAAATAGGTTTTAACCTAGTTTTTGAATCTAAATTTGAAATTTAAGTAAATAATGGGCTGAATTTTGACTAAAATAGGGTTAAATTAAATAAAATTCAACCCATTCAGGAGTTTTAAATGACCTAAGCTCAAGCCAATAAAATATTTTTCTTTGGGTCAAGCTTGAGCTTATATAGAATTTGCTTGAGAAAATAAGGTTAGTAAGGGCAATATAATCCTTTTATTATGATATAAGTAGGGGCAAATTAGTCAAAAGTTTAAATTCATTAATAGGGGTGTCAAAAATTTAAAATAATGAATAGGGGCAAATTAGTCCAAAAAAATTAATATAATTAGTAGGGGCAAATTAGTCCATTTATTGTTATATTATTGTTTGAGAGTTTGATTATATAATATTCAATATGAATTTGTATCATTCGCAACGGCAAATTAGTTCAAATATTATTATGTTAGTAGTAGGGGCAAATTTGTTAAAAAAATTTAAACTAATTAGTCCATTTATTATCATATCATTGTTTGAGAGTTTGATTATATAATATTCAATATGAATTTGTATCATTCGTAAGGGCAAATTAGTTCAAATATTATTATGTTAGTAGTAGGGGCAAATTTGTTAAAAAAATTTAAACTAATTAGGAGGGGCAAATTAGTCCATTCATGTTATATATCGTATAAGGGTAAGGTTATATAATTATGAGAGTATAAATTTTATATTGTTTGTAAGGATAAATTAGTTTAATATTTCATCATTCTATCTCTTAGTCATTCCTAGATAACTAATACCACATCCCTCATGGGATTATTTTATCCCATGAACAAGGGGATTAATTCGGTTAATTGAGATATGTCATCCTATTTGTAAAATGTAACCAAACATAGGATGACACTGGATAATTAATCCAATCCTGTATCATCCCATGAACAAAACGGACCCATAGAGGAAGAAATAGGATGAGGAATAAACGTATTTAGCTGAGAAAAAAAAAATCAACAAAGCAATTTGAAAAAATCCAAGGTCTTGCCAATTTTTGACTGGATTTAACCGTGACCTTGCAAGAAAGTTTCGAGGAACATTCGGATCGGACACATGTCCGGTTCTTGGTTTGTGGGATCGGACCACTCGATTCGGTACGAGTTTAAAGGACAAAAATCAAAAGCAAGCAAGCATGCATGCAATGATGCACGAGCTGGGCGAAAAGAAAAAAAAAAGTATATATATATATTGAAGCGGTGAATTCTGGTCGGGAAGTACAATGTTCTCAAGGTCACCGAACCAAGATCACTTGTTTGGTTCACAAATGGTAGGGTAATATCCCCCCGTTTACCTCCGAAGGTTAAGTTAGTTGAGATATAATGGGAACACAAAGATCACTTTTTTAGAAAAGAAGTAGGTTCCTTTGTTACCAGAGAGTCGTCCCTTTTTCTATGTAAGGTTCCGGTATTTATAAGGGACAATTTGGAGGGAAAGACTGTAGGGTCCAGGCCACCAGAAATCTGATTGAGACAGCCTATCTCCTGGATTTGACCACTGTGCAGGGGACAGGGTGTCAGAGCAGTGTGTCAGGATGGACATGTCAAAGGTCACATCCGTTACTTTTCCAATTGTCAGCCCTTTAAGTTTCACCTCGGCGGTATGACTCAGGGCTCCGCCCGAGGTGATCACAGCAGCCAAACTCATATCGTCGCCTGAGGTCGCGGGGTGTCTGAGATGAACATTAATCCCCAGAACAAAGAGGCCTCGGGGTTTCTAAGCCAAATCGACCATTCTTACTAAGCCCCCCCAAGCTTCGGGAAAAGGGATTTTGCTCGTTGCTTCCCGAGGCTTACCAATCGCCCCAAAGTGTGAACCACAGCGTCGACACTTCATATACACATGGATGGGACTAGTAGGAAGATGATGTGATGGCTGGTAGCTTTAATGATAGGTTTCTGAACAGTTGCCAAATCACTAGTTAAATGAATAGCACCTCTTTTAATGAGGAGAGAAGGTGTTCCCTCAAGAATCCCAAGAGTGCCATCCTTTCAACCTTCTCCCGCTTGCCTATAAATAAGAGGGTCCTTATCCTTTCACTTTTTACAGCAAAAGTTTTCAATCACCTCAGAGCAAACCTGTGTCATATTTTCATCTCGGCCATCTTTGAAATCCCGACTCCAATCAAAAGTAAGTTCATCATCCCTTCTCTTTTACTTATAGTTAGAATAGCTCACACACACAGAGAGACAGTTAGGCTGAACTTTGAAGCGGCAGAGAGGTCCGGCTCGTTCGAGGAGAGAGAGAACCAACTGATCTCGGGGGAGGACGTCGAGGTAACTAGTGGGGACGAAGCGAAGCAGATCCAAGAAGGAGACGAGGCGGAGCAGGTCGAAAAAATATCCGAGGAGTTGTACAACGACGAACTCAGATCCGAGATACTCCGGGACGAGGGGGTGCAAGAACCGACAACCCTTCCCGATCTCTCGGGTATCGATTTCGGCCAACTTCCTTTATTTCATAGCGTCGTCGATCAGGCTGTGGCTAACGAGATGATTCATAAATATCCCTTCCACCGGAATTACAGCATCTACACGCCTCGCCTGACTCAAACAGCCGAACAGCCACCAAAGGAAAGAGTGGCCATCTACATAAACCAATTGGAAGCGGGACTAAGAATGCCCACTACCAGGTTCTTTCAAGATTGCCTCAGATTCTGGGCAATTCGAATCCTCGTCGGGTTCGAGTTGTTATGCCGAGAATAGGGTCTAACCCCTACCGTCAACCTCTTCCATCGTTGCTATACTATCCACAATAGTGGAAGTGAGAGGAGGTGATTTGACTTCGGTAACTGAGGTAAAAACGTGCCAAAGTTGGTGGTGGACGCTCTTACGTCCAATAAGGAGTAGAAACACAATTTCTTCTTCGTCTCGGTCGAAGACTTCCCAAGAGAATTTTGGTGGAGACCTCCCGTCTTGGTGAAAGACCCTACCCCAGGTAAACATTACTAAGAGAGCTTCCGAAAACTCCTCGGGTCGGGCCTCCGGATCAATTATTGGGACTACCCCGAGGAGCTCTTTGCTAATGAGGGAATCAGCCGAGCACTGATCAGCCCGAACCGTCTCTCTTTCTTCTCTATTTGGCTTCAAAAATATTGTATTCTTTCATTCTTCACTTCGTACTGTTTCATTTCATTTGATTCTTATTAATCTTTCTTCCTTGTGCAGTGACAAGAGTCTCGGATCTGATTGTCTCGGGAGCGCCTCGGTGGCCAAACGACCACAGAAACGCAAAGCCCCTGTTCAGACTTCCAGGGCTCAGAAGAAAAAGAACGCTCTTGTCACTTTGGCCACAACTCCGTTAAACATTATCTCGGAGGATACCTCCAAGACCTCGGCCATTCCAAAGGGGGTGGCCACTCGTGGTGTGACCGTTGTTGCTCCGTCTCCCCTGGGCCGAGGTAAACAGATCCAAGCCCCATAGGGGCTCATCACGGGGTCTTCTTTCTGGAATCGACATTTTGTCCAGCCCGTGCCTGACGAGAAGGACAAGAGACATCCCGATTGGCGCTGGCGTCTGGAGTGGAATGCTCTGGACGAAGAGAAGAAACGGTAGTCAGAGGAAGAGCAGTCTTCTCGGAAAGCCATAGAAAAAGCCGGCAGCTCAGCAGTCGAGGCTTTCCGCTCTTTCGAAGCCTTCAAACGTGACCTCGTCGAGCTAACGCTGCCGAGTTTTATGTTCGGCTATATTTCAGCCGTCCAGAACGCCGCTTCCTTCCTTACTCTGAAGGATTTGGACGTGTTGAAGGACAAGCCTAATTTTAATAACGATGCCAAAGAACTATGCGATCGTATAGTCGAGGGTATCTAGTCTGGAAGAAACCTTGCCGAAGTCAAAGAGGAGTTCAATCGTGAGATGGAGGACTTCGAGCAGGTGCCAGATGATGGGCTCGGTGGGGGCACTGAAGGAGGCGAGCCCGGTGCTGACGAGGCATGAGGTTCGGCCGGGACTAGCGGATCGTAGAAAACCTAGGCTGTCCCTTAATTTTGTAAATTCCACCGAGGCTAAACTCCTAGGAAAATTTCGACACCTCGACTTTCCATAATTGTAATCTCCTTTCTGATAATCTATAAGAATTGTCTTTTTATTCCATTCGTGTCCTTATCCTATCTATCTTGTCCCCTTTTTTTTTCTTTAATAACACCTTAGTGATACTTAAGAAAATAATAAAAGAACAACAAATTATAAAGGACAATGAAATATGAATCTAAGGGTAATACAACTTGAGATTCTCGACATACCATGTTCGGGGTACTAGAGTACCATCTCGATAAGCCAATTTACAATATCCATTCTGACTAGCCTAAACTACACGATATGGGCCCTCCTACTTCGGAGTTAACTTGCCCAGAGATTTAGATCGGCTAACCGAATTCTTTCTCAAGACGAGGTCACCCGAACTGAATCGCAAGTGTTTTACACGAGTGTTATAGTAACTAGTGAGGATATTTGTATACAAAGTCACGCGAGCTGCCGCGGCATCCCTTTTTTTATTGGCAAAATCAAGATCTGTTCTTCTCTCTTTATCGTTTACCTCGGCAGTGTAGGCTGCCATTCGAGGGTTTGGAGTGAGAAATTTAGCGGGAACCACCGTTTCGGAACCGTACGTCAGAGAGAAAGAAGTTTTTTGGGTAGCGGATCTCGTTGTGGTTCGGTAAGACCATAACACACTAGGGAGTTCGTCTACCCAGGAAGAATCGAGCTGATGTAACCGAGTTTTGATGCCATGGAGTAATGTCCGATTGAAATTCTTGATCTGACCATTGGCTTGCGAATGTCCCACCGAAATAAAGTGTTGCTTGATGCCGAAGTTCTCGTACTATTCCATGAATGGGTTGTCAGCGAACTGTTTCTTATTATCCGGGATGATGATTCGAGGTAAACCGAAACGGCACACTACACTTTTCCAGAAAAATTTCTGGACGACGAGGCCAGTTATGCTTCGTAGACTCAGTTTCAACCCACTTGATAAAATAATCGACGGCCACTACCACATAAGTACAATTATCCAAGGCCCGAGGGAATGGTCCAATGATGTCTGTCTTCTATTATTCAAAAGGCCAAATCGAAGTGATAGGGACCCATAAGATTAGTTGGCTGGTGGTGCTCTGGGGTATGGTGCTGACAAGATGGGCAACAAAGGACCTACAGTTGGGCATCTCGCCGGAGAGTTGGCCAAAAATACCCGAAAAGTAAAGTCTTCTTAACCAATATCAGGTAGCCGATATGAGCACCACAGTGTTCCTCATGTATGTCTCTTAGAATTCTCTATTCGTCTTCAGCTGTGATGCACTGTAGCCGGGGGCCGAGGTAAGATCTCTTATACAGGACATTGTCGCGGAGAGCATACCGAGGTGCTTTGCGCTGAAGCTTTTTGGCTTTGGTTCGATCCTCTAGGAGCTCTCCCTCACCTAGGAACAGGATCAATGGACCCATCCAGGTGTCCTCCGGATAAACGGGGCACACCGTTCCTTCGAGATAGCCAGGTTCAGTTAAGATTTCGACCAAGACTGTCTTATTTAAAGTTGAAAATGAAGTGGAAGCCAAGCGAGATAGCGCGTCAGCTCGTTTGTTCTGTGATCGGGGTATTCTTTGAATTTCAAAGGATTCGAAATATGCAATGAGTTGACGGGCTCTAGAGAGGTAGCGTTGCATCACCTCCTCTCTAACTTCATACTCACCCCGTATTTGACAAATAACGAGTTGGGAGTCACTGTTCACTAATATATGCCGAGCACCTAGATTGCATGCTAACTGTAATCTGGCGATGACTGCTTTGTACTCGGTTTCATTGTTGGAGGCGAAGAAGTCGAATCGAAGAACATATGAACACAGTTCCCCTTGCGGATCTTCGAGGAGCAAACCTGTTCTGCTACTCTTACTGTTAGACGAGTCGTCTATATGTAAAATCCATTGCTGAGGCTCGACAGAATCCGGAGTCACCTCTTTGTTTTCATCAAAAGTGAACTCGGCTAAGAAATCGGCAAGTGCTTGCGCTTTGATAGCTTTCCGAGACTCGTAATGAGACTCGTAATATATGTCATATTTTCCTAATTCAACAGTCCACTTGGTAAAATGTTCGAATGCTTTAAAGCACGATAAAATTTGGCGAAAAGGCTGATCTGTCCTTAGGTACACGTTGTGAGCTAGAAAGTAAGGTTTCAACTTGCGTGCCGCATGAACTAGGGCCAGCACGAGTTTCTCGGCTTGGGCATATCTGGTTTCAGGTCCCGAAGAACCCGACTAACATAATAAACAGACATCTGCATACCCTCCTTTTGTATCAGTACAGCACTCACTAATTCATCGACGACAGACAAGTACAAGAACAACTTGTCTCTGGGCTGAGATGAAGTGAAAGTGGGGAGATGATGCAAGAATCGCTTCATTTGTTCAAAGGCCTGCTGGCATTCTTCTGTCCAGAAGAACTTATCAGTCTTCTTCAGGACTTTGAAAAATGGCAGTGCCTTAGATGTTGATTGGGACAAGAATTGGTCCAGGGCCGTCAATCATCCCATAAGTCTTTGTACATCTCGTGTACATCGAGGTGAAGACATCTTCTGAATTATCTTTACCTTGTCAGGATTTACTTTTATGTCCCAGTGTGACACGAAGTACCCCAAGAATTTTCCAGAGGTTACTCGAATATGCACTTCCTGGGGTTTAACATTATCCACATGTCACGGAGGACCCCAAGGACCTTTCTTAGGTCGGATAAGAAAATCGAGGTTTCCTTGCTTTTTAGAAGAATATCATCAACATATGCCTCGACATTTCGGCCAATCTGAGATTTGAAAACTTGGTTGATCAACCTCTGATATGTCACTTCGGCATTCTTCAGGCTGAAATGCATGATTGTGTAACAGTAGATTCCTTGATTTGCAAAAAAGGCTGTTTTCTCTTAGTCTTTTTCATTCATCCCTATCCGGTGGTAGTCTTTGAAGGCATTCAGAAAGTAGAGGATCTTATATCTCATCGCCTAATCCACCAAGGCGTCTATCTTCGGCAGTGGGTAACAATTTTTTGGACAGACCTTATTTAGATCTGTAAACTCTACACATATTCTCCATCCTCCGACATCCTTCATAACCATGACAGGGTTGGACAAACAGGTGGGGTACTGCATTTTCTTAATCATTCGTGCCGGTAACAGCTTGTGTGCTTTTTCGACTACGGCTTTGTCTCGTTCTGGACCGAAGTGCTTTTTTTTTCTGCTTTACAGGCTTAGCGTGCGGGTCAACATTTAGCTCGTGCAGTATAATATGGTGGGGTACCCCCACACCTTGCTCAGCAGTCCAAGCGAAAACGTCCTGGTACTCTTGGAGGAGGCCGATCATCTCATCTCGGAGTGATAGTGGTAAGCTGGTTCCGATACGGATGGTTCGTTCTGGGATTGAAAGATCCAAGGGAATCTCCTTCACATCATCCCCGGTCTCTAACCTCTCGGGTTTCTTGGACGATTATGGATCTATGCAATCAATTGAAAGGATATTGGGTCTCCCTACTTCGACCTTTGACTCAGAAGTAGAGGCAGATGCTGCCTGGAGAGTGGCGAGGTAGCATTCGCGTGCTATACAAACATCGCTGCTCACCTCGGCCATATCTGCTGAAATAGGAAATTTGAAACTCAGATGGTACGTCGAATAGATCGCACGTAGGGCATTGAGCGTAGGTCGACCCATAAGTAAATTGTAAGGGAAATCAATCCTTACCACTACAAAGTTGACAGGGATAATTCGGTAGCGGGGATGACGGCCCACAGTGACTATCAGGGTGACCATCCTTTCTGAATGCATCACGTGTCCTCCGAACCCGACAAAGGGGGTTCTGACGGGGGTCATTTATTCCTTGGTCAACCTTAGACTTTCGAAGGTTCGGTGGTACATGACATCAACCAAACTCTCCGAGTCGACGTAGATCTTTTTAACGATGTAGTTGTTGGTGAGCATCTCGATCACCAAGCCCTCATGGCTGCTAGAAGCAGCAGGGATGGGGTCATTCGGACCATAGGTGATAACCTCAGTAAGACGAGAATTCGTCTCACCTTGGTCCGAGTTAGCTTGTCGATAAATCCTCTTCCGAGAATTTTGGTTGTCTCCTCCCATCGGATTTCCAACTATAGTGTTAATTACCCCGACTATGTTTGGCCCATAACCAACTCCAGCTGTGGTAGGTTCATATCCAGGAGATCCGTCTCGAAGAGGTCTCTTCATCTCCCTAGGATCTTCAAAGGGTCGGCAACTATTCCTGGACCCCTGCTTGTCGTCTCGCCGGATTTCACCTCGGTTGCTATCTCGGTTGGAATCACTTCGGTTCTCTTGGCGAGGGTTATTCCTGCTACGCTCTCTACCTCTTTGGACGAACTGCTTTAGGTACCATCACCTATTTAATTCTTCGATATCCCTCTTTAGGTCATTACAATTCTCAATTTCCTGTCCGATATCCCGGTGGTATGCACAGTAAAGGTTAGAATTTCTTTTTTTCCTTTTCTCAGCCATCCGAGGAAGGGCGCGTCAGAGGTGATTCTACTCCATAATCGTGAGTATATGAGATCGATTGGTGTTCAGAGGAGTCAGGTCAAAATCCGGAATAGAGGATTTGCCCTTGGCTATCCTGTCAAAGACATTTCGCCGATCTTGGCCGGCGTTTTAAAAAGCTCCCGTCGTTCCGGCCTCACTTCCGTTCAATTCTTTCTTCTTTCGGGAGTCTGCCCTTGAACGAGCCACCCGGGCTTCCTTTTTCATCCGATTCAGGTCTTCGATTTGTATGCCCTTCTCGACCTTTAGCCATAACTCCTTTAGAGTTCGAGGGTATTTCTTGTGTACTCCCGTGTTAAACGTTCCTGAGACGAGCCCATTGGTGAATGCGGCTATAGTTACCTGTTCATTGGAATCAGGTATTTGCATGCTCTTATCTTGAAACCTCTGGGTGTACGAGCGAAGGGACTCTCCTGGGTTTTGCTGCATATTTAACAAATACGCCGGGGCCTTCATCGTCGTCTTGAAAGAGACAAAGCGATGGATAAACCTGTCTACCAATTCCCCTAAGGAGGATATACTCCTAGGTTCTAATCCCCAGAACCATTTTCGAGTTGTCTCCTGAAGTAACACTGAGATGCCCGGTAGATGACCGAGTCAGGAACGCAGTATAAGCGGAAAGCCGAGATGAATACGTGGATATGATCCTCAGGATCACCTCGGCTGTCGTATGAGGATATAACGGGTAGTTTGAAATTTGGGGGGAGCCTTTCCTCATTAATATCATCCGTGAAATGAGGAACTCTCATATAATCCACCTCCTGCCTTCCAGGGAGCCAAGGTTTCTCTCATCTTGTTTCCCCAGCAAACTCCGTGAGAATGCCCTAAA
Source organism: Coffea arabica (assembly GCF_036785885.1). NCBI lineage: Eukaryota > Viridiplantae > Streptophyta > Magnoliopsida > Gentianales > Rubiaceae > Coffea > Coffea arabica. The sequence goes on along the minus strand of NC_092325.1, from coordinate 46,176,228 downwards.
AATAGAGGCAATTCTGGCCTTAGCCTTAGATGAGGCTCGCTTCAAGGTACTCCTGATGAAAGGTCTCTCATCAGATTCTCCTTCAGACGAGACCTTAGGTGATCCGTCTGACTTTCTTTTAGAAGACTCGACTTTTTGCTTGTCTTGTCCCTTAAAATACCTTCTTAACTTTTCGAAATAATTGGAGTTTTCAGCCACAAACTCAGCCATTCTAGCAATGACTTCTCCGTTAGTGGGTCAGGCCTCATGGGACTCCTGACCCTCAAGGACATTTTCTTGTTGGGCTGCGGCGCTTGCCTCGGCCCTGATGATGAGGACCCTCCTACTCCTAGAACGCATGGATTTCATTCTTCTTATGTCTTCGGGTTTCCACAGACGGCATCAATTGAAGCGGTGAATTCTGACCTGACTAGCTGGTCGGGAAGTATGATGCTCTCGAGGTCACTGGACCGAGATCACCTGCTTGGTTCACGAAGAGTGAGGTAATATCCCCCGGTTTACCTCCGAAAGTTAAGTTAGTTGAGATATAATGGGAACACAAAGATCACTTTTTTAGAAAAGAAGTAAGTTCCTTTGTTACCAGAGAGTCGTTCCTTTTTCTGTGTAAGGTTCCAGTATTTATATGGGACAATTTGGAGGGAAAGATTGTAGGGTCCAGGTCCCCAAAAATCTGATTGAGACAGCCTATCTCCTGGATTGACCATTGTGCAGGAGACAGGGTGTCAGAGCAGTGTGTCAGGACGGACATGTCAGAGGTCACATCCGTTACTCTTCCAATTGTTAGACCTTTAAGTTTCACCTCGGCGGTATGACTCAGGGCTCTGCCCGAGGTGATCACAGGAGCCGAACTCATATTGTCGCCTGAGGTCGCGGGGTGTCCGAGGTGAACGTTAATCCCCAGAACAGAGAGGCCTCGGGGTTTCTAAGCCAAATCAACCATCCTCATATATATATATATATATATATATATATATATATATATATATTTGAAAAGTTAAAAAAGTCTACCTTCAGTTGCAGTTGTACTACAGCTCAATACCGGTTGAGCCTTTGAATTAGATTCTTGTTGCTTAGAACCAATTCAATTCGGGCGAGCAAAACCAATTACCCAGCTGTATTATTAGTATTATTAGATCATGCACGTAATTAATGAACTAAATGCATATACAGTACAGACAACAGATCGTCCAATACCTTCGTTTGGATTAATTATTTTTGGGGATGTTTTTGAAGAACTTTGCTATAGCAGAGTTTTTAGAATATATTTTGAAATATGTTTAGAAAATATTTTAGGATATTTAAGAGTAGAAGAGTTTCTAGAATATATTTTGAGATATTTTTTAAAATTTTAAAAAAATTTAAACTAATTTTTAGATTTTCTTTTAGAGTACTTTTTAAAAATTTTTATTATATTTGAAAAACTAGTTTTTGAAAAACACCCTAAAAATAGAGGATCCAAAACGTACTGCGCGAAACATAAATCGATTCATCTAATAAAGATGGTAGCTCCTCCATCTCCCCTTCTTTTCTTAATCTATTCAAACCAACGAGAGTCCAATTGTTTGGTTCTTCCTCCTTCCTAATTGAAGTAGCAGATTCAAGTATTTTTCAAGCGCATGAATCTCGGTAAAATATGTACGGGACTGTACTACTCACCTAGCTTGCTTTAACTAAGTAGAGCTAGTCAGCCTCCCGAGTTTCTGCAACATGTATGATGACTGTGGCTGGGTCTTCGCCTCGTTTCCATTTGCCCTTATGATCCTTGGTTAATTTTCTTATCCTAACTATATCTTCTTTCTCGTGTGCTCATTGATGGCTTGGTTTCCCGCTTCCACTTAATCTCCGACCCCCACCCCCACTCCCACTTATTTATTTTTTTTTTTTTTTTGGGTTAGAAAAAAACACTCTGCTCTTCCACACGGACATGCTTGTCGTATTATCAATTAAGGATTCCATCTCTCCCATCTCACCAACCTCCTTTGATGCTTCACCAACAAAGATTCCTCTTCTCATTTAGTCATATTTGTGGGTCACTGAGCATAAAATTTTATTCGTATCAGTTTGTGCATGTTTTTCCCATGATTCTAGTTAATTTAAATGAGTTTAAATGTTTGTCAACTACTATGAAATTAAGCTTCTTCTATGCCTGATACAAATCTCGCCAGCTAGATATATATATATATATATATATATATATTCATTGTATGCCCTTTGTCTTCTTCTTCTTTAATTGTTTTTCTCTTTTCTTCTGTTTCTTGTCAACAAGCCTGAGCGTATCTTCTCGTTTCATCTTCAGTAAAATGACAGCAAATCATTCACTAATAATTGCTTACTTTTTTTCGAAGCCCTTCTGGCTAAATAAAGCTGCTTTATTAGAGTTGTCTCGATTTCAAGTACACCTCTCAAGAATTTTGGGAGATAAAAGTGCTTTTGATTGCTGCTAATCGTCAAAGATTGTACATCTCCATTCGTTTAATTTTCATGCTTTCCGACACAACTCATAACCGTGATATATATATATATACACACACACACACACAGTATATATAGAAAATTTTTCCCTTTTGCTGTCGGAGGAAAATTTTGTGTTTTAATTCACATTGCTTGTATTTAATCATCATGTAGTTTGTTGATAGCTTTGCTGTCATATATGTTACGTGTTGTGATGCATATTATGTAAGCAAGATTGCTTATTTTAGCTCTCCATGCACACGTGAGGTAATATTAGGGCTTTAGTTTGCTGCAAAATTAATTGGAAGAGGGATATGGTATCGAATGGGTAACAGAGACGTTGGCGTTTTTCAACTCAGATCGACCAACAGTTTTGCGCCTTAAATAAACTCTTCTTAAAATTAGGAACAGTTTGGGTTCTTTGCACCAAAAGTTTCCTATCCTGTTTATTCTAGTTTTGCTTGTGCTAAATTACATAGTACCTTCAAGATTTTCAGGCATGATTGAGGAATCCAAAGACATAAGCCATACTATAATTCATGAAGATTCCTAGATTACAACCTTATGCAATTAGCAAGATTCACTATTTATTACTAATTTCTTATGGCAGTTCCATACTACAATTCATAAAGATTCCTAGAATACAACCTTATGCAAGCAGCAAGATTCACTATACTATTTATTACTATTTTCTTATAGCAGTTACGAACTGCTGTACTTAATTAATTGGCATGATCTGAAATAGATTATTCATCGCACGATATTCTAATTAAGCTGCACACCTGTATGAAAGACTCGTGACATCAAAAGACACAGGTGTCATTTATCAAAAGTACCATGCTTATGCCAATTATTCTGTTTTTGATTGAGATATCGGTGTACCTATGAATAACTAGATCGAACGGGCCATAAAATAAAATAATCGAATCTGTCGCACTCCCCCTATCCACAAATGAAGGACTAGTTAAGTGAAAATCAGAAAACAACAAAACTAACTAGCCTATATATATATATATATACAAACACGAACTAGAGGCACATAGAACTAGGAGGATTCAATTCGGCGCTTCAGAGTCGAGGAAGTCGTCTTACACCTCCTCCAGCCAACAACAATGCCACGAAAATCCTTCATGATCTGCTCAGCTATTAACTACATCAGGAGGGGAAAGACCCTGCCTAAATACCCTTGAAATTTTTATGGAAAATTGCAGCAGAGGCTACTCGTTTAACAACATTTGTGCACACCTTCCCAAACAACAGGGGCAACAGCAAATATAATTGTGATAGGGATTCAGGAATATCAGTATAACACAATTGACACACGTCTGAGGAGGATCCGCTGCCATCCCGGCAGGCCCAAGCAATCAGTCTATCCTTAGTTGCCAAAGGTTTCCTACAAGCCAACCGTAACAAAAGAGAATATCTGAACGCGCAGTGGTTACCCCGCACAACCTTAAACCAGGGAACTCAAGGGATCCATTGCAGACTTTGAAGTATGCGCACCATGCATGAACTCCAGGGATCCTTTATGCATGTTATGTTGGGGTAATGCACGATGACGATTAGTTGAGTTGTAAAATAAAATTAACGTATCAACGCATTAGTTTTTTTTTTTTTTTTTTTGGCAAACTATAAAATCTTTGCGTATGATAGAATTTTAGCGTTTGTACAAGGATAGAGATGGTAGAATAAGTCTCCATTTTAATTTAAACTTGTGAAATAGATCAACTTCTTTTTCTTTTATCAATTTGCCTAGTAGAAAATCATCTTTTTGATCGATCGATTATGTCTTTTAAGTGAATGCCAAGAATTGTAGACCTGCCATGAAGCCCAAATGCCTCCTGCCTCTGCGGTGCCGTACGTCAAATGGAGTTTTGTTCTTTTTTTTTTTTTTTTTTTAAAAAAATAAAAGGATCGACCTGTCTCTGTTGACATAATAGTACAGTACTACAGTAGTATTATTGTTGGTCCATAGGGTAAGCGGTCAGGAAAAGGGGTGTGTTGTAATTTTAGACGTTGCTCTTTCTGGCCCTTACCATTTGCATTTACACTCATAATGGACAGCCATTTTTTAGGGCCACAGCCTCGGATATAAGAAAAAACTTCCAAGACATCATGTGTGAATGGTAGACTTGTGCTTTTGCTAAACGAGTAGTAATTTTTGTTGACTGGGCGATAAATTTACTGGTACAAAAGCTGGAATTAATATAAAACTTTTTTTTTTTTTTTGGGGGGTAAGAAGGGATCATATCTTACCTTTACATTGATGCTTAACAGGAAGCTAACAATCAAATGCCAATCGAAGAATTTGGAGAATTGCAATTGTTTTCTGATCGATGTAGAAGAAGCTCCACAATTAATAATGGAAAATTTATTATTCGACCACGGCAGAGAGTAGTATTGATGCGATTTCATCAGGTGGATGAGAGAGCGAGCATTGGAAACAAAAATATCCCTCTAAATTAAAAAGGTTCATTGGTTACAAAAAAGAAAATTAAAAAGGTTCATCTTGGCTCCTATTGCTATTATGTCTTCACTCTTTGAGTCAAGAATGTCACTATCCAATGGCGTAAATTTCCTTCAGACAAACTAAACTAAGGATTCAGGTGGTTGAGGTAGGGCTATAGCACAAGATTTTTGATTAACATGTTTTATTCGGGAGTACCTACCGACTTCATTGTATGTGATGATGTATTGTGATAGGTGCGTGGATCCTGACGTGTTTGAAGCGCGGTCTCTTCTCTTGTTTATTAGTTGTATGTGCCGTGCCGGGCCGGTTTAGTAAACATATAATTATAAGCCCTAAATTATTTGATCGAAAAAGTTTTCTTTTTTTTTTTTTTTTTGCGCTTTGTATATAAAGAAGAAAAATGATTACTTCTATCTAGCTACTACTTAGTTAGTTTTTTTTTTTTTTTTTTTAAAAAAAAAAACTCACCGCTCGACGATCTCTTGCGGTACGTACGACCTCGAAAAACTAATAAAAGGCATGCACCACTCCCCGGCATTCTCCTCTTGTCGGATTTCACCTTTTCTCTCGCATTGGCTCATGCAGCCAGCCCACAGCTGATACAGTACCAAATCATTCAGTAATAATTACCTAATGACAACACCTTTCTCTAAAGCTGCTTTATAAGATTCTGATAACAAAGCTCACGTCTAAAGAGTTTGAAGAAATAAAGGAAGAAAGAAAAGATTCTCGATCTAGTCGTAATTGTCAAAGATTATAGGTGTTTGATCTGGCGTTAGGGGACCTAGCCGATAATAAGAGCCCTGGACTTGAATTATTACACCACCACCGCCACCACCACCTTCTTCTTCTTCGTCTTCTTTAATAAGAGCCCAGGAACAAAAAAAAAAAGTATGCACTTCGCATTTTTTACCGTGTCATTTCTAAAAGTCACTACTATAGATTTCAACCTAGTAGCTCATTCTAAACCACAATCAGTGATCGACATTTGGTATTTTCACATCATAGCAATTTTTCGTTTCAAAATGGCAAATTTATATATTCTCCACCAGACAGAGATTCAGTTTACGTTAAAATGGATAAATTGCTCAGGTAAAAAAAAAAAAAAAAGAAGAAGAAATGGATAACGTATTAATTAATCCCTGCTGGTCTAAATGGTCGCCGTACAATGGCTCCTTTGCCCTCCATAAAAAAAAATTTTTTTTTTTTAAAGTCAATAGTGCCGTGATTGATAGGCAATACACTATTGATCCTCCTTTAAGTTTTCCTTTTTTTGTTTTGTTTTGTTTTGTTTTAATAAAAAAAAAATGATTGATTAGGCAATAAGTAGTTGTCTTGAACAAAAAGTTGTACCCTCATATACGCGTCGCGTGACTCTCCGTTGGAGTTCTTCATGTTACTGGGAACTGTCAGTTTTCAATATCACCGTGCAGTATAATTTTAATGCGCATCTTATCTTATCATAGTCATACTATAAGAAAATCCAAAACATGAAAAGTTTTCACAGAGTATCCCATCTCGCAGCAAAAAGTGAGAAACATGCATAATGGGAAAACGAACAGAGAAAAATTAAAATAGAGGGATTTGCCTGTAATTTAAAGGATACAGTGAAATGATTGAGGAGCTGTCTTCTTGTGATCTTCAATAGAGGTTTCAGTAAATAGCGTGAGCTTTTCTTTTTTTTTTTTTGGTGCCTAATTTCATTTCGGCCTTTTTTGATAAGCAAACACTTTCCTCGTACCTCGTATTCACAAGCGGTCGATGAGATCAAAATATGGAGGACGTGGATGGTAGTCATACTAATCTCATGTGTGGTAATGATTATTTCCTCTGGCTTTCTTGGGTTTTATACAAGGAGTTATTGACAAAGCGCTGCAAGGGTCGCCTTGGAAATTATTGTTTTGGGACTAATTAATTGGGGATTTGTTGGAGAAGTTATAAGCAACCAATTTAGAACCAATACTATATATATGGGTGCTGCTGAGATTTGAAATCGTACGTGACAAAACATAGAAAAAAAAAAGAAAAAAAAACTGTGCCTTGTGCGTGTTCTGGGTCACGATTTACAACTAACTGGTTGAGACATATGGTGGTGAAGATTTTAGGACAATTGTGAATTCGAAGGTAATGCATGTGCAGATATGCATGCCCGTTTGGAAAATGGAAACCCCACAAAAGAATATGCAGGATCCAATGTCCTGGCAAAAGGAAACGAACAAGGCTTGCAAATTACCGTCGTTTTGTACAAGGAAAATGTCAAGAGGAGGCCGCAGGGGTCTTAAATTGTGACAGAAAGCGCACCAAATTGTTTGATTTTGAACGGCAGTCTTTTTGATGGACGGACTGAGCACTAATTCATTGTATCTTTTTAACTTTTTACCCAGTTTTAGCTTTGATGATGAGCAAGCGGGATTACTTCGCGATTAATTAGTGGTCTCACGGCAATCTACGAGTAACGTCGACCCTCAGCCGCAACCAACATTCTGTAAATTAAGAAATTTAGCGCCATCGGTCGATCGATCTTAATTTTGTTTTTTCTTCAAGCACCAGCTGAGAGAGAATATGAGTTGCATGCAATATTATGGAAGTGAGAGTAAGAACCCTGGTTTTTAATTTCCTACAACTTGCATGCGTCCAATTCAATTCGCAGTGCTGTAGATGAAGACATGTCTATTACTAGGAACTTGATCCGGTGCTGATCAGTACGTAGGAGATATATATATAATACATATAACGCTAGGTCACAATATTTACCAATCAGAAACCAAAGTTTTATTGAGGCTTGAGAGGAATAATAAGTGGACATCTAATAATGCTAGCTAGGTCGCAATTTTTACCAACCAGAGAGAAGAGAAGAGCAAGAAGGAAAAAACGCACTAGTTTTATTTTGATGTGACGGTATGGCAGCATGTACGCTACCAGGCCCTTTTTCCAATGTACGCAAGGCAGCAGGAAGCGGAAGGGGAATAGTGAGCGCAAGAACTTTGATTAATTTGATGATTTTTCTTCTGTTTGCCCTTTTTTAAACTAGTGCCTCCTTCCCATTCCCACCAGAGTAGAGTAGCAGTAGAGGACTGGAGTATTTGGTTTGCCAGCGCTCCTAAAATCATGATTAGTCGTGCCAATGATAAACGCCTGCACCAACACCGTGGGAAAGGCAGAGAGGAAAAAAGTAGTCCGTAAAGAGGTCCCCTGCTCTGCTGGGGCTCCCTCCAAAGTCTGAGATATGTACGTATGTATGTATATCTATACAGAGGCGGCTGTGTCGTCATAGGACGTCACCTGACAATGGAGGAGCCTACTACAAAGAACAGCCAATTAATAAAAGGAAATAAAAAATGAAATAAGTGAAAGGTATAGGGCATGAATCGATGAATGATAGGTGAGTTGATAAAAATGGAACTCAACCAACTGGAATGGACTCAAATTTCGGGGTGAAAGTGAAAGTGGTGTGGGAGTCTATAACGAAGTTGACTATATATCGGCCCAGTGCTGGTCAGTAAACTCAAAGGTGGTTGCTTTGTCAATTAGTTGGATGAAATCATGATGATTACCATTAGAAATTTGGAAGATGATCAGTAACACACACACACCCCCCAACAAAACCCCAATTATTAGGCTTAAGACCCAACCACCTCTCATAACGGAATTTTGTGTTAGCCTCTGCTATGATTGTTGTTGTCTTCTGTCGACACTCTCCCAGTCCCAGCTGCTGCTGTAGGTGGCTACGTGAATTTAAGGATGGAGAAAGATTCAATTATTCTAATCTAACTCACTCCCAGCAGTGTTATGTATTAATTGCCCCCGTGCAGGGCTGTATAATATAATAATTAAAGTCATGCCGCTCATGTTTTACTGCGTACTATACGTATAAATCAACAGTTTTGAGCAGTAGTACGTACTTATTCCATGTTTAATGGAGTAGTTACTTAATTATTAGGAACATGCATGTTTGGGCGGACAACCATGCAAAATCAACGTACGTCCGTCGCTCGCAATCTTTTCTTTAATTGTAGTAGTATGTAATGTACTCATTTATAATGAACGAGCACGTACGTGCGTGAGCTGCACTGCATTCTTCTTTATCTGTTTGTGCGTTGCGGAGATCCACCCAAATGTGTGGGTGTGTGTGTGTGTGTATATATATATATATCCACGTCATTGGTTATATATATATATATATATATATAAAGACTAGTAGTACTCTACTCTACTCTTTCAATGGCAAAACATCAGCTGCAATGCATGCCTCTTTGGAGCGGAAATTATGCAGCCACTCTGATCTAATCTCCAAACTCTGCCGCAACCTTTGGATAGCTTTTGTCACAGCCAGCTGCTTATTATTTCCGGACAAATGACCCCATCATGCATACTATAACACGTAAACAGCTGCTAGCTCTTATTATTTTTGATCACCCGCCAGCCTTGTACAATAAAAGGTGCGTGCATGGAGTATCTACGTCGTCCAGCATCTGCCAGCAGATTATGATATATACATACATATATATATATATATATATATATAAATAAATAATGGGATGGGTTTTAGTTTTATACGTGTGCGTATACTGTTGAGAAAGGGGAAGGTAAGACATACTAGTAGTAACACGCATGAAGAAGAGAGGGAACTATATATGATATGATAGGGAGAAAGGGGATTTATTTCTTTCTCTTCCCCCTAATGAAAGCGCCATACCTCCCGACCCCAAAATAAACTCTCTCTCTCTCTCTCTCTCATAGCCATTCTTGTCGTTGGGGTTGTTGGCTGCACCCCCACACACACAAGTAAAACGAGAAATGGAGGGAGAGATAAATAGTGGTGGTTTGGCGGGTTCTTTTCCTAGAGATTTTAAGGTCGACTGTCACCGTTTTGAGATGGAGGCATGCCCCCTGCTTGGACTATGAAACCTTGCGGGGGACCCCTCTATATATTCCACCGGTACTACCCTATTTGTGGGCTCCACCAACTCCCTCCTTCTTCCATCTTTTTAGGTGGTTGGTTCTTCTCGAAGCTAAAGGCCCCACCCCAAAAGTACACCCAAAAAAATATCGGCCATGATGCCTCCGGCTTTTTCAGGCATTTTTTGGGGACTTTCATCCTCCCCCGCCACACCACCTGTCTCTCGTAACTATAAATTATAATCCTCCTTTGCCTGTTATTTCCTCCCTCACATCACTTCCGACTTCACTTCTCCTTTACTACTACTATTTCCTATCGTTGTTTCTTTGCCCCCTTCCCTTCCCTTCCCTTTTTCATCAATCTCTTTCACTACTCCACTCGCACCTTGGACCTTCCATCGATCGTCTCTCCGATTATAAACTTTTAACTAACTCCACCAAAAAAAAAAAAAAAAAAAAACTGAGTTTTGGAAGTGTATCTTCATAAACATACACATATATATATTTTTCCAATCGTACGTGATGCCCGCTGAAGAAATGAATCTCTCAGTGAATGGTCAGTCTCAAGTGCCTCCAGGATTCCGTTTTCATCCCACGGAGGAGGAGCTGCTGCATTACTACTTGAGGAAGAAAGTGGCCTCCAAGAAGATTGATCTTGATGTTATCCGCGACGTGGATCTTAACAAGCTTGAGCCCTGGGACATTCAAGGTGCGTACTTGTGCCAGGATACATACCTTCTTTTTTTTTTCCTATTTTTGATGGACGAAATTGAATAAACTAATTTTTCACGTTCGTCGGAATGAATCCCTCAGTTATATTTAGCTTGCCCCTAATTGATTAACTAATTAATTTCATATATATGGGACCAGAGAGGTGCAGAATAGGATCCACCCCGCAAAATGACTGGTACTTCTTCAGTCACAAGGACAAAAAGTACCCCACGGGGACTCGTACAAATCGCGCAACTGCGGCTGGATTCTGGAAGGCAACCGGTCGGGATAAAGTCATTTACAGCAACTCCAAACGAATCGGAATGAGGAAGACTCTTGTCTTCTATAAAGGACGAGCCCCCCACGGACAGAAATCAGATTGGATCATGCATGAATATCGACTAGATGACAACGCCGCCACCAACGCCCATGATATTGTTGTTCCTACCCATGTACATGCCGTCTCCTTCCTTTTCATGTGCTGTCATCATGCTTCTATTTAAAAGTCAAATGGAAATGCTCGACGTGAAAGCGGCGTATAAGATTGATTTCATGCTAACAATGATCTTTTTAGTTAGTTTCATGCTGCATAAACTTCCAGATTTGCTATTGATCGGGACAATATTGGAGTACTCATTTCATTTTCTTTTTGGACCCCCTCCCCCCTCAAAAAAAAAAAAAATTGTGCACAGGCCTCCAGTTTAGTAGGAGATCCAACAAGTGCAGAAGAAGGGTGGGTCGTCTGCCGTGTTTTCAAGAAGAAAAATTACCATAAGGCTGTGGAAAGTTGCCAACATTCAGCCGCCTCCATGGATTCGAGAAGTTTTGGGTACGATAGTTCAGCTTCAGGTAACGATGGCATTCTCGACCGCATCCTTGTATACATGGGCAGAACCTGTAAGCAGGAAAATGGAGCAATAAGTAGTGCTACTACTAGTCATATGTTCGACAGCAATGATGACAGTGATAGCATGCTACCCATGATCACTAATGACCCAACGAACTCTAGTAGTAGTGCTAGCGCCCTCATCAGCGATGGACTTCTTCGTGCAAAGTTCATGCATCTTCCCGGGCTAGCAGACAATAATAATAATAATAACAATTCCTCATCCTTCAGCCAACAAGAGGACTGCAGCTTTGGAGCTTGTGAGCAGTCTATGTCCATGAATGATATCATAGTATCAAGAGAAACAGAGCCTTCAGTTAGCTGCACCATGATCAATGGTCAGGATGCCAACTGCAGCAGCATAAACACCCCTGCCACTGCCGACGATCAAGATCCGAAGGTGGGTGGCGGGCTCAGTGACTGGGTTGCACTTGATCGACTGGTGGCTTCGCAGCTCAACGGGGGGCAAGCAGCCGGGGATGATGAGGTCTTCTGCTTTCCTCTGGAGCAGGAGCATCGGGGCGCATATTCAACGTCCAACCTCCGATCATCTGGCACCAGCAGTAGAAGTAGTAGTAGTAGACCAAATCATCAAGAAACCTCTCAAGTACTACTCTACGGGATGGGCAACGAGGTCGACTTTTGGAGCTTTGCTCGATCCTCCTCATCATCGTCTTCTGACCCTTTGTGCCACCTGTCTGTATAACTAATTTAGTAACTTTACTACTAGTCAATTAGATTAGTAGCCAGCAGTATGCATCCATATATGAGCAGCACACTACGCTCCTCCTAAGTGCGATCTGCCATAATTCATGTGCATGGCTTTCTACGTACGTACGTTGCATCCACAGACTAGTGAGTCAAACAGGGTTTGATACGTACAACATAGATGATACCATAAAAGTAGTACTCTGTTGTAGTTTGATGATACATATATGATGGAGTGGAGTGGAGTGGAGTGGAGTGGGCTATAGGTGTGGTGTATACATCAATGATGGTATATATTGGTAGTTTTTTGTATTGATACACAAAAAGGATGGAAATTGGAAAGGAAGGGAAGGAATATCTCGGATAGGTGGCATGCATTGTCAACCACAATATCTTTGTCTAATAACGATGTCTTCCATTTCCCGGAAAGCTTGCATGACACATGCAGCAGTCGTGACATTTTGCACCTGAAAAACGCGCCGTATCACCCAATAAATCTTCGATCGCCCACCGCTACAGAGGGATCTGGGATAACTTTTCCATCACTTAGTTGGCTTGGTCCCATGTCGGGGATACCGATCTGATCTGTGTCTTTCATGGATGGGGTCATGGATTCAAGGCATAATACGACATGCATACATCTGCAAACGGCATAAATACTTTTTGTTTTGCGAGAGATAAAAAAGTTTGCTTCCTTTTAAGATAGGATGGGAAAGGTCAGCTACCTTCCTTCCTCAATTCGACATGATAAAAGTATATGCATCGTACGTAGAATAGATTAAACATATGGCCGAGACGACCAAGCCATAGCTATTTTAATCATTGTCTCCTTGGATGGGAACGAACTACTGTGCTCCTACCTAGGATACGTCTTCTTTCATAGTACCAGTAACTTAATTGCGAGAGTTACAATTACAGCGAGCGTATTACAATGAGACCAAAGAGTCTTAAGATGCTACTATCACAAATGAAATAGTGAGAGTTACAAACATTTTAATTAAATGGGTGGACGAGAAACAACTGATTGTCCGTGGAGGCATGCATATGCAGATGAATGATCAAACCTAGCGAGGACTAATGGGGATTTGAATGGTGGCCTTTCTTGTTGGAAGTAATTATAAGAGATTGAAATTGTAGCTTTTACTTCGAGAGGAGATTATTAACTTAGCTCAGCGATGGCGTCAGTTTTTTTGACTTGACGCACACATTGTCGCTCGTGGCTACTTCGTACCGCGCGTTACCCCCATTGGCTGCTGGAAATCCATACTCAGAAACAAAACTAATCGAAGCAACTGAGCTACTTAAAAACTAATCGTGTATCTTTCATTCGAAAAATACAGAAAAAGTTTCCTTAGTTGTTCATTTGTATGAAGGATACTCCCCAAAAAAAAAAAAAAAAAAAAGCATCTGTGTTGCATAATTTCCTTAATATATATATATATATATCAACTTGCAATTTTGCTCAATATCATTATATAAAAGGAACATAATGAGCAAAATGTATACCGAACAAAATTGAACAAGTGTTTCATTAATGAATGCGGATCTGAGAGATGCACGCAACCAAACCTTAAAGCACACTTTTCTCCCTTGATTTGATGCTTTTAGTAATCAAACCTTAAACTAATTAAGGTAAAAAAATAATAATAATAATTTGTGGAGTTTTGAATCGGGTTATTATCACTTTACCCCCTTCAACTGTATTACTACTATCAGTTAACGTTATCATTTAGTCACTTTACTCCCATAAGTAATTCAACTCAACATGTTAAGAAATTTTAGACAAAATAACCCTTTATTCTATAACATTACTATGATGTTATTATTACTTTATTCCTTTAAATTATAGCGATATAATCGCTTTAATTCCTAACATTATTTTCTAGGCAATTTATTTCATCGTCAATCTAACTAGTATGGTAAAAAAAATTTAAATATATTTGCCCTTATATATCTAATTAAAAATAAAAAAGTTGGAATGATTATTCTTCTTTTTTTTTCACTTTAACAGATCCAAAAATATAAAAATAAAAGGATTTTCTCGAATTTCTTTTTTCACACTTATTAATACTAGGAAAAGAAAAAAGAGATAAGAAAGGAGGAAACAGAAAATTAGATTTTGCAAAGAAAAAAATAAAAAAAGTCTAATATTATCGTATTAATTTAAGGTTGTTGGGATTAGAATTGAAACTTGGTGGTAAATAGTAAAGTAAAATAATTTTAAAATAATAAAATTATTTAATTCTTTCTTATTTGTATTTTTTAAAAAAAGAATTGAGCGCTCTCTCTCCCTCTCTCCCTCCCTCTCCCGATCTTTCTATTTTTTTAATATCAATAAGATTGCCAAGAAGAAAGATATTAATACTTTGACTTTTTTTCTTGATACTAAAAAGGAGAAGAGCTACTCTAAATTTTTTATTGTTTTTATTATACAAAGAGGAGGGCACTTTCTGCTAAAGTTTTTTTAACTTGCTAAGTTAGTTTCATGGTGGGATAAATTGCCTAAAAAATAATTATATGGGGTAAATTGATAATGAGACTATAGTTTATGGGGGTAAAGTGATAATAACTTTAAGGGCTAAACTTGTCTTTTTATTTTAATTAACAAACTCTATTAAGTTTGACCGCTAGTCTTGGGGCAAAATGACTAAAAGATAACGTAATGAGGAAATTGATAACAATATCGAACATTAAGGCCGGGATAAAGTGATAATAACCCTTTTGAATCTGCCGATATTTTGCCCGGACGACCCCCCCCCCCCCCCCCCCCCCCCCCCCCCCCGCGGAACATCTGTATAATGCGTAAAAGTTGAAGAGTAGTAGTAGTAAGGTAATCGGATGGTGGGGAAGATAATGTCGTTAAAAAACAAAAGGTTGGCAGAGGCACGTGCATATGTTTATAATTGATATAAACAGTTTGGTGGGGTGGGGTTATTATCATCAAGCTTTGTGGAAAACTCAAACCTAGAGAGAATTGGCAGAGTCTTTTTGCTTTTTTTTTTTTTTTTTTAAATATCTTTGAGAATAGAAATTCGTGGCCTATACATGTTATTGGAAAGACGTGATCCATTTTCTAGTATTGTTTTTTCACAGCAACAATTCAGGGCTGAGTGGTTTTTTTTTTTTTTTTTTTTTAGGGTGCGTTGAGTGGTTAGCGTGAGTGTGTTTGTTACTCATGGTCAGGGCGATGGATTACAGTATCGTGCTTGTTTCTTGAGAGAATTATTCTGCCGTTGAAAATGAGAATGAAAATTGCAGGCATTAGGCTGAGGGGAATCATTCATCATACTCCTACGCTGTCCACTGCTTCTTTTCGAGTGAATGGGAATTGGAAGTTATGGGCACGTAGTTATAATAATTGGAGTATTTGATTTCACGGTGAGTGCGGGCATTTTCAACATTATCTAATCCAACGGACGTCACTTCAACCAAACCAAATTCTTCACTTCTCTGTTCTAATCGAATCAATCATTTCGCTCGCCCCAAGCAAATTGCCTCGTCGTCTACCGGTACAGTTGTTTAGGCCATGTACGTGTGCGAAAGCATATACAGCACTTAGTTTTATCCTACAAGCCTAGCTACAACATCCTATATAAATACAACCCTACTCTCCATGTCTTAACGTTAATTCTATTCTACCCGCCATTATTATCAAAAGACTAACTAACTTATTAGCTTGACATCAGAAGATTGGAGAATATATTGTGGGCGAACAGTGAAGAACCCCTTGATATGATTCTTGCTGCTACAAGGTTACATACATAGAGTATATACATATAGTAGATGAACCTCCGGGACGAGCTATGCCTGTTTGAAGCTGGATTTACCGACAAGGGTCCCCAAAAAGCTAGATCGGAATGAAAAAGGCAATTAATGTGTTGTTTCTTCATTATTTAAATAAAAGCCATGTTTGTGGAACAAAATACAGTAATTGAATATGTTTCTGAACACAAGCACCAACATTGGACTTGTAAACTACCGCTGGAGGCAGCAGCGGCATCATTTCCAGCTGTGTGCTATTTGTGCGCAAAGTTTGCCTTGTCAAAGTCCGATTCAAGCGGATGAACGCGGTTATTGAGTAGCCTTGGACAGGCAAGACCACGACCCTTGACTCGGATCACATGACAAGATTATAAATCTATGGTTCTATCAGAAGACTGGCAAGATTATAAATCTATAATGGTTCTCTCCTGCCAAAGCATAGAAAGAAAGCTTCCTGCTCAGCCCATCAAAGTTTATGGAGTCATATGCACAATCAGTCGGATGACTCGAAAATAGACTAGTAAAAGAATTTATTTAAAAGAATTAACCAACGAAAGGTCATCTTCACCTGAGATTTTGAACGAGAAATGCTGCGCCTTGGATAACATCTTATCACTTGCTAGCATACTTTCTCCAAACAAATAGATACCAAGATTTGAAGAGCAGTCGCATTTCATCCGAAATCACTCTAAGTGGCACAAAGAAGATAATGCAGAAGGAGAGCAAGCCAAACTTCTAACTGCAGAATTCATGATCATGAATTGGTACTCGAGATATGCTCAAGACAAGAGGTGGATAGCATTTACAGATATCTCTCTCATTGGTCGAGCATAATGCCATGAACTTCAAAATACAATAGGATACAAGTTAATGACTATAAAATTGCTAAAAACAAATACAGAATTTAATACTAGAAAAAAAAAAAAAAAAAATCTCCTCCTTCCTAAATGTTTGTTTCTGTCGTGCCCTTCCCAAATGTAATGTCTTCTTTTCTGTACAAAAACTACTTTAATCATAAAGGATTACTAGTTTCCGAGAATTATAAGCACCGAATCCGTAATTGGACCTGCTATATTGCTATATCTTTCAGCTTTAAATCCACCACAATGTAAACCTATCATGCTTGCTACTTCCCCTTTAGGATTATACACTAGAGTGTTTCCTAGATTATGCCCAGTGCAATCGAGACATTCAATATCAACACAATAGCAGCCATTGTGACAATAGATTATGAAATGTCCTCTAGTCCTGTAACAACAATGAATTTGTTAATGGCTCAGAACAAGAAGGCTGACAATAGGAAATAAAACACTAGATCAAATAATCATAGCCAAATCAGCAACAATACGTTGTTGACTGAGACTCTGAAATTTCCTAATGTATTAACATGCCACTTACAGTTTACATCTTGATCTACATTATTGGCTAGCTTGTTGGGCTACTTCAGAACTTCAAAGATGAACATAAAACTCATAAAATGATGGTACGGAGATATTCTTTAGCTCACCTCATGGATGATCCTAGGTTGCAAAAAATTTCAAACTTTTTAAGTGATGAGCACGAAGTTGGGAGCTGTATACCAAATGGATTTCGGCTCCTGTGGTTTTGTTGTACCTGTTATCCCCCTCAGATGTTATATAGACTCTGTCAGAAACTCAGGTGGATCTATAAGAACAACCAGGAAAACCAAAAAGAGTAAAGGCATTTTGTCCATCATACCAGCCACAATCTACTAGAATTATCCAGTTTAATCCTACTAAACTTCAGCATGACTTGTAAATTGTCAAAACTGATTCAGCACTGTGCTTATGTTTCAGAAAAGTAGCATCATAATGGGCAAATAACCCATCATATTCAGACGCTTTTTGCCCAGTGATATTCTGCAAGCTGGTTGGGGACCAATTTATCTTTAATTATTTCATTCATTTATCAACAGATGTTGCACCAAAGCAATATTTTCAAGACTGAGGTTCACAACAGCAGATAGCCCTGTGTTACTCATTTAAAAAGCAAGTATCTACATCAGGGAGATTCAATGATGAGGTACTAATTAAGTTATTTGGATTAACTGGGGAATTTGACATATTTCACCATACTTTAGCCTATCTCATTATCAAAAATCCATCTGGCAGCAATTATGATAAGCATATAACCAATCTCGCAGGCTATGCATCTTAATTTTCCTCTTTTGACAGAATAGAACCCATGGATATACCAAGAATCAACATTTACCCAAAGCCTCGCCTACGGCTTAATTGAGGACAACCTCAATCCTGAATGTGGATTACATAGCAAGCGGTGCACCAAGAACAGACCTCAATGTTATTAAGTTCCTAGTCTCTTTCTCCAGCAAAGAATGTAAGTGATCAGGCAAACTTATAATTCCAAACAATCGAGATAGTAATTTCCAAATGCAAGCACAAGATATAAAAGAGAGACAAAAAAGAAAGGCGCACACCCCGGGGGGGGGGGGGGGGGGGTAAGGTTGGAGGGGAGAAAAGAGAAAAAGGTACGTACTCAAAGGAACGCAGAAAATTCAAACAGGGCACTAGCAGATGTCATATCAAAGAATGAACGACATGGAGAAGCAACCGGATAAAAGAAATCCATGGTCATGTTAACTGGAGCATAGTTATTGTAGTAGCAGTAATTTTGAGGTACAATGAGACTAGCTAGGTACAAATGGGACAGAGAACCAAGCCATTCTCATTACAATGAGAGCACCTGACCACCACAGTCCGCTCCAGGGAATTGTGGGTTTGATCCATCTCATCCTCCATTGGAGACACCATCTTACAACTGCCGTTACACTGAAAGCAAGGCAAGAACCTGGCACCCCCACAGCCATCGCAAACATTATTATGCCCGGGTCTCAATTTGGGCAACCCCGCAAGCAAACCCCCCAAAGCCCCATCTTCAGCTATTCTCATGACCTCCTCCACCCCGCCAATGTATCTCCCTTTTATGAATACCCTGGGAGGTATCATCAAACTAGAGTTACCATTGTGACAGGGTCTAGGCTTGATCATCAGCATTAGTTCTCTGAGCTCATCCCTAAACCCTCTATCCATGGAAACGTCTCTTTCGCAAATCAGAACTCCATACCCCTGAATAGCAGACCTCACGGCATTGCAAGCTTCGAAGGTCTTGCGGATGCCCCTCAGCGTGGTGGTGTATATCACCACTTTAGATTCCCCATTAGGAGGGCAGAGCTTTTCAAATTCAACCAGGGAAAGGGATGAGGAGGAGCAACTCCTTGCGGGAGCTAAAACGGCGTCGCGGGGGTCGTGTAAGGTGGGGATTTGGTTGGATTGAGTGAAGCAGGAGGGTAGATTCGGGTTCGAGTTTTCTTTGGTGGTGGAGGAGGAAATGGAAGGAGTAGGGGAGAATCGGAAGCTAGGGTGGTGAGGAGGTGGAGTGGAGTCGAGGCCAGCCATGAGCTCCCAAGAGTTGATGATGTCGTCGTCGGGTTTGAGGGGTGGCCTGAGATCGGAGGACAGTGAGGTGAGACTGAGAGTGAAGCCAGGAGGCGGGGTCGGGGGAACAATGGTGCCGGCGGGAGAGGCGAGGTCGGAGGAAGGTGGTGGCGGGGGGTCAAGAGTCAAGAGACCGTAGGTGGTGGAGGTGAGCTTGACAATGTGGTGGGCAAAGGCGGAGGAGGAGCCGCCGATTTGGGAGAAGTCAGGGTCGTCATGGGTCAGGAGGGTGGAGGAAATGCAGCCCATTTTTTTTTATTTTTTATTTTGAATTCTCAAGGAAGACGAGAAGAAAGGACAGAAAAGAGTGGGAAAGGCAGCGACGGGAGTCAGTGAACTCAAACCGAAGCAGTTAAAAATGAAAAAGGGAAAAGCAGCAGCGTAATGGCACTCGGCTAGTAAACGCCAGTACTAATTTTCTAAGATTGTATGAAATCTTGTTTCAAAAATATATAATAAGATAATATACAAAAATTGATTATGGAATCTGTTGATAACTATTAACTTAAGGACTACCCGCAAGGACTAAGAAAGTTGTCCGTTTGGATTCCTTATTTTTGCTTTTGTTTTTGAAAAATTATTTTTTACCTTTCAAATGTTACAGTAAATATGTATTTCTAAAACAACTGTAAAAATATCATATCCAAATATTATATCAAAAACAACTCCATATCTATATTTCAATTATGTATATAATATATATATTATATTAATATAAATTGAAATATACAAATTGAAAATTGTATATTTATATATTATATAAACATTTATATACATTAATATTATACATAATATTGTATATTATACATAACATAATATAATATAGTTAATATGTAATATTGTATACATAAATGTATAAATATTTATACATAATATATTATGTACATTATATTATAATATATACATTATTAATGTATAATATTATTATGTACATTATTGTGTATAATAATGTATAATAATGTTATGTATAACATATAATATACATAATATGTAATAATGTATAAATATATAAATGTATATTATGTATAATATATTATATTATGTATATTATATTATATATGTACAATATTATGTATATTATACAAATTGAAAATTATATATTATATATTATATAAATATTTATATAATGAAATATACAATAAATATTACAAATTGAAATATTATATAAACACCATATTATAATATTATAATATTTATAATTAATATTAATGTATATTATATATTATATATTTATATATATTATAAATATTTTATTTTATGTAAAAAATATTTTTATATATTTATAATATATTTATATAATATTATATATATTATACATTTATATAAATGTACATGTATACATAATATATATATTAATGTACATTTATAATATACATTTATATTATGTATTATATATAATATAATACATTTATACATTTATATTAATATAAATAATATTAATTTTACATTTATACATTTATACATAATATTAATATATATTTATAATATATTAATTTATACATTTGTATAATATTCATTTATAATTTATACATTTATAATAATATACACTTATACATTTATAAATATATTTATATTATGTATTATATAAATATATAAATATATTTATTTATAAATATTTATAAATGTATTATAAATGCATAAATGTTTATAAATTTAAAAATTATAAATTATAAAAATACTCAAAAATATGTTTTAAAAATACCTCTAAAAATAATCTAAAAAACATCTACAGTAAAAGTTTTTCATATAGTTTTTGAAAAACAACCCAAAAAACAACTAATCCAAACGGATTTATATTTCAAAAATGAAATGCTACAGTGCTGTTTTTGAAAAATAATCCCAAAAACAACTAATCCAAACAGAGCCTTGTTGGTTCTTTAATTTCAAACTTCAGGTCCGAATGAGACTTTTAAGTTCAAAACGTAATAAAAAATGAGATTTCGTTTTCTGGCTCAAAGATTAATGCAAAGTCCCCTTTTTTTTACTTTTTTTTTTTTTTTTGGAGTTCCATCATTCATCATTATTGATGAATCTTAAATGAAAAGGAAAGTCTCCATTACGTTCTTGTTAATTGAAGGAGGACACTTTAAGTCAATATAAACAAGTTAAACTAAAGGACGGGACAGTCTTCTTCGCGCCACATCAACTAATATTTGTTTTGTGTTGTCACCGCAAAAATATGTGCTCCTACTTGTGAAGAAGAGGCCAAGTTTCACATCCAGCAATGAAAATGGGCGGGGAGGGGATCATGACACCTTCCCTTTCTTCGTACTAGTATATATTTTGTGAAAATTAATAAAAAGTTCATCAAGGGTAGAGCGCTAGTATGTGTTTTTTTTCCGGGAACTATACGTGATTGTATTAATATAAAGCTTAGTGTATTTGAGTAACGGTCCAAAGAACTGTATAACCAGTTTGTTTGGATTGTAAGTTATTTGAGATATTTTACTGTAGCACTTGTTGCGATATGATGTATGTAAGATAAAAATGTAATTGAAAAGATAAAAAAGTGTATTGAAAATTATAATGATGATGTAAGCAAATATATTTGAGAAAATAATCAGCTGTCCAAACAAACCCGTATATCTCGACACTTAAGGAGTAACGAAAGTTCTTGACTCATCTCTAAAAATGTCTAAAGCATATAGGTTAAAACTATTACAATAATTCATATTATCGATTTTTTTTTACGCAAAAAGATCACAATTGAAACAAGTTAGATAAAAGCCTTGATGTCCTCCGCAAGCGTGAATGCATGTATGTCTGCCCCTGTGCCACCTAATAAGAAATTGTAATGATCAACAATCCTTTTAAACTTTAGATGGAACGTTTAAGCCAAGGACCTTTGCGTTTTAGACCAGATTTAAAGCACTCTACTTGTTTGTTACTCCAAATTGGTCGAGACAAATAAGGAGGTGGAGAATAGAGATAACCTCCCAAGATGCTATTGTTTTTTTTTTTTCTTCTTCTTAATTCGTTTTAAAGCAAAGAGAGGAGAGATGGATTTAAAATTTAAGTAAGAGAAAAAGGAAAATTTGAATTTTATTTTATTTTTATCCTGGTTACAATGGAAATAAAACGGGGTGATGCAATAGGCATAGCATGTGAAGCAAACAAAGGCTTTAGTTACTCTCCTTCCGTGAGAAAAATTTGAATTCAGAACTTATAATCTTAAATTTTGGTTTGCTTTGTGATTTTTCACACACTATTTTGATCCCTTTTTTTCTCTTACAAATACTATTAAAATCAATTAAATACAAATTAGTTCATCAGTGAGGAGGTGATTTTTGGTTGGTAACTAGACCGACCTGGATCAGTCCTCTCTGAGATGAAGTGAGGTGAACTCCTGTGTCCGAAGTGAACCTCCTTGTCCGAAGTGAGTGGCGGAGCTTCTCTAATTGAGGAGGTGATTTTTGGTTGGTAACTAGACCGACCTGGATCAGTCCTCTCTGAGATGAAGTGAGGTGAACTCCTGTGTCCGAAGTGAACCTCCTTGTCCGAAGTGAGTGGCGGGGCTTCTCCCCTGGTATCACTCCGACGATCAAGTTAGTATGAGAACGAGAATAATGAGAATGAGCTAATGAACAGTGTCTGCTTACTTGGTGGGAGTGTGAGTGAGGTATTTATAGGAGAGTAGAGGCGAGGCTCTGGACTTATGTTAGTGGGACCCACTCTGACATTACGGCTCTGTCTCCTGTCAGGGAGTCTGACTCTGACACTGTAGCCGCCTGGGAGTGATGACGGAGGACATGGTGCAGGTGCCATTAAGGGCTCCCAGTGCTTTTCAGATAAAGTACTGGTCCTGGATGATGTCAGATGGGTTGACCTCATCAGCGTGCAGCCGAGGTGGAGGTGCCAAGGTCACCTACACGGTTGACTACGGATCCGGCCGAGGTCTGGGACGATACCCCAGACCTGGATGGACTCTGAAGAGGGACGAGGTGACTTCACCTCGGACACGCGGGGTGGCCGAGGTGAGCACCCTCAATAAGCCCCCCAAGCCTCGGGGGCTTCGGGCCAGGGAGGTACCGAGGCTTTTTTGTGCCGAAGTCGTGAAGAGTCGGGGTCCCCAAAACTACTCCGGGAGATGCGGGGACGTGACACGTGGGCGAATCAGTTGATAGGACGTGGTCACTGATAACCGTCGCGTCGTGAAGTAGTGGGACGTTTCGTGCAGAAGGTGTCAGTCGAAAGGACGGGGCATTAATGAGGAGAGAGGGAGGCGTGGCGTTTTGAACTCGGTCGTGGTCGTCTTTTCGTATTCTTGCCGCCTCTTCGGATTCTGGCCATCCCCTATAAATAGGTGGTCCCTTTCACCGCATGGCCCATCACTTTCTTTCTTCGCTTGTGACTTGCAAAATTTGCGAGGGTTGCCGAGGTCAGTCTTTCCAGCCGAGATCATAGCCGAAGTCATCCACTGCGTCCAGTTCCGTAGACAATAGTAAGTATCCCTTTTCTTTCTTATCTCGTCTTTCACCCATGGCCAAGACGGCTAAAACCCATAAAGAAATCGTGACCCCGAGCTACCAGACCGAGGTGAGGGCGGATCCTGAGGAAGAAGCGACGACGTCCAGCTCGGAGGGGTCGGCACAGAGTTCTGAGGAAGGATCGACCGAGATGAGAGCCAGAGAGACAGCCTCGGAATTGGAATCGTCCGAGATCAGCGAAGGCGGCTCCGAGGTGGAGTATAATACCGAGCTCGGGACCGAGATACCCCATGACGAGGGTGTACCGGAGCCAGTTGCTCCAGTGGACGTAGCCAACATCGACTTCGGTCATATGCCGAAGTTTAGGAGTCGCGTAGGAAGAGATAGGGCCATGAAGGTGGTAGACAAGTACCCCTTCCGGCCTTGGTACGAAATTTTGCCGCCCGAGGTGGATGACACAGCCGCGGAGCCCCCCTTTGGCATGGTGGCCGTCTACGTTCAACAGCTGGAGGCCGGGCTGAGGATGCCGACGTCGAGGTTCCTCCGGGACTTACTTCGTCACTTTCAGGTGAGAATCACCCAACTCACCCCGAATGCGATCCGCATCATTGTGGGGTTTGAGATGCTGTGCCGACATCAAGAGGTGACTCCCCCCGTCGATCTCTTCCACCGATGCTACACCCTCAAGGCGCACGCGACGGATAAGGGATGGTTTTATGTTGGCAACCGGAACAATGCCATCCCGAAGTTGGTGATCGGTGCTCCCAGCTCGATCAAGAACTGGAAGCGCGACTACTTCTTCGTGTCCGGAGTGGACTTCCCGAGGGGTTTTTGGTGGAGGCCAATTAAGGCGAAGGCCGACCCCTCTGCCGGGGATGCCGAAGAGGAGTCTTTCCAGAAGCTGATGAAGTCGGGACTTCGGCTGTTCAGCCATGACTACCCCGAAGCCGTGCTCGTGGATGGGGGGATAAGTCAAGCCGTGATCAACACTACCAAGACTCCCTTCTTTTCCATTAAACTTGAGAAACCTTGTAATTTTCTTTCATGGCTTTTCTTTTCACTTCGGCTAAGGCATATGATAATATTTACTTCTTGTGCAGTGGTCAAGTTGTCCGATATCGTCGTCTCCAGCTCGTCCGAAGTGGCCAAGAGGCCGAAGAGGAAGAGTACTGACGAGACATCGGCACTTCCGCCGAAGAAGAAGAAAACACAAGGACAGGCTGCCAAGCCCCCGGCGGCTACAAGCACTCCCACCAAGGTCGGCCAGGGCAGCTCGGCCACCGCGGCTACTGGGTCCACCTCGTCCGTGTCGGGGGGAGTGCCTCTCGGAGTCGTCACGGCACTCCCACCTCCTCAGGGCCGAGGCAAGCAGTTAAAGGCCCCGGTCAATCCAGTCTCGGGGACCTCGCTATGAAATCGTTTCCATAGCCCCCCAGTGTTTCCCGGGGAGGAGAAGACGCACTCCGGCAATCATTGGTGTCCGAGCTGGAAGATTTCGGTCAACGACAGGTGCCAAAATCCTCTGGTCGCTCAAGAGCTAGTAATGCACTCCACTCTGCCAAGGGATTTGGAGTTCATGAAGAAACTGAGCCCGGCCGAGCTGGTTCAAAGTCTGATGGTGACCACGGCTTCCAACTCAGCTTTTGCGGCCGAGATGGCTCACAGATACTGTGCTCTAGTCGAGGAGCAGGACACCGGCAAGTTGCAGACTCAGATCTCCAAGTTGGAGAAACAACTGGCGGTGTCCGAATCCGAGAAGTCGGAGCTTCAGAGGCAACTTCAAGAGGTTGAAGCTAAGGGTGGGGAGGCCGAGGCTACGATGAATAGTCTTAGATCAGCCCTCGAGGAGGAGCAGAAGAGGGGGGACGAAGTGAAGAAGTCCCACGCACAAGCTCTCGAGGGTGCTGGAGCCTCGGCTGTGGACGCGTTTCGGAGGTCCGATGCCTTCATCAAGGATCTCGGCCAACTGCTTACGCCTAACTTCATGTTTGGCTTCACATCAGCCATTGACGAGGCCGCAGCTCACCTCTCCTCCGAAGCCTTGGAGTCTTTGAAAAATCATGCCAGCTACAATGAAGACTCCAAGGAGTTATGTGACCGGATGGCCGAAGGCATTCAGGCAGGAAGGAACTTGGCCGAAGTCCAGGTCGAGTTCAACAAGTGGCTGTCCGAACTCGACGACGTATTCGAGGACGTGGAAGTAGAGGAAGCTGAGGGAGACGAAGCCGGGGGGGACGAAGTCGGAGGGGACATCGGAAAAGAGCCTGGAGATGAACACCCCGGCGGAAAAGAGGCCGAAGAGGAGGCTGCCCAGGAGGGAGCCAAGACCGGGAACGGAGCCGAGACGGGAGTCTAGGCTCATATGCTTCGAGGGGGTGACCGAGGTGAAGTGTTTAGTAGCACTCCGACCTCGGCCTTGTATTTTTTGTAATACTTCTGTTGAATGAAAGTCTGTTTCTTTTCATCTCAGCTCTTTAATTTCTTGTTTCTTGCTTTGACTTCATCCCTTGTTTGTCCCCCTTATTTTTTAATAAAGGATGCTGGGCATCATATTGTTGAAAAATAACTAAATAGCTGAAGCCATAACTTGACAAGATAATTGGATGAAGTCAACTTTGATGAAACAACTGAATGAAGTCACAACTTCAAGCATAATACAACCTAAGGTTCTCGGCGTGCCAAAACCTCGGCACTAATGAGCCATCTCGGTAGCTCAGTTTACAATACCCTTTAGGGTCAGATTCCACAACTCGGTAAGGGCCTTCCCATTTCGGGCATAATTTCCCTTGCGGCTCAGCTCGGCTGACTGAATTTTTCCTGAGAACCAAGTCTCTAGGACGGAATCTACGATGTCTGACACGGGCATTGTAATAGCGTGCCAGTGTGTTCTTGTATGAAGCTATCCGGGCTGAGGCGAGATCCCTTCGTTCTTCGACGAGGTCGAGGTCCAGCTGCCTCTCTTCGTCGTTCACCTCGGCGGCATAGGCTGCCAGCCGAGGGTTGAGAGTAAGGATCTCAGCCGGGATGACAGCCTCGGCGCCATAGGTCAGGGAGAATGGGGTCTCTTGCGTCGCTGACCTCGGCGTAGTCCGATATGACCACAAGACATTGGGGAGTTTCTCCACCCAAGATGACCCAGCTTGGTGTAGTCGGGTCTTGAGGCCATGCAGGAGAGTCCGGTTGAAGTTTTCTGCTTGACCATTGGCCTGGGGGTGGCCAACCGAAGTGAAGTGTTGCTTGATGCCGAGGTTCTCGCACCAGGTCTTGAATGGGTTCTCGGCAAATTGTCTCCCATTGTCCGAGATGATGATCTGAGGTATGCCGAAGCGGCAGACAATGCATTTCCAAAAGAATTTCTGAATGGCCAGCCCCGAGATGGTCCGAAGTGGCTCGGCCTCGACCCACTTAGTGAAGTAGTCCACAGCAGTCACCAGGAAGGTATAGCCCCCGACCGCTTTAGGGAAAGGACCTATGATATCTGTCCCCCATTGCTCGAATGGCCAAGGTGAAGTGATGGGGACCATGAAATTTGAGGGCTGGTGATGCTCGGGTGCGTGGACTTGGCAGGAAGGACAGCCGAGAACGAGGTCCTGGGCGTCTTGCCGAAGTGATGGCCAGAAGTATCCAAGGAGCATAGTCTTCTTGGCTAACATCCTGTGGCCGACATGAGCTCCGCACAGGCCTTCGTGGATCTCGTGGAGGATATGACGTCCGGCCTTGGGAGTGACACACCTCAGCCAGGGGCCGAGGTAAGAGCGTTTGTACAATTCTCCATCGCGGAGGGCGTATCGAGCCGCCTTGCGTTGTATTCTTCTCGCCTCGGCTCGGTCTTCAGGGAGTGTTCCTTGACCCAAGAAAAGGATGAACGGGGTCATCCAGGTATCTTCGGAGTGCACGGGGCAGGCCACCTCTTCCACATATCCGGGTTCATTCAGAACTTTCACTAAGACCGTCTTGTTGAGATTAGAGAATGAAGTGGAGGCCAGCCGGGATAAGGCGTCGGCTCGCTTATTCTGGGACCGGGGGATTCTTTGGATTTCGAATGACTTGAAGTATGCGGTGAGTTGGTGAACCTTGGAGAGGTACCTTTGCATGGTCTCATCCTTAGCCTCGTATTCACCAAGAACTTGGCGCACAACAAGTTGGGAGTCACTGCGGACGTGGACTTACTGGGCGCCGAGCCTTCGGGCCAGCTGGAGTCCAGCAATTAAGGTCTCGTACTCGGCTTCATTATTGGTGGCTGGGAAGCCAAAGCGGAGGGCGTAGGAGCACACCTCTCCTTGAGGTCCTTCCAGGAGTAGCCCGGCTCCGCAGCCTTCTCCATTAGAGGATCCATCGACATACAATGTCCATGGAGATGCAGTGGACACTTCAGCTCCGGCGGAGGCGGACTCTGGACCGTCCGTGAAGGTCAGCTCGGCGAGGAAGTCGGCTAAGGCTTGTGCCTTTATGGCTGTGCGAGGCTCCTATGTTAAGTCATACTCTCCCAACTCGACAGCCCACTTGGTGAGGCGACCAGAAGCTTCGGGTCGAACCAATATTTGCCGAATGGGTTGGTCGGTCCTGACCGAGATGGGATGGGCTAAGAAGTAGGGTTTCAACCGTCGAGCCGCGTGGACTAGCCCCAGCACTAGTTTTTCCACTTGAGTGTATCGAGTCTCCGGCCCCCGGAGAGCTCGGCTGACGTAGTAGACTGGCACTTGGGTGCCCTCATCCCGGATAAGAACAGCACTGACAGCCTCGTCGGCTGCGGAGAGGTAGAGGTAGAGCTTCTCCTCGGGCCGAGGTGAAGCGAGAGTGGGTAGGTGATGCAAGTATTGCTTCAACTGGTCGAAGGCAACCTGACACTCCTCAGTCCAGGCAAATTGGTCAGACTTCTTCAACACTTTAAAGAAGGGCAGGGCCTTCTCAGCAGATTGAGACAAAAAGCGGTTCAGTGCGGCCAGGCGTCCATTCAATCTTTGGACTTCTCGGACGTTCCGAGGTGGGGACATGTCCTGAATGGCCTTGATTTTGTCGGGATTGGCCTCGATTCCCCGGTGGGAAACCAGATACCCCAAGAATTTTCCCGAGGTGACGCCGAAGACGCACTTCTTGGGATTCAGCTTCATCCTCGAGTCCCGCAGGACCCCGAAGATTTCCCTCAATTCTAACAGGAAGGATGAAGTGGCGAGACTTTTGACGAGGATGTCATCCACATAGGCCTCCACATTGCGGCCGATCTGATTCTTGAAGAGTCGGTTGATCAGCCTTTGGTAGGTCGCCCCGGCGTTTTTTAGCCCGAATGGCATGGTAGTATAACAATAAGTACCCTGGTTGGTGTAGAACGCCGTCTTCTCTTGGTTCTCTTCACTCATTCCTATTTGATGATACCCTTTGAAGGCATCTAGGAAGCAAAGGATCTCGTACCCCATCGCCGAGTCGACGAGGGTGTCTATCCTCGGGAGGGGATAGCAGTCTTTGGGACAGGCCTTGTTGAGGTCGGTGAAGTCTACACACATTCTCCATCCGCCGGTGTCCTTTTTGACCATGACTGGGTTGGACAGCCAGGTCGGATATTGGACTTCGTGGATCATCTTGGCCGGCAAGAGCTTGTCGACCTCGTCCGATATGGCCTTGCTGCGTTCGGGGCCGAAGTGCCTCTCCGCTTTGACCACCGCAAAGCTGACAGGCACAGTTCGGCAATGGGGATGACGCCCGATAGTCACCATTAAATTCACCATACCCTCCGGGTGGACGACGTGTCCCCCGAAGCCGACAAGGGGAGTTCTGACCGGAGTGAGTTGCTCCCGGGTCAACTTCAAACTCTCGAAAGTTCGGTAATACATGACGTCTACCGAGCTTTCGGGGTCAACGTAGACCTTTTTGACTATGTAGTTATTTGTGAGGACCTCAATCACTAGGGTCTCGTGATTGCTGGAGGCGGCGGGGACAGGGTCACGGGGACCATAGGTTATCACCTCGGACAGCCTCGAGCTCGGCTCGGCCACATCCATGCCGGCTTGGCGGTAGATCCGCTTTCGGGAGTTCTGGCTGTCTCCTCCCGTGGGGCCACCTGAGATGGTGTTGATCACCCCGGCTATATTTGGGCCGTAGCCTGGTGATCCGTCACGTGGAGGCCTCTGATCCCCCTTGTGGTTCTCAGGACCTCGGCAATTAAGCTTGGTGTCCCGCCTGTCCTCTCGGCGAGGACCTCGGCTCTCCCGGTGAGAGGCATTTCGGTTGAAGCTTCCGTCTTTGCGGATGAACTGCTTCAGGTATCCTTGTCGGATCAGGTTTTCGATCTCTCGCTTCAGATCGTTGCAATCTTCAGTCTCGTGCCCAACGTCTCGGTGGTAGGCGCAGTAGAGGTTGGAGTTCCTCTTATCTCTCCTCCCAGGGATCTCAGGAGGTGTTCGGCCGAGGTGATTTTGCCTCATCACCCCCAAGACGTGAGACCGACTAGAATTGAGTGGGGTCAGCTCGGCGTCCGAGGTGGACGATCTCCCTTTCACTATTCGATCAAAGACACTCCGGCGGTCTCGGAGTTGGTTTGAAGTGCCACTTGGGCCGGGTTCACCTCGGCCGATGTCTTTCCTTCTCCGGTTATCTTGTCCCGTACGAGAGGCTTGGGCTTCTCGCTTCATGCGATTAACATCTTCACTTCGGATTCCCTGGTCCACTCTTTCCCAGAGTTCGTGAAGTGTACGGGGGTAATCCCGATGGATTTCGGTGTTGAAGAGTCCGGCCACCAACCCGTTGGTAAAGGCCGCGAGAGTTACCTGCTCATTCTGATCAGGTATTTGCACATTCTCCTCGTTGAACCTTTGAGCATACGAGCGAAGAGACTCGCCCTGGCCCTGTTGAAGGTTCAAGAGATAAGCTGAAGTCTTCGTGATTGGTCGAGACGACACGAAGCGGTGGATGAACCGGTCTATCAGCTCATCCAGGGAGGAAATGCTCCCCGGTTCCAAACTCCAGAACCACTTCCGGGCAGTCCCATGTAGGAAAATGGGGAAAGCCCGACAAATCACGGCGTCGGGGACGCAATAGAGTCGGAATGCGGAGATGAAGGCGCGGAGGTGATCCTCGGGGTCACCTCGGCCGTCATAGGTGGGCAAATTTGGAAGCTTGAAGTTCGGGGGTACCATCTCCCCATTGATGTCATCAGTAAAGGGCGGAGCCCTCATGTAGTCAGAAGCCAGGCCCCCGGAGCGCCGAGGTGGGTCCTCAGCTCGTTTCCCCAGCAGTCCCCGAGAAAGCGCCCGGGAGATGGAGGCAAGTTTAGACGTTGCCTTGGAGGAGGCGCGCCTGGAGGTACTCCGAGAGACTCGCCCCTCATCTGAGTCTTCACCTGAAGGTACCTCAGGGGACTTCGTCGGCCTCCTCTTGGAGGACTCGGTCTTTTCTTTCCCTTGTCTTTTGAGGTACCTTCCTAGCTCCTCAAAAATGGTAGGGTTGTGTGATACGAACTCGGCCATCTTGGCGATGGCCTCCTCGAGGACCCTTGCTCTTCAGAAATGCGATCTTGCTGGGCTCCCGAGGTCTGCCCAGCCCCAGTTGAGGGAACTCGACCACTTCTGGAGCGCGTGGATCTCATTTTAGTAATAGTAGTCTCGTTCCCACAGACGGCGCCAATTGAGGAGGTGATTTTTGGTTGGTAACTAGACCGACTTGGATCAGTCCTCTCTGAGATGAAGTGAGGTGAACTCCTGTGTCCGAAGTGAGTGGCGGGGCTTCTCTAATTGAGGAGGTGATTTTTGGTTGGTAACTAGACCGACCTGGATCAGTCCTCTCTGAGATGAAGTGAGGTGAACTCCTGTGTCCGAAGTGAACCTCCTTGTCCGAAGTGAGTGGCGGGGCTTCTCCCCTGGTATCACTCCGACGATCAAGTTAGTATGAGAACGAGAATAATGAGAATGAGCTAATGAACAGTGTCTGCTTACTTGGTGGGAGTGTGAGTGAGGTATTTATAGGAGAGTAGAGGCGAGGCTCTGGACTTATGTTAGTGGGACCCACTCTGACATTACGGCTCTGTCTCCTGTCAGGGAGTCTGACTCTGACACTGTAGCCGCCTGGGAGTGATGACGGAGGACATGGTGCAGGTGCCATTAAGGGCTCCCAGTGCTTTTCAGATAAAGTACTGGTCCTGGATGATGTCAGATGGGTTGACCTCATCAGCGTGCAGCCGAGGTGGAGGTGCCGAGGTCACCTACACGGTTGACTACGGATTCGGCCGAGGTCTGGGACGATGCCCCAGACCTGGATGGACTCTGAAGAGGGACGAGGTGACTTCACCTCGGACACGCGGGGTGGCCGAGGTGAGCACCCTCAATCAGCAAATCAAACAAAACCGAAAAGTATATATTTGGATATTGGGTATTTTTCTCCCACAAGTACACAAATATGAGAAGCACTCTGGCTAGGAAACCCTGTCGGTAATTACTTACAAGAAATTCACCCCAATTTTTTTTCTTTAGAAAAGGAAAGACTTGAAAGTAATTTAACCACAAAAACAAAACACAGATTGGAGAACACAAGCCAGCCCGCGGCCCGCCCCGGTAATCAAATCAAATCCAAATTTGAAAGGGATCATCAGTAAGCGAAACGACAGAGCAGCAATGGCTCCACATGATCTCCGGCGCCCATTCAAACGCCCGGCGATCTCCGACCAACAAAGACGGCGAGACCTCTCTCTGTTGCGGCAGAAACAGAACCGCCTCGACGCTCAGCGTAGAGCCCGTTGTTTAGCCTCCTCCGTCCTTTCCTTTCAGAGCGAGCCCAAACCCCCTTCCCAAGAGCAATCCCATTTTGAACTCGAACTCGAACTCGAAATCGAGCCCGACGCAGAGGAACACCAGGGCCCCGCTACAACCTATGATGTCCGACAGGCATCCAAACTTAGAGGAACTGAAGCTCGTCGCTGGTTCGCCAAGCAGCTCATGCTTCCTGAATGGATGATTGATGTCCCTCCTAACCTAAATACTGATTGGTTAGTTCTTTTTAATGGTACTTACTAACAAGACGCTTTTTTAACGTCCCGATTACTGAATAAAAATGTGAATTCCAATTTGATCGTACGTGTATTCGTTCATGCTATATTTGTTCTTAACTTTTAAATCATGCTTTTGTTGCCCTTCCTACTTATTGATTGAGCTAATATTAGTAAATTCTAACCTTTTTTTCCTTAAAATTTTATTCATTTGATTTAATTGAATCTTTGGAGGTATGTATTCGCAGAATCCCATTACTGAATGAAATGATCAATCTTTTTTATGGTTCTCAAAATCCCAGTTTGATTACAGTTCTTGCATGATGAACTGAATTAGTCGCTTTTGTTGATTGCGTTACATATTAATTTGAGCTAATGTTAGTAACTTCTTACGTACAAAAATGGTTTTTTTTTTCTTTTTTAAAAGGTATGTATTTGCGAGACCAGCAGGGAAACGATGTTTTGTAGTTTCGTCTAATGGGACAACAGTTAGTAGGTTACGCAATGGCATCCTTTTGCATCGCTTTCCGTCTGCGCTGCCCAACGGTGCCAGGATCAATAATGTCTCTAGGTCCAGTCAATCATACTGTATACTTGACTGTATATTTCATGAGGTACATTCTCCGTGTGAACGTTACTCAAGATTTCTTTTTCCCTTTTTCTTTCCCTGCATGTATTTACTGTCTGGGATTTTGTGCGTGCTCTAAGGGTATTTGATATTCCGTATTAACAGTGATGTAATGGGGTGAATTATTTTCATGTGATTTTGCAGCCAGACCAAACATACTATGTTATTGACATGGTTTGTTGGGCAGGATTCTCACTGTATGAGTGCACTGCTGAATTTAGATTTTTCTGGTTAAACAGCAAGCTTGTTGAGGTAGGGGTTTGTGATACTCCCTCGACTTTCCACAAATACAGATTTGCTACTGTTCCCGTCTACAACTGTGATCAGGAAGGTCTGCAAACTGCTTACATTGGACCAGTGCCTTACATCAAAGATGGACTGCTATTTTACAATAAGTCAGCTATTCTACATCTTGTTTCCTTTTCCGTGTCTGTGTATTTCTTGTTTCTGATTCTTAGTTTTTTAAGGTGTTGGATTCATGTTTAGCTCTACTGGTCAGATCATGAAGCTGATACTTGATAGACTTGGCTATTGCTCTGGAAAGCCAATTACTTTCTTTTATTTTTGGATTGATAGCAACCAGATGAACTTCAGTTGCTTCAAACCTCATTCTGATTGGTGTTTATTGGGGATGTTTCAATTATCTGTTTGAACCATCCGTAGTTTTCATTAGCACATAGGTGTTTCATTATCTGGAATCTTGTGTGCTTTTCTTCTGATTGCTATGGACTTCCCTCTTGTACTTTTCTGTCAGAAGGATGCAGCTCGTCTTTTGCTTAAGCATTTTTCAGTTAATTTTTCACCAAGATGCATTGTTCCGTATGTTGCTTGTTTGGTCCTTTGTAGGCATGCCCATTATGAGACAGGAAATACACCATTAGCTTTGGTCTGGAAGGATGAAAATTGTAGCGAGTACGTTATTGATACGGATAGTAAGGGACAAGTTCCGAACCAGCAACAGGTGAAACTTGATATTCTTCTTTTCACCAGGCTTTTTATAATATGACTTGTCATTTGACAAACAAGAATCCTTATGCTTTGCCCATTCAGTCATGATCATTTCCGACCAATCTTCTTATTGGCATACATTGTATCATAAACCACCTAGAAAATTATTTGTGTACCTTCTATATCAGAGTGTTGCTTAATCAGCAACCTGGATTCTGGAATTTGATGGGATATGTTGTTGGCGCATGAGGTGTATGATTGAAATTGCTTAATTGCTTGCTTACATTTGGATTTGCATTAGTATCTTGTCGCAGCCCTAAGTAGTTTTGACACACCCATTGTTTCGCCATGCATCTAAATTTTCCTACCACCCATTTGGTTGGTGCTCCAGAAGCCCTCAATTATAATGGGCTTTGGTCATCCCTTTTCACGTGTTTGGTAGTGGTGCAATGGGAATCTATTGAATTTTCTTATTATTTTTTAATATGTAAAATTAATTTCTGTGTTTTTCTTCACCAAATTTTGTTCTTTCTTCTTAACGAAATTCTACAGCTGCACAGCCTCCAGTCAGCCGTTGCTAACAACAACAGCCACCAACATCAATAATCTATTCTTGCCAAACTTGGAATATTTCCCATCTTCAAATCATCCCTACCAATTTCAGTGAAAGCAAACTATTTGTCAAAATTTTCATAAGCTGGAAAAACCACCACCACCATCACCAACTACTACCCATAATTTGATCCACCATGAATAGCAAGATTACTCTTTCTACTGTCAATTAAATGTTTTAAAATCAATTACCTCCATCACCATTAGAAAAACATACCTTAACTATATCTCCTTAGCTTGGCTTGCATTGTTTCCCGTTGAAGATAGGATTAGGAAAGAGGGTGGGCTAAGAGGTAAAAACAATGGGAATTGGGTAATCAATGATGAGGCAGAGAAGCATGGGTAGAGAAAATCGAACGAATATTACACAGGAG
This sequence comes from Coffea arabica, assembly GCF_036785885.1. Lineage (NCBI taxonomy): Eukaryota > Viridiplantae > Streptophyta > Magnoliopsida > Gentianales > Rubiaceae > Coffea > Coffea arabica. Next base: position 46,140,905 of record NC_092325.1, on the reverse strand, counting down.
ATAGGGATAGAAAGAGGGACAGGTGAGTGAGTAGGGATGAAGATAAGAGAGAGGAAGAGAAGGAAAGGGAGTGCATCTTTTTGTTGCCTTTTTTTTTTTTGGGATAATGGATAATCAGCACCAAAAGTGCCCAATGTGCTCAGGAATGATGATTGAAGAGTTTGTCTTTCATTACCATAGTAGAGTACCAAACACCACCATCAGTGAATATCATTAATAGTTATTCCCATTGACTACCCTCAGAATCCATGAGCCAAACGGCTGGTTAGTGTTTCAAAAAATTGATAATGTTGGGACTTCATAACCTTGTCATTCTGTGTTTACCTTTTCATCATTTAGTTCTACTTTTCTATCAGTTTGGACACAAACTGCTTTGGTGCATAATTTTTCTTTGGTGATTTCTACCAGTTGGTCTTGGAGTTACAGGATGATGGGAGGCTTGCCACATCTGATGATCCTTCTGTTATATTTGGCTGGTTGAACGAGGATTTCATCCAAAAGGTTTGGATATATCTGTGCAGCTTAATTTCTAGAGTATAAAATGTGAAGAATTAAGTTTCATTAGAGTGTTTTAAATATCAAAGAAGTTTCTGTGTTTGTTGAAAGAAAATAAAGTTTCCATAATGATCTGGATCCCCTTCTGAAATTCTTATCTAGAAGTTGCAGATGGCAACATATTGAGCTTTACCAAGCGATATAGGTTTTGTACTGCTTAAAGTTAGGGAAGAACGCAATTTCTGCACTGATTTAATTCTATTCTTGGTCCAAGCTCTAGAATTCAGTCCTAAGTCCACTTGAACTTTTACCATATACTGCAATATACTACAATTTGTTACTCCAAATTTTTTTAAAAGTATTTTTGTTGTTGAGGTGCTGATAATTCTTTTGATCTTCAGACTGGACTGCATGCTGGAAATCTTTTACGCTTTGCTGTTAATGATGGCGGGTTAAGTTTTGTAGATGGAAAGTTAGAGAAGGCAGATTTGCAATACCTTGGCCAATCCAATCGTGCGCGTGCTTTTGCGGATAGTTACTCCAAGGTGGGTCACAAGATTTAGATTTTTTTTTTTTAATGTTGCTTTGGCCTCTCTTTGACTGATTTTCAATTTTTGATGTTCCTCTCTGCAAGAAGATACCTTGTGTTTGTCACTTAAGCATTTGGTTGTGGAAGGCACATTGATAACAAACATTGGTTTTCATGTTGCAGGTAATGTTCCAGTACATTGTCCGGCACTCTCCCTTGAAAATTGAACATCTTTTTGCATCAATTGGCCCTTTAGGTGATGGTGATATTGCCAGCCATGATGTGGAAATGGCGGCCTAAACACGTTATATGCAGAAGAAACCCCTATGATGCCTCGCTAGGAGAATTTAATAGTTTGTCGCTAGGAGAACTTTTGTTTTTGAAATTAATAGTTGTCACTAGGAGATCATTGCTTGCCTCGCGATGATTGTTTAAAATACCGGTGCCAGTGTGTTCCAACGATGGTTGTACCACAAGCTGCTTCCATAATAGCTTGTTTGCTATATTCTGTTTAGATTCCTTCTTGGTTATCATGAGTTCTGCTAGAATACATACGTGCTATAAGGAAAAAGAGAATGTCATTGGATTATTCTGTAAAACATTTGGCAGCAACATGCCTTAAAAGAGGCTTATTTTGTAAATCAATCTACAAGATGACCCCTTCCGTAAACCTGTTTAATTCAATATGCCAAAGTGGTTGCTTCACAACCATCATGAACACACGCCAAGACATCCGTGTAGTCCCTTGAAATCGTAAAGGAATCATAAACCTTTCCATCTCTGCTCTTCTTGTACTCGAAAAGAAGAGAGGAGTGGTTAGATGAGGTGAGCTTGATGAATCCCCAGTCGTAATCCTTATAGAGGCTCCAACTGGTGTCAACTGTGGAAAACTCAGACAAATGTGCTCCTCCGCCTCCAACCACCACATGGATCGTGCCATTCACAACTCCAGAGTAGTGTGACCTCCCGGATTTCACGCACTGATTCTGCATCATCAGGAAACTCCACGGTAACAGGAGATCCAAGGATTGGTGATTCAATTAACTATGACAAGTCACCTCAAACTGAAAAAGTTGGGTACAGATGTACAAATTAAGAGACCTATAGTTTCCAATTTTACGCATGCTTACTGTGATTACAGGTAATTCATCTAATGTTCTGGTCTTATTTTGAAGGCAGTAGCTCACGTGCTGATTGCTTTACACGAATTAAACCTATAAACAGCTCCATACAACATGATACAGGCTTGTAGTCGCACTATGACTTATTTTTAATATTGTACATTAAGGAGATTAGCTATGTTCTTTTTTCTTTCAACAGAACAATCAGGAGTCCAAACAAACCCATTGAAGTTGATGAATGAAGACAGTTAGTCCTCGACATGTATCTAGAAATCATTTACGCACTTTAGTTTAGGGGCCTCCGAGAGAAAATTGTTGTTGCAATTCTAATTTTTTCAAGTCCGGAGCAAAACTTTACCTGGTAAACTGGGCAGGTCCTTTCATAGTTATGAACATGGCCATAGAAGGCAATATCCACCTTATACTTCTGCCAGAGCTTCTGCAAGCTTTCCCGTCCCATGGGTTCTTCAAATGAGCCTTCGATGCCATAATATTTGTCTGAAGAATAACCAAGGACCCGATGAGCAGCAAATATTAGCCAAGGTTGCTTTTGCCTGTCCACTGATGCCAGGCATTTCTCAATGAACCTATACTGTTCAGATCCCTCCCTCCAGTCATGCTCACTATCTGCTATGCAAAAGTGAAACATGCCAAAATCTGTTGAATACCTGTACATGCATGCAAATGTCACTTCACAGTCTTCAACAAATGACCAAAAAGAAAACCTACTTCACTGAGACCACAAAACATTGCAAAGCATAGCTAGTAATGGTAGGATCCAATCATTTTTTGTAGAAGAAGTTCAACTAAAGACTGCCTTTTTTTGGCTTAAAATCTTCTATTGTAAAGCCATTGTACGCGTCTGCAAAACCACGGGAAATAGAACATACTTTATTGTCAAATCAAACATGGTCCGACTACTTTCCAAAATAGATTAAAACTCATAATCATAATTCCAAAACTTCAAATGGTTAGATTATCATTTAGATTGTTTGCAATCCACTTAAGAAGGACTACAGTATTGGGAAAAGTTCATCTACAACAATACTTAATAGTTCAATTGAAACTTTGACCAGATGTCATGAGTTGGTCTGGCTCTTTGCGATGAATTTTACTAACTTTCAATCATCCAAGTTGTTACACCACAGATATCTTCCAAACAAAACATACAATGGATACAACCATTTTTCAAATCCTTGTGCTACAGGTTGCATTAAATTTCTACTATGATATCTAGTACGGAAAAACAGTTGAAGCTTACCAAAACTTTTCTCTATTTTCGGCGGGGACAAAGAACATGTTCTGAGCAAGCACACCACATTCTCCTCCAGAGTCCATGCCATTATAAAAGGATCCTGTACCTGGCCAATCACGCTCATGATTGCCACTGTTACAAGAAACTAAATATGTATTAACAGGTTTCTGACAAATTTATAGATAGAAATAAACTGACAAGAATTGTACTGTAAAAGGATCAAACCTCGCGATCATATAGGGCACTCTAGATCCTATGGGTTCAATCTGTGAGGTAAATTGGTCCCACTGTGATATATAGCCATTCGCATATGTAATATCTCCAATATGGAAAACTATATCAATGTTATTGAGATCCTTAATCAGTTGGTCAGTGGTATTAAGTGAGCCTGGCTGATAATTGTTGTACTCATTGGAGCCATCTCTCTCTCCCTGAAAGCCACAGAATTTCTTCTTACTATCTGAATGGATTGTATAGAGAAAACACAATGTGATCATTTTCAATGAAGTGTATCTCATACAATCACTCTGAACTTTTTTGGGATTTTTTAATAGATGTCAACTTTTTTAGCTCGAAGCAGTTAACTAAGTCAACATGTGCACCAAAACAATATCAAATGCATAAAAGAGCATACTCTAATAGGAGTTGCAACAAAACATTTCAAGTTACAAGTGCTGATGCTAGCATCTCTGCATTTTCCAGTTTGTAGGAGTTCATGGAGATCAGGATCATACATATCTGAATAGGTAAGCATCCATATGTGGATGATATTCTTATGAATTGAAATCCAGGGATAATTTACCAAAAGGAATCAATGTGAAAGAAAAAAGGGTTTGGGATAAGGCTTCCTACAATAAACAGGATTGCACAATGGAAACCTTTTACACTTCATACAAATAATTGTTTACTAATGAATCAAGTTCTTCAGGCCTCCATTGATACGAAAAGTTGAACTAGATGCCCTAATGTTGTCCTTAATAATTGATTTTGTAAAAGATCCAATTTATTAATTAATTTCATTCTCTAAATTTATCTTCCCGTTCCATGCCTTTGCACTGGAGGACAGTATATAGCAAGAGATCATATAGCTAAAGCAAGTCTTTTACCTTTCCCATGTCTCCAAATATTATTACGCGCTGTAATGAGTTCTGTCCTGGATAAGGTGATGATCTAAACGAGTATACCTTGCTCCAAACATATGAACCATTGGGTAATAGGTGACCCATTTTGTAGGAATACCTGAAAAATATTTATCACATGTCAATGTTGATATGTACATGTCACTGAACTTAGACGGAAAGAAACAGACTTTGGGGAAAAAACTCACAGAGTGTTTGGCCACAGGTCCTTTAAGAAGCTTGTGTGTATGAAACCAGGATCACGCCAGCCAACTGTCCTAGCAGGTGAACCTACACATCATTTTAGAGTACTTTATAAGCTATGCATTGACTCTCTCAGTTAATCTGGCATTTGATGTTAGGACCAATGGATGCGCATGGTTGAGACAAAATGAAAAACCCAGATAGTTGACATGATTATTAAGTATTATTAACTCCTACTTTGAAATCATCTAGGTTGAAAACTCAGAAGCCAAAGGCCTCCAACATAACAAATCAATCTGGGAATTTTCCAAACCAACAATAAGTTGCAATACAGAGGTTGATAACTTTATGGTGTTATGATAACTCCATTAGTTCTTATATCATCATGAATTACAGTCTCATCTTATGCATCTCACTTTCAATTTCTACAAGTAATGTGCTGATGCTCTGGTCACAAAACCAAGAATGGTTCCCAATCAATTTCCATTAGACCATCTGTCAATCTTGATTCAAGTTTCAAAGAAGGTTTAAGAAAGATCACAATTTTCCACATAAAGAACTGATACCAGCAAGCACATCAAAACTGATTTCATACCACACATGCTATTTTGTTGGAATGTCAGTGTCCCTGCTGGTGACCGCCTTTGGTTCTGAGGCTTCAATCCCCACTCAACAAATGGAATGGCTTCATCTATATTATAGCCACTTGTCCAGGTGACTGTCATCTGCACATGTAGAGAAAGGGTGGGGGTGGCTGTAGGAATGGTTAAACTCCAGTTCTTGAAATCCCATAAAGCAAAATGTGACAAAAATCATTATGCATGCCAATTTGGGTATTTTAAATGAGCAGTTTCTTATCAAGCAACCTAAATAGTTCTATGTATCACGCCAAAAAGAAAAAGAAAAAACCCCCAATATCTCAAGGAAAGAAAGTAAATTCACTTAAGTTGCACATTCTACGCTACAAGATTGCATAATTAACAGATAAATAAGCTCAACCAGAAATATTTAAACAGAGAACATAAACAAAAAAGAAGCAGTTTTCCAAAACCACTAGTAGCCATGAACTTACTTCATTCCAAGACTTTCCTTGAGCAAGGCGGGGATAGACAGGTGCTTTAGGATTTGCAAAAGTTATGTGGTTTGAAACTGCTAGTAAGCTTGGCTGCATGAAATGAACAATACATTATTTGACAGAAAATTATTAACAGTAACTTAATGTGATCCTCAAAGCGGGAAGTCAGCTTACTGAAGAGCAAAATTTTTGAGAAACTGAAAGACAACAATGCAACAAAGAACCAATAAACAAAGACATAAGGGCTTCAAGTCGCAGTTGGACTCTCACGCTGTGTTAAGAAGGTTTGGATTTAAGCTGATTTCTGACACTATTTTTTAGGTCATATGGAGCAACTTTTGTGCAGTTAAATACCATGGATGTTAAATCATTGCAGGAAACTCTGTTATCAACCAGTTGATTTTATGGATATTATGAAACCTGTCAATAAATAATGTAATCCATCTATTAAGAACCTTTAGTACAGATCATTCTGACCACTGATCTCCCCACATCCCTTCCCCTTACCCTGAGATCCTAAGGCCTGTTGGAAATGTTGGAAACCAAGCAAGAGTCTCTGCAGCTAAATATAAAAGTCAAATGAAACTTAAGGGAGACAGAAAATTCACAGACATTTGACAAACCGCCTGAAAACAATGCGAAGGAGAAATCGGCTCGCTGATTGATCAACTGGAACTTGATTGAAGCTTCACCTGTCTTTATATAAGAGGAACTGGAGAAGTTTGCAAATTGGTACTGCAACAGTGGAAATTCACATCAGGTGATATTGGTCAGAGAAAACTCAAGTAGACAACTACTTCTTGTTCCAATTTAGATTATCATATGGCATCACGAGCAGTCTCACCTTTATGGGGGACGTGCATAGATATGGCGTCGCTTCTTTTGGATTTTCCGAGGAACAAATGGATCCACTGAAAAAAGCAAATATTCCATTTAAAACAGTGACTACCACATAATGACTAACAGCTTAGAAGTTAAAATTAGTAGAAAGCTGGAAATTACTTGAAGTTTGCTGGGGAGAATACTCCGATCCAATCATACCGAGAGGGTGCAGAGTTTTTAAAACGAACAGTTACCCATTCAGAGTCCTCACCCTGCAATAACACTACCCAAAAATGCATCACAGACTTCAACTTGGGACTCTGACATTATTCAAAAGTCTACATTATCTGGTCATTTCTATGTTCCTACCATATCCATACGGGTAGGGGTATGAAAACTCATAGGAACAACCTGCACAAATTCACTTCAAAGAAAACCTATGGCTTTCACAGTATGAAATGAAATTGGTGAGGATACTGAGAAATTTGCTGTTTTCAGTGTCGCTTTCACATAGCCAGTGGTAAAAGCAACTAGACACTGTCCATATGTGGCGATCACCATAACATCAAAAAACAGAGCAAAGCAAACAACTTCGTAATTTATGATACTGCTTTTCTAAAGTAGGGAACTCAGCATTTAATACCATGTGCTCATGGGATTCAACTGATACTACAAACATATTCGAAAGGAGCATTGTGATATTTGATTACCTTCAAGCCAAGAACAATAGGAGAGGCTTTAATGGCTGCAGAGTCAGTAAGAGCAAGAGTGGTTTTTTGAATTGCTATTTTGGATAAAGGCTGAATCCCAATATGAGCAGAAGCAACATTCGAGCCCAATAAAGAACCTAGCAGCATCAGCAAAAACAACATCGCTACGTATCTAGCAGGACTATTCATCTTGATCCTTGGATTGTCCAACCACTTTTATCCAAAAGCTTGGAGCTTTCTGATGTAAATGGGGCTCCTTCGTATTGTTTATTGACGAGGATCGGATCACTGACTTCCAAAGAGTGTCGGTGTGAAAAGGATATCCAAAAAATCAGAAAGAAAGAATATTAAAGAGTCAATGAAACCAAGATAAGTGGAGATTGCAAGAGATATGCGATAGTTTATTCGATAGTTTTAGCAGTTTGACTTTGAATTGGAGCCTTAGTACCGTTTGGTCTGCAGATAGCCCCAACTTGTAGAGGGTCAGCTGCAGCCTGCAATTCGAGGTTTTTTTTCCTACTCAACACGGAGTTGAAGGTTCTCTCTCTACCCTTCTTCTGTTTTAACTCTTCAGTGTCTTTTTTTTTCTTTGCTCGTGCATTTTCCTTGGGGACGGTAAAATCTGTAGGAGTTTTTCCAGTAAACAGATAATCAACTCAGCAACAGCAGAAATGTACTTGCATGACCTAAGGGGCGAATCAAAGGTCGTCAAGAACAACAGAGAAAGAGAAAGCCATCATAAATAGCCAAGTGTAATTTAATACCTGGAGTCCAATAAATAAATAAATAAGAACTGGAAAATACCATTAAAATTTTGATTTAAAAGTCTACAATGATGTTTGTAATTAATTAAAAAAAGATTTGGTATTTATTATTTATTATTTATTTGTTTTATATTTTCGTTCCATCTCTTACGTATTTGGAGAAAATTAAGATTTTATTGACCAAAGTGTAGAATTTCAAAATCATCTCTTCACTTTCCAAAAAGAGAGAGAAAGAAAAGGCAAAAAAAAAAAAAAAAAAGAAAAAAAGTAGTGAAAAAATGAATTTCTCAATTTATTAGTTTGATTTGGACTTTTTTATTGTTGACAGTTTGTTTTAATTAAAACAAAAAACTAAGGTCCTGTCTAGTAATCCAATTCAACCCTTAAATTTAATGGATTCAGATCTTAACATATTCAAACCGTTTGATAACCAAAAATTGAACATTTGAATTAATTAAATGGTACTGAATTTCTTAGGCAAAACTTACTCTTAAAATTAAGTGATAACCTATTCACTAATCACTGAATGTAATACACACTCAAATGTATTAAATTTAATATTTAATAATTTAATGAATTCAAATTTCAAATTTCAAATTTTAAATTTCAATTTTATCAAACGCACCCTCACTCTGTAACACTTAATCCAAATAATAAATGGGTTATGTATAGATTTTTAAATTATGGGAGGATACGAACCACTGCGAGTGCAACCACCCGGTCCGGTTGATGGGCGTTCACATTATCAAGGTTGAACTTACCGGAAATTTACCAAATCCTTTGGCACGGGGGGGAAGAAGAAGAATAGAGATGTCGAAGCATGAAGTTAACGATCAAAACAAACCACCTAATACCAGGAAATAAGACTACAGGATATGGTAAGATAATGGATGTAGAACAAATTGAATGGCGTGGCTGCAGCCTCTGAGAATGCATCTAAATACAATAGCACAACATAATACAGCATAAAATAAAAGATGGAGGAATGCAAAACAATTGCATTGCATCGAGCTGGAGCTAGCTGCTGCTGCATGGTACCCCTAATTAGTAGTAATTACTTACTCTGGTCTGGACTGCTGCTGAATTGGGTAATCCAAATGAGCGTCGCGTACCAAAGTTGGATCAGTCAGAGAGAATCAAAGCCTCTCTCTCTCTCTCTCTCCCTCTCTGCGGCAAAGTTTACCACCCCGATTTACTCAAGAATTGAAAAACTGGATTTCTTTTCCCGTCTCTCTTTTCTTGAATGACGATCAACCAAGTCGGTTGTTTTGTTTTGCTTGATGCCTTGAGGCAGGAGCTGCAATTGTGTGGCCTTCGAGGAACATGACTTGTTGCTTGTTCCATTTACTAATTCCTGCTTTCTTCTGCTTCTCCCCACACCTTAAGCTTAACTAGACTAAGCAGTGGTACTAACTAAGCAAAGTAACAACTAATGAGCGATATTGGCAGTAGTAACACAGTGGAGTTTTCGAAACAGGTAAATGCAACATCAGGCAGGATCATTTTATTTGGGAATATGATGATTGAAAAGTCTTTTCTTTCCGGGATCCCAAGTCCAGTAGTGCATTTGAAGCAGAAACGAGAGGTTACACTCTAAGTATATATACATGTAAACGTACTCGCTCCTCCTATGGATGGAAAATTGCCTCTCAATGGGGAACTCTGCCAAAACGAAAAGGAAACTGGTTGAAGCCCAGGATGAAGGTCAGAGTTTAGCAGCAATTGGGGCGCGCAAGTTCCTTCCAGTTGCCACTGAAAATGCTGCTATTTTTCACTACTTAATGTTTCCACGCAAGAGAGGGATTCCCATTCCCATTGACGGCGCGCATAGATCGTTACTTGTTTCATGGGCTTTGCCCAACGTCTGATACTTTGATTTTTAACAACTGATTATCAGAAATTTTTTTTTTTTTTAATGACTATATTACGTCTCCTTAGCGGAATGCATTTCCCATACTTATTGTTAAGGTGATTTATGTAAAACACCCGTAAGAATAAAAGAGGAAATATAGAACAACTTTGATACTTTCTACTATCAGATATTAAATTTTCTTACAGAATAGTGTATCTTCATTAGTGGAAGAATTAATTAGGTAACAAACTATAAATAATAACCACAACAATAATAATAAGTAACAAACTATTACCCATGCATAAAGAAAAGTGAACAAACAAGGATCCATGAAGAAAGGAATTAAACAGCTAAAGTAGGCCGTCAATACTTGTGGTGTTTCACTTTCCCTTTGACCCTTTAGCTGATTATGGTCCTGGATTATTCAAGAAAATACGTAATACCATTTTTACTCTTGAGCTTCAAGTATAATTAACTCATCTATTATATAATAACTCAATCTCGTTGACGTTTTTTTTTTTTTTTTTTTTGCTTTTCTTTTTTAACCTGTCACAAAGGCAATCATTGATAGATGACAAAAAAAGCGGGGCAAAAAGGGGAAAAAAAAATCTTCAGATTGTAGTATCATAAACACCGATGACTTGAACAAAGCACAGCAGTGCGTATATTGCAAGATAAAAAAGAGGGGAAAAAAAATCACTAACTCTTAAAAGACAGAGAAGTATATACTTACATGTTGGCTCCAATATTATTTGGATACGAAAGCAGATCATGAACATATAAAACCATCGACATGTATGAAGCTCATCAGGGACCTGGAAGAAATGGTAAATGGGAAGGAATAACGATGGTATGCCATGCCTAGTATTCGAGTGGAAAATCCTGAAGACACCTAGGTAACTAGCTAGCTGGTAATAAGGGTATTGGATGATTGGATGATCGGATGGGAGTCTTCTGTTTGAGAAGTATCCTCAGCTGAGCCTTCTGACACTCCAACTTGGTCCCAAAATGCCTACTCTTGGAACCAATTGCTCGAACCACTTTTGGGAATTCCACGAATCCTTTGATGCCCCGCTTGATATGCGGATTTTCAGGCTCTGGCGAAGCTCTTCTCTGACTTGCCGCCACAATTACTGCAGATGCATTTGAACCGCTGCTACCGTCCACAGCAATAATAGCAGTTGTAGTAGGAGCCGGTTTCTCAACCAAAACACACGATTTTATCTCTTCTCCGGAGGAATCACGACTGATACTATTAATATCGTCAGCAGACTCAATCCCACCGTTACTTGACCAAGTTTTGTTAAAACTCTCATCAGCCTTGCTAAAAATGTGGCGGTGTTGCGCTTCTTGATCAGTAACCTTGGACTGATCAATCATCTGTTTCGTTTTGGTGGCCTCCAACTCCGTCAGCTTTTCTTCCAACAAAAGTTTTGCTTCAGCAAGCTTCATCTGGACACGTTCTTCTCTCAACACCTCTGCCATCCGCAGCATCTTTCTCTCCTCCTCCATGTCCTTGTGCATTCTGCTCATTTCTGCCTCGCCGGTTGATACTTGTTTTGCAAGTTCTTCACACAGCCGCTCCAATGCTTCTCTGCTTTTCTTGACCTCCGAGAGTTCTCTGGCCAGCTTTTTATTCATAGATTCTGCTTTCTTACGAGCCTTGCGCTCCTGTTCCAGCTCAACCTTCAATTCGGTGATCTTGGCTCGGGCCTTGTCAAGCTCAGACTCCATCAAAGGCCTGATGAAGGTTAGATCCCAAAAGGAAGCGGCGATCTTTCTTGCTGAAACAGGAAGCTGGATACGATGAACTTGCTTCAGCTGATCAGTACTACAGGTACTATTACTACTACTGGCCTTGTTCTCTAGTTGACGGGAGTGCTGCTGATGTTTATGTTTTTGGTTATGAGGAGTATTTGTGTAGAAGGGGTTCTCGTACAACTTCCAGGTTGGGCAATTAGTAATGGGATCATTAGAAATGGACTGAATTCTGGGATTTGCTGGGCTGCTTCTGCTGCTGATCATCATCATCATCATCATCATCTCTTCCATTTCCATTGGGCAGTCTTGCTTTGCTTTCTCTATAATGTGCCTTTCTTTGGAAGAAGCTTTTCTATGTTTGTCTACCTTTTTTTTCCTCTTGCTTTTGCCTTTTCTCTATTGTAATTGCAAGTAGGGCCGTTCTATCTCTAAAGTCCATTTGTCCAAGCTGCTTCTGAGACTGTGGGAGTGTAAAAGGGAAAGATGCATCACATGCACCTCTTGGTATTTAATTGCTACATCCGGATGCATGTCGGAGGTAGCCGATGGTGCAAGTCATTCGTATAATTCAGCAAGTCTAGTAGTGTCCTAGTTTCTACTAATGCGGTTTTTTTTTCTCTTTCTTTTTTTTTTTGGGAGGGGAGGGGGGGGGGGGGGGGGGGGGGGGGGGAGGTGGTGTTACTTTAACAAATTGTATTTTGGTTCTTGCAAACCTATTTTCTGTACGCACAGATGCTATAAGTAGCTGATTCTAAATCCCAAAAAAAGAAAAGGGGAACACATGTCAGGGTTGGTAAATTGTGAATAGGCAGTACTTCCAACACCAGTTATATTTCCTCCTGCACAAGCTCATTCGATGAGGGACGAATTGTCTAAAACCACAAGGATTCAACTGGTTATCTGCCAGACCAGTTATATAGAGTTTTATAAAACTTTTCATGCATGTCAAGGCCACTTCAAGCCTCTAGAACATCTACAAAAACGATCAAGATTGTGTAAAGGACCACATTTGCATCTGTTTGAGATTTTCTCCTGCGAATGCATGATAGGACCTGAACTCCAAAGCTTCACTAATCTAATCCTCTTGCGTGATTCATTTTCCATCTCCTTTGAGGAAGAAATGGGCCTGCACAAGTAACATTACTACTAATTAGGGTCACCTCCGGTCGTCCGTTTTATAATTAATGGCTTGTTGACCTCCACAACCTTCAAACCATAATGGTACTAGGAATCCTCTTTTAACTCGTACGATTTTTCCAGACTGATGAATGATGATACCTCTGCAGTTAAAACAATTTTAAGACGCCCATGAAGGATTTAACTGACACCAGTACCTCGTAATTGCATTTTTTTTTTTTTGGTTTTAATGATCGGTTGGATTTTACGAATGCATGAACTCATATTTCTTATAGCGGTGCAGCAATAGTTAGTTGATTGATTGTATAAAGAGATCTCAACATCCATCTATTCTATCTTGTTATCCAACTCAGATTGTTGATGTTCTGCCCTTCAAAAGGAAAAAGCCTTAGCCTAAGGAGCAGGATGCCAATTGCCTCGTGCTACCAGTAACATGGTTGGGGGTCCCCATGGAACAAACACTTCTCATGATCAATCCACACGACTTTTCACATGGGATGGTCTTCTAACATGTTCCCCTCTACAGTACTCCCTACCTTTTCTTCATAAGCTAATTCTGGCGCTTGGATAATTAAAGCATTAGGATCTAAGCGCGGAATAAACAACTATTGAGATATCAAATGTACAATAATTTAATAGCAAATAAACCACAAACATGAAAGATAAACGACACACAATATTTAACGTAGTTCGACTCCACCATTGAGTCTACGTCCACGGAGAGAAATCTGTTCTTTATTATGAGAGAAAAACCCTATACAAGAATACAACTTGAACTCAAGGCCAACCATTATATACCATCTCTCATATCTCAAGAACCGTCTCTCACACCCCATGTATAAGGCTACATGACGCCCCTTGTGTCTCCTTGTATGTCTCTGTAGTATGCCAATCTACCTATTTATTGAGAACATTATTGCCAAAAAAACCAAATAACAATTGAAAATCAATATTATTTCCTAAACTCATATAGAGTAGAAAATAGCATCTAATTTTAGCTAAATAGGGTTTTACTTGACTACTACTTCAAGTAACTAAAATCAATTAGGAAACTAGTTACTTTCACACAAAACAAGAATTATATCTAAAAGAAATTAAGCCAATTTCTTGACGCAAAGAGTAAGATAATGCTAACCTTGTCTACGTAAATGGGGTGATATTCTCCCTGAATACAAGAATAGAATGACACCTTTGCACACCACCCCTTTCTCCCGAAAAAAAAAAAAGAAAAAGAAAAAAAGAACAGTATGCCACTGGCACAGTTTTTTGCGGTAAGGTCTGAAATGGCCCTTTTAGCGTAAATTTCGTCCCAGAATCCAGTCTGCCGGTTAAGAGCCATACAAGCAAGCGATGTGCCTAAATATATCAGTCAACCAAATGACCAAACAAGAGCTGACAGACTGCAAACCAAACCTCATAGCGAGGATTGTTGAAACATACTCCAACTCTTGCTTGTCTTCGCTCTGTTCTCATCTACTACCTTTTTACTTGCTAATAATCAATGAAACAACAGCAGTGTTTAGTCTGCCGTGCTTTTTGTTTTCATCATCATTTAATAGACTGATGACTAATAGCCCCTGAAATAATGTGCACATGAAAGGGCCTGCGGCTCACAGTACCGGATGAAACTTTTGTGAGGAATGATTTTGCATTGTTTAAATTATGGAGGACAAAAATGTTACGGACGAAATCGACAATTTTCTCCACCCGGCTGCAAAGGATAGGGGAGGCGGATCTGATCAATCTTATGGCTCCACATTTTGCATCATAGCAGTCGAATCTAGAGTTCTGCAAAGGGAGTAGAGGTGGCAAAATGGGCGGGATTTGCTTGGGTTTGAGATGGAACCGAGTTATATGGATTTGGGCCCAACCATACCCATATGTGTTTTGGGACTAATTTGGGCGGGATCATTTTGGGATGGGTTTAGATTGATCCCGCCCAATATCCAAATTCATTTTCTACATATTTTTTTTCCTTTAATTCATTTTTTTAATATAATTTTAATATTTTTTATTTATTAAATTGCTTTTAGTTTTATTAAATAAACATGCAAGTGCTTTATACTCAAAATTCCCACCAAAAATTGGATTAACAAATAAAGGAAAAAATAGATATATAGCCATATTCCAACATATATCAAGATGGCCAAGGTCCTTAGGATGTTGAATATTTATCCTCATCATTGTCCAAGGATGACAGGTCTAAACTAACTGAGATGCTGGAAATTCTTGTGGATAATGACTAGTAAGACTACTAGATTATATTCGCTAGTATGACGATAAAAATTGTTAAAGATAATTTTTGAATCTAAGACTCCATTTGGATTGACTATTTTTTCAAAAAATAAGTTTTTCAAATACAATGTTACAGTAATATACAATAACTCAAGAAACATCCCATCCTTATTAGTATATCAAATATTTCAAAAAAATTTTATAGTAAAAATTTTTCATATACACTGCTACAATAAAATATTTCAAAAACACCCCCCAAAAACAGCTAATCCAAACAGAGCCCTTGCCATTTGAGCCCAATGGGTACCCAAGTATTTCCCATCCTTTCCCATTCATTAATGGGTATAGTTGGGATGTGTCCCAACTTAAACCCAATACCAAATTATAATACCCATCCCGCCCAAAGTTCCTTTGGGCATGGGTAGCCCATTGGGACTTGGGACAAATTGCCAGCTCTAAAAGGGAGAAAAGGGCTGGTCAGCAGGGATGGCTGTAATGCGATTTAAACCACAATTTCGTACTTTACTACTCTCCACAATTTCTGGTAGTCAAAGCTTAAAAGGACCACATTGCATATCGTGGCATTGTGCTATAGCCGCGACAATAAATGGAGCAGGTCCTAAATTTGGAAACCAACTCTCTTTAGGCGGGGGTGATTATTAGATGACCACTTAATAAGATGCAGGATTCACTGTAAATTAGAGGATTCAAGTCTCGTAGTACATTCCGTCGGACGTCTCAAAATTATCGGTGCGTTAAAGGAAGAGTAGTAGTTTATTGTCATTTCACTGAAGCCCACATCCTCCACTTTTGCTATGATTGCTGTCCATCTTCCTTCGTTTTTGTGGGTTCAATCCTCTTAAGGCAAAAAACAAAAAAAAGAAACAAAAGCCGCCAAGCTGGCTGGCAGCCTAGCAGGGCGGCTCCTCCTTTAGCATCCATATTAACCCTACACTACAACTCCAACTCCAACCTTGAATTGAAAATTTGACACAAAACTGATGCATCATCGAGCAGTTTACACCGAAGGAGTCAGAGCTAAAACAGGATCCAAATAAGCAAATGTGATACCCTCCAGTCTAACCCATTTTCTTATCCTTCCCATCTTCCCGCAAACTGCTTATCACAATTTGACTCGAATGCCCTACCCTTGGCAAAATGCTTTGGAACAATTTATGCCATCAATTTTGGGCTTGCCGAGGTTAATAGCAAAATCAAGTAACAACACAATCTTTTCCAGAGAGAGATGATGGCAAAATCAAGTAACAACACAATCTTTTCCAGAGAGAGATGATTTAATCCAGTGGAGAGTCAAACGTGAATAATACTATACCTTTTCACTTCACAGTATAAGTGGGAGGGTTCGATCTCGGACCTCTCATTTACACTTCCTCCCCCAAACCATCCCATCCCTTCCTCCCCCCCTCCCCCCCAAAACTAAAATGCACCACTCGTGCTACATTTTGGATACCCAAATTTAAGGCTGCTTTTAACTGCATACCAGAATATTTGCCTAGTAGATTAGTCTCATGATGGATATAAGATAAAACGCTAACACATAATTACAGGATAAATACGACATCAATGCCACCCAATTGGTGACCAGCTGCTTTAATCTGTATATGGCTGAAAGCATTCACTTAACTGCCACTAACAGGGAGAGAAAAATTCACACCAAATTAATCTTCAAGCCCAAAACTCATCACTAAATTAATCAATTTGATTGCTCAAATACTCAAAGAGAGATACTTTCGGGACAGATCTCATTGCCTCTTGGACTAAGAGTTTAAATTAGATACTCACAAATCTCACCTGGGAGACAAAACTTCATAAAGCTGGTATTAAATTGCTTTGTGATCACAATATGCTTAAAATTTGCCTGAAATATACATCACAGCAAGGGAAAAATCTCTGGACTACTCAGTCATCCTTGTGCTCCAACTAAAATATTAGTGTTCACATTTTCTACTGTAAACAGTTGGACAATAAGTCGTAGTCTTCCACAAAGATAATGCATATGGCGTTAATAGCTGAACAGAAATTCAAGAATGTTTTAGCTGACAAAAATGAAGAAAAGCTACAGAATACCTATTATACATTCTTTCATGACCTCTAAAAAGGCTTTTTAGGGCCTCTTATGTTTGAAGGGGAACATATGCCCAGAAAATTTCAGCCCCTTGGTGTATTCAGAAAGGTTCCTAAGCATAAATTATCAACTGAAACCATGATATCGGAAGCACATACTCCGTTGCTCGCACCTGTAGTAGCTCCAAATACTCAAAATTCCTAACCTTTTTCTTTTGAATCACTTCAGACAAGTTTAATGACCTACAAATTCTTATTTTTAACGTATCAGTATTACCAATGTGTCAATTCTAATTTCGCTATATTACTTTCCAGATGTTAGAGCATTGCAGTACCAGAGTCATGCTTGGTAGCTAAGTAAACTACTTAGTAAACAACATAAACACAACAAAGACAAGAAATTCCAGGACTGCCTCTATGAGCCTCGATAGGCATCTCACCATTTCCTTCAGGAAGTAGATTCAGTCTACAGAACCAGAAAACAAAGAATAGATGCAATCAATGGAACCATACTGGTGAAATTATCAAACTTATAGTTAAAAAAGAAATATTAAGACACATCATGACAATCAAGAATGAGTTTTGTGGACAATACCGACTAGTCACTTCAGACAGGCAAACAATAATGCCATTTCCTCATTGAACAGTCTCTCTCTCTCTCTCTCTCTCTCTCACATACACTCACTTTAGATTATTCTCTCCCTTCTCAGTTTCTTAATTTTCTTTCAAAAAGTATGGACGTCTCATTACTAGGAACTGTGAGACACCAATTAACAATCAGAATATAGGAGCTAATTGTACTTCTATGTTGCAACAGCAGGAAGAAGAACTCACATCATCCAATGGTTATATCTTGAACAACATGAATGCAAATCAGTTCCCAAAATCAAGAGCTGCAACAGTTGGCTCATTGAACATAAAATAGGAAAAGACAGTAAGAGTATAATACTGTTATATATTACAAGGAAAATCTAGTATTGGAACCTACAAATATGACTCCATTCCCACAAAAATTTGTTTGACAAAAATCACAGACACATTATAGTCGATGACAGGTATATACTACTGGCCTTAGTCATCAAAAGCCTTAAACAAACATCACATATGAAGACGCAAAACACTACACTACTGATGTCCTAGAAATATGGCAATAAAAGAATAGACTCACCCTGACAGGTATCATCTGGCTCATAATTCAAATTCATCTTCAAGCTTCAACTGCTCAGCCGCAGCCTCCTCCTCTTCATCATCAACCACAAAATAGGGATTGTGCGCTTCAGGCTTAAAGTTGTAGCCAGTGAAAACATAAAAGGCAAGAGTGGCCAACTCCCCAGCCACAACACTGGTCCAGAGATACCTATACGAAGTGATGGTCTCCAACGCATACACCACCACCCTCGTAAAGTAAATGTAGCAGATGACCACGATATAATACTGCCTAAACAAGGTCAACTTCATCAAATTCACAGCAGCCTTGCCATCAGTCCTGGCAGCCTCGCGCAAGTTCTTTATAGACCAAACAATCGGGAACAAGACGGCACAACAGCACACTACATCCACCAACAGGAAAACCTGCTTCCACGTGACCCAATCTTGGTCAAACGGCACGGACTCATCAATCACAACCTGAGCTATATTAGCAACGACCTGAAGAGGAATGACGATCATCAAAACCTTCTTTTCCTTGTCCTGCAAGTAGGGCTTCAAAAAGGACCACCCAGTCCCAATCAACACAATCAAAGAGAAGAGGGTAATCCCCTTGAAGAAGCTAAACACGTAGAACAAGACATCCCATCCGTGGGCGCTCCCGGTTCGGTTAATATAAGACTTGTCCTCGGCCTCGCACAGGAGATTGAGGGCCTTCAAGATAACCACGGCGAGCATGAAGAAATGGATGGCGAAGACGGTCAAGCGTTTCTTGTACAGAACATGGATCCAGAGGGCGGCCAAGGCGAAATAGACGAGGGAAAACAAGAAATAAATCGTGGGGAGGGGGGTTTTACCGGCGGAGAGATAATCGCGGCGGTTGGAGTCGGGACCGGGTTGCAAATTGTACATGGCGGAGTGGACTTTCATGGAGACGCGGAGGTTGGGGAGGCAGCTGGCGAAGACGAGAGAGTACTGATCAGGGATGGAGATGTTGTGGGGTTTGGAGAAGGAAATGGGGGGGTTAGGGAGGGAGTCGAAGGTGAAGACCAGATCGACGGCGTCGGACTGGAGGGCGCAGGTGATCTGGGAGTCGTCGATCTGGTGGAGGACGTGAAACCAGGCATCGCGGGTGCAGAGGAAGAAACCGAGGCGGGAGAAGTCGAGAGAGGATGGGTCGGAGGAGAGGGAGATGGAGGAGACTTTGAGGTCGAGGCGGCCCCGGTGAGTGAAGCCGAACTCGTCCAAGGGGATGATGCCACGTGCATCGTTGCGAATCTCGGAGGATCGAATCTCAGCGATTACGACTGCCGGAGAGATGAGGAGAAGAAGGAGGACATAAATGTTGATGGAGTTGATCATCATCGTCATCCTCGGAAGAACAGAAGAAGCTCAGATCTCCGTCTCTTTTCTCTTTCTCCGCTCTTCCCTTTCCTTCTTCTCCCCAAGGCAGATTCCACACTGTAGCCTGTAGGTAGTGGTAGAGCCGGCGCGCCATTTTTTTTTTCCTTTTTATAAAATTAATTAATCTCCTGATTTAGGCTCCGTTTGGATTGAAGGAAGGGAAGGGTAGCAATGGAAAAGAAAGGAAATGAAAAGTGATTCCCATCGAATCGTATCTGAATTAAATATGAAAGGAAAAGAAAACAAATATTGAATTTCTGTTTAAATTTCTGTTTAAGTGTTAATTTAGTTGAAAAGATAGCGAAAAAATAAACTTTTAATAAAATTTTAAATTATTTAATTTCATTTTCCTTCTAAGCATAATTCAATGGAATAATTGCCATGCTTAGATTGCTTGTTTCCGTCGAAAAATATTGTCGTTTTTCGTGATCACATTTCCCTATCACATTTTTCCCTCACATATATCAAATCGTTATAATAATTTTTCCATGAAAAATGATAGAAGATACAATCCAAACACAACCTTAGATTCTTCTCCACTCTTTCCCTCCCTAAACCTTTCCTTCCCCCCCCCCCCCCCCCCCCCCCCTCTCAAAAGTCAATCCAAACAACAAAAACCAAATCACTCCAATCCCTCTCCTTTCCTAAGCTAACCGGCAAACAGGCTGGGCACCTTGGTCTTAAATCTCGACATTTTTAAATTCACGTTAACCAAATAGTATGGAGTGTTCTCTTTTGGTCAAAACATAGTGGTAAATAGTAAGCATGCCATTTTTTGATCCAAAAATCAATTGTGAATGGATATAGAGAGGAAGAGTTCGCATTGGCCAAGGAGCAGCTATGTGAAATGTATGCGTAAAAGGAGTTCAGGAGATGTTTCTTGCCCTTTATTTTTTCTTTTGCTCTTTTATTTTTATTTAACTTTTCCCCTTCTTTGATTGTTAAGCAATTAAGTTAATGCCTCTCGTTCACAGTTAGGGATCTCGATCTATTGTCTCTCTGGACTAATCGTGTCTGAGGTGCCGTGAGTTAGGCAGATAAAAGACTGATCATCTTATTCTGCATTTTGACGCTAGTACACTTTGATCATTATCTTCACAAAAGATTAATGCCTCCACAATTTTCCTGTAGCTCATGTTTCTTAGTTTAAAAAGAGTTTCGTCATTCTGCTTGAATGGTCAAATTGTAGAGCCCTCAAAATTGGACGAGGGACAAAACAACACTAGTAGTAATTGTCAAAATCGTGCCAACTTGTTCTGAATCACAACATTTTTGGAGCAGATTTTTATCTCCATTAAAGGCAATGAAAATGTTAGACTGTTGTGGATTCGTCTGAGAAGAAAGCCACAGCCCCAACAAAAGGGGCATTTATATAAGTTGCTGGCTCAGATTGCTGATAGTTATTTCTGTCATCAGCGAAATTGTCTCTGCTATCAGGCCCTCCTAAGATGGCTCCCACGAGAATATTTGGATTAGGCAAGCGGGAATAGAGATATTGAAATCCGTCACTGCAGCTAACACGTCCCGGATGTGCATGCACTGATGGCACAGATGAACCTCTGTGGTGAACATGCTGGGGATACCTTTGCCCAAAACCCACCATGTATGACATTTTTGCTGGATTATCTCCTAATATATAGTCAACCTGTCTCTTTGCAGTTTCTATGATTTTATCTGCTGTGATAGTTGAGACCCCACATGCTGCAACTCCTCCATTCGAGCGTAAATACTTGGCATATGTTAGGAGAAGGAAAGACGAAGAGGTAACATACTGGAGATTGCTCTCACTTTGTTTATAGAGAAGTCCCCCTGTCAACCAATGTTGTTGATTTTGAGACAGCCAGAATCAAATTTAGCATAATGAAACCACTAAGCATCACAATATGGGCGCCTGACTCCGTGAGGGAGAGGAAAGTCATAAAAAAAAATAATAAGAATTTTCTCCAGCACACCTGGGGTATACTGGGCCTGGAAATTTGGCATTCCCGGTATCAAAGAGCAGATGTAGCTGTCAGAATGTGCTTTATACAGCTGAAATTCTTGGGTGCTCTTCTCCAAGAAACCCTATGTGAAGTTGCATCGGAGAAGCATTGAGCATGTAATTTAACGAATTTGTTTATTTGTATTGCAGGAAAGAAGGGAAGGCACAAAACAAAAAAAAACCTTTGCAAGCAAAACTTTTGTTCCGGGGCGTTTGTCATCCCAACTAAAGGAATAATCGTCATTATCTGCGCCAAGTGTGTGGCCATTTGATTGGATGTAAGCCAAATACGAGGAATTTTCTGAAGCTGTATGAAGCCAAGAAGCTCCCCACAATAGCTCATCCTAAATCCATGAGAGCAGGAGATGGTAAGTGGTGACAGATGAACCTACGCTAGGGACATTAAAGAAAACCTATGAAACTGTTTCGTTCGTCTCACTTGGTATCCTGAATATGAGCAGTAAAAGGGGCAGACAACAGAATTGAGAGAGTCACTGTAAGAGCCCCTGTGCCTGTCTGCAAAATCAAACACCTGCAGTTGCATTTGTTCGGGATTGTTTTTTTATGAGATGGGAGTGGTAATAAAAAGTTGGGGAGTCGAAATTAGTAGTGAAAAACTAACCTCCATTGCTGTGTGCAATAATTTGGTGGAATAATGAGGATCGGAATCTTTGAACACAATAGAGGCTGCTGCCAGTGCTGCTGCTGTCTCTGCTGCTACGTCTGATCCTGGGTTTTGGGAGGTCACTTTATACACATTCCGAGGCGTGTCCATGTCCTCTGGCCTTTCCCAGCAACGATGGTCTATATTCGGATCTCCAACCTGCTCCATTTAGAGGAAATAAAGCTTGTTTGCAATTTTCTATTGTAGAAGACAAAGCATTCCCAAACATAGAGCGTGGTGGATTTATTAGGACGCATTTTCCAGAATAGAATAGAGCTTCCATCATGTAAATTCAATCAATGAATTCGGCGGCGGTGTGGTTAATGATGTACCTTAATCTACTCCTAAAACAGCTATGAATTAGTAAATGTTTTGTTTTATATTAAGTGCGGAGTTTCTCACTTGAGCGTATAAGGTAGCAGGAGTTGCTGTGGCTGCTTTCAAAAGATAATCGGCACCCCAGCGGACAGCGGCTTTGGCATTCTCAAGTTGGTTATGCATGGAGCTACCAAACTCAATTATGCTCCATGCAAATAGAGTAGTAGTGAAAGCCATTGGCAGGCCAAACTTGACATTGTCTCCTGCATCATAATAACCTCCCACAAGATCAACCTGTAATCCACGATGACAAAAATAGATTGTATTAAGCCGTCAAAAAAACTGTTACTCCACCCACTAATTGGAGAGCATATATATATATATATATATGTATTAGTACTATTAATTAATTACATGGTAACCAGAGCCGTCGGACAATGCAGAGTCACCCCTCCACGAAAGTCGTTGGTTTGAGGGTAGCTTCCCTGATCTCTGCCCTTCAAAGAAGAGAATGGATTTTTCAAGGGCATCAGAATAGTCTCGAGTGGTGAATGCATGAGAGGAGGATAAGAAGAAGCATAGAATCAGTAGTAATTTTATGGTAAACTTAGGAAGGCAAGACGTCATGTTCGTTTTTCCAAAGTGAAAATAAACTTAGGAGGCTCTATCCTTTAGAAGCGAAGCATTCACTAGACTATGTTTTTGTTTTTTTGGCATTGGCACCTCCTCTTTATACAAAGAAGAATTGGATGGATGGGAGAATGGGGGGGTAGTTAAGTTCGTTGGTGAATGCGTGCATCAGAGAGTGAGTAGTGTCTTTGAAAGCTTGGACGCATCATCCATTCACGGACGGATTCAGCTGCGCCAATTCGGATGATAGTGTGTGCCCTCCTACTACTACTAGCATAATACTTACAAGCAAATTAAAAGCTACCGCGCCCGTAACGGTGGGAAGAATAATAAGCCCCCAAAAAAAACAAAAAAGTATGAGACAGTCAACTATTGAGACACACACAAATTAGTCTTTGAATGGAAGTCATTTTCAAACTCGCATCATCCCGTGCACTACAGTTGCAAAACGAGCACCGGGTTTTCCTCTCATTCATGTTCGTGACAGGACAAATTTTATCCACACTGTGCTGCAGAGATCAGCTATGGATAGATAAAGGGGAATCCAAGAACCCCCCCCCCCCACCCCACCCAAAAAAATTTAAAAAAAAATTCTGGAATGCATAGAGAAAATGTGATGCTGTCATATGACATACAGGGAAGGGTCTAGGATTTGACCCGTGAAGGTGAAGGAGGATGCATGTTTGATCCATCATGTGACTTTTGGGAACGCAAATTTCAAACTCAGCGGCTGCATGATTTTATTTACAGACAGTACTTGTTTATATTTATTTTGGAGTGGTTTAGGAGGGAATAAGAAATGCTGTTTGAGCATGTGATTATATTAAGAAGGCGTAATTCAAGGTGGACGGTGTGCTTAGAAGCCTACAAAAAAAGCCAGCACCAATTTGTTGTTAGGATTGGAATTGGAAGTAGTAAGTGCCAGACTGCCAGTAGCAGCAGTAGGTAGTATATTTCATGTCGACGTTATACAGAGGAAATGGGATTCCATTCTACCATCTGCACTTGTTGCTTCCTCTCTATAATAGTACAATCCTTTTAAGAGAGATATATATATATATATATATATAAAACATTAAAGGGACCAAGAAAATGCATTCCTCTAAGGGACAACAAAAATGTTGTCAAAAGGACATGACGACAAGGTCATCAAAGTGAGTTAAAAAAAGTCTCAACACCAGATGGTGGAGCATATTACAGTAGTGTGATTGGCGAACTTATCTGCATTAATTACGCGGAATGCTACGACTACGAGTTGCTCTTATTTGATCGCTAGTCAAAGATAGAGCAGTCCCATTATAGTTCAAACAAACAATTCCTGCGAGTTTGATCTTTTTCTGTTACTTTTGAATGTCGCGCCATAGTCACGGCCCCCTGGCTAAAAAAACACTTCCCAGAAAAGAAGTAGGAGCTGTTTCTGTTAGGTTTGCAGCTTGGGACAGACGCTCGAATTGGGATTTGCCAAAGAGCCTGCGAAATCAAAATATACCCCAATAAATAATTAATTAGGAAAGGAGATGACATGCATCGATCCTTCAAGCCTCCCAACCTTTAGCAGTTGGTGCTTACAAATATCTGCAAAACAAGGTTGTTTGGATGCCGGGTCATCTTCAAATGGCGGTGGAGCCTGCCCGTACACCATCTCACAGCTCATATCTTCGAAATCTGCATTTTCCAACGGCAGCAGGATCACCGAAAAGCATTTATATGTATGTTTAGAATAAGGAAGGCAACAAAGCAAAAAACAAACAGTACATATATATACACTACTTGGGGTCATGGTTAATGGAAGCCCAAATTCGTCGGTGAAGAAGTCTTGTGTGGGTATTTTGCACATGTTAACGCACATTCCTACGCACCCGCTGTTCTCCAAATACCTTCATTGAAAATATGCCAGACGATTAGCACTACTCGACTTGGTCATTAAAAATGGGAACACTCACTCTGTAACTGAACTGAACTGAACTATTATATATTCAGACTTCCAAAACTCGAGAGGAAAGAAACGTCCTGTAATACCTGCATTTCTTTATGCGCACTCCACTTCTTTGCTTTACTCCATTTACCTCCACTTCCACGACCTACTGGGTGCGGGCAAGTCAGCTTGTAAGGGCGAGGTGAAGAAACAAAATGCAACAACAGTTTATCGGTTTTGGTAGAAAAAAGTTGACGCACAGTGGCGGCGGAGCTAACGGGTGCAAATTTTCTTATATGTCCATTTCATATGAATTACAAACCAACCAATCATTCATTTGACAATTCAATTATGTTGCCAACTATATGTGGTAATCATAATATACATCTTGCACAATTTCATGCCCCATTGGATGAGTAGAAAAATAATATGAATCCCGAGTTGCATGCTTACTATAACAAATATTCAGTTATTTCATAAATTTGCAAACCAACGCCTTGCATTGCAAGTTTAAGTTATTATTATTGCACCCGTGAATAAAGATCCTGTGGCTCCGGCACTGTTGGCGCGCGCGCATATATATATATATATATATATATATATATATATATGTGTGTGTGTGTGTGTCTGGTCGTGGATGATCGAAGAACTCAACTAACCATGCATCTAACATTTTGTCAACTTACTTTAAAAAATAAATGATAAGTTATTCACTTATCATTAACGTGGTATATACTCAAATGTATCAGATTTAATATTTAACAATTTAGTTAACCGACCGATTCAAACTTCAGATTTGTCGAACGCCCCCTTAGTTGTTTAAAAACCCTGGCTGTCAAAGTGGATTTGATACGGTTGTTTAACCAAGTTCACGAACCAAGAACAAAACACTCTTTAGCATAATAAAAAGGCCCTCCAATGAGAAAATGGATCGCCAAAACTGTGGAAAGCAAAACTTGATCGAGTCTAGTACAGTAAAAATGAGAATACTACCTCCGAGGGCCCAACTAGCCAGTCGAAGAAGGGTACTGTTATAGTGGCATTGAATTCACAGGCCCATCTCGTGGGTGGAAAAAGCTTCCTGAACTGTCAAGCCCAAATTTGATTTGGGTAAGCTGTTGGCTCATTGGTAGAAGAATAAGGAAGCTTAAGAGCATTAGCAGCTGGTTTGCCCGAGAGGTTAAGGGGGAAGACTTAAGATCTTCTGCACATAAGTGCGCATGGGTTCGAACCCCATAGCCAGCAAATTTCCTCCTTCAATTTCTCCTTTTGGCCCTTTTTCTTTCAAAAATTAGCTTTAAAAAAAAATATAGTCTCCTTTCTTTTCCCTTTTCCTTTCAAATTAGCTGGTTTAAAAAAGGTGGTGTGTGATGCGCCTTTTTTTTTTTTTTCAAATTAGCTTTTATTTTTTAAGATAAAAATTAGCATTGGACTTATCACAGTTTCAGCTGGTTTGGAAATTGGAAAAAGTCGTGCGTGATGCGAATTCAATTTCACCCTTTCCCGTCCAGTCAGGCGGATAAAAGGAAAGAAAAGAAAATACCTGAGCAGGAGCACCAGGAGGAAGCATGGACAAGAGCACCTCTCGAACCACTTGCTGCTGTTGCGTGCGATTCCTACCTTGAATCACTCTCTTAGAGACGTCCACAAAGCTTTCATAGTCATAATCAAACCAACCCTTCTTCTCTACTGGCGTCCCATCTTTGTTGGATTTGGCAGCAAATTTCTCCATTTTGCGGGCGAAGAGCGTCATGAAAGCCTTCTCAAAGAAACCATCCTTGTATTTTGTCTTCTGCCCAACTGGTGCTGGCTCTCCTGATGGCTCTGCAATCCCACACCTTATGCTAACAGTTCCATTTTTAAGGCGTAGTCTTGGGTGGTAACCACACTTAATTGCTGCTGCTTGGTTATGGACTTGGACTGCTTGAAAACTTGTTAGAACCACCATCAATACTCCCTCGACTTGGGTTGTGTTTCGCAAGAAGCAGAGCACGAGGGGCTTTCTCTATTCTTTTTCTTGGTCAATTTTCGCCACAGCTAATCTGGACGCACTGTCTAAGTCTAGTTGAAAAAGGTCTAAATTAAGGACTCTTCATTTAGCAGCAGTCGTCCCTGGAGCTATAGATATTACGCACTCTTCTGTGATTTTCAGGAATCCCAGAGGGCATATGATTGGTTCATGCAGCTCCACTTTTTACGTTTCATTCCCTCAAATAATCAAAAACCATTCACCATCCACATCTTTGAGGGACCTTTCAAATGTCTAGAATGACCCGATCCTTCCCTGCGAATATACGGACGGAATGCAGTCTCTGCAAAACCAATGGTTATTAGCCTTACAGCCTGGGCCCTGTGATGGCAGAAAGGGCAAACACAATATCAGAGGCAACTGGTTGCGGATGAGCCAACATGATCTATGATCGACTTGAGGCTGAAGTAATGCCACGCAAGACTTGAAATTTGGCCGGGCCACGTAAGCTTTTTCTCTCCCGTTCAGGTTTTTTTTTTTTTTTTATAAATATATATACCAACCATTGCCTGGTTTTTCCCCCATGTAACGGAAGTTCCCCAATTCGACCTCTTGCCTATCACTGTCCTCCTCGGGATCAAGAAAGTGATAGGCATCAAATTCATGTGCTAGTGCGTTTGGATAGCAGCCAAATAATGATCAAAATTTATTTACTTACGTTATAAATATAATTTTTAATATATATTTTTATTTTTTTAATTATTTTTTTAATATTTTATATGCATCACATCATAAAAAATGCTGTAGTAATTATTTTCAATAATATTTCAAATAACCTCCTATCGATCTCTCTTACCAGTTGCCACTCTCCTTAACCCGTTAACCCTGGGATGGATTGCTTTGCTCTAAAGGGCAAAGGTAAACTCAATGGGGAGTGGTTAGTTCTAAAAGCGATTAATCCTCAGAACTCGTGAATAAGGGTTAATTTCACTTTGTCCCCCAAACTTTGGATGATTACTCACTTCAGTCCCTAAACTTCAAAATGGAACACTTAAGTTTCTAAACTTATAAATACCTCTCACTTAAGTCCCTAAACTTATAAAATGGGACACTTAAATCTCTAAACCCTTATAAAATAGGACACTTCGACCATCAATGGCTTTCAGGATTTGTTAATAATTTTCCTTAAGTACGAGGTATTTATAAGTTTAGGGACTTAAGTGTCCTATTTTGAAGTTTAAGAACTGAAGTGGGTAATCGTCTAAAGTTTGGGAGGACAAAGTGGTATTAACCCCGTGAATAATTACATCCAGATCCCAAAGGGGGAAAAAGAATACAAGAATCAACTGCGGCGCAAGGCATAATATTTGCAAACTTCTTCCAAGCTACCAAAACGTTCTGCAATTCTCGTGCCGAATAACATGCCAAGGCCACACAGACACATAAGCTTCCCTTCAGCAGCAGCAGTTTTGCTCAACCATGTTTGACCAGTTACCCAACTGCAAATCAATAGGTACACAGAGCTATATATAACAAATACATATGGTACGTGATACACCATGTGAGACAAATGAAATGCTACGACGTGTAATTAGTTACTCATCTTCTTAAGCTGCATTCGAAGCTCAGTACCAAGTGTCAGAGGGCCTATACCTTAGTATAATGAGTGATGTGACTTATTTCCACAAAAGAATCTCAGAGTTTAATGGAAAAAAATGAGAAGAAAAAATTATAGTAAGAAAGGAAAAACAGTAACTAAAACGATTAGGAGTAGGCAGCTACTACTCCACATTTCACGAAGAGACCTAGGCACCTGGAAGACGCACAGAAAGGGGAGGAAATGCCCAGGGCCAAAGAAATTGGGAGTTAGGATAGTGAACATGAAGAACAATGACCAAAAAGAATAACATATTATTTTTACACAAAATATGAAGAGAAAGAAAAAGGAAGGAAAAAGAAATCAGCCAAAGTACAACTAAAAGTACACGGGCCATTTCCAGCAGATTGCAAAGGTATAATTCATGCTTGTTGAATAGCTAGCTGCTATCCCACAATGCACTTATTCAGTGCTCAGTTGATCTCCATTGATGTGTTTCAAAACAAAGAACAGAACAGAGAAATTCTAAGAGATGCAATGAGGTCATAATGACATGCAGGCCAATACAAAAGATGGTAATCAGCAATAAGATACCTTTGTATGGAACACTCAAGTGAGTTCATTACATGTTGCACGACAAATACTTAAATGAGTGATTTGAGCTCTAACTTAGTCATTAGACACTTTTGGCTTTGAAGCAAAATGATTAGCATTGGAACAGCCAAAAGTTGTCTTTGAAAGAGATATACTCCAGTTCGCATCCAGCAAAGGCCTTGGCTTGAGTCACAACATGACCATCCACTGTTAAAGGTTGAGACCAAGTGATATTGGAAAGAAATATTCAATAAGTCATATTATTTGTCGATGAGATATTCACAACAAACAAACTCCTGTGAATAAAAACTACAACAAACACAATAAACCACGAGAAGTTGAAAATTCAAGGTCCATTCCATTGATTCCCACTATGAATACATAACTAGTGAAATTCTGATGTGAAGACAGTTTGGTTTTCCATCACACAGAACCCTTACACAACAAAACCTAAATATGCTTGAAACCTCAAAAGGGTCGAGAAGTAGTCAACTGCTACTCAGAAAAGCACAGCTTATAACTTCTAAGGTGCAGCTTGAACAGATTTTGCAGGCTGGACTTCTTGTGACTTTTCCAAAGCTGAGATCCTTCCCTCCAAAGACTGGTAAACGCCAATTGCCTAAAGGAGGGGGCGAAAAATGGTAACATAAAAACAACAATGCCACAAAAAACAAAAAGAAAAACAATTTCTGAAGCAAGATACCACCAGCATTGTAAGTGATGCGAATATAATTTTCACAGCCATATTAGACAAACTTAAATATACCATTACCCTCTACTAATATACCATTACCCTCTACTATTAAATGTCAAATAAGTTCTAAGATAATGACCATTGATTCACGTAATTTCCAGCAGGCCAGTTGCTTCCAATGTTAAGGTAGCACGGCTACCTCTGTAACTGCAGACAAAGTTGACATTTTGCTATTTTAACTGATGAAGTAGTCAAATTAGCACATTTTAGTGCCAAAAAGAAAGAACGGCATATCCCAAGATTTACACAAATAGACCATCAAAATGATCTCATAATCCAGAACAAAATCCTTAACTGCTTTCCGTCCTATTAGAAAAGACTTTGTCTGCACTAAACAACTGCATATCGTGGTCAATCATAAACCTATAAAATCCAAGTCCCAGACAAACAAAAAGGGAAAAAAAATCAAGTAGGGCGACCAACGTCTTGTATTAACTAAGAATTCTTTTGATTTATTTCTTTTCCTCCACCTTTGAACTGTTCAAAAGCATAAGTTTATAAGCATGAAAACATCTTTACTAACACACATCAATCCCTCAGAGCAAAGGCAAGTTGGAAGTTCAGAACAGATGAAAAGCAAGAGCTCATCCCTTAAAGAACATGGTCATTCATCCAAATTTCTATTTGCATAAAAAAGAAAGAAAAAATCCCTCTCTGACTTCCATTTTTGTCCGGTAATAGCATTAGGCTTTTCTCCCTCATCCAATTAAATCAAATTAAAGCTCAACAGATATACATAGACGGGCATGGATATGAGGAATAATATCTGTAATTAACTATTCACAGAAATGGAAAACAAAAGGAACGTATACAGGAAAGAAAACTTTAAAAAAAAAAAAAAAAAAGTCAAAAGAAGAAGGAGAAGAAGCAGGAACCTGTTGAGAATGGGTGCGATGGGCATTTTTGTAATCCTGTTGCAGAGCATAAATTCCCATGGCAGAAGCCACCGCTGCACCCGCGAAGAACGATGCTGTCCTCACTCTCAGTACGTATCCCATTTTTTTTTTTTTAATTTTTTTCTGCTCTGGGTTTTGTTCCTCCTCCTCGTCGATCGAAGTCGATGGCAGTTCCCAGGATCCTAACTAAAATCTGATTACTCAGTATCGTTAAGGCGTCACAGGCCATTTGCGGCGCGGGTGGTTTCTAATGGGCTGGACTTCATCTTGAATTTGAATCTGAACTTGGGGGTAAGCAGTGGGTAATTGGGAGTAACGCCCGAAGCCCACAATATTCAATATGGGCTGGACTACATGCTTCCAAAAAAATCGAAGAGCCTTGTGGAAAGCGGACAATACCTGGAGAAGTCCGTAGCTGGTCTGTTTTTCTTCTCCATTTCTTTTTTCCCCCTAAAAAAAAGTACCAATACTAATTTTTCATAGTAATAAAAATAAATAAATAAAATTTGGAAGAACAACATATAATCAAGGCAAAGCTATTATGACAGCATTCAATTTTTAGGGTATTAAGGACTAGTAAATCTTCCTTGTTGGTTCTTTTCAGCACCACCTAATAAATTTTATTTGCTCGTATAATCAACACATTTTTCAAACATCATTTTTATTTGACGTACATTATATCCAAAAAAAAAAAGACCCTACAATATTTTTTTTTAAAAAAATGATTCCAAATAGTCTGCTGTCTAAACACATAATTATTATTAAAGTATTCGAGCAGGAGACTATCCATCCGTAAGGAATGTGAAAATGGACTCACTTCCTTTCAGAAAAAAAAGAGTGGGAGGAAAATTGACTCGTCATTGCCCTTTGTTTTTCTTCTTTAACAGCATCTGAAGTGTATCTTTGACTTTGAGACGTAGAAAGAGGATTATTATTATTATTATTATTTATTACTGAGGGCCGGCCAACTGCCAACTGCAGCACTGCAATTTTCTAATAGTTCCAAGGAGTTGCGACAATACAGGATGGGGTTCCTCCTAAATCTCTGCAAATTCCACAGAGAGAGAGAGAGAGAGAGATGCAGAGACTCACTAAACAGCTCACGTGCCGCCACCAAATTTCTGGGCGGTGTACGCTCTAACCGGTCCCGGAGTTGTTCCATTGGGGTAATTGATGATCGGCTCAAAAGTCAATACACGCAATTAATTATTTTCCCATACCCATATACCAGCAACAGAGAAGTCAATACACGCAATTATTATTTACAGCCTGTCTCTCATCGCCCAACACCTCATGTAGTAAGTACATATTTACTGCACCAAGAAAAAAAAATTTTTTCTCAATGGTTTCCTGGAACTTTATTTTATTTATTTATTTATTTTTTGCTTTGATTGTTAAATTAAGCTTCCTGTACTTAAAAAAGAGTATATGGTAAACGAAATACTCCCTCCGTCCCACTTTGATAGTCCTGTTTTCCTTTTTTGTCTGTCCCAAATTGCAGTTCACTTTCCAATTGAAGAATGTAGTTGTATTTTCATTTTCCTAAAATACCCTTATTCAATATAAGTTGTTGTTGCTATAAACCTATCCCATTTAATGAGAGTTGATTCTTTTTTTACCATCAATTCAAGTTCCCATAAAGTTGTACTCTATTTAATGTGAGGGTATTTTAGGAAAATAGCAATCTAAATTTACTTTTCCAACAAAGTTAACTACTTTTTCTTAAACTGTGTGAAAAAAGAAACAGGACTATCAAAGTGGGACGGAGGGAGTATTTATTCAAATACTACTACTACTAGTGTACGTAGTAGTATAAAAGCAGATTATCCTATGATGTGGACGTAGATCAGCAGATGTTGATGTTGATGTGGATTGAGTCCGAATTGTGTGAATGGAAGCAAGGAGTCTTAGCTCAGCTCCGTTGGTGAATGGGAATGATGGGGGTGTGGTGAAGCTGACGAATGTTCATGGGGGAGCACACACTTGGATCGCCATCTAACAGCTTCTCTGCGACTATGAGATTAGCTGCCTCTGTTGGATGAAATGCATCCCAGAACACATATTTTGCTCGATCACTGCACAGAAATGAGCTGCTTGCGTTTGCCGTCTTCCCCTTTCCTTCGAAGCATACAAATGGAGGGAAATAGCCACCACAACAGGGACCATCCCCATTCTCGAAACCTGCCAATCAATTATTGATCCATCCCAAAATACTTTTAATATCCAAACAAGTACAGTACTATCAGGAATTAATTACTCCACAATTCATGCTACTAGTCTACCAGTACAGTAGTTCTTGTCTGAATTTCGGGAGGATGCCCCATCCGAATAAACCATCAAACACTTTTAATTATAAGGTGTTAAAAGTGGTTACCTTCCCCTCCCCGCCCCTTCCCTTCAACACAATTTATACCGGTACCACCAACACAGCACCAAATCAAGATTCTCCATCGAAAGAAAAGATAAGAAACGGAACTCTTTTTTCTTCTTGTTTTGTTTTGTTTAATAAATAACTAACCAACTCACCGTATTGATGATAATTTTGTATCATTCTTCTGAAAACATCGTAGGAATTGGCGTACACGAATACAGCTCCAAATCCCACTTCTCTGTTGAGTCGATTTAGCCCTTCTTTTAGTTTGCTATTGTAGCCTCTCACCACCGAATTTACTTCAATCGAACATTCTCCCTCTGGGATAAGGCGGGTGGCAAGGACATAAGGGATGCATCCAAGAGGTCCAACTCCAACTACCACGAATTTTCGAGCACCTAACCCCCGCAGTCGCTTCACAAAAACATTTAGTATTTATTATGATTACCGAGTATTATACATCCAGGAACCATTAGCGATCCCATCAATGTATATAACCCACTAGTATTTTCATGATACCTTAAGCTGCGTGGTTAAGTTGGAAACCATATGATCTTGCAACACTTCTGGAACTATTTTGTCACCAGAAAAGGGAGAGGATGGTCGGAAATAGCTGAGAATATCATTTGATCCAATTGTGATGGAGAAGATTGCTTTGCTTAGGAATTCGTTGGTCTTCTCTTCTCCCATTAGATTCACCATGTATGACCTACTCTTTTCAAAATGCCCAATTTGCTCTTTCAGCGTCAGTCTTCCTATCTGCGAAGCATCAACACAAGTCAAAAAAATAAATGGTTAGTAACGCATCCTTAATACTCTATTATGCATTAACTACTAGTGAATGGTAGAAAAGCAAGGAATACAGACAAAGAACGTTCCCGTTTGGTCCAAAATCCCTGAAGCTCCTGAAGCATAATTAATTCCTTCATGAATGGCCTTTGATGTAGTGTTAGGGGCCAGGCAAGGCGGAGGAAATGACGTGGCCCCAAGATCTTCACCTGAGTACATTAAAAGCCATGCAATTACTTGCTCGTGAAAATTATTGAATTAACAGTACGTGCTAAAACTTGGAAGCTACTACTATTACTCTGCTGAATTAATGAATGAGGTTCGGAGTTTGTAACGCGATTAAGCGACTCTGGAGCAACCCCCAACCTACCCAAGAGTGGGCTGCTCCTAAATTACTACCAACCAAGTTTGGAAGTTTATAGTTTTTTCCTTTTTTGGTCAATCTTCTGGACAGGTACAGATTGTCTGTTGTTTTACTCAGAAGAGCGCATATGGGCTTACAGTGTGCAAATCAAAAGGTTGTGGCAGAAGGTCCCCCCTTCCCAGTCATTGCCTCAAAAAGAATATTACAGTAAAAAGACAGGAAAAAGGTTAGAAAACTTTAGCAAGGCAGAGGAACAAATTAATTACTACTACCAATTATATCTGGAATTGTGCGGCCATTGGTAAACCTTCCGGTCGGTCTTCCCCCGGAAGGGAGGAAATCGATGCCATAAGGTGGAGAATCCGCCTTAGATAGCGTAAACAAGTAGTCGTTGTTCCCTGCATCCACCAATGAGTCTCCGAACACAAAGGAACTAAAAGAAACGCAGGGGAAAACGTGCAATTGGATGACAACCAATATGGCGCAAAATGCAGGGATCTCCATTATTGTCATGAATATTGCCACGGGATCAGAGCCAGCACCAATCGTGGTACACACATATATAAGTGTGTGCGTGTATTTACTGTCAAAGGGCTTTGTACGTTGATTACAAGCCACACGGTTTGCATGACTTTGCTTGAAGAATGTAGTACAATTATTGATAGCGTCTTCGATGAATTCGTCTATCAAAACTATTCGTCACCAGTGGAGCCTGATGCAAATTATATTCGTCACCAGCGGAGTCTGATGCAAATTTTCCTGGCTCTAGTTGAGTAGTTCTTATTAGGTGCCTGCAGCTAAATTAGTTACAGCAAAGAGGATGGAAGATGTGGCCTGAGATATATGAAATTTACAAAATATCTGAGTCCTTATGAGTGCATGAATGTTGGATGACGAAGCTAACTCGACCTTGAACGTTTTACCTCTAGATTTTTGCATTTAGGTTGTCAGCACAACGCTATCCTTTCATATATAAAAAGTGGAGATGAACAAAGTTTCTATCTAGATGATTCCCACAGCCAACACCGCGGCGGGGGATCAAAACAAGGGGAGGAGGGTCATGTTGATAGACGGTTAGTTGGCATCTGTATCTTGATGTTTATTTCTAATAATCAGTTAGATGCATTTTAAACTTATTTTTTGTGGTTCGGCTGATGATTATAATTGTATAGATAATCAATGATTAATCTTTCATATACTAACGGAATATATGCTATCAAATTTGGATGAATGATAACTTTATAAAATTTGGATTAGAAATTCAATTTTTGCACTTGTTTTATGGATTCAACTATGTGTACATTAGCTTGATTTTTTTAAAAAATTAGTATTAGTATTAGTTGCAAGTTTTATGGAAGCATGAATAACTCGAGGAAAAAATAAAACGATATTCTTACATATTCATAAATATTTATTTTACAAAACTAAATGTATCTAAGTGCTCGTGTACCATATTAATCTTTGAAAACTTTTATGCATACGTTTATTTAAATACAATACTATTATACATAAGAAATGCAAGGTCTACGAAAAGGTTGATAGATATTCTTCAAATTAATTTAAAACCTAAATATATATTTATATATATATATATATATATATATATTTGTATTCAACTAAATACCAGATATTCTCCATGAACAAATATTAAGTTTCTAGCAACATTAATTAAGTAACAATTTAAATAATACTAAATAAAATTAGTATATATGGATAAAATAAATTAGGTGGATTTATAAATAAAAATATAGTTTGTTAGAAGAAAGTAGAAAAGTATAAAAAAATAATCAATTTTATGAAAATAGATTAAGTTATTAGAATAGAGAGAAATTATGAGAAAATTTAATTGGAGAAGAATTGGATGCGAATATGGGTAAAACTCAACTATCCAAATGACTCATCGATTGTTTTCAATTAGACATGCCACTTAAGAGATCGAAAATGGGTAATTAAATTAACAACTATTATATATAGGGTAAGCTTTTCATAAGGTGTATAATTTTTTTTACACTAACAACTTTAAATCATGTCACATAACATGAATTTAAATTTAAAATTCAAGCTATGCACACGTGATAAATGTCCATAATTGCTATTGTTAAAAAATCAATACACTATCATTGCATAAAAGTTACATATACTCCCTCCGTCCCACTTTGATAGTCCTGTTTTCCTTTTTCGTCTGTCCCAAATTGTAGTCCACTTTCCAATTAAAGAATGTAGTTGTATTTTAATTTTTCTAAAATACCCTTATTTAATGTAAGTTGTTGTTACTATAAACCTACCCAATTTAATAAGAGTTGATTCTTTTTTTACCATCAATTCAAGTTCCCATAAATTTGTACTCTATTTAATGTGATAGTATTTTAGGAAAATAGCAATCTAAATTTACTTTTCCAACAAAATTAACTATTTTTTCTTAAACTGTGTAAAAAAAGAAACAGGACTATCAAAGTGGGACGGAGGGAGTATATATAGAGAGAGAGAGAGAGAGAGAGAGGAGGGGAGGTTAAATTGTGTGTGGAAGGATGAACCGTGTTGCCAGAATTGGTCAAATCTCTTAATTCCTAACGACTAGATTGGTTGAAGGCTCAGCTGTGATAAATTGGCTTGAAATTTTTGTGACAATAAAAGAACGAAAAGGATAGACCGTAAAAAGTTGAGAAAGCATGATGAGACATCTAACACTAGTGATTAGCATTGAATGGCCGTGCAACAGCCCTGAGAAACTTTAACAACCATAGAAATAGTCAATGCGACACGTTCAGGCACTTGGCGTTTTTTCTTAAAGAAAAGATACCTATCAAATAAATATTTTATCCACCAAGTTCTTGATCAACTGGCATTTTGACCCGTGTTATGTAAGGCTTTATATTTCAATTCAAAATAATAATATATACTTATAAATTGCAATACATGATAGAGAATATGGAAAAGATTAAAAATTTCAAATAAGTGTATACTTAACATATGTATATAACATGCTCCATGTGTGTTGGAATTTTTTTTTTTTTTTTTGTAATTGTGATCGACATTTTTCACATCTATTTGTCTGAGAGTCTTAATTTTTTTTCATTTTTATTTAAAATATAGCTTGACATATTGTCAATGTTACACTATTATAAAGTGAATTTGGCGAGTAAAATATAAAGATAAAAATTCAATACAAAAGTATAAAAACCTAAAATTTAGTTATTTTTCATATAAATTTTGAATTGAATAATTTCAAATGAGAAGTTAAATCCATATTCAACCCCCAAATTGAAGAGTTAAAATTTGAAGTGAAAGAAAATATCGCCATAACTTGCAATTTTGTTTTACGCTTAAAATATATTTTATATATATATACTTTCAAAATAAAATTGAAAAGATAAAATTTGAAGCAAAATAAATCATAACCTTCAATTTTAGTTTAACATTTTACAATATAGTATTGGAATTTGAAAACGCAAACCAAAAATTGATAATATCTTATAATACTTCAACTACTACAAAAAAAAAAATCTATATAAAAATGACACAGCAGTTACACATTTACATATGAAGAAAATGATAAGAATACTAATATAATCAATAATACCTATAGCTAATCTTCACCTTGGATTTTGAACTCTTATTCAAATTTAATTAGGGTCAAATTTGGATCAAAGGGATGGATGGATAAACCATCACTTTGAAAGGAATCCATAACTTCCTCCTCCTCTAGTGGATGGGGCCAAGGAAGACTTTTTAAAATTTTTTTAGAAAGCTCCCAAAGACAACCATATAAATACAAACTCTATTGATTTAAATTCATGTATTAAATTTTGTAAATGCAATTTTTGAT
The DNA here is from genome assembly GCF_036785885.1 of Coffea arabica. Classification (NCBI taxonomy): domain Eukaryota; kingdom Viridiplantae; phylum Streptophyta; class Magnoliopsida; order Gentianales; family Rubiaceae; genus Coffea; species Coffea arabica. Next base: position 46,102,524 of record NC_092325.1, on the reverse strand, counting down.
GTGCATTTGTTATATGAAAAATTATTCAGATGCTTACACGATATTAATATAGAATTTAATCTAAGTGCAAATGAAACACCAAAATTATAATTTATATACTCTAAATTTAATGTCAGATTATAAAGTCCAAATTAAAAATGTAGAACTTAGAAAAACAAATCTACTGAAGTGTCCTAGGCCCACTAAATACAAAAGAAAAAAAAATTTTCTTTACTTAGCTTATAATAATATTGCCTACCATTATCCACCATTAAAATATATGTATCAAATTTCAAATTCTATGAAAATTTGAATACAATATAAAGACATTCAATGAGTCAAGAATTTTTTGAAGGAGGAAAAATATATTTACATACTTAATTTAAAATTACCGAAAAAAGGTTTGAAATATTGTTGTTTCTATATTGATTTGAATGTCTATCTTAATTTTCTTAATTTACAACACAGCCTTTAATCTTAGTGTTCCCAAATTAAATGGTTTTAAATATTGTTATTTCTTTTTTTATTATGGGCATTTGTATTTTACTGAATTATACTCATTTATAAGTTTGATAAGCTTTTAATTTGAAGTGATATGTTAGGTTTTCTTTAATTAGTTCACATTAGAATATGCTAATTAATAGCTTTGATGTGATAAGTATATAATCCGAAAATGAAATGTTGTTTTATTTAATTAAAATAGGTTAAAATTCTAAGAAGAAAGGATACGAAGTTGAGAGTAATTTTCCTAATCTACTACGTTGCATTTGCCAAATTAAATGGTGTGGAGTATTGTTACTTTCTTTTTGGTTGCGGTCACTTATATATATATATTTTGAATTATAGTCTTTTATAAGTTTGGCAAGTTTTTAATTTGAGGTGGTATGTTAGTTTTTCTTCAATTAGTCGACTTAAGGATCGCAGCTAATTGATAGCTTCAATATGATTTTCCTATAATCTAAACATTAAATGTTGTTTTATCTAATTAAAAAAATAAAAATTCTAAGACAAAAGGATAGGAGGTTTGGAGTTTTCTAGGAGATGAAATCTGAAAAGTTATCTTCAAATATATAGATATATAGATTAGTATCTTCTATTAGGTCGTTCTAGAAAAACAATATACTGGCCGATGAAATGTTTTTCCTTGATTAAATTTTTCCTAAATTGATGGAATATTTCTTGAATATCATAAAATATTAGCGCATCAAAGGCAAGGAAATAGGGATATAAACAAATTTAATCAAGCAAAATACGCTAATGTTCAAATTTGTTTGATTAATTTAATAATTTGAAATTTTGTTCAAATTTGACTTGTTTATTTACCGAATTGAGTTTGAATGATTTTTTTAAAATCAAATTTGAATGTCATCAAATATAAAATGGTATTCAAACTTGGCTTGTTGAAGGAGTTCTTATCAAGTCAACCTTGATTTGAACATTAAATAATTTGATTCATCTTTCAACCCTATAAAGAAAGCATTGGATTTTCTTGCGAAATTATCAAAATTGCATAAGATATCGCGCGCGCGCGCGCGTGTATATTTTGGGGATGCTAGTGATTTTTTTTTTTTAAGGTTCTACTTTTCTTGGAAGCTTCTATTTCCTCCTCCAAGTGGTCGCGGAATTGTTTCTTGATATAATCCTCGAACTGCTTAGGCTTGAACTTGTGGCTTTTCGTGTTTGCATAATAAGTTTGACTTAGGGTCCGTTTGTTTCGGGTGAAAATATTTTCTAGAAAAATATTTTCCTAATTTCCCATGTTTGGTTGGACAAAAGTTACTGAAAACATTTTCCTATGTAAAATATTTTCACTCATCTTATGGAAAACAACATCCTTTCCAAACTTACTGAAGTTGTTTTCCAAAATGCATGCATCCCGCTTGTAGTATGTTCCAAACTTACTGAAAACATCTTGTAGTATGTTCTTTTTTTTTTTGTGTAAACAGGAGGACTCGAACACAAAATCTCTTCCTTACACTCCCTCCCCCGTACCACCCAAGCCAACCCAACCCAACCCTCCCCCTAGTATATTCAAAATAAAAAAGAAACCTCATCCTACTCATCCTATGTTAGTAATTAATTATGTATAATAGGGACATTCTTTTCTAGAGAAACTTTCAGCAGTGAGAGTGCAAGATATATGTCACAATAAGCATTACATGTGATTGATATTTGACACTAAATGACCAGCAATTTGTTTATTGCTTAAGGAGATATTTTTTATTCATATATACATTTCTCCAAGATTTTTTAAAGTTAAACAATGAGATAAATTTTCTTATTTTGCATGGGAAGAAGTATGTAGTTATAATGTGTAGAAAGTAAAGATAGAGATAAAAGTGAAAATATTTCAAAAGTTAAACAAATACCAGAAAAATGAAATAAGAAAATCCAACCAAACAGACCCTTAATGTGTGTGTGTATATACATACTCCAATTAATGTGAGTATATTTTTGCAATTAATGCTCTTTAATAAGTCGCGGACTACCAACTAAAATCCTGTGATCCCAATTCTCGTCCAGTCCACAAACCATAAACTTTTAATGCAAGAGGCCTAGGTCTTTTTTAAGCTTCTTGATGAAAATGAAAGCAAATCTTGCATTTCCATTGTATCCTATGTCATCAAAGTATGGAAATATATACATACTAATCGTCAAATTAAGCTATTGCCTGATGATTGGTATCATGTCTTCGTCAGCCAGCCAGGCTATTAAACACTGCTTAGTGAACCGCTCGGACGATACAAAGCCATGCATGCATGCTGTTGTAATCCTAGTCCACATTGTGGCTGACCTGAAAGGCATAAAATTAGTGGCTCAGGGTATGGGCCGGGAGTCATGTGGTGTGACACGACGCAATAAATAGAACCCACACATTGTGGTCTTTTGCCTTTGGGTTGGGGCCTCTCTACGTTTGACAATTTTACATTTGCCCCTCAAAGTCTGGACTGCACACGGAGTTGTTGGAACCAGAGATGCTACCTTTTATGGTAGTAATAATAATACGAATTTATGACTCTAGAATTACAAATTTGATTAGGGTAGGTGCATTTTCTAAAAATGCTTGCATTATCAGAATTTACTTTGTATCTACATTTTATTAAAAACAAAAAATAAAAATTTATTTTAATGATTCAAGCTGGAGATATTATACTCGATCGGTATTTTAAACAATACTACATCCCATCTTTACATTTATCTTCATGAACTATACATTAGCTTAGAAAATAAATAATTAAAGCCTAAACTTCACATTTTTCTTACAATCTTTTCAGGAGAATCCCGTACAAGCTTCAACCTTGGCCATTTTTAAGATCGATCCTAACTTCAAGAACCTTAACCATGCAGTTATGATGCGAATTGTGCTATCTCCTTCGATGCCCAAAAATAAATAAATAAATGCACGAGCTTAATTATGACTGGATGGTGTACAAACAAACAACAGAAGAAAAGAAGGGGAACCTTTTCTACGACCAAGAAATGAGAGTTTATTATATAGTATGTTGGAGATCTTCCAACTGGAGGAAAAATAATTAAAAAAAAATATATTCATAATTTTATGTTGGGGAGTTACGAGAAAGGAGATAATTGCACTCATTATGACATGACTCGAGGGGGGTTATGACTTGTGCATGAAAGTTAAGATGGAGAGGTTACGTGTGAATATTCTACTATAGTCTTAAAAATGCATTAATTCATTTGGCATGAGTTACAAATAAAATTCAGTTTGGAGAATAAATTATTCAACAGTATACTAGCACCCTCCACATTAACACATCCAATAAATTTTTTTTTAAAAATAAAATTCCGGTGCTACTGTTCCAAAAGGCTTAAATTAAAAGTTCACATGAAAGAGTCGTACTTGACACAATATCCAAAGAGTCGTAACTTTTTTATTTCTGAATAAAAGCTAATTCAGGGGATTAGTCGGGCCCTCGTAAGGATTGACCCGGACATCCCCTGTGTCGAAAAAAAAAAAAGAAGAATAAAAGCTAATTCAGGTATTGCCCTAATTCTATTCTAGCTAGTAGCTAGTAGTTTTGGTAAGAGAACCTAGTGGTAGAGTTCATGTGTCTTTATTATTTATTCTACTACATCTTTTTGGGGTGGTTCTGGAGCGAGGGACAGCTGCTTGTATTAGAAATATAGTATTTAAAAAACAAATAAATAACTGGCAATGTTGGTTAAAATTGATAAGAAGAGGTTGAGGAAGAAAGGCAAAGGCTGAGATATGGGATTTTGAGCAGAAATGCAACTTCACCGAGAGGTTCAACCACCACCAACCTTTTTGCCATTGACCAGCAAACCGATTTTAATGTAACAACATCGAAATGAATTCATTTTATCTGTTACCTGTACATACGTGTCTAAATCGCCGCCCTTCTGTTTCTTGTTTTTTTTCTTTCTTTTTTCATCGAAATGATATTTTCCCTTCTTCAGTCTTTTTTGTCTACAAAACCTTCCAATAAGTAAAGCAAGAAGAGCAAGTTAACTAAGAGAGAGCGTTGTCGTTGGATGTTATCGTAGAAAGACAGAGAGTTAGCACTAGCAGCAGCAGCTGTAGTAGTGCATTGGTGGGTTACCTCCAAATTAGGACTACAATTATTTCTTCTCTAAACTTTGAGAAAACAAAGAACCTACCATCCATTTTCTCTTTCCCTTCCAGATCATTTTCCTTGTATATTGCTTCGTAATTCAACCAAGCTGATCTCAGAAAACAGATTGTACTGAGCAGGACCCGCGGGTTGCCTTGACATTTTCATACTACTGTTATTAACATTTCCTTCTTACCATTTCCAGCAATGGTTGCATTAAAACCAATGTTTCCGTGACCCCCCACCACCACCACCTCCTCCACCTCCCAAGAGTTAACTCTTTCTCGGATCGATTTTGAACCCGCCCGCCACCGCTCTCTTCGTTGGGCTGGTCTGGCCAGCCAGGCGGTGGCACGTACTTAAAAAGCTTTCTTCTCAAATTTTATAGTATATCTATCATTAGTTTTGCAATGGAAGTTAAGGCACGGTCTAGATCGGCCCTACTAATGACTGGCAGATTTCTGAACCATTTGCTCAGCTTGATCATGTTCTCTGTTCTAGACCTGCTTGATTTTGCGCTGTGTTACTTGTACAAAGTGATAGATTTTTTCGTGGAGGCAGAACGGAAGCCCTGTTACTGCTCCTCGGCTAAAGAAGCCATCACCAGCAGTGGCAAAATCTTAGTCTCGGAGCAAGGAGAGTCTAAAAAGGTCGTATGCCTGACCTCTACCAAGTTGCAGCTGGAGGAGATCTCCGACACGCTCTACACTCGCCCTGCATTGCTCTCCGAGGTCTCTAAGTCCACCGTCAACCGCCTCACCGCCAACAGCGGCGCCGTCATTCAGAAACCCGACAAGAATACCAAGAGGGGAGGAGGAGGAAGAGGAACGCTACGCTCAACGTTCACCGTCAATTCCACCATTGTTGAAATGCTGCAAGGTAAAATCGGGGCGGCCCACCAACCCCCCCATCCTCCCATGCCAAGGTGGTCAGATTGTGATTGTAAAACCTGCAACTCCTGGGCGTCTTCTTGCAAAGAGACCTTATACGTCAAGGTCCAAGGAGCCACAGGTAAAGCCGCACCAATATTGCGCGCCTTGAGCTTCAAGATTTTTCCTTTGTGAATTTGACCGATCACTGACTGCAGCTAGTGTTGCATTAGTAGTTGTAGTATATAGTAATTCTTTTTTTTTTTTTTCCTTTGGCGGTGGAGCAGATAATGTGGAAGAAGACGTGATATTCATACACGGCTTCATCTCATCTTCAGCATTTTGGACGGAAACATTGTTCCCAAACTTCTCCGAGTCAGCCAAGTCTAAGTATCGATTCATTGCGGTTGATCTGCTTGGTTTTGGAAGGAGCCCTAAGCCAACGGATTCACTCTACACCCTGAGGGAACATGTGGAGATGATTGAGAGGTCGGTTCTGGAGCCACACAAGGTCAAGTCTTTCCACATCGTCGCCCATTCTTTGGGCTGCATCTTGGCTCTGGCACTCTCTGTCAAGCATCCTGCCTCCGTCAAATCCTTAACTCTTCTAGCACCCGTAAGTTTTATACGCTACTAGTATCCCAGTATATAAATCAAAATGATGCACATAAATCTCCAAGGAGTTCTACATGGTGGCTTTTATATCGAACTTTATACAGTTGATAGGATGATCCCATGCTTGATTATTATTATTATTAGCATTTTTTGGTTGTGTGTGTGGTCCACGAGCGTTTATTGGGGGAAAGAAAAGAAGAAGAAGAAGAAGAAGAAGAAGAAAGATTCACAGATTTTCAAAATAGATAGCATAATCTAGTGTTGTCAATTAATTTCTAGAACTAAGATTAAGCTTGCACTGATTCGTGGAATTTGACACAAATGGCAGCCATATTTTCCAGTACCCAGGGGAGTAGAAGCTAGTCAGTACATGATGAGAAGAGTAGCCCCTCGGCGAGTATGGCCACTGATGGCTTTTGGGGCCTCGATTGCTTGTTGGTATGAGCATATTAGCCGAACCGTTTGCCTTCTCATCTGCAAAAACCACCGTCTCTGGGATTTTCTTACCAAATTACTTACCAGAAACAGGTTTGCGCCACTCTCCAACTCTCTCTCTCTTATGTATGCGTGTTCCTTACAACACACTATAGTAAGCTTCCGACCCACCAAAAAAAATTAGACCACTTCTTCTTCTAGTAATTTATTAGCAAAACACCTAAACAACAATTATTTATGAGCATTAAAAATAATGGTACAACTTATTTCCAAAGACTTTGTGCTTTAAGGACAATGTAAGAATTTTTTTTTTTTTTATAATTTTTTCGCTTCCACTCCTTTTTAGCTCCTGACTGTCAACTACAGAGTTTAAACGCTGAATTTAACAGCGAGAATGAGTATAATAATAAGAATATTAAAGAGTATTCTAATAAGTTTGACATGCTCTATTTATGAGTACAACGTTTCGACCGTCCACACTGGTCCCTTGCTACCACAACGTCCAAACAGACGTCAAGTTTTGGGCTACCTTGCTGATGTCTAAATCCGGTAAGTTTTCCCAACCTTTCCAAGAAGTCTGGGACCATTTCTTGACATTCGGAGAAAGATCTCTTCGCAAGCTTAGGATTAAGGGGTGCAAATGAGGCCGCTCGGGTCGGGTTTTGATTTAATCGAGTCTAGTTTTAATTTAGTTTTATGAAATTCGAACTCGGCAAGTTCTCAATGTAAGACTCGAGTTCGACTCGAATTTGAGTCTAGCTCAAGTTTAAAAAAAATAAAAAAATAATCATTTTTTTAAAAAATAAATAAATAAAGTAATAAATTTTTAACAAATAGGAGTAATAAAATATTAGATATATATATGTAATTTTACTTTCAAAATAAAATAAATATATGTATAGATAATCCCGCTCGCGAGCTAATGAGTTAAATATTTTTGAATTCGAGTTTGACTCAGTGAGTTTTAACTCGAATTCGAGCTGCTCGCAAGATGGCTCGATTCGTTCCTAACTCTACTTAGGATGCAGTGGTCTCTTCCAACGAGGGTAGAATCTGTACTTTAGTATTCCTCAGGTTTTAAGAACAAACAAAATTTTATCAAATCGTCCCGAAAATGTCCCAAATTTTATTCTGGTCTGCGTAATTTAATGCTAATTCTTATATCCGGCCTGTTAAAGGTATCAAAGTCGTAATATTTGGTCAAAATATGTTGGATTGGTCAGGTGAACTAAGCATATCCAAACTGAATTAAGATTAGTTGGACAATAAGGTTTTATGGCATACAAGACTAATGAATTGATTTCGTAAAGCCTCAATTTACTTCCATTTGAATGTAGATATTTGTCCAAACTCAGCAATCTGCCCCAAGAAGCCTTTGTTTTTTAAGGTAAATCCAAACACATTATTGATTTATGTTTTGCTGAATTTACCCCTAGACACTGAGTAAGCCTGTATTAGCGTCTCCTTAGTACACCACTAAGTATAAGCTGAATAGGAAAAAGAAGTTAATTGATTGAGGTTGAATTTGCAGTGGGAATTAACACAAACATCTATTTTTCTTTTTGACCAATAACAAGGATCATTTCGTTAGTAATTCGGTCTAATACCGAGTTTGAACATGGTAGTATTCTCTGTTGAACACCAAAAGCCATCCATCATTCTATGCCTCAAACTTGCATATGTAAATCGATTGCCCGGATTCGTGACTTTTAACAAATACCTGTGAGAAACGTTCTGCCTTAGATAATGCAATTTTACCGCGTTACAAATATCATCCACAGGCTTTTGGCCCAAGTTTGTGGGATGCAGTCGTTAATCAGTCAAATTACAGTTTCGTTCTTTTATTTTTTTCAAAAAAGAAAAAAGAAATAATTCAAGATGAATAGCATTCTTAATATTTTTTGCAGGATCAGAACATATTTGATTGAGGGATTTTGCTGCCACACACACAATGCTGCGTGGCACACGCTGCACAATATTATTTGCGGGACTGCAGGGAAAATGGAAGGATATTTGGATGTGGTGAAGAACCGGCTGAAATGCGCGGTGACCGTAATTCACGGTCGAGATGATGAAGTCATCCCAGTTGAATGCAGCTACAATGTTCAATCCAGAGTGCCTCGAGCCCAAGTCAAAGTTGTAGAAAACAAAGATCACATCACCATTGTTGTTGGAAGGCAGAAAGCCTTTGCTCGAGAACTCGAGGAGATTTGGAAAATTTCAGGCCTTTAACAAACCCCAAATAACTTGTGGTCGTGGTCGTCGTTGTCGTGGTCGTGTCGTGATCGTGGAACGTGTGCGCCTCCGAAGAAAATATATCGCTTCTTAGCCAAATCATTGATGAAACTTTGGATAAATTGATTTGGCCAGTCTTCTACTCCTCTATTCATACCAAGAATGCTGCTGCATATATATACACATATACATGTACTGAAGTCTTAGAGAGGTAGGGTTAATTTGTGAACAATCAGCTATCATAATCGAGGAACGCAAGCAGCAATGCCTCGTCAGTCAATCGTGTTAGCTCGGTACTACACACCGCCCCTTTTCTATAAGAAGCAGACTTTAAGAGTTTCGACCATTCCATTTTAGTAAATTGTTTTGGACGATTGAAAGTTTAGGCCTTGCTTGGATTGAAGGTTTTCGTCCGAAAATATTATCGTTTTCCGTGATCACATTTCCCTATCACCTTTTTCCCTCACATATATCAAATCGCTACAGTAATTTTTCCATGAAAAATGACGGAAAATGCAATCCAAACACAACCTTAATTGTCGCCACTCACATGATGGGTTGAGAATTGATCATGTTCTTGATATTTACCAGCAATCGCATGGTTCACCTTCTGCTTTCTGAAATACTGCGTGCAGCATTCGCTAATTCATTTTGGGTATACAATGGAATACGCTATAATAAAGTATTAATGCTCAATTGGTTTTGAGATACAGAATCTGAACTTCCCTCTCATTAACAAACTGTTTGTAGTCGAGGTAATGAACTCATCCCAGTTGAATGCAGTTACGCTACTATTAACTGAACCTTTTAATAAATTCAGTAATACAAGTGCATGTTTTAAACATAAAAATCTATAAATTCTTTTTTTTTTTTCCTTTTTATAAGTAAAAAGATCTGAATTCAAATTTACATAAATGCAAAGTAAAAGCCTTCTTTGAATTCAACAATAGTGAATCGTCCCATCCCAGTACATAGGTCACTGTATCTTTTTTTTTTTTTTTTTTTTTTGTCAACACAGGGGTGTCTCGCCCTTCAACCCGACTAATCTCTTGCGCTTGTGCATTCCACTCCCAAGGATATATAAGACGGCAGAAGGAGTCGAATCCAATCACACGGTGCCAGGATCTAATTAGACAATCTCAGCACCAACCGAACCAACCTCGATGGGCACTTAGGGCACTGTATCTGGAAACTTTAGGCCTTGTTTGAACAGCTATTTTTCACCGAAAAATTACGTTATTTTTCATGATCATATTTTCGTATTATCTTTTTTTCTCACATATATTAAATCGTTACGTTACAATTTTCACGCCCGGTGGGCTATGGTCCTGAAGTGCGTTAATAGGCCACTTTGGGATTCCATGGCCACAAAACGGGGACGGGGATGGCAGTTGGCCGAGGACTTTACGTACTACGTGTCATCTCGCAGCATATGTTGTTGGTTTGTTGGCGCTCATCCAAATTCTGAAGGCCTTTTTTCCTCCTGAGAATCCATTGAATTGACAGCCAACAACATTAGCTTCTCTAACATTTATGATCATTAATGCAGCCATTTCTGTTTGTAATTATATATTTCCGGTTTCCTTTTTTTTTTTTGGGGGATGCTGTAGTGTAGTGGTACAAACGTATACTGTACTTTCCATATGTCGATATTAATTTTGCCTTTTTCACTCACTTTTAAAGTTGTCCCTTCTAAGATCTACAATCAGATGGAAAGCACAAGGTAAAGAGAACCAATGACTTGATTTTATGCAACATCATCTACCCCCAACAATTTTTTGGGAGAAGATAGAACATATAAGCATTCCCATAACAATCAGACAAATCATTACATGAGTCCGGACTTGAAAAAGTTGAACAGACCTCGATTCCACTCCCAAGTTTGTGGTCGGAAAACAGAAAAAAAAGGTCTTGGGAAGTGTAGGACAAGTTTGGATTATTAAAACAGTTTGGTCTGGCATTTATTCGTTTCACTGCTCAAATGATAACTTTCACTCATCTGTTGGCCAACCTGCGGAAGCCACTGTGCCACATTGATCGAAATATTTACTTCCTATCCATGTCCGCACATTTTGATCGCTTAGCTATTCATTCCATAGCTATTAAACCCGGCCCAATTCGACGGTTGAACCGGTCAAACTGATGAACTGAACATTGGATCGGGCTAGGTTTTAAATTAGATCATTTAAGCAATCAAATCGTTGACTAGTCAACGGACCAGCGGTTCAACCGGATGAAAGCGAAAACTCGGCCGATTTTGTCTAGAAACCGGATTTCGCATAAAAATTTTATTCCTTTGCTAGAACTCGAACCTTGGACCTTTGGGCCTTGCTAGAACTCAAACCTTGGACCTTTGGTCCTTTTAGCTATTCATTCCATAGCTATTAAACCCGGCCCGATTCGACGATTGAACCGGTCAAACTGATGAACCGAACATTGGATCGGGCTAGGTTTTAAATTAGATCATTTAAACAATCAAATCGTTAACTAGTCAACGGACCAGCGGTTCAACCGAATGAAACCGAAAACTCGGCCGGTTTTGTCTAGAAACCGAATTTCGAATAAAAATTTTATTCCTTTGCTAGAACTCGAACCTTGGACCTTTGGGCCTTGCTAGAACTCAAACCTTGGACCTTTGGTCCTTGTAGCAAGGCGCATACCACCAAGCTACTTCACCATTTGTTGATTGAGTAGCTTACTTATAATATATAAACGTTTTGTCAACTTTATCTTTTTTTTTATTTCTTTGGAATCTTTTAATAAAAATTTATGACCCCAAACTTTATAAGTTATAAAATGGACTTAAAAAATGACATATTACATAATTCATTTTAAAGATAAATATTATTTTTAATAATTTTTTGCACTTAAAATTTATAAATAAGTTAGATAATTACACTAAATATAGATAAAATTTTATACTTGAAGTTTGGTATATTACTAAATAACTTAATATTTTATTGAATCTTATATGAATTAATTATTTTATAGCAAATTAAATTATATGAGCATTTGTTATGTCATTATTTATTATAATTTATATCATATATCTTATATCAAAAATTATGAAATATAATATTTAAATATAATTAGTGACCTACCGGTTCAACCACTCACCCACTGGTTGAACCAGTAACTTATTGACCCACCTCGTTCGCCGGGTTCTCTCTCGGGTTGGGTTTAATAACTATGATTCATTCCCACCCCCCTCAATAGGAAGAATCTAACAATTTTCCTTGTTGTCGGACTGTAGGATTAGAAGAATTGTGCCAAAATTCCAAAGGTTAAAGTTCAATTAAGACCCTCTTATTTAGATATGACAACTACTCTTTTCTTTTTAATTTTCTTGTTGCTGTGGGGGAGAGATTTTGTAGGGATTGACATGACACATTGCCCTAAATTGGCCGCGCGAAATTAACAGTACTCTGATCGTCAACATCCATAATGCTAAAGTTTGGACAAAAATAAATATAATTTCAAATATTTCAATTTATAAGGGCACTTAATTCCATTAATCGATTTTTGAAATTTAGTCACATATTGTCACATGCTGGCAATTAATTTCTTGAAAACATTTTAAAAATGGAAAAAAATTTCTTCCCCATATGCTGTAATAAAACACAAATAATTATTCACATGCTGGAGCGATTAGTTTTTAGCCACAATACAATATTTAGTTGCCAAAAAAAAAAAATTTTTCAGGGCAGGATATGGGTAATTAGTCATCTTTTATTAAAATTATTGCTAACAAATATTATTTTATCCGTTTCTTCAAACTTTTTTAAACGATTAGTTGTCGGCATGTGATATTACTCCGATAGTCACTGATAGAAGTCAATCAATTAGACTACGCGTGCTTAGAAATTAAAACATTTTCGGATTACATTTGCTTTTATCTAAACTTTAGGGACTAGTACAACCAAATTACACTTCTCTCAAGAAACTTATACTACTGTGAATTGAAGGGCAAAACTAAAATGTAGTCCATTTCAAACGCAAAATAGTAGACAAGTTACATATATTGGAGAGCCTAATTGGAATTAATGCAAATCTAAATGTTTATGTAACTCATAACTCATAGAAGAAGTAACTTGTCAAATTTATAAACCGACTTTCAGTTTAAGTTTGGCAACAGAATTATGAACTCAAAAAGGCAAAAAAAAAAAAGAAAAAAAATTGAATTCATCGGATGTCATTATATTGTCAGGTAGTAGTAAATATAGTGGAGTATTTGTTAAGCTACAGTACGCTACTTTGTTCAATCACACTAATAAGTTTTCCCCCATTGCACTCGCCCGCCCAGTGCATTTGCTTGCAGCTATATCTTTCGATTAAAATTTCTTAATCATAAGAACCTTAAATTTCAACAAAGCTGGAAAAAAGAATTTATCGGCAACTAATTATTAGTAAATTATAATCCCTCATTCAACAAAAGTCTCTCACTATGAGAGCTTCTTTCTCTCTATTCTAGAGAGAGAAATCTCCCTCCTATGGGAGTCGTGCCCTTTTCTAACAATATCTCAAATTCCGAATCCCAAAATAACAGATCTCTTTCAACAAATCTTTTTCCATTTTTAGCTTTCATTCCAAATTAAGCATTTCTGCTAAGTATATCAATCTATCCTAGAATAACTTAAACTTTCACAGCTGATAGCCATATAATCCATCAAATAAAGTTCGCGGGAAGTGTTGTCATGTGTTTGCCGTTGAGTTTTTTCTGTCCTTTTTTCTGTTTTCTGCTTTTTCTAGTTTGTCTGGTGCTCTTGCAGGTTGTTCATCTAGTTCGTTGATCTAGGGGCGTAGCTGAGTGGTCAAGGAGACGAAGTTTGGGAAGCTGGAATACGGTGACGATTTCTGGAGCTGAACTGGTGCTGCAACAATCTGGATCTGGAGGTAGTATAGACTGTGGGATCAGTGAGGATGGAACACATAGAAGAGGTAATGAGGAAATTCACCTTATCTGAGAGCGAGAGGGAGGGCGTTTGTTTGGGAAAAGAGGAATTGGAAAAGGGAATTAAGGAGTGTAGATTGAGTTTAATAGGGAGAGTTTGGGGGGAAAGAGCAGCTAACATTACTGGTATGAGAAGTTTTGCCAGCAATGTGTGGCCTCAATTGAGAAATGTAAAAATTACTGAGATCAAGGTCAATATGTTCTAGTTTGTATTTGAATCTAGAAAGGATATTGAACTGGTGCTTAGCAAAAGACCTTGGATCTATGATGGCCAGCCTCTGGTATTATTGGAATGGCAGGCAGATCTGGAGGAGGCGGAGTCAGCGTTCAATAGGACTTTACTGTGGGTTCAGATTTGGAACTTACCTCTTCATTGGGTTACTAAGGAGGCTAGGCGTAAAATAGGTGAAATATTTGTAGGTGTTAGAGAGGTCATTATTCCTCAGGGAAGAGGTAAGGAAAGTAAGCATCTCAAAATCCTAGCTGAAATGAATTTTAGAGAGCCTCTGCCTAGAGGTACTGTGGTGAAAAGTAATGTAGGGACTAGATGGATTGAGTTTACGTATAAGAAGTGTCCAGATTTTTGCTTCTGTTGTGGACGGGTAGGACATAATGAGAGGATCTGTTCTAGGAATGGGATAAATATTGATAGGGAGAACCAGTATGCCAATTGGCTTCGAGTTAGTTTCCCTGGGAGTCCAAGGAAGAAAGGCAGGAATGAAGGGGAGTAGGAACATCAGGGAAAGGGGGGTTCAGGGATCAAATTTCAGATGAGGAAGCTAGGACTCAGCAGTACCCATTACTGACCTATACAAAGAAGTTCCATAGGAGGAAAGGGAAGACTGAGATCCCATCCAAGAGGATGGAGAGCCAGGGTATAGTAACAAGGGGGGCAAAAGGAAGAGTGGGAGGGGAAGCAGGAGGGTGAGAGGAGCATAAAGTATGGGAAGGAGGGCAAGAGTGCATCCATGGGGGCCAGGTTTGAGAAGAGGTAAAAGAAATAACAAAAGTGGAGAATGGAGAAGACCTGCTGATGCTCAAGGCAGTAGAAGCGGTGAGTGTGAGAGAGGGAGAAAGTAGTAAGGACAAGATGTGGATTGATGTTGAGAGCAACAACAGTGTGCAAAAGGAAATGAATGGAAAGGAGAGGGAAGAGGGAGTGAAAGAAGTTCATCAGGAAGGCCAGGGGCATAAAACTAGTACAAGGAAGTATAGGGTTAGTAAGACCTGGAAATGACTGGTACAGGAGGTGGGAATAAGGAAGCATCTGGCTGAGATGGAAACAATGCAGAATGGCCAGGAAATAGGAAAAAGAAAAAAGGAAGTAAGTGGGAGTGAGCTAGCAGGGAATCTGAGGGAGATAGAGTGTAAAAAGAAAGCCAGATTGGTTGATGGGGTCGAAGATGTGGTGATTGTGACGGCCCCACCTTTCCCTAGGGCGTACCCCAGGGTTCGGCGGGTCGCCTGCCCAGCTCTCGCCGGGACTCAGTCGTTCACTACAGTCCTCAAATGAATTACAAGAATAAACATCAAATATTACAATATAAATCTCCAATATTTACATGTCATAAGCGAAGCGGAAACAATTCTCAACTATACATAAAATGATTCCAAGTCCAAATTATACAAGATATATGCCATCCAGTCACGTGAACAAGTACTACAAGTCCTTCCTTCGCCACGAGCCCTGTGGAGGGGAATAAAATAGTTTTTGGGGTGAGCTAAAAGCTCAGCGAGTAACCAGAAAATCATTAATCAAATCGGTTTCACAATAGTTCATTTCAATGATGTCATAAGTTAAATGATAAATCCGGAAACAACTACATCATTTGCAAAACAGTAAATATGGATTATCCATAATTCAAGAAACATTTACAATGGAAAACGATAGTAACATTCATGAAAGGATACATTCATTCTCCTGACATTTCCTCGCTCATTTGGTCATTCATTTCATTTCATTCACCCCGTCCCTGGCTTTTGGCCAGGCTCCACCAACCTACATAGGTAATACTCGAGTATACCAAACGTTCACCCAAGTTCCTAATCGCCTGACCGAGTCCGCTTCTGGCTCAAGACGACCGGTAACAAGGGGCAATGGCCAGTTCAGCCCAAAAGGCTTACATTCATGCGCAAGTAACATTTCAATCGAAAATTTCACATTTATCGAGGTCGAGTGCGATAAAGTACACACTCGCCTCGAAAACTCGTTTTGGAAATCATTATAAGCGCTTAACACATTATCAACCAAAATACAAGTCATGAAGTCAAGAAATATAGCAAACAAGGCACACTCAAATGCCAGCACACATGATATGCAAGAAAACATTTCAAAAGTAACTTTGGAAACAGTTCAAAAGTAAATAATGTAAGAAACGGTTCATAAATAACTTTAGAAGTAGTTTGAGGTCACTCACCTCCACGGCTCAGAACCCATCCGTCATATACCATTATCTTGTCCGAATCCAAGTCCTAAACCCAAAAACAGATTTGATATCATTTAGCGGTTTTGGCACCATTGGCACTACGATTATCGGATGGAGGTATAAGATACACCGTTCCGAAGCTAAGAGATAGGGCTACAATATTGCAGAAGGTTACTCAGTCCAGTTCATAGCACAACTAGGTCAAAAATGCAAGATACTAGACCAGAACCGCAGAAACAGGTGGACAAACCACATTCTGGTTAACGAACTATAATTCAGGCTACCTAAGTCCAAATCAAGTGATTCCAAAGCCATCTGAAAGCTAAGAGTCCAGGGTACATTTCTTATGAAGACCTCCAAGGCCAAATCATGTATTTTCATGATCAAAAATGGAAAACTACACGAAAACTGAATTCTGGGTGCGAAACAGGTTTCATAGACAGTCAAGGTTATTTCGGTCATTTCACATGCTACAGTGATCGGATCAAGCTGAAATTTTGCAGGAAAGTAGTTTATACCATTGGTTACAACTTTCATGTTTTGGACCAAATCGAATTCAGTAAGGATCATGGTGAAAAGTCACAGTCAAACTGGGTAAAAAGGCAACCCTGTTCGCAGAACCCTTTCCTGGACCAGTCTAGGTATTTCCGACGTATCTCAGCATATACAACTCCAATTCAAGTGATTCCAAAGCCATTTGAAAGCTAAGATACAAGACTATAATTCTTAAGAAGACATCAACAACCAAATCGGTAGTATTCCCAGTCAAACTACCCAATTACCAAAGCTGAATACTATTCTCGGATAGAAACAGGGTAGCAGGGGTATTTCGGTCTTTTCATAGGCTACCGAGCTCAGATTGAGCTGAAAATTTATAGGCAACTAGAAAACATCATTCTCTACAATTTTCATGTTTTATGCCAAGCCAAATTCGGCCTCTAACTAGGTGATACAGAAACGGGCAGAACTGAATTTTCAAGTTCCTGAAATCTGGAAATTCTTGAAATCAAATGCTAATTTCTTTATTTTTGGCTTGCTTCACCATCTTAACTTCCCATATTAAACTTTAAACATCAAAGCCCCAAATTGTAAGCACTAGAAGAATCATAGGGAAACTGTAAAAATTCCAATAAAATGGAAAAACATGATCCAAGCCTCTATTTCACCACATACATCAATAATTCAACCATATGTGACATATTTAGCAACTAATCACGCATTTAATCGGAGAATCAAGGTTCTAGCATGTATACCTTTCCAAGGAAACTAGAAACAAGTGTTCAAGGCCTTTGTTCTTCAAGAAAATTACACCGGTAGGTAGCCTTTGTGCTAGATAACAACTTAATCGGAGTAGATTTGCGCGAATAGAAGAAACTTTTCAAGATTTGGAGAAGAACAAGATGAACTCTCTTTGTCTTTCTCTCTCTCTCTAATTTCGGTTATGGGGCAGAAAAATGAAGAAGAAAGGCTGTTCTTAAGGAGTGAAGAAGACAAGAGATTAGGATTAATCTAAACCACAAGTTTGGCCAACACTTGGTTTAATTACAACCACAAGAATTTCTCTTTCTTCTCCTTGCATTTTGGCCACAAATTTTGGTCAAGAAGTCATCATGAGAGAGGAGATATTTTGCTCAAATATCAATAAACTTATATGGTAAGAAAGTGGTGGTCAATTGGTGCGTTTAATCGGTAATGCGCGGGACCCGCCGGTTTGCGCCGTTTCTTAAAAACTCACGTACTAGGGTTTTTACTTCCCATTCACTAACCTTATATCATTGCCCCTATTCACATATTATTTCTCACTTAAAATTCACTTTTAATCACCAAATTTAATCCTTGTTCAGTACCGAAAATTCATCCGGCGGAAAAACGCGAAAACCCTAATTTGCTCCAATCTTGAAAACGAAGAGTGAAACCCTACTTTCTAGGTTTATTTGCACCTATTGTAGAGTGATTGGGTTGTATAGCCATAGTAATTGAATAATTTCCAGATAAAAGGCATTTTTAAGAAAACGTGAGGAATTTTACAATTCCAGTAATTAAAATTAGGGTTTTCCATCAAAATATAAGATATTTGAGAAAAGCAATTAGTCACAAGTAGATTAAGGTTTTCGATTAAAATTTAGGGTTTCTAGTCTTTTGGAACAAAATAAGGTTTTAAATCAAAGCCAAAGAAATGCACTTTAGTATTTTCTTTACAAATAAACTCCTAATATTCGGGATGTCACAGTGATGTTGTCTAAAGTGGTGGAGCCCTCCCTAAATTGGGCTCCCACACCTCAATGAGAGCTTTGGTGTGGAACTGTCGAGGTGTGGAGAGCCTCTTGATAGTTCCCCAACTTAAGGAACTTGTATAAGTCTACTCTCCATCTCTGATTTTCTTATCAGAGACAAAAAAGAAGTAGAGCTTCATAAATAATGTTAAGTAGTGGGTGAAGTTTGATGACCTGTTTGTAGTAGATCTTGTGGAGATTGCAGGGGGTCTAGCTGTGATCTGGAAGATGGATATACAGGTGAAAAGCATTTTATTCACTAGCTTTACTATAGAGTTATTGATAGGGGACCATAGAGATAGTAAAGATTGGTGGTATGTGTGTGTTTATGTCAGTACGGATGATAAAATTAGGGAGCAGTAATGCAAGGTGTTAGAGAGAAGAATTCAAAATTGGGGTGACTGCTGGGCTCTAATAGGAGACCTGAATGATATTACTTCTAATGGAGAAAAATGAGGAGGTAGAATCAGACCTGTTAGTAGCTTTCAGAATTTCAATGGTTTCATTAATAGGACTGCCTTGATAGATATAGGCTTTGAGGAAGTGCCTTAAACCTAGTGTAACAACCGGGACAAGGAAGGAGAGATTAAGGAAAGAATAGATAGAGTGTTGGGGACGAAGCAATGGTGTGGAAATATTGAAAAAGCTAGAGTTACTCATGTGGAAACAGAAGTTTCTGACCACTGTGCCTTGGTCCTAGATCTAACCCCTGTAGAAACATCAAGGAAGAGGAGATTTACTTTTGACAGTAGATGAATCATGCAGGAAGGTGTTGGGGAGGTGATTCAGGAAGCTTGGGGGATAGATCAGCAGGGGTCAAGATTGTACAAGGCACAAAGAAAAATTAGGCAAGTTCGTATGAATCTGTTGCATTGAAGCAAAAAACTGAATTTGAACTCAAAAAAACAAATAGAGCAGATAAAAAAGGAAATTAAAAAGGTGAATGAGAGCCAAGGAAGAGAGGACAGAACAAAAATTATAGGATTAAAGAGGAAATTGGTGGAGGCTTACAAGAGGAAGGAGGTCTACTGGAGTCAGAAGGCAAGGATTAAATGGCTTCAGGAGGGGGACAAAAACACCAGCTTCTTCCATGCCAGTGTGATGAGTAGGAGGAAACAGAATAGGATTAATGGACTGAAAAGGAGAAGTAGGAAGTGGTGCAGGAATGAGGAGGAGATCAGGAAGGAAATTGTAGACTATTTCCAGCATTTGTTCACGTCCGATAATCCAACTGATTTCAGTACCATTTTGGAAGAAATCCCATAGACTATTACTGCTGAAATGAACAGAAAGTTGACAAGACCAGTCTCAGATCAGGAAATCAGTCAGGCAGTGAATTCCATGCATCCAAACAAGTCTCCTAGACCAGATGGTATGTTCCCTATCTTTTTTCAAAAGTTTTGGCATGTTATAAAAAATGATGTTATTAGTGCTATTCAAAGTTTCTTTCACTCTGGTCATATTTTGAAATCCATAAATGAGACCCTGATCAGTCTAATCCCTAAGACTGATTCCCCAAACCTGATCACAGAATTTAGACCTATAAGCTTGTGTAATGTCATTTACAAGATCATTTCCAAGGTCTTAGTCAACAGATTTAAAACTGTGCTAGATTGTTGCATTAGTTCTTCACAGTCTGCATTTGTGTCTGGTAGACAGATTCTGGATAATGTCCTAATTGCGCACGAAAGTATTCATTTTCTAAATAATAAAAGAACTAGAAATGATGGTTATATGGCTATCAAGTTTGATATGTCTAAGACTTATAATAGGGTAGAATAGGTGTTCTTGGCAAAAATGATGCAAAAAATGGGATTCTGCCAAACATGGATCCAATAGATTTTAGAATGTGGGAAAAAAGGGGGTTTATCAAGCTTACTAGAGGTTTAAGACAGGGAGATTCTTTATACCCCTACTTATTCCTGATTTGTGCAGAAGGTTTGTCTGCTATACTAAGGAGAGCTAATAGACAGGGTAGCATGTATGGAATAAAGATTGCTAATGAAGCTCCTAGTTTGTCTCACCTCTTATTTACAGATGATTTGCTAATTTTCTGTAGAGCTAAGGTGGGTGAGGCTGTGCAGCTGATGAAGGTTCTGGAAGACTATGGAAGAGCATCAGAACAGCTGATAAACAAGGATAAGTCCTCTATCTTTTTTAGTAAAAATGTCAAAGGAAGGAAAAATGAAGAGGTACTTAAAGAGCTGGAAGGTATGAGAGAGGTCCATCAGAGCAAATACTTAAGATTTCCTATGATCATAAGAAGATCAAAGAGACAGGTATTTGAGTTCATTAGGCAGAAAACAGTAAAAAAAACTTGGAGGTTGGAAGGAAAAACTCCTGAGCCAAGCAGGCAAGGAGATTCTATTGAAGTCTGTCATCCTAGCTCTTCCAGCACATGTTATGTCTTGCTACAAGGTACCAAAGACATTGTGTAAAAATGTATGTTCAGAGATAGCCAAGTTCTGGTGGGGACAGAGGGAGAATGAAAAGAACTTTCATTGGATTAAATAGAGTAGAATGACTGATGTTAAAGCTGAAGGTGGATTGGGATTTAAGGATTTACAGGATTTTAATTTGGCATTACTAGGGAAGCAATTATGGAGAATTTTGATGCAACCAAACTTGCTGATGAGTAGAGTAATGAAAGCCAAGTACTTTGCTGGGAAGTCCATATGGGATGCACAACAAAGAGAATCAGATTCATGGTGCTGGAAGAGTCTACTAAGTGCAAGAGGAGTACTGGACGAAGGATTAAGAAGGAGGGTGGGGGATGGTAAGTCAATTAAAATCTAGGAGGACAAGTGGCTGCTAGGGACAGAGGATGGGAAAGTAAGGTCTCAGAAAGAAATTGGCAGCGAGCTTCAGAGGGTAAGTGAACTGCTCAAGGATGGTAAATGGGATAAAGAGGTGCTGATGCAGGAATTTGAGGAGGAAGATAGGTGGCATATACTGAAGATACCGCTGAGCTTGAGGAAGGTCAAGGATAGGCTCTATTGAGCAAAGTCAAATTCGGGTGTATATACTATCAAGACTGGCTACAAGCTGATAAAGGAAATGAAGAAAGGACTGTGTCAGTTTAGAGGAACTTTAGAACCAAGAAATAGCAGGAGGATTAAGTCTCAAAACTGGAGGTTTCTATGGGATTTGAACATGCCAAACAAGCTTAAACACTTCATCTGGAAATGCTTACAAGGCATACTGCCAACTAATACAGTGGTAAAGGGGAAGTGTGGTAAGGGGGACCATGTGTGTAAGTGTTGCGGAGACAGCTCTGAGACATTAGAACACATGTTTTTTTTGTGTAGTCATGCTAAAGCAATTTGGAAGGTGGCACCATTGAAATGGGATGGACTGAAAGTGTTTAGGAACAATTTTTGGCATTGGTGGGAAAACTTAGAGGGGCTGTGGCTCGAGAGAAGGGGAGGGAGCACATAACTCTCACGGCAAACCTTTTGTGGCAGATTTGGAAAGCTAGGAATGACAAACAGTTCAACAAAATGAGTAATGAGCCTATAATGGTGGTCAATAAAGCACTGATGGAATGGAATGAATATCACTTGGCATAAGAGAGGGGGCCAAGACATGAAAACCTGGCAGATGGAGAACAGGAAAGGGATAGGAAATGGGAAAAAGCTCAAGTTGACTGGATCAAAATCAACACTGATGCAGTTCTAGACCAAAAACATAACAAAGCAGGGTGGGGTATAGTGGCAAGGGATGGTTCAGGGGAATTGGTAGGCTAATGGGCGAGGCCAACTGAAGGTTGTGCTGAGGCACAAGTGGAGGAAGCCTTGGCGCTAAGAGAAGCAATGGTAATAGCTAAACGTATGGGATGGAGGAAAGTGGAGCTGGAATCGGACTGTAAGCTAGTAGTGAACAAAATCAAGGCAAGGGAGGAGGAAGTCAGCATAGGCATTATCCAGATGGATATTTGGAGACTGATACAAAATTTTGACAAATGTTATTTCTCCCACACTAAAAGGAGCAACAACTCTGTAAGTCACAAGTTAGCAAAATTTGCTATAAAATTGATTGATTCAGCTGAACGGAAGTATAGCTTCCCAGCATGGCTGCTAGAGTTAGTTCAAGCAGATGTACAGGAGCAGTTGCTCTGACTTTGTATCTTTTGATGCTTAAATACCATGTTATCGTTTGGAAAAAAAAATTTGACAGGTGCCGAACCTGTGCAATAATAATTACTAAAAAGTCCTAATTACCACATCAATTAAATAATTATAGAACAAATCCAAGTACTGGAGCAGGGACCCTAGGTGTGCAATGGGTTACTTGATTCACCCTGTTCCCGAAGAGTTTGCTTGATCCGATATACCGGATTTATCTATAAAAATACTAATTTTGCGTACAATGGCAAGTAGGGTCGATTCCACAGGGAGCAGGTAGGAAATTATTTCTTTTCAAATTAGTAGAACGAAATTGGGGGATTTTCAATAAGAGGCAAATAAAAATAAAATAAAATAAAACAAACAAAATTCAAAACTAACTCACAAAGCACAATTCACTAGAAATAGCAATTAATAAAAGTTCTACCCAAAGGATCAACTGCTCAGGCACGGTCCAATTAAATGCTCATCGATGCAAAGATATTTCATCCATTTATCACTAGGTTGGTTATAGCCATCAATAAGCTCTGACAACCAGCTCTTCCGTACTTTTCCGACAGTCAAGGTACGACCATTAACTGCTTCCCTAACCAGATAACAACCCTAGGTACGACCATAGGAATTTAATTACCCAATTGCATTAAAGCTAGAAGAACCCAATCCTAACCAATAAACACGCTAAGAGGGTTTATTTAAATTAGATCTTGCGTTTCCCCATCATAAAGCCAATTATGGTGGTCGCCACGGGGTGCTAACTAAATGAACAATTACGGATTCTATTTAATTAACGTGGCAGTAGGCTATTAAATTAAATCAAATACCCGGCCGTTGATATTCGATTAATCAAATACCCATGAACAATTAATTCAGGAAACGCACGAATAGCAATAAAATGGAAGAAATAATGAAATTCGATTAGATCTCACAGATATTATGGACCGCGCCTTTGCGTCAACCTTTGGGTAGAGGAGGAAATTAGCCGCTCCTCATCGTGTCAATCTTGCGCGAATTAATTAATTTCATCCACGCAGACATCAAAGAATCTGGAACAGTGAAGTACGAAGAAAGAAAAAAGAAAGCGTCTTCCTTATCTCTGCGTTGGCAATCGTACTGAATCCCCAAATTCAATGCCAAAAGCCCCCACGAATTGTACAGATCCGAAGACTCAAGTGAGAGAGTCAAAAACGTGAAAGCCAAAAAGCAAGAGAAGAGTCTCCAACGTCTGACGGCTAGGGAAAAGAAAACTAAAGCCTAAAATAGATGATGCATCTTGCTTTGTCTTTTTTTCTCTTTATAGCCGCCGCAATTCCAAGGAGTCCAAAAGCCAAGAAACGTCTGGTGCAAATCAATCTGCAAAAGCCATTTCCCCCTTTGAGTTTTGATCCCATGTGCCTGGTCCACATGGACCACGGTCCGTCTTTCGGTTTCGTCCACCTTCCAAGGCGTGGCCACGCTCTGAAATGAAAAGTCTTCTGGAAATTTTTCCCCGCGATATCATTTTAATGCTAACCACCTACAATTCGCACAAATGTCAAATATGAGTGAAATCCCCTTTCTTAACACCATGAATGGCCAAAATTAGGACAAGATGACAATGCAAAACGTGCCAAATAACGGCTCTATCAAATCCCCCCACACCTAGACAATGCTTGCCCTCAAGCATTTCGGAGCTCAGAAATACAACCAAGAGAGCAGAGGTTATGCAGTAGTCTATACTAACACAAGCATCTAGGGTCCCTGACAATATCACCAAAGGTAGAACACACCGGACATGTTGTAATTCGAAAAATATATATATGAATACTAGGAACGCTCAATTCAACATCACGGAATGCCATTACCATAGGCTTGCACATTTATCACATCTCCACCACTTAAAAGTGAATCGAACACATAAATCAAAGGGACTTTAATAGGGTTGTAATGGGGCTCAGGTGAAAGGCGCGTTAAGAAGGTATAGATAGGGGGTAAAGTGTCAAGAGAATGTCCGAAACTCCCCAATAACCACAGTGCTTTACCAGAGGGGTTTCACTAACAAGGCAGTTTCCATTTGCTGTACACCTTATACAAGTGCCCCAAAATTTTTTTTTTTTTTTTTTTCGAAACTGCTCACAAGGCGTGGGCACGCCTTGTAGCCCATAGTCCTCTGGTCACGAGGTCTATTCAGTTTTTTTTTTTTTTTTTTTTTTTTTACAAGGGAACTGCTTGCAAGGCGTGGGCACGCCTTGTAGCTCATAGTCCTCTGGTCACAAGGGCTTCTTCAGGTTTTTTTTTTTTTTTTTTTTTTAAGGGAGAGTCCTGTAAGGCGTGGGCACGCCTTGTAAGCCAGAGCCCTCTGGTCAGTGGCTTTTTCCAATTTTCCCTCCTTTATACAAGGATATCATCATATAGCTCCTAAGCTAACAGCACTTGCAACCCCAATTTTTGTTTGCTTTGCACACATGATGGAATTCAGGCATCCCCTGACAACACAGGGGTAAACAAGAAAGTTTAAAGAGGTCTTGGGTTAACGAACGCGGATATCAACCAGAAACGAAGGACAAAAGCTCAAATTGGCTCACTATTGGGAGATAAGATGAGGGCTTGATTTTTTTAGATAGCTAAAGAGGGTTAAATCCTAAATGCCCTTATCATTTCAAATGCATCCAATTCAACAAAAATGTGGCCTTGACATGTATAAACTAGCAAGTTCTAGAATGCCAATACCAAGTGTGATACCCACTCAATCAAACAAAATAGAGCAAATAAGAATAATATGCTCAAGCAAGGCTCAAAAGCTCCCCAAAAGTTACAAGAATGGGTCAATTCCTGCATATTCAACATTCAACGACATTGCCAAGGGAAACAAAATGCATAGCTAGCATACTTGACCACATAACCACTCACTTTGATTGTGTCATTCATCACAGCAACATGCCCCAACACTAACAAGCATAGAAATAACCAAAAAGCCAACTAACTACAATGTTTTTTTTTCATTTTTTTTTAAAGTAACAAAGCAAAAAGAACTAATGAAAAAGAAAGAACTAATGGAAGCCACTCCCCCCCACACCTAAAACCTACATTGTCCTCAATGTAGAAAAGACAAATGAAGTATTAGGGGAAAAGAAAAGAAATTTCCCTGACCACCGGGGAGAGAATGTGAGACACTAAGACGAAGGAGGTGAGACGGCTGCGTGCACAAGGTGGTGTGGTGGCGGCGGACGCAACACCAACAGGAAGGAGAAGACTGAAGTTTCTTTTTCGGAAGGGTTGGAAGGCGTGGGCACGCCTTAGAAGTTATAGTCGTCTGACCGTCAATTCCAAAACTCCATTCCTTAGGTGTGATGACCTAGCGTGGGCATGCCTAGCTGCCAACTTCCTGTCACAAAATAACAACCCACTAAGTGACACTAACACTTAACAAAAACTTAAAAAATATAAGAAAACTAAAATAAAAGAAGCCTTGGGTTGCCTCCCAAGCAGCGCCTTTCTTTAATGTCTTTGGCTAGACATAGCACCACTCTTTAGTCTGGATGTAATTGAATTTTCCTTGTAATTGGTGGCCCTCCTCCAGGATCCACATGGCCATTGAGTGCAACTTTTTTCCTAAATTTTCTCTCCATTTTTACCTCATGAATTGCTTTCATCCTATAGGACTTGTTCGCAGCAACCTTGGATTTACCCCTACAAGCAAACTTAGAAAATTCTTGCACAGAGGGATCAGTGGTATATATAGCAAACACAGAATGAGAGTTAACAGGATGTTTCATTGTATCAAAAATATTAAAATGGACTATTTCTCCATCAAATTCCATCGTGAGAGTACCCTTACTAACATCAATTTTAGTTTGGGCAGTACTCAAAAATGGTCTTCCTAATATAATGGGTGATGGATTTGGGGCACTTCTATCATCCATGTAAAGCACATAAAAATCAGCAGGAAAAATTAATCCATCTACTTGCACTAAAACATCCTCAACTATCCCATCCGGATAAGCACATGTACGATCAGCCAATTGAATTATTATCCCCGTTTCTTTTAAAGGTCCTAAATTTAGGGAATCATAGATTGACTTAGGCATCACATTAATAGAAGCTCCTAAATCTATCATGGCATTTTTTATACTAGAATGACCAATCTTACAGGGGATAGCAAACATACCTGGATCTCCGCATTTGGGTGGGAGTTTCCTTTGAAGTACAGCTGATACATTCTCTCCCACCATCACTCTTTCATCACCCCTTAGCTTTCTTTTGTTAACGCACAAGTCTTTCAAAAACTTTGCGTACTTGGGTACCTGCTTGATCGCGTCCAATAGGGGGATGTTTACTTGAACTTTGCGGAACACATCCAGGATTTCTTTTTCCTTCTCTGCCCTCTTTGTCCTTTCCAACCTGCAAGGAAAAGGAGCTATATTAGATTTAATAGGGATCGAAGGAATAGATGTTACCTTAGGCTCTTCGCGAATGCGCCCTTCCTCTTCAATCTCCTTTTCTATCTCCTCCTCACTTTTGCTTTTCGAATTTACCACTTTAGGTCCATCCACCTCTTTGCCACTCCTTAATGTCATAGCACTTACATTCCTGGGATTTGGCTCGGGTTGAGATGGCAATTTTCCATAAACATGGGACTCTAGGCGATTAATGGCAGTTGCCATTTGACTCATTCGAATCTCCATATCCTTCATGCCTGATTTTGTGTCCTGTTGGAACTGAGTGGTGGTTGTGACAAGTTGAGTGGTAGTGTTGGCCAAACTCTTGACAATTTCTTCCAAAGAACTCCCTGAGCTTGAGGATGAGGGTTGAGACTTATGTTGCCACGGTTGCTGAAATCCTGGAGGCCGATTGGAGAATGCATTTTGTGGCCTACTACCATAGCTGAGATTGGGGTGATCTCTCCAACCAGGATTGTACGTATTGGAATACGGATCGTATTGCCTACGGGGCGCGGGCACGCCTCCGACCATATTTACTTGTTCTGCCCCGTCCTCTTGCAAAATGGGGCACGAGTCTGTGCAATGGTCCATGCTAGTGCAGATTCCACATACTTTCGCTCGCGGCGTGTCTCTCATGGCCAATTGTCTCACAACAGACGTCAATTCTGACAGTTGCTGCTGTATGGATGAAGTCTCTACCTCGTTGACTCTACGGGGAGGGTTGCTCTCACGTAAGCCAAATTGCTGGGAGTTCTCTGCCATGGCTTCGATGAGCTCCCACGCTTCCCTCGGTGTCTTGTTTGCAAGTGCTCCCCCACTGGCAGCGTCAATGATACTCCTGTCTGTTGATTGGAGCCCCTCATAGAAGTATTGGATTAACAGTTGCTCACTAATTTGGTGCTGCGGGCATCTAGTGCACAACTTGTTAAACCTTTCCCAGTATTCATACAAGGACTCACCGGGATATTGCTTAATGCCACATATCTCCTTCCTCAAACTCGCAGCTCGGGATGCAGGGAAGAATTTTTTCAAGAATTTCTTTTTTAACTGTGCCCATGTGGTAATACTACCCGCTGGTAGGTAGTATAGCCAATCTTTTGCTGCATCCTTGAGAGAGAAGGGGAAAGCTCTAAGTCTTATCTGCTCCTCAGTGACCCCAGGAGGTTTCATGCTGGAGCAAACTACCTCGAATTCCTTGACATGTTTGTGGGGTTCTTCGCCAGAGAGACCATGGAAAGAAGGTAGAAGGTGAATCAACCCCGACTTCAGTTCGAAAGCAGTATTCTCAGCCAAAGTGGGGAATGTGATGCATAAGGGCTGGTGAGTCAGCTCCGGGGCAGCCAACTCCCTCAATGTTTGGGTGTTGGCCATGCTTACTCCGTCTTCTGCTGGCTCGTTTGCAGCAATTAAGTGCCCTTGTTTTCGTCTCTTGGTCTCTTGCCTCCGCTTACGCGCTGCCTTCTCAACCTCTGCGTCGTATATCAATTCACCTGTGCGAGAAGAACGGGGCATAAACTAGCAAAAGTATCAAGAAGAATAAAATAAAATAAAAATAAAATAAGAACTGAATTTGAAAAGAAACAAATAATCCAAACGCCAACTCCCCGGCAACGGCGCCAAAATTTGACAGGTGCCGAACCTGTGCAATAATAATTACTAAAAAGTCCTAATTACCACATCAATTAAATAATTATAGAACAAATCCAAGTACTGGAGCAGGGACCCTAGGTGTGCAATGGGTTACTTGATTCACCCTGTTCCCGAAGAGTTTGCTTGATCCGATATACCGGATTTATCTATAAAAATACTAATTTTGCGTACAATGGCAAGTAGGGTCGATTCCACAGGGAGCAGGTAGGAAATTATTTCTTTTCAAATTAGTAGAACGAAATTGGGGGATTTTCAATAAGAGGCAAATAAAAATAAAATAAAATAAAACAAACAAAATTCAAAACTAACTCACAAAGCACAATTCACTAGAAATAGCAATTAATAAAAGTTCTACCCAAAGGATCAACTGCTCAGGCACGGTCCAATTAAATGCTCATCGATGCAAAGATATTTCATCCATTTATCACTAGGTTGGTTATAGCCATCAATAAGCTCTGACAACCAGCTCTTCCGTACTTTTCCGACAGTCAAGGTACGACCATTAACTGCTTCCCTAACCAGATAACAACCCTAGGTACGACCATAGGAATTTAATTACCCAATTGCATTAAAGCTAGAAGAACCCAACCCTAACCAATAAACACGCTAAGAGGGTTTATTTAAATTAGATCTTGCGTTTCCCCATCATAAAGCCAATTATGGTGGTCGCCACGGGGTGCTAACTAAATGAACAATTACGGATTCTATTTAATTAACGTGGCAGTAGGCTATTAAATTAAATCAAATACCCGGCCGTTGATATTCGATTAATCAAATACCCATGAACAATTAATTCAGGAAACGCACGAATAGCAATAAAATGGAAGAAATAATGAAATTCGATTAGATCTCACAGATATTATGGACCGCGCCTTTGCGTCAACCTTTGGGTAGAGGAGGAAATTAGCCGCTCCTCATCGTGTCAATCTTGCGCGAATTAATTAATTTCATCCACGCAGACATCAAAGAATCTGGAACAGTGAAGTACGAAGAAAGAAAAAAGAAAGCGTCTTCCTTATCTCTGCGTTGGCAATCGTACTGAATCCCCAAATTCAATGCCAAAAGCCCCCACGAATTGTACAGATCCGAAGACTCAAGTGAGAGAGTCAAAAACGTGAAAGCCAAAAAGCAAGAGAAGAGTCTCCAACGTCTGACGGCTAGGGAAAAGAAAACTAAAGCCTAAAATAGATGATGCATCTTGCTTTGTCTTTTTTTCTCTTTATAGCCGCCGCAATTCCAAGGAGTCCAAAAGCCAAGAAACGTCTGGTGCAAATCAATCTGCAAAAGCCATTTCCCCCTTTGAGTTTTGATCCCATGTGCCTGGTCCACATGGACCACGGTCCGTCTTTCGGTTTCGTCCACCTTCCAAGGCGTGGCCACGCTCTGAAATGAAAAGTCTTCTGGAAATTTTTCCCCGCGATATCATTTTAATGCTAACCACCTACAATTCGCACAAATGTCAAATATGAGTGAAATCCCCTTTCTTAACACCATGAATGGCCAAAATTAGGACAAGATGACAATGCAAAACGTGCCAAATAACGGCTCTATCAAAATTTATTAGTAAATTATCCACAGCAGGGAGTCAGTCCCGTAGTTGGTTCGGTTATTTGTAGGTAGAGGCAGAGGAGCTCTCTAATTTTGAATTTTCTGCACTCATAAAATTGATGACTATCTCGTTCCAATTTGCGTGCTTGCCAACCTCAACTTATTTTTTATTTGAGATTTTGTCATGCCACCCAGGCCCACCTTCGCTATTTGGGTCTTCTGCATCTGCAACATGTTCGGGCTAGGACCTGACTTTTTACTGAGTTTGTTTCCTTGTCTCGCGGGACATTTTTTCGTCACTGCTCGTCCAAGCCAACAGAGGTCATCTAAGCCCAACTTTCTGAATGGATCTAATACCTGGGGGCTGGGGGTAGATGAAACTAAACCTACTTTGATACAAAACTATCTCCAACATTTTGTTGCCTTGCCCCACTTCCCCTCCAATTAACATGTGCATTACTATCACTTTTGAAACATCAATTAAGGAATTTTCTTTGTAAAATTGTCATATAGGCATCTAGCATGTGATGTAAAATAGATCAATATTAATCTTAGTATACAATAAGGATTTCTTTAACTTTTATATATCAACTAGGGCATCTCCTTCAAATTTTTTTTTTTTTTTGGGAAAATGTCCTACACCAATCCAATTCTTAGTTGTTTTACAGTAATAAATGGGATCGGTATCATTTCAATATTAGTATATGATTAGTTCATATAACTTTTAAATAGCAACTAAGAAAATAATACTTAATTTCTTTATTAGATGTGATTGTTAAAACTTTAAAATAGTAATCAAAAGAAACACTATACCAACAGGAAAAGAAAATGACAAATAAAAGGAACCAAAGACAAGCAAAAAAAAAAAAATGAAAAAAATCAACCACGGATACAATTTTATTAGTACTAAATTGACTCGGACTAAAATGATAGGAATATTTGTCAAAAATAAACACTAAAAGTTTTGCCTTTTGATTTTTTTAATCAAGTATCGATCTTTCTTAACTTCAAGAAACCTATTTTAAGGATTGATACTTCACCAAACTCCACTTTCTGAAGGCAAGTGATTTTTTTTCTTTAGAATTTCTTCTGTTATAGTTTAAACTTTAGTTATTGATTATTCACATAAATATTATTATTCAAGTTTATAATATAAACTTTATAATGAATATTAATTTGTACTGCGTTTGACTGTTTGTCCCTCCTAAATTAAAATCCTAGTTCCGCACCTGCCTTTAGCAAGGCTCAGACAATTACGCCAATTCAGAATTCAGAGAGATCAACAAAAATACATACTACAGTCATCAATTGCCACCATTGCTTCCTCGCATGCCCTCCAGAGGTAGAAGAAGAAGAAGAAGAAACTACAATCATATACTGACAACACTGTCTATGACCTTGGTGTCAAATCAGCACGTTATTCTCCTAAGAATCAATAAGCTCAAGAATTAATCTTCAAAATCAATGAAGCAATGAAAGCTAGCAACATCTCTCCCTTCATTAAGTTGGCGGAGTTGGAAAATTGCGATTGTGAATCAAAATATGAGATGATTAGCCATGTTGACTTCATCGAAGGAAATCAGGATTCAACCACCGCTAGCTGGTTGCAAACCCTCAAAGTCTTGCTAGCTCTTGTGTTATTTTTTCGCTTTCATACACACCAACATCAATCAAAGGATGATCATGTGGGCAACCGAGAAGAGAAGAGCGAGGGGTAAGACTTGGTAGGGAAAATGTTTAGCCAAAGAGGTCGGGGCAAGAAAAACATGCGTACGAATCGGGAAGTTGATGAATATTCGTCAAGTACTTGATCTCCGATTTGAACTAATCATAGTTAAAAAATCATCTCTATAAATTAGTAGGATATCTCGTATTCAATATATATATATATATATATATATGTCAGGCCCTATTATAGCAAAATATTCTAGATTTTCAATTAGGAATAGAAGAGGATAGTTACACTACCTAAGCTCTTGATTTTATTAAGCATCTTTATTTTTTTCGATGAAAAATGAGAAGACATTTGGTTGCAAAGATGGTGCTCTTGATCTCTCCCACAACTTAAAGCTGAATCGCGCAAATCCAAAATGTATGTTATCTTTCGAAAACGAAGATTGCCAAAGAGAAACATATGTAATCAGCAATGCAGATGATCTAGGTTATTTTGCTCGATCGCATAGATACTTACTTGTATATATAGTGCGTAATCAAAACTTTGGCATGCATGCGGTGTAAGTGATGTTGTGAGTGTTCGTGAGCGTAGCGTAGGAGCTGATGATTGCAAGAAAGCTGTAACGTTCACTTTCTCCGAATAGGTTTCCTCCACACAATCAAATCATTCGTCCATGCCCGGCCGCTTTGATTCACTCATTCATACATGTAATTTTTCAAGCCCATGTAAACGTACAAAGTACTACTCTATTTTGAAAAACTAGGCCGTATTCTATCTCGTACAGTTATATGTAATTAGGAAGTAGGAAACAAACTGTACGTGAGGATGGCCATCCGGCTCGGCCATACCGAGCTAAATCCTTTATTATTTGGGACGGGTCGCTACCAGTTTTGGTCATCTCGGCTAGACATCGCATGCGGATAGCCGAGATGACTCCCACATCAACTGATGCCTCGGATTTGTGCACGGCATGACACGACATCCGAGGTCTTATCGGAGAATCTGACACCTACATGGCGGATAAGACATCTGACGGGATCTATCTACTGCTCTGTACGTCCCGTCAAATCAGATTGGACCGCTCAATCCCTGCCAGGTCCTAGGGAGTTGGAGCCCACTATTCCTTCCTTCAACTTATCCCCTATAAATACCACTCCCCCTCATTCGGGAAAAAGGGAGAGAAAGAAAGATAGTAAGAACTCTACTGTTTTCATTCCCATTATTCATTTTTTCACAAAACAAACTTAATCATCGGAGGTATTATGAAGGAGAAGGCCCGATCTAGCGTGCATATCAGGAAAAGTATAGCACAAAGGCACTTCGTTCAAGAAGAGGACGTATTTGGTTAGCTAGACTTGACCGTCCAAAAGTAACCTCTACAGTACGTTTTACTGAGTTGAAAGGTAACACCAAGATTGTTGGAGTTTAGTTGAAAAACAAGATCTTACTAACTAAAACAATACCAGCCCTAGCACATCTTCTTAACTTATGAATAAGCAGAGTTGTTTAACACCAATTTTAAGCTTTTCAAGTACTGTTCTTAGCTATTTTTCAATATTCTACTAGTACTACTATGTGTTTTTTTTTTTTTTGGTTCTTTAAGAATAAGGTGGTAGAATATATATATATATATATATATATATATATATATATATATATATATATATATATATATATATATATGTATGTATGTATAACTTTGTGGGTAGCATCTAATACAATATATTTTTTTATTATAGCATCGGTGTGACTGAAAATTTTCTTCCTTGTCATAATTTTCTAACAGACTATAATCTTTTTAAGATTTGTCATGTCACTTCTGACTATACATGATTGCTTGAAAAGGGGTGATAATTTAGATGATACTTGCAAATTTGCGTGAAAATGGACATTATTATTATTTTTTTTTATGTATATAAAGAGAAAGGTGCCTGATTGCTTGATAGAAAGAATACATATGATTGAATCTAGGTAGTGCATTTTACATTTCAATGATTGTGATATTAACGGTGAATATATAAGAAGTCAATTTTTCGAAAACTTCTAATAGCAACCACGGAGGACCTTAATATTGTAAAACTTGAATCGCAGAATTATAGGGCACAATCACCGAAATTAAAACCGTCAATGAAAAGAGAAGAGCTAAGTCGTTCTTTTTCTTTTTTTGAATAGGAAAAATTAATTAGTGTAGCATATCTCTTTTTAACATATTTAATACGACAAAGTAGTTTTGCTGCATGAGTTAATTTTTTAGGGACAAAGAATTATGGGCCAAAGTCCGATGTTGAATGAAGCTGCAAAAGACATGAATCTCGGAATAGCTAATGTTGAACGAAGCTGCGAAAAGACGTGATTCTCGAAGAAGTTGAATTGAAAAGTTTGACCCTAACGGGCCATCCAAAGCATCGATCTGCTCGTGTTTCACTTCAAGAAAGTTGGCTCTTTAGTCATGATTGTGACCGGGCCATAGACATGCAGACACATTCACCTATGGGCGACTGGACGGCTTTCAAGTCCGCATATGAGACATTGAATCTAGCTGCCTGCTTGTTTTAATTTCCTTGCGAATGAAAAACGTGCAACTTAATCGTTTCTGTATCATCATCTATATTCTGAAGCGGTTAATTCCACTTTGTCCCCCCAAACTCTGGACGATTACCCACTTCAATCCTTAAACTTCAAAATGGGACACTTAAGTCCCTAAACTTATAAATACCTCCCACTTCAGTCCCTAAACTTATAAAATGGAACACTTAAATTTCTAAACCCTTATAAAATGAGACACTTCGACCACCAATGACATTCAGGATTTGTTAACAATTTTCCTCAAGTGGGAGGTACTTATAAATTTAGGGACTTAAGTGTCCAATTTTGAAGTTTAGGGACTGAAGTGGGTAATCATCCAAAGTTTAGGGGGACAAAGCGGAATTAACCCATATTCTGAACCTTAATTCTTCTCAAGAAACTAAAATGGAAAATAAACACAACCCAAACAAAAAAAAGGCAGTGCCGTCAGTAGCAGAGCTAAGAACATATGAAGAGGGGGCGACTCTTGAATATTGAATATAAATACTTTAAAAATCTTAAAAAGGAATAGACATTAAATTTCTCTAGCTATAAGACGAAAGTAAAAAAAAAAAAAAAAAAAAGGGAAGTAAAAAGTGCAATTTTAGTAGTTTTGATGCAGTTTTAATGCTTAAAATTTTGACAAATGCAAATTTGGTCTTCACAGTTTAGCGCAAGCGCGATTCTAATCTATAAACATTTGGAAAAGCAAATTTGGAGCAAATTTCAAACAATTGACGATTTTTTCCAAATACCAACAAAATCAGTCACGTGCAGTCACATGTTTGTTGAATTAAATTTCTTAATAACCAAGCAAAATAGTTAGTATAGTTTAAACAATAAGAATAACTCTCATGATCGCACGTTTTGTCTAAACTCGGGACTAGATTTGCTTGTCAAATCTTGAAGTACTAAAACTACACATATTATACATTGAGGATCAAATTGACTCTTGTCAAAACTTTAAGAACTAAAACTGCATAGAAACTAAATATTAAGAACTAAAATTACATTTTTTTCCCCCTATATTACAGTATTAGATCACGATTTCAGGGGGCAAGAGAAGGACTTCGTACGCAAATTGTAAAATTTCGTAGAGGGTAAGAAAAGCTTTTAAAATTTAAAGGGGAGGCGAGGAGGGCCCAGCTGCATGCCTCCGCTTTATGCTATGCTATGAAGCCATGTACAGCAGACAGCTAGTGTTACAGAAATTGTGGAGGAGCTCCTGAGTTTCCCGCTTCAGTGGGTGAAACTGTGATGGGATTTAAAGCCGTAACCTTCTAAGGAGTGCAGTTTTGAGAGCATCCTCGGTAGCCAAAGCATCATTTCTGGGAATCCTAATCACAACATCGTGTAGCATCAAGTCCTGTACGGGGGAGAAGCTTGCGGAGCAAACTTGGAGCTCCATTTGTCGCAGTGCATCCATCAATTTGGCTGATGGGTAATTCACATCCGGACATAGAATGTGGAGAATGGCTACCGATCCATTCACAAACTTTACATGGATTTCATGACTCGAATTATTAGCAGTATATGGAACACTATTATAAGGTTTAGATGACATTCCGCTTTGATTTTGATCAGCTGTGACGGTGCTTTGAGTCTCTTGAATGAAATCCCCGCAGCTTGTGGCAGTAGTAACAAGTAGTTTGCGATCATGATATTGTGCTCCTCCTCGCGATCCAACCCCAACTCTGGCCTCCAATTCCTGAATTTTGGCCTTGAGCTCGTTGATGTAAGCGACTGCATCTGCAAGAAGCGAGGCTTTGTCCATTCTGGACACGTTGGGTACCACGCTTCTGAGAGCATAGAATCTGTGATTGAGCTTCTCTCGCCTCTGCCTTTCTGCCTCCACATGGTTCAGCGCCATTTCTTGCCCCGTCATGGATGCCTCTCTCATTCTTCTTCTCGATGACGGCGATCGGACCTTGCTCCATTTTCCTGCCGCCTCGGGCATGAAATTTTGAGTTTCCAATAGTTTGGGACCAGTGTGAGCCATCCCTGCAGATCCGGTTGATATCGGCTGCCCACCTATTGGTGTCAGCGTTCCTGAAGCGGATTCATCATCAATGTTCATAATTGTTAAGTTGCTTTCCTGGGGCTTGTCTTCCTGCAGTGAGCTTTGTTTGGCATCATGACCTAGCAGGCCGCCAATGTCAAACAGTCCTCCTCCTGCAGGAGTAGTATTATTACTACCAAGGATGGCGTCTCCGGTGGTGGTAGTTGTACTAGTACTGCTGGTGCTGTTTTGATCTTCTGAGCCAAACAGTGTCTTGCAAAGTTGCACCAGTCCCCAGTCTTCTTTTATCAATTCTGAGGATCCCAATTCCAGAATTCCACCTGAAGTGGAGATGCAAACAAAAGTTTTAACTCCATGAGAATGAGCTTCTTTAGCCCTCTCGCAGTTGTAAAACAGGAGTTGGTGATCTCCAACTAACCACGCATACGAACCCGAATTGAAGGTTCGGACCAGAAGGTCTTCTCCGGACACAAAGCACCTGGTCAGCGACAGCATATAAAACCACTCCGAATCAGCAACATCCCGGCCATCACCAAATCCATCGCTTTTGCTGTGGGAAGTAGAATCCCTCCAGGGAAAGGACGAAGGAACTTCTTTCCCTGCCTTCCTTCTCCCGAAGATGTCCTGAGTGGTCACCTTCACGCCGTTATCGGCAAGTGTTTGCTGTAGTAGCAATCCGTTGTTATTGCACGCTCTCTGGGAACAGTCTTTAGGCCCGCGGAAATGGCCATCACCCCACGACAAAACCAGGCGCCCGTCTCGATCCCTTGATGCCTGCCAGAAGATAGAATAAACCCACCACTCTCGCTGGTTTTGCATGATGAACTGCAACCGTTGCTTAGGTGCAGCAAGTGTTGCTTCGCAGAGTAGCGAAGCCGGAGAAGATGCTGCAGCAGCTAGAATGTCTTCCATTGATATTAGTCACTACAGACCACAAAATGATGAAGATGATAGGGTCTGATTTCAGATACAGAGATACAAGATATAAAATACTACTAAAAGTTTCTTACTGTTTATTTCCAGAATTACGAAAGAGGAGAATAGGATGAGTTTCAATTGGTGGGCAAGGGATTCAAGAGTTAAATACTGCTTATATGATTCTGAGGTAAAAGGGCTAGGCGCTATATATATTTTTCTCCGGAGGCAGCGCTGTATTACGTCCATTCCCTAACTTGGCGTCAACGTTATACCCGCTCAGCGTGTATCACGTGCAAATTTCTGATTCCCTAGCAATGTACCACAACCAACCAATAATTAGACATCTACCCCTAACTATCTTCCAAAACTAATAAGCACCCTTTTTTTTTTCTTTTTTGCCAACACGATAGGGATTCTATTCTATAATTACTCCTATTCTATACTAGAGGGAGGAGGGAACCTAAAGAGATTAAAGGGGAATCTGGCGAGTCACCACCGGTTCAACGGCACCTACTGACGAAATTTTTAAAAAAGTTGAGATATTATAATACATGTAAATCAAGAAATTCGATCCTTGGCCTACAATCAAATAGAGGTATAAACTTTCTTGGTGTCAAGTACCTAAATACCATAAGGTTCTCGTAACTTCTTAATGGAACACTTTAGTTTGTCTTTGCCCTTAGATTTGTATATACAATCATGCACTTAAAAATAATATACCACATACTTTGTCCGTTGTGGCCTCTAACAGAGATTGAATTGCGCTTATTTTCTGCTATGTAGTGAAGTAGATATTTAATATTATAATGCAGGCTAGCGCTACAATTTGTCAGGCCTCATTTCTATGTGGAAAAGAATTTTAATAGTGATTTGTAATTCTAAATTATCACTGATAGCTCCTTGTTCAAATCAATTGAAAATTTATGAGTTTTGTTTTTAGCTATTTTACTAGAGAGAGAGAGAGAGAGAGGGAGAGGAGTTTGCTTCTCATAATTTGCATCTATCTAGTAAAATATTCTTATTCATTTAGCGGTATAAAAGTTTTTCTATTGAAAAATAGTTGTCAAAATTCATTACAGTTCAACCAATTTACTACAACTTGATAGTGTATACAATTGATAACTTAGGGTACAAATCACATATGGGTGACAATTTAGGAGTGCATATTGCTATTAACCCAAAATGACATACCGCTGCATTGCCCTGCCCCCACGGTGAGACGCAGCATAAAGGCAACATGGAAGAGTGAGCAACAGAATGACAGTAGGGTCCATTGATTCCGGAAGGATGAATTATGATGACATTCACACTCACAGATCAGAGAAGGATTACACTTTTTTTTTTTTTTTTTGTCATCACCGTGGGTATCCGGGTCTACACCCGACTAATCCCACAGCGTTCCAGCAGAGCGGGCTCAACCGATACTAAAAAAGATAACAACTGAGTTGCTATCCGGGATCGAGCCCAGATGGAACTCACCTAAGGAGGTTACTTCCACCAGCAGATTAACCCAGCGCGGGCCATAGAAGGATTACACCGCACCGGCAATCACCATGATATACTGTTGCCAAAGTTCTTTTTTTTTTTTTTTTAAGGATACTGTTGCCAAAGTTCTTGAACAGGGAAAAAACCAATCTCTATCGTGAAAAATCAGAAAATCAAGTAGAACACTGATGAAGTATACATTAGCAGAGTCTGTTGGGATATAATAGTACATGAAAGAAAAGCATGAGAATTAGCGAGTTAACAAAGCATAATAAAGACTAAGGCCTTGTTTGGATTGCATTTTCTTAGATTTTTTATAAAAAAAAATTATTGTAATGATTTGATTTATATGAGAAAAAAATAATAAAAAAATATAATTATGAAAAACGACGCATTTTTCCGATGAAAAATGGCTGTCCAAACGGAGGTTTAAGATTTTTAATGCATGCACTCGTTCAACTTTGGAAATGAATTCCATATTCATGCACGTGTTTAAGAAGCTTTAATATGGTAGTTGTCGCGCCCCATTTTTTGATAAATAAATAAAATGATAGTTTTTGTGATTTTATTGGTTTGGAAAAAGTGAATTTTTTGATAAAAATAAAAATGGGTCTAAATGGGACTTTTGAAAATCCGACGATTTGACCCAATAAAAATAGTTCAAAAAGGGTTTTTTATATGAAAAATGGAGTCGCCACTTGGTATAGAGTTAGGGTGTACCAAGTCACCCAAAAACTGAATTTTTTAAGGAAAAAAAAAGTAAGAAACCCTTTTGAACGACTCCTAGTCCACGCAAACAAAGAAAAAGGTTCGGGAGTCACATTTGACGAAGGGGAAGGCAAGGATAAAAATCCAAGGCACCCCTTCGACCTAGCCAAGGCTAGTTGCGTGATTTAACCCTTATTTTCCTAATTTTTTTCTACCCAAAGTATGTATTTGCAATTTGGACAAAGACTAATGAATGAGAAATGCAATCCTAAATCTAAGAAATGTCTCTTATGAGGCTTGTGGTCCCATTCACATGAATTGTGAAGGCCAATAAGAAAGACCTCATAGAAAATCGTGAATGATGCAAATGAGGACTCAAATAAGAGTGTAAGTGTGCAAAGTGTAGAGAAGGGCATGTGTGCAATTTGCAAGTGTTTGTGTGCAAATGAATGAAAATATAAGTGCTCGTGTGCAAGTGAACAAAAATAGTAAATATATAAGTAAAAAGATAGGTGCAATGTGTGAGGTGAAAAATAAAGAAGTGAATAGGTGTGTAAATATGGCATATGGATTAAAAAATTTAATGAGGAGAATAATGAGAAAATGAAAATGTATGAACTTAGAGGAATGCATCAAGTCGGGTACGGGGATGACCTCTAGTTTTATGATTTTAATTTTCCCTTTGACTAGAAGGAAAAACTAGCGTGCTAAGGCTATTTGAAGCCATACTCGCTCGTTTCCCTTATCGGAGGGGATTTTCACGCAAATGAACCCTAACTAGCATGAGATGCAAGTCCTAAAGTGAAGGGGAAGGGGTTTGAGGAACATACCAAATGATAAACTAAGGAAAAATGCGTGATATGTGGTGATCATGCACTTAATGAAAAAGGAAAAAAAGAACCTATTGGGTCTAGCATTGGACTAGCCCATCCTATGAATTCCGACTAGCGTTGGACTAGTGAAAACGATAAAAGAAGCCACAACTAGCGTTGGACTAGTGTGGTGACGTACATTCATCCATTCCATTCATCTATACTACAAAAAGCGAGTAGACATGCAAATCACTTATAAACACGTAGCACATAACATGCTCGACTAGATGCAAGATCCTAATAAAGCATTTAACATATAACACATAGGCATGCAACCATTACATTTGCTAACTAAAACAAAGGGGAAAGGGAAAATGGACCAAATTACTTGCTACGCCCTATCTATTACAAGCCAAGAGGTGTACACATACCCCATTAATAAAAATCAAGAAGTAAATGAAATAAATGAAAGAAAATAAGGAGCGGCTAGGAAAGTAAGTAGACATGCAAATTTCAATTAGCACATTGGTCCACATAGGGAGAGACAAAAAGGATAAAAGAAAGTTATACCTCCCTCGTTCTTGAAGCTAGTAAAAAAAAAGGTCCTAATTTGGGCTAAAACCATCAAACAAAGGATTAATGCACCAATTTAATGATAGAATGTAAATAAACAAGCTAAATCCACCAAAATCAGCAAATCATTCCTCAATTTCAACTTCATGGAGTCAAGAGTTAATTAAAGACCAAGAAATCGGAATGACCTATTCAAATCCCAAGTAGCATTTACTAAGGACCCAAAAGCAAGCATTGTTCAAATATTCAAGTCCAAATAAACAGTTTAAGCACTTCAAAGACTCCAAAAATAAAGAAAGAGCCAAGCAATGATTGAGGTTGCAATGATTTTAGGACTTAATTACAAGATACTAAAACATGCTTGGGCTTTTGTGGCACACAGAGAAACTTAGAGGGATCAAATTGATTAAATGTTCCAATTACTTAGGCCTTAGTAGAACAAAAAGGGACTTGGGGGTCAAAATGCAATTTCTAAAGTTATTTTCATGCAAAAATCATGCAATCACGTAGAGGAATTCTGCACTCAAATTGCAGCAAAACATGAAGCCTTCGGCAATCCAAAAAATGCAGCAGTAGCTTCCATTTCACACGCAAGTTTCATTTCAAACCTTCAACAAACAAAACTTTGAACTAACTCCAATCAAAACATAACCAAGCACCTCATGGCAAAGCAAAACTTAGAATTTTTCCATGCAAGTTAGCTAGAAACAAAACCTCTGCGACTAAAACAGAAAATTTTCTATTTCGTCCACAACCATTCTCATGCAGTTTCCTTATGCCATTTAGACACATTCATGCAAGCCAAACAAGAAAAAAAAACATGACTGAATTGTTATCTAGACAAAATGCTAGAGCTCAGAGCCAAAAGAAAGAATCAAACGAAAGAATAAAGTTCTGCAAAATTGGTTTCGGCAGGCTGCTGTACATTCATCCAAAATTTTCCCGCAACTTCAAGCTTTCAAATGCAGGTTTCATATAAGACTTCAGGCAAGAGCTAGTGAAAAACATCACTCAATATCATTGGGCAACTAAACACCTTACTCAACACCTTACTCAACACAAATCCATCAGGAACACAAACCATTAAAATCAAAATGAATGACCAAATGGGGAGGCACAAGCTGCGGCAGAAGAAAGAACAACCAACTTTCTAAGTTTCCTGGTGAGCTTTCCTTTAGCATATAATCTCAAATAGACGTCAAAATCTCAGCTTTAAGCAATGAAACATCAAACTCATCCATCAAGACTGAATTCAGATTGGAAACATGCAATTCTGGAAAAACATACAAGAATGATTCGGCAATTTGGTTTGTTCATTTTTCAGCAAAATATTGGAACATGATTCAAATGTTTTAAGGACTCAAACATGCAAACTCAAAACACTCTTCCCTTGCCCTTTTCCATACAAGACTAAATAACAAATTAGAAGAGGCTAAAGCTTGGTGGATAGTCATGGAAAGGGGAACAGCAAAAAAAAAAAAAAAAAAAAAATGCAGCAGCCTCTTGTTTCATTCAAATGGAACTTGATTTCCAGCAGAACAATGGAGCCTACTCTAGGACCAACTACACACGAAAACAACATCAATGATTCAACTTCCTCTTTCCATCACAAGACCACATAGCAAGTTGAATGACAAATCCATTTGGAGGGCTGTTACATGAAGAAACAGCAAAACACAAGGGCGAATGCAGCTTATCAAGAACCCATAAAATGTTCAGCCCTACATTCATCATATTCATCATGAGCACATGCTTAGACAAACAACAAAGAAAATCTGAGGATAGAGAGAGGCCAAAACATGCTTTTCAAAACAATTCATGGAGTCCATGCTAGGAGTTCATCTTATTCACTTGTTTTCTCAAACTTAAAATGCCAGCCGAACAGTCTATACGAAAAGCCATTTTCTATACCACAAAACAAAAGGAATATGTGCATT
Organism: Coffea arabica; assembly: GCF_036785885.1. Lineage (NCBI taxonomy): Eukaryota > Viridiplantae > Streptophyta > Magnoliopsida > Gentianales > Rubiaceae > Coffea > Coffea arabica. The sequence continues at coordinate 46,059,713 of NC_092325.1, read as the reverse complement.
GTTTGCAAGAAAAACAAAGTAAGCCTCACTCATTCTCACGGCAAAACATCAAAGAAGCTCAAATATTTTTGGACCCAACCATTCAATCTTAAAACTAGACTTCCCACCTCAGGACAAAACAGATTAAATCTGCAACTTTTGGTGAAAAGACCGAATGTGCAATCACAGAATAAAAAAAAAAAAGAATGCAACTTCTTTTTGCTTTTGCTAAGAAGTTTTGCAGCTACAAAGCTTATGTAAACTGAAATGTCAAAACATCTCATTAAAACCCACCATTTAATCATCAAATGCACACATATTTTCCAGATATCTGTTTTAGCAATGAAAATGCAACAAGGAAAACATTTCATTCTCAGACCATGGAGTGACCACTTCACTCCCTCGGACCTTCAAACCAAACCAGAAAAACTAATCATCCAAAACCATTAAACTCCCAAACACAACCCCAACAATGCAAGAAACCAACCATCGAATGTCATGAGAAGAACACACAAACAGAAACAAACAGAAACAGCAAAGAGAAACGGCAAGAATGAATCAAAAACTAGTCTCAAACCTACATAATTCTCATATTTGTTGGGCTTGCTAGAAGATATAAATTAAAGGGATTACCTTTAGCACCGTGGGGGGTCTTATGAACCAAGCAGAAATCGAATAACTTGCGAAAGGATGTCAACTTCAACGCCACAGATTACTGGTGAAGAAATCTCTGGAACACAGCCACGGTCCTTCTTGTTCAGCCGCCGCTCTTCACGGCCTCTCTATCTCTCTGGTTTCTCTCGAACACTCTGCAGTCAAACGTGAGCTTCTCCGTTGAACTCTGGTTCAGATTTCTCCTCCCTCTTTTGCCCCGTTCTCCTCTTTCCTTAGCTCTTTCTTGGTCCCTGCTAGCTATTTTCTCTCCCCAGCCCTCAAAAACCCAGTTTTTTTTCCTTTTTGTTTTGCCGTTCTTCCACCCTTCCAACTCTCTCTGCTTTCTTTTGTTTTTGCCGTCAAAAATCCCCCGTATGCTCCCCTTTTTCTTTTGCCGTTCACTCCCTTTTGAAAACCTCCCAGATTTCAGCCACTACTCTACCCGGCTCTCTTTCCCTTTCTTTCTTGCTGCCCAGAAAAATCCCGCCGCCAGTCTTTTTTCTTCTCTTTGTTTCCCCCGTATTTTTTTCTACCTCTCCTCCCTTGCGGCTGCTCTGTTTCTTTTTCCTTTATATGATCAATTGGGAGCCCTAAAACCATTGTCCTTTCTCCAGTAATTGCAGCCAAGGAGCCGTCCCAGATTTCTTTTGCAAGCTGCGTAAGTCCGCAGCTTTCATGCTGCGGCAGCAATTTTCCCTTTTTTTTTTTCAGCTAATTAAAAACAGAAATTAATAACAATAAAAATAAAATAAATGATAATAACAAAAATTTATAATAACAGAAATTATTATTGAACAGCAAATTACAACTTCCATTTTTCATCCATTTTCTTTTTTTCCTTTTTTCCTTTTTTTCCTTTTCTTTATTTTTTTCCCAATCCAACTACCGCCTATTTTTTCCAGTTTTTCTTCTTTTTCCTCTTTTTCTTTAATTTTCTCTTTTTTCCTCTTTAAAATTTTTCATTTTCATTTTTCTTTCGAGAAAACATTGAATAAAAACAAAATGACTAAAACATATTTTTGATGTTTTCTTTTCCTTTTTTTTTTCCTAAAAAAAAACTCTATGCTAATCTTAAACTTAAAAGCTAAAACTAAAAACTAAAGCTAAAAGTAAATAAGAATAAATAGCAAATGAAATAGGTCAACTAAAAGGGCGAAAAATGAATAAAACTAAAATATCATAACAACTAATAGTACAAAACACACAATAACGAATTAAAATGCAAGCAATCTAAAATGAAAATCATGAAATAGATGCTACATAAAATTATTCAAAATTTGGTGTCTACAGTTTGCCCCTCTTTGTCTGAGTTTTGAAAAAACTTGAGACAAAGAAGTAGACACCAAATACTTACCTGTGTTATTGGGCTGCAGAAGATTCTCACGAAAAGGAATTATAACACGGGACTGACCCGAACATGAAAAATAAAACGGGACTGACCCGAACCAGATTGAAAACGGGCCTGGACCTGACCCGATCATGAAAAATAAAACGGGACTGACCCGAACAGGAATTTAAACGGGGCTGACCCGAACAGGAATTTAAAACGGGACTGACCCGAACAGAAATTTAAACGGGGCTGACCCGAACAGAATTTAAACGGGACTGACCCGAACAGGAATTTAAACGGGACTGACCCGAACAGGAATTTAAAACGGGACTGACCCGAACAGAAATTTAAACGGGGCTGACCCGAACAGAATTTAAACGGGACTGACCCGAACAGGAATTTAAACGGGACTGACCCGAACAGGAATTTAAACGGGACTGACCCGAACAGAATTTAAACGGGACTGACCCGAACAGAATTAAACGGGACTGACCCGAACAGGAATTTAAACGGGACTGACCCGAACAGAATTTAAACGGGACTTCACTGGAGATGTTTAAACAATAAATTGAGTTTTACCTGAAAGTAGTTCACACTTTTGCAGCAAAAGGGAGTTTTGATTTTTGTGACTGAAACGATAACTGATGTCGTTCTTTATGCTCAAACTTCGTCAACAACTTTATCACTTCACCGTTGCTTACTGGGGAGCCAGTTCTGACGTTGATTTAAGTGCGAGAAATAGAATATTTGCAATGTTCCTGCAAGAAAAGAAAAAGTGGTAATGGACTCGCCACCATCATTTGATCCGATTAGCCTTGAGAATCGTGTAAACATGAGTCTTGTGATGCTTTTGCCTCTAGTTTGCGGCGTACACCTTAGTCGAGCTTGCAACTTTGAAACCTTTCAGATTCTGAGACTGATAAGCACGTGTTTACTACTTCACCCAAATCCGTGTAGCAGTCGTGTTACTTTTTAACCACTGCGATAGATGATGGAATTCCCTATCTTTGTCCAAACCTTAGGGTTTATCATTCATCCGAATTTAATGGTGAAAGAATGATGCATGAAAATGTCATATAAAACAATGATATATGCAGAATGAATTTCCTATGTCAGGCAAAAATGAGAATGCAAAAGAATACAAACAATCACAAACAGTCGAACACAAATAATTGAGAGGAACCAAAAGATTTATAAGAGTACATTTTGTAAAAGAATGTTTGTACAAGTTTGGCCAAACAATATTATATTCGAAACTTGGGTATATCTGTTTCGGAATTCGATACTGGCAGAAATATCACAAACATGAGGAAAAGTCTAAATGAACCAGGTCACCAGCTGTCCCTTATCGTGCTCATCCGTTGCGAAAAACCGACCTTGGCGCCCTTTCGGGTTTTCACCAAGGTTGCCCCCACCTTTTTTTTTTTTTTTTTTTTTTTTGAGGCGCCCTTTCGGGTTTTCACCTAAAGAACAACGAAATCTCTTGACCACAGTCGACTCAGAAATATGCATTAAAGATTCTAGCATCAGTAAAATGCACTTCCCTTGAGAAATTGGGCGAAGGCATTACGGACATCACCTGCCAGTTGATTAACAAATTTTCTAGTAGAAATGCAGCAAGTGACGAAAGCCAGGACTTTGGGCTTTTGTAATGAGGTCAGGTGGGGTGTTTTCAAGAAAAGTTCAGGCTTAAAAGCAGATTTTGATAAGAGGTGTGAAATGAACTGAGATTGCACCATTTGAAATGAAACCGAGGAAAATTTGCCCCAGTTTAATTGGATTTTCTCTTTTGCATTCTTTCATTGCATTTTTCCTCACTTTTGCATTTTTCTTTAAAACTAAATTTTGCCCCAGTGTGGGGTTTTCTGCTTTCTTTTCTCTTCATCTCTCTTTCAAAATAACTCTGCCCCAGTGTGGGGTTTGCAATTCTCAGGGGCCGTCAAATGAAAATTTGTCAATTCTGGTGGCTCAAAGGGGACAAGTAGGGATAAAATGTTTTATAAGTGTAAAAGAAGATGGCCTGACTTGCATTTCGCCATTTGCATGAATTTCTTAAGAAAATTTGCATGATCAAATGAAAAACTTTTTGCACATATCTGAGTTGATGGGTTGAGGGAAAGCCCGTCCATCCATTTCCGCCAAAATAAGAGCTCCGCCAGGTAATACCTTTTGGACAATGAATGGCCCTTGCCAATTTGGAGCAAATTTGCCTTTAGCTTCATCTTGCATTGACAAAATTCGCTTTAGTACCTTATCACCTTCTTCAAATGCCCGCCGATGGACTTTTTTGTTGTAAGCCCGGGCCACACGCTTCTGATAGCACTGACCATGACAAATAGCGTTGAACCGCTTTTCATCGATCAAAGTCAATTGCTCATGGCGCTGCTTGATCCAGTCGGCCTCCTCCAATTTAGCTTCCATAAGGATTCGTAGCGACGGAATTTCAACCTCAGCTGGTAATACAGCTTCCATTCCATACATGAGTGAATACGGCGTTGCCCCAGTTGATGTTCGAATAGAAGTCCGATATGCCATTAGTGCATAAGGCAGCTTTTCATGCCAATCGCGATGCCTTTCTGTCATTTTGCGGATAATCTTCTTCAGATTCTTGTTTGCAGCTTCTACGGCTCCATTCATCTGAGGCCTATAAATAGCAGAATTGCGGTGTCTGATCTTGAACTGCTCGCATAATCCATCCACCATGTCATTGTTCAAATTCTTGGCATTGTCTGTGATAAGTGTTTCAGGTACTCCAAATCGACAAATGATATGATCTCTCAAGAAATTAGCAACCACCTTCTTCGTTACATGTTTGAATGATTCTGCCTCAACCCATTTGGTAAAGTACTCGATCGCCACCAATATAAATCGATGTCCATTTGAAGCGGGCGGATCAATCGTGCCAATTACGTCCATACCCCACATTGAACAGGGCCACGGGGCGGTCATATTATGCAATTCAGTAGGCGGAGCGCGTATAATATCACCGTGCATTTGGCATTTTATACATCTCCGGACAAAGTCTATACAATCATGCTCCATGGTAAGCCAGAAGTATCCGGTTCTCATGATTTTCTTCGCCAGCAAATGGCCATTCATGTGAGGTCCACAAATGCCACTATGCACTTCTTTCATCATATATCGAGCTTCATCCTCATCAATGCACCTTAAAAGGTTCAGATCCGAGGTTCTTTTGTACAACACTTCTCCACTTAAGAAAAACTTGGAAACCATTCTGCGCAAAAAACTCTTATCCTTTGAACTAGCATGCTGAGGGTAAGACCCCGTTTTGAGAAATTCCTTAATATCCTTATACCAAGGCATATTATCAGAGGACTCGTCTGCAACCCAACAGTGGGCAGATTTGTCTTGAAGTTGAATCTGGATTGGTTCGATTTTCAATTCATCTGGATACTGGATCATAGAGGCTAGAGTGGCCAAAGCGTCGGCAAATGCATTTCGGGCTCTCGGGAGATGTCTGAACTCTAAATTTTGAAATTGCTTGGCCAAAGTGAGCAAACTACAATGGTAAGGAAGAATTTTCGAATCCTTGGTTATCCACTGCTTCAAAGTCTGGTGTACGAGCAAATCTGAATCACTGAAAGCTATCAACTCTTTGATTTCCATTTCTAAAGCCATTTTGAGACCAAAAATGCAAGCTTCATATTCGGCCATATTGTTTGTGCAAGCAAATTGCAATTTAGCAGCGGCAGGGTAGTGCTTCCCTTCGGGTGACACCAAAACAGCTCCAATTCCAGCTCCGAGAGAATTCGAAGCCCCATCGAAGAAAAGCCTCCATTCAGGACTTTGTTCACTTATATCGTCTACAGCGCCTACAAATAGGACCCTCTCGTCAGGGAAATAAGTACGGAGTGGTTGATAATCATCATCTCTTGGATTTTCCGCCAAATGATCAGCTATAGCTTGCCCCTTGACTGCCTTTTGCGAGGTAAACACAATGTCGAACTCTGATAGAATTATCTGCCATTTGGCCAATCTTCCAGTCAGCATCGGCTTCTCCAAAAGATACTTCAAAGGATCAGACCGGGAAATAAGATACGTGGTATGGCTCAACAGATAGTGTCTAAGCTTTTGGGCTGCCCAGGCCAATGCACAGCAGCTTTTCTCAATGAATGAATAATTAGCCTCGTACTGCGTGAACTTCTTGCTTAGATAGTAAATGGCTTGTTCTTTCCTTCCAGAGTCGTCATGTTGACCTAGAACACACCCTACTGCTCCTTCAAGCACAGATAAATACATAATCAAAGGTCGGCCCGGTTTGGGCGGCACTAAGACTGGTGGATGCAACAAATAATCTTTAATCTTGTCAAAAGCTTGTTGGCACTCCTCATTCCAATACAACGGCACATTCTTTCTCAATAATTTGAACAACGGCTCGCATGTGGCAGTTAGTTGGCCGATGAACCTCCCAATAAAATTGATCTTTCCTAAGAAACCCCTCACGTCCTTCTGAGTTTTTGGCACCGGCATATCTCGAATTGCTTTGATTTTTGCTGGATCTATCTCTATGCCTCTCTTACTGACTATAAATCCCAACAGCTTACCCGCAGGTGCTCCGAAGGCGCATTTTGCAGGATTTAACTTCAAATTGTACTTCCGTAGTCTCTCGAACAATTTCTTCAGATCAACCAAGTGGTCCTCTGCCCTTTTAGACTTGATTATAATATCATCCACGTAGACCTCCATCTCCCGGTGGATCATATCATGAAATAGGGTTGTCATGGTCCTCTGATATGTTGCCCCTGCATTCTTTAAACCGAAAGGCATCACTCGGTAGCAAAATGTGCCCCAAGGGGTAATGAAAGCAGTCTTCTCCCTATCCTCCTCTGCCATCAAAATTTGGTGGTAGCCAGCAAAACAATCGCAAAAGGTTTCAATCTCATGTCCGGCAGTATTGTCTAAGAGAATGTGAATATTTGGTAGAGGGAAATCATCCTTAGGACTGGCTTTATTAAGGTCTCTATAGTCAACACAAACTCTCACCTCTCCACTCTTTTTTGGAACAGGGACTGGATTTGAAAGCCAAATTGGGTAATGGGAAACAATGATGATATTGGTTTTGAGTTGTTTTTCAATTTGCTCTTTTATTTTGAGGCTCATATCTGGTTTGAATTTTCGGGGTTTTTGTTTTACGGGTGGAAAAGAAGGGTCTGTGGGTAACCTATGCACTACCACATCGGTTGAAATGCCCGTCATATCGTCGTAGGACCATGCAAAGACATCCTGGAACATAGTCAAAAATTCAATCATCTCCTTTTTCTGCCTTTCATTCAAATGAATACTGATTTGCACCTCTTTAACTTCATCCTTAGTGCCAATGTTTACTGTTTCTGTCTCTTCCAAGTTCGGTTTTGGTGTTTCCTCATATTGTTCAAAATCCTTTGCAAAAGAATCGAATACCTCTTCATTATCACTCTCGCTTTGGAACTCGGATTCCTCCAAGTCGTGAGTGATATAGAAATTGTCATTATTGAATTCCAGAACAGTAATATCCAAAGGGTCAAATATTTTTATTTTTGGCCATCTGAAAGAATTAACGAATGTGGGATAATAAGCAAATAAGCATACAACAAACAAATGAACAAACAATATGAATATAGACAACACAACATGACAAGAACAACTTGTGCATTTTCATAAAGACCTTTGATTGAAAGCAAGTGAAAATGAAAATTTAACAATATTTACATGCGCAAAAGGAAAATTGTTTTCATTGGCTATTTACAGATGCAAAAGTATTTTTCATGAATTCATATGAATGATAAACCCCTTTCAGTTTACCGAAACTCCTTCCGAATAGGCAGAAATTCGGCTGTCCAATTGGAAATCGACCCTTCAGGGATGTCAGGAAATTCGGCCTCGTTCGGGAAATTGTCTTCAAATATTGCCCCAATGAACAGTTGGGACAAACTATCCTCGATTTCTTCAGTTGAATTACCCTCTGATGTGATTATTTCAGCTGGCCGGGGAAAAGTATACCGTAGCGGTGGAATATCGAAAACCCTTTGCCGGCCCTCTTTTTCTGCTCTTTTACGCTCCTTCATCTCCTTGAAATCCTTGGCGGTTGGTCTGAAACCCAAACCGAAGGTATCCCTCTTTTCTACTATCTTCACTGGCTTCAGGATCCCTTGCAGTTCACGCCCCAACCCCTTGTCGAATTTGTATCCTCCACGAATCATTTCTCTGGCCATCATTACACTGGCCTTTGAGAGAGTTTGTTCCTCCGTGGTTATCCAACTTACGGAGACTATATCGGATGTGTTGTGAGGGGACATGGTAACACTTTGACTACCCTCCTCTTTAACTCCAGAATCGGTGATCACCAGGCAGTCCTCTTCAGCAAAGATAGTGATTAGTTTGTCATTTACCACGAACTTGAGTAATTGATGCAACGAAGACGGCACGGCCCCAGACTTGTGAATCCATGGCCTTCCAAGTAAAATATTATAAATGCTCGGAAAGTTCATGACTTGGCAAGTTATTTGAAATTGGGCGGGCCCCATCTCGATTACTAAATCTGCCTCTCCTATTGGCTCCCTCTGCGCTCCATCAAACCCTCTAACGATAGTCCCTGAAGGCCTCAGCTTGATGTCTTGCAACCCTAGTTTCTCTAAGGTACTCCAAGGACAGATATTCAGTGCGGATCCATTATCGATTAACACCTTAGGCAGCATTTTTCCATTGCACCTCACTGTTATGTACAACGCCCTATTATGTCCGATGCCCTCCGTCGGCAATTCATCGTCAGAAAAAACAATTTGCTTGTTGAATAATACGCTCCCCACCACGTTTGAAAAATTATCAACAGAAATGTCTCTCGGAATTTGAGCTCTTGTTAATACGTCGATCAATGCATCCCTATGCACGTCCGAAGAGAAAAGTAGGTCCAACATGGTTATCTGGGCAGGTGATTTGCTTAGCTTTTCCACTATGTTGTATTCACTTCTCTGGAGTCGTTTAAGGAAATCCACGGCTTCTTTCTCGGTGATTGTTGGTTTGATGGGTGGCTCAGAACTATTGGCTTGAATTGGAGTAGTAGTCTCAAATGGATTTACAGTCTTCCCCGATCTGGTAACTACTGACACTTCCTTCTTTGCGGTTGAATTCTCCCCGATCTGTATGCTAGGCTCATCGTAATTCCACGGCACTTGTTGCAGACTTAATACGGGCTCCTGCTTCGGGAATTCGATGACTACCGGTTTCAAAGCTTCATTCTCTGCTGGCGTGAGGTCCAAGACAAAAGGCTTGTTATCTTCTTCGAATGGCAACTCTATGACAAACGGTTGGTCCGTGACCCCAAACACTTCAGCTTCTATTGCCAATTTCTTGATTTGTTCCTCGTACTCCGCATCGTCCATAATAACCCCAACATGCTCTGGTAAGGGGTTTTGATTTACGTTTGGCCCTTGTGGCTCCCTTTTTCTGATCACGATTTCTCCAGACTCAACCATATCCTGAACTTTATGCTTAAGCGCCTTGCAATCCAAAGTTGCATGCCCAGGTGCCCCCGAATGATACGCGCAAACAGCTTGCGGGTTATACCAAACGGGCATGCCATACGGGTAGGTAGGAGGTGGTACTGTACCAATTTTTCCAGAGGCCCTTAACTGGTCATATAATTGGTCTAAAGGCCTGCCTAAATTGGTAAAAGTACGGCCAGGGGGTCTGTTGTAGGGTTCAGTGGGTTGAGGATAGTTGTAAGCAGGTCTATTTGGAGGAGGAAATCTTGGGTTAAATGGAGGTCGAGGTCGGTTTTGGGGTGGATTTGGTTGAGAAATTTGAAAAGGGGCTGAAGGTGGGTTAGTATAGTTTGGGCGAGGTCGAGGGTGGTGGATGTTGGTAGTATATACAGGGTGTGGGTTTGAGTAGTAATGGTAAGGTTGCTGGTAGGTTGGGTTGTGTTGGTATCGGGGTCGGGGTGAAGGGTTGTGGTTCCAAACAAAGGTTGTATCTCCTTCTTTCTTTTTGAATTGTGGTTTCTTTTCACTGCTTCCTCGCCCTTGCAAAGCTTCCACTTGCGATTTCAGGGCAGATACATTAACAATTTTTCCGGCTCGTACAAAGTCGTCGAATTCTTCAAGTTTATTTACAATTGCCGCGAATGAACATCCAGTCATACGGAAAATTTCTTCAAAATATGGAGGATCATGGGCCTTGATGAAAGTACGGATGATTTCTTCTTCGGTCATCGGAGGCTCCACTTTGGCAGCTATTTTCCTCCACCTCTTGGCATAAGTCTTGTGATCTTCGGAGGGTTTTCTTTTGGTTCCTTCCAAGGTGGTTCTAGTCGGTGCCAACTCACAATTATACTCATATTGCCTTACGAAAGCCTTGGACAAGTCAATCCAGGTTCTTACGTCTTCAGGTTTCAGATTTGAATACCAGTCAAGTGCGTCCCCTTCCAGACTTTCAGGGAACAACCTTAGAGGCAAGTTTTCATCGTCCACAGGCTTTCCTAATTTGTTTGCAAATAGTCGGAGGTGCGTCTTGGGATTACCCGTCCCATCGTACTTGTTAAACTTAGGAGTTTTAAACCCCTCAGGCAGTTGCACATTCGGAAAGAGACACAGCTCATCGTAATCCAAAACTCCTTGCTTGTTCAGCACCTGACTCTTCCTCATGAATTCATCGAAACGGTCCAGGCGCTTTAATAACTTCACATCAATGGGAGCAGAGGATCCTCCCACCTCTGGTTTGGTTTGAATAAAATGGTCCGGCAGATAAGGCTCAGTGGTGGGGTAATAAAAAGCTTGTGTCTCAGGTGGTATATTTGCAGTGACTTGAGGTTGTGGGCCTTGCATATGAGTAGGGAAAAATGAAGGATTAGGAGGGTAAGTGTATGGCAGATGAACGGTGGGGTAGGTGAAAGTCCCTTCGGGTGGACCTTGCATGGGAACAGTAGTTTGAACTGTAGGAATAACAAAGGGTTCAGATTGCAGTTGTATTACGTGCGGAAGCTCCGGCTGTACCCCGCTACTGACAAGCTCATCTATTAATTTCTTTTGGGTGGCCATTTCAGAGGCCATTTCCCCAAACTTAGCAAGTAACTCGGCCAACTGGACTCCAGGACTCGTGACTTCCGGCTGTGTAGTCGCTGTAGTCTTATCGGATGATTCTGGTTGAATATTCATGTTTACACGATTCCTTTGAGCTTTACTTCGGGATCGCGTAATAATGGGGCTTTTCCGGAAAGCTATTTTTGGAAATTTTACCTGAGAATGCAAAAGACTGCTTTAAATAAACCAATCGTTATTGAATTTCTGCAATTTATTCAAAAGAGGAAAAGAAAAAGACATGAGTTAGTAACTATTCGAACAATTCGGATGCATGTCCTATGGGGGGACCCTTTTTGTGCCAAGGGTAGGCCTAGCATGATGCAACACCTTCGAAGTGGGACCCGTTATACAAACCTACTTGGACAATAATTCCAAATGATTGCAAAAGAAAATTCACTTTCATTGATAAACTTGCCAATATTTACATCATGTCATGAAGACGATTCCGTACAAGATTACCAAAGCTCTTGAGTCTATCTAATATAGAATCCCTAGTTTCCCTAGCATATGGCAACTTGACACGTTCGGCTTGATCATATAATTCCCCACATTTTCTTTTCATCTCCTGACGCTTTTCTCGCTCACCCTCATACATTTGCTTGTTTTGCTCCGCCATCCCTTTGTATGCTTCGACGGACTTACTTAATTGCAGAATCTCCTTATCCCTTGCTTCAATAATGGCTTTTAACCTTTCCACCTCCTTGGCGGCTCATCTTGTATTTCTTGTATGGTGGACCTTCCTATCCAGTCTTCATATTGCGGAGTGGTCAATCCCCTTTGTTTGAGTTCCGGAACGTACTTGACGCGTTCGTCATCGGATAATGTTTCCCAGGCCTCATCAATAAGAGTCTTCATTGGAATTTCCTTCGGACATATCCCTTTGTCGAAAACGATGACAAATGGAGTCAGATCCACTGCGGGTGGTACATCTTGGACTCGCCCTAATTGTCGGAGAAACCTCCTCGGATTGTATGCCATGATACCCTGGGTACCCCATAGAGGAACAAATTCGGATGCCTTGGTATGAAGAATAGGTTTGGTACAATTGGTCCAATCCAATACCCATCTAACATTTTGATTGGTCATATTCGTCAAGAAATCCACAAATTCGGACGCATTACACGGCAAATTGCTGCTATCAACCCTTTTGTGATGTGTGATTACCCAGTTATATCCGGACATTGGTAGACTCTCAGGAATAGCCGGTCGTCTCATGAAGTGCTCCATCCCCCATACATGTAAGATTAAATTCGAACCACAAAAGAACTTTCCCCTTCTCTGACAGGTAGAGCAGGCTATGAAAATATCGGCTAGAATGGTTGGAATGATAGAACAGGGCTTATTATTGATTCCTAAAAACAGGTCATACATGATTTTGGTGAGCTTGAAGGCTATCTTTTTGTCTTTCCTGGGAAAAAGATAAGTTCCCGCCATGACTAATCCATACACCCAAACTCTCTTTCGATCCCATATTTCCCTAGAAGTAAACGAGAAATCCCCTCGATGTCTTTCAAAACCATCCCTTAACGCGAATCGATCAAACAAGAATTTTGCCTCTATATTCTGGTCCAATCCTTGTATTACTGACTCCTTTATACCGGTAAAACGACAAAACTCCACTTTGTCAGATGCTAATGGGAATATAACGGCGGTTCCCTGAACCGGCAAATTGAGAAATCCAGCAATTTCCTCGATAGTTATGGTCATTTCTTCTTTCCCTAGCCTAAAAGTAGAACAAATGGGATCCCATAAGTGCACCAAAGCCTCTACCAAATATCCATCGGACTTAATGTCTTTAAAATCCCCGATAGGTCCCAATCGAGTGGATACTTGATTAATCTCGCTTGGCGAAAGCAATGTGGGCCATTTTTGCACCTCAACTGGTATTGCTAACATCTGTTGGACGCGGCGAGGATTTCCCATCTAAGAACGAAAATCGATGTCAAATACCTTACCTACGGGTCCCACCCCTCTAGTTAAACATGAATTTAAACGTGCAATTCCCAAAATAGGGTTAAATACCCACGGAAAAAAAGGTTGGCTTATCCCTAATATAGGATTCCCTATATGGCATTCCATTTCTAGGGCTTATGCATGATGCCATTTATTAAAGCAGTAAAATATGCAATATGACCTAAAGGACCCTTGATTTGCCAGGGTAGGCCCAAAATGACATGACATTATTATTTATGCACAAAAATATACAAAACTTCTTAAACGTGCTATGTCCTATCTACACGGGTAGGCTTCTTAAAAGAAGGTCATGCCAGACCTCTTATTTGCTAGGGTTGTGAATGCAAAAACAAGAAACAAGGAAAGTTAGTTCCACATTTAATCACATAACACGTTGGACAATTAAATGATAAAAAACAGGAAAAGTAAATAAGGAAAAGGATGGGATCCCTCCCCTCGTGAATGGTGTCCTTAATAGGGTTAGGCAGACTCTACCCTAGGTGAACTATATGGATGCATGAGGTTGGGGTTCACTAATGCATCTAACTCGATAAGCTCAGGTCCCCAAGCCTTCAGACTTAGGGCCAAGGGTCATCAATTCCATGGCCCTTTGTCGGTGGCTCGAGCGATTCCCCAAACACCGCTACGCACACGTCGTGTCACGGCCGCATGTTTGAGTGAATCTATAAAAAACCTCAACCTTCGACTAAAAACTAAGGATATTAACCCAAAGTTTAAAGCGGAAGAGTGAGTGACCCATTGGATCGTGCTACGCACACGTCGTGTCACGATCACACGTCCAAGTGGGTCTCCTAATCCTAATAGGGTGGAGTGGCGTGACAAGCCACTAAAAAGAAAAATAAAGGGGGATGAATAGTAAAGCGTATGCGCGTATGATAGTGCACGTTTTGGAGGGGAAGGATCGAGATCCAATGCGTGGCTCTAAGGGTGACACATACCCCCCCCAAGTGCAATGACAAGCGCGGTATAAACATTCATTCAAACATCCAATCATACATACGTGAGTGAGGGAGCTTGATACGTGAGCGAATCAAAAAAAAATGCAACCCTAATATCCAAATGCAATTCATAAAAGGGGTAGAAAAAGGAAAAAGAATGGTTAAATAAAAAAAGCTCGGACCCACTTAGGAAGTCCCCAGTGGAGTCGCCAACTGTCGCGCCCCATTTTTTGATAAATAAATAAAATGATAGTTTTTGTGATTTTATTGGTTTGGAAAAAGTGAATTTTTTGATAAAAATAAAAATGGGTCTAAATGGGACTTTTGAAAATGCGACGATTTGACCCAATAAAAATAGTTCAAAAAGGGTTTTTTATATGAAAAATGGAGTCGCCACTTGGTATAGAGTTAGGGTGTACCAAGTCACCCAAAAACTGAATTTTTTAAGGAAAAAAAAAGTAAGAAACCCTTTTGAACGACTCCTAGTCCACGCAAACAAAGAAAAAGGTTCGGGAGTCACATTTGACGAAGGGGAAGGCAAGGATAAAAATCCAAGGCACCCCTTCGACCTAGCCAAGGCTAGTTGCGTGATTTAACCCTTATTTTCCTAATTTTTTTCTACCCAAAGTATGTATTTGCAATTTGGACAAAGACTAATGAATGAGAAATGCAATCCTAAATCTAAGAAATGTCTCTTATGAGGCTTGTGGTCCCATTCACATGAATTGTGAAGGCCAATAAGAAAGACCTCATAGAAAATCGTGAATGATGCAAATGAGGACTCAAATAAGAGTGTAAGTGTGCAAAGTGTAGAGAAGGGCATGTGTGCAATTTGCAAGTGTTTGTGTGCAAATGAATGAAAATATAAGTGCTCGTGTGCAAGTGAACAAAAATAGTAAATATATAAGTAAAAAGATAGGTGCAATGTGTGAGGTGAAAAATAAAGAAGTGAATAGGTGTGTAAATATGGCATATGGATTAAAAAATTTAATGAGGAGAATAATGAGAAAATGAAAATGTATGAACTTAGAGGAATGCATCAAGTCGGGTACGGGGATGACCTCTAGTTTTATGATTTTAATTTTCCCTTTGACTAGAAGGAAAAACTAGCGTGCTAAGGCTATTTGAAGCCATACTCGCTCGTTTCCCTTATCGGAGGGGATTTTCACGCAAATGAACCCTAACTAGCATGAGATGCAAGTCCTAAAGTGAAGGGGAAGGGGTTTGAGGAACATACCAAATGATAAACTAAGGAAAAATGCGTGATATGTGGTGATCATGCACTTAATGAAAAAGGAAAAAAAGAACCTATTGGGTCTAGCATTGGACTAGCCCATCCTATGAATTCCGACTAGCGTTGGACTAGTGAAAACGATAAAAGAAGCCACAACTAGCGTTGGACTAGTGTGGTGACGTACATTCATCCATTCCATTCATCTATACTACAAAAAGCGAGTAGACATGCAAATCACTTATAAACACGTAGCACATAACATGCTCGACTAGATGCAAGATCCTAATAAAGCATTTAACATATAACACATAGGCATGCAACCATTACATTTGCTAACTAAAACAAAGGGGAAAGGGAAAATGGACCAAATTACTTGCTACGCCCTATCTATTACAAGCCAAGAGGTGTACACATACCCCATTAATAAAAATCAAGAAGTAAATGAAATAAATGAAAGAAAATAAGGAGCGGCTAGGAAAGTAAGTAGACATGCAAATTTCAATTAGCACATTGGTCCACATAGGGAGAGACAAAAAGGATAAAAGAAAGTTATACCTCCCTCGTTCTTGAAGCTAGTAAAAAAAAAGGTCCTAATTTGGGCTAAAACCATCAAACAAAGGATTAATGCACCAATTTAATGATAGAATGTAAATAAACAAGCTAAATCCACCAAAATCAGCAAATCATTCCTCAATTTCAACTTCATGGAGTCAAGAGTTAATTAAAGACCAAGAAATCGGAATGACCTATTCAAATCCCAAGTAGCATTTACTAAGGACCCAAAAGCAAGCATTGTTCAAATATTCAAGTCCAAATAAACAGTTTAAGCACTTCAAAGACTCCAAAAATAAAGAAAGAGCCAAGCAATGATTGAGGTTGCAATGATTTTAGGACTTAATTACAAGATACTAAAACATGCTTGGGCTTTTGTGGCACACAGAGAAACTTAGAGGGATCAAATTGATTAAATGTTCCAATTACTTAGGCCTTAGTAGAACAAAAAGGGACTTGGGGGTCAAAATGCAATTTCTAAAGTTATTTTCATGCAAAAATCATGCAATCACGTAGAGGAATTCTGCACTCAAATTGCAGCAAAACATGAAGCCTTCGGCAATCCAAAAAATGCAGCAGTAGCTTCCATTTCACACGCAAGTTTCATTTCAAACCTTCAACAAACAAAACTTTGAACTAACTCCAATCAAAACATAACCAAGCACCTCATGGCAAAGCAAAACTTAGAATTTTTCCATACAAGTTAGCTAGAAACAAAACCTCTGCGACTAAAACAGAAAATTTTCTATTTCGTCCACAACCATTCTCATGCAGTTTCCTTATGCCATTTAGACACATTCATGCAAGCCAAACAAGAAAAAAAACATGACTGAATTGTTATCTAGACAAAATGCTAGAGCTCAGAGCCAAAAGAAAGAATCAAACGAAAGAATAAAGTTCTGCAAAATTGGTTTCGGCAGGCTGCTGTACATTCATCCAAAATTTTCCCGCAACTTCAAGCTTTCAAATGCAGGTTTCATATAAGACTTCAGGCAAGAGCTAGCGAAAAACATCACTCAATATCATTGGGCAACTAAACACCTTACTCAACACCTTACTCAACACAAATCCATCAGGAACACAAACCATTAAAATCAAAATGAATGACCAAATGGGGAGGCACAAGCTGCGGCAGAAGAAAGAACAACCAACTTTCTAAGTTTCCTGGTGAGCTTTCCTTTAGCATATAATCTCAAATAGACGTCAAAATCTCAGCTTTAAGCAATGAAACATCAAACTCATCCATCAAGACTGAATTCAGATTGGAAACATGCAATTCTGGAAAAACATACAAGAATGATTCGGCAATTTGGTTTGTTCATTTTTCAGCAAAATATTGGAACATGATTCAAATGTTTTAAGGGCTCAAACATGCAAACTCAAAACACTCTTCCCTTGCCCTTTTCCATACAAGACTAAATAACAAATTAGAAGAGGCTAAAGCTTGGTGGATAGTCATGGAAAGGGGAACAGCAAAAAAAAAAAAAAAAAAAAAATGCAGCAGCCTCTTGTTTCATTCAAATGGAACTTGATTTCCAGCAGAACAATGGAGCCTACTCTAGGACCAACTACACACGAAAACAACATCAATGATTCAACTTCCTCTTTCCATCACAAGACCACATAGCAAGTTGAATGACAAATCCATTTGGAGGGCTGTTACATGAAGAAACAGCAAAACACAAGGGCGAATGCAGCTTATCAAGAACCCATAAAATGTTCAGCCCTACATTCATCATATTCATCATGAGCACATGCTTAGACAAACAACAAAGAAAATCTGAGGATAGAGAGAGGCCAAAACATGCTTTTCAAAACAATTCATGGAGTCCATGCTAGGAGTTCATCTTATTCACTTGTTTTCTCAAACTTAAAATGCCAGCCGAACAGTCTATACGAAAAGCCATTTTCTATACCACAAAACAAAAGGAATATGTGCATTGTTTGCAAGAAAAACAAAGTAAGCCTCACTCATTCTCACGGCAAAACATCAAAGAAGCTCAAATATTTTTGGACCCAACCATTCAATCTTAAAACTAGACTTCCCACCTCAGGACAAAACAGATTAAATCTGCAACTTTTGGTGAAAAGACCGAATGTGCAATCACAGAATAAAAAAAAAAAGAATGCAACTTCTTTTTGCTTTTGCTAAGAAGTTTTGCAGCTACAAAGCTTATGTAAACTGAAATGTCAAAACATCTCATTAAAACCCACCATTTAATCATCAAATGCACACATATTTTCCAGATATCTGTTTTAGCAATGAAAATGCAACAAGGAAAACATTTCATTCTCAGACCATGGAGTGACCACTTCACTCCCTCGGACCTTCAAACCAAACCAGAAAAACTAATCATCCAAAACCATTAAACTCCCAAACACAACCCCAACAATGCAAGAAACCAACCATCGAATGTCATGAGAAGAACACACAAACAGAAACAAACAGAAACAGCAAAGAGAAACGGCAAGAATGAATCAAAACTAGTCTCAAACCTACACAATTCTCATATTTGTTGGGCTTGCTAGAAGATATAAATTAAAGGGATTACCTTTAGCACCGTGGGGGGTCTTATGAACCAAGCAGAAATCGAATAACTTGCGAAAGGATGTCAACTTCAACGCCACAGATTACTGGTGAAGAAATCTCTGGAACACAGCCACGGTCCTTCTTGTTCAGCCGCCGCTCTTCACGGCCTCTCTATCTCTCTGGTTTCTCTCGAACACTCTGCAGTCAAACGTGAGCTTCTCCGTTGAACTCTGGTTCAGATTTCTCCTCCCTCTTTTGCCCCGTTCTCCTCTTTCCTTGGCTCTTTCTTGGTCCCTGCTAGCTATTTTCTCTTCCCAGCCCTCAAAAACCCAGTTTTTTTTCTTTTTGTTTTGCCGTTCTTCCACCCTTCCAACTCTCTCTGCTTTCTTTTGTTTTTGCCGTCAAAAATCCCCCGTATGCTCCCCTTTTTCTTTTGCCGTTCACTCCCTTTTGAAAACCTCCCAGATTTCAGCCACTACTCTACCCGGCTCTCTTTCCCTTTCTTTCTTGCTGCCCAGAAAAATCCCGCCGCCAGTCTTTTTTCTTCTCTTTGTTTCCCCCGTATTTTTTTCTACCTCTCCTCTCTTGCGGCTGCTCTGTTTCTTTTTCCTTTATATGATCAATTGGGAGCCCTAAAACCATTGTCCTTTCTCCAGTAATTGCAGCCAAGGAGCCGTCCCAGATTTCTTTTGCAAGCTGCGTAAGTCCGCAGCTTTCATGCTGCGGCAGCAATTTTTCCTTTTTTTTTTCAGCTAATTAAAAACAGAAATTAATAACAATAAAAATAAAATAAATGATAATAACAAAAATTTATAATAACAGAAATTATTATTGAACAGCAAATTACAACTTCCATTTTTCATCCATTTTCTTTTTTTCCTTTTTCCTTTTTTTCCTTTTCTTTATTTTTTTCTAATCCAACTACCGCCTATTTTTTCCAGTTTTTCTTCTTTTTCCTATTTTTCTTTAATTTTCTCTTTTTTCCTCTTTAAAATTTTTCATTTTCATTTTTCTTTCGAGAAAACATTGAATAAAAACAAAATGACTAAAACATATTTTTGATGTTTTCTTTTCCTTTTTTTTTCCTAAAAAAAAACTCTATGCTAATCTTAAACTTAAAAGCTAAAACTAAAAACTAAAGCTAAAAGTAAATAAGAATAAATAGCAAATGAAATAGGTCAACTAAAAGGGCGAAAAATGAATAAAACTAAAATATCATAACAACTAATAGTACAAAACACACAATAACGAATTAAAATGCAAGCAATCTAAAATGAAAATCATGAAATAGATGCTACATAAAATTATTCAAAATTTGGTGTCTACAGTAGTCACGTCATAAATTTAAGGGTGTCAGTTGGCCTGATCGTGCATTACAGAGTCATGAGACCTGCCAAAAAAAAAATTCTATTTACGAAGTGTTCCTATTCTCTTAAATTGGCTTTGTAATAATTGTCAACCATAGAAGATCCTAATATGCGATCTTTGCGCATAATTCCGTACAGACCCGTCCTCATGGATTATGAATTAAAAAGAAATGCTATACTCCATGAAACCGAAAGTCAAAAGGTGTACAAGAAGAGACCCGAATTGTCTAGGGGGTAAGAACGATAACATGGTGAAGCAGAAAAAAGGTTTCTATTCTGGGCAAGCTGCAAGATTATGCGCATGCTATCCAATTTATTTGTTTTTCTAATTTTTGCCAAGGTATTAATGCTACCATGATTTTAGACTAGAAAAGCTGTTATTACGTACACAATCTACACTACAGAGCATAGAGAGTCAACTTGCACAAATGCTTGTTTCTGTACAAAACTACTACTTCCTATAAAAATTGTTCATGTTACCTAATGGGGAGACATATTTTTTGCTTTCTTTCCAAAACTGGCTATTGACGTTTGCAAACAAAAGCAACGATGCAAGTAATAATTTGGGTAGCCCTTGACGGATTATAAACAGAGCAGGAGGACCTCCTTGGTTCTTTTGTTTGGAGAATGTTGTTCCTCAAGAATTTTGGACATTGTTTGGAAGGTGAATTGTTTGGGTGTTTGTCTAAAAAATTACTGTAGATTATTGTAGAAGTTGTTAGAAAAAATTTTGGGATGAAAAACTTTTTTCTTTCTTTTTCTTTTTCTTTTTCTTTTTCTTTCTTTCTTTCTTTCTTTCTTTCTTCTTTTCTTTCCTCTCCCTTTCCCCTCCCCCAGCACCTCTGCCTCTGACCGGCAAAAACTAGCAGCCATGGAAATTTTTTTTCCCTCTTTTTCTCTCCCCCTCTTCTCCCTCTCCCTCTCCCTCTCTCCCTGTCCTCCCCCATCCCCGTCGCCGTCAGCAGCCATGAGAACTTGCTGCCATGGATTTTTTCTTTTGCTTTTTCTCTCCCCACTCTCCTCCCCCTTTCCCGCCACCCTGCCCCTCCCCCCAGCCATGGATTTGGTCGCCCGACTCATGCCATGGGAAAATTTTCTAGCCCTTTCTCTTCCCATCCTCCTTCTCCTCTCCCCTCCCCTTCGCACTCCGACGCCAGAGGAAGATGATCGCAATGGATTTTTTCTTTTTTTAGCTTTTTCTCTCCCCCTCTCCTCCCCTCCCCTCTTCCCCTCTCCTTTCCCCGCTACCCTCCCCCTCCCTTAGCTGCGATCTGCGACGAGACAGCAAAGGGGGAGGGGGAGGGAGAGGGGAAGAGGGGAAGGGAGAAGAGGGGGTGAGGGAGAGGGTAAGAAAAAAAAATTTTTTGAGGTGACCAGCGGCGCCGGGAGAGGTGGTGGTTGGAGTGGTGGGTTGGAACAAATTTTTTTGTGTATTAGATTTTTTGTTCAAAATTTTTGAGGTATTAGATTTTTGAGGTGTGTAGGTTAAAAACTTTGATAATTTTTTTGGGATTTCTGTAGCAAAAGTTGTTAAAAAAACTAGTATTATACAAACTTTCTAAAAACTTGGGGTTCCAAACAGGGCTTTTATCCGAATAGATTGGAGAATTTTGTCCCTCACGAATTCCACCTGAATGGAAAAGCCCCGTATCAAACCAACAGCGTCTTATTTTCTAGAGTTAAGGTGACGTCATCGCCACCCTCCAACGGACTTGAAAAATCTATTTTTTAATCACTTTCTTATCTTATATATATCAAATTATTGCTGTACATTTTTTTAATATAAAAATTCCAAAAAATAGCAATCCAAAAAGATATGCTTTTCTAGTGTGGTATTGATATTAATTTTCTTGATCTTCCTCCTCAGCATTCTTTCCTATTAAATTTCAACATTACACATTTCCACAACAGAGGTTGCGCTCAGGGACTGTGAAGAGGTGATTTTTGGTTGGTAACTAGACCGACCTGGATCAGTCTTCTCTGAGATGAAATGAGGTGAACTCCTGTGTCCGAAGTGAGCCTCCTTGCCCGAAGTGAGTGGCGGGGCTTCTCCCCTGGGATCACTCCGACGATCAAGTTAGTATGAGAACGAGAACAATAAGAGTATAAGCAAATGAACAGTGTATGCTTACTTGTTGGGAGTGTGAGTGAAGTATTTATAGAAAAGTAGTGGTCAAGGCGGAGGGCTCATGCTAGCGGGACCCACTCTCTGGCATTACGGCTCTGTCTCTTGTCAGGAGGTCTGACTCTGACACTGTAGCCGCCTGGGAGTGATGACGGAGGATATGGTGCAGGTGCCATTAAGTGCCTCCAGTGCTTTTCAGATAAAGTGCTGGTCCTGGATGATGTCAGGTGGGTTGACATCATCAGCGTGGGGTCGAGGTGGATGTGCCGAATTCACCTACACGGTAGACTAGGGATCTAGCCGAGCTCAGGGGTTATGCTCAAGACAGATGAACTCTGAAGAGGGACGAGGTGAGTTCACCTCCGCGTGGCCGAGGTGAGTTCACCTCGGACACGCGGGGTGGCCGAGGTGAGCACCCTCAATAAGCCTCCCAAGCCTCGGGAGCTTCGGGCCAGGGAGGTACCGAGGCTTCCTTGTACCGAAGTCGTGAAGAGTCGGGGTCCTGAAACTGCTCCGGAAGATGCGGGGACGTGGCACGTGGGCGAGTCAGTCGACAGGACGTGGTCACTGGTAACCGTCGCGTCGTGAAGTAGTGGGACGTTTCACGATGATGGGGTGTCAGTCGAAAGGACGGGTCATTAATGAAGAGAGAGTATGCCACGGCGTTTTGAATTCGAACGTGGTCGTCTTTTCGTATTCTTTCCGCCTCTTCGGATTCTGGCCATCCCCTATAAATAGGGGGTCCTTTTCACCGCATGCCCCATCATTTTCTTCCTTTGCCTGGGACTTGCCAAATTTACGTCTGTTGCCGAGATCAATCCTGCCAGCCGAGATCACAGCCGAAGTCATCCGCTTCGTCTAGTTCCGTAGACAATAGTAAGTATCCCTTTTCTTTCTTATCTCGTTTTTCACTCATGGCCAAAACGGCTAAAACCCACAAGGAGACCGTGACACCGGGCTACCAGACCAAGGTGAGGCCGGATCCGGAGGAAGAAGCGACGACATCCAGCTCGGAGGGGTCGACACCGAGTTCAGAGGGGTCGACCGAGGTGAGGGTCGGAGCGACAGCCTCAGAGTTGGAGTCGTCCGAGATGAGCGAAGATGGTTCCGTGGTGGACTATAACGAGGAGCTCGGCGTCGAGATTCCGCACGATGAGAACGTATTGGAGCCCGTTGCTCCTAAGGATGTGGCCAACATTGACTTCGGCAAGATGCCGAAGTTTAGGAGTCGCGTAGGACGAGATAGGGCCCAGAAGGTAGTGAACAAGTACCCATTCCGGCCGGGGTACGAAATTCTGCCGCCCGAGGTGGATGACACAGCCACGAAGCCCCCCTATGGCATGGTGGCCGTCTATGTTCAACAGCTGGAGGCCGGGCTGAGGATGCCGACGTCGAGGTTCCTAAGGGATTTGCTTCGTCACTTCCGTGTGAGGATCACCCAACTCACCTCGAACGCGATCCGCATCATCGTGGGGTTCGAGATGCTTTGCCGACATCAGGAGGTGACTCCCTCCGTCGACCTCTTCCGCCGATACTATACTCTCAAGGCGCACGGGACGGATAAAGGATGGTTTTATGTTGGCAATCGGAACAATGCCATCCCGAAATTGGTGATTGGTGCTCCTAACTCGATCAAAAATTGGAAGCGCGACTACTTCTTCGTGTCCGGAGTGGACTTTCCTAGGGGTTTTTGGTGGAGACCAATCAAGGCGAAGGCCGACCCCTCTGCGGGGGATGCCGAAGAGGAGTCCTTCCAAAAGTTGATGAAGTCGGGACTTCGGCTGTTCAGCCATGATTACCCCGAAGCCGTGCTCGTGGATGGGGGGATAAGTCGAGCCGTGATCAATACTACCAAGCCTCCCTTCTTTTCCACTGAACTTGAGATACCTTGTAATTTTTCTTTCGTAGCTTTGCTTTCACTTCGGTTAAGGCATATGATAATATTTATTTCTTGTGCAGTGACTAAACTGTCCGACCTCGTCGTGTCTGGCTCGTCCGAAGTGGCCAAGAGGCAGAAGAGGAAGAGCACTGACGAGACCTCAGCACCTCCGCCAAAGAAGAAGAAGTCACAAGGACCAGCCGCTAAGACTTCGGTGCCTAAAGGCACTCCCACCAAGGTTGGCCAGAGCAGCTCGGCCACTGCGGCTACTGGGTCCACCTCGTCTGTACCAGAGGGAGTTCCCCTAGGAGTTGTTACAACAGTCACACCTCCTTCTGGCCAAGGCAAGCAGCTGAAGCCTCCAGTTAATCCGGTGTCGGGGACCTCGCTATGGAATCGTTTCCATAGCCCCCCAGTGTTTCCCAGAGACGAGAAGACGCACTCCGGCAATCATTGGTGTCCGAACTGGAAGATTTCGGTCAACGACAGGTGCCAACATCCTCGGATCGCTCAAGAGCTAGTAATGCACTCCACTCTGCCAAGGGATTTGGAGTTCATGAAAAAACTGAGCCCGGCCGAGCTGGTTCAAAGTCTGATGGTGACCACGGCTTCCAACTCAGCTTTTGCGGCCGAGATGGCTCACAGATACTGTGCTCTGGTCGAGGAGCAGGACACCGGCAAGCTGCAGACTCAGATCTCCAAGTTGGAGAAACAACTGACGGTGTCCGAATCCGAGAAGTCGGAGCTTCAGAGGCGACTTCAAGAGACTGAAGCTAAGGGTGAGGAGGCCGAGGCTACGATGAATAGTCTCAGATCAGCCCTCGAGGAGGAGCAGAAGAGGGGGGACGAAGTGAAGAAGTCACACGCACAAGCTCTCGAGGGTGCTGGAGCCTCGGCAGTGGACGCGTTTCGGAGGTCCGATGCCTTCATCAAGGACCTCGGCCAACTGCTTACGCCTAACTTCATGTTTGGCTTCACATCGGCCATTAATGAGGCTGCGGCTCACCTCTTCTCCGAAACCTTGGAGTCTTTGAAAAACCATGACAGCTACAATAAGAACTCCAAGGAGTTATGTGATCGGATGGCCGAAGGCATTCAGGCAGGAAAGAATTTGACCGAAGTCCAGGTCGAGTTCAACAAGTGGCTGTCCGAACTCGACGATGTGTTCGAGGAGGTGGAAGTAGAAGAAGCTGGAGGAGAGGACGCTGAGGGAGACGAAACCGCCGGGGACGAAGTCGGAGGGGACATCGGCAAAGAGCATGGAGATGAACACCCCGGCGAAAAAGAGGCCGAAGAGGAGGCTGCCCAGGAGGGAGTCAAGACCGGAAATGGAGCCGAGACGGTGGTCTAGGCTCATAGGTTTCGAGGGGGTAGTCGAGGTGGAGAGTGGTTAGCAGCATTCGGACCTCGGCCTTGTATTTTTTGTAACGCTCTTTTCTGTTGAATGAAATTTATTCCTTCTGTTCTCAGCATTTCAATTTCTTGTTTTGACTTCTTCCCTTGCTTGTCCCCCTTATTTTTTAACTGCGTAATAACGATATTGAAAAATAACATAATAGCCGAAGTCATAGCTTGACAAGATAACTGGATGAAGTCAACTTTGATGAAATAACTGAATGAAGTCATAACTTCAAGCATAATACAACCTAAGGTTCTCGACGTGCCAAGACCTCGGCACTAATGAGCCACCTCGGTAACTCAGTTTACAATACCCCTTAGGGTCAGATTCCACAACTCGGTAAGGGCCTTCCCATTTCGGGCATAATTTCCCTTGCGGCTCAGCTCGACTGACTGAATTTTTCCTGAGAACCAAGTCTCCAGGACGGAATCTACGATGTCTGACACGAGCATTGTAATAGTGTGCCAGGGTGTTCTTGTATGAAGCTATCCGGGCTAAGGCGAGATCCCTTCGTTCTTCGACGAGGTCGAGGTCCAACTGCCTCTCTTCGTCGTTCACCTCGGCGGCATAGGCTGCCAGCCGAGGGTTGGGAGTAAGGATCTCAGCCGGGATGACAGCCTCGGCACCGTAGGTCAGGGAGAATGGGATCTCTTGCGTCGCTGACCTCGGCGTGGTCCGATATGACCACAAGACACTGGGGAGTTTCTCCACCCAAGATGACCCAGCTCGGTGTAGTCGGGTCTTGAGGCCATGCAGGAGAGTCCGGTTGAAGTTTTCTGCTTGACCATTGGCCTGAGAGTGGCCTACCGAAGTGAAGTGTTGTTTGATGCCGAGAGTCTCGCACCAGGTCTTGAAGGGGTTCTCGGCAAATTGTCTCCCATTGTCCGAGATGATGACCTGAGGTATGCCGAAGCGGCAGATAATGCATTTCCAAAGAATTTTTGGATGGCTAGCCCTGAGATGGTCCGAAGTGGCTCGGCCTCGACCCACTTAGTGAAGTAGTCCACAGCGGTCACTAGGAAGGTATAACCCCCGACGGCTTTAGGGAAAGGACCTATGATGTCTGTCCCCCATTGCTCAAACGGCCAGGGTGAAGTGATGGGGACCATGAAGTTGGAAGGCTGGTGGTGCTCGAGTGCGTGGACTTGGCAGGAAGGGCAGCCGAGAACGAGATCCTGGGAGTCTTGCCGAAGTGACGGCCAGAAATATCCAAGGAGCATAGTCTACATGGCTAACATCCTGTGGCCGACGTGAGCTCCGCACAGGCCTTCGTGGATCTCGTGGAGGACGTGACGTCCGGCCTCGGGAGTGACACACCTCAGCCATGGACCGAGGTAAGAGCGTTTGTATAGTTCTCCATCGCGGAGAGCGTACCGAGCCGCCTTGCGTTGTATTCTTCTCGCCTCGGCTCGGTCTTCAGGGAGTGTTCCCTGACTCAAGAAGAGGATGAATGGGGTCATCCAGGTATCTTCGGAGTGCACGGGGCAGGCCACCTCTTCCACATATCCGGGTTCACTCAAAACTTCCACTCAGACCGTTTTGTTGAGGTCAGAGAATGAAGTGGAGGCCAGCCGGGATAAGGCGTCGGCTCGCTTATTCTGGGACCGGGGGATTCTTTGGATTTCGAATGACTTGAAGTATGCGGTGAGTTGGTGAACTTTGGAGAGGTACCTTTGCATGGTCTCATCCTTAGCCTCGTATTCACCGAGAACTTGGCGTACCACGAGCTGGGAGTCACTGCGGACGTGGATTTGCTGGGCGCCGAGCTTGCGGGCTAGCTGGAGTCCAGCGATTAGAGCCTCGTACTCGGCTTCATTGTTGGTGGCCGGGAAGTCAAAACGGAGGGCGTACGAGCACGCCTCCCCCTGAGGTCCTTCCAGGAGCAGTCCGGCTCCGCAGCCGTCTCCATTAGAGGATGAGGTGGACACCTCGGCTAAGGCTGAGGTGGACTTCGGACCTTCCGTGAAGGTGAGATCAGCAAGGAAGTCAGCCAAAGCTTGAGCTTTTATGGCGGTGCGTGGCTCGTAGGACAAGTCATATTCTCCCAATTCGACAGCCCATTTGGTGAGGCGACCAGAAGCTTCGGGTCGCACCAATATTTGCCGAATGGGCTGGTCAGTCCTGACCGATATAGGATGGGCTAAGAAGTAGAGCTTCAACCGCCGAGCGGCGTGAACTAGTCCCAGCACCAGTTTCTCCACCTGAGTGTATCGAGTCTCCGGCCCGCGAAGAGCTCGGCTGACGTAGTAGACCGGCACTTGGGTGCCCTCATCTCGGATGAGCACAGCGCTGACAGCCTCGTCGGCTGCAGAGAGGTAGAGGTAGAGCTTTTCCTCGGGTCGAGGTGAAGCAAGGGTGGGTAGATGATGCAAGTACTGCTTCAGCTGGTCGAAAGCAGCCTGACACTCCTCAGTCCAGGCGAACTGGTCAGCCTTTTTTAGCACCTTAAAGAAGGGCAGAGCTTTCTCGGCGGATTGGGACAGGAAGCGATTCAGCGCGGCCAGGCGTCCATTCAATCTTTGGACTTCTCGGATGTGCCGAGGTGGGGACATGTCCTGAATGGCCTTGATTTTGTCGGGGTTGGCTTCGATTCCCCGGTGGGAAACCAGATACCCCAAGAATTTTCCCGAGGTGACGCCGAAGACGCACTTCTTGGGATTCAGCTTCATCCTCGAGTCTCGCAGGACCCCGAAGACTTCCCTCAAGTCTGACAGGAAGGATGAAGTGGCGAGACTTTTGACGAGGATGTCGTCCACGTAGGCCTCCACATTGCGGCCGATCTGATTCTTGAAGAGTCGGTTGACCAGCCTTTGGTAGGTCACCCCGGCGTTCTTTAGCCCGAATGGCATGGTAGTATAACAATAAGTACCTTGGTCGGTGTAGAACGCCGTTTTCTCTTGGTCCTCTTCACTCATTCCTATTTGATGATACCCTTTGAAGGCATCTAGGAAGCAGAGGACTTCATACCCCATCGCCGAGTCGACGAGGGCGTCTATCCTTGGTAGGGGATAGCAATCTTTGGGGCAGGCCTTGTTGAGGTCGGTGAAATCTACACACATTCTCCATCCACCGGTGTCCTTTTTGACCATAACTGGGTTGGACAGCCAGGTGGGATATTGGATCTCGTGAATCATCTTGACCGGCAAGAGCTTATCGACCTCATCCGATATGGCCTTGCTACGCTCGGGGACGAAGTGTCTCCGTTTCTGCCGCACAGGTCGTGCCTGTGGGTTGACTTTAAGTTGATGAATCATGAGCTCGGGTGGCACTCCGACCACTTTATCTGCGGACCACGCGAAGATATCTCGGTGGTCCTTGATCAGGGAGATCATTTCCTCTTTCAGGGGTGAGGGGAGTCCGGCCCCTACTTGGACCACTTGGTCAGGTTTGGCTTCATCCAAGACCACTTGTTCCACCTCATCCCCGGGTTCAAGCCTGCTGGGCTCTCCTGACTTCTGAGGGTCGATGCAGTCTATGGAGAGGACAGCCGGCCTTTTTTCTTCTGACCTCGGCGGGGGCTGAGGTCCGACTGCAGCTTGGATGGTGGCGAGGTAGCATTCTCGGGCGGCGCCCACGTCGCTGCTCACCTCGGCCACACCCTCTGGTGTTGGAAACTTAAAACTCAGGTGGTAGGTGGAATATACGGCTCTCAAGGCATTGAGCGTGGGCCGGCCTATCAGCATGTTGTAAGGAGAGTCCGCTTTGACCACCGCAAAACTGACAGGCACAGTTCGGCAACGGGGATGACGCCCGATAGTCACCGTTAAATTTACCCTGCCCTCCGGGTGGACGACGTGTCCCCCGAAGCCGACAAGAGGAGTTCTGACCGGGGTGAGTTGCTCCCGGGTCAACTTCAAACTCTCGAAAGTTCGGTAGTACATGACGTCTACCGAGCTTCCGGGGTCAACGTAGACCTTTTTGACTATGTAGTTATTTGTGAGGACCTCAATCACTAGGGCCTCGTGATTGCTGGAGGCGGCGGGGACAGGGTCATGGGGACCATAGGTTATCACCTCGGACAACCTCGAGCTCGGCTCGGCCACATCCATGCCGGCTTGGCGGTAGGTCCGCTTTCGGGAGTTCTGGCTGTCTCCTCCCGTGGGGCCACCTGAGATGGTGTTGATCACCCCGACTATGTTTGGGCCGTAGCCTGGTGATCCGTCACGTGGAGGCCTCTGATCCCCCTTGTGGTTCTCAGGATCTCGGCAATTAAGCTTGGTGTCCCGCCTGTCCTCTCGGCGAGGACCTCGGCTCTTTCGGTGGGAGGCACTTCGGTTGAAGCTTCCGTCTTTGCGGATGAACTGCTTCAGGTATCCTTGTCGGATTAGGTTTTCGATCTCTCGCTTCAGATCGTTGCAATCTTCAGTCTCGTGCCCAACGTCTCGGTGGTAGGCGCAGTAGAGGTTGGAGTTCCTCTTATCTCTCCTCCCAGGGATCTCAGGAGGTGTTCGGCCGAGGTGATTTTGCCTCATCACCGCCAAGACGTGAGACCGACTAGAATTGAGCGGGGTCAGCTCGGCGTCCGAGGTGGACGATCTCCCTTTCACTATTCGATCAAAGACACTCCGGCGGTCTCGGAGTTGGTTTGAAGTGCCACTTGGGCCGGGTTCACCTCGGCTGGTGTCTCTTCTCCTCCGGGGATCTTGCCCCGTACGAGATGCTTGGGCTTCTCGCTTCATGCGGTTCACATCCTCACTTCGGATTCCCTGGTCCACTCTATCCCAGAGTTCCCGAAGTGTACGGGGGTACTCCCGATGGATTTCAGTGTTGAAGATTCCCGCCACCAACCCGTTGGTAAAGGCCGCGATAGTTACCTGCTCGTTCTGGTCAGGTATCTGCACATTCTCCTCGTTGAACCTTTGAGTATACGAGCGAAGGGACTCGCCCTGACCCTGTTGCAGGTTCAAGAGGTAAGCTGAAGTCTTGGTTATCGGTCGGGACGACACGAAGCGGTGGATGAACCGGTCTATCAGTTCATCCAGGGAGGAAATGCTCCCCGGCTCTAAACTCCAGAACCACTTGCGGGCAGTCCCATGTAGGAAGATGGGGAAAGCCCGGCATATCACGGCGTCGGGGACGCAGTAGAGTCGGAAGGCGGAGATGAAGGCCCGGAGGTGATCCTCGGGGTCACCTCGGCCGTCATAAGTGTGCAAGTTTGGGAGCTTGAAGTTCGGGGGAACTATCTCCCCATTGATGTCATCAGTAAAGGGCGGAGCCCTCATGTAGTCAGAAGCTAGGCCTCCGGAGCGCCGAAGTGGGTCCTCGGCCCGTTTCCCTAAGAGTCCTCGAGAAAACGCCCGGGAGATGGAGGCAATTTTAGAGGTCGCCTTAGAGGAGGTACGCCTGGAGGTACTCCGAGAGAGACGCCCCTCATCGGAGTTTTCACCTGAAGGTACCTCAGGGGACTTCGTCGGCCTCCTCTTGGAAGACTCGGCTTTTTCTTTCCCCTGTCTTTTGAGGTACCTTCCTAGCTCCTCAAAAATGGTAGGGTTGTGTGATACGAACTCGGCCATCTTGGCGATGGCCTCCTCGTTGTTAGGCTGGGTCCTCGGGGACCCTTGCTCTTCAGAAATGCGATCTTGCTGGGCTCCCGAGGTCTGCCCAGCCCCAGTCGAGGGAACTCGACCACTTCTGGAGCGCGTGGATCTCATTTTAGTAATAGTAGTCTCGTTCCCACAGACGGCGCCAATTGAAGAGGTGATTTTTGGTTGGTAACTAGACCGACCTGGATCAGTCCTCTCTGAGATGAAATGAGGTGAACTCCTGTGTCCGAAGTGAACCTCCTTGCCCGAAGTGAGTGGCGGGGCTTCTCCCCTGGGATCACTCCGACGATCAAGTTAGTATGAGAACGAGAACAATAAGAGTATAAGCAAATGAACAGTGTATGCTTACTTGTTGGGAGTGTGAGTGAAGTATTTATAGAAGAGTAGTGGTCAAGGCGGAGGGCTCATGCTAGCGGGACCCACTCTCTGGCATTACGGCTCTGTCTCTTGTCAGGAGGTCTGACTCTGACACTGTAGCCGCCTGGGAGTGATGACGGAGGATATGGTGCAGGTGCCATTAAGTGCCTCCAGTGCTTTTCAGATAAAGTGCTGGTAGTGGATGATGTCAGGTGGGTTAACATCATCAGCGTGGGGTCGAGGTGGATGTGCCGAAGTCACCTACACGGTAGACTAGGGATCTAGCCGAGCTCAGGGGTTATGCTCAAGACAAATGAACTCTGAAGAGAGACGAGGTGAGTTCACCTCGGACACGCGGGGTGGCCGAGGTGAGCACCCTGGGACGAGGTGAGTTCACCTCGAACACGCGGGGTGACCGAGGTGAGCACCCTCAGACTGCAACATGGACACTCGCCCTGTAGGGGAGGGGGGGAGGACATAACCCTGCCTAACAAATATAAATAAAATTATTAATACATCTATATTTTCCATGTTAAATTATTAACACATTTATTTTTTTCCATGTTATGTTGGCTTAAACTAATAATAGTAGTGGTAATATTAGTTTTTCCTAACGATGGTACTACTAGTAATAATAGTAGTGGTAATATTAATTAGCCTTTTCTAATAATAAAGGTGCTAAGAGAGAAGAAAAGGAAAAGAAAAAAAAGGTGCAGTACTCACGGGACGAGATGAGTTACATGGCAACGGAGCAAGTTTGTGACAACAGACCCGCTCCATTGCCATCCTTTCCTGAGCTTTGATTCTCCCCACCTAGATGCCCTCGACTTAAACCCACAATAGTTGGGCAAGCAAAATCATATGGTACTTATTTGGTGTTGAGTATGATTAAGAAGCCGTACAAGTTGCCTCAGCATAACCATAAGTACTCTTAGTTTATTACTTATTTTGATTTGGAAAGTAAAGTAACTTTTGACATGACTGCAGAACAGTTTAGTTTTATTTTTCAAAACATTGAAGAGAGCTGAATCTGTTTTAGAAATTTACGGATGAGAAAATGGAGGAATCTTAATCAGTTAATTGGTCTGGTCTTTGCGCGCGCGCGCGCGTGTGGTGAATGAAGACATTAATGTTGACTCTGTGGCCGTAATTGGTAGTATATTTCAAACAGCAAATAAATAAATAAAAAAAAGGAAAGATTTTGTTGGGTCTCACTCATTTCCCTCCCTCTCATGCTGACAACAAAAACAGGGAAGTTTCTGTTCCGGACATTGACGATTTTGTGAGCCAGTGCTGACTAGGCATCGACGTCAGTTTCGTCGTCCTAAACAAACAACAATAATATTGCTGCGGCGTGCATGTATGATTCGATGATGATTCAATTTTCATTTATCGATATACGTATAATCCTATTCCATCATCTTCTAATATATATGAATTAGAGTAAGAGCAGGTGTAAGTGGACGAAAAAAAAAAAAAAAAAGGATTGAAACTTGGGATGCCGAGTTTAGAATTGCTCGAGGCTGGAGGCATCCCCTTGATGTCCCTCCCAAACTAATATGTGGCCTCCCAACATGTACGGTCCGTTATTATTTTGAAAAACAAGATACACATACTTGGAGGATTGCTTGTTTGGTTCATTTTTGGTTACACAATCCATATCTATCTAAACTAATACCACAACTGATTTGTGAAGGAAAAGACATATACTGTGTATGGTAGGTACTATGTATTATTCCGTGGCTGTCCGTACTTCTGAAACGGACCCATGGCCGCAGGGATGGTCCATAGCCGTAGGGTTGGTGATCAGTGTCCATTGTCCCGCACCTATCCCGTATAGCCCCTGTTACAATTACAGTATGCAAGGCACGTGTTGTATTTGAGATACGCCGACTTTTCCTACGGATTTTTTATGTTAGATTGTGTTTGGTATTAAAACAATTTAGTGAACAGCAGTTAAATAAATTTTGTTGTTGTGATGTTTGATGAGCAAAGATCATGTTGTTTAGCAGCTAAGATTGCAGGTGCAGGCGCAGCTGCGTAGAGGTCCCAAAGCGAGCGAGAGCGGCCAAGGGTTACGATCACTTTCAGTTATAGGACATGGATGCGCCGTTGGTACAAGTAACTGTGTGTCGTCAGGTTCCATGAATGTAGATGAATGATGGAAGAAGGATATATTGCTTATCACAGAAAGGAAAGGTTGGGGCGAGGGGGCGTGGAGCGGAGGGTGGTCAACGTCGTCCACATGGGAATTATGGGCGGCTAACTGTTCCCTCGAATTATGGCCCACCACCACCGATCCACACACAGGGCCCCCTCTTCCTTTCTTGTAAAAAAAAATTTCTTTGTTACGTTGATCGCCATCCAGAAACTGAATCCCTACAGTTAATCTCATGCATGCCTTTCACGCTTCTTGATTATGATTCGCCAGAGCGTGCGAGTTCTTTCTTTAGGAACCAGTAGAAAATCAACCACGATTAATGGTAATGGATTCACTATCCAATCCATCAGCTATGGCCTGTGAGAGGATCATCTTTCTTTACAAGTCTATCTACTAAAGGCAGTGCTAATTATTTCGCTCTCAACCCTAAAGTTTCAAGTGACTAAGATGTATATATGCATACTCTGTTTTATCGCCAACCAGAAAATGGCAAACTGGCGACAGCACTAATAAAACGAAAACAATCGTCTTGGGAGTGCAAAAGTACAATCCCTACATTTGTTTCCCCTTTCAAACGGTCCCCAGTTAACTGATGATTGACATGAACGCCCACCCACTAACTTTTTCAATCGTAGAAAACGTCTCATCGGACGGCCATCGTCTCAGCTCCAGTTTGTGATGCAACACACCTTTGACATGAAGGTCAGGTCCTGATCAACAGTTAGCTATGGCTAACCCAAGGCGGTGGTGGTTGTGGATTTAGCTACGGAAGGGAGGGAGCTTTCACATGTTATGGCAAATTTTGTGAGAGCTAAGGTTCGAACCCTTGACCTTCCGCACCATCAAGCCTAAGAAAGCTTGGGATGACCACTAGCGGGAGGGAGCTTTCAAGTTGGGATGTTCTCTACCAACCACCATCCCATCCCATCCTTTATTTTATCCAACTCCAAATTCCACCAATCTCTAAACTAATGGTCTTAGAAAACACTCCCCGAACCCAACAACCACACCCCCCCCCACCCAAAAAAAAGAAAAAAATAAAAAAGGCTCACAGCCTCTCTTTCATATCAGATATCACACCCGAAAAACCAAAAAAAAAAAAAAAGAGAAAAAGAAATGGTGTCTAACTTGTTTACTTTTTTTTTTTTTTTAATAATCCTTTTCCCCATTATTGAAATGGGCAACAATTTTTCTACGAAAAAGAAAAAGAAAGAAAAGGGCCAAGAGATTGGCAGGCCGAGGTTCATTAACTGACTGAGCAACAGTCAAGCGGGCTCGGCCTATTCAGTCCATCACCCATCATGAGCGCTCACACCTTAAATGACCCAGGTTTTCCCCGGCCTAATTACACTGAATAACTAATTGGGCTTTCCAATCGTGCCCTAACCATTTTTTTAAGCTTCATACCTCAACTTGGGCCGTTAGAGTCCATTTTCATTTCTGTACAATTCGATTTCCACGCCCTTCGCCGCCCTTTTACCCAAGCAATAATGAAAAAACGACTGCTTTCTAGCTAGGAGCAGCTAAAAAAAAAAGAAGAAAATGAACGATGGCTAATGTCTTTTCACAGCTGTCTCAAATGACATAAATACTATATAGGATTTGTGAGTAAGAGACGAGATGAGGTGCCAAAAAACAAATAAGTTCGAAATGTAGTACCATACAACAGTTAAAAAGAGTGTCATATTACAGTGCATTACAATGTACAGTAAAAAAAGAAGGAGAAGAAGAAGGGGTGGTAGCTGTAAGATTAGTATAGCACAAATTTTGTTGGTGCAGGCAGGCTGCGGACGACCAAACCGAGCTATGCGTCCTAGAATTGCTGAGGTGAGGTCTCCACGTACATACAAATCCACAGGCCACAGGGGAAGAAGCCTATTTTTCCTTTCTTCTTTTTCTGAGGAGGGGAGGGAGGAAGTCAAGTGAGTCGGTCTTCCAAGACTCACAACATTTATTATGCTAGCAGTGGTACTGCTAGCATATGCTAAAGAGTTGCTGATTCTTCGTTTTGAAAATTAAAGTTTGAATGAATAGGTCAGGACGTAGGACTTGGGAGCAATACCAAATAGTAGTATGTTTTTCAGCCACCGAGTGGCGTTTCGAGGAAAACGCTTTCCATCACTCTAAAACGGGGCTGAAATCGGAGAGAGTAACCTGACATTTTGACTTTGCTCCCAAACTCCGATAACGACCACCCGCAATTTACTGACTATTGGTTTTACTGAGAATTAATCTTAACTTAATTGGCTGACAACTTTTTAAATGATTGATTGCCAGATAAAAAAATGTATTGCATGTCAAGAACCTCCGGTTTTTCTATTAATAAAAAAAATACTGTACTTTGTCATGTGGTTTTTCATTTTCACCACCTCTCTCTTATTTTTTTGTCTGCTGCTTACCCTTGCTGCCGAGGAGCGGAACTCTTATTTATTTTCTGCTTTCCAGTTTAGAAGCAAGCAAGGAAAAATGGACCTGATTAATCTTCTTAGCCGGGAGTGTATACACACGCGGAGTTAAAATGCGAGGGACTCCATTGCATGCATATTATGGTTGAGTGCGATTCTTAATTAACGTACATTATTGTCTATTGGTACAAAGTTCGAGAATATGTGTACATTCAAATGATGATCGGGCTAGCTATAGGCAATCTTGATAGTAGTACTAGTAATACTTACTGATGATAGCACAAAGCACATTTAGACTTCAATTTGGTTTTTTTTTTTTTAATTTATATTATTGATTATTGAGCTGGCTCCGTTAAAACATTGACTAGAGTTAAAACAACTGGGAATACTGAAAAATCCCACTAATCAGGGGAGTTGCTGTAGGAAAAGGAAATGTGGGACGAAGACGGGAGGGCCGGAGGGGGAGGGACTGGGGGTCCTGCACAACTCAACCTGACAACTCTCTACTGTACTTAGTCCCTACTCCCTCCCTAGTCCCAAGTAGCAGTAGATTTTTGTGAAAAAAAATAGGAGTTATGTGTAACTTTCCACTTTCCAGCAAACCAGAGCCAAGGGTAAAACAAAAGAGAGTAGAAAATCCAAGAATCCATGGCCTGGAATGCGACACTATGCTGATATTGACTCTACTATGATGTCTAGAGAGAGAGGTCAAGAAAGAGAAGAGGGCTCAGATAATTGAAGGCATTCATTAATGCTATCATATGATGCCTCAGGTTCAGGAATTGATGACTCAATGAGAGAAAGAGAGAGAGAGAGAGGGTCTGGCCTGCTTCACCCATGCCATCCCATACAACCAAAGCAAAAGCCAGGCTGTCAGGCTATTTGTCGAGTGACGACTGATCCCTGACCACCCCTTTCCTTCCCTCACTTCCCCCAATTCATTTATTTTTCCATGTCATCTCCTCCTCCTCTTTTTACTCTTCCATCTTCAATTCCCTGCTTTTGTTTCCTGCACTGCTGTATCTGGGCTTCATTGGAATCCACACTAGCATAATCAGCAGATTGAAAATTTACCAAGTGCCGTAATATATATATATATATATTAGTATTAGAAAGAGCGAAAACATTTCCCTCCACTCCATCTTTTTTTGAGCAGTTTTTTAGCTCCATCCTTATTTGCTTTTTGTCCAAGCATATGACCCGAAGAAGCAGAGACACTCTACTAGTACTGCTTTCTTATACAATGGCATCAATCGGGAAGTAGGACATAAAGTTTTGCAGATGGATGCAAAACTTTATGTCCCACGTATCAACTGGAAAAAAAAAAAACAAAAGTAGAGCTTCAGTGCCACTGGGCTAGACTAATTGCCATTGTTTTTTTTTTCCCCCTTTTTGGGGTTAAAAAGCCAAAAAAAAGAGCTCTAGAAAGGCAAATCTCAACTATAAATAAATCAAAAGAGCATGTTCGAGGAGGAAATGAGATGAGAAAAAGTGATGAAAGACCAAGAAAAGAAATTGCAAAACTAATTGAAACTTGAAACTGAACAGGATTTGCTGAACGCCCAATAGTAATACAATGATAGTATAGCGTTCAAATATTGTAAACCTATTGTCTTTAATCTCCTAGCTATTGAATCACCAAAGAGCAAGTAAAATCAGGGGAAGTTACAAGGCATTATTAGTCATGTCTGATAAAAAAAAAACAGAAAAAGAAAAGAGTAAGAGAAGAATAGCCATTTCTGATCATGACTAACAATGCAAATTTCACAATAAAGGACTTGTATTCAAGAATAACATTACATCCGAGAGAAGAGAACTGAGTTGGATCTTGCGACTGAAAGCTCTGAAGTTTGAACAATCGTACAGACATGAGGCAGGTCTTGATTTACAACAACAGCGTAGGGTAGAGGCACCAAAATCTGAAGTAATGAACAGTACTCCATCTCGTCGCATCAGTGAAATACTTGTTGAATTTTGGATTAATACAAAAAAACGTCTATCATTTCATATCTAAGGAAACCTGGCTGGCCCAATGAGACCAGCCATTATTCCTGCTGCAACTTTTGGGTTACTTCTCAAACACACATTCTATCTGTATATGAGGAAGCTTTACAAAACTATTCTTTCACTTGCCTTGAAGCAATGGTTTTCGTACAGATATTACACCAGCTCTAAAAAATGTCCATGCAAGGATATGACTTGGACTTGATGCAAAATCAAAATCAAAATCGGGCATTCATTAATCACTGAAATCATTAACCAGCGCAAAATATACATGAAATTGGACCCATGTGAATAAGTTGCAGCAACGCATCTGTTAAAAAGCGTACAATGACGAAAGAATGACCAGAGAGTTTTACGGTAGTAAAAGTGATGCTTAAGATAGACTTGGAAAGGATCTAATATCAGGTTTGTCAACATAAAATTTCAAATCGTGCTTTAGAAGTTGGTGTGAGGAAAGTGTGACAACTGATTATGAGGGCTGCTAAACGAGAAGAATAGGGCGTGTAGTTTTAGCCTCTTTGAATGATCCCTAAGTACTTGAGAAAAAAAATCTTCATTCATGGCGCTGTCCCAAAACCCTAGGAGGAGGATGGAAGAAAAGGTCAATTAGTAGTCCAATGACATATGCGTATATGAGAAGTGGAGGTCCTGAGAGTAATGATGATGTTTTGTAAAGTCAATCAGTAGAAAAAGGCATGCAGATCAGATATACTAATAGATCACAGAAACGGACAGGGCAGATTCTTGAAGCCATCATCAAAGAAATGATGGCACTAGGAAAGAGTTAACTGACAAAAAGAATTGCACCACAAAATCCCATACTACATCCAATGGAACCTACTAGTACTACTTTGTTAGCAAACGGATCACATAAGTAGTAATGATTAAGCTATAATGGAGTGGTACTCAATTACCTCATTCTGCATTTTCTTTTTCTTTCCACACGGAAAGTAGAAAGACATGGCCAGATTTTTCCATCATTACACCAATCTTCTCCTTCGCCAGCAAGCCATTCTATCTATCTGCTAACCAAAACCCACCAAGTAAAACAGATTAAATCCGAACAAAAAGAACCCACAAAGCTGGTTTGAGCAACCTACCTTGATCTTCTGTATCTAAGCTATATGATCCCGGAGATGGCAAAGAAAGATTAATATCTGTACTGCGCGGAAGCAACAATTGGGGGGAATGAAGCCTGGTCCGACGCCACTAAAGTAAGATCTATGAACTCTTGTAAATGCTGTCAGATCAATGTTGGGATTGATCTAGTAAGAGAGAGAGAGAGAGAGAAGCAGAGTAATCTGTATAGATCTAATTGGTGGCCTCGCACCAGACAACATTCCCCTCAAAAGAGAAAAGCTTCCCCATCATCTTTTATCCTTTGGCCTCAAAAGCCTGTATAATTCTGTTGTTTTTTTAGGGGGTGGGGGGGGGGGGTTGCGATGGGAAAAGGCAGGGAGAAAGACGGAGGAGATGTGGTGAATGAGGAGGATAGACTATATTACTAGGTGGAGGTGCTTTAAGGAGTTTGTGTGAGAAGCAAAGTGAAGCGATAGAAGATGATAAATAAAGGATGGAGAAGGGAAGGCAGGAAGGAAAAGATGATGCTTTTTTTTAAAAAAAAAAAAAAAAAAAAAGAAGAAGAAAAGAGGGTCATAAAAGCAAACCAACAGTCACCCACGACCCTACAAATGCCCAACAGGGTCGCTTCCAGAAGTAAACATTTAATGGTCCTTCCCTCCCTCTCACTTCTGTCTTCTTACTTCATGCAATACGGTAGCAGAATAACTATAAATTTTTACAGTCTCATCATGACCTAATCATGCCATATCGCTTATTTTTCTACCTCTGAAGGTATATATATCACTCCAATATATTACTGCATATCACTTATTTGTTTCCTTCGTTCCAAAATTTTTGTCCTACTTCTCATCATTTTGAAGTATTCTAAGATATTTGTCTTGATTAAAAAATCAAAACTCTTTTTGGTCTCTTTTTCCAATATTGCCCCTACTTTTAATTATATCTATGTCATATTCAAATTCAAAATTTGAATTTTGAAGAATAAGATTGGAAAAAAAATCCAGACATTACCATCAAATCACTATTGTTAAAAAATTAAATTCCCAAAATGTGACTAGAATTTTAGGACGAATGGAGTAATTTCTTTGTTTGTAAAGATAATTAATTAAGTCTAATTTTGTATCGAGGATAGTTATATATTACTCTTTCTATCCCTATGAAGATAGATTTATTTTTAGGAAAAATCGCTCAAAATGTCTCTCATATTTTGTAAAATAATTTATTTTATCTCTCATTTTTAAAAGTGTAATTTTTTGTTTCTTGCAAATTCATATTGGTCAAATTTGATCCTTACCTATATTTCTAACTAGTTTTTGATCAAAATCCACCGCGCACCTTATACATGATTATTTTTTAGAGACAAAATTATCAAATCAAATTTATATAATCCAATTCATAGTTTCTCACATTTCATAAAATAAATTATTTTGTCTCTCACATTTCACAAAATAAATTTTTTTCATCCCTCGTATTTCACATTTTTATCCCTCACTGACCTTGTGTATAAATAATTTTTTTAAAATTTACATATATATCCATTTGATTTCACTGAATAATACGAATAGTATGTAATTTATTTTTATTTGATTTCACTTAAATAGGGTAATTGTACACATACTATTCAATCGATATATACATGGGTTTAAAACTAACAATTTTATTTTAAACTCATGTATATATCTATTTGATTTCACCATGTGAACTTGTTTAAAATTTGTAACATTTTCTCTTTTGATAATAATTCATTAATTGAGTTGTGTAATAAGACCATCTAAGTAATTGGTTCTAACTTGAATTCTATAGTCACGATAACAAATTACGGATTAAATTTAAAATTTTTACTCACCACCTTTAAGACTAACGGTTAAATTACTTGTTTTGTGATTGTTTTAAAATTTGAAAATACTAATCACTTATTTCTTTTTGTCATACTTTTTCTTTGTTTATTTTTCCTGTCCAAATTTAATTGGATATAACACTCGACAATATTTAGAATTAAATCTCTTATTTGTTTTCAATTTTTGAGTAAAAAGAAATGAACATCAGTGAAAACTTACAATTTTTTTTAACCCATATATAAGGCTGCAAACGTACCGAGCGGCTCGAGTCAAAATTAAGCTCGAACTCAAGCTCAAGATATTAAGCTCGTTAGCTGGCGAGCCGGCTCACGAGTTCGAGTATATATATATATATATTTTTTTTATATTTTAAGTATATATTTTTTATATTTTTTATTTTAAGTATATTTTTTTATTTTTATAGTAAAATTACATATATATCCTTAATATTTTATTATTTATTAAGAAAAAATATTATTTTATTTATTTTTTAAAAAATAAATTTTTTATTTTTTTTTTCGAGCTCGAGCTCGAGTTTTAAATTGTTGGCTCGTCGAGCTCAAGCTCGAGTTCGAGTTCACTAAATTAAGCTCGACTCGATTATGCCAAAACTCGACTCGGTTCGCCTCATTTGCAGCCCTACCCATATATATATATATATATCTATTTGTTTTCACGTTAACAATATAAATGACATGTAACATGTCTCTATTTGATTACGCTTAAATAAGTTAATTATAGTTGTACATATACTATTTGTATTATTCAGGTGAAATCAAATAGATTCATACATTGGTTTAAAAAAATTTATTTATACATATGATCGATGATGGATGAAAAATTTTATTTTGTGAAATGTGAAAGACAAAAAAATTCATTTTGTGAATTGTGAGAGACGAAAAAATTTATTTTATGAAATATGAGAAACTATGAATTGGATTTGATAATTTTATCCTTAAAAAATGATCAGGTGCAAGGCACGTGGTGGATTCCGACCAAAAACTAATTGAAAATCTAGGTGGGGATCAAATTTGACTAATGTGAATTTATAAATGATGTAAAATTACACTTTTAAAAGCAAGAGATGAAAAAGTCATTTTACAAAATGTGAATGACGTTTGAACGATTTTTCCTTATTTTTATTGTCACATTGATGGCCTATTTCTATTGACACATACACAGTAAGAAGGACAAGTTGATGTATTCACTACAATCAATTTTGTTTTATTTAGTACGTCCTTTCTTCATATATTACTAATTCATACTAATTTTAGTATAATATTTATAGCCCTTACTTAAATAATTGACTAGTGAAGTTGCATATATATATATATATATATATATATATAGATATATGTGCATATTATAGTAAAGTAATAAATTAATTATACTCTTAAAAAGGAAAATAGGCTTACATAATTTACAATAGGTACAAAAGCAAATTGAGTCTGCCTTAACGTGAAGGAGAGATTGGTTGATATGCCGCAAAGATGCATCACAATGCCTCGTGATGCATTGTGTTTGACATATCTCATTCACTAAGGGGAAGATGATTTTGTCTATTTGCAATTGGACAAAACAAGCCACTAACAT
Source organism: Coffea arabica (assembly GCF_036785885.1). Taxonomy (NCBI): domain Eukaryota; kingdom Viridiplantae; phylum Streptophyta; class Magnoliopsida; order Gentianales; family Rubiaceae; genus Coffea; species Coffea arabica. The sequence continues at coordinate 46,017,691 of NC_092325.1, read as the reverse complement.
CGATTCTCCTTAGTCACAGATCTGTTGTTTGATATCTGTGTATATTTGATGATGTAATTTTCGCGATTAGTACAGATTTTAATGAAATTATGATATTTTATTTTTTTTTAAAAATTGACTCTCCTTAGTCTCCTGTGCCTATACACATGAAAAACATTTGATTCCCGAGGTGAAATTCCTAGATTAGATGGGGACTCAGCAAAATTTTCACTTTTGTTGGACTGTAGATTTTGTGGGTAATATTGTAATCCAGCAATTTGTGTAACATGAAAATAGGGACCCTAGATCAGTGCGTTACTTCATTTTCTAAGCTTGCTGGGGGATAGCCCCCATAGCGTAGCATCGAACACAGCAAACGCACAAGGACTGAGATCCCTCCCCCAAAAACAAAAGAAAAAAGAAAGGAGAAAAAGCCAGAAATGATCAGTGTTTGTCCGAAAAATCTCAGGTGCTAATCTCATCGCCATTTCAACAACTGGGGTACCTTGATTTTGATCCATTTGATTTCTCATCGCTAATTATCACGGATCGGCCCCTCTTACCCCGTTTGTGCTTTGTATTATACTATATAATGTAATAATAGAGCCCTCTCACTCTTCCATGTTTTTACTTTCAGTAAGTATTTTAATTACTGATGCATGGAAAAGGAATACTTCAAATGCAAATTACGGACACCTATCAATTCTTCCCAAGTGCTTCCAATCCTGAAACTTATTATTAGGGAATGGATCAACGGATGAACCAAAAAAAACAGGTGAAAGCATCCCAGAGAAAATTTGCTCTTTTCGAGGAAATCAGGATGTGGTTTCTTACAGGCAAGCTTTCCAAAGATGCACCAAATGCTGCTATACATGTGCTGCTGCATTATCTTTTTCGTCTCTTTTTTTTTTTTGCCCCGGGGGGGGGGGGGGGGGGGGGGGGGCTGTTGTATTGTTACCTCCCTAGCAGGGAATTAGGGAAAAGCTAGATAGCTACTGGGGTGGGTCTTTGATTGTTGCATTCCGTCATCCTCAGGATAATGCATAAGATGTCGACAAACTACGTACCTATTACTGGGGCGATTTTTCTTTTTCAAATTACTACCTAACAAGTTGTTGAACAAATATATATATATATATATATATATATATATATATCTTGACGTGGCATGAACTTAGCCATGCAGATCATACATAGTCGTAGTCTCATCATGTCTGAATGTAATCGTTTCCATCCACTATAATACTACAGTTACAAATCCATAATTCAAATCGACCACTGGAGTCTGGCCTAAAAAAACTTATACTGATCCAATAAAAGTTTATGGGTTCCTACCCAGAGAAGGAAATGGGAAATGGATTATGCCTTCCCAGAAGAATGGAATGGGAGGATGAGGGTTTCAAGATTTTTCACATGCACGCCTCCATTAATTGCCAATTTGTAATAAACAAAAAAGATTTTCAGATTCAAGATAAACAATTGATGACTGTGCGTTGTGCTATATTATTGCATTCTTTCTTTGGTTGTGCGTATCTTCAACCTTCATACTCCATCATCTTCTTCTTCTTCTTTTTCTTGGTGGTTGAACATACCTCCATCTTAGGCTGATGATGATGATGATGATGAGCAAACAGGATTCCAACGGACATGTTACCAAATTAAAATTCCAATTAAGAAAGAGGAGAGAGTTTCATCTTCATCATCCACGGTCACCGCTTGTCCTTGGCATATGTGGAAAACAATATGACCCGCAACCTCTTTTTGACCTCCACGACTATGGTTGACCTACCCACTCCACAAACAAACCCCAAAAGCCCTGCCTTGATTTTTGATCCCTCCCAACAACAGATGAGGACAGCCCTGCCTTGACTTTTAGCACTGCTCCAGTCGCTCTCTAGTCTAGTGTGATTCACCCCTTTTTCTTTTTCTTTTTTTTTTTTTGGGCTTTGGTTTTCTTCACAAAGATGCCTTGTGGCTCCCAATTCGCGTCCAATGTAATTCTGAACGTGCTTAATTAAAATGCTGCTACGAGTTCATCCAAAATTCATCATACCTATCTATCATATATAGTAGTAAATTGAAACTTGAGCAAACGCAGCTGCTAGCTAAGCTAGGCTGGCATTGTTGAAGCTTAATTTGTGCGTACGTTGTTGGGATGCTTAATCATTCTGCAATAACGTTAGCAAAAGGTGCAGGGAGCAGTTGAAAAGCGGGAAAGGTTAGCGCCCTTTTCTGCAAAAGCTTTTTCACTCCCCCCAAAGTTAGAGAGTTTTTTTTTTTTTAAATTTCCCTAATATTTAATTTAATTTAATTTTCGAGGAAGATTCTTCTCATACAAAACAAGGGAGAAACTTTAAACCAGGGCCTAACCCCGGATGGGATGGGGTGGGGGAGGGATTAATAACTTTTTTTTGTTTTTTGTTAAAAAAAAAAAAAGAACAGAGAAAAGAAAAGAAGAAAAAGAGCCGTCCAACCAATTCACAATCAACCGTCAAGACGGACGTGATCCCGTCCCGTGAAGACTGGGCGGTTTTGGGCTCAACAATAGGTAGGCTCAAATTACGGAACAGGTGTCATTCCAGCCCAAATCACATCAAGTAGGGTTTGAACTGGAGGCGGTCCTAGTCCAGCATGTACATTAGGACAAAGTTCAATTTCTAATACTACTTCTGTAACTTATAATTAGAAGCTGGGGAAGTAATGTATACAGAGTTGGAAGCCGCTGAGGAACTTCAAATGCGTCCCTTTGGTTTTGTCAATAGTCCACTCCATCCCTTTGGTGTGTGTGTGTGTGTGTCAATAGTCAATCCTATTTCCTGCTTATTTCTTCCTTTCTTTCTTCTGTGTACATAAGAAGTACTCCTCACTTTTCAAAAGAGAGCAAAGAATAAAAAATAAAAATAAAAAATTGGGCTTTCTTTTTTCAACTCCTCTTTGACGTAGCCTGAAACCGGAAGCCATCTGGCAACGAAAACTGAAAAATTCCAGAAGGACAAGACCACGTAGGTAGAATTACGTGTTTACTTGAACAAAAGAAAAGAGCACACGAGGCAACACATCGTTGGCTTTCCCCACAGCCAAATAATCATTATTTTATAATAATCATACGTTTAAGTACGAAATCAAAAGACTCACTGCTGCTTCTCTTCTCTTATACCATTAATTAGTGCATCATCATCTCTGGCGCTTCTTTTAGACGTGGCAAGCTTTGGTCGGACGACAGCGGCTCCCGTCAAACCACTTGAAGTTGACGCCTACCCTCCTCCACTGCTTTTCTAGCCCCCTTCCGCCGCAGCAATCCCCGCACATTATTATTTTCTTAATATTTGTTTGTTTAAAAAATTATAGTAAATCTTATTCGTATACTATGTGAGATCATTCGTTGTTGTGATGATTGGCTGATTAATGAGATCAGAGGGAAGGAGGAACACTCGAATCATGAAAGCCACAAGCGAACATCATCACCGTCTCACATAACATGATGATTCCTTCCTTCTTCCCTTCCGCCTCCACCGGCACCCTTCATTTTAAAATACTAACAAAAGAGCCCAAAAGCCAAAAAAAAAAAAAAAACAAAGCAGATGGAAGAATATCAGGTAGTAAAAAAGATTCTCCACAAAAAAAAAAAAAAAAGTATTGATCATCGGTTAATATATATATATATATATATATATAATAATAATAATAATATACTACCCGGAAACCAACTGTAGCTATCACTATCAAAATAGTTAAGTAACCAATGATTAGTGCTTCTGTTCTCACGTTTTAGGATGACGGTTCCACGCTAGCAGCTCTCTCGCCCTTTGTTTTTTAAATTTTAATTTCTGTTCTCGTGGCCGTATCCTCAGGTGCCAAGTTGTACGCTGAGTATAGCCCAGAAAACCAAAACACAGTAGACAAATAAATAAAAAGGACTGGCAAGAAATTCGGGATTGAAGTAGCAACTGACAAGTATGAAGGCCGAGCTGGACAGCTAATGCCATTCTTATCGCTTTCTTAACCTGTCGGAGGCCCACGACACAATGAGGTACACTCGTCCACCCCCACTCTCTGAACCATTTTGGACCCCCCCACCGATGCCTTTTGTTTCTTTCTTAAGCTAGTACTAGTATTAATCACCCATGCTCCTCCCCCATCCCTTAGCTGGTTTAAGTAGGAAGGAAAAAATGTTTCAAAGAGGAACGGCTCCACCTGCATGTCCAATACCGTCATCTTGGACTGAACACCACATCCCTGCAGATGAAGTAGAGCTAGAGCTGCACGGCATGCCCGGTTCTTCTGCTACCAGCAAGACCATTAGCAAAAGGAGATTTAACGATGATCAGATCAGGTACTTGGAGAGTATGTTCGAGGCAGAGTCGAGGCCGGAGTTACGGGTAAAGCAACAGTTAGCTAACAAGCTTGGCCTCCAGCCTCGCCAGGTTGCTATATGGTTCCAGAACAAGAGAGCTCGATCAAAGTCAAAGCAAATTGAGCAAGACTACAGCGTCCTGAAGGCTAGTTATGACGACCTGGCCTCTAAGTTTGAGTCCCTGAAGAAAGAGAACGAATCCCTACACTTTGAGGTATGGATATCATCCATAAACTTTTTTATGCGTCCTTACTCATTCAGCAGCGAACATGTAAAGGAGATTTCCTTGATCAACAGGTGCAGAAACTCAGGCAACTTACTATAAGAAGCGGCAAAGAAGAATACGGGAGAGAGGACATCGAGCTGGAAGCTGATCAAACAACAGAGTTTCTACTAAAGGCCAGCAGCAGCCACGAACAGCGCAGTACAATCTGTGATGAAAACTTTACCAGGAGTACAGATTACCTGGTAGAAGCAACTACTTCTCTTTACATGGCACAGTTAGCTGATGGTTCCTTAACGTCAACAGAGGATGGATGCAGCTTCGAGGCCAATGATCTTATAGATAATTCAAGTTGCAACTCACAGTTGTGGGAGTTGTGAACTTTGTCCAGGAAAATGGCAACGAATGCAAGCAAGCATCTACCGTACATTCAGGCGTTCTGGTCTTTGGCATGACAATTTGGATGGCTCTTCTATTCCCTGACACGCTCGGAGGAGTCAGGTATAAGGATGCCACTGATGCTCCTGAGGACAACTACACCTTCCCCTCGACAGACGTTCGTAGGCAGAAGATTCTTGTCATGCCCTGATCATGCGGCTGATCCCAGTAGATTTTACGCACTGCATCCTCCTTAGAGCTTAATTTCCTAGTTGCTATGCAGATCCAATTTTCTAAGCGCATTGTAGATGTATTTATAGTCCACCCGACAGCCAATAATATGATACGAGACACGAATCCTGCAGCGTAATGTTTTGTTTGGTTTTGAGGCGGGGAAAATTTTTGAATCCTAGAAGATATAAATAAGATACTTCCCCAGTAGATGATCACACGTCATCTTCTTCTTCCTTTCCATTCACGTTATGATCAATTGGTTGCATTTCGTATCTTTTTCATTCAGAAGAAACACATGACCCCAAACTAAGTTCACTCAAAAAGTTTTGTTTGGAAGAGAAACCATTTTAGGAAAAATATGTCTTGACACCTCCTCCTATGGCCTTGTTGCCACGTTAATTTCACCAGCATGTGATTATTCAAGGTCCAGCAATTAATACCCAACATACATATGCCAGAACACAGATCAGTGACCTGTAACAAGAAAGCCTGGAGGACAGGAAAAGCAAATAAACAGATAGCAACACCAATTGAAGATGGTTGTTCAAAGCCTTACTTATCAATACATAACTATTTAGTTGGACAACATACATAATTTCAAGGTAATCATATAAACTTAAGTCTCTTTTCGAATTTGTGCTTCTCTAAATTCTCTACCCGTGCAGTATCAAAAGTAGGGAACCATTTTGCCACCGAGAGAGCTAGACGTAGAGGAATTGCAATTGATGAGTTTCACTTACAAAGATTATTCCCGTTGGTGTGTACTAAATTAAAGATATGCGCATCAATTCTGTGATACCCATGGCTGACAAACAAAACCCTTAAAATTAAAGTCAGCAGCATTTCAAAGTAGCTCTGGCATAGCAGCATTTTTACACGGTATTCTTCAGGGATCCAAGTATTCAACACAGAGATTTTGCCATGTCAAATTTTTGTATTCAGAAACAGGTACATATTATAAATACTAATCAAATTTATACCAATTAACCTGTCATCACTCCTAAATCTCACTCTTCACCTTGACATCTCCATTTGGTAGCATACTTTGTGCCTGCGCAAATCGTTTCAGTTCCTACATTTCATTTAAACAGGTTAGTAACCAGCTAAAGCAATTGAAATTAAAAATAAAAATAAAAATAAAAGCAAAGGAAAAAAAAAGTCAGGCATGGCTAGAATTCAGAAAAGCCAAACAGTTCAAGAAAGAGAATAGCTTAACATAGACAAATACGACAACTGGACTTAGAGATACCTGTGAAGAGCTAATATCGCTCTATTTGCTTATATCATTAACACTGTCTTTCAGATATAATACATTTCTAGAAACATAGACACGGACAGTATCTCCACCTATCAACATCCAAAGTACATGGTCACTGTCTGGTAATGTCCACCAGAGGTCTCTGCAAATAGTTGCAGTAACAAAATCAACATTCACTCGATCAACATATCACCATCTCTTTCATGGCATCTTGCACTCCCACTCCCCCGGGCTCAGTCTTTTGTTGAAAACATGAAAACTGATAAAGACAATATCCCCAGCTAGAGTTCCAAAGAGATCCAAACACTTAAGCTCGTCGTGTAAATACCATTTCACAGCTGCAACTGGAAATGGCTTGAACAAAATTCACACTAATAGTAATCTTGCATAGTCTATGTAACAACAATTAATTAAACTTAAAAGAATTAGTGGTCCCTTAATATCATAGGCAGCATGGCAATAACTTCACAAAACTTTGGCAGTGATGCAACACACAACTACAAAATTCAGGGGCGCATGCTTCCAACATATACCACAAACACATATAAAGCTGACCAAAACTATTTTCAGAGCCATCTTTGGACATGTCTGAAGAATACTAGCAAAGCCGAGACTTAGATAGTAACTCACAGCTGCAGAGCCTGCACGTATGTCCCTGTAAGCTTCCACCTCGTCAGGGAATGCCTGTTCAAGTTCTTCTAGAAGATGCCTACGCAGACCCTGAATCCAAAAACAGGTAAAACATTATTCTTATTAGTGCTAAAATCAGATAAAGAGAGTAAGAGAACACGAGTGAAGCATCATGAGGGAAAAGCAGCAAATGTCTTCTGGTACATGATCAAGAGAAATCTCATATCCTCGTTTGATTGCTAAAACCAGTTTTGATAATTGAAAATTTTATCCAGATTACAGTAGAAACTTACTGTGCAATAGAATCTCACCCAAAGATGATTCCAAAGGAATGTTATCAAATGATCGTGCACTAAAAAAAGCTTCTCATCACATCAACAAATACTTCTAGTCAACAGGAATAAGCTATAAGCACTGCAGTAATTGAAATGCAAAATTCAATAGGTGCCTTCTTCTTCTTTTTTTTCTTTTTTTTTTCCCTTTTTTTTGGTTCTAACAGGTGCCTTCTTCATCTGAGAAGCTGATAGCTAATTTCGGGAGCAGGCAGCCATAGTTACAGGTAATTTTTTGTTTTTGTTTTTTTTTTTTGGGGGGAGGGGAGGGGAGGGGAGCGGAGGGTGGGGGCTATGCTATCAAGAAAAGAAGCTTTAAAAATGGAAACTTGGCAGGCCTCGAAATGGAACTCTCCACACAATAAAAGGAAATGTAGAACAAACAATAAAATCAAACTAAGACCAAGAAAAACTTGAAATAAAATAGTAGGTTAGAGGGATTAAAGAGAAAAGAAACCTTGAAGGCGTCAGTTTTGCCTTTGGTTATCTGATTCTTAGCAATGCAATTATTGATAACATCCTTGGTGAACTCATCCGGATTCTTCCCATCATCAATCAAGCTGCATACTCCAACCAATGATTCCAAGATTGGGGTTTGATAGAACATAAATTGAAAGGGGAAGGAAAAAGAGAGAAAGCAGTTACTTGAGAACCTCCATAGGGACCTGAATGTTGCACTTCTCAGCTAATTTCGACACATTATCCAGCTCCAAAACCAGATTATTTCTGTCCGGGAGGGGGAAAAAAAGCTAAGAAAAGAATTTGGAGTGCAGAGTCAAAAGCAATTGTAAATTGATAGACGCTGAGGAATAATGAAGGAGGAGGAAAGAGGACGGTACAGGCGTTGGAGGAGGGGGAGCTGGGAGGCGACGTTGAAGGAGGAGACAGTGAGGTAGAGCTGGTGGAGAATTCCTAGGGTTTTCTGAACAGAGTTGATGACTTGGGTAAGGTTGTGCTTAGGGTCGTCGATGGGGTTAGGGGTGGAGGCATTCATGGCGGTGGATTCCACCGGTGAGGCGTCGTTGGACTGAGAGATTGTCATGCCGTTGCCTCCGCCGCTAACTTGGGGGGTTCCCACGACTGTGTTCTGCGATGACTCCATCTTCCTTCTTCTCACCCGATCGATTCCCGGAGGAGAAATAAAATAACGTTGAGGTCCTTCTAGTAGAGTATTAGTAAAAATACTAGTACGACTTTTCTCAGCAAAATGCCCAAAAGGGATGCGATGCCTTCTTTTTAGTCCTTTGTTTACGGTTTACGTAATACCTCCTCCGTCTCATTTCTTTTGTCTATATGATAAGACTTGCGATTCTGCTATGAGTGGCAGCAGTAACTCATCATTGGATTTGGAATTTGGATCCAATGAGCATCTGCAAATCCATTATTCAATTTTGACATACCCTCAACTCCACGACTCGGAGCGAATTGGGATCCTTCTTTCGTTTGTTGATAATCAATTAAGTAGTACTTAAAACTCTCAATTAATATTGCTACTTCGCCATATTTTGCTCTCACATTCGAATGTGTTCCGCACTGACAAACCATTCCTACTAGTTTCCATGCAATTTGGCCACTTTTCTCCTTGGGAGAAAGCACGTCCAAGTTTTAGGTAATTCAATCAATTCTCTCTCAGGAAAGAGAGTTTTGTGAAAACGGTAAATAGGCAATAGGTTTAAATGAAACGCAGGCACAAACTTCAGACTGAAATGGTAAAAATCCTTAAACCATTAAAATAAAATTCATCCACCAAGCGATAATTTGAGTCACAACAATCTCCAAGTATGAATGAAGGTGTTCACAACAATTGTCACAACATTTAAAAAAAAAAAAAAAATTGAACAGAACATTCAAAAACTTCTTGAGCTCTGAGAGCCTTCCTAGAAACATGCTTGATGGACATTCATAGGTATATATATCCCTCTACTTGATCTTCTTCTTTGGCCTCAACTGCAACAAATTTAAAGAAACAGAATCAGCGTGTTTGCAATAGTAAGCAAGATAAATGACTCTAGGAAAATCGTCATGTTAGCACACGTGTCGTATGATACACTCACCTGGTTGCTGTGCCCGCACTTCTTCTTCCTACAGTTCACAGCACGAGGATGCAGCCGTGCATAACACCTAGAGAAGAATTCCGATCAATAATGTCACTGCTCCACTAAAGGTTTGTTGGGAACGCACGGGATCGCAGACACACAACTCAGATCAGTGAAACATACAGAGATATCAAATAGATCGCCATCTTAAGTTCAATTCTCCACTACATGCCTGAAGCCGGTACTTCAAGACTCAGGCAAGTTCCTATTGCCTCAGGTCATGACAATAAATATGCTCATGACGATTAAATACACTTCTGTATATGCTCCAAAGTAATCTTGATGAAGGAAAAATAAGAAACAAACACTTAAAATCTTTTTCCGGATCAAATGAAAACCCGATGAGAAAAGACAGAACAAAGGCAAAATAAACAACTATGTGAACTTGTAATGAATTAGTAGTCCACATTATGGTAAGACCATCCTCCATTCTTCTCCAGCAGAAATAAACTCCGAAAACACAAGCACCCACACATCAAACTGATCTTCTCACCTATGCCTCATTGACATTACATTGGGAAAAAAATTGCTCAGCACTTGCTACTCGAGATCTCAAAAAAAAAAAAAGATGACTGTCAAATTCTCACCCTTTGGCAAAATTTACCGAGCATCCTAGCATGATCAACATTTGAGTCCAAGCTTAAAGCAAATGGTTATTTGGGCCATTCTCCGACACAGTAGGGGCAGTTTAACTAATTAGGTGCAATTCAGAGCATGTGTAGTTTAAAAGCATGATATTGTGACAAGATAGACCAGATGAGGAGGAAGGTATTTCCAACAGCCTGAGCCCTCAAATAAGATTATCAAAAGCTTCTGAGCTTGGCAGTTCTAGCTACCAGAGGGAAAAGGAACACGAAAATGAAATGCTTTATCCACAGAGGCAAAACGATCAAACTGATCTAAACAAATATTAGGGCAATTCAACAAAAATTAGTTTCCCAATTTTAATGAATGATTACACAAGCACAAGCTAAAAAAAAACACAGTTAAGCAATATTCTATCACTTAGTTGTGCGCTGCATAACAGAAATATCCAAAATTGAGATATCTACACCGAACTTGATAGTGCAAAAAGAAAACTGTAAATGCGAAAAGAAAATTTACTTGCGGCAAATCATCTTCTCCTGATTGTACTTCCTAGCCAAAGCCATCAAAGACGGTTCAATGATTCCACCACGAAGCCTCAGCACCAGATGCAGCGTTGATTCTGCCAAAATGACAAAAATAAAATTCCAAATCACACACTCTTTTTCTTTTTTTTTTTAAGTAGTAAAATCACTTATTTAGTTAGAACACCATCAGTTCAGGACTTAGAAAGGAAAAAAAAAGTAATAATAAAGATGAAAAGTAAAATAAGAGGAGGAGGAGGAACCTTTCTGGATATTGTAATCGGCAAGAGTGCGGCCGTCCTCCAACTGCTTTCCAGCAAAGATCAACCTCTGCTGGTCGGGGGGGATTCCTTCCTTGTCTTGGATTTTGGCCTTCACATTGTCGATGGTATCACTCGACTCAACCTCTAGAGTTATGGTTTTCCCTGTTAGGGTCTTCACGAATATCTGCATCTTCCTCTGCTGTCTTCCTCCGCTATCTTCCTCCTTTGCTCTCCCCCCTCTTTCTCCCTCGCCTTTTATAGCTAGGGTTACTTTCGAGATGTCAAGCCCAAATCAACAGGTACTTCTAGCGCAGTGTTGCAAATTTCTAGGAGTATGCTTTATACAGCCCATTAGCCCATCAAGATGTCTATAGCCCATCAAGATGGACTCATATCTCACTCCAGCGCTCTGTTTCCACTTTTACCCCTGTCCCAAATTCTATGGCTCATGTTTGAAGAAATGCTATCAAAATTCTGTGGCTCATTTATTTATTTTTTGACAAATAATATTTGCATTGCAAAATAATTCTTTGATACTCTGCTTCTTCCTTCACGTAATACAAAAATTAGATTGACGTGCAAATATCACTTGCCTTTTCTTTTCTTTTTTTAGGTTAAATAGAGGTGTTAATTTCATTTTGTCCCCTCAAACTATATACGGAGTCCCACTTCAGTTCTTGAACTTTAAAATGAAACACTTAAATCTCTAAATTACAAAATGTGTTTCGATTAAGTAAAATCAGTGACAAAATTCGAAAAATTAACGATGTATTAGAAGTGTGGAGAGCACGCTCCATTAGTGTGATTGTGTAACTATTATAAACCAAAAGAATAGGGACATAAGATAATTTTACCTTTCTTTTTAATTCCTTCTTCTTCATCCTTCCATTTTCCTTTATTTTTTTCCCATATTCTTCTTCTTCCCCATCCTCCCTAGTCGCATCCCCACCTCTACCACCCCATCTTCCACCACTATCACTCCCTAACATCTCCCTTCCCAACACCTACCAACCCACTATTTTCAATCCCTTTTCTACCCCTGCATCTTGTTGGTCACCCAAACCCATCACCGCTAATCCTTTCTCACTGTTGACTCTCCCCTCTTTCCAATCATGGCTGATCTCCACCCATCTTAGCCATAATTGAATTTCCTACTTTTCTATGTTTATTTTCAATACCAAGCTTCTAAGGATAAAACATATATCAAGAAGTTCAAAAAAAAAAAATCAACTTGAAGCTTGAAATTTGTTTTTAGATCTATTGGTATGGGATCTTCTATGGAGGTTGCAATGAGGTTTTATTGTGTGAAAGAATATTGAAAGAAAATGCAAGAAACCTATCGGACAGCAATTCCCATAAATTTTCCCCTTTACTAAACCATACTAACCTTCTGTATCTGAATCCGATTGTGATATCAATTCGAAGTCTCAACCAAGTACCCGTTCAATTTGTTTTCATCGTTTAGCCAATTTAGTTCACATCCCCTGCTTTGAAGTCTAAATTATGTATTCTACTTGAAATTTTCTTTTTTGGCCTTCACGATTTTGGACGATGAGCATAAAGATGACCTAAGAGGCTTTTCCAATCCCTTGAAGTTTCTTTTCTTTGGGAAGAAACTGAGCAAGCCGATTTTGGAAGCGAGTGAACTCGCTACTTTAACTTCGCCGCCAATAATCCGAACGAACACTTCCACCACTTGGGTTGGGTCAAACTTCGGCAACACTTCGGATTCGATGAAGAAGCTATTGCTATTGGTGATGATGCTACTTAGGGAAGAAAAAGCTTGAAAGCCAATGACAATTATTGGGGGAAGGGAAAGGAGGTTGTCTACTGCATCAATTGGTTGGGTTCCTTTCATTGAATTACTAAACTACACCCTTTTTTCTTGATATTGGCCAGAAAAGGAAGGATGAAGAAGGAAAAGACAAAAAAAAAAGACAAGGATGAAATTTATTTTATGTCCTATTTTTTGGTTTATAACACTTACAAAAGTTGAAATTAACACTTACACAGCCATCAAGTTTTTTATTCCATCACTGATGTTACTTATTGTAACACATTTAGTAGTTTAGGGACTTAAGTGTCCCATTTTGAAGTTCAAAAATTGAAGTGAGAATTTGTGTATAGTTTGAGGGGATAAAATGAAATTAACCCTAAATAGAGGACCATAAGATAGACTCATATTTGGCATGACCCCCTCGAAATTTGGTGAATCCTCACTCTAGAGTTTAGAGAGTCAGTTATTGGCCCAAAGCTGCATTCGATTGCATGGTTCGTAGTAGGTTTTTGTATTACTCCTATCGAATGGGATAAGAAATTTGAAGATTTGAAGACTTCTTGCTTTGCGGTAAGAAATTTTAAATTTCAATAGTGCTCAAGTAATATATTTAAGGGTAAATTACCTTTTACCCTCTTGTGGTTTGGTGTTTTATTACACAACCGCTTTACGATTTTAAAACCCATATATAACTCCCATATGATTTGGATTAATGTGTTAATGATAGTTTTTTCATTAAAATTAACGATTAATAGTAAAAAGTCAAAATCAAACTAATAAATTTATAAATATACCCTTTCATTACTTTTTTCCTCCAAACATAAAAACAAGAATTGAAATAAAAAAATAGACAAATAAGCAATAGAAAATATCATCAAAGATTTAGTTTAAAAACCTATAATGATATTTGTAGTCAAAAAAGATTTGGTATTTTTTGTTTCTTAGTTATTTGTTGTATATTTTCTTTCCATCTGTTTTGTTTTCTATTCATTTATTTTTCTTTTCCTTCCATCTCTTTTGTATTTGGAGAAAATTAATATTATGTAAGCCAAGGTATGGGTAGGCTTTCAAAAATCATCTCTAAATAAGAGAGAGATAAAAGGAAAAAAGTAGTGAAAGAGTGATTTGTCAATTTATTAGTTTAACTTTGATTTTTTTACTATTGACAGCTAATTTTAATTAAAAAATTAATTGTGATGCTTTAATCCGAATTTATGTGAGAGTTATGTATCGGATGTTTAAACTATAGGGGGTTTAATGAGAATCAAAAAGGGCAGGACAGTAGTCGACATTCGTTTGTTATTATTGTTGGCATTCTTCTTCTTTTGGTTGTAGGAGAAAACATTAGTCGAAATGTTTAAAAGAATAGAAACATATAATAAACTTCAATGTGCAAAAATCGAAAAAATTGAGGGCTTGAGAAAAGACACAAGGTTAAGAATTACCAAAACTAAGTGGGGTCCAGCAGAGTCGAGATCATAGACACGATTGTATTAGTATTACCCAAAAAGGAAGCAGCAACATAGCGTACTTACTTGTATTGTATGCCATCGTTTACGGTTTTACATAAAAAAAAAAAAAAAAAAAAAAACAGCAACCACTAAAAAGTAGTAGCAGCAGCGAGACAGAAGACGTGCGTGGTCTTCTTCTTGTGTTTTTTTAATGCTTTTGGAACAAATTGGTGTCTTGCATTCTGGAAAGGGCCTTCTCAAGCTGGCTCCATTTCTGCTCCAGCGTCCCACTATAGCCAATCGACATCCTAACCAATCCGGGCGAAATGCCGGCCAAGGCCTTCTCTTGGGCGTTCATCTCGCTGCTGGTGCTGCTTCCGGAGATGGACATTAAGGTCTCATGGTAGCCCAAACTGACAGCCATGAACCCAAACTGAGTGTAGTTCTGCAGAAGATTCATGAAACGGTTAGCCCTCTCCTCAGTTTCCATGTCCACGCAGAGGATGCCCCCGAAGCCGTAGTCCTTGTTGGCCAAGGATTTCAAGGTGGAATGATCAGGATGATCATCGAGTCCAGGGTAGATGACTTTGAAGCCCAGTTTCTTCATGCGGGTAGCGTAGGTCAGAGCCCGGTGGCAGTGCTCCTTGATCCTCAAGCCGAGGTGGGGGAGCCTCTCTGAAAGTTCAAACGCCACCTTGGGATTCATTGTTGGACCAAGCAGCATCAGAGCACCTTGATGCAGATCCATCATGGAGTTCACCAGGCTCGCTGGACCGCACACAGCACCTGCAAATTGTAACCCCCAACATTTGCCATCCTTAAATCATAATGGAGCGTACTTGGGAAAACCCACACGAACATAATAAGAAGTCACGATCATAGCAAGATGCCGGAGGAGCAAAATTTTATACTACTTTACTTATATCTATATCTATACACGCAGTGTTTATTATTAGTACTATTACTTGTTAGTTTCAGTATGTTTGCCAAATTAATTCGGGTTCACTGCAGGAGCAGAGGCTTTTTGACAAGCTGAGCAGTCCAAAAGTGGAATCGATTCTACACCAGAATCCAGAGTTTTGTTGAATAAAATCCTGCATGCCGCGCCCGCCCATGGTGAAAAAGATAAAGCCCTGATCTTGAACGGGCACCCTAATTAAAAGCGGCAAAGCATTTAAGAGAGGTTTGATGTGCTATGGAGGGTACGTGTGGACGAGATTAACTTGAAGAACATAACATTTGACGTCTTTGCTTGTTACTACTATTTATTATATTCTTATTGATTGTTGTTGCCGCTGCCTCAAAGGCAATTAAACTAAAGGCGCTCTACAGCTACAGTTGTTGCCGCCGCCGGTCGCTCTACAGCTACAGTGTGTGATACTTTGATGCCACATCACACGTTGCCATAAAAGAAACCAAACCAACTCATAAGCTCGCTGGCGGTAACTTCTTTTTTTTTTTTTTTTTTTTTGTCAAATACTTGCTGGTGGTAACTTGAAGTGGCACTAAAAAGAAAGAAGAAGAACTAAAGAAGCCAAAAACAGATTGGAGAGAAATAATAAAGCAGGCATGTGTGACCGCAACTCTTGACTTTACGTGGGAGTCAGTGGCGGAGCCACGTGCAAGCAAAAATTAGTTTTAGGCTTAGGTAATTTTAAAAAATTTTAAAGACTAAATTTTACTCAATTTTCTTTTTTTTTTATATACATAGACCCGAACAATTGAAATTTCATAATTCTTAAAATCACAATAATTTCGAATTTGTTTCAAGTTATAGTTCAAAAATAAAATTTTCAAAAACAAGATTGAGAAAATCAATTCTTCAAATTTCAAAAATTTTCAAAAACAAGAAATTTTCAAATGGACAATAAATTTTTTATTTATAATACGAAATTAAGCTACTATAATTTTTATTTATTTATAACACGGTAAAGATAAATTTCTTAAAAGAAACTCGTAGAAGATGAGGTTGTTGGTGATTCACAAAATATTGTTAAAAAAAAAAAATCAAGAGATCCATTTGATTATATTGAAAAAGATGTATTTAACAAAATTGATAATGAATTGAATTTGTAATGTTTTAAAAAAAAAATAACACTCGTATGTTTTAATTTTAATAATCAGTGTATAACATTAGTAGTTTTTATTTTTATTTTTTAAAAATAGGTGTTGTTGTACTAAAATTTGACCCCACTTACACTTAATATGAGGTCTTAGGTCGGCCCCCACAAGATCCCCACCTTCAGGCGTGGAATGGACCATCTATTGTCTCATTCTCGTACTAAGCGCAACTCGTGTGGATTCGACAAACATCTTATCCGCTAGGTTCCATAATCAAACCAATCTTTAACCCCAAAGAATCTCGCCTCTTTTGACGTCATGAATTTTTGGCTAATGTGCAGACATCGAATTACTAACAGAGGATTCCCGCGGTGGGGAATCGGAGAAATCTGTTCTTATCTTCTTCTTCTTCTTCTTCTTCTTTTTTAAAGTGAAAAAAAAATAAAATAAAATTCAGTGGAACTTAAAAGCCCCCATGACACCAAAAGTTGCTTTTGTGCAAAAATGACCCTGAAATTAAAAATTAGACTGTGGCGTTAAACACTTTAACAGCAGCAGCCCCTTTCAGGTTTTACCCAAAATAGAACTAGAAGGCCAGAAGACAGCTAGAGGGCTAGAAGAAGCCTGGAACACAACACCGACGAAGATTCCCAGACGGACAGCCGTACTACTACTACTACTAGGTTGGTCGGTTACAAAACGGTCCTATGAGTAAGAGGGAAGACGAGGATGATTCACAAGAAACGAAACAACAAAAGCATAGTGATGTACCTGCAATGATGTCGGCGCCGCCACTTATGAACTTGGAGATACTGTGAACCACCACATCAGCACCCAACCTCCCGGGCGACATTACCATGGGTGCGAAAGTGTTGTCCACCACCACCGTCACCCCCTTGTCATGCGCTATCCGGCACAGCTCCGGCACGTTCGCCACCTTCAGCGCGGGGTTCGAGATCGACTCAAAGTACAGCACCTTGGTCCTCCCCTCCACAATGGCTTCCTTCACCGCCAGGTGGTCCCTGATGTCCACGAACGACGTCGTGATGTTGCACGCCCTCGGCATGAAATGGGACAGCAGGGCGTAGGTGCCCCCGTAGAGGGTCCTGGAGGCCACCACGTGCCCCCCGGAGCTGCACAGTTGCAGCAGCACGGACGAGATGGCCGACATCCCCGACGCCGTGCAGTAGGCTGCCTCCGTTCCCTCCAGGGCGGCCATCTGGCGGCTCAGGTTGAGCACCGTCGGGTTGAAGTGGCGGCTGTAGATGAAGAAGTCACGGTCGGGGCCGAGCTCGCCGGAGAACATCCGGCGCATGGTCTCGGGCTCCATGACGGTGAAGGTGGCGGAGGCCTCGATGGACATGTTAACGCCGCCATGCTCGCCGAACTCGTGACGGGCATTGGCCAGAGCGGAGGCGGGGTCCTGAATCTGATCGGGCCAGAGGGTGAGGGGCTTCATTTGTTTCTTGGCCACAACCAAGTCATCGCGGTCCCAATTCTCGTCGGAGCCGGACCTTTTTCTGGTTGGCGTGACTACGCTGTTGCGATTGATCCCAGTTTCGGCCATTTGTCGCGAGGCGAGCGATTGCACAACAAGTTCCTTTTTCTTTTTTTTTTTGGTTCAAATTTTACTAATTTAATGAATATTAGCAATTGGTACTAATTGATAGCGAAGGGGAAAAGTAGAGGATAAATTTGGAAGAGGAATTTGAGAAGGAAGAGGCGAGGACGAATTTTCGGCTCAGCTGCTGCGTTGTTAATTTATAGATACGATGTACAGAGAGACTAGAGAGGAGGAAGGCTGAGCCAGATATAAGAAAATAGGATAGGACTACTCCTACGATAGAAGTTAAAAGAGTAGTATTTTAATGAATTGGAGGGGGTTTTTGTGACGGTATTGGTATCGAGCCTGGAGGAGTATTGCCTCCTTCGAGTTGGAAAATACTGTGTACTAATTGTAATTACCATAGCAGGACTGGTTCAGTGAATCTGGTCGTATATTTCAGGTCTGCTAAGCTTCTTTTTTTTTTTTTTTTTTTCATTTGACTTGAAGAGGGAGGAACAAAGTCTTTTTTTTTTTTTTTTTTTTTGGCTTTTGTGACCAACGGCGGGATTAGGCTCACTTTCAGGTTTCAATGCTGCTTGCTTTGTTTGCGTACGGTAGCCAAGGAAAAAGCTTCCGCCCTCCATTCCTACTAATTTGATCTTCCTACTTCAGGAAATTGCTTGTTAGTTTTATGAATTAAGAAAGAAGAAAAACCTTTGCACAGCTACGTACACCTGCAATCCAAGTGTTTGGGGAGTCCCAAGTTGAGGAATTAAATGTCAGTAGTACTATTCTTTTCCATTTGGGACCTTTCCAGCATTTGTGCTATCTCACTAAATATTTTTTTCCTTATTCTAAAGATATTTTTCAATCTCACTAAAACGGAACATTTCCTTCTTGGGATATTCAGTAGTCTCCCATTTAGCATTAGGCAATTATATACTCCCTCCGTCCCACTTTGATAGTCTTATTTTCCTTTTTGGTCTGTCCCAAATTGTAGTCCACTTTCCCATTAAGAAATGTAATGATCTTTCAAATTGTCTACAATACCCTTATTAAATATCTTGTTATTAATACATTGTTATTAAATACTAACCCATTACATTGAATACATTGAACTTTTCCAATGCACTCTTCGTTATTAGCATAAGGGTATTTTAGGAAATTATTAATCTAAATTTATGTTTCCAACCAAATTAATTACACTTTCTTAATCTGTGTGAAAAAAAAAATCAAGATTAGGTAAACGGGACGGAGGGAGTATATATATCTTCATTCACCGATGACGACGCTGTTGAGGAATTAATGCACTGCATGATCTAAAAGTTTAATCAATGCTTTATGGTCACACAATCTGTCGTTATACTTTCCTTTCGAAAGAAAAAAAATATCGACTTTTTTTTATGAAAAAATTATGAGAAATCACATTTGTTAGATCAGAGACGGGAGCGACCGATTTTGTATCATTGCCCCTTCTAGACACACATTTCTCGTTCTGCATGCGGAGATCTGAAGCTCGCTATCAGGGTCAGGACAGAATTATAGCAGGGGCAGTATTTCTTACAAAGAGACCCAACATTGACAATAATTTTTATTAAAGATTAGGAAAAAAAAAAAACTTAATACTGCTACTACTGTATCAGACGCCTTTTCTATTTGTATTTGTATTTAGAAAGGGCCAACTTATACTACTATGAAATAAAATTTGTTAATAAAAAAAAATCATGATCATCTTTGGTGTACTGTTTAGGATGATGCGGATGTGGTTCTGAGACGATTCACAGTCACATCATGCCGTACGATATAGGAGTATTATATGCCTAAGCCTTTAGAGAGAGAGAGAGAGAGATGGTGTGCGTGTGTGGTACGCCAGAAGGGTAGTACAGTAAATTTGTTCGTATGAACGTATGGTGCTTGTCCCACCACATGAATCCAGACGGCATCGTGCGTCTTTTGTATTTCTTCCTACTCGCAGAATTTGGAACGGGGAGCTTGTCAGTGTCGGTCCCATCCTCATCTTCAATGGCATTCCTTTAGAAATGATGATTTCTTCAGATAAAGAAACATTTTCAGGTCACATGTTATGTTTGTTAGGTTTGTAGGATTTGTTTTCCACGTGATTGATTATCTGAGCGCCAAACACTCGAAGATAACCTGTGCTGCTGCTTCATAGGGATATTTTGTAGTATTACTGCTTGCTGCTTATTTGGTACTCCCTCCGTCCCACTTTATTAGTTTTGTTTTCCTTTTTCGTCCGTCCCAAATTGTAGTCCACTTTCCCATTAAGAAATGTAGTAATCTTTCAAATTATCTAAAATACCCTTATTAAATATCTTGTTATTAATACATTGTTATTAAATACTAACCCATTACATTGAATACATTGAACTTTTCCAATACATTGAATACATTGACTACATTGATTAGCATAAGGGTATTTTAGGAAATTATTAATCTAAATTTATGTTTCCAACCAAATTAATTACACTTTCTTAATCTGTGTGAAAAAAAAACCAAGACTAACAAAACGGGACGGAGGGAGTATCTAAATTATTATTGTTCCAACAGTGTGGTTGGACTTTTCAACGGCGGAAAAAACTTTTCACGGTTGGACTACTCAGCTTCCACACCAAAAAAAAAAAAAAAAAAAAAGGGATAATGATTGATGTCAAGAAAACTTGGGAGGACAAAGGCATCTCTGCTGGGAACTTGCAACATTCGGACCACAGGCACGCACGCAAGTTTTGGCTAAGATAAGGGTAAGGGTTATGCTGCGTTGGATTGCCATGCTTTAAACACGTACTAGGAGTACTGCAAGAGCCGGCAACGATCAGGACTCAACGACAACAACACAAAGTCAACTGAGACCAGCATTCCTCCAAATTGCAAGGAGCCCTGCTCATGGATGGTTGTTGTTCAGTCTTCGGATGGAAGAACATCATGAGCCGGAACCCCAGGGAAGGGAACTTGGCTGGGATATCGGGCCACATGCAATAAATCGTCCAAGTTTGAAATCTCCACCATTCATATGGATGGATATCATATGGATAGTGATGCTGATACGTGCCTGGTTCCAGTTTTGGCAGCCACGGTAACAGCACCATTCAAGGTTTTGCCGCACGGAGTACCAAAAGAATCTCCAAACGTTAATGCTGTTTCGAACCTATTTCCCATCCCTTTTGTTCTTGTTATTATTACTATTAAGATAGGATGGAAAATTATCAAATCTACCCTGCTGAGTGGTCAGAGACACGCACGCGCGGGTGCCAGATTGTCATCATTTTGAAGAGATTGTCATCATTTTGAAGAGTGAAGAGGCGGATAAAATACACTTGGAATCCTCGGTGACATTTTATCCACTTGGAATTCTCGGTGACATGTTTTCTATGTCAATCCAATGTCATCAATAGTGTTGCGCCAAGTGTCATGTTATTATTTAAACTTGTATTAAATCAAGCCAAGTTGAATTATTAAAAAATTAATGTGTAAATAATAACAAGACACTTGGCACAACACTATTGGTGGCATTGGATTGACATATAAAACATGTCACCGAGGATCTCAAGCGAATAAAATAGATGGCAATTACTCATCAAGTTTTGGCAGTTGTCATAAAAAAATCAAAAAATAAAAAACAACATGACGCGCGCGCACACGTCAGACGTCAGCGAGCGATAGATAGACTCGTCGGAAATGATATATATATATATATATATATATATATGTGTGTGTGTGTGTATGATCTGCATTACATTTTCTTCATTTTGAGGTAACATCCATAAATGCATATAATGAATGAAATGAATCAACGATTCCAACACAATACAATGAATGGGTGAGAAACCGATCGGATGTCCTGGACGGTAGCGTACCCGTTCTTTGTACTTTCTCGAGAGGAGAGATCAATAAAGGGATGCCTCGACATGTTGCAGGCCACCCGATCCGACGCTCGAGCAAGCAGCAGCGCGCTCCAGATGTTCAAGAAATTCCATCACCGGGGGATCAGTCCAAGGCGCTCCTCTGGGAGCTTCACCACCAGCTACCCATCCTAGGTGACCGCCTTTGGGTGTGACTATTAATAAGCAATTCGAGTTTGCCTTTGGGAGGAAGAGCAAACTCAATCAATCAGGGTCAAACGAAATTGCTCATAGGATTTTTAATAACACCATGCATGGTTTTCATAACCCCCCCAAAAAAAAAAAAAAACCAGCAAGGAAATGCAAATGCCTGTCTATATTTCATTTATCGGTTCTCCTCCGTTGGAAAATGACAACACCGTCCGAGCACATTACACTACATGGAGTATAATGAATGATAAAAAGCATCATCATCCATGAAATGCATATGGCACTCCATGAGAAGAAACAACAAACTCCCCTGAGGAGTGAGAAATGGAATAGGAATCAAACCAAGTGGGTTACAGTCAGCACCCTCGTCGCTATCCAATTTGTATGTTTCAAAAGTCAATAAGACCCTATAAGATAAAAATATTGATGGTCCCACAAAGTACAAGAGAAGTCAAAAAAACACTGAAAACTAGTATGTGAGATAGATGCAATTGGTCCGGGGTTTAGGTTTGTTAACTTGTCTCTTGAGATTTCTCAAGAAGGTGAAAGAGAGATAGATGCAAATGGTCCTATCTTCAATAATAACCAAACAGTAAAGATTTTTCAACCTTTTCCCTTTGTCCCAATGATCAGTGTTACTGAATTCCTGCGTCAAAACATACTCATCCTCAAGATATATTTCATCATCTTTTCCCCTTAAAGATGGTAGCCTGAAATTTCAGTACTTTTAGAGATGGAAAGGCTATCAGTCGCATAAAAAACCAAGGCATCTATTATTATTTTTATATTTGGGCAAAATGCCAATCACCTCAATAGAGAAACATACTACTATAAATAATGCAGAAGCCAGAGCAGAAGGTTTAGGAGTGCGTCTAAGCTGTATTTAGAGCTCTTTGATGGAAATCAGAAATAAGTACTTAGTCAGCTATAAACAAGCTAGACTCTAATAACTTTTGTACAAAATGATCTGAGGGAGAGATAAGAAGGTATGAACAAAGGATTTGTTAAACAAAACCAGATGGCCAATACAAGAGAAATCAGCCAAGTTGTTGTCATGTGAGAAGGCGATATTGAGAGAAAAAGTAAAAGTGCAAAATACTGATTATCTGGAGAACTTCAACTGGCATCAAAATAAATGAAGTACAACAGAGCCATAAACACGTCTATGTAGGCCAAGTGAAAGAATGACAGTTTTGATTCAGCACGTGGGATATGGAACAATAAAAAAACTCAAGGGAAAAACATCATAACTCCGAGAACTCATATCGAGCAAATTTAACACGAAAAGAGAAAGGAGTACAGCAGTGTATGCAAGTAACGAATATCTCAGTTTTCTCCATTTTGCACTAGTGTCAACAGCAAAGTTTGTCTAAGATACTTCGCTAGGCCAATCTATTCATAATCATCATCATCATCATACCGTGCGCCATATAAGGGTATAGGTGGATTTTCTTTATTGAAATTTTTTTTTACATAGTCAAAGGAAAAATCCATATATATGTACAATTCCTGAGTTCCAGCCATATACATATTCATGGATGACAGAACCAATTGACTGCATCGCTCTTTTAATTATTGTCCTTAACACAAACAATATATTGAGTTACCAACATTTTGATAGTTGCCTAAATGTGACACCAATAGTCTACTGCCAGCACTAGAAGCGCCGAAAAATAACATCTGTCAATCCTGTTTTTTAGATGAGCACACGAGACTTTCTCTCAGATAAATTGAAAAAATTAACCAACTTCTACTCAACATTTGACAATAGACATGAAAAGTTGTGCATACCTTAATATCTTCACGAGGAATTCCTCTAGAAGGAGCAATTGGATCATTTGCAGCCTGTAGGCAACATATACAAACAATTATTTTCGTAATACTGCTTTACTTTTGGCTGACATAATTCAAACAGGAGTAGTAAAACCCAACAATTTTATCATTCTTCCACCCATTATGCTCCTTATCCTCAATCATTAAAAAAAGATAAATCAACAATTTAGTGCTTCAAAATAAGAAGATGCCTAGGGTTGACTGGGGAATAGTCAAATGAAAAAGGAAGCAGAAATTTTTGAATCGCCACATAAAGTTCCTTAGGTAAGTTCCAAAACTACCAAAAAAAACTTAGAGAAGCATATCAACAGTATTCTTCCTCGCACTGCAGTTTTATTCTACATAACTGATAGGATTGTAAAACATATCATGCATTCTTCAGTATTGTTGGGATATACAGAGCAAAAAGATTTTCTTTGAAAAAATACGATATATCATCAGAATGTTCTTGCCTGAATACAGAGCAAGGGGATGCAAACATTCTTTATGGAATCTGAACTGCTTGAATTCGAGTAATAGTCATCCACTGACTTGAATCCAAATGACACTGCAGGTATTACGAAAAGAAGTTGAAGCAGCCAGTAAGTAACGATGCATATCAACAATCTATTCCAGCACAAGTATTAGTTACCTCGTGTTAGAGCTTCATCAAATTCTCTGACAGATTTGGCATTGGCAGCTGCTGAGATATTGTATTCACCATCCATCTCTTCAAACAAAGGAGCATGCCTGCAAAGGCAATGGATATATCCCTTGAACCAATGTGGGAAAGCATTATAACCAAATTACACATAATTAGGAATAGGGGAAACTTAATGAATTGGTGAGTTACTCGGTGAAAATTTTGCAGAGACCATTTGCTAGGGATTTGTCATAAACAATGTTAAAGCCCTTACGGAAATCTTCATCAGCAATGACCAAGTTGAAAGGATTGCATAATGATACAGCACCAGAAAGAACACAGGATCGAGATTCCTGTAGCAATAGAAGAAGTTACAACTGAGACTTATAAAATTTGATAGCCAGAAGCTATTGAATATGAATTTCAATTCCTCTTGCAAAGAAATGAGTCAGCTAGAAGCCCACATTTGTATTAATGCAATGTCCAAAAGTTACAGTTGGATGTGAATGAAGCATTTACACCTCAAACAAGTTTCCTGCATATAAACTGACAACCCTTTCAAGTATGAATAATCTCAATATCTAGATATAGTAGAAATAATTTCTAAAAGGTGAGTGGCCTTCTTCAGTATAGATGTAAAATCTAGTTGCTGAGAAAGAGTCATGACTTTTGCATTGCAAGGAAGGTAAGCACAGCTCGACAGAGATAGAGAAACAAAATAGATCAGTTACTAATGAATGGACACAGTAAAGAAGAAACAAAGCTTCCAGACTCTTAGTTGGACAGACATTTAATAACATTTTTACTATGACATCTGTAGTATTACAACATGAAAACTTGAAACTGCTAACAGCACTTGTCCCGGTTGGCCTTGTCATCATGGTTGAACTTTTTCCGTTCATGAAGAATAACTGTCAAAAGTGACGAGAGGAAATGATACTTGGCATGATATATTTGATCATATGCTCCATGGGCAGGCCCCTTGTATTCTATTTCAGGAAACAGAACCACAGATATACACATCCTCATCCAACACAAAGAAAGTCTTTTCAACCCTTTCATGGTGTCATAGAACTAGCTCTTGGGATACATTTATTGGTTTGTGTAACGTGCAGTTTTGAATAACTTTTGCCATGTTTGCCCTTTCTAGTGCTGTTCAGCATCCTTCTCCTGAACACTAATTATCCCATCTATCACCAACTCTTTTGTCCATAAAATGGCACAGACAAACTATATGCCATGGATAATCAAGGTAATGTTGTTGACTTGAAGTACAAGAGCTTTTATCTTCTCAATTTCGTTGATGGAACTTAAAACAACCAAAAGAGTTAACTTTATCGAATATGGTGCACCAAAAGGCAGCAAGATAGCAAAACTTAAGTTTAACACAACACCATCTAATTAGGTTTTCTTTTCTTAGTTTTGCTTAAGCTGTCATATTAAGAAAAAATGAATATGACCTTCTTTAATCTCCTAACCTCCCATATACAACTAAAGAAAGAACTTTTGTCTTCTTGCTTCTCTTCTATTCTTGTTTCATGAAAGTTTTTATTTTCTTTTTTCCTTTTTTTAATTTTCCCACAAACTTCTGCAAAGTGTTGCAGATGTTAAAGCATGAAATTCTCAAACAACTAGTCACTTATAATTTATTGCCAGTGAATACAAAGCACTTCATATACCTCGTCATTTATGATTAAAAAAAAAATCTGTTTGTGCGCTTGAGATGGGAGAGTCCTTGTGTCCCTACCCTTCCCAAATAAAACAGAAAATCACACCTGCAAACCTATAACTTGTGATGGAAGTACTCATTGCCTGAAATAACATCTACCTCACTAGCCTAATAAGCTCTTTAACACATATTAGCATCGCCACATTGTTATTTTAGATCAGGGAAACAAAAAATTTTGAAACTGAAAGGGTGAGAGGATATCAAAAGTTAGTTGGAATACCTGACCCAAATAACGAACAAGAATATTGGCGCCAAGAGACCATCCAACAGCATAGACATTGGCTTTCGGATACCGGTTGTTGACAAGTGCCACTACTTCTGACATATCTCCAAGAAATGAAGCCGAATAGAACTGCAAATAAGTCAGCTCGAAGATTCTTGCAAAATAAAGCAGCATAAATTCTCTTGTCCAATTCAAGCCAAAAAAAGGCTATTATAGTTGTAGCTAAATCTTCTTTGTTATACGCACAAAAAACTAATTGATCAAGTTCAAAGTTGATTCACATTAACGATGAGCACCAAGTAACGGAAAAGTGATTAAAAAAAAGATTGCAACTTGAGTAGGATACTCGAGGAGGAACAGTAGTAGTACCTGAGGAGTGGTGACAGGGCTTTTACCACATCCTCTGCTATTGAACACCACAACCCTCCATCCTTTGCTCCTTGCTCTCACCAACATATGCCTCACGTACGAGTCCTGACTCCCTCCTGTCAAACCTGGCTGCAACCAATTAACCAAATTAACGCTCGCAACCAGACCAATGACTTGTAAACCAAAACCAGGACAGGAAAGGGGGACTGTGGATGAAGCACTCCTCGCTTACCAGCAAAATGAGGACGGGGGCAACGGCAGACAAGCGAGTTCGGTCACCGGAGACCCAATCAAGTGCAACGGTGCCGTTGTCCTTTGTACGGAGGCACTCACGCCGGAATTTGATATCAGGGAGCGAACGAAAAAACGCGGCAAAGATGGTCTCCACGTGTCTATTCCAAGCGATAAAAGGGTAAGGATGATAAGGGGTGTGAAGGCTTGTGAGTGCTGGGAGGAATGAGTCCCGAGCTCCACCGATAACTTCCAGGGAGGGGTGAGGGGTAGGTTGGTCGGACATTGTCAACGGGGTGGTAGTGTTGGTTGAGGAGCGGAGAGGAGGGGAAGAGCGATGGTTGTGAGCTGGAAGTTTACGGTGGCGGAAGGGGGAGGAGGAGAGCGGGGTGGAAGTGGCAGTGGCGGAGCCTATGTAAAAATAGGCTCTCGCCATGGGGAAGTTGGAGATATGTATATGGGTTGCGGAGAGAGGAGTGGTTGGGACCCAAAGTAAAAGTTGAAGAAAAGAATCATCCTTCTTTTTTCGGTTGATGTTTTTTTCGGTTGATGTTGGCTCCATTTCTTTCCTATTTCCGCCGACTAGATTTCGGTGCATTTTATGCGTGCTATTTGAGTTCAAGTAGTTAGCCGCCTTCTTGCATTCTTACCTACTAGTTATTTATTAGTTTATGTATTTAAAAAGTGATTAAAAAATATATTCATAATATTTATAAAATAGTATAAATAATTTATACCATCTTGTACTGTACACAATTAGAAAAAAAAAACTCTTTAAAATACTACTAGTACCGGCCTCGCCTTTTTTCTCCGCATCATTTTAAACACGGTAACTTTATTTAACAATAAATATTTTTTTAATTAAGCATAACATGATTTTACATATAGTAATAACACCTTACAACTTACTTTGAAAGAAAAAGGAAAGGAAAAAGAAGCAATAATTGCGGTATATTATTATTATCGAGATAGTAGTAATAAGCAATATGTTGGTTGGATCATTGGCGGCATCTACTGAATGAATTCTACTCTCCGGTGCTTTCCAAGTACTTGCGCTTCTCCTCTTGGGTCATGAAAGCCGTGATGGGGAAGAATTTCCCAATTCCCAGGGGAGTGTTGAAGTAAATCTTCTTATGATCCGGATCATCAATGCTCATTTCGGCAATGGGAATCCATAAAAGAAGCTGCTTGCTCTTGACTCCTGTCATCTTTTTCATCTTGAATTTCTCTACGTAGGCAGTCACCTCAGTTGCGTAGCTTACGAGGGTATTGCTCCCAGTAAAGAAATGCTGATACGGCTTTTTCTGCTTCATCCACACGAATCCAGTCGCCCGAACCCTTCCACATTCTTCCAGATTCTGCAGGGGAAGCACTCCCTTGGGAAACCCCAATTCTTCAAGGAGTTGTATGGAGTGCTGGTAGCATGCTTCAGCTCCATAAACAACTTCTGCACCTTCCCGACGTTCTTGATCTGCTGCAGATGATCTCCCACTAGCCATTTCGCTATCGCAAAATGCACTGAGAGTTAATTTGGCCCGGATGGAAGTTTAAATAGCGTACGTGATTCAGGCTTTGACAAATCGAATTGCGCGTACGTCATGGAATATTGGAATGGAAGTTGAGCTAACACCAGTTGAAGGCTCTTTTTGTTCCGTTCCATTCGCGGGTTGCTTACCCATTTCCTACCAGCCGCCTATTTCCAAATTGTCGGTCATTCATTAGTCATTCCTAAATTAATAAGCATCGGGCAGAAGACTTTTTTTTTTCCCCCTACTTTGGCAGAATGTATTACTAATTGTTGATGGATTATGATAGCATCAAAGATATTAATTGTAATTCTCAAAGTGACAGACATTTGTGGAATGCTCCGAATTGTTGCTTGTATCGTGTAGAATTTTAAAAAAGTCATGAAAGTACATAAAAATCGGGGATAAAAATACCTAAAATATAAAGACGAGGAGATAAAACCGTGATAGATTTACAAAAAAAAAAAAAAAAAAATCGTGAACATGTTTACTACGAATTCTGCGCTATAATTTGAGGAATTTCTTTAGGCGGCACTTCCGTGCGTGTTAGTGAAATTGCGCCTTTCCAGAAGGCAAATGTGAGCGCGTAGTTCTTTTTTTTTTTAAAGGGACAATTTCACAAACCACCCCTCAAGTTTCTGACACTTGCACTGACACCCCCTAAGGTTTTAAAAATTTCACTAATCACCCCTTGCTTTTGAGATTTTGATAATGAAGAGGTGATTTCCGTCTTGCTGAAGCGAGTCTTCCGAACTGGAGAAGCGTCTTTATCCGGGACTGCTCCTAGGACGAGGTCACCTGCTTAGATTGCCGGAAGGGCTGAATCTCCCGGTGTAACTCCGAAACTTAAGTTAGTTCGGTTTGAAAGAAGCAATAAGGTAGACGATGAACTTAGTAAAGTTTTACCAGAAATTGGTCATCCCCCTCCTCAATGGAGGTGTTGGGTATTTATAGGGTACAATTGGGAGAGAGAAACTGTCAACACAGGTCCTCAGAGATTTGACAAGGACATCGTATCAGGTTGATCTAACTGGTCAGTGTGGGAAGCTGCATAAGGGCAGTGGTCAGATACGGACGGCAGGTGTCAGAGCAGCTTTTTATCATTCCAATGACCTGTGTCAGACGCCCTTTCCCGCCTTCAATAGTTGTTTGTTATTCTGGTGTCACCTCGACGTATGACCCGAAGTTCTTAGCCGAAGTGGTAAAATAGGTTGCATTCGTGTTGGTATTCAACGTGCCGATGTGGGGTTTCAGGAGACCGCACAGGATAGGGCCTCGGACTAGCCGAACCGAAATGGCCACCCTCAGATAACAATTCAGTCCAAATATGATTAAAAGATTATTTTCATAGTAAGATGAGATTTTTATTCCATGATTGCCCTCTTGGTCCATATATTAGTAGAAGATTGCAAGTTATCAAAAGGTTGAAATGATTAGTAAAGTTGAGGGAGTGTCAATATAATTCAAAAACTTTCAAACATCACATGGAAACATAAGCAATGTTTTAACAGCCATAGCAATGGCTACCTGCAAGCTTTAGCTGCCAGGTTTTTGATTCAGCTGGAAGTGTATATAAACATCACAATTGCATCTACACCCTCAAGATTGTGATTATGAGCAGCAAGGGTTTGGGTGCATATAAAGTTATTGTTTTGTGCTGCATTTAGAGTTTATAATGAAAACATTTAGTAGAAATTATGGCCTCTTCAAACCATACAGGAGAATCATGGAATTCACCCTCATATTTCAACAACAAAATACAACTTTTACTTAATGTAAGATTTAAAACAACACACCAAAATTTATTTCAACTCTTAATATCTTTCTATTATCCCTTTCTCATAATATAAATTTACACATAACAATAGGATACATGAAGAACAAGAATTTAGTTTTATTACCAACTAAAAAATCTACTGATCAAGTAAAGAAATTCATAATGTATTGTAGATAATATATTAGTTTTCTTGAAACCAATTCACAAGAACACTTTGCAATAGTATGCTAAGACAAAAAGGAAATTTATACTTTGATTTCTACTTTAAATCACCGTTACTCCTAATAAATGAATAGCATCTTCACTTTGTCTCCATTTTCTTCTTTTTTTTTTTCTTTATCTTTTTCTTCCCTATTTCTTCCCTTCTAGTTACATGGCTACAATATTAGAAATTTGTTCAATCATCTTTGTAAAATCATACCTGTCACAAAAATGACACCAAATTTCTTCCTCAATTGGTACCTTTCTATAATGGAAGTTTTAATTAGCTTAATTAGACATCAAATTTATGTTATTCTAGTTAAATATAATTAACTAATTTTGATGCATTTTTTCCCCAATTTTAAATTAGTTATTAGTCCCAATTTCATAGGACAAAGTGTTAATTTCAGCTATCATGATATAAGCAAAGTGCTCCAAATCTTTGCCAGAAGAGGTCAGTGAAATTTTTAAAATCTTGGGGTGTCAGTGCAAGTGTTAGAAACCTCAGGGGAGGTATGTGAAATTATCCTTTTTTTTTAAAAAAAATTATAAAAGCAGGTTTTGCTATTTAGTTGTGTTGCAGCTATTCATCAAAGATGCATCCATGAAAGAAAGATCAATTTGGATTAATCCCCTCGGGGGTGATGGAGGACACCTGATGCTACTTTTGTGTGTGCATGATCTGTTGACACTTGAAATATATACCGGCAAGTAATAAAAATATTACTCTACTACTACTAGCTAGGAGAAATGCAGTGGACCTGGCGGTCAGTTGTGCATCATTTGAAAAGCGCAAACAATTGGGTTGGGTGCGCTATTCATCAATCACTCCAGAAAACACCAAATACAGGCTGATCTTGTCGGTATCGCCTGAAATGAAATCTATCAGACAGCAACCCACAGAATATCTTGTTCAAAGCATAATACTTGTATATATGGTCGACTTATACTGTATTGAGACGAATAATAAGAAGAGCAGTAGTCTACTTTCCAGTTTGTTGTACTACTTTTGATCCCTTTTGCCATGCATGCTACGTTTTACCACTTAATTTGTCCCTTTTTCATCATGGCCGGTAATAATAATAATATTGAACAAATTATCCGGATGGTCACTAAATTTTTGCAATCGTCAAATTTTGATTATTAAACTATTAAAAGTTTGGTTTTGACCATTGAAATGTCTAAAGTTAAGACTCGAAATCATTCCATTAGATCTAGTCGTTAAGTATGTCAGATCTGAGTGCTCGCGTGATTTTCAACACATAAAAATATCGAATTTACTGTCATTTCAATCTGTTCTTTCCAATTATCCCTCTTCTCAAATCCAGCGACGCCAAAATTTTCCCCTTCTTTTTATACAAATGCTTCCCTAAAACACCTAGAGGCAACAAACAACCCTTTTACCCACAAAAAAAATATCGTATGATTAATACAGTTTTTGCCTTCTCTCCAAAGTCTTGCAATCTGATTTCAACTTGAATAACTTGACAACCATATCAATGGGAATGTCCTTGGATTTCACCTTATTTTGAGCGAATTCTGTAGTAATTTTATACAGGAATTTGATGGGCCAGTCGTCTATAATTAGGCCAAGGATAAGTCATCAGCTAGAAAGTGAAGCGAGATTGAGAGTGAAATTTTGTGGGATATTTTGGATGAATATTTCAGTGTGATTTTCTTGAGGGTCAAGAGGAGGTAAATAAAGTCTTCTTCTTCGTTACCATCTTCATTTTTGAGAAATTCTTGCTTTTTCTTCTTCTCCTGTACCTGGTTTATGATGGGTTGTTCTGGGTTGGAGTTTTCTCCATTTTATAAGAGCTTTTACTACTTTTGTGATTGTTGCTTGGCTGATTATGTTTTCAGGAGAAAGAAGACTGGTTGAAACCATCGAGATAGACGCACACGACCAATGAATGGACTAGAGGACGGAGGCTATGGATGGCGGCAGAGTCAGAGGCTGCAGCTTGCTCCTACTTCCTTTAACCCAAGTTGGGTTTCTTCCATTTCCTTTTCCCTCGTTGTAACAGTAGTAGATTTTGTGGTTTCATGGTTACTCCTTTAGGTTTATAGAATAAGAAGAAGATGATGATGCATGTCGAACTTTCTAAATTTCCTTTTTCTTTTGTCTTGGGAATCACGTAGGCAATCAGATCTGATATATTTAACGACTAAATCTAATGGAATGGTCTCGAGTCTTAATTTTAGTCATTTCAGTAGCCAAAACCAAGACTTTTAATAGCTTAGTGACCAAAGCTCAACGATTGTAAAAGTTTAATGGCTATCCAGATAATTTGCTCTAATAATATTACACCCAATTAGCAAATATTATCAATGACATCTTATTCCTTCATATTTTCACTGCAGATCTTTCATATCACATTCTCTAGCCAAATATAACACAAGATCAGCCAGGTTGATCAAAAGGATAATTTTTACAGCTAAAGCCAAAGATTATTGTGACATTCAAAAATATGGCAAATGGTATTTGCATTTTTTTTTTTTTAAAGGAAAGGGCTTGAGGCGCTCTACCATGCACTCTGTTAGCTGCCTCTAAATTATTATGCAGCATATTTGTTTTCTCGCCTCATCTTGCTTCTGTAGCCACTAGCAAACGACAACAGCCCTGCCAATGCATTACTTGTAACAAACAATGTATTCATCAACAGCCCTGAGGTGCAAATTTTGTGTCTTTTTTTTTTTTCTGCCCAAATCTCCAACTCCCAAAATAAGCCGTCATTTTGCTTCATCAAAAAAGGGAAAAAAAAAATCCTAAGGCCTTGCTTGAATTGCTTATTTTCGTTAGAAAATATTATTGTTTTTCGTAATCACATTTCTCTATCACTTTTTTTTTTTCATATATATCAAATCGTTACAATAATTTTTCATAAAAAATGACGAAAAACGCAATTCAAACGCAACCTAAGCTTTGGCGCAACGGAGGACAAAAGAAATGGCATGTGAGCCGCCATAAATATCGGAAGGTCCTCCCTGGCTCCTGGATCCAAATCCACCCTATCTTTCCTTGCATGCCCACTTCCCGCTTCCTGCACCCTCGTACAAAAAGCTCCCTATAGAGTATAGACTATTGCCGTGGCATGTGATGCTACTCCACTGCTATCCATCATTTTATTTTACCACAACTCAGGCATTATTATTAATCCCATGATAACCTAAAGCTCGGTTAGTACCTGGCAGCATCTTCACGAGTCATCATCAACAGCTAGAAGGGCAGACACCATTCTCTGCTCTTTTGCCTCATCCATCATTTTCTTTGACTAATAACCACCTCACCTGTCTATTTTTTCCTTTGTTAAATTAACTTACTATTACTATTACTACCCGCTTATCAATAATTTTTTTCACCTCACAAAAGTTGGAATCAAAAGCTTTGTGCTAGTGCTAGGTTGAGAAACTCATGAAGAAAACGTATAAATAAAACATAAAAAAAATACAGCGCCCCTCATTCAAAGCAGCCCCCACACAAACCAAAAACCACACATTTCTTTCTTACACTGACTAAATCAATCATATGGCAATGGAACTAGTTAACTTGCTACTACTTCAAGATATAAATAGGGCCAAAAAGAAAGGAAATATTCTTCGGGGTATAAATTTTTTTTAAAAAACCCCAAAAAAAGAGTTTGTGTTGTAATAATCCATAAAACCAAAATGTATGCAGTACTATTCTTGAAGATATAAATAAAACTACAAAAAAAAAAAAACAAATTAGCAGAATAACAGCTCGTGGAGTCATGATAATGATCGTGTTTCGACAGATTTTGGTCTATAATTAAACGTTTATGTCGTGAATCATACCGTCAAAAAAGACTCAAAATGGTTTTACATGTCCCCAGATTTAGCTCCATCATGTCGTAGGTAATCCAACGGCTCAATTACACCGTCACAATAATTGTTGCAAACAACAAATCGTATCTTGTTAATTATTTTCTCGTTCTAAATGGTAAATGCAAAAGGGAAAAAATTTAATTAGTATATTAATTAAGCAAGTATTATTCGTATAGCACGAATTGTTGGCAAGCTGGTATCACAATCATATGCATATCCATCCATGGACTGCCGCTTTGCCCCACCAAAGACTACCACCAGAAAACCCACTACTAGTACTATCTATTTATGTATTAACTTTGTCAAAAATCGGTGATTATTATCCTACTCCTATGCGAAGGACAGCACCCGCCCCCACTTAGAAAAGGCAGACTACTACTAGTAGGCAGTAGCAATGAAGCAGGCAGCAGTATTAGGGACTAAGAAAAACTTAATGGATCAACTGGGCCCACACTCATCCCAGCCCGCAAGCAACAGGGTCGCTCACCAGCCCCCACATCTTCCCAAAAAAAAAAAAAAAACTTTAAAAAAAAAAGTCTCTATAAATTTTACTAATACTAAGCCGTATATACAGAAAATCTGGAGAAATTATTACACATGATTATTTAATTAATCAGTGTGGAGTGTTCTTTATTTTTTATTTTTATTATTTTAGTTCTGAAAAAAAAAATGGTCCAACACTCCAACTAAAGTGAAAAGCGGTTAAAGCGGTGGGCGATGGTGTTTTGGTTCAGCCGCGGATTTGGGAGAAGAGTGAGAAGGACCGCTTGTAAGGAAAACCCTACCATTCCGATTCACTTTCCGGCGCCGACAAGGCCGTTGCTTGTTCTCTTGCCGCTTCTGCTGTTGATGTTTGATATCTTCTCCGGTGGTGATGGTCGTCGGAGAGGAGGGATCATTGGCATTTTCGCGGAGGCCGGGGGAGGCGGCGGCGGATTTTGGGGTACTTCCTCATCTAGTGTTGGATTGCCGGCTTCCAATGTCGGAATAGCTATCGTCGTGACGGCCATGGCCGGTCTCGCCTTGGCCGCCACCGTCGTCTACTCCCGTAGGTAAAGAAAACAAAAACAAAAATTCTAAAACAAAGATGGGATTTTTTTTACGCGGGTGGTCGAAATCTGTACGTCATCTTCGTTTGCAATTGAAGTAAACCCTAGATGAATAGCTGGAAAAGGAAAAGGACTCGATCAATGAATTAATCGTCGTTAACTGAAAAAAGAAGTAGGCTTAGGGATAGGTAAATAGGTGTAGATGTTGATGATGCAAGATAAACCGTTGATGAGAGCACTGCGGCGGAGTCACACTTCATTTTTCTCGAATACTCCTTCTCCTTCTCCTTCTTCATCACGGCCGTCCACGCCATCTTCTTCTTCGTCATGGGTCCATTTCAGATCGGTTTTATTAGTCGTTGCCTCCTCCTCTTCTTCGTCTTCATCCTCACCAGTTTCCGCAGATCGGTGAGTTCCCAACGTTCTCCTTTTCTTTTTTCCTGGACTATTTTCATTTTCTTCAGCTTCCTTATCTTTATTTATTCGAAGACTTAGGCTTTTTGATCCCAGATGTTAGAAGTGCTCCTCTAGCGATCTCTCTCTGCCTTGTTTGATCCTATACTGTTAGGCGTTCATCTCTTCTTTCTTTTCTGGGCATGGTTAACGAAATTCCAGTGAAAAGTAGATGGATGGTTCAGTATTGGTAGTAGGGTGCATAATTTGATATTTGATGCTAGGAACTTTCAGCTGTTCCTGAAAGTCTGTTTCTTAGTAGGGGAGTGGTACGAATGTGAATCCGGTTATTCATCAACCGTATTCACCATGACATTGTGAGCTCTGACATCTTTTTCTTTGCTGAATTATGTGTGCTAATCATTCTTTGCTTTAGACCTTTTTTGTTTTTTTTTTTGGCGCTAAAATTCAATAATCTAATATTTTGTCGTCTTTTTTGCAGGGGAAGCCTAAAATCACCATGGTCTAGGAGGAGAAGGAAACATGCCCTGCTGCAGAAACAGTGGAAGAGTTTCTTCGACACTGATGGTAGGCTGTTAGATGGGGGTGTTAAGTTTTTGAAGAAAGCCAGGAGTGGGGTATGTTTATCACCTTCCATCTATAAAAATAGTCTGATGCCTTCAATGCAGCACTGGAATTTTCTGCCTTTGTAGTAGCTTTATCGAAATTGAAGTTTCCTTGTGCATCTGCTTGTTGCTCTGACTTGAGTTTGGTATTTGTGTTCAAGCAGGGTGTTGACCCAAATATACGGGCAGAGGTTTGGCCTTTCCTTCTTGGAGTGTAAGCACCATAATGTTTTTCCCCAGTCGATTTTTTTTTCCTGTCTGTCATAGCTGGTAAGACTTAAATGACAAGGTGTCAAGTGTTGTGGAGCTCTGGTTCTGATAGGAACATGTCAGATGCTTGATATTGGGGGTTTGTTGATGCTGAATGGAGTACTAGCTTGATAGATCAATTTGCCTGTGGTAGAAACTACATATATTGTTGTTTTTATTAGTTCCCTCATTCTTTGCAAATCTCATCCCTGCTGTTTAATATGGAAGCTTTATTCACTTAATTGATTTTTTTGCTACAGCTATGACTTGAATAGTACAGAGGAAGAAAGAAATTCCATTAAAGCTCGGAAACGGTAATTCGATCTTGGCACTTTGACTAATCAGTTAAAAGAAAGTATGATATGATATTGACTAAGTGGCAACGAGTAGTTCTAATGGACTTTTTTCTGTGAACATAGACCGTAAGCTTCTTCAATTTTTTTTTTTCATTTCTTTTATCTACTGCTATCACAGAAAAGAGTATGTCAACCTGCGAAGACAGTGCCAACAACTTTTAAGTAGTAGTGATAAGAGCTTCAAGTCGAAGGAAACTTCTGGAAATGACAGCAATGAGGACTCTGGTGATTTTAGTCAAGTTGGGCATTCCCGAGGTCTAGAAGATGTTGTTAGTGGTGGGAGTTCCATTTCCGTGGAGGAATTGAGCCCAGCATTCGAGGACAGGAACAGAGTTAGAGGTGCTGCTGCTCTTAAAGCGGACAATTTGTTGGGGGGTCAGGACAGTGATGAAGTTGCTGATACTCTTAAAGCGGGCAATTCCTTGGTTGAGCATGATGGTGATCATAGTGGAATTGCCAATGAGAACGCTTCTGAACCTGAAACAGCGTCAACTGATTCTGAATCTTCTGAAGACCCTGAGGAGACACAGCCTTTCTTTGCTCAGGAAGGAACAGAAAAAAGCTATATTGATGAGGGTTCTGAATGTTGTCATCACAAGTCAGCTGGTACCTTGCAACCCCCTGCATCTGAAGATTTTGCAACGTGGCAAAGGATCATACGCCTTGATGCTGTTCGGGCAAATGGTGAATGGGTTATTTATTCACCTTCCCAGGCCTCGGTATCCGAGGTCAAGGCACGGCGATTGGCTGAGAGTGTTGGACTAAAGGATTATGATCATCTGGAGCCTTGCAGGATTTATCATGCTGCTCGCCTTGTTGCCATCCTAGAAGCTTATGCATTATATGATTCTGAGATTGGTTATTGTCAGGGGATGAGTGATTTACTTTCTCCAATTATCTCTGTGGTAGAGGAGGATCATGAAGCCTTCTGGTGCTTCGTGGGTTTCATGCGAAAAGCTCGGCATAATTTCCGTCTTGATGAGGTGGGGATTCGTAGACAGTTGAACATTGTGTCAAAAATAATAAAATGCAAAGATTCACATCTGTACAGGCATTTGGAAAAACTTCAGGCAGAGGATTGCTTTTTCGTGTACAGAATGGTGGTTGTTTTGTTCAGAAGAGAGTTAAATTTTGAGCAGACCCTTTGCCTCTGGGAGGTAATGTGGGCAGATCAGGCAGCTATCAGGGCTGGAATAGCAAAATCTGCGTGGGGAAGGTTGAGGATGAGGGCCCCTCCAACAGAGGATTTACTTCTTTATGCCATATCAGCCTGCGTGTTGCAAAGAAGGAAGCTGATCATTGAGAAATACAGTAGTATGGATGAAATTATGAGGGAATGCAACAGCATGGCTGGGAATCTGGATGTTTGGAAGCTTTTGGATGATGCTCATGACTTGGTGGTGAACCTCCATGATAAGATATAGGACACTCTTACTGTCTTAGAATAATTTTCACGTTTTGTTACCCCTTTAGTTGATGTTCCTCGTCCCTTTAACCTCAACCCGCTCCCACCTTTACAAGATCTCTGCTGGCTTGTTGCTTCTTGTGAGAAATGCCTTCTTAAAGCAGGGTATTCACCTTTCGTTCATTTTCGGATGCTAGTTATTTATAGCCTTATAGGCAGTTGTTGTGTTGAGTAAATTATGAAATCATGGTGTATTGCCTGCAATCTGGGCACTGACTTGCTGACTGAAGTGGCGATCTACCAAGCTTAGTTGTTTGAAATGATTCGCGGGTCTCAAGTACAAAATCATGTATACTTGAGCATTTAGCTCACCAAACACTAGTTTTGTGCATTCATTGGCAGTGGTCTTGCTCTCGTTTCTTGTGTATTTACTCCTTAAAATGGTTGGCAAGTTTTGAATTTTGGTAGAAGAGTCAGTACTTTGTTCTTTAAAATTGACAGCCAGAGGAGAAACTGAATTAGAATGGGAAAGAGAGGAACAGAAAAGAAAAGGTGGAGGAAAGAAGTCCGGCAAAAAAACCTTTTCAAATAAAATCAGGCGAAGTGAGGCTTTGTTTGGATGGCAAATGTTTTTAAATAATATTTTGTTTGCATCATAAATATATTTTTTTTCGTTCACTTTTTTATATTTTCAATCATTTTTTTATCTCACATATATCACATTACAAAAAATATTACAATAATTATTTCAATTAATATTTCAAAAGAATATGTTCCGTGGAGCTAAGATGATAAAATATAAAGATGATAGAATGTGCATGTTTGCTTTAAACTTCTGAATAGAAAACCAACATTTAATCAATGTTGTTAAATTTGGATCAGATAGCAACTCGGTTAAACTATTAGATTTGGATGAACTGGTTAGATCGGTTTTAAAAATTTGTTGTCATTAGTGTGATGTCATAATTATTTCATATATTTTTTATTTAAAAAATATTAAAATTAAGTTTTTCATTATATTTTGGCCAACTATATTTCCAAAAATATTACGTGTAAAATTAAATATATTCTTAAAAATTATATATAAAAATGTGAATTTATATCTAAAATATGTCCATTGTCCAAAATTACTTGACAAATTGAATTAAAACAAATCAGGCCCAATTTGAGATCTTTTTGTTGGGAATATGGCTTTTTGCTACAAGTTGAAATCATTAGTAATAAATTGATAAGATGATAGGGATAAAAACTTCTTAATTTATAACATTTAGGGGTACGAGTGATTTTGATGCTCATACTAAGAGATGATATTTTTTTATTCCTATTAATAAATGAATGTTTTATAATTTAGATAACTTATATTTTGTTTGAAAAAGAAAATTTGAGAACTGAATCAAGCAGTCAAACCAGGTCATTGATTTGATCGATTTTTGACAAATTTGATTGATCTTTTGATCAAAGCGGTTCTGCGTTACTAA
This sequence comes from Coffea arabica, assembly GCF_036785885.1. Taxonomy (NCBI): domain Eukaryota; kingdom Viridiplantae; phylum Streptophyta; class Magnoliopsida; order Gentianales; family Rubiaceae; genus Coffea; species Coffea arabica. Next base: position 45,978,020 of record NC_092325.1, on the reverse strand, counting down.
CGAACTCGAGAAAAAGGCTAGTTCATGGTCAAATCAACAGGTTTGGTTTTGATCTAACAACACTGGCATCAAATGGATATGTCTCCTATCCTTTTTATTGGGTAAAAAGGTCATTTCATTCCAAATCATTTGCTCATAGCAAGTGTTACTGAACTAATGTTTTTGTAAAGACAGTTTCTAAGGCCCATTTGAAATTGCGGTGTTTATTGTAAAAAAAACACTTTTGGGTGCTAAAAATATTTTTGGGTTGTTTGGTGAATATCATCACATAAAGTTAAGAGTAAAATTTTGGTGTTAAAAGCACTCTAGTAAAAGCTAAAATTTGGTAGGTTTACAATAACTTTAGTGTTTTATAAAATAAATGTTAAATGTAATTATTCTATCCTATAATATGAACCAAATTAAATTATCCAGTGCAATAAGTACTTATTTAATTATGAATCTAAATAATATATTTAAAAGTATTAAACACTTAATAAGTGTTTTTATTAAAAGTTTTATTAGATAAATTACTTTTCAATAAATCACTGCAATCCCAAATAGATCCTAAATCGATACTGTTTTGAGTTTGGACTTTTTTGCCTTTTTCTAAGGAAGGTAGGGGGAGTGTTGGGGAAGAGAACTTGAGGTATTGAGAATGGTTCTTCGCGATATCCTCTCTGAAAGAACAATAAAAATGTGCCTTTAATTTTTTTTAATTTTTAAAATAGCAATTGTAACTATCCCTTTTTTTTTTTTTGTTACACTAATGACTAAACTAAGGACACATTTGATAAAATTCAAGCTGGAAAATTGGAATATTAAATTTGAATCCATTAAATTATAAATTTATTAAGTACTAAATTTGATACATTTGAGTATGCGATAAAGTGATAAGTGAATAGTTTATTACTATTTTTTTGAAACAAGTTTTACCTATGAAATTCAGTGCTATTTAATTAATTTAAATATTTAATTTTTGGTCATCAAATTCATTTGAACATGTTAAAATATGAATCCATCAAATTTAGGTGTTGAATTAATATGGGCTAAACTCTCCTAAAATAGTAAAATGATTACGTCAGACTATCTTAATGTTTTCAAAATCACATAAGTTTCTATATTAATTTTTGAGAAATTCGTTCAAAATATTTTTCATATTTTGTCAAATGAATTTATGTATCTTTCATTTTTAAAATATTAGCTTCACATTTTTTACAAATTTAAGTTAGCAAAATTTGGTCTCAACCTAAATTTTTAATTATTTTTTAGTTTGAAATCACAACGTAACCTATATGCAATCATTTTTATGTATAAAATATATCAGATCTCACTTTTTTAATGACATAAATGAATATAAATTGGGTCAAATTTCATCTCTTTAAGCAAAAAAAATGAACATAGTTTGAGTCAAATTTTACTTTTTTAAGGATAAAAAATGGATATGAACCGAGTTATTTGTTTAATTACAAATGGAATATAACCTTTTTGGGCCTAAAAATGACCATATATGAGTCACATGATAGATTATAATAGAAAATGGTTGAAAATCTAAGTTGCAACTAAATTTTATCAACTTGATAGGGACATAAAATTACTATTTTAAAAGTGATGAACGAAAAAAATTTATTAATGAAATGTGAAAAATATTTTAAACGATTTTTCCTTGACTGTTCGAGCAAACATAATACACGGACGTCTTTGTAGTTAATACTAATAAATAGACAATGCAATAATTGAATAAAAAGCAAAAGAAAATTAATTACAGTAGGTTAATCTTTTAAAATCAGGCAAAAAACACAAAACTTGTAAGATACATGTAACCAAATCAAGTAATTAGTAAATTCAGCCCACCCTGAGGAGGAGATGAGGTAATTTAGCTGCTACAGCCTACAATAAGTGAAAAATTAACTTTGAATGGGGCTGGCAGCACGAATTTTTAGAAAGGCTAAAGTGGAAGCATCTGCTTGCCATAGTGCCAATCCGTAGGGGAGGTGAGTGTAAATTTAAAAATTGAAGCAAAGCCCCTGGTGCTGGTTTGCTTTTGGAAGATCGTTGCTTTGCAGGAGTTTTAGTGGGTAAGTCAGTCCTCTAATTACAGATCTCTCCTCCTCCTCCTCCTCCTCCTCTCCTCTGGTTCTTCTCTCCCACTTCTCTTTCTCAATCCCTGTAGAAACACACACAAGTTATTACCTATGTCCTCAAACGCTGACCTCTCTGAATCACAACCCGGAGCTACCCATCCCGAAGTCCCAGTCCAAGCTTCCGAAGGAGTTGAGAATGCGTCGGCCAACGGCCAACCAAGTGATGCGTTGGAACAAGACACTGCAACAACTCAATTAAATCCAGAAGCAGAAGATGGAATAACCAATGCCCAGGCATCGACTAAATCTGATGACCATAACTCGATCCAGTCCGATTATGGAGCCCCGCCCAATTCTCATTCCATTTCCGACCCCAATCCCAATTTCAATCCCAAAACCGACGAATCTCCGGAGCCTAGCAACGCTTCGGAGACCAATTCCAAGCTGGGCAATGACCAGGGCAGCCGAACCTTTACCATGAGAGAATTGTTGAATGAATTGAAGAATGGTGAGATGGTTCCTGGTGGTTCAGATGCTGATCACAGAGATACCGCCACTCCCCATAGGTCAGTTCATGAAACTTGACTTCAAGTTCGTTTGGACCTTAGGAGGATTTAGAACTGCTGACATCGATTCTTTTGGAGTTGAGCTTCCATTAAAATTGCAATCTTGAAGCTGTTTCTACTTAGCTGAATGCTAATTCTCCAGCTATAGGATCGGATTTCTGTTTCCTCGATTTGATTTTCTAGAATATAATGAATTACAACGAGGCCAAAGTTGTCAAGTTAGAATAAGTTTTTGAACTGAGTGATGTTTGTGATGGTCTTCTTAGAATGCAGGGTTTGATACATAATAATGGAGGGAAAGCTATCTAATAAAGATTGCACATTTTTTTAACCTATGTGATACGGGACTCTACTTAATAATTTGTCAATTTAAATGGCTTCCGTTTCAATGTCTCTTGGACATTATTCGAATGCTTTGAAAAGATATGCGGCTTGGAGAGTTGGTCAAGTCAGTGGGTGGATGGACTGCTGCACGGATAAATGGACATTTTGGAAAAAATGCGCGTAGGGTATCTGACCAAAATCAATGCATGCTAAAGATGAAGTTACCTATATGTTTGAGGTTCCATCCGTGCTACGAAAATAAATAGCATCTGTGGTGACGCTAGGTTATGATGACCAATACAAGGTCATTTCTTCATTTTTGATAGATGATGTTTCAACAGAACAGGACAGTGCTGAAATTGGTAAAATGTCGTGCACTTTGCCAATAATATTTACACACTTTCAGCTTGAGTCCATTTAGTTGGAAATCATCTAGTTAATTATGGGTTCTTGATCGAAGCGTCTAGGGGAAATGGGTATGTTAACATGGATTTGGCCTCTATCGTATTAATAGTTCTGTTGCTGCAATGTTCTGCATTATAAACCTTATTTTTTTATATTTTTGTCTTCTGTGAGTTATTTTAGTTGCAAGTGTTCTCGTGCAAAATGAGATGCTTTCTATATGCCTCTGGTTCTCATTACTGTATCCTCCATGTTTTCTATGGATATTCCAGTCAAGAAAGCACACAACATATTGATCAGAACAATGCTGCCATGGAATTACTTGATAGCGTCACAGGGGCTGATGAGGAGGGTCGGTCTCGCCAACGCATTCTTACCTTTGCAGCGAAGAGGTGGCTATCAGATTTGCACCTTGAAATTGTCAACTACGCTGTTATTTGGGTTTTTCTTCTCATTCTTCAGGGATTAACATTAGAATTTCTTTTCAGCTGTTGAGCTCCTATGTGGAAGTTTTGAAATTTTCCTAGTGTATTTTTTCACTTGCATCTATGATATTGTTTCTTTTCTTTCTTGTTCTTTGTAATTTCGCTTTCTTAGCATATGTATTTAGTTCTCCTCAAATGTTGTCAGTCATGTTGTCGGCTGCTAGGGAAACTCCAATAGTGCCAAACATGTTGAAAAAGTAATTTTATAGCATGTTAGAGTTACTTTTCTTTTCTTTGAATCCTGTTAGCTTTATTATTCAATGTATTTGTTTAGTTTGTTTTACTCTCCTTGGGCCATGATTTTCATTTTTGTTAGCAGTTATATAGTTTCTTCTTACTTCATTTCACTAGATAAACCACTTAGCCATCCAAAAATCAGTATTCAGGGCTAAATCACATTACAGGAGAGCAAAGTATTCAGTTACCAAGACAGAGTTTGCTATTCTTCTAAAGTATTTGCTCAATATGATTTGACATACTGGCTAAACTTAGAGAATGATATTGCTTTATGCTATGCATGTTTCGCATTTACTAGTGTCTTCTCAGTTGATCAGATATTGAATGTGTTGAATTGCATGAACTATATGCTTTACCTATTTCCAAAAGCTTTACCGGGGAGTTGTCTTTTGATACTTCACCAATCATGTCATTATAATTTAGCTGAAAAAATTTAAACCCCACATTCAATGCATTCCACCCTGGGGAAGAAAAAGAAAGATCAAATCCTTGTGAGAACTTGTCTTACAACTCCACTTCTCAATCTGGTTGGAAACAAAAGCATACTATTTGTTAATATATGTTGATGTTTAATATGCAGGTATGCTAGTGCATTAGAGAGAAATCCAGACGATTATGATGCACTCTATAATTGGGCGTTAGTACTTCAGGTCTGACCTATTGCAACTCCTTGCTATTTCTTAACCATTTTACATGAGGAGTATGTGAATGTATTTGCCTTTGTCTTTTCCTTGGGGGGATTCTAGTATTTTAAAGAAAGCTTGCCTTCTGGATACTAAATTATAGTTGCTGTGAACTAGTTGCCCATTGTCTAGTTGAAGGATATCTTAGCAGAATTATTTGCTTTGAGTCTATTTGTTGTGCTTCCATAAATTAATGTTTCCAAGGGCTGTCTGACTCATATCTGATGCAGTCCCCAAAATCTTTCTTTGCTTGCAGGAAAGTGCAGATAATGTTAGCCCTGATTCTGTTTCACCTTCCAAAGATGCATTGCTTGAAGAGGCATGCAAAAAATACGAGGCAGCTACACATCTTTGTCCTACTCTTAATGATGTACGTATTAATTTCTGTTGTATGTTTGGAATGTTGTAGTTAATGCCACCAGCACATGCGCTGAACAGTATGTCAGTTTTGTAGCATAATAATTTGCCTCCGGTTTCATCTCATGCATTCTGGTACTAAAGTACATGCACATGTGTATGGATAACCTCAAGCAAAATACGATATGATTTTCTCTTTAGAGATATCTAACTGCAAATTCCTAGTATGCTTAAAATGGAGGACTTAATATGAGTTTCCAGCTGACCTTCTTTGCATTTTACACCATGATGTACCTTGAGAGATAATTTATGCTTCTCCTTTTGTGATTATCCAAATATCAGGCTTACTATAATTGGGCTATAGCAATCTCTGATCGAGCAAAGATGCGTGGTCGTACAAAGGAGGCAGAAGAGCTCTGGAAACAGGTTTGACGTTTTATCTGTTTTATTTGTCCTCTTGCTGGTTGTCTTTCATTAACATCTTGTCTCTCGATTGTGATTGCATAGCTGCTTTCTGTGGAAATTAAATGAGCAAGCACCACAAGAGATGTAGTATATCTATAAAAGAAAAACATGTACGATTTGGAATTCTAATGTTCCAGAACTAAGCGGGCACTGTGTAATTGTCTGTAGATTGGTACTTTCCCGTTTAGACCAGAATGAGGGATATCTGTTCTTTTATGTGTTATGTGCCTTAATATCTTTTTATCTGTCCAAGGCTCTTTTTTGAACAAAACTATTATGTTTCATCAGTCCATGCACATGGCTTTACATTAACAGATTGAGAATTTTTAAACCGTCAATTGTTTGCAAACAAAATTTAGATATGAAGCTGATTCTGGGATTGGAAACTTCTACTTGATCACATCTTTAACTAGAATAGATTGAGAGCCGGTTTGATGACTTGCAACTCTGGACTATGCAGTATACTCTCTGAACAAACTAGTATCAGGAAGTAATAAATTGTTGGCATAAACAGGTACAAGAAGTCTACTTGGTCCATTATTTCTAATTTACAACTTAAAGCTAGTTTTGCTTTTGTCGAATCCTTGTCCTGTGCTGCAGCCTTTTGGTTGCGAAGATAAAAGGAACCTGCACACTTGTTTGCACACTCATGCCTGCCTCCTTCAGTTCTATTACGTTCCATGTGAAATTTCACCGATATAGTGAAATAGAAAAAGTTAATCCCACATGTTTACCATTTCAGAGATTATAGTAAGGAGAGATCACGGAGGCTAGAGGACAATCAAATTATTAAGTAAAATTTCTTCAGGGAAAGAACAATATGATAAGGGATGTAAGAATACAAACTTCATTCTAGTTAATGGAAGTTACTAAAACATAAATTGATAATTCACTTTTGTTACGACTAGGGTTTGTGTGCATAAATGTTATAAACGAGGTTGCTGATACATTTGGTTTATGGTAATTAAGCCAGGGGTAAATTGTTTTTCACTTTTTTTTTTTTATGGAGAGCAGATCAAACTAGAGATGTTTTCCCTATCTGCCAATTACAATGTTCAATATGAGACAAGTATGGGATTCCATTTTCACATATTTCTTTATTCTTCTTAACTTCAGGCAACAAAGAATTATGAAAAGGCAGTTAATCTCAACTGGAACAGTCCACAGGTAATTGTTGAGAAATCTGAGTATGTCAGTCTTAGAAATCACTGTTTTCTGAGTATTGAGGACCTCCTAAGGGGTCTGGTTTATCTGTGTTTTCCCCAAGTGGGACTGCATTTCCTTTACTGTATAACCCTTAGGATGTTATTTTTTATGTTTTCAACTGTGTCACATTTCCTTTTGGCAATTTCTTGTTTCAATAAGGTTTCTACACTGTTCTATTATTTGTCCTTACAAGGAGTCTCTTGTAATCTTCTTACTATTCACTTCTACCTTCCTAAATCTGTGAAGTTCTTTATACCAGGCACTTAACAACTGGGGACTTGCTCTACAGGTGCATATACTTCTCCTGCAAAAGAAATTCCATATCTGTTTTATGTCTGTTTCTTTAGAAGGGTGATGATTTGAGTTTTAGTTCTTTGACTTGTGGTCTTAGATGTTCTTCACCTTGATAGGAAACTATGCTTTAAATGTAATGCAGGAACTCAGTGCGATTGTCCCTGCCCGTGAAAAGCAAAACATTGTGAAAACTGCGATTAGTAAGGTAATAATACGTGTTAACAAACACAATGTAATGGTGTAATTTTGAGCCTTGTACCTAGTTTGTGTAAGCAGACTTTCACTATATGGTTTTGATCTTTTTTCTTTCTTTCTTTCTTTTTTTCCCTGGTAATGCAGTTTCGTGCAGCAATACAGTTGCAATTTGACTTCCATAGGGCTATTTACAACCTTGGCACAGTTTTGGTTGGTTTAGCATTTGTTTTACATTTGGTGCTATAATAACATTTACCTTTCTAGTATTCCATGCCTGGTGGTTGATTTATATCGTGTGTCATTTTGCAGTATGGATTAGCAGAAGACTTGTCAAGAACAGGGGGACCAATTAATGCAAAAGAGGTCTCTCCTAATGAGTTATACAGCCAGTCAGCGATCTACATTGCAGCTGCTCATGCACTGAAACCTAATTACTCGGTACACATGCTATTTCTAAAACATACCTGTTAATAACACTGGTATTTATTGTAATTCTTGCTTCCATCGCATCCTCTATTCTTTATACTAATATTGTCAAATACAGTGAAGGCTGCTGTTACATTCTAGTATTAGGCTTGGGTAAGAGGGAATTTCTCTATACCTTGTCGAGGACACTTAGCATACTTTCTTGATGTTGCAGTTCCATAACTAGTAATGAACAGGTTTTAGCATCATGAGAGCTTCTGTCTATTTTGTCTGTGGTTGTTTCATCATCTTTATTCTAGTGAGGAATGTTTATATATGAGAGATCCAAAGGATAGCTTTGAGATTGCAAGAGAAATGGAAAATGCAGAGAGAACTAGTTGAGAACTTTTTTCCTTATTTTCCTCTTACTCCACTTAACTGGGATGTCTGGATAATATATTATCTGGAGTATGTCTTGTCTATTTTGCTAAATTGACTACATGAGATGGTATGATGTTTGTTTTTTCAGGTTTACACCAGTGCCTTAAAGCTTGTGCGTTCCATGGTGGGCCTACTTCTTTCACTTTATTCCTAATTTATTGTTTTTCAATTCATATTTGAAAATTCTATATTTGATTTCTTTTAATGATTTAAGAGAATTTTGCTTGAAGGTGGATTCACATTTTTTAAACTGATATGATTAGTTATCAGTTTCTTTAGTGTTATTTGTATTCTATTTAGGTAAGCAAGAAAAGGTACTGTAGCACAAGTTAAGCCATCAACTCTCTCCTTTCTTGGACTTAGTTATCCATTGATAGAATAATCCTATCTTGAGGTACTAATATACTAGTTTCTGTATTTCCCACTATTCATCATCCCTCTGTGGATGAATCACTTCTATAAACTTCATCTTTTTTCCTTGCCCTTAATTACACACACAGAAATTTGTTTGAGAGTGCCCCAATTTGCACATATTTGTTTTTCAAGGACATTTTCTGATTTCGTCATTACGATGATTTCCTTCATAGCTGGTGAAGAAGTTATGGAGCGATACTGCTTTTTATATTTAATTTGTGCCATTTTTCAAATAGTTCTTCTGACAAGATCCAAGTCTTTGCAGCTACCTCTACCCTACCTGAAGGTTGGATACTTGACTGCCCCGCCTGCAGGAAATCCAATTGCACCTCATAGTGATTGGAAGCGTTCTCATTTTGTTCTCAATCATGAAGGCCTTCAACAGGTACAACCCTTTGTCTTTTGTTGTTATTGCAATGTTTACAAGTCCTGATAAGTTTGCTTCTTCAAGCATCATTCCTAGATATTAAAAATTAAAATAACAGTAAACAATTGTCACTCCTTTCTTTACCTAAAACTCTTGATTTCTGAGGATTGGAGCAGTTGTTGGGCTTGGGAGATCGAGCTCTTAAATTGACAAGTTTCTCTTTATTGTGACTTTAACACATTCTTCATCTGTAAAAGTCTTTTACACCAAAATTTCTCATAGAAACTGAAGTCACCTTTTGCTTGAACCAGTAAAGATTTAATTCTTTACTTCGAGGTCCTGTAGATATTTATGACCTGTACTGAGGATGCCATCATTCTCCTTCAGAGATGCTTTTGTTAATGGCATTTGTTTGTTATGGTAAACGCTTCTCATACAGATCGCCAAGATCGATCAAAAACACCTTGCCGAGAGTCTTTCTTCAAAATCTGGAGATACTATGAGCACTACCAGTAAACCAGCAATTAGAGTTGATGTTCAGGACATCACCTCTGTGTCAACGTGTGCTGATCTTACATTACCACCTGGTGCAGGCCTCTGTATTGATACAATTCACGGACCTGTTTTCTTGGTAAGAATAGATTGTTCATTTAATCCTCATGTTTACCATTCATTTTGATGGTGATGTTACCTTATTCGCTATTGCAAGCTCTCCTAGTGTGCAGAAACACGAGATTATGGTTCTGCATGTGTCTGTGGCTGATTGTCAGTGCTGTGAACTGTGCCCTTTATTATACTTTGTGCACTTGGATCACCTGATCAAAGATAATTAATGATTTCCATGACCTCACAATCCAAGTGGTTAGGTAATAATGCTAGTATCATGAACCAAAAGTCAATATGGTTCCACTATTCATGAATCATGGACGCGGCAGTAGGAATTCCATCTGACTCCATTCTGTAGGGGGATATTTCTCGCCACATATTGTGTCAGTTTTGCATTCTATGTCTTCATCCATTATGAATGATCTAGATTTCCTATCAGATTTTGGTAAATAACAGTAGAAGGTATCACCTGCAGATTTCTTCATCAAGACATGATTAGAGTCGTCTGCTTATTGATTGGGTTCTGTCAACCTGTAGAAATAACATTAAGGTTCTTAGAGCTTTGGAGGCTTAGGTAGTCTTAAAACCCTAAGTTACCGGGACTAACTTTGTCTTTTCCTTTTTAGTTGATAGGCTTCGGATGTATATAGTGAATTGTTGCTGCATAGATAGTAATATTGCGGCCTTTGTTTAGCACATTTTAGTTGAGACACGTGGTCAACTACTCTGTACTGATACCTTACCTGGTCTTTGCCTCAGATTGCTGATTCTTGGGAATATTTGGATGGATGGCTTGATGCAATTCGACTTGTCTACACGATATTTGCGCGGCGCAAGAGTGATGTGTTGGCTGGTATAATAACTGGATGAATTTGTACAAGCCATGGATGAGAAATGCCAAAATCTGTTCGAGAAGATTTGAGATGTACCATCTGACTTAGCGGCTGGCCATGTATCACAGTGTGTAATTTTAGTCAGCCTCGTCAAATGAGGTTTGATAGACGTTCAGTTGGGAAAAATTTGTCCCGAGGTTTTTTGTCGGCTATGAGGTCTGTTAGGCGTTCAGTCGGGCAAATTTGTCCCCCATTTTTGTGTTCGACATCATCTCAAGGGTGGCTTCCTTGTACAACAACCTATTAAAAAAAAAAAAAAAAACTTCACCACAAATTGATTATCAAAACTCTAGTTGATACGTAGAATTAGCTTTTTCCGGACTGCAGATGCTGAGAATTTGTTTCGAGGCAGTTTGTATTAGTCGACGCGCAAAATGCAGACGCGATCGACTTGATCATGATGCATTAAAAATACGAACTTCCAATTTGATGTATCGCACCCTCTTAAATGTGAATGTCTTTCGGCGGTTGAGCTAATTGCGTCTGCTATGCCTTTGGAAAATGCAGCCCTCCGGAGCGCAGCCAAAGCTTTACTAATTGGAAGCTTCTTTAGATTGAAAACTAAAAGTTTTTACTTGGAAATTATGTCTAGCAGGGGAGCCGTATTTAGAGCCAGGTTTGCAGTTGTGTAGCTGTTACGGTTTCAGTTCCGAAAGGCGAAAAAGTTAACATGGATGACGCTACTCAACACTAACATTTCAGGAAGGTTTAGCAAGCCTATTTGACAAAGCTCTCGTTTCCTCTGAGATTTTTTATCCCGAGATATGGAGCAGCATTGAAGACAAGATGCAACAGACGTTAAGACTGGTATCTAATGTAGGTTCTTGGTAGTGATACTAAAGTAAAACTTCGATTGTTATATCTGATATATTCAAGGAGAAACCATCGTGTCTAAATGGAAACAATGAGAGATTAATTTTCCGTGATGGGTTCAATTCAGGAGTTAGATCCTTTATCTGTGGGACATTTTTTTTAAGGGAAAAAAAAAAAAAGAAGCAATTTATTCTGTCTAACTCTTAGAAACCAAGAATTTCATGCAAATGGGTGGTTTGACTTTGGCCAAAGCAAGAACTGATGCAGGCAGTATCCACAGGCCCTCACCACATATCATTCCAGAAGCAACCGCTGGAACGATCAGCTCCGCCTTCGCGGAGTTTAGTTTGTGCCACACGAACACAACTAGACTTCCAATGCACATATCAATTGCGACGTAAGCCCCAACTAAGAAGGGCAGTGCCATAGCCATTGGCACTGGCATCCATTTTCCGATCCTCGCCGGAGAAAGATCTTTCACTACATTGATGCCAACTGCCAAGGCAAAGAAGCCGTAACAGAGATGCAGGCAATGTTTTGGCAATGCTGAAAAGCCTTCAACTCCAAGAACGGCCATGTTTCTGTAAATAATGGCAAAGGGGGCCTTATACTCGCCGTTTGGGTTTCCAACATCAAATGCTTTATAGAACAAGTAGAAGCAGAGGGGTGCAACCACACAGCCTATAGCTGTGCCAACTGCCTGGCTCAAAAACATTGCTCTGGGGGACGTAAATGTTAGATGTCCTGTTTTAAAATCTTGCATCAGAATACAAGAAACAGCGATGACCGACTTGATGAGACCTGCCCCAGCTAATCCTGCCACAACACCATGTTCTTTTCCAACCAATGCAGCAATCAGAAAAAGCCCTACTTTACCAAAATTGTAGGCCATGTTTATATCCGTCAAACCAGCTCCATAAGCATTGCAGAAAGCTAAAGACGGAGCAAAAATGTATGCTACGACAACATAGTACCACTTAAGCGCAGGAAAGATCGAGGGAATGGCAATTGCTGAAACGATTGCCAGTGTGATGTACCCGCATGGTGCTATCCACGTTGGAATGCTTTCTCTGATGAAGAACTCATCTTGTTTCAGATCATCAATGGCGTTGTTATTTTTACTTTCCCCTGCCAAAAGAAAATATAAAGTTTTCATTTGCTTTTCTTGCACGATATTGTTTAGATTTACGCTGCTGGAGTATAATGTTTGATAATATGCTTGAAATCTCTTTAAAACACTTAACCTAAAAACAGGCCTGGTTCGAATAAAGTTTAGGAACAAAATGCTTCCAGGTACATATAGCCGAACAGATTTGTACATAACTTCACCTGATCTGATTTTTCTCTCTTTAAACTTGACGTACATGCTCGAAAGGGTCATACCAGTTATCTTGATGAAGTTGTATAGTCCATCACCCAAAAGGAGAGCAATGGGGACGAAGACCTGTTAAGAGATCACAATTAAATTGAGTCAATGATCCAGCATTATGTCGAATTCCCATATGAACATATAAATGTGTGTTGGTGTGGGGAAGAAAGATGGGAGAGACCTTATAACCACTAAGACTTTTCATACTGTCTTCTGGTAGTGCTGCAGGAAACCAATCTCCCTTTTGCTTTCTGATGAGTGGCCACATTATGCCCCATGAGAGCACCGAGCCAAGAAGCATAGACAAGTTCACGATGTGAGGACATATCATTCCAGTTCCCACATAAGTCAAGCTAAAATCAAAGTAGAACCTTAAAACAAAAAAAAAAAAAAGATCATGATGGTATAAGTGTTAGAAAGTAAAACAACTTAAATGATAGTCAGAAAAGAAAATAATTAACTAAAAGTGGTGCATGATAGAGACATACGTTTGCCTCTGAGCTTGCAGTCCAAATGTAGGAAACTGTGAGAATCCGCATTGTCCTTGACCAGAATAAAACCACTGAAAAAATCCCCATAGGAAACTCAAAGAGAACATCTTCGTGAAACCCCGTACTTGCTTTCTGGCAAATAAAAAATCTTGCGTCTTCATTACCAATATTAGTTGCTCAAAATAAAAATAAAAAAAAAACAGTTAAAAAAGAAAAGAAAAGAAAAGAAAAGGCATATTTCTTTTTATATTAAACAAAGAAACTGTACTTCGTCATCTTGTCAGCCATTGAATGAAATCCATTGATCAGAACACCAGTTGCCATGCCACTTGGAAAGCTCAATTTGTAGTCTATTATCAAGATCTGCAGACCAGTAGGAACTCCTTGTAAATTGTAAAAGAGAGTACTTGAAACTCGCAGTTAAATGATAAAGAAAATGCTGTAAGACTGTATCTTTCCTAGAAACTGTTGAACGAAGTGAATATTGTGGTCCAACAGCAGGACAGTAGCAAATTATGTTAAGACTTAAAAGAGTGGAATTGGTTGACACGATGAATAGCCTCCCATCATTTGGTCATGCTGCTATATCGGATACACATAGACAAGTATACCAGAATATCAATGTTTTGCAGAAAGCCTGGAATCTTCGGAAGTATCCATTTATTATAGTGCAGCTAATTAAGGAGCAGGATCCAAATCACAGATATGAATGCAACTTTGTAAATTTCTCGCTCAAAAAATAGAGCGAAACTTGAGCAAAAAAGATGTTAAACTTGACGAATCGCAGCATATCTGATGAACAAAAGATACAGGAAAATGAACAAAACCAACAATAAAGACAAATGTCATATACATTCGTGAACATGTACCTTTCGGAGTGGAATCAACGCAAAAAGACCAATGAAACTAATTGCACAGAGATAACCGATCATCCAACCAATCTCAGGTTCCTTGTAGCTGCCCGGAGGATTTCCCGCAGTGCTTACTCCTGCCTGCTCATATGTCTTCTTATTTAGAGCTAACAGATAAGAACCAAATCCGCCTGAAAGTTCGAAAACAAAGCAAAAGAGCTTAGAGAATCAGACAGTGCTAAGAGAGTCGACAAACTAAACTTGTAGCAGACAAACTAACCTCCCACTGCAATGCTGTAACATGCAACTGCACAAGTTTGTATCAGAGTGTTCTCCTGCTGCGTGAAGGGGACTGAAACTAGTCCAATCTTTCGAACCAGCTTTGTCCATGTACGGACAACAATGAACGCAAGAAGAGCAGCTGAGACATTAAGGTTGGGGCTGATCCCCGTGGTAAGGCTCAGCTTCATAATTATGATGGTGTAGATGGTCCCTACGAATATGCTGGCAATGACACCTCGGACAGTGATCTGATTCTTCCATGGTTGAAGTCTCCTCTGAACCTCGGCCTCTTTCTGCGGCTCATCCAAGGCCTCTCTCTCAATTATTTCTTCCTTCTGATTATGGATTGTCCTTTTTTCAACATCCATTGGTTCTACAGGAGTAATCTGCATCATTTTGATTTCCAGAAAAACCTCAGTGCAGTGCCCTCAAAGACTGGATGAGAATGATAAATATAGGGTGCACACACACGACAGAATATGAGCAATTTATCATGCATCCGAAGTCCGTCCTGTCTGGACTTTCTTATTGGTTTGCTTGAATGAAGGAAGTAATAAAGGTGGTACTATTGCGGAAAAAATAAAAGAATCCATAGAGAAAGTACAGCCGGATGGTTGATAGTTTAATAAAGGTGTATACTTTAATGCTTGAACAGGAATTTATGCAGAGCTGTGGCCAATTCCAAAGCTTCCATATGGGTTGTGCCCACAACTACACTCCCGTCCTAAACTTCCATAGTATAATGGTTTTAATAAAAATCAGAGAGCTCCCAGGCTTTTACCCTTCGCTTTTCTTGGGCTGATCGGTGATACTTGATTTTGAAGGCTGAGGAAATCTAGAACACTAAAATAATCATGAAAAGATTCAAACTCTAGGGACAAGAGTAGGTCAATGATTCAAATAAGTAGCATCCCAAATTTAATTATACTTTTTTTTCTTCTTTGAATCCTCTTATGTGTAGGTTGGCAATACAATAGAATACAATACAATACAGCGGTTTGTGTCAATGAAGCAGTACTAGTATCTATACATTTTCCCAGTATCAAAATACATACATGTGAACTCTATGACCCGGTTGGACTCTACAGAATAGAAGAGTACTGATTAACTTGTCATTTTGGCCATATGCCTCCTCCATGTCTATGGTCCTGGAAAGGATACCTTCATGCCAGTACTGATAATACCATTTTCTTTTTTAAGAAAAGAAAAGAAAAAGGATGAAAGAAAATTGTGTTGGACTTTTCTTGAAGTAGATCTTATCACTACTGACTCTCGTTTGTCCACATGCAACTTGAGGTCGTGGTAGTCGTGACAATGGCGGAATCAGTAGAGAGAAGATTCTGAGTCTATAATGTGTACAAGTATGTGGTTCATATGTTGACCTGTGGAAAGTTTAATAGGTTTGCCAGTTTTTCAAAACTTTGGACGATGATTGATGAGGAATGAAAACTACAATAAGCGCAATCTGATTGGTCGGTCACAAGGGTCGGAATGAGATTCCTTTGGTTGGAACGCTGTGCACAACTTGATCATTAATTTTTATTTTTTTGAGAAGACTTGACTTGATCATCAATAATAATACTCATTTTTTTCTTGCCATTAAATGCGGAGTGAGTTTGTATGCTGGGAAAGAAAACCTTCGATTGGTCGAAGATCTTCTTCTGGTTTTGCAGGTCCACGTCCAAATAAACAATTTCCAGAGGAATTCGATTAACGAGAAACTCAAACTTATATATTTTTTGTCCTTCGAGCTTCAAATAGAGAGTTGCTTAAACTGATCATTTGTCCTCAGCCTTCCCTTTGTTATAAACAAAACAGTGGGTATAATCGTCCTCGGCCTTCATGTGTCGCTTCCTGTCTGGTCTTGTTCATTTGAGCGTACGACGAGTAGCTTTCTGGTAGGTATATTTTGTTTCTTAAAAATCAAGCAATAATTTTGACTTTGTGGTCTGGAGGAGCATCTTCCCCGGAAATTAGGCACGAAGAGAAGTCCCCATCTTGCCACCTAAGCTAATACGTTTCTCATTATACAAATTTATTATTATGTGCATAAGGGATTATATCTAGCCTCTGCCTAACACGCACCTTTAAACATTTATGCATCACATTGATGTGAATGTTCATAATAAACCTTTTCAAACAGCAAATGCATATAAATATATAACACAATTTTTTGTTTAGTGAATCTACGATAAAGGGGCGGATTTGTCACTTATAATTCAATTAAATTGACCCGTTCATATTCATCTATCAATAATTGGTGGATAGTTAGTTGACTCGTCCTTTTCATTTATACCCAATTTAAAATAATTATATGTTTAAACTCAACTTTTAGTGAGTGTTAAGTAAATACATTTGAATTTCTTTTCAATCTAATAACAATAATAAAAACACCGCTATTTTTTTTTTTTGTTAAATAACATGCGGAAAAATAGAAAAAAAATATAAGTAGAATTTTAAATGATTTGTAAATGAATAATTGATATACCTAATTGTATCCATTATCCAATTATGATCGTCAGTTCGAATCGAATCATCCATTTTTGACACTTGTAGGCATTGAGCAGTAAATACACGCTACTATTTCTTTGGCTGCTACTTTTACAAAACAAAAATATATATCGTGTAGCATAGGCATGGCCACGGTTCCAGAACCAACGGTTCTGGTTCTAGAACCGCCGGTTCTGGTTCTTCAAAGAGGTAGAACCAGAACCGCACCATATAAGATGGTTCTGGTTCTGGTTCCAGAACCGGCGGTTCTGGTTCTTCAAAGAGGTAGAACCAGAACCGCATAGTTCTGATTTCTATTCCTTATGGTTCCGGTTCCGGTTCCGGTTCCGTATGGTTGTTTCTTTCTTCCGTTGAGAGCCCGAGGACCTCTGTGCAAGTCAGGAGCCCCCGAGAGCAAAAATTGAAGAAGCTCATTTTTTCTCTTCGAATACAAGCTTTTTCTTCCGAGCCCTTCTTTGCAATTTTTTCCTCTTGGATCCGTTGAGAGCTTGGTCAAAAGGTTGTGGTGGATCATGATGATCATCATGATGTCTCTACTTTTATTATTTTTTATATTAATTATTTTTAATTTTTTTAACGGTTCTAGAACCGGCGGTTCTGGTTCTGGTTCTATTTTTTAGAGAACCAGAACCGGAACCTTTATCCAAGGTTCTATTACGGTTCTGATTCCACGGTTCTGGTTCCGGTTCTGGTCCGGTTCCAAACGGTCCGGTTCCGGTCCGGTTCCCGGTTCCAAATGGAACCATGGCCATGCCTAGTGTAGCAGCAGCCTTCGCCATATAGATATAGGAAAGGAGTTTATGTTTCCACCTTTTAACCATCATATTATTGACCAAACTTCTTTCTCACGACCGTTATGATTGAATGGAATATTAGGAGTTATAATTCAGATGGAAGGATTAGGCGAGAGCACGCCAACGTAAGCTAGTTGCCCGCAGTCCTACGGTTGACAAAAGACGAGGTTATACACATAAATTGGTACAAAGTACTATGATTTCCACAATAAAAATTGAAGTAGAGCCCATGCACCGAGACAACACACAAATAAATACTCCATGAGCTATTATTACGACTTTTTGACCCAAAAAAAAAAAAAAAGAAGAAGCTATTATTATGACTTGGAGTGATGAATGATGATGCCTTATCAGTCAGTCCATTTCGTTGGCATTGAATGGAACCAAATGGTAGGTCTTCCATTCGTGAGTTTATGAGCGTCTCATACCCTGTATGTATAATTATGACAAGGGACTGTAGACTCTGGATTTAATTGTGCAATTTGTTTGCCTGATCTGGCTCCTGAGCCTAGAAACATATACTTATGGACGCTTTTTTAGACTTAGTAATAAAACATAGAAGTTTGGCTGCCTTGTATCTTATGCTTAGTAACCACGAATATGGACGTTTGACAGATCTCAATGACCTTTTTTTTTTTTTTTTTTTTCTGGTGCCTCAATTTAGTAGGCAGCAAGTGGGCATGTTTGATCTTCACAATCTCACCTTACAAAAGATCAAGTTCCATGTGTATCTTTTCCATTTTCTTTGAGCTAATTTCAGTGGGCGTGGGCCAAAAAACCAGCCAACAGCAAAAGGGAAAGAGAGGGCAGAAATGATTCATTATTGTTACATAAGGTTATACGAAGCAGAAAAGTCATCCAAAAGAATAATACAGTAATGTTTTTGAAAAAAAAAAAAAAAAGGTATTAAAGCTCAATCAACGAGATAAATAGTTTCCTATTTGTGGCAAGTTGCAGCAGCCCTGTAAACCGAGAAGAAGCATAAGAATACAAGAAAACGAAAACAGAAATTTTACCAGAGGAGATGTCACAGCTGTGATGCAAACAAAAAAGCCCAACACGCAACGGGATTGAAATTAATGCAGGCTCTCGCTCATGAACTGATCAGTTACCTCAATCACCATCTGAGTAGAGTAGGTTGCACTCCTGATCAGTACTGTAACTGCTGATGCGCTGAAAACAACGACGGAAGAGTCAAAACAGGCATGCTCCCATATTGAGAAGGGGAGTCCAACCCTTATCGCCTTGACAACATAGAAAGGCAACTCCGACTCCGTCATTTGTTCGTAGCCTGTGACCATGTTGCAGTTGGACAGTAACGTAAACAGTCGAGAATCCTGGAAATAATAATAATGCTGCTCTCAACCCTAACTATCACTCCCCTACTACCTCGTGAAAATCCCTAGTAGTCC
Source organism: Coffea arabica (assembly GCF_036785885.1). Taxonomy (NCBI): domain Eukaryota; kingdom Viridiplantae; phylum Streptophyta; class Magnoliopsida; order Gentianales; family Rubiaceae; genus Coffea; species Coffea arabica. Next base: position 45,959,094 of record NC_092325.1, on the reverse strand, counting down.
CGCAGATGATTGTCCCGCAGATGAATTCGCTTTTTTGGAGGGGTATTGTGGAAAATCAACTATCCTGAACAACAAAAAATTTTCGAGTTGCTCCAAAAAAAACCCAAACTGGGAGAGTTGCATTTGCCCACCCGTCTTGACTGGATAGCACAGCACAGCGTTGTTAGATGCTCATATGTTTTGTTTTTCGAGCGTTAAGCAGAGCTGCATAGATTAATCATTGGGTATATCAAACAATCCTCAACCTCGTAATCATACATTAGGTTCTCACGATGCATCATTAGTCCATTCGTGAGTCGTGATCACTAGTGAGTGGGGTGACACTGCATTATATACCTCTGGTTAAAATGCAGTTATATTGTGTAAATATATCTCTGGTTACATATATATATAGCAGTCCACTAGAGAATTTTTCTCCTTACCTCTCATGTGAAAATTATCTCACTGAAGATAACAAACAGCATGAAGCGAAAGAAAGTAGAAACCTTTGAGTCGTAGGATGAAGCATTTTGCTGTCCAAAGATGTCATGAGTTTAGTAATTTGGCATAACCTTAGAGTTTTTTTACATTTAATTTTTGAAATTGCCTAACCTTAGAGTATGAAGCGTAATTTAACTAAACTCACGAGAATGTAATTATTTGTTGGTTTTTTAAGAGCATACATTAAGAACCAATGCCTTAGTTAGTGATGCAAAAAAAGGGCTAACAAAAGACTTGTTATTGAACGTCGATAATAATTTTATGTTTTTCACTCGTCAACTCACTATTTATAGTGTTTATATTTATACGAAACAAACTAACATGTTGTTTGGATAGAGTATTATTTGAAATATTATTTGGAATAATTACTGTAACACTTTTTGTGATGTGATATATGTGAGATAAAAAATTGATTGGGAATATAAAAAGATTAGTTGGAAAATGTATTTATGATGCAAACGAAATATTATTTGAAATAATATATATATCCAAATATATATTATATAGGGTCCGTTTGGATTCTTGTTTTTGGACCTGTTTTTGAAAAACTGTTTTTCACAATCCAAATGCTACAGTAAATGTGTATTTCAAAAACAACTCCAAAAACACCAATATCCAAACAATATATCAAAAACAACTCCAAATACATATTTAATATGTTTATTTCAACTTATATATTTCAATTATGTATAGAATATATATATATTATATTAATTTAAATATATTTATTTATACATATTATAAATATTTTACTTTATATAAAATATATTTTTATATATTTATATAAATTATATAAATTATATAAATTATATATATTATAAATATGTTATTATACATTTATATAAATGTTATATATTATATATATTTAATATATACATAATATATATTATATATATTGAACATTTATATAAATGTACATTTAAACATAATATATATATTTATGTATATTTATAATATACATTTATATTATGTATTATATATAATATAATACATTTATACATTTATATTAATATACATAATATTAATTACACATTTATACATAATATTAATAAATGTATACATTTATATTTATTACATTAATACATTTATACATAGTATTAATATATATTTATAATATATTAATTTATACATTTATATAATATTCATTTATAATTTATACACATTTATAATAATATACATTTATATATTTATAAATATATTTATATAATGTATTATATATAATATAATACACTTATAATACATTTATATATTTATTTATAAATATAATATATAATAAATAAATATAATACACTTATTTATTTATATATAATATATAAATTTATTTATAAATATAATATACTTATTTATTTATACATAATATATAAATATATTTATTTATAAATATTTATAATTGTATTATAAATGCATAAATGTATATAAATATAAAAACATAAAAATTATAAATTATAAATTATAAATATACATTTATATAATATTCATTTATAATTTATACACATTTATAATAATATACATTTATACAGTTACAAATATATTTATATTATGTATTATATATAATATAATACACTTATAATACATTTACATATTTATTTATAAATATAATATATAATAAATAAATAAATATAATACACTTATTTATTTATATATAATATATAAATTTATTTATAAATATAATACACTTACTTATTTAGAATAATATATAAATATATTTATTTATAAATATTTATAATTGTATTATAAATGCATAAATGTATATAAATATAAAAACATAAAAATTATAAATTATAAATTACAATATACATTTATATAATATTCATTTATAATTTATATATTTATAGTAATATACATTTAAACATTTATAAATATATTTATATTATGTATTATATATAATATAATACATTTATATATAAATATATGAATATATTTATTTATAAAAGTACAAATATATTTATTTATAAATATTTAAATATATTTATTTATAAATATTAATAAATGTATTATAAATGCATAAATGTATATAAATATAAAAATATAAAAATTATAATTTATAATTTATACATTTATATAATATTCATTTATAATTTATACATTTATAAATATATTTATATTATGTATTATATATAATATAATACATTTATATATTTTTATATAAATTTATTTATGTATAAATATTTATAAATGTATAATTATATATTGTTATAAAAATATAAAAATTATAAATTATAAAAATACTCGAAAATATGTTTTAAAAATACATCTAAAAATAATCCATAAAACATCTACAGTAAAAGTTTTTTATATAATTTTTGAAAAATAACCCCAAAAACAAGTAATCCAAACGGACTTGTATTTGAAAAACGAAATGCTACAGTGCTGTTTTTGAAAAACAACCCCAAAAACAGCTAATCCAAACGGACCCTATGATTTTTAGGTAACAGGCTCAAGGTGGTCCCCACTACTGGGAGTGGGGGGGGGGGGTTTTGTTTTGGTGGGCGGAGGGCAGGACTTAGGGTTGGATTGACGCTGGGCATGTGGTTTGGTATTGGAGGGTAGAGGCCCAATGTAAATCTACGGCGTAAGCAGGTTCTCTTGGTCTGCTATATTGATCACAGCCATTGATACAGACATAACTCAGAGAGTAATGAAAATCCAACATTCAAGCTTCGAACCAAAAGGATCCAACTCGTTTCCTGAATGCCGATGAATTGCTGATATACATATCCAGACCGCTTTCTATTGATTTACAATATTCACAAAATTCCATCAGATTGTTCGTGTCTTCTGATCGTTGGTGCATGGTCATAGTTTTTTTTTTTTTTTTTTTTTAAGTCATGGTAAGCTTCACTGCAAGGATCGCGCCGGCTGGGTAGGAGTGCAATTGTGTTTGGATACAAAATTTATCCCAAATAATAACATATTTTCTATTCCATATTTTTATATTCTCAATCAACCGAAATGATGAGAACCGAAATGATGAGAGTGTTTGGATATCCCAAATAATATTTCGCTTGTATCATAAACACATTTCTCAACCTACCTTTTTATAATCCCAATCACCTTTTTATCTCACATACATCACATCACAAAAAGTGCTACAATAATTATTCCAAATAATATTTCAAATAATACACTATCCAAACAAACCCGATATGAAATGCAAAACACTGCAAACCTTAAGGGACCTTTTCGTGATTTTTCCTAGATTAGATGACAAAAAGGGTCGGGGCCGTGGTGGTTCCTCACCAAAAACCAAAGCAGAAATCGGTAGTGGGTGGCAGCACATCATTCGAGAGTCTCCTGCCGCACGCGGCAATTCGAAATACTGTTGGCCAGTGGCAGCCCACCCGCTGAAAGACCCTGAAAACCGTGTGCTCCCCCTGGCTCGCTCTGGTGCAAATTGCAAAACCCATCAACCATCGCCCGCCCCTAACTTATTTGTTTCTTCTCGTTCCCTGCATCTATATCTTGTGCTAGAAATGATTGTAGTCAATGCAACTATATCCCTTCCCCTATCAAACTATCAAATCATTTAAAACTGCTCATCATCTATCTAACCACCGAGTGCTGTTTGAAATAATGTGCAGAGGGTCTCAAGGTATCGAAGAGCGAGAGCCCTTGAAGATCAAAGCTTTTCACGTACATTTATCGTTCTCCATCACCACCAACTTGCTTCAGATCAAGAAACCGGCCTTCTTGTATGATTCTCTAACCCTGCATTTCCTTCCTCGAATCAATGGTGCTTCCTTGGAGATCGAGGGGTCGAGCCTTCGTCCCGATACCCCTGGCTTTATTACGCTGCACCCACTTGTATCTTCTTCGGCCGCCGCCCATCATCATCATCATCATCATCATCATCAGTACGGTAGTAGGGAGAGAGTGAGGGTTAGCCAAGGCTCCCGCTTTGAGATCTACGCTAGTGATGATGTCAAGTTGTTGAAGGGAACTTTTAGGAAGGACGGCGATCGCGATAATGAGGATCCGCGGGGAGTAGCGGATGTCAATAAGTGGAAATTGGATTGTAGGTGCCAGTTGGAGTTGGGGGAGGATTCTCATTTCCTGCGGGAGGCTGAGGTGTGCGTGGAGGTGGAAGGACGCGGGGTGGGGTCCATGATCAGCGACAAGGTGGCGATGGTACTCCCCCGGAGAAGGGGAAGGCGGCACTGTTTTGAATGGTTGGAGGAGATTCCTGAGGAGAGGGAAGTTGATGAATCTGATGGCGGCGGCTGCTGCTGCTGCTCCTCCTGCGGTTCTGATGATGAGAAAGCCGGGAGTGTCGGGGACCGCCGGATGGACGACGGTACTTGTAGTGCGGATACAGTTACAGTACCAGAAGCAGAAGGAGGCGGATATTGGGCCGCTGTGGAAGGTGTTGGGATTTGGGTCATGTGCTTGGGTGGTGTTGCCTACTTGCTTTCTAAAACTTCTTCCACCCGGGTCCTTGCTAGAACCGCCACAAGAAGGCAAAACGGATTATCGTTTTTCAACAAAATCAAATACTACCACTGGTAGTGGTAGAATTTCCTGGTTACTTTCCGATTTGTTTATTTTTATTTTGACTTTCCTCCCCTTTTGGTGAGTATACAGCAGTCCAGAAACGTGGCAAAGACCATAATACACTCGCGGTATCTGAGACGATTATTTCGTGGATTTGCATTTGTGCAGTTCTCCGTGGGTCGACCCTGTTCTTCCTCTCTTCTGGCTGGGCAGGGCATGGCATGGCAGGCCTCAAACATTAAGTCATTTTGAATGGCAGTACAGGAGTCACTGTAATGCGAAGACAGGCGACAAATAGAGAAGAAAAAAAAAAAAGAAATCAAGTAGCTTAAGAAAATGATAATGGAGGTTAATGTAAATTTAGGAGTTGGAAAGGAGGTTGAATTGTAATTTGAACCTTAATAAAAAAAAGTTTCTAAAGATTTGTTACTGTTATTATTAAACACGTCTAAAATGAGGAAGGCATTTTCTTTTTTCGGATCCTCCCGAGGATATCATCAGACCTTTGACCAAACAAGTTTATACTACTGTGAAAACTTTACCTTATGCGCTGAACTTTGAGCCCCGACGGTAATGAATTCTTCATGCATGACCTTAATCCCATCCCAATATTTTGTGAAAGCTTTCTCATCTTTTTAGTTTTTACTTGCTGCTGTGGTGGACTCTGTTTTCCACTTAGCTTTATTTATTAGTTCCCCTTTAATGCAAGGTCTATAGAAATCCCATCATCATTAAGGTCAGCCCCATCAAAGCAGTTAATTTGGAGGGGTTAAGAGCATAGAAAAACCGCAACGGATCTTCTGTCCCACATCCTGTGCCACTCTCTGTCCCGCTTTTTATTATATTGCTATTTCTCATTCATAAACATCATGTTTTAATTCTTTTTTTGCTTCCTTAAGATCCAATAACTATTAATTCAGTAAAAAATAAATATAACAGTTTCAAAAAAGCAATATATAATAGAAAATTAAAAAATACAGCAGAAAATTCATAAAAAATCTCATTTTTTATGCATTTTGATTTTTTGAGTATGTTAAATTTTGTGTATTACTCAATAATAGTTATTGGATCTTAAGGAAGCAAAAAAAGAATTAAAACATGATGTTTATGAATGAGAAATAGCAATATAATAAAAAGTGGGACAGAGAGTGGCACAAGATGTGGGACAGAAGATCCGTTGCAATAGAAAACACGTAAGTAGCTTCAATTTGTGAAAACATACACAGGTGTAACCACTGGGTCATTAGACCACCATCTAGTTGGCTACTAAAATGTCACATTTAAGTGACTTGTTTTCAATAAAATTCAAACGAATGTGCACCACCTGCTGTATATTCCTTCAAACATATACAGCGTTGCTAAGCGATTTGTAATAATTTAAATTATTGGCTATTTATAATTTTGAGACAAGACCTTCTTAATTATAGCGTGATGATCAAAATTGAATTCACCTAAATTATTACTACGGAGAGAAAAGGAGTATCTACTGGATTGATGAAGCGCACGTGGCAGGAGATGGGGTCCAGAGCAGGCCCTTATCTCTCCTAATCCACGTGTCATTTGAGACAGTCTACCACGTCAGCACTACTCACTACTCTTTCTCTCATTTTATTTTATTTTTTCAACTCTCTCTCTCTCTGGGTCTCTCGCATCGCATCTCTTCTCTCTCCCTAAAACCTCTCAATTAGCAATTCTCAATTCTCATGGTAGTCAACGGACATCCTCTAAAAGTGAATAACCCAAAAGAACGAAAGAAGAAGAGTAGGTGAAAAACAAACGAAATCTTAAAACATATCGCCAATTATTCGGATTGCTGTAAGAGAAAAAAAAAAAAAAATTGAGCAGCATCATCATCTTCTGTCTTCCTCCTCCTACTGCTGCTTCTTCTTCAACTTGAATGCACATTTTCACTCTGCTCAGCCCACATCTCTCTTATATTGCAACTTTAATCCCATCATGATTCAGGTTTCTTGATTGATTTTCGATTGTAGTTTATTCTCATTGTTACTTCCCAAGTGGTTTTGCGATCCGCGGTTTTTGGTTTTCCGTGGCTGGCATGGGCGGCGGAGGTCACAAGAACTATTCAGTCAATCCTAATGATTACAAGCTACTTGAAGAGGTCGGCTACGGCGCCAGCGCCACCGTCTACAGAGCGATCTATCTTCCCTCAAATGAAGTTGTGGCGGTCAAGTGCTTGGATCTCGATCGCTGCAACAGCAATCTGGTTCGTTCACCTCCATTTCTTTCCCTGCCTTTCTGCTTTCGTACTCAATCTATGTGTATGTGCCTGTATCGTCTCTACAGCTATCCGTGTACTGGTTGCTTTGGTTCTAGTTGTTGTATAAGCTGAATTCATTCAGTTTTTATTAAGTCGTTAGATTTGGTTGCGATTGTGAATTCGGTTTTTATTTATCCTGTTCATTTTTGTGCTATTGCATGGTCTCGGCAATTGCATATCGGAACATATTTCCTGAAAATGGCGTGACTCGAACCAAGTGTTTTCTCGCACACTGAATGCTGAGTTTTGTTATAGGATTTGAGTAGGAATTAGCTTTGGATTAATTTAATTTGGTAGAGTGGTTGGTTTCTGAGGATTGTTGATTTAGTTTTACTTCAGGGAGAGGAATTTGAAACCTCACGGTGCCAAAGGCTGTTGCCGTTGCAACACTTGGAGCTGCACTCAATTTGTATGCCATTTGGAAGTCAAAACTCCTTCAGGGTGCTGATTCTATATATATATATATATATATATACACACACACACATACATGCGTGTGTGCGCGCGCGCATGTGTGTGTGTTTTAACTAATAACGATTAAAGCTAGAAACAAGTTATTGTGATCTCTAAATGCCTTATATCATGTTATCTATTTGCTAGCCTTTTGAATAAATGGAGAGACGAAATAGTTATAAAAATTCTTTTTTTTTTCTCCCAGTTATTCGTTTTAGGTAATTACTCTTCTACAGTATTCACTTAGTTTTTTTTCTGTTCACTGGATGATATTTAATGCCAACGTAGGAATTCCCAGTTACCTTTACTCGTCATGTGAGGGTTTTCTATATTTTTTTTATAGGAAAACCTAGGAGACCTCACCTTCTTTGTATGTATCCTAACCTGGAACCTGGATCAAACAACTAACTCACTTTGCCAGTTGCCATTCTCCCATTACTAAAGGCTGTCCCCCTTCCCTTGTTAAGGGCTCAGCTACAGTTATAGTATAAGAAGCGGCTCCTTCGGGCAACCCAAGCCCTTGGGTACGTCTGAAACGGTAGATTTGTTTACGGTTCCTCGTGAGAGACAGGATCTCTTGGTTTGTCGATGTCTAAACAACGGATGTCTAAACAACGGGGTCGAAAGCCTCTGTGAAATATTCCCTTGTCTCTTTAGTTCTTTTTTCGTCAAATCCTTCATCTGACGCCTCATTTGGTCTAGAAAGTCCCCCCAAGACTGGGTAGTTCCTCTTTATGTGGTTCACTCATGTCATCAATCCCCTGTATAGTAAAAGCTCTTCAATGTTGTATGTGTGTTGGCAATTGCTTTCGTACTTTCGTGGATAAAGCAAAAGTTGTTGAGCTGTGTGCTTGCATCATAGTGGGGTACTAGAAAATGCAAAAGACGCGCCTTTGATGCTTCAGCAGCAGGTCTAAGGGAATGCTACTTCTAATTGCATATGATTTTAGCTCAGATTCTTTCACTTCCAGTGCACCTATGATCCGTAGATGATTGCGTCCTAGCCCTCTACAACTATTGTCAGCGCTCATATCTTCAGGCAGCTATCTGCAGTTATTTGATATCAAATGACCAATGTGAATGCTCAAATGAGTAGTTAAAGAAATTTGATAGCTGAAGATGATTTAATTTTGTCTGTTTCCATTCATTGTTTTTTTTTTATTTTATTTAATGTAAAGCAGTTATATGATGTATTGAAAATATTTATACAATGGATACTCTAGAAAGGTAGTGATGTGCTTGCCCTTAAATTTTCATACTTTTCATGTATTTTAACTCTTTCTATATAAATAGATGGTTAAAGTTACATATCATTATTTCTTACTTTATTTGATAAATGCATGCTCTTTCTTGTTTCCTTCCATGCTTCATTCATTCACTTAAAAGTATCTGAATGTGAATTTTTTTTTGCAGTAGCATAGTTAAGCATCAGTTTGCTAAAGACGTTAGTATGCGTAAAAGCTCATTTTTTATTTTGAATCCTATTCATGTCATGTTAAAAAAGATAATTTTTTACAGAAAAAATGCTCTAGTTCCTTCCACAGAAATTCAATTAAATGTGGTCATTTTGAGTATTTCTACAATGATGTGTACGTAGGTTTTCATTTTTTAATTTTTTTTCACAGGATGACATCCGAAGAGAAGCTCAAACGATGAGTTTGATAGATCACCCAAATGTAATAGGAGCGTATTGTTCGTTTGTTGTCGATAGCTACCTTTGGGTGATCATGCCATTCATGGCAGAGGGATCTTGTCTACACCTCATGAAGATAGCATATCCTGAGGGATTTGAAGAGTCAGCTATCGGATCAATATTAAAAGAAACTCTTAAAGCTCTGGAGTACCTTCATCGACATGGCCACATCCATCGTGATGTTAAGGTTAATTAAATCTGAAATTCACATTCTATTGATTTTACGCTTGCTGTCATGGCTGTTTAGAATTTTCATTTTAATTGTTTTTCATTGAGAAGGGTTTTTTTTTTTTGGGGGGGGAGGGGGTGTTGAATTTTTTCAATGATTTTTGTTATGTTTATCATTTTTCCTGCACTTGACAAAGTTTGGAGAGAGAGAGAGAGGGAGACTGTGTTCCTATGGCTTTTATGGAATAGGTTTAGCTAATTCAATTGGCAGAAAATCAAAATTTGGGGGTGCACATGGCCTCTTCTTTGGCCTTTTGGCCATTGCTGTATGAGTATTTTGGTTCTGGTCACCTTAATGGTTCCACTGCAGGCAGGAAATATATTACTTGATAGTAATGGGGAGGTAAAGCTAGCTGACTTTGGTGTGTCAGCTTGCATGTTTGACAAAGGTGACAGACAGAGATCAAGAAATACCTTTGTGGGAACTCCATGCTGGTATTTATTGGCAGCCTTTTCCTTTTAACCTTTCATATTAACAGCCATGAAATTATGTTTATTTTCTTGTAATATTAAGCTCTTTGCTGTGTTTCTTCACAGGATGGCACCAGAGGTGTTGCAGCCACAAAGTGGTTATGACTTCAAGTGAGTAACCTGGTATTTCTGTGGAATTTTAATTGTAAAATTTTTTACCTGTTTTTATATGTTAAACAAGCATGGCTAAGCTTTTTATTATATTAATTGCACTTGTTTTACAAGTGCTTACAGTCAGTGGCAAGGAAAATCTGAGTGTATGGCAAATCAGTCCCTGGGAATGGTTGTTGCTTATAGAATGCTCCAATGTTCTCCACTTAAGTGGGAAGAAGGGTGACTAATATATTTTAGTTGAATTAGAAGGTTGTTAGCATACCTTCTTTTTAAGTTTTCAACCTAGAGCTTGTCATGGGCACCAAATTAGAGGGTAAGGGAAAGCCTGAAAGAGATAAGAGGAACTAAATCAACATTGTGTCTAATGAATTCCAGAAGCACTAAAATGGCCTTTGTGCATTATTTTGTTTCATAGTTTTCTGAAAGAAACAGTGATTTTTCTTTGTATTAGGGCTGATATCTGGTCATTTGGAATCACCGCACTGGAGTTGGCTCATGGTCATGCACCATTCTCAAAATATCCCCCAATGAAGGTATGGACTTTATATGCAACAACACCAGATAACAATAATTAACTTGATGCAACATGTTCTTGAACTGTATTTGTGCACTAAAGGGAACTTCCTCATTTTGGTAGGTTCTTTTGATGACCATACAAAATGCGCCTCCTCCTGGACTTGATTATGACCGTGATAAAAAGTTCTCCAAGGTATGTCCTTTTTCTTTTAATAGTTGGCTACTGTACTTAGATATAAACATTTTCTAGGACACCAAGTTGGATTGATATTCTATCTGTTTGTTTCTACTTCTGCATTTCCTCGTTCAATCAGTTTGTTTCTACTTAGATATAAACTTTCTCTAGGACACCAAGTTGGATCCATATTCTATCTGTTTGTTTCTACTTCTGCATTTCCTCATTCTTATGGTTTTATTGCTAAAGCATTTCCTCAATTTTGAACAGTCTTTTAAAGAAATGGTTGCAATGTGCTTGGTGAAAGACCAAACAAAGAGGCCAACTGCAGAGAAACTGTTGAAACATTCCTTTTTCAAGAATGCAAAGCCTCCAGAGCTTTCTGTGAAAAAACTCTTTGCTGACTTACCTTCATTGTGGAATCGTGTCAAGGCACTTCAGGTTTGTCATTTTAATGGTACTATTATGGAACTGCTAACTATCATTTTATTGTCTTATGGTTTACCTACTAAAAAATTGCAGCTTAAGGATGCTGCACAACTAGCTTTGAAGAAAATGCCTTCAGCTGAACAGGAAGCATTGTCACAGGTCTGAGACATCAGAAGAATTTATTGGCTGTTTGATCTTTTATTTGCAACTTTCTGAATGTACATTAATTTTGTGCTCAATCTTAGTTTAGATATTAGTTCGATTGTATTTTGTAGCTATCATCTGGGACTTTTTCAGCAAAAACATGCAGATTTAGTACATTCATTCTCATTGTTACAGTTGTTTCCAGGAAAAAAAAGTCCCTTGTTTAATGATCCCTTCTCAAAATATAAACCTCTTGTTTTCTTCAACCGTTTTGCATTCCTGATACTTATAAATGTTCTATCAATCATATGAATACTGATTAGTTAAATTTCAGTTAATATAAAAAATGTGTACAAGCTTATTATTTTAGTGATTTGGATATGGCCCCATCTTCTTTGTAGTTGATTTCTTATACGCAACCAAACAAGGGCATGCATGGGCAATTGGCAAATGTGATTTTTTTCCACCATTCTATACCTGAGAGGTCATTCTTTTCTAGATCTTGGCAGTCAGTGCATCGATAAGAGTGGTTAGAACATCAAATGGAAGAGAAGTATGAATAATTAACATGTGATCAGTTATTAAATTTGTTTATGACCAAGGGGCTCCTGTGCTTGTAGGTTTTGCTGTCACTTATATTAATTAGTCTAAGATTCTGTCATTACCTCCACTTAGCATGCATTCACTCACTTATTGCCTATTGAGTGTAGGTGTGCACTCACTTAACATGTATTGAGCATCTTCTATCATCTGCCTGGTTTGGTGCACTTGTTGGGCTTGTGTTGAGATCTTTAGGAAGAAAAGGGTTTGGAGCAGTCTACTGCACTTTCTGGCATATGATAGGATTTAATTTGCTCTTATGTTTATCTGAATATAAATGGGATCACGACAGTTTGAAATTCATAGTTAAAAAAGCTGCTGAAACAAAGGAACTTTTCTGCAATGTAGAAAGTTTTGTACCTATTATTTTCCATTATAACAGATGGAATCTTCCATTTCGTTACATAAAAAATACTCCCTCTGTCTCGTTAAAAGTGTGATACTTTCCTTTTTGGTTTGTCCCCAAATTTTTGCCGCTTTCCAAATATAGCAAAGTAGTTTCTTTTGTTTTTCTCTTTACTCACTCAGTGGACCACCCTAGTCCCTAAACATGTGATTAAAACTCATCTCGTGGGTGGCCTAAGAAATATGGCTCACATATTTTGTCAACTTCCTAACCCATGCGTGATCTTCACTTATAGTACTAGAACTTTTGCTTGGAAGTTATAAATGCATGGTGGCAGCGGGGCTTCACAACTTGTTCCCTGCATGTGTGGATACTATTGATAAAAAGCCAAGTCCCGAAAAGCATCAAACTTTTCGGGACGGAGGGAGTAATCTATTTGAAAAGGTTGTTTGAAAAGAAATGTGTATTATTTCTTTCGTGTTGCTCATATGTCCATCATTAGGGCATGAGGGCTGCTGTTTTGTGATGCTTATGTCTTCTAGTGCTAGGCACTCAGAGTCTCTCAATTCTTTGCTGAAAGTTGCCTTCTGAGTGCAATGCTACTACAGTATTTTATAAACTTTGATCAATGGGTGTTAGTGTCTGAATCTTATTTTCATGCTCTGGTCAAGTTTCCTACTATGATATTTTAGTTATCTCTTTTCCCTGGAAGTGGTGCTAACCTCTTGCTTATACTTTTCAGAGTCAGTATCAGAGAGGTGTTAGTGCCTGGAACTTCGATATTGAGGATTTAAAGTTCCAAGCATCAATGGTATGTACATAGTTGAGTTTTTCTGAAAGTTTAACTTGTAGAGTTTCTTAAATGGTTGATCTGGGCTTTTTCTCTGACACATGGTAGGTGCAAGATGAGGATGAAATACAAGAAATTAAAGAAGAACATGGAAGTGGGAAAGTCCATATGAAAAAAAGGGTGAGTCATATTTTAACTAATTATATCTCTCAAATAGTGTCTCGCTATCTGATTGGATGCTACTTAATTTCACATTTTGCTTACCATATATCTACATTCTTTTGGAGGAATTTTCACCTAAATGTGAATTAAGATTATTTAGTGCTTCCTTGACAGTGGCAGGACGCATATGGTTCTAACGCTGATTTGGGGAGCTCTGTTTCCACAGATCTTATTATCAGGTATTTGGTGATATGTAATCTTCTGCACATATGCAGTTGCATTCCAGTTTTTGCAATTAATCATGTTTAGTCCTGTGATAACTTCTATATTACAAAATTAATCATGTTTTTGCAATTAATCATGTTTAGTCCTGTGATAACTTCTATATTGCAAAATTTTGGGGCATTAATTCTGATAATAGTCGCCATTATACTGAAAAGCCGCATCTTGTGATATAGTTAGAAAAGGAACATAGATATCCTTGCAATTCCATGCCTCGGGCAAGGAAGGTGGAGGTGGGGATTTGTTTTCTTCATCATGTGCAATTAGTACATCTTTCACCAATGGTCCTATATGAAGTTTTTGTGCTTTTGCAGCGAACACATAAATGGTGATGAAGGACTACAAGACAAGGGCCAAGTTGGGGGAGTAAAAACCTCAGAAAGTGATACTATAGAATCTGACAGTCAAGGGAAATCTTCATTGAGGAAGAATGGATCAAAAACTGAGCTGCCACCACCTATCTCAGAAAAGGATTCTTTGCTTGCCAAGTCTAGACCTCAAACACTGAAAGGTCGTCAAACTCAGAGTGGGCCACTCATGCCTGGAATGGTTGTTGGTCAATCTATTCCTGAAAGAGCACGAACTTCAGAAAGGTGTATGACTTTCTCTCATTGCTTTATCTTCTCTGTTTACGCTGATCTGATATTGGAGAAGAGTAAGATGTTAAAACTGTTTCAATATAATTAAATTTTCCAAAGGCAAGTGATAAGGGAATTACGTTTTTCCTTGTGTCCTTTGTCTTTTCATTTTTCTTTACATTTGGTTTTGTTTCACCCTTCTAATCTAGGTTATGTAACTTTAAATAATTGGCAAGTGTTAATTTTCAGAACTGCAATAATTAGCAAATATTAACAGATAGACCATGACTATGTTCATGTCAAAGCATCCAGAAATATCAAGAGAATTGATTTGATCCAAGTAATAATTTTTATGGGATTCTGGAAACCATTGCTAGAAAATCAACCATAAGGAATCGAAGAATTACAGACAACTCTTATAAAAAAGAATTTAATTCTATGAACGGAACACATAACATTGCCAAAATGTCAATAATATGAGCATTGTAGATTTCAAACAGAGCTCAATAGTTTGTGAGATGTGAGATGTATCATCTTTGTATCCCTAGGATTATGGTTGTAGGGTCATTCAGAACAAAAGAAGCAGTACCTAATTGCCCAAAAAATAAAAGTGGCAATGGCCAGAAAAGGAAATTCATCCAAAATATTAACAAAAAGTCAATGTATCTTCATCTTGTACTACAATGTCATTTCAGTATCTTCATATTAATAGTTACGATAATGACCAACGATTTCTTTGAACTTGTTTTCATTTTTTGCTGTTTCAAGTCCTCAACTATTCCCAGAAAAAATTTAAACCAAAAAAGAAAAGGAAAAAGAAAGAGAGAAAAGAGTGATCCAGGTTTTGAGCAACAGCAGTTTTTGCTTTATGCTGAAGATTGAGTTAGCCTACTTTGGCTTTATGTTATACTGGTGCCATGATTCTGCCTTTTAATTCTTTTGTGGTTCTTTACCAGGTCTGAGAATGAAACCCAGCAGCCAGTCGAGAAAGCTCAGCAAGTACGAAGATTACCTAGCTTCAGTGGCCCTTTAAATCTTCCAAATCGTGCTTCAGCAAACAGTTTATCAGCTCCAATTAAATCCTCGGGAGGTAAGGATTTACTTACTGTTGTTGATGCAAGTGATTGCTGTTGACATGAAATTGATGTTGGAAATTTTCTTATCACCTATTTTTCTGATTTCTAGGGTTTAGAGAATCTTTGGATGACAAATCAAAGACCAATCTGGTGCAAATAAAAGGACGGTTTTCAGTAACGTCTGAAAATGTCGATCTTGTAAAGGTAAACGCATGTTTCTCCTACAATTTGTTTAATAGAGTGACCAGTGCTGACTTAATCGTGTACGATAGGATATTGCATTATGTACAGTTCCTCGACGATCTTCTCAGGTAAGTGGTCAACAATTGTTTCTTGATGTTCCTGCAGAAGCTGATTATAGGTTTTCTCATGAAGATGCTTATGTTGTTTCAGGGGTCACCTTTGAGGAAGTCCGCTAGTGTTGGAGACTGGATATTTGAATCTAAGCAACTGGTGGGTAAAGTGTATTTTATTTTGATTTTATTAATTTAAACTGTTTTGGGAAATAAGCGGAAAGATCCCAGACTAGTCTATAATCTGGTTGAATTTGTAGCATCAACAGTCATGAACAATTCTTTCTTTTATGTACTTCAAATGAGGACTTTTCTGTTGTTATGTTAAGTTCTCAGATGATGATGCTTGTTTGATTTGTTTCACAGCCTACCAATCACTTGCCAAAAGAAATTGGCAACAGCAGTATGCCAGCTTCAATTTTGATGCCTCACCTCCAAAACCTTTTTCAGCAAACATCAATTCAACAGGTGAAAATTTTCCTTTGGTTTGCTTGTGACATTTTTGTTTATTTTTGTTAGTACTACTTTTGGGGTTGGTGTAATGCCAAGCTGCTTTTCTGCATTATGGTTAAAGCATATTGTTGCTAATGGATACTTTTCTTTCCGTTTCAATTATGTGTGTTTTTGTTATATATTCTCAGGATCTTATTATGAACTTGCTCAGTAGCTTGCAATCAGCTGAGGTAGCAGATGGTGAGCAGAATATTGCAGCATTACGATGTAGTTGATTTTGCAAATGGCTTGTTGTTTAATAAAATTCTCTTAATGTTCTACAGCTTCTCAAAATGGGAAGTTGCCTCCAGTGCCTCGCAATCCGGAGAATAATGGAAATGTGAGTGACATATAGTTTCTCCAGTACCTTGCTGTAGCGTTTTACTATCGCCAGCCCTAGCCAACCCTCACCTGCCCTTTGCAGGCCAAGAAACCATCTCACATACTTTTCACATGAAGAAGGGAAATAAAAACTTGCCAAGTTAACTTATGAGGCAGTGTTTGTCAATTCATCTGTGGCATTGAAATAAAAAGATACTGATGAGGATGTTTCATATAGTTCTTTAACCAGTTAATTGGGTGAAGAATATCCACTACCAAATTGCGTTTCATTTGCTATTATAGGATGTGTGATTAGTATGACAAACTAATTCAGTAATTGACAGGTTGATGGTGCTGTTACTGAAAGGGAACGCTTACTTCTTACAAAAATCTGTGAGCTTCAAGCTAGGTAACTCTCTTTCCTTGGACTTCTATTTTTCTCCACGAGTTTGTTTAGTTTGCTCTCTGTCAAAGCTCATCTACATCTCTCTTGGTCTCTCACTCATTTGCAGGATGAATGACTTGACTGATGAATTAACGGCAGAAAAATTGAAGTACATTCAAGTGAGTTTTCTTGCAGATATTTGCTTTTATTGCATCTTTTCAGTTGCATTTCTGTTTCTGTTCTTGGTTCAAATAGGATGGATTCATATTTAGATATTAGGTAGGTAACATTTCGTAATCCTGAAGGTGAAACTTATTCATGCATCCTCAATCGAAGCAAAGCACATTGCAATGGCTTTAACTATCGGGCATCTTCCACTCACCTTTCCTAGAGACAGTTTTAGAGCCAGAAAACTGAGCAGAATCTTTGTAGTGTTGTGTGTGTTGATTATTTGCATCTTGCTGACAGTTGCAACAGCGGATGAACATGGTGTCTGGCCAGGAGGATGGGGACAGAAGAGAAGTTGATTCTTGACAAGTAAATGAATCTTTACAAGTGTAAATTAACGCCGTGTAAATTCAGTTGAGTTTCATCCGGTCAAGGAAGAAAGGGCAGCTACTATAAATGCTTCTGGAGTCTTGCTCGTGATACATTACATTTTTGACAGAAGAAGATTCCAGCTTTCCAAATGACAAACAAGTATATAGTAGGCTTCTTAAGGATATTATTTCTTCTTTCATTTGTGCGGAAGGTCCGAATGCAGATTCAATTCGGCGTAAATTTCTTGAACCAGTTAAGGTGAGGAAAAGAAATGCAAAAACCAAGGGGGAGTATGCTGTGTGCAGTTTGTAGATTTTATCTCTCTCTGTGAAACGCGCAAACCTGTAATTCTGTTAATAGATTATCTCTGAGCTTGAGTTTGTAATTTGTATATTGACCGCCATCTCAATGTTAACCATCCTCCCCCCTTCCCCTCTCTCCTTTTATTCACCCATAGGTTCTCTGTGGTTGTTCCTTATCTCTTCCTGTAACATATTGTAGGCCGCCAGCAGGCGTTAAGGATGTCTGTTTGGATTGTAAGTTATTTGGGATTATTTGGGATATTTTTACTGTAGCACTTTTTGTGATGTGATGTATGTGAGATAAAAAGATATTGGAAAGATAAAAAGGTGTATTGGAAATTATAAAGATGATGTAAGCAAATAAAATTGGGAAAATATGAAGCAATCCAAACAAACCAATCGATGATATTATTGCAATAAACAAAAAGTTTGATTTGGTCAAATGCATTTCATATTTAGTTTATTTTTAACTAATATTTCTTTTTTATTCTAAGTCAAATTGAGGGGCATTTTTTGTCTGAAATATTCTTCATGCTATTGAAATCATTTTTGTATTGTTGTTTTTTTTTTTTGAATTGGGCTAATTGGTTACAAGAAAATTAATTTTAAGAGAGATTAGTGATATTTCTAAAACTTTAGAAGAGGGCAGTAAAATTGTCAAAAATTTCAAGGGAGATTTGTGAAATTATCTGCATGAAGCATTGATATGTGTTTTTATATTTCGAGCAAGAGTTCATAAATCTTAAAAAATGATTTGGCACTGAGAAAAGGTATCGAGTCTTGACATTTCAAAATTAGTGGTGTTATTTTTCAACTTTAGTTAGATTATTGAAGTTTGGTTTAATTTTTTATTTAACTATGTAGATTTTGTGCTTGAACTAGCTGAAGATTGTTCATTTGTTTGAATTTGGATAACTTGATTTATTTTTTTGGTAACCTACTAACTTGATTTATTTGTATATCACTTTTTTAAAACTTATTTTTTAGATTTGTGTTAAATTAAAGATTTCGAATCCGAAAATTTTCATTTAAATTCTTTCCTCTTACCATTCGACCCATCTCCCGGTCAAATGCCGTGTTTGAATGAAGCTCCTGTTGAATCAAATTATAAGTACTTACTTGAGACTTAAGAGTAAGCTACTACCAAAACAATTAGTCTTCCAGCCCGCCCTTATCAAAGAATAGACAGAATTTCCAGAAAAATGATAAACCAAAAAAAAAGAAAAAGAAAAAGGAAAAATGCTAAAGCTTAGCAGGAATGAGGAAAAGAAGGCCAGTCCATCAGACGATCCATTCCTAGTCCCAGCCCGTACACAAAAAGCCCATGGCACTTTGGCAGATGGCACTTTCTTCGAAAAGAAAAAAGAATCAAAGAATCTCCGATCATTCTGCAAAGTTCATCCAAACAAAAGAAGGCAGGGAGTATTTTATTTTGACTATTTTCACCTACTACTGGTACTGGTACTGGCTACTACTGCAAATCTTGCCATCGATCCCCTTAGCAGTTAGTTAGCATAGCACGCTTAGATGCTAGTAGCACCCTGTATCAATCAATGGTTCCTCAAACGCTCTCAGCTCCACCTTCTTCCTCACCTACTTTACTCTCCACCCTTAAACCCTCCCTCCTTTCGGTCCTTAAACCCCCCATAAATCTCCATCGCCATCACCTAAAGCTCCTCACGGTAAACTTGCACTATTAATAACCAGTGTAAATCGTTAGCACCAAAACATACTCCCGAGCAGGAGTATTTCTTTTATTGCTTAACTTGAACTAAAGAAATAAATTTTGGGTTTTTTTTTTTGGTTGCCCAGAGAAAAGTGAGAAATGGGAAGTGCAGGGCAGAGTTTTCAGCTGACACGCCTATTGGGGTCGCAATCGGCGCGTGCATTCTCAACTCACTGGCCTTTCCAATCCCTTCTTCCCCGGAGGATGATGATGAGGGCGACTCGGTGATTGATTCAGCTGATGCGCGGTTTGCGGTCATGGGAATCATCAGCTTCATACCTTATTTCAATTGGCTGGTTAGCCTTTTCCTAGAGTTAGATTTATTTCTCGATTTGCTAGTTTCTGTTATTCCGCTTTTCTCTTTCCCCACCTTCAGTTGGGGTGTTATCAATATGCAGAGCTGGTTATTTGCATGGTTGGATACTGGAAAGCGGCGTTACGCTGTTTATGCTATTGTGTATTTGGCTCCTTACGTCAGGTTGGTGATTCTTTGACTTTAAGCTTGCTATTCTTTTTATGCTTATATAGCATCCGTTCTCTGATTCTGAGCTCTGGAGCAGGCAAACTATTTACCATACGTTGATTGCTTTGATCAATTGAAAACGATTTTACTACTTGCTCAGTTGCTCTGCAAACTCTCTATTTTTTTTGTTGCTGCGAACATTCTGGTGCATCTTATGGTTTAAACTGGCCTTCCATTTCTTGGAGGAGGAATTTGTGCTTGATTTACTTGCTTGTAAATTTTGGCAAGGCAGATATAGGCTCAAATATCCTTTGCTTATTTTGAGTTGTGGGATTTAGCATGTAACAAAAGAATGTGCGGTTGCTTTTTCCTGATTCTTAAGCATGTTAGCTGTGAAGTTTTATTCAACTATCTGCGGTATGAAGTTTTCCTAAGCATGTATTGAGTTTTCTACCTAATAGTGCTGGTGGACTGAGGATGTCCCCTCTCTCTCTCTCTCTCTCTCCAAAATGTGAAGGTCATTTAACAAGATATGGTGCTCTACAACTCCGCTTTAACATTTCTATAACGTCTATGTGTGTATTCAGATGTTGATAGAATCACTTAGCTTTTGGTTTAAGAAAGGGTGTCTATTTCTTGCTTTATCTCTACTTTTTCTGCAATGCTTTGGAACCAAAATGTATGGTTTGTTCCTCCAAATTTGAAATACATATGCTAATATGTATAGCATTTTGATGCCTACCTGTCTCGAAGTAGGAATTCAAAAATTTGCTAGCTTGTGGTCAGCATAAGCTAAACTGGTCTACTTCTTTCAATTTGTAGGCCAAATTTGTCAATTTCACCTGAGGATAGCTGGCTGCCAATTGCCAGCATTTTATTGTGCATCATTCACGTTCAGGTTGAGATTCGCTGTTCTCTTTATCATTCTTTTGTGATGGAATCTTGATTGGGAATTTCTCTTCTATTTTGGCAGCTAGAAGCTAGTATTAAAAATGGAGATTTTCAAGGGTTTCAGTTGTTTAGTGAAGTTGCAAAGCATCTACCATCAAATGTTGCAAATGACGATGAGGTTAGCTGTGAACAACATGGAAAGATATGTTATTTTTGTCTGAGTTTCCCATCTCTGACTGTTAAGGACTTTTTTGATATGAAGGAGAAAGAAAATGATAATATGAACTTGCCATCTGCACAAGAACGATATAGAAACAATACAGGGAACTCGGGAAAGCCTCGCAGAAAGCCGTTCAAAGATTCCACAAGTTTGGATACAGAAGATGGAGAGGCCGATGAGGGAAAGAAGCACTAGGGAAACAGGATTTGCTTTGCAAAACGGGGAGGCTGAGTAGTGAAGACTTGTTTGTTGTTTGTAAACTGTCCTGTGAATTATGAATGCTCGCCACAATCTTACCTCACACATTTTTTGCCTTGCTTGAATTGCCATTTTTTCCCAAAATTTTTTTTGTGTTTTCCATAAACACAATTTTCAATCACCTTTTACTTCACACAAAATTTTCTGCTAATACTCTAGAAAATAGTCATTATTGTGGGGGATTTGGGTATCTGAGTCTATATGGCAAAGGTCATTAACATCAAGAATACAGCATGATTGAGTCTATATGGGAAAAGGTCATTAACATCAAGAACATAGAATGATTCGTTATGCCGTCAGTATTTATTTACTTGAAGGTGAATAAAGCTCGCTTTTGCTCTTCGTTTTCACACTGTCAAAGCTCTTGAGGCCTTTAGCCTTAAGTTTTACGATACATGGACGTTTATATATACACACAATAGACTTTGTGCTGCACCATGAACAATGAAATACAGAAAAACTGCAAATGGTTCTTCAGCCTTTCATTTTACGGTAAAGATTCCATAACAGTTTCTTAATTTAGGCGAAGCTTCAGAGAGAGGCCACTGCAGTTGAATTGTATCAAGTTTGTGTGCAGCTCATCCGCTCTGTAGCAGGTACTATCGAGGGTTTTAAGCATAAATTACACTAGTTGAAGGAACAAGTGGTTGGCGGCAGCAGCCTTGCTTTTCAGCCCTCAGTCTTTCGTAGCTTGGCGCGGGCTTGTGTGATTGACAACAAGAGCGACTGATCCATGATTTTTCCAAGCAGCAATGTTGTTGGTTCATCCAATCTAAGTTAGCAGCGGTAATATACAGGTTTGCAAGTTCGCCGCAACCAAAGAAATTTTCCATTATATGAGAGGCCTGTTCATGTATTGGTGTTGGAAATAGATGTATCGATAGGAAATTGGCTTAGAAACCCCACTTTCATGCAGAAATCCAAACCAATACCGGCCAAAAAGAAAATCAAGAGATTTTCAGATACATAAACTGCACCATCAAGGGCGGTTGACAAAAGGCTGTCAGTGTCCAACTCCAGACCTGGTTCGGCACCCAATGTTGCAAGGCCTACATTACCAGAGGAATACGCCATAAATATCACACCCATAATTATCAAAACATTAGCACTTATCATCCATTTTTGAACAGTAATACCTTTGACAACGCCAAAAGCCGCAGATGTTCCTGACTTGAGATGAATATCGTCCAAATTTCTTCTTACTGCATACCGGAAGGTTACTCCAAATAAAGCACAGCTAACACAGGTAATTCCTAGAGGGAGTATTAGGTCAGAGATGGCAGTTATTCGAGTTAAGGATAAGGGCAGCCCTGCCAAGGTGCCAACTATGGCAGATATTGAAGCCGCTTTTACAGATTCTAGTCTCTCTTCATTTCTGTCAACTGATTGAATTTTCCCTGCAGTGAAAGAATCTTCCTCCCCGCCACTACCACCAATTAAAGCACGCTCTGCCTCTTCAACCATTGCTTTTGCATCTAAAATCTCTTTTTGACATTCTGCAATCTTCAACTAATTTCCACTCAGTATATCGAGCTAAAAATCACATCTCAAGCACATTTCAGCATGCAAATCGAAGTAGAGTGTCATATGGAATTGGAGCTAAAGCAAGGCTCAAACATTGGCATGGGCACAGGATTGTCAAGAAAATGATGCTTTGGTTGACAAAATATCTCCTATGCTAGCCTTGTCAAGTAAATTAGATAGAAATAAAATGCTACAACTAGCTAGGTATGCAGCGATTAGACCATTTAGATCACAAATCAGCTCTTAAAGAACCCTCACTTTGCACGTCCCATGCTACACCCATCTATGCTTCTCCTCCTATAACAAAAATAGCAGACTACTAGTATTAACTATTAACAAAAGCACTACTGTTTTTGGTGGTGCATACCTTGCGTGAGAGTATGAATAGCTGTTCAAGTTACAAAGCAATAAGACAAAGGTCAAGCAATAAGACAAAGGTCTTCACCATTGACAAGAGGTACAGGTGATATAATGAGCATGCACAACATCCACAGAGCAATTCGATAGCGTTTACCAGCAGAGCTTCCAATAAGGTCGGAAATGATTTGCCGACCAAAATAATGCAGAAATTGTATTAGGAATCGGGGAGGAGAGAGAAAACGTTAAAGAAAGAAGAAAAATACCTGGGAAGTAGTGGATTGGAGCTTGTTAACATAATCCCTCAGGAGCTTAGCCTCGAGTTCTTGTCTTTGAATCTCAGCCAACTGTTTCTTGGCCATTTCAACTCTGTGGGTTGCTTTCTCCAACCCATCCAGTAAAACCCGGTTCTCCTCTTTGTTGAACAGTTGTTCTACTCTCTCATCCACCATACCTGATAGTATATCCTCGAGACTGCTACCCGTTTCATTCTGATTCCCGTTGCTGCTGCTGCTGCATTTAACGAGATTTACTTGTAACCTTGTTAGTCTTCTTGGTCTTGTTGGTGCTGCAACTAACACCGCTGCCGCGTTTGAGAACAACTTTTTATTAGTGACTTGAAATTTCTGATTGTATTGGTAGGAGACGTGAATTCTGATTCTGGGGTTTGGAAATGGGATTGACGAAAAATTGGGTGCTGAAGCGATGGGTGATGAAGACGAACCCATCTAATCCGCAAGGGGAAAAAGCAAAGGGCCTCGAGACTGCTCCAAAAAAAAATCTTCGCTTTGGGCTTTTATCCAGCCTTGCTCTCCATCTACGTAAAATTACCATTTTGTTCCTTATAACTACGGGAGACGAGCGGAATCGAGCCGAAATTTGGCGTAATCGAGCCGAGCCTCCAGTTAATTTTATGTAATTCGAACTCGAGCTCGAACTTAAAAATTAAAAAAGTAATAATAAATTTATTTTTAACAATAAATAAAATAATAATTTTTAATAAATAATAAAATATTAAAAATATATGTATAATTTTACTATTAAAATAAAAAATAAAAAATATATATATATAATTGAACTCGCGAGACAACGAGTTTAATATTTTTTAATACGAGTTCGACTAACGAGTTTAATATTTTTTAGTACGAGTTCGACTCGAACTCGTACTCGAGCTGCTCACGATTGATTCGTGAACGCTCCTACGTATAACGGAGTCTTGGCAAATGCTATCTTTACTACCATGTACCCATTTTATTTTTTACTGGTGCTAAACACAGACTCGACATGCGTGCAATAAAAATAAATAAATAGTATTTATGATAATATGTTTTATAGTATAAATTTTTCATTATTAAATCAATTTTTAATGTTTTAAATATTTTATAAAATAATTCCATAATGATAGCTATAATGTTTAGAGATAATTATGCGAAAAACAGATGTTCAAATAGTTAAAAGTAAAAAATATTTATAGATAGTTATCTTGACGTGAATTCTGATTTTAAGAAAAATAATTCACCGTATGTGTGGATAAACTAAAAGAGAAATTTATAAGAAAGATATAATTAGCAATTTGTATTCTATCGGGAAAAATGATATGAGTTTTTTCATTTGCAGAAGGGGGGAGGGGAGGAAATTTTCGAGGATTATTGGAGGTTTATTACAATTACAAGTAAGGTGACCATACAAACGAGACATTGGTTTAAATTGAATAATAATACTCTAATATTATTTATTATTATAAAAAGGATCCGGAGCTGTTTGGATCTGGGCGGTTAGAAATAGCGACAGGCATGTTGGCGGCAGTAGTTCAAAGAGTTCTTCTCAGCAAGAAGCCGCTTTTCAACTTCAACTTTCACACGCAACGCAACAACTTCATCTTCCCTCTCATGGCAGCCACCTTCAGCACCGCTTCTTCTTCACCCACAGCTTCCGGCAACCTCACAACAACAAAGCGAGTGGGAACTCACAATGGTAGCTTCCACTGTGACGAAGCTCTCGGCTGCTTCATGATTCGCCTTACCAGAAAATTCTCCGATGCCCAAATCGTCCGTTCTCGTGATCCTCAGGTCATTATTGTCATCTCTTTCACACTTCGTGCAGGTTCTACAGGCGCCGCAGTTTTCGGTGGGTATAGGTTTGTGCATCTGACGTGTAGTTAATGTGTTTGATGAAATGCTTGAATTGAAGGTTTTGGAAAAGCTTGATGCTGTTCTTGATGTTGGTGGGATTTACGATCCAAGTCACGATCGGTATGATCATCACCAAAAAGGTTTTGAGGAGGTTTTTGGGCATGGCTTTAATACAAAGCTCAGTAGTGCTGGTCTCGTCTACAAGGTAGAAAATATATATTTACTTAATTATGTCTGACGACGTATGCTTCTATGTCTCATTTGGCAGTTGAATAGACTTTCTCTATCAGTTGAGAGATTTTAGTTTCCATGATCTATCTTTTGAATCCTCTGTGACATCCCTTAAGAGTATTAAGTAACGATGCATTGCATTTGATTAGCACTTTGGAAAGGAGATTATCGCAAAAGAGCTTGGAGTTGAGGAACAACATCTTGATGTGCAAAGGTTGTTTTTAGCAGTTTATAAGAGCTTCATGGAGGTACTGACAAAGTGCTCTGTCTAAACCCCCTTCCCCGGTTATTTGACGATATAATTGTTCTCTTTGTGATCATGGCACCTCAAGAATTCTGAATGTAGAACTGGATGGTAAAGTAACAAACTTCTTTGAGCCATAATTCAAGATCATATTATGGGAAAAAGATACCTTGCTCGAAAGGATTCTTTTATTTAAGAAGAAATCTTTGTGCTGAACGAAGTGTGAGGACAATATTAATTAGTCAATGCAATGCTTAAACATTTAGTTCCTGTGTTTAATTATCTATATCTCTTAAAGTAGTATGAAGGATAATTGACTGGCTATTAATTTGTAAAAGGTGGGAAGGAAATGAAGACTTGCTGTAGATTCTACAACACTTTTTACCTAGCTACAATTGTACTCCTGGAAAAAATATGTTTCTCATGGAAATGGGGTGGGGGCGGATAAATGTATGAAGTGATGAAATGTCATCTGTCTGTAATGGCATTTGGGACAGTTTGCACAGGTAGGAGATATTTCTCCTTGGATCAATTGTGTTGACATTTTTGTTCAACTTTCACAGGCAATTGATGCAATAGACAATGGAATTAACCAATACGACACAGACCAGCCCCCGAAGTATGTAAACAATACTCACTTGTCTTCTCGGGTAGGAAGGTTAAATTTGGACTGGACCGATCCTGACCAGTCATCTGAGAGAGAGAATGAAGCCTTTGAACGTGCAATGATTCTGGCTGGGAGTGAGTTTTTGGATGTAAGGCTTCCTTAATTGTTTTTTTATCTATTTTTTGGAAGATTAAGTTTTTGCACTTTAAATCTTGCTAAAGATTTTGGGGAGTAGGGCTACTGTCACATTTATTTTGAAGGTTAATTAGTCTGGTTTTGATCTGACAAGGATAGAAGGATTTATAGCCCAATAGTTGACTAGCTGCACTGAAGTTGTTTGTTTAAACTGGTAACAAATCTTTCCTTTTATTCACAGAGTGTACGGTTTCATGTAAGATCATGGTTACCTGCTCGGGCAATTGTCATTGAGTCTCTTGCAGAAAGACAAGATATTGATCCACGTGGAGAAATCATGGTCTTGAAGAGATTTTGCCCTGTAAGTAATTTGAAAACTTTGTGCAAGATAGTGCAGCTTTTTAATGCTTTTTCCCTTAAATCTACAATCTTTCATTACTCTGTAGCTCATAAGTGCTTGATTTAGATTGTTGTCATTATTACTCTGCACTTACTTGCAATCAGTTATTTCTTGGAAGACTTGTCCTGGATAGCGCATATCTTTTGTTCTACAGTTGAGAATGGTCACTAACAGTTAAAGAGAGACAAGATAGGTTGTTGTTGCCTAGTGTCAGTTATGCATGTTTTCCGTCTTTATGAAACGAATAATATGTATACCTGTTTTCTGGTTACATTTTGTGAAGCTACCATCACATTATATGTATGCCATGCAAGTCACATTTGATTTGAAGGTGGGAAAACTTTCAAATTCTTGTATTGAACCGTGATGATTTGGCATCTTTTTGTTAGATTCTTTTTCGTCTTTTTTTTTTTGAAACACGTTTTAATAGTATCATTATTATTACAAATTCTATCTGTTAGATTTTTTTTGTCTTTTTTTTTTTATGTAAGTTTTTCATAGTATCACCAGTATTACAAATTCTATGACACACCCATTTCTTTGCTGGGAGATACTGCGCATGGTACTTTATCAAAACATACCTCAAACATTTATGGGTGTTAGAACCTTATCATAGTATCAGTTTGTTATTTGTTCACATAACCCATGGCATATGGGCTCCAAGCTGAGAAATTTTTATTTGGCATTGTGTTGTCCCATAGTGGAAGCTTCATTTGTTTGAGCTTGAGGCGGAGATGAAGATTGATCCTCCTATTAAATACGTCCTTTACCAGGTACCTAGGTGCATCTTGTTTTGTTATCACTTTCATCTGAATTTATTAACCTCTTGACATGAATTTTCCTTGAGTTCTTGGTTGGTTTAAAATTGTTTTCTTTGCTTTTGTAGGATGACAGAAGTAAAAGTTGGCGAGTGCAGGCAGTGGCAGTATCTCCTGATAGATTTGAGAGCCGGAAGGCCCTTCCAGCTCAATGGCGCGGCCTCAGAGATGATGAACTGTCTAAGTTGACTGGCATTCCTGGTTGTGTATTCGTGCATATGAGTGGTTTTATTGGTGGAAATCAAAGTTACGAGGGCGCTCTGGCAATGGCCCAGGCTGCTTTGAAACTCTAGGACACAAACATAGAACTTCCAATTTTTTCCGAGGACACAAACCTACAGCTTTCACTTATTTTCGTTAGGAGACAACTACTTCAGGATTCGAGCACAGTGCCAACCCAGCGTTGTTGCTGTGCTGCAGTTGTTCGCCTAAGAATTGTCAGCGTTGGCAGCTTTGAGTTTAGGTTTAACTTTGAGATGGATTTGGACGTTTTACTACCTTCTGAATTCATCACAAAGTTAGGAAGGAAGAAAGGAATTCAAAAATTTTTAAGTCGAAGTGGGAATAGAATTTTTAAGTCCTGGATGGACGGAAGATTGCTTTGTATGTTGAGATCTGCGTTTTTACGTTATTCAGAATTGACTGACTCTGCTTTACTTGAGATTGGGATGTCTACTTATTATAGGCTAAAGCTGCTGCATTCAGGTTTCAGCCTCTCGCTACCATGGAAGGAAAACAATCATCGTCATTTTTGGTTCTATTTCTGTTTCCGACTCGGGAGATATGTAATGAAGCAGCTGATTAAAACTACAAGTCCATCATCCTATAATCAAATTAATTATGATCATAGGTGGCTTCTTTTACTGAATTAGCTATAATGAAGGTGAATGGAGGATTATGGTGGCGGAAAGAAATGTATACTTTTCAAGGCAAACGCTTGCCCTTGCACCCGGAAAATGCAAGGTTCCAGTTAAAAAAATAATTAAAGAGAGCCCTAACGGTTCGTTTTTTCTCATTTTGTGCGCGAAAACAATACAAGGCGCAGGGGGTCTTGGCCATCCACCACAACCTTACCCAAGTCGAAGTTAGTTCGGCCATGGCCACTGTGGCAAACAATTCTTCTTCTTCCCTCTCAACTCTCAGAAAAACAGCCCTTTATCCTACTCTCTCCCCAAGACCTCATTCAATTCAGCCACCCTTGCCCTTCTTTCCTTCTCCTCCAATTACCCATCTCTCCTTAAACCTCAAATGCTCCGGCCCCACCACTCCCATACGCATTAAAAGTTCTTCGTCCTCCGCCGCCGCCCCAGAAACACTCAAATCCCGCCTCAGAAATGGCCAGACTCTTTACGGCATATTCCTCCTCAGCTTCTCCCCGACCCTCGCCGAGATCGCCGGCCTGTCCGGTTACGACTTCGCAGTCGTCGACATGGAACACGGCCCCGGCGGCATCTCCGACGCCCTCCCTTGCCTCCACGCCCTTGCCGCCACCAACACTGCCACCATCCTCAGGATCCCGGAATCCTCCGCCACCTGGGCCAAGAAGGCCTTGGATCTGGGCCCGCAAGGAATCATGTTCCCGATGATAGACGGGCCGAAGGCGGCCCAAAAGGCCGTGTCTTACTGCCGCTTCCCGCCCAGTGGGGTCCGGGGCTCGGCGCACACAGTAGTTCGGGCCTCGGGCTACGGGATTGACGAAGGGTATTTAAGCAACTACGAGGAGGAGCTGTTGATCATGTGCCAGGTGGAGTGTGGGGAGGGAGTGAAGAGGATTAAGGAGATCGCGGCCGTTGATGGGGTGGACTGTATCCAAATGGGGCCGTTGGATTTAAGTGCGAGTCTGGGGTACTTGTGGGACCCGGGTCATAAGAAGGTGAAGGAGGTGATGAGGGCAGCTGAGAAGGCGGTGCTGGCGGAGTCGAAGCCGCCTGAGGAAGGAGGGGCCTACTTGGCTGGCTTTGCCATGCCGCACGATAGTGGGTTGGATTTAAAATCACGAGGGTATCACATGGTGTCTGGGGCAGTGGATGTAGGGTTGTTCAGGAATGCAGCTGTAGAGGACGTGGAGAGGTTTTGGTCCACGGGTGTGGAGGAGGCGGACAAGTCTTCAGAAGAAGGCGAGGGTGGTGAGAATGGGGATGAAAAGTATTGGAGCGAGTAAAAAATTTTTTTTTTTTTTTTAAATGCTGCTGTTGAATTACCGTACCGTACCGCCTGTCGAATGTAAGATGCAAGGGTTGGGCAAAAATAAATAAATGAAATCCTCTTCGTGTTTGTCTTTCCTTTCCCTTTCTTTCTCATTGGAGTATCATCTACCACCGCCCCCTTTCTTCTTTCCTTTGTCATGTGGACGAATTTGTTTCATGAGTTAGATTGCGAATGTGCGAACGTATCCGTATTACAAAATCTGGTTTAGATTGCCAAAGACGAAAAGGAAAGAAAGAAAGAATATGAAAAAATTTGTTGCCTCCCGATTTCCTGCTGCTCCCTGCTTGTGTAAAAAGGATATATGGGGTAATTGCTCTGTTGGAGAAAAACATATGGAGTAATTACTACTCTCTACACTCAACAGATTAGGTGCAAATTCTGCAAAGTGATTAATTTAGCGCGTATGAATAATTGTTGCCATGGTGGCTGAGTGACTTACTTAGCGTCGGTAGATTGGGTGGGACTGTTATGAAAAGACCCTCGAACTCGGTCACTTTCAGTAGCCAGTTACTACATAATTCTTGCCCAGGCAGGCATAGACTTGTACCACTTCTTCCCAATGATGAGCTGCATCATGGGGTGCTTGTCCAAACTGTACCATGTGCTATGGTTTTCTCCAATAATGTAAAATTCCCCCTCGTCCTTTTCCTTTCCTTACCATTCTCCTCTCTCTCTCTCTCTCTCTCTCTCTCTCTCTCTCTCTCTCTGCTGGGTTGTCCTACCTCGTCTTGCAGCATGCAAAACCAGAACCAGTAGATCCAAAATGTTTGCACCGGCCTTTGGGATTGGTTCGAATGATTTCGGGATAGTCTAGTTAGATCTCAAGATCGTGGGTTCGAATCACTTCTCTACCGTTTATGTATCCTTGGAGGCAGTACCCAGACGGAGGAAGATTAGTCTGACAAATCTAGAATACTCCCTCTGTCAAAAAAAATAAAGTTTGCACTGATTTACCAAAACAAGAAATACCAACAAACATAGCTTTATGGACTGGTCTGTTCCACCTCCCCAATCCCCCCCCTCCCTCTCCCCGCGGGGGGAAAAAAAAAAGGAAGGAAGGAAAGAAAGAAAGAGCGGAGAAAGAATAAAAACCGAGCACTAGTACAAGAAAAGCATCCCCAGTCAAAGAACTCGTTGAAGAATCATAGGTGCCGGTGGTTAAAACATCAAACCTTTGACTGCACACCCGGCACCCCAAAAAAAAAAAAACAAAGAAAAAAAAACCGAGGACATTGTAGTAAATCCAGCTGGCACGTGTCTCTTCCGTCTTTACCCCACCAATCAACAATTGAGCAATCAATTAGTGAATACTCCGATTCTCTTTGGCCAATAGAAAAGTTCATTTCCCGGACTCCTAAGTTGTTTTGTGTCCCTCTCCAGATTGGACGGAGGAAAGGCAAGTGCAGAGTGCAGCGACGCCACCATATGGCAAGTCTTAGAATTTCAAGATGCCAGTTTTCGCATGCTCTTCAGTTGTATCTTTTGATCCAAACCGCCAGAGTCTGCTGCTACCAATACAAAGTCGGAGATTTGGATGCTTGGAACGTACCCTCTTCCGCAAATCCAGATGTCTACCATATATGGTCCAGCAACCACAACTTCACCATTGGAGATTCCCTCTGTGAGTTAATTCTTTGCAACTCCCTCATTCCACTGGATTTTTTCCCCACTTTTGCATTGCTCTCCACACTCTGTTTTGTTGTTCATATCAGCAATCTAATGATTCAGCTCCCAACTCTTTTGCAGTGTTCCTTTACCCTCCAAGTCAAGATTCGGTAATACAAGTAACAGCTCAATCCTATAAGAGCTGCAACCTTAAAGATCCAATCTTGACAATGAACGATGGCAATTCGCTCTTCAATATTACGTCCCCCGGCTTGTTTTACTTCACCAGTGGCGTACCGGGGCACTGTGAAAAGTCGCAAAAGATTCGAATTGCTGTTCCTGGAAATGGATCTTACGTATTTCCACCAGATGATGCTTCAACTGCACCTTCTCCTTCTTATCCTACTGTTTTCGGTCCCATGCCAATGCAGGAAACAGCCCCCTCTTCGGCACCATTGACCAGAGTTCGTCCCATCTCAATGTCGGCTGCCACTCTACTCTTCCTGTGTGTGAGTGTGATTGCCATCGGCAGCGTTTGAATGATCTGAATCTGAGCAAGAGACATTTTTAATGGTTTGAAAGAGGATACAATCTTCCAAATCTCCGGAAGTTTATTTGTTCGCATATATAGTTTTGAATTAGGCAAATTGGTTTGGGTTTGTCTTCTTTTACCTCTGGAGGAAGAAGTCGAATTTTTTTTCCCATTTATTTCTTTTAAAAAAAAATTAATTCTGGATTATTTGTAATACTCCGACCAAATATGATGGTTCTTACATGTAATATGTAATTCTTTGCCGTGATACAAGATTGTATTCGCAAAAGCGTAAAGCTGTTGTTGACCCTACTTGCTACTTAGTGTATGATATGAATATCAATCAACCTTTTCTTCTTGCCCGGAAACATATCATCACTGCACACACGATCAAGTTCTCCATTATTGCCATTTTGTTACAGAGGAATTGAAGTGGAGAGTTAGAGCAATAGAGCCTGAGATTAACTTGGATGTGGGTCCCCTCCATATTCTTTTTTTTTTTTTTTCTTCCAAAGCGGCAAAGATATTTCATTCACCAAAACTGGTACTACATCAGCTTGAGCGACTGCTCAGCATATCTTCCCTGGCTGCATTCATCAGCCAGACAGGGAAGGAGGTCCTCCAAGAGGTTTCCTTATAACATCTAGCGGCAACCTGCGCCAAATTCAGTTTCTAAAAAATCAAGAAAAAAAGATAAAACGTAGCAGCAGTTAGTACTTGGCACATCGGGGAGGCAACAAATTTGAGTTATTTCAAGCCGTTGTTTTCCTTCCTCTTTTGCTCTTCTCAATGTAAGTGAAGCACCAACTTCAATAAAACTCCAACAGGAACAGAACCAATTTTGTCAAATTTTCCCCAGCGAACGACAAAGGGTAACGCGTCCATACAATACACTCGTTGCCAGCTGAAACCAGCCACTCGCCATCGAGAGCATGAAAAGAACCAATTTTGTCAAATTTTCCCCAGCGAACATTCACTTTCACAATTACACCCATTATTTTGTTAATCTCTTTAAACTCAGGTATAACGTAATTTCCTCACAAATTCCTTTTCGCATTCAACCGCAAAAGAACTTCCGAAGAAAACCACATTGCTAGCTCAGCATTTCGCAAGGAACCCCGCAGGAAATGCCCCGCCAGAAATGCAGTAGTTGGATGACACTGCATCAGGTCAAGCTATACTGAAGGCGTTCTCATAGCAATGGTGAGGTCTAGTCATGGAGTCGGAGACAAACAATTTAACGCCACACACACAGGATGAGGAATAATAAATAAACATATTTGACATTTCTTTTCCTTCTATCACATCTAGAAAGTTAAACCTCTTCATTCTTTTTCTCAAAACTATGTATTACATGGAGGCAACGGTTTTTCTGGTCCTAGGCTTGAAAGTGGGAAATTGGTTAGTCTAAGATTGGCATGAAGGACAGAAGCAACCCGCTAACCACCTCAATGGTTAACTCCACCACGACCTCACCTATATGATAATAATAACTTGACAATTCGATAGTTTACCAAGTTACACTACACGACGACTCAAGGTATTAGCTGATCAACCCCACATCAGGACTTGTAGGCTTCTCTTGAGACGCGTGAGCAAGGCCGGGAGCAGTTGCCTCCACATATGGAGTTCCTGAAGTTTTCAATTCACCTGCCGCAAACGGATTCCTTACCTGAGCAGCATTCAAGTCCACATCCATGGCAGATGATGATGCCCTTGGGGGTGATGCGGGCTGCACCTCCACATCTGGGTAAGCAGCCTTGAACCTCGCTCGAAGGCCTTCATCAACAAGCCGTACACCATTCAACTGGTTACCCAGTGCCATCCACCTGAAGAAGACATGTAAGCGTTACCAGCAGAGCTTTTAAAGCAACTTAATGATTCCTGTTACCTAGTTTCCTAAAAAAGAAGATACCCTTAGATGCATATTAAGCGAAAAAAAAAAAACCTCAGATGCATATCTGTTTGACAATCTCAAAAATGTTCTAGAAATCATGATCAAATACCCTGCATGACAATTATGCATTCGAGCAAATAACTCCAGCTTTCTTGCCCTTGGCATTATCCTCTCCAGCATGGGATACATCTGAATAATATGATAGGCACCAATTAGCCTCAGAAATTTATGAATCACAACACAGAACAAAAATAAGAATAAGAAATTTTTTTTCTCCCTTCCTTTGCAAGTGTATCCACTAAAACAGGAAAAACGGACCAATTTGCAGAAGAGCAGGATATATGATAACACACACACACCCCCACAGATATACATATCTTTTCAATTTTTCCCCTCCCTTGCCATCAAAGGTGTAACTCAACTAACCTCATCTGGCTTCCGACTTGTCTCTCGGACCTCCGCAACAATGACATCAGTGTCAATGTTTCGATTTACTTCTGGATTGCCTTTTATCCCAACAAGGCAATGCTCCTTACTGTGATTCAGCCAATGGCCTGTCCGGCCTGTTCTGATAATCCGTTGAAGTTGATTCGTCTTCACCCAGATAATCTCCTCAACACGCTTGTACCCCCAGAGTTCCAAACTGCAAGATGACGATAAAATTCTTGAGTTTCTAGTGACAATTTACATTGAAGCACATAGTTCTATCTTTGCCTTTTTGGCAAATTGAAAATGCAGAACACAATAACATCTAAATGAAAGACAAATCTTAGAAAGTAAACATAAATGCTGAATGATATCTTGATCATTCAAGACAAATCTATTGCACCACGACTGGAAAAATATCATCATTGAGAAAAAATTGGATGATACAACAATCGGATTCTCATTTTGAGAAGCCGAAGTTACAAGAGCAATTACTCAACCCTACCTCAATATGGCAAGTTCAGATGATTTCTCTCACTTTTTAGTAAGCACATTTTTTGACCAACAAATAAGGATGGCACTAAACTTTTTTGGCATCACACCAGTGGCAACGACTTTCATATCCTAAAGAAAGCAAGGAAAATCATTTCTAAATATGACATACCACTCACGCCCTAGCTCCATTGCACGTCCAGTTACCCACAGAAAAATCAGACCATCAGTCTGCAGAGCAGGAACATTGAGGGTACGCATTTCATCATCAGCCATTGTCCCATAGGGCAATTCCATATGAATGTCCCATGGTGGATCAGCCATGATAACTCCAAATTGACCTAGAATATCCATTCTAAATGAGCGTATGTCACAATTGATCCATTGAGCTTCACCAAGCTCTACTTCTGAACAATAGTCAGCCCGTTGAGGCTTCAATGGTTTGGCAGGGGGTAATGCCCCTGGTCCCATTGGTGACATATCTGGTGTTGAGTCAAGCTCATAATGCACGTATTTGCAAGTCTGCCATGGATAGTGAGCATCAGTAACATGACAGACATTTCAGGTATCCCATTGTTGGTATTAAGATATAAAGCAAAAATTGAATTCACCTTCATGTGACGACAAGTATCAAGAAAAGAGCAGTCACCCAAGTTAACATCAGTATGCGGAGCAATTATCCTCCGAAAATGAACCTAAAACATCAAGTACCTTTACTTTTAGAAATCCTTCAAAAAATATGGAACTTAAGTAGAATCATCTCAACTAGAGCAATATGACAAAAGAATACAAGGAAATAGACTCAAAAGAGTAACCTTTTCACAAGCAATATAAGAACCAGATTGCCGTCGGCAATCTTCCTTTGTCAAAGCTGAGCAGTACTCCTTTACTTGGGAACCACCTTTGCTTTTGAACTGAAACAAAATCAGGGCAATCACATAACTCATTAAGGACGCTTAAAAGTCAAGAAAGCAACTTACTTAAGAGCTATTAGGGAGTCCTAAAGCCTTGTCATGATCTAAGAAAGAAACTAACCTTTGCAGCCACAGCAGTTTCCCTAGCAGTGGGCCTGTGAATGAGGTCCAAAAGCTCCTCTCCGGTTTTAGACTTCTGCATTTCCCTAAAGCTCTTCTTATTCAACAAAGCCTCAAGATCCTTCATATCATCCTCCTCGGTCCTTGGCTTCAGAGCAATGGCACCCGGGCCGCCCACAGGTCCATTCGACCCCATGGGAGGTCTCTGCATAGGAGGCGGCACGCCAACACCTCTAGGGACCCCCATAATCCCAGCCATCCCTCTCGGACCACCACCCCTCGGCCCCACTCCTCCTCCGGAAGGAAACACAGGTGGCATTCCCGGCCCTCCCATCCACATATCCGGCATTGGCCTCCCCATTCCAAAACCTCCACCACTACTACTGACAACATCACCCCCATTCCTGGGGCCCTCAAGACCTCGACTTTTCTGGTCGGAATTTGAATCGCTCTGCTGCTTACTTTCCGGCAACTCTTTCAACAGGCGAGTCCTATCAATATTCATCACCATAACCCTAGACTTGCCACTGACCACAAACTCCTCCAGGTCCACAACTCCCCCATTCTCCTCGACCATGGAGCGCAAGGCCATCTCCACCGCCAAAATGGCCCCGGACTCGCCTCCGAGGTCCCTGAGCGCGGCCCGCTCGGCGGGCGTGGCAGACTGATCATTCTCGAGCTTCCTCAAAACCGTAGAGGAATCAATCGGGGTAAAGGGCACCCTCTCGAGCAAGCAAACAGCGACCATGGACCTGACGAGGGAGAGGGGCCCACCGGCGTCGTCGATGAGAAACTTGTCGGAGTCGGAGTTGGGATCCTGAGAGAGAGGTGGAATGCGAGGGGGCAATTTGGGAAGGTTGAGGTTGTTAGCGTTAGCGTTAGGGTTGGGAAGGGGGTTGGGAAGGGGAGAAAAGGGGCGGGAGTTGAAGGAAGAGATAGCTTTGAGAGAGAGGTCGAGAGAGGAGACGAGGTCGGGGACTAGGGTTTGGAGAGAGGCGATGAGGTTTAGCTGAGCGTTGTGTAAGGTCTCCACACGGGATTCTAGCTGCTTGCGGACCTGCTTGACGGCAGTCATGGACTCCTCGCTGCTGCCTTCAGATGGCGTCTCCATGTTTTTTTTTTCTTTTTCCTTTCTTGCAATCCTAAGGTGAAATTGCAGTAATAAAATGGAGATTGGGCTTAATTAAGGCGTCTCAGTTTGTTTTCTGAGCGATCTGATGGGGTCCTGAGCAATCCTCCCCCTGCAAAGTGCAAGCTTGCAGAGTCCCCCCTCAGCCCAGCAGCTGCTGCTGCTGCCGCCTTTTCCATGTTTGATAAAACGACGGAGGCAAAAGAAGGGTTAAATACTAAAAAGTCCATGTAATTCACTGAAAGTTCAACTTAGCTCCCTGTAATTTGCAGACAATACTATAACTTTCTCTCGATTTTAATTAAATTGAAATTTGGACAGAAACCGTCTAAATTGAGGTTGCATGTAAAATGTCACGATTACTGTTTATAAATAATTGGATTAAATACCAATAAATCTTTATGATTTGTCGAATATTCTAGCTAATCCCCAGTAATTTACAAACCTACATATCTAGCTCTCTAATGATAAATAATTTCACCAATTGGCTGGATAGGGTTTCTCTGTGAGTCCCCCTTAGATTGCTCTGTTGGGCCGGTTTCTCGATGCTCTCTGCGTCTACTGAGTGTAAGTGTGTGTGCGGGTTTCTATCCTTGAGGTAAAAAAAAAATGATAAATAATTTCAATAAATCCTTTAACAACTACGTTCTTTCTTATCTCTCTGTGGTTCAAAAATTTATATTTCAAACCTTTGTCATAAATAATCTCAATGAGTTATTGAACAACTTCGTAGGCCTATATTCTAGTCCACCGTGATAAACAATTTCAATAAATTCTTTAATAACTATATATTTAACTCTATATAGTTCAAAAACTTGCAATTTAACACCTTGTGATAACAATTGCAATGAATCCTTTAACAACTACGAGGATTAAGAGAATGCCAATGTGATGAATTTCAATTGTTAGGAGAATCCTTTAACAATTGCTAATGTGACGAATTCAATTTAGTTAAAATTATGAGGAGCTAATATGTAGATTTTCGAATTATAAAAGGTTAAGTTGAACATTTGACAAACCAAAAGCATTTTGACAATTAATCCTACTATTTTATAAAGGACAATTTTGATATTTCACGTGCAATTGTTAATTTAAAGGTTTTTTTTTTTTGTCTACATTTCAATTTAGTTAAAACCAATGAAAGTTAGAATGTAAGTTTATGAACCGTATGCAGTCAAGTTCAATATTCAACAAATCACAAAGGGCTTTTTGGTATTTAACTTGGCAAAAGAACTAACTTGGTTTAGTGCATGAAATACGCTTTTCATTTCTAATATTTAGTATAATCAATTTTTAAATGACAAAATGGAATAAAATATGTGTAAATTTGACTTAATTATCCTGAAATCTATTATTGAGGATTACATATTTATACATTTATTTTGTTTATTTGCAAAATACTATTTGTTGCTTTATACAAGGAACTTTGACTTTTTTTTTTGTATATTATGAATAACTTATGTACTTATTTAAATAATTTGATTATTATATTTTATTTATTTTTGAAATATGAATATTAATTTTCACTTTTTGTTTTAAATAACAATATAATTACCAGCTTATTAAAAATTAAATCACATGAAGTTAGACATTCATATTCTCCCTTTATTTTTTTTCACTATGTCAAGTGCAAAAAAAGAAATATATATACGTTTGCACATAAGTTTAAAGAAAAATATCTTAAAATTAGCAAAAAAAAAATTAAAAATAACTAGAATAGTTTGTAAAAAAAATTATGGTCAATTATTGATTAAATTAATAAAAAGCCTAGTAGTTGGTAATGGAGCGAAAAAATGTATGAGAGCAAACTTGACACCAATAATTTTAGACATTTCAAGATGAAGGTGAAAATAGTTTTTCTTAAAATTTCATGAGGGATAGAGCGTCCAAGAAAAAGTTGAAATGAACTTTTCACTGGAAAAGGTCTTTCCAACTCAAAACATCCACATATAATATGAGAATGAAATGCATAAGTGGGAAAAACCTTTTTCATTCCGATTGATTATCGCATACCAAATGCAGAGCAAGGAAAATTGCGTCCTTTTCCGTGATCACATTTTCCTATTACCTATTTCTCTCACATATATCAAATCGCTACAGTATTTTTTCCATGAAAAATGACGGAAAATGCAATCCAAACGAGGCCTTAGGCTCTGCTTAATAATCCGATTCAGCATTTAAATTTAATGGAATCAGATTTTAACATATTCAGACCTGTTTCATAATAAAAAATTAAACATTTGAATTAATTAAGTGATACTGAATTTTTTTGGCAAAACTTGTTTCTGAAATTAAATAATAAAATATTCACTTATCACTGAATATAATATGCACTCAGATATATTAAATTTAATTCTTAACAATTCAATAACTTAATAAATTCAAATTTTAGATTCAAATTTCAGATTTCAGTTTTATCAAACACAAACTTAATAATCAAATCAACAAAATCACACTTGGAGCCACTAACCATGAGTAACGACATTGAGCCGGTCCGTATGAAATAGTACTGTGTTACACATATTTGATCATCCCCAAGACTAACCTCTTCAACATTTGATTTATTTTTATTTTTATTTTTTGGAAAACCGGAAAGATGCAGGTGTCGTCTCCAGACTTTCGGCCATTTGACTGAGTTCCTATGGAATGCATCTTGTAATGTTCTTAAGCTATACGGTTTCTAGCAAATTCATTAATACAATTCTAATTTTATTGAACCCAAAAAGAAAAAAAATTTTTTTTGTGTTTAATCTCGCAAATCACTCACCTCTGTTTCTAGAATTTAGGCACATCCACCTTTTATCTTGTAGAGCCTCGTTCTATTTCCTAAAGCCTCTGCAATTGACAGTAACAAATGCTAACCATTACTCCTTGTTAAACAGCTTGACATCTTGGTCTGGTCATTTTCAAGATGAGTTCGAATAAGCTTACCAAATTAATTTAGTTTTAAGCCTGCGGTGTCGAATTCACGAAACTAACGTTCTGTTTCGTAATTGATGAAAAACGGTGCATTTTGTAAGCCCAGATGATGAATATTCACACACTTTGCTGTCGTTCTGTTTTTGACATAATTCTGAAAAACACAGCACAATCCAGCCGGATGATGCAACATTCAAACATCTCCCTGTCATTCTGTAAATTCTCAAAATACAACATATAGTTCAGTAGTGTTTCCTACTTCGTGCCTAGACAACTGCTTGCATGCAATGCAATCCCTACTCCCTTGGCCAACCACCTCTTCCTTACCTCCTCTTTCGTCATTGATCAAGCAACCAGGAATTAGAATAAAGACACAATTTTATATATACACACACACAGGACAAGTAAAATCAGCTTTCTTGATCATTCATCTCAACTAGGAGATCACTGGACAGCCCTCAACCACCACCCCTTTGGCGGTTGGGCAGGTGGCGTAAGGACAACCATCAAGGTCATTTCCCCACCAACTGAGACTGATGTCTTCCAATCCCAGTGCCATATACAGCAGAACCCCCATAAAGGCCAAACCTGCATCTAATGCACCAGAGAGTACGTAATTGAAGCGTCGCCAAGACTCTGGCCTATATCTGTACCATACATAGCCTGATAAGAACCCAACTATAATCCAGGTGGTGTAGTTAACTGCAGTTGCCGGTGGCATGCTTCCGGTGGCTCCAATCAATACTGGCATGTTTATAAGTTTAATCCAATGTTGATTGGGGAAGGCCCTAGCAGCCAACCACACAAGAAGAGGAGCAATCGCTCCCCCAAGGAAGAACCAATTCACCATTGCGTAAGTTCCCAAATCTCCAAAAATTCTACGTGGGCCGATGAGTCCCCAGATTACTGATGCATCATAAAATACACGATCACCTGGACAGGTCCATACTGATTGAGAAGATGTTGTCTCGCATATGTCCGGGATGGTCTCCAGCAACCACCATGCCGTGCCCAAATACACAATAGCCGCTATTAGAGTTCCAACAACCTGAACAACAAAAATTACTAATTGCAATTAGGCAGCTTTTAAATTAATAGAGTATTCGTTCGATTAAAGGAATGCTCATCAAGAAACGTACTTAAGCTGTAAGCAATTAATAGAAAGTGATCGAACCTGCGCCATAAACATTGTTCTGGGAGGAACTTTCATGTAATGGCCGAGCTTGAAATCTTGCAAGAAAGTTATGGCCTGAGACATGCTAATGTATCCATACACCTTGAAGCACATGTTTGCCACGGGATATCCCGGATATATGTAACCGATGATATATTCGGTGATGATGTTCAACCCCGGTGACTATCATTTCAAGGATAAACTTTCAGGAAATCACACAAGTAACTTCTTGTGAGAGAGAGTGAAAAAAAAAAATCAATCTTTTTTTTTTTTTATGCATTGCAGTTTTCAAAAGTATGGGTACAAGTCATACTAGCTAGTATGATAAGGAATTACCTGGTTAGTGATGGCAGTGATTATGCCAATAGGCAGAGTGAAGAAAATGGCGATTAAACAAGCTAGCAGGACGCCCCACCATGGCAACTGAAGTTGCTCGTTGTAATATTCACAAACAAAAATTGCAAGCGCAATGTTTGCGACCAAAATGCACCAAAACCACCACTCGGGTACTTGATTGTACTTGCTCATGAGCCTTGTGTGTATGTCCATTTTCTTCTCTTTGAAACTTGATTTGCTCTGCTCCCATATTTCGCTGCATTTAGTTTGAAAGCTGAAATGTATGAGCTTTACACTTGCAATATGTAGTTCATCTCCACGATCAGCATCGTTGTAATTTTCTCCGCGCGCCCAGTACAATTATATCATTCATATTAAAGCAGATGAAACATCAAATCACAAGAAGCCCATGAAACTAATAGAAATAGGAGCGATGCAAGCAAGGAACATAGCAGCAGTACTCCTGTTTAGCATTTAGGGGCGTACCTGCCATGGAAAAGACAAACGTGCGTAATGGTAGCAGTGAGAGCGGCAAAGCCAATGCCGTAAGTCATTGCAAAAAATGTGCTGAGATAAAGGGGTCCCTCTCGCTCATATGCCGCAATGTCCAGGTGAAAGTTGGAGTCAATAATGGCGGCGATGTCGTAAACTTGGCCTCGGGCATTGAAGAGCTCATCGGAGAATATGGGGAAGGTCTTGGCCTTGTAAAGGTCGAGCCAGTAGGCCAGGGGAGTCAGCACATACATGACCAGCACAAATCCTGCGGCAACGTTGGCCGTGGCAAACCATGGGCTTGCCAGTGGGCTTCCTAGATAGGAGGAGATGGTGGACCAGTCAAGCCCAATGGCCCCAATCCCCAGCCCATTCAGGCCCGAACCCAGCTGCTGGGCTAGGATTGATGTAGGAAAGATCCAACACAGCCATGAAAGGGAGGTTAACATTTGGAAAAGATAGCCTGGAAATACGTAGTAAGCAAAGCTGGAAATGAAGGCAATTAGAAAGAATTGGGTTCGCGTTACACCGCCTTTGGGCCTTTCTTCCTTCTCGTGGAGAGCCCTGTAAAAATTATAAAAATTAGAAAGATTGTAGTTCTGAAATGTAACGCGCACTGAACTGAACGCACGATGAGGATAAGCTTACAAAGAAGCTTGAATGCATGCATGATTAATGTCAATTACCAAATGTATCGACATTATTTGAATGTTCTCCGGACTGAAAAGTTAAAACCAGTCGGCCGGTACGGAGTACAAACCTGAACAAGGAGACTTGGACTAGATTGGCTGGCCACCACATGGCTGCCGGCTCCACCAAATACCTTCTGAAAATACCAGCCCATCCAAACCCCAGCACCTACCATTCAAATTAACCACATCTCCATCCATAACCATTTATTCACTACTAATCCGATATGATCATCTTCATATGTATGTGTGTTTGTGTGTGTGTGTATATATATATATATATATAGGTGCATATACATCCAGCAACCATTCAACTCATTAAGCACAGGCAAGTAGGTAGGAATAGGATATATATCTAGGAGTTGGCTTACAACGTAGTACCATGTACTAATTACCTGAGTCGTTAAAACAACAATCAAGGACACAAAGAAGGTGATGTGCCGTTTATAGAAAGCCTTGACAACAGTGACTATGTGAATAGCATAAACGGTGCCCGCACCAGAGTTTGCGAATATGGTTATCAACACGTGTTCTTTTACATTGAATGGCCCTGGATTGAGCGAGAATTCCCA
The DNA here is from genome assembly GCF_036785885.1 of Coffea arabica. Classification (NCBI taxonomy): domain Eukaryota; kingdom Viridiplantae; phylum Streptophyta; class Magnoliopsida; order Gentianales; family Rubiaceae; genus Coffea; species Coffea arabica. The sequence continues at coordinate 45,915,944 of NC_092325.1, read as the reverse complement.
GCGGCTCCCTTTGAAGAAGGCCCCTTTGGGGAGCTTTGCAGCCATGAGCTGGCCCAGAGGGACTACGGCTACCTGAGCCGAGATGGCTGTGATGGTCAAGGGTTCGGTTCTGTACCAGAAGAACTGGTTCAGAAAGGACAGCAAGATGCAGGAGAGCGTCCCCAGCACCCACATTCTGAAGGTGAGGACCGGAAGAGAAGGGTCGTCTGTGGTTGGTACCGTAAGTGCCACCTGCGGGATTGGCGAATTTTCTTCTTCTTCTTCTTCGTCGTATACATGGTGGACCTCATTAGATTTGGAGCTCGATATTGCATGAACGTCATCATCATTAATGTCTTCATCTTTCGAGACTGCGCAGATGGAGATTAGTTCATTGTTTTACGACGATGGAGTTGTTGTAAAAGCAAAACAAGAAACAAGGGGTCTTTAACTAGCTATTACTCTGTAGGCTTAATTTGACTTTATCTTAATGCATCTTTATTTACCAAAAAAAAACAGGAGTAAAACAGATGGATCAGTATAACTGGAAACTGTACCTATATCTAGCCCGCTAATGCCACTACTAATTAGAGTGTAGAGAGAGCACTTACTTATGAGAGGAGCCCGAATCTCATCTGCCGATGATTCTTCCATTGCTGCCCCCGTTGAACTCTTAATGAATCTGCTATTCTTTCGATATATATATATATATATATATATATATATACAGTACACACAAACAATATAAGGGAGCAGTACTTTCTCGTCACCGCTATTCTGTAGTTAGACTGTGTTCTTGATTCGTTAGACTTGTAGGTGGAAGTGATCCTTAACTAAAGAATCTCGTTCCGTGTGCAGGTAGACAAGATAAATTTTAGTTGCTACTACTTGTTAATTATGCAAGTGTGATGAACAAAAAAAAAAAAAAAGCTTCGAGTGAGGGCTGGGATTTTTGAAACTTGAGGACTCTAATTTGTTAGTTGTAAATTTGGAGAATGGTAGCGTGCAAAGTTATGTATCATATGAGAGGATGAACTCCACTCTGGGGCCTGGGCTGGTGGGTGAGTCGTTGCAGTTGGCGGGCCACGTGGTGCTCTGTTGACTCGCTTTTATTTATGGCGCATGCCTTTCCCTGTTGAAGTTAATGGTCAACGTATCATTAGGCTTTGAGTGAGACTTTAAAAAAAAAAAAAATCATTATTGCTTAATTCCACCCTTCACATCATGGAATACTTGATGGAAATTCAAGATTCTTGTAGAAATATATATATATAATACTTCTTTTAGCAGTTGCTTAATTACTCCAATAAAACTTGAAAAGTTTATACATATGTAGTATAATAATTATGTACCGTAATGTAGCCTCAAGTCGCTGAAATAAACCGAAAGAGAAATGTTGTGTTTGGATTGCATTTTCCGTCATTTTTCATGGAAAAATTACTGTAGCGATTTGATATATGTAAGGGAAAAAGGTGATAGGAAAATGTGATCACGGAAAACAACAATATTTTCAGACGGAAACAAGCAATCCAAGCGTGGCCAAATATTTCGGCCGTTGCTTGCATTGCGTGGCATTCAGAGAAGTTAAAGATCCTGCCATTTTTTTTTTTTCCAATTTAATCACCTCAAGAATTTCTTTATTTCTAGAAATTAGGCGAGAATATTGGAAACTGGTCTCCTTCAATGCATGGGGTTTAGCCTGGGTATGAAAGCAACTTGCCAAGGATCCTGAGAGGGGATGAGCCAAAGTGACAGTTGATCTGCTAACTTTGACAAAAATAATTTTAGAGCAAAAAAATTGGTAAAATACACGAGACATTACATCTCGTAGAATAGTCCTAATGTATTCTGGGGAGCTGGTCAGATCCATAAAAGGTGCTTTAACAGCAGCAAACAACTACTGTATATATGAGCAGAATCACATTATTGATAGTTGTTTGGTCCACTTTTAAAGCATCCAAGCAAGCAAGCTAGCTGCTTGACTAGAGCCCCAGTTTGAATGGGGGATAAAGAGTTAAACCTTCTTGCTTAATTGATGAATTATCATCTGAATCTCGGAAAGCCCAACCAATGCCTGCTGAGTTATCTTCAATAGAGAAGGATCCGTCAAATGTAAATGATTCCATTCCATTACAAGCATACCAGTATATGTTGTCGGATGGGAGTCAGGTTCTTGCAAGAATATCAATAAAATTGGAAGTGTTTCTGGAAATTAATGCGTGTTCTTCCTGCTCAGGTATCAAGCTATCAAGGACTAGTTCAGTAAACATGGGTTGGCTCTTCAATTATTGCCTTGAAGCCTTCAAGAAGCGGGTTTTTTTTTTTGGGGGGGGGGGGGGGGGAATGAATCCTGGTTCCATTATGGGCCTTTTTTTTTTTTTGAAGGACATTGATTGATTCTAGTGAATGGATTTGGACGATCTGTTTATCTCATAAAAGTGCTTATCAGAAAGCTGTTACAGTGAAATTTTCTTAAAATCAAAAGATCTGAACAACAAACCCAAGATTATGGTGTTTACGGGCTCATATTGTGCAAATAGGTCTCAGACGAATGTAGTTTTTGAATTTTTAACGAAAATTTTGAAGGGACAAGAACAAATTTTAAAGGAAACTGTCCAACGTATTTGGATTTTTTCAGATGTGAAAGAAAGCTTGGTACCACATATCCGCCATTGCTGGGCAATATTACTGGTATTCACATCTGCTCGTTTCCTTCAACAGCATATCACAAAATCTTGGGAGATGCATAAATAATGAACTTGATCATCCGACAACATACGCCTGTTGGGCCAAGCAATAATGGTTCAAAAATCATTAGGCTGCAAAAGATAAGCTGCAAGATTAGAAAAGGCATCTCCCAAAGCACAAAAACGCTCGAGTATCACCTTCCTCCTCCCCTTAAACTTAAAGAAACAAAGAGGACACACACACACAATTATTTCTTGCTCTGTACTTTCTACCCCTTAACAGTGACAATTGAATATCACGTTCTTAAATTTTTTTTTTTTTTTTTTAAAAAAACACACACACACAATTATGTCGCTTTTTAATTATGATTATTCTCAAATAAAGAGGGAGCTCATGGTTCGCTCGAATGATGTCTTCAGCTTTTACACGAGGCAAAAAGAAGACTGGAGCCTTGACGAGGAGGCAATGGCATGTGAAGTAACCTTTTGAGAACAAATTTTGACCATTTAAAGTTGGAGCAACTGATCTTTATTTTTATCAAGCTGTAAACCTTTTTCTTTTTTGTTTATTTAGATGTACAAGAAAATATGTGCAACTGCAAAAATAAATAAATAAATAAACAAAGCACGGCATATCGTGTACATAGTGGGATGAATACATGAAATGCAATTCAGAATCAGGTTAGTGCTATGTATCCGGTTATTTGAAGGATTGAGGAATGAATCACATAATTGATCAATACTTGATCTGAAAGCATTTGATGCTTCGAATTCATCATCTCGTCGTATTCCGGCTTATCTCAACAATTTTATGTTTCCATTGAATCTGGCAATTTAAGGTTCGGAGTTCCACTAATTAGGCAAAGTATTGTAAGTAACTTTTTCTAATTTAGTAGCTTATTTTTGCGGTTTGTAGGTTATTATTCCTACTATTTCTCATCATTTGCACAGTTAGTGTTGGTTAAAACGAAAATTGAGGAGTCTCGGGTAGCGACAATTGCCACGTTAGCTGATAAGGTCGAAAGATAAACCAAACTATTTAATCTTCAAACTTGATTCGAACTCGTCTGAGTTTGATTCGACAATTGGTCAAGTCAAATTTGAACAAAATTTTATATTCGATATCTTTTAATCTCGATAAAAAAAGCTCGTTCAAGTTCGATTCAGAAATAAACAAACTGAATTTGAACAAGTTTCAAACTAGTTAAAAAAAATTAAAAGATTGAACATTAGAACGTTCGATTTGATTACACTCGTTTAAATCCCCGGTTGCTAAAAGGTCAAGATTAGTCCAAAATAAATTATAAAGCTCACATTACATTACATTACATTATGTATACCGTTTCTAATACTATATATGGGATCTAAAAAAATTTGTTTTATGCTTACCTTACATTCAAAGTGATTTACATTCCAAAAAATTGAGCGTATATTTTATTTTGTTGAGTTGAGCAAAACATTTCTGCTTGAACTGCCTTCCCTAAAATGAGTACTAGCCTTGTTTGGATAGCCATTTTTCATCGGAAAATTGCGTTATTTTTCGTGATCACATTTTTTTATTATCTTTTTTTTTTATATATATCAAATCATTACAGTAATTTTTTGTACAAAAAATTCTAAAAAATGCAATCCAAACACAACCAGTGTAATACTACTGTAATCTTGTATATTTATTTATTTATTTTTTTTAAATTGACTTTGTCAACTCAGCTAACCTTGAGTTTGATAAGCATATACACATGATTTATATTAAGAATTTTTTTTTTTGCCGTTGAATTTTTTTTTTTTTGGGGGTCTAATTTCATCAAGTCCTAACAAATTACAGCTACTATATATTTTCTGTGGCGCAACTTGTCATCTTCTAATCAAAGAGCTCACCAAACTCCGACACACCTCAACAGTTCCCAAACCCTCTGAAAACCTCCGCCCCTAACTTCTTCCTCCTCTCTACGCTTAACTTCTCCTTCTCTCTCACGTACGATCCCCCCACAAATTTCAACTGATCCCCACATAATCATTCCACAATGGTCAGGTTAGATCATAATTGCATTTATTTCCTTAATTACATGAAGAAACCGAACAAAAAGAGGGAGGAAAGGACCAGCATCTGTTAAAACTCGTAGCTGAAGTTCTTGATTTTCATATTGAAACTTCTTTTAGCTAATGACTTAGTGTTTGCAATTGGGTTTTTCTGTTTATTGTTCGGGTTGTATATTTTTATCAAATATTTCTTGTTTAAACATGTGATTCTGTCGCTATCACTTTCTTCTTATATTGTCTTTTTTCACTTCTTAATAGCTAATTGTATGTTTTTACTCAATTCATCATGATTGGCTTTTCCTTTGATTGCAATCTAGGTATTGATCACCGTGTTGAGCTGCTGTTTCTTGTTTGACTGTTGTTAGCAGATATCCAGTCAAAGAATTTTGGTTAAGGGTATAGGATTTGGAACGCTCGCTTGAATTTTGGCAGAAATGTGAGGTCCTTTCTCGCTTGCCTGCCTTCATACTATTGTTGTTATGCATTTCTATGCAAGTTTTGATTTTTATATGTCAGTTTTTTGCCTAGATTGTTTCATTGTTTTCATTGTTTTAGCCATGATGATCTTGATTTACAGCTGCTTCTTTTGTGTGGGTGTTGATCTTGCTTGTCAATGGCTGAGTTGATGGGGCCACGATTGTACAGTTGCTGTAATTGTAGAAATCAAGTTGCACTTCATGATGATGTCATTTCCAAAGCATTTCAGGTCAATTTTTATCTTTTCGGTGAAATAACTATTGTGTGGACACTAAAAAAATATGATCTTCAATCTATTTATTGGGGGTGTTTGAGATTGCTTTATTCCGTAGGGTAGTCTCAGTAAGAGGAACATTCAAATTGAGTATTGGATGCTTACACTTCAGAGGCTGCTCTAAAAACTCCTCTATGCAGTTCTTTTGAAACAAATTTTAGATGCAAAGAGATTTCTGTGCATTTGTAACCTAAAATTGGTGATCAGAAGTCATTCTAAGAAATGATTTGGGGCATTCACACAATTGCCCAAGAATATGCTTCTTGAATCGAATTCAAATTACAATTCAACTCAAACAAGATAGCTGACATGATATATAGCTTTGTTCCTTTGAAATTGTAGCTTCAATCTATACTTCGTTGATCAATGGAAAGATTCAAGTATGACTGTATTGGGAGATGTAAATTATTAGTTAAAGGATATCTCTTGGTATTTGTCCTATAATATTGCTTGCTATTTATGAAATAGGGAAGAAATGGTCGAGCCTTTCTATTCTCCCATGCAATGAATGTTGTTGTGGGGCCTAAAGAGGATAGGCAGCTTATGACCGGGCTCCACACGGTCGCTGATGTCTATTGTAATGATTGCCGTGAGGTGCTGGGTTGGAAATATGAACGAGCTTATGAAGAAACACAGAAGTACAAGGAAGGGAAGTTTATACTTGAAAAGTCAAAAATTGTGAAGGAAAACTGGTAGTGCAGGTTAGCCATTGTCCTCTGTATGAAATATGGGCGCAAGTTTGATAATGGCTGCATATATGTATCGAACAATTTCTCATCAATTCAAATTGTTGATTCATTGTTTGTTGCTGTGGATATCTTCTGGATTTCCTCTGGACAATTTTGGAGATAATGGGATTCGTATGTAAATACGTCATATTCAATATCTCTATCTTTGTGCTCCCTTGATTAGTTGAAATAATAAACTTGTATCCTCCCTTTTAATGGGAAAGCCAGATTTAGTTCATTCTATGGTGATATTCCAAATTTGCATTCTATGCCATGATCATTTCTGTCTTAGCACCTTTCATCTTCCATAATCATAGACTTCTGGCAAGGAGAGTTGTTCAGCCTGGAAATTTTACTTTAAAAATGAGAATTCTACTGCCTCAGATAAAGTTATTCTCATTCGCTAATAGCTAATAGCTGTCTTCGAATTTGCCTAGTAACAGCAAGAATGAAATTTGATGGTCAGGCCCAAACACCCAATACAGATCATCTTCATGGAATGACCCCCTCGAGTTTTTACATCTTAGCATAGGACATATTCTCTCTGTCTGCTGTATTTATACACTTGTCCTGGAGAAGTGGTGAAAACTGGAGATAATAGGAGTGTGTGAATGTAATTTTGTCTTGTTACTAATCAGCTAACTCTTAGATGAGATAATGTCTCAAGTTGAGACAACATACTGTAGAAGTGTGTAGAGTTGGCAACGAATTGAATCAAGGCATATGCCCAAGAGTTGGCAGGCACAGGTTTCAGTTTTGTGGGGCTATTCAAAGCTCTGGCTCCCGTTCTTGAATCCTCAGTAATAAGTTGCTTCTTTTGCATTATAATATATTGGTCTTAAAAAGCCAAGCATCACAGGATCTCTATCGAGATTGAACTGTTATGGTCAGAGATAAGTTTAATTCTTTCAATTTTGACATGACTCAAAGTCACAGCCGATCACTCTTAATTTGTTTCCTTTTCGGGGGAATTGTTGAAATAAGAACCATTTTGTTGAACCAAACTCGAATCTTGAACTAATTTCAGGTTTCACTGAAAATGACAGAAATCATTCCAGTGTTCTCGATTCATGTGCATTGGCTCCTGTTTCTCAGTACCATGGTTGCAAACGTCTTGAGAACGAACAAGTTGCAATATACGGAGAATCACTCTTGCAAATAAAAGGAGACACCTGTCTAAACCAAAAACAGAGCATGTTTTATTGATCAGATAGATTCCCAGAAGTTCAGGAAAAGGGAGTTGTTTTCATTTTAATGCCCAAAAACAAAATGTACATAATGCTGTACAAACACAAAAGAAACAAACCCAAAAATGAAAAACAAAGATGTTGCAAAGAAACAATTTCCAAAACAAGCATTTTTTTTTATTATTTACAAACACATTTGATCCCAGCCAGATTTCTTTATCTGCCTGAAAAGAATTGTTCTCATTTGTTCAAAGAAGAAACTAAATGCCCATATAACAGAAATAAAAAAACAAACCTACAAGTAATATACATCAGGAAACAGGCATCCTCTTGCTTGTGGTCCACCTCTTCTTAGCATTTGCCATTGCCTCCTCTCTCATCCTTAAAAGTTCATGGCAACACTGGTCGTATTGAACAGCTATTGCATTCAGTTCTAGGTTCAGATCTAAGCATTGATCTTTTTCTGAGTCTTTGTCATTCAGAAGCGCAGAAGAAAAACTGAAGCACATATCGTTAGATATTGCACTGCTAGAACCGACAATTGACAACCCTGATTTCTTTGTACATTCACTCATCACAGACTCACTGATATTACCGTCGTAAACCTCAGCGCCATATTTCTTGCACCCCGCAACAATGCCTAAACCAGAACTGCACAAAGAATTAGTAAATCCTTGATCGTGCTCTGATAACTTTTCAACTGACTCTTCAGCATCATGTCTGTCAACAAAAATGAATTCAGTAAAAGCATGCGGTTCGATTAATTCACGGCAGGGCATACTCTTCGATCCCCGTTCTATGCTGTAGCTTGTTGAGAGGTGACCATTTTGACATATGCCAGACTTCTTGTTTAAGTCGCCTACTCCAGCCAAACTTTCAAATGACGGTTTCCAGTCGGGTACCATTTCTAAAATTAAACAGTCAATCAACTCCGCTATGAGAAAGACATCGTCACTCAATAAACCAAGCTGTTCAACCATCTCGCCAGCTATTGAAATCGCAGTATCAGCATCCAGATAGAACATAAAGTGGATATTCCTTACCCGCCCTGTTGAAAACAAACAAAAGCTTAACTTTTTGGAATAGAGTATTGCTTTTAAGAAGTATTGATACCTTGGCAACAGCTGAGTTCCTCACCATGAAAGTCAGCAATGCGCAACGTCAATGATATGGAATGACAATCACGAATTTCCCCTTGCAATCTAAATTCATTTCTGCTATTGTATCTGTGCAACATTACGTTATGGGTTTCAATTGTGCTTTCTCCACAGGCATCATATGACACATTTCTGTATGTAGGTTCTATATCCATAGAAAGAGAATCAGCCTTGCAAAAGTTCGTTGCTTTGGATGTAATACTAAGCGGTTGCACAAGATTGCACAGTAACTCCTTTGAACTTTCAGATGAAAGAAACGGATCTTTCAAGAGCTCTGCTGCATTCAACCTCTGACCTGCTGGGAGCAAACATTTTTCTATGAGCTGCTTTGCTTGGGGGTCCTTAACATTACCAAGCGCAGCTGGCTTTATCCCCTGGAGTAAAACATATTAGCCTACATTAAAAGAACAATTTAACAAAATATCAAAGATGTGCATGAAGCTACTGCTAGGTTAAAAACATAGAAAAAATTTAAATTATACACATTACATGGAGAAACTTGGCAATTTGGTTAACTTACTGAAGTGACCTTTTTATAGATTTGAGCTGGATTTTTGCATTCACTGTATGGATATTCACAGGTTATCAGCTCCAACAAACACATGCCAAAAGAATAGATGTCAACAAGTTGATTATACTCCTCTTCATAGAGCTCAGGAGCCATAAATTCAGGAGTGCCTAGAAGAAAAAGCATTAAAATACTATACTTGCGTCACAGTTACAACATTGTTAATGCAAGTGAAAAGATTACCAATAACACTTCGCACAGTACGCTGCTGCATCATTGTTGCTAAGCCTAAATCTCCAATTTTAACTTCTCCATGATTTCCATTAACAAAGATATTGTCACACTTCAAATCTCTATGAATGATTGGTGGGTCATGATTGTGGAGATAGTGTAAGCCTTGCAGTATCTGTCTAGCCCAGTTCTTAATAGCCTTCAGCTCGACATTTCTGTGCTTCTTGCGGTACCTAAGTTCCCATAATGAACCAAATGAATTAGAGAACAAGAAGAAAACTGACGTTTATATGGGAAAAGAACAACAGTACTCACTGCCTCAAACTTCCTGAAGTGAACAACTCAGTAATCATGTTTATTGTTTTGTTCTCATCATCAACCCAAGAGGTATATAACTTCATGATGTTCTCATGTTTCAATGTTCTCAACAGGTGAACCTCAGAATATAATCTTCGAAGATTTTCTGAAGACTGCAATGCGTCGTCAATGCTTACTTGGTTCCACGCAATTTCAATTCCATCTACTTCATCAAACCCCTTATAACTAGAAAGCAGAAGGAAACCAAAAAAAAAAAAATCATTTGCAACAGCATGTGGACGTTGAAATTGGTCAAACTGAAACTAAGATCACATCCATAAACTGAGTAATCTGCAAACAAACAGACAACAGATAGGTCTAGGAACCATACACAATCTTGAATGCTCCTCTCCCCAAGATTTCATTATACTGAAGAAGAAAAACAAAGAAACATTGTGATGGAGTTGCTAAGTCAAAAAAAAGTAGCTAAAGATGTAACTTAAAAGAACAACACCATGAGAACCAGCAAGTATTTGAGCTACTATAAGATAAGCACAACAAAAATTTGAAGTTAATACAACACCATAGAGCATGCGAGTGCTAGCACTTACATCCTCTACCATCAAATACATTTAAAGTTGAGTTTAATGTACTGAAGCACAACTTTGTAAAGGGACCTAGGCCTTGTTTGTGTTGACAAGATACCAGGTGTAAGTTAGCTAGACCTCTAACGATCTCTGCACCCATACAGGCACAGACCACTCACCAAAAAAAGGGTGAAGAATGAGCTTAGCTAAATCACAAGCACAAATTTTTATAGGATAAACTCTTAACATTCTTGGTTGCTCAAAATTTCCTTCTCGGCAGTAAAGTTTACACGATCAAACTCCATGAGCCTAAAATGAATTCAAAGTACGCATACAAGACATCAACAAGGAAAATCAGTCTTCCTTAGCGATTTGCCTACTTAAACAGAGGCTTCGTTCGATTCTCTATCAGAATTGGAACTGGATTCCAATTGGAAATGTATATGATTCACTACAAGCTACAAGATTCCTAAAGAATATGATTAAAATTCCAACTTTCACAGATAAAATAAGCAGCCTTAAACTACTCAGAAGAAAAAATAATGTAACATTAAAGAAAATCCATAAACTTAAGATGAATATGTTGATGGCGTCAAGTTCCGACACCTGTAGCTCAATAATCCATAGATCCACCAAAATGTTTCAATAAGACGAGTAAAATGGAAATCACTCTAGCAAAAAATTAACATCAGGATTAAACACCAAACGAAGCAATTAAACATTCAAGAAAAAGAAATAGTTGCAAAAAAAAAAAAAAATATCTATGTAGCTGAAATCGACACAGAAAAAACCCGAACCGTACCCGAATATATCGTTTATCGGGGGAAACTTCTAAAATAATATCATTCTCACTGGCCTCCAACTTCAGCTTAGCATTTGGCGCTGACAAAAACGAACCTGCCCTAGAATTCATCTCCGTAACAAACCCAATCTACCTTTCCCAAAATCTCTCTCCTTTTGATTTTTTGAAAAGAAAAAAACCAACAACTGAGGAGGAAAGGAAAAAATTAAGAACTACAAGAAATCAAAGACGAGGACGACGATGTTCAGAAAATGCCTCGCAGGCAGCTGAAAATGAATCAACGGCAGATACGAAACGATCCGAACATCCATGAAAATTGATTTGCAACGCTGTAAGATTGAAATTCCAAATCGCAATTCGTCCAATTATCCTTGCCATTTTCCAGAAAAGAATTTATGTTTCATATAGCTATCTATTGAGGTATTTATAGCTGAAGGACTGATGGAAAAAGGGCTAAATGAGAGACCTTTTGGGGCACAAATTAGGGCTAAATGACCCTAAAACTTGAGCCCCTGAAATGAAGGAGAGAAAGAGAGAGTGATTGAGGGAAAGATGACCGAAAATAGAAGAGAATTTTGGAGAAGAAATATAAAGCCCCTGAAAATGAAAACGAATTTGTCCAGTGTTAAGGGATTCTTTTGGAAATAAATTGTGGGGTTATCTCCCTTTTGGGTTAAAGATTTTTTTTTTTTTTTTTTTTTTTTTTAAAGGAGGACAGGTGATCTTTCTTTTACTCTTTCCATGTGAAGATAATAATGTAAATAATATTAATGTGTTTGGACAGCTCAGTTCCGGTTTGAATTGCCATTTTTAGTAGTTTTCGTAAAAAAAAATTTACTATATGCATGCAAGGTAAAATGATATTTGACAAATATATTAATAAAAAATATAAAATTTTTTTTATGAAAAATCACAACCTATTTGCTCGAATAATATTCTGATCACATTATAAGTACATTTTTTAAATTACCTTTTTATTTTATGTATATCATATATAATTATAAAAAGTATTATATTATTAATTATTTTAAATAATATTTTATACAAAGACTCCTCGGCTCCTCCTCCGGTGCCAGCCAGCCGGTGGTTCAGGGGCAGGCATTGAATTTTAGATCCGATTGGGGTGATGATCCATTATGGAGTGCTTTGGTGGTTGAGAAAAAGGAATGGAATTAGCTCTTTAATTTTCCTCTTTCTTTGATTTGACAAAAAATAGCAGTAGCATATAGTATAATTTTTGCTACCATTACACCCCTTGCTTCTCATACAACAACTGAATTCTTTACTCGTTAATTGCAATGAGTTGAGTTTGGATAGAGAGAATTTGGAAAAAAAAAAATTTTACCTCACAAATCCCAATCACCTTTTTATCTCACATACATCACATCACAAAAAGCGCTATAGTAAATATCTCAAATAAATCATCCAAATAAACTCTTATGATTTTTCCAAAATTCTGATGTCGATATCTACCTTGTATATAAAAAGAAAGAAAGGTTACTATAGCAACCTCTTTTTTTTGTCAAGTGTATAGTCTCTTATTTTGACAAGTGTCAGTTTCTTATTGTAGTTGAAGTTTTGTTCCACTATTTTTTTTTATTAGTCAAAAGTCATAAATATCTCTCCTTCCAATTCTTTTTTTTTTTTTTCCTTTTTCTGTCTTTACTTTTAACCTTCATCTCCCCTTTCAAATTTTTTCGTTATAATTAATTATACTAAGATTATTTTCTTACTATTTTTTTAGATAATTATTATTGACCTGGAGAGGTGTCGCAACAATCATTATTTCCTTGATATTGATTAAGCCTTCCATTATTTTGATTCTGCAAATCGATTTTCCTTTTGTGCGGTTTGTCTTAAATCTAAATGCAAAATTTATTTTTTGCAATTCTAATGTTTTAGTTCCTTTTTAATGCATAGTTGAATCTTGCACTTCCTTTACTAGTTCTTTGGTATTGAATTTTTGTACCCTTTTTATGCATTGAAAAGCCTTTCATTCAACTTTCTTGCAAGTTTTATTGTGAATTTGTAGGATATAAATTTTTACATGATGGTGGTATCTTGTTTGAAAAAGAAATAATGGTGAAATTTTATGCATTTGTAATTATAATGGCATGATACTTGAGTTTTATGAAGTATATATCATTTATGTTAATATTGAACTGGTTTTACATTTCTCATGTGTTTGGTTTTTGAATTCTTTGTTGTTGTTTGTCCATACAATATAGTATATGTCTCCATTGCATCACAATAAGCAAGTTGGAGCAAACTTTTGAAACATTCCACTATATATAAACTTTTTTAGACTCATTTTTTGACAATTATAATTCTTTTTATTTGAAAGCAAATTATAGTGTAATGAATTTTAACCATAATTTTATAGATGGGCCTAGACTATGCTTGCATAGTCCGGTTACTTCTAGTATAATATAATATTTAACTAGGAAAACTTGCAAGTTTCAAATTGTAACATGCCCAAACAATACTTAGTAGGCCATTCTATTATATTGCATTTGGGATAATAAAATATTAGCAAATGAGTACTATAAAAAGTATAAACACTTGACTGGAGACGCACTTCCTCTTTAGGTTATGAAAGAAACAAGTGAAGCTTGAACTCAACTAAAACCCTCATTCGCCGCGGCGGAACTAGAATTGTCCGTGGTACCTTGCCATCGAGGTGTCGTGGTGTAGTTGGTTATCACGTCAGTCTAACACACTGAAGGTCTCCGGTTCAAGTCCGGGCGACGCCACCACTTTTACCATTTTTCCTTTTTTTCCCCATGTATTTTTTACCATAGTACTAGCAACTTTTTTTTACCAAGTATTTCATTAAGAAATTATCTAGTCGGAGCCTTATTATTATCAGAGTTTATATCAGCAATGCTTTAGTTTAGGTAAGGTTTTAGTAATTTTCAACAAAAAAGAAATTTACATATTACTCCCCATTTAGAAATGTTTTAGTTAAGTTAAAATTGTAGTAATTTTATTGGATTCAAATTATATTAGTTTTATTATATAGCCCTTTTTTTTTACCACACTAGTGCCCTTTTTTTTCCAAGTATTTTATTAGGAAATTATCTAGTCTACAAATATGAGTCTTCTTATTGTCATAGTTTTTATGTTAGCAGTGTTTTCATTAAGTTAAGACCTTATAAATTTTTAAAAATAGAAATTTTCATATTATTATTTAGAAATGTTATAGGTAAGTTAAGATTTTAGTAATTTTATTGAATTTAGGTTATCGTAGTTTTATTATATAGGAAATTTGTGATTATAAGATTTGTTTACTAAGTCATACATAGTCTATGCATAGTCTATAACAGCAATCTATAACAGTAGTCTGTGTTATTGATATTATATTGCTAATACTATTATTATGATCTTTCCTACGCATGTATGTACGTGTGTGTAAATTGCCTCCCCATATATATTAGATTTATAAAATTTATCCCATATATTTTTTCCATTTTTGGTGAAATTTTTTGGGTTCTGCAAATTTCATAGCGAGTTTGTGAGTTTAGGACAGAAAGGAGAGGATGATGAGAAAACTTAAATTCTGAGAGAAGAGAAGAGAAGAGAAGTAATTCTAATGTTTTTTGAGAGTTTTGGAAAGAAATGGAATGATTTTGGATAAATATATCAATAAAATTTCATTCAATAGTTTTGTGAGGATAAAATGGACAATTTGAAAAAGTTTTGTAAGCTTCCGTCAGTTTCCCTTTGCTTTCCGTCCGTTTTGGTCTGCAAAAAATGTTGCACTGTAGCAGCGCTTGGAATTCTTTAAAATCCGTTCGTTTCTTTTCTTTTCCGTCTCACTTGGAGTTGGAGGTCCCAAACGCAGGAAAATCCACCTTTCTCTTCCTTCTTTTCGATTCCGTTGGAATCTGAACTCCCTAGCTAATGTCCGTCTCTCAGAATTCCTGGCCTCCTTTTTTTGGGATCTCTTTGATCCATCTATTGGTTTAAGTTCAAAACAGAACTCAACTCCGAGATGGGTTTTCTCTCACACAAGGTAGAAAGAAGCGACATTGAAGCTGGTGACCACATCTATACTTGGAAAACCGGGTTTAGTTACTCTCACCATGGTAATTGTTTTCCGCTCTCCTTTTCCACTTTCAATCACCATTGTCACCAATATATATATACGTTATTAATTTTCTTTTTTCCCCCGTCTTCTCGACGTTATTGCCGGCTTCCACGGCATTGAGCAGTAGCTCTTTTCTTCCATGCGACGACTCGATATTTTGTCCCCTCTCTTATTGGAAATTTAACAAAAAGGAGAAGTCTTCGTCGAATATAAGATCCATATGGTTGACAGAAAGAGGATTTGCAGTTTCAAGTTGTTACGTACGATCTGAAATAAGATGGGGGAACAGATACTTAAATTAACTAGTACCAGTGTAGTGCAACATCACTTGTAATTAGCCGTTTTCTCTACGTCACTTGTAGAGATTCTAAAGGAATTTTTATGGCCTCAGTCTGCTGTAAACTTGTTGGCTTCGAAGGGTGTTTGTTAGATCTGTGTGGTAATTATACTGTTTTATGATTGTGGATTTCTCTTTTCGTATTCCTTGTCGTTTGAGAACTGCCCCACTGTCTTCTGATGGTATTGTTGACCTGTGCGATTCATGCAGTACTGAACACGCAGACATGAATCCAGGACATGCGTCCGCCAGTACCCTTGGTTGCAGATTAGGGCTCGGAACAGCCATTCTGTCCGAGATCCTCCAACATTTATATTGCTATTTATCAAAATGCATATGTTTGCCTTGCTTTTGATAATCTTCCTATCAATGCACCATCATTCCTATGCGCCTCTCTAAAGATGTACACTTGTTGAACTTGTGTGACCTCTACTTGTGTTGGTACTTTTTCCATTTGCTGGTTAAACACTAGTCTATCTTCAGAATTCATCAATTGTATATTATTATTAGTGGATCCTTTATCTCCCATTTGCTATTTTGCAGGCATCTACCTTGGTGGAAACAAAGTCGTCCATTTCACTCGTGAAGAAAATAAAGTCTCAACTGGTGGTATCTCCATCAGCTTTTCAAGTACAGGTGAAGTGTCTTCTCTGTACTCTGCTCCGCGTGCAAAAGAGCTGCCAGCCTGTCTACATATGCCCGACTGTGGATTTCGTCAACCTCAAAGTGGGGTTGTTCTTTCTTGCTTGGATTGCTTCCTTGGTGGCGGATCATTGTGTCGCTTTGAGTACGGAATCAGCCCACTTATTTTTGTTGTGAAACTTCGAGGTGGCACATGTACGGTAGCAAACTCTGATGCACCGAAAACAGTGATTCACAGGGCCATGCATCTCCTTCATAATGGATTTGGAAGCTACAGCTTGTTTGAGAATAACTGCGAGGATTTTGCTCTATACTGTAAAACAGGTCTTCTCATTCATGACCAAACTGCTCCTGGAAGGAGTGGTCAGGTGTCTGGTGTCGCATGTGCTCCGCTGGCAGCTGTTCTTTCTTCACCACTTAGGTGGTTCATGTCTAGCCCGATCTGCATAGCAGCAGCTGGAGCTGGATTATACTGTTTGAGCCGATATGCTACGGATATTGGGGTGAGAACTGATGTCGTCAAAGCGGAAGTAGAGGATATGGTTTTGTTCCATGGCATCATCGAAGGCCCAAATAAACCTACTAATCATCATGTTAAATCCCATAAACGGCCCCTTGAGTCTGAGCAATCGGATTTTCCTGCTTCTAAGAGGCAATGCTAGTGATAACGCGTTGAGAGCAGTAACTCAAAAACCCTTTCGAACGACCGGGACATCGAATGCCTTATCCTCTGTTTTAAGCATAGTACTAGCATGTTAGAAAGATGAAAGATTTAAGTCTGTTGTTTATTTCGAGAGGCTTTATATTTAGCCTGGCAACAACTTGCTTTTGCTTTCTTGCTTCTTTCTTCTCAAAGTGTCGAAAATAAGGCAGGTAACATCCACGTTTTCCAGTGTACAAAGATGTGCCAATAAAAAAAAGTATCAAAGAGTTGTTGGGCATCAACTGAATATCTGTACGGTGAAAACTCAAGCAGAATTCACAAGAAATCACCATCAGAAAGTACAAGGATCAATTGTTTACGGAGGTGAGGTCCTTTAATTGGTAAGATGCTTGCCTGTTTACACTTTCAAACATCGAACAACATTTTCCCCAAATTTAACATGCCAGAAAAAAAAAATATTAACATCTCGCATAAATGACGATGCCATTTGATTGCAAAAGTGCCAAATCATGCAGCAAAGGAAACAAGTACAACTAAAATTTTATCCTAAAAGAATTCCATATTGAACTATTTGAACACCAGAAGTTCAATTTTGCCCTCATGAGTTCAACTCCACAAAAAGACTTGCTTGAGGATGTAACCCTGCTTCCTTCAGAGAAAGGGTGAGCTTCTCTGGCCCATATACAGTTCTCGGAAAATTTGAAACAAGGCAGTAACTGCCCATTTCTAAGCAGCCCAAAGAATCGACATAGTCATACAGAGATTGTATTGTTGCAGTACTGTGGAACCTCCTTTCCTTGCGATCTCCAGCCGGAAAGCGTACCAAAACCTAAATGATTGGAAGAACAATTAGGATATAAAATAGATCACTCCCAGCAAGAGATCCAAAAAAAAAATCTTGATGGCAGAGAAGCATATTAAATGAGACACAGGAGTAACAAATGGCTACGTATCATTTTGACTATTAAACAGCAGTCTAATGGAAATAAAATGCTAATTAAGTTTAATACAAATGCCTTTTCCAGGTTAAAATCCATTAACCAGCTGCAATTTCCCAAGCTCATAAATATTTAAAACGGGACAGAGGAAAAAAAGAAGACAGAAAAAGAGATGCTCTTAGGGTCTGTTTGGTTGGAAGTAAAATGTTTTCCTTGGGAAAATATTTTCCGTGTAAGTAATTTTCCATGAAAATCATTTCCCTTTCATCATTTTCAGGTGTTTGGTTAGCTTATTGAAAATATTTTCTTACTTCATTTTTCTGGTGTTTGTTTAACTTTTGAAATATTTTCACTTTTATCTCTATCTTTACTTTCTACACGTTATAACTACATACTTCTTCCCATGCAAAATAAGAAAATTTATCTCATTGTTTAACTTTAAAAAATCTTGGAGAAAGGTATATATGAATAAAAAATATCTCCTTAAGCAAATAAATAAATTGCTGGCCATTTAGTGTCAAATATCAATCACATGCAATGCTTATTGTGACATATATCTTGCACTCTCACTGCTGAAAGTTTCTCTAGAAAAGAATGTCCCTATTATACATAATTAATTACAAGCATAGGATGAGTAGGATGAGGTTTTTTTTTATTTTGAATATACTAGGGGGAGGGTTTGGTGGTACGGGGAAGGGAGTGTAAGGAAGAGGTATTGGGTTCGAGTCTTCCTGTTTATACTAAAAAAAAAAAAAAGAACATACTGCAAGATGATTTCAGTAAGTTTGGAACATACTACAGGCAAGATGCATGCATTTCGGAAAACAACTTCAGGAAGTTGGGAAGGGAAGTTGTTTTCCATAAGATGAGTGAAAATATTTTACATAGGAAAATGTTTTCAGTAACTTTTGTGCAACCAAACACGGGAAATTAGGAAAATATTTTCCTGGAAAACATTTTCACCCGAAACAAACGGACCCTTAGAGCATAAATCATCACTTAAGCAGTAAAAATGTTCACAGAGCCCAGTGATATTATTGAAAAGTGACCCAATTCTGTTCTCTCAAATTAAGGAAAGATGATAAGAAAAAAAGATTACTTGAGTAACATCAGTTCCCTTCTCTGGTTCAGCACCCAGTGAAAGAGCTTTCTCCTGTCGTAATTTGGCTAATGCAGCTTCTTTTTCGGCAGCTTCTAGTGCTGCTCTCTCACGAGCCTCTTCTTCCTCCTTCCTTTTCCTTTCAGCCTCAGCAGCTTCCCTTTCGAGCCGTTCCTGCTCCTCTCTCCTTTGCCGCTCCCTAGCCTGATAAAAGACAAACAGCCAAAAGGATTAGAGATTTTTTTCCCTACAACATAATTTCAAAAAGAATGGAGGAGCAGATAGATTCAGAAACTCGCTAATAAGCTTACTAAATTAACAACCATCAAAATTAAACATAAATATCCAAAAGCAACATACTTGGTCAGCTTCAAGTGCAGCACGATAAGCCGCATCCTGCTCTTCCCTTAAACGCACAGTATTTCTTCTTTCTTCTGCATCAAGCCTAGCTGATACAAGAACAGGGGCACTTTCTTCAAGCACTCTCTGCAATATATTGATCATTTCCTCAGGAGACTGAGGGCCCTCAATCTGCAAACATTTTCATAAGGATCGGATCAATAAGTCCTAACCAATTAACTTCAATATTTTAAGAAGTCAACTAATAGAGCTAGCATTTTAGCAACAAGGGGCAAGGATATTCAAAGAACCTACATAAGCAAAAGAGGGAAGAAGTAATTGGGACTGAAGCAGGGTCTTATGGCCAAAGATTAAGCTATTGGGATTGACTCTGTACTTTCGAAATTACAAAACCCAAGCCAGCCATTTTTTACTATTTTGGAGTTAGTAACATAAACCTTATATATCCATTCAGCTAAACCCACAGACAGTTAATTCTTAACTCTCACAATTTACTACGTAATTAGCTAAGCCACAGCGGAGCTGTACTCCATTTTGTACAGGTATAAAAACCCAACTGAACATGGTTAACGATAAAAGCAGAGAGACTCAACCACCAGTAAAAACTCAAGAAAATGATACTAAAACCCATACGTATATTTTGTCCTTACCAAAAGTAGATGAGTCCTAATGGAAACTGCAAAAGAGTTTGTACCAAAAATTGCACAAGGACAGAAATAACAAAAATTTCAAACAAAACAAATTACGCTCTCTGCAGCCGCAACAAGGAATAACTGAAAAACCTTATAGACGACAAAACAAATGCACCACAGATATATACTCCTAAGAGTTGGAAGCAAAAACAGGCATCATCAACTGACTAAGGAAATGCCTCTACATTCTACCACTTAACCGCTACCTACTGTGTCAGCACTTTTGAAGGGGTTTGGTGAACAAATTAGGAACTGTCAACATATGTAAATAGTTTTGAAAACAAAGGCTCAGGAAGGGAAGCCAAAACCCCTAGCTAGCTAGAAAAAGGCACTAAATGGAATTTCCAACTCAAAACTAACAAAAGTACAATACTTTTGATCCAAATAAGTGAAATGACGTCTTATAGATCAGGGACATCATCCTATTGAGTAGCCATAATCTAAATGCACTAAGTACTCAAGACATGAAATATTCAAATTTATACCTGTTGCAGCAATGCAATTCTCTGGTTAGTGGCGGCCATAACAACTGCACAAAAAGGGAATCTTGACGCCTTCAAGCTATTGCTCATCTTGAACCCTTCACTAGCTCTGATACTACCGCCCCAGGCGACAAAATTCTCGTTAATAAAAGCAGCCAAAGCCTCGTTACACAACGTTCTATCGCAAAAAACAGGAGTATCCGGATGATCCGGCGAGTGCAAGTAAACAAATAAGAGCTTAAACGCATGCCTAGACCTCTGTAGTGCATCCATAAAACCCTCAGCTACAAAATTCGGTCGCGTCCTACCAAAATCCCTTTCAAACCTCGCGACAAAATCCATAGCCTCCGACACCGCAGCTGAAACAGACACCAACGGGGTCGTTGTCGAAGAATCCCCAACTCGGCCCGAATTGAGACCGATCATCCCCAGCGAATAAGATAGTACTCCGCTGGCGGCCCACATCCCGAGCCCGATCGCTCCCGATACTAATCCTAGACTACGGGAAATGATGGAGAACGGGAGAGTCACAACTTTCCAAGCCAAGCCGGGGGCCCCACCGGTCCAGGCTGCTGTGGCCGGTAAGACCACTGCTGCTTCCTGGGCATTGGAATTGGAGGAGGAGGAGGCGGCGGCGGCGGTGGGCTCGTCAGAGGAGTTAGAGATGGAGGTGAAAGACGAGATCGCTTTCTCGAGGTCCCAGCCATGAGCGGAGAGGATCTCTGTGCATAAATCGGGGTCGTCGAGGCCTGTAATTGCTTGAAAATAAGCCAATTTATCTGCCACATCCCCCATTCTTGTTAGTTTCGGTCTACAATTTTGGAAGATAGAAGAGAGGAAGAATTTAGGGTTTTGGAAAGAGAGGAGGGATTGATGTAAATTTGATCAACTTAACTGATTTGGTTTTTGTCTTTATTCGAAAATCTACTTCGCTTCGTTCATGCCAATTTGTCAAACCAATGCGTCTATGCTCATTTCCCACACCAAAAACCAAAGGAAAAAATTTATAACGAAGAGGTGGAATTCGATATTTGTCTGCAAACTAATAATGAAAAAAAAAAAAAAAAATTTATTAGGTACTCTTTCGAATAGGTTTTGGGCATGATAATGGTTATGTTGATTTTTTTTTTTAAAAAAAAAAATTTCTGTGTGGTGGTATTGGGAAATGTTGTGGAGTATTCTTTCTTTTTCTTTTTTTTTTTTGAGCGCAGATTTTTTGTTTCGATTTAAAAAAAAAAAAAAAAAAGCAATCAAACCAAGTAGACCCGTTATTAATGGTTAGAGGTGTCAAAATGGGTGACTCGGGCGGGTTTGGGTTGGGTAAAATGGGTAATGGGTATAAGTGAGTCAACTCATTTATACCCATTTAATTAGATGGGTATAAATGGGTAAGTCAAAAAATGAATTGGGTAACCCAATTACCCATTTATAACTCATTTATTTTAACTTTTTGCAAACTTATTTAAATTCATTTTTACAAACTAAGTTATCAATTTATACCACTCTTTGTACCCATCATTAGTTTTAAATATTTACTTATAATGTTCAATAAACTTAATTACCAATTTTTTTCATTTATACTCTATATCACAAAATTACCTATTATTTAATAATTGAATAATACGAATATAAAAATTTGAATTAAGTACTATAAAAATTAATATAAAAACTTAATCCAAAAATTTTGAACCCGTAACATTTTTTTGATATATAAATTTAAAATTTTATTTTATAAAGATAAGAAAATAGACTAAAATTTATCATAAATTGGTAATGCTAAAAAATGAGCAAATTAACAAACTAAGAAAAAATAAAATAATAAGATAAAACCAACAAATAATAATAATAATAATAATGTTAACATCATGACAAAATGAAAAACTTGACAAAAAAAAGGTAGGGGAAAAGAAGAGACTTAGGGGGAAGAGAATTTTAAATGGATTAATTGGATTTGATGGGTTACCCAATAATACCCATTTAATAAATGGGTATTATTGGGTAACCCATTTATACCCATATACAAAAATTTAAGATATCCATACCCATCTATTCATGGGCGGGTATGAGTAAATCTAGTTAAGTGGGTTGATTTGCCATCTCTATTAATGGTAATGGCTTTGTTACGGTGACTGCTCGGCCAAATGTGTGGAGAGTCTTTCATTCCAATCCTACTCTCTACTCTCTAATGGTGGGCTGAGACTTGAGAGAATTACTCTAAAAATCATTATTGAAGTACTGAATTTACTTTGGTCAGTAGAACTGCTCTAAATTAAGAAGGTTGCAGCAATTTGAACCTCTTTCGACTATAGCCTGCACGGGCACTGCATCTGCCCTGACTGTAGCTGATTCTCTTCAACAAAGCATTCCCATAAACCAAAAATTATTTTGGCACACATTTCAATACCTCTATTGTGTTTCTTTTTTCTTACCCCTTTTCTCCTCTGGTATACATTTAGTCAGATTTAGCCGCTCACATTCTTCCTTCCGGCCCGCTAGGTTACAGAAAACCAACGGCTGCACAGAAGAGACGACACCTTATCCACGGCATCATCAGACTATAGTCTGTAACTCAAGCTTTACAAAGCAAACAGAAGGTAAATTCCGAAAGCGGCGCTCAAGAGTTCCTTTTAACGTTCATTTGTTCACGCAAGCACGCAACTTCAATGAGGTCCTTCCACATTGTATCAAGATCTATAGCAGCCACAAAAGTTAGAAATCCGATGGCTGATGACATGTTTAAAATCAGATAAGCTCGGCAATCTTCTAATGTACAACCAAAATCCGCAAAAATGCGAATCATTTCTCTACTAAACATGGAAGAAGCTGGTATTCCAAATCTACAGAGTTGTAAATCAACTAGCAATTGCAAATACATATACAAGAACAATGTCTTCCGGGGAAAGACCACCCCACCCTAAACTTTTTCCAATTACACCAAATTCTGCCACTAGCTTGTGCTGCTTCCTTTGGATCGACTACACTTGAAACAACTGAAGAGGGCGAAGTGGCGAACAAGGTAACCAGGACAAATAAAAGAGACTCATCAGAGGTCCGGGAGCTTACTGAAACTCGCAAATCATTGGCTTGTCTTTGGGTTTAGACCCTTCCTCCTTTTTCGAAGAATATCTTCCTCTGGTTATATATTCCATAGCTGAACTCTTCTCTGCCTTCACCATAGCAGCTAGAGAAGACCATGCTTCGTTTGGCTGCTCATTAGCCCAACATTTGATAAAGTAAACCTTTCGCTCAGCCGACTTCAGTTTCGTCTTTATTTTCGACCCTCTTGATTTTCCTGATTTCTCTGACTTAAACTCTTTCTCTGCTGCCTGAATCAGCCTCTGAAGATCACAGAGCAAGCAGACTATTGCAGCACCCCCAAGATAAAGTACACTAGTTACATCATCCATAAGGTTCAGTGCAAACTGTGACCCACCCATGTGTCTATATGCTGGAGAGCAGGTCTGCTCCGAGCAATATGACAGGGCTTCCAACACGGTCTCTGGCTGCCCGCCTTGGCCCAAAACAGATGAAATACTCAGAAGAACTTCCACAGATCCTGTGGAATCTGACGACCAATCCCCATTGTAAAGGCGAAGGGTAAAACAGTAACTGTATATGATGTCAACAAGGTGAACTGTCAATAGAGGGGATGGTTCAGTAGCACTAAGCCTTCTAACAGAAGGTAGAGGAGCATCAGGGCCCGGTGGAATGTCATAGATCTGATCGTTTTCAATATTATCGTGGGATGAAGCTAGTTTTCCTGTGTTGTCAAGTGGTTGAACAAGTTGGGTTCCGTCCTGGCTGAGACGTGTATAATTAGCAGAACGCTTCAACCACCAAGGCTCCCATGGCTTGAGCAGTTTGCTCAGCTCTCCTGAGGCTATAGCTCTTAGGAAATGCTTCTGCTCTTCCACAGAGAGATCATCAAGGCCTACCTGACTTCCTATACACAGAATGGAAGAATTTCGGATCAGCATAAAAGGGTAGAGTTTCCAACAGGATTCCAAGACAGCAAAGGAAGTTTTTACATACAGACATTATATTATATGAAAATCTCTGTGCACATGTGTCATACCAGATAAAATCTTTTGAACAG
Source organism: Coffea arabica (assembly GCF_036785885.1). NCBI lineage: Eukaryota > Viridiplantae > Streptophyta > Magnoliopsida > Gentianales > Rubiaceae > Coffea > Coffea arabica. The sequence goes on along the minus strand of NC_092325.1, from coordinate 45,891,590 downwards.
TCTCCTCTGCGAAAAGTGACTCTGAGTCTGAATCTGAACCTGATCAAATTCAAATATGTTGCAAATTGGAAGCGGTTGGAAAAGCATAAAGAATAGCATTAGGAAGGGCAGGTGAGAAGTAACATGATAATGCTAAACTATTAATGTCAAAAACAAATAAGGACCAGACAAACATTCCAAAAAGTTCTACTGAATTTGAGGCACACAGATAGATAGCCAAGACCAAATTATCAACTCTAAACAACTAAATTATGATAGTAAGCAGTTTTTCAAGGCTGCCAAAAGGTCATCCTTCCAACAGAATGCAGTCCAATTTGGCACTGTTACATATACTGTTGCAGCCACATATCAAGAATTCCTAAAAATTACTCATTTAATTCACCATAAATTTCAGATCGACTATATAATGATTTCTCATAATATTGTCTACTTTTTAGTCAATGAAAATAACTAAAACCTACCACACCAAGTAAACTGGCGATATAGACTTCAAGCACAATTCACTTTAATCTTTACAAAAATAGTCAAGAAGCAACAACAAATTGACTGTACCCTATACTGCTAAAACAACCCAACTGAGACCAGCAAAACACACTTAAGAAGTAATAATGGTAAATAGCAACAGATACTTAGAGTAAAAAAGCAACAGAGAAAAGTAAATTAGTAGCATTAAGAAACAAAAAACAAGTTAATGACAACAATATATATACCATGCTCATCCATGTAATCCATCTCCTGCTCTTCCGAATGGAATCGCTTAAGGATATGCAGCATTTTTTGTTTACTTTCATCATCAGGCTGCAACTGTCTCAGTTCCTCCTCGACGTTCTCCCTCATAAAGGACTCAGTGCAATGAAGACTGTGAGACTGCAAGAATCAAGTACTTTTACTAACTAAAATCCACAAACACGAAAAGCAGAATAGTTTGCAGCAATCTAATTAACATTAAAAAAAAAAAAAACTTTTTTCACTAAAGAAAGTGCCTGAACAATCTCTAGATTTTAACACACCTTGTAACAAGGGAGGGAGCAATATCGAGTATTGCATCGCGGGCAAGTATACTGTGAATATTGTTTTTGACATCTGCACCACCCAAAATTCAATATTAGCTTATAATAACACGAAGGATCCTTTGGCAGGACGTCATATCTTTTCCATGAGGAAAAAAAAATTTTCTCCGAAACTTCCAAGAAATTAATTTGTAAGTTTCACTGATTTTTTTTGGAGTTTTTTCAGAAGTATTTCCTGCAAAACTAGCATCGCAAGTACTTTATTCAAGCAACAAGAGTACCACCGCAGCACTCCTCAACAAGCACCACAAACAACACCATGACCAACATAAAAATCTTCCAGAAATCAGCCACAGCAAACCCAGAACAGTATTGAAAGAAAGCTGAAGAAGTTGCCGAAGCTCAGTTTCTAGAGTACTATCATTGCGGTCAAAATTCATTCAAGACTATAAGAAGCCTTATCCTGGATTGAAACTACAGAACAAATATCAACACTTTTCACCTATACTAAAATTTTTCCATATAAAATTAATCAAATTTCTACAAATGAAGGGGAAAACATTTTTATTACAACAAGGGCCTTCAATCCCTAACAAAGAGCAGCGAAAAGACCAAGCAAAGCGACACAATCTGCTTGAGTTGGCCTCTGTGATTTAGCTCAATTCCTCATGTCGGGCCCAGAGGTATCATGTATGTGAGCAGGGAAGAGAGAAGAGGAACCGATACATCGGCGCTCCGCAGGGAAAGAAGGAAAGCAGGAGGAGGATGTTACCAGAATATACCATTTCACACACACAAAAAAAAAAAAAAGGTGCACAAGATCATAGAAGTATTTAGTAAGTAGGAATTAAAGTAAAGAGCTTTACACGCGGCAGATTATTCGAGACGAGGAGTTGAATTGGGATGAAGACGACGGCGTGTCGGAGGTGATTATTGTATCAGGCAGCATTGGGTTGGGAAGAGCAAATGGATTGCGATTGCGGTGGTCGCTTCAGCGTTCAGACGCTTGCACTTGGCGGCACCGGCAGAGAGCACTGCAGATTTTGCTAGAAATTTCCAAACAAACTTTTCCTTAGTGTTTGTTGCAAGTCCTAATAGTTATACTCCGACCGGTTAAATTACGGACTATAAGACAACTTTTCCTTCCGCTCTTTTGCCCTCTTCCAGAGAGTTGCACCAATTCTCTCTCACATATTATTTAATATGAAATTTTAATCCCTTAGAATTTAAATAAGCGATTTTAGTCCCTAACAGATGAAAAGGACTTGCTTTTGGTCATTTTATCAACTTTCTGGTGAAATTCTGAAAATCGGTCCCTTGTTTGTGGATTATTGGGTTTTAATTTCTAATGGGTCTTGATCTTTAGGATCCTACAAATTATTGGACATAATTTTATTGCAACTTTGTTTGAGTCTTATCTAAAAAAAAGAGTACGAAATTTGGAGTTTTGAATTTATGATTTGATCCTTTTGATTTGTGCCTACATGGCGATTTTTGTTTGATTTGAAAATTGGGACGTGTATGAAATGATTTGAGAACTTGATTGATGCCAAAAAGTTTGTAAAATTTAATGAAATAACTTTCCCATGAGTTAGGCTGGAAAATCTACAAAACGCAGGGAAAAAGATGATGGGACTTGAAAGAATCCGGTAAAAATTCAACTGCAGAGTTTGATTAGAGACCAAAGGTGATGGTTTTATATTTATTATAAGAACCAAAATCGTTGATTTTAATTCTGAGGAACTGAGATTTTAATATATGACAGATGATTTGTACAATTTTTTTTGTTATGTTTTTGGGAGATAGGAACTTGGATTTGGGCCTCTCTAGTTCCAATTCTATGCAATTGTATAATTCGTATAACATTTGATATAAACTAATACAAATTTAGTGTAAGCATGAATTTTTTTTCTTTTTGACTAAATTTGTGCAGAATTCATGATATGGTTACACCAAAAGTTTACTAAGCTTATGCGAAAGTTATATCAATTTACGTAATTAGACAGAACAATGCAGAAATTTGGAACTTCGCTAGTTGAAAAAAAAAAAAAAAAAAAGGCTTCCGCTAAGAAGAGAAAGTATCAATTGCAATTTGTTGCGGCAAGTTGGCCATTAAACTATTTCCTTTATACGTTTTTGGCCTGTCAATAATGTATTATCGCAAAGAAGACCCTCAACACAAAAAAAAAGTATTATGTTTAAGGACTTTCGTCAAATTTAGTCAATAGAAGGATAAGTGAAAGCATATGAAAAATTGTTGGGATATGCAACTTTTCCTACATATTTTGCTAGATTATGTTTAATATCAAAATAATTTAGTTATTAGAAAAATAAGGATATTTGTTAACCAAATATCATATTGGTTTGTTAACAGATATTTTAGATAAGATTTGCTAGTAGAAGGAGATTATATTTTGTTGAGATTTTTAGGATAATTATTAGTTAGATATTTTGCTAGTTTATTTCATGTAATCACTATAAATAGTGAATTGATGAATGTAGAACATAAGCTCATTTTCTACCTTCAATACAAGTCTCTTATAAGCTTTTTTTGCAACATTAAGGTGTTGTTTCTTAGTTCATGCCCTAAAAAATCAACAAAGTGGTATCAGAGCCTATATCTTAAGGCCTGAGTCTTTTTTTTTTTTTTTTTGAGAGTGATGCATTGGTGAGGATCCATTATAAATTCAAAGCCACGACAAGAAAGAACTTTTTGTCAAATGTTTCAACTTTTAGTGGTGAAACTTACCAAATTTGGGCCATAAAATTTTGGACTTATTTGGTAGTCAATGATCTACGAGATATGGTGGAGACGAATTTTGTTTCACCAGCATTTAAAGAGCTGATGGATACACAAATTAGAGACCACAAAGTTGCAGTTAGACAGAGATCCAAGGCCAGCATTTACATATCAGTTTTTGATGCTGTTTTCACAAGGATAATGGCTAATGATTTGATTGAGAATAAATTATTCTCAATTAAAATAAAAAGGAGAAGTTTCACTATGAATTGGTCAGATTTTGACAATTCTAAAATGGAACAATGATGATGAAATCAAGAATTCAGATCCTGAAAAAATTCAGGAGGAGATCATTGATAAGTCAGGAGGTATCAAATTGATTCCTGATATTTATCAAGATTATAACATTTCTGTTTTTGAGTCTACAGATTTTGATGGTGATGACAATATGAAGAACCATGCAGAATTTTATATTTTCTGTATAGGTTCAAATATCGTCAAAAGATGTTTCATTTTAAACCTATGAGAAGGTTATTTGGAAATATTAAAAAAAAAATCATCTTTTATGTGGAGTTTGGCATGAGAAGACAAAAGAAGTGGTTCGTTGCAAGACTAATATTTAGCTTGCATAAAAACCCAAAGGAAGAAGTTCATTGCAAGGCTAATCATCAATTGCAGAATTTCTTACAAAAGTCTCGTTCAAAACAAGATTCAAAGATTTGAGAAGACAATTGAAAATCTGCAGCAAAAGTGACAAGGAGGAGTGTTGGGATATGCAACTTTTCCTACATATTTTGCTAGATTATGTTTAATATCAAAATAATTTAGTTATTAGAAAAATAAGGATATTTGTTAACCAAAAATCATGTTGGTTTGTTAACAGATATTTTAGATAAGATTTGCTAGTAGAAGGAGATTATATTTTGTTGAGATTTTTAGGATAATTGTTAGTTGGATATTTTGCTAGTTTATTTCATGTAATCACTATAAATAGTGAGTTAATGAATGTAGAACATAAACTCATTTCTATCTTTAATACAAGTCTCTTATAAGTTTTTTTTGCAACACTAAAGTGTTGTTTCTTAGTTCATGCCCCAAAAAATAAACAAAAATCCTTAAACTATTGTCTCGTTATCAAGTTTTGGTTCCTAATTTATAAAAGCAGCCCCAAAACAATTAAAAGTGTATACTTTTGACCCTTTCGATAGTTTTAGTAGTAAATGTAGTTTGAACTAAATGACATTTTGTTCAATCACGTAATATAACTATCGAGACCAAAATCAAAAGAGTTAAGATGAAGAGCACACTTCATTATTCAACGTTGCAAAAGGCTGAATCTAATAATGGTAAAATAAAGTGTAATGTTCTTCTCAGCCCTTTTGATTCTGGTCTTGATCCTTTGGTTTCGATTGCACTTATAACTAAAATGGTTGGGAGGGCTGAAAGTATATATTTTTAATTGTTTAGGGGCTACTCTGAAACAAGTTTAAATTAGGAGTTAAAACTTGACAATGAAAATAGTTTAAAGGCTCTCTAGATACTTTACTATTAAGAAATTCTTGTATCCGGTGAATTTTATCCCTCCTTTCATCAGAGCTAAATTTGACGAAAGTCCTTAATCATGACACTTTTTTTTGTTGAAGGGCTAATTTATAATAATATATTATTGAAGAGCTAAAAGAATGCAATGAGAATAGTTTAGGGGCTGGACGAACAGTTTCTTCCACAAAGAATGGAGGCAACTTTTTGGCTGCCTGTCTGGCATGTGAAAAAGAAGCTGTTTTCGTTTTTCATGGTGTGAGAGCAACCAAAACTGTAAAGACGGAAGAAATTGAACGATGAAAAATTGTTTATACTGAGTACATCATAACAGGAGATGCAAAGCATCAAAACAGAAGCACCCCTCAAAAAAGAAAAGAACCCAACTTTGAAGGTCTGTCACTATACATGGCAAAGTTCGAAGCAGTGAGTTATTAATGACGACGACTGCAGCAACGTATTGCAAATTAATGAAGCAAAACAACCGCATTATTCTTCCATAACTTTCCTGCCTCCACTCTCTTAATGCATTTAGCCAGTGGGTTATGCTTAGCAATTTTATTTTATTTTTCTCCTTTGCTTGAAAATTTCTATGCCATTGTTGTTTGATTATTTTCATGAACCTGGTGTACTCGATTCATTTTAATGAGAAGGAACTTCCACTCCATGGAATCCTGTGAAAATTTGTAACTTTTTAGCCTGCATCCTAGTCCGTTGTATTACATCTATTGCCTTGGACATTTACCCGAGAAAACCTAAAGCAAAATTACCAGTCCAACCCAACGAAGAAAAAAACGATACCTTGGGCAATACAATATCATCCTTGCAGAAGCTAAAGGGACTGTTTCCGTTAATCTGTTCCTTTAGCTAATAGAAACAGATGCAAAATAGGGTACGACATTTCAGCTTAGGAGTGCTAATCGTTGCCATGAGTAATATTTTCAGTTTCCTCTTGCGAATATTATCAAATCTTGTTAGCGACAAATCTCCATATTCTTGGATTCTTAAAACAGGAAAAAGTTTAGAACAGAAAGCATTTCACACGTAGAAGTCATATTGCCTCCTTTATGTACCAGTTTATACCAATGATAAGATCTTTTAGAGTTTTGAGTTGGACTACCTAAAAGAAAGATCCTTTGATCAGTTAGTACCAGAATGGTTTAGAGTTTGCATCAAGTACAATTGCTGTTGTCAAATTAATAGGATAATCCCAACATGGAGATCAAATTGGAAACAATGTGTTGTGTAGATGTACTCCCTGAACGTGGTGTCGCATGTTAACTGAAGTTCTATTATGCTCATTGACAGAAATATATATATATATATATATATATATATATATCATCAGGAGATGGGCTGATTTAGCACAGGAATTTCTGGCCTAGCGTTCAATTCGCTGCAGCCTTTACCCCATTATATACATTCTAAGTGAAGAATTACTGCTAACAAACAATTAGATAAAACTCAGACGCTCTGAAGGGTCTTCATTGTCTTTTCATCGTTTAGTTGTTCAGATACAGTTTTGTTGTTTTGTTCATTCTGTTTTGGTTTGTCATCAGGAGCAGGCTTGAACTTAGCCTTGTTAGCTAGCTCTTCAACTGCATCAACAATGGCTTCGACGCGTGTTGGAATCTCAATTAATAAGGAAGTAAATGTTACCAATGGTATGACTTCCACAAGAGGTATGGTGTTAGTTGTCAGAAGCGGTTCCATTATTGCCGTTTCAGATGATTTTGTCTCTGAAGTTGTTGGCGTCAGGACTAAACCAGGGAGGGACTTCAGGTAGTTTTTTACTTCTTGAACTGAGTTGTTCATTTCTTCAATTGAGATATCCATTTTGGAGGTTTTCTTAAAAGTCTCAAGGTTGATTGCGAGTTCCCTTAGAATGCTCCCCGAACTGGAATTCACTTTGAGGCAGATATCACTTAGATGCTTCTTCATGGATTTGGAAGCCTGCATTGAACGGAATCAATATTACCTGAATGAGTTAATTTGAAGTGCTAGCTCCTAGAGAGAATGTTGCAGTTTGATTAAGCTAATTAAAGGACTTGTCTATGATACACACAGAACAATCGGATTATACGAGATTGTACCAAATTGAGGATACCTGTTTTTTATTACTGATGCAACTATTTAGTGCCTCAATGCAATATGCACAGTCACGCATGGCTGCAGCAATCTTAAGGTATTGTTTCCATGGATGCTGGAAGTTGAAGCTACCATGAGCAGGCTCCCATGCAGCAAAATTGGCCTACAGAAATTCCAATCACCATATTCAGCCAGCCTGTATTTATGGAGGCAAGGCAATTGCAGGAAAACCAGCAGGCTAATACCCTATAACCTACCATTGATTCTTCAGTAGCCTTGGAATTCAATACACATTTGTAAGCCTGTAGATTTTGCACCGGGGCACTAGTGGTTTTCTGACCATCATCAAAATATTCAGCTACACAACCTAGAAAAAAAATTGGAGAATCACCATTTTGAGAACGTTGATTTTGCATATTAAACTACTGTGCTCTAATAGAACAAGAAAACTCACATTCTAAAGATGTGGCTAATTTTTCCATGTTTTTTATGATCAAACAATGAAGCTCCTGACCAGCCCAAATAGGGGAAACCAGCATGCTTGTCAGAATGCACAACGAAGTCCCGATAATGATGGTTGATAGCCTTTGCTTGGCCATATCAAATAATTTTTCCACCCGATAACCAGATACAGATACCAGACTGAAGGTGAGAATAAAGATCACAGTGCCATAATCAAACTTTTTCTTCACCGCCGGCACAAATCTGGAGAAGGTCGCTGCAGAAGCTGGAGGATGAAGAGAATAGTTATTCCGTACACAATCATATGCAGGAGTTTCCTCCATGCTAAGTTTAACACTTTTGACAAGTTAAAAGCTTTTTGTACCTAAAAGGAAGAGGGATCCTTCCACAATAACAGGCTCAAGTTTGTTCCCTGATTTACTGGCGACCCAATGGATTCCTACAGCGAGCAATCCAGCTAGACAAGTTCCGATAGCTCTGTTCAGGCTTTTTGAGATGGTTGCACCTGCAAAATATCATGAACAGGGTTAGTATTTATTTGGGTATTACCAACAGTAGTATACACTACCACCTTGAAACTTGAGTTCCAATTAAGCATCTTGATATACGTTTAGTGGTTGGTACCTACCAACAGTATTTTCGAAGACCACGACCACTGTCATAACTGCCCACATGGCAGTTCCTCCAACACCATCGTACAGAGGTCTCATGTAGTAAAACAAGGAGACGACACTGAGAGCTATTCCCACCTTGAGACAGTGGAACACTTTCCTAGGGTCATCTACTCCCAAATGCCATGCCTTCTTTAAAAACCTCAGCAGTCTCATGGAAAACTTATTTGCAACCAGGCACTTGAAAACACGACAGAAACCATTTGCAGGACCTGGTTCTGTTTCCAAAACCTGATCGGACGAGCCGTCTTTTTCATCCACCCTTATCCTCCATTCAACTCTCCCAGCATCTTCCTTGATGTTAGTCATCTTTGGGATGATATGTAGATTTAGTTAATAAACAATGCAGCGGAAGTCGGATGAAGCTAAGGGTCTTTGGGATTGTACAAGAGGTATCAATGAATCCTACGAGAACCCAATGCTTTTCATTTAGCACTACGGATCAAAGGGCTAAGCTTATAACGCACGCATGGGATAATCAATCCAATTGACCGCTTGATGATTTTATACAGAGGCCTGAGTGCTGACGGATGAAGATTTCAACTCACTTTGTAGGACAGGTTTTTTTTTTTTTTTTAGGAAAAAAAAGGGAACTGAATTCCCTAAAGCATTTTATCTTTTTTTGAGGCCACCGAATTCTTTTGTAATCTCGTTAGGTCAGGCTTTGGAGTGCTTTTGTTGCGTACATCACTGAATCTCTCTCTCTCTCTCTCTCTCTCTCTCTCTCTCATAACACGCTGGCATTGATGATATATGCAATGTCAAGCACCACGATGTATGTAGGATAGTAGTATTTCTAGTACATGGAAATATGAACGTGAAAGAGATCAGGATTGACAAACTACTAGTTGGGAGTTGGGACAGAAGGCATGGAGGAGGGAAACAATTTTTGTTGCTCAAATTTTTTTACAACAGAGAATAACAACTTTTCTTGTTTTCTATTTCCAGCTAAGTTACGGGCACAGGGTTATTAACATTCTCAAGTTGATAATGAGATATGATATGAAAAGGTTGGTTACAAGACATCAATTGAAAATATCATCTGCAGTGTGCCCGCCGGGGGGAAGTGTTGGTTTTTTGGGGCATAAACTAAGAAACAACGCCTTAGTGTTACAAAAAAAAGCTTATAAGAGACTTGTATTGAAGTTGAAAAATGAGATTATGTTCTACATTCATCAACTCACTGTTTATAGTGATTACATGAAATAAACTAGCAAAATATTCAACTAACAATTATCCTAAAAATCTCAACAAAATATAATCTTCTACTACTAGCAATTCTTAGCTAATATATTTGTTAACAAACCAAACATGATCTTTGGTTAACAAATATTCTTAATTTCTAATAACTAAATTATTTTGATATCAAACATAATCTGATAAAATCTGTAGGAAAAGTTGCATATCTCAACATTCCTCCTTGCTACTTTTGCTGCAGATTTTCAACTGTCTTCTCAAATTTTTTAATCTTATTTTGAACGAGACTTTTGTAAGAAATTCTGCAATTGATGATTAGCCTTGCAATGAATTTCTTCTTTTGTCTTCTCATGCCAAACTCCACATAAAAGATGATTTTTTTAATGTTTCCAAATAACCTTCTCATAGGTTTAAAATAGAACATCTTTTGACGATATTTGAACTTATACAGAAAATATGAAATTCTACATGGTTCTTCATTTTTCCATCACCATCAAAATCTGTAGACCAAAAAACAGAAATGTTATAATCTTGATAGATATCAGGAATCAATCTGATATCTCCTGACTTATCAATAATCTTCTCCTGAATTTTTTCAGGATCTGAATTCTTGATTTCATCATCATGTTCCACTTTAGAATTGTCAAAATCTGACCAATTCGTAGTGAAACTTCTCATTTTTATTTTAATTGAGAATAATTTATTCTCAATCAAATTATTAGCCATTATTCTTGTGAAAACAGCATAAAAAACTGATATGTGAATGCTGGCCTTGGATCTCTGTCTAACTGCAACTTTGTGGTCTCTAATTTGTGTATCCATCAGCTCTTCAAATGCTGGTGAAACAAATTTCATCTCCACCATATCCCGTAGATCATTGACTACCAAATAAGTCCAAAATTTTATGGCCCAAATTTGTTAAATTTCACCACTAAAAGTTGAAACATTTGACAAAAAGTTCTTTCCTATCATGGTTTTGAACTTATAATGGATTCTCACCAATGCATCACTCTAAAAAAAAAAGACTAAGACCCTTAAGATATAGGCTCTTGATACCACTTTGTTGATTTTTTGGGGCATAAACTAAGAAACAACACCTTAGTGTTGCAAAAAAAGCTTATAAGAGACTTTTATTGAAGGTGGAAAATGAGCTTATGTTCTACATTCATCAACTCACTATTTATAGTGATTATATGAAATAAACTAGCAAAATATCCAACTAACAATTATCCTAAAAATCTTAACAAAATATAATCTTCTACTACTAGCAAATCTTAGCTAATATATTTGTTAACAAATCAACATGATCTTTGATTAACAAATATCTTTATTTTCTAATAACTAAATTATTTTGATATCAAACATAATCTGATAAAATCGGTAGGAAAAGTTGCATATCTCAACAGGAGGGGGTAGTTTGTGGCAGAAAAGTCTTGCTGACATAAAATTATCCCACCCCCCACCCACCCCAAAAAGCTTATACATTCAGCAATCATCCAAACATTTTCCTTCTCTTCAAACATCATCAACATTTCGCTACACTTCACTCTGCCTTTCTAACGAGTGGATGTCTTCATCTGTCCCCTTGAGTCGTTAAATCAGAATGTTTGGAAAAGCGGACTCCTTCACTATCTCTTGATATATCTGCTACAATATTTAACCCAATATGTTTTTTTTTTTTTTTTTTGCTACAAAATTTTGAGCACCACTAAATACTAAACCATTGATTAACCTGGAAAGTAAATAATCCTTAAAACCATGCTGTCTGTCCTTGTCGTGGATGGTTACTGCAATCAGATAATACAATACAGGCTTGCGATTTGAGTAATCAAAAACTTTCATCTCATTCCAAGTTCTGAAAGCAAATTTAGGTCATGAATGGACAGCCCTTTATTTTATTTTATTTTTTAAGGTCTGGGGCTATTAGCATTTGGATACAGGGTGGTATTAGGTTTTCAATGTGGTTTGATTGGTTGCTTCAAGCTTTACGCTGCCTGAATGGGAAGAGCACTTATCTCAATGTGATAGAGAGCATGCCAGAGTGCACTGATTTGAAAAGCAAGCTCAACTATCAAAAGTCCCCTTTGGTAAATGAACCATCAAACGTTGTTTTCTACCTTTTTTTCTTCACATCCTCCTGGAAATTGCTACTGTTTGTCTTATTCACAAACTCAATACTGTGTTGTTAATTGATTGGACTACCACTACACCACCAAAAGCATGTTTATGGAGTCCTCCTGAATTAGGAATCATATTGAATTCAGTTCCGTGTTTAGATGAGGAAGGTGATTTAACATAAAGCATGTTTATTAGCCGGTCAGATTTGGATGGAAAATTTATTCTGGCATTTGTACAATCTACCAGCCGGGTAGAAATTGTATCACTTCCATGGTACTACAAGATCAAGATAGACTGCATCATGTGAGATCGACAGCGTTTAGGATTTGGCTTCCACGCTACTACCATTGCCCGTTGCCTGAAGCATTCTCAAAACGACATACTGATACTTTTTGCATTTCTTCTCCCTTTTTTTTATTTCTTTCCAAAGCTGAAACCCTATGAGAAGGTACGTTGGGTGGCAAACACCTCATGTGCTTCCTGGTTTAAGAATCCAAGCCACAGCATACAATTCTGTTAAGCCGCAGGGGACAAAACCAGGGGCGAAAGCCAAAATTAGATAGGGAAAAACACAGAACTCTTCTTCCGTATAGCAACATACAGCCAAACCAAATTGTCGTTGGTTGTCGTGATTTACCATTTAATCTATCAACCTCTGTTACATATGCAGCCTGATACGGGTCTAGATATCACCCCCCACCCTGCTCAGGGAAAAATGGAAAAGAAAGAATCACTGATCTAGTTACCTCCAAATCCCTCTTCTCCCACGACCTGAAATGCAGGTCCAAAATGGATACAGCGGATTGGGAAAACTTAATTCTTCTAACGCTTCTATAGCAAGTAATGCTAATTTTTAAGGATGTATTTCAAAAGCATTTGAAGAAGGCATGTCCATTTCAAGGAAGCTGTTGGTCACTGGGGGCAAAATCAGCATCATTCTAGTGCATGCACTTCTAATTTGACATTCCATCTTCAGTTTCTCGAACACCAGACGAGAAAAACTAATTGCAGATGCCTGCCTCCATTGTGGAAATAAGGTTCAAATTTAAGCATCAACCTGTCCTGATACGAGTTGTAGAGCAGATTGTTGGCAACTTTTCAAGAAAGCGGCTCCTCCATCCATAACATTGTCAAGCTGGTCACTTTCACGGATCCTGGTTGAACCCGTCAATTGTAGAAGCTGAACAAGTGAGGAAAAGATCTCATGCCTGGTAACATGCTGCCGATTTTCCTGCAAGACATTGGAACCACACCTGATTAGTAGACCAAAAGAAAGCTACACAAAACTATATGGTCTTATTTGTTACTTGTTAGTCATATTTAGTTCAATATTACCTCAGCCTCAACATTGAATCGCGCCCATATTTTGGTCTCACGAACTTCCATCACTCCCTTCAAAACGGTCAAGCCAAAGCCACGAATTATGTCCACTATTTCCAGGAAAAAACCCTGCTCTTCACATAGGATCTGCAGGAAAGATGAATATTTTTTAGATTCATATATCCCAAAGTACTTGATCATGCATACTTCTGTACTGTCTGTAACATATGCAGGAAACACAATATACAAGTGGAATTGTTTTTCACTTGCCTCGATAAGCATTTGGCCAGGAACGCTAAGGTCCTCAACTATCAATGGACAAAACATCGTTTGATCTCCAACTTCACATGCCCATGTAACCCCCTTGCCACTGTTAGGGTATCCATTCCCAACCGTTCCACTCTGTCGACAAAATACACAGAAATCCCATAGTTTTGTTCCACGTGAGACTTAAAATTAAGATGGAAACTCCATTTCTTAGAATCAAAACTAGTACAAGATGATGACACAAAAAAACTACCAACAAGCTTTTACCTTTAGCTCATCAGTCTGTACAAATCTTTTGGCATGTCTTGTGACACATTGCAAGAAAAGCAAGTGTTTTATAGTCAGATGCAGCAACCGATCAATGCTCATCTGTTACATCAACCAACAAACATGCAAATCAAACTTATCGCATACGACAGACTTTGCAATTAGAGCATTAAATGCGACCTATGATATTAGAATATAAACAGAAAAAATATGTTTCCTTTCTTACAAGGAGGAAAAGAAACTCTTTTATCAGAAAGAAAATGCAAACAAGTCTTCTGTTTCTTTCTTTTATTAAAAAAATAAAATTTGAGATCTACATACCTTTTCACCATTAGGGATCAAATCTCTCAATTCTAAAAGACGGTCATGAATCTGCTGTCGATCTCTTGGCCTAGGTTTAGTCCCTGGTTTGGCCTTCTTTTTTATCGTTTTTGCAGGCAGCTCAAGCTTCTTGGGTGACAAAACAGTGTCTTCTGCAATAATACTGCAATTGTCATCATTGCATGAACCAGCTTCTTTTTTTCTGATAACCTTATCTTTCGATTCAAAATTGCTTGTGCTGTTTAGATGATGTACTGGCTGCAATGAATTTACAGTTCCAACAAATTCAGGAAGACAACTCACTTCATTACTAGAAAGCAAGGGACTCTCAATCTTCCTTCTTTTCGCTGTTGAAGACCACTCATCTCTAAAATCAGAGTTAGCAACTGAACAAGATCCTCTACCAATTGCATCCAACCTCTGATAAAGTCCTAATTGGGAGAACAATGTGTTTGAGGTCCTAAGCTTGGACTCAAGGTATTGCTCCGACATGCAGTCTGAACTGGAAGCACAAAAATGCAAGTGACCACTGATATCCATTGACCTCATTACATCTTCCCAATCTCCAGGGTTTTTTGACCACATATCCACTCTAGGACAATCAGATCTCATATCATTGCCAAAAATACCTGAACCTTTCTCTTTTTCAGCCGAATTTATGGCATTAGTGACTGAACTTTGTACCGAGGTGGATGGCTGGTTGCCCAAGATGAGATTAGTAGGAACATGATGTCCTTTGGAATTTGAAGATAATGAAATAACTTCTGATGTGCCTGATGGGTCACTTTTTAGTTTTGCTTCCATGATGTCATTGTTCTCGTCTGTCATGGGAGAAAACCATTGGAAAAGGTCATCATTCGTACAATGCTTGGAGACAGACTTTGCAAATTCAATTTCTGGCAGCAACTCTTCAAATGTGCAAAGGTTACTTGGCCTCTGAAGTTGATCTTCAGCTGAGTGGAACCACAGACCATGATTCTGATTGCTCATCTTGTTTTCACAGAGCTGCTGCGAGGTCTTCGGCATGTCAATAAACGACTCCAAGTTACACATTAAATTGAATATTGAGCTCTCTTGAATATCATAATCAGTCCATGAACAGTTAAAAGGACCTTGAGAAGCAGAGTGCTCAAACATTAGTGATGATGCAGTAGATTTATTGCCATTGCTGTCAACATGAGCTACTGTACTGGGAAATCTTAGTCCATTGTCACCTAGTGATGATGCAGTGGCAAGAGGGCCTGTTGTCTCACAGTCTGAAGTGGAAGGAAATGACGGTGTGATATTCTCTAGCAAACAATCTTTTTCAATTAAATCTGCGCAGCTATCACCATGTTGAAATGCAGGAGTCGCAGAATGTGGACTCTGACATGAAATTAGTGAAGCAAACAACCCACTTGCTTCCCAAGCATCATTTTGCAAAGACAAAGGTTCAATTTCCGACAAAGCAAGCCCCTGAAGTATTTCGATGCTTTGAAAAAGTTCTCTTGTTTGAGTAACAAACTCCAATCTCTCAGCAAGCTGCAGAACCAAAAAATATATATATATATATATATATTTGTCACATTGCTAAAAAAAATACTAATCAAGGATACCTAAAACCCCGTTTTGAACTGCCATGAATAAGTTGAAATCCAAGGAAAAATATAGATTTCAGGATATTTGCCAAAACAAATGTCTACTAGAGAATTTGAGGATGATCGGCAAGCAGAAGTAAGAACAATGAGCTTATGTTGGTTCACTTGGAATAGGTAAGGAGCCTAAAGCTGACCTTTTGAGTAGATCCAAATTGAACCACGCCCAGCGGTTCCACTGAGATAACAACAATTGTCTGCAAAACAAGAAATTTACAATATTGGCCATGACTAACAACATAGAAAAAGCTACAGAAAAGACTAAACAAATAAAAGTTAAGCAACTCACCTTTATCCCATTGGAAAATTGGCAATGAAACGCAGAATAATCCTGCGGAACAAGCAAATGATTAATTTATAAATTTAAGGGAATCAAGAAAGATTTTGACGAATGGGATTATGCTTGCATGCTATAGAGAAAGAACTACTACACTGAGAGTACCAACATGATAGTCGATAGGATGCGAGCTGCTCAACAGTATCTAAAGCAAGACGAAACTCAATTACCTGGAGGGCATCAGAATTCTGAAGTGATCCTGAGGGACTCAGTTTTCCAGAATGAGAATCAGAAATCATCCATCTGTGGTTCTTGGTAAAAGCAGATTGGCCAATGACCCTACATGAATCAAAAAAGGAATCTTAACCTTGTCAAAATTCTCCCTGATGCATTCACTGCAAGTTGGGTAAGGAGGAATTTGTCCTCCATACCACACTCGATTGAGAAGAATGTACATTGAGAGGTTGGCATACCCTTGGCCCAGCATGTGAACTTGTACGAGCATGTCGTCAATAACAACTCCCAAGTGTTCTTCACAGTACACGTCTTGCAATGTCAATAATCTGCAATTTGAAACACTTAATTGGCCTTAAGAAGAACAGCACAAGTATAATGAAATTAACCCCGAGTCTGCCAATCTATTATGAAAATCAGAAAAGTTCACTTCCTTTTAAACTTAAAAAAAAAGGGTGGGGGGAAACAAACATTAATTTGAACAGACTGAAAATCCGTACATATTATCCTTTCTCATATCCTTTCTCCGCGATCAAGTATATACAAGCACTAATAAATTCTCCTCTAATTTACCATATTAACCAGGTGAAATTTACTACCATCAAGAACTTGTACACAATAGGGCAAATAATTGTAACACTACAACAAAGAAAAGAAAATTTCGAAAGAGCAGTTCGATTTCATTTTGTCGTATGTATTGCCCTCTTGTCAAAGATATAATTAACACAGAGTGATAAAGTGGTTAAGGGAGGATATGTACTCAAAAAAGGAAACAGTTCTGATTTCGACAAGTAAATCAAGAAACGGGTAAGTAAAAGAAATATACCTGTAGAAATCAAATGGTAGTACACTAAAAGATCAAAACCTTTTGACTTCACAATTTTACAACTCAAGATTAGAGGGGTCAAAAAAAAAAAGCAGATTAAATTTTTGCATTAGCCAAAGAAACGGGTGGTTTTGGCAACCGTTAAAAAAAAAAAGGAGAGACACCGAAATTAAAATCATGCATAATATGACATGCATACATGAGAGAGAGAAACGAGAAAAAAGACAAAGCTTACAAAGAATTTTTCTGATCAAAACCCCAGAAAGCACCATAAGACCATCCGTTGTTGCAAGAAAGGCTCTCCAGAGTCTCTTTTACTATAGAATCGCCCATTAACTCTGTAAGCGTTTCGCAAATGGATTTCAAAATGCAGCCTAGCCTTTTTATATATACTAAACAAAACCAGGACGAAGCAAGCCCAAGTCCAAGTCAACCCCAAATCTTTCCAAGATTTAATCTTTTCATTAAACCAACTTCTGGGTTTTGCAACAGCCCAGATCAGAATTGAAGAGAAGCAAACAGCCAGCAGAAAAAAAAAGGAATATTTTCTTGCTGAGGTTAAGAAGCTTCAGTAAACAAAAGTAAAAGGCAGCAGTTTATTTGTGTGTGGAAAACAATGAAGAGTTCTGAGAGGGTCCTTAAGCTGGCAAACGTAGTACCGCAACAAAACCGAAGAGATGACGGATGGATTTCAGAAACCAATGGCGGAAGCTAAAAAGCAGTTCTTAATCCAAAAGAAAAACTGTTGAGGGGGCTCAAGATGGGGAGAGTAGACCACTTAAGCACTCAAAACACACAAATAGCAACATAATCTATAAAGTGGCCCGGTGAGAGAAGGCAAGAGGATTTGAGGTGGATTTAATGTTTTGATATGGTTACAGATATCGCTAGCAGCGTAATGATGCAACTGCACCTCCATTTTTTATTATATATCAAGAATAGATCAAATGAAAAGCTTTTATAAAAAAAAATACTAGTTTATAAGAAAACGGTAGAAATTAGGCGAATCAGGAATATAACAAAAGTTTTGTTTT
This sequence comes from Coffea arabica, assembly GCF_036785885.1. Lineage (NCBI taxonomy): Eukaryota > Viridiplantae > Streptophyta > Magnoliopsida > Gentianales > Rubiaceae > Coffea > Coffea arabica. The sequence goes on along the minus strand of NC_092325.1, from coordinate 45,873,585 downwards.
TTGTATTTTAGAAAAAAATGGGATGTAAAGGATTCAGCTGATATTTTCCTGTGTGGATTGGATGGGAGGCAAGGCGGGTCATTTATTTTCCACGTAGAAAGTAAACTATTAGATCAAAGTACGAAAGTGGAAGGGAACAGAGATTTTCCTCATTTATGCTGCGCATTTATGATCATTTTTCTTTTTCTTTTTCTTTTTCTTTTTGGTATCTATTTTTGCTAATCACGTCTTCGAGGAAGATTTTCAGCTGAAGGTCCCTTTTGGTTATTCTTGCGCCATTGTATATGTCTACCGGCTATTCGTGATGCTTGATAAAATTTACTGTATTTTGCATAAGAATTGATTACTATAGCTTGTGATTAAATACTGAAATACAGTGTGATTTACAGTATGATTATAGGCAAATTACACAAGTTTGTAATAAAAGTTTCCTCCTTATATCATAGAGGCTTATGATGATATTTCATGTGCACTAGAATCAAAGAAAATTAAGCAGTACATTGTACGCTGGTCATTGATTGAGAGATCAATAAAAGAGACCCGCGCTGGGTTGGTCTGCCGGTGGAAGTAACCTCCTTAGATGAGTTTCACCTGGGTTCGATTTCGGGCAGCAACCCAGTTGTTATCTTCTTCAGCATCGGTAGGGCCCGCTCTGCTGGAGCGCTATGGGATTAGTCGGGTGTAGACCCGGATACCCACAGTGATAAAAAAAAAAAAAAAAAAGAGATCAATAAAGAGAGAGAGATAAAATAAAATAGAATGAGAATTTCTCCTTCTCACTTGGTATGTGTACGATGTCAAATACTCACGTATTAATGTATTTAGTGTCATTAGGCCATCCTAAATAGCTCGCTTGATCACGTACCCTCCCTAAGGAAGCATTATCCATCTTTTCCACCAGAATTTGAGTCTCAGGGTTAACGTGTCCGAGAGGATGGAACTTTCCCTTTCGGGTCGCAGGGAAATTAGTCGGGTCGAAAGTCCAGATACCCACTGTATCTGAAAAAAAAAAAAAGGGTATTTAGTGTCATTAGTGCAGCTTTATTTAAGCAAAATTATGTTGTTTGTCAAGAAGTAAAGTAAGCCTTGGATAATTTTGCAGACAGTGGATTAGTCGTGATTAGATGAGATAAATAAATGATTAGGATTCAGATTAGTACGAGTACTCCAATGGTGAGTCGTAATGGGCAAGTATGAGCGTCGGGATTTAACGTTTAACTGGCAATCATTTGTTTTACTTGACCGACGGAAAAGAAAAACGACAAATGAGGTTTATCCTAAACGGGGACTCTTGGGAAATTACCAGAACAACAAGGTAGATGAGTTGCAACATGAATTCCATACTGAAGAGAAGATTCAAACGTATTCTTTTCCATGACCTTAGAGATGGATTCTCTTGTGCTTGCAAACCGTATTCACCAATTCCATTTGGTCAGCTGAGAGAGTCCTAATTACTAAAATTAAAAGCAATTATGCGACCAACAATGTATGATGAGAACAACCCATAATGAAAAGAAAGACAAAAAAGAATTGATACTCATGATGTTTAACGTTTGACCTTTCAGGAGAAGCCCCTGGAAAACAAAAAACCAAACACCTTTACTTTACATTCACTAGACTAGAAGACCAACACACCACCAAAAACAAAAAGCCGGAAACCATAAAAACCTTGCGTCCCTTTCAGCAAGAGGCCTGCCAAGATTTCTGTAGTGGCCAAAGAAATTATGACCATGTCCATCACTAATTATTACTACTCAAATTGTACATACACTAATCGATAGAAAAAGTTCTCCGGTTGTTAGCCCAAACACCTTTACCACAACACCCTATGGGATGCCGCGACAGATTTGCACTCTTTTTAAGGTTAATCACGTAGTAAAATAAAGGATAAATATTACAGTTCTGGTCTCCAAATTTTGGTGTAGGGGCGATTTTGATCCCCCAAAATATGGGCCACAGCAAATGTGGTCCGTAATGTTTTAAATTTGAAGCACATTTAGGACAAATGATCGATTTTTTTTTCAATTCCTATTGGAATGGAATCACATAACCCTTGCCTAAAATTTAATAAATAAATAAATTATGATACTAAGGATTAATTGCTTACATAACCACACACACACGTGAAACTAAAAGAAAAATAATTACTAAAAATACAAAGATATACTTTTGGACATCCCAAATTTAATTTCAATCCGATTTCATCCCCCCCCCCCCCCGCCGCCTCCTTCTCTAAAAGAAAATCTAAGACCAAAATCAATCAAAATTTTTTTAATATTTCTTGTGAATATTTTTTAATTACTTTTTTATCTTTACAAAAGTAAATTATTTTTTTTTTGTAAAATAAAATTATTTTTTTACCTCATATACATCACATCCTACAAAAATTACTATATTTTTTCCAAAATATACAATTCAAACGGCCTCTTATCCTGTTGCTACAAACTTGTCGTTGGTAAATTATCCGTAAGAAACTATTGTAAAAATCCGATGGGGAATCATAATATAATGTACAAACCTTAAAAGGGTTAGCCTACACTATTTATAAGCTTTTATTATTTCTTGAGAGAGAGAGAGAGAAGCAGTGTGCTTTACGCTTGAATAAACTTTAAAAAATCAAACTAACAAGTTAAAGAGATTTTTTTTTTTTTTTTTGGATCAACATTAAAAAAGACCTAGTGGCTATGTTCAAATTTGCAGCCTTATGCTAGGGCGGTGCGACTTTGAATATGCTACTAATCTACCACACTTTCGAGCGCGTCTAGAAGACCAACTCTAAGGATTAAAGATACCTACCTAATGTGTTTAATTCTTTCATTGAACAACTCTAAAATTCATGCCATGTTTTTTTGACGTGGTAAATATGCCATGCAAATGAGAACAGATTCTAGACATAAATGTCGCAGCCAGGAATTAGTGCTGAATATTCTAAATATGACAGCATGGTATTAATCCATCATTATCATATCTCAGTTTCACTGTTAAGTTCAGGGTTTGAATTTATAAGATTCGAATTTGAATCAGATAGTGAGAAAACTCTAAGACCCTTCTCTGGCTACTAGGACAATCCTAGTGATTATTTGAATATCTGTATGTTTGGGTAGAAAATTATTTAGAATAATTATTTAAAATAACAATGTAACAATTTTTGTGATTTGCTTTACTTGAGATGAAAAATGATTAGAAAGATTAAAACAAAATTAGAAAATACTTTTTTAATGCAAGTAAAACAATATTTACAAAATAATGGATGTCCAAACAAACATACCTCATCGCTTGAATTTAGACACAATATGTGAGAGGACAACAGCCACACAACTTCAATTAATCCTTATTCTAAAACCCCCACTTACATAATCATTGGTGGATCGAGTAAATTCTCAAAGGGTAAGAGTATTTAAAAAATGTGAAAAAGTGATTAGTTTTTTAAAATTTTTTAAAGGGCGAAAAAATATATATTTACTAACTATAATGTTTAGCAAAAGTTGCATTGTTTAAATTGTCTAGGTATTTTACTCCTTAAATACACTTTTTAAAGAGCACATTCATTGACTATATGTTATATCAAAATTCTCGTTATTTAGGAACTTTTTTCAAAAAAAACTTGATTTGATTTTTGGAATTTTCTCTTACCGGATGCCTCCTGTAAGTTTGTGTGAATGTATTACACTCCATTCTTCGAATATATTTATTGACTGAATGTATATTTTTGGCCCCCCAAAAAAAAAAAAAGTGTGCTTGTTATTGGCAATTGGGCGACACGGTCCAAAGGAGGGCGTGAGGCTGGAAAAGGGGTAGCAGCACTAGGCTGCAAGAAGCGTCGCATCGTCGGGAGCTATCACTTGAGCCGGAGAATATTCCGGGCGGAGGCAAAACTGAAGAAATAGGTCCACCTCGGAAACTGTTGAGGTTTACCATCAATTACGACTGACAAGTGACAAGGTTTGGTGGTGGGCCCAAAACTGTAAATTTCTCTTGTGGGGTTTGTAGGGATCATCTTCTGAAGCCCCCTTCTGCTAGACTGCTCTCTTGTCTATTCCCCAACGAAAACGGAAAACCTCGGTCCTAGAGAAAACCTTGACGGCTGAATTACCTCTGCAATTCCAGTTCCCTTCGACCTCAACAACTCCCCTGTCCAGTCCCTGCTGCTACTACTACACTTCCCTTCTTTTCAAGCTCCGTACTCTCTCTCTCTCTCTCTCTCTCGTTTTTTGTACTACTGAGATTCCACTTATTCCTACGCTTACCCCAATCATCCAGATTTTTAACGTTGATGGGCAGTTGAATAGGTTAACAATTTAAGAATTGAGCCCATTTGGATTACTATTTTTTAAAATTTTGTAATTTGATGTGAAAGATAAAAAAATAAATAAAAAATAATCATAAAAAATATATTTTACCATATTTTTGATGATTTTTTTTATTATTTAGTGATCTTCTGCATCCTTTTTTATTTTACCAAAACTCTCAAACGTCAGAAACACCTAGCTTTCTCTTATATATATATATTTTTTTTAAAATGTTTGCCAAATCTCATCTCTTAAACTGGCTGTTAGACAAAATGTTTACCTCCTGACGAAAAAAAAATTGGGAAAAACAAAATGAAAAGCAGCTGATGGCTCTATGGTATAGTAGTCAATATGTGGACTTTATGAAGTGAAGGCAAGAGCCTTTTTCGTAGACTGAAGGCAAATGTAGCATCGTTTCATTTTCTCTGATGTACATGTCAAATAATGAAGAAAACAGTACTGGTGTGGGTGTGCATCAAGTTAATCAAGCTTTATTTGGCTTGATCAATTCAGCAAATTCAAGACCATATACGTATATTCTGCTAAATTTGCTCAAGAATCGTAGGTTGGATGTTGTAGTTGCCTACGCGCAGGTGTGCGTACTTGACATGGATGCAAAATTGAATTGACCGGACGGTATCATTGGTCATTGTGAAAGATTTACCGATTATTACTGACTGCTATGATGCAGAGGATTGACTTAGCACACTATTACGATCGTGCTTTTGCTCAAAAGAAAATGAAGAAGAAGAAAATCTGTCAACGCCATTTCAACATTTGAGACCGTAGGACCAGAAATTTTACATTATTCATTTTTTGGAAAATGACCTGTTTCATCCCTCACATTTCGCAAAAATATTCTTTTCGTCCCTCACTTTTAAAATGAAGCAAATTCGTCCCTGACATTTAAAAATTAAAACTATTTCATCCCTAAACCTAATTTTCAATCTGAATCAAACCATCCAATAATCCAGTAATAAATTTCGAAAAAAGAGTTGACAGATCATTTAGTCAACTTCATCATATTCACATGACATTTATTAAACCAAAAAAATAAAAATTATAACATAAAAAGGTCATTCTTTGTTTTGGAATAGTAGAGTTTTTTTTTTGGTAAATCTTTTCATGCACCGTTAGTATATCCGCTTGCGAATCTAGATGTGTATCATAAATATAAAATTTGGTGTTTAAATTTAAATTAAAATTATATGGCGGTACATAAAACCGTCAGTGTATACAATGATAATGTAGAAAAGATTAATCTTTCTTTTTTATGTTATAATTTTTTATTTTTTTCTTTTAAGGTTCATTAAATTTCACATGAATATCAAGTTGAGTTAACCAAGTGATCTACCAATTACACACCCAAAATTTGTAATTAGGTTGATTGGTGGTTTGATTCAGATTGAAATTTGGATTCAGGGATGTAATGATTTTAGTTTTTAAATGTCAAGGACGAAATTGCTTCATTTTAAAAGTGAGGGACGAAAAGAATATTTTTGTGAAATGTGAAGGATGAAACCGATCATTTTCCCTTCATTTTTCTAGCTGCTAAAAGACACAAGTTGCAGTGCAATCATATGAACTTTGTTTCTTTTTTTTTTTCTTTGAAAAAAAAAAAAAAAACTCCCAGAAAGGTGCCAAGAAGTTTGAAAAGAATGAAAGGACGTGAAAAGTGCAAATTGAGTCACCCGATTTCTTAGCAAGATTTTGCAATCTTGTTCGATAAGTAGTAGAGCAGTTCTCAGGTCAGGATGAGTACTGCGCATCGGAAGTTGTTGGTTGGATGAGTCAGATTGCGAATTTTTGGATATTGAAATCTGAAGCGATTGAATTTGGGTAACAGAAACTATCGAATAAATGATGAGAAATATGATCTTGTTTGAGATAGGATGACGGCCGGCCACAGACAAGACATCTCGCTTACATGTTTGATGAAAGCTGTCGGAGAGATGATCATCATCGTCAGATGAATGCCTTAATTTGCCAAAAGTTAAAGATCATAAACTAAATTTTGACTTGTCAATGCATTCCAAAATCCAAATACTACGTACACAAATACAGCAACTACAGAAGCAACGATCCAATTTCCGTCAGCAGGTAGATGAGAGATATAAACCGCTGACTCATGTTCCTCGATAAACCTTCTTCATGATGATATACGTTTGAATCGGGCATTGGCAATTGCCTGGCGAGATTTTTATGCACTAAATACATCCAAGCATGTATGCACGTTCTTCCTAGCTAGGTGCATAATATGCCTGTTGAAATCTGAGAGTCAATCAGGGGGTTACAGCTAATTGCAAGAAAGCTGTCAAGAGTGGCCGCCGCTGCGTGCAGCTCTTGTTTCCTTGCGGATCGGGGCGAAGGGCACTGATCCAAGAAGGTCCAGCGTCTAAAACCTTAGGGGAACATCCATAATTTGTCATGATAGAAGAAGGGGAATGTTGTACATACAGCACCAAACAATATAAGCTTCCAAGAGATTTGGGTCCCCATCTAGGCCATATCCCAAATCTCCATCCAGTCTGACAATCTTGACTTGAGCACTCCCTCACCAACACCTTAAGCCTCGAATCCTTTCTTTTCACGTCCCGCATAGGCAATTTAGTTTTTTTTTTTGTTGGATCCAATGGCGGCATTATTATTTTTCTCCCTTTCCTATTCTAACCTCTTTGCAAGGGAGGTTCAACTGAATCAAATGAAAGAATCGACAGGCGATTAAATCAACATCGGATCAGATGAATGCACCATTCAATGTTATGAATTTTTGAAAAAATTACGTATAATAATACAGTCATATATGACAAGATTGAAACTCTTAAACTTTCACCCCTCACGTACATCTGTATATGCAATTTAGTTAATTGAAACATGCTTGTGATTTGCAGTACGACTCATCATAGCATCACTTTTTTACTTAATTGCTCTCTCTGCCAATCTCACCCCTTTGATATATGTGTACATAGATTGTCAAAATTGATGTTCTAATATTGATGACTATAAGATATCCAATAATCCCGACTCTTGGGGCCACCACCAACCGATCATGATCTTTTGTTAACACCCATGATCAATACGCTCTAATCAATGCAGGTTAAACAACAGACCTGAAACTTTGCTGCTTCTTCATTGCCATAGACATGTAAATTACTCCAGTTGTTAGCGCCAGTCATGGCTATGCTAAGGAGAGGCAATAGGGGGCCTTACACAGTCAGTAACCAACTGAAGTTAATTATTGGGCAGGGGAAGATGATTAGAAAAAGCTCCCGGAAACAAAATTCAGACCCGCAGACTTAAAGCTGCTCCTCTTGGCATCACCACTGGTCACCACTGCCCTTTTATTTCATGTATTGGCCATCGAAAAAAGAGAATGTATATAATTATGTCTCCTACAAACACCACACGCGTCATCATGACCGTCAAGAGCCAAGTCAACGGCGTCCCAAAGGTTCTCTCCGTTTAACTTTTCTCCTTCAATTTCATTCCCATGCATGGTTGAAAGAATGGAGCTTTTGTTTTTTAATGTTACATAGAGATTCTTTCTCCGCCTTTCTCATATATCAAATGAATGGAATGAACCCAGGTTCCAGAAAGATACAAAACTTTATGCTTCGAAGTGAATTTAGTTGCTGAAGATGCACAGTACTGCCCTTTTCCTAGTGTTGAAATGGTTCTTAATTGTTGCGCACCAAAACAAAGGCTAAACGGTTGCGGAACTGTAGCTGATTTCAAAAGAAGGGAGCAACTATGATTTGAAAGCTGTAAAGATACAGCAAAATCCATCCGCACATCTCTGTTTACTCTTATTAATTGGAGCCGTGTTGAAGGCTGTGGCAAAGTAAAAAAAAATTTAATAATAATAATAGTTTTTTTTAATCCTTTAACAACAGATTTTGTGTATATTCCTGCTCGGTACTTAAATCATACGTTTGATGTTTCTATGTTGGTCAAGTTTTAAGTAACAATCACTCAAAGATTAGTTTCAAGAAAAGGAATAGATGGAGGGGCAAGATAGTTTAATATCACTTTTTTTTTTTTTGGGAGGGGGGGACAAAATTAAAAATTAAAGCAAAAATTTATAAAATGTGATAGGTGACAAATGCAATATTTCTAAAGTTTCGCGGCGACTGCGACTTCTGGTCACCGCATCCTACCGCCATTGGCTAGTGGGCCGGTGGCTCCAAACGACAAAGAAAAGGAAAAGAGTTGCTCTAAAGTCGGGACAGACGGACGGAAATATAATTCCTCAAAATGAACGCATCAATGACCAAATCCTTAAGGGTCCATTTTTACCTTCTTTTTGGTTGATTTATTGGACGATACCTCGCTACATGCTTTGGTACCCTTCACCAAATTCCCCTTTGTCTTGCACCGCAAATGGTACTTATGATCTGCTCGGGATTGCTTCTTTTTGAACTCTTTTTTTTTTTTTTTTCACAAGATTCTTTTAGTACATATTTGAACTAGTTTTCTATTGTACTTTGGATGTAGCATTTTTGTCGTAAAGTTTTTTTTTTTTTTATCTAATAGCTAAAGTTTAGATCCCATAACTTTGAGGCTCCGAACTCTAAGGCCTTGTTTGGATTGCAATTTTCTGTCGAAAAATTGCGTTGTTTTCCGTGATCACATTTCTCTATTACCTTTTTCCCTCACATACGTCAAATCGCTACAGTATTTTTTTCATGAAAAAATTATAAAAAATACAATACAAACACAGCCTAATTCTTTTTCTTTCTCCTTGCTTCTTAAATTTCACGTCAAAAAGCTTTTTAAAAAAATGCATGAAGTATAATGCCATTTTTCTTCTTTAAATAAAGTAGTACAGCACTAGTAATAGTTTTGGTCGCATTTTAATTAGCAAAAGCTGGGTAGCCTTTGCAATCTCTTCATGGAGAAGAAGGACGTCAACTCCTTAGGTCGGCCCATTTAACGTCCTGCAAAACGAAGTGGACCCCAGCCGTGGAGATATTAGTGTCAGCAGAGAAGCCCACACTGCTTTTATCTTTTTTTTTTTTTTTCTTTTCATAAAGGGCAGACATAATAAAATAACGGTGACGTGCTGGACAGCATAGTGTGCAAGTTTTACTTTAAAAAAAAAAAAAAAATTTGGCTCAAAATGAGATTTTTTCCACGGAGTCAAAATCGATTATGACTGAAATGAACAGTTTGTGTCTAATAGGGCCACCAAGTGTTCCTGTTTTGGGATGGTGTCACGAATTAGGTAAGCCTTTAATTATTAATGTAGTATCTAAACACTGCTATATTCCCAAATTGGAGCCAAGTCCATTACTAGAGACCTGCTACTCTACTGCATTGTTATTATTATTTTTTTTTTTACTTTGTGCATGGGTATAGGACAACCGCGCAAAATATAGGAGTGGGCATTATAAATTTCTAATGATAGTAAATCATTTAAAATATTATTTAAAATAATCTAATGTATACGATACAAAAATGTGATTAGGAACGTAAAAAAAATTGTTTAGGAATTAGGAGAGGGTCTTATAGTTTACTTCGCTGTCAGATCAAATCCTACGTGCGACAGTTACAAATAAAAAGGCTGTGGAGGGGTTGAGAGGTAAAAACAAAAGATGCCCAATAGAAGAATTTTTTATTTTTTGCTAATATCGTACTATGTTTTTTTTTTTTTTTTTTCTTTTGTCCGGCTACGTTGTGTCAAGTCGCTGTCTCAAAATAAATGTGATAATGTGGAAATCCAGCGCACCGCCACTGCCGGGAGGAGTTGGGTAAATGGAGGGGAATGGCGGGCGGCAATTTCGACAAGTGAATAGTTGTCAGTGATAAGATAGGCAACTAGGGCGCGCCGGGAGCGGGGGAGGGGTGTTTGGGGTCCCTATCTAGGGCTGCCACCTACGTCTCGTAGGTGTCTGAATATGCCATTTTATTGGTAGGGATCACAAAAGGTTCATTGTTGTTGTTGCTGCTTTGGCACTTGAGTTATCTTGTGGATATTTTTGGTCCACTTTATCCGTCAGCACTTTGGAGTTTTAATTTCTGCATTTGGGCTTGGACTGTGAGAGCCTTAGCTTGGTTCAAGTCCTTCTGACACTGGCTCATTGTTTGCGGCCCTTCATGGTACCATGGGCCGAAGTTCCTTTTCAACCCCTCTCTAAGTATGCTGCCTGCCATCCTTAGTAACATGGGTCAACCTGGGCTCCACACCACCCAGGTTTGGAGAAAAGTGTCCTATGTTGTTTTTTAATACATGAATTGTCAACTCCTCTGCTAGGGCTATCAATATGGCTGGATCGGCCCAAACTTAGCCTGTTCAGCTCAAAAGAAAAAGGGGCTGAGCTGAACTCAAGGCCCGCTAAAAATGTAAGCTGAACTTGGGCCTCTAGAAGATCAACCCGAATGAAACGTGATCTAATATTATATATTATTATTATTAATTATATATTTGATACGTAATTTGATATGTTATATATATTTCGAATGTATTAAGTATGAATTTCACGTATATTGGTCCAAAACTCAAGACCCGAAACTCGAATATCTTACTAACTAGGTGAGTTAAACTTTCGAGACCGGTTCAGGTGGCCTGATTAACAACTCTACTCTTATTTTAACTCATACTAGATGAGGATCCAAGAAATAATGGAGAGAGAAGATTTCACCTCTAAACCAAAAGGGTGTATAATTATATATCATTTAAAATTGACTACAGGTGCATAAGTCTGCATCTTTCCATCTAGAGACAACAATTATCTTATTGTTTGGATTACTATTATCTGGAGTTTTTTTTTTTAGAAAAATATATTATAATAATTTGATATACGTGAGATAAAAAGATAATCGAAAAATGTGTTCACGAAAAATGACGTATTTTTTTTTTTTTAAAATGACTTTCTAAACAAGGCCAAAGCGATTGATAGTATTAATCAAACCACATGTTGAAAAAACCCAATCCATCGTAAATGTTGAACAATTACCTAGTTCATGGCTTATGCCTAGGCATGAGTTATATATCTATTTCATCAAGCACATACATTGCAAGACACAACTACTGATTACCGTTCAATATGTCTTTTTGTTTTTGGGTTAATTACGCTTAATTTTCTTTCTACACCTCAACATCATGAAAAGATTAATGGAAATTATTATTAAGTGCTAAATACGAGATTTAGAACGTACGTAATGACCTCCACCTGCAAGTTGTGGTTTTTTATTTTTATTTTTGGGTGGGTGGTGGGGTTTAAATCACTTTCTAAAGTATCAAGCTCCATAGCGTACTGTAGTCAGTTCAGTAGCGCTCAGGAGAGAGTTAGTACTGTCACAACTGTAACTGAGACGGACATTGAACACAGGCACGTGCACTCTGCAACTTGAGCAAGTTGTAGTTTATAATGCCTTTGCCACTTTAGACTTTACTTCACGCCCACCTTATCTGTTGCTTATCCACTGGGAGAACTTCGTAGGGCACACTTCATTTTAGTACTTAGTTTACTTTTTCTCCATAAACCAAGATGAATTCTCTCTCCACCGTGTGGTTATTTTAATTGAATTGACCTTTGGTGATTTGGTGGAGCATCAGCATTCGAACACCTTGTGCAGTTTCCCAAACACGTAGCCTTTTAGGTGCTCAAGATCCAATCAGAATTAAGGGCTGTTATACTGATGATGAATCATTCCTGGCCTATAATTGGAATGTTGTCTCCCCATCCCATAAAACGCATCACATCTACTAGTACAATGTTGCTGCCAGCCAAATTGCTGGGACTTTTTTCTATCTTTATCTTTTTTTGGGGTTAACATGGAATGGAAGGATGGTTTTGTCATGTTGTAAATTTTGAACTATCCTCTCTATCGCATTTTCCTGTGCACAGCTCGTCACTGAAAACAGAGTACATTCCCCGAACCCTAGTCCCTTTTCTTCTTAATTTGATTGATTTTTGATTTGACAGGGTGATGTGAGCTGACCCTTTGTAATTCAATGATAGGAAAGCAAACCCTTTCAGTGTCCTGCTTAGAAGTTGAGGGGTTCTTGATTCTTTGTCGTCGGTGATTTGAAGAGGAGATAGTTTGAGGTGAGGATCGTATCAGTATTATTTTTTGCTTTCCCGAAGGATATTTTCTGATTAATTTGAGATAAATTTTCCTAATTGGAACAAGTTTAAATAGTTGCGGTTTTTTATTTTTATGTGCGCTTAGTTCTGCTGATTCCGTAGTAATCTGTATTCATTTGTTGAAGCTACTCATTTGCTGCATTATTGAGACTCAAGAGCTTTGTTTTGATTTAGCTCCTCCCCCAAAGTATTCAAACACCAGCGCAGAAGAGAAAAACATCCCTGGGAGGGAACTCCTTTCATCAGTCATCGTTGTCCATTTGCATACTTTCAAATTTCTCTATTTCTCTTCTGTTTTTGTTTTTCCCTGATTTATTGCCTCCCTGGACTTGGTTAGCTGGGATAAATGCCTTGATCCCGGGGCCTTTCCCATACCAACCTTGGCTCTGCTGTGTCAATATTCCATAGTTTAGTTTGCATTTTATAGTTGTAAAACACAGAGCACTCAAAGTAGACTGACAAGTTTCCACACCTTAGTTGTTGTGCTTTCTGAATTTTCCTTCTTTTTGAAGCTTCTCTGTGATGTTTCATCAGTATACTTCTCTAATCCCTGCTTAGGGTTGCATGATGCAGTGTCTGTGCTTATACAAGCACTGTCATTATGTTAGATAGTGTTAGAATTGCTGATCGGTTCATGACTGAAGAATATTGCTCTGATATACAGTATGCTTAGATTTCCTTTTCTAAGAATTTGCTTAGATTTGCTGTGATCAATTCAAACATCATTAACTTTTGGCCTTCTCTTCTTTGAGCTGCCCAGCAATAGCAGCATTAGATGCTACTAAAGCATTACTTATTCTTTTCATTAACTGTTAATTTTACATTTCCAGAAATCAAGTGATACTAAAATGGTCCTTTAGGATACCATATTGAGAGTGGGAAGGAAAGGAAACTGCTGCAACGCAACAATAGTATGCCTTTGGAAACAATTTGCTTTTCTTTTCCACTTCTTTCACAAACACAATTTATTGCCCTCACATAAAGGTCTGAATCTGGACGGCCACTTATTCCATGCTGCCAAATTGACCCTGAATATCTTTTTGATGCATTTTGACTTATGAACTGTCTTTGTCTTAGATTCCAATTGAAAAAACAAGCTGACATTATGAAACTTTGTGCCCCATGCTTTTAAGTCGGCCATAGGGTTAAGTTTTTTGGCATAATTTTTAAATTGCTGGACGATGGTTTAGAGGTCAGGAGTTAAATCCACAAAAGTAGACTCTTTATTTGCTCAAACGAGACTTTGGGGGCTGGGCGTTACCTTCCAGGTTTAGCTATTCCTGTCAAGGACTTTAGCTCCAGATCTCTAGTTTCATTCTAAAATCCTTCTTCATCTTCTATTTTTTTTGGGGGGTATATATAGTCATTTGGTATAAGTAGATTCTGTAATTTTGACGTATCAAATACCTTTCTTCATATCTAGTTTTTAAAGTTCTTTCCCTGCCAATTGCCATCATTGGTCATTGAGATTCATGGGTGGCAATTTAAATTGGTGTATCCATTTCCCCCCTTTCAAACAAATGGAGATCATTTAAGTTTTTCTTGTTCAGAACTGTGTTAGGACTGGCATTTACTTGTTAGCCAAATTTGATCTGCAATCATTCCTTTTGTTAGAGGAATCAATTTATTACTTCTTGTACATCTCAAGAACTTGGACTCTTGGATCATGATTTTGGCTTAAGCAATGAAGCCTGAGCATATATGACAGAAAATTTGATTCATTAGTGGACTCTTCCACTAATCTGATCTTAAAATACTCTAAATATGTCTGAATAGTCTTAGTAGTCGCCTATTTTTGCTCCATCTGATAATTTATCCAAGGATGAAAATGGCGCTGCTGTTGAATTTGTGAGCTCCTTCTGAAATCTTTGCAAGTTATTTTACTTTTATGTTGTGTAAACAAGTTTTGGTGGAAGCTTCATCTCTAGTAGTTCAGCTTTAAATTTGGTGCTGTCTTCCTCCCTCGATTGACTAAGGAGTTTATACTTGATATATATTGATTATTCTGCTTTCTACATTCAATTAGATTTCTTCTCCTTCTTATTTTGATTGACCTTCTTACCTGCTACAGTTCAGTACTGGTATGGACACAGTGGTGTAAAGATGCCATTTGCTCTGCTCCTGCAACGCTTATGGGTGAGCACGCATGGAGCTACTCATTTAAGCTTGGCGACCAGAGCACTTGTGATGTCATCATATGCCTGAGAAACAAGGAAGGCAGGCACGAAGCTTTCCATGCACATTCCTCCATATTAAAAAACAAAAGCAAATTTTTCGCAAACAAGCTCTCCCAACCAAATTCCAGTACCCAGATAGAGATCCAGTGCACAGAGTCTGATTATGATCATTATGTTGAACTTGTGAAGCGTCTTTATTGTCCCAGAGATTTACTTTTGGACTCGTGGGATTCTGTTCGATCTGTTATTGGGGTCCTTCAGGTGGCTGTTTTACTGAACTGTGAAGAGATCACGGAGAGCTGCATCCAGTACCTGGAGGCTGTTCCTTGGGAAGACAAGGAAGAGGAAGAGATTGTTAAAACAGCACTAAAGCTAGGCCCACTAGCAATGCCAATTTTGGCCAGGATTGAACCGGTAGATGTCAATGCAACGAAGAAGGTGTTCATCTCCGCCGTTCGCTTTGCCACTTCTACTGCTGGCCCTTGTCCTCCGCTGTTCGGAGATGAGCTCAAGACCTCAGCCCAAGAACAAATTGATTACATGCTAGGTGATGATGAGGGTGTGCCCTTAATTACAGGTGATGATGAGGTGAAAGTGGAAGCCAGAAGCGGTCTGTCCAAGCTTTGTTCTTATTTCAAGAGCAACGTGTCTTCGCTGCTTCTGGAGTCTGAAACCACGTACGAGTCAGCAGAGAAAAGAGTAATGCAAAGTCTGTCCGATCTAGAGTGGATGTTCAATGTGCTTCCCAAGATGGATTTGATGAAAGATTTTGTTGGTAACTGGGTAGACACATCAGATAATATACTGGTCGTGGTTGAAGATAAGAAGCTTGATTCTGCATTCTGGGGTCTGAAAGTGAAGCTAATAGAAGTCACGGCAAAAGTATTGGAAGTAGTCGGATATGGAAACGTGATTCTTCCAGCACAATGTCGGGTACATTTGCTAAAGACGTGGCTTCCGTACATACGGAAGATGAAGGCCCTTTTAGATTCCATGGCCGACAAGGAGACCGAGTTCCCATACAAGTTGGATGAAGATCTGTGCCAGAGCATCGAGGGAGCCATGGTCTCATTGATTTTGGCATTGCCATCAAGTGATCAAGCTGACATCCTTGCGGACTGGATGAGCGCTGAGCAGTTAAGGTATCCTGATCTGAGCGAGGCTTTTGAGGTCTGGTGTTATCGAACCAAGTCAGCAAAGAGAAGATTGGTGGAGGGCTTAGGCAACGTTGGCAACACCACCCTCAGCCTTTAAGTTTAACTCATCTAAGCCTAAATTTTTTGTTGCATGATTAGATTAAATTTTGATGTAGGTGGTGGAAAAGAAGCCTCCACTTTATGCATTTTTTGGTTGATGTATGGTCTTCATGTCTTACTTTCTGGAAAAATTCCAGTGGTAAGTTTTGATATAACAAAATTTGATTTCAGTTCCTGGTAATTTCCTGCAATGCATGATGATGCCTTCTAAGTTCCACCCAATGCAAGGAAAAGAAGGGGCCCTTATTAGTTTTTGTTTCATTTACCTTCGCGGGTACCTATTCTAACTATTTAAAAAAAGTTAAAACCTTTGCGACCCTGTTTGACCCACTATTATCAGAAGAATAAATAAATAATTTAAATTATAAAACTAATGTACTACTTAGAGTTTAGGGTTTAAATTTAAGTAAATATGATGGGTATCTAATTTATATTACAAGAATACGAAATGAGACTGTAGCGTAAGGGTAAAATGAAATTTTTTTTTTATGTATTATAGGTAATTGTTATACCTTTTTTTTTTAAAAAAAAAAAAAAGTAGCACAAAAAAAATGAGCACATAATTTATTAAATTAAATTAAATATGCTAAGAAGATAACAAACTAATTTATTGGCGAACAATAACGTAATTATCGATCTCTGCATCTTTTACCCTCAAAATTATTTTGAGGTGTGGTGGAGCAGCAAAATTTCTTCTAATTAGTGGTAGGACAATAAAAAGGTGAGCAACCAAATGGCGAGAAGTATAAGAAATATTTCATGGCATCCTCCAGCCGGAAGGCTGCGTCTCTTGTTTGTTTTAGCGCTCATTGCTCCCGCGACGAAGACTATAATATGATTCTGTAGTTGTTGCAGTAGTACAAGTCATAAGATTAGAGTACAGGCTGTCCTGCCACTGTTAGGCCACCGACCGGGATGGACGCCGCCTCAACTACGGAAGACCAGGAAGGAGGCTTGAGGTTCAAGCTAGCCATATTTAAATGGTTTGTTTTAAAAGAAAAAATTCAGACGAGTGTGTAGTGCACCTGTTTGGTTCGGTGGTGGTTCAATCCCTTTCGGATTATCTCTGGTCCTTCTTAGATCCGCCCCTTCCTCCTTAGTGTAGAATAGATTAGGTTATACAACTGTTGTCGTCTCCGAAAAAAAAATTAAAGGAGCCATATTTGGCTGTGTTATTTCACTTTATTTACATCTTATTTACATACATTAATTTGTTTGCATCATCAACACATTTTTCAATCATTTTTTTTATCGCACATATATCATATCCAGTGACGGAGCCAGGATTTTTTTTTTTGGGAGCCAAAATTTTATCCTAATAAAATTATCTTAATATATTATGTTCAAAATAATTTTCTTTTATTTAAATATATGACATCTAAAAATATCAACTATTAAATTTAATTATAAAGGTATGTCTATTCATAAATATGCGGTATAGTCATAACAAAAATTAACAAAAAAGATAACTTTTGATTAAATATCTTATAACATCACAAACCATCCAATTTGCACATTATGAAAAGATGCTCTCCAATATGTCACCCATACAATATATATATATATATATATATATATATATATAACCATGTAATATAAATGTAACTATTTTCAATTGAAAAAAGATAAAAGTTATGTTAACATAATTTGAAATTTCAATATCTTTTCTTAGAAGTAAATTGAGCTCTACGCTCTTTCATAGAACTAAATTCATCTATGATTGAATCACTGCTAAATTTTTCAGCAACTTCCTTTTTTATATACACAGTTAGACAATCATTCAAGAAATTATTTTGCATTTTGTTTTGGAACTTTGTTTTGATTATTTTCATAATTGAAAATGCTCACTCTGTAGTTGTAGTTGATATAGAAAGAGTAACAACAAGTCTAATAAATCTGTCAATAAGAGGATATATCACTGATTTTGTTGTATTCACCAAATCTTAACATAACTCATGAATACCAGATAATTCTTGCAATTCATGATGATTTGGAATGTCGAACTCAAAATATTGAAGTTCTATTTTTAGACGTACTAGTTCTTGCTTTTAACAATTATGAATTGGGTCTTTTTAATCCATTAACAATTATGAATTGGGTCTTTTTATTCTAATACATCACATTGGGTCAATTTACTATGGAACATCAAATTATATGTTTAATTTTTGGAAGTTAAATAATTAGTACAATAAAAAATAAATAACTTTTTCTGAAGAAAAAAAATTAATTCAAAGATCACTAATTCATATATATATATATATTTCAACTCTCATAATATAAACTAAAATTGTAAAAATTTAGGGGGGGCCAATTTTATTTTACACACATATTTACATTTTATGAATTAAAATTTTCAAAATTTAGGGGCCCCCCTCTGTCCCCCCTTGGTTCCATCATTGATCATATCAAAAAGGTGCTACAGTATTTTTTCGTAAAATTATCTCAAATAATTTACGATCCAAACACAATCATGTCATAAAGTGGGCAAATTTCTTAGAATATTGTTAAATTTGAAAAAGCTCAGAAAATTGGGGTCATCCAAGAGGAGTTGCTGATTAAAGGGTCGCCGCAAGTGAGAGCAGAGGCTACTAATAAAAACCCTTTTAATTCTCATTTATTTTGGTTTCATGTATTTTGGGTCCCTTTCTTTTTTTTTTTTTTTTAAACCCCTTCGCCGCTCATGAAATGGGCGGCGATGGAACATTGGTCAAATTGCTTCGTCGCTCATCTGATGAGCGGCTAAGCTTTTGTCCTTATTCGCTAATTCGCTAATGGAATTGGTTGGTTGATGGGACCGTGCTAATGGAATTGGTTGATGGGACCGTGGAGGTCAAATTGCTTCGCCGCTAATCAAATGAGCGGCTAAGCTTTTGTCCCTTTTTTTTTTTTTTTCTTTTTCGAAGCATTCTTCCTAACTTTTATTATTTCATACTAACTTTTATTATTTCATATGTAATTTTTAATAAGTTATTTAATATTTAATTTCATATGTAATAAATGTAATAAGTTATTTATTATTTCATATGTAATTTTTAATAAGTGTCGCCGCTCATTCTAGTTTATTTTTTTACGAAGCATTCTACCTACCCATTATTATTTTATATGTAATTTTTAATAAGTTATTTAATGTTTAATAAAAGGCAGAGCGACCAGGTTTTTTCCTGACGTTTTTATGTAATCTTAAATAGGCGTAATTAGGATTTTACGTTTTACATGAAATACTAATTTTCAAATTACAGTGTAATACTTTTAAATTAAAATTCTTAAATCATATTACTAAAATTCTATTATAAATCAAAATTATCAAAAATTTAAAATATGATATTAGAATAATGAGAAATTTATAAATTAACATGATAATCGAGTATGCTATTAAATTACTAATAAAATTTACTTAAGTCATATTTTTAAATTTTATAATATTATTATCGCAATCAATAATGATAAATAATACAATAATATGACTTAATATAACACAACCATAAATAATACAATAATATGACTTAATATTGTATTATTAATATGACTTAATATAACACAACCCCCCAATATATTGTATTATTTATCATTATTAATTGCGATAATAATATTATAAAATTTAAAAATAGGGTTAATTCCACTTTGTCCCCCCAAACTTTGGACGATTACCCACTTTAGTCCTTAAACTTCAAAATGGGACAGTTAATTCTCTAAACTTATAAATACCTTCCAATTAAGAAAAATTGTTAACAAAATCTTGAATGCCGTGGTGGTCGAAGTGTCCTATTTTATAAGGGTTTAGGGATTTAAGTGTCCCATTTTATAAGTTTTGGGACTTAAGTGTCCCAATTTATAAGTTGGTCGCGCTGCCTTTATTAAACATTAAATAACTTATTAAAAATTATATATGAAATAATAAAAGGTAGGAAGAATGCTTCGTAAAAAAAATAAATTAGAATGAGCGGTCACACTTATTAAAAATTACATATGAAACAATAAAAACGTAAGAAGAATGCTTTGAAAAAAAAAAGTAAAAAACTAGAACATAAGGACAAAAGCTTCGCCGCTCATCAATTGAGCGATGAAGCAATTTGACCAACATTCTTTCGCCGCCATCAGATGAGCGGCGAAGCAACATTCCAAAGATTTTTTTTTTTTTTTTTACAAAAACTGACCCAAAATACATGAAACTAAAATAAATAAAAATTAAAAATATTTTTATTAGTAGACTTAACTCTCAATTGCGGCGACACCTTACTCAGCATTCCACCCCGAATACCCCCAATTTTGTGAACTTTTTCAAAATTGACAATATACAAAGAAATTCGCCCATAAAGCGCCGAGGTAGGCAACTACTGGGTACGCCATTCACCACTTCTGCCAAATCCAATCTTTTTGACCAACATTATTATTGTCTTAGGTACTTGATACACCTTTGGTCCGTTACAAACAATCATTTGGAACCGCGTGGAAATTTTTTTTTTTTTTTTTTTAAATTTTGGAAGGTTTAGGGTATGATTAGGGCTGCAAACGAATCGAGTCGCTTGCGAGCCGCTCGAGTCAAGCTCGATATTAATTGAGCTCGAGTTCAGAATATTAAGTTCGTTAGGCTCGCGAGCTTGGGTATATATATATTTTTTTATTTTTATTTAATAATAAAATTACGTATATTATATATATATTTTATTTTCATAGTAAAATTACGTATATATACTTAATATTTTATTATTTATTAAGAAAAAATATTATTTTATTTATTTTTTTAAAAATAAAATATTTATTTTTTATTTTTTTTCGAGCTCGAGCTCGGCTCTACATGATTCGAGTCGAGCTCGAATTCGAAATTTGCCGGCTCGTCGAGCTCGAGCTCGAGTTTGGTAAAATTTAGTCGAGTCTCGAGTCGATTAGCTCAAAACTCGACTCGACTCGACTCGTTTACAGCCCGAGATATGACATGACAATGGGGGCATATTTAAATCTTACAATTTGTCCCAAAAAAAAAACATACAATTTTTTTCTAGAAGCTAAAATCTTATTGAGTTTTGTTATGCATGTTTTGATTCGGTTAGTAAAATGTTTTATATTTTCTAGTAGTATATCTTGTTTGGATTGCTTCATATTTCCCCAATTTTATTTGCTTACATCATCTTTACAATTTTCAATACACCTTTTTATCTTCCCAATATCTTTTTATCTCACATACATCACATCACAAAAAGTGCTACAGTAAAAATATCCCAAATAATCCCAAATAACTTACAATCCAAACATAGTTTTCTTCATTTACTATATATTTTTTCTTTATTTCTTTTTCTTGGTCTTCATTTGATTGAAAGTAGATTGCCTTATTTTTCTTTTTTGGGATAAGGAAAAGAGAAAGGGTAACATAAAATAGTCTGGCTGGCCGGGTCCATTGCTAACAAACCAGAATATGCCTTTTTGCCTCCCAAACGCATTGATGATTTTATCAACCGGCTTCTTTCCTTTCCTGCTTTTCCTTCTCCGTCCCTTTTATCCTTCTTCGGTACAGATTTAACCACCAAATAGCCTTAATCCTTTCCTTGGGTATCGTCATTATTAAATCTGTTCTACGCAGCAGCAAATCTGGGCTCATAAACATATACTCCCTACTGGGTTCTTATCATATAGCCCCACAAATTTATGCATATTGAAGAAAACAGTTTTTCGTTTGTCGTCATTGATAAAAGATTATAGAGGGGAGCTCAGGAGGAAAAGGTTGTTTGAAAATTAAATTGAAGGGTTGCTCAATAAGTAGGACTACTGGCACGGAGGAATAGTACTGGAAGAAGATGGCAAATTTGTATGTGAAAGCTGTGCCCCCGACGGATCTGAACAGGAATACGGAGTGGTTCACGTATCCAGGGGTGTGGACCACTTATATATTGATCCTATTCTTCTCTTGGTTGATGGTTCTCTCCGTCTTCGGCTGTTCTCCCGGCATCGCCTGGTCTGTTGTCCACCTTTCCCATTCCCTCGTAAGCCGCCCATTTTCCATTACCTCTTTCTCTTGTTTTTCTCATTTCTCTTTTTTTTTTATTTTCCCCTTATTGTCATTTTTTCTTTTCAGGGACACGTTTCTGAGTTTGGATGCTTTAATTGATCTGATTTATATTGTAGTATGTCCCCCCCCCCCCCCCCCGGGGGGGCCACTTTGTTTTGTTGCTGAATATGTTAAAGACTTAATTTTTTATCCTTGGTATTTCTTGGTTCTAGTCTGGTTATGGATTGTAACTAGAGGGCTAAGCTTGGTTAGTCACAGAGATGAGATTTTGTTGGGGGCTTCCAAAGGATAATATTTCTATTGGTTGGTCCACCTTGGTTTTAGATACATAATCTGAATATTTGCCAGGGCAATATGATTATGGTTTGGATATTTGCATTTTAAGATTTTTCAACCTGTTGCATTTGATTTTAGTTTTGTGGAAATGGAGTTTTTTTTTTTCAAGGTATGTGATGAATTCTTTGCTCCTGTTGTTAACCAATTGCGACTGGTAGCAAGAGGGTAGGGTTAGTCAGAGGCCAAAATCAGTACCTACCTTATTCTTTGTTGGTTCGGAAGTTTTTAGCTTATTGCATTAAAGCTCTAACCCATCTCGAATACCAGGTGTATCAGTTGAATATGACCATATGACTTTTTGTCCTCAATTAGTCGTGGCCTGGTATGAGGTTACCCCAGACTATCTGCTTTTATTCTTAATCAATTTAAAATGGATTCAATAATATGAACTTGGAAAATATTTGAATTCTATTTCTAATCGAATGTGCTAAGTAATGGATGAATCATGATGCCAATTCAACTTTGTATGTGACTATTACAAACTGCAATAGCAAATACAATATATTCTCTGCGGTTACTAGTTTAGGACCAATATCAGCGGCACGTGATCTTCCTGAAGTCCTACCTTGATAATTGGCTCAAATTTTTGTTTTCCTGAAGACCATGTATTTATTGCTTAGAACTTGTACCACATCACCTTTTACCTGATAGGATCTCTACCATTAGCATATGCTGACCTCATGTTATTGCACTTAAACTCAATAGTATGATTTCAACCTATCAGTTTGCTTGCCCATGCCTCTGTTACTATACAAATTGTCAGACTTGTCTAATTCACTTTGTAAATTATGTGGATGTATTTGTTCTCTTTTTCAGAAGCATCTTCCATGAGTGAAAAAAATGGAACTTCAGTATAGGCTCACTTGTAAGGCAGCCGCCTATTGTGATGGAAGTTTGTAAATGCATCTGACACGATACCAGTATTGTTAGCTGAATGGTCCTTTAAAGTTTGATATTGCAGTGTCCACACACGTGTTGAGAATGCATTTGACAAGATAAGTGTTTTAAGTCACTGTTTTTTGTCTTGTGCAGATTACATATCACTGCTTTCATTGGAAGAAAGGAACACCATTTTCTGATGATCAGGGTATCTACAACAGGTTGACGTGGTGGGAGCAAATAGACAGTGGCAAGCAACTGACTCGCAATAGGAAATTCCTAACTGTTGTTCCCGTTGTATTGTAAGTAGTTTTCTTCCTTCATATTTTTCAGGTCATGTATCATTTAGATGATATATAATACCCTGAGCAAGCCATTTCTTTTTTTAGCAAGTCAAACTATTCTGTCATTCTCCAATACAATTACATTTATTTCAGAGGGAAATTAGAATGAGTGGCATTATTGTATACGTAATATAAGTCCTATTTTTTGTTGTCTCAAGAGTCAAGGATGTTTCTGCCTAGCTGAATGAGTGGCATATATCACAAGCTTGAAGCATGCGATCTCTTCTACTATTATGCTATTTAGGGGATCTAATTTCTGTATTATGCATCTCAGGCAATAAACGTTGTTAAAGTAAATATAAGACCGTTGTGTTATTCTTGCTCAAGGTTCAATTCTTTCTGTTTAGAGCAGTTTGTGGCTAATTTGGGTAGTTCTTTTAGGCGGCACTGGCTAAATTTAGCTCTGATCTAGTAAACATCCCAACATGAAGGATTCTGCTTTCTGGTAATTTGGCAGAATCTGGGTGTCGACAATCCGTGGATGGATGTCTGGTATTAGTTTTTTCAGTTTCTAGATCCAGTACCAGGTTACTAGTGTTTGTTCTAGACTTTATGTTTGGTACTTCCTTCCAGAGTTCGTTTTAATTTATTGAATGTTCTCCATTTGCATGCAACAGGTTGAGACTTGTTTGAATAGCTGTTCAGGGTCATAATTGTGGCCAGCCCTTTTTATGGAATCTTTGAAAACGTGAATGTTAAGCTAAATGACATTCCTATTGATTGCATGATGGATGATGCCCAAAACTTCTGCTCCTATTCCAATTTTTCTACTGAGAGTGCGGTGGGAAAGACCGAGTAATACTTCGAACAAGTCAGGCAGGCTTTTTCTTTTTTCCATTAGACCATAATAGTCTATGTGCATAGGCAAGAAGGTTGTTAGAAACCTTATGCAGTGTGTTTCCACGAACTTTATTATTTCTCATGTCCTAAACCTTCGGTCAACTGCCCCCCTGGTGCCCCTCTCCATTCTTTTCTCAATCACGAATTTGTGCTAGGAATCTGATCGGGCTATGAAGAAGTCATTATTGAACAGTGGGTTACTGAAAATTTTACACTTCCACTTGCATGAGAGTCGTGGTGGAGTTTATGCAACGAGATTCATTAGTTTTTAGTTTTCCAGCATTTTCACTCCTGTAGCTAAATGGGAGGAATATGCTTTCTTGGCGTCCGTTGCTTAACATGTAGTGACTGTGTTTGCTGATGAGGCGAATTAAATTTGTTACGGTGGCAGGTACTTAATAGCTTCGCACACCACAGATTACCAACATCCAATGCTCTTATTCAACACGGTGGCAGTTTTCGTTCTGGTTGTTGCCAAGTTCCCCCATATGCACAAGGTTCGCATTTTTGGGATCAATGCTGATCAGTGACAATGAAAGAATGCCGTGCAAGTTCTTTTTTTCGGTCGCAACGTTCTTGATTTTCGCATTCATTTAGCAGTATATGTATTATGAACCTGTACAGCTCAAGTACGGGCAATGCTATCATACTTGGTGAAAGTTGGGACTTGTTCCTGGGGATATTTGATAGTGGTGTTTTGATATTGATTTTTTTAACAAGCCAACTTGCTGAAATTTTTTCAGCTATGATAGTCTTTCCTGTATTCTTTTGTTAGAGGGGAGATATATAAATTCAATTCTGAGAGAGAGCTGGATGGTTAATTGGATGGAGGTTGTTCGCAAAGATTCACTTCTTCCTCTGCTGTTGAATTGAAAGATTAGTTTAGATTTATCTTTTCTTCTTCTGTGTCTTCTTTCGCTGCCGATAATACTCCCGCGTAGACATGACAGGTGGTCAGAAGGAGTAGTTGTGCGGTTGTCAACTTGGCTGGGGGCCCTTGTCGTCAGATTATATTAACTCCCGCGTAACTTGTGAATTTTAAGGTGCATTTTGCTTTGGCAATTTCCCGCTTTGTGTTTGGCCGGAAGTAGAATGTCAGAACTGTCTAGTTGTCGGAGCATCTTCTTGCATTTATTAGTTTTATCATGTACACAACACAACACAACAACGTTAGAGAGTGGAACTCCGACTTTTACGAATTTCCGTGCTGCTGGCCAATGGTTTAAAAGGAATTATGAGTTGTACATTTTGACTGGTCAAAAACAAACGGAGCTTACATTTATCAATTTTTGCACAAATTACCCGAAACAAAACATTAAAACATTTATCAATGATTATTATTTTTTTTTTTGAAAACAACAAAAGGAAAGAAAGGAAAAGGACCTCCACCGAGTAGTCGATATGGCGGTGCGAATGCGAAGAGAGAGAGAGAGAGAGAGAGCATTTGACATCAGCGGCGTGTGATTTAAGGAAAGTGGGAGGCAACAGCAAACAACAAAAAATAAATGGCCCCTCCCCCCCCCCCCCCCCCCCCCCCCCCATTCGCATTACCCCAAAACAAAAAAATTAGTATAGTATGCAATTAGTACTCCTCTCTATCGATTAATTTATTTATTTATATTCAAACAATTATACAGCTCACTTCATTCACTGGTAGGGTAGTAGGAGTAATCAATTCGATTTAATTTATTTATTGGATGGACGTTTTAGACTAGAGAGTCTGACTGACTGTATTAGTATTTGATTAGATGTGGTGGATGGATTAAGGATTAAGTAGTAGTCAGTGGGACTATTATTAATTAAAGTATTGTTGTTAGTAGTATTAGAATAGGGGGCTATGATTATTCGGTTGCACACTGGCCGAGGGGAATGTTTGTGGGGGCTGGCCGCATGACTGAGTCGAGAAAAAGTGGGGAGTTAGTAGTAGTAAGTAGGCTTCGTCGGATCTTTCTAAATCTTTCAAAGTTGAAAGACACGGAAGATGACGACAGACAGACACACCGATGAATAATACTTAGTACTATATGATCCTCTCCATTCATTCCAGGTTACCTTTTTTTTTTTTTTTTTACTTCTCAATCTCAATGCGGCCAATGCACTACTCTCTGGCTGGTATCAATTTCAACTTCTTACCAGCCAAGTGAGATAACCATTGCCGACAAAACTGTTTTTGGGATTTACATATGCAGCTTATATACTACTACTAGTGGGTGAACTTTTTACTGCCTGGTACACTGCGGATCGATTACAGAACCAAGTAGAAGGAGTCGTAAGATCAGGAATAATACTCCTACTGTCCAATTCTTGATCTCAAAACCGTTGAATTAATAATCAATGGTTTCATATTCCTCAAATAATACCAGCACTACTTAAAGGATGGATACATTTAAAACTATCTACTAATAAACTTTGGACTTCAGAAGTTTCGATTCAAGCAGTACAGCAGATGCGAACAAAGATGAATAGTACGCAAAGGTGTGAAACTCCCATATATTTGTGTCCCGAAAGTTTAAACAAATATACATGCCAAACACGGAAAAAAAAAAAAAAGTAATGAAGAGCAAACCACATATCTTCGATCGATCCACAGATTCAGAAATTAATGCAAACTTGGAAGTTATACAGTAGTGTGTTATTCGCGAATTAAGCAAATGACTATCTTACACTGACCGTGTATCCTTTGCCTTTTTTCCTGGCTGGATGCATCAGATATTCGTAGACTCCTGACATCAATGGCATCCTTGCATGCAGCTTCCCACTACATTTTGCCCCTTCTAAAATCTGGGCCGCCTAACTTTTCCATCTTTGTCATCTGTCATCAATGATCTTGCAGGTTACCTTAATTGAACTAGTCTCAACTCTGAAGCCAACCTAAATATGAGCTCCAAATTCACACCACCACTCATTCAACAGTAAGGATATTAATCTAAGATAAATTCAAGGAGACACTAAAGAAAGAAAGAACCCTTGTATTGTATGAGTTAGCTTTGAAGAATTCCAGAGAAATCAACCCACCACTAGATAGATACTTAACCAAAATCCCGAAAGTATTCAAACAAAATTTTCCAGAAAAAGGTGAAACGAGGAGGGAAAGGGGAGGGGGGGGGGGAGGTGTTCTGATTCCTTTCTCTCTTTCATCTTCTTTAATTACCAAGATCCTCCCCCTCCTCCTAGTACTCCAGTCCAATATCCAGTTGAATCAGCATGCTGATCCCTATTTTGCTGATCGACGTCAGTTGAAGTAGTGCCTGAAACCTGTTTCAGATCTTCAAAAGGAAATAAAGGCCTCCCCCCACTTGACTCTGGCACACCGTGCAGGTTCACATAGCCCCCGCTACTTCCCAGCCCATCCAAAGAAAAGCTTAGAGATGGTTTAAATTCTGGCAGCTGAAACCCTCCGGAAGAAGAATAGACTACAGTGGGATCAGTTGTAATTGGCATTGGCACGAAGGAACTTAATCCCCTTATTGGTGTAATCCCAGTCAACAGCTCTAATGCTGAAAGGTGACATGAAGTGGTAGTTGAATTGCTAGAGGAAGAAGTCAAGTTTTCCTTGTTATTGCTATCAAAGTTGGGAACTTGGATGAGCTCAGTGATAGTCTTGAAGTCATGGCTGGATGAAAATCCCAAGTTGAGATCTTGGCCCTCATGGATCTTAGGGTTTTGATGTGAGGATGGTGGGATCAGATCAGGAAGCTTCTTCGATGATGACACTGATGAAGAAGAAGAAGATGATGATGATGATGATCTTTTGTTCTTTCTTGAACCTCCTCCAACCGGGATGTTTCTCAAAGATCCACCTTCAGTCCAGTATCTTCTACAGGTCTTGCAAAAGTATCTTGGCTGCGAAAGACTGTAGTTGTTGTAGTAACAGAACTTGGTGTTGATTGAATTGCATCTCGGACAGTTCAAAGCTTGCTCTTTTTGAGGCCTAACTTTCCTCTCTAGAGAAGAACCGGGCTTCGAGCATGATGTAGTACTACCATTAGGTACTACTATCTCTTCCATTGGTTTCACCACTATCTCCTGAAAAAAGAGAACAGGAAAGTGAAGAAAAAGACGTAAAGAATCCGACCATGTATAATATTTCCAACTACAAGGATTGATTAGATGAACGTATCAGTGCAGCAAGTAAAGTTTTTTTTTTTTCGAGTAAGAAGAAAGAAGATACAAACAGGAGACAAGAATACAATATGAGTCAGGTGCTTTATACTTCAAAAATCACAAAGATACAAATATGATCAGTAAGTATAGGGGGATTCAACCTGTGTTTCAACTTTTCTCATCAGGCAAAGGAAAAGTGCAAATCAAGCAAAAGCTTTGAAAGGACTTGATGAACAAGTGGGGACTTTTGCACTATCTTACAACACCATCATCAAACATCAACCTTTGGAAAAGTTGTTACCATCCAATTAAAGGAGTTGCTTAACACATACTATTTTACAAGGACTAAACCAACACAGACAATATACATGGAAGTAAGATCATAAAGATGCTCAGTGGAAGTAGCAGTAAAACAATTTTGATCTCTCTACCTGCGGCCATTGAGCAGTATCCATGGATGGATGAAAGGAGAATTAGGCAGAGAAGAAAGAGAGGAGGCAGTAGTTATTTTTCGGAGGAGGAAATCACCTGCTTTCTGGCAAGTTGATAGAAAAGCAGGAAAAGGAGTGTTTGAGATGTTTTGTGGACGTTCTATGTGGGACTCGAGTGTAGACAGAGGTAATGGAGGGCCTTGTCAACATTCTTTTTCTATGTTTTGTAGTAGTTTTTATGACATTTTTATTTTGTCAGTGGAAGAATTTTCTGTTTCATGATACCATTAATTATAGTTTAATCGTGGGTAGTAGTGTTTAAACAGATATCCTGAGGTGGCCCTATCTTTCCTGACTGTAGTACTTGTGGGAAGTGGGAACTGGTGCTCGAGAAGGATAAATCAACTCTTAACCCAAAAAGAGGGAAGTTCATTAGAATTTTCTCATCTACCCTTTGATTGTGCTTGTCAAGTGGTATGATTTCTTCATTCTGTTTCAAGTTCTCATTTTTGGATTATCCTAGCACCACATAGGGAAAGTTCTTCTGGAATTAATCTACAGTTACTACATAATCATAACACAGGTCCCCTTGCATTATCACGAGGAAAAGAAGAATTCCTCAAATATGCCCAATTGGTTTGTTTAGTAACAAGCAACGATTGTAGAACGTGATCCCTCATACAGCTTGTATCTTGCCCTCTTTCTACTACCCAAACTATGTTCCCACACCTTGAATCGATTGACCTCATTGCACAAGAGTTTACTTAAAACTCGTATCAAGTTAGGGTTGTATCATTCAAATCAATCCTCACATGTCACAATAGGCATGCATGAAAAAGAGAACAAAAGAGAAGATTAATAGAAACCACCACCACTTCTCCTGGTGGGGTGGGAGGTCAGGGATTCAACCCTTGCCTCCCATCAAATTGTCTGACTCTCATGGACAACTCGGTTGGTCTCAACAAGCCTCATTAGGAACTGGTGTCCAGTACCCGCAAGGGTTCGAGTCCTGTGGTTATCGTGTTCGGGGGGATGGGGTCTCTCCTCCCAGATCGGAGTGGGATTAGTCGGGCTCCGTAAGAATTGATCAGGACACCCACTCCGTCAGCAAAAAAAAAAAAAAAAAAAAAGAAAAAAAAAAGAGAAGATTAATAGAAAATGGCATAAGGAGGCACTGATTAGTAGGTTAGGGTTCGATTCAAGATGTTGCTCAAAAGGGAATGAAGGGTTTGTCTGAAACAGTTTTTACACGCTAACTTCTCTTGAAAGAATTAAATTATAATAAAGCAATATAGATTTCAAAAATGAAACAAACATTAATTGTCAAAATAGGTTTTGGCTTGGCAGGTAATGAGTTCATTCCAAATTAATTAATTTTGTTCACCAATTAAGTCGACTTTTGGTATGTGTTAACGTTCAATAATTTTTACTTGATAAACACAAAAAAATATTAATCTACCACTACTCATGTCTATTGAGAAAAGCTGATCTGACTTAGACGTTTGACAAGCCAGTGCAACCGCATAAAAGTTCAAGTTCATCAAGGTTTTAAACCAAGTTGGCTGTGCTTATGTGATCTTCCCCTCCCCTTAATGTATTTGCTTGTGTCATCTACTCACGAGTAACAATTTTTTTTTTTTTAAATAATAATAAATAAATAAGCACGAGTAACGAGTTTTGATCCCCTGTCAACTGTAAAAGTGTTAATATGATCTTGAAACGATAAAGTAAACTACACATATCTGGTTTGGCTTCTTTCGCTGCTGCTTTTACAGAAATAAAAAGGGATTTCTTGGCTTCTTCGCTTTAGGCTTTCGCCTTTCTTCTGCCCCAGCTATGACGACAGAGAATAGCATTGTGCATGCATACAATTGACTAATAGGTAGTGTACACTTTCTCTGGTTGAATGAATTTTAACTCTTTCTTCCAGCAAGACTTGAGCAGCTTGTCTTCTCATCCTTTTCTATGATGTTCAAGCAGTTGATCTTTCGCAAAAAGACCAACCAGGTGTTTGCTTTCTCATATCTTTTCCTGCTTTTTTCTTTTTCTCTCAACTTTTAGGTCAGCAGGCACAGCACTCATTTATATCACTTTCACCTTTGTCTATGTTTTCCAGCGCCAACCCAAAAAAAAAAAAAAAAAACATGTTGTGGTTCTGTTATCTTTGTTGCTAGTTGATACCACGTCTAACCCTGATTGCATAAGTTTATATATTTGACCTTTATTGCATGCTCCCATTTATTTCTTTGGAGAATCATTACTGAGATCGAAGATGTTATAGTTGTGTTGAACTAGTTTTTTCCTCTGTATCTGTCGCTAAAATTCTAAATCTCTTGTTCAAGTTAGCGCGCATCCTGGAGTTCAAACATATAATCAAATCATGAATTATCATTTTAGTTTTTTATGTTGAGTCAAAAAATCTGATTGAGGTATACCTAAACTTACAGAATATTATCCTACAGAGATAAATATAAAATGATGTAGACAAATTCGCAATTATAAAAATCTAAGAAGAACTAGGGCAACTAAATAATATTCAATTTTGAACACGTACCAAAAAAAAATCTAAAAATGAAGATTAGATGTACGTCTAAAATTAAACTTCGAAAGTCTTCAAAAAATTTTATGTTTCCAAGTGGCACTTGTTTTTAATTTTGAACATGTAATCAATTTTTGACAGCATGACTTGAATATATATACATATATATGTATGTATGTATGTATGTGTATGTATATAGACACACACAGAGCCTCCAGCTGCACCGCAAAAACTGATTGCTTTGAAACATTTGGCTAGTCCCCCACCTTGGATCCCCACCCAGGCGTGTACACCATACAGCATTAGCAGACTTATAACATAGTCAGCTTTTTCCTCCAACCTGGAAATGTCGCCCTCTAAATAGCCAGATGTCAGATCAGAGTAATTCCTTGAATACGAAATAAAGCGGAGCAAACTCTTGAAAAACAAGCACAGCAAATTATCAAACTTGGCTCTGTTTGCATTCCTCAATTTTTTAAAAATAAATTTTTCATATACAATACTATGGTAATATACAAATAAAAATAATTTTAAAAACATCACATTCATATAATATATCAAAAATAACTCCAAATAAAAAAAAATACACCATCATCATCACCACCATCCATCTATCACTCTCCACCACCACCACTGCTATTTTACCGCCACCACCCCCACATAGGGGTGGAGCTGATTCAAGCTACTCGACTCGAGCTCGATATGTATTCGAGAGCTCGACGAGCTCTATCGAGTATCACATAAAAAATTTAAAAAAATTATATATAAAATTACTAATATAGGTAAATAAATTCTGAGAAATTACCGGTGAGTACCCTTATCGAGTCGAGCTCGAGCTTTTTAAGGACTCGATCGAGCTCGAGCTGTGATTCTCCGACTCGATCGAGCTCGAGCTCGAGCTCGAGTATAATTATATTATAGCCGAGTCGAGCTCGAGTATAGCGGTACTCGAGCTCGACTCGACTCGAATACACCCCTACCCCCACACCGACGATCTTTCCTCCTCTCTATTCTCTCTTCTCCCCCCCCTCTCATCTTTTCTCCCTCATTCCTCCTTCTCCTCTTCTCTTCTCCTCCTCTCTCTCCTCCTTCCTTCCTTGTCCCTTCCCTTTCCTTACCCCCTAATTCCCCCTCCCCTCCACGGACCGCAACTGCGGCTTTTGGCTGCGACCTTTTGGTCGTGATCTTCCTGATCGTGACCAAAAGCTGCGACTCATGGCTTTGGTCACGACCTTTCTGATAGCAACCAAGAAGGTCGCGGCTAGAGTGGTAGTTAGAGTCGCAATCACCACTCGTGAGTGGGAGAGGGGTTTGGGATTGGGCCAAAGAAGGGGGAGAGGAAAGAGAGAGGAGAAGGAGGAGGAGAGGAAGAGAAAGGAAAAAGGGAGAGAAGGAGGGAGAGGGTGGTGGTGGGTGGTGTAGAATTAAAAAAAAAAAGCTGTAAATTATAAAATATCTCAAAATATATTTTAAAAATAACTTTAAAAATAATCCAAAATATATATATAGTAAAAGTTTTTTCATGTACATAGTTGCACAGTAAAGTTTTTGAATGAAATTAGAAAGGAAAGTCTCTTGTGTTCGTAATTCCACACACTCGCATGCTCGCCAAACCGATCGAGTCAACTACATGCCATTAACATGGTTGAATAATGAACGTACGGGAGGCAGCACTCTTTCCTGTTTGTGGGAAAAAGTTACTACTACAAAATTAATGAAAACAATTGGAGGGTGTTGATGACCGGGTAAAAAAGCATCCAAACAGTTTGAGAATACATTGAAGATAGTAAGTAACCAAATCGGTCCCATCACTTATGTTAGCATAACATGAATATAGGTATTAGCATGGAAATCCGTCTATCAGGTTATTCGTTTTACAACAAAATTAGTTGGACTGCCATCGGACAATTGTTCCGTTCACGTTTCTTTACGTATTTCCCCTCCCTTCAATACTACTACTAATCATCGCAGAAGGGCTGTCTCAAAAGCTACGTACCAGCTGGACTCGTCAAACGTTTCGTTTATAGATTTTTAGTGATGGTAGATTTTAGGGATAATTGTAGAAACCTCCCCTGAGATTTCTGACATTTGCACTGACCTCCCCTCTAGGTTTAGAAATTGCATTCACCTCCCCTGAACAGTAACAATTCGTTGCAGAAACCTCCCTCACAGCTTGATGTCCCATTAAAAAATTATTTGTAGAAGTGAGATAAAACATTTCTTCCAAATTTGCCCTCATCTTGCTTGACAATTATTATTTGCTTGACAATTGCATAACTAATTATCTAATTAGTTAATAGTTAAGCTAATTAACTATTAACTAATTAACTAATTATCTAATTAATTAATTAACTAATTAACTAATTTCTATTTATCTAATTTACTAATTATCTAATTAACTAAAGCTGTTGTCTGTCTGAAACTAACAAACTATTTGCATGTTAAACTAATTAACTGCTTAACTAATTAACTAACTAACTGATTAACAGACTATTTGAATGTTAAACTATATGCAGTACGCATTACCTATTTAAAGTATTGGCTCTTTATGGGTATTTTACTTTCAAATATTTAATTTATGATAAAAACATCAATGTTTGTAAGTAAAATTCAAAAAGTGTTACAGTAATATTCTTACAAAAAGGGAAGGGCATAGGACCATAAATTAAATATTTGAAAGTAAGAATATTGATATTTTTTGTAACACTTTTTTAATTTTACTTACAAATATTGATATTTTTATCATAAATTAAATGTTTAAAAGTAAAATACCCATAAAGAACCGATACTTTAAATAGGTAATGCGTACTGCATATAGTTTAACATGCAAATAGTCTGTTAATCAGTTAGTTAGTTAATTAGTTAAGCAGTTAATTAGTTAATTAGTTTAACATGCAAATAGTTTGTTAGTTTCAGACAAACAACAGTTTTAGTTAATTAGATAATTAGTAACTTAGATAAATAGAAATTAGTTAATTAGTTAATTAATTAATTAGATAATTAGTTAGTTAATTAGTTAAGCAGTTAATTAGTTAATTAGTTTAACATGCAAATAGTTTATTAGTTTCGGATAGACAACAGCTTTAGTTAATTAGATAATTAGACAATTAGTTAATTAGATAAATAAAAATTAGTTAATTAGTTAATTAATTAATTAGTTAATTAGTTAAGCAGTTAATTAGTTAATTAGTTTAACATGCAAATAGTTTGTTAGTTTTGGACAGACAACAGCTTTAGTTAATTAGATAATTATTTAATTAGATAAATAGAAATTAGTTAATTAGATAAATAGAAATTAGTTAATTAGTTAATTAATTAATTAAATAATTAGTTAATTAGTTAATAGTTAATAGTTAATTAGTTTAACTATGCAGAAATAGTTTGATTAGTTAATAACTATTAACAATTAGATAATTAGTTATTAGTTTAACTATGAAGAAATAGTTTGATTAGTTAATTAGTTAATTAGATAATTAATTAATTAGATAATTAGTTAATTAGATAAAATAGAAATTAGATAATTAGATAATTAGGTAATTAGTTAATTAATTTAACTATGCAGAAACAGTTTGATTAGTTTAATTTGTTTAACAAATAAAACGTTGGTTTTGATGAAAGTACTCAAACCTTTCATCTGGTAAAGTCAAATCTAATAGGGGTACTCTAGTAATTTCACACAATTTTACCTTTTAAATTAGTTTCAACTTTTTCTAGGGGAGGTTAATGCAATTTCAAATTTGATAGGGAAGGTCAGTGCAAATGTCAGAAATCTCAGGGGAGGTTTCTGCAATTATCCCTAGATTTTATTAGGAGAAAATATTAACTGCAACGTACGGGAAAGTGTCCCAATAACAGAGCTAAGGGGGGTTGATAGGGCCATGGCCCTCCTAAGTTTTAAAAATTTTAATTTATAGCGTGTGAATATCTATATAAAACAAAGTTGGTTTCCCTAAATTGTTTATAATTTTAATTTTTATTATGATAGTTTATATATATATATATTCATAATTAAAGTTAATATTTGATTTTTTTAGATGTCATATATTTAAATGGATGGAAATTATTTTGAACATAGCATATTAAGAAAATTTTGGCCTCCCTAAAAAAAAAATCCTGGCTCCGTCACTAGGAAAGACTAATCCTTTCTTCTTTTTCTTTTTTTTCTTTTTTGGTGCTAGAACTTTTTTCTTCTTCTTTACCTTTTCTCCTAAAATTTTTGGGTAAATGTTGCCAGCTTGGTTGTGTCGACATCTCTCGCGTTTGAGAATATCGCTTAGACTTTTAGAGTAGCATTTTCATATTCAATATGTATATATATAGATATATATATATATATATATATATATATATATGTATGTATAGTCAAGTAATCCATACTATTTTGATAAAATTCGGAAAAGGTCACGATTGGATTTGGAAACGCACGATGCATTCTTAATTAATTGGTATTTGCGACCCCTAATTGCAAAAATAGATAAATAAAAGACTAAAAAAAAATTGAGACAACGTATTTCACCATTTAAAAGATCTCCGGCACTATCACTTCACTGCGTTAATTTTTTTTTTTTCTTCTGGAAAGTATATCTATGAACACATACAAGTAACTACATTTGTCGCGAATGAGTCATGCATCAAATTAGTACATATGAGATTATGAAGGGTAAAAGATATTCTCTTTTTTTTCCCTTTTATAATGGATAACAGATATTTGTTATATGAAGCTCAAATTTTAAAAAAGATCAGCACCCTTAATTACTGCCAGTTGGGCAGCCCCTTTTTGGATTTGGTACAGAGAAAGTTGAATTTTTTTCGTGCGATTATTATACATTATACGTGATTTGGCATAGATCAATATTACTTTGTCATATACAGGCTTAGATTTTATACATATATGATTACCAAGTTAAAATGCACGAGTGTAACCACAATAATAATGTCTGTCTGCAAATCAAGCTGTGAGAAAATGTCTGTCTGTATGCCAAAAGCGAACCGCAGTTGCCCCAATCCCGCTTTCCTTAACCAACTGCCTGGAGCCCGGAGGACTATCAGTGTATGATAGTGTCTGATCGGCCGGCCGCCATACCTGATCGTATCTAAGTATCTGCTCCCTTCCTTACAGAATGAAGGAAAGAATTTAGTCGTTTTCCGTTGAAATCCTTTTCTAAGCATATGATGCCAAATCCGCTTTACGATTTTCTACATGACCGACTACACGGGTGGGTTCTCCCAAAAAACAAAAGTAATCTCTTCAGATTATGCTTTTGGATCCTCTTATGGGTGATGAGGGGCGGCTAAGGGTGGAGAATCTGTGGACTTCCGAGTAGAGATGTGTCACGATCAGTCAATCTCAGAAAGCTCTGGCTGGCTATAGCTTCAAGAATTGCGAGATGTGGATGGTGGATGGGTGGGTGGATCTAATACGTGTATCCGATTTCCAACGACTGTATTTAATTAGTTTTGCTTGAGTTCGAATTAAAAGAAGAATCACACAACAGTAAATACAACGCTGACATTAACAATTTTAATACTCTTTCTACCTTCTTTTTTTTTTTGGAAAATCCAGACTCAAAGAGGGCTGAAAGAATAAGGATCAAGCATTATTAATGGTTCGAGTTACATTCTCGCTAGGCAAAATTTTGTAAAAGCGGCACGGCAAAGTCCCGGAATGATTGGGAATTTGGGACGATGAAACATGCCTAAAAGAAGAACCGTGTGGTTAGTTATGCATACTTTAACAATTTCACTTAAAGCAAAATAAATCCATAACCCCCCGGGGGTAAGAAAATGAAATGGATTTTCTCTTTTGTTGGCAATATGCACGTGGGCATTTCCTTGGCATGCATGCATGCTTCGTAAGGGTGGCAAAATGAATTTTTTTTTTTTTTAAAAAAAAAAAAAAGAGGAAGAAGAAATTTTCAGGCTAGGAAATTGACAAAACTTTTCAACGACAAAGTTCAGCTTGCAACATGCGTATACAAATTGATTAATAAAGTCCGATATTCTTTGACGAGAGATCCTAAATATTTCGATTCAAAAGTTGTACTTGCTAAAATCATTCGAGCTGTTAGCCATCGCCAATAACTTAAAGTTTTGGTGCGGTGTGAGATTAAGAATTCAAATTTTACCTTTTATTACTTTATCATTATATGTGACTTTCTCAAATCCATATGAATGTAAAAAAATATAACCGCCTGATTCGACAGTAGTTTAATTCTTGTCGGTTCTTCAATGAGATCAGTTGGATCTTTCTTAAAAATAAATTCGAGTAGGAGCAGAAAGCCAATGGCGATGCTTGGTAAAAAAAAAACAAGAAAGAAAGAAGATTTGCTAATCATTTGAAGATTGTCACGAGTAAATGAAACTTGCAGGAAAGAATATATGTCACGTTCCAGTTTGTAGTTGTAACACATGCATTACTCCTCGAAAGGAATGCACGATGGTAGGAGGTGAAATAAAGGAGTCAGTCGAAGGGACGCGAAAATGTTGGTTGGGCCGAGCGTTCATTTGTTAAGAAGTGTGAGGTATATTTAATAATTCAATTCATCACTTAAATTTAATGGATTCAAATTTTAATATATTCAGATAATTTGATAATCAAAAATTGAACATCTGATTTAATTAAGTGACACTGATTTTTCTGAGTAAAACTTGCTCTTAAAATTAAGTGATAAACTATTCACTTATGTGATATGCATGCAAATATATTAGATTTAATATTTAACAATTCAATAATTTAATAGATTCATATCTCAATTTTTAAATTTTAATTTTATCAAACGCACCCTATATGTTACTAATATACTATTAGCAACTGTTTTTTCATCGAACTGGAGGATAATGGCAAAGTAAGATTGAAATTTTCGTACAATCATTCAGTTTTTTTTTTTTTTTTTTTTGCACAACACGGTATGTGTTTATACAATTACTTTTGATGTACATATAAATTTTATACGTGCATATTAAATCAGAATATAAACATAATTGCATCAATAAACATACATCAAATTGTGGATGAAATATATCAACCGTACTTAACTGTATCCAATCCAACCGAACCTGCTCCACCTCCTCATTTAATACCTGCTGCAGTTTAAATGCGATGAGAATAGTTTGCGGTATGGCATAGCGGCCAGGCGTGACAAGGACAATATGAAAAGACTGGTAATGTAGAGGAGCCGTTTTGGGATGGGGATAGTTCTATTCATACGGGAATGGGAATAAATGGATGGCCAGGATTGGCGGCGAATCAAATCCGTCAGAGGTGGCGGGCAAAGTGGGATCCACAAGGTAGGGAACAGAACAGGTGGTCTTCCTTCCATAAGAACCGAAGCGTTGTCTGTCCCACATTTGATGTTGACCCTACAGTAAAAAGCCAAAGAGGGAGGGATGATAATTAGCATCATAGAATGCAAAGGCAGCGTGATTGAAAAGTGTTGTTTGGGCGGTGCTGATTGACTCTTGCCTTAGTGGATTGTGGGTCCCCACCGTCATATGCGCGTGCAAATTTCTCAGTTTTTTGGCGACCCTAGCAGCGCGCCCCACCCGGGGGATGGGGTTGGCGGAACACGGAGTGAATTGGAAGAGTATTTGAATTGCGATCAGACAATTTGACCGGTTCGACCCGGTTCAAAAGCTGATTTTTAAAAAAATTTATTTTGCAATGAAAATATTTGAATTATGAATAAAGTTGAAATATTTGTTTAAAAAAATTAGTAAACCCTAATTCAATCTCTAGGTGTTCATCGATTATCGATCCAATCGAATTTTGACCCATTCGATTGAACTTTTGAATTAATAATTGAATTAGACCGAAAATATGATTGATTTTTGAATCGATCGATCCAATCTGATTTTTAAAACATTGGGTGTTATTGGATTTCTACAACCCACAAACTTGAACAGAGTAAAGCATTGGTAAAGCATTTTTTAAAAAAAAAACTTTTTGGTAATAAAAGAAGATAAATATAATAAAGATGCTAGTTAAATATTACAATTCATATCATCATCTACTATAGTAGATAGATAAAGGTTACAAAGATACAAGTAAAGCATGATGGATTGTTACGAGAACAAATTCAGTTGTTAATCAGTAAGGTGACGGTGGATACGAAAATTCCTGATTAATTTTCAAATCCTCTATTTTCTTCTATTGGAATTTTTTTTTTGAATAAAAAAATCATTATAGATTTCGCCTATAATTCTTTCTCCTTCTCTCTTATAAGATTTGGAACTTTTTTCCTTAAATTAAATAAAAAAGCATTATAGATTCCTGCTGTAATTTGATAGGTCTCATATATGTTAGAGGATATTGAATATAGATCGTAATGAGATGTATGTCATCGGAATTTTTATCGTAATCACTGGTGTATCACTTCCTACGTGGAAGTCCACATAGGAAATGCCACATGTTAATAAATTTTGCTCAAATTTAAGTAATGTACTTTTTAATTTTAAAAATTTTGAATTCAAAAGAATCTCAAAATTTATCGAGTTTCTTAATGCACGTGTAGAAAGTTTTTTTTTTTTTTTTTGTAAAGAAAAATTGCTAGACCGATTATGGTTCTCCAGTAAGGTAACACCACTGACAATTACGCATCAGTGGATTTGTTTGGATACACATATTATTTCAAATAATATTTCGTTTGCATCGTAAACACATTTTTCAACCCATCTTTTTATATTTTCAATCAACTTTTTATCTCGCGTACATCACATCACAAAAAGTGCTATAATAATTATTTCAAATAATACTCTATCCAAACAAATCAGTATTAAGACACTAAAATATTTCAGTAAGGCTCGTGCAATTGGAATGCAGCAGACTTTTTGGGTAAAATTTGGTTCCGATGGGGTCTCGACCTCCATTCTTTCGCATCTTCCGTGGAAACCGCTATTGAGCTAGATTCCGTTTGTACGCCGCCCAAGTACCTAAGCTAATCTAAAATAGTAAGTCCAATCCGGACAAGCCCTGGCCCCTGGCCACGCAGTCCCTTTCGTTTCCATAATCAACCAACCAACCAAGGGAATAACAATCAACACCCACCCGGTCCTCCTTTGTAGTAGAATAATAATTAGACATTTATGCCCTTCCATCTAAAATTCGTGTCATGCAATTAACTTCGGCTCTTTATAATAATATAATATAATGGTGACATCACGTGATCGGCTTCTTTCTTACTGCGTGGCTGGCTGCGTGACGACGGATTTATGTCCTGACTCTGAGTCCAGCTCTCCACACTGCAAGCCAAGGTGCGTTTTCGCCTCAGCATTTTGTCGTCTGCCTAAAAGTTAAAATATATATATATATATATATGTAAATACTGAAACTTCGTACTACCACCAATAAAATATACTGCCAACGTCTTCAGAAAAATTTACGAATTGCATTACTCCAGATCCATTCCATTGCTTATCAATAAATTAGGGCTGTAATCGAGTCGAGTCGAGCTCGAGTATGGTGTACAAGAAAGGTACTCGAACTCGAGCGAGTAGTATTATTGGAGGTCGAGCTCGAGTTCGAAGTTTGCTCGCAATACTCGAGCTCGAGTCAATCGAGCCTTATCGAGTTCGGTCGAGTTCGAGTTACTAAATTTCATTTTGTTGATAATTTTTGTGCAAAAAGATATTATTGCCTTTTCAAAATTTTTTATACGATTTGAAACATTTTGTAAATTCAACAACTCTTTTTGGTATAAGAGTAATTTTATAATAATAATAATATATTAAATAATTAAAATTAAAAAACTCGATAAGGCTCGACGAGCCTTCGAGCATCGTTTTTGGATGCTTGAACTCGACTCGTTTAGCTTATCGAGCCGTTCGAGCTCGACTCGAACTCGTTGACCGAGTTCGAGTCAAGCTTTTGATCGAGCTACTCGCGATCCCTACTTATGATACAATCACTGAGCCAAAAAATTCAAACTCCACCTGCTGTAGGTCAAGTCCCTCTTTAGGTTGCAAATCAAGGTTCGAATTACATCTACAGTAAAAAAAAATTAAAAGAGGTGTCAGAGTACCCATTTGATCTAATCAAGTTCTTATATCTATTAACTCCTTATACACAGTCTCTTTAAACTCCTCTCCCTCAAGATTAAGATAAATTAGGTTATAAAAATATTATCATTAGCGTAAAAAAAAACTTCATTGCTTATAATACTCCGTGGCATTTTACTCAGTGAGTGAGGACCACACTAGTCTTTTTTCTTCTTTTTTTTAGTGAATTTAACTCTAATCACCATATGCACCATTCTAGAAATAATAACGCTATATTCAGACTAGGGCTAGGCAAACGGAAATTAAAGTTCATTATTAGAAGTCGTTGATGGACTTGAGCTTTCCGCTATCAATAATAATTCAAGGGTGAAGAGAATCATCATATGTGTATGTGTATATATATATACACACACACACACACACAACACCAACAGAGAGTTCCAATTAATTTGTCCGCACACGGCATGGCCGAACCCGAACCTTCACAAGAAGTAGTGCGCAAGTGTTGGTGTCGGCAGATGCGTAGTCTGTGCTTTGCTACTGTACAGTTGGAGAGGATGCACATTCGTATCTTTTTGCAGTCAGCTGGCGGGCAAGGAATAAGGATAGAAAAGGTCGGAGTATTTGCATACCGTCTATTCCTTCCACTGCCATGAATTGACCCATTTTATACTCGGGGAAGAGCAGAAGCTTCAAAGATTCACAATTCATTGGATTATCAAATGGAAGCCATTCACCAAATATATATATATATATATATATACGTGTATGTATATATATTAAAAGAAATGCGTCAGCTTTCAAACTGTACATTTGACCATTCATTTTGAATTGCCGTCTGAGATGATAGTATAAAAAGCTCCCCTAACTAAGCTAAGCATTGCACTCATTGGCCACAAGAAGTTGCCCTGTCTTTGCCTCTGGATCTCAAGCTTTACGGACATGCATGGTTTATCATTCAGGGGTTAAAAGTAAGACAGATCGCTCCAACAAAAATCAAAATAAAAAAGTGAGTATATAGCAGATCAAGTCACTTCAAGTCTGATCTTCCTATTCGTATCCTATCCAGCATTAGGGTATGTGACGTGACTGGCGAGGTGCAAAATTCATCAGGTAATGAGTCTGAGGGGCATAACCGAATTGGTTAGAGTTATGACACTGGACTGAAACCAGAGTGAGGCCCAATCTTAATGGAAACTCTGTACATTTTGGTCCATTTTTGCTCCGCGGGATTGCTTCCGGATTGAAGGTTTTTTGACCATATATATTAAGAGGTCCAAGAAATCATGGGTTTGCTCGTTTAGATTACAGTCCTTTTTTTCTTCTCCTCCAAAATCAAAACGAAAAAAAAAAAAAAAAAGGGAGCAAAGACTAGGAATATGGTACGATTTAACTCTGTAGCATGTTTTGGTCCCAGTATAGAGCAAGGCCTACCTGATGAACAGTTTGGGCGGGGATCATGGTTTCTGGATTTGATCCTTGTTGGGTTTTCTTTAGAAAAGAATAAGAAAGTGGTTTCCATTTGATCTCAAAAGTGTATTCCGCTCCATGCCACCCATCTTAGAGGAAGCAAAAGAGCGCGTAAAAATGAATTTGGCAACGGACTGTGTTACGAAAGTTTTTGTTTTCCCACACCATTTTTTTAAATTGATTTTTTTTTCTAGTAGAAAAATGCCGAATTTTAAGAAATGCGAAAGTGTATTCCCACTCCATGAATTTGGATGGAACTTTTAAGTTTTGGAATTTCAATTTCAGTGCACCAAGGCTCCCACATCATAATTCATATGTGTGCGGACTGCAATTACAGCGAACCTCTTCGGAGGTGATTGTCGTCCGTGGCAGATTATTATATGTGTTGGCTTACTCGCAATTTGTCAAAGCTATTGCAGATACCTTGTAAATTTAAAACAAAACTTGACGGCTTTTCCATACAGCCGCGCGTTGACCGTGGGTTGTGGATGATATAATTGATAGTCCACGTGCCACGCACAATTCCATTCTATCCCACATCTTCAATAGAGAAATCCTTTTTTTTTTTTTAAATAGAATTAAATCTAGAAAATCTATATGCAAAAGAAGGCCCAAGGGTTGGCTCGGATGGCCGCAGGCTAATAATCACGAACCTGATGATCATGTGTTTGAACCCCCTTCTATCAGTCATGCAGCCTTAGGGGCGGAGTGCACGGTCATTGGAGAATTAGTCCAGCGTATGCCAGAATACCCCTTGTGTTGGACTGAAAAAAAAAATGTAAAAGGGGAAACTAGACATGTAAACTTATGTCTATTTTTCAAAAATTAATTTTCTAAACATAATGCTATAGTAATGCACTAACGAAAATAACTCTAAAAGCATCTTCCACCTATCTATATAATAGAGTAAATCTTATATGCACGACAATATATATACTAATACGGTTGGATGCATGACATGTGTGTAAAATTTATATTTCAAATTCAATTTTGAATTATGTGTTATGTATCTAACGGTGAAATTATATATAGTGTGAGTGTATAGAATATTAATCTTATACAATATCTACACAAAACACCATCCACCTTCCCACTTATCTATACAATATATCAAAAATAACTCACAAATATACAAAAAAAAATAAATTTTACAACATCTTCCACCTATCATCATCACTTATCACCATCACCATTCCCACCCACCGCTACCATTAGCCCTCCTTCCTCCCCTCGTTACTCCATGAGAAAATTGCAATTTTGGTATACAAACTTTAACACATAAGAGATTTGGGTACCCGATTTTTCAACTTTTGAATACATTTAGTAGTATTGATAAGTTTTTTTCTAAATTGCTATCCAAAAAAAGTCGTAATAATCACATATCTGGCATCTATTATATAAAAAATGCCAAAAATATGTAAAATATCCTCCTGACACTATGTACTAAGTTTAAGTGCTAATAATTTTATCAAAATGATATTTTATATTTTTTGGCATTTTTAGCATTTTTATATAATATAGTTGTTGGATATATAGCTATTATGTGACTTTTTTTATAGTAATTTG
The DNA here is from genome assembly GCF_036785885.1 of Coffea arabica. Taxonomy (NCBI): domain Eukaryota; kingdom Viridiplantae; phylum Streptophyta; class Magnoliopsida; order Gentianales; family Rubiaceae; genus Coffea; species Coffea arabica. Next base: position 45,829,270 of record NC_092325.1, on the reverse strand, counting down.
GCAAAAAATCGTCATAAGTAATAAATATGTTTTAAAGTTGAAAGTTTGAATATCAAATTTGAATTTAGGGACTACAACTCCTCATGTATCAAAGTGCATTTTTCTCTTACTCCGCCAATCAATGAGCACAAACTGGATAAGAGCGTGGATGACATTTGGTGCTTTCTTTTCAAACGGTAGTTGTCCGCCTTTGACTACAGGGTTTTGGCCTAACCAATATTTGGAGTTTGGACATAGACTAGAGCAACGTAACTTTTATTTATTTATTTTTCGTTTGCATTGCACCTTTTGTGCAAATTTTTTCGCGGAGATTTTGAGAAGAATTCCCTCCCAACCACTTTTTACTTTATATACATTGTATTTTTAGATTATACCTTTTTACTTTAAGTACATACATCTTTTAGAAAATGCTACATTATTTTTATCTATAAATACCCTCAAATATTCCTATGAAACGACAATCCAAATGAATAATTTTCCTTTTACCTGATCTTTTCTTCTCTTCTACGAGGATTAGTTGCCAGTGCTCAAAGAACATTAACAAAACGAGATGTCCTCTAAAGTAAAGATAAATACACTCTCTTAAGAATTCTTTAAGCTTTTCTAAATCACTTGAGCGTCTGAGTGTGATTTTCTTTGAATTAATTGCTCCATTTGGATTAACAGTTTTTGGGGTTGTTTTTGAAAAATTTATTATAGCAGAGTTTTTATAGTATATGTTGAGATATTATTAGAATATATTTTGCAATATTTAAGAGTAACGGGGTTTTTAGAATATATTTTGAAATATTTTTTAAACATCAAAAAATTTTAGACTACCACCTTTTAGAGTATTTTTTAAAATTTTTTATAGGATTTAAAAAACTAATTTTTGAAAAATTGATGGATCCAAACAGAGCCTATATCTTTTTCTAAAAGTTCGTTTGGATTAGAGTTTTTGAAGGTTTTCTTAACAAATTAAAAAAACCGTAACTTGTGATACATATATATATATATAAGAAAAAGATAATTGAAAATATTCTAAAAATCTTTCCAGAAAAATTTGTAATCCAGACGGGACTGTAAAATTCAAACTAAAACTAATTTTTTATTTTTCATTACAAGGCCCACTATTGTAGAAGTTTAACAACCACGACAAGTGAAAGGTCAAAAGTAGCGTATGAAATATAGACGACCAAATATATATAATTGTCCAATTGTGCTAACAATTCAATTCAATGATTTGACCACGGTCTGGCACGTAACTTCCTGGGATGTCGTCGGTAGACCAATTCGCCAATTGAGGATTTGAAACCCAGCGCAGTCAAAGTCAACTTTCCACGTTTAACGCGGTTGAATTGGAACAGAACAGAATATGGCATTGCCATTTCTTGATGGATTTACCAAAAAATCCCTGCAGGAGCACAGCCTCTCGTTTTCAAATTCCAACCCCATTCAACCTTCCACACCAATGAGCTAATCAAAGGAATCGAGTCTTACTTCTTGTCATTTCTCGATTTGTAAGCAGCGTCAACAGTTGAATGAAAGAGATTTAAAAAGCTTTGTCACAAATTAATACTTTTTTTTAATCATTTTTCATATTTTCAAGAAAAGAAACTCGTGAATCAATTGTTTGACAAGTGAATTATGAAAAAACTAACTATATATCGAGAAATTTTGAAGCCACTTCAATATCACATGAAAGTTAAGTGTAATTATTTAGTTCTTGATTTTTTACCTAAAAAAAAAAAAAGAGAGAGAAGAGAAATAATATCTACAATCAAGCAGCACTGATACATATACTTTCAAATTTACTGACCAAATAAAAGGATGAAAACAAAACATGTATATCTACCCAGATAAAAATGCATCGACTTCAATGCCACCAGTTATCTATGGGCATTAGTGGTAACTAACTATTTGGAAAAATATTTCAAATTATCTTTTCGCGTAAATATTGCAAGAAAAGATTAAAAATGCAATCTTTTCTTTAAGCCTCTTTCAGCTTTCACAACATGACAAAGATCTACATTCATTCATCTCTGGGCATGTCTTATTTATGAATATCTCGATCTAGTTTGGCATCCCTGCATTTATGAGTATTACTAGCGCAGTAAAATGACCAAATTGGTCCGCTGAAATTGAAATCTAATTTGCTAACTAATTAAAATCAACCCCAATGTAAATTTATTGAAATATTAAAATCAGTTCAAACTTGTCTTCAAGGTATCTTGTCTCACCGGCTATGAATTAATGGCATTTTTTTGCCCCCGAATCTTATCAATGTATGCCACTTTATGCCCTACAAAAAACCACCTTTTACCTTTTTAAATTTAGTTTTCAACTAGCCCAAAATCTCTTTTTATTCCTCCCGCCACCTTTAAGATAATACTTTAATAACTTACTAAAACATCAATGACTTATAATATGCACATATACAAGCTACATTAATAAACATAGAGAGATTTAATTGTCCTTAAATATGTGATTTTTTTTTTACTCTTAAATATGAATCGAGGTAATGATAATAAAAAAGAACTATTGAATTTTCCATAATTCAGGGTCTAACTGGGTTTATTGGGGAACCAACGATAACTGAATCACCATTGGATCAGATGCCATCGGACGCTATAATCGTCACTTGTCTAAGCTATATTGACTCCTACTTTAACATATTCTAAGGAGGAGGGTCCAACCAAGCCACTGTCGGATCAGATAGATACACTACGCACACCATATAGATTTATTGAAAAATCGATGAGAACTAAATCATTATCGGATCAGACAAGTGTACTACTTATCCATATAAATTTAAATCACTTAAAGTAGCAAATGATAAAAGAAAAAATTTGAATCCTTAACTTTCCATCCCATCAAACCTTAAAAGGCCTTTATGGATGGTGGCCTTTGGGCGGTTGGTTGTAATCCCCACAGTCAAATTGTCAATTTTTTATGTTGAAGGGCAAACCCGTCAAAGAATCGTTCCCTCCATAGTCTGGACTTCAGAGTTAGTTAGCTTCCCTGTCAATTGAAAGGGAAAGGCACAGAACGAAGACCCGCCCTAGTCGACCCACCCGCTTGTCAAAATACCAAACTGCACAGCCCACCTCAATTTCCACCTTCTTCCTGAATTATTCTTTTCCTTCCATCAGAAATCTTGTTCTTGGTTTGTTCAATTTTACTGTTAATTTCTGTTAGCTTTCCTTTCACTGCTCCAATATTAATTTATTTCCACAAATAATAAAATCTTTTCTCCGACTTAATTTCTTTACATACGAGACGATGTGGTACTCCGGAATTGAAATTTAGCCTCATTCTTATGGTTCTCCGGTTTTGAACAACAATTTTGTTACAGCCCAGGTGAGAAAAATGTCAACTCTCTCGACTCAAAGTAGTAAAGTTCATATTTTTACATGTTTATGATTTGGTGTAACCATGATGGATGACTACAATTTGAGCAATTTGGCTACAAAAACTGTAGTAAAAGAAAAAAAAAAAAGAAAAAGAGTTTTCAGATAGGTTTTCAGCAATGCCCTTATTGAGTTGTTAGTGATTATTTCCTGGAATATTTATGGGATTCTCTTAGTGGATTTTGATAGTGAATTGTCGAGGGGAAGATGAGATCTTGATATTTTTAATAGGATCTTTGTTAGAATTTAGCTACAGGATGTTGTTTACATTTCAGAATTTCTTTTTGACGTCATCCCTCCTTTTTTTTTTTTTTTGCGTTTAATTTGGTATAGATCCGCATGGGTTTAAGTTGAAAGAAAGATGGATAGTTACAGCGAAAGCGAAGATCAGTTTTTTGATAGCAAAGACGAGTCTGATTCAAGTTCAGATTGCTCCGAATTATGTTCTAGTTCTGGGCGTGCAGAATTTGATTTTGGATATGAGTTTTGGAATAGGATTCCCGAAAGTGTTATTGGACGGCGTACTCAATTTTTGAAGTGGATGGGTGTGGAGTTAGATTGGTCTAAGGGCATTAGGGAAGAAGTAGAGGATGCAATTGGTGATGATTTTGTAGAAGGCCTTGGCAGGATGAGGGATAATAGTGAAGCTGTATTGGCAAACTCAGATTCTGAGGATGGGTTTTCATCAGCTCAGTCTTTTCTGTCTTTCCAATCAAATGAAAGTGTGGGATCAGTTGAAGAAGTAGCTGTAGAGGAAACTCATTCTTGGAAGATTAGGAATTTGGATGATGGAACTGAATTTGTAGCTGATAAATTCGGTGAGGATGGCATGCTTAGCCTATTACGTGAAGTTGGTTCTAATAAAACAATTACAATTGAGGAGCTCCAAAGGAGTTTTGGCTCATCATCTTTGGTTCAACAGTATTTCCGCAAAATGTCCAACGCTATTGATCTGAAAAAGAAATTGAAAAAGGGTTGGCTACAGAGATTAAGTGCTATAACTCGCTGCACAGAGTGGGCAAAGGGAGTTAATTTGAAGCTGCGTAAGACCAATTCAAGTACAGGAAATAATACTCAGATAGTGCGGTCCCATTCATACAGAAAGCGATCAAAAGAATTGTCATTGCTGCAGGTAGGGCAAGATTTTCCTGCACATAAAGGCTCAATCTTGACAATGAAATTCAGTCCTGATGGCCAACATCTGGCTAGTGCTGGGGAAGATGGTGTTGTACGTGTTTGGAAGGTGATGGAGGATGAGTATCCCAATGGAATTAATGTTGAAGATACTGATTCTTCTTGTATATATTTCTCCATAGATCAATTCTCCAAGTTACCTCCTCTCTGTTTTGACAAGGAGAAGGTTGCTCAGATGAAAAACTTGAGAAAGTTGTCAGAATCCACTTGTGCCATTCTCCCGCGCAAGGTTTTTCGCATTTTGGAGAAACCGCTGCACGAGTTCTGTGGGCACAAGGGTGATGTCTTGGCTCTCTCATGGTCTAAGAATGGGGTTAGTATCACTGCGCCCTTGTTCCTGTTGCACGGGTTTTCAAATTGACATGCCCCATTCTAATTTGTGCTTACGCAATTTCCATGCTACACCTGCAGTATCTTGTATCATCATCTGTTGACAAAACAGCACGTCTGTGGCTAGTGGGACTTGATAAATGCCTTGGAGTTTATGCACATAACAATTATGGTGAGTCTTTGGCTACTAGATTGTTATTTTCCTAAGATTTAATATGAACTTCTACAACCTTGAATGTTCATAGGCCTCCTTATCTAATGTTGTATACTGAAGTATATGAGCATGCTTTGCAGTGACTTGTGTAGATTTCAATCCAGTTGACGATAATTATTTTATAAGCGGTTCGATCGATGGGAAATTACGCATCTGGAAAGTGCATGATTTTCGAGTTGCTGATTGGACAGATACAAGAGAAATTGTCACAGCTGTCTGTTACTCTCCAGATGGGAAGGTCTGATGGAATATATTCCTAATGGTCTAGCTTTTGAAATGCTCATTCAGCTTTTATACATAGAATTGCATTTACATTGTTCTTACTTGAGCAGGGAGGCATTGTGGGCTCCATGGATGGCAATTGTCGTTTTTATGATGTAGTAGGTATGCATCTGTTTCCAACTGTTTGTTGTCTGATTCTATATTTCCTGCATATTTCTCTTAACTAGCCAAAGTAGAGGGATGGATTACTGACAGTTCTTTGAAGTTAACAAATTTTGATTATTGATCAGGCTTTGTTTGATCTAAGCTTGAGATGGCTGTCAGCATGTGATTAAACAATATAATACACACTTATGTAGCATTCATGTGTTTTTTCCCGTAAGGATGGTATGCCTTGTTTTGGGCTATGCTGAAGAAGATTAAATGTGCAGTCTTTAACATGAATAAGCTGCTAAAGTTCATTGTGACAAAAGTAGGGCATCATGGCAAACACTGTTGGTAGACTGGATTAGGGAATACAATACAGTAATTATTGACACATCGATACATCACGTCTCATGATGTTACACAATAAAACTCAGTGAATGGATTATTTACAAGTGTCTGATGGATATCCTAAGTCAGTAAACATGAATGGCAGATTGTAATACTAATACTTCTGAAGCTTAAATGGACATGATGGTTGATGAAGATTAAATATGGAATATTTCAGGTGGTCTGCTTTGCTCAAATATATGCACATGATTGTGCATATTTTCATTTGGTTGCTATTTAATGGATACTCTTACATCAGTTAAGTTAGTTGTTTATATTAAGTTAGGGTTAGATCTGGCTTGTTCTATTTAAAGGAGATAGCTTTGTGCTTTCCATTGTTGTTTGCTTTTGTTTTTGGTTACAGTAGTTGTTAAATGCTTAGGCATTGAATTTGTTTGGTTGAGCTGTTTTCCTGTCGGGTAAATTCTATGCAAAGTTTGCAAGGATCAGATATCTGGATTCTACCTATTCTTTTGTAAGAGTAGCTATACCTGTCCTTTACATGAAGGTTGACCTTGGCATTGCTTGTTTCTGTTGGTTCAGATAATCAGTTGCAGTTAGGTGCTCAAATTTGCTTGCAAGGGAAGAAGAAATCGGCTGGGAAGAGAATAACTGGATTTCAGGTTATGGTTCGTACTTCTCACAAAGTGTTTCTCAATGATGTCCATGCCTAACAAATCTTATCCTTTGTTAATCCAGTTTTGCCCAGCCGATGTTAGCAAAGTAATGGTTAGTTCTGCTGATTCACAAGTTCGAATACTTTCTGGGCCCAACGTCATCTGCAAATTTAAGGGTGCGTATTATTCTCTGCCTACCAACACTTCTGTTTATGTGCAAGTGCAAAAGGTGCTTGGTTTACCAAAACTTCATCATAAAATGTTTGCAAAAATCATGTGGACTGACAATTGTTTGATGTCTCTGAATTCGTGGAGGCTATGGAAACTAGCCAAATGGGCATGTGCTTGAAATTTCATTATACTAGTTTTGGTATTTTGTGTTGGAATTTCTACCATTATCGTAGTAGATTTTGCCTCAGTCTCACACTATTTCATGCTTGCCTGAAGTTGTACTTTTTGGCTTTGAAACTGAAGTGCCTTTTTCTTTTGTTCTGAACTTCTTTTCACCTACTTTAGGCATGAAAAATTCAGGAAGCCAAGCGTCTGCATCTTTCACATCTGATGGAAACCACGTCGTGTCCATCACGGAGGATTCTAATATCTACCTGTGGAATTACACCAACCAAGATCAGACATCTGCAGAGGTAAAGAACATCTCAGCACATGAGAGTTTCTTGTCCCACAATGCTGCAATAGCTATACCTTGGGGTGGCTTGAAAACCAAGCCTGGAGCACTACATGGAGGTATCCTAGAAAATGGGCATTTTGAGGATGATTTGCTCCCAAAAGTGCCGTCTGCTTTACCTGATTGTTTTTCTTTAGGGCGGGGGTTCTTTTTGGATTCTTTATATAAGGGATCTGCAACGTGGCCGGAAGAGAAACTGGCCAAATCAAGTCCAGCAGCAGTTTCACCTTCAGTATACAAATCCGAGTTCAAGTCTTTGAAGGGTGCTCTGCAGAGTGCGCTGAGCTCCCCTCACTTGTGGGGTCTTGTGATTGTAACAGCAGGTTGGGATGGGTGCATTAAGACATTTCTCAATTATGGGTTGCCAATCCGGTTTTGAAGCCATCCTTATTGCAAACGACGATAGAAGAAATTCTACACCTTGTCTGAACTCTCGGGGACTTGAGCAGCTCCAGTCCAGTGAATTCCCCAAATTTGATGGTGCTGGAATGCATCTACTATGTCTCTCCTCAGCCATGGATGGCCAATGTGGATGAGGAACCACTCTTTTGAGCATCAGGCTAAATGCATCTCTTTTTAGCAGCAATACAAAGGACTGGCGGGCTTCTGTTTGTTTAGGGATCCCTGCCTCTGTGACAAGGGTTTGACAGATTGGAATGGTTGATGGTGATGGTGTAGGTTAGGTATGGTAGATGCTGCCTGGAGGCATGAATCCGTGAAATTTCTCCGCGTGATCGAGCCAAATGTGAATTGAAATGGCTGGTTGTTTCTCATGTGGGGTTATTGCGTGCAAGTCAGGAGTTATAATTTATTCTTTCATTTGTGGATTTTGAGATTTTCTGGCTCTCAATTCAATCAGAAACAAGGAGGTTTCAGTGGTAACGAGCCAGTTATAGATGATGTACGTGTTAGATCACACAGAAAAAGGGCAAATGAATAGAGAAGAGCAATACGGTTTCTCTTTGATTTTTCATGTGGTTTGTGCTTACAAAGCTACACAGGCAAGGACTAAGCAAGAGAGGCCCAATAATCAATTTAAGTAGCCGGTCGGTTGGAGGAATAGTCTGGCGCTGCTGTGTCTGAAGGGAACACGCGAGTACCAATCAGGCATGGGCTTTATTTATTTATTTATTTTTTGGGCGGTCGATGTTGGTTCCGGACCCATAACAAATGATAATCATTGGGTGGTAGCGATTGGCTTTGGAATTTAGTACGGTAAAAAGTAGCTTCATGATTCATCCGCATGTGAAACTGGTAAGTTATTATTATGGACTTGATAAAGTGATCCCAGATTCCTGGCCTGGTGGTTACTTACTAGTGTGTGATTCTACTGCCAATCATGTCGTCGTTTCACATTGACATTAGTAGTGCATTACCTCGGAAGGACGGAGAGGGACATCGTCCATTTACTTGCTGCTCTGGACACCCGCGCCATGTTTCTTCCACACGGGCGGGAAGGTAAGGAGTATTGTTAGGTAATGTGGAGAAGTCCATTTGTCGTCGTCTCAAAATTAATTGTCATGTTAGAGAAGTCAACGCTCTCCCTTTTCTTTTTTTTTTTTTCCCCATGAAATTTTACTTTTACCTTTCATTCATTGACCGATCACTTATTTTTCATAATTATCAATATTATCAAAAATAAAGGAGCAAATTAGCCCCAATGATTTCATTCGTAGCAGCCATCACACGTTTTCAATAACGTTTGTATGATATGATATGCAGAGAAAAATGAATTACTCGCTTCAGACAAAAAAAAAAAAAACTCGCTTCACAAAAAACGTGCAACTCTATTATCTTTGCCTTTTCTTTTGGTCTCACCCGTAAATCAAAACGTTCCACCATATCAAACAAACTAGTACTACTCCTTTCCAGACATTCGTCGTTTTATTCGAATTGGATGGCTGCCCTCTTTTTCTTTTTTAAATATTACCATAGTAATATTTAAAACAAAACAAAAAAAAACATTGTGGCTGTATTTTTATTGTAGATTTTCTTTTCAAACACCGTAAAACCAAATACACACGCGCGCACAAAAACTGACAGCTGTGACCATATTATTAAATGAGCCCTCCCCATGAAAAAAGGCAGAAGCATGAAACTTGTGGAAAATATTTTTATATCTCTGGATACAGTCACATGCAGGCACCAAAGCTCGCCCTATCTAATTAAACTGGCATTATTTATGGCATTGTTTGTGCTCTGGAATTAAGAGAAGAGGCTTGCTTGGCTCGATCCTGTAGTCACCGTCATTCCCACATTCCTTTTTTACTCCTCTGCAGTAAGCAGGCTTGATCAGTTGATAATTCTTATAGGAGGCAATTATCGAAAAATGGGAAGAGCCCCTTGTTGTTCTAAAGTGGGATTGCAGAGAGGTCCTTGGTCTCCGAAGGAAGACAAGCTGCTCACTGATTATGTTCAAGCCAATGGTGAAGGCCAGTGGAGATCTTTGCCCAAAAAAGCCGGTAATCATTAATATTAAATTTCTCTAATGGCACGGCACGTTGATTATACTCTCTCTAGTTATTAGTACTATTGTGCAACCAACCCTTCAACACCAAATTTTTTGACTGATTCAAAATTGATCATGACGTAGTTTTTTTCTTTCTTTCCCTTTTGGTTTTTTTTTTTTCTTTGGGTGGGGGGGGGGGGGGGTGGTGTGTGTGTGTGTGTGTGTGTTGTTGTGGGTGTGGGGCGTGACATGTAAAGGGCTGCTCAGATGTGGCAAGAGTTGCAGATTAAGATGGATGAATTATCTTCGGCCGGGTATCAAGAGAGGAAACGTCACAGAAGCTGAGGAGGACCTCATTATTCGACTCCAATCCCTGCTAGGCAATCGCTGGTCACTCATAGCTGCAAGGTTGCCCGGCCGAACTGACAATGAAATAAAGAACCATTGGAACACTCGTCTACTTAAGCGACTCCACAAAGGAGGAATCCAGCCCCAAAAATCCTCTACATCTCTGCTGTCCAAGAAGAGCAGCAAACAGCCCACCAAAAAGAAGTCGAACAACAAGCTGCCCGATCATTTTCATAACACCACTGCCACCAGTAGCACAGAAGATGTTCTTCACCGAGAGGACTTTAGTGGTAACGATAATGCCACTGTCAATATGGCACAAGTGTACCGGCCAAAACCCATCAAAATATGCTCCGAGTCTGCGAAGAGTAACAGTTTTGGAAGTGTAGCTAGCGGTAGCACTAATAAATCATCATCAAATCAAGAAGAAGGAGAAGAAGTAGTTGACAAGCTGGAAGAGGAAGCAAAAACGTCCCAGGTCTCAGATATTTCTTGGTCTTCATTTGAGCTTGATGATCAAAGTTACGAGCCAAGATTTGAGATTTCTGATGAGAATCAGATCCTTTTTTATGATGATGATGATTGCGATCTGTCACTACAAGCAGATCCGGTGAGTGATAGTAATCTGCTGGACAAGGTTTATGATGAATACCTTCGACTTCTTTAATTAGCTGCCTGAGTCCTGCAATGTTCAATCATGATTAGGTTTTTTTTTTTTTTTTTTAAATTTAAGATTTTAATGTTCGTGATTAGTTTTTCGTTCATTTTACCTCCTTTTCTTTTTCACTTATTTTCAGAACATTTCTGTTGATATTGTGATCAGTGGGGCCTGTGCTTTATAAATTGTCAGATGGTTCTGTAAAGCGATTGATTTTGTTATTTAATCAAGGTTTGTGGAATGATTAATCAGACGATTTCTTGTGTTCCACGTGCTAATGAACCGGCATACACCTTCCCAGGGAAAAGACATTAGACATCAGCATAGTACAACAAACATTTTGTTCACTTCTAACCCAAAAAAAAAAAAAAAGCAATAGTCAAACATATCAACTTCTACGGCAACCTCTGGCCAATGGCTCAGTGGTCACCAGAGAAGGGTTTAAGTCCCTCCTTCTTGAACTGTAGGTGAGAGAAAAAAAATTTAAGGATTGTGTCATAACACTCTCTTGATCTAGTTGCGAAAAAAAAACTTCTACGTCGAGAACAAGTTGAGCATAACAAAATATTGAAATAGTAATACAAGCAGGATTATGGTACACCTTGAAAAAAGGGGGGGGGGGGGGGCGGTGGGGGATGCAGCGCTACAACGATTAGTCTGTATATAAAACAGGGCCTGAGTGGCCCTTGCCACTTGGGCTAGATTTTCATATTACCTGTGCAAGGGTACGAACTGCGCCGAGTTATTCATGAGCTTGCTGTAGTTCGAACTGCTCGAGTAGCAAACAGAGTTGACTTCAAGCTTCAAAACGCTATGCTCGAAGTTAAAAGCAATCGAATCTAATCAAGTATTATTTATTATTTAATTTTTAGCTTTTGAGTATTTTGAATTTGATAGAGGTGAATAGGTTATTATTGAAAAGTTGTGAATAGATTTTTTTAAAAATTAATCAAGAAGGCTTGATTAAGCTCAAAATCAAGCTAGAACTTTGTTGGAGTATGTACTGCAGATTTTTCTAGATTTTTCAGCACTAGAATAAATAAAATAGTTGTTGAATAAATCTAATTATTGGGAAGTGTTCCACATTTTTAGTATCTAGTTATTTCTAGTTTGTTAAAATTTTCAGAATTTTTTAAAGATTGTGTAGAAGATTTGTTAGTAGAAGATTGTGTTGAGTTGTTAACTGGTATTTCTGGGTTAAAATTTGTTAGGAGATATTTGTGGTTGGTTTGTTATTCTACCACTATATAAAAAAAAGGAGAAATTGATTAATGAATAGTAACCTATTCTTTTACAACGCTAATTAAGGTGTGACTTCTTAATTTACGTCCTAAAAAACCAACAAAGCAGTATTAAGTGCCTCTATCTCGAGGGCTTGTGTTACTTTTTGAGAGTGAGTACATTTGGAGAAGGTTACTTTTTGAGAAAGTGTATTTGGCGAAGATCCTTCGTCAGTTTAAAGCTATGATAGGAAGGAATTTTTTTGTCAAATGTTTCAACTTTTGGTGATGATACTTACCAAAATTAGGCTGTTAAATTTTAGACTTATTTGGTAGTCAATAATCTATGAGATATGATAAAGACAAAATTTGTTTTACCACTATTTGAAGAAGAATTAATAGATACACAAATTAAAGGCTATAGAGTTACAATTAGACAGAGATCGAAGGCTAGCATTCACATGTCATTTTTTTTTTAATGATGCCGTTTTCACAAGGATATTGGCTTATAATTTGATTCAGAATGAAATATTATCAATTAAAATGAACTAAGGTGTTAATTGATCAATGAATAGTAAAGTATTTTTTTTTTCTTTTTTGCAACACTAACTAAAGTGTGGTTTATGGTGGGGGTAAGAGATGGGTTGGATGGTTGGAAGGAAAGGAAGCACAAGTGAAGGGCTTTAGATTTGAGCCCTCTGGCTTATTCCTTTTTTTTTTTTTTTTTCTAAATGCGTTATTTCTTAATTTATACCTTCAAAAACTAACAAACTTTAAAACAAGGTAGCCCAATACCTATATTTTTCAATTGAATTGAGTTCGAGTAAGTAATACTCAAGTTCGACTCGACTTGATTAGATCCTCAATAAAAATTAGGTCCTCCATCCTCCTCTGAATTGGCTGGACATTGGGATCCATGCTACTTTTTCAAAAGGCAGCTAGATATATATATATATATATATATATATATATATATATATATATATATATGCACATGTGATCTGCCTTGTTTAATTTATTCAGCAAAAATCAATTAAAAAAGAATCAAAATAATTTATCAAAGCGCCATTATTGTGAACTGTGCAGGCGGCTCCTGAGTCGTCCCCAGTGATCAACTTAAAGAAAATGCTTTTCTTTATAATTATGGTGGACTATGTATTAATCATTTTTCATGACATCGCCGTGACAGACAAATGAGGGAAACATGCAGTGGTGTTCCTGATTGTCAAGGGCCACTTGATTCTTCCATCCTATTAGATATTTATATCTATAGTACAAATAAAATAACTCCTACTACTCCATCTGAGTCCTAATAGTAACAAAATAATAAATGAATGATAACAAAACTACAAAGGTCCACCTTGGATCACCAACCTTCGTGACTCTTGTCAGACCATTGTCCATAAAATATATATTACTATATTGCATTGTCGGTCTGTCACTGATTGGCTGGATGGTGTTGATTTGTGGATCCCCTTTAAATCGATCTTTGGATCCAATTTGGCGATGACTCTTGAGTGTTTCTAATCTAATTATGTGTGTTTCTTCTTCTGTCTATGAAAAAAATATTGCATTGTCGCTGTTTCATGATTTTATTGATATAAAATTGTGACCGCCGTACCTTCTTTGCTCCCCCCCCCCCCCGGGCGGCGGGGTTAATGTCATCATGGTTTGAAAAAAATATTAGTAACACACAAAAAAGGCCAAGTCCTAAAGAGAAAGATTCGCAAGATTGATATTGCACATCGAATAAAGAGAAGGTTAAGTTATCAAGATGCGTGTAATTTTGTAAAACAAGTTTCGTCCAATTATTAGTCTATTAATATCGTTGCCGTTGACGTTAGCTTGTAGCCCTTTTTTTTTTTTTTCTTTTTCGATTTATGTATAATTTATGGACAGCTAATTAGAAGAAGTAGGATTTAACTAAGCAGCAGTTTTGATCCTTGCTTGAAGTTGCTGTGCAATGTGCATGCATGACTTTAATTAATTAACGTACGTGTTGTGTTGTATACATCTTCAAACATGGCATATTATTAATTAATCTGAGCATTTCCGTCAAATACAAACAATTAATACAAAGTACGTAATTCAGCGACAGATCCGTTGGATCAGAAATACCATCACACACACACACACACACACGCACTAATGAATGAAATCATGAATATTGTTGCAAGTACGTACGCAGGGTACGATTCCAGTCTGGCCAAATAAGTACCAACCGTGGTCACAAGAACAATTTTCCCGATGGAAAGACTGGGAATAAGGACCCCCCCCCCATGGGGGCACCAAAAAAAAAGAAACCAGAAAACAAAACAAAAAAAAAAAATTAAAGGAAGCCAGCGAGGGAGTGAATGAAAGGTCATAAAATTTAAGAGGCCAGTGGTACCGATACATCAATGCCATCGACCCCATCACTCACTCACTCCTGCTGGTCCTGGATAAGGCATTCAGAAGGACCATTCCTGCTGCACGGTTCATGGCCAGGGTTTGATCACAAAAAATTGTATGATCCAAATCACGTTTTGTATTTTGATTTTCATAACATGTATGAAACTCACAAACTCGACGTGCAAACAAAATTACACGATGTACAAAATGCACAAAGCCACCCGTGATCCCTCACTCGTATTCATTGTACGGTCCTTGATAGTTCTTGGGCGTCCAATCATATTGGACTTTGATTTCAGATGATACCAAAAAAAAAAAAAAAAAAAAAGAATCCGAGTACAAGTTTTCTGTACAATAGCTCTTTTTTAAACTCGCGCGGGATCAGGGAGATTAGGCATATGAAACTAGGGGTGCAAACGAATCGAGCCGCTCGCGAGCGGCTCGATTCGAGCTCGAGTCGAGCTCGATCAATATCGAGCTCGAGTCGAGCTCGAGCTGCTCGAGCCAGAGTCGAGCTCGAGCTCGAGCTCAAAACATTAAGCTCGCGAGCTCGCGAGCCGGCTCGCGAGCTCGAGTATATATATATTTATTTTTTTATTTTTATTTTTAATAGTAAAATTACATAAATATCCTTAATATTTTATTATTTATTAAAAAAAAATATTATTTTATTAATTTTTTTAAAAATAAAATAATTATTTTTTATTTTTTTCGAGCTCGAACTCGAGCTCGAGCTTGAAAATTACCAACTCGTCGAGCTCGAGCTCGAGTTCGATGAAATTAAGTTAAGACTCGACTCGATAAGGCTAAAACTCGACTCGGCTCGGCTCGTTTGCACCCCTATATGAAACTTTGATACACGGTACATTTTCTTTTAGCTCAACGCCTGATCACCCATCATACAAACGCGAATTACTTTACATCTACAACTACGAGAGAAAATAATATATAAATATATATATTCCCAAAAACTTGATACCATTTCAAAATGGCCACAAATCTCCCCAGAGGGATCTTCGTGCCTGATGGTGCAGCGTTGGGTTTTTACTCTGTGTAACAACAATGCGATCGAATAAGCCTTCAGTACCATCCCGATTCGTTGCCCGGCAGACATCCATCTCAACCCGCTTCCCTCTCCTGATTGGAGAATAAATGATTCTTCCCCAGCCGCTACCAACGTCAGCACGGCCTCTTTCTTCTGCTTCTTCCCCACTATCATCATCATCATCAGTAATGGCATCAGTTTCTGTAATGTCAGAATTGTAGGAAACGAGATTTTGTTCCTGCTCATCATCGTCAACTTCCGACTCAATTTGGTCCTCTGCAATACGAGACTAGGCCTTTTAAAAAGAGTTCCTAGCTAAGCTAGCCAGTAAAAAGAACAAAAGGTTGTAGCACAAACGCAATATGATCGGAGGTTTTACATTCTTCCATACTCTTGTCTATCCATGGTACAAAATTCTATAAACAGAATTTTGAATATTAATAAAGTCGAAGATTAACACAGGAGGAGACAAAAGTACCATAATCAATCTCTAAATCCTCAGGACTTCTTTTAGCATGTTGCTCCTTCAACGTGTCAAATTTCATACCATTCAGCGGCCAAGGTTCTCTGCTTCAAAAATCATGAGCTTACATAAGCTTGCAAAGAGACATTTTAAGAGAGAGAAAGAGAGGGAGAGAGAGAGAGGGGAGGGGAGATAGGGAGAGAGATGAATATTAGGTACAACACAGAAGTTTTCTGCAGGAAAAAAGACATCCAAAAGTTGTCCAATATGTGGGCTTCTAAAGGGCAGGTTTTGAAAAACTGCTATCATGTAAAATTACTCTCCCTATCGATGGCAGTAAAATGAGAAGCTGTATCTGTTCAACAAGACTGGGCATATCAAAATACGCATATGCTTCTAATGTTCTGGAAATTTACGTGTATAAAATCACCCAATAAACTTGTAGTTACCGAATAACTACAAAAATTATTGAGATCCTCCTACGACTGACTGAATTACCAATTCGAAAACTATGGATGGCATTTTTAATCTCCCAAACAAAGGGCAGCACGAATTCCCCTCTAAAAAAATTCAGGATCGACCACGTAGTGTATAATAATACAAGAATTTCACAGAAAAAATAAGCAATTCTAGCTAATAAGTATGATGACACAAACTAAAAACAGAGTGCCAATGACCTTTGAGTGCTTTTTGATGATTTAAACTATGAGACTAGGAATTGACAGATGGATTCTCTTCTTTAGTTTTAATCTCACTTGTATTTGAGGTTTCTTAACTATTGTTATATGATCCCACATCAATAATAAGATTGCAATAGTGCTTACCTTGGTCGTCGTCCTCTTCTGAAAGCAACATAACTGAATTTCTCATCTTCATAACCACGCAAGGGCTTGCCCCTGGATCTCTAAAAGATCAACCACACGAAGGTAAGGAGAGTGGACCACCTCTATGTTACTAATACTGAGATAGCTTCTAGATAAAGAAAGAAGAGGTCCACAATGATGAAATGAAATGAAAAAGAAACGGCATCTACAGATATTCAATTAGTACTTTTTTTTGAAACTAATGCTCGGTGAATTAAGTAAGAAAAAATATAGAAGCAGAAAGCAAAAAGTTGTAAGCAGCTGATAAAGCATCCACTGGTGGCTAATGGCAAACAGGACCAGGGGTCAACATCTAAGATTTTTAGTCACTCACACTTAATAGCTAGACTTAGTAGAAAAGTGCTTCCGAACTTCAAAAGCAATCTTCTTCAACCGAAGACCAAACAAGATATGGAATTGCATGTAAAACAAAATCTAAACAAATTCCTACACCTATTGGAAACTGAATTAGTAACCAATACGAGATTAATAAAGACCTGATATACAATTGTCAGAAAAATTCTTCATCCTATGTCATAACAAGAGCTGGAAACATATACCAGCAAGTTATATTGGCAGTATACTAGAAGTGGATACAAAACATTGTAGACTCAAGAAAATATAGCGCTTATGCAAGCTATAATGAGAAGTAGATTCTTAACACAGTCCAATTTTTTCGAAACAAGGATATGAAACACAATTAGAAGAAAGTGCCTATGATTCTAATGTCCAACGAATGCAAGCAAATTGCATGATCGAAGAAGTTGTAGGAAATTCAAGAGTTCATCCGATGGCAAAATGATTATCTATTAGACGTCACAGAATGATGAAACCCGGTTCCCTTGATACATCAATCGATCAAGAGATACAGCATGAACCTAGAAGAACTACAGTAACATGATCAACATGTTTTTCAATATTTCGTCCAAAGTTAGACCCACTTTTGAGACAAGTCATGAAGGCATGGTGAACCAAGTTTAGAGAACAACCTTGTAAGCTCGCTGTGATGTTGTCCTCTCCAACCGTTGGACAAAATGACAATATTTTCCTGTATTATATAGTGGGCAACGCCCATCATGTGGACACTGCAGTAACAACACAAGTAATGAACAAGACAGGTACCTAACAAATTTATTCTCAAACAGCATCACTGACGCGATAGAAAATCTCCCAGGAAATATAGAAAGGATATCAGTATCTAACTCACAGGAGCAACAATGAATGCACCACTTTTCATCGTTATCAAGCTCTTAGATGATTTATGAGATGCAGATTCCAACTTGCGGATCTTCTGTGAAAGTTATTTGACAAAACTATATGTGAGTCGGGATAAAACAGTTGTGCCAATGAAATACATCATAAGAAGCCTAAAGCAGTATCAATCAAAAGCACTCTCACCCTGCTTTCCATCCATAAAATATGAGATCGCATTTGGGATATGATATTAGATCCCTCTGGTGTTCCAGGTTCAATAAGAATCTGTTCCAAAGCAAATATGTTAAACTTTCTGACATGGAGCATCTACTTCAACCTATTGGGAAGCATAAATTGCTAGATCAACTAAGTTGGCTTGAACAGCATAATATCCACATACAGCTTGTTAAACTCAATCACTTGGTACCCAAAAACAGCCCAACTGTTTGCAATTTCTTTTGTTCCCCAGAAGGAAAAGATCCCAAATACTCAAGTCAATCTACAAAACTTGGCTCCTTACTAGATAACAAGGCTTCAATTTCATAGTTCATGGTAAAGTAAACTCCATGAGTTACTTAATTCAACTAGTATTCCACTGTCATTTCTGGCTTGATAGAAACATGTGACGATGGCACCTAAAAATGAACTCAGATATACTAAGCCCATTTGGAATTTTATGCCAATATCATCTGCTATGTGCATGAAAAGATGACCCTAGATATGTCTTTTTATCCTCAGAGATCATGCATTGAAAAGATATCTAATCACCATGGTTCTCAGGAAGTTCTGAAAGCAATCATAGTTCCTAAGAGTGCTATATACCCTTGCTAAACCGGTATGCACATGCATGGATCTGAATAAACTTACCAGGACATCCCCAGTAAGATCCCAGAGTTGACGTACAACAGTAATTCTGTCCTTTAGAGATGGTATCTCCCCAAGCACATATGACTACACCCAACAATAGAGAACAACAGACACTGATCAGGCAGTAGCACTTAAGAAATCCACAAAGACTTCTAGCACAATATACTATTTGAGATAGAAATTGAAGTGAAAATACTGTACTCAGTGCTGAAATCAAGAGTCCCTTGTAGGGCTGTTTGTTGCAACATTTTAAGACTATATAGGGAGGTTAAACTTCAAAATGCCAGAAACTATATATGGTAGCTGGTGTTACATGGCCTTTTGGGAGATTTCTCTTAGAAAGCCCATATGCAGCAAGGAATCACGTTATATTTGACAAATACAACTAACAATACGGGTAATGAGGATACTTACAGCAATTACAAGATCATGCTGTCTCTCAGACTTACTGATACTCTGAGTCAGTGCTTGAATGCTGCCATAACTTTGAATAAACGGCAAATCTTTTAGATCTACAATAATCATAGAATACTACTGATATCTCATACCAAAACCATCGGAAATCCTTCCATAATAACTTTCCAATGAGAAAACAAGAGAAACATAGAAAATTGAGCCTCAAATCAACAATAATTCTCAAAGCATATGAAGCTACCCGTTATTTTGCAAGGCTGTCTGCTTAGTAACTCTAGATGCCTAAGAACACTTAATTCGACATATTGCTCATCTACATTGGAATTCAAGAAATTAGGTTGGAATTTGTTTCAGTTAAAAGGTACAGCAATCAATACATCGAGTTGCTGTATTGTGGTATCCATGTTCAAAGAAAACAATAATCTAATTTCTTTACCTAAACTTAATTTCACTTTTTTCCTTTTTGGGCTTATTGAATTGTACAAAAATAATCTTTAGCAATTAAACTGAAGGTACTTCAAGCATCTGTACTAACAACGTGAAATAAGAGTGGAAAAAGGGAACCTTTATAAGACTCCATGCGTAAACATTTTACAAGACTCGATAAGACTCCATGCGTAAACAGCTAAAGGAAGAAGTTAGACGAGTGAGAACGTAAGGATTGTTCGAACTCAAGCAACGCAGCAAATATTTACCTTTTATAAGCCTCTGCCCCGCCCGCTGCATAGACTGTGATGGCTCTATCAAATTGATCTTTTCCATCGACTTCGGCCAAACCTCTCTCAAAGCCCTTCACAACAACCAAGTTCAATCATCAATGCCATTAAACACACACACCCCACCTCCCCCCTCCTAGCAAATTACTCACCACATTGCAGAACCAGTCCCAGCCCCAAAATCCAACACCTTAGCAGGAGAAAAATCCGGCAATCTCCTCTTCACCTTAAAATTTGCAACAAAAAACAGAGAGAAAAAAAAACAACTTTACATTTCTCATTGTGGGGCTTTACATTTCTAACCATACCCAACAACTGAAATATTCAAATGGGCTCGCTTTAGTTTATAAATTGCGTTACCTCGCTGAGTACTCTGTAGCAGGCGGCATAGACGGCCGGCATCCGAGATGCCACGTAGGCAATAGTCTCATCATCTCTATACTTGAGGCCAATGTCCCCATAAGCACTCTTAATCTTCCATCTTTTTGAGCTTTGCATGCTCTTCAGGGGATCTTCCACTAGCTCCTTTGAAGTCGACCTCGGCAGCAGCAGATTCACTTCCTTGACTTCGTGAAAGGATTCAGACAAGCTCAACACTTTCCTTTTCATATGTGGGTCCTCTTTTTCTACAACAAAGCAATGATCAAGAAAATGTTCAATCACAAACCTTTTAAGATCAATTCACCTTCTGTGCAGCGAGAGATGGGAATACATGTGTACCACGGAGGTATTTTTTGATGGCCCGGCGGAGGCGGACGGGGACCACGTGGCAGCCTTGGGAGAGTTTGGCGGCGGAGCGGAGAGTGTCGGCCGTGAATCTTGGGACGATCGTCCCCGAGACCGAGGACGCCATTTCTGGGTGGCCTTGTGGAGCTGGGCAGTGCAGTTCCGATCGGGGGTTTTAACTTTTAAGGTCCAGAGGGTTTAAGAGATGGATCGGAGTTCTGGGAAGCCCTCACTCTACTAGCAATTTCGGGTCTGTTCAAAGTGGGCTTTATGAAACCCAATGGCCCAAAGCTTTATACATTTGCAAAACTCTTAAATCGATTCTGAAACTTGGGGATCAAAAGGTTTTGTACTTTTAATATTCTTCCACTTTTAAAATGGTATATATAGTTGTCCAAAAGTCACAAATTTCAATGCACAAATATATTCAGCATGAAAAAATAAAAATCGTATCCATTATGATCAAGAGATCTACGACCATTAAGTAACGGGTTTTGCGATTTTGATATTTAAAGTTGGTGCTGTGTAGTTGTAGTTCAATTTTATCCTGCAGTAATGAAATGGCATGGATATAATGCATTATTATCTTAGAAGTAGAGTCAAAAGGTTGCTGGTTTTTTTACTTCACATGTAGTATGTAGTAATTTTCGCGGAAAAGAACACAAGAAAGATGGATACTTAGGTCCTGCTAGACAATCCAATTCAGCGTTTAAACTTAATGAATTCATATTTTAATAAATTAAGACGTGTTTGATAATAAAAAATAAAAACATCTTAATTAATTAAGTGGTTTTGAATTATTTAGACAAAATTTATTCAAAACATAAGTGATAAATTATTCAGTTATCATTTAATGCAGAATAATTTCAAATGTTAAGTTTTGAATGGTTAACGATTCAGTAATTTAATAAATTCGAACTTTAGACTTCATTTTCTTGAAACACACCCTTATGAGTTATAGTTAACTTATGACTTGAAAATGGGAACCAATATTGGTACTACTACGCTATATAAAAGGCACCGTTCTTGACTTTATACGTAAATATGTAAGCATTGCTCTAAAAGGTCATCAAACAGCAAATAGAACCAATACAACCATACGAAATTTGTTTGATATGTCGTAGTTCAATTCGTTGAAGTTTGTCTGTAATGTATGGCATCTTGGTGTTTTTAAAGATTATTAATATATGGTGAAACGACTGTTTATACATTGCTGCCTGTCGGAGATTACGTTTTGATGAGTTATATGCGTGTGAGATTTCTAGTGAGTTTGCATTATAAATACGGTTTAGACTGAATTGGGCTAATACATACTTTCTTCTCCACATGTAAAGGGGTAGAATCATTGTCACTGATTTTTCTTAATATTCTTGAGAGTTGAGACCGTCTCCATATAAAGTGGCAAGTTCATTAGCAGAGTAAGAAATGTCCTTGTGCATGAGTTAAAGCTCATTAGCACAATTAATTATGACATGAGCAGCTTTGATCACAAATAGAAGCCTAGGTTGGCAGCTGGGGATTATGCAGATAAATTTCTTCCTGTATATCCATTTGTTGACACCATCCAGCCTAGACGACGAACATTAATGGAGGTCTGAAAAGCAGTAGTGAATGAGACGCCATAGAGATGGCAAATCCACCTCAAGTTGCTATCCGATGCAGAAAGCAGACCGTGGTGGGCAAAGGATAAAGCGACACAAATAAATGGCGTATAATGCAGCAATGTGTAGCTGAAGCACTTTTCTCTCGTAGCAGACCAGCATCTGCTTCCTTTTCTCAAGAACGAGTGTCGTCAAGTCGATGGCCTGAAAGTCGGTGGTTTGGTCCACCATTCTTGGGAGTCCATTCCTTGATAAAGTGATACCATAGGTGGCTCCAAAAGGAGGCTACCCAGTTTTCCGTGGATACTACTGTGTAATTAGGCATTTAAGATGTCAGAAAGCAAGAGTGACAGACAGTGACTTATCGTCAAGTAACTATAAAATAGTAGTAAAATTTTGGATGAAAAGTATAGAGATTTTTCTTCCTTCTTTGATATGCGTCCAAGCAGTAAACCAAGAAACTATTGCCAACTCCTAGAATGACGCCAAATTATGTGCCAGCTGGGTTTTAAACTTTTTTCAACTTGTAAATGTTCAAAGCTCAATCTTCTTTCAACTTTTTATCATGACTTTGGTTACAGGGTAATTGACTTTAGAGATGGAAACTAGCTAGAAGTGCATATCTTTTGTTGTGGTGAATGTGAAACCTAACTTGAGGTATCTTTAAGAACTAAAAGTGCTTGAAAGTTGGAATCTTTAAGACCAAATTGTCACTGATTTTTCTTATAATATTTCAAAGAGTTAAGACTACTGTCTCCATAATTAAAGTGGTAAGTTCATTAGCAGTAAGAAATGTACTTGTGCACGAGTTAAGCTCATATGCAACAGAACACGTACGTAGTAAAAAAATACTCCGATCCATATCATTTTGTTTGTTGTAGCAGCCAATAGGCGATCAAGTCAAGCTGCATGCAACTCAACAACCATAAACGGAGGAGGAGCCGATCGAAGAGGAGGAGGAGGATATATATATATATATATATATATGTATATATATATCGCGCGATACATTCATATTCCCACGATCACCCTTGTAGTTGGGGGTTTATCTGATGATGCCATGTTAGTAGGCCCCAAAAGATGCTCCCAAAAATAAAAAAAAAATAAAAAAAATCCCAACCGCTCACATGGAACCATATATATATATATATCCATTTTGCTCCTAGCATTACAAACTACATCCTGTAATTATGAACTAGTGCATAATTTTGCTATACATAATTTTCTTGTATATATATACTGTACGTCTTTTCCTATGTATCCTTGATATATAACATGTGCTACGTACAATACCATTTGTATAGTCTAATTAATTAATGTTGAAGAAAGGCATTAATTAGTATTAATTAAATACGGATCCTAGCTTGGAAATCATGGTTTCAGAGGCAGACCAAATCCGTGCAGCTTCCGACGAGTTGGATGCCAACTTTGAGGCTGGAGCTTCATTGCAGTCTGCGAAATATTTTCCGGTCACGTTTAAGAGTCTCGGATGAGTTGCCACGTAGCAAGTCGTCGCAGCAGCCTGAATAATTAGAGATTCATTTTTACACACATTATTGTCGTTGCAGCTGCTCTCTTGTCTTTTGGTTCGTTTGGACTTAGGAAGGTTTGTTCGAGTCTCACTCAGTACGTATGAGAATAAAAAAAAATAATGCACTTTTGCATCTTATATACTGCATGTTTCGATTAATTTTTTACTTGTCTCAACATATGATGATAAATAATTTATTGCATATGGCAGTGGAATGAATGAAAGCACGCAAGAGCCTAATGCACCCTGTTCGAGATGTCAATATATATATATATACACACACACACACACACTTACTTAAAAAAATGCAAAGAGACATGACATGCAGATAAAAATAAATGCGCCCTCAGTCGAGCTGTGCTATATATGTATACATATATAGTGGTTGGTGTACTTCAAGAATGAATAGTGGTGTAAATTGGTTTAAAGGAGGTGTGTCGTGTCACCCCTCAACTATTCTATTTGAACCCACCCCCAAGGGAGTTGGCTGTGTAATGCATGCATACATGAAAAGGGCAGGCTTAAATATAAATATAAAAAAAAAAAAAAAAAGTGGCAGTAATCAACCTAACCTGAGGGATGGTTTTGAGGAGCTTGGAAGCCAAAAAGAACACCAGATCTGCACGGCCACATGTGTATATGTTTGTAAATTGTATCTGGATCCTGTTAAAGACACAAGACTAGGCATATCCTAGACAAAAAAAAAAAAAAACGCAAACGCATGCATGCACACACAGTTAATTACTTGAAGTGTTGATGATGAATGAATTGGGGTACCGACCGGTAATGAGACCGTCTCGTTCTCTAGTAAGTCGAGTTCTCACAATCCCTGGATGTACACAATTCACTGTCACATTCGCCTCCATCTCCTCCTGCGACATTCACCGGCCATATTAATTATCGATCACCACTCCCATCTTTAAGTTACTACTACTATATGCCTTTTGTATCCACCAATACCGACACCTGCAACCTCATTAAGATTAGATACCAACAAAATCTACTTTTTCCGGTAGCAGAATTCACTACGACTACGACAACATAAAATTGATCACCGCCGTGCCATCCACAAGTACGTAGCAGTAGTAGTAGTAGTACAGCAGCAGTTCGATCGATCAGGAAACTTACTTGGAGTCTCTGAGCAAGTTCCTTGGTGTGCAAAACGTTAGCCAGCTTCGACAGAGCATATGCACGTGTTGCATCGTAATGACTGTCCAGCCCCAACACAAATAATCTTCTAAGACCATTTCATTAACCAACAACCAAAGGCAAAAGATAAAACAAAAGCTAGCTCCACAAATTCTTAATTTCTGTACGTAATTAATTAAGGAGGGATTTGCATATTTTAAAGCATTGATACTTCTTAGTTGTGACTATATATATATATATATTCTCACAAGTTGAAATTAAGTGCCACGTATCATGTACTCTTGTCTGTCCTAATATTGCTTGCAAGATACAGGACTAAAGAAGTGAAGTCTGCCCTTTTTCAATTCTTTTTTTTTTTTTTTTTTTTTTTGACCCGGCCTGCTGCTTAAAACAGCTGCATTTACTTCGGTATCGGGTTGCGATCCCTGTCTTTAATGTTTGTGATTTGTTGCATTAATCAAACTGCTCACCTTCTGCTTCTGGTTATGGAACTCAGATAACTGATCGGGTCACCGGAGAACCAGCTGTGGATGCTCGAAGACACGTTCACTATTCTTCCCTGAACGCCGGTTGACTTGGCAGTCTCCACCATCTTGGTTACCAACAGCTTTGTCAACAAGAAGTGACCTGTTTTTTTAAATAAAAAAAAAAAATCCCAAAAAATCAAAAAGCACACAATTGCATACCTGTTATTCACATACATCTATCATATATGCATGGCCGTGCCAGTTTATCTGTTTTTTCTATTCCCTTTCTTTCTTATTGGAAACATTACCTAAATAGTTGGTAGCAAAGGTCATCTCGATTCCATCCTCGGAAATGGCATGCTCCTGTGTGAATTTTCCGGCGTTGTTTCTGTTACAGATTTAGTGAGACACTTGATTAAGGAAACACGTTACGTAATTTTCAAGATCGAGTACTTGAAAAATTCTGCATCTTCAGTTGAAGATACCTATACATAAAATAAACAAATACTAACTCTTAACATTTAACCATAACGTACTAACATCTGCAACTCATTCCCCTCTGTCCTATCTTCTACCAAATGAAGGAATAAACCCCGTAACCGTACGTAGTACCATCTCCAGAAAATATTTTATAGAAAAAAAATTACACATATACTAAAAAATTGCAGTACTCGGATGGAACATCATACTACTATTGTTATCTTATGAAAAACAGTTAACAAGCATTTCTGCTACTAATGCATATTTTTGTAAAATACAACGAAAAGAGTAATCCAAGAGAAAAAAGGGGGAAAAACGAGGGGTTTTTTGGAAGTGTGATCAATAACGGGTACTTACATGAGGAGATGAAGGGGTAAATTAAGAGAGCGGAAGTCTGCAACGAACTTTCTAACGGAGAAGAAAGAGCTAAGATCAAGAGGCATGACAATAATGTCGGACTCTGGAAACTCGGACAAAATTCGAGCCTTGCTATCCTCGGCGGCTTTGAGGCTCCTGGCAGGGAGGACCAGCCTGGCTCCCCGCTTAGCCAACACCCTAGCCGTTTCAGCACCGATCCCCGACGTCGCACCTATATATATATATATATATATATATATTAATGCGACAATATACTAAACAACCATAAAAATATAACAGTCATAGTATAACTGTCTAAGAGAAAACGTAACCAAGCTAGGCAGGGGTGGGAGGTGACAGGATGGAGCGAGGGAGGGAGAATGGAACCCTTTGATGGTGTGGCTATTTTTCCTTTGGGATATTATTTTACCTGTGATGATGGCGGTGATGGAGCGGAGATCAGGGCAGTAGTCGGTGACTTGTTCGGCGGTGGACTTGGAGCCAAAGCCGCTTGGCCCGGCAGAGCCAAGCAGGTACTTAACAGTTTCCAGCATTTGCACTTGATGATGGAGAATTATAACGTAGTATATAAAAGCAGCAGCGTTTAATTCTGTACTACGAGTATTTAGTCGGTGGCATGGGACCTGTAACTTATACTACTAGGGAATGAGCTAAGCTAAGTGGTAGCAAGAAGAAGCTACCATACCATCACTTTTCGGGGTCCATGCATATACATCGAGCAATGAATTGACGACTGCCACTGTAGGTGATGGAAGGTGCTGTGTAATGCAGAAAGATGTAGTAGAAAATACTTTTCCGGAGAGTCGGCAGACAGGGAATAGTGCAGGAGGAATAGTGCTTGCAATTTACGTAAGCAATAATGGTTACTGCTGGACTGCTAGTGCTTGTGGATGTGATGGTGGACGTAGACTTTTGATTTTGCTCTTGTCAATTAATTTCTACTAGTTGTGCGGGCTGAGACAGAGAATTGCTGGCGTCTGTTAGCCGCTGAAGGCTGCAACTCACGGAGCGCAGACAATATAATACTACTAAATGAACTCTTTCTTTTGGAGGAGGAGGAGGAGGAGGAGGATGATGGATAGATGGCTTGGCTGGTGATCAAAGATGATACTAGAAAAGAAGGAAAAGGAGGAGATGGGATTTTTATAATGACACGACTTAGGAGGGAGAAAGGGAGGGATTAGGGAATCAATTATTAGGAGAGTTGGCGCGTATTATATCTTTGTCATTTGATTGATGCATATTTTAATTGATTTTCCATTTTTTTTGGGTACCAGTAAAGCTTTAACTCTTTCTTTAATTTCAAATTCAACCGGTCTCTTAACTAACTTGACCGCCACTTTCTACCTTTCCTTCTTTTTTCATTTCTTGTTTTTTCCGGTTATCTTTTCTTGTTTTGTGTGATTTTGCCTTCTTTCTTACCAGATTCACCATTTTAGACCGTCCTTTTTATTATACAAGTAATACGTTGCCGTAAGTTTTTTCTGTACCAATAAAATGTACTACTACAAATGATAATGAATTAAAATGCCATCAACTAACTTTCCTTAGGTGAGTTGACTATCAAGTGAAATATAAGGTATATGTTTGATTGCAGGTCAGGACCACCGGCCATTTGATCCAGTGATCATCATCCTCTTTGGTGATGCTCAAGGTTCAAATTTGACACAATATGTGGCTGATCTTAGTTGATCATCTCCCCTTACCCCTTCCCTTTAGATTAGGCTAGATTAGTAGTGTATCCGTGTGATCTAAAAGTGGGATCTTCTCCCTCTAATCGCTTAGGTTAGAGTAGGAGTAAAAGTTATTGATTGACTAAAATTTTTTTTTTAAAAGAAATAAAATGCCATCAAAATAATCATAACCTTTTTTTTGGTGTAAGATCTCTCACTTACACACTCTCTCCTTATCATCCAACCTATAGCTTCCCCCAAAACAATCACAACCTTATCATTGTTGTATGTCTCGATTTATGAACAAATTTGCACATAGCATTTTTTTTTTTTTTTGTAAATTATGCAGAAGAATCAAAGTATCCATTAAATATTGGCTGAATTTAGACATGTAGAAACTATCATGTGAAAATTAAATGACCTAGACGTTTTACCCTTAACTTTTTCTTACATGGTTGTCACGCCAGGGAATGGGAAAACTTAAATAGCATTCAATTTAAAGATCAGGGAATGGGAAAAATAGCATTCAATTCAAAAGTTGTACCTAGAATACCAAGATCATCGTGCAATGGAAAATGTTGATCATCTTACGGATACAGAAGTAGGGACAAGCTAAACTAAAAGGTATTTCGATCGTCAAAGAAAATAAAGTCAACTGTTTGCTGGTTTGGCATTGTAAAACTGTGATTGGTTAGAGGCAACGGTCGGTGATTTAATTAAACACCAATTGCACCAACACAAATAGGCCACAATCCACACAAAGGCTAACCCAACACGGGAAAAATTTTCAAAAATGAAAAACTCAGAAAGAAATCGTGAAATCTGAGTATAGTTGTAAGAAGGGGGAAAGGGGGAGGGATGAGATGGGTAACACGAGAAAAAAAGACAGTGTAAGTGAGAGATTTCAAATTCGAGAACCAGTACATACGTTACGTTACATTGAAGGGGGGGGGGTAAAGATTGAAATCAAGAGTGGGATAAAATTCAAGGTTGCACAAGGGTAGTCTTGATAGTTTTCCTTGATAATCAATAGTTAAAGAGGGATCGCACGTGAGGGTAGGGAGACGAGTCAATCTACGGCCTCGAATCTGTGATTTGCTCTCTTAATGTGTCTCTATCTTGGGATACATAACAGAAATTACTGGTCAATCATTCGCAAATGACCTAAACCCTCCCAACCCTTCAATGAAGAAACCCGCCTGATTTACATTATTATCTTGAATGTGCCAACACATGCAATTGTATTACTATCATGGGACGCCACAAATGCCACTTTTCATTGTCAAAGTATATCACGTATCCATCCATCCTTTGTTTCTCTTCCCTTCCAAGGCATCTTTTCTGTGTTATTTATCACTAAAACTAGGACTTCTTGATTCCTACACTTGTCAGAAATTTCATTTTTTGGAACCCATACCATAATATACAAACAAAGCGTGGAGTACGTACTTGATTCCCATTATCTTGATTAAAATAGCTGATCACTTTCTGATCAGGAATCTTACGAATAAGGATTCCAGTTACGGTACGACGTAAAAGACTCGTAATCTGGTAACTATGCTACAGTCCAAATATGGTGAACTTCTGTTATGATCTCATAATTGCCGAATCAATGCTTAGTTCTTTCTTAGTTAGTAATTCTTAAAGATGAAGGAGAAGTAGAAGAAAATATGATGATTACTCGAGCCACCCTTTTGTGACGGGAAAAAGGAGAAAAGGTGGGTAGGGCCTTCAATGGTTGTTTATTTATTTATTTTTCCTTTATGAGCCAACAAAGGTTGCATAACAAAAGGAAAAGAAGTCACTAAAATTCAGCTTTTTGAAGCACTTCTTCAGCTCCCGTGCCTTCAATCCATGCGCGGACCAAGACGCCCCCGCCACCACTCGCCTCTTTTATCTTATTGTTGCTTAACATATATAGTAGCAAGTGTTTTTTTTTTTTTTTTTTAATCTTGCAAAATGCTGCTTTTTCCTATGGTGATAATATGCCTATTTCATTTCTTGAGAGTCGAGTATGTACTAATTATTTTTTTTTGGCTACCAACGATACATTGTATAACCTACTCTATCCTAATCTAGGGGGAGAAGGAGTCTAAGGAGGCTAGATCAAGAGAGTTTTATGACATTATCTTTAGATTTTTTTTGCTGCAGGTGATGCTTGAACTCTCACCTATAGTCCAAATCCCTCCCTGATGGCCTAAGCTCAGTGGTTGAGTATGTACTAATTAATTTGACCAGTATTCACCATTGTCGATCTCTCATTCACAAGTCACAACACAAGTGTGTGTATATATACATATATGTGACCTTGCCACATGCTCACATTAGTCACGACAATTATATTATATGCTTGAGTTGTGCATGGCGATTATTGGCACAGCCGATAATCGTTGACCGGAGATGGTGTACGTACCTATATACATGTACATGTAGATCATGACGATGATGTAAATGAATCCCATGAACCTAGCTGGTAGCCCTAATGCAAAAGTTATACTACTGCTACTTAAATTGTCAAGTTAAGCATCTTTCGAGCCTCTCTGTTCTTCAATTTCTGGAGGAGAAAGCGAAGCCACGCAATTGCCGGAGCAACTTCAACAGGTACGCGGTCAAACTAAAGTTTAAGCAAAAGATAGAAGGTCAATTAAAACGTCTCCGGAAGGAAAAAGAAGAGTACTTATTTTGATTAAGCTGCTAGTCTTCCAAAGCGGAAATATTAAAGCCAATGCTAGATTTTTGTATTAGCATATTAGCACATGGGGAAGAAATTTTGAGATTCAAAACGAAACAGCGAACTGCTCGATGCAAGTACCTACGTTCGAAATTCGCAACCCTTCCAGAGCTGTGAGCATCCTTTAGAATCAAAGCTATGAGTCGACTATCGCCTTCACATTCCCCACCTAACCATTTTTAAATGTTTATTAAAACCTTCTTTTTGCCTTTAATTTTCCACCTTCATCAGATCCCATTCACTCTTCCTGTATAGAGTGCTACGTGTTGCTTGAGAACACATTTGTTTATGGTTGATAGCCAGCTAACTCTCAAGTCTAATCCACTTCAACGGTTTCTGTAATGGACCGGTCTAATTCTTATGTATAGGGACTAGATGTCAGAAATAGGGGAAGAAAAGGTTAAAGCTGGGCACTTTTCTCGTCCTCCTGCCGAGGATCAAGCCTGGAGCATAGTAGCTTTGGCAGGGTTGAGAGAATTTATATGCAACCATGGGCTTTGTTTATTCAGATCCCCAAAGTTTAGCTTTTGATTTAAATTAACCATTCTATTCATACTCGTGTAGCTGGGAGTCAGGGATACGGTAAGCAAAACTAATTATTGTATTTGACTAAGTACTATGGCCAATTGCGAGCGTGCAAGAAACAAGAATCTTCTTCTTCTTTTTAAAAAAAAAAAAAAAATTTTTGGTAAAGACAACTATTAATTCATGCACGGTCCTTTACTTGCATTGGAAGGTATGAAACATGTACGACAATGGGGAGCCAGAAAATGTACAGTAATGTCGTGTTCATTGATGGGGGTATGCATGCATTATTGAGATTCCTCCTGCGGGCAGTGTTTCTTGAAAGTTCAATTAATGAAAAGTATGTTTTGACGCTTGAGGAAACTGGCGTACATGCACGTATTGCAACTCTGACAAAAATGTTTTGTCCGACTAATTATTGTCAGCAGGTGATACCACCATTACCTAATTAGTTAATTAGTGCAGGAAATCAATACAAATTTGTTCGTGGAATTAAGATGGCGTTCAACCCTTCCTCCCAAATTAAAAGGATTGATTAGAAGGGTGTTGCAATTAAAAGTAGCTAATGTGTTTGGGTTTGATTTCTCTTTCTTTCTTTAACTATATATTAGGATAACAAGTTTTGTTGGCCAACTCAATTTGACTAGCGGTATTACCACAAGTGGATCGAGGCGAGGGAGTCCGGATCATAATTAAATACACTAATTTAATTAATGATACTCCAATCGTGGTGCTGCTGATTAAATATATCATCCCACTACAATTAGTACCATATCTTAATTTATTCAATGAATGATTTCCTTGAAGTAGAGTAGAATTACTACTTAATGAATCAACAGATTGGTTTGCCTTTGGTGTTTTATGTGTCAAAGGGGAGACCTGCGCTGGATCATAGACTCATCAATGAATGAATGAACACGACTATTCTTCTTCAATGATTGCCACTCACTATATATTGTTGTTTCCGCGGTCTTGGAAGGGACCCCTCCTTCTTACTTCTTAGTAGGATACCCTGTTTCCTACATTATGACCAATCTTTTCCTCTGCCCCTCTTAAGTTAAGTATACAATCTTGACTTGATCACCCACTAATTTGTTTCTTGTTTTCTTTCTTTTTTTTTTTAATCAATTATTCATTGGTTGATCTCCTTTTGAAAAACAACTCTAGTACCACCCTCCTTAAATCAGCACTCAAGGTCTGTGATAAACTAAAAGTAACTTTTACTACCTAATATATACTTGCCCCAAAAACAAACTAGTATAACTAACGCATCAAATTCCCCAAAATCGAAGCTTCCCACCTTCCTTGCCTATCATATGGACGCATAGTTCTTGTTACCTTTTGTCAATCTACAAATGTGGCCACCGGCCCCAAGTATGAACATTAATTAAAAAAGCATGCAGTTGGTGAAAAGAACGATCATGTAAAGTTGAGGGTAAAATATATACTCGCATTGTCAATCGTGGGATAAATACTGAACTTCAAAGTGCAAAAAAAAAAAAACATATCCCTCTTCTCGAAGAACCTTCTACTTTGCTTCATGTGAACTCCTGATTTGCCATCAAGGCATCTGAAGTATACAAATTGAACTTAATTTTCTCATCCTTATCTATATTCCAATCAAATTGCCTTATTCATATTTCATTTTATAACACTTTTGTGATTAGATAACACCCTTAAGTTTAGATTATGTGCCAAAATTAGCTGAAGTTTATCAAACCTAAGATAACTAGTAATAGTTCACGTTCTTCTTCGTACGTGATTATATTAACTAAAATATAACATCTTTTAGGTATACATTTTTAGTGAAATTTAATTTTTTTTTATCTCGTAATAGAATATTTTATATTTTTAATTAATTTCTTTAACCAAATGATTGTTACAAAGTTCAATGAGATTCAAACTTTTTGATTTATTGATTTTTAAATTTATTTTGAGCTTTTTAGTAAATTATGGATTCCATTTTGACAAGCAATTATTAATATGGTCATGTTCTGCCGAAATTGTTATTTAATCGCAATATTTGTACCATTAAATCATGATATTGAATTTTTCAATGTCATACGAAAGATGTTAAATTGAAAATATATGTACACATGTTAAGTGTGAGCCTAGGAAATAGAATTCACAATTAAATAAAGATTTAAATTGTAAAATCAATTTTAGAGAGGTATTAGAGTAAATGAATTGGCTTATTAGATTTTGTCATTTTAATTATTTTCACCACACTTGCTCTTTCTTTTACTCCTTGACAAGATCATTTACCAGCCACAGTTTAGAGGTGCTTTTTTGACTTGTGGGAAAAAAAAATCCTTGGTTAAGTTTCCAATGAAATCAACAATTTTTAACGAATGAAAACAAAATTTGTATCAACATTTTGAAAATGTTTTTTGCTAAGACAAACAAAATGCAATTGTACAATTAAAATGAATTAATTATTTATAAATAAAATATGTGAATCTTGCTCATATCCAACTTTGCATGAACCTTTTATTATTCTACCTTATATCTTTTTAGATAAACTTTTCAAATTTTTATGAATTTGAATTGAATAATGTGAGACGCATAATTGAATTTGGATCATTCATTTTGCGTTTAAGTGTTATTGATGTTAATAAAGAATGTAAATGATCTATACCCGCTCAATTATCTTAGATGGGCTATCTAGTTGTCAAATAAAATTCAATTGATAAAAATAGTTGAATTTTTTTATATTGATAAATAGCACATAATTATGCATCTGTCCCGTGATATTCATATCAAGATTCTCAAATTGAATATGGACTCCGTTCTTCTTATACATTTCCCTTTTATTCTAAATGCATTTATTTATTTTTTGATACTAATGTTTTTTTACTCCTAGAATTGTGGCTAATGCAATTGATCGCACTATTTCAAGCAAGAAATTGCTTCGGTTAATAAACTTTGACACTCATAAGAATTGGAGATGGACTGCAAAGGCAGCTAAATAGTTTTAATAGGGAGTTTTTCATTTTAATCACCAACATTTATTGAGATTTTATCATTTGGAATGTTTCATATTTTTAATTACTACCACAATTAACCTGCAATAGCGTTGATTGAAAGACGCGAGGGCAATATAGGTACAACAAAAACTAAAAAAAAAAAAAAAAATGCTTACACTCTACAATGCTAAGAGTCATCATACTTTTAATATATTAATAATAATAGATGGATAGATGGACAGATAAGGTTGGTTGTTAATAGAAGCAGCAAACAATTTGATTAGAATGCGGAGTGGGAAATTGAGTTCAAGTCTGATGCTTTAGATATCAGGAGTTTAGGTAATAGAGTACAAATTCAGATCATCAAAAGAGAAACTGGAAGAGTTTGATTGGAGTAATTTTTAGCTTTATATAACATGGCAAGACAATTAGCATCAATTATGTGCAAGTCATTATTATGGTCTTGGCAGCAAGCTATGAAGTTAGGAAATCACGGGCAGCCTATTAAATATTAATCAGGATCAAGGTGATGCCAAAGGAATCAACTTTCATCCGTCTCTTTCCTGATTGCTACAGAAATTGAGAATGCTGGACTTTGGGCCTCTGTACCATTTGCATGATTGTGACTAAAACAACACACGTTTTCTGGCTAATCTCCAACAAATTAGGCTTTTTGGAATAGATTATGGTTTCTCACCGTGAAAGAAATCTATCAAGCGATGACCCGCCATCACCACCCCAACTAAGTAGGCCCCAAACCATATGCGGATGATCATCTTCTCCTGCTGCGTCATGCACCACCCACCACCACCAAATTAAGCTAGAATTTGAGATCGGAGATTAGCATTATGATCCCTTGATCGGTCTCATTGGTTGCGTTCCGTTCATCATGCTTGTTACCCTTTTGTCGTCTACAGCATTTAATAATTCCAGTTTGGCAACGAAAAAGAACATATGTTACAAATCAACAGGCAACTAAGTACTCCTCCTAGGTCCCAACCACTAGCCTCGTAATTGGTGGTGCTTAGCAGTGACAATAATATCTTTCCTAATGCCTACTTCAATTAACCGATCACGAGTACAGGGAAGTTTTAAGCGTCGAATCAATTTTTCTTTTTTAAGGTTAATGAGTACAGGTAAACTTAATTAGAGGGCGCTTTTTCTTAATAGATTGATTAGGAGTTGAGAAGGTTTCGTTAAGAATAAAAAGTTTCGAGTTTAAAACTCTCTTCCGCTTCTCGTTTTTTAAATCCCATTTCCCGCGCTGTGAAAGGGAAAAAAAAAAGGGATTAAATAGGGGATTAGATGTATAGAAGATAGAACGCCCTACCACCTGTGATTTTTGAGATGCAAATATAGAAGGGCAGAAGCCTGCTAGCTTGTGCGAAAATGGGGTTTGCTATCAAACCCTCTACCACTCGTGCGAAAATTAGTGCGCGGGCCGGCATGTTAAAAAGCAAAGATAGAATAGCACAAACCAGAAGCCACAGATAGGGCAGGGGAGGGAGATTTAGACACTGTGGGAAAAGGATGAATTACGCACTTGAACATCCAGTTTTGCATCATGGGACCAAACCTTGTTTTCTTTTCTTTTCTTTTCTTTTTTTTCCTCCTTTTTTGGGGGGTACAGAAGGATTATCAGACGGCATGGCACAATGCAGGAAGATTTAGTATCTGTACTACACCAAAAAAAAAGAACAGTGAATTGATTCTGCTTTATTAGACAAGGACAATTTATATCAATGGCACATTTCAACTCCAGTTACAGGCTAAGAGGTAATGAATTGCCAGCTGCGACTTTTAAAGATGACAGAATCTTCAAATTTTACCAACAAGTATTATATGTAATGCAGCCTACATCTTTTTCGCTACAGTAGAGCAGGGTTATATGTTTCTTTATGTCCTTGCTCACTGGCAACCCACCTTCACGTCTGCTGGCCATCCAAATTCCTCTAAAAATGCCAATACAACTCCATTTGACCATCCAAAACCTGTCTGCGTTGAACCACACCAAGTTTCAGGTAAAATTCCATAAACAGTAATCATTCTAGTGCCTGGTTAGCAAAAGATGGAATATAATTTTAGGATAAGAAATTGAGTGGCTCACAGGAAAGCAAAGGAATTCCTTTGGATGAATAAACCATAATTCTAAGCATCAGAAGTACAATACAAAAGCTTGTATTTGGGGCGTGTAAAACTTACTTGAGGCTTATATTCACCGCCACCTCCGAATTCTCCACATTTTTCAACATCGTACTTCTCATGCATTGCCCCTGTTTCCTGGTAAACAACATAATTGGTTCTAATCCATCTCAATGCAATGTCTTTGGCTAATGAATTTGCTTGCTCCGACCCATATCTCACCAATCCCTCAACAATTAGGTGTTGAAGAGGTGCCCAACCATTTGGAAAGTCCCTGTTTGAAACTCAGTCTAGGTTATAACTTCACGCAGTAGTTTAATCTATCAGCTTAATACAAGTGTGTATCGACATAACAGAAATTGTGTACCATTGTTGTCCTGTATTTGTCAAAGAAGTTGCGATCCCTGCAGGACGAAGCAAGCCTGAAGTTTGGAAACTTTGAATGACTTTCTCCATAATCATTGCGTCTTCAATTACCCAGGGAAGAGAATCGCTATTAGTATACTTAACCCAAAGTAAATGAGTATGTCCCCAGCAAAGTAACATAACTAGAGATATTTAAGGGGTTTACTAGATAGTTGAATTTTTACCAGAAACTTTTGGGATTACTAAAATATTTCTATCAAGACAATGTGGTGGAGCTCAGACTAATTATGCAAATCCAATTATGGCTTCAGCTCACAGCTCACGTCTAGCTCAGACTAAATATGCAAACCCAATTACGTCTTCACCTCACAGCTCACGTCTAACACAAGCGTTTCAATGCAGAGAGATGGCATACGGGAAAGAAAAGAGAGACAGTATAGCAGAAACCTGAATGAAACAAGTTGACCCACAAGGGAATGAAGTTTGATGCAAATGATTTCTGATTCTGGTTTGAAGCTTCCCAGGTATATGCATCCTGCAGCCGACGATCATTCCTCAGAACTTGTATTGTTGTCAGATAAGTCATAAAATGTCCTCAAATTTGCATAAGCATGTCACCTTGGAAGTATTGGTCTCAGCAAGCCAGTAATCAAACCACTGCCCCTTCTCTGCATTCCAAAGTATTGCATTCATTGCCTTTTTCCTAGCTTCAGAAGCTTCTGTAAATCTTGCAGCTATGCTACTCTCTCCAGTAACATTTGCCAAAAAGGCTATGTCAAGTTCCATCTGGACACCGACCATAAAATTTACTTGCCAAATTTAAAGAAAATAACTTTCCACTACATCATTCATAAGGAATGAGCTGATATATCACCTTCAGAATGAATGAATTCAAATCCACAGGAACTATGTATGTTGTAGACAATGTTGTAAGATCAGATGCATTCCTGAACCAAGCCATGAAAATGGTCAGACTCTCTTACTGAAGCAGAGGTTAGAATACTTCCTTTTATGTGTTTCTAATGAAGGCTCACATTTTGCCCTCAGTTAGGTTCAAGATTCAGGGTATCAGCTATGTTGCGGGGAAGGGAGAGAGGAATTTTTTAGTCACATCAGTCAGCCAATTAGAATGTCACGAGTATATGCATCAAACTGCAATCAATTGAACTCTTCGGCGACACCAGCATGAGCAAAAATTTGAGTTGCTTTGGTCCAAGATGCACATTTGAGGAACAAATAGCATTCATAAACAAATTCTGTAAGGTAAGACCTTAAAAGAAGCTAGCATGTGCAGACACTCAAGTTGCCATAATCCATGATGCACATTCATGGGGGAAAAATCCGTCAGGAAACATATTACCATACAAGACTATTAGTTATTGAAAAAAGATACTTGAACAAAGATTACTAAACCTCAAAGGATATTATACCTCATACTTAAAACAAAAAAGAAATGGTATCAAACCTCATCCATCTAGTACTGAAATCCCATCCAGATTCAGCTGCTGATGCCAGTTCACGGTACAGCTGTGTTTTCTCACAAACATTTGAAAGCCTTGAAGCTGTTTCTTGGTCCTGTGAAATCAAAAGTTGTCATGAGCACAAATTATAACAAACTATAATTAACTCGATAAATGCATGTTTAACTGATTAGACAAGAGGACTTCAACAGCTCATACAATTGATGAAGATTCAGGCCTAGGAGTATTCCACATTGCATAGTACCGACTTAAATTGTGGATCTCTCCTTGAGCATCTTTAATGGACACCTTATGTATTCCTGTAGTTACAAAAGCAGAGAAAAGGGGATATTAATCATATAAAATCAGAGAAAAGAGCTTTCAAAAGAATTAAATACATATAAACAGAACATGAAGCAGAAAGGTGGATAAACCGAAAAGTCAGAGCACCCAGAGAAAATACAAAAATGAAAAAGGAGATTGAAGAGCTGCATGGTACCTGAATTCCAAAACTCATACTCCTTAAGCAGCGCAGGAAGGGAACTTTTGATAAATTCCTCATCTCCTGTTTGATTGTATATGTTAAAGATCATAGAACTCAGGAGTGGGGGCTGGCTGCAAAGGTCATTCATGTAGCTTTATTTCATCTTCGCCATGGAGAACATAATGAAAAAACTCAATATAGTACTCCAACTTAAGAAATAATAAATGCATGAGTGCAGGTGCCAAGAGGAGAAAGGCCAAGCGAGACAGAAACTTTAATTAGTCTACGAATTGCTCATTAGCAACAGTTTCTATTGTTCAATGAAGTCCGTAGCACCAGAAATGAGCAATTAGCGTGTCTGATTCCAAAACTGTAGGCATTTTCATCAAGTTCACTTCTAATTATTTTCTATAATTTGAAAAATGTTTCATTATAAGACAAAATATCAGAACAAATAGTTCCAAAATTTTGAACTTTGACTCCAATTAGCTACCTTAGAATATGGTACTCTTCGCAGAGGCGGCAAAAATATGTGCAGCACATTGTGGAATTGTCTATGAGCATTACGAAACAAGTATGAATGATTCACGAGAAAAGATTGATTCTTGGCAACCCATCATCTAAAGAAATCATGAATTTGCAGGTTCAGATTGGTAAAACCTAGCAATTCAGCTAGACAAAAAAGAAAGTGTTCACGGATTCCTTCACTACAACCTGAAAATCATCTTCTAGGTTTGCAGAAGAAAATCAGCATAAAGAAAACTAATAAAAATGCTTACCTCCTGTTAGTGTAATATGCCCTTGCACCATTAAGTACATAACCGAATTCATCAATTAAGGAAATAAGGTTGGTCACGATTCCTTTTGCCGTGACATACATTTTACTGGCCAGCAAGCCCCTGCTCGGCACAAAAAATTTCCCATAGAATTATGTTCCAAAATGAAGTTATACCAAACAGGCAAGCACCCACGTCAATGAATCAAAAAATTTAAAGGGAAATTTGGTAAAGAATCAAGACTCACGGCCAAGTCAGAAATGACATTCATGAGTTTGACAACTTACCCGCATTTCAGTTTTCACCAAGGCAAGATCAGGATGATTGAATTTTTAAACAAGTAATTTTTGTTACGGTGTAAATCAAGCATAGTGGTTACTTGAAATTACCAATGACTGTGGCAAGCATCGAGGCAACTAAGTAAAAGACCTGCAGGAAATTAAGTTTGAGGAAATGAGGAAAGCAGCTAGCATACTAGGACAGTTACTCTCAGAGCTAGCATAGCTCACAACAACCTATCCTGCTGCCTTTCTTAAGGTACATCTGTACATTACTCCCCACCCAGAATTGGCACAGCTCCTGTACTTCTAATCCCATAGAATTTGCCTTAATCTTGAAATAAATGATGCACTAGGGACCTTAGAAATTAGAGCTATGAGGACTGCCTTTGACACATTTAGATACACACTAATAGCCTAAATATAGTGAGCGAATTGATTAAAACCTAATGGTTAGAGGACTTTCTATATTAGAAAGAGCGTTTCATTCTAACTTCTCTTCTCCTTGTCTTTCACGACATCCTGCCCCCCTTTAAAGAATCTGAGAATGAATGGATCTTCCATGTCAAAATACAAGAAAAAATATTCGAATGCAGTAGGCTTGACTGTGGCCTAAACTCTGTATTAAACCATAGGCATCACAGCTTGAAATCCAAGATAACAAAAACTAATCTTGATTACCAGCCTACCCATACTTCTTTCATAATTTCTGAGAGAACCAAGAACCCAATAGGGAGCTAGCAAAATCCCAAGCTCCAACTGTATTAATTCCTTCTACCCTGGATAGTTGACACAACAATCTCAAGAGAGCAAAACAAACAAGATTGTAGCTTGATGAATAAATGGAACAGGGAATTTACAAATTAGACTGACCTGATTACCCAGTAAGAATCCCAGTAATAAACCTCTCGAAACCTGGATCCTGGAATAATAACAGGCTTAGGCAATGGCAGCAAAGTATGCAATTCAGGCTTCTCCAGAACCGTGTCAGAAACTTTCCTGCTCAAATTCTTCCAGAGGGAATGGACTTCCAATGCCCAAGCTCTCATCTCAGGGTTCTCCACATTGGGTAGAAAATCTCGAGGCTCAGCAACAAAGTCCACTGGCTCAGCATACACCAAATCCTCATCAGCACCCTCCAAATATTGGGCTAAAAAATCATTCAAGTCGCTAACAGAAACCGACCCGTTATCAGCAATTGAAAGCTTATTAAAAGCCTCCACGGTAGTATTAAGATTGTATTTCAAGGACACGTCGACGTAAAGCTTGGGATCAAAGTTTTTGTGCCCAAACGTTTTGAGGGACGTTTGTTGAACAGTCTCAAGAAAGGAAACTAAAGGCGTGGTCTTCACAACAGGGCCTGAATCAGTTGGTTTACATGAATCCAAAGCATCAGTAGAAGCCATAATAGACGAGAATGAAATCAAGAAAGCGAATACTATGATCAAGAGCGCCTCTTGCCGGTTAACGGCTGTCTTCGCGTAAGCCATGATTGTGTTGCTGATGACATGGCCCTACTGTTGGGTGTCTGCGTTCAATATATACTGTTCGTTGGGGAAGGGGGGTCTGAAAAGTCGGAGGAGAGGAAGAAGGTGACAGGAAGAACGGCCGGCAGTTGGAATATACGCAGTAACTTAGGTTCAACATCAAAGTTGAAAATCAACACGCAGCTCCTGACTAGATTTGTTTCGATAAGCACAATGCTTCAATGTCAGCTAGTGAGGATCCTCGTATCCTGAAATCTTGCATCAAATATCAATCCTGGCTTCACTATTATTTTTCGGACATATTCCAATTACCAAGCCGACAAAGGAAGAATTCTAGATTCGAACCTTTTTCTTCTTTTTAATGCAAGTGAAGTGCTCGGTAGTCGGTACCTCTCTCACTTACATTATTATCTCCTCAGGCCACTCAACCCATATCTCCCACTCTGAATGGGAACCTATACATATGCAACTCAAGTACATGTTTGTCGTGGAAAGAAGATCAGAAGTAAGGTGATACTATGATGAACATACGACATTAACATCCGAGCTGGATGAAAAACGATCAAAGCCAAACTTATAACCTCAACTGAGGGGCCGTTTTTGCCATTTTCTTCAACTTGTCGTACAATGCTTATATTCATGTCCGAGGAAAACAACAAGGGCAGCAATAAAAGAATTTATTCTTTTTGCCAAAGCTGAAAACATAAGGGCAACGAGAAACTTTTAATTGGGTAGATACTTCATTCACAATGATAGTCGATTGACAATTAGGGTATCCTCTTTTGGTCAAGGCTCTCAAGTATCTTAAGCTATGCACGTGATACCCACTTTGCACGTGATACGATTTCATTGAACGCCGATCCCAATCATAATAAGAGGCCACGCACTGTTAAATCCACACATTTTGGTTGCACAGCATGATGCCCCTGACTGACCGATTTTCATCCACGTTCACTGTTAAATTCTTCTTGCTTGCTTGACTCGAGTGGTAGTTTCAACTTAGAAAGTGCAAATCCAGCGCGTGCACTCACTGGCTCTCTGCCAAAACATGTGCTGGCGTTCAAGCTGTAGAAACATTCAAGCAACGATTAAGATACTGACTTGTTTTATCAACAGAACAAGTGATGAAAGAGCCGAAGGAGATAGAATCGCTCTTAAATTATCTTTTGACTGATCCACCATCCCAATTCAAGGGTGCTTGCTGTTCACGTTACAGTTTTCGATTAAGCAAGGACATGAGGAGGCCATATCAGATGCCCTCCATCCTTTCCATAATTTGCCCCACCTATGATCCTCCATTAGCCAAAGTAAACAACACCAGAAAAAAAAAAAAAAAGAAAACAGTAAAACAATGGTGGACAGAAAACTAAAAGAAACTAGAGAGAGAGAGAGAGAGAGATTTTTGCAGCATAGCATGCTATCAGAAATAGTAAAATTCACAACTTTCGACTGACTCCAATACTTGAAGCAATGCAAGTAGCGACCAAAGGAAAAATGTTAAGCCAGCTCCTCAGCTGTCCCTTCTGTTCTACATGTGGCTCTAGAAATATGACAGAGCTTCAGCAATTGGAACGACAACTAAAGCTGACTAACTTCATCACTGGAGCTTCAAGCCAAAAAAAGTTAAATGTAGCCAACAACTCTACATGCTCCACACACCGACTCAAAAACAGTGAACACCCTGGAAAAGCAAAGTTGAAATAGAACTTGCACAAAAAAAAAATGTACAAGTAAATTAATAAAAGTTGGAAGGCAAAGATACTCCATTCCATAGCTATTTCTCTCCTTCCTGGATTCCCCATCTGACTGAAACTTGAATTGAGCTATGTTGAAAGAATTCACAAATATACAAGGGAAATATATTGCTAGCATGTTACTGGTATTACAAAATATTGCCAAGGTTGTTAATAGCTACATCAGGGAAGAGTGAAACCACGGGCAAAGTAAGAGTAACGTGGGAAGAAAGTTTTTAAACACAAATCTGTACCTTGATAGCAAGAAAAGCAACCTAACTCTATAGACACACAGCTTGGTTGACAATATCTTGATTGATGTAGAATAGGACCTAATCCTCCTGAAGTCAGGTTTGAACTCTTGAATAAAAAGCTTTGTGATTTAAAAGGCAATAGCTGCATGGTATACCTTAACCTAGAACGTTGGTAACCAAACTGGTCAACACATGGAATCAGGAGGAATGAACCAGGATATCAGGAAATCCCAATACAAAATCAGCAATAAGCAAGAAGCAAGACCCCTGGTTCGCAGCCAAAAGTCCAGCGGGAACTAATCTTCAAGATTCCCATAATGTGAGGAAAGAAGTCAAAGAAACAGAAACAGTTTTCAGTTGCTGCTAGAGAAGTTTATAAATTATAACAGCAGAGAACTTTAACTCCCTCAAAAACAATGCACTGGACATCGCTGTGAAGGAAGAAAGCCAGCGGGAATCCATATCCATTGAAGGCTATGGTTCTTCCAGGAATAGGCAGGCTGGAAACTGGACTAGAAGATGCAAGAGTTTAAAAGAGCATAGAGCAAGGCTGTACATAATCCGCTGATGTGCCTACCCTTCTACGTTGATGGGGGTAACGCATAGGTAAGGAAATTTGATACTATTTTCTAATACGCAACCATGCCCCTAGTGCTCCTCTTAGATCACCA
Organism: Coffea arabica; assembly: GCF_036785885.1. Lineage (NCBI taxonomy): Eukaryota > Viridiplantae > Streptophyta > Magnoliopsida > Gentianales > Rubiaceae > Coffea > Coffea arabica. The sequence goes on along the minus strand of NC_092325.1, from coordinate 45,785,579 downwards.
GAAACTATTGCTATTGACAAGCATAGGAGTATGCTGTCCAAAGCTCAACAGGAGAGGAGTTCTTATGCACTCACCACAATTTTTCCAGTGGTGAACAGTTCAGGACAGAGAAAATGTGCAGAAGAAACAATTCATTGTGTCAACAAATTACTTTTAATTTTAATTGTAATGTATTTCCGTATGAGTTATCACTATAAGGATGGAAATATACGAAACCAAATTGTAGCATAAATTGCAGTACGGATGCAAATGATGCTCAATTAAATTCTGCAGGTGATTTAAATGAAAACATTTGCAGGATGCATCAATACAAGAAAACACATCTCCATTGCACCAAAAATTCAATGTGGCTTAGCAAAGGATTCCCCATTTCAAAATGGGCTATGTTGCAATACAGGACAACAACACAAACAGCTTCAAGTCCTCTTAGCTCAAGTTAAAGGTCAGAATTTTTCCTCCTGCAATTGCAGTCACATTGATTAAATAACATTTACCTTTCAAGATGAAAGGGTATGCAGTAAAGCTTGCATTTCTTTTTCTTTTCTTTTTTTTTTTTTTAGAAAAAAGGCTGATAATATAGCTGATAACCGATCATTTCAAACTGCTATCCAAAGTTCATCAAAAACACATGGAGTAACAAATGAGTCAAAGCAATATATGAGACAGGGGTGGTTAATTCTCATATGTGAAAACCCACAAGAACAAAAAGGTGCAAATGTTACAGACAACAGGGCATCAAAAACCCACAAGCGGATGCTTGTAAGAGAAACAGACCAATCTAATAAGCAGAAACGGCAAACGGATTGCAGAAACTTCTTCAAGTTAAATCAACAATTATCTATGTGACCACAAGCTCTAAGCGTGCTGGATTTGTGAGTGTATATAAAATTTGCGATTCCAAACATCAGATGCAACTTAAAGAGAAGACTAAAATCCCAAAAGAAGTAATACTACTAAAATCATTGATAAGCTTCATAAAATATCATATCATCTACCAAAAGAAAAAATCATTGATAAACTTCATAACATAGCATCTACCATGAGAAATTAATAACCAACTTTCAGATACACATCAGGTCAGCTCCAGTCTCTTCTACAATAAAGCATAAACTCTCGCACCGCCACCGCCCATCGCTTTACTATGAACTGCCCACCGGCCTCGTACTCGCCAATAATAGGTTGCTTTACTGATTATTTCATTTACTTGTTCAAGCAAGATTTGGAGGTTCAAGCTACCAACGTCGCGCATCTGGTGTAGTGGTATCATAGTACCCTCCCACGGTACTGACCGGGGTTCGATTCCCCGGATGCGCATTGCATTTCTTTAAGGTATGCAGGGAAAATGCAATTTTGGTTGATTTTAGTCCCCCAAAACAAACATGGATCCTAATGTTTCAAATTTAAAATTGACTAATTTTTTTTCATTTCTTATGCGTGTAGTATTGTAACACCTACCTAAAATTTTAAAAAATAATAATAATACTGAGGATTAATTACTCACACAACTACACTTGTGTAACTAAAAAAAAAAGGAAACAAAAATTATTAAACATACAAAGATATTCATCCAACATCCTAAATTTAATTTCAGTCTTGACCTCTATTCTCTCTCTCTCTCCCTTCCTTTAAAAGAAAATGTAAGACCAAAATTTCTGACAAAGGTCACACAACTCCATCCCAGTGAAAATTGAAAACAAAAAATCACCCAATGATCCTCCTATATGTGCTTCAAGCTGGAAATATTAGGGAACAAATTTGCTTTGGCGCAAACTTTGAAGATTAGAATAGCTCTTGCTTGTCATCTTTGGATGGTTTCCCCTTTCCGTTTGTCTTTCATGTTTTTAAACACTTCAAAACCTCTTCACGGTGTCCATACGAAATAACACTGGCTCTTTCCAAGATTGAAACTTCTAGAATCTCAAGAGCAACAAGAAAATTTGTTGTCAACGTATTTCACAGTAAAAACGTTTTCAATATCTCAACTGCTGTTCTGAAGACCGGAAGTTGCGAGCAATGCAAAGAAGGACTTTTTTTTTTTTTTTCCAGAGGCGATAATAATCGTATAACCTATTCTATCCCAAATTACAAAAAAAAGGGAAGCCTAAAAAAACCTGTGTTAGGAACTAGCAAGTACACGGATCTTACTAGACCAAAAAATTGCATTGGCACCACCCTTGAATTTTTTTTGCTGCAGATGGAATTTGAGACCCCCACCTACACCCAAGGATGGCCATTGAGCCCAGCTCAGTGATTGCAAAGAAGGATGTCTTTTTTTTTTTTTTTTTTTTTTTTTTGCAACGGTAGATGTCCTATAACCTAATCTAGAAGGAAGGGTAAGGGGAGATGGTCAACTAAGACCAGCCACCTATTGTGGCAAATTTGAAGGAGGCAGGGATTAAACCCTTGACTTCTAACATCACCAAAGAGAATGATGACCACTGGACCAAATGGCCAGTGGCGCAAAGAAGGATGTCAATGTAGGCTAAATATTGCCTCGGTTGACAACCTATCAAATCTCATGACGAAAACACTAATGCATAATTCATTATATGGAGCAGCAGTGCGATCAACAAGAGCATAAAGAAAGCTTTTAAGAACACAAATCTGTGTCACATGACCAACAATGTAATATCATGCTTTCAGCATAAAGCACGGTTACTTAGGCACTATGTAATCAATAAATGAAGGCACTTAATAATTCTGTGTCATGATTTTCCCAAAATTGATGAGAGGAACTCCGTGGCAAACACGTATCACCCTCCAACAAATTCACGAGATCACTTCCTCGTTTAAATAGATCTTACTCCTTTTAGTAGCCCTAGAGTGCGTTGACAGATATAATAACGACGCTCTCCCTTCCTGTGTGTGTTGTCCAGAGGTTCTACATTCAGCAAACGGATCACATCACTTTAACTCTGTCAAAAACTTTCTAGCCACAACCTAACTATGATGATTGTAGAATTTTCTTGTAATCCTGGAATGTCCCGCCGAAAGGTGAGACCCTGCCTTCAGATACAACCCAAAGCTGCTCTACGCTTCCAGAAATTAGGTGCTCATCATGGCTCACCTAAAGCAGTAATAGCAACCAGCAAATTTTAAATTACATAAATATTTGTGCTTTTAATTATTTCCTACTTTCAAACGCAAGCATTCATGTGGAGTTCCACGTACCATCAGAACGCCACCTTGGAATAGAACAAGGCCTTGAATTAAAGCTTCAACAGCATCCAGATCCTAAATTATCAGAACAAATGAACAAAAAATTTTAAGTTCCAGAAGAAAGGTATAAACTAGTCAAAAACCCCCCTTTTTATGGAAGAATAAGACATTGAAAGAAAGAATAATGACAGGGACATAGTTGAAAATACCAGGAAAAAGAATTAACCATCTACAGCGTGGCTGTACTTTGTAGAACTTAGGTACCATGTAGTTATTTAAAGAAGCACCAAACACTCAAAACTAAGAAAGTAATCAGAACCGGAAGAAGTATGACAAACTGGATTTTCAAGCATCACAAATCTCAATTCCAGAGAAGTGATATGGTCCTTGAACAACATTGTATAACTGGTAAATCTTTGATTAAAGCAGGAAAAAATTAAACTATCATTTACAGTATGTAATTTATCTGTAGTCACTTAAGTACCACATATTTCACTAAAGCAGCGCCAAACAAAGAGTACAAATCAACTTAGGAAGTATCAGAACTGAACAGAATATCAAAAGTAGATGCTCAAGATTCCTAAATCTCAAGTCCAGAAAAGTGATGTGGTTCTTAAAAAATTGTATCACGGGTAAATCTTTGATTGCAAGGACAAAGCAGCAAAAGCATAGACATTTCACATACTTCATTCAGTATATACCAAGAACACCAAGAAAGTAGAGAACTTATGATTTCCAACCCAATGAGCCAGCGCACTTAGCAAATCTCCCATTGTTTCATAAGACACAACCCATGTCTCTTAACTGCCATGTAAAACATTAATACCCCTTCACAATGTCACAGCCCAAATACCAATCATATGCATACAACTAAGTCAACAACTGGGTCATCTATGGGCCAACTTGTTTAGATGTATGTTGATAATTAATATCCCCAAGGGTACTGAAAATATTTTCTCCAGCTTCCCTAACCACCCAGTGCCTGATGGAAAGAAGGCACTGCTAGGGAAGCAAGGGCCAAATATAAATTGCCAAATTGTTTACAAATCATAAAAATCACCTGTAATTCTAGGTTGAAATCCCAAATCAATACATTCTGCACTGATTGCATGTAACAACTTGTTTTCAATTACTCCTATTTGATTAGTAAACTAAAAGAATGGTGAACCACATGACCATACAACCATACAATTTGAAATGACAGATGCATCAAAAGATTTACAAGTTACTGATACAGAATATAGATTTAAAATGCAATAAATAACTTACAAGATGGTTAGACGGCTCATCTAGTAGTAAGATATGAGGTTTTTTGAAAGTAATCTTGGAAAACGCAACTCTGCTTTTCTGACCACCTGAGTTCACATGATTCATGCAATTAAATGGATTTCTAGAGAGACCTCCAAGTCATAATGTCTCTGGACAACTGCTAAAAAATGCTTTGTTGATGCAATACTCAAGAATGTATCTGATGGTTTAACAACCAGAATGAAAATTGATATACGCCTTTTTTCAACTCTTTTTAAACTGAGAAGAGAAGCATACCGGACAAAGTATACATTGGCTGAAGAGCAAGATTTCCAGTTATACCAAAAGAACCCAAGTGTGCTCGCAGCTTCTGTTCTGGCACGCCCTGAGATACACAAAAAGACCATGTCAGACATCCTACCTGTGCACATTATTTAACATCTTTCTATATAACTAAGGGTCCCATGGATACCATTCACAAGGCAAAGGAATATAATACCTAAAACATAGTAAAACTTACAGGGAAGCAGCGCATCATGTAGAGAAGAGGATTTGATGAAAGGTCTAGACCATCAACGTGATGCTGACTGAAGACGGCAATCCGAACCTACAGGGTATAGAGTAAAATTATCATACCCATCATATCAATTCACAATAGAAGAGACCAAAAATACCAAAATAGATCCACATATCACATAGTAGATTCACATATTAAAATATCTTGAAGAGAGATATTTTCATGTCCCAAATGAAGATGCTAGGCAACATAATTCCACCAAATATGGAAGTAAATGGATGAATTAGCATGTGCCAAGTAAAACAATAAAGATCACTTAGCAATTTTTAATAGGCTACATGCAGTAGCTGAAGCAGGGAAGGATATGTTAAACTGAAAAAGTAATGACCATGAAAGCCTGAGAAAACAGGACCTTAGTATTCAAAATCTCTATATCCCACTGGATTGACTGGTGTAAGATTTAAGCAGGAGAAAAAATATAAAGGTGAATGACCTGCACAACATAATACACAAAACAATAACAGATACCTTGGCTGAACGGAAAACAGTCCCCGAGGTAGGTTGAAGCTCACCCGCAATCAATTTAAGTATGGTCGATTTTCCAATGCCATTTGGACCGACCACTGTCAGATAAATTAGTACACCCAGATTAGAAACCAACTGAAAAATGCAAAATAGTGCATAGAGCATACAAAGGCTGATCTTCTTCAAAAATCTAAAGTAATTCCACACCCACAGACCCCTACCAGGAGACAGAGAGAGAAGGGGGATTTTCCCCTTTTTTTTGGTTTTGTTGGGGGGGGCACATAAAGAAAATGTAGATTCTATGTTGTTGCATTACAATTACATAGGTACTAAACTTCCTTCAACACAAACTCAATTCATGTTACTGCACTTCAGAATAAATATAACAGGATCTGATAACGCATAGGAGAAGATGGAAGATGATAACTTTCAAAACATAATATGAAGTTGGAAATTATCATTATTCAGAAAGGTCTTACTAGCTATGCGGCTATCCAGATCTATTCCAAAATTCAAATTCTTGAACAGTAATGAGCCACCAGGATATCCAAATGATGCATCACTGCAACCATGACAAATTGTCAATCCACATATGTAAGAAAAGATACTAGACGACACCTAAAAAATTTTTGAGAATGTTGGATGCCAACCTGAAACTTATAATCGGTGGGCCAGGTCTATCATCAGGAGAAGGGAACTCAAACTTGTAGCTGCATTTTTTTAAAAAAAGATAATTAGCTCAGCAGTCAAAGAAACTTAAGCTGAGTGTCCAGGTTAAAATATAAAGAGAATAAATGAATGAAAACATACTCAGGGTCATTGATGACTTCATCTACATGTGCCATCCTTTCTAGTGCCTGGTAAATTCAAGAACAAGATAGAAGGTTGGAGATCAATTCTCAACCAGAAACGTGAAATCAAATAAGCTTGAAGTGTAAGACAGAAATAAACTCCTCTCAACCTCAAGAAAATCAAATTTTCACCTTTTTGGGAAGGGGCAACTTTTTAGGTAAGAGGTGGAAATATGGGATACTTGAAAATAATGCAGCCAAAAACGGAGAACCAAAATTTTGAGGTAGAGGTAGAAATATCAAATTTGTTATACTTTACCAAGCAAGGTGCAGCTAAAGATAGAGAAAATATTTTTATCTTATGAAAATCCTCAAAATCAAACAGGTTTTGACAGTTCCCCCAAACAAGAAGGACAAAGACAACAAATGGAGAAAAACCAAAATATAAAAAGAAAAAGAAAGAACACATCATAAAAAATGAAATTTTCAGCATCCATCGAAAAACATTGAAGTTATACAAAAGACAAAAAGTACCTTGATCCTCGACTGAACAAGAGATGCACGCTTCGCATTATAGCGGAATTTGTCAATGAAGGTCTGCCAATATACAATGCAAATCCATTATTGTCCAAATGATGTGTGACTGCAACAGTAGACCAACAAGAAGGGAGGGGGAGACATATACCTGCATATGAGCCCTTGAACGTTCATTTGCCTCAAATGCTTTCTGTTGATTCTTAAGCTGTTCCTCTCGCGTTCTTTCAAATGTATCATAATCCCCTCTGTATGTAGTTAGTTGTTGCCCTTGCAAATGGATAATATCTGTGACAACCTGAAACGAGGAAAGGTAAAAATATGATAGTACAAATATGGCAAAGAAAAACAACCCATACACATGCACAATAATATTATTCTATTGAAACAGTACAAAGGAGGAAAGCTTACAGTATTCAAGAACTCTCTAGCATGAGAAACAACAATAAATGTCTTCGGCCATTTCACCAAGTACGATTCCAGCCACAGGACAGCATGAAGGTCAAGATGATTCTGCCACAAAGGAATAAAGTAAGAATCTGTTCAAGATCTGTATGCTTTCAGAATGGCAAAATTACTAAAAACCTACAGTGGGTTCATCAAGTAGCAACATGTCAGGCTCAATAAATAATGCACGTGCAAGAGCTATTCTCATCCTCCATCCTCCAGAAAATGTTTTCGTAGCTCTCTTTTGCATTTCTGAAGAAAAACTGAGACCCTGAATGAAAGATGTGCCCAAGTTACAAATTTCACTAATAATGAAGAGGCCCAACCAGATTCTACATTCAAATTAACATAAAAGTTCAAGAACTAACAGCAAGAATAGATGCTGCACGCGACTCTGCGGCATCAGCATCAATCAATTCAAGACGTTTGTATATCTCTTCTAGCCTTTGTGCAATGGCATGTTTATCCACTCCAGCATCTAACTTCTCATCAGTCTTACCATCTTCACCTTCTATGTCGACTTGTCTCTACCAAACAAAAAGATCAGATAAAGAATTAACACTGGCAGCAAATTAATGCATTTCAAACCAAAAAGAGGGAAAAAGTAAAAAACAAACACAAATGTTCCACCTGTAATTCAAGGAGATGAGCTTCTTCCTCCAAAAGCTGGGTTCTTTCAATATCAGTGTTCAGAACACATTGCAAAACTGATGTATCATCACCAACCACTTCTTGTTCCACATGCAGTATCTGACAGTTATTTGGAATGCCATCAATGGCATGCATAGCCATGTAGCGCAGGAAAGTAGTCTTCCCTGTACCATTCCTTCCAACAAGGCCTGTTTTCATGCAAAAGTATCTGACTTTGCGGTGACCAATCACATAAGAGAAAGAACTTCACTTTTTTTTTCGCAATCATAATATTCCTATAACCTAATATATTCTATTCTTTTGGAGTCATTATGATCACTATCTAAACTCTGCAGCTAAACTTGATCCAATACAGATGAATCACTGAGATAACACAAAACTGAAACAGGCGTTTAGACACTTCCTAGCTTCTTGCAACTGCCATTTAACCATTCAGTCATGTTAAAGATATCCCTTATGAAAGAGCGCATAGCAGCCATGATCAAGACATGATTCCGTTCACACTGTGTCCAGCACTAATAAAAGGACACAAGTGTAATTCTAAAAATTAATAAACTAGACAAGGTTAAGATGAATCCAACTCACCATAGTGCCTTCCATAAGAAAGTGTTACTGAACCATCAACAATTAGATCGCGTCCACCGACAGATACAGTGAAGTTCTCCATGTGGATATCCTTGACAGCTGCTCCATCACCCTGGTCATGATTGACGCATACAACTGGCATTCCCTCTTTTACTGCTTCCATTTCTTTTAAGTGCATTTGGTATTGTGCCTACAAAGACCAGAAAAGCAACCAGTAGGAACAATAAAGGCCCTCTGAAGGAACACGAAGAATGAAAATCTTTGCTGTTTCCGCCTGGTTTATCAAGGTTTATGATCTAACTGAGAGAAAGTGTTCGTAAAGGTCATCTAGCAAAATGATCTACATGATTAGTGGAAAACACAATGCCATAACTTAAGGCCCAACTAGTTGGACAATCTCCATAAACAGGTATAAATCAATTTCTTTTCAGGTTAAACTAGTTCAACCACTGCACACACTGAAAATCATGCTATAATTTCAAATTCAAGTGAACAAGGTGTTACAAATACAAATTCTAGTAGGGTAATTTACCCTCTGATCAAACAAATACACTCCCTGGTCCGTTGTTACACATTACCTCTCTCTGGCGTTCTTCTTTCCTCTTTCTCCTTTCGAGCTTCATCTTGTCACGTTCAGTCAGCAAAGGACCATCGACAGGCTCAGGCTTCTTTTTTGGAGCTTCCTCTTCATCCATTCCATCAAACATCCTTAATGGTGCTGTAAGACTTCTCACAGTTGGTTTTGCCTTGACCAACCCATGCTTCCCAAATTTCTCTGATAGTTTGCTACAAGCCTGTGATTGAATTGCCAAAAATTATTGCCATTTTCACACCAACAGGACTATTTAGCAGAGCCCTCCCCCATTTCAGTTTTTTGTTTGTCAAAAAGATTATAAGCTTACCATTTAATTTCTTTTTAGCTGCTTAAAAACTATCGAGATAAATAGCATTCCACTGCTTTTTTTTTTTGGTTTGGTAGTATTATCCAGATTAGAATTACCCAACACCAAATTGAGGAGTGAAATTGATAAAATACGAGAGTGGCTATTAACTATCACTTCAATACCTGAATTTCAGCTATTTTTGACAAAAATAGTGCGATGTTCCAAAAAACTATCATTCTAAAATGAACAAAAATAGCTGAAATGAATATTCAGTTTCAGGATAATTATCAACCTAATAATCACTAAAAGTCTAGCTGAAAAATATACTAAAGAAGCAGGCATTTTTCAGTCTAATTAAGCAAAATTCTTTTGACATCAAAGGTATGAAGTAGAATACCAAACGGCATTCAGAGAAGTCGGGAACCCAGCCAGAGTCGACGAGGAGTTCGCCGAGGGCTTCGAAAACGCCTTCGCCATCGGCTCCGAAATCGAAGTCTTCGTCAGCGAGGACGTTTATTACATAGTCGACGATTGGTTGATCGACGTCGTGAGCTCTTCTGCCCAAAACTTCGTGTACAACTGAGCTCGCCACTTCCGTCATCTTCTTCTTCTCTCCCCCTTCCTCCCTCCTCCCTACTCAAATCAGACAAATTGCAAATGCAAGCGGCTGGACTACTTGTGTGCATCGTCAAATCAATGTTAGGATGCGTCGTCGTTTCCTGGTGAAGACTGATTTTTTTTAATTTTTCAACTTTTTTTTTGGTCTTTTGAAAGTTTTTTTATTTTTTATTTTTTATTTTTGGACGAGCAGTTGACAATTAATAATAAAAGAGGTAAGTGAGATTATAAAAACATTAGGAGTACCAAGTGATATTATTACAAACCTCAGGGAGGTTTCTGAAATTATCCCAAAATGGTAGCGTGGCAAAGGCGAGAGCCCGTCCAAGAAGTTAGGATTTCCGTCCGTCCGACACGCACTCTCGAGCGTCCGGTCTCAACTCTCAGCTAAGCCCAGACTTATGGCCAGAAATTTTTATTACCGCCAATCTCACGGCCACCACCACCTCGCCTTCATCTTCCTTCTCCTCCGCCAAACCATATTCCTCTCTCTCTCTCTCTCTACTCTCTTCTACAGGGTCCTCGTCTACTTTTTTATCCAAACCTCTTCCTACTACTGATGTGAATGTTATCTTCTACTACACTACAATTCAAGGTTCTTATACATTTTCCTACTGCCTATTTTATTGTTAGATATTTTTCATAGATTTTACATTCTTATGCTCTTTCATGATTTTGATGAAGTTTTGCTTGTCTTTTTCTTTTCTTTTCTTTTGGTTATGGAAAGCATCCTGTTGTCAATCCGCGATATAGGCTATTGTATTGTTGTTATTGAACATATAAAAGTATTCGTTAAGAATGTAACTGAGTTTCAGTTTCCGTTGATTCCCGTTTGTTGTTGTGTTTTTTGTTTTTACGGCAGTATCATTGAACAATCAGCCATGCTTTTGGCATTAGTATAATTCAGCATCACTTCCTGCTATTTAGTTCAACCCAAAGCATAATTCGACTTTATGTTGCTACACTTTAGTTTAGTTTGGATGTGAGAAATCAGGTATGTATATCAATGCCATGGTTGTACTGAGAAGAATTGATTGGATGTCCGGCTACTTTTGCATTCTAGCAAAATAATTTTGAGTGTCTTAGTTCCGTTTTCTACTCTGTGTGGTTCTAATAAATAAAATTTTCTAAGAACAGGGTGTTGCTACTCTTTTTCTTTTTCCCCCAAAAAATTTTAATGGGTATGGAGATTAATTAGTTCTTTAAATTAGAAACCCGTACACCGTTAGCAGCTGTTTTGAATCGTGCAAGTTATTTGACCTTGAAGCTCTTATTGCAAATTCTGTTTCATTGTACAACTTTTTGGACTGATCACTTCGGAAGGTTATTGCTATTGAAAATGTTTTTTCAGAATTATCTTTTCTTTACGGAATTTAATGGTAGTTGATTGAGGTGCAGTTATTCCACCAACAACTGTGACTAATCATTTGGATTAGAACAATGATTTATTCTTCTAACTGATTAGTCTCCTTTGTTAGGGAATTTGACTCTCAATTGATTGACATTTAACTTAATGCATGAATTGCTTAGGTTCCTAAATTGAGACGATCTTGCTACCCTTTTTGCTTCAGCAATTGGGAAGAGGAGTTGTATCTATAATGCTAATGATTCCTGGGATGGGAGTTATATATTCTCATTCTAAATTTTTAGACTCATATTTGGTTACTTTTGTGTTATTGACATATTGAACTGTGCTAAAACCGATTCTAATCTTATAGTTTTGCGGCTCCCATTGGAAGCTATCTGTTCTGATACAGCCCAGAAGAAATAACTATTTTTTTTTAACCATTTCAAGATTAAATTTTTTTTCTTTTTCTAAACACATTTTTGGGGCCATTTGTAGCCTTCAGAGTTGTCATCTACAGCCTTTGGAGTTATTGCATGGATGGATCCTCAAAAAAGGTGAAACCCAGAAGATTATTGAATGGTTGGATTGAATTATTCACCGGCATCAATTGAAACAAGTAGTTAGCAGTATCTTTTGGTGTGTGGACAAGAATTTGAGTTGATAAGGCCAAAAAAGAGGAGAATTGGCAAAAAGTGAGGCACACAATAAAAAGATGAGATTGATAAAAGTGGTGACGTGTAATCTGAATCAATGGGCTATGGATTTTGATTGCAATATGAAAAATATTAAGGAATCTATTTCTAGGGCTAAAGAAGCTGGAGCTGTAATCAGGCTTGGACCAGAGCTCGAAATCACTGGCTATGGTTGTGAAGACCATTTCTTGGAAATGGATACTGTCCATCATGCGTAAGCTCCTCTCTGTCTGTCTTTTATTTTTTTTGTTGAATCTTTCAGGCAAAAAGAATCCAACTTTACTAGAAAAAACAATATTACAGTTTTACGTGCAATTGTGTGAAGGGTGATTCTAGTTTATAATACCGGTACTTCTTGAAGTGTAATTGCAAGTTTATAGGAGAATCAGATATACTTGTTAGGTAGCAGTTATGGGTCTTTGTTTGCTTGGGTCAATTCGCATTGTCTCCATTTCCGCTTCATTTTCTTGAGCCTTCTTTTTTCATGCCTCCCTGCTAAAAAGTTTTTTGTCTTCAAAATAATATTTTGCAGGTTTATTTAAAAAGCATGGTCTCAGAAATAGATAATGTGCTTCTAGGTAGTAGTAGGCAATGTGTAATTAGATTTTCATTATAATGTTTACTTTTCCTTGTTGGAAAAATGAATGGAAATTGAGCTGGAGGAAGCTATTGGATGAGTGCTTGTAACTGTTATTGTTTTGTATCTTTTGTTAGGAGCAAAATTTGGTCATGAAATTTTAAAGTTCATTTGCAGGTGGGAGTGCTTAACAGAGCTTTTGCGTGGTGATTGGACAGATGGCATATTATGCGGCTTTGGTATGCCTGTTATGAAGGGCTCAGAGCGTTACAACTGTCAAATTTTATGTTTGAACAGAAAAATAGTAATGATACGTCCTAAGATGTGGCTAGCAAATGATGGCAATTATAGGGAACTCAGGTGGTTTACGGCATGGAAGCAAAAGGATTATCTCGAGGACTTTTTACTACCTATTGCAGTCTCTGATGCATTGTCGCAGACAACAGTACCATTTGGCTATGGTTATGTTCAGTTTCTTGACACGTATGTTAAAGAACATTGCTAAAATATTTTCTCATGCGTAAATTGGATTATGACATTTGCCTCAATAACTGGCATCTACAAATCGAGGTAAATGAACAAGAAGACGACTATGCATCCTATTGTATCGAAAAAAAAAAAAGAACAAGAAGACGACTATGCATATATGGCCCAGCTCTGACTAAACATGCACTAATACAGGGAAATCTTGTTGCTGCACTTTTCTAGATGATTTTACTAGGTAGTGTTTTGTCTTGATGAGAGCACTGGGGAGGAATGTTTAAAGAGATTAGTCAAGCAAATATCCACGAACACCCACTTTTTGGGCATTCACTGTTCAAATTTCATTTCAGGAGCTCATCTTTAATTTCCTTAATTGCATATCTGATATTTAGTCATTGGATCACTTTTGTCGTGCTATTCATAGACTTGATTTTATAGTGCAGCCTCCCATGTGGCATGTTGTATCAGTGCAACTCATTCTGAATTTTGTCTTTAATACCATGACCAAACTACTTTGGTAAAATGCTTAGCTTGGATATTTATTTGTCATACAAATCTGCTGACCTTTTCCAACAAGTTGTTCACAGAGTAATGCTATAAATTGTTTGATCCTTAGAGCTGTTGCAGCTGAAGTTTGTGAGGAGCTTTTTACTCCCATGCCTCCTCATGCTGAGCTTGCATTGAATGGAGTTGAAGTATTTATGAATGCCAGTGGAAGTCACCATCAATTGCGAAAACTTGATATTCGGCTTCGTGCATTTATAGGTGCTACACATTCTCGTGGAGGAGTTTACATGTATAGTAATCACCAAGGATGTGATGGTGGTCGCCTCTATTACGGTAGGCAGTGATGTGTTCCTTATTGTTTCTAGTATTCTTTTAGTAGTAACATCAACTCTTAATATTTGCTTTTCTTATCTTTGTGTACTAATATTCTAGTGATTACTATTAGTGTTTGTTTGAGTGCATGTTTTCTGGGTAGGATATTAGTCAGTGCGCATTTTCAAAATGACTTCCTGGATCTTTTGGATAATTAGTTATTCTTTGTTCTGCAGATGGTTGTTCTTGTGTTGTTGTTAATGGAGATGTGGTTGCCCAAGGATCACAATTTTCGATCAAGGATGTGGAATTGGTAGTTGCTCAAATAGATTTAGATGCGGTATGATGATTATTTTGTCTCATTGTAGATGCTCTTTTGTTTTGTTGTTGATCTTCTCTTTGAACTATTGATTGGCGTGTTTTTCTGATGGAAGAAGGTCTAAGCAAATTATAAATGTGTGATTGCAATATGAAATTTTCATTTGTGAATTAGTTGTGTACTCCTGCTTTCTGATTATTTTGTTCTTTCCTTATACTGGTCATTGCAAAAAATGTTTAACTGAAATATGCGTGAAAATATGAGATGGTCAACCCATAAAATGTCTTGTTTACTGGAACTTAATGTGCCCAAAAATAAATTCTGATAAATGAGTCGGCAGCACATATTACATATTTGTTGCCATGATAATGAATCAGTTTTGGATACTGCTAACAACAGGCATATCACTAGTTGTCAAGCTGAATGTAATTGTTGTTCTATGAGTTCGTATCATTTTTAATCTCTTCATTGTAGATTGTTCTGTTGGTTATTCATCTTGTATGTGCTGATATTCACGTTTTGCTTTATGCTTTTTGTTCTGTTAATAACTAGTTGTTGCACATAGTTTACTTTTATTATACATAATTTACTCTTATGTGCTATAATTTTTCTTCCAACTTCTGCTTTTTGGCAGGTTGCTAGTCTTAGAGGATCTATAAGCAGTTTTCAAGGGCAAGCTAGCTGTAAAAAGAAAATTTCCTCAGTACTAGTACCTTTCAAACTTTGCCAATCTTTCAACCTCCAAATGTCACTATCAAGTCCACTTAAGGTGAGCTCTAATCAGCCGCATTTATCAAAATCAGAAGCATGTGAAGAGTGATGACTTGACTGTTTAGCTTTTTGCTTAATGCTAGCCTGAGGATCTAACAATGTCATTCAAGTTAGTTATTAAGAAATTTTACTGTTCATTTGTTTCACATTTGGTGTCCCTGCACTTCACTCAATGTCATTTTAGATATCAATTCTTTGTTCATTTCTCATAGATTAGATACCACTCTCCTGAGGAGGAAATTGCTTTTGGGCCGGCTTGCTGGTTGTGGGATTATTTGAGGAGAAGTGGAGCTTCTGGATTTTTGCTTCCACTTTCTGGTGGAGCTGATAGTTCTTCTGTTGCAGCTATAGTTGGTTGCATGTGCCAGCTGGCAGTGAGAGGTCAGCTTTTGGCTACAATATAGTTTTCTTGGTTTCCAGGATTTTTGAGCGAGTTCTAAGTCTTCAATTGCATTATAATCTGCCAGCTGTCAATTTGATCATTGCAAACTGGAGTTTACTCTCTTTTGCAGCTTGATGCAATATGTATGTATGTACGCACACACACACACACCCCCACATATACATATAGATCTATAAGTTGGAAATAGCATAATATGAAGCATCAAATCCTCACTTGTAAGAATTTTAATAGGTCAGGAATCAAGACAGCATGAAGTGTGCTTAGCACAACAAATATTCAACTATTCTTCTATATGATCAGCATTGTGCATTTGCTTAAATCATTCTAGAATCCAAATGGTAGTTCATTTGGATGTTTTAACCCTTCTGGAGTAAACTTAATTCTGGACAAAAGAAGATATAGAGTAATCCGAATCTCTTGATATTGAATACCACTGTAGCTGTCATGAACTGTTGGGATAGTGTTGTTTACCTGAGACTTTTAGGCTGCTACTTGAATTAGATGCACATTAACTGACACTTCTACTAAGTGAAGCCGTAGAAGTGGATTAAAATTGTTTTTTTCTGGAACTTTGTATTCTCTTGTTTGTTACACCTAAAAGATTAACAAATACAGTAGAAAGAAACAGAATTGCTTGAAGATTATTGGTGTTTGTGTCATGCTATATTTGTGCTTGGAGGCTGAATACACTTATTTAATCAGAAATTGAGAACGGTGATGAACAAGTCAAAGCTGATGCAATACGAATTGGCCATTACACTGATGGACAGTTTCCGACTAACAGCAAGGAATTTGCAAAACGGATATTCTATACAGTATTCATGGGTTCTGAGAATAGGTAAGTAAATACGTAAAAAGATGATTGTTTTTATTTTACTCTAAGCTTACACATTAAAAATTGACCTCATATGTATAGAAAGCAAGGCCGTGTAGGTTGCAGTTACCAAATTTTCCCAAGGAAATGTCTGGACTCATTTTTCACCTACTCCTTTTCCTTGTCCATTTCCCGTCTGATGGACCTGAAAGGATTTTTTCCAAAAAAAAATAAATAGAAGAGAGAAAGAGAGAGAGAGAGAATATGAAGCTACATGGTATATGGACATATGCGTAACATAGCCATGCATGAATATTTTACTTGAGTAGAAGCACAGAATTTTATAATTCTTCTGACATGATTCATCAATTTGCATTGGGCGCTTAACAAACTGTCATATCAACTACCAATCTAAATTGTCCTAATTTCACATATTGAGCTTTTTGTCTGTTTCTGGATATAAAAGAGAATTTATCTGCACAATCCGTCTTTTCTTTGTTTGAACAAATGTGGCCTTGCACATCATTTTAATGACTTTGAGGAAAACTTTTCTGAGAGACAAATTCCAAGTTTCAAATTGGAATTGAATCATGTAGCACTTATCTAGAGCAATAGGGTCATTAACTTTTTTTCCCTTTTTCCTTAAAGCGAATCTGCTGCATTCAGAATGCAATTGCTTTCATTTATACTCCTGAAGGTCCCAAAGTTATGCCTGCTATGTTCATCTTGCAATGCTCTCATGACATGCATTCATATTTAATTTCCCCTTTAATTTTATATCTTAAGACTCAGCATAAGAGCAATTAGCAAAGAGCTTCATCTTGTGCAGTTCTGAAGCCACGAAAACACGGGCCAAAGTGCTGGCAGATGAAATTGGATCATGGCATCTTGATGTTTCTATAGACGGGGTGGTCTCTGCACTACTTTCTTTGTTTCAAACTTTGACCGGAAAACGACCACATTACAAGGTTGATTGAATAAGAAACCAAAACTTCCCATCTTTATGTTGTGCCCCATTATTCTATTTTTGTTACATGTCATAAAAAAATTCAACCAACTCGTTAGGTTAGCTGCATTTCTTCATATTTTTCGATTGGGTAGAGTTTTACTTTGATCATTGAATGAAGTGATTCATGATGGAAGGCATTAATATGGTCCTTTCCACACAGGTAGATGGAGGATCAAACATTGAAAACTTAGGCCTGCAAAACATTCAAGCTCGAATCAGAATGGTCCTAGCATTCATGTTGGCATCACTCTTGCCTTGGGTTCATAGCAAACCGGGTTTCTATCTGGTTTTGGGAAGCTCCAATGTTGATGAAGGATTGCGTGGTTATCTGACAAAGGTACTGTTCAATGGTCGAATTCCTTAATATCTATGGGCATTTGGCTAGCTTAAATAGCAACTATAGTGATATTCAAGCTCTTCTTATAACTATACGCACTTAAAGTAGTATTGTTTTAGCTTTTTAAATTGCTTGACGTCAAAATCAGATATGAATGCCTGAAACATTTGAGTCAACATGGTGAGCATTTTGGGTTTTTGCTTTGATTGGTTAACTAGCATGTATTATCCAACTGTTGGCTTGTTCACTGCACTCCTGCAGTATGTTGACCCAAAAACAAAAGTAGGTTCCCCATGGCTGCAAGAATTTAAATGAATGGCTTTACTTAGCATTTTGGGCTGGAAAGGATGTCGCATCTGCTGTATAATAGTTCTTTTAGCACTATTATTAATTGATTTTGTAGTTTTGATATAGGATTTGTTTGTTATTAAGTTTCATTTTGGTGTAGTTTCTTGGAAAAAGTGAGGGGATTATTCGAATAAAATTTTATGACTTAAGCTTTGTATGTATTATCCATATTTTTTTTTAAGAAAGCTTTGTTAAGAAGTTGTCTTAGAAGGACAAGTTTTTGCTAAATCAGGCTCTGTTCAAAGTGTTCTCAGGTTTTAATCTAAATATGTACATTTTGATCAGGAACCAAAGCACAATACTTTGGTTTTCATATACAGGCCTGCACCACTTCTAATAGCATACAAACTCTTTTTTTTTTTTTTTTGTGCAGTACGATTGCAGTTCAGCAGATATAAATCCAATTGGGAGTATCAGTAAGATAGATCTTCGAGCATTTCTAAAATGGGCTGCCATTCATCTTGGTTTTCCGTCACTTGCAGAAGTTGAGGCTGCTCCCCCTACTGCTGAATTGGAGCCAATACGGGCCAATTACAGTCAGGTATTTATTTTTCACATGCCTCTTGTACTTTTAGTTTTTGCAGTATTCCTGGTAATCTGGATTCTTGGTATCCAAATGTCTCAGCTCTCTCGTTTTAACTAACTGAACTTACATAGCATGATTTTTTTTAATTGTTCTTTAAGCACAATACTTGTGAAAGTGAGTAGCCACGGGCTGAAATTTGATGGATTCTTTTTTGTGAATCAGTTGGATGAAGTGGATATGGGAATGGCATATGAGGAACTGTCAGTATATGGAAGGTTGCGCAAGATCTTCCGGTGCGGTCCTGTGTCCATGTTTAAGGTACAACTTAAAATTTTTCATGTTGTCTCTGAGTCTTGAATGTAGCGTCTTGGATGTCCCCATCATGTCCTTCCTCCCCCTACTCATTTGAGAAAGTTGTTCTATTGGCTATAGCAGACAGTCTTAATTTTTCTAGATTAATAAAGGAAATCAGCCGGATAACCTAGCTTAAATGACTGATTGGATAGCTGAATGAAAATATACTGGCATGGAAATCAGAAGGCTTTGCAACTTCTCTAATTTCTTTTAGTGATATCACTTTTGTTTCCTCAGACATATATTGGTACCATAGCCATTATCTATATACTATATTAAAAGAGAAAGTTGGATTTGTGGATTTGATGTTTTAGTTTTCACTTTCCAATAATAGCTTTAATATAGAATATCATATTATGAATCCAAATTTGATTGCCATTTTTTAATGTTTGAGGGTATATGTTTATTTTGAGAAGAGAATTTGGAGTACAATTAGATTCCCCTGGACAGGCTCCTACAATCGGGGCATTTTAAGTCAGGTCCACACGGACCTTTGCTGAGCATTACCTGACTTAAAAATTATAGAACTGAATAAAGCCACCTAGTAACACTTAGATTGTTAAGAATGTAAGAATGTCAAATATCATATCAACCGTGTGGGTTACTTGGAATCTGATATTGAGTTTGAATTCAAGAATCTCTGGCAAGGCAACCTCTTTTTCCAGTTTCATTTCCATAACCAGTTTGATGGTGCAGAACAAGGATGTGGGAGTTCATACATGGTTAATCAAAGACCACTAACAGTTCAGCTGATGGTTGTTTTTTCCCCCAATAATATCTGCAATTGAAGCTTTTCTTCTTTTCTTTTCCCCCTAGTTCAGATTGTTACGAAGTGCTTTGACATTTTTAAGGAATCACAATGACATGCTGCTCTAATTCAAACCTTGGTTTTAGTATCTAACTCTTGGCAGCAAAATTTAAATTTTGATTATTCTTCCTAATTCATTTGCTTCAGAATCTGTGTTATAAATGGGGTGGAAACCGAACTCCACTAGAGGCAGCCGAGAAAGTGAAGCATTTCTTCAAATACTATTCCATTAACAGGCACAAAATGACTGTATTGACACCATCTTATCATGCCGAGGTACTTGGAATTGTTGGAAGAAATTTCAAAGGATAACAAGTTTTCATCCTTGATATTCTTGAAGTGTAAATGTTATGGCATCGGCTTTTTTTTTTTTTGTGCAGAGCTATTCACCAGAGGATAATAGATTTGATCTTCGCCAATTCTTATATAATGCAAGATGGCCTTACCAATTTCGCAAAATTGATGAACTTGCACGTGATCTTGATGGTGATAAAGTTGCAATTACGAAATCAACAGACCAGGAAAAAGTAGGTGTAAGTGTAACAACAGATGGGGGTATGGGTGTTGTGGCAGCAGGATCAGGAGATCCAAGAGCTGGCTTTTAGTATGTGGTTTATCTTGAACAAGCTGGGTTCGACATTCTTGCTCCAGATCCTTGGTGTTTTTCGCCATTCCCTGCTTGTATATTGCTTAACCTGATATCCAACCTGAAGTTCCGAATAATGCTTGATTGGACTTAAAAGTGCGATTTTACCAATTGACAATCATTTCAGTGTATGGTGCGCTAGTATTTTTTATTGAAAGACAATTCACTTCCTCGGTTAGAGCTTTTCAACAAAATGTTTTGTAATTTGTAGCGTTCATATTTCCTTCCCAAAAGCTCGTGCTACATTTTGTTCATGTCCAGGCCATGCTTGGAATGGGTGACAGTTAACCCCGTCGGGCAATTGTCTACACCAGTGCACAGGTACAACCGTCCGTGCAACGCTACTATCTTCAATGGGGAGCTATGCTATGTTGAGCTCGTCCGCCCCCTCCCCCCTAAAAAAAAAAAAAAGCTTTTCTGCATCGCTTATCATTTTTGGTATGCGCCTTCGATTTAATTTTTTGGTCGTCTTCTTGCGGGTCCACTGGGCAGTGAACATTGTTTAAGTTTTTAGCAGGATTCAGAAGAACTCAAAATGTTAAGAACATATTTCCTCGAAAGTATGTCCACCGCAACAAAAACAAGCGAAGAAGGGAATTCTCTCCCCTAAGCTTCAATCACCAGAAAACTACACTAACTCTCTTCCCTAGTCTACATCCCGACTCTTCTTGCTGCCACGTCTTTTTCATCAGTGGTGAACTTGGATGCTAAGAGTCGCCTACAGTTCATCATGAGAATCATCATCCTCTGATGCGCCACCGGGAGCGCCACCTGATCTTTGGTAGACAGCTGTAATGATTGGGTTACAAACAGCTTCTACTTCTTTCAACTTCTCTTCATAGTCCTCTTTCTCAGCAGACTGGTTATCGTCTAACCACTCAAGAGCCTCCTTCACAGCTGCCTCAATCTTCTCCTTCTCATCAGACTCAAGCTTGTCAGCAAGCTTGTCCTTGTCATTAATCTGGTTCTTCATGTTGTACACGTATGTCTCGAGACCATTCCGAGCATCAATCCTCTCTTTCATCTTCTTGTCTTCCTCGGCAAACTCTTCTGCCTCACGAACCATTCGTTCAATCTCCTCTTGACTCAGGCGACCTTTGTCATTAGTGATTGTGATCTTCTCTGATTTACCAGTACCTTTGTCTTCTGCCTTGACATTCAAGATACCATTGGCATCAACTTCAAAAGTGACTTCAATTTGTGGGGTGCCCCTGTTTAGATTCAAACGGAGGTGCATTAGCTCGCCAATAATAATAAGCTGCAAACAAATCTTTCAACAACTTCCTGAAAGCAATGTAGCAATACCTTGGAGCTGGAGGAATTCCAGTGAGATCAAACTTTCCAAGCAGCCTGCAGTCCTTTGTCAGGCTCCTTTCGCCTTCAAATACCTTCCATTAACATGTAAGTTGTAACAACTACTCAGCTGACAATGAAATAAATTCACAAGTACCAATCACTTATTTTATGTAACTCCATGCGTAGTCTGGCTTGGACTACAGTACCTGAATGGAGACAGTGGTCTGCTGGTCTTGGTAAGTTGTAAAGACTTGGGATTTCTTGGTAGGGATAACTGTATTCCTGGGAATCAACTTGGTCATTACCCCACCAACAGTTTCAATACCAAGAGTGAGAGGAGCCACATCCAAGAGTAGAATATCTGCATTACCAAGTCATACAGAATGTCAGATCTGTCAACTCTCTTGAAACAATCAAGTTGCATCATAAATTTGTAAAGTATGACGTACTACATGTCTATTAATTTTAAAAAGTACCTTTGGTTTCATCACCACCCTCCCCACTTAGAATACCTCCTTGAACAGCAGCACCATAAGCCACTGCCTCATCTGGGTTTACACCCTTGTTGGGTTCCTTTCCATCAAAGTAGTCCTTGAGTAGTTGTTGGACTTTTGGGATCCTGGTACTCCCACCAACAAGAACAATCTCATCTATCTGGTGCTTCTCCAAACCAGCATCCTCCATGGCCTTCTTGACAGGTCCCATGGTTTTCCTAAAGAGGTCATTGTTCAACTCCTCAAATCGAGCACGAGTCAATGGCTCAGAGAAATCGATACCATCAAAAAGAGATTCAATCTCAACCCTAACTTGGTGCTGGCTGCTTAAAGCTCTTTTGGCACGTTCAGCTTCCCTCCTCAGCTTTCCCAGTGCTCTGTTGTCCTTGCTGATGTCCTTTCCATGCTTCTTCTTAATCAACTTGATGAAATATTCCATAATCCTTTGATCAAAGTCCTCGCCTACAACAAAACAGAGCAATCAGAACCATATGTAAGCTTTCATAAAAAATGCAAAGTAATAAAAATTATACAGGAAATTGGTTGCTTTAATCATTGTTCCATATTTTGCAAAATCAATGGCCAATTAACCATGTATTTAGATGAACTCATTCAATTTGTAGTTAACCCACCATTAAATATTAACTGCTGTGTGTCCCACAAGACAAGAAATGTCAGCAATAGGAACAGTATGCTACACCAATCACTACCCAAGCACATCCACAAATATCTGTCTAGAAAAAGGCAGTCCAAGGGGGGGAGGGGGGAAGTCCTCGACAAGCAATCCAACCCAAAAGATGAACAACAAAAACATAAACAGAGTTATCTACATATGTGATGCGCAAAAGTGCAATCACATGTATATACCAAATTCCTGCTATCCTCCATCACGAATCTTACCAAACCTAATAGTTGCCCAGATATTTGCATAAAAATGGGCTCAGATATATGCATGCAAATGGATTGTCATATTGGTGATCAGAATCATATGGTAAAGGTAGTGCCCATAACTATCCATACTAAGTTTGCATTATCCATAAGATGATAGTACAAAGGATCATGGAATATCACCAACTCATCAAAATCATTATCAGTATTACATAATTATGGCATATAAGAGCTATATAACTAAGAAAAAAAACGGAACAAGATATCCTCACCTCCAAGATGGGTGTCTCCATTTGTGGCAAGAACCTCAAAGACGCCATTATCAATTGTCAGAACGCTGACATCAAATGTTCCACCACCAAGGTCAAAAACAAGAATGTTCTTCTCTCCACCTTTCTTGTCTAACCCATAGGCAATTGCTGCTGCTGTGGGTTCATTGATAATCCTAGCAACATTCAGCCCAGCAATAATACCTGCATCCTTTGTTGCCTGCCTCTGGGCATCGTTGAAGTAAGCTGCATATTGCAGAACAGAAGGAAACCATTAGATATGATTTAGTGAATGTGCTTATAGGGCATAAAATATTATTCAATGAGTGACTCTAGAAATTGAACTATACCGGGAACAGTTACCACAGCATCCTTAATTTTCTTTCCAAGGAAAGCTTCAGCTGTCTCTTTCATCTTAGTCAGAACCATAGCACTAATTTCCTCAGGACTGAAGACCTTAACCTCACCATCCTTAATTTTCACCTGGATATAAGGTTTTCCATCCTTGTTGACAATCTTGTAAGGAACAAGCTTCATATCCCTCTGAACTTCCTTATCCTCAAACCTGTTATACAACAGTTAAGACTTCAATGAGTACATGTATACACACCAAAATGTTCTGCAAAAATGAAAATACACAAGAGTATGCCTTACTTTCGTCCAATAAGCCTCTTGACATCAAAGATAGTCCTCTCAGCATTAACAGCTGCCTGGTTCTTTGCAGCCTCACCAATCAGTCTTTCACTATCAGTAAATGCAACCCATGATGGCGTAATACGATTTCCTTGGTCATTTGCTATAATTTCAACATGACCATTTTTGTAAACACCAACACATGAATAGGTAGTTCCAAGATCTATTCCTATGACTGTTCCCAATTTTGTGGCTTCTTCTTTGGCGATGGAAATTGCAGAGAGACAGCCTGTTGCACCCAAAAGTAAAACTTGTGTTATTCACAAAATTCATCTGCTACCATTATGAAAGGGCAAATTCAAAAAAGAGCAGAAAACTAGATACAATGGAGAGATGGAAAGAAAATCAGATGAAATGGGACGTGAAAAACAAGTTTAAATGGGAGAACTGAATGCAGTAAACAACACATCAGATTGTAAAATCCAAGTCATTGCAGCACAATTTTGGAACATAAGTTTTAAAAGGCCAGCCTCAGCCTTCAAATTTCTATCTGCTGACAGCATCAGAAGGATCAAATTAATTGACATGCAGATGGTTTCCCGTCACAAGATAGCGGTCAGTTTTTCAACAAAGCAACCCCATGCTCCTATGTTCTTTGGTAGAAAAAGACATACTACTAAAGGCAAATTTAAACCATCAAAAGGAAAAAATATGACAATTTAACATAGGGCCTTCAGATTCGGACTTAATACATGGAATTGGAAACGGCAACTGAACAAAAGTAACATGAACGCAAAACTAAAGGTTGGCGCATATAGGCAAATCCCACTTACTACCATCATAACAATAATCACATGAGAATGTCCAAAAACGACCTTTCAAGGACAACTAAGGACGCATAAGTAGGCTATTAGAACCAGTACCAAATAATCGACATCAATAAAATCAGGTTTCACTACTAGTTCTTTTTGCATTATCAGTAAAACTTAACTGCTGGCAGAAACATTTGAATAATGATGAATTATAAAACTGGTTCTTCCAGTGATGCCCCATATACAAATATATACCCACATATATACATATCGGAAACGAAAAGCGATCTTACAATCCACGATTATATTTGCCAAAATACCAGCTGAAAACACTTTAGCTTGAACAAACAAGATTGGACAAAGCATAACGGATCTAGATCTACCTC
This sequence comes from Coffea arabica, assembly GCF_036785885.1. Taxonomy (NCBI): domain Eukaryota; kingdom Viridiplantae; phylum Streptophyta; class Magnoliopsida; order Gentianales; family Rubiaceae; genus Coffea; species Coffea arabica. The sequence continues at coordinate 45,760,588 of NC_092325.1, read as the reverse complement.
AGGTATTATGAAAACAGACACACAATGACGAATAAAAAGGAGAAAACATAAAGGAAAGCGATTATCGGAATAGAACAGATCTAACGGTCCAACTACAGTAGAAAACTTACCGAAGAAGACAATTGCTAACGCAATAAAAGAACCGCTTCTCCTCCAGGAGACAGCCATAGCTCCAAACACACAGTCACACACTCGTTCTCTCAACTTTCTCGCTCTACAACTATCGTCCGAAATGTGTACAATTCGTTAAAAGAATTTTTGTGAAAGGTGGTTTTTTGTGTCAGTGGCAAATTGACAACACACTTTAATACCGCTCCTATTTAAATGTGAATTGCGGTTCCGAAATATATGTGTATATGTAAGTGTATATATATATATATATGTACACCCACACATACATATAGTCCTCTACTGGAAGAAAGGCGTTTGATTTGGTGTCCTATCATTTCCGCAAGTCGCGATTTTAACGAGTTAGTTCATTCGTTGATGACACAACCATGTCATTCTTGGTGACGTGGACCAATAATTTTGGTGCTGGGATTTGCTCAGCCAATTGCGATGGTTCTTGTGCTGGGACGATCAATGCCGTCCAATTAGATCATGGGTAGTACGTGTCAGTTTGCTCTGGGGTATTACATTTTTCTTTCTTTTCCTTTATTTGGGGAATTGTCTTTCATTTTTTATTTTTTTGAAATAGCTAATTCTAGCACCAAATATATAGTAACTAGTGTTCCAGGCATGTACTAATACACGTGAAACTAATAACAAAATATCATTAATTCTTTTTGAGTATATTTATTGAAATTATTTTTGGGATAATTGGTTTTATATTTTTGACAATATAAATAATTCTGAATTCAACAAAATAAAGTATACAAATAGACACTTAGTATTTAGAGCAATCCATTATCACAACCGGTAGTTGCTAGTAAAAAATATAATATACTAAATAATTTGAAAATAAAATAAAAAGAAATGCATGGTACTACTTGCTAATATGTAATATTGGTAAACCCCCTTCCCATTTATACATACATATATACATATATATATATTATAGAATTAACTTTTTATGCATTAAGTGTCATGATTTTTTATACTTTAGTATTGAATATATGCCACATATACATAATATGAATTTCAAATTTAAATTTATGTTGTGCAATGTGATCTAAATCAATTGGTGTAAAAAAAATTATACATTAATAACATATAAAAAAATTTATCTTATATTATATATACTATGTATTAATGTAGTAATTCCACTTCGCATCCTCTAAATTATATATTATTTTCACTTTGTATTTTAAATTTCAGTTTTAAACACGTTATACTCTGTAATCTTCAATCTTTCCCGTTTGACTATAAAGTTTGTTTGGATTGTGTTTTATTTGGAATATTTTTACTGTAATACTTTTTGTGATGTGATGTGTGTGAGATAAAAATGTAATTGGAAAGATAGAAAGGTGTATTGAAAATTGTAATGATGATGTAAGCAGATAAAATTGGGGAAATAAAACACAATCCAAACAAACCCAAAAGTAGTGAGCACGAACACGCGCATGCTTGTAGCAATTGCAAGTCATTAGAAGGATTAATTTCATTTTGTACCTCTTAACTTGTATACGAGTTTTACTTGTACTCTAAGATTTAATATCAGACAAATTGCACGCCAGGCTCTTGGATCCATCCAGTTTGAGTCCACACCCTCAATTTTGTTTATGAGAGTACCTAAAATTGATTCTCCTTTAGTTCAATATGGATTTGCATATCTGAATAGACCAATCTATACTTAAAAAATGCATGTATATTAATTAAAGAAAAATTAAAAGAAGAAAATTTTCATTGCAAAACAATAGAGATGCACTAAGAAAAAACTATCATACAGTAAGGAGGAAAAAACTGGAAAATAATGCAATAAATTTTGTATGATAAGCAAGTCAAATCTATAGATGATGTGTAGTGAATTTATCTTGAATGTGTTTTTTGCACAAAAAGAGTAAATTTGCCAATGTTACACTGAAACAAAAGATATAATTATCATTGGAATAAAAGGCAAAAAAAAGAGATATCGAATTTTAAAAAAAAAAGAAAAAAGAAAGATATCATTTTCTTAAATTAATTCAAATAGATAAAACAATAAGCTAATTTATCGCACTTATTGTGGAACAAAATCATATACATATTAAGATGTTTTGCTTACGATGTTAACAATTAGATCCAACCGGAACGCATTAAAAAATTCAGAATATGGTAGAATTTGAGAATCATATACAAGTTAAGGACTGCAAAGTGAAATTTGTCATCTTAATGATATGCAATTGTAAGCTCTTTAGCCCCGCTAATTACTTAGTTTTGCTTACAGAATTAATGACTAGAAGATCGGAACAAGTCTAATAGGATCACCACTAGGAGTGGACTAACTCAACCTATGCATTTAAATAGCCCAATGAATCTTATTATAAGCCAAGTAACCATCATCAATTCAATCGAATTCAAGAATCGGTTAGAAGAGTTATAGTATTTATAGCCTAACACGGGTTTTTCACTGACTCTTTCAGTACATAATGGAATAGTTTAAAGAGTTTAAGGTACAATATTTCAACAATAAAATTTGAGATACAAAGTAGAAGTTGAGGACAAGTTAAGGGGTGAAAGTATAATTAATCCTTTTTGAAACCGTTGAAAATAAAAGGAAGAAATTGGAATGGTCCAATGACTCCGATTGGCACGTCGCATCCTCCTCATTGAGTTATAGATTATGCTAGTGCGCAATCAAATTGAAATACAAATGCCAAATGAAATGATGAGTTGTGAGTTTTATTGGCTAGAATTAAAATAATATCAGTAATCACCTACAAAAAATTGAAAGGGAAATTTAACATTCAAAACAATATATTGTTGCAACATTTTACAACTAAAATGAAGTAACTCAAAAACTTGTTGAATTTAATCGAGGTCAATAAAGTTTTACGTATATATGTTTTTAATTTTTTATTTAATAATATGAAATATCTATTTTGTTTCTTATTTAAAAATATATAAAATATAAACTTAATTGAACTTGAATGAATCTTGATTGGATTCAACGAGAACAAGTTCGAACTCAAATTCGAACTCGATTAATTAAAAATAAATTTAAATTTGAATTTGAGTTCAATGAGTTTGAACTTGAGATCGAATCCAAATATTATAATTCAAATTGAACTCGACTCAACCCGATTGCATTTTTATCTCTGTCATATTTGTATAGTTTTCAGCACAATGCATGACACAAATTCATAGAAATGCATCGCAAATTTGTTTTGGTGATGAATAGGCTCCTGATATTATTTTCACTCATCAAATTACGTGAAATGAGTGTGACATTTCTATAAACACGAAGAAAAAGGGGATCCAAAACGCATTTATATAACTTTTTCACTTCCATATTCACTGACTAAAGTATTTGGAAAATTTTATTTTTGATTTTTTTTTCCAAACACTTTCTTTCACCACATTTTTAATTTTTAAACTTTTTTTTTTAAAAAATATCTTACATAACAAATTTACAGACGCCGTCCTCTTTCTCCCTCACACACACACACACACACACACACACACACGCTCGTACTCGCTCACTGTGGCAGTCGTACTGGTGCTCGTTAAACAACTTAAACTGACTGAAAGGATTGAAACATATTGACATACACCGGATACGTACAATCCTCATCATCTGAAAACCCTAACCCTCACCACCAATGGCGATCGCATCGCCATCGGCACCGAGTTTCTCAGCCTCCTTCTGCTGCTCTCGGACCGACTTCTTAACTCCCTCCCTCCGATTTTCCTCAATTCGGTTCCGAACTCGGCCATCCGCTCACCCACTCACCCTCACCTCTCGCCTCAACGCATCCTCTTCCTCCTCCACACCTTCCAATGGTTTCGAGTTCGACGGTGATCTCCAATATGAGCTCCAGCACGGCGTATCCTCGCCATACCACCGCCGCCGGGGCTCGCCGGTTTTTGTCACGCTGCCGCTCGACGTCGTTAGCTCCTCCTCCGGGAAGATGAAGAGGAGTAAAGCTATGGCGCAGTCATTTCGCGCCCTTGCTGCCGCCGGAGTGGAGGGGGTGGTCATGGAAGTCTGGTGGGGGCTGGTGGAGAGAGATTTCCCTACGGTTTACAACTGGCAAGGCTATTTAGAAATTGTGCTTTTGGCTAAACGTTTTGGTCTCAAGGTTAAAGCTGTTATGGCATTTCATCAATGTGGAACTGGGCCCGGCGACCCCTTCTGGTTGGTAAAATTCCAATGCTGTTACATTTTTTTTCATATTGTTGATTTGACTAGAATTTATCCATCTACTTATGTACTTAGTTTTAAGATTGTGAGTTGTTTAACGTGATAAAAATTAAGAAATGCCGATGCTTGTACACTGCATCCATCGGTCTTCTAAATTTGTCCGTGGCAATAATATCTGCACTACTTACTATATGTAGTTTGTACTTGAGCACTTGCCTGCCCATTAGCATGGCATTGAGTGTTTGTGTATTTTTCAGGCTTGGTGATTTTGAGTTTTGTAGGCTTATATTTTTATGTTTAATTTGGTGCATGTGCAATCATTAATGCGCTGATAAGCATCTTTCCAATGTAAGGTACCTTTCTGATGTTTACATATTCAGTTTGACTATTTTGGGATTTTTTTGAATTGTTGCACCTTGAGGGGGTGTTTAGGGGAGATGATGAGCATTTTCTACACCATAGAGTTACTTGACAAATACTTGATTGGATAAGTTCAATGCTATAAGATGATCACAGATGTAAGCTGTTCCTACTAGACTAGGACACTATTAACTTCAATGATCTCTGGCTGTGAGAAAGGCTTTACACTTTAGGGTCTTCTTAAGATCCCGAGAGATTAGGTTCGTCTACTTCAGTCAATGGTCTTTCCCGAGTAGAGATTTCTAGGAATGTGATTACTTTGCAGTGGTGAATTGTCACCTACTTTTTATCTGCTTGCATTGGAGTGAGATACATCTAATGGAAGGTTGGTGATTGGTCAAGCAGTTGAATCTTATATTTTCCCTCAAAAGGAAGAAATCCAAGCTGTCTGAAGCGTCGAGGAGGTTGGAAGATGTAAGTATGTTGCTATGTTGTCCCAAATATATATTTTAGATGCATTTTAGGAAATTGTGTAATTTTATCCCAGTTTTTCTGCTATGCTTGGGAGGAGTGAGATGGGAAGAAGAGAACGGTACGGAATGCAGAAAACGTGTTTTTTCGTTCCTGGGAATTTTAAAGGTAAATAAAAAAAAAAAAAAAACAAGTCAGAGTAGATATACAACTAAAAGCCTCCTTAAAGTTTCTCACATTAGTAAGTAGAGATGGTCCGAAGATAAAGTTGATTGTTGAAAATACATATTTTCTGAAATTTGCCCTCATCAAATTAATGGAAAGGACTTATCATCAGAAGTAATTGAGCTTTTCGTCTTGTTTTCTTCTGAAATTCCAAGCAAAAGGGAGAAAGCTTCTTGTCCTCTCTCTTTAAGTTTTCGAAGAACATGTCTTTTTTTTTCTCCTTGTAAAAGTTCTGGCTCTTTTTCTTTTCTATCCAATTACAACTAGGCATCAACCAAGTTTATTAAATTCTAATTTTATTATGTATATTCATTACAAATTTTAAATCCCCAATATTTGTGCTCACACCAGAAGTTTGTAATTTTAGAAGGAATTTTGTATGCACAAAGTAGACCTAGTTTTTTTTGTCACCAATATGTTTGCTTATTTAAAGTACCAAAGGAACAGATATAAGTACCTTGAGTGGGCAACGGATATAGCAAAACAAAAATGGAGGAAGTGATGGGTGCACTTGCTTCCTTGGAGCTGCTGAGCCAAGCACATTACAGAAAATGAGAGAATGTAAGTGCTTGAAGCATTCAAGAGTTTGGGATGTGGAATTGATTTCTGGAAACTCCATAGACAGCTAAGTTTACTGTCATTCATGATCTATTAATTTTAAATGCCTCATTTATTACTCAGGTAATTTCTTACACTAGAACTAGGTTTGCTGCACATGTAAGTGAGGAAAACCCTAGCTTCATTTATGAATTTTGATGGTTTTAGTTCCAAAGTAGTTAATAAAATAGTAAATGATGTGGTCAAACAGGCCATCAGGGACTAGCCCACGGCACTCGTGGGATCATATATGTCTTGGAATTATGTCTGCATTTCATTTCCTGTGCATGTGCCATGGTTTCTAGTTCTTAATAAGCTTCCCCTTTTTCCTCGTTTGGTGCTCTTGCTCCGACATCAAGATTCATTCATCAATGTCAAGATTCTAGATTGATTAATCATGATAGTATTGCTGTTATTGCTAAATAGATTGGGAGCTTAAACCCAGGTGATTGTTCAAAGAATTTTCGTTAATTATATGTCGATGAACCAAGTTTAGACTTTGTGTGGCTGCATTTAATTTCATTTATTAATTTAGTTGCTCACACTACATGAGTAGCTAAGATAGGGGAGTAGCCGCTGACTCGTAAAGTTTCTGATCTATGTAGAGTGTTGCAAGACAATTTGTAGATTTATACAGAATATGTATTTCAAATTACCTGAATCTCTGTTTCCCTGCTGTAATTTTTTTCCCATCTCATCAGTTTTCTCTATCTTTGGAATTATTATCTATAAGTCGATGAAAATCCAGATATCTGAAAAGGTAAAAACAACTCACAGACTGTTTGGTTAATCCTTTGGATGTGGAACTGGGAGAATGTGAATGACAAACTCATTAATCAGAATGGATTCTATCAAACCTCCAACATCTTCAGTTCAGAAGAGGAATTTGTAGCATTAATAATTGAAGTTAGGTGTAAGTGGAGATGGTTTAAAGACTCAAATATTCTTTTCTTCTTCTCCTCCTCCTCCTTGTTCTTGTTCTTCCTTCTCTTCGTACAAGCAACCTAAACTGCCTCCAACCATTGGCAGACTGCTGGCTGCCACCACCACTTGCCAGCAGACAATTCCGAATGAGAACACATCTAACTACCCACTTTTTGCATAGAATTTAGACATAGCCTCAAAATCACCAAAACCCAACTTAGAAGCCTTAGTTGACCAATACTTATGTAACACTGTATTAATTAGATTTGGTCGACAATTACTACCAGCATTACCACCTGTCTTATTTCCCAACCTTCATAAAAAGAGACAAAAATGATATACTCATCACCATTAACCTCACAGCAAGTGTAGATTTGTCTAACTAACTGAGAAACGTCTGATAGGACTTTGAAATGAAAAAGGGTTCTAGTTATGGTTAATAGTCTTTATTATTATTATTGTTTCTTCCTGGTTTTAGACCTGGGAAAATGAGAGTAATGACAAATCACATGTTTTATTATTTATTGATCCGGATTATGTATTTTCATTTTTGCCCTTTTCGAAACAAAATTTCCTGTTGTCAATACTCAGACACCCTAGTTGGATGTTGATTCTCTCTAATGATACACCTTTATAGCTTTTTGTTGCTGTTAGCCTGTCCCTAAGTAATGAATGGCAGCTCCAAATTGAGAATGAGGGGTTATCTAAGGTAGAATGAGTTAAAATTTTTTCATATACATAAAGAAAGTTATGAATAGGTAGCACTTCAATGCTTACGTATAAGCTTAAATTGTCATACATCCTTAACAAGCTTCATTTGTGATTCACAGTATGACCTTGAAGAGAATGATATGGAGTTATCGTGTAATAGAGAAAACGTGGTACCGGCCATGAGATAGACTGTAATTTAACATGTATCATTTTCCCTTTCAGCCATCCTTCTTTTCACCAATCCCTCAAATTATGGTGATATGGTCTGGAGATGCGATAAAACAGCTATATATATATCGTGCGTATGTATGTACATGTGTGATAGGGTGTATCCAAATACATCCATGCATAGTTTAAAATGCTGTGTTAGAAGGGGCTGGTAGTTTTAAGATGCAGATTTTTGGTTTGAAGGTTATACATGTTTAAATCTAAGTTGCATTCAAGTTTGTTGAACATATGTTTTTCCTGTAACCTTAATGCTGGAATGATTGTAGTTTTAGCTTTCTGAGCATTCGATAGCCATTTTTTCTTTCAGATATACCTGTCTATCTGTTACTGGAACTGAAACTTCTGTTTTCTGTGCCCCTAGGATTTCTCTTCCTCAATGGGTGCTTGAAGAAATGGATAAAAAACCAGATTTAGCTTATTCCGACAGATTTGGTAGAAGGAACATGGAATATATTTCGCTAGGATGTGATGTTCTTCCTATTCTTTATGGACGATCACCAATTCAAGCATATGCTGATTTCATGAGGAACTTCCGAGACACCTTCAGACCATTCCTTGGCAGCATCATTACTGTAAGTTGACTGGCTTAATGATTTATTATATCTATGCATAGCTTTATACACCTTGTGGTTTTCGTTTTATTAGCTGTTCCATTTGCAGGGAATTCAAGTAGGAATGGGTCCTGCTGGTGAACTAAGATATCCTTCATGCCCAACTCAGAAGCTAACGTGGGCATGGCGCTCTCGCGAGCTCGGTGAATTCCAATGCTATGACAAGGTAAGCTCTAAATAGAGGTCACTTTCATTTGAGGGGAGTTACCTCACCATGTTTTTACTGTTTTCCCTAGTCACTTCAATATCCCATGCCTATCTTTCATGTTTCCAAGTTTTGATAGTTTTCTTCTTTCAATTTGCCAGTATATGCTTGCATCTCTAAATGCGTGTGCCTGGGAAAGAGGAGTACGCGAGTGGGCAAATGGGGGCCCTATTGGTGCTGGCAATTTGATGCATGATCCAGAAAGTACAGAATTTTTTAGAAGCAATGGTTCATGGAGCACACCATATGGGGAGTTCTTCCTTGAATGGTACTCAGGGTTGCTAATTCTGCATGGGGAGAGGATTTGCAGGGAAGCAGAGTCTATTTTTCGTGGCATTGAAGTCAACATGTCAGGAAAAGTGGCAGGCATCCATTGGCACTATGGCACTCGATCCCATCCGTCAGAGTTAACAGCCGGTTACTACAATACTTCAATTCGAGATGGATACCTGCCTATTGCTCGCGTATTTGGTAGGTATGGTTTTACTATGTGTTGTACTTGCTTTGAAATGCAAGATGCAGAAGAGCAGCAAGTGAACCCATTGAGCAGTCCTGAAGGATTGCTTAAACAACTTCTACTTGCGGCAAGGGTTTGTGATATTCCCCTGGAGGGAGAAAATTCAGCATCTAATTTGGATGATGATTCATTTCAGCAGGTGTTGAAGATGTCAAAATTCTATTCAGATGGTTTACAAAGGCCATCTTTTTCTTTCAACTTTAATAGAATGGACAAAAATTTATTTGAATATCATAATTGGGTTAGTTTTACTCGATTTGTCAGACATATGTCAGGTTTCAACACTTTTCGGGCCAAGCTAGATTTTGGTGGAGGTGATTCGTGCCATTCTTCAGCTGCTGCTGCTAGTACTGGAGCTGTTCTTGCATATTAAAAGGCTGCATCCATGTACACGTTCAGCAGTCAATTAGATATTTGACCACCACCTACAGATCTGTGTATACCCAACAGCGGCTGCTAATCTATTGTTGTTAATTGTGTAATGTTGCTCTGATTTTATTTTTAATCTTTTATCTTTCTTAAACAAAATTTTGTCATTGGAGAGCGCCAACCAAATATTTTCGAAAGGTTGGCTTCAGTTACAGTAAAAAAAAGTATGCTAGTAATTGCCACTGTAATTCTGTTTTTGCTTTATCCACATTCATGATGATGATATCTGTTTTGCTTTTAAAAGCATACATCCCTTTTCTTTTTCTTTTTCTTTTTTTTTTTCTGTTTTGGGTGTTATAGATCCTTCTAACTTGGTTTTTGGTTTTTATTGCACAATAGAGCCAGGTTGGTTCAATTGCTGCCCGAGAAGTTTATACCAATTTTGATACCGTCAAATCCATTACTGAGGATCATTGGCCTGGGCCCTTTTTCCTCTCAACTACTAGGTTGGTGATGAATGTAATCAATATCAAAACTCTAAAATTCGGTTTCCATACAACGAATTCTCCACTTTTTGGGTTTTTGTGTTTGGGGAGAAAAGGGGTCTGGCTACCGGAAGGTGAAGAACGGAGAAACAACTTGAATTTGTGTGCCGAGTAGCTGCCTTCTTCCATCTGTAAATGCTTTGTGATTGTCATAGGCCTGAAAAGTAAAAAGGAGAAAGATGAAGAATTGATCTAGGAAGAGCACAAGGGAAGGGGAGTATGATGGTGGGCAGTGTAGGGCAGGCGGTCGCACTTGAGAACTAATTAAGCTCTGTTTGCTCCACTGCAGGTGTAATTCTTGACCTCGTAAGAGTGGACGAATTCTATCAACAACGTTCGCTTGACTTCATAAGATGATAACAATACACCCCCCCCCCACCCCCCCAAGTATTCATCTGTCCTGCTCAAGTATAAACATGATGACTGAAAATTTACGAAGATGACCGGTCGAAGAAATGGGAAGTGATGCAATCGGAGGTGGAGAGTCAGCTCAGCTGGGTTGAAAGTGGTGAAAATTTTTTATGATTTGACTGCTACCAAATTCATTTGCATTTATCATGGTGGTTGTCGTTCTATGTGAAATGAAGTGACTCTGGCAAGACCACGCAGCAACAGCCGACAAAGGCAGGCATGCTTGCTATACCTATACCATTGTGAGAGAGGAAAAAAAAAAAAAAAAAAAAAAAAACTCAGCATGTTAACGGAGGTGACAGCGAATTGCGCACCATCGCTAGTGCATGTCGCAATATCAACATCTTCTCTTGTTTTTGCTTATGCTATCGCTGTTCTTATGCTATCTCTGTTCTGTTCTGCGTGGGGAGAGAGAGAGAGGGGTAGGGGACGAGGGAGGTTGAATTGAATGTGGTATGTATGCACTTTGTATGAATCTGTCTGTCTTCAACTTTAGTGCCTGACACCTAACGAAACTCAGTCAAACGTTCAAAATTTGTAATCCTAATTTTACCCGCATTATTTAAAAAAAAAAAAAAGAAATCAATTGCGGTTTAAAAGTGGGAATTTAAAAGAGTTTTTATGATTTCATATCTTCACAAGTCGATATAAAAATACTTATGTTAATGAACGGCCGAATCACACGGTATATAAGTAACAAGTCTTTAGACCAAAGTCGCTTGTGCGTTTTGATTCCCATACGCATAGAATTCATCGTTGACGTTACTAACATTGTGAACTAACCTTTCTGCCCACAAAGCTCTCTACATCACTTGATTGTCTTCCTACAACCACAAAGTGGCCATCCCTATTGACAAAAACGCTCTAGCTGTGCCTCTGTAACTGAATCAGCCAAGAAAGTAGATCTGGTCAAGGATATTGATTAGAGACTTAATACACCATGAGCCGTTTGCCCTAGTGATACTACTAAAAAAAACAATGCTAAGAGTGTGTAAAACGGAACCGTAACTTGCAATGAAGAGTAGATGTTTGTAAGTATTTCAATTTCTTGAAGATGGTTGCTGTCTGTAAGTCTAACCATGCATTCGCACTTTTGGTTGTGGATTGTGAACCAGCTAAATCTAATTAGTAATTTGCCACAAACTAATACGACAAACACTTGATCAAGACACAAGCAAAAAGATATGCTTGTCAGCTACTGGAATTACTTACCGACCCTTCCCACCCCGTGGCCCCCCCACAATAACCAAAAAAAAAAAAAAAATCATAATGAGTGGATCCTTGTGAACTTTGGTTATCCTCCAACACGTAATACTCCCTCCGTCGTCTCACTTTGATGGTCCTGTTTTCTTTTTTTATTCATCTCAAATTATACTTCACTTTTCAATTGAAAAATATAGTTGTATTTTAATTTTTCTAAAATATCCTTATTCAATGTAAGTTGTTGTTACTATAAATCTACCTCATTTTTAATGAGAGTCGATTCTTTTTTTACTATCAATTCAAGTTCCCATAAAGTTGTACTCTAATTAATGTGAGGATATTTTAGAAAAATAACTACCTAAATTGATTGTTCTAATAAAATTAACAACTTTTTCTTAAACTGTGTGCAAAAAAAAAAAATCAGGACTATCAAAGTGGAACGGAGAAAGTACTATGTATGTACGACAACAAAGCTAGCCGACAGAAATGCATGTAGACTAATCTTGATAAAGCATATGCCCTTAAGCCTCTTTAGACTCTCTATTTTTGTAAAATATGATAGATTAGATTATACAAATGCTATCATTACCCGAAAAAAAAAAAGTAAAATTCATTTACCAATTAAGTTGCAGCTGTTTGGGTACGAAATTTGTGAATTGTATTTGTAACGGAGGGGGGAAATTTTAGATAAAATATTTTTTGTTTTTCCTTCATTTTTCTTTTCCGCTCTAAGTTCGTTGAACTCAAGCAGTGGATAGTAGATACCGAGGGCACACGAAGTTTGGGTCTCAATAAGCGTTCGTAAATCGCGTCCCGCGAGAGAGAGAGAGAGGCACTAGGCACAGTGAAGAGGACTGAACACTAGTGCTGGAAAAGGCGATGGAAGAGTTGACTTTGGGTGATAAAGAGTGAAACTGGTGAATTGGGATCCAGGATTTATTTTCAAGAAAGCTATTGAGTGAGTGAAGGGAACTATGACCACCGAAAAAAGAAGACAACCACAGCAATGAACCGCACACCCCTTCCAGTCTAGTCTTGGCCTCTATAAAACTTTATACTCACAGTATAGCAGTGTAGCAGTTCATTCATTCAACTGAAAGTTATTCCAAGCAGGGTAACGGGTAACCAGGCAGCGGAGCAGCTGCTGCAAAACCAGCAAGCATGCAACCAGCTCCCATGAAGACTTGCCAATATCTCATCATCCTCCTCCTCCTCCTGATTCTTCTTGTTCCCTCCTTTTCAGGTAAGCACTCATCATTATACATGTGCACATTATTGTTCACAAAAATCCCCCCAAGTTCACGATTCCAAGAATTCAAGTGTTTGGATAGAAAAAAAAAAAAATGCTGTAACAATAACATTTCTTTAATGGGATCCATGTGAGATAAAAAAAAAAAGTGAATAGAAAATGTGTTGGTCATGAAAATAAATAAATAAATAAATTTTTGCAACAAAACCACTATCCAAACAGGTTTTTTAATAAATAAGTTCTGATCCATATATTTTTGCAACAAAACCACTATCCAAACAGGTTTTTTAATAAATAAGTTCTGATCCATATATTTTTGCAACAAAACCACTATCCAAACAAGTTTTATATAAAAAACAAGTTCTGATCCACTTCTCTCTGCCCCGCCCGGCGCCCATCTTTCTTTTGCAAATTATTTCTGTTTACCTGTAGGAAGCTGTGGAAGTGATGGAAACACGAAAGCTGTAAATCTGAAGATCAGCCCGCATTTCAAGGTACTGGTGATCATGATGATGCATGAGTCTCATGACCCTCATGCATGCATGGTCGCATATATATAAATATATATATGATGGAATTATTTTTATGATGAAGCCAGATTAAAATATACATATGTATATGTACCTGCTACCATGCATCGAGCTTAATAGATTGGTGTTACTTGTTTTGCGGTCAACGCTGAGTAGTGATATAAGTAGGCAAACCTTCGCCAGCCACCCTGATTCTCAACCTCCAATTTCTTCTTCTTCGTTGTTTCTTTTAGACAAAAAAAAAAAAAAATAAAGTGAAGAACAGTTATAGTTATTTTATTACTTACAGCATTCTCAATAATCATCTTCATTCCGGAATACGCTCTTAGTTAAGGGTTTTTGGGTCTCTTCCTGCATCTCTATAAGTATAGAAGAGCATCATTAGAAGATTATATATATATATTAGAGAGTCTTCTGCAGGATAAGCAGTGTTTTTCAGACACTGCAGACCAGTAGGTCAGGTCGGATCCGGGGTTGAAACGATTGTTAGAGCAATTGTTTCGAAAGATGTAATACTATTTACACACGGTGTAACATCATCTATATAAAATTTAACAATAGAACAATAGCGATTAATACTAGAACAATATTTTTGTGAGTTTCACGTGACGTAAAAATTGAATTACAAGAAATGATTTGAATCGCACAAATTTTTTTGACCTCATTATAGCTGTGAACCTTCCGAAACGGGTTGACTCTGACAACCGTTCCAGCCCCTCCTCCGGGTCATTAAGGGAGATGACCGACTGATAAATGCTGCTGCTACTAGTTGAGATCCATGATGATGTTGTGTTGTTGCAGGTGAGAAAACTTGGTGGTGTATACGTTCTTGATTACCATGAAGCTGGGCCCAATCCTTCACATGACCCTGGAAAAGGCAAAGGCGGCTCTAGGCCCTGAGGTCGGCAGGCAAGGCAATGCTTATCCTTCTTAAATTCCAGTCGTCCAATCCAAACTTTTGGAGGTCCAAACTATATATATATATATATATATCTATGTGTGTGTGTAAGATAGTCCTTTGAGCAGCAATAAAATAAATTAGTAGTAGTACGTAAAAGTTTCAGAGAGTGGAAGGCAAGAAATGTGGGGCTTTTGCAGGCACATAATAATAATAATAGAAGCGGTTGCATTTATTAGTGAGTGAGTGTGTGTTTTTCTTTTTTAGATTGTTGCTGTTGTTGTAGATAACTTTACTTAAAAATAAATTTTAATTAATTAATAAAATGCGACTGTTGTATTCTGCAACTGTTGAATTGATTGACACTAACCAATTAATGCCACTCTTTTCATTACCATCAATTAATTAATTTAGCAAGAAAGAAATTAATGGCCATAATTATTTTTGCCCCAGCTGTCATTTACAAAGATTCAAAGCGAAATTGATTCGACTTTCTCTCCAAAGTTTCTCTCCAACTTTTCTCCCTCGTAGATAGGACATTTATAATAAGGTCTTTTCTTACAATTGAATTGTTTAGTTCTTTTAGAGATTCCTAATGGAGTTGTCTGTTACATACATCTCACTGTTACATCTTTGGACTTGAAACAATCATGCACGGACTTTTTTTGGGGTCACGAGCGTTTTATTTTTTAATATTTGCGAAGCTTTACAGTGTAATCTTTATCTATTTTTCAGATTCGTAATACTATGTACTCTTCATAGTATGCGTGCGTGCATGTTTGACGATGTAATTTACATGTTACTAATAAAAGTATGATGCTTTATATATATATATAATAAGTGCAAGGCCAATCATATTTTATTATTTTCCCAATCACCTTCTCAATTACTCTACAACCATAAGGGCCAAAAAAGATACTACTACAGTAATAACCATTCACGAAAGAGACCACTTGAAACATCTGTTTGTTGATTAATTAACGATAATAAATTATAAGTTCTAACAACCGGCAGGCATGATTAGATTCCGAAACCGATCCAGAAATTCATTATGTACGGAGTCCACTAAATAGGAGGATGAGCACATGCATGCATCATCATCACTCCTTTCATCCATGGTCTAACCACCATAATTCTCATGGGAGGTTTTCTGAAATTATCCCTACTATTTTGTTGAAGTGTATTCAGCAGCATGAGAAAGGCCGCCTCAAATTCCTGATGTCGCTGAAAGTAGTTATATGTGCACGCGCGCGCGCGTATATAAGAGAAAAAAAAAATTAGAACTCATAACCTACAAATAATAAAATGCGGGGACTTGAAACAAATATATCTAATATTAGAGCGTTGACGGGATTGTTTGTGAAGATTAAGGGGCCTTAATTATTGTTTCGAAACCACCATAGAAATAAAAGGTTAGATTGTAGATAAAAAGATCTTATATCTACCTGAAAAAAGATCTTAGATGTTAAGAAATTTAAGAAAAAACTTGAATGGTTAAGAAGTCACACCCCTGGACGTGCAGTTTCCTACTTTTGATTAGTGCTGATCAGTCAAGTTAAGCCCGATCAATTTATTCTTAACCAAAAAAGAATCGTCATATGTTTTTTGTCAAAGGACGAAGGAAAAAAGGCCACGGGCAAAAGAAAATGAAAAATGGACTTGGGGTGGAATTCGATGAAGCTTCTTCCGAGGACGACTACCCGAAAAACACAGAGGGACAGTTTCCGAGTCACGACTCAGAACTGAAACCCCATGAGAGTTTACGTTTGGCTTTTGACCAAGGTCTCCGTTGAGCCGTAGGATTGGGATACGTCAGCACCATTTCGATCTGATATCCAACGCGTCCCAGAGCTTGCCGCTCCTCACAAGGAAAGAATCAACGCTTTAATCCGTGCAATCATACAACATCATCATGCTCTCTCAACTTCGCTACCCTCAATTGTCAACAAATCCCAAGACATCTTAATTGCAATCACCTCTCATGAATTTTGGTACAATTACAAAGACCTCATTCCTAATTTTTAGAATTCCCCGACTAACTCCTACTAGCCTTTTTTTTTTTTTTTCTTTTTTAAGTCCTTTGCTCAAATTATTTTTCTTGAGCTACACAATCTTCTTCCAAGTAACCCATCCGAGCTAACTTTTGCCCATAAATTGAAAGCTCTTTTTTTTTTCTCAAGAAGACAAGTTTCTTGCCCAAATAATTGGGAAGAGTTAGTCATGCAGTTTATGATATTGGCGAGAAAATAAGTATTTTCAATCTGACGTTAAAATTTAATTGTTAATTAAATTAACAAAAATATGCTACAAATTAAGGGCCATCACATAACTGACTTTGCTTGAAAATTATATGCTTCTTATATACATGTATGGTACTGTATTTAACTTGTTGATTAAAAACAGACAAATGCTTAATTGAGTATTTATCACCCTTAATTTTTAAGACAAGACTAGAATTTGTTATTATCATCCTTCAATTGATATTTAAACATCGAATTACCATAAAATAAAGAAGAGGCTGCTTTGACCTAGTTTTGGAATACTGCACTTCCATTTTTTTTTTAATAACATTCCGTTGGCTAATATATCGCCTATAATTGGGTTGGCCTCTGTTAATTTTGCAAACACAAGGGAGATTTCTCCAATTATGATCAGAGAATTGTCCTGTTTACCAAATAAGGGAAAAATTGTCCTGACTACAATCAGTCTGTCACCACCTAACTGCCTGCTCCAACCATGTCATCAAGACAATAGACCCCATTCTCACCACCGGGCCCCACTTTACCTGGACGCCTCTTAATCCACCCCCAATCCACTGCATACGTAATTATTATCCCTTCCTTCCTTTCTCCGATCCTTTCCTCGCTCACCAGTCACCACCGCTTTCTCTCTCTCTTCTCAGTTCTCAGTCGCAACCAACAAAAACAAAATGGTAGCGCGTTTCAATCCCCCATCCTTACTTTTAATGCCATTTAATTAACTCCTAATCCATTTTTATTCACTCTAATCCCCTTCCTTCTTCGTTACTCTCCCACTACATAAACACCCATTGTCAATAAACCGCAGCCGTTTAGTTTCTCTAATAATTGTTCACATTTTTGCTGGACAATTTTTACAATGCCGGGGCTAGTATCGGTGAAAACGCCACCGGAAGCTCCGCCGCTAAGAATCATGCTACCCCAGGATAGCAACGGACAGACCCGACCCGTCCCAGAGAGATCCGAACCAGGAAGTGTCAAGACCAACACTCCGGCCCAACGCCGACCTCCCTCCCCCTCCCCCTCTACTTCGCGAGCTAAGCCGTCTCCGGATCGGAGCTCCGGAAAGAAGAAATCGCCGCCCGAAAAGACCGTCATAGACGAGACTTCACTTGATAATCCGGATCTCGGCCCTTTTCTGTTGAAGCTCGCTCGTGACACGATTGCTTCTGGTGAAGGTCCGACCAAGGCCTTGGACTACGCCTTGCGAGCTGCCAAGTCGTTCGAGAAGTGCGCGGTTGGCGGCGAGCCCAGTTTGGATCTGGCCATGAGCTTGCATGTCGTGGCGGCGATCTATTGCAGCTTAGGGAAGTTTGAGGAGGCGATTCCGGTTCTGGAGAGAGCTATTAGAGTTCCGGAGGCCAGTAGAGGTGCAGATCATTCCCTGGCGGCGTTCTCTGGGTATATGCAGCTGGGAGACACGCATTCGATGCTCGGACAACTGGATCGCTCGATTGACTGTTATAAGGAAGGCTTGAAAATTCAAATGGAAGCACTAGGAGAAACGGATCCCAGAGTTGCTGAGACTTGCCGGTAATTTTTTCTTAAAAGAATTCATGTACCAATTCCTGCTAGTTATTATTGCGATGTGATTACTAATTATGTTGTATTTTATCTGTTGAGTATTATTGCATTCGATCACAGTAAATGTGAAATGCTGAAAGATTATGACAATGTTTTGGGAATTTTATTTTGCTCTGAATCGATGATTGTTGAGAAAATTTAGGAACCTGCCACGGACATTGATTTTTAACCTCTTAGAAAGGAAGTTTTGAAGTTTCTGGGTGTATTTTTTTATTTTTTGCAATTCAGAATATCTGGCATTCTTTGGAGCCAGAGTGGACTAACTTGACTTGATCGCTGAAGAGCAAATTTATTCTCGGCTGACAATTGGGATTTGGTAAGATTGGGTACTGTGTTTTCATCGGTATAAAATAAACCTTGTCCCATTGCTGAGCCTTCTAGTTTTAGTACATTTTTGGTGGTTGAGAATATAGCATTTTGGTAATGTTGGATATGAGAGTGTGCTTGTACAAGGACACGTTATTAAAAGAGGTTTGCTTACCTAACTTGAAGTTCCAAAATCATCGTGTCTCTTTTTTTGTCACTCGCAACCTGGAAACTTCGATTGAAAGTTAAAGAAAGAAAAAGAATGTGCACTACCAAAACTTTGAAGAACGGGGATCATGAAATATCTGGAAACAAGGAAAAAAAATTTTTCTTCTATGTTCAATCAATAAAACGTGATTAATTGCACCGCTATAAGTTATATACCCTAAATGATATTTCCTTATGGTCAATTATTTGTCATTAATGCACTCTATGTCTTTCCACTAACCCTTACGTGTATAACAATTAACTTTTGTGCATCATAAATAACTTTTGTGCATCATAAATAACTTTTGTTTATTTATTTTATTCATGGAGATGAGATATGTTTTGCTGGTGCTATATATTTTCGATTAGCACAGGTATTTAGCTGAGGCCTATGTTCAAGCAATGCAATTCGATGAAGCCGAGAATTTGTGCAAGAAAACCCTTGAAATTCACCGGGTGCACAGTCCACCTGCTTCTCTAGAAGAGGCTGCTGATCGTCGGTTGATGGCTCTCATATGTGAGGCTAAAGGAGATTATGAAGCAGCTCTTGAACATCTTGTACTTGCTAGCATGGCAATGATTGCCAATGGACAAGAAAATGAGGTTGCAGCTATTGATGTTAGCATTGGCAACGTCTACTTGTCCCTATCTCGGTTTGATGAGGCTGTCTTCTCCTACCAGAAGGCACTAACTGTCTTCAAGTCATCCAAGGGTGACAACCACCCCTTAGTTGCCTCTGTTTTTGTGAGGCTAGCTGATTTATACTACAAGACTGGGAAATTGCGGGAGTCCAGGTCCTATTGTGAGAATGCTCTTAGAATATATGGAAAACCTGTTCCAGGTACCACTGCAGAAGAGATTGCAAGTGGGATGACAGAAGTTTCTGCCATTTACGAATTATTCAATGAACCTGAGGAAGCACTAAAATTATTGCAGAAGGCAATGAAATTACTGGAGGACAAACCGGGGCAGCAAAGTACAATTGCTGGAATAGAAGCACGGATGGGTGTAATGTTATACATGATTGGACGATATGAAGAAGCTCGGAGCTCTTTTGAGAGTGCTGTAGTAAAACTAAGAGGCAGTGGTGAGAGGAAATCGGCCTTCTTTGGTGTTGTCTTAAACCAAATGGGTTTGGCTTGTGTACAGTTGTTTAGAATTGATGAGGCTGCTGAGTTGTTTGAAGAAGCAAGGGAGATACTTGAACAGGAGGTCGGCCCCTGTCATCAAGATACGCTTGGTGTCTATAGCAATCTTGCAGCAACTTATGATGCTATGGGAAGGTAATATTTTGTTTTCAAGTTTTTGAAAAATATTCTTTTTTATGATGTCTTGTATCAAATTTCTGTTAAAAATGAATCATATTATGCTTGGCGCCATGACCTAGGTTCATATTACTGCCTTTATAGCCAATTGCTCTTGGTACAGGATTATCGAAACAAGGTTGTTTGTTGTTGGGATAGGTGATTAGCTATTGACAATGGGATGACGCTCGGGTTCTGAATTGGGTGGATATACATGCTTCTCTATCCAGGATTTGATGTAGGCAGTAAGCTAGGGGATTTGTCCGATGAAATGAATCACTTTTGCATATGAATTGCTAATTTATAATATACCCAAATTGCAGCATGAGAAAAATTTCTGCTTCTGGAGCTTTATGTGCACTCAGTTCTTCAATCAGACTTGTATAGTGGGAGGCTGATTATACATCTGATGTAAAAGTGCACCCATTCTCTCTAAGATAACTACTTTTGGTCGTGACCCAATTTAATACTTCAATTCTGAAATTCTGGATTTGGTCTTGTTTCTTTTTGCTTCTGCTTAAAACATCAACTAATCCCTGCCAAGATTTAGGATCATTAAATGCGTAACTGGTGCGCATTAAGTCATCTGCCAGCTATCCATGTGGATAATTGTAGAATTAGTAACTAGTACGAGAAGCTGCTGAACTCCTCCTTGCATCTGTTTGGCCTGAACTTACCTCCATTCTGGGTTTTCATCTTAGGGCTTCTCTCATAATTTTTTCTTAAACTTGCAGAGTTGAAGATGCAATTGAGATCCTTGAGTATGTTCTGAAATTGAGAGAAGAGAAACTTGGCACAGCAAATCCTGATTTTGATGATGAAAAGAAGCGGCTAGCTGAGCTCTTGAAAGAAGCAGGCAGGTCCCGAAACAAAAAGGCCAAATCGCTTGAAAATCTGATTGACCCCAACGCTAAAAGGACGAGGAAAGAGACGTCGAAGAAATGGTCCCCCTTTGGGTTTAGAAGTTGATAATGCATTTTTTTGCCTCTTCTATTCCGTCTGATATCTCACACATGCCTATCTTGTAACATAGGAACCGTGTATAGAGTTCTTTTATGATTTGGTGAGGCTTCCCTTTTTTTTTATTTTTTATTTTTTATTTTTAATTAACTCCCACCCCCTTGCCCCCCGGCCTCTGAATTGCTACTGGTTTTAATTCTGTTCAGTTTCTTATCTCCTTGGTATGCTGAGCGTGGATGGAAATTTATTTTTAGTTTGGTCTTTTCCATTCTATTTCGCGTCTGTTTATTTTAAATCTGCTAATAACCCCTTTGACTCCGTAAATTTATAGATGTGGCTGGTTCTCTATATATAATTGCACGCCTTATAATGCTATGGACTTTCGATCAAATCTCTGTAACAAACTTGTACGTGGCTGGGTCCAGTAGGTACGTACGTGTAAAGAATGTGGCTTTAGGCTTGAAGAAGAGCAGTCTTTCAGTCGTGATGTGAGTTGCAATTCAATGAAGCTTCGATCTGCATTTCAGTGGCAAAAAGACTCAAAACTTCTCCTTTCATGTATACTCTCAGATTCGTCCACGATGTGGGTGGGTTCATACTGGTTCTTGGTCATTTTAGTTTGGCAAGAGGGACGCCCCACGAATCAAACATCAAAACATTTTCAATTGGTTCAAAGGGTAAATGCCTTGGATCAGTAGCAATAGTAACGGGACGCATTTCCGTCCCGCGTCAGCATTTAGGAGGAGCCGAGGAGGTGGAGAGCAATGGGCACGAGAATTGTAAGCCGGACAGGGGTTTTAGTTGCTTGGGCCTCTTTTATCTGCTTATCGGCAGGAGACATCACACTAGGGCCGGAGAAGTTCTAAGCTCTGGATTTCGCAACTGCATGATATTTTCAGCCTTTTCAGGAACAAGTTCCCTGAAAGAGAGAGTCGTGTCAGGGTTTCTCTTTCTGTTTTCGTTTTTTTTTTTTTTTTCTTTTTGCCTTTTAATGCAGGACAAAGGTCAAATTCATGCATGATTATATACCATCACATGCACCAGTTTTTTCGTATCGGGAGGCAGGCAGCAAAAGTAAAAGAAGATACCGGCCAGAATCCAGATGCAACCCTCTTTCTCCTTTGCACTTTCCAGGCCTTGCCATCCCCCTGCTCACTTGCCAAAGCCAAACCAGGAAATAACAGCAGCAGATGTGGCTTAGCATCTGAAGGATGAACGTCAATACAGAGATGATCCATACTTGGTAGTATTACACGTTGCCACGAGTTTCCCAAAGCGCACGAGGCTGAGTCGTACGTGCTTTGGCGTGAACTGTGAAAGCTTGCATATGTGTCGATGGAGGGTGGGATGAAACTCAATTCCCAATTTCCCATGTCATATGGTACCATCCTTTTATCCGTGAATAGACGTTTCCTCTTTTCTACAGATACAATAATATCGATGGCGAATAAGAACAGCTGCCTTGAACAGGATGCGCGGTTAAAATTTTCTCTACGACCGCGACGAAGAAGTAACTTTGTCCGTGATTCAAAGCTGCAAATTCGTCCTCGCACTCATTAGAGTCCTTTGTACACGCACACTACTCCAGGGATCGTCCTGAGTTACTGAATCATGGGATTTCCTATCTGCACGCTAAACACGCAGATCAGTTCCTGTTCCTCAGATGGTGTGCAGGTTGTTGTGATGGCAACTGCCCAAAAGAAAATAAAATCAAGATTAGGATAAATGGATTCTTTTCTTATCTTGTTTCTGATTAAAATGACGGTTGTTTTTCTTTTTTAACGCCAAAAGAACCTTGTAAAGGGCATCAGAGTTTTAATGAGATGAGTAGACTACTCCTTAAAAACACTTGCTCACTTTCTTGTGTGGTTCTCACTTATCAAAAGGATGTTATACAGCATGTTAAAGAACAAGAAAAAGATCGAAGGGACTAGTTGCTGTGGATGGATGGATCGCGCTGTGCATCTTTGAAGCATATGGATCTATCGGGTTGCATGTCCTGATCAGATATGTGGCAATGAAAGGGAGGGTGACAGGAATTCAACTCAAAATGTATTATTATCCATGTATTCCTCCCCAAAAAAAATTAATGGCCAAGATTTGGCAGTAGAAATAATGGGAGTCCTTTTCAGAATTCAATATCTGGGGACAGTGATCAGTTCCTTAACAGGACAAGTATGTCCTCGCACAGGAAAAACAGTTGACAGAAATCTGATTTTATCTACCTTCACATCCATCACTAGGTGAGGTCATGTTTATTAGTAACGTTTAGCGCTAATTACCAACCATTTTTTAGGCTGCTGGCTAGGAGCAGTTGGGATCCTGTATGCTATTATTCGGTGTCAATCCCAGATGTTAGAAAAAATTTAAACAAACAACGCATGATAAATTAAATAAACCGGAGCTCTGTCCGCGATTTCTTGTAGGCCCTCAAAAGAAATTAATTAAATAAGTCAGACAGAGACGATGAACAAAAGGAAAGGAAACAAGCTGCAAGGTTTTCTTGATCGTCTGTGAAGACTTTGCGAAGCTAGAAAGCAAAACTCAAAGCCGGAAAAAAGAGTCTGGAGGAGGAGGAGGGGCCTTTATATAGACCATTATTAAATAACAAAATCCTTTAAATTAAGTGCTAAATCAGAAACCACAATTGAATAAAATCCCACATTTCTTAATTTAGGATACAGCCCAGCCCAGCCCAGCCCCGGGACTTTCATTTGGTTTGTCCTTGCTCCTTACCACCAGGGCAGGCCCTTGCCGGCTTCGGCTAACCGTGAAAGAGAAACTGAGCACTGCTTGCTTGCTGCCGCGAGGTATTATTGCATACCCATCACTGCCAGCGTGTATTGAATGAGTTGAATAGATAGATATTTATTTATACTATAATTTCAATTTGTACGGGTTGAAAAAGAATGCCGGAGTCTTTTAATTTATTTATTCATGCATAAATAGGAACACGCACATTTATATATAGCTATATATATATATATGTGTGTGTGTGTGTGTGTGTACTGTGTGTATATATATATATATATATATATATATATATATCTATATATATGGCTAATTAAGGAGAAGCAAGCAAGAAATGTATGTATGTCTTTCGATCGTCTTACTTTTGCATCACGTTCTAACAATGATCAACCAGTCATGCGATCATCTCATCTAGTCCCAGTGCGCAGGCAGCGGCAGCACCACTCTCCCCCTCCCTCCTCTTCCTCTATATTCCATTTCCACCCAAATTAACAAGAAGATAGGAAACTTTTTTCATGCAGGAAAGGAATCATCATCGTCAACTCACGACTTAATATTATGTAGATTTGGATGGAATTGTTAGCAAGAGCTAGCAATAATACAGGATCGTATCGTAGGCGGCGTATGCATGACCTAATTGGTGCAGAGAATATTGGTACGAGTTTTATTGATAGTGCAACGAGTAACAACCAAAGAAAAATAACAGCCAAATGAATCTTTACAGGCAAAAGCTGCCTTGCAGTTACCAGTAACAAATTTCTTGCTCGTTACACCTCTTCTGTTTTCTTTTTTCTTTTTTCTTTTTTTTTGGGGGGTTGTGGGGTGGGTGGGGGGGGGGGGGGGGATAAAGCTTAGTTGCATGCCCACCCCGGGTCTGGGTATGTGAGGACCTTGAAGGCAGTGCCACAATGTGTATCATCTCTCTCTCTCTCTCTCGCTCAGCATTTATCTCTCTAAAGTTTGCATGTGTGATTCGGAGTATCACTAACCGATACATGCCATACCCCCCTCTGTGTGTGTATTGCCTGCTGCTTTTGTGATAAACTTTCATTCATTCATTCCCATTTCGATTTTCGCCGCCTATATATTTACTTGCCACATACCACCTCCAGCTAGCCCCATTTCTATCTTTTGCTCATAAGGATATCATCCCTTCTCCCTCTCTCTCTCTCACACACACACGCTCACACACTTTCCACCATTCTTTTTCTTCGCTGTGTCTTGGTGGTTTCTGCTTAGTAGTAGCCATGGTTTCCGGTGATATTGCTCGCACTGTGGTTGGTATTATAGGTAATTTCTTCGCTGCTAATAATTACTAGTGTAAGTTTCTTTGTTGATGGCCATAGCCAAATTAATTTTAGATTCTTTCCTGTTTGTTTCTGTATATGTGTATGTATGCACATGCAACCGTACATGGCAACTAGTAGTACTTTTTTATCACATGCAAAAAAATTTCCCCTTTCAGGCAACTGATTATCTGAGTTTGATTCTTCTTCCATCTCTTTCAGGAAACGTCATTGCACTCGTCTTGTTCTTATCACCGGTGTAAGCAAAGCTCCATCCATTCCTCAAACTTCTTAGTGGAATGCTTCTTCTTCCTTTTTGTTTTTTGGGTTGGGGGTTTTGTGGGGTTGGGGTTTATCATAATTAGTAGAGTATATATATATTTTTCTCTTTTCCTGGTAAAAGAAAACAATAGGTTTAATCCCATCTCGACGATCTGCCGCCGAACTTCTGGTTCTCCCGCCGCCGAATAATTGATTTTTGGATTCAACTCTGTTTATTGAAATGCGGAAGCTAGACACTAAATGGAGTAATAAATAATAGTACCAGCAGTAATAATAATATCCTTGTTTATTTTCCGGTTCCACTACTAAAATGTCTTTGTCAAGTTCAAAATCCACAAGGAATTGCTTGTTTCTTGCATACATTCTCTATCATAAAACCCGCGTTCCAAGGATTGAGTTAATGAATGAATCTTGGTTTTGATGATCAGGCCAACGTTTGTCCGGATATGCAAGAAGAAATCAGTGGAGCAGTACTCGGCAGTGCCGTACCTAGCAACATTTATCAACTGCGCTTTGTGGGTGTTGTACGGGCTGCCCATGGTGCACCCAAACAGCACCCTAGTGGTCACCATTAACGGCACCGGATTTGTGATCGAGGTGGTGTTCTTGCTTCTCTTCATCGCCTACTCCGACCCGAAGAAGAGGCTCAAGGTGGTGGTGATAGTGGTGGTGGAGTCCTTGTCCGTGGCGGTTCTGGCCCTCCTCGTTCTTACTTTGGCCCATACTACCAAGCTCCGGTCTGCAGTTGTGGGCAGTATTTGCATGGCCGCCAACATCATGATGTATGCTTCTCCATTAGCCGTCATGGTTCGTCATTCTACATCCATCCATCTCCTGCTGCTTGCACTTTAATTTGCATCCTCATTATTATTAGTATTATTTTTTTAGTTTAATTAGGATCATCATACCTTCCGGTATTACATTATCCTTGTCTGTATATGGTGATTCATTTTTGTAGTACGTTAATCCAACACAAACATCGCCTTTTTGGGGAGACAATTAAAATTGACGTCCTCTAGCTTGATGAACTCTCTTTAATATGCCAGTTTCTGATCGAAAACTTAAAATGGGGCCGGGCTAATCTTTGATTTGGAAAGGACATTCTTTTTTTTTTTACAAAAACAAAAACAAAAAAACTTTTGCTGAATTTTTTGGACCCTGAGAGTGAACCTGACCCTAATGAATCCTACTGTAACTTACTTGATCAAAAGACTTCTCACAAGAATTGAAACGTCAACTTTTGCTATGCAATCAATCGTATTTGGGAAGTACTGTACTTCAACTTGACCATAGTTGTTATTCTTTTGGTTCTGCAGAAACTGGTGATCACCACAAAGAGCGTGGAGTTCATGCCTTTTTTCCTGTCTCTGGCTTCTTTCGCCAACGGGATTAGCTGGACGGCATATGCCCTCATCCGTTTCGATCCCTTCATTGCAGTATTTACTTCTTTTTAACTCTCCTGAATTGTGCATGTTCTTCCACCTACTAATGCTATAGTCCATTTGCCTGCCAAATTCCATTAGGGGGGCTGTAGGTATAAAGCAAAATTTGTAAGATCTTCCTTGGTCGATCTGTGCATGTTTTGCATTATGGTACACGAACTTCAATTTACTCCGCCTATTTCCGGCCTAGAGGGGGGAAACAATTTTTTTTTAAAAAAAATAAAAATAAAAAAAGAAGAAAGAAAAGCGAATTAATCACGGGCCGTTAACTTTCTTCTTTTTAAGTAGTTGCCTTTTTGAAAATGTCAGGCTCCTAACGGGATGGGATCACTACTTGGGCTGGCCCAGTTAATACTCTATGCAACCTTCTACAAATCAACAAAGAGACAGCTTGCTGAAAGGAAAGCTAGAGGAGAAGTGGGCTTGACAGAGAAGGCCGCTAATGGACACACCAAAAGCACAACCATTGTTGCTATTGATGGTTCACGTCCTTCTTCTGAGTCTGAGGCTCTAGATGTTTGACAAAGAGACGCATGCATTAGGAGGAGAATCTCCAGAATGGCACGAGCCCTTCCCTTGCCCAGCATTAGCACAGTTGGCTGACTTCCACCGTCTGTTCCCTCGCCGCTTCAACGTCTGTTCTCAGTTCCTCTCACCACACTTCTTTTTTATTTTGATCCGAGCAATTCACATTTGGTCATGCATCACTTCCAAAACATGCTCCCAAAGTCTCTTCGCTTGTTTTTTTATTTTTAATTTTTTTTTCGTTCTCTTCTTTGGAGGAGGCCTGGTTCTAGGCTTATTTTCAAGTTTTTGAGGGAGGACTTTGTTTCAAACTTGGCTTCTGCTTGGACGTGACCTGTTTGTGATGATCATGCTTTCTAAAGAATTTCAGACACGTTCTCTAACCATATGTTTTTTCTTTCACTTTTTAGTAGAGTAGTATTTAACTAGCGATTTCTCCCATCTTATCATAATTTCCATCTGCTACGAGAAAGTCTATCCAACAGGTGGGGGTGTTTGTGTTTCCTTTCACAATGACAATCCAAATTTCCAAATCAATCAGCTGTAATCTGTATGTACAGGTAATAAACAAGAAGACAAAATATTCTCCTAATGGGAAAATTTCTTATTATCTACGAGATGCTAGCATGGCAACACCAAGATTTACACTTGCACTTGAAAAAAAAAAAAAAAGAGAAATATATCCTACCACTGGAAAGAATTTCTAGGAGCTTTACCTACGTTACACCTAAGCAATCCTCTGCACTAAGCCGAGCTCTCGCAGGAACTCCCGAGTAGGGGCATTAGGTCATGAACCACGAGTCTGATTAAATTGCTGGCTGCTGATATCGAAACATCAGCACACTCCTGCAGGTCAGCATCGCATGCTATAAGAACCCACTCGTTATCGTCATCTAGATACTTGATTTCAAAAGTTCCAAGCTCTAGCTTCAGCCTCTTGGCGATTTCCTCCTTTAACCTGTCAATACCAGAATCCAAAGGGAGACGAAATCTAATGATATCTTCCCTATATGTTGCTTTTATTGTAATGGTTTTCAACTCAAGCTTAGCTGAAAAACCTGGCATTCTTTCAGTGGCAACTGCTGTGGATTCTTTAGGGATTCCATCAGAACATGGCGGATCGTTCCAACTGTACTCTGGCACGCGTTCGTCAAACAGGGCCTCAGCAGCTGAACAGAGCTTTTGTAGATCATGTGAACTTCCTGCATCCTCAATTAGCATCCCTCCAAATGGCTCTTGGGGTTCTACACTCACAAAAGCATCTGCCGAGAAGCCAGCAGACAAATTGATTTCTCCCATTGGTTGACATGTAAATCCCACTGAGCCCCCTACTCTCATGTTCTGTTCAAGTGATGGTGAAACCACCAGTTCATTAAGAGGGGAGGAGCCATTTCTGATGCAGGGGCTACCTTGGCACGAGCCATGTGAAGTAGGAGTCCCTGCGCTTTCCTCCCTTGACCCACCTCCAATTTTGGACCTGTGTGAGCCTTCACCTGGCAGAAACCCATCTTCTCCTATTCTGCCACCTGGCAATTCATTTGAGGTTTCTGCCTTCTCATCATGCTCGAATCCATTAGGCAGAGAAGATTCATTCTTATCCCCAGAAAAATCAAGAGATGGTGCAGACCCCGGATGGCCTAGTTGATGAGGTTCGCTCGAACTGGATGGCCGACAAGCGGAACCAACTGCAACAGGAAGTGATGATGTAGCCAAAGAAGTCAAAGTAAATGCACCTTCAGCACCTTGTACAGATTCAATCACACGCTTAAGCTTTGAAAGAGAGCGATTTACTTTGTTTATCTTGCGAGATGGCCACCTAGAAATGCCATGCTGCCTACATATGCGCTTCATTGTAGTGGGGCACACTGCAAAAAGTTAATATTGATGTCAGCAATTCATTTTTAAGCAGCAAATTTATTTCAGCTTCCTGCAGGAACTCAAAAAGTGTCAGGAAAAAACGTTCGCGGAAGAGGGAAGAAATTTCTACTGGGCACTGTGGGCAACAGAAAGTTAAGACTGAATTAACTTACCACCAAGACTCTTCGCTGCATCCTTAAGACTACCAGCAAAATATTGTTGCAGAACGTCTAAGCTAATTGTTTTCTCTGCCTTCCCACGTTTCCTCTCTGTTTTCTTGCCCGTGTCTTTATTCTCAGCAATAGACACAGCATTCTGGACTCGAGCTGCACCACTCCCATGTGCCACATCATTTGCACAATTGTCACCCAATGTTGGTCGCTGCAATTCGATGGAATCAAGCTGCAGCATCTCTGGAACAGTTAAGGCGGTAGATGTTGTTGCAGGTTTTGATGCTTGAAATAGTTTAGGTCCTGAATCAAGCTTCTCACCCACCAATGATTTAACAATCTCAACGGATCTCCAATCCTGTTGAAGTTCATTTCCAGAAGCAATTCTAAGACTCCCTAGATGCTGTTTCATTGTCACTAAGAGTGAATCCAACAAAGCCCTTTGCCCTGTATGGTCTCTGATGCTAGGTGGCAGAAAAAACTCTAGGACATAATCATCATCTCCAGTGTGAGTGCTTCGTAAGCAGATAGCAAAGCAACTACTTAAACCAAACATGCGTGCGTAATGCACCAAAGGGTACTCAGTTTTGCAAAATTGAGTGACATCTTCGCAAAAGCACAGATTGTGGAAAGCAAATGCCCTCCCAGCAACACCCTGCCCCTTCTGCAAGTGGTGCTCGGCACAGGCCTCACGGAAACCCCATATATGAGCATCCACCACATAAAATGCTACGTCGGTCGTCGACATGCAGATTTGTCCCATGCAACTTCCATCAAAACTACTGCAGGTCTTCCTTAAACCCCCACCATTTGCTAGGACACTCCGATGCCTGCACGGAACCCATGTCTGAGCTAAAGGTAATTTGTGAGTCTCACATATCTCCGTTAGTATCCCCAATATTTCAGTCAGCGCATTTTGCCGATCCTCATTGCATACCTGGTTTAAAAGATTACTGACTAGGTATTTGTCAACAAACCAAAAAGTAATTACTGGTTCTAAGATCTTCAACTTTACAGATGCTCTTACCTGTATCATTGGTTGATCCAGTACCTCCGAACTTTTCAAGTTAACAGCCTGCAAAAAAAATGAAAGTGTTTACCATACGAACCTCAAAACACCAATGACATGACCAATACAGAGTCTGTAGCTGTAGTAACCTTAACCCTGGGCCAAATGAACAAGAATTCAACTCTCTAGACAGCTAAAGAAAAGGTTTATGGCCATGTTAGTAAAAGCAGAACAGCTAGAAGTGACAAAATACTTTGGAGAATGAGATGAAGTCACAGATCATGGAGAAATGTCCAATTAGAAGCAGAAAATTCCAGCAACAGCTTTTGAGAGGTAATTCAACTCAAGCAAGATCATGTTAGTTCATTTTTGGGACATAAAGTCTGGACGTATCATAATCAAAACATAATTATATTGTCAGAAATACCACATATCTTGAATCACAAAGCATAACAATAGTTATCTCAACCATCCAAACAAGAGATTTATTTGAATTAACACTTCAGCAGTTAATGAACAACATGCATCTCAAAGAATATGTTGCAGGAGGAGCACAGAGGATCTCTGCATGCAACATCAACCTATTAGTTGCCAGCACCATATTAATGACTATCATACAGGAATGCTCTGCAAATGGTTCACAAAAGTAACCAAGCACCAGGTTTGAGAAATAATGAAGCAGGACTTATCCAAAGCAAAATGACATTTTCACCCAACATAAAACAACCAAAACTGTGGTCAATAAGTCTGACTGGGCTAGATCAACAGAACAAATTACAAATTTGAAAAATTAATAACTAAGCAGACAAGTAACTGAAAACAAGTTTTTTAAAACATTCTGTGCTCGGTAATGAACGAATACTGAGATGCTTTATATCTGAGTTTGGGAGGTTTGCAGAACCAACCTCAAGTGCTTTGCATACTTTATCAACCTCAGGAGCATAATTAATCTTCTGGGAGGTCATTATGAGCTCGAGTACACCAACACAGTTTTGACCAGAAGGCTCAAAAACTGGCAGAGCCAAAGTCCCTCGAACATTATAATGAAGAGCATGGTTAAGGCGTGTATACTCTTTGCTTGAATAATACTGCACATTCGGGGTCCATTCTGGCAATTTTTGCCGGAATACGCGACCAGGCAATCCAAGATCTCCATCAGTCTCCCCGTCAACTGAAAACATATACATTGCAGAGACCATCCTGTACTGGTAAAGCCCATTAGTCTTCGGGTCAAGAACAAATGGCTGTCCTGAAGTTGTGAGTACACAGCGACCACCATTCTTCACAGGCACCCAGACCTGCGCCAGGACATGCTGTTCAGTCGAATCTTTGAGGAATCTGAGAGCCTGCGTCATTTTCTCCTTTATTGTACAATAACCATCTGGATAATCCAATGGAGCCAATTCCAAAGTTGATGAAGTTGGCTTTCTTTTATCAGCATTCCCGCATATGTTTTCTGTTATCAAATCAGTATTACCTGTGTCCATTTACTATACCCAAATCAAATCTTTCACAAAAGATACTGCTCCAAAAGACTGGAACCAATAAATGAATGACGCCAACATTCTCAACAACACAAAGGCTTCTACCACATCAATTTCCAATGAATATTGATAAAGATTTTGAACCACTTCCGTCAGTGCCAATTGGCTTTTAAGTTGGAAACACGATTCTTTCACAAAAGGACCAACATCCAATCATAGATATGAGTGCCATTGGAAGAAATAAAAATGCAGAAACAAAGGACGAGGAAACAGAAAGGGTCCAGCCTCACTCACAATCACAAGCACGGTTTACCCAGAGAACAGCTCAAAATTGTGGAAAATGTCTGATTTTTTTTTTCTTAATTTCCCTATTAAATGTTTATTAAGAAGAAGTAATAGCTTAACTAAAATGTAACTAAATTTATGTGAAAACACGTCAAAAAACTTCATGGACTTGGATACCCTATAAAAGCGATCACTTTCTCCATCTAGCTCAAACAGGAGAAGAAAAAGGAAAAAGACAACGCTTTTCTTTCTCCCTTCGTTTCAGTGCTAAAACAAATCAGGGGGATGGGAAGAAAAGCAGTGAAATTGAAGCAGAGTCATGGGAACCCAGGAGACATATCAGCTTGGACAACTGAAAATTAAACCAGTATATATACTACACACAGGTAACAATCAAGAGCTGAGAAGTGAAGCTTACAAGGGAGGATTTTGGAGAAGTCAGAAAGGGGAGCTGTATTCACGGGTGCTTTATCCTCATTATTATTACTGCCATCTGAAAAGGCCCAGAGGGGAGAACAAGGGTGGTCGGAAGTGGAGAGTAGAAACGGGGAAGCAGAGGAGGAAGCGACAGCTGAGAAGAAGTTATCAAAGGACCAGGAAGCATCAAAATCGAGATCAAGATCCATGATTAAAGAATCTCTGTCGGGCGGCTGAGCAGGGGAAGTCAAAAGCCCCTCCGACTTCTTGTGCCGGGCAATATTCTTATCCGGTTCGTCTGGCTCACCCATTTCTCCTTTTTTGTCCTTTAACTTAAATGTTCTTTTTTGTTTCTTCCCGGGCGATTACAGGCAGAGAAGGGAAGGGGAAGGGGAAGGGGAAGGAGAGAGAGGGACGGAGAGGAAGTGGGAAGATGGGATGAGGAGAAGTGACGGTAAAATTGGGAGGGAGGTGTTGTGGTGACCGGGGTTGTAGTAGGAGTGACCGGGGTTGAGTCCATTTGGAATATTGGAACCTAATACTAAAACAAAACAGATGTGTATTTGCCTATATGGGGTGGGGGACTACTGGCAATTTGTGAATAAAATAGTGATCCCTCACTACCTCCCTCGCTTCCTGTTGTGCAAAATGCAAAATGCAAAATGCAAAATGCAAAATGCAAATGCAAATGCAAATGCAAATGCTGGGGGGCGTTGGAAGAAAGAATTTTGTCCCGAGAAGACTTGAAATCAATCGTCAAGAATGAATGAAGGAAGATGGTGGTATTATTCTTGGATTGACACACACACACATATATAATATATATATATAACCAAAAAAAGAAGAAAAAATCAACCAGAACTTCTTCTACTACTACTGTTTTGGAGGTGAAGATTTGTTGTTTTGGACTTTGTTGTGCGCAGCAGCGCAGCGTAGCCACATTCGAACCGTCATCGTCCTCTTTTTTTTTTTTTGGTTATCAATGAATGGGTTGGTTTTCTTGCTTGGAGTATTATATTATGGAAGTGGAAGCACAGTGGTTGGTTACTGGTTAGGAGGCGGATTGTTCAATTTCGGAAGAACTAATTAGTACTGTTTTGCGCAGAAAAATTCGACCATGTTGAAATGCTTTACTTTATTCTTGGTTTGACTTTTTTTTGATAAAAGAATTTGCCTCTTTCCAATTTGAGTTCGGATTCTCATTATTCTTTGGGAGTTCTATCCTGACCTTTAAAATTATACTACTACTACTGCTACTGCCATCTCATAGACTTTCACTATTGTAAATATAATATGTTGGTCTGATGGAGACACTCCACAGTATAAAGGGTAATAGAGAGAAAAAAAGAATACGAGGGCGGTTTCTGAATTCTGAGAAGAATCCTTGCTGTTCTTCTGATTTTGCGTCACGGGCACCATTTGCGATGGGCACCTTCCTTTTGTTCTTTACTGTTAAAAATCTGACTGATTTTACTGCATGGGAAAAAAAATGCGGAGTAGTATTAGATTAGCCTAAACGTTAGTTATCTGGATGATTCATGAACCTCTTCTTGTCTGCGTCTCTCTTAATATATATATATATTTATTTATTACTCCACTTAGTTTTATAGCCTTGTATCAAAATCTGCTTTTAGCTGTCCTTTAGTGGCCAGCGCTAATGCTTTTTTTTGCAATAGGCAGCCAATTAACCCTTCATTAGTTGGATCTGCGCTGTCATGTAGTTTAACTTACTGCAATGCCCAATAAAAACTTTTTCTATTAAACTATCAGAGTTTTCTAGTGCTCTGTCCAAAAAAATAAAAAATTTTTTAAAAAAAAAGCTTCTTTTCTTTTTCTTTCTAAAAAAGAAAAACAAAAAGAGTACTAGTGGAGTAATTATTTTCGTTCGAAAAGGCCAAATGATAGCAGCAAAGAGTTGCTTCCAAGGGTTAGCTCGAGCGATCAGCTCTCCTTCTTTAAGGTATGATAGACTTATCTGGACAACCAGGGTTCGAGTCCCCTTGCTACCGTGCTCGAAGTGGAGTGGGGCCTCCTCTCCCGAACCGAAATGGGATTAGTCGGACTAAAGGCCCGAACACCCACTTCGTAAAAAAAAAAAGATAGCTGCAAAGAGTTGGCATCCGGATAGCATAGCGCTACTTTTATCATCATTTTTGGAAGTATCGGCAGGCCGAAACACAAAACTGACGGACTTTTACATACCGTAAATAAAAAAAAAAAAAAAAGAGAAGGTGGGCGCGGGGGGGGGGGGGGGGGAGCAGGAATTAAGCGTGCAAAATATCGGCTTGAAGAAGGCGAAGCCCCAATTCATTTCTGGACACAAATTACGAATGGGGGCGCTGGAGCTTTGTGGTCCAACTCAATTTGTAATTGACTACCGCTCGACGTTGGTGGACATCTGACCGTTCCTTGGTTTCGCCCTTGGGTTTACTTTATGCCACCACTAACTACTACTGCCGCTGCTGCTGACATCATCAGTGTTTCCTTTCCAGCATTTACTTGGTAAAAAAAATACTAATAAATAGTTCTTCTGCTGCCTGTCACTAAAATGTTTTGTTGCCGCTATATATATATATATATATATATATATATATATATATATAGACAAAATGAAGAAGCAATAATCTTGGAGATTGGCATCCAGCTGCCAACCCGTCACATGTTATTAGATTATTTATTGTGTAATTGGGTGCATATTCCAACATCATCTGGTTATTAAAAAAAAAAAAAACATGAAGAAGAGTAATTAACGGTGAGCCTTTAAAAAAATAGAAAAAAAGGATTGATTTTCTTGCAATGGTTGACCTCAATTTCATATACACGTACTACAGGGAACCAGGCCCTGTGCAAATGCAGCCCAGACACAAATATAAAATTCTAACTAAAATTCATCACGTCATAATTTGCTTTCAAATAAAAAGTAATTATGATTACCAAAAAATGAGTCTAAAAAATAAAGTTTGTTTTCAGTGAAATTTTCCAAAAATTTATTCCAACTTGCTTGTTGTGATGTCGTAGAGGTTTACCTCGCTGCATTGTCTAGACAATATCTTTCTATATTATATAGACAAACAGTAGCAAAGGATTCAAAAAATCAAATATATGAGAATTGAAAAATGCAAAACCAATTCAATATTAACATAAATGATACATGCTTCATAAACCTCAAATATCATGCTATTATAATTACAAATACATAAAATTTCACCAATATTTCTTCCTCAAACAAGACACCACCATATAAAAACTTCCATCTTACAAATTCACAACAAAACTTGCAAGAAATTCGAATGGAAGGGTACAAAAATTCAGTTCCAAAGAATTACTAAAAAAGTGCAAGATTCAATTGTACAATGAAAAGGAACTATAACATCATAATTGCGAAATACAAATTTTGCGTTTAGATTTTTTTTTTTTTTTTTAAACCTCACGAAAAGAAAATCAACTTGCATAACCAAAATAATCAAAGGTTAATGAATATCAATGAGATCAAACTAAACTTTTTAAAAAAATACACCATGGTAACATAATAAAGAGGCAAAAAAATAAAATATAGTTAACAGAAAAAAAAAACTTAAATCCATATTTGGCAGCATGAAATGGGAAAAAAATAGGAATAAAAATATGAAACATACCAAACAAAAAAGTAGCGGTAGTAAAAGATCTATTGCTTATATTTCTCTTAAAAAGAATATAGAGATGCTTATGAATCGTGATTTTGGACACAAAGGAAGAAAATAAACATCGATTATTGTATAAGACAAAAAATACATTCAGTTAACTCTAAAGGAAAAAAGAAAAGATGCATCGATTGAGTGGAAGGAGAAAATGCACAGAAAAATTAAGATGAAGGGAAAAATAAGGGGAAAAGCAAAATACTGGATTAAAGAGTTAAAATTGATTGAGGAAGAAATGAAAGTATAAATCAGTTGATCAGTTAACAATAATCACCTAAAAATTAGTAAAAAAATAATCCTAGTATAATTAATTATAAAGAAAATTTTGAAGGGGAAAAAAGGAAAGATGAACAAAAAACCTACATAAGTAAATAAGTAAATATTAGGCGTAAATTGCAACTTTAATAAGTAAACCGTAAGGGGAGCTTTTGTAATTTAACATTGGGGATAATTGCAGAAACCTCCCATGAGGTTTCTGACATTTGCACTGACCTCCCCTATGGTTTGAAAAATTTAATTTTACTTTCAAATATTTAATTTAATACTTTCAAATATTTACTTTCAAACATTTACTTATCCCCAATGTACGGGTATTTTACTTTCAAATATTTAATTTAATACAAATATTTACGCTAAAATACATATTTGTATTTACTTTTAAATATTTAATTTTTATTAAATACAAAACCTACATATATCTCTTCCGTAAAAATATTAATATAATACTTTTTCAATTTTAGTTACAAACATTTATGTATTTAATATAAATTAAATGATTCAGAATAAAATGCACATAAAGAACGAATACTTTACTTATGTAATGGATGAAAGTCATAAAGAATTAATACTTTATAGGTCATTTAAAAAAAATTATTTAATTTATATTAAATAAATAACCTATCGATTTTCTTTTTGCAAGAATATTACTGTAACACTTTTGAAATTTTACTTACAAATATTGATATATTTATCATAAATTAAATGTTTGAAAGTAACATACTTGTAAAGAGCTGATACTTTAAATAAGTAATGCGTATTTGCTCACAAATTATACTCCTTAAAGTTTATTAATTGTTAATTGATTTATAATACTTTGTCATTCATTGGACATGTAGCACAAAGGGCAAATCTGGTACAAAATTCTAATTTAACTTTCTAAAATAATATTTTAATCGTTTGGACTAAATTTGCAAAGAATTAGTAACTTTAGGGGAGGTTAGTGTAATTTTTCAAACTATAGGCGAGGTCAGTGCAAATATCAGAAACCTCAGGCGAGGTTTCTGCAATTATCCCTTAACATTGGGAACATTTCGTATCCCCAGTTCCCCACTACCACTACGACTAGGAGTGGGAGTGGACGATCATATCATATGTTGCGGTCAGGAATCTGGCATGGGTCTGTGTGCTAGACACTAGACAGAGCGATGCAATTAATGCAGAGCGGATCAAAACATGAGATTGGCTGGATTTAGGTGGTGGTGGAAATTTTACGAAAAAAAA
Organism: Coffea arabica; assembly: GCF_036785885.1. NCBI lineage: Eukaryota > Viridiplantae > Streptophyta > Magnoliopsida > Gentianales > Rubiaceae > Coffea > Coffea arabica. The sequence goes on along the minus strand of NC_092325.1, from coordinate 45,722,948 downwards.
AAAAAAAAAACTATATTTAGGCTGCTTTCAACGTTTGGGCTTTGATTTGGGCCTCCAGCTCCTGGAATCTAATCTCTCCCTTCTGGAAAAGATAAAATTTTAAAAAAGTTATCTGCTGGCCCATCCCCTTTAATTTTCCGCCGAATAAAACCCCCCCGAAACTCTTCATTCTTTTCCCGCCAATTATTATTCTTCAGTCTATTTTCGCGATTGTAAGATCTTTCTTAAGTTTCAAATTTCAGCTCCGAGAGCAAGTTTCTTTTTCGATTTTTTGAAATTATACATTGCAAATTTTTTTTTTTCGATTTTTGGGGTATTGTTTTGAACTCTGTCCAATGAAATGATACAGCAATGGCGGATTTGAAGAAGACATGGAGCGTGACTTACACGAAGCACGTCAAGCAGAAGCGCAAAGTCTACCAAGACGGCTTTCTACACTTTCACTCTTCAAAAAATAAGGTATTCACACTCATTCAATGAAATTTTTTTTTTGGTTGTGTTCCAAAAAAAAATAATAATAAACAATGGATGAATTTATGTGCGACAATCGTATTAATAATTTGCATAAAACAAAATGAGAGAAAAAGATAGTCCATCTTCAGTATGCCATTTGATTTTAGTATCTAAATTTTATTGAAAAAAAAGCTCTCTAATCAAGTTTAGAAGTTAGCTCAATTGTTTTGCGGTGCTGGCTTTGCTTAATATCGTGGCGTTGAATCGATGGTTAGATGATCTAGATCCATTAACATGATTTAGGCCGTTGATTGAACTGTCTTTCGCAGTTTAAATTGGTAATTTTATTGCTGATTTAGTCGAGGATGTAGTAGGCTTAGAACATGATATTGTAGTGAATCATAGAATATATTACCATCTGAAACAATCGCAGTTAGGAGGGTAAGCGATGCAGATTCAGTTGAAAACTATAGCATTCGAGTTGAGTTTGATTTTCTGAAGAAGCTTTACAAGTCTGTTCACATTTGGCTTGACCATATTCTGGGCTAAGCTTAAATGAGATTTACTGTGCAGAAATTTAGTAGCTCGACTTATCCGTGATGAAAGTTTGAAGTTTTGTGCTTATTGAGTCGAGCTGGACTTGAGACTATGGAGCTAGAATGAACTCTTATCCAACCAAGCTCGACTCATATGAAGATGCTTGGTTGGTCTTTCAGCTCCGTCCATACAACTGTTAATTCTATTAGTTACTCTTTTGCCATCACATCATATACATAGCAAATAAATAATAGAAATTTGATTGTCATGTGCGGAATTTTTGCTATTTAAGGCTCTCATTTTTTATTGTTAAATGTGTTAACAGGTAATTCTGTATGATGACTGCGAGAATGTCTTGGACAGCAGATTTGTAAAGAAAGACGACACCATTGCATCCGGTGAAGTGTTGGCATTTGATTTTTATCTTGTCAATATTGGAGATCGGCAACAAGACCACGATCCTGTATTGAAGTCTAATATTTTACCAACAGCATCAAAGATTAACAGGACATGTGAATCATTTCAGAGCCCTAAATTTGGTATTAAAAAAAAAACCCCTGTTTGTATGATCTTCTTATTATCCTTTTCTTTCTCTTGTGTTGGTTTTTATGTCTCCTGTCTGATAGTCAAAGTGAGCTTTTGATACATGATTTTGAACATCAAAGAAAGGAAACCTTTGGGGCCAAAAAGAGCAAGATTAATCAATCTGAGCCCATCACAGAAGGTGATACGAGGTATGCCAACGCATCCAAAAGGCTTGGCTCTGTCCTAAAAGTGTAAATAACCCTGTTCAAAGCCACTATGGACTGTGAACTAACTGATGCTGCTCATTTTTGACATTTCAGAGTTCAAGAAGAGTGAAATGACCAAGTATGGCTCTTCATTAGGTTGCCCTGAAACAACAAAATCCAGCAACATAGGTTAGTTTTTTCGCATTTACTCATGATTTTTCATCCAGTTTTTTTCTTACTTTGTTCTCCATGGAAACATAATTAGCTTTATCGATTTACTTGTAGAGAAATGAATCCTGAAACAACAGTAAATAGGTGCCATTATCAGTGGCACAATTTTCTCACCACAAGCTTTTTAGAAAATTATTTTGGTTCCCCCCCCCCCTTTTTCCCATTTTCCTACAGTCTTAGTATTTCATGCATTTTGTTCTGCTATTCCATTCAATAAATGTAAAAGTTCTAATTCAGAATGGCAGGTCTTGTACACTACCCAAGTAACTCAAAAGGCTAAGAAGTATCATGATGGGTTTTTACAGCTTCTCACATGTGGATCATCATGTAAACAGGTTACTTTCCAAATTTCTTTGATCATGGCGCTAGCCAATTGCTATTTATTTTATGATTTTCTCTTATTTACCACTGTGCATAACTTTACATGTTAATGTGTTGGTGGTTATTTGGCACTTCTTTTTTTTTTGTGTCAACCAAAATTGTTAGCCATGTGGTAAGAGTAAATATCTATAGAAAGGACATGAGGCTATAAAAATGGTTTGTTAGGTCTCCATCTTTGGCTTTTGTTTTTACACTAAGAAGGTGATTGACAATATTTTTACAGTTGTTGCTATGCTTGAAAGGATTGTTTTGGCATCCAAAACAATAAAAATTGTCATTTCTTTGTTTTCCACCAGAGAAAAATGTGCCTAGATTCTGAAAATGAAAGTGTACGGAGTTGTGAAGAACTTGTTTTGATGTTCTAACTTTCACAAAAATTTGGTTTGGTTTAAGTACGTCCAACCTCAACCCCTAGTACTTTCTACAGCTTGAAGCTGGTTGGTTACTGGTCACTGCCCTGATTTTTTGTCAGGTATTGTTGTATGATGAAACCAGGAGACTCTTGGAAAGCAGGTTTCTGAAAAAGGATGAGATAATCAGATCTGGTGAATCAATAGCATTTGATGGACACTTAGTGGACATTGGAGAATGCGAAGAAGATCATAAACCTCCTATCGACTCCAATATTAGAAAAACCAATTGCAATATGGATGGTAAAAAGAAAGCAGCATGTGGCCCATTACATTCCCTCAACCAACTTCCTACTGGTATGACATCTGCCTAATTGAGTGAGGTCAAGATTCTGGCCAGGGTTTTCTTCCCTTTCAGTTGCTAAGCAGCGTCTGTCATTGATAATGCTGTCTTACGAAAACATTTATGCAACTAGGTTTTCTACTTTCTTCAAAATTTATAATTCCTTTTATTGATGCTTCAACTGAGTATTCATATTTCTGTCCTACTTTTTACTGGAATTCCAGGAGAAAATGAAGCTCTTGCCAGGAAGCAAATGACTTCAAATTTTAAAGGCTCCATTGATGAGAGTAACATATTTGCTGAGGAAGTCAGCAAAAATCCAATACGTGCTGGTGAGTTGTTAATTAGGTGAAAATGTTTTTTTCGTTTTTGTGGTACAGATTATTTTGTCCATTTTGCTCCATTGCTTCCTTGCAACACATTTCTCTGCAAGCAATGCTGATTTCTGTTGTGGCAGCACATGAGATCTTATCAATTCTCAGAAAAGCCAAGAGTGAAAAGGATGTTGCAACGATGAAGAGTTTATCCATAGAGGGTTTCCATGCTTCAGAGTCAACCAGTTTCTTTCAGTCTGATAGTAGTTGTCAGAGAAAGGAACAACTGCAAGATGTCTGTAATGAAGGAAGCACAACTATTCACCTGGATGAAGAAAATTCACCAATGCAGAAAGATGACAGTGAGATTTCAAAAGATGAAGCTACTAATGAAATTCATTTGGTTGAAATTTCAAAATCAGCTGAAAAAGGATCTGAAAATAGCCCTAGCTTCTTTTTAGGGTGCGTATACAACAAGAGCTTGCACAAAATAGAGTTTATGCAATGTATAGATGGTACAAAACTGAACATGGTCATAGGTATCACATTCCTAGAAACTACTTATAACATTCATGAAGGTTGGTTTTTTGATTGGATGATTGGTTTATGTCTTCACTAAATGAATAGGCATCTCCTCTTTATATTTATGGGAATGACTTTGTGTGGAAATGCACAAAGAGCTTATGAGTAATAACTTTTAACTGGAAACCATACAAGCAACTAATATTGTGTCTGCAATTCCAGATCTGAAACTACAAACCTCGTCAACCACATGGTTGATACTGATCATACTGAGAGTAGTAGGAGATATCTGGACGCTCCAGTTCTGGAGCCCGAAGATTTGGCTACTGTAAAGCTGGAGTTAAAGACACCAATTACATCAGTCTTGCAAGACACATCAACGGGAGATCTGAAAAGCAGGAATCGCACTCAGCAGGTTTTCTGCAAAGGCAAGTTTTCTATCTATCAGATGCAATCACCAGCTTACCTTGGTCATTCTGTACAATCAAAATTATTTCAACTGCGCAGAGAACTCCACTGGAGGTACAGCTGCAGCAGCATCTGGGTCTGACACCAGTCAAGCCATTGCCGAACCGAAGCACGAAAAGCTTCCCCAGGTCCATTGCTCTTACGTTTCCCTTGTTAGTTGATCCTTGCATTTACACAGCTTACGTATATTGTTTCTTGTAGAGAAGAAAACCAGTAATATTGAATCACTTTGCTTGAAGTATTTAATTAATTGGACAAAATTGAAGACTTCTTAATCCCTATTCTGCGGGTTAGCAATACGAATTGCTGAAGCTTTGCTGCCAAGTGATGGTCCATTTATATTAATGTTGTTGTGATGGGTGTTTCTTAGATTCATTTGGTTTGAAGTGTTTCTTTTTTTGGTTTAGCCTTGCGTAGATAGCAAGGAAATTGATACTAGATGGCAGAATGGAGTCCATTTTATTGATTTGGCAACTTCAAGTAATTCCACCCCTCGTGAGGTCGCAGATGATCAAAATATTTCTGAGCAGGATATAAGCTCAAAGAGAACAGATGAATTCCCCAGTTTTGAACTCGGATTTTGATTGGGGATCAAGGTCATGCCTTTCTACAGTTCCACTACAGCTTCTGAATACATTCATGTTGTTGAGCGTCGAATGAAGCATAGTGCTCAGCTCATTGTCATAGCTGAAGGTGTCCATATGAACTTCACAAGACAATCCGTTCGGTGGAGTAAAGATCACACAGCCTGAAGCTTCCGTTGGATGCTGATTTGGGAGTAAAAGTTTTCTCCCCTTTTAGCTGCCATCATCATTTCTGTTAAATTGGAAGTCACACAAACACTCGACCACCAAAGTTCTCTATTAAACTAAACAGCGTTGTACCTTTGTATACGCGAATTAACGCGCGTCGTTCTCAACTTGTCATCGAGAAACAATCTTCTCTTAAGCAGGTGTGGCATGCAAGCAGATTATTTCCACGACCCAACTCGGTTGACAAAAATATTACGTCGTCAGATATCTCAAAACCCAACTCGGGTAGGATATTTAACTCCCGAGCACTTCGTTTTTCCATTTTGTGTGAAGTTTTGGTTGTCTCCTTGGCCCAAAGATAGATTACTCTATGTGGCGTTTAAAACAGAAAGGTGTGACGGGCACCATGAAAAAAATGTCCAGCCATCGAATTTCTAATTTTTAGTAAAAGATAACAAGTAGCAGTAGCAGTAATTTGCATCTTAAATAATACACTTGCATGAGACCCGAAGCGTCCTACGTACGTACTTGTATCATACAAGGCAGCGGCATATGATAGAGAAGATGTCCAGACGAACAATCACAACACGGGATGCAATTTCCGAGTTCTCTGAAAAAGATCTAAAGGGTGATCCTCCTCACAACGCCGTACAGCCAACCAGGTTGCTTTACTCCTCTGTTATTTGTCATCCCTGAATGTGCATGGCAGTGGTACGGGCACCCCCTGCCTGCTTTCTTGACCGGTGAATACTTAACAATGCTCTGAAGAGATGTTTGCTTTTTCTCGAGTATAGTTCGATTTCTTTGCCTTTGTTTCTGTCCGGATTCGTAGACATTGAACTTGCTCTTAGAGTCTCAAAAGGGCACTGTGATTCCAATAAAGCAGCATAGAATCATCATCATAATCATATATATATATATCATCATGAGCATGTTGAATGCTTTTCGCTCACCCGTTGTTGAGCAGCAGAAGAGTTTGGAGAAGTTGATCTATTCGCAACAGATCCAGAGCGCTTAAGTGGAAGGCGAAACGGTGAAGCCGTTCGTTTCCCTGATCTCGTTTGAGTGTACATACATACATATAAATTCAATGCAAATTGCTGCATCAAAACTCAAAATGCTTAAACTAGCAATGCGTAAAGATCACCGCCACTCACCTACTTCCTTGTCTGATGTAACCTTCACAAACGAAAAGGACAGAGGTCTTGGAGATAATTCGCTAGGAGGAGGCTCTGAGCGTCCTCTTCTGCCCAGTAGCATTAACCAAATTTTTCAAGGTGCGAAAGAAAGTAAATATATTGTTGCATTGCACCCAAACTTTCAACTTCAACACGTACCTCATTAATGCTGGACGGGGCCTTGCAACTGCTCCTTGAAAATTTTCAAGACGACAATCATCTGCTGGACATACCAGAAAAGAAACAGAGCACTTCCTTAGGGTACAAATGAATGAGCAATGATTTTTATCAGGCTACTAATAATTCGTTACCTTGCTTGGACGAGGGCTTATCATCATGGGGGTTCAAAAAGCAAACATTCCCTTGCTTAGAGTCGAATTTCCTTGTGAATTTGCCATCTGCAACTGAAAGAAATGCGCAGACGAATTTAGGTCCATGCTCATTGCAACTGTAGGAGCAGAAAACAGCACGTGTAAGTAAGGAAACATAATTGCCTGGAACTGTGTAATGCTTGTAGTGTCTAGGTGTTTTGATGACCAGCGACTGCTGTAAAAGGCCATTGCGGTCAGTATATCCTCGGCACGTTCTCAATCTCTGAAATGAGAGCAAAAGATGGCAAAATCAATTTTGCCAAAGGAAAACCATGCTCAGACATACGTAGAGAAAGCTCTCAAGTCCTGCTCTTACTCGAAACATTATCAATCTAACATAATCAGATTGTCCAGTGTAGGGAATTGGTACCTGTTCAAGGCAAGAAAACTGAAGCCTTGTAGCAGACATTTCATTGACCTTTTTATCCAGGAAACTGCCAACTTTGTAGGCTACAGAACCCAAGTGATCCACAGTACTAATCAGTGCTTTACTGGCATAATCTTTTAGGGTCTCTACCACTCTATGCAAAAGTTCAAAGAGGAAAAAGAAAATAAAGAAAAAAGAGAGAGAATGGTCACCAAGTTCTTCCATTGCAGTAGCAGAAATTAAGTAAACCAGTGTACTTACAATTGCTTATATTCATGTTTCTCGTACGACGACTCAAAGTACTCTGCAGCTGAATATAATTGTACCCTCAGATTCTTTAAGTCCTAAAAGTTGAAGGACAATTTGAGTAAAATAGTGCAGCAGACCATCAAAGTCCGAAGACCAAAAATAAAACTTGAAAAAACATGAAATTTCCAAGAGTTAGCATTCTATATTACAAGTATGAGACAAGTGGTGAAGGACAGGAAGATGCCTTGAGACTTTCAGCAAATACTAAGCTGTGCCGGAGAAAATACTCATCTGAATTGGAAGTTTCTTGAGGAACATTTGTTGGAATGGAGGGAGTCTCGCTACCCATTTGAAGCTGAATTCGAACAGAGCTGCAATTCCAAGTTCCAACACCTGCCAAAGAAATCACTTAACACCAAAATCTTTTCTTTATCTATTATTGCCGGAAAGTTTCATTGGAAATGATGTGATCGGCATTTAATTCGTGACGCGAAAGTTTCATCTTTTTTCCTACTTCATGCTTTCTTTGTCGGACAGAAACTCTTGGGCAGTGACATATTGAAGTCATTATCCTTGAGACAAGCCATGTTAGCGTAAAACAAAGTAGGAAAAAACGAACATTGCTAATTGCTAGCTAACTGCAAGTAAATATAGTGAACTAGAGAAGGCCAAGAAAAAGTTGTTATTGATATTCCACCGTCAGCAAAACCTGGTGTATCACTGTATTGTAGAGCAGAATGGATGTCAATAGTGGCAAACCAAAAGGGTACAAATGTAGTCGATGGATGTGGAGAATTTGAATCTCAAGACTTATGGGTTGATAAGTATTTAGTAGAATTAGATAGAAAAGAGACGGAGGAAACAAAGACCAATAATGGAGGTGGCAAGAATGGGACAGGGGCGCTGTGACCTGTGACTGTGAGAGATATGGGTCAGGAGTCTAGGCCATGGGGTTGCAAGAATCTGCTCTGATCCTTTACGGATGTCAATAGTAGCAATTCGTGCGATCTCACACGTGCTTCTGGAGGCAAAAGCACTCCCCTTTTTCTCTTGGTAAAAGCAAACAATCACTGGACGTTAGGAAAAAATTCGTGATCTTTACCAAATTCTGCACTTTGTCTTCCCGCGGGTTCAATACTTACCTTAGAGTGCGTGCGTCATTTAGGACTACAAAAGAGAGAGAGAGGAAAAAAGGGGACTCATAAGTACGAAGGTTTCTGCGCGTTACCTCCTTGGCAATGTGAACCATAAAGTATGAAGGTGACAGAGAAGCAATTCAGTTTCCTCAAATCTTACAGCTACAGAACCTTCAATTCACTATGTGGTACAGGAAAAGTTTGATGAATGGATATTTGGAGGTGAAACACTACTGTTTTGATAAACTAATGGGTTGGTTATCACTTCTAGTACCGCCAATTAGTGAGTGAGTTTTAGCTACTTTTCAGAACAGAACTGATGAACGCCATGGAAATCATTGGCCCGCACCGACATATATATATATATCTTAGGCAAGATTTCTGTGTGAGGCATATCTAAAGTAATGTCTAGTGCTTTCTTATTACATCACCCCCGAGAGGTTTAGGCCAATTTATCTTATGTAATATTCATTTGCGAGGGACGGCCGCAAGCGCACAAGTCACTAGCCACCATGATGGAAGCATGCAAAGCTGACGACCGGTGGGCTCACTCCATCCTATTTTTTTTTGGACCACCGGTTGTTAAGCATACACTAATCAATCAGTTCGTAAATAAATGATCGGCAAGTAGAATTAGGGTATCCTGTTAAGAAATACGACCTTCATATATTCCCGTTATATGGCTACATTTGAGGACTATTAACTGATGCTATCTTTTTTTTTTTTTTTTTTGGCAAAATTAAGCTGGAAAGACTACCATTAACTGATGCTATTAAAGCTTCCACAAGCTTAGTAGTAAGTATATCAGCACTCCGACAGCATAAGCTGGAAAATGGAAATGGTGGGGAGGCGATAAATAGCGGATCAAATACGGCAGCCCTGCTAGCAGATGTGCTCCACTCGAATATACGGTAGAACCAGTCATAAACGGCTGTTGAAAGTTCCTTATCAAAATTATTGTTCAATTGATAGCCCGAATTGGTCACTCCACAAGAATCTTTTGCAAAACAAATGTGTCGCAGCCGTCCGAATACGAAATTCATGTTTTCCTTTCATTCCATAGCTCATTTTACGATGCTTCTATTTGTGGTCCAGTCCTGTCTGCGCACAATACACCGAGTCCAAAAGTAACTGAAGGCGACGAGACCATCAGCAATTGCAGCTCGAAAGTCGAGCCCCAATCCACATCTACTGATGCCAGGCAGTACGGATACAAATTGCCATCAACCGAGGAAGACGATTCATGTTCTAACATGATTACTGGCAAAACATTATTGACAAAAGGCTCAATCATATGGAATCCTAGGAATTTGGAATCTTTCTTGTATTTAATCATATGGAAGGTGTTTTGCCGAAGCTTCAAGCACCCAGATACATAGAAAATCCCGAAAAAGAAAAAGGAAGGTAAAGATCAATTAGAAGCACAAAGACAGAGAGGGCCATTCATTTATCAAACAATCCGCTCCAGCTCCCTTGCATAACTGAGTGTCTGATTGATGAGCTGCAGAGAAGGTATCTCCTTGCAAGGTGCAGATTCTTTTGCTCTTTGGAAAATCACAAGCCCATTCTTTATCTCCCAGTCAGGGTGATCCTGCAAATAAAGCATGGTATACCATTTGTCACATTTCCAGTTATATGGAGGTTGGCAAGATTATGAGCATGCTACACTCTCAACATGTAAATTGTCACTGAAAAGAACAACAAACAAGTTCTTCCAACAAAGTCCTGGAGACCAGAATGTCCACGTGCGTAGACCAGGATAGCAACAAAATAAATACATATATTCGCATAAAAAAGAGTGTTTCGAGTTCAACTCCACCTTAAGCTTTTGCTCAAGTTCAGAAAGTGGTAGAAAGGAAACTACCCTAAGTTATGATTGTGTAAAGTGGCCGGCCATGTCCTTACATATCGTACCGAAGATGAGACCGGGGAGTGAGGTTGTTGGAGATCAGGTCAATGAACATATGAGAGATAATCCAAAGGACACTCTTTCTCAAATAAAAGAAAATTGGCACTATTTTCTGAAGCCTGATGCTGCAACTGATTTTTCTGTTGTCTCCACTGTCTAATGCAAAATCCTCTCCTCTCCCAAAATTTCAAGGTAGAAGAACAATAAAAGACCATGGATGAGAGAGAAGATACTTGGACTATTATCTGTCACGCACAGCCAGTGGACAAAACAGTGGAAAATCATGTAAAAGACACAACAGAGAAGAGGATGTATAATTGATTACCTCTCTAATATATTCCAAAACTTCTTTGTCTGAAGAAAACAACAACATTTGTCGTGCATCCTTAACTGAAAGACTGTCGTATGCCTTCTCGCTGCAGCCAGCTATCTCATCTCTACAAATTACAGTCAAAAAGATAAATGCACAAAACTGGATAGATCGAGCACATAACCTATAGGCATGAGTCCACACATGGACACAGGTTCAATAACTACAGTTTGTTGCAAAACAAAGACTGCTATTAAAAAAAAACAATGTGTCGGCAATTAGTTTGCCAATAAGTAGCTTTGCAGCTTTTTCATAGGCGAGTTTTTTTTTTTTTTTTTTTTTTTTGTGGGTGGGGCGGGGGGAGGGAAGGGGAAGAGGTTGAAACTCTTGAAGAACTGAGGCAGTGCATAAATAGAAAGAATACCCAAAAATATGTTAGCAAAAGTAGTCTGGTAATTGCTCTCTGTCAATAACCATATAGATGCCAATAACCAAACAGAAAAAACCATACCTGACTGTCTTCGCTAGCAGATCCATGAAATAAACATAAGTTTCATGAGGTACAGTCTGTCTAGCACTTAAGACACGATTATAAGCTCCTTCCATGAAAGATTGCTCTAATTCGATAGCATGCCTGATGCAAGGATTCTCCAGTGCACTTGGGGAAAGCAGCTCCAGTTCTGTATGGAATTCAGCAATTCTATTTTGCACAAGTAGTCTCAAAAGGTTAAGGCCTAAGATTGGGTACTCCTGAGGAGATGGTAATAGACGACCTCTGCTCCATGGAATTTTAGGGGGACAACAGTGGGGAGAGAGGAAAGAGAGAATTCATAAGCTTCAGCTTGAAAGTTGAAACTAAAACTACTTAAACTCTATTCAAATATCACAGAAGACATATGAACAAATCTAGACAAGCAAATCCAGTTGCTAATCAATCATCAAATAAGAAGTGCATGCAAGTAGGCAGAATCTTTATACTACCCATCAATACCAAGGATTAGTGTGATGCAGCAACACTCAGACAGCTAATGAATTCTGAAACACAGCCACATACACCAACATAAAGATGGATGCCTCCAATAAGTCTAGAAGAGTTATGACCAATCCTATCCACAAATGACAACATTCCAACTCCAACAATCACCTAAGATGATTTAGATTTTTGTACGAAGTAAATGACACAATTCGAAGAAATAACCATTTCTATTAGACACAGAAAATGCAGCATTAGCTACTAAGCATAATGAACATACATGGATAATAATCTAGACATCTCAAAAGTTTACATCTGTTAGAAGTTTCTTTAATTTGAAATGTTGTACCATAATACAATACTTACCGGGCATCAGTGTAGTAAGGTTTGAGCTGAAAGAAATCCCTCTCAAAGGCATCCTGATCCTCATTCTTGACACTCAAAACGACTGCATGTTCATAAATATCTCCTGTATTTCATCAAAGTAACAGATAATATCAGTCGAAGAAATGAGAGAACTTTCTCTCAGCTGTAAATAAATAGCACATGCAGATAGCATACAGGATGTTTAATACTATATCAAATAGCATACCGGATGTTTAATCCTATATCAAATACTATATCAAGGATGGTTTCAAATTTCCACTTTCCCCAATTCAGGGAGATGATATTTCCATTCTATGTGATACTTCCCAACACTAAGAATTCACTTGTTTGTTTCATACGGGTTCCTGCTGCTTGCATGCCCCATCTGTCATTCTTACAGATAATTAACGAACCTCCCCCCCCCCCCCCCGCCCAGGAGGGGAGGGGGATGTCCTTTGCTAATTAAGCAAATGATATCATATATTACTAGAATGCTGGGTAAATCACCTAAAGTTAGTGAAGAAAATTACTTGCTAGCGATAACTCGCGGATTGCATTTGGCGTGTTCTCAAATAATGGAGGAAGACTCTTAAATCCAGTCAATGAGACCTGCAATTAGAAGCAAAATACGTCAAATTTACAATTGAATTTCTAACATAAAATACATACTAATTAACAAAAAAGAACTGATTACTTGTGCAAACAAGAAAATCTATAAGCTAATTCTTCTATCACATTGACACTGAAACATTTAATGATCAAGCAATATGAACAAAATGTGAAATTTAAAAGTGCATTTATTAAAAAGAAAAAAGAAAAAGGAAATGTTAGAAACAGTTTGAGATACTATAATGAAGTGAACACCATATTCAGGCATCATGGTTATAGTACTAGTGGTTCTATGATGAAGGAAACGAGATTACCAAGGTCTGCCATTGAGCAAACACCCCAGCAAAACCAATTTACTTAGATTCTAGTGTTCCCACCAACATGTACGTTATTTTCAAGAAACGATGTTCCTAAGCCTCTCATTCTTCCAAAGGCAATATTTTATTTTAGATTTTTAGTATAATTTCTCAATAGGATATTTAAATGTCTAATTCAGGAAATTACAGTTTTGAGCCGACTCATTCCCAACTCGGCAGTAATTCATCATGGCACCCAGATCTGAGTTTCGCATACTAGTATTAAGTTCTAAAAGCATCTTATTCGTAATCCCTTTACAACAAAAACGCTACTCCAGATTTGCAATTGCTTGCAAAGATTCTTCTTGTACAACCTAATAGTTTCCCCATATTGAACTGAAAAACATATTAAAAAAAAAAGAGGAAAGAAATCTAGCAGAAGGGAATATTAGCTAGGGTTTCGAGGGGCGACGTAAAAAATTCACACAAAATCAATAGAATTGAGAATAGGAAGTTTGGGAATAGGGTGGAGGCTTACCTTGAGCTGAGAGAGAAGATTAGCACAGGTATCCAAATCGTTGCGGACGAAGGCAGCTTTGAATCGATCAAACAGCTGTGAAACCTCAATAAATTTAGGATCCATTGCCAATATTAGAACCAGCCTTTCCTCTCTTTCTTCTTTCTTTCGAAAAAAAAAAAACGAAAACCCCTCTGTGTTCTGTTGGCTTTGTAGTTTGTTCTATTCTTCGTTGACAAGCAAACTAATAAGAGGTTTTGGTTCGGGCTCGGACTTTTCCGGTTTCGTCTTTCTATCTTGCATGAATGAATTAAGTACAAACCACCAGGGCAGGTGCTTTTGGTGTATTGGGCTGGTCTTGTCAACAAGGTGAATAAACAAATGGTCCGTATGAATCTGGGCATTTTTGGGGGCTGCCTTTGAAAAGTTCAACCGAGGCGGAGAGTTTAAAAGTTCTTTTCCATTTTGATTCGTTTACAATGTTACACATTTGGAGTACAAATTGGGCTCGCATTTGATGAGGGTGGGCTGCCGCGATGGCCTAAACCATTCGAGGCTCAGGGTTCAGTTACTGCGGGGGTCCAAAAAGAAATCAAACAGCATCCAAGGACTCTGTAGTGTCTGCAAAGCGTCATGGTCCGAAAGCACATTGTACTACTCTTGGGATCCTTCTTCCATATCTCACAGAGGCTAATGCAAGGCAATTGCCTTTTTTTTTTTTCAAATAGAAAATTAATATATTCTATTTTGTGATAAAGCGGATATATTGTTTCTGGCACCATTAATGAATTTACGATGTGACAATTTAAATCCATTATAAAATCACTCCATATGAATAAAATATAATTTATATTTATTAAAAGCAAGATAAAATTTGTTAAGGAGAGAGAAAATTCATAATAAAAAGAAATTCAAATTCTTTAAAAATGATAGAATTTGTTATAAGTGCGAGAAAATAATTTAAAATTTTGATTAAATAAATAGATAAAATCCAAATATTCAAACAACAGTTCTCTTCAATTAGGCATGCTACCTAAAATAGAGAAATGGATGACTGGATTACGTGAGATATGAATATACGTAAAATAAATTCAAAATTGAAGAATTGCAATACTTTTGATGGTATAGTTAAAAATAGAGATTGTTTGCCAAAAGAAATTTCTCAAAAATTCTATAAACATGTCTTTCCACCACATTCATAATTTTTAATTAATATTTTATCTCGCATCTCATGACAAAAAATGTGTTTGAAGAACACAGTAGCTCGGTTTCAACCTACACAGGACTTGAGATGTTGGATCCAGTCCAGTGGAACAAAGGCAGGCCTGACAGGTGACAACCATCCCAAACGTAAATGGCCCAATACAGCGAACTACACTACAGCAAAATTCAGGCTATGTTTGGATCGGTAGTTTTTGTAAAAACTGTTTTTGTAGTCAAACTACAAAAAGTGGTCAACAGCATTTCACCAAAAAACTACAGTGCCTACTGTAGCAAGACTACACCGTTTTAGCTCCTGCAGAGTAAAAACAGTTTTTCGGTCATGTGATGCCACAGTGTAAAGTTTCTTATCCTTTCTTTTGTTGAGCTGAGCTAAGAACGAGGAAGGCTTTGGACATCAGCTCCTCCTTTCGAATTTGAATGCTACCAACCGACGATTTCTGCAAGCGGGGCAGCCCATCGATTCCACACCTCCAGCCCGGCAGGTAAAGGAGTTAATTGGAACGAAGCTTGAGCTACTCGTACAGAGTGTGCTTCACCTGAGCTTGCTGCGGGCAGATCTGCAATTCGAGTCACACGCTGCAGATTCAGTTCGTTGAGGTGCCCTTACGCGATTATCACTCGCTCGGCCCTGCTACAGTTGTTAATTCGTGAACCAGTTGGCGGTACGCTGCTGCATCCCACAAGAAGCTCGGTGAAGGCTCCTCCTTTTCAAGGAACCTACAGGTGAGTTCGCTGCTGCAGTATGGGGTTTATTCGTACAGAGTAGGGCTACAGTTGAAATTTTTTATTTGGGCAACCATCTAAATTGATGTCTCTAGTTTGGCCTTCAATCTGTTTCCGACGATTGTGACTCAACATCAAGTATTTTAACTTGTTCAGCGTCTTTAATTTCATGATGAAATTGGTCAGCCGATGATCTGATTTATAGTTTAGTAGCACAATAAGAGTTGTGAGGGGGGGAAAATCTTTCTAGATGTTATACCCAATTATTGCTTGATTGGACATATTTTTGGAGCAATGCTACATCTATTCGTGTATGCTAAGATTAGTAGATAAGCTTAGCTTAACTTCGAGCTATAGGTTTGGCATTTAACAACGATTCTCTTTATCTGTCCGCTAGAGAGGCAAAAAAAAAAACCGTAATATACCTTGGCCTGATATGTAGTTTATAATTTTGAAGGACTTGAACTCTGAGGCATTTTTTCATATTGGTTCTTAATTGTTAATTATTGAAAACATTTCTTCACAACTTCGTCCTGAATGGGGGTTGCTCATTGCCGACGATCGTGACCTTTTAATTGCACATTCAGTGTTATTGGAATAAGCGCTTGACTTGTTTGCCGCATATTTTTCCATATAATAGCCCTCTTATTAGCTATAAATGTACTCCTGATGTTATTGCCTAGGATGCACCAATGTATAATTTGTTCCGAACCAAACGGTGGCTGTAGTAGATTTAAAGTGCTGGCTGTAGTATATTTGTGTGTTTTCGTCTTGTTGAGTAATTTGCATGAGTTTGGGGACCTAATTTCTTCCATTTTATGTAAGTACTGCGGCTGCAGCTACTTCATTGTCCTTTTATTGTCTCCTCCTTGGAGCTACATGCCCCCTGTGACGCGGCGTGCTTGGAAGGGTAAGTTAGACTTGTCAGTTGGTCTAATTCTGTCTTAGTTTAGTCAATTAAATGACCTTTAGGATTGTATTTTCTATATATACTTCACAGTCTTGCGAAGGAGTAGGGGATTTAGCAATTGTTGTTCGCTGTCAGCTCAGGGAGAAAACGATTTGCAACTTTGCATAACTAATTACTTCAAGGTTAGCCAATTGCATTTAGCCTTCTACTTACAACCTCAAGTGCGACTTGTTAAATTCCCTTTGTTTGTTTTTTGACCCTTTTCGTCCAATTTTCTTATTTATGTATCCTAAAGAGAACTAAGATGAAACCGTCAAAAGGGAAGTACTCAAAACGTAACAGTTTCACATCTGAACATGAATTTGCGTTTGCCGAACATCTGCTGCATATGCATAGGAATGGAGAGATATCGTCTCAAAACATCGGGAGCCATGTCATCCCCGAGGTTACTAACATGCTTCTGCAGAGGTTCGGAATTCCATTTCCCCACAACAGTATTCGGTCGAAGTTCTATGCCCTTCAGAGCCTCACTAAGCTTTACATTTCATTCAAGAAACGGGGCACTGGTATGGGGTGGGACTCAACGAACATGACCTTCATGATGGATGATGAACGGTGGAGCCAACTGGTTCAGGTATAGCTTGCTGGTTTCTTACTTTTAAGCCATTTGGAATTATTAAAAACTGCCCCCTCTTTGGATTTTCCCTCCCCCCTTGGATATAACTATTTCCCTGCTGGATTTACTTGCTGGTTTCTGTATTTTGAGCCAATCTGAACTATTGAAAACTGTCCCCCCCTTGGATTTTCTTTTCCCCCTTTCACTAACTGTCCCCCCGTAGTATGCCCTTCACTTGCTGGTTTCTGGTTAGGCCAATTGAAATTATGCAAATGTGTCTCCCCTCTGGATTTTATCTTCACGAAAGGCAGTTTAATTTTCTTTTCGTTGGATTGACATGCTGGTTTCTTACTTTTAAGCCATTCCGAATCGATAATAACGGTCTCCCTGTTGGATTTTATCTTCCCCCCTTGCATTAACTGTTCCCCCCTTGGATTAAAATCCTGGTTTCCTAACTCTAATGCAATCATATGTTTTTCAGAGTTGCCAATCATTGTGCTTTTGCTGTCTTCTGCTTTGTTGTAGGTGAACCAGCAATACGCTAGATTCTACAACTGCTCATGCCTACTTTATCACACTCTCGAAGAAGTTTTCATGAATCGAGGGGCGACTGGGGATTTCAGCGGTGGATATGGAGATTCACCGCCCAACTCGGCCGACGAGCAGCAAATGGAGAGAGCTGCTAGACGCTGTTCAGGAAAGGGGGTTGTGGACGTGGATTCCTCCGAGGAAATCGTTCCCTCACAGCCTGTGAGTCGGAAAGGGAAACACAAAGTTAAGAACAGCAAAGGGAAGCGCAGATCGGGTGACATGTCTTGCGATTCCTTCTTCTCACCATCGTCCCCCCAATTCCAGCAGTATGTCCGCGTCCTAGACAGCATTGACACACATTTGAGCTGTAAAAAGAGCAAGAGCGGGAGTGCAGAGGTCTCTTCACCTTCGAAGAGTGAAAAGGCTGTTGTAGATGAAGATGCGCAGTTAGAAGCTGCAATGGTGACTCTCTGCGCGCTTGGGCTAGACATTGATGTTCACCTTAAGATGGCCGATCTCCTCCGGTCCAAAGCGGAGCGTATCATTTGGTTCTCCTGCACCACAGACGATAGAAGGCTTGCGTTAGTGAGACATCGAGGGCTCCTCCCACCCCCATAGTTTCCTATACCATCCGAGTTTTAGTCGCACCAGCTCCCACTTGGATTGTCTTTGTGTCCCCGAACATGCAATTCTACTGTTTCACTTTTTATTTTCGTTTGATGTAGTTTGGCCTTGGAAACTTTGACGGCGGATTTTTATATTTGTGTACCCCGAATGAGTCAATTTTTTTTTTTTCTGAATTTTAATAATTCGATTTAGTGACCTTTTAATTGATGTGTGTGCTCGTTCGAATAGATTGCTGTAACTTTTGGCTGTGTGTGATAATAGGCTTTGTTACAGTGTCATAAGCAGGGATAAGATGATTTAATCGTTTGGTAACGTTTGGAATTGACATAGTTATACTTGATTTCAAATGTTCGTCGAAGTTCTGGCCAATTCTTAAGCCTTCGGTCGAACCGGGCTAAAGTAGTAGGTTGCACCAGTTGTTCTTTATCATATTGCCTAGGTATTCACCATACTTAGGGATTGTATAGGATTTATGGTACATTTGTAGCCAAGCTTCGCAACTTGTGCGTTTGCTGACTTTTGCTAAGCTCCTTGGCCAGGTATAAATTATATCAGCAATGTTTTGCTAATTTATTGTTCCATAGGTGTGCAACTTGTTAAATTGGAAACCAGCAAGTATGCTTCTGTTGGAAACTTGTATTTGTGAAACTGCAAACTTCTTATTTTGCTAGACTTTACATTTATAAAAGTAGGTTCAAATAGCCGGAGCATTGTTATCATAATAGGAACAAGTCGTGAACTTCATAAGTTGTTATCACCAGTTGTTCTATATCAAATATTTGTGCATATAGCCAGAGCAAAGCCAAGCTGCAATTTTTAATCCTTTTGATTCCTTTCTTTGCAGGGTATCCCGAATTTTTATTGCATTCTTGATACTGATAGCAGTGCGATGGATAATCAGGGACATATTCAGGGCGGATACTTGGATGACGAGACGGACGATGTTGATTTCGATAACATCCTTTTGGGAGTTGTGCTCCTAGGGTTCATGTTCTTCGACCCACGCTTTAACCGAGTTCCCAGAAGAAGAAGAGTTAGAGATAGTAGGCTCTCGGGGAGGGACTATGTGCTTGAGCTGATAAACGGACATGAGGACAGAATTATTGAAAACATGCGCTTGGATGTTCCCCAATTCCTGATGTTGTGTGATTTGTTGGTTCAGCGTGGTTATTGGCATGCATATCCTTCACAGCAGGTGGGGGTTCATGAATCCGTTGCTTTAACTCTAATGTGCCTGAGCCATGATGAGCGGCACCGTGTTCTAGCCGAGCGGTTCCAGCATTCAACGGAGACGATTGATCGACATGTTCGTCGTGTGTTACGAGCATTAGTTCGCCTCGGTCGTGATCTCGTTAGGCCAATTGACTTCGATGGGACTCACCCAAGAATTTTGAACAATGCATCACTCATGCCGTGGTTTCGGGTTTGTATTTTTAGCATATGGATTGCACTTTATGCTTTCAAATTTCAATTTACATATTTCGATAAAATTAGTTTTGTTGTATACTTTTATAGGATTGTGTAGGGGCACTAGACGGGACGCACGTCTCCGCTTGGTGCACAGAAGAAAGACGAGAGAGGTATAGAAATCGGCATGGCGACTTATCCCAGAATGTCCTTGCTGCCTGCGATCATGACATGCGATTTGTATATGTTCGGGTCGGTTGGGAGGGTAGTGCCCATGATGCCCGAATTCTTCAAGATACCTTGCTAGATCCTGATTCGGGTTTTCCTATGCCACCGCAGGGTATGTGCTTTTCTTCCTATTGTACGAACTGAAATTAAGAAATTGCATAATAGTAGTTTTAAATACTTTCAAGGCACTCTTTAATTCAGTATTTGGCGCCAAGTTGTCTCTCGTTTGTTCTCTTCAATACCTTCAAAAACTATCACCATGACATCATTGACAGGGAAATATTATGCGGTAGATGCTGCTTATAGAAATATGCCGGGTTTTATGGCACCGTTTAGGGGAGCACAGGGCACGCATCATGAGCGGGCTGCTAAACGCTTGTTCAACAGGAGGCATGCATCGGTTAGAAATATTATTGAGCGCACATTTGGGGTTCTTAAGAAGCGATTTCCAATACTCAAGGGTCCAATGCAAAACTACCTAATAGCAACTCAGAATAATATTGTGCTTGCGTGTTGTACTTTGCACAATTTTATGCGCGCATACTCCCCAGCGGATGAGTACTTCAACGAAGAAGCAGCTCTCGGAGCCCTAGCTGATGCACATATAGCAGGGGAGCAGCCGCATCCGGGTCAACCCATCGATATGTCGCAGCAGGGCATAGATAATTGGAACGAAGATCGGCGGGCGATGGCGGCTCACATGTATTTGAATGCGCATAACTAGACTCATTGGACCGATAGGCCCTAAATAAAAGTTTAATAGTCTTATTCTATGAAACGTGTGATTTTCAGATTGATTATGAATTTGTAACAAATGTTATTGTGTAATGTTGACCACGGATTAGAACCTTTATCTTATATATGCTAACTCGTGCATATCTCTACCCCTGTATATACACCTAAATGCTTATTAATTCATCAAATATGTGGATAATATTGTACAAAAAAATCAAAAACAAGTTAAGTAGTATTAGTTGATGATGGACAGAGGAAATTGGTAGTATATGCCACTTAAACCACAAATATATTGCAAATTCTAACTCCTTCATAAAAAGGTCACATTTGCTTTGTTACTGAAGCTATTGGGCAACAATCCATTAAGTAGTGTTTTTGAAAAACTGGTCAATCCAAACGCTTGTATTTTTCAAAAACAAAGAGTTTTTCAAAAACTTCCATCCAAACATTTTTTGAAGTTTTTCAAAAAATGCTACAGTGGTGTTTTTGAAAAACAACCCAAAAAACAGCTAATCCAAACGGAGCCTCAAATTGTGGGCACAGACAGAAAGAAAGTCACATAATTTTAAAGTACAAACAAACATGTATAGATGCAGCAAATACGTAAAGGCCTGCAATTTTTTTTTTTTTTGGGTAGAATTCATAGGTATTCACATCTATTTTATAATCTGCTGCGATTAATCCTATTCGAATCACGTCGAGTCTCTTACAAGGAAAAATTCTCTCAACATTATATTTTTCAATCTCATGAATTTCAAATTCCAGAACTCATGGTTAAGGGATGCAAGCTCATCCCGCTTGAACCAACAGAGTAAAAGCCTACATGAATGACAAATGAAGACAACATTTCATATTGTGAAAGTATACCAGCAGCTTATGCACTCACTCATCATTATTAGAAGTGTTTGGATAATAGATTATTTGAAATAAATTTTGTTTAAAAAAGATACTATAATGTTTTTTTTGATATGATGTATATGAAATAAAAAAGTGATTAATAAATGTATTAATGATGTAAAAAATAAAATTTAACAAATAATTTACTATCCTAACAAATGTTGACAACAATTCCAGCTTCCTCACAATGAGACAATGGTCAAATTAGATGATAAGTTCGTGTTATGGGTACCTGGAACAAGGCACCACTGCCACTACTACATGTTTGCGTTCCAAACGACGCCGTAGGTGAAGTGTCCCAGGAAAATCAGTAAATTGTCCCCTTATCCTGTCACTGCAAAACTTCCCATCTCCAGTCCCTCCAATCCAACAAAGAATGTGAATGCCCAGTGCCCAGAACTAAAGTCCCTTCAATCCCAACAACAATGCTTTCGTCTTCTTTAATTTCCTCACCTTCACTCAACTCCCCCTCCCCCACAGTCCTCTCCTTCACTCGCTCACTAAACTCACCATTTCCTAAATTCCATAAACCCCTCCACCCGCTAACCAAAATTCCAGTTTTATCAGTAAAGGCTCAGACTTTGGACTTCTCGGGTTCATTTTTTGAAGGTGGCTTGGGTGCCGATGATGACCCCCCAATTTCACCCGGCTCCGGCATCGCTGCCGTTGAGGATAAAGAAGAGCCCCAGTGCCCACCTGGGCTTCGACAATATGAGACCATGGCGGTGTTGAGACCCGACATGTCTGAAGATGAGCGCCTCACTCTTACCCAGAAGTATGAGGAGGTACTTTTCTTTTTTTTTTTTTGGGTTTATTCGAATTAACTTCTATTTTTATCTGCTGAAAATTGTGATGGTCAATATGCATGTTTTAGTGGCCTTTTGTTTTTCTTAAAACAGTTGTCTTTGTGCGTTATTGGTTTGATTAATGGTGATAAAGTTAGCATATTTTTCAACTTCTACAGCTACAATTTTAGGACAGCTGGGCTTCTTGTAATGCGTCCGATATATTTCAACTTCTATAACTACAGCTCTGTTTGGATCGCTGAGTTTTCAAAATCAGTTTTTCAATTACTATTAAAATTGTGTTCATGATTCTTCGGAAGGGCTATTTCTTTTTATTTTTTTTCTAGGTGTTTAGAGAAAAATTTGGTTTTCAAATTGGGGAAATTTTGTTTCTATTTTCTTCTAGGATACAGCTTACAGTGTGGATGGTGTAAAGGACACCAGTGCTGAAGAAGCGAGTTTTGTCATGTCAAAGTTTGTGAATAATGTTGGAATACCATCTGTCAAGGTGCAGCAGGTTACTTGTTGTCTGATGATATTCCATTATAACTTCCTATGACCCACGTAGATTTCCCACTAAAGCGTGGTATCTCAGCAGATTTTTCAAAAGTATTTCAGTCTGCTACCCAAAGTTTTTTTTTTTAAAAAAGAGATGGTGGTATCACTCTTGCAATTTGTTTACTTACTTAATGCACCACCTGCTTGCTTTCTTCAGCTTACTTATGCTGTCCTTGTCCTTCGACCAATTATACATAATTCGATGTTTACATTCACTTTGATCTCCCAAATGTATGTTGGGAGGCTGTAAACTAATCTTAACCGCTGCGAGTATATGTGCAACAGTTTCCCATCTTTCTGATGTCCACTGCTAATGCACATATGTTTCTTGGGTAATGCTCTACAACTTTGCTCTCCTTTTGAAAGTTGAAACCAAAACGCAGGTGATGTGAAATACCAAAAGCAGCATCAGATGTTCAAATTACTGTAAAAGGTTTAATTCTCATAAGCTAACAAGTATAACTTCAAGCATGTTGGTTTGTCAATTAATTTACACCACGAGTTTCAATGAGCAATACAATCATTAACTAACCATCTTCATGAGCAAACCAACTTTTCCTACGATTAACTGAGACCTACTATCCTTGATATAATAGCAAAGGAGGCTCAAGGGCTTGTTGAGGAAGGCGGTCACATATTGAAATTATTTGGATGTCAAATTCACTTATGAGCTGTCTTTGCTTGAAAAAAGTTGTTTTAAGTGGTGTGTTTAATGTGTCTTTCCTACAGTTGCTTGTTGCTGGTGGTGGTATGTATGTAGAAGTGTTCAATCGAGGGGTCATTCCACTTGCTTACAGCATCAGAAAGAAAAACAAAGCAGGAGAGACGAACACTTACTTGGATGGAATTTACCTTCTCTTTACCTACTTCACTAAACCTGAGTCCATGGAAGTTCTTGAGTCAACAATGAAGGCAGATGACGATGTTATTCGGTCCATGAGCTTCAAAGTTAGGAAAAGGAAGTACTGATATAAGTTAGTTTGGTTCGTTTATCTGGTTGAGAAAGGAGGGCAGGTTGGAGTAGACAAACATTTCCTGAGCTTGAGAACTGGTGTATTTTGCTTGTCATTTTTACTTAGAATTGAATTTAATACGAACATAATAATCAGTCTACTGGGAAAAGCACTACTCATTTGCTTGTTTTTACAGTGGAGCCTGAGATTCTTGTACATCTAACTGCACTGATCTGTAAGTTGATTTGGCTTGTTACAATGCCTAATCTTTTAAACACATCTGCCTGGGGCATTCAATGCTGTCTCCAGTTTTGCTGTATGTGCCAGTTTTTACATGACGAGGCATGCCAAGTTTTCTTACTCGCTCTTACACGCACGGGATACATTGAATAAGCAAAGTGGCAAACTTCATATTACCTCCTGCAACCCATTCAGTATTCACAAATAGTATAACGGAATTTGTGGCGAGTGCATCTTTGTTTAAATGGAAGTAAAGGTAATCTTCCGCGTTCAAAACCTTTTTCTTGCCAATTGCAAGTTCCAGCCCACTTTGCTTGGATTGTCCTTGGACGAAGCATCTCCTGACACAGAGATTCGTTAGGCCAGCCCCTTTCTTTAGTTCTGTATCGTCAACTTTCTCCAGTTGATGATAATTGATTGGAGGGTTTGGATGCTGGATTGTGCGTAAATCAGACCTTAAGCTCGTTGGTTGGTGCGACAATTTTCATGCTTTACTGCGAAGATGCATGATTATAAGTTGACCTAAGCCAGACCGGTGCAGTAAGCTACCATATCTTTGTTCCCCTGCTAGATGTTTTGATAAAGCTGAATTGCTAATTTCGGCCACTTCGAAAATATATCCTGAAATGCCTTTTTTTTTTTTTTGGGGCCTTTTAGAGGTGGTTGAGCCGTGAGAGGTGGTGCGGTCTATCTTGGGGAATAATAGAATGTCAACCTAAATGGTAGAAAAATCGACTTTAGAGGACTAGGATTTATTCAGAACTGTGATAAAATTCACAATGCACTAATCATTAATCAATTATTCATCACCTGCGGGAATTCAACCATCAAAAGATTTTCCAATGGCTGCTTTTGCCAATGTTGTTGTGTCTGTAGCACATACACTTCCAGATTACAATAATATCAACATGTTTTTATATGGAACCTTTGGAATCTCAGGCCTACGACTTTCATTACGACCCCTCATTTCAATATAAACCAAAAAAAAAAAAGAAGAAGATGCAAGCCACTTGCTTCCTCAAATAACTAGCTAGTATAAGAGAGAGATCAACGATGATACTGACGTTGATGCTTGTGCCAAATTGCCAATTGCTGATTGCCGCCATGTCCAGAGAATCTAGTCTCACTGGTGGTGGTGGTGCAGTTTGAGATATGTACATAGCCCCACTTTTCACTTTTCAGAGAAAAAGCAGTGAGAGGAGGCTCTTCATCACCCCCATAAGCAACAGTTGATCTTTATCCCCTGAAAATGCCCACATGAAGCAGCATCTACAAAGGTTTCAATATCAAAATGAAAAGTGATCTCAAGATAGTAATAGTATAGAATAAGCAAGAAAGGGAGGATGTATCACTTTATAAAAAGTAGATTCAGGCTGCATAATCTTGAACAGCAAGATATTTTACCAATCGTGTTAATTTACACGCTACTAATCCAGATTTTGTTGAGTGGCCAACTAAGTTAAATCTTACCAATCCATATTTTATGCCTTCACATTGCTTTCTTCTTTTCTACTGTAAATTAGGCTATCTTAATGCCAAAAAGTTTAATCGCCTCACCTATGATCATGGATCCTGAGATCACTCCATCACTTCTTGTTTGCTTTCTTTCTTGCTTATGTTTTTCCTCATCATTTTTAAGTAAGTTCGTTCCTCTGCTTGACATTCAACTGTGGAATTAAGTGCCGTATTGATCCTAACCGATGAATCCTAATATTTATCGTAGAGAAGTTGTGAGTTGTAACGCTCTCACTATTTTGTACACCAAAAATAGTGGACACTGATTTGCCCTTGGCCTTGCCACAGTCGACCAGTAGGCGTAATGCTGGGCTCTATCTTTGGCTTTGTTGGTAAAAAGGTGCATTAATTTTGCATAAAATAGGAAGGCAAGTGAAAAGGCAGACGCTGATTGTGGGGAGGCATAAAGTACACAGCGATGTGTGCAGCAATTAATCAAGAATAGTTCAAATCTTTGGCCAAAATGGAAGGTAAAAAAGGACTCTATTACAGAATAATGCTTCATCAAGCGTTGCAGAAGTTTGTTTCCCTGATCCAGGGACATAAAACCCTTATCCAGTATTTTTGCAACCCCAACTGAAGTGTTCGGTAACAAATGAGCGCAATTAATTGATCTTGATCTTCTTACAAATGACCATCTTGACTGGATGGTTAGTCACGTTCCGGAGTTTTGGACCAGGTGGCTACTTTACATACTTGACCTTTGAGGAATTAGATAGAGGTTAATCAATCATGCAACAGCAGAAGATTTTGCACAAACTTGCTTCATTTCCTCCTGGAAACTAGTCATGATAGGAGACCGATCCAAATAGGACAAGACCAAGTTCTGTTTTCCAAAAAATCAAGGCAAAAAACAGCCGAAGAGGATAAAATCCTACCCTTCCTTAATCTGTTTCCGCGAATAACAAAAGATGGATCACTATTCTTTCCAAATGTGTAAATTAACGTAACAAGGTAGAGAATCATCACAATCTTATCTTTAATCTCCCGTACAAGTACAACACCTGCTGATCATCCCACTCCTCAACTCTCCCTCCTTTTGGTTTCCACCTGAATCCAGAAAAGATGAAGACAAGAGAGGGATCTTTTGCCGTGGCAAAGTTTCGAGCTTGTCGCATTAACTGAAAAGCGAGAAGAATTTCCCACGTTTTGCTCATCACTTTAATACTGTTAAGTCCTTTTAGGCCGACAATGTATGTAACTACCATATATACCTCCTGTCTAACAGCCTTCTGATCTCATTCTTTTTAACCTCACTTAATAAAACCATCACGAAATCTTAGACCTTTTATAAATATTCATGGGGTTCGATCCTCAATCTCCGAGCCCTTCTCACTTTTATTCCCAAGAACTTCAGCTTAAACTGTACCAGGCGTTTATATTCTCAATCCCAATACTCTTTTCCATCATTCTGTTTCTCCTGTTTTACTTGTTCTATCTCAAGAAGAGAGTTTCCACTATTTCTTCACCTTCAGCAAACCTTACGGAAAGCTCAAATCAAGCGGCCCTTGTTCATTCATCGGTAAGAACTCTCCTCTCCGATACACACATGGTGATCCATAACCAAGAGAAGAAAAACAAAATAAAACCAACTTAGATGACCCTAGTCCACTTAAGTAGTAGTTCTATATTCCTACTGCAATACACAAATTTGCCAGTTAAGAGTAGCTGAAAAAACAAGACAGACATTATGGTTGAATACCAACTTGTTTAGTTCCATAAAGTTCTAGTGATGTCTCCTGCAGAAAGATTTACTTCAAGCTTTTATACTTGTTACCAAGGAATACATGTACAGTGATTGATAGACATGAGGTGCTTTCATCAATCTTGTAATCTGTGTTTCTAATCAATCTTCTTTTTCTGTAACAGGGGACAGATGTGGAGATCCTCAAGGAAAAGCTCCCGGTAATACTATTTGATGAACATTCAAAGGCCAAGGAGAGGCTGTAAGAATTCAAATTTCCTCTCTTAAAGTTTTGTAGTTTATCTCAGTATGCAGAAGGCGATCTTGGTGGGTTCAATCCTTTACGTGTTAAATTTTGCTCAAAATGAATTTCAAGTTCGCTGCATCGATGAAATCAGGGCTCTGTGAAAATGGTACACGTAAATACACTTCGAAGATAGTAAATTGATATTATATATAGTTCTCACAGATTTAGTGCAGGAAATCTGAACCAGTCTTCTGTCTCTGGAGTGATTTCATTCTTCCT
Organism: Coffea arabica; assembly: GCF_036785885.1. Classification (NCBI taxonomy): domain Eukaryota; kingdom Viridiplantae; phylum Streptophyta; class Magnoliopsida; order Gentianales; family Rubiaceae; genus Coffea; species Coffea arabica. The sequence continues at coordinate 45,695,426 of NC_092325.1, read as the reverse complement.
AGTTATAATAGCCTAAGAAACAGCTCCACCTGTATTTTGGAATATCGAATTCTTCAATCTCTCTACTTTAATAGCAGCAGATTAAAATGAATCCCAGTGAACTGTACTCCTAATGAACTCAATTCTGGAGAGTTCGCTGTTGTTATCTGTACTGAATTAATTAGTGCAAACGTGTTATTCAAATTTCAAGAAAATGGCAAAAGTTGGCATGGAAAAACCTTTCACCCGTAAAAAGAGAGATGGAAACCTGGTACCTGAAGTGATTAATTTGGTGCGATACTTTAAAGCACAAATGTGTACGTATATGCAAATTGGATAGATAAGTTCTGGGGAAACATTTCATGCAGTAGGCAGTAACCACTGGGCCATGGGATCCAGCTGAAAGAGAATGTTCTCTGCATTGAACTGAAAATGATGATATTCACGCATAAACTTTACAGGTGCTGTGTTTGCCTTGGTGAATTTGAGGTCAAAGAAGAACTGCACCAGCTCCCATCGTGCAAACATGTTTTTCATACTGAATGTATACGTCATTGGCTCCATTCAAACTCAACTTGTCCACTTTGCAGATGCTCTGTTGTTATTTCAACCAAAAATAGCAACCCTGAGCCACCTGCATCTGGAAATAACCTACCCACTCCAGATGCTCAGAACTCCAACCAGAGTCCGCGAGTCTTCTATGCAGAACAGCAAGAGCAACTAAGTATAGTTGTGACAGATGTTGAAGATTTTACAGGAGAACATCGTATAGTTCCAAAGGAAGGATCATCAGGATCTAGTGATTCTGTTTGCATTGACAACGAACAAACTAATTTACATGCAGAATCAGTCATTATCAGGGTTCAAGGTTCGAACACGTAATCCAGAACTCTGTTCTTGCACCTTTTGTACAGAATGCGGAGAAATGGTAATTTATCACCACACATGACTCGAAACAACAAACCAGGATTGCTTGATGAATCAACAGCTTGAACAAGGATAAAGTGAGAAGACAAATTGTCTCACAGAATTGTGGAGCTGCTAAAAGGTGCAGCCTCAGAAGAATTCGTAGCACTGATTTGCCCTCACTCCCTTATTCTATTGCCAATAAGCTAAATTTGGATTTGTTATGATCAAAGAGGGCAAAAAGGGCTCCCCTCTTTATCATATTGAATGGGAGTGTTGAAATTCTGACCTGGTAAGTTCAGATACCGGATGTCATGGAATTTAAACTGTAGTTTATTTTCCCTCCTTTTCCACTTATACATGTAATTGACTGTAAACCTTGTCGGGAAAGCCTCAGTGTCTAGTTGTTCTAATTGCGGAGGTATTCCTTCTTCTTTAAAGAACGTAGCTTCCACCATGAATCAGAGTTGTCCATGGAGAAGTAAAGTAATTTAAAGCTATTTCAGGATATTCTGCAAGTATTCATTTAGATCTTTCTAATCCCGGATACATTAGCAACAAAGGAAAATTATCCCTTACTAGGTCCGGAGCATGAAAGAACCCATAACACAAAGACCCAAAGCAATAAAAGCCGAAATGATGGTGGTTTTGGTAGGCATTTTGCCTTTATCAGCTCTCAGGACCATGGCCTCGTAAAGTGGCATGGAATTCAATACCGCGAAACCAGCAATAAACAACTGGACAAACAAACCATCCAAGTTTCCTCCCCTGAGCACCTCCAGGAAACCGCCAAGAAAGGCGATCAAATTGATAATTGCAGCCACTGATAACAGCAGAAACATCGGTGACGGAACCCCAAATTCGAATATCCCCTGACCATATCTTTTGCCTTGTTCATCGTCAACTACTTTACTCGTGACATTGAAACCCTGCGTTGGAATGCCTACAAGCTTGGAGAAGAATTCAATGGTTCCAAACAGGTATGATGTTAGGCCTCTGATGAGCCACATTCTTTGTTCGTTCCACCACCTCTCGAATGTGCTTTTGGCCAAAATGAAGTCTAGGCACTCTTGTATGTATGCCCCGAGAAATAAAAAGGCGTACAGGTAAAACCATGGATCAGATGCCTGCAACATTGATCAAAAAAGAGATAATAAATAATTGAATTTTCAAGTGATGCTATACTATATAAGAAGCGTTAACTACAAACAGGCAAATCATGAACGTAATTTCTGGCTATTATCACGAACACAAGTACCATCCTTGTCATTTGTATTTTCATGTCAATGCAAAACAGTAAGGTAGTGTTTGTTTGCAAAGAAAAGTGTGAGAAATTGAAGGAGAGTCGGTTTTTTTTCCAATTCGTGTATATGTTCGGTTGGCAGAAAATTTAAAATTTTCTTGCACTTTTTTTCACTTTCTTATATATATTTTGTGTCCTGCAAAAACAGGATTGAAGGAATATTGGTCGCTAGATACAAAAAATTTAGGATATGAGAATAAGCCCATTAAAAGCTGGACGTGTTTGTTACCTTGGGAAAGATGGGCATATTGTTGAGGAGAGAGAGCTGGGGAAGGAAGGCATAGATGGCGACGGGAACGGACCAAACAGGCCAGAAAGCATAATGGCCGAAACAATGAGCCTCCAGAAACCCAACTGCCTGGACCCCGAATGTTATTGGGCTGAACTTGGAGAAAGCCACCTCCAGCAGTCCTACGGACCATCGCTTGGTTTGGCTCAAGGCATCATTTAGGGAGATGGGTATGTCCCCAAGAAAAGCTGGCCTCTCAGGATCGCAAAATGCTGACTGCCATCCCTCGCAAACAAGCCTATAACCTGTGTAGTAGTCCTCCACCAATGAGCCGTATTTGAATCCTATCTGCACATCAAATTGTGAACTTCTTTTGCCACCAAGAAACAGCAAGCAAAGCATCACGAGTATAGAGAAAAAAAAAAAATTCTATTTAATGCAACTGTATACAACCCAATTATACGACTATAATGAGATTCAGGGATTTGGGCCTCTCCAGATGGACTTGTGTCCAATTGTGTAATTTTCTTACAACATTCATTTGGTATAAAATGATTTAACTTTAGTGCAAACGTAAATTTTGTCAACTTACACAACTAATTTACGACAATTAGATCGAGCCCAACAAGATCGGCTAGAAAGGCGTCTCACTCGACATTGCATACCTTAGAACCCCAGTTGGTGTGGTTTTCGTAGTTGCAGCCAGCTACCAGGTTGGCAAGCGTTAAATTTTTTGCAGACGTAATGGGCGCCTTGACAACTTGGTCTGGACTCAGTTCTGGGATCTCTGGCTGAACACGTGATGATGGTCCGCCAAAGAGAGCCCGTCGAAGGAAAAAGCATCCGGTGCCATAGTAGTTTGGGCCTTTCTGCCCATCCATGCCGCGCGGATTCATTTGAAATAGTGGCTTGAACTCACAACCATAGATGTCAGCCTTGTTCAGCCCGTTAAATATCTGCGGCAACTGTATGTAGCCGAGGTTGGGCCGAACTGAATGGTCCATGAAGAGACAAAGAACCCGTTGGACTGTGTGTGGATCGTTGGAGAACATGTCGCAGTCCAGTGTGAGAATTACGGGTGCGTTGGTCAAAACTGCCGATACTCGAAGCTTTGGAAAGAGAGATGAATAAAAAGAGTCGGTTAGGTTAGGTTATATATTAACGTTATGTTTAAAATCGGGAATCAGAAGCAATGGATGCGTAAAATTAACGTCTTATTCATTTGCAAGCTTATATTTCACGAACACAGATGTGAAAATGCAGTAGTATTAGTCAAAAATAAATATATTCTTTCTTAGACTGTAATTTTTAGGACTGTATGATGATAAGCTCATAGTATAAAAGTTTAAGTCGCTCCGAAATTTATTTAAATTCTTGACCGAGAACTTTGAAAATAAATATGATTAATCTAAATTCACGAAATATAAGACTTTGAATTTCAAATTAGCATGACATCTTTCATTTTAGAATTAACTCTTTATACACCTACCTATATCATATATGGCAGTGATTTTTTTTTTTTCTGCCAGTAGCTGTGGATGTATGATGACGCATGTGCATGATTTGAATTCATATCGTGTAAAGAAAATTGCATACGAACAGAGTATAAAAAAAAGTTATCCTTTCTTTTAATATATATATATATATATATATATATATATATATATATATATATATATATATATATATATATATATATATATATATATATATATTTACGGCGTTCTAGTGATCTCACCATAACAATTTGACAAGTGTTAGTGATCCTAGTAGAGGATGTGAGGTGAGGGGTGAGGAAGGGTGGACGCGGAGTTGATTGTAAAGAAAGCAGTTGGAAGAAGGATGCAAAATTGCAAATGGCGGCACATAAAGCTAGCTATGAAAATTTGCCCGACTTACGTACCAAGGCATTGAGGGCACCACCCTTAAAATGATGCGGGGATGTCTTGCTTTTCTCTCGGGAAAGGTAGATGAGATTTGGCATTGAATCTCCAGTTATGTCTCTGTCCTGACGACTGTCCAGTAAGACCTGCACAAGTATGAATGTGGCCGAAGAAAAAAAAAATTAAACGTACGTATGAATTGAATGTGGAATTAATTGCATAATGTACTCTACTACGACTGCCACTGATAGAAAATACTAGAAGGTAAGTAGCATAACGTACCAATAATATACCAACACTACACACACACACACATGGTAGCATAACATACTTTTTTTTTTTTTTTCTTTTTTCGACACAGGGGTGTCCGGATCAATTCTTACAGAGGCCGACTAATCCCCTGCGACCTCAAGTTCGAGTCCAGCGGAGCCGAGACTCGAACTTGTGACCTTAAGATTCACTGATGAAAGACGCTACCGCTAAACCATTCACACGGAGGCGCATAACATACTTACTAATTGAGCAATGCAACATCTCATCTTAAATTGATGGTGAATTTTGTTTTGCATTAATTAATTATTACAAAAATAATAATGAGTAACCTGAACTACAGAAGGATGTTGGTGTCGAGTGAATCCTGGAGTCCATTTACTAAAAGCCGTGCGCTCTTGCTCGCTGCTGATGTACTCATCCGCTATCTCACCTTTCGCCGCCGCACTTTCTACCCTCAGCTTCATCTTCTCATACATCATCTGGGAGGGACGCCATGCATGGCACAGTATCTCAATTAAACTCCTACTACTTCACAAGATATAAATAAATGCTTTTGTTCATTCATAATAGAAGAGCATAAATCAATTAATGTAAGTTTATTTATTTATTTATTGCGAGTGTGTGTTCAGAAAACAAAATTATTGATGCACATCTTGATCTTGTTGTAATTTTTTGAGCCACACAAATTATTCTCATCCAATCAAGGTCGCGAACCATTATTGTACCCGAATTCCTGCCGTGTGCTGTCTGTCACCCCCGACGACTGCTCATCAGCGAAGGGCCAGGTTTAGATGGAGGGTTTGGATCACATCTACTAGTACTGATTAATAGGTAGGACTTGGTCAAGCGTGACATTGTTGACAAACAACAAAGCTGACGCTAGAGTTGCATAGCATTATCCAGACCCTGCTGCTGCATTACACATTCTTAACTTCTTTAAAGTATAGTGGTGGTACATACAATCATATTAATTTCCACATCACTAAGCTAAGCATGCATTTGACTGTAGCTCATAACACCAGAATATTCTTTAGGATATCAACAACCTACAGAGTTGATAATTGGTGATAAAAAAAAAAAAAAAAAAAAAAAGTTGACAGCAGCATGAAACTAGCCCGAGGACGGCTAGCTACTTGAACCAACCAGATGGAACAAACACCTCGGGATACATACAAATATGATAATGTGATGTGGGGTCACATGATATGATCGTCCCCCTGCTGCCAAGATATCTGGAGACTGAACCACATCAAAATCTTTTACCTTCTACTTACTTGCTTATGAAATCCTTATTCGTACTAGAGCAGAAGGATATAATAGAAAAAAAAAAAATGAGTTTATGCTCACGATATTACCAATGCTTTCATTTGTTCTACAATCAATGCTATATATTTCTCACAAACAGTAGTAAGTATAATCTAGTATTGGTGGTTCAATTCTTATTCAATATCTCGATACAGATATCCATTGTCGCGGATGATGTCGTAGCTTAGGTTATACTACATTTTTGTCTTTTCAGTTCCGGCTTCATAACCCTTTTGGCTATCGAAACCTGACAACCAAAATTGCTAATTCCTAGAAGTGATAAGTTAGGGACTCTCCTTTCCCTTTTCTGCGTTGTTAAACACACTATCAAAGTAACAAGCAGGTATGAGATACTTTTGGCTCAATTTAACTTGCAGTTACTGGCCATCTTTTGATTTTTCACAAGATTTCAAGTAAACAAAGTACAATTGTTTATAAGTAAATGGTTAAAGTTCATATATATATATATAGACACACACACAACCAAGTTCTGAAAGTCCTTGGATGGCTTTTAACTTATGTAACACTTTATATTGGCGTCTAAACGGAATTTGTGCCGTAACACCACGCAAAGTCATTTTCGGTATAAGCATTTAGATTCTTATATCGTAGCTTGAAGCTTTTGCCAGAAAACCTTCTGTATTACTAGTATATGCTAATTAATACCACATAAGCAGGAGGGAATGGAGAAAGTAGACCAGAGAACTAGTATATGAACTTTTGTCCAGTTTGGTCCAATTATGTAATTATTACAATATTTAGTGCAAAATAGTATGACTTTGATACACATATATATATTCTACCAAAGTTGTATGAATTCAAACCAATAGTCACGAAAAACATAAAAATTTTATCAAACTCATACAACTAATTTATGATTATACCAAAGTTGTGTGAATTCACACCAAAAGTTACCAGAATCCGAACATGACAGAATCAAAACCACTTCGAGTTCAAAAGAAGGGAAATTTTGCAAATACAAACTACTTGAGAGCTGAAGACCCGTGCAGTAAGTTACCTTGATATGTTGAGTTTTAGAGTTTGCTGAATAGTTAGAGCTGAAGTAAGCATCCGGGCACCTCTCCATGATGCTATTTTCCCTGCAGAAAGGTAACCAATGTCTACCAAATTTTGCAGCCTCCAGGAAAGCAAACAAAGTAAGCTGTGAACCTCCGTCATCCGATACATAAACAGAAATCTTTTGGGTTGGGTAATCATAAGCCATAACTGATAAGGCCGTGTTAATAACAGTCAAAGGCGGCTCCTTGTATGGATCTGCAGTACATATAAATATGTCCAAAGCAGGAAAACTTTCCCTGGAAACCACTTTCTCTAGATTTTCAGGAAAAACTTTGCGAACTAGTGGATTCATGCGAAAACACTGCGTCGTGGACCACATGAAAAAAAGAAAAAGATCAGCTATAAGCAAGCAGATGGATACAGAGATGGAAACTAAGGTTTTGGTCTCTTTAGATAGCGCGAGTGTATGGTGGTATAGTAGAGCTAAGAAGGAAAGTATGTATATAGCTGCAAATGCACGGTTAAAGTATCTGCGACGCAAGAACCTGTGAGAATGGAGTGGTAATGGTGGTTTATGTTTTTCAGTGGCAGTCGCCATTGCTAGATCTTATGCTGCTACACTAGTCTGCTTTGACCGCGGGGACGATGGATGATATTAAACGCTGGATGGTACCCTTTATAGACGGAGTGACAGACCTCTAGAAGTAGATCTCTCTCTCTCGATTTTTCCTTTTATTTATTTTAAGGACAATAGATGCATTGCAACGCTATCAATAGTTTATAGACGCCTCTAAGTGTCAAAGTGATAGCATCTATAAAGTTTGGACAGTCGATTATTTTTTTTAATATATTTATTTATATTATTATTATAATTTTTAATATATTTTTTTAATTATTTTTTTATCTCACATAAATCACATTATAAAAAATATTATAGTAAAAATATATCAAATAACTTACAATCCAAACATACCCATAACGCTTAAAATTGTAATCTTGATATTTTTCTTATTTTAAACCACTTTGCAAGTCCCTTGCATGAAAATTAAAAGCACAAGAAATGCAATAATTGACTTTCGACTATAAAAAATACGTGAAAAATTATATATGATGAAATTTTAGGATGAAAAATTACCTCTTCAAGATAGAATAGCAGAGAACTCTATTGCTGTATAAATAGTGTGATACCGAAACACTGTAGAATCTTTTCTCCTTTTTAACTAATATTTCCAAGAATTTAGGTGTGTATGTAAGTGTCCAAGAGCACGAAGTAGGTGGCTTTTTCGGAGAAGTACAAGCTCACAAAACTTTCCATTTGGATAGTAAAATTATTTAGAATAATTTTTTGAAACTAATACTGTAAACACTTTTTTGATATGATGTGTATTAGATAAAAAAAAAGTGATTGAAAAATGTGTTAATGATATCAGCAGATAAACTTTTGTAAATAATCAAGTGTCCAAATAATTGGGAATACACCTTTTTTTAATTATTATTTTGTGTTTTTTCTGATTTAGTACGAATTAAGAAATGCCATCAAAGCAGAGAGAGAAGATAGAGAGAAAAACAACAATAATGTTGGTTTGGACTCTTTGAATGGAAGCAATAATGTTGGCTTGGTGGCTAGCGCAGTCGTGAATTTAATTCGTTGTTTTCTGGTGGTTGATGCTTCCACTGTTTGAAGAAAGATGTACTAGTCATTTAATTAGAATATCCCATTGAAGAAAAGTTACATAATAGTCTTTTTCAACGATTCCACATATAATTGAGACTCGAGCAGCATTACTATTTCAGTCAAGTCCTCTAAACAAAATATGCTTCAGAGCAAATTGATCTCCTAATCATAGGCTTTCCCAGGAAATAGTGGAAAAGAGTTTTATACGCTCTCTGGACAAAACGTCAAATGGACGTACGAGACTATTTTCACATGATATCTAATGTTCTGACGCAAAAATTTCGAGTTGAAAATGGTCAATTGAGTAACGGAGATAAATTAGTGGATCCCCTTAGATGGCTTTTGGACAAGTTTTTCGATTAACTCCTGCATTTGTTTAAATGAGCGAGTGTGTGTGTGTTTCTTACCGTTAAGGGAAAAAAGAGTAACTGAGATAAATTGAATGTTATTAATAGCCTATGTCCAGTGAATATTACTCTCAATTTTCGTTTGGGTTGCTATTTTTAGAATTTCTTTTTGAAAAATATGTTATAATAATTTGATATATTTGAGATAAAAAAAGAATTAAGAAATATATTTATAAAGAATGTAAAAAATTTTCAATGAAAAATTACAATCCAATAGAGTCGAGGAAACTTTCTAAATGTTAGTTTCTTACTCACGACACGCGGCGAATACGGGTATTTTGTAATCTTGTGATGACAAAGGCGTTTTGTAATTATACGGTGCACGATATTAGCCGCCATGATTGGGATTTATTTTGGTTTTGGCACTGATAAACAAGTTCAAATTATAATTGAAGACGATTCGATGTCTTGCAAACAAACATAAGAAGGTGACAGAAATTCTGCATGCATGTAGGATAACATGGTTTTGGCTAGATTTATTGGAGGAGCTAAGAGGGCAATGAAAGCAAAACCCTTCTTTTTCGTAGCATCTGGAAAGCGAAATTTCATTTATTTACTTCAGGTACGAAATCAAAATGCCATTTATAAACAAATCATACAAAAAAAAGGTTCTTTATAGGTATGCTGCAAATTGGAACCAAGCGCATCATAATGCGAGTAAACGTGTCAAATTGTAACGAATACATGTACCCATTTCTTTCTCGAGTGGAACCCTTTTCCTCTCTCTCTCTCTCTCTCTCTCTTTGTTTGGGTCCATGAATTGGTTATCGCACGATCCAATTAATCCTTTGTGGATCGGGGGAGAGGCTGCCCAACAACACCGATCATAGCACACAGGATTCAAACTTTTTCACTTGATTAGATTACTACCACCGGTTCTAGCCCTCGGACTCGGTCTCTTTGTTTGTTTGTTTTTCCTTTTGGGGTTGGGTGCTGGTTTGCCTCGTGACTTTCAAGACATTAAAATCGTATAAGGAGCGCTTTTCATCAAATGGACAGCCATGGAACGCCAAATTAAAATTCGCAAGATGTAGCTAATACAAATTGCGAACACAGAGTCTAAAGAAGATTTTACAAAACAAAGTCAAGTATAATGATTTGCAACAGGGCAACCTGAAATTGGCTCCATCCAGTGGGTTTGTTTGGATTGAGCATTATTTCTCCAATTTTATTTGTTTACATCATCATTACAATTTTCGATACATCTTTTTATCTTCCCGATTACCTTTTTATTTCACATACAACACATCACAAAAAGTGCTACAGTAAAAATATCTCAAATAACTTACAATCCAAACAAATATGAGACATTCCATGCAATGTCTACAGGGCAATATTAAATTCGTGAATGCTGGTGATTGATGGCCGAGGAGGTTTTGATCTATTTGCTAAAATTGAGATCCCACTTCTTCTGCATTAAAAAAAAAAGTAATAATAATGATTAAAAATATATCCAATCAAGAATTAAAATTTTGAAGTCATTTTGCTTGCGAGCCCTGCTCTGTTCTAGTACTAATCGAAAGATTAATCTTTTCTACATCAACTATATATACACTAATGAGTGCATATGCATGACAACTAATTGCAATTTGAATCAGAACCTTAAATGTTGCATATGTGACACAGTGCTTGTCAGTATACAGAAAATTATAATTTTTATTCTAATCCATGCTTGAACCGGAACTGGGCCATGCATATGTGTGTAGGAAGCGAGCAACGTTGTATGGATCTGCATCAGAGATGACTCCAGTTTGCCTGATTGAACAGCCTGTGTCAAGGCTTTAGTCTCCAGTCGCACCCATCCGACATCCGATAGCTACAGCTGGGGGCAAGTGGAGGAGGAGGCACTGCTATTTTCTCTGTTTTTCACGGGGTGCTGTCGGTTTATATAAAGTTATACGGGACGCGCAAACCGGAGCCATTGGCCTCAGCCTTCAAGTTTTGGATTAGTGGTAATGAAAAGGAAGGAGGAAAACAAAAACAGAGAGAAATAGCTAGTATTACTTAAAAGATTAGTCCCATGTATCAAGATTGTAGAGCTTAACATTGAAGGTGGACAGATAACAAATCAGCTGTTGGACTGACTTCTGACTAAGTGAAACCGAATACACAGCCTTGAACGGTAATATGAATGTCCCTTGGGGGCCTGGGCCAACAAGATTCTTCTCTTCCGAGTCTCATACACGTCCTAAAGTCCAATTTCAATCGCATGTTATTAATGAATCATCTGTCCTGCGGTCTCAGCTCAACTCAGCTCAACTCTCAAAGTTAAATCAATTTCGTTTCTGCGCACTTACCCAGCAAGCCATCAAAAAAGATTTCTGTTCTGGGGATTTTGGGTTTGTGCACAGGAATTCATTGGCCAACATCCGAAGTTCACAAATTGAATTATGTTCTTTTGCAAATAAATTGACTAAGCCGAAGGCACTGGAAAATGTTTCTTAGATCCATATGTATGGTTTCTCCAACATCCGAATTCAAAAGGAAGCAAAACATCCTGGAAATTATCATCAAGGAGACTCCCAAGTCCCAACTAACTGTGATGACAGCGTCTTCAGAAACAATCATCTTGGTGGTTTATAAGAGTTGGTAAAACATATTGAACAATTCCCGTCTCCTCTATGCGTTCGGCTGAGTATCCGTTTCCACGTCCTGTGCAGGAAAGAGTCCACCATGCTTGCGTCATGGGCATCCGAAAGCAGACTTGACTTGAGTAATCCCTTAATTGGTATACCGAAAATATATACACAAACGAAGTGTTTGTTGGTAAGAATGAATTTAGAGGAGTCACTTCATGTTGGATTGGAGTGGAAAAATAAATGCATAAAAAAAGGTTTCCATTTTTTTGGAAGAGGTTACAGGGAAATGATGGAGCAGCTTCCCGGGCTGCTTAACGTCCTGTCCAATACCGTGTCGCTTGGGTGGATCCCTTGCAAGACGGCAAGGCGGCAGCCAAAATAAGCATGAAAAACCAGCGGAGAAAACAGAGTCCTCGTGTTCGCGTGCCAGTTTGCCTTGTAGTACTACTACTATTTTGCCACGCGAAGTCAATTCAGGTCAACGCACCCATTGTCACATCCCGAAGACTTTGTTCTCTGCTTCTTTTCTAGCCTCGCCTACCAATCTTGAAATGTCTCTCCTCTCCTGATGCTGTCCTACGTACCCAAAGTGTTTTCCAATTCATTAGGACTGAGGATCGCGCAGTTTTCCACCTTTACAACATTAATAATTAAGGGGCCCCGAAATGACTAAAGCCCTCTTTTTCAAATGTCGCCATCTTCTCTTTAGCAATTTGCACCTGGGCTACGCCCAAAATCTCAGCCGCCACGAAATGTCTCGTCTGGTCTCCTACTCGGAGAGTTTTATTCCTAAGCACTCTCCACACCGCCATGCATACGATCTTCTTGTTTACCACTGGCCAAATAGTAGCCTCCCGTACCATCGGTTCTTTTTTTAACATCTGGCGCACCATTTGTATTGACGTGAAGAAAAGATGCAGCATACGACTGTTTTCGCCGCCATTAAGGATGCACTTTGGTTACGGGGAAGAAATAAAAGAGTTGATACAGCATTTGAGATATATCAGACACGTGAGCAAAGAGAGAGTGAAGATAGGCAGTACACGGATTAAAAAGCGCGAAGCTTCATATTGAACTCGATTCAGTACACTTGCAAAGAGAAGCTTGCAACTTCTGAGTCACCAGATGCAAGAATAAATCTCCAAACTTCATACATATCTACATATTACACCAAACCGCATTCACCAGAAACACCTTTGATATACACAAGGCTATAACCCTACCTCTTCATTAATAGATCCTAGTACTACGTACAGATACCGTTTACTCCGAACTTCAATCTAGGTTTGAATTTTCGACTGCTGTCAAAACTGGGCAGCAAACTAGCTAACAACTTCATCGTCGTTATTCCTCTAGGGGGTCAGACTGGAAAGCACTCTATCCCATTCCTTAGTCATAATACACTAAATAACCACATCTTTCTCCACCAATGCCTACTCTGACCACCGCCTCCTTCCACACCTCCCGCCACACAATAATTGCCAGATACCAGGGGGGATAAGTAACAAAAGAGACGATAAGAATAAAGGGAGTGAGAGGCGTAAACAAAAGGGTTGCTCCCTACTCAATCTTCACCGTTTTCCCAGTTGAAAGTGGTTCCATCATTATCCGCAGAAGGTAGAGGAAGCTTGCTTCCTGCTCTCATTATCTTAACATCCTGGCCAGAACAAATGAAGATTCTTCTGACCATTTTACAGAATTCTCTGCAAGAAAGTTTTGAACTGTTACTACTCTAGGAGAAAAAGGGGGGTTAGATTGCTAAATTAAAGGTGAACAACAAAAAGTAAACATACGGCCACGGATCATCTCCCATGAGCATCATATCCCCCTCATCATCTGTGAAGATGATTTCCCATTTGTTGCGAGGGCTAAGCTCTCCCTTGATTTCAAACATCTTTTCCAGTTCAACTATAAGCTCATTGTACCCTGTCAACATTGTCAAGTCCACTGCCCGGCCCACTGCAACTCCTTGCATTTGAACCTTTACAAAGGGTTCCAAAAGATAAAACAGACAAAAGAAAAAATTTTGGCTTTCAATCACTTGCAAAGTGAAAAAAATGCTCAAAAACAAGATACATCACTAGAAAGGGCAAACCACTTTAGCCCTTCCAGGCATTGTATACCTTGGTACGACTCCTTGTTGAGCCACTCTGCTTGCTTTGTACCTCCTTTGATGGTAACTGCAGCTGCCCGACTATCTGATCTTTGGAATCCTTCGAGAGGTCAGATTTATGTTCAGAACCACAGCCAGATAATGTGTTTGGCAAACAATCTTGAGTGGTAACATTTGAGGCATTTGCTGGTTTCAGAAGTTCTTTATCAAGGGCACCAGTTGAAGGACTAATCAGATCAATGCCAAACAATCGGCAGCTAGCAACAGTATCAGGCTTCCTGCCATCATGAAGATGAGAATGAGAGTGGTTGCTCAACTTTGCTGGGGTGGCGGAACAGCCGGTAAAGGTCGTCCATGCAATGGTACTTTTGTTTTCCATTTCATCAGCAAACCTACTCACAGAAGTATTTCCCTGGGAAGAAGATAGCCAGTCCCCCTCTGCATGTGTCCTTAAATTACAGTTCCTGCTACCTTGGAGTTGACTACAACTAATGTCCATATGATTCTGATTTGCAGACCGAGGTTGGCTTCTGGGACACTCTGCAGTTCCATTTCCAAGAGGAGAATCATGAGGAGGATTCCAAACAGCTGATGCAGTTGAAGATGCACTTTCTATGAACACAAAGAAAGAAACAATGTTGCTTGTTGCAATTTATCTAAAGAACCGAGCTGTTGCTTTTTGCAGTTTATCTAAAGAACCGAGCGAGGATAAAGACAATTAAGTTGCAAAAGCTCATCTCACCAGGTGGTAGAAGTTCAGAATGTGATCGAAGCCTTTTGTTTTTTCCCGTTACTGATGGAACTAGACTTGTAGGTACTGCAGCAACAAAAGGTTCTATCTCCCAAGGTGAGACCCTTTCTGGTCTTGTTATGGATGCAGGTTCATCCCATTGAACCTGCGCATAAACAGAAAGCAAGTTAACCCCCAATTATTCTAAAAAACAATAAGCCTATCGAAATTAGATGACCAGCTGGACGTATTGACCTTCAATGACCGCCATTTAGAATCTTTCCATTGAAGAGAAATATCTTCAACACCAACAATGGTGCCGCTAAATCTGATCAAAATATTAAAACGAGTAGTAAGAGAATGAGTAAATATTAGAAGACTTATCCAGAAATCATTCAACCTAATCAAGAGTATATATGCCATCCTACCTTCGTTCAGGAGAATCCTCCCCTTCAAATCGCATCTTAAACCTCATGCCCACACCAAAACCATTGTTAATAGACTCTAGATATTTGTTCAATCCTATGATGAACTGACTTGTCCTGAAAAAATGTGGTTCCACAACAAAGGAATTAAATGTTGTTAAGAAAGGCTTTGCATGCAATGATGATTTCAAGTCCAAAAGAGGGCATATTTTTGCACCTTGGTTTGTAGTAAACAACAAAGAGGGTTCCAGTTGCAACAGCATGAGATGCGGTTGCAAGAACTCCTAGGTGCATGCTATGGCTTGAAATCACAGATGATGGCATAGAACTCTGTTGACGAGCAAAGCGTCTAACTCCAACTCGTAGCTCTCCACTTGCACCCCTAGAAATTTTTCATAAAGACATATCCATTATGGACAAAGAAAGATGTATTTCTAGATATCTATCTAAATATACAAGTACGTTCATGCATGTCTCTGCCTGATTCTATTCATCGTGGGGAAAATACCTGAGAAATACAAAAGAATCTCCAGCTACCAATCTCTTAGAAGTAACAAATGTACTCCATCCTGTAGTAAGCAAGTGTCTCCGCGGTTGTCCTGTTCAATTACAGTCAGATGGACACAGATTTAGTTGCATGGTAGGTGACTAATCAAAAGTCAAATAAAAATTATCCGAAAGATGTTAATTGAGTAAACAAGTATCCTGCAGAACTGAAGAATGAAACGTCACCTCTGAATATATGTTTAAAGTGCCATTCAGTGCCATGAAGATCCTTGGCTACCAGTTCCTGTGTAGGAACTGGCTGTGTCATGTCCTAGCAGAAATGAAGTCGAGTTCATCAAATACTAGCAGGTATCAAGAAAAAGGCGTCAACTTTAGATGTACAGATAAAATTAAACATGCCATACACAATAAGACACTACCAGGGGAGGAAGGCATTCATTTGCATGCTTCCTAAGAACAGAAAATCCTCCGTGAGTGCTTGTATCAGAGGCAGTCAAAACCTTGCAGAAGGAGTGTACTGTAGGCTTCGGAGGTTCAGAAGGGCATGAATCGGGAGAAGTCTGCTCAGTGTGCTACACGTTTTTAACGAATGGTTAAATTTACATCCAACTCAATATGAATTTTAATTCAGAAAAAAAAACAGCAGTTAAATTATGTTCTTACATCGGGTTCTGGTATCAAAGTAATCTGTGCATAAACCTCATCAGTTTCCTGTTCAGCCTATCGATAGATAAAAAGGGAAAAAGATTATTTCTTGCACGACTAACAACTGCACGACTTTCTTACCACTGTGGAATTTAGGCGATGAAGAACACATATATCATGGTCTAAACTAACAGATAGTTCACAACAAAATTTTAAGCACTTTCAGTAACTAAAGAAAATTAAATTAGTCTCCAATCTAAAATACACTACCTAAAAGGAGAGGCCAAAGGAAAGAAAATTACAAGGGCGGTCCAAAAGTAGGTGGATAAATTAGAACATCAGATGATATATGGAAAGCATACCAGAAGCTGAATATCAACAACGTTGCAAAGAATCTTTGGGGGCAGACCAAACATCGGAATCCTTTGATTTAACTCCTGATTTGTTGATGCCTCCAACTAATACAAGCCCAAAAGGTGTGCGCAAATACGTCAAACCCCAAAAGGAGCAAATTTGAACTTTGAAACATCATCATATTTTGGAGCAAAAATGGTTTCCCATAAAAAGAAACTTCAAAGCTCCTTTTCACTTTAACTCGTACAATCCCATCAAAGAACTTAAATTGAACATTTAGTTTGTTTTTAAAAAACAAATTAATTTAAAAAAAAAAAAGGGAAAATAGAACACTTACTTGTTCCATATGACCTTGTGGAAAATAGTAAACGCTCTCTTTAGGCTTTGGCACATCCACCAGCGGACCGGCACAGGCCTTCCATAGCTCTGTATACAGATCATCTTGACCTGAAAATCCCAACCCAAAAAAAAAAAACAAAGAAAAGGAAAAGAACAAAACACGTGCTTCAGAGAATTTATCCAGAAACCCAGCAAAAGAAGAGGAAGAACAAACTATGACTCAAATTGACATTGACCTTCGACTGAGCCATTGCTTTGGTGCTGCTGAATTAAAGACCCTCTACTAGCCATGAACTAAGGCAGACTTTTTGATGATGATGATGACGATGAAAGAAACCAGGAAAAACCAAATAAATCCTCCAACCCTCTTAAATCATGAACGGAAGCTAAAAAGACAAGCTTTCCTTTTCCCTAATAAAGTGAACTAGTAACTCGTGATACAGTTACACCATATTAAGAACAACAAAAACCCAATAAAACCCACTAAATAACACTAGTGTCATAAATAACCGTTAGTATGGAAGTTAAAACTGCTGCAAGGGCTTTCGGAACTTTTCGCCTTACAATTCCAACCGACGGTGATGGATAACAGTTAAAAATCCAATCTTTAGCCGTTAAAGTTGATCGGAAAACCAGTTTCTTTTCTTTTCTTTCCCCCCCTCTATTTGGAGCTTCAGCTTAAGCAGAGGAACCTCAAAAAAGTTCTCTCCTATTCTCTCCCTCTCCCTCTCTGACTCTGGCTTCTGTAGGAGCAAAGGCAAATGCAAGAAACGGCGTTAGAAATCAGAAAAACAGCTTAATATACGCCCTGATTTGTTGCTTTCTCTCTGTCTATCTTGGCCTTTAGACTCAAACGTGGTTTGGTTGTCTGCTTTACTTTTTTTTTTTTTTTTTTTTAGCTGTGGTGGTGTAGTGCGTATTACAGCATACCAGTAGCAGTACTAGTCCTAAGAGTGTGGGGACTGGGACGTGGGAGGAGCTGAGGTAAAAGGAGGGCTGGGGGAAATGTTGGGGCATGGGGGTACTGTGGCCTACTACTGCATGGATCTGTACCCTGTGTGGGCCCGTGGTCCCTGGATCACCCCCCGGCAAATGCAAATGCAAATGCAAATGCAAATGCAGGAGGCATTTCTTTTTTTTTTTTTTTTTTAAGTTAATTTCCTAGGATTTTTCTATTTCTGATCGTCAAATATAGGAAGAAATGCTAAAAGGAAAAATGGCGTCCTCACTGTAAAACTTTGAAGGAAAATAAGAATAATGTTATAGACAGACTCGTAATTTTTAAAGTTGCGTCCTATTTTTTCTTTTAATTTTGAAAAGGTTAAGTGCTGCTTTTAGTCCCCTTTTTTTTTCTAAATCTATTTTGTCTCTAGTTTTATACATAAAATTTTAAATAATAAAAAATAACAATTGAAAGAGTTTTATATATATATATATATTTGTAGCTTTTAAAAATATTATTTATGTGACGCCACTAGAATTTAAATTTTAAAGTTCATCTTCTCAATTATGTTTTTGTGTAAAAGGTCACATCGCATTCTATTTTAATCTTGTGCCTTGAAGGCGCATAAAAAAAAAAAAGATTTAGGCTTATATTCAACTCACAGCTAATGTTATAAATTTATTTCTATACCCTATAGATGTGAATGTGTGATCTTTATGCAAGGTTTCTGTCCAACAATGATAAGAGTAAATATTATATGCGCTGACAGTGTATACACCATCATCATTTGATTCATGATATGTGTGTAAAATTTGAATTTCAAATTTCAAATTGTGCATAATTATCATTCATCTAATGCCGATAGTGTATACACTATCAATGTAAAAAAGATTAATCCGATAAGATAATAATATAATATCTCTGGCAATGACAATCGTTGGATAACCTATACGTGGAGTGTAGTTTGTTTTTTCGTAGGTGTATTGTCTTGGGCCAACCTAACAAACCGCGGGTAAGATTAATTTTTGAATGCAAATGGACGGTTACGACGATTGTTTTGTTGACGAAGGGTGGATTAGGATTACTATGTACTCCTTGGATTAGATTATTTTGATTTATTAATTAAGGGATATAAGTAGGCTTGCTTGACTGAGCCTTCCATGGG
Organism: Coffea arabica; assembly: GCF_036785885.1. Lineage (NCBI taxonomy): Eukaryota > Viridiplantae > Streptophyta > Magnoliopsida > Gentianales > Rubiaceae > Coffea > Coffea arabica. The sequence goes on along the minus strand of NC_092325.1, from coordinate 45,676,646 downwards.
CCATGCTTTTGCATCATGGTTAATACTTTACTAATTAAACAATTAATGCTTCTTTTCCTTTTTATATGTGCTTTTATCATACCATGGATCAATTGAAACGCCTGATTATTTTATTTCCTAGTGGAGGCCGGCTAGTAATTAAAATCTTGTAATTGAAATAATGTCCTTATATTAGTAATAGAGGTGCACAATCGAGAGTTTTTTTTTTTTTTTTTTGTCCTCCCCCAAAAACCGTCGTACACTTATCTCGAGTACTCTCTTTATATATATCCCCAAAAGAAATGAAAAAGAATTACTTTGTTCGGCAACGTAGATGTCCCTTTCATGCTGCATAATCAAGACTGATTATTATAAATGAAACCATTTACATGTTATAGTACAGAAACAAAACAATTCACTTGACAAAGTTTTAAGACTGATAATACCTTTTTTTGTAATATGACATAAATGGAACGTGTTTTGAGAGTCTTCAAAAAGAGGGGGAAAAAAAATCAAAATAATGCATACCCACACAAACCTCATTAGAAAGTTTTCGTATGTAACAGGATGCATGAAATTTGGTGAGTGTGTTTGGATTGTAAGTTATTTGAAATATTTTTACTGTAGCACTTTTTGTGATGTGATGTATGTGAGATAAAAAGGTAATTGGGAAGATAAAAAGGTGTATTGAAAATTGTAATGGTGATGTCAGCAAATATATTTTGCCAAATAATTGGCTGTCCAAACACACTCGGTGTTTTCTTAAAATTTGAAAACGTTAGTGAATACTTTTTACCATGTTATGTAAGTGTTAGGCAAAAAGTTTGTCATCAACCTTACACAAATGTAGTAAAGCCTGTTTGGCAAACAAGTTTTTTGTTAAATTTAATTTTTTTAATAACTTTAATTATAGTAATATCAAAAAACTCATTAAAATTTTTAAACTATAAAATTAAAAATTAAAAGTTTTTCCTACAACTCCTATAGTACGTTATAATAAAATTTTAGACAAATACAAAAAAAAAACTCATTTATCGAACGGGCTGTAAACTGCGAAATAGAAAGAAAAAGCTAAAGAGATACTCCTTCATCTAAAATTTAAGGTGATATTATTGTTTAATATTTCATATGACAAAATACACATTATTATTATTGCTTACAAGATGCTCCCGTACGATTCATCCTGAAAACAGAATGAGTTGTCGTACAACGTTGTTAATCGGGCTAATAATGATAAGATTCCAAAACAGCCCCTGATCGTATTACGTTGAGTTGAAGCAGGAGGAAAGCGGCAAACGGAGGCATGGGGGAACGTGTAGCTGCCGTTACACTTTCAAAATGAGTCGCCGTCCCATTGGTTGTCTGCTTCCCGGCAAGCAACAGGGTTGGCTCAAGTAAACCCGGCAAAGAATTCCTGCTCCTCTATTATTATTACTCTACAATTATTTATTTTCCGTGGATTTTCATAGCCTCACGTTTGACCTTTTATTGTATCCGAACCTCAAATTTACACAAACAGCATCTGATCTTGTAAGTGGACCCCCCACAACACGTGGGCACTGTTTTTCTTTTTAGTAATTAGTACTGCTGGGCGGTAGGCATCCACCCAGCAACATAATAATTTCTCCGCGGGTTGGGTGAGTGGGCTGGGTTTTTGCGTTGGGTTGGGTTGGGTCTGGTGTGCAGTGGTCCAGATGGATGGTACAAAGTTAATCTGACGGCTCCACGTGGAAGGGGCCCTACACGTCTGAGGTTAGTCATTGTCCATTGCATCTTTTGTCTGCTGCAAATGGACAAGTCGACCTCACACAGGACTGCCCTTCCAATGACCCTACGGCGTCGTTCAGTGTCGTACTGTGACTATCCCCTGACCAGGCCGCGCCTCGTGATTCATTCGCGTCGAGGCAGGTTCTACCATGTCCTTGCCGATAAGGGATGTCAGTGAACCCCGACCCCGATCCAAGCACTTTTTAACTTTTTTTTTTTTTTCCAAATGATAAAAGAAGCACTTTTTAACTTTTGAATTGCTGTTTTTTGAAATTTTTGCTTGAAATTTTTACTGTGCCAATGGCTCAGTGGCCATCAGGGAGGGACTTAAGTCCCTCCTTGAGCTGTTGGTGAGGGTCAAACCTCACCAGCAGCGAAAAAAATCTAAGGGTTATGTCATAGCACTCCCTTGGTCTAATTGGGTCTGTATATCCACTAGCCCCTACATCAGCCTTCTTAGGCTCTCCCTCCCCATAGATTAGGATAGAGTAGGTTATACAAATGTATCGTTGCTGACAAAAAAAAATAAATAACGATTTCATTTGATGTAAACCAAATCAAGTAAAAAAAAAAAAAAGTAACTAACGAAAAATATGATAATAATAATGTTTTTTTGAAGAGAAAATGGCAATTTAAATGAGTGTTTTTCGTGACTATTTTTTTGACACAAAGTTTAATGACTTTTTTTTTTTAATCTTACATACATTATATTTCTAAAAAGTGTTGCCAGTCTAAAAACTCTTCTCTTTTTGCTTTTTTTTTTTGGTAAGTGAGAATGCTTGAATGGGAAGAAAATTTTTATATGTGACTCCATGAGAGTCCACAAAAAGATTACTTGGGTACAGTGTGTTTGGATTCGATATTATTTGGAATTAATTTTGGACTCTCATGGAGCTAGGATTCCTTCACATTTTCCTTCTTTGATCATGTCCACCACCTCTTTGATCATATCGTCCCACGTGCAATAAACATGTTATTAATGGGCAGTACATTAAAGCATGTTATTAATGGGCAGTAATATACGATGGTTCCACTATCATGCTTTATTTTTCTGTTTCGCTGATTTTACGTGTTGAGTCTAAGGCATTAATAGAGCCTTCTCTATGCGTGTTTCTATACATTTTGTAACACATTAAAATCCAGAAACTCACAACATTTCCTTCTATGGAGGAAAATGTACCCTTTTCCGAAAGAGTTAATAACACTTTGGCCCAAGAATCAATGGGTAATTACGCTCCCCCTTCCCAAAAATTGCATTCACTAAAAAAACATAGAGGAGAATTTGGAAATTGGTGCAGAGGGATGATTTTTTGTTTCGATTGGAGCTGCAATAGGGTCTTGACTTTCCGGCGAGGAAGTGAAGAATGCTACTCCAGCAAACAACTACTAGTATAACAATTGGAAAATATATATATCAATTTTCACTATCAAGTCAATATTTTAAGGTTTTCTTTTTTTGTTTTCGTTAAGCAGTTGAATGGCCGGCCATCGAGTAAGTACAAATTTTGTCCAAAAAAGGGTTAGAATTTTTCTTTTTTTCTTTTTTTTTTTTTTAAAAAAAAGATCACAAGTAATTCTCAATAGTGGGATCAATACAAACTGATTATAACCAGGGTCAATACTACAACTAGCAAACCCATGAAAAGTGTTATGACAACTAACATAAAGTTAGATGAAACTCAGGTTTAGTAAAACTTGAATTCATGATCTTGTGCTTTAACTACTTGATCAAAATCTCATTGGTAGGTTCAAAAGATTTTTTGGATATCTAAACAAAGCATTATGATTTTGATCGTGGTTAAGTGTATCATATATCCAACACAATGGCTAAAGGATGCAGCTTAGTTTACCTTTCATTTTTCGCGAACACATTTTCTAATCACTTTTTTATTTCATATATATTAAATCGCTACAACAATTTTTCTACAAAAAAATTCAATCCAAACAAGGGTCTTTGGGGGAGGGGGATTCCAAGTCAAAAATCGTGGACAATAATAATTAAATAATTATTCACTTTGTTCTGACAACGAAAGAATGTTTTATAATTATTCATGTCATAAATTTCAAAGTTGGGAAGATGAGTCCATTTTTACAGGTCGTGCAATTTCTTGGATGGTACCCGGGATTTTTCTGTTGAAGGCATTATTAACATTAAAAAAAAAAAAAAAAACATACCAATGCATACATAATTTGACCGGTTCTACTTTGTCTAAATTCAATGGGATTGAGCTTCATGAGGGCGGCTTTATCTAGGTTTATAAATTCCAGAAAATCTAGCGAAGATTTATGTTGCATCACTAAAAGCAGTTGTCGGTCCCTTCAAGAAAATTAGAAAAGATCAGCCCAAGTACTTGCAGATCCTCTAGAAGCGAAAGTATAACAGGATGAGGCCAATTTTAATTAATTTGTTTAAAGAGACCTTTTGCTCGTCCAATAGAATTTGTGCTCATCATTTCCTAACAGGGCAAACAATGAGGGCGAAGTATCAATCTGTCTTATACTTCATTGTGTTTGCGACTATGTAAATGCAGTCTATTTGTTTTTTTATTTTTTTTTTCTATAAATTGATCTTTCTTATGACAAATACAAGGATGCATAGTATGCATGACAGTAGATGTACATATCTACCTAAACCGTGTGACAAGAGATGTGGCCTTGTTTGGATTGGAATAATTTTTTAAGGTTTTTGTGAGAATATTTTTTTTTCTAAAATTTTTAATTATTTTTTAACTCACATATACCACATCTTACACAAAAAATACTTTGGTATTTTTTATAAAAAATATCTGAAACCTCCCCAAAAATGCAAATTCAAACAGGTTTTTAGCTTCCTTATCTAAATCAAAAAACAATTTGTCGTCTTTTTTGCACCACAAAATTATAAATAAGATTTCTCGGTCGAGAGCTAAAACTATGCTTTTGAGTTTATGCAAGAACAGCTCAGGCTATTTGTACATATTTTAAAAACTCAATTCGTTAATGAAAGGTTGGATGCGTACTAAGCTGACATTTTTCATGTTGCATGATACTGTTTGAAAGATCTGCTACATTTCCATGCAAAGAAAGAAAACCTGAACCAGGTTGAAGGGCTTGATTAGGATTTCCCCATCTCTTTTCGTTTTTCACGTATGAAACCTTCCAAAGAAGTAATATTCCTGCTTCTCGCTTCCCTTTATCCAAGCTATGCCTCAACATTCTTTGTATGATAAGCAAAATAATTGCGTCATTTATGACCCCTTCCTCCACTATATGCATCAAATAACCATGGCATATATTTCTTGTTCCGCAAGTACTAATAGAATTGTAAATGGATGATGACAAAATCAAGTTATTTTTTTTTCTCTCCTAACAGGAAAGGGATGAAGTTTAAGGAATAAGGAGGAAGAAGAGGGATCAAAATTCAAGATCTCTAAAACCTTGAAGTTTCAACAACTGAATCAAGGGATTATAGTTCAAAATCTATAAATTATGAAATTTCAATCTCAACCATTGAGTCAAGACATCTTCAGTGATGACAAAATGAAATCTCATTAATACTATTGGACTGAGTGCAGCAAACTAGTCAAAGGGTCCTCTAATTGAAAATTCTGATAGAATATATGTGTGTGTATATATATATATATATGCATGTATATATTTGCATAAGTAAATGGTCAAGAAAAAATTAATGCACAACTAGGAATGATGTATATGTTTATAGATGCTGTGTGCAACATCAAATGTAGTTTGTGCATGTTGTAGAATATGGCATATTACGCTTTCCGGGCTTGTAGATGGAGTAATATATTTGGCCAAATATTACTACCACGTACGATGACTTGCTTGCCCCTATGATAATCCTAGAGTTAGAACAGTGTATTTATCCCAACCAAAACAAAGGACAAATAATTTATTGCTCCAAAGGTCGGACATTTATGTGTAGGACAAGTAAATGCCTAGCTCTTCAGGAAGCAACATGAATGGTGCGACATGGTCAAAGGCAATAGTCCAAGTCCTACGTTGCAGCTATAATAATAGTGATAGCTTCTCCTCGTGCTGGACTAAAATGCAGCATATAGGTATTTTCAGGACCATCCATGCATATATGTCCAGCGCGCATGATTGCGTACAACTTTTAACTGTGCTTCCTACTTTTCCCATTCATATCCTTTTCAATTTGCATTTGGGACAGACCGAGAGCAAACCCCATCCCAACCCCCACCCTATTCCAAAGGTGTCCCCTGAAAAGTCGAGGCTGTTGGCTTCTTAACCATGGATGTTGATGCAAGCAAAAGGGATTGCAATCTTTGACCATGAGAACTCGAGTCAGAAACTCACGAAAATGGAAAGGATAACGTTAGGAGAGTTTTCCTGCAAAGGACCTAATTCGATTTGAATAGCATTATTTGCATAGCATTATTTGCAGACCGTAAAATGGATGCGAATATTTGTGAATTATAAAAAAAAAAAAAAAAAGGTTGTTGGCTTCTTCCAGTTGACCCCTTGAATCCCTTGTCAACAGATCTTCATCAATTAAATCTTGTTAACCATCTTCGCTTATAGATGATCTGTTTTCTTACTACACAAAATGTGCATTTTGCTGCATTTTTAGATCCTTCACTTTTTACCTGCTTTTTTTTCCCATTTTTTAAAATCCATTTCTTTTAATTTTAAAAAAAATTTCCTTTTTTTTTTATTACTACCTACTAGTAATATTGGAGTTGAAGAATAACTAGTAATACTTCCTGTTAAGAATGAACATATGGATATATTTTCATACTATCTAAAAAAAATGGTGGTTGAGGCATTTGTAGGTCAAAGTGGGTAACTACTAATACTTCCTGCACCTAGGAAGGGCTAATGCTATCAATTTTTTTTTTTTAATATGGATATATGAGCAAGAGACTAATGCTAACATTTTTTTTTTAACCAATTAATATGGTGCAGGAAGTCTAAGACTACTATAAGACTCTAGTCTCAGTAAATGTTAATTGCATCTCAATTTCCCAAGTGCGTAGCTAGAATAACAATTCTTGAATAACTGACTGCGACAGTTAAAAGGGTAAAAAAAAAAAAAAAAATGAAACCAAAAGTCTTCTATGGGCGCACAATATGGAATCAAAATAGGTTAACGTGAAAAAGATGCGCATCTTACAGGAGGGGCTGCTTTTTCCCGTTGATTCCACAGTAGTTAGTTGCAGCTCACAGGAGAAAGTTAAGTCTGAGCTAGTCTCTTTAATTAATTTGATTCTTTACCTTTAAATTAACAAACATTATTTTATCCATAAAAGAGGAAGAAAATAATTAATTACAGCAAACTATTCAATGACGGGTACTTTTGCATCTTTTACTCATCAAGCAACTCTTTGTCCCCTGCAAAGGTCATGAACCAAGATAGATACCCTTCCGCACCCAACACAGAACCAGCGAGTTGCAATTTCGTATCCGTATTAGGCCCAGTTGGCTAGAGACAACATATACACGTAATCAGACTAAGGTTTGAGGAATTTTCAATACAATTAGCAGACAACTTCGACATAGTACGTATTGCACATGTTTTTATTGATTTTGATCCCTTTGTGTAACTTCATGATCTACGTGTCGATGTCGGAAAGGGTTTTTTTTTTTTTTTCTTAAATCAAGATCGAGACGAAAGAATTAAAAGTTTTAGATTCAAATTCCTTTCTAACTCCTCCTCGTTGTCTCTTAAATCTCACCATTATTCTGCTAAAAAAATTGCAAAAAAAAAAAAAAAAGACTTATAGTATATCGGCCTCTGGCAAGAAGTTTCGAAGAAATTGCGACGACGAGGCTAAATTGGAGATTTTATCTGAGTGATGTAACTTCATCCGTGCACTCATGGTGTTAATAATGCTCACCAAATCCTTACCATTTTTTCTGGGGGCAGTAATTTCTTTATCCTTTTAATTTCTTCATGATCTTTTGCTTTTCATAGGACCATCGGCATAAGAGTCCCGGTGGAATTAATTTCATAATAACTAACTGTGACAGAGTGGATAAGAGTCCCAGATTAGTAGTTGTTGTATAGGCTTTTAGTTTGGAGCTTTATTTATTACTCCCTCCGTCCCGTTTTGTTCCCTCCGTCCCGTTTTGTTAGTCTTGATTTTTTTTTCACACAGATTAAGAAAGTGTAATTAATTTGGTTGGAAACATAAATTTAGATTAATAATTTCCTAATATACCCTTATGCTAATCAATGCAGTCAATGTATTGGAAAATCTCAATGTATTCAATGTAGTGGGTTAGTATTTAATAACAATGTATTAATAACAAGATATTTAATAAGGATATTTTAGACAATTTGAAAGATTACTACATTTCTTAATGGGAAAGTGAATTACAATTTGGGACGGACGAAAAAGGAAAACAAGACTAATAAAGTGGGACGGAGGGAGTATTATTATTATAGAAAAACGCGGGCGAACATAGGGACAAGCCAATGACATCGAGGCTTTGTGTGCGCTTGTCTGTCCCGGAGCATAATCAGGCAATAAGATAGATTTGTTATGCCTTGCTTTATCAGCCGACATCTGTCCAATTGTACTCGAATGTTTTGCTTTTTCTGTGAGAATAATAATAAAATGCTAGTCGTTAGTGACCTTATTGCCCCTTAAAAAGGAAAGCTGGGTGTCCTAAGCTGATAATTGATAAAATTCCAAATGTGGCTTTCTTTCTGTTAGGGGTGGAAAATATTTATTGTTCGCTCGCCATGGTCTGCAACATTTTCCCGTTAAAAAGGGGCTGCTTTTTAGTCCGTGATTAGCCCGGAAAACATTGGGAGTATAATCAACATCAGTAGTAGTAGTATATGGTGAAATGATGAATGATGTGATTTGAGATGTTCAAGAGGGGATGATTTACAACTTTAGTAGGGACAGGACATGCAGGAAGATGGCTAATTTTTGTTTTCTTGACAAATCAACAGATTGGGTGATGAGAGAGTGAGAGAAAAGATGATTAGTGGCAGGACTCGAATGCTTTTGAGTGCACACTCCATGTGGAGACCAATTGGTTGGGTGTTCCTTTGACTGTAGCCCTAGCCAACAATGGTTGATGCCACCAAATACACACACACACACATATAGAACTAATCTTTTATGCATTACTGATAATATATACGCTTTTATCATTGGATGCATGATATATACACTTTCGTACTCTCTTCTTGAACTACATTTTACCTGTACGTACGTCATGGCGCCCACAAAATCATATACATGGTTAGTGGTAGTTTAATTCAGGTAATTCCTAGTATTGCGGCATAAAACAAGTAATTCGATTCCATGTATCCTAGCTGTAAAAGTACAATAGAAAAGCCATGTAGATTTAATTTCAAAATTCGTTTAAGCTTACAATAAAGTATCATTTTCCGAGCATAGAATGGGATGAGTGTATGAGTAGAATTTTAAACTGGAATGAATGCATGTGAGGACAATCATGGACAATGAGGATGTTTAGAGATGGGAGTGGCTTGGATTGAATGGCCCCTTTTCTTAATTGTTTCCATACCATGTATAAGCAAATGTCATCTGGTTTAAGCCAAGCTTTTAGAGGGATGTAAGAATGGGAGAGAGTGATGAGAGGCTTCAAAGTTTAGTGGGATTTTGGTCCCCCCCGGGTTCCACAAATCCTCAAAACTCTTTTGACCTGGTAAGCATGTCCATGAAACTTGATCTCGACTGGAGCTTCATTTTAATTTCCTTAGGTTTTGCTTCTTCCGCTGTGGTGTGCACTTCACAATAAGGGGGCGGGCAAAACAAGACAAATCCTTACTGTAGGTAATGGCAAGATATAATAATGCAAGTGATACAGAATGTTTGGTTGGCAGAAAATCAAAGTTAGCTCGAGGAACAAACAGCTAACCTCAATGATTAAAGCTGGAGCGGCAAAAGACATTAGAATGTCGACATTAATAGCTTAGGTAGCTTGTTTCAATTGTGCTCTTTTTATGTAGCAAACACCGCTAATATGGATTTATGCATAAGTATTAGTGAATATGCAGTAGGCATACTAATGGATGATGAGAAAATCTATATCTATTCTTAAGTGTCACGGTACACTTACGTAAAGATATTTGAGCTGATATTTCACAGTTTTGACTCGTTATTAAAAATTCCTATAGTTTCCGGAAACAAAAAAGAAAAAGATACAGAATGTTTGGTTGGCACTTTTTCCAAGTGCGTGTTTCCGAGAACTGGGGCAGGTTCGGGCCAATGCGATTATTGTACTTCGTTGAAAATTTAGTATACATTTATGCAAATTTTGTAATTATACTTTGAATTAGCGTACATGAATAAACTCTATATCTATACAGTAAACTTTGCGTGAATTTGTACTAAGTCATGTAAGAAGTATAACAACCGCATAATTACATGAAAATTCCAACCGTATCTGCCTCTGATATTCGATGTTTTTGCCCCTCAACCTCGATTTAATGCAGTTTGTAAAGCATTTCCCGTGATTGTGCTGTAGAACGAGTTTGTTTGTTTTTTCTCGTTTCTTTTCCTTCTAACATCGCAGCTTCAGAAGATCATGCATTCACATTTGAGAAATGAGAAACATCAGTTACTTGCAGATCCTTGGCCACATGTTTGTAAATGAAAATATAGCTCTCACTTAATAAAATACGGCGGCCTATGGATGAAATACTTCAGGATTCATTTAATCCTATCATGTCATGGGCTGGTTGTTAGGTTTATCTTACTTACGTAGGAATAGGTGGGGCAAATGAATTACTTATAACGGAACAAAGGTAGTTGCTATTATACCCCATAAGAGTTTTGCAGTCTGCAGAAGCACTCCCGGTTACTGAGCCATCCAGATTAAGATATGCAGGATAGTCGAATGAATTATGACTCCAAACTGTGTTGAGGATAATAATCCACCGAGGACAAAAGGGCACGCTACTCTGCAGTCCAACCAAATTTTGGATCCACTTACCCAATCCAAGCTGGATTTCCTGCAGTTTCACTGTGCCACTGTGATGTGCAAACGGGAGATAGGTGAATCTGGTCAATCTACAAAGAGCTTACAGGTTAATCTGAACCATTAACGAGACAAATTAAGTCAAGAAACCATCTTTCCATCATGCCATTGGTTGATCCAAAAATCAAGTCCATGATGAACCGAGTGCGCTATATTAGGTCCAAGGCACTGTAGAAAAGGACAATGCACTGGGATCTTGTGCTTTCCGGTGATCTTTGATGTTTTAGAGTGATTGGAGATTACCATTTTCCTATGCGTTTTAGAGTATTTAAAACTTCTGTTGACCTTCTTAGGACCAATGGTATTCAGATTATCCATTTTAGCCATATCTATTTGTATCCTTTTACCCCTAGGACAGCAACATGCTTTTCTTGGTTACTATTATTAGTAATTGTGGATTAGGACAACCAACCATGTGGAGTCTTTATTGGTCGGACGCTAGCCGATGAATTCAGAATCATACAGCATCATAGATTAGATTTAATCATAATGCTTGTACGTCCTGCATTATTTCTTGTATTGGGATTGGGGCTTTCCAGCATACAGCTGCATCACTTGCCAAAATAGTGATAAGCGGTGCCTAACCGATTATTTTTGCTTTAGCTTTTCTAATTTCCTTCTGATAAGGTATAGCATCCCTTCGCATGCGTCGAAAACTTTTCACAAATCATCAGCCAAGGTTTGATTATAAATCTTCATTTGTCTCTTTAGGGAGGGAGGGAAGGAAAAAGGGCTATAACATTTGCAGGAGAGGAGAGAAAAGGAAAAGGATTATATTAGTAATCCAAGTGATGTCTATGTTGCATTTGTGTTTTGCTATATTGGTGCTTATCTAGCAGACGGTCGGATTCATATTTTTGGCCAGCCTAATTGGTTCACGGCAAAATTAACGCAGTCTCTAGTTTTCTTGATCAAATGCCTAAATATATACTGTATTCCTTCCGGAACAGTTGGAAGCAAGCAGCCTTCCCATTTCCCAAAGAGAAGCTGTCCCATTTGATTGAGTTTGAAATTAAATGGCTGTGGAGCATTGGATGCTATGAGATTTAAGCATCGGAAAGAAACCAAGAACGGATCTTGGCATATCCCAGGAGTGTGCAGATTCAGCGCCAAAACCGTTAACTCGGGCTTTTGCCTAATGATCATTACTGTGTACATAGCTCCTTCGTTAGTAAATAATGAAGTAACATTTTGGGGGCATAAATTAAGGTTCAGATTGTGAAAATCAGCCAAACCGACTGCTTGAATCTGACCACTACCAGCTGAAGTATCCATAGGACCGTAATCAACCAACCTTACTGGTTCACAAACTTTGATATCAGCAGAAAGTTTGTGTTTAATTCAATTACGACAAATACTAAAAATTGCTACAAATACTTGTTTTGCATCCACTTTACTCCTAAAGCGAGCAACTTCACATCAAACTCATTATTGGGATTTGCTTTCCTAACTAGCAACTTGCCATATATGGTTGCCATGCCAAACCCTTGATCTAAGGTTGGCGATACTGTCAGAGCTATAATTTTTTTTTTTTGTCAGAGCAGTTCCTATTCTTAAATGGTTTCATCATATTTAGTTAACACAAGTGCTTTACCTATTCTTAAATGGTTTCATCGTATTTGGTTGAACCTTAAACCTTCATGGTGGTGCAATGGCTAGTTTAGTGAACAAACTCTTGTTCGTTGACAAGAAAAGAAGGGGTTATTGGGTCATATCTAATACTCCATACCAGAGTTTTTTTTTTTTTTTTTTTTTTTTTGCATAATTAGAACCTCAATGTCTACATTTTTTTTTTTTTACATTCGTATGTTTTATTAAGGGTAAATTACATTTTACCCCCCCTGTGGTTTACCCTTTTCTTACATAACCCCCTTATAGTTTCAAAAGCTATACATAACCCCCTCATGGTTTGGATTAAAGTGTCAAACTAACGGAAATAGTCACTCGTAACGGAACTTCTAAAAATGTCGAAATTACCCTTATAAATACATGACACATTAACCCCCTATGATTTTTATATTTTACCATATAACCCCCTTATGGTTTAATACTTTACCATATAACCCCTTTATGATTTTCAAAATATACACATAACCCCCCTTGGTTAATACATAAATTTCAACCTTACATAAGGGTATTTTTGACATTTTAGGTGACGCCATTACGAGTGACTATTTCCGTTAATTTGACACTTTAATCCAAACCATAAGGGGGTTATGTATAGTTTTTGAAATCATAGGGGGGTTATGTGAAAAACGCTAAACCAAAGGGGGATAAAGTGGAATTTGCCCTTTTATTGAAGACTGTGAGAAAATTGTGTGATTACTATTGTAATGTCATTGGAACTCAATCCTCTGGTATACCCAACAGGTTTTATTTCTTTGAATTTTCTTATTTATTGTGCCTGTATACAGTGAATCTTCTTGCACACTTTTATAATCTTTTCCACTTTTCTACTTTGTTATATAAACTTTGACTACAACATGTGTCCATATTTTCTAATAATTAGATTAAAGTAATTTAAAAATTGCATTATGTTCTATATTTGAAGGAAAAGTGTGTCTACAATTTTTTTGGATTATTAGTTATTTGTGTTAAATCACGTTGTATTTGTGAAAAATAACTTTTGAGTATAACTTTGAAAAGAAAAAATAAGAGCACTTTAAAGCGAAAAAATTACAATACAAGCAAAGATTATGGTAAAAAAAAAACTCAAAACCAAATTAGAGAATTATGAAAATAATGGATAAATAAATTAAAAAAAAGAGACGAAGAAGGCAAATCAGTAAATTAATTGGAAAGAGAAGAAGAATCAATTAATTAGAGAGAAGAAAAGAATGCTTAGTGGATGATGGGTCCGAACAAAGTAAACAGGAATACATGAGCTGATGGTAATATTAGATAAGAGTTGCTGTGGCAAAAAGATTAGTGATAATTGAACCTCCCTATTTGCGGTAAAAATTTTTTAGTTAGGGGGTCCTACTCCTAGCATGTTCCTAGACAAGAAAAGAAAGTAGGGGATGACGAAAGACGTGACGTTAAACCACATTTGGCATCTTGTATTAGTAGCACAATTTTTAATCACTCAACCTTCATAGTTAAAGCTGTGGTCCACTTTGCTACCAAAGGAAATGCCAAATTAGTGATAAAAAAAAAAAAATCAAGAAGTCATTATCTTGTGAAGCCAGAAAATTAAGACCGCTCATGAAGGTTTGCCGTTTGCTTCACTCACAAGATCCATTTTGCCAGTGATCCTGCTCGGTCCGATTGGTTTGCAAAAGCTGTAAAACCTTTTGAAAGCTTGAAAAAAAAAATATTTAATCATGTTTTAGTAATTGTTTAATTTTTTTTTCCATCTTTTTGCTGATATAACTTGAAATGTATAAACCTATTTTGACAGATCCATTGTTGACCATCAAGATTAGCAATAAGTAATCAAGCCCAGATGTTGTGCTGATGATTTTCGATCAGACTGACTTTTTTTTTTTTTTTTTTCAATCCTGTCCGAGTTTAACAACGTTAACTATCAAATGAAGGAGAGACTCCAGGCTTCCGTTGCTTACGGAATGATAGTTGATTTCCAAAAACAACAATCTTCTTGATGTGTCAGCAACTCTGTCCTTTAGCTAGAAGTTGAATAGACTTACACAATCATTAATCTTACCAAAACTTACAATTATTGAAGGGATGCTGATGTCCCGACCACCTTGAATAAGTCATCAGTTTCTTCGGAAAAAAAAAATAAAAAAAATCGTCAGTTATTTTGTTCAGTTTAAATCCTCAAATTATCGGTCAGACCTCTTGGCTACAGCATCCCTTCAAGAATAATGATACAGATGAGGAATCTCAAGCTCAGAAATCTCTCGTCTGCAGCCGATAAAATTATCCATCCAAGATTATAAATAGGCGTTTTTAGGATTTATTTTATAGACAATTTGCTGTCTTATTTGTATTTTATGCCTTGTCCCTATGGCTGCTGCATCTTGGGTTTGGATTCTTGTTGAATATGATGGTATAGATTTTTGGTGAATCATGTTAGTTTGAGATTTTCATCCTGCATCGGCCGACCCTTTGATTATTTGACATGGAATTAGTTCCATGTTCTTCTGTTAAAATCGCTTCCGCTGCCATGTTAAAAGAATCAATGCAACAAAACAAGTAGCGAAGAAGTATTGTGAAGTTCAATCCATTCCATCATTCTGGGCCAACATTAAAAATTAAGCTCCTCTAACTAACGGAACTTATCTCTCAAAAGTCTCAGGCGGTTTATGTTTCATGCTCCTGGTTAACGGTTGATCTGTATAACTCGGCTTCAAAACTTTTATTTGTTCCTCAATCGACAACTAATTTGAACTTATTGACCACATGATCCTACAATAGCAAATTGAAAGGCACAATGGTGTAATCAAAACTGATTGGAGCAGACGTAAGGCCGATGAGTTGGAGATCTCAACGTTTGTCCGGACAGTTGCAGTCTTGAATCAAAAAGACTCCCAGCAGAAAAAAAAAATGTTAACAGGAACAGGTCGTAGTTTTCCTCGAACTTAATCAGGGCTTGAAGGGTGCAAAAACGACCACCGAGTTGTGCCCGCCAAAGCCAAATGAGTTAGAGATAGCTGCATTATAAGAAAAAAACAAAAAAGAATTCAGGGGAATCTGATGCTGCATTTTGTTCTTTACTCATGCTGCTGCTTCAGGAGCTATATTACTTTTTACGTGACGTCAGTCTAGTGTTTTAGCACAGAGCAACTCAAATGGAACATACTGCCGTCAAACTTTCAATGACGCACGTTTCATCCGCATAGAGTAATCATGCAAGAGGGAAAGAAGGAAGCAAGACAGGATTACATACCAACATTGACTTCGTGCCGTTTCTTCACATTTGGGACAGTGTCAATGGTAACCTCAGGCTCCAAGTTCTGGACATTGAAAGTACAGGAAGAAGTAATTAGTTCAATCCACCCCTTACTGCGTGTACCTTCCAGAAAAGTACAGTTGTTATCTTACATATTGGTTAATCGTAGGATGTAGCCAGCCAGTGGTGATTGCTTTAATGGTTGCTATGGCCTCAAGACCGCCAGCTGCTCCAAGGCCGTGCCCAATCATTGACTGGAAAAGGAAAGGTTGTGATATGTTCAGCAACAATGGTGTCTCAATCTTTCTCCACATATGTATTAAGACATTACCAATGTGGCATGTCATTTCATTCAGCATGTCAAAATGTTTCAATGAGTGTGAGCGAACTCTGAAAATGCAGATCACTTGGTTACTGAATCAGTGCATGCATGTAACAGTTGTTTCACTGAAAGGCAAATTCTACATTTTGTATGAGCAGAATGAGAATAGCCCATTTTCTCTCGGCCTCCTAACAAGTTTTGTATGTGTTTGATGTGTTGATTCAGGTAGATTTCCTGATTGATGGTGGACTCAGTTGCTTAGGTAAAATCAAACTAGTGTGTGTTGAGCTTGTGAAGAAGAATGTTGCATGCTTGCTTGCGTTTACACTAATGCGGTGAATGTAAACAAGGTGTAATTATGTTTATTTGTCACCTTGGTTCCATTCATCTTCATCTCAGAAGTATCCTTGAAGACCTTCTTGATGGCATTAACCTCTGCCAAATCTCCAGCCAGGGTCGATGTTGCATGAGCATTCACATAATTCACCTGTTGTCACTTTTGTTAATCCTCACACCAAGTTTAGACTGCTGTCACTCATAAGCTTGTCTTGATGACAAATCTACAATCAAAATTACCTCTTCTGGAGAGACTCCAGCATCTTCCAAGCTCTTGGTTATGCAAGATGAAACTCCAAGTCCATCTGAACGTGGATCAGTCATATGATGAGCATCGCAAGTAATTGCACCCCCGAGGTACTCAGCAATGATATTGGCCCCTCTTTTTTCAGCATTTTCCAGACTTTCCATAATCTGTCGGGTTTCATTAAAATCAAGATTGAAAGGTTTTGGGTTTATACGATTACTACTCGAGGAATTTCTAATGCAGTAAGAACCAACTTTCACAACTGGCTAAGCAGAAATGAAATTATGTATACCAGCACACCAGAGCCTTCACCGATGACAAATCCATCACGATCTTTATCCCATGGCCTTGAAGCCTTTTCAGGTTCATCATTTCTTTGAGATAAGGCACGACATGCAATAAAACCACCAACACCAGTTGCCATTACTGCTGCTTCTGTCCCGCCAGCAACCATGATATCTGCTTCACCCCTTCGTATATGATTTGCGGCTGCATAAAAGCAATAATTGGCGGTTGCACAGGCTGTTGAAATAGAGTAATTTGGACCCATCAAGCCAGTATCTATAGCCAATAATGCTGAACCCATGTTGGTAATGGAGTAGGGAATGAAAAATGGAGTGATTTTCTTATATCCCTTTTGAATTAAAGCTTCAACACCATTACTGAAAGCTGTTAAGCCACCCATGCCAGACCCAACCAAAACTCCAATTCTTGATCTGTCCATCTGCAATTACAGAAGCATTCGTTATAATGAATTTGATCATAGGATACCGTTTCCACTTTTGGTGAGAATTAGACTCACAGTTTCAAGGACTTCTTGGCCAAGGCTTGCATCATCAAGAGCCCTCCTTCCAGCGACTAAACAATACCTCCAGCAGTCATCCAGTCGGCGATCATTCTTCCCATCAATGTAGCCTTTGGAAGAGAAATCCCTGATCTGACCCGCAAAACGAACAGAGTAATTTGAGGCGTCAAACCTGTCTATTAAACTGATTCCGCTCTCTCCTTCGAGAAGTTTACTATAGAAGGTATCATCGTCACTTCCAAATACTGAAACAAGGCCCATTCCTGTTATGACAATTCTTTTCTTTGGATCTGTTTCTCGCTTGGGAGCTGAAACAGTGGGAGAAGCCATTGCCCTAATTCCTCTGCATTTTGATGCTGAGGATTACCAAGTCAATCAGAACTAAATTGGGAAGGCTAAGGAAATAACCTGAGATTAATTACAACTCACAAGCAATCAATCATTTATTGGCAGCATTTATAGCGAGATAATACCCTATATTACTATGAAGTGTCCTGACTATTTAGCTTGAAAGAGTGACCATAATCAGCATTGGTCCTTTATACACAATCTTTTCTTCAATTCTCCAAACTAAGAAGAGTAAATGTACTCTTTCCTTCGAAGGCAAGAAACTCAGGAACAGATGATGGAATACCACAAGGCACTGAAAGTTAATTTCCAAAAAATGAAAGAAGATGGAACACCAACAATATTGAAACTCAGTTTCCCAAAAAAACGAGAGGCCACGGCAAACCAAAAAACCAAAGATGTAGGATATTGCATTGATTTTCTGATCATCAACTTATCTTGAAAATTTCAAAAAAGTAACTGTGGTGTCCGCTTTGATTGGACGAGGGGCAGTAACTAGGATCCATACACAATCATTTCTTCAATATTCTAAAATTAAGAAGAGTAAATGTGCTCAGTTCCACAAGATACTAGCGGTGAGAGGCCAAGGCAACCGAAAGATGAATTATATTGCATTGATTTTCTGATCATCCATTATTTCTGAAAATTTTTTAACAAAATACAATGAACGGTCATTTGCTTATTGTTACACCGTAAAGCAAAAATACTCAACAGTTGGATAAAGTATAAACACAAAATCACAAGCACATGCTCCAAAAGACCCATTAAAGCCATGATTTATGCATCGACCACGTTGTTGCTACTCAAACAGCAGCAATTCAGCGAAAATGGAAAGTGGAAACGATGTGTGTGAAGAACAAAATTGTAAAGTTTAGTTGTACTTATTGTTCATGATAAGACACAAACTCGAACCATCAGAGTAGGACCTGTTAAACCTCTAATAATTAACCCACGTGATCTTCTGGAATCTCAATTTTTAGGCCTGCAATAGCCTCGCTCATTAAAGCTGCTTGGCAATGTACTTGGAGGCCCTGTTTTTTCAATCATATTTAAACTTCACTTGGAAGTCAAATTACAACCTTCTTGATCTCATGTTTCTTTAACTCGAGACACAACATCAGGAAACGTTGGAAATTCCTCTTGCATAGCAATAACTCTTACGTGAAGAGGATCAGAAGAAACTAAAGAATTCAGATACCATACCAGTGTAGCAGTTATTGCATTAAGATTGATACCAAAGGAGTGGTAAGAATTATTGAGCATACCTGATCTAGAAATGAACCCTTTTGGTTTGCTTGAATCCAGCTTGAAACTGTCGACTGTTCTAAGCCCACTGTACTGACAAAACGATGAGCCATTTCTTCCGGATTCTGAATTCTTCAATATCGAACTAGAAGAAAATGTACCAGCAATGCTAGTCATTTTTCAATTCATAAGTTCACTCACACGAAAAAACTCGCACTTCCCCTTTTTCACCAAATGTGGTATTGATAGTTATATAGCACGTACGAGAGAAAGAGCCAATGCACAGCTGAGGAAGAAAAATGCGGAAGGAGTTAACAAAGCCATGTTTGGAGCAAAATTTGGTTGCTCTTTCCGCCTAACTGTTGCTAAGACTTTAATTAGGAGACAAAACATGGCGATGACTGCCAGACACTTGATTTTCAACAAGCAAACTGTTACCTAACACTTACCAACACAGAGGCATGTTGGCTACCTAGACAGTCACTTGCATTCGTGCATCATTTGTGTGGGTTATTATGTGTATCTGATTATGGTTGTTAGTTCAGATGGATATTATTATTATTTTTTTATATGTTTTTCAATAATTCTTTCTCCAACCAAAAAAAAAAAGGGACTTTCTTAATAGTTCAAAGAAAATGAAAAAATTAATAATGTTGTTCAAGAGCAGCTGATAATTGTTGAGTTTTTAATTTTTTTTAAAATAGCAAGTTAGCAATGACTCGGTGCTTGAAAAGCTTTTTGGGCCCTCAAGTTCGCCTCTTCTTGTTGATGCAGCAACCCAAAAAACAACCAATTCAAAGGAAACGTAGGTTTACCAATGTTGTAGTATTGGATTGTAGAAGTGAGGATTATTTGCTGATGCCAAGCTCCATACAGCGGGCCTTGGGCCGCCATCTACTGCTCATAGTCCAGCAAGGACTGGATTAGCACCCCCTAAGTTTGTTTGCTTATCGATTGTCATTCCTACTCAAATTAATGCGTTCCTGAAATTTAAATCAAACATGCCATTCAATCGTCCAAAGAGAAATTTTCAGAAAGTAATTATACCATGAACTAATTATCAAAAAAAAAAAAAAACAGAGAGGATTAATCTACCGTGAATTTTTTTGGAGATAATTGGAAATTGAAATTATATCAAAAAAAAGTTGAAAGTGGCTATCCCTATCAGCTTGTCTGCATCTTATTACAACGAAAAATTGATTAGTGCTCTATGCTTATTGACCCTTTCAAAAGGAAGAAAGGAAGATCCACTATAATTTTATTTTTTTTTTTTAGAAAAAAAAAAAGTCACCGCAATGAATTTGTTTTGTTGATTGCAAGTGTTTACCAACCCCATAATTACATTTACCACTATCCTGCTTGCAAAAGCAGAAAGTTGCAAAATTTCAACCCTTTGGAAAGCGAGGTGTTAGTAAACAATTAGAATTTGCCTTTGAACCTTTTTCTTTTTTATCCATCTTCGTTGGTTTAAAGACAATTTACGAGCAAGGAAGAAGAGAGATCCCAATTCCCATGTACCCTTTTGTTTTATTGTAATTTATTTATTCCCCTTTTCTCTTGATGGGGTTGGGCGGTGGAGGGGAGGAATGAAAATTGAAAAGGGAGATCCCAAGCCAAATAATAATCACGCTAACAAGAAGGGAACGTGTCCTTCCCCAATAGATTACTACACCATATAAAGATTAGATTAGATGCTTTTGTCTGTGCAAAATCGCGGCGCAATTTTTTGTGGATAAGAGTCCCGACCATAATCTGTCAATCTGGCCGCGTTTTACGTTTCAACATCTCAGTGGTTATTGAGCAACTTTTTGAGCTTCAGTCAGACTCCATTCCATGCCTCATCTTTATCCCTCCCATTAAGATTTAAGCTTCGGTGGAAATGGAATGTGCCACCTATACAATGAAAACAAAAAAAAAAAAAAATGATAAACCATTACTAACTGTGTGCAGGGGAAAATGATTTTCGTTCCATAATGATAATAATGTATGCGCCAATTGAAATTCCTGAACAATTGGCCTCGTGTGGCAAGTGAATTTTTTTTTAAGTATTTGTCTAAAATTTTACTATAATTTATTATAGAAGTTGTAAAAATTTTTTTTGAAATGCATATATTTTAAAATATATAATTTAAAATTTTTAAAATTTTTTTTAAAATTATTATAATTAAAATTATTAAAAAACTTATCGCAAACAAACTTGATCGAAAAATTGCTTGCCAAACAAACAAGGCCAATATCTTATCTACGTTGGCAACATTCAATTATGAAATGTTCACTTTTTCTCTCCGCATAGGCTTTTGTTTTTCAATTTTCCTCTCTTCTCCTCAAGACGAAGCCCACAGGCTGAAATGGATCCACAGCCCAAGTTATCCAAAATTCAGTAGACCCTACCGGTAACGTGGCAAAAGGGAGAGCTAGCAAACACGTGTAATTGCCAACTCACACTTGCCATGAAATTGAGAGTAGAGTAGAGTAGAGAGGCTTACCTTAGCAACTAAGGAAGGGAGGACTTGGACTTGGTCTTGCACCTCAACGAAGTGCGAGATAAGTTAGACCTTCTAGACGGACGGACCATCCTTCTAGATGGATAGAGACAGAGATAGAAAGAAAGATCAACTCCATCTCCTTATTTAATATATCACATCCTTTTTTTTTTTTTCTTCTAATTTTGGTATGCAAAATCAATTTCATAAATCCATTCCAAAATCAAGAAAAACATACTACAAATGACGCCTTGTTTTCGATTGAATATTTTAACTGATTATAAGTTTTAATTTTAAATAATTAGTAATATTCTTGATTATTTTTGTGCCCTAATTATAAAATTTTTTAATGATAAAAAAATTAAAATTCATAATCATTAGAAAAAAACAAATTTTTTTTATTGTAATTATTCTTTGTGATCAATTTTTATAATCACTTTAACAAGACCTAACTCCTAGTATGTACCTCCTTACTCCTCTCCTCGCCACGTCCACCTGTCCAAGTCTACATCACTCCCCGCGTTTTTTCCCTCACCACATCCGCGGATTCTCCCCCACCCACCCACCCACCCACTGTCCCGCGTCATTATTACGGACATTTAAAAAATAAAAAAAAAAGAAATTTAAAGGACCAAATATAGTAGTACATTAGTACGTATTGTATTGGATTCAAGTGCTTTTAGCTATACATAATTCATTATGTACTTATTATATTGGATAATATGTAATTTAAAAATTTTTAAAAGTATTTATCTTTTTACTTAATTCATAATATATGATAAAATAATTAAGTTTAACATTTTATTTTTATAATACAAAATTTATTCTAAACGTTTTAAATTTGAACTTTTTCTAAAAATACTTCTAATTTTAAAAATTCTACTTCACTTCTAATTTTATGAGATGATATTTATCAACCACTACAAAAGTGATTTTAACATCCAAACATGCTTTTTTGAAATAAGGATCGCTGGTCAAAGCAACCTAAAAGAGTAAAGGTTCTCTTTTGAAACGTGATTTCCTATACAATTTCTTCACCCAAAAAAAAATCACAATCTATGGTTTAAATACCCTATCCGAAGAAAAGAAAAATCCAATAATGATAACTATGCATCCTCATAATATTCTGTCATAAATTGCAGATTTATGTAATTTTATGGAGCACAATTCGAACTTCAAGCAAAATTCTGATAACGTGGAAATACTTCTGAAATTCTACACTCGTGTATATCCATGGAAGAATTGATAATCCGTGATCGAAATAGCTTTTCTTGACTTCTTAATTAAGTTTTGCTACAAAATGAATAAAAGCTATAACTCCAAATAAATCCTTATAATAAAATCCCTTTATTTTTCCGCTTAATTTTTTTCGGAGACGACGGCAGTTGTATAATCTAATCTATTCTACACTAAGGAGGAGGGGTGAATCTAAGGAGGTCCAAAAATAATTCGGAGAGAACTAAACCATCACAAAATAAAACGGATGCATAACACATCTATCTAAATTTTTTTAAAATAAATCATTTAAATATGATATTTTTTGTGAATCCTTGCCTCCCACCCGTCAAGGCCACCAGCCTTTGAGTTTATATTTCCCCCCTAATGGAGTTTATATTTTATTAGATATCTTCTGTTCTGACTTCTGCGTATCCAATAAAGCACCTCTGCAGTAATGTATTACTGTTTACTTTTCACTCTCTCACACAGACACCCGCAGAGCTTTTGACAAGTCTACACGCCATCCCTTCCCCCACCCGCGGTTAGACTGTACAGCACTTGCCAGGATACTTCCTCTCGCTCACTCCCCTTCTTATATTCAGCACCTTCTCCATTTTCTCCACTTCATGTATCCTCTTCCCTAGCATTACATAAATCCCTAGTCTTTGTACTCCAGACAAACAACAAAAGCACATAGTACTTCTTTGCCCTTCTCTCTCGCAAAACTCAAGCCGAAAGATTGTATTTTGAAGAAGAAGAAGGAAAAGAAAGCGAAGATGGAGAGCAATCAATCATCCTTCTGGCAATTCAGTGATCAACTCCGTTTACAAACCAATAGCTTAGCCAATCTTTCCCTCAATGATTCGATTTGGAGCAATTCTTATGTGTCCAAAAGGCCTGAAGAAAGGAGAAACTTTGATATCAGGGTTGGTGGTGAGGTCAATTCATTAGGCAGCAGCAATTTGAAGTCTGATTTTAATCAGGGGTTCAGCAATGATTCTGGCTGGAACAACAACAACAACAACAATAATTACAACATCAGCAACAAGTTTGGATCTTTTGGTGGTTCTTCTACAAAAGGCGGTTTTGAAAATGTTGGGGTGGGTTTAAATGGTGGATTTAATAAGGGGATCTACAATTCCTCTGCAGTTAATTTGGCTAATTACAGTAAGGGAAATAATAATGTGGTGGCGAATGGTAAATTGTTCTATGGCAAAAGTGGTAAAGTTGCTG
Organism: Coffea arabica; assembly: GCF_036785885.1. Classification (NCBI taxonomy): domain Eukaryota; kingdom Viridiplantae; phylum Streptophyta; class Magnoliopsida; order Gentianales; family Rubiaceae; genus Coffea; species Coffea arabica. The sequence continues at coordinate 45,652,823 of NC_092325.1, read as the reverse complement.
ATTTGGATGAGCTTGGAATTGTGCATGTGGGTGGTAAAGGTGGCAAGAAGAACAAGGGTAATAAGGATATCAACAAGGAGAGTTCTAATAATAACAATAACAACAATGGCGATGGCAAAAATGGGGTGGACAAGAGGTTCAAGACTTTGCCACCATCTGAGTCTCTGCCCAGGAATGAGACTGTTGGTGGATATATTTTCGTCTGCAACAATGATACGATGCAAGAAAATCTCAAAAGACAGCTTTTTGGTAAGAGCCCCCCTTCTTCTGATTTTTGCTTTTCAATTCTGGTATATTTGATATTTGTGAAGTAAATATTTCACTTTTAGTGAATTTTTGTTGGGAAATCATGTTCTAGTTTTTAGCATATGCCGTTTATAGGATAATTCCACTGATAATTGAGAGGTGTGGAACTAATTAATTAATACGATTAAAATTGGATTCTCTCTATATTTTTCCTAGAGTTGCATCGGATTGTTGCAAAATAGTTTATTAAAATTTCTGCTCTTTAAGTTCACCTTTCAGGCATACATACTACCTACTGTAATTTGGGTATCGAAATCTGTTTTTCCTTTCCCCCGTGAAGGTTGGTTTCCGTCGTGTATAAACCATACTATAACGATATATACGCATGCTGAATAGAAGGGCAAAATTTGCCTAAAGGATAGAAGTGCAGGAGCGGCTCTAGTCGAACTGATTGTGTATTTGGTATCCAGCATGATGATTTTTTTGAGGAGAATTGGTCTATTTACATTGAATTTTTGTTTAACTGAGTGTGTGAGAAGATGAATTGGATTCGATGTTAGCTTCTACTGTCGGATGGGATTATTTGTTGGTTTGTCCATTTTTATTTTTCTTCAATACGTATTGTCTTATAGATTTGCTTCTGTAATTGTTGTTGTTTTTCAGGCTTGCCTCCCCGCTACCGAGATTCTGTCAGAGCGATAACACCGGGATTGCCCCTGTTCCTCTACAATTATTCCACCCACCAACTCCATGGAATTTTTGAGGTTTGCATCCTCTCTTTGCTTTGCTTTGCTTTACAAACAAAGAAGTTGGTTGAGGTTGAGGATGTCCTTCAAAGTCAAGGACGCTAAACCTAACATGTTAGTCGGACGCTAAACCTTCTTGTCATCTTCTCGAAGTAGTTGATGAGCACATGTGGCTGGCTGTACTAGTTAGTATTATTGACTGTCACAAGGAAGAATGCTTTGTTAATGACCTCCTCCCCTCCTATTAGACCAGAGGTCATGAGGAGGGAAAAAAAACTTTTTTTTTTTTTTTTTTTTTAAAAAATTGTGTGGACTGTAATACTTACTACTACTAATACGGAAGGAAACTTTTTGGATCAGGCTGCGAGTTTTGGTGGAACTAACATTGACCCTTCAGCCTGGGAGGACAAGAAGAACCCTGGTGAATCGCGTTTCCCTGCTCAGGTACCTCCTCCTCCTCCTCCTCCTCCTGGGATTGGATTTTTAATCCACATTATTATTAGCTCAGAGCTTATTGTCATTTCTTTAGTTGGTTGGAATTAATTACAAGCCTTCTTGATACGAGATGTAAAATATACTATTTTTACACATGGAAAGATATGATATGATATGATATGATATGATGGTGGTGAGAGATGAAAGAAGAAGATTAAATCATCATGATGATGTTTCACTCTTCAGGTTCGTGTGATGACTAGGAAGATTTGTGAACCTATGGAGGAAGACTCTTTTAGGCCAATCCTTCACCACTATGATGGCCCTAAATTCCGTCTCGAATTGAGTGTTCCTGAGGTAAGTGTGCTTTATTAATTTTTAATTATTGTCTTGAAACGTTGGCAGGGAGCGATTATAAAGTGGCATGGCTTTTAATTTTTGACATAGAGAGTATTAGTATTAATTTGGTAACATAACATGATGATGGAGTATGGTTGGTGCAGGCCCTCTCTCTTCTGGATATATTTGATGACAACAATTAATGCCTAGAGCGAGCGTCCTATGATGTTAATCCATCTGGGAACTGGCCGCCGGGCCGGCCAACAATTAATGCAGAGTTTGTACCAAACCAACACACGATCAAGAACGGAACAGCAGATGGAAGAAGTGCATAGTATTACGTAGCAGTACAATGAATATTTTACTCTAGAGGTTGAAGGCAGGCGCTATGTATTACGTATTATGTGTTATGGAAGAACGGAGCTACTAGCTATGTACACAGATCATCGTCGTCATCATCATCATGTGTGTTTAAAAAAGAGAGAGAGAGATTAAGTGTGCTTTTTTTGTGCAATGTGGCACGTTACGCCCTCACATACTCTACAGATTCTAAAGTGAAAAAAGTAATAATAAAGCGATAAAGAGGCCATCATCCATAGTAGTAGTGGCTATTATATGGCAGTTGAACTGCTCTTATTATTATACAGTAGTTGTTATTGTTAGAGGTTGGTGTTGCTTTTCTTTTACTCGGGGCATGGTATGGTTGAGAATGCCTAGTCCAAAAATTTGGCTCAAGAAGAAGAAGAAGAAGAAGAGGGAGTGATTCCATTGGGCAAATAATAAAAGATGGCCCGATCGCTTAAAGAAAGTTGAAACTACTGCAACGACTCTCATCATTTCCTGCAAATTTAGAGCCAGCTGCCTGCTGCAATCCACTCCACCCACCCGCTGGTAGATGTGATTATTATTTGTTTGTTTATTAATTAAGGTGGTGGTGGTAGCGACTAGCGAGTGAGTATTTGACCGCTACATATTAACGCGCTAATATGATGTTTATTAGTATTTGGGCTATGACTCGCGATGAAGTATGGACGGCTGTTACTTCACGGAACAATCCAACTTTTGAAGGGTTCTTCATTTACATACTCCCTCCGTCTCGTTTTCTTAGTCTTGATTTTTTTTTCACACAGATTAAGAAAGTGTAATTAATTTGGTTGGAAACATAAATTTAGATTAATAATTTTTTAAAATACCCTTATGCTAATCACGAAGAGTGCATTGGAAAAGCTCAATGTATTCAATGTAGTGAGTTAGTATTTAATAATAATGTATTAATAACAAGATATTTAATAAGGGTATTTTAGATAATTTGAAAGATTACTACATTGCTTAATGGGAAAGTGGACTACAATTGGGACAGACGAAAAAGGAAAACAAGACTATCAAAGTGGGACGGAGGAAGTATTATATTATTGTTGTTGGCCGATACCCCGTCAGAGAGAGTACTGCCAGCCACGGATTTAAGGGGGGGCTGGTGGGGGCTTAAGCCCCCCCCCCCAAGCCGCCGGAAAACCCCCAAGCCATCGAGATTTTGGTTTTACAGTGGCCTCTGGAGTTGTTTTCAACCAAAAAAGAAAAAAAATCGAATTTTTAGATAGGAAGAGCCTTACAGCCATCAGCCATGGCTGCTGCTTCTTCTTCTTCAGTTATTCTGTCACGTCTCTCTACAGCTACCGTTTTGGACAAAAGGGAGTACTTGGGTTCTTCCATTGGCCTCCGCAAATCTTCCTTTTTTCCGGACCCGAAGCTCGTATTTGCAAGTCCAAGAAAACCCAAGACAAATTCTGTTAGGAGATGTTGCTACAGGGCTCCCGTGGCCAAGTCCTTGGACCATATACCCAAACAGTTCAGGGAAGAAAATCTCAAAGATGGATGTGAGCCCCTCTTCTTATTATCTTTTGTGTGATTAAGGCTAGCACTTACTAGGGATAGGCTATGGTTTTCTATTTATTCATTAGTTTCCGTTTATACAGTTATTGCTCAATTTTCATTTCTTGCTATTGTTTTTTGTTGGGCTTTTCGAAGTTTGAAATTTGGTTTCTTTCATACTTTTGCATGTTGCAGAATTCATTTGATCTCAGAGTCCGAGAAAAATTTTAAATATTCTCAGTTTTATTTTTTGTTATTTTTGACTAGCTTGGTAGGTACAAAATAATGCTAGTCTTTAGCTGTCAAGTTTTTGGAATTGTGGTTGGGAATTTGTTTCTGTTGTTTGGGCATGTTGATGTGAGCCAATGAACCGCATGGGATAAGAGAAGAGGCATATACACTGATACTGCTCTACCTAATAGTATCTCGTTCAGAGGAAGCAGAGGACCTAGAATTCCTATGACTGAAACTTTATCTGCATTTGGATGTCTATGAATTAAGTATTAATTACAGGGTTTTTCTTTATGAAAGGGAAAAATAGTACTATAAAGAAGCCAGGATTCATATCGAATCTAATAACAACCATAAAGTACAAAGACCAGCTTCTTTTAGAAGGGTTACCTATAGCAGATGGTTCACAAATACTATCAAGAACTTTGCAAGAACTTAGGAGTAATAATTTAAAATGCTGTGCATCATTAAAAAAATAATTTTGAAATTTTTCTATCCATATTTAGAGTATTTTCATCTCCTTGCAGCCAAAGTAGAAGACAGGAAGGGGTTCTTTCTTTTCTCTGTGTGTGTCTGTCTGCCCCTTTTGGGGTTGTTTTGGTAGCAGAGGGGGAGGGATGCAGGGCATATTTAGATGTTTGAGTTTTTAGATGATCTCCAATTCCATAAATGTGACCATGAATAAGATATCCATGATAAATATGTTGTCTATACGTGCATAAAATGATTTTATATATTTAGCTACTAAAACACTTTAATGTAGTGCCTTAATACAGATCTGTTTTGTGTTGAATTCGATCACTTATTTGTTTCATAATTTGTCGTGGACCATGTTCTGTGAGTATTGAAGGTTGTTGTAACTTTACAGTAAGCTTTGATGAGGAAAAAGGATGAAGCATGAGTATTTTCTGCAATGAATATTGTCAAGACTGATTTGCGTAACAAAATGGGAGACGAGTGGATGAATGACTATCTGGTTGTATACATCGAGAAGGATATTTTTGCAACAATTGAAAATGAGCAAATATTGCAGCGTTTTCAACGGATGAAGACTCGCAGAATGCAATTGCCTCCTCTTCGTTATTCGAGTGCAACAACTACCAATACTTCAAGTGTTAATCAATAACAAATTTTTGGGTATGTATAATTATATGTTTTTATTATTTTTATAATTATTGATTCTAAATTTTACTTATTAAATATATTTATTTCGTCACAAAAAAAATTTTTTAATACACTTCAGCCCCCCAAAAATAAATTTCTGGCTCCGTCCCTGAGTACTGCTGGTTGTTTTCTTCCATCAATCAAATATTCAATGGTGAAGGGATGCAGTCAAACGGTGAAGGTATTTAAATTGTTTAAAGTTCAGCAACCGAGAACATCTCCCTCTTTTCTGATTTTTGGCAACAAATAATTAATATAATATCATCATCCCTTGCTACTAAACTTCCCAACACACACACACACACAGCTTTGTGCACGAGGACAATAATTTCTTCAAACTTTTTGTTCTGCTTTTGGTGCCAGCCCTGTGACCTTTCTAGGCCCGCGAGAGCGTGGGAAACTGGAAAATAGTTCTAGCATTTGTCACGGCGGCGGAGAATGGCTATTATCATTATTATTTATTATTCTTCCTTGACCCAGCAAAAAGAGCCCTTATGCCCAAGCCAACACTTGCACCAATAGGCTCTTAGCCTCTTACCGACCGACATACACATAGAGGATGAAAGCTAGAACGGTCAATTCGTCGGCAGGAGGTACAAACACATGGACGAATGGCACCCTGCTGCCACTATCTGAATTGAAGGACGGTTGCTCTTTCATTGATTGATTATGTTGAGTAGATGGTGTTGGAGACAGCAATTAATAACGCAAGCTTACATGGAAGCACGTTACACGTCGTCGACGTGGAGGAGTTGAACTCTTTTTTTTTTTTTTTTTTTGGATGCAGGGATATTCGGACTTTTGATCCGACTAATTCCCTGCTATTCGAAGAAACACGATAGTCTCGGAACTCGAACAGTGATCATCGTACGTTAAAAAAGCGGGGCAACCAAACCGCTGGAGCTATCCGACGTAGCGATGGAGGAGTTCAACTACAAGCGGTTGAACCTCACAAGCCTACTTATCTCACCAAAAAATAAAAAATAAAAAAAATCACAAGCCTCATGTGCCACTTGTCCTCCAAAGTCAAAGTGCAGCCCATCTTCGAGTAGGATTGATTAACAAGAATGGACTGAAACATGCTCAATTATTATAGGAGATTACCTTTTTTTCATTGGAGCAAAATATGCCTTTTATTGAGATCATCAAGAAAGCTTGCACAATACAACCTTCACACGTACACACACGGAAATAGAAAACAGCTGGTATAACAACACGCGGTCAGGATGACCTAAGTTCAAGGGACCAATTCTCAACACCATATGAAATAGAGTTTATCTTCTTCTTCTTCTTCTTCTTCTTCTTCTTCTTCTTCTTCTTCTTCTTCTTCTTCTTCTTCTTCTTCTTCTTCTTCTTCTTCATTTTTCCTTTTTCTGTAAGTGCCACATGAAACATGAAAAAGTAAATTTATGATCAAATGATGTCAATAGTCAACGCACCTTTTTTTCCCCTTATGTTAAAGTATACTTTCAAGTCAAAATTGTATTGTAATGTAACAATAAAGAGTTTAACAATCCTGTAAAGTGTAAGAATCATAAATTTTATTTGTTTAGGGAACAATATAGATAAGAAAGACAACTTTAAGAATCTGGGGAAGGTGGGAGATCATATTCTTATTTGAATTGAAGTTTTCGTAGAAACACTTTTACGTTTTTTGTGAACACATTTTTCAGTTATTTTTTCTTTATCTTACATACATAAAATTATTATAATATATTTTTTTACAAAAACTCTTAAAAATAAAAATCCAAACGGGTTAGCGGAACCAAGTCGGAATCAAGGTGGTGTTTTTTTTTTTTGTTTGTTTTGGGAGGTTGGAAGGGGGGGGGGGGTTACATTGTCCACTTTCAACAAGATGTAAATCAGCCAGCTCCTCCCATGACAAAGTGACATACTGAATTGTGGAAACAATAATGGAGCTAAGAATTGCGATAGCAAATTGTCGTCAGATCTGAAATCTTGGTGCATTTTTTGCTTTCTAGATGCTACGAACCATTCAATTAAAACTGATTGACAACTAAGGCTCGAAACTTGAGGAAATGGAACATAAACTTGTGAGGTTTTTTCTTGATTCTAAGGTACGAGGTTCAAAACTTTCTCTAGCTTTGTCATGCCATTAGAATTTACTTTCACAAGATTAAATGGAAATGCAAGGCAGCTCTTTGACCGTGGAATAGATCACTCGGAATTTCACGAACAAGATGCGCCCTCAAATATATAGACGTGGAGCTATAATAAATTAGTATGTAAGAAGCCCAATATTTTGGTTTTCGGCTGAAACTCCAGACGGATAGTGATACGTAAAGCAAAGAAACTCCAGACGGACTCTTACTCCATCCCGTCAGAGGCCCATAGATTTTTTTTTTTTTTGGGGCCAAAAAGAAGAACCAAAGCCTTACAAGTTACGATAGGAAAAGAGGAATGGGGGTAGCTCAAGCGTCAAACTAGAAATGTTCTAGAATCTTGAAAACATTTAGTTGCTATTAGCCTATGTTACATCAGCAAGTTTAGGATAATGCAATTCAAACAGCCAAAAGCCAAAATTCGCACCATTACTGCCTTCTTTGTTTTGCTCGAGATCTATACTATATTTTCTAGTGCCACCACCCATAATCAACTATTTGCAAGCCAAATTAACTCATATCCAATATTTTTATAATTTCACAAGGTCCGACCGACTGAATTAGTCGCCCACCAAAAAGCAAGAATCCTCCACCAAAACATTTATAACCCATACAACAAACGAAAGGTTTCTTTCTGCCTGTAAAGTTCAGCAGAGCAGATGTGCTTAAATTTTGAAGGGAAGTAGTATATGTAGCTTGGATGAGGAAATTCAGTACTGTGGCTAGCTCTCCCAGTACTGGGTTAATTAAAAACTCGTTTGTTAATATGAGTTCAGGGGGCTTGGGCTTGCTGTCAGGGAATATCGGATTTGCAAAGTGAGAAATGCAGTAAAATCTTCAAGGCTGCCGCCTCAGCTTCTGCAATTGGGATTATGAAGACTGTCGTTGATGAAGTAAGGCTTGGGGCAAGAAAGATGCCTAAATCTCTTGCACAAACAATTTTTGCTCAATCAGTGGAAAGTCACAGTTTGCATTAAAGAAAAGGAAAATTGAAAGAAAAAAAAAAAATTTACACCATGCATTGATAAAACCCAAAACTCACTAGCAATTAAGTGCCTCCATCTTCAGAACAAACATACGCATACATACATAAACAAAAATCAAGTTGACTGTACGTAAATATTTAGTTACTAGCTATAGATTGATCAACAACAACATCCAAGAAGCCAAAAAACTCGTAACCAGAAAATTAACATCAAGCACAAGCTGGGCAGAGAACCAAGCCATTCTCATTGCAAGAAGGACACCTCTCTTTCTCCTTCTTATCATCCCCGACCAAAACCTTACAACTTCCTCCACAATCCAAACACGGCACAAACCTTGCGCCTCCACACCCTTCACAGCCAAGCCTCCCGATCCCCCTCTCGACTCGAGCCCAATTCAGAATCCTCCCGAGTCGACCCGTCTCGTTCAGATTCACCACCTCATCCACCCCTCCCACGTACCTCCCCTTCACGAACATCCTCGGCACGCTCACCCCTTCCCCCAGCAGCTCCCTCAACTCTTTCAAGAACTCCCCATGCAACGACACGTCCCGCTCGTCGAACACGAATCTGTGAGACTCCATAATCAACCTCACCTTGTTGCAGTCCTCGAAAGTCCGCCTCACTCCTCCCAACGACGTCGTGTAGATCACCACCCACTCCTCTCCTCCCGGAGGGCACATCTCTGGGAAGTCGTTCAAGGGGTTGAACCTGGCAATGTTTGGGACCTTGCCTTCCTTTTCCCTCTCCAACTTGTCTCTCAGTATGAATATGTTCTCCTTAACCGGCTTGTAGTCGTAGCCTGCTGGTGCTTCTGGTTTTGCTGGTTCCGACGATTGATGCTTTCCTGATTCGCGCTTCTTCAACTCCACGGCGGGTTTTGTTGCCGGAGCGCTCGTTTTCTTTGGCATCAGCTGATCATCATCAGCAGCGGGCTTAGATTTAGAGGAGAGCTTGGCGTCCAGTTCTTCCAGTGTGTGGAAAGAGAAGCTCTTACGTGGGGCGTTTTCCTTTTCATTGGGGGCGGGAGCGGGAGTGGGCGGTGATGGAGAGCGGAGGAGGGGAGTTTTGGGGGCAGCAAGGAGGAGGATGGGCTTAGGATGTGTGGGGGGAGGTGTGGAGTTGTTGTGCAAGGTGGGCTTGAGGTCGTTGAGGACTTTGCTGACCTCGTCCCAGGAACGAGGAGCATCTTCGATGGCGTTAAGCTTCTCAAGGAGCGGAGGTGGGACTGCGTGAGCAGGTTTTTCTTTTTCATCGGGGTGGTCGGATTGTTGTTGTTGCTGGTGGGCTTCCAAGGCCTTCATCCATGGCTCCTCTATGGCGTTGATGTCGAATACTGCGAAGCTGGTTGGAGGAGGACGGTAGACATCAATGGCTGCCTCGATTCTTTTTGACGAGGAACACCCCATTATTACTTTCACTACAAACGCTGAAAATTAGTAATCAATCAAGTTGCCACCACTACTGGCTTGGCCACTCTCTCACTCAACTCAAAAACGGTTACCGAGTGTATGAACTATGATGAGATTCACTTGGCGATTACAACAAGATTGGAATTGGAGGAGAGTGCATGAGCTGTGGCGGGCAGCTGCTGGGGTAGTATTGGACTCTTAAATTTCTTGTGGTTTTGAATGAGGGTTTTATTATCTTGCTTACTTTTATTGGTGTTGGAGATACTCTTTTTTTCTCGGCCTCTAAAATTGATGAAATGGGCATTATACGTGGTGTCGCTCTGCCCCAAATGTAATGGTCCTACATGGAGAACAGTTGGAGCATGAGGCGGATTTTGGTGGTGTGGATTGCATTTCAACCCAACCACTGGGCCAATGGCTCAGTGGGCTCCCTGTGGCCATCAGCGAGGGGCTTAAGTCCCTCGTTGGGCTGTAAGTGAGAATTCAAATCTCATATGCAGCGACAAAAATGTAAGAGCTGTGTCAGAACATTTTCTTGATCTAATTGGGTCTGTATATTCACTAATCCCTTACCACAGTCTCCTTAGCCTTAGGCTTCCCCTCCCCCTAGATTAGAATAAACACAAATATGTACGAGAATTCTTAGAATTTAGGTATTGGACTATTATTTAATTATGTTTGTAGTATATGTTATGCATGTCGCTCAGGATAAACTTTTTCTGTATTTTGGATTTTAAGATTGTTGCCGCGTTGGTTTACTAAAATTTGAGCAGCGACTAGCGAAGTTGTTGGATAATCAATAGCGGTTGATCATGAGATTAGTATTCTCATTTTGAATTTGTAAGAATTTTGCATTATTCTTTTTTTATCCTAATAGTTTTGAATCTATTTCTATTGTGGAATTTCATTTCAGTGCTGCACGGCATGGCTACGGCACTAGCCTTGTCATGTCATATAAGAAGAAGGGACAAAAAATAGCCGCTCACTTTTTTGTTTTTGCCTTTGTTTTAGGTTGTATGATTTTTACCTTAAATTAATGTAGACTTCCCATCGAGTGGAAGTGCGGCTTCTTCTACTGACAGCAGAACATGCACAACCCATTAACAACTTCCAACTTGCACCAACGTATATTAAACAACTGTTTGTGATATTTTGGGACAGAATCTATTCTGTGCATCTAGATACTTGTGAGACAATTCAGCGCCCTGTCGACCCATCTGAATTTCAGGATCACAACGAATATTGAAGTCTCAAATAATGGTACGACGATCCGTGCAGTCCAATGTGGTGGTGGTGGAGGCGAAGGCATAGGACAATAAATGGGGGGGAAGGAATCCAAAAAAACACATGCAAGTGCACAGATTGCAGCGAATGGGGTGCCCCTAAAATGTCATTACATGCAACAGTTATTTTGATTTAATCCGCACCTTTATTCTATTCTAATCTAAATCAGCAGCCTGTCTTGTCCGTCTGGGATCACCTTAGTCTTGCTTAATTGATGCTTCCAACGGTCTAATCCCTTAAGTTATGCATTCAAATTTTCAAAAGGTGCACCTAAGAAATGTTTGTTTCTGCACTATTTCCTTGTCTTCTTCCCCTCTATATCCGTGACAACCCCCCCCCCCCCAACACACACACACACAGACAAAAAAAAGGAGAAATTTACTTGAGATTCTTGCACGCGTATATAGTATATATATACGACTCTAAAACTGACTAGCTTTCTTGAGTAAACTCAAAATTTGGTGCAAAAAGTTCTGTTGCCATGGGGAATTGCTCACTCAAGGGGGTTACTGATACGGCACAAGGGTTCAATTTCATCCGAATCATGACGGACTCAGGAGACATTTTGAAGTTAAAAGGGCCTAAATTTGTTGGAGAAGTCCTCCATGATTTTCCCGGCTATAAGATTTATCGAAAAGGTCAGCTTTCTTCACCCTTGTTTGATCATGAGGAGCTTCTTGGTGGGCAATTTTATTATCTCCTTCCTCTTGGTGAAGAAAAGGCTTCTCAGGTTGGTGATGAACATCCCACCGCCCATTTAGAGTCTGAGGACGGAAATGAAAAAGAGCCAGTCAGGATGTCAAGTGCAGCACTGGAGCTAGTTACCAGCTTGGCTAATGGATCAGCCCTTGAAGTGTTACCCCCGCCACAGAAGGGCGTTTGGAGAGTGAAGCTGGCCATCACTCCCAGACAACTGGAGCAGATTTTGGCAGAGGAAGTAAACACAGAAGCCTTGATTGAGCAAATGAGGATGGCTGCTGCAACTTCTGCTAGCGCTACGCCAAGGCGAACTAAGAGCTCTTGGGGTTTTATGTTGAAGCCTATTCTTGCAAATGTGCTGAAGGTTCCCACGGACAGAGAAGACGAAGTACACTCACGCAATTTCTACCAGAGCAGTCCAAGCAAAAGCTTTTCAACATTTTTATCTTAATGTCTCTGATGCCGTTAGCAGACTCTTGTTCTCACAATAGTAGTATTGCTCTTAGTATGTCGGTGTTATTAGGCTAGCCGGATGAACCATGTATTATTTCCCACAATGGAGGTTCATGATCAGTCAGCTTAAATAAGAAGCGCAAAAATGTGCATGTATCGTGCAATGACTGAATATACCCTTGTTTGCGAGGAAGGCAGTTGCCCGAGCAATGAATTTACCGAAATTACTGATACTTTTCTCTCACTCGAGCTTCACTTGATCTATCGCTGCCTATCACGTCTCCAGATTTTACAACGTTACTCCCACTCAAGGCGTACCTTGCTAGGTCATAGATGCACGCCAATATCAGAAAAGCCAGACAAATTCAGCTCACAGTCGACATCTGGTTCTCAAATCACAGCAACCCCCACATTCCTTTTGATATAACTGGGCTCTGCGCAAGGATTTCCAAACGCACACACCCCACCAAAAAAGTTGTTTATGGGGGGAGGGGGGTGGGGAGGGAGCGCAAGCACTTGCTATGAGAAAGGGTTTAGCTACTTAACATTACCAATAACAATTTGTCTACATAAACGTGTATGTTCTAATGTCCATCGAACAAAAAAAGAGGACATTGCAAGGGCGCCCTAGCAACTTAAAACAGAACAACTACAACTTCAAAGGGCTTCCACATCCAGAAAATAACTTGACATTCAAAGAGCAGTACAAAGTGCAAACCAACCCTCCACAACCAGCAGCCGGTACATTTTCACTCAATCCAACCTTGACTTCATTTTCTTGATAGCTTTCTCTATTGCAGGTACATTTTTTGAGAAGGATGCCCACTGCTCAGCAGTCAAGCTTATTCCTGCAATATGGGAAAAAATTAAGAAAGTTTTGATCAATTCAGTAATATTTAGCAGAAGATGGTGACAAAAACACATATTGTAAGCTCAATTACTAAGGCCATCTCAGCTTCACATATCCAAACACCTTAAAACTTCCATTTGCTTTCAACTCTTTGTCTAGCCTTCTCAGTTTTAGATTTCTTTCAATGAAACACATTGTACATATGCATGTTTACTTGGAAGTGAACTGCACATTGATGTTCATATGTATGATGATGCATTGTACGTATATATATCCTAACAGCGGTTTCAAGCTAACGAACAATATGAGAGAGAGAGAGAGAGAGAGAGAAGACATGCAGCAGTTCTTTTTCATTCATAATTAGAGATACCAGTTGGGTAAATGTATGGTAGCGTCCAGTTAGTAATTCCTATTATTAGGGATATCAATAAGGTTATTTTGTTTACTATGAAAATGGACAGAATGAAAACAATTTTAAAGGAAAACACCAAAAAACAGTTGACAGTCGGAATATTGAGAATGACAAGGCAAGAGAAACCAGGTTACACATGCAACATGTAACTGCCCTTCAAAATTATCAGAACCCCACCGATGTTACCTTGATATTTCTCATGCTTCTTTTCTATCTTTACTCCCCATAAATGGCAGCAAGCTGAATGAAAGCACAAAGCACATGCAAATATCTCTGCGATGCTTAAAACAATATACACACATTCCTTATATATCAACAATCAGATAATATGCAGAATGAAAAAGCTTCCAGACTGAAGGCTCGTTTTGTTAGACAAGACTGATGCTCAAACAGTAGAATTAACACACAGAATTAAAATATACCCTACATACAGAACACATTTAAACACACAGATAACTGACCAAACAAGTTAATTTGAGCATGCAAAGGATCACCAACACAAAGCCAATATACAAACATCATCTAATAAAACAAATACTTCTAGTACGGACTAGAAAATAGCATGAACTACTATTATTAGATTATCAAGCAGGCAAAGAGCCAATTTTATACTACTATTATTAGAGTATCAAATTCAGTTGCCTGAGGGTTTTCAGCTCGTTTCATATAATCCAACACGCTATATCAACCATCATAACAACTTCATATATTCAGAATTTTACAGCACAAGGAACAAATTTAGCAAAACAACTCCGAGTATAATAGTTTTACCTTTGGACGTAGGTAGATCTTTGCCTCCTTTGCTGTAGTACTCTCTTATAGACACCAATGTCCTTCCTCTAAACTCCGTCAACGTCACCCTTCTACTCTTGGATAACTGGTATTCAATCACAAATTAGTCCACATGTAACTGAGAGGGAAAAAAATCAAATTAAACATTAAAAAAAAGGAAGAAAAAACCGCAAAGCAGCATATCATCGTAATCTCATACTTACTCTGCAAATAATGAGATCGCCTTCGTCATCATACTCTTTGTCACCGGCTTTTCGCTTCTTTTTATCACTATCTTCATCTTCTTCGTCGTCGTCGTCGTCGTCCTCTTCTTCTTCTTCTTCGGCGTCGTTTTGCTGCTGTTGGTGTTCTGCTGCTGCTTTAGCGTTCTGTTCGGTGAGGTAAGAATTGACGACCTGGCGGACGAATTTCTTACGGGGCGGGTAGGAGAGGTCTAACCCGAGCTTTTCGGATGCGGATTGTCGGATCATGTATTCGGTGGCTTCGTCCATGTTGGAGTTCCTCAGGATTTCTAATACGGTTTCTTCGATTCTCTTTTCAGTTTCTGAGTCCATTTTCAAAATTTCAATCTCTTTTCCTTTTCCAAACCAAAAATCACAAGGGCTATAGTAGTTATGTAGGTTCTTATTTTTATTTTCCACCTTATTTTTGAGGAAAGGGGAAATCGATCAGCAGAGGAGTAAAGTGGAGGGTGAGTTGTTTCGTGGGTTTTAGCGGAATCAGTAGTGGAGAAAGGTACAGTAGTATTCAGAGGAAACTGCCGGTGAGGTCAAGCGTAGGAGACCATTCCGTTCCCCTGTTGCCGAATCACGAAGAAAATCCGGTTTTTGTTGTTCTATAGGTGACTAGCACTGGGCTGTCTAAGATGAGGAGAATTTTTTACTTGGCCCAAGTCAGCCCAATTAGTTCAGTTAGAAAAGATGAATGTTAACTAATAGATTCGTCTAACTCACATGATTCGCAAAACCTCTAAACATTAACGAGATACAAATAAGTCATTATGAGTACTAAAAAGTATAGCAAATGCATATCATCCTAGCTATGATGTGTTAACTTAAATACATACAATTTTATATGTATTCACGGTATGCATTGACAATATATACACACTAATATGTATATGATGCATTACACTTAAAACCAATTTGAATTTTAACTTCAATTCTTGCACAGTCAAACTAACAATAAGGAGACAACCACCAGCCTTTGGGCTGGTGGCCACCACCTAAGGAGGTGGGGTGGGAGGCAAGGTGTTTCTAAAAATGCCACATCTAAGTGGTTTGTTTCTAAAAAATCCAGACGGGTGTGCTGTGTACTCGTCTGGTCCGATGGTGGTTCAATCCCCTCCGAGTTACCCCTGAATCTCCTTAGGTCCGCCCCCTCCCCCTTAGTTTAGGATAGAATAGATTTATCGTTTCGAAAAAAAAAAGAGACTAACAATAAGGAGACTTCCAAGGTCTTAAATTTTCCATGATAACGGTTTTTTAAGGATGTAATTGATCCAAGTGAGCTCCAAGAAGCATGTAAAAAAATCCTGAAATATTGAAGCTTGCATTTGGCCAATGGAATAGGGATTATAATGGGAAAAGTGGTCCATTGATGCTGCTGCAATTTCCTCGCAGGAAAAGGGGGGAGAAAAAATGGGGCAAAAGTGTTGCTGCAATCTGTTAGTACAATTTACAAGTGGCCTCCAAAACATGAAAGACGGTGCTACCAAAATTTGAGTTAAGTGGCGTGCAACGTCATTCATAGTTTATACTTGAAAAGAGGTCGAATACTTCCATTTGAAGCTAAACTGTTCTCAGAACAAAAGTATTATCCACTTCAGTTGAGGTTTAAATACATGATACTAACAATAAAGGATGGCCATATAAATAATACCTTCCAACTTTCTAGCAACTACAATTAGCGAGCAGTAGGACGATTAATTAATCATGTTTCTCAGTAGGTACCGAAGTAATTCTGACCAGGATAATATACAACGTTTAGAGCCATTACTATGTTTGCCCTCCAACTCCACTGCTGCCGATTTGAAATATGAAAGGTAGAAGAAAGAAAGCAAGTAAGCTCCCAACTCCGCGCTTGAATTTCCTTGGTCCTTGTTTCTTCCGCTGTTAGGGCTTGAATTTCGTTGGTCCTTGTTTCTTCTTGCTGCAAGATTTTACGGCACACAAATGTATGTCAGTAAATACCGTTGAGGATTATTAGACAAAGCAAATAGAGAGCAGGAAGTAATGATATACGGCTCGTTATGGAAAGAGTTGCTGATCAAGAAACCAATAGATAAAGCTTGCAGCTTCTGATGGCTCAACGGAAGAAAGAACTACTACCTAGCAATTTCTGGAACATAACTGATTTGTCAAGGCATTACTACTGGTTGAATGCTGAGGATCTGCTCTCAGATTAACAGAGACTCCAAAAGATCATGCAATGCATATCACCTTAAAAAACATGACTTAGTTTTCCCAATTCCCACCATCCAAGATGCTAATCAGACTAGTTGTAGCGAGATAAAAACCCCCAACTTTCTACTAGTTGCAAGATAAAACACGAAGCTCAAAATGACTGAAGCCAATCTCAATTCTTCCAGACCAAATTTCTCAATTTCGAAACAAGACACAACACTGCGTAACAAGTAGTAGTCTCGTTAAGGTATACCTTGATTGAGCATTTCTGTCGTTCCCAGCTGAAGCTTCTCTCCCGCCTCCCCCAAATCCAATATCATCCATGCTCTGTCCAGTCCGCCTATATCTACCACCAGTAGCCACAAAACTTGGGCAAGGCCGGTATGCCTTTATTGGCCACCAACCAAAACCTGGTACTGTTGCTATCCCCCCTTGAATTCTTCCTTCACCATTACAGCCCCTTTCAATTTCCTCTTTCCCACATACCTGACAGCCCCTGTGGGCACATATTCTCAATCTTCAGTAGCATAAAAGAACGAAGAGAAACTTTAAACTAAATTGGAATACAAAGCTAAGCATCCAAAATTCTGTCCAACTTCAACAACTACATTCCTTTCACAGAAAATTTCCCCACCTCACTAAGTATCAACTAATATTATTGCCCTATCACCATTCTGGTGATTCCTACTATCCCTTCCCTCCATCCTATTCGTATCCCTCTTCTGAAAATTTTATTCAAGAGGCTAATAACCTCCTTTAAACTGCATTGGAAGACATCCTTAATTTTCACGTAATCTGAGTTCAATTCATTACTCATTTCTTGAGGTTTACAAGATAAAAGAAAATCACACGTGGCAAATAACGTGCATTCCACGGATAGGAATTCATTTCCCCAAAAATCCGACCACAAATAATCAAATTGTGATCAATTTGATTGATTTTCAACAAGTTAACAAAGTATTAGGACACATTCGTAACAAAATCTAAACTCTAAAGTGGACTAATTCTTTAAGACCAAGAAGAGTTCCAAAAAGTAAAAGGTGATCAATCTCAAGTTAAAGAGATACCTCACAGAGGGTGGAGTCTGAGGTTCTTGTAGAAGTGTGGATGATCCAGATTGGAGGAGAACCTCATGATTATCTGAATGGGGAAACTCATCTCCTTTTTCTTGATCCTCTTCTTCTTCAACGGCAGGTGATGAAGATGTTGAAGCAGAGCGGAGCAAAGGACTGAGCTTTACTGAAGGAGTTTTTTTTGCTTGGGCAATGGAGAAAGTTTGCAGTTTTGGAATGAAAATGACTTGCTTGTTGTGCACCGTCGCTTGGACTTGGTTGGATAGTTTTATCGGTACAGAGAAGAAAGCGGAGGCTCTGCTGCTGCTGGTGGTAGTGGCGGTCATCCTCTCTCTCTCTTTCTCAATGACTCTGCAAGAGAGAAAGATAAGAGAGCTAACAGCCGCAAATTCTCAGAATACTTTTTCTTTCCCCCAAGATTTACTGCTGATTATATTTTCCTTCTTGACGAATGGGGGTGTATCATGTACGTGGTATGCTCTTTTTTTCCCCGAAAATTTACAAATTAGTGGTGCAAAGGTAATTCTCTTTTGTTTTCTGAGGCTGAGATAGATAGTTAAGGGATATTCAAGCTTTTAAGTAAGTGTCTTGCAGGCTACACATCATGTCCTGAACTATAAAATACATATACAATTCATGTTTAGCAGGGATTGTGCGCGTTTGTGAACACCGGGATATCAAGAAACTGTGATGCCTTTTTTGTCTAGTAGGGGTGAGCAACTGTAATAATTCGATTCTTGTAATGATTGGTCTGAGGGCCCTAATTACTTTCTTGTGATTTAAAATAACTGTTTATAATGCTAAGATAAACATATTTCATATTAGACACTAAAACTTCTTCATTCACTAACTTAAAATTTTATATAAATTCTTGTAATACAACTGTAAATAACAGTAATGCTCATACTCATATAACTCCTTTGAACTGGTAAAAGAAATATAGAATGATAAAAAAAAAAAAGCTGAATCATTATACTAACTAGTGTTCAATGCAAACCCAATGTATGTGCAATCAAAAAATACATAATATTTATGATTATATATTTTAAATAAAATTTTTGCTATTGAAGAAGGAATAATTATATTAAAAACATATACTTAAATAGTTAAAAATAAAAATAGTCATGGGTATAAAAAAAAAAAAAAAAAAAGCTCATGAAGTGAAGATAAATGTTAATTTCAATCAAGCTTTATATACAGTATAGTAGATATTACGTCAATACACCATCAGACTACTGCACTGCACTCAGATCCCCTTGCATTAATCTTGAAACCAAAATATCAGAATGGACGTGTTTGCTAAACAGCGGAGGAATCGTAGAAGGTTTCATTGAACTAGACCATGGAACCTCTTTTTTTTTTTTTTAACATTTCACCAGCAGCAAATTCCAACAGTGCAAGAAGGGTGAGAAGACGGTGAAAAAATTGTTCACAAGCACCGGACCCTTCTCTCTCATCAGTTAAGAGTGCTATCTCCGGATGAGAAGAATGTCTATGCCTTCTGCCCAGAAATAGGTGATAATTGGGCTTTATATAGACATTGGAGATCTGACCCAACAAAAAAAAAAAAAAAAAAAAAAGCGGGTAAAGCTCAGGCTGAAAGAGAAAGAAGAAAGTATCCTATATCCAAGTTGCAAACATCCGTACCATCTTAAAAAATCCAATCATTCTAGATCCCTAGATGAAATCAACCAGAGTGAAATTCAACGGCGTTGCTAGCCAGCGACATTGAGGCAGCTGATCACAAGACTTCTGTTCCACACCGGCAGCATAATCAAAGGCTATAGTGGAGACATTATCACCTGGTAGTTTCCCAGCATAGAAATTGTTAATTAAAATATCACGCAACCTCTAGGCAATCACATCGGAAATGTGAGTCATTCAGAGATGCGCATAAATAGCCAAGATAAATGAGTGCAGTGGGTCTTCATTTCTCCTGAAGTACAAAAGACAATATGAAAGAGACACAATCTTATGCTTCATTTTCAAAGTCGCATGAAGTTTCTAACAAAGCTGTACTTGCTCAAAGATTGCTCAATTACTGATCCGAATTGAAATCAGCACTAGTAAACCACTTTTAGAAGCAAGATGGTAGCTTCTTTACCATCAAAAAGGTGAAAACTGAGGTTAAGAAAATCTTCCAAAAAACCGGGGCCTTGGGGTGGGGTGGGGGGGGGGGGGAGCGGAGAGAGAGAGAGAGGTTACATAGGATCTTCCAAGGAATCATAGACAAGGGACCCTCGTAAGAAGAGAAAAAAAAACTGTACCACTTTCAAATTTTAATAAATACCATCATCCTTGTAACTTAAGCTTTGAGACTATGCTTCCTAACCCTGCATCATTTGTTGTTCGGCGCCTCCATTTACCATCATCACTGAGGTGTGATGATGAACCATGTACCACCTTCCATTATGGAATTCAAATATATTAGTCACATTGAATGGCCCAGTCTCCATGTCAACATACGCTTTCATGGCTACCCAAGCCATATCTGTTAGTACCCGTGCCCTTACATCTTGAACTTGAAAATTAAAACCTTGCTCCCAGTTAAAAGCTAGCTGCCAGCTTTGCATGACGGCACTGTATCTGCACAAGAAAGATATTAGTTCCTCTTACATCTGGTACATATCTGAAGAGCAACAGCAGCTTCATTGGATGAACCGCATGACATGAACTAATTTTCTAGGCTACTCACTACTTGCCTAATAGTTTGTATAACTTCGGGGTGAACCAGATGGGGAAAAAATTGTAACACAAGTTAAGCTACTTACAGAGTATTTAAATACATAAAAACAGTCATAGAAGCAATGGCTTACAGAACACAGAACAGAAATCAGCTTCAGTTATCTATATCAGGCGTGACGTGACCATAGAGGTCCAAGCCGCAATTAGGCTACAAACTTGTGTTCAAATGACATGGTAACAAAACAGATGCATAACATAATGGAATTAATGAAGCTAAAAACAAAGAAGAAGAAAAAGAAGCCAATACAAGAGGAGACGAGAATGGGGGAAGAAAGATGCCTAGAATTTCTATCGTTGTTTACTCAAACAACTGCCACCGCGTATAACTCAATCACAATCTGCAAGCACGGCATAACCAGCACAATGAATGGAAAAGAAGCAACTCAAATTGCAAACTTATGCAACTTCTAACATAAGGTCAAATAATTGCAAGATAAACTGGAAAAAAATAGAAAGAAAACCAAAGATTCTTTGAAGAAATAAGAAGCATCCTACCCAGAAAAGGACTCTCCAGAAGCATGGAAACACTTCACATAATCTGCATTTAGCCAGAAATGACCCATTTCTGCAAGTGACCTTTCTTTAATGATGCGAAAAAATTCATTGTTAATGTTCACAATGGCTCTTGTAGCTGCATAATAGGCCTTCCATCCATTAACTGGAATCACACTATCCTGCTCCAATGTGAAATCCTGAAATTACATGAGGAAACAGAAACACATTTATTCACCCTTTCAAAGAATTCCTAGAATCATTGCCAAAGCAAACAGTAATTTCACTAGTTAATAAGAAGCTACCAAAGATCAGAATTTTGATATCCTCACTAAAAGAACAAAAATAATCACCATATTTTCCAGTAAAAGTTCTACCAGATTACAGCAACAGGAACATCTGGCTAAAGTATCAAAGAGAAGAGCATATGAAGCACCATCAACCCAAAACCCAATTCATCAGATGGATTACTCAGTATGGTAGCAGAATCAGGAATGATTTTTCCTATAACCTTCCCAGTTAATAAATGTGCCATTAACTTTCCCAAACAAAGTTCCATCCAATAAATACCATAATGTGTTCTCCACTAGAAGAACGATGACGTTTGTTGTCATGTCTTTTACCTACAAATAACTAATATAACCTCTTTGCTTTGCCAGAGGCAAATTATCAGAATTTGAAAATTCCCAGCTTAGTTCGTTTCTTCATGTCTCTTCTATCTCTGCATCCTGTTAAACCCATCCCCAATCCACAACACACCACTATATTTATAAGCCTGAGACAACAACCTTATCCTTCTTCGTGTAGTAGAAGGGCGACCATTGTGGCTTGGCCTACATAATATTATTTAACATATCATTATTGTTTAAAAAAGAAAATGGTAACAAAAGAAACAAAATGCATTCCTAATTTCCTTCCTCGCTAAATTATTAACCCAAACAATCTTCCCTTTTCTGCCAAGGAAAAGCAAGAGACCATTAAACGCCTTTTTGTCAATATAGTAACAAGATTGAGAAACCTACTATTGTCAATTTAACAAAAAGGATAAAAGATAAAACAGGACTTGCAACAAACCTTCAGCCCTCATTACACACTCCAAATTGAAGTCAATCTCCTCTCAGCTGCCCAAACCCAATCACTTATTCCTGTTGAAGCACAACTGAGAGGCAACCAAGTAGAAAGACAAAGGTAGACTTAAAACATACCACCAGATAATGACAAACCTACTCAAGTGACAATCACTCACTATAAGCTTGGTGGCAAATTTAAATCACTTTCTGGAGATCTCTATAGTCATATCAATACTCTACCCCTTATTATCTAGAACAACCCCTTTCCACAAATCCACCTTCAACACTTGTACTATAATACGAAACTCACCAAGTTTTAAATGACTTCTAAACTCTGCATTATAAAACCAAAATTTATTTCATCCAATTCTTAAGCCCATACTACTCAACACAACAATATACACCACCAATTGACAGTGCCAAATTCCCACAATTAATCAATCACAGTTCCAACATCAGAAATTGTAGGTAGATAGGCCAACAAGAATTTTAAAAATCCTTTCAAACTGAGAAAAGCAATTCAACCTTCAAATCGACAATAAAATAAAACAGAAAACTGCAGTCTAAGATCAAAACATACCCAAAAAAAACCCCCCAAATATAAGCTCGAGAAGAAACAGAAATTCCAGAAATAAATACCTTGTGATAGAGAGCTTTCCATGCATTATCATCATTGGCAGCCTTGCGCATCTGTGAATTAGTCATGGAAAGCCTGCACAAACTCGGATAGTCCAAGTAACTCAAAGCATGCGTAGTGATCTCCGGCACCAACTGCTCCATCATCGAAGCACCGGACTGCTTTTCCGGCGGCACCACCGCCGGCACTTTCTCAACCATTTCTTCTTCCCCACTCCTAGAATTATCCTCCAAACCAGTAATGACACCGTTGAGATACGCCGTCGTATGACAAGTTCCCGAATTACCCTTACAAGAGCAACAGTAACCGGCGGAAAATTTCGCTTTTGATCGAACGGTGAAGAGAGTTCCGAAAACGCAACCTAGGGCGGTAATCAAGAGGGCAGCAACAGCGAGAAAAATAGAATTATTCGAGAAAAAATTAGAGATAATAATCTCCATTCATAAGTCATGAACTCTTCGCCTAACATGAAAAACAAATCCTCGCTTCGTTTTGAGTATAGTAGTTAGGCAAAATTGGGAGAAAAACCCTAATAATCTGGTGCGACGAGTTTCACGTACAAAATGTGTCAAACGGGTGGGAGTGATGAGGACGGGGGAGTGGTTTCTTCCCTGGAAATCTCGGCGGTTTTGGCAACCCTAGCGGTTTATGGGTCTGTTTTCTGTAGATTTTTGGTAGCGTGCGGGAGAGGAAGGTTGGGAAGGCGTTACGGGAAGATGGCGGGGTCCTTTTCGGGTTTGATTTACTTCTCTTTTTTCTCTTTTTATCTATATCTATATGTATTCAGGAAGGGGTTTTTAACAGAAACTCTCTCAATGACTTCTAAACTTCTCATTCTTTTTTTTAGATTTTTGTATTTATTTTAATACATAAAATGTAGTGGGTTATAACCCACCTTATCACCCATCAATATTCCTACTATCTCACTCCCACTATCCCACTATCTTAACTCATCCTATAATCACTCCTACAAATTCTGTATTCCTACTATCCCACTATCTCACTCCCACACTCTCTCTCTGTTTCTTATTTGTTTTTGGTTCTCTATTCATTTTGTAAATATATTAATTTTGTTTCTTTTATGAGCAATAGTGGAAGATATTATGTGCAGAGACTTCAGCAGAACTCAACTTTCTTGTGGAGAATTGGAAGTATATTCTTGCCAAATTAATTTTTCAGGTCGGTCCCCTCTGCCTTTTAAGTATGTTTTGCTTTTGCTTTGCTTTTTGTCATGAATGATATTGCATTGATTTTCTGATCATCCATTATTTCTAAAATTTTTTTACAAAATCCTATGAACGGTTGTTTGCTTATTGTTACACTGTAAAACAAAGATAGTCAATAGTAGGATAAAGTATAAACACAAAATCACAATCACATTTCTAACATAAAGGTATTGCTTGCTTATATAATTGCGGATGGTATAGGTTCATGATTAAGGGTTTTACTATTTCTAACATAAATTATATATTATAAAAATTTATTTGTTTGTATTACTGAAATTTTTTTAATTATTTTTTATTGCACATTTATCACATAAAAAAGGTGTTATGATAGTTATTTTCACAATTTTATTCCAAAAATGATCGTGCATGAAATAAAAAAATATTTTTTGATAATAAAAAATAATTAAAAATGGTTTATAATTAGAGAAAAATAATTCAGATACTACTAATAATTAAGGCACTATACGTCCATTATTAAAATTGGATTAATTTTTAATTTCGTCAGAAATTCTTTTGGCAAAATTGCATTCTAGCCTTTCTTTTTTCTATCATTTTCTCTCTGCATTGACTGCAATAATTTTCACTCTATTTTTAATGGGTGGGCTTTCAAAATTGGTAGAAAGAGAGTTTATTAGCATTCAAATAACTGTTATGTGTTGCATCTTTTTGAGATGCTAAATAAGGCATGAAATTTCTTGAAAGATGGTATCCTACTTTTTAGAGTTTGAATCACAATATTACCTTCATTTTTTGTATTTTTTTTA
Organism: Coffea arabica; assembly: GCF_036785885.1. Taxonomy (NCBI): domain Eukaryota; kingdom Viridiplantae; phylum Streptophyta; class Magnoliopsida; order Gentianales; family Rubiaceae; genus Coffea; species Coffea arabica. The sequence continues at coordinate 45,628,373 of NC_092325.1, read as the reverse complement.
TTTTTGCATCCATTGGATTAGAAAAAACACGCTCTACCTGACTTAAGACGGTGATTTTTTTAAAAAAAATCTGATTTTTTTTTGTATTTGAAAAATTCCGAATTCTAACTGAACTTAAACCAAAAGAATAAATTAAAAATTATAGAAGCTGCCAAATTAAAAGACAATATTGAATTGGATATTAAAAGATGGTTTAAACATAGTAGGGACTACGAACCAAAATCTTTGAAAAATAATTCTGTATCCAAAAAATAAAAAAAAAACCTACAAGAACAAACTCATTTTCCAAAAAAAAAGAAAAGAAAAGAAGCATATAAGAACATACGCCCTTTTCCAAATTTAATAATTTATCTACATTATGAACATATTATAAACTAATACATTCCTTTTTATTTAATATTAAAATTTGATTTTAATATATAAGTGATAGCAGAGGGAATGAATCAGTTAGCGACATGTGAAAAAATCGAAAAGGACAAAAACAATTAGAGAAATAATTTCGCACAAAATTCGTGGGTTAAAGTGCAATTTGAGGTATAGATGGGAGGCATTTTAGTGCATTTATTGGTTTATTTTCAATAAGTGGTGGTTGATTTTGCGGGGTTTGGGGGGTCTACATGTACCAAAATATATTTATATAGGGATTATTTCATTAACTATGGGTGCTAATAACAATTCTATTGGTGCGTAATTTTCATTTGATTACAACACAATTATATTAAATTTTATTGATACTACTTCTATATAACTATTGTATTTTTTTGTTAACAATTCTCATACAATGTATCACTTACTACACATAAAATAAATACAAAAACTATTTATTTTTTATTTAATATATATATTTTCTAGATCAAAGAAATGAAAATATTGCCTCTCTTTAAGTTCGACAGCCATCCGCATCACCAATACTTTTGCGTGATCATGGTAAATATACAGTTTTTTATATCGTCAAAGATCGTGCATTTTCATTTGTAATACACACTCCACAAAATTCAACATAGTTAATTAAATCATCAATTTTGGCTTTCGTACTAAAAGTGGATTGGTGTGAAGAGTGTTCGCACCTTCAAGAAAGATTATCAAATCGAATGCTTAGTATTTGTAAGTATTTCATTTTAACAACATTCAATTACATTTATTTGTAGAAATATATCATTCCTTTTTTTAATATAAATTTTAATTTTTTTTTCAGGATCCATCTTTCGAAAAAAGACAGTTCTTGAATGATATACACATTCTATTATATTTCAAACTATTGTTAAACAGATATTACATTTAAATTTTGTTGGTTCAATTTTTTCACCTTTATTTGTTCACCATTTTATTTTTTTTAATAATGTCAGCACCGTGCGTAGCACGGGTATTCACACTAGTTTATTTATTAATGGGGAAGGACTTGAGGAGTTATGGAGGTGGATTCCTCTTTTTATTTTCTGAGTAAATTGGGTGGAGTTAATTAGGGAAAATTTAAAACGGCGGTATGATATTGAGAGATATATGCACATTTCTGATAATGACATAAAATATTCATGATAATTAAGTCACACCTGTTTGGACAAATTTGTAATGTACGGTTGCAGCGTAAAGGGTCCAATGCCAAATGGTTACTTAAAACCTTGGGCTAACTTTATGATTTAGAATCGTCTGAGTGTTCCCTTTCCCTTCCCCTCTAGTTCCCACATGGGTAGGATGTGGTTTGCATCTTCAGTATTTAGGGTCCTCAGTGGTAGTCAAAAGTTGGTACCTTTTGACTATTGCTGTGGAGTTACTTTACGTGTTGTGTGTGTGAGTTGTGTTCTTCTGTTGAAAAAAAAAAAAAACTTTATGATTTAGAAATATATGCGTCTATCTATTACTTGGACTTGTTTGTTTTATTAGAATGCGAAATAGCATAAAAGACTTCAAATTGCTTTTAAATACGGCCTCAATATTGAGGCTCAGTTTGAGGTTATGGTGCGTTTAAAAAAAAGAAAAAGACAAATTCAAGTACTTCAAGAAGTGTTTTTTTATAAAACATTCCACCTCCAAACGAGACCTTAATTAACTTCAGCTAAATCCATCCCTAACTATTGTTAATCCCAAAGTGAACAGCTGCCCATATGGATGTTCTCAAGATCATCACCTTGGAAAAGCTCCTTTCTCCTCCCCTTCTTTTTTCGCTCAACTGGACTTGTGGCTCGAGCTTGCAAATGAAATTGCAAAATCTTATCTTTTTCCCTTACTATGCAGCAGCATACTTTGTACTATTATTTATTTTTTTTGCTCCGTTTAGGTGGATTAATTACTACGAGTACTAGTTTTGCAATATTTCGCTTTCAAAAATGGGGGAAAAAAAGTAGACAAATTTGTCTGATATATATATAATGCTTAAACTGACCTGACAAAAGCAACAACGTTACAAAAACAAAAAGAGGCACGTGCCTCTGTATTTACAAAGCTAACGTTAAAGTAAGATGATCAATATGGTCAAACCGCTACTAAGAAGGATCACAATCCATCCTCTGCTACTACTAGTGCTAGCATGAGGGATCTCGTCTGGGCTAGAGCCTCTAAAAATCGTCAAACTCCTACTCAAAACTAAGTGTAGAACTGCAGCACATGCAAATGAGAAGCTTATTGCTAAAACCGCGATTTCCTTCTTTTCCAGACTCGCTTGATCTTTTGTGACCTGTTCGACATCTAATCTGCAAATTTAATTTGAGGTAAGAAAAGCGAGAAAGAAATCAACTGGAAATCAAACAAAAGGTAGGTATATCTTCTCCAAAGATAGAATGAAACCCATATTAAGAATGCTAATCCGAATTCCAAATGAGCTACTTCTACTACAAGTGGATTAGCAGATAATCAGCTAATGCTCTAGAAGCAAAGCAGCTCCTTTACAAGGATCAATCACCAAGTTTCTTTCTTCTCACAGGACTTGAAGAGTGACCAAAGCATCAATTCTTCTCTTTTAGCAAATGCAGAACATTGATCACACAGAGCTTTGACGTGGTAAGGTTATGGTGTTTTACAAACATGTCTATCAGAAAATTTTCAACAGATGGACATTCAAATTCTTTCAGCAGCGAGCAAGCGTCTAGCATCACCCGAGAAAATTGTTCTACACAGTGTTGACATAAACGTTACACTAGATTTTTCCATCCGCTGAGCTAAAACTGAATTCAATGGATATAAGTGCAAAGAACCAAATGACCATAATTTTATTTGTTTACTAGTAGCAGAACCAAAGATAACTCGTATTTGAACTATATGAACTATCTGCCGTTACCAACCTTTTGGGACCCCTAAATTCTACTTTTATCATCTGAAGAAGTTCTGGGTACAGAAGGATTTGCATTACACCTTCATGAAATAAAATTGTTTTCTGCACTCACTTGGCTGTTTTAAATCTGTTTTCTACTGAATATAATTTCAGAGAAGCATGCCACTCTCTTCAAACCATAAGGCTCTCCATGGACTATAAAGAGTTTGAAAACAGCAGTGTTGATATAATAAATATGATGCACCATGTACCTATATCTAGTTTGTAGAATAGATAATGAAAAATCATTCGATGATACATCTAATGCATATTCAACAACAAATTTTGAAGATAATGCCACATCAATAGCATTTGAATTTCTTCATTCTCAAATTCTCATGTCTAATCTTTATAGCAGTAATAACTTCGAAAACAGTTAAAGCCTTCTCCTTAGTGAACATGTAAAATATACATCAAAGAATAAACAAAAAATCAGAAAAAGAACATGAGCAAGAATAGGTTGCACAATACTAAGTCCAACCTTAGAAGGCCATTTTCTTGGATCAACAAATCCAACTGGGCTGCTATAGTAGCTTTCCATGATTCAAGGTCAGTAATTCCTTTCTCCTGCAAAAAGAATTAAAGTTAGAAAGTTAATGAGTGCAGAAATTCCTCTCCAAATATCAGTCTGTAGTCGTGCTTACCATGGTTCCCTTCCATTCCAAGAGATATTTTATCTCCAATTTACTGCTCTCCAGAAGCAGTGAAATTTTAACCATTTCTTTCTCAAGGTCAGGAAGAATGTTCCCCTGCCTTCTGTTCAGCTCTTTGATGTACTCCTCCAGCACAGACAGGTTCAACTCCAGTGATCTCACTCTCTGTAATAAAATCTTTACAGCAGCATCAGCATGAACTCTTCCATTAGGCTGTTGCCTAACATTCAGGATGGGATCAGGACTGCTACTAATGGTTGCTGATTTCCTTGGCATATCTATGCTAACTTCCTCTTTAACACTATCTATAGCCTTGCCCGCAGGCTCAACAACACTTTGAACAACATCGTCTACTTGATTGTTGCTGGAACCAGGGTCTGGTACTCTTAAAGATGCTGTTGAATTTCGATTGGGCAATGCATTTGTTGGAGACTCCTTAGAAGTCACAATAAGATCCTCAAGCATCTGCTCGATGGCATCAACACCATACACCTCCACAAGACTTAGAGTGCAGTAAAATTCTGATCCATAATGACTGAGTAAACTCAGCTTCAAGTACCTGACCCATTTTGGTTCAGGCAACTTGAAACACTGGGCATGCTTGACATTTGCAGCTACAAAAGTCCCTAATGAAGTCCATGTCTCTGTCGGGTAAACTAAACTTCCAGATAGCTCAAACTCTTTAAAGTTAGCAGAATAATGCTCAAAATTTGCAATTTTGACAGCATCAACCAGAGTCTCATCAGCAAGCTCAATCACGAAGAACTTCCCCCCAACTGAACAAGGGTTTCGAAGATATTTATCATGATCCTTCCCCAGTACATTACTTGCACCATTTGTTTCCTTATTATGAGCAACCACTTTAGCACCCTTGGATGCTGCAGCATAATTGTATGGTTTTCCATCAGGCTCAAGTCGTTGGGTGACATTTATTAGCTGACTTGGAGAACTTGAGCCCTTACTTTGCCCTGTCATATTTCTGAAATCCTCCAGATTGGGATAAGCTAGATGAGTTATTCCATTCTCCAACTGTTGTGATCTATTTTCTTCATGTATTTCCAGATGTTTTACTTCACACGAGCATTTGGAGTCTCCCAAAGCACTAGAGATTACCTCCTCCAGTCGACTAATTTTCCGAGGTGAGTACTCCAGCTTTTTCCAATGATCGTCATGGATGGAAGAATTATCAGTAATTACACATACATTAAACTCCACTGGCATGCATTTTGCATAAGTCTTAATCTCATTTTCTACAAGCGGAGAGGTACAATTTGACAGCTTATTGTTGCAATCAGTGAAGTTACTCGTGCTCTCATTATAAGCAAGCAGCTTTCCTGCATAAATCCCACGTCAACTACAACAGTTGAACAAGAACATACATAAAATTGCCAAATTACTCCCCAGTGCAACATCAAACCTAACATCTCAGAAGCAAAGTTTAAGCCCTTTTTTTCATTCTCAGTTGGAAAAATTGGTCAACTTCCACTGACAGCCTAACTTGGTAATTGAACCAAAAACCAAGTTGAAGACCTACAGGTGATCAATGGTAAAACAAGCCTACTGATCAAACTTGATCTGAATTTTTTTCATCCTAGCTTTAAATTTTGTTCAAACTTGAGTTGATTAGTATTCGAGTCAGAGTAAAAAATTCCAAGATTTATGCTTGTCCAGCAGGGCTTTAAAAATAAACTAAGACTGAATTCGAGATCTATTTAATCAGTTGAAGGAGCAATCTTGAACAATTTTGTAAAGGCAAGCTCCATTAGCCTTTATGCCATAAAAAATATTATTTTTAGCAGAAAAGGAAAAAGGAAAATGTGAAAGATCTTATCAAAAGAGATTCCAGTTTAAACGTCAGAATAAAAGCAAGCCAAAATGAAAATTAAAGACTAGCAAAGCTTTCTACACTAGCAAAGAAGCATTCACTAATTCAACAAAAACCAACTTAACTGGTATTAGCATTCACTAAATGAGTTCCCAAATTTTGCAAGTAAGGACTCGGGCTGCACAATGAAGTCATATTTAACAACTCGGGTAAAAAAAAAAAGGAAGATAGATAGTCAAGAAAGAAAACAAGATAACGGCATTACAGAAAAGATCCAATTCTTAAGTGTATAACAGAGAAAGAAGAAATATTATACCTTCATCATTACCGGCGACGCGAAATTTTGAGCAGAACAAGACAACAATACACAAAACTGAAAAGAATAATGGCAGACTCTTCTGCTTGACGGGGTGACCTTCATTTGGAAGCTCTACGTTGGCGGGATCTCCATGGCAATATCCCTTCATCTCCCTCTCATAATGCCCTTTCTCACTGTTTCATTAACGCTTGCCAAAATTCCCAGCAGCCCGTCTGTTTTCTACTTCTTACTTTTCAAAGTTCATAAATCAAAAAGTAAAAAAGCAAAAATGATATAAGCTTTTTTTCACTCAATTTGGGTTACGTAAGTGTCGATGTTGTTGGCGATGATGCAGTTTTGAGAATATTTATGGGTTTTGTGGTGACGAATTGCAGAGAACTCCCAAATTAGCGGAAACAACAACTTGTGTGCTTGTTGTCATCTACTTCGGTGTTTTTTTACGTCCCCACACTTGTTCCTATATTGGTCCTTTTCTTTTCCCCTTTCACTTCTTGATATAGCTATGGAATAATTTTGAAAACCTCCCATGCGGTTTCTAAAAGTTACACTGGCCTCCCTCAAAGTTTTAAAAATTGCAGACACCTCTTCTAGAAAAAGGTTGACGTGTAACAGGTCAAGCAAGCCTAATTCAAAGAATAAAATAAAAAAAAATAAATAATTAGTTCAGAAGAGAGAATACAATAATGTAATTTCAAAAATGCCTTAGTTAGTTAATCTAATGCAAAAACGTATATTATTTTAATAAAATTAAAAGCCAAGAGGTATAATTGCAAAACGTTGGCAAATGCAAGGCATCAACTTCAAGCTTTTGCAACTATTTGCAACAACTACTTCGAAGAACACTTGTATACCGGCAACAACAACAACAAATTGGAGATCAAATTCCAAAGGGTTTAGATCCAAGAATCAATATAGAATCACTAAAGACATAGCAAGAAGCCAAACTAATTTCAACCACAAATTAAAATAACAAAATATGGTAGTCTCAATCCTTAAAGGTGGATCTTGGAATTCACTAACATTATTCAACACCAGGAACAAATATTCCTATATTAATTGCAAGTCTGGAAATTTTTAATTCAAAATTGTGATTATTTTAAAAATTGGCGCCTTTTTCTAATGACAAATTAGAAATTTTTTCTTAGTTCTGAATTGTGATAATTTCTATTTATTCGGTTAACTACTAATTTAATTGATTAAGTCCACATAATTGCCAAAACACCTTGTAAGTAGTCATTTTACTAGGTTTGGTGTAAGTATTACTGCATTGGGGCCCAATTTTATGATGTAGGAGATCTTTTAAATTTTTAAAATCTCGAGAAAAACCTCAAGGGAAGTTTTTGAAATTATCCCTGTATTTATTCTCTTAGGTTTGCTCGACTTAAATAATATTTTTAACCAAATGCATTCATCAAGGAAATTGGGAAACTTTTCTCTTAGGTCTACTTTACTTAAATACTAATATTTTCAAGCAAATGCATTTCATGAAGGAAATTGGGAAACTTGAAGATTACAAGAAAATTATAGGGATAATTTTAGAAACCTTCCATGAGATTTCTGACAATTTCATTAGCCCCCCCTAAAATTTGTAAACTTACACAAACCTCCTATGAGGTTAAGGTTTTGATAACAAAATTAATCCATTTAGAAAAAATAAACATTCAAAAGTACTTTTAAGAAGAGATATGAGACTTTTATTACATAAATACACCTTATACGTGTATATAAGTTATATTAGTAAAAGAATAAATATAATTAAAAGGTAAAAACAATTAATACATACATTTCATCACTCAAAAAGTTCACATTTAATAAATTAAACAACACAAATAAGCAACAAAACTACACTAATGATCACCAGATTCAACAAAAATATACTAGTCATCACTTTTGACATGATGTTTACTATGATTCTTGTGATTTTAAACAATAAATTTTTTGAATTTTGCCATTCTTTTCTCTTTATTCCCCTTTATTAATATCTAACGATTAAATAATTAAAGCACTAATTAACTATTAGTAACTAATTAATGAAAATAACTTTTAAAAATTTCTTTAATGATGAACGATGATTTGTATTTACAAAATAACATCAATTGATATATCTAATGGAGAAAGGAGGGAAAAGAAAGGTAAAATTCAAAAAAATTTTCTGTTACAAGAATTACAGGAAACATCATATCGAAAGAGATGACTATTCTATTTTGTCAAATCTTGTTATTATTTGTAGTTTCATTACTTATTTGTGTTGTCTAATTTATTAAATGCGAACTTTTTAAGTAATGAAATGTACGTATTAATTGATTTTATTCTTTTATTAATACAACTTATATACATGCATAAGGGGTATTTATGAAATAAAAGTTTCACCTCTCTTCTTAAAAGTACTTTTTCTAATTGAACTAATTTTATTATCAAACCTTATTTTCAAAAGAGATTTGTGCAATTTTACAAACTTTCGGGGAGATTAGTGAAATTGTCAGAAATCTCAGGAGAGGTTTCTGAAATTATCCCAAAAATAAAAGTAGACTTGTTAAATCGGCAGGAGATGGGACTCTGAAGTTTGAACACTGAGATACCCTTCGACCAGATATGGAAAACTGACCAATGCGCTCAAAAAGGAAAAAAAAATATTGATAATATTCCCTCAAAAAGAAAAGAAAAATACAAATTTGTTTAGTACTGCAGTAGTCCTGTAATAGCTTTAATTACCAGTCTTACCAAAGACTGGAACAAATTTCTTCAGTCAAAACAAGAAAAAGACAAACATATAAAAAGAAATGTTAATCTAACAATCTGAGGCAGAAAAATGACTCGATCCATCCCAAATTCAAATACCTCCATTCTTGCCTATCCCACCAATTTTCAACTGGCAGATCCAAGGAATAACGGGACACGGGATAATCTAGCTTCTTGTTTTCGGTAGCAGTCTCAAATTTTAATCGGTAACGAATGCAAATAAATGGAAGAAGGAAGTATTGCATGAAGATCACTGATCAAAATCAGTTCGTAAGTGCGAAGTAGTGCACTAATTTTGCCTCTCAACTGTGCTTTACAGACTGCAAAAATGCTGCTCAGCAGCAGAGAACCCAAAGATGCAAGACATTTTGACCTTATCATACAATTCCCTTTGCCAGGCATCTATAGGGCACGACAAAAATTTTGAAACCCTGATCTCGCAAAGCTTCAGCGGCATTGCTCTTGCACTGCACGTATGCAATCCAATCCAGAAGTAATCAAAAGAAAGATCACAACTTGCCAAATCTCTAGTTTTAGTCTCTCTTCACGAGGATAATAAGCTGTACTCCAATTCTGTATCCTGCTTTTGCTTTTGGCTGAAGAAGGGAAGGCTTCCAGGATCTCCCTCCTCTAAGATAAGATTTATGGGCGTGTGCGGTGGATAACTATCAAGGATAAAGTCAATTTCCTCTCCGCTAATCTCTTTCTGATTAAGAAGAACCTGCAAAGCAAAGGGCAAGGATTCAGTACACCACTGGGACACGTCAGAGTAAACTGCAGGAAACCACCCATCTGTTCCACAATTGTTGTATACATTGCTGCAAAATTTACATTTCTGGCAGCTAATGAGCAAGTTTTGTGTTCCAAAGATCACAAGTTAAACTAGGTCCCATGCAATGCCAAGCAGGCACAGTAAGAAAAATAGATCACGAATTGAATCCGCATGAATGAGCTTTCCCAACATTCCGCCCAGATGCGATTCTTAAAATTTTGGAAGAGTATAATAAATCACCTTTTCCACCATCTAATTGCACAAGATAACATCATTGACAGTGTTAAAAGATTTTAATCACACGTCCACACATTGTGGACCACAACATACCTTTACAGTTTTAAATAAAGCAGCTTGATGCCTTTTCAGCAGAGCAAGAGTCATGGCATACATCTCACGCATTAACTCTTCTGTCCTCCTTGCAATTTCATCATCCAAATTGAAGTTGACAGGGCGCTCAATCAGGCCATAATCATCATACAGTGATCCTTCAAAGTCAAGGCGTGGACCAACAAACTTCGGACTTTTCCTCCAAGGAGGAGGTTCCCCGTGTATGACCATGGGAGTCTCCAAATTCCATCTGTCAGAATAGAAATGAAGTAACTAGGCTGGTAATACAAGCAGTTGGACACTGAAATTGAGATCCAACAAATACCTACATAGTTATTATCTTACGAGCAAGCCAAGATGCATCAGCAAGGTAGTTAACTGATGCTCTTGATGTATCCCGACCAAAAATGAGCTCTTCTGCAGCTCTTCCTCCAAGTAGAACCTTTGCAAGCACACCGTCAACATAGCAATCCAGCTTAAAGAGGGATAAAAGAGAAGGAAAACATTCTAGTTACTTTAGGTTCAGACCTGAAGGCGGTGCACCAACTGTGGCCGTCGCTCAAACATGTACGACTCATCGTCAAGGCGATGGAACACAACTTGGGACAAAGTCTGCATGAATCATATAGCAGGAAAATAAATATATCAAGAATAGGATAAAGTACACCTCACATGACAGACCAAATTATTGTATTAAAAGAGTTGAATAAGGCAGTTTGGTCAATGAACTAAAACAGACAAGAATAGGACCATTAATAGTGAAGCTGCCCCCAGCATTATTGGCAATTTTTACAAGGGAGATCAGAGTTAAAATGAAAAAAGAAAAAGGAGAATTTGATCTATAAAATATTACCTGTCCACGGGGAATAATTGAGACACGGTCACAACGTTCCACTTGAGCATTCTCTAAACGCCTTAGCAGGTGAGAAGTCAGAGCAGTTCCTACCTCAGTAGTAGCTCGACGACATTGTCCCTGATGACCCAGCTCAAATCCAACTCGTCTGGGTCCTACTGTAAGACGGTCTACTGCATCATCCAGATCTGACTGAATAATTGAGCTGTGCCCTTTCCTAACTGCCACAAGAGCTGCCTCCTGGAGAAGCTGTGCCAGCTTTGCACCCGTCCATCCTAAATATGTAAGTATTGTCCATATTAACTAGTACAAGAAGACATCAACTATAGAAGATCAGTAACCCATTTCTTTTACCCTACAAGTAATTGGCAGCAGAAGTGGAAAAAAAACTCCCATGACGACCAAGGAAATATAGAGCTGTTTGCCGTGCCAATCATCAAACAATCAACAGCTAACTTCATAAGGAAACAAACCAGACAGAACCTTGCAGAAGGAGAAGAAAAAAAGAAAGAAAGAGTTACCTGGTAAGTTTTTGGCATAACTCGCCAAATCAACAGTTTCTGAAATTTTTACTCTACGTGCATGAACTTTTAGAATGTCCAGTCTTCCTTTTGCATTCGGAGGGCGGATTCTTATCTACATAGAAATGGAAATATCCATTAATAGCCTACCATACTGGAGAAGAATGTTGGAGAACCAATGAATGAGAATCCAACATCACAAAAAAAAAGGCAAAACAAAAACAAAAACAAAAAAACCATAAAATCCGATCCAATTCATAACATATTAATGTTCCTCTAAGAGATTAATGCCAAAGAAAGTCATTTAATTGGTGTTTTGGAAGTTTCTAAACAAAAAGACAGGACCTAGTACATTTAGCTAAATGTAGTTTTGCTAGTTGGCCCAAACACCCTTGTCCAGACAATTCTACATTCAAAATCAGAAACATATACAAACCTTACGATCAAATCGACCAGGACGAAGAAGAGCCGGATCTAACAAATCCCTCCTGTTTGTAGCACCCAAAAATATGACTCCTTTTCCAGTATCAAACCCATCTAGTTCTATCAACAACTGATTCAACGTAGTTTCTCTTTCCTGGGTGGCTGCATTGTACAGGTGGTCGGTCGATTCACTAAAAATTCCTTGACGCCTATTTATTAGAAAATGGACAAAAGGGCAGTTCAAAAGTCATCCGTATTCTTGTTTCAGATAGAGAACAACTGTTAGCATAAAAAAATAAAATAAATAAATTCAGTGGCTTTGTATAGACAAACACATTTTCTCTGCTATGATAATAGCTACCTTGTAGCCAGCGCGTCTATTTCATCAATAAAAATGACCGAGGGCTTATTTACCTGTAAAAGAGATCATGGTATTCTTCAGCATACATCTATCCTGCCATATTATAGCATATATCTAAATATTAACATAAGTACCCTCAAAATACTACAAAAAACCTATAAAACAACAGGGTATTATTGTCAAAGGGACTAGCGTAGCAGTATGAAGCTTGCTGTAGCCTAGCACTAACAAACATAGCTTAGACTGCCAAGTGATATACTATGACTAAAGAATTGTTTACCTTTCTAATCAGGGCTATCCAGAAAATTCAGATGGTACATTCCATATAAGAACATTTAGTGTACCTTCATCGCTCTGATTCCAACTACTCTAACACCCTATAAGATTTCCGTCAAGTATACTTCACCTCTAATCGAAATGTCCACATGCTACTAAAAATTCATAACCTGAAGAACAAGTCTATATAAAAACCAAAACCCTATAAAAAGAGCATGTAATGGTAAGTATGCACCTTGGCTCTCTTGAATAAATCCCTGATGCGGGCAGAACCAACACCAACTAAAACCTCAACAAATTCAGAGCCAGCCATTTGATAAAATGGAACTCCAGCTTCACCAGCTATAGCTTTTGCAACTAATGTCTGAAGAAAAAGAATTTACATATTCAAAATGACCCACAGGATTACCCCTCCAAAACTTTTAAGTCTAATCCTTAAAACAGATGACTGACCTTTCCGCATCCAGGAGGACCTTCTAGAAGTACTCCATGTGGAGGTTTTATCCCCATTTTATCAAACAATTCTGGATTCTTCAGGTATCTTACCAACTAGCCAGAAGAAACAGAGTGAGAAATTCGCTTAATTGCCAACTAAAAATGAAACACATCAATTCATAACTTAAAAAATAGATTTTCTTCTTAAACAAGTCAACAATAAAGAGATTCTATGAAGTTTTAACCAGTACAATAACAGCCTACCTCCTGGAGCTCGTCTACCGCTTCATCAATTCCAGCCACATCACTAAACAAAACTCCAGTTGAACCCTGAAGGAACAAAATCAATGATTGAACGCTTTCATCGCTTACGAAGTGATGATGACAAGGGAAAGAAGAATAAAATGTGAGAGAGAAACTAACATCCACACGGGCTTGTGGTTTAGACTGAGAGAATTCAATGCCTTGCCATATATCCTACACGTAAAGGAGGAAATATGAAAACGTTAATCAATTAGGTAAGCATTCATTAACGGTTTCATCAAAAGTCAGAGGATGCAATTCTCACCCACTTTCTGAAGTTTTTCGGTCTTCTTGATAGAGTAAAACGGAGGAGAATAACCATAGTGCCAAATACAAGTAGTATCGGTTTTAGCATTTCAATACTGGCGGAAACACCACCAAAAGTATAAACTTCGTACAACTTGGAGAAAAACCCTCCATCAGTGAAAAAATCTAAAAAATTTTCCCACACTCTTTCTAGAACACCAAAAATGATACCAAAAAAGAACTTGAGAAATGGTTTCACAACAGGCCACACTACATAGACAGCTACAGCAAAGATGAAGCTGGTCACAGCAAACACTGCTGAAGCAAGGAATCCACCAACGACTATGGCAGCTGCAGTCATGACAGCAGTCAACACTCCAAGTTCTACCATCACCCTACTTGATATTTTAGACGCTATGGGATGAGGATATTCTGGCAATTTCCCTACAAAAGACTGCACAAAAGATCCAGAAGTAAGCTAAGTGTGAACAGAAACAGAAGATTCTCCAACTCACAAAATTATTACATACGCTCTTCAGAAGGACAAGCTCTAGAAACTTTGTTCTTGGGTAGTAATAAATTGTAGGAACTGTGCTTACTAACCCCAATCTTACACAAATCAACATGAGGAAATCTTTTTCTATTTAAAGTAATAAGATATTGAATTTCCAATAAGTAAATTCAACACATCCTCACAGCCAAATCATTTGAGGTAGTTTACAGGTTAACATAGACACAATTTATTTCAACAAATCCATTAAAGTTTATATCTTGGTTTTTTGTAGTGAATCCAAGTAGCATTTACATCCTTAAAGATGTGATCTCAATTACCAACTACTCCACCCTTATGTGCACATTCTTTTTACTTGATAGATGTTAATCTCTGGCTTCTTCATATATGTTCTGCATTTGTCTATCGACTACTATCCATTTAAGTTTCTGAAAACACATGTTTTTAGTGCTTCTAATCCAGATTCAATCTTCAAGTATTATCAAATAACAATTCAACACCTTAAAAAATCCCAAACTTCCAGTGTAACAGGATCTACTCTGCATTCGTTTATCAAGACTACTTTTTGTTTTATTCCTGTCAACACGATGTCCTTTCTACTAGAGATAACAACAGGAAGATTATTCAAAGGCAAAAGACAGCAATAGAAGACCCTTCAGTAAAAGCTTCTCCCGACATTGAAAATTGAAAAAAAAAAAAAAAATCAGTACAAAAGAAAAATAACTCTGCATGACCTCCAACCATCCTTTACTTCTAGTGTAAGATATCAAAGGGAACAAAAGGAAATACACAAAGGAAAATCTAATTTGCATCATTTACGTTTCTTCAACACTTAACAAGAATTCAAGGTCAAGAGAAAATACATCCAATGAAGACAAAGAGTAAGGGATTGAATACCATCATTTGCTTTTCTATTTCGTTTCGAGGTCCAGTATACTGCTCTAACATAACTTGTGCTTGGCTCTCATCCAGCCTCATTGCCCTAATATGAATTGGCAAAAAAAATCGCAACAACAAAAGAATCATAAAACACATAATCCAACAAAGGGGAAAAACACAATTTTTCAATATTAAAGATATTAACCATTTAGTTCTCTGCAAACTCCTTTCACCCGGTATTTCTTTCAACTCAACAACAAAATCCCTGAATCCAACGCCATAAGGAGAAGCAGGATTTTCCTTGAAAGTCAACAATTTTATCTTATCACTTTTCATACATTTCCTGAAATCCTCAATACTCATCTTGGGCAGCTCCTCTACATTCTTCTCAAACTCCTCTTCATCGGAAAAATTCGCACCAAAGATTTGCTCTGGCACATAAAGCTTCCCTTTATACTCCCTCAAAATATCCTTCAAATACACCTCCTCCCCAGACTTAGTTAACTGACCCTCATATCTTGTTTTGGAGAGGAGTGACTTCAAATTTAAGGTTTTCAGCAGTCCAACCACCCCATAATCCAAATTCTTATTGCTCAGATTCTCTTTCTCCTTCAGCGTATATAACTTGTTCCCAATCAAATACCTGGGTTCAACTTGACTTGGATTTTCCTTCAAAATCCTGGTCACAAAATCATCTTTTTCATCATTACTACCATACAAATTTTCAGAAGCCTTTGAATTTGCTTTGATTTTACCAAAAAGGGTATAAGGAGAATGATAAAAATGAACTCTTTTTGCACTTGTCACAGGACAATTCCAATACTTTTGACGTTTTTGAAGTTGGAATTTGACGTGCAGTGAGAAATCCCGACGAATAATGGAGGGTTGGGGCTGAAAAAGTGTAGGTGATGGATTATTCTGAAAGGGACCCAAACCCACAGCCGAGAAATACATTTTTTTTTTTTTTGGGCAGTTTGAAGGTTTATCAAGGATGGATTTTGAAGGCAACGAGAAGAGGAGAGTATTGCATTTTCGACGAACTTGGATTAAGAAGAGTATGCTGCTTAGTACAGATTGCAGTGTGGCAGACCGAGGAAGAGGAAGAGTTCTTCCTCACAGGGAGATGCAGAATACAGGGAGACAGTTTGCTGTCTTTGGCAGTGTGTTACTTGCACTTGCGCTTTCCTCACCGGAAATGCCAAAGCCTAGCATCCCCGATGTTGCTCGAAACTATGTCGTATGGTAAAAGCAGGGTAGACCGATATTGGAAATAGTGAGGTAAAACAAATAGTGCTAGTTAAAATTTTCAGTTCTTAACTTATTGAACGTCAAATTTGCATGTACAGGAATCAAAATTAGAAGTTGACCTGTTGAACATTCATATGATTTTGGGCTTATATATGATCAGCAAGTGCGAACTCCTTATTAAGAAGTAAAACCAAATTTTTATCAGACTAGTTTTTGTATCCTCTAACTCTTGTGTGAAAATACAGATCATTGAACTTCACAAGAAGATATAATATACTACAAGTTTTTAAATGAGCATTCCAAGTCAAGAGTGTGTAAAATGGGTTTTTTTTTTTTTTTTTCGACATAGGGGTGTCAAATGCGATTAGCAAACTAGTTTTTTTACGGTTCAACTCTTCCGTGTCAAGGTAAAAAAACAAAATTGCTGAACCCCATCATGAAACTGATTTAGTCAAACGCATTTCCATCAAGCCTTTAAGGTTCCAGTATATCCTCTCCCATGGTGAAAAGCGCCATCAAGCAGAATGTGAGGGTGCAGAAAGCTCGTTCTACAAATTGCATAGGAATCCTTTACAAAACTTGCCCAGTCAAAAATTTTTCAAAAAAAATCTCCTCCACTCAAAATTTTGGACAAACTTGCAGAGTTCCTTTGTTCTATTTCTGTGTGATTAGTTTACTTTTCTATGACTTCACATTCAGCTAATCTTTGTCCTTTTTTCCCCCTTAAATTAGAAAGGTTTCGAGCTGAGTTAGATAAAGGGAATTCCGTGCGTTAGCAAGACTAATTGGGAGATCATTTATGGGTCTGTTCCGGTGCTATGCCAGATTTAAGGTTTGATAAATTCCATGGTTCAGTGGCAAAAGGATTCATGAATATCGAATTGCATATCTACAATTGCCGTATATTGAAAGCCCGTTGGCTCTGCATATTAAGAAGCCTCTTTACATGACCATACAAAATTGGTGGACCAGCAAACAGTCTGATGGCTGCCTACTGAGCTTTTGCTGTTTGCTGGGCAGCTTCGACATACTGCTCAGCAAGTTTCTTCACTTTCTCCCCTTCCTTGATGAGAAAATTTGCATTTTGTTCTTTTGAGTGATATTTCATAACTTTCTCAGTTGTTTTTCCTACAGCCCATCTGTATTGTTCAACAGTGATAACACCGCTCTTGCACAATGGCCGGATATGCTCTTTGATATATGCTTCAACCTGTGTAGAAATATATAAGTGGATTTATCAGAAAATAAAACATGGATGGACATAACCGGTGAAGCAGTTAAAGAGTAGAGTGCCACTATGCACACAGTAAAATGGTGACAGAACAGCCTTTTCGTGTTTTTACTTTTTAATCGAGTGGAGCTATTGAAAATCCACCAAACAAATGCATTAGTGACTAGTACCTTCTTTGATACAAAATTACGGCTGTCTGATAGCTTGTTGGAGTCCACAGTAGACATCTTTTCCTTCCTTTGCACCTTTTCAGTATTTTGGGAATGACTAGGTGAATTTACTGATCCGACACTGCCCTGGTGAGCTTCGCTAACTGCTAAATTCCCACTCTTGGATTCAGATGTCTTTGCCATTTCACTGGATCCATGACATCCATTTTCCATCACAATCTCTTTACCGGCTACCAGTTCGCATGGTTTGACTAGTGCTGTCTCTGGATACTTTTCAATCAGTGGTTCTTTGTCCGGGCCATACAATTCCTCACATTCAGCAAGAGAAAGCTCCCCATATACTTCATCAACTCTGGTGTTCTGTGGTTGGTTATCATTTGCCCTACCATCGACAGTTGAATTCCCAGCATCTGTAAGGAATTCATGACCAGAGGAAGCCATTGTAGGTCCAACACCAGCTGATCCTTCATGATCACATATATCTTGGGAGCCATTTGATGCATCGGGGTTAAGAGTGGAAAAAAGAACTTTCATTTTTGACACCTCTTGCTGTAGCTTAGAAATCTTTAGAGCACTTGCACCAACAAAGTAATCATCTTCCAAATCATAATCAAAATCACCATAAATATCAAGTTCTGGTTGAGAATCCATTTCGAATACATTGTCTGGGCCATCAGATTCGCTCTTATTCAAGAAGCCAGCATCCTCCTTAATTTCCTCCACTGGTTTAGATGGACTATTTGGAGGTGTATCAGACAAAAGCCCAGCAGTTTTCAGTGCTTCGTTAACCTCAAGATTGGAATCATTGGTTACTTTTTCTCCATCACTAGAAACTCCTGAAGTCGGAGGACTTGTTTCTGCATCTCTACTCAAGTTCATGTTATCAGATCTACGTGATAACTCCTGTGAACACAAATTTACGTAAACCAGCTTGCTGTTTGACTTATCAGCAACCTCCTTTTCAATATTAATAGCATCAGCAACTGCCAACTCCGTTTCTGCAGTTCTGCGTATAATGGATAGATTTGCTTTCCTCAAAAAGTGCTCCAAAAGGCGGTAAAGTTGAGCCTGTGCAATAATTTTTATGCAAACCATCAAGACCTTGAATTGACAGCTTTCAACTATTACATTTCAGGAAATCAGAATTCCAGGAATCGAGATTCTTAAGCATGCCAAACAGGAAAACATGGGTTATGGTACTGATCATTATACATATTATCACATATAAAGGTCTTAAGGCTTTTCAAAAGCTTGGAAATACTTTTAGATGAAAGGAGATTAACTGATTATGCTTTCAGCAAATCCATGCTGTGTATCTACATTAGTTTTCAGTGAGGTTGAAGTTCCTACAAAACTTGTAATAGCAATGCAAAAATTAGCAAAACTAGTAGGGCAGTAAGTTTAATTGCAGTAAAGACAGAAGAATTATAGTTGAAGGTGCAGGAAGCCAGACTAAAATCTGTAGCAGAGGTGAGAAATCCCAGAAGAGCATAAAGATGTTGATATGCAAAACTAGCAGCCTGAAAGTCCTAACAGTCACGAGAATGAGGATTGCAATTGCATTTCAAGCATTAAATTGGTTTCATTAGCCATATCATACAATAGCAATTCTAGTAAAATTTTGGAGCTAGTATTGCAAAAACCAGATATTTCTGGCTCAAAAGATGCTACACGTCAGCAGTCAACTCAAATAATTATCAAATACATCTTATTTTTTGATGACCAAGTAATGCTAATAGCAATTTTTTATTCGTTTTTTGCACTAATTTCTCGGGTTAAGTCTCTGAAAAGAAGGCTAGAAAACAACACACACTGTTTACCTGCCTGACTGCTATAGGGATTTTATTGTGGCGAATGGGTGCCAAACTTGGTCGCATATCTTTCGGTAGCTGAGCCTGCTCAATTCAGTAAAGGAAAAACATGTTTTAGCTCCCCAAGTGAAAAGAGAGGAGATATTTGTAACATAAATGGAAGTATCACATACTAATAAAGGGAAATTTCCTTTAAGCATGACACTGTCCTCTTCCTTTTCTTGCACCCCAGTAGTAGGTGTTACAGCTGTTTTTCTAGCAAGAACTTCTAAAGCCCATTTCCTCTTATCAGTCTTCATGCTACCAGTTGCACTAGTGATTTCCTGCTCAGAAGCTACCTTTGAGCCACCTAATTTGGAGGTGGATGGCCTCTCTGTGCGATTGTTTGGACACGATTTAGTTGAAGCAGCTTCAGCCTTAACGCCTGAGGCACCCTTCTTGGTCCCATTGCTGTCTGAAATTACAGAAACAACTGGTTTCTTTGAAACCTCGTGTTTCATTGGATTGACTTCAAGTTTTTCAGGAGTATTCTGCTCCTGATTTTTTTCAACTGCATCACCTTTGGAGGCTGAGACAGGCCTGATGTTATGCTTCCTTGGGAAAATAGAAGTATCCGCTAAATACAATCTTGAAAGAATCGAACTTGCCTCGCCTTCTTTATGATGCTTGATTTCCTTGTTAACAGTATCATTTCGCAGGACGTCAAGAACAGATTTTAAGGTTTGAATTTTTTCAGGCCTTGATATGTTTGAGCAGCGATGTTTCCAAAACTCAACTTCACAATCTCGAGTCCATGCACGTCTTCGTCTTCCCCCCATCCCATATATTTTCTTGGTTAAATTTTCACGTACCTTCCCCTTCTGCAATAATGCCTTCTTTGCCTTCAAATCTAGAGGAGGCTTCTTAGTTTCTGCCACCGATCCTGACACAGCAGCCCTAAAAGCAGCCAGGAGTTTTGGATCAAAAAGACTTTCTCCAATTTCTTTAGAGGATTTATTCCGAACAGCTTCCCTGATTTCTTTTCTCAGCTTCTGAACCAGTACGGACGAATCTGCATCCTCATCAGTTCTCCTCATGATCTTTTTCACTCTCAAACCTGCTGCATTTTCTGATTTTTCCCTTTTTCTAGATGATATGTTACTAGAATTGGCATGTGCTAACGGCTTTGGACGTCTACGACCTGTCTCCTGAACTATATCCATTATAACATCACTAACATTTTTCTTTTCCGACGCACAAGTTGGTTCACTATTCTCAATATTTGTTGTACTTGAAAACTGTCTAGAATCATATGGAACAGGGTCTTTCAAAGGAGTCAACTTAGTTCCCTCAATAGCCTCAACTTTGACTTTCTTGAGAGGAGCATTAGCATCAATTTCAGCCTTGCATTCTCCATCATCCAGACTTCTGCAAACCATTAGGATCATTATGAGAAACAAGATAAACAGTTAAAATATAAAGAAAACCTCAAAAGGAAATTTGGTTTCACATGTTGTAAGATAATACATTACATTGACAGAAGTTTTCAAACATGAAGCACATAGCAAGCTCATACGGGAACTTTACCTTCTCTCAGTTCACACACATACAATTGATATCAAAATCAGCACCGGAAGTCTCACAGGACTATAAATGTAGATCTAATCAAAGCTATCTTTCCAATTCCATTTGTCATCCTAAAAAGATAAGTATTTTATTTCCTAGATTACATTTGGCTACTCAACACTAGATTAAATTTTGGATACTCGACACTTCAGCTGGTTGTAAATCCCCCACTCATAATATGGACTTTCTCCCATGAGATTCCCTTCGGTAATTTCCAGCTATCCCACAGAAGGGTAAAGTTAAGGAAAAAGCCAGTTTCCAAGATAGATGAATCCAAGACAATATACAATTATTGCCTAACCATGACTCTCAATCTTGGACTACAGATTTATCAAGTCACTAGAATCCATCAAACCAGTGACTAAACATAAATCAAACTCTTAGAGATCTGAGAACTTGTACAGAAGATTAAGAATGGTAATACACTTTATCTACTATATCTATAGTATTTGAGAAATATACTTATCTGATGAGAATCAAAGAAGCTCTAATTTGAGCTATTTGTACTAAACCTACTCTCTGACACTAACATGCAGTGTACGAATGGACCGATATTTTGTCAAAAGATTCACATGTTCATTTCATAAGGTAATCAACTCCAAGCACAAGTTACTATCAACTCTAAGCACAAGTTACTATGTAAAACTTGATCACTTCATGGATCTATCATTGCTTTGGAGGCTTCTTCATAAGTAAAACGTAGGGTCTTTTCAAACAGCACATTACTTGAGCACTGCAGCACTTAAAGTACCAGGCAGGCATATGAGATGCAGTCCAAGACTTAGAAGCAATCTTGCCTATGCCAATACTTGTCAGTTGTCACCCACAAAAGACAGTTTTTCCACATAAAACAAAAAGCGTCCAAACATTAGTATTCAGAGTTCCAGTAATAGCACAAATTACGAAAAGAAATATTACCCAGTATCTTTGTGCTTTCTCTTTTCACCACTAACTAGAGTAGTATCATCATTTTTATCAGGCATCATCCTGCCTACTGTAAGTATCACCTCTTCATGAGGCACCATTCCATCAGCTGGAAGCATTCAAGTGAAAAGGCCATAAGCAAGCCACATAAGAAAGAGTTGCACAAAAGCTTAGCCACGCTAATTTGGTAATTATGCTCCAAACTGAAGTATAAACCACAACGAAAGATTTAAACTTCATCCTTCTTGTACCTGATAAGAGATGTCCTGAGCTGCTTTTCTGGTAAACCAACCCAAGCTCATGATCATCCATGGATGTATTATTTATCATGTCAACTATTTCCATATAAGAAAGGCAAGTAAATAAAAAATTGCAACATCTTTATTGGAGAATGTTAGGAAGATCTTGAAAACGAAAAAACTATGAACACCAATTACCAGTTGAGGATGAGTTTACTGATAAACCCAGATGAAGGTCTAAACCAGATTTAGCCATTTTATCCTCAAGAAGAATGGAAGAACATTTTGTTGAAGACATTCCAAGCTTATTGACAAGTTTTTGTTCTCCTGTTTCTTCCTTATCAGCTTTAACAGTCAAATCAATGGAAGGAAATTGTGAACTGAAACAAATATCCCCTGACAAGGAGAGTTTTAGTTCCTCTGACTCAGACTTTGGTACAAAGCCAAGCCTTTCACTGGATAGGTCTCCACATTGAGGAGCAAATGCAACATTACTTGACAAGGAAGCATCAGCTTTTGTGTCGGTTGTGAAGTCCAATGTTGAATGTTCTCCACCTGGTTCTTCAGCCCTTCGGCTTCCCTCAACAACAGAGACAACAACAGCTGTCTCACCAGCATCAGCAACAGATACTGACACCTTTCCAGAAAAAGCTGCTTCACCGGAGCCCCCACTTCTTGCATTTTCTGGCTCATGCTGGTTGCCTAACCTGGGTACTAGAACACCATCTAATTTTTTAGGCAGTTGATCAACTAGACACCTGTATCAGCTACAAAAATTAGTTCAAAGAAAGCAAAAGAAAGAACCTTAATGAAAAGTCAACTGAAATAGATAACCAAAATGAAAGTAACTGAGCTGGAAAGATAGATCAATCAAGATTAACTAACCCAAACAAGGAAAGCGTGTATCATAAGTGAAGAGATATACAATTTTTATTGGGTTGAAACTTTCTTATTGTTCAACAGATATTAGCAAGAAATTGTAACCAGGACTCACTTTCAATTGTTAGTAATACAGCCAGAATTTCCCAAAACGGGTTATAACAGTAACTTATTTTGCCTCATTTTGTAACTTATTGCTGCAAAAGAATTAACATTAAAAAAAAAGAGGTCTTAAAACAGAAAAGTAATCTTGTGCCCCAATACCATGCAGTGGCTTTTGATTTTGGCAAATGCAATGGTACTAATAAATGTGACATCCAATTCCCAGTTAACTACCTTGGGCAGAGCCATGAATTCTCACATGCACCTTCGGGATCAAATCCAACACAGAAGGCGTGGTACCTGATTAATGCACACAATAAGCAATTAGGAAAACAAGAACAGAAAAAATTTCAAAGATCATCAGACACAGAAGAATTTCTATGTCAAAAGTATCAGACAACATCTATTACAACAAATTCACACTTTTCCCTGAAACTTCTCAACTGGTACACTTCAGGGCCATTTATTGTCACAATTGCACATCTAGCACCATAGCCAACAATCATGTGGCAGCCTGGCAGGACCCAATATGCTAATGCTAAAGAAAGTAGTTCCAGTCAATGCCTTTTAACTTTCATTCAGAAAGTGGCCATTTCATGTGACTTAAAGCATCTAGTTTCCATTTCTTAGATGTTATTATGTAAGCTAGCAATTCATTGTTCACGTAGATAGTCCCCAGAGAACTTAAAATTCATTAAGATACAAGGATTCAACCTGTGTACAAAATGATTAGGCTTGACAAAGCATATTCTACATACCATATATCACATGAATCACAAGCAATTGATGTGTCAAGGTTTGAATCTGCTTCCATTGCTGCAGATCTACTTCGAATTTTGCAGCCATCACCATCCAAACAGACAACTGCCTACAAGATGACAAAGTGCATGGCAATTTCCTGGTCATAAAAAGACTTGCACAAAACTGAACGCCAACCAGGTAATAAAAAGCAAAAAGTATGAGGATCTGGCCAAATATACTAAATATAGTTATACTTTCCATGTATTTCCCAAAGAAATAATTCAGCAAAAGAGCAGTAATGCAGCACATCCTAAAACTTCATTCTTCACACCAAATGAAGAAGTGACTATCCTGCACATATTTAAATAGTGTTCTTCAAAATCATATTTCTTCAATAGGCATATGCTTTGTTTCATCATCATAACTATTTTTCGAAAGACCCATAGGAAGATGCAGTATGTGGCAGATCCTGAATCATGACATAGTCATTATAAACTCAATGTTGAAGCAATCTTCTCATGTTATCAAATAAGCTAAAATCAATTACTAAATTCACAATGCCAGATGTGTGTATCTTCATCTAGACCTTTCTCTAATAGATAAGGTACAAAGTTAATGATTTCTGAAAGTTGGTAGACCATTGATGGCATTAAAATCACAATTCCATGAACCACTAGATGACTTCATTGCCTTACATTTTCATCAATATAATATGATGGAAAAGAAAGAGTGTTATTCTTTCCTTCAATGCACCAATCATCATCCCTGCACAGACCAGACAAAATACAAATTACAATGTCTGAGACACCTAATTGACAAAAACAACTGTAGCACTTTCATTCGATGAAATAGTAGCACACACTATAGAATACTGAGAGCATCTAGAAAATAAAACTACCTGGAATATGAATCCTCATCAGTCTTGTTGCTACCAATAGTATCATATACCTTCACAATTAAGAATCATGCATCAGCAGCTTCTTTAAAAATTTCTTCAAGAGCTTTTTTAACAGGCTCTATGACAATTCTCCAAGAAATTACAGCACAAGGACCAAGAGAATGAATAAGCATTATCCAGAGTAAATAGGGTTTTGGCCAGAATATAGTATGAAAATCAACTAAAAGGTGGTCATAGAAGCAATAACCAAGAACCGTCTAACATTTTTGTTACTCACAGGCACACATGTGATCAATTGAAATTCATTCTGGCAAAGCGGGCATAGATTTGTGATTGTAGCCCAGTTGTCAATGCATGTAAAACAGAACCTGAAATTTGAATCATAAGCTCAGGTCATAATTTACATGTGATCCAGACAAGCTGGATTAACTTCAAAACTAGTAACAGAATCAGGAGATATAGTTCCACTAAATTGCATCTTAACTAATCACATTAACCAGAATACGAATGTTTGATGTCTAAAAATTACCATAGGCTGACTACCATAAGATATACATGTCAGAGTCACTAAGGACTATGAAAACATAAATCAGAAAGTTAAACATATTGAGCCAATATTCATGACAATATTGCAGGAGTATGGATATGTATTTAGTACACCAGCAAAAGGATACTAGTCTCTTCTGAATAGACATAAGACCAGTAAAACAACTGAGTGACAAATACCACCAAGGGCCCCCACCTCAGCCAATCCTTGCCCACCCTCACCACCAGAAATACAAAAAAGTTTAGTGCTATATAGAGTGATCAAACACATACCAGTGCTGACAACAATCAAGAACTCCTCTGTCAATGACAATATCCATACAAATACCACATCTTTCACCGTCAAAATTCATATATACCTGAAAAGAAAGAAGCCCATTAGAGGCACAATAACACACATTCACCATTCTTCAGCAAATTTATCAAAAATTGCTTATCTTGTCAATGTCACAACACATAGAAACTTATATTATGATTAAAAAAAATGAAAAACTAAACACAATCATCAAAAATCAGAGTTGAAAACAGAAGGAAGCCAGAGAAAATGAATCAATTTTTTTGGAACATTTTGGAGAATAAACTGAAATTTAGGGCACTCCCCGAAAATCTGTATCTGACTTCTATGGCAGTATTTGAATTTCATGGTCATAGTTCATCTACAAGATACTGGGAAGACGCCGCATGGGGTTGAATCAAAACGAAGTCACTTGTTACGCAACTCAAGTTCAGATTAATAGAGATCATTAAGAATTGGCTCATCGAATAATCAAACCCAGCATGAAAACAACTTAATGTTTCTTGGTTTCTAAAGCTCACCTTGGTAAGTATAGAATGTGATATATACAAACAACAACAATTAAGCTACTCGAGCTTGATTCGAGCTTGGGTTGATAAAAGCTCATTCCACCCAGGGCTTGTTATAATCAAGCCAACAATCACACCAGTCAGGAATGCAAATTTCAAGCTTGATAAGAAATCAAACCAAGCTTAGAATACAGGAGTTACAATCCTATGAATTGCTCTTCATAGCAATAACTTACTCTAACAATTAGCACTAAACCGTAAGCTAAGCAAGTAAACTAGATTATTAAAGTTTTACTCCCGAGATCAATTTTTTTAGGGTCTGAACAGTAAGAAGAACTAAACCGTGTAACCAATTTTACTGCCTCTGGTGATGAAAATGAATTAGAAAGAAAAATGACCTCATTATTTTCATCAATTCTATAGCCTTCATCATCCGATGTTCCTTCTGTAACCAATTCCACATCCATAGCTTCGTATAGACCTGAAATTTAACCCCAGAAAAAAAAAGATGCGACTTTTGGAGTGAAGAAAATGAATTAACCAATGTAAAATTGAAACGCAATTTATGATCGCCTCGTACCTAGGACTTTACCAGTTCTAGCAGTGAATAGCAGTTGAAGCTGTAATGTGCCCAAAGATTAACGGAGAATAATAATAATAATGGGGAAAGAAAAAAGAAAAAAAGGCAAGATCATCTGAGAGGGAGAGAGAGAAAGGGGGCCGAGAAAGGGGGACTCACAGGCCCCCATTGTCTTCGTTTAGTATCGTACATGGTTCTTGCAAAGTGGCTAGCAATGGGTCCAAGCTACCAGTCCTGTTTAGCATTTTAGGGCCTGTACTCAAGCCCATATAATGAGTGCTGCGGAAAGAAGCCAATTTATTGGCGATGGCCCAAGATGAAAAAATAGCTGCCTTGAAGATGTGTAGGGGCCTCAATTTGGTCGTGGAAACACCGCTTCCGGCCCTTTCCTTGTATATTCCGGTCAGAGTTGATAATGCCATTGCCACCGCTCGACGAGCCCTCCTCCATTTCCTTCGTTTATTTTTTAGTAAAAATGCCGAAAAAATCACTCAATTATGTAAGATTGCACCGTCCGGTCACCAAATATTTTCTTTAGCCGACAAGGTCACTAAACTCGTAATAGTGTATCTTTTTTGATCATTTTGTCGAATTCTAGTGTTAAAATAGTTGAAAATGAAATTATACAAATAATACGCTTAGGTTTTTAACACCAAAAATATCTCACAATCTTTTCGAAAAGGGATGAATTGAATGATAAAGAAAAAAACAGTATAAATAAAAAGTCTCAGATTTGATGTGAGATCTCTCACTTATACTAAAAACAAAAAACAAAAAAAAGAAATTTGAAAAGAGATTAAGGATCTTCTCATATTACGATTGTAATCTTTAACCGTGCTCGGAAAAAATGGGTCAAAATCTGAAGAGAATAAGTGAAGTTTGAAAATTCAAAAAGCCCTCAATCTTTGTTTCTAGTAATATGTATCAAAGACTGTGAGACATTTTAGTCTCTGAGAATCTAAAAGTGGACTGGTCACATGGATGCATTTTCAGCTATTTTAGTACCGGAATTCAAAGAAATGACTTTGATGACTTTTGCCAAAAAGAAAACAAAAAAAAAAGGTTTAATGACCAAACGATATAATTTTAAATAATTGAGCGATTTTTTTTTTGTTTTTTACCATTTGCTCTTTATTTTTTGTTATTAGTGTGGTTTGTGTGCGCACAAACAAGGAGTGTAAAGTGGACATAAATAACAGTAGTGTGTTGTACTTGGAAGAATTTTGTATGTCCTGCTACTGGGGAAGAAAATTAAAAAAAAAAAAAAAAAAAAAAAGCTATCTCATGACTTTGTGCGCGTCTTCTTGCTTATTTTATTAATCCAAAGACCACAGGATTGGACAAACATCACAATTTTTACCAAAGAAACTAGAAAATATTTATATTATTCGTAGCAAAATAATTAAATAAAATAAATGGGTGACTAAGGTGTCGTTCACCTCAAGGCTCAAACGGACCGCGTCTCGGTTGGGAAGGTCACAACTGGCGAAGCTTCTCTGCAATTCTCACATTGTGGACGGTGATGTATTGGTATTCTGTTACTTCTCTCCTGCTGCGTAAATTCGAACATCACCAATAGCAGAAACACAAATGTCCTTTTGCTATCTACCAACAGATTGATGCAAAATTAATTGTCAATGTAGTAATGTTCATAAATCAACTCGTTTAGGTGAGTTGGCCATGAATTTTAAATTTCTTGTTTGGGCAAGGGTCGCTGCTGAACTGTAGTGAATCCAGAAAGTGCACTCTTCTGACCTAAAGCGTGGACAGAAGAGGCAGGACCCGTGGAGGGGATAGAACTTAGAAGGTGCCTTGCTAGCAGTGTAATAGTTCTAAATGACCATTGTTTTCTTTTCTGAATAAATCTTATATACACTGACTGACAGTGTATGTACTATCACGGTTGGATGCATGACACACGTACGTAAAATTTGGGTTTCAAATTCAAATATGAATTATGTATCATGCATCTAATGATGAAAATATATACACTGTCATGTCAGTGTATAGAAGAAGGTTAATCCTTGTTTTCTTCTGTACCAAATTTTCTTGAGTTAGGTGGTCTGATTTGGATTTGCCCTTATGACTCGTGAATTAACTAACGAGCCAGAATAGTCCTGTTACTTTTTAAGTCATTCTCTCTCTAGAATGGTCTCTCAAGTCTCATCTTCTGATTACTCTATTGAACACTACTGCACCTTCTCTAGTTGTGCTGAGTCTTACGCCATTTAAAATTAGGTCATAAGCTAATGGCAGTGATTTGATCTTTGAGTTTTTATTTGGCACAGCTATTAAACTATGGTTTTCGAGTGCAAGGCTAATGTGACTCTTACTAGTCCTCATTGCGTTTGCGGGATAACAAAATGTCAACCATCTTCTCCGGATCTGCTGACACACACGTTAGAACAGTAGTACTAATAATGTAGACAAATATTCATTTCTTGATAGCAGCATGCATTAGACTATTAGCTCAGTCCATGCATAATGCAACTAAATAAATGTGGTCCGGTTGCGACCCGGCATTGTCACAAGACTACGAGAACAAATAAAACAGAAGCCCGAAAACTGAAAGAAGAGGAATACACCATTTAAAGAGAGAGATTAGCACTCTGAAGATGAACTCGGTTTGATGTAGCTAGCCTACACCAGCTAAAGAGCAAAGAAGCATATAGTACTAATAAATTACAGGTGAAGTCACGAGTTTCTACGTTTTTTTATTTCCTTCATTCCAACTCCTAATTATATATGGTTAACATCTGGTAATTGTCTAAGTTTCCATATTTTTTACAATCCTTCTACAACTCCATATAACATATGCCAAAAAGAGTTTGTACGATGTTGCTTGTCGACTTGTGGGATTCCTGGTCCCCAAGTGCTTTTTGTGGATGTTTTTCTTCATCACTATTGTGCGCTATATGTTAGCAAGTTGAAAAGTTGCTGCATTAGACTCTGCCGCATTAGAGTGGAAAAGTTGAAAAGTGCTTTTGTTTTGACTTATTTTCTCATATTGTTTCTGCGTCTTCCTGTTTCAATCAGTTGCGGTGTTACCTGGAGAAATGTTTAAGAACTCGCAACCATCCCAGGGCGGTCCATGCCAAAAGCCACCAATCCCAAGTGGTCTTTTAAAGAATAAAACCAAATTCTGTATATTTGACATAGATTGGTATTGGAACGGTTATCTCTGTTCCGATCTCAGAAGGTCGCCTGAGTTTATCGGTGCTGTATATTCTATTTAGTACAATGAAAACATAAAGTGTTTTTGGTAGCTGCGCTTTCAGGTCTCAACTCTATGCACCGCGGAGCTAAGTGATATCCGATAATGAGGACTTGCATGACAATTTATAATTGTTTTCTCGTTATCATTTCAACCAGCATCCTGACCATCCTTGTTAATTTTATTGTTATTGGCTTCCTCGTCTACCATTGGGGTTTTGGTCAGTACTCAAGAAATTCCTGAAACACGAAGCGAATTGTTCACTTTGTTTTCTTAAACAGAAAAATGAGGTTAAGTAAACTGTATTTCCCCAAAAAATAGATGGATGTTGAATTTCAGTTGCATATTGATGCTGTTCTCTTATTGATATTTTTTACGATGCTAATCTTGAGTAGGATGGTGCTGCATGGATTTACTATGATGAATTCAGTAGAATCCTAAGATTCACTCTAGTGGTTCAGCTAGCCAGCTAAAGGAAATTGAGTTGTTCTTGGTCGGCTGGACATTTGTCAAATTCTGTGACGGACAAATAAGTCATCAAACATGATTGGTTGCCTATTGATATTAGTTGCTTGCCTGGCAAAAAATACCACTTTTGATTCATTTAAAGATGCTATGTTCATGTTCTGAAGAGCAGTGTTTTTTGACTTAAAACACAATGCGGATACACAGTTAAACCTTTTGATTTAGCTGCGTTTACTAGGACGGAAATTGCTAATTGAACTATTAAATTCACTCTGCTGTCTTTCCGACAGAGTAACTCTGCCCATGACCATTGACAACAGCTGCTACTAAACCTCAGTCTAAAGTCCGACCACTCCCCAACTCTTGCAAATTTTATTTCGCTATTCCTATGATGAAAGCGTCTTGATTTGCTGGACTTAGTTTGCCTCTTTTACTCTTACGGCAGGTGCAGTTCTTAACAAACGCAATTGAGTTTCGGGGGCAGGTATACAAACTTGCTACAGGAATATGAATTCCATGGCAAGCTGCTTTTGCTTGAAGAGAGCTGGACGTCCAACTCTTGAGGAGCATTCTATACTTGCTTCTGAGACATCTTGTGAGTGGATATATGCAACAGTGTTCAATTATCTTTCGTGGAACTGCAATATAACTAGGCCTTGATCACCTATCATCTTTGATTTTCAACTGCAAATAAGTTGATGCACTTGCATAGAAAGTGTAGTGCTGGTTGTCTAAATTGTAATGCAAGGACAGTTGAACTGGCTTTTAATAAAGTCACAAAGGCCATTTCAGAAGAGTGAACTGTCAGTGGTATATTACTCTTTTCAATAGTAATCTTTAATCCATAACAATTTGATATAACCTTCTTCTAGAGCTTTCTGTCCTAGATGATGTTTTATGTTTCATTTTTTGTGTCCAGTTGACCGGTTAATCTAGTGAAAAATTCTAAGTCGTAATGGCTCAATTTCATTTGACAGTTACCGTGAATGAAGTAGACGCTCTCTATACTCTGTATGAGAAACTAAGCAGCTCCATCACTGATGATGGTCTTCTTCACAAGGTACTACGTCAAACTTTCTGAAGGTGCATGATATCAAATCTCACCAGTTCTGTCCTTTAATGATGTTAACATGCACATTAGTCCATATCCAAGACATTAACTGCCCATATGTCTTGTTATTTCTGTTTCTTTAAGAACATGACTCCAATATCTTTCTCTTTTTCTGTCTTCCGTAATTGTAAGAAGAGACAAACTTCAGACTAATCCACAAAATTTGTCTCCCAACTTTTTCACTGGAGATATCTTGAGTTATTAGGGTTGAACTTTGAAACAGTATCATATAGAAGGATCATGAACGTCAATATCTGGTTTCCTCATCCTCCCGTATTGAGTTGTTTTTTCATCAATACGGTAGGCTGAGTGCTTTTTCATCAGAGGGATCAAAACCTTCTTGCATGCATCTATTTCCACCAACTTTGCTTTGTGCATCGTTTGTAACTCTACTTTGTGCTTTCTTGCAGGAAGATTTTCAGCTTGCTCTTCTTGATAGCAGCAATAAGCATACATTCTTTGCAGACAGGGTTTGTGATTTGGTCTTATTCTTATTCATCAAACGATTGCCCTTTTTTTTTTTTTTTGGAAATTATTGCTAACTGAGGGCATGGTAAAGTTTCTCAAGAAAGGATTGCTGCACCATTTATGTTCATCAGCGTTGCAGAAAAAAAATAAAGCAAAACAATAGCGTATGATCTAAAATTACTATACTGCCAAATTCAAATTCAGATTTAGATGGAAAATGTGGTATGTTCTCTAAAGAAACATTATAATGGTTCAAAGTTTTGTCTCTCAATTAATGGCAGCAAAGGTCAGAAGCCGGGATGAACTTAAGATTATGAAATAATTTTCTGGCCCTGACTTCATCTAATCAGTATTTTCATAGAAAATGTCCTTTTTTTTTCTGTGCTGATGCTTTGCTATGAACTCTTTCTATTACCCTTATCAAGCATGCTTGTCCCTCATCCTCCAAAAGCTAACAAAACTCTGTTCCGTGTTCTCTCACAATTGCAGTTGTTTGATTTGTTTGATCTTAAGCATAATGGAGTTATTGAATTTGGAGAATTTGTTCGTTCTTTAAGCATCTTTCACCCAAGAGCACCAGAGGCAGACAAAATTGCTTGTAAGGAATACAGTTGGTGATTCTAGAAATATTTATTCTGCTGTACCTCATGGCCTAGTTGAAATATTTGAATATTTTAAGATTTGCGATCATCAAATGGTACAATGCAACTTCCTGCAGCTAACTTAAGGAGATTCCTTTTCAGTTTCCTTTAAGTTGTATGACTTGAGGTGCACTGGCTATATCGAACATGATGAGGTACATACCTAGATTGGCAGTTATTCAATTCTTTGGCTGTTTTATTATGTAGCTGAGTTGAGAGTTAACTATGGTATAGGGTGGCATCTCACTCATGCGTGCTGTTCAATTCGTTTGGTATGTTACTCGGAATAAGTCTGCTTGAATCCGGGATATCAATCTTGATGCTTGGAAATTGGCATATCTTATAAGATCTATCAGGTTTTCATTTCCCATCTTCAACTAAAATCAGCATATATTCTTTTCAGCGCATCAAACTGGCTTCTGCCAGTGGTCTGTCTAAAAATTTTACCTCAGGTTTTCTTTTATCAGTAGTTACGGAGTTTTCCAAAATGGGTATCCTTCAATTACTTATTGCATCGTGAACTTATGATTTCTCTGAATGACCAGAAACGCACATCTTGTGGCCTCCATCTGCATCTGATCACGGTGCCCCTCCTGCATTCACATTTGAATTTAGTCATAAAACAAAGCAAGAGGAAGTTAGAAGCATATACTGTCTCAAGTCCAATGTAGAATCTGGAGCGTATTGTGCAAAGCTAATAATGTTAAGAAATATTATGCTAGCTAAGAACGAGATAGCATCGTGATTGCTAGAGTATCTGTAAACAAACGATTTGGTTTGCTAATTTAGCTGCTTCAGCTTACGAGTTTTGTAGACACAAACGGTTTTTTTTTTTTTCCCTCATGAAGTTAGAAATGATCTCCGAACTTAATTCTTTGCAGTTGAAAGAAATGGTATTGGCTCTTCTACGTGAATCAGAATTGACACTTCCAGATGACGTCGTTGAAGCAATCGTAAATAAGGTGGTGAAAAATACAGTTAGATGCATCAACTTTAGAGTTGTGTAGTCTGGTCCTCCTATATCCTCTTATCAATTAATGAGAGCTTGTCTGAGTTGAAAATTTAACAGACAATCATGGAGGCAGATCTAAAAGGTGATGGGAGGATTGATCCAGAAGAATGGAAGGAATTGGTGGCAAGGCATCCTTCAGTCATAAAAAACATGACTCTTCCACATTTAAAGTAAGTGATCACTTCTCCGGTAACCTACCTTCATATATCTGGAACGACTGTTGCTTGGTTAATATGTTGGCTAGTTTTAAAAAACATCATCATGTCTTCTGACCGATAAACTTTGAAAATGCTAGTTGTGCAAGTACATCTTTTGCAGTAGGCACGAACTGACCGATGCCCAGGAATGACCTTTTGCAATCTGAGCTTGTCTTAGCTGATTACTTGTGTTTTTTTTTTTTTTTTTTCCTTTCAAGTGACTCCGGCATGTCTTGTTGCTTGTATGAGATTCAAATTCAGAGTCCCCTGTTGCAGGGAGATAACTTTGGCATTTCCAAGTTTTGTGATGAAGACGCGTGTTCAAGATTCAGAACTCTTCTCTTAAAATGACAACCAACCGACCAAGCGTACCAAATTCTCGTGGTGTAATCAACGAGAAGCATTTTCTTTTTGCAGGTTTTAATACGCCATCTATCAGACATTAAAAAACATAGCCTGATATAAATCAGTCGTCAATTCACTATCAATCCTCTGTTAGCTAGTTTGCCATTTTTATCCTCCTGAACCATCAGCATATGATGCGTTTTTAATTACTATTGCTCTTTCTTATCTGATCTCAACTCATAGAGCACCACGTAATGGAAAAATATATCTGATCTTTCAAAAGCTTTTGGTTGCAGAGATCTTTCAAATGTATTATCTGAGATCTTGAAAAGTTACATGAATAAGTTACCATGCATGGCCGCCCTACATCTATCCTTTGCAACTTCTGGTCTAAAATCTTTAATATTTTAGTTTTGCCAAGAAATCCTGCATGTCACGCCACATTTGCATTTGTTGTTCCAAAATCTTTGTCATCCAGGGGAGAAGAATGATGAGCTTATCGAGGGAATAAACCGGTTGCTTGTTGAAATTCCTTGCAGATTGAAAGTGAAGTAAAATTAGCTTATCTGCCATCAGTTCGAGAGCATTTGGTTGGATTGACAGAAGAAATCTATTCTTAGCAAGTTCCATCTAGAAAAGTAACGGCACCAGATTCCAAAGCAAATTTACGAAAGCCATAGGATATTTTGTGCTTGTACGTAGTGTTTATGGCCATTGCACATGCGCGCGTGATCAAACCAAATAGAGAAAGATTTGACGCTCGAATCAACTTTCCATTTGAAAATGGAAACTTACTTCATAAAAGCCGATGATTTTTCCATTTTTATCCAGAATTCAGAATCAGGGCTCTTTTGATTTGGAGTGGGATGAGATTTTGCGGTTCCAATTTCCTTTTCTCGGACAGGAATCGCGACTCCTGAGAGAAGTGACGTGGATGACCACTCAAAATAGACGGTCAAGAAGAGCAATTTTTTTTTGGGAAAAGAGTATAAACCGTTGCCTTTTTTTATTTTTCGTGGATTTTTTTAGAAAGAGAACTCCTTCGGACTGTGGTATCCATTCACACCATTACATCTAACTTCTTCGCATATATAATTGACTTCAGTGTTGTTGGAGATTAATGCTCACAAAGTTCGAACTGCTTGGTTTTAGATACACACATGTCCTAATGAATCTCTGTAGTAACTAAAAATAGAAGCACGTAGCTTTCTACATGGGAAATTGGTGTATGAAGCAGCGGCATCAGGTATATCATGAAGATCCATCTGTTCTTGCATCTGAAACACATTGTGAGTGAGCTAGAACGCCGCCTCTCTTTTAGGAGGTTATTATACACATTACATCTTTTTCAAATTTACTACACATGGCTGCAGTTACTGTGAGGGAGGTGAAACTGTTGTACAAGTTGTTCAAGAAATTAAGCAGCTCTATAATTGATGATGGATTTATCAGCAGAGTAGGTTTTATCACTTGTTTTGCGTGTTTCATAATTACTACTCCTGCAAAAGATTGCTGCTGATGTTCCAATCAGCAACTAAAAAAACGCAGTACCACTTTTCAGCACTTGTTCATAAGTATTAGCTTTGGCA
Source organism: Coffea arabica (assembly GCF_036785885.1). Lineage (NCBI taxonomy): Eukaryota > Viridiplantae > Streptophyta > Magnoliopsida > Gentianales > Rubiaceae > Coffea > Coffea arabica. The sequence continues at coordinate 45,592,803 of NC_092325.1, read as the reverse complement.
GGAAGAGTTTCAGCTCGGATTGGTTCAAAATAGCAAGAAGCAGTCATTCTTTGCAGATAGGGTAAGCCGGCTTTATGCTGTTTGTTGATGGAATATACAGCATAATGAATGTTATTCACAAATCCCAGGCTTAACTATTATCTCTCTGTAGCCATTATGATGTTTTATCTCTGTCAACCTCTGCAGATGTTCAATTTATTTGACTACAAGAATGATGGAGTGATAGATTTTGGTGAGTTTGTCCGATCTTTGAGCATCTTTCACCCCGACACACCTGAAGCCAAAAAAGTTGCTTGTATGGAAATTCATCCTCTACAAGTAGTAGTACATTTCGAATGCAAATAGAAAATTATGCAGGCTTGAGGTTGCATTAAAACTTTTTCTGTGATGCAGTTGCATTCGGACTATATGACATTTGGCAGACAGGATTTATAGAAACTGAGGAGGTAAGTCAAATATTACCATTGTGAAATTCAGAGCTTAAGACATTTTAAGTGGTCATGCATGCTCCTCTCTCATTCCATATTAGGTCAAGGAGATGATTTTGGCATTCCTAGATGAGTCAGATTTGACGCTGTCCGATGATACTGTTGAACTCATAATCAGCAAGGTATAAATAGAATTTAAGTTCTAAATCTGGAGTCTGTTTTACCTTTTTACGAGTATTCCCTGCCTTATATGGTACGGTTTTGTGAAGACATTTGAAGAAGCTGATTCAAAGAGAGACGGAAAGATTGACACGGAAGAATTTAAGGATTTTGCTGCCCGGAATCCATCCTTACTAAAGAACATGACAATTCCATACCTGAAGTAAATCTCTCTTATTCATTCAGTTGCAAAGTCAAGTCCTGGAATGGACTAGCTTAAGCCCTCTTGAAAATTTTACCATCTCAAAGGTGTAAATACTCGAAAAGCAAACTTATTCAGCACTCAATGCAAGCAAGGAGATTGTTTGACTTGGAGCACACCAGTTTAAATTCATAATAGAGGCAAATATGCTGTTGGTTATTCACCTCTTCCCCATGCTTCAACTTAGTCAATCAAATTGCTTTAAGTCTATAGTTGACTAGGTGGAAAGATTAAAAAGCATTTGAAATTGCGGACAATCGAAATTCTTTGGACAGAATAAATAGGCTTATTTTGCTGAAAATGGTATGATTACTTGATCCAATAAAAAATTATTAGTTGTCCTAGTTTTTTCCTTTCGGAAGACAAATTACTTCTTTTTTTTTCCCCCCTCCCTCTATTTGCAGGGATATAACTACGGCATTTCCTAGTTTTGTGCTGAAATCTGAGCCGGAAGATGGGATTACCAAGGCGTTTTGAGGATGTTATGACCAACTAGACTTGTTAAATGATGCAGAGAGTAATTAAAGGATGGCAAAACACATCCCTTTGAACACTGAACAGATGAAGTGTTTATGTAGAATAAGTTTGACGTGAAGTTGCAGTTTAAGTACGATGTGAAACCTTTTAAGATGGTGTTTTGGTTCAACATTTAAAGCCTTTCCATTCTGCATGTACGATCGATAATATAATTGAGGGATAAATCAAGAAGCAAACTGAGGCTAGGAAGTGCTTATAAGAGGAAAATCACATGTTATATCCACCAAGGCATCAAATGGAAAAACAAAAAAGTTTATACTCAAATCTGCCTCATCGGTGTTTGACGTTGCTTCAAAATCAACCAAGTACGCTACAAAATACGTTTGACAGGATCTCAGAAGCAAAACAAAATTCCCGTCTAATGCATGGAGAGTTTGTCAATTGCTGCGCTTCCATGTCTAATCATTTTGCTTCTGAGCAATCATGTCCTCCAAGTTCATGGGGTAGCATATATTGGTATGCAAACCGGACCATACATTGTCAGCCAAAATAGCATTTACTGCATCTGTTGGATGAAATTGGTCCCACCAAATGTGATTTGAAGCATTACTGCATGCCATTTCAGGAGTAAGGCATGTTATCCAACCCTTATATTTCCCTAAACCACAGCAAGCATTTGCAGTAACATTGAAACCTGGGACAGCACAAAAAGTGATGGCATAAGACAAAATGCTACCAGTTCAAATGATTTGATCATTGTGAAACCATAAGATCTCACCATAATGGTCATGATTCTTGATTATGTCCATTGAAGCTTCAAATGCATCACAGAAGATTATGTTGGAGTCCATGAGCTCCTGATTTAGTTCATCAACCATGTATCTCATAGCATAGTTAAACTCCATTATCATGTCATTTATCTTCTCAATACACCTCCCATGTTTGCTGCCATACATCCACAGATAGTAAGGAGCACATCCCAAAGGGGCGAGTCCCATCACAACCACTTTTCTGACGTTTGCAGTGTACAAATTCTGTTCAAACATTACACCTTAGATGAATTCTGAAGAAAGCTTAAGCAATGTGTCACACTGAAAATGCTCAATTGGGAAGAAAGAACAATTACAACTGAACACCTTGTGAAAGAGATGCTTGCTCAACATTTTACCAGGGGACTACAACGGTATATTTAAAACAAAATGAAAAAAAAAATTCCAACTATATACTCCTAAAGGACATGAATTGCAGGGAATTTTAGTATCTATACCAATTAACCAAAAAGGGGCAGGCAACTCCTGATATTTTTTGGACCCAGGGATGCAGGGGCCAAGAAAGTTCTGTTTTTGTGAAGCATTGCAGATGAAGAGGACATGTTTCTTGTGGAGATATTTTCTTAGTTGCTGTGTAAACACAAGGCCATAAAATGATGAAGCAAAATAATCACCTTAATTTCCTCCTTCATTGTATCTGCTAAGAACTGGTTGAAACCCCAAGGTAGGTACGCAGATTGCACATTAGACACATTACGAAGATAGTAATGTATGTAGTCATTGCTGCCAATCGATATGTAAAATATAGATCTTGACATCAGATCAGCTGTTGCATCCTCACCAATGTTCAGTATGAACTGTTGGTTTGTGTCATAAACTTGCTGAATTTGCTGTGTCAGAGAAATATGTTGACCCTGCATAAATTTGACCACAATCAAAGTAACAAGCAGGGAAATAGGGTAATCGTATCAGGTAACAAATGCTTCATCATCAGATTCTATTGAAGTGCCAAAAGCATCAAAGGACTAATAGAACTGATCAGTTTTAACATCAAAAGCAGAAAAACTCCAAAATCATCATTTCCTATCATCTCAATAAACAGCCAAGTTAACTAGGATCTTGACATATAATCATTTTCATCTTTTGCAGCAACCGAGTCCTTGTACTACAGCTGACTAATTATCGACACTTCTTGACCGATAAAATAAACAATTTACAACCAAGTATGATCTGTGTAAAACCAAGAAACAACTACAGGCGGAAATATCTTACCAATTCAGAGCCACTGGAGAAAATTATCCCAGCACCAGCAGATGCATAATTCACTCCTTTCATCATATCCTCAATAGAACCACCTTGCCCAAGGTAACTGGGAACAAACGGCAACCCAAGACGCAATGCTGTTGATATTAACCATCAAAATCAAACAAAATAAAAGATCCAGATATAAATGACAATCATCCATGAAGAAGAAACAGCCCAAGAAACATACTCGGTTTTTCATTTTCTTCTAAGTTAAGAAACTAATTAACTGGAAAAATAATAATAAAATTAAATCAGCCCGGCTCAGCTCCAAGAAAATAAAAAACGAAGCACCCCATAATCATTATTCCCATCCTCTCGAACTCCATTGGGTCATCTAAAAACCCAAGTCAAAAATCAAGAAAAAATGAACAGGAAATTACCAATGTAGTCAACAGGGATTCTTCCGTTGCAGAAACGTCCAGTGGGCTGATGTGTATCAAAGTCTTTCCCGTAAGGAAGCCTATCAGCACGAGCAAATGTTCCAAGAAAGTTATTGGTCCCACAATCAACAGAAGAATCGCCAATTACGAACAGGGCAGGGACTTTAGTGGGAGAAATCTGTGGGTCTGGAGGGAGGTGAAAAGTAACATTTCTTGGTTGAAATGGAGAAATTGTGTCCAACATCTTGATCAGATTTGGGTTTGCATCGTGTTTGTGGTTGAGACCTTGAGCTGTAATCGCCGTTGAGGTGGGGTAGAAAATGAAGATCAGAATCAAAATGCGGCAGAGTTCTCGAATTGACTCCATGAATGAACTGAGAGCGAGACGGAGAGGTGCTCTGTGAAATTTGGCGGGTAAAAGAAAGAGGCGGTTGAGCTATAACTAACTATACAAATCCCAAATAATAAAGAACTTGTAATATTTTTGTGACTTCAAGAACTCGTTATATACTTGCTTTTTTTTTTTCTTTTTTTTTTGGCGGTAGGCTCTCTTCTGGTGCCTCGTTATATCCCTTGATTCGCATTTTTTTCCCTTTTTTTTAATTAAATAAACCTTTGGCTCCTTCTTACACCTTTCCTGCCTCCAAAAGTATGCTTTACTAGAATTTCAGGTTTAGAACACGGATGAGATATTTAAGACTTGTATTTGGGAGATGTTCACCATCTCGAACATGGAGCTGCAGCTCTTTTCTTTCTTCCTTTACATGCAGTGCTAAAGCTCTAACTTCAATTTAAGCCGACCACCAAAAAGATACAGCATTCAATATAGAACAAAATGCACTATGCCATTAATTTCTACCGACAACAAGGTATATGTATCCTATTAACGCTAACCAAAAAGGATCATTTGAATTCCAAAATTTTCCCCAAGCCTGGCACAAGTCTGAGCATTTTGCCGGTGCACCGGCCCCAGCACTACTTAACGGTAATGAGGTTGCATGCATGAGCTAGTGGAAACTGACTAGCAGCTCAGAAACAACCGATCAAAATATACAGTATCGTATATACTTGCTGTGCCCATTATGTTGATGCCATAATTATTTATCTTTGTTTGAATGAATGCGTAATTATTTAAAGCATTTTTTATGCCATATGTGTAGAAATTTAAAAAATGTTACAGTATATTTTTCTCAAAATTACACTCTATTTTTATTCCTTAGACTATTGTTTGAAAAAAAAAAAGTCGTCTACCTACGGATCTGACACTGGGTAAGTATGAATCTATGGGTGCCGGGCTGTCTCAGCCCGGCACCTGACACTCCAATTTAAAAAAATTTTTTTTTTTTTAAAATTGGCAGCCCGGCAACCGACAGAATTTTGTGCTGTAAGTGTTATCAGGTGCCGGGCTCTGTCAGCCCGGCACCTGACAGATTCTTTTTTTTTTTTTTTAAAGCAGTGCACCAGACAGCTTTTTAAAGCCATGCGCCCCTCTCGTCCATGCAATTTCCTGACCCGCCACCTGACAGATTCTCCCTTTTTTTTTTGTTTTTTTAAAGCTGTGCACCAGACAGCTTTTTAAAGCCATGCGCCCCTCTCGTCCATGCAATTTCCTGAGCCGCCAGAGCTTTTATCAGGTGCCTGTTAGCTGGTGGAATCTCAGCTTAGCATCCCGTGGTGCCTAGCTACGGAAAAACAAACAAAAGCTATCTCAGCTTAGCACCCCGTGGTGGCTAGCTACGGACAGAAACAAAAACTGCAATCACGTGGGCTTGCTCCAGCGTCGTGAACTCCGAATGTGTATATAAACGAACCAAACTTCACCCTTCACCCCTCATCCCGCACCTCATTTCTCATTTCCTTATTTCTGAGCTCTCCCAATTCTATTTGCATCATCCCTCTCACTTCTCACTCAGCTTCTCGGCCAAAGTTCCTCCAGAGCCGAAAGACATTTGTTGTGTTTGCGATTTGCCTTCCCTATTGGTGTCTCAGATTTGCCTTGTCGAGGATTGTCCCTCTCGGTGTCTCTGACCATAGCTTTGTTCGCGGGCAGAATTGGTGAGCCTATTGTTAATGTATTTATGCTAAGACGTTCGTGTTAATTAATTACGATACCGCCGTGCTAATTAATTACGGTGCTTTTGTTTAGGTCGCCGTACTGACTACTAACGGTGCTGACAAGACAATCAATTTTTTAAATACAAATAGTTCGAAAGAGGTTAGTGATCTGTCTTATATAAAAATTGTTATAACTGTTATATTATGTTACTCAATTGGTGATAAATATTTTATATTGTTGTTATATTGTGTTGTTAATATTTTTTGTTAAATAAATATTTAATTTATTATAGAATAGTTGTATACAAATAATGTAATTTACTTTTTACGTAAGTTAGCTAATATTAGTTTAATAATATGGTACATGCTTAGTTGAATTAGTTTAGTGATAAAATTAGTTTAAGTAGTTTAATTAGTTGTTTAAATTTATTTAATGGATGAATTAAATTAGTTTAACTAAAATACATAAAATTAGCATAACTTAATTAATGATATTAGTGTTATTAGTTTAATACAATTTACTTTATTATGCAAATTAGTTGATAATTAGTTTATGTAATTTAGTATATGATTAGTTTAATTAGTTTAGTGGATTAATTAGTTTAATTAATTGTGGAATTCATTGAATTTAAGAGGTTCAATTAGGGGTGAATTTAGATGTATTCGGCAAGGTTAGTTTATGTTATTTAGTATATGTTATTAGTTTAATTAGTTTAAATGAATTTTGATTAAATGAATTTAAATGAATTAGTTTATGTTATTTAGTATATGTTATTAGTTTAATTAGTTTAAATGAATTTCGATTAAATGATTTTAAATGAATTATTTTATGTTATTTAGTATATGATTAGTTTAATTAGCCAATAGGATATATTAGTTTAATTAATTGAATGAATTAATTTTAAGAGGTTCGATTAGGGGTGAATTTAGATGTATTCGGCAAGGTTAGTTTATGTTATCTAGTATATGTTATTAGTTTAATTAGTTTAAATGAATTTTGATTAAATGAATTTAAATGAATTAGTTTATGTTATTTAGTATATGTTATTAGTTTAATTAGTTTAAATGAATTTCGATTAAATGAATTTAAATGAATTAGTTTATGTTATTTAGTATATGATTAGTTTAATTAGCCAACAGGATATATTAGTTTAATTAATTGAATGAATTAATTTTAAGAGGTTCGATTAGGGGTGAATTTAGATGTATTCGGCAAGGTTAGTTTATGTTATCTAGTATATGTTATTAGTTTATGTAAGAGCCCGGTGCAACCCAATGAGTACAAACAAATTCACAATGATGCACAAAGATATATCAAATTTAAGCACAATAAAGAAAACTTAATTAAAGAGAAAAGATAAGAAATGCAAACCAAATATCAAACCAATAGCCTCTTCAATTGATGGCGATGCTAACCAAGATGTACAAGTGAAGGCTCACTCCTTCCTCACCCCAAATACTCTTTGGGTGAGCCAAGGAGCTTTACAACTATTCTAGTTAACCCTCAACAACTTACACTTGAAAGATCACTCACCCAATTAAGAACTATTTTATACAAATGAGGCAACCTTCACCAAGGTTTTACCACTCCAAGTGATTGGTTCACCTTCACCAAGGTTTTACTACTCCAAGAGAGTAACCTTCACTTGAGCAACCTCACAACCCAACTTCCCCAACCCCTTATACAACCAACAAAGAATCTTTCTACTCAAAAATCTCACTTGTAAGCTTGTATTTTGTGTTGGCAAAAGTCTCTTGTCTTCTTGTGCTTTGGGGTGTTTATAGAAGGTGAGAAATGGCTTCAAAAGGCTCTCCAACGGTCAAATATTAAATGCTGTCAAAACTAGCCGTTGGCCTGTCGGACGTCCGAACCACCTGTCGATCGTCCGAACCCTGCGTCCAAACCACCTGTCGGACGTCCGAACCCTGCGTCCGACCGTCGTCAGAGAGTCATCAAATCTTTGCGAAATTTCTCGGACGTCCGATGCGATCGATGTGCGTCCGACAGAGTTTCCTTCTTGATGTTCTTCATCCTTTCGGACGTCCGATAGCTTCCTTTCGGACGTCCCACATGAGTGCCCTGTTTTTGCTTCTTCTTTTATGCCACAAGAATCTGTTCTAACAAATTACTCACATAAAAACATTAGCCCAAATCTACATTTTGGTTTGTTAATCATCAAAACCAAGGATTGATCGACCAAGGTCAACAATCTCCCCCTTTTTGATGATGACAAACAAAATGAAGATTTCTTTTATCAAATAAGTTCAAATAAAGCTCCCCCTTAGAAAGTGCCAACATACAAAGAAATTTCAATAAATCCTACTCCCCCTTTTGGCATCAATAAAAAAAAAACAAACTCCCCCTTTATTTTTCAGATCAAAACCATATTGAATATCAAAATTTTCAAATGTACTTACAACCATATAGCACTACTTGGATCAAAACTTCATGATGTACCTAAATATGAGAAATTTCATTTGGTACCCTTTCTTTATAGGGTCCTTGGGAGTTAATAAGACATGATCTAGCAATCCACATGAATTTCATGCCTTTTCTCATATTTTTTTTTACATAGCAATCATTTTGCATATGTCCAAATTTGCAACAAAAGTTACACATGATAGAAGTATTTTGCACATAGGTGGATTTAATGCAACTAATTTTCTTACTTCTTATCATAGCAAACTTATTTGTGCCTTGAAAAGATTTGCTTTCTTTTGTTTGAGAAAACTTTTGTTTTTCATTTTGGAGAAACTCGTTCAAGTCATTAATTCTTTTCTTTAACACATTTTGTTCCTCCAACATTTTTTCATAAAACTTTGTTTTCTCTTCTAACTTCCTTTTCAAATTATTTTTGCAATCAAAAACACTTTTTTGATTTTTTAAATCATCATTTTCCATTCTCAAACATTTGTTTTCTTGAAACAGTTTGGAGTTTTCTTCCAACAAATCATTTATTTTTGTTTTCAAATCTTTATTTTTAGCATAAGATTTTCTCAAACTTTTATGCATATTAATCATAAGAATTTTCACATCATCATCTTCATCATCTTCATCACAAGAAGAGTGATAAGAACTTACCTCATCTTCTCCAACGGCCATTAGTGCCATTTGGGCCAACTCTTCTTTTTCTCTTTTTGAATTGCATTCATCCCATGTAATTTTGCAATCTCCTCTTGAGCATCTCTTGTTGAAGGTCTTCTTGGAACTTTTGATGTGAGGAGTTGTATCATTGTCCACATCCATGATTTCATTACCCATGAAGTCAGGGTTATCCCCCACTTGAGATGCTTTAAAAGCTATGCCTCTCTTATACATTCTTGCATTTTCTTCCTCTTGCACTTTGAATTTCAGCTTTAATTCATAAGAGGTTAGGGTATCCACAAGAGATTCAATGGACATAGAATTTAAATCCTTTGCCTCTTCTATAGCATTTATTTTGTTTTCCCATTCTTTTGGCAAGGCATTCAAAATCTTTCTATTTTTCTCACCCAAAGAATATTCTTTTCCAAGCAATTTAAGATCTTCAATAATGTCACAAAATCTACTACACATCTTCTCAACATTTTCAAGAGGATGCATTTTGAAAAATTCATATTGAGAAACAAGCAAAGATTTCTTTTGTTCTTTAATATCTTGGTTACCTTCATGAAATACACACAATTTATCCCAAATATCTTTAGCTGATTTACAACCTTTAATCCTACTAGATTCATTTACATCTAATGCATTGTACAATATACACATGGCCTTGGCATTCAAAGAAAGGTATCTCTTGTTTTTTTTATTCAATTCTTGTCTAGTCTTTAATCTATTCAAATTGGTGATAGAGTCAACTATTCTAGTTTCATAAGGACCATCTTCTACCACATACCATAATTCAATGTAAACAGATTGTAAGAAAATCATCATTCTTTGTTTCCACATGCTAAAATGAGAACCATTAAACATAGGTGGTCTATCAATAGATTGCCCTTCTAAAAAAGAAACTTTTATGGTTGCCATGATCTTTACTCTAAGCGGTTAAGCTTGATCAAAAGAGACCAAGCTCTGATACCAATTGTAAGAGCCCGGTGCAACCCAATGAGTACAAACAAATTCACAATGATGCACAAAGATATATCAAATTTAAGCACAATAAAGAAAACTTAATTAAAGAGAAAAGATAAGAAATGCAAACCAAATATCAAACCAATAGCCTCTTCAATTGATGGCGATGCTAACCAAGATGTACAAGTGAAGGCTCACTCCTTCCTCACCCCAAATACTCTTTGGGTGAGCCAAGGAGTTTTACAACTATTCTAGTTAACCCTCAACAACCTACACTTGAAAGATCACTCACCCAATTAAGAACTATTTTATACAAATGAGGCAACCTTCACCAAGGTTTTACCACTCCAAGTGATTGGTTCACCTTCACCAAGGTTTTACTACTCCAAGAGAGTAACCTTCACTTGAGTAACCTCACAACCCAACTTCCCCAACCCCTTATACAATCAACAAAGAATCTTTCTACTCAAAAATCTCACTTGTAAGCTTGTATTTTGTGTTGGCAAAAGTCTCTTGTCTTCTTGTGCTTTGGGGTGTTTATAGAAGGTGAGAAATGACTTCAAAAGGCTCTCCAACGGTCAAATATTAAATGCTGTCAAAACTAGCCGTTGGCCTGTCGGACGTCCGAACCACCTGTCGATCGTCCGAACCCTGCGTCCAAACCACCTGTCGGACGTCCGAACCCTGCGTCCGACCGTCGTCAGAGAGTCATCAAATCTTTGCGAAATTTCTCGGACGTCCGATGCGATCGATGTGCGTCCGACAGAGTTTCCTTCTTGATGTTCTTCATCCTTTCGGACGTCCGATAGCTTCCTTTCGGACGTCCCACATGAGTGCCCTGTTTTTGCTTCTTCTTTTATGCCACAAGAATCTGTTCTAACAAATTACTCACATAAAAACATTAGCCCAAATCTACATTTTGGTTTGTTAATCATCAAAATCAAGGATTGATCGACCAAGGTCAACAGTTTAATTAGTTTAAATGAATTTTGATTAAATGAATTTAAATGAATTAGTTTATGTTATTTAGTATATGTTATTAGTTTAATTAGTTTAAATGAATTTCGATTAAATGAATTAGTTTATGTTATTTAGTATATGTTATTAGTTTAATTAGTTTAAATGAATTTCGATTAAATGAATTTAAATGAATTAGTTTATGTTATTTAGTATATGATTAGTTTAATTAGCCAACAGGATATATTAGTTTAATTAATTGAATGAATTAATTTTAAGAGGTTCGATTAAATGAATTTAGATGTACTTGGCGAGGTTAATTAATTGAATGGATTAATTGAACGAATTTGTGCAATTGAGTTTTGATTAAGATAGCCGTTTAGTCGGGGCAATTTAAGTAATTGAAATAATACCTATGCTAATAAAATAAATACATAAAATTAATGTAATTAGCATAGCAAAATTTCATACCTAGTGATATTAGTTTAATGCTATTCACTTTATTTGTTAAGTTAGTTGATAATTAGTTTATGTTATTTAGTAAACAATTATTTTAATTAGTTTAGTGGATTAATTAGTTTAATTAGTTGTGAAATTAGTTAAATTAAAGAGGTTCGATCAAATGCATTTGTTGTTAATTAAGGTGATGAATTAGGATTATGTTGTTATTTATTAAATATTCATTTGTTTATTATAAATGATTTAATTATTTAATTATAATGCATTATTTGTTGTTATTTGTTGTTATTTAATTACACTTTATTTGTTGTTATTTGTTATACTGTTTGTTATTATTTGTTATTTATTAATTACGCTTTATTTGCTGTTATTCGTTATATTATTTGTTGTTATTTAATCACACTTGATTTGTTGTTATTCATTATACTATTAGTTATTATTCGTTATTATTTAATTACACTTTATTTGTTGTTATTTGTTATACTATTTGTTATCATTCGTTATTATTTAATTACACTTTATTTGTTGTTATTTGTTATTATTTGTCACAGTTATAGAATCGTAATTATTTATTATTTGTTATTAAATTATATATATATTTGATTCAATTAAATAATTATTCAAATAAGTATATTAATGGTGTTTTAAAATGCTATCAACACTCGTCTCTAATAGGTATAACATGTCAAGTGATAATTGCTTGGTGATTCAAGTATATTGGGGAGGAAAAATTATATACGAAGGAGGGTCAATTTCATATGATCCCCCTATACCGAAACAAGTATTGTTCCTTCCAGAGATGGTAGGTTATGATGATTTGGTAGACCAAATATACAATCTTTTGGGTTTAGATCGGAAGCGCTATAAGATTAGTTTGATATATCGAAGTTGCCTTCCAAATGGCAAGTTTGGTGCAATGCCTTTGGTGAATGACAATGGAGTTGCCGGGCTGTACTACTTACAATCTGGTAGTAGACTTGCAACCGAAATATATGTGGAGGTCGAGGAGGTCTTTCATTTACAAGAGAATGATTCTCAAATTTTAGGTGTTGTAAGTGCTAATCTTGATAGAGGTGGTAGTAGTTCAGAACACATATCTTTATTCCAGTCAGGCGGCCTTTTTGAGAGTCAAATGACCCAATTAGATGTAGGTGATGTTCAACCAAGGCATAGAGAGCGAAGAAGGGGTAATGGTCGGCGGAGTAATAATGATCCTTCAAGTACAAGTGGTCAACCAATAGAGCACACCTCATCATTTCAAACTCGATGTACGGATATTGAATCATCTCCGATGTTTGATGCTCTACCATCTACTGACATTCAGTTTGTAGATGTTGACATGGACTCCGAACCGGAGCCCAATCTTAGTGGTTCCGATGAAGAGAACCACCAACATGATACCGATCGACAAGATGGGTATTCAAATCTTCCAACTACGACCTATGTTGACATGGGTCGCAATGCTCCTTGGATAACTCGTGAAGGACCACAACTGCGTTATGAAGCTGGTGTCGACGCTGCATTGAATTATGACCCCCTTGATGTTGGGCGAGTTGAGAAGTTAAAGTTGTGGAATTAACACACCAAAGATTTAGAATTAGGTCAACTTTTCGAAACAAAGGAGCATGTCAAGAGAGCTGTGAAATTGTGGTCCATAAAGGAGAATAGGGAGTTCAAAGTTCGTGAGAGCACGCCAACAACATGGTATGTTCGTTGTCGGGCTCGTAACTCTGTACCCCCGTGTAATTGGCAGCTTCGTGCAACCCTGCGTAGCTCGCACAACATGTGGATGATTGTCACACTTGCTGATGCTCATACATGCATTCGTGTCTGTTTTAATAATGACCACCGTGGATTGAGTAGCGACATAATTGCCGAACATATTATTCCCCACATTATGAATGGTCCAGTGTATAAAATCAAGGAAATTCAAGCATCGGTGAAACAGGAGTTTCATTGCGATGTGTCTTACAAGAAAGCTTGGTATGCTAGACGCCGTGCCATTGATATATTATACGGGGATTGGCCGACATCCATATCACAGCTGCCAACCTATATTCAGGAGTTACAACGGTCCAATCCGGGTACGGTAGTTGTGTGGGACCATCATCCATCGAGTACCCCTTCCAATATTATTTTTGATTATATATTTTGGGCATTTGCACCTGCCATCCAAGGCTTTCGCCATCTGAAACCGGTCATATGTGTGGATGGTACCTTTTTGAAAGGACCTTATCGGGGAAAACTTCTTGTCGCCGTAGGTTTTGATGCTAATGGTTCACTGTTTCCCCTGGCATATGCTCTAGTCGATGAGGAGAATAATCGGAGTTGGCATTGGTTCATGAGACTGTTACGCATTCACGTGTGTGGTGACATGCAGAATATATGCATTATTTCTGATCGTCATCATGGCATCATTAATGCAATGCGTACACTCGAAGAGTGGCAGGAGCCATTAGGGGTGCACCGATTCTGTTCGATTCATATTCGGAGCAATTTCATACAAAAATTCAAGAATGAAAGGTAAATTGTCATTTAACCCCTAAAAATTAAATATATTTTCATGTTCCACCCATCATAGGTAAATTAATCCCCTTTTGACGTTATTTTACGATGTGTGTTAGGCTTAAAAACCTGATGTACGGGGCTGGTGTGGCGAATCAGACACGTAAGTATGAGAACTTCATGAATGTGATTTTCTCCCTAAATACGGAGGCATATGCATGGCTAACGGGTGGATCAGTTCGACCCGAACAATGGGCTCTGTGCAAAGATGGGGGATATCGTTGGGGCCACATATCCACAAATATGGTCGAGTGTTTCAACAATCTCTTGAGGGACGCTCGGTTGCTGCCAATTACTGCGTTGATAAGATTCACATTCAATCAAACTGTTGATTTGTTCGTGAAGAATCACAAGGTTGCATGGGATGAGGTATACCGCCTCCCAAAGAAATCTTGGGATAAATATGTCAAAAATGAACAAAAAAGGCGGGCCCATGCAGTTCAAGTGTTCGATCATAGGATGGGTATTTACTGCATTACGACTGCCTATCGACAAAGCCATCAAGGAGGTAATGCGCAAACCGTTGACATTGAAAATCGCACGTGCACATGTGGAAAATGGAGAGAATTCCGCTTCCCATGTTCACATGCCATAGCTGCGTGTTTTAGGTGTGGCATCTCCCCATTGACGCTTGTCGCTCATGAACACACGTTTTCCTCTTATCAAGCTACATTCACCGGTAATTTTGAACCGCTACGGGATCCAAAATATTGGCCTGTAGCGGAATTACAGCTGAATATCATAGGAGGGAGATTGAAACAAAAGATGCCAGGACCATTGAGAAATTCTAGGATCAGAAATCAGATGGATAGAAGATGCCCTGATGTACCACGTCGATGCAGTAACTGTTTATAGCCGGGTCACACAGCCCCTAACTGTCCGTATGCCGGTTACTTTCATAAATAATGTTATCCTCTATTGTTGTAGAAGTGTTTTGGTGTGAACTAAAACCATATGAACTCCTATTTGGTGTAAAACTCTGTCATTTTATTGTAATAAAATTGCATTTGATATGTTATTTTGTCGCAATGATTTGTTAATTGTACCACATATATTTCTTTATGTGATTTTTGTCTTAAAACAGGATTTCAAATGGAGCGATGGCATTCGACCACAGCACCCCCCATCCAGGACCATTGGATGGGAGTGTTTTATATTTACAATCGGAACATAGGACCGCTGCGATTTTTCAAGGGACAGGTGTGGATTTAGATGTTCGGCGCTGTGATAGGAGGTTTTTTCAACCTCTAATACATTTGGATGATCGGATTGCTCAATACATCGATGCCGCAGGCTTTTATGGTATTCGCAGAGCCGGTTACCTCACAGTAGATCATGGCCTTATAAATGCACTTGTGGAACGTTGGAGGCAAGAGACACATACTTTTCACCTCCCAGTTATGGGAGAGGCGACAGTAACTCTGCAGGATGTGGAGGTTTTGTGGGGTTTTCGGGTTGATGGTTTGCCGGTTACATTAGTGCACCGTAGACGTAACTTGGTGGAGCGGAAGCAGTTGATTTATGATATTTTGGGATATTGGCCAGAAGATAACATGCTCAACCACGATCGTCTAAAGCTTACTTCTATATCCCGACGGTTGAGTACACCGTTGCCAGCAGATGCTTCAGATGTTATGGTTCGTCAGTATGCCCGCATGTACATCCTGATTCTATTGGGTGGATTGTTATTTGCTGATTCATGTCAGAATCTCGTGAGTTTGAATTGGTTAGACTATGTCCGTGATTTGGATGCCATGAGGCAATACAGCTGGGGGACTGCGACGTTGGCTTGTTTATATTCACGAATGTGCCACGCATCTCGTGTTGGAACAATAACAACTGGAGGTCCATACTTGTTACTACAACTTTGGGCGTGGGAGCGGATTCCTGTGATTCGACCTGATGTACTCCTATATTCTGAAATTGGGGATTTTTCGAGAGGAGGGAGATGGGCAGCCGAACGAACAGGGATTGACCCTTCTAGTCAGTCCGGCATACATTATCGGGAGCAGTTAGCCTTATTACGCATGGATCAGGTATTTGTCTCTTATATCTAAATAAATTATTTATAATAATAATATCACAAAGAGCCGATCCACAATCTAAATAACTGTTATGATATCAGTTTATTTGGATGCCGTATACCGATGATATACTGGCACGACTACCTGATTACTGCAAACGGGGAGCGCACATATGGCGGGCAAGAGTCCCTCTTATATTCTGGTACATCGTCGAATTTCATTTTCCTGATCGTGTCATGCGTCAATTTGGGATGAGGCCGGACATTCCGGAACCAGTTGACACTAATCGGGGTGGTTTACACCAATTGGATATTTCTGGTTATCCGGGAAGAAATTGGGCTGATTTTCATAAGGGTTGGATAGCATACTGGAATGCGCGTGCAACTGCAGAGGTACCTGGTGTGCCCATAGATACATTCAGGCCTTCCAATAAGTATCTCGAGTGGTATCATAATCACACCATTCTGTACATTACGCCTCCTATCCAGCAGCATGCACAGTATGGGCAAATGTTGCATGGAGTTTCTGGCCAGTTTGAGTATTTGGTAAGTTATTACTATATACCAATTTAATTAATTTACTATTCAACAATGATTAAAAAGGATTGTCGCCGTTTTTTGTATATGCCAGATGGGTACTATGCAGCAGGTTGGCCAACAATCGCATGATGCACTACAGCTTGACGACACTAACGGTCGCTTTCATTCCCATTATGCAACCATTGTTGATAGAGCATATGGATCAATGCAATACCTCCAGCGTTTTGATCGCATGGTTGTTGGTGATTTTAATTCTTTCGGTCATAATCCTCCTGTGTCACAAGAAATTCCACAGCCCAATCGTGTGCGGCGTGTCCCTACACAAGGTGGACCATCATCTAGTAGAAGTCGACGGCACAGGCATGGCTTGCAAGACGAAGTCATTGGGGAGCAGACCATTCAACACACCGAGGTGCCGGATATCAATGCTATGCCAACTACACAGAATATATCGGCTTTTAACCCTCAGGTGACATCTTTCCCATACTCATCGCATATTGGTCTAGATGCCACGCCTTTGCCACAGTTTCCACCTTTTGGTGCACATCCCACACCCTCTTCATATTGTCCTGCCTTCGGTGGACAATATCCATCCTCATCGCACGAGCCTCTAGTTGGAGACACTACCATTGCAGCGGTGTCATCATCTTCTTTTGAACTACATCCAATATTCAATTTTCTTAGTGGAGTGGGTGGTACATCTCCTATTTCAGAGCTTCCTGATTATTATAGTTTTGGACAGCCTATGACCGTACCTACGTCGATTCAGCCAGTATGTGCTACTGGATACGGTCATTCGGGAGATTTTGTCACGTATCGCTCTCAGAACGATTGTGATAGCAGTACGACTGCAGACACGGTTGAGGAGGAGGACGCAGGACTTGATGATGCTTCCATAGATGTTGCCCCTCCAATCGATACACAACAGGAGCCAATAGTTCTGCGGGAACGTTGCAGACGACAACCCAAAAGATTTTGCTGTCCGTCCACAACACCAGGTGATAAAGGCAAGGGCAAAAGGCGCACGGGGCGTTGATGTGATCATTTTCAGTACATGTTTGTTAAATATCAAATATTATAATATGGGGATTTAGCGCTATTTTAGCCTTTTATTATTTGAATGCTTATCGTTATTTTTATATTTAACCATTTCACCATGTCACACTATGCATTTTTCTTTCTTTTTTTCGTCCTTTTTTCTTTTTATATTGCACAATAAATTTATATTTATAAAATTATAGTGAACATTTAAAAGTTACATAATAATTCTAACAAAATGAATGGGATATTTTGTTTGAAAAACCTTTTCTTAGTTTAACATCCTATAAGAGTAATTAGTGATTTTGCACAAATCTATTTTCATCTTTTTCTTACGTTTCAACTTTGAAATGAAAATTAATTAACTTAAAAGACTAAAAGATTTAGTACTTCAGGTCGACCTAGCTTTTTATTAAGCTTTTTATATAAATATTTATATATATTTATAATATACATTTATATTATGTATAATATATAATATAATACAATACATTTATACATTTATATTAATATACATAATAATATTTTTACATTTATACATAATATTAATACATGTATACAATTATATTAATTATACTAATACATTTCTACTAAATATTAATATATATTTATAATATATTAATTTATACATTTAATATAATATTCATTTATAATTTATACATTTTTAATAATATACACGTATACATTTAAATATACATTTATATTATGTATTATATATAATATAATACATTTATACATTTATATTAATATACATAATATTAATTTTGCATTTATACATAATATCAATACATATATACATTTATATTAATTATATAAATACATTTCTACATAATATTAATATATATTTATAATATATCAATTTATACATTTATAATATTCATTTATAATTTATACATTTATAATAATATACACTTATAATTTATAATATATTTATAATATTCATTTATAATTTATAATAATATACACTTATACATTTATAAATATATTTAGATTTTGTATTATATATAATATAATACATTTATATATTTATATATGAATATATAAATATTTATTTATAAATATCTATAAATGTATTATAAATGCATAAATGCATATTTATATAAAAATATAAAATTTATAATTTATACATTTATATAATATTCATTTATAATTTATACATTCATAATAATATACATCTATACATTTGTAAATATAAATGTATTATAAATGCATAAATGTATAGTTATATAAAAATATAAAAATTATAATATTCTAAAAATACTCAAACATATGTTTCAAAAATACCTCTAAAAATAATCCAAAAAAATCTATAGTAAAAGTTTTTCATATAGTTTTTAAAAAACAACCCCAAAAACAACTAATCCAAACGGACTTGTTTTTCATATTCAAGCTGAGACAGCCCGGCACCCATAGATTCATACTTAACCCATGTCAGATCCGTAGGTAGACGACTTTTGTTTTTTCAAACAATAGTCTAAGGAATTAGCCATCTTCGCATCTTTCATAGGTGTTTATGCAAAAAAGTGCAGCCACCTTAAGAATCCTGCCACCATGTGAATGGGAAAGAGTAGAATGAGTTTCAACGGAGCTAATTCCTTGGATTATAGTTGGAAACGATAAATCCTCTCAAAGTATACATACATAATGTAGAAGGCAAAAAATGTTCTCAACTTTAATGAAGATGTGATGAAGAATGTCAGTTTTCTTTTTTTTTTTTGTGTATTTTGATGAAACAAAGCTGGAACTAATATGATTTAGTTCAATAGTTAAAACAGACAAATCTTAGAGCTGATTAACAAGTTACAACAACATAATGTATAGAAAAATGCCTTCAAACTGTATGTAGAAGTTTATTGGTAAACTTCTTCGTGACCTACTCATAATCATTTCCTTCTCCGAGTGCATTATGACTTCCACAACACTTCAGCGAATATTGTTAAATAAGACAAAATCCTATTCACAATAGTAATTCAGAAAGAAGTAAGGCGTAGTTTTGACTTTTGATGGAACTTAATATTAATATAACACCATGAAAGATATGCAGAGGATAGGGCAAAAACTAGTTGAAGTATTGACTTTGAAAGTACAAGCAAAAAAAAAAAGAATAATTGTTGGTTGCCAGCTTATTTTAAAAAAAAAAAAAAATTTGGTTGTCCTGCCGTGCTTTGTCCACGGGAGGTATAGTATGGGAGCACAACTTTGTCAGAGCAACAATTTATTAACATTTTTTTTCAACTATAATTTAAGGAATTAGCCTTTTCAACTAGTCTTATTAATCGAATCGAGTAACTTGTGAGCCGAGCTCGACCCAGCTCGTTTAATGAGAAAAACAAGCCAAGCTCGAGTTGTATATATATGCTTATTGGTGCAAGCTAATTTCATTCACATGCTGATTTCGCTCAAAAGCTGCATCATTCACAAGCTATTTTCGCTCAAGAAAGTTGTTTTTAACTTTTAGAC
This sequence comes from Coffea arabica, assembly GCF_036785885.1. Lineage (NCBI taxonomy): Eukaryota > Viridiplantae > Streptophyta > Magnoliopsida > Gentianales > Rubiaceae > Coffea > Coffea arabica. The sequence continues at coordinate 45,572,874 of NC_092325.1, read as the reverse complement.
AATTGAACTTAAACATGTTGGTCAACTTGGTCTAGAGTTTGGACATTTTAGAATCTGTTTATAACTATTTGATAGCTGATGTTTAATTGTTGGGACTACTTGAATTGTGAATCGCTTGAATTGTGATTTCTGTATCTATTTCAACTGCAGATTTAGTTGTGAATTTGCCGGAAAATTTTGTTAACAAATTAGACAATAATGATTGCTAACATCCAGGTGTTTGAGCTCAAGTCTCAAGCTCACCGAGCTCGTTAAGCTCAACTCGATTTTGAACTCGAGTTTGAGTTTTAATCAAGTTTGACGAATCGATTTCGAACGGCTTTTGAAACTCGAACTATTAATCGAACGAGCTCGAGCTAGCTCAATTAGAGGTTCAAGTCGATTTCGATTATCAGGTACTCGAATTCGATTTGACTCGATTAACAACTCTATTTTAAACGGATGGATAAAATTATGACTTTCGTGACAACATAAATTTTTAAATGTAAAGGTACAATATCAAGTTGCACCATCGACAAGAGGGCACCAAAAAGATAAAGCTTCCCGGGATCATGACCATTCCCAAGACATGAAAGTAAGAGAGATTAAACTTTTTGAGCGATTTTATGGATTGTGTACTGGGGAAGTAGGACCAATACCAAAAGTAACGGGAGTGCCGCATATGATGGACGATGCACCTGTTCTTTCACAAATATCAGAGCTTCATTGTTCACCAATTTATTTACCCTGCTGCAATTGGCAAGTGCTCTGCACCTAGAGGCTCCTGGATCAGGGCGCCTCTAGTGAGCACTCCTTCAGTAAAAAAAAAAAAAAAAAAAGGACCTTTAATTCTTATAATTTTTTGCGTAAATTCGTGTCAGTTATGTAATTGTGAATTCGTTGTATGAGTTAATAAAATTCACGTTTACATCTAACTTGTCCTATAATTTTATATCAAACGTCATAAGAATTATATAACTGGATGAACTGGATATAAAGTTCGATTAAAAAGGGCCCAGATCGATAGACACGTGGTATCGAGATGCGATAATCATAGCTTCATTACTTTGGTTTGACTAACGGCGTTATAGCACATGTATGGGCTTAATTAACAAAGAAACGAAAGACAAAATCCATGGAATTTATTCCAATGCCAGTTTATATTCGATCGATGATTTCATCAAGCACTTTTAGTACACTCGATCACAATTGAAGTGGAAATGTGAAAGAAAAGCAATAAATTTGAAAATGTTGACAAACTTAGATCAACAATAAGTAACACTAGCAAGTTCCAATTGGCAAGTGATTCTCTTAATTGAAAAAATTGAGTTTTGTGTGGTTCCGTCGTGATTCAGATACAAAATTGAGTTTGACAGAAATTTACTGAATCAAAAAATGGGTTAAGTTTATGTGTTAAATTTTCACTTATCAAATATAATTTTAATCAATTCAACGCCTCGTTCGCATGTGCCTTAATCGTGACTATTTTATTATTTGAAGAATCAAGATAAAGAAGCACTTATCATGTTGAATCTGAATCGAGAAACATAATTTTTTTTTACCTCTTCTCATGAATATTTCTATTGCATATTTTTTTTAATTATCTTTTTACCTTCACATATATCATACCCTAAAAATATCTATACTAATCTTTCTTCGAAAGCTCTTCAAAACACACCATCCAAACCACCTCTAAGTCCTCGTTAAATATTATTTATTTCCGACTGTGCAACGGTGCTTGCCAGATGCTAGTCAAAGAAAGTTGTTGAGCTGTTGCGGTAAGTTTTTCTTAACCCCCCAAAGATCCTTCCCCAAAAAGCTAATAAGTAAAAAGGAGAAATGGTTGGTTTAAACCTGTAGTACTCGATGTTACAGTGTGACACGTGGCTCTTTAGCGGTTTCCACGTAATTACAGATGTTATTAGGGCAATGCCGTTAACGTCGTTAGTCAGGAAGGAGTCAGAACAAGTAGCTGTCTGGAATTCAATTGATAAACTCAGCGAGTAGGGAAGCAGTAAGCATGGAACCAAAGGCCAACGGCTATAATTCCGCTCCCTCGCCTCTTTCAGTCTCCGCGACATTTTTACCGGAAAATTCAAAAAACGGGCGAAGAATTCGGACCTGCTCTCAGCACTGAATTCACAAGTCACCGGGTAACTGAGAATACCAAATTGCTATAATCTCGGAAAATGCAGCAAATAGTCCACATTTTCCAAGTCCCCCCAATTATTCGCAGGCTTTGAATCTCATCCTTTTCTCGGCATATAAGCTCATCTTCTGCTACCCATTTACCTTTTGATTCTTTCCGATGCGGTAAGAATCCTCACTTCTCTGGAAAGAAAGATTTCTCCCCCCCTTGAACACACACCAAAAAAAAAGCCCATCAATCTTATTGCTCTCATTCTTGTGTTGATGTTGATGTAAACCCTCTCAAATGCTTGGGAGGGAAAGGGGAAATTGCACTGAAATATTGGATCTTTGGATTAGAAAGTGTGGGAAAAAGAAAGGAAGCTCTTATCTTTTGAGTTTTTTTTTTTGTTTTTTCCCTTGTTTTCATACCTCTACATTCAGGTGTTGTGAAAATTTTCAAAGGGCATTATTTCCCTTGGTTTAAAGTTTTTTGCCCTTTGGGTTCTTGTTATTACCTCACAAGACCCCTCTCAAATGCTTGGGAGGGAAAGGGGAAATTGCACTGAAATATTGGATCTTTGGATTAGAAAGTGTGGGAAAAAGAAAGGAAGCTCTTATCTTTTGAGTTTTTTTTTTGTTTTTTCCCTTGTTTTCATACCTCTACATTCAGGTGTTGTGAAAATTTTCAAAGGGCATTATTTCCCTTGGTTTAAAGTTTTTTGCCCTTTGGGTTCTTGTTATTACCTCACAAGAACCTGACTAGTTTTAAGGTTTATACTTTGATCTCCTTTCTGGGGGTTTTTTTTTAATTAGATTATTGTTAATTCTATTGTTCTGTCTCGTACTGTACATAATACTTGATCGTCAAGGTTGCATTTTGGGGTTGATACTGAAAAAATTGAATTGGTCGTTCAAAAAAGAAAGGCTCATCAGGGGTAGGCTGATAATAGTACCATGTCTGTTGCTGATGTCGCTTTGAGCCCAATTAGTGAAGAATCAGTGAGGTCTAGTGGGTATATCATCAACCGGTTGCATCTTACCTCCGGTGAATCTATTGTGATATACCTCACTCTTGCTGGTTCTGTCATTCCCATGAAGGTTTTAGAATCTGATTCAATTGGTTCAGTCAAACTTAGGATCCAAAAATGCAAAGGCTGTGTTGTGAAAAGGCAGAAGCTGGTTTTTGGTGGCAGAGAACTAGCAAGAAGTGATTCTCTTGTTAAGGATTACGGTATATCGAGTGGGAACGTCTTGCACTTAATTGTGAAGCTCTCTGATACTGTTCTGGTCACGGTTAGGACCATCTGTGAGCGAGAATATGAATTTCATGTTGATCGTCATCGGAATGTTGGGTATCTCAAGCGTGTGATTGCCAAGAAAGCGGAAGGATTTACTAATACTGAGGATCAGGAAGTTCTCTACAATGGTCAGAAGCTTGAGGAACATAGACTGATTGATGATGTATGCAAGTTTTCTGAAGCTATTCTCCACTTGGTAGTTGAAAATTCTGCAAAAGTTCGGGCTAAGCCTATTGAGAAAGATGTTGAATTCTCAATTGTGGCTGCAAATTGCAGTGAGAGGACACATGAAGAAAAAGTGCAGGAAGAAAAGGAACAAACTACGGACTATCAAGTGACATCTTGGAAGCCACAGGACAAAAGCAGTTTGCTGGAACCAGTCATTGTAAATCCAAAGGTGAAATTTCCCTTATTTGTGCAGCAGATGATTGATTCTGTATTGGAAGGATTGGAGAATGGAAGACCACCTTTGCGATCATCTGAGGGTACAGGAGGAACTTACTTCATGCAAGACGCGTCAGGAGATAAATCTGTTGCTGTTTTCAAGCCCATAGATGAAGAACCAATGGCTGTAAATAATCCTCATGGGCTACCTTTGTCATTGAATGGTGAAGGATTGAAGAAAGGGACCAGAGTTGGAGAGGGAGCCTTAAGGGAAGTTGCAGCCTATATACTTGATCACCCAAAGAATGGGCCACGCTGCCTGTCAAATTGGGATGTTGGTTTTGCTGGTGTTCCCCCCACATTAATGGTTCAATGCTCACACAAGGAGTTCTATCATCCAGAAGGGTATGAGAATCCACATAACTATATGAAGCTGGGATCTCTGCAGATGTTTATGAGTAATTCTGGGAGCTGCGAGGACATGGGTCCTCGAGATTTTCCTGTGGAGGAGGTTCACAAAATCAGTGTCTTGGACATAAGAACTGCAAATGCAGATAGGCATGCTGGAAATATATTGGTAACCAGAGAAGGGAAACAAGGGCGAATCGAGCTTATCCCAATTGACCATGGATACTGCTTGCCTGAGATTGTAAGGAATATCCTTTCTCATGTTTATATTCTTCTAATTCTTACAAATACAATGCTTAATGCCTATAATTCCTGAACGAGAGTGTTTCATTTGCAGACCCATCTCTTTGTGATATATTACTGGATAAATATTTTTGGAAATTTACAAATTTAGTTGACTCAGATTATAGGCACTAGGGTGCAAGACAAATCTGGAGAAGAAATAAGTCTGTAGTTCAATATAGGAGGGATAGAAATGGGTAAACTCCTAAAATGATCTGGTGAAGTAAATTGAGGAATGGGATACAGTATCCTTGTTCCTTCTCCATTAGATGCCATAGTCTTCATAACGTGTTTTGTCCATTCCTACTGTGCTTAATATACACCTGTTGGGGTATGCTTGGAGGCAAAATTACTATTTCTTATGCCTCAAAAAGCAAGTGTGTAATCAACTTAAAACTCCTCAGGTCTTGTTAAACTATCCAAATTACATACTTTAAAGCATTGTGATCATTATTTTCTTCTTTCAAAAGATGCATTATTTGTTGTTTCAAGATCTGCAATTGATAAATGCTTGTCATTGTCCTCTTGGCAGTTTGAAGATTGCACATTTGACTGGCTTTACTGGCCACAAGCCCGTGAACCTTTCTCGCCAGAGACCACTAGCTACATAAACACTCTTGATGCTGAGCTAGACATCAGACTACTTAAATTCTATGGGTTGGATCTATCCCTGAAATGTGCTCGAACATTCCGCATCTCCACCATGCTTCTGAAGAAAGGGGCAGCCAGAGGGCTCACTCCCTTTGCCATTGGAAGCATGATGTGCAGGGAATCCTTAAACAAGAAATCCATGATAGAAGAGATCATTCATGAAGCTCAAGAATCCATGCTCCCGGGCATGAGTGAAGCTGCATTTCTTGAAATGGTATCTGACATTATGGATATTCAGCTTGACAAGCTCATTGAATCACCATCATAGGGTTTCTAGTGTATATGTATAGAACGTCCAATTATATAGGTGGACTGGAGTTGGTGCCTTTCTGCATTCCGTTTGATTTTGGGTGTCAGCTGAATTGCTTCCATATTTACTCAGAGAAGCAGGACTAAATTAAGAATAAAGAGGTCGTTGTAAAACTAATACTATTAATAGTGGAGGAAAAGAGGAAAGTAAGAAAGAAGAACAACTATTCTTTCATACTCAAATGAACTTTTCAATTCTTCAGTTCTGTATGACCCCTACCCCCTATGTTTTGTATCGCTTAGGGTGACCCCTATTTGTAGAGGAGGATAGAAGGGGACAAAGTACATCAACTATAATAATTCTTATCAAGATAGTGAATCGTCATAGCTTTATCAGCTCGAAAATCATGATAGCTTGCTATCATCTAAGGGATGAGATAAATGTGATAGATAACCATGATTCATGATAGCTTACTATCATATAAGGAATAAATGTGATAAACATCAATAATTATTTCATAAAAAAGGTACTACTTTGCCTTGTAGTTGGCTTCTCTATTACATGTTTAGTGTAAACAGGATCTGAGGATCCTAGGTGGTTTTAAGTTGAACTGGCATTTGCTAGTAACATTTGCTACAGTCAGTCTTGCAGCATTCAATCCTTGTTTATGTCTTAGTTCTGCTGCATGAATGTTAATATGTTCTCCTTGTAAGACGTGTTTTCACTTGAGCACTTCTATTTCATGGGGTTTTCGGCTTCAATGGTACAAGTCGTGAATGGCCTCTATCTTAGATGTCCGCTCAACTCAAAGGGCTTATAGAATATTTGGGAGAAAGTTGAGACTTTGTTGATACTCCTACTATTTACTGATAAGCCCGCCCATGGAAATATTTTTCTGACTTCTGAAGTATGGTTCTCACTTCCTAGTAAGCTGTTGTAGGAATACTTGTGTAATGCAAGCCAACACTTTGCTCACGGCAACATACAAAATCCCTAACAAGCAGCATGCTTGACTGAACGAAAAGCAAGAGCCCAACCAGCAATCCAAAATAATCAGAATTTCTCAATGCAGAACTTTAGTTGGAAATTGTTGTCTCTCCTAATATTTTTCCTCTAATACCTTGAAAACAGCTCTTGATTTGGATTCGCATTTCAGGTCTGAAGACACATCAAATCTCTAATTTGAAAACATAAACAGCCAACAGGATGGACTCTAATCTTCGGTCAACACTACTCTGTGTGTGAGATCTCTTCAAATGCGGGGTACTGTATTACTGCTACGAATATGACCAACGAGCCCAATGCCCCGGATAAGCCTGCCTTGGGCCTGAGTTAAATGGTCCCTCGTGATTCAAAGCACAGTGTCGTAACCCCTAACTCCACTCCAGGCAATGCTGATCTTGACTCGAATGGATCCACATGAATGATGAATCAATTCAAGGGAAATATATGGTACCATGATCATATCATTTGCTGAGACAAAAAATTGGTAGTACAACATACAAAGCAAACCAAAAAAAAAAGTCTTTCTTTTCATTTCACACCCTCGGTCGGGTCCCCGTTGCCAGACGCTCCATCCATCATTACACTAACACTGCAGGGTACAGGCCGCAAGCAAGCAATACAACCGTTATCATCTCGCACAGCCACACCTAACACTTTTTTTTCAAGGCATTGTGAGATCTCTCCGTATAATAAACATACATAGAAAATGGGGAAACATAAGCCACCTAAACCTCCGAGCGGTCGAACAAACTTGGCTTCATGCATAGTGGCAACCGTTTTCTTGATTTTCGTTGTCATAGTCATCCTCATTGTTTACTTCACCGTTTTCAAACCCAAGGACGTGAACCTCACGGTCAACGCCATCCAGCTGCCCACCTTCTCCGTGGCAAACGGCACTGTAAACTTCACCTTCTCGCAATACGTCACCGTTCTCAACCCCAACAGGGCCGTCTTTACCCACTACGACAGCTCCCTCCAGCTCCTCTACGCCGGAAGTCAAGTGGGCTTCATGTTCATCCCCGCCGGAAAGATCGCCGCGGGCAAGAGCCAGTACATGGCCGCGACCTTTTCCGTTCAGTCCTTCCCGTTGTCTGTTAACCAGCCGCTCAATGTGGGGCCTACTGTTACTGATGGGCTTAGTGGGTTTCGAGTAGGGCCCACGATGGAGATCGAGTCCAGGTTAGAGATGGCGGGCCGGGTTCGGGTGCTGCATTTCTTTAGCCATCATATGGACGCTAGTGCTGAATGCAGGGTGGCCATTTCTGTAAGTGATGGATCTGTGTTAGGATTCCACTGTTAGTTAGTAGTCTAAGAAGTGGTCTGGGTGATTAAACTTTTTCTGAAAGAAGTGTAGAATGATGTGGATTTTTACTTATGGGCAATTGATGACCAATTTGAGCTTTGTTCCTTTTTTTTTTTTTTAAAATTTATTATTAGTATTAGCCTGATTAATCAAAAGTTGTACAAAGAACTTGTTTGATTAATATTATCTGGCAATTAAATGCAAAACTTGTTTGATTAGTATTATCTGACAAATTAGGTGCATCATGAAACATATATAGATTCTCTTGCCTAGAGGTTCTATATTTATAACAGGGTGATTAAAGGTTTTTGTATCTGTTCTAGAATGAGCCTTCTGCTCTCTTTATATTTATAACGGATTTGTAATAGAGATATTAAAGACTAAAGCATCACGGTAATTGTTTACATTTATGCGAATCGTGCGTTCTGAATTTTTAATCCAATGATCATTTATACGACTTTTTCAAAAGAGGGGACGGGGGACGGTTGCCGGCTTCGGCGCAAGTGACGGTGATTGCAGCGACAGCAGGGATTGGGATCGGAGTCGGAGGAGGACGGCCCACTTTTAACTTTCTAGGGATTGGGGAAAAGCTATTGTAAGTTGTTGTAGTTGGAGTGCTTAATTTCTTTGACTTGACTCCCGTCTTTTTCTGATTTCCTGGAGCCCGCCCGCAGGAGACTACGGGGTCTTGTTCAGGACTGTTGCAAACTGGTGATTAAAGGACTTATTAAAGTCTTAACTTTTGTTCAGGACAAAAGTTTTGTTTAGGACTAATTTGTCTGCAATCTGATGCAGAAAACGTGGAATGTGTTATTGACAAGGTAGACCCTTTACAACGACAAATATGGCTATGCCATTGTCGTCCAGAATCATGGAACGTATTTTAAACAATTGAGCAGAAAAGAAAGAGCTTTATCATATTCATGGCACAGAAAAGAGCCTTACTGTAAATCCTGAACTTGGAAGAAACCACAACACAAAGGGCACAGGAAGAACACTACCGTCTCTTTTGAATGTTCCCGTGCTTTGCTCCTTGGGACCTAAAAAATGAACAAGGCAGGCAGGCAGCTAAGAATTTAACAGAAATTCACTTTTCATACGTCAAATTTCATCTTTGTCCCACTACCGCTTAATAGCATCCTCAAGATTCAAGACGACATCACACTCGAGGACGTATGGTTAAGATCAGCACTGATTAGCCAAAGCAGCACCCGGGCTTTTCAGGTCGTCCATTTCCATTTTAAGTGGTAGCTGCCTGGCGTAATTGCCATGGTTGAAGCTGTACATTAGCATATTACACAAGCCAAAAGAGTCAAACCTGAACATGAGCCGAATTTTTCAACAAACCAAAAATCCAACCAGCCCAAAAAGTATCACAAATTCCATCAACGATCATTGAAGCCAACCTAAAATTTCAGGTATGAATGGATTTCTGGGTTTTCTGCAGAATGCTTGTACTAACAAACCTGATCAAACTGTGCATATGTGCTTACTACTGAGTGCTTCGAGTTTCAAATACTGCACGTCAGGCTGCATAAAAAGCTCAGAATAGTGAAAGTGAAGATCATGCTTGATCCATCTCACCACAATAATTCCACAACCCATAATCATTTTAGCATCGATCCTGGTATTACATTTATAATATAAATCAGGAATTATGTGACAATTCCTGTACAGCATAATTCTATAATAAATTGTCAATACCTGTACAACATAACAACCATCAGTACTTGTAAGTTTTCAATTCTAAGAGCAGATCAGACCTCCACCATTGGTGTATTCCGTGGGCTTCTTTGAATTCTTGTGAGGGAGATAAATTAACCGTTAATTTTGCAGAAGGAATAAGGTATAGGGGCTCTCCTGCCTCCTTGCCCATTGCGGTCATAACAAGACCCCCAAGCGAGTGCTGGGTTGCCAATTTCTCAATTAGTCCAACACCAATCTCGTCCATGTTTTTCCTGTGTTCAAAATACCCAATATACTCGGAGCATACGTGATCCGCTGGATTAACAAATAGGCATGGCATCCATTCTGACAATGCAACAAATGTATCTCCTGTTTGATTCTTCCGGTGGCTATTTTTCATAGCAAAAGCAAGTCCAGCGGTTACGACACTACTTGCAATTCGAAGCCCATGTTTGACTTTTTTGTCCTTTATTCTCTCAATTGGAGCTGAAACAAATGGTGGATTAAACAGAAAAGCTTCAAGTAAGACTCCTGTTTTTGCCATACTCTTTCCAACAAGCAATGCCAAGGCAGATCCCAGAGAGTGTCCAGCTAGCCAAATATTTGAACTTCCATATGTTGCAACAATGCTCCGAACAGCTTGAATGGCTATTTCAAATCGAGACGTCTGGTGAAGGTCATTCCGGACTAAGTGGACATTCAATTGGAGGTCCCGGGAGAATGCATCACCCTTGGTTAATGTACCTCGAAAAGCAATAACATAACGTGGGCTGTCATTAACTGAACTTTTATCATCAGGCATTGGGTGTTTCAATTCATAGATGGCACCAAAGGTAGATGAATCAGCCTCATCAACAAGCGGAGTGCATAATTGAAAATGGAAGAAATTCCACCATGGAGGAGCAAGTGCTTCACTTCCCTGCCGCTTTTCCTGGCGATCGCGTTCCAGAATGTAGACACCCTGTACCAAACAAGCTGCAACAGATCTTCGATAATCTGTACTCTTCCTGCTCAAAGAAGAGTTTGATTACAATTCTCTTAGCAGAAACTATAACATTAAAGTTTATGTCAGCAAGGATCCTAAGCTGAAACCAATATAAAGAAAAAAATTCTCTCTTTTTCGTCATGAAAAAGTTGCAAGTCTATGTCTAAGAAGCACTCTTGGTTTCACCAACCGTTCTTGAGTATTAAAAACAAAGATTTTGGAGAACAATAACAGGAGAAGATAAGTGGATAGAAGGGCACTTATCCTGCATCAGAGTTATCAAACAAGCATCCTATGCATAAAGGGCAACCAGTAAACAAAATCATCAACCATGATTGATTGTAGAAACTAAAACTGATGACTTTATTGCAATGACTTTACTAATACCATCTTAGATACCAAAATATGTTGCAAATGACTACCTCCATACCAACAGCATCGTAAGCAGTAACTCTAAGGGATTGCAAGTCTTGTTTATTTTCCATGTATTAGAACGGAACCTGCCTGGTAGTGATTGATCATTGTTGTCATCTACAGAGCTTACTTTCAAAATCCAATTTTTCTTGGATAGAATAGAAACTACTACAAAATTTGCAGTAAAGAAAAAAAATAGATATATCAGATGTGGCACTGCTATCATCTCTGAGTTAATATCATCAATGTATGGTTTAAGAATTTATCAAGCAAATGGGAATTTGGCACGCATCCCTACAATTTATGCATGCAAAATGTCAAATTCTTGTGAAAATATGTACTAGAAAGCGCGACAGACCAGAAGTCTTACCAGTCCATACTAGATAGGTGCAATGGCCCTGAAAGCTCAAAATTCTCCCTTTCTGATGCCATTACCATCTCTCTCCTTATTTGTTCTCCTGAATCTGCAACATTCAAGTGAACAATGAGCTACAATGCAGATCAAGTTCATGTACATCAACATGGATTAGTCGATTTCAACAACGTACCTCTATCCATGGAGTGTTGGCTAATAGAATATCAAACGATACCTGCAAAACACATAATAAACCTGTGAAAGCTCCGACAAACCCCCATGTACACTGCATAAAATACAAAGCAAAAAATGTCTCCTGAATTAATAATTGAGGTTATGCAAAAGCAGAGTCAGAAAGAGAAATTTAAATTGTTCTCCGTCTCTAAAAACTTTTTCTTTTTCACTTTCTCTTCCTACATGGAGCATCAGTGACCAGAAACTTCTGAACTATAAATTGGTTTTAAAAAAGGTCAGCCTCTTCGCATCACCTCCATGCCACTGAAGACCAAAAAAAATATTTCTTTTTAAGTCGTCGAAGAGCCCATGGAGATCTAATACTTCGATTTCCACACAGAAAAATCCAACGCATCATAACTACAATGTATGAGCCTTAGAAAATATTATTGATGTTAACAAACTTTGATATCTCTGAGTTTTATAATGTGGCTTATGCTGCTTCTAGATTCCTAAACGCCAAAGCTTTCAATCACTGTCCCAGATATTGCAACAATCATGCATGCCGAGCACTTAGAAAACACTTTTGCTCGTTCTGAATTCAACGAAAAAAGCAACTGGGAAAAAAAATACCCATAAGCGCGCACAAAAACAATGAAATTATGCAAATTCTTTTGACCAAATGATTGGTAACAAAATTAGTGAAAAAAAAAAGGGAAAAGAAGAAGTTGAGGGAGGCCGAGTTTGGCAGAATAAGGAAGCAAAGATCTCGGGCCGTATAAAAGATAGAAGAATTATGAAAGGCAATGTACCTGGAAGATCACGGAGAATTGAGATTTCAGAGGAGATGGATCGGAGGAGCTCAAAGCTTGCGGAGTTTGGTTTGATTTGAAGACTCTTCGAATATGCCTACCTTGCTCGCTTCCATGACTCATTTATGGTGGCGGTGGGTGGCAGTTGCTGTTAGCTTGTTCGACATTGATGATGGTGGGGTGTTGCCGTTAGCTGTTCGAAATTGATGATCCGGTTGCAGTGCTAATCATATAATTATTATTTAAAGTACTTTTTCCCTTCTTTTTTTTTGGGATAATTTCAGAAACCTCCCCTGAGGTTTCTGACATTTACACTTACCTCCCCTGTAGTTTGAACAATTACACTGACCTCCCCTGAGGTTACTAATCCTTTACAAATTCAGTCCAAATGATTAAAATATTATTTTAGAGAGTGAAATTAGAATTTTGTACCTGATTTGTCCTTTGTGCCACATGTCCAATGAATGGCAAAGTATTACAAATTAATTAACAATTAATAAATTTTAACGAGCGTAGTTTATAGGCAAATACGTATTGTCTATTTAAAGTACCAGATCTTTACATGTATTTTACTTTCAAACATTTACTTTATCACAAATATTTATTCTCAAATACAGATTTGTATTTACTCTCAAATATTTAATTTTTGTTAAACACAAAACCTACCAGTTTTTCTTCCGTAGAAATATTAATATAACACTTTTTCAATTTTAGTTATAAATATTTATGTATTTAACATAAATTAAATGATTCAGGATAAAATATCCATAAAGAGCCAATACTTTACTCATGTAATGGATGAAAGTCATAAAAAATTAATAGTTTATGAGGCCATTTATTTTTTAAAAAATATTTAATTTATATTAAATAGATAACCTACTGATTTTTTTTGCAAGAATTTTACTTTAACACTTTTTAATTTTTAATTACAAATGTTAATATATTTATCATAACTTAAATATTTGAAAATAAAATATCTGTAAAGAGCCGATACTTTAAATAGGATATGCGTATTTGCCTATAAACTACACTATTTAAAGTAAGGAGTATAATTTATTGATTTAAATTAAGGAGTGTAGTTTATTGATTTAAGTAAGGGGTGTAGTTTATAGGCAAATACACATAATTTATTTAAAGTACCGGCTCTTTATAGGTATTTTATTTTTAAATATTTAATTTACAATAAATATATCAATATTTGTAATTAAAAATTAAAAGGTGTTACAATAATATTCTTGTAAAAAGAAAATCGATAGGTTATCTATTTAATATAAATTAAAATTTTAAAAAAATGGCCTATAAAATATTAATTTTTTATGACTTTCATCCATTACATGAGTAAAGTATTAGCTCTTTATAAGTATTTTATTTTGAATCATTTAATTTATGTTAAATACATAAATATTTGTAACTGAAATTGAAAAAATGTTATATTAATATTTCTACGGAAGAAAAACTGGTAGGTTTTGTGTTTAACAAAAATTAAATATTTGAGAGTAAATACAAATCTGTATTTGAGAATAAATATTTGTAATAAAGTAAATGTTTGAAAGTAAAATACATGTAAAGAACTGGTACTTTAAATAGACAATACGTATTTGCCTATAAACTACGCTCGTTAAAATTTATTAATTGTTAATTAATTTGTAATACTTTGCCATTCATTGGACATGTGGCACAAAGGACAAATCAGGTACAAAATTCTAATTTCACTCTCTAAAATAATATTTTAATCATTTGAACTGAATTTGTAAAGGATTAGTAACCTCAGGGGAGGTCAGTGTAATTGTTCAAACTACAGGGGAGGTAAGTGTAAATGTCAGAAACCTCAGGGGAGGTTTCTGAAATTATCCCTTTTTTTTTTTTGGTCCCGGTAGATGACCAAGTAAATTTATTTTAAATAGGCGTTTGGTCGGTGAGTTCCAGGACGGGAAATGAGTTTCATTTCGATTTCAGGGAGCATTGCACCGACTCGTGACAAAAAAAAAAAAAATTTCCAGCAATTTAAAAAAGCGAAAAGAAGACCAATCAGAAAGTCAATGACATGCGGCGCGGACTCTTGATCAGTTCCAAAGGGCAGAAATCTTCGAAATGTCTGTCTGTTGCTCGTAGAAGCTTCAAAATGTCCGACCAAATTCGTTATGGTACGTACACTTGCATCATTTTCAACTAGGAGCAACTCCATCCATCAATCTGTTAATGCAAGCCAAGCAGGACGATGCGAGTGACCCGAAAATGGTCATCCTGATCATTGCGGAACTGACAGCATGAACTATTCTTCAAGTTACATCCATTGTTTGTTACAGCACACGAGGTACAGTAGACAAAATGTCACAAAGAAAGGAAACTACTCGGCGGATCATCTCATCTGATCACCTTTTTATTGAACATTTGTTTATAAAAGATGATATAAGTTCATCATATATTCAGCAGCAGTGAGCCATGTTAGAATTACATGCATATGACATCCCTGGTATCATTATTATTGTTAAACTGCAATCCTATCTCATCTGCCTACCCAACCTACAAAGGACTCAAAAAGAAAGAAAACAAAACAAAAAAAGGGACAGCTCTACAAACTCCTACCGACCGGCACGCATTTGGACTCTGTAGCAAACAGCTCTTCAAATGGGTGGTGACTCTAGGATGTAATGTCAGAATCCAATCAATCGGTAGAATCAGGTGATCCGTAGCCATAAGGATTCTTGCTAGCCCAGTTCCACTGGTCTCGGCACATCTCCTCTATGCCATATTTTGCCCTGCAAAAATCAATTATGTTCAAAATGCCTGAAACGCATGCCATACATTCAAAATGACATCACCCCTCAGTATCCTCTCCTCTTCTTGAGGCTTTCTTTCAGTACGCAATCAAGGATAGCACACAATTATGAAATGAGCTTCTTTTTTCCAATATAAATCACATGTATACTTACTTCCAGTTCAGTTCATGTTCTGCCTTATCTGTGGATCCATATACAATCTCTGCATCACCAGCCCGGCGACCAGCTTTCACCAGTGGAATTTTCTATAGAAACAGAAGATAAAATTAAATAGAGTCAAAATTTGAGAAACCATCCATGAGAGTTTCCTTTATCTTCACCAAAAAAAAAAAACTGCATTAATACGTGGTTGTCTTCGATTGTACATCCATTTAAAAAAAACGGGGGATGAAGCAATCACAAAAAAAAAAAAAAAAATCATCAGTTTACGACGGAAGACAGCAGCAAAATAGTCGTGTCCCCTGACTAAAAAATCTAGCTTAGCTGAACGTCAGTTTTTGGGTGTTTGGGGAGAGGTTAGCTTTTTTTTCAAGTCCAGACAACTGAAGCAAAGGACAAATGTGATAAATTGTACACAATAGGATTTAATACCTTTCTTGATGCCTTCTCAAATGCTTCTACCATTTCCAAGACAGAAGTTCCTTTCCCAGTTCCTAAGTTGTACACTTCGCACCCTGAAGTTGGGCAATCATAAGAGTTATAAGAAGCTAATATAATGATTCCGCAAACATTCCTCCCTATGAAACAAAATGCAAGCCACCCATCCAGAATATCCCTTTCCTCATTGAAGAACATACACATTGATCTCCAACAGGCTTGGTCAAAAGCTGTGACTTAGATACGATTTAAAAATTACAGCGACCTTTTCAAATGAACCAATTGGCATAAAATTGGAACAGGAGCAGTGAATCACCTACATACCTATAGAAGGATCAGACAGCTTATTAACTGCTGCTATATGACCATCTGCTAAGTCCACAACATGGATGTAGTCACGCACCTGAAAAGTAATTATGTAGAAAGCATCAATATACGAAACAAAATAAAAGCAGGTATCACTTCTCATGATGTTCCTCAGTTCCAGAGGGAATAATACAGATTACAGAGTACATCCACAAAAGAATGGCCAGCAAAATTTGAAACTGTTTTGCAGAAAACTCAAAATGACAGGAAGCTCAAAAGTTGGTATACTAGAATCTGTTCAGAAATAACCAGATAAAGAGAAAAAAAGTGTAGCGACTTTGTTCTCTTTGTCAAATGATGAGAGGCCAAGGCAAATAGATACCATACTGGCAGATAACAGAATTACATATTTGAAACAGCTCTTGGACATGGAAAACTACATATATGCCGCGTGCATGCATACTATTCCAAGAAAATGGAACTTTAGTACTAATGATGCGTACGTACCCCAGTACCATCCTTCGTTGAGTAATCAGTTCCAAAAACTGTCAGAGCAGGTCTCCTACCAACAGCTACTTGTTGCACAAAAGGCATGAGATTGTTTGGAATTCCACGTGGATCTTCACCAATATAACCACTAGGATGTGCACCAACCGGATTGAAGTACCGCAGCAATATGATTTTCCATTCAGAGTCTGAACCATACACATCACGACAGATTTCTTCAATAAAAAGCTGCAGAGATCAACTTTATCAACATGGTTTCCAAGGCGAGGGGGGTTGGGGAAGAAAAGCTTCCCTGCTACCACAGAATGGAGCAGAGGGAAGAAGTACATGCACATGACATGATTTCCCCACTTGACATGAGAAAAAGCTGCACATCTCTTAATCCAGATATGTGCATCATTTGGTTTCCAACATGCAAGTAAAAGCTTATGCATGAACCCAGAATAGATAATACCTTGGTTCGTCCATATGGATTTACAGCACATAAGGGAAATTCCTCAGTGCAAGGGACCTCCTTTGGCCAACCATAAACAGTAGCCGATGATGAAAACACAAGCTGAAATATTTACGGAAGAAAAAAATCAGATGAGGTGGAGTGGTTTGAACCATCAGCTAATGTAATAATAGAATGCCAGAAATAGTAGTATCAAGACTCTTCGAGTATAATTTATCCTCCATCATATAAGTTCTGGAATAATGCAGTATTTTACTTCACACTCCTCATGTCAAACTAGTAAAGAGATGAACCTTTTTACATCCATGAGCAGCCATGACTTCTAGTAGGGTAATTGTACCGACAAGATTGTTGTTATAGTACATCAACGGTTTTTGCACACTTTCACCTACTGCTTTCAGTCCAGCAAAATGGATTACTGCATCAAACCTGGATTAAAATTTGAAATATCAGACACAATACACACTCAGCTGCATGGTTTAACCTTCACAAACCAAATTTATGAACTTTAAAATGCAAAGAACATGCTCAAAGCAACTTACTTTAGGTTTCAATGGGAAGAAAGGGGAGAAAAATAGTACTGGATTAATTGTGAATATAAAAGGCGAGAATTTGGTGGAACTTACTTTTCAGAAACAAAAAGATTTTCAAGTGCAACCTTGTCACGAAGATCCATCTGCAGTCAAAATAAAGATACAGCATTTAGTGTCATCCAAATGAACAGATGAAGTAACAACCAGCAATAACGTGTTAAACAGAACCATCCTCTTGAAACCTGAGGGAATTATCAGATTTGAACAGAATTTATTTGCACGAATGGAACAGCTTTTAACACAATATAACAAAGAGAACTACACTGATATAGCACCTTAACTTCACCAGTATCCTGAACACCTAAACCAACTTGAAATTCTACCCACCCTTTCTCCATTTTTCTAACCTAACGACCTAAAGCAGCAATTACCTCAGCATGTTAGCGCGTTGCAACGTTAAACATGCTCATTCTAACCTCATAATATTCCTGTTTTTCATATCCACTAAATTCCCCACAAAAATAAAAACTTTATGCCAGAAAGCAGAAGTCCAAAAGCTTGAAAATCATAACTGCCCGCTAGCATCCTCGAGTGGCAAATTTCGACAAAGCCCAAAACTTTATGAAAATTCAGAACCCAGTACAATTGGACGACAATCAAGAGTACTAATCTTAGTCTTAGAAATATAAACCAAAAAAAATAAGATAAGGAGCCAACCTTATGAAAGGTGAGGTTGGAGGCATGTTCACCGGCGAGTTCTCGGACCCTCTTGAGGGCAACATCGGAAGAATTGTCCAAATTATCAACCACAACAGTCTTGTACCCTCCCAACAGCAATTGAAGAACTGTGTGGCTTCCTATATACCCTGCCCCTCCCGTCACCAATATATTCATCTTCTCCGGCATCGTTTTTCCGCTCAATCTTTTGCCCGAGCCTAACCAGTATACAAAACTATCTGTACTCCTTTCTCTGCCAGTCTAGCAGAAAAAAAAGAGACTTCAGAATATTTATAGGAACAATGGGAAGAAGGAATGTCCCAGGAATCAATATGGACGGCCCCGCATTTATGCACAGCACGCAAATATAAGGTAGTATAATTGTGAGGACCAGGGAAAAAAAATTAGTAGCAGGCTAGTAGTCGTAGTATATACGTCTGTCGTAGGTAAGTTGAGCTTGGCAGGTGAAAAGGTTTTACTACTGCTTGAAAAGATTTGGGCTTTTGTTGTGGGACGGCTGAAAAGTTTTTGGTGAAGCGAATAAGAAGGCTAAATTCAAGAATCTGGTGACACATAGAATTATGATTTAATTCTTTTATATTTATAGCACCGGGGAAAAGGGCTAAAAAACAAGGAGCTGGAGCGCAGGGAAGGAAGGGGAGAGCTGGGGTTCACGAGCCACGTGGGGAGACGTTTATTCGTCCATTTAAGGAGGTCCCGACGCATACCGGATCAGAAAATGTCGGTTTTAGGTGGAACGGGCTGTGGGGCAGGTTGGGCGGCCGGATGGACGGGAGAAGTTGGCATGGATGACTAGAAAGTAGAAACAGAGGGTATTTGACTCTATGATCGACTTAATAAGACCTACATACAAGTTTAAATTTGACTCTATGATCGAACAATTAAATTTGCACACAACTTCAATGGTACGGTCAGTTTTCTTTTGATTGTAAAGTTTTGGGGCGACAAGTTTGAAGCAATTTATGAAACAATAATAGCAGTATCAATGAAGACTTAATGATGGCTTCATTCTATTTTAACAGTAGTGGGATTTTGCCATTGCACGAAACTTGTAAAGTGGTAGAGATTTATTTTCTCTACTTTCCTTGCTTGCTACATGCCACAAGAGTTTGTAGATGCGGAAAGTTTTGATACCCGAATCAGAGCAAGCACAGAACAAGGAATAAAGGAGGGATTGGATAAATTTATATGAGAGAGAAGGAGGAAAGGGGGGGAGACGGCTGGGGAAGGTGCCTTTAGGATAAAGGCACGGTTATCGAGTCCACATATGCTTTCTTTTCTTTTTTTGAGAACCACCCACTTTTCCGCCTTTAAGAGTTCAGTCTATTAAATTTTTCATATTCCTCCTTCCGCATGATGGCGCCAATAAATCACCATTTTGCTAAACCAGTTGCCAAAGGAGTCGCGCCAAGACGAGAGGACCGCTGCTACAAAAGTGGAGTATCATATTAGCCCACCTTTGCTTGTATTTACAAACTTGATGGATGGAAAAAGGCGAACCCAATTGTCACTTGCCTGGTTAAAGGATCACAAATGTTGATGAACTGAAAATGGTGAACCCAATTGTCAAATACCCTTATTTTGAAATGATTGACGGTGTACTTGCAATTTCACAAGAGTCATAGGCTCAAAATGGCTAACCTCAATTTGTTTTCAACAACCGAAATTACTGGAAATCACACAACAAAGTTAGATTAACACTCACGGGTAATCGAAATCCTGGTGCAAAGCACAATCTAAAGTGGAACCCACAAACCAACACCATCCAACCAATTAATAACTGAAAGTGCGGCCGAAAACCTTAAACCCAGAATAACTACCTCATAATCTTTCGATATTAGTCAAAATATTTTTTAGCTAGTGGACCAGAGCTCCAGCATGATCCAGCAAGTCTACAGGCACAGCACACATCTATTGTAGAGCTAAGGCTAGCATTTCATATGGGCCAAAAAGCATCATTGTGAAAATAAAACTTGGGATTGAATCATTTGGGAATTTTTTCTGAAAAGAGTATTAGTATTATCTTGGAGGAAAAAAACTCTAATTATTGTAAGCTGCTGCTAGTCTTTAAAAAAAAAAAAATTCAGAAATGCCAATTTCCATTTCACCCGCCTACAATTCTAGTGTTTAGTGTCAATTATTCTATTCTTGTACAGTGTAGAATCCTTGTGCTTTCCAATTATTGCGGCCCAAAACATGCCCCACGCTAGTTTTACAAACCGACTCGTCCAAGAATCAGGACCCACAATCACCGAATGAGCCTGAACTACCTAGTTAGCTAGCTGGAGCAACTAACAACTCAATTTGTCAGGCATATATCCTGCTCATCTTATCATTACCCATTTGACACCTATAACTCTAACGTGGCAAGCATCAGACAAGTTGCTCAAAAAGCAGAATGAAGTACCACCAAAAAGTTGAAGGATTCCTTCAGGAAAATACAGTCCCACCTGTTTTGACCTTCACACCCTGCGACTTACAGAATACCTTTGATAAGAGTAATAAACGCCCGCATGGAAGAAATCATCACTTGAATAAACAAGTTTGACTGAAAGAGAAGCCCAAAACCACTCAATCTAGTCATCCAACCTAAATCTTGACACCATTTGGAAATAGTTCGGAAAACAAAAAGGTAGATGTAGGAGAAGAGGGTAGGATCAAGATTCTATTCCTTGTCCACAGGAACCGGAAAGAATGCTATTTCAATTTATAGAGGATACAACTGCTTTCTGCATTGGGCAATGAAGCCCGCAGCCTTTAGCGAGTGTAAACAATTGGTTTGAGATGCCATCACTTGCATTCCACATGATCATGCTCTACTTGGTGCCATGGCAGAATGTTTGTAATGCATCAGCCATCCTAAACAGGAATGCACCTGCTACCAAATTCCATCTAAAGCAGTCTATTGCATGCCAAGTATGGGGAAGTGGATGTGCAACCATATAATAATCAGAGTACCTGGCTAGAAAATGTCGGCCGTTATCTGTCTAGAACCTGTTCTGCAGATGTGGGTTCAGTACTAAGAAGTCTTTCGGCCTCATCGTTTGCCTCTGCCTGGAGTCTCCATTTCTGCAAGCATAGATAATTTAGACTCTCATACGAAACAAATTAGTATCTCATATTGCTGTTTTGATCTCACTCTATGTAACTGAAACTGCAGAGATATACAGCATCAGGAGTCCCTACTTAAATTGCCCATTTTAGTTGTACCGAATAGTTTTGATACAGTGTATGTCTAAAATATCATGTATACAGCATCCTGATTATATGCTTCATAGTAATAAAACATGCCTCTTCAAGATTTTCAATCTCCATTATTTGCTGTATCTGTCCAGTAATATTTTCCTGCAAAGAGAAAATAACACTCAATAAGCCTCACACAACAACAGGAAGTTCATACAAGTAATACTACACTACGACTGAAATTAATGATTCAAGAACAAAGAGAAATGAAGCTTGCATGCGTTTGGACTTAAAAAAGTGGTGGAGAAACTTCTTTCAAGTGTGCATACCGCATTGGTTGCTGCTTCCGCAGCAAGAACATCAGAATCCATCTCTACCTCAATCTCTATCATTGATGAGATCTGTAAATGTACAACACCATTACATAATGTCATATGATACTTAGAGGCTATCTCACTCTGCAGCAAAGAGGCCACTATTTTATATCATGCTATGAGATTTTTTGTAGAAGTAACCTACTCTAGCATAGCTCTCAATCAATTCAATCCTTTTCTTAAGGGAACCCTCCAGTCCTTCACGAACCCTTTTGACTCTACTTCTTCGTGCTCTGGAGACGAAGACAAAATTTCATTAACACTTGAAAAAAAGAAACAAGGAGGCCTTCTACCGTAGTAGCTCAAATATAATCTGGTTTCAGCTGATGTTAATGATTTACCGATAGGAAGGTTCCCCAACAGCAAAAATTTTGTTCTCCAATTGGCACATGCGAGCCAACATCCAAACCTATAAATAGACCGTCCCAAAACAAAGAAACAAATCAGAAAAGTAGCAGATAGAAAAAAATCAATGTCTAGCTCATCAGCACAGTCACACGCTTGTAATATACATAGAAGGAAATCTGATGAAAATAAGTTGGATCATCCAATTTTGTGGAAGCATATTAATGACATTCTTATGTCTAATCCACTTTTTCTGCTTAACTTTTCTTGTTAAAAAGTTTTTGACAGCTGCACAGTGCTCTGGTCAGGGTCCTCTCACAATGATCAGAAAGTAAAAGTTTTTTCCAAATTTCAAGTCAGAATTGTAAAATCACAGTAGTTAATCTATAAAGCCAGTATTATCTTCATCAAAGGAAAGGGCAATGGGAATGAACTTGAATTGCCTTATGCATACAAACAAGTAAAAAGGCCCTCACATGACTGCAGAATATTAAGTGCAAATACCTCGTTTTCAGCAGCTTGCTTCAACTCCTTGATTCGAGATTGCAGTAAATCATACTGAGATAGCAGTTGCTGCTTGATAGCAATTGTGTCCACTAATCTTTGAGGAAGCTGGCCAAACAAGAAATGTTAAACATCCAATAACAAGTATCATTAATTTTCTTACAGATAATTAATCAGATTTAGATTACGACTTCTCAGGATAGTTCAAATAGGTTGGACCAAAAAGGAGAAAAGATTAAGAAGAAGAAGAAGCAAAATAGAAAAAAATTACTACAATGTCCTTGAACTTACTCGTGAAAGGAATGATTATAGGGAATGAGAAAGTCTTTTGAGAGAGAGAGACATTGAAGCAAAGATTAAAAGAAACTAGTGGTATTATCATAGATACGAACCTACAAATTTTCACAATGACATAAATACTTCTGATATGATGCGACCAGGGATTGAACCATGGTTTCTAGAATCAAGAGTGTATCACTCTACCACTAGGCCAATTGGTTGATGGCAAGACATTAATATATTCAAGTGTTTTCGTGTAGCATATTAGAAATAGCCATGTCATAAGTTCATCTGTCAATACATGGCAAGTAATGGACATTAGATGCAATCACGCACTCAGTAATGTACTTGCCTTGCTTAACTGAGGAAAAACCAGGCTATTCACAGTGGCTCCAAGGGCAAGCGAGGAAGCTGCAGCAACCAAAATTAACTGAGGCAAGTTGGAGTCTATGATCCCAGAGGCAGCATCTCCAGAGGCAACCACAGCAAGAAGAGGAAAGAGAACAGAGGGATTCATTAAGGTTGTTCCCTTATCTTTTGCAGGTGCCCTTAATAATGGTGATTCTCGACCATTGGTGTGGTTTGTCAGGCACATAGGTTCTCCAGGGAAGAAATTGGGGGCTTTTGGACTTAACTTCAATGGACCAATCTCCCTGTAGACAGTTGTTGGAGCAGCTGCAGCAATGGTCACTCTTTCTCCTTCTTGTGCAGGGAGATCAACAGTTTCAGTAGCAAACCTGTGTGTCCGTGCCATGCCAGAGGGTGTCTCCATCTGTAAAGAGAATAAAATGACAAGGAGTGCTACTCAGTCCCAGGCCAAAATATTCTGTTAGGTAAGCAATAACATTATGTTGTCCGGGAGTTGTTGATGAGACGACAGAAATAATACTTCACTTGTCTTCTGAGGTAAATTGTGCTAATGATCCAAAACATTTATGTCAATGGAAATTCATTAGGATTCAAATATTTGTGTGTAAATAGTTTTTGCAGTAAAAGAAAAAACTACAAATTCATGCTACAATTTAAATGTAATTAAGTTCAAAAGAAATGCACCACAACGGAATGAACAGCAGCTGGAATGTTCTGCTTTGCGATTTGCAAAAATCTTAGCCCCCTCTTCCATGCTGGAACATCCACGCTGCGTTCGGCAGTAGGAGATCCTTAGAAAAAGTAAATATGCCAAGATCAACATCAAACACAATTACTCAACATTCCAAGAAATAAGAAAAGGTGAGTTAAATGAAGGATGTCAGATATGTCGAACACATACTTGCATACATGCAATTGTAATAATTGCAAAGTCAGCATCTAAAGGTCCCCAATGACAAAGAACGCAACATTGTAAGAAAACCATTGAGTGATTGACATCAAGTCTCTTTTCTAGGTATCAAGAAAGTAAATATGTACCAAAATGTCTGTTTGACAGACAGAAAAAAGCTCATTAAAAACAAAAAAGAAAACATCATAACCAACCTAATTTCTTCAGAGTCTATACTGCAAATAGTGCCTGAAACAAGCTCGTATTGGTAGCGGCACTTTGAACAGGAAGCAATCTGCACAGTTGAAAATAAAAAAGGGATTTTTGAACTCTTGGAAAAAATTGAAATCTATCACCCTTTATGTTGTGTCTCAAACTCAAGGTAAAATTTTCTTTTCTTCCTAAGAATGCAATGTAGTAAAAGCAAAAACCAAAAAGAAAAGGGATATTTGGTCTCCTTTTTTTTCTCACGCAAATTTCTACCAACTAATCTGTAGTTGATTAACCAACACACTACTGTTTTATAAAATGTGCTAGTATCGATCTCCACCAGATTCACTACATACTGCCAGCATCCAAGTTCTTTTCACCAATGAAGACAAATGGGAGAAAGATAGAATATCTGATCCAGTTCTAATGGGGGTACCTGAATACCATGTTGTGGTTGAGCGACAGCAACAGCGACCATACAAATTGGACATCTGACAACTTTACCAAAAGGGACCTAGAAGCATACGTGCTGTTTGTTAGCTCAAAAAAGTATTCGAATCTGAGATGCCAGAATCACTGCTTCAAGTACAACTGATAATTAGCTGACTAATTATGTTGAGTTACATTTTAAATTCCATGATTCCCAAGACTCCCCCATTCCAAGAGACAGATCATTTGGTGACATAAAAATAAAGACTATCCAGATTTGATTGACGTGGTAGTAGACCAATACATAAGGATGCATTGAAGAAAGATCAGCAATGACATTTTGGCACAAGGAGTAACAGGATCCATATATATATACCTCCTCACTGGGCGATACTCCAACACGGCAAACACTGGTAATGATTCTGAGGGCATCTGAGACCCTAAGCGAGGATGCAAGACCTTGAATGAGTGAAGTGTAAGTATTTACATCTGGCCTCGGCCACTTCCATTTTTCAACAGAAGGACTTTTCTCACCAATATCTGCACCTCAAATCAAAGTTTTGGGAATGCCCCTTCGTAATGTTAAAAACGATACTATATAAACAATCTAAAACAGAGTCTCAAGGAATACATAAGATTGAGAAGAATCCTGAACTGAAATTGGTCGTCACAGAATGCTAACAAGTGATTAACCAGTGCAACTGTAAGCCTTGGCTCGTAAAGGAAAAGATAGATACTTTTCTTCTGAAGCCCAAGAAAGTAGGAAACACAGAGAGAGAGAGAGAGAGAGAGAGAGAGACCTGAAGTATCAAAGCTGGAGCGCATGGCAGAGAAAACAGCAAGAGCCAAGTTAGCATTGCCACGATCAATGGCCGCAGAGATAATCAAACAACAATCTGAACTAGTCACAACCCCGCTGCTTCTATTAGTTCTCTCAGCAATTCTATTCAACACTTGGGCTGCGTCCTCAGCTGCAGAGACCCAGTTAAGGAGTTCCTCATCCAACAATTCAGAGAGCAGTACCTTCCCATTTGCAGGAAGGGCTGACTCATTGGCGGACCCTTTAGTTGTAAATGTAGAAAAGGCTTGTTTTTTAGCAATACTACTAGTAGTAGCAGTTGTTGTTGTTGTTGTTGTGGTATTGTGGAAGAAGATGTAGAAGAGAGTGGTGGGGCAGGTGCTTGTTGAAGAGTAGTAGCAGGGGAATTTGTGGGAAGAAGGGAGAGGGAGGCAGGAACATAACAAGTTTAAGCTCATAATTTTACACCAGGTCACAAATTACAATGTTATGGGGATTTTGGAAGGTGGTTGAAGCTAGAAAAGTGGTTGCTTTTCTTGCTGGGACGGTGTTGAAAAATTGGGTGTGGGTGGGCTCTGAAATGGAGTTTGATGCTGATGCTGTTTCTCCACCATTTCTGTGGGTGTATGGTGGCGAAGGGGGTAGGTGTTTTGTGGTAGAAGATGAGGAATGAGAGGTGGTCAGTACATGTACAGATAGATGAACTGAATAGACGGGCGGGGACGCGATAGGACAGTCTCAGCGGTTTGTCAATCAACTCACACAACAATCATAAAGAGTTAAAATAAAAATGGAGGTGCGGGGAATCGAACCCCGTGCCTCTCGCATGCGAAGCGAGCGCTCTACCATATGAGCTACACCCCCACCCGCTTCTTTACTTTTCAATAGTCTTTTAGACAAAGCGATGCAGTACAACAATTTCCCGCTCCGCATCCTCCAGTTTCATTTTGCGTATCATTTTCTAATGGGATAATTTCACAAACCTCCCCTGAGGTTTCTGACACTTGCACTGAGACCCCTCCAGGTTCTAAAAATTTCACCTAGCTCCCTTAGCAGAGTATTGTGGTCCATTGCTGACATGCAGAGCGCTGAAATGACCTATTTATCCTCAGAGGATGGTTTAGATGACTGACATTAACTACATTGACAAATGCATCTGGAGGTTGGTAATTACATTTAACTAGAATAATCGAAATTTAATGTCTAATGAAAGTGATTAAAAAACCATTACTCCTAGGCAAAACATACTACAATACTTGCCAGTTTCCATAAAGAGTTGATATGTTATGGACAATTTATTTTTTTTTTAACTTTCACATATTTAATTTATATTAAATACAAAACATAATAGTTTTTCTTTGGGCGCTATTTAACCAATTTTTTTCATAAAGAGCTGGTATGTTTCCCATAAAGAGTTGGTACAAAACATACTATACATGCTAGTTTCCCATAAAGAGCTCGTATGTTATGGACAATTTCTTTTTTTTTTTTAAACTTTCACATATTTAATTTATATTAAATACAAAACATACTAGTTTTCCTTTGAGCGGTATTTAAATTTTTTTTCATAAAGAGTTGGTATGTTTCCCATAAAGAAGTGATACAAAACATACTATAAAACTTGTCAATTTCCCATAATGAACTGGCATATTATGGGCAATTTCTTTTCTTTTTTTTAACTTCCACATATTTAATTTATGTTAAATACAAAACATACTAGTTTTTCTTTGGCGCTATTTAACCAATTTTTTCTATAAAGAGCTGGTATGTTTCTCATAAAGAGTTGGTACAAAGCATACTGCAAAACCTGTCAGTTTTCCATAAAGAGCCGGTATGTTATGGGTAATTTCTTTTTTTTTTTCAACTTTCACATATTTAATTTATGTTAAATACAAAACATACTAGTTTTCTTTTGAACTGTATTTAACTAATTTTTTTCATAAAGAGCTGGCATGTTTTCCATAAAGAGTTGGTACAAAATATACTATAAAACCTGTCAGTTTCCCATAAAAAACTAGTATGTTATGGGCAATTTCTTTTCTTTTTTTTTTAAACTTTCACATATTTAATTTATATTAAATACAAAACATACTAGTTTTCCTTTGAGCGCTATTTAACCAATTTTTCCCATAAAGAGATGGTATGTTTCTCGTAAAGAGTTGGTACAAAACATACTACAACTTTAATAATCATCTCTACCTTTTTATTAACAAGCAATCTTGTACTAATATAGGGAAGAAGAGGGTATTCATGAAATATAAATGTCATCTCTATCATGATAGTAATATTTTAATCCTAATTGGACTGAATTGTTATCAAAATTTGAAAAGCAAGGGAGCTAGGTGAAAGTTTTAAAACCTGGAGGGGTCTCAGTGCAAGTGTCAGAAACCTCAGGGGGAGTTTGTGAAATTATCCCTTTTCTAATTTGTCTGGAACAAGGAGTAATATGCCCAAACTTTGCGGCTTAATTTTTTTTTTGTTTCCATGACTGAAATTAATTCTCATCGTAATTGCTGGAACAAAAAATATAGCACCGCTATTAAAACAACTGGTGCATTCGCACAAGGCTACCTCACAAAATTTAAGTTGACACAAGACACCAGCACGCAGGCAGAGTAACGTTGTAAGCAAAAAGACGAGGAGGTGAAATGGTTCCGATCAGCTGTCCGTCGAAGAAAAGCACAAGAGCAACAATATGAATAGAAAACCCTCCTCCCTCGAAGTACGGACGTCCTGTTATATCTCCTGGACTAAAAAGCACATGGAGCAACAATATGAAAAGCTTTCCGAAAAAAACTCCTGGCTGGCCCATTGACCGAATCTTTCCCCCCATAGATGAGCTTTAAACCACCTAATGCAAGGCTATCATCAACAATCTCCTCTAGACCACCTAATGCAAGACTACTATCAATAATAACCCCGGGACTATGATGCATTCCAATTACAGCCAAGCTGCGGAAGGAACACCTAGTCAACCATCACCAGAATCCTAATTTCAACACACACATCATCCAGCAGCACAAGGCCTGGAAGTATGCCTTGCATTCTGTGGGCCAAAAGACTACATGAACTTGTTGCATTGCAAATAAAAAATCAGTACCCATACTGAAAGCCTGAATATCCAACCATTGATAAAAAGCATGACTTGTAAAGAAAAAAAAATGCTATACATAACATTTGAACCCCAAAGCAAGAGAATGTTGCTGGGACATTGCAAATCAACTTTATAGAATGTTATATCCAAACTAACAGCAGTTTGCTGTTCCCCAAACTCTAAACCTTCTTATTAAAGTACAAGCACCTTCCTCCAGCAACCTAGGAAATCTAGATGTTCTAGCATGAATTGGTATCACTTGCCAAAACGAGCTCTTTGCCATGGAGGTAATCGTTGGCCACCACCATTTCTTTTTACAGGGTTGTTCTGTTGAGACAAGACTTTCATCCTTTGCTCTTTCATGTCTGCAAACAATGAATCTAGAGTCTGTGGCCTCTGCTTTGGTGTCACCTTGACCTGCTGCTGAGATTGCTGCACAAGAAAAAGAAGCTTTGTCAAACATCACTTGACCTGTTCAAGTACAACCCCCAAGAACAAATAGGGCAAGTCGAAGAGGCCCCAATAGCTGATTAAGATACAATGTGGTCCTACCCAAACACATTAAAGGTCCTACATTGGTTGGTAGTGAACTGAATTCATAATAGTTGCCACTATATACGCAATATTGAACAGAGGAAAAAGAATTAGCCAATCCTTCCCAATGAGATCCATCAAGATTGGTCACATTTAAGGAGCCACCAACAATTTCTTGAAAAATAAGAAGTGTATACCTTCATATTAAAGCCACCCCCGTTCACAGCCCTTCTCTGGACCATTGGAGCACCAACCCTGCACAAATATACAAACCATGATTGAAAGTCCAAAAGGAAATATTCACCAAATGAACCAAGCTTTCAAGCATGACTGGAGGTTCGAGGTCAGCAACAATACCACCCACATGTTAGAGACACTTACCCTCACTGTTTAAGGTATTTTCCAACTAACACAAGTGTAAGACAAACCATAAACAGTATAAAACAAGTTACAATCACGATGATTCCTGGATCTTTTGCCTTCAGCCAGTCTTGCCTCAAACTGAATATGCTATAAGCTAGGTACATATGAATAACCTCCACAGAAGCAGAAATTTAATACATTATCCAATCTGCCCAATTACAGAATACAAGCTCCACTGACTCCTCAGCAGCGACTATCATTACAAGCCCAGAAGCAAGTTTGACAGGCTTTTCCAAGCATTCAATATGCAACACCATACAATTCAGACAAGTTGATAATACTACCCATGCAGCTTCCCTCCCAAGATGAGAAAAAATACAACAAATAGAAAATTCCGCATCCAGCCACCGAAATGAATCAACACCCAATGCATACTAAGCACACGGCCTGGGAAAAATATAAACTCAAGGTTGATATATAACAACCAATACAAGCATCAAGAATACTGCTCCAAGAATTGCAAAATCTTTGGAGAGTAATGCATTTTATGTGCCAGAGGAAATTTGAAATAGCAAAGAGATCTTGGTACTCCATTCCCCTGAAGACAACACAGAAGACAGAAAGGTATTCACTATCCTGCTTTTGTCGGCCCTCACAATATAACAAGATGTGACCTCATCAATACCAATACATCACTGGCTCTTATAACATGCATTTCAGCAAAAGTTCAAACTTCATCAGCAAATGGAGATTCACAAAAGCTTCTTTGAGGTACCCCTTCAATCAATTAAACTCTAGAAACATCTACCAGTTATGCAGGGTAGCAAACCAGCTCATACTTTACCCCAATAACGTAAAGCAAAATAATCAAGACGACTCTGTCAATGACAAAGCAAACCACTTAGATGCAATATAGCATCATGTGCATATTCTCTTCTTGTCTGATATTCGCCATAAAAGCTTACACTTCACCTTAAACTGAAGAACTGATATTCTTACTAGCTCCAAAAAGCCAAATCAGCATAACCCCAATTCAAGAAATTAAACAATTTCAACCAAGACGCTCAAACTTTTAGCCCAACCAAATGCTGCATATCACGAAAGCCAAGGGAGTACAATTTCTGAACCTTGTGTACCAACTCTACTTGCTTAAAGTCATAAAAAAGATGCTTTGGTCCTAACATCAACCAAAAAGTCCCAACAATGGCATCCTCTTTCTGATACAACAAGAAGTGGCAGAAGTAAAAGCCATGAATACTACTGAGGAACACGATTTACCTGCAAAATGTTTGAAGTGTTTACCACAATTAATTAGCATGACTGAAAACTCCAAATCTATAAATTTTTTGCCAACTATTAAACACGACAATCATAATTGTCATAACAGGGCTCTCATCCACTGCATTTGAAACAGCTCATACGTTTTGTATTCCAACATACCTCGGCTTATTAACATTCACTGCCCTGATCCCATTGAAAGGTCTGTTACGGATAGGAATGGCTGCAGCTTTTCTTGCAGCCTCAGTTGCCAAAGGGAATTGGTTTCCCTGAAAATTGGACCTCCTCTGACCAAGGGCACCCTAGTAGGAAAATTTTGAATTTAATAATCATCTCAAGTCATTGGAAACCAGATACCCCACTTCACTTCTAGGGAACACAAATATCAATGTCACAATCAGCACAACTTAACAGTATACCTGTCTCATGGTAGACCTTGCATCCATAAACCTCTGCACCTTTGCCCCTTTATCTTGGGTAACATTATTCACAAATTTCTTACTTCTATTCTGAATAGTTCAAAAAGAAACTGTTAAACAAGGCCAAATGCCAACTAATCCAACATTGAAAAGTCGAAAGAAATATATTTCTTACTGAAACTCTCTGCTTCCTGCCTTTAGATGTGTTATTTTTTGACATTTTGATGATATCATCTGTGTAGTTATATGCCTTAACATCAGTACCATTGGGAATTCTTACATTAATTCAATAAAAGATTGCAGCAATATGTACAATTGCTAACATGCGCACCTAAAGTCATATCCATTTTCTTCTCTGTCAGGGCAATTGCCTCACTTGTAAGCGGTTTACTAGCCATCTGCCATGATAAAGAACGATAAACAGTATTGAATGACAACAGGATATCATATAATAGCTTACTCAAGTAAAAACCAAATGAAGAATCAAGAGATAATGATTTCAGAAATTTTCCACATTCCTAAATTGTAAGAGAAGAAAAAGAAGGGGCTCAGAAAACAACTACACAAGAGCTGAGGAATTAAGTATGTCATTACCAAGCAATCTTCAGAACACGTTATGCAGTCGAACCAAACTCAAGAAATTTTCCAATATACTAAGCATCAATAGTCTCTGTTTTGTCCTACAACCAACAATAACGAAAGGAATCCTCACCTTCCAACCCAAACAGTAACCAAGAACTACTGAATCCCAAAGAGAGGATTTGTCCTCAAACCACAAAAATGCATCAAAACAAGTTCTTTCATCCAGGATAAAACAACAAAGGATGACAAGGTTTTGATGATGCACAGGAAATTTTTTCTTAGTTTCCCTAATTTCTGAGAATCAAAAAAACTGTCCGAACCAAACAATTGCTTGACAAAACTTACAACAGTTGCCATGAATCCAGAAAGTCCAGAAACCATAATAAGTTGGTTAATCCTAAATTTTCCTAAATTCAAAAATTTTTAAAAAAAGGTTGAAGCAAAAGGGAAATGCAAAACAACCGTTACCCACACCCAAATAGTAAAAAAAAAAACAAAAAAAAAAATGACATACAACTTCAGGAACCAGTATAACCTAATATTAGCATAACTTCTGACCACATCCAAAATCAATCAAGAAACAATTTCCAGTACTTCGTAAATCAAACACTCAAACTTCAACCGCATAAAACACAATTCTATTACTAAAACGACAATAAAATAAAGCATGTAAAAAAACAGCCGCATCAATAAGTAACAAAATAAATTTAAAAAAAGGGGAAAAACATCTAAATCTATCAAAAGATTCAGATTTGAGGAGAAAACATACCTGTTAAGAAGTTGAAACAAAGACCAACAAAAAATTTGAGTTAGGAATTGGAAGGCGGCTTTGGTTAGGGTTTGTTGTGTAGAAGACGGAGGAAGAGAGAGAACCTGAGAAAAGCACCGGCGAAAAGAAGGAAAAGGACTTAACTAACCGATTTAGGTTGAGGTAAAAAATTTTTATAGGGGGTTCTAACGATTGGCGGGTTTTAATATCCAGAATTTACCGTCGGCTTATGAATTGGGATTTAATTTCCAGCTCGAGTCCGGCTGTACAGCGAGTGGGTAGATCTCATGGTGCAGCCTCTTGTATCGTGTGAATTACTACGTAAGCCACCCACGGAACCTTGGTGCATGCTTCATTTAACCAATAACAAGATGCCACGTTGTTCTCAGTTTTTTTTGTTTTTTGGGTGGGAAAAATGGTAAGCTTTAAGGCACACTCTAACCCATGTGCAATTAATATTTATCAAAATTATCTCTTTAAAAAATTTTTTATGAGTTTTATGGGTCAAATAAGTGTTTTTTTATGGATTTTATGGGTCAAATTCCATTATAATTATAATGTAGATAAAGCATATAGATATATAATGAAAGTGAAGCATAATACATGGGAGTTGGGAGTTGGTGCAAGGGAGTTGTAGCCCGTGGAAGACTAAACAAATAACTATCTTCTGATTCAAATAACTCCGTTTGGATTAACTATTTCTTAGGGTGTTTTTGAAAAATTTTATTGTAGCAGATTTTTAGAATATATTTTGGGATATTTATGAGTAGAAAAGTTTCTATAATATATTTTGAGATATTTTTTAAAATTTTTAAAAAATTTAAACTAATTTTTAGATTATTTTTTAGAGTACTTTTTAAAAATTTTTATTGTATTTAAAAATCTAGTTTTAAAAACAGGGGATTCCCTGTTTTTGAAAGGTTTTTTTAAATATATATATATATATTTGGATAAATTTGTCCTTATAATTAAACGTATATTAGAAATTTTAAAAAAGTAACACTCTGTGTTTACACCGTATAACAACACTCTCCCTTCATATATTACTAGTTGCAAGGCATATAATAATGTGTGTGCGACTAATAGGAAAAATATTTGTAAAATTTTTTTATTATATTTATTGAAATCGTTTTTAGTTTATCAGTAGATAGTCGATGAGAATTTTATCAGTGTAACCGTTATCATCCAAATTAATTGTGGGTTTACAAAAGATGCTACGGTAGTTTTTATCTTAATGGGTTGTGGAAGTTAAAAAAATTGTTTGATCTTATCATACACCAAACCAAACCCCTACTCTTACATTATTATAATGGAAACTAGGGGGAAAAGCCCACGCAACGCGTGGGAGTTTAGTGTCTATAATTAAAGATGGTTAATAATTATTATTTGATATTTTCTAGTATAAGATTGAAGTATGATAATTTTATTATGTGATATTAAATTAAAAAAATCTATAAATTACATATTGAGTTAAAAAAATATAATATGCAATAAAACATAATTATAAGATACGATCAACTACTTTGCATCTAACCTAGTGTAATAAAAGACTTATTTATATCTGCTCATGCACTTTAGAGATATTAAAATTTGTTATTTAGTTTGAATTTGATCTTGCTATGAGGGCAATCCACTACATTATCTTATCATATAAGTGAGATTTGAATAATTAGCATACTTGAAGAAATCATTACTAGTAGAATTTCGGTTCTTACAAGCCAAATTCTTGAATTTATATTGATTATAAGGACATATATCATCACGAGGCCTTCACATTGAGCAAGCAATTAATTATAATTTATTATATGATTTAGAACATATAGTAAAGCATCTCCTTCTCGATAGGGGTTACAATCACGAAATATCAGTTTTGTGTTAGTTGCAAAGATATACAACAACTAACATGCTAATTTAGATGAATAATTACCTCAAAAAAGTACTAAAGCGTCTTAATCCACTCAATTTAAGAAAAATAATTAAAAGTAATGAGGTACATGCTTTAAATTTGTAGCCAAATAACTTTAAGTAGATAGTTAAACATATTGGCAAATCAGATGAAGTGAAAAATTGTCTAAATGGAATGGTCAATAAAGTAACAAATGATTTGAAAATTATCCTAACTAATAATTAAAACAACAAAAGAAGTAGATGTAATCTATAAATGGGAAAATTTATGATGATAAACTTATTTTAAACCATAAATAACAATTAACAAATGTGGTCTCTTCCTTATCATGCTTGTCTAACATGGGCAGTTGAATTAAAATACTAAAAAATTATTGCACATACAACTTGCACTATTACAGATTTTTTACAACAAAAAAGTAAATTGGTTAAAGAAAACATATCTATTGAAAAAGGTGTTACAAAATAGGGAAAAAGAGTAGCTAATGTAACAACATTTGAATTAACATCTATGATAACGGCCAAGAAACCAAACTTCTCTACTAATTGACATTAATTGTGTCTTAACATCTATATATCATAACTTTGCAAATAACTGATGAGAAAGGCTTTAAGAAATTAAAAGACTTAGATATTAATACAATTAAATAATTAGAAGGGCTTTTATGTAATTTCATTAAAACACAAGCTGAATTCAGTTGTACCCAATGTTTAATCGGATATCAAACAATGTCACATATCAAACTTATCCTTAGTTTTAAATGTTTAAAAGGACATCCAAATAATTACAATACTCATATTCAATACTCTAATTGCATTTCAAACACTCTCATATTTTCAAAAAAGCCCCACCCTTGCGGTTGAAATTCAAGCCCTAAACTCATTCTTATATAGTATAAGGATAAGGATATTATATTAGCCATCGATGCACACTCTTTTCTGTTGGGTTAATGGACGTAGATTCATTATTTGACAATAATATCTAGTTATAGTAAATTAAAAGCTTAATACAGAAAAATTATAAAAATCAAACAAAAAATAAAATCATGTAAATATTTGTAAGTAGTTATGT
Organism: Coffea arabica; assembly: GCF_036785885.1. Taxonomy (NCBI): domain Eukaryota; kingdom Viridiplantae; phylum Streptophyta; class Magnoliopsida; order Gentianales; family Rubiaceae; genus Coffea; species Coffea arabica. Next base: position 45,537,446 of record NC_092325.1, on the reverse strand, counting down.
TTAAATGATATATATGTATTTCATTAGTTGTGTGACTTTAGTGGTTGAATTGATCCAAGTTACTCATGAGAAATAATTCGAAGAGTGAAAAAAGGAATTCTAAAAAGTAACAATTGATTGTTTATATCAAACTATCTCATTTCACTTTATTATTGTGTGCATACACATACACACACTAACACATTAGCGATCAATGTATACTCGATATGTGTGCAAGTGATAAAAAAAAACTTATGTTGACTTGATGAATGTAAATTCATTATTTGATAACAAAATATAGTAGCAGAAAAATTAAAAAAGTTAATACAAAAAATCATAAAAATCTAACAAAAAAAAAATTAAATCATGCAATTATCTTTCAGAGGTTATGTTTAAATGATAAACATGTAATTCATTTGTTGTATGATGTCAGTACTTGAGTCGAAGTGGGTTAATGGTGAAAAGTTATTTGACGGATAAAAAAAAAATTGTAGAAAGTGACAACAGATTATTTACACCAAATCATCTGCTGCCGCTTGATTATTGTAGATATACATACGAGTTCTTAAGAGCAAACCTAACCCCTCTACGAGTTAAAGTGCCCTTCTTATCATCACTTAAGATGTACGTATGAATTCTCAGGAGCAAATATAACCCCCATTAGGAATCTAACCCCTCTTTTGTTTATAGTACTAGTATTTGTTTCAACCCTCTGTATTTATCTAACCCCCTATTCTCTTTATAGTGCTAGTATTTGTTTCGACGGGATGTTGTTCTTCAATAATAATTATTTTTATTTATCTTTTATCTTTCATCCCTCTTTACATTCTTTTCACCTAGACCCAAAATTCGAATCCTGAATTTGATAATGGAGAGAACTCCAATTTTACTATAGTGTTGAAGTACTTACAAAGAGGTTGTTTTGCATTTTAATCGCATTGCTATAATATCGGTAATTGTACATCGTATTCGGTAATAAATGCATCATTCATGGATCCAATACCGTCTTCAAAGGTGCATCATTCATGATGCATTAGCGGTTGGTCATAGGTAGAGAAACGAACTGTCAAGGTAAAACTGCATTGAACTAAGTCATGTGCTAATTAATTTGAGGAAACAAATTATTGCTATGATTTTCACAGCGAGTTTGTTCCACCAAACTATTTTAATGTGTTGTTCCTCGCCCAAACACATGCACATTATTTTGATAATTTTGTATTTATCCACTCTTTGACGTGGACAGAAGTTGCAGAAGAAACGGTAAATTAAAGAAAAAAATTGGCTCAGTTGACTCCATAGACCCATTTCTCTGCATTGCTTGTGTAGCTAACCAACTCATCGGGCTTGAACCATAGGCTGATTTCATCCTTCGCAGTTTCAGGGCCATCGCTTCCGTGAATAATATTTCTGAAAGCATGAAAGCCAATACAAATTCGACACGTCCAAACATACTAAGCACGTAATTCTAAAGACCAAACAGCTTATAGAAAAACAAAACCACTTTGACATATAGAATCTTACCTTCCAACCACAACAGCTAAGTCACCTCTAATGGTTCCAGGTTCTGATTTCTGTGGATCTGTAGCACCAATAAGTTTCCGGCCATATTTTATTACTCCTTCGCCTTCCCAAACCTGAACGAGCAAAAATGCGCTCAAAAGTTTTTGTCGGTTGCATAAGTAGTCAAACAGAGCATGGCAGAGTTTGGTTCATCTTACCATTGCAATGACAGGACCAGAGCCTAGAAAGTCACAGAGGCCATTAAAGAATGGTCTTTCCTTGAGATCATGATAATGCTTTTGTGCAAAGTCCTTCGAAGGAACCACAATTTTGATTGCCACGAGTTTGAAACCTTTGCGTTCAAAGCGGGATATGATTTCTGCAATCTGAAACTCAGGAACACATTTTTAGATCAAACAAAGATGCTCAATGAGATACAGAGAACATGAAAAATAATCCATTTCTAGATGATGAACTGAATTGAAAAGCACAATCCAGGCCTATTCTCTCAAGAGAGGACACCAATACACAAAATCAGTAAAAAGGAACAGAAAAGTGTATAACATATTTCCAAGAGGGAAGTTTCCAGTCAAGCGCCATGTTAAACGGTTGGTAATCAATTCGGAAATCAAAATAAGCAAGGTGTCCCTGTAGGACGACAGAATAATTTGAATGCATCATACCAGTCCTCTTTGCACCCCATCAGGCTTGATGGCAATAAAAGTGCGTTCCAACTAAATAGAGAGGAAAAGGCGCAGAATCAGTCACAAAGAAAACTCTGACAAACAAATACTGTTGGCAAAATTTTGTGTGCATGTGTATGTGAGGAGCAGTAGGATGAAAGGAGAGCAAATAATGTACCTCTGCAGCATGTGCTTCTTGCTCTGTGAGCATGTAAGCTGCAGAATCAAAGCAAATTGAAAGAATAATAAGTACTGGTTGTCCAACGTGGCTATTGTAATGCACAATCCAGAGCAACTTAAAGTATCTGGTTTGGAGTTTAAAAGTAAACAAGCGATCAAAATGACTGATTCTACTCACAATGAAGTGAAAGACAAACTTCCAGATCATGATTTTATAAGACCAAAAGGATCTAAATGTTCAATTTCTAGTACAAACCGAATTTGCCCATATGTGTGTGTGTGTGAGAGAGAGAGAGAGAGAAGGGGGGGGGGAGGGAGATCACAATCTACAGTTTTGAACCTCAAGGAGCTATTGGAGACTCAATTTTTAAGCATTATAGGCAATAATGAAGTTCTGTCGGGCGAGAAAAACAAGGCAGTAACTGATGCTCGAGTACAACCTGAACAAACTAATTCACCCCATTCGATGCATTAGAAATAAGAATGGAATAATTACTGTAGAAGAGGTCCTGGATGCCACAATGCTAATGTTAAGCCAGGGACAAGGCTCCTCTTCTTTTCACTTGAATTTATGATGTATAGAATTTCGATTCTAAGCCTACAAGAGGACGTTGCCCACGTATTGGCTGATTCAAAACTTATTTCCAGAGTGCCACGGTCATACTGTTCTGGCTGCTTATTGATGAAAAGTGCTCTTAATGCCAGAGGTGACACATATAAGAACATATGGTTAAACTAAAAGATCCAGCAACCTTAATCCAACCTCCGATTATCTTAACCATATATATCCACAAAGAAAGCGGCTGGAACAAAGCAGTGAATTTGACATATAAATTTAGTAACTGGAACCTGCTGCAGGGAGGGCAAGGAGCCCTGAAATCCAACTTCTAGAAGCATGTCCTGGATCCACCCTGCTATGTGCGGCAAGGGAAGTTGCCCTTCCTCTCAATGAAACTGCTGCTGCAGCTGCTGTTGCTCGCCCTTCTGCAACCAAAGAAATATATTCACTACTTATATTGCTTCAGGTAAGCATTAACACAGGTTCGCTGAAAAGCTAGTAATGGTGAGATTTGTTTCCCAATGTGCAAAAACAGACAAAATGACAGATTAATATATTAATCTATCCGCTAAGATTGATTGTCGAGAGACACGAGCGACGAGACACAGGCGGAAAAAATCAGAGAGAAGGCACGAGTATTTGCAGATGCCCAGATGGAACAGAAATCTGAATGTGATTTTATCAATTCAATTCGGAAACGAACATTCTTCATTAATTCCAGGAGAGCAGGGTCACAGACGGCAGCATGTCAATCTAATACACCTACAAAGAGTTACAAAAACAGGCCTTGTCCTAGGCTTACCAAAAACTCCACCAGCACTCCTCTGACTCAAATCGACAAACAAACAATCTTGAAAGACTCACAACACAAATACGCCAATACCATAATGATTTTTGCACATACTTCGAAAAGAGTATAAAAAGATTCAATTTTGACTTCTTTCTTTCATTTGTCCGACAAAAAGAAGAACACTTGTCAACTTGCATGCGGAGTTGAAAACCAACAATGCAAAAAGGCCAACTACTAATGAAACGTACACAGCAAAATTTTAAACCAGAGAGAATAAAAAAGTTATCAAAACATAGGAAGAAACAATTCAAATAATTCGAGTAGCAGCAGCGACGCAAGTAATTTACCGGAAAAGGCACGAGAGCTCTGCCTGGTGGATGCAGAAAGAACAGTCCTTGCAGCTCGTGCAGCGGATCTGCAAATCTCGGATCTCATCTTTCTTTCTTTCTTTTTTTTATATATATATTTCCCTTTTCCGAGTTTATGTAATCGAACTTTATGAAAAACGTGGAGCTGCGGCTTCTGGTTTTGAGGTGAAAAGGTCAAAAAGAGAAATGAGTATATAATGATAGGAGTGATGAGTGATGTACTTTTCTCCTGGATTGAGTGAGCGAGCTTTTCTGCTTCTGCTGCTGCTTCTAGGAGTAATGGATTTGATTCGGTAAAGCAAAGTACACCGTACACTACACAAAAGTGCAGCAATGGCATTGTACATTATGCATTTAGGTGTGGTACGTCGAGTCCTTCTTTGACAACTGGCAGTTATCATATTTACCCAGGTTAGATAGAGACCTCAGAAGCTACTCACTGGTTACGTCCACTCCTCAGTCAAAACGCTACCCGAATCTTTGGGACTTTTGTGGGTTCAGAAATGGCCTACGGGCATCTGCTTGCGACGTCGTAGTGGTTGTTGTTCCTTTCTCTTTTCTCGTTTGGTAAGTTGGCTATTGTGTCGTCATGTGTGAGTGAATCACGTGTGATGCAATTTTGGAAACTCGGACTAAATTTATTTAAATGAGGAAAAAAATTTCTTTTTTTTTTAATGCTTTTTGGTCACTTCTGGACCCGGGATGTGCTTCGCCCTTTTTCTTCTTGTCTTCTACAGATATATTTTGAAGGAAGCATTTTGCAATGCAAGTGAGAGTGGAGGAGCTTCTTTCGTGAGAGAACAAGGAATGCTCCCTGTTACCAGAAATGAGAGTTGGCAAATATCACGATCGGACTTGTTTGAATGCCCCATTTTTTCAAATAATATTTTGCTTGTATCATAAACATATTTTTTAACTCATCTTTTTATATTTTCAATCACCTTTTTATCTCACATATATCACATCACAAAAAAAGTTACAGTAATTATTTCAAATAACGCTCCATCCAAACAGGATCATTTATACGTCAAGACAGGTTTCTTTTTTCTTGCTGTATCACTTTATTCCTTATTCTAATCTGACCATGCTTTTGTTCGATGGAATAAAGTGGAAAGACGCACTAATTGCCACTGCCAGTATTGGAATAGTTTTACAGTGAATGACTTTGTTGGAACTCCATGTACATAAAGAAAATGTTGATGTTCCATCACCCGGCCAAAATCAAATGGTACATAATTTTGCCGCATAATATTTGTCTTGTGTTGTGTTGCTGCCAAACCATGAAAGCACAAACTTTGGCGTATCTCAAATATCACCACTACGCTTGACAGCATGTGAACTGTATCTACCACGGCCCAGAGAAATAAAATCGTGACTTCTAAAACCTTTTCACAAAAATTAGTAGTAAAAGGCTAAAAGCACCATTGATTATGGTTCTAGCTGGAATGGGATATGTACAAATCACACAGAATAATTTCTCGTTGTTGCAGTCAAGAGTCAGGAATCAGATGCTACTATTTACAACATGTTCGGCAGTATTTACGGTTCAAGCTTGAACATGTAACCCAGTCAAGTCTCCCTTGAATCATCAACAGCTTTAGACTCAGATCCCAATTTGCAGTCGATTTGTAATGCTTCCAACCAAACATCCACCTAAGGCGAAAAGAGAAATTAGCGAGACCTGTGTCCACATGTTCATCCAGTTTCTATCAACTGAGGAGGGAACAATTTGTGGATTAGGGTTTTTCCCTAATTCTAAAACCATTTGACTCATTTCTCACTTGTAAGATAATGGTCAAATTCTGAAAGAGAAAGTCCTGCACAAAATAACACGTTCTGGGAGGTCTAGAGTTGGCTTTTACTCATAATCCACTAATGAGGTCAAGAAGAACACCTTCCCCCCAAAAAGAACAACAACTACCTGCACGTCGGAAGCAGTTGAGCACTCATAGCGCAGGCCATGACGGGTTAAGATGAAAAAGCAATATCGGATTTCCTCATCTTCTCGTGTAAGGTTTGGAAGACGACCAACTTCAACCACATCAGACAGTAGTGTGGAGTCCTGAGGACTCAAATCTGTAAATTGTCACATATAAGCTCATTGACAAAGAGTACAGAAAGTATGGATGCTAATATTTTACTAGCTGCAAGAAACAGTTGGAATGGAATTCCACAATTTTCAAAATTACAAGTGAGATGCAGCCCAACCCATCGCATTTTACATTCTGACAATGACAAGCATCAATAAGTGAGATTAAACAATGGAGAAAAAACTTGTTAACTCTGATGTGCTATTATTTTGTGGTAAGCCATTAATGTATAAAAAGGATAATAAATATGTGTAATAAGTCACCAAACACCATCTATATTTTATGGCTCAATTAACAACAGAACATACTGTGACATGTACAAAAACCAACCCAAGCAGACAGAAGATTACATGTACTCTCTACCATCTAAGATTATAAAGAATCTATGAGCACTTTTAAATACAGAAGTCTCCAACAACTTTGATGTGAATGGACATGCATACTTTGAAGAAAAAAGTCACTGCTGAAAATTAAGACTCTGATTGATTACCAGTCGATGCCAAATACAGAAAAATACACGATCCTTGGAGGACAACAAAGCGTGGAAGCCAGTCGTCAACCTCAGCATCATCAAGAGGAGGAGGTTCTCCTGGTAATGTTGCCCATCTCTGCCAAAGAAATGAGATATATTGTAATGATGTATGCAAAGTGCAGACAGCACACGGGGTCTTACTACAAGCATATGGTTAGAATTGAAAGAATTTGCACGGTCCCTACCGTTCTCAAGTACAAATAGCCTGATAGACGAGCAGATCGCAATATTTCATCAAGATGTTCCAGCCTGTATAAGACAGGAAATATTTTCAGGCAACATACTTTTTAAATATGCTCCACGGTATCTACATTAACTATTCCAGACGCGATACGGTCACGAGAACACACACACACACAGACACACTCATATGAATGTGGAAAATAGACACGATTGCTCGATCAAAATTGGAATTGCCAAGTAATCCATGACTTTTTATTTCAGTCGATTAATTCAAAACAAGATATTGCAGAGAGAGAGAGAGAGAGAGATGTTGAGCAATATATCTATTGACTCCAAAACAATTGACCCACAAAAGGCTTTCGCTTATAACTTGAACAATGAATACAAATTATCATCAACATTTGATCCAAGAGCTTTTGTTGTGATGATTTTTTATTCTTTTTTATCCTTGCTATAATATGAGCATATGAATTGAGACAGCTTTGCATAGCGAAGCAGTTGAATTTAGACTTATTCATTGTATTTCTATGTCAGAACTTTAATGAGCTTTTACTTTTAGCATAATTGTGAGAGCTAGGAAGAGGAAACATGTACTTGCAAAACTAAATCTATGGGTAATCAAAAGATCAAAAATATAGCATGAAAACCGCCATACTGGGCTTTCAGGTGGGCTTCCCTCTCTTCCAAGTCAGTTATCTCTGATCGAAGAGATGCAACTTCTGTGGCACTTAGCACAACCTGTAAAATGCACTCACTAGTTATCCACAATGTACCATATTACTAAATCATGAAGTTCAAGATAATGTGTAATCAACCTTTTCCTGACCATCCGTTCCAGATATCCAAGGTAACCCCCGTAAACTAAACAAGTTCAACATTGATGCGGCACTCTTTAACTGTCTTCGAGCCCACAAACTGCTGTGGGACCTATCCTAAAACAGAGAAGATGAAATTAATTCAAAAAAAGCAACTATTTACATGGTATCTTTCAAGGAGATATACCTCAAATAACTATTAGTTCTTGAATCTGTAGAAGAAGTTTGACTTTGGGGATGATCTGCATCAGACGTTGAAGCTTGAAAATGATCAGCAAAAACCTCTATTCCTGGAGGGCCATCACCCATGGAGCTTACCTCAGGGCAGAAAAGCTATGAGTTATGTAAATTTAAGTTAGAACAAACTCACCAAAAATCCAGGAGGCTCCTCATCGTGACAGGAACCTCTCCTAAAATACTGAAAATTACAGTTAACTCTCTATATTTTCATATGGCATAAAATAAATCTCTCCTACCACAACAACACCTACTATAGTTGATGAGATCATGAAGAATTTCTTTCACACTTTAAAAGCACAGTAAGAACTAAGAAAAGCTAATTAAAGAGAAGCCACTCCCCGTAGAAACATTGGGGTAATCTTGTGAAAACCACTGAGCATAAAAGGTAAGCTAACAATGAAGGCAGTAAAATTTCCAAAACACTCAACCAATTATTTTCTGTTGTGTTCAATCAAATACAAAGTATAATGTTCAAAAAAATAAAATCAGAGACTGTACCTTGTGGTATGCCTAAATGGTCCAATGATAAGTTTATTTGATTAGCACAGGATTCAGAAGTATATGGCCTATATCAGAGACTACAGTAACAGCCAGTCTTTTTAAACAGGACTTGCTTAGTCTTAAGATTTCTTGTCCAACAGGTTCTTTATACACACATCAAAATGTAGTGTCATTCTGAGTTTCCCCTTGCAATGAACAAAATTACCGCAAAAAGACAACCAAAAAGGAAAAGAAGAAGAACAAGAAAGGTGTGGATTAATTACACCTTATACAATGTCATAGATCTGAATTCCGGGGACAAAACTGAAGAGAACTAATCCCTACTATCCTTGAGATGTCAAAACAGAATGCCCAAAAGGCAAATCAGGACTCAGTTTCAGTAAGGCGATAAACTGGTTTACAGCTTTGAAGAGCTGCTGATCACCACTACCCAAATCAAAGAGGTGTTAAACACTCCAGTGTACAAGCTGTAAAGAAATCCAGGAAAGCCATTTTGTGCACTAATCATAGTATAACAGCGAATCAAAAAGTCAATCTCGACTACATCATCAGATTACTGAATCATCTCATTCATTCGACAATGAATAATTAGTTCGATCACAAATTATCAATATGAGCTGGTTATGTGATGAACATTTAATGGCAAACTGCAAGAAAACATGTGCATACGTAGATTATGAGCTTAACCAACCCAAAATTCAATAGTGATTAGCAAGACATGCGCCAAATTCTTTCAGCCATCATACAAGCAGATCAATCATACAAGCAGATCAAATATAGGTTGAATCCAATATTAAGTAGCTTATATTCCTGCTGCAGCGTACATAACAACCCATCATCTTCAACTAAACACTACTACTAATTACAAGATAACGAGTATTTTCCGTACGAATTCAAACTAAAATAAATTAGGCAGAAATTAGGAGCTAACCAGCGCAAAGACACGCCTCAACTGAAATGAATCACTATATCAACCGAATTTCACTTGATCTCAACAAAAAGGTTCAGCACAGAATAATAGTTCCCGAATTCAGGCCTACAAAACTTCCGCAAGTCTCACTGATTTGAACTATATTAGTAATTGGACAAAGTAAACCAGAAGGTGCTTGTAGCTCGAACCTGTAAAGTACGATGATGATTATGATGATCAACTGACGTTTTGCCGAGGTCGAGGACAGGTCCAAGAGAGATGGGGACTAAGAAAAGTTGCTTTTGGTACGGGAAAGACGGTTGTTGACGTTGGACACAATTACTAATGAGTTGAGTGGTGGAGGTGGATGTTGTTGTGAGTTAATTGGAAGGGGATTGCTTAAGTACGTATCTGGTGTCTAGTTTGTAGTGGTTAGTGGTAAAATGGCAATCCTACCCCCATTGGTTGGTTATTTTTTTCAAGGAGGTTAGCTGGAAATTGGCATCTCAGATTGGTTGGTCGGACCGCGCAGCCAAAATAGTTGTCTTATCCCCGATCCAGTTCCTTAATTCCTAAATTTAACAACAACAATTATCATTACCTGGGCTTGCCTTCTTAATTAAATTTTTTTAAAAGTGAAAATCGTTCAAAATATTCCTCACATTTAAAATAGTTTCAATTAAACATCCCTCACTTTTAAAATAGTTTCAATTTAAGTTTTTAATCACTTTTTATCATAAATTTATCACTTGATCTACATGTGATCATATTTTTTTTTAAAGACAAAAAAGTAGAATTTGATCTCATTTGTAATTAAACAAATGATTTGATCCATATTTATTTTTACCCTAAAAATGTAGAATTTGATCTAAACCATATCATTTTTTCTCCTAAAAAAGTGAAATCGGACTAAACTCATATTTATTTTTGCCATTAAAAAAAAAAGTAGAACATGACACCTTTTTATACAAAAAAAAAAAAAAAGATTTTGCATGTGATTCACACTGTGATTTTAAGTTAAAAGATGATAAAAACAAACGTAGGTTAGAACCAAATTGTAATAACTTGAATTTGTAAGAAATATAAAATTACTATAGCACGAGAATGCACTAATGGCACACGAAATTGCTTTAGTTGTTTAAATTCGAAATTGTATATACGTGTGTTTTCAGCTCTTTTAAAGTACTTTTTCAAAAAGCTCTTTTAAAGTACAGAACATAACGACATCCTAGGGTACATTAGAGGGAACAGGCAACCAGTAGCGCCTGGGCACCATATTAATGGAATTAATGGAAATATAGGACCAACGAATACAACTATTTTCACGTAAAAAAAAAAAAAAAACTATTTTCACGTCAAGCGTACATCTTAAGAGTAACATTATTGATCTCCAGCCATGAATCAGTCAGCATATGAGTAATAACGTGAAATAATTCGTAATCTACGACAAAGGATACCAAGTATCTTGAAAACCACTTTCAAGAGCAAGGCTATAGGCTTCTTTAAATTATAGGAATTAGATGAATATCCAGCCTCTGTCTCCGTAAAATTATATATTTGCTCAAAATTTTATTAAATAGCTCTATTACTATTTAGCACCTTAACCTACATAAAAAACCAAATCAACATAATGATACTAAGTACGATAACACCCAAATCCTAATACATGTGCCATTCAGTTTATCATATACTATTTTTTAGATACTGGGAGTGGAACAAAGGCAGATCCGAACTTCGTATTCATTAACTTTCCGAGACTCAATTCAAGATTTGTCTCAGTTCCCTTGTTTTACTCAACAGGTATGTTTTCTATTTGCCTAAGCACATAACACAATGCAGTGCTGTATTCGTTAGCGTTCAACGTTGTTTGTCTAAGCAGAAAGTAAAACATCCGATAGCCCTGGAGCAGGCGGCAGGTAGAGCAACTGTTTCAGAAAGAGTGCCTCACCTCAATAACGAACCTGCTGAAACACAGCTGGCATCGCCAAAATCAGTTGGAGATGGTGAATACGAAGCAACTGAAGTCCGACCGGTCAGATCCCTAGTGCAGGAAAGAGGGAACATTTTCTCTATCTCCAAAATGACACCCAGATCAAATGTAGACAAAACTCAATGTTTATTGCATAACGAAGATAAGCAGCATATATATAAGATACGCAAATAAAAGCTACCACCGCATTTCAAAAACTCGATAAAAATAAAATGTCTCAATGTGTATTTTCAGGAGAATGATGTATCCGGCTTAAATTTACTGATCCAGATTCAATTGACTCTGGTATCGCTACCTCACATGCCTTAGAGGACACATCAGCTAAAAGCAAGGAACCACATTTAGAATCGGGCAGTATTTGCACCTCACTGTTACTGGCCAACTCAATGGCCCTTGAATTGCTGGGCATGACCACCTCTTCAAGACAAGTAGATGATTCTACATCTTTAATGGAGACAGAATTGACAGGAACTTGCTCCTGAAAATCCATATCATTCACCAATTCCTCCTTTATCTTTGCGTTCATTATTGTCTTGTCTGATTTCTCCATGACATCAGCAACAGCTGGTTCATCCAACTTCTGATATTCCTCTGGAGAAACTTCTTCCAACTTAGGTACAAAGACCTGCTGCTTAACTTCCAGGGCACAATTTGGATAGGCATCCTGTGGCTGCGGCTCGTTGTCAGCAGATGAGAGTTGCTCAGCTTTGTTATTTTCAGAAAGGTGCATCTCCTGATCAAACTTGATAATACTCTTATTGCACAACTGGGCTAATGTAGTGTTCTCTCCACTTATGACCTCAAATTCTTCTCTGCATTTCTTGTACAGTGTCATGGCTTTCTGCGGATAAAGACATGCACACAGTTTAGAAAGGAAATTTTACTGTACAATTGATATCCATTTGAAACTTGAGAGGGCACAATAAAGACCATGGGAAAATTTTCATATAATATAAAAACAAGTAAGCTGTAACTTCAAAAGGAAAACGACAGAAAATCAGAAATATCCGACTTCCCCACTCTAAACTTTATTTTGTCCCCTTTTATTAGGTAACCAATTCAGGATAGCGCTTCATCTATAGAAGTATCAACCATGAACCCAATAGGCAGCCCGCCATGGAAAAATTCAACATTGCTTGTCAGATTATTCAAAAAAAAAAATAGTATAAATAATCTCTGCAGCTGCAGTACTGTTGCCACCAAGTTGAAGACAATACTTATCAAAACAAACACTAAAGTTATAGTACAACAAGACAGATACAGAACTATAATGAGAATGCATTACAAAACATGCACTTAAGCAACTCAAATACCTGGAAAACAGAGTCATTAATGGTGGCAAAAAGTAATGCCTTTTTGTTGGGAGTTGGAACTTGCTCTTTTGCTCCTAAGGCCTCCTGTTAAAATCAAGGGTAAACAAAATAGACATAAGAAGACTATTATATGAGCTTGAGAAGGACAACAGCATGTGTCAATATTATCTTTACCTCTACATACAAAATCTTGGCATCTTCTGAATCTGAAACTATTTTCTCATCCACATTCAATAAGCCTGTGCACTTGCTATACAACTCAGGGTCAGTAAGATCTGCAGAAATGTCAAGCTTAGACAGGTATACACGGCAAAGATTACAATCATCCTTTTCTGACTTTTTGGGGACATCAAGGGCCTTCTCTGTGGTAACCTTTGAATTTTCAGGAGCTTTCTTATGCAAGGCACCACTCAACTTGCTAGTTTCAATGCTTTCAGCTGGAATATCAGGTTGAACTTGTTCAACTTGAGCTTGTTGACCTGCGTGGCCAGCCAAAGCTACATCCACTGGGACACCAGTAAATCGACTCTCCTTCTCAGAGATAGAAGGCAAATCCATGCTAACATCACTTTTTGAGCTCTTCCACATCTCTCCACCTGTCTCCCAACCTCGACCCCCCGAAAGGGTCCTACTATGATCCCAATCTGGCCTACCATAAATGTGGGACTCATCACCAAAAGGAGCATTATTAGCATCCCAACCATGTAATGGAGGAGGGCACGAATCATCCACTGGATTTCTCCAACCCATGGGACGCCCATGGCCAGGGAACCTCTCAGCATCAGATATATGGTAAGGAACACAGGGATGATTCAACTCCATTGAAGGTCTAACACCATATATTGGTGGACCAGGAAACTGCTGCATCACTGGGGGAAATCCAACAGGAGGTGGACCGTGTTGGAAAGGAATGAAACCATTTGCCATCGGAGAAGGCCAGCTAGGAACAGCTTTCCAAGGGCTTCCTTGCACTCTTCCCATATTAGGGTCACTAATTCTTCTATGGCGAGCATTAAATTTCACTCTACTGTCATCTTCAGAAGATCCAAAATTTAAAGGGCTGTCAATCCCTGTTCTGAATGGAGGAGGTAGAAGAGACTTGGAACTGACAGAAAAATTACCAGTTCTAGCAAAAGGTGAAGAAACAGACACATTGTCTCCATCAACTTGGGAAAGGTCATCTCCTGGAAGCATCTCCACAGCTGAATCACGAACTCCCCTGCTCTCCTTTCCAGGATAATCCTTTGCATCCCGGGATCCACCACTCCTCTGCCCAGATTCTTCCACATCAATACTCCGTCTAACATCAGATCTGCTCCCATGTCTGCGGTCTGCACTTGTTGATGAAGGGGACTTGTCAATTAATTGTCTGGGAGAAGTGCGAGCATCTGTTCTGAGGCGCCTTTCAGCTGAAAATTCTACCAAATGGCTGTCATCCTTCTGAACAACTTTCTCACTTACTCGAGATGCTGAGATTTTATCAGTTACTCCAGCAGCACTGGAATACTCTCTTGCAGAAGTTACACCATGTCTAGATCTATCTTCATATGCATACTCCCTATACTTGGACTCGTCTTGCTTTGAAAGCCTAGAGGAAGGAAGCAAATAGGCATTCAATGCCCATCAGTTTCATTAACTTTGCAGTTAAGATTGGGTTGCATGCACCAAGCTAAATACTGTATGATATAATTGATCACAATAACATGTTTGAGAAATGTTGTCCCTATACCTTCTAACAAATAGCACATACAAATACTTGTTATAATGAATTATATTACCAAAAATTATGCTCCTGTATTGCAAAGTTCATGTTTTTAAGCCATTAAGTCAAAGTATCTGAACAAGTAAACTAGAAACAGCACCTCCAACCTTCCCCCACCCAAAGCCTCTTCCCCTTCTTCTCTTCCCTTTTTTCGATTTATTCTGTTTCAAGTTCATGTGTAAGCTTCCTTGCAAAAGAGCCCAAATATCATACGGCCAAAGCAGTAATCGTAATACTTCTCCAGGAAAAGAGAAACACATATGCAGACCACCGTCTGTAGCAAATTAACTAGGCAAAAAATATCAAGTGAAAAGGCAAGAAGAAAAGATGGTCAATAGTCGAGATACAATGCTAAGCATCTCGAAAAATTCATTTCTCACATTTTGAGATTTGGTAAAATTGGCATCCAATTATCCATTAAAGAAGAACATTCTTCTCATGCAACCAATTATTTCAAGACTAACCAGTTATTTTGTAAAGAGGCCAGCTTGCATTCTTTAAGAAAAAAGGTATATAAAGGTAACCTAAATGACCAGGTCAGGCCTCTGTTTAAATATGTTAACAATCAAGGGGGGCAAAAGTACCTATAACGCTCTCTTGTAACATGAGAACTTGAACTAGGGGAACCTTGATGTCTATTGCGGCTTGGAGTAAGTTCCAGATCAGCATTCCTCGAGGCAGACCTCCCTCTTTCACTTGTTAAGTCTACCCTGGCACCACTTGTCAATCTTTTGTCACCATCATACCGTTGATCTTTGGTACTTCGTGATTTAACATCAATCTGATCATCTTTATCAGAGCTTCTTTTTCTACCCTGATCATCTTTAAACCTGGCTCGATCATCATAATTAGGACTACTATCACGCATGCTAGATTTCCTTGAATGAAGGTCTGCAACATGAATCTCATCCCTTGATTGCTTAATATCAGACTTATCCCCTGGGCGGTCTCTTGATGCACGCTCATCCTTGTACTTAGCATCTCTCAGTCTCTTCTCCTTATCAACATCATCTGCTTGCTTTCCATCCTTGCGCCTGCTGTCTCTTTCATAATCTTCCCGACGTTTCTCAACCTTGTATCTATCATTATCTTCTCTATACTTGTCATCCTTGTACCTATCATCCCTTTCACCATCCTCATGATATCTACTGTCCTTGTCACCATCCTCACGATACCTGTCATCTCTGCGTTTATTCTCTCTCTCACCATCTTCTCGATACTTATCATCCCTACGCCAACCATCTCTTTCACCATCATCTCGATACTTGTCATCCTTGCGTCGAGTATCCCTATCAGCATCCTCATGATACTTATCCTCTCTCCTTCTATTATCTTTCTCACCATCCTCACGGAACTTATCATCCCGATGTCTACCATCTCTGTCGCCATCATCCCGAAACTTAACATCCTTGTCAGCATCTGACCGGTACTTTACATCTCGGTGCCTATCATCTTTCTCCACATCATCCTGGTTCTTATCTCCGTAACTCCCATCCTTGTACCTTTCATCCTTGTATTTTCCATCCTTAGCTCGGTCACCCCTAGAGGAAAAATGCCTCTCATCACTTTCTCTTGCATCTTGACTTCTATCTCCGTCACCAGAACCATCTCTTCTCCTCCGAATCCTCTTTTCAAGATCCTTCTCTGACTCTGAATTTCGAAATTCATCCTGTATAGCGAATTCTGCATTTTTAAATATCAAAGAAATTATTAGAAAAACAACAAAGAAAATTCACCATCATCACTAAAGAAAATGGTCAATTAGCTATTCCCACCAGCAGGGAAATGCAACAATGAGAATGTAAACGAAGCTAACTATTCTAACTCAATTCACAATTCCAGAAATACAAAATCATAGAGGAAGCAAGCTAGGAAATAAGCTTTATTAGGGCCATATATCCACAAAATAACCCCAAAAAAAATCATGTGCTCAGGGGACAGGAATTAATTTTAAAGCAGAAAAACATTGAAGGGCAGGAGAAGATTAATTTAGCTCATTGTCGTGGACTATGAAAAAACAGTTCTGGCAAATAACCATAGCTTTCAATTCTTGTTTGGATGACATTTAACTTATAACATGTTCCAGTAAATCATATACTAGGAAAACAAAGATCGGCTTGCTGCAGAGAACAAGAAACGATTAAAAACAAAGAAAATTTATGAGGTTAGTAATGAAAATATGATAGAGAAATGTTTCGTTACCCTCTATCAAAAACTAAAAACCAGAAGAAGTGTTCCCAATGACCAATAATAATACCAGTAAGCAGTTGACCATCTTTACTTATTTATTTATCTAATAGGTAATAGTATTCTATGCCAGCGCCACATGATCTTCCAAACGTGGGCACAAGGGCAGTAACTAAATCAAAGACATATCCTCAACTGGCTAGATGCATTTGGAAATATGACATATCATGTTGTGAAGTATGACAAGTACACCATTAAACTCTTATAATTGGGCTGAACCTTTTTCAGTAAAATAACCATGCATCCTGCCTCCAGACTCAATTTCAGAAACACAATCATAACAGGGACACAATCATAGCCCAAACAGAAAAAGAAAAAAGGAAAAGCTTAAAGCCTCTGTTGACAAGTGTGCCCCCATAATTAGCAAAAAGTAACATAAATAATCTATGACAAAGATAAGACTGGTGCAAAAGTACAAAAAAAAATACTCAAAAATTTATCTTTTTCCGTTTTAAAAAAGGATTCTTAAAAAATCAGCAAGTAAAATAACCTCTCTTCCTCACTCTCCAGTGCCCCTTTCTCTCTCACCCCATCTTTCTTTCGGATAGCTGAGGAGTGCTGGAAACAGAAAGTCATTGAATCAAACAAGTGTTATGCCATTCTAAACATCATAGAACAGCACCCCTTCCAACAAATCTGTAGGCTTAAACCTGTTATCCTCACCTATCAAGCACACAATAATACCCATGGAAGAAATTGAGACATGTAGATACCCAGACTTCAGTCCTGGAGTTAATGCAGGAGTAAAAAAGGCCAAAAAAAATGGTAATTTATCTATGCATACTCTAATAGTCAAATTGATTTTATCTTCCCTTTATTAGCATGAAGAACAAACTGAACATTTGAGGATCCCTAACTTACTAGTTGTAGAGAGAATTTCCACAAAACCATTTTCCTAATTCTATTAACATAGCAATAAAAGATACATTTAAAATATAGCCATAACAAAGAGTCCAATTTAAAGGACAATCCAAGAGTGAACAACAACATCAGAATTTAATTAAACACACCAACGACTAGCTAGACTAATCAGAACAAGAATACCAAGGCCCAACAAAAAATCATTTATTATACCTACCACATGAATAAGTTACCTTACCAGTATAATCTCTACCTCTCTTGCTCTGTCTATCTTCGCTCCCATCCTCCCACTGTGATCCTTGCTTCTTTGCCAAAACCCCATCTGCTTGACGCATCTCAGAATCCCGTCTACTCTCCTGACCCTTCTTCTCCCTATCAGGCCCCCGATCCTTGTCCTTCATTTCCTTTGAATCCTTTCCCTCTTTCCTTCCTGACTCCTTGTCAGACTTCCTCTTCGACTCACTTCTACTACTGCTCCTACTCTCCTCCTTCTCCACCAGCAAACCAACATTTCTCTCCTCCTTTTCACCACCACTCTCATGTCTCTTACTGCTTTTACTTTTTGAATCCCCTAACCCCTTAGACTCCTTGAATTTTGCACCCTTCTCTAAATCAATTTTTGAACTTTCTCCTTTAAATTCCTTCTCTATACCTCCACCATCATCCTTTTCATCTCCTCCTCCTCCATGCCACCTATCTCCAGCACCACCACTTCCGCCCTCGGCCTTGTCTTTCCGCCTTTTGGAGGACACATACTCCTCTGCAACATCCACATTCCCATTACCGCTCAGATCTTTTCCATCCTTGCCCTCTTTCAACAAGGAAGAGGAAGAAAGTTTCCGCTTCTCCCCAGAAGCGGAATGGCTCGAATCTTTCGAAACCCTAACAGACCCACCGCCGTCCTCTTTACTACTGTTCCTATCCTTCATCTTCACATCCTCGTCTGAGTCCGAATAATAATCCTTGGCCTCTTTCGAGCTGTGTTTACTTTGCTTATGCGATTTGTGCCTCGAACTTCGCGGCATAACTGTTATTTCACTTCGAACTCCCCTCCCAAAACCACCAAACCCTAATTCCAAACTGCAGAACCTAATTTTTAAGCTCCACTGTTAAAACTCAATCGACATCGATTGCTTCAAAAAAAGCTGCCGACAGTCAAAAAATCGAATGGAATCTTACAATTCCGACGGTTCGAAACCTGAAGGTTGAACTTCCGCTGACTTTAATAAATCAGATCGCTCTATTAGGGCAAAATTGAATCTCCACGAATACTTATTTAGGGAGAGACGGTCAATTACTGTATAAATGCATAGAGAGAGAGAGACAGAGTAGAGCGAGAATGTGGAGAAATTTGGAAAACTCTTGGAGAGAAAAAGCGAGAGATCGGAGGCTAAAGGTTTGATGATTACTGCGAAATTAAAATGTGATTCGCATTGGACTTCTGGAGCATTGGGGATAATTGCTCCGAAAGGACGTTTGTGACCTTATCGTGGCCAAGTAATTACGGAGAGGGTTCTTGTAGGTAAAAGCAACCCTAATTTACCGCAAACTTCAATACTACTACAGTTGGAAAAATCAATTTATTACGCACATACAATTTTTTTTAATTAATAGTTTACGAAAAATGTAAAAAAAAAAAAAAAAAATTTTGGAGCAAAATGATAATCCAATTAAGGCAATACACCACTTTTCACACCAACATTGAGTAGTTTAGGATCCATTCTTACATTATAGGCTTTAAACTTTCTCGTTTCCTTGTTTATATTCCGGAGCATGCAATGAGATTATGAATATATTGGTGTAATCCAGAAACAGATTATCCTTTTTGGTGCCAATTAGGGTAGAAATTATTTGATGAATGCAAGGCCAAAAACTATAAGCAGGATTGTTTTACATGATCTTAACACAAGTCTGAGCACCAAACCATAAGATTGTCAACGCTTGGGATTTGGAAAAGTTAATATAAATGCCTTAATTGTGTCGAAGCTATATATATGTAATGTGTGCAAATAATGTCGGTTAAAAATGGTAATAAAGCTTTTATGCGATGGCTAACCGTAAAGGTACCAGCACCTTAGAACTAGGCTGTAACGATTTTGATGCATATCATATATATATATAATTTAAATTAAAAATAGGCATCATCCAAGATTAACCCAAACTAATTATCCTACATGTCCAGTGATGGGTCCAATCTCCTGCTGATGCAGCTAGGCATCACTGAGGTTGCAATATGGAACTTGGGACCAGGCATCGCCCAAGTCCATAGGCAAACACAGATCTGCTTGCTTACGCCCAGGCGGTTTTTGTTTTGGACCTTGCACTTAACAGCTACAACATCACTGGGCCTTAATACACAACCCAAGTTCACTACAACCCAAGTTCACTCGTGGCCTTAATACAACATCAACTCGTTAGCTGTCGAACACTCCCGACTCCTCCCACAGCCTGATACATTGGTGACTCCATTGTCAAAGATAGGACCGTCATTGCAAAGAGATATGTGGCCAGAACAGAATGACTGGGATGAAATAACTGTAACCTTGTTGCTGATTTTCATCCATCCTCGGATCCTCATCCCTCGCTGCAAAATTTGGCAGGGTAATGGCTTCATCATTCCTTCAGTGCCCCCTGCTTCACAACTCTAGTTTTCTTGGCCATACCAGTTTCACTCATAAAACCTCCTCTAATCCCACCCCAAAACGAGCATCAACCATTCAGTTTAGCCCAAATGCCAAATTCAATCTTTCTGAGATCTTGGGAGGTAGAGGTCTTTGCAACGGAGAAGCAGGCCTTCAAGAAGAACTAAAGAAGACCGTCTCGCTAGAACCATCAAAAACCACCGAAAATGAAGAAAAACCACAAGTCTCAGCAGTTGAAAGCGTTCCAGAAGATGGATTTGAAAAGGAGTTACAAGGCTTGACCGGTGGATTTCCGGGAGGGGAAAAGGGTCTCCAGAAGTTCATTGAACAGAATCCACCTCCCAAAAAGTCACAGGCTGAAGCATCAGCATTTCTAGCATTTAATCAAAACTTTGTCAAGAAGCAAAAACCGCCACAACTGCCGATTTTATTGCCGGGAATGATTGTCATTGTCAAGAACCCTAGCAATCCGTATCACATGTATTGTGGAATCGTCCAGAGGATTACTGATGGCAAAGCTGGTGTTCTGTTTGAAGGTGGGAACTGGGATAGATTGATAACTTTCAGGCTTGAAGAGCTTGAGCGTCGTGAGAAGGGACCGCCAATGGTTAATCCTAGGTCTGCCATCCTCGAGACCCTGTTAGACAGGAATTAACGACTCAATTGTCTCCTGCATTTCTTCTTCTATGTATGGATTAGCATTGTAAATCTCGGGGGTTTGCAACCATTTTGTACTGGTTTTTGGCGTGTGGATTTCGTCACTACGTAGCTGTGCCCGTTCAAATCATGTAACTCGTAACCTAGTATTTTTGCCTGTATTCGAGTAGTAGGATATTAAGTTGATTTTTCCATAGCCGCAGCTGGCCTCATTCTTGGACGTTCGAATTCACTTATTTCAGCTTTAAATATCTAATTCAGAATGAACTCTTGAAACATCTAAACCAAATTTCTTTAAGGAAATTGTTAAGCTTTGAAGCCTCTACAAGCGCCATCGGGGTATAAAAGGACCAGAAAGGACAATATCATGAAAACCTCCATGACACCCCAAAACGACAAGACGATTATAGTCTCAAATCTTCAAAAATTATAGAGAGTCAAACAAAAATAAGTAGATCATAGTCAGTAATCTTCAAAGTTGTGTCCAATTGCCCTGAACACATGGGTACATGTCTGAGAAAGCCAAAATGTTCGTGAACTATACTCTCGAATTGTGTTCCTTCACAAAGTGCCACCCAACTGCCAACAAGAATATGACAATATAAAGATTATGAAGTAACAGTTAGAAGACAAGCTACACTATTAGTACAATGGAGGGCAAACACAATCTCGTTTTAGAAAGTCATTAATGCCGTCCATCTGGACAGCACTCCGCCAATGGAGTATATGTAGATGATCAAAGCTGGGCTCAAGTATTAGGCCTCTTTTACCTAGATGCTGCATGATTGGTTCATTACTAGAAAAGCCTTCATATACCAAGAGTTCGAAGAGCACGACAAGGAAAATACACTTCTCAGAGTTGAATTTAAATTCATCAACAAATATTCTCAGACACAGAAGTATCAAATGTGAAGGAAGGACAACAAAAGGAGCTCAAATGGTGGACACCACTCTTGGTCCAATGACCAGCAACTAATATTGTAAAATAGTTGCAACAGGTGTCTGATTTTAAGATAAAAGCTGAATATGCATATCCTAAACATCATTCACATTCTTCCCAAATGAAGTATGCAGCTTCAGCAAACATCTAAGCATTCACAAACTACTTCAATTTTATCTAAAAGCTGATTCTCATTTGCTAATTATCTCTTAGAATTTCAAATGATCTGCCAATATTTTCTTTTTTAAGAGTGTTCCCACATTAAAGTTTGCTTTCACCGTCGAAAACCCACGTTCCAATCCTTAAAATCTAAGAACCAATATCTTGATAGCTTTACTCAAGAAGGAGCTAGGGGATGCATGAGATGGAGATTGGCAGTGAATTAGTCTAAGGATTCAGTAAAAGCAGAAAGTGCTTTAAGCAGGTAGGGAATTGAAGGAATAAATTTAGCATGACACCACTATAGGAAACATTTCATACCAAGATAGCCTCAATCTCCTCTTGTGACACTGGAGTTCTTCTGGGCTGGTCAGAGGCCTTTCCTCCAGGAGTCGTGCTAGGAGGCCTTGGAAAAAATGGCCGAGAAGCATCTCCAGATGCAGATGTTGTTTGAGCCTGGGACGAGGTAGCTGCAGAACAGTAGTCTTGTTGTTTAATTCAGAATCCATCAAATAATAAATGATTCGAGTTGAAACTAGATGCTCACTGCAGTATAAACTTCATTCCAGAAATCAATAGGACCCAAGATGGGCTTCTATTTTCTTCCTCATTTTACGAGGAAAGCAAGATATTGAACAGGATATTCAAACGGCCCAGTAGAGACTGAGGGATCACAGAAACAGACCACATAGTGAAACTCCTTAATAGAAATAGAACAGAACAAGCAGTTAACTAATGATACAATGCAATGGGAGCAGGTAGACTAAAGTGAGGCAGTCAGGTAGGAATCAGCAAATAGAAAAGTTATCTCCACTGTGGACCTAGACAGCATCAGTTCAACGAGGTTATCTGGCGGAAAATGCTCATGCAGTTTGGATCCTTATGAGACTGGAAATAACATGGCAATATATATGATTCTCTTCAGATTCTAAACCTTCACAGGTATATAGGGTACATCTTACCAACATATCTACAGTAGAACATTATTGCAGTTTGGACAGCAGAACAGAAGCACAACTGAGGTAAATTTCTCAAATGGGCGCTTCCACACACAGCCTGAGTTTCTTCAGGTCAACCAGCCTTTTACCTAACGTTTAAACCATATTTGAAGCGCATTGTATCTCAACAAAAGTAGCATATACAAAGAAAAAGAGTTTCTCACTTCAGCGTAAAGTGTACGGATTGAACGAGTTAGAAACTTCAGCATGATCCGAACTAGCATTTCTACCAAAACCTAGTCTTCTAAATGCTCAGTTTCTAAATCCAGAACTAACATTCAGCTGCATCTTTCTTCATTTTGGCCAAATTATGCTCTAATACAGAATAAAGATAAGAATTTCCACAGCGCCCATAATACCCTAATGCCAAACTACTCCAAAATCCCAGAAAGCACCTGCAAAAAAGGACTTCTTCCCTTATAACAAAATAAGGCTACCATCCATGCTATAACATCTACCATAATTGCATCCCTGGGGTCACAAATTCCGATTCCGGTGCAGATATTCGAAACAGCTCAACCATTATTGCTAATGCAGAAACAAAGCAATATTTTCTAAAAAGAAAGGAAACAAAGCAATCAACATTACGTGGTATTTTTTTTCCCATTTTGAAACAAAATTACGCAAGTCAGGAAGGGCATGAACATACCCCCGGGAGGTTTAGGATGCCTCTGGGGGAATTTGATTCGTGGGATCCTCTTCAGAGCGTGTGCTGCGCCGCCCATCTTGCTCGGTTTTTCTCCCAATTGAATTTGGAATTCTCTGGATCAGAATTCAACTCAGCTGACCCAATCACAACAAGGTGGCGAAGGAAGAATAAAAGATTTTAGACAAGAAAAAGAAGAATGGAAACCTTTTTCCTTTTTTATTTTTTTATCGGCCAAAATAAAAGGAATTCTTTTATTAGGATTTAAAAAAAAAGGGATACAAAAACGAAAAAGACAATTAATACACGGACCGATGAGTTGTCTACCATTCTAAACGGGTTCGTGGGTCTTTTATTGGTTTGGCAATCGGGTCAAATTGCTTTAAAGTATTGTGCGAAAATATTGAATTGATTACACTAATTGTAAATACATTTAAATATTAAAATTAATTATAAATTTAAGTACCTTCTAAATAATCCAAATAACCAAAAAGCAAGAGGTTAATAGTGAACAGAAGGTCATAACAAAGAAAATGGGATAATTTTAGAAACTCCTTTAGAGGTTTCTAACTATTTCACTAGCATTTCTCTAGATTTGAAAATTACATTAACCTCTATTAAAATTTATTATTTTGTAACATCTAGATCCAATTAACAATTAAAAAATGATATTATAAGAAAGAAATAATATAATTTTACCAATACCTCTCATCTACTAAATTATTTAATTAATCTAATACAGGCCCAAATATTACAGAAAGCACTAGGATTTACTATTTATTATCAGGGTTTTAAATCACATATGGTATTAAAAATAGTATATCATTCTAAATATTTTACTTAATATAAGATCCAAATTACTTTTCAGTTACGAGCCCATTGTTAAAGATGATCAACAACAAATAATAAAAAAAATTTGCAATCAAAATATTATAAGGAGTGAATTTTAATACCATAAAAATCTCAAGGAACTAATCTTAATATATTGACAAGAATATTTTATGATGTTAAAATTTGGTATTAAATTAATTAAATAATGTAACATATATAAGAGGCAATGATAGAACCATGTTATCTTCTCTATCCTAATATCAATTTTTTAATTATTGATTGGACCTAAATGTTATGAGATAATTAACCTTAAGAAATGTTAATTTTTAATTTTTAAAATCTAAAGGGCAGCCAATGAAATAATTAGAAAAATTATCCCAAGTAAAATTGCAGATTACTACAACATTACAGCTTAGAACAGTGGCTGAAATATTTGGGCCAAAAAGTGGCTCTGAACTGCGGGCCAACAGTGGTGAATAGCATTGGGAGAGCATCCTATGACATGTGACGGAGACAGAGATTGACCAGGCTGTGAGCCTGGACCAATTCAACCCCAAAACGCACTCGAGAATGACCTCTTTCACGAAAGCTAGACGCATCGTCATCGATCAATTCCTACGGAAAGGGAATTCGCCACCCAAATTTGATAAATGGGTCTACGGTTTACTTGGTCATGCCCCAGGGTTAGGAAAAAGTGTAAAAAGTGCTAAACTCGGTCTTAATGGACAAAATGGAAAATACTTCTACTATCAAACTTCCTAATCGAAGTATTCAACTTTCCTAAGTATTTTTTTCCTGGTCAAAAGATAATACTATTGTTTCGTAGCAGTAATTAATCTAAATAGCTTTGCTACTAGCACTGGCGTAGTATGACGTTGTTTTCTAGAACAGGTTCTAGTTAGTTATATGCTAAAACTAGTACTTTGGACTGGACTCGATATTTTTTACCATTCCACAAGCCATATAAGAGCAGAATTGTACAAATTAATGGATCACCATTTGGTTTTATATATATTTTCTCCACTGACAAAATTGTATAATTAAATATAGGATTAATATTATATACATTAATGGTGTATATACTATTATTGTTAGATATATAATAACTAATCTGAGTTTAAATTTACATTTTACTTATGTGTTATGCATACAATGATCATGGCTCCGTTTGGATTTGAGAGTTTTTGAAATACTTGTTTTTCATCTACAATGCTATAGTAATATACAAACAAAAACAACTCAAAAAACACCATATCCAAACAATATATCAAAAACAACTCCAAATATACAAAAAATATATTAATATATAAATATTATATACAAAAAATATATTTTGTTTAATAAATATATATTTATATATAAATATTAATACAAAAATTAATATTTATATTTTGTTTAAAATAAATATATATACTTATAAAATTAATAAAATACATAGACAAAAAAATAAATATATATATTTATATATAAATATAAATATTTTGTTTAAAATATATTTATAATTATATTTACATATATATTTATGTAAATATATAAATATATTTATATAAATTTATAAATATATTTATTTCAAAAAATAAAATTAATAAAAAATATATTAAAATTTTAATGGTGTATGTACTGTCAATTTTTCAATCATTTTTTATTTCACATATATTAAATCATTATAATATATTTTGTTTTATAAAAACTCGAAAAAATAGCAATCCGATCTGGACCTTTAAATATATGACTGTCACGAGTTATTTTAGTTAATACACGCTTTACTTGTTGTTAAACAATTAGAAGTGTTGGTTAATTCTAGGAGTTTGTCCGTCCCACGAGGTAATAATTGAAGTGCCAATCACTGTGATTGAAACTAGTCTCTTCTTTTCGTGTAATTTGAGTTTCGTACGGCAGGAATCAATGTAAACATGACCAAGTCCAAATTCTACTTCTGGATAATAACAGAATAATTAACCTTTAAACCATTTATTTCCCAATTTCTTTCCGTGTGTGTCTTGTGACTTATATTAAAAATCCATTGACGGGTCTACATTTTTTTTTTTCATTATCCGTACACTTTTTTCTACACATAGGGAGAGACTCGAGAGAATTCAAACTATCTTGTGTTTGTGACAAGGTAAGAAGAAAAATTTTCAAATTGACTACAAACTTCCTCTCGTCTATATATATATTACCAATTCACTGGATGGTTTTGGTTTGTGGGTCCCCTTATATTAGTCTCTAACTCAATTTGGCGATGACTTTTTGAGCATTCTAAACTAATTGAGTGCATATGTTCTTTCTGTCTATGAAATATATATATATATATATATATATATATATATATATATATATATAGCGGGAGAAGATGATTTTATGTAAATCATCAGTTGTCACTTTTTAGATTTTCTTTTTCTCCTTCAAATAACTTCTCATCACTAACTCACTTTAACTCAATCGCTAGTATCACATAACCAATGAAATACACATATATCACTTCAACATAACATGCTCACAGATAATTGCTTGATTTAATTTTTGGTTTGAATTTTATGATTTTTTTGTATTATCTTTTTTTAATTTACTATTACTAGATTTTGTTGTCAAATAATGATTCTACATTCATTAATTCAACAAAAGATTTTTTTTTTATCACTTACATACACATCAAGTGTGTGTCGATCACTGGTATAAATAAAATGAGAGTCTTAAATTTTGCTGTAGACATTTTTTTGTCAATTTTTTAGCTTGGATTTTTACTCTCGCAGAACATAAATTTTATCCTGACCATAATCTCTAATCTTATCGTAACTGCCAAAGCATACCTTTCCAATGTAAATACTCGTCAACATGTCAACATAATTAATGTTTTTAAAGAAAAAAATTTAAAAGATCAAAGTTATGTTTAATTATAAAAGTTCTATGTAAAATAAGTTTAGACAAGGAAAGAAATTATTTCTAAATTGTACGTGCATTGAGCGTGTTCCATCATCTATGCCCCTAGCGGTCTACAAAGTCCATGCACTTTCTTTTTCACCAAGTTGATACGTTGCTCGATTGACTGAAACAGAAGTGCAAGACTTTTAAGAGGATAAGCCGACGGGCAATTGACGGTCTAAAGCTTTCCATGTATGCCCCCAATCAAATGTAGACATCTCCAACTTTACCTTCATCTCTGCTCGATCATATACATGTGTGTGTGTGTGTGTGTGTGTATATATATATGTAGTCTTGGTCCTGCATACAGCTTCATCAACCCCCCATCAAGAGTCAATAGAATCACCACCTATTTCCCTCACAAACACACACAGAAGACATATATATTTCTGAGCAGAAAAATGTTCAGCTCCTTGCGCTCTTTGATCAATGGAAAGGTGCCATTCGACTCCAGGAAAACAAACAAGGTTGTGATATATAGAGATGAGTTGGATACTAAGAAGCCATCACAAAGCAAGCCAAAGAAAAAGGTAAGCTTTGAAACAAAACCATTGGTTCAAAACCAAGTGGCAGGCGAAAAGAATTTCGATATGAAGAACACCACTTCTGCTGCCGGTAATGAGAATAAAGCAGGTCTCAAGTTGAAGATACTGATGACCAAGGAAGAAGCTGCTCGGCTGCTTTCCAAATGCAAAGAAGGAGGCGTTCTCGAATACAAGGACGTGGCTAGTGAGCTCGTGCAAATTCCAGTTAATCGTGTTAGCTTGGTTTCTTCTGCTGCCACTAAATCAAGTCCTTGCTTACTTAAGAAGAGTGCTGTTGACAAAGAAGAGTAGAGCCACCAGCTAGCCTTGTCCTGTTGGTCACGATGACTCATGAGGTCCTTGGATACTCAAGTGAAGAGTTGAACTCAGTAGTGGCTTGCAATACTAGTACGGTTTTTCCTTTTGTTTTTTTTTTTTCAAAAATTTTCCCCTTTTTAAAGTAGTACTAGAAGTATGTAAAAAGAGGCAGTTTTTGGTAATACAGGCTATGGTAGGGCAACTTTTAATTTGGTGAGAAATTAGTCTGATTTCTTGGTTAGTTTAGGAATCTGTAAATAAAACTTCATCTAGCCTATACTACCTACACGTTTCCTATGATTATCATATTCCTTCTCTTGGCTTTTACAAAGAAAAGTCGATGCAAGTTTTTGAATGGAAATGTCAAATTCAGTTTATTATCGTACCGTCTTTAACTAAAAGAGCTTGGCTGTCCAAGATTGTGCCTTTTAAATAGGATAACAAACGGCCTTTTGTTTTTTTTTTTTTTTTTTTTAAAAAAAATTGTTTCATATTTGAATATTTCCTTCCTAGTTCCTTCTCCTTGTGGCACGATTCATAAATTCTAAAGGCCCACTGGACAAGCAATAGTTTTCGAATCCTTAGACCACGGAAAACTTATGTAATTCGCCCGAGTTGAACATGTATTCACCTTCCCCAGCCCATTATCAGCAACAATTCTCTACCTCGTCCACACTCTTGACCCTACATAAATGGGCTGAATCGTGGTCATTTGCTTCTCAAGATTCATCAGCCCAATGGGCTAACATCTATGAGACAATTGGCCTTCGTATGTATCCCACAAACACACGAGCGGCAAACTACTCCTAGTCCTATTTATCACTCCCTAAACATTTTTTGGCATGGAGAAAACTAACATGGAGAAAACAAGTACTTATCCAGACAAACTTGTCAAACAGGAAAATACATAAACAAATCCTTAGCGGTCTTGATGGAGCTTTGGAGTCCAAGTACCACGTCTTGTTCTCAATCAGTTTGACATCCTTTTATGTAACCAAGTGCTCAAGCCTGAAGGCCAGGCCATGATTAACTAAAAGCTGCTTGTTCACAACTATTTAACGCATTGCTGATTTTCAATCATCCGATTCAACAAATGCTTAATTTCATGCGCCAGAGAAACTTTTTGTTCTTTCTTCTATTATAGTTAGCCCATACCCGGACTTTGGTTTACAGCTGAACATGACAAAAAGGCAAAGAAAGAGCAGCAACAGGAATTGAGTTAGCACGATTAGATACCACTGCTGACGCCATAGCCTATACTAACAAAGAAAATGAGGCCACTTTCGTCGTGACCATACAAGATATCTTTTCACTTAACAAGGACAAAAGTTTTAACGCGATCTGCGCAACCAAATCAGGCTTCCGGCCGATAGAATACAAGATCATGATTCCCAAATTTCAAAGTGGAAGGCCCTAGAAGAACAGATTAGAAACATTTCATGAAACTGGGGTAATGGTTGGATCACTTTTCCCTCCTTTAGCACTGCCCGACCAATTATATGTTTTTGTATTTCTTCCCTCTTTCTTATTGCTTAGGTTACTTTTATCAATCAATCCAAACTTTTTGAAAAGTGGCCCCGAGTGTTGGAAAGGCCACAATAAGACTGGAGTCGTCATACCCTATTGACATCGTCCATCCATTCGCTACGACTACGAGTATTATATAGAGCATAAAAAGAACAGGATCCACATATTAATTATGAAATGCGGATTTTTTTTTTTTTTCAAGTTTCGTGAATTGGGATGTTCATGAATCCAAGAAAAGAAAAAAAAAAGGTACTACCGATTTTCACCAATCTTTCCAAAAAAGGACGTTTCTTCACAAAGTTAAAGAAAGATTGCACCTCAATTCACATTCATGTACCGCAGTAAGCCAAATAATTACAAACTAATACGGTTGCTCAACAGTATTTAAAAAAAAAAAAAAAACAACTTCGGTGCTTGCGAAGAAGAAGAAGAGAATAATGAAAATATAAAAGAAAAAGAAGATCCTAATTTAAAAAAAAAAAAAAAAATCAAGCACAAAAGATAGAAGGGAGGCCATTGCACCCTACATACAAACGCTCATCTGTCCATTTGCTCAGGAACTTCAGGGCTTTCAGTAATGCTCTCTAAAGAAGGTTTCCATGATCCAACTGGTCTGCTTCTGCTTCTCTCAATCTCATCCAAAACATCCTCTAACCTCTTCCCTTCCATATTCTTGAGCTGGAATACTAGCAACTCTAGCTCCTCTTTCGTCAACACTATCTTGATTCTCATGGCGCCACTGTTTTGATCTTTCTCAATTATGCTTTCCTTGAGCATTTCTGATGGTTTCTCCACGCTTTCTAATTGCTCTAATTGTAATTCACTCTTTGCCTCTTTGGAGCCGTGTTTGCATGTCTCGATGCAATTTCCCATGATTTAGGAGTGCCGGGACGCTGCTCTTCTCCGAGAAAGCAGCTCTTCCTTCTGTGATTTTTTTTTTTCTTGTCGTTCCTGAAGAAGGCCGCTGCCGTGGTTTTGTGATGCAAAAGACAGAGCTGCAAAGTGGAGTACCAGTAGTAGTTAGGAGTGGTTAACTAGTGCATGTGAATGCGGGCATACCGACATTTATAGATGTTAAATATTGATAAATAATTAGTAGTTGATTGATTACAGTTTGTATCGTAGTGGTAGTTTCTAAATGACATTTTTGGGCCTCAGTAGTTTAATCAGCTTCAATAGGTTGGAATATTTGTCGGCATAAACGTAAAATATCTTACATAACGCAATTTTCCAATATAATGTGCTTTGTACTGTATATACTTCCGTCGACAAAAATAACAACATGGTCTTTGAAAAGATGTCTAATTTTCAGACCACAAATTTATCAATTGACAAACTTGTTTGTGTAAATGGATTGGAAGGAACGGTTATAATTGGTGCAATTTTGCTACAACTATTGTATTGTAACAATACAAGGAAAATTTATTCTTATAACAAAACTAAATGAGTGTATATCAAATTACGTAAGAAATATAATAATTATACAATCGCTTAAAAATCACAACTGTACATGTACGAGATCCCCATGACAAAATTAGATTAAGGTGGACGAGGGGTGGGGAGCCAGCCTAATGCCTTACTTACCCCCTTGGTTCAAAATTTCTGTGGGTGAGCTTGGAAAAGAATTTCGGGTCCTTTTTTTTTTTTTTTTTTTGTCAACGTAGGGATATCCTGGAATCACCCAGACTAGGTGATTCAACGTCCACCCCTTAGAATGCGTAGCACGTTAATTCAGGAAGAGTCGAACCGTGGTCAATGCTGTAAAGATAGACAACACGACTAGGTGAGTTTGAGCTGCACGCCGAGGGGCCACTTCGGCTTTTTACTTGGTGGGCATAGTTTATAGAGTATTACTGGCGATGCCCACCCGAAGGGTAATGGACGTTATGGACTGGTGAGAAAATAGTAGTAATTAGTTCTGCTCGAAGTGAATTCAACTAGCAGTGCACCTGACCTCTATAATGCGAGGGTGAATAATGGGTAGCCAGAATTAATTATTTGTTACATTGAGAATTAATGTTGGACTCCGAGGGAGGGCGAGAGATCATGAAATGCCATGTGAGCTGCGACTAACGGAAACAGACAATATGTGCCGTCAACTAATCTGATTTTTCCAACTCAGAACAAGAAACAGTAACAAGAGAAAAATCTGTCCCGTAGAAAAGTAGATAGGAGATTTCCAAGGCATATGAAACAAGACCGTTTACCTGGAAATTTGACATGGGAACGTTGTTGTGCCCTATGATTAAAAAAAGGAAGAAGTGATCAGTGATCACCCGCTCCCGCGTGAATGGTCCAGTGACAGCGCCTCTCACCAGTAAACCTTGAGGTCACAAGTTCGAATCTCCGCTACGCTGAATTCTTCCGCGCACTTAACGTGTTCGGATCGGGTTGAAGCGCCAGACCCGGACCACAGGGAATTAGTCGGGCCCCGTAAAGATTGACCCGACCACCCCTGTATCGATAAAAAAAAAAAAAAAGAAGATCAGTGATCACCCATCCTGTTTTGGTCCAATAATTGTGGGTCTGGTCCATCATCACACCTTCGAATTTACTTTGGGAGACCAACCAAAACAAAAAAAAAAAGTATAATCTTCTAAAAGTATAATGCATGAATTTGATCCATTAAAATTGCAAAAAATTCATGTCTAACATTAATTACAAGAGGGTCCAGCAAGAAGTGTGACATATACTATAGAATTTAAGGCATTGATTGCAAATATGAAATAAGTTCTTTCTTGGTGAGCGTTTTTCCAACTTTGCTGCCTCTGAGACGAGATCGAACATACTATCCATGCATTGGAATAAAAAGGGTTTATACAATTAGCTACTCCTGTACTAAATGCATTTGCTTATACATCTCCTACATTTCTAACCAAACATGCAATGATGGATGTCTTTTGCATGTGAACCACCACGAGAAAACCAATTTGTTGGTCCTTGGAGATCTAGGGCACCTCAGCTGAAGCTCTCTGATCAGTATGTTTTCTATTCAATGCAGTAACAATACTTTATGATTCAAGAGGTTTCGTGGAAACTGTAGCTTGAGATTCAAAATCCATGCAAGAAAAAAAAAATCCATGTATAATGCTAAGGCATCTGTCCTTTGGTACGAAGGGTGACAGACTAATACAGTACCCCACATCCATTAGTAATCCCATCGTCCAAGCTCCTAACTACCAACCCCCTACATATAAAAAAAAAGAGACTGCTGTCGTTTAATACCTACGTAGGGTACGAAGTTGAGAGAAATATTAATGCACATTTTGGTTGCGTGTTGGAACTCCGAATCCAACAACAACCAACTCCATCTCCAGTCCCAAGATCTTGTCTGTGCATGATAACTGATAAGCCAACTTTTCTCATCTTCTGGCTTTTTCCCTGATCTCTATTGCTTCGTACATATCGTGTCTATTCAGCAAGATTTATTACATTGATTTCGGATCTATAATCACAACGTGTATTCCTTACGGCAACTGATAATGCCACAGTCCAAATTTTATATCCACCGCCATTTTCACCAAAATGCCAACAAAACCCTTCTCCAGTTAAACATGATTATACCTCCATATATATATATATATATATCTCATTTACATTCCATATTTCTGGAACAACTCTCTGCTTTCAGTCTTTTTGTTCTAAAATCGGCTTTTCCTCTACCCTCTTTGTCTGATTCAACTCTTATCCTTTTTGCTAAATTCTTTCAAATCCCCATCTCCTTGCTCTTGGTTATCCTATTTCTTGATCTGCTTCCAAATTTCTGTGATTAGCTTGCGGTCACATAGCACTAGATGAAAACTGCTTCCTCCTATCCCTAAGAGAAGCCAAAAGCCAGCGTCCCACCAAGCCCCAAGGACAAGGAGCCACCAGAATAAAGCTCAAATCTTTTAGAGCCTGGTTGAGACTTGAGAGCGTATCTTCTGTTGCCTCAGTCAAAAGCAGGGGAAGCACGGGCAAGCTTAAGGGATTTTACCATCTCTAAAACACACGGACAAATCCATTTAAAAAAAAAAAAAAAAGAAATCTGATTTTAGTACACGTTTTGCAGAGAAAATTAATCCCTATACCAAATGCATATTTTATTGAACTGTTGCAAGGAAATACTCCAAACTGATAAAACCTTAACAAACTCAGAAAAGAAGAGAGACTCAAGCTAAACTTTAAATAAAAAAAAAAAATTCAAATTCGCCTCCTGTTTTAGCTACTGCTTAATTTTTATAGTTTATGTTCAATAAGAATGGGACCAAACAAAATCGGAAAAACGGGAGCAGTTCGGTTTGTGGATGTAAAATTTGGACCGTGGCATTATCTACTGTGGTTGGATATAATAATTTTTCTAAATAATATTTTAGATCGCAAATATATTTTTTAATCTTACATATATCACATCACAAGAAATACTAATAATTATTTCAAATGCTTTCCTATTCAAGATGCAGTCTCATTTGCCATTCCATGTACACATATCCTCCAGCCAGTGGAAAAACTCGTTGGTTTTTCTTGAGCACCGCTCTGGGAGTGACATTCGTCTAGAACGTCTGAACATTACTAAAGGTTCAAATTGACTATAATCCGTCAATGGCGCTAAGTTGAATGCATGTTGAATTAATTTTTTTCTGGGGAATATTTGCAATGTGGAAGATTGAGAACTTCAATGTACAATTTTTGAGTCCCTTAATGAGATAGTAGCGTTGATTACCATGATTGTGAAATTTGGATATGTGTGAGATATACTACTGTGTAAGCAACTGCATAGGCTACACAGTAGTAGTAGTATTCTTGAGCCACTTTCTTTTACGTGATAGATTTTCTGCTTCACTTCCTTGCTCGTCCCTTATTATACCGTTATTTCTCCTTCACAAACATATTATATTAGTAATTCTTTTTTGTTTCTTTAAATTCCTGTCTATCTTCCTGGATTGTTGTCCACGACTGCAGCAGTTTGTTGGAATGCGTCAGTCTGATTAGCTGTTTTCCTCCAAAGAAAAACATTACGTAGACCGTAATCGTTTTCTGTAAACAATAATATATATTAGTATGGAGTATTTAGCCATTTTAGCATCTTCACCTCTAATACGTATGCAAGTTCTTGACAGTGCTTCACATTAAATTAAAGGTTCAGATTCAGCGATATACAGAGCAAGGTCAGTCTCAAAAAAGAACTTGCCAGCATATTGACTCACAAGTCGCAAATGTAAGTCTGCATCAATTTTTCAACAATTCAAGCTTGCTTTATAATAGTCAGATTGTTAGACCATCTCCAATTAGTTACTGTCACTCCCCAAAAGTAAACGGGAAGACATTATTATTGATCTCCTGTGCTTTTCATTTGATTGGCTTCTAAACTTCCAGTGTATGTGTTTATCTCAGGGCAAACATTTTCTTTTTCTTTTGGTTTATGTATTATCGGGTAGAATCGGATTCCTAGAAAAAGGAGCAAATAAAATATCAAAAGATCACTTTTACAAGGAGATTTAAAAAAAAAAAAAAAGAAGAAAGAAGATGAAAAGATCACTTTTACAAGGCAAAAGATTCCTAGAAGATTAAAAAAAAAAAAAAAGATGAAAAGATCACTTTTACAAGGCAAAAGATACCTCGAGATCATGTATGACGATTCGTTTGAAATAATTCAAGTGTGAAAGATTGACTTAAAGCAAACCATTGTTTTCAATATGTTGTATACTTTCAGCACGGCGACTTTATTGATATCTGGTCCAAAGAAAAAGAAAGACTACAAAATCTAAGGCCTAATTCTTGGCCCACGGACGCCGGAGCTCCAAGCTCATTAATTTTCAGAAGGATATTCTGGATTGCCATTATTTTTTTAAAAAAAAAATGAAATTTATGTTTTTTATAAACACATTTTTCAATCACCTCTCTATCTCACATATATTATTAAATCATTACATTACATTTTTTTACAAATATTTTAAAAATATATCAATCGAAATGAGATCTTAACACTTGTCTCTAGTACAATCTACCGTAGAAATGGCTGATTATCTTCTTTCACCCAATAATCAAACAAAATTATTGGATGTCTTCTTCCCATGAATATTCCACATTCAAGGTTCAAATATTCAACCTACGCTCTGTTTGATCATTTATGCAATACGTAAAGGAACAACTGTGCACACTTGTTTGTCATTTTTTGAATTTTTAATTCTGTCCTTCACCCTAATCACCTAAACATGTTTGCAAGTATAATCATTTGTCAACTCTAAGTATTATTAATTATCAAATTAACTATAATCTTACTTAAGAAAAAAATTACTGATAAAGCATGTTTCCTAATGAAAATTATATATAAAGTTTACTGAATTAATTTTATATATAATGTCAGTGTATGCGCATTCGCCATTAGATATATGACACATGAGCAAAATTTGAATTTAAAATTCAAAATTTGCTTACGTGTCATCCATCCAATCGTTATACATTCAGTGCATATAAATTTACTTAAATTTATTCGTGTAAAAACAAAATTTATATATTCATGAAAAACAATAATAATAATTTCTAAATACCTTAACACCAGCGTCAGCAATGGCTGTTGAGGACCGTAATTTTTTTTTGGGGCCTTTTCCTGGTGTTTCGAGGGTAATTTCCTCTATAGTGCTTTCCCTTTTTCAATCCGTGCTTCAAGGGAAAGCAAAAATTTTATTGTGGCGGAGTCTTTGTCTTGACAAGCATCTCTTACTCATGCGTTGTAAGATGCGAAAAGGCCACTGACACAAGGCCCACTTGGCGAACAATTCGAACGTCAAAAATACCAAAAAGCCACGACATTTTTTTTCTTTTGACGTAACCATGACTCAATCTGACGTGCCATGCAAAAGAAAAAAAAAATTTCCAGGGAGACAATCAAGTTTGACATGGTCATGGACAAGATTAAATGACAAAAGATGCTAGTCTTTGTCATTGAAAAAGAAAAAAAAAAAAAAGATTTAGGGCTAGCAAAAAAAGATTAAAAAAAGGATGCTAGTCATGAAATATTTTCCAAAGATGACCAGTTAATTAATGATTTGGTTTAGGTAATTTTGTCGTTTCATTTTAGCGAGAAAGAAAAGAGAATCTGAAAATAACAAATGAAAGATTTGTTGTCACCCATCAAAGAGCGGTGGAAAGCGACATTCACGCGACAGTCCACGATTTTAGGTGAGAGAGGGAAGGACTGTTTCTTTAATGGGGAAGGAGACCTCTTTTGACTGTAGTGTTTGAGCACAGCAACACAACACCTCTGCTTATGCAATGGAGGAGACACCAAGAACCTACCCTTTTTTTTCATTTCTTTTTGAAGCAATCAAGAACCTAATTTTGTCCTACGCGTTGAGCAAGTCTTCATGCATGGTGATTGCAATTTGCAGCTAGTACTGGGTAAATAATCTTGAAGCAAGAGAAAACAGGGTTAAGGTCAGATTATATTGATCTGTGAAAAACAATACCTGGATTTCAGACATACTTGTGTTGTGTTTGAATTGCAGTTTTCGTCATTTTTCATAAAAAAATTACTGTAGCGATTTGATATATGTGAGGGAAAAAGGTGATAGGAAAATGTGATCACGGAAAACGATAATATTTTCCGACAGAAACAAGCAATCCAAGCAAGGCAATTTTACGACAACTTTTTAGTCCGCCGCAGCTTGTAACTGCACAGTTACAAATTACGTCTTTCTAGTCAATTTTCCGCAACAGTTCTATCCATGACAATCTTATTGGTATGGGAATTACCATTATAGGATGTCCTGGAAGAAATTGAAAACCATAGATGTTTGTTATTATTAACCCCATTTTTCTTCCAGTGTAGAAGGCCCGCAGCTCTGGCAAGAAAATCTTCCCCGGTGACGGTTTCACATGTGGATAGAGAAGTCCAGATTAAAGGGACAGGAAAGGTGAGTCAAATGGTTGTAATCAGCAAAAAGCAAAATAGCCTTCCTTAGCCAAGCGTCACTCCTGTCGACTCCGGAGCTAAGCCAAACTCCACATGTTCATTACCTAATGATTCAATAGGAACAGGCTCCACAACTCAAGGTTGGATCACAACTTCCGTATCAGGCTCCTCCATCTACGGTTAAAAAGTAAAGCGGAGAGCGCTTCAGGACTCTGAAATGACGAGCTGCTCGCGTCAATTCCCCATCAGCACCACAGCAGCGCAACAATGTCAAAGGCCCTGCCCAATCAGCAAGGAGCAAAATGTGCAATCTTATATCTTAATTCAACCAAGAAATGTATAAAGGGGAATCACTAAGCTATCGCAGCAACGGAGAAATTTCATCTTTTTGTGCCAACGTAAAATTGCAGCATAAGCGCATAACGAAATGACTCCAGCAACCTATTCATGAGCTCCCAATTTATGTCCTTTGGCATGGTGAGAGCTAGGCATACGGAGATCAAACTCTCAAACACTACAGAAATTTACTTCTACAAAGCCTAATCCACCAGAAGAAGTGTTAAATCTAAGGCCTGTAGTCTAGACATCATTAATGCAACCAAGAGGCTCAACTCAACTGCCAGTCTTGCCACTAGGACCACGACGGCCGCATAGGTACACTACAAGCCACAAACCTAGGAAAGTAAAATCTCAAAAGAAGACCCCAAAGGATTCAATAATGTATCATGCAACGGAAGGCCCAGGGGGAACCTAGAATGCTACAGGACTTTTGAGCACAAACAAACAAAGAAGGGAGGAAAATCAAAGACACTCTTAATCTGTCAGAGGTTCCGATCTATGTTTATGCTAGGATAGAGTTCAAACTAATGACTCAAGACGGCCAAATCACCCCAATTTCCAGTTAGCTGCTCCAACTATGATGGAACAAGTTTCAGTTAATAAGCGTGTACGGATTTGTCTATTGCCCTTGGTTCATTAGTTTAGGGAGGATTGACCGCATCATACTCATATGTACAGTATCGCCTTCCAGCGTTTTTCCCTTTTGAGGATCTGCAAGTTATTATTGATGATCAAAGACAAGAATAAAATAAAATAACATGCCACATTAAACTCCTGGTCCTGATGTATATACAATAGCATTGAGTGGTCCAAGAAGAGTTGAAAACAGAACCGAAGCGTTTGCTCTCTCAGAAAAGGCGAGCTGAAAACTCCTCCTAATATCACAGTTTTAACCTAATCAACACAGAATATGCTACAAGGCACCCAGTGCAACAGACAGAAGTAAAGGGACTTCAATGTCAATAATTACACAAATCTTTAAGTTTACATTCCATTACCACAGACCAGCAAGAGCAAGTCAAATCTCATATAAAGAGTTGCCGTTTGCAACCTTGCTGGACAAGCCCACAATTTGGTCACAAGCAAAGCAAGTTGTGCAAATTGCAACAAAGATCCACTTTGCAGATTACGGCATACGCCTACGTTTTTTGGCAAGATTCTCAAAGACCTGGTGAACATCATCAGCTGTGATCGGTTTTGATGCGTCAAAAGACTCCTGACAAAGGAAAGGTCGACAAAATTTTTCTCAGACAGTTAGTTGCAAGGTAATGACTGGACAATGATATTAAGTACTAATATACTTTAGGAACATACCAGGAAAGAATGAATCTCATTTTTCATGTCGGCAATGCCACTCAAAATCTCCATTTTCTCAACATGGCCAAGCTTACTGAGGAAACTCAATTCCTGACCCTGTTGTTGCTGCAGCTTTTCGTCCCTCTTCTGCTTTCCTATTTTCTCATATTCAGCGATTGAATCCTCTCTGTCAAGCAAGAAGCTAATTCTTTTCTGAGAGTAGAAGTCTAAACAATTTTCACATGTGCAGAGAACTTCTCTCCAGTTTTTACAAAATAACATTGCTTTGCTTTTCGCCGGTTTTGGTGCTGCTTCAAGCAGATTTGTCCCAATAATACATGTCTTACTTGGGCCTGCAGTTTGACTGCGTTCCAGCACAACTGCAGTGTTGGCTTTAATTTGTCCTATGAGAATACCCTTCCCAACAGAGACAGCTCCAGAAGTGGAATCTCCAGTAGAAGTGTCAGCTGAACAATCTCCATGTTGCTTCTCTGATGATGCAAAACATGAAGGAGCATTTTCAATGACTTCTTTATCCTTGGCAGAATTTGCTACATGCGGTTGCCTGACTGTGACCCTAATAGTTTGAGGATAAAGAGTCAGAAAGAAGCAAATGTTCGAGCAAGCCTGACATATTAGGTCCTCATACAAAGGCTCCCCCTCTTCATCCCTTGGTATCTGCATGTGAAACATTCAAAGATAAGCTATTAATGGTAGCAAATAGTTGTTTTTTATTTTTAAAAAAATGTAAAGTAGTAAAATTATTTTACATATTTGTTTGATAACCAAAATAGCTAGTAGTTTTCTTGTCATTGACCACAAAACAAATAAACATCACATAAGCTTTGCCTTGCAAAGCAGCAAGGCAAAAAGCTATCTGGCTTCTCAATATGGTCAATTAACTAGTCGATGATGGAACATTCTATGCATGAAAAAAGTATAACCGTATGATTTGAGCCAAAAAAAAATATTCTTAAATCACACTTGGACCAAATCCTACAAACTACTATGTCCAGGAACTGTCACACTGGAGAATAGAGTCAACCAGGTTAGAGCATTTGTATAACTTGATGAATGTCAATCCTTCAAATTTGATACAGATTCCAAAGTGCTAGTCTTATTAGGTCAATTTCTGACATGAATTAACTGCAACATTTCAAAATGTACAACTAAATTCAATTGTTCTTCCTACATGTTAAAATTCAGCACGATGGAGAAAGAATGTCACAAGAAACTAATAAAGAGGAAATAAAGAGAGAAAGAAATGGGTAAAATGGTAGGAGAGTGATATTTGAAAATACAACTGCACACCTCATCAGAAGGTTCAAGACCAAGATGCTCCTCATGAAACCAGTCCTCACATATGCAGCACTGAATCATCTCTACCTGTTCTTCAGCATCTGGATCAGGGTAGGGGCGATTGCACGTGCAATATAAACCTTTGAAATTATGATTGTAAGAATTCTCCAAATTCTCCACATCTTTGTTGGGAAATAGCTTACAATAGGCCTCTCCAAATTTTGAATTTCCACAGTCACACCTAAAATTCCTCTTGGTCCAAAGTTCCGCAATCTTGTCCAAGCAACACAAACATCACAGTTAAATACGAGAAAGCAATCATACAACTCGGTTGATTATTACAGTAGCCACAAACAAAACACAAGGCAAAGAATATCCCTTCGTTTTAGATATACAAATCTAACTAAAAAGTAGGCGATACTTGGATAACTTTTTAGAACTAAACTTAAGCAAGGGAGAAGGAAAGGCAAGAAAAAGTGTAAACAATAGAATATGGGCCATTTTTTTTCCATTTTGCCCCAGTCAAGGCCATCTCTTCACTAAGTCATGCATAGTATGCTATAAAATTTCTCTCACCAACAACTGCCTACCAAGTAAGCTATTTTCGGCTAGCATCTTCCTCTACCTTGCTACAAATATTAATCTAGAGTTAGACGGACAAAATTCGAGTTAGGCAGCTTAGCAAAGCATGAATATAGCTATTAAATCCATTACCAAAACTGTTAACATGTTCACCCTTCAGGCTACATCGGTCAGAAATAACACTCATCAAAACATTTCCTAGGAGATTTTTCAAACATGATTATGAAATTTCAATAGATAAAGTTAATAGTAACTTAAATTGCACGAGACAGCATCAATTCCCTGGGTAATGCCTCCCCCGCTGCTCCCAAAACAACATAGAAAACAGCTGCCCTCTTCCTCAGTATTGATACTAAAATGTAGAGAATCATATACTACAGGAGTAGCTAATCAATCATTGGTAACAAAACTGACATGAGACATTTAGCTCCTGAGGTATCAGCCTCTTCCCCCCCCCCCCCCCAAAAAAACAAAAAAAAAGCAAAAAAAGTAGCTTTAAGTTATTAAATTTAGCAATACCTCATGGCCATCATGGCAGGACAAACTACAGGCTGTGCAAACCCCAGCATTCCCATCTGGTGTGCATGTCAAGCAAGAGAATATGGCCTGCCTCTTCAGATAACCTTTGTTGTATGTGCATTCTTTCCCCTCATCACCACCCAGGACCAAATCTGCTTCCTTTTACAACAGTTAATCCATAAAGCTAAGATGGGTTAACGGTAATCATCAATATCAGTATGAAAACTTAGACTACAATTATGAGCAATATAAGCTGTAAAAGCACATTACATGCACAGTAATATGGCAACCTAGATTTGAAGGTGCTCATTTTGGGTTTAAAACTCAAGGGAGATTGCGACTGTATCTCATATTATCCTATGAGTTCCAATTGTCAGACAAAGGTAATCTGTACACTATATAAGTACAGCAACAAAGGTTAGACATGGAATGGCTCATAAATATGTATCTTAGGTTAACACTTTTAAGCTACTATAATTCAGCCTAACCTCCGAGACTCTTTTTCCTTTCAGTAAATGACCTTCTAACGCAGACATCAACTGAAGATAATACCAAGACGATAAAATGCTCCCTCATACTGAATTGCTTGCGCACGTATTTCACTTGCTAGCAAGCTTAGCATCTTGTTTCCTGATCTGAAAACTAGATGCCACTCCTCTCCCTTTCTCTCACGTCTAAAATGTGTGGGAAAAAAAGTTAAAAATATAAAAGCTTAATTTTGTATAGGGCAAGTTTTAACTTGACTTAACATCCCTTATAAAGAAAAAAGTTTGCCTCTAACCCAACCAGTTATACACTAGGATACTATTGGAATTAATTTTCTACTTCATCTAAGAATGAATTGATTTATCATGATCAATACTACAAGAACCCTAATTCATGGTACAAATTCGCGTTAACCCCATCCCTAACAAAGGAAATGCTTGACATGAAGCATAATCATTGGAAAATCAACAAGCTCTAAGCTCAAAAAAAAAAAAGAAAATAAAAAGAGAAAGTTCGTAACTTCTATTGAAAAAATGCCGAATTTAACAACTATAGTTAACAAACGAAAATAATGAATAAAAATTCAAAATTTTCGACGACGAAAGAAGCTTACTAGCTCCTGTTCCTCGACGCCCTCGAGGTACTCGCCGATTGAAATCGTTGGCTCAACTTCATCTTCGAACCCGTCAGCCATTATTCAGGAGCCTCGGGAAAAAAATTTGAAAAAGATTTTA
Organism: Coffea arabica; assembly: GCF_036785885.1. NCBI lineage: Eukaryota > Viridiplantae > Streptophyta > Magnoliopsida > Gentianales > Rubiaceae > Coffea > Coffea arabica. Next base: position 45,494,630 of record NC_092325.1, on the reverse strand, counting down.
AATAAAAAGAGCTGAAGAAACCCTAGATTATTCTCAAAAGCAAAAATTAAATCACATGGCTGAAATCGAAGGGGTAATCAATTTGACTGTCATTTACTGCCTTGAAGAAGATTTTAGAGAGTGAAGATTGGAAAGAGAGGAAGTTATGGGAGGTGCTGAGGAGAGTGAGTTAGGGTTGTATATATTGCTGAAGCATTGGGCTGTATGGACATTTTCCCGCCAATTTGAGGCCCCAAAGTTTTGATAGTCTTGGTTCCTTATTCACTTCTATATATTTTGTATTTGAATGGTGATTTCACATGGTCATATGCATTGTCCAAATTTTTTAGTAACTGAATGTATTACTTAAAATTCAGAATTTTTGCATTTGAAAAAAAAACAATTAATATCATATCATTTTCTTTGTTTTTTCTTACCCCCAAATCATCAAAATTGAGAAGATTGGCATTTGGGACTTGGAATGTCACGTGTTCCATAAAATTTTGACCTCTTTTTCAGGGATTACTGGTTGAAATTTCTTGTGATTAGTACTTTTTTCAATTGTTTCTGTGAAAATTATCTTAGATTACGTATTGCTCGAAAAATTCTCTTATAGTATATGTTTAATACACTCAAGTAGAATTGATAGATGTATTTGTTCTTGACAGCAGGCAAATTTCTAGGTACCAAAAAACTGTTTACTGCCTTTGTAACTTAATTGAAAGTGATTTTACATTTTTGTGACTCCTATTGGCTATCGTTTATCCACTACTGCTCAAATAACTACTGGCGCCAGCATTTCTACAAATTACTAGTACTAGCAACCAAAATAATAAGAGTAAATCTATATACTATCATTGTTGGATTCACGATACATATGCAAGAGTTGGAGTTTAAATTCAAATTTTATATAACTGCTATTCATTTAAATCCAACAATGTGTATACTGTCAGTGTATGAAAAATTAATCCAAATAATAATGGAAAACCATTTGAAATGTTATTCGAAATAATTATAATAGCATTTTTTGTGAATAAAAATAGTACTAGTAATAATTAGTTATTTGGTACATTTTGAAATTACTAGTAAATTCAATTTCATTTCTATAAGTACTAATAATCAGTTATTTGGCATTTTTTTTGAAATTTATTAAATCATATTATTGTTTAGTATTTTTTTTTTCAAAATACTACTACTTTAATTTGGTTGCTATGTCCAACTAGTAACTAACTACGGCTCCGTTTGATAAAATTGAATCTGAATTTTGAATTTTGAATTCTGAATTCTAAATAATGAAACAATTAATTTGCTGAATATTAAGCACTAAAAGAGATATATGAATATCTGAATCTTAATGCTGAACATATTTATACTGTTTGATAAATATTTATAACTTAATGCTTAATAAGCTAAATTGTACAATTTTGTCCTTCTATCTTTTAATCCAAAAAGGAAATAGAACCTATGATTTAATTAATTTAAAATTTTTAAGTATGAAAATGATAATATTTATTTTTAAATCAAAGTAATATAAAAGAAGAAATATATTATGGAAAAGTCCAAATATCGGTGCAAATATATTTTTAAATCAGAGTTTGATAAGAAAAGTTCAAATATAAGCAAAAGGAAGCTGCAATAAACAAGTTTTAAATTCACACCAAATTATATAGAAATTTAATTACTTCAATGGAAAAATGTTGACGCTACCTTTGAAATAATGAATTTGAGATCGGAGAGTACGGTAGCAATAAAAAATTTTGGGAGGAAAAAAATGACAAAATTATGAAAGAGTAGAAAGATGTAAAAAGATAAGGAGTAGACAGATGTGAGTAGCATGGAGAAATTGTAACAAAGTCATTCAATAGGGAGAAAATAGAAATAGAAAGCCATTAGACAGAGAATGTGAGGTTGTTTAATTAGATAAGGATTTTGGATAGAGAATATTAGGTTGTTTAATTAGATAAGGATTTTGAATGTAATTAACAAACAATGATAGATTTGGTTGATAAGATAAAATAGTTGAAGTAAATCTCTTGATTCTTATCAAATTAAGCATTCAGTTACGATTATTGTGCTGAAAAAAATACATACAAATTCAGCACCACTTAATAAGTTCAACAGAAAAATTTTTATTTATCAAACACCAAAAACATCTAAATGTTTGAATGAATTCAGTTTCAGCACTTTTTTATATTATCAAACAGACACTAACTATTACACAGGGCTCGGGTATGAGCAAGTTGATTTTGGTTAGAATGCCCAAATAAAGTGTAATTACATGTTGCATAGTTAACAAGTAACTTAAACTTGTTATAATGGATTAATCTTTCTTAAACTAATCAGTTTGAATACATATTGAATCATTTGAATTTGAACTCTTAATTTTCTCATACACGTGGCACGCAATTGTTAGTGTATGTAGTGTCAAAGTAAGAAACATTGAGCTTAACAAAATGAAATAAATTATGGTTCATGATCTTCTGCCATTGTTTATCTTTTAAGTTGATCAGTGAAAATGATTCACAACATGCGAAAATGCTTGAAACTGAAACTCCTTAAAGAAGCCGCTAACAAAATGAATAGTATAACGCTGTTCATTTGGCAATTAGATTTCTTTGCCAATTGCAATTAGATGACATTTAGTGGATCCCAAACAAGGCGAAGGCGTGACAATGCCGCGGCATGAGATGTGATGATCGGCAGCTATTCATAATTTGCGGAAAACGAAAGCAATTATGAACGACAAAAAATCTTCCGATGGCCTCAACTTTATGCGGGATGAGCCATTTCCAAATCAAGTCTCTCTCTGTTCAGTAATTTTAGCTGGAGCTTTGAGGGTCGGCCACGCGGCATATTTTCAGGCCACCACCATCGCTCTAGAACATTGCTATCCTTTCGAAAACTATGCGGCCAAATTCGCAAACAAGTCCGATTAAATATATCTCCCGTGTTAAGGCGAAGTGATTTTGCGGACCGTTTGCACTGGTGGTGGTTGATTGAATTCTTTTGGATTTCTTTTTCCCTAATCTATATTTATATAAATTTAAGAATGGATTTTTAGGAAGAAGCCTTCGCATATCTTTCCACTACTAATTCTAATTTTTTAGCATTTCATATTTAATTTAATTTATAAAATATATTCCTCTTAACTTCCCATATCTACTCTTCACATTTGAAATTGTTAGTTACTTTTTAAAATTATTTCATTTCAAATTATTAGTTAATGTGCATGTTATCCTATTTGAATTTCAACCCATCACATTTCCGATTGCTTTGCGTTATTTATGATTCTACAACAATTAAAACTTCTATAAGACCATAAGAAGAGATAACAAATATAACATCCTTTCATGCTTTCTTATTAATTTAAATAAGTAAGATTATTTACACTCCATTTTTGTTATTCATACTTCAATAATCATTTTGATCGTATAATTTTCATTAATTAGACTAAATGATAAAACAAATGGTGGAATTGCAAATAATAAAAAATGGAGTGCAAATAACATTTTCTTGAGTAATATGTGGCTTCCATGCCTTCCTAATTTAAAAGAGTAGGGTTCTGCTTATATAAGAATTTGGTTTGAAATTTATTAGTGGGAAGGTAAATAAAAAGAAAATATTGCCAACTTAGTAAAAGTAAAAAAGTAAATGATAATATTTTATCTTTTAACTTAGTAATCCTAAGTAAAAGGGCAAAATTAAATAGAAAGCAAAAAGGAAATAATGTCATGGATTTAAAAAATAAAAAATGGTACCATTCATGAAATCTAAATTATGAAATCACTAAATAAAAAACAAAATACTACTAGCTTTTAACATGAATTTTTTTTTTGAAATATTCATTTTGAAAAAAAAATAATGATAATAACAACACCAATCTATCAAAATTTTTTTTAAAAAAAGTAACATTATAGTTTAGAAGAAAAATATAGAACATTCAACCCTAAAATACTACTTAATTTGTATATATTTGACCCAAATTTGACATTAGATTTGAATAAGAGTGCAAAATCCAAACACTGAGAATAACTTTTGATATCATCAATTATTTTATGTATTCTTATTGCTGTCTTCATATGTAATATATGTATTTGCTATGTTATATATATATATATATATATATATTAATTGTAGTATTTGAGAATATTATAGATATTATCAATTTTTCATTCCCATTTTTAGATACTAAAAATTACAACCATTGTAATCAATTTTCATTATGATAGGTAAAGTTAAATATATTGGGTTGCAGGAATATGAATTTAGAGGTTAGGTACAGGGGGAGGAAGGAGGGAAGAAAATGGTAAGGAGTTGAAAAGTGGCAGGAAAGGTTGAAGAATAAATATAGGGCCTGTTTGGAACCTGAGGGTGTGTTTGGATCCCTTGTTTTTGGGCCTGTTTTTGAAAAACTGTTTTTCACATTCTAAATGCTACAGTAAATGTATATTTCCAAAACAACTCAAAAAACACCATATCCAAACATTATATCAAAAACAACTACATATGTATATTTCAATTATGTATATTATATATATTATATTAATATAAATTGAAATATACAAATTGAAAATTATATATATTATATATTATATAAATATTTATATACATTAATATTATACATAATATTGTATATTAACCATAATATAATATAATATACATAATATGTAATATTGTATACATAAATGTGCAAATATTTATACATAATACATTATGTACATTATATTATAATATATATACATTATTAATGTAGAATATTATTATGTACATTATTGTGTATAATAATGTATAATAATGTTATGTATAATATATAATATACATAATATGTAATAATGTATATTATGTATATTATATTATATATATACAATATTATGTATATTATACAAATTAAAAATTAAAAATTAAAAATTATATATTTATATATTATATATTATATGAATATTTATATAATGAAATATACAATAAATATTACAAATTGAAATATTATATAAACACCATATTTATAATATTATAATATTTATAATTAATATTAATGTATATTACATATATTAAATATTTATACATATTATAAATACTTTATATTATTTAAAAAATATTTTTATATATTTATAATATATTTATATGAATATTATATATTATATAATTTATATATAATATAATATATATTATATAATTTATATATAATATAATATATAATATATATTATATATATTATACATTTATATAAATATACATTTATACATAATATATATTAATGTATATTTATAATATACATAATATTGTATATTATACATAATATAATACATTTATACATTTATATTAACATACATAATATTAATTTTATATTTATACATAATATTAATACATTTGTACATTTATATTAATTATATTAACACATTTATACTTAATATTAACATATATTAATAAAATTATAAGTTATACATTTATATAATATTCATTTGTAATTTATCCATTTATAATAATATAGACTTATACGTTTATAAATATATTTATATTATGTATTATATATAATATAATACATTTATATATTTTTTATAAATGCAAAAATATATTTATTTATAAATATTTATAAATGTATTATAAATGCATAAATGTATATTTATATAAAAATATAAAATTGTAAATTTAAATTTATAATTTATACATTTATATAATATTCATTTATAATATATACATTTACAATAATATACACTTATACATTTATAAATATATTTATATTATGTATTATATATAATATAATAAATTTATAATAAATTTTTATATTTTTATATAAATATATAAATGTATTTATTTATAAATGTATTATAAATGCATAAATGCATATTTATATAAAAATATAAAAGTTATAAATTATAAATTGTAATTTATACATTTATATAACATTCCTTTATAATTTATACATTTATAATAATATACACTTATACATTTATAATACATTTATATATTTTTTAGCGAATATATAAATATATTTATTTATAAATATTTATAAATGTATTATAAATGCATAAATGTATAAAAAATAAAAAAAATAAAAATTATAAATTATAAAATTACCCAAAAATATGTTTTAAAAATAACTCTAAAACTAATCCGAAAAACATTTACAGTAAAAGTTTTTCATATAGTTTTTGAAAAACAACTAATCCAAACGGACTTGTATTTCAAAAACGAAATGTTACGGTGCTGTTTTTGAAAAACAACCCCAAAAACAGCTAATCCAAACGGAGCCTGAGTTTTTTGGGAGTTTGTCTAAAATTTTACTGTAGTGCACTGTAGAAGTTTTTGAAAAAATTTTGTAGAAGTTTTTGTAAGGTGAAAAATTTTTTTGTAGAAGTTTTTGAAATGTTACTGTAGACGTTTTTTGGATTATTTTTAGAGGTATTTTTAAAACATATTTTTGAGTATTTTGTAATTTATAATTTATATATTTTTAAACATTTATGCATTTATAATACATTTATAAATATTTAGAAATAAATATATTTATATATTTATATAAAAATATATAAATGTATTATATTATATATGATACGTAATATACATATATTTATAAATGTAAAAATGTATAATTAATATAAATATATAAATTATAAATGAATATTATATAAATGTATAAATTATAATTTATAAATGTATATGATGATTATGTATAAATGTACTAATATAATTAATATAAATGTATAAATGTATTAATATTATGTATAAATGTATAATTAATATTGTTTATAATTTATAATTTTTATTGTTTAAATATTTATATATATATTTATGCATTTATAATACATTTATAAATAAATATATTTATATAGTTATATAAAAATATATAAATGAATTATATTATATATAATACATAATATAAATATATTTACAAATGTAATAATTGTATATTATTATAAATGAATATTATATAAATATATAAATTAATATATTATAAATATATAAATATATAATATTATGTATAAATGTATTAATATAATTAATATAAATGTATAAATGTATTAGTATTATGTATAAATGTAATATGTTATACATAATACATAATATAATTGTATATAAATATACATAAATATATATACATAAATGTGTAATATATATAATATGTATTATATATATTAAATATATAATATGTAATATTTATATAAATTTATAATTACATATTTATATTAATATTAATTTATATGGCTTATAATATTTATATAAATATATAAAAATATATTTTAAATAAAATAAAATATTTATAATATGTTTAAATAAATATATAATATTATAAATATATAATATATATAATAAATTTTTGAGGGTGAGGGACTAAAAAATTCAAAAAAAAATTTTGAGGTTACCGGCGGCGCCGGAATCAGTGTTTTAAAAACCGGACCGGACCGGCCGGTTCGACCGGTTCAACCGCGAACCGGCCATGGCTCCGGTCCGGTTCACTGCCAGGTTTGACTTTGTCAAGAAACCGGTCAAAAACCGGTCGGACCGCAAAACCGCTGAACCGGTTATTTCCGGTTTTTGAGTTTCCCTTTTTTTTTTTTTTTTTGCAAAATATAGTTATTAAGATTCGAACTCAAGACCTTTGTAATAGAAGACCAATGTAGTAACCGTTGCACTATCACATCTTATTAGTTTTTTTTGATAACTTATTTATATAAAACAAACACTCATATTTCTTTTGTTCCATTTTTTTTACAAAATATTATCCTTTCATGACTCTTTCTTTTTAATCTTCAACACACACACACACACACACACACACTCTCTCTATCATCTTTTCTTTTGCCACTCATTTTTTAATCAAATCTCTTTATTTTTAATTTATTGATGTTTTCTTCCATATTTTAATTTTTTTTTGTCCATTAAATTTAAAAAAGTTAAAAAAGAATTATTTTTCTTTAACCCAATTTATTTAATACCACAACCACTCACTTTTATCTCATCTTTTGTTTCTTATCAAATTTGCATTTCCATTTTTAATTCTGTTGATTTTCTTCGAACTCCAAACTTCCTTTTTTAAATTATAAATTTAAATTCCAAAATGTAAATTAAAATTTAAATTCACAATGTCTAAATTCTCATAGACGTGAATTTTGTATAATTTCAAATATTGTGATATTTTAGGATTATATTTAAGATTTTTTTGGTAGATATAATTGAAATTGAGATGAAATTTATTTGTTTTAACTTATAATTTAAAAATTTTATTTTTAAAAATCCAAGTTATTCAAAAATAGTAAACTTTTCATCATATAAAGTATTAAATTATCCATTACATGTCTTATTTTGTGCACATATATATTTATATAAATTATTTTTTAAAAAATTCCTTGAACCGAGGTTGAACCGGTCCGACCGGTTGAATCTCGACCCTTTCACTTCACCGGTTCGATTAACGGTCCGGTTTTTAAAACATTGGCCGGAATAGGTGATTGGTGCCGGGAGAGGTGGTGGAGGCGGTGTCTGGTGTGGTGGGTTGGGTTGGGTGAGGGAGGAAGAAAAGTTTTTGAGAAATTTTTTGTGTATAGATTTTTGAAGTGTGTAAGTAAAAAACTTTAAAAAAATTTTTGGGGTTCCTGTAGCAAAAGTTGTTAAAAAACTAGTAGCTAAAAAACTTGGTAAAAAACTAGGGTGCCAAACAGGGCCATAGGTTACAAGGATGGGTGGAGAAGAGAGAGAAGAAGAAAGGAGATTGCAGGGATATGACAGAGATGACAAAAAAATAATAATAGAGAGAGTGGTACTATGATAGAAGATATGAAAGTCGTATGAGACATCTGATGACTAGCTGGCAGATAAGAGAAGAGGGAAATGATGGTGATTTTTAATAATTTTGAGAACTCTAAAAATACATATTACAGAGATTTTTTTTTAAATATACATCAAAGTTTATGAAAAATGCTAATCTAAATGCAATCAACAATTTTAGGGGCATAAGATAGAATAAAGATTTTTTTTTCTAAAAATGGAAGAAAATAAATTGGCTATAATTTATTTTTTATATTATAAATTTTGATAAATAGGTGTAACATAATATGTTTTGTCGGATATTGATAAATTGATTTAAAAAAAAAAAAAAACTCTTCTCACCTTACCACTCAACCTAAACCTCTCCTTAAATGCATTAACAATTCTTTTATCATGTAAATCATTTTAGATTATTTTTTTTTCAAAATATTAAGCATACACTTCTTTAAAATTTTTAGTGTATATATATATATTTATTATTTTGTACCAAAATATATAAATATATATAATATTATTTTGATTTGAAATATAACCCATGCATAGCACGGGTCAAAATACTAGCGTAAGAGTACATGTAGCATAAAATTTACCTCATTAATTAAAAAAAGGTAAAATAATAATTCACAGTGTATGATAAATCTCCAAAACACAACTTAGAGAGAGAGATTAGTGAATGAGGGTGATTCAAAGAGCCATTCTTGCTCATAAATGCAGCTGATTAGGCGAACTATTTAGTGGAGACTATTTTTATTTAAATTTTTTTAAATGTAAGTTAAAGGATTTAAACTTGAAATCTCATATTTACACTCCCTATTTCGAACCATTCAACTTATTTCTTCCCTTAGTATGAACTATGTATATTATTGGTCTGAATGAATCAATTTTGGCAACGGTGCTCCGTTGAGTTTCATGTCCCAACAAAAGATGTGCTCCGTTCCTGACCTACCACGTTTATGGAACCCCCTCGCCAAGAAAAGGCCCCAGCAACTCCTGGATTATTCTGATATTCTCTCAACGTGGAGGCGGCAGAGAGAGTATTATTCTCTCAAGTGCGAAGGCAACCAAACGAGCTTTCTTAAAGAATTGAAAGAGTCTCAATTGAGGCTGGGAAAGGATTTTATATTTCATGGCACAGAAATTGCCGCTCATTTTAAATCAACACGACATTACGATTTAGTTCCCTATACTATAGGCGACTCTGTCAAGCATTAGTTGGCCGATTGTTTAACTAAACGCCTTTCTATTTCAATTTGGGCACGAGAGTTTGGATTTCAACACATTTAAGTCCCCACTTTAACGTTACTTGCAATTTTGACAATTGGTTGGTCCCAGGTCTCAACTCTCAACCAGTATATCTTTATACACCAGCTTCCACAGCATGCAATGAAGCATGAGGAAGGCTACATAACATCTCCCTGCTATTACTAGCAATTTTTTTTTTTTCTTGGTTAGCTGCAGAAAGTCAAAAGTTGCAACATATGGCTGCGCAGGTAAACATTATACTTCCACCTTAATTCTTGTCCTGATCTCTGAGGCGTCGGCCATTAGACACTTGACACAAAGTCCTTTTGATAGAGCAGTCACCCGGTCAGCCTTTGCAATTGTATTATAGTATAGGACAATCCACTGAATAGACTTCTTTGTTTTCGTTGGTAAAATATTCAGATTTTAGAAGTGTCTTCATTTCGTTATTCCACAAAACTTTCATCGTTTTTAGGCCTGTTAAGATGGAAACCGAAGAGGTAGCATGAGTTTTACTAGAAGTATATTTCTTTTTTTCCTTTTTATGCAATTTTCCAAATGGGCTCCTCAGGCTCAGGAGTGGGTCTCTCCTCCTTCTCCTCCTCCTCCTCTTCCTTCTGCTTATTGATTTTCTTCTTCCTACCACATCTATCCCTGTCTGTTAGAATATGCAAGCCTGCTTCGTGCAGTGAAATGGGATTGGGACCTCAAGTCAGGTTCCCTTTTCGGCTAAAAGGGATACAGGACCAAAGCTGTGGCTACCCAGGTTTTGATCTTTCTTGCAATAATCATAGCCAAACAATCCTCAGCCTTCCCCGCTCCGGCGAATTCAGAGTCAACCGGATTAATTACTCTGAACAAACCATATATATCAATGATCCGGGCGACTGCCTTCCCAGAAGAGTTTCAAACTTCAGTGCTGTAGATTCTTCATTTAGAGCAGCTCCATACAGCTACACGTATTTCAACTGTTCCTTAGAATTGTCAGCATACAGGACGATGGATAATCTTATGCCGCTGTTTTGTTATGGTGATTATAATTCCACGATCATGGCTACTCCTAGTCGTTATTCGTCCGAAATCCCACCCTCGTGTCGCTTAATACGAAATGCTTCGATTGCCCTTCGCTTATCATACGCGGAGTTTTGGTCGGAGACAATTGTTGAAGAAGATCTTGAGTTGGTATGGGACCAGCCTGCAGGATGCCGAAGCTGCGAAAAACGGGGTCTGTATTGTGGGTTCAAGAGCAATTCCGGGTTGGAAATTGGTTGCGGCCGTCTTCCTAGAAAAGGTAATTATTTTTACGCCGTCGTTTGGTTCCCATGAGAATTACCATCGGATTAGAATTTAAATTGCTTCCTGTTGAGCTGCACTTTTATATGATATAATTTCAAATTTCAATCCAACTTCTGACAGCATCCAAAAACTGTCTTTTACTTCTCTGGAAAAATGCGAAGTACCGAATTAGATTGGTTTAATGAGTCGATCACTGGAAGGTTTAATGTTCCCGTAGTTTCACCTAATAAAAACCAAGTTGAGAGAAGCAAAACAAAAAGGGAAAGAAGTTGGATAGATGCAGAGCACCTAACAGAATTACTTCAATTATAAGGAAAAATGTTACCCTCATATGTGATAGCCTCACTGGAAGTTGAAAATTTGATTTGAGTTATTGTGCATAGACTCTGAAATTTGAGACAGAGAGCTAGATTCTTGATCAGAAGTTGTTGATTAAGTTTAGGATTCAAGATGACAAAGCTGTAGACAGACGGTCATGAGATACCTATTCCTATGAGACAGTACCAAGAGATGAAAACGGGCCTGGTAGAGGTGATCCGGCAGCACTCTGGGTTTCGCAGTGTGTGGATATTTTGGGACGTTCCATAGTCAATATCCACACACACACATATTCTTACAATGTGTATATTTTATTGAAAAAAGGGAAAATAATCGAGAATTAGGTGACACAGGTGGCGTCACTTAACAACCCTGAGTAGTACATTCAACTGCTGTGCTGTATAGAAAACAATGGTTGAATGGGACCTGCTGATTCATATGCACTGATTATGCAGGAGCGATCACCATCAACGTACAATGTGGTGAATGTAATTTTCTGTAAGTCTAGTTCTATGCGCCAGCATTTAATAGTAATGGTCTGCTCCAAGAAGAGATCAGGTAAATAGATGAATGATTGCAATTAGGATACGATTTTCTGTTGTTGGTAATTGTACTTCTTCACTAGCGTTTCTCGGAGAGGTACATAACAGGGATAAAGAAGACTGATAATCTGATGGTTTTACTTTTACAAATTTATACCGTGTAGCTTAATTCATGTATATATATATATATATATATATATATATATATATATATATATATATATATATATATATATCTAATAAAGAAAGGTGGATGCAAAAGACTAACGAAAGATGAGATTACCATAAATTTTAGTGATCAATTGGTGGTTACTCGTTCTTAACTTTTGTCTTTCTTTCTGTTTTCTCATTTTTGAGTCATTACTCCTCTTTACTTGGTACATGGTAGGATCTCTTTTGGTTCCAATCCAATTAGCCATGAGTTTTCAGGCTGTAGAATACCAGGCCTTTTTCCTCTGCCCCCTAAGCCATGATTCTTTGTATTTTTTTTCCCTTTTTTTTTTTTTGTTTTTTGTTTTGGGTGCTGAAGTGATGATTCTTTGTAGTTTGTACTACCAGAAGTCAGCCCTCATCTGGAGCCTCCAAAAAGCGTGAGGATCTCATAACTAGAACAAAACCTTATGAGCGTGCCCCATAGAAAGCGTGAACTCCGAAAAGCAGTTTAATTGAGAACCACGCCTTCAGCCTTTCTCTCGTGTCCCCTCCCCTGGAATTTCTTCACCTGATGATGAGGACGAACTTTGAGTATGCGACTCTCAAAACTTGATCATGATGATTGTCCTTAGTTGGTTGGTCTGAACTTTGAAGAGTAAGACCGACATTTTGACCTCGTCAAAACTGAGGGACTTGTAGTCGAAGTATCCCGCCAAAAATAAGAAGTTGCTGTCAATGGACAATGGATGACCATTTGCAGAAAATCTTAGAACTGGCCACTGGGACCCGAGTTTACGCTTTCAAACTGTTGCCAGTTGATTTAGCTGTCGTTTTTGTGATTCTATTATGGGATTAAAGGCAGCGTTCTTAATTGACTAACTGTTGATGTCCGTGAGAATGACTAATTTACGTTGTACTACTTGATTGCAGTTTCAAAATTTATCAAAATTAGGTGCTTATTTGCATAATTGAAGAATACAAAAATGGCCTATACAGCAACAAAAAGTTGTTTTCTGAGGATAATATATTACATCAAGAATTGTCTGGTGATACAGTTATATGTAAGCTTTTAGAGATTGCATCTGTAGAATTTTGTACCCCAAGTCTTGGCGTAAAATGTTAATATCTTGGAATTCTCCCTTGATTATAGGCCTTCGAAGAGGTGCCATGTATGGCATTATCATTGGTGTCGGCATACCGGTGCTTGTGTGCCTCGTGGGGCTCGCATGTTACACCTGCAACAAAGTCAGAGACTTCGGCCAACGTCGCAGTCTAAACACTGAGCTATCCACCGCTGGGACGAGTCTTCGGCCACCGGCGTCTGTGACGGTAACAGGCCTTGATGCACCGACAATTGAATCTTACCCGAAGACGGTGGTCGGAGAAAGTCGCCGGCTTCCTAATCCTAGCGATGGCACTTGTCCAATATGCTTGGCTGAGTACCAGCCTAAAGAAACCTTGAGGAGTATACCAGAATGCAACCATTACTTTCACGCCAGCTGCGTCGATGAATGGCTTAAGCTCAATGGGACGTGCCCTTTGTGCAGGAATTCACCAGAAAGCGCATCGACCACTCCCTGTTCATCCACGCCTTCAGCATTTTCAGCATCATCTTCAGCGTAGATATACATCATCAGGGTGGAGGGGGTAACCTTCCTGGCTTTTTTTTGATAAAGCAAATCAGACGTAGATTTTACTGTATATAATACTGAGTGCAATTTTTCCATATACTTTCCACTTTAAGAGATTGCATAAAGAGCAATTAAAGGGACATTTGCTAGCTAGATTTTGGGTGGCGCATTTAGGGGAAGCAAGCAAAATAAGATGGGAGAGCAGAAGGTTGCAAAATACTACTCTAATACAGCTCAAATTGGAGATGTACTGGGCACTTCAGTGGCCCTGTTTTGAGTTCTTCTTTTTTCGTACCTCATACGTTCTGTTTGCTGAGTAGCCACATTTTCCTCGATCGATGACCAATTTATCAATTAGTCTCAATCTAGTCAGGCATGAAAATCCCTAAAGGCACCGTGCCTTGAACCAAGTTCTTGCTTCTTGTACCTTCTTACGAGGCCACTTTAAAGCTCTGTTTTCAAACTCGGACCGGACCGGCCGGTCCGACCGGTCAAATTGGGAACCGGCCAATTGTCCGGTCCGAGCTAACTTTAAAAATTGGGAAATTAAAAGTTCGGTCAAACCAGGTCAAAATCCGGGTTTGATCCGGTTTGACCGGGAAAATTAAGAACCGGGTTCCACCATGCATCTCAAATCTCACGCAAGGAAAGGAAAGAGAGGGACCCGCATCTCCTTGGCTCCATGTGCCCAGCCCAAAATCCCAAAACGCAACCATTTTTGTAATGGGACATGCATGCACAGTTGATTACTACAGCAGTGCTGCTACATCCTGGCCACAACTCGCTCGCACGTGTTCATACAACATCCATATCTTCTTGTTGCCCTCTCTCCATGCATGTATGTAGATTCTTTTTTTTCTTGAAGGTCAAAATATTTTTAATATTATATTTTGATCCCTAGGTTATTAAAAATTATTAATATATCTCAAATATTTTATACTTTATAAATATTATCTTAAAATTTGGTATTATTTTTTAATTAAATCCATAATTTTAATTCTAAACTTGTTAATACTCATTAAATAATATAAATTGCTATTTGACTGTTCTAATTTCTTTGTATTTTCTTGTTAAATATATTTGAAACATCAAATATATATGAATATACCTTTATTAATATCAATATATTATTATATATTATATATATAATATTTTAATTTTTAAATAATTTTTATTTATGACGTCATCTGGTTCGACCCCTATCGACCCCAGGTCGAACCCATTGACCCTTGACCCCTGATATCGGCCGAGTCGCTATCCGGTCCGGTTCTGAAAATATAGCTTTAAAGTGTATGGTTGAGAACCGTCGTATTCTTCTGTTCCAAAGCCCAACCATGTTCGAAGTGGGTTTTCACTCACAGCAGCTTAAGCAATCAAAAGTTTTGGACATTGGGTTTACGGCTTTTAAGATGCATATGGATTGATGCAAACGGACAAGGGCAAATCGAATATATATATGTATCTACCAACTAGATAAGAGAACAACTCAAGTTTTCCATTGATGCCAAGTGTCAAGGTCTCATTTGAGGAAATAAATTTCATTTCTTTATTTTGGACATTAAAGAGAGGGAAATGTCTATTTGAGCCTTGGTATCCAAATTCAAAGGCTTAATAGTTCCTTACTATTTAGGGGCTAATTGGTAACAATGGTTTAATTATTTTCATTTGTTCCTTTTGTTTGGTTTTTAATTGGTCAGAAAGGTCAATTGAATCCTTTTATGAAAACTAGTTCTTTAAATAGTTGCTAACTATTTAGGGCTATTTTTGTACATTTCAAATTATTTCTTTTATAATTTCCTGGTCAAATGCAAATAGTTGTGGACTATTTATGGACTCCTTTGATCACATGGGTTATTTTTGAATTATTGATTGAAATTAAAATATTGTTGTGTCATGTCCGTTAGAACTGGTTGCTCTGTCATGTAAGTTAGTCAACACCACCTAATGGTCTTATTAGTCAGTGAAATGAAGTTCCTATCCCTTTCTTTCCGTCGAATAGGTAGCTAGAACTCGCTTCTCCTTTCTAATTATCCTTCCTGTAAAATCTTCATTTTTCTACCAATTCCTCAAACAACTAATTATTTTTCTTTTTTATTGCAGTCCAGAAAATCCTCGACATGCACGTGAAGTTTTCTTTTGCCCAAAAATTCAGCTCAGCTAAATTTCTTTTCCCCCAAAATCTATCATCCTGCAAAATCTTCAGTTTTCTACCAATCCTCCAACAACTAATTGTACTTTCTTTCGATTGCCACCGAAAAAATCCTCCACATGCATCTGAAGTTTTCTTTTGTCCTGGAAATCAGCTCACTGAAATTTCTTTTCCCCCAAAATCTGCTTACTTTAGGGATTTAGGGATGACTGTTGTACCGAATTATCATCTATGGTACAACTTCCAAAACCTACTATTGCCAGTCTTATATATACTTTTGTTTCCGAGTTTTGCCAGCATTCAGCCGAGCAAAGAAAACATAGGTACGCTTCTATATTCTCTCTTCCTATTTTGAACTGCAATTTTTTTTAATGTTCCTACCTTCTGTTTATATTGTTTTCCGTTAATTAAAGACTGTTATGTGTTTGATGTTATGCATAAAAGAATATAATTATGATGATAATTCTTCGGATTAACTTATCTTTACTTTTTCTTCTGTTTTTTAATTTCAAGGGTTGCCCGACTTTTAAGAGGTGCCCTACTGTGAAGGCTGAAACTGGGTGAAAGAGTCCAAATATCTGCGAATCCCCAAGAATGTAGTGGATGGAATACAAGCAGCATAACGCAACAGATGCATTAGCAAGGTTAGCTGTGTATTTCCTAGCAAAATGGGAGTTGATAAACATTGACCTGTTGGCTCTAGAAGTGAAGTGTGATTATTTAAAATTTAAAACATATGTGTAGATGATCAACATTTGACCAACCATATCGATATGTAGCGTCGTGTACTCGGTTATCAAAGAAGAAAGTTTTGAACTATAGTAGCCGTTTGTGTTCCACCACTGTTTTATTGCTATAGGAGTGTTTGAAAATTTTCCATCTACCTGAGTTAAACGCAACAAAAGAAGTGCTGGGAGCATTTGCAGTTTTTGTATTTGCCGAGAACTTGCTATCTTTTCATCTCATTTGCGGAAGAAAACTTAAGCCAAAGATGACATCTTACCGTCGCAAGTGCATTCATTTTACCACCGTTGTATTCATTTTTGAGTTCGGTTGGTGCTATTTTCTGCTACTTAAAAATAAATGTCGATCCACCTTGATGAGAGGTTGTATTGGTGACAACTGAGAGGTGCGAGAGAGAGCTCACTACTGTGTGTATGGCTTTGCATGGTAAAATGTGGGTGCGGGTGGGCGGGGCGCAACAACGTCCCAGTGGTAAAGTAGTGCCACTTGAGGGTCCGTCTGTTTGCTTGTAAAATAATTTCCCCAAGAAAATCTTTTCGCTGAAAATCATTTTCTTGAAAATTCGCTTTCTAATATAATTATCAGTTAGTATCTCTCTATTACTACTATAGACAATCCATGTTAAACACCACAATCAATTTGAGAGTCAAAAAATGGTAAAAAAAAAACTTTTTAAAGCATTCATAGAAGATTCTATGCACAATTGAATAAGATGATGTAACCAACAATACCGTTGATTTAGATTCACTGAAATCTTTTGCAGAAGTTTGGTTTCCATTGGATAGGGTAAAACTTTTTTTCTAGAAAAAAATTTTTTGGACACTTTTTCAACCAAACATCAGAAAAAAATGAAAACATTTTTTTGAAAAAATTTTCCATCGATACAAATAGACCCTAAGCAAGCATGTTTTGATAGAAAATTATTTAAAATAATTTTTTTAAAAATCATTATTTTTTTAATATGATGTATGTTAAATAAAAAAATAATTTTGAACTCGTGTCCTAGGATGGAGAAAAATAATTTTTAATATCATTATCTCTAATATTATTTACCTCTTGAACCTTAGCAAATTATTCTCATTGTTACAAATTTAGTTGATCATATCAGTGGGTGGGCCGCTACGTAGCACGGTCAGAACCATACTAGTATGTATATATCTACCTTGTATATAAGAAAAAAGGAAGGTTTAGTGTTTTTTTTTTCCTTTTGCCATGTGGCTTTTTAATTATTTGACAAGTATCCCAAGCCTTTTCTTTCTTTTGCCACTAAACTGTTTCTCTCAAGTTGCTGTTGAAGCTTTTTCTTGCTTTCTCTCTACTGAATGGCTATTCTTTTTTTTGCCACGTGGCTCTTAATTATTTGGCAAGTGTTCGAAACCTTTTCTTTCTTTTGCCATTGAACCATTTCTCTCAAGTTGTCGTTGAAGATTTTTCTTCCTCTCTCTACCGAATGGCTATTTTGAGCAAAATCCAAGTTCAAGCACCTATTGTACCAAACCCAATTCCAATTCCTTTCTCAGCAAATCCAATTGAACCGTTTCTTTCTCAAGTTGTCGCTGAAGCTTTTTCTTCCTTTCTCTCTACCGAATGGCTATTTTGAGCAAAAATTCAATTCCAAGCACCTATTCTACCAAACCCAGTTCCAATTACTTTCTAACCAAATCCAATTCCAAGTGCCTATTCTACCAAACCCAGTTCGAAACGTCTATTCTGACCAAAAAGTTTAAATTTTTACATGATTTGGGAGATGGATTTTTTATGAAGATTTGTGACCAGTAGGTCAACTGCTACTCCCGCAGACACTTCATTTCATGTTGTAGGGATTGCTGGTCACTCACATGGTGTTTGTACTTCAAAGGAGGAAAATTGCGTGTAGGTGAACTACTCTTGCTTACACTTGCTGTGTTTTCCTTTTCCTCTGATATCAAATTAACTATTTTTATATTGATTTCATGTTGCAAGAATTGTTGGGCACTCATGTGATAATTGTACTTCAAAGGAGGTAAATTCGAAACTTTTTGTTAAATTAGGTATGGCATTCTATTCTCATCAGCTTTGCCATTCAATTTTCCGCTCAAATCATGCTTTCTATTCAATTCTCATCAACCGTACGATAATGATGAGAAATATCTTTTTAGATATGATTTTTCCCTTACAGTTATGATGAGAAATAGGTTTCCTGTTCATTTAGGCTGCAGTTTTTCCAGTGAATTATGAAATCAAAAATGTGTAATAGAGGTATTTAATCAGTGCATTCCGTTGGCTCCTGTGCCTTATGAACTGCAAGAAGAAGCATTCTGGTCTTTACACCTTCTTCTTTGGAGTCTCTTTGGTGAGAAAAAAATCTTTCCCTTTTTTTTGTCAAATTTTTCACGTATGAATAATAGACAGATTAACAAATTTTAATATACACATATGCTACAATTGATAGGTTCCTTTTACTGCGGTTCATATCATCAGTTAAGGAATCCTTAAATTTGAAGGTCAGTTTGTTGTCTTTCTTGAATCTATGAGCAGCTTTTCTTTGTTTCTGTGACTATATTTTCATAACTAAAATTTCACATTTTCCTTTTCTTTTTAGTAGTTTTTCTTCAGTTTCTGCTTCATCTATTTTAAGTTTACTAGTGCTCTTTGTTTTGTGTGATCCTTTGTGAAACAAATGATTTTTTATTTGAGCAACGGATTGTGTTAATATTGACAGTCATACTGTTTTTGTAAATAAAGCACAATAAATAAAGGAGAAAATTGGTAAAACCTTGAAACTTGATGTAAACATTCTTGATCATCCACTCCAAATTCCAGTAGTTGATGACATTTTTAAGAGTCCAGTGATCTCGTCCAAATGTTGCTCACCCATACATTTGAAATTTTGCTGCTGCAGCCTTTTGGTAATCTTCTTTTATGTCTTATTGCAACCTATTCAGTTACTTATTCACCTAAAAAAACAAGTAAAAAGTGAAGATACCAATTCAGCTCCCAATATATTATGAGTGGCATACCTACAAAAAGGAGAGATCCATTTGCTGATGTGATTCTAGCCAACTGGTTTGTATATAATCAATATACTATCAAACAGTCAAATTGCTATATACACTAGAAAAAAAATTGTAGTAATGGACATCAATAACAGATTTTGTGAGCCAAAGTCATTAGCACAATATATTTTGTGAGACAAACTTTTACTTGTGCTGATTTTGGGGCTGTGGCTGCTATGCTCAAGTTATTATTACATGACAAGTTCCTTTTTAACTAATTTCAACCTCCTGCTACTGGTGTTTTTCTCTTTAATCACAATGGACAATTTGGTAACACATAAAAATAAGAAATTATATAGAACCTAAGATAGTTTTTCTTAGAATGAATTATAGTTATAATATCTCAGATGAGATATGTGACCTGTTGTTATTCTAAATGAGAAATAGGAATGATTAACTATTTTTCAGAGAACTTTAAGGTCAATGCAGAAAGGCTGTTATTGGCAAAACTTGTTTAGTCATCTAAGTGACTATTGATTAGGCAACTTAGTGTGTGCCTTGTTTGTTGTTTCATTTAGTCTAGACTTGTCTAGGGTATGAAAAGTTTTTAGAGAAAATACCATCTTTTTCTAACATTTATTGTACCTTCTCAATTTTAAACCATTGATCAACCTAGAGATCATTGATAGATTTGATGCTTCTTTTAAGCCTTTTTCACAAGTAATCGTGATCATTTATTTGGTTTAAGAAGGATAAGGAAAAAAATAATTGGTGTTTTACTCTTGTTGTTTCACTTTCCCCACATGGTATGACTTATTGTTTTGCTATCTTTTTTTTTTTTTTCATCTTTCACCCGGTAAAAAATAATAAATTATCCTTTCTCACTTGCTTATTTATATTGATTTATTAATATATTTTTTAAAAATTTGAACTTTTCCCCCTTTATCTACATTGAATTTTATTCTTCTTTTTTTTTTAATTGCAAAACTAAAGTTTTCTTTTAAATTGAAGTTGCCTCTGTTGTAGGCTATTTGTTCGTTGTTCTTGCAAGTCTACATACGTTGCTACGTGGTTTGTCTAAAAAACTCAAGATCAAATTTAAGCTTTATGCTTTTGATTTGCACTTTTTTTTGATGTATTTAGATTTTTGAAACTGTTATGTTACTGATTAAATTAGAGGCCGCATGTTTTCTGTTCGAGAGTTTTAGCTTTTATTAACATTAATAACTATCATGATACATAAAATATGGTCTTCTCCCTAAAGTCTGATGGTAAGTTTCGTTTATTGTATGTGCTTGAATTCTTGGTTATTATCTTGGTATCTATACATGATATGTTTGGCTCGGGTTAAAACTGATTGTGTATGCACTTTTAGTTGCTATTGTGTTAGTTAATCATTAGTCAGACCTCTGTGCTATGCTATGGAATGCAAAAAAGAAAGACAAGCCAACACTCAAATTCAATAGATGGTCTATTTGATGAAGTTAGTAGTAGTCAACTGTTATTAAAACAGACAAATAGCTCATATATATATATATATCGGCATATTGTATAGACCTATTCATATATATTAGCAGAGGAGCTAAGTAAGAATTTTTAACTTCTCAAGAATTTTTTTAAGGCAAGAAGGAAGGCAAGTATAATATTGTCAAGACATACACTACTGAGGAATCAGCTCACATTCCAATGGCGATCACAACTGCAGAAACGAATGAAAAAATTCCAGACCTTCATGCTACTGTGCTGCAATCTGCTAACAAAAATGAATTTTTCAGTCCATCAATCAAAAAACTGCTTGATAACATCGCTGAAACTTCTGCTACTGCAAACAAAGTGCCACCTCCAGTGACCACAGCAAAGAGAGCCTTGGTTTTTTGAACTGTACCTCCTGAAATTGGATCAAATTCTGCTGAAGCTATTACACCTGCCTTACTGCCCACCAATGCACTCTCAGCTTTCGCTCCAATTAATCTTGCGCCTGGAAGTCCCTTGAAGAAGCAACGTGATAATGAACTCTGAACTTGTTTGAAGCCTTTTTGAATTGCTAATCTTGCTAATCTTGAAGCACTTTACAACTGAATTGCTAATGTTGCATCTTTGGACACAATATTGACATCCATTAAGAAATTGTTCTTTTGTGCAACTTAATGGATCTCAATATTTGATATTTTGTAATTGTAGCTTATCATACTTTATATTAAGTATTCAACATGTTTTCTCCCGTTTCTGTAAGACTAACTTGTATTTGAATATATCAAACCATTTGTAAAACTATTTGCCAATCTTTTGTCATCTTCTCTTATCTTTTGCAATGTTGATGGTGTTCTAATTTTGTTTAGTCTTATATTATTAGCCACATGTTTGATCGGTAATTTATGATTTTAAGAATAATATTTCACAAACATTACTGTTAATCTTATCTTATACAAAAATATATGACAACAGATTATAGGGAGTCTAGGCTGTGCGTAGCATAGCCAAAAACCTCCTAGTATATATATATATATATATAATGATGCATGATCTGGATATTCTCCTTGCAATTTGGAATACAAACAGCAGCAAGCCAAAAGTTTTATTTCGTTATTTTGGGTGGAAAAAGAAAGTAACTAATTACAAACATGCAAAAAAGCAGTGAGCGGATAAGTAAAAAAGTCATGGGTTGAAATGCTGCTTCTGTGAATAATATGTTATTGAAAAATATTTTCCAATATTCCAAGCCGTTAGATTTATAAAAGCAAAAGACAGAAAACGAGAGCAGGTTTTAGTTTTAGGACTCCAAACTCCAAAGGGCCCAAAAAATTCCTGATGTTACACCCAAAATAATAAAATAAGATAAAATAAGATTGGGTTGCTTCTGTACTAAACAAAATCGTGGGACATCTTTCATGTTACTGCTGCGCTTTCTTACTAACTTGTTCATTTAGCGTCCCGCCCCGTGCGACATCCCGCTCCAATCAGCTCACTGAAACTGACGACTTTTCTTGTCACAAAAAAAAGAAAAGGAAAAAATCGTCCTCCATCCTTCCCAAACCCCAAAAACCCAAAACCCTTTCGCAGGTTTCAGCATCTGTACCATTGCTCGAAAGTACTAGTTTCATTTTCACTTCTGACGCTGTGAGTTGATAATTCAGTTTTTTCTTGCATTCCAAATTCGCAGGAATCTGAAATCTTCTCTTCTATGCATTTCAATCGTTCACTTTTCAAATCGTAGAAAGATTTTATTTTTTCTTTGCAATCCAAAGGAGGGGAAATAGAATGGCGTTTAGACGCAGTATTACAGCTCGAGCCAAGAATCTTTACCGAGAGCAACGCTACGCTCCTTCACTTTCCCACATCAATCACCGCCAAAACGACGACGATGATACCAAACCCAACTCTGCACCAATTTCTGAAATCCCAAAATCTCCATCTTTCCTCACGAGAAGATTTTCCATAACCCAATTCGCCAACTTTAATGGCTCCAACCCAAAGGGTCTGCTTCAAGACCGGAGATATTCATTTTCGTCGGGTGGCCAGTTTATGGGTGCGATGAATTATGGGTTGAATTTCAGTAGAAATATGTCGACTAGCATTGGGGAAGCGGCGGCTGAGAAGATTGATTATATTACTGATGTGGCGGATGTGTTGACTGATCATACTGTTGAGGCTGTGGTGACGCAGGCGGCTCCGGTGGTGAATGAGGTGGCTGTTGCCGCCGCGGATTCATTTCTTCCTGTAGCTGCTTTGCAGTATTTGATTGATTACGTTCATACGTTTACTGGATTTAATTGGTAAAGACTAAAATATTCTCGCCTTTGTGCAAAGTAGATTTTGTGGTTCGATTGCTGAAAATGCTTTATGATCTAAATTCTTGAGATGAGTTCTGCTGACTCGTTGTTCCTTCTAGCTGCTCTGCAGCATTTGATTGCTTATGTTCATAAGTTAACCATTTTCTTGTCTGGCAAAGACTGAACCTTTCCTGCTCTTACTCGTAAGAAATGTGGCTAGCTTTTGTCTATATTTTGAAAATTTTTTAAAGATGTTATATTTCTCTTAATTTGGTTCTATGAAGTGTAAGATCTTTGACATTAGTTATTTCTTTACACTTTTTGGGTTTTGTGTTTTTTTTTCTTTTTTAAATGAAAACTGAGAATCTTAATCACAGTAGTTAATTAGGATTGACAAATGCAGATTGTTTGGGATGCATAATATTGTAAATTCTGATCCTTCAGTGTATTTCTTGAGTTTTGCTGCCATTGCTACGAGAGGTGATTGCCTAAAATTTTATTGTGTATGAAGTTATTTGACTTGGTGATGCTTGCTGAAAATTTTCAGGTGGGCATCAATTGTTGTGACAACTATATTGATTCGATGGGTTACAGTTCCACTTATGATTAATCAGCTGAAAGCAACTTCAAAGTTTACTGTAAGTTGTTGGGCCTTTTTGTCTTGGTATTTATTTGCTAACCATTATGTTTTCTGAAATGCTTTTGGGTGTTCTGGCATATCTTCTATAAATGTGATATCTGGCGCAACTTTGGATATGACTTTGGAGATTAGGATATCATTATCTGATGCAAAGAATAGATCGACACAAATTGAATTTGAAATGTGCAGTTTAAAATCTACTGTGTTCAGATTAAAGGGGTGTCCAATATAGCAGACCTGGTATTTTGTTGTCCCTTGTTTCACCCAATTTGACCTTCTTAAATACAAAGTTGACTAAAGACACTTGAATCCATTTTGATGTATTTTTATGATTGTAAATGAGAAACATCTTAGACGTACCAATAACTAGTGTATGCGTGCATTCAATTCGCCTTGCCATTTTCTTGAAACCTGTTCTTGAATCTTCTGTAGATGGGTGGTTCAAGATCACTTCTTAAGTGAAACAGTCAACTGTTTAGAATTGGATTTGAACGAGCTAGGGCTTTGCATCAATGAAGCAAAACTTTCTAAAATTAACAGAAACCTCAGTTTGTCTAAAAGTGTAAATGCTAGTTCTGAAGAATATTCCTGCAAGTCACTTGATCACCTATCAACCGCTTTTGGATTTGTGAACCATGAACCAGAATATCTTTCAGTCTGTTTCCTAGAAGCTTCTGCATCACGCTTTCTCTGCATTATTATGTGCTCCTCAATTTTGTGTCTAGTACTGATGATTTTTTAAACTTCCAAAACTGCTATATCAACCATCTGTTGTGCTCATCTATGCATAAAACAAGTTAAGTAGTTTTGAGTAAATTTTTTTAATCCTTTGTAGCATGATTTCTTAATGTTGACGTTGTTTGCCTCTTTGTTGAGATTAGCTCCCTCTTAGTGATCTGCTTTTCTCCTGCAGCTTCTAAGGCCACGTCTGGAGGAGATTAAGGAAGAGATGGAAAGTCGGGTAAAGTGATTGAACTTTTTTTCTAATCTGCTATACTCAGCTCAAATACTAACTCTTGAGTTGCTGGAGTATCTATATTCTTAGGCTCCGTTTGATAACATTGAATTTGAATTCTGAATTCTGAATACTGAAATAATTAATTTGCTGAATTTTAAGCACTGAAAAGAGATATATGAATGTCTGAATCTTAATGCTGAATCTATTTATATTGTTTGATAAATATTCATAACTTAATGTTTAATAAGCTAAATTGTACAATTTTGACCTTCTATCTTTTAATCCAAAAAGGAAATAGAACCTATGATTTAATTAACTTAAAATTGTTAGGTATGAAAATGACAATGATTGTGAAGAGCAATGCATACAATGACAATGTTTCTTTTGGTGGGAAAAGGGTATGGTTTCATCGTTTTGAGAATGAGAAAACGAGCTTGTAATACTCCAAAAGCACGTTCAATTACATTTCTCAATCTTGCATGTGCTTGGTTAAAGCGTTCTTCTTTTGATCTTGGACGAGAAGCATTTCGAAAATCAGACAACCAATAACTAATATTTCGATATGGTGTCATAAAGCCACGTGTGTGTGGATAAGCTGCATCACATAAATAATATTTATCTGTACAAATAATATATATATATATCAAAATATAAATATTTGTGGATGAAAATTACTGCAAAAAAACACTATTGTTAAAAAAAATTTTGAATAGAAAATATTAGGTTGTTTTGTTTAATTAGATAAGGATTTTGAATAGGCAATATGAAATTGTTTAATTAGATAAGGATTTTGAATGTAATTAACAAACAGGGATATATTTGGTAGATAAGATAAAGTAGTTGAAGTAAATCTCTTGATTCTTATCAAATTAAGCATTCAGCTACGATTCTTGTGCTGAAAAAAATACATACAAATTCAGCACCACTTAATAAGTTCAGCAGGTTTTATTTATCAAACACCCACAACATCTGAATGTTTGAATGAATTCAGTTTCAGCACTTTTTATGTTATCAAACAGGCACTTAGTCTTGAACCTATGGCTGTGTCAAAGTACTTTGAACCCCCATAGTTTTATTTCCTTGCTTCACTTGATCTGTGTCGTAGATGAGATTGGGCCATAGAACCCCATATATTTCCTTTGCATGTGGTTGTACTTGAATTCAGATTACTTGAATAGAGGTAGTACAGAACCTTGTTGCCTCAAAGGCGATTTAATACTTGTTAATTTTTTCAGGGTATGAGTCCTACTGCCGTGTCTGAAGGTCAGCAGCGAATGAAGCAATTATTTAATGAGTAAGTTTCCTTTCCTTGTTGAAGTCATCTCATCTGCAATTTAGTTCCTAGTGTTTGAATTTCCTGTTTCCTGTCATATGAAACTGCTGTTTCAGAAGTCAAAGACAAGAAAGAAAAAAGAACCTAAACCTGTTTTTCTAATTTTTTATCTGCATTTTTAATCTTCAACTTGACTTCCAAAAGATGAAAATTTGATTCTATTTATGAATGATGGCCAATATGTATCGAACAATAATAGCATAAGGTTTGACAAGATCTTTGAAGCATAACTTGACTCCCTTGTCTGTTCTTATTAAATCTTAATGTGCCAGTCAGTCTTTTTTCATCGGCAAATATGTCTCTTCCCTAGCTCATTTAGTTTCTATTTCTGGTGCAAAGATGATTTAATTCTGCATCAATTTTGTCGGAATTTCTGATCCCTCATATTTTATCATGCTTATGTTTTATAAAGCAAATGATTTACTTTTTGGTATAGAGTCCTTTTGTTTACACAAACAATGTTTGGGTGTTACAGATATGGTGTTACACCATTTACGCCTATGAAGGGACTTCTATTTCAAGGGCCCATTTTTATCAGCTTCTTTCTTGCTGTAAGATATATTCCTTTCTACTCCAAACTTGACATTCCATAGTATGATCGTGCTCTTTCTTTGACCATTATGTTCTACCAATGCACATGCAGATTACAAACATGGTGGAAAAGGTTCCATCTTTTAAGGAGGGTGGAGCATTCTGGTTTGTTGATTTGACCACTCCAGATAGCATGTACATTTTTCCTGTTTTAACAGCATTGACGTTCTGGATTACAGTGGAGGTGAGCTATATTATCACTATTACCTTTTTCTGCTAAATTTCATTTAAAAGATCTGCCATATTTCAAACTTTCTGAAGCTTCTTAGCAAAGAACTCGATAACAACCTTAAACATAATCTTGTGTATGCTTGGAGAAGTTAAAGAGGGACCATTTGTTTACGTTTCATGTCATTGGCGTCTTAATTGGCATTCGTTCCGGTCACTGTCATCTATTCAGAAAATTGGATTATGTTCTTCCTAATATGCTTTGAACAAGTTTAACTAAATTACCAAAGTCGTATGGACGATTTTCATACTTCCTCAGTGCAATATGCAAGAAGGGATGGAAGGGAATCCTGCTGCTGGCACCATAAAAAATGTTTCAAGGGGCTTTGCAGCTCTGACAATTCCATTCACTGCAGGGTTTGCCAAGGTACATGTGGTCCATGTTAGTAATTCATATGCTTATTTTCTTTTTCCCTCTGATGTTATTGTTAGGAAAATGTGTATTAAGGGTGTGACCCCCTTATGTTTTCTTATGTTAAACGGGTTGCTTGGTTCTTGTTCAGAAATTGGAATTGTAATGCTAATCACATAAACTACCATAATAAGGCATGGGTCACTGGTAATATAATGATGACTAATGTTTGTTACACATGCTTAGAAATGGCTTATAGGATTAATTCTCTCTCTCTAAATAAAAACAAACCTTCTTTTCCCTTTTTTCTTCCCCACTATCATTTACTGGCACTACTTATCAATTCCTGATAACCATTTGTGACCGCCACAACCAATATGATAATCTACAGCAGGAAGTTTTGACAAGTGAAAACCTAACATTTAACCTGTTTGTTGACAAAATTTACCATTCTTTGCTGCAAATTGCTTGATTGGGCCTTAAAGGAAGAGCGGAGGAAGCATTGGGAGCTTGTAGTTGGGGACGACAGGGTAGAGCTGTTGTTGGCAGCCAGAGAGGATGGAGAGTGACATCTGGGAGATGAGGTAAAATGGGCAAAGATGATAGCAAGGCAATGGAAAGGAGTGAGAACAACAGGGCATCGGAGAGGGAGCCTGGGGCAGAGGATGCAGGAGGGTTGTTAGCAGACAAGGAGGTTGGGGAGGGGGAGGACTGAAGGAACAAAATGGAAGATGGGAAGACATAGAAAGAATGGGGGTTGTGAGTTGTCAGGATGAATGTAAGACTAGTAAAACCCCCTGATTTGGTCTGGGATAAAGGGTTTCCTGTTTGTTGGATTCTATTCGATGAGCTTAAATCTCACACCTATTCCTTAAGCAACTGCAATGGATATCATTTCGATGTTTGATGCATGTTCCCTTCAAGTGCCCTTAAATCCCCTTCTACTTCTAGTTATGTGCATTTTAATTTGTATGTGCTGCGGTTTGAATGAACTGCCTTTGTTCACCAGCGGATGGAATTTTTTCCTTTTGTTTCTTTTTCTTTGGCTTTCTTTTTTTATTTTATTTTATTTTTGTAGTTATATAAGCAAGAGTTCTTTACCAGTTGTCCCTTTCAAAGCGGTGATTTAAGAAGTTTAAAGTGGATTAGTGAAATGTAAAAGTTTTTTATGAGGATTAGATGGAGAAATTTGGTACTAGATTGTTTTAGCCTGATTCTGAATATTTTGTTTGTTGTCTAAATATTTAAGCAAGAGTTACACAGTCCTTAAAATTTCAGCTTCCAACCTTTTTTTTGCCCTCCCTCTTTTGGGGCGGGAAGGGAGGTTGCTTATTACAGCTTCGTAGGATGTATTATGGGGGCTAGGGTCTGAGGTCAGTTGAGAACCATATATATTACTTTAATATTTAGATGGTGTTATTGGTTGTATTTTTGAATATCAATTAGCACCTTTTCTGTATGCTGTTTCTTCTCTGTTGCACATTATTTTTCTGCACTGTTTTATTTTCTTATCCTATGGCAAATAACATTGTTTGTTGTGCATTTCTGCAGGGAATATTCTGTTACTGGATTACCTCAAATATTTTTTCTCTCATGTATGGACTTGGTGAGTTTATTTACTAAGGGTAAATAACATTTTGTTGCTGCAGTCTCGTTGTCTTCTGCCTTATCTGGAAAATGAAACCCAGGCTCACCTTAACTTAAGCTCATAAATGCATAGAGGTATAGAGACATACAGAAATACTGCATTCTGCAGAATCTGAAATATAAATCTGCTGCCGACAGACTAATAGATCATGAACTCATGCCAAAATTGTCGTATAGACAGACTTTTAAAGTTTTGAGGATCAAAGTGGTGCCGTTTAACCTTAAGTATGTTGTTAAAGGGGGAAATATTAGTGACAATTGGAGCATGGGTTAGAGCCCTTAACCACATGGCAGCTAAAGGAAATTTAATCTATATTATTTGTGCAAGGCTAGGCATTCATTTTGTAGAATGCTGCAAATATTCCATTTCTCAAAGTTTAGACTTTTCAGTATCTCCTTGTCTATTGTAACTTTGTAATATTTCCTTTACTTGTCTATTGGTTGCTCTTGCCTTTTCAGTAATCAAGAATCCTGCGGTGAAGAAGGCCTTAGGTATTCCTATAATACCTGTTACACCACCTTCTCCAGGTGAGCAAAAACCTGCCTTCTCATTCTTTGAGGCAGTAAAGAAATATGCAGCAGCACAAGCTGCAGCACAACATAAGCAAACGCTGTCAGCTCCTGCTGATGCAGTTCAACAAAGCCAAACACCATCATCACGTGCCGAAGCATCAAAACCTGCTAGTCAACAACGTGTACCCTCATCATCAATCATCAGCCAGAGGCTGAGGAGCTTGGAGAAAGAAGTTAAAGGGAGAAAAAAGGGCAAGAAGAGGTGATGTGTTGGTACAAAATTTCCCATGAAAGTTGACTAGTTGAGTGTCTTTGACATACCACTTCGTGGTTTTAGTACTTTATGCTAGTAATATTAGCAGAAATTATTCATATCTAGAGGGTATGGTCACAATAGATTTTGTGGGAATGCAAAGAGTTGACAGTTTTCTGTTCAATACACCCTGTAGGAATTTTGGCAATGGTTTATGGAATTGCTAGTTGGTAATTCTTAGAAATAACACTCTTGTGAGCTGGAGTAATAACAGCAATACAGCATTTTGACTTAAATTATTTGTTGACCCATATATCCTGGGCTTCTTTTTTTTTTGCCCTGGGGGCGGGGGAGTTTGGGAGTGGTGGTTGGTTGGGTGTTGGCGTTGTAATCTTTTTTTCCATATCTTCATGACATTTGAAGCTATTGAATTTGCTTTCGCCTCTGTTCTGCTATCGCATCTGGTTTTTTGGTTGCAGTGGATAGTCTGCTGGGTTCATGGTTCCAAGTTTCATATGAAGAACGATTTTGAACCATAATGGAACTGAAGAATGAGCTACCATATCTGTTAGCTGATAAGTTGTGAACGGGATTGATATCCATTTTTTTTCATATCATTCGTGACATTTAAAGCTGTTGAACTCTGCATATGCTCCTGCTGCCACTTGGGCATTGGTTTATGCTTTAGCTTAAGATGTGGCAATTCTGGTTTATTGGTTGCAGAGGATAGTTTGTTTACGATTTTCAACGATAATGGAACACGTAAGAATTCAAAGTAATTCCTTAATTAGTAGTGAAATCTCGTCTATGGCACAAGCATGATTAATTCATCAATATTTATGCAAATGATTCTAAAGCTTGTAAGAAAAAACTGCCGGTCGTATTTGAGGGGGGGAAAAAAATCCTTGAGATAAACAACCAAAAACATCAAAACTCTCATGCCAATACTTTTTTAAGTTCACCGAGTTCTAAAGAGTATACTACATATCCCTGAAAAGGAATATAAATAAGGAATTTGAAAACTGATTAAAACCCTGAAAAGGAATTTTGCAACATAGCCACCGCTCTACACATTATGTATTGTCAATATAGGGTTGAGATAAATGAAATCTCATGATATTACTAAAAAAAAAAAATTATAGAGTTTGACCAATCAAAAAAGTTGAAATATCCAAAGCCAGTTCAGCAAGCTGCTTTGCCCTAGCAAAGTTTACTGTGTAGCAGTGGCAGTTTTCACCACATTGAAATAAACATTCAAAAGTAAAAGAAATAAATATTTCCCTGAAAACATGGAAAGGAATGGTAGAATTTTTTCTAACAATTAGACTATGTGGCTAATGCAGTAATTATTTCATGACCTCAATTATATTGATGAACATCTTAACCTGGCAGGGGGAGAGGGGGAGAGAGAATTGCAAATTGCAATTAGACACTGGAAGAAGACCTCGGGTTCACTTTGCCGATATCGTACTTGTTATCCTGCACATTAACTTGAAAGCATGTGCCATTGCATGAATTTAGACAACAAAACACGTTTAAAATTTGTCATATCTCCAAAAGAGAAAGCAAAAAGCCATTAAAATCGTCAGCAACCCCGAAGGATTGGGCTAAGTGGAACTAGTCAACTAACTACTCATTAGTAACTTGGGAAGTAAAAAAAAAATGGACGACACAGATCCAGATTAGACCGGAAGAGACTAAGATGCCCAAAGTCAGCGGCCATAAAATCACCAAAATGAGTACGGAAAACCAAGTCAACAGAGATCTGGAAAACCAGAAATTTTGTGGGGCGGCTTTGATGGAGAGTTAGTTGTTTTAATACTTTGACCAATCAAAAGTCAAAACTGCTACTGCTACGTAGCAATGCCAGTCTTTTGTCATCGTCGTGCATTGCCTGTAGTATGCCAAAAATCTTTCTTCTGTAACTTGTCCTGCTGGTGGATATATTGTTGTGTCGCCATCAAGAATGCGGCATTTTCAAGCTTAGGGGCGTCCTTAAGATCCGCCTCCCGTTCTAAGCTCCGCTCAAGCGCGTCCCTCAGATTCTCCCGGCTGCAATTCCCAAGGGAGCAACAAAAACACAAGTCTGGGAGCACTGGCCCGAGAGCACAACTCGTAAATATTGATAAAATCATCGACTCCCTAAATCTATCCCCGACAGAGAGGGCACACGAGCTGACATCATCTAGCAGTATTTGTTGCTGAAGTTACAAACCGTTTGGTTGCAAGTTAGAAGAAGCAGAATGACCAAGGGGCTCATTTGATATTCTTGTTGCGGAATTGACTCATAGTTCAAAGTCGCGGTTGCTGTCACGGTCGCGGCCAGGAACACTCCACATCGGTTTCAGCATATCGATCGCGGTCTCGGTGAGACGCAATTTTTAAAGTATTTAATATTCTAAAAATTGTTAATAATATAAAAAAAAGTATGCTAAACAAAAATAATAAAAAATAGCAAAAGAAATGGTCAAGTCAATCCGCCACGGTGTAACTCGACCGATTTCTCGTCTTGACTCGGGATAACTCGGAGTGACTCGGCCGAGTCAATCCGTCGCGGTGACGTCTCGACCGATTTTTCGGCGAGTTAAGTATCTCGGTATCATTTCGTCACGGTATCGTATCGATAGGGGTCGAGATGTCGCGGTATCGTACCAGAAGATAATGAAGCGACTCTTGATGGCAAGTGTCTTCAAGCATCTCAAGTATGGAAAGCATGCTACTATGCGTCTATGCTCATAGATATTCAGCAGTTGCATTCTAACTTAGGGTTATTTCAAGGATTAGTTTAATCTCATTTACAAAAGTTAAAAGAATCCCAGTCAGCACGTTTTGTTGCTGTCTTCAAAAGTCTAGTGCTAATTCTCAATCGAGTTTAGTCCGCTTTTGTAGCAATTGCATTCAAGCTTGTGCGCTTGAGTGCTACTACATTGGCGACAGGTGGAACGAAGCTTTGTTGAGGCTGAGACAATCGAACTTTTCAACCATACTACATGATATTTATGGTTTGGAGAGGAAATTATTCATAGGTAGTATCGCTGCATTTGATGGCAGTGTCGAGTGTGCGACACTACATATTCATAGGGTAATGTGCGACACAACAAATGGTCGAGATGGTAGCGTCGCTGCATTTGATACGAAATTGTCGAATTATGGGAATGATTTGGTACCTCATCCTTTTTCCGTCAGGTCAAAATATACGGAAATTGAAAGGTGTTTTCCTTCCGTGTTTGTCCCGATGCATGGGGGTTATGGTCGACATAATTGTAAAATTGCTGCATTTGCTATGAAATTGTCGGATCGTGGGAATGGTCCCCGCTTAGGTAGATTTTTTTTTTCCTCTTGACTCAACGGTGAGAGTACATTATTATATTATTAGCAGCCAGCGAGTTATAATGCTCGTTCGTTTTTGAGTGCTGCTTTCGATGCTTCAGGTTATAATAATTGTTCGTTCTCGAGTGTTAGTTATAATAATGCTTCCTTATGGGTCGAGCAAGACTTTGAAATTGAACTGTAGTAAATTAAATTTACTGACTATAGATTCTAATTTTGAATAATCAATTTTTGTGATCTTACTTTTATATTTTGATTATAAATTTTTAATCATTAAAAAAACTAAAATCTATAATTACACACACAAATTAACTTTTGCTTGTTCTTATTATTCTTCTTGGATCACACCAAAAGAGAAGTTTTTGCTTATTCTAATATTTTTTTAATCAGACCCAAAGAGTAGTTTTGACTATTTCTGATTATTCTCTGTAATTGGTTTTTTATAATCAAATTTTACAAAATTTAAAGCGATAGAGAACAAGACCCTAATTAACCTTATCTCAACAAAAATTAATAATGGTAGCTGCTGCCTAAATCAAAATAATTAGACGGCGCGGATTAAATCGAGATAGACCTTAAGCTCCCCCTGGATCAGTTGCCACAAAGTAAACAAAATGAATTTGGAAATCCAAATCAATGGAGGAGATTTGGAAAACCAGAAACTTCGTGGGGGCTGCTCGATAGATAGTCCAAAGTACCCTCAAAAAGACAAAAAAAAAAAGAAAAGAAAAAAGAAGAGATAGTTAAAAGTACTTTGACCGATCAAAGCGATAGTTGGAAAATCCAAGCCAGCTGAGCCATTTCCACCAAACTCCGGTTCGGCAAAACTGACAGCTCACAGACAGGGGGGCGTCAGTCCTTGTCCCCATTCGTTTACGATTCCACCATTTATTTATTTCTCGTCTTCTTCCTCTTTGTTTTTCTCCTCCTCCAAGTCAAATCGAAATACGTTATCTCAGAAGTTAAAACCACCGAAGACTTCGAGCCTCTGCCTCCGATACAGAGAAGCTCAGTTCCGCTTACATCGCTACCTATTTGCTCGCAATCTCGCTCGTAATTCTGTTGCGCGGAGGGTATTTGATATATTTCCGTCACTATTTATATAAATACTAATAATTTAGTCGGTGGAGATGTCAGGGAAGAATTACATAATAGAGGTGGAGCCGGCGAAGCCAGCGAAGGATGGAAAACCGTCGATCGGACCGGTATACCGTAGTGTGTTTGCTAAGGACGGTTTTCCGCCGCCGATTGAAGGATTGGACAGTTGTTGGGATATTTTCCGGTGAGATTTGTCTCTTTTTTCTATATTTAATCGGTATAATTTGTGAATTCTTGTTTGGAATTTGAATATGGTAGATTCGATAAGTCCTTATGTAGGGTTAAATTCAGCTAGACTTCGTCTTCTACTGTTTCTGCCTTCGATTTAAGGTGTGGAATTGGATGAGTATACTTATGTTCTATCCACGGTTTGTGATGTTGTTTCCTTTTTGGTCTCCAAATCCAAAGGAGCGTATCTTTTAGTGCTTTGCTTGGAAAGAAATTGCAACTCTTTTGCGGAGAAAAATAAAAAATTAGGACGGAGTTTGACCTATTAAAGCCCCTAAGTTTTCTCCCTATCCTTCTTTACAGGTCTATTATATTGTACCTGCTTACCTAATATACACATAAGTAACTATTTGAGCATTGTATAATATGCTGAAATTGGAACAGTGTTGAGTTCATGTAATGACTGAAAAAAGTACAAATGTATGTCTATATGTAGTGTGTATGTATTTCTCCACACACACACACACCTGTATATATGTATGCATATGTGTGTGTGTAGTTTCTAATTGGCAAGCAGTCTATCTAGAACACACAAAATAAATGATGAAGCCACTGGAAGCATGCTTAGCTCTATAGCATGAATGTATTAATCTGAAAAGTCTGTTGAAGGAGTTTCTGTCAAAAAGTTATCTATGGTCTAACAAATAATTTACCTTTTGGACCATGGAAGATGTGCGTCTCTTGTTTTATTAGTGTAGAATAGAAGTCAGAAAAGGCTACCTGTGCTTTGCATTGTTCTCCATGTCACTTGTGATGAGGTGTTAGACACTGTGGCATGATGTCGCATTGACTCTATTCTGTATTCATGTTAGGATCATATTATTTTGTCATGAAATGCATGTAAGTGTTGTTTCAAGATGCAGCGCTTATGAAAAGACTGTAGTTTTGATGTGTCTATCATGGTGAGGACATCTAGTACAATTTGTTTTTTATGTTGCAGCCTGTCAGTGGAGAAATATCCTAATAATCGCATGCTTGGTCGCCGAGAGATAGTGGATGGAAAGGTAAATTATAATGAAGCATTTTGCTTGTGTGACCTCAGAAATTCATTTTTCTCATCTTTTTATTTTTGGCTATACTTGTTTTTGTTTCTTTCCCTGCAGCCAGGTAAGTATGTGTGGCAGACTTATAAAGAAGTATATGACTTGGTGGTGAAGGTGGGAAATTCCATCCGCAGTTGTGGCATTGAGGAAGTAAGTCTTCATGGATATTTAGCAGTTTACTATAGTCTACTCATTATACTTTTTGCTGTGGTCAGTTCCTTGTTGACTAGATTCCAACTTTGGGAGAAATGATAAAAAGCCCTTTTTGAGTTTTTATGGATGTCACTTGGTGGACTATTAAGCATCTTATATCCATGTTTTGGCTTCACTGAGGGTACACTTGTTATTCACTGTACTTTTCTGGCTTGAGAAATCCTGTAAACTTTTCCGGAGTTGACTCAGTCAAAAGTTGAGCTGCCTTATTTTTTCTTTTAGCTTAAACTCTGTGTTAGACTCATTATTAAGTATTTATTTGCAACCACAGACGCATATGAAAACATTGCTAACTGCAAACTTTAAATACTGGAATCAAATAACATGTTCAAATCTTCATGATTTTATTTGGGATGTGTTTTTTGAGGCCATGGCTTATCAGTCATTTGCGTTGTAACTGTTTGCATGGAAAAAGTACATGAGACTTTTTTTATTGTTTTTTATGGAGTTAGAACGAAGTTTCTGTGAGACTTTCTAGAATAAATTTGATATCTTACCACTTGCATAATTTCCTTCTATCTAGGGAGGAAGATGTGGTATTTATGGAGCCAATTGCGCAGAATGGATCATGAGCATGGAGGTATACGTCATCCCTTTTTTCAAACACATTATACTCCTGTTTCATGGTATTTCTTTATTTCGATGACAATAGAATGAATGCTTTTAAGTTCAATTTTATATGGAGGACCGTGGTGATTCTATCTAGTTTGATATAAGAAATCGTATGTGCAAAATCTTCTATTTCTGGTCAGATTTCATGCTTAAATCGTTTGCCCTAGATGATTGTCAACAACAAAAAGTTCATGTCATTGATTCCCTCAATGAATACAACACTGATTTCCTTGGTTCATTCTAACAGTATGCTTGGATCTCATTTACGTGTTGCTCTTCTATCATGATGAATTTCCATGAAAATTGAAAGCTAGTTATTCACATTGAAGTGCTACATTGAAAACAAACTCAATAACTGTTCTGAACTTCAGTTTTATTTGGATGCTCCTGATCCTGATTCTATGTTCTCATTTTGCATTCTTCCTCATCACTTACTTGAGCAAGGCATAATATATGGTGTGATAAAATACCAGGCAAATGAAGAAGCACTTTGCAAGTGTATGTGAGAAACAACTTATGGGACTAGACAAGGAGATTAAGTGGTAGAGTTCCCTATGTGTAGGAACATAATGCGCAGTTCAAAGAAACAGAAATAAAAAATGGATACCATATAATAGGAGGGAAAGATTCCTCTTGAAATCTATCTGATTGACGATCTCATCCCGCTCTTCATAAAATTTCTCTGGTTTTGGCAAATAAAAGAAAGAGAAAAGGAAATCCGTAAAATTGCTCTAGTTTAGTAATTCAGCAGTCTCTAATCTTTTTTAAAACTACCTTATGTTGTTACCTAGAATATTTTCGTGCTGAATTTTCAGACTTTCTGATTTTTCTTCATAAGTTTATGGTCATAAATTGTTTCGTTGTGTCTTTTATGTTCGAAAGCAAAGAAAACAGAAAATGTTAGATTTTTCAAAAACAGGAGCCGAATCAAACCATGATGTTGGAGGACCAAGGCCAATTGTTAGCTATGTCATCATTGATTTTAAGCAATATTGATAACTGAACTATTTTTCTATCGTTTCATCCAAAAAAAAAAAAAGATAACTGAACTATTTCAAAAGTTTTATAGCATACCTTCAAGATAGTCGACATCTGCTGAATGGGGTGTTTCTATTTTATTTGATGCATATATTATCTTTCTCAATTCTGTGGCGTCGTGTATGTTTTGTCAACTTCTGAATTAAGAAGCAGTTGCTGGTTTGGAAGTATCTATTGAATTTATTCTGACATCAGTAAATTGATGCAGGCATGTAATGCTCATGGTCTACATTGCGTTCCTTTGTACGACACCTTAGGTATGTATCCTTACTCTTTTGTTCGTAGTCTTCTTAATTACGCATACATGTGTGCTGTGTCTTTAGTACATGATTTTTTTTTTTGTTTATTCCTTTTTTTTGGTCTTTAGTGCATGATTATTGATGCTATCTCATGTTTGAAAGTATTAAATAAATTGATTGGTTTCTCCTCCATCTGGTTAGGTGCTGGGGCTGTGGAGTTTATCATATGTCATGCTGAGGTTACCATTGCCTTTGTTGAAGAGAAAAAAATTCCTGAGGTTCGTAAATGTTGCACTTCCTTTTTGGGTGTTGGCAAAGAATT
This sequence comes from Coffea arabica, assembly GCF_036785885.1. Taxonomy (NCBI): domain Eukaryota; kingdom Viridiplantae; phylum Streptophyta; class Magnoliopsida; order Gentianales; family Rubiaceae; genus Coffea; species Coffea arabica. Next base: position 45,456,430 of record NC_092325.1, on the reverse strand, counting down.
TGGGGTGGGATTCCTTAAACTAGATTCAGAAGATGATTGATTTCATGCAAATTTCAAATTTTCTTTGTTGAATATTGAAGATGGGAAATTAACTTTATTTAACAATAGGAGATAGGAATCAATTAAAGAATTCTGCCACTTCCCATCTTATGGTTGTAGTTACTTATGAAAGAGTTTGAGGCTTTTGTTAAAAGTTGATCATTCAGTTAAAAAAAAAAGAAAAAACTACTTTATTGACATATTTGAAGATAGTTGACTTGGTAATGTAGCATATTTACGTTGTTCTTAATCTCCAGGTCAGTGCTTCTCTCTAGATTAAAGTACCTAATGGACAAATTTTTTTTTAAGAAATTAAAACATATTTCATAGTGATTATAAGTTCATGATTTCTGTAGTGCATTGAGAAACCTCAACTTGCGGTAAAAACAATTCATGTTTCATTTAGATGGAAGAGTTTTAAGATAAGCTGTGGTTGGAGGAAATATAGGTTAAAGAGTATGGATAGAATAGTTGATACTGACTTTCTTCACTTGAGGACTTTCAAGTGAAGAATTGGCTGGGCCAGAATTTTCAGATGTCAAGATGTAAGAAATGGACGGTTGCATCTTGTTGCAGCTTCTCAATGTGAAAACATGATGCCGTATAATATATCCAAAGTTAATAAACAACTTCAGAATTTGAAGAAATGGAAAAGTTTATGGAAATGACCAACATTGTTCAGTCATTCATTTATTGAGTTGCATTTTTCTTCATGCTTACTGTGATAATAGCATATGTTTATTGTACCATCATAAAACAACATTTAGTTGCATTTGATTTTGTCCTTATTGTCATGAACATCTCTTCGATGCTTGAACTCTTCATTTGAATGCTTTCCTGCTGCTGCCATAGTTTTTATTGATTTATGTAAAATTGCTGCCAATATGATAAAAGTCCAATATCTACTGTCTAATCTACGTCTTTTTGCCTTTTGCAGTTACTCAAAACCTTTCCAAATGCAACAAAATACTTAAAAAGTAAGTTATTTGTATAGTAATTTCTCTACCTGTCCCTACCAAATTGTGAAAGTAACTCTTTTGATCCTTGATTTCCTTTTCTTTGTTATTGTTCTTCAGCAATTGTGAGTTTTGGGAAAGTTACCTCTCAACAGAAGGACGAAATCGAGAAATTTGGTGTGGTTGTGTATGCTTGGGATGAATTTTTGTTATTGGTAAGCTGGTGGATTCCTGTTTATACTTATAACTTTTAGTTGGATGCCATTGTATGCAGTGGTGAGATGATCATAATTTTGTGGTCTGGTTTGTTGTTTTGGAGTTTGGATGAGCCTAATCTGACTGTTTGGTCTGTTTGATGCTTGGTTGCACCAGCCCTGCCTTCAGGCTGCTTGCACTTGCTATCTTTCTATTTTCGTATCCTTGCCTGCCCTCTATACATGGGGACTTGCCCAAGGATGTCTTTTGTTGGGATAGATTTGATGTCTGGCAAGCTCCTTGTTTGCTTATGAAAAGGTATACTTGGTGTGTAATGTTTTAATGCAATCTAAATTTAAGGATGAAGCTTTGTGACTTGTGCATTTGCTGTGTGAAAGCGAATACCCCTGATCACAATAAACATGAATTAGTTGTATCGAAGCTAGAGTGAGTTTCTTTCAGTGGATAACCGATAACTTATTTGCTTGTCTCTTTCCTCGTGATATTTGTTCTATCTACCATGGTATTGGGTTTGCTGTTATGTGCATTCATATTTGTGTGGCTCATATGGTTATGTTTGACAAGGTTGACCTACAAGTTTAATGCAAATTTCTGGTATTATTGAACAGATAATCTCTTGAATTTCTAATCTTGCCACAATCAAGAAGCAATATTGACCATTAACCCATTCTTGCCACAATTAAATTTTTGTTCTGAACCTTGCATCAAAAAGTTTTATTGGCTTTTGTTCATATGCGAGGCAATGGCTCCAATTTTTTGTGTTCTCTTTAGCTCAAGTCCTTCAAAGTGACTCAATGCTGAGCTTTATCTGGTTGCTTTACTAATATCTGAAGAGGCGCTGCTGATTTAGTCAGTCATGTCAGTTTGTGGTTACTGGACTATCAGTATCATGCAGAAATGTAATTGGTGGTGTCTTAACTCTGTATTGTTGGTGCATGCTTTCCTGATTTTTGTTTGTTTAAGATTATAACTTTGATACAGAATGTGATCTGGCGGCGTTTTAACGCTAATGTAGTGGTGCATGCTTTTCTTATGGTGTGTTTGAGAACATTGACTGCCTATGTACTTTCGTTTTCTATACTTGGTTTATTTATAGAAGTCTTTCGCAATATATTGATATTTCCAAGTCGTGATCTTAGTTTTGACCTTATTGTTGCAGGGTGAAAATAAGAACTATGACCTTCCACTGAAACGCAAAAGCGACATCTGTACAATAATGTATACTAGTGGAACAACTGGAGATCCTAAGGGTGTCATGATTTCAAATAATAGTATTGTCACTCTCATTGCTGGAGTGAAGCGTTTGCTAGTTAGCGTGAACGAATCGGTGAATATCTGTTATATTTTCTCTTTACTCCTTCAAAGCTTGAAGACAAAACTCCATTTCCACAGGTTGTAATCATAATTTGATCTGGAATCATATTCAGTTTCTGACTTTCTCTTTGTTTTACAGTTGACTGTAAATGATGTCTATCTGTCTTATCTTCCTTTGGCACATATCTTTGACCGTGTGATTGAAGAATGTTTTATTAATCATGGAGCCTCAATAGGATTTTGGCGTGGGGTAAGATGATTACTGTTCTTTGTTTTTGAGAAGAAATTTGGGCAAGCTCTTATGTACAATGGTGATTTTGTTGCTACAGGATGTCAAATTGTTAGTTGAAGACATTGGGGAGCTAAAGCCAACCATCTTTTGTGCAGTTCCTCGGGTTCTAGATAGAATTCACTCAGGTAAATTTTTGTATCCACAAACCAAAAATGACCAGAACAAGACACCGCAACTGTTGAAAGTTTAATTTATGCCACGTTCGGATTTCTATTTTGAGTTTGTTTGCCTAGTTTGGATAATATTTCAGAGCTAGTTTGCTGTTTTACTGAACTTACAGACAGATTAAATTTATTGTCCAACAATCTTGTTGAATGAGTTCATAACAGGAATTTATGTCTTGAAATTTGCCCCAGGGGGCATAATTAACCTCAATGCCAAGTTCAGTGTGTTCTATGGAGTTGGTGTTCCCCTCTGCACGTCCACTGTTTTTAGCAATCACAAACATTTTGGTTGATTCAACTTTCAAGCGATAAATTTGTTGAATTTTTTGCAGGCTTGCAACAGAAGATATCGGCAGGAGGTTTCATAAAACAAACGATGTTTAATTTTGCATATGCCTAGTAAGTTTTGTCCCACCTCTTGTTTTATGTCATGAAACATTAAAAAATGATCATTTCTGGTGAATTGGAGACTTAGTTTTTCTCAACATATATTTGTGCTTTTGGACACCCTTGTCTAGTTTTGCTTCAAAACTGGAAATCCCTTAATACGTCTTCTGAATTTGCCAGTTGAAGCAAAATTTTTGTGAGCTGTGATTTGAAGTTTGCTTCCCATAGAAATCCCTTAATACCTCTACTTTATTGTTGGCTTGAATGATATACTTACAAGGCAGATTTCTTTGCACAAACAAGCACACTTACATCTCGCTTAACTACCTTCGCTTGAAAATTTTCCGCAGCAAGTTGCGTAATTTGAGGAAGGGGCTTAAGCATGATGAGGCAGCTCCTATCTGTGACAAAATCGTTTTCAGCAAGGTTGAGACTTGTACTTGATGCTGATATTCCATTCTTTTTAGTTTTTTATCATGGCAATGGAAATTTGACTTTGGATCTGCTTCACCGTTCAGGTTAAACAAGGTTTAGGTGGGAAAGTACGGCTTATTTTATCTGGAGCAGCTCCCCTTGCTTCACATGTTGAAGAATATCTAAGAGTGGTATCTTGTGCTCATGTACTTCAAGGATATGGTATTCTCTTCTTTCACCCTCAAATGCCATTGGTCTTTGCTTTATTTACGCAAAGTTCTTGTCCACTGGTGTTAAATCTTCTTGCTTATATACTGTGTTAGGCCTCTTTTGTTTCTCTTTCCTATTTGCTACTCAAGTTTTCTCCTTTGCCCCTCGAATGTATATGTTGCACTAGAATTTTAAAATTGAAAAATGTACTATGCATTTAATATTCTCATCATCACTAATTAAAGCTGTTGCCTATCAGTTGCAGAACTTTCATCTGCAGCTATATATCACAAGGAGTTACTATAATCTCTCATAAATAAAATTTTATGCTGCTTGTGATGCCTCTTATTATCTGCTATGGTCTTTTCTGGAGCATATCAACCATCATCAGACGATGGCAATTTGAGAAATCCTGAGTCTGCAATGTGTATTCCAGAGTTAATTGTTTGTTTGGAAATGATCTGGATTACTCATTCAATCTCGTTATATTATGTTCCTCAAACAAGTCCACTGTATGGGTTCTGTTTTGTGCTTAGGTTGAGGACTAGGCATTTCCAATTTTGAAAGAAAAAAAGTATAAACAAACTTTTCTTTGTTTGGGGTGTAGGTTTGACTGAAACATGTGCTGGTACCTTTGTCTCTATACCACATGAGATGCGTATGCTGGGTACAGTGGGTCCTCCTGTTCCAAACGTGGATGTCTGCCTGGAATCTGTTCCTGAAATGGGATATGATGCCCTCTCAAGGACTCCACGTGGAGAAGTATGTGTAAGGGGGGATACCTTGTTTTCAGGTTACTACAAACGTGAAGATCTTACAAAAGAAGTCTTTGAAGATGGATGGTTCCATACAGGTTGGTCTAAAGTGATGCTTTCACTAACTGTATTACATGTAGGACTATACGTATATGCTGATCCAATGATCCTGCCCTAATTTTATCAGGGGATGTTGGTGAGTGGCAGCCAAATGGGAGCCTGAAGATTATTGACCGTAAAAAGAATATTTTCAAGCTCTCGCAGGGCGAGTATGTAGCTGTGGAGAATTTGGAGAATGTTTATGGTCTTGTTAGCGCTATTGACTCGGTATGTTGGCAGTATTCTTGACGTTTAATAGTTAAAAACACTAATGCAACTGTAGCATGTTCTGATCATGGATGTTTACAAGAGAGACACTTTTGAATAGCATGATAGTTTCGATCACATATTTAACTGAGACTCGTAGGTGTTTGACCATATAATGGTACAGTTATGCATCTATTCTTCCTGTACACTTCAGTTGCCGTGATCTTTAGCTGTCTCTCACTTCTATGCAATCATGTCAGTCAATGCTCTTTCACAACTTATTGTGCTACCTACATGCTAACTTTCTGCAATGGTATAACTCCTTGTACAAGCTGTATGTCAAACTCTTTTGCTACATCCATCTGATATCTTACCTAATTTTTCTTCCTTCCAATAGGAGAAGTACTTGATTTGATTGGAACATTAAATTTTTTCTAATTCTTTTTTTCTCCTATCCAAAATCCAGATCTGGGTCTATGGAAACAGCTTTGAATCTTATCTTGTTGCTGTTGTTAACCCAAAGAAGCAAGCAGTTGAAGAGTGGGCTCAAGAAAACGAATTAACTGGAGATTTCAATTCTTTGTGTGAAAACCCTAAAGTGAAGGAATACATTCTTGGAGAGCTCAACAAGATTGGAAAAGAAAAGAAGGTTCATCCTCTACTGATTTCTGAGTATTGGTTATATAATCTCTTTAAATAACTTCTGTATAATTTGTCTGGATGTTTCTCATGAGTGTTAAAGAGTGCTTGGTATTACATGTAACTTTCTCTAAACATCTGTCATACGCTTGGCAGCTAAAAGGCTTTGAATTTATTAAAGCTGTGCACCTCGATCCTGAACCATTTGATATGGAACGTGACCTCCTCACACCAACATTTAAGAAGAAAAGACCCCAATTGCTCAAATACTACCAGGTAGGTTTCCTTTCCATCTTTGGTTATAAAGTTTCCAACTCCGGTTATGTCTCTGCTCTTCTACGTCTGCATGTCGTGTACATCTGAAACCCGTGAAATTGATGTCTGCTGAATGACAGAGAATTACATTGCGAAGGATTGATAGTTCCTTGAATATAATTATTCTGGCATGGTTCCAAATGTGCTTCCGCACATGCGTGCATGTTACATCCGTAATTTTAGACGTGCAATCGCTATAGATCATTATCTTGCTTTCAAATATAAGTTGCAGAGATTGTGAGGTAGTAAAATAAAACAGAGACGTCCAATTTGTAGTCTACTAATCTTATTAAGAGGGTTGACAGAATACCATGAACATTCCACGTTTACATAATTCTCCCACCTTTAGGATAGTGTTGGTTTCATGTTCACATGCATGACTCTGTACGTCACTGATTATCTTTTATTTTCAAGATAAAAGCTTTGACGTTTTTGTTAAAATTCGTTTTATTGCTGCAGAATGTAATTGACAATATGTACAAGAGTGCCAAGTGAGCTTATAGCAAGAGCATATACTTTCACTCTTTCGACGAAATACGCGTTCCAGTTTGCCGTTTATTGGTATAACTTCCAACTCTTCTCCCTCTGTCTAACCTGTTTTGGCTTTGGGATGTACATATTTACAGTGTACCGAACTGAGGAATTAATAATGTACGTGAACTATATTTATTTTAAATCCTAATGTTTTATTTATTTTCCTGGAGAATTGTGAAGTTTCTTATTCACAGAACGGGAACAGTAGATTAGATGCGAAGCTGATTTATAAAGTTTTACGCTCGTGTTCCCCATCCTCCTGATTCCAGCAGCTATGGCCTGATTTAGGTCTCAAATGTTATTTCATGTCATCGCAATTACACCCGATTGCAAGGTGCAAGTTTAAGTTCTGTAACAAACTTTACGAAAGAGCAAGCTCAAGCTGTTTAATAAGGATTGTAAACTAGGTTCGACTTGGAGGATCAAAAGGCCCATCGACATTTGAAATAAGCTTTTTGTTCTGAAGACATCAAGAGTAGTTTTAACTCTCTTCATGATACACGAGGAAATTATTGTCAAAATATTCAAGACGAGCATGTTGTAAAAAAGGTTGCCTTTTTCAGGAGCAAAACCGTTAAAGAAACGAGGTGGAGAGGAATGCAAAAATACAAAAATATTTGCCTTCTTCGGGAGCAAAATTGTCACAGGATTCCATCGAGAATGTACGCTGCCATCATGAATTTTTTATCCTTTCTCATGTTACCTGATACTGGGAATTAAATACTGGGGGAACACAAATTTTTAACTGAAAAAAGAATCATAAAGTAACAAGACAGAAGTCACACCCACTTATTTAATTACTCTTTTAATCCATGAATGCATAACCTGTAATTACATAAAATACCAGTCATCAGATTATCTTCCCTAAAACAGAGTTGATGAAAACTGCAACGCCAGTAACTCCTCTCTCGTGTACTTCAACCTTTGATCTGTTTCTGAACAAACTAAAAAGATATGAATACACGAGAAAGGCAACAAAAGCTTTCTAAGGAGATCTTTTAAAGAATGACTCACCTAAAAGACGACTCCTATCATGTGTCATTTTCTGCCGCTGTTTGGATGGATAACTCTTCAAAGCACTATTGTCAAATCTGGACGGTAACAAGGATATTTTCTGCCGCTGTTTCGATTGAGAGGTTTTTGAAGTTGCCTCTGATGGATATAGGTAGCTACTTCCACCTGTGTCAGATAAAGACATGCTAACATGTTCATGCCTCACCTCAAGTTTTGAGTGCTTTCGAGCAAATAGAAAGATTGCATCCTCAGTTAAAAGCCAGCAACCCCTGAGATCCAGCACTCTTAGCGCCGGGGGAGGACTAAAAGAATCAAGCCCAGCACTAGTTAGCACAGCATCACGAACACTAAGATGTTCCAAATTCTGCATTGCAGAGAAATGGAGTAATGATTCATCTGTTAGGATGCCACTTTGCAGCGATAAATGCTTCAAGCTATGGAAGCTTGACAGAGGGAAGAGTGCCGCATCCTTGATTTGTGGACCCCCCAACTCTAACCTTTCCAAGTTGGTAAGATCCTTAAGTGCTAAAAATGATAGGACCGCAGCAGAATCAGAACCTTCATGGTTGATCAAGCCTAAAATTGCAGAGGAAATATCTGACATTAGTGTGTATATGAAATACAAAATTAACGTAGAGAATCAAAGAGGAAGCAATTAACACTAACATTTGAAACTCATAATTGATAAAAGTACTAGAAAATTGGGACTAAAACAACCTAAGGATTTTCAAGGGGACTCGGGTAACTGAAATGGTCTGCTAAATTGGACATGAAAAATTAGAATAAGTTGTAACATGTAGATACAAAAATGCAGAAGTTCACTCTCATTAAAATTGTATAGGAGTGCTTGGAGAACTATCTGGGATACTGTCCTCAAGAGTAAAAAGTTGACAAATGCTACAATAGATCTTTGACATTGCTGTCAAAAACCTAAGCTCAAAATCCGAGGGAAAAGGGAGAATAGGATGTAATACGTTTAATTCTTGGAAAAGGGAGAATAGGATGTAATACCTTTAATTCTTGTACTGCTGAGGTTGATAGCTTTTAGTGAAGGCATCATGCCAATGTAAGGGAGAGCAGAGTCATCAACAAATGTGAAAGACAGGAGCAGAGTTTCAAGATTTGAAACATGCCCAGCCAAGATTCCCACTCCAGCAGAGCTCACTTTTGTATTGTTGAGGTTCAAATATCTTAATTTTGCACCTATGCATGCAATATTTGCAACTGAATCATCTGCCATCGAACTACCACTAAGGTCCAAATATGTTATTGAACTCAAATGAGGCAAAAAGTAGAATGAGTCGATATGAGCGTTTGATAGATCCAAATGAGAAACGAGACTGGTTTCCACATTTGAAAGTGCTCCACAGACATCAGCAAATGTGGCACCAGATGCAATGAGCTTTGCTAGACGAGCTTTATCACCTTCTCCTTTGAATAAATAAGTAATAGTGCAATTGCTTATGTTTAGGTGTGCAAGAGAGGGCAGAATTGGCAACTTCGTGACTTTGGTCCAAGCTAGATTTAGAGAACTTAACTTGGGAAACACTTGGAGAAGAGCAGCACCTCTATTTGATATTTCGCTTCCCCAGAGATCCAAAAAGTTTAGTTTCTTGAGTTCCTATTAAAATCATAAAGAATTATTAGTTATTAGGAGACTAAAAATACATTCTCGTATCAGTGATACTCAATGGACTATTTAGTCTATTTGGCACACTGCCAACTCAAGGCATGGAAAGATCTTGCTCAGTAGAACTAAAAGTACCGTAAAAAGAAGATAATCATGCTTACAAGAATATATATATCAAAACCTATTGAGTGGCATAATCTTTGAAAAACATTTAATTCTTTGAGAAAAAGTTAACAATTACCAATTGACACATTCAAGTGTTGTCTTTCACTGCTAATGCAACAAGGCAAAAACAGTATGTGCATGGAAAGGACAGGAGGAGACTTGAATCAAGTATAATGCAGCAGAAAGTTCACAAGAGCATCTAAACTACCAAAATTCCAACCTGTAGAGAACTTAAAGCCATGTCAGTGACCGGCAAGCCTCCCAAATCCAAAACACGTAGATTAGTTAATGAGAAGAGAAACATAATTCCTTCAGCGGTTACGCCTGTTTCTGAGATGCACAACCTCTCCAAACTTGGAATGGACGAAAGATGCCTAATGCCAGCATCAGTAATCTTAGAACATCTTGAAAGGTCAAGCTCCTTTAGATTTGGCATGCCTGAAGGAAATGAAAAATGTTAAAATGCCGAATACTATATTAGAGAGAGAGAGAGGCAGTAAAAAAAAATTGTCCATCAAATTGGGTAAATTATCAAGACAGCATACCTGTAATAGACCACAGAGCAGCACTATTAACTTTATAACAATCTGACAGATTCAATGAATGCAAGTAGTTGAAGGCACCCAAGTATGCCATCCATTCTGCATCCACACAATTCTCCCCCCTCAGGTCAATTTCCTCCACGTTATGTTTGAAGACTCTAAAGAAGTCAATGCAAGTTTAGTGTAATATTTAGAAGTAACAATAACACTAAACTTTAGTTCTGCAATGCTACCAGTTAGTTAATCACCACAAATAGCAACAATATATACTCCCATTTAAAGCAGCTTGTTATTGGATGCTAAATTTGTTTGAGATACAATTCCTGAATTTTCATGTGCAAAAGAAGAAAAAACCTAATGCAGAAGAAAACCAACAGAGCAGCACATATCAGTACAAGCAACTCTTAAGATGATAAAAGTTTTTCCAGTTAGAAAATGTTTATAACATACTTCATTCATATTTTTCTTCTATGTCCTTTTCATTCTAATTTTTTATGTAGATAATGTTTGCGCATATCGACAACACAATAATAAATTTAAGCACAAAAGAATACTCTTAGGCTTCCACATAATTCACCAACACTCAAAACTTCTCTCTCCTTGCAATCAAGTTTCATATAAAGCTACAGGTATGATCCCAGTCTTAGAGATTGAGGGGAAAAGGAATCCTTCTTTTTTCATATATCGTAAGAATCATAGCGTGCCAAGCGGTGAAGGATTTAGGATCACAACGAACTCAGAAAATCAAACTATCACTAGTTTTATCCTACCAACGGAATAATTAAGTCACATTCCATCATAGTTCAGCTTAGTTTTTGAAAAATTGACAGTCACAGCACAATAAAGCTGCAAAAGTAAGCGCCTAAACATCGAAACAAGATCTGCATAATACATATTTATGAAACCGCAGAGAACTTCCACAAAATTTCTGTACCTCCGATTAGACGTCTCTAATTAAAAAAAGACAAAAAAAAAACAAGTATACTATCACTACTACAACCTTAGCAAGCAAATCTCAGCGTCAAAATCATCTGAATAATTAATCTGCAGAGAGGAGGAGCAATAGTTAGGATTAAGTGACTTACTCGAGCAAAGAAGGAAAAAGAAGACGGCGATGTAGGAGGCGGTGGAGAAGAGCTCCGGCGAGGAGAGAAGGCATCCGCTCCAAAGTTCGACGCTGTCTCCGCCACGCCTCCACGGCGTCTCCGCTCTCCGTCGCCGCCTCGATGCACATCCGAATCAATTCACTCTCCGTCTCGATTCTACTTCTTAGATCAGAGCTTTTCATCGCCATTTCTTCTGATTTCTCAATTTTTTGGGTTTATGTCTTTTTTATCCTTTATTTATTTTAGGTAAAATTTCTATTCAGATTTAGATATGAAAAATTCCCACTCGTTTGAAATGCGAAATGTGAATTATTTATAGCGGATAGCGGCAGCAAGTTTTCATTTCCAGCTCCGCTTCCTGCTCGGGTGAATTTAATTGCGGTTTCATTTCTTCTTCTTTTTTTTTTTAATAATCAGCAGACTAAACATTGACCAGGAGTTTTTCTTTTCCTTTTTTTCATTAAAAAAATAGAAATATAATGTATATACGTAACCACCAAGAATACATTGGTTAAAGAAATAGGACGAACTGGTTTTACTTTTACCCCAAAGGTGTTGATTGAGGTTCAAGAAATTACCTCAAAGGGTGTAATTTGATTAAATTTTGATAATGATCAAGTGACGATGATCCTTCAATTAATGGTAGTTGATCGGTCGGCATGCATGGTTACAGCGGTCAATAAACTTGATCAGAATTCAAATTCGCGAAACGTCTAAAAAGTATACACTTTTAATAGGTTCGGAACTAAAAATATATAAATAATAATTGCAAGATTAAAATTATAAAATCGTTGAAGTTTGAGGGCCAAATAGACTTTTTGCCCCTAACATGCTGAATGATGGATTTGCATGTCTTAAAAAATGCCAAATTACTAATCTTTTATTTTTTTTATTTTGTCAAAAAAAATCTAATCATATAGGTGTGTAATGGTCTAAATGCTTTTGAGAGTTAGGACTTGCTAGCATCTTCTTCTTCTTCTTGAAAAAAAAGGACTTGCTAGCATCTCTTTGGTAGCCATGGAACTACAAAATAGTTAAAAATAAATTAAATTTTAAAATAATGTATTTAACATTCGTTATTATTTGTTTGTTGAATTTGAAATCAATTTTGGTTCTATCTAACATATAATAGATAAATGACGCTTGACTTACCTATTGAAAAGTTTTTAGAAAATATCAACTGAGGAGCACTATAATAGATAAATGACCATTATATCACATAGTTACTAGTTTCCACTCTCCCCATGAGAAATTAATTTCGGGACTGTCCTTGGTCCCAGTTACTACAACTTTTCCGGGTTGGATGCCTACGTCCATTGCTTAAACGCAGGCCTGCGGCATTCACTTTCAGGTTGGGCATGAACAGAATCTAGAGACATCCTGGACAACTGAGAAAGGATGTTCGCCCTGAAGTTCATCCAATTGCTGGGATAAAATGAGACGGGCTCATCTCAATTTTCTAATGCGCCTAATGCTTGCTTGCTGTTGACATGTTGAAACAAACTTGGGCTATCGGTTGCAGAGTTTAAGTCTCTTTGACGACTGGTTTCGCAGTTCAAACTTTCTGACAGTTTCACATGCTAGCTCTTGCCTCAATTTCAGTTAGACCGTATCAATTAGGTGTTTTTGAAAATATTTTTTAAAAAAATTTACTAAAGCAATATATGTGAAAAGCGTTTACTATAGATGGCTAGGTGTTTTTAAGGATATATTTTGAGATATTTTTTAGATTAAATTTTTTTTGAAATACTTTTTAATATTGAACACTACCCCACCTCTACTGTCTCTTTCCCCCTTCCCTTCTCGTTCTCCTTCCTATTTTCCCTTCTTTTCCTTCCTCCTCTCCTTCTCTCTTTCTTTCTCCCAAAACACTCTCCCCCCCCCCTAATCTAGTTGCGACCTAAAGAATCAGCCAAAGAAAACCTTCCGGTTCATGGTTCAACCGGTTCGACCTGGTTCAACTGGTCGATTTCGGTTAAAGGATTTAATAAAATTTTATTTATTTTAGTATTAAAAATTATGAATAAAATAAAATAAAATATTTATTTTAAAAAATAAATGTTTAAAAAACACAGTTGAACCTCTCGATTTTTATCGGTTCTTGACCGGATTAATTAATTCTTTGAGTTTTTAATTGAATCGGACTGAAGGCATGGCCAGTTCACGATTCAACCGACTGGTTCGGTCCGATTTTCAAAACATTGCATTGGATCTAAACTCTAGCCTTATCCCAAGAATCCTAAACTAAGGTGCTTGTCCTTCTGCTTCCGTTTGAGAAATGCCTGAGTAAGGTACTTTGGCCATGACATGTGTCCATAGATGGTTTCTCCTCTACACAACCCATTACCATACCAATTTGGTCGCAATGGCCTGAGTGGATCAGGTAGAAGGAGTGGGAGGGTTGTTGCAGGGAAGGGAAAGGAAGAGGAAGAAAGAAAAGAAAAAGGAGAAGGAAGATGGAGAAGGAAGGAGGGAAAAAATAATGGCTATGGTGTGTAGTGGGTGGAATAAGAAAATGTGGAACGATTTTTTGTTTTTTAGTAAGTCATAATTGAGATTGTGTGTGTTTTTTAAGTTGTCATCATAGACTCAATAAACAAAAATAGTTTTTGACAAAAAATGGCAATCAATACAGAAAAAGTATAAGACGACAATAGGACTTTGGTAGTATTATAGACATTTCAATGGTTATTTTGAAGCACTCGAGATTTAAAGATCCTAAAAATGTCTTTAATCTGGGGATGAAATAGCTGAAATATAGAGATAACAAGATAGAATAACGATCAATTTGAGAAATTTTAGTGGTTAAGAGTAATGTACAACTTTCAAAGTTACAGCATTTATCACATTGAGTTTGTAACATTTCTATTTTTTTGAACAAAAATACACCAAATGTCTCATGTACCTTGAATTTCATAAAGAAAAATAGCAATGTTTCAAATATTGTGACCTTAAGAGACCACCCTTAGCCATTAATTTTTACAATTATATTCTTATCTGTGTTTTGCTTATCCTTATTTTTTTAAGTATCTGCACCCCTTAATTTTAAGCAATTTCATGATTTTTTAAATTCTCAAGCAATTCAAATAACAATTGAGGGAGTAGTTTTATTAATGTCTATAATTCTCAAAATTAGAGCATGATACTACTAGATACCTTTCGTAAAACTGCCAACGAATTCAGTCATTTTTTTTTCGGTCTTCTGAAGCTAAAATAATGGAGAGTGTGTGAAATTTATTTGGCATTCAAACATAACAATCAGAAAAACCAATGACCTTTTGACCTGCTTAGTCATGGTCAAAGAATTTAAGTCTTGGTGGAGAGCGAGGTCAAGGTTCAAATCTTATCTCCCACGTCACTGTATCATTATATGTGTTATCTCATAAATCATTCTGGATTCAATTCTCATTGGTTTCTCTAGGTCAGTTGGACCTCCAACCTCCCCCCTAGTCTAAACTAGAATACGAGCAGGAGTAGGTTATTTTAGATGCTGCTGTTTGATTAAAAAAAAAAAACAATCAGAAACTTGGTACACATTCATTCTACCAGATTGTACGGGCATATAGGTTCTTTACGTTACCAGGGCCCGGTTCCAACCTTTATATAGGCAAAAATATCTCCGAAAATGCACAAAGTCTTGTGTTTAGTTTAGGTCGACGCTCGTCTTGTCCTATAACAATTAACAGGTGTTCCAGTTCAAGTCAAATTAGTACAACAATAAAGGTGGCTGCCACTTGATAGACGCCAAAGCCTTCACGCCGTTTAAGATATCAAACTAGCAGTCTAGCACTTGACCTACAGCAGTATTCTGATCACGGTTTTAAGGTCTGAGGCTTGCAAATGATAAACATGCTTGAGTGTTGGCCGGATCTAGGTTTATTTATCGAATTGCTAGGGGATAAACATTCTTGATTCTTCTGCTGTCAGGTATCGCCTGAGGTGCCATGCATCACATTTCATTGTATGCATGTGGACGTCTTCTGTATGAACCTCAGCATTTTGGTCGAGTGGTTTGAGACGTTTGATCCTTCGTAGTGGCTAAAGAGTCAAACAATTCGGAACACAGCCTGCACCTTCTTCCCAAAGGTTAACATGTCAGCTGATACTCTCTATTTTTCTTTTCTTCGGTCAAATTATACTCAGCTGTTTGATGTCTACTGGATATGGTGCATCGAACGAACAATTTTGTACTTGTCTCTTGCTGCATTTTTCCCTCTTATCTTTTGTTCCCCGCAGATTTATATGAATAGAATCATAATGTCGGTGTTGTAATCAAGCGATGCGATAAATAAAGCTCACATCTCAATGAGATGAGAAATGGGATCATAGTCTCATGCTTGTTCGAGTCACCATCACAAATGACAAAACAATCATGAATATTAGGACTTGGTTCCTGCCGTGCTCATTCATCAGTACACCAAACTACAGGACAAGTTTCAAAGTAATGATATCTCCAAACTCTCAGCTGGCCTCAGGCCCGAGTTTAATCTTAAATCCAAAAAACCTCTTCTTCTTTTTTTCCCTCTAGCAAAGGAGATGTGAGATTTTAAAAGCGGAAAAGAGAAGAGAAATTTTAATCCAAAACTTTTAAATCTTCCATTTCACTTTTACATATGTTACATGTGTATGCCAAACACCTTAGTACATTTTTCATTTGGATAATATAATTTGGAAGAGAATTTTGCAAATATTATCCTGCATATACATTATATTACAAAAAACTATTATAGTATTATTCCAAATAAAAATTTTCAAGTAATTTCATAGCCAAACAAAATAGAATTATTGGCATAAATACATTATAGTATTTGGAAGACAATTTTCAACTATCTATCTATCTCATATACATTATATTACAAAAAACTATTATAGTATTATTCCAAATAAAAATTTTCAAGTAATTTCATAGCCAAACAAAATAGAATTATTGGCATAAATATATTGAGCGGGGATTGCATATTTTGCATGGCCTTAGCCATGAGTGAAGCCTAGAAGGCTAGGACAAATTTGGTAGGGTGCCAAGGCAAAAGTCCAAAGCCAAAGAACATAGGGCACAAATATTTATCAGTGTGTGTAATCGCGTTTGGGCCACGATTTCATGTATTTTAAGAAAATATAAATTTATCTAGTCAAAATACAAATTAATTTGAATATAATTTAAATTAATATATATACATTTTTTTAAAAAAATCATTCAAAACGTCCCTCGTATTTAATCAAATGAATTTTTTGTTATTCACTTTTAAAAAATTAATTTTATGTTCCTCATATATTTAAATCAACAAAATTTGGTCCCACCATAAATTTTCAATCACTTTTTTATTCTAAATCTACCACTTAACTCACACGTTGTCATTTCTAGGAACAAAAGGATTAGATATCATTTCTAGTTAAATGGATGGTTTGATCTATATTCTTTTTACCTCGAAGAAAATGCAGAATCTAGTCCGAACTATATTCATTTTTTTCCTAAATGAATTTAGTTCAAATTTAGATCGAATTTAGATATGATCTAAATTCATTTTTTGCCTATAAATAAGTGAGATCTGATTTTTTTATACCTAAAAATGATCACATGTAAGTCATGTGGTAATTTTAAATTTAAAAAATGTTTGAAAATTTAAGTTGAGACTAAAGTTTGCTGATTTGAATTTGTAAGAGGTGTAAAATTAATATTTTAAAAGCAAACGATAAAAAATTAATTTAGCAAAATGTAAATAATGTTTTGAATGATTTTTCTTATTTTTTATGAGTTCCATATATATTAAAATTAACGTATGTCTTGTAATTTAAACTGTACAACCTTTTTTCTTCCGCTAATGAACTTGAACCTTTTAAAGTTGCCATGCTACAATCCAGTACTGAATTCAGAGTGATAAGAAATGCAATCGGACCCTCCAAACTGCTACAGCAGAAACCTAACTGCAGTCTCCATCCATATGACAGAAGTTTTTGTTTTTGTTTTTTTTTTTTCTGATGTGTATCCCTCTTTTTTCTTCTTCTTGATGCGCAGAAGTAAGGATGGATCGAGTCAAGTCAAGCTCGAGTATTGCTATACTCGATATCGACTCGACTCATATATACCTAGGCTCGAGCTCGACCGAGTACAAAAAATTGATACTCGAATCTTGACTCGAGGAACTCATTTTAAGCTCGAGACTCGATCTTTAGTCAAGCCTTATCAAGTCGAGTCTAATCAAGTTTTTTGACTCGACTAGTCGACTCGAATGTAAATTCCGTAAAACTTATATCCATAATGGTAATTTTATAATTATAATACATATATATTATTTAAATAATAAATATATTATTTAAATATCCCGACTTGACGAGTAGCTCGACAAGCCTCGAGCCTCAAAATATTGGCTCGAAACTCGACTCGAATGACAATCGAGTAGCTCGAGACTCGGCTCGAACTCAGTCAACCCGAGTTCAAGTCAAGCCGTTGACCGAGCTACTCGCGAGTTACTTGATTACGACTCGGCTCGCGTATATCCCTACGCAGAAGGCTGCTCATTGAAACTAGCGCAAACCCCCTCCCTCCACCCCTCCTCTAGTACTTCTTCTCCTTCGTCCCGAAAAAGCCCAAAAAAAAATCCAGCAATCGCCGCGTTTTCTTCTACAACTCATCTCATCGAGCCCCTAAACAATAAACATAGTAGTACTAGTTAATTAAAAAGCGGTAGAAAATTAAGTGAAATGCTATTTGTAATCATTTTTGGTTATTAACACATTCATCATTTATTTAGTCATATAGTCTAAATGTCTAATAACTGAACTGCACATTAAAGTGATAATGGGAGTGTGAATAATAAAAATAAAAATAAATAAATTATATGATTAAAGTGATAAAAAGCGTGAATAATAAAATATAAATATAAATAACATTTTCCACAATCTATATATATAAATTTGAGAAGGGATTTTTAGCAACAAGCCTCTACGCATCTTCCCACTACCAATTCCATTTTTCTAGCATTTCACATTTAATTTAATTTATAAAATATATTCCTCTCAACTTCTACATCTACTATTCACATTTGAAATTGTTGGTTACTTTTTAAAATCATTTCATTTCAAATTGTTGGTTAATATGCATGTTATCCTATTTGAACTTCAACCCATCACATTTCCGATTGCCTTGCGGCATTTATGATTTTACAACAATTAAAACTTCTATAAGACCATAAGAAGAGATAAGAAATATAACATCTTTTCATACTTTCTTATTAATTTAAACAAATAAGATTATTCACACTCCATTTTTGTTATTCATACCTCAATAATCAATTTGGTTATATAATTTTCATTAATTATACTATATGATATAACAAATAGTCGAATTGCAAATAATAAAAAATGAAGTGCAAATAATATTTTCTTAAGTAAGAAGTAGTTTCCATGCCTTTTTAATTTAAAAAAGTAGTGACTCCACTTATATAGGAATTTGGTTTGAAGTTTATTAGTGGGAGGGTAAATAAAAAGAAAGCATTGCCAAACTTAGTAAAAGTAAAAAAGTAAATGACAATATTTTATCTTTTAACTTAGTAATCCTAAGAAAAAGGGCAAAATTAAATAAAAAAATATTCATGAAATAATGTCGTGGATTTAAAAAATAAAGAATGGACCATTTGTGAAATCCAAATTATGAAATCACTAAAAAAAAAACAATGTAATACTAGCTTTTTAACATGGAAATTTTTTTTTGAAATATTCATTTTTGATAAAAAAAATAATGATAATAACAACACCAATTCTAACAAAAATTTTAAAAAAAGTAACATTATAGTTTAAGAGAAAGATATAGAACATTCAATCCTAAAATACTATTTAATTTGTGTATATCTGACCCAAATTTGACATTAGATTTGAATAAGAGTGCAAAACCCAAACACTAAGGATAACTTTTGGCATCATTAATTATTTATGTATTCTTATTGCTGATATGCAGCTATGTATTTGCTATGTTAAATATATATATATATATATATATATATATTGATTGTAATACTTGAGGATATTATAGATATTATTAGTTTTTCATTCCCATTTTTAGATATTAATAATTGCAACCATTATAATCAATTTTTAATTTTTAATTTTTATTATGATAGATAAAGTTAAATATATTGGATTGCAGGGATATGAATTTAGAGGTTAGGTATAGGGGGAGGAGGGAGGGAAGAAAATGGTAAGAAGTTGAAAAGTGGCAGGAAAGGCTAAAGAAGAAACATGGGTTACAAGGATGGGCAGAGAAGGGAGAGAAAAAGAAAAGAAATTGCAGGGATATGATAAAGATGACAAAAAAATAATAATAAAGAGAGTGATACTACGATAGAAAATATAAAAGTCGTATGAGGCATCTGATGATTAGGCGTCGGATAAGAGAAGAGGGAAATGATGACAATTTTAATAATTTTGAGAATTCTAAAAACAAATATTATGGAGATTTTTTTTTAAATATACGTTAAAGTTTATGAAAAATGCTAATCTAAATGCATTCAACAATTATATGGGTGCAAAATAGGAGAAAGATTTTTTTTCTAAAAATGAAAGAAAATAAATTCGTTATAATTTATTTTTTTATATTATAAGTATTGATATATGAGTATAATATAATATATTTTGTCGGATATTAATAAATTAATTTTTTTAAGAAAACTCTTTTCACCTTACCATCCAATCTAACCCTCTCCTTAAATGCGTTAACAACTCTTTTATCCTATAAATTATTATAGATTAATTTTTTTTTCAAAATATTAGGCATCACTTCTTTAAAATTTTTAACATATATATATTTATCATTTTGTACCATAATATATAAATATATACAATATTATTTTGATTTGAAATATAATCCTGCGCATTGCACTGGTCAAAACACTAGTAAATAGAAAAAAGAAAAAAGGTACCCCGCCAGCCGAAATGGGCCGACCTTTTCCCGCTGCGCTACGTGTAATAGAAATTAAAGTGTAGGCCGTCCACGTCTTCCCATTTCCAGTACTAGTAATAAGTTGTAGTTAACAAGTATCCCGCGCCCTTGGCCTCCTCCACCACCTCCGTCCCTCACTCCTCCTCCTTCATACGTGTCTGCTTTTCCTCGTACTCTTCACTGTCCAGTCTCCTCCTCTACCCACGTTAACTGTCCTAGCTTACCACTCTTTGCCTCCCCTTTTTTAAGTTCAAAACACACAAGCCCTCTCCTCCCGTCTTTACAATCCAAGAATCACTCAAAACCCCCTCCCCCTCAACTCCACAGTCCACCCCCAACCAAAACAGAAAATTGTTTTGAAAAATGTTTAATTTCATTGATATCGAATCTTTAAAACAGAAAGTTTTAATAAGATGAGATCCCATCTCGACGGCCACAAAACTAGCACTACAAAGGGTACTCTTCTTGCAAAGAAAGCGAGGAAAGCTCGCCGGAAAAGGCTGCAGATTAGGCGAATGATGACCGCCGGCTTGAAACCGCCCTTGCATTTTAGCGAGGACAAGGATGCATGCAGCTGCGCCAGAAAGAGAAGCTTTGATTACAAGGTGGCAACCTCCAAGCCCAACGAGGCACCGGCAGACGAAGATGTTTCCCTGAAGGACAAGAAGTTGAAAGGGGCTGCCGGAAACAGGAGCGGTGACTTGGGTTTTTCAGGTTCTGCATCAAAAAAGAGCCCTGCTCCTGGTGATGGAGATAATCTACCGGAGGGAGAAGTTGGTGAAAAAGAGGGAGTGGCGGGCGAAGTGGAAGATCGCGGTAGCATGACCCGGTTAATTTGCGGATCGGTATCGGTTATCGGGCGCAGGAGGGTAATGGAGGATGCATTGACTGTGGCGCCTGGGATAGTGGCCGGACAGTACGAATTCTTCGCAGTGTACGATGGTCACGGCGGGGCAAGGGTGGCCAATGCATGCCGTGACCGCATGCACCATTTGGTCGAAAAAGAGCTCCAAGCAAACACGAGGGACAAAGTATTATCGTCGGAAAATGAAAGTGGAGTTGATTGGAGCCAAGTGATGACGGCGTGTTTCTTGAGAATGGATGAGCAAGTGGTGGGGGTGAGGCGTTTGGAGGTAGGGGAGGCGGAGAGGGCGGTGGGGTCAACGGCGGTGGTGGTAATGGTGGGGCCAGAGGAGTTGGTGGTGGCAAATTGTGGGGACTCAAGGGCGGTACTGTGTCGTGGCGGAAGAGCGATGGCGCTGTCGAATGATCATAAGGTGAAGTTCTGAATTCTCTCGTGTTGTGATGTTGACGATGGATTTTTTTTTTCCTTTTTGTTATTTTTTCTTGTTTTGGGTTGTTTTTGTTTTCTTTTTTTTTTTGGGGGGGGGGGGGGGGGGGTGTGTTGTTCTGGGGCGTTGAGGTGTCACCTAGGAGATCGTTTACGTCTTACGTGTGCCTTTCTTTCGCTTTGTCGCTTTCCATGTGATGTCTGTGTGCTTTTGTTTTGTTGTCGACGTCGACTCAGAAATGTTTTAGGAGCACTGCAATGTCTGCATGCGTCATATGAGGTGTGCTGGAAATGCGAGCAACTCCTTTGGGTTTCCTCGTTTAGTTGCCTTTCTGACTCATTTTCTCCAGCTCGAGAAATATCTACTGTACGACCCACTTCACTCACAAAGGTGGCAAAAGGTCCAAATATTGTAGTCTATTCATTTGGAGGAAAATTTTTTTATCTACTAGTGTGTGAGAGTGTGTGTGTGTGTGTATATATATATTTATATATGTATATGTATCATATATGTGATGATACATGTGAGGTTAAAAATGTAGTGAAAAAATAACAAGGCAATAAGAAACGTGTTTAAAGAACGTCACATCACAAAGGAAATTTTGCCGAATAAGCCATCCAAGCGAAAACGAACATTTTTTCTTTTTTGGGAACAAAAACAAACGTGTCCAGAAACAGAAATTCACAATGTAAAAAAAAGAACTAAAGTGCCTTTTATCAGCCACCATGGATTTGCATGACTCAAGTCTGAATCCTTTTCTTTATCTCGTTCGCTGAAGTACTTTTCTTCTCGTAGTAGTGATAGCTAGGTAACACTTTCTGGATAAAAGATTTTTGGCATGTTTTCTAAATATGTTCTTAGTATCTTTTTATATTTCCAAATTTTTTTTTTAAAAAAAATCTCATGCACATTGCATCTCACTGATTTTTCTAGGTAACACTTGTCTTCTCACTGTTTTTTGAAATGCAATCAAAACATGGTAGACAGGGCTTGAAGTACTCAGATATGCTAAGTTGCTAGAGTTTAATCATAACATACCAAATATAACACTGGGGATCAATAATTCATAAGACCCTCTTCAAATGATCTTTAGGTGGTTTGGACAATTTAAATTCGAAGTTGCTGGTTGACTGGTTTTTGAAACATTAAGTTATGTCTACATGTTAACTTCAGAAAGTCGAGTGTGTACTTTATCACACTCATTTTCATTTAACTGGATCGAAATGTAATTGCTTGAATCGAATTGAATTGAATTACCTGAACTGAATTGAACTGAATTATATGCTATGGCTGCATAAGTCATTGGGACGATACTTTTGAAGATGTAATGACACGGCTAACCACTCAAATCTTCCCAAATAGTTGTATCTTATTGTAATACGTATTATCCAGATTTTTTCTATCGATTTTGTGAGGATGACTTTAAAAACTTAATCGCTGTGACATCTGCTAGTTTTAAAGCTTTTGATTGTCCCCCAAAAAGAAGGAATAAGAAGTACAAGCTGAGGGCAACCTGAATTTATTGTTAGAACGAAAGCAACAGTTTTTTTTTTTTTTCTCCTATCCTTAAGGTAATCATCGATGTTTGGCATTCTTAATTTTCAAAGCATATCTGACACTAATTTCTTTTAGCTTTCACTTTTGGCATTTTATTTTAAACAGCCTGATAGGCCTGATGAGAAGGAGAGGGTGGAAGCTGCTGGTGGAAGGATCATCGATTGGGATGGCTGCCGTGTACAGGGAGTCCTTGCTACTTCAAGATCAATAGGTACATCATCTTCTTATTCATACTGTGGAAAAATGACTCGACTCGAGTGCTTCAGCTTGTGTTTTCATTATCTGCATGAAGTTAAGGAGACCTTGCTGATCATTAAGCAAATAAATGCCTAATTCAAGAAATTTGGACTATTCTTATCTTCCTTGTCTCTGGGACTATGAATCTTTTTAATCCTGCTGCACTAATTTATCATGTCTTCATTAACGTCTGCGAGTCCCAATCTAAATAAAGTTTGTCAGTTAATATCTGCGTGGGATACAAACAGGCTTCAATCTGAAATCGGTAAAAAAGTTTCGAGGTTTAGCAAATAACTTTTACGTAAATTTCCATTTATATCGCCGGCATTTTGTGATCATAGTTCCAGTTTTCAATTGTTGGACCAATTCATTTAAACAGGCGATCACTATCTGAAGCCCTACGTGATCTCGGAGCCAGAGGTCAAAGTATGCAAGAGAACAGAGTCGGACGACTTCCTCATCATAGCAACTGATGGCCTGTGGGATGTGGTGCCCAATGACGTTGCCTGTGAAGTAGTAAGGAGGTGTCTGAATGGCCAGATCAGCAAAAGGTTGTCGAAGGAACCTGGTGCTGCTGCGGAAGCTGCAGCAATTTTGGCTCAGCTAGCTATTGCTAAAGGAAGCAGAGACAACATAAGCATAATCGTAGTTGATCTCAAGCAACCAACCGAGCAGCAAAGCTTCCACTAGTTGATTGTACTTACTCGTGTTAATGTCATTTCTGCTTCCCCCAACCCCCTTTCTCTCCTCGCTGTTGTGTAGGATCTGAACGTGCAATGTACATCGGAGATTTCTCTGATTTTGGACATGGTTGGAACGACGTTCGTTTCTCACTCAAATTCATTCCTTTGGACAATTGGTGGGATTGCAGAAGGTGAATTCGTCGTGAAATTAAAGGCTAAGGTGTTCATTTTTATGATTAGCTACTTTTCTAGAACTGGATTAACGTCAACTCTCTTTTAAATTTAGCGAATCTGCCGATGAAAGTATACGAATTCAGCAGTTTTATCAGCTAGATAGCACTAATTAGTTCCTGCTACCCTCTAATATGCCCAACCCAGGTTGTTAGCTCCCCACACACCGCATGATGTTGTGAAGTTGGGCTAGACGTACTGTTTGGAATACGAGGCTGAAGGCCCAAAGAAAAGGTATTACGAGCAACTAGCCAGTTTAGTGTTGCTAGAGGTACATAAGTTTGAACCGGCGGTCCTGTGCAAGTGTGCAATGCTACTCAACGAAATAGTCCATGACCGTAATCAGGTGTCTCTTCTTCGCACAGTTGTAGATTTCATTGGCTGACCAAATTGATCTCAATTCTCAAACAACAAACTGTATAAACTAGTAGTAGATTTTCGTCAATTTTTTCTTGATCATTTTTTGTAGAATAAGTACTGTTCAATAAGCACTGCAAGTCCCAGTAGTGTGTTCCTGTTCGTGATGAGACACAATCATTATGTCACAAACAACGAGCACAGCATTTTGAGGAGTTGTAAGAACTAACCATGTAGACAGAGAAGCTTGTTGATCACAAATTTGCACCAACTATATTCATGTTGAGATCAAGAAAAGCTGTAAACCTTACAATATCACCACACAACGAGTTGAAAAAGTTGAAAGAAAAAGCCCTCAAAGCTTTGCTGTAGAAGAAAAACATTAAAAACCCTATTGAGATGTGAAACCTTTCTTCACTTCTCAAAATCTCACTCTTTTTGACTGTCTCTCAATTCTTCTATGCAAACTCATAAATGAAGTGGAGAAGAAAGAGGATGAGCACTTTTAAATCGTCTCTTCACTCCTTTCTTCCTCCATGCTTCGCCCTTATTTTACCTAACTGCAACTAAAACACTGCTCAGATTGCAAATCAACGAGTAATTGAAGTTTTAGGTAGGCCTTCTGGGCTGCTCCTTCTATATGTGCACAATTCTTATGTAACTTCGATAAAACTCATAAACCTCGGCTGAGAATGCGTTTTCTTCTTGTCTCAAGCAAATGTGTAGGACGACACCAATACATTTGCAGGAGAAGCAGAATGGATGTACACAAACTCGATGCTTTTTCCTGCGGGCAAAGAGTTGGTCCATGCTGGAAATGTGTAAGAATCACCAAACTTTGTGAGACCCCACAGAGGGCCGTAGAGCTTAGATATTGAAATCTTCAAATTCTTCACTGTCTTGTCAGATTTGTTAGTCACTATTGTAGAGTATCTATGGTAAGTTCTTCCATGGTTAAGCCATGAATCTGTCATCCTCTGCTCAACAGTAATTGGATTGGAGGATGAAGCTGCGATACAATAACCCTCACATTAGATAAGTCCCACCAATCAGGCAATGTATCTTGGGCAAGGTTTGAGAATTGCAAAATAGTGGATTTAAGTTCCTACAACTGGAAAAGAATAATACCTGGAGTTGGAGTTAATTTCGGGTGTGGGACTGGTTTAGGCTGAGCCACTGCACCAAATTTGCATGATTAAATTAAGCGAAAACTGCATGATTAATTTAGGCCAAGACTTTGAAACAGATCAATCTCTCTCTACCATACCTGGAAGAAGCTGGTTATAAACGCCTTGGCCACCATGTAGTCTAGCCAAGACACCGAGAATGGGAGCATTGTTGTAGGTAGCAGGCTCAGTTTGCTCATAGTTATCCCTCTGATCAGCAAAATTGTCGTATGCATCTGGCCCTCCAACAATAGCACCGGTGAGGACATTGGGGTCACTTGCTTTCCTGCTAAACCAAGTGGCATAACCCCCTCTGCAACTCACAAATGAGGGGTCTACCTTGATGGAGACAATGGATGAACCTCTGTGGTGAACTTGTCTAGGATAGTTGTTCCCATATCCAACCATGTAGCTCGTGGCTCTCGGGTTGTCTCCAAGAATGTAGTCCACCTGCAGTAGCATATGAAGCCCAGCATCGAGTAGTTAGCACAGGACAATTGTAAGAGATAAGAGGTGAAATGCGCCGCGTCGGTTAAAACTCGTAGAGAACAGCAGCTATACCTGAGATTTAGCAAATGAGAGCATTTCAGATGGCGATACGTAGCCAGAAGCACACTTGAGAGACTTGCCAGCAGAAGCAAGATAATCCGAGTAGACAGTGAGAAGGAATGAGGCACTTGTGACAAACTGCATATTGTTCCACCTCTGGCGGAAAATGAGGCCTCCTGGAGTTCTCTGAACATTCTGATTGCCCTTTCCCATGCACGAACACATGAAAGCCTCGGCTTTTTGCTGGTATTGCTGAAATTCCCCTGTATAACGACCACCTTTCCCTTGCATTAAGAACTGCAACGAAACAATACAATAAGCGGGTTTGTTAGTTCATGAATCAATCCAGGCGCACCTTTGATTATATGATTATTTGTTACTGAGTCCAACATTTATGGAAATAACAATTTAGAAGTCAAGAAAACTGTTCGAAAATAGTTAGTATGGATTAGAAAATATTTTACCTTGGCAACAAGGGTCTGGACGCCAGCATACTTGACATCCCACCCAAATTCGGTCATGGCCCAACCAGTCCCACCAAGAGCATCCCCATTGTTGCCTAGGTAATTTAAGTAGAACTGGTTGTTGGTTGCCTTGTACAACCAGGCTGCTGCCCACAAGAGCTCGTCCTGCAATTAAAAGCGAGTGAAATGTACTTTTACTAAAGGGAGTTGGAGGGGTGCCCAAAAAAAAAAAAAATGGCACTAATGTTTAATTTTTTATTTAGATTGGCTACAAAAAAAGGAGGAGGAATCACGTACCGCGTACCCACTAACAGATCGGTAGTACTTCTGGGCCACTGTGATGCTGCTGTCATATTTGCCCCTGTATTTATCAGCAAACTCGAACAGCTGAACACGACAACAAATACTGTACTACATTAGAGCCGCCGGAGAGAGAGAGGGGGGGATATTCGTGAAAATGAAGGGTAAGACAGGAAAACCAAGAAAAGAAAGATATAGAAGGGGCATTTTTTTTTTTTTTCCAAACGATAAAAGAAGAAGGGGCATATTTTTAGTGGTCCAAAACTCCGAATCCCACCGACAACACACCACGTTTCAAGATCTTACGGGCCCAGACTCCATACCCCGTAGATTTTACCTTTGATCATTTTTTAATTAACGGTTGGGATTTGGAAGTACATCAAAGCCGTACAAATAAGAGACATTGCCCGTGAATGCCGGCTAAGATGGGCCCTACGTCCTCCATGAAGAAAATTTTTTTTTTTTTTCGGTTTTTCGCGCCGTAAGATTTCACTTCACCAGCATTTGAACTGGATGATGATGGGCAATGCTATCAATCAATGCCACAATAATTATCACTAGTGAGTACATATATTAACCCATAAAGGGCAAAAAAAAAAAAAAAAAAGAGTATGTACCACTCAGCACTTTTTATCGATTCGCCATTGTTGGTCTCTCCTGCTGTGCTGATCTATAATTTTCAATTTTGGACCCTTCCTTCTTCATTCACCAGGACCTCAGTGTAAACGCCATTTATCTTTTGTTTAAAGAATCCATACAGGTTTTGAAAAGAAAAGAAAAGAATCCAATCCATACTCGAAACAGTAGTCTGTACTGATCAGCGACGAAAGGAAAAAGAAAGGGGATGTTTTGGAACTTTGAAGTCCCTTTGCTCCTCTTTCGGTGAAGATAAGCATATTCCATTCCACTTGATAAAAAGAGCGCAAATAGTGTACTAGTGTAGTTCATTCCAAAAAGCGCAGCTGATATGTGAAATGTCTGGGTTCTTTAGTGAAAGTCTTTCAAAAGTTCAAAAGCTAGCTAGCGTTAGCAACATGGAAGATCGATTTTTTTATTATTATTATTTTTTTTATGGCTGGCTGGCTGTAGTCCAACTTTGACTGAGAAGTAAAACTAGGAGTTTTTTTTTTTTTTTTTTAGAATATTGAAGAAAGCATGCTGGGTTCTTTTATCTTATCTTATCTTAATAATTACTCCTGGAGTAGTAAAGAAGAAAGAAAGAAAGAAGACTGTAAAGGTGGAGTCATTGAGCTTCAATGGGATTCGTAAAAGCAGAACGCATTCCAACCTCTCCCTGCGGCCTACACCGACAACCACCAGCCTGACAAAAAGCTGAACCTTCGTAACTGCCTATTAACTGCGCGACCGTTTTGCTAACCTACGCACAATCAACTGTTGCTAGCGTGCGCCAATTCATTC
The DNA here is from genome assembly GCF_036785885.1 of Coffea arabica. Taxonomy (NCBI): domain Eukaryota; kingdom Viridiplantae; phylum Streptophyta; class Magnoliopsida; order Gentianales; family Rubiaceae; genus Coffea; species Coffea arabica. The sequence continues at coordinate 45,428,245 of NC_092325.1, read as the reverse complement.
ATTACTATTATTGTTCTCGGTGGACACTCTTTTCTCTTTTCTTCTGAAAAAAAAAAAAAAAATGTAGGGGAGAGGAAACCAAACCGGATCCTCTCGCTCCCTCGTCCGGTCCAATGAACACATTCTCAGCGGACAGCGACCACTAACTAAGTATTATTACTACTAATAAACCAGTTATTAGTTAAGTAAACACTACTAGTACTATCAGAGAACTTTTGGTCTGAAGCCGACATTAGAGATTCGGAATTAATAAAAAGTTAAACAACAACATTTTGACTATGCAAATACGTATGAGTGTACCTGATAAGCATGGTCGAGAAGCTCGTTGGAATATGCACTATCATAACGGCGGAAAACGATCGACGCAGCGGCCATTGCGGCGGCAGTTTCAGCAGCGAGGTCAGATCCGGGATTGCTTGGGTCAATTCTGTAAGCAGCCCTTGACGTGGTCATGTCCTCCGGCCTTTGCCAGCAGTAGTGGTCTGTGTTACCATCTCCAACCTGCCAAAAAATAATAATAATCCCACCAATGCTTAAAAATGTTAAAAAAAAAAAAAACAGGGGACCTCCTAATCCCGTATTAAACGAATCTCGCTTTTCTCTGAAAATGACGTACCGGTTCACTACTTGATTTTTAAGAGAATTCATAATATTATTATTGTTTCTTGAAGAAATGGAATTGGAAAGTCCAATGTTAGATTTAACTACGAAAGAATTTGTGGTTTCTTAAAAATGTTGGAATCGCGATGGCCAAAAGTGGCAGTGCAAGTAGACCAAACTCCTTGACCAAAAGATTTCTACAGTTAAAAAAATTGCTCGCAATCTAAGCAACGAATCCCAACATTTAATCAAACGTTAATTTTTTTTTTCTTTTTCAAATTAGAGTGAACCATTCATTACCTCCCCGTAGAGGACATTGGGTTGGGGATGAGCTTTGATGAGATAGTCAGTGCCCCACTTAATGGCATCCATGGCATGGCTAAGCTCACCGCTCGCAGCCATTTGCCCCCCATACTCGATAATGCTCCAGGACATCATAGTCACTGTAAATGCCATGGGAAGCCCAAATTTCACATTGTCTCCAGCATCATAGTACCCTCCAGTTAGATCCACCTAAGACAACTCAAGAATTTGAGCTAAATTAGCAATTGCACGTGAAAAATGAGCCACAGAAGTTAAAACATCAAAATGTGGCTTAAATAGTTGAACTTACCCCGCTGGGCTTGCCATCATTGAGACCAGAATTACCCCTCCATTGGACCCTTTGGTTTCTTGGTAAGTAACCAGATCTCTGAGCTTCAAAGAAGAGAATGCTCTTGCTTAGAGCTTCGCTATAATCGTGGCCCGCAAATGCTAAGGGAAGAATCCCAAGCAGCAGAAACAGAGGAGCAATGAAACAGAGTTTCACAGTATTCTCCATTAATTTAAAGCCAACCCTTGCTCCAAAAACTGAAAGGGACGCCAAAAATCAATTTCTGCGACTATATAGATCTGTTCTGAAAACAGAAGTGATAACTTCTTCTGTATGGAAAATGCCAATGTTGGTTTTGTTTATAATCTAGTGCATAACTTCTGAGGAACTTACCCCAGAAGAGAAGAACAGGAATAAAGTATAGAGAGGAATAGAAAGAGGTGAGTGAGGGGAAGGGGAAGTGCTTGTATATATGGAGGTCGAAGAGGGGGTGGGGGTGGAGGGAAGGTGCCAATTGTTCAGAAATTAATGCACTTACTAGTTTTGTAATTTTTAATTTGCTGAACTAGTAGTATTTTATTGACGTTGTTACTACCGCATTTTTTTTTTTTTTGTTTTTGGTTTTATTCGTCAAGGGTTAATGAGCTGATAATTTGAGTGGGGAAGAAAAAGAGAGAGAGAGAAAGAAACAGAAAAGGGCAGAGTCATGTGCTCTTGTTTCGGCGCTTTTGCTAGGAAGGGTCGGCGCTGGATATTTTTTTCTTCGTGATATGGCCTATGGGATGGCAATCAGGGGTGGAATTACTGCAGAAAATCAGGGGATGGATAGAGGGCTCCTGCCTCCTGGTCCTCCTAATTTATAAAATGAATACTGATTGAGAAGTGGGTTGGATGCAGGAGTTGAACGAGGATTTACCCGAAGAAGTAAAGAAGAAATAAGAAAATGGGGGTGCAGAGGAAAGAGTCAAAAAGGTTTCAGACTCTGTCTGTCTTTTGAGCGTCCGTCTCCGTTTGCTCAATTGCAAATTGTCCATCCTGACCTTTACCTGATTACCTCTTCCCCCCTGAATGCCAAGTGCCTCTCAACCATAGTAGTCAATACTCTTTGTCAGCTTTCACTACTAGCTTTTAGTCTTTTACTTGGCCATGGACACTTGAGCTGACCTGCATGATGGACTAAGCTAAATACAACTAGTAAATAACCTACATTAATCATTTGGAAAGAGTTCATCGGCCAATGAACGGGGATTTTTCGCTTGAATCTTTAACCCAATCGCATCCAGAATCTTATGAACAAATTACTAACAAATTGAATAACTAACCAACGGGTCTCGCCTCTCATAGGTAACTGGATGGACACGTAGACTAGTTTGTCTTTTATTTTTTTTCAGGAGAAAATAATCATTGTATAATCTATTCTATCTTAAATTACAGGAAAAAAATGGAAGTCTAAAAAGACTCTGTGTTAGGAATTAGTAAGTACACGGATCTTACTTAAATTAAAAGGGTGTTTTGACACCACTCTTAAATTTTTTTCCGTTAGCACATGAAATTTGAACCTCTACCCCTCCTTGATGGTCAGTGAGCCAGACTCAGTGAGTATATAGAGTAGTTTGTCAAGGAGTAACTTTTACGCACGTCTCCAGCCGGAGCGGTTTAACTTATGCTGTGCAGTAAAAAGAAATTACTGCATACTTGAGCAATGAAGAGCGGAAGAAAATGAATATCATTAAAAAGGGTTACAAAGGATAGGGTGAAAAATGCAACGATTATCATCAATCCTAGAAGATCAACGTAAAACGCTAGTCCATTAGCCAGGAAGTCTGGTAAAAAGATGAACGTAGTCATGTGACTACAATCATATCCTTCATCATCATTAAGGGATTTAAATTAAAGAAAGAAGATTGACTTTATTTGCCTTGAGCGCCTCCCTTGTTGGCTGCGTTAATTCTCATTTGTAAAAACGCTTTAACTACTCAAGCATCTTTTGACAGCCAAGCAACCAAATAATAATGGTCTAAACATAGTAGATCACGAATGCGAAATCCCAAGTTCTGATCTAAATTGCTTTTTTAACTCATCATGATTGTATAAGATCAAACATAATTTAGAAAGAGCAGCCAAATTGAAAGACGCAAAGGGAATAAAGGATGGAAGTGATCACGAGTGACCAACCAGATCTAATACAGTTTCCAACCCTCCCTGCGTTCGATCTGCATGAATGTAAAGAAAGCCATACTGATCCTCATGCTATTTGTGATTGTTGTCCTGAAATTCACAGTTATCTCGTGTGTTAATATAGTCGAAATTCTGTTTTATATTAACCTCTTCACAATTATACGACGATCCACGCATACAAATTTTACTTTGCTTTTTTCTTCTTCTTCTTTTTTTTCTCTCTTATTCGCTTTACTTTTTTTTTTTTTTGCTACAAAAAAGGAAAAAAAATCACTTCTCTTTGCCTATTTTCCTATGAATGAAAGATGAACAAATTAAAGAGTGATATATTTAGAAGCAAGCTTTTAACACAAAATTGTGTACCAATTCAAGAGACGCTTGTGCTTAAAATTGATTGTTAACATTAACGCAAGCTTGAACTAACTAAAAAAAAAAAAACAACGATTTGGACTTTTGGGAACTTTAGTTATGCTTTTGCAAACTAATATCGAATGAACAAGTTGAGGCTCAATCTTAGAATGTACCATAACAAAAATGTTCAACGAGTTTCGATACAGAATTCAAGTTTAAAGAAGAGTTTCAAGTATACAGAATTAACAGGTTGAGGGGCAGGGACGGTTACCGTCCCTGTCAGTTAATGGCCAAGATTTGGCCAATAAAATTTATAAGATCCAGATTTTAATATGTATGGGACCCATAAAATATTGTACTAGGGTTACTCGCTGTTATTCTCTAGTATTACATCGTATACAAATGATATTACACCGTGTATAAAATATACACAAACTTTTGAAACGATTGTACTGACAACCGTTCCCGCCCGGTCTGAATTAACATGGTCCGATTTATTTAGGCTAGTCCGCTGATTTGACCCATGTCTAGTAGAGTGAATCGGGTGAAAATGACTCCAGGATCTCCCACCTGCAAATTTCCCAACAACGTGGCAGCTGAAGGACGCATGGATTTTGGGCCAGAATCATATAAATTGACCGGCTGTGAAGACCATTCAATAACCCGACAAACAACACTCACGGCTCAGCCCCTTCAAAATTTTCTATCTGGCATTAGCGTCGGATGGAACACCGACATCACGCGGTTAATATTTTATTACTGTTACTGACGGTCAAAACTGACTACGGCGATGGCTTGCTCGCGAATATCTCCCAAAGCTGAGGCTGTTTTCTCAACCTAGAAAATCAAAAAGCGTAAGAGCGTAAAATGACAAAAGAGGGAAGATGCGGTCAAAGAGTGGGTCCACATAAGAAGTTCTTTATTCCAACCGCAATCAACGGCCTTAGGAAAAAGAAATTCGAAATCTCTTTTTCCTTTTGCCCTTTTCAGAAACAGAAAAAGGTACTTACCTCTGGGAAAAAGTGTCACGAAAGAAAAACAATTTGTAAAAATACAAAAGTGATCGAAACGAAAAATCTAAACACGTCATACACAAGTTAAAAGAGACCAATTTCCGCAGTTACCGGCAGGGGCTGGCGACGGTTTTGGTACGATCACGGCAGGATGTCCCACTACTGCCAATCACCGGCGGTCGAGCTATGCTTCCAGCGTTCCCACGCAGTACCTTCACTGGGATGCCCCGGCCACCAACCGATTGCAAACTTGTGATCCTCCTTGTTTGGGATTACAACCTTGATTGATTAGGGATGTTTATAATTGCCCCCCCCCCCCAAAAAAATAAATCACATTTACAGTTCTTGAAAATTCGAATACAAAATGGCTTTCTTTTCCTAGTAAAGTACGAATCTTCTTTTCGGTAATACTCGTTTGTTATGAAGTTCATTCAAGGATAATTTGATTTTGGACCAAGACTATACAAGTTTGGAAGCATATATGTAGAGTTAAAACTATAGCTAAATTTAGATTCTATACGATAGGTCTTTGAGTTTTTGTTGTTGGTTTTTTTTAAATTTGAACTCTTTGCAGAATGTACGGACAGACGATTTTATGTACATACTTAGAAATAGTCATCTTTTGCGGCAAATCCCTTGTCATATGACAAACAATTTGTCAAACAAGTGCCATCGGAGGACTAGGATTAAAAGTTTTATTTTCTGAGGAGATTATAGATGTAAAAGTGTATTTTAAAATGGGAGTAATTCAAAATTGTGTTAGCTAATGTTTTTGTAGAGTAAACATCATTGGGAAAAAGTCCCACTAGAATTCATCAGTAGTTGAATACAAAAATAAATGCTCTCTATTTCTGGTAAGGTCTACAAGAAGATAATACTCCTCTATTAGTGTAAACTCTGCAGAAGAAGTAGTTAGGTGTAAACGCAATAAGGGAACTTAATTGTTTTTGGTTTGTATGTGCTAAATGCTGGTAATAAGCTCGATGGTTTTGGTTTTTTTTGTCTACTGTCACTGAAGCCTCACCCTTCAAGACTCAATTTCGGAGTTCCTGCTAGCAGTTGTTTCCTGTTTATGTTTAATCTACTACGCACGTTGTCAACTCTGGGAACAGGAAAAATTTGAATCCCGATGAATAAGGTGTTAGTTTTATTAAAAGCCCCCAGGGCTAGAGTTGATGGTAGTAGTAGCCTAGTTAGGTGAGTATCACCGCAAAGATTCAAATTCTGGGTACTACGGTCTGTGATGTTGGGCAGTCTCTCCCGACCTGCAGAGAATTAGTTGGGTCGTACGGTAACCAGTTCATAGATCCAGATACCTCTGCGTAAACAAAAAAAAAAAAAAAAAAAGGTGTTAGTTTTATTAAAAGGTTTTTCTAAACTCTTTTTTTCATTTGCTGCAGTTGGATTGGAGCCTTAGCATTATCGTCTCCCGAGTGGGCATAGTTCCGCTTTTTCTCTTTTCGGTGGTAATGCTCAATTGCTGTCCTATTGCAACTGTCGTGTATTCACACTACCGAATTTGCGTAACAAATAGTAGTTGGGACTAGAGAATTTGGCCAAAGTCATTTGTCGGCTCTTTTTCCTGGTACTGAAGTTCGAAGCTTGCGGTATTGCCGGAGCAATCTTTTGCGCTGTAATCAGGGGAGGGGGAAATGGAGTTAGACAATAACGTTATTTGACTTTAATCATATTATTGTCATTTGTTGCATGCATTGACTGCATATTCAAATTGTGAAATTATTTTGATTATCTTCTAGCAATTGAAAGGAGAAGTAGAGGAAGTAGGAATGCCCAAATGCATGGGGCAGCGAGATGGAGGGAGACAAAATGTTCTTTGCTAGTCTTTCGTACTTCGATAGTAGACCATTAAAAATAATATGAATAGTTAATGAAGAACGACTTAACCCAAAAAAAAAAAAAAAAATTCAAATCCGCAGCTGACAATTAGATACTAACCATTCAAATTTCAAATTACGTGTGTGTTTGGTAGAAGATTTAGATTGATCAGGACAGAAAGCCGCAAAAGTGGAGTAATTCATGCTGGTGTATGGCTCGCTGCTTGCATTTAATTAGTCAAGTGTGCATTAAAGTTGTGGTGTTTTCCACTTAACCCAAAGATTACTAGGTACGATGTCGAGAATTGACTTAAAACTCAGACCTTCAAATCTTGTACTTTTAACTGTTGTGTAATTTATAATTAATTTTTTTAAAGTGGAGTGGGATAGTATCTTGCATGTAAAACCAATGTTTTCAGAACTGGACCGGACCGGCCGGTTCGACCGGTTGGACCGCGAACCGGCCATGTCACCGGTCCGGTCTAATGTTAAAGCCGGAAGTTCATGAAGAACCGTTGAAACCCGGACGAACCGTTAAGAACTGTGAATTGGCGATTTTTAAATTCTTCAATAAAATATCAAGAATGGTGTAGTTAAGATTTGAACCTGGGTCTCCAAGTTTAAATATGACAATCTTACCGCTAGACTGTACTTAAGTTTGTTGAGAATTCTACTTGACTAAAAAATATATTAAAACATCAAGTTCTTCTCTTAATTTTTTTTTTCAATTTTTTCTTCTTAACCATTTTTAACCCAAATATCCACAACAAGATTTTCTCAAGTCTTCACCATTATTATCAGGTTATTAACTTTAGCAGATTGTAAACAAGTTGAAAATTTTAACTTTTCTTGTTTTCCAACATTTTAGTAAGTTTAATTTTTTTCTTTTCAAGGTTTTTTTCTATATTATTATCTTTAGTTGATTTTTTGCATTTTCTTCTTTTTCCCCTCATTTTTGTTTTATTTTTATTCGATTAATTAAGGATGAAATTTTTGCAAAAGTAGTGCACATCCGTGTAGGAATTGGGTAGGAATTACAAATAATAACATTGGGTTGGTCAAAAATATAGTAGTTGGCACATAATCGAAGCTATTGATAATTGAATTTAAAATAATTAATGGTATAGGATCATTGAATTTAATATAACATGTTAATTAGTAATGTTTAGTAGCAATTAATTTTTTATGTGTTTAACTGTATATTTGTTTTTCAAAAATTTTTAGTTTTTTTTAGTTTGAGCAATTAGATTTATATTTTTATAATAAAATTTTAACTTTTTCAGCTTAAGTTGATGAAATTGTGAAGGTGGTGTGGTTGCTTATCATGCCACTGATAAAAGTTTGCTATTCAAATAGTTTGTCTTAACTTGAACTCTTTTATGGATTTTTTTAAGGGTTGTAAAAGAATTTCAATATTTAATTTATTTATTTTTTGTGTTTTTATTTGTGATAATTGGTGCACATTTGGATTGTATCTATTTATATTTATAATGAATTTATGAAAACTTGTGGTGAATTATGATATTTTAATTATATTTATCATTCCATGTTTTGTGTATAACTTTTAGAAAATTTATTATTATCATAACTTAAATTAAGTTATGTTGGTAAAGTTCAAGTGTAGAATGAAACCTGCTTAGTACTTAACACTAAAAAAAAAAAAAAAAAAACAATGAACCTTTGAACCGGTCGGACCGATCGAACCGCGAACCGGCCACCTCTCCAGTTCACTGACCGGTCCGAGTTTAAAAACATTGTGTAAAACTAAAAAGTGGCATGTCTTCTGGGAAGCTTCTGAAATATATTCCAACTAAAGGCACCAAACATTAGTGGTGTCTTGCATAATACGGTAAGCGGAATTCAATCACCAAAGCAGCGCTCAAGAAATAGCCCCTCAATCTTCAATCTTCAATCTTCAATCTTGTGGAGCTGCGTAAATCCGGATCCCTTGCTGCACGTGCACGCATTTGTCAATTGCACGAGTACGTGAATTTTTTGTTTATTATTCCTTTGTCAGGATTCACGAAAACAGAAAACTAGCTAGCAATGCTAATGCTTTTTTACTCTTTTTTTTTTTTTTTTTCAAATATTACTACTACTAGTTTGTTTAAAATGACCTCTCTAACAATAATGACCATTTTTTTTTCCGTTGCTAGAAGCACATCTTATTGCTATCAGCTATTTGTGAAAAGATCTATGCAAGATAACATGAAACAGAGAGGTAAAAGGCATTAATTGACAAGCACAAATTTTAGTTCCGCAACATATATATTTCTTATAAAATGATAGCCATGCCCTTCACCAGTTACAGATTGAGATCATCTTAGAAAAGGTAAATTTGTCATTTCATGAATAATTTTACTGTGGAATAAAAATAAGTTGAGCAGTTTTATTTTATAATTATTACTCCCCCCAACAAGCAAAAAAAAAAAAAATTAAAAAATTTCTGGCCCCCAGCCACCGCTCCCTCACGGCTGACACGTAGCCCTGATTCTATAAACATTATCCAAATGAAATGCATAGGAAGTTCCATGGCATGTGAACTAAATTAAGCCAACTCAAATTCACACCCACCAATAACATGTCTGTTTCATCATTTGGATGCCAATCAAATAATAGAGAAGACAACCACATGACATGATCATCTCGTTAAATTTTATAACATCTTAAAGTCAAGCAAATACCTCCAAAAGTGTTTGTTTCATGGATTTGCCTCCAACATTAATTTGTTAAACTTAGATGATCTTGTACTTGTTAATTTGTGCAGTAAATAGTTTATTTGATCTACTCAAAATATTTTCTTTTCCTACTCCATTTCCTCGTGGGTTCACACAGCAATAATTTTCTTATAGTTTAATTTGTAAGTTTTTGGAAAAAATTTACAATATTCCCTTGATACGTTTTCTAACTAGTTTCTTGTCTTACATATATATCAAATCTTAGAAAAGTGCAGCCCAAAATCACCAAATTCAAACAAATGTTTAGTTTCATACTCAGAGACTCGAAATTGTAATTACTGACTTCATTTAGATTTAAAAAAAAAGGATAATTTCAGAAATCTCCCCCGAGATTTCCGGCAGTTGCATAGACCTCCCCTCAAGTTTATTAAATTACACTTACCTCCCTTGCTTTTACTGTAACAATATAGGTCCAAAAGGCTATATTTTTCTCAAATATTTTAAAATGCCCTTTTTTGTATAAAAATAAAACAAAATTTGTTTTGCCAATTGGTTTTTCCCATATTTTAACCCAACCTACTATACTAATAAACTAGCCTAACAAATAGTCTAATTCCAAATTCTAAACCCAAGCAATTCCATCATCACAGTCATAAACTTGCTTCTCCCAAAGTATGCATTCAATTATGAAGATTAGTTACATACTTTAGAAATATTCTCACCATATGGTTCCATAGAATAGTTAAACACACAATCAACTGCACTTATATTTGCATAATCTTCAACATAGAATGCTGTGATTTGATTCCATATAAGTGACTCAACTCCTACTACATGAACCACATTATGGTCAAGAAGAAAATCCTTAGAGGAGATTTGAGTATGGATGGGATTAATCAAATTTAAGAGAAGAAATGACAGCATTATGACTATAGAGATCTTCAAGAAATTTATTTTGCCAAAACCCAAAATTTTATTTACAACTAATCACATCCCAAATTTCAAACCCAATGCCCACACTTTTTCAAAACTAAATAACATAGTCTAAAAAACTCTATCTTCATAGCGAAGCCACAACCAACAATTGTCAAGTATAAAAAGAAATATAAATGTACTTATTAACATCTTAAAAAGTTTTTTGGATAGATGATAGACAAATTAGTAAATTTATCAATTTCAATCCCTTTTCCTCTTTTGGTCAATGATTGCATTATTTGTTCCATTATTATTGTGTGCCTCTTCATCTCCTTTTAGTCTGACCATGAAATTGAATTTTATTTCAACCATCAAATCTAATCCCTCAACTAAACATGTGCTTTGACAATTCCAAAGAGAAGAAAGGAGGAATAGGAATACATAGTAAAGTTTGAGGGATCACTTGTGGTGTGATTGATTGTAGTTATAGGCAATAGTTGGTGGTAATTTGAGAACGAGTTATAGAAGGAAGGGATTGATGGATGAGAACGGATTGATAGCAAATGAAAGAGAATCATCGTTGGCTATAACTTGTAAACAAAATAGTCTGAAAAGGTCAGGTTTTTTTTTTAAAATCTCATTTCATTATGCTGTGAATTATTTATTAAGTGAAAGTTATTATAGTCATTTTATTATGATAAGAGAGGTCAATGTAATTTGTAAAACCTAAGAGAAGCAGAGTGAAATTGTCATAAATATTAGGGGAGGTTTGTGAAATTATCCCCAAAAAAAAGGTGGTTGACAAATGCATTAGAGAAAATAATTCAAAAAAAAAAAACCAAATAAAATTTTTCCCTCAAAACAAGCAATGCAAACATTTTCTTAGGTAACTAGAAAACAAGAATAACGATACCCAAAAACCGGACCTGGGGTAGAGACATGACTGAGGTACACGGAACAGAAGTTCCTCAGTAATTGGAGTAGCAGCACTGAGCCCTGAAAGGAGAAAAATATAAGTAGTACTAATAAAACTTCCCGACATGCTATCAATCACAGTTGCCTTGTTATTACTTTTATAAGTTTTATTACAAGCTCTCATCAATTCGCATGCCACACTAAATGGTGCCTCTCCCTTTTAAACCATTACGATATCATTACTCATTAGGGACATTGACCCCCAAAAACCAAAACCAGTAACACGCTTCATGGCTCATCGTCGTCATCGACTCATGCGCGTTCTTTTAACTCCCATAAACCTAATTACAGCTTTTGGTCCCAACTGTCACACGTGCTGTTCACTGTCGATTAAAGACCCTTCAGCACAGGACCCTCTTCTAGATCTTATCTGATTTCTTGCATGTTCCCGGCTTAAACTCCTTGAGAATGACCCTTCTCTAGGAGTAATTATTCTTTTCAACTCGAAGAAAAGGGAATGTGGTAACTAATCTACTTCTCTCGTAACGAGTTTTGTATCCATCCTGCTACCATGAAGAAGAATGTTCAATTATTCAAATCGAAATCCACGATGTGTGACCAAATTCTTTGTCCCTGATTGAGAAATAAATTCAATTAGAGCCCAAAAAAAAAAAATTTTTTTTTAACAGAGCAACGGATGGAGTCAGATAAGCCAGACATCCCCTACCATGATATAACAAACATCAAAGTAGCTTTCACATTTTATTCTATGCGAAAAATCCAAAGCACTGCATGTTCAATCAACATCCCGTTCTTCCCACAGCATATGAGACCACCTGCAAATAGACGCAAATCAAGGAAGATAATGGACTCAGATTATATATCGGCTCTGCTCTTTAGATTTTATAATAGCCTCAGTCTTAGGCCATCAGCCAATCGCGAAGGTACAGGCCTACACGGCGCACTTGCGTTTGATCTTATTGCATTTTTTTTTAAAATTAAAGATGGATGAAATCTTGTAATGTATGTTTTTTTTTAAAATTTTTTTCCAAACAAGCTTGGACCAGTCTGCGGCCATTATATGATGCAGAATCTATTGGAATTCTAATTCCTATAATTGTGGGGCATCCGCTTTATTAACGTTTCCTTGGTTTCTAGTGCTAAGTGCAGACAAATATCCCGTTAATCAGTTAGGTTCGTGCCGTATATTCAAGGACTAATTGCATATTTGGACTCCCAACTTTCGGAATACGAATTTAATCCTTTGAGTTTTTAGTTCGGAAGCATCAAGAACAATTGTGAAATTTTGGTTAATTACTAAGACCGGAAGCATATTTGCAATGAAAATAAGAAACGGGCCACTTTTAGAACACGAGTTGGATCAATTGGTAAATACGGACCACTTTCTAATAAAAAAAATCGCATGTTTGAATTTCGCTGTCGGTGCGATGGTTGCATTGATGTGTATTTGAATCTCACTGCTGATGTGAGGATTATGTTGATGTACGATAGTTTTTATAAGTGACCTATGATTCCAACTACCAATGTGAGAGTTGTATTCACGTGTGTTCGATCTCACTGTTGATATGAGAGTTGTATTAGTGTATGATTTATAAGAATCATACAAGTGACCTATAATTCCAAATATATGTCTGACCTAAGGTGATGACTAGGGTCAAGCCTAGCTACCAAAATTTTTTTGTATCCACAAAAAAAAAAAAAAAAAAAAAGAGCATGTCGTATCTTTTACATTTAGCAGTGTTTCAATTTCTATTTTTTTGGTGACATAATTGGGGTTCAAAAAGGAGAAAGATAAGTGACATGGCCAGAAGATTGGCGTAGACCGTTGATCCAAATGTTGGGGACTCTGAAGTGCTGGTGAATATCAGAAAAAAAAAAATCAGAATTCCAATACAACAGGGAAACACCGACGCTGTTACTGTATGCTATTTGAGCTATAGCAATAATTATTGTAATATTTAAAACTGTCACCAAGGTCCTACATACAAGCAGGTATTATTCTAACCGCCTGCTGACCGTTTGTTGCTTTACACGCCATCAGAAAGAACACCCATGAATTAAAATTTCAAAGATTTCATTTTATGTGACCTTACAAACAAAAACAATTACAATCAAGGGCCATCATTCCCCCTTTTTTTAAGCAAGGAAAAGACATGAAATTTTGAGTTTAATAGTAAAATCTTAACATCATAACGGTAGCCCAAAGCCTAAAGCATTTAATGGTCAGCTAACCGCTTCGTTGGTTGCATTCCCCAAATATTAATATTATTTTGTCGTCCATAGAACTTTTAGGTATTGTGTGAATGTGACACACAACTTAGGGCCTAGGTTATCGCTTTCATGGCCACGGTTGATTTTCTTGTCGGAGTGCGCTCTTCATTTTAAGTTATAACTAGACTAGATGGCATCATTTCGCTTTGATATACTCCCTCCGTCCCGTCTTGTTAGTCTTGGTTTTTTTTTTCACACAGATTAAGAAAGTGTAATTAATTTGGTTGGAAACATAAATTTAGATTAATAATTTTCTAAAATACCCTTATGCTAATCACGAAGAGTGCCAATTAATATCAGTTACAGCTAATGGGTTAGTATTGAAAAAGTTTAATGTATTCAATGTAGTGGGTTAGTATGTAATAACAATGTATTAATAACAAGATATTTAATAAGGGTATTTTAGACAATTTGAAAGATTACTACATTTCTTAATGGAAGAGTGGACTACAATTTGGGACAGGCTAAAAAGAAAAATAAGACTATCAAAGTGGGACGGAGGGAGTATAATATCTCGTACCCCACTATGCATAAAGATAATAGATATGCTAAATATGAGATGATTTCATGTGCTCGTACAACGTTTAACTTTATCCCCAGCTACGAATGCGCATGGAGATCTTTCAGCCCCCAAAGGTTCCACCCAATCGATGGTACTTAGTAAAATATGGAGTACAAGCAAAGCAGAAGCAAAAGAGACGTACGAGAAGATTGCATTGGCAGACAAGGCAAGATCCCTTTTGAGCGGACCCTAAATTTTAAGCAGTAAGTTACCCCGTGATACCATTAATATATATATAGTAAACTTTGTATGTATTGATGGTGTATATACTATCACGATTGAATATATGACACATATGTAAAATTTGAATTTTAAATTTAAATTTGTATTATGTGTCATACATGTAATGATGAAAGTATATACACTGTTAGTGTATAGAATATTAATATATATATATATATATGAATTAATTTTTTTATATATACTGATAGTATATATATTTTGCACCACTAAATACATGATATATAATTTGAATTTAAATTTAAATTCTAAATTTTATATATGTGTTAAGCATTCAACTTTAATAATATATATATGTTATTAATATATAAAAAATTAATTTATATATATATGGTTGAGAGTTGGTTGACTATTTTTTGACCAGAGTTCCGCATTTTGGAGGTTTTTGGCGGCTAATTGTAAATGGTTCGCAAGGCCTCATCAACTTCTTAAAAATTCTGCCACTGTGTCAACGGGATTGACAAGTAAGAGGAATTTTTCCTACCTTGTTGTTGGGCCAGAATTCCAACCGCTTCACCAGATAAAATAAATAAATATTCTTCCACCATGTCGACGGGATTGACATCTCAAGCATTCCGATGTTGCTTTTCCTACAAATTGTGGGGATTGCACACAACTTCCTCTTCCAGAGAGAATGAATGTTAGATGAGATTCGCCCGTGAGAAGGCAAGGGATTACCACACCAAGACACCGGAATGCCCAAATATCTATTTTTGCGAAATTTTTAATATGTTATAGTTTTTTTTTTTTTTTGTAGACGAGCATTTGGAAGTTGGAACACAAATAATATTTCCACATTTCACTAAGGCTCCGTTTGATAACACTGAATCTGAATTCTGAATACTTAAATAATTAATTTGCTGAATTTAAGCACTGAAAAGAGATATATGAATGTATGAATCTTAATGCTGAATCTATTTATACTGTTTGATAAATATTCATAACTTAATGCTTAATAAGCTAAATTGTACAATTTTGCCTTTCTATCTTTTAATCCAAAAAGGAAATAGAACCTATAATTTAATTAACTTAAAATTGCTAGGTATGAAAATGACAATAATTGTGAAGAGCAATGCATTCAATGACAATGTTTCTTTGTATGGGAAAATGGTATGGTTTCATCGTTTTGAGAATGGGAAAACGAGCTTTTAATACTGCAAAAGCACGTTCAATTACATTTCTCAATTTTGCATGTGCTTAGTTAAAGCGTTCTTCTTTTGATTTTGGACGAGAAGCATTTCGAAAATCAGACAACCAATATCTAATATTTCGATATGGTGTTATAAAGTCACGTGTGTGTGGATAAGCTGCATCACATAAATAATATTTATCTGCACAAAAAATATATATATCAAAATATAAATGTTTGTGGATGAAAATTACTGCAAAAAAATACTATTGTTAAAAAAAAAATTTTGAATAGAGAATATCAGGTTGTTTTGTTTAATTAGATAAGGATTTTGAATAGAGAATATTAGGTTGTTTAATTAGATAAGGATTTTGAATGTAATTAACAAACAGGGATATATTTGGTAGATAAGATAAAGTAGTTGAAGTAAATCTCTTGATTCTTATCAAATTAAGCATTCAGCTATGATTCTTGTGCTGAAATAAATACATAAAAATTCAACACCACTTAATAAGTTCAGCAGGTGAATTTTTATTTATCAAACACCCACAACATCTGAATGTCTGAATGAATTCAGTTTCAGCATTTTTTTATGTTATCAAACAGGCACTAAGTCTCACGAAGGTTAAAAAGGATAAATCTTGACAGTTAATACCATAATTGTTGTTACAACAAAATTCTCATCGAGTCAAATATAATTAGTGGCGACAACAGAATATCCCAACTAGGGGCGAGCTCTGCCCAATTTAGGGGATCAGTCTTGGTGATTCTAGGATATCCCTTTAGATCGGAAAAAAAAAAAAATCAAGTGATATCCATCAAAGAGTGCCCATAGCTTTGTTAATGATATACATGAGAAAAAAAATAAATATATAAAGTGCTGAAATGCCAAAAGCATGGATTGCTAATTTCTGCAATTTTTATAGAAAAAACATATTATAGTGATTTAATATATGTAAGATAAAAAATTAATTTAAAAATATGATAAAAAATGTAAAAATTTTACTTTGAAATAAGGCAGTAAATTTTTTGCAATCCTAATCGTGAAGTACTATCATTAAAATTTTTTTTAAAAAAAAAAAAAGAAAAGGGGAAGGGAAAAAGGCCGACAACAGAATCCCAAGCATAAGGTCGGCTCTAACTGCAAAAGATACTAGGGGGCAGTTGTTTTTGTACTTGCATATCGTTGCATGAGACGCAATAGTGTGTTATGTGATGCAACAATTGGATTCTCTGAGCCGCCCGACGTTGCACTCTGCAGTTTTTAACGATACGACCACTCATGGCTTTGTCCCAGTTTCCTTGACTTGCACTGAGCATTTAATCCCAACGAAAAACTGTCCCATCTCTTTCTTTGCTTTGATTTATTCTGCGGTCGAGATTTAGAAGCAAAATTTTATGCGCCTTGTTAAGGCCAAGAAAATCAACAAATGTCAGTAAACCTCAGGTGCTGAAATAACTTTGAATGCTGTGAATTCTCAAGTTACCAATTAGTGCCTCGTTCCCTGCTTTTTTTTTTTTTTTTTTTTTTACGATCAGCAATAGTTTATTCTACACTCACTTCGTTAGTTTGCTATCGTTATTATAAGTTGCGACCAAGAATCATGACGTTTTTTTTTTTCCTTGTCAGCTAGTGATTATATATATATATATATATATATATATATTATTTTATACTGATTCCTACTCTACATTAAGAAAAATAGTAAATTTTTAGAAAATTATGAACAAGAATGTTGCAGCTATTGAGAGTTTTAGAACTCTCCTTGGTGGCCAACTATTGGTTTCGT
Source organism: Coffea arabica (assembly GCF_036785885.1). NCBI lineage: Eukaryota > Viridiplantae > Streptophyta > Magnoliopsida > Gentianales > Rubiaceae > Coffea > Coffea arabica. The sequence goes on along the minus strand of NC_092325.1, from coordinate 45,411,155 downwards.
CACTAGTGATTATGATATGGAAAAATTGTATGAAGTATTATTAGTGATTATCGATATGGGAAAAAAAGATATAAAATATGATTGGGGCTTAGCAAATTAGTAAGTGGTAATTCATTTGTTTTGTTAGAATTGTTTGTGTAACAGCCTTCATTATCGGACAGCGACTTTGAGCAAGCAGCGCAACGACGTTGGTGGGTCCGACTTCATTGTCAAATCGCAATCACGGGTGGGTGGCGTCACGGCCGTTAAGTCCGGCGATGACGCGTGTGAGACTGAGGGGCAGACGACGATTAAGAACGGAGGATAATCTCCGTCATGTGAGGAAGCCCATGCAAGATCTGAGTCTGACACAATAGGAAGGGGACCCCACCACGTGCCAGCCCCACATTTTATTACACGAGAAAAAGGGCAAGAAGGAGCACATGCCATGTGCAAGGACCAACCAGTGAGAACGAGACACGTTGACAGGAGGACGATTGTAAAGTCACTTGCTTATAACTACCACGTTGAATAGGACCAAGGAAGGAGTTCGCTTCGCAGTATGGGACAAGGGATGGAAGATTTAGAAGTGATCACCTGATATTTGATCTTAAATTCTTAATTAACAACACAATAATCTCTTTGCCATCTTGGATACACAACCAAAACGACCTCATCAATCCCTCTTTCCCCTCTCCCACCACTCCCCCCCCCCCCAAAAGAAAAAAAGAAAAAGACGTCCTCAATCCTCATTTACTGGCTCAAGTGTGGGACGTGTGTCATTAGTCACAAGTACTCTTGTTTCAGTGAATGTTGACTCTATATTAGCGTTCCTTAATCCTCAATCCAGAAAATTCATTCTCACACAATATTAACATATCAGTTATTAATTGGTTTTTTTTATGGATTAATTTTACATACACTGATAGTATATATACTTTTACTATTAGATATATGACACATAATTTGAATTTAAATTTTGAATTTGTGTCGTATATCCAATCGTAACATTGTATATGCACCAATGTATATAAAATTTACTTTTTTTTTCATATAAAACAGGGGAATGTGAGGGTTATACACTTAATGCTACTTCACAAGAAGAAATGATTTATGTTAAGTGACCTATTTTAGGTCAAGGAAGGAAAGGCTTATTTTCCTAGTAGTACTAGAACGAAAATTAGTGCCATCTCGAGAATGGCTGCAATTCTTCACTAAGACACAAATATGTGCATAGATTGCGGTTAGAGTGATTCATCTGATGTTGAAAGATATACGAAGTTTTATGGCACTACATATCTATTTTTTAATAAAGATCGTTTGTATTCAATGGTTTATTAAATATGTTTGGGGTTGAATGTGCCCTTAGTATGGGATTTAAGGCAATGAAATTATTTTGTTTATCAAAAAAGAATATCCAAATTCTGAGTCTCAAACTTGTATAAACGCTCATTAATGACTCTTCATCACTAGATAACCCATGGTTGCCAAATGATAAACTTATTTAGTTTTGAGTCTTTGAGAGGGAAGCATTTCCTTCGTCTTTGGTTTTGTCTGAGTTTTGCTGGAGTTATCAGAGAAGCAACACGACTACAGCGGGTTTCCTATGCATGCCAAATGATTAAAAAAAAAGAAGAGAATATTGCTTCTCTCTTTCCTTTTTATTTCCATTATGCTTAATTTGCACAAACTTCGAGTGTTTATATTTTCTCAATCTTATAGTATGTGTAGAAGAAGGAACTCTGCGTTCGAGTATGTCAATTTCTGGTAGGTGGGAAGATGGAGGTTGATCATAGTAAATCAATCGGTTTGGATGGTTCTTTTAAAATTGTGTTTTTTTTAATATATATATATATATATAAAGAAAAATATATTGTTCTAGCTCTTTTTTGGGGTAAACATACATGCGAAATGAAAAAATGGTTGAAGCGCATGGTAGAAGTTTTCTGTACCAGAAACAGAAATTTTAACAAAAGCAACTCCATCCAAATTGAGCTGAAATTCATCATTGATCGCGAATTCAGTTCTGCCAAAAAGAAAAGAATGATGAACTCTCCTACTACTTTCTCTCCATTTTGCAGCTACCATGCACGTGAAGTTGTCCAAAATCAAATTGTAATTGATTGCAATTGCTGCTTATCAAAAGATCGAGGAGGAAACTTTGGATGACAAATTTGATTCTAGCAAGCCTCCAAATTTTGCATTATGTCTTTAAATTAAAGGGGAATCTTTGTGAGGTTGGCCATTTCAGCCCGGGTAGCCCAAAGGCCTACCCCGGGCTGCCACCTCGGCTGTCACCCATGGGGTCGACATCCCATCACCTCATCACCTCGATTAGCATCCTAGCTGAGGCGGCTCCTGGACATCCGACGTCAGCGTAAGGGTTGGATGTGACCCCTGGCATCTCTGACTCCTGACAGAAAGCTGCCCTGACACGCCGCCTGAACATGACAAACGTCCCATCATGTCTTGTCATAGAGACCAGTCAAGTCCGCCGGATGCACTGACCGTATCAGATATCTAGGGACCTGTGATGGCAGTTCTTCTCTCCCATCCGGCCCCTATAAATACTGAACATCTCTACTAAGAAGGGGGATGACCAATTTCTGGTAAACAATACTCACTACACTTATTCCTTTATTCTCCCTTACTTCCGAACTAACTTAGGCTTCGGAGATACTCCGGGGGATCCAGCCCTCCCCTTGTTTGACTTAAGCAGGTTACTTCGTCTCCGTGGTCCACCCAAGATAAAGGCACTATTTCAGCTCGGGTGACTCCCTCCAGCGAGACAGAAATCACCTCTTCAATTGGCGCCGTCTTTGGGAATACGAAGACATTAGGATATGAAGCCTACGCGTTCTAGGAGCAGAAAAGCTCTTGCTATTGGGGCTGAGCAGAGCAACGCAGCCCAGCAGGACGATATTTCTGAAGGGCAGGAGTCCCCAAGGACTCAGCCCGCAAACGAAGAAGCCATAACCCGTATGGATGAGTTTGTAAATGAGAACCCCACCATCTTTGAAAAGCTGGGGAGATACCTCAAGAGGCAAGGCAAGCAAAAGGCCGAATTCTCTAAAAGGAAGTCAGATGGATCTCCTGTGGACTCATCCGAAGAGGAGTCAGATGGAAGGCGCCTGAGCCGAAGTGCCTCGAAACGGACATTCTCTAAGGCCACCTCTAGGGTGGCTTCTATTACCAAGGCCTTTTCTCGAGGGCTCTTGGGGCAACGATCCGAGGAAGAGCCTCGGCCCATGGGAAGGCCTGGGGTGGATTATATGAGAGTCCCACCCTTCACTGACGATATCAACGAGGAAAGACTTCCTCCAAATTTCAAACTTCCGTCGATACCGTCTTATGATGGCCGAGGTGATCCCGATGACCACATCCACGCCTTCATCTCAGCCTTCCATCTATACTGCATCCCTGACCCCGTCATCTGCCGGGCTTTCCCCGTATTCCTCCAGGGCACAGCTCGAAAATGGTTCACAAGTTTGGAACCTAGGAGTATTTCGACCCTGGGGGAATTAGTGGAGAGATTTCTTCACCGTTTTATCTCATCTCAACCTACAACTAGGACCTCGGCTTACCTGTTGAGTATGCAACAGAATCCGGGAGAGTCACTTCGATCGTACGTCCAGAGGTTTAACGAGGAAAGTGTACAAATACCTGACCCCAATGAGCAGGTTACTATCGCTGCTTTCACCCATGGGCTCGTGTCGGGGGTATTCAACACGGGAATCCATAAAAAATTTCCCCGCACCCTCTACGAGCTGTGGTCAAAAGTTGAGAAGGGCATACAAGCCGAAGACCTCAACTGCATGAAAAAAGAGGTTCAAGCTGCTCGCCCGAGGGCTGACGCCAGAAAAGGGAAGAAGCAAGGCCGAACTGAAGTAAAAACAGGATGTGGCTTTCAAAGTCCTGGCCGGGACCGCCGCAGCGTGTTCGATAGGATTTCCAAGGGGAAAGCCCCAATCCCTGAGTCCGACTTAATCCCTTTGAACACCTCCCGATCTCAAGTGCTATCCGTGATGGAACAAAACAACCTCGGGAAGGCACCTCCCAAGATGTACGGTAGCCGGGATAAGAGGAACTCGAACCTCTATTACTTGTATCACCGGGACATTGGCCATGAGACTGAGGATTGTAACGATCTAAAAAGGAAGATCGAGAACCTCATCCGGCAAGGGCATTTAAAGCAGTTCATCCGCCGAAGTGACCAACGCCGAGACAACCGTCGCAACGGACGAGGTGACCATCGCCGAGACGAGCGGCGGACGTCGAGAAGTAGCTGCCGACCCCCTGAAGGTCCTAGGGAGTCAAAAAGGCCTCCCCCAGACGGATCTTCAGGCCCAGGGTTAGGGTATGGTCCAAACATCGCCGGAGTCATCAACACGATCGCTGGAGGTCCGACGGGAGGAGATAGTCAAAACTCTCGAAAGAGAACCTACAGGCAAGCCAACCCGGATCAAGCTGATTCAAGCTCTCGCCTATCCGAGGTCATTTCATATGGCCCTACTGATCTAGTTCCTGCTGCCTCAAGTAGTCATGAGGCTTTGGTGATTGAGGTCCTCACCAACAATTACATTGTAAAAAAAGTTTACATTGACCCAGGAAGCTCGGTGGACGTCATGTACCTCCGCACATTTGAAAATCTTAAGTTGACTCGGGAACAAATGACCCCAGTGCGGACTCCTCTTGTGGGATTCGGGGGACATGTTGTGCATCCCGAGGGGATGGTGACCTTGACGGTGACTGTGGGACATCACCCTCGTTGTCGAACCATCCCAGTCAACTTCGTGGTAGTGAAGGCTGACTCCCCGTACAACTTACTTCTGGGTCGACCCACGCTCAATGCCCTACGGGCAGTTTATTCCACCTACCACTTGAGCTTCAAGTTCCCTACCCCTGCGGGGGTGGCCGAGGTCAGCAGCGACGTCTGCACTGCCCGAGAATGCTACCTCGCCACCCTACAAGTAGCCTCCCCATCAACCTCCGGAGTGAGGACTGAGAAGAGGTCAAATATCCTCTCAATAGATAGCATTGATGCTCAACGAACTGAGAAGGTACCGAGGCTGGAGACGGGGGATGAGGTGGAAGAATTCCCTCTGGACCCCACGAAGCCTGATCAGACAGTTCGTGTGGGTACCCGATTACCCAGCCTTGTCAAGAGAGGTATGATGGACCTCCTCAGAGAATACCGGAATGTCTTTGCTTGGGCCTCAGTGGAGGTTCAAGGGGTTCCACATCATCTCATGATACACGAGCTGAATGTCGACCCCCAAGTTCGCCAGGTTAAGCAGAAAAGAAGGCACCTCGGCGCTGAACGTAGCCGAGCTGTTGGCGAAGAGGTGGACAAGCTCCTCCCGGCAAAAATCATTCGGGAGGTCCAGTACCCGACCTGGTTGTCCAACCCGGTTATGGTAAAGAAGGACACGGGGCTTGGAGAATGTGCGTCGATTTCACCGACCTCAACAAAGCTTGTCCCAAGGACTGCTACCCATTGCCCAAGGTTGACACCTTGGTGGACTCAGCAATGGGCTATGAGGTCCTCTACTTTTTTGATGCCTTTAAGGGGTATCACCAGATCGGAATGAGTCCGGAGGATCAAGAGAAAACCGCCTTTTATACCGATCAAGGCACATACTGTTACACCACCATGCCTTTCGGACTGAAGAACGCCGGAGCCACGTATCAAGGCTTGGTCAACCAAGCTTTCAAATCTCAGATCGGCCGAACTGTCGAGGCCTACGTGGATGATATCCTTCTCAAAAGTCGAACCACCTCCACATTTCTTGCCGACCTGAAAGAGGTCCTGGAGGTCTTTCGAAAGACGCGAATGATGTTAAACCCCAAGAAGTGTGTCCTGGGGGTCACCTCGGAGAAGTTTTTGGGCTACCTCGTCTCTAGGCGAGGTATTGAAGCAAATCCAGACAAGGTGAAAGCAATTCAGGAAATGTCTCCACCTCGTTGCGTCCGCGATGTCCAAAGGCTTATAGGGCGATTGGCCGCCCTGAACCGGTTCCTATCGCAATCAGCCTCTAAGGCACTGCCATTTTTCAAAGTTCTCAAAAAGGCCAACAACTTCTCCTGGACTGAAGAGTGTCAGCAGGCGTTCGAGCAACTAAAGGAATACCTCAACCACCTCCCAACACTCACTTCACCTCGTTCCGGGGACAAGTTATTCTAGTACCTGTCCGCCGCAGCTGAAACAGTAAGTGCCGTGCTAATTAGGGAGGAAGGTGTCCAAACGCCTGTCTATTATGTCAGCCGAGTTCTCTGAGGTCCGGAGACCAGATACACTCAAGCGGAGAAGCTCGTGCTGGCCTTGATTCATGCAACTCGAAGATTCAAACCCTACTTCTTGGCTCACCACGTCTGCTTAAGGACAGACCAATCACTCCGGCAAGTCTTGTCACGACCAGAGTTCTCGGGGCGCCTTACCAAGTGGGCAATTGAGCTAGGAGAATACGACTTATCTTATGAGCCGCGCAAGGCGATCAAAGCTCAGGCCCTCGCGGACTTCCTCGCCGAGCTCACTTTTGACGAGATGAGTATGCCCACCCCATCCTCCGCCGAACCTACCTAGGCTGTCACTCCATCCACCGTCGAGCCTCAGCGCTGGATCTTACATGTGGATGGCTCGTCCAATAGTGAGGGAAGTGGAGCCGGCCTGCTCCTCGAAGATCCCCAAGGAGAGATCTGTTCGTATGCCTTGAGGTTTGACTTCACTGCCTCCAACAATGAAGCTAAATACGAGGCGGTCATCGCCGGCCTGCAGCTGGCTCGTAAGCTCGGAGCCGCGTACATCAGAGTCTATAGCCACTCTCAACTCGTCGTGTGCCAGATACTGGGCGAATACGAGGCCAGGGAAGAGGTGATGCATCGATACCTCTCCAAGGTCCTCCAGCTAGTGACACACTTCGAATCTTTTGAGATTCAAAGGATACCGCGGTCACAGAACAGGAGAGCTGATGCTCTCTCCCGGCTCGCTTCCTCCTCTTTTTCTAATCTGAACAAGACGGTCCTTGTAGAAGTCTTAGCCGAGTCGGGGTATGAAGGAGAAGAGGTGTACCCCATTTACCCTGGGACACCTGGATGGGACCGTTAGTCCGATTCCTTAGCCGGGGTGAGCTCCTCGAAGACCGAGCCGAGTCACGCAAGATTCAACGTAAAGCAGCTCGGTACACTCTTCGACAAGGCCTCTTGTACAAGAGGTCCTATCTCGGCCCTTGGCTGCGGTGCATCACCCCCGAGGAAGGCGATAAAATTCTCCAAGACATTCATGAGGGACTCTGTGGTGCCCACGTCGGTTTCAGGATGCTGGTGAAAAAAGCTTTACTACTCGGGTACTTCTGGCCCACTATGAGGGTGGATGCCCAGGTCATGGTTCTTTGTTGCCCTTCTTGTCAGCACCATGCCCCTGAGCACCGACAACCGACTAATCTAATGATCCCTATCACCTCGTCATGGCCATTCGAGCAATGGGGGACTGACATAATCGGCCCATTCTCCAGAGCTCCGGGCAATTATGGCTATGTAGTGGTAGCAGTGGACTACTTCACCAAATGGGTCGAAACCGAGCCCTTGAAGAATATCACTGGTTCGGCGATTCAAAAATTCTTCTGGAAGAACGTGGTTTGTCGCTTCGGCCTACCCCGGGTGGTCATCTCGGATAACGGTCGGCAATTTACCGACAATCCTTTCAAGGCCTGGTGTGAAAATCTAGGAATTAAACAACACTTCACCTCGGTGGGACACCCTCAGGCAAATGGACAAGTCGAAAACTTCAACCGAACTCTCCTCCATGGCCTCAAAACCAGGCTCCACCGGGCTGGATCGTCATGGATGGAAGAGCTTCCCAGTGTGCTGTGATCCTACCGAACCACGCCGAGGTCAGCGATCCAAGAAACCCCGTTTTCACTAACCTATGACTCCGAGGCAGTCGTTCCAGCCGAGTTCATCACTCCCAACCCGCGAATGGCCACGTACGCTGCCGAAGTCAACGAGGAGGAACGGAGAGTTGATCTCGACCTTGTCGAAAAGAAGCGTGATATGGCCGCAGCCAAGGTTGCTATCTATAAAAATATCCTAACTGGCTACTACAATGCTCGGGTCAAACACCTCAGGTTCAGTCCAGGAGACTTGGTACTCCAGAAGAACTCGGTCAGCCGAGCCGAACCCCAGGGAAAACTTAATCCCAAGTGGGAGGGACCCTACCGTGTTGTTGAGTCCAGCCAAAATGGATATTGTAAGTTAGCTTACCGAGATGGTTCGCCGGTGCCCCGAACTTGGCATGATAAGAACCTTAAGTTGTATTACCCTTGAGGGGTACGTGTATTTATATCCCACTTCTTGAAGTTATTTCTCACTTATTCTTATTCTATCTTAAGTGAAAAATAAGGGGACAAAACAGTAGCCAAAAGAAGAAAAGAAACCGAACTCAATTAGCAAAAAAGCAAAAGTATGAAAGAAAAGCCAATTCCATTGAGGTATGAAAAAGCAATAAGCTGGGGTCATATACGACCCCGACTCATGGTTACAAAAGTGGATGGACGAAGTCATTCGTGACTTCGGCCCACCTATTACAAAATTGAATGCCTTTAAGCACTCCCCATCCCGGCACTCTGTCCTACAGTTTCACCCCCCACCTCGGCGTCTTGCTGTGCTGTAGCTCATTCGCCGGCCTGACCTCCTTCAGCTTCTTTACCGGTTTGACTCCCTTCAGCACTATTCTCATCCAGCTCAAACTCTAGGAGTCATTTGTTGAATTCAACCCGGACTTCGGCTAGGTCCTTCCCAGCCTGAATACCCTCAGCTATGCGGTCACACAGTTCCTTACCATCCTCATTGTAGTGCGAGGTGCTCTGAAGGGACTCCAACTGTTCAGAGGAGAGGAAGGGTGCTGCCTCGGTGATGGCCGATGTATAGCCAAGCATGAAGCTCGGCCGGGTGAGCTCGCCGAGGTCACGGGTGAAGGACTCTGACTTGCGGAACGCCTCCACGGCCGTAGCCCCGGCTGTGTCGATGGCCTCCTTGGACGATTGTGCTTCTTGGGCTCTCCTCTCTCTCTCCTCGTCAAGGGCAGTTATGAGGGAGTTGTTGGCGACCTCGGCCTTCTTCTTTGCCGCTTCGGCCTTGTCTCGTTCTACCTTGGTGGCCTGCAGTTCCTTCTCCAGGTCGGCGATCTTCTTCTGGAGCTCGGCGGGTGACTCATAAGTTTCTACGAAGTCCCCGAAGCGCTGATACATCTCAGCAAAGAACGCCGTGGCAGAGGCCCAGGAAACCGCGGCGCCCTGCATCAGCTCGGCTGGGTTGAGCTTCCTTGTGTAAGTATTGTCCCGGGGTAAGACTGAGTTCACCAGGAGCTCGTGCGCGACCTGGAGATTCTTGCAGCGATCATTAACGTTAACCTCCCACTCGGGGCAAAATTATACCCCGGAGTGCCTTTTGTTTTCCCCGGCTGCGATGGAGGGCACGTTGTGAAGGTTGAATAATGATGACCCCGAGATGGGGTTACCCTGGAGTATGGTCGTACCTCGACCTCGCCCCCGAGGTGGAGAGACCACCGTGACTCCCTGGGAAGGAATCCCCACCGGGATGGATGAAGTCTTGGATCTGCCAGGCGTGCCCGAGGTGTGCGAGCCCTCGCCTATGATCACCACGGCGGGTTCGCGAGTGCCTGCCGCTGCAGTAGTCTTCTTGGCCGCCCTGGAAGAGGTCTCGGCAGCGTCCTTGCGCTTCTTTGATGGCCTCTTCGCCACCTCAACCTCCCCCGAAGTAATCAGGTCGGAAAGTTTTGTCACTGCAAAGAGGGAAACAGAGTCAGTTAGAATTCAAAAAGAATAAATAAAGGAGGGCAAGGGAAAAGTACAAGGTATCTTGAGCCTAGAAAATAATAGAATGGGGTGATCCGGGCTGATCAAGGCTCGACTGAACCCTCCTTCCACAAGCACATTCTCAGGGAAGTTCCAACAGTTAATCTTGAGGCCCGACCCCGTCAGTTTTTGGAAGTTGCGTTCTTCCAGTTTGCCTGGGGAAATCTCTTTGACCGAAGTTGGAGGCCTCCACCAGAATCCCCTAGGGAAGTCCTCAGCCGGGACGAATATGAAGTTCTTCTTCCACTCCTTTATCGAGCTCGGAGTATCGTACACCAACTTCGGAACCTTGTTCCCGAAGTAAAACCAACCCTTTTCACTTCCGCTATTCTTAAGTGAATAGCAACGGCGGAAGAGGTTGACGGTGGGCTCGATCTTCTGATGTCGGCAGAGCAGTTGGAAGCCGACTAGAACGCGGATAGCGTTCGGGGTGAGTTGAGTGATCCTCACCCCCTAGTACCTCAAGCAGTCCCTAAGGAACCTTGTAGTGGGCACTCTGAGCCCGGCCTCCAACTGTTCCACGTATATAGCTACCCTTCCCTTCGGTGGCAGCGCGGCGGATTGGTCCGGTTGGGGTATGTAAATGCCGTAGTCCTTCCTCCAGGGATATTTACGGATGACCCCGGATACGGAGGCTTGCGACATAGTACTGCTGAAGGCTGGCATTTGGCCGTAGTTCATCGTAGCCACGTTTGGGGGGGTGGAAGGCTCCTGCACACCTTCGTCCTTGGGGACCTCATTCCCGAGGTCATCATTGTACAGGACCTCAGGGTCCACTTCTATCTCCTCGGCCTCCTCTTCCATAGCCTCAGCTCGGTGGGACGCCTCAGCTCCTCCTTCCCCGGTGTCGGCTGCAGTTCTTATCTCGGACGGGCCGGGCCTCCCAGCTTCTGCACCTCTGCCATCAGACCCAGTCCTTTCCTCGGAGGGGTCAGGTCTCTCTGCTTCGGTGAAATCTGGCCTTACTGTCTCTTTGTGTGTACGAGCTGTTCTAGCCATTGTAATAAAAGGAAAAGAAGTGAACTTACTTAGGGACTGTGAAGTGAAGAGATTGCTGAAGAAGATTTAGAAATGATTGCCGAAGTGAAAAGACGAAGTGATGAAGCTCTGGAGTGATTTCTGATTTTAGGTGAAGCGTGGAACGGTAAAAAGAACCCCCTATTTATAGGCGACAGGGGGAAGCTGGAGAGGCGCGATCCTTGGGATTCCCTGCGGCTCTTTTTCTCTCCCCTCATTAATGACGATACTGTTCACCTGACACTTGATTTTCGGATCCGACGTTAAAGCTGACAACCATCTTCTCACCCCTTTCTCAGTCCCATCCACACAATATCGACGTGTCCCTGCAATGTTTCGTGTTCCACACGCTCGTCAACTTCGGGAAGGTACGACCTCGGATTATAATGACCTTGTCCTTCTCGAAGCTTGGGGGGCTTAGTGAGGTTGGCCATTTCAGCCCGGGTAGCCCAAAGGCCTACCCCGGGCTGCCACCTCGGCTGTCACCCGTGGGGTCGACATCCCATCACCTCGATTAGCATCCTAGCTGAGGTGGCTCCTAGACATCCGACGTCAGCGTAAGGGTTGGGTGTGACCCCTGGCACCTCTGACTCCTGACAGAAAGCTGCCCTGACACGCCGCCTGAACATGACAAACGTCCCATCATATCTTGTCATAGAGACCAGTCAAGTCCGCCGGATGCACTGACCGTATCAGATCTCTAGGGACCTGTGATGGCAGTTCTTCTCTCCCATCCGGCCCCTATAAATACTGAACATCTCTACTAAGAAGGGGGATGACCAATTTCTGGTAAACAATACTCACTACACTTATTCCTTTATTCCCCCTTACTTCCGAACTAACTTAGGCTTCGGAGATACTCCGGGGGATCCAGCCCTTCCCTTGTTTGACTTAAGCAGGTTACTTCGTCTCCGTGGTCCACCCAAGATAAAGGCACTATTTCAGCTCGGGTGACTCCCTCCAGCGAGACAGAAATCACCTCTTCACTTTGGATTTCAGAGAGCTTCGTTCTTTCAATCTTAATGCACACCAGTTTGTTGACACCTGTGGTAGCACAAAATATTACTCCCTCCGTCTCACTTTAATAGTCCTGTTTCTTTTTTCACATAGTTTAAGAAAAAATAGTTAACTTTGTTGGAAAAGTAAATTTAGATTGCTATTTTCTTAAATACCCTCACATTAAATATGGTACAATTTTATGGGAACTTGAATTGATGGTAAAAAAAGAATCAACTCTCGTTAAATGGGGTAGGTTTATAGTAACAACTACTTACATTGAATAAGAGTATTTTAGAAAAATTAAAATACAACTGCATTCTTCAATTGAAAAGTGGACTACAATTTGGGACAGATGAAAAAGGAATACAGGACTATCAAAGTGGGACGGAGGGAGTATTACAACACAAATAGCTAGAAAACAAATGGACGAACATGCTACAATAATATGTATGAATCCATCCATATATGTATGTGAATGTTCATAAGAGAGTGCTGAGATGTAAATGCATTTTTCCTTTTTTTGTGCCCTCAAATGGAGGTTGCAACTCACCAATCACCATGCCCGTGCCCGTGTGCTAACAATTCCCTAAACTATCCATGTGGTGGTGCCCGTCACTTGGGATGTGGGAGATAACCTTTCTTCCCTTGTTGCGAATGGGCGGTGTTCCAGCGGTACGCTCTTGTGTGAATATTTCCTCTGTTACTCAGTCAAAATCTAACGTCTACGAGTTGGTTGTCTTAAGAACTGCGTCTTGTGATCACGTGATCAATCAAATGCTTGCCGGGCTTATCTAAGCATGCATGCCGTCCTTGTTATCAGGTCTGACTTGGCCTTTATCTTTTCCAAACTGTTGCTTTAAGTAGTGTGCTTGTTTCGAGCTCTGGTGTCACACGGCCATTCCTTTTATTATTTAGATTATTTGCGGCCTAACAAACATGGCCCAATACAACAAGAGAGCCCACAAAAGAAACAGATGCATCGACCTCAATCCAAGTGCTGAACATATATAGACCCTGACTACGATCCATGATCCAACCAACATTGAGAGGCGGGAACTATACTCTTTTTTTTTTTTTTTTTGGTCAATAAAAGATTCAAACTTTATAAAGAAAGGGAGAAAGAAGAAGACTTGACGGTTGAACATACCCAACAGGCATAATAGTATGCTGCTGGATCTTTTGGCACCCTTCATTTGTATGTAAGCAACAAAAAAGATGCCAATCAACTTACAGTTGCACCGATGTACAATTTGATGTGCAACAAATGGACCGACCAAAATTTTCTTCTGATACTGCCCCAACCCACACACGATTTTTATGAGCTATTTGATGGCTTTCATTCACAGATGAAATGGCCCATTGCTTAAAAGTTCACCTTGACATCAGACTTGGGCCATTTGTTAACGCTCGAATCAAACTTGTCCAGTGAAGTTTGTCATCTAATGGGTCCTGAAAGAACGGACGGTACGGCAATCTTTTGTTGTTGTTGTTGTTGTTGCAAAAAAATCCTCTTGGGCAATCCATGGTTTTTTTTTTCCTGCGGAAAAAAATCAATAATGATTCCAAACTTACTCCTTAATAATTTGAACATGTAACCCTACTACTTACTAAGTGATGCGTCTAAGTGGTGCACAAAGCAAACCTTGTTTGTATTGCCATTTTTCTTCAAAATATTTTTATATTTTCTATGAACACATTTTTTTGATTATTTTTTTTAATTCACATATATCAAATTACTATAGTACACTTTTCTATAAAAACTCGAAAAAATAGCAATCCAAACTGGACAATTAGTTATATGGAACAAACAAGAGGGATATCAAATGATACAAATTGCTAATACGTTGTTCATGCCATTGACCTTCACAATAGTATATAGTTGAAGCTAGAGTTTTGTCATTATACAAAAAACTGAAAAAGCTATACTTTACGTGTGGCATCCTGCAATCTGTCCATCTTTGTAAGAGTAAAGAGTAACTCCCCTCCCAAAATTCAAAGACAAGATTGTTTTTCTGTTTTGTCAGGGAACATGTTTTGGCAGAACATTTTGGCAAATGAAAACCATACTCCCCGTTGTGAAAAAGAAAGATGGGGAAAAAAAACAGTATATTCACTTTAACAGCTACTAATCCTTCCAAGCTTCCTTGTTAATACGTCTTGAGGCAATGCCATTGGAAGAGATGCTCGGAGTAACTGGCACAGACGGTGTTTTCGGTGCCTCCTCGTCATCCCAACTGTCACCCCAACTGTCATCCCATCCATCATTTGAATCTGGTATTACTTTGCTGGCACCTGAAACCGGAAGCTCCATCTCGAGTTTTTCATAACTAGGGCTATTTCTTGCACCATATTTCCGCCGGAACCCAATACCAATGCAAACTGATGCTATCACTAGGATTGCAGCAAAAGATATGAACCATGCCGAGGGTGTGCTTTTAAGCAGGTTAATATATGTCAACTGGGCAGAGACAGCAGTCTCTTCCTTGGATCTCTGTACACTCATCTCCTTGATATCAATATTGCAATTGCCATTGCCTGCGTTTAGGATGATACCAGTTGTACTTTCTCCATTTCCTATTGAAACCTTGACCTGAGTCACCCAAAATCATCAGATTCAGAGATATAAGGCACTTCTATTCAGAACAACTGGAGAAGGCAAGACATTATCCAATCGATGCAAAATATGTAACAATGAGTTAAGCTGAAATACCAAGTTAACTATATTAAGACAGTCATAACAATGACATCTATCAATAAACGACTAGGAGTCCTCATTTCTTTTGACAGTAAGCAGCAAGCATACAAATTTAGTCTAGCTATTGGAAGAGAGAAAAAAAAAATGTAAAATCGAATTTACAAAGTGCTTAGCAAATAAGCAATATACAATCAGATGTTCACGAGGATAAAAGTGCATACAGCAGGCGTTGATTTGCTTCTCCATGACCATCAAATTAAAGTATTTTCAGCTGGATAACATGTAAGATGCTGATACGTACAATTAAGACTGACCTCAGTAGACAGTTTAACGGCAGTACTCTTAAAATACAATGGAACTCCGCAAAAATTGATAAAAGCATGTAAAATGCAACTTCTTTCAGAGAATCCGACAAAATTAATAACATGCAGACTTCTTACGTAAGGAGTAGACATGAATAGCCAATGACTAGACCTGAAACAAACCACCATAATTATTTTCTTTAACATTTCACTGTGCTACATCAAGTCTTTTATAAGCCAGTCAAATTTGTAAATGACAAATGTCCTAAGTTTCAGCTGTGATTCCAGCTACACATTGAAAAATACCATCCTTCACTAGTTCTTCCTCCCAAACAAGTTCACAGCCAATTAAAGGAATATGCCATGACTAGACCAAAGCTATTATAGTTTAGAAAAGCACATAAGTCTCTATTTTACTTTTAAATTTCTGGTGCAGCATAGATTAATTTGCCAAGTCTTTTCTGTGACTAAATTAGGGGACATTTAAGGTCTTGAATCTTTCCTTTCTATCTAAAAGATTCCTTCCAATGAGATTGCTAAAGTTATGAATGAAAAGTGAAAGGTATTATGCATCTCATATACAAGTAGGTTGCATCCCTAAGTACTTCTAATATAAGAAATAACTAACGCAGCTGATCAAGCACCTGATTACACGTGTCAATCTATAATCTGCAAATAGCCTGCAATTCTTATTATTGTTTTTTCATTTTCTTATCTGAAGGGATAAAAAGAATATGGGACTAAGTCAAAGGAAATTTGTCACAGTTTATTCTTAATGTACAGAGCTTTTGAAAAGTGATGATTACTTCTACATACCTTCTCATTGTTGTTAGCTTGAACTTGTACTTGCTTTTTCTCCAGCTTGACAAAATCAGGTGCAAAAAGTGTTACACTGACCGGTACATTCCCCTTGTTTTGAATCAGAAGTGAAAGTTTTTCAGACTCTAGGAGGTACAAAACAAAGATTGAATTGTCTTAGTACATTGATAAATTATCAACATATAATCAAGTCAAACTCAAAAGCATTAGCAAAGAACCTGTCCTTTTTGGGCTGCTTTTGTGGTGATCATAGCAAAGATGATATACATACACCAATTTTTGACACAAATCAATTAACTTGTAAAACGTCCAAATTGAAAAATAATAACCTATCCACATGTGCAATCTAGCAAAAAGAAGAAGCACTCAAGTCACGACAAGCATTACAAATGAGCCACCAGTAGTATTTAAGAACCAAATGCAGTGCAAATTTTGATTATCATCCATTATGATACTCGAGATTCCTATTTAAGATGTTCAACTTATCTGCCATCTTTGACACCGTCCATCTCGAAATTGTTAAGAAGTACAATGTTCTATATGTCGTCAATAAAAACATGACAAAGTTACTAAAACGGTAGCCAAAAGCGCCAAAGCACTGCAAATGTCACACCCAATATAACAAACTCTTTTCAATGTGCAGGCCCAAGTTGAGGTCATTTTTTAAAACACTAGGACTTTGAAACTTTCCTTCAGATTAACATCTCCATCATACTTGTACAGAAGATAAGAGCCTCATGTCGTGAACGCATTAAGCAAGCAGATTAAACCATATAGGCATCAATTGAAGCCTAACTAGCAAGGTACCCTGAAAAAAATTCACATTAGACCATTGCCTTAAACATGCAAAAACACTTACCACTTCCTGGAACTCTCAGACAAGCAATGACTGACTTCTCCTCAATCGTGCAGCTATTTGATGATGAATCACAGGCTTCACCCCCTTCCTTCCTCCCTTGTGTCGCGGAGATATCTTTAGACTGGGAACCCGAATCCCCTCGTGCCTTGTCTTTCTTGTCAACGTCCTTAGTGACATTATCATTTGGCTTCTCCTGCTTAGAACTTGTATCAACCGTTTTCTTCTGCTCAGAACCCGCAACATCTGTTTTCTTCTGCTCAGAACTAGTACCATCCGTTTTCTTCTGCTCCGAACCTGAACCATCCGTTTTCTTCGGCTCAGAACCAGAAGCATCCGTTTTCTTCTGTTCAATGCCACCTCCTTTCGACCCAACTTGTTTACCTTTTACATCGTCAGTGGTTTTGTTATCAGCACCCTCTTTCAACCCAGTACCAACTTGATCTTGTCCTTTCTTTTCTGGGTTCACCACTTTCTCCTTCCCACCATCATTCTTGTTTGATATATCCGAACCTTTCACATTTTTACCAGTTTTTAAATCTCCCAGGACCTAAAAACAAAATCCCAAATCGATAACAATGCGCGTAAAACATTAAAAAGTTAACATAAAAATTGAATCTTTATTTACCTCTAAATCAGAAGCCTCAGAAGAGTTGATAATGAGTAAGGCCAGAAATACTGTCCCCAGAAGCCTACAACTTAATCCCATCTTTTAGTTCTCAAGCACTTGCTTTAATCTAAACTAAAAAAACAAAAAAAAAAATCCTTTTTTACATAATTATGATAGAAATATGGGATTTTTTTCGCCCTTTTTTCTTCCTTTTTTCTCTTTGTCAATTTCCTAAAGATTGATGAAATCTTTGCAGGGTCCGAATAAACCAAAGAACGAAAATCGGATCAAAAAAGTTCGAAATTAAAGTTTAAAGGAATAGCAACCTCAGAAGTCGTTCTCCGGTGCCTCCCTCGTCCCTCACGTCCCAGTAGTCACCAAGTCTTCAGCAGTCAACATCCAAAGCTTATAAAGTAGCACAAATACTATTGTATCTAAGAACTTAAATTTTGCATCCGCTAGGGTGGAAGAAGTCAATATTCCAGGAGGGACTGGGGGCAGAGGGCGGCCGCCGGCGAGGGAAGTGGGAGCTGGCGAAAGAAGGTCATCGGGTGGTGGACTATCAGGAGAGCAAAGGAATATCAATTTGGAGCGCTGCGGTCAACAGTTGCTTTACTGTTTTTCTGGTAAGTGAAATGACAAAAGCAACCCTCGAAGGTCATGAAGAAGAGTTTTGTTGGGTTTGGGCTTATTATCTGGAAGAAAGCCTAGCAAGTTACTTGGTCCCTATCATCTTGGGTTAACATCTTCTTTCTAAACTGAAGAGCCCGGTAGTATCGCTCGAAGAATGGGCTAAATTGCATAGCTTATTAGTGGATTTTAGCAGAAAGCATTTGGGGGCCGAATCCACTGATGGCTGTCCACTTCTTTTTTGGGGGTCATTTTTTTGTTTAACCAACTTGGTTAGAGAGTACAGAACAAGCCACTCAAGTTCAAGAAAGTAGGATAAATGATCGAACGAAAGATTAATTTGTGAAGTGATACAGGAAAATACCACCTTTTATCTACTCTAGTGGATCATGGAAAACATTTGGATTGAAATGACTTCACAAATCTCAATCACTTTTTATCTTTCCAATCACCTTTTTATCTCACATACATCACATTACAAAAAGTACTACAGTAATTATCTCAAATAAATTATCCAAATAAACTCATATTCAAACAATTGATTGAGTAACGTAGTCTCCAGTGAATTGCATTGTACTAACTAGTCATGACATGTTGCGAATATATATCTTATACTATATAAGAACGAGTTTAGAACAATGAAGGTTTTTAGATTTCAACCGCAAGGGTGGGGCTATTTTGGGAATGTGAAAGTGTTTAAAGTGTAATTGGAACATTGAGTACGAGTCATTATAACTTTAATTTTACTATAATTACTTATATAACCTTTCAGACATTTAAGGTTAGGGGCATGTTTGGTATGTTACAATGTTTGGTGCCAAATTGAGTATCAAGTACAACTAAATTAAACTTGTGTTTTGATAGAATTACATAAAAGCCCATTTAATCATTTATTATACTAACATCCAAACCTTCCAATTTTCTGAAACCTTTCTCATCCGTTAAGGAATTAATTGGATGTTTACATAATTGGATTTTAATTACAATTAATTAACTTAATTATTATCTGAACAATCATTATCATATATATGCCCCATATTTAGCCGATACCCTTTCTTCTTTTTCGGTTTCACCCCTTTGGTTTTGTTATGGTTATTAAATATTTGATGGAATGCGTAACTTTTCCTTTAAATTGAGGTGAGTTCTTTGGACTTGTCTTCTTCCATTGTAGTTTTTTTTTTTTATGATTGGTTTATTCAAGAACTCCATATAGTTTGTTTTTTGATACTTCTAATTCCAAAGACTGACTAATTGTATTATTTTCCTTAGTAGATCCCAGAGATTCTGTCTCTGGTCAAAGTACAATTTGAGATAATGTTGTCACTTTCTAAAATAATCAGAAAAGTAAGTTTATCATCTTCTCCTTCTCGGCCAAGGTATTATCTCTTTATTGAAGTCAAATAACCTTATTTCTCATGAACTTTCTTCTATTGTTCTTGACTCCAGAGATCTGTTGACTACATTTCAGTAGTTATGGTTCAAGTAGTTATTTTTTCATGTAATTTGATTTGGAATTCAGCTTGTGTTTATTTTAATTGGGAATTTTATGATTGTAAAATTTATTAACTTAGAATTCTGTACTTCATTGAAACTAAAAAAGAAAATTAATCATGCTACATAGTACTAAGATGTCATTTGCATTTTATTTGCTTTCCATGTTATGATCTCATTCTTGTATTCTCCTGTTTATATAGTTTCAAATACAAAAAATTTGCTTTTTATGCTATCTAAAAGAATTTGTAGTGGAACTTGATGAGTTTAAATGCTTTAGCTACAGCACTATTTTGATTGCATTGTATTAATTCATTTACTTATAATTGTATGTTGTACAATGATAAATAATGTTTCTTGATTTGATTGAAGCAACTATTATCCATAGTTCAAACGAGTCAATTAAATAGAGATGCTATATTGGATACTTATACAAGTAAACATTGAAAAATATCATTAAGCAGTTTCTACCTATAGTTTGCAATTCGAATTCATATGAGGAATTTCTTCTGATTTTTGTTACCATTTTCTACAATTTCAAATTTAGAAAATATTATTTGCACCAATTTTTTATAATCAAGATAGTTTCAATTCACATCTTTAACAATTATGCATATTTGAACTTATTTATGAGATTATAAAGAAATGTCCTTAACAAAAAACACCAAATCTGAATAGTTTCTACAAAACTTTGAAAATGACCATTAAGTTTCTTATCTATCTATCATTTTTGGGCATTATTATCTCTGTAAGAAACATGTGATTCAGTCGTATTATGCCCACCAAATTATATAAATAGTTAGTCAAAAATAAAATTATTTTAGATTAGATTGGACGCAAAGTGATTGATGGATAAACTAGACTTGATAATTCAGGTTGAACTTAAATCGAGGGAGAAATCAAAAGCATTGCTTTAGGGATCTTTCACGAACATATATAGATTCGAGAGATGAAAGGTCCAATTGATACTTTAAAATGTTTTATCATTTTGGATAAATTTTAGAAAAGACCTTTGGATACTTTTTAATTGTACTTCAAACATTTTTACATTTTCCAACTACCCTTATCTTTGCAATTGAAAGTCAAACATAACATTTAATCACAACGGATTCTTATATAGTATAACAATAAGGATATCTCATTGCACATTATTTTTATTGACTCACTATGTAACTTATGATTTTTCTATTAAAATCACATGATAAAATCATCATACTTCAATTCCTATACTACAAAATATTAAACAATAATTATTAATTATCTTGAATCACAAACACCAAATTGTCGCGCGTCGCGCGGGCTATCCCTCCCTAGTATATATATATGTATATGTATATGTATATATAGAGAGATGTATATATAGTCATGAGAATGATAACATATAACAAGTTGGGTAATTTTGCCTTGACTGTCCAAACCAAATTAGTGCCATGAATTTGTATTTGAACAAATTTCCTTCTTCTGACTCAATCTACCATCGCACTTATATATTCACGTTAATATTTCATGGATGCTCTGATTTTGTGCTAGAGACAAAGACACTGGTTGAACACACTTTCAATCTATAATGTTGTGTGTACTAACATCATCATTATTGTCTCTCTTGCACCTAAATTTAGCCTTTGTTTGGATTGCATCTTTCTGGACTTTTTGTAGAAAAGTCATTGTAACGATTTGATATATATGAGATTAAAAGATGATTGGAAAATATGTCCACGGAAAACGTAGCAAAAATTGCAATCAAACCTCAAAAAATTTACACTTAGTGTCTACTAGTATTAAACAAACCCATGGTCAAACAAAGACATGTTTGGCCCTCCACCAAAAACAAGAAATCAATTAAAATAAAGAAATAAAAATTCCCTAACCACTCTACAGCGGGGGCTTTCCCATTTGTGCGTCTTGCTTTTCTGCTTTCCGGAGCTTAGAGAGGAAATATATTATACGGCTGGTAATGGATTATGCATGGACTGAGAAGTAGACTCGTTCGTCAGACACTTCAACATCCAAGTCGGTGGTGAGGCATGGCCGGCGGCCACGGGCTTAGAACAAGTCAATTCCCTTAGCACAGGGGTTTACAAATTCGACCTTGGATTAAGACTGGCAACCGAGTGGAGATGGCTCTTAAATATTTTGCGCTATTATAAACCCGACATCTCTGGAGGTGGCAACGGTTTTTCAATCATTGAACATCTCAAATAATTCAGATTAGCGTAGAAAAAGAGCTCAAAATTTGAAGACTGGTATGAAGTCATCAGAGTTAACAAAATTAGTCAAACCGACCTTGTTCCAATTGATACCTTTTTTAAAATATTCCTCAAGGATTAGGACATCTCGATGATAAAACGTTGAAAAAGGTTGCTCGAGAAGGCAATGGTTGCATTTTTCTCCTTTTTCAGTCTCGTTTCGAGGCAATGAATCTTCTGTCACAAATTTTAGAGTATAACTTTAATGTTATAAATTCTAATACATTGACGCTTGCAATAAATAAGACTGTGTATGCATTAGTACGTAACCAAAAAAAAAAAAAACCCATTGGCCATTATCCAATTAGTTGATGATATTGCGATAATTTTGCAGGAGCAACACTTATTTCCCTAACTGGAAAAGTGAGCGTCAGCGGGGTCTCTCCTAATTTGTTCATGACCAATCAATTCTAAGTAAAAAAAGTATACTTGTCTATTTCAACGCTCTCTAGCTTATTTTGTCTAACGCTTGCTTTTAACTCATTCCAAATTGGCTTCGAAAGGTGCTCGTGTTTTTGTAGAACAAGTTTTGCTTTTCAACACATTTACGACACAATCAATTACCTCTCAAATTTCGGAACAAAAATGTTATGAAGTCATACTTGCAAATTAAGCAGCTACGAAAAGGTGGCACGTAGAGACCACGATAAAAGGAGCCAACATACATAACTGTGTTTTCCCTACCTTCAGCTTTACGGATGATGATAGAAATTGAGTTTAAGGTTTCTAGAGGTTCGAACCTAGAATTGGTTTTTTTTGTGTCATCATTTTACTCACTTTTTTTGCCACTTACATTTAGTTTGGATGGAAGGGTTTGGACGGCACAAGAGAAAAGGATGAGAAAGAATGGGTCTTTTTAAGTGGAGGGAAAGGGAAGTAGAGGCAGAGAAATAGAAGGGCTAATGGTTAAAAGGTTTTTCTCTCCAAATATTGAGAGGAACGGAGGGCAAATGAAAGTAAAGCTTCATTGCAGACTTTTTCTTCAACTCTCCAACAACTTGAGACCTCTTCAGTTCTTTTCTGTTCTTTCATAACATAAAACTTTCTCTTGCTTTTCTTTTCTCTCTTAACACTCTAGCCCTTAGGTTCTGTTTCGAATTGTTTGGTCTAAAGCTAGCAAAACCGGTTATCATGCCATAACATATTAATTTGGCTCACCAAATAATTTTCGTTAGCTCGATTTTTTTTCATTCTGTTTCAAAGATCCAGTTATCCGGAAATGTTTGTCAGGAATCGTATAGAACTCGGCTAAGAATCTTTGCCGATTCAAACTACAAGATCTACTATATTTCCAACCCCTTTACTTCGAGTCTTGGATTACTTCAATGAACTTCGACATTCTATCTGGTCATTCTTGTTACCGTGAATAATAATTAAGAAAAAAAATGTGTACGTACTTAACAAAACCTATTTACTTGCATAACAGAAGTATTGATTGCACTACAGCATTAATTATCCTTCGAAAAAAAAGTTTATGTAACTTCCTTATATTACTCCCTCCGTCCCACTTTGATAGTCCTGTGTTCCTTTTTCATTTGTCCCAAATTATAGTCCACTTTCCAATTGAAGAATGTGGTTGTATTTTAATTTTTCTAAAATACCCTTATTCAATATAAGTAGTTATTACTATAAACCTACCTCATTTAATGAGAGTTGATTCTTTTTTTACCATCAATTCAAGTTCCCAAAAAATTGTATCATATTTAATGTGAGCGTATTTTAGGAAAATAGCAATCTAAATTTACTTTTCCAACAAAGTTAACTATTTTTTCTTAAACTGTGTGAAAAAAGAAACAGGACTATTAAAGTGGAACGGAGGGAGTATGTAAGTTGAGTTTTGGTCAAAGAATAGGTTGAATTTCAACTGCATAGGTGGGGGTTTTTTGGGAATGTGAAATATTATGTATTAGTTTAAAAGCTTTAGGTATAAGTTAAGAAAGCATGCATTTAGGTATGTTTACTGAAATGACCCTATTTTAATACATTTAAGTTGTCATTGATGAACCATCTGGGTATTGATGGAATGTGTAATTAGTGTGCAACTGTTTTTGCATTTTCTACAACTCGTATATGCTTGTGTGTTAGTGTAATTACCGGAATATCCCTTAGTAACCAATAATTTTCCTTTTCAGTCGCATATAACCGTTTGAGATGTTGCTTTGTCTAAAACGTTTGAATGACAATCGAATTTAGCAAATGAGCCAACGATTTTTCTATCAATGGTAGGAACCCATTTATCTATCATTTATATATAATCTGCATTTATGAGCCACAAACGTTGGTCAATTTATCCCCTTTCAGTTTCAGGAGTTAAATTTTTCCTTTTGGCCTTTGTCTATAACGATTTGCCTTATCGTTTTCTCTTCCATCCGAGTTCAACTCTGAAATTACCTATTATTTTGTCATTAATTACGCCCAATTCAATTGCCGAACCGTTGGTATGTTAATGCCTAAATGGTTGATTATCATGCCATAACATATTAATTTGGCTCACCAAATAATTTTCGTTAGCTCGATTTTTTTCGTTTTGTTTCAAAGATCCAGTTATCCCTTATCCGGAAATGTTTGTCAGGAATCGTGTAGAACTCGGCTAAGAATCTTTGCCGATTCAAACTACAACATCTACCATATTAATTTTCAACCCCCTTTACTACTTCGAGTCTTGGACTACTTCAGTGAATGAACTTCGACACTCTATCTGGTCATTCTTGTTATCGTGAATAATAATTAAGAAAAAGACCTATTTAATTAACCCAAATCATGATACTATCAATGCTTTTTGTAATTTTCTAACTCAAGATGTATAATTAGATTCTCCAATGCAGTTTTACATTACCTTTTTACAAAAATTAGTCTGCTATTTCATTCTAATTGTTTACACGTACTACTTTATTTACCTGATTACCTCTTCTCGATTCTTCATTTATTTATCCGCATCCCCTTAATTTTTTAGATAAATCTTACACGTCTCTCATATGCAGGCAATGGGAACAGTAAGCTATATGTATCCGGAATGAACAGTCATGGATGTATTTTCCTCTGTCATTGAGTATGAGCCGCAACCACCAACGAATACAAAAGGGAAGGAGGGTCGAGACTCGAGACTCGAGAGGCAAGGCCACGAGAGTGGCTAGGTCCACACATAAGTAACTTCGATATCAAACACCATTGAATATTACAAGAGCGAGTGGTGGACCAGACAGATCCATCCATAATAAAACTTTTTCTTTACGTAAAATCTTTTCCTGTTCATATGCCTTGATTGCCTTCTCGAATAGTCATCCTCTCATGGATATCATCGGCAGGATGCATGGGGTACTGAAGCATATAATAGTTTGAGAAGCAGCAGCGCGCACATGGGAAAACCTTCAGTGTAGTACGAGCCACTTTTCTCTTTTTCTGAAACTTCGTGAAATGGGATTTCTGAAAATAGAATGTGAAGAATCACAATCGTTGAAAGAGGCAACTGAGTAGCCTTAAATGTTCGAGAATGAAAACGCAGTTCTTTAAAACTTAAAACGACAATGCAATTATGCAAAATTGCAAATACTACAACTACCAGCATCGATTCTAAGATAATGGGTAGTATCAGAAGAAATTTGAACAACTAAAAAAGTACTCCCTCTTTCCCACTTGGATAGTCTCGTTTTCCTTTTTCGTCTGTCCCAAATTATAATCCACCTTCCAATTGAAGAATGTAGTTGTATTTTAATTTTCCTAAAATACCCTTATTCAATGTAAGTTGTTATTACTATAAACCTACCCCATTTAATGAGAGTTGATTCTTTTTTTACCATCAATTCAAGTTCCCATAAAGTTGTACCATTTTTAATGTGAGGGTATTTTAGGAAAATAGTAATCTAAATTTACTTTTCTAACAAAGTTAACTACTTTTTCTTAAACTGTGTGAAAAAAGAAATGAGACTATCAAAGTGGGATGGAGGAAGTAGTATATTTAGAGGTTGAATGTAACATGATTGGTTGTTAAAGTAAAAAAATTTAGCGAAATTGATTTCTATTGTTTAAAGAGCTTAAATAGTCGAATCAAGTTTTTGTGTGACTTGAACAGCCTAAAATTCTAGTGTTGTTCACTGTTTAGTGTTCTGTCTGTAGTAGATCGGATCAATCAAATTCTACAAATAAGAAAAATAATCAAAGAAATTAAAGCATTTGGCAATTAATGCTTTTTTATGGCTAGACCTAAACAGGAAACAGGAAACAGGAAACAGGAAAGCAAAAGAAATCAAGACTTGACTAAGTACATGGCAAACTTAGGACTTTGCCAATCACATTTTTACCTCACATACATCAAATTCGCTATAGTAATTTTCCAACGAAAAATCTATGGAAAATGCAATCCAAACGCAACCTTATTATTTTCCGTGATCACATTTTGCTATCACCTTTTTTCCTCACATATATCAAATCGCTACAGTATTTTTTCCATGAAAAATGACGGAAAATACAATCCAAACACAACATTAGAAACTTTTATAGTAGCATTTAAAATCAAACTCTACCGTAAATTTGAGGTCTTCTATTTGAAACTCTCAAACTCTTCATGTTCTCCTTTTCCACAAGGAAGTCTTCTCTTGAAATGTAAAGATTTCTAGCCTTTGAACTTTGAAGCTGTCACCAATTTTACACCTAATTAAGGTTTTAAACAATTAAAATTTAAAAATTGTTATGCATTGATTTGATCCAATTAACGCAGGAAGGCATCAAGCATAAATGTTAATTTAATGCATGCTTGATATATATATATATATATATACATATATATAAAGAAAAAACTCATCACTTGCACCTGATTTTAGTCAAATTTGATTTTTTTTTCTTTCGAAAAAAAAATCTAATTTGATTCTTTAAAATCTAATTTCATGGTTGTACGTAGAAAGGAGCCCCAATTTTCATTTTTCCTTTCAGATCCTCCCCTTCTCTCTCAATTGTTGTTTTACTTATTTATTTATTTTTGGGCGGAAACCTTCTGATTTCTAAAGCAGCTCTAACTAGTGAGTTCGACAGTTGCCTCTGGGACACGTCACAAAACTGATGGTGATGATGTCATTATGACATGGCAGTTGACGTGAGGTAGCCTTGTCCCAAAACATGAAAGACATGTACAAAGATGATAAAGCTTCAATACAGGGCACCCCCAAACTTTCCAAAAACAAAAAAGGAAAAAAAAAAAGATTTTTTGTGGGGGAGAAGGAGGTTTTGGTGGGGGTGCGGAGGAGAGAAGAGGGGAGAGATTTTACACAAGCAGTTGACCCAAAACGACGTCACTTCGTTTTGCAAGCTTCAGAAGAAAAAGAAATCACGAGAGGAGGGTAATGAGTAAGGTTCAGCTGTATCGAGTTGGTGACCTTGTCTGGATAGTATTTAATGGACGAGGTGACACGTTGCTGATCCGATAAGCCAAGTGGGGACGCGTCGGCATTCGGAGGTGGGACCACATTTGTTGTCGGCGTCAGCCAGTGCATTTGTAGGCCATCCCCAGCCGAATACAGCCAAAATACAACTTTTTTGTAGGTCAACCCTACACGTAAACACTCGAATGAGTGACTAGCAGTGAGTGGGATGATCATATGGAATTTCAACAATTTTGGGCCATGATGATGCGGATGCGGCCTCAAAGAATTGGCCAAGATGTTGTTTCGTTTGTGCAAGTAAACCGCCACCGCCAGAAGAGAAATTTCCATTTTCTCGAGCAAGTATGATTTCACATTCACACCCGAAAATGTGAAGTGAAAGCCAAAAAAAAAAAAGGAAACTTTGGAACAATGGTGTTCATCAAAAGGATAATCGGAGATTAAGTCAAGTTCAATTTGAACGAGAGCTCTCACTCGAATGTTTTTCAGTTGGCCAGGTGTTGTAGAACCGCGGAATGAAATTCTAATGAAAGGTCTGGTTTCTTAATTAAGCGAAAGGCGCCCGTTCTAGGTCTCAAATTTAACGAGTTGTTAATGTCGTGCAGTTCCTGATAAGTAACAAAGATGCATAGCAAAGAATGCGCTTTTTTTGCGCATGTTTAATTTGAAGACGAATTCAGAGATGCCCGGTATGGGTTCCAATCAAGGGAAGGAGAGAAAGATGATGCTCATTTCGGCTCAAATTTGGAAACTGAACAACCATGAAAAAAAGAGTGAAATTAGGTTGATGTCATCATCATTTTTGGCTCTGTGAATTTCTTTATCGTTGCCTAATCCTCCTCATATTAGTCTTGGATAGTTTGGCGAAAGAGGGAAGCGAAGAAAAAAAAAAATTCAGAAGAGTGGGCATTTTGCATAAAGGGAAGGAGGAGGGCATGAGAGGCACGGGGGATGGGGGAAAAAAGGATATGGATTGACTTTTGCGAGGGAGGAAGAAGAAGAAGAGGGTTAGGTTTGCATCACATGCAGACAGGAAAAAAGGGTTTCTAGGCCTTTGAAATTGGGTCCATCACGAGCCTTGTCTTCAAAACGCCATCATCAGCATCATCCTTCAAAGCCACCTTTCCGTCTTTAATGCCGTGCAGTGAATATCGGGTCCCATGCAAAAAGATGCGATAACGACTCTCTCATGACTGATCTGATTTCACTCCCTCTTCCCCATCTAAAAGAAGATGAGGATCGATGAAAGAATCGGTCATCAGCCTCCATTTGGATTCCAGCCACTGGTTGATTGTTGAGCCGCTTGGTCCTCCCACCCTGTGATATTTTTGCAAGTGTCGTTTCGTAGTGGCTTTTGGACTCCGCTTGGCTCCTCCTTTTGAGTGTTTTTTTTTTTTACCCATGCAGTAGTGTCACCTACCCGATTGATCTTTTTCTACTACCACATCATTAGTTAGTTCCACTCTGAATTATGCGAGTAGGAGCTTTTGGTTTATGCGCCGCGAAATCTTTTTAAGACCATGACCGATGATTATGCATAATCATACAACTTGTATCCAATTTGGTCTCTGTAAACGTGAACTTTAATTAAATTACACATGGCATGATGTGAGTTTAGAGACTTTAAATGGTGAATTAATCATCAGGACTTTGTAGATGATTTTGTGCATGGCAGTCTGTGTTGCAGGAGGAGCATTACTCTTGTAGATTAAGGTTGTGTTTGGATGCGAATTTTTTTGGGCACAATTTAAGGTAGCAGGACAGAAGCGTGTCTTATCATTCTTGAAATGCTGGCGATGCAGAGTTTAGGATAGCTTTCGTTGATTATTCCTGAAATTGCTTGTCTGTCAGCCACAGCCACAACAGTAATTATAATCTTTGAGTCGAATGTCAAGGACGTACGATCCTGTTTAATGTTCCAGTTGTCAAGACAAATCCGAAGCAATATACACAATTGATTGGGGTAACAGTCGTCAAGACACTTCCATTGAAATTTTAGGCAAGTACCATAGCTGAAAGTAGTCAGTACAAAGGATACCAGTACATAGCAAATCATTCCTCTTTATTAACAGTAACAAGGAGGGAGAAATTATTGAGGAGGTGTACGATTTCTCCCGATCCGAATATTAAAAAGGGGTTTGAAGCAAATTCAAACGTTAAAAAGGTTTACTTTCGGATTTTTCTCATCTACACACACACACACACACACGAGAGTGTGTTTGGATCGTAAATTATTACATCTTATTTACATACGTTGATTTGCTTGCATCATCAATATATTTTTTATCACTTTTTTATCTCACATACATCGTATCAAAAAAGTGCTATAATAATTTTTTCATAAAATTATCTCAAATAATTTACGATCCAAATACACCCGTGCCTTTCTTTGATTTATGCAAATGGAAAATCTAAATGGGCTGAATCCCAATAATTACCTGTACTGTGAAAGTTACGGAACGTTGAAAATATCCTGGTCTTGAGTTTGCATTGTGAAATGAGAAGATTTTCATCTGAACAAGTTAACCAAGCTGAGCTGCGATCGGCCGTCGCTCTCCTCCTGAGCAATGGTAAAGAAGCGGACGCAAGGATTCATTCGTTCATTCATTAAAAAAAAAAAAAAAAAAGTGGAAGCAAATTTCCCCTGCCATACATGAGCAGAAAATGGCAATCAAAGGCAAATCTCAACCAGAATGGGGCGCGTGGCACTGAGTTAATGCGTACATTTTGGACTTTAACCGCAACTGGGCTGGCTCCACATGTAATAAATTCATAAAGTAAGCTTTTTAAATCACTTGTACGGACCACTTTGGTCCACACGGGATAAGTTAAAAACTTTAGCGTTCTGTTCAGTAGACGAGAGTGTAAAGTTGAATCACAAATGTGAACTATTGACGCGCAAAAAATCGCCTGCAGCTATAAATACAGCGAGCGGAGACCCAACCCTGAAATAATTCTCATATTGCAGGGTGTAGGCTAGAATCTCTGCGCTAGGACTACTACTTTTTACTAACAGCTTTCACATTTCTATCTCTATTCAAAAGAGTAAATACTCTCTGTTGCTTCTCATTCTCCAACTTCATCCCTTCTCTTCATTCAGGTCCTTCAATCCTTGTCTTCATCTTGTATCACTAACCATTTCTGCATCAAATTTTTGAAAACTCAAAATCCCCGAAAACCCCGGTTCCCAGTTGATCCCGAGATATTTTGTGTGGATCATCAGCTGCCATTAAGTACTGAATAGAGTTATTATCTTTCCTTTCGTTGCCAATTCTTCTTCTTATAGATTTCCTTTTTTTCTCATCAATCTCACTCTCCTGATCCAGGAAGAAGGGACAAATTTTTTTTTGGAGTCCCCTGTTTCCTCCTCTGTTTCTCCCCTGTTTTGTCTCGCTTTGAAAATCAAATCCCAAGTAAAATGGCAGGAGTCCAAGAAAACACCGTGCCGTTAGCATTTGAAGATGGTGCTAGCATTCTATCTTCACTCTCGCATCTCATTTTAACTGGTGGTGCTAACACCTTAGACTCAATCCTCTCTTACGGCCAACAGCCAAATCCTGTGGCGGACTCTGTTTTTGAGCCACTAGGATCTTCAGTCTACCTCAAACAAAGAGATCTGCTCCACAAATTCTATGAAGAAAATAAAGGAAACTCCTCTGCAGTTTCAAGAATTAGGCTAACGAACCCTCTTCAGAACTCTGTATATGCACAGAGTTTTATGCATCCGTGCAAGAAAAAGCTATACAGAGGGGTGCGGCAGAGGCACTGGGGCAAGTGGGTAGCTGAGATAAGACTTCCTCAGAACAGAATGAGAGTTTGGCTTGGAACCTATGACACAGCTGAAGCAGCAGCGTATGCATACGACAGAGCAGCTTACAAGCTTCGTGGGGAGTATGCCAGGTTGAATTTTCCCAATCTTCGCGATCCTAGCAAGTTGGGATTTGGAGATGGTGCCAGGTTGAACGCTCTGAAGAATGCTGTGGATGCTAAAATTCAAGCAATTTGCCAGAAGGTTAAAAGAGAGAGAGCCAACAAGAATGCCAAGAAAAGTAGTGGCGGGAGTGGTGATGCTACAAAGGTTAAAGAGAGCAAGAAGGAAATGAAGATTCTTGATACATCCTCATCCTCATCCTCACTGCCTCCGCTTGGTAACGACAACAGTTGGAGTAGTGAATTGGTTTCACCGACTCCGAGTGTTTCGGAAGATGGAATTTGGAAGGGTGAGAATTCATCTACCTCGATCTCAGGTGAATTTCCAGTTGGACCGATGGGTTCAGAGTTTGAGGATTGCTCCCTTGCTAGATTTCCCTCCTTTGATCCTGATTTGATATGGGAAGTGCTGGCTAATTAGAAATTAGATTCTGAGGAGACTTCGCTTTTTTTTTTTTTTTTTTTTTCTTTTCTTCCAGTCACTATTAGTACGTCTAGAAATTTAGGGAATCCAGTCTTTAGTTCTTACGTCTTATGTAATAATACTAGTAGTCAGTGTAAATGCTTAATTTTGGTGGTACCCTATCTAGTAGTAGTAGTACTACTGTCAGGTTTGCTACGCTCAGTTGCGTGTTGGTATTTAACCTTTGTTTGGATGGTGAGGAGTTCGAATATTTAGTGAGTGGAGTTGGGTGTTGAATCATCAATTTTTGCAGATCACTTCACCCTGACGAAGTTTTCATATGCATCTAGGGCATGAGAAGTAGCAAGTTATCTCGTTCTTTGCAACTCGTGATGATTACTAAAAAAGGTTCATAATGATTCGTCGTGAAGGATTTGTTAATTTTACTTCGATATGCAAGAAGATGCAAAGAACGTCTGGTTAGTACTCGATTTCTGCTATCCTCTGGATCTGTCTATAATATCTATCTGTGGTTGATCATTTTGGAAGATGTAACCATAGTAGTGAGCTACAAATACAAGCTTTCACCAAGGCAGAAATCCACGCGCAGAATCATTTGCAACATTCATATTATTGTTTTTGTTAGAAACTTGCGAATTCAATCACCTGGAGAAAATAATTTAGTCCTTTCATTGTCGCGAAGGAAAACCACAGAGGGAGAGTACCACGGACGGTTGGCTGCTTTTGACAATGAAGAGTTCGTTCTGGTAAAGTCCCCCGTGGTGACTGATTTTGGGTTTGGTAATCAGTTATCAGTGTACGTGTTTTTAGACCGAGAGTGCAAAAATTCTCTCTTCCGATTCTCAAAACGTTTGGAACTGATGCGATTTTCTAAAAGCAAAGATTGAAGACATGAACGACAAGGAGGTTATTTATTCGCAGTTTTACTTTCCAAGAACACGCAGCAGTGCTCTTTTAGTTTTAGCACTTCAGAAGGGTGAGGACCAGAAGATAATTCGTGTTGTACGATGGAGGATTTAGTACCCATGTTATTTTGGCACGGATACACGTTCCATTCCAGCTTCCACTTCTTGGTTAAAATAAAAGAAAAAGAAGAAGAAGAAAAAAAAAAAAAAATACAAGACCTGTTGGTACACAACATTCCTTACTAGGACTAGGGAATGCAAAGTTGTCTGAAACATTTGCACAACATCTAATGGATTATGTTCTGTAGTTAGCACAAAGATTATATTCTGAACAACAGTACATCCTACTGATCAAAGTGCCACTCAAGATTCCACCTACAGGTGCCAAATGGAAGCCCGTCTAAATTTTTAGTGATATTCATTGCATGGAATAAATTGCACTTAAAATTCTTCAGATTACTTGCCTAAGCCGTATGAGATATCTTACACACATGACAACTGTTAATAAATTACTGATCTCTACAACTTTTTGCCATGACAATTATAATATGTTACGTACATGACAACCGTTAATGACTCCCAACTGCTAACTGAAAAAAGTGGAGCCAAACTACCAGCATGCCTCAGAAAAACAAATGGACTTGACACTTTTATGCCAAGCTATCAACTTAGAGAGGTAAAATTACACATGATGATGAATAATATACTCTACCAGTTCAGTGAGTTCTTTGACTCCTGAAGTTTGGCACTATAGGAACTCTCTATCTCCTCCTGCGCAGTTCACAAAATGCCTTGGGTCAATCCTAATGTTTCTCAACTCTGTTCATTCAAATTCGAAATAGATGCAGATTTCATTGCTAGTCCAGGGGAATAGCTAAGAGATAACTAATACAGGAAAAAGGCAAGATTAAAAAAAAAATGGAGTTCAAGGCCTAGGGCTAACAAAATTTAGATGGTGTTAAAAAACTTTTGACCTTAGATGACATAAGAGCTAGCCTATATACCACTAGTGTTCATAGAGAAAATATAATGCGTCTCAGAAAACAATGAACACAACCCCAAAATTCAAAAAAAATAATAAAGGAAGAAAATGGAAAAGAGCATAGTCTTTTAGTATGAGAACAAGTTATCATAATAATTGAGAAATACCTTGCATGATTTTAGCAGAGGCTGCAAGAAAGATGATCGAAAATATCTGACAGGATCTCCCAGTGATGTTCTATCCCATTCTGCCACCAAGAATTACCATAATGTATAACTAATATCTGACCTTCCAGTTTGGAAAGACTTGGAGTCATTAGACAACTATCTTGAATGGAATATACTACTAAATGTGAAGATGTTTAAAAGGCATGACAGTTTTCAAGTTTTATCATGGTCATTCCAGATAAATTCACCTAATGACAAAAGGAAGAAACACCAACCTGAAGCAATTGTGTGCCATCTAATTCACAATGAACATAACATATATTCTAAATAATTAGGCAATTAAGAAGAGCCAGAAATAATTATTCATTCTGGGATGCTTGCTAGATTAACTTTCATCAACCAAATCAAAGAGCACTCATAGAATCTCTGGTTCTGTAAGCATACCATTGTCACCTTCCTTTCTTGAACCTTCCGTATTAAGTTCTTCAAGGATCTGCATATTTGGGTAAGGAGATAATGAATAGATAAGAAACATATTTGTGATAAAAAACAACAAAGATTTTTATTTTGAGAACGAATTAACTATTTAAAACCATTTGACCACTCCCAAAATAAGGAGGCATACAGAAGGCTATCAGCATTCCCATAATAAATTCTTGTAGAAATGATGAATAATTTCTTGCACATTGACGCTTACCTTGGAAAGTGTCGGTACTGCAGTAGGGTCAAAATCTTCACAGCAGTTTGGATCAATAGGAATGCACACACGGCCTGCAGAAAAAAAAGGAAGCAAGATGCAAGAATTGTATGTCAAGGAGCTGCAAACAAGAAAAATGCATTTCAGATGAATCACAGTACATATGCTCAACAGCTATCATATCTTCACAGCTAAAGTTTGAACCCAAAGTCCAAAGATAGGTTTTCCAATCAATGCACACGGTTTCTAATACCAAAATCAAATGAAAGTGACCACCCATCAGAATTTATAAAATCCTGAACTTCTATATATCTTGAAGGTTAATGCAAACCTGTTTTTGGGTGTACACAGAAGGGTGCCTTTAGCAAATGGTTCATGTGTCTTGAAACCTGATACATTTCAGTGATTCATTCAGGTTGGGAACAGAAGAAGTTAAGGTGATTAGCAAGGAAATATGATGTCTGACGAGAGGCAGTAGAAGAGGTAGGGGGAATTTACAGACCTCCATGTCAAGCCTTGGATATGTAAAAGAAAAAACTATCTCTTCCACACACCGACGAAGTTGCAACTGAAACGGGAAAAGGAAAGTACATTTTGATTTACTCAATCAAGATTTGATTGTTTATCGGTAACTCCAGACTGGGAGTACATAGAAGGAGCAGGATACATGAATTAGCTTTAGCTAATTGCAGCTCCTTTACTCTGACCTACTGACCTTTTGTTTCGCTGATTGCAGCATGTGCTTCAGTTGCTGCCAGCGGACAACATTAATATCTTCTTTGGAGCGCCTATTATCAGCCCACTTTCCACGAAGCTCTGAAGTAATGGCTGCAAAATAAACATTCTGTTTCACAACTTCCCAGTGCTTGAGGAAAGGTTACCCATAACACAACAGAACGAGGACCAGGAGATGAATTCCAATGATATTTAAATACACATACATTCATCAGGAATCATTCCTAGAATCTTCTCGTATCGGTCCTCATCTAATAATAGATTTTGAGTGGAAAGCAATTTTTCCTCGAAGAAAATTTTCAGAACTTCATTGTGTGCTCTCCTGCAGAGATATAATGAGGACTTATTCACAAAGATGCAAATAGATATAGAGAATCACTTGATTACCTATCATAAGAAAATGACAAATGCACTTACACAAGGAAGGGATGAAGTGCTTGACCTAATAGAGAAACCATTTTTTGACTATTCTCATTACCCTGAACAGAAAAATGTGCTCGTTAGATCTTGGGCTAAGAAAAAATAATCCAGAATCGCTGGAGATCTGAGATAGGTATGGATTACCTTATACACACGAAAGTAATCTGCAATAGCTGCCCTCTGTTCATTGTTCAACCTGGTGTAGTAGCAATATAAGGCACACCTCAATTGGTGAATAGCAAATTTACAAGTCTAAATTTCCTTTACTTTTCTCAAATGTTAGCATTACCTCCTAGCTTTTCCATCGCACACCCAACAATGCACACCACGTCGACCACTGTACACCCAGAGGATGTGATTAAATCCAAAGTCATCTGCAGGACAAAGTTGAGCGAAATTAGGATATTGTAGTATATGATATTTGGTCAACAGATTATATTCTTTTGAAGATAAATCCACAAATAATTTCAGTATCTAAGAGATTATAAGAAAAAATTCGAACCTCAACAGAAATTGAAAACAAGTTCCAATGAAATGAAAGTAAGGACTCACATAAAAATAAAAATAAAAACTGCTCTGAAGAGGAAGAAAATACTGTTTGACAGGACAAAAAGGATCAAATATTATTCGAACAGTTAAAAATTGACAGTACGCAAGATCATATACTACATCAGAAAGTGAACAAAGAGTACCAAAAAACAAAAAAACGCTGTCAATTAGCATATCAATGAGCCGCAATACAATAGTGATAATGGAAAAGAAATTTCTCTTAACATATAAATGCCAGAAATGACAGCTTTAAGGATGAGCAGAGAACATACTCAGATCATAGATGAAAACAGTATGAATACCTCTAAGGGCAGAATCAAGAACTTTAATAGCAACTGTCATCAATGGCCAGCAATCCAAACAGACATCGGCCCCTGAGCAGCAATATCTTACGTCATCATAGTCTGACATATCCTGTATCATAGAAATGTCAAATGGCTGGGGATTCCAACTATGCAGTCTTAAATTGTAAAATTAAGCAACTCACTATATCAAAAATGAGCTCCCTCTCGACTGGAGTGAAGACATTATCACTCCCTTGTGCATAGGCATGCCTCCTTGCAGGCTGCAGGAAACGAGAAAGCACATAAAATGCTAAATGAAAAGCCGATGACTCATTCATGCGTACAGGCTGGTACTGAGCATTCATATAAAAGAAGCCTCAAGCATGTTTTGATAAAAACAACATCGATTTCCAGTCTTCCGCTATTCATTCATTGCATTCTCATATTGCGCTTGCAACATATGTCATAACTCATACGTACCCAGAATGTAAACAAATGGACATTTTTACCAATAAAACAGGACCAAAGCAAAGAAATCTTACATCCACACTGTAAACAGGGCCAATATCAATTTTAAAGGGACATTTTTCCCTTATAGAATTTTCCATTTCAGACAAGCCACTGAAAGACTGAAACCGCAAATATATGTCATTATCCAAGGTGAAGGAGAATTCTCTGCGCCCGAAGTATGAATGGTCGCACCCGGGATGCTTCCCATCTAACCAGCCAAAACATAACTCTATGAGTTCTTCAAAAGAAAAAATACAGTCTCTCTTTTGTCCCCCCACAAAAAGGGGAACCTGTAGGTTAAGATATCCAGCATACCGTTCCCATACGACATCCATTTAAACACATCAGCATGAGGAAAAAGCTTCCCTGCCACAGACAAACTATATAAGGAAGCATCCGGTAGACAATAGGTTTTTCTTTTTCCGAAAAAAGAAATCTTTCAACGGGGGAGAGGTGGGAAGGATGAAGTAGGATGGGGAAGGTAAGGGAATGGAGGCACTAAAAATTAAATCCAGAATCTTTGCCCTAAGACGAGGAACAAAAAGGCACTGGGATTTATACAATTCTCGAATTTATGGATAATCGATGATAGATTAAAAGCAGTAGACTTGTTCAAGGTTAAGAAATGAACATTCATATTCTAAGACGAAGAAAACTTACCGTAATAAAGTTTGAGGTAATTCACGTTGACTCCATCAAAGATTAAATTATTCTGCCTCTGCTGATCAGCTCCTGATCCATCAATAATCATATCATCTCTTCCATTTTCAGCTCCCTCTCCAGCCATGAGTAGGAAACTCGTCACACTATTTTCACAGATGATATGCAAAAAGGGCTACTGTAAAGAAAAAGAAAACCTGGCCCTAAGGAAAATTAAAATATTACTACTGCTTAATATATACTGATTTTTGTAATTAAAACTTTGAGATATTGCAGAAACGAAGAAGAAAACATACGATCCGGGTGGGGTTGGCGAGCTGAGGAATGGAGAAGGAGCTTTGAACTGTGAGGAGCGAATCGATTGAGAAGATTTGCGGAATGGCGGGAAAAAGGGAGGCCGATGAAGGCGAGGAGCAGTACTGGCGGGAAATTATTGTCCGGGAAGATCGTCTTCTGGGCCAGTTTGCAAACTGAGGGGCTTTTCATTGGGGTCGGCCCAATGAAATTTCCAGCAAATTTTCTTTGCGTGCGCAGTTGCAATTTACAAGTCCGGGATTTTGTCAAAGAGTTAATCTAATATACACCGTCATTATTAAATACTGTATATAATATATGTGTAAAATTCAAAATTTACGTATGTATCATTCATTTAATTGTGATAGTATATATATTAATAGTGTATAAAAAATTTACTCTTTGTTAAATCCTAGAAGAAGGAAAAAGTTGTATCTTGTGGAGTACCGGATTTATGAGGCACTTGCATGATCTCCGAGAGGGCTACAATTTTGCACCAGTTAATGCAAACAAAAGACAAAACGTGAGTTCTAAAGTCAACTACTAGGCTTGGTCATTTTTTTTTTTTTTTGGGAACTCAATATGATTTTATCAAAAGTTAATCTCTGAATAAAATGATGTTACCAACATTTTTCTTCTAATGGGAGACTATCAAACCTTAAGAAAGACTATCAGTAAAACTCAAAATGAAGGGTTTGAATCAGAGACCTTACGATCAATGTCCTTGCAACTTAAGTTGGCTCTCCGAGGCTAAGCGACATCATTCTACTTGACCACAGCTTGGGGAAAGACTCTTGATCAAGCTTTTTTTTTTTTTTAAACACTTGATCAAGCTAATTTTGATGTTTACTACTAGTGGAATGCCATTATTGACATGATACATACAACTCCTAATTTTGGCTTTCGAAAGAGAAGAAGCGTCGTGTCCCCCCAAGGTAGCAGTAGCTGATCTGGTGGTGTAGTCCCTAATCAAGGCATCTACCAACCAGAGTTCAACCTTTATAACAAAAATGGTGAATAATCCAATAACTCAAATAAGGGCTGGGATCTCATTTTTTTTACCCAAAAAAAAAAAGAGAGAAGAAGCGTCGCATGAAAGAGAATAAATTATTCGATCTGTAACTGTAAGATATTTGGGCAGACCTTTCACCTTGGTCACGTGGATCATTTGGTAACTGGTACTACGTACGCGCTTTCAGTCCTCACATCATTTCAAGTTCTAGTTAAGGGAGGGCTTATTGGTAAAAAAATAAATAAAAATATTAAGGGAGGGCTTATGTAGGTAAGGTCGAAAGATGATGGGTAACAATCAATTAGCCAACGCAAATGATGGATGGTTGAAAGGGATTACCCTCCATCTCC
Organism: Coffea arabica; assembly: GCF_036785885.1. Taxonomy (NCBI): domain Eukaryota; kingdom Viridiplantae; phylum Streptophyta; class Magnoliopsida; order Gentianales; family Rubiaceae; genus Coffea; species Coffea arabica. The sequence continues at coordinate 45,372,348 of NC_092325.1, read as the reverse complement.
ATGCCTCTTTTTTTTAATTCAACGGTATAAGTATTAGCCAAACCTTTTTTTTATTTCATGCTTTGATTAACTTGAAATTGTCGTCAAATTTTGGGTCTGTTTGGATTGTAAGTTATTTGGGATTATTTGGGATATTTTTACTGTAGCACTTTTTGTGATGTGATGTATGTGAGATAAAAAGATATTGGAAAGATAAAAAAGTGTATTGGAAATTGTAAAGATGATTTAAGCAAATAAAATTGGGGAAATATGAAGTAATCCAAACAAACCCAAAGGGTTGTTCGCGTGCGTAGGGAAGGCAATTTGGCCTTGAGCAGCCTCATTATTTACATGTAAATTTTTAACCTTTTCACAAACCGAACAACGTTTTAGTCAAGTTTACATGTAAATTTTCCTCAGATCGTGTTTAATGCTGTTTGGCAAATACTAACCGAACAACACGTTTTAGTCAAGTTTAATATTTGACGAGCACTAACTCACAGGCCGATTTCATTTGATTTGTCCGCAACAAAATAATTATGAATAAGCTCTTACCAAACCCCCCTCCCCCCCCGGAATATTAGAGGAAAATTTTTTAATTATTTATTTCTTGCCACCTATATCACATCACTGTTAGGGCTGCAAACGAATCGAGCCACTCGATAGCCATTATTCAATACAAATAATTTTTTTTTATTTTTATATGAAAGAGGAGAATGGCAGGCAACGAGAAGTTTAGTTTGGTTTAATCCATCTGACCAATGACAAGAAACGGGAGACATTGCAGCCATTAATGCAGTAGGCAATTAAGTTTTTGTTTTTTTTTTTTAATTACACAAAATGGAAATGAGATGTGGATGAGAGAGAGAGAGTGTACTTCTGTTCACACTTTTTAGGCCCATTATTTATTTGAAGCCAGGGGAGGTTTCAATGGCGGTGTCTTTTGGACCCTTCCAGGGCTGACTTTACCGCAAACATCCACTCCCTCTTCCCTTTCTCTCCATCCCGTCCGATAACACGCAAAATCCACTCAAGTTCCTGCTTCTGTCGGTGGAAATAGGCTCTCACGGAATTGCTTATTGTTTGATTAGCAGTGATTATGTTCAGCATAATGAGTGGCGAAAAAAGAACTGGAATGGAAGATGATGAGCACATCAGACGGCATCACATGCATGAGGTCAGAGCCAACCAATGCTCGTCGTCTCTTGTTAAACATATTAAAGCCCCAGTTCACCTTGTAAGTCGAAGGGGCCCTTGATTCTTCCTTTTTTGGTCTATGCTCATACAAAACTGTTCAGTTGGGCTTTGGATCTGTGTTTCCTGATTTACAGGCAGTTAATCTTTTTGTAATTTTTATTTGGAATTTTTTTGAGCGAATTTGATCTGGGATTACTTTATTTTCATCATCGTCTCCTTGGATTTTTAGTTTGTCCGACGCTTTGGCATGTTAATGCTTACTGGCACTTAGCAGTGCTTTTTCTGTTCACTGATACCGAAAGCGTGAGAGATATTGCAGGCAACGATAATCTTGAGGCTTTTCCCCTGCGAAAAATTACTCATCTTTCCTTTTTTTCTTCTTTTTTTTTTTTTTATGATACTTGGGGAAGGGGGAGAGGTCATGACTAAGTAGTTGAGCTTGTGAGCTCCTGCAGTATGTAGCAGGAACTTCAACGATTAGCTAGTTTCTTGCAAGTTTTACACATCGATACTGTTAGCATTAACAGGGTAAACTTGGCATTTTCTGATTCTTTTTTCCTGTGGGGAGTGGATAAATGAGCTAGCTATTGGGCATTTCAGGTGTGGTCTCTAGTAAGGAGGTTTGATCAACCGCAAAGGTACAAGCCCTTTGTGAGCAGGTGCGTGGTGCAGGGTGATCTTGAGATCGGGAGTGTAAGAGAAGTTAATGTCAAGTCTGGACTTCCAGCTACCACTAGCACTGAAAGATTAGAGTTTCTGGATGATGAGGAGCACATCTTTAGCATGCGGATTGTAGGTGGAGATCACAGGCTAAAGGTACTATACTTTCTAGATTCTTCTCTGTTTGGCAAATTCAAAATGTGACTAGGAGAATACAAGTTGACTACTGATGATACGCAATTTCATCGGGATTTACCATGGCAGTCTAAATCGACTATATTAATGTAAGTATCTTTCTTTCTATGTTTTCTCTTGAGCCAGTAAAACACTTGTTGGTTGAGTTTTGTATTGCCTTGAGGAGTTTACTAGGTAATAAGGTGGTCTCATGCTGAAAAACTGTCCTCCTCATTCTATCTTGAAACCTCTTCATGTTTTCCAGTACAATTACCTGTGAACCGGGGGGAAATTTTGTGACCTGGGAATTTAGGAGATTCAGTATTCAGTCGGCTGTATTTCGTACGTTTGTTAGATGACTGTTGATTTTCAGTCACAACTTGAGGTGTAATATTTATTCCTGTGAACAACTATTTTTCTTCAGTATGAATAGCCCATGAATGCATTTTTTTTAAATCTTTTTAGTTGTACTAGCTTCTTCTTTTTTTTTTTTTTTTCTTGTTTCACCTACTGTATACAATTCATTCTCGAGAGAACGCACTGAGTTACTTGTCACCTTCGGTGCTTTAGAACATTGTGAGAATCATAACTTGAAATGCTCTGGCATGTGCAGATCTGGGGAGGATTGAGTGTAAGTTAGAGTTTCCAGGTTCAAGCTCTCCCACTTGCACTTAAAATAATAAAAAAAAAGAGTTATAGATGCTCCAATTCACATGCAACTCTGTGCCATGATTACAGTTTTTGTGCATTTGAGCAAGCACGTTTATGGTAACTAGTTTCTACGCAATTAGCTGCATCAGCTGCAAATTACACGGACAGGATTTAGATTCTATTGATTTTTCATGGCTTCTTTGGCCAAACTTGTCTTGTTTGTGCTTTTTTCTTTACTATATGGATATCAAGGGTAGTGAAAAATTCTGCAGAACTACATGTCAACCGTCACTGTTCATCCAGAGGTTATTGATGGGAGGCCAGGGACATTGGTTATTGAATCATTTGTGGTGGACGTGCCAGAGGGAAATACCAAGGATGAAACATGTTTTTTTGTTGAGGCTCTAATAAAGTGTAACCTCAAGTCACTTGCTGATGTCTCAGAGCGCCTAGCTGTGCAGGATAGAGTTGAGCCACTTGACAGAGATTGAGGCTTGAAAGAGGTACACTTGATTTGCAGCTTCAGGCATCCAGTTATCGTCATCGAAGTACAAGATTTTTCATTTCAATGACTAGAAAGAGCGGTATCTTGCCAATCCTCAATCTTTGAAGGACATGCCACTGCATAACCTAATCATTTGATGGCGTATGCTTGCTCTTTAGTGTCTCACATCCCATCAGACTTTTAAACCATAAGTCTAGCATGTTATTCTCGAGTTTGGCTTGTAAATATATTTGCCTTTTTAAGTGTTGTGTAATTCCAGGTGTATGTAATGCTTGGCTAAGGACATATTCTCTGGGTTTTCCTTCATATTTGTCATATTATAATGTGAAGATGTTTGTACCGGATAGGTGATATGCCATGATAGATTAATAGTTGCATTCCTAGAATATATCCCGTTGTACCATTTCCTTTTAAAGAAAAAAAAAAATATAGGATACTCTTTTTTGTTTTCTGGAAACTATATTGATTTAAGCTTGACTTTTAAATGCTAAATCCTGCCTGCTTTTCACTAGAGGGTTGTCAGCGAGCTCTATACTATTCTTGCAGCGATTCACACCTGAACTGCTTGTGTAGCTTTCCTAGTTTTATGGATGAGCCAGTTTGATGAATGTGCAATTTTAACTGTATTTTTCTATGGTGAAGCAGTTGCAAAGCTCGAGCGCCTAATTTCTTTCTTGTGTCCAGTTTGAGCTTCTGGGCGCATAAACCAAATTGTCGTGTCATCAAAATTTTTAAGTGGTCATGTTGGAGCAGTTTGCAGCGTTATAAGGTACGGATGATGAAGGGAATGAATTAGTTTAAATCGGTCAGTGTATAGCTGTGACCTAGCTTCAATGAGCTTTAGATTATACGGCATGAATATCCAATGAATTGCCATCAATAGTGGAATTTAGGAAGGCAAAGTATATAGATACTGTTCTTTGTTGTGGACTGGACCTTGCTGTTCTATTGGTAATGAACCAGTATAAAATATTAAAGGTATCTTTGCAATAGAAGTGGTGCCATGGAGAAGATAAGAGCATGGGCAGATTCTTATGGAGAATATGGGAAACTGAAAGCAGAGATTCAATGAACTTTCTCTGATTCGTGACCACCTATGAGAAGTGTTGTGCTATTAGCTTTATTCTTCATGTTCCCATTACTTATCTGTAGCTTTATGTAAAGCTGTGAAGCCTGTTCAAGCGGGCAAACGATTAGAAAAAAAAAAAAAAGTAAAAATGTGGTCGGTTATTGGTAAAGAGAGCGCAAGAAGGACAAAAACGTTGCATGCTGAATCTGGAAAATGTCTGGGTGGAGAATCAGCGCATGGTTGAGCATTTGGGTGAGCTGGCCATGGCCTAGTGGCTAGTGGTGAGTGGTGACTTGATGAGTGGGTAGTTAATCCCTACCCAATACCTCGACAGGGCAATGGGGTCTGCATTTAGATCAGGGGCCTTGAGGGCCGACAAAATATTTATGTGTTGCTAGCTCCTCGCCCACCTCTCTCATCCACAGAGAAGAAATGATGGACCAAATGAACAGACGGAAGGGGGTGCCTTGAGCCAAGAGGACCATTTTCTCACAAAATTTCAGCCGGAAATTGGCCTTGCAGCCAGAGCAATTAAGAGGACTTGTTAATGGTGGTCCTTGAGGTATGCAACTTGCGAGTAATATTCTAGGCTCCACCATTGTCAGTCAGCTTTTCTAAGGTTGCGTTTAGATTGTAATTTTTTGGTTTTTTTTTAAATGTATTATTGCGATTTGATACATGTGAATAAGGTAAAAAGATGATTCGAAAATATGATCACAAAAAAAAAATGAGTAGAATTTTTTTTTTTTTTTGATAAAAAATTCCTTTCAAAACAAGGCTAGAGTTTCCTTTCCTGTAGAGTCATTGATGATTTAGTGGCCGCGGGGTCTAGCTGTGGTGTATGCATGTCTGATTCCATGATTCTGACTAGTGCCGGGTCCCTGTAACGTACAAAACTAGGAGTAGTGTTTTAACTTTCCCCATAATTAATTATAAAAAAAAAAATTTCCCCATAATTAAGGCCTTGTTTGGATTACCGTTTTCCGTCAAAAAATTACGTCGTTTTTCGTGATCACATTTTCCTATTATCTTTCTTCCTCACATATATTCAATCGCTACAGTAATTTTTTCATGAAAAATCATGAAAAATGTGTGACTTATTTGTGAAAATTAGTAAGGTTCTGTTTGATAAGTCAATTCAGTACTTAAATTTAATGAATTCAAAATTTAACATGTTCAAATGCATTTGATAATCAAGATAATTTTGAACATCTAAATTAATTAAGTGACAGTGAATTTTTTAAATAAAATTTACGCTCAAAAAATAAATGATGACTTTTTTTATTTATCACTTAATGTGATATAAATATTTAAATATAATAAATTTAGTACTTAATAATTTGATAAATTTTTAATTTTAATTTTTAAATTTCAATTTTATCAAACGCATCCCGACTTAACTCAGATAACAAATCTAGCAATTAGCACAGTGCCAACGACCAACCAAAGGCCCAAAAGAGACAGACGGACGGAGGAGGTGGCATTGGGTTTGGGGTGTAAACGGAAAGCTCTTGCAACTGGCAGTATCAGGGTATCCCCGAGAATGATCTATCAAGTAATGGTGGCCTAATTCCTGAAATGCGTGCTTGCCTACATGACATTTCTGCTCATCAACAGATCAGCCCCTTGGCCAAACTAAAACATGCTTCTCAATTTACTGCTGCCACGTCAGTACCCGATCCAGCATGGAGCCATTAACTTCCTGTTTTGTGTTGCGAGCTTAGTTGTGAGTTACGAGTTATGCTGTTTTTTTTTTTTTTTTTAACGAGGAGTTATGCTGTTTAAGAACAAGAAAAACAAAACCACCGTGACCCCGTGACCGGGAAATCTGTTGATGTACCTAAAAGCAAGGGACTGTCTACTCCTAATGGTATTATAAACAAATGATAATGGTCTGTAAAGACGAATGCTATCGCAAAGTCCAATCCAGATTCCGCCTTGAATTCCTCTTCCAACAGTTTTAAATATGCTAAATTGCTAATACAACAACCAAGTTTGATGTTTATTTGCTACATGGTCCGATTGAACCACAAATTGAAATTAACGAGATCTTGGGTTACTTAATACTGCGTCATCTCAACAATAACAGAACATCTCAGCCTAGAACTGTCTTAAACAAACATTACCCTTTGAATGGGACAGTAAAGCCATTATACACATCAATTCTCGTCTTTGAAATGCAACTTTTGACCTCTATATCAATTGCAACTTTTGACAAGTTTTATGCTTTAATGTCGTAGAATTTGGCCAATGGAGCGGAATAAAGGGGTATTGAAATTGAAAGGTCACTCGGAAGAGGGAGTTACAATCAATATCAAAAGGCAATTACTCCCTCCGTCCCACTTTGATAGTCCTGTATTCCTTTTTCATCCGTTCCAAATTGTAGTCCACTTTCAAATTGAAGAATGTAGTTGTATTTTAATTTTTCTAAAATACCCTTATTTAATGTAAGTAATTATTACTATAAACTTATTCTATTTAATGAGAGTTGATTCTTTTTTTACCATCAATTCAAGTTCCCATAAAATTGTACCATATTTAATGTGAGGGTATTTTAGGAAATAACAATCTAAATTTACTTTTCTAACAAAGTTAACTACTTTTTCTTAAACTGTGTGAAAAAAGAAACAGGACTATCAAAATAGGATGGAGGGAGTATAATACTGAGTGTGTGTTTTAAATAATTATTTATTGTAATATTTTTTATGATGTGATGTATGTAAAATAAAAAGATAGTTCAGAATATAAAAAAATATATTGAGAAACGTGTTTATAATGCAATCGAAATTTTATGTGAAATAATTCAACAATCCAAACACCCTCACTAATTAATCAGTTTTAAGCCATCATAACTTGATGGATCTCCTCAAATCCGACCGTCAACTATCCGTGACGGTCGGCAGCCTTGAAAAATGAAAAGAATATATAGCAAAATACAAAACACTAATAAAAATGCCCATACATCCGTGTCCCTCCTTAGCTGGCGATTCGCATTAGCACCATATATTATCAGTCGAAATTTGCGCTCCCCTCAAAAGTCGAATTACTTCTAGACAAGTAGAAGCTTCGGTTTTGCTTCTTCAGAGCCACTCTGCCTTCATCGGCTTCGGATGATTTCTTCAGGTGCTGTTTTTTTCCCCTTTTAAAGGTTCATTTTTGTTCATTTCCGTAAGGTTCAGCTTAATCTTTCCTGGGTAAGATTCTTTATTGACAAATTTCCCAGCATCCATTTTCAGCTTTCTCGGTCGTGATATGTTCTTTTGGAGCTTTCTGTTTGGAATGCTTATGGATCTTGCCTATGTTTATGCAGATAAATTTGAAGCCCTTATCAAGTTTTAGCCTTTCTTGGACTTACTTGCTTGGACTTCACAGCAGAAATTCGCCGGCTTGTCAACCGCAGAAATTATTCTATTTCTCGTTCCTTCCTAGTCAATAAAGACTCTTTTGTACTTTTCCTCCTGGTTTTCCTCCATTCAACCACAAACACTGGCTGAAAATCTCGAAAGAAACTCCCCAATTTCACATATTTCCGTCATTTTTAGTTCGAAAAAGGAGAAAAACCCGTCTGGGTTCTAGTATGCGTCCAATTTCATCTATAGTTTTCGCCTTCTTGGCGGCTGCCCTGCTGCTAAACCACTGCAAGGCAGCTGCTGAGTGGGTGACGTGCTCCGGCATTGTCCCGATGAGGTACCGGAATGATAAGATATCGATCACGGATTTTGGAGGAGTTGGAGATGGAAGGACATTGAACACCAAGGCATTTAGGGAGGCAATTTATCGAATTGAGCATTTGAGGAGGAGGGGTGGCACGCTTCTTTACATACCTCCTGGGGTGTACTTAACTGAGAGCTTTAATCTTACTAGCCACATGACTCTTTACTTGGCTCGAGGTGCTGTTATCAAAGCTACCACGGTAATCCAACTGTTTTTTTTTTTTTTTTTTTTTTTTAATGTTTTTTGGTTGCTATAGTTAGATACAGTTTTGAATATGATGGTGAACTTTTAATGCAATGATTAAGCTTCACTACCATAGTAGTGTGGTACTTCTTTTGTCATGAAAAAGAATTTGTGAAATGTGACGACATGCATGTGCTTATGGGCTCATTACTCTGGTAGGTATAATGCGGACGGATCAATTTCGATTTCATGCGATTAAGGAAGGAATGATGGTCTGCTTTTAGAGTTCAGATTAAATTAGGTTTGACCATGATCCAATTTGGAGCCCTGAACCTTTATTTTATGTAGGGAGGGAAAAGGGTAAGGAGCACGGAGCGGATTATTATTTTAAGTCGGAAAATTAGAGGGGCCAAACATGAGTCGCATTATGTGGGTCATTAGCTTAAATTAGTAGGACATGCACGAAAAGAAGGAACCTTTATTTTGTTATCAAAATGGTACTATTAAAAGACTAAGGATACACGTTAAGGATTACTTGTGGGCCTAGGATGATATAGATGTGGACAATTGTTCCCATGTGCATGGTTATTAAGGTGTGGACAACCTAGCCAATCTGACACCTAAGCCGAAGTTTTTTTTTTTTTTTTTAATTCTTCAAGATGGGATATATATACTATATTGATATGTCCTTGCTGTTGGAGATATGGCATGATGCCACTTCAATGTTCGTTAACATGGAAGATGATGACTATATACAGTACATAACATTGTTGCTGGTGAGACTGTAAAGCAACCAGCCGTAGACCCAGGCCCTTTATTTAGTGATTCTGCTATTTCCTTACTGATGGCTGGTTCCAATAAAATCCACCAGTTTTACTTAGTGTTGTATCATCATACCCATTCAGTTACTCGGGTGATTCGAATAGAGGCTTTCATTGACAAGATATATTAGTTTCCACAGCGGTTTGTTTTTTGTTTAACTGAAAGTTGAAGTTAAATAGTGTTGGCACTTCAGGGGAGAGGGATATCATCTTCAGTATTATAATTTTAATAATAATTGGTGGTTCCCATTCTCCCTCAAGTTTGCTAACATTTTCGCTAATGCCTATGTCGTCCATATCATGATATACAGTGAAGGTTGTAGGGAAATGCTAAGCTATTATTAATAGTTCAGATCCGATTGCTAGTAGAAAGAATCTAGGGATAGATTGTTCCTATTTTAAACAGTAATCCGTTTACATTAATATGCACATTTGCTTTAATTGATACTTCAGGATACAAGATATTGGCCTTTAATTGCTCCCTTACCTTCTTATGGAAGAGGAAGAGAACTACCTGGAGGAAGGTACATGAGCTTTATCCATGGGAATGGACTCCATGACGTGATAATCACTGGTTTGTTACTTTGTAAACCGTCTCTCTTGGTGAAGATATATTATTTGTAATTACTCCTAGGTGGACATGTGTCTATTAATATGCACATATTAATGTTTGATGACAAAGATTACAGTGTCATTTTATTGGCGTTGGTATAACAAAATTGTATTTTTCCTACCTTTATTTCTCAGTGGTGTTGGTACAATGAACTGCTTCCCTTTTAGGTGAGAATGGGACCATTGATGGGCAAGGTGAAATATGGTGGAACATGTGGAGGCGTAGGACCCTCCAATTTACTAGGCCAAATCTTATTGAGTTTATGAACTCCAGAGGCATAATTGTATCGAACGTCATCTTCAAGAACTCACCATTTTGGAACATCCATCCCGTGTATTGCAGGTAATATATCTTTGCTTAACCATGCATCCATTAGAGTAGCCACTTCTTATCATCTTTATGGCATCAAATCAAACTAAGAGGAGTTTCAATCATATTTTTAAGCTTGACCTCGCGCACAAAATAAGTTTCTTTTACAAGTCAAAAGTGTTTAGATCTTTTGAATAAAGGTCTCTAGAATAACTGCCTAAAGGTAAATTCTTTCTCTTTGTTTGCTATTTATGGGTTGTTTCTGTCCATAAGCACCTTAAATATGCTGAAAATGGAATCTGATACTTAACTGTGCAACTCTTAAGCTTTCCAAATTTGGTGGTTTGCTTGCAGTAGAAGGTCTTGCTTTGATAATTAAATAAGTAGAAGGTCTCACTTTGACAATTAAATGAGATTATTTCTCTTTCGCGATCAACTCCATTATTCAACTCTTTGAGGCATAAGAAGCATAAGGAGAAATAAGCCTAATGATCATTTCAGCAAAGAGTTTGCAACATGAAAATAGTGCAAATGTTATTAAATGATGTCCTGGACAGTAATAACAAAATGTGCATCTGATAGGATTCTGTTTCATCTGTTTGCAGCAATGTTGTTATTAACTATGTCACGATATTGGCTCCAGCTGATTCTCCAAACACTGATGGAATTGATCCAGGTACAGAATCCATTTCAGCAACAGTTGTTATATAATGCTCCCTTTATTGGTGATGATGTTGATTAAAAGTTCCACTAATACACTTATAAGATTACATTGTTTTCATTATGTGCTAGTCTGCACCAAAATATTGAACATCAGGATGATTGCTGAAATTCTTATCTATCCTGCTGTTAGATGGCATCTTTTTAACAGCATAAGTTCCAGCCTTTGATTTCTGAAGTATGTATCTAGGAGACTATTCCCAATATGCGTGATCTTACATTCACAACTGTTATTGTAGTGTGAAAACCTAAAGAAACAAACAGTAGCAAAGATCTTTTGCTGACGCAATACCTTAATAGGATCTCAATTACAATAGTGAGAGTGCAAAATGTCGACTTGCCTCACATATAACTGTGAATTCCATCCTTGAAAATTTTTAATATGACAAAGCATGCTAAAACTTCTAATTCTTACATTTGAATTGCATCTACAATAATTTTAACATGTTTCATAATCTTGATGTACTTAAAACAGATTCAAGCACCCATGTTTGCATTGAGGACTCGTACATTTCCACTGGAGATGACCTTGTGGCTGTGAAGAGTGGTTGGGACGAATATGGTATTGCTTATGGTCGCCCCAGCCATGGCATCACAATTAGGCGGGTAACTGGATCATCCCCATTTGCTGGAATTGCAATTGGAAGTGAAACCTCTGGAGGCATAGAGGATGTGTTAGCTGAGCACATAAACCTGTACAACATGGGAGTTGGCATCCATTTGAAGACAAACGTTGGCCGGGGTGGCGTCATAAGGAACATCACAGTCTCAAATGTCTATATGCAAAATGCCAGGAAAGGGATAAAAATTGCAGGGGATGTAGGAGACCATCCTGACACCAATTACAACCCAAATGCTCTACCAGTTGTTAAGGATGTCACGATAAAGGACGTCTGGGGTGAGGGGGTTCTGCAGTCTGGGCAAATACAAGGTCTGAAGAACTCCCCATTCACGGGGATCTGCCTCTCCAACATCAACCTTCAGGGGAACGTAGGGCCAAGAAATCCTCCATGGAAATGCTCTGATGTAAGTGGGGCTGCTGTTCGAGTTAGCCCCTGGCCATGTTCGGAGCTGACCAGCACCTATCAGGCTGGTTCTTGCTCTAATTCGTTCTAAGAACAATGTAACGTTTTTCATTTTTCAACTAAATATAGTATTCTTATGATTTGTTGTACACCTGCATATAAAGGTTAAACATCATCGACTGCCTAAAACTTTCTAATGAACATTAAACCATTTCTGTTGCATCCTTTCCTTGATACCTTTTCTTGATGCAACACTTGTAATATTTGGGTGAACAAAATCAATTATCTTATCCATTCTTCTCTCTAGATAGTCCGCCTCTTATCGGAAACTCACTTATCATATTATAGATGGGACTTATTATTACAAGTCAAGCAGCAAATATGAAATGAAGTAGTAAATTTGTTTAACATGATCCTTCGGAAAAAAAAATTTTGTTTAACATGAGGAGAACAGGTCGTGAGCGGAGACCAAACAAAAATTGCAACTTTTGACATGAAAGCAGGGGCAGGCCATAACTCATATTACAATACAAACGCGGGCTGATGGCATGAACTGGACAGATATCTTCAACAAGATCACGATTTGAAGGAACTAATGACTGAAAATCTGAGCAAATCGAATCCATCCTATCAGATTGATAAAGTGTGATTACAACATATGTTGCAGTAATACATATGCTTCGTGCCTTCCTTACATCTCAGACGGATGCAACTTATTTACAAATATGACGAAACAGACAACAAAATCACTAAGATCAGCAGCGCCATACATGCATGCAAGCATGTAAACTCATCAGACAGACATCTACAAAAAACTTTTAACACTATATCTTAGAAGCGATCCAGGAACTTGCGAATACGTTTCATAAAACTACCCTCTTCCTCTCTCTTTCCCACCCGCTCCTTCATTTCTTCACGATTATCCTCGTCCTCTTCCTCCTCGTGATGGCGCAAGTGCTTCTTAAACTTCTCCTCACCAAACCTATGGCTATGCTTTGAAACAAACTTGGAAAACCCATCATCATCCTCCTCGTGATGGTCATCATGGTGGTGGTGATGGAACTTGACCAATTTTGCCGGGATCCGCCGCATGCGGCCGTGATGGAATATAAACGGATCCAACTCGTTACTTTCGCCAGTGGACAATATCATATCATTTCCATATGGGACTTTCACGTGCTGTTGTTGTTGTTGTCCGATGGGCTTGAAAAAGGGGCGGTCATGGTGGTGCTGGTGGTGATGTCGGCAGTTGCGGAACCGAAAACTTGAACTGATGGGGAAGTGACGGTTGATCGGACGGAAAGTAGAGACCCTTAACGGAATAGATCCGACGGAGATGGATACAGATTCAGGGATGTCAACGGCGGGCTGATTAGAGCGAGATACATCATCGTTGACTCTGTCGCTGGGGAGATGAAGGACGGAGCTGGCGTCCGAGCCAGCGTGGGAGCGTGTAAGTGCAAGGTCGATGACATCACCCTCTGGGATATCTGATGGTACTCGGGCATGGGAAACTGTGACTAGAAAGAGGAGAACAAGTGTGAAAGTAAAGGCGACGGTGGCGGAGTATCGGGCCATAGTTTGAACGGTAAGGCTCGTCGGAAAATCGAGCATGAAAGGTAGATATAGGATGCTTAGGGGCTAGGGGGGATACTGGGCAGTTTGGGCAATTAGTGGATGTTTGACGGTTTGGAGTGATTTTGGAGTTTGGAGAGTGGAAACTGGGCAACGGGCAACGGGGTTTACCGTACACGTGTTATAATCGTGATAGTTGACTTCGGCTATGTGTCTGGTTTTCCATTACGATGTGAGCTCAATTCTTTTTTTTCTTTTTTTTTTTTTTTTTGAAAAATCGCTCATACAATTTTTTGACTTTTTGTCCACTACTTCAACAATTTTATCAATTACATGCCTCCTTAGATTGCACAAGTGTCTGGTTATCTTAGTTGAGATTATTGACTTTGAATACAACAAAACAAACATTTCGATTGGCTCCCCCTTTCACTCAGCCAATTGTCTGAGAAAGACCAATACGTACACAAGTCAAATAATCAGATCCATAATTTTACCTGCATAATACTTTATGAAGAAAAACACCTGGCTACGTACGGCACAAGCAAAAGTATCTAATGGTGAAGGCTTGGACTGATGTAGGTTTTGGACGCAGACTGCTGGTGTGTAACTTGTAAGCTTTGATTGGTGGGTGGCACGTAGGAATGGCAACATGACGGGTTTAGGGCCCCATTGCCTACTACTTGCCCCGCCCCTTATTCTAAGGTTGTAATTAATTAAATTAAATATTATATTTATATATATATATATATTAGTAGGTGCAGGGGGCGTGGGGGAAAAATTTCTCCCCCCCCCCACCCGTCCCGTGCTATTTCGCTCCAATCCACGCTCATTAACCTCGTTTCAATTGTCATCTTTAATTGCCAGTTACGGGGGAAGACAAAACGCGAGACTGTGTAGGATGGACCAGCTGAGCAATAGTTGAATATAAATGGGTCTTTAACTAGGAAGTTGGTGAGTGTATTTAAAATATTATCTAAATTAATTATTGTAACTTTTTTTGTGGTAAATTGTATGTGAGATAAAACAAAGTAATAAAAAATATAAAAAGGATAATTAAAAAATGCATTTATAATATAAATAAATATTATTTATTTATAAAAAAAAAACTGTATCCAGTTGCACCCGCTGTATTTTTTTTCTTTCTTTTTTGCGCAAAAGAAGAAGGTTGATGACTTCATGTCTAGCGCAGCGAAGCGAAAGGAAATGAAGGGAAGGAAGGAAAGGAAATGTGGAAGATGTTTCCAAGTTTTTAGTACTTTTTCGCTGGGATGCAATGGTGAATATTGCGCTTCAGTGTGGGCCAAAGCCCAAATGGAATAGCCGAAGTCCTGCTGAATGGCCCGAAGGCTTTTATATTACTCCCGACTCTTGCAGCTTGCAGGGATATTAACCTAGGAAAAATAAGCCAATCCACTCTTTCATCTTCTTTGTTTATTACAATAGCCATAAGGAAAGAATAGGAGGAAGCGACTGTATAGGGCTTGCTGTTTAACACTCTTATGCCCATTGGGCCTAATTAAACAGAATTCCTGGTCCTAGGCCATAGACGTCTGACTTTTGCCTCTCTCTCTTATATCAATACGATAATTCATATTCTACACTAAAAGAAAGAATGGGTGCAGGAGTCAATGAACCTTTAGATCCGGAAGTTTCTGTTTTAGTCACTAGACTGCTTCTATTTATATATTATATGAGTTCTTACCTTATCCTTTTTCTTATCCTTATATCAGTTCCTACGTTATTCTTATCTTATAGGGAGAGCAAACTCAATTGGACCTATATAATGGGTGAGTCGCCAGACTAGATAAGACAATTTTTTTGTCTAACAAAAATAATTTACACTATCCTATGCAGAGAGGAAGTTAAATTGAACCTGTATGGAGGATGAATCGCTAAATTAGACAAGTATAGATGAGAGCTCTAAAAGGCTCTTCTTAACCATCGGACCAAATTCAATGATTATATCAAGTGAAGACTTCGATGAATCATATTTTTGGGTTAATCTCGTTTGTCCTATCGTTTCCTAAATGTTTTTTTTATCGAGACCATAACTATTGTATAATTTATTCTATCCTACATTAGAGGAGAGGAAGAGCCTAAAGAGGCTTATATTGGGGACTACCAGATATATATACAAACCTTACTAAATCAAAGAGGTGCTCTTGTACCACCATTGAATTTTTTTCACTGCAGGTGAAAATTGAACTCTTACCTACAGCTCAAGAAAGGACTTAAGTCCCACTTGGCAGCCACTGAGCCACCAAGCTCAAGGAAAACATGAAAAGTGCACGACGTGGTCAATTTTTAACAAACCACTAGGCCAATGGCTTAGTGGCCACCAGGGAGGGGTTTAAGTCCTCACCTGCAACGAAAAAAATCTAAGAATTATGCTATAGCACTTTCTTGATTTAGTTGGGTCTGTATACTCCACGTCATTGCTGACCAAAAAAAAAAAAAAAAAGGTCAATTTTTAACAGATGCAGCATATGTGTCCATTGGTGAATGTTGAGTACCTCACCTACGTGTGGGTCAGAACTCTGATGATGGACTTGGCTGACTGAACATTTTTCATTTTGTGGGAAAAAGAAAAGGAGAGAAATTAATCAATCGTCAATCGACACATGGGAGGACCACGGCACCATGTGACTGAGGAAGCTGTCAGTGGATACACGTGTGCTTTAATGACCTTGTTATCACCGCTCAGACAGTACGGCCAGTCGGCCAACCCCTCCCGGCCGGCCCCCCCCCTCCCTCCGCTAACTGCCTTCGTTTCTGACCTCTAGATCCCGCAATCAAGAATCTGAGCAATTTTCAGCTTGTAGTTTTTAATTTCTCGTGTCTCTTTGATTGGTACATTAGCAATAGCAATGGGACTTTAACAAAAATTTATACTAATGAATAACAATGAAAGTAAAGTCGATCTAGATACCCTAAAAAAAAAAAAAAAGAAGTCCATTTAGATGAAATTACACAATTTGCCTGATTTCTTTTTATTTTCCTATAAATGCTGCTATAAATGTAAGGCTACCTCTTTAGTTCAGTGCGTGTCTGTGTGTGTGCGTGCGTGCGTGTTTATAAGATTTAATTTGGTATATATCTCTTTTAGTTTGGCCCCAAATCTCACCTGCATTTGAAGGTTAAGTAGAATTTCTCTACTTATAAATCCTCGGGAAACAAGAATCCTGTGTTCATAAAACTATATAAATTTCAAGCTCAAACTCGCTTAACATACTAATCTGATTGTAAGAAAAGTACATTTGAAGAAACTTTGAAGCTCTTTTCATTTGTTGCCTGCATCCATAACCTCATTCAAAAGCCTGTCCATGCTTTCAAAAGCAGATCATTACGCGATCTCTGAGTTTTTGCTACCAAATTCAATCTGGGAGCATATACGTTGATTGAATTTAAAGGCCGCTAAGTTTTGGCTACATCATGTTAATGCTCAGATCATTCGGAAGCTGTGATTTAACAGTATTTTTATCTTCTGAAGAGATATTTGTCATTGTCTTTCTTAAAGTCGAGGTTTTGATTAACCAGACCAGATGGGCCTGTACATCTTCTGCAGGATTTCTCTAAGAACCGCTCATTGCATTTTGTCCTTTGCAGCCTGTTCACGGAGACGGATGAATACCGCCTCAGCGATCCATTGGATTAATCACTGAGGCAGCCAAGTTTGAACAGGTCCACCATGTTTGTTTAAAGAACAGGGTTGTAATTACTTTGCGTAGTATATATACATACATCTTATCTGCAGATACAGGTACCAAAAGAGCCTCGCGCTTTCCTCGAATGTTAGTAGTTGACTTTTCTACCATAATCACAATTAACTCGAACTAAAGCAAAACCCTAGGCAACAAAGCTCCAGTTTAAGATATTGTTAACTAAAGCATTGTCTCCAGTATCGTCTAATTAAACCCTACCCTAAGAAGGGACAAAAAAAGACGTTAAAGCATTTGATTAATTATATTATCGCAAAAGTGTCCCACTGGAATATATATAATGTTGTCAAAGTTGTCACTTGAATGACTTGGCCCCCCACCAAAAAAAAAATGTTGCTACTTGAATGTCTTCTTCTTTGTGATGCATCTTGTAGGGAAAATGAACAAGATCTGCATCTTTCCAATCAGCCCAAATGCCATAGGACTAAAGTCTTTAATTAACCGAAGAATCAGCTGTTGAAGTCTTGCATGATGAACATATATAGTCAATATATAGCATTCTGGCGGTGGCATATTTTGCTCGAGTTGTGTGGCTGGCATGAATAGGAATCTATTCGAGTATAACAACATAGAAAAATAAAACTTTTGATGCATTATGCAATCAATCCTGATCAGTATAATCTCCATATACATGATTGCAGTTCTTAGTACCATTTTTTTTTTTTAAAGGTGGCTAGAGTAACTAATAATTTCTTTGGGTTAGAAATGCTTATGCAATCAAGATTCCATGATTGTCTTGGCAAAAGTTTTCTTTTTCATTTTAATTTTGCTTTCTAGGTCGGCTTTTAAATGTCTAAGAGGGTAATTTTTCTTTACCCTAGTCGTGAACAGTTGGCACCTGGCATCACATTCCTGTATAAATAGCCAGGCAGTGGCATTTGTATCCTCTGCACATGTGCTAACTACTTAGCCAGAAGCAGTGATGGAAAGCACAAACAACGAGTTGCACTTCGTTTTCATGAATTATGATCCTGAATATGAGCGCCTTCGATCCAGCAGGTTTGTCTTTTGTTTTTCACCTAACTTGCTGTTTATTTTTCTCCATTATGAAGAAACCATTTCAACAAAAATAAGTGTATTAACAACGGTTTCGTCATTAATATGTGATTTCCTAAACATGTGGATCATATGCATCAACATTCTTTTCCGTAGAACGAAGAGGGGAGCGCATGAACTTCATTTGTACTTAAGCAAGAAGCACGATGATTTGTTGGCGAATACCCTCGAACCTGGCAGCTACAAGAAGACTCTGTCATTGGTCATCGTTGACGGGTTCGCGGTAGAAATCACTGATGATCAAGCAAATGTGCTTAGATCTGCTAAAGATGTCAGGCTTGTGGAGAAAAATCAAGAGCTTGCTTGATGCTAAACATGTGGAAAACACTACTATTTCATGCTGCTCTTCGTAGGTAGCACACTTTAGTGCTCTTTCATCATTGCAGGTAGAAGTTATGGGAAAACAAGTACGAGAAGGCGTAGTATAAGATACTAGGGTTTTATGATGCAAGATTGGGTGGAAGTGTTGAGCATTGTAAGTGATGAGCAGGCACTAAGGACTAGGATATTTCTCTTTGGAGATAATTTTACTGCCTGTCCTTCGGCCTTCTCCTACGGTGAAGTCTGTTCCTTTAATTTTTTTTTTTTTTTGGGTGCTCTTGGTGTAATTATTAGAAATCATAACATGATAGTTATCGTCTACAATCTGGGATCTGGAGCTCATATCTAACAGTTCTTCTAGCCAAAAGATTGCACATACATTCCTGCATTTTTTAAGGTCCTAATTACATGAACCATACATTTTGCTTTCTTGTCAGCTTACACTTTCATTGGGAAGCACCTATTTCTATGAAGCCGGATCTGTTCCACAGAAATTAGAATGAAAATAAGAAAGAGACTCAATAAAACTGCAACTTTATTTATTTATTATTACGACTAGCATTGGTCATAAAGTCAAGAGTAACCTGTGTTAGGAATATTGTTGTGTTAATGAGTCGAGTAGTTGAATGGTTACCATTTGATGCAGTAATTACTTAAAGAAAGTGTGTGTGACTTGGTTTAGGATTGATCAAGTTATCTTTATTGTGCCTAAACACAAGGAAAGGATTTGCTATTTTCTACCACACTCACAAGGCAAAAATAGACAATAACATCATTCTCTACTACCCCACAAAAAATGTTAAAAAATAGCAGTCATTGCTCATCAGATATACTCCCTTAGGTAACAGTCTACAGAAATATGATTCTTATGTTACTAGTAACACATACCAAGAGTCCAAGATCCATCGCATTGAGCCAATGCCTAATATTTCCAGTTTCACTTTCGAAGTCTTGTGTGGATGCATGTGTGTGTTTGTTTTAAATATTTCTCATCAGCCAATCACGAATCAAGCAATAACTCGAAAGAATAAGTCAATGACTCCGTCAGCTGGATTAAATTCATTATCCATAGAGAAACATAATTATGCTTTCAACACCGTTCCCTATTCATAGTTAATATGCTAATTGAAACAGTATAAATAAATAAATGTGTGCGTGTGCGTGTGTGTGTTCAATGTTATTTTAAACCGAGCAAGGCAAATCAAACCTAAAGAAGGGATACTGATGAAATGGAACACGATCACACAGAGCGAGTGTAGGTGTATATGTGTGAAATGTGAAGCAGCAGCACCAAGATCAGAGTGGTTTTGAGTCTTCTGACAGCTTAAAATTAAAAATGCTACAAAGAGGTTGACAGTTCCTAGCTAGTGTACTGGGAGAAGTATGATTTGAAGTTCAATCAGGGTTCCCCTGAGAATCCTGATACACAAGTCCAGCTGCCAATTTCTCGCTTTCTTCTTCCACACAAAACATGCGGACAGAAACAATGAGGTTCGATAAACGAAGAAATGCAGATAGATAGATTCCTTCTGATTAAGTTAGATGTGATACATTCATGCATAGGCCCCGTCCTTCCATCCCCACTTTTTCACTATCTTGTCCTTACGGATCCTACGAGTTGCAGAAGAGGACGACAGAGTTTCTACTTCTTGCTATATTATGCGTTTCCATTTTCAA
Source organism: Coffea arabica (assembly GCF_036785885.1). NCBI lineage: Eukaryota > Viridiplantae > Streptophyta > Magnoliopsida > Gentianales > Rubiaceae > Coffea > Coffea arabica. The sequence continues at coordinate 45,352,380 of NC_092325.1, read as the reverse complement.
CAAAGATGTTTGAAAGAGAACCAAAAAAGCTGACATGCATGGTGATGGCCCTGGTGCCTGGTGGTGGGTGGGGGGTCAAGCCACTACTTACTCATCACATGCATCCCCAACGGCACTGTTTTGTCAAAGTTCTGTGGTACCACCTCCACAACCCCTCTCCACTCGCTATTTTACTAGTACTACTATTACAAGTATGTTGGAATTTTAAGTCCAACTTTTTGTGTTGATGGAGTAATTTGATAATTGTCACACTTTTACACAATTAGTACGCCTATCACCGATCGTGAGCCTTCGGTATGGTAGCCTGTCGAATCCTTGTTCTCTAACGCGAGTATGCGTAATGTTTTGAGATGATACCAAGGAATGTAGCTGCTCCAGACCAGAATAAAATTTCTCAAGCATTCAAATTAATACGGACTCTCCCTCCAAGAATATCTTACCAATTATTGAATTAGGGCTAACAACTTAACATCAATCATGGATAGGTAATGCATGTGTTAACCCTTGGAGATTGTTTCTTACCATGTATTTATCGTATCCAAATGGGTAGCAGGAAGAAAAAACTAGCACAAATATTTCCAACCTGATCAGAGAACTTAATTTTGGCAGGGTCGGAGGAATAGTTGCTCAGGAGCCACTTGATTCTAGGCTTCCAGCTGCAGTGATAACTGATAACTAAACTATATGCGGTAACATTGGCTAGCATTATCCACTCTCCCCAAGCGCCTCAGCTCGGGCGCTCTTGAAGAGTCAAGTCGATCGGAAGCCCTTGAGGGAGAGTGAGCAATGAAAGCCATTGGTAATGCGAAACGATTCTCAAACTTCTGAAACGATGGTTGTCGGCATGATCATCATTTTTTGGCACAAGCACGCAAGACATGACCTGTTCAATATTCCCCCAAGAGCTTCTCTAGCCTTGAGGCACGTTAACCCCTGTTAAATTATTGGGGCCATTCGTGCGTGGCCCAGGTCGGGGAAGCCCTTGAGGGAGAGTGAACAACCAATGCCTTGAAGAATGAAGATTCTTGTGTATCCTTTTTGGTCTATGAGACTCTACACCTTGCTCCATGGACCAGGATTCGACAAGCAGCCCTTTATATAGACCTTAGTAAAGAGGACATCTCTAATTCTTTTTCCGATGACTGAGAAACTCAGACTTTTTCGTTACTAAAGTTGACCTGCGAGAAACCTTCAAAAGCCGGCAACTTTTGAAGGCTCCCGCAGACCTTAATAAACCCAAACCCCAAACCCCCCCGAACCGATGTGGGATAGAAACCCCACAGGGGTGCCCCGCTGCTAAGAAGTAAAGACCCCCCAGACACCCACTGAAATGGAGAGATCACCTCCCCGAGGTTTCTGTCTTTTTCCGATGACTGAGAAACTCAGACTTTTTCGTTACTAAAGTTGACCTGCGAGTTCAAGAATGGAGAAAACGTGAACCGATCGACAGGGTATGATGGTAGGGTCTCCATATCTTGCCTTGTTATCTTTATCGGCATCGTCAAATCCCACTGCTTCCAAAAAGAGCTGGCAAAAAGGATAAAGGTATAGGCTAAATTATTTGCCTATGATCAACTGGCTTTTAAACTTTAAATCCACTATGGCTCAAATGGTATTCTCCACGTGAAAACTAATTTTTCAGCCATCTATTTGCACTAAAGAAGATGGAGGGACTGTCACAAACAGATGGTATTAAGATTAATACACATCCGAGTTCGACTTATTCATGAAGCAAATACAACTTATATTCTCAATTTGTAACTCTTTAGGCATTATGACTCTAATGCGAACTGGCAATATAGTGACTGAAAGTAATACGTTACTATAGTAAAGAATCAAATAATTCAATGGATAGATATAGATGCGCTTAAAGGCTTTTCATTAAACAAAGACCAAAGAGAATTTTGACTTTTGCAAATAATGGAGTACGGAGATCACTCAGACACCTACCTTGAGAAATTGAAAGTTTCCAAACCCACCACAGAAACAGCGCTAAAGGTTAAACAGAAGTTGGCCCCTAAGAACCACGACTGGGCAATCAACTATTAGATTAATAAACAAAGGGCAAACTTAAGGCATCTCAAAACCATATCCAGCAAGGCTTGAAAGATAACACAGATGCGATTCCTCTGTATTTGATTGACATTCGCTTTTGCTGGCTAAAACATATTATTTGACATTTGTCGGAATCTTCATGTCCAATATGTTCAGCGAATTAACCAACTACCCCCGCAGTAGTTGGCTATCGCATATCTTGTGAGGCGGAAGGTCAAGAGTTCAAACCTTACATCTAAATTTGAGGCAAACTTGGAGACTTAACTACGCAACCCCCGAACCCCTTAGAATCGATGTGGGACTAGGGGAAAGTTATTGCAAATTGAAATTTTGTACAATTGATACAGGTATTGCACTTTTTTTAGAATGTGCTATACGTTTACAATCGTGGTTGTATTAAATTATTGATTTAGCGTATAAGAACAAAAATTACGTGTACAACACAGAAATGTAAACATACGCAAAAACATATAAAATGAACAATAACCACATAATTGTACGAAAATTTTGGTTGTACTGGCCCCTTCTCCAAGGGGAACAATATTAGATTAGTTTATTGAGTTACAAAGGCTTAAATATCTAAAATTAGGATTTCTGAAATTTGTGGAGACAAAGTGCCTGTTTGATAACATAAAAAAGTGCTGAAACTGAATCCATTCAGACATTAAGAGGTTTTGGGTGTTTGATAAATAAAAATTCACCTGCTGAACTTATTAAGTGGTGCTGAATTTGTATGTAGTTTTTTCAGCACAAGAATCATAACTGAATGCTTAATTCGATAAGAATCAAGAGATTTACTTCAACTACTTTATCTTATCTACCAAATCTATCCCTGTTTGTTAATTACATTCAAAATCCTTATCTAATTAAACAACCTAATATTCTCTATTCAAAATCCTTATCTAATTAAACAAAACAATCTGATATTCTCTATTCAAACAATCATTTCTAAATTTTTTAGGTCGAATTTATATGTTATATGAATTATTGGATTGTAATGTTTCTTTTAATGTTTTGCATAATATATTTCTTCTTTTATATTAATTTGATTTAAAAATAAATATTGTCTTTTTTATACCTAACAATTTCAAGCTAATTAAATCATAGGTTCTATTTCCTTTTTGGATTAAAAGATATAAGGGCAAAATTGTACAATTTAGCTTATTAAGCATTAAGTTATGAATATTTATCAAACAGTATAAATAGATTCAACATTAAGATTCAGACATTCATATATCTCTTTTCAGTGTTTAAAATTCAGCAAATTAATTATTTCAGTATTCAAAATTCAGATTCAGTGTTATCAAACGGAGCCAAAGATAGAATGTATGACAGTAATGTTTACTAGTATTCTCAAAATTTGGGGAACAAATATTTAATCATCTCAAAATTTACTTTTGGGGGGGGGGGGGGTTGGCAAATATTCAATCAAAATAAAATTTTAAGATAAAATTCGTACCATAAATACCATTTGAATACCAAGGCATACATAAATTGGAGACCTCTAGTGTAAATGGGTTGGTATGAAATTGACCCAAGGTATATATATATTGCTGAGATCTGAAAGGCCACTAAATGGGCTTAGCGCCCAAAACTTTTAAAAATATGGGCCTGTGGCTGTGAGTCTGATGCCCAAACTTGCCCAATATTCCCCCCCCCCCCCCCAAATCTTATGGCGCGAAAATCACAGCAAGAATCGAGAAAAGTAGGAAGTATGAAGCTGCTGAATTGATGAATTCAGAAAACCCATTTCTTAAATCTTCTCATCTTCGCTTCTCTCTATCTGAGAATAGTGTCAGCTATGCGGGCTTCAAAACGTCGGCGCACGAGCAGCCAGAGCCTCGAAAACGATCCTAAGGAACAAAATGCAGAAGAATGGCGGGAAGAGATGACAGTCAATACCAGCGCATCTGTGAAGGGTAAGAAAGACAATTCATCACCTGTAATTGTCTTTGCTCATGGCGCTGGTGCTCCTTCTTCCTCTGACTGGATGGTCAGGTGGGTCCCGCGTTTCACCTTCCTCTACTGGTTTTGTGTGAGCGCGCTTTGGCTATATTGAATCTTCTTAGCTTGTGAAATCGACTTGTATATTTCTGGAAACCTAATAAAAAAACATCAATATTCCTTTATTTTGTAAATAACCCAACTTAATAGTATTCTAAACCAGATGGAAGAAGATGTTGCACAAGGCACTAAATGCTGTTGAAGTTGTAACCTTCGATTACCCATGTAAGCTGTTCCTTTTTCTTGCCAATCCCAACTGTTGTAGTACTTCCTTTGTTTTTCTCGGTCACATGGTTCCTGTTAATATGAGAAATGATAGTGGGCATATTATTGTGTTCGATTAGGAGGTATAGTTTGAAGTTAGTGAGTAAAAAATAGCATGATGTTTTTATGGTGTTTCAAAAAGTTTGAATTTTTAAGGTAAGGCTGTTGGTTGGATTTTTGGCAGATATTGCTGGAGGGAAAAGAAAGGCTCCTCCTAAGGCAGAAAAACTGGTTGAATTCCATGCAGATATTGTTAGAAAGACGATGCAGATGTACGCTGGGCATCCGTTGATCATGGTTGGGAAATCCATGGGTTCTAGGTAACACTAGTTCTTGCGTTATTCTTCTTCAGTTTGTGACAAAGTTGTGGAAGTCTTATACATTGTCTTTCTGTTTGTAAGTTTTCTTCAATTGTGGCCAAGGCAATGGTCCTTACAAAGTTTACTGGTTTGCTGATGAGTAAATCTCCAAAAAAGCAGGAACCAATCAACTTTTGGAAATGACTGGGTACAGCATGAAACCTCATATACTTATGAGTCTGTCAAATGAGATTTTTTGCACTCTATCATCCTAGCCGAGTGAGACAATTATAATATTTTGCAGAACGGCTATCTATAGTTTTGACTACTTTTTATTGAGACTATTCCTGGCTGTATGTATGGTACATGATGCAGATCTTTTTGTCATGGCTTTGGGTGTATAGGGTAAGCTGCATGGTTGCTAGTGGTAAAGAAGTCGATGCTTTGGCAGTAGTTTGTTTGGGCTACCCGTTAAAGGTTGGACATCATTTACATCTGATTTTATTTTTTCTGGTAGTTTTACTAGTGATGATCTGGTCCCTTTTTATGCATATCAGATGTTTTCGAACTGATCTTTCAATTTGTATTCTGCAATTAAGCAATGGTCGATTCCATGTATTGTCTCTGCACGAGCTGGAGATCAGTAGTCTTTATTTATGTAAGTTAGGCAGATGCGTCATGGTGCATCTTACTTGGGTATTAAAGATGAAAAGAACTTATCCAATTAAGACTTCTTGCCTTTTTTGGCAAGCAGATTTTTGAGACTTGAGCAAGTATAAACATTCTGGAGGACTAAATTTCATAGGCAAAGGCGAAGGAGTGTGAATTTCCATTTAAGCCATGAAAACAAGTTCAAAAGCCCTTTACCCTTTATATTAGCACTGGGCAGTATTTTAATGTGGCCAAAAGTAACTGGGGAGTACAAAAACAAATTGCTATAGCTTTATCTGTTGAAGTCTCTGTTTCTGTGTGTGTATGTATGCATGTCTGCTTCGGTGCACAAATTTACATTCTTCTACTCAGTTTAATCCCTCTCAATTTCAGGGGATGAATGGTGCAGTACGAGATGAAACACTGTTGCAACTCAAAGTTCCTGTCATGTTTGTACAGGTGACAAGATGATATCTTCTGCTTTTTTTTTCCCCTTTCTTTCTTTCCCATTATGTGGAAATTTTCCCTGGTTGAAAAGCATGAATCTGGCTTCTATTCTGATATTTGCTTTGGTTTCCATCTTTCTTGTACTCTGATACTGAATATTTACATGGCTGGTTCAATTGAAGTTATCACTGCTAATTGCATTATAGGCTCCTCAATGTTTAAGCATAATTTTTCCTGCAAACATGAAATTTTAACTGTATTTTCTGCTGTGTCATACTTGGCTGTGGGTTACATAACATTCAATCATAAAGGGTAGCAAAGATGGGCTTTGTCCACTGGAGAAGTTGGACGCTGTAAAGGAGAAGATGACTGTAGTCAGTGAATTGCATGTTATTGAAGGTGGTGATCACTCTTTCAAGATTGCTAAGAAGCATCAACAATCATCTGGAACTTCTCAAGATGAAGCTGAAGACTGTGCAATCCAGGCTATAGCTACTTTTGTTTCCAATCTTTTAAAAGGAAGGTGACAAAGTGGCAGCTTAACCCTTTTGGTGGAAGAGTATTTTGTTTGTCAGATGGGCACGAACATATTTGGTTGACATGTTCTGCCGAGCTATCAATGTTTTTGTGCATATGTCTTGGTTATTACAAGGAGATGCTCTCTCTATTATTCACTAAAGCTTTTGTTGCATGTATGCTCCTAGAAAACAAGTTATTAGGATTTTGTGAGTTTTCATTTGGTCGTCGCAGGAGGATGTGGATTGACTACTTGGATCCTCGGAAAACTTTGAAGTGCAAAATTTGTTACTGTTTGTCTATATGGATACACATAATATGTTTATTTCTTTTATTTTATATCATTTTCCTAATTTATCGTGTTTCTGGTAAATACAAGTAACATCTGTTCTCTAGTATAATCTCATCATTTGACTCTCATCCAGGGACACTTTGTGCGTGAACTTCTGAATGGTACCTATCTAAGGCAACTTGGGATCCTCCGTGACATGTTTTCTATGCCAATTCAATGCCACCAAATTTGATCCAATTTTGGTTTTGTTTCTTTTGCTTTTTTTTTTTTCTCACTTGAGTTATTCAGCTCTTTACATGATGACAGATCATTCAGTGCCTAGAACGCTGCATTTGTGCTGACAACCTATTGCTTTCCTGAAATTTGTGCTTTCTAGAGTTTCTGTAATTTGGTTGGAAGTGCCCATTTACTATTTTCAGAAAAGAATTTACTTTTAAACCTCTTGTAAAGCTCTAAGCAAGATGCCTCTGTAGAGAATCTACCGATGGTTGAGTCAAAAGATTTTGCGATCATAGTCTAGCTAGATTTTAAAAAAAAAAAAAAAAAATTGATCAGTACCATTTACCCATACTCGTTTCTTCAAGAGCATTGTTGAAAGTGTGGCCATTCAGAGAATCTCAAAGTGATGGAACATGGAATAAATGAATAGGAGTCAGGCGAATGTTATCATCAGGGAATCAATTCTCCCAAACGCGTGCTTCGCAGGAAAAGGAGATTCGGAGTATAGCGTGACGGGGGGGGGGGACTGAAAGCAATCCCACTAACACTCCACAACTATATGTAAGTTCTGATCAACAGCTCGAAAGCTCAAGAAGCACTAGCAAATTAGCAATCAGAATCGGAACGGAGGCCGGCCAGAAACTGAACTTCAATGGCTTCAATGCAATGCCATATGCCTGTTGAGCAAACTTACACTCATGTGGAGTCTACTGTCATCAGCCAGAAGACAACCACTGAGACTTCCCAAAAGGCTAACAATGAACACTCTGTCACCAACAAGGTGAAGGAGATGGCTAATTCGGCCCGCAAAATATTCACTGAGCACAAGCACCAAGAGCATAATGGGCAAAATGGTGAGCATCACAGTCACAGACATCATGCACAGCATGGTGCGGCCAAGAATCACGTTTCACTCCACCATGACCATGAGAGCCACGCTACAAGCCATGTTCAGCAATCGGCATGTCAAGGATCACAAATGTATGCAGCTAATGCTGCAGCAAATGACAAGAAAAAGAAGGAAGGCCATGGAGGCCATTTCATTGCCAATATTGGCGAGCACATAAAGAACATGAAGAACAAAATGAATCACAAGGCAGGCAAGTCCAGTGATGGAAGCAGCAGCGACGATGAGAGTGACAAAGAAACTTCTGCAGAGGTGTGTGTTTCCACTGTGTGCTAGCTTATTATATGAACTGATATCCCATGTAATGCATGTCTAATACTAAAATACAAGAGGGAAATATGGCAACTAAGAATTGGCCGTCATTTTAAGACAAGGAGACTTGATCAGTGGGTCGTATTCTAATCTGTTGGTTTTTTGGGGCATGAACTAAGAAACAACACCTTAGTGTTACAAAAAAAGCTTATAAGAGACTTGTATTGAAGATGGAAAATGAGCTTATGTTTTACATTCATCAATTCACTATTTATAGTGATTACATGAAACAAACTAGCAAACTATCCCACTAACAATTATCCTAAAAATCTCAACAAAATATAATCTCTTTCTACTAGCAAATCTTATCTAAAATATCTGTTAACAAACCAACATGATCTTTTGTTAACAAATATCCTTATTTTTCTAATAACTAAATTATTTTGATATCAAACATAATCTAGCAAAATATGTAGGAAAAGTTGCATATCTCAACACTCCTCCTTGCCACTTTTGCTGCAGATTTTGAATTGTCTTCTCAAATCTTTGAATCTTGTTTTGGACGAGACTTTTGTAAGAAATTCTGCAATTGATGATTAGCCTTGCAATGAACTTCTTCTTTTGTCTTCTCATGCCAAACTCCACATAAAAGATGATTTTTTTTAATGTTTCCAAATAACTTTCTCATAGGTTTAAAATGGAACATCTTTTGACGATGTTTGAACCTATATAGAAAATATGAAATTTTGCATGATTCTTCATTTTGCCATCACCATCAAAATCTGTAGACCCAAAAACAGAAATGTTATAATCTTGATAAATATCAGGAATCAATCTGATATCTCCTGACTTATCAATGATCTCCTCCTGAATTTTTTCAGGATCTGGATTCTTGATTTCATCATCATGTTCCACTTTAGAATTGTCAAAATTTGACCAATTCATAGTGAAACTTCTCCTTTCTATTTTAATTGAGAATAATTTATTCTCAATCAAATCATCAGCCATTATCCTTGTGAAAACAGCATCAAAAATTGATATGTGAATGCTGGCCTTGGATCTCTGTCTAACTGCAACTCTGTGGTCTCTAATTTGTGTATCCATCAGCTCTTCAAATACTGATGAAACAAAATTCGTCTCTACCATATCTCGTAGATCATTGACTACCAAATAAGTCCAAAATTTTATGGCCCAAATTTGGTAAGTTTCACCACTAAAAGTTGAAATGTTTGACAAAAAGTTCTTTCCTGTCATGGCTTTGAACTTATAAAGGATCCTCACTAATGCACTCACTCTAAAAAAAAGACTCAGACCCTTAAGATATAGGCTCTTGATACCACTTTGTTGGTTTTTTGGGGCATGAACTAAGAAACAACACCTTAGTGTTGCAAAAAAAGCTTATAAGAGACTTGTATTGAAGATGGAAAATGAGCTTATGTTTTACATTCATCAATTCACTATTTATAGTGATTACATGAAACAAACTAGCAAACTATCCCACTAACAATTATCCTAAAAATCTCAACAAAATATAATCTCTTTCTACTAGCAAATCTTATCTAAAATATCTGTTAACAAACCAACATGATCTTTTGTTAACAAATATCCTTATTTTTCTAATAACCAAATTATTTTGATATCAAACATAATCTAGCAAAATATGTAGGAAAAGTTGCATATCTCAACATAATCTCTAAGATGTTTTTGTAAGAACAAGAAATTACTCTTTGTCCGGTTGATGGTACTAATTAAAGTTTGTTTTTTGGGTGCAGAACTGAATGCTGCTGGGAAAGATCAACGAGGAGGGATGAAACTATATAGCAAGGGACTAAAAAAATATGAAGCAGAAGCTACAGAAGTACCGAATTCTCAAGTCAATTGCTATAAAAAAAAAGCAAATTGAAAATGTTTTATCCTCCTAATTCTGAAACAGTACGAAGGAGATAAATCCTGGCTTACAAGTGTATAAATAAGGCTACTTCAAGGTTGAAGTTTCTGCAGCAAAACCTTTACTATTTAAATTACATCGCCCATTCAATTCAGTGCTGAACCAACCATTTGTAAGTTGGATGGCGGATCCAAATAATCGTTAGCTGACGTTCCTTCTGTGAGCTGAGCTCTCAATGAATGAATCCCTCCTCAGTTTTTTTTTGACAACAAATCTCTCTATAGTCTCAGGTTTTTTTTTACCACTAAAGTAAACAAACTTTGCAAGAAGACACGGCTATAGAGACTCCCATTGAATTTTACGCGTTAATGGCTTGTAACCATACAAAATTCGTAGGAAATTATATACTACTGCTGCTTTATCCTGGTGACTGGAGAGGTGCTCCTTATTTCTGAATATTGGCTGCCTCGTTGAAAATGTTATCATTAGTCAAATTCTATAATCCACTAGCCGTATACTGCTATTATTCCTGCGCGGGAGGAAAAAAAAAAAATTAATTTCTCGTTTTTTTTTCCTAGTGCTTCGAAGCTTCACCATTGTCCTTGGTGCGATTTAAACTCCGGCGAAGTATATTGCTTTTATGTTACAGCTGGGAAGAACTGGTTGGTATATATCGCGGTGTGAATACTCTATAAATTGTAGAGCTGAAATCTACACTCTTTTTAATAATTGAAAGTAAGAAATTCTCCACTACTCAGATCTTGATGCAAGACAAGAGAGGCTTTCATATGCATGTCTAATCTGTTCCCTTATAGGAATAAGAGTGGAGTACAAATGGTACATTTTGAAAAGAAGAAATCCTTCGAGGCCTATCTTGAAATATTATGGACACAACATGTTTTCTTTTCTTTTCTTTTCTTTCCTGGTGAGTCTTGGATTTTTTTTTTTTTTTTTTTTGTGGGGTGTCCGGGTCAATTCTTACGGGGCCCGACTAATCCCCTGCGACCCGGGCCCGGTACCCCATCCCGGCCCGAACACGCTAAGTGCGCGGAGGAATCCAACAGAGCGGAGACTCGAACTTGTGACCTCAAAATTCACTGGTAAGAGACACTTCCCGGTGAGTCTTGGATGTTCAGTTAAATTCGTTAATATAGACAAGACCGGTGGCAGATGCATACATGTAATATTAACAGTTTTTTCTTTCTTTTAAATACTACTGTATTATAATAGTAACTTACCGCTTATATTTTTTTTTTTCGACGAACCATCCTGCCTATTCTCAATCATATATAATAGTAACATAGTTAGGAACTCTTTCCTCAAAAACAAATAAAAAAAAAAAGGTTAAGAACTCGATTTACGAGTGGGACTAGTAGTTAAACTCACCAACTCTGATCCTTTGTTTTTCATTTTTGCTGGAGTGCGGTGGGGTGGGGGGGGGGGGGGGGGGGGGGGAGGGGAGGGCGGTATTAGAATTGGAATCTTCATAATTTGGCCATTGAACGAAGTACTAGTATGTGGTGTCGTAGCAGTGAGAAGCTGCAATCAAGAAACCACGCGGAATGACGTATGAGGATTTATCTAGGCAGCTGCATATCCAAATCACCTAAATCCCTTTCTCTGACTTGGTAAGCTCCTCCAAACTTCAATCATGTGCGCCACGAATTTGCTGTCAAAAAGTATTTTCAGAGAAAGGAGGAGAGAAGGAAAGAAAGGAGGCCCATTTGGTTTGGAGCTTTGAATTGGTCAGCACTTGGACCTTACCAGTTACCACTGCATTCCTCCCTCCCCCCCCCCCCCCCCCCGGCCCGGTTTTTCTTCCCCCGGGGTGTTACATTCTAGAATCTGATAAATCTAGTCTCAACGTTTCCAGTTCCAATTGTCAACAATTGTGGAGTAAATAATATATTACTACTAAATAAGCGAAATTTATTTTTTCATGACAAATTGTAGAAGATTAAGTTCTTATGCCTTAGGCATTCTTTTGGATGAGGAACGGTGGTGTTTTCCTCAGTGCAATTGAGTATTAGTTGTACAGCTTTTCGAGTCTTTGTTCTCGCGCATATAAATTCCCTTTTTAATGAATAAAAAAATCCTATCGTTTCGAGAAAAAAAAAATTTATGTGCTTCAAAGTTAGCAATAATTGGTGTCCATGATGGTGTGTGTAAATTGGGAACTTTTTTTTTTTTTTTTTTGAGGATTAAATTGAAAATTTCAAACATCCAATGCTACATGCACTATTCTAAACAATTGAAGTTACCAATCTCGGTACATATTATTAAAAAAAAAAAGGTGGAGGAGGTACACTTAGATGGAGAGGGGACTTGCCACTACCGCTTACCGGAACTCAAACCTTAAACGTGCTTTTTGAAACTGTTTCAAGGAAAAAGAACCCTTTTGAATTGGTCAGCATTCTTCCTTAGTTCCACTGCCACACTATTCAGTAAGAGTACGTTTTACTTCTAAATTCCAATATGACCAAAGACCAATCTACGCGGAAAAACTCGGTTTCTCGGTCAAACTTCAACTCTCCCAGTCTTTTTCCACAGCCCCTCCTCTTTGTCAAGTATTCAAATCATATAGATTAATACTCAAAGGTGTCTGTCTCTTTAAATTCAAATCCATCACTCTGCTTCTTCCTCAGCACTCAGCAGCTGCGGCTTCTCTCATTTTCAGTAGCGTCTTAGCAGTTAGCAGTTGCACCCAACAGCGTAACCTCAGTTTAGTTGCCCAGAAACAAACTTCCAAGTCCTCCTTCCAAAATCACTCCACTCTGCAGCCTGGCAACTTCTTCATCGACCCTTTTGAGTTTGACAAAACATTTCCAAATTTTTTCTGCTCCACTTCTGCTCCGTCTCCTGCTTATGCTGCAAACTGAAAACTTCGACAGCAGCAAACTCGCGGACCGAGCGTCACTAATATAGCACTTGGATGAGATAAGCCATTTAAAGAAATCGAAGGCATTGTTCTTGAAACAGCAGTTAGTTGGGAACTATATCAAGATGGAGTACGGATCAAGCTGGGATTACTACACGCTGGTTAATGAGCTAACTCAAGGGATGGAGCAAGCTAAGCAGCTCAGAGTTCACTTGAGCTCAGGATATATGGAGCCTCAAGATTTGCTCTTGCAAAGGATCCTATCTTCTTATGAGAAAGCTCTCTCGATCCTCAAGTGGAATGGTGGCGGCTCGGTAGGACAATCACAGCCTACGCCACTGGCATCTGGCGCCCCGGAGTCTTCAATCTCGGTGGAGGGCAGCCCTCAGAATGAGGAAGCGAAGAACAACTTCAACGATTATCAGGACCTCAGAGATGTATCTAAGAAGAGGTGAATTTCGTCGAACTCAAATCTTATCACAACGCTTAAGTTTATGATAGGATGTCACTATGCTAAAAAATTCGCCATTAATCTTGCAGAAAGACACAGCCCACATGGACAGAACAAGTGAGGGTTAGCCCTGAGAACGGACTTGAAGGACCTGCTGATGATGGCTATAGCTGGAGAAAGTACGGGCAGAAGGACATTTTGGGAGCCAAATATCCCAGGTGAGCGCGGTCAATTTCCTTTGTCCTCCCGCATAAAAGTCATTGATAAAGCTACACGCTCGCTTATTATTTAAAGTTCAAACAAACAACTGTAACAAGTACACGACCGATGCGTACATCCAGCTGACCTGACTACCTTAACTAAACTGCACTAAAATATGTAAAACACTCTGCAAACATGAAAGTAACCCTTACCTAAGAAGGTGCTTGCTTTTCAGATAAACAATCATCTGCACGAAATGTAAATACTAACCCCTGTTTTCAATTTATCTGCAGAAGCTACTATAGATGCACATACCGCCACATGCGAAATTGCTGGGCAACAAAGCAAGTTCAGAGGTCTGATGATGATCCTACTCTATTTGAGATCACTTACAAAGGGACGCACGTATGCAACACGGGCACCAGCATTTCTGTTCCACAACACCCATCACCAGCAAAGCAAGAATTTAAACATAGTTACAATCACAATAACCACCAACAACCTCAACAGCCAAACCAGATCCTAATGAATTTTCGAGCAAATTTAAGGGTTAATACTGGGGATTCAGAGGCTAAGGAGATTGTATCCCCCTTCTCTTTCCCTTCAGCAACACATATGGATGATGAAAGTCAGCTCTTTCCAATGTCAGCACTTGTTGATGAAAACATCTTGGGGACTTATTCTCCATCCTTTGTCTCTCCAGCAACGTCTGGATCGAACTACTTCTCGATGTCACCCTGCCACATGGCAAACCTTGGAAGGATTAAAAATTTGCACAGTTCAGAATCTGATCTCACGGAGATCATCTCAGCCACTGCATCAGCTACCAATTCACCAATCGCAGGGTTGGATTTTTCAATTGACTCTGTTGAGCTAGACCCAAATTTCCCATTCAATGCGCCTGGATTTTTCACATGATCCCAGGCTTGAATGTAAAAGGAAGAGGCGAATAGGCAAACAAACTGGCCATGCTTCCAAAATTGATAATTTGAGCAACTAATCTTTCCCATTTTCACAAGTAGAATGAGAATGTGCCTGTACAAATTTGTACGTCAGCTAAATAATGCTAGCCAAGTTAGTATCCAGAATTGTTTAGTTATTTAGCCAAGAGAGTATCTAAAATTGTTTATGAACCTCATAATATAGAGGCCCATCTCTGAGTACAGGGGCCATAGCTATAACATTCCCATCTAGCAGTTAAGCTCTAGAAATGTTCTTTATGAATAGACCAGTGTTCCTGAGAAGCTTAAGAATCTTACTAACCACTAACCAGTCGCATTGGATTGACAACTTCTTGACAAAGGCTTTGCCGCCAACTGCTTCCTAGTATGTTGGTATCCATGGATATTGCCTTCAATTTGCAGGCCTTCACTGAACAGAAGTTGCTCTTGTTTGCCAAGAATTAAGCTAAGAGTTCTCAGATGAACAAAACCATGAACACAGATTATTTAATATGTATTTTCTTTTCTGTTTAGGTGTGTTCATAGGCCTTTCTTTAGCTAGCATAATTGCTCAATTATGTGCATGAGCGCTTGAGAATTAAAAGATAAAGTTGCTCCAAGGAAAGGAGATCAAAAATTCTTCGCATGGCACTATTTACGGTACCTGATATGAAAAATGTAACATGATTAATATTTTCTTCTGTCCTTTCTGGAGGGTGGATGGGGTTTCAGCTCCATTAATATTGTCTCAGGATGATTATTTAAACACGATACAGAATCAACCTGGAAAATTAGGTTCACAACCAAATTGCATGATTTTCGCAAACAGCAGACTGTCAATACTAGATCAAATGTATGCCAAAAGTTGTCCAAAGACAGAGGTGACGGAATTAGCTACGTATAAACATTGGCAAGGATAAGTATCCAATATAAAATGTCCGTTCTCTTAAAATTTGACATTGGATGACTTTTCCGTTTCAATACCAGAAGCCAAACTAGAGGAGGTTTCGTCTGCATTTTTCAACTTTCGAAGAGCTTGCCTCAGCCCGAGAACAACAAACAAGTTGGATAAAGTCAGCAGTGACTCAGCTCCACCATGCAACCAATCTACATTGGACAAGGAAGTTCCATATTGCACTTTTGCTGCTCAAGAGCACAAAATTTAGACAATTTTAGACTATGAGGAAGATGTACTTGATTTGCATCAAAAATTTTGATAAGGGACAGTAGTTACCATATATTCCAGCTGGGACTGGCAGAAATAACCAAGATGCAAAATGTTAGTGGTGTGGAATAGTAGCTCTCGGTAGCAAAAATATGAAGCATAGGATGGCAAAAGCAATTGCAGTCAATTTAATGGTAAGAAACTTCACTCAACATAGCGCACATTGTTCACTTTCCAAGTGGTACACCAAGTCAGGGAACTGATTGTTTAATTCCAGATGTTGAACCAGAAAACATTAAGAAGCCACTAGCAACTCATACCTAGTTTAGATTTGTTATAGTCATAATAGATAAGAAGGACAATCGGAATTAGAAATCAAAAGAGCAGAACTATTTGATTATTTGTAAATACAGTTATAGTTGGCAAAAGGATTAAGTATTGATGAATATGATAGATGGCTTTCTTTTGAAAAGAATACGCGGAAAAGGGGGAAAGACAAAGGGATAATTGCAACTTTCTTCATGTTCACACCCCAAAGAAAACACAAGAAATTCAGTGACAGGAAAAGAGCAAGAAACTCACTGGTGGCACCAACAAAGGCAAGCAGGAAATAGAATCCAAAAAGAGTGAGTTTTGGGGCAGACTTGGATTTGGTGATGTAATACAAGAAACCAATGTAGGGGAAAAGAGATAAAGCAAAGAGCGGTGGAGCTATGCTTTGTGAATCAACATTAGGTGCCCAGGGATCCACTGGCAAAAGAAACCCACCACACACTACAAGTCTCGCTCTATTTGCCAAGAATCTCCTGCCAAACTTGGATCGTTTGATTTTACTCCCAAGATTTGTCTGAGAAACGCTAGGCCGAAGTGAGTAAGAGTAAGAAGAACCCAGTGACAATTTGGGGCTCTTCAAACTCCAGAGAGGTTGTACGGAGTTCATCGCTGATATCATTTTTGCACAACGCGTAGTTTTACAGTTGTGTACCTGCAGTTCTGCGTTGGAAATTAAAGGGTGATATTGAGGAAAATTGTGTCTTTTTATTTATTTATTTTTGGAGGAAAATTGTGTTGGATATGAGCAGAGCCTTATCCTGTTTTCGAGAACTAAAATGGCCGGAGGGAAACCAGTAGGCCCAAATGCCCAGGTGCCAAAAGCCCAAAGGTTGGAATTAGATGAGAAAGACATTGCCGAGTCCTTTCCGGGCAAAGTCATTCAACATGATTAAAGAATTTTTATATGAAAAGTTCTACTACTGCTTATTATTGGTGAAAATCAAGTGAAACAAATGGAATCGGTGCCTGGGCCGGTGCCGGTGCCGGTGCCGGTGCGGTTAAGGTCATTATAATGTGGTTCGCCTGTGATGTAGGAAAGAAGAAACTTTAGTCGGACAAAGTGCATATCTTGCTCCCGGCACATATTAAGGCACAAAGAAAAATTAAACGTAGAAGTGCCACATTCTGAGGAGAAAGGGGAAAAGGAACATGCAGCAATATTGTCCATCGTCCTATGAACTCAAACAAAACCCCATTTAACTACTAAGTCCTAATTACTGATCCCTGCTCACTCACCTAAATACCTGTCTGCCAATGGCTGGCTGAAACATGACCAAACCTTCAAAAACCCCAAAAAAAAAAAAATTGTAGACTTTCAGACCAACGATTGCAATTAACAATTGAATGACTTGTAAGATTGAAATCTTCTCCCCCGAA
This sequence comes from Coffea arabica, assembly GCF_036785885.1. Lineage (NCBI taxonomy): Eukaryota > Viridiplantae > Streptophyta > Magnoliopsida > Gentianales > Rubiaceae > Coffea > Coffea arabica. The sequence continues at coordinate 45,335,240 of NC_092325.1, read as the reverse complement.
ATATGTACCAACTAATTAGGCAGACTAGGAACTTGGAACTCGACCAGCACTGCTTTTCATCTGATTAGCGCGATCAACAACCTTCTTTTTCATCTCTTCCATATCTGCCATAAGTCGTTCAAGTTCATCAATCTCTAGATCATCAACTTTTGGCAAATTCCATGAGGCCATCACCTTTGACTTCGCCGCTGCTGCATGCCCCTCCACTCTCTTCTCCCCTTCTTGATTACTACTGTTATTCTTGTTGTTCTTCAACACCAAACCCTTCTCCTGACCAGCCTTCTCTTCGTCAGATCTTTTAGGAGTCTCTTTTTCATCTGCAGGTAGTGATAAAGACAAAGCCAGACTCACCTCCCGTTTGTTCTGATGGTGATCGCCTGGAGAAGTTTCGTTTTCTTGATGATTTTCATCAGGTTTCTGGGCCCTGTAGGCCATGTAACGCTGCAGGACGGAGTCAACTGTGGGATGTCCCCAGGCATACATGTTGCCGGCCAGGGAAAAAGTGACGATTCCAATCTCATAATTGCTAATATTGCAAAGTGCACTGGCTTTCTTGAACAGCCCTTGCCGCCTTTTCGTGAAAGTCACTTGTCTTTTTGATTTATCCTCAATTTTCACGATGTCCACTTTCTTTCTCACCATCTTTAACGTTTCTTGATCACAGAGAAGAATGGGGAGAAAAGTTTGTGGAGGCAGAGAGGAGGTGTCTATACATATATGTAGGGATACGTGTGAGTGCAATGCAATGTAAATCAGCAGATTCGTCGAATACCTACTGATTCTGGAATTCTAACTTTCCTAAAACATGTTTGCACGGTCGCTGCTTCTATCCCGGTGTTCTAGTAACAATCAAACAAACATCCTTGTTCATATCTAGGCTCTAGTAGTCGGTGGAACAAGTACACACAAGAAGGCTCAGCCCAATTATTTTGGGCATTCAGATGTTGGGCTTACAATTGAGGATAAAATCAGACACCAAGCACTAATTACGTAAAACATACAGACTGTGGATATACAATGAACAGTTTTGCTAGACTCCTACAGGCATCAGGATTTTTAATGGGAGTAGCTTAATACTTTATTTTAGGCATGTATAAGATTTATGCCGTTGGCTCAAAAACATTTCGTGCGATCTCATGAGATTACTACGTGGAAGACGAAAAAGTACGAGTAAATCTTATATATATATTGATAGAATATATATTATCACCTTCAGATCCATGATACATGCGGTGCTACTTAGGTTAATAATACAATACAATGTGAGACAATGTATACATTCTTATTGTATAGAAGATTAATCGAAAAAGTAAATAGGATAACTTACTTTTTACTTTGATTTAATGTTTTACCACATAACTCCAATATGGTTTAAAAATTTATACACAATCCACCCATGGTCTAGGCTAAAAACTAAATGTCAAAGTCAAACTAATAAATTAATAAATTAACTTTTTACTACTTTTTTTTCTTTTTTTGTCCAAATACAAAAAAAAAAAAGGAAAGAAAAGGACATAAAAATAGATAAATAAGAAATAGAAAATGTTAAATCTTTAAATGAAAATATTATTGTATGATTTTAAACCAAATCTTTAATAGTATTCTCTATTTGTTATTTATCTATTTTTTTTCCTTTCTTCTTTTTTGTATTTGGAGAAAGTTAAGATTTAGTAGGCCAAAAGTACAATCTTTCAAAATCATCTCTTATCTTCCCAAAGGAAAAAAAAATAAAAAAAAATAGACATGAAAAGAAAAAGAGAAAAAATAGTAGTGGAAAGTGAATTTGTCAATTTAACTGTTTCGCTTTGATTTTTTAATATTGATCATTAGTTTTAACAAAAAAAAAAAAAAAACTAATAATGATACTTTAACTCAAACTGTGACGGGACTATGTATAGGTTTTTAAACTATGGGGGGTAATATGATAAATCACCAAACCACATGCGGGTAAAAAATGATTTACCCAAGTAATATGCTTGTTTGAAGGACGGTTTCACACTGGTATTTGATATAAATTCATTGCTGTTTGTAGAAAGTAGAAAAAAATTTACTACATTACCTAAGCTAGTTTGCACAAGTCGTTGAGCCATAAGAGATGATGGATAGCGGAATTGGAATTGATCAAAGGCGTTGTTGATGGTCTCCGTTAAATGTTAATGGTTAAATTCAACCTTACTAAAGGTTAATTGTATTTCTTTTGTTTGCATCATCTGAAAAGGCAAAAACATTTGGTTCCTGCATATATATTCTGCTACAGAAGGGGGATAAAGTATGAAAATTTCCAGTGTTTGTGCATCTAGTAAACTATTCTTCCAACAGGAAATTGTAAGGGCTTGTAGTGATTGTGTTACAAGGTTTGCAGCACCACACTTGCAGTCAACCGAAGTAAAATTTACAAACTGAGGGTGTTCAAGAAATTGCCATTTCCTTCTTTAAAGACAAAATTCCAAAACAAATTCACAACAACAATTTTGTAAGAAGATTCAAGTAGTCAAAAGTCAAAAGTAGACGATTCATTCCGCGTAAAGAGTTCTACCTTCTGTTGTTTCTCGCTTTTGCTATCTCCAATTTTTTTTCCAGTATCGTTATTTTTGCATTGGCTTGGCCTAATAAAAGATCTTTGACTCCTTGTATTCGAACATATATATCCCAGTTTGAGGGTGGATTGAATTGAGTGATAAGATGGAAAGAATTATAAGTAAGAAATCCTGAAGTCAATCAAGGCCTTTCACTTGCGGAAAAAATCCCAATTTTCTGAATTTCGTCAAATCCATCAGGACCATCGGTCTCCTCTTCCCCAATATCAAGTAGATCACGTTATAGTGGACAAAGCAGAATGGTCCCAACTTCTCCAGTTGCCTGGTTAAAGGTATTATCATCGCTCTTGTAATTACCATCTTGTGGAGCCACATGTAACTGTCGTGAGAACTACATTTGCAATTTTACAGTCAAATATTAGCACAAGTGCCTCCAATCCAATTCGAATCCAAGAATTACAATCCAAGAGGAGTCAGAAAGACGAGCAAACCCAAATTCTGCATCTATAACAGTGAAGCAATCTAACTGGTTGGCTCAAATAGAGCCTGCTCATGCCAAACCCCATTTAGGTTAGATTGCCATAACTTGACAACTCCATCGCTGCCGGTGGTGGCCAATGTCATTCCGCTTATGTCCCACTCCATCTGCCAAACCTATACAAGAAATATAATGTTTTTGTCAACCCAAAAATAACTGGTGTGCCAGGTGAGCTGGAGGTTAAAGATGCAAGGATAAACAATTCAATGTAAAAACATTTCACAGTTCATACGTGCCAACTGACAATAAGATTTAGTAGAGAAAAATTTGTAAAGATTGGTAAAAGGTCCACGGACACAAAAGCATTGCAAAACCATATTGGGATTAGAGTGCAATATGATGTCACACCCAAAAGCCAGAAAAGCTGCACAAGTAGTTTCATACCACTATTCAGAATTGCTACCTAACACCTGAAAGGAAAATGACATCGGAGTACATAAGCTTTAGCAAATGGTACCTCGCCGTTATGACCTGAGAGCAAGGCAACCCTCTCCACGGAGAGCCTCCCATTAGGATCATGGTTTGATCCGACATGCCACATCGAAATTCCCTTGCAAGTTGCAACTGCTATCACTTCATATGGCCTGCACAAAGTACAATGCTCTTATCCACCATCATTAAACTTGAATATTTTAATCTGATTCTTATTCCAATTGCACCAATTAAGTAAAGGATCTGAGGTCCAGTGAGATGATAAAGTCCAGACTCATGTCTTGGTAGCATATAGTAGTTTTGGCTAACTGATAATGTGCTATGGTAGTCCTTGCAGCTTTATAAATGGTTTAATGTGCTCCACAATTTCAAATTATTAAATTTAACATAGGTGAAAGCATTGGAATGCTTCAAGATCTAAATCACCTATAACTTTTTCATAACCAAAATCTTGCTTTAGAAGTCAAAAGAACGGAACAGAAATGTTGGATCAAGTGCCTTATGACAAAGTAGACTAATCATAACCTAAAATTGTCACATCAATAAATTGCTATCTAGCTTTATCTCCTTGCTGTTTTGATTCCATGCTCTTGAAAGCTAATCTCAAATCAGAAAAACCAAATCCTATTAGGGATCTCATGTATAAAGGACAAATTCATGAAATGAACAGCTGTATGCCACCTTCCAATATTTGGTGCCCATTCAACAGCAAAAACTTGATCACCCTTATCTTCTGGCAAAGCTAATTCAGCAACAGGTAGCCATCTCTGGTGATCCTGATCAAATTCCCAAACCTGTGGAAGCCTATAAAAAGGTCATACAATGGAAACCTCCAGGGCCAGTCTCACCCGGCATTTCGTTGTTCACTCAATACTTGGACAATGATGATTTTCAATTGGACAAGATAAAAAATCTCAATTAACACATACAGTGCCACCCCTCACATTTAACAGAAATGGAAGCTACCTCATGATAATGCATCACCATATGGACCAACATATGTGCATTTCATGCAATAACAACTATGGGACATTTAAGGCATGCACAAGCTTAACAGTTAAACAATTGACAGGATCCTCTTCATACAACAAACAGCACACTGTGAGAAACTAAACATTTGTAACTAGTTATTCTAATAATAAACTATGTGAACAAACAAGGTTTGATGCTGAATATCAAACAGGTAAAAGAGTCAAAACCTTATGTTTCCATCAAGTGGCTGTAGCGTGAGGTGAAGAAAGAAGGAAGAAAGAATCTGTAATACCTTAGAGGAATTGAGTTGCGGAATATCTGAATTGAAACCCAAAACAAAGCTTGACTGCTGGAGTTCACCCCTTTGAGGATTCCAACACATTGCTGCAGACAAGCACGAAGGTCTACCAAATTTGGATGTAGATTCAATGACATTCTGAAATTCAGCCTACAAGGACAATATTCAGATCCACCATTCTCAAAAGATCAAAATATCATGTTTGTTAATGTGAATATTAAAAGTCTTCCAGCACATACAAGTATTAGGATCTGAAGGTGCAGCGGGCAGGGGAAATCTACTCAATACTTGAACCATGAATATTATTAAAAAAAAACAAGGAAAGAGAGAATAAAGGGAAAAAGGAGAACAATTGCTATAAGACACAAAAGCCTTGGAACTCCGAAGATGACAGAAATCGCAGCAATACTTGCTGTGACTAGTTTGCAGTAATATAAAGTAATTAAGTGATATAGAACAACCACCTGAAGTTGCCAATTTATCAAATCCAGGGGATCAAGGAGATCAAAGATTTTCACTTGGCCATCTGAGTATGCAGCAACCTGGAAAAGACACAAAAGTGACATAATTAAGCAGCTTGTTGCACATATGGAATAAATAACAGCAGGAACGAAAAAAAAAACTCAAATTTAAATTAGTTATATTAGCTAAGCCAGAGCAGTTCAATCATAAGATAAGAATGGAGATTAGCAGAACTGTAAATGTTTTGAACTCCAGGAGGGGGGCAAAAGTCAACTCTTTCTTGCAAAAACTCCTTTAAGAAGATACAGGGGGAGTAAAGAATGAGTAGCATAAGAATGGCAGAGTCATGGAATATGTCTCTCCTTATTCATTCAATAGGGCAGGGCTGAATGATTCCCTCATCCTGTTAGAAAAATTTTGCCTAAATATACATCAGAGCATCGCATCAGGAGTTCTACTATTAGCCCATTTCCTTTTGGTGATTAATTAAGTCCATTGAAAGTCACAAAAATCATCCAAAGGTTCCTTAATGAGAAATAGGAAGCCAGCCACAGATGTATATACAGCAGAAACAACACTGCATTGTCATTAAACTGGTGCATATACACCCTGTACCTCAGAATTGAGCGTACAAGAACTCTACTTGTTGAGTGCTGCAAGTAGACAATTACAGAGGTTTTACTATAGGAAGATTGTATCAGGTAGCATCTCACTTTCAGAAGCTACCCTTCTTTCCTTCGAGATGTACACATGACTAACACAACTTTATCAGGAACATTTATTATCAATATTCATAAAAGAAGCTTTGTGTAGTGAATGGAAGGATAACAAGTCTTTTCTTCCATATGTACACAAAAAAGCAATGCAACCTTAACAGGCACTACAAATTTTTGAACAACAACCTACAGAATAATGACTTAATATAGAGTAGAAAAAGCACTCAACATATGTAGCCTGTGTTCATAACCCTATAAACTTACTTTTAAGTACCATTAAGTGAACAACAAAGCATTCACTCATTGGCTAATTGGAGTTTTTCCTTCAACAACAAATAAAACCCAAAAAGAAGGGGGCCACTTAAAAGCCACACACTGATGCAGAACCAAAAAACAAAGAAGGGGGCCACTTACGAGGCACATAGTGATGCAGAAAAATAGAAAAACCTTACAAGTTATTTCGGCTCAGAAATTGGAATTTGTAATTCCCATTGCCCCACTACTAGAAATTTCAATGTAGAGTAGCAATGGTTATTAAATATCCAGAAACAGTTTCTCAATTTTTTCAAGTACAATATACAGTGTCACTGCAAACAAGGCTTAAGAGTGTTATATCAGGCATGCTGGATTATTCAAGCTTCAAAGACTAGGTAAAACATAGCATGAGGAATCAATGCGGCAAAAAAATACAGAGTAACTTCTTCAACACATTGATACAGTAATAGACAATATATCTAAGAGATAATTCTATCAGTAATTTCCCCATTGATCACACATGCATCAGAAAGTACAAATAATGAGAAAAGATGTTACCGGGCCTTCTTCAATATAATTACAATGTAATACTCTGCAGACTATTAGATTTTGGTGGTTGAAGAAATGCAGAACTTTTAGTTCTTCCTTTTGCTATAAGCCCTTGTCAATTGTTCATGACATGACAGGCATAATGAGATTGAAGTCGTCAACAACTAAGTCCAAAACTTACCAATTTCAAACATGTGGCAAAGACTCCAAATTGAATGTCTAAAACTCGACTTGAGTTCCTGTCAAAGCGTTTGCACAGCTTCCACTGGAGAATATCAGCATCTAAAGAATTACCAAACGAATAGAATGATGAGAGTCAGGTTACATGGTCTAAGATTAAACATTTGATGCACTGATTGGTCCTACTAAACAAGCCCAGCATTTCAAAAGATTGTGGTAACAATTTTCATTTAGGACTATAACTTCAAGGATAAACACCGTGTATTAAACTCAATAAGTACCTTCCACAACTTCTTCCCACAATGAATAACTTCCATCAGAGCAAATGCAGGCAACTGCGTCTCCAAACTCTGGGGGAACCCAGACAATTTTCAGAATGCTTGTTTCTTGCACCTAATTTGCATAAGAAATTGCATCATGTTTGGAATTTGGATCTCAGACAAATGCAACATCAGAATACAGCAGTTGACCATATAAAGAACAAACAACTAATTTGAGTGTTTAAGTTCACAGAAACATCAACTCCAAAGCTACAACTTTAGAAAATGAAGCATTTCCACTACAGTGAAAGTTCCTTTTATTTTTCTTTATTGCCTCAGAGCAGTGATAAGAAGAACTACACCCAGAAATGTTACTTTCTCAACACAGAAAACCCTGCTCAACGAGTAAGTTTTCGAATAAGTTTTTGTCACTAAAATCTATATCCTTTTCACAAATTAAACAAAACCCAACAAAATCTTCAAGAAAAGATGATTATTAACTTAACAATTTAAAGCCCACTGCATTTATAGCAGCAACTAGCAAATTGCACATTAAAAAAGGCAAAAAGAAGAAAGGCAAGAAATGGGTGCAGTAAATTTTTGTGACGCACCTTAAATCTGGAAGTGCAGGTGAAGGATGAAGAAGCTGGATCCTTTGAATCGTAAATGGCTAATGTCCCATTGATGGAGCCAGCAGCTAGTCTCTGCCCACTATAATTCCAAGCTGTACAAGTAGTATCCTGATCCAGTGTCAGTAGTGTCTCCTCCATCTGCTGATCCTAAACCCCTTTCTCAGATTTTTCTCTAGGGTTTTAGGTTTTTGGGTTCATTTGAAAATTTTAATGTTCTCTACTAGGTAATTGGTTTACATGCTATGATTGAAGATTACTCATATGGCCCTGGGTTGGGCTGCTTTTAATTCTGTCTCTCTAACGGGCCCAGTGACTAAGGGCTCTCTCTGCTCTTTTCGGCATTTTAGGAGGATGCAAATACTCCTTTGAAGGAGAATGCTGTGGGCTGAATACTTAGCTTGATTAATATTCAAAAGTTTGGGAGTGATCAAGGTTTTGTTTGATAATCTAATTCAATACTTAAAATTAATGAATTCAGTTCTTAATATGTTCAAACGCGTTTGAAAATAAAAAATTGAATATATGAATTAATTAAGTGGTAAAATTTACTCTCAAAAATAAATGATAAACTATTTACTTATTACTAAATATGATATACATTTAAATGTATTTGATTTAATAACTTAACAATTTAATAATTTAATGGATTCCAATTTTATTTTTCAGATTTCAGTTTTATCAAACGGACCTCAAGTGTAAGTCTTGAAGTGATGCTACATTAAAACAAGCTTAATTCCTTAATCCAGCTCATCTTTTCAAGAGTTAAAACAAGCTCGATTCCTCAATGGAGCTCCTTTTTTTCTTGTAAAAGAAACATGGAAACCGTTGATTTATAAGTCACCCTGGACAAAATTTCAGAGTTGGTGGTGGACTGTGATGTAGAAGAATTTTACTTTTGCACGTTAAAGGAACTCCATCGATGAGCCACTTCAGCAAGTGCCTTAACCGATGATCCATCCTCTCTCAAAGCCCTTGCAGCTGCACCTTTAAGATCTTTCATCTTGAGCCCAAGTCCTTTTCCTTCTTCTCCTCCAATTAGGCCTTTTGCCAATCTTGCAACTTCTTCTTTCCCCACCAGTCCATTTTCATCCACCTTAACCCTCAAGGCAACCTTCCAATCTTCAGTTAACAATACAGCATTCATCTGTTGCTCAGCATAAAAGTGGCCATGCAATCAAAGGCACCCCATGCACTATGCTCTCCAGAACTGAGTTCCACCCACAATGAGTAAGAAAACCCCCAGTTGCACCATGGCTGAGGACTTGAATTTGAGGAGCCCATGAGGCTACCACAAGACCCTTCTCTTTAGTCCTCTCTGAAAACCCCTCGGGAAGAACATCGACAGGCTTTCCACGCTTTCGACACCAAAAAAGGCTGCGAATTCATTTGGGCTTCTAACAGCCCAAAGAAATCTCTCTTCACTCATTTCCAGTCCAAAAGTCAATTCATTCAACTACTTCTGAGACAACGTTCCCCCGCTCCCAAACGAAACAAACAAAACCGACCCCTCCGGCTGCTCATCAGACAATATCCTGGCGATTCAGATTCGTGTATTCCGCGTGATGATATTAATCATATTAATATATTATACCGCTGCCTTGAACCAACGGTCCAACCGGATAAACCGGTGGTTTCAAGGACAATACTCTACCTACCTTCAGAGCCCGAATTGGAACCGGTTCCAAGTCCATAAAACTATTAATCAATATCCCTTGTGCTGAATTGTAGCGGTCGCGTATCTGCAGCAACCTTTTGTAGGCCTTACCCTTCCTATCTTGAACCGGGTCCATGAAGTCCTTCCCGTGCAACAGGAAACACCCGGGTAACTCGATTGGTTCAGGCAAGTCCCTATATTCGCCGGGGTAAATTTTATCCAGCTCCGGCATATGCAAGACCAAGGAGAAGCACGTAGCTGTGGTGGGATAGAATACATAAGATGGGATGCCAAATTCTTTTGCCACATCAATTGCTGAAAGACTAAAAAGATCAACAACCAATGCACAAATACGAGTACAACTACATGATGATGACCCAATTGAGAAATTAGTTCCAACTAACGCGCGGCGGGGGGACGGGAGCGAGCGGTTTACGGTCAGTGAAATGCGGACTTCAACAGGAGTGTCTTCTGTGAGGTCATGGATGTTTACCGGAGGAAGAAAGATGGAGTTGATGCTAGGAATTCAAGGAAGGCCTTCTAGGCATTGGTAGGAGAACCGTCGGTGGGGATTATGAAGGTTATGGAGAAGTTATGGTGTAAGGCAAGACGTTTGTTTGGCGAGCTCAGTGAAGGGAATGAGGTGACCCAGTCCTGGACCTGGAAGTATGATGATGTGAGGTTGAAGATGACGAGCTTCTTCCTGTTTTGTGGTTTCCATGGTGATTTTATTAAATATTGTGTGGAATGAGGAATTACAGAATCACTCGCTACTATATACTCAATAGGTAATGGAATGAGTCTGCCTATTTTTTAGATTCCTTTTCAGATGGCAACGCATCCACCAATACATGCATCGCATGCTCTATCTTCTCGGTGTTTTGGGTACTGTGCCAGTTTCTTGAAAGTAAGACTGTATTGCCTTGTTTGGATCGTGATTTTTTACGGAAAATTTTTTATATTTTTTGGAAATGTATTTTTAATTATATATATATATATATATCAAATCATCATAATATATATTTTTATAAAAATTTTTAAAAATAACAATCCAAACGATAATGATTGAGAAGAAGAATATGCACAAGTCCTTCAATACATAAGAGAAAAATAGTGAGACGAATATGAAAAGAAAAAACGTCAAAAATATCTGTGGTCTGTCCAAATTCAGACCCGAAATGTAACAGTGTTGAATACATGAACGAAATGTAGCAATCACATTCGTCTTGCAATTTAAATCAGTTGCTAGTGAAATCTCTTCCGTGGATATATTCTTCTTAAACCATTATTTGCGTTTTCGAGCTTTCTTATGATCATAATTTCTTCCTAGACTTTGAGATGTGGACCGAGTCTGGGGATGGGGATGGGGACGGAGGCGGGCACCCTCCCCACGGGGGGTCATTGGAGCGTGGGCGGGGGGAATTTTTTCTCCCCGTTTAGAAACGGGCATTTGAAAATATATATATATATATGTACATAATTATATATATATTGATATTTTCAATTATACTATTAATTATACATGTCTATTAATAAAAATTATTAATTATTTATACTAACTTTATTAATATATTTATGTTAAATTCTTAACTACACTTAATACAATAACATTTTTTTCAAAAAAAAAATACAATAATAATTTAGTGATTGTATTTGTATCAAAAGTGAAAACTTGGTTATTTTAGTTATATTTCTTTTATCATATTAGATTGTATTCAAATAACCTTTGTTTAATTATTTTTATGAGTTTCAATTGTAAAATTATAATGAATAATAATTTGGTGATGTGTTAATATTTTAGTACTTAATTATTTGTTCAAATTTAATTATAATGAAATTACATAATAAAATTTAATTTTAATATTTTCCCGTGGTGCCCTGCGAGGGAAGCGGAGCGGGACGGGGGACGGGGCGAGGTGTCCCCCGCCCCATTGCCACCCCTAGACAGAGACACATTGGTGTTGTGTTAGGAACATTATACCAAAGTTACATTACCTATACATGGATGCACTCATTTTGCAATGTACATTTATTGGGAACACAATATCAAATCAATGCTGCTTTAGTTTGCATTAAATACAGAACAATACTTTTTGCTGAGTATTAGTTTGCATCAAGCATAGAACAATACTGAAATATAAGAATTGGACATGCTTTTTTGTTGGTACAATAATAAACTACTTTTTCCCACATATTCTTTATATGTGTCAACTATCTTTCGTTGCATTTTTAGATGGCTAACAAAACTGAATGCTTCACTTTCTTTTCTGTTTCATCTCATAACAGTCAATAGTGTATCATGACATTAAGTAAAAATTTTAACTAACGGAGTATAACACATAGGCCAGCATATCTTAGAAAAGAAAACATCATAATGCTTAGAGCATTCATGAGTCTAATGGAGGACAAAATATGTGTACCAACATAAAAAGCACGAAAAAGTTTATGAGTGATAATAGTTGAAATGTTCTTACCAAAAAAAAAGTAGGGATAATTTCAAAATCCTCCCTTGAGGTTTTTGACAATTTCACTCAGTTCCTCTCAAATTTTGAAATTTTCATTTAGCTCTCTTATTTGAAACTTTTGTGTAACATGTAATCCCAAATCAAAAAAAGGTAGAATAGGAAAATAATTGTTGGAGAGAGAACGTAAATTGGCATAAAAAATGCCCTTACCAATTGTTACAACGATTGTTTTGAGAAACTATTAAATGGATTAAAACTAGGCAAAAAAAATCAAAAGTCTGGAGGTAATTTTCAAAAATATGTAGCAAATGCATTAGCAAATTTTAGATGATTTGACTAACTAAATTCTAAATTTGCAAAGCAACTCAACAAAATATAAAGGCCAACATTAAAAACTTTTAAAAAATTAAATGATATAGCACACTTTTTTAATAGTACGTAATTACTATTAGAAAAGTGTGCCATCTAGATTTGGAGGAGAAATTCACACCAACTTGCTAAAGACAAATGGCCAAATTTTTATTTTTTTTCTTCAAATATAGTCCAATAGCGATTTTTGTAGGTATTGTTTAATTAATCTCACTAAATACTTAGGATATAATAGTCATTTTGCCACACATTATATTAGCAATTGATCCCAATTCCCTATTAGGGGAGATATTTGAGATTTTCAGAAGTTAAAGGGAGGCAAATGAAATTGTCAAAAACCTTAGAGAAAGTTTCTGAAATTTTACCAAAAAAATAATAAGACGAACAATAATACTCCCTCTCCGTCCCAATTATTTAGTTATGTTTTGGAAATCCAACTTTTTAAGAATAGTGGTTTACTTGTGATATTTGTACTTCTCTTTCTAATTTTTCTCTTACATATAATTAGAAAGAAACATTATATTAAAAAAAGATACTGTTCTTTGAATTTTCTAACATAACAAATGTTTTTGGACATTAAAAAATGAAAAGTATGATATTTTCTTTCAGTGTAACGACGAATAGAGCAGTTGAAATGTCACCTCCTGCCCAGTTGCTTTCTGTGCTGACATCCAACGGCCAGCCCTACCATTTCTTCTTTCCTCTATTTTAATGCATCTTTTCAATTTTACCATTCTGAAAGCTGAAAGGAAGGGGCAGCTTAGGAGCTGGACGACATTAAGTTCATTGTCTGTATTTTCTTTTCTGTCTTCTTTTGTAAATTGTTGTGGTTCATTCCACTGGAGGGGATCCGAGGGAATTTGAATTCATCAACCGGGCCTAATAAATTGAAGAGAAAAATACTAGGAAGGAATTAGCTTAGGAAGCAAGCGTAGTGTAAATGGAAACTAGAAAGAAAAGATCCAAAACTAGCTAGCTAAGATCCAAAACAAATTTGAATTCATCCCAAAGATCCTAACAAATTTCTAGTTTCTAGAGCACTCGAACAGGAAAGCAACTAGCTAGCCAAGAGTACATTCAACAATTGGTGGTGTTCCGTAATTGTCACTTAGATTTCAAGACACTCATCTTCTGAGCCACCTGGGCAAGTGAGATTGAAGAAGAGCCATCCAGTTCGAAAGCTCTAGCAGCAGCATCCTTGAGTTGTTTCATCTTATCTCGAACATCCTTTCCTTCATCTCCTTGAATTAGATCTTTTGCGAGTTTTGCAATTTGTTCTCTCCCCACAAGTCCGATTTTATCCGCCTTGACCTTTAAGGCAGCCTTCAAATCTTCAGTCAACACAACAGCATTCATCTTTTGCTCCGCATAAAGTGGCCATGCAATCAAAGGCACTCCATGGACAATGCTCTCCAAAACCGAGTTCCAACCGCAATGACTCACGAACCCTCCGGTTGAACCATGGCTCAGGACTTGAATTTGAGGAGCCCATGAGGGAACCACTAACCCCTTTTCTTTTGTTCTCTTCAAAAACCCTTTTGGAACAAAATTCAAAGGATTATTCACGCTTTTGTTGGTAAAGAACGCAGCATTTGCAGCGGTTTGATGCGGGCTTCGAACAATCCAGAGAAATCTTTGTTCACTCATTTCCAGACCGAAAGCCATTTCATTTATTTGCTCCTGGGACAGAGTTCCTCCGCTGCCCAAACAAACGAATAAAACCGACTTTGTTGGCTGGTTATTTAACCATTCCAAACAACCTGATGATTCCGGAACAACCTCGTTTATTGATCTTGTCTGAATCAACGGTCCAACTGGATAAATCGGTGGTTTAAACCATCCCTCTTCTTTCAAAGCCTTGAGAGCACCGAATTCCAACTCCACAAAACTGTTAATCAGTATCCCATCGGCGGAACCATATTCCTTGCATAATTCGAGAAGAAGATTATAAGCATCATTCTTCCTCTCCTGAATAGCATCAAGAAAGTCTTTCCCGAGCAGTGGAACACATCCGGGTAACACCACTGCTTCGGTCAAGTCCCTATACTCACATGTATAGGTTTGATCAAGCTTTGGCAAATGTACGAGTAAGGAAAAGGACATTGCAGTCGATGTGAAAAACATGTAGGATGACATGTTTAAATCCCTAGCCAATCGGAAAGCATTTGAACCAAAAAGATCAACCACTAGAGCTGAGATAGGACGTGAGCATGGCTTGGTTATTAGCAACTGAAATAATGCATCGTGAATTGCGGGAAGAGATCGAGAAATGGTGAGGGCGATACGGGTTTCGACCCTGGTATCCTCAGGGAGGTCGTCGAAACTAACCGAAGGAAGGTAGATGGGAGTTATGGTTGCGGGTAGTGATTGAAGATAGGATTTTTGGGCGCTCATGGGTGAACCGTCTGAGGGAAGTATAAGAGTGACTAAGAAGTTATGGTGAAGAACAAGTCGTTTGGCGAATTCAGTGAGAGGAATGAGATGACCCATTCCTGGAGATGGTAAAAAGGCTATGTGAGATTGTATGGTTTCCATGGTGGAATCGGCTGTTGATGGAAGATGATTGTTATTGCTTAGGCCCTGATGCTTATAGCCAAAATTCTCAATTCTTGTTCTCTATTTATTGGTCCTTGAGACAGGATATTTTTCTTTTTTAAGAAGAAGAAAGTGTGGTTTGATTCGGTTTCAATCACCGCTGTAGATCAAGAAACGCCTCCTAAATCATAGATCATTTATAGAGCTTCTTGCAAATCATTACCGATACAATATTTACATTAGCAGCGAAATTCAAACATACATTAACATGACCCTCACATCAACCTTTTTATGAATAAATGGTTTATTTTTTTCAATTGAGCCTACTTATATATATATATATATATATATATATATATATATATATTTGGTGATGGTGCAAAGACCGGAAATTTCGTACTCAAATGTCTCTACCCACGTCCTAACTTCTGTAATACATCTATGTGTATCATTTTCAATTGAACATTTCTACTGCAAAGTGTGTTTGATGCATAGATTTTTCTAAATATTATTTTATTTGCATTATAAACACATTTTTTCTATCTTTATACATTTTTAATTATTTTTTATTTTACAAACATTACATCACAACAACGGTTACATGAATTATTCAAACTAATATTTTTTTCAAATAATCATTCTTTTCAAAAGAAATGAAGGCTAAATTTTTGAATACAATAAAGCCTTTATATATAAAAAAGTAGGTGCATTTTAAATGCAAATGATTTTGCATATTTATATATTTCGTATTCGTTTCCTTCAAATTTTAGCCTGGTCTGGTATTGAAAAAAAATAATGCTTTGATTTAACTAATCATTTCATTGATGAAACTGTATGAATTTTATCTGTTCGTCTATCCGTCACTTCGGTTGTTAACTTGTTAGTGAAAGTCAGCATATCTTTTAGGTTGAGCCGTGGGTTTCCCTTAGGTAGTGTGTGTGTGTACTATTTATGGTTGTTGGTGGATAAGGAAAATCATGGAATGGTTAAAAGCCGTTGGTGAGCCTTTGACAATAGTCTTGGTGTTTCCCCTCCCCCTTTCCCTCTATTCCACATCGATTGTGAGTGGTGTGTGTACTACTTAAAATCCTCAGTGTAGCCTGAAAGTCAGCATGCCTTTTGGATTGGATTGTGAGTTTTCCTTAAATAGTGTGTGTGTTATTTATAGTCGTTGATGGTTGTTAACTTGTTAGTGTTTGTATGAAGGTTGGAGGTCAAAATCCTTTTATTTCCCACTCTTTCTGGTATGCCATCGTTGTCTTATCCATTGCAAAATGAATCTGCAAATGATACTAAAATTGACGACAGAACAAACACCACTTAAATGGGTTTCTGATAAGTAGGCCATAGGCCTGAATCATTTTTAGGGGTTTACAATTCACTCAAATGTGTTGCCCACAAAACGGCTGCATTGGGCTGTCTTCTGTATCTCTTAATTGGGGTAGGATCCTAACTATGTCCTGAAGATGGCTGATGGGTGGGGCATTTTGGTATTAACATGCTCCTGCGCGATAGGACATGTCCGTGCGCTTTTAAGTTCAAGTTGCCCTAAAAAAAAACAAAAAAAAGGTATTAGTTCACGTTTGGGTGTTTGGAATTGAGCGAACCAAAAATTGAGGCTATGTATGGGTTCTAATTTCTTGGAAAAAATTATATTTCAAATACAAAATCTGCAGCGGGTGCTTTAGTGTATTTGTGGGTGCTCAATTGTCCTAGACAACTTAGCCATCACAAGGGACTTAAGTGTTTTTTTTTGAAAAAGAAACTTAAGTGTTTTTTTTTTGAAAAAAAAACAAAGAATTCAAACTTTGACTCCCATAAATATAGGTGTCTTTGTGGCGACTTGACTACCACAAGACACTTAGATCAGGCCCTTACTGCATTTATTTGGCCTGGTAATGGTTTAGTATCTATCCCATTGCAGGCAAGGCGTAGGTGTAGTTTGTGATGATCGATCAAAAAATTATATACATACAAAGTCTATAATAACAGCAGCCCAAAAATATTCCAAGAAAAGAAATAACTTAAAAATTTTCAAATATAACTCAACACACCTTTCTTTCTTTACCACTACCCCTACTTCCAGCCACCACCAGTTCCAACCTTTTGCCACCATCACCCACACCTTGGCAACCTCTCCTCTTCCTTCACCACCGCCCAACCTCCTCTTCTCTCTTCTATCTCTTCTTCTCATTTTCCACCACCACCCCTCCCTTTCCCTATTCTTTCTTTTTCTCCTCTCTCTCCCTACAACTAGAAGGTGAATAGATGCACGAGAAAGGACGGGACGAAAAATGAGAGGGAAGAAGAAAAAGAACAGTTAAGAGTGAGAAGAGAGAGGAAACAGGCCTGGTGGTGGCTAGAGAAGAGAAGGTGGAGAGAGGTTGGTGAACCCTTGTGTCAGGGAAGATAAAAATATTTTTGAATAGGCCTTAACAAAGTTTTAAATTTTAAAAATATTTGCAAAAACATTTATAATAAAAGTTTTTAATCTAAGCCCTATGGACCCTGAAATTTCGAAGGAAGGGACTCCTCCTAATTCCTAACCAGGCTGGAGTTCTACTACAGCCACAAAACTCTCAGTCGCCTGATGTAATTTGGGAAGCATAATGGCGATAGTAGTGCACTCTTTTGATTTGCTTTGGCACTGGCTTTTCTTTCTCTGGTTCATGTGACTCATATTAGCTCTTTTCCTTCGCTTGTAATTAATATCTGTTTGACGATATGTGCAATTGTCATGGTTGTCACACTAATCATTACGGGAAATTGTGTGTTTGTTATACTGTATTTAATACACGATTTAGCTTATACTCGTCTAATTTTGTTGTGCACAATTCTTTTGATGTATGAAAAAATATACTTTCTCCGTCCTACTTTGATAGTCCTGTTTTTCTTTTTTTTTATCTGTTCCAAATTATGGGCCTGTTTGGAACCTGAGTTTTTTGGGAGTTTGTCTAAAACTTTACTGTAGTACACTGTAGAAGTTTTTGAAAAAATTTGTGTAAAATTTTTTGTAAGGTGAAAAATTTTTTTGTAGAAGTTTTTAAGAGGAAAAACTTTTTTTTTTCTTTTTTTCTTTTCTTTTTCTCTTTCTCTTTTCTTTTTCTTTTTCTTTCTTTTCTTTTTCTTTTCTTTCTTCTCTTTTTCTTCTTCTTCCTTCCCTTCCCCCTTCCCCGTTACCAGCCCCCCTCCCCGCAGCAACGCAGCACCCCCTACCCCTCCCCCTCCCCCTCCCTCTGCCGTCACCCTCCCTCTCCCCTTCCCCCTCCCTCCCTTTCCCCTTCCCCTTCTTTCCTCTGCCACTCCTCTTCTCCCTCCCCCGCCACCCCCCTCTGCTCTCCACCCTTTTTCCTCCACTCTCCTTGCCACCCGCCACCCATATTCCTCCCCTCTCCCCCGCCACCCGCCACCCCTTTTCCTCTCCCGTCTCCTCCGCCCGTCACCTCTTCTCCTCCCCTCTTCGCCGCCGCCCCTCTTCTCCCTCTGCCCCGCCAACCCCCGCTGCCTGCCACCTCCTTTTTCTCCTCCCCTCATCTATCTCCGTCACCCTCAGCAGCCTCGTCGCCCTTGTGCGAACAGATCGCAGCTCCCCTCCCCTCCCCTCCACTTTTGCGATCTGGTCATGGGACCAGATCTGGTCGCTGGAGGGGGAGGGTTGCGGGGGACACACAAAAAAAAAAAAAAGAGGAATGCAGTCAAATTGGGTAAAGGAGGAGGATGGCAGGGAGAGGGAGAAAGGCAAAAAAAAAAAAAAAGAAAATGGCGCCGGAGGTGGTGGTGGTCGGTGACGGAGGTGGTGGACTGGGTTGGGATGGTAGAGGAAGAAGAAAGCCAAAGGGAGGGGTATTTTTTTTATGTGTGTTTTGTGTATTGGGTTGGGATGGTGGAGGAATTTGTGTGTGTTTTGTGTATTTTGAAGTGTGTAGGTAAAAAATTTTGAGAAGTTTTTTGGGTTCCTGTAGCAAAAGTTGTTAAAAAACTTGTAGGTAAAAAACTTGCCCAAAAAACTAGCTTCCAAACAGGGCCTATAGTTCACTTCTCAATTGAAGAATGTAGTTGTATTTTAATTTTTCTAAAATACCCTTATTCAATGTAAGTTGTTGTTACTATAAATCTACTCCATTTTATAAGAGTTGATTTTTTTTTTACCATCAATTTAAATTCCCATAAAATTGTACTCTAACATATAATTTCCGTGAAAGCGATGCTAATTCAACCGACAACCCGACGTTCGAGAGTTATCCGTCCCTTTTGAGCAGATCTCTGAGAGCTGTCCTGTTTACTGGTTTGGTTATTTACTACGCTGTACATATTAAAACGCTGTTTGATGATTACGATTTTGAGCGGTCCAACCTCATTCAAAAACAAAAGGACTACCAACCTGCAACAACCTCATTAATTGGGGAAGGTAAGGATAATACATACATGATACAGACAAGGGATCAATTATGAGCCTTT
The DNA here is from genome assembly GCF_036785885.1 of Coffea arabica. NCBI lineage: Eukaryota > Viridiplantae > Streptophyta > Magnoliopsida > Gentianales > Rubiaceae > Coffea > Coffea arabica. Next base: position 45,315,928 of record NC_092325.1, on the reverse strand, counting down.
ACTCCTTTTTTGGAGGTACAAGGGAGAGGCCATAAGTCCCTTAACAAGGAATGAAATGGGCATGTGACATCATTATCCCGGCCCTAAAGTTTCTCCGAGAGCTGCTGGTGGCAAACGCCATCATCCGTCGTCCGCCAGGATTATTAAGCCCAAAGGAAGGAACCACGGCCACCACCTCTTTAGAATGGCTGAAAAAAAGGAAGGGGGATTGGAAGGATTGGATGAGGTAGAATTAAATGCATATACCTTGGCAAGGTTCTCAAATGCCACGAGATCACGGATTAAAGTTACTTTGGAAGTTCATTTCACTCTTATGTCCATTTTTTTATCATGGAACAACTTAAAAAAACAAATATGGAAATTGGCCAAACATGGAAAATACATACCTAATCTACAAGTCACTAGGAGTAGTAGCCAGCCAAAATTGACTTTGGCTCTATTGCATCTCTTTCTCTAAAACGAAAGAAAAATCTATTCATTATACGCATTAAAGATGTGCCAAATGTCAGAATTATAAGAAAGACAAAAAGGGTAGAAACCCAAATACATAAAATACAATCACTACGGAGCATGACACTGTACAACTGGTTATACAATCATTAGGGAATATTATTTCAGTTTAGTTCGTAGGCACGTCTAAAATTTTACTGATTATGGAAATATTCACACTGCCGCAGTTTCTATATATCTAATCAAGCACAAGAAATACCCATGGAACTAACGGCAAATCGATCGGATGCAGTTCTTGTAACCAAAGATTTGTACTCGGGTGAAAGACCATCGAACTCCGAAACTTCTGGAATAGTTGAAAGAGCCCCGGACTTGTCAATGTCGTAGACCACGTAAAATCCATCCCGCGTGGCCTGCTGCTCATTAGCGGGAAAGAAAGGATTCTTGTTACCATTTTGTGCCTTGGGCTTGAATACAGATCGAAGAAACTTGTGAAACGAACGCGAAATTTTGGAGGACTTCTTAGACATGGGCTGAGGCGGCTGAGATGGCGGCTGGTGGTGATTACCACCATCAATCACACGACGATCAGATAAGTGGGGCATTGACAGAGTTCTTGAATGGATGGCCGAGTCAAGTTGGCGTTCAAACGACTTGAGCTCGAAAGAGTCGTACAGGGAGCTTCCACAGTCCCAAAGAAGTGGATCGGCGGCCGCATCAGCTGGTTGTTCTGCCGATTTAGAAATCTTAGCTTGGTTTTCCAGGGGCCTCGCGGTGGCCTGTGGTTCGTTTTTGCCATTTACCTCGGATTGGTATTCTTTCTGCTGGACTAACACGAGTGTAGGAGTCTCTGCAGATTCGTTCTTGGCAAACTTGGTTTGGCTTTCTTTCTTCAGCTGCTCGACTGGTTTTTCCATCATCTTTTGAGTAGTTTGGAGATTGGAAGGATTGGAGAGATCAGGGATGACTATATATTTTGGTGTGGCGTCTTGTGGAGACTATTTTGACTGCTGCTATTAAAACAACTACTTGACTCTTCATCAAGTGGATAACGAGGGGAAGGGAGGAAGTTTCTGACTTCTGGTTGGTTGTGCGGGCTGAAGGGTTAAGATTTCAAAGTTCAAACACGGTAGCTACGAGTGAAGGAGTCTATACCATATGAACAAGCAAAGTTTCACGCCTTTGTTGTGGTAAGTAGCTCGTGTAGACCGGTAGCGGCCACGTCCCCGTTTCTCTAACTCTGAAATCTCATTACCTGGCCTTGCGGGCAGTGTAAACCCAGCATTAATTAGGAGGGGATGGTTGGCCATAAAGACTTTTACGCTTTCAGTTTAATCAACGTAAGTTAGGTCAACTAAAGGCTGGGGGAAGGAAAAAGAAACTCTTTTATCATCACGTTTAATTGTTATGGTTCTTTGGTACTAATAAAATACGATCCAAAATGTGCAGGCTTCTCTTCTCTTCTCTTCTCCGAGGAAGAATTAATAGGAAGATTCCTCTCATAAGAAAGCATCTGGAGTACTGTCATTATTGTTTTGTAATGATGTGGCAGTCTGAATAGATGTGTTTACATGCGGACAAAACAGCAGGAAACTCAACTGTTTGAAGTCAAATTCTCGCCCTTTTCTTTTTTTATGCACCAATAATGAAGTTTCATTCAGATATAATTGTGGCGTGCTGGCCATAATGGACCAAGCACATTTAGAAGTTTAGTAGTTCTAGAATTAGATTTATTATTTGATAATTAAATTATAATTAGTTTAGGAAGCAGCTAGAGTGATTAATTGATTTTGTTTGCCCCCACGTGAATGGGCTTTTGGTTGGCGCCTCTTCCTCGGGACCGTCAGGTCCTGGGGTCGAACCTCCGCAGCAACATCGGCTTCTCCGTGCATCTAACGTGCTAGGTCTGGTTGGGGGCGCTGGACCGGACCGAAGTGGGATTAGTCGGGCCGCCTTTACGGACTTGACCCGGACACCCACTCCGTCGACAAAAAAAAAAGATTAATTGATTTTGTTTCCCTATGTACTGCCGCGGTTGCATCACTCGAGCAAACAATCAGAATAATAGTATTGATTTAACAAAAATTACTTCCATGCCACGTTATTATCCATCCATGCAATCGCATAATAATTTCTTTCTTGGCTTACAGAACTTCGGTTCTTGGTTTGAGAAATATTAAGTGTGTTTAGACAGTAGATTATTTGGGATAATTTTATGTAAAAGATATACGCTGTAGCACTTTTTTTGATGTGATATATGTGAAATAAAAGGACGGTTAAAAAATGTGTTGATCATGCAAATAATTTTTTGATTTTTTTACAAATAAGTACCTATTCAAATTGTTTTCTGCTGCTTTTTTTTTTTTTTTTTTTTGTTATGCTAACGAATTGCCCTATTTCTTACTGGACAAAAAGGGGTGTTGATCCTCATAACTTGTGCCACACAATACCGTTCAAAATTTTAAACATTTTTTAGCATAAATTTAGATAAACAAAACATCACCACAAGCCTACGCCAAAGGGAAAACAACTGGATTCCGCCGGTTTGGGTGATCATTGGGTCAATTGGAAAGAAAGAGTGAACCGGAAGGACGGTTTACCCAGAATTCATATGTCGGTGATGGCATTTAATAGTTTGGGTTAAGGTTGGTGCCAAGATCAGGATACCATAATAAATTAATAACAAGCGTGGGGAGCAAGTGCTTAATAAAGAAGGCATTCTGACGCCACCAAATTACTTTCCTCAAAATACTACTCGTAAATTGCTTTCCTTGAGTGGATTTTCTCGTACGCTGTTATTATGTTTTCCTTAGTCGGAGCCGCCAATTGTCTAGAGACTCAATTTTTCTAACGCACCGTCCAGACCTTCGAAGTTGGACTCCAGCATTGTATTGTTTGATAATCAATTCAACACTTAAATTTAATAGATTCAAATCTTAACATATTCATCATACGTGTTTAGTAATCAAAACAAGGCAAAATTAATGTGATATATGCTCAAATACATCAAATTTAATACTTAACAATTCATCAATTTAATAGATTCAGATTTCAATTTTCAATTTTTAGATTTCAATTTTATCAAACGCACCCTTAGTCATTAGAAAAGATAAATCCTTAATTACCCCACCCCACCAAAAAAAAGACTCAATTATTATATTTCGATTTTCTTTTATCTCTATATATACTTAATTATGGATACCATATGCAGTTGATTTTTCAAATTATGGACACATAGTTTTAAGATTTTACCCTTAGTGGCCATATAATCATACACTTGACGAGGGATCGTTACATTAAAGAGAGAGAGAGAGAGAGAGCCATTGATCTATTAGTTTTTAAGTAGCTTATTGTGGAATTTACTACACAGATGAGACCAGTCCATGAAGAGAAATCTTCTCCAAGTACTCAGATTTCCTTGAAGAAAAAGCTACCCGCAGAGATTGAAGTCGATGTCGATCCCTTCCCACAATCACGTGAAGGTGATTCATAACAATATAGAGTAACAAGAAAATATCTTGATGTCAAAAACGCCATATTTCCTGCTTGAAGGATATGGTTTTGGCTCCTGTACGCAGCACTTGTTTTCTCATCTGACTTCGTATGCGTTAAAAAATGGTCCAAACTGAGAATGAGACTTCATTTGATTATTTGAAGATGATGCTATGGAGATATCTTTAGAAATTGATTTTGTAGAAAAAGTCCAACAAACTCGACATCTCACTGCTGAACTCTGCCTTGACATTCTCTTGGTCTGATTCCCCACCTTCAACTGCAGTTAACCTACTCGGCTCCTGTCCATGTCTGCCTGGCTTGCTAGTACCATCAACACTTGTAACCCACACAATTATCCTGTCATGAAATTGTCATATTACCTCTCTACACCGTTGTCCACTTATATAGAACTCACAGGTTCACCTAAAAATCATATGATTATTTAGAAGCCTCCATGTAGTATTATATTTCGTATTCTGAGAGTCTAAAAGTGTTTCATAATTTTAGATAAAGGAAAATTTTATTAATGTGTGTGCGGCGACCACGCTGATTTTAAAATTATCCTCTTTACCATAGTACACGTTCAATAAAGGATGTTATAAGTAAGGAGTGCTTATCAAACAATAAAACTAGACCATGCCACAACAACACGACAAATATATTCTTCAATACCATTAATATACTGATAATATATACAATTTTCACCTTTTGCATGAAAATTCATACAAGAAAAGGATGTTTGAGGACTTCTAATCATTTTCTGCGACGAATAGTGATTTTTTTTTTTTTTTTTCAATAGCGACGGATAGAGTTCTTAGCACCTAAAATCCTATGGCAACATAAAGCTTCTATATTTGGACACTCCCTTGAAGGATCAATACAATGCTAAAGGTTAACCTTACGCCTGCTACACAGATTCACGTCAATCCTCCAATAGCCCAATTCCATACATAGTAAAGTTCATTAAAACGCCAAGAAAACGGCATGGGGATTGTTGCAATACTCTGCACTGGGGATCTTTTTGGGTTTTAATCTGTGTGTGTGTATTGGTGACTGGGAAGAGGTGGGCTGCAGTGGCTGGGGACAAATGCAGAACAAATTATCGTAAGCAGTTGCCGGCGCTAAAGCCAAAACGAAAACAGTTGTCTCAGTGCTAAATGATTGTCCTCCTCTGGTTGTAGCCTTGTCAACTCAATTCGAGGACCATAAAACGCACTAAAGGTGGTTTATCAATCAAGCAGACAAGACAAAAAGAGAAGAGGGACTGAGGGACTTATCTATGATCGCCCTATCTATGATCGCAAGTTTACGCAGTTACATCGATGGTTGTCGGACAGGGTGGTGAGTACCTTGGTACTTCTTTCCTAAATAAGGTCTTGAGTTCGAATTTCTTTAACAGTGATGGAGGAGAAAATAACATTAAGAGAGTCGCGTCACCCTGAAACGAGTTCCATAGCTCGATGCGAATTTCTCCATGTATAGAGTTTCAATATAGTCAGCTAATTTTTCCATGTACTCTTGATTCTTGTAAAATAAATGCGCACTTGCATATTTCTATAGGTCGATGACGCTTAAAAAGCATTTAACCAAATAAAATTCATCTGGAAACATTTGTTTAGACTTAATTAGTGTTCTTTGAGAAGGAAGACTAGGCATTTAATGCTATGGGCACAAATCTTTATTCTATAAGACAATAATTAACACTGATTGACCATAATGATTAAAAGATAATCTTCCCTGCGAAGGGTCCAAGTTTATGTTTAGTCTAAGAAATCGGGCGATCAGGTTTCTAAAAGACTTCACGTCATCAAATTCATAAAGAATACTGCTCAATCTGTAAAATTGCACGATGCTGAGCACAATGACCTGGATTCTTGTTGCCATTAGTATGAGCAAGACCCACAAAATAAGGGGGACAGCAATGAATGCATGCTTTCCTCGAGATTTGCTTTATTAATCTTTATCTATTCATGGCTCAGCTGCTTTGAGTTTGACCCAAATGAACAAAACTCGTGACGAGCACGAACGTGTAATTTGGTTGCCATAGAAGTCTTTTTCTGGATGGACTGAAACCTATCTATGGTATATATCGGTAGTTGAGGCTGAAGTATTGGGGCCTGCTGGCAAATGCTGATTTGTTGCACGCCACCACCTTGATTGCTTTATTTCTCTTTGGATAATGACAAATGGAAGATTTTTTCAATAAAGATTGAATAGATATCTCTACCCTAGCAGCGACCTAAGATCAATTGTGGGTTTTTCTTTGTAGTTTCATGCCTCTTTATAACTCTTATTACTAGTTTTTGTTTAGAAATTTGCCGTCCTGCCACGAATTCTTTATAATCAAGAATACTGGTAATGCCGAAGTAACAATTTCACCCTGATTACCAATGGGGTTATTCTACTCTCTTTTCAGTAAATTAACAATTAACATAAACTCTGGCATAGACGCTCGAGTAAGGCTTTGTTTTGTGGGTTGGGAAAGGTGGAAGTGGGGGAGTTGGCGGGGATCATAAGCTGCTTTCCTAGCATTAGCAGTTGTTTATGATTCTCCTCCCTCCTGTTAACTCGCTTACTACATAATGCTAGATTCATTAAGAAAATATCACAGCACAGAATTTGGAGCTTGCACAACATACTTTATAAGGGAAGAGACAAAAAGAGGCTGGACCCTACACAAGGTCATGGTCGATTCCTAAAATTCCATGTACACCTGGTGAATGATCTGGTTTGAGGGAAAAGTAATTGAAACACCACAGAAAGGATTCATGATTCATTTGACCATAATTTCTGCATGATTGCTGTAAACTAAACTCGCAGTTTCCCTATATCTTCCGCCGTTAGTGAAACAATAACATGAAGGAGTAGCAGATTATGATTCGTATTGTGAAGTGTCTCTTTCAGTTCTATAACTTTTTAAAATTACTCCCGTAGCATATAGGAGGAGTTAATCAACTACATCACTGCTGAAGAGTTTGAACGTTTTAGCATCTATAACTAATTTCCTAATTGAAGCAAATGAGCCCAAAAGTCCTACACCTGTGAAGATGATGATGATGGAGTTGTTGATCCAAAAACTGAGGGATGCTTTTGAGGGTTTGTGTGTCATATTGTAAAGAAGCATCGGCAGTATGAAATCTAGCGGGATGAATCCAATGGCTCCCACAACACCATTGATGTCCCCAAAGAATGGTAACATGGCTGCAAAGAACCCACAAAATAGCATGTAGAGTGTCCGAAGAATTATCCTTGGGATTAGATTTCTTTTGGAGAAAATTCCTTTCTTTACATCAGCTGATTTCTTCTCCATGATCTCGTAAGCTACTTGAGAATAGACCTGTCATATATATACATATATCAGAGAAGTTAAAGCAGATGGTGATATACTTGGCAAAGATGCAAGCATTTAATCAAATGGAACACCTAGCGCAGTTCTAAATGAATTACAACAAGTAATCAGGATTTTGCTGTAAAAATGCATGATGAGCTTACCAGGCCAATGGCAAATAGTTGAAGGAGAATGAAGACAACTGAAAGACCTAATACCCATGTGGGAGCCAAGGAAGGTCCCTCATCTGGCAGCAAGCTCTTGAGAATGTTTGAGTTCGATTTATTCCCAAATGCCCAGTATCCCGAAACAGCAGCAGAGTAGAAAGTCACAAAGATTACAGCATAGCACATTGCAAGACCTTTAAACATCTTCCCAGTGGCTGGTGGAGCTAGAGTAGCCTGCATTGATTGTTTCAAAAAACTGAATCTCAACAGGCGACTACTTTCTACTAAATGGATCTTAACACGTATGTGACCAACCACTGATTGTAATTTTTTTGCAGCTAGATACTAATGGGATCAGAATTCTTAAGCCTGTTTCATTGAAGTAAATGGATGCAGACGACAGCTTATATACCCATTTAGGAGGTCTCCATAACTGTATCCAACTGCAACATGAAATGCCTCATTTAACAGTTCCCCATGACATTTACTAATAGTGAAAGAAATGAGTTTGTTGGCCCAAAAGCACAAATGGATTGATACCCTAGAACCATGGCTTAAACAGGAAAACTTACTTGAATTTCGGGTAGTATCCCATTTCCATAAATAGCAGCTATGATAGATATTGAAGTGAAAGCATTTAAACTCCTAGACAATGTTGAGCCTTCTAAAGAATAGTCCTTAGGAGGTGCATTCTTGGATGTTCCTGCATAATACTGAAACAAATTAGATCACCACCAGGATCATATGTATTGTTTAACTTCTAATTTTTCTGATTTTGCAGCTGGCAGCAACATGCATATCATTTTCAGGAATCCAAAGACATAATTTAAGAGAGTATAAGCCTCTTTGCAAATCATTTGGTGTACGTTGCAAAAACATGGGTTCAATCCAGATTAAGGTCCAAAGTATAGCTTCAATTGTGGTAATGGATTTTCATATGTTTGTGGTAATGGATTTCACATATGTTTTACTGCTCCTGAAATTTTACTTCACTCAGGATTAGGTGAAAAAAGAGGATGAATGTTATGTGTGCTACAACACTCTTCAAAGTGCAACAGTCATTCATATCACAGGCATCTTTCTCAAAACACCAAGTACTGCTTTCACTATTTAGTCAATTACTTTGTTGTGTCAGCTGCAAAATATATGTATAATCAATCAGCACAAGTAGAGATTAAAAGAAGGATCTACCTGCATGTATACAAGCACCGACTACAAGCAAAGTGTAGCCCAGACTCAGAAGCAGCGAACCAAGATTAACATGCCTGAGGGAGTGGAAGGTTGGAAACTGGGAGAGGAGTATCATCACTACAGTCACCATTGCTATAAAGTCATACAACTTCAGTGACCCATTTGGAGAAAGGTTTGAGTACATGATCTTGTAACAAGAACAACAGCAGGTGTCAGTTCAAGAGAAGACAGTTTAAAAGAATTACTGGCTTGTTAATAAATCTATGCATAGTGATAAAATAGGTATCGATACTTATGCAGAGCAAAGAAACCATATTCAGAGCAGATTGAGCAATCTTCATACCAGAAAGTAATTATGTTCCAACATGTCTTTATCCCAGTTATGAACTTCATGATGTTTTCACGTCTGTGCCTAGAAGACACATTGTGCCATGGAAGAGCATAATCACTCAATTTTGATTTCCAACATGGTTTTGAACTACAAGAGATATGCAGGACATGCAGACACTAATGAGTTGAATTTTCACAAATTGAAACCTTCTTTAAGTTTTATCAACAAATTTCTGTTCATTAATAAATTTAAGCTTTTCTAAGTTAGCACCTAAAGTTGCCATCAGCAAGGTATCGATCACAAAAAGCCCTTTTTTTTCAGCCATTTCGTATTACCACTAATTCTGAGTTCTGTTAACAGATTTCTATTCCCTGTTTTTGCAATTAAAGGTCTCAAACCAAAATCAACAGACCCCCTTGTCCGGCACATGAAGCTTACTTGCACAACCCCCAAATACAGAGGCAGCAATGACAGATTATAGATCAAATTGAACTGCCAATTATGATAATAAAGATAGCCAGAGCGCATTAAGAAGTCCTCTAAAGCTTCCAATACCATATGTTTAATCTGTCTGCACGCTACAAGAAGCAAGTGGATACCTATGTTGCTATACCTGTAGGCATTCCCCAGCAAGCAGAATTGCTCCTATGCTAATGCCTGTGTTGATGGCTGTCTGAATGAATATTACAAAATAAAACATCCATCCCGATCCTACAGAGTGAAACGCAAGGCCTTTAGTCAAGAATTACCGATACACTTCTTCCCAATAAGCAGGAGCAAGCAGCAAAAGAATTAGCAAACTTTAATTTGTTGACAGCCAAATGCTCTCATCAATGTCAGAATGCCAAAAATGCAGAACGTGAAAGCAAAATTGTTTGAAATGTAAAAGACACGGCTCCAATTAGCGACTGAAACATAACATGTATTGATGCTCCAACAATATAATGGCGCAGCCTAAGTTTCTCCAAGAGGCATTCATAGGACGCTGCACAAGGCGTTATTGCTCAGAGTAATTAGTTGTTATCCCCATAAGACCCTTTCAAAAATCTACTCCATGGTATCTCAACAAACCATGAACACTACGATTATCACCAGATATGTCAGGTTAAAAGTAAATTCCATAACCTTCCTACTAATCCAAAACTAGAAAGGAAAGCTCATTCACTTAAATAACAAATTGCACCCAGAAAAAGGCCATCAACAGGTCCCAGTATAGCTGCACATTTCTTCTCAAAAAGGACTCCACAGGTCGAGAACTGAGGCAAGGCATTTAAAAACTTCACATCAGAAACAGAGTACTGGTGCGTGCGAGTGTGTGTGTGTGAGAGAGAGAGAGAGATGAGCTAATGCGCAAAAGATGAGGTACCCAAGACGTCAGCAGCGAGTTCGCGGAATCTGATGTGGCGACGTCCAGACTTCTCACAGTGATCAAGCACCAAGGACATGAGATAGTAAGAGTAGAACGTAACCGCCCCCATCACCGTTAAGCAGAAAAAGCCCAGACCCCATCCAAGACCTCGGAATGCGTACGGCAGCGTCAGTATTGTGGGGCCCACTATCGCTGTCGTCAGATGAAATCCCGCATGCCACCACTCCCCTGGCCAGACCGGAAAAAGGGAGAATCCTCTGATTAATAGAAGAATGCTAGAACTAGTTAGTACAGACTAATCTTGCATTTGATCTTCACACAAAATCCTTCTTACCTTTGGACTCCAAAACAAAAACTGCGCCGGCGTCGTGCTCCCGATTTTTCTCCGGTATAGATTGATCATCCCGTGGATTTTCTGGCGCCATGTATTACAGAACGTATCAGTACGTGCAAATATATGTATGCCGGTTTTAAATTTATATCAGTTGATCGTGCATGTCACTGGGTCGTCAGAGGAGAAGAATATATAAGAAGGAGGATACGGGGCTGATTGATCGCGGTCGAAGGAAAGGCAGGAAGGATATGGGGTGGCTCGTCGCTGTCTGAGTCTCAGGAAAAAACAAAATAGAAAAGAAGCCCCACCAGTGGGAATGGGAATACGAATATAGTATGCATCTACATCCTGCTTTAATTACTAGTAGTTTATATATAGAATATGTCCTTTTTATTTTTTATTTTTAATCAGAGTATAGCAATATAGGAGGGGATGAGATTAGAACGAGGCAGCTGGGATGACGGAATTGCCGAAAGGGAAATTTTCACTGTTGTCATCAATGAGAACGACGACTCTACAATGAAATGGTTGACCTCTATTATAGTGGCATGATGTGAGAAGCCTGACGAAGCCGTAAGCCAATGGGTGGGAAACCAAGCCATCTTAGTTGTCGCGCACAAGCAATTGCATGGGCGGAAAACAAACCCTTTTAATTCTAGGAGCACTACAATATAATATTTGAAAATTGAAAGTTACCATATATCTATTGAAACTACAACACTTGAAATATTAGGAATAAATAGATAGAATAATAGTAAGAGACGGATTAGGCAGTGTTGCGCTGCTATTATTATTATTAGTATCATCATCATTTTTTAGGTAGTCTTCAATTGTCACTATGCTAACGTTGTTCTAATTTTGTGAGAGAAGAGACAAAATGGAAGACTTTCAATTATTAAGGCTTGTATGGTTTAACTCAATTTACGCCCTAACTTAGAATGGTTTGAGTTGCTGAAAATGAGAAAGAGAATCTCTCAGTTTTCCGGGGGGAATTTGTAGCTCGTAGGAGCTGGAGAGAGTTGTTTTATGGTGGGTGGTGGCTTAGCAAGCAAATACTACCAGTAATCAAAGTAAAGAATCCCCCATGCAGTACTCCTCACTCGCCCCAAGGACTCTTCCCATGCCCATGCCAAATTAATAGAGAGTGAAGCTGTAATTAGCATCTTTTTCCTGGATTATATATTCTACAGTTTCTGCCGAATCCAACCAAAAATAAAATGAGTGGTGTACAATAATATTAGTACTGTGATGATGGGTCCGTCTGATCTGACGACGACAAGGAATAATACGCGGAAAAGGAAGGCAAAGGGGGAAGCGGAGAAGCAAAAGCCTTGCGTTCTTGGTTTTTTGTCCAAATTCACGATGGCAACCCGGCAAACACAAACTCAACCTCCATGAGACGGAGACGATCATTGCGGCCACGGCACCTCTTATTGTCGATTTCCCACAAGCAAGTAACAAACAAATTTCAAGTGACGTCCAAAAACATGATGATGAGGTGAAAGAGCGAAGACCAGAGGCAGAACCGCAGGCCCCAACGCATGGTTTGTTCCCACTTCCCACTATGATGAATGGATTGGGATTTGGGGCTTTACGGTTTTAGGCTTTTAGGCTTCTAGCTCTAGGTGGTGGGTGCATCTTATTTCTTAGCATCATTTCTTGCCCCTCCTAAATTTTGTTTCATGATGTATGAAAAAGAGAGGAATTGACAGCTATATAATAAATAAATAAATAAGAATCGAAAGTCAGCAAGCAGTTTTACCTGATACGAGCAAAGGAATACTCCCTTCTTCTGGCGCTCCGTCGGAGGACCGTCGGCCCATCTTTCCGGTTCAAGCTCTGAGTGGCCGGCGATTTTGGAAAGGCTTGCTTTTGTTGCCTTCGGCTAGAAGTAGAATAACTAATAGCCTACCTAGCTTCCTTATTTCGATCTCTTTTTAGATCTGCTTGGTGAGTCGTTACAAGTAGAGCATGAACGAACGATTGAAGTTTAGTAGTCCTAATTTGGTATATGCAGTTGGGAGTTGGCATCCATCTGTTACGAGAAGATTGTAGAAGGCGTTGACATTGGCGGCACATTTAGGAGGGGAGGCATTGACATCGACGGCGCATGTCGCGCGACTATTAGTAACTGCGAAACGTACCTCTACCTCATCTTTTGGAATCGCCGACAGTAAAGTCACAGAACACCAACCTATACCTTTTTCATTAACCTGGTTTTGTGGGCCTTGGGCAGCCCTATAGGAATTTGCCATGTATATATATAGCTAGTGAAGAATCCTGGGCCTGCTGCTGATTCTCTAGTTCCCAATTTTAACGCTTCTATGCTTTAATTTATAATAATTTGAAAAAAAAAGGCTGGCAATTCGCACTGCAAAGCTCACAATTCAACTTCTTTCATTTTTTGTTTCTGATATTCTTAATAACTGGCAAAAAAATTTTATGAAGAAAAAGCCACTGTAGAACTTTAAGGACTCCTTGAAGTTGTGCTCAAACTGTCTAACCAAATGATTGTGTACAGAAATGTAACATCAGCATTAAGCTCGATTACGAGCAATGCCAAATTTATGTATTCGAACGCAAAAGTAAACTGTATTGATATCGAGCTTTGGTTGGTAGCAATTAAGACTAGCGGAACTTTTGGTTCGTTAGCAGCCCACATGGCCAACAGAACAAATTGCAGACAAACGGCAAAATCCCCTGGGATTGTCTACCACCAGAGCTCGTGTTCCATCGATTCCTTGTCACATGCCTGATTGCTTTTGCAGCTTTAATCATTCCAACTTTTCCTTCTGCTAAGCATAACCTTCCATGTAACCGGGTCCGATGAGCACATCAAGAGTTCAGTTGTTGATTTCAGGCAATTCTTCCAACAAAATCTCCTTATTCCAGTTCATTTTGGTTGACTGCCAGAAAAGGAAGGAACATGTTGCCTTCTTGGTTTGTGTCTTGGCAGTTAGGACCTTCTATGCATTCTTCCTTGTGCACTTCTCCTGCATTGTAGTAAAGCATGCCAATTCACCTCGCTCAGCTAATTTCAGAAGCTTAAAATTAATCAGAAAACAAGGGAACAATCATTATTAACAGACCTTAAGGTTTTTTGGCTTCTCTTTCTTTGAAACATATGCAGGGCTTCTCTTTCTGTGAAACATATGCAGGGCTTCCTGTTGAAGCGCCATCACCTTTCTCCTGCTTGTGAAGTCCCATTCTACGCATGTACTATTACTTTTTCCTCGATACCATCCACAGTTAACAAATTTGTTTTGCAACTCAGAAAGTTTGTTTTGCCAGACTTTCGGAGATCTCTTATCCTGACCTCTCAATATATTTTACAAAGTACAAAAAGAAGTAAGCAGCAAAGTTCCCCCACACTCCCAGTCGAGGGACTTCTTATGATTATAAAGGACTTTGCACGTATATGAGTGGCCCCTTCCCCCATCCTCACCCATGTCCACCAACATAACAAAACATCAATGGTAATGGAGAGATTTCCAATGATTTAAAAGATTTCAACTTAAACAGGAGAAAAAGGTCGAAGCCCTTAGCAACTTAGAATTGTTGCAGCCCTTTGTCCTTTTCCTAAAGAGGACCAGCAGATCTACATTTGTTGACCTCCAAATGCAATTTCACATCTCTACAGCAGTCACGAGGATCCTACCAAAGAAGTAAATATTAAACAAATTTGTCCCACATCATGATATCACCTGAGCTCGGACATAGGACAGAACTCTTTCAAGAACATTAGATTCTCCGCCTATTGTCAACACGTGGTCTTTTAGACGACTGAACTTCTGAATTGTCAGCGCTTGATTGTATCTCATTAAGTTTCTCTCTAACCAGGCGAACTGTTTGATTCATAGATTCCAATGGGAAATACTCCTTGTCAGAAGAAACATGAGTCACGGAAGCAGAACCTCCACTTCTAGCAGTGTAATGAGAGTCTCCAAATTCCCGTTGTTGCAACCCCAATGACTGGTCTCTAGCTGATGGCCCATGACCATACGCTGCAGAGGCATTGGAGCTCCTAGGTTTCAACCGTGCAAGAACTTCGTTTCTCCTCCCTTCTAATTTCTCCTTGGTATCGGACAAGCTCTCGAAATGAGGTGCATATGAAATCTGCAGCCTGTTCCCCAGAAAAACAAACTCATCCAACTTCCTTTTAGCAAACCTAGCATTGTCAACCTGATGAAACTTAATCCAGTAAACATCGGTAAAGGGCTCACAATCTTCAGCATCCATTGGTTTGCATTCTTCAATCTGCCCATATGTTGAGAAAAGTCTCAACAATTCATCACCACAACCCAATGCTGGAACATTCTTGACAACGAGGTACTTAGATTCATCGCAAACTGTATAAACTCGAACACCAGGAGTCTCGCCACGGTAACGAGGCATAATACCCTTAAATTTTCCTTTCGCCCTCTATTTCAACAACCTAGAAACAAACCCTTAAACCTAATCAGAACTTTTAGAACCGTTAAATTTAGACTTGACTCAATACATGAAACCCGAATAGAATAATAATAACTAGATTGAAACTAGACCAGGATTGGATAAACTAATCGGCAATCCCAAAGCAGTGTATATGGGAAAAAATGATAAGAGGGAAATAGAAACAAAAATACTTAAAAATACTGTACCTCCCTCGGATGAGGAAGAGGAAGACCATGCAGGGTATTTTGCCTGTGTGTTGACGACCTTGCCCATATAAATCAAATAAAACAAATCACTACTAAAAGTTTTTCATAATAATAGTACTACGACAGGCGTGGGAAATCTGGGTTGCCTTTGCCTTGGGGGGATGCATTGTTTATGTTGGTAGGATTAATTCAGAACGTTATCAAATCACAAGTTTCAACAAATTGGTCTGCGTTAAAACCCAAGGCAACAATGTAAATCAGAAAAAAGTACTCCTACGTAAATGAGAGGATTAATATACAAAAAATTGTAGATGAATTTTAAATCCAAAGGATCAATATTCAGAACAACGGTCACCATGTAAAAGGAAAGCGTTCCGACATTTTCTGTAGGTTACTGATTAGTGGCATCCGACAAGCAGAGGCTTTGAACATCATTGAACTCAAGGGCAACAACTCAGTTAAGCAGAAACATCATTTTAACAAAAGAAAGAGAATGCATTCGAACTATTCGCCTATACAAGCATAAAAAATATAACATAATCAAATACATAATAAATAGCACAAAATTCGACAAAACTCATGCAACATAAATTAAGCAAACATCTCATTAAGTCAAAACCAATTTAAAATGCAGCTGGCAGAATAGTAAGATCTAGAACTCGGTTTAGTTCTCAAACTTTTAGAGCAAGAAAATCACACTTAATCGAGTGTATAAAAGTCATAAGAATTATTAGGATATCCAAGAGAAATACATCAAATAGTCAAACGAATCCTAACTAGTGCCAAACCTAGGGTTTTAGCGGTGCAACTTTCAAAGATTGAAGTGAATAAGCTCTAAGTTAGATTCTCAAAATGCTAACTGTAATCGGAGAACATACCGCAATCAATCACTCTGAACACAAGAATGGCGGCAAAGAGACGAAAAAGGAATAATTCATGGAAGGAAGGCAAGGTGGCGGTATATATGGGTCGCCGGAGGAAAAGAATAGACGAACTCCGGAGCACGCGTGTAACAATGGGGAAATGGGTTAGATGGGAAATTCACAATTGGGCTTAGTCTTTAGAAAATGACTCTCCAAACATGCACGCTTGGACCTAGCAATGCGTGGAGGTCTAGGAGAATTTTTTTTTTTTCTTTTTTTGGGGTCCTTGGAGGTAGGGCTGTCAACGGTCCGGTCCAGACCGACCTCTCAACGGACGAGGGGCCTGGACGGTTGTCAGATCCAAGCAGTTCATGATTTGGATGAGATCTCAAAAATTTGTGCGGCTCATATCACGTCTTGTAACTCGATTTTCACACCGTGTGGGACCCACCGAAATGTTGTTCTATTGTTACTCGCTGTTATTCTATTGTTACACCTTGTACAGATGATGTTACACCATGTACAAATGGTGTTACACCTTTCTGAGCGGTTGTTCTGACAACTGCTCCAGTCCCGCGTCCCCTGCCAACATTTGTCGAGTACGGATAGAGATGTAGACCCGTGATTCGGATTCGGATTCGAACCCATTTTATCTAATAAATTTACGAATCGGATACGAAACATGTTATTTCGACCCGTATCTAACTCAGACCCGTTTTAATTAATTAGTAATTAAAAAATATATACCTATATATCATAATTATTCATATCAATAAATGTATTCCCAAATTTTTCTAACCCTAATACCCACTCCCCATCGCCGCACTGCCCGCACCGCACATCCCTTCTGGCTTCTTCCCCTCGGTCCCCACTCTCTTTTTTCTTTTGCCTTGCCTCCCGCTGCCTCCGCCAGACGCCAGTGAAGTGACCAGTCCGCGGGAAACCGGCGACGCTGTCTGACTCTCTCCATCTCCAGCTCCAAAGAAACCGCCGGATCTGGCCAGCTCCAAGGAAGCCCAGCTCTTGCAGTCCCACTGGTATCTTGTGATGGTAGTGATCATAAGGGCGGTTGGGCCGAGTCACAGCATTGACCCTTCGGCAGGTGCTCAGATTAGCGGTGGCAGTGGTGGGCGAGAGCCGTTTGGGGTTTACAGAGAAAGTGGTGCTGCTGTATGGTAGGATGCGTGCATTGAAGAGGTTTCGGAAGGTCAGTTTGAGGAGGGGCGAGTTTGGGAGGAGAATCGTGCCAGTGGGTTTAGTGAGCAGCATATCCGACTATCTTGTTCCTGTCATTACTTATTTCTGCTGTCTGTGATTATTATCCCATGGCCCATGGGAAGCCTTGCTGATTTGCTGGCCAGTAAGTTTTACGAATCAAAGATATGACGCCGGCCAATACAAATGACTGATAAATAACCAACCTGCTTATTGTCTTCTTGTAATCCCTTAATATTAAAAAGATCTGTGCGTAATTGTCTTTGCTTTTGTTTTCATTATACCACCTGCCTCCCGCCCAAAAAAATGTAGCATGAACGGGTTTTCGACGGGCCGGGTAGGCCCGACCCAGATCCGAGACCCGTATAGAAACAACAGGGACCCGTCGGATATTCGAGTCGAATCCGGAACTAATGCAGTATAACGGATCCGGATTTATTCATTTCAATTCAGGCCCGGCCTGTTGACAGGCCTACTTGGATTTTTGTAAAGCCTTAGGGATGGTTCTAAATTAATCACTTACAATTGAAGATTTGGATAGGAAATTAGGGATAGAAGCTTGATCCTATAGGCTAACTCCATGGGTTTTAATTTCCATTACAAAACCATCTCTCTTTCAAGTTCGGATTACCTATTGGATGCTTCTACTCACTAAACTTAATAGTTAAAAAAAAAAAAAGTAGCCTTTTATCAATACATACACCATGTTAGCACACTGTGTATTGAGTTTTAAACTTAGTAAAGACATAGAGTTTGCACGAGAAAAATTCAACTAATGAAGGATTAAATCAATATTCTTTTGTTTTAAATCATAATTATCTTCATTTGTGTTGGGTTAGAATTGTATCTTATTAGGTTATAAGATTAAAAAAATGTGTTATCGAATCCTCTTACTGTATATATATGCCCATCAAAAACTCCTCATTAAAATCAAACCCTAACAAATAATCCACGATCATATAATTGAATTAACCAACGGGCCGGATTCGGATAAGCGCAAGGTATTATCCTGCCCATTGCCAATCCTAGATTTGGATGGAAGTAACCAAGAATCGTTTATTTTTGGAGCTCAGTTGGAATTCAACTATCTCTATTTGTACCAGCAAAGCCTTCAACGGCCTATTACACGAGTACAACAACACAATAGGCAAATTGACTAGTTGGCAATCCAAGAAATGTCAAAACCTTCGTGACACAACCAAATTTGTACTAGCATTCATTTGATTGTCAGCAATTGAAAACATTTCCTAAAAGCACAAGTATCTCATAGATTACCCACCCAACTACCATACTTCTCCTCCTACCTGATTGTTCAATTGTCAGCAGTTGAAAACATTTCCCAAAAGCACAAATATCTCACAGACTGCACCCGTTCATTATAGGCTACTCTACCCATTAAAGTCTAAAGACACATAAATTTGAAGAAGAAACAATTAGCATGCATCTAAGATGTTCAACAGAACAAGTTGAACACCAGCACCAACACTATATCTAGTTTTTCTGGTTCTCTGCCACCAATTTTTTGTTGTATTCTTCCACCTCCTTCTTGTATGCCTCCATAGCTTTTGCAGCCTTCTCATTCCAAACTTGTTTCTCTTCCTCACTTAGTTCCTATGAGGATTGCAAATTAAACAAATAAATCCCTGAACTAACTGGTAAACATATAAAATAAATACAGCTAAAGAACACATACTGGGCGGGGCTTTGTGTACAATATATACCTTCCACTTAACCGAAATGAGGGCATTAAGGGTGGAATTGTTGATCCCAGGCCTTTCTTCCGACAAAGTCTTCCTGGCCTCTTTGCTGCATTAGTAAAAATCATAGAACAAAATGCGTTCATTCCAATTGAGTCGTTAAAGAACTATCACACTCTTTATCAATCGTTTGGTTGAGAGACTGAGTAGTAACCTGAAGAGGAGGAATGAAGATGCTGGCTTCTTTGGCTTGTTAGGATCAACATCCTTCTCTTCCTTCTTCTTTTGGCGCTTCTCTTTTGTTTTCTAAATTGTTAATGAGCAATGCATCTCTCAATTATATATTATATATTTATATTGGCTTACAAGTTTTCATATGCTTCAAATAAATCAGGGAGGGACAACATGACAAATAATATATGTAACACAAACCTTAATAATGTTCTCAGCTTTCTCTTTCTTCTTGAGCAATTGCAACGCTTCCTGCTTTTGAAGTTTCATCAGCTCTTCCTCTTCCTTTTTGAGATTAGCAGCTTCTTCCTCTTTCCTCTGCTTGTAGAGCTCGATTTCAAGCAAATACTGCTCCTTGTTCTTGTTTGCAATCTAGATATCATTGCAGAATTTTTTCAATACGCAAAAACCCTCAAATCTCCAACAAACAGAAGGACTGCATCTAGAAGAAAGGTATGCATGTTAGGCAGGGGAGTAATACCTTCTCGTAAGGTGCTCTCTGCTTCTCCGTCATGTTCTTCCATTCTTCACCTAAGACCTTTGCCACCTAATAACATATCCCACCAATTTCTCAATGATGAATTCTACAATTTTTATTAACAAAGCATATAATCAAGCTGCATTTCATCAATCACCTCCAACACATTTTTGTTCTCTGCAAGCAAAGTTGCGCGTCGCTCATTCGAGTACAAGAAGAAAGCCGTGAGTGGTTGCTTTGGTTTTAAAGGATCTTTTTCTTTCCTAAATACAGAAATCAAAGCAGACAAAATCAGTATAGAAGTTAAAGGATCCTTTTCGGCCATCTATAATTTATTATAGCATTAAAAAAAAGCAATTTAATTGGAACTTGCTTGTTAGTCTTCTTATTTTCTTTCTCTGCTTCCTGTTTGAACTGCATGTATTGTTCAAGCAACTCCATGGCAGTCTTCTGTTTTTGCTCTTCCTCCAAAAGCTTCATTGCTTCGTGCTCGCGTTTCTCAATTCCAACAATTTTCAAGTAAGCTTCCTTCTCCTCTTGGTACCTCTCCTCGTAAGGTTTCTTCTCCTCTGTGCTGAGTGTCTTCCATTTTGCCCCCAACAGAGTTGATATTTCCTTGAAATCTGCTTCCGGATTTGCTTTTTTCACCTACGTAACCAAAGATTATCACATCAGAAATTGATCCAGCTAAGTCATCCGATACTTTAACATGGTAAAACGGGAATTAAAGAAACCTCAGTGCGCATTCACCTCATTCCACTGATCTTTGCACCACAAGGCGTAAGGAGGAGATGGTCTCTTTGTCGCAGGATCCGCCTTCTTCTTCCCTTTCTTTTCTTGATCATTGTCTTTCAAAGCTTGCAACATGGGTAAGGTCTGACAAAAGGTTCAACAGAATGGAGAACTTTAAAATAAGATAACAATTGCAGCTTCCGCTGTTTCTAATGTCGCCTTTTGTCTTTGCAGTGGCATCAACTTCGATTTGGAAAAAAAAAAAAAAAATTTCAACCAAATATTTTCTTTGTATTAAAACCTAAAAATCGGAAATTTTTGAAAAAAAAATAGCAAAATCAACCCTTTCATCAGATCTTGTGAATCGTAAATAAAGGGGCGATCAGAACAAGAAATGAGAACCAAAAGCAGAAGAATTCAAAACGACACAACAGAAAACAAACCATGGTGGGCTTAAACTCCTTGACTTTCTGTAGCTTCTTGAGTTCGACATGCAGCTTCTCCTTCTCTTCCTCATTTTGTTTGAGGGCTTCTTCTTTAACCTTCAAGAGCTCCTCAGTCTGCTGTTTCTCAAGCGTCAGTTTCTCAAGCTTTTCCTGCATTTCCAGCAATTCTTTCTCAAAGGACAGTTCTGGTTGTTGCTTGGAAGCCTTTGGAGCCCCTCTCTTTGATTTTTTCTGGGGCGAAAGCTGTGAGGAGAGGCTTTCATGGTTCTCTTTGGTGGGACAGTTCTCAGATGGTGGCGCAACCGGAGATGGCTGAGGGACAGTTCCGGCCACAATGTTGGCCTCGCTGGACGATGGGGTTTTCTGCTTTAGTGCTCTTCTGGATCTCCCTTTCTTCGTGGGAGCGGGTTCAGAAACAAGAGGCATCTCTGCAATTGCAGCCATGGATGGTTTCAGAGAGAGAGAGAGAGAAAGAGAGAGACGTTGCTAACAGTGAGTGTGGCTTCTCCCGAGAGTGGTTTTGTTTTATATGCAGATTCCAACGGTTACTTGTTTCAAATTCAAATCAATTGTTGTTAACGAAGAAAAGGTTCGAGTCCCATTGGTGCACATTTAAAAGTTTGACCGTTGGTGTATTACAATGGGTGATTCGGGGCTTCCATTTTATGCTATGTCATGTTTGCCTTCCTTCTTTTTTTTTTTTTTTTTTTGCCTTCCATTATTCCAGTAGAAAGGGAGACCCAAAATAAATAAATAAATAATCAGCAACAAGCATAAAAATATAAACTTGATGAATCTTTGGTTTTCAAACTGGGATCATTTTTTGGTGTAAAGATTTCCTTACAAAGAGTGGGCTAAATGCAGAAGCATATACTTTGTATCTCTATTCAAATATAAAAGCCTCTTCTTGCGTACATGCTTCACTTCACATATAAGCCGACTTGTGTCAAAGAATTTCTACACACTATTTAGCTTAGAAAAAAATTAATCTATCAGACTAATTATAACTCTCCCAAATTTCAGGTTTGAAGAATCTCAAACATTTATATTCATCGCGTGGAGAGGCAAACTTGATCCACCATTTTCTTGACAAACGACATCAGGTGCGCTCAGCCATTGACCACCATCTTCATTAACAGATCGTTCCAAGTATCTATAGGGCCCGGCAAACACCAGTGTAGACAGTCTTTGATTATCTTTGCATTTTTGTCCTTAGCAAATGGTTGGAAGAATCTGTATGGACCTGGATGTCCATCAGGCCTCAACAAGGAGAGAGGATTTACGTCAAAAAGTTTGAGATTCACCCCTTTCTCAGAAGCTTTTGTGGATGCATTCCTGAATTCTTCTATTTCAATATCTCGAAGAATCCTGTTCAACTCATTTCTCAGAAACTCACCTTCCTTCACTGGTTCAGTTCTATTGCAGGTTCCACCGCTAAACCATTCACCGTTCTCAAAATGCTCCGGTGTGCTGGTCCTGAAAAAGATCATCCCCTTGTGATTTGACTCGGTTATGTAGTCAAAAAAGTTCCTGAGCACCTCGCGATAAGCAAAATCAAACCCACGTTCCGTCAAGTTTCTCTTAGGACAGTAATGGCATCCCAATACTGTGTTGTTCTTGTAGTAGATTGCTGATTTGGCATACCATTCACCACTGGAAAACATGATGTAGTCCAAGCTCTTGAATTGTTCAGTCCATGTGCCATCTAGTTTGTCAAGATGCAGCTCAATCTCTGATGTAGAAACACCATTGTAGTCTTCGAAAATGGCAGCTTGTGCTAAGAAAGGAGACCATAAAACTGAAACGGTGAAATTGTGGGAGGGGAAGAGCCATCTTCTTGATTTGTAGTCCTCATCATGATAAACTTGGACGGCCTTTTCCGCCTAAAAGAATATAACTCGAAATACTTAGCTATGTATAACTGAAAAATCTTTCAAATCCTCCAAAAATAACTCTGACTCGAGATATATAGCCACCTTGACAGCTTACACATAGGAAATGAATAAACAGGATGAAAATAAACACCAACGTCCAAAATTTTCAATCAACGATTATAAAAATTGAAACGAAAGCAGTTAGAATCAGAATGAAGACAAAATCACCAAGTAGCTAGCCAAGCAACACTCAGCTGCTAATCAGATTCCAATAAATAAATGCCTAAAGCAGTGCAGTAAATCCCCATAAGGAAAAGGTTTCTCACCCCCATAGGGATGTAGTGAACCTCATTACTGACCTAATTTACTGCAGTTTTGCTGCTTTCTGTGTCCAAAAAAAATTACAGAGAAGTGTCTTAGCCAAATGTTTCCATTTTTGGTTCCAATTGATTTACGAAGAATGACATTTCCTTTTCTGTTTATAGTCACCTACAGAGTGGTCCAACAACTATGTATTTCTACCCAATTCTCATGGTGCAGGGGTCTAAGATATGTTGAAACTATGTCATCATTTTTCCAACAAAGAAAAGAAATTAAAGAAAATATATGTAAATATGCCACATAACTTGACCAAATAAAATAACATCAAATCAGAAATATCCAAGCTGATGATGGTATCTAACCATCACACAGCAGCATCAATGAAGATATTCTTCTCACTCCAAACTCTGAAATTAATTAGTTGCGTAAAAATGGAAGAGTGCATTATCATACAATGTGTGGATATACAGAAATGAATCATATACCTCACATTGTTTATGACTTGTGTTTTCCTGAATTTCCTATATGTACCTCATGATATCACAGTCCACTCTGCACTAGTATCACACCAATTACAATATAAGGAGCCCCGGTGGATCATGTAATGGATAATTTGGCAATTGAAAAATTACAGAGGGGATCCCAAAGCACAGAACAAATAAACATAACCAACAGTCGTTTTCAGTACCAATCCATAACAGCTAAAGATTTTACCTTTGAAAGAACACAGATCAATGACTGTATGTGGTTGCGTGATATGGAATCACCAATCAATGCCAAAGCTTTATTTCTCATCAACTCAAGAAACCTATTAGGATTTAGTTGAGGTAACTCGCATTCTCGTGGACTCCACCTCCAGTAAAGATAACCTGTATCAGGTCGACCATTCTTCATACAGTTTTGATGGCCTTCAATCCAGTCACAGGTCTCATTAGTGTAAACAGGACCCCCAGGATGAGGAATCCAATCCCCAACGAACAGATCACATCTTCCCGCATCTTCTATGGAATAATAACCATGCAAGTTTCAGCACATCAAATTGAAACATCCTTTATATATTTTGTAGATATTCGCCTATTAATATGGCAGCAGATCAGGCCACGACAAGGCATACATTAATTTAAACCAAATGAACCACCTTTTACCAAGAAAAGTAAAATTATATGATGTAATTCATTCAAAGCCAGCAAGAATAGTTTTGTACTCTAAATGAATAAGAGAAACAAACCTCCTTGTTATGGATCCTAAACCACCCTATACTCATCATACCCAATCTCTCCACTAAAACCAACTAACTGATTTGTTGATTGTTGAAATTCATATCACAAAAAATCAAATTAGAACATCACTATGGACATCACCTTTGACAACTCATTGATCGCATCCCATCTTTTCTCGAAAACCCAATAAAATTTCTTAAAGTGGTTCTGTTGCAAAATTCAATTGCTAAGAGAAAGAAAGATAAGATGCAACAGTCAAACGGAAGGAAAAGACAGACCATTTTCTTGACTTTCGTTGTCAGCCTCGTTGAACCCACTTGAATCTGAACTCCTATCTGAAGTTTCAGTCCCATTCGGAGAATGCTGATTAGAATTTAGAGGTGAACTGACAGAAACCAGAGGCGGTGGCGTACTTGGACTAACAGTTTGCTGAATAGGGATGTCTTGTACTTCAGACACACCACCGGATAGAGGGTATAAAAGCCTAAAAACAAGGCCAATTAGAAGAATTGAAACTCCCAACTTGAGAACCAAGTAATTCTGCTTGTGAAGAGACCACCACCATGATGTCCAGTTGAATGAAATTTTCTTCATCATTATTGTTTTCTATCAGATATTCCACAAGCTATCCGCTCACTCGTGTTAAAAAAAAAACGATCTTTAAGCTCAAGACTGCAGCTTTTGAGCTAAAATTCAAAAGGGGCTTGAGAAAAACCCAGCTTTAAGTTCAAGATTGGAGGAATGGAGCGATGTGATTAACCGACAAAGATGCAGTCTTGGCAGCTTTATGAGCAGCTTGCAGCTTTGCACAAGCTTTGCTCAGATCCTCGGAGTAACGACCAAGTAGTTGTGCAATATGCTAGAACAGTTTTAAGGATTTCATAGGGGAATACTAAGGTGGGATAGGGCCCTTTTTTAAAAAAAAAAAAAAAATTTCCCCCAAAACGTTAACATGGATAGGCCCCTTATGAATTTTGTTTGTTTTTTTCTCTTTTTGGTTGGAGTTTTTTTTTTTTTTTTTTTTTGGCCAATAGCCGTAGACAGAGTTTTCAGCTACATCAAATCAAGTGCATGATGCTAACTATTGGTATATGTTACTACCATCCAATGTCACAGAGTAATCAAAGAATTCGGTGACAGCTCATTAATCTTTTCAATTTATATTAAACATTACTATATAGACTACTATAAGAAAATTTGCAAAAACGTATGCTTTTGGGGAAGCTTAGAAATGGTTAAGGTGGGGATAACAAAGATTTAGGTTAGAACTTGGAAGCCACTTTATTGTCACCTCAGCCAGTGCCATTTTGGTACAGCTTCAGTTACACCAGAATTGGTTCCTGCAAATCAAGGTTGCGTTTGGATTGCATTTTTTAGAATTTTCTGTAAAAAAATTACTGTAGCGATTTGATGTATGTAAGGAAAAAAGATAATAGAAAAATGTGATTATGAAAAATGACATAATTTTCCGGCAAAAAAACGGCTGTCCAAACTAGTCCCAAAGTTCTGTGCTATTGCGAAATTGTCAAAAGGTTGTAAAGTCAATTAACCAATATTGCAATTACCAAGAAAAAGAAAGATAAAAATAAACTTCAATATACATAAAGAGTTTCAATAAACTTCAGTGGCTCATGACACAATTTAGTAAATTGGCGTAAAATTAACGCAGAAGTTGTTGCGTCTGTTCCACTTCGGCATTGGCCAAGAAGCGGAGTGGATACACATTAATTAGCTACTGATACAAGATGGAAAGTCAAATGGAATCTAATCTATCAACCAACCTAATAAATTAGCCTGTCCAATGGCTACAACAGATTTACAAGTAAAACACCTAAAATCAAAAACGATTTTTTTCATTAAATGAAAGGGAAAATGAAAGAAGGTCTGCTAAACTCGACCGACAAGACTGTTGCTCAACTCCTGTTCACTGCAAAGAGGAAACCCCCCATTGTAGCCCACAAGTATTGTGCACGCTTACAAGTACAAAGTACAAACCACAGATGTTTTTGCAAATACCAGCTCAGATGAACGTGTTGTTTCCGTAGATTTTAATATACAGGAAGGTTTAAATCGGTCGAACGGCTCTCTGAGTTGGGTCTGCTTGAAAAGTATAAACAATTACATGTCTAATTAAAGAATATATGAGTCACAGTGCAGAGACAATAATCAGTCGATTCAGGAATATTTTTGCATCACATATTCACATGCAATGGATTTCAGGACCATGGCAGCACAACAGACGGGAGCAGCAGCTGCCTCAATTAACTACTCCATTAACGTTGCTTTTGGAGAAGTGATTTTGGAATTCTCATACCAAATCCATGCTTTGCTCTCTGAACCCTGTTTCACATATACATTGAGAAACAGTCAGAAAGGGACCCATAGCATGATATAATTCCACCAGTCATGAATGAAGACGATAGCTGCAAAACAAGCTTTTCCCTGGATACGAGAACTGATTCTCCCACCCCCGTTCCCCCTTCTTAAAGTTAAAGCAAAGCCATCCAAGCACAACAGGTTCATCGCAGATACCATAGTCAGAATCTATGATAATCACAAAAATACTAATCTGCGGTTAATGAAATTCAGCCAGCAATAGGCAAATGATGGAGAACCACAGAAGATAGCACCAAACCAATGACTTGTACTTGGATAAATCTCAACAACAACTTGAAATATCCAATTGTTTCCTATAAAATTTTGACTCTTTTCTCCTTCCGTTCCTCCAGGTCATGTGCATCGAGCTATATTTCTAGGCTATTAGGGGCACCAACAGTACTCCATTGACCAAAAAAACTTCCAATTTTAACAATTGATCAGTTGGGCATATAAATTTCTCTGACAAGGGCTAGAGTTCCAATGAATTGTCTGTCAAGGTCCTCAAGGCACTAAGAATCTATCATGTGGCAAAGCAATTGTAAGGTACAATCTGTATTTAATCTACAGACAAACCTTGAAAACCATCTTGAGAAAAGATATGCTGAAAATCCTCTAATACTGGCCAAAAAATATAACTGATTTCTGCCCAAAACCATTTAATGTGAAGCTGATATTCACTTATAGGTGATTCACAGTCCCTTATATACTGAAGCTAGGCAGGGGCAACTATAAAAGTGATCATCTACCTGGACCTTCTAAAAAGTTAATTATGTTGCAACAGTTGTTTCATGATACATTGGTGAATAAGCACATAATAAGCAGCTATCCTCACTTATTTATACTTGGAGGAAGTAAACCAGAAAGAATGAGTGTAATACATGAGGAAGCAAAACTTACGTTGGGGCAAGTTTGCCTAGTCCATCTAGTTCTTCACCTGTGTTCTCATCCACCACTCTGCCAGAAATATCAATGAGGTAAGACTTGTGCCTTGTGATTGGAAGGCCTCTGCTGGCAAGTAAATCTAGATCCTTCTGGTGAAGCTCCCTCCCATTCACAAAAACTTCAGTGTTTCCACCAGCACAATTTTCTAACATAGGATAATTGAATTCTTCTATGTTTGGCTGCAAAACAGGAGTGCACTCGATAATTTCTTTGTGTAAACAAAGATTTTTTCCCGTAATAAAATTATATTTGATATACAGCATGTGACAGAATTTTATAATCTCACCAGAATAATGCCCAGGCATGGATGTCCCATGACACCCCAAAATCCTGCTCGGATATCATACCTGGTATGGTGAAGAAATTAGCAGGAAATTTGGCATTGATACTCAGTGTACAAGGACATGAAGAGCATCTTTGTCAATAAGAATGTTGCCACATTAGCTACACATGAATCAAAAGATGTCACGAGAGGGAAAAAGGGGACAGTTGCGGCTCAGGGCTGAACGAATTCATCCATACACAGTTTGTTTTCAGAGCTTAGCACCTATCGTTGCTAGAAAACAGAATGTGACTAGTTATGTTGAAAGTGTTACACTTTAAGAGTCAGAGAATGATGCATTCGAACTTTCAAATTTGCCCTTCTGAGTAAAGATATAAATAGAGCAAATGCATGTGTAGAATATCAAAATGACAAAATGAATGAGACATCGAGTATGCACTCACCAGTACTCTCCTGGCTGAATAGGCCCAGACAACTTTTCTGCCTTCTTAACTACTCGGTCTGGTACAAAGTGCCCATTGATGGAAACATTTGATTTTCCACTTTCTGTACTCTTACTTGACCTCGAGAAGTCTCCAAAACTCCTCTTTATGAGACCAACGAAGAAAGACTCACCCCCTTTGTTGATTTTTGGTAGATATTCCTCTTTGCGTATCTCAGCAGAATCATGAGTTGAACCATCATTATAGGACACATCCATCTCAGTTGCCACCAGGGTGTCCTTTAGCGAGTTTTGCCTAGAGGTTTTCCCGTCTGCAGTGTTCCTATCTTCCTCAATACGTTTGCTTTTGTTTCCCTGGCCATATTTGTGCATAAGATTATCAGGGGAATGACCTGGGTGTTTCTGGGAAGGTGAATCTGGAAGATGTAATAAGCCTTCATCTTTTTCAGCTATCACGCTATTTGGACTTTGCTCGCCCTCAGAAGAACTTGCAGTGAAAGAATTAGGATCCCTTCTCATCTCAGACTCACCAAAACTCAACTTGTATTCTCCTGAAGACAGAACAGGCTCAGCATCTGTCAACTGATAGCCATAATTGAAGTTCTCATAACCATCGCAGTTGCCTACTGCATCAGCATCTGGGGGATCATGAGAACTTTCATACTTTTCATTTGAAATTTCACTGGAGGAAGAGTGAACCTTCTTAAAGACTCGCTCAGTTGTTGCAGATACTGATACAACAATTCCTTTGCCATCAAGTTCAAACAAAAGCAGAGAAGAACAACCCCCACATTTTATTTCCCTTGGGTTTTTCTGAGTTAAAAAAAGTTTCCTTGGTAACTTCAACAACTCAAAGCAATTACAGCAGGTTACAAATGGAGCACCACCAGCAATTGGCTGAAAGAGTCGTCTGCCACCAGGGGCTGCCACTACCTTCTTTGGATGGCTTCGACCAAATCCAACTTTTTCTCTGCCCAAGTCACTAGAACTTCTTGTAAGGTGCTTTCTATCACGAGATTGTGGTGGAAGGAGATTGGAGGCTTCGGAAGTGTAAACCTGAGGATCATATGTAATAGGATTCACATTCTGATAGAAACTACGACTTGTGTGGGTGCTATGCATATTTTGGTTACATAGATTTGGGGGCTGAATTTTCGAAGAAACTTGCCAATTCTTGTTGACACATTGCAAGCAAGAGCAGGCAGGCTGGTGAAAAAAAGCTTCATGTGGGTGTGACATGAACAGATCTTGATTGAAGTCCACGTGACATGATTCCTGGAAGTACCGACTAGGTGGCTGATGGGAAGGCCTCCTCAGCATCTGCGTCTGATAAGCATCAGTAATTCCACCATATTCATAAGAAAAATTCCGTGGAGGGTAAGATTCTTGAAAAGGTATGCCATGTCTATCCGTGTAAGGGACATAGCCATGACTGCGAGGGACATATGGAGCTCTAGAAATGTGTTTGTCAGGAATCAGAGGTTGCTTATGAACAGTATAAGAGTTCCTCGTACCATCTTGCACAAAAGCATCATGTCTGTCATATGTATCTGGAAGAACTGGAGGTATCCAACGGTCATGATGGATCCTTTCCTTTGATTTATCTGCTACATCACAAGATCTGGTGAGTTGATCAGCCAACTCATCAAGCTTCCTAAGGAGCTCCACTCGATCATTCTCCAAATTTTCAACTCTTGCAAGTCCATCTGATCTGTCACCATACCTTCTCTGCTCAGCATAATTGTAGTAAGAACCTCCAACATAATTTGAAGGCCCCACTTCAGGATGTTGAAAATTGACAAACCTCCCCTGCCCTGCAACACTGCTGCCATTAGCACGGGACGCTATCGAGCTATTTCTGTCCATACCATTCTGGTCTATAGCCGGCCTCGATCTCAATAACTTAATCAAACGCTTGATTTCTTCAAGCTCATCTTTATTCAATCTAGTATAATCAGGCCTACTAGAGCGGAAGTCACCAGTACCATTATCACGAACATATTCATCATTCAGACCCTTCAAAGGATGTTTGTATTCATCTTCTGAGTATCTAATCTTTCTATCCTGATCAAAACCCAAATCCAACCTATCTCTTCCTGTTTTAGATCCATCACAATCATCCAAACCTCTACTATTATCGACTCCTGATGAAGAACTACCATTCAAGACATTTTCACTATTGTTTCTTTTAACAATCCCGTTACTCTCTATCTTTGCCCCAGCAACGCTACCTAAACCGACATTATCGACGTCCCCTTTCTCAGAAGCTCCTCTACTCCTTTCCTCATCAGATGTCCCTAATAAGCCATCGCCCAAAAGCTCTTTCTTTTTAGCTGTGACATCAACTTAAAATAAAAAACCACCGTTAACATCCCCTTACAACTCATTCAAACATAAAGATGAACACTTTAGGTGGGGAATAATTTAAAAAAAAAAAAAAAAAAACTTAAAAGCTAGCACAAGTTTGGCCTTTTATTTAAACTCAAATTGTATTTAACACAAAAATACAAGCGCATACCCACAGTAACACAGACAAATGTATAAATAGAGAAAAAGAAGTGGGGAAAGGAGGGGTGCATACCTCGGAGAACAGCACCGCAACCACCACACTGGTAGACAGAGAAGCCAGGGGGCTCAGGCAGAAGATTTTCGCATTTGGGACAACGAACTAAACGAACTTTTGAAGCTTCGGCCATGAAAGCTGCTTCTTCCCACAACAAAAGAAAAAAGAAATCCCTTTTCCCACCCTAAGATGAAAGAAAAACTCAAACAGTCCAGAGAATAGGAAAAACTCAAATCTTAAGACCCAAAACCCAATAACTAACGAAAATGAACAAGAAAACACGGCCCAGATAAGAACAACCACAATAGTAGAGTTTAACTACTGCTGCTATCCAGCTCAACGAAGTGTTGATTAAGCTTTAAAGGATTGATTTTGATGGCAAAAACAAAGCAAACAAACTAGAATTAAAATAAAGAGAGGGAAATAAATGAACAACTGAGAAGACTTGTAAGAGCAAGAGAAGGACGATAAATCATTTGACTTGTGCGACCACTGTTAGCTAAACCCGAGTCTTCTACTATATAACTCCCCAAAAAAAAAAAAAACAAAGAAGGATTTTTATTTTTTTTATTTCCTTTTTCCATATGGGATCGTTATACAGTGGTCGGTTGTCCATGACTCTATAGTAAGTACTACTCAGTAGTGTACTTCTTTTGGCAGTCTAGTCTTAAAAGTAAAGAAAAAGGCTGAAAAAACGTGGGATTCCCAATAAAAGGGAAAGGGAAGGTTTGGATTCGGAGGGAACGGAAGGGAATATGGCAAATAGCTTGCGGGATTCCCGACAAAGTTTCGGCAGAAATAAAATAGAAGAAGAAATAAAGTCGGAGGAGTCCGAGGAATTGTATGACAAAAACGACGTTGTTTGGTCCCAAAAATGACAAGTGCGATGTCGTTTCTTTCGTCTTTTGTAGTCCACCGGGAAAAAATAATACTATTAGAATTTTAAAAAAGCAGCAGCTTTGACAAAGCAAAAGAGGCAAAGTGCTGAGCTGTGACTTTCACAAAAGCAGTAATGGGATGGGAAAGAGTCAGCAGACGGTTCATTCGGTCGTGAGCCGTGACTCATCAGTGGGGATGAGATTGCCGTTAAGCACCTGACTGACCCGACCCTTATTCACTTTTCTCTCTCTCTCTTCCAAAAGTATTTCATGGATTATATGATGTAGTACTGTCCTAGGCTAGAAGTTCTTTTTCATACCTTATGTAGTACTAGTATGCAGTTTTTATTCAAAAATTCATAATCATATTAT
This sequence comes from Coffea arabica, assembly GCF_036785885.1. Taxonomy (NCBI): domain Eukaryota; kingdom Viridiplantae; phylum Streptophyta; class Magnoliopsida; order Gentianales; family Rubiaceae; genus Coffea; species Coffea arabica. The sequence continues at coordinate 45,283,687 of NC_092325.1, read as the reverse complement.
TACTTTTTAGGTCTTATTTGGATTACGTGCTTTGATTAAAAAAAAAAAAAACCTTCTCTCAACATATTTTTTTTATCTCACATACATTATATTATTACAGATATTTTTCTATGAAAACTTGCAATCTAAAAGGGACTTTAATTTCATAAATCGAGATTTGTACTAATCCATCTTACAATAGAAAAGTGAATGTATACTGTAGTGCTAACAAAAATTATACTGAAGTAACTGTAATTAGTGAGTACTTATGAGTTGTAGTAATTAGTTTATAACTAAGTTGTTTTTAGTGGTAAATCATAAATACTAACATCAAAATGACGAGAGGAGTTAATACTATAAGCCTTCTAGCATGCATGTAGTATAATGAAAATGCATATATACTTGATATCAAAGTTTTAAAATCATTGGTTTAGCAGCAAAAGTTTGAACTCTAGAATTTAAAAATGTTAGACTCAAATCCCCCCCCCCCCCCCCCTCTCCCTTCTTTTATGTTTCTTAAATCTCACACATCTGCAGTTAGGAAAAAAAAAATTTCAAAACTAATCCCATCCCCTACGCTCCTCCCCCACACACCACTCAAAAAAAAAAAAAGAAAAAAAAAAGAGAACAAATGAATGATTGCTTCTATGGTACTTTTGTACTAGTATTTTGCACCCCTTTCAACCATGAAAGTAGCAAGTGTCATTTGTTGAGTGAAGCATGCGTTGTTTTTAGATTTATATCACGAGATTCTGAAATAGTGAAATACACACAGCGTTCTCCTCCGTTAACATGTACAAGTCATGTTAATGGCCTCCTCATTCCAGATATCCACTGACCTTAAATTTAAAGGACAATTTGTACGATCCGGTCCACGACAACGATAAGAAGACGCCAGTTGACCACTTCCATGTTCTGGGCAACAACCAACAAATGGATGAGCTTTTGCTATTCGGTGGAACCTATGTGAGTGAAACTCTCATCATAAATGTCATGAAAATAATATGACACACGCCGGAAAAAAGAAATTTATATCTGTTTGACTTTTGCCACCCAAGCATACGCAGACGCATTTATTTAGGAAGGAAAGGGCGCGGTCAAGTTTTGATTGATGAATTCTCCTCCGAGAGTCCGAGTTCGATTAACATCTGGCGCAAGACGATGTGAACTGATCTGACGTACACGTAGGTTACATTTGACTGTAACCAGCAGTTAATTAGTCATGCGCCTCGCCTTGTAAAATTGCTTTGAATCCTGATTCAAATTAAAATGATTACAACCGAAAAACAAAAAAAAAAAAGGCCCCGTTTACAGGCCCCGTTTGGCAAGTGAGTTTTTTTTAAATGTTTGTTTAAAATTTTATTGTAGTTTACTGTAGAAGGTTTTAAAAAATGTGTAAATTTTTGAATATTTTGAAATATATAGTTTAAAAACTTTAATAATTTTTTTAAAATTATTGTAGATAAAGTTTTTAAAAAACTTGTAGCAGACAAACTTGACAAAAAACTCAAGTGCTAAACAGGGCCATGGTGAAGCTTCAAGTTGATTATTTATTTAAAAAATAAATAAAAAACTACGTAAGCCCCGTGTAATCCATTTTCCAACGTGATCAGAGTTGAGTTGAGCTAAATCAATTTTATCCTACAAAAGAAGGAAAAAAACCTTAGCATAAAAGTTACAGACGCAACTAACTTGCAATATTTCAAACCTCGTATTGACCAGCCATTCCATGGTTTCTTTCGCGTGATGAAAAGAGGATCAATGGCTAAGCAAACAACCGTGTAATTTTATCATTTCCCACTTCCTGCAAATTTTATCTGAATCCTCTGATTTTCCACACAAATTGAAGAGGTTGCAATCATCACCCCCCATGCTGAAGGAAATAACGGGCCAGATTCTAGTTGATCATGATAGCTTAGCCGGAGGCCAAGAGAAAACCATGGGAGGGGCCGAGCTTGATTCGTGCAACCATCTTTTAATGGATCTCAAGGCAGGCCAACTGACTGACTTGTTTAGGCGTTAATGGGCCAGATGTTGTTTCTTTCACAGCCAGCGGTCGCCGACAATAACCCATACATGCAATTCGCGCAAAACATACTTTCTAAATTGTCCCAAGTGGCACGATTAGTAGCCAGCCAGCGGCATCACGAGCAGCATCTGATTCATTTACAAGCTCCCATTTGTGAGGACAGTGGATGGATACTTTAACAGTAAATATTCTGCTAAGGCAAAATGCGCATCTGTTTTTTTATCTATAAATTGCGAATATGCACGTAATATAACAGGCTGGTCGTTCCCGTTTCTTGTACATTATTTTTCATATCATATGTGAGATTAACAAATTTTATTCTATAATTATACATTATTGAAAGTAAATTACGTCATATGCATACAAAATTACATATCGTGCATTTTGTACAAAATCACATATCGTGCATTTTGTACAAAATCAGTCCGAATGATTTTTTGACAAATCGTTCCGGCCCCTTGTCCTCACGTCCTATGAGTTTGGTACGGTTGACATCGTCAATATATATATATATATATATATATATATATATATATATATATATATATATATATATACATACAGAGAAAGAGAGAGAGAGAGAGAGAGAGAGAGTATTTACCCTTTGAAGAAATTTAGCACAGGGAAAATGTATTACTGCCACATATTTCCAAGCCATGTCACTGATTGTGGCGGGGAAAAATCAAAATGAAACTATATATATGATAACACGCAAATAAATAAATAGATACGAGAAAATTGGTGGACAAGTATTGTATTGAAGCTACCTTTCTTTTATCCTCAAAAAAGAAAGAAAGCTACCTTTCCTTTCATGGACCATTAGCCATTAGGTTAGATGGATGCAGTTGGTGAGCTGGTGGTGGCATTATGGTGGGGTTTCTACTTTCTAGCTAAAGCCAGAATTTGACAATTAGCCAGAAAGGAAAATTATTCTGGACCCAAAAGCCCCAGAACCATTTATCCACGCCACTTGTTCCATGCTGTGGGATCTTTGCTTGCAGTCGGACAATGATGTGTTGAAGATATAGTCATCACTCATCACTCATCGCATGCTACTGTATTACGTTATCTGATGATAATCACTGGGAAACAAAAAGAAGGAAAAGAGTTGTTGATCAAAATAATCTAATCATGCACTTAAGTGACGATCAAAACTTGTAATATAACCCGTGTATTTATTATTTCTTTGGATTTAATAATCAATCAAGGTAAATTGTAGAATTAATTGTACTCTTAAGAACCGTTTTTATAGACAATTAAGTGCTATAATATTTTTTTTTTGTAAAAAAAATTCTAAATAATTTATCCTATCCAAACAAATTGGTGTTCACAAATGCATCCAAAGAGTGTCTTTTGTTATCTATAATGCTGGCTGTATCTTCCTAAAAAGAGAAAACAACTGCTGCTTACCATGATTGCAATTGATTTTTTAGTGTTTGACACTTTGTTAATAATAAACATATTATTATTATCACTTCGAAAAGGCAACAAAAGAGGTTGTTACTCAGCGTGGAAGCTTATTAGTGACTTGGTAATCAAGTTCCAGCCCTTCAGAGGAGGGTTGGGTTGGGTGGTACGGGGGAGGGAGTGTAAGCAAGTCGAGTCCTCCCGCTTAAAAAAAAAAAAAAAAAAAAAAAAAAAAAAAGTTCCAGCCCTCCATAATTTGTACCCCTACGTCTAAATTGCCACATCAGTGACACTCAACAACAATTGCCCAAACATTAATTGATAGATTATACCACAAATTTTAGTTAATCACAGGTAAATTAACGCCCGAAACTTGACCATCAATCATCAATCTCCACCCACTTCCGCTCCCTGTCAAGAAACCAACAAAATCTTTAAACGCCACCAGCCGACCTGCAATATGCTCTACAATTTTCTTTCCATTTAATTTGTGTCTCGAATTATCCAACTAATCCATCTTTTGGGCTCAACTTTTCTAAAATCACTTACCAAAGGAAAAAAAAAAATTACTCAAATGAAATCTATATACACAAACCCTACGAAATACTCTATAATTTATTTTTTATTATTTGCATTCACATCATCTGTATTATCATATAATCTAATAAATAAAAATTATATAATTAAAATAATAAACAAAGTGCGATTAAAAAAATAGGAGTGCAATAACATTTCCCTTTATTTAATTTGTGATTTATGTTGTGTCTCGAAGTACCCAACTAATCCATTTTTTTTGGCTCAACTTTGCTGAAACCACCGGCCCAAAAAAAAAAAAAAAAAAACTTTGCCCAAATGAAATAATGGAAAAGATAAAAAGCAATAAGAAGAGGTAATAAATTAAAAGATAATAAAATTTTTTGTTTTTGTTTTCCCAGGGGATTGATGCACTGAAGCTATTGCTCTTTTTTTTTTCCCAAGAAAAGGACCAAAACCATTAAAAGCTCTTCCTTTCTCACGCCTCTCTCCGTTTATTCTCTTCTCTGTCGATCGCCGGAAGGCCTAACAACGGAGATTAGGGTTCCGGTGGGAATAGGTTTTAAATTAAGTTTTTTTTAATGGCGTCAGAGGATGTAGTAGGGAAGAGAAGCGAGAGTGCGGTGACGACGATTGTGAATTTGGCGGAGGAAGCTAAAATTGCCAGAGAAGGAGTTAAAGCTCATAGTCGGCATGCTCTTCTTAGCATTTGCAAGTCTCTCGCTGCCGGTGGCATCGCCGGTGGAGTGTCAGTCTCAGACTCTCCCTCTCCCTCTCCATATGCATAGATAGATAAATATCTAAATATCTCCATGCATATATTCTTTACTTTGCGTTTCCGCGCCATAGTTTCACAAATCGAATGCATGCATAAGATTTTTTTTTTCTAGTATGATATTTTATTGAATATATTGTATGGTCTATCTGATCAGGATTGTATATTATGTAGCTAATTTTTCAGTCATTTAAATAATAAATAAAATTCTTGTTAGATTTTTAGGTGAACATTTGCTCATCAGATGAAATATTACCTAATTAAGTGTTCGTATGCCTGCTAACTCAAGCAGTATCTTTTAACAGCTGGAAAATTTTGAAAGATTCTTTCTTCTCAAACTCATAATAATGTCTTTTGATTGGATTTGAACGCCGTACCTTTAATTTAAGTGTATTTGCCGTTTAGCATCATGAGAGAAATGAACATTGTTGAATTAAATGGTCTTTGGTTATTAAAAGATACGATTTTTAGTGTGCTATTTTCATGCATCTCGAACAACTGGTTTAGTGTTATGTTATTAACTTCTTAATATTTATCCTTACCTTATCCTCACCTTCTGGAGAATGAAATCTGTTAAGAGCTTAAAGTTTACCACATTCAAAATTACTTTTCTAGTGATGTTATTTGAAAGAGGTCATAATTTTGTACATGTAGTCTCATCATTGTATCACTTTTCATTCTTCAAATGTTCAATTAGTTAGTAGCATGCCTCATACGCATTGTGACATTCAACATTTAGCTTTTATATGCTAACATGGTCAATGTAGTGTCAGGTTTGGCGGTTGAATGAAAGTCAATTGGCAGTTTAGTATCGTGACATAAATAGAGCATTTTTTAGTTCCTATGGTTTTTCGGTGAAAACATGTGATTGTCATCTGCTAATTTCACGTGTCCTGAATTTTTTTGGTACCGTATGAGTTGCACTTGATAAAATATTGTTACTTCTTTGCATTTGTGGTTTTATTTATCTATTCTTTCATTGTGCTGCAACAAGCAAGATAAGGAACCTAAAGTTTACTGAAAAACTACTTCTTAAGTTATTTTATTAGGTCTTACCTGTTTAACTTCTCAAGTTTTGTTCATTTTTCAATGATTATATGGTCGACATGCTATTAGCTTATATGTGACTCGTATTGCTAATTTTTTATTGTCAAGTTGGGAACTTGAAAGAAATTGTCAGTCTTGAAAAGTGTCTGACATGGCCATGTCATCATTTTGCGAACTTCATTCCTTTCAAGCTGACCAACGCCAGGCAAAATTCAAGTGTAATGGCTGGTTCTCTTTGTTCCTTAATATAATCAATACAGTCTGCTTCACTCAAAGAGACAACGTTCAAAACAGGAATGATTGGAAGAATGAGAAGTACTAACAATTTGAGTGTCGCTGAATAAATAACTTCAATGGCTCACAAAAATTTGGAATATCTATCAAAATGAGATTTGTGATTCTCTTATTCACTTCAATCACTTTTGAGAGACTAGTTATTCTTCTTTCTTTCCCCCCGTTTTTGTTCTGCATAGACTAAATCTGTATCATGTACTTGTGTTTCAGGTCACGTACTGCAGTTGCTCCTTTAGAACGGTTGAAAATTTTGCTCCAGGTTATGCTCACTCTGATTTTCATGTAAAAATAGGTGTCCTGTGTCATTAGCTAGGGATATTACTTGCACTGCATCTTGAAATAGATCTTTATTCTTTAAGAGGAATCTTGTGGATGATTTATCTTTTTATTGTCTTCTACCTTCTTTCACTTGTCCCCATCGCCATGTGGCCTCACAAAAATTGGCTTTTTGCTTATTTGCTATAGATTTGTTTGTTGGCATGTTTAGGTGTAGGTTATTCGGAATAAATTGTTGGAAGCTATCTGATTTATAAAGGAAAAAGGATAGAGAAGCTTTTTTTCATGAATGTCAAGAACATTTCTCTTTGTTGTCAGGATATTTTCTCTACAAGATAGTTGCATTACATATCTGGTGGATGGTGTAGGTTCATGGTCTTTTTTCTTTGCCAATTCCTTAGGTTCTTTCTTGCATTTTGCCTGATAGTTTGAATGCGTTACATGGTTAAATTCTTATCCAACTTCCAAGCCAAAGGCAGGTGGGGAAGTTATTCTTCCTAACGTTGGCTATTAGCTTTCATTTTACTTCCATTTATCATTTAAGGCTTGCCAAATTAGCTCATGGATTTTCTTTTTGATTTTGTGTACTGTAGGTTCAAAATCCTCATAGCATCAAATACAATGGAACTGTTCAAGGGTTGAAATATATATGGAGAACTGAGGGTTTCACGGGATTGTTTAAAGGAAATGGCACTAATTGTGCTCGCATTGTCCCAAACTCTGCTGTCAAGTTCTTTAGTTATGAACAGGCATCGAGGTGGGCTTTCACATTTCTTTGTATTCATCTACTTATTGCATTTTTACTTCATTTCTCAATTTTCATGTTCTTTTAACAATTATAATCTTACAGACAAATCTTATGGTTCTACCGGAAGCAAACTGGGAGAGGTGTGACAACTTCTGCCCTTCCACTACATTTTCATGAATTTATTTTTTACATTTCTTTCTTTATCCAATGTTTCATCACTTGCATTTTTTATTCAGTCTATTTAATATCATATTTTTCCCATCTACTGCCTATGTCCCTTCTTGGTGTTTTCCCATGAGAATGGCAAAAGTAGTTGCTTGTTGCTTGATTTTCAGCCTTCCTGCCTTCCCCCCTTCTCTCTCTCTATCTCTGTATCTGTCTGTGTTTGATGTATCTCGTTGCAAGCTATGTTTGCTATCTTGTTCAGTATGCTGTAGTACATCGATTGCTCCTATATACTTTTCTGACCAATATTTATTAAAAAAGCATTCACTTTGGTACTTGAGGAGTGCAACGTCATTCTTGCTGTTTATATTCCCTTAAAAAGTGTTCTGATAAATTCTGTACAGTGCAGTGAAAACTTTTTCCCTGACATAAAAGTTGTTAGATAATATTCACAAGATGACCACGTTTGTATGTATAGAATATTGTCCATGATCTAGTCAGTACAAATGAGTTTTTGTACCAAAGAAAATTCATTACTATTTGATTTTTTACTTTTGAACTGACAAGTCAGATGTGCTGGTTCCTGGATTCCAGATGATTTCATAGCGACCGTGAGGTAATTTAGTTTTCTTTTCTTTGGCTTTTTACAGGGGATGCTGAACTCACCCCAGTTTTACGCCTTGGAGCTGGAGCATGTGCTGGAATAATAGCCATGTCTGCAACATACCCAATGGATATGGTACGAGGTCGGCTTACTGTCCAGGTATTGCTTAAGGGGTTTTCATGACATATATAGATCTGAAGGTGATCTATTAGAAGGATTCTACTGAACTGGAAAGAAACAGAACACAAAAAGTATACCATCGAGGTTGCTGGCTGCATATGATATCTTAATGTTTTAACCTATGCTCTTCTTTGCAGACAGAGAAGTCGCCTACCCAATACAGAGGTATTTTCCATGCTCTAAGAACAGTATTCATAGAAGAAGGGCCTCGTGCATTGTATAAAGGGTGGCTTCCTTCTGTCATAGGAGTTGTAAGTATCAGAAATTACTTTTTTCCTTCGGTTCTGCACTCGCTTTAGTCAATTTCTGATTCAATGCTGTTGATGTTTTTAATGCTATAAGCTTGACTGTTACCTATAAATTGCAAATGAGCTTCTAGTTGATGATTGGATTGCTCAGAGATGATATAGTTATTGATTTATGAAGCATGTTCTACACTTTGATACTTGGTGGGCTTTGTGGTAAATATATGGTTGGTAGTCATGTATGCCTGTATGGAAATTTACGGAGACATATACAGTTAAACATATACCTGCTTTACTTATTTGGGTGCAGTCTGCAGGTGTGTCATATGCATGTCCCCACTTTTAATAGTGTCATTAGCACTCCACTTAAAGCTTTCTAACTTGAAATGTCCTGTGGCATCTTTGTATTGTGCTGCTGATTACTTTTGCATGATGCGCCTCTTTGGATGCACAAAGGGGGGGGGGGCAATTTATGATGAACTTGTCAATAGGCTGAACAATAACTGGCATAGTTATAGTAATTCAGGAAAAGAAGAAGAATTGACTATTGTGCAACAAGACAGGATATAAGGATTGGTCAGTAGTAATGGTGCTGTTTTTGGTATTCAACCATTGTTTTTTTTCTTGAAGAGTGATTTTTAACCATATAAGAGTGATTTTTTTTCTTAAATTTTCTGTTTAACGAGCCCTCACGTATAGCAATTGTGAAATGCAGATACCTTATGTGGGTCTGAATTTTGCTGTATATGAATCTCTGAAGGATTGGTTGGTTAAAAGTAGACCACTTGGACTGATTCAAGAGTCTGAGTTGAGTGTAACAACAAAACTTGCATGTGGTGCTGTTGCTGGAACCGTTGGCCAAACAGTGGCTTACCCACTTGATGTCATCCGCCGGCGAATGCAGATGGTAGGTTGGAAAGATGCTGCTTCAGTAGTTACTGGTGACGGGAAGAGAAGGGTACCTCTGGAATATTCTGGTATGGTAGATGCATTCAGAAAAACAGTTCGCCATGAGGGATTTGGGGCTTTGTACAAGGGTTTGGTCCCTAATTCAGTGAAGGTAACTTCGTATTTTGAATTTGTGAACCAAGATTGTTGGCTGCTAAACATATTATTTTCTTGTGACTATTTTTATCCACTTTCTTATGTGGATTTATTTTTTTTATATCATGGTGTGTTATTCCATGTAGGTGGTTCCATCAATAGCAATTGCATTTGTGACATATGAAGTTGCAAAAGATATTCTTGGAGTTGAGATGAAGATATCAGATTGAAACAAATGGAGGAAGTTCAGAATATGCTTTGCAGCATCATACTAATTTTGCAAGTTGGAGCAGTGGAAAGGGTATTGAGCAGGGATGGTGGCCTTTTTCTTTTATACCCTGCTTAGAGTCTATTTCCCTCATTGTTTCACATGGTGCCCCTGATAGGATTGTTATGCACCTTCTTCTAGCATGTGTTCACATAGCTCATCCTATACACCTATATTTTTGTTTCTCCTTTGTAGCTTTCTTATGCGCTCCAAACTTGGCCAATAAATGTGTAGAAATGATTATGTAGATGTACGTATTAGGAATTTAGCTTGCTATGCGCTGTTATCTTTGTGTAATTGATTATTTAGAGATGAGTTTGGGTTTACATTATTGTTGACTATTTTTACTCTTTAATTTCCCCACCGACCCACACCACCACCACCTCGCTTCTTAAATGAGCCTGTCTCTCTATTTGGTATTGCTATTATTGGCGAGTTTCAAAAGCTGCACTCACCATCTGCGTAAAAAATCAGTGTGCTCAGTCATGGTTCCAATTTGCTCTTCCCATTGTTTTCGTCCCTCACTGGCCTGGGGTTTGGGATGTTATGGATCAAAAAGACATCAATCTTACGTAGAACCTGAACAAATAATCACATATCACTGCTAATAGTTTAGTACTACCATATCAAGAATTTTTTACGATGAGGCGTTTCTTTACTCAATATCTACTTTTCCCATGGACAAAATACCAAGCAACCCAAAACAAATCAATTCCAATACTTTCTATACAACCTAACGGGTAAACACGAGACGGTAGTAATCAGCCCCTATTGACAACACAATATCGCCTGACAAAACATACAGTACTGAGAAAAATGGAAAGGACCAGAGAGAGACAATCTTCAATTTAACACCCGAAATAAAAGAATCTAAGGAAAAAATGATACGAAAAAAATCAACAGATTAAGCAGTTATCTGCCTTCTTGCAGGAGATGTCTTGGAGATCATCTCTTTGAGATCGTCATAGCGATTGCGGTGGTAATCTATCCAAATGCACAGCTGTCTGATAGCTTCTCGTTTCTCCTCACCTAGTTCCGAGATCCCATCATCTTTACTCTTAATCTTTTGTTCTAATTCTCCCAGCATCTCATCCTTTTCTTTTACCACCTTTTCCAGTTGTCCCAACTTCTCTTCAAGACCTTTCAGGCTTTTAACTAAACTGATCTTCTCATCTTCACCCTTCTGTAAGGATTTCTCCATATCTCCTACCTTTTCTGTTAGCACCAGACCATGTTCTTTCTCATCCCTTAACTGCTGCACTATAATGGATATCTGCTTCCGTAGCTGTTCCTTTTCACCATTCGTCTCTTTTATCCAGTTCGTTGTTACCTTAAACTCATTCAAGATTTCATAAATTCGGGACTCCAAATGGCCATAGTCTTCCTCGAACTTCATGTTAAATGTGTCCATTTCAATCATGACATCATTAACCTTCTCTGGAACATCTCTCATTAGTCTGAGTTGAGCCTCTTTATGTGCAGCAACTAATCCTGATAATGTAGCTATCCTCTCTTCAAGTAGTGCTTGTTCATTGTGCAACTTTTCTTCTTTGCTCTTGTAGCTTTCTTCATTTTCAGTCAATAACTGTTCTGTAACCCGGATCTTCTGGTTTGCCAGACGAAGCTTAACTTCAAGTGTCCGGACATTCTCCACTAATGTACTGATTTCATCTATTCTCATTTCCAATTCTCTCTTCAGATCTTCAATAACTTCTTCCAGTTCATTAACTGTCTGATTTTTGGATTCATAAATTTTTTGGGATTCTTCTACTATCTCTGTCATCTTTATCTCTGTGACCCTAAGATTTTCCTTGCACTTCTCAAACAAAAGCTCTAGCTGTTTATATTCATCACTCAATTTGTTGAATGCATCTTCCTGCTCTTTCAACTTCCTCTCTTGGTTTGCAACCTGGTTTGCTAATTCAGAATTCTGATCCTCTGCTTGAGCCAAATTTGCTGAAAAATCTTCTATTCTCCTCTCCATTTGTAATTCCAGTTGGCTTTTCTCAGACTGTAAGGAGTCCCTCTCCTGTCTCAAATTTTTAACCTGCTCATTCAATGCATCGATTTGGGTGGAAGCTTCAATATTTGCATCATCCAATATCTTTTGGATGGCAAAGAGCTCATCCATCCTTTCTGTCAATACTTTCTCCAATTCAGAAATATTGCTCTGCAAATGCTTGTTTTCCTCACTTAACCGGTTGCTCTCATCAACTTTACTATTTATATGCCCTTCCAATTCACTTTTGTGGTTATGCAGAGACTCCACCACCAGTTCCAGGTCATTTATCTGCACAAGCAAACCATCCTTCTCTCCCAGCAATCTTTGCCCATCCACTAATTTGCTTGCTAATTCCTCCTTGAGATTTTCTACCTGATTGGCATATTCCACTATTTCTGCAGTTTTCTTCTCAAGCAGGGCATCAGATTCAATTTTTAGAGCAGACAAAGAATTCAACTGCTCTTGGAGATTGTTAACTTGTTCAGTTAAGGCTGCTAATCGAGCAGATGCTTCAATCTCTCCATCTTCCAACCTCTTCTGTAATTCAGAATTCTGATCCTCTGCTTGAGCCAAATTTGCTGAAAAATCTTCTATTCTCCTCTCCATTTGTAATTCCAGTTGGCTTTTCTCAGACTGTAAGGAGTCCCTCTCCTGTCTCAAATTTTTAACCTGCTCATTCAGTGCATCGATTTGGGTGGAAGCTTCAACATTTGCATCATCCAATATCTTTTGGATGGCAAAGAGCTCATCCATCCTTTCTGTCAATACTCTCTCCAATTCAGAAATCTTGCTCTGCAAATGCTTGTTTTCCTCACTTAACCGGTTGCTCTCATCAACTTTACTATTTATATGCCCTTCCAATTCACTTTTGTGGCTACGCAGAGACTCCACCACCAGTTCCAGGTCATTTATCTGCACAAGCAAACCATCTTTCTCTCCCAGCAATCTTTGCCCATCCACTAATTTGCTTGCTAATTCCTCCTTGAGATTTTCTACCTGATTGGCATATTCCCCTATTTCTGCAGTTTTCTTCTCAAGCAGGGCATCAGATTCAATTTTTAGAGCAGACAAAGAATTCAACTGCTCTTGGAGATTGCTAACTTGTTCAGTTAAGGCTGCAAATCGAGCAGATGCTTCAATCTCTCCATCTTCCAACCTCTTCTGTAAGGAGGAGACCTTGCTTTCTTTCTCAATGATTATTTGCTCCATTTCAGAAATTTTAGTTTGAATTATCTCCTTCTCCCCATGCAACTCAGTAATTTCCTTGCTTTTGCTTCTAAGCTGATCCTCCATTTCATCTTTTAAAAGTAGCAGGGAACTTACCTCCAGTTCCAGGTTCTTCACTTGTGACATAGAACTCTCCTTCTCTTCCAGCATTTTCTGCTGATCAGCAGACTTGCTTGCTAACTCCTCTTTCAAGGCATCCATCTGAATGAGGGATTCTGACATTTCTTGAGTTCTTCTCTCCAGCAGTCTCCCTAGTTCAACTTTCTCAACAGATAGAGAATCCAGAATCTGCTGCTTCTCATTGATCTGATCTGTTAGGTCCTTGATTGTAGCTGATGCTTCATTGCTTTTACGCGATAATTCTTCTTCTAACTCACTCTTTTGACTGAGCGCAGTATCAATTTCAACTTGCATATCCTTTTTCTTTGCTGTTAGATACTCTAGTTGAGATGATGAATCCTTCTCTTTGTCCTCAAGTTTCTTCAGCATATCAGAAAGTTCTCCTTCTTTCTGTTTTTCTATTTCTTCTCTCTGAGTGCGTAACAGATCAAGCTCCGTTTCCAAACCTCTGACATGAACTGATACTTCACTTTTGTGTGTTTCATGAGCCAAAATCTCCTTTGCTTTCTCATCCAACTTATCCCTCAACTGGCTAGATTCAGTGACATGATCTTCGAGTTTATGTTGCAACTGCTTGATCTCATCTGAGAGCTGTAAAATTTTCAAGGAAAGAGAACTATTTTCCTGTTCAGCAGCCCTCAGCATGCTGCTTAGCTCTGCAACTTGCATCTGTGAGGACTCCAATTTCTTCTCAGCTCTAGAGAGCTTCTCTTTTGTAGCCTCCAACTCCAGCTGCAGTGCTTCTTTCTCATCCTTTAACAGACTGCTATAAGATCTCAAATCCTCAGCAGTTTTATTTCCCTCTTCAATTCGACTTATAGTCGCCTCTTTTTCGAAGATTAAGCTGTCTTTTTCACTATTTATATCTGCTAGTTTTTGGTTTAATTCAGCTTCAAGCTTACCAGCAATTTCCAACCTTTTGTTTAGCTCTTCATTCTCACCCAAAAGTTTTAACTTCTCTTCACTCCATCTTTCAGATTCGACATTCAGATCTTTCATAACCTTCTCAGATGCTTGTATTTTGTCCAAAGCACTTTGACATTCCGAATCTGAAGTTTCTTTTTCTCCAATTGCAACCACCAACTTCCTCTTGAGATCAGCCACTTCCAGTGTTGCAGCTTCTAACCCTAGCTTATAATCATCGACTACCTTCTCAAAGTCATTTCCTATTTTTCCATTTTTGCTGCCCTTCTTTGATGGGCTATGATCGGAGTCTGAATCTGAGCTGGATGAAGAAGAAGAAGTATCCTTTCCATGTTTCCCATGGATTCTCTTTCTCAACTCCCCAGTTAGGTGATCATAGCGAGTATAGAGAGATTCATAATGTCTGTGGAAATCCTCAATCATGTTAGCCAGAGGCCCGTTTCCATCTCTCTCACCATCTTCTTTGAGAAGCTTCAAGATCTTCTGAACTCTATCCTCCATTTCTGCAACAAAATTATGAGAAAATGTAAACTCAACATCTACCCCTCCACACCCTTTCTCTATTTGGACTCTTAAGAACAATGAAGGAAGAAATATATTTGCAAAGTGCAGCAATTGTTTTCGCAGATGGTACGTATTGTTGAATGCATCTGGAATTTGCACCAATGTAGGCTCTCTCTCTCTCTCTAAGAAATCAATATTCAGACTCCAAGCTGAATCACGGAGGTGAAGTGTATATACCTGCTTTTGATTCTTCAAGTTCCTCATCCTTGTCAGGGTCAATGTGGCTTCCAAAAAAGGATTTAATTGACTCTCTCCACCGATGCTTCGGCATCTCCTCCTTTATTTAGTACTAAAAGAAGTCTTCAATTGCTTACTGAGACATGGATGCCACAATCACTAGGAATGCCAGTTCTCTGAGTCTGGAAAAATTCTTCTAAACGGAAATGCTGTCACCTCCAGTCATTGTAAGTTGTATTCAGATTGCGTGCCTAAAAAGATGTTAAGAGGACTGAAAAAATTTAATGGAACACCAGTACCAATAAGCAATCTAAGGATTTAACCAAAACAAAACGGAAGACTCAAGTTCACAATAAACAATTTCTGTCCTTTCTTTCACTTTTGGAATGATTGTTTCTCTGAAATAAAAATCAAGAAACATATAAACATCTATTTTTAAAGGAATATGGATCAAATAGAAAGAAATTAGATAAAATTAAAAACCCATACCAAAAAAAAAAGAAAAAGAAAAAATGAATCCTAAGTCCCAAGTAGGACACTAATACTTACTAAGTAGTATACAAACTACAAAATGCTAGCAGCCATGCCATGTGGAGACGGCAAGTCCGAATGCTCCAAGTCTGGCCCACTAGAAAATTTGGTCCATGTTTTCAGTGAATGCAAACTGGTACACTGTTGTGCTGGGTTTTAATCATAAATTATTGGATTACCAATGCAAATATTTTTGTTAATGAAATTTTAATTAATGAAATCCTGATCCGTGCGCTCTGAGAGAGCCAAAATCTAAACCCAAATAGACAGCTAAGAAAACTACAGACGTGATGTTTATTCTATTCTCTAAGCTCCAACCAAAAAAAGCCATCAAAACGCCTTTCTTTTTGAACATTCTAAATGTGAACAGTACATACCAGTTGGTGGCATAAATCTCCGTTTACTTGAGCCCTTTTTCTTTTCCCTGATTTGATTGAATTCCTGTGGAAAAACAAGAGACAATTGGCACATAAGACACTTTCTGAGTAGACAATTCCAGAAGGCAAACAAAAATCTACATATAACACGACAGCTTTTTTTTTTTTTTTTTTGAAAAAATAAACTTGAATTTGATCACCCCGGAATTTTCTCATCCAAAAAAGAAAAAATCACTAACTCCAACTTTGCATTGAAATTATAAAAAAAAAAAAAAAAAAAGTCAGGCAGCCTGGAAATTGAGGTGGAAACAAGCTTAATACACGGCCCACCAGTCAGCAACCACCACCGCCACCCCAATAATAATAATTTGCAATCTTAATCCAAAAAAAGAAACGATAAGGACAAAAAGAAAAAAAAGGAAAAAAAAATGATAATTTGTTTATCCTAAAAACACAAGAAGCATGTAATCATCCAGTTGATTATTTTCCTTGCAGACAAATTCAAACGCTTGAACACATCCAGTCAAGAAGAAGTAATAAGCAGAAAGCAGAGCAACTGCAATCCAGCGGACAAGAAAGCTTTTTATCATCAACTAGTGGATCTCAAATTCAACTTTAATTTTTCACACTTTCAATTCAAGACTGAGCTCTTTAACTTCAATACTCAATCAATAATCAACCTGATTATATAATCAAACATGAGAGTCTGACTCTTCAAGCTCCAACAAAAGAAAATGAATGAATAACATAAAACCGCAACCAAGAAAACAAAGAATTCAACGAAAACAACATATCCGAATAATCCAAA
This sequence comes from Coffea arabica, assembly GCF_036785885.1. Classification (NCBI taxonomy): domain Eukaryota; kingdom Viridiplantae; phylum Streptophyta; class Magnoliopsida; order Gentianales; family Rubiaceae; genus Coffea; species Coffea arabica. The sequence goes on along the minus strand of NC_092325.1, from coordinate 45,267,362 downwards.
AGGCGAAAGAATACAAAGTAGAAAGAGTTCAGCTTGATATAAAAGAGTAGAAGCAATTCACCTGAACTTTGTTTTTTTCAGAGCTCAAGAATTCGCTCTCCAAACACAAGGAGCGAAATTTCCCTTAATCTGCAGCCAGCATCAGAAAAGAGATACCTTGAGAGAAAGGTAGAGAGAGAGAGAGAGAGAGAGAGAGAGAGATTTTGGAGCGGAGGAGTCTACTTGAAAATGAAAAGAGACAACTTGATGCTCCAAATAAAATTGAAATTCTCCACCGGAGAAAAAAACAGAAAAAGGTGAAAATGATATTTACAATACGAGGATAGGAAAAAGAGATTTGTCTGTTATGGCATCTGTGCAGGTATGCGTACTTCTAGAGAGAGAAACATGAGGGGTAATTTTTACTTTTGACACCCCCTGAGGTTTTATTGAAACTCAATCTATCCCTTTTCTCTATTATAATTTTTACTTTGTCATGTATAATAGTTTTAGCTTTATATTTTATTAGTGGTTGACGACTTTGCCTGATTAAAAACATAGGTCATAATATCATCCTTCCTCAAACCATAAACTACGTTGCAATTTTTGACTTTGTCGTGTTATTTTAATGCAAAATAAATGAAGAACAAAATTGCAATGCAAGCAAACAAAGAACTTGCATTTGTCTTTTTTAATATGTTGATACTTCTATGTTTAAAGGTTCAATTAGAACATCATAAATTATTAGAAGAAATGACAATTACATTAAAAAAAAAAGATAACATTAATACTTTTTCCTACTTGTTTCCTTCCTTTCTTATTAGAGATCTATTTCATTCTTTTTATTTTCTTCTTTGTTTTGCTTTTCTACAGCTTTCTAAATTCTAATCATCCACCAATAAGAAGTTAACAATGCAGCACATAAGTAAGCGGAAGCTTGAAAATATATTTTGTTTAAGTGATATTCTCGCTCTTTTTCAGTTAATCAAACATCAAATTCTTTGAACTAACGGTCCGTTTGTTTCGAGTGAAAATGTTTTCCAGAAAAATATTTTCCTAATTTTCTCTGTTTGGTTGCACAAAAGTTACTGAAAACATTTTTCTATGTAAAATATTTTCACTCATCTTATGGAAAACAACTTTCCTTCCAAACTTACTGAAGTTGTTTTCCGAAATGCATGCATCTCGCCTGTAGTATGTTTCAAACTTACTGAAAACATCTTGTAGTATGTTTTTTTTTTTTTTTTAGTGTAAACAGGAGGACTCGAACCCAAGACCTCTTCCTTACACTCCCTCCCCTGTACCACCCAACCCAACCCCCCTAGTATATTCAAAATAAAAAAAAAAACCTCATCCTGCTTATCCTATGTTAGTAATTAATTATGTATAATAGGGATATTCTTTTCTAAAGAAACTTTCAGCAGTGAGAGTGCAAGATATATGTCACAATAAGCATTGCATGTGATTCATATTTGACACTAAATGGCCAGCAATTTGTTTATTGCTTAAGGAGATATTTTTTATTCATATATACATTTCTCCAAGATTTTTTAAAATTAAACAATGAGATAAATTTTCTTATTTTGCATGAGAAGAAGTATGTAGTTATAATGTGTAGAAAATAAATATAGAGATAAAAGTGAAAATATTTCAAAAGTTAAACAAACACCAGAAAAATGAAGTAAGAAAATATTTTCAATAAGCTAGCCAAACACCTAAAAATGATGAAAGGGAAATGATTTTCATGGAAAATTACTTCCACGGAAAATATTTTCTCAAGGAAAATATTTTACTTCCAACCAAACAGACCCTAACTCTATTACGGGCAGAAATTAAGGATAGGCAAAAACCTTAGGGGGGAAAAAGTGCAATATACATTATATCCAAGATGAAGAGAGAGGAGAGAGAGAGGGCTCAAACTGTCAAAACATGTTAGAAAGGAAACAGCTGAGTGGGCACGCAATTGAGTGGGTTTGTCCAATACAATGCTACAAATTGACAGCGGATGGAATCTTTGGAGTTTCTACATTCATTAATGGCCCCTAAACGTTGTTAAATTTACTTCACTACTCTCAGTGAAGCTGTCGTAATTTATTAACGTTGATTCTTTTCCAAACATTATAATTGGCACCTGAAATTTTTGTGGGGTTAAAAAAAAAAAGGACACAGAAGAATTGCAGTTGGTTTTTGTCCAATTATAACGCAATTATTCGGACAGGTAGATCCCACGACGGCAACCTGTGCATTTTTGTTTGTGCTGATTTGAGTAGTCTGCCGTCCAATTGCAGGCGTTGCATGAATGCCATACATTGTTGTAAATAACATTAAAAATATTTAGATTCCGTTCGTCCATTCGGATTGCTATTTTTTAAAATTTTTTATAAAAAAAAATACTTTAACAATTAATATATATATATATATATATATATGTACGAGAGAGATGAAAAAGATGATTGAAAAAAAATATATTCGCAAAAAACTTAAAAATTAGGAATGTCTCTGTCTGTAGATTTGATAATTACTTTGAAACCCAGTAGGATTCAGTTAATCCATTTACTTACCCCCTAATTCGCAGAAATCCAAATAGAATTGTGCCCATTAAGGTTCTTGTATCAAATGCAGAATTTGTACTCCCTACTGTCATGATCCGTGTGCACCGAAGTAACTTTCTTCTTAGACCTTATTGCTGGCGCGCTGCACAAACGATTCCGTACTTTTGCAATTGAGCGTGCGAATGACTATAACCAATTACCCGGGAAAAAGGCGCGTCTTCCGTAAGAAGTAAAGGCGTGAACTCAAATAAGGTGTGGTACTGCGCCTTTGTTACAGCTTTTACTCACTCATGTTGCCTGCTGACGAGATTAAATTATCACATTTTCTCAAAATTTCCATTAAAATATCAGGGTTGTAATTTACATTCTCGTTACAAAGACGTTTACTTCGAGAATCACTTGTTCGAGTTTGAAAACAAGCACCCATCAAGGAAACAGGCTTCAAGAACTCTTGTCTATTAAAATGTTGTCAATCACAAACACACTTATTAATCAAGCAACATGCTTCCAAAAGATATCCCAGATAGTACAAGCCCGCAAATGCTAATTATATCTTGTCCTTGCTGATCCTGATTCCTGAGCTGTAGATATGGGAAAACATATCCATCTTACTAGGTGCATTTGCCCTCGACATGAGCGAAATTCGTTAGAGAGCCAAAAATCGAAAGTCATGATAATAGCTTCCATCAAACTCAGTAGCAACAAGGGTAAAGAATTTTTAGTTGACAATCACAGCTTGAAGCTTGATTCACTTTCCCTGCTAGATACAGTTTGGAACACTAGGCCAAGCTATGCTAACATACACCTATCATGTAGTATTCCCAAAATGAAGCCTATGATCCAAAACTTTGCTTTTGAATCCTCGACCAAAGATGGGAAATTTTGAGTGAAAGGCAAAAAACTAGAATCCCTCAAGTTGTTTTCCTGCTTTGAAGTGTCTTATCAGATATCATTTTCTTGTAATAATCAGAGTGGCTGCGGTGATAATCAATCCAGACGCAAAGCTGTCTTATTGCTTCTCTTTTTTCTTCCTTTAGGGCCAACATCGCTTCCTCGTTCTCTGTGATCATTTTCTCCAGTTCTCTGACTTTATTCTCTGATTTCCAGAGTTTCTCTCGGAATACTAATATCTCAGCCTCCTTGTGATCCAGCTGCGTAAGTAGGCAATCTAGATCATCTTTGACGTGCGTCATTGCTTTGTTCTTCCTCTTGATCCAGTCTTTTGCAAACTTAAGTTCACAAGAAACTTTGGAGATTCGGTTGAGGAAGTTTGCACTGCAGCCTTCAAACTTTAGAGCAACAGCATCCAAATCTGACAGTGTGCTGTCTGCAGTTAGGGTCATATCCTTGATATTGCTAAGCCAAACTTTGTTATTTTCTACCCTTTCTTTGAGCTCCTTGTTTTGTTGCTCATACCTGTCTTTCGTCTTCTCGTACCATTCCTTGTTCTCAACATGCAACTGTTCTGCAACTCGGATTCTCCGGCTCAAGATGCGGAGATTGTCCCCACATTTTTTGAAGAACTCTTCGGCCATTTCTTCTATTTTCCTCTCTGCGATCTGGAAGTTCAACTTGGAATCGTCAAATCTATTTTGGACTTGTTTGTGTTCCATATTCAACATGTTGATAGCTTCCTCCAGCCCTGCCACAGTTTTTTGCTGATCTGCAATCTTCTTTGTCAATTCGATGTTCTTTCTCTCCATATGATTTAGGCTCTCAGAAGAAACTTGTTTTTCCTGCTCAAGTTGCAGTTGCAGGCCGCTTTTCTCATCGTGCAAGGTTCCCAGTTTTTGATGGAAATTGTTTATCTGTGCTGTTAATGATTTAATCTGAGTTGACATATCATTTTCCTGAGCCTCAATTTTCTTTTGAAGGGCAGATAGCTCATGTTCTCTCTCTTTCACAGTTGTCTCCAAGACGAAAATTCTTCTGTGGAGATTCTCATTGTCAACTTTTAGATGATATGCTTCATTCTTTGTGCTAATTATCTGATCTTCCAACTCAATCTTCTGACTGGATATTGTACGTATCTCCTGCTCCAACTCTTCTACCTTTACTTTTAGACAGGCCTTGTCTTCTGTTATCTCTTGCCCATTTAAGGCCTTGTCTGTTAATTTATCTCTCGTCTTTTCCATCTGTATAAAGCATTCTGATGCTTCTAGAGATTCATTTTTATGTTGCGACTCCAACTCAGACCTTTGGCTGCTGATGAAATCGAGTTGCTGTTGCAGAAACTCTACCTGTTTTACTAGACTACTGACTTGATTAGATCTTTCATTCGTTGCATGCATCAATTGCTCTTCTGATATGCGTTTCTGAGAGCGCAAACTATCTACTTCCAGCTGAAGCTCACTGGCTTGTGCCATCAGGTCCTTAAATTTAGACAGTGACTGCTTCTTGTCTTCTTCAAATTTCTCAAGAAGAGAAGAAATTTGAGTTTCTTTCTCTTTTGATAGTGATTCAAGTTCTCTGATCAGAATTTGTAGTCTTGAATTTTCCTTCCCCATCTGTTTAGCTTCATTAGACCTGGTCTCAACTGTCTCTTCTAAGGTCTTTTTCTGCGAGGTCACTGTTTCCAGCTCAAGCTTCAGACTTGTTACCTGCCTCTCTAGCTCCTTTATCTCAAACAATTTTTGGTCCCCAAAAGCTTGGAGTTTCTTGGAGATGGACACTATCTCCTCTTCTTTCTCATGCAATTTTTCCTTTAACTGTGCACATTCATCAAGTAACTTTTGTCTCACGCTTTGAGGCTGCTCTTCTTGAATCCTTAGATCTTTAAAAATTACACTTGATTGCGGTGCTTCGTGAAAAGATACTAATGAGTCCACGCTTGGGGATTTCTTAATTTCACTGGTGGAGGTCAATTTATCTTTTAAGATGGCATCTTCTGGATCTGAATCTTCACATTTTCGATTGTCACTTTTCCTTACCTTTTGAAGCTCAACATTAGGTACCGCATTTCTCGCATTTAGTTCCTCTGGTGTATAATATTCTGTACCTGAGTTGGACCCCAAGGAAGAAGTAGATGAAGAAGAAGAGGAACCTGATTCATCTTTTCCATGCACTTTGTTCCTCACTTCGCCTCTGATATTATCATAGAGGGCATAAATGGATTGGTACTCTTTGTGGATATCCTCAACGAGCTGAGTAAGTTCCATCTTTTTCTTTAGATTCGCTTCTCTGTTTTGGTTGATGCTCTTAATAAGCTTCAAAGACCTTTTGACCTTGTTCTCAGTTTCTGCACAAAAACAAATGTTGTGTGATAACGTAGACATAATGCATGAATGGCCTACAGAACATGAAAATAACTCTCCAAAAATTCACGGGGAGAAAAAGGAAGTGACTCTATGCGTATATTGTACAAATCACATACGGTCACATTTGCCAAAATCTTTTACACAGGTGTGTTCGGTGAAGGAAGCATCAGTTAGGAAATAAGTGCAAGCTCTTTGATATGCGTAATGCCATCTCTGAGGCTTTCCGTCTTTAGGTCTAAATGTTATGCCTTATAGTCACCATTGCTCTGAAAGAAAACAGAATTTTCACAACAGGCAGAAAGTAAACAGCTACAACCATGGAATTTTGCTGTATTCCATCATGTAGTTTTTGGTTTCAGACTATCTAAGTATAAGGGCTACTTTTGCATTCATTTTGGTCAAGAACCATCATGGAATACAGGCACGCCCTTGATATGGTATGCCATACTTCTAAAAACCTCTACCCTTTTCTAATGTTCGGCCAAATTAGCAGCAGAGAGTTGCCTATCAATATTTTGCGTGTTCTGGTCTTGCTGCCTCTGCATTAAGAGCAATCCAAACCTCTATTTCTTGTGAAAGTACACAAAGAAAGAACTCTCCCATTCTAGCAAAGTTCTTTGGCAAAGAGGACGTTTGCACTACTATAGTACTATGATGAAGCACATCATAATCTTCATCAGAAAATGGATTTATAGCTACCAATTTCAACAATCATAACAGTACTACCCCCATCATACAGGACAGGCAAACTTACTGCGTACCCGTTGCAATTCTGTATACCACAAAAATCGACGTTGAGGATAACATTGATCTGGCAGGTGAGCTTTAAATTGCATTGAATTGTTCAGTATGGAGGAACCCCACAACCTCCGATAATACTGTAAGGGTTGAGGTTGTTCTGGGCTATAAAATTTACCTAGTTTTGTCCAGTTCAGTCGTTCTTCCGTTTCAGGATCGATATGACTTCGAAATAACTTCATGGAGTCCTTCCAGTGTTTCGTCATGTCTGCTCCAAGTTCTGTGTAGAATTTGTTTAAACAGCAGATTCAGCACAGACTCCCAATCTGAGTAAAGATGAAGACTGCGGTCTGCAAACCATGCAATTCCAGATGTGGTGAAAGTTTGTACACGAACAAAATTTGAAACGACAAGACTGTGAAAACTAACTTCGTGTAGCCCATGAATTCAAGAACATGTTTGGGGTTCTCACCAGAAACAGAGCCAAGGATGCCTATGATGAACCTGCCAAGTTTTATCACGGGAAATCCTCAATCAAAGAAAGAAACACGAAACATTCCAAGCAAGAAAGAAAAGAGATATGCCTTCTCTCAATGCGCGCTGATAGTGTGCAAAACAGTTTAGGATAGAAAATGTAGGTTAAACAAACTGCACATGCTACTCATTGAAGAATAAATAGATATCAAAGAACTTGTCTATGGTGTAAACTGTAAATGACATGACATTGCCGTCAGGAAATTAAGGTCAGCGTACGCTGCCATGATTCAGAGTATCAAGATTCATGTATATTTCTTCCAAGCAATTGATGATCTTAATGCTATGGCAATCTCTAACAACTTTTGCTTTAAAAAATCATCTGATCCGCGGGCATTCTTTTTTCTGTCTTCGTTATCTTTTTTGCATGCAAGTACAGGTGAGCCGAATAAAGGGAGAGGGATTACCTCCACAGAACTTCCGGAGACAAAAGATGATGAAAATCAAGATCCGAAAAGCAAGTCTAGGATAACAAGAAATTACTACTTATGATATTCGCAATCATGCATACAAATATGCAATGAATACTTTCATAATGTAGCATGTATATATTAATTTTCCAGCAACTTAAAAAAAAAAAAAAAAAAAGAAGCACCAAATGTAGCTTCCTCAATTTTATAGGGCATGCTTTATCTGTTTTCTTTCATGGTAGGATCGTCTAATATTTTAAGCAGTCAACAAGAAAATCAGTCTAAGATAGACGTCCACATATTTCATCATAAATCTCCCACAAACGCTCTCACACCATTGCATTAATTATCACCCCAAAATGTCAAAATAGAGTAATAGAGATCCCCCAAAATAGGCACTGCGTCTACAAGTCGACAACGCCCTGTGATAAAAGGATCAAGACTATATATACGTGGTGCAATACACCAATTCATTAGCAGGAAGTATACTAATGAAATCAACTTGGCAAACTTCAGGGGCTTTGCAAATTGCGAAAATAAATGTAGAAGCCATTCTTGTTATTTTGGCGAAAATATATAGGAGTCTTACAGTAAAAATATGTTCCAAAAAAAAAAAAAAAAAAAGAGTACTAGGTGGTCACTTGATTCAAAACAACGTTTTACTTTTGATTATTAATATAAGAAATGGATTTTAGAAACCAAGTCGACGACATTATAGGGGGGAAAAAAAAAAAAAGAGCCCCGGTCCCCCATTAATTTCCTGTCGCTGGCGGGTTTCTTTGTTCCATGGCAAACCCCAAATCGTCCTTACTCCCCCATTCTTTCTAAGCCCGCAACTCAGTCGCGGCCCTTTACAATTTTCAAACTCCCTCCGCCGCTGATTTTTTTTAGCTCTCAAGCAATCCCAAAATTCTCCTCCCTCCCTCTCATTCTTGCTGCCCCACCGAATCAGTCATAATCCTCCTCAAATCCCCAATAACCTTCTTCTTTCTACCCTAATTCATTTACAGTAGCATATATTTTGCACAGCCTTCACCGGCGGCCACGTCCCTCCGCCCACCGGAAACACCGAATTCTAAAACCCAGTTGTGTCTATCCTCTCAGGTGGAAACCTAGAAAACCCAATAAATTCTTACATAAGGTTTCAACTTCGGAAACACTTTTGTCCTCCTTACTACCTCACCTCACAACACAACAACAAAGATGGGTTCTATGAAAGAATCCGACCCTTCGTTGGGCTACCTAACCCACAAAGAAACGGAGGTGAAGCTCCCCAGGCCAACTCGGGTCAAGAACAAAACTCCGGCGCCAATCCAAATTACTGCCGAGCAAATCCTTCGAGAAGCCCGAGAACGCCAAGAAGCTGAAATCCGACCACCTAAACAGAAAATTACTGACCCATCCGAGCTTGCTGACTACCGTCTCCGCAAACGCAAAGAATTCGAGGATTTAATTCGGCGTGTGCGATGGAACAAAAGTGTCTGGGTCAAATACGCCAAGTGGGAAGAGTCCCAGAACGATTTTAACCGTGCCCGGTCCGTGTGGGAACGGGCCCTCGAAGTGGATTATCGAGACCACACTATGTGGTTGAAGTATGCTGAAGTTGAAATGAAGAATAAGTTCGTTAATCATGCTAGGAATGTTTGGGACCGGGCAGTTACACTCTTGCCCCGGGTTGATCAGCTGTGGTATAAGTACATTCATATGGAGGAGATGCTCGGGAATGTTGCTGGGGCGCGGCAAATTTTTGAAAGATGGATGAGTTGGCAACCGGACCAACAGGGATGGTTGTCGTACATTAAGTTTGAGTTGAGGTATAATGAGGTTGAGAGGGCGCGGGCAATCTTTGAGAGGTTTGTAGAATGTCATCCTAAAGTGAATGCTTGGATTAGGTTTGCTAAGTTTGAGATGAAAAATGGGGATATTGCTCGCGCTAGAAACTGTTATGAGAGGGCTGTGGATAAGTTGGCCGATGATGAGGAGGCCGAGGTATTGTTTGTAGCATTTGCTGAGTTTGAAGAGAAGTGTAAAGAGGTGGAGAGGGCTAGGTGTATTTACAAGTTTGCACTGGATCATATTCCGAAGGGTAGGGCTGAGGATTTGTATAGAAAGTTTGTAGCTTTTGAGAAGCAGTATGGAGATAGGGAGGGGATTGAGGACGCCATCGTGGGAAAGAGGAGGTTTCAGTATGAGGATGAAGTTCGGAAAAATCCATTGAATTATGATGCTTGGTTTGACTATTTACGATTGGAAGAGAGTGTTGGGATAAAAGAGAGAGTTAGAGATGTGTATGAGCGAGCCATTGCTAACCTCCCTCCAGCTGAGGAGAAGCGGTATTGGCAGAGATATATTTACTTGTGGTAATGTTGAATAGTTCATGACGAGTTTCTGGTGCTGTTGAATGATTTATTTTATATAGTAGTTTCTAATTGGTTAATATGTCTGTGCTTTAGGATCAACTATGCTTTGTACGAGGAGCTTGATGCTCAGGACATGGAGCGTACAAGAGAAGTTTACAAGTAAGTACCGATTGCTGACGAGATTGATAAGTTGCATTGAACTTCTACCGTTCTACGTTGTCTGATTTTGCTTCAATGATTTGCTTAATTTCCTGAGTTACATCTTTTTCATTATGCTTGTTTTGAACTGGAAATTTTTATTCAATTTCCAAATTTTAAGCAGAAGGAGAAATTTGTCTTTAGTTATTAAAGTGCCATAGGCTTCAGGACTGCTTTTCAGTTTGGATGGGTGTTTTTGCCAATGGATGATCAGTATCGTTCTTGCCGGTCTCATTTGCTACTGAAGTTTAATTGAAATACAGAAGCTGCATTGTGTGAAACATTTTCTCTTGTTAATACTGGTTTGCACCTTTCTTTGACAATTAACATTTTTTAATGAAAAATGCGCTTCATATTCTCATGATCTGTTTCTATTTGGTTGAAAGTAACACTTGCAAACAACAGGAGAAGGTTAATGTGCATTAAAGTTTAGTAATTATGTGAACCAGCAATCCATTGTGAGGTTACAAATATTTTGCCCTGTCAACTTTTACTTGATGTTTGGGAAGAGTTTTATAGTAGCAGTGCTGTAGTGTAGATGATTTCTTACTCCATCCTCTGATTAGGGGGTGAAACTTTATTTTATTTAGTGGCTGTCCAGATTGTTGAATTGATATATGCTTGCAACATTGACTGGTGATTGATGCAAATCTCTATGTTGCCACGCTGGGCCAGATGGAAGTTGGGAGTGGGACTCCAATGTAGTTTTCAGATACTTATTGGCAATTTGAATGCCACAATAATATCAAGAAGTTGTGCAATGTATTAGTCTTAGTAGCTTCAATACAATGTTGCATTATCTTTTGTTAAAGGGTCTTTATACTAGATAAATTGTTTGAAGGAAAGTGCCATTTTCATACTTTCAAAAAAAAAAAAATTTTTGGAGCTAATTTTTTAAAAATGGTGCCTTAAGGATTTAGAGGATCTTGTTGAGTCCTAAATGTTTCATTTCTAGCATTTTAGTGCCTAAACTCTTTTTCAACTAGTTAGAGGTATACCTTTGGTGGAACTCCTTGACATGTTCATGTTGAGGGGTGTGAAGCTAGAGTAAAAGATTGTCCCTTCTTACCCAGCTTTACCATCTACAGGCTGATCTGAAGCGAAATAATCTTCTAAAACTGTTCCTGTCTTCTTTGTCTGCATTTTTAATGCTGACACACTAACTTAGAGGGATAAAGGCAGAAATAGAGATAATCATGGTAATATATGTGCTCTTGGCATAAAGGACTTAGCTAATAAATGCTTGGAATGATGGGAATATATCTGCTTCCTATTAGCTGAAAATTTCATAGAAGCTATAGACAAAATGTATAAACCATCATTAGTAGTGCAAATTTTGTAATCAATTGAGGTTTCCAGCAGTCTAGTATCTTCGGTCCTTGGTTCTTGCTTTCTGTTAGAGTATATCCTATTAAAATTGAACTGTATCTAGCCACAAACTTCAATTATAATGAGGGTGCAGCATCAAAGTACGTTATGAAGCAAAAACCTTTTCATGATTGCTGTTGAATAGTTGTTGTATGATCTGATCATCTACCTACTCCTGCCCAGGCTTGAAGCTCTGAATTTGCTTACATGGTCCCTATATCCAATTTTATTGCTTTCAGTGCCTGGTTGATCTTATCATAGATAAGCACATGCAATTGTAGAAATTAGATATTGTGATCTGTACCAAAAAAAAAAAAAAAATAGATATTGTAATCTGGGCAAGTGTGGAATTTTGTTATTTCCCTGGGCATTGTTTGCCATAATTCATAATCTTTGTAATTTGAAGCTAGTGTCATTTTCCTGCCAAGTTGCTAGGCAAGTATAAAGATCCAGAGATGTAGGATTTTGGAGGCTGTCATTCACCAAATGGGGTTTGTATGGTTTATTCTATAATGATCATGACATTTAGGAAGAGCACTTTCTGGAGAGTGCACAAGTGCAGGAACTTGCTTTCCGTTGACTTGAACATGTAAAGACCAATGCATTCTTTTCTGTATACTGGTGAAACCTTTTCAGTACCCGTGTTTGAATGTTTGCATCTGCTAAATAATGTTTACATAAATGGACCGGTGAGAATGAATTGAATTGCTATTTCTCCAGGTTGTGCCTCAAGGTCATTCCTCACGAGAAGTTTTCATTTGCAAAAATTTGGTTGTTAGCAGCACAGTTTGAAATCCGACAGCTAAATCTCCAAGGTGCTCGATTAACCCTTGGAGCAGCAATTGGGAAGGCTCCAAAAGATAAGGTAGCATCACTGATTGGGTTTTACTTTTTCTTTTCTTTGGGTTTTATTTGTGTATTTCAACATGAAAGGTTTTGTTTTTTGCTTATATTGTTTCTCATAAACATCCAGATTTTTAAAAAATACATCGAAATAGAGCTGCAACTGGGTAATATAGACCGTTGCCGTACACTGTATGAAAAGTATCTTGAATGGTCACCAGAGAACTGCTATGCGTGGAGCAAGTACGCAGAACTGGAAAGATCCTTGGCTGAAACAGAGCGAGCAAGATCTATTTTTGAGCTTGCAATTGACCAACCTGCATTAGACATGCCAGAGTTATTGTGGAAGGTATTTCATTTTAACATTATACTGATTTCTATTTGAATGTTCTTAGAATCTGTTGTATTTTGCACTCTTTACCTTTTAGGATGTATTATTCTGCTGTTTATCTGTTGGTTGGTTTATGAGGAGCAAGGCCTTGGTTAAAAGGGTTAGCTGCCCAGTTGAATTTGTGTAAAAGCACTCATTGTTCTTGCCACTTGCATTTGGCAAGAATATACATGGTGGTAGTAATGAGTGGGAGAGCTCCTACTCTGTTTTAAACTTGGCTCTGAAGTAGGGAAGTTAATATGCCTTGTTTTGGTTTAAGACTCAAAATGAGCTGTGATCTTAAGCATCTGATATTAATATTGGGATATTTGACCATTTGGTTATTCTATTGTGTTAAATACTTTTCAAACCACAAGGTGTCTGATTTAATACATCTCATTATTAACAGGCATACATTGACTTTGAAATATCGGAGGGTGAATTTGAAAGGACTAGAGCTCTCTATGAGAGGCTCCTAAATCGTACAAAACATTTGAAAGTCTGGTTAAGTTATGCTAAGTTTGAGACATCTGCTATGGAAGAAGTAGAAGAAGATCTTGAACAGAAGGAAAAATGCATCCAGCGAGCAAGAGGTAAGGAACTCTTATTTAAATGCATTCTGTTTATTTTCCATTTTATTCTTGACCACGATTTTTGTCTACCATACAGTGTTCCAAGTACTGGTAGTATTAAAGTTCCTCTCTTTTTAATACAGGGGTTTTTGAAAGAGCACTTAGTTACTTTAGAACATCCGCTCCTGAACTAAAAGAGGAAAGGGCAATGCTGCTTGAAGAGTGGTTGAACTTGGAGAGCAGTTACGGGGAGCTTGGCAATGTTGATTTGGTCCGCGTTAAACTGCCAAAGAAACTCAAGAGTTCGGGAGTCACGATTGAAGAAAGGGAAGGCAAAGGTTCGATTAAATCAAACCTAAGGCACCCTTTCAACCTAGTCTAAGCTAGTTGCGAGGTTTGGTCAAAAATTTCCTAATCTAACCCTTAATTTTATCTTATTTGGATGTTCCCTACATGGATGCAAATTTAAATTTATAAAATATCGAAAGGGTCAAAATATCCATTCAAGGGTTTAATTGAAACAATCGCATTAATTGCGAAAGCCAAAATATTTCCTTGAAAGGATCACGAGTATGCAAATGATGAAAAAAAAGAAAAGTAAAGAAAGTAAATTAAATTATATACATAGATATAAGTGATCGAAGAAAAAGGGAATGCAACATAAAGGGTATGGGAGGCAAAAACTCGTGACATAATTTTCTTATACAGGGATTAATGGGGTATTTAAACTAAAAGGTTATAATCACCCATTTCCCATGTTTGAAAAATAATTCTCCTAATATGCACAAGCAAATGAGCTAACTTATTATACAATGTCCTAAATGAAATGCAATTTTAAATGATATGATTAACACATATAGAGGATAAGGGATAATATAATAGGGAATATCATGCAAATGAGAAAAGATCTTAAAAATGAAAATATGCATGAAAATGTAGTGAATAGCACACAAAGATGAATCTAGCGCAAGACAACCTAAAGGGTCTAGCGTTGGACTAGCCCATTTCTAAAATTCCTTACTAGCGTTGGACTAGCAAGTAAATAGAGGGAGAAGCCACAACTAGCGTTGGACTAGTGTGGTGACGTCATGCATTAACAATTCATAGTGAAACAACTAAAGCATAAATTAAAACAAATAAACACATAAGAGCACGTAGCACATAACACGTAAACATAATATCTAGATGCGAAAATCCTAAGGAAAGCGGATAAAACACATAACACATAAGCCACATAAACACGCAACCTATCTATTACATCGGGGAGCGCCCAACTACAATTTAGAAGGGAAAAATATAATAAAACAAATCTAATTATCCTATCTATTACATTTTTGAGGTAATTAAATGCCTCTTGAATCATTATAAAAAATTAACTAAACGAATATAATATAAGAAAATTTAAATGAACATTTAAATGCAATAAATAAAACATATAAAAATAGATAAACACATAGGAGCACATAGGAGCACATGAGAGCACATAATTGACATTGAAACAATAAAAATAGGGGTACCTCCCGTTTGAAGTGGTGACTAAATGGAGTCAAATTGTCCTATTTATACTCACAATGAACAAAAGAATCATGGCACCACTTTAATTGAAAATAATAATAATGTTAAAACACTAAATTCACATTAACACGTCAAACGCAAAGAAATTTAAGAACATCTAAAAATTGCAAGTTAAATATATTCAAAAGTAACATAATTAGCTATTAAAGAAAAGAAGCAATCACAATAAAAAAGAGTCAAAATTCATTAGGAACTGAATTGCAAAAATTGAAAAACTTTTGGGGATAAAAATTATATTTTTCTAAAGTTCAGAGGTCAAAATTAAATAAAAGATAAAATTCAGGGACCAAAATGCAATTACTATAAGGACCAAAGTGAAAGAAATCAAAATGTTCTGGGCCGAAGTGAAACTACTCCAAAGATCAGGGGCTAAAGTGCAAATTCGTTATCAGATCTTCTTAAGAAAACAGGCCACTGGGCCATCATTTTTATTTCTTTGGGCCAAACATTACCTAAGCCCAGCCGAAAGTCCAAGCGAAAACACAATGCCAGCCCGTCTTCTATCACTCAGACCCAACCAAAATAAAGGCATGGGCTCTGACCTTCTAGCCCAACCGAAATTAAGAAACAAAACCAAAACCCATTTACAAAACCCAACCAAAACTAACTCTTGGCCCATCAGAAAAATAAACATCAGCCCAATTTCCTTTCCTTTTCTTTCTTCTCTTTTCTTTCTTTTCTTTCTTCCCCATTCGTTTCTTCTTCTCCTCTGGCCATCCGAAGCTCACTCCAGTTGGCGGCCATGGTGGCCGCCGGTAGCGCCACCGCGGCCACCACCTCCGGCGGCGGTCGCCGGCGACTTCTCCGGTCGCCAAAATTTCTCAAAATACACCTCCCCACTCCATTTTTCGCGCAGACTCCATTTTTGAAGTTAGTTTTTACAAAAGATGACCCAAAAGTGGTCAAAATGCCAAGAAATCAGTTCAGTTTTTATTTTTTAAAACTCTCAAATCTTCACCAAAAATCATAAAAATTATGCCAAAACCCTCCTGATAACTTCTACAATACAACTATAATCTTAGTTTGACAAGTAAACAACAACAAAAGGATGCATTAAATCAAAACAGTCCCTAAAATTCTTTTTGGCATTTTTTCAAACAATTAACATGCATTCACAAGAAATCATCTTTTTCCTTTAATTTCATACATGGCTTACCCCAAAACTTCAACAACACCACATAACAACAACATCAATAAAAGAAAGAGACAAATAGATAGCAAAACATGAATTTAATCTAATTAGTTAATAAAATGAAAAGCTGGAAAAAAAATAATAATAATACCTCAATGAGGAGTTTGGTCCCTTGGCCAAAGTTTGTGATGAAATTTGCCAAGCTCCAAATAGCCTAACCGATCGCTGCTTCCTTTTGTTGTTTTAAGTTGTGTGTGAGTGTGTTGGGAGAAACAAAAAAAAAGAAAAAGGAACCGAGAGGGAGAGAGCCCAGAGTCAGAGTGAGAGTTGGAGTCTTTTTTTCTTCTTCTGTCTGACCTGATGGTCCGTCCAGAGAGCAGAGAATCGAGAGGGACTTGTAGGAAAAAAAAAAAAAATGGGGCTTGTGTGTAGGATTTTTTTTCAAATGATAGCTTCTGCCAATGAAAAGAAAGGTGCCTGGCAATTGAGTGTGGAATGGGTTAATAGGGGTTTTGGTAGAGAAAATGATTATGATGATTTTTTTTATTTTTTTTACTTTTATTTTATTTTTGTTGTTTGTTTGTTTTTTTTTTTTTTTGGTTTGTTTTTCTTTTTTTTTTTCCTTTTTTTTTTAAAGCAAACCTGCAAAAATGAGAAAAATGCACATTAAAATGCTAGAAAATAAATAATTCATTAAATAGAAAAATCTTGAGAAAATATTAAAAATTGACAAAAATTTGGTGTCTACAGCTTGCCCCTCTTTGTCTAGAGTTTCAAAGAAACTCAAGACAAAGACGTAGACACCAAATTGCTTACCTGTCTCTTGTAGTTGCACCTGAACTAAAATAAACAAGCCAACACTTGGCTGAAATTATTGAGTAAAATGATGCAATAACATTACAGGAAGCACGTGACCGAACTCATGTAGAGTTGCCTACGTATCCCGCCATGGGAATCAGGTCAAACGTAGTTCAAATGCAAGTGAACCACAATGAAACAAGTGCATTGACCAACTGTGATCTTTGCAAAGTCAAAAAAGTCTGAGTTATCAGAACTTCTAAACATGAAATACAAAATGAATGAGACAACACAATTATTAATCAAAACAGTCAAGAAAAATAACTTCTCATAACTAGAAAAAGATGCGCGGAGGGACGCGATTACGCTCCAACAGAAAATTAAATGTGATTGCTTAGAATGGGGGTAGAAGGGTGCGCGGCGGACGCTGAGACCTCACCACCAAGATATTAAATTGTCGAGAAGGGGGACAGAAGGGTGCGCGGTGGGCGCTGAGACTCACCAACAGGAAATTAAATTGATGCGCGGAGGGACGCGATTACGCTCCAACAGAAAATAAAATTGTCAAGAATGGGAGATAGAAGGGTGCGCGGTGGACGCTGAGACTCACCAACAGGAAATTAAATTGATGCGCGGAGGGACGCGATTACGCTCCAACATAAAATTAAATTGTCAAGAATGGGAGATAGAAGGGTGCGCGGTGGACGCTGAGACTCACCAACAGAAAATTAAATTGTCGAGAAGGGGGACAGAAGGGTGCGCGGTGGACGCTGAGACTCACCAACAGGGAATTAAATTGATGCGCGGAGGGACGCGATTACGCTCCAACAATAATTTAAATTGTTAAGAAGGGGAGGTAAAAGGATGCGCGGTGGACGCTGAGACTCACCAGCATGAATTAAATTTTTCAAGAAGGGGAGGTAAAAGGGTGCGCGGTGGACGCTGAGACTCACCAACAGGAAATTAAATTGACAAGAAGGGGGATAGAAGGATGCGCGGTGGACGCTGAGACTCACCAACAGGAAATTAAATTGTCAAGAATGAGAGGTAGAAGGGTGCGCGGTGGACGCTGAGACTCACCAACAGGAAATTAAATTGATGCGCGGAGGGACGCGATTACGCTCCAACAGGAATTTAAATTTGTCAAGAAGGGGAGATAGAAGGGTGCGCGGTGGACGCTGAGACTCACCAACAGGAATTTAAATTGTCAAGAAGGTGAGGTAGAAGGGTGCGCGGTGGACGCTGAGACTCACCAACAAGAAATTAAATATGATCTTCTGATCTGTCAAGAAGGGGAGATAGAAGGGTACGCGGTGGACGCTGAGACTCACCAACAAGAAATTAAATATGCGGGGAGGGACGCGATTACGCTCCAACAGGAATTTAAATTGGATCTTCTTGATTGATTTTGATTTGATTTTTGATTTTTTTTTTAAATAACAGATTGGTGGGATTGACCCGAGCCCAATGAAATACTGAAAGAAACGAAAACGCAAGTCCTATACTATCTAACTGAAAGGCTTAAATGCACGTTGCTCAAGTTGGTGGATTTGCAATCTCTCTTTTTTTTCTCTCTTTTTTTTTCAAATTTTTTAGAAGAAATGAAAGAAACACACTTTTTTTTTTTTTTGAAAAAGTCCAAAGTGACGAATTTTAAAACTAGAAAAATACCAATGACAATTCTCCCTTCAAGAGATTCGAGAGGTACATATGTCACTATCCTCTCGATTTTAAAAGGCCCTTTTTCTTTTTTCACTTTTTTTTCTTTCACAAAACCGATTTAGAATGCATTACCAAAATTGGAGCTCACTCCTTTTGCTATTTGATCCAGCGTAAATCATGTTTAACAAAAACCACATTTTTCATGCTTTCGAAAAGACAAAAAAAAAGTGATCACATAATGCCACCACCCATGTGATCCCTTGTGATTCCTTTGGCCTTGAGAACCATGTAAGCATGATCTTTTGATGTCAAAACTGCCCCCCAAGAGTTGTGCTGCAACTTGTGTTGAATCTTCTCAGTTTTTTAGCATCAGTCAGTCATACTTCCCTTTGTATCACAAATCAACTCTTTCTAATGACCAGATTTGAAGGAATGTCCGTTTCAAGTTTCAACACTCTGCTCTTCGTTCATGATTCTCTTGTGCTCCAAAACCTTACATTGATGACCTTAGCATTTCGGATTTTTCCTAAGGTCACCCCCATTTTCTTTTCGTTTTTCTATTTCTTCTTTTTTTTCTTTTTTTTTCCATTCATTTTTTTTTCATTTTTCTTTTCTCTCTCTCTTTTTTTCCTTTTGAAAAGACACCCATTCCGGTTTTCACTCAATGAACAAATCTTGCCAACGACCTTTATCAACTCAGAAATATATTTAAAGAATAATGGCATCAGTGTGACAATCCTTCCCATGCAAAATTGGTGAAGGTGTATTGACATCATTTGCCATTTGATTAAGTGATTTTTATCAGAAATGCCACTAAAACGGAGGTCGAGACTTTCATGATTTTTGTGATGGGCTCAGATGGGGTAGAGAAATATTAAAGGTTGAAAGCAAAATCTTCAAAAAGGTTTCAAAACCCTAAGATGACGTTCTATCAATATTTGCTCCAGTATGAGGGTATTAATACTGAAAAAAATTGCCCCAGTTTGGCTTTTGAATCCCTTTTTTTTTCTTTCTTTTTTTTTTTTTTGGACAAATAGGAGATAAAATTTGCCCTGGTGTGGAATTTGCAATCTTTAGGAGGGCTATCAAATAAAGGGTTAAATTATTCTGGAGGTTCAATGGGGAAAACTAGGGATAAGATGTTCAAAGAGAAAAGAAGAAGGCTCGCCTTTGATCCGCCATAGATGGTATTTCAAAAAGAAAAATCACATAATCAGATAAAAAATTTATTACACATGTCTTTGATTGGCAAAGGAAAAACCTGTCCATCCAGTTCTGTAAGAATGGACGTTCCTCCGGATAGCACTCTTTGAACAATAAATGGCCCTTGCCAAGTTGGAGCAAACTTTTCTTTAACCTCCTCTTGAATCGGAAAAATTTACTTCAAAACCTTATCCCTCACTTCAAATAAGCGAGATTTGTCTTTCTAACGAACCATCATTTGATGATAGCATTGTCCATGACAAACATTCAACCTCTTTTTCATCAATTAGAGACAACAACTCATTGTGCTCCTTAATCCATTTGATTTCTTCTGCCTGAGCCTTTGTCAAAATGTGCAAGGACGGGATCTCGATTTTGGCATGCATTACCACTTCCATTTCGACATAAGAGGGCAAGGTGTTGCCCCAACTTAGAAATGTAATCTCTAATGAAATGCTCCCAGAGTTCAATTGCAAAATTTGCAAAATCGAAGGAAAAACTCTCTTTTCCTTTTTCTTTTTTTCAATCCCCTTTTTTTTTCTTTTTCTCTCTTTTTTCGTTTTTTCCTCTTTTTTTTTTCATTTTTTCCCTTTTTTTTTTTTTTTTACTATTCTCTCTCTCTTTTTTTTTTCATTCCCCCTTTCTTTTATTTTCTCTTTTCTTCTTTTTTTTTTCCAAGTTGATTGTTGAAGTATGCACTCTTTCTGAATAAATAGCCGATCCTCCACTTTGCAAGGTAGTATTATTGCCCCCTTTTTATTCGTGATTACCCTCCAAATTTGCAAGATTTTCACTTGCGTCTTTTCCTCAAACTCAACCATAAACACCTGCACAAGGGGGGTTTTTCAAAACACTTGAATTTTTCAAAATTCTTTTTTTTTTTTGAGCAATGATGTAACAATTAAGATTCATGCCAAGTGTTGACTTATCAAAATTTGAAAAATATACTTGACCTTGGACATACCCTACAAATGCATTGTAAAATTTTGCCTCAATTTGAACCTATTTGACAAAAATCTCACAAATATATTACAAAGAATTTGCCCCAATTTGGGCCTATTATAGAATTTTATCGAATGGTTCTCCATTTAACCAGACAAAACCAGAAAACTGTTTTTTTTTTTTTTTCAAAATTTAGAAGACTAACATGCAATGTGAATAGAAACTATATTTTTCAAATGAAAAAAATTAAATGTCATATCCAAACTCATATAGAAGATTCCATGCTAAATCTCTCAAAATAGGACCAAATTGCAAAAGATCTCTTCCTCATTTTGGGATCGGTGTTGAGGGAAAAGGGGTCCCTTTCTTGTTAGTTCATCTTTTAGAACCAACCAAATGGGTATTATTCATGATTTTGAGGTGACTCAGGGGAATGGTATGTTAGGATTTGTCTTTTTTTTTTTTTTTTTTTTTTGCCAAATTGTACCCAACACATTCAATATCACATCTTGGTGAAAGCAAATAGTTTATCACTCTTATTTTCTAAGAAAACTCAGTCAACATATAAGCTGTATATGCTTGTAATATATGGGTAGAAACGATAGCTAAACATATGAAAACAGGTTATGGCCTTCTGATCATGAGTGATTGGTAGATCCCTTAGAGGCAAGATTTTCACTTCAAATTGTCATGAAAGACAAGTCAGCAATGGACTTTATGGGCTATGTAATGTAGTTTAACAACGATAGCTAGGAAAAAAACTTTCAAGGACAATGCACTTAAAATCACCTTCTTTCACAAAAATTGCCCCAGTTTTGGATTTAAAATCCGGGACCCCATTTTGACTCCCTTTTTCTTATCAATCCTCTTTTTTCTTCAACAATCACTAAGAGGAATGCAGCGTTGGATGTCTTCGCATTTTTCTTTTTCTTTTTTTTTCTTTCATCATTTTTTTTCATTTTTTTCACATTTTTCTTTTCTCTCTTTTCCCTTTTTTTTTTTTTTTTTTTTTTTTACCAATACTGATATCCCAATGTCAATGATAAAATTGAAAACTCCCTTATTTGGAGTGTAGATGGCCCCTGTTTCTTTTGATATTGAAGACCAAATATCAATGGTAGAGTCAAATTCCCCAACTTGTAGCATTTTCTCCTTTTTTTCTTCTTTTTTTTTTCTTTTTTTGAAATCTCCTTCCCCAGTGTGGGGGTGCAATCATAAGTGCTTTTGAAACGAACCACCAATTTAGGCTCAAATGAGGATGCAAAGGATAAAAGTGTTTAGATGGTAGAAACGATGGCCAAAGCATCATTCTTATTTCTCATGACAACCAAAGTAAAGAATAACCCGTTGGAAAAATCCATTTCCATTTGACATTCGAAAAATTTTCCATGGAAGGTCATGATCATTTAGGATTTTATTTGAAACGAAATTCTATTTTTAAAGGCTCAAATGGGAAAACAAATGATAGCATCTGTATAGATAGAGAAACGAAAGCCTAAAGTATCATTCCAAATTTTCAAAACAAAATAAGCAGTAATGTACATTTTTGCTTTCACTCAGATGTGGATTGAATCTGATTAGACACACCAGACATTTTCATGAAAAAAATTATCTCACTTTGAAGCTAGTCAACCAATGCGACTGATCTTGGAGGTTCAATAGAAGTGGACAAAAAATGAAAATGAAAAGTGTTAGGGTTGATCTTTTATGACAAGCTATCAAATTTGAATGACCCTTTTATTTCCGACTATCCCCATTGAATAGTTTAGACCACAAATCTAGTGTATGCAAAGAATTTTGGGGATTGGACATACACTCATGAATTTTAGAACAAGAGGTCGAAAAATCTCAATTTAATCTTATTTCTTAGGATTCATCATGAAATCTCCCAATAAGCAAATAAAGAATGAATATATATACAAAATAATAATTGTCTAAATAAAAACTTTATTGTTCAAAAATTCTTTTTTTTTTTTTTGCTCAAATATAATATATATGAGAAAGTAAAAATCTCCAAAGAATATATTTTCAAATATATACACACTTTCTCTTTCTATCTTTTGAGACAAAATGTATTAGAAACAATGAATCAAGAGATTTTTGAGATACTTTAGATTGGCATTTACAGATGAAATTTTTCATTCATCATTTTTTTTTCATTGTAGGATCTGTCCAAAATCAAGTAACACTTGTAATTTTCAAAATTTATCAGATCAAAAAATATTATCAGATATAGGAAAAATATTTTTACCTTATTAAAACAACTTTTATAAATGCAGGGGAGGGGGAAAAATTAAAAGAAAAATACCCAGAGTTAGTAATCAAAACTGTAAAATTGGTATGCATGTCCTATGGGAGAGCCCTTTTATGCCAAGGGTTGGCCTAACATGAAAAATGCAATCCTCTGGGGTAGGCACCATACAATACCTGATGGATCCGATCGACTTATTGAGATTCAATTGAAGAGCATTTGAAAAAAAATTGGACTAAATGGATCTTTTTTTTCGAAAATAATAGATAACTAACAAAATGAGGACAAAATTCGAATGGATTGATTATTTTGATTGACATATAAAGTGATATTAAAAATCAATTTAGTGTGAAAAACTTATTTTTTGAAAGGATTGAAATGTCTTGACTAGTTTCTTCGGTGAACCATAGATCGAAACTTTAAAAGAGAATAAATGGGTTAAATGAATCGAATGAAATTGATGGTTAGTTCAAAAATTGATTGGATTATCCTAAAAGTGAATAAAACTGGTCAAATGGATCGAATGAAATTGATGATTTATTAAAAAATTGATTGAATTGTCCTAAAAAGAATAACGAATTGGGTGGAATTGATGATTTATTCAAAATTGGCTGAATTATCCTAAAAGTAAATGAACGGATCAAATGGATTGAATGAAATTGAGGATTTATTCAAAAATTGGTTGGATTGTCCTAAAAAATGAATAAACTGGTAAAATTGATTGGATGAAATTGACGATTTATTCAAAATTGACTGAATTATCCTAAAAGTGAATGAACAGATCAAATTGATTGAATGAAATTGAGGATCTATTCAAAAATTGGCTGGACCACCCTAAAAAGGGGTAAATTGGTCAAATGAATTGAATGAAATTAATGATTTATTTCAAAATTGACTAGATCACCTTAAAAATAGGCAAACTGATCAAATGAATTGAATGAAATTTAATTTATTCAAAATTGATTGAATCACCCTAAAAAGGGATAAATTGGTCAAATAAATGAAAATGACGATTTATTCAAAATTGACCGAATTGTCCTAAAAATGAATGAATTGACCAAATAGATTGGATGAATTTGATGGATAATTTGATTAAATGAATTGAATGGAAATGAGAGTTTATTGAATTGGCTACCTATTGATAGTTTCAAAAAATTCATTGCGATGCATCAGTCTATGAGCCTTCTAAAATCAAGATTTGGCCTCGATTATATTTATCGTCTCAACAATGTGAAATTATTTGTGAACTTCTCCAAATTAATACCCTTTGCGCAAGGGGATTTTATCAAATATGTTAAAATGGCCAAAAGATGATTGTTAGGTGCTCATATTCCAAAAATCATGTTATGAAAAAATGATCGGATCCTACCTTACCTTGTGCACTACCCCTTTGGATGGTACAAAAAATATAAACGTGCAAATCTCATTGGATTATATATCCGAGACAAAAGGTGGCTTATTCTTAACGTGGGATCCCCTATGCGGCATTCCCTCTAAAGTTGATGTATGATGCCAATTTATTAAAACGGTTAAATATGCAATGAAATAATTGACATATGATCTAAAAGTGCCCCATTTAAATGCCGGGGTAAGCCTAAAATGATGTGCAATATATATGCGTATGCAATTAATTAAAATTTAAACGTGCTTGATATGAAAGGCTGTCTTGTCCTAAACGAGTATCATGCCAGAACTCTTATTTCTAAAGTTTGTTTATGCAGAAAAGAGAAAACAAGGGAAGGTTAGTTCAACAAATAACACATAACACGTTGGAACAATAAATAATACAACAATAGAAAGTAAAGAAAGAGGGGTGAAATCCCTCCCCTCGTGTCTAATGTTCCTAATTGGATAAGGATTGACTCTATCCTAGGGTATTTCTAATATGGATGCATGAGCTTGGGCTCACTAATGCATCTAGACTCGATAAAGTTTCAGGTTCCCAAGCCTTCAGACCAAAAGGCGAAGGGTCATCAATCCCAAGGCCCTTGATCGGTGGCTTGAGTGATCCCTTAGGTACCGCTATGGGCGCAGCGCACACCATCCGCATACCTAAGGAAATCGATTCTAATCCTACAAGGAGATGTGGGATGGCGCCCACGGAAAAAATAAAAATAGGGTGAAAAGTAATGCATGCACGTATGAGGTGCTTCCTTTTGAAGGGAGGGATTATTAAAACAAGCATGGAGGCTTTAAGGTGATATATCCCCTCACCCAAATGCAAAGCGCGATACGAATAAATAAATAAATAAACCATTCATCACATAGACGTAAGACGAGGAACGATTACGAGTGTGAAATGCAAAACATCCTAAAAAAGAAAAATGCAACCTAAAACATGCAAATATGATAAATATAAGGGTTAAAGAGAGAAAGGACGACTAAACCAAGTGCTTGGACTCTCTAACGTCCCCAGTGGAGTCGCCAAGTTGTCGCGCCCCATTTTTTCGCGATGGAAAAGAAAGTGTTTATAAAAAGATGTGATTTATTAATAATAAATGAAAAAGGACCTAAAATGGGACTTTTAAAAAATGCGACAATTTGGGTCCAAAATTTAGTCTAAAAGGGTTTTTCAGAAAAAAGAGGAGTCGCCACTTGGTATTGAATTTGGGTGTACCAAGTCACCCCAAAAATACTTTTTGATAAGAATAAAATAAAATAAAAACCCTTTTGACAACTCCAGGTCTT
The DNA here is from genome assembly GCF_036785885.1 of Coffea arabica. NCBI lineage: Eukaryota > Viridiplantae > Streptophyta > Magnoliopsida > Gentianales > Rubiaceae > Coffea > Coffea arabica. Next base: position 45,241,930 of record NC_092325.1, on the reverse strand, counting down.
CGAAAAAACAAGAGAAAATGGGTTCGGGAGTCACGATTGAAGAAAGGGAAGGCAAAGGTTCGATTAAATCAAACCTAAGGCACCCTTTCAACCTAATCTAAGCTAGTTGCGAGGTTTGGTCAAAAATTTCCTAATCTAACCCTTAATTTTATCTTATTTGGATGTTCCCTACATGGATGCAAATTTAAATTTATAAAATATCGAAAGGGTCAAAATATCCATTCAAGGGTTTAATTGAAACAATCGCATTAATTGCGAAAGCCAAAATATTTCCTTGAAAGGATCACGAGTATGCAAATGATGAAAAAAAAGAAAAGTAAAGAAAGTAAATTAAATTATATACATAGATATAAGTGATCGAAGAAAAAGGGAATGCAACATAAAGGGTATGGGAGGCAAAAACTCGTGACATAATTTTCTTATACAGGGATTAATGGGGTATTTAAACTAAAAGGTTATAATCACCCATTTCCCATGTTTGAAAAATAATTCTCCTAATATGCACAAGCAAATGAGCTAACTTATTATACAATGTCCTAAATGAAATGCAATTTTAAATGATATGATTAACACATATAGAGGATAAGGGATAATATAATAGGGAATATCATGCAAATGAGAAAAGATCTTAAAAATGAAAATATGCATGAAAATGTAGTGAATAGCACACAAAGATGAATCTAGCGCAAGACAACCTAAAGGGTCTAGCGTTGGACTAGCCCATTTCTAAAATTCCTTACTAGCGTTGGACTAGCAAGTAAATAGAGGGAGAAGCCACAACTAGCGTTGGACTAGTGTGGTGACGTCATGCATTAACAATTCATAGTGAAACAACTAAAGCATAAATTAAAACAAATAAACACATAAGAGCACGTAGCACATAACACGTAAACATAATATCTAGATGCGAAAATCCTAAGGAAAGCGGATAAAACACATAACACATAAGCCACATAAACACGCAACCTATCTATTACATCGGGGAGCGCCCAACTACAATTTAGAAGGGAAAAATATAATAAAACAAATCTAATTATCCTATCTATTACATTTTTGAGGTAATTAAATGCCTCTTGAATCATTATAAAAAATTAACTAAACGAATATAATATAAGAAAATTTAAATGAACATTTAAATGCAATAAATAAAACATATAAAAATAGATAAACACATAGGAGCACATAGGAGCACATGAGAGCACATAATTGACATTGAAACAATAAAAATAGGGGTACCTCCCGTTTGAAGTGGTGACTAAATGGAGTCAAATTGTCCTATTTATACTCACAATGAACAAAAGAATCATGGCACCACTTTAATTGAAAATAATAATAATGTTAAAACACTAAATTCACATTAACACGTCAAACGCAAAGAAATTTAAGAACATCTAAAAATTGCAAGTTAAATATATTCAAAAGTAACATAATTAGCTATTAAAGAAAAGAAGCAATCACAATAAAAAAGAGTCAAAATTCATTAGGAACTGAATTGCAAAAATTGAAAAACTTTTGGGGATAAAAATTATATTTTTCTAAAGTTCAGAGGTCAAAATTAAATAAAAGATAAAATTCAGGGACCAAAATGCAATTACTATAAGGACCAAAGTGAAAGAAATCAAAATGTTCTGGGCCGAAGTGAAACTACTCCAAAGATCAGGGGCTAAAGTGCAAATTCGTTATCAGATCTTCTTAAGAAAACAGGCCACTGGGCCATCATTTTTATTTCTTTGGGCCAAACATTACCTAAGCCCAGCCGAAAGTCCAAGCGAAAACACAATGCCAGCCCGTCTTCTATCACTCAGACCCAACCAAAATAAAGGCATGGGCTCTGACCTTCTAGCCCAACCGAAATTAAGAAACAAAACAAAAACCCATTTACAAAACCCAACCAAAACTAACTCTTGGCCCATCAGAAAAATAAACATCAGCCCAATTTCCTTTCCTTTTCTTTCTTCTCTTTTCTTTCTTTTCTTTCTTCCCCATTCGTTTCTTCTTCTCCTCTGGCCATCCGAAGCTCACTCCAGTTGGCGGCCATGGTGGCCGCCGGTAGCGCCACCGCGGCCACCACCTCCGGCGGCGGTCGCCGGCGACTTCTCCGGTCGTCAAAATTTCTCAAAATACACCTCCCCACTCCATTTTTCGCGCAGACTCCATTTTTGAAGTTAGTTTTTACAAAAGATGACCCAAAAGTGGTCAAAATGCCAAGAAATCAGTTCAGTTTTTATTTTTTAAAACTCTCAAATCTTCACCAAAAATCATAAAAATTATGCCAAAACCCTCCTGATAACTTCTACAATACAACTATAATCTTAGTTTGACAAGTAAACAACAACAAAAGGATGCATTAAATCAAAACAGTCCCTAAAATTCTTTTTGGCATTTTTTCAAACAATTAACATGCATTCACAAGAAATCATCTTTTTCCTTTAATTTCATACATGGCTTACCCCAAAACTTCAACAACACCACATAACAACAACATCAATAAAAGAAAGAGACAAATAGATAGCAAAACATGAATTTAATCTAATTAGTTAATAAAATGAAAAGCTGGAAAAAAAATAATAATAATACCTCAATGAGGAGTTTGGTCCCTTGGCCAAAGTTTGTGATGAAATTTGCCAAGCTCCAAATAGCCTAACCGATCGCTGCTTCCTTTTGTTGTTTTAAGTTGTGTGTGAGTGTGTTGAGAGAAACAAAAAAAAAGAAAAAGGAACCGAGAGGGAGAGAGCCCAAAGTCAGAGTGAGAGTTGGAGTCTTTTTTTCTTCTTCTGTCTGACCTGATGGTCCGTCCAGAGAGCAGAGAATCGAGAGGGATTTGTAGGAAAAAAAAAAAAAAAATGGGGCTTGTGTGTAGGATTTTTTTTCAAATGATAGCTTCTGCCAATGAAAAGAAAGGTGCCTGGCAATTGAGTGTGGAATGGGTTAATAGGGGTTTTGGTAGAGAAAATGATTATGATGATTTTTTTTATTTTTTTTACTTTTATTTTATTTTTGTTGTTTGTTTTTTTTTTTTTTTTTTTGGTTTGTTTTTCTTTTTTTTTTTTTAAAGCAAACCTGCAAAAATGAGAAAAATGCACATTAAAATGCTAGAAAATAAATAATTCATTAAATAGAAAAATCTTGAGAAAATATTAAAAATTGACAAAAATTTGGTATCTACAGGAAGAATGCATTAGAAAGGTTTTGCACTTGTATTTATGCATTAGATCGAATTCACTATTATATATGCGTTGCTTAAGGTTCGGGTTATCCCTTCCTTTTTTTTTTTTTTTTGCCCGAGACGATAAACCTAATATATCTTATACTAAGGGGATAAACCTAATATATCTTATACTAAGGGGAAGGGGACGGGCCTAAAGAGGTCCAGAAATAAATCAGAGGAGACTGAATCATTACCGGATCAGACGGGTGTATAGCACATTCGCCTGAATTTTTTGGAGACAAGTCACTGAAATGTGGCAAAGAAAATTCTTGGAAGTACACAAAACGGGCAAAGAAAATTCTCTCCTTCTGCGCCTTTTTTATTCGTCAACGAATTCCAAGAAATAAGTGAAGCTGACAGCCAAATTAACTTCTTTAGCTTAAAAGGGTAATTGCATTCTACTCGCTATATTTGGAACTCACATGAAACCAACATTATCTCAAGTTTAGTCAAAATTCATATGGTTCTTTTTAACTTTCCATTTTGTACTAACATTGTGGAAAATTGCTTAATTATTTACCCAAAAAAATTTATGTAATCTACATGGAGACGCTCTATGTTTTCAGCTATAAGGAAAAATAAACTTATGGAATTATGCAATTTCCTAGCCAGTATTCTAATGGAAATGTTTAGATTGAAATTGCTACGAGGAATAGTGCGAGAAGTGGAGTTAGATAGATTATATTTCTTCAATACTAAGAATTAGCATCACATGTTGCTCCATCAATTTTATATATATATATATATATATATATATATATATATATATATATATATTGTGTGTGCATGTGAAAGTTCTTAATTTGGTTACCTATTTTCTTTCTCTTAGGTGTCGTGCCTAATTGATGAGAATTGATAGGCCATTTTTATATGATTTTACCCATATTTGTATACTAGTGCTCTCTCTAATCAGTTTCTCTCTCTCTCCTAATAAACTAATATCTTTATTTATAAATTCGCATTAGTTTATTTTATCCATATGTAGTAATTTTATTTATTTTTATTTTATTCGTTACTTCATTAACATTGCTAGAAAGTTAATATTTCATTCATGGAGAAAATATTTTTTTTGCATATTTAGTATGTAGCTTGAGTATAGAGCCGTAGTTTTAGGTTTTTAATCATATAAAAATCTAATAGTTAATTCAAAGAATATCTATTAATTTTTTCATATACCTTGCATATATTTATGAATTATATTATATTAGAATAAATGCATGTATAGAAGTTTTAAAAATTAATATGGTACTTATATAATTTATTTTCTAGCACAAATATTCATGAGTAGGTAAGAGTATTATTTTATCTATTCTTGAATTATTCATACTTATATAAATTGACAACTGAGACTAATATAAAATACTGGTACTATTTTATCAGTGCTAATGCATGGATCAAAATGCTACTAACTGGTGAATTTTTACTAATGATTCTTGATCAGTCTAATTAAAAAAAAAGAAAAAGAACATAGTCTCTATCAACTTTAAAGATCAATTTAGTTTATTTTTCAATTATTAGGGAGAAAAAGTGAAATAAACCAAACAGTACAAAGGTGAATATTCTCTAAATACACATCTCTTAATAATTTCATTTTGTTGTTATTAGGTCAACATCACAAAATAATTACACCAATTATTGTATTCCTTATTTGGGTTGGGAAATGAAAAAAATTAGAAAGCTCATGCACATTTAACAAAAGAAGATTGTGCCACATGAATAATAGTCATACAAATCCCTTGCTTGAAAATTTATGAGATGAATTGAAATTTGAAGATGGCGATATACTTACCTTAATTGTCTCACATAATTTATTTGTTCGGATTTGATTTGGCTACGAGAATACCTATCAATTCTTCTTTTATTTGTCAATCTTCATCCTCGTTCCATGGTTATTGTCATGTTCTATTTATTAAAGAAAAATTTAGTTGGATAATAAGGTGAGAATAATTATAAATAGAAGGTCTATTTATCAATCCTCATCCTCATCCCATTATTAATGTTCCATTTATTGAGGGAGGGTTGAGCCTTAAGGCTCTAAGCCATCCCTATCCCTTAGCCCCCCGGTGTTCTCCCTCCCACATCGATAGAGAGAGGTGTGTGTGTGTTGGATATAAGCTCCTCGGCTCAATCCATAAGTCAGCATATGCCTTTTGGGTTGGGTTGTGGGTTCAGTTTATGTCCGGTGTGTGTGCGTTTCTTAACTAAGGTATGAGAGGGAGGGTTGAGATGGGTAATAATGTGAGAATGGTAAGTAAAAAGTTTCAAGACCTCTCGTTAAAAAAAGATGTTCAATTTATTTGACCTATATTTAGTACATTTTCTTAATAATGAGGAGGGAAAGTTGTTAAAAAATCTCTTAAATTTTGTAAAACGGTTTTTTGGTCCTTTACTTTGAAAAGTGTAATTTTACATCTCTTACAAATTTACATTGGTCAAATTTTGTTTCTACATAAGTTTTCGACTAGTTTTTGGTCGGAATCCACAATTTGAGGGGTAAATTTGTCGAATTAAATTTTACATAATCAGATCTATAGTCCCTCACATTTCACAAAATAAATTTTTCATCCCTTATTAATCATGTGTACCAATAGTTTTTTTAAAAATTCATGTATATATTTATTTGATTTCGCCTGAATAGTACGAATAATATGTCTCTATTTGATTTTACCTACCATTACAATTAGTTTGTTTAGGTGAAATCAAATAGAAATATATTATATATTATGCGCATTGTTCATATAAAATTAAATAGATATGTATACGGGTTTAAAAAAAACTTATTAATACACATGATCAATTATAAATGAAAAAATTCATTTTGTGAAATATGAGGGATAAAAAAATTCATTTTATAAAATATGAGGGATGAAAAAATTTATTTTTTAAAATGTGAGGGACTATGGATCGGATTATGTAATTTTTGATTTGATAATTTTGCCATTATAAAATGATCACGTATAAGGCACATGCTAAATTCCGACAAAAAAAATTGAAAATCTAGATAAGCATAAATTTAATTGATGTGAATTTGTAAGAAAAGTAAAATTATAATTTTAAAAGTAATGAATAAAAAAGTCATTATTTAAAATATGAGAGATGTCTTAAACGATTTTCACTCATGAGAATTAATAATTCAACTCCTTTCAAACAAAAAAGAGAAAATTATGAATCCATCTGTATCATTAGCGAATCAGATTAATTCCAATCTGACAAATTTCCCTCCCAAAGTGCATCAGAATTCCGCTCAACAGCTGTTACATTTCCCACCAGTCGGACCCAGCTATCCACGTGGTGTCGTCGCATTATCTCCCTCCCCGTCTCCTCTGCTACCCAAAAAAGAAACACTCTTCTTTCTGCACTTGTCTCATATTCACTCTCCACTCTGCTCTGCTTTTCCTCCCAAACTCAAACGCTCCAGTTTCTTTCAGGCTCTTACAAGCAGGAAAAAAAAAGAGAGAGAGAGCATATTTTACCCATTTTGCAAAAAAGTTCTTCATCTTTCCTTTCGACGTTGTCGTTTTACCTGCCTCAGAAACCTGGCTTGTTCGGCTCCTTCATTTTTCTCCTCATGTGGGTTTCTTTTTTTCTTTGATACATCTTTGTACTTAAATCTCTCTTTAGTTTCGCGAGGAGGGTTTTCTAGTTGACGTCGATTAAACCGCTATTTAGTTGGTCTTGGGGATAAAAGTTTGATCTTTCCACTTTGTAGTTGAAGAAAATCAGAAAAAGCTGTTATCTTGATGTCGTTTTTTTAAAAAATTTTTTTTTTGTTTGTCTGATCATGGGTTTTGTTTTCTTTTTTAAAAAGAAAATAAAACAGAAATAAAAAGAATGAGTTCTCCAGACTCGAAGTCGGTGTTTCCTGAAATCACCGAGGAGTCATCAGTGCCTGAGCTGATGGCGTTTGTGCGGTCGTCTTTTCGCCAAGAGGATTTTCATGAGGTGGAGAGGTTGCTGGTAGGTCGAGAGGAGAAGATGGAGATGGAGTTGAGAAATCTGAAGAGGGACTATGAGGAGATGAAGAAAAAGTGTCAATCGCTGGAGGCTCAGAATTTGGAGCTTGAGGAGAAACTGAAGAAACGCAGGATTAAATGTCAGGAGTTGAGGCAGCAGCTGGTTAGCCTAGAAATTGAGAAAAGCCTAGCTGAGGACATGGTTACGCTGCGTGATGCTCAGCTGATGGGCTTGACTAGTAGAGTATCCAAGTTGGAGGAGGCTGTTGCTCGGATATTGAGAGTTCCTGTCGCGATCATAAGGAGCGGTGCTCTTCTTGCTCAAGAAAGGACGCAAGTCCAGGTTTCAGCAAATGGGGTGGGCCTTCCTGTTTATGACGGTCATAACAGGGGCATGAATATAGAGAATTTGCGGAACGGAAATTTGAAGAACGGAGATTTGCAGAACAGAAATTTGCAGAACGGAAATTTGCAGAATGGAGCTGTCAATCACGTGGGCAGTGAAAATGGAGAATTTCATCTCGAGAATTTGCACAAGGAATTAGGCGTTAATTTTGAGAATCACCAGACTATGGACTCTTTCCTGAATAGTCAGCTACAGTTTGCTCGCATCATAAGTGGTACTCAATTCCCTGACTTGCCGAAGGAAGGTAAAACTGAATGCGTGCTCTTAAAGCATTTAAATTGCATATTGTTCTTATCAATGTTTTGGGCGGTCTGGGATAATCGAGATGAATTTATAATCTTAGCTGTGTGAAAAAACGAGATTTTAAGATGACCGAATAAAGTACACTCTGGACATCATATGTTTACAGGTGGTGTATTTTTGCACTAGCTTGGTTAATGAATGATATAGGTTTTTACTTCGGGCCTGCGCAAACTGCAGAGACTGCAGCAAGTGACCATGACAATGCTGAGGCTTCTTCTGGTGCACAATTAACTTTTGATTGTGCTGAAGTTGAAAATGTTGCTTCTGACAAAAAGGAGGAGAGTAATGGATCTCCAGACACAGGTATCTTGTCATATACATCTCTGTCAACAATGTCTTTAGTGTGATTTAATTAAAAAACCAAAGCATGTAATTTCGTATGATCATTCCAAGTTTAAGAATATGGCCACAGAAAGTTATTTGCACAACTAAACCATGTTTAAGCTTGAACTTTTCCAGCTTTTGAGTGTTGACCAGTCAATCAGCAGTATTCTATTGGCAAAAAGTAGGTGCCACATTGAAATGCACGAAAGCTGTCCTTTGTCTGTGAATGGTGGATTTTCTTAAAGAGTGTTAGCTGCATTTCTGGAGGGACTCTGGGGTCATAAATTTAAAGCAGTTGTCAAGGACTGGACAGCTTGGTTTGACGAATAACATTTGCTTATTGGTCCGTGTTGATTGATACCTAACCAAGGCAGCTACTTCATACGATCCCTGTCATAGTTATAGCCAGTTAATGGTTTTATTTTTTATTTTTTCTTTTTGGGGGAGAGGGTTGGGGGTGTGTGGAGAACCTTAATACCTAACCAAGGCAGCTACTTCATACGACCATTGTCATAGTTGTAGCCTGTTAATGGTTTTATTTTTTATTTTTTCTTTTTGTTTTTTTGGGGGGGGGGGGAGATGGGGGTGTGTGGAGAACCTTAATAGCCATTGCCGTTTAGGCGGGACTCTATTCTTTTTTATCGGTGGCAGACCTATAATCCAATCGGTTGAACTTGCTTTTGGGGGTCATCTATCATTCAGATAGCTAGTGCCAAACAGAATTCATACAGAGGTTCCTTGAGATAGATGCAGTCTTAGCCTGTTTAGAGATAGTGTTACTGTCATCCCATTGATTGTGATTGGTGTTGCTTCACTTATCTCATTGTTACTGGACCTCTTGAATGTTTAGCCACTGACTTATGCTGTGCATGCATGAGTATGAATATACATACACATAGCCTTCTCAAAACTTAAACAGGCATTTTTGTATGAACCCCCTCTGATACCCATTCCTAGGGTTGGATGGATTACCAAAGCCCCTCTCTCTTCATCTCCATCCCCTGTGCCTGCCTTCTTCCCCGTCTACCGTTGTACACCACCTAAGGGGATGTAAAGTGGCATTAATCCACACATGATACAACCACCTATGGGTTCAATACCAATAAATCTTACAGCTCTAAAGTTACTCAGAATAAGATAAGGATTTAATAGTGCCTTGGTACAGCAACTATGAAATCTTGTTTCCCGAACAGGGGATATTCTGAAGTTGAACAAATACTAAATACCAGAAGCTTATATTATTTTTCTCTCCCTCGGATACTTTGAAGTTTATGAATATCAGGTACATGTATTTGTGTTAAGTGTAATTGATACTTTGCTATAAGGTTCCTTATTTCTCATTTTTTTTTTTATTTCCTTCTTCTGAAAGTGCCTTTCATCACTTATATTTTTGAGTTTTCTGGATTATTTTCTAGTGTAGAAAAGATTATTGGCTGATAGCTGAAGGGTAGTCATGTTGTGCCGTGGAATACCAGTGATGGGAAGTCACTATATGAAGTTGTTAGAGGGAAAATCTTGTAGCCTGCTGTTTTGTTTGTCCAGATGGAGGAAGATAAAGCCGCATAGGGGGGTTGCATCTGAATTTGGCATTGATGGACTCTTAATGCCTTAGTACATCAAAATTCTTTTTGTTGGCATTAAATTTCAGAAGGATAGTTCTTTATATTGTTAGTTTGTGTTTTTGCATTTTCTTTTTTAATTTATATCTTGGATTAAAAGGATATTGTGCTGTGATGATGATCGTGAGTTGTCGTGACTTTTTGGTTAAGAATATGTTGCTTTTAGCTTTTGCTAGTTATATCCATCTATGATGGGGCAATTAGTTTCACCTTCATGTGCTAAATCTTTGAGGAGAAGCAAGGAACACCTACAGAAACCTTTTGAAACCAATTAATGGCCCATTCGAGGGGATGCTTTCTAAGTTTTAGTTTATCTTGCAGTAGCATTTAGCTTTGTGCCATTTAACTTAATGCCCCATTAATATTTTATTTAGTACATAATCACATACTGGTGTAACACAGAGACTTTCTGAAAGGAGTAAAAGAATATTGGACCTTTGTCTCTTCCTTGAGGGTTACAGTAACTTGATGTTGGTGTACAATGTGCAAGCCCCTTCCTGATATCAAATCCCATCAACTAGCAAGAAGTTCTGAATCTTCTTTGTGTTGTCTTAGGACAGAATGGCGGCATTGACCAGAGGTGCAATATGTCTGGGAATCAGATCAATTGAGTTCTGAATGGATTAGCTCCTTGGTCCACCTCCAGGTTGTCAATACTCGTTAGAGGGGTTCCTGTGAGTGTCTAACGTGTTAATAGTGGCATGAGAAGGTCTCTCATGTTCAGCAAACTACTAAAACCTCTGCTCTCTCCGAAATGCTTCTTCTTCTTCTTCTTTTTCTCTTTACCAAGTTTCCTTTATTCTTCCTAGCATCTTTTCACACTTCTTTGATATTCTTTTGTGTGATAGATCATTTATTTTTTTACCCTCTCTGCCTTTGCTTTCTTTTAAACTCTATTTGATCACCTTAGACATCCCTTTCTCCATTGATTACGTAAAATCAATATCAAGACTCATGCGTGATACAAATTCTTGGTTGATCCTCCTCTTAACTTACTCTTCTTTTCTGTTATAGAAGGCAGATTTTGGTTAATGCCTTTGTTTTAGTATAATCACAAGCTTCACTTTAATGCCATCAACTTTCTATTTGATAACTGCTGTAAATGAGGTAGCTATAGTACCTTGGGCCTCCAAAATTTATGGACCCCTCTGGTATTATAGGTTGAGTAGATGATATCTTAAGGATGGCATTAGAACACCCTGGTTTTGGTAGGACTTGAGTTTATCAAGAATTTTTAATGTTCTTTTTTCTTTTCAATTGTACCCAAGGAACTATTTTGGTTATATGCTCCCTTCCATCCTTGGAGTAAACAAGAAGGTCTTCTTAACTTTCCTAGACAGGATTGGCCATTAGTCTAAAGAATATTTTTTGAAATCTTAGGCTTGGATTGATTTGTTTGACGCCCATATAACTTAGCTTAGGAAGATAAAGAGCAAAGACCTCTAAAAGCATTTTTTGCAGTCAAATTAAGAGATGAACATGGAGAACTCACAGCTTCTTGTTTAGCGCCATTAAGATTACCAATATCTTTTCCTTGATTGCTTCTTGTACTTGTTTCATCTTGTTCCTTTTTCCTTTGAGCTGTTTATAGGAATGTCTAGTAGTCTGTTCTCTTCCTTAATCCCTGCTTCTTCTTGCTAGAAATAGGGAAATACTATTTCTTGGACTATAGTTGACACCAAAGACTAACCGGATATTTGCTAAGAGAACAACTCTGAAAGTGCTTTTTATTGCTTAATCGTTAATGACACTGACTATGCCTGATCTATGTGAGGGTCTTCATTTGTGTATTGCACCAATCAACGCTAAGAGCATGCTCATCTATGAAAAATCAAACATTATCCAATTGCCACCTTTAGGACAATTTCTTAGCCATTTTCACCTTCTATTGCAAGCAACAGAGGGAACTAGGACTTCCATTGAGCTAACCAAAGAGCAGATTCCTCCAATTGAAGATTGTGGTACTATTTTTATATGTATATCACGTTATGACAACATAATTAACAACCAGAGGATCTCCTCAAGAAGTTGGTAGGTCTGGTGCAATTGCAGCAATTTGTTCATTGAAGATTACATTGGTGTCCAATGTACAACATAGTACGAATGAGGATATAATTGGTACAGTATAATGTAAATCATGGTGTTAGAAGCTTGGAGAGATTTCTCAGCTTGAGACGTTTGAAGGTGTGAAATCAGTAGGTATCAGAATATCAGATCTACAAATATTGCTTCATTAGCAGTTGCTTTACAGGAAATATCCCTAGTTTGCCTATTCATGCTGTGGCATGGGATTTATCGAGAATATCACTATATATATTAATGTAGAATGCCTTCCTCAAATGGAGGTGAAAAAAATATAGCATGTGACTTGAGAAAATAAACTTCTAAATTAGTCAAAACCACCTTTGCCAATTTGGGAAGTTGATTTAGTCCATCTGGTACAGAGGCCAGGAAAGAAATTTAGAAATGTGGTTTGTGAAATCAGTGTAGTGCATTCCAAACACCATGGAGCTTCTGGTGTTCTGCACTGATGCTCTAGAAGTAAAATGTCCCTATTTGTAAATCACAGTTTGGGAAGTATATGCTAAATGGAACTAATGTAGGACATGTAATTTTTTTTCCACCTTTAGCACCGTTAGATCGTGATCTGTTTGAGACAGTAATTGTGATAAAATGCTATCCCAAATTTTATAGTAACATACCAAGTGATCTAAGGACCCTATTAGGTTTTTGATTTATAAAGATCAAAAAGAAATGTTTTTTAATCTTTGTACATTCACAAGGATACAAATTTGTAGCAGTCAAAGTTGCAAATGTTATATCATTTCATTCAGAACCTAAAGCTTTGATGCTATGATTGAGGATCTGACTTTAAGATTTTAGCATTACAAGAAAAATCGAGCAAGCTGGCTGGTTATGGAACTTATTGATCATCTAGAATAATCTAAATCCTTTTAGTGACTTTTCAGATTTAATTCAGGAAAATTATTTTTTTATATTTGTTAACTTCTTAATCAGATCAGAATCTAAACCTCATCTAGTAGCCTTTACACTTTGGATAAAATGTCACATGATCCTGTCACTTTATGGTCTTTTTGTATACTCTGGAGTAGTCTGGGCTATTAATTTTTGTTTTTATTATTCTTTTGTGAAGTTGAATTTGTCATTGAAGCTCTTTTCAAACCACATTGTTGACAGGAGGGAAAAAAAAGAAAAAGAAAGACTCCAATTCTTTATCATGGTTTTGTTTACAAGGGATTACTATTTAGTGTATCCAAGCTGGTTTTTAGTTGGTTGCAAATGTGGAAGTCTTGAATGCGTTTCTCTCACTCTTTTCACGGCTTTGAGGGTGGTGTTTTACCGATATTGTTGACTGATATGCAAATGATGGAAGTGCAAATATAGTTAGTTACTTTGGTGTCCTTGAGGACGTCACCGTGATATGTTTCCTCTTTGATGAATGTTGGTTTTCTATTTCATCTAAAAGAAGCAACTATCCAGTAACTTCTAAGTTATTTATCCTTTGACCTAGTTTACATTTCTTTTTCCTTTTAGATGTCATCATTGATGACATAAATTGATGTGAAAATGTTGTCTATGCCTTATGTGTCTGTGGTTTGTATATATTGCCATGTACATCATTGTGGTGCAGTATGTTGGTCAAAATTTCGTTAATTTTGGAAAATGTTTCATAACAGAGTTGTATAATGCTGAAATCTCACATACATCCATGGAGACTAGTGTCTATTGTTTTGGTGACAATATTGAGTCTTTAGTGTGTCTTAAGTGGATGCTAGTATTTACATGTTTGCAATTCCCCATGAAAAAGTAAACCATGCAATTCTTTTCAAAGAACATGATGTGGTTTTAGGTTACCCTGGATTCACAGTTGATGAATAGTGGAGGTGTTTATGGTTAGCTAATTCAAATAATGATTGACAATTATGATATTTTACTGTTGTCAAACATTTTCTGTTGCTAGGAACAAACAAAAGATCAAATTTCAACTGTTCCCACGTCCAAATTTTGTGTATCTTCTAAGTATGATAGTGACGATTTAATGTTGTGCTCATACTTGTGCATTGTCCATCAAGGTCAAACATGTGGCTTTCATATTTTGCTACATACATGATGCATCACATGCTAAATGAGTTTCACTTTTTATCCTGCATACTCAAATCTCCTCTGAGCGTATGTGTCTCTGTATTAAACTCTCTGCTGTTGGTGCTGGTTTTTGTCTTATTACTTTGTAATTGCTCTTTCATTGGTAGCTTAAGCTCAGGATCAACCATAGCGTAAGATGTAACTGATAAAATGTAAACCTAGCAACATCTTTGGCACTCTTAGAAATTTCAGAAAATACAAAGGTTTTGTTTCAAAGGACTTGTTTGTACAGATTGTATGCTTAGCAGAGCTAATGTCATCTTCTCTCATATGCAACCAGATAACTAGATACCTTTTCTCATTTTTGTGGTATTAAGTTTTGTTACTATTTCTACAATTTGAAACCTATTACTTTTCCTCCATCCTGCTACAATTGTTAACATCTTTGACCATTTTAATTTTGTAAGTCAAATTCTAGAAGCACTTAATAGTTTCTTAGTGAAAGTTCTAAAGGCGAAAGAATCTTGATCTTTATACCGCAAGATCTAAAAAGAGATAACGGAAGTTCTTCTTCAATTCACTTTTATTTTCTTTTACCATCTTCTGCATTCAGCATATCATCCATTCTCATTCTTACGTCATATTTTTTAAGTTGAGTGGTCCTTTACCAGTGTCTGTCAAAAAGGTGACGGATTCCTCTGGGATCCTGTAGCATGCTGTTAATAAACTACTGCTCCTCCTCATGTGCACTAATGCTTGTGAAGTGAGACCTTCAAAAGAAATTTTATTCATGGATATGTATGACACGTTTCAAGAACTCTTTGAGATCATTGGTCCCCCTTATATGTTTGCATTTCATAAGGTTAATTAACAATTAAATGTTCCAAGAATGAAAATTACTTTACTAGTAAAACTGTAGGAGTGTCACTTATTTTTCTTTACCTGTTTGAGTCTGGTATAACCTCATATTTGGATACAGATCTCAATGGCAAGGAGTTGTTGGAAAGTAATGCGAGGACAATGAATGGACATGATGTGGTTCTGTGTTCTACTGATGTACAAGCTGCTTGTGATGCTCCTGAAGTTGGAACAGATAGTATTCACCCAGAAAAAGAAAATAAAACTTTGTTGGCAGCAGGTATTCTAATTTATTTGGTTCTTTTAGCTATATTTGTAGTCACGGTCTAGCAACTTGCTTGAAGTATTTCTCTTACGGAATTTAGTTACAAACCTGGATCTTAAGATTGATTTTTGTGAGCTTAAGAGCTTGTATTCACAGTATCTAAGCACCAGTGTTGATTTTCTTTGTTATGATAGGAGTGCATGTAAGGCATATCACTCAAATGCATGTAAAACCACTTGATGCTATGTGAAGTAACCCCTTCTTCAGAATCTTGCACATAATTCAATACCATATTGAAACTTATAATCTCCCTTGATTCAAGTAGATTTCTAATGTTCGGGCTGCACTGAAGTTTTACGTGCATCTAACCAGGTCAGTTGAATAATTTCATTATATTGGTGTCACAGAAGATAGGTCAATAAGCACTGAAGAAGATATGATCTGAAAACTAGCACCTTCTGAAACAAGCTTTAACAGTGGTAAATGGTACCCTTTGAGGGTTTTGGATGGTGTGCCACTTCTAGCTTTGTAACTGATATTGACTTAATCATGGTAGAATTGGTGCCTTGTTTCCCAAGGACTTCAAGTTGAATACTAAGTTAAAAACAAAAAAAGGGCGGCATGTCGAATCACTTGGTGTAAGGGTCTTTTTGAACTACTTTCAGACATAACATATGAATTTTACCAAGCAGTAGCAGCTTGTTGCTGCATTGTTCATGATATTTGTAACTTTTTGGGTCAGTCATACGTTATTATACTGGCTAAATGGAAGCCACCTCCATATTTTTAATTATGGAGAACATCATAACAGTTTTTGTGTGTTGTAAGTCCTTTGTTATTTTGAACTTTAGAATACTTGCTAAATCGAAGCAACCACCATATTTTTAATTATTTTGAAATTTATAACAGTGTTTGTTGTTAGCAACCTCCATACTTTTAATTATACACAAACAAACATAATATTGCATATCCTTCTTCCCTTTTTTATCTTGTGAAGATGTTTATTCTGTTGATCTATTTGGAAAGATGTTAATTTGCTACATTTTTAACCTCTTTATATTCATGTCATTGTGTTGTTTACTTATTAGCTGCATTCATGTTACACTTACTTCCCGGGATCAGTTTACATGACATGCCACATGAAGTTATAGTTCCAACAATCCAAATATACTGAGGGAAAAAAAAATCTAAGCTATCTCATGTCAAGGAATGCTAGCAAAAGCACCAAGCATTTGAAATGTGGCCAGTGAAACATAAAACTCTGCTTTCTTCAGCAATATCTAAGGACTATGAACAGATGCCTGCAGAAAAGTGACACTCTGGCCTTTTCAAAACCTTTGGCCATATTTGAGTTTGCATTCTTACATGTAATGTTTCTCGTTGAAACTTTTGTATCCTGTTAAACTCTGTATGTTTTCTGTTGCAGCTTTAACCAATACAGATAATGGTTGTGATAATCAAATGGGTGGTCCAAAACAATTGGTGATTGAAACTGATAGCTCCAATCAGGCAGCTGCTTCATGCATTCCAGTTAGTGAGGCGCCTGGATCTCCCATTGTTATTGAAATTAGTGATAGTGATGAAGAAAATCTTCCTGCTGGGTCTACACATTTCTTTACTACTTGTGCTTCAGACTTCAACTCAACTGGAAAGAAGGTGCCTTTCATTAATATTGGGAAAGGTGCATGCTTTATGAAAACAGAGGAAGAGGATGGAACTGGTTCCATGGAAGATTGTGATATTTATCAGATGCCAAAAAGAAAAAGAAGCATGATTGAGACTAGTGACACTAACTTTATGGTGGCTAAGAGGAAGAAAGAAGAAAATGGGCAGTTGCTTCGTGATGAAAATGGTTCCCTTGGTAGTGACAGCTCAGTGAAGCTTGACAAATCCGCTGGTCTTGAACCTCTTTTGCTTTCTGTTCAAAATCGCTTAGGAGAAGTAAGGAAAGGTGGCAGTGTCCAAATTGGTCTGAAAAAATCACTCTTTGATGATAATGATTACTCGAGTGATTGTACTTCTAGTGATTCAGAGAGCGAATCTTGTCTGGAAGCTTATGTGGATAAAATGGTTGCAATTGCTAAAGGATACAGGCTGAAGACATGGAATTTTGCAGCAGACATGCTTTCAGATCTTGAGAAGGATGATGAACTCTGCATGAATGCAGTTTGTGCTCTCTATCGGAAGAAAAATTCTGCAGAGAAATCCCCCATGAAATCATCAGTTCTTGCAGATCCAGGTTTTTCCTATTGTGATGCAATGAGGTATGACGAATGTGAATGCAGACAATCCATACTTTCCAATATGGTTCATTTGAATCTCTGACAATGAAATGCAATGATGTTTAAAACTAGTCATGACTGTGAAACAAACAGTTATTCAAGGTTTTCTTGTGTGCTGTTGCTGTGCTTTTTGCTTATTTAGATACTGGGAAAGGTTATTTGGGGAGGAGACTCTAAAGAAATTATTATCAAGAAAGCTGTTGCTTTTGAAATGTTTGGAACAAATTATAGCCTTTAATACTAATTTTGGCATTTGTCATGAATCTCTTTTTTCGGCAGCTTTACGAAAATTGAAGAAAATAAGACCAAGCCCACCTTTTAATTTCAACTGGATTTAATCTTGAACCAGCGTGGTATTTTGCTCAGCCTGTTTTGGACTGCGTGCTTCATTTTGTATGTAAATAGGATCAAGTTTCTTTTAATATCAGATGATACACTGTAGCAGAAAAGTGTTAGGGTATGCAGCTACTTGCTGAGAACTATCTACATTTGTTCCATTTCGGATGTCCTTTTAAGTATTGTCATGGTGAAAGGCATTGAAAATTCTATGCACTCTCCTATTTGAGGGCTTAAACACTCGTTCATTTAATAGACCTTGGTTTTTCAAGTTCTTTGATTGCCTTGACTGAAGGATGTGCTCGTGATTTTTTTTTTTTTCAGTGTAACTCAATTAGCTGAGTTTTTAATTGATGGGGATCCAGAGTTCAAGTTAAAGAGAACTGTCTCAGACGCTCAACAAAAAGATCCAAAAGTGCTTTCAAAGTGTAAAGATCTTGCGATTCAGTACTATGAGAAGCTGTTTGAGTTATATCAAAATGGGCAGGATCCTTTCTTCCATCCGAAGTTCTAAGCTCATTTTTAAGAAGTTACTGAGATAGATGATGCATACAGGCTAACTTATACACATGACAGGCTGGGGTGCCTCAGCATTGATAGTCTTTTTTTTCTTACAGCCTAATATGATGGACCTGGTGAAGTTCTTTGTCATACAAACTTGCATGGATTGGAGGCTTTGCATTCTTCAATTTGTATAGTGCAACTCCCTGAATGCAAACAGCCTTCTGAATAGTTTTGCTTGGTTTGGTCATAGAAATAGCCTATAATAGGTAATAGTTTTTAGAATATTTCCCTTAAAATACAGTATGTGTATTCTCTGGAATACAACATTTAGTCAAGTGGTATTTATAGTTGCACACGATCAAACTGCAGCTAGAAATTGTTGAGTTATATAGGCCATGCAATGCAGCATCAAAATTTACACAGATTGTCTGGAAACTCTCTCTCTTCTTTTTTGTCAGCAAAATTCACAGTAATATCTGCTCTGCGTCATGGCTTCAAATGCTGTCTTGTAAGCTTAGGGCCTGAGGAAATCTGAAACCAACCACATTCTAGTTCCTTCATGTGAAGAAGCATCTATTTCATTGTCGCGTGGTAGGACAAGATTAATATGGGCTCCAATGGGCCTTCCTGAGTTCTGAGGTTTTTGGACTCAGAAGCATCCAGTCCCTCCAATAACAAACAACATCTTGGACCGACAGAACAATAGACACCAAATTTCGCATTTAAGTAATTTATTTTCTCAAAAGGAACCGATCCAAAGGCTGGTTTCATCTACTTCCAAGATTGCCTTTTTATTCCAAAGAAGAATAGATACAGACAAATGGATGCTAAATTTAGCGTTAATTTATCAATTTTATATTCCCAAAGCACATTGAATCATCTGCCGCATTGAGCAGCAATAACTGTCACTGAAGTTGTTGTTCCATCCTATGTTTCTTGTACGTTTGAATAACTGTTTTCAAGGTTTTCATCTACTTCCAATAACTGTTTGAGAGGCGACGATACTAATAGGAACTCCATAATATGTTTTGTTGGGCCTTAAATATTGCTATGTTATGAGTAGACTAACAATAAACTAACTCATGCTAGTCGAGATGGCCACTACATTTTCCATTAAATGTAGGTCGAGAGATCAAATTTTTAATTATATATTGAGAGTGTTTGGATACCCCAATTATCCCAAATAATATTTCGCTTGCATCATAAACACATTTTCCAACCTACCTTTTTATATTTCCAATCACCTTTTTATCTCACATACATCACATCACAAAAAGTATTACAGTAATTATTCCAAATAATATTTCAAATAATACACTATCCAAACAAACCCATTAATATTTCACTAGAAGATGCATTAGCCACTTGTCTGATTTGATGATGGCGTAGAAATAGGGGTAGAATAGGAATTCTTGTATCGACCAAAAGAAGGAGAGTAGCTTAGTGGTACCCCTTGGAATGTGGGTGAGTATATGAGGTCCAAGTCGTTGTCATCATTATCTAAGGGAGCATTGGCCTGGAATTTTAGATGGGCAAGCCAGTTGATGGAGGACGTGTCAGCAGAATACTTGAGCTGGAATGACGTGTCATGGAAATAAACCAATAGGTGATCGAAATAAGAGTTTGTAGTCCCATGTTTGTCCACGCGAGTCGAGGACCTCATTCGTCTGAATCTGACTGCTGACATTTCAAATTATTCTTCGCAGGACATCACCTGTTTGACAGACGTGGAGGACTGTTTGCCACTTCATATATATCCCACGCACCTCTCATCCTTTATCTACAGGTGTAGTTGGATCGAGTCGGATTGACTCGATATTATGCTTAAATTTCACTTGGCTTAAAAAATTCGTATTCTAACCTTTTTCATGATCAATAGCCGTGTATTATATTGTATACATTGGTATACTTACAAGAATTCAATTCGACTCGTTCATATAATCTAAAAAGTTAAGACGGACATTATCAAAAAAACAAAAAAAAAAAAGCTAAGACGATCATAATCAGAAAAGTTAATTTAACAAATCGCATATTTATAAGATCCAAGAAACTTTTTTTTTTTAAAATTTTCTTCACATATTTCTTCTATAATTTTTCCAAGAGATTAGATTTACGATTTCGCAACATTATGAGTCAAACTTGAGTTAACTCTCTCAACAATGAAATCTATTTTTTTAATAATAATTCTTATATTATGTGCTCTTAAAAGTTAAAACACAAGATAAAAAATTAGTACTGTGATAATTTCAGTTCTTTCGTAATGAGATTTCTCCCTTTTTTTTTTTTTAATCATGATGTTTTATCCTATGTCTTAAAAACTATCTAAAAAGCAACCTGTAACGTATAGGGTTTTAGAAAGAAAAAGACAAAAAAGAACTAATTATTGTGGCGAAGAATAGAAGAAAAAAGTAATTTTCTTTTTTGATAAAAAAGTATTTTACTCTCGTGTAGAATGAGCAAACTAGGCAACTATGCCTATTTTCCAAAGGTATTACCAGTAATACAATAATCGGAAATTGGAGATCCCATGATTTTTAAATATTTAACAAGTGGTTCTAAACTTCTAATGACCGCGGATATAAATTATTCCCCTATGGCCAATAGCGTACCCAAGATATTTGTTGCCATTTCAGGTAAGTCCCATGATAATTTATCCCTCTCCACACCATTTTTAAGCTAAACTCCCTCAAAACTTTAGGGCTCTTATTATTTATTTTCTTTTCCATGGCTCACAATAATCCTCTCCGTTCTTCAACTTTGGCCGGTACCCTGAGGATTTTACTGCTTCATGCCGTCCTTTAAAACCCAATTTAGGTAATCCTTTAACTGCCCTTCAACTTTAATCCCTTCTTGTCTTGGAAAATCTTGAGTTAAAAATGCAATATTTGCTGTAACGTTTTTTTTCTTCAATATAACTGTTACCGAGTTTTGGGTTTTTCTGGGTTTTTTGGGGAATATGTAGAAGAATGAAGAGTGAAGGTTTGAATTTGGAAATATGGTTCAGCCCAGACCCCAACTAATTCTTCATCTGAATGCTAATAAATTTAAAAATTGCAGCTTTTTACTTGAACCTTATTATCTTTTGTGGTTTTTGCTTTCTGAAAAAAGGATAGGAAGAAATGTTGTTTATGTTCTTCAATTTACTGAATCGTTGTTTATAGGAAAGTAAAAGTTCTGAGCTTTAGATAGTTTTTGTATTTCTGCTGGATGTGTTGAATATTTTGCAGTATTTTAGTATTTATTCACAGGTCCAAATACTGGGACAGCTCCTCTTTTGGCTCTAAGGGATGGTTTTTTATTTTTTATTTTTTGAGTTATACCTAATTCTGAAGTATGATACTATCTGTTTTCAGCTAATCATTATAGACTGAGTAAGCTGGTAAAGGTTTTGGCTGTATGGTTTTCCTTTTATCAATGTAATATTTTCTTTTGATGCTGAGATGATGTTGTTTGGCTGTGCTTTATTGTTTTTTTGGCAAGTTTAATTTTATGTAAGGGGAATCAAATTATTGATTGGCAGTTTAAGGAAACTATTTTTGTTGTTTTTTTATACATATGCCAGTTAAGGAATTGCTCGGTGCAAGGAGCAGATTATGACTTTGGCAATGTGTTATTGTGTTGTTTGTATATTTGTCAATTAATTGGAGTAGAGGCACAGATTAAAAGAAAAAGAAGTGGGAGTGAACGGGAAAAGTCTAGGTGTTGGAGGAATCTTTTTCTTGAAGCATCTTAAATGGTTGACATTTTGATTTGATTGGTTATCTTTGTGATTTTATTGACCTGTCAGGCCACTTTGGTTTGATGTAAAATGTTGTCATAGAATATAGTTTATCAGAGTCAATATTCCTGTGTTTGGTTGACAATATGCAGATATGAAAATGACCAAGTAACAATTGTATTATGAACTAGAAAAGTGCAAGTGGTGAATGATCTATGATGGTAGTTTTCTTTTTGTATGTTTACCTATTATCTTTTTTTAAATAGTGATATACATGGCCCCATCTGTAGGAATATAACCCTAATAGGCTCACCGGAATTATGATAATGCTAAATGTCATTTGCAGTTCAATCCAATAATATGGAGTATGTTCTTCATTGCAAATTGAAATAGGTCATTAGATTATTGATGAATTTCATCATCTTTTCAAAGTTGTAAGAATTGCACTCATGTGAAAGTTTGTAACCTTTTAAAAAATTTTCAAAAAGATTAGATAAGACATTGATATGGAAGACCAATGCTTTGATCCAAAAAGCATAAAAAAAGACATTCGTTCTATGATTGAAGGAGCACGAACTTCACTCAACTTAGCTCCATTTCTCTTTCCTTATACAAATTGAGCATATTGTATCCACCTCTTTCATTTAGTACAATTGAGCATATTGGATGTGACCTCATGGATTTGGGTGGATTATTTATCTGTGGACTTAAATCACTGTCCAAGTTCTCGGACATTATTGGCTAGACTGAAAGTTGCTCAAATATGCTCTAAGTTGTCTGACATAGTCTGGTCAAAGTGAAGAAAGTTTTTTGCGATTTTAATAGTTGTCTTGACCAAATGAGCATGTTACATGCAGATTGGATGCATAAGTGAATATACACTTTGAACGGGATGGATGAGGCGGTTGATGATGATGCAACAGGAGTTGCTGCTGCTGATGGTATGCACGTTATACATAAACAACGTGAATACTCCCTAAAGCCCAGTAACTCCAGTCTTTTAGAATCACATGAGAGTGATCAGAATGAGGGCTCGTCTCATTTGTTTACAGATATTTTGGATGGGAAAAATTTGGATAGAATGGGTTCTTCAGAACAAGCAAGTGTGAGTCCTCACTGTATGAATAATTCTGGAATTATGGTTGAAGAATTGACGTTCACAAATTATAGTGGTGAAAATCTTGCTATAGTGGGTACCTCAGACAATAGAGATCGAGTGCAGAGCTGGAAGAAGCATTTGCATCAGAAGGCGACTGGATCAGGAAGTGCAGGCTCAAATGGAGATGCTGCAAATAGAGACAGGAATTGGGAAGCAGAAAGTGTCTGGGAGGATACTGGGCATTTATTCTTTTCAGGGTTTTTGGATCAAAATCAGAAGCCTTCTGGTGAAAATTATCAAGAACTCTTGGATAATTTTCCAGGTAATGACAATAAAAGTATGTTAAGTAATGCATTCTCCTCAGGAGTTACCCGAACAAAAATTGTATCCAAGTCTGGGTATTCTGAATATTTTATAAAGAATACATTGAAGGGCAAGGGAATAATATACAAAGGTCCTTTAGACAGAGGATTTGGTGATGAGTCAGGGAACCAGAGTTATTCAAGGTCTACCAGTACTGGGATTCTGAGTTCAAATACCCCATTGAGTTCGACTCGAGATGTTGTTATGCCTATCAGCAATGTCTTTCCTGAAGTTTGGTCTGGTATTTCTACCTTTCCTAACCCTGATGGAGTCCTTTTGAGAGAGTGGCTTAGAGCTGGTCAGAATAAGGCAAATAAAATGGAGAACTTGCGCATATTTAGACAAATTGTCAAACTGGTGGATTTTTCGCACTCTCAAGGAATTGCTTTGAAAGAGTTGCGCCCATCTTACTTCAAGTTGTTGCCATCAAACAGAGTTATTTATCTGGGATCATCTGTTCATCTTTCAGACAATGTCTTGGATCATGATGTTCCCCGGTCTGAGCATGATCAAATTGGCAAGAGGCCACTCGAAAAGAACTTGCTACCCTTTGACCATCATTTTGCAAAGAAGCATAAGTTTGGTGATAACATGCTACATTCTGGAAGGTTGCCTCACTCTTCATCCAGTTTTGACTTCAAAACTGCATCTGTTGATATTAGCAGAGTGGATAGTTTCCTGGGGCCTAATTCTGGGAGTCAGTCTAGTGAAAATCAAAATATCAAGGTGGACTTTAAGTCTCAGAGCAGATCCAGTGTTCCACAAGCACCTGATATGTCACCACCAATCTTAACTTCAGTAAATTTTATGTCGGAAGAGAAATGGTATTCCAGTCCTGAGCAGCACAATGAGAGGCGCTTGGCATTTTCATCGAACATTTACTCTTTGGGAGTTCTTCTATTTGAGGTGAGAGAACAATCCCTACCGCCTGTGGTTTAGATGTTATACTTGTCCAAACAGGATGTCTATCACATTGTTTTTGTTGTCCGTGGGATCAATTTAAAATTTGACCTCATTTACGCTATAATCCATAAGATCACCATCCTTGTGTTTCAATTGCTTTGGCTTCCTTATATTTAACTTGAAATTGCAAATTGCCCAGTTTAAACTTGCAGTTCTGCCGATCTCAATTATTTCTAGATAGAGGTTTTATAATTTGGTCTTCCCCGTGTGCTTATTGGTTTTAGGCAGTTACTCACAAACTTTTGAAAGTAGGTGTTAATGGAGATGAACTTCCCAGGTCTTCTTCGTGGTTTATAGTTGTGTGAAAATTTGAACCATGATAGCGTGAGAAACAAAAGTTGGTTGTTAGCTTGACTAATAGTACTGAATTGGACATTTACAGGAAGCCTTTTTCTCAGCTTATGAAGCTTATGAATCTAATGAGAGTGGAGGAACTATAGTTACTTTTCTGTGAAGGCCCAGGGCCAGTTGTATTGCTCCACTTCATTTTGCAACTTGGCCAGAAAAATAGTTGTCTTCTTTTTACTTGTAGCTCTTCTTCATTAAGGGTAGAGTTGTAAAACTAAAATGGATGATTTGCAGCTACTCAGTTCTTTTGACTCTAGAAGATCTCATGAAGCAGCAATGCTGGATCTACGTCACAGGATTCTTCCTCCAGAGTTCCTGTCAGAGAATCCCAAGGAAGCTGGATTTTGCCTTTGGCTGCTTCATCCTGAATCATCATCACGTCCAACTGCCAGGTATATTCAGTGTTTTCAGTGCACCTGTATTCCCTGGTTTTTCCTTTTCCTTATCTTGTACATGGAAAACTGAAATATGGTACTCAAGCAAGTTTCCTTATTGAAGCCTAAAGGCGTCCAGCTTATCAAACATGCATCGATCCTAAGCCTCTCTACTTTTCAGCATATGTTCTTTTTCATTCCGTCTAGGGCCTCTTCTATATATAAATACTAATAACCTAACTGGTGGTTACTGGACAGACTTTCAGATTACTGTAATCAAGTCAAGCCCTTCCTGCTTGGCTTAACTTATTTCTTCATGTCTGTGGGTCATCAATTTGTATCATTACCTGGTAAATTTTCCTTACAAGCAAATCTGCTTGCATCATATGTATGCAGTAGTATGAGTCAGTGAAGCTAAATGCATTACACTACACTCATTTGCTGCTTCGGTTGGCAGGGAAATTCTGCAATTTGAAGTTATATGCAGCATTCAGGAATTAGCTGGAGATGAATTGGTATCATCTATTGAGGAAGAGGATGCTGAATCTGAATTGCTGTTGCATTTTCTCTTGTCACTTAAAGAGAAAAAACAAAGAGATGCTTCAAACTTAGTAGAGGAAATTAGGTTCATAGAAGCAGATGTTCAAGAGGTTGAGAAAAGGCAAACTAGAGAATTACCAGCTTGTACCTCCTTAGCTGAGGAGTCCCTTGCTGCAAAGAGAAACAGATTGCTCAGGAGGGGGCATGTAAGTTCAGATTTTCGTCCTAGGTTGCCTCTTTTATGTGATGAGAAGATGACAAAGAATATCAGGCAGCTTGAAAGTGCTTATTTTTCAATGAGATCTAATATTCAGCTTCCTCGAAAGGATATGACTACACGTGGTGACAAAGGATTGTTAAGAATTCGAGAGAACTGGTCGTTAGGGAAGGACAGAGGGATATGTAAAACCACTGATTGCCTTGGGGGATTCTTTACCGATTTGTGCAAGTATGCTTGCTATAGTAATTTTAAAGTGCGAGGGGTTTTGAGGAATGGAGATATGGCTAATTCAGCAAATGTAATATGCTCCTTGAGTTTTGACCGGGATGAGGACTATCTGGCTGCTGGTGGAGTCTCAAAGAAAATTAAGATATTTGATTTCCATGCACTTTTTGACGATTCCGTTGACATTCATTATCCAGTAGTTGAGATGTCAAACAAATCGAAGCTCAGCTGCATTTGCTGGAATAGCTATATAAAGAACTATCTTGCCTCTACTGACTATGATGGGGCAGTCAAGGTGTGTATTACACGGTTTGTTCTTCAAGTGGTACAGAGTAAATTTATTTCTGTCATATATTTCTGCTAGATAACAGTAACCCTTTTTTTTTGGGGTGGTGGAATGGTAACAAAACAATACATCAAAGTCATTCCACTCGGTAACTGCACAAAATTGCCATTGATTCTGCAGGGGTTTGAAGTTTTTATTTTGGCTAATTTTTCGGATATAGAACTTCGTGCAGAATTAAAATTTTAACTGCCATGACATAACCTCTAGTTTTAGTTCTTAAAAAATATAGATATATGGATGACGTTTTTTCTTTAGAATCGTTAAATTTCAAATCTCTGTCATCTGATCTTTCCCCTTTGAGAGAGAACTCTACATTTCATTCTGAAGCTCATAATGAAATCATGATGCTTTTTCTTTTTCTTTTTTTTTTTTTGTTTAGTGTAGGCTATTTGGTCACGCTTTTTTTCCCTTTCTACAATTGGTGTGTACCAAGTAATGTTAGGCTGTAGTTTTCAAAATCGCTATTTCAATTCTCCATCATCATCATGAGAACCAGACAGGCAACTTGATTTTCTTATTAACACTACATGAGCTTCTTCACGGTACATTTATATGCAGGGCTTTTTTTCCCCACCCTTAAAACCAAGCTTACCACTGCCTCAAATCTAGCCAAATTAATATAATGCAAATTTAGCTTCCTTGACCGAGGGTGGAGAGCTTATTTTGGCAAATATGCTGGATAGACATATTCGTTGGTGAAGCACACATCAGCCATGTGGGTCTTTTTCCCTTCTCCATGTGTCTCTCTTGCTTTGCTCTTTGAAGGGATTTTCAAGATATTATATATGTCTTGAAATAAGGAATTGGGGTCTTCTGTGTACTCATTGTTTTAACGGTTTTTTTTTCCCTTGATGTTCCTGCATTTCTCATGTTTTCTGATTGTTTACTTAGAGGGCTAATAGAGTCATGGATCCGGCAAAATTCTACAACTAGTATGCTTTCAGCCTAGGCTATTGTTTTTCACTTTTTGTTTTATGTGAGCATGATTTACAGGTCTTTCTCTAGGTTTGACTGTTTGGCTTTGTCATGAAAACTTTGGCTTGGATTGTTTTTGATAATTGATAAATTTTAAAATTTTGATGCTCATTTTCCTTTCTTAAAGTCTTTATCTCCTGCTATAGTGACCTGTAATTGTTGCTGTTGATATTTACTGATTTTCAGCAAACTGCTAATGACATGATATACCTGGATGGTTCCAGTTATGGGATGCAGCAACTGGTCAGGGATTTTCTGAATTTGTTGAGCATGACGAAAGGGCTTGGTCTGTTGACTTTTCTCGGCTGGATCCGACAAAATTTGCCAGCGGAAGTGATGATCATTTGGTGAAACTTTGGAGCATTAATGAGGCATGCTTTCTTCCAAATCTTGTACTAGATGTTTTCTAATACCTTGAGTAACAAAATACAACTATCTTCTTTCTTTTTTTTTTTTTTTTGGGGGGGGGGGGGGTACTCAAGTTCTTCCTGCCAAGTAAAAAATGAAAAAAAGAAAGAGGGGGGGGGCAGGGGAGAGAGAGCTCCAACTTACAGATGATGTAAGTTAATTAAACATAGAAACTAGACATTCATTGCCTGATGAATATAAGAAACGTGCTTCAAAAAATAATATCATATAATTGAGTTTACAATCTCAATTTTGAATTGCCATCTTAGGAGAGTAATTTGTTTATTTAAGGAGCTCAATAAAAGCTGCATCGGATATGAGAAAATGCATACTTTAACCATGAACTGCAACCTCATGTGGTGACATTAGTGTGGATGTTGGAAGACTAAACAGCTTGTGACTGTTAAATAATGAAACATAAGAATGAAAAGATATGCTTAGCTGTCCTTGTTGTTAAGTGGAGGATATAGAGAAGCATGGCTATATCAAGTTTTTCCTTTTACCATGAATATGCTCAGAGGTGTTTCTATGAAAAGGTAGTCTTATGCCTTTTGTAACTACCAACAATAGTCCAATTTCACATTTGGTTCCAGCTGTGTTTCAGTTGGATGTATTGACTTTGTTTTTCTTCCTTTTGATGCAGAGAAACAGTTTGTGCACAATCAGGAATAATGCCAATGTCTGCTCTGTTCAGTTTTCAGCTCAGTCAACATACTTGCTGGCTTTTAGCACTGCTGATTACAAGACATATTGTTATGATCTTCGAAATATTTCGACACCTTGGTGTATATTGGCTGGTCATGAGAAAGCTGTTAGCTATGCCAAATTTCTGGACAATGAAACACTAGTTTCTGCATCCACGGACAATACATTGAAGATTTGGGATTTGAATAAAACCAATTCTAACGGTTTGTCAAGGGATGCTTGTGTATTAACCCTACGAGGACATACTAATGAGAAGGTTGCTACTCCACTTCACAACCTCAATTCTTTTAACTCTGATAGTGATTTTCTTTACTTGGTCAGACATAATTACAATGATTATTGTCCTTACCTACTATAATTTTCTTCTCTTGCTCCTTCAGAACTTTGTGGGTTTATCTGTTGCTGATGGATACATCACATGTGGTTCCGAGACAAATGAGGTGAGAACAAGCTGCGATTTGCACCAACTTAGGTGTTGATGTAATGTAGACTGAATTACAAGGAACTTATGACCCTTTCTAGTTTGTCTAATTGATCATACTTAATTTTGAGGATGAACGTTGACAAGTAAGTGCTTTCGCTAAAGCCTATTGAGAACAATAAAGAATATCATAGACTTTTGGAATTTTGCAATCAAGTTGGACATGATACTTTGATGGCAAGTTCAGGATTATTAGAAACAGTGTGCTTTGATAGATACCCTGGAGCAAAAGTCCTTAGATCAGATTCACTCTAGAAGACTATGATTTTGAAGATACGTAAACTAAATGTGCAAAATCTAATAAAGGATTATGTGCTAGTGTGCTTTGAGTTTAGGCTTTGTGTTAAAATTATCTTTCGCATGTATTTATTTAAGACTTGTAATACCTGAACCCTATCTATAAATTAGTAGTAGTTTTAGATTCTCATTGAGAGCGTGAATCAAATTGGAATTTGTTTGAGAAAAATGTGAACCAATGCACCATGCATTGTACTCTTTTTGAGTTTCCTGTATGCCATACAGAACATTAAGGCCAATATCTATCTTGTTTGTATATTAACAAAGTTTTGTTTTAGAAACGTATTCTAGGTTTTCAGATTTTGCTTCTACCTGTTTTCTGTATCTGTCAAGAAGATGTTCTCAATGTGTTTCTAAAGTGTTGAAGTTCTTTAAATGAACAAAAGTACTCTTATTACTTTTCCAGCAGATTGTGTGGTGCTGGATATTGGTGAGGCACTGATGTCGAAGTGCACACACAGGATGGTGATTACTGTAGATCTGGTAAAAGCGAGAATTTAAATATCTCGACGTCTTTACCTATTAAATTCAGGAAAGGAAGAGAAATTAAAGAGGTGTGGAAAGCTAAAGAGCCTTCTGAACTGTTGGTTCCTTGGTTTGCCTTATATGATTTTTTTTTTCTGGACCTTGTGTACGTATTAATTGCATGACATGTAATCCAATTTTCCCGTGCATGTAAGTTGAACGGTTACTTTTTGCGCATAAGAGTTCATAATTCTAATTGGACGTGCCTTCTCATTAAAATAATTTACTCAATTATTTTCACCTGGACATGGTCATGACTGAGAACTGAACAAAGACTGAGTGAATTGTTGAGTTTTTTTTTTTTTTTCCATTTGATCCTTTTCCTCCTATTTGTAGTTGGTAAGATGTCTGATGTTTGCATTGGAAGTCTAATCTAAATGCATTAAATATCATGTGCTTTATGGTGCTTATCTTCTTTGTTGACAGGTCTTTGCTTATTACCGATCTCTGCCTATGCCAATCACTTCCCTCAAATTTGGCTCCATTGATCCCATTTCTGGCAAAGAGACTGATGATGATAATGAACAGTTCGTTTCAAGTGTCTGTTGGAGACGAAAATCAAACATGGTCATTGCAGCAAACTCCAGCGGCTGTATAAAGTTGTTAGAATTGGTATAGAAGAAAGGTCATGCATATAAAAAAGGTGAATATTGCAGTTGTTAAGGTGTCCCAGCTTTATTCTCTTTCTTGACAATCCTTTATTGGTGATTTCCTTTCTTTTAATGCTGGAGGTCTGCATCGTGAAGGCAGTCAAAGAACACATTTCGGGGTTTTGGTCTTGGAGGGGGGAGTTTTGTTTCACTGTGATCTCTGGTTCAAACTTTTGGCCTTGAAAATCCGGTCTTAATCTAAACCAGTGCATAGAACAGCCAAGGATGGAAGTTTGACTAGGCAACTAGAGGCTACTCGATTGAAGATCATCTCCATGCCAGAGGAAACCAAGAATTTTGGTTTGCATTTCAGCCGCATGACAAGAAGCAAGATGGCTTTTTACTGGGGAATGTCAGGAAAAAGTAACAACTGCAGCTGTGACAAATGTGTTTGCCTGAAAGTGTGAAAGTGCCAACCAAGGGAATGAATCAATTTTTGCCACAGCTAGAAGATGACGGTTATTGCAGTCCTCCAGAGATTGCTCAACAGACTTATCTGTGATACTATAGAATAATTGCCAAGATGTTTACGTTAGCAAGGCAATATGTTAGTTTCCATTGATCTTCTAGGTTTGAAGAAATATATTCTCTCTAAAAGCTTTTCCTTTTAGCACTGCTGATACTCGAGTGTTGGCACTGTGTATATCAAATTAATTTTTTCATGTACATACAGAAACCTGTTTCATATTAGATGAATGGGTCTATTGGATACACTGGCTGATTAGTGCACTTGGGTGATCGTTAGTTGGAACTGGTACTGTTTGGAGCTTTTTACGCAGGGTGGTTGAGAAATGAAGTTATGGTTCCCAAAGTTTAGACCTTGCGCCAAACTGGTCCTTAATGCCATCAAAACAAATTTAGTCCCCATAGTTTTTTATTTGAACCAAATTTTGGACAATTGCTAGAAATTTGATAATCCTAACCGTCAAAAGCAATTTGCCATAAGTCAATAGCTTTGATTTTATATTTTTTGTCCCACAGTTTTGGAATTTGAACAATTATGGTCGCCAAAAATTCAAATAATGATTTTGGGTCAAAATATATTACTAATTACACCTAAATTGTTTTGGAAGTTTATTAAGAATTCTAATTAAACATCTTTTTATTCCTTCCTTTTTTTTTTTTCTTTATTTCAGTAATATGCCATTAGTTTCTCATATCTTTTTTCTCTTTTGCATATATTGCTGGTTTTGGATTTGGTATAATAAATGCATTTCTTACCTAGCATTATGGAAAATCAATTGATCACAAGTGCTATCTCACTCATATTTATTACTAAACTCAATATCTTTATAAAAACATGAGTAATATATGTGAGTTAAGTTAATAATCTAATAGTTTGTTCTTTCTTTTTTCTTTTTGCCCTTCAATGAATTATCAATTATTAAGTTTCAAATGAAATAGGTATTTTGCAGAATTATTTAAATTATTCAATAAAATTATCAATTTTTCAGACATTAAGATACATACTTAAATACATCATTATTGGACTATTAGGTTTGAATATGAAGGAAAGACTGAGAGAAACAAAAGGAAATTTTTTTTTTTAAAAAAAAAAAGCTAAAGCATTTCGTATTGATAGTTACCTTCACTAGTTATTTTAATCTCAATTTCTAGCTATAATCATTTGAAACCTACACACACAAGTATTGCAAAAATTTGTGTACTAGTAGTTACAACAGAGCAATGTACTAAGATTAGTATTCTCCCCCTTTTCAGCTAATTATTATTTATAAATTATCTGTGTATATTTATTCAGTTGTCACTAATTTAACAAAGATTTGCTCTTTAGACTACTAAAGGACAGTATCATACCATATGAAGTGCTTTTAAAAAATTTCTATAGGGATTTAAGAACACAAAGGTTATATATTTAATTAAACTCAGATTGTATTTCTTTTTTGAAACCATAAGTATGATTATTTGACATTTAAGGGATTCTATTGGTTGAAACTCCGAATCTCAAGGAAAAAAAAATGCAAAGCAAAAGATTTCGACTGAGGTCATTTGATTTTAATTGTTAGTTATGCCTACAATGTCTCGTTAGCTGTCTTGAATTGCATAAAATTAAAAATTTTAAGAGTTGATCAAAACATTAGGGACACAGAAGCCAAACTTTTGGCAGGAAAACTGCGTTATCCCAGAACTTTATCTGGCTGAATAAAATTATCTGTGGCGTTGGCGATAACAGGGACTTGTAGAACCTACCCACGGGAGGTAAGCTGGATGGTTATAGTAGACTCAGCATTTGATGCCTCAGAATTTCGAAATTGAATTACAGTAAAACCAATGGAATAGCTAATACATTGTCAATGAGGTCTCAACTCAGTGGTAACATAAACCCTGAAAGCAGGGGCCCTTAAAGTTCCGCTAATTAGTCGGCTATAGTCTAAACTCTATGCCAGTTGATCTCCATTGGAAATAGGTTTCTTGGTTTTGTGTCAAAAAATGAAAAGAAAAAACTAAAGACATTGAGGAGGCTTTTGAGAATGCAAAATTGCTTGTTTTAAGCATGTACTACTATTCGAGCTGGCTTTTTGCATAAAAATCTCCAGTTGAAAATGAGCTGTTCAAGCAAAGTTTAACTGATGATTATGCAATCTCCGTCTCCGATACATGCGTTAGTCTAGCTCTGCATGGGCTCATTGCTGGTGAAGACAAGATGGCCTCTCTGCTTGTCCGGCAGCAACGAGCACATGGATGCAGTGGTGATGCTTGTGGTGACATATACCCTTTCAACGCAAATGTTGATGAAAACCTTGTTCCTCTTGTTGGTGATGCTGCTGCTGCTGCTGATGATGATGCAATCGTTTGTGATATTCTTGCAGACGAAGACCTTGGTAAGTTATCTTTTGAATTTCCTACATAACATCATAACAGAATGGGTGAAAGGTTTTTCGTGTCTGCAGTTGTTATGTTAATGTACGTGGACATTTGACGGCGAAACTCAATAACAGGTTTACAGTTACCTATTCTGGAAGAATAAAAATTTACCTGGATTTTTTTCCGAGTTTACATCTTTCATTTTCTTGTTCATGGAATGCTTCTTGTCCGATTTCTTGGGAGGAGAGGGCTTGGCGGCAGGTCTGGTTGGTTCACTTTTCTTACTGGAAGAATTTGACTTCGGATTTAATAAGGAAGCTGAGACAGACTTTTCTGGAATCTCAGAAAGTTTTCTTTGATGAGCTATTTTCCTTGACGAAACTTTCCTTGATAAAGCTCCAAAAGTAACTGGAACAGGGTCAGCAGCTGTTTTCGATTTGATTTCTTTTTCTGGTACATTGGAACGTCCATTACTTTGTTCATGCAGCTTAGCTGCAGTTTTTGACTTGGAATTTCCATCTTGAGACTTAGAATCAGCGGTCGTCTGATCTGCTATTGACCCCATATCCTTCCCCAGGTTCTCAGAATGCTTTGTCTTGTGATTGATTGTTGCTGTTGGAGGAACTTTTCTTTCTGGAGTTCGAGAAAGAGAGGAGATTTGATCGACTGCTACTGCCACTGAGACTTTCCTTTGTGGAGTATCAGCAACATTTGGCCTTTGCTCAGTTGGAGCTGCTAATAGAGATTTCCTCCCCGGACTCTCAGAACCAATTGATCTCTGATCAGAGAAGAATAGTTTGTGTGGAATCTCAGAGATAACCGACCTTTCATCATATGCCGCCCGAATGTTCTTGCTTTCAATTATTTCTGAACAAACTGACCTTCGATCACTTGGTACCAAAAATAGATCATCTATTGCGGCCACATGCTCATCACCATATATTGATGCTGGCCTTTGAGGTAGTTCTTCGCTTCCCAAATCGCAGTTCTTGTCTTTAGAGCTTCCGCAACTCTTTTCTTTCTGAACAAGTCTATAAGCATTCAACTGGAAGGGAATATCGGTTACCGGGCTCAAATCAGGGCTCTCCTCCCCCGGGAATTTCTTTGAGTACGCTGCTTCTATGTCGCAGTAGTCCACAAGTGGAGGTGGTGATTCAGGTTGACCATGTTCAGGATTAATTATGAGGTCCTTTTTAATGTAGCGTAGAATCCTACATATGGAAGAAAAGCTCGGACGGATAAATGGATTTGGATGCCAACATTTTCTGGTTAAGTTTGCCAGGTATTTGGGCGCTGGATATGGGAAAAGTGGCCTCTCTCCTGCTCTAATATTTCGAACCATCTTGTCCCCTTGGAGGTGGCTGTCTTCAAATGGAACTTTCCCTGTCAAAAGTTCAAAAAAGAGCATCCCAAAACTGTAGACATCAGCTTTTTCAGAATACTTGGCGTTGCCCTTTTTTCCTGGCTGCTCTTGTTCAGCGAGAACTTCTGGGGCATACCATATAACAGGGTCAACACTCGAATGTTGAGATCGAGCAAAACTCTTGATAGAGGCCAATCCAAATCCAGTGAGTTTTGCTTGAAAGTAACTCTCAGTGGATGAATGTCTAGCTCTTAGAAGGATGTTAGATGGGTTCAGTTCCCCATGATAAATCTTTCTTGAGTGCAAATACTCCAGTCCTCTAGCAATCTGAAGCATGATATCAACCGCAACTGGAACAGAGAAAGGAATTCGCTTTCTTTGCCCACAATTCTCTTTTATGTAATTTTTAAGATTCTTGTGCATAAGCTCCATCACTAAAAAGCCCTCTTTCCTCTCCTCGTCATAGAAAGCGCAGAGGTGCTGCAAAATGTTGGGATGGGAGAGTGAAAGAACTAGAGAAATCTCTTCGTGTAATGGTTCTATCTCTCCAAAGAAGGTCCTCAAAGCAAAACTTTCCCCCAGCCACTGGATTTCTTTCATGTGTCCCTCACCTAATCCTAACCTCCGCTTCACGTAGAAGTCATGTGCTCCCACTAGAACTGAAGTTGGCAGGAGCTTCAGTTTTGGTGGCTCCGATCCACTTAATTTTTTCAGCAACAGGTCTCCAAGCCTGTGCTCATGCTTTGCCAACGTAGATGGAACTGCACTTTTCTTTTCTCTTATTGCTTCGAGGAGAAACCATCTATCTTCTTTCCCAGCAGATTGTAGGCGGCTGCATATCTCTCGAGGCACCAAATACTGCTTACCATGCATCCACTGGAAGAATTTTGGATCACTGCAATCTGCTTCATATTTTCTCATTAGTGCAACTCTCCTTTTTTGCATATCTTCCAGGTCTGCACCCGAGAATTCTGCAACAGCTTCAACAGCCTCAACGACAACGGGAAAGCAGCTAAGCAAGTTGTGAATGTGAAACTCAACACAGTCCCTGTTGAGATGGAGACTGATTGCCTTCCCCCACCAATCCCTGACATCCAGGCACAATCTTATGTACTGTTCACCTTCCTTGAATACCCTATGAAGCTCTTTCAGAGGAAACTCGAGAGCTTTCCACTTGACATTCCTCTCATCTAGCCTTAAGTTTTGCCTGATTTCATCCGAAATAGTTTCAAAAGCCAACACAAACATATCGAAAAGCAAACAGCATTGTCTCTGGTTGATTGGAATATCATGTTTCAAAACCATTAGAGCTTTCAAACCTCCCACAACCTCCCCAATCTGGCGGAACTGTTCCATTTAAGCCGTGGCGCACAACTTATAGAGCCCCAGGAAACACCAAAATATGCAGTCAAGCCTTGAAGATGCAACCAATGTTCAAGAAGAACAGAATGCTTCAAGGCCTAGCACCCAAAAAAAAAAGAAAAAGAAAATGGAAGATAGGCATCCTAGTTTAGACCACAATATTACGCAATCATGCCAAGGAGAAAATCAACAATAGACAGGTGCATGGTTTAGCAATTCCTGATCTCATCATGCATCAAACACAAGAAGCATCCCTGAGTGAGTTATCAAGAAAAATTTTCGAGTCATGGAGTGATTCCATTTCAATAGCAAGTGATTAAGCCAAAACTTATTCCCTTGACGCATTCATTTCAAAGTTTTTTGAACGTATTCATCATATCATCCACGTCAATGTCAAGCAAAATTCATGAGATAAAGAAAGGGTAGAACATGCAACATAAGAAAATAGTTACCTGACAGAAGAAATCGTCAATCCCTACAGGTACTGGTCACTCATCACAGGCGGGTCTCCTACAAGGAACCCGCCATTTTGTAAGAGAACAAAGCTATGAAAGTTATTGGAAATTAGCTAACCCATTTAGCAATTTTTTTTCCTCTTTTTGAGTCGGTCAAAATTGACAGCTTATGCTGCAAAAACCTACAGAATCAAACGATAAACGAGAAAATAGAAAAACTGAGGTGGGTGCGTGCAATACCAAAACATCCAAAATAAAGCTGATGACAATGGAAACCGAAGTATCAAAAGGTTTATGTCATCATCAATTCATCACGTAACTGCTTTTCGTTGGTCCAAACAGAGTACCAGAGAATTTCTCAGCTTTGACAAATTTCTTACTTTTTTTTTTTTTTTTGGCTTATCTTTTTCGTTCATTTTTCCGTTGATTGACCAGTGCAACATGACTGCTCCACCATGGCCGTTGAAATTTCCGTTTCTTGTGGACTCCCGCTCAAGACCAATTCCGTGAATTTCGCGCCACTTTAGCTTTAGATTTTAATATTTCCAGGGAAAAGTTTTATTCCACTCCTCCTCCATTTCCACTCTTAAAAGGAAATATCATTTTACTCGTCTCGTAAATATATCTTTCAATAATTTAATCACTTTTTTATATTTATAACTATCTTTTTTTTTATGTTATATAAATTAGGTGATCAGTATTATTTCGGATTAGTTGTCGAAATAATCTCCCAATGAGCATATTTGAATAAAAAATTTGGAAGAACTTTTTAAAATAATATTGTAGCATTTTTATATGGGATAAAAAGGTAGTTTGATAGATAAATAAAAAGGTGCTTATAAAATGATGCAATTTTTTTTAAATTTTTTGCAAATAATAACATAACTCTTCCAAATTTAAAAGTATTGGACCAAGTTGTGGGGGCCCCACAACTTGATAACCGTTTTCTACTGATTAACCACGGTTGACCGGCATTGTGCAAACATAAAAGAGAGAAGTCTTTTCTTTTTTCTTTTTTAACTCAGACATTACAAGCTTCATTCTCTCTCAATTAAATAAAAAAATACCTAAAAACACAATAGAAAAAAAATCAATAATAAGTACAAATGTATATGTCAATGTTATAACAAATTTCAATAATAAACCGAATAAGTATCGATCTAATGATTAAAGTCGAAACACCAGAAGAAATTATAGTTTCTGAATTCAAATATTCAATCTCCCTCTCCACTTCTTAAATCCCATCCCTCCTCGCTCTTTCCTTGTTAGAATTTCTCTTTTGAGACAAAAAAATCCAAGGACAAAATGACAAGACACGTAAATGAATCGGGGCTAGGATGAATAGTAATTCAGAAAAATAATTGGAAGTGGAATCTAATAACCCCAAATTAACAATGCATGTCAAACTGACCGAGCAACCTATGTGTCACGCTATTACAGAACGCTGCAATACCATGTAAATAGCAACCTAAAAGAAACTGCAATAGGCTACGTAAATTCAACAGCATTTGGGCTATCATATCAAGTAGTCTAATGAATACAGGTGCATTTAATATTGGGAATTAAAGTATGGTTGTCTCAAGTCGTAAGATTCATGGAATGGAATGTGCGGCTATGGCTTCCATGAATCTTAGTGGATGAGGAAGTCGCTGCCTTCCACAACCTTCCCTTTCTTGAACGTTAATGCATGCCCGACCCCTTGGGTTGCATCTGCACGGCCACCATTTTCTCAGAGTATATAATTCACAGGCTGCTGTAATAAACGGGTAGTTTTGAGTTTTGATGTGTGAGCCCGACATTAGCATTAGTTTGCAGGTTTTGTCGTGTTCAGGGGAGTGTATTTTTCTTAGTGGAGAAATTAATACGCTTTGTAACTTCGCGAATACGA
Organism: Coffea arabica; assembly: GCF_036785885.1. NCBI lineage: Eukaryota > Viridiplantae > Streptophyta > Magnoliopsida > Gentianales > Rubiaceae > Coffea > Coffea arabica. The sequence goes on along the minus strand of NC_092325.1, from coordinate 45,203,640 downwards.
CTTGTTTTAGTGGGATAATTTATGAAACTTCCCCTAAGGTTTCTCATTATTTCACTTGCCTTCCTCCAAGTTTCGAAAATTATACTAACCTCTCTTGAGGTTAATTATCTCGGAGCATTTAGGCCCAATCAATAATTAAAAAGTGATATCAGGAGAGAGAAAATAATATGATTCTATCATTGCCCTTCATATACTACATTATTTAATTGATTTAATACCAACCCACGCATTAAAGAAAAATACTAAAATTTGCTGTTTATCATTAGGAATCAAATCACATATAACATCAAAAAATAGTATACTAGTTTATATTTTGCGTTAATACAAGATCAAAGTTACTCTTTTCAATTATGAACCCATTGTCAAACTTGATTAACAACAAATAATTAAAAAAATTTGCAGCCAAAATATTACACAAAACAAAATTTAACATTACAAATATTCTTGTCAATATATTAAGGTTAGTTGCCGAGATTTTTATGGCATTAAAGTTTGTTCTTTGTAATATTTTGTTTATAGATTATTTTTATTATTTATTATTGATAATGTTTGATAATGAGTTTGTAATTAAAAAATAATTTGGATCTTACATTAAGTAAAATATGTAGAATGGTATACTATTTTTGATGCCATATGTGATTTAATCCCTCATGATAAACAATAAATTCTAATGTTTTCTTTAATATTTAGGTTGATATTAGATTAATTAAATAATTTAATAAAAGAGGGGCAATGATGAAATCATATTATCTTCCCTCTCCTAGCTAAAGGGGAGGGAAAGAGGGAGGAGAAGAAAGAAGGGGCAGGGGGTAGTGGTGTATTTTTTGTGGTTAGTGGTGGTGGTGGTATATATTTTTTTTGTGTATTTGGAATTGATTTTGATATATTGTATAGATGTGCTGTTTTCGCGTTTTTTTTTTGTGTGCATATTACTGTAACATTATATATGAAAAACTTGTTAGTTTTTCAAGATTGAGGAATCCAAATGGAGCCCTAGGCTCCCTTTGTTCAAGTTTCATGCTACTTATTAAAGCAAAATTTTACTTATAATTGGTTCAGTGTGCTTTTTGGTTTACTTATGTTTGGGATTTTGTTTGAGGTTCCTACTACTTGTAATATAGAAATTGGAGAGCGGAAAAAGTGGGGGAAAAACTAGCTATAGAATATAAAAGAAAAGAAAAACGAAAGAGTGCACCAGCAAATCGGACGTCCTAATTGTTAGCTAAAAGATGAAGTGAATTAATAAGTGTATTCCTGATCTAATCATTGGGGAGAAGGGTAGAAGGGGAAAAAAAGAGTGCATTCCAAATAAATAAAAAAAAAAAAAGTGGAAAGTTATCGAATGTTCATTATCCCACGTCCAAACTCCTATATAAAGGTGTACGCATGGGCCAACTCTCGTTTCATTCACCAAAGGATAGTTTCCCGAGACGAAAAACCAAAAACCAAAAATAGTTGCAGCAGCAATCATGAATGGAGCAGCTTCCCTTCCTACCTCTGCTACACGCAACAATTACAATTCTGGTCTAAATATGCCAAACGGCTACCACCAGAAAAACCAATCTTTAGGGACCAGAAGCAGCAGCAGCAACTCCTGTTGCGCATTTCAGATGCCTTTGCACTACCCCAGGTTCAAGAAGACTGACTACGAGAAGATGCCCGAACCCCAACTCGATTGTCTGCTCAAAGCCTACGGACTTCCCGCCGCTGGTGACCTCAATCAGAAGAGGAAGTTTGCTATGGGAGCTTTCCTCTGGCCTGATCAGTATTAATTAAATACGACGCACTGCTAATATACAATTCCAATCCCTCTGCGTCATGCACGTTCGATGTGTCTGCTACGTTTCTTGCAGTACTTGTTCCTATACTAGGTAATATATACTACTAATAGATTGGGGTATGTAGCAGTGTTAATCATGGTACTTGTTAAAACGAGTTTGATGATCAGCTTCCCATGCATGAGTCCCCCTCTGTAATTAAACTATAAGCTCTTGTTCAATGCAATAAGTTTGGAATTTCGGAAGTTAATCGAATATGTGTAGTCTGACGGTGCGTAGCTTTGAAATTAAGCAGCTTTCCAGATTCTTGATACTAACTTAATTATTTACCATGTCCTGATAGAACAAGAAATTCCGGATTAATGCTAATGCCAAGTTAAAGTTGCGTGATTGCATCTGCTTTGATCCACTACAACCAAAACAAATTTGTTCACAACGTTGTTGCTTCCTAATTAGCTCGAATCCTTGCGCTTGTGATGGAACGCGATCTGTTCAGTCCAGGTGTTGTATTTGTTACAAATTTTTTGATGTAAAATCATGTTGTATTTTTGTACCAGATGTAAGAAATTTTTTGTTTACATACACAATATTTGTACATCGAAATATATCATAAGTCAAAAAACTGCATGATATTGTATAGAAGTACAGCCATACCTACTCCAAACCCTGAATCTCGCCTCGCCAATTGCCAGAATAATACTACTGTAATCTACCTACTGATAAAGAGAAATTAACGTCTGAGTTATATGCCCACATCTAAGTACAGGGCATGCAGATTAAGCTCATCTAAATTTGTGGTTAGTTCTGGGTGCATGTTCTATGTGCGTCGATCACCGACTCATTTGCTCTTGTCATCCATATATAAAGTCACACACCCCAAGGCTCGATAGACAATAAAACCAGGTGAATACATATGAAACTGAAAAGCACAAGGGGTTTGAGAATTTTGCAACTCTTATTGTTAGGATTTCACTTGGGTTTGATTGCTTCCACGTGGAAAGAGATTCAGTGATTGCATCAACCTGGAACGCAACTAGTACATAAATTTTCTTAAAAGAAAACAGTAAGGTAGCAGGCATGTAGCCATATATACCATCACTGGTCCAATGAATTTTCTTTTCTCTGCTCAATTGGAAAGGCTAATGAGTTCCGGCAATTATTGTTGCATGTAGTTTCGTGTTCAAAAAACTCTCAGTCTAGTAGCTCTCTCATTTATTGCAACAAATGCATCTGCCTGCCCTCTTATCCAGGTAATCTTGCTGAGAAGCAATAATTAAAATAGCACGCTTGCATTGATCAAAATCAGGATCGAGACTACTCAAAACCTGCTTCTGAAACGAACTGTACAAGTGGGAAAACGCCTCGGTTTTATTGCATTCTCCCCACGTATGACGCGACGTCACGGTTAGATTGTAATCAAGTTGCTCGAATCAAAATACTACTTGTATCACTAGAACAAAAGTGCCCGGTCTCGTATGTTATATTGATCCACGCACGTACACCCGATTTGTGACGTAAAAGGGACTTATCATAGCAAGATGAAGTCATTAAACATTTTAGTGTGTGATAATGGCTTGAGCTAATGCTTTGACATTTTTGCTACAGTTCTTTTGAGATAATGATAATGGTTTAGAACTTTTTTTTTTTTTGATAAAAGACCATTTTATTCAATAAATTTGCACTAATGGTAAAAATATATCAAATCAAACGCGATACAGATATATACAGACCTGAAATCAATACTGAATACAAGACAAAAATAAAGCTAAACTCTTAACACATTTTTCAATCAAATGAATCATTGCAATTCCATAGACCTGTGCATGTCTTCCAACAATCAGACATAATTAAAAGCAGGGCCAAGCCAAAAGAGAAATTTAGATCTAATACTAATGAACAGAGAAATTGTAGATTTGAAAAACTAGATGTATAAAATTTCAAATTTCATACAAAGATATAAAAACTAAACAAAACTTTCATGAAGAAAAACGCTCAGAACTCTCACTAGAACACTCTAGAGAGAGAAGAAACTCTCATAGGGAGATTCTAGAAAGGAAGAGTCTCTCATTAGAAAATCCTATGAAAGAATTTACTCCTATAAGTAAAAATCATATTTGTCTAGTCTCTCTCCCATGAGAGAGAGAGAGAGAGAGAGTTAGAAGAGAGGAGCTTTTGACTGAAGGAGTTCTAAAGAGGAGGAGGAGAAAATAAGGTTTAAAAGATCTAAAGAGAAGGGCTTTGTCATTTATGCGAGAAATTTAGGATATGCAATGACAAAGATAGATTAAGGTCGATTGCATCTAGGTTTAGTTAACTCGATCCTATATATGTAGCTCCTATATAGTTCCAGGTTCAGCAGCTGACCTTCCATACACATGGTGAGTTTATCCAGCAATTCATCTGTTCTTCTTCGCCATGACTACTACATATGGATATGGTGTCTCGTCTGGTATCTTTTTACGCCAGAGAATTTTGAGTTCTGGTCATATTCACGTTACAACAAACAATGCCTAAGCATATATTCATGTCATTAGATCCGAATCCGATACGACTATTATGCATTTATTTCTTAAATCATAACGGGGATTATTTCTCGAGAAACCAAATACTAATAGGTATCTAAATTTTGGACATACTGTTAATGGAGTGGTTGCATTGCACGACCGAAAATTAAATAGTACTTCATTTACCCAATAAAATTAAAATTTGTTTTATTACGAAAACTGAGGGACTTGAACCAATGTTATTAAATTCGGACCGGATAACGACTCGGCTAACCTATTGGATCAAAGGTTAATTTGACAGATTGGTCGGATCATTCTTAAAAATTCACTGACATCAATATGATATCATAATTACTTTATATTTTTATAAGTTTCAGAAATATTGAAATTAAGTTTTTGGTTATATTCTGCTAATCATAGAAAATGTTCCAAAAATATTAGACTTGCAATCATATATACACCTAATAATTATATATAAAAATGTAAATTTATGACTACTACTTGAAAAACTAAATTAAAATAAATTAATACAAGTTGAAATCACTGATACTAAATTGATAAGGTCATAAGGATGAAAACATCTTGATTTAGAGATCATTCAGAAAAGTGACTGATTTTGGTACGTATTTACACTAAGTTGGTGGTGTTTTCTTATTCCTATTAATATATGAATGTGTTACATTTTAGGTAACTCAAATTATGTTTGGGGAAAAGAAGAAAGAAAAGTTTGAGAATCGGGTCAATCAGTCGAAATCGGGTCACTGGTTTAGCCAATTTTGAATGGTTCTGACTGATTTTTTATCAAAATGATTTTGTGTTACAAATCAGCTCGAGATGAAGGCTAGTTCACGGTTAAACTGCTCGAACTGGTAGATTCGGTCCGGGTCTAACAACATGACTTGAACCGGAGGACCATACTAGCCACTTCTTTCTCTACAAGAAATCCAAAATAGCAAGTAATTTTGTTGATTTGGCAGGCGATATTAGAGATTCTTAGGCATTCTTTTACTTCACACCTATCTTTTTATTACCACGTGCTAAGATAAACTTAGTACTTATAACTTTGACGACATCAACCATTTTTGACAAAAAGTAAATCAAGGAGCATCCAATTTTTTTCCTTTCTCTTATTTTCGTTATAACCTCACATTATCTTCTTGGATGACAAATAACATTATTTTATGCGGTTTAGAAAATGAAATATTTGAAAATTAATCTACAATCATGTGCAATAGGACAACATGAAGGCCATTTGTGTAGCACAACTCAACTACAGGAGTAGATTTTTGCAAAAAGATATGTAATACTTATATAAACCTACTAATAAAGTATGGATTTTTTTTTAACGGGCAATATTTTATATTTTAATTTTTTAAAATGATCAATATGTTCCTCACTTTTTCCCTTGATGATTCAAACTTTGACCTTTCGATTTTAAGTAAAACATCTTACAATCTAGATCGGGTTTCATGATTCTACTTACTATTTTATATATACAAATTCATGTAATGGATAATCGAGGGTATTGGTGACTTATTAAGTATGGATTTTTTTAACAGAGAATCTAGAGTACCTGCTGATACTTAATAGGAATAATTTCACAAACCTTCCTTGAGGTTTTTGACAATTTCACTCGGCTCCCCTCAGGTTTTATAAATTACACTGACCTCCCTTGTCACAATAAAATGACTATAATGACATTCAATTAATAAATAATTCACAGTACAATGAAATGAGATTAAAAAAAGAAAAGAAACCTAACTTTTTCGTTTATCTTGTTTACAAATTGCGACCAACGTCCATTTGCTCTCACTTACCGTCACTTCGTTCTCATCCATCAACCCCTTTCTCCTACAATTCACTCTCAAATTATCACTAACTATTGCTTATAATTGCAGTCAATCACACCACAAGTGATCCGTTAAACTCTACTATATATTCCTATTTCTCCTTTTTTCTCTTTGGAATTGTCAAATCATAAGTTTAGTTGAGCGATTAGATTTGATGGTTGAAGTAAAATTTAATTACATAGTCAATCTAAAAAGGAAATGAAGAGTCACACAATAATAATGGAACAAATAATGCAATCATTGGCCAAAAGACGAAGAGGGGCTAAAATTAGTAAATTTGATAATTTGTTTATCATTTATCCAAAAAATTTTTTAAGATGTTAATAAGTACATTTATATTTCTTTTTATGCTTGACAATTGTTGGTTATGGTTTTGCTATGGAGATAGAGTTGCTTCTCTATATTTAACATGATAACATATTTGGAGATTTAATGGTAGGTTAGATTATTTTGTTTTGAAAAGGTGTAGGCATTGGGTTTGAAGTTTGGGGTGTGATTAGTTGTAAATAGAATTTTGATTTTTGGCAAAATGAATTTCTTGAAGATCTCTATAGTCATAATGATGATGTCTTTCCTTCTCTTAAATTTGATTAATCTCATCCATGCCTAAATCTCGCCTGAGGATTTTCTTCAAGGCCATAATGTGGCTCATTTAATAGGAGTTAAACCACTTATATGGAATCAAATCATGGCGTTCTGTGTTGGAGATTATGCAACCATAAGGACAGTTGATTGTGAATTTGACTATTCCATGGAACCATATAGTGAGAATATTTTTGAAGAATGGAACGAATCTTCAAGATTGAATGCATGCTTTGGGAGAAACAATTTTATGACTATGATAATAGAACGAATGCATGCTATGATAATAGATTGAATGCATGCTTCGGAACGAATCTTCAAGATTGAATGCATGCTTTGGTTGCTTGGGTTTAGAATTTCAAATTAGACTATTTATTAGGTTAGTTTGTTAATATAGTGAGTTTGGTTAAAATATGGAAGAAAGCAATTGGCAAAATAAATTTTGTTTTATTTTTGTACAAAAAGGGTAGTTTAGGATATTGTTATATAACAGTAAAAGTAAGGGAGGTAGATATAATTTAATAAACTTGAGGGGAGATCTCTGCAATTGTGAGAAACCTCTGATCTAATATACACAACTTACTATTTTATATATACAACTTTACATACTTTTTTTTTTTTTTGTTTATTCGTACGTTTAGTCACTTTTCTGATCTAATTTTGATTAAGGAAAAACTCTTAAGCCTCAATTAAGTAGTACCAGCAACCTTAAGTAAAAAATTTTTAAAAAAATTGAAAAGATTAGTCTTACGGCAAAAGTAAAAATGGGCAAGTTGGCATGAGGAAGAAAGAAATCATTGCAGCCTTTCACGTACTTGTTTAGAATCTTGTTAGATCTGTTCCAAAAGAAGAGTGGGACACAAAAAAAAAGGGGGTACAAGTAGGGGAATTAAAGCTGCAAAAGTGGTCACCATTTCCATTCGAAGACTCGTAGTCTAGTACCAGTACAAATTTCCTTGTAGGAACATATTATTGAAGACTATAGCAGCTTCATTCCTTTCGGACCGCTGTAGCAGAAATAGAGAGTGAGAGCCAGAGAGCAAAATTATTTATTGATTAGTACAAAGAGTAAGAGATCAACCAGAGAGAGAGAGAGAGAGAGAGATGGAGATCAATAAAAGAATGTGCAATGGCCTCGTCGTTGTCGTCCTAATTGCTGTTATTTTCACCGTCTTTATGCCTGCTGCTGCTGAGGGTCATGTTCATCATAGCTTCCCTCCAGCCCCGGCTCCTGCTCCCACCAGTGACGGTAAAATTTTCTTTTACTGTCATTTGTGTACCATTTTGTTTGGCTTGTTCAATAGTGCGGATTTTATTTTGTTTTCTTTTTCTTGTTCTGGATCTTAGAAAAATGTGGGATTGCTGTTCATGGTTGGCCGGGAAATTCTTTGATGGCCATGGGTTTATGGTGAAAATGGCATTACCTTGTTTCCTTTGGAGGAGGGATCTGGGAGATCTTCTCTTCTTCTTGTGCGTAGAGTGCCTATAGTTTTGTTGCAGCAGCTATTTGCTAAACATGACAATAATGTCATCTTTTGGAGTTTTGAGATTGACAAACTGTAATTGATATTTTCAACTGACCTTTTGACTAATTTTTACTGTAAAATACTTAAATCACTATGAGTTTTGGTTGACTGAAGTGATACAATGAAAAGCAATCGCCGGGCAGTTTACTTGATTATTGAGTAATCAAGTTATGCACCGACCGAGTTTCAAGACAATAATTAGTTAATTGATTTCCAAAAAAAAAAAAAAAAAAAAAAAAGGAGCATATGATACATTGCAGAAGTCATCCTCTGAAACAAAATCAACTATACAATTTACTTGCCCTGACTTTTAATGACAATGACGACACAGGATCTTTTCGCATTTTTATTTTTTCTGGTTCCTATTTACTTCATGGATATTTGCTACGTAGAAGATGTAAATCCGTGGTTTAAGACACAATTCCTAGCATGATACAGTTATTCCTACCTAAATCGTTACTTTTTCAGGCTTGCCTGCTAGTAAAGCATATCACTGAAAGCTTCCTAAAAGTTTTGATTTTGTATTCATATTTCAGGGACAACTATTGACCAGGGGATTGCTTACGTCTTGATGTTGTTGGCTCTGGTGCTTACATATCTCATCCACACCCTGGAAGTTCCCCTCAACTTCCAGGTTATTTGATTATAAATCCATACGACTATTGCCCAGGAGAGAGTTATAGGCTAAGAGTGAATTGAAATGCACAAGTAAATTGTTAGAAAGACTTTCACGAATGCTTATGTAATGTCGTCCTGGGACATACATTAAGCATCTTACTATGGGATTCTTTCGAGTAATTGTTGCATTAAACTGCTATTTACTAGAACAGGTTTTGGTTCATCTTTCCCAACTTGCTTCCTATTTGACTGGATCCAATTCTATGTGCTCATCTCCAAACTATATTTCTGTATTTCTTCGTCAAAGGTGAATTATCAAGATCTTTTAATCAACCTAAGAGAAGAGGTTGTATACTGAGGCTTTCTGCTGCAATCCTATGCAAGTATGGGTAGTGTATCCTTTGTCATCGCAGTCTGAGATTGCAAGAGCTCAGTGGAGGCTCAAAATGGATTAGATTAGTGTCATATGCAATGAGCTTAAACAGGGGCCGCAGCTTTGCTCCCCCATTGTCACCTGATCTACCGCGCTCTGAGCAATTCTGTGCTATATGCTTGCCATCATGAAAGAGGAGGCAGGGACATTACTTCGGAGGCTAGCCTCGGAGAATTCCGATGAAACAAAACTAAGCTGCATAAGCAATATTCTGAGGTAACCTGATCCTCTTTACACCAGCTACACAAGTTTGTTTGGATAGAGGAATTATTTGTTAAAATTTATTTGCTTACATCATTATTACAATTTCCAACACACCTTTTTATCTTTCCAATTACCTTTTTATCTAACATACATCACATCACAAAAAGTGCTGCAGTAAAAATATCTCAAATAATTTATAATCCAAACAGAGCAACGTTGCACAGAATTCATAAATTTGTTGCAGAGTAAGGTTGTGTTTGGATTGCATTTTCCGTCATTTTTCATGAAAAAATTACTGTAGCGATTTGATATATGTGAGGGAAAAAGGTGATAGGGAAATGTGATCACGGAAAACGATAATATTTTCCGACGAAAACCTTCAATCCAAGCAAGGCCTAAGTGTTCAAAGAATCTGTTGGGTATCGCCAGTTTGGTAACTTGACTTTCTGGCAAGTACACCACCATTAGTTTGATGGCTAGAATAGACCTTCATTTCCAGTAAATTTGAAGCACCAACCCTATTGTCAACTATACTACGTATCCTACTGTGTTCAAGGATAACAATTATTTTTAAACGAAGAATTGTGATTGTGCAATTTCAACTTTCTGGAGCGTTCCAAAGGTTCTTATCAAATGCTTTGAATGATCATAGAGACAACATCAACTTGTAAATCGAAGGTGCAGAAGAACAAGTCCTACCTGGCCTTCAAAAGGAGCTCTTTAAATTGAAAATGACATGAAAGGAAGAGTTTCTGATGTTTCAGTATGAAATACAGGATAAGATCATCATTAAGCAGAAAACCTTGGCCCTCTTGATTATGCAATGTGCAATCATCTTTCATTGTCTAGCCTCAATCACTGTTAGCTGAAAAAATGGTGCAACAACCTGGTCAAGTTTAATACAAGTCTAGCAATCACAAGTGATTAATGTTTCTTCTCGCTACTCGCATCAACACTTCCTTGGTTTTCTTCAGCCAATGAGAATTTCTTCACTCTCTGGCAAGAAAAATAGGGTATGAGTATGGCCCATAACAAATCCAAGCAATACTGCACATTATGTATGAAATAGAGCAAACTCTCAGTCTTAGATAACAGTAGTGTTTATTAGCATCCCAAAATCAGTGGAAACCTTTTTTTTTTTTTTTTTTTTCAGATACAACAGCGGAAAAGATTTTGGGAAAACCACACTAACCTAGCAAGACATAATGAATCAGAGAAATACCAAAAAGATACTATCTCCTCAACATTCTCTATTCCAACTGAGTTATTGATTACTTCAGAGGTATCATGCCAATAACTAAGAGAAGCAAGCAAGACAGGAGGAAAGATAATGCTAAAATTCGTTGAATTCAATACAAAACCGCTTTACTTAACATGGGAGAAGCTACAAATTCAAGTATCAAGTATCTGTTATGCTACATGCAAAGCAAGGAGGCAAAACTGTCAGCTATTATTACATGAAGAAGAAATAGTTGGAACGAGCTTTAACACATAACCAACAACTTGAGGACAATTTGATGCAAGAACTTCGAAGTTTTTACACAATCACAAAGGACTGTTTTACTGACTGTAGTCAATTATATCCACTACAACAAACAAGACGCGTCTCTCCTCATCACCTTACAATTGGTCATCAAGATATTTCCTCCTCTACTAGCAAAACAATCGATGTACTCCTACAGCATAATGCTAAATAAGGACCATTCACTGTAAATTAGGAAAGAAAAGAAAGTGAGGCAACAAGTCAGCGAGTCGTTGTATTCCTCACTAGAAGTTCTAATGATTGTTCTACTCTATTTCCATTCCAAATTGGGTTATCAACACTCTTTTTAGATTTTTACAGCTCTGATCAGCTCATGAACACATTTCCCTTGGCATCGCAATGACTGAACCAACATTGCCTGAACAAAGGGAATCATGGTTGCATGATTCTATAAATGGACTTTGATGGATATTGAAATCGTCCATAGTCTCACGCAATTGGGTCGGATAAGGTACTTCAACATGAAGATACCGTCAAAGGTCCTTCATTTATTATTTCGATGCAGCAATAATTGGTAAAAAGGAAAATGATCAAACACAAGCAACTTTCAAGCCTTTAATCTCCAACCCTTATCATTACCTTTCCTCATCTATTTCAATTTTAATTAATCATAATCGTAATCATTAACGCAAACCAGTTGATTTCCCAATCCGCTTCAGCAACTTAATTTGTCAATTTAACAAGCACAATATGTACAACCAAATCCAGTACTCCGCAAAACAAGTAGGAGTATCAAATCATACATCATAGTAAAACATAAACAGACAAACAGATAATGAGCACCTTGTCGACGACGCATTGGCGCAACGACTGAAGGAGACGGAGGCACTTCTCTTGATCGTAAGGGGTTTCGGTGACGCAGTTGAGCAAATTCAGTGCCTCCTGCCCGCATATTGCTTGGCCTTTCCGAGCTGAATCCATCTTCCCCTGTTTCTTCTGATTTTGGGGGTTCTAGAGAAAGCAGGAGGGTTTTAGAGAAGGGGCTGTTTGGTCGTTTTCCTGGCTCTGGGAAATTGAAAGAGAACCAGAGTCCAGACAGCGGCCCCCGCGCACACTGTTTTAAGTTTTACCCGACATATAAATTTCTTCCTCCTCAAGAATGTTATGCAAGAATTGTTCAGACGGCCACCACCACCAAAAAAAAAATAATAATAAAAATCTGTTTGGAAGTAATTATTAAATTTGAAAACAAGGGGAAAAAAAAAGTCTAATCATCGCGTTATTTTATTTCTTACTCAAATCCGATGCCTCTCTTGTTCAGTTCGATTGATGTAATTCTTATAATATTTTAGTGTAAATTTGTACAACTATGATGTATTCATGAAAATTGTTTACTTATCTTAAATATATAAAAGGGGGAACGCCCATTTGCTACAGTACAATCATGGGTCGGTTTCGATGGTAGTTCTGCTGATTTCGTGGGGTGTCTTGGTTTTTCCATCAACAAAATCCTCCCAATCACACAAACACCATGAGCGGGTTTCGATGGTAATTCTGCTGATTTCGAGGGGTGTCTTGGTCTTTCCATCAACAAAATCCACCCAATCACACAACAAAATCCATCACCCCCAACACAGGCTGGCGCAGGGCCCAAAAACTAGTATAATTAAATAATGTAAACTTTACAATTACACTAAAATTGTGTAAATTTATATCAAATATTATTTTAAGAATGATAACAAGTGCACGGAATTGGACAAAACTCAACTGGTGGGGTTGCATTTCCTTCTTAAAAGTGGTGGGTTAGACTGCATACCGTCCGAATGTACATATATTGGCACGTGTGATTTTGCGCATATATATATTTGGTTGCCTGTCATGATATCCAGAGTTTTGCCTTGACTAATCCGTTGCGCATATATAGAATATCCTTTTGTAGGAGAAAGGATAGATCATCTTTTGGAGGAGAAAGGACATCAAAAGACATACAAAAAGATGCTCCTTTTTATTTCTTAAGTGACTAAACAATAGCAAATTTTTTGTCAATGGTCTTTGCACATAATACCACCCATCTAATTTTAAAACAATTCAATTTCCATGTAGCTAGGTTTAGTTTTGTGGATAGGGATATAAACTAGTCTAATCAAGTTGAATATTCTAATATTTAAGCTTGTTTGATTATTTTAATAAGTTTGAAATTTTATTCAAGTTTGATTTTTTTTTTGTTTTGCAGAATCGAATTCGAATGAGCTTTCATCAAGTCGAGCTCAAGTAGTTTGAATTTTTTACATATCAAATCCAATTTTATAGGAATAGAATTAAACTCGAGTTAAGTTTAAAAGTTTATTGACTATAAAATGTTGTTCAAGTTTGATTTAACTAACTGATGAACCAAACTCGAATGATATTTTATTGAATCGAGTTCAATTCGAATATCGAATAGTTTAGTTTATGTTTTGGCCCCTTTTTTGAACCATTGACCCTGGGTTCAACGTGGATTTGCAAAATTTTGGATCGAGAGTTTAACTTCTCCTATGGCATGCGTACACTAGTGGCTCAAGATTCTAGCAACACGAGGATAATTGTAATCGTTGCCCCGAAAGGGGTAAGGCCTATAATCTACTTTAGCTGCAGTTCCTTGATCACGGGCTTCAGTAGAAGACTTGGATACAGAAAGCCAAAACGGCCCAAACATCAAAAGGATTCCCCGTAGTTGCATGCAGAAGCGCAAAACCAAGGGCAACAAAACGAAAGTTGGGCTGGAAAAGTGACTGAGCCGACCGAAAAGCAGGCCTGCCGTAAGCTGCACTGGTCCAACTTTCCCAGGTGTCGCCAAGAAGTATGGGCCTGTTTGGAACCTGGGTTTTTTGAGAGTTTGTCTAAAACTTTACTGTAGTGCACTGTAGAAGTTTTTGAAAAAATTTTGTAAAAGTTTTTATAAGGTGAAAAATTTTTTGTAGAAGTTTTTATAAGATAAAAAATTTTGTTAAAGTTTTTGTAAGGTGAATTTTTTTTCCTTTTCTTTTTTTTCTTTCTTTCTTTTTTTTCTTTCTCTTTATTTTTCTTTTCTTTCCTCTCTTTTTTCTTCTTCTTCTTCCTTCCCCTTCCCGCCACCCCTCTGACCTCCCTTTCCCCTTCTCCTCTCCTCTGCATTTCCCCCCCGCCTCCTTCCCCCGCCAGCCCCTCTGCCCCTTCCCCCTCCCCTCTGCACGCTACCCCCCTCCCCCCGCCAGCCCTTCCCCAGCTGCCGCGCCCCCCCTGCCCCTTGCCCCTCACCTCTGCACGCCCCGCGCCCCCCCGCCAGCCCCATTCCCCCGCCAGCCCTCTGCCCCTTCCCCCTCCCCTCTGTACGCCACCCCCTCCCCCCGCCAGCCCTTCCCCAGCTGCCGCGCCCCCCTGCCCCTTGCCCCTCACCTCTGCACGCCCCGCGCCCCCCCGCCTCCTCCCCCCGCCAGCCCTTCCCCAGCTGCCGCGCCCCCCTGCCCCTTGCCCCTCACCTCTGCACGCCACCCCCTCTACCCCTTCTCCCTCCCCTCTGCACGCCACCCCCTCTGCCCCGCCACCCCCTTCCCTATTCCCCTGTTCCCTTGTTCGCTCGGTTCTTAATCATTTGGAGGTCAGCACCTGCGGAGTAGCGGACCTCGCTCCATCAACGAGAAAGCCTTCTCCGCTGTAACAATTGAGCGGGACGGCGATGATGATGAAGACGACGTCGTCTGGGCCTCTGGGGAGGCTTTCATATTAAGCATCATCTGGAAATTTGGAAATTTGATGCACAATTTGATTTTTTTTTCCCGCCTAGAGGTTTGCAGAGAATTGCAGGATTGAGTTGAGGTGCTTATGACTTGTGAGAGAGAGCAGAGTTAAAGGAGCAAAGGAACGGCTAAGATTTTGGAAAAAAGTTTTTGTGTATTATTTTAAAGTGTGTAGGTAAAAAATTTTGATAAGTTTTTTGGGGTTCTTGTAGCAAAAGTTGTTAAAAAACTAGTAGCTAAAAAACTTGGCCAAAAACTTCACTTCCAAACAAGCCCTATATTTTAAGGGACGAATAAAACTGTCTTTAATAGATATTTTGATAAATGTAAAATAAAAAATAATTAAAAAATATATTTATGAAAAGTGTAAAAAAAAAATTTTTTAATGAAAAATTCCTTTCCAGGGCGAAACTTTGCACTCACCTCAGCACAATACTAACTGCATTTTGTACTCACCCCGGCGCGCGGCACAAAAATCACGTCCCCATCTTTTTTCACCTCTAATAATGACTTTTTATTAAATAAATTAAATTTAGTTTTAAATTAATTTTCAAAAATCGATAACTCTTGAAAGCAATTCAGAGACTTAATTATCCAACTCAAACCCCTCTCAAGAATCGAATCGATGTGGGACTACTTAAAATCACGTCCCCGTCTAATCTGCATATTGTCGAGTGCTGTCGTACGCAGGTTCGCTGAGCTGGACAAAGGGCCCACAAATTGGAGGGAGCAGCCCCGAAATCCTACTAGGTGCAATGCAAAAGGATGAGCAGTACGGCACTGGGATGGGACTGATGATGATGACCCGAAGAAGTTCGTTAAGCTGACAAAACAAAATTGAAAATACTACCACGTTACCTTAAATGCTTGGCTTGGCTTGGCTGCTGTGTCAAACCCAAGCTCAAGATTCCAATCTTTGCTGATTTTTTTTTTTTTTGCTCTTCTTTTGAGTTTTCATCCAGAAAATCTACTTCTTCTTCTTCTTTTTTTTTTTTTATTGTATGTTTCTGTCTATCCACTCTCCCTTGTGCTTTTAGCATGATTTTGGTTCTTGTGAAAAGATATTTATTATGTGTACAAGTTGTACGTTGTTTCTTTTTTTTTTTTGAACAAAATTAAACATTTTATTGATAAGAATAGTAAGTCTGTACATGAAATGTAGAATTTCTACTACATTAATAGTACCCTATGCCAAATCCCAACTCTATAGCCAATTCCCAACTCTATACCCCTTGTTTATTGGAAATTTTTCTCAACCTGCCACTAAATCTTTTACAGTAGCCTGCACTTCACGAACAATGTCCTCTTCTTTTACAAACATGTGTTCGAAAAAAGATTGGTTTCTAGCCTTCCAGAAATGGTATACCACCTCAACAAATGCCAATCTCCTCACTTGATCAGGAAAAGATTTCGACTTCGAATGGACACTTAACCATTGTTCTTCATTTGTCCATGGTAGAGTATCAGACAAGCACATGTGTAACAATTTTTTTTACACTTTCCTTGAAACAGAACAATCAAGGAACTGAACAAGTGATTCATGGTCTTCAATTGGCCTTGACGTAGCTCGCAAAGCTCACCTTCTGGTCTTACCTCCCAGTTCTTCAATCTATCCTTGGTATTTAATTCCCTAAGACATAGCATCCAAACAATAAAAGCATATCTTGGGAAAATGAATTTCCTTAGTATATATATATATATATATATATATATATTTTATAATGATTAGGGCGAAACTCGGAAATAACTTGTCTAAGGCAACTTTGGCCACTAGGAGGCATTAAGAATCCCTTTCTAAGCTGTAGACCAATAGGAAAAACTCTCAAAAATCCAGAGGTCTAATTTTAGGTGGACCTCCTGCTTCTCTAACTCCTTATATAACTTGGGTTTCCCATTAAGTATAGGAGGCGTCATTTATAAAAGAAAGAAGGAGGACTGTATTGTTTAACATCTGTGCGCGATGATTAAATCCATTGTAATTTAAGCTTCAACTGCACACAGATTTTCTGCAATGCCTTTTTTTTTTTTTTTTTTATAGCTTAATTTATTTCGAGTACGTATTGTCTGCCTAAACGGCATCTATTTGTTTGCTTAAAACAATCTTAATCTATTTTTAACTGTGGAAATCATTAGATGGAGATAAATGTATTAGTTAATGCAGTTGAGTTATCCTAGGCTGGCTGAGCAGTTCCCGCTCGATCTTCAAACTTTCCCCAGTGATAAATTGCACATCTGTTTAAGTAAATTTCCTTGGAGAGAAGGGAATACAAAGCTTTCCGTAAATAAGCCAAAAGATCTCCAAAATCATTTTGAATTATCTATCACCGGACGCTGCATGTGTTTAGATTATACCATCTAACAAAAGTACCTAAGTTACAGTTGAGGGAGGTCAAATGCATACGGATGCCGAGCATTGAACAAGAATGTGCAAGAGATTTCTTTGTTGAAATATTGCAGATGACATGATACAAATGTTTCCCGATTGCGGTTACAAGTATGCATCAAGATTGGCATTGAAACTCACAAATGGCAGCTTACCAACTGTTACGAATCATTTCAGACGAATGGGGTCATGATTTTTCCATCCACCACATCTCTAACATATATACATCCTTATATACTTACTGTATAAGAACGAGTTTATATAGCACAAAGAAGGTTTTTAGATTTCAACCGCAAGGGTGGGGCTATTTTGGGAATGTGAGAGTGTTTGGAGTGTAATTGGAACATCGAGTACAAGTTATTATAGCTTTAATTTCATTATACTTACTCATATAACCTTTCAGACATTTAAGGTTAGGGGCATGTTTGGTACCAAGTTGAGTATCAAATACAACTAAATTAGGAACAAGGGGAGCGTTTCCTGAATGAAGAAGAAGATCGTACTGCTTCCTGTGCTCGGTGTATTTCACTCCCTTTTTATTAGTCAACATGTCTTGCATTCTTTGTTGGTCCATCGTGTTGGGGGAGAGAGTGGAAAAAGAAAGAGACCCGAGGAAAAGGAGCGAAGATTATGAGTCAGGTTCGCATTTGAAAGCGAAAGGGGGTAGAACCCAGACGCAGAAGTGAGGAGAGGAGAAGGGATGGAAGAGATTCTCGGAATAAAGGGGCAGCTGAACGTTGCTAAAGCTTAAACGCCCTTGAAATTAACACTGCAAAATAAAAATTACCATGGGTTTCTAAGATGAGGTGACTAAAAAAGGAAGAGAAAGTTCGAGGAAAGGAGCAATAAAAGAAGAGATGTTTACTTAGGAAAGTGAGTTAAAGATAGATACATAGATGGATAGATATCTTCCAAAGCCTTCTTTTTTAACTCTCTCTCTCTCTATATCACACACACACACACACACTCAAGGGTGTGTTGGAGCAAAAAGAGTGAAGATGAGAAAAGAGAAACATACAGGAAAGTGTATATATATTGGTGAAAGTTTTTGGGATGGAAAAGGAAAGGGAATATATGTTCCAGAAGAATCACAAGCGGTGTCCCAAAAGCTTCATGTTTCTGTTTCTGCTCCTCCTGTCTCTGCTATTAAAAAAAAAAAGAAAATCCAAAAGCTCAAAAATTCAGGGGATGGATGCCAGGGAGGGTGGCGCGCTTGAGGCTTTGAGCAGGAGCAGATGGAGAAAAGGAGGCAGAGGCTGTGGAAGAAGAAGAAGAAGAAGAAGAAGAAGAAGAGAGCAAGAGGGTGAGAGTGTGAGGGAGGGGGAGTGTGTATTCAGTTGGATTGTAGACCGAAGCTACTGCTGGAAATGCTGTTTTATAGGATACGATTGTTTCAAAAGAACTACTATTATTATTTAATTAAACGAAATTCTCAAAATTAAACAAATATATTAGTATATATATGCTCTAGCCTAGTAGTTTTGTTTTTACTTATAGTAGTAATTTGTAGTTATGCCAGTTTAACCTTCAGTTAAAATTGATTAGTAATTCTGGTCTAATCAGAGAGCGATGCAGCGGAGATATTTTAGGCGAGCCGCCGCATCTAGTGGAGAAAGCAGTACGATCTTGACATGTGGATAAATGTGGTCAATAATTTAACGGCTAGCAATGAGTGATGGATGGATTGTAGATGGCGTTGAATCAGTTACAGCAGGCTAAGGGTCGTTTTTTTTCTTTTTTTCCGGTTTTCTTTGTACCGGTGGTGTATTTTTTTTCATCCTCCGAGTCATTGGAATCTGTGATTCATGTCACGTGACACCGGAGAGGGCGGTTCCGTTAATTTAGTCAGTCGAGTCAATCAAATGACTGGGCAGTTAGCTCTTTAGGAGTAGCGAGCGAGTCATTGTACTAGTAATAGTGCGTCAGTCTATCTTTGACCGAAAGATCTTAATTAAGAGTAGCAATCTCAACTCTGAGGCCTTATAGTCCTGGGGTTAGCGTTTAATGCTGGTAATTATGAATTTAAATGTGGTTTATTGAACAGATTTACTAGTAAATAGTAGCAACACACTACTATATATAATATGCTTTTATAGAAGAGAGCTGGTGAGCTTTTAGCGCCTGATTTCTAGAGACCGTTGTAGAGAAAGTTTTACCGTTTCTAATGGTACAAACAGAGCAGCAGTGGTAAATTTTAAAATTGGAGTGGTTGCAATTTTGTAACCTGTTTTCCTGCTGAATTTACAGCTAAAATAAACGTGGGAGGCAACCTAGAATTTGGCGCCATTCATAAAATTGCCCTTCTTTTTTTTTTTTTTTCTTGGGTTGGTTTGGAATTCCCATGCTGCTCTCTAAGCAATTTTATACTATTCGGGAGTAGACTAAAGACCAGATAGATGTAGAAAAGAGCATTCCCACTCGTACTTCTGCCAGTTGCCACCTTGGTACCGTATCATCTGAGACCTCAACCACCTCTCCTCTACCACTTTCTTGTATTTGTATTTAGCTTACGAGTGGCGTTTAACGTTTGGGCATCACACTGTTTCCACTTGATCCTCACCATTGCGCGCCTGCCTTTTGGGTTTTCCAAGATTTTTTTTTCTTTTGTTGGTTTTTTGTTAGACTACAGCATTATGGTTTTAAGTTTTCCGATTCAATGTCGTATATATTTCCTCTTTGTGTAGTATTGTTAAACCTTTTTTTTTTTTTGTCAACACAAGAGTGTTCGAATCAATTCTTACGGGGCCCAACTAATTTCCTGCGACTCGAGAAAGGAGGTCCCACTCCACATCGAGCACGTTAACACAGGGGGTGTAGTATTGTTAAACACGCACTACAAATTACCACTTCTTTACATGGCATGACATGCAAGAAAGACAGGTGTCATGCCTGTTCCAGGATAAACATTGGCCTAACATTTGAAAAAAAGAAAAAGAAAAAGGGGACCATTGTACAAGATGAATTTTATAATCTAGCTACACACACGGATGCTTCAAAGATAAATTTCGCAGGGACAACCTAATTAAGTACTTAATAAGGGATGGAATAAAGATAGTCATATAACATATCCGAGGATAATAGTCACGCCGGTTTCATATTTCCCTTTTAAATTACTCAAGAATCCCTGACGAAGGAAGACAAATTTAGATGTGAGATTGTAATATATTGTATGACTGACCAAAACTCTATTCTGTTCTTTTTTATGGTGCCAATTCCTTTATTATCTTGACACAGATTTAGATGTTTACATTGAATAACTCCTGTCATGCACATTGAAAAATGTACTCATGTTTTGGTGTCCGCAATCAATAATCACCTCAACGTTATAAAAGCTTTGCCCAAATTCATGACCGGACACGATCGGTTGGTTCAACCGATCGAATTGCGAATCGCTCATAACTCTAGTCCGATTTATACTTTAGGTTTATTGGACTTAAAAATCGATAAAAACCATTTGAACCATGCAATATCATGCAAATTGGAATAAAACCGTTGGACCGATAGTTTTTTTTGTCTATTAAATTAAAAAAAAAGAATAGATTTTCCTTAATCCTAAAGACTAATTATTAAATGTCACATCCATTCACTTTTTTCTCTTTTTTTTTTTTGCCTCTTATAAAGTTTGCATCTCTATTTTTTTTTAAAAAATTGCAATCTCTAAATTTCAAAAACGCGATTTAAAATTTAAACTCACACTGTCTAATTCCCATGTACGTGAATTTTGTATCATTTCAAAATATTATGGTATTTTTGGATTGGATTTCAAACTCACAGTGCCTAATTCCGAAACCAAACTAACTATTCTTCAAAAAAAAAAAATCCAACCTAAATTTACTTGTTTATTCATTTTGCCCCAGTAAGTTCGTTCATTTAACGTTAAACCACCAACAAGTTTACCGTACAATACAAATTTTTTTTTTTTCGCGTCCCCACTTAAATCTTGAGTATACAGACGGCAAATTCAGATGCTGTTAAATACCAAAAAATCTTTAACGGTTTTTATCCTTGCGTACATGTTTCAAATTAGGCAACACGGCTAAACGAAGGGTAAAGTACGAGGGGCAGTACAGTAACTTTGACTCACTGTTCACTAGTCTAAGGTTTCAGTGTGGGCGTGGGCCGGCCCAAGGTTATTGGATCCCTTGCTGCGGCTGCGAAAGGACCAATCATTCCTTCGCGGCACATCAGACAAATAAGCCGTCTAAACTGTTTCTTTATTCAGCAGCCGGTTTCTGATTAGTCATTAATTATGTTATTATCCCATTAATCAACCTTAAACAAAGGTGACGCGGGATGTCAAGTTGAGCGGTGCGGGTACCACTTGACTTCCACGAGCCTAATTATGGAAAGAAGACTTGCTCTGGGGGCCTCTTTCCAGCATTTAATGATTGGATGTAGGTTTCAAACAGTTATAATCCCGTCGTGTAGCTTTTAATGAAATTCATATCTCTATTTATTCATTGTGCTAATTGATGACCAATGCCCCCCATATATACGTAATTCATTAGCTATTTTAAAATAATCTAAAAATACCACGATATTTTTCATCGAGTGTTTTGGGAACACCCGGCATGTCATGCATAGAATTTACTATTTAAATGCACGTACTCGTATATTTATTTTTCCACTTGATTTGGGTTATTTTTCTTTTACGATTTAAGCTCGTTTAGAGGAAGTAGAGTAAGCTTACTACAGGTACACTCAATCGATTAAAAGGTACTATGGCACCATTTTTTAATTTTTTTTCACTGCAAGTGTAATTTGAATCTCCACCTATAATTCAAAGAAGGATTTGGCCATTGAATCAAATTCAGTGATCGATAGATAGCTCTCGTTTCTATCTTTTCAATAATTCGGGAATATGATTCTCAATGTACGTCCAAGTTGACTCAAAATATGACTCACGTGATCGAGTGTTCATTACAAGAAAAAAAAAAAAGTTTATCTCAATCACACGAAGGATATCTTGTTGAGAGATCTACGAAAACAGCCATTTCTCCTGTGCTACGAAAGGATTCCCTCAAACCAATTGGGGCCGTATACAACAAACGATGACTCAATGGGCCATATTAAGGAAAGGAAAGAGTACTTTTGTTTGTTTCATGGTCAAAGTAAAGTTGACCCGTAGACGGGAATTGAAAATTGTCTTTACATGGACGAGATCTCCAGCCTCCGTTAATACTGTCCAAAGGGTCACTTTCTTGCTGAATGCATTAGTGCTTTTCTTGAACTTAAATTAATACTGGGATTAAGGCTAACACGTTTTTGTTAGGTGCTGTTTGCTTTGCCTGGCTCAATACCATCATTGAGCTATAAACTCAATTGACCCGAAATCTGATTTCTTAGGGGGTGGCATTATTGAATGAATGATTAGTCGTTAGGGCAAGAAATCGTAACAGGAATTTCCTAATGAATAAATCATTTGCCGGTTTGTACACTAATCAGATTTTGGATTATGCTTCATCAGTTTGTGCAGAGACACATGTAATTGTACGTTCTGTTGTTGGATGCAAAATTTGGCCATAAAATGACTCATTTCAGACACTAGTGGTTTGGCTGGGCATATATATATATATATATATATATATATATATATATATATATAAGATTAGTTTGTACTTGATTTCACGTAAACAGCTGAAATGGGAATTCTTTTGAACTTAGTATATATGGTTAATGTTACCTAGGACATTTGCTTTTGTCTTAAGTGAAATAGCACTAATTAATATAATACGATTGATTACTAGCACTAATATGAAATTAAGGTCCTAAACTAAACCTGTGAGAAAAGACTGCAGTGAACTCTGTACAGCAGTTTATTCCATTTGTTCCCTGAGTTAGTAAAATGCTCATAGCGCACGAGCCACTTACAAGGAAACGTACATTGAAAATAAAAAACAATAAGATTGTCGACCACTCACATAATGGATGGTTTCACTGAATGACATTTGAGATTAACTAAATTGACATTCATCTAGTTGATCATACAGTAGTATTGTTGTCATGTTAACATGGTACAGGAATCAGTTTAATTAGTGGAATCATATTACGTACAAACTCGTAGCCAGCAAGGAAGATGGTGTGTTTAATTATAAAAACGTGCACGTACAAATTAATTAAGACCGAGAGACTTCATATTAGAGGGTGCATGCATGGCAATGATGATAATTGGTGTTTCATTTCATAAGAGATCCAGAATGGTCGAGTGAAGAAGGGATTAGCAAAGACAAAACACTCAATAGATACCCAAAACCATAAACTAAAGGACAAGTAATCTAAGTAATAACTACTCTCTATAAGTAATACAACATGCATTGATCTTCGTTCGTTTTCTCGAACTCCGACATTTTTACCGTTGATTTGCCAGTTGTGATTTTTAACTCGATCCACTTCGCAGAAGGAATGAAGTCAATGGACATCTTCCCCAAGATGGCAACTAATTAGTGCTCCCCCTTTGAGCCACCCAACTGCAGAAAATCAGTACCTTTCTTTGCGTCCTGTTCTGTATATCGGCTTCCAGTTCCGCCCAAGTCAAAACCCATCATCGACCTTACCACCTCAATCAAGTTATACCCGCAGAATCATGACCCTATAATATAATGAGGAGAGCATAAGTCTATCGATCTCCTTTATTTGTTTATTACTTACTTTTGCCTCTTACCATTGGAAGGAGAGTGCTTGTACTATTGTTTCGGATTTTTATTACTATCAAATATACTTGGGAAAAAATCCCTTAATTTTCTCAAGAAAATTTACGTGTTTCTCAGCTTCAGATCAATTTTTCTATCTATCGGTAAGTGCAAAAAATTTCTAGCTAGAACTTCATACACCTCCTTCTTCCCTTTCTTTCATGTGTATTCTTTTTTTTTTTTGGGGGGGGGGGGGGGGGTGGGTTGGTTAATAAATCTTAAGCTTGGGGAAAGCTGGTTGATCAGCTGTGTAACTTTGGGGTGTGTTTGTCCATGTATAACTACAGCCTGATAAAGGGACTCAATAGGGATATTTCTCAATTTGTTAAGAGTGCTACATACATACATACATACATACACACATACACTTTTGTTGGATTCTTGCCATTTTCTCCTACAAAATTTTTAATGAACCAATTTTTCAATCGTAATTTTACCACATATACATTAAATTGGTATAATATATTTTTCTATAAAAGTTTCAACAAATAGCAATGCAGATAATAGCAAAATTAATTGTATTAATTTTAGCAATCCAAACTGCAGAAAATTAGCTAAAGCACCTTAATTAATTGTATGATTGCGTACGTAAATTGGCACCACCATTTACATTCATCTTTTTTGTCTACCGTCGCAGCAAAATTCTTGAAAGCACATTCTAATGAACAGTACACAATAATAACAATGCATAAGTACGGCTGGTTCAGTCCGGTAAAGCAGTACTACCACAATAGACGATTAATTACAGCCAACTTGCTTTGGCAGTAATTTAATTCTTTTCTATCCGCAACCATTTAATTTAATTAACGAGTTAGACCCCCAAGCTGAACATTTAAGGGGAAGAAGGAACTAGCTAGACTCAAGATTTAGACAGGAGACTGCTACATCTGTAAGGAGAGCGGGCTGAGAAACAGTAAGGCACGTGAAGCCCCTCCATGTTTGGAAGATTTGAGTGCAGCAGCCCTCCTAACAATCCTAGCTACTAAATTAATCAAAATCAACCTGCAAAACTCGTCCTTCTTGTTAACACTCACGTACGTACGTGCATGCAACTAGTTTCCTTGCATGACTTGTGCAAGTAAATTGTTTTTCTCAAGTCAAATTCTTACTTAATCCTTCCATTATTGGATTGATATGCATGCACTACTGCTGCAGCAGTTCCATTTGACATTTCTGGAGTCAGTCAGTCTCTCGCCATTTCGCCTTTCACTGGGTATTAGCTTAGCGATGGTTCTCTCCTAAACAACGAAAAGAACGCACTCGGAAAGAGAATGCTATTGACCAGAGTTTTAATCTGCTAACTAATAATGACAATCAATAGCTACAATTATGGCAAAGTGCTGGAAAAAAAATACTCATTCGAATGTGTATATTTCTGCTCTTCTAGCTACAGTTTTAAAAAAGCATCATGTAAGCCTAAGGAAGGAAGAGGAGCCCTTACTTAGGTGAGCTGAGCGAAGCGAAGAAATGGTGGCCTGGCGGGGAGCGAGCGAGCGAGCGAGCGAGCTTGAGGTCGCCGGAAGGAAAGAACAGGGGGACCGTTCGGGCCCATGTCTACACAGTCAAAGACAAAATTACAGGCCGGTTTTTGGATTTGGGGGAAACCCCAGAAAAATGCTGACGCATCCAACGTTTGAAAAGTCCGCTTCCGGCGCCTTTTATGCTGCTTTTCACGGTCAGGGCGCTGACACGTGCCCCCATGTGATGTCGACGTGGCTCCCGGTTCCAACTTCAGTTCGGGCTTAGGAACTTGGGAAATCCCATCTCCTCGACTCTGACTCTACGATCACGATTGAGCTTGACAAGAATACTGCGACTAACACATGAATCCATAATAGTCATTTCTTAATTAAGAAGAAATATTAGAGTAAATAATACACAATTATTCGATTCTCAGACTCAATTAGTTCGAATTCGAGTCAAGTGTTTAACTGCCGGCAAAGTAAGGAAATTATTGAAGCATGAGTGGAGAACCCACCAGCGAAAAGGCTGCAAACTGTTACAGTGTGTTACTCCTCCAAATCAAAACAACTCATGAAGCAAATAATTGTTGCAACTCAAGAAAGAACTTTATGGTTTTCTTGATTATGTATGTACCCATTAATCTTTCTGTGGCGAAGTCCAGATCATTTTGTTCTCCGATATTTGAGTGGGGATCAGACTACAGATAATACTCTCAATGGTCATTATTGTGTAGCTCTAAATCGAGAAAAAGGGCAGTACTTGACTATGAAATTAGTTTAATTTCTTGGTGGCAAAATAATGGTCCAGCACTCGTGTGCATGAACCCTTTTGCCTGCCTAAATTACAAATTCCGTACCCTGTAGTCTGTACCACAGTGCAAATAAAAAATATTTTCACAGGTTCAGTAGAAAAAGATGCAACAGTAGTCTATAGTATACAAATGTTGCTGGACATCAAAAGGAATGGGTCACAAATACAATACCCCATACAAAAAGCTAATAGTAGTATAGTTTTTTAAATGAAAAGAAGCGACAACCAAAGCTCTAAATCTGTCTTTTTGTTTTTTCTTTCTTTCTTTCTTTCTTCATGGGGAGCAAAAACGGATTTAGAAGCAGCAACACGGGGTGGTGGAGACTGGAGACTGGAGACTGGAGACTGGAGAGGGTCTTGACCCCCGGATTTTCCGGTCTCCACCACCGATTCAATTGCTGCTGCAAAGATTGCAGATTGCAGACACCACAAAGGCTATCCAGATACTCGTGTCTGTCTTCGGGTGGTGCTAACGAAACGAAGGATCCCATTTCAATTTATTAGATGCAATGGAACTGGTCTCAATTCATTCATTAATAATAACACGAATGTCCCATGCAATGCACCCAACCAATTGTTTCTTTTTCCTTTTCCTTTTCCTTTTCCTTTTCCTTTCTTCCCCCCAAAAAACCAAAAAGAAATTCTTTACACAAAAAAAAAAAACCAAAAAAGCGTTGACGATCTTGTTTATGGATTAATTTTTGATATACTGATAGCAGTGTATGATGCACCGCTATTAAATTAAATTTGAATGTATGAAAACTAATTTCAACTTAAATTTGTATGAAACTCAAGTTTTACACACACATATATATATATATATATATGTATGTATGTATGTATGTATGTATGTTGTAGTATTTATTGTCGGGAGTTATGAATGAGTGCTAGTACCAGGCATATGCACAACTCATCGAAGATGGTTAATTAATTATGCTCCCCGATAATTGTGGCCCATCCATTTATTAGGATACATAACGAGTCTAGCTAGTTGGCATATTAGCCAGCCAGTGCTGTAGATATATATACATACGTGGGCAGATATGCTTATAGAGTCTGTTTTTTTTTTTTTTTTTTTTCCTGTGGTTTTTCCAAAGATGCTCATGGGATCCAAGTAAAAATTTAGACAGATTCAGGGGGAACACGTAGCCATAGTGGGATGCTCGTGGTCTTGTGTCATGCACTGTAATTGGACTCACTTTCATTATGAGAAGATGGGATATGGGGATGGCAGACCTATAAAAACTACAAGTATTATTACCGGCCACCTAGAACTAGAAGAGGCCTTAAAAACTGGATGTGCACTTGTATCATTCACTCACCAGTCACCACACACTACTACTACTACTAGCGTTTATCCATCTGACTCAAAAAAAAAACAAAAACAAAAGGTGATGTAAGAAAGGCTACAATATACAATAATAATATGTTCTGCGGAATTTCGTAGCAAAAAAGTGGCATACAAAAAAGCCCTTTTGAAGAAGGAAAGTTTGAGTCGTTGGTTGGCACGCGGCACCAAGAATTAAATCTGAAAAGTGGCCTCCTTCTGAGCTGCCACGTGCCAACGTCTACCTGTTTTTTTCACTGGCGGAAGGATGAGTAGAAAAGAAGCTAACACTTCGCTTCTCATAGTTATAGTTTACAAAAATGACTCTTACCGTCTTTTTGCAATTCACATCCTTTATATCTTCGTTGCCACCGTTATGTTTTATTTTGTTTAGATTCAAAAGGAGATTCTGATTCAAAAACCTGACCTTTCAGTTACACCAACTTCATTGTCCAAGGATCAAGCTTGAATTTCATTTTCATGATTTTTTGCTCTATTTTTCCTTGTCTCATTTTTTGCACGCACAACCTCCTCCTGTTTTCTCTTGAAGGAGCCACCACCAGTGTAGATGAAGCAGCATGGGATCAAATTTTTCATACCAGACTTGGACCGTTCTTAGAGATCCCCACCACAATTCCTCCAATTGGGCCATCTGAACCCAAGGTGTTTCTGGAACTAAAAGAATTTAGAGCGTGCTTTGTTGTGAATTCCCAGCCTCCAAGAGACATGACACCTGAATTTGGGCCATCTGACTTTGACCAAACATATTACAACCATTCTTCTTTAGCTTTGAACCCCCATTCAAGACTAACCAGGCCTAATAGCCCGAAACACCAATAGTCCAGATAATGCTTCGTTTTCAAGCCATATTGGACTGGACCAATGTTCAATTCCCTCCGCAAGATCGCTTTTCCTTTTCTAAGTCACACGCCTCTCTCCCATAAAGACGAGAAACATTTAGGTTGCCTTTCCACTGAAGTCAACAAGCTTAACATCTAATCTCACAAATCAAACATTTCTTTCTCTATATATGCTTTTTGATAGGATTAAATTTGACCTGCTCACCACCACAAATCAAGATATGCCCTAGAGCCCTTTACACAAGTTCTTATAAATTGCTCACCAATACATTGCATCCACAAGCAGATGCACAACCTTTTGTGCAAAAAGGTGCACATCCTTGCTAACTGATGTTAGGAAGATGCAGGGCATCTCAACGATCGATCTGGCATTTAAGGAGATTTTGAAGGCTTAAAATGCAAAAAATATTCAAGGTTGCGAGCAAGATTTAATTGATCTCGACCCATTAAGCCCAGTTTTAATATGCTCACATCCTAATGTCAACTGCAGTCCCATCAGGTGCCAAAACTGATTACGCCCAATTAGACACTCATTCCCAACGCAAGTTCAAACCCTTTCCCGTAACTCCAGGTCTCCCCGGAAGTAACCTTTTCTGTGCGTTGCAAACTTGCAATTTAGTCTTGTCTATGTTTACCAGGAGCCAAAAATTGAACGTTACTCTTTTCCGTCGGGAGACTGAGGATCAAACCACATAACCATGATTAAACAATTCTAAAAAGATTACAAACCAGAAAGAGAGTTTTTGAGGCAGGATTCCGTTGTTTTCTCTTCAGTCCACTCAATATAAAGAACATATTACACTTCATTTTGCAGGCCATATCATAGATAAGAGTTTAATTTCACAACGGAAAGGAACCCTCCCATGACGCTACTACAGCTGCTCTGCTAACCCATGGCATACTTTTGGGTCCAGCTCCGTGCAGTTGTCTCATACTTGTTTCGATCGGTCTTGTACATATGAGCAATTTCTGGCACGAGAGGATCATCAGGATTTGGATCTGTTAACAGAGAACAGATGGACAGCAACACCTGGAAGCAACCAAAAAAAATCTCGGTCAGTCAACCAAACATTCTCCATCTAATTTCTAATATCTAAACAATCATGATTACTTTTTCATTCAGTTCATGCATTGATAGTTCCCTACTTCAGGAAGGGGTCCCAGGGGATTGATGGATCATTGTTAGCCCACATTTCCTCAACTATGCAGCACTGAGTAGTAACTCAAAGAAAGCCTTTCTTGTTTTATACCATAAGGCATTGATCCATGTAGTCGACATGTATAATCATGTTTAGAGCACTTGAGAGATTCCCACAGGATAAGGTGCTAGTAAATTAGGTAGCTTAAAGCTCCCAAGCTGATGCAATTACACAACTGCAGTGTGCTTAAAACAAATCAATAATAGATCACGAAGCCCAATCTGATAAACAACTTAGGGCAGCCAATAATCAGGTAAAGTCCAATTAAGGTGAAAAGAAGACGATTAAGCAGACAATGAACTACTAATTCATGTTTCTTCTTGAGTTATTTCCCAATAGCAACAGATAAGGGACACAGAATGTAGAGGCATATAGAGGGAACTTCAAACAGATGACAGCGATGCATAGGGAAAAGAAATCTCTAGAAATGCATAACAGCTCAGCAAAAGGAAGGGTTGCTACAGAAAGGCAGAGGAATCTCTTGAAATGTATTATAGATTACTAGAAAAATAGCCATGGAATCTTCAAGTCTATGTTGCATGCACAAACAAAGTCCTCATCAAGAAATTAAAACACAAATGTGCGGCACCTTTTTCACAGAAGAGAAAAAACCAAATTGAGAAAGAACACACACCTTTGAGATTGTAAGAGCTGGGCTCCACTGTTCCTTCAAAATATCAAGGCAAATGCTTCCATTGCTGTTAATATTCGGGTGAAAAACCTTTGTCCTGAAAGCCACCTACAAAAGTAATCCCAAAACAATCAAAACCACTGAAATCCTTGAGCAATAACAATATCCATGTACAACAACATCCCACGAGTCAACGGGATGGTCTTCAAGAAACAAATAAAAGCAACTACAGCATTAACTTTTCAATTGCAACTTCATTATGGTTGGAAAGATCAAGAGTTTTTGCAAGGAACAGATAATGGAGAACACCATATACAATGTTGTCAAAACAGTATGAAGAATATGGGAATTCCTCGAAACCCACAAGGAAAACTTGCGTTAATGCTGCTATGTGTATGCACTAAACTTGTGTGAACAAAAGTTTAACAACTGAAAAATTCTTCTTTGAGCTTAGTTATGTGGGAAAAAATGAATATAATAAACATGGTAAAGACAACAATTCTGTAAGTTTAAGAAGGTATGATACATTAGAGATAAAATATCTGGTATCCACAAACTGCCTATAGCATTAGCCTATGTACGAAAACAATAAGGGCAGCATATCTGATGAATCTTCATCACAGGGAGCAAGATTTCCGAGAAAATTTTTGCAGTTCCTGAAAAAACCCTTGTTCCACTCAATAAACCATCAATAAATACATCAAAAACAGACAAGCTCTTCAGGTACCTTAGGTGGTTTAAATGGGTAATCTGGCGGAAAATGAATGGTAACAAGAAACACTCCACCAGCGTAAGGACTCTCTGGTGGACCCATTATGGTCGCTTGCCAATGAAACATATCTTCAGCAACTGGGCCTAGAGAAACACAAAAAACCTATATTGAAGATAAAAGAACAAACTTGTACACAAAACATAAATACCAAAGGGACCATATGGATTAGGTGTTTTTCGGGGTTCTTTTCAAGAAGTTTACTGTGACACCATATATCAAAAACTTTACTGTAGCATTGTATATTGAGGTGTTTTTAAAATTTTAAATTTTTTGGAACGTTTTTAAAAAATTTAAAGATTATCTCTCCCTCCACCTCCCCCTTCATAACCACCCCCAGCCACCTGCTACCCCCCTCGTTCCCCCTTCTCTCCTCCCTCCCAGCACCACCTCCCTCTCCACTTCCTCCTCTCCCCCTCCCCTCTTCCTATCTTCACCCCCCTCCCCAACCCTCCTCTCCACCCCTCCCCCCATCCCCTATCCTCCTCCCTGGCGACCAGAATCAGCACGTTATCCATAACAACAATCAGCAGCAACCTTTTCTTTTTCTCAGTTGAATTTCTTTTCCTTCACCTTTGGAAAGGGGGTGGGGGAGGTATACACATTGGGGCAAAACATTTGACTTCTACATCATACTGCATATATTTAAAATCACATTACATATGGCAAATCTTTCTGACTGCACAAAACTGTAGCTACAGATATGCTTCCTCCCAGACCCCCAACATATATCATAAGAATCAAATTTCAAGCACTTAAACGATGAAAACATGCATTAGCTACAAATTTCAAAGCTTGATCTTGATGGGATGCTTCATAGTCTCTAATTAAATTAAACTGGATTTATGTTCATATCAGTAGGTTCTCTAAAGTGACGAAGGAATGCGTGCCCGCTTCGAACCACAGGCCATGTCTGTGTCTCTCATGTACACGCACTTTCTATGAGGGCATAAGCGTCAAGAAAACTGAGGGATATTTGATAGCAGAAGCAGGATAAAAAAAAAAAAAAAAAAAAAGTCCAGTCCGACTCTTTAGAATATCCAGGTATTAAGAACAAAGACCCTAAACAGTAAAGGAAGAATCTTTTAAACAAACAGGGCGCCAGAAAAATCCAATCTTTTTCCTAAAATTAAAACAGATAGATTAATGACAAGGAAAAAAGGGGACGAATGGAGGGCGATCTAACCAGCGCTGCAAGAGGTAGGAGGATCCTTCTGGAGATCCTTGAGCTCTTTCAAGATCCGCTTGGAAGCCATCACTCAGCAAAAACCCTACCTCTCCCTCAAAAAATTAAACCCTAGATCAACCACCACAATAAAAAATACATAGCATAAACAAAAAGATTTACACGCTCACGCACACCGTAACAAACAAAATCACAAAAGAAAAACTTATGGTGATTGATTGGAGATATACTTACAGAGAGAAGATCCTCTCCTTTGGCCCTTCGGGAAATGGGACGAGAGAGAATCTGGAAGGGGAGGATTTTTCAATGTAAAAGAAACTGGAGTTTTTATAGATAGACTATACACGGCACTCCACCCACCCCACTCCTAGCCCCGCACTACACACTTCTCCAGCAGCCCCCCCCCCCCCCCCCCCCCCCCCCCAAAACACAAAAAAAAAAAAAAAAAAAAAAAAACCATTTTCATCTTTTATGCTATTGCTCACGCGATTACTAGCTCTCAGCTGGTCCCACTTCTACATCTTTTCTGTTTGGGTTAATATCAACATACGCCCCAAAGTATCTCTAATTTTCGTTTTTGTCATCTTAAACTATCAATTTGTATGTTATACTCATCAGCCACAAACAAGTTAGTCAAAAAACGTACAAGTTCAAAAATCTTCTTTTCATTTCAAAAAAAGAAGTGGATAAGTTACTGTGCATCTTACTGTTTTACAATAATTTTTATGTCGAATTTTTACTTACCAGCAACTAATTCAGTATAAATAATCATTGCATTATGCCGTTAATTTTAACTGATGTTTATAGTATAATACAACTGTATGTTATTATTGAATTTAATTAAGGTACAAAATTTGGAAAGAAAATACAAGAATTTGGAACTTACATGGTAGAGGAAGCTGAAAGGAAAGTTGGTCAAATTTGCTTACAACTCATCATATATTTCCAAGGACCATGAGGATTACCTTCAAAAGAAAAAGAGGCAACGAGGGGGGAAGAACCTTCACACATACATTAAGGAATGTAGAACATATTATTAGTTTTAGGGGGAATTTTGTTATTCTTTTAATGGATGAAAAAAAAAATTGCTTGTTCTTGTCTATGAATTTACTCGCCTATCTTCAAATTTCCTTGAAATGAAAGGTTATATTAGTAATACGAACGAAAATCACATTTATCTATGAATTTATTGAACCTTTGAATTTTTTTTAAAATCTTCCGTGTCGTCAAATTCAAAATTCAAAATTTGAACCTGACATATAGGGATGGAAAAAGCACGGAGATGAGTGGAAGGATGATTTTTTTTCTATAAACTTATTGCCTGATATTTTAGATACATAATTTTGCTACAATAGCTTTCGAAAGGATAAGAAGCAATATCATCGATAATTATTAATACTCCAAGTCCACGATGCAAGGGAATGCTATTTGGTACTTCAAATAGACTAGATCTCCGTCTAATTTTTTACTTTTTCAATTATTTGGTGTAGTAGGAATATTTGCCTTGTACTTCAGAAACAAATCTGTTTGGATCCCCTATTTTTGGAGTATTTTTCAAAAACTAGTTTTTCAAATATAACAAAAATTTTTAAAAAAATACTCTAAAAGGTAATCTAAAAATTAATTTAAATTTTCTTAAAATTTTAAAAAATACCTCAAAATATATTCTAGAAACTTTTCTATCTTTAAATATCCCAAAATATTTTCTAAAAATATTTTCTAAAAACTCTTGCTACAGCAAAATTTTTTAAAAACACTCCAAAAAATAGCTAATCCAAACGAAAATTTTAAGGATATTATTATTGACAAGACTTGTCTCCAGTTTTGGTTTTTTTTTTTTTTTGCCCTTTTAGCCTTAATTAATATGCGACAAATGCTTTTGACCAGCACACTCGACTTCAACTGATGTCCTTTCCCCTTTTTTATCGATTGTAATTCTTTCATGACCTGTTCTGCGTCTGACTCCGGCGCTCAGCTAGCGCCTGCTCAGTGTTCATGCCATTCCCCGACTCGTATCTTATGAAACAGGAAAAAAGCCATCAGTATTATGTAATTCTGCAAATATGTACTTATCAAACACAAGCACGTCCCTTTTACCTGATGCTAATCAGCGACGTTATTAATTCTGTAATCAAGAACCAAAGTTTCTGACTCCTGTAGCTAATATTTGCAGAAACATGGGCTGCATGTAAACGAAGTACTAGTAACAAAGATGGCATGTGAAGAGAGTGAATATGATTAACTGACGATCCCAAACTTCGATTGTACAACCAAAAATAAGAAAATCAAAATAGGTGCCAATGGCACGGATACTAACCGATGCACAACCCAATCCACCTCTACCTTAAACTGGGAATAGGTTAGTAAAGTCTCAAGGATAGTCGTCATTCACACGGGCAGTGAACAGAACATTTTCAGCACGATGCAGAATGATGCATCGTGTTGCAGAATCGAGTTACACGATTAGGCACTTATCTTCAGCTTGACAAATCCGTCTCGGATACCCCCACCGGTGGGGTTTGTGAAGAATTTCCACTCTTCAGCTCGCCAGATGATCTATTTCGAATAGCTGTTGGCCGGACATTCGCAATCATTTTAGCAACCTCTGACATTTTAGGTCTCTGATCCGGCATTCTCACCACGCATGCCATAGCTATCTGTAACATCTCCACTAGTTCCTCCTCTATGTTTGGATACCTTAATAGCTCCAGGTCAAACACCTCTGCTGTCCACTCTTCTCTAACTACTGAGTGAACCCAGCGGACCAGGTGTACAATCTCATCCCCACTGGTCGTATGGATAGGTGACTTGCCAGTGAGGAGCTCAAGTAACATCACGCCAAAGCTGTAGACATCAGAAGACTGGGTTGCTTTCCGAGTGTCCATCACTTCCGGGGCACGATAACCAGCAGCACGAGCGATTGGTGGGGCCAACGAGCTCATCACTGTTGACAGACCAAGATCTGATACGCAGCCGTATTGCCGAGAGTTGAGAAAGATGTTGGAGGACTTGACATTGCCATGAACTAGCTTTCCACCATTCTCAATGTGGACTCGAGCAATGCCTCTTGCCGCACCAACGGCTATCCTTAGTCGGGTTTCCCAATCTAAAGGAGGCCTGTTTTCTCCTCTTTTTCCTGTAACATTACATTTGCCATTAAAATCAGTCACCCAAGTCATCTTCCAATTGCATATTAGAGGCAATAGCAATGCAAACCAACAAGGTTCATGCATAGACTTGCTCGTATTTACCCAGTATTGTGAAGATAAAACATAATATTCAATGACCTGTGAGAATCAAGCTCAAAAGCAGTCTCAAAACTTGTTCAAGACTGTAGCACACAAATAATTTGCAGCTCATAGCGGCTTGCCGCACCTCATAGTCGATAGAATCGCTTCTAATTTTTTACAGAAAAACTGAAACACGGAAAGCCAGAACCACAGTACAGTTTATATTGCATTCAGAAACAAAGGAGATTAATTCTCTGAAAGCTACAAGAAGAAAACATCAATTTATCTGCATTTTGTTGAATATTAACCAAATCAATTGGCTCAAACTCGAAAAATTATTGACAGCTTCTAGGATTATAAAGTTTGTCTTTACATGCACCAGACAATCTTCCTTGTTGAACAATAATCTCCCAAGTAGTGGTCCATCTAGGGGTATAGTCAAGCTAAAACCAGGCAACATTAGCGTAAAGGAACCAATGTCGAGTGGACACGTTAGCGTAATCTGAACAGTGAAGCTAATTTCAAACGGACACGCTAGCAATAAAAAGACTAAGAAACCAGCGATTGTGCTTGGCTTGAGAAAAATATATGCTTATCCAAAGTAGGTAAGGGAATATACACAGAATGGTGACACTATCGATCAGTACAATACAATTCCCCTGCCCCACAGAGCTGTTAGCATCACAATTTTAGGCCACCCACAAAAACCACTCACGATCTCATGTTCGACTTCTTGTAGGCTAAATAACCGTCCAAGCTGGAAAGAGGATATTGAAAAACATTCCAACTTATAGCTATGGCCCTATGGCCCCCATTCCACCTACAGCTAGCTGTCACATAAAAATTAGTAATTGGTGGAATGCGACTTGACAGTTTGAAATTTGAAGATCCAGTCCCTAATTGTCATTTTTCCTTCAGCTCATAACTTCATTTGCAATGCTCAATGAGGAAATGGCTAGTTGCATTACAGAAAAAGCTTGCAGGTACGCAGAATCACATAACCTCACATGTTTTTAACAGGTATAATGTGTTGGCAAAATCAAGTAAAATTTTCAACAGTCCAATTGACCATTTTTAGTTCACAAATTTTCTTTGAGCATGCAACAGAGAAATCTTATATGTTAACTGTTAACAAATCAAGGCCAAGAAGACAAAAGAGAGGAACATACCATGTAACATCGCAGCAAGACTTCCTTGACTGTGATAATCATAGACCATAAGCTTCTCATCCTTTGAGTAGTAATACGCTCTTAGCTCGATGACATTCTCATGCTTTATGCTCCCCACCACCCCCATTTGTTGCTCGAACTCCCTTTTTCCAACTCCCACCTCCTTCAGCCTCTTCACCACCACCATGGTTGCATCCTCCAATATTGCCTTGTAAGCAGTACCAAATGTTCCCTTCCCCAACACCTCGGCAGAAGCCCTTAACAAGTCCTCCAAATCGAATGCATAATTACAGCCCTCAAAGAAAACTAATTTATTATTTGCATCTTGACTCCTGGAAATCACTTTCTCCGGTGACATGTTTCCTTTCTCAAGCTTGCCAGGAAAACCATCCTCAATTTTCCTCCTTAACAAGCAAACAAGCAACAGAAAAGCAAAACCTAGAAGCCCCAGAACACTAACAGCAATTATGATTCCAAGCAAAGCCCTCTCACTCAATTTCCCAGTATTCTTAGACTTCAAAATTGGTTCTTTAGGAAGTGAAACAGCAGGTGAGCTAGTAACAGAATACTCCAACAGAGATGCATTGTTTCCAAGAAAAGCAGATTTTGGAAACTTTTGCAAAGATTTAGGCACAGCACCACTGAGATTGTTGTTTGACAAATTGAGTAGCTGCAAATTAGGCAAATTCAAGTCTGGAATTTCTCCCAAAAGTGAATTATTAGCAAGATTTAAAGAACTAAGCTGCCTCAAACTAGAAATAGAAGAGGGAATGCTGCCATTGAACCCATTATTAGAGAAATTAATACCAGTAAGATTTTTCCAAACAGAAAAATCCCGAGGCAGAGGACCTGTGAAGTTGTTAAACTGAAGATAAAGATATGACAGGTTCCTAAGTTTACCCAAGTCCAAAGGGAAAGTTCCATTGATGAAATTGGATCTGAGGCTCAAGATCTGCAATGCTGATAAACGGCTAAGTGTATTTGTTGGAATAGGGCCGTGAAAGCCAACCCCGGGTAATCTTAACGATATTACTCTTGAACCATCTTCATTACAGCTCACTCCAGTCCAGTTCTTGCAAACTGGAGAGTTCTCGTCCCAGTTCAAAGACCTCAAATGGGGAAGCTTTTTTTCAAAATCAAGCAATGCTTGCTTGTCATTGTCCACCAGAGTAGCCCTGACGATCCCTTGTGACAGCAAAAACAATGCCGACGAGATTAAGGAGAAAATGTACAATCTTTGTCTCTCCATGTCAAGATTGCTTCTTTGGGTTCAAAGTAAACTATTTCAAAGAACACATTTTTCTGTTTTGATGCATCTATTGAAGCTCAAACAAATGAACGCAGGCAAGGATTAATATAGTAGATGAATAAACAACACAAGAAGAAGTTGAGGAAGTGAGGAAACGAGTCAAATTTCAAGACTGGTGTCGGGGAAAGTGATGTGGGATTCTGAGAATGGGCTTGGAAAGAATTGGAGGCCGCAGGGTTTGAAACAAGGCATTGGGTCAAAGGGGATATTTTAAAGGAAGATGTCTGGGTTTAGAATCAGAGCTTTTCTTTTTGTTCTTTGCTCTTTTACTTTCGGGTTGAGTGCCAAAACCAAGTATAGGAGAGTACTTTTTCCAGAATGAGAGAGGATAAAAGGCCTGCTTTTCCTCGCGATAAAGAGAGCCATTTTCATTTTTTTGGTGGGAAATCAGACGAAAAAAAGAAAAGAATCCCAAGACCTTAAATTTGTCCTCTTTTTTTTGGCTTTAATTTAAATCACATGTTTCTACAATTTTTTGAACTCAATCCTTGCCCATGATTTAATTTTTGGCGGTTGTGGGGCTAGGATTTTTCTACTGCTTTTATTTCCTGTCTACACAATTCTTTTGACAATTAGCCGGTTTCTGGACTTCTTTCTGATATAGAATAAAAATCGTTTTCATTTTCGCCTTCGAGATATTAAAACAATCCTAAAGAATATGAAGAATTTAGCTGTAAAACTCAAGAGCTTCAGAACCAGAAAATTTAATGCAATATGACTCGTCAAATTCATGGGTCCTAGGCAACGAGGATAACGTTGGCGCCCTGCAATTAGTCGATTTTGTTAGAAATTTGAAGAGAAGAAAGACATTTACAAGAGGACAGAAGAAGAAAAAATACAAAAGAAATCCTAAACAACAAACATGAAAATGCCTGGTCGGCATATGAAGCATTGAACAACGAGAACTATGCAGGCTAGAGCCTAGAATAGAAGTAATGGTACAATACGTAGAGGCATAACCATTCTGCTGAAAATGTAATGGGGCCTGGTGTTTAAGAATCTTGAGATGATGCTGCACAAATTGGACGACTGTAAATGCTGCACGTCTTTAGAACGCAAGAAACTATCGGACGACTTATCTACGATATGATGGTGGCCACATCCTTCTGGTAAAGAATGGTGTAAATCTACGGACACATCATGAAATATTTACGGAGTCATGAACTAGCTTAAGTAAGTTTAAAACCCTGATGATTATGATAAGAAGAATCATTTTTGACTCGTTGCTTTGACATGAGTAAAATGTAGAAACGTTCTTGGTTGGTAATGATAACACGAAGTTCCCCAGAAAAAAAAAAAAGAAAAAATTCCACTATTCAAAGTTTATTTATCTGTCTGTTTTTTTTAAAAAATAATCGTCTGCTGCTAAAAGAATCTCTGTACTAGTATTGTGACAGCCGTATGAAGCACTAGTAAATTTGATCATCAAAGTACAATAAATAGGTGAAAATTTGGAAGTATCACTTGATGCTGAGGGATAGAGTTAATGGTGGTGCATGTGGAAAAATTAATGTGCCTTGGTATTGGATGGCCATGCAGGGATAAGCTCCGTCCGAGAGCAAAAGCGGGACCGGAATTTATGGCATTTGTTGTCAGTCGGTTTGTTCTGTGTCTTGACTCTTTGATACAGTTATGCTACTACTGGTTAGGAAAGTCGGAGGAAGAAGAAGAAGACTACAAAAACGCATAGGGTGGGGGACTGCCGGACGCAACAAGAGGATATTTTGACAGCCAAAAAAAATATATATATATATATATATATATGTAATGTAATGATGGTGGTAGCTTTAGTGGCTTCCTAGGCCTAATCAGCCATCGATGGGGCGGTTTTGTGGGCGTTGCATAGCACTTTGTCTTCATGCTGGCGTCTTTCTCATATGGATGGATTGGTGTCAATTTGCTGTCCCACTCCCACATGGACATGGCCACCTAAGCTATTACCACCACCCAAACTGCGCCCCGGTCCGGCTCCGTTTTCCTTTTCTTCTGTTTGTTGATCTTTCAATCTTTTCTTTCATGATGAAACAGAGTTACGATTAGCAAATCCAAGAACCTTTTCCTTAATTTTCTGCTGGTAAGCATGAAATGTTTACATCTATCTCGCATCTTTAGACGTAGACATATCAAATCGATCGAGGTCTCATCACAACTTTCCTGAGAAATGAGTCTTTTACATGATTCAGCATGGTAACCTGAAAGATCAATTTTACGATTACAATCCTTTTATGTATTTAATTGATTGATGCGTGGCGTAATTTATCATGGTATCTTTGACTGCTGCCATCATATCATACGTGTCGCTTGCCAGCTTTCTTTACAGCAGTTACTTGCTTCCCGACCGACCGAGTTAATTGTAGGATTTGTTTGGCAAAAAAAAAAAAAAATTTCCTATATACAGTAAAATTGCGAGTTTAAACTTAGGATGCATTTGATAAAATTGAAATCTGAATCCATTAAGTTATTGATTTGTTAAATATTAAATCTAATACATTTGTGTTTGTATATCATATTCAGTGATAAGTGAATAGTTCATCACTTAATTTTGAGAGCAAGTTCTGTCCAAAAAATTCAGTGCTACTTAATTAATTCAGATATTCAATTTTTAGTTATCAGACGGCGTGAATCCATTAAGTTTAAGTATTAAATTGACTTATCAAACAGGGCCATATTTTATTTAGATTAGAAGTTGGAATCCTCGCACGTCGCATCGTACTAATAATCTAGAGCACATTTTTCGTAAAAAGGTTGTACATTTGATTACTGGTAACAAAAAACAAATGTTTTGGTTTACAAAAATATTAGCAAAAGATCAGTACAGCTTAGCTTCACAATCAAGTACTAAGTGTTGTTTGTCATCATTCAAGTGAATTATATTATCGCCCATGTGCCTCAAATCCCTATTATTATCGTCAGTGTTGGTTGGTATGAGTACCTAATGATGATAAAACCCAAAAAAAAAAAAAAAAAAAAAAGAGAGAGAGAGAGAGAGAAAAAGAAGCTAACAAAGTTGAGTCCATGGTTGACAAAAACTTTTTTTGAAATCATGGCTAATTGACATTTGTATCAATTCTGGTTATATTTTTCTGGTGTTAATTATTAGAGCGAAGATACATTTTTCACGGATTTACTAAAATGCTTTGGGCATAAATCATCTGACTTCAACTTAATTTTACTCTAAATAAATTAGCACAGAGACCTGGCTTTGAGTATTAGCGGGCATGCATATATAATTAATAAAATAAAAAGGTACATATCCCACGCAGTGACGGAACCAAAAATAATTTCCAGTAGAGAGGGCAAAAACAAATTGTAATTTTTTTCTTGGCTTCGAAATGTAGTACATAATGATAATGTTCACATAAAAGAACTATCCAATCTGTTTCGTTTATAATACAACGCAAAAATAGCATACTTTAATTTATTAACAACATAATAATTTTCTTCCAAAAGAAAAACTTTTGTATCGTTGCTAACCGACTTGCGGTTTTATAATGCACAAGGAAGTAAAATTTTGTTTTATTTTTATTTTTTTTTAAAGAAAAGAGTCACCTCGGTTTTATTGCAAATGGCCACATCTAACTTTATTATTTAACCTAAGCAACGCAATTACTCTTGTTCGATACATTATTAGATAATAATGTAGTTTTCCTTTTGTTGAAAAATCCAAGTAAGTTTTTTTAATAATGTAAAAGGCCTTTGATTTTGACTTTTGTAACATGCCAAAAACCAATGATTTTTATAACAATTTTGACAGTTTCTCAAAATTTTTAGGTATTAGTGGAATTATGCCCCCATTGTAGATTCACCATTGATGGTCTTTTTCAGCAAAAAAAAAATATATATATATATATACCATCTAATTACTTTACAAATTCGACCTACTATTTTGCAGCGTTTGATTGCTATATTATGCTACAAAAAAAAAATTCGAAACCAAATACTATTTAGGTTAAAATAACAAAAATATATACTCATTTAGGTTTAGAGAAGGGAAAAAATTCCATCACACCAGCAAAGCTCAATATATATTAAAAAGAAGAATTTTTCACCAACAATCAGAGTGGCGCAGCGGAAGCGTGGTGGGCCCATAACCCACAGGTCCCAGGATCGAAACCTGGCTCTGATATATAGAGTAGCTTCCACGGTTCCACCTAATCATTTTTTGTCGATTCAGTTTTCGCATTCTTCCAGAGGCCACTTTTTTGGCTTTCAAGAAAATCTCTTCAATTTACCAAACAAATTATTATACAGAAAACAAGCAACTACGAGATATAAAATCTTTAAGATCAAGCCTACAACCGAGCCTTTCATCTTCACAGACCATTTCACGGAGTCAATTTCTTGGATTGGATCAATCCACATACATCTTAGGGGGGAAATAAATTTCCCCCGTCATATTCCGGGTTATTTAACAAACTCACCAGTCATATCTACCTGACAATGTTCTCAAAGTCATGAATCATGAAATTACTATTGATCATGACTTCAGAGGTAACAAGTACAAGTTGCCACCAGCTGAGAAACCACAAGTCAGTTACTAATCAGTGTCCTCCTATCACTTCAGTTTTTCCAGGACAAAATTGAGAAGATCGCAAATGGCTCCAATCTGTTAAATTGATGCCACAACAGACAGGTCCAGTCGGCCTGTCCATTCCTCGCCTGGCTTCAGAGTGACTGGTTTCTCAATTGCAGCCCCATCCACGCAAAGCATCTGTTTGTACTCCTCGTCCCCAAGATCCACTATGGCTTTTGATTTCTTCTCCCATGGATTCCAAACAACTGTGATCATTGGGAGAATGCAACAGATTAATGCCAATTGGCCCTACTCTAAACCAGGACCTCAACAGATATTGTAGACGACTCCTCCCAGAATTTAGAATTGACACGACAATGAACAGCGACGACGACGCATCATCGACGAGCATGGACATAAGCTCAAGACCAACC
This sequence comes from Coffea arabica, assembly GCF_036785885.1. Taxonomy (NCBI): domain Eukaryota; kingdom Viridiplantae; phylum Streptophyta; class Magnoliopsida; order Gentianales; family Rubiaceae; genus Coffea; species Coffea arabica. Next base: position 45,160,934 of record NC_092325.1, on the reverse strand, counting down.
ATACTTTCTTTAGCAGGTGTTTCCAAATTCTATTATCCCTAAGATGCTCGTGGCTGCTTCTGCCATGTAGTTCTTTGGGGGTGTGTATCAAGAGAAGGATGAGGAAGCAAAGGTTCCTTTAAATGCCTAAGAGATAAAAGCACATCTACCATACACATGGAATTTCAAGAACTCGTATTGAATGAAAATCCCAATTTGTGATTCTTATGCAATGATCCCACATGCTGCTTCTCAGATATAAATCACGAGGGGAAGTGGTGCTCACCTACGTCAGGTAGCCCTTCCTTCCTTATGAGGAAGGTCCGCTTTTTCTGGTGATCGAAGACTGCTATAACATCCGAAGAACTGAGATATACTCTATCAACCTGCACACGAGATAACCTCAAAACGATATTTGCAGCAAATTTGATACCAAAGGCATGCAGCCCTGCTGAAAATAGAATCCCATCCTTCGCAGAAGTTTTATATACCTTGAAATTATCTAATTTTGATTTTCTTCTTCTTCTTTTTTGAATCTAATCTTCAAATGATCAAGTATACGTGTTATTAGGATCTTGAAGTGTTTGTTTGACAAGTTCTTTCCCAGCTCTATTCACTCAGGTGGTCACTCCCCCCTGCCCAAACATGGAGCTCCACTTGGCTTCGAGCTATAGTAACAGGATTTTTCTTGACAAGTGCAGTTCCCAAAACACCAATAGTTCTTCTGAGAACTCATTGTTATCAGTTGGCTTATTTCAGAAAATTGCCAATTGAAGAATGGTAAGCCCCATATACTACAAGGAATAGTGTTCATACAATAAGGGCTGTATTTAGTCAAGCATATTGACAACCTGCAGCTGGAAACTTTTACAGGTTAGAATTTGGTTACCTCGGATTCAAATGTTAAGGCATCTCCTTGCTCAGTGAAACGCTCTCTTTGGCACAAGTTGTCAAGATAGTCCAGCGTCTCCAAGCCCTCCACCCTCACTTCACTGCTATCACAATTAAATCTCAGCTGGAACTTCATGCAATTTCAATTACATACTAGATCAACTTCAATGAAATCCAATTGAAACGTAGCAATTTAATCTATAGAAGACAAGACTTGTCAGCTCTATGTTAAATTAGAAAACTATGGCCAAATTTGGATCTTGGTCTGAGTCATAAAACACCTGCAATTTGTTGTTTCCAAAATTTTGTACTGTAGTCTCTAGACTGACAGAAAATCTTGGCTTTGAAGAACTGTATGCAGAAGAATTTCTTCCAAACTTCCATTTGCGCATGAAGACTATACTGATTTTGAAAACATTGCATCAGAGCTTACCTGATATCGGAGATAGAAAAATAGGTGCGATAAGCAATTGAGAAGCTGAATGGCTTCGAATTGATATTTCTCACACGTGATGTGAAGATGAGATGCCCATCAAAGTCCAGAGCCACCCTAAGACGGAATTCAAAACTGGAAAAGGACACCTCAAATTACTAACATGCATGACAGTCAAGGAATAACTGCTCTTTGAAATGTACAAAGTCTGCAACTTTAATTGCTATGCAGATTCTAAAGAACTCTAACGTGCATAACCTAAAGAGATCTGGTCTGATGAAGAATTCCAACTATATATGCTGTAGTAGGATATTTCATTTTCAAGAGCATTTCCAAGCACAAAGAGCCTCTACCTGTGTGGCCAGATCCTTAGGTCTTCTTCAGATGGTTTAAGTAGCAAGTCAATGTATGCCTTGCCATTGGAATCACTGGAATGTAGAGGTGGAGGGTTTTCATCAATGAGCCACATTCTGTTCCTGGCAAATCCATGCTGCTCCAGGGAACCACGGTTTCCGAACTTACATGTATGCATCACAGCACCAGTCAAAACTCAAGAAGAATTGAATATCACTCGATTGTCCTGAGAGCCATGACATCAAATTACAAGATAGATAAGAGTACCTGAGGGAAACAAATAGGTATTCCACCCCTTACAGCTGCTGGTGGCTTAAAATTTGCCTGAAAGGACATTAAACCCATAATAGAGGCAGATTTCAGCTTTGAAATAGAATAGAAGAAAGAATATATACGACTTGGAAAAAATATAAATTTTGTGTAGCTTCTTGCTCCATTTTTTTCTTGTTTGTCTTTCTTAATTACTTCTTGACAAACTATACCTTACTACTAATGAATAATAATTCTTCACCCCTGTCGGTTTTCCATGAAAGAACCTGCCCTCCATGCAGGCTAACCTGGACTAGGCAAACTAAAACGATTAAATTGAAACCTGAATATAAAGGAAGAATCTTATCTTAGGTTCACACGTGAATGTTAAGGATCTAACCCTTGCAGAAGCCCCTCGAGGATTTTGAAGCAAAACCTGTTGGATGCCATTCTTATACTTGGTAACTTCAACTGTTGCTCTATTATCATCACCTGCTGCAGAATGGTCCATTTCAAAAAAGCAAAATGGACTTGAATATCAAGAACAAAATCGTCAATTTCTCTTTCTCCTAGACACACCCTAAGGCTCTTATATCCCACTGCTTGAGCCTTATAATGAGGTTGATCCGGTCTGAAGAAGACCTTAGCAGTCAAAAAGCTCTGCAATTACTGAAGCAGTTGAGAATCTGAGCTTCCTCCGGACACTTTTCTTGTGACAAAACCAATTTCATGTGAATAGTTACCTAAATCTCAACAACCAAAACTCCATCCCATTTACAACCCCCCCCCCCTGTGCAAAAATTTTTCCTTCCTAGTCTACCTCAAAAGGCTTCCAGTTCTTGCGAAAGGATGAAACTGGCCGGTATGTCTTGGTGATCTGGCTAATGGGAGAATGAGAATAGGCTCATACTAAGGTCTACTTTAAGCCCAAACAAAGAGTCAGTTAAGCTAGGAATAGCATAAGTTTCAAGGACCAACAAAAAACCTGTTCAAAGTGAGACCAAACAATCCAGAATTTCACTCAACTAACAGGCTAACGGCAACTTCAAAGCAGACGATTATGAAAGACGGTTGGTATTTGTCCAGAAGGAGAAGACAACCTCAAAGCCAGTAGAGACCTCTCAACCAAAGATGCCTATCTTAGAGAGGGATTAAGTCCACGTTTTGGTACTGACCTTGTCTTATCGAGGACAGGAATTTAATAAATGGGGCTGCTGGAGGAATGTGAGTCAGATAAAGAAGAAAGTCCAAATCCCTCGCACCCTTTGTTATGCAGCCGATCCTTAGTCGGTGGTACTCAAAATCTAAAACTAGAAACAGTGTCCGGAAAGGCGGATGCGCGACTTCAGCAATACATCAGCTGTTGGCGCTTGAGATATGAACCTGCGACATGGGACCATGATTGACCCACTTTAACAGAATTAACGGCCGTTGGGAAGCTTCAAAGCCAACAAATACAACAACAATTAAAAACAAGAAAAAGAAAATGAAAACAAGGACAATGAAATTGATGTGCCCGCAGACATTTAAAATAACAAATATTGATGGAGGTACTCCTCTCATTTATTAATTTAAATATTGACCAACAAATACAGCAGAAACTAAAAAAATTCTTGTCTGCAGAATGATCTCCATCCAGATTAGAAGATTGATACAAAATAGCCTTATATTCTCTGTCCCAAATTTGTTGAAATCTGAAGCAGTTTAGCTTACCATTCTGATATTGACCCATGATGCCCTTGAACATTGAAACAATTTACTATATGAGATTATTTATTGCTCAACAGGTGAAGGGATCTCCATTATTATCATATTAACTAACTGCAGGCTCCCTCTGGCATTGACTTGTTAACATGTTCCTTAGGATGCAGAGTATTGTTAATGGTCATGAATCATGATGCTTGAAGCCATATGTACTTTGACCAAGTCCCACGAAGGAACCCAGAGATACTTTTTGTTAAGAAGCCAGACGGCAGACCATATCCCTTTCCACAGTCCGCACTGCAAGAACGGAGTCCCAGCTTTGTCCGCTAGCCATTCGCAAGGGTAGAACAGCACAAAAAATTAGGAAACCGGAGTTGATTCTTCCTTTTTCTTCTTCTTTTTTTTTTTGGCTCCCCTTATTTTCTCTGGTTTTGGTTTGCGTAATTAAAATCCGCGGTCTGCTGCAGGTGTGAACTAGGTGAATTCAAGAACATTTTCGGCACCCAAATTTGAACATTTCCGGCCCTTCAACTACAGCTAAAAAATTTCAACATTCTACTGCTGCTCTTCCTTTATTTAACCACCGAATGAGGACAGAGAGTTGGAGATAAAATTGTTAAAAAAAAATAGAACCCTTACTCATTTTACGGGTGGGGCGGCATGGGACTTTGGATTTAGCTATTACCAGTAAACGAACCTAGGACACAGTCTCTGAACAGACGCAAATAGTTTTGGCCAGGAAACTAGGATTCATTTGTAATTTTGTGAACAGGCAAAGATTGCAGATGAAGTCTGCATTAGGTTAACAAATAATCTGAGTACGAGCATAAAACTGGAGAATTGAATATAGCCCATGTTTAAAAGCCTGCCTGCCCATCGGGGCCGCTCCTTCCTACTTCTCCCTCCCAAGACTACCCTTCTGAAAAAATTCTTAAAAACCAAAGAAAGAGAAAGAAACTTTGGCTAAATCCCAATCTGTGATAGAATTTGTAGGAGTCACAGATTTGATTATACCTTTAGCAGGAGGTAAAATAATCTCATTGGTTCAAACAGTTTTCTCAATTGGATAATTTGTTTATGCCAAAGCCTCAGGCCAAGATACACGCCCCGCAGTTCCTCCTCAATGCTCTACAACGTTTCATCAAAAACTCGGAAAAGATCAAACAAATTCATTCCCTTTTAACTACCAATGGTAACCTCCTCATCACTTCTGGATGGACCAACACACTTCTTTACAACTGCCTCATCAGAGCCTATCTCAGCCTTTCCCAACCACAAACAACACTCATTCTCTTCCGCCACATGCTCGCTCACACTGCCCCGCCCAATAATCTCACTTTCCCTTCACTCATCAAAGCGGCCGCGTCCCTCTTGCCTCCATATGCTTCCCTCGTGGGGCGACCCCTCCGAGCTCAAACTCTCAAAAGAGGGGTCTCAGATGACCCTTTTGTGCAAACTTCTTTCATTTCTCTGTGTGCACATTTGGGTGATCTTGATGGAGCACGTAAGGTGTTTGATGAAATTCTCCAACCGTGCGTTGTTTCATGTAATGCCATGCTTGATGCTTTTGGGAAGTGTGGGAACATGGATTCGGCGGTTTTGATGTTTTCGGGAATGTCTAGAAGAGATGTTTTTTCCTGGACGAGCGTAATCAGTGGCTACGCTAGGAATGGGCGATTTGGGGAGGCAATGGGGATTTTTGGGAAAATGATGGTGGATGAGGACGTCAGTGTTGGGGTTTTGAAGCCTAATGAAGCTACCTTTGTTACTGTTCTATCTTGCTGTGCAAATTTTGAGGGCGGTAGAGCTTTGTATCATGGGAAACAAATACATGGATATATGGTCAAGAATGAGAATAAATTGAGTGTTTTCATGGGAACAGCATTGATCGCATTCTATGGAAAAATGGGATGTTTTAATTATGCTAATAAATTATTTGGCAGGATGATGGTTAGGGAGGTTTGCACTTGGAATGCTATGATTTCTTCACTTGCTTTGAATGGTAGGGAGAAGGATGCCTTAGATATGTTTATCAGGATGAGGACTGGAGGATTTTGCCCAAATGAAGTTACTTTTGTTGGTGTATTATCCGCATGTGCTCGCGCCAAGCTTGTGGACTTGGGTTTGGAGTTCTTCCATTCAATGCAAAGACAGTTTGGCATTGTTCCCAGGATGGAGCACTATGGTTGTGTGGTTGATCTCCTGGGAAGAGCTGGATTGCTCAGGGAAGCATATGAATTTATGGAATGGATGCCTTTTGAGGCTGATGCATCTGTTTTGGGAGCTCTTCTTGGTGCTTGTAGAATACATGGAGCCACAGATTTGGCAAATGAAGTGGGACTGCGCCTTTGTAAGTTGCAGCCCCAACATTGTGGGAGGTATGTGCAATTGTCAAGCATTTATGCTGGGGCAGAGAGCTGGGATAACGCTGCTGCCCTGAGGAAACTAATGACGGATGCTGGAATTCACAAGATTCCTGCCTATAGCACGATTCACCAACAATGAGATATTTATGGTAACCTTGTGTTCTCAATTGCAAGGATGACTGAAGCTCGAACCTCAAAACTTACGTGTTTTGATACTCTCAAAATCTTGATAACTTGCCCTCTTCAAATAGATCTTAAAGCTGCTTGTACGGTTGAGAGACATCTTTAGAGCACTGCAGTATTGCCTAAAACTGCATTTTAGGCCCTATTTGAAAACTTGATTAAATGACATTGAATTTCTTAAGTAAAATTTGATTCCGAAAATAAGTGATAAATTATTCAGTTAGATGATATTTGATTCCAAAAATAAGTAATAAATTATTCGCTTATAACCTAACGTGATATACACTCAAATATATGAAATTTGGTACTTAATAAATTCAAATTTCATATTTTAGTTTTCAAATTTAAATTTTATCAAACGCGCCTTGCAGATACTTGCTTTAACTACGTAGTGCAAGTTAATCTATTTACAAAAAATTGCAGAACAACATATTTGAATCTTGAAAAAACAAATATAGCAGGTCAAGCAACATAAAAAAGATACGAATTCAATATTCATATATATATGTGTGTGTGTGTGTGTGTGTGTGTGTGTGTGTAGCTCTCACTGGCGTGTTTTTTCCTATTGACGGACAAAGGAACCACACAGTACGCCTCAACATTCAACATTTAACATGACTAAAATTATACTAAATCTCTATGAGACACCATGGAGCTCAGTGTAATAAAATTATACTAAATCTCTATGAAGGTACAATCTACATTTTTACTGTATTATACATCGTCAGCATCTGAAGCCCTTTCCAGGATAATGAAACGCTTGTAAATTGCTATTAACAAGAAACCTGTTGCAATGTAACTCAAGCCAGTGAACATCAACTTCTACTGACAAGAATGCTTATGAGTCCTCCATGAAACTCGATGGAATAGAAGCTGCAGAAAGCGAATCAACAGAGTGTCTCTTCAAGGTCTCTCAATAATCCCACAGAACTCAAAATCTAGGAAGCCGCACAAACAGACCCTGAAATGACAATGGAAGAAAGATAGTTAGTTCAACCTCGTCTAATAAAGAACTATTATCTTTTCCATGTAAAGGCCACAGTAATATGCCGAAGTCGCCCCAGCACTAAAGCAGTCGTCCTGGTTGTGAATACAAGTCTCCACAATGCTGTTGTCAGGGAGCCTCATCCACTAGATTTGGCTTTTACTCTTTAAGGTGGATTTAGAGGTAAATGGCTACCAATTTTTCCAGAAAAACCACTAAGCCAAGACTATACTGTAACATTATTTTCAAGAACATAGATTGGCTCATGCCCATGAAAACATCCACTTCTCCTTTTCACTTGGTTTATGTGCATAAATATGCTTCAACTTGAGATCACATGCCAGATGAGTTGCATTTTATTCATAAAGCATTCTTCTTTACCATCAGTGACAATTAGATAGAAACTTAATGTCTTGTCAGTCCAACTATCACATAATTGTCTTGATATATGCACACGCGAACACACAGAGCGAAATAGAGAGACCTGACGACCAGGATGAGCAACAAAACCTCCCTTCATCAACATGCTTAACATCTAGGCCAATGAACCAGGATCCAGCACTGACATCATCATGGGCATACGTACGAAGGATGGACCTAGGAAACCAAAGACAAGACAATCAAACAAATGTAACCCCCGTTTGTTATTGATCCAAAAATGGGTAGTAATTGAAGTGCTAACCTGTTAATTAAGATAAAGTGTGCCAGGGGATGAGATATAGCAAATATTTCTCCAGAAGCATGCAGGAAATATCTGTTGACAAAAGAGTCATTTATTCTGAAGTTGGAAAACAGTAATCCAAAGAGCCAAAAGGTAGCTCGAGCTTGGGAACACTTACGATTTCCCATCCCCAAATTTCCACCACTCTGGTTCATACCATTTCTGGGACCTGTATATATCAAGCATCATAACACAAAACCAGCAATGAATACAAATTCTAGTTAAACTTTCTCCATATATGGATAAAAAAAGTTCCTACAGTTTTAGGACTAAGAAGGGACGCACGGTTGAGAGAAAACCTCCCCTGACTTCATGCACCCAATATAAACACGAGACTTATCCAAATGACTGGCAAGTGCAGCTCCAAGTGCATCTGCAAATTAAATTGTTACCAAGAAAGATAAGTAGCATTTCAAATGGCCTCAGAGCATAAATCGTTCTATCTAGATGAATTTTCGGGAGTATGTGGTCTATAACAGGTCTTTACATTACTTAAAAGGTTTTTGATCTTTCAGATGGCTAAACCTAGCCAAAAATGTCAAATGCTAAAAAACCAAAATCAGGGTATACCATTCCCTCTTATACAAAAGGAATTAAAAAAATTGATTGACTAAATCGTTTTTTCCTTTGCCAAATATAAGTGCCAGTTCACATCTGGAGAAGCCCAAATTTTTACAAAGACTGCATATGTGCAATTAATCAATTGCTGCAAAGCAATAATGGAAGTTCTCATTTTTGTTGCAGAGTGCATTTCGACAATACGCTTCCATATCACATTGACCAAATTTGAGATGATCAACCTATTTGAACATGCAGCTAAATAATTCTCCAGGCCTTTTTGTTTTAGACCAAACCAAAGCCACCATATAAGCACTTACAGCAAGAGAATTCGAGAAAGACATAGCCCCACTGAAGACAGGGTCACGTACCAATGTTTATGTAGATATCATCATTGACCTTAACATAGAACTCAGCATTCCAATTCTCCACAGCATGAGCAAAAAATAATTTTGCCTTCTTTGAACTCTCCTTAGGAGCCTCCAGATGATCATTCTGCTTAGAAACAAATGGAAGAACCACATTTATTTAACTGAACATCCATCAACTTAGACATCCCAAACACAAAATTAGCACAGACATGTAATCACGATTAGTATATGACTGCATAAGTCTTTTATAATAACCAGAGCCCCAAACTTGTGTTATGCTCCTTCAAATGGTATTCCTTGGAAAAATTCATCAGCATGCACATCAAAGCGTAGATAAACATGCATATAAATTCAAAAATGAAAAGGACTGTGGGGAACAAAGAGATGCAGATAATAAGTATTTGGTGTAGAAAGATGAATAATGATTAGGCAATGTATGTCAAGGAAGCTGCAAACTACAGTGGTTTAGCAGAGATTTTGATTAGCTGTCTGGCCATCACTGATCTTGAGGCTAATAAATAATTCCCTTAACAGTTCACCTCCAAAAGTTCAAGCAGAAGTTGAACATACAAGAATTATGAAGTCACTAGTCTGCCTATTTTCATTGTCGATGTCCTTATCTGAAATGTCTCCACGGTTTGCACTGCATGATGTTTTAACCCCATTAAACCAAGCACTGAAGGAACTTTCTAGTACTTATAGTTCATCAATTAGAAAGACCTTCTCCCTATTACAAATCGTATAATGATGCCCTTCTCTTCCTCCAGTTTCTTTGAAGCAGCACCTGCATAAGATACACACCGAATTGAGAAAAATCTAGCTATAACTTCTCATACATGAAGCGACACACAATAAGCAAGCAATAACGGTTACCCCAGAATTCTCGTTTTAAAATTACAATTTCAAATCGAAAGTGACGCCAACATACTTCCGATGATAGAGTTCACCACTAGCACTTAAAACTTTAAATAGTATTGAAGTTATGACAAATTTTAGCCTCAAATGTAACCACCCAATAGGTCAAGGATAGTTTCAAAACTCAAATGTAAAACCTTCTGAACCACATCCATCAAGATAAAAAATTGAACAAACTAACCAAGGGAAATGATTCTGTACCAGCAGGCATCCATGCCTTACGGATTGCGTCTCTATTAGTCTTACGACCAAACCTTGTAAAGATCCCTACAACAGCAAGAAGCTTTTTCTTTTTATGTGTCCCACTATTTTCTGAGAAATAATTTGAAACGAAGCCTTCCGTCCGTGCTTTTTCCAGCTCCGTCTGAAGAGCCACTAGCTTCTTCTGTTGTTCTCTGGGAAGCAAGATATCAGTTTTTAGATACATGCCAAAACGTTAACCAAGTGGATCACACTACCCAAATCTCAGACAGAAAAAGAAAATGCATAGAGAAGGAAAAGTTATAGACTACTACAATCAACTTACCTACAATTTATGATCTTCAAAGTATCATCAACAGATATAGCAGAATGCCCCTGAAACAGTAATACCAATGTCTTAACCCAAGCCTCAGATATTCTACAGGATAAGGTAGAAGAAATTCGATAAGCAAGCACCACTTTATCAAATTGACTGTGCAGCAAAGTTACATTGTCAAATGTCTCTGACTGAAGCTATACCATTAAGAAAGCGTTAAATTGCATACTATAGTGCACGTAGTAATAATAATAATAATAAAGACGTGATGCCAAAGATGCAAGGCAGCAAGTTATACTTGCCAAACTCATCCTATCATCGGTATAAAAATGAGAAAAACCTTAAATCGCATCGTTTTCCATTACATAAACCAGAGAGAACAAAACAGGGAACTCGCAAGCAACAAAAGAAATAAAATTGTTTGTATCAACCCCATTTGACATCTCTTGGTTTAACATGGTAATGTTTAAGCCTCGAGGGGATCCACAACTTGGTAATCTTCCTTCAATCTACAAACTCAGGCAATAATTTCAATGGCATCATTCAATTGTCAAAGGCTCATACCCTGAAAATAATACAAATCAATCACCTTTATACCCCCCAAATTAACCGGGGCATGCCAGAAAAATAAAAAATGACTCGTTTCTGCCTCACAAAACAAATCTTGATCTGTGTACATGATCAGCAGATTGTGTGTGTTGTCATTTCCACAGGATTATACCCATGCACGAAGACGATTTTCATGAAGATATGAAAATGCAACTACGAAGACAATCCAGGATAGCCCCATAAGAAACTTAAGCACGACATATTTAAATGAGAGATGTACCTGTCCGGTTCGTCTATCAAGCTCTTCTATTAAATGAACTCTATTTGTTGCATCCTGCCACAATCTAACCCCACAAATACATCTTTCAGAAATCCATTAGAAAATTAATATAAAACTGAAGATGTTTCCAGCTTTTAACAAATTTAGCTGTAGAATACTAACTGACCGGCCAGCAACATAAAGCGAAGCCATGGCGGCGAACATCGAGAGCATCATAAAACATATCCGGGATTGGAAACTCGACGCCGATGGTAGCCGGTGGTTACTAGATCCCCGGCCATTAACCATTCTACCTCACGAGTACCTTTTCCGATTGCCCAAACAACAGACTTTCCGTTTTAGTGTATATATATTTTAGGGATAATTTCAGAAATCTCCCTTGAGGTTTTAAATAATTTCATTTAGCTCCCTCAATGTTTTAAAAATTACACATACCTCCCCTATTATTTAAAATGACAACATTATACTTAAATTATCCCCATATTTAAGCATTTGGTAATAGATTGTTTCTGTGACAATTACCATGCTAAACACCGATTGGATGGATCACTCCAAATGGGGATTAGGAAAGTGTGGCAGAGAGCCCACCCAAAAACAAAATGTAAAAGGGCACAATTTAATTTTCATTTTGATTATTAATTTTTTGTTTTTATCACTAAAATGTTCATTTGTAAACCAATAATTGTTTCTTCAATCTTGTCTAACATTGATATGCTTAATGAATAAAAAGGTATCTAATAAGAATGTATAAGTGAAAAACAGGACGGCTGTTGCCAAAAAAAAATGGTATAATTTAGGGAGAAGGTAGAAGATGAATTGCTAGTAGATGTATAATTTGAGAAGTACGTACAAGGTGAATTGCTAGTAGTTTTTTAATTATTTCGAGCTATCAATAAGTTCAATTTGGTCATTACTAACCAATTTACAAATCCCTCTCTATCTGTTAAGCGTGTGTGAGCACTCTTGTTGTTAAAAACATTCTTTCATTTAATAAACTGTCTAATTTACCCTTCTTCTTTTACATTTTTACAACCCACTTTCCTTCTTTCTTTTACCCATTATCCTTTCTTTCACTTATCAATAATTAGTATAACTTTCTCTACAGTATTTTAAGAAAGTTACATAAAGTTTTTTCATCTTTTGCTCCTCTAATTAATTTGGTAGTCTTTGTCTTTTTAAATTTTATTTATTTATTATTTTTCTACAATATGCACACATAGTGTGTGCCTTACCCACTAGTTACATTTACTTATCTGATGATAGAGCAATATGTAAAATTAATAAATGATAAACAACAAAAAATTTATAAACACCCTAGATCGTGACGACTCTAACAAAAATGTGGTGATATATATGCCCAAGAAGAGTTCTTAATACTTATAATTACATTATCTATATATAGACTCTTGAATTAGAAAATGATAGTATTATTTCTAGAAAATTTTTTTTTTGGCCAAAGCAAATTTGTATTAGAAAGGCCAAATTGCTCCTTATGGTCAAAATCTTTCCCTAGTGATTATTTGACCCATATGCATTAAGTAATGCTCTCATCTTCTATTTATGTTGTCATTCTCTGGCGTCAAGCCGTTCACGACCGCAGCGTTACCTAACCCTTTATCTTCTCCTTTAAATCTCTTGCGATTATCGTTCATGCTAGTCTCTAATCTGAACCATCCAATCCATCTCTCCCCTTGATTGAAAAAATTAGATAACTATTACACTATATCATAGGAACCACCAAAAACTAAGGGTATGGTTGGCATCTTAATTTTTTACCTGGTTTTTAATAGACAAGTTTTTAACAATATTATATATAAAAATCCTTTTGAAAAGTATAAAAGTTTTTAAAATATACATTTCAAAATATCCAAAGATACATATCCATTATCTTTTAACACTATTATCCCTAACCATTTGTACTTTCTCAATCTATTACCACTGTTACCATTGACACCTTACCCTCCATTTTTTTCCCTCTCTTTCTCACTCTCATCCTCGCTATTTTTCTCTTCTCCTTGCTCTCTCACTCCCTCTTTCCTCATTCCTTTCCCTCTTCTCCTTTATCCCTTTTTCCCCATTACCAGCTCTTTCTCTCTCACTTCACCCTACCTTCCTTCCCCTTCGACACTACCTTGTAATTGTATAAAGGAAGGGATGGAATAGAGAGAGGGGGAAGAGGGGTTGGCGGGAAAAGAAATAAAGGAGGAAGAAGAAGGAAGGAGAAAAAAATAAGAAAGGGTAAAAAGGAAGATAAGAAGGAAAGAGAGAGAGAGGGATAGAGAGAAGAGGAGTGGGATGGCACTAACGGCCTAGATGTCTGCTCGTGGGGGTTGAAATTAGGGATGAGAAGCTAGAAAAAAGTAAAGAAAGAAAAAGAAAATAAAGAAAAGAAAAAAGAAAGAAAACAGGAAAAAAAGAAAAAATCCAAACACTCAAATATACAAAAATAGTTAAAATAAAATTTTATACAAACTTCCAAAAAATTAGCCCTTCAAAGCAGGCCCTAAAATGCATGATTCACCTATCTAACCACCAAAATGTAAACCAAATTTACTAAACAATCTAACAAGATAATAACAAAATCATACATAAATAACAAAAAGGCCTCTGTGAGAAATTAACCACGGGAAAGAGACAATGAGATTTCAATGTTGTGAGATAAATGACATTAGCTACGTTGGGGAACAAGTTTGAAAGGCATCAAAAAGGAAATAATAAGGGTTTTGTATAGGTTCCTGTTTTTGGAAAAAAACTTGTATTTCAAATATTAGTCTACTGTAACATTAACTCGAAAACATCACCAAAAAAAACCTAAGAACTCTTAAATATAACTTCTCTTATCACCACCACTCTCCATCTCTTACTATCCTCCCTCTTCTCTTCCCCAACCATCCCTCTTTTTCTTTTCTTCATTCTGCTTCCTTGTTGTTGCCCCATCCCTTTTCCTCTCTCCCTTCCTTCCCTTTACCTCATTTCTCTTCCAAGCCATCTCCTTCTTCTAGTCATAGTGAGCTGATATCGTTGTGGATAGAGAGAGAGAGAGAGAAGGGAAACAGGAAAAAGTAAAAGAGGAAATAAGAGTATAGAGAGAGGCATGGATGGTTATAGTGGGAAAGGATAAATTCTTTTTTAAATTACTCAATAAAATTTAAAAAATATTTCAAATACATCTACAGAAAAATTTTTATGTACAGAGTTACGGTAAAATTTTTCTAAAACATTCTTAAAAATAATTAATCCATATAGATCCAAGAATATGATACAAGTAAAAGGAAGGAAAAAAAAGCAAAAGATTATAACACATAAAAAAGAAGAGATACACAAAAAAAATTAATTTCTTACTTGTCAAGATTGAGAGAGAGAAAATCAATACGGGTAGAGGAAAATTGGATAAATAGGCATTGCACAGAAGGAGATGAAGCTAATGGTTGAGAGCAAAGCCAAATGAATTAGTGCAAAGGAGAAAGTAGTTAATTCTATACAATAGTTACAGAGATATTGTTCAATTGAGAGGTGGAGAGAAAAATAGAGAGGTTAAACCTATTAGAGTAAAATTACAATCACACTTTTTTGGCTCAAATGAAACTAGATTAGTTCAACTTATATTCTTAAAATTGATACTTTTTTGGGGGTAAAGTGCAACGAAAAATAGTTTAGGAACTAAGTCCCAACTTAGAAGTTAATTTTGCATCTAAGCCTTAATTTGAGAAGTCCTGACTTGTTATTTGCACTTACATCGTTTATTTTATCATATAGTTAAAGAAATAAAAATTATATAATTAAAATAATAATAAAAGTGTAATTAAAAAAAATAAAAATGTAAATAACATTCCTTTTGAGTATTAATTTAAAAACAATATAAATTTATTTTTGGAAGCAAGTAAATAAACACGAGAGATCGCAGCACGTTAGAAACTGTCATCATCAATTATCAATGCAAATCCCAAGTCTAATTGAGGTGTCGTATATATATTGAGCAGTGGTCGTGGAGTCGTGAGCCGAAGCATCCACATTCAATCCGATCACCTTCTCCGTTCTCCACCTATCGATCCGTCCATCGATTAATTCCAACCGTCAGATCCAAAAATGAACGACGCAGATGTCTCCAAGCAGATCCAACAGATGGTTCGATTTATTCGCCAAGAAGCCGAAGAGAAGGCGAATGAGATCTCTGTTTCTGCTGAAGAAGTAATTAATTCTTATCTTCCCGTGTCATAATTCCCTTTTTTTTCTTCTTTTTAGATTGAGTGTATTAGATTTTTATTGACGAGTTTATGGTTGAATTTCGATTTTGTTTTGGTTGGAAATTGGGAATAATTGTTGCAGGAGCTCAACATTGAGATGTAGTATTTGATTTCGATCTTTTTTATTCTTAATTTTGATTTTTCTAATTTTTATTTCTTAGTTTTTACGTGATTGGGAAGTTAAGCTTGAATTTCTCTTTCGTTGGCTGGAACTTTTGGAGATAATAGTTTCCGATAACTATTGCAGGAGTTCAACATTGAGAAGTTGCAGTTAGTGGAAGCGGAGAAGAAGAAGATCAGACAAGAGTATGAGCGTAAGCAGAAGCAAGTTGAAGTTCGCAAGAAAATGTAAATTTTCCTTCGCTCATCACTCTAGTTTTCAGTCCTTTATATCATTAATATCTCTGTGAGAGCCTTAGTTATATTGATCGTAGAGTTAATTTGCTGTAGAGCATATTTGCGCTATTGCTGGTGTGTCAATTGTGTGCTGCGAATGTTCTTTTTCTTTTCTTGGTTAGGTTAATGTTGCATTGAGGTCTTGGTAAACATGGGCAATCCGGCTGCTGCTGATTGAGTTGCTGTCTTGTGATCCTGAGTTATTATCACTTGTTAGAGACTTAACGTACAGCTATGAGAGTTGGTAGTCGGTTATGAAACAACGTAGTAGCAGGACCCAAAGGATTTTTATCTGGATGGCTTATTAGTTCTCTTTTGATACAAACCTTTGGAAAGATTTTGACTTGTGGTAGCTACACTGTATGACGGTGGTGACTTTTGAGTTTTGGAGGACTTATGGGTTGTAAGTCTTTTGCATGCAATCTGGTGGCCCTTCTTATAGTAGGATTGAAGCCTGACACTTGTTTGTCTCATTGCCTTTTGGTGATGGCGTTTAAACAGAATATGATCTCGCCTTCCAAAAGATACAAGTTCAGTCAAGTTAAAATTGGATTTAGACTCTGTATCATCCTATTAAAGCTTCATTTCCTTGAAGGTAACTCATTTAGGAAATAACATACAGTGAACTATTATGGGTAGAAGTTCACAGTCTGTTATGGGTAGAAGCTCACAGTCTGTAGGGGATAATGCTCCTTTTTGGTGTTATGCATATCACATAGTATCACGAGCTTTAGTATTTGAACTTCAGTTGACTGTAAGATGTGAAGATTTAAGTCACATTAATGTTTGATTTGTTGCAGTGAGTACTCCATGCAGCTAAATGCTTCTAGAATTAAGGTTCTTCAAGCTCAGGATGATCTCGTTAACTCTATGAAGGAGGCAGCATCAAAGGAACTCTTGCGTGTGAGCCAAGACCACCATAGCTATAAGCATCTTCTGAAAAATCTCATTGTTCAGGTGCCAAAAAGAATCATGAACTGTACTATCATCTCTTGTTTAGTATTGTCATTTGATTTCCTGCAGAAGGGCCAAGGGACAGAATCTTTTGGTTCATAATGAGGTAGCATAAAGTGCAACTAGCAGAATAAATGACCTTTGTTTTTTCTTTTTCTTCCTTTTAAGTTCTTAGCTTGATTGAAGTCTTGGTTTTTTTAAGACAAGAAATTTGTAGTAGACAAACAAGAAGTGCCTAGTTTGAGGATGTTAAATGTCAGGGTATGCATTTCTCAGAACACTGAGCTGCCTTTAATATTTGTGTAGTTTGTCGTTGCCATTTGTCATGTTGTTTGTCTGAATTGTGAATTTGATAGAGATTATCATGTTCACAGAGATATTGCCATTACTAAAGAGTAACTATCTTTATCACAGAGTTTACTTAGACTGAAAGAGCCTTCGGTCTTACTTCGGTGTCGCAAAGATGACTTACACTTGGTGGAGTCTGTTTTGAACTCAGCCAAGGAGGAATATGCTGAGAAGGCAAAGGTTCATGCTCCGGAAATCATAGTGGACTCCATCCACCTTCCACCTGCGCCTTCTCATCACAATGCCCACGGTCCTTCCTGGTAATTTACTGCTAATAACTTATGCGGAGCAAATTGGGATGGCCAGTACTTGTGTTTTTCCTCATTTCTCCATTTATGCACTTGCTTTTTCTTCTTCTGTTTCATGCTTGCGACTTTGTGAACCTCCTCCCAGTTTTTGAAATCAGGGGTGACTACAGAGATTTATAATATCTTGTTTTTGTCACTGTTTTTTTTTCAGCTCTGGAGGGGTCGTATTGGCTTCTCGAGATGGAAAAATTGTGTGTGAAAACACACTCGATGCTAGGTTGGATGTTGTGTTCCGCCAAAAACTTCCAGAGGTACTATTTTTTCTGAGATTTTAGTTTCAGTAATGTCATTTACTTGTTTGATTTATTTATGATGACTCTAAACTGCATTTGGCCAAGTGCTCGCCTTTGTGAAAGTGTTATTTGACAAGATCAATGTTTCTTCCAATTGCAGATCCGCAAGAGGCTGTTTGGACAAGTTGCTGCCTAATGGGCTAGAAGTACTGTGCATTTTAAGCTCGTGGTTTCTGCAAGCTCTCAGATCTTAAAAATGGTCATTGACCAGAAAACCTATTTATTACTTGTTCGTGTTCTTATTTTGCTTGTAACCTGTATTGATGCTTTTATTAGTGAAGTGCCCTCCTGTGCTTTAGGCTCGTGTTTAAGGATTGCTTCATCTATTCAAGATTCTATAGTTTTATATCTATTTTGGTTTATTTTTGTATAATAAGTTACTGCTCAAACCTAGTGTTTGTTGCATGAATTCAATAAAATGAAATCCTATCGTAAGGTCGCCATATGTTTCTGTTCGACATTAACAGTATTGAGTAACAAACCAAAAAACTGCTCTTTGGAGAGTGGATATCTGCGTAGGGGTGGGGTTGGGGTGGGGGATCCCTTCTCCATCCCCAGTCCCGCTACCTACAAACTGCCCCCATCCCCCGCTCCCCATCCCCCGCTCCCTCCGTTGTGTCCTTGCAGGGCTAATAAAAATTTATTATGATTAAATTTTAACAAATAATTAAGTACTAAAATATCATTAAATTATTATTCATTATAATTTTATAATTGAAACTTATAAAAATAATTAAATAAAAATTATTTGAATACAATCCAACATGATGAAATAAATATAATTAAAGTGGTTAAGTTTTCACTTTTGACACAAATACAATCACTAATTCATTATTGTGCTTGCACTTTTGTTAAGAAAAAAATGTTATTGTATTAAATTTAATTAGGGATTTAGTATAAATGTATTAGTAAATTTAGTATAATCGATTAATAATTTATATTAGTACACATATATAATTAATAATATCAATTATATTATATATACTAATAGACATTATATAATACATATAACTAATAATATTATTATCATAAGTTTGTAACTAATTAAATTATATATTAGATATATAATTATATATATATTTTATATATTTATTTTTTTAAAGTGAGTGGCGGGGCGGGGTACACCCTCCTGCTCCCGCCCTGTTTCTAAGCGGGGGGGGGGGGGGGGGGGGGAATCATCGCCAACCCTATATGTGCGTATCATTCAGTTGTTAGCCTCTTTTTGATATCTGCTATTCTGACTCTTAAATCACTTGATTCAATTTTGGACTACTAATTCAGACATGCACGGTTCACACTTATTCATGTTGAAATATGCACCTCCGCACGGTAAAACTTTGAACCCATCATCTTTTACCATAATTACAATTTAAATCTGATTAGAACTGCCTAATTGAACTCTAATTAAGTTATGCTATTAAGAAAGTGATAATGCAATTTCTCAAGTCAGCCAAAACTAAAAAATGTCCTCAAACTACTAAAACTTGAGCACAAAGATGCGTACTCTCATTCCACTTAATTGTCATAATTTCCTCACAAATCCTAAACGTTTATAGACTTCGTCGATTGGTGCTATAAAATGTAAAATCATGTTGCAAGCCTTTTAAATGCGTTATTGTTCATTGAAAAAGGGTAAAATAAACATTTGAGCGGTCATATTTTGTAACTAGGAAATGTTAATCCATTTGGCAAAAGAATATTATACAGTTATATGCTCATTGATGTTATATATGTTACTAATTTCTATTAAAGCATGAATGCCGTGCTATCAACTTTAACTTTTTAAAGCTTATTTACACTAGTTATATTTACATCAAGTTTTATGTCAATTATTTTACCTTCTAAATTAATAAATTATCACAAAGAAACATCAACTCGGTATGGAAGAAGTTTACGTACCAAAATGCAAATTATATATTACAGAGGGAAGTCATTGCATTTTCAGAAACTTGATGGGGAACTTTCCAATTACTATAAATCTGGGGAGAGGTCAATCTAATTTCCAACAAAATTGAGGGGTTAAAGCTTGCTGCCTCTATTGCCTCTCGCTCTCCTCAGCATAAGTTTCTCGAAGCATACAACGTCAAACTGAGACAGTGAAACCGTAATATTATCCTCTTCAAAATTTTCTGAAAATTCCTTGATTTTTAAATTCACGGGAAGAACATTTTCTGTAAGTTTAATCTCATTTTCCTGTCTCTCTTTTCCAAGATTAGTTTTTTCAAAATTTTTTTACTGAGAATTCCGTAGTCAAGGTAGTCGGGTCTATAGTTAAGATTCCAGTAATTAATTATTAGGAAGCAAAATTCATAAAAGCTTGAATTTTGCACTTTATGCGTTCGTTCCCTATGTGTGAATTTTGGTATTTTGGACATGCTTGTAGACTTTGCATATAATAATGTCTTATTTCATGACATGGGTTCTCCAAATTATGATAACGGTAATGTCTGGTGGCTTTTATACTGAGGTTTAGTGCATAAAGATTTGATTTTTGTGGAAATGAGAAAAAGCGTGTTATGGTTTTTAAGTTTTTCCAACTTGGAATTGTTATAGTTATTGGCTTATGAATCATATTCAGGAATAATTATTCATATCTCAGCAATTTTGGCTCATGCTTTGTTTTCTATTATCTTAAATAGTGGTTGCATGTCCAAGATTTATTTTCTTTATTTTGAGGGTTATTGCTTCTTATGCATAGGTACAGAAGCTGATATGCTTATGAATGGCGTGGAGAGTAGCAGGGAGAAAGGTGCGTCTCTTATATTATTCTTTGTTGATATGATTTTAATTTAAGTCACTTTATTTTCTGGTTAGAATTTCTTTCGCTGCAGAATAAATGCTTCCTCTTTGTAAGTTTTATGATCCTGCACTTGAAAGCGGAACTTCAGAGGCTGTATGAGGCTTCCTTTTATGTGCTTGTTTCTAGTTAAGATTTGGTCTGTTAGTGCCACTTTTTGAAATGTGGATAACCGTGTGGGGTAGCTTTTGAGTAACTGGTTAATTGCTTGTTGAAGGTGTCTGTTTCATTTTGCCAAATGGAAAATGCATAAGGTCGTGAAATTTTCTGAAACTGTGAATGTAGTCTCCTAGGGTTTTGGTTTATTGAATGCTTGCGGCAGATGCTTTTGATTTAACTTGTTTCTCTCTGCCTCTATGAAGGATTATGTCGCTTTTGGATTAGTATTGACTCTCATGGTTGGTCCACAAATGTATTACCAGATGAAAGGACTGGAGCTTTAAGTTTATTAGGTTATAAGAAAACTTCAAGGGTACTAGTCTTAATTGTGCAGGGTATCCGTGCTTGTCTAGCTGAAGCATTGACCATTTCATTTAGAGATCCAGTGTTCCCAAATACCAAAGTTGACCTTGAAGCAGCTCAGACTACATTTTTTTCCTCAGTCAAGCAGAAACAATGTAAGCAAAGTTGCTTTTTCTTGGCTAAATATTCATCAAGTTTATTCTTCTATTTTGCTTGGTCTAGCAGTCTAGGTTATTCTTTCCCCAATGATTCAGTGTTTGATTTGCCCTGGCTTTTCCTGCTACCTTTTGATACTTTATAATTAAGAATTAATGATTGTCTTGACAATGTGGATTACGTTATGTTTGACCTGAAAAGTTCCTTTTCAAACGTGATGCAATTTTGCAAGGAAGGAAATGTCGAAAAGCATAAAAATTCTTACAAAATATGGTTGTACATGTAATGACTTTTGGTGTTGAAAATTTCCTGCAGCATATAGCGTAAACCCAGGTTTACGGATATTTGATGATTTGAACTTCTTCAGCAGCAGATGTCTGATCAGGTATATTCACTTCTTTGTGGCATTAAGTGGACATTTACTTGTTTTTCCCAAAAATTTGCTCGTTTTCAAAAATTTCTTCAAGCTTTTCACTCCAGGGTTGGTCATTACCTTCAAGTATCTGTGTTTGGAGTGATCACAAATAAATTATAGCTTTGTGGCTTCCAAGTGGGCATTTCAAGTTGTTAATAGGAACACTATTGAGGTTAACCAAAAGTGATTGGTGTTTGTTGCTTCCCTATGAGGCTAGAGCCACATGGCAAAAGATCAAGCATGTGTCCTTAAGGGCTAGTATCTGATGGGTGAATAATAATATAATATTGTTCAAACCTGCTTTTTGAAATTTTCTATAATGTGAATTTTGTGGATGATGGAACATCTATAGGATAGTTCTCTTGCTGAGACCACTTAGCAGCAATCAGGACAATTCAATAGCATAGCACCAAGTGATTCCCCTTGAAATGAGTGATATACCATGCACTAGCTGTTACTGAACATGTTTCTCTTACTGAACATGTTTTTGTGTAAGATACACAAACTCCACATTCACACACACAAAACTTCAGGTGTGTGTCGAACTGTGCACCTGGCAGTTGGTCCCTCCCTTGCCAACGGCTTGTGGGCTGTTGGTTAGATTCAAAGACGTACGTATTCACTTAAATTAGGTTAAGATCTTATGGGTTTTTGGTTTATGCTTATATAATTAATGGTAATAAGAAACATGCAAATGGGTTGAGCTGAGCTGATCTTGTTGTCTTTGCCTGGGTAACTTTTTATTCAAGCTCAAATTTTTGAAGTTGACTGGAAATTCTGTTATGATAAGGTCAGTACTTGAACGAGCATAGTGTTTACGGAGTCGGTAGAAAATATATAGTAAGAAAACATGGACTTCCAATTGCTCTTTAACTTTTACATGCCATGAAGTAGATTAGTCTTTCCTAAATAACTTCTCGTTAAAGAGTTAAACATTCTTCGTTGTGGAAAGTAGACAGCATATGCCAACATAATGATATCATAAAAAACTTAGCAATTTAGCAGGTTTTGAGTTTTCTCTTGAAACAAGGAAAAGTTAAAAAAAATTCTTAAACACCTGCACATTATGACTACATCCTAATGAGCTTTGCTTTCTATTTTCTTATTTTGAGCCTATAATTTGGGCATTGGTTCGCTACATGATTGAACATGACTGAGTCCTTAGCAAGGACTTCATCAGCTACATGTGAATATAACTTTTGTACAATTAAAAAAATTAATATTCTTTCTTCATTTGAAAACAATATCCTGTCTGATTGCAATGCTTTTAATGATTTGTCAGTGAGGTGACTTGCTTAGCTGAATTCTTTTTGGCTTATCATATTTTGGTGATTCAGGGTGTCTGCCATTATCTTATGGTTTTCACTGTTGAAAATGAATTTTATATGCATACGTCCTCAGGCTTTTTCATGCTAGTCCTCAATTACTGGTGAGAAGAGATGATGACACACCATGGGGACTAAAGACGCAGCTGAAAGGAAAGTTCAAGAACAGACCAAAGAGCAGTTCATCGCCAGTTGAAGCTCCTTACGTGCCTCCTAAAATAAAAAGGGTTTCCAGATCCTTGCCAGATAAAACAATTGAAATATTTGAGGGCATGACCATTTTAGAGCTTGCCAAGCGATGTGGAGAATCCATACCTACCATGCAGAGTATCCTTGTAAATGTTGGAGAGAAAGTTGATTCAGAATTTGACCCTCTTGGCATTGATATTGCAGAATTGGTTGCAATGGTAATTATTTTGGAGCTGTTTATATTTTGTTGTCATCATATTCTGCTTTGACATGAACCAAAATGGTAAAATCTAGTAATTTCGTTAAGCTGTTTCAATTACTGGTTTGAGAACACTGTGACACACAAGATGGGATGGCTATAAGACCCCCAATCACCTTTATTTTGGGATACTGGTCATTTTAGAGTACCAAATCTATGTGATGGAATTGCAAATGCGGAAATGCCTTTTTCTCTTTTGGGATGACTATTTTGGGATATTGGTCATTTTAAAGTACCAAATCTATGTGATGGAATTGCAAATGTAGGATTGCCTTTTTCTCTTCTCTTTTGGAAACTAAATAGGTTGTTCATAGCTCCCATGAGCAGTTGAATAAATGGTTATTTGTATCTTTTAGGAAGTTGGGGTCAATGTAAGGAGGCTTCACTCTGATGAGGGCACTAATGTACTACCACGGTCTCCAGTTGTGACAGTGATGGGTCATGTTGACCATGGTAAAACATCTCTTTTGGATGCTCTACGTCAAACTTCTGTGGCAGCTAAGGAAGCTGGGGGCATAACACAGCATTTAGGTGCCTTTGTTGTTGGGATGCAATCAGGGGGTTCAATTACATTCCTTGATACTCCTGGTCATGCTGCATTCAGTGCCATGCGAGCTAGAGGTGCGGCCATCACAGATATAGTTGTGCTGGTGGTGGCTGCTGATGATGGCGTGATGCCTCAAACTCTGGAAGCAATGTCGCATGCAAAAGCAGCTGGTGTTCCAATGGTTGTTGCAATTAATAAATGTGATAAACCAACAGCTAACCCAGAAAGAGTGAGACTCCAGCTCGCAGCAGAGGGGCTGCTGTTGGAAGAGATGGGTGGTGATGTCCAGGTTGTTGAAGTTTCAGCCATAAACAAGATTGGACTGGATAAGTTGGAGGAGGCTTTGCTTCTCCAGGCTGAGTTGATGGATATTAAAGCTCGTAATGATGGACCAGCTCAAGCTTATGTAGTTGAGGCAAGGCTTGACAGGGGACGTGGTCCTTTAGCTACTGCTATAGTAAAGGCGGGAACCTTAGTTTCTGGTCAGTTTGTTGTTGTAGGTGCCGAGTGGGGAAGGATAAGGGCCATCAGAGATACAGCAGGGAAAATGACAAATTTTGCTAGACCTGCAATGCCCATTGAGATTGAGGGGTTAAAGGGACTTCCAATGGCTGGTGATGACATTATCGTCGTGCATTCGGAGGAAAGAGCACGAATGCTTAGTGAAGGGAGGAAAAAGAAACGAGAGAGGGATAGATTAAGGAAGCTAGAAGAGGAGAAACGAGAAAAAGAAAAAGAGGAAATAGAAGGAGGAGAAGAGGAAGAAGAAGAATTGAAAGCACCTGAACTAGGAGATGAAAGAGGACGAGGAAAGAGAAGAAGAAAAGAGAGAAGAAAGTTACAAGAGAAAGAAAATAAGCCCAAACGGCCAGAATTGCCAATTGTAGTTAAAGCAGATGTTCAAGGCACTGTGGAGGCAGTTGTAGATGCGCTGAAGGGTCTAAATAGTCCCCAGGTATGCTGAGTTATTCAATGAAATATGACCTAATAATTGTACTGTTTGTTGTCTCTCTGGTTGAATAGTTTACTTTAGACATCCTTGCTAATTTTCTATGCTAAAAGAAATTTGTAATGATGTTTATATTACATACAGACCTACATGACCCATATGGCCATATGTATAAATGTTCATATGAACTTCTTATTGCCTGGAGATCTGATTCTTTTAGGATATTCTTCTTTCAGGGTGATTGAAATCTAATACTTTCTTTCATAATCTGCTACCAGCTTCCTGTCTTTGTCGTCCATGTGGGGGTTGGGCCTATATCTCAGTCTGACATTGATATGGCAGAAGCCTGCGGTGCATGTATTGTTGGATTTAATGTGCGGAATCCACCTAGTTCCATCAGTTTGGCAGCAACTCAAGCAGGTGTAAAGGTATTTTGTTGTCAAACTGCTATAGTCCTATCCTTATCAGTCTTTGTGCCTCTAATTATCACCTTGATTTCTATATGAATGCTTGCTTGTACATTTTTTATACATTACCACCGTACCATTGATTATTGTTGCAGTTTTCTTTGTTCTTTTCTTTTGGATGTCCAACTCGAAAAGAAAATGACAGGAAAATGGTAATTTCTGAGGAAATTGTAGATATCTGATCAATTGTTTAAAATGGTATTGCAGATAAAACTGCACCGAGTCATCTATCATCTTCTGGAGGACATTGGTAATTTAATTGTTGAGAAGGCCCCTGGGACATTTGAGACCCAGGTTGCTGGAGAGGCGCAGGTGCTGAACATATTTGAACTTAAAGGAAGGAGCAAAGCCAAGGGAGCAGATGTCAAGATTGCTGGTTGTCGAGTCACTGATGGTCGCTTCACCAAGTTATCAACAATGAGGATTCTTAGAAGTGGTGAAGTTGTTTTTGAAGGTTCTTGTACGTCTCTGAAACGGGAGAAGCATGACGTTGATGCAGTTGGGAAAGGAAACGAGTGTGGACTAGTAATCCAGGACTGCATTGATTTTCGGGTTGGAGACGTTATTCAGTGCCTGGAGCAAGTCAACATAAAACCTAAGTTCATTTCGTCAGAAAATGGAGCTGTTCGAATTGAGAGCTAACGAGTTCTCGTGCAGAAGTATCATCTGCAGCTTGTGATTTGGAGTCTGGTTTGCTAGCCTCTGCATTTTTCTTGAGTAGATGACAGTTTTGGTTAAACCATAGAATTTTGGGGGATTGGTGGTATTTTTGACGAGGAGCTAAAGGCTTATTACCAGTTTCCCCGAAACCAATTCTTTTGTTCATTTTCTGTTGAAGAAGAAACCAAACTCAATAGGAGAACTCGCATCGAATTAGTCATTTTGAAAGCATGTCAAGTGTACTAGGGGATATATGGGAACAATAAAAACCGGATGAGCAAGTGAACCTGCTAATCTACATGATAAACTTTTCAAGGAGTGATGAATGTGTGCTTCTTCTAGCTTATGTACGTTCCCCTGTTAATGGATGCATTTAGCTTAGCAATTTTCTAATCAGGCTCACAGTTTTTTCATTTTGCAACCATGAATCATAAGAAAGCACTTCCACTTAAGGGAGATGCGGAGAATTGCGACTAATAAAGTGATGTTGAACCAATTTCCTGTCAACTGGATGAATCAGAACGGAGTTCGGCGTCCAAAAACAGAACAAAACCAGCCAAAATTTGTCAAGTTTTTCCAAGTGCATACGAACGAATATTCTCCCGCTACAGTGGCGGAGGCAGCAGGGGCCCCTCACTTTATATGTTGGCACGAAGTTTCCCACCTCTGTCCGATGTATCAGTCTTCAGTCTGTTTTGGGTTGTGTAGTCTTAGGTGTCATAACGTTTCTGTCTCGGCATGTCTTTAGTGTAGTCTTGGACGCGGGCAGGAACGGTTGTCAGAACAATCGCTCCGAAAGGTGAAACATCATTTGTACATGGTGTAACATCATCTGTATGATGTATAATAATAGAATAACAGCGAGTAACATTGGAACAACATTTTTGTGGGTTTCACACGGCGTGAAAATCGAGTTACAAGACGTGATCTGAACCGCACAAATTTTTGAGGCCTCGTCTAGGCCATGAACTGCCTGGGACAACCGTCCAGGCCCCTCGTCCGTCTTTAGTGTGGTGTATGCGGTCAGTGTTCTGATATCTCCGTGTCAGCGCTGTAAGAACTGTTTTCCATTTTTAATATAATCCTCTAGCCTTGCTTACGAATATTCTCTTCATAGTATCTCGCTCCTCTTCAGGAACGTAAAATATCTACTAAAACAAGTTGCATCCTGTTAACATGTAGTAATAAATAGCAAGGGGTGCTTGGAAGTCTCTGGACGACATTGCAGTAGTAGACTAGTAGTATTCGTGGCATTGTTATGAAAGAAGAATGACCAGCCGGCAGCCACTTGAGATCGGAGATCGTATACAAAAATATGGGGACCCTGAAAAACATGAATCCTTCCTTAATCTTCTGTGTTTCATTACTGGAATAGCCAAGGGGGTTGAAGCCATGCGAGATAACAACTAGCCATTTTGATGGAAGCTTTATCCTTACGGGTTATCGTTAGCCATCTAGCTCTTTTCTTTTCCTTTTCCTTGCTGAAAAGTTAACCATGTAAAGGCTAAAGAAGGAAAAGTAACAAAAAACCAGGTGATGGTAGCATATGTAAATCAATTTTCGCGAAGCATGTATTATCAGTTCAGCCTACGACATGGGTCTTATTCATTCACGTATTAGTTGAAATTTTGACGTCCCTTGTCCGAATACCAGTAACATCAAGTTCAAAATCAATCAACAATTAGCCAGGCCGAAGTGACTTGGCATGCCATCATCCACGTAATCCTTAAAAGTTTTTAAAAGAATCTACATCAAAATTTGATCTTGTGGTGCGCCCACCTAAGTTCCATGGAGGAATTTTGATGAGAAAATGAACTGGGGGTGGAAGAAGACAGCAGGAGGCATATGCACAGGGGAGTGAGCCCACCATTGCGTTTTCTTCTTGGGTCCGATTCCTTACCGAGCAAATCTCATTGGACTATGGATTCCCTGTGATAATCATTGGCTTGAGAATAATTCTTTATAGGGAATCCATGACTACGACAGATAACAAACACTAACTGGGACCTAGACTGGTAGCTGAAGAAGCAATAGATTTGCGTGAAGTTGAAGTTGAGTACTAGTGCTACACTCTTCATTTTTAGACGACGCCTTTTCTTGGTGAACAAGTATAATATCTGCTACTCAACATCTTGTTTTCTAGCTTAAAATATTATGGATTCAAGCTTTCTGTTATGCTTACCTGTCTTCTTGAGCATGGAGCAAGTTTTGTTTGAAATTTAGTGGGTTGATTGCAGCAACAGGCCCAGGTGCAAAATGGATTTCTGGATAGTTGTCTGTGGAAAAAATGAATGCCAAAAAAACAATTTTGAAAGTGGTTGTAGCTCTGGAATCATGGCAATCACGGATCCATCTTCGTGTGCCAATCATATTTTGGTCATTTCCGCTAATATCTTCCTCTCATTCATTCTTATATTCGCCTTCTTTCGGGGGAATTCATCCAGGAGGGTTGTGGCTGATTCAGGGTTGCAAGGGCGACGGTTCATTTCTCTCCTGTCATTTTCTTGCCTTTTTGTCAATGCAGGCATAGCTTGTATTTACATCGGTTTGGGGACGTGGATGATTGGCAAGAAGTTGAGCAGTAATCAAAGTCTTTCACCTCTTCATTCTTGGCTTGTACTTCTATTCCAGGGCTTCACATGGCTGTTGCTCTCTGTATTCGTGCTGAGCAAGAAGAGCCAATATCGTGCTCCTTTTATTTCAGTGGTGAAACTTTGCTTTTTTACTGCTTTTCTAGCTGGATTCCTCTGCATTCTGTCCCTAATGCAATTAATAGTCGATAAACTGGTATCTCTCAAAGGGGTGCTAGACGTGTTACGGTTTCCTGGAGCGCTTCTGCTTCTCTTCTGTGCTGTTCACGTGAAAAAGCATTCAGAAATTGGCAAAGATACAAGCGTTGAAGCTTACTATGAACCTCCGAGAGGAGAAGAAGCCGGTTTCAGCTCCACAATGAGTTTGAACGATAGGATAACTCAATTTGCTGAAGCCGGAATTCTACATAAAATGTCGTTTTCCTGGTTAGATCCGTTACTGAAGAAGGGTAAAGAGAAGACTCTTGAGGATGAGGACGTTCCTCTATTAAGGCCACAGGATAGGGCCGA
The DNA here is from genome assembly GCF_036785885.1 of Coffea arabica. Lineage (NCBI taxonomy): Eukaryota > Viridiplantae > Streptophyta > Magnoliopsida > Gentianales > Rubiaceae > Coffea > Coffea arabica. Next base: position 45,132,009 of record NC_092325.1, on the reverse strand, counting down.
AACATGTTACTCATTGTTTAAGGATCAACTGAATAAACATGAAAGAAACAAAATTTGTGATCAGTCTTCTATTCTGAGGTCACTAGTCTACTGCCAAAGGAAAGCTATTGTGATTTCTGGGCTTTTCGCGCTGGTTAAGATAGTAACCTTGTCCAGTGGCCCTGTTTTTCTGTATGCTTTCATTGATCTTTCTGAAGGCAAAGAAGTTTTCAAGTATGAAGGTTATGCACTGACTGCAGGCCTTTTTCTGGCAAAATGCTTAGAATCACTAGCAGAGAGACAGTGGTTCTTTTGGACTAGGTTGATTGGCCTTCAAGTACAGTCTTCGCTAACTGCAGCAATCTTCAAGAAGCAATTCCGTCTTTCAAATGCTGCTAAACATATTCATTCCTCAGGCGAGATTATGAATTACGTCACTGTGGATGCCCACAAAATTGGGGAACTCCCATATTACTTCCATCAGATATGGACAACAGGCCTTCAGATAGGTATGGCATTGGTTATCATGTTCTATGCTATAGGACAAGCTACCTTTCCGGCTTTAGTGGTAATTGTATTAAGCATGCTGGGGAATTCCCCGGTGGCTAAATTGCAGCACAAGTATCTGCATCAGCTTATGGTTGCACAAGACCGAATGCTGAAGGCTATAACAGAAGCACTTGCACATATGAAAGTTCTAAAATTTTATGCTTGGGAAACACACTTCAAGGATATAATTGGCTTGCTAAGGAAAGAAGAATGGAAATGCTTAGTAAAAGTTCAGGCACAGAAAGGATATTATATGCTGCTATTTTGGTCAACTCCAATCATAGTATCTGCAGTTACTTTCTGGTCTTGCTACTTGCTCAATATTCCTCTGACTACCAGTAGTGCTTTCACCTTTCTTGCCACCATTCGCATAGTTCAGGAGCCCATAAGGTCAATTCCAGATGTTCTCGGAGTTTTCATTGAAGCAAAGGTTTCATTTTCTCGGATTGTAAAATTTCTTGTAGCACCTGAGTTGCAGACCAGCCCTATTCATCACGGTCCACAGGGATTTGAAATTGAGCATTCCATACTCATTAATGCTAAGAGAATTTCATGGGACATTGATTCTTTAAATCCATCCCTAGTACATATCAATCTTTTGGTTAAACCAGGTCAAAAGGTAGCTATATGTGGAGAAGTTGGTTCAGGTAAATCAACTCTCTTGGCTGCAATTCTTGGAGAAGTTCCATGTATTGATGGCAGGGTAAGTAGAAATTTACTCTTTCCTTCTTTAGGTTCATCTGAAATTTCTCTTATTGTTAACATTTGTCCTGACTTAGTGGCCTTAATTGGTATGAACTCAAGCATTTTGAAGAATTTCTAGAGAGTATTTAGATGAAAATATAACAGAAGAATTTCAACAAAACTATTGCAAGTATATATGTGTTTTGTACTGAATAAATGGTAGATACTCGAAAAATATCTAAAAGATAGTAGCATCCTTTCATTTTCAGGTCGAAGTGCATGGAAAAGTTGCATATGTCTCTCAGGTTGCATGGATTCAAACAGGGACTATCCAACAAAATATTCTCTTTGGATCCACCATGGATCAACATAAATACCAAGATGTACTTAAACAGTCTTGTTTACTTAAGGACCTCGACATGCTTCCTTTTGGTGACAAAACAGTTATAGGAGAGCGAGGTGTCAATCTCAGTGGTGGGCAGAAGCAACGTGTTCAGCTTGCTCGTGCACTGTATCAAGAAGCAGACATATATCTGTTGGATGATCCATTCAGCGCTGTTGATGCACATACAGCGAGCACTTTATTCAATGTGAAGTTACAGTTTTAATTTCTTCTGTCACTGACATTTAAGCTCCTGTTTGAATATTTTCTCAAAAAAAGTAAATGTTCATTATGCCAGGAATATGTCATAGGAGCTTTGTTCAAGAAGACAGTGCTACTAGTGACTCATCAAGTTGATTTCCTTCCAGTATTTGACTCTATATTGGTCAGTAATGCTCTATCATTTTTAATTTTCTTCATCGCCACTTGGTTTTGCTTCTTCTCAATTCTGCAAGAACTATATAAGAAATGAGATGGATCTCAATATGACAGACAACACCACCATATAAAGGACTGCATATATTAGTCAACTTAGTCATATGTCATCTCTCTATTTAATGTTGCCAGTTGATGTCTAAAGGAAAAATCCTAAAAGAAGCTACCTATAGCAAGTTGCTGGATTCCAGTCAAGAATTTCGCAATCTTGTTCATGCGCACAGTGAAGCTGCTATGAGTGCAGGACATAGTTCTCAGAAAAGACAGAAAACTTCTCAAGATGTTATCCAGCAGATCCATTCTGGGGAGCAACTAGCAGCACCTCTGTGGGAGCAGTTGATCAAAGAAGAAGAACGAGAAATTGGATATACTGGTCTTAAGCCATACGTACAATACCTAAGTCAAAGCAATGGTTTCTTTTACCTGTCCTTGGGCGTTTTATCCCACCTTGTGTATATAATTGGCCAGTTAATTCAAAACCTTTGGTTAGCTACTAATCTACAAGATTCTAGTCTTAGCGAGTTGAAACTATTATCCATATACTCGTTTATAGGGTGTGGCATGGCACTGTCCTTGCTATTAAGGTCTTGTGTAATTGTCCTTTTAGGTCTTAGGGCGTCAACAACAATTTATTCCAAGTTCATGGACTCCCATTTTCGTGCACCAATGTCTTTTTATGATTCAACACCACTGGGAAGAATACTCAGTAGGGTAAGCATTACAGAGGAAGTACATTAACAACGGCTCCGTTTGGATTAGCTGTTTTTAGGGTTGTTTTTCAAAAACACCACTGTAGCATTTCGAATCTGAAAAACAAGTCCGTTTGGATTATTTGTTTTTGGGGTTGTTTTTCAAAAACTATATGAAAAACTTTTACTGTAGATTTTTTTGGATTATTTTTAGAGGTATTTTTGAAACATATTTTTGAGTATTTTTAGAATATTATAATTTTTATATTTTTATATAAATATACATTTATGCATTTATAATACATTTATATTTACAAATGTATAAATGTATATTATTATAAATTATAAATTATAAATGAATATTATATAAATGTATAAATTATAAATTATAATTTTTATATAAATATACATTTATGCATTTATAATACATTTATAAATAAATATATTTATATATTCATATAAAAATATATAAATGTATTGTATTCTATATAATACATAATATAAATATATTTATAAATGTATAAGTGTATATTATTATAAATGTATAAATTATAAATGAATATTATAAATATATTATAAATTATAAGTGTATATTATTATAAATGTATAAATTAATATATTATAAATATATATTAATATTATGTAAAAATGTATTTATATAATTAATATAAATGTATATATGCATTAATATTATGTATAAATGTAAAATTAATATTATGTATATTAATATAAATGTATAAATGTATTATAAATGTATTATATTATATATAATATATAATATAAATGTATATTATAAATATACATAAATATTTATATATTATGTATAAATGTACATTTATATAAATGTATAATAAATTATATATTATATTATATATAATTTATATAACATATAATATTTATGTAAATATATTATAAATATATAAAAATATATTTTAAATAAAATAAAATATTTATGATATGTATACGTAAATATATAATATTAGAAATGTATAATATATATAATATACATTAATATTAATATAATTTATATATAATATACATAATTGACATATACATATTAATATATTTTATAAAACAAAATTGCATAAATATATTTATAAATTTATATATAAATAAATGTATTTATATAAATATATAATATTTATTTCAATTGACATAATATATATAATATTATACATAATTGAAATAAATATATTTATATTAATATAATATATATATAATATACATAATTGAATATACATATTAAAATACATAATTGAAATATACATATTAAAATATATAATTAAAATATAATTGAAATATACATATAAAATACATAATTAAAATATACAAATTGAAATATACTTATTAAAATATACAAATTAAATATGCATAATTGAAATATATTTGGAGTTGTTTTTGATATATTGTTTGGATTGGTGTTTTTGAAGTTGTTTTTGAAATACACATTTACTGTAGCATTTGGAATGTGAAAAACAGTTTTTCAAAAACAGGCTCAAAAACACCAATCCAAACGTACCCAACAATTTTTAAAATATCTACCCTCATTGCAAGGTCTTCCCTGCAGGTATCTTCTGATCTCAGTGTTGTGGACCTTGATCTGTCAACGAGATTCAGTATGGCTTTTGCTTCGACAATGACCACATATTTCAGCTTAGGCATACTGGCATTTCTTACCTGGCCAATCTTGTTTGTCATTATTCCTACAGTATGTGTAACCATACTCATACAGGTAAAAGGTCAACCCTCATAATTTTGTTTATCCCTATGCAATAACTTTCCGTCTCTGATGGTGAAAGCACTCTCACCAAATCTTTCCAGAAGCTGTTAACTGTTTTCAATGATTCTAATGCCTGTCATGAACTGCTTCGTATTATAACTAGTTACCTCACAGTCTTAACAAAAGGATCAGAAGGATAGTCAGTTCTGGCGCTAGCACTTGACTAGGATAGCAAGTTTAGTTTAAAAACTGAGACTTGAAGTCCTTTCTGCAACTTGGATGATGCAACATTCGTATTAAAATATCATAAGGCTATGGCCAAAAATTACTTCCAAAATACCAAATCCAGATGATCATGTAATAAATCAAACAGTATACACCAAAATGATGCACTGTAATTAGTAAATACTACCAGCACAATATACTGTCCCAGTCTTGTTCAATAAGAATATAATACTGTGTTCTTCTGTTCAACACAGATATACTACTATTCTTCTGTAAAAGAGTTAATCAGGATACATGGCACAACCAAATCTTTAGTTGCTAGCTATCTCTCAGAATCGATAGTTGGAGCTATGACTATTAGAGCTTTCGGAGAGGAAGATCGTTTCTTCTTGGATAGTCTGAAGCTTATTGACAGAAACCAAAGTTCCTTCTTTCATAGCTTTTCTGCAAATGAGTGGCTGATGCAACGACTGGAATTGCTGTGTGCCATCATTCTGTCCTCCTCAGCGCTTGCCTTGACTTTACTGCCTCTTGGAGCTTCTGAATCTGGTCAGAAACTTGCGCGCGCACACACATATTGACACACACAGTCTTATATTATGACTAGTAATTAGTCACGTGTCTTATATTATGAGTAGTAATAAGTCACATGTTTTTGCACGTGATTATAGAATCATAAAATAAGATTAATTTTTTGTACACTGTCGATATATAACTGACAGGTTTAGATCATATCATATAATATGAATTCAAAATTGAAATTCAAATCATGTATGCATGGCATACATTCATAATTGTTAGTATAAAAAAAATTACTACACTATTAGTGTATAAAAATTTAATTCATAATATAACATCACTTATATATATAAATATTTGTGTGAATTCTATTGGCAACATCACAATTTAATATTTTCGTATTTTTCATTTTTTGAATCAATTATTCTCAAAAACGTTATTTTAAACTAGAAGACATTGGAGATATCATTTATTTGTTAAGATTTATTTGAAAATATTATTTGCAATTATGGATCTAACATTTTGGGAAATTATTTTTTAAAAATCTATTTTAAGCTTTTGAGATGTTTTACTAAAGTTATCATATACTTTATAATCTTATCATACTTAAACCATAATAATAAAATTTTTATACACAAAATAGTATTCTTAGATAAAAATAAATACAGCAAATAGAACTTAGAAATACTTATAAAGTAAAGGCTTAAACTATAATTTTAAAATCTAGAGGAAAATTAGTGTCAATGTGTAGAATTAAAGTAAAGGTCTAAACTATAATATAAAATGTAGTGGGGCATTGGAGTCAATGTATTTGCTCATTCTATTTTTATTATTTCAAGGGATAATTTTAGAAACCTTCGCTAAGGTTTTTTGATAATTTCACTGGCCTCTTCTGTAGTTTGTAAAATTATACTAACTTCTCCTAGATTAAGGTTTTGGAAACAAAGCAATCCAAATCAGAAAAAAAAAAGTATCATTAAAAAATACATTAAGAAGAGAGATGAAACTTTTATTCCATAAATATCCCTTATATGTATGTATATAAGTTGTATTAGTAAAAAAAATAAAAATAATTAAAAGTTGAAAACAATTAGCATACAAATTCTACTACTTTAAGAAGTTCATATTCAACACATTAGACAACATAAACAAGTAACTATACTAATGATCACAAGATTCAGCAAAACTGACCAATCATCTCTCTTAACATGCAGTTTGCTATGTTTCTTGTGATTTTGAATAGAAAAATTTTTAATTTTTATTTTTCTTCTCCTTCGCTTTCACGAAATAACTTTACAACTATCGCAGTTTTAAGAGTTGCAGAGAAAATTTTCTTATGGACACCTTTTTTTGGCCCTGTGTTTTTTAGCCCTTTTTTCTCATATTGTATATAACTAATTTTTGGTCATTGTTAAGTTATAGCAATCAGATCATTTGATATATTAATTGGCATTATTTTGTAATTCTAAGTTACTACTTACTATGCATCATTAAAGAATTTTTCAATAATTATTTTTGTTAATTAATTACTAACAGTTAATTGGTGCTATAATTATTTAATCATCAAATATTAGTTTCTAATAAGACATAATGTCTCCGAGTATATGAGTGATCTCTTCTCATGTAATGTAAGTAACTGGGTTCATAATTCTGCCAAGGAAGGTAAGTATAATTTTTTCAAATCTAAGGAAGGCCAGTGAAATGTCAAAAAGCTCGGGAGGGTTCCGAAATTATCCCTTATTTCAAGGACACTTGTCATGCTTTTTTTTTCACCCCCAGTGTCCCTTCACCATATTTCCTAAATCTGATTTAATTCGTTTTTCAAATTGTCATGTCAAAATCATGAATACCAGACTCCTCTGAATAATGGGATGCAAATAGACAAATTAGATTAGAGTGTTTTATTTTGTATTTATTATCTTCATAATTCAAATTTAAGTAAATTTACAATTTTTACTATTATAACAATACAATAAATCTAATAATTAGGGAGAAAGGTATTTTGGGCACAATAGAATACTAACACCAGATCCTACTTAAACTAACTAATGTACCGACCTGTGTGATAGATTATTACTAGCCTTTCAATATTCCTGCACTTGTATAATCATAATTTATATTTTCCAAACCTTCAATTGATGTGCAAAGGACCAGATGAACCACTCCTTTCATTCTCAGAATTTCTGCACAGTCTTTTCAACCCGTCTTCTGTAATCCTCCCTGGTAGCTCAATGTATAACGTTGATGCAGTAATCTTCTTTTACTGTGTACCTACTTCTTGATGTTATAAATGCAGGATATATTGGCATGGCTCTATCATATGCTCTTTCACTCAATTTATACCTTGCCAGTTCCGTCCAAACTCAATGCATGCTAGAAAATTCAATTGTATCAGTAGAAAGGCTGGAACAATACATGCACATTCCCAGTGAAGCTCCAGAAGTAATAGAAAGCAATAGACCGCCTCCCAATTGGCCTTATATTGGCAAAGTGGACATACAAGATCTGAAGGTAAAGTTCAAAATGAGATAACTGAGTATTAAGTCTCCAAATATATTATTGTTTCACTAGTTAAATAACTCTTTTCAACAAAACTTCAGGTAAGGTATCGGCCGAATGCTCCACTGGTTCTCAAAGGCATCACCTGTACGTTTGAAGGAGGGCACAAAGTTGGAATAGTTGGCAGGACGGGTAGCGGGAAATCAACACTCATCAGCGCCATATTTCGCCTGGTAGAGCCTGCAGATGGAGCAATTCTCATAGATGACCAGGACATTTCAACCTTTGGGGTTCATGATCTTAGGTCACATTTGGCGATCATTCCTCAAGATCCAACTTTGTTTGGTGGGTCGATCAGATATAATCTGGATCCCTTATCAGAACATAACGATCAAGAAATTTGGGAGGTCAGATTGATATATAGCAACGATAATGATTTTTAGTAAAAAATCAAGTAGGATTATCCAGAGCAAGCACTTTTAATCATCATAAAATTAAAAATGACAAAACAAGAATAAATTGGGACAGGAATATTATTGTCATCCTATTGCTTTGAACGGAAAATGACTGTTGCACACAAGCAGAACAGCAGAAAACTAGTTTGGGGTTAATTGTCCTTTTCTGGTACAAAATGTTTGTCCTTTTCAGGTTCACTCTTGGATTAGACTATTAAATTGACAAGCAAGTCTTTTTTTCGTACATTAAGTGAGAGCTTGCACTAAGGTCAGTTAGACAGTAGAGCACTCAATCAGTATTTATTGGTCTTACAAGCTAACATGAAACACACTGAACAATATGTAGGTTCTCAGAAAATGCCAGCTTGGAGATGTTGTTGAGAAGAAAGAAGGGGGCTTAGATTCATTTGGTAAGACTCGTAAATTACTGTAGTGTATGTTTAATGCTGAAGAATTAGATGATTTAAGGAATTTTCCATGACTTCAGTTACACAAGATGGATCAAATTGGAGCATGGGACAACGACAACTATTCTGTTTGGGACGAGCATTGCTGAAGAGAAGGAAGATACTAGTTCTTGACGAAGCCACGGCATCAATTGATAATGCAACAGATTCCCTCATCCAGAAGACGATAAGAAGCGAATTCTCAGACTGCACTGTGATTACTGTGGCTCACAGGATCCCAACAGTGATGGATTGCACAATGGTTCTTGCATTAAGGGATGGTGAGTCTCAAAAACTTATCCAACGTATATTAATCCTTTTTAGAGCAAAATTGAAGCTTTCAAAACAACTTTCAGGAAATGTGGTGGAGTATGATGAGCCCATGAAGCTGATAACCGAAGAAAATTCGCTTTTTGGTCAGCTTGTGAAAGAATACTGGTTACGCTCTGAGCACGCTAAACCATTGGGAAGAAACTGATGAGTAACTGGTCCGGCGGTTCGCATAAACTCGATGATACTTATCACTTTTTCTTTTTTTCTTTTAAAGTGATAATTACTTATCACTTTTTCTTGAAAACGATTGGTCGAGCCAACAGTTGTATTTTTCCGAAAGACTAAAAAGCACTAAACATTGAGAACGAAAACGTGGAAAAGTACTAGTGTGTTTCTCCCACCGTGCATGTATAACGGTTTGCAGACTTGACACGGAAAGCCATGCTTGGGCCGGAGACCGGATAAGGACTGTCATCGTAAGGATCATTCTTGAACAATTAACGGTCAGAATTTGATTTAAAAAAATTATACGATTCAGATTATTTTTTATATCTCATTTTTAGTAACGTGTGTGGTTCTCATAAAAATTTATTCTAAAATTACATGTTGTGCAAATAAAATTACGTCGTATGCAAATGAAGTCATGCGATGTGTAAAATATACAAAAATGCTAGAAACGGTGCCCGTGGTCCGGGCCAGCCCTGCTTTATCTGGGTATATAATATATATATATATATAAACCTTTTTACCACCAGCTATTTTCCACTTTGGCAGCTAAATATTTATGTATAGCCGTCTGATACCAAAACCAAAACGACGCCGTTTACGAGCCTAGTAATCATCGTCTAACTGGACGCCCATTCGTTGGTTGTTCCAGTCGCTACCTCTTCGCTTCCTCGACGAGTCCGTCCAATCCACCAACCACCCCAGCTGTAGCAGTAGCAGGAGCAGCCCCCCTCGCGACCCACGACCCCCCATTTCTCCCCATACTACTATAATATATATATTATTCCACCCACCTAACCCATTCGCTCTTCGTCCTTCGGCCAATCTATATTACCACTGCATTTCCCAAACTCTCGTACTCTTTAGCACAAACTCCCCACCAAATTTATCTGGTTTCAAGTTTCAATCATGGCAACGGCTGATGCCCTCTCGCGTATAGGCCTAGCTGGGCTAGCCGTTATGGGTCAGAACTTAGCTCTAAACATTGCCGAAAAAGGCTTCCCAATCTCCGTCTACAATCGAACCACTTCCAAGGTCGACGAGACAGTAGATCGAGCCGATCGAGAAGGCCACCTTCCTCTCTTCGGCCAGTACAATCCCAAAGATTTTGTACTCTCCATTCAGAGACCTAGATCTGTCATCATCTTAGTCAAAGCCGGCGCCCCCGTTGACCAGACCATCGCCGCTTTGTCCCAGTACATGGAGCCCGGCGACACCATTATTGACGGCGGCAACGAGTGGTACGAGAATACTGAGCGGAGGATTTCTGATGCTTCTTCAAAAGGGCTTCTTTATCTCGGCATGGGCGTCTCCGGCGGGGAAGATGGTGCCCGACACGGTCCTTCGCTCATGCCGGGTGGGTCCCACCGAGCCTACCTGAATATTAAGGATATTCTTGGAAAGGTTGCGGCCCAGGTGGAAGATGGCCCTTGTGTTACTTATATTGGGGAAGGGGGTTCGGGGAATTTCGTGAAGATGATCCATAATGGGATTGAATATGGTGATATGCAGCTGATTTCTGAAGCTTACGATGTATTGAAAAATGCTGGTGGGCTCAGTAATTCCGAGTTGGCTGATATTTTTGCCGACTGGAATAGGGGTGAGCTGGAGAGCTTCTTAATTGAGATAACTGCTGATATTTTTCAGGTGAAGGATTTTGAGAGCGGACATGGGGAGTTGGTGGATAAGATTTTGGATAAAACTGGGATGAAAGGAACCGGAAAATGGACGGTTCAGCAGGCGGCCGAGCTGTCGATTGCTGCTCCTACCATTGCAGCTTCACTTGATAGTAGATATTTGAGTGGGTTGAAAGATGAAAGGGAGGCTGCTGCGGAGATTTTTAAGGGGCAAGGGTTCAAGGAGGAGATTAATAATGTAGGAGTTGTGGATAAGAAGAGGCTGATTGATGATGTAAGGCAGGCGTTGTATGCATCCAAGATTTGTAGTTATGCACAAGGGATGAACTTGTTGAGGGCCAAGAGTGTGGAGAAAGGGTGGAATTTGAATTTGGGCGAGTTGGCGAGGATTTGGAAAGGAGGGTGTATAATAAGGGCTGTGTTCTTGGATAGGATTAAGAAGGCCTATCAGAGGAATCCGGCCTTGGCAAATTTGTTGGTCGACCCTGAGTTTGCTAGGGAGATGGTGCAGAGGCAGGCAGCTTGGAGGAGAGTGGTGGGGCTTGCTATTCAGAAGGGGATTAGTGTTCCTGGAATGTCCGCTAGTTTGCAGTATTTTGATACTTATAGGCGTGCAAGGCTACCTGCAAACCTTGTTCAGGCTCAGAGGGATTATTTCGGGGCGCATACGTACGAGAGGATTGATCGTCCTGGATCATATCATACTGAGTGGTCAAAGCTTGCTCGAGGGGCAACAGTGTAATGCTAGGCATGATTTGAAGCTGAGGTTGCATTTTGGTACACTTAGCTTATTGCAATTGTTATAAGTTGGGTTTTTTTTGGGGCATCTATTTGAATTTGAGTTGTATCTCTCAATGAGGATATACTTGCTTAGGCAGGGAAGTGTTTGAAGTTGAGCCTTTGCGTTACTTTTTTTTGCAGTTAATAATAGGTCGTTGCCTCTTAAGTATTGAAGTTCGTATATTGGCTTAGTGACATTTGAAGTTTTTTTTTGAGCAAAAAAAGATTTTTATTGATGATAAGCAATGACAATTACACGGGGGAATCCGTAACTACATAGAAAGAACAACTAACTCTACACAAACTACAAAAATCTAGCAAAACTGATCTACTGAGAGTCCTCATTCTAGTGCCAATTCACAATTCTGCTTGGATCGTGGAATCTTTCCCAAGTTTTGACAACATTCTGCACCTTATCAATGATGGAATTCATGATACCAGTAGCAGTAGTATAATTAGCTTGCAGTTGAAAGGATAAGACTTTCTTTTGCGCCTTACAGTGGTAATACTTGGCTTCTGCTGGCTTGCTTTCCTTTTCGTCATGTAGTAGTGCAAGTAGGCTTATACTTGTAGAAAGTAGTGAAACTGCTGGTGTTAACTTTGGTTGGAAATGTAACGGTAATCCCTTCTTGGCTTTTTGGCTAAAGATCAAGTTAGTTCATTCCTTAATATCTTGTCCAGGTCTAATTTGTTGGATCTTTGCCTTGTGGCTGAAGATTAGGTAAATTTCATTCCTTTAGCTACGTGTCTTTATTGGTTTGAAAACTGAACGCAATTACAGAAGAACTTTTCTATTAATTAGCTGTTATATCACATTTTAGGATCATCAATACTGCAGTTCCCCTTAAAAGTACAAAAAGAGCGCAGGCATTTTAGTTGGCATTTGGTGGAGTCTGTATTCCAAACATATGAACGCTCCAGATGCAGCTTAAACTTGTCTGGGATATTCCACTCATAAATGGACGTGTTTTTGTTGGTAGTCATATTGTCTATGCATTGGAGTCATATTGTCTATACATTGGACTGCATTTGTCAATGTTAGGTAGGTATTAACAGTCTGATGTGTATGTTCAATAAACATATCAAACTTGACTTTGCATTTTGTTTTAAAATAAGCATTTATCCTTTCATTGTTTGGCCAAACATGAGTGGTTCTGATATTTTCTAATAAGGTTTGCCTACTGCTGTATATTCTAGTGTGTGGGATGCCTAAGCTAGTTTATTAGGATCAATCCCAAGTTTATGATTTCAGATGTTGATAAACCTTGGTTGAACAAGATTTCCTGTAAAATTAGGGCGAAGATGGCCCCATGTAGGTGCTACCTACATCCTGCTTTTGTGTGCATGTTTGTGTTTGTGTGGGCAGGGTTTGTGTGTATCATATATGAGAGAGAGAGAGAGAGAGAGTGTGTGTGTGTGTTCCCTGCTATATTCAGAGGCATTTTGTTCAATGGAACATTCGGATGCATTAATAGTAGCTCCCCTTTTTCTGATCTCACTCTAGTATAAGAGGATAATTAAGACAAAACATGGAAGCAAATCTACCTTTCTAACCTTTAGGAGAGAGTAGACCCTATGAATGCTGAAGGCTCTTAGCATCTTCTCTGGCCGCCCCCTCTTTTTGAAAGCCAAGAACTGGACTGAGAAACTTATTTGAAAAAGCAAGGAAATAGTGGTCAAAGCTTTTTTTTTTCCTGCAGGATCATTTTAGTTGTAATTGTTGATGCATGAAGTGCTTTCTCATTGTACTGATGACTGCTGAATGGCATCTGAATTGGAGCTTCCCTTGCCCCCTTTCTTTTGGTTTTCGATAGCTCATGACATCGTCTAACCAATTTCCGTGGGATAGTCAATATTGAATTAAAGGTGAGAAATGGACAGTGTCTGACGATAGCTTGTTACGACAAACTCAATCCTTCATTCCAAGGGGACAAAGATTATGGCATAATAAACGTGAGCTTTAGGGCGACTGAGTTATTTGATCATTTGCTGCTTGTAAGGACGTCCCTCGGTTAAGTTTCTGTTTTCTTCAATTTTTCCGTTCCCAGGCTCTTGTATCCAGAACCTCACAGCCGCCTTCTATCGATTAAATTTTTATCTACCAAAATTGAAAGTGGTTTGCATATATATATATATATATATACACACACACACACACACGGGCGCGCACACGGATCAGCCTTGACAGAAAGTGAGAAGAATGACGGATGATTCACGACCCAAAGCATATACAGTCATAGAAAGTAAGAATGCTTTGAACAATTGAGGAAGAAGACAGTAAGGCTACGGACGACCTGAGTTTTCAAGGACGGGATGAGTTCTGGTTATTGATGCGCGAGGCATTTTGCTGCTGTCAACCCAAAACGTCTGTAAGAACTCACCTTCATCTGCTTCTCTTTCCATTTCTCGAGTCCTCTTCACAGTTAAAACTATTAAAACTAATCCCAGGATGAATCCCACCGAGACCAGGAACACAAATCCAAGCACAAATCCTATCACCCAAAATTTCCATACCTGTGGCCGCTTCTTGAATCTAGTAACTAGCGAGAAATGTCCTTGACTTCTACTCTGGCATAGATTCGGCGAGCTCATTTTGCTGAGGAAAACCTTCCCACCGGCACCAAAGGTAGCACACTCAGCCCTTGGATTAGTGCCACCAGGTGACTCTGGATCCTGAAATTGAATTAAAATAGGCTTCCCCATGGGGTTAAGATCGAGCTTCCTGAGGCCTGTGCTGCTCAAATTTGAGGCATCATAAACCAAAAAACCAACGACCGAAGTTAGCAGGGTGTAACCTGATGTATTATAGTAGTAAGTCGACAGATTGCCTAGATCATGATAGACAATTAGCAGTCTCCTCACATAGGGCACTGGCAGAGTTCTTGACGGGATGGAGAAATTGCTGAAATTAGCACCCAATCTCCACAATGTTCGGCTTCTAAGACGGACTACAGAAACCTTCATCCCTGCTAGATTGGGTGGAAGACTGGCATTGTATAGTGCACCGGTGCGAGATCTCCCATGAAACAAAGTACTAAAAGCATGGTCATGAAGTATAGCATCCAAAGATTCACCTAGACTCTCATTGAAGCTGTATACCGGAGAGAAGTAGAGGTGTAGAAACAACCAGATGAGATGATAACTCCTGCCGGTCAGTCCCATCTAGTAGAGTCTGAAAGTGCTGCCTATCATTGCAGGACTTGGAGGAGTTGGCAATATGATCTCTTAAGCTTCAGTGCACTTATAGATTCTGCATTTTAGGAATGATTATCCAGTTTTTTCTTTCCTCTACTGGCCAGCGTTGGTGAACTTTTTCGATTTTTTTTTTGGCATTGTGGTACAGGATTTAGCCTATGTTTGGATGGACGGCTTCGAGGAAAAAGTAGTACCTTTTTTTTTCCCCTTGTTTGTGACCCAAAAAAATCAAGGAAAACATCTCCCCCAAGGGCTTGGAGGAAACGGATTGAGTGAGTTATCTGTCCCTTCTTTCCGTTCTCTCTCTCTGAACTCCCAAAGTAGTAGGGCTATGGTTTAAGTCGATGAGCTGGCATAGAAGAGAGGAACCGTTAAGGTTTACTGAGGCTATTTATGGTCTTTCTGCCTCCTACTAGATTTGATTGGTTTTGACTTTGTGCAGAGTCATGCCTATTCTGGGTCCCCTTGAAGGAGAAAAATTAACTTGATGCGAGGCCAAATTGTAGTGTTGATTTTCCTCCATCCGGTCGTGCAATCATATTGCTGCTGGTAAGAGTAGTTATCATTTTGCTCCATAGAATGCGGGGCTTCACGCATGCTGGAACAGCTTTGCTTTGTTTTTCTTCGTTGTGTCTAGATTCTTAAAGAGGAAAATCAGCACTGAATGGTGGAATAAAACTTTTGCCGGCAATAATGATCATGCTTGTCAGGAATGATTTTCAACGCAGCACCTCCTGATCCAATCATCCAATGTCAAGCAAAATCGGACACATTAACATAACATTTGACATATAGGTTGATTATACACACAAGTTCTCCTTTCTCCTTGCCAAGACCCAAGCTACTCCTGCTCCACAGGGTTAGAAACTCGGTACAAAAAATACGTCACCTACCTTTACTACTCCGTGTGATCTTTTCTGTTTACTTGCACTCCAGTGGAAATGGGGGTAATGAGAGGCCGAGGGTTTCAAAAAGTCGACCCTTTTCTTATCTAATATGTCATAAAGATCAATGCAAGCGGCACAAACAAAAATATAGGAGCCCTAAACGACATGCAAAAACCTTTCACCCTAGATTATTAATACTCTTACCCAAGAGCCCAGATCGAATTCAGGTTCACCTAAAATCAATCAAAGCATTTAAGTTACCCTAACAAGATCAACATTGACGCCAAGCGAAGAACCATTCGGTTTTTCTTTTTTTTTTTTTCGGATGGGGGTACAAGAACCATTACAGAGATTCGGAAATTTAATTACATAGGTAACATCTGGCACGCACTTAACAACCCCAATCGTCCAGAAGAACTCATCATTCAACAACCTCAGTTATCACGGAGAGACTTGCCTCCACTCACATGTATGTAGTATTAAGCCTGCACAGATTAATTGTATTCTGCTCTAACTGCCATCTAGAGATCAGTAATGCTACTATTATGTGTATTAAACAAGGCTCTTCGCAAGCATCTCACTCTGAAGTCACTGCTTGATTGTGAGCTCAGCCCTGAGGTGAAGAGTTCCATTGATGAAGTATAGACTATCATCGGCCACAAATGCCGTCCAAGGAACGCCAAACAGGTTCCTGTAACCAACAGCCTTCCCTCCAGTAAAAGTGTAGTTTCCTTTATACTTGCTGGTATACTCCTCGGTAGGCTTTGACCTTGATGCGAACTCATAATCAACTGCAAAAGATACTGAACCCTTCTCCTGCATACCCAAGAACAGTCCAAAGCAATGGAAGGAACTCTGCTGGTCCATGTTGCAATGGGCAGATAAGAAAAACCCCTGCCCGCCCAAATGGAAAGCCTGGGAATAAATTCGACCAGCAGGAAAGAGATTTGCACACTCCTCCCGCTTCAGATCGAGGTAAACAATGCATTGCTGACGAGGTAATTCAAACTCCACCACCTTAACCGGTCGGTACTTGTATGCTCTCTCCACAAAACGTCGGTAAGAGGTATTAGACTCTTCTGCCACAAGGGAGCGCTGCCGGTATGGTGCTTCAGCCTTGAAAAAAAGAGCATCAAGTACAACATTTGAAGCAAGTTCACGATCAAAATCATTGCATGTGAGGACTTTTTTCAGCTTTCTGCAGGTCATGTATGGAAAACGGATCAACCGAGCAAGGCGTGCGCCTAGTATATCTCGTCGCTCTTCCAACTTGGGATAATGGATACGGGCCCACTTGAGGACAAAATCATAAACAGCATCCTCTGAAGCAACCTGAAGATCATCACTAGATAAAACTGCCTCAACTCCAGCTAGAGGTAAATTCAGTACGTCATCCTGGAACCTAATAAGCAATGTGGTGGCAAACCATATTAGCCATGCACATTGGCATATCTTTAAGAAAGGCATCAAGATTTTAACTCACAAAAGAGGGCCCACAAAGAAAGTAAAAGCTTAAGCTCATAAAGACTTTACTACAGTTTATATTTGCTTCTCCTATCATGAATCCTTCCATAAGTTCACCAACTATTGATATTTAATACAACAAGACAACATTGAAAAACCAATGAAAAGTCATGATTTTCAAAGAATATATTACTTGGTAATGTCCTTGTAACGTGCAGCAAGGAACTGTTTTGCAGCATCCGTCAGCGGCTGAACTGCATCGCCCATTAAAACACTTGAAGGAAGATCCAAATAAAGTAGGGCTGACTCACAAGTCATGGGCAAGGTACGCAATAACCGACTACAGTATCTCATGCACGAGGCAACCTCATACTTGTCAGCAGCCATTAGCACATCTAATAAAGCAGAGGGCATTGTTGTTGATAAACTATTGCTATACATAAAATTGAGGAGGTCCATGAGGGCAGCTTCTTCTGCTCACAAAGTAGGAGGGTTAAACAAATTTAAGTTCATAGTGTGCATTTCATTTGAATGGAAAAGAATGTTTACTGCAAAGTGTTTAAATGACCAGTCAACAGACACAGGCTGTTAACCATAAAGATTGTGTAAGTCAAGCTTTTCTTTTCCTGGTTCGATGAAAACAAATCATGCTAATTTTCTAGCTTAAAGCAGCACACTGGCACTAAAGGTAACTAACATCCGAATGTTTCTTTAATTACCAGAGGCATGAATGCGAAGAGTTACTTGTCGTTGCTCTGACTCCCTCATACCATTTGAGAATAACTACAAGACATGCAAATATAAGGAACTCAGTGTAAATTAAAAAGAAAAGAGAAAAGAGACACAATATAGAAAGCTAATGCACAAACATAACAAGTCCTGACCTTATAGAAAAAAGGACTCTTAGCTGCCAAAATTGGAGAACTGATGTGTATGGTCCTAACGTGAAGGACAGTAGAGCAATCCATATTTGTGGATGAGTCATTGTTCTCAGTGGATCCATCACCTGCGAGAGTAATTTAGTTAGTAACATGTGACTCATCGGCAGCCATCCATATAACCAAACAAGAACATAACTATGCTCTTACTAGACAGATTCAATCAGGACAACAAAATAATTTTAGCTGTCTATATTTCGTGGCATTACAATAATATCACATAAAAAAGAAATTTACAAGTAAAACTGAAATACTACATGTATAACTACAACACCTTGTTGACTTGTCAGATCTTGAGAATTGAGGTATCTATATGACCAGAAAAACCAAAACTTAAAAAAAAAAAAATCTACATAAATAATGTGATGAGAGTACCAAGTTGAATAGATGACATTCCAATACCAGTGGATTCCTCAACCATAGCTATGGCTTCCTCATCTTGGTTTTCGTATGCAAGAATATCATCCGTATCGGGCATATTGCAACTCAAAACCTGCTCCTCTCGTTGCATAATCTCTGCGGCTATTGATAAGAATAACATGCATCCAAAACATAAACATCCACAGTAAAGACCAAATTTAAAAAAATAAAGCTGCAAAAAAAGAAAGTTAACCCACCGGTTTCAGACACATAACGAAATTACCATGCCAAATCTTTTCAGTTTTTCTAGAAGGCATCAATCAATGCATCCACATATGTTTTAGAGTAGCCACCACTTCCCTAGCCCCTCAACAAGAACCCATTTTCTTCATAAAATGTTTTTACTCCAAATAGAAAAACCTAATGTAGCACAAGTTTCTGATCCATCACTAACAACACAAGAATAGAAAATGGAACATCCCAGAGTGGGAAGACAAGCAAAAAGGTCAAATGGAGGGAAACTTTACTAGAGGGTGGCACACCTCAGACAAGTTCAAAGACATCACAGAGAATAATATGAAAGTAGAATAGGCACAAAATGGAAAAGTTGGTGATGCACAAGACAAAATGCAAAAGAGTGAAGAGAAGGCAAATATCAGTCCAAAAGTTTTCGACACCAGTTGAGAAATCTAACCTATACTAATAATTTATTTTTCATGGAGAAGCTCACGTTACAACTTATTTTTCAAGCATATTCCTGGAAGGCAGAGCAATTAGGCTGGAAACAGTTTTCAAGTCTGGGTAAACATGATAAATCTCTATTTGAAGGAGAATGGCAAACAAAAATAAAGGTGTGTAAAGTTGCAAAATGATACATTCGAAGCACATGTAAAAAAGTCCAAATCCAGAGCAGTGAGAATCCATATGCATATGAATGATCTGTCAAGTTCAATAGTTTAGTTTTGTGACATTTCAAAATTACATAGTAGAAACCCAGAAAAACTCCAGGATGTAAACTGCATATGCATCCATGTGGCATGTATGCACACACTTACATGCCACAAGCAGAAGGGCAATATATTTAGGTGGGAAAAATGAACTGGCAAAAGACTAATGCAAATGCAAGGAAGATGTTACGGAATTGCCCATACTGGAAAATCAACGATGCTCAAAACTTTGGACACCGGGCAGAGAATACGTAGAGTTATATGCTGCAGATAGTGTATTGTATTGCGAGACAACCGTAGAATAAAGTAGGGGTTTTCCATGCAGCTCTACATGTCAAACTACATGCAATGATCTACCAAGATGCTTATTTGGAGCATGTAATTTAAATTGCCAGCCCAACACAGACTGAACTCTTCAGAAGTAAAAAGATAAAAATAAAAGTCTGCGAAGTACATGGAACAAAAGTCACAGAAATTAATGTCTTAAATGCCAACAACAAATCCGTTTTGAATGCATGCACAATATTGCGAATGTTCTCCAATTAATAAAGCATTCATTAATCCTTTCCAAACACAATGTATGTAGGTGGTAGGCTACAGATTGTAGCCCCAATCATCATCGAGATCCATTAACTGGAAAACTTGCTGACATGTGAAGACAGAAATTCTGCCGATACATCCGATTAAGCACCAACAAACAATTCCAGCGCATTAAATAACCGATAAACCTACAATTTCTTCTCATTTTCAACAATTTGCATCCCACCCTCTCCTCACCTCTCAACCTCTTTCTTCTGTCAAATGAATCTACTGCACCACCCTTCAATAACAGAAAATTTCAATTTTGTCAATGAAAGATGGAGAGAAACATCAAGACCAATCACAACAAACTATGCAGCTCCAACCCAGATTCTGCTCTTCAATGCCATGTGATAAGGAGGAAACCCTAAAATTGTGTTATTTCCCTTCATTGTTGCTCTGATAAATCAGCACAGTCTCAAAGCATAGCACGGCCACTATATAACCTAAGCTTCCACTCAAACCAGGAAGCTTTCGTTTCTTCTTTCATTCACCCCATATTACCAAGCCTTTTAACTCAAATTCCACTAAGAATTCATAACAACCTTCGCCAAGCAACATGATATCATGACCTGGTTCCAGGACCAGCTACATACCCAACTAACCCCTAATTATAAAGGCAATGCTAATCAAGTCCCAAACAAAAACCAAACTTGATGCATGTAAAGAAATTTTCCAGCAGTTCATCCATATTCACCATTCCTCAAACAACTGCAAATTACCCAAATTATATTTAAGAACACGATATCATACTCCTTAAAAAAAAGGGGGGTGGGGGGAATCCAATCTTGGAAAAACAACCACAATTTCACAAAATTCAACACCCAATATTTTCATCAAAGTCAGAACTTGCAAAAACTAAAACTCAAAAATAAATAAACCCATTTCAAAAATTCAAAAACAATTAAAACTTTGTATATCTAACCACATGCACACAATCATAGTTACCATTTTCTTTTCTGATTTCCTCACGGCGGCGTTTCCGGTTGCGAGCCCAATCAGCAATGGTGGTGCATCCATCGGGGTCGGATTTGGAGTCGGGCAAATCCGGTAGAATCTCAACTCGCAAGACCCGGTCGGAGAAATTGCTGTCGTTAAATGCGAAGGCGAAATCCGAGTCGGAACCCGAGCCATGACGAGGCTCAATTGGCCGCTCGGCACCGCCACCAGGTGAAAAATCAGCGTCCATCGTCGAACGTGGGTCAAATAGATCCACGTTCAAACCTTTCATTCACAGAAATAAATACCCGCAAGAAACAGAAGTGGTGGGCAACGACACAATTAGTACTATCAAATACGCAAATGGGCCGCTGAGATTTATAGAGTGTATCTTAATTAGCAGGAGGAGAAGGGGTAGAGGGGTAGAGGGGAGCAGTTGCAGAGGAAAACGTTCCTTTCTCTCTTGACGGTGAAACGCGGAACTTGTGTTGTTGCTGTGTCTTGGGATCGTGAAACGTTTTGATTTTTATGAGTTTAGGTTTTTATGAGTTTGGGTTGGGTTTGGGGTTTTTTAAATGTTTTCTTCCTTTCATCTGTCACTTGTTTGTCGTTCGAGGCTTGGATGAGGTGTCATCTACAGTCCAGAGAATTTTGGGTATTTTCATTGAAGTTGTTAATTTATTTGTTTCCCAAAAAAAAAGGTTGTTAACTTTTTTAAAATGGACGTAGAAAATATGAGGGCAACTTTTTGCTCTCCTGAATTTGATATAATCTAATCTTTTTTCTTCATCTACTGCAAATTTCTCCTCCAAATTCAGGAATTTTGGATTTATTATTGATATCAATTTCAAAAGATAAAAGTAGAGAACGTGTTGAGTTTTTAAACTATCATCGTTGCTCACTTTTGACCTCTAATCTATTTTTTTGTCTTGAACTAGCTCCTAAATAATTAAAAGTGCTTAGTCTAAGAGCCTCTGACCATTTTAGACTTACGTCAAACCATAACTGGAGGGCATTTTTGTCCAATAATAATTAGGAGCATCGAGGACAGGAGTAGAAGTTTTGAGACGAGAAACCCTTCATTTTCCTTGAAACTCTTCATCAAATTTCTGTATAAAACTTTCAAATTCATTGATTTCATACTTGAGAGGGACATGAAAAATCCGATGAAACTTTGGCCAATTAGGTATGAAATCAATGAGTTTATGAATTTTGTAGAAAAATCTGATGGAGAATTCAAGAAAAATGAAAAGTTTTCTCTTTTCAAACTTCTACTCCTACTCTCGATGTTTTTTATTGAGTTCCCAATGCTTTTGATTAAGATTGAAGAAAAAAGCCATTCGATTCCGGTTGAACTTATGTTTAAAATGGTTAGAAGTCCTTAAATTATGCATTTTAATTATTCAGAGCCAATCAAAGATAAATATATATATATATATATATATATATATATATATATATATATATATATATATATATATATATAAATCAGGGGTCAAAAAAGGACAACAATAATAGTTTCGAGATTTAAAAGATAAGAGGAGGAAGTTTGAATTCTTCATACTTCTCTGTTATAATAAGGTCATACTTTGCATGAGTTTCAATACTAGTAATATTAAACCTCAATGCCTCAAAATTGCAAATTTGATACGTCAAGTTCGCAATGCTTCGGAGTTTTAAATTTAAAAAGGAAGAGTGCGAATTTAGTGATGAATATAAAACAAGTTAGACGCATTCGAGGAAAAAGCTCATCATATGTGAATTGGAAACTCGAATTTTTCTACCAAAACAAACTCTTATGTTTTTTTAAACATTTACATACATCAAATTACAATATTACATATTTCAATAATTTTTTTTTTAAAAAAAATAACAAGAACTGAGACTTAGTATTATGTTGAGGGATAAATAAATGAATAAAACTAATTTCTCGTTGCATGTCCTGACTCTGTATACCATCTCTTCTGCTGATCATGCACATTTTCCTTCGCTGTTAGCTGCCGTTGCTTCTTTAACTTTTTTGTTCTCCCTTAAAAATAAAAGCCTTCTTCTTGTGTTTTGAACACAGCGCAACTCCTTTTCCCTTAATAAATCCTTGTAAATTAAAGCTGCCTTTAAATTCTTTCAAGCCGAGCTGCATGTTAGAATTTTCTTCAATAAATAATCAAGGCAAAAATCATCTCTTTTCTGAGGTCGTTTTGCTTTCTCCAGAAATCACTTGGTATTTCGCGGCTTGTTCGTTCAGGTACATCTGAAAATTATTTTTGGCAGAAAAGTTGTAGCAATCAAGTCGAGTTTGGAAGCTACTGAAAGAAGCATTGATACTTATATAAGCCGTACTGTATTTATCTTTCCCCTTCTTCCATCCTAGAACAGTTATTTGCATCCTCTTCTGGGAGTGTCATTTTCGCACGAAACCGACTTTGATTGCGGATTTTGAGGTGGATCAAATTCAACTACAATAATCACTCTCGGCCTTTTGATGTCAGGTTATCCTCCCATTAATCGTTCTTTTTGTACCTTCTTCATCATCATCATCATCATTCAGGATACATTCATATGAATGAATGAATGTAACGCTTCCATAAATATCTGAATATAGAAACAAAATTCTTTTTGATGCAAGGGAGTCTTAATCTAATTAGTTGTGGAATCCATTTAATCTTCACCACGATGGAGTGGCTTGTGTTATGGTACATTTTTATGGGCCCAGAGACACTAACTAAAGATCAACACAGCTCGGTGTGGCGGTTTTCCTTGGGCCTGCCGGCAATGCGAAAAGCCCACCACCTCAACTCTAATTTTAGTCTTGGAAAAAGAAAAGAAAATTCACAAAATTCATTTTGATTTTCAACATCTGTAGGCTGACAATACTAGTATTATATAGAAAATTACTAAACTTTTATTGATTAATCTTTCAATGCGTACACTAGACGAGTTAGACGAATGCTGCATAATGTACAAAACTTTTATACTTGCAGACGCATTTAAGGTGGCTGTTAATATATACAATTGACAGTGTATAACGTATCAACTCAACTTTTATTTCAATTCTCTTTCCTTTTTTCCCCGTTTTTATAAATTTGAACGTGAAGATACATTAAACTTAAACCCTCAAACACCGCTTTTCATTTTCTTGCTAAACCTTCTCTAGTCTAAAAGGGTTTCCATTTCCTAGAGGAACTCCTTTTGTTGCACCTATTAGTTCTTCGCCCTCTCATGTCGCCCGCCACTTGGTGCTGTATATGCTTGCATTAAGTACACAACGTACTCTTCTAACCTCTAAACTATGATTGATCTTGTGGAAACAAGAAACGACATACCAATCTTAGCGGGAAACATCTCTTGCCAAATCTATACCATTCTTCTTTTTTTTTTTTTTTTTAAAAATAATAATAAAGAGGAAAGAAGAACTTGGCTTCTTGCTTAATTATTCTTTTCCTCAACTACATCACAATTTCATAAAGAAGCTCATGAATCACATCACTAAAGCAAAAGCCTTTAATACACCATTGGGAATATTATTGTAATAATGAGCCCGGCATTGAAGTATTGATTCGAGTCTGCTGCTAACGCTTAAGACGAATATGTAGCAGTTGAGAGAAATGACAGGAATGAGTGGCATTAGCATTGTGGTATTAGTTCCTCATTCAAGGTACAAGTTTTGTCATCGATCCACATTCTTAAATATTGCCAAATGAGTTGCTCCTCCTATGCTATGGGACAATTTCGTATCTTTGATCTTGTTTCTAGCTTTTTGCCCCCAATGCTTACTATTCACTCATCATTGTTGGTTCCAGAGACATGGAGTGGAATCTGATCAACTTAATTGTTGGAGATATGGAGAGAGGATCTCATAATGCAACTCCTCCATGAAATAATCTGCCTTGTTTATTGCTGAGGTGCCGACATGAGGAATTTAGCAATCCATGACATCAGGATCTTTAAGAAAGAAAGCCATGAAGCTTCCTATTTCTACATCACTTGTTAAATTAATTACAGATATCATCGCGGACGACTAAACTTGGTAGTTGGCAGCAGCCCTTTCGAAGTACTCGTATTCTGAATTATCTTCCAAGCAGTACTTTTTTGCCTTCCACATCAAAGTTCAAGATTCACGTCACAAAAATGACTGAGGAGCTATTCGGTTAAATTTTGTTTTACTCTTTTTGAAAGCGATTTTGATGGAGTCTGTATTCACGTCGAGTCTCCCTCCCCCTCCCCCTTAGATTAGGCTAGATTAGGTTATAGGAATTCTACCGTAATGATTAAAAAAAAAAAAAGAAAAAAGAAAGTGACTTCGTTTTTCAATATACCTTTTTTCTCTGTTTTTTTTTTTTTTGGGTTAATATCATTTAAGATCAAATGAGGGAAAATGCATACAAGAATGTTCAAGTAACAAGCATACAGATGGTAAGCCTGCCACACATAGCCAACTACTAACACTCACTAAACTGATATGGTAACTTCACGCTGAAAAAAGCATCGAAAGCGTATGACATTTACTCCTTCATCCTCCACGAAAAACTTTAAACAATTGCAAAGGATATCAAATCCTTCATTTTACCAACCAATAGGGAAATTAGTTATATGACTTGCAAATGCAAAGGCTAATTTGTGATTTAAATTGGACCACACCGATGCAGGTTCTTTTTTTTTTTTTTTAAAGTGTAAGTAGGAGGTCCTGAATTCGAAACTTTTCATTTACACTCCTTACCTCGGTACCATCCAATCCATCCCCCCACAAACTGATGTGGCTTGATCGAGGTTAACGTTCAAGCTCAATAGTTTTGAAAAATAAATATTTTATTTTATTTTTTGCATCACGTACTGCAAAAAAAAAAAATAGAGTATTGGAATTATTGTAACGCATTTCATGATACGACGTATGTCAATTAAAAAATAATTAAAAATATTAAAATGTGCTTTGGAAAGAAGTGATCGTGATGATGCAAACAAATAATTTCCTGCCGACAGTGGTCGAGAATCCGTTTTCGTGGGCTTAGGCGCAGCACTAAGATGAGTACAAGTCGTGCGGGGAAAGAGAAGCTAAAAACTATTATTTGGTGTCCTCTCCAGAATAAATCCTTTCCGCTTTCCAGAGCCCAATAGGCGAAAGCTGCCACTCCTCTTGCCTTCTCCGTCATCATTCATCCAAGTACCCACCACCACCCGCTTCACGTCCCTTGTTCCATCCAATCTTGTTGGATCTGATTTCAGTGGGGTTTTTGCTCTGACTGTTACCTGTCCACTAGCCTCATAAGTTAATGTTTTACTACTTTTAAGTACTAGGTTTCCGTGATTATAATCTTGGGTTCATTCCCGAATTGTTCTCGACTTTATCCACTGATTTTTTTTTTTTTAAAAAAATTTTTTGGGAACAAAGTACTGAATCAAGACTTTATCTACAAATAAAATTATTTAATTAATCAGGTGTAACATCGTGCATTTATCTTCTCATACCCAATTTAGAATATAGGGCACAGACCTCAGAGTAACTAAAACTCTGTTCATGCATCGAGTTTAGTTGTCTTAATCAGAGCCTCCCAGTTTCCAATTTTTGTACTCAGAAAAGGAAGAAAAGCATGAATTTCGGCGGTTAGTACTTGGGACGGATTTTGATTTGAACTTGTCGGTATATTTCATTTGATTCCTTGATGCTTTCTCCATTTTTTTCCTTGATGATGACTATACATGTATTATTGTACGATATTCCAAGAGTTTGCTGCTCATTTTCTTGCGCTGCTATCGATTCTGCAATGGTTGATCTATCATTCTCGCCTCAGAATTGATTTTAAGCGGAAAGAGACAAAAGTTGCTGGACCTTCACCAAGAATGTTACTCGGACAAGGATGGCAGCCCATCATGCGCAACCAGACCACTGTGCATTTGATTTGATTCAACTCAAAAAATTTTCTCCTTGCCAGAAAGAAAATATAAAATCAATTATATATATATATACATATATATCTATTTTAAAATTTTTAATAAAACTTGGAATCAACAAGATTAATCTAACTCAAAAAGGAGAAGATAAGAAAAGGCAGCTTGTCTCGTAAAGATAGAGTAGTAACAAAGAAGGGAGGAAAAAAATCTGTGGCAGAACGATAAAAATATTTTAAAAAATGTTGAAATGACTAGAAAGCACAATAAGTTCTTGATGAGCAACAGCCCGTATAAGTATAAAGGCTAGGAGGACTTTTCGCAGGGACCAAGCTTCCATTTTCATGTGCTGTAACTAGGATTGAAACTAGAAACAGTGGACAGAAGATTGACAATAGAAATAAACAGGTGAAGCTGGAGCTCCTGAGCGTCCAGTTAGCACTGTACCAGTAAAAGACTGAAAGTCTGCATGCTGCATAAGGCAATGCCTAATAATGAAACGGAAAGAAATAAAGGACCATGACCATGACCATGTGGCAGGTATGAATAATTCTGCCAAAGCATTATGACTGAGGAGATCAGAGACAGAGAGATTTAACCAGAGAGGTCACCTTGAAACTTATAGTAGTATTCTTCAAAAAAAAAAAATTTTAATTTTTACTTACAGTACTTTTTGTAATACTATATATGTGAGTTTAAAAAATAATTAAAAATATATTTAGGATGTAATAACTTTTTGCATAAATAAAGTTACCCAGCTATCCAACTATCTAGTTTTTTTTTTTCAATGGTAATTTTATCCTATAATTTAATCTATCCTATTTTAAAAGGTTAAAGAGACTACAATAATCTATCATATTCTACATGGAGGAAAAGTTTAAAGAAAATGAACAAGAGACTGGCAAATATACATAGAGATGGCAACGTCGGCGGGCACTTGAGGGGTCCTTGGGCCGGGGGGCGGGGCGGGCCACCCGTTTGAAATATATATGTACATAATTATATATATAATGATATTAATTATTTAAAGTAAATTTATTAATACATTTATGTTAAATTTCTAACTACACTTAATACAATAACACTTTTTTCTAAAAAAAAATACAATAATAATTTAGTGATTGTATTTGTATCAAAAAGCGAAAACTTGATTATTTTAGTTATATTTGTTTTATCATATTAGATTGTATTCAAATAATCTTTGTTTAATTATTTTTATGAGTTTCAATTGTGAAGTTACAATAAATAATAATTTGATGATGTGTTGATATTTTAGTACTTGATTATTTGCTCAAATTTAATTATAATGAAATTATATAATAAAATTTTTTTAACCCCACAGGTGCCCCCGCAGGGGAAGCGGGGTGGAAGGAATTAAAATGCAATGGGGCGGGGGTTGGGAGAGGTGTCCCCCGCCCCATTGCCACCCCTAAACATACAGATTCAACTAGATTAAAAGAGTTATGGTATTTTTTTGTATTTTTTTCAAAATAGGTGGGTTTGAACCCCTTGATCTATCGTGCACAAAGAATCTTAATCCGTTTTTGGTGCCATTGAACCGGAACTCAGTGGTTAGCTATCCAAATTCGCACTAGTATTTTCTTTTGGAATAAAAAAGTGAAGATGTTCAAATTTGGTTACTGGGTGAAGAATGAAGACAATGTTCTTGGCTTTGCTTCGAAGGTCATCAAGAGTCCATTGTATTGCTATGTTTTGTACAAAAATATATTATAACAATTTGATATATGTGAAATAAAAAAATGATTAGAAAATATATTAATAAAAAAATAAAAAAATTTTCAAGAAAAATAACAACCCAAAGTTTTTTTTTTAATTTTTAAAATTGGTATTACAAACATGTTTCTAAATCTCTCATATATTTTACATTACATATGTCACATTTCAAAAGTTACTACAATATTCTTTAAAAAAATTTTCAAGTAATCTGTAACTCAAAGAATTTCGATTCGGATTTGTTTGGATAGAGTATTATATAAAATAATTACTGTATATTTTTTATAATGTAATGTATATAAAATAAAAAAAATAATAAAAAAAATTAAAAAATATATTTATAATGCAAGCGAAATATATTTTTAAAAATTTTTCTATTCAAACACGATTGCTAATTCATAATAAAGACAGAGAAAAAATAATATGGAAAGAGGGGGCTGCATGCAATTTCATGGGACAGCCCCATTTGTCCATGGAACATGGCACTGCGCAGCTGCCTGTCCCCCCTTCGTCTGTTTTCTCCGTCTCTGGTCTATGCATCGGGACTTGTTCTCTGCCCCAGACTGCGGTCTCCCTCTGAAACTCTCTGGTCTTTCTTCTCTCGCCCGTCTAAAAAGGGTTCCGCTTGCTTCCTGCCTGAGCGCCTGCAAACTACAACTACTGTATATTTTTAATTGTTTTTCTACGTTCGCATTTCTTTTCACCAAAGAAAGAAACCTTTTGCATTTCTAGTCGGTCCTAAAAATACGTACGCATAGATTTATGTGGAATATCGCAGCGAAGTTGTAAATTTTCTTTTGGTACTGGTTCACAATTCTAAATTTAGATACAAGATTTTCCATTTTTCTGTAATCGAAAACCGTTTCAAGATACTCTAAAATGCTTCTTCTTTCATTCAAACTTCCACATTACTAAATCCAAAATTTCAATTGTTAATAATTTTGAAAAGCGTATTTATTTCGTTAAAGAAGATCTGCAACCAGCTAGATCATACTCTAAAGGGAAACATGTATGCTCAGCTCTCTTCGTGTGTTGTGGCCAACAAGTACCCATGGGGTGAAGATAATTTTTTATTTCTCGGATAAACAAAACATTCTCCATAATTTGTCATATACTTTGTGTATGACAAGAAAGAAACGCTTTATGGGGGAGCTTATTGGTGCTCAGGAGGACATTATGGGAAGGCTAAAAAGGTTGATCCACAAATTAAGTACCATCGTTAGAATTGGCAAAACATGAGGTAGAGAAAATTGGGTGAGGGGGCAGTTGGGGTGTCCGCGTTGCTGGATCATGAGATCAGAGATGATGTGAATGATTGGAAAGAGTTTGATTTAAAGTCGGATTTACTACATCCTTTTTATTAGTATACATCACATCAAAGACAGATTGAACTGGTGTAACACATCAACTACTTTAGAATTTTCTGAATTACTGTGGAACAAATTGGATGAATAATCTCAGCATTCTAAATCCTTTGAGAATGTAATCAATTTGGTTTACATAAGGCAGATGCTAATGGTACATGTCATTAATATATTATGCGTGTAAATTCATTATTCCTTTTATTTTATG
The DNA here is from genome assembly GCF_036785885.1 of Coffea arabica. Lineage (NCBI taxonomy): Eukaryota > Viridiplantae > Streptophyta > Magnoliopsida > Gentianales > Rubiaceae > Coffea > Coffea arabica. The sequence continues at coordinate 45,102,014 of NC_092325.1, read as the reverse complement.
ACTGTCCTGAAACTTGATAATGATCAAATCCTCTGACAATCTAAACTAAGCAATTAGCGTCTGTAATTTGAGATGGATGGAGTTGGAGACACGGACCGGGTGAGATGACGAGATGAGATCTGTCGATCTGAAGGCATCAGAGCGCAGGCGGGCTTTTGGGATGACAAGACGGAATTCAGTAGTGACTGCTGGCGCTGCCTATCTGATGTGATCTCTGCCCACAATACTCACACACACACTACCAATTTTGTTTCCTCTTTGTCATCATTAGTGTTAGGGAAAATTGCAGAAACCTCTCCTGGCGTTTCTTACATTAGCACTCACCTCTCTCCTGTGATTTAAAACATAGTACTTACCTCCCTTAAACTTACTTATTCAGTTGTATATTCGGTTAATGCTAGAAAGAGTGCTATTAAAATATTATTATTTTAAGGAGTGAGATGAGAAATTTGTACCAAATGTATCATTTGTGCTGCATGCCAAGTAGTATTAATGAAAGAATGACAAAACAACACAAAGCAATTAGTAATTAATAAACTTCAGAGGATGTAAGTGTAAACTCTTCAGAGGATGGAAGCGACCTTGTTTGATAGCTCAATTCAGCACTTAAATTTAATGGATTCAGATTTTAATATATTTATATGCATTTGGCAATGAAAAATTGAACATCTGAACTAATTAAGTGACATTGAATTTCGTAAGCAAAACTTGCTCCCAAAAATAAATGATAAACTATTCACTTATCACTTAATGTGATACACACTCAAATATATTATATTTATGATTTAATAATTTAATGGATTCAAACTTCATATTTCAAATTTTAATTTTATCAAACGATATCCTAAATAACATATTCCATTAATCATCATCCTAAATAACATATTTCATTAATCATCAATAAGTCTTAAAGTGATGATGCATCATCCATTCATATTCCATCATTGATAACCCATAAATTCACTGAAGTTAGATTTGGCATTTTATCATACAACAGCTAACATGAAATTTTCTGTTTTAAAGTGACAATGGCAAGGGTCATTTACCTGTACAGGTGTGATTCTTGCGAATTTTATGACGAAGTTGCACACACTTTATTTGTTTACAATTGCCTATTTTATTTTTTCTCTCACAATTGTTTTAGCTCTCATGAACTAAGCAAAACCAACATACTTCTTCTGTTATGTATAACTCTAAAGATACTACAGCTTTTAGCCCTTGTTATCTCAAGAGCATAACCAACAGCTACGCCCCCTGTCATCTCAAGAGCTGTCGTTCACAAATTGGCGCCAATTTATGGCACCATTTTCCTCCACAGTTGGCACCATTGGTTAGCCATGCTTATATTGCCTAAACCTGTTAAAAGTCTAAACATAGTAGAACTCACAGGTAATTTAATTAGTTTAATTAGTCATTTAATTTATTGACAAGAAACAAGAAGGTTTCTTTTGCAAAGTTCATTCATTAGGTTTCTTCAAATAATTAGGACATAAATGTAAATTCCTACAATCTTTTATCAGCAATAGGCGCCAATTTCCTCTAAAGAGAGCTTAGTCCTATTTTTTAAACCACAAGAGAGGTGAGTGTTAGTAGTGTTAAAAACCTCAGGGGAGGTTTATGCAATTATCCCTCAGTCCTATCGGCTCTTCCTACGATCCCTCCCGCTACAACTGGCTCCTTTCATCTCTTTATTCTTTGTAGTAAACTTGACAATTTTTCGAGTTTCCAGAAATATTCAGCTCATTTTCCTTCTTTATTCTGGTTTGGAAGTTGTAACAAAAGAGGGAGGCTTACCAGATTATCCTTGGGGAAAGTTGTTTTGAGTTTCTCATCTTCATTCCAGCTTCCATTTTTTCTTCCATTTCCTATCATTTCACTCTATCAGGGAGAAATATATATTTTTTTTATAATCAAGTTAATTGGTCCATCATCCACCCAAGATGCAGGAAATCGAAAGCAATTGGAAAAGGTTGTGGGTATTAGTTCCTATCAGTTACATATGGTGATGTTTTCTAACTCTGCCAACATATATGGTGATTATCCTCGCAAAACTTCTGTCTACCATCTGATCAGCAACTCGTCCTCATGATGGATTCTCTTAATCTATTTTTTCAATCTTTGATTCGTTGGTGGCATCAATATCAATAGGCTGAGGAGTCTCTTCGATCAGTAGAGGCCGACACCAGAAAAAACCTCAGCATCTTATAGAGTGGAAAAATAACATATATATTATCCATAGTTGAATTATAACAATCTTTGGACACCCTTTTCCTATTTCGGTTTGGCTTTTGGATAATAAAAAATTTTCAGATTACATGTTTAAAAGGATTTTAAGAAAAAGAAAAAAGATACATATACCGGCGGAAGGTGCGTCAACTTCAAGTGCTTTTATTTAATTTGCGTTCTTTTCTGTGGTAGGAGTATCGTATCTAAGTTCAGGCTAAAAAAAATATGATACTAAATACACCAATGGATGATTCATAGCACTAGATGCATCATACAAGAATATATATATATATATATATGTATATATATATATGTGTGTGTGAATTTCTTAAATTGAAAAGGATTTTCAATGTAGTATAATATATCTCCCTTTTCCTGAAAAAGATTGAGGTTAAAGTTGTGATCAGTGGTACTAATCTGTTCTTTTCTTTTTCACGTTCTTAAGTTTATTAATTAGAACTCGATCATTCGGTGTGCACATGATGTGATGTAATTGCAGAAAGCCTACGCTTGATATTGTCAAATTGGGATTATACCACCGTGTGAAAAGAGTGCCCGTTTGCCTACAAATCCTACATCAGTTACGGATTTTCCATAGGAATCTATAGGATTTCTTTAGCCCTGCTCATGCAGGCATATAGAGAGTTGAATAAACAGAAAAGTGGAGCATTTCGGGTTCTCTATCTTTTCCTAATCCATGCTAATTAAAGGATCAGAATATAAGTCAATGTGAAAAGGTAGAATTTCAATTAAATGAATCGAGCAACTAGCAAGCGCAATGGCTTGATGTCTGCTTTATCTTTCACTCAGGTGTTGTGCTCTACTAGAATGAGCTAAAAGGAGATGCCTCGATGCAAAGTGTATGCATAAGATAGAAGTTTGTCTTCATTAGTAAACTTGAAAGCGATCAAAGTTGGCTTATTAATCATCCAATTTAATAGTATTGAGATACTGATCTCTGTTGGAATGAAGCAAGTGCACAATGCAAAGTTCTTAACCCAGCGGGGAAAGTTCCTTGCAAAAGATAAATTGTGTGTGTTTGGATTGTATTTTCCATGAATTTTTCGTTGAAAAATTACTGTAGCGATTTGATGTATGTGAGATAAAAAGGTGATAGGGAAATGTGTTCACGGAAAACAAGCCTATTTTTCGGTGGAAAATGGCTATCCAAACAAGCAATAAAAGTCTGCCTTTATTTTGCTTTTACAAATATGTCAGTGTTACTAATTTTGCTATGTTTGCATGAACATGAATTTTCAGTAACCATTTACTCTTTCTTCAGACACGTGACTTGCAACGGATTTTTTGTCCCACACTCTATGTCACTCTCTGTCTCACTTTTTATTATATTATTATTTCTCCTACATCAATATCATGTTTTAGTTTTTTTTGGTTTCCTTAAAATCTAATAACTATTAATTGAGTAAAACACAAAATTTAACAAACTCAAAAAATTAAAATGCATACAAATGAGACTTTTTATGAATTTTCTATTATATATTGCTTTTTTGAAGATGCTGTATTTATTTTTCACTCAATTAATAGTTATTGAATATTAAGGAAACAAAAAAGAAGTAAAACATGATGTTTATGTAGGAGAAATAGCAATTTAATAAAAAGTGAGATGTAAAATGGCATAAAGTGTGGGACAGAAGATCCGTTGCGTGCCTGAAATTTTCTTTTTGTTATTGTTTATACACATGCAATTTTGAGGACTTTATCATATGTACTGTTTGATTTTTTTTTTTTTTAACAAAACTTTATAATTTCATTAAAAGACAAAATTACATCATACACGCACACATACAAGATGGATTACAACAGAAAACAGGCACATTCAGAGATTTATTCAACGCATAATTCTCAGTACTTGTGGCGTGTGTACATCCAACTTACTGCGCCTAGTTACTTGCGCTGATCCAATTCCATCATACCATACTATTGCCTTCCAGTCTAAATTCATTTTTTTAAAAACAGATATGTTTCCCTTCTACTAATATTAAAATCCCCGCAAAGCTAAAGCATATGCAAAGTAAGGCAATGAGATTAGGGGGAGTGTTCTTTGCAAAAGGAGAAAAACAGAAGAAAAAGAATAATATGAGTAACTCCCCGCCTTGCTTTCCATTATTACATATTGTATAACCATAATAGGACCGTCTCTCTTTTGGCTATATAAAGCCCTTTCCTCCGTCCCGGAACATATAAGCTACCACATGGCTTGATACGTGGGGAGTTCATATTTGAACCTACCGCTGAGATCATTCTGTCCTTTTCACTCTCTTTGTCTATACGTGTGTGTTTATGTGCGTGCTTTGGGCTAATTAGGGCATCTCCAGTCCTACATATAATGTACAAGTTGCATATGTCACAGGCTTGGCTCTCCCATTTTCAGGTTTTATTGCCAAGTTTGCTTAATTGTTTGTTGCTTTTGCAGTTTGATGCGGTTGGATTGAGGTTTGGATATACCTTAAAAAAGAGAGCTTTCTTCAGTCCACTCATGGGTGGCAGTAGGATTCAATTAGCTGCCGACTCATTCATCCAAATGCTGAGTAAGATTGGTACTCAGTAACTGAGTGAATGATGCGGGAGAAAAATTGATTCTTAAGCTTCCTGTACTTGGACTGAAGGGAGCTCCCTTTACTTTTATCATCTATATTAACCTGAGATTCGGCCTTTTCAGTCTTCATCATCTATAGTCTTGCAGGTAGATATGTTTTGCTTATTCTGCACCTCAACATACAGCAGGCAAAAGTAGAAGATAAGTGTAGATTACTAATAGAGTACTATATTCTGCATATGATGATGTTTGACTCATCATGAGCTTGAGGGCTTGGTTTGTTTAAAGAAACGGATTATACATCTTGACTAGATTCTGTGACCATGATGTTTGTCTTTCTAACATTATTATATGGAGAATTTAGTTGTTTAGGGAAGAGCTTCACCACTAATCAACCAACCCATTTTCGCATGTCGATTGTCTTTTTCTTTCATTTGTATGCTAGGCATATGTTGAATGTTAATTCAACTATAACCCCAATGGATGTGAAACAATGGATTTAGGGTTTCGTCAAAGTGACTTTCTTGTCATGCTGTAAACGCTCTACGACAATGCGTTTCTTGGTTATTGCCCACTTATTGCATCAAGTTCCCAGATATGTCTCTCAGAAGCTGATGCAATTACCAAAATATCCTCGTCATCCATCCAAAGTTCCAACTGTGGGTATACCTTGAAAATATGCTAGTGCTAAATTTATACCAGCTAGTATACTTCTCTTCGATTTATCCTTATCGGTTTCTTTGGTAAGCATGTCAAGATTTATTCGTGTCTTCTGATATTTTTTTTTTCCTTTTCCTTTTTATGATCCACAAACTTGTTTTAGCTGCAAGTTCTCAAGAAGATCGACCAATGAGCCAAGGGAATCATTACATCCAAAAATTGGCAGAATGTTTCAAAGGACGTACTTTCTTGGACCCATGAAGAGAAATCATCCAGAGCTCCTGAACAGGAGGATGCTCCCAGCCTCAAGGCTATAAACATAGTGATATTGTGGAAGGCGCAGTCAGTTAATTTACCACTAATCTGTGTCTTGACTAGGGGTTAACTGGTCTAAATTTGCATAGCTTTCCAGTAGATCTTGATCCTTTATAACATTAGACCAGCTCTCGTGTACTTGACTTTGTGTATTAATTTAATATCCATTGTATAACTAGGGCCAATTCCTGAAGTTTGTACTTTTTTAGATGGTTTGTATGGATGGTGACAGATGAAATGTTATAATTAGGGCCCAATTCCTTGTTTGGACTGCGATTTCTTTCAAAAAAAAAATTTTACATTTTCTATAAGCACATTTCTCAATCACTATTTTACTTCATGTATGTTAAAAAATCGTTATGATATATTTTTTTACAATGACTTCAGAAAATAGAAATCCAAACGGACTCTTCTTATCTATCGGAGCTTGTTTTCATACTTAGCTAACAATTTGTGTGTGTACTAACATGAAAAAAAGGGTAAAATTGTAGGTTCAGATGATTATATTTTAAGGGAAGAGCTCTATTCTATTCATAACATATATATATATATATATAGGGCTACATCGATGTTATTGGAGGAAATGTAAATTTTGGGTCAACATATTACCAATACCGGAGTTATTTTGGTACTCGCGTCATTGCTACTGCCATGGCTGCACTGCAACTCTTGAGAATATTTGAATGGAACCCTAAAAAGCAACTAGAGATCAAAGGGAAACAGACATGCCATTGCATTAGTCTTGCTATGATGCAATACTTTGCGAATTGTTTCATCCCACATTGCTGTCTTCTGAATTTTCATGGGAAAATGACCTGCTACACAATCTACTCAAAAGGAAACAACTTCCACCACGCACGTTTTCACCATTTGGACTTGTTTTACATCCCTTCAAGCCTAGCAACTCCACACTAAACATGGAAAAAAGCAACACTTAGAAATTGAAAAATTATATGTTTTTTTTAATAATATGCCAGTTTTGTTTGTTTTTTTTTTCTCGTGCTATCTATAATTGATCAGTGCACCATCTTTAGCAAACACAAAGTCCCCTTATCCTTTGTCATCAATGATAGTATATTATAGCACAATGGGAAAGGAATTTCCACGCGTCAAATCTGCGAAGGGTACCCGATGAATTATCCTGAAATTCAATCTAGTGCTCCCCCCACTGCTACTCTTCCCTCGAAATTTCTTTAGCCTTGTTGTTCTCTGGGTGCGATTTGACGTTCAAAATTTGCTCTTAATCCTGCACAGAAGTCCGAGTAATTAATTAAAGCTTGAAACATATTCCTTTAGCTTTGGGACGGGCCCTAGATGATGCTCCAATCCATTGGGAGAAGAAGATTAAGTTATATCGAGTATCTCAATGACATCTGCCTGTCCAGCATCGATCATCGATCTTAAAACCTGGAATATTTAGTAGTTAGTTGAAAACATCCTAAAGTAATTTGAGCTTGATAAACAAAACGCAAGTCAAATGTTGTAGCCAGCTAGTGACGACATTCATTCATGTTAATCTAAAACATTTTGTATTTTCACTTTTTATGTCGATTATTACTTGTTACTATGATAATATATATATTACTTTTCCTAATCTTGAATTAAAAGCCAGATACGATGTAACTTCATCAGATGTAACACATTATGAGAAGTGGCCCTTTTTTGTTTCTACACCAATTTAAGTTCCAATTTCCAGCGGGAGACACGTTTTCATAAGGATTCGAGATAGCTGCCGGCCAGTTAAAAGTAGCAGTGTTGTTCATGCAAGCGCCAAACTGTAACTGGGGCCTGTCTCACCATGATTTTCTTCGGATTAAATACATAACAGTTGTAGAAGAAGCTGTTGTTGGATATAAAATAAGGCGACTTTCCAATGAATAGGATCATTAGAACTCCCTATGGACACAGACACGATCAAGCTCAGGCAGCGGCTGCCCACCACCCTGCTTTCCTGCACACTCAACACTCAGTCCCTACCATTCAAATTCATTAATGAACAATGGTTGCCATTTATGATTCTCCTTCAATTGTGTGAACAACAATAAACGAGAGAGAGAGAGAGAGAGAAGGGATTGTTCCGATCCGTTCCGGGCTCTTGCTCAAGGGTGGGACAATATGAAATAGGAATTTATTATGGAATAGGCATCTGATTTTCTTGTTGTTTTCATTTTGATGATATAATTTACAGAAAGCAAGCTGTGCTACGTGTTGGATATTCTCTTGTGAAAAGATTCCTTGATGTTGTTTTGAGTTAATTTTTAGCCTTACACTTTCATCATTATAATCATGACATTTTTTTTTTAAGTCAAGACCTCCTACTTACATTTCTTCTCCTCGCGTTACCATCTAATTCAACCCTCCCCAACAAATCATGACGAGTTTTAGCAAGCTTCGCAACAAAATGTTGTTGGAGAGAACACCGGTTGAGATAGTTGTGTGGTAAAAAAAAATAATAATAGGAGGGATAAAAAAGATTCCAAGAACAGCACAAGAAGGAAGATGAACTTTGTAGAAGTCCAACCCTAAATCTGTTTGATATGATGGATCTTGTTCTCGGTTGTTTTAAATTTTACAAAATTTGATTATAAAACCTGATTATGGAGAATGATTATAATCAGTAAAAACTACTATTTGGATAACTATAGATTTTAACATTTTTTGTCGTTACACAATCTATTATCAAAATACCAAAAAAAAAAAAATTTCGATAGCATCACAAAAGCTGATTATCCAAAAATAGAATCTATAATCACTCAAAATAATCAAACGAGAACAAGCCTATGGTTAAAGTCCTAATTGTTGGCCTTTTTTCAGCTACCCAAAAGGCGTGCCTTATTTTGGGAGTGTCGGGTGACGCCTTTATGTGACTGAAACCTTTTTACGACCCAGGCATTGAGTTGAACTTTCGACCGCTCAGAAAGACCACGCCACTCTCTTGGGTCGCAAAAAGACGTGGTTTTTAATGGAGTGGTAAATTCCGCCTTCAAGTGGATGGATGGAAACCTTTTTACGAATAGCATTCCTATTTCCTACACATCACATGGTTTCAAAAAATTAATTGCAATTGAAGACAAAATGGAAAGTATTTGCAGGAAACTAAATCAATTATAGCCAGACTGACACCTGTGGCTGTGCCAGTTTCCCCCGGCTCAGAAACCAGGAAAATTTGCAGAAAATTACTACTACAAATTTGTCTTCAGCAGGATTAGATAATTATTGGGCCAACAAAACAATTTATCCTGGGCCTTTTGGCCCAGCAAAAAGGGTCCATGGGGATCCTTTGCTAAAATATTACGCACAACATATTAATCAACAAAATTGGAAGTTTATGATTTTTTTTTTCCTACTTGCTAGAATCAAATAATTTCGAGCTGTTTATTTTTTGGCCAAATATGTGCTGCATTTAGCAACAATTCACAAAATGACATTTGGTGAATTTTCAGGTTGTGTAAAGAAATTTAGTGAGGATAATTTTGCCATGAAAAGATATCATGATGTTATCTTTAGGCACTGAAAAGTTAAGACGACACATTTACATCTTGAGTTCAGGTGGGGAAAGTGTAATTAATGGAGGCAAGATTGCAGGAATGGTTTTGCCCAACGGCAACTGCTAATCGCAACTCCCAAAGCCAAGCACAGCAATAGAGCCTCTGATGATACTATGGAGGAGAAGCCAGGCAATGAAGCGAAACAACTGGAAATCTTTGAAGTTGGCCCTGTTGCAGATGGCTACAGCATGGGGTTCTTGATAGGCCACAGGTTCTCCGGACAGATAAGAAGTAGGCTTGCCACAGACCTTATCCTTCAAAACCAGCTGCTGCCATTTGCTCAAACTCCCCAAGGCCGCAAGCTCATCAATGCTTTATCTGAAAATAACCAGAAAAAATTCCCCAATTACTGGAATGAACTTCTGGGAACTGCTCAAGGAAGTGGGGTGCCTTTTCTTGATGTAATGTTTACGCTCAACAGCTTAATGAAACGCTAGGAATGTTCATTTATCAACTGGTCAAAACTTGAAGTCTCCTGTTTTGTTTTATCATTATTGTATGTATTTTTTTTTTCTTTTGCCCAGATTTTGCTGCTCAACTTCAGGAAGGAAATACTTCCATTTATACCGAAATCCGAAGCAGATTTGAGTTCGAGGGACGATAACAATGATGATTGCTCCGATATACTTGTGGTTAGTGATTACATGGCTATTGCAGCTCATAATGAGGATGCAAATGTTGCTTTACTAGGCCACACGTAAGTTCTTTTGCAGCCTCTCTGAATGTTAATACAATAATTATGTCTATTTTACCCACGTGATATACTGCAAGCTACAGGCTTGAAATGAAATGCCGCTGCAGGTATTTAATCAAGGGAATACTTCCAAATGGACTATGTTTCACTGCTTATACATATGCAGGAGAGCTTCCAAGCTGTGCCTTTGCCTTCAATAGTCTTGGATTGGTACTTCTGGTTACTTACTTTGCCCGAATTGTACTATAGTTCTATACTTCTGGTTTCAGTTCAAGTCAATAAATTGCTCTGGAGCCATCACTCATGAAATGGTGCTCTCTAGGCATTTACGCTGAACTCTGTACCGCCGACTCAGTCTGAGATTGTGGCTGGTGGGATTGGCCGGAACTTCATTTCGAGAGACTTGCTTGAAGCTGAGAGCATGGATGATGCCTTAACTGTAATACATCTCTCTTTTAACAGTTTAATTAACTTTGAATTGAGGGGAGGATAGGTACTAATTTGAATGTTTGTTTTGGCTTTAGAGAATTCGTTCATCAGAAGTTTCCGTGGGACACAGTTACAATCTGATTGACACAGGGAAGCGGAGAATTTTGAACGTGGAAACTGCATCAAGAACTCGAGTTTCCGTACTTGAGGTTGGGGAAACTCCATTCTTCCATGCAAATATGTACCTTCATCTTCAAGTTCAGCAGGTGACATGTTTCGGAGACGTATGAAATTTATACAAAAATCATGTGTAGAATCAGCTAATTACTGTTGTGCTGATTACTATATTGTACCAGTTCAATGTTATACAATTAAACCTCTTCTACAAAAAGTAACGAATAGAAGAGGTCAATCATCGATCTGTTCTTGCCATTCTAACATCAGAATAGAAGAGTTTCAATCCATTATATGAACTCTTATAGGTGTATAACCATACAAGCACTTCCGCGTTTTCGGCTGTTCAGGTACAGGATGAGAATTCACTGACTAGACAAAAAAGTGCTGCTCTACTGCCAAAGAGTTCAAAAATTGATTTCCTTTCGCTCCTCGGAGACACAAGTGATAAAACATACCCCATTTATATGACAGGTTGCTTATGGAAATCCGTAACATTCTTCTCTGCTGTGCGGTTAAGTATTTTGTGCCTAATGCCGTTTGCCTTTCTTACAGGACCAGTACTTTACACCCTCTGTACGGTTCTTATTGATTTAGATGAAAATACTCTATCGATTACAGAAGGGAACCCAGAGCAAAGAGAACCCTCGTATGTGTTTTCAATGTCATAAAAGCAGCTGGACATATCCCCAGAGAAGAAGATTCGCATGTTGTCAAGCAAAAAGCAAGGTCTGTGACTTCTTAATCTCGTTGTATTAGTTTGCCCAAGCGCTGATGCTCATTAACTCGTGGTTTTGCAAGGGAGGTGGATCTCTTGCTTTCATCTTCTGTTTTGAGTGTTCTACCTCTTACTTGCATGCAAATTATTAAGTCTTGTCTTTCCCAAACAAAGGAGAAGACGAATTTATCTGCAATTCTACCATGACTAATATTCCTGCATTTGGAAAGAAATCACGTATTAGGGAAGACAGCATCCTCGCCCAACCCACAACTCACTTGGCAAACAAAAAAAAAAACCTGTTTCAGTTAAATGATCACACCAGATACATCAATAGATTATTTCTGGATACTGTTTGCTGACTATCAGCAAATTAATCAAAATCAAATCTCTCTTTAGAGTTTGTATTCTCATTTCAATTTAAAGATCAAGTGACTACCTATACAAAATCCAGGATCTAACTAAGCCAATTGCATTTGGTAAAGTCGGTGTTGAAGTTAGGGTCCGAAAAGTTAAAAGATCTTAAAGAACAACGTTAAGCTTTAAACTCATGGACAACAAATTATTCTAAATCTTCTTTGAAACTCACTGGTCAAGAACCCCCAAAAAAAAAAAACACTTGTACAAGATTAACTTCCAAAACTACGTACAAAGATGGATACCTTGACATACAATTCCGTAGTGTAATAAGACTCGTATTCACAAAACACCCGGTAGATGGGCTTGCAAGCTACCAAATCAAGCCTAGAAGGAGATTTTGGAGCCCTTTAAACGCGAGCGGGACCTTTGGCTCCTTGTCCTTGCTTCAATGAGCTTCGCCTTTAATGTATTCTCCTTCAAATCTGGAGGCAATTTTGAAGAGGATTCAGATATCTCCAGCTCATTGGATGGAAGTCTCTCGGTCCATTGCCTTACCGGACTAGCACGACTTCTCCAGACAGAACTACCACCAGATGCTAGCCCATAATCTTTTTCAGGATGCGTGCTCCCACTCTCTGATAACAAATAATGGCTCCTTATTAAATTATCAATCATGTAGTTAGAGTTAGGTTCAGGGGTTCCATCTGGTTTATTTCTTCTCACTGAACTGCCCTCTTCTGTTGCTTCACCTATTTCAGACCTCTTTGAAATGCTAATTTCAACTGGATTCAATGCCTGGGAATTTCTCTGATCCAAATCTTCAAAATGGTCTTTGCTTTCACTATGCAATACGGCTCGAGCCATCTGTTCTTCAAACTTCACCTGCAAACTGGCTGGGCTACGTGATTTTGTTTTGTCATTGGATGGAAGTTTCCTTGTTTGATTCTGCTTCAGTCTATCATCAATATGATCCTCCTCGACATCATTCTCTTGGGATTTTATGTCAAGAGCACTTGGTTTGTGTAGCTCAAAGCAATGTGACCCACTACCTGCAGAATCATCTGCATCGTCCTCATCTTGAGCAGCACTAACACCAACATTCAGAGGGGTTGATTCCAAAGTGCTCTTCCGAAATTTAACATCTCTTGCTGGCAAATGGTTATTCTTGTTACTCTTGGCAATTCTTTTAGCTTGAAGAAAGGCCTCTATTTCAGAGTTCAACTTGTCCACAACCACAGTCCTACCTCCTAAATGATTCTGGTGCTCAAGCTTCATCTGCATTCGCTCATCAAGCCATGATTCGGACATATGAAGTACTAAGTGATCATGACCAGCTTTTTCAGTCCAGTCCTTGTCATACCTCTGTCTTAGAGCACGCAGTTCTTGTTCAGAATCTCTTATTCCCCAAGCAAACTCATCACAAAGGTCTTCTAAAAGCACACGTGATTTTCTCTCTTTCTCTAGCTCTTTTAAAGCTGTTGCAAATGACATTTTCACCTCATGAAGCTCCCGGGCTAATTTCCGGTGCAGGCTCTCTGAGCGCTTTCTCAACTTCCTTTCATCTTCAAGTTCTTCCCTTACAGATTGAATAGCCAAATTAATGCGATCCTGCTCCTTGCTTTTTCTGGCTAATTTATCCTCTGCAATCTGTTTCATCAATTCATCTATCTCCTGTCGATCGGCTTGCTGATCTCTTACCAACTCTTTGATACGGGCACGAGCATGGTCTAATTCCTTCTTCAATTCTCGCACCAGTGACACATTGGAAGCATGCTGCTCTTCAAGGCTCCAAATTCGATTCAATACCTTTAGCAGTTCTGTAGATGTCTTGAGGCTATAGCTTGTCTCACCAATCCTTCCCCTGAAGCCTATAGAACTGCTAGGGCTAATGGCAGGGTTATAAGGTGCCACCTGAAAGACACAAGTTATAGGTTGAGCTGTAAAGGCTATGCATGCATACACCATTCATGATCAATCATTGTACAACTAAAGGATGCCTATCGGCCATGTGTTGCTATGGTAAGACGACATTTTTCCAAACTTGAAAAATAATTCATTGACAGAAAAAGTGACAGAGGAGTTGTTTACAATAAGGGAAAGGGAATTGGGTGAAGAATGGGTAGATTGCATGAATTTCCCTGTGGCATACAAAGCTGCATGGCTCCATGGTTTTTTTGGTGGACATATCCTGGATGTGATGAGCGTTTTCAGCAAACTATGAGTCTCAAAAGTTTTTAAACAGGACCATACACTATCCAGTGAATAAAAAACAAATAATAGGACAAGTTAAATCATGTTATTTTATAAAGATAATGAAAAGATAAATCTGGATTTTGTCCATAGAGTTAACGTACGAGGCCAAAAAATGCAGAGCAAGCTACAGCAAACTTAAAAGAGATCAAGATTCTTCAAATGGTTTCTCCATAAAACAGTTACAAGCAAAGACAAGTCAAGCTGTATTAGGAAAGAGCAAAGAACATGATGTGTACCTCCAATGAACTACCATAACTAGCAGGAGAAACAGGTTGTAAGGCATGATTGCTTCTTTCAGTGGGTCGGTGATGTTGCATCAGTAAAGCGACATGCCTCCTCAAACTGCTAGCACTTCCGGGCTGGCATTAGAAAATGGGAGAAGTTATCAGCAAAGTGAACATTAGAACATAGAACTATGCCAGCTTGAATTAATTTTATCGATGAAGCACATGAAAGATCAAATGATGCATCCATTCCTAAATATTCCAAAAGCACGACAGTGCGTGCTGAACATCTATATGATATCCACAATACAAGATCATCAGAAGTAAGTTCCATGATTAAGGGGAGAAAATATAAACCCAACTTAGGCACACATTCCAAAATTCCATTCCTGTGAAGTAAAGAAACACCAATACAAGTTGACATATTTCATAAGAAAGTAAAGCACCCCATTCGCCATCAGATGCATGATGGAAACCACAAGCAGCCTAACCCCTAAACCTAAAAAACAGCCCATTGTCCAAGAGACAACAATATAATCGAGCGACATAGTATTTGCAATTAGCTTGACAAGAGCCCCTGGCCACCAATTTGAGAAGAGAAATTCCATAAGGATGAAATGATTGCAGTTAGGCAAGCCCCTGGCCGCCTAAGAAGCACAATTATCAAAACAATCAAACATTACCCAAAACGATGGACGCCTCGTCAAATTGCTAAGTTCCAAGATCAAAGCTTTTACAGATCACAACAAAAAAATGGTGAAAATCAAGAACAGGAATATCCCAAGAAAACTCATGAATGATAGACCAATAGCCAAAACAATTAAAACCCAGTAAAACTAGCTGACAAGATATCGCAGGGAAAAAAAAGGGAAAAAGAAAGAATAACCCATGAAAGAAAATAGAAGAGTCTATATACCAGGTCAGGCGAACTAGGTGAAGGATCAGGGTGTTGAAGATCACCCTTGTCGTCATAAGGGTGGTGCTGATGGTGCTGGTGGTAGTGGAGGCGTCGGATTCTCGGAGGAGCTATGCCGACACCCTGGTGCATTCTAGAAAGAGGCAGCTTGTAATGATGAAGTTCCCAAAGGGTGGCAGCGAGTTTTCTTGCCGAAACAGAAGGAAACTGAAAAAGGCTGACTCCAGCGTTGGTAACTTGCACCCTTTCAGCTTCTTCGCCACCGCCCCCACCACCCCAACTATGATGATGAGCAGCAGCACTAGTACTATTGGCAGCTAAAAGAGGGCGGGGGAGGTTTTGTTGTTGTAGTTGTAATTGTAGCTCTAGTCTCCAAAAGGGTACAACCGGAGTGCTATGTCCCCCTCTTTTCCCTACTCTCTTCAACTTTTCCCCCAAATTTTCTTGCTTTTCTGCTGGCCCTTTCCCACTTTTTTCTCTCCTTTTCATCTCTGTCTAGAGTCTACACCTCAAAGTTGCCTTCTTTTCTTTATTTTTTCATTTTCTCATCCCTTCTTCTCTCTCTTCTCTTTTCACCTACTTGTCCATATGGTTTAACTTGCTGCTAGGCTTAGCTAGTTTTCTTACAAATCCATCCATCTTTGTACTTGTACTTTTTTGTCTGCGGACTATGGCTCTCATGGCGGAACTGGAATTCTGGGATTCTTTCTGTTGTGGCTCCATGGCAAGTAAACTTTTTATGAGGAGAGGGTCCTATGTCCTATGGCTATTGACTATGATACAGGCAAAAGTGGAATATATTTATTACCTGCCCACATGTTCATTTTTACCTTTCCAAGAGATGTGAATTGCAGGCTAGAATCAACAATCGAGCTACTTCACCGCTCAATAATCTTCAATGCCAGTATCGTACTGTTGTCTGAATCATCGAAATTGTTTGGTTCCTTCCCAATAGCTTTCTGAAACTATTACCCATTTTAACATGGTAGAATTTTATGTAGTAGTTTTTTTGAAGTGTATATAAAGCAAATAAAATAAAAGGCTCTTGACGGCAACAATGGATATTGACTTTTGGCCCTTGTGGAAGATTGCAAAGTTTTCTAACCGTAATCTTCAATGATAAACTGGCTTTAACATGTTAACATTAATGAATATGAAGAAATTGAGGGTAATCTTTGTGGTGAGACAATTACCTTTCTATTAAATCCTTTCCTATAAAACAATCCTCAATCATGACAAAATAATAATTTTAAGTTAATTGTTTCACTTAATATGTTTCACTTAATTGTTAATTGCTCATTAAGATTCTTAAGGAATATGTTATTAATATAGGAAGGTACAAAAGATGCAAATTTCACGCTCTTGTCAATTAAGGTGGGTATTAAGGACAAAGGTAAAGTTTAATTACATTGTGGCCAATTTGGCACCTAGCACCCATATTCGATCTTGGGCTTGGACTCTTGGGCCGGGGGAGCGAAACTCTATTCCAACTGATTCTTTTCAATTTTGTTTTTCTTAAAGTCCAAAGGCCTTGGTAGGGGAGGTTAGATTCCAGTAGGTCCAACTGGCTAATTTAACAGGCTATCTCTGATAGACTCCTATAAATAATTCTACATATGCGACAAGTTGGACAAGCCTTTGCCCTTGACCTTTTATTGTACCTTTCTTTATCCATGCACTTTCAATATACTACTGCCCGGCCGTACAGGATTGGGATCCAGTAAATACTAAAGCCGTTGATGTTTGGTGCCAGATTACATGATACCGCGGGGTTTGCTTTGCTCTCAACTGATTCTGATTTTGTAAAATTGATTCTTGAAAATCAAAATTTTCATAATAACCCGTGTGTTCTCATTTACTATTAAAAAAAGCTATTTTAATGAATACATACATACATAGCTGTTCTCAAAAGAAGTTTTTTTTTTTTAAAAAGCTGATATTATTGATTAAAAAAAAAAAAGATAACCAACAAATTAGCCTTATCTGCTACATAAATGAAGTTTTGTGCTAATTAAATGATTTTGTTGTAATTAATTTCTTTTCTTATGAAAATTAAACGTTAGATGAGAAAAAAAAAAAAAAAAGGAGAGATAGATGAATCTAGAAGTAGGATGAGAGCATGAGCACAATAAAGAGAGGCGAACAACATAAGAAAGCTACGTACGTAATTTGTTTCAGTAGTTTAATAATTATGTTAAAATTTGAAAGGTATTTTTATACAGATGAAAAAGTAGGCCAGAATCAGAATTCAAAAGCACCTCAAGACCTACTTCTGATTTTCAGCTTTTTTGGACCCAAAAAAATTTAAAATTTTAGTTTTTAAAATCAGTCAACAAAATATATAGCTTTCTAAAATCACTTGAGAATATGGCCATAATCTTAAATTCTTCAAGTTAGCTTGGTGTTTGAAATGTCTGCCAATAATTACATATCCGGAGATAAGAAGCAAATTGATGGTTACTTCAAACAACATTCAAAATTAAACTTAAGTCAAAAACACATCAACAATGAATCCAGAGGACAATTTATGCATCATGACCTCACCGTAATTAAGTTGGTCATGTTACGATGAACCAACCAACAAAATGCAACATTTGTTGCCCCAGCTGCGCCACAGTTATGAATGTATCAATGAAAGTAGACGAATCCCTTCGTAGAAAAAATTCCTTTTTTTTTTTTTTTTATGGTAACCAAAACCTAGATTGGTAAGGAACAAATCTAACAATGTTTGGTAAGGAAAAAATTATATAACAAATTTTTATTAGCTCCGCGAGAGAAGCGGGGCTGGGGACGGGGGATGGGGTGGGGGCGGAGGGAGTTCGTAGGCAGCGGGGCGGGGGATGGGGGAGGGGTCCCCCGCCCCAACCCCGCCCCGTTGCCATCCCTATTGTCTCGGCAATAGTTAGCACTTATCCATCAAAGTTAATTCAAACTAGAAGATTCTCTTAACAATGGTTAGCACTAATCTAGCAAAATTAATTCAAACTGAAAGATTCTAATTAAGAAAGTTCGTGTAGATCATCGTTAGAGGCTGAACATGCGTGTGGCTAATTAGATCTCTTTATCTTCTTCCGCATCAAATCTAGTAATGGAATCATATTTTTAAAATTTTCGTTGTATATATTCATATGATTCTTTCACTAGATACGATCGATGTCAACTCATACCTACCATATGAAGTAGCTAGGAAACCTGGGACACATACCAGTATATTCGTGTGATTCTTCAGACTAGATCCGATGTCAACTCATACCTAGTATAATATGTTAATTAACTTGAAGTAAGAAAACCAGGACCACATATATATCTGTCAGAGATCGATTGAGCAGCAGACTTCTGATGTTAGGTTTTTTTTATTTTTCTTGATGGTCTAAACTAATCAAATAAGATGGCTAATGTAAGTACCATTGGATCATCCCATCTGGGCGAATTGCCAAGGAATCTAATAAGGGAGTTTACACTCTCGAATGACAAGACACCACTGAAATTACTATATTATGGCAATTACTGGATGCGGGAGGAGCAAGCCTTTGATGCGCTTTTTTAGGAGCAACTTTCACATTATAGATGAAGCATCTATTTGCATGCTTCAAGTTTCATTTGGCATCACGAGCGGAAGAACTTTGCATCAATCAGCCACCTAGTTTATACCTTTTTACTTCAATGATTGGTTAGGAGGATAATGCGATTTGAGCTTAATTTAGTTGAAGCACTATTTCGAAAATCATGCCAATCTGAGATGGACATACAAGCTGAAGCTGTCAACCATATGGACGTGGCTTATCTGATGGATAAGTCAACCAGATGGACGCGGCTTATTAAATCTATACAACCCTGATGAATGTGCATTTTGAATACAACCCCGTTTCAAGATTTCCCGTCATCGATATTATTGATTTACTCCTACGACATGATGATTTGTTCCAAAAGCATTAGGAAATGGATATACCATGCGCATATGCATCCATTTTGCAACCTTGTATCCAATTCTTATTTTGCACCTTAAATTTTAATTCAGGACAACTTACGCCATAATCTCTCGTAGAATCGTCCCATTTAAGATTAATCATGTCATTTGATTTTAAGACAGTCTTGTTAACTTGTATGAAGTTAAGTCAGGGTAAAACAATAACTTTCGGAACTCGGATCCTACTTTTTCAAAATGATGTCCAGCAAACTAATCGTGCAGAATGAATAGAGCAAATCCTTGGTTTGAATGCTGTAATTAATTAAACGATTTATTCTCTTGTCACATATCAACGCTAAATTAAGCACAGTTCTGACAGGCAAAGATTAAGCAATGGAAAGGGTTCGTTTCCATTGGCACAAGAACCACCAAGCCTAGCTAGTTTAATCTGTCTTATACCCTCCAGAAAGGAAAGGAAGGTTCATCTTAATTATTCTCTTCCATTGAATAAACAAGGGTTTTCTCATGATCTTTAAATGACAAATGGAGGTCATGAAGAGCTTCATATATTCCTCAAGCAAATGACTTGTAGGCACTAAGAGAGGATGGCATGATCTGAATCCTCTCGTCCGTCCAAAATCCCAGAAAAATAAAAGCGTATGTATCTATGGTATAGTAGGAATTGGATTTCAAGATGTCACGGTCAGTGCTCGCAAGACAATGGCAAAAGCCTTGCCATAATATCAGAAGAAAAATGAAACAAATAAGAGCCAAGGTCCGGCCAGCCCTTTCAATACTAGTTTGAGATAAAAATGGTCTCACTGATGAAGTCGCTGTACAAATAGTTAGCCAGGTAAACCGTCTCGGAATGATTTTGTTTAATCCGACAAAATATGATTCATTTGTTTAAAATGTGAACAGCTTTAAATTCAGTATAAATATAAACTAAAATTTTATGAACCACGTATGTGATGTAAAAAACAACGATGTATATTACATAATTTGAACTATATATATGTGTGTGTTGGTTTTGGACCAAGGCTGCAGGTACTGAAACCATTAAAAGAATGCTGCTAATTCCTCACGGATCTGCACCGACCAGTGGGGTGGAGTGGACTGAAGAGATTGGATTTTTTACAGTTTTTATGACACATCCTTAGGGATTGTTTTTTTTTTTTTTTTTTTTTGGTATAATCCACCGGTGTCCGTATCTATTTTATTATCTGCGACTAATTCTGTTTGAGCCGGATCGGACGCCATAGGGGTAGCTCTCCCAACGTTATATTTTCTTTCAAACCCGAGATTTTATGGTAAAGTGATGCAAGCACCTTGCACCAACGTCCGTACATCCTTAGGGATTGTGAATGCCCCAGACCAAGACATCTGCAACTGAAGTCACCATTCAAACCACAGAAACCCTTTAAATTTAATTGCGGTTCTTGATGTTTTTAGCAACTACCAGCTGTCCTTATTTCCTCGCGGATCTGCACTCCGACAGTGGGGTGGAGGGAAGAGATTGGATATTCCAGTTTTATGACACATCCTTCCACAAACCAAGACATCTTTTAACTGAAGCCATCATTTAACCTAATAAACCCTTTAAACGCGGTTCTTGATGCTTTGAGCAACTTCTGGGATAAAATAGAAAAAGGCTAAATGATATTCTGAAAGATGAAGGGTTAATAAAAAGACCGCAGCTACCCACAGAATCAAGTTATCCATTAGGATTAGATTAGTCTGCAATGTATTTGCTTATCAACTTTAGCCAACCAAGGATTAGTAGCATGCTGATTAAGAAAAATTATCCAGCGGACGCGTACTTCTTCCTGGTTGGTCTTCTGTCCAATTTTTTGACTTTGGACTGTTCGCTGAATTGATCAGCTGATTCCACACATTCTAGGTAATCAATTTAATGTGAAAATTTTTTGCATTGATTATAAGATTATGCAAATTTTAAGAGAATATTTAGAATTCAAGTCAAATTTGAAAAACATGCTACGTATTACTGAAAATTCTGAAATTTAGTACATTTTTTAGGTTATATTTTCACGTAAAATCTACAATGTATATCAATACTAGGTTGTTTTTCCCGCGAGAGGCGCGGGTGGTGCTGGGGGTTGGCCTGTTTTGTTTTAGGTATTAGGAAAATGCTTGTGTGGAAAGATTGGTAGTAAAACATGGGAAAGTTACTTGGGTTAAATTTTCTGAAGTAAAACATGGGAAAATGTTGTTTATTTATGTAGCTAATTGTGAGTTGCAGAAATTATTTTATGTAAAAGATGTCTGTGAAGCTGCAGCTTTTTGTTGCTGTTGTTTTTTTTTTTTTTTTTGTATGGTTGGAATCTTTGTTTACATGTGTATAGTATTGTTTTGTTTTGAATTGAGCATTGAGTTTTATAAGTTAGTTTGGTCAAACGTAATTTGTTAGTGGATGGTAAAAGTTTATTATAAGTTTAAGCTTAGTGTTTTGCGCAGAGGGAGCGTAATCGTGTTCAGGTGCGTAATAATGTGCGGGATCATTATCCAGATTTGGTGGAACAAAAATGAGGAAATATAATATAAAATATAAAACAGAAGGAAGTAAAATGATGAGTACCAGCAGCGGCAATGCAAAGGAAGCAAAGCAGTGGGAGATGAAAGCAAATAGAACAAAGCAAATTGACGGAGATCAGTACATATGCGCATGACTAATCTGTATACCATTGTGCTTAATATGGCATTGGGAACAACAGATTCATGCAAGTGGGGGCATAAAATTTACTTTTCAATGATGACCTCAAGCTAAAATCTTATAATCCACAAGAAAGACATCTTTAAGGAGAAAAGTGTAAATTGGAGGCTGAGATTACTGTTTATTGATGTAACCCAGCAATCTTGTCAAAGGAATTGACAAAAAAGCCCAATTTCATAACACTCACAGCACCATAAAAAAAAGAATTTATTGAGGGTAAATAAAGGAATAATAAGTAGACCAAGGGCAAAAGCGTAATATGAAGGTAAAAAATCTCCACTTCTTAGTTCTTACACACAAAATTGTCCTGCGTAAGAGGATGAGAAAATATATGAGCAACACCGGATGGAGGGCAAAATGACGGGTAAGGCCTTGGAAGAGCAGATGAAACTGGCCTTGAACAGTAAGGCAAAAGTATCTCTTATATATTAAAAAAATAATGACATAACGTCACATGTATGCAACAAGATATTGTGGATGATTTAACCGGACCCCACAGGACAGGAATAATGTCAAATTTTTTGATGGTTGACGTCACTCCTCTTGCAGTGGAGGAACAGATACGTTGATTTGTTTGGATTGGCTTGATTTTAAATAAAAAAATTTATTTTATAAATTTTAATTATTTTTTTATTTTCTTAATCACATTTTTATCTCATATATATGACATCACAAAAAGTGCTACGATAATTATTTCAAATAAATCATGCAAATAAATTCTTATCCAAACAAACTAATGATTATTTATGCCGGAACAACCTGCTATGACTTAAGGTGATGTCATTATCTGTTCCTCTGCAAAGACTATATGAATGACGCTGACACAAAAAAAATATTATAAGGTCAATAAATACAAAATTTATACGTGTTCCTTTGGCAAATTTTGTAAATCCATTTTTACCACACAAGAGGAAAGTCAACATGCTGGGGCCATTCAAAGGCAGGGGGTAAAAATTTTCCACCGAGTTCGTTTTTTCACCATTTATATTCTAGACTTATCATGTTAGTCCTATGATTTTGTAATTTTGTTTTAAATTCTTTCTCTGGGCAGAGAAGAGAGGTGAAATTTAAGAGGTTAGAAGATTTAGTTCTTGAAATCTCTCCCTTAATCATTGGATCAAAATTCTTTCACAGCAGAAAAGAGAGGTGAAATTCAAAAGGTTAGAATCTTTTTAATTCTTGAAATCAGTCCCTTAATCATTCATTGGATCAAGGCCTGCTCTACAATTTTCTAAGGCAACTTATACGTTGTCTATATCAAATTAAGTCGTTTAAGCATTAAACACTGCGTTGGATAAAATTTTCATACTAACCCTTTTTATCTCACGTTGCATCAAGTTCTCACCCACTCCCACTTAAATATTCCGTATGTTGAAGGGCCCAAAATTCAGTGTTCATTGGTCATTTTATTGGGGAAGCCGAGCTGATACGGGTCAATGAGTTTCACAAAATGAGGGTTGGACCTTTTTTTTTTTTTTTTTTTTTTTCCAGAAAACGGTAGATAATTTCATTGATATGTTGTAAACTACACAGCCGGTTGAGCAAAGACCCAAATTGACAACCTTATTGGGGTTTGACTTCGTGAGTCAAAAGTACCTCAGCTGTTTGCACCTCCTCATCAGCCAATATTCCGGCTAAATCTTCAAAATATTGTCAATTTCTAAAAAAAAATCAACCAAATGCTGGTCTGCAAAAGCATAGTATCAAACTATGCCCATGGCGCGACGGGCTCCAAATTTTCACCAAAAAAAAAAAAAAAAAGCTACATGTTGCGATGGCCCCACAAAATTTTTTTTTTAAGAACGAACCATGCATGGTTCGACACCAATATTCCAATCCCTCTGAACCCAAATTACAGCGTCCGACTGTCTTCTGCAAGTTCACCGATGGGGGACGCATCTTTCTTTACACTGTCGGCTGTTCTTGAGAATTGAGATGAGACTCCCGTGACCTTTCCAATTTTACCCCTGCGTGCTTTCAGTTGTAACGTAATGTTGTCCACTTCTTTTTGCTGCCCGCCACTTACTTTTCGCCAGGTAGAAATCTAGGACTTGTTTTGGAGAGCTCGTGACTACGGCTTTGTGAGTTGTTCACTTGTTTGTCGTGTGTATCAGACTCATCCTGTATCATAACGGAGGTAAGTGCTTTTCCCTTCTCCCCTTTTCTCCTATGAAAATTTGGATATTCTATTTATTGTTTTAACATATTCGTTACTAATTATATGCGCGTGATCAGGAAAACAAGAAGTATTTCTCAATTTAATACCCACCAATGGTTAATGGATCATGAAAAATACCCACCTGATAACTTACCATATGGCGGGATATAATAATTGAAGATTTTAATAATTGTAACGAATGTCAAACTTTGCGCCTGATACTCTGGTCAATATCATATGAGGATACAAGGGCATGCATACAGATGGCGGGACATGCCCATCTTGTGGACTCCCTCCAATGAGGAAAAGTCCTGCTCTGAATCTTCATGCCTTGTTCTTTTTTTTATCACTACCTTGTTTGGCCGGCCAGTTTTTAGTCAAGTTTATCTGTTACAAGTTTTTGTAAAACTTTAATTACAGTAACATCAAAAAACTTCTCAAAAATTTTAAACTATACACTTTAAAATATTTTTAAAAAACACATTTCAAAAATTTTTTTAAAAACTTCTACAGTAGTTACAGTAAAGTTTTAGATAAACACTCAAAAACTCACTTGCGAGGTCATCGATGTTATATTATATCCCACCACCCATTTTTAGTAGTGTATCTACCGCTATAAAGTCTATAATGCATTAAAAAAAAACCCTCCTTTGCTTACTTCTCATGTTTTGACAGTAATAAAATTTTAGGATTAAGTAATTAAGGCAAAAATTAGTTTATATAAGGATAAAATTGAAAGTTCAAAAAATGAAAAAAAAAAAATGCTTACATCAACTGCCGTTTCTCTGCCTTTATATATATATAAATATATATATTATCATATTAGTTGAAAATAGAATTAAATTACTACAGGAGTTTTACCAAAGAGCAAAAACACAATGCTTACGTCAACTCTAATACATAATTATTGTCCTATTAGTACAGGATCCAATTATTGTACATCCGGTACACTTTAAAAGTTTTCCAAAACGAATCCAACAAAAGAATGGCTCATTCAAGAGAATCCCAAGAATTCAAACCATAAATAAGGTAAATTCATCCCTTCTCATCTGAATCCCAGAATAGGAATACAGGGTGTATTTTAATGTTGCATAATAGTAATAATTACCCAAAAAAGAAAAAGCAATAACAATTATTTACTTGAATACTTGCGCCAAAGTTGCCCAATTTGCATCGAATCCCATGGAATCATGGGCAGATCAAAAGCTTTGGCAGTTCGATAACTACGGCTCACGGGATGGCCGTCCCTGTCAACCCGCCAGAGCCAAGACAAAGGGCAGAAAGCGAAAAACCTTCCCCCCCCCCCCCCCCCCAACCCCCTTTTTTTTTTAAGGAGAACGAAAAACTACGTTCAATCCATCGTAACAACTCTAGTTAATAAAGTATTTTATTACGGCCCAACCAGTTTGTTCCGTCAAAGCTTCTCTATCTCTCTCTCTCTCTCTCTATATATATCTGCGTGTCTCGTTCTTTCTCTGTACCGGTTTTCCGAACTTTGTCGTCCATTCCTTCATCTTTGGAGCGGACCTCTTTTGTCTCTACCAATCATTTCCTTCAATATTCATCCCCTCCCAGAACCCCAGAACCCACCACCGGAACAACAAATCCAGACCATTAATCATATTAAGCTCTTCCACAGAAAAAGAACCCAAAAAGAAAAAAAAAAATCGAGAACGTTGAGGGTGTAATGGATATACCCTCTTATCATTAGAACTTCTCCAGATTCTCCAGATTCAGGTTCCCCCTCTGTCTCTGTACTTATATATGGGTTTGCATCTCTGTTTCTTTGCTAATGAATTCCTTCTGCATTTGAGAAAAGGGTGTCTCATAAGTGTTTATTATGTTGCGTAAATGATGATGTTCGTGTTCTTTTTGGGGGTTTTTTTTTTTTTTTGGGGTAAACGCATTAAGGTTTGAAAACTGAAAACGGTGAGGGATGAAATGAAGCGTGTGTTATGGGCTGGCTGACTGCTTCTGTGGCTTATTCTCCATTGAATTTTCTTTCTCGTGCTACAGTATATTAATTATTATCTTGTCTTTGGTTTTAAGTTTTAACTGTCAAATTTAACCCGAATAAACAAAGCAGAAAAAAAGAAAAAGTGGAAACCTTGGTAGACTACACGAACGTCAGAGTCGCTAGAAACTGACAACAGATAATGGAAAGATGAGTCGTCGTTGCAGTTTTAAGCTATGGAGGGGTAAACAGGGAACACAGACTAGTTGCAATTTTGGATGAATCTAAAAAGGGCATAAGATCAAGATGAGGCGCCATTTACAAGAGGGTCTACTAGCGAGTCGTGAGAAAGCCACGCCATGCAAATTAGAAGCAAAAATAATCAGTGCATTTTATGAAAGGTTTTAGTAATAAACTTCTAAATATGTTTTCTTTTTATGAATTTTTGTGGGGGAAGGTGGTGGCAGTGCTGGACATAAAACAACCAGCTTGCTTACACCAGTGGGGAACATGTCACGATGTGAAACCTAGTACACCAGCGGGGGCCGGAGGGGGGGGGGGGTGGCGGCTTAATTTATTTGACCGTGTGGGTTGTCTGTCAAGCAGAAGTTGCGCTTTTCCTCACGTCACATGTCGGTTTGCAACTCTTTGGGGGCCAGAGCCTCTTGATTTGTAATTTTCGACGAGCTTTCCGGTTAGACTGTACATGTCGTTAACGTACTCTAACGATTTAAAAAAAAATTAATCACTACTGTATATTATAATTATATGCTGCAGCGATTCGATTTGATGAGTTAATATATATAATATTAAAAAGTGATTGATGGATATGTAAATATTTTTTTTTAAAAAAAAATTAGAATCCAAACAAGGGATTTATTTGGATAGAGTATTATTTGAAATAATTACTGTAGTACTTTTTGTGATGTGATGTATGTGAGATAAAAATATGATTAGAAATATAAAAATGTGAATTGAAAAATATGTTTACGATGCAAGTGAAATATTATTTAAAATAAGTTTTGTATCCAAACACACTCTCGAGGTAACATTTCTTTTCATTGGTGGGACCCTTTTAACTTTTAAGGGCATCACTAGTTCCTCTGTCAAATGTGACTATGAGGAGTCTTCTCAAGTTTTGCTGCAACGCAGTAAGTCCCTTGTCGCCTCATGAATGACGTTACTGAAAAATGATTCATGAATGACATATTCACCCGTTAGAATTTCTTTCTCGAGGATTTTTAATGTCCGATACTAAGACTAACCTTGTGGATATATTCGCTTTTTCACTATAAAAATATGTTACATTTATTGAAAGCATGTCACAGAAGACTCTAAAACTTAAAAATATGAAGTTTGGTGATCGCTAAACCGTGTGTGCAGCAGTTTTTCTTGAAGTTCTTTTTGAATGGAAATTTCAAGGGACGATTTGCAGCCGTACTTTGAATATTTCATCTCAAGTTTATCATTTTTAGTAAGTTATAATCTGGCTTTGTTGTACTACTTTTATTTGTTTGTCCAAATTCCTTTTCACTAATCCTTTTAATAGTTTAGATAATAAGGCAGATTTAAAACTTTAGTAATTGTTATTTTGTTTCTTGTGGGATCGATTCGAATATCTCATCTATATTGTAAAATACCTGGAGATACGAGGGATTTCGAATAAACTTGATAGTCCAAATTGAACATTAGTTGAAAAAAATTGTATTATTTACGTTAGTACTTTAATTACATGATATAATATTAGCCAAAAAGGTAGTTGGATTCGTGTTCAGAAAATAACACCAAAAAAAAAAAGTTGCAGTTAATTGGTTATCAAAAAATTCAATGTACTCGGTTTGTTAATTTCCGACACGGACTGATTTCTGTGTACTTGTGGAGCTTATTGTTGAATTTGGTATGAATATATAATTCTAGTCTTTTGCCCCTGGAGTTGGCCAGGATGGTTTTAGGATAATTTAGTTAGATCCCGAGATCGTGTGTTCGAATCACCTTTCTGCCGCTTGTATATTCTTCGGGGCGGGATACAAATGCTTAGTGAAATTAATTTGGCAAAGTTGGGATAATCTTTGTGTTAAAAAAAAAAAAATTCTAGTCTTCAATTTGGATAGTACTTGAAAAGATTTGGCTTATCTGGCGGTCGTTGAAGTGTGAAATCAACATTCAAAATTTGTTATGAAAGAAAAGGACTTGAGAATTTTCACACTCCTTATCATGAAAAGCTCAATTTGTTCCTGGTCCGAATCTTTAAATGTCAGTTAATGAGAATAATAATCAGAATGGGCCGCTATAATTAATAAGGAATTAACAGTAGTACCAATGGCAGTGGTTGGATTCCCTACCATTTCCGTATTTTGAAATGAGATAGGATTTCCATTTTTTGGTTAAATTTTGAAATGAGATTAGGGGTGACAATTTCCGATACGATCTGAAAATACTACATGAACTTAACACGAAATTAATGGATTTGGATTAAGGTTTCGCGAGTTCGGATCAGAATCGAATCGAACTCGATGAATCCGAAAAGAAAACGGATCGAATTCGAGTCAACCCGTGAGTGATCCGATATGGTCCGATTACTCATTTACGAATTAAAAATAATTTAATAAACATAAAAATTATTTTATCTGACTAAACTAAGTTATTCTTTTTTTCCAAAGGCATTAATCACTTAATCCTACATGAATTTATTTAATTTGTGTGAAGTTGATATTATTATATTTGGACAAATAATATGTATTATAATTGTTTGGATAGGGTATTATTTGAAATATTATTTGAAATAATTACCGTAGCACTTTTTTATGATGTGATGTATGTGAGATAAAAATGTGGATTGAAAAATATGTTTATGATGTAAGCGAAATATTATTTGGGATAATTTCACTATTAATTTTTTTTACTTTTATACTATTTTAATTTATTTTATATTTGGTTTGGGATTATTTATTTAAATTTTTATTACTTGATTATGTAATTAGTCTTGTGTGAAATTGATTTTATTAGAAATTATAGTAATAAATTAATAAATTAAAATTAAGTTTTGAGTCATTCAAGTCGACCCGTCAACTCGAAATTTTCAAATTCGGATCAATGAATCTTTTGTTATATTTGAGTCTTAACCCGACGTGCCAACCCGATATGGCCCGATTGCCGCCCTATTAGGACTTATGAGATGCTCTACGAGAATAGTACCGACCTTTATTGGTCACTGTAATTAATACTGACTATATTTAGACGGGCCTGTCAACGGTTGACATATGTCGTTTGTGTGTGGGTAAAGGCGTGAAGGAAAAAAGGTGCGGTTCTGAAATATTCTTCTCTTTTCCCGACCGAAAAAGGCGGGGGGTACAAAAAAAAGAAACAAATAAATGACGCTTTTGGTTGAAAGGGATTTAGCCAGGTGCTGTGAAGTGCTGATTTTTTGGCGACTTATAGCTGATAATTCAGTGAGCTTGTTTCACGAAATTATCATCTGAAACCCCCATTTCTCTAAAGTCTTGGCCTGGTTTATATGCCGGATGTGATTAGGGGAAACATTGAAGCGTTGGCTGCGCCGAGCTGCTGATTGCCTAGGAAGTTTCTTTTGGAAAAATTTTAGGGGTATGATATTGCACCTTTTTCCTCAGGGAGTTAGGTGGCGTTTTCTGTTATTTGTAGAGCATCAAAATCTGTTCTTTTCTCCTCTATGACATTCGCTGATTCCCTATATTTTTTATTGCTTCTGGAAATGTCATTCAAATGCAGTTCTGACAATGTCGTAGCAACTTTGTGGCCTCTTCACGTGATTTGGTGACACTTGAGAGGAAGAATAAAATAATCCTGCTTGACAGAAAACATAATTCTTTAACTTGTTCTAGTGTATGATATTGCTAATGATCTGATTGGATGAAGCCATTGCATAATATTTATGCAGGCTTGATAAAAGAATCCGTAGATTCTGCTGCTCTATCTGGGGCTCTTCTGGTGCGCAATGGCTTCAAATGCTACGGTAAAATGCCCGGCGCCAATGAAGGCTACCTCAAATGGAGTCTTCCAAGGGGAGACACCCCTTGATTATGCACTTCCTCTGGTAATCTTACAGATATGCCTAGTCATTGTCCTGACAAGGACTCTTGCATACCTTCTGAGGCCTTTAAGACAGCCGCGGGTTGTAGCTGAGATTATTGTAAGTTCCTATAGCTCTTGAACCCGATTGTTTTCCCATTACGTAGGTTTCTATACCTTTTTTTGCAGATTTTACTGTTGCCTGCTGAACTTGTTAGGCTTTTGCTTGCGGTAGCTGAAGTCTGAAACATTATTATAAATGTCTTCTTCTGACCTCTAGGGAGTTATCTTCTTTTTTCTTCGTTTCGAGTTGATATCTTTTTCTTTTTTTTGTTGTTTTTTTGGAGTTTCAAGTTGATATCTTCGCTTTTAATGTTAAATATTTTTTACTACAATGCTGTAGAGACTAATGCTTTCCCTTTGGTCGTACGATTAATACTTACGTTAATTTCACTTTGCACCCTTTAATTATACCCAGACTCTCACTTTAATCCCTAAATTTTAAGATAGGACACTTTAATTTCTGAACAATAAAAATTGTTTCACTTTAATCCCTAAAGTATATAATTTATTTCACTTTAGGCCTTAAAATATAAAATTATTTTTATTATAGTCGGTCTAAAATCTGTTCGACTTCCTCAATGATTTCAATTGAATGGGGCAAAACGGTGTCTCATTTTGAAGTTTAGGCACCATGTAAGAATTTTGGTACAGTAAAGGGTGTAAAGTGAGTTTAAAACTTGATATTTTTCCTGATGGTTGTCTTCTAGAAGTCTTATAGTCCCCAAATCCATATGTTAAAGCAAATGAAAGTCTTCCTCCTGAGGATATGTCTTAAATTACTGAACACTTTCAGAGAAACCATCTTCTTGTTGAAAGGTAGAAATTGGAGAACGGGATACTAATAAGGTAGAAATTGGTACTTCAACTGAATTTACAAGGGAAAAATCTTCATGATGAAAAAGCTGATTTCTAAGTTGGGAAAATGTATGCAAAAATTTTGGTAGCTTGCATTTGTACTTGTCGTACACATTTTGTTGAGGCACCAATGCCATACGCTAGCTATGGCCATCTTTCTTCTTGAATTTTCTGACGATTGAGTTTTTCTATTGCTGGATTTGATCCAAGCAGTAGTATCAATAGCTCTCAATGTGGAATGCGCTACACTTGACAGTGGTTAGATAGAGTCCCACTGTTGATCCTCTTGCCCAAAAAAAAAAAAAAATAATAAATAAATAGCACATTCATGTGTCAATCATAAGTAGATCATGTTGTCTGGAATCCCCACCTTTTTCCACCAATTCAGATTTTCTGGATGGAGTGAAAGTAATCTTTCAAAGTGACATTTTGTAAACATTTTTCTATTTTTCATGATGTGGTCCTCTAGGGCCTTCCAAATGCGAGAGAGCTGTGCCAAGTGATTATGGATGGTTTACTGCTCCCAAGACTAATAGATGAGCTGATTATCATAAAGAAACGTAACTGTAACAAGTAAGTTGAAAGAATTTGATGGATAATACTTTATTTGCAGGGAGGAGTCCTACTGGGTCCGTCCGCCTTAGGCCGCAACCACAAATTTCTCCATACGGTGTTTCCGCCCCGGAGTCTTACAGTGTTGGATACAATTGCCAACCTAGGACTCCTTTTCTTTTTGTTTCTTGTCGGCCTCGAACTTGATCCGAAGTCCCTTCGTCGGACTGGAAAGAAGGCCTTGGCCATTGCCCTCGCAGGAATTACTCTTCCCTTTGCATTAGGAATTGGGACATCATTTGCTCTTCGTGCGACTATTTCAAAAGGTGTGAGTGAAGGCCCATTTTTGGTGTTTATGGGAGTTGCCCTTTCTATCACTGCCTTCCCTGTCCTGGCCCGTATCCTGGCTGAACTGAAGCTTTTAACGACCGATGTTGGTCGCATGGCCATGTCTGCTGCAGCAGTCAATGATGTGGCTGCATGGATTCTACTTGCTCTTGCTGTTGCCCTGTCAGGTGTAGGTCGTTCTCCCCTTGTTTCATTGTGGGTTTTGTTGTGTGGTAGTGGTTTTGTGCTCTGTTGTATTTTTGTAGCGCCTCCCATATTTCGATGGATGGCAAGAAGGTGCCCTGAGGGGGAGCCGGTAGATGAGATGTATGTATGTGCTACACTAGCAGTTGTTCTTGCTGCTGGATTTGTCACTGATTCTATTGGAATTCATGCCCTGTTTGGGGCATTTGTGATTGGAATTCTTGTCCCAAAGGAGGGCGCTTTTGCAGGTGCTCTAGTTGAAAAAGTTGAGGATCTAGTTTCTGGTATTTTCCTTCCCTTGTACTTTGTCTCGAGTGGACTGAAGACCAATGTTGCCACCATTCATGGGGCTCAGGCATGGGGTCTTCTTGCTTTAGTAATTTTCACAGCCTGTTTTGGGAAGATTGTTGGGACCATCTTTGTCTCTCTGTTGTCCAAGATGCCTCTTCAGCAGGCTGTAGCTTTGGGTTTTCTGATGAATACCAAAGGTTTAGTTGAGCTCATTGTCCTCAACATTGGGAAAGACAGAGGGGTAATTTCCTCTACACTCTTTTCCTGTTGTTACCTTGATAAAACCTTCCCCTTGCTATTTTTATCGTGCTAATTAATCAACTTAACAGGTTCTTAATGATGAAACATTCGCTGTCATGGTTTTGATGGCTCTCTTCACAACATTTATAACAACGCCCATCGTCATGGCAGTGTATAAGCCGGCTAAAATGGCTAGATCTGAGTATAAACATCACACTATCCAAAGGAAAGAAGCAAGTGCTCAGCTTCGTCTGTTGACCTGCTTCCACAGCTCTAGGAACATTCCATCTCTCATCAATCTCATTGAGGCTTCACGTGGCACTGAGAAGAAAGGAGGACTTCGTGTCTATGCAATGCACCTCATGGAGCTTTCTGAAAGGTCGTCTGCTATTCTAATGGTCCACAAGGCAAGAAAGAATGGGCTGCCCTTCTGGAGCAAGGTACAGGATTCTGATTCAAACCAAGTTGTTGTTGCTTTTGAAGCTTTTCGGCAGCTTAGCAAGGTGTCCATCCGACCTACAACTGCAATCTCACCAATAGCCACAATGCATGAGGACATTCTTGCCGGTGCTGAGAAAAAGGGGGTGAGTATGATCATTCTCCCATTTCATAAGCATCAGAGGATTGATGGGCATCTGGAAACCACCAGAGCAGAATTTAGGCATGTTAACCGGAGAGTTCTTCGGGCAGCACCGTGCTCCGTTGGCATATTTGTCGACCGTGGACTTGGAGGAACATCTCATGTGTCTGCAAGCAATGTTGACTATACCATAACAGCCTTGTTCTTTGGTGGTCATGATGATCGCGAAGCAGTTGCTTATGGTGCGCGGATGGCAGAGCACCCTGGTATCAGCTTAGTTGTGGTTCGTTTCGCCGTGGATCCTAAGGTTGCTGGAAAATCCGTCAATTTAGATGTGAATGAGAGTTCTGGTCCTGAAGCAAGGTCTGACGATGAAGAGTTCCTTTCTGAATTAAAAGAGAATGTCAAAGAGGTCAGGTCAGTAACATTTGAAGAAAAGATAGTAAGAGATGGTGCAGAGACAGTTGAAGCAGTTCGTGCTTATAGTCGGTGCAACCTGTTTCTGGTCGGAAGAATGCCCGAGGGTCAACTTGTTGCGGCTCTGAACAATACTACTGACAGCCCTGAACTTGGGCCGGTAGGAAACTTCTTGGTTGCCCCCGAGTTTTCTACAAGAGCATCAGTTTTGGTGGTGCAGCAGTACCGCAGAGAGTTATCTGAGGACTCATTGGCCTCCCTGGAGGCAGAGGGATCAGGCGAAGAGTCCAACTGACTGGTTTGAGTGCTTGGCTTGTAATATTACTTATGAAGGAAGCAAAATCGCACGGTACAAAGCATATATCCATTTTCTCCTCCTGTTTTTCCCATGGAAATGTAGTAATTGTAAAGCTTGATCTGAATGGATGCAACGTGGTTTTTTTTTTCTTATACACTTTACGTTCTCCATGCTGCTGTGTAGCTCAGGACAGTATAATACATAAGACTTGAGGAATTATCACCTCAGTTTTAAGGATATTTCAACTCTCCTTTGGTTTGGAAAGCAAGGAGGGAAAAACCCTCGTATCATGTCATTTTCATAACCAGAAGCATGGTGACCCGCGGGTAGGATTAAGTTGGTGAAAAAGAATAAAAGAACAACATGGAACCAGATAATTGGAAGATGCAAACCGTTTTAGTCTTTTTCTGTGTGATATTTGAACGACTAAAGCTCATAATCCACATCCGATCTGGACCACGAGCATTAAGAAAAAAAAAAAGGAAGAAAACATCGGAGTTGTGACTTGTTGATTGATCCAGCATTGCAACAGTGCAATCAAGCACCTTTCGTGTTAATGTAATCAGGGCTGCGCTGCAGCACCTTCGTGGAACCTTCTTTACTTGACTTTTGGAGTTTAAGAGATTAGTAGTTTAGAGTACTCTTTTTTTTTTTAGTATTTTGATAATAATTTGTTTAGTGCTAATTAATTCCCTTCTTCTCCAACGAGAAAAGGCTAACTTATCAGATGAATCAGGTGCATTATTAGTCGAACCAAAAAAAAAAGTTGAGTTTATTTGTACCAAAAAGTCAGAGATTAGTAGTATTAAGAAATATCTACAAATAAAACTCAAAATAAAAGAATGCTAAACCCACAAATCAACAACAACGGAGAAGTCAACGCCAGCCAAAAGATTAAACAAAAGCTGAAAAGGACCGGAGTAATGGGCCAGTGCGGAACGACGGCAGATTTCCCTCATCCAGTCACTCTGCTTAGAAGTCTTTTGCTACTAGTAATCTTAGCAATAGGAAGTTTTCTTTATATATGTATGTATGCATCTATATGTTAGACTTAGATGCAGCTACCCGAAGTCCACGTTCTTTCATCTGCCTATTTATTAGTATTGGTCATTAGTTGCACCTCTCTCTCTCTCTCTCTCTCTCTAGTCTCTACATATTGTATCAGGATTTCGTTGCTTTTTATCCAAAGCACCGCCTCATCACTTTTGAGTTTTCCCTGACCCCAGTTGAGATTCATGTGATTCCTCACCCTGCCTTCATCACCAAAGCTTTATACAAGGTACTGATAATGGCTGGCATTCATGCAATTCTCTGAATTTTTGTGTAAGTTGTTGCCATGATTTTTCCTAAATATTCTTACGTTTTTTTTTTCCTTTCGGATGGAATTATTTTGTGTTTCGTCTGTCTCCTTAGCTGGCAATATTGGGTTTTGATTCTTCTGAAGAAAGATTAAATCTTTGGGATTGGTCCATTGCTCATCAATCGTTTCTTCAGTCAACGTTTTGGGTTGAGTCAATACACAGTCTAGCATGTTTAAATGCTCTCACTGGCTTTTCCTTGCATGAAAGGACTCGGATGATCGTGTACTTGCCTATGTTGTTGGGAACTGGGACGTATATGGTAGACTGAATTTGTTACACTAGGTGAAAAAGCGCGACCTACCATCATACTAGTTCATTTTCCTTATTCTCTGCTACGCTTTCTTTGGCAAAGTATGTGTACTTATGGGCATGCTTTCATGCTGAATCATTGTTCTGAATGGATTTTTAGGTGTTACTGTAGTTTTTATTGTGCTTTGTTTTCCCAAACCGGTGAGTTTTTCCCCCCTCCCTAGGAACAATCGAATTAAGAGGGAAGATATGGTGTTTTTCGGAGCTGTAATTCAAGGTCGTTCATTCTTGGAAGTAAAGCTCTGTGTTGTGGTCCAGTCAATGTCTAGGTAAGTTTCTTGAATATGAAAGTTCTGATTTTTGGGTGCTTTCTTCAGGACCCTGAAGTGAGGAATCTGCCTCCCTAGACAATGGCTCCAAATGTTACTTGTCCAGGTCCAATGAAGGCAACGTCCAACGGTGCTTTCCAGCACGATAATCCATTGGATTTTGCTCTTCCCCTTGCTATTTTACAGATATGTCTAGTTCTTGTTGTCACTAGATGCCTTGCTTTTGTTCTCAAACCATTACGACAGCCTCGTGTGATTGCAGAAATTGTGGTAAGTTGAACTGCCTTTCGTCATGTTTGATGCGATCTAAGTTTTCTCAACTCTTTTCAATTGATTGTTCATAATGCACTTGATTGGAATATGATTACCGACATAACATTTAAATTGCGTGATTTTGTGTTCCGCCCAACCCTTTTTTCTCTCCAGAATGAAGTAATTCAGTTGTTGAGTCTCTTTTCAAAAACTAAAGCAGTTAACTTGCTCTGTATATCAAAGCTATTTCTCCCGTTTCTTTTTCTTTTTCTTTTCTTCCCCCTCCCTTGGCTCATTTATTGCTAGAAGAGAACAGGACCACTTCATACCTGTTTGTGAGAGTTAAAATTGTCTACTCAATCCAACCAGCAAAATAACTTTCTGTTGTTGCACAGCATTTACTAGTTCAGCGTTAAGTAGTGCTAATGTATTTCCCAGTGTTGTTTTTGTGAGTTTCATTAAGAATCCTTTTTGTGATTCAGCAGTCCATCTGAAACTAAAATGTCCAGGGCAATACTGCAAACCGAAGCTGATTTTCATAAATAAAGGGGAGCGGAAGTAGGGAGTAATTTTTTTCCAAGAGAAGGTGCCAGTTGATGATATGCTAATGTTATCTTGATCTGCAACTAATGTTGTTTATTAATCAGGGAGGAATTTTGCTAGGGCCATCAGCTCTTGGAAGAAACAAAAGCTATTTGAAGGCAGTATTCCCACCCAGGAGCCTTACCGTATTGGACACCCTGGCAAACATTGGTCTGCTGTTCTTTCTTTTCCTTGCGGGGTTGGAGTTGAACTTCAAAACTCTGCAACGTACAGGAAAAACTGCCCTTAGCATTGCCATTGCTGGAATATCTGTTCCTTTTGCATTAGGCATTGGTTCAGCATTTGCCCTCCGAGCAACCATTGCAGAAGATGCAAATGCAGCTGCATTTTTTGTGTTTATGGGTGTGGCACTTTCTATAACTGCCTTCCCAGTTTTAGCCCGCATTTTGGCTGAGCTGAAGCTTTTAACAACTGATATTGGGAAAATGGCCATGTCTGCCGCCGCAGTCAATGATGTGGCTGCATGGATATTGCTTGCTCTTGCTGTTGCTTTATCTGGTCACAACGTTTCTCATATTGTTCCATTATGGGTTTTCCTTTGTGGTTGTGGTTTCGTAATCTGTGCAAGTCTTTTTGTCTCACCAATTTTTAAATGGATGTCTAGGCGTTGCCAGGAAGGTGAGCCTGTCAGTGAGACGTATATATGTGCTACATTAGCTGCTGTGTTGGCTGCTGCATTTGTTACTGATACAATTGGCATTCATGCAATGTTTGGAGCTTTTGTACTTGGAGTTCTTGTTCCAAAGGAAGGGCCATTTGCTGGTGCTCTAGTAGAGAAAGTTGAGGATCTGGTATCTGGTCTTTTTCTCCCTCTGTACTTTGTCTCAAGTGGATTGAAGACAAATGTTGCAACAATCAGAGGTGTTCAATCTTGGGGTCTCTTGGTTCTTGTCATAAGTACAGCCTGTTTGGGAAAGATAGTTGGCACTTTCACAGTAGCTAAACTTTGGAAAATGCCCACGGCTGAAGCTGTTGCTCTTGGTTTTCTTATGAACAGCAAAGGCCTCGTGGAACTCATTGTCCTTAACATTGGTAAAGACAGAAAGGTAATATCCTGTATCTATTCTATCTAAAGCTTTGTACATAAATTATTATCTATTTGAGCACTAACGCGTTATAACTTGGCAGGTTCTTAATGATCAAACATTTGCCATCATGGTTTTAATGGCTCTCTTCACAACATTTATAACCACTCCTGTAGTGATGGCTGTGTACAAGCCTGCAAAGAGAACAAAAAAAATTGATTACAAGCACAGGACAATTGAAAGAAAGAATGCCAACAGTCAGCTTCGACTCCTTGCTTGCTTCCACAGTGCTAGAAACATCCCATCAATGATAAATCTCTTTGAGGCGTCACGTGGTACTGACAAGCATGAAAGCCTGTGTGTGTATGCATTGCATCTGATGGAGCTATCAGAAAGGTCTTCTGCTATACAAATGGTGCAAAAAGCTAGAAGGAATGGGCTTCCCTTTTGGAACAAAGGCCATTCATCGGGGGGAAACCATATTGTTGTGGCTTTTGAGGCATTTCAACAACTAAGCAAGGTTTCAGTGAGGTCGATGACATCAATCTCTTCGTTGTCTGATATGCATGAAGACATCTGCGGAACTGCTGAGAGAAAGAGGGCAGCAGTCATAATCCTACCATTTCACAAGCACCAAAGGCTAGATGGCTCCTTGGAGACCACGCGAGCTGAATTTCGTGGGGTTAACAGTAGGGTTCTTGAGCATGCCTCATGCTCTGTAGGGATATTGGTTGATCGTGGGCTAGGTGGGAATGCACATGTATCAGCAAGTAATGTGTCATATCAAATTGTGGTTCTTTTCTTCGGAGGGCATGATGATCATGAAGCACTTGCTTATGGAACTCGGATGGCTGAGCACCCTGGAATCAAGTTGACAGTTGTCCGTTTCTTAGTGGAACCAAAAACTGTCGGAGAGAGAGTTCAAATAGAAGGAGAGAGCAACCCTGGCGGCAATGCTGTCTCAGCGGATGAAGAGGTTCTTGCTGATATTAAGGATAGAATATCAGAAGACGACTCTGTCAATTACGAAGAGAGAGCTGTTGGGAGCTCAAATGAAGTGATAGCAGCAATTCGTGCCTACAGCCGCTGCAACTTGTTTTTGGTTGGTCGAATGCCTGATGGTGAAATTGCATTGGCGCTGAACGAAAGGATTGAGTACCCAGAACTTGGGCCAGTAGGGAGCTTGTTAACCTCTCCAGATTTGTCAACAACGGCTTCAGTTTTGGTGGTCCAGCAGTATAACGAGAAGGTTCCCGCCGATGAATAAATTCATCGCCTGCCCGTATTATTCCCTGATAAAAGATAATACACATGGGATTTATATGTAGAGACTCTCTTTCCCCTACCCTAAAAGTTTCCTCTGGATCAACTGAATATGATGTAGATAGAATTGATTTTGCTCCGCCTTAATTTTTTTTTTTTTTTTTTGGTTTTACAATTTTTTTGGATAAATTAGAGTACAATATACAAAGTTAAGTGCTTCAATTCCAAATTTTTTGTAGACTTGCTACTAGCTTTTCTTCTTGTTATCAGCTTCATGGTGCAACAACAAATAAAAGCTAGCTCTAAGCCTCCAGCAGAGCCATTTTTGTCAGAATAGTTTCAATAACCAGTCAGGATAACAAGCTCTTATATATTTTGGGGTATAATAGCCATACTTGGAGCTTGTATATGAAACTGCAGCCAGTTTCACTCTGCCTGCACTCTGGAAGATCTATAAATTCAAAGAGAAAACCGTGGCCACCTAAAACCAGAGCTCAGACCTACATCTACTTTCTTCCCATGTTGCAAAGAGTTTCACTACTATATCTGCCTGCACTTTGACATTCAATTCAACCCAGCATAAAGGTCCTATCAAAATCATGGGGGCAGACATGATATGATATAATAATGAAGAGACCAGCGATCCCTGAATGGAAGGTGCCTGTTTTAGCATCCAATTGGAATTTTTTTTTTTTGTGGAATTTCGCTCATGACTTTGATGAATATTTCATTTCATTTCGTGTTGGATGATATCTAGACAAATAAGTTTCTTATTTTATCGGGGAAAAAAAAAAAAGAAGAAGAAATCTTGTTTGGTTAGAACCAACCAAATTAGCTTTTCCTCACCTCTAGACTAACGAAATGCCCTCATTGTTTCTTTAATGTAAAAAGATGCCTGTTTCAGTTAGATTGTCTGGAATCAAAAAAGTTGCCAGCAACCTAGTTAAGCTGCATCCTTGTCCTCATCATCCATGATTGTTTACTAGTGTTAGAAAGGCCACCACCTACATTCATGTCACATAGAACAAAAGATTCCAGGGTACCAACTGATGTTAAATCATGCTAATTATTATTTACTACCATTTTTTTTGTTAACAGCATTAGGTCCACGTAGGGGTGGGCGCAGGTCGGGTACCTGTCCCATTCATTATTTGGCTGACCCGACCCGCACCTTGCGGGTCAGTTATTTTCTGACCCTTACTGGCCCCGAATATCAGCAGGTACCCGTTGAGATAGGGTCGGATCAGCGGGTACCCGTCCCGTCCCGTTTATCATTTAATTTTTTTTTAAAAATGATTTATACTAATTTAATTTTATATTTTACACATTCATCTAAAATTTAATAATTTTTTTTTCTAAAAAAAAGGTTTTCCATCAAGAAACAAGCATATGAAGAGAATATAAGATAAAGAAAAAAAATTAAAAGAATTCAAAATCAATAAAAGTTTGAAATAAGTAGCACAATTTTTAATATATATGTTCCACATTAATTAAATTTTTTTCTATAAAATATAAGATCATGACCTTTACAAATGAATCTTGTAAATAAACTATAGTCTCTCATATTTGTAATGCAATTTATTCAATAAAATTACTTATTTAGTTCTAACTTATTATTTTATAGTGTGTGTATAAAAATAAAAATAAAAAATATATATGCGGGGCGGATCAGGTACCCGCGGGTTTTTAATTATATGACCCTAATCCGCTCCGCATTTTAGCGGATACTCGACCCTCTTTTGATCCGATCAAATAATAAAAATCGAATATCTTAATTTTCGGATCGGATCGAATCGGATATGACGGATTTTCGGGTTAACGGATAATTTTGCCCACCCCTAGGTCCACCACACGTCCCGCGTAAGTAACTAAAAGACACTCTGCATATATAACTAGGCTGTGGTCGGTTGGTTGGTGTACATAACAAAAATAATCAATAATTGGGATACCCAACTTGGATACTTCCTTTTTATTTCTCAATTTTATACTCTCTCGAATGTTTTTTAAACTTTTTTTTTATCTTATTTATATATATATATATATATATATATATATATATATATATATATATATATATATATATATCACATTACAAAACACGTTACAGTATTATTCGAAAAGATTTTCTCAAAATAATCTTTAATCTAGATGACCTCACTATACATAATGTGCTCGTTATTAATCTTACTCTAATCATCCTCTCTTTTTCGTGTAATTGGTATTCCAGTCCTTCCATGAATACATTCTCTACGGTCTTTCATCATATGATAAATTTTTAAAAATACCTGAGAGTGGGTTTTGACTTGGAAACTTGACGCAAGATATGCAAGAGAAAGATTACGTGGAAAAACATATTACCTTATTTACGCAACACCTGATGTACTTTGAGACATATATCCAAAAATTATTGAGGCCAAACGCAGTACAAATTGAGATTTCAGATTTCCATGTACCTCTAAATCCAACCAGAGCCAGCCACTGAGCCCAACTTCATGTCAATAGACAATCTAAGTGAAGGCTAAAACGTAGAGGTTTTTGGTTCTAATTTCTCTGTCTCCTAGTTTTCTTAAATTTACTCTCCCCTTGTTAGAAAAAAAAAATTTTTTTTTTAAAAGTGAAGGTTGGTTATTCTCGTTCTACATATTCACTTTAAAAATGATTTCCAGAATATTTATCATTGTAAAAGAAATTGGTTGTAGAAATCCAAATTTTGAACGTCACATTATCATGATAGCTTAAAAATTGATTTATCTCAAGCAATGAACATCAAGTAGGACAAGTTTATACAGCACTCTCAATATAAAAAAACACTTCACCCGACCTCCTTGTCTTGTCTTTCCATGCCTATCTTCTTGTAGTACATCTCTTCTTCTCTTCTCTTAGTACAATACATGCTAAAGAGTAAAGACGAAAGAATATGTCGATGTCCATTATATTAAGAATTTACCGAATGGTATAACAAACACCGCAAATGCTACCTCTGCAGCCACGGCAAATCCGACTCAACTAGGAAACACCAATTTTGGGATGCTCGTGGTTTTCGACGATCCAATTACAAAAGACCGGCTTCTTCTTTCTCCCCCGATAGCGCGAGCTCAAGGGTTCTACTTTTATGACATGAAAGATACTTATAATGCATGGTTTGCTTATACCTTGATATTTAACTCAACTGAGCATAAGGGTACTATTAATATCATGGGGGCGGACATGATGATGGAGAAGACTAGGGATCTCTCGGTGGTTGGAGGAACAGGCGACTTCTTCATGGCTAGAGGCGTTGCAACATTTCGTACTGATACTCAGCAAGGTACTGCTTATTTTCGCCTCCAAATGGACATCAAGTTGTACGAATGCTACTAGCTAGCAAAATCCACCCGCTAAAAGAACGAAATGATCGACACTGTTATTGTATCCTATCCCATACATATATGTTCTCAACAATATTTCTGTGGTAATAATATATATTCTGAGTTTAGTTATTAATCGATCTCTACTATTTTTCTTTCCTTTTTTTTTCTTTTCCTTTTAATTAACGGAGATTCCTTTTGGCTTTGACTTAAATCTCATGTAACTCGCTCCATTGAACCAAAAATCGCTCCATGATCAGTTATTTGATGATGGAGATTAATGAAAAGAGAATATTAGAATTTTCGCTCTGTATTTTGTTACTGCACTCCACCAACTTTAATTTATTTGCGAAAATTACAGAAGAAATGAAGGGTCAGCATAAAAATTTTTTTTTTTTGAAGTGTAAATATGGCAAAGCATGGGGAAAAAGAAAGGAAAACTACAACAAACTGATTTACGTTCCTAAAAGGAGTAGTCAGATCATGAGTGAAATTTTCTGAATGGCGTATGGTTGCACAGCCAGGGCCTATCCTTTGCGCTAGACTACGAGCCAATAACCGAAGCGATTCATCAGATGCAACTTCTGATCATACTCGAATGAAATTAATCAACATTTAAGATCGGAAAAAGAGGGACCATTCTTTATTTTTCTTGAGGTTGTTTTCTCCTGTTGAACTCTTTGAAAGACAGTGACTCTTACGTCTCAGGAATAATCATACAATGGCCATTGACTAGGACATGCCCAGTCTCCTAACTGCATTTTATGCCCTACAATATTCACCATTTATGCTTAAATATTCTGTTTTGACAGGTCCATCCAACTAATTAATCAGAATGCAACCATATTAATCCGAATGAAACATTCCTACTCCCGAGTTTTTTGATGGTCCATATTTTTGCCCCTCGTTAATTTAGTTTTGTAGCCCAAACATTCGCTATTCAGGCCGACTGATGTCCATTATCTAGCTTGGACTTTAGCAGTGCAAATTTGTCGTCGTGCAGAGTTTGTCCACTCCATCCCTCTTGGTTGAGCGCAGAAGTTGTACCAACATAAATTGAACGGTGGCTAAGAGCGTCTCTGTGTAGAATCCAAAAACTGTAGAACGTTCTCTAGTTGAATCCTTAGTCAAACGAGATTTAGCTCTAAGTGGTGCTAATTATCTGGATTTCTTGTACATCAGAGACCCACTTAAGTGTTAAATACAAAAGTGACTCTAATTTTCTCCGGTTTAGATTGCTGTTTTCTTTTTAAGTTTTTGTAAATAAATTGACTGTGACGATTTAATGTATATGAAGGTAAAAAATTGATTCGAGTAAAAAATTTTATGAGAAAACTACAATCCAAACATATGTGCGCAGTATATGTGAAAAACCCGTGTACTAACTAGATAAAAGAACAGGGTTAATTGTGCCTTATACTC
Source organism: Coffea arabica (assembly GCF_036785885.1). Classification (NCBI taxonomy): domain Eukaryota; kingdom Viridiplantae; phylum Streptophyta; class Magnoliopsida; order Gentianales; family Rubiaceae; genus Coffea; species Coffea arabica. The sequence continues at coordinate 45,058,465 of NC_092325.1, read as the reverse complement.
CCTCCGTCCCGTTTTATTAATTTTTTTCACAAAGACACCACTCATGTTTCACACAGATAATTTACACCCAATTCATCATTTAAATGCATACATTTAATTTATTGTCCCCTTTACATTTAGATACTTTCTCAATTAAATATTATTTTTCCATAAAAATTTACATTTGAGGGTCACATTCTATTGACCAATGTTCAGGGATATAGTTGACCAAACAACCCATAGTTGAAAATCATTTTAACCGACGAACTACTTACTAGTATTGCTATTTGCAAGCTTAATAAGTGGTAGGTAGAAATAGAATTTACTAGGCAAACAGCAAAATAGATGTTTAGTGTTTTTTTCTTTCCTTTTTTTTTTGGCCGGGGGGGGGGGGGGGGGAAGGGGGAGAGGGTTGTAAGGTGTTTAATTCTAATGATCAGATATTGAGGAAAGAATGTGTATGTGTTTTTTTTTTTTTTCTCCTCCTCTCTTTGTTGGGAGGATATAGATTTAACGCCAACTGGAATTCAGCATTTGAAGTTTGAGTTTCAGAATAATTTAACCCAACACTTTGAGGGATTGATTTCACTATATATTCATGGACGGTTACATAGACTATCATGATTAGATACACGACATATGTATAAAATATTTATGATTGACAAAAAATGTCATGAGTGGCACGGGGTTGTTATAATATAAGGTTAAAAATAAAACAAAATTCTTGTTATTTCCACTATGCATGTACCACAATTTACAAGATACCAAACGTACACGTTTCTTGCACACAACTGATCAGTCATGACACTCTTACTCGCAAAAACTCCTATATAAGGGGGAAGAATATAGTGATAGTCCCTCATCAACCCAAGAATTTAGTATAGTTGAAGGTGACAACAATGGCTGCAAAAGCCCTCATCCCTGCTCTCTTCTTTTGCTTCCTTTTCTCTATCTCCACCATCAGCCATAGCTACAGATTTTATCCTCCTGTGAAACCCTGCAAAGAACTCGTGTTTTTCTTCCACGATATCCTGTACAAAGGCTACAACAGAGACAATGCAACTGCAGCCATAGTTGGGGCACCAGACTGGGGTAACAAAACAGCAGTGGCTTCCCCATTCAACTTCGGCGACTTGGTCGTTTTCGACGATCCCATCACTTTGGACAACAATCTGCATTCACCTCCGGTGGGAAGAGCACAGGGCATGTACCTTTATGATCAGCAAGCTACCTATTCTGCTTGGCTTTCATTCTCCCTCGTCTTCAATTCCACAGAACACAAGGGTTCCCTCAATTTTGCTGGTGCTGATCCATTGCTCAACAAGACTAGGGATATTTCGGTCATAGGTGGAACTGGTGACTTCTTCATGGCTAGAGGGATTGCCACTTTGTCGACTGATGCATTTGAAGGAGATGTCTATTTCCGGCTGCGAGTTGATATTAAGTTGTATGAATGCTGGAAGTGATTGATTGATAGTACAACTCAATGGCTTTCAGCTTGGATCCTTTTGGTTTTAGAAAGAAAAAAAAAAATCATATTGTTCTCATGGCTGCATATGCCTTTTTTTTTTTTTGGGTGGGGGGATCTACTATCAAGAAGTTTTAATTGATAGAAGAATAAAATTTTACGAAATAGCATTGATCTAAAATTATCATTTTTCTCTTGATGTTGAGTCTTAATTGATACATGAGTTTGTACTCTGTCCGTGCATCACTTTGATAAATAAAATAGTTGAACCAACGTGATGTTCTTAATTATTTGCTTCCCTCTAGAAACTCTTGGACAAATGAAGAAAATCGAAATAGTGGCAATCCATTCTTAGATAAAGAAATTTTTTTTTTTTAAATTCTGCCTCGAATCAATACATCGCTGTTGAAGAAGACAGAAGAATGATAATCCGCTTAGTTACTTCAAGACAAAGTCAAACGTTCGTGGTGTAAAAAAAATTACTAGTACTACTGAAGGGAAACTGGAATCCAGTATAGCATTTCGCTTCTTTTTTATAGTGAACTTGTTAACTAGTCTTGAGTTATTGTTAGTTCATGGTAAATGTGAAAACAAGAGCGCGTAACACAAACTACTAGCCAAACAAACAAACAAAAAAAAAATCTGAGTTTAAAGTTCAATTTCCCCATCTGCTGATCAAAAACTGAACCGTTACTTTTCTTTTGTGTATGTATCCTGCAAAACATTAATTGCAAATTAATTTATAGAGAAAGTGCAATTATGAAAATCATGAAACTACACGTGCAACACGCGTGCACCTATCTAGTTTAAACAAAAATTGCTCTAATATTTTTTTTTAATATAAAAATTACATATAACCCACAATGGTGGAATTAGTATAAGAGATTACAACTAATTGATCGTAACAACTAACGCCCAAACTAACATAAAATTAGAATAGACTCGTACATTTGGCTTCTCTAACTAGATTGTGTCTAGTAGATCAAGGCTTCATTGGCAAATATTGGTTTAATAATTTTAGGTATATTTCATGTTGAATACATACGTGCATTTTTTTTTTCTCTTAAGAAACGGGGCTAGAGTTATATCTAATTTTACGTGGCATTAGGAATATGCTAATTCATGTTGACTTAATTAGTAAGAACATATTACTTTTTCAATTATAAACTATCTGTAATTTTGGATGTCCAGATATGTGACAATGACCCTCGAAATCATTCAAATGAATAGTAGTAGGAATACGACATCGAAAATCCAAAAATTTTGTGTCCGTTTTACTAGTGCAACTCCTTGGCAACAGTTACTCTAGAATCAATGAAAGAGTTTCCATTTAACATGTCAAGTTAACCCTACTTGACATGTGAATTAGTGAGTGGAGTGTTTAAATAACTTCCACATTGATCTTAGATCAATTACTTAGGTATACCAAGTAGTTGCTTTGCACCAACATAAAATTTCTCTCAAAAGTCAGCCTAATGCCGAGCGCGCAGCTCATCTCAACGGTGGGCTCGTAATAATGAATCGAAGAAAGGCTCTATCACCATATCCATTTGGACACGGACATCGCAATCTGCGCGGACCTTTCATTGCCACCCACCCCGCACGAGTCCCGACGGCATAATTGACCCCTTCCCAACCTAACACTAGATCGTCGTTGATTAACTTGCACACGTGGTTGAGTTTCTTGATCTTCTAAGATTAGGGGCACAAGCATAACCAAAACCCCTTAAGTTCACAGGTAATTAGGAACAATCCACATTCGAAGGTTAATGGAGTACCAACTACAAGATGACCAAAAAACCAAGTGAAGTCAGTTGGGTTGGAGAATACGAGGCAAGGACACGCACGTTGTAAAAATGGACTTGTTTCCAAAAGTTGTGATTTTCTCATTAGTCTCAAATTTTCTGATTATAGCCAACCGAAGCCTACCTCACCTAAGGACTAAGGTAACAAATCAAATTTCGTGTGCTTTGGTTGTATGTACCTTAAAAGCGCAGCCACAATAGTCAGCAGCCTCTGCACCTACCGCACACCAATCTTCCACCAACGTTTGATTATGAAAACAAGCAACTGAATAAACAAATGACCGACAGCCAAAAATATCAATCCAACTCAAAAAAAGGCCATCTTAAGCCCAATTACTCACAAGCTTGACTTTGATTTCTTTAAAGCATTATTTTGCTGAATTTTTTGTCAAAATCTCCAAGGGATTAGTTATCCAACACGTGTTCTTGCCGGGAATGACAGAACAAACTCTTACTTAACTTACTTTAGCATAGCAGCTTTAACATACCATGAGCTACTAGTGAGTTTCCATTGTTGGGAATTGTCTGTGCGTCATGAAGAATAATAATATATAATATATATAGTTGCGAAATGGTCCTAAACTATTTTTCAAAGAAGTCACTGAAGTTAAAAAGAGGTTTTGGTGGGTTCAAGTCAGATATCAACTTCTCTGGTTGATTTTATATTATCTAAAAGATCCAATTAGAAAGACAAGAAAGATGTTGACAAATCTGGAGTAGTAATAAAGAATTCAAGATTCTGAGCTTTGTGGGGTTGGATGCGATCCACCGTTAATTACCAACACAGAAAAGAACATTAAAAGGACAATGATAGGTAGTGGCGTGTTAGGAGAAGATTACTTCTTAGACAAAGGGGGAAAAAAGCAAGTAATCTAAAAGGTGGTACTTTCACAAGGCGAATTTGTTGGTTATTCTTTATCAATGTAACAGGAGTTGTTTAGTGCGTATCATCCCTTCGTGTGGTTGTAGACAATTATATGGGGCGAAATTTACTCAACACACACTCTTGGATAGTGATTGTGAGTTCCTTTATTAATAATATATATATGTATGTGTGTGTGTAATAGGGTTGACGTCGGATTGTTCTCTTTGCTAGGTACTAAAAGCTAGTCTGCAACTTTGCATCCAACCCATTAGTACAATTCACAAATTATCTTGGCCGACAATTCTAAGTTTAGAAGGTGTGAATTTGGCCTCTTTTTTTTGTTTTTTTTAAGAGAGACTCTAAAAATTACAGAGAGAAAAGAGGGAAAAAAAGAGGTCGAGAATGAAAATAGAAACCTTCTTGTTACCTGGACTGCCATTCTCACCAGGCGAGGTGAGTCTCGAAGAATAGAAGTGCTATTCATTCATTACAAATATAGATTTGTTTGTGTGAAAATTAATAAAATCTTCCTGTAGCTTCTGATTTTCAGGTATTACTTCAATTTACAAGGAAAAATAAATGAATAATAAATAAGAGTATCGAGATTGAGTTGTATCTTGGGCCCACGGGGTCAAAAATATGGCCGCAGAGTTAAGTGTGATTCCTTAGTTCACAAACTTTGGGTTTTCTAAATCACCTAAAGTTCGCAAAAAAAAAATGCCCAGAACGTTTGGGCTTCTAATTTAGAAGTGGAAAGCTGTTTTAAGACAACCAATTTTTCATTTCCCTATAAAAGTCGTGTTCTTATTTTAGTGGTTTCTAAACTGGGCATGCATAAAGTTTAAACTGAATCTGCTAAAAGTCAGGCCCAGGCTCGCCATCCTTGTGGCTAGCATGTGTAAGAGACCCATGGGCTATCGGTTGAAACGGTGCATGGCTGCTCGCTGATAACAAAAGAATAAAAAAATAAATAAAATACTTTACCCCAGCGGCCGCCTTGGGTGTGGGTCAATATTCAAATTTCTCGCTTATATTTTAGAGTAAAATATTTTTCAGTGTATGGAACAGTGCACTCGTCTGGTATGAAGGTGATTTAGACCCTGTTTGATAACTTAATTTAGTACTTAAATTTAATAGAATTAAATCTTAATATATTCAGATCATTTGTTAACTAAAAATCGAACATTTAAAATTAATTAAGTGACTAGGCAAAACTTGTTCTCAAAATTAAATGATAAGTTATGCACTTATCACTGAATGTAATATACACTCAAATGTATTAGATTTAATATTTAACAATTCAATAATTTAATAGATTCAGATTTCAGATTTTAGTTTTCAATAATTTAGGTTTCTGATGACTCGGGTTGGATTTGTTCCCTTTTTCTTAGCATGACAGTAGTTGTAAATAGATGCTGTTTGACAAAAAATAATTAAAAAAGAATTATTGAGGCCATGAATCTTGTCAACCAAAGTATTTTGCTGTCCTTGACTTGGGGTAGAATCGAGTAGCCAGCACTGCGGGAGTTCTGGGAAGAAAGCATCAAAATACAAAGAGGGGTTGGTGAAGAAAGGCTAGACATCTCTGTCGCCGTACCCAGATCCAAAATTTACTACATTGGGTATTTATTTTAAGTACGACATTGGACTGACAGAAAGAAGGTAAGAGAGTAGAAACAAGAAAGTGGTTAGTAGAGTTGTGTGGATGTTTTCCTTTCACCAACTAGACGTTCAGTTTTAACCACTTTGCCAGGCCAATTACTCCAATACATTGGTGGATTTGGACACCTAACATCTCTGCATGGACTGGACTGTTCTCTTGTTTTCCAGTGTCTATAATAAATGTCAAGGCCTTGACTGGACGAGAATAATTACTGCACCTTTTTCTTCCACTGACGTCGGGCAAAACATTATGGACAATTCATTGGTTAGAAGATGAAATTAAATCACAAGAATGTGGGATCAGTGCTCGTTGCTTTTTTTTTTTCCCCCCCTTAAAGAAGAGTGATAAAACTATAAGATTTTATTCAAGAGAAAATCGAGATATTCTGGACATACATGGCACACAAAATGGAAATGATATCGTTGAGACAAGAGTGCTCTTTTCACTTTTTGGCACTCCAAAAATCCATAATCATGATTAATATTAGCACTCTTAAAAGAAAAAGAAAAAAAACTACTATAGTAATTAGCTACTAATCAAGTATTGTCATTGAAGGTGCTGAGGGCTAGCGCATGAGAACAAAGTAGCCATTTTCAATAAATGAAACTCATTGCTATTTTACCATGTCTGGTTTGCGGGAATTGGCTTGGTTGACCTGAAAAAAATGTACGACTACTTTCAAGAAGGAAAACCATCCCAACTTAATTCTGGAGAGCCCTTTCCTCACCGACTAATTAATGAGGAAATTGAGCCCCTTCTAGCTTAATTTGACACCCCTCTTTTAGGTACTCCAACACTAATCTTTTTACCATTTTCTTCACATTAGCATCAACTTAATGTGCATTATATGTAATTCACGATATATGAGAAATATTTTAAAGTCTATTTCTCATACGTATCCAAGTCTTGTTTACATAACACTCAGAAGAGTTGAAATGCTGTTATATTTCATGCACCTTATAATGATGGACCGTTCCACATATATAGCAAACGTGGTATTTAAGTTTGTTATACATGCATGTTTAGAAAACAAATAGTTAAATGGACTCTGAGAATAAGATAAAGGGATTGTGACCATACATAACGATGGTCGAAGATAACTTATCAGACCTAAAAAGAGAAGTAGAGAAGATAATCAATCAGAAGAGATTAACAGCAATGCATGTAAGCCTTTCTAAACCTGTTCTTGCATGCATGCATGCATTCATTCCATTCTCCTCTTTCTTCTATCTTTCTTTCCTTTTTTTTGTTATTAGAATGTTCAATTATTCGTCCATCCTGATCAGATTCGCGTAGGCTTCCTTTCCCATTATGGCACTAACTAATTGGACTCCATGCATGATATCCATCAACTCATCAACTGAAATTGCTTTACAGGCAGGATATAGCACTTTTGGTCATGATGAACCCACCTAATACACAAGAGCATCCATCGACCGTTACAGTATTATTGGCAAGCGCACCCAATAATTACGTCAATCTTAGACTTTAAGCTAACAACATCGAGTAATAGATCCATATACAAATTAGTTCAGCCTTTTCCCAAGTTATCATAAGATCCCTTAAAAGCCAAGCTTAGGACAATTCTGCCACTGAAAACCTTTATATAAAGAGATCTAGCCAGGTTGGATCGGATATAATGCCAATCATATTAGTCACACTCTCCCCGTCCCAATATAAACAAATGGGAGCAAAATCTTTTCTAGTTTCAGCTACCATTTTTTATCTTCTCTTATTTGGATGCTTTGCCACGGCTGCAACGCCGTCAGGCAAGAGAATCCTGGGCAGAACCCCTTGCAAACGACTCGTGTTTTATTTCCACGACATCATCTACAATGGTCACAATTCCCGCAATGCAACTGCTGCCATTATTGGAGCCCCCGCTTGGGGCAACAGGACCATATTGGGTGGACAAAACCATTTTGGAGACTTGGTTGTGTTCGATGATCCAATAACTCTGGATAACAATCTACATTCTACCCCAGTTGGTCGCGCGCAAGGCTTCTACATCTATGACAAGAAAGATATATTCACAGCTTGGCTTGGTTTTTCCTTTGTGCTTAATTCCACAGAGCATAAAGGCAGTATAAACTTTGCCGGAGCTGATCCGTTAATGAATAAAACGAGGGACATTTCGGTGATTGGTGGCACGGGGGACTTCTTCATGACTAGAGGGGTTGCCACTCTCGAGACTGATTCATTTGAGGGGGAAGTATACTTCCGGCTACGAGTTGACATAAAACTGTATGAATGTTGGTAACGAGTTCAACTCTAATTTGATTTTATTTCTTTTCGATGCCTTTTTCGTATTGTTTCTTTGATGTTTAATTGTTTCTTATTGTAAGAAAAAGGACTCATGGCGTCCAAGATGACGTACCATGGGATTTGTTCTATTTGTAATTGCTGGCTCAACTTTGAGTACACATCTTTGTTCCTTAAGAATGTGAACTTTCTATTGCCTGATATTCTATTTTAAGGTTGTGAGATTATGCCAATATGGTGCCTGCATGCTCAAGATAACCAGGTAAAACGACAGAACTTAGAGAACACACATGGCCAGCAAAAATGGCCAAACAAGATTAATAATGCACATCAAGCGCCTAAACAGATGAGGCTTCAAATCATAGCAGATAGAAGGATATACCGTAGAGATGCTGGGAGAATTCATTACGTGCAAAAATTTGGACATGCGAGTCAAAGATTTGGATATGTACGTCTCAAAAATTAAATCCAAACAATTCGTTAAAAATGTACTCGATTGATGTCTCTTAAGGTGTGTCCTCCAACTTCGACTTATGATACTAGATTGATTCTAAATGAAGTTTGAAGAGTCAAATACAAGTCAATTATGCTTCCGCAAATATTATAAGTTGCCAAATAAAAGCAAAATCATCAACTACATGTATCGTTTGAAAAAGGCTGTCATTATGCACGGGAATAGCGTACTTGCATTCCTCAAGTCGGATAACGTCAAAAGCCCACAATTCAAAAAGGGGAAACAGATACAAAATCATGTTTAAGGAGGAATCGTTTTGTATAAAGACATATTCATCATGTATGAAAACATAGAAAAACAGTAAAATGATAACCGAAAAGATGGTAAGAGACAGCAATTTAGCTAATTAATTTCATTTAGATATAGATTGGATTGAAAAGTTTTCATCAGTAAGTACAAATTACTCCAGTTGAACCATTACCATATTATCCGAGAACGGGAAGCAAAAACCCATAAAAAGTAGCCATCACACGCAAAGAGTTGGGAGTATTTTATTGGGGTGAAAAATGCAAGAAGTAATTGTTATAAGTAGAAGTTGTATGGGCGCCATTGCAAAACAAATGCAACTAGAGGACCTAGATATAAAATTCCCGAGTAGATAATCCGCGGTAAGAAATTAACGGTCTTTAACTGTCTTGCGATTCTGATAGCTTATCTCCTCCTCGTACTACTTTCTCCTCACACGTCGGTGATCCCACCATCCAAAACCCAAACCCCAAGTGAGAAAAGGGGGTGATTAAGCAGAGGGAAAATGGGATGCTTAACAATCCCTTCCCAGAGAATCTCGTTCTTGAAAAAAGCTTCAACAATGACAAACACTTCACTGCCGTCTCGTCTTAATCCAAATTTTAATTGGATTTGTATTAGTCCAAAGGTTTCTTGGTCCACTCATAGTCTAGCGTTTTCCAGGTAACTTTAATGTGAAATGGAGGCAGGCCTTGTTAGTTTCAAGTACTGTTGAATAGCACTTATGTATATGTAGATATAATAATTTTTCAATTGTTTGGGCATTTACAGGAAGTTAAGAAAGCAATGTAGGGACATGCATGAAGGGAACTTGGGGAAATTCCTCTGTAAAGTGTTTGATAGCTCAAAAGACGGTGTATGTTTTTCCCTTTGGTAATCCCTCCTTGTGCATTGCTTATTCTGCTTAAAAGAACTTGGTAACTGTGTTGAAATTAATTAGTTTTTATATAATACATTCTGTTTTATTGGCCTTAGTATTGATTCTGGGACAATTGATTGTCTTTTTTTTTTTTGTATGTATACCTTATGTGCTATTTGATTAGTATAAGAACAGAAATAGATGGGGAAGTTAAATTTCTTCAGCTAATGTGTTAGCAAGCAAGGATGTCTAAGGTGCAAAATATTGGGCAATTATATGAAACAAAATTCGGTTTGGCTACAGCATTTAAATTTGATTAACTGAATATTTTCATTTTCCGTTACTTGCATTCAGATTTGAAGGAAATAAATTAGTGAAAAATGCAAAAACACAGAGCAGATATTTAGTCTATCACTTCTGTTTCCCATGAATTTGTTAGACCTAGTTCAGTTTTCCTTTACAACAGCCAGAAGGATTATTGCTGTAGGAGTATAATAAGTAAGAAGCAAGAAGTTGTTATCTTTCAGTCCTGAGTTTGGTCTTGGATTAATACATTAGGAATGGTTTAATCAATCCTCTGCTGATCCAAAATGTGAATTTTTGGCACAGGAATGCAGAATAACTGAGGGCAAAAGCTGCACTGGGATAAGATTTTTACACTCTGTTGAAGAGCACAATATTATGGCTACAACTAAACACACAACTGCTTCAAACTTCATGTCATACCAGAGTCACTTGAAACTTATGATGCTGTGTGGGTTCTTCACTCTTCAAGGTGCTCAACAGGCAGTTGCCAGTTCAGATATTGCTAGTCAGTTTTCATCAATTTCATTTCTTGGTGACACTGGCGATATTAGCACAGGTTTTGCTTCAGTTAGGGAAATCTCCCTTTAGCTAATCATATTTGAAAATCCTGTCATGCTTTAGCCACCCTACGTTTTGTCCACAGTTCTTTTACTTGTAAACGCTTTATGGCCTTGGTTTGCTCCCATTGAGCATTACCCATGCTTTCTTAACTGTCAATTCTTTTTTTTCTTTCCAGGCAATCAGGGTTATAAGTGTCACTTTTGTTGGAGTTTTACCTAATTAGAAAGCTATTTCTCCCAACTGATCCACTGAACACTATCTTCCTATTGCAGGCATTCTTGCTGATATTTTTCTCTGAACTAGGGGACAAAACTTTCTTCATTGCGGTAAGAGAATAATTCTTAAGAGTAGCTTTATGAGACTACGTATCTCTTCTGGATGTACTTTATTCTGGCTATAAGAATTATACGAATATTTTGCGTATATCATCATAGATGAACATGTCCAAGTGCTGTTAGGAGTTACTCAGGGCAATGCTTGAATCAAAAGAAGATGATTGCTCAATGTTCTCAAGCCAAATGCTACTTACATTGGATTGCACTCCATTATCAAATCCTTATTGCATTTCCCCGACTAAATTAAAATTATCACTGCATCCTATGAAACTCCTAGCTACAACTGTTTTAACTATCAACCACCTGCGCATGACTTTGACTTCCTGAGCAGGCACTTTTGGCGGCTAGGAACTCTGCTGCTGTTGTTTTTCTTGGCACTTTTGGTGCACTAGGGTACGTCATTTAACTTTAGCTTGTTAGTTCTAAAATGCATTCGAAACAGTTACTAGCCAGACAAGGTTTGTGCTGCAAAAGCAAGAGAAGATTGGGAAAGTTAAATTTGTTGCTCCTTCTGGAAAAGAAAATCAAAGACTTTATAGTTGCTGTCGGCCAGTTGCCCTTTTTATTTATAATACTAAGTGTGATTTTCAAATTTAAAGTTTGCAATTAACCACCAATAGAAGGTGCACAAGAATTATGGTTTCTTTATTTTCATCAAGATGCTGTTCTCTTGCTCTACCTACCTAAGAAAGAATTCATCTCCAACAAACTCTCATGGTCTTGCTGAATCAAAATGACATCTGGTTTGGTGTTGAATTCCCAGCAAAGCTATATGATGTTGAGCTGGTTTTTTCACTTCAGCAAAAAATTCCAAATGAGTTCTGTGGATGAAATAGTTACCTAACTGATGCAGCTTTTTATGCATTGAACAGGGCAATGACAGTCATATCTGTCATTCTTGGAAGAACTTTTCATTATGTTGATGGTATTCTCCCATTCAGGTCAGCTTGCTTTCCTGTGTTATGTTGCGTCATAGAATTTGATAACCTTGGTCCTCCTATCATGTTGGCAATTGGATTGCATTCATGCAAATGCTGCTAATGTGGAAGAAGCATTTATGACTTTAGAAAACTTGTGACTATTCATTTTAGGACAGTGAACATCCCTGACTGGATTTTCAAGGGGCAAGATATCTCATATCAATCAGAGATCGATAAGAAGATCCGGCACTTCTTGAATGTGAAAAATAAATGAATGTGTTTTTCATTTAATCTCATGGATTTGTTGACAAGCAACTGCCACTAACCCACCCTCTAACGTTTGTCATGTCCATTATATGCAGTATTCATGTACCCACCATATCTCTGATGTAGTTCAAGTTGTTAGAATCTCTTCTCGATCTAATTGAAACTTCTACCCATTTTATCAAGTTTTTATTTAACTCTGCTCCATGAATGCAGGCTTGGTGATGCTGATTTGCCAATTGATGATATTGCTGCAGCTTTTCTTCTGGTAAAAGATACTAAAGATATTTTGGCAAGAAAGAAATACACTTCCCTCGCGAACCTTTTAAGTATGATTTGACTCGAATTATAACTTTAATTTTGTAGTACTGATTGACCACAGGTCTACTTTGGTGTTTCAACATTGCTTGAAGCCTCCTCGGGTGATGGTCAAAAGACTGAAGAAGAACAAAAGGAGGTGCAGTTTTTATTAACAGAATGCTATGAGGCGTCCATATAGTCCTTCCAACATACATATAAAATCAGTAATACATGTCTAACTTCCTCAGTCTATGTATATGGGCTTTCTAAGATGATTATTGACGATTTGCTATTGCTGCATCAGAAAAGTTTCGATATGAGAAATGTTGAACACCAGTTTCAAAGGCTTCATATTCTGATTTTCCTAGGGATGAAAAGTCAGCATCCCTAGCATTGATTATTACCTTTTGCTTAGTCATCAATACCCCTTTTTTTGGGTAAAGTTGAACACAGTAAAACAAATCTTGATTGATGAAGACACCTCGACAATCATGGTGCTGTTTCCCTGTTGAACGTCAAATTTTCAATGTTACCATCAGTCTGATGCATTCATTATTAAGTTGAGATGCTATTAATTCGCTAACCACAAACTTCTGACAAACTAGTTACCGTCATTACTTGAACTTACTTCACTTTTCTATCAGATCGTTGAATGATAATGGACTGTATCATTCCATAGTTGATGTTTTCTGAAGCGCTGGGTGGAGGTTTCTTGGCAGTTTTAAGAACAGTTGCTGAGAACAATTTATAGTGTTGAAAATCATGTGGTGGAGATTGAAAATTGGTAAATCCTGAAAACGTTGTAGGACCTGCGGGTGAACATTGCATGCATACATTGTTGTTTCAGTGTATACCTGATCCCTAACAATGAGAACTAATAATTGTTTACGCTCTTGCTGTGATAGAGTTGACTGGAGTCCAGACACTGTGTGTTTAGATATGCATATATGAATGACTGTTGTTTTACTTAATTAAGAAAACAACTGCTACTTTGGCTACTATGCCAAACTAGACAACTATATTCTTCAAGTTGTCAGATTTTCTTGCTACATTTTGTTTCCTTATATTTTTTTCAAAGGTATTCAACTCCTTTATTATGGTACAACCTCATAACATAACTCTAGCCATTCTTCCATAGCAGGCAGAATTGGCAGTTTCAGAATTTTCAGGAAATGGAGCTGGAATTTTGGCTGCTGCTAGCACCGTCATTAGCACTTTCCTTCTTGTTTTTGTTGCTGAATGGGGTGATAAGTCATTCTTTTCCACAATAGGTGAGGAAGGATCTTTCCGAAAAAATCTCTAGTCCTAGGTCCATTAACTTTATAGCTTTACCATGCGGTGTCTTCCTTTTTCTTTTTTTTTTTTTTCCTGTTTTTTCTTTTGGGGTGGTTCAGGTTCCATACAGGATATTTCTGATATTTAACAGCTAAAGCTTGCATTGTCAAAAGTGGGTAAAATTTTGAGTTCCACACGTCCTTTTCTGTGAATTTTTGCAAGATCATTAAGCAACAATACGTTTCTGTCCTTTGTTATGGTTTATCCTCTAGAAGAAGCAGCAAAAGCAGCAGAAGGCTTGAATAACCAAGAGGGTACTTGTAAATACGCAAGGTTTTAGAGGTTATTTTTAGGAGTACGGATTAATCAACACAAAGAGGTCATCACGACACTAAACGCACTATTGAAATAAGGAAATAGTTGCACTAGGAAAAGCAAAAACTGCTGATTTCCTGTTTGTGGTCCATCTTCCTATAATACCAATTCAAGGTCTTAATATCAGAATCCTCTTGCTCAAGTCAACTGGTCAATTAAACATAATATATCACATGATGTTTCTCAAAATCTGGATTTTTAATTTGGCAATATCACATGATATAGCTTCATTTCTACTGAAAATGACAAACCAGCTGAGTAGGCGCATAAGTTAGAAATGCATGTCAGTCTTGTCTTGTTGCAAATTTGAAGTCTTCATTTCCCTGTCCACTTCTGACATAAAATTTTCAATTCAGCACTTGCAGCAGCCTCTTCACCTCTTGGAGTTGTTGGAGGGGCATTGGCCGGTCATGGAGTGGCAACATTGGTAATTTACACTTCAACCTTTAACCTTCTTGCGGCAGCAAGCAGCACTAAGATTTTACAACAAAGAAAATTGCAAGCTTTGTTTCTACTTTCGAAGCAACTTCGCAGAGGTGCTGAAGTATTGAGAAGTGCTTTTGTTGGAAACATCCATTCATACAAATTGCAATTTGCTGACGGATATACTCACCATTACTTCTTTTGAAGTACTACTCCTGGAGAAAACACAACAAATTTTAGTGGACATGCATCTTATCTTTCGTGTTCCAAGTCATATAGCATCGTTCACGCCTTCGGGCTTTATTTTGCTTCTCAACAACGTAATCTCATGCAATTAACATAAATTGCTACTTGCAGCTGGCTGTTCTTGGTGGCTCCTTAATGGGGACTTTCCTATCGGAGAAGGTATGATTGATTACCAGAATCTTCAAGTCTAGACGAAAATGTGTAACTGATTCATATTTTTCCCAAACAATTAAACATCATGAAAGGCCTCTAAGAGTCGCGTTCAACCCATATCTGACTGCAGAACAATTTTGAAATAATAACACAATACGAAATTTAACATGCTTACCCTCAGGAATTTCACCTATTTTTGTAGTAACACTTGAATGCAATTGTCCTTTGATTTGTTTAAGATCCTAACGCAAGGTAACAATGTGGGATTGATATGATTTATTTATTGATCAAGATGGCTTGTTACTTTGAACCATATGGTATGACAGCTCAAATCATCTTTTTCTTTTCTATCATCTCAGTTACTGCTTTCTTTAAATTTGACTTGGATTCTTAGACCCTGCCTGCCTCTCTCTTTTTCTTTCTTTTTTTTTTTTTTTTCTCCTATTGTTACTTTGCCGTGTACTGAGAAACAGATTTTATTGTATTTGATGTAAAATGTGTTTCGATAACCATCTGTCAGTGAACAATTTCTTGAATTCTGGTACAGGTTATAGCCTACATTGGTGGTACTCTCTTCCTTGTATTTGCAGTGGTGACATTGATTGAGATAGTGAGTTAGGAAGGAGCCATTTTTCGCTGCACTGCTGATTCGTGTGTTTCTCAAGCATTTTGCTGCAACTGGGACTAACATTTTATCGACATTTTGGATGAATTCCATCTGGGAAGGAGGAGGGTTGACCAGACTCATGCTTTGCAGCAAAACATCTGCATCAACACAAACTCAACATGAAAAAAAAAAAATTTTTTTGATTTGTTGCTTGGCCTTGTAGCATATATAATTCTTATTTGTAGCCCAACACTTTATGGAGCTAGATCGCTCTGCTGATACGGAGTAGTATTTATTACCACGTACGAGTGAGTCTATTATGCAAATGGAAATCCTAGATCAGATTTTTCTTTTTTCTTTTTTTTTTTTAAAAAAAAAATCAAGCAAGCTATTCATAGCACGATTCAAACTAGATATAATTTGAGGGTTTTTGTCGAAGCTAATTAACAATTAATTAATAAGTAAATCGTATATACACTGATTATCACGGTTGGATATACGACACGACACATATATAAAATTTGAGTTTCAAATTCAAATTCGGATTATATGTCAAGATTAATCAAAAATTAATTGCAGCAAAAGTTTACTTAATGAATTGCTCCAAATATTTTCTTTTCTTCCGTTTTTGTTTATTATGCTCTCCAATCAATACTGATGTATTTTTGCACATTAAAGTCTCATATAAATAATACCACTAGTTTAGCATAATATTCTTCTATATAACCAAGAGCCCGAGTTTTTGTAGGCACGGACAACGGAAATGCAGCACATATTTTTTGTGGGAGGAATTGCTTTTTTAGTAACCAGAAAAGTCAGAAAATTTCTTTTCTGCAGTTTTAGAATAATTAATTAAGTCATCGTCTTCGCAGACGATTAAAAAATTGAAAATCATGCATTAGCCAATTTTTTATAGTAATAATAATAATAATAATCTTTTCTTCAAAAGATTATGAATGAATTTTATAATAAAGGGATGTCGACAGGATGACGGTACGCACGAGCGTGTCACGTGCGTCATAGTCAGAGCCGAATCTTAAGTTCGCATATTCTCTTCTTAAAGAATCGAAAGAAAAGAATACACCAACCTCAACCCAGAATAAAAAATCGAATATTTTTGCAAAAGCCCCATCCACCCAAAAAAAAAGAAAAAAGAAAAGAGAAGAAGAAGAAAAATCTCAAAAAATAAAAATTCAGCTCTAATATTATCGAATATCTCTTAGACTTAGCTGTTTTCCATTGTGTACATGAATGATTTATGTTCCTTAAACGTACGCCATTGCCATTGCCATTGCCATTGGAAGAATTCCAGAGGCATTAAGATTCCAACCATCCCACGTTACAACTTTGTTTGGCATTTTTTCGAAGGGACAAAGAATGGGGCGACCGGACCAGTCGATCTGCCCCAACTTTTCAATGACAACAAATTTATGAAAATTGAAAAGGTCATTAAAAAAAAAACAAAAAAACAGTTACGTACTACTTTGGAACCCCATTCCCTTATTTTATGAGAAATGTATGCCTGTTTGGAAGTCCAGTTTTTTAGCAAGTTTATATTATACTAGTTTTTTAATAATTTTTGCTACAAAAATCTCAAAAATTTATCAAAACTTTTAACCTACACACTTAAAATATCCAAAATATAAAATAAAAAAAAAATTCCCTTCCCCTTTTCTTCTTCTTCCTCCCCCACCACTACCTCCGTCGCCGGCTACCACCTCCACTACCAACCACCACCTCCGCTGCCGGTTCTGGCGCCGATCACCTCTTCCGGTGCTGGTCTTTTTTTTTTTTTTCCTTTTTCCCTCTCCCCCTCTTCCTCCCTTGCCATCCTCCCCTCTGTCTTTTTTTTTCCCTCTCTGTGTCTCCCCCACCCCTCCCCCACCACCCTTCCTCTTCCTCTCTGGCCGATCTAGTCACGAGACCAGATAGCACCGGGGGAGGGTGAGGGTGGCGGGGGAAGGGGAGAAGAGGGGGAGAAGGAAAATTGCCAAAAAAAATAAAAAATAATTTCGCTGCTTCATCTGCCGGCAAGAGCAAGAAAAGGAAGAGGGAACGTGTGAAAAAAAAAAAAAAAGAAAGAGATCAGGCATGGTGAGAAGCGAGAAAGGGAACAGGGGGAGGGGCAGAAGGGGTGGCGGCCCAAGAGAGGTAGCGAGCAAAGGGGGGAGGAAATAGATGGTGGGGGGAGGACAGTGACGGGGGAGAGGGGAGGAAAAGGGTGGCGAGGGAGGGGGGAAGAGGAGAAAAGCAAAAAAAAAAAAAAAAAAAAGTTTGTATGTGTTTGCAGAGGCAGTTTCGGGAGAGGGAAGGGGAAGGGAGGAAGGAAAAGAAAAAAGAAAGAAAGAAAAAGGAAAAAAAAAGTTCTTTCATCTTACAATCCAAAAATTTTTCTACAATTTCTACAGTGATCTACAGTAAAATTTTATACAAACACCCAAAAACTCACCTTCCAAACAGTCCTATAGCAAACTTTGCAGCAAACTTGTCAACATAAATTATATTACTTAAAAAAGTTCATCAGAAATTGAAATTACTCTTTATATATATTGAATCGGCATCAAAGTCAAAAAGTAAATATCACAGCATAATAGCATCAGATAATCCGCTTTAGATATGAATTTGGCTACACATTCCAACTTTTGGTCAAGATCAATTTGGGAGAGCTTCTTTTTTTTTTTTTTTTTTTATTTTGCGTGCATGTATCGAACTTCAATTTGTGTGCGTGAGACCTAAATCTGTGTGTCTAAAAGAGTGATTCTAGAGTTATACCAGATTATGAAGGAATAAGTTCTTTTACCTTTTCATGTGAAAATGACCCATCGTCCCAAAAGTAATTTTTTTTATATATAAAAAAGGAAAGAAAAGAAAAAGAATAGAGAATTTGGAAACTAATGAAACAAGACGATATCTAGAACATTGGATTTGACCAGAATTGAATTGTAACTTGTTGGAAGTTGGAACTCTGGACTTAAAATGTGCATTTTTCAACTCTCTTTGCGCCACTCTTTATGATATGTGCTTCATTCAAGCTTTCTTTTCTTTTCTTTTTTTTTTTTTGAAATGATAAGTGATTTTATAGATTATAAAAATTGTACAGTTGCGAGCAAAGACTCAAGTGATCTATACAATCAGTGTAATTTGAAACTGAGGAATCCAAAGTTCCTCATCTTAAATTATGTCTATAGCATATGAGCTAATTCTAATAAAAATATGATTATATTCCTGTCTTAGAAAGTGATTTTTTTTTTGGATATTGGGTCAATAATGCCCCTAAGACCGTTGGTTTGAATGGGATGTTGGGTGACATTATATATGTATGTATGTATATATATATATATATATATATATATATACATACACACACATGCTATGAAGTTTTGGAATGGTATCGATCACATCCTCACACTATTCACATCTTCACACTATTTTTTTTTTTTTTTCAGCAACGATACATTTGTATAATCTATTCTATCCTAATCTAGGGGGAAGGGGGAGCCTAAAGAGGATGTGGTAGGAGGCTAATGGATTTACAGACCCAACTAGATCAAGAGAGTGTTCTGACACAATTTTTAGATTTTTTTCACTGTAGATATGATTGCTAGTGGGATATGATCAAACTAAATCAAGAAAATGCTCTGATATAACACTTATATTTTTTTCACTAAACCTTCACCTATAATTCAAAGAGGGACTTAAACCCCTTCCATGTGGCCACTGAGCCTTAAGATGCCATTCAAAGATGCCTAAAGAGAAGAGGGTATTTCTTCTTCGCCAACAAATGTGTTTGCACGGAAACAACAAAAGGCTCATCTAATGTTTGACGCATCGTCCTTGTTCTGTTAAGTCGCATTAACAATAATGCTTTTTGACCTGCGATCTTTCCTTTATTGATTGATTGGAAAATGCCTAATCTAATGCCTATCTATCACTAGTGTAGAGTTGAGTACTATTTATTTCGTAGCTGGGATTCACTCGACTGCGTAATGGATTTTGCTCAGGTGTACCATGCAATGAACCTATAGTATACCTATAGCGGAAAAACAAACAATAGCTAATAAACCGCAGCCGCAGGCATTTTCTGTGATTTTCGCAAGCGCACCCTCGCTATTTACCCTTTACCCCCCACAAACTTTTTTGTTTTAGATTTCGAGTGCATTACAATAGTTGATATTTATGATCATTTCTCCTAGTCTAGTAATGGATACTGGATCGATCCGTCTGGTTGTTTTTTTTTTTTTTAATGTTTGTTAAAAGTTTATAATAACTTATTAGAGTTGTTTAAAAAAAAAAAACTCACATTGGTATTTGTTTATAACCCACAAAATACCCTATGTTTTTTGAAATACCCCCTTCCCCCATCATCGATAGCCTCCTCCAATTATCTCCACTACCCACCTCCACCAATAGTACCCTAGTAGTGTGAATACCCGTGCTACGCACGATACTAATATTATTGAAAAAATAAAAATGGTGAACAAATAAAGGTGAAAAAATTGAACCAACAAAATTTAAATGTAATATCTGTTTAACAATAGTTTGAAATATAATAAAATGTGTATATCATTCAAAAACTGTCTTTTTTCGAAAGATGAATCCTGAAAAAAAAATTAAAATTTATATTAAAAAAGGGAATGATATATTTCTACAAATGAATGTAATTGAATGTTGTTAAAATGAAATACTTATAAATACTAAACATTCGATTTGATAATCTTTCTTGAAGGTGCGAACACTCTTCACACCAATCCACTTTTATTACGAAAGCCAAAATTGATGATTTAATTAACTATGTTGAATTTTGTGAAGTGTGTACTACAAATGAAAATGCACGATCTTTGACGATATAAAAAATTGCATCTTTACCATGATCACGCAAAAGTATTGGTGATGCGGATGGCTGTCGAACTTGAAGAGAGACAATATTTTCATTTATTTGATCTAGAAAAAATATATATATTAAATAAAAAATAAATAGTTTTTGTATTTATTTTATGCGTAGTAAATGATACATTGTATGAGAATTGTTAACAAAAAAATACAATAGTTAATATAGAAGTAGCATCAATAGAATTTAATACAATTGTGTTATAATCAAATGAAAATTACGCACCAATAAAATTGTTATTAGCACTCATAGTTAATGAAGTAATCCCTATATATTTTGGTATATGTAGACCCCCCAAACCCCGCAAAATCAATCATCACTTATTGAAAACAAACCAATAAATGCACTAAAATGCCTCCCATCTATACCTCAAATTGCACTTTAACCCATGAATTTTGTGCGAAATTATCCCTCTAACTGCTTTTGTTCATTTCGATTTTTTCACATGTCGCTAACTGCTTCATTCCATCTGCTATCACTTGTATATTTTAAATCAATTTTTAATATTAAATAAAAAGGAATGTATTAGTTTATAATATGTTCATAATGTAGATAAATTATTAAATTTGGAAAATGACGTATGTTCTTATAGGCTTCTTTTCTTTCTTTTTTTTTTTTGGAAAAATGAGTTTGTTCTTGTAGATTTTTTTTTTTTTTTTGGATACAGAATTGTTTTTTAAATATTTTGGTTCGTAGTCCCTACTATATTTAAACCATCTTTTAATATCCAATTCAATATTGTCTTTTAATTTGGCAGTCTCTATAATTTTTAATTTATTCTTTTTGTTTAAATTCAGTTAGAATTCAGAAATTTTCAAATATCAAGAGAAACCAGATTTTTTTTAAAAATCACTGTCTTGAGTCAGATAGAGCGCCGAAATATGAGTCAGGATTATTTCCTTTATGCAGTTAATTTCCTGATATCTGGTATGATATATAATTATGTCCGCTGGATTTTTTTTTCATATAGATATCGTTAGGTCTTTGGCATCACTACTGAACATTATCCAAGTTTAGAAGGACGCGTTTTTTCTAATCCAGTGAATGCAAAAATACAAAAAATGAAGGTAATATTGTGACTCAAATTCTAAAAAGTAGGATACCATCTTTTCAAGAAATTTCATGCATTCTTTAGCATTTCAAAAAGATGCAACACATAACAGTTATTTGAATGCTAATAAACTCTATTTCTACCAATTTTGAAAGTCCACCCGTTAAAAGTGAAGTGAAAATTATTGCAGTCAATACAGAGAGAAAATAATAAAGAAAAGAAAGGCTATAATGCAATTTTGCCAAAAGGATTTCTGACGAAATTAAAAATTAATCCAATTTTAATAATGGGCGTATAGTGCCTTAGTTATTAGTAGTATCTGAATTATTTTTCTCTAATTATAAACCATTTTTTATTATTTTTTATTATCAAAAAATATTTTTTTATTTCATGCACGATCATTTTTGGAATAAAATTATGAAAATAACTATCGTAACACCTTTTTTATGTGATAAATGTGCAATAAAAAATAATTAAAAAAATTTCAGTAATACAAACAAATAAATTTTTATAATATGCAATTTATGTTAGAAATAGCAAAACCCTCAATCATGAACTTATACCATCCGCAATTATATAAGCAAGCAATACCTTATGTTAGAAATGTGATTGTGATTTTGTGTTTATACTTTATCCCACTACTGACTATCTTTACTTTACAGTGTAACAATAAGCAAACAACCGTTCATAGGATTTTGTAAAAAATTTTCAGAAATAATGGATGATCAGAAAATCAATGCAATATCATTCATGACAAAAAGTAAAGCAAAAGCAAAACATACTTAAAAGGCAGAGGGGACTGACCTGAAAAATTAAGTTGGTAAGAATATACTTCCAATTCTCCGCAAGAAGGTTGAGTTCTGCTAAAGTCTCTGCACATAATATCTTCCACTACTGCTCATAAAAGAAATAAAATCAATACATTTACAAAATGAATAGAGAACAAAAAACAAATAAGAAACGGATAGAAAGTGGGAGTGAGATAGTGGGATAGTGGGAAAAGAGAATTTGTAGGAGTGGTTGTAGGATGAGTTAAGATAGTGAGATAGTGGAAATATTGATAGGTGATAAGGTGAATTATAACCCACTACATTTTATGTATTAAAATAAATACAAAAATCTAGAAAAAAGGATGAGAAATTTAGAAGTCATTGAGAGGGTGTCGGCTAAAAACCCCTTCCTGAATACATATAGATATAGATTTGATGTACTTTTTTTTTTGGTATTAAAACTCGTGCATGTTTTAAACAAATTATATTTTTCTAACGGAGGCACAAGAAAAAAAGGCCATCCAAACACCAACGTCAAAGCTTTTGAGGACTTATCTTGAATTTATAAATATAATCCATGATAATTGTTTTAAAAAATGAAAGCATATATGTTAAAGAATACGAGTTACAATTGAATCCTGCAATTTTTATTGTACAACACAATGGCATGAAAACGCCCAATGCCTTGTGGTTAATTGGTCATTAGCAAAGGATTGAATTTTCTTCTTTTTTTTTTTTTTTTTACAGACGGTAAAAGGCTTGGATTCTCTACCATTGTAAATTTTGTAAAGTGGAATTGCAGCAGCCAATTAGCGGCTCATATTAGCAACATCAACAGCCGTGGAGCCAGCCAACAATCATCCACTCCCACCGTCAAAGTGTCAAACAACTCTTGCATAATCAAGTACTAAAAAAACACAGGTGGCGGAATGGGGTCCACAAGCCGAGGCACCATGAACGGTGACGGGCCGCGGCCGAGTGCCGACTGCCAAATAGTAAATGAAAGTGTTTGGATACACACATTATTCCAAATAATATTTCGTTTGCATCATAAACACATTTTCCAACCTATCTTTTTATATTCCCAATCGATTTTTTATCTCATATACATCACATCACAAAAAGTGCTACAGTAATTATTCCAAATAATATTTCAAATAATACACTATCCAAACAAACCCGAAGATTGGGAAATTCGTTACTCCTGGGTTCCTTAGGTTTTTCTGCTTGTTTTCTCCATCAAAGCGGTCCCATCAAAACTCAGTTCGACGTGTCATATTGCTGGCGTGGCTCTCTATGAATCGACCAACCTTCGAAATTCGGCACTTCAACAAATCGACGAGCGATGTCGTACCGCCACGTTTTTCTTTAATCTAACGTGACCTTTCCAGCCTCTCAAGCAGCAGCCACGCCAAATTGCCAATAGTTTGGTTGCTATGCCTGCATGTATGATTATTGTACGGCCAGCCCCACACTCCAATTAAATTTTTGTTGACCTTTGGCTATACCAACGCTTCCACATCAAATTTTACCCCAAAAAAATAAAAAGAAATAAAACTATAAATTATTTACAAGAACTCTAACGGGTCGCACATGTTAATGCACAATCATCATCGCATCAACAATAAAATTCGATCACACTGCTGTTTTTGTTGAAAAAATAATTCGGCCTTAACAATTGAACTAACTTGTATCGACAGATACACATATTTATGTTACGTTATTGAGTCATATAGGTTTCACTCCACTATAATTACATTTTAATTTATTGGGCCAAATATTTTATGTACGTTAGTGTTTATGAGCACACTTGTACACTTTTTTTTTTTTGTGAAAAGAGAAGAAGTTATTGGTGATTTTTAGTAGTTTTGTTATAGTTGTAAAAGTGGCCGAGTGTGTGACTCTATAGGGAATAGAAAATGAATTATGGTTGTATGGTACTCTATTATGTAAGGATAAAATTGAAATAAAAGTAATGACTGTTCCATTTTTTTAACATCTATCCCATGACTGAGGGTGAGAGGTATACAATAGTTGTGTGTTTTTACCTAATAAGTTTTCTTATGCCATCATTTTCCCATTTATTGTGGATAGACAATTAAAAGTTCTCTCGATTTCCACCTGTTGCTAGATTTGACCCGGAGGGACAAGACGTAGTGGCATGAACTTAGCTACATGATTTTAAGAGTAAATCGGGAATTGTTCGGACGCAGCACCGACCGTCCTGAACCACATGGATTAGACAACATCGTACTGTCTTATGAACCAAAAAAACATTTTTAGCACGCTGCTAAATGCTAATCTAACTCTTTTAACTTAAGTAGATGGACAAGCTTACACGCGCTCCATCTTTCATTAATACGGAACTTTGTAATTAGATAATGAAATTTCATGACGTGGTTGTGATTTTCTATTGTGTAATTACTTATTATCATATACTAATAAAATGTACTAGTATTAAAATTTAAGACGATACTACTGTCATTATTATTACCATAAGATTTGTCATAAAACGCGGATATTAGTCCCCGTTGAATACTTCGTTTGCAAACAATTTACATCTAAACCCGTTTAATTGTTACTTCAAACTCAAACAAGATTTAATATTTAGTAACGTGAATTTTGCTTAACAAACATAAAATTTGACATTTACATGGGGAAAAAAAAAAATCAAACCACGCAACACCAGCTAAAAATGCTAACTTGATATTCGCATGAATAACAATCAAGCCACGCTCAAATAGTCATAGCTAGTGCTTTTGGCACAAAACCCTAGGTGTGTGCTTATTTGAAGAAGTTGTATGATTATTTTGTAGATATATATGTATATACCTAAAAAATCTAACTACTATTTTAGAGGAAGTTATTGTATTTAAAAGATTAAGAGGAAAAAAAAAGTGAGGATGTGAGGGAGTTATTATAAGAAAGATGTAATTTGATCTCAAAGGAATATCTCTTTATCGATGGTAGAGAGTTTTATTATAAAATATATTGAAACTAATTTACTTTTGTGAAAAATTTTAAAAAGTGATACTATAAGGGTTAGATTCGAACATTATAACGTTTGATTTAATTGCATTAAGCTATACACCTAAATAAAAAAAAAAATAACGGTTTCTGTTTACCAAGTTGGATGCCTTAATTAAACACGTCTATGGAGAAAAACTACTACATTAAACTTCATTTCTTTTTGTGGATATTTGACCCGAATGATGATTGATGAATGATCAAGTCAGTCGATTAAAATCCTGATCAATTAATTCAGAGCATGCCGCGGATTAGTGGTTACAGTAGTATGTAATCTAGCATACGCCGCCGCGTCGCTTTCGCCCAATTTCCGTTCCCCAATTTCCACGCGCAGCAATCTCTTTCTGTCTCTCTTTCTCTCACACACACTCACACACTAATATTTTCTCTCTCTCCACTCCATTATTTAATAAACACTCCTGCGCACGTACATATAAAAGCACTACCCATATTTCTGTCTCTATTCCTCTTCGCCGGCACTCTCAAAGCCCTAGCCACCTCTCGATCAATTCGTGGACGTATTGACGGTACTCTTCCCGATCTATTTTATCGGTTCTCACTTTCCTTCTGTCTTCCGTCTGGCTAAATCTCTGATTTTAGCTTTGGAGAAGTTTGCAGTGTTAAGTTCGTAAGGTTTTAGCTCAATTTACTTTATTCTTAAATTCTGTTAATTTTTGCTTCAATAAATTCTGTGTTTCATTGGAATTTGATGTTCTGCAGTTTCATGTATGGATTACAAGTTGCATAATCTAGATAAAATCTGAAGTCTGACGATTTACTATTTGGTTGCTGAGCTAGGGGGAAGGAAAAGATGGGAGCTTGAAGGTTGTTTATTCCCTTTGGCGGTTTTAGGAAAACTTTGCTAGCTCAACTAGGTAACTGAACTCATCTGATTGGCAAAAATGAATTTTGGTGATTCCATTTTCTTAGTTATGAGAAACCTCAAAACTAGTGGATTTTCAGTTATAAGAAACCTCTGAAATGTTGAAATTTAATTGATTTTTGTTATGCAAAATTATTTCCCTTTGAAGTGAGGGTTTTAATTCTGTATTTATTCATATCGGACAATTTAGCTTCAGAGGTTTGAATGTTTTTACCCCATTTTTCATTCGAGGAGATGTTGCTTACCTAGGTTGATTTGGTGTGCTTATCTTCGTAATCTTCTCCTATAGTGAAACTTGGTTATTATACTACGGCAGAAGCTTTTAATTTATTTTAAGGAAAAGTTATGCTTGGTGTTGCTGATTCTGGATCAGTATGCCGTTTATTTGTTGATGACTTTATTTGATATCTTTTAATCTTGTTCCAGAAGATCTGTTTTGGCTTGTTAATAACAGATCTGGCTTTTAAAAAGATCTATCATGTGATGCATTCACTTGTCCTGGATATTTTCATGGTTTGATTTTTAATTTCAGTATGAGCATGTAATTCTTTACTGTTTAAAAAAAAAAAAACTTGAGTTAGTAGTGGGTTTTTCGAATGTGTAATTTGCAGTACGAAATAACTTTATTTTGTCATTTGTTTATTGACAAAGATCTTTGCTTAAGTTAATTATATTGAAGGCACTCCTCTACATTTTGGTGTGGGTGTTTTTCTGAAAGCATTTCCAATCCATTGAACAAGTCCTTCTTCAAAAATTTTGTGCTTTTGGTGATATGCAGAATTTCATTATGCTACCTTTTTGGCCAAGTTTTATGTGCCTGCTCGTTGAAACATTACATATTACTCTGATACTTATCACCTAGTCTAACGTCTTATTTCTTTTTTTGAGACAGGATGAACTCTGGTATTGGGATGCTGAACATTTTGAGTTTGTATGCACTTTTCTCCTCTGACTCTTGCTGATTAGTTTGATTCAGATAATTTTACAGCAAATGGATCGACGTGATACCTCAGGGTTTGTTAGTGGGGGTGGGATGTACTCATTTAGAGACATCTAACGCTAGTTTTGTAGATAACTTTTCAACCCGGAAGTCAGGGAGACTGTTCCTTGTCATTAAATTTGCTTCAAATAAGAGTGTTGCATCTTAGCTGTGAGGTCATGGATGCCAGATTCCACAATTTGGGTTTTGCTGCTAACCCTGCGTTGAATGCATTAGAGAATCTGGGTAATTCCTTTCAAATTGGAGTTGCTGGTGGTGGCTTTTGTGCAGATACTACACTGTGTCTTGATTCTTCTGGCTCACCAATACCTTTTGTATCTGCCTCAAAGGGAATGAAAAGGAAATGGGGCTTGATTGACGGTTCTGTGGGTCAGCAATTGGAATCATCACTGTGTCTCCGTCTAGGCCATTCAACAAGTTCCTCAGACAGTAAAGGGAGTTCAGCAACTGCATGCACATCAATCTCTTCGGCAAAAGAAATTGAAGAGTCATCTTCGATGGACCTAGAACTGAACTTCTCCCTCCATCTTGGAAATGATAAAACATTTAGCCCAAGGAAATCTACTAGTGCTAGTTCTAAATTAGTGGATGTCTGGCCAAAGGTTGATCTGGAGTTGAGTCTTTCCAGTGGGACTGCTGAATCTGATGTCACCTCTATCCATTTGAGCTCTACCCCACCACAAAATGTTGTAGACCAGATGCATGTGGCTGTTGGTGGGGCATTTTACAGCGAAGAAGGATCGATATCATCAAGCTTGAAGATGGGGAGCTTATTTCATCCATTGCCGACTGTGGATAACTTGCAGACTAGTTACTTGCTAAACAAAGCTGTAAGAGATTTGAAACCAGCTGCAACCACTCCTGAGCTTTCAACAAGCATGGTGACAACACCAAAAAGCTCAGTCACCTGTACTTCCGGGATAACTCAACAGCAACAGCAGCGTAGTGCCAGTACGAAACAGTGTCAATTCAACGGATGTGTAAAAGGGGCTAGAGGTGCTTCTGGCCTTTGCATCGCCCATGGAGGTGGGCGGAGGTGTCAGAGACTTGGTTGCCATAAAGGAGCTGAGGGTCGAACTGCATTCTGTAAGGCTCATGGTGGTGGTCGTAGATGTGAATTCCTAGGTTGTACCAAGAGTGCAGAAGGGCGGACTGATCTCTGCATTGCACATGGTGGAGGTCGGCGTTGCAGTCATGAAGGCTGCAGCCGAGCTGCCAGAGGGAAATCTGGATTGTGTATCCGGCATGGTGGTGGGAAAAGATGCCAAAGGGAGAACTGCACAAAAAGTGCAGAAGGCCTCTCTGGTCTCTGTATTTCTCATGGAGGTGGCCGTCGATGTCAATATCCTGAATGCACAAAAGGGGCTCAAGGAAGCACAATGTTTTGCAAAGCACATGGTGGCGGTAGACGATGCACTTCTGAAGGATGTACCAAGGGTGCTGAAGGGAGCACGCCTTTCTGCAAGGGCCATGGTGGAGGGAAAAGGTGTTCATTCCAGGGAGGTGGGATTTGTCCAAAAAGCGTACACGGAGGCACCCTTTTCTGCGTAGCACATGGTGGTGGTAAGAGGTGTGCTGTTCCAGAATGCACAAAGAGTGCAAGGGGGCGGACTGATTTTTGTGTTCGTCATGGTGGGGGCAAGAGATGCAAATTTGAAGGGTGTGGAAAAAGTGCTCAGGGAAGCACTGATTTCTGCAAGGCCCATGGTGGTGGGAAGAGGTGCTCTTGGGGGCAGCCTGGTTCTGAATTTGGAAATAGTGAAAGTCCTTGCAATTCATTTGTGCGTGGGAAGACCGGGTTGTGTGCTTCTCATGGTGCTCTGGTCCAGGATAAACGGGTTCATGGTGCTGTGACATTAGGAGCTATGGTCCAGGATCCAGAACCAAGCAAACCTGATAAGATGAAACAGGTTATCATTGCTGAAGACATGAATGCTGATATCATGAAAATGGAGAGCAGTGTTATAACACCTTTCAGTGGTTCTGGTGGGAAATGTGTTTGTCCCCTGCAAGCTGGTCTGCCTGTTGGAAGAAGTGCATCGTCAAATGCAGTTGCAATTCCAGAAGGAAGGGTGCATGGTGGAAGTCTGATGGCAATGATGGTAAGCAATTCTGCTCTGAGCTTTGGCAGCAGCAATGGCATGGTTAGTCCGTCTGAGCAAAGGAAGTCTTGGATCCGTCAAAGCTGGGTCTGAAGACTATCTGCTTTCCTGTTTGTTTGTTCTATCATGTTCATGGCCAGCATGTTCTTCTGGTTGTTTGTGCATCTTCTGCTTTCACAGCTTGTGCTCTTGTTATACATGTGTAACTGTTTCATATTTGTTTAGATCGTTGAACTATGAATGTGGTGGTGGTGAATATGTGTAGCAATAAGGGGAAAGCTACGTGGCTTTCAGATGTAGCCCTTTGATTGTGGTTTCTGGTGTTCATCTTTGTAAATATCTAAAGTTTCGTAAATTGGGTTGTAGTGTTGGTTTGCCAAATGTTTGTGTTCAAAATAAGTCAGGCGATCTCTTTGTATCTCGAGTGTCTTGTATTAGGTATCTTAGGGCTTTGAGTGAGTTAACATTTGAGTCCTGAGTCCATATCGTGAGTAGCTGAATTTCGAATAAACCTCGGGTCTGTTTGGACCGGAGATTTAGATGGATCTGGATTCAAAATACTATTGGTTTCAGTGAGCCGTATTCAAGTCAAATTCAAGTAATTTGAATTTTTTACATGTAAATTTTACTTTTATACTAATCGAGCTGAATTCAAACCTAACTTGAAAGTTTGCCAAACCAAAAATACTATTGCAGCCTAGTTTAGCCAAACCAAAAATACTATTGCAGCCTAGTTTAATTAGTTAGTAGATCAAATTTAAACAAGTTCTTGGCGGTATCAAATCACTCGATTCATATCTCAATCCTGTAAAAAGGTGAATGTACTTTTGGCCTTTGGAAACCGAAGTGGTTTTTTATTTCATTTGCTGTACAAAGTAATAGAGTGTGAGATGTCGTGGGAATGGACGCAGGTTTCTAACCTTATTCTTGACTCAAACGAATGATTGAAGGGTCAGGCGGCCCAAAATCTGTAATGAGGCTGTTGTTTCCCTACGGCCCAGTTCTTTCACAGTACGGTCCATGCTCCATCAGTTAGCGATAATCCCTCCAAGAAATTCATTGTTCCAAAATCCAGGCGCATTCTAACAAGAGTTAAAATTCCTTTCCATTTCTATATTGATTGACTAATGATTAACGACTTAGCCCACCGTTTGGCAAGGGAATGAGGGATTGGTCCAGTACGCATAGATATGGATTGTCACTAACTCCTCCTGTTGCATAAGAAATTTCTGTGCGAATTTTGGCAGACATTTTATTATTGTTTCTAACATATCCCAGGGACAACCATGATTACCAGTTCGATTTTATTTTTAAAAAAATTTTAAAACGTTACATTCCATGACTGTAAATTTGGGATTATTCACTGAAATAGGTACCAGAATTGGTTCTCACGCTGCAAATATCAAAAGATGTGAGTTAAGTAACACTGACATTGCACGGTATCGTATGCCCTCCACCTATCACTCTCAGAGTATCGAATATGATGGAGAATGGAGAATCAGTTTCTTGACAACAGAACATAAATGGGATTTCCATGCCGTATCTTAAAATAAACTTTTCAAGTTCTTGATATTATTGGCGCTTTTGCTTCTCCACCCCACACCACACCACCACCCCCCCCCCCCCCCCCCAAAAAAAAAAAAGAAAAACCACTGTTCCAGTATTCCCATGTACATTACTTCCATTTCTATGCCGTCTGAATCTTGAACTTTGCCATCTTAGAGAGGCCATCAACTGCTTCGACCAGATGATCAAGTCGAGCAACGAACTCAACAAGTAATGAGGTGAAAGTAGCAAGTGACAGATGAGCAGTGCTCTCCAGCGCCTGCATTTTGGGAACAAAATCTGCACTATTAGCTCCCTCCTCTTCGAAGACATCAACTTCTCTGGAAGGCCAAGAATGGAGCCTTCTCGAATGTTTTCTCGTACTCTCATGATAAGATTCTGTTTGCGCTGGAGGAAAACTTCCTAATGGCTGGGAGGGCGGAATGTTCAAGTTTTGTTCGTCGCGAAGCTTGACATCGATCTCAGCCATCTGGTTTGAAATATCACTCAAGTTGGCAGACAAAGTGTGGGACAACTTCGGCAGTTGTCTATCAGGAGGCTGATCATAAGTGGAAATGAGGAGATACGAATGCATATCTATTGCTCGTTGAAGACGCTCAGCTGTGGCGTGCACCTTTTTCAGTATAGGAGCTTTGAGACTTTTCTGCGTATCGCGTATATCATTTCCTAAACATCTAACTAGCTCAGCTGCCTCAGTTGTAGCATCCTGGATCTCTTGCTGGAATGTAATTCTGAGATTATAAGGGGCCTAAATCACATATCAATACACAAGTGCATTGGTAAGTTACAGAGTTACATCAGCATAAATGTATTCGTTCACATGATCTTTAAGTATGTGCAGGCAATAGTGTATCAGTAATAGTAGGCTTTGCAGTAAAAGCATTGCATATTTGTTTCAAACATGCAGCATCTGTTATAGATGCTGCTGTCTAAGCATGCACGTAAAGAATTTGTTTGAAAACATAGCGGAATATGTTCGGAAAGATAAAAATTTATGTTAGATGTGTTATACCGTTGAAAGAATAAAATGCAGAAGATGCTTAATTGGGAGATAAACAGAAAGTATAAATGCTGCCATCCTTGGACTAACAGAAAGAATTGCGTCTCAACCGTGTTAAGGCTAGACCGCACATTTGAGAGATGCAATACACATATGGTATCTGGCAAAAAACAACATCAATTGCGTTTTCAGGGAGTTCTTTTCTAGAGCTTTTTGTTTGCCATTTACCCTCTTCTATCGCATCAAATTGAATTATCAAGAGAGTTTTTTTAACATAATTATAGTACTTTTTGTATATTCTAGATTTCCTACACTGATTGGAAAGAGTTATAATTCTGCTAAGTAGATTGTGAATGTGGGACTAAGCAGGGCATCTGAGAAACCGAAAACAGAATATAACCAATGACGATAGGGTAGCAAAGACCTGAATTTCTGCGTGAAGAACGCCATGAAGTGCCATGACCTCGTATGCACAGTATCGCAAAACTGCACTGACTTTCACGTACTCTGACCATGGGTAGAAGAAGTGACTGAACCTGCCATGCGGCGGCTCCCATTTGGCTGAATTAGCCTTCAAATATAAGCAAAGATAATAAAATATGGTTACCGTTTCCTAATCTTGGAGAACGAGAAAGAAACAAAAATGACTTATAGACTAGTTGATCGTGATTTATAAACTAGTTGTACCAATGATTCCAGTTTAGCAGAAGAACTCAAAGTGGATCGACATTTCTTGTATGCAGGCTCATCTGGAAAGTCATCCATCACAGTACTTGAGAACTCTGGATGATTTGATCCATCGTCTTCTAGATACTTTTTAACACATTCTGAAACGTACCAAGTTGACGATTTTATTGTTTTCCAAAGTAAAAGAAATGAAATTTTTAAAGTTGTTGATTACCTTCAAGAGCGTCAGCCACTGACTTAAAGTTTGTTACAAGTTCTTGATGCAACTGCTCCCCAGCCCAAATAGGAAATATTAGTGCATTCACTGAGACTGCTACAATCCCTCCAATGGCTATTGAATAAAGCCGATCCATGGATGTTCTTATTGGATTCCCCATTCGATATCCAGAATCAATGATCAGGCAGTAGGTGAAGAGTATTACGCGAAAACCATACTCATATGGCGCAAGAGAAGGCCATAACTTCATGAAGGATGTGATAGTCCCTGCGAAACAAAGTTAATTGAACAAAATATCTTAGTCTGGATGGTCTGTTTCTAATAATAATAATAATATTATTATTATTATTCTGCAAGATTTTTCGTGTTTGTCAGATTGGTAGGTAAATGGGAAAAAGGGTGAATTACCAACTAGGAAGATGCTGACACCAATAATAATAGGCTCAGCAACAGGACCAGTGCTTAAGGCTATTTGAGCAACAACAATTGCTAAAACTCCTGCCAGCAGGCTTCCAAGTGCTCGGTTGAATCCTCTATTGAATGTGGATCCTGTTGAACAAAAATGCAACAAAGAATTCTAGTTATACATTATTCTCCTAGTATTAAACATTTCAACCGAATGTTTGATAATGTATTAGAAACATGTCGTGTATGATATTTTGTACAATAATATTCAATTTTTCCGTGCTGTCATACTTTACAGGTATCCAATACCTTTTTTCCAATATTTATGAATAACTCAGCTAATTTTCCTCCTTAGCTTACAAGAAAGAAGAAATCAGGTAATTTTCCACTTTCAACAGTCTACATACCAACATTATCAAAAAAAAAAAAAAAAAAAAAAAAGCTACATACCAACCGTATAGTCGAACATGATGGCCACAGTGAGGATAGACCATATAATGTTGGATCCAAAGACATGATAAGGAGCCCGGATCAGAATTAGCAGCGAAACCAGAAGAACAGCAAGGCCAACTTTCAAAGCGAATATTATTCTGTTGGTATCTTCCTTGCAAAATTTCCAGACCTCCATAATCCATCCTCTGCATGAGAAGCCAGAGTTCTTCTCGGCATCACGGAAAACAACTTTGCTAACCTGCGGTATATTGATCTCAATACTACAGTTTTTCCCATTCATTCTCCAAAGAAGAAATATATCCCTCTCCAAATGTTGTTCTAACTGGGCTTCTTTGATTTTTAAAGTTCCCGTAGCTTCAAAATTACGAGAACTAGCCCTCGAAATAGAAATATTAGGATTTCAAGAAGAAAGTTTTATCAGCTTTTGTGCTTCTTCACGGAAGGGAAAAAAAATCTTCAGGAAATCAGTCAGTTGAAATGAGGAGCACAAGTGGGTTTGTTGTATGGTATGACTAAGATATAAAGAACTGGCTGCATTGGGGATGGCATGGGAGTTTTTTTGCCGGGGGAAGAGGGGGGGGGGGGAGTGGGGTTTATTGGTTCAGTCACTCAGATGTACATGCAAGTAGGAGGAGAAAGTATGTCTAGTCAGGAAATGATATGCAGAGAAAAAGAATAATACGGCAATAATAGAAGGAAAGATGATGTTCAGAACTTGGATAAGAGATGCTTGAGTTCAATAATGTGGGATGGATAGAGACTAGAATATAAGAAGAAACTAGGGTAGAAGAACTAAGCGGCCTCTGTCGCCACGTTAACAACTCGAAAAATATCTTTCCATGCAACCTTTGCTGCATGGAAGACTACTAGAGCAACCAGGAACGCACACTGGAGTTTTAGAGATCAGGTCTTATTTCAACAAATCAAAGTGTACATTAACGACTTCTTTTCGATTGTCCTGTGCATCTAGCTAAGATTTTATCCGGCAGATTTTCGAAGGTTCTCGAGACAAATTCTACAGCCTTTTGACTCTTGTTTCTTGATTAAATTCGTTTCTACAATTCCCTGGGAGGAGCATTTACAAGAAGACTTTATGAGGTACTCACGCTTAGGTAGTCCCACTTCTTCATGTGCGAATATGTCCAGCGTAAAACTGATAGGTGTCTTTTAATTTTAGTTCTTGATAAACGCACAAGTTGTTTATCATTACATCTCGAATATGCATTAGTTCTCAGGTATCTGTTCATCACATATCATTCAGCATTCTTTCACATAGTGTATGAGCTGTTATTCTTTCGCGAACGCTTGTTTCCTTGTATCATTTGTCGAGAATAATCACATGATATAGTATCTACTTGTTTTCCAAGTTCACTAGGTCGAACTAAAGTTTTGGAATTCAATGCAAAAGAAAGAATGTTTTCGTAACTGCACTGCAGAGAGATAAAATATTTGAAAGCAAAAAAATGTGAAATACCATTTTTCCGACAATCGTTTTTATATCACGTTTAGAATTGGATGCTATAAGCGTCAAATCAATGCACCGAATGCCAATTTCAACAATATCAGATTAATGCAGCATTAATGGGGGGCATCCAGATGCAGTTGGAACAATACAAATTAAATGGTGGAGAATATATACATTCTGTCCATGTCCATCTGCACGAACCTACAGTTTGATTGCCACACAAAGTAGTCAACAACCGACCAACCAACCATTCATTCTTTTGCTATTCACGTATTTGCTAAATTTCTATCTGACGAAAGTAATTGATTTACAGAAGCTAATTTAGAGATTCATCAGCAGCAGTTTTCGAAATACAGAGCCTATAACTAACAGTTCTTGCATTCATACGCATAAATGTAAGCTTTTCCTCCACTCCACGCACGACCATCAGCAGTCAGCCGGCTATAAATATACCTCTGATTTGGGGCTACCTCTGATTTGTTTTAGATGACTAGTATTGTATAGCATAGAGTGCTCTATTGATGTAGTAGAAATTCTACGTTCCATGTACAAGCTCACTATTCTTGTCAATAAAATGTTCAATTTTGCTAAAAAAAAATATATAAGCTTTTAGGTAGCTAGAGGACTTTGTGATGGGAATAACAAGATCTCGAGTTTAGCTAGAAATTGCTATTCCAATTGTCAAGTTTAATTAAAAAAGTCATCCACCTAACTAACTAAGCAGGTAATCAAGCAAGAAGATAAGAAGATATCCATGTAAAAATACACACAGTTCATGCAGGAAGTCAGCTGTTTAGGAGTTAAAGACGAGGATGGAATACACCGGAAACTTTCTTCATTATTATTTGGAATTTTCAAGGATGGCAATGACGGTTAGAGTGGCATGGCACTAGGATATATATATATATATATATTGCACTGGACAACACGGATCTGTTTTATGTACAATTCAAACGGGTCAGATACACAAATTTTTACTTGTTCGTACTTGTTCCGGGCCAACCTTGCAAGAGGAAGAGGGAGCGTTGAGTTGACCAAATGCCGCCTGGAGTCTAGCTCGTGTCTCGCACGTTTTCAGAGGTCAATCCTGTCATTTCGAACCAGCAGCTGATCTTCAGCGTTCAGACCAGAGGACCCTGTTTATGCGTTTTCTTCCCACAAACAGTTTGACTTTAAAGTCGTGTAACAAAATAAAACCCACCCACAGCTCAGTTGAAAGTTGAAACGGGAAACATGGGTAACTGTAGCGGCTTACCCTCTCACCAATCTGGCCAATCATCATCACGACCAACACCGTCGCCGTCCAAGGGCATCACCGTCCTCCCCCCCGACCAACCTCCCCCTCCCCGCCCACTCTCGGGCATCGGCCGTGTCCTTAACCGCCCCATGGAAGACATCAGCTCCACCTACATTTTCGGCCGGGAGCTAGGCCGGGGACAGTTTGGGGTCACCTATCTCGTCACTCACAAGACCACCGGCGAACAGTTCGCGTGTAAGTCAATTGCCAAGAGGAAGCTGTTGAACAAGGACGACGTTGACGACGTCCGCCGCGAGGTTCAGATCATGCATCATCTCACCGGTCACCGGAATATAGTCGAGCTCAAAGGCGCGTTCGAGGATCGGCATAATGTTAACCTGATCATGGAATTGTGCGCCGGTGGCGAGCTGTTTGATAGGATTATTACCAAAGGGCATTATTCGGAGCGTGCTGCGGCGGCGCTGTGCCGGCAGATGGTAACGGTGGTGCATTATTGTCACTCTATGGGAGTTATGCATAGAGACTTGAAGCCTGAGAATTTTTTATTTTTGAGCTCTGATGAGGACTCGCCGTTGAAGGCTACTGATTTCGGCTTGTCAGTCTTCTACAAGCCAGGTAGGTAGTGTACTATTAATGATGTAAAGCTTCTAGTATTTTTGTTTCCCCTCTTCTTTTCTGGCCATAATATTGATGTGGTTTTCAGTTTTCTTCAATACAAAAGTGGATTGATTTTGTGTATATTTGTGTGTGCATGCGTTGGTAAAAGTGTAGTTGATAAAAAAACAAAGAAAACGCTTTGAAATTATTTGATTAATTTCGAAGCAATTATGTGCGGAATGTATAATTGGGAATCTTGAAGTGCTTGTTAGTGATGTATTTTTAATTTTATTATTATTTAGAAAGGAGTGGCTTGACATGATCTTTGCTAAAATAGAATGCAGATTATGTATCAATTGGCATTATCTTATATTTTGTTTAGTAAAATAAAAACTTGAGCGA
Source organism: Coffea arabica (assembly GCF_036785885.1). Taxonomy (NCBI): domain Eukaryota; kingdom Viridiplantae; phylum Streptophyta; class Magnoliopsida; order Gentianales; family Rubiaceae; genus Coffea; species Coffea arabica. The sequence goes on along the minus strand of NC_092325.1, from coordinate 45,021,268 downwards.
GGAGAGCCTTTTTTTTAATGGTCTTGTTAAATGCATTAAGTTTTTCATCCTATTTGTCCATAGATTGAAGCATTTTCTTTTGCATGTGGAGGTGTGCATGTCTCTGCAGGAAAAGCTTCAGAGAAGTGAAACACTAAATGGCCTTAAATCTACTAGGTCTTGGGCCTGCAACATTGCAAAATACTAATGCACCTTGAGAATGTCTAGTGAAACTTATGATACGTCTCTCTGTTAAACAAGATTTTAGCTATGTGGTGAACAGAAATTGTCATCACAGTCTTTTGCGACCGAAATGACCATTAAGAGCAGCAGCTTTGCTAGCATTAACCAATCAATTGATTTGTTAATGAAGAAACTTGTAATCAAAGGAACCTCTTCCCTTGTACATCACTGCCAATAAAATGTTAAAGTGTGCATTCCAAGATTTTTTTTTTCTTCTTTTGTCATTATCTTACAGACAGGGGGGCAGGTTTCTTGTCATCCTGTGTCGTCTACAAATTCTTATGCATAGTGGTCATTAATGCTTAAACTACACAGAAAATAAAAAACTTGCAGAACCTAGACAGTTTTGGATTGCTTTTTCTTCACTTCAAAGCCCTACTGCAGCTTATTAATTTAGCATGTTTACGGGTGTGTACTTATGTTTTTAACTTATAGTTGGCCTTTTGTAGGAGATGCATTCAAAGACCTTGTGGGAAGTGCATACTATGTGGCCCCAGAGGTCTTGCGGAGAAATTATGGAGCTGAAGCTGATATTTGGAGTGCTGGAGTGATACTTTATATTCTACTAAGTGGTGTCCCACCTTTTTGGGGAGGTAAATGATTATTTGAATGAATAAATAATGTGCTGTGGTTCTGTCCATTTTCGTTTATTTTCTTGCTTTTCCTGCATTCTTTAGCCATTTGTAATCTATGTTTCTGTAACATGCCACTCTTTGAGAAGAAAGCAGTGGGTTGGAAACATTCTCCGTTATCTTTGTTGATTCTGCCACTGTCAGTTTAAGTTTTATGACAGACAGCTATAGAATTTTTAACACTATTTAGTTTTGTTGTGTAAATTTTGAGGCCAATAAGCCTTTAAGTACTTTCTTTTATATTGTTAAATGTTAATAGTCCATGGAAAATGAGCATAGTAATGCATCTGCATGGTTAGTGAAATATATTGAAAATGAAAGCCACTGTCTCATCCATTGCTTTTCTTATGTCTTTTATTTTCCAAGTACTGATTTACAACATCTTAATGATCCTTTTGGTTCTCCTATTTGCAGAAAATGGGCAGGGTATTTTTGATGCCATTCTGCGGGGTCATCTTGATTTTTCATCAGAACCTTGGCCATCAATATCTAGTAGTGCGAAGGACCTTGTCAAAAAGATGCTGAGAGCAGATCCTAAAGAAAGGCTTTCTGCAGTTCAAGTTTTAAGTAATCTTCAGCTCTTTATCCCTCGTGACATAAAAATTCCCTTGAATGCTCATCCAAGTTTCCACTAAGGCCAGAAACTCTTTGATTCTTGCCATGTTCAGATTTGTTTTAATGGAAATTTACACTTGTATAGCTGCATAGCTAGCTGTTTGTGTGTGTGTGTGTGCACGCTCGCACATGTTAATTAATATCCTAAATGGGTTTATATTTGCATCATTGTCATACACTGGAGAAAAAAAATAAAATCCTAGTTTTAGTGAAGTTTCATGCGGATAAATTAAAAAAATCCTGTAATAATGGTAAATAAGGACAAAGACCATTTTCATAAACTACTCAAGAAGCTTTCAAAAGATGGATTTCTCATTTGCCTTAGGTTCACCTGGAAACTAATATCAGTATTAAAACTGTTTGCTGACCACAAGAGTTAATGTGTTGCTCTATAGTTTACTTGTCATTTTCTAATTTCCTAAATCAGGTCTTGTTTATGTGTATGCTTTCACTTAATACAAGTTACCTTGAGCTCCATGTGTTTTAGAATCATTGTTTTGGATTCCGGGGTAATTTTTTTCTCTGCTAAAAGGCGGTTACAATGGCACCGTGTCCCCACAAACTAGGAAGGCAAATCAAAATATGGGTGCTCACAAAGTTTTCAGAAAATAGAGTTTCTGCAATCTTTGGGCTCCCTACAAACCAACCATTTTTTAGGATCACTTAATTAGATGAAGAGTTAATTGTGAATGTTTGCAGACCATCCATGGATGAGAGAAGACGGTGACGCATCTGATAAGCCTCTCGACATTGCTGTTTTGACTAGGATGAAGCAGTTCCGTGCTATGAACAAGCTCAAGAAAGTAGCCCTCAAGGTGGGGAAATGTTGTACTTACTTTTGGTAAAGGATTCCTTTACAGTTAAGCTTTGTTAAGTTTTTGTTGGTCTTTCCCCATTAGGTAATTGCAGAAAATCTATCAGAAGAAGAAATTATTGGTTTGAAGGAGATGTTCAAATCCATGGATACAGATAATAGTGGGACAATTACTTTTGAAGAGTTGAAGGCTGGCCTTCCAAAGCTTGGCACCAAGCTTTCTGAGTCCGAAGTGAGGCAGCTCATGGAAGCGGTGCGTAAAAATTTCTCTGTTTAGTTTTTCTCACTTGTTTTGGCTTCAGAAAGTCTCAGCCTCCCTTTATGAACCTTTCTACAGATTATAGAATTCTGTTAAGGGTGTCCAAGTCAGAAGCTCCAAAAGAATGTTAAGCATGTCGCGAACCTTACTTTCTAAGCTTCTTTGCTGTCTTCCTGAGAGCTGAAGCAAATTAGTACTATAGCTCATCTACTTTTTTCCTCGCATACTTTGATAACCAAATCCCCTTGTTTCCTGATGCAATCTTTTGTGTTCATAATTTTTTCCCCTCTTTCTAAACGGTTTATGGAGTAGAACAACTCATTTTATGCATAAGTACCTGAATGAAATTCTCTTGATGCTCAAGACTACCTTGAGACTGTTGTGGTCTTAAATTGTTGGCTTGGAAGAAATATGCAATTTTGTCTTTATTTTATAACATATTGCATTTATCAACTGTGCCCTTTTTCAGTGCATGGAGTGAAATGCAATTTCATACTAGTATACTGTAATTCAAATACAAAGATTTTCTTGATCTTTTTAGGTGCATGGATTGAAATGCCAACACATCAATATGTATCTCTTTAAAGATAGGTCTTTCTTATGCTGTTTTTCTTCTTCTGATTAGTCATCTTATGAAGATCTATAATCTGTATTCATTTATTTGTACTTAGAGAGAACAATAGTCCGTAGGTTGGTATGTGGCGGTTTCTGTAATGCCTTGGCATTACAGTCATTAATTGCTAATAAGCTGTTTTACTGTCCCAGGCTGATGTGGATGGAAATGGAACAATTGATTACATTGAGTTCATAACTGCCACGATGCACATGAACCGAGTAGAAAGAGAAGACCACCTGTACAGAGCCTTTGAATATTTTGACAAAGATAAGAGCGGGTAGATCCCGATCAAAAAATGCCTGTCCAAATTTTGTTCCATATATTTTCTGGTTTGTAATCTTTCTTCGAATTTTAGGTACATCACGATGGAAGAATTGGAGCATGCCCTAAAAGAGTATAATATGGGTGATGAGAAAACAATAAAGGAGATCATTGCAGAGGTTGACGCAGATCATGTATGTACCTTTCTCCACTAAATAGGTTGTAAGATACAGAATGATGCCTATTTCCAATCAATGAACAATATATCTATCACAATCTGGAAAAAGCTCTGCGTTGGGTCCCTTAGTCCCAGGTGCTGAACAGGGAAATTATGAGGAAGACAGGCAAAATTTAGATGTTCCTGTCTTATTTGTATAATGTTCTTGGCCTATGCATGATATGTTATGTTATTCATTCGCAGGATGGAAGAATTAACTATGATGAGTTCGTTGCCATGATGAGGAAAGGCCAGCCAGAGATGCCCCAAAATAGACGTCGGAAATAAGCCTAAAGAAGGATTTTTCATGCCTTCCCATTCCTTTAACAGGTTGGGCTCAACGGTTAATGATGTAAATGATTAAGACCTCGTGTTGCGAAATATGTTGCTCCTGATTTTTCTTAGTACGTGGATGTGGGAAGAACTTGATTTCCAGGATTGGATGGCCTGTAGGCTGTTGCATGTCAACTGAGGCATTGAGCTTTGCCATCACGTGCTGTGCATATTTTGATTGTTGAGGCGGCTAGCAGACTCATCAGGCCAAGTACTAGAGATATACAACAGGATACGGATATCGATGATATCGTGCATGTTTTTGGATTATGGTCGACCAGAGAACAATTTTTGGGGTCAGTCTGATCTGAGCTCTTTTTCCTGAAGTCTGTGTGGCAACAAGCTACACAATCTTTTCTTTTGGTACACGATCCAATTGGTGTTTGAACTACAAGCTATCTCCTGTTGCTTGCATCTTCCTCCTTCCTTTTAGCAGCCAAGTGGAAACTGGCTTGCTCTTAACGGCGGTCTAAACCCAAAAACCGTTTAAAAAAAAAAAAAAAGAACAAATGTTCCGGCTGCTACGCAACAATTGTAACTCTTCATTTACCCAAAAACGTAGATAAATGGACGCCTTGAGACAAATTTCCCTGTTTTTGGAGTCGTTTTATGTATTATATTTACCTGTGATTATCACCATCTTCATTGAATAGGAAAGCATATTTGTCGAGTGGGAATCAAAATTGTCTCCAACAATCCAACATTATTAAGTATGGTTGATCGTTAATCAGCAGTACCCAGAGATTTTTTCCTTGTTTTGTAGAAAAGCCATTACAAGAATTTCATCAAGGAAAAACAAAACATAAAAAAGAGTAGAATAATTAATTGTTTGGCATAATTAATTTCCCAAGTCAGATGTACATCATGCAACTATAACTCGCTACTGTAATCATAATTAACCAATTGTTTGACAAATGAAAAGATCTCAAAGCCACTTAGTGTTTGCATCTTCTCAGACTTATTATTGTTACAATTGGTAGACTTATTATTGTTACAAATAATTGACGTATGAATGACTAGTAGACTTAATTATTGCACACCTTGTATATGAATAATCCAGCACAATTCGATGCGTTTATTCTTTCCCACAGATTTTGAGTTCTGTTCTTGGAGATCTTTCAATATTCACCTGCAGCTTGTCGGAGCGGCCTTGAATCATTAATTCTTCACCTCCACTTTATTCGATGCGTTTATTCTCTCCCACAGATTTTGAGTTCTGTTCTTGGAGATCTTACAATATCCACCTGCAGTTTGCTGGAGACGGCTTGCATCATCAATTCTTCATGCAGAGTATCGACTCGCTCATCCATGTACCAACCGCCTCCAGTTTCTAAATGATAATCATCACAATAGAACCTATAGGGTGAGCGGATCCACAGTCGTTCAAGTGCTGGAGCATTTTTTACCAAATAAGTAGCGAAATGAATTTCATTTACTGTCCCGTGAAATCCATTAAATTCCACTTCTTTTAATTGACCAAGGCGTCTGGGAGGCCATTCTCTTCCTCTTTCTTCATTGAAACCTCGACAAAGTAACTAAAGCCAAAATAAATCAGTCAGGTTCTTAGCTAAATGCATCGATAGAACATGTGATGTGATGCCCAACCTTCTAAAATGAGAAACCAAAATGAGGAGAGTGAAGAGTACATCATAATAAGTTCAGAGAAAGATGTACACTAATAATCATTTGTTTTTATTTTATCAGGTCACTGAAGATGCACAAAGAAGCAAAACCAAGTATTTTAGTCACAATAACAAGCAATGATTTTCATAGCACGCTTTCACTTCTTTCAATTTGCCAAAATCATTCAATTAATATCTGCTTAAATTATAACCTTCAAACATGACTTAAGATTGGAGAAGAGAATTTGGTTGAGTGAAAAGTCATGGACATCAAAAGAAAGGTCACCTTGGGCAAAGTTCCTACACATACTGTGGCATGAACAAGAAGTAGAAAGGAGAGAGAAACAAAAAACCAGGAGAACAAAGTTTGACGGGCAGTTAAGTTGTTTCTCCATGCCAATGGACTGTGGCATCAACAAAGAAGGGTGAAAAACAAAAGACAAACAAGTGATAAATTGGTATTCTTTCACTTTAAAAATCTTCCCACAGATTGCAACAGTAGAGTCGTGATTTAAGCAGCATTGTCTCTTCAAAGTGACACCATTGGAAGTCACACCTCTGACTTGCATCTTTAAAAGCAGCGTGACAAAAAGTGCAAAACACATGCTGTGAGAACGTTAGAAGAACAATTGTTATTTCCCAAAGTTTACTCTGAAATAAGTACCTATGGATCAGCTTTATTCCATAGGCCTGTTTATTGGGGTAGGAACAGGGAGAGTGGGAAGGGAGAAGCAGGGCTCAGAGAAAGAGCAAAGCCATGCCAGGATGCAAGGCCAAAAATTAGGAGTCACTATAAGCATGCAGACACTTATTTGATATGTCAACTGCCAACTATTCACATACTGCATTCTAAAAGGCAGAAGTGGAGCTTAAAGAACAAGCCAAGCCATGCAAGGACGTTGGGATGTAGCAGGTAAGCAGCAAGGTTCACCTTCAAATTGGGACCGACTATGGAATAAGCATGCAAACACTTACTTCAACTATAAAATATTCACATACTGCATTTTAGAAACAACACATCCATCAACAGCTAAAACAGAAAGCTCTTATACAGAATGAAGAGGAAAAAAGACATGCAAAGGTATCAACATCTAAAGAGAGATTTACATCTTACAAACTGGATATTGAAACGATTTTCAATCAATTTAACAAATAAACGAAGTATCTTATACATTACAAATCCACAAGATGTAAGAAAAAGATAATCTTGTACATTATGGACATTAATAGCAATGCTACAACTAGGGCCACCAACAAATCTTGCCAAAGCAAAATCTTATCTAATTATGCTCAACCAAACAGATGTTCAGCTCAGATTCCATCCAATATCAATTTTATAATAGAAGTGGAAATTATATAAACAAAAAATTTCCTTCCTTTTCTACAGATAAATTGTTTATAATTCGATGGAAACCCCTACATCTGATGTCATAGAGCTAAAATTGACCTTGAAACAAACATGTCAAACCTCTAATCATCCATGCAAATCATGAATATGTACACATAAAACATCAAAAGTTGAAAGGAAATCCAGTCATTCTGGTTTTGCTAACTTTCGAAATTTAAAGTCAACCAAACTCTCGATGGAAGATTGGCCTAGATTGTAGTCAAGCTGATTTGACAATAACCCTAGTTGAGGCAATCAACTTAAATGCTTCATATAAGCATCCATGACTAACATCAATTCACACTGAAGGCCATAAGGCTGAGCTTAAAACACTAGAATACTGCTTCTGAGTGAAGGTCATGGACTTAGAGAAAAAAAATTAAAATGGGGCAGTACAAGTAGAAAATATGACAGTTAGAGAACGCTGTAAAAAAGACATTCAGAATGGCAAAAAGAACAGTTTCACAGAGTACTTAACAAAGGATATTATCCCAAATAGACCTAAGGAAATGGAATCATCAAGACTAAAGAAAATTCATTCAGCATTTATTCACTTAGCAACAAGCACCACAAATTTTAAAAGCAAACTAAATGTAACAATGCCATTTTGAAAATCCAATCTCTTCAAAGAAAGGGCCAATATCTCTTGCTTTAGTTATTCTAAGTCAAAGAATATTAGCCTTTTACAATGTTTCCAAAAAGATGGTAAAAAGACGCTAACTATAAATCAACCCCACCCCCCACCCCCACCCCCCAAAAAAAATCTCACAAAGAAGGGGAGAAAATGGGAAAAATTAATAGATTTAGTAACTAACCTGCAGACGAAATTCTTCTAAATGTGGACAAGCCTCCAAAATAGGCACAACATTCAGTAGATCAGGTGGAGACCTCATTCCTGGGACAAAATATAATGTCCTAAGATTGCTGAACATATCCATCTTTCCAGGTGTATATTTTAGCTGAATCAAGAGAAACAAAAAGCATGAATACCACTGCCAAGAATTGGACACAGAAAATGATGATTGCCATAGTCAATACAAACCTTGTCAGTGTGTGTTTGGAATAATAAGTTTTTTAACTTAGGACAGTCCTTCAGAACTTCTCCAAAAAAATAAGGTATGGAACCATTGCCAGTGAAGGTGATGCGTGCATCTTCTAGTTTGGGAACACAGAGCGAAAACTTTATCGGGCCATTGTGAAAGAAAGAAAAAGTAATCAGGTTGCCAGCACAGATATCAATCTCCTCCAAACCAGGACAGGAATGAACATACAGAAACTTCAATTGGAGACACGGACCAGAGATAGAAAGCTTAGGAGTAAGTTTACAAAATCCGAGTCTAAGAGTCTGAAGGTTAACACAAGAAGACAACATTCTCGGTAATTCTCCATCACTCAGGTGAACCAAGTCTAAATAAAGGCCCTCAAGGGAATTAAATTGGGTAGGGAAACTTGGTTGCAAAGAACAAGCCAATAAGCGCAAATGTTTCATTGTAGCTACTGCAGTAAGAAGCTGAAATGAGACAGGGAAAAGCTCACCCATGTTGGATTTTGCACATTGACAAAGAGGCAAAGAAGAACAGATAAATTTGAGGTCAAGTTCCTGAACATCTAAAGTAGCTACAACCTGCATCCATTGAGTGAATTTGGGCTCAAATTTTTTCATGAAACAGCATGAAATTCTCAAATAAGTTATGCTTTGACCTGAATAAAGCTGTAAAGACTGATCTACAGCTTCCAAAAACCTAAACTTTACCCAATGGCTACCCATATCGTGAGAGCAATTAGGCCTAAACATGTCAAGGCAATCTAGGTGGAGTTCAGACCTAACTTTGCAAACATTTTTCCACCTTCTTGACAAAATTCTTGTCCCAACAGCCTCTATCAAGTCCAAACGTGAAAGGACATCTGACAGCAAATCATCTGGCAGTCGACTGATACTATCCTCATTCGCAAGACCATCATCAGCCTGATTCAAAATTCCAAGCACAACACAATGTACATGTTAGGAAAAAGAATCTATCAATGCATCATACCCACTAGATAAACTAGCAAACATTATAATAACAAACTTTTTCTGATAAACAACTTATCCTTTCCAAAAATACACTTTCAAATTGCTTAACATAATAGAGCAACAATTGCTTCTTTTCCAGAGGAAAACAATAAGATTTAGCAGATATGATTACAAATGCATTACTATGGGGCTGTTTCGCTTGCTTTACATTTAACAAAAAGGTGTTTAATCAGAATTAGCAAAAGATACTCTTGGAAAGATTCAGGATTTCAGTTCTCAGTTCATTTGCCAATTACAAATAATCTAAAATGTAGACACAAAAGCAAACAAGAACATCAAAAGAACCGATGCTGGAAAATTAGAATCTAAAATCAGTTGAAAAGTCAAATGAGAACACCCCCCATTAACATAACAAGAGTGCCCTGCCACTTTTTCCAATGCTAATGTTTGATTACGTCTTTACCCACTGGAAATCTTCTTCCTTTCATTATTATTACAGAAAATACATCTCAATGTTCACCGAAAAGACACCCAGATTCAACTTGAATAGTTACAGTATTCTCAAGAGTTAAACCAAACTGTAATCAAGTTAAAACTAAAGTCACCAGGTTAAACACAAGTCACCAGGTTTTTCATCAGAATCTTAAAACTGTTATTACAGTCTAAGAAAGAGCAATTGAAAGTTTATCCTAACTAATAATGGTGGGTCACTTGGCTTTTTTGACAACTCATACTTACCTGACGATTTTATTGAGTCAAACTAAAACTCAATTTTCACAAAACTTCTCAATAAGCTCAATAAATTGGTCCCTACCAACCAAGTCTCTTTCAGTTTTTGAATGTATGTCCTATTATTACAGAATAGATTTTCTCTTCCATAATATGATTCCTTAAGCAGCGCCATACTATAACTGTCCAACCAGCAGAACAAGCAAACATCTTTCCTGAGGAAGCAAGACCTATCAATATTTGCCAACTCGTCTTTGTTTGAGGACTGCCTCAATTGAAAACTTGGGTCGGCTCATTTTCATAGGTGAGGTTTGCACATTGGACTTAATATCCATTTGCGCTCTAAACACCATATCTGTTTTTTTTTTTCTCTTTGTACAAACAATAAAGAGGCTACTTCTAATGTAACGAATAAAACTAACATATATTGTGGCAAAGTGAGCTTCGAACATCATTGTGCTAATAATTTTTTCTTACAACTGTTTATTCTAGACTTGGATATATCCTAATATTCCCAATGTCTCAAGTTGAGTCATGGGAATGGCTTGTGAAACTTGGATACTTGGGAACAATGGGGTGATAGGAAAATTACATAATCAATAGCAAGTAAACAGGTGGAACTGTGTTCATGTTTATTAATCAAAGTCTTCCATTCATTTTTAAAAAATGAGTTTCCTTAGAAAAGTATGAATATTATGTAGCTATTATTTGTCATATGCTTCTTATTATATTTCGTGATCAAACAATGCATAGCATATTGCTACCAAAGTAAAACAAATAACTGAGAATAAGTACCTTATGAACAAAGTCTTGCTCGTGCTTTTCTTGCAAAACAATTGCTCTCCCCTGTCCACCAAAAGATTTAATTGCTTTCTGAATGGCCGCCCCAGTTGCCGCCACGAGGATTGCAAAAGGAAGAGCTCTGTTTCCAAACCAGCACATTGTTGTTTGTTCCTGAAACAATAACGAAAAAGAACTTCTTACATATTGCCAGAATACTTCTATAGTACCTCTGCGGCCAACGGGATGCAATTTTCACATTTAATTTACAAGCTCAAATCCAAAAAAAAAGAATAAAATAAACTAATAAAAATTTGATTTTCACTTGTTAATAGCAGTACTTATTAACAACTACTCCAAGCCCAAAAAAGAGAGAACGAAAGGAACTGCCTTTGCAATAACAATTACTTCATTTTGCTGTCTCCAACAGCAAAAACTAACAAAGATGCAATCTTTTGAACCAAAATAAAACCAACAAAGATGCAACTTTTGCAAGATAATTTATTTCATTTTGCCGTCTCCAACAGAAAAACTAATAAAGATGCAATCTTTACATGTTAATTGGCATCATGGCTAAGATTAAGCAGCCCTGATAAGGGGAAAAAGGATAAAAGTATACAGGAAACAGCAAATATATGAATTTTACTTGTTAATAGGCAATACGGGATAACATAAAGCATCCCCTACCAGAAAGAAGATAAAACGAGAGAAAAGTACTTTAATTTCCCTTAACCATTTATAAATTACTAATAAATTTATTAGTAAATGCTGCATTTTTTTTGGATTTTTTTTTAGAAAAATTACTGTAACGTAACCATGTAGGTGAGGAAAAGAAATAATAGAAAAATGTGATCACAGACACAATTTTTTGACAAAAAATAACTGTCCAAACGGGGCCTAAATTACTCCCATAGTAATGCACCTTAACTAATAAAAATGTGAACTTGGCGAATATTGGTGCACGCATCACGCATTTTTAATATAGAGACAGAAGCACACGTGCACATATGAGTACTAGTAATATACACATAAGAGTAATTCATAATTTTGACTGCGACAAAAGTACTTATTATAACTTATGAAAAGTAATTCGTATCTTATTTACAAATCTTTTAAAGCTTGTATCTTATTTATGAATTTTCGTTCTTCCCATTCTCTCTGTCTAAACTTTCCTTTTTTTACTTTTTCCACTATGTCTTGATTTATGTTTGAATATCAAAATTAGAGTTTTTAACAAATTGAATCGAATTGTATACTTGATGTTCAAACTTTGTTCATATATTAAATAAATAGAGTTTGAATTTGAATAAATATTAGACAAGTTATAAAAATTGCTCGAATTCGATTCATTAATTTGTATAAGTATTCAAGTTTGAATTTGAGCTGACTTGTTCAACGAGATGAGCCAAATTCGATCTCAAACTTGAATTTGAGTTATTAAGGTTTAAGGTAAGAAGCTTTGCTTTAGAATAAGCAAACAAATTACCTGCTGAATTTGGAGTCTCCTTCTTGGAATTTGGAGCAAGAAATATACTAACAACCAATTTTCAAGCTAGATTTTAGTAGCCTATATAATTTTTAACTCAATCTCCTGACCATGCAGGGTTGAGTAGGGGATTAGGGTGGGCATGGGGAGGAGGGGAAGGTAAAATAAATAAAAAAATAAACATAAAAAAATAAAAAGAGTAAAATAACTATATATATATATATATATATAAAGCTACATATGTTGGCATAATTAATTTCCCAAGCCAGATGTATATCATGCAACTGTAACTCGCGACTGTAATCAATCATTAACTAATTGTTTGACAAATGAAAAGATTTGCATAAGTGATTGAATTTTGGGCTTTTTTTTTATAAACCCTTAACGTGTACAATTTTTTCATAGTACTATAACAAAGTAAAGTCAAATATTCCATTGCAAGAGGAGAAGCAAAGGTCATACACTCTCATCTTATATTTATTTTAATTTTTTGAAAATGGCTACTATAGAGGTTGACAATCAGTCTTTAGGCCTCAACCAACAAGGTAATTTTAACTTGTGGTCACCATTTACCTTGCTGAGAAAAAAGAGGTGTTGAATTAGCAGACTTTCACACACTTTTCCCCATTGGAACGGCAAAGAAGGCTGTAGCAGCCATACATTATAGCGACACTGAAGCCAACAAACAGAGCAACGGAAGAATAAACAAGCAAACGGCGTTTGCACCGGCTAAACAAGCCCGGCTTTGGCCTAAAACTTTGATTATTCCCTTGTTTAGCGACTTGAGAACCACCCTGCAGTTGATCGAACGGAGTTCCAGGCAATACCTGATTGAGTTGAGCCCTTTCGATCCGGTACAACTTGATGAAAGCAAGGTCCAAGGTGTCCTGATCGAGCTCTTCTTTTGACTTGACAATTTTGTACATGGCGCTGACAAAGGTGAACAAGTTTTGGACGGCAACAAGAAGTGAGAGGGTCAATGGAAGCCACCAGTGATGACACCTGAGAGATGAGGCAGAGGTGATTGATGCAAGAATCACTGCTTGGAATATGAAATATAGGTTGACATTTTGGGCTGCTCTTGCTTCCAGCTTTCGAATATTTTGCTCCGTTTTCTTGTTTGATTCATCTAATTGGTCTATTTCTCTTTGGATTGGATCCTCAGGATTATCGTTCACCATCTCTCCATCCATTGCAATTCCTTCAAGCTTTCTCTATCAACATGGATGAAAAGTCCTATGCTCTCAATTCTTAATTTATGATTTTTCTGAGCACGTAAATATGCTGATCATCTCAAATTGAAATGTCCCCCGTGCATCCTATATGTCGGACAATTTATTCTATCTGACTTTTCCGAAGACGAATGTTATATGCATTTCCCAAGACCAACAGGAAAACACGCGTAAGAAAGAAAACCACCTAATGTGCTCCTAATCCTTGAAAAACCATCAAGCCAATATGCTGACTTCCTTATCCCTTGGTACAGTTAGCCAATATGCTTTTGTCAATTTGTTCAAGATGAGGTCTCTTACTCAGTTTAGATTCTCTTTTTGTCTCAGACAACCAACATTCTTTTCGGCTTCAAATTCAATGGTGGAACCAACGCATCGGGTAACAATTGGATCTTCTCCAATTTTGGTTTGAGGCAATGAGACTGAAGATATCGTTCACAAATTGGAGGGTTAACATGATTGAGTCCATAGCCAAACAACCTTGAGTTCATAGCTGCAAATCTCCACTTGCAATCTCTCAGCCAACCATAATGGGCTCCTTCCCATTAGGGGAAAAGGCAAAAATATTGGATACACGTAAGCTAAAAGGTGTGGCTATAAAACTCAACAGTAAAATTGAACTCCTTCCCTGATTAGGTCGTAAATATATTGAAACTCAATCATGTACTGAGTGTACCACGCACTTAATGGTTTCTCAGAAGTACATGTTTGTTTGAATAAGAGTTTATTTGGATGATTTATTTGAGATAATTACTGTAGCACTTTTTATGATGTGATATATGTGAGATAAAAAGGTGATTGGGAAGATAAAAAGATGGTTGAGATTTGTGAAGTAAATATTTTTTATTTGAAATCAAGCCAATCCAAACAAATAATATCCAACCAATGGCTTAGTGGCCACCAGGAAAGGATTTGTAGATGAGGGTTCGAATCTCACCTGCAGCAAAAAAAAATCTAAGAGTTGTGTCATAGTACTCCCTTGATTTAGTTGGGTCTGTATATCCACTAATCCTTATCAAAGTCTCCTTAGGCTCTTCCTCCCTCCTAGATTAGGATAGAGTAGATTATACAAATGTATCGTTGCTGACAAAAAAACAAACAAATAATGTCCATTGTGAATTTTGATTATCCAATCTATTATTCAAGAACTAATAGAGTATTAATAGAGCCACAAGGGTTCTAGAGTTAAAATAATAAGAACCAAACATCTGAATTATCTTCTAGGAACACTTAACTACAGCAAATAACTAAGCAAGTTATCACATTGCAATACTTACTTTGTTAACACTAGGGTTGCAAACAAGTTGAAAATCCAATCAAATTTTGGCATAATCAAGATGAATTCGATTCAATTTTATCAAGTTCAAACTTGAGTTCAAACTCGATGAGTTTTCAATGCAAAATTTGAATTCGAATTCAATCTCAAGTTCAAGCCTAGTCGAACTCAAGTTCGAATCTACTAGAGCTTAAAAAACTAATAAATAATTATTTTATTTTTTAAAAATGAATAAAACAGTCAATTTTCTTAATAAATAATAAAAATATAGAGATACATATGCAATTTTATTATTAAAATAAAAAAAGACTCGCAAGCTAAACAGCTAAGTTCCTCTATGTTTGGCTGGAGTTTGATAGTTCAACTTTGTCGGTTCGATCTCAACTCGAGTTCGATATTGATTAGACTCTAGTTCAGTTTTGATCAAACCGACTCACAAACAAATTAATTCGTTTGTAACCTAATTTGCAGTAGCACATACCTATGTGCACAACATCTACTTAAGACCTTTTTTAAATTAAAAAAAAAAAGTTGTTCGGCACCCTTATTATTTGGCTATGTACTCTTTGTTGAGTATCGAGTATTTTGTATTTCAAATGCATGCCCAGAAGTTAAACATGTAGTGTTAAATCCTTTTGCTAAACAAGTCTTTTTTACAAAAGGGAGGACAATAAATACATGGATCAAATCAACAATCAACTAAGTTTGTCCTACAAAAATATTTTAGACCAATCCTTTTTCCTTCTTGCTTTTTCTTTGACACAAAGCCCCAAGAAAAAATGTGAAAAAAAAAAAATACTGGTCCAACCAAAAAATAAACCAATTATTTATTGTGAAGCACGGGGGTGAGATTGGACTTTCCTTGTACCATCCTAAGTGAGAAACCACGAATTTAATTCACCACATTTTAATTATACCACCCACTTCCATATTCCACCCGGGCGAGCCCTTCCCTTGCTTTCCCCATCAAAATCCTATAGATTTTCCCATTTCCCTCCGGCGTCCGCCGTCGAAAACGTCAACTTGGACACCACAAATAGAATAGTATATACCAGAAACAAACCCACCCAAAACCGCCACCACCACCACCCCCATCCCACCCCAGCCCCCCACCCACACACACACACATACACACAAACATAGCAAAACCAAAAAAAAAATGAAGACAAAACTGACCGGTTATCAATAGGGTTTTCTTCATCATTGAACTACACTGATAGAAATGCATAGAGCCCCATGTGTTCAATCGCTAATGCCCCCTCTTCTAGATTAAGGGCTTTTCCTCCTCCTCCGATTAATCTTATGCTCAGCTCCACTTCTTTGAATTGCCCCAAAACTTTCCCCCGAAGACCTCTCCGTTCCATTCCAGCCCCTCCATTTTTTAGGGCTTCTAAATTGAGCCCAAATATCAAATCTGTAGCTCCACTTACTCATACCTTCAGACCCTCCTGTACGAAGGTAATTTATCATAGAAATCTAATCCTGATGATGTCTGGGTACCTAAAAAGTAGGTTTCTTTTGGGGTGATAATTACTAGTAGTTGGGTTTCTTTAGCTTGATGGGTTGTAAGGGTTGGATGCATTATATCTGCATTTATATGAACTTACTAAGTAATCTAGCATGAAAATCCGATATTTGCTTTTCCTTTATTTTGTTCTTTGCATTACTGTACATTTTTGTGTGCGTTTCTGTTTATGCATACGCGTGGCATATGTATTACGTGATTAGGATTTTGTTGCATATGGAAATTCTTGCAGAAGTGGAAAATATCGTGCTTCAGGCATGAGGAATGTTCTTCAGCGGGAATCAATCGAGAGTCTCTTGGGGAGGAGATTCGACATGAAAATTTGCGGAAAACAGAAGTTGAAAAGCCAAGTACTGGGAAAAGAAGTTGGATATCAAGTCTTGGAGAGGTAATACTAACTCCTCCATTGCTATTTCCCAATAATGTTGTCAATAGGATTCCATTTTGGTAATTAGTGATACAATGAGGTAAACCTATGTGCAAATGATATATCAAGTGGCATTATGAAATCTATTGGATGGGTACTATTGCCTTTATGCAATACTGCCTTGCTAACTGGATTTCACTATACTTATTAGCTTTGGTATTTAGTGGTAGATGAGGTAGAATTGTGTGCATTTGATGTATGGAGTTGCGTTACTGTATCTCCTTAGTTTGCCATTAAATAATCGTTCATAATGGGATTGCAGACTTGTGCTTCTTTTTGATAATTAGTTGTGGTTGAGGTGAACTTGTTATCTATGATATACAGAGTAGCACTATTAGCAACCTGTTCTTTATCATGTTGAGAATCCGAAATTGTCTGCTGTGTGTGTGTGTGTGTGTGTGTTTTTTTTTTTTTAAAAAAAAACTTTGGCTAGCACCTATTAAAGATTACAAGAGGCGACTTCTAACTTTGTCACGTCTTTGTCTTCTGCATAAGTTGACTCTTATTGTCATTCTGTAGTTTACGTGATGACTGCACATTGTTTTGGATGCTTTCTTGGTTGGCTGAGCAGACTAAGGAAAAGAAAATTTTACAGATTGCAACTTCTTTTTAAGATTTTGGATTTCAAGGTTTCATTTCTATGTAGTAATACTGTTGCATGGCAATGCAAACAGTTTTTGCCTTTTGTTTTCCCTTGACTACTAACTACAGATACTTTCTTAGTTATTTTTATCTTCTTGGATATGACATTTCAATTAAACAGATTGGCATATCTTGGAAATACTATTATTTTTTTGATGCTTTTCTCATGAACTCCTTACTATTTCAGTGGGTAGATGCTGTGTTAAGAGTGATTGGAAAACCGTGGACTGTACCATGGACAGCAGAGACCATCCTACAGGTGAGGCTTTCATTGTGATGGCATATTACATCTTCTTGAGATCCCAAATTATGTGTTTGCAGACTTCCCAGGAATCTGGCGCACTTGGAGAGCAAAAAGTTTAGAAAAATTGCTTATGTGGAGAATATCTTTACTTCAAAAATTATAATTTAAAGACAGATTTGAGAACTTTAATATATATGACTAGTTGGAAAGTATGTGTGCCATTGCTTTTTGGGATATATGCTTCTTGCAAAGCCTTTTGACTTTGCAAAAGGAGTAGGCAGATAATCTTCGATGTATGAAACCTTGCAAACTCTCCTTTACTGGCGAAATGCCATTGAATGTTTTATCCACTTGTGTAGTGGAAGAATATCATTCGTGAGACTTCCAAACTGTAGGGTCTAAAAAAGGCTGAAAGTTGTCGCAGCCTTCCTACTCATGCAGAGTAGTTGTACCATACATCAAACCAGCGGTACATCAATTTCTCTAACTGCCATATTTAATTCTCGCCCACTCCTTCATATTGTGTCCTCACATCATGTTCATGTTTCAGCCTGCCTTATTCCCTGAAACCTTGTTGACCAAATGTTGTTTAACTTGAATTCTGGGCTTTATCATTAAGTACACTTTTTAGCTTTGGTTGAACTAGCCTTGCATCACATTCTTCTGAAGAACATAAAATTTCCAACTTCCACTTGTTAATTGATTTTCTTTCCTCAATACTGCTGTTCTGTCTCCATTTTAATGACACACATATTTGACGAATATGATTAAGCTCTGATGCAAATTTTACTAGTGACAATAATGAATGGGATATTTTCTTTTGGTGACCGAGAGTAAATCATCTCTCATGAAGATCCGCTATGGTGATGCAGGTTACACTCCTCTGGGTTGTCTCATTCTGGTTCGTAGGTTCTTGGATGATTCCGTTTGGAGCTCATATGGTGGGATTCAACAAGGAATCACTAACTTATAGAGGGCAAGCTTTGTTCAGCCTTTTGACTGATGTGACTGAAGGTCTTGCTGGAATTTTAATTCTTCATCGTTGTCTGTCTAGATTTCGCCCACTTCCATCAGATTGGGTTTAAATTTAGCCTCAAAGGGAAGTGGCTGTTTGATGTTGTTCTGGGATGCTTGATGTTTCCATTGGTTAACAGGCTGTCACAGTTCAACCTTGATTTATTGCCTGTTCTGCCTTCAACTCCTGTAACTCTATCAACTGTCGAGCAGTCAATCATGGCACGAGATCCGGTGGCAATGGGGTTGTATGCATTGGTACTTGTTGTGTGTGCTCCGTTGTGGGAAGAAATTGTGTTTCGTGGTTTCCTTCTGCCTTCCTTGACTAAATACATGCCCGTCTGGTGTTCAGTCCTAATGAGTTCTGTTGCTTTTGCTTTAGCACATTTTAATGTACAGAGAATGTTGCCACTAATTTTTCTAGGGGTTGTGATGGGTGTAATTTATGCACGGTCTAGGAGTCTACTACCATCAATTCTCTTGCATAGTTTGTGGAATGGGTTTGTATTCTTAGATTTGATGAAATAAAATTTCATGTCTTCAATTTATATCACTCTCTGTCTCACTCTCATATTGAATTGAGCACAGAATGAGGATTGTTTTGTTTCTTTGGGCTTTGAAGAGTTAATTTGGGTGCTACTGCTGAAAAGCAGATTATGCGATATGTATGCGGGTTGTATTACAAATAGGGACGCTGTTATATGCCAGCTTGTGAAGATCAGGAGAATGTGAATCGAAGCCAGCGTACTAAAAATTTTGGACAGGCTAAAACTGCTATGGCAATTACTACAGTAGCTGACTAATTAAGAAAACACCATAGAATTGAGCGGAGTTTTTTGCCAAAATAACACTCTTACTAAAAAATATTTCCAATGTGATTCACTTTCAAATTTTATTACCATAATGATATTATTGTTCCCATCTAATTATCCTGATTGCCATGTAGAATAACAAGAAAAGAAAGTTCTAATCCAGATTATAGTTTCTAACATTAACTAAAATTTTAATTTTTTTTATTATAGAGGCACAAGAAGATTGCATAATTTTTATAATTTCCTTATAATTATCTGAAATAAATTTTGCCATTATTGACCTTACTATTATTGGTCTCCAAATTTTTTTAAATGTATCAAACCTATTGCATATATATTTTTTCAAAAAATAATTTTAAAAATACAAAAATTGCACCAAAAATTGCAACGAAAATTGTAATCAATTACAAAAATTTCAAGGTTATCATATTTGTTTATGTTATCCTTCCTACTCTTTGAAAAGACGAAAATAATCTTCATCTACCTTAAAATTATCGACTTGCGAAACATATTTTTTAGATGCTATTAATATAAAGATTGGCTTCTTAAATTATGTTTGACAAGGGAAAGATAACGAAAGAAAAAAATGTGGGAAACTTTATAGAGAAAATTGAAGAAAATATTAGATGAGAAAGAGAAATGAAAGACGTTTTTATCTCTATCCTGACACATATGCAGCCTAAGTGGCAAAAAAGAATCACAAAGGTAATAAGTTTTAAAATTAAGTGTCAAAAAAGTATATATTCTAGAAGAAGAGTTATTTTGGCAATAAACTCGAATTGAGCGAGAGGGATGAAATGGAGGCAGTGTCATTGATTCGTTCGTTCGCATGGGGGGGACTTAGCTAAAAAGGTAAGAAGAAACTCGTCAGAAGTGGGATTTGAACCCACATCCCCTCTCACAAGCCTGGCGCCTTGGACCACTCGGCCATCTTGACAGCAACGGATTGTGGTGACACTAACTTTATGAAAGAATCGCATCCAACATCTCCTTGTCGTCCCTCCCTAGTCAGTTGTGCATTCCAGTAGCCATTCAGTTTACAGCTTCTTGTCGATCCGCATTTAATTTATTGTTAATTAGCTTGTCAAATTCTACTTGTCAAGGAACAAAAATTGGTAGCATTATACTACAAAGAGATGAAACCGCCAATGGTTTTTGGCCCTGAAATTCCTTTCAAACTCAATATGCATGTATACAAGTCAAAATTCAAGAATTCATCATTTACAGCCCAAGGCACGCATAGCACTTTTACATTACGTGTGGAACCGTGCCTGTTGTGAGAGTATCCAATATAATATACCTTGACGTCGCTTATGCATTGTCAAATAGTAGAAGTGAACAAAATTTATCTTTTTGCGTTGCTTTTCAACCAAAAAAAAAAAAAAGAGAAGAGAATGTAGTCGTGACTTGTGACTCCAGGATAGAACTGCAAACGAGTCAATTTGAAATTGTTAATGTGCGAGCTCATCGAGTCAAAAAAAAATAAAAATGAAACTAGAGCTCGACTCGATTTAAGAAAAGAAAAATTCAAACTTGATTCGTTTCTGACTCGCGAGTTTGGCTCAATTTCTAACTCGAGATGTCAGCTTAATATTTTGGCTCGCAAGGAGTTCGAAATCAGCTCGATTTTAATTGATATAGGAGCATTTTTATAATTTTACGTCAACTCTAGCTTTTCGAGCGGCTCTTTGAGTAATCGAGTCTAACAAATAGATACTCGAATTCGACTCAAATGTTTTAACACTCGGCTGGAGCTCAGTGCTTGGTGCAGCCCTACTCCAGGAGCAGTGCAAGATGGAAGGCCAGCCTAGGGAATCTGCAATTGTCAATCTATCGCGTGCGTGATTCGTTGATGCAGCTGGTTCAATAGCCTTCTAGCGTCGAATGGTTACAGTATATTTGCATAAACTATCAACTATATTATTTCGCGTTTGATTATTGATGTCGAACTACTCTCACTGCGTTTTTGTTAGAACCATCATGATCGGAATACTATGAATGCTGCTTTGTTTTCGTCCTGTGTTACATGTACTCAATGCCTGGTGGGGGTGGCACTGACCTCGCCAACTTGAAGCAGCCATCAACATGGAACCAAAAAAAAAAAAAAAAGAAATACATTTTCACTGGATTTTGAACGGACTTCAACAAATTCCTGAGAGAGTCGATCAAATAAAATATTATCCAGAACCAGTAGCGTACACTAGCCAAAAATAGAAAGATATTTTCTGTCCCAGTTGTTGAAAGGATAAGGGCCGAAAACGTCACTCGGTTGTATTTCAATTTTCAAAGGCCCGTTCTGGTAAAACCAGTCCTCTCTTCTGCACCACCTTTTACTACCAAATCCTGATTGGATAAGCAGATCGGCGTATCAGGCGACGGGCAATTTTCTGTGTGCATCGCCACTACATGAGGATGACTGTAGCTACCAGGAAGAAAACATCTCAACCAACCGACGGAACTAGTAATGGTTACGCTACTGTGAGGTTGCATTGCGCACTGGACAAGTACACATTTAAAAATGTGTACTTTTGCGGCTTTGCGCACTTTTAAAAATGCCGGTACGCCAGGACCTGAAAAGGCGGGAACCAACCGACTTGGGAGTTACTTAGGACCATAACGTAACCAACTCCTCTCTCCCCTCTCTCGTGTCTGTGACAAGCTTCCACCTGTGCCTCCATTCCTCCCTTCATTTCTCCACCCTTTGGACCACCGTTTCTCCGCCATTTCTTCGCATCAACAATAATAGGAAATGTCAAAAAAAGAGAGAGAATTTCTGCTTTTACTCTCTCAATCACTAATTGGTTCCACTCACAGATATCTCCCTTTCTCTTGTTTGCTGCCTTGAAAATTTTCTACAACTTTTCCCACTGAATCCACCACCATAACAGAAGGAAAAAACGCTAACCAAGCATTTCGAAGAGTTTGTGAGGGAGAAACAAAAGGAAAGAAGAAAAACTCATCAAGATAAAAAGGCTAACAGCCACCATTCAGGGACAAACAGTCACCCACTGAGAGTGAGAAGGAGATCGGAGGTGTTTGGTTTCGGTTTTGAATTCAGATGATAATTTTCGTGTCAAAAGAAACCGTTTTACCATTTTAATTTCTTATTCAAGCTCTTTTTTCAAATTGTTTATTCTTTTATCTTTTGAATTTTTTGGTTTGATAAAAATTCTGTACCGTTTGGACAATGTTCACTGCTGTTGCTTCCAGTTTCTCTTGAAATCGGTTGAGATCACGGAAAGTTTCACATTTACATGTTATAGAAATTAGAATCTGCTCATTTCTTCCTTTTTCTTAGATTTTTTTAAAAAAATTATCGTTTCTACCTGTGTTGCTCTGTTTCCTCGGTACCTCTTTTGTTCGTGAAATTTAATCATATCCTCTTTCTTTTCCCATAAATTGAAGTGATTTTGGTTCATCTGCGTTTGGATTATTAAAAAGCCAAAAGAAAAAAAAAATGGAGTCTAAGCATATAATGATGTCAGCATTGAGTGTGGGAATAGGAGTAGGGATAGGATTGGCCTCTGGACAGACTGTTAGCAAGTGGACCGGTGGTGGCTCCTCTTGCAACGGCCTCACCCCACAGGTTATCGAGAAAGAGATGATGTATCTTTTGGTTGATGGCAAAGATAGCAAAGTCACCTTTGATCAATTCCCTTACTATCTTAGGTAGACAGGGCTTATGCAATTGATTACTAGTACTTTCTTGTTCTGTTATTGTTTTCCATTTCTACATGCTTTTTGTGTTAGTGAATTTTCTGGAAATGTTAATTATTTCATAATTCCATGATCTCCACAACAGAAGTGTTTTATGTGTTGACTATTTCTATTGTGCCCCTCTGCCATTTCTGGATGGCAGTTTTATATCTCATATCTGGTTAGGATGGCAGTGCAGTGGTGTTGGTGTCAGTGGTTTTCTTATATGCTGGTTGATGTACTTGTCTTGATTGACCACTGCCATCTTCTTATTACTACAATAATTTTTCTTTGTCAAAAGATTTAGTTTCTTTGCTTGCCTAGTGTTTGGAGTCCTAGTTGATGTTTTTCTAACTTTTTTTCTTTTGTTTGGGTCACTAGTGTCACTTGTAATAAAAATTTTAGCCATCTGAAAACAAAAAAGAAAATGTTTTGAAGATAGTTTGCTGCACATAATGTTTATCATCTTAGTTGCCGTAATTTAGTGATGGTTTTTATATCATATGTTTGTGTGCACAATTTTAAGGACTTTTAATAGGTCATAAAGAAATTCCGCCTCCATGTTCCTTCATTTAGCGTCTTGTTGAGAAGAATGTGACTTTTGATCTGTTGATTCTCTCATGATGAAAGAAGAGAAGGCCTAAAATTTTTCTGCAGAATCTCACTGAAATAGATTAGAATTAGGAAGAAAGCCCAATATCTTTTAAATGTGTTGCATACACTAGCAAAGTTCTCATCTTGTCTCGCCATGTCTACTCTTGTTCTGAGTCTCTTTCATGACTAGATGGTGAACTGAAAATCCTGAATGGATGATGTACTGAACTTCCTCTAAATGGAATGGTTAGGCTACCATATTGGCATAGACTTGATTATTCAAGCTGTTCTAGTTGTTGACTGCAAGTTCTTAGGAGGGATGCACCTTTTCCTATGCTTTTTCCCTCTGCTACAAGTAGCTACATTGTATTATTTACTGTAGCACTAAATTGCTTTTACCGGTTATGACAGTGAGCAGACAAGAGTTTTGCTAACAAGTGCAGCCTTTTTTCATTTGAAGAAAGCTGAATTTCATAAACACGCAAGGAATCTTTCTCCTGCAAGTCGTACAATATTGCTTTCGGGACCTGCTGGTTAGTTATCTAAAACAGTCCCATTTTGTTCGACCTTCACGGTATTCTAATCTTTGGATGGCATAATTGTTGCATTCATGTTTTTCAGAAACTTACCAGCAGATGCTTGCGAAGGCTTTGGCTCATTACTTTGAGGCCAAGTTGTTGCTATTAGACGTAACCGACTTCTCTCTCAAGGTGAGTTGTCTCAGCTTGAAAATTACCATTGGTTTTTTTAAGGAAAAGAATGGACAAACCCCATCATGTCATCAATTTGCTAGCAAAAACTATGATAAACATGCACTTATGCATTAAACGATGCAGTTATGCTTGATTATTAATAAACAACATCCCTCGTACATGTTATAGCGGCAATTCATTTGCTTTCGTCTAAGCTGTTCTTAATTTATTCGTGTCATTACTTCTTGGTGCCTTACAGATTCAGAACAAATACGGGTGCACCAGTAAGGAAACTGTAAGTCTAGCCAACAGCTTGTTTATTATATATTATAGCATGCACTACTTTAATGTGGTATTTTCTGTTCTAAATGCTTTTGTCCCTGAAAGTTTAACTATAAAGCTTCATAATATTCATACCTTATTTTTCAGTCTTTCAAAAGGTCTATATCTGAAGCGACTTTGGGCCGAGTATCTGATTTGTTTGGATCATTTTCAATGCTTCAACCCAAGGAAGAATACAAAGGTATGAAATTGTCTGGTTCTTTCTAATATTTCATGAAGCTGAATTTTTCTTGGATATCCACAGTTTATTGCTAGGGTTTTGCTAATGCATAACTGGTGTTAATTTCCTAGACTTTGCTTCTTTCACTCAATCATCTGCATCATCATAGCGTAAATTTAGTTCACAGTGACCCCTCTTATTAGCATCACCAAACGAAACTTTTAGAACTAAGCAGCCTGTTTTGCCTTTATATCTTTCTCATCTTGCAGATTCATTTTTTAGTTGCTACATCTTTTCACTTAAAATTTCACTTGTACTGTTTAAGTATCATTTTTTCTGTTTTGAGTGAGCACAATAAAAGAAAAGCTTATGTTAGTTTTGCTTTTATAGATGTGGATTTAGAACAGCCTTCCGGAGGAGATCATCTAGAACTTCCTTTGTTATGTTTTCGGTTGTACAACTCCTATGCCTTGTGCCTTTCGTTTTACTGGTTTATGTGAAAGAAGCTTCTTCAAATGGCATACTAGTAGGCTGTAGATATAGTAATGCAAGTAGTTTTGGTTGACCTTGCAGTTGGCTTCATCATCTTTCATTTAAAAAATAAAAAATTAAACAAATCATCATTCATCATACACTATCTTGACTGCGTGGTATTTCATCCTCATTTAATCACATGTGATTACATATCATTTGGAAAATGTTATTCAAAAATTATTTCACTGCACAGTCACTTCTATGATGCTGGACATGGATGATTTTAGAATTCTTTTAACTGTGTTGTGGAACTGACCAAAAAAATGTGGTTTAGTTTGATTCCAATCTCCTGCACACTGAAGTACTTGGCCAGCTGTTTACTGTATTACTTATTGATGCCAAAATGTTATTTTTGAGCATAGAAACCATTATTTACTATTTTGGATATTAATAATAATTTTTAAGCTCATGGCCCTTTAGAGTGTATGTGTGTTTACATGCAACTCTTCCTCTGCAACCGCATGTGATAGTAATTCTTTTCAGTTTCTCCCTGCGTTTGAGAGGCATCTGTACTTTTGAGAATTCGGAGCGCCTTGCATGTTTGTTCCCCTTTCCAATTCCTCTGGTGGTTCTGTATATTTTTCCTTTTTCATTTTTCTTGACATTCTGTAGCATTGATACTTGAACGTGTTCATTGGTTGATTCATTTTCATTTTTGTTTGTCTTGGTTCTCTCTTAGTACTTCTTTGGTGTTGCAGGAACATTACGTAGACAGAGCAGCGGGGTAGATATTGAATCAAAGTATGTCCGTAGTTGATCCTCAGATTTGGAAATATTGGACTAATGGAATTTGCCTCATGTTTGTCTTTCATATTTTTGCTTCTGCCTTTGCGTGCAGGGGAACCCAAGGGTCACTTAATGTTCCAAAATTGCGAAGAAATGCATCTGCTTCTGCTAACATGAGTAGTCTTACTTCAAATACAACATCTGTGATACCAGGTTTTTTCTAATTTTTCTATAGTTGTTATAATAACATTTATACAATTGATGCTTAGCTATTATAAGATTTGGCTTCTAGACTATTGCTGTCACTGCTTAGATTTAGATGATCTCCATATTCTTGTGCAAAATGTCATGTTGGAAAACTCCAAATTGTGTGAGTGAGCAAGCACGAGCAGGTATGTTATCATGGCACCTCTAAACATGCTTCTGATTCCGAGATGTTTTTCAACCGACCTGTCTGTTTATCAGTTGTATGCAAAAGAATAATCTTTAATGCTATGGAGCAATCTAAGATATTAGCTCTAGGTTTTACCTTTTTCCTTCTATCACAATGCTGATTAGGATTTCCAGTTGAGTATGCTAATGTTCATATAACGTGCACCTATATGCTTAAAGTAGCAAAAAGTACTGCTTTTGTTCTTTTTGCTTGTTAATTCTGGAACTCTTTTTGCAGCTCCTCTCAAGCGGACAAGCGGTTGGTCTTTTGATGATAAACTTCTTATACAGACACTATACAAGGTCCTACACTTCAATTAATTCTGTATTTTAAGTTTGACCAACTTTTGTGCTCAATTATATAAATGGTTTTGCTTAAGAAAGATGAATTAATCCCTTTATAAATATGCTGATTGCTGTCCAATTTTGTCTTTATAATAGGTGTTGGCCAAAGTCTCAAAGAGCCATCCTATCATCCTCTATCTCAGGGATGTGGAGATGCTGCTTTGTAGGTCAGAAAGAGTGTATGTCTTGTTCCAGAAAATGTTGAAAAGATTGAGTGGATCAGTGTTGATCATTGGTTCAAGAATTGTAGATGCTAGTAGTGACTATAGAGAATTGGATGAAAGGCTTTCTTCTGTATTCCCTTACAATATTGAAATTAAAGCCCCAGAGGATGAAACACATCTTGTCAATTGGAATTCCCAGCTGGAGGAGGATATGAAAATGATCCAATACCAAGATACTAAGAACCACATTGTTGAAGTACTTGCAGCTAATGACATTATGTGCGATGATCTTGGTTCACTTCGGATGGCAGACACAATGGTCCTCAGTAATTATGTAGAAGAAATTGTGGTATCAGCAATCTCTTACCATCTCATGCATACCAAAGATCCTGAGTACAGAAATGGAAAACTTGTTATTTCTTCCTCGAGGTCACTTCAGCCTTCTGGTTCTATTATGTTATTTTACCTTTTGCGGTTGTCTTTGTATTAGACTTCTGCTGACTTGCTGTTTGTCATGCTTTAGTTTGTCCCATGGATCGAGCATATTTCAGGAAGGTAAATCTGCTGGAAAGGATACTTTAAAGCTTGAAGCCCAAGCTGAAATGCCAAAGGTTTGTATTTGGTTGGTGTTATTTGTTGTTGGACTAATTGAATTCATGTATGCTGATGCTCTCTCATGAATGATGTACAGAATGGAGGGGGTGTCAATGCAATTGCAGAAGCAAACCCCGGAAGCCAAACTGATACTGAAGCAACAGTTACAACTGCAAAGGATGGTGATGCTTCGGACTCAGCGTCTAAAGCTCCAGTGAGTGAAGTGATATTTCTATTATCCAAAGAAAGAATACCCCAGTTAAACAACTCAACTTTGACTAATGTGATCATTTGTTGTTGAGGACTAAATGTGGGGTTGTCTAAACTAAATGATACCATTTTTGGCAAAGTAAAATAGAATGAAATGTTGGGCCAACCAGCTATCAGACGTCTATGCAGCAGATGGTATTAGTATGACAGAATTTCTCAAATCAAATGGCAATTGGCTTACGTTGATCCGAATGATGGAAAAGTTAAAAAGAGTCTAGGATGTTGTCAAACCCTGCAACAGGGGGGTGCCTTTTGCAAAATTTCTGTACCTCAACTGTTGAAGCTTACAGCTTTTTTTGTTCAATTTTACAGGAAGTTCCTCCTGACAATGAATTTGAAAAGCGCATAAGGCCAGAAGTGATACCTGCAAGTGAAATAAATGTGACATTTGAGGACATTGGTGCCTTGGAAGAAATTAAACGATCTCTCCAAGAATTAGTGATGCTCCCTCTCAGACGGCCTGACCTTTTTAAGGGTGGCATCCTAAAGCCATGCAGAGGAATATTGTTGTTTGGACCCCCTGGTACGGGAAAGACTATGCTGGCCAAGGCCATTGCCAGGGAAGCCGGAGCAAGTTTTATTAATGCCTCCATGTCTACCATTACATCCAAATGGTTTGGTGAAGATGAGAAGAATGTTAGGGCCTTGTTCACTCTTGCAGCTAAGGTTTCTCCAACTATAATATTTGTGGATGAAGTTGATAGCATGCTTGGACAGCGATCAAGAGCTGGGGAGCATGAAGCCATGAGGAAAATAAAAAATGAGTTCATGACCCACTGGGATGGATTAATGACAAAATCAGGTGAGAGAATTCTTGTTCTTGCTGCAACAAACAGGCCATTTGATCTCGATGAAGCAATCATTAGACGTTTTGAGAGAAGGTATTTGCTGCTTTTACCATTTTCTTTTACCTAGCACTAGTAGCATTGAGCACCGTTTTCTGGTTGCACAAAAATTTGTGTCATCAGTGAATGCCTATTAATGTAATGCACGTTTCAGTCCTCAGCAGTGATTTGATTTGTGTCTGACGACATGTTTTCTCTGTCTCTCTTCTTTGATCTCTTTTTCTCTATTGGTGGTGGGGGAGCAGGATCATGGTTGGTCTACCATCTGTGGATAATAGAGAAATGATACTAAAAACTCTCCTCTCGAAGGAGTGTGTTGATGAAAGCTTAGATTTCAAGGAGCTTGCAGCCATGACAGAAGGATACAGCGGAAGTGATCTAAAGGTCCTGCTTTGGCTAGATTATTACATTTACTTTCTCAGAAGCTTATCATAATTAAAGTGGTGTGTTTCTTGTATTGTTTGAAACTATATTGATGTCCTTAAATTGCTTAATCTGGAATTGCGGAAAGAGGTGGCCATCGTGCCATAGAAATGAGGACTATACCCTCACAGTCATCTCATGTTTAGTGTAATTTGGAAAACCTTAGGGGAGGTTCCTATGATTGTGAGCAAACCTTCCTCTTTTTTTATTTTGAAAAGTGAGCATACCTCATAATGTTTGGCGTGCTTGACATTATTCACTATCCAAACTGAAATAAATGATCTGAAACAGAACTTCTGCACAACTGCTGCTTATCGGCCAGTAAGAGAGTTAATACACCAGGAATGCCTAAAGGACCTTGTGAGTACATAATCTGTTTTTATCTGTAAGCTACGTTTTGTTTAATGCCCAGTCAGCCAATTTTTCAAGTAATAGGTTATTAATAGCTTCCAATTGATGCAGGAGAAGAAGCTTGGAGAGGAACAACGTGTAAATTGCGAAGGCGCTACCTCTACAGAAGAAGAAGATAAAGAAGAAAGGGTAATTACTATCAGGGCGTTGAACATGGAAGATTTCAAGGAAGCTAAAAACCAGGTAAATGAGTGCATTCGAATTTATGACTCTTTTTATGGGATGTTACTTTTACGCTGATGGTGTTGTTCTTGAGTAACGCTACGTACTTCTGTTATAGGTTGCCGCTAGCTTTGCAGCCGAGGGACCCATAATGACAGAGCTGAGGCAATGGAATGAATTGTACGGGGAAGGTGGTTCGAGGAAGACAACAGAGCAATTATCATACTTCTTGTAGGCATAGAATAGACACGGAGTTGGTTACTCATGCGTATGCTAATTTATGGTGCAGAAGGGGTAATCAATCTAGATGTGAAAGGTGTGAGTTTGAGGATGGGTGCATAGCTGCTGATTAAGATAAAGTTAGCTCTTTTAATTTGCTAGAAAGCAGCATTGTAATCACTTGAGTGAGTCAATAATAATATTTAGATAGTTTGCCTAGTTAGACAACAGTTACGTGGAACTGATCAAGGTTATTACATGGTATGCTTCGGAGGGAATTAAACAGTTATTACACAAGCTGTATGTGTTTTGTAACTGATAATTACTCAGATTTGTTATAGATAGATCACAACCTTTTCTTATCAGAAAGTTTGCAGAGTCGGTCGTTGTTCGAACGGGGACCAGCTAACAAATTGAGGGAACTGATGCAGGCCGACATTTCCTTTGAATGATGTTCGACTGACCCTATTGCTATCAGCAAGCTACAGTACGGACACGTAGCGTGATGATGATAGTAGCGTTGACTATTCACCACCGGTTTAGGGACAGAATGAAATGAAGTGCTTTTACCAAAGAAAGAAATAAAGAAAAGAAAAGAAGATTAATAATCGTTGAATGCCATCAAACAGAACACAAACTAGTCTGTTTGATAACTCGATCGTATTTCTGGTTTTCCTATTGATTGCTTCAATCCGCGGGCAGAGTTCTCGAATGCAGAGGAGCGCGAACTACAGATTGGTGATATTATTGCGAACCTATGATGTATCCACATACGGGGGGGGGGGGGACTGCGAGTCAATATTATTATTACATTCTTCGTGCCTAGTTCTTGTCAGTAAGAGCGTTACATGCATCCCGCTCAACGAACAGCCAGCCTGATTTGAGACCTGTGCACTCACCCAACAATAATAAGCAACAATAATAAGCATGAATTCAGATGAACATTTTTAAATAAGCGTGTGAGTGTGGCATATGATGATGCATGTACAGACCCACTCAAACTGCGGTCATGGTTTTGAGGCCAACCACCCAAAATAAACAAGCTATGGATTAAAGCAGGATTTTCAACTATATTGGGTGCATAATTAACAAGCTATGGACACGCCCCCCATTAGGCTAGCTATCACACCACATCAAATCTCTCATCAGAACTAACAGCGCCATAAGATCAGTCTTTTTAAATTTAATCCGTCTTCTTGTCTTTCAATGGTCCCCTTGGGATTTTACTCAGCACCTTTTTATCAAACACAGCGTACTGTTTCTTGAGCTCCGCCAAAGCTTTCTCAGCAAACGAGTCCACCTGGTCCTCGTATTTGTCATATATCACAGGAACTGTGTGGAGCAGCACAGCAGCTGCTTCCAAAATCATCATCAACAGCATATCATTAGACCCAAACATTTATGTCAGTCATCAGTAATGATGAAGGGTTTAAGGACATTACATATGTAAAGCAAGGTCAAGAAATCACAGCAACTGCCCAGGATGGAAAAGATCCACAAGCCAGCAATCACCTGGTTTTTCAGCAACGAAATTGTCAACAATTGGAAATAAGAATGCCAAAACCGTAGGCTGAGGACCCAATAACTATTTTGGTACCAAAAACATATAAATTTTCATATGTTTCATAACAAAGACAAATCTTATCATCCCATTGTAACATAGCCTAGTAATTTTGAAAGTGCATTCAATGGGCACAACAGACATAAAGAGAGCACTATAAAAAACCATCAGGCTGGCTATATTTCATATGAGATAGGAAAAACCGTACAGATAGAAACTTCTTCAGATCCCTTCCTGATGCAACATCCCTCAAAAGTGCAAAAGTCTGGTTGATCGCGACCCTTGCATCAGATGCAAACTGTAAAACCGGCTTCTCAGGAACAGAAACTTCAGGAATGCGAGGTGGAGATCTAGTTAAGAAGACAACCAAAAAAAAAATTTCCGAGCTCAGAAACTACAATGTGCAAGAAAGACGGAGAGGGGGTGAAAAAAAAAAAAGGAATCTTCACTACGATTCTCTTACTTGTTGATGAAGGTGCTCGCATTGGACCACAAAAATAACACAGCCAGTACAATAATTAAACCATGGCAAACTAATGTGAGCAAATGGTATTCCAGAATTTCAAACAGAACCCAGATAGCAGTGGCAACACCTAGTACTCCTGCTGATATCTGTTTGTTCCTCCACATAAACACATCAGCCGCTGCACGGAAAAGAACATGTACTACTATAATCACCATCAATATGCATCAGATAACATTTCCCAATCTCCTTTTTGTTTTTTTAAATTGCCATTAGCCAATATCTATGTCAAAAAATGAAGACCCATTAAAAAAGCTTAAATGGTTAGAGAAACTTTTATCTAGTTGACAATCTCAACTTCAAAAGAAAAAGACGACCACAAGCCAAGCTTTATGAGGTCGAAAAAGTTTAACTTTTCTATAAACGACTCCAATCCAGATGATCATCAATACAAATAAACAGATAACTCGAAAAAAGGCAACATCTTTTCCAAAGTATCCTGGTACAACAAATTAGTACCGCACTTGAACAGATCGGGATCCATAACACACAATCAAAATTCCGAATCATCAGCGCGCCCTCTAATTACCAAAAACTCGATAAGTTACAAAAGAAGTACAGTTTGCAAAACATGAAAATCAACATAGTAAAAAAAGATTTCACACGCTAAAATTAACACAAAGAAAAACATCACAAAACCCAAAATGGGAAAACAATTTGCCCATTTGAGCTACATCTTAACCAACTAAGAACAGAGGAAGTAACAATTTCATTTCCGACACCAAATCCCACAAAGGAAAAAAAATGACTTCACCGAAAACAAAGCAGTTGATGTTATGATATTACTATAGTGACAGTAAATTAAGGCAAAAGGAGGAAGGAAGAGGATGGGGAATTGGTAAGACTATGAAGAAGGGACGAAAGAAATAACGTACGTTTGCCCCCACCGAGGAGCTTGTGAACGGGCTTCTCTCTTCCGAAGAGGCGAAAAACCTTAGCCTTCAACGATGAGGTTTTGCCTTCGTCGTCGGAAGAAGACGAAGAAGAATCATCAGCACCATGAACTTTGTCCCTAGTTTTCTCAATCAAAGATTCCGCCTTTGCATCCTCCTCATGATGATGATCGGCCATCCTTACTTGCTAGCTTGTCTTTTCCAGAAAAAAGAAAAAGGTAAAACCCACAATATATATATATATATATACACGATATATCTGTGAAGATCCCAGAGCAAATATAGCCTAAGAATAGTAAATACAGAGAAATCCGGATTGTGAACTGGATGAGGGCAGAGGTTTTGGAGGAAAAAGGGTGAAGAAGGGAGAAATGAAGGGGATTTTTACAAACGTACTATTATTATTATATACGAGGAGGGAGGGGTCTGGCTCTGGCTGTGAAAAGACTTGGTGATTAAGATAAGAGAGACGGGGACTACGGGTAGTAATTTCGTTGGTGGCGAGTAGTGAATGAAAATGAATCTGGGCCCTCGAGATTACGATGTCTGATTTGAGGTGAAGCTTTGCCGATTGGGCGTGCCGATTGGTTCCGAACTTACTCGAAGCTCGACTCGAGGGTGCTGATTAAGGAACGTAATGGAAATTGTGAAGGTCCTCCATTCTAGTGTCCTATATACTCCCTCCCTTTTTTTATAACTGGCGTTTAAGAAATTTGCTCTTAAGTACTTTTATCTGTCGTTGTATTATTCTCATGCAGCATTATTTATTTTTTCACAATTTTACCATTTTATCTCTCTTTACCAATACAGGGCTCTTAATTACTACTCCTAGTAATTATTACTTCTCTCTTTACTTTTGGCCTAGTAAAACAGCACCATTTAATACTTTAGTGAGAGAAAATATGAGTGAATTGGATAATTAATGAGGGTACAAAAGGAAAGTAGTGTATAGATTTAAACAATGAAAAACTTTTCTTAATTGGCGTGCAAAATCTTAAACGTCAGTTATAAAAAAAGGGAGGGAGTATATATAAAAAGGAGTTGTTGTATGACTCTTGGGTGATTTTCATCTAACATTTATAGGGGCGTTTTGGTAATGGTAAAAATATAACAGTATTAATTAAGAAAAATGCACAAGTTTCTGTTGCCTAATTTCGCCTGGTTTACCTACTGTATCCTTTAGTGGCTAATGATTTGGCTACTTTGCCATTGATTTAGCAAAGTGGGTAGAAAAGCGAAATTAATTCCCCTCAAGTATGTTTAGCTGAATTGATTATGCAAATTAAATGCATTTAAGATAATATTGGTGCATAAGGCTAAACATGAATGCTTGAATTATAACTGTAGAAAGTTTCCTCTTCTTCATCATTAAAGCTGAAGAACCATTAATTCAACTATTGCAACAAATGGCACTTATTTGAATTAGTAACTGTAGCACATTGATGAGGCCATTAAAGTGTGAGAGGTAAAGAATCATTTGGAATAAATGTTACAAGAGTAATGCAGGACCTCCCATTTTCTTCAACATTTGCTCATCAATTTGTAACGTAGGTTACAATAATGGCTATTGTTAAGGTACAAAATTGTGGATTAAGAAGGTTTGCACAATACCAAAGTTGGGTTTGTAGAGGTATGCTCAATTTTGCTCTTGCTTTCTGGCCTATGAGTTGCATAGTTTCCATTTTATAAAATCCTGAATAAGCCTTTGTGCTTTCTATTGCAAGCGGGCGAAGTATGGAGAGATTTTGCTCTTAGATTGCACTTTACTACCGAAAGTACAAGGTAACTCTATATTCCCACTTCATGCATGTCATTTATTGATTAAATATTATTACAATTATACTTGATCCATTTGAATCATGTGCTTAAATGAACAAGTGTGTGAATGATTGTTCCACTTTGAAAATTATCTTGTAGTTGATGCAATTTATTGGTTCAATAGTTAAGTGACTGAGTTGTTGTGTGTGGATAGAAATTGCCATTTGAATAGATAAACGGCTATATTTACATGCTTTTTTATTTTTGTATTGAATTCTGTAGACCTGATAATTGTTTGATATAAGTTAGTGTTTGTAATGGGGAAAATTAATTTGCTCTCTAATTATTTGTAGATGCATGTATTGATTGAAATAATGGTTCTTAGTTGTAGTAGTCAAGCAAACAAATGCTATATATAAATTTTCTATGTTTAAGTTTAGGGCTTGTGGGTTGAAATTTAGGATGGATCAAACAAACAATATTGAAAAACTTAATGCTAAAAAGCAATTTGGGAATCAAAAGGCAAGAAAAAGATATGTATTGTTATCAGTAGAAGAAAAAGATAAAATACGATTGGAACAACAGAAAATAAGCGAAAAGCACTAAAAATTCATGTTCATTTTGTTAAAACTATTAAACAAAACAATGGTGAGTGTTCCTGATTGAACAACCTAATTTTGTTTGAAAGATTAAACTTAGGGGAAAATGATACACATGATAACACCATGAGTTTTCATTTGTATTAGACATGGAAAAGGAAAGTAAGGAACTGTGCCGTTATTGCTCAAGAAAAGAATCTAGTCAAGCACCAGAAAAATGTAATGCTAATTTTGACAATAGAAAGCTTAAGGAACATATAAGTGTGTTTCACTTGATATCAAGTTATCAAACACTGTTAAGTTATTTGACCACACCACAGGTATCAATCCCCACGGGTATCAATCCCCACGCTTCGCGTGGGACTTCCCTCTAGTAATAGATAGAAGATGTACTATAAAAGTTTGAAGGCTTTTCCAACGGATCCCGTTAATTAAACTCACTATACCAACAACTAGCACCCTCTTTTACATGTATATACTTTATCAATCTAATTTTATTTTTTCAAAAAAAAAAAAGCTAATTCGAATGTTTGAACCCCATCATCTTGAATGTAAAACTCTCAAGTGTTCATTGTGCGCTTGCTAGGAATGCTTATTTGTTGCAAGGGTGTAATTAATTTAAAATGTGCCTAAATTTAAAGGATGTAATAAATGTATAAACGTAAGCATTTTCATTTCACACAACAAATCAGGTAGATATGGGATCAAAACAGACTATCAGTACGTAGTTTTTACGTTTGGATTGTTGTTTTTACATAGAAAATTATAAATATAATCAGCCACGGATTTAAGGGGGGGTTGGTTAAGCCCCCCCCCCAAGCCGCCGGAAAACCCCCTATATATAGGGGATTCCGGCGGCCAGCCCAGCCCAGCCCCCCCACGGTGATCCAGATCTACCGACTACCATCCTCTATGGCTCCATGAATGCTGCAGAGGAAGTGAAGAAGAGCTGGAAAGCCGCTGCCGTGCTGACTGCTGAGGAAGAAGATGACCCATTTCATTTTGAATTTTTTTTTTGCCCTCTAAATACAAAATGACGTCGTTTCACTTTTAGTGGAACGACGTCGTTTTGTATAATGAGGGGAAAAAAAATACATCAGATGAAGCCTTAGGGTTTCATCTGATGCAAAAGCACGCCGCCAGTGCCAAAGGGCAAACAAGACTCCAACTCCAAGAAGAAGACGCCATGCTCCAAGAACTCCAAGAAGCTTCAGTTGAGATTCTACCATCCTGCTTCAAGCCTTCAATTCAAGGCTCCAAGACTCCAACTCTCCACCATTCGGTCCATTCCATTCACATAAATCTTTTAGGTTAGTTTTTTGGTTTAAATTACAATATTCATCTTTATATTTTTGTTAATTATATGTTTAAATTATTTTTGAATTTTGAGTATCTTGATATTAATTTGATTAAGATTAATTTTTATTTAGTTTATGTTAATGTAATTTAAGAATTTGAAAGATTACATTAAAAAATTTAATGATATTAAATTTAAATTAGAAATTAGTTTAGAAATTGTATAGATTTTAGGTTGTATTTAGTTTTTAAAATTTTGTTAGTTTTATATTTGAAATTTTAAGAATTAATTATGTGAATTAGAAATTTTGAATGTAAATATAAATTCAAAATTTTATGAGATTGAATTAGAGATTATATGGGTATTTAGTTGTACCTTATTTTAACTTTTTATGAGATTGAATGTACCTTATTTTAACTTTTTATGAGATTGAATGTACCTTATTTTAACATTACTTCGTCTATCCTCTATGTGGGCTTCGGTGATTGGAATATTGGGAAATATACAAGATGATGCCACCACTTCTGACAATAGAGGTATGGCCAGGGGTTTGATTGATAGAATGAATGATTATGAGTTTGTTTTTGCATTGCACCTGATGAAGTATTTATTGGGAATCACAAATGACTTGTCACTTGTTTTGCAACAAAGGGATCAAAATATTGTCCAAGCCATGAGTTTGATTGATACTATGAAATCTCAATTGCAAGACTTTAGAGATGAGGGATGGCAAATAATTTTAGATGAAGTCAACAATTTTTGTGAGTTGAATATGATTCCCGTGATTGATATGGAAGACAGTATAGCAATCCGTGGCAATGCCAGGCGCAGTCGCAGAGGTCAAACCATCACTAATTTTCATCATTATCGCGTGGAAATTTTTTGTGAGGTATTATTTTTGAAATTATTATTTCATTACATTTGTTACTTGTTAGCAGATTTTCTTAGTTATTAATTTTATTATTGTTGTGATGTCAGGTTGTTGATTTAATTATACAAGAGATGAATAATCGTTTCTCGGAAGTTAGCACGGAATTGCTTAGTTGCATAGCATGTCTTGATCCAAAAAGTTCTTTCTCTCAATTCAATGTGCAGAAACTACTCCGTCTTGCTGATTTATATCCTGAAGACTTCTCAAGTAACGATTATTTATATCTTGAGTCTCAACTTCGAAATTATATTTATAATGTGCAACGCGATCCTCAATTTTCAGAAGTTGGAGATTTGGGAAGTCTTGCTCAACAAATGGTTAAAACTGGTAAAAATACAGTTTTTCCATTGGTTTATCGTCTGATCCAGTTGGCATTAGTTCTACCAGTTGCGACTGCTTCTGTTGAAAGAGTATTTTCTGCAATGAATATTGTCAAGACTGATTTGCGCAACAAAATGGGAGACGAGTGGATGAATGACTGTTTGGTTGTATATATCGAGAAGGATATTTTTGCAATAATTGAAAATGAGCAAATATTGCAGCGTTTTCAACGGATGAAGACTCGCAGAATGCAATTGCCTCCTCTTCGTTATTCGAGTGCAACAACTATCAATACTTCAAGTGTTAATCAATAACAAATTTTTGGGTATGTATAATTATATGTTTTTATTATTTTTATAATTATTGATTCTAAATTTTACTTATTAAATATATTTATTTCGTCACAAAAAAAAAATTTTAATACACTTCAGCCCCCCCAAAAATAAATTTCTGGCTCCGTCCCTGAATATATTTTTTTTATTATATACTCCCTCCGTCCCACTTTGATAGTCCTATTTTTTTTCACATAATTTAAGAAAAAGTAGTTAATTTTGTTAGAACAATCAATTTAGGTAGCTATTTTTCTAAAATACCTTCACATTAATTAGAGTACAACTTTATGGGAACTTGAATTAATGGTAAAAAAAGAATTAAGTCTCATTAAATGGGGTAGGTTTATAGTAACAATAACTTACATTGAATAACGGTATTTTAAAAAAATTAAAATACAACTACATTTTTCAATTGGAAAGTGCACTACAATTTGGGATAGGGAAAAAAGAAAAACAGGACTATCAAAGTGGGACGGAGGGAGTATACATATTAAATCATTACGATATATTTCTCTATAAATAAACCCTAAAAAGTAGCCATCAAAGTATTGCTACATGAGCCTTAGCAATTAAGGAGGGGGAGAATGACAAGTTATTGCGTGCATGGGCTACCTTCCACGTATATATTGTTGCATTGGGTTAATTTATGTGTGAATCTTCTAAGAATCCCCACTAGGAGGGACACGTAGTTTTCCCCCGGTCGTCCCACTGGCGATCGTTTTTTTTTTTTGGGGTCTTATTTAATTATTATTATCATTTTCTTTTCGTTTATTCTAACCCATTTCTCGTGGCAAACTGCCATTCATGAAATATGAGGGCCAGCTTCACAATTATGCCTGAGAATGTGATCATTTACATATTCATCCATTTGGAGAAAGAGACAGGGCATGCCAAACAACAACTAAATGATCAATCTGTACCCTCCAAATCGGTCTTACACAAAATTGGTTTCGAGTTTCTAGAAAGAAAGCAAGAGAAAAAGGACAACTCGGGATAAAAGATAAACGAGAGAGAGTGAGATAAGTCTTCTCAATTTCTTTGGGGGTTAAGTGCAATCCTTCATTTTAGTGGTTTGTTTGGATTGTGAATTATTTGAGATATTTTTACTGTAGCACTTTTTTGTAATGTGATATATGTGAGATGAAAAGGTAATTGGGAAGATAAAAAGGTGCGTTGGAAATTGTAATGATGATGTAAGCAGATATAATTTGACAAATAATTCACAATCCAAACAAAGCCAAATTTGTTTGCAAACCACTGCCGAACAATGAGAAAGAACAATAGAATCACACACTTTTAAAGCAAACTTCTTATTCTATTTTTTTTTCATCCTTTTTCTTTTTGGTGCCAATCAGACACATATCACATCCACATTTTTTATACCTTTTTCTATTAAAAAAATTAGTAAGAGGACGGATGAAATTTAAGAAACGAAGAAGGATAAGGAGCATTTGTCACTTTCAATACATTTTCAAGTCGTGGAGACAATTAAGTGGACAAATAAATAATTTCATGACCAAAATAAACAAAACACCTAATTAATGGGAGAGAGAATATATATTTCGCCAATGATTTTTTGTGGTTCTTCGCATTTTACCAAACTGCTCCTTAATTTTTGCACCCCCATTTTTTTTTGGGGGTCCAATGAGAGACCCCAAACCTTAGAAAGTTAGAAGGAGAAACCGGGAGAGTTGAAAAAGTCAAAATAGAGACTGATGGCTTTTGGGGACACCACTTTTTGGGCCAATACAAATGCTGTTTAAGCTCAGTGACACGAGTGTACAAGTAGCCCAATGTTCATAAGACCAACCACTTTTCAGCTTCATGAATCCAAAAGACAGCCCATTTGTATTGTCCCAAAAAAGGCCGAACCCCGGACCAATAACCCAAAAGTAAGTCTCCAATTGCCTCTGTCAGAACCCTCCTAAAGCCCTCCTTCATCCTCACTCTACAAAATACAAATTCCTTTTTCCAAATTTTTATCATCATTTTCTGTAGGAAAACCGACCCAGAAATCCAAATGCTGGTCCAAAAATCACCGGCGGTGATCAGAATCCTCCAGCACCACCTCCGCCACTTCAGCCTGGCTCCACTTTTCCAAGAACGGGTCGAAGCTCCCTCCACACCGCCACTCGAATATCTTCCGGGATTCCCAAAACCCGACCCCAAATATGCAGAGACCATCCACGCTATCCCACGGGCCAAGAGCGGAAAGATCATTAGTGCTAAAGAAAGAAAAGTTGGTCGGGTTCCCAGCATAGTATTCGAGCAAGAAGATGGGCAGCACGGAGGCAACAAAAGGCTTATCTCTGTACAAAACAATCAGATCAAGAAGCTAGTTAATCAAATGGGTCGGTCATTTTTCCTCTCAAGGGTGTATGATCTTGAGGTCCTACCAGAATTCGAGTCCGAGGAAG
Organism: Coffea arabica; assembly: GCF_036785885.1. NCBI lineage: Eukaryota > Viridiplantae > Streptophyta > Magnoliopsida > Gentianales > Rubiaceae > Coffea > Coffea arabica. The sequence goes on along the minus strand of NC_092325.1, from coordinate 44,980,868 downwards.
TAATTGAGAAAGTTCGGGTCTTGCCCAGATTGGTATGTCATGTCTTGTCGTTTAGTTGTCTATAGGCAGATTCTGCATTGTATTTTCCATATTTCGTGAAGTTAGTTAAAGAAACGACTTTTGTGGCATTTTTTTCGTAAAAGAAAAACTAGGTAATTTGTGGATACTTTAGCTGAGATTATAACTATAAGAAGCTTAATAATATTTGTTGTATAATACATAAACTAATTTTGAAAGGAATTGTATTTGGGGATTGGTAGATGGTGGCATTACTGCGAACTATGGTTTTAAATGGTGATAATTATGTTATTCTGTAATTGGTTTGGTTGACGTTCAACTAGTTTATATTTTGAAGTTAGGAAAGACAATGCTTCCTGGAAGAATTCTAGCAATTGAACTTGCTAATTCTTATATGAGGATCGGGGAAGATATAGCTGTGCGAAGTGCAGGTTATTTTTTGACTCTTTAGAAGAATAATAGAAGACCATAGGGGTGAAAAATGCTTATGATATTTGGATTGCAGGTCTGCAATTGTCGTTGTGGATAATGTTGGATGGAAAGCTGACTTGGTTGAGTCTGGGGTGTCTGTTATTCAGTCATTTTAATTAACAAAAGGAAAAGAAAATTTATATTGAATTGAGATTCTCTGATTGTGATTTCAAGCTACAAATACATTCCACTGAAAGCATAAGTAAGATCTTGGAGTCTTTAGCTTAAGCTTTTGGGATCTGAATGACAGGGGAGGGAAGTTGAATGGCCTGATGGAAGTTTATCAATTTCATTGAAAATTCACCTATTGAAACAGAAGTTGCATTTGGAGCTTTCACCATTGTCCTTCTGTTTTTGGGTTCAAATTTTGGTCATCAAATTGGCATTCCATGCCCATGGCTGTTCACTGAGGGTATACGTAACAACCTAGATCTGGCATGCAGCATTCTTGTGGCAACACATCCTTTGCTACTACATACTTCATGCTGTGCACATATACCTTAGGCTATACATGCTCACTACTTAAAAAGAAATGCGAGTTTGAAGTGATTAATTAACCCAGTAACTATCCGCACAAAAATTGGTCCTTAAAAGATTTTAGGACTACGTAATTGCCTTGTAGGCTCATGCGGTTCAAATCCTTTTTCGTGTATTTTGCACTACAAGTATTTTATTTGATATGGTTCAATGCTTTTCACTTATGTGTATCTTGACTCTATGTCTTTCTATGTGTCAGCTTCACCTGCATTCAGGAACTGACGCTGTGCTTAATGTTACTTTCATAAGAGCCCCATCAAGTGCTCTCTTAAAGGTTGATGTTCCTCTTGTATTCAGAGGAGAGGATGTCTGCCCTGGTCTGAAGCAAGGTATGAAACATCTTTGCAGTCATAGTCTTCCAGTTGTGTTGTTGCGAAATGTTTTTATTCTTTTGAGACATATGCCTTCTACCAAGTCTGATTTCTGATTTCTAGCTTAGACATTCATGTGGATATATGTACCCGAGAAATATTAAATTGCTGTTTTTTCTTTTCTTGCTTTTCGCTCAAGTTAGATTCCCCTCCAGAAGACTTAGAATTGTTGAGTTTGCAAGTGGTAAGTGTTTTCTTTGAATTTGTAGAGTAAGGCATAGTTGGTGGTACGCTGATGTTTCATCAATCTACTCTTAACATCCAGTTGTCTTAAACAAGCGGGGTTTCTTGTTCTAATTTGTTTTGATTCAATTGCTTTGCTTCTTTAGTTTAGCATCCTGTAGGTTGTACTGTTTCCTCATCTAAGTTATTTACTCTCTGGGAACAAAACACCTTCTTTTCTTTTTTTCTTTTTTTTTTAACAGTGTCATCATTCTGGCAGGGGCTTATTTGAATATCATCAAGAGAACTGTTAAGTACCTCTGCCCTCCGGATGTCATTCCTCCATATATAGATGTGGATTTGAGTGAGTTGGAAGTCGGCCAGAAGCTATCCATGGGTGACCTCAAAGTCCATCCTGCTGTAAAGCTTGTTCTGCCTGAAAACGAACCTGTTTGCAAGATTGTGGGAGCACGGGTTTCTGACCAGAGGAAGTCCAAGTAGACATTCGGCTTGCGGATAAGCACTCTGTCATGGATTTTAGGACTACTAAATACTGCACGTTGGTACTTAGGTCCTTTGAGGTTTTGTATAATCGTTTCAGGTACATTATTTTGTCAATCCATAGTATTAATTGATGGAATAGGATAATGCAGTCGCAATGTCTCAGATAGTGATAGTGGCAGATGATATTTCACATGAAAGGTACTCCCAACTTCATAGTCTTACCTATAGGCAAGCATGTCAATGAGTAGAGTTTGGATTGAATCCTTTGATCCAGATTTAGACTCAGTTAAATTTAGTTAAACCCAAATTTAAACCTACACCCTTAAGGCTCTAAAAGAAATAAGTTCAAATTCATACTCTTCTGAATTTGGGTATCCAATGGGTATCCATTATATTTTAATAAATGCACTAAAATAAAAATATGTTAAAAATATAGTTTTCAAAAAAAATATAAAAATCATATAATTTTTATTCTCAAATAACAAAATTAATTTTCAAGAAGTTAAATGCAATATTATAAACTCAAAAAAAAAAAACTACTATTGACTGTTTCTATTTATTTTGAAAACATCAATTGTATCTATGTCTAATTTTTCGTTTATTTACCTTTATTTTTTCTCCTTTTTTCTGAAAAGATTTATACTAATTACAATGACAATTCGAATTAGTTTGAAAAAAAAATGAAGTCTATTGTATTCAATCCAATAACTATAGAATATTAAAATATTTATAAATTTTCTAATATATATACATAATTATATATATATATATATATATATGGGTTTAAGCAAGATCTAATATGGATTTGGATTTGAATATAAAATATAGAAAATTAGAACCTACCTAGACGCAAGATTTGGGTTTGGATAGAGTTTGAATTTGAGAAATTAAATCTAAATCATATTCAAATAAATTAGATCTGGATAAAATTCGATCCATTGGCATACCTAACTACCAGTATCTACTAACCAAGAAAGGGAAAAAACAAAGCTACCATAAGTATATAACATAAATATTCAGATATTTAATCATTTTCTTCTGCTTCTTATGCTGGATGGAGTTCTTGCGCTATCAATTCGAGCAAATGGGCCAGCACCTACAAAGATGAACACCTACGGGAAGGTTGAGGTAACAAGTTATAAAATAAACGACAGTGCAGCATGATTTCCCTTCTGGATGTTCTCCACAGTTCAGCGAGTTCCTACATAAAGTTGCGGGAGAGCTGGAATCTTATCCTAAATATACTTGCTAGTTCTCTAATCAGCGTCTTTTAAGTCCCTTCCCTGTAAAATAGGATAGATTTAGTTATAAAGCCGAAGTAGAGTTGCGGGAGAATAGAACAGACTGCACGTAAATTTCTGTACCAAAGAAAAAATACAAAGTAAATCAGCAGAACAAGCTTGTTTGTAAAATTCTTGAGAGCTGTACATGTTTAAGTAATTGCAAAGAAATTGCAGAAAAATGGTGTTTATTGAGAGAAGAGAAACCATCCTCCTCCTCATGTACATGAAATTGGCAAAGTGAAAGATCTCGCTATAATTTCAAAGTAATATGATAAGTAGAATGATTAGCTCTTATGCTACTAAGTTAGTGCAAGATGAGAAATACTTGAATCTTCAGTGTTTAAGGACACTCTTGTAAAGCTCAATATGAGCCTTTGCTCAAGTTTGTATAATTTGTTTTGATATCAACAATATTTCTAACGTTTCCGTAAAAAAAAAAAAAAAAAAAAAAAAAAAAGAAGATCTCGCTATAATTTCAAACACCAGACCATTCAAGAAAATTGTCGGGATTGTCCATCAAGTTTTTCGAGTTCACTCTTAGAAACAGGTTTACCTTCATTCGTGTAAAGATATATAGCTTATGTGCAAAAAGCTAGATAGCAAGGGGGTGAAATGCCTACTTAAGATGGAGCTTTGGAAATTCAAACAGCTCAGATTCTAAAGCTTCAAGTCGTCAAGATACTTCATATCTAGCCCTGTGTATATTGTTGCAAATATTTATTGCCTAATGGTATGGGAAAGACGACAACATTTTCAATTGATTCAAAGATGATATTAGCGAGTGAAAAACCCAACATGAAGGGGCAATCCGTCCACAGTCCAGGATGCTCTCATGGATGCAGGATGTAGGAAACACTTGCATTGTATTTTACCAGGAAATGGAACTATCAGTTTATTTTGCACCATTTTTCGACAAGAACAGTGCACTATGCATGAATATATAGCACCAAGCGAAACAATTAATTAGGTTAAGATATAGTGCCATGCCATGAGAACTACAACTTTTCCTTTCACATAATCCAACAGCAACAATCAATGACAACACAATAACCAGATGGATCATGCTATGGACGTTCTATTTCTTGTTAACCACAATCGGACCTAAATCTCAATTAGGGTTTGTAAAAATTGCACCCTAAACAATAATCAAGGAAAGGATCGATTATGGTTAACAAGAAATGGAACGTCCATGGCATGAGCTCTTATAAATAACTATTTTGAACTTCACGAGGTTCATTGAAATGGAATCAAAGTAACTAATTAACTGCTAGAGTAGAATTTATTGCTTTTGTATATCTTTTGCGCTCTTCTGTTATCAAATCATTTTGCCATTCTTTTACGTACTTCTTTTTAGCCGTAATCATAATTTCTTATGGGGAAGATCAAGTGCACTAGAATTTCAAAAAACTTAAGTGAATTTCCCTTTGACTTTAATTAGCGATACATGCCTTAGTTGCCAATTTTTTTTTTTTTTTTAATTTCCATCAAGTAAAGCTTTCTCCATCAATCTTTACATGATTAGAATGATTAGAAGGATGATGCCTCTAACGGTTTAGTTCTCCCTAACTACTTCATTAGCTAGGAAACTCTTCATTATTTCTCATCGGAAAGATCAAGAGCTCCATCAATCTTTACACCTCTAATGGTTTAGTTCTCCTTATCTACATCATTATCTGGGAAATTATTCATTATTTCTTATGGGGAAGATCAAGTGCAGTGGAATTTCGAAATTTTAAGTGAATTTCCCTTTTACTTTAATTAGCCATGCATGCCTCAGTTGCCATTTTTTTTTTTTTAATCTCTATCCAGTAAAGCTTCTTCAATTAGAGTTTCTCCATCGATCTTTACATGATTTAAATGATCATGCCTCTAACGGTTTAGTTCTCCTTATCAACGGGTTTAGTTCTCCTTATCGAGACCATTATCTAGGAAAATTGGTGATAGGCAGGATCATTTTCATAGGTAGACATATGTTAACAATTTTAATGAACATTAACCTCGTCTACTTGCACATCGTTAATGCAAAAACAGTAAGTAACTCGCATGATCGCGCTTTCATGCTCTACTATACGAGTAAAGTTATGCCTAACTAGACAAATGACGAGTAACTTCGTTCGCAGCAAGTCTGTTTATTAGTTCTATGGTCATTTCATGAACTAGTAGCATACCTTGGTGTTCAATAGTTGTATAGTCTTTCCTCGGTGTGCCAGATTTCGTTTGTTTTTAAAAGCATAGTTGCCTGAAGGGCATTATATGTATAGATAAAACAAAATTAGTTTGTTGATAAACGATAATGGCTGTATAACTAACAATAAAATCATTGCTGTTGTCAATAATAATCTTCTTGAAATTGAAATTTTTAAAGTTGAAACTGAAATTGAATAGCGGCTGTTTTTCTTTTGTTTCTCGTTATTTTGAAACTCTTCAAAAATCATTTTGATGAGGTTATCATATCTTATCAGTTAGCTGGATAGCGCCTATAAAAGTAGCATTTGGCTTGGGAGTATTGAAGGGGGAAAAAAAGAAACACTTTTTAGCCGGAAGAAACCAAGTGTGGGAAATTAATTAGTCATGCAAACTCTTGTAGCAACTGTGCTCATTTTCTTTGCAGTCTCATCTCATGCAGTCCCTTTATCTACCAGATCCAGATGGATCATAGACGAGTCCACTGGGGATCGAGTGAAGCTCGTATGCGCCAACTGGGAAGGGCACGTCTCCATGTTGCCAGAAGGGCTAAGTAAAAGTCCCTTGGATGACATTTCTAGGCACATTTCCTTGTTGGGATTCAACTGCATTCGTCTCACCTGGGCCGTCTACATGTACACCCGCCATGCACATGTAACAGTGGCTCAGCATCTGCAGGATCTGAACCTGACGGATGCCCTCGCCGGAATCCAAAGACATAATCCTCATCTTGCAAGCCTCACACTTGTGGATGCTCAGAAGGCTGTTATCGAGTCAGTTGCCTCCCATGGTGTAATGGTGATACTTGATTGCCAAGTTAGCAAGCCTATGTGGTGTTGCAATGACAATGATGGGAATGGATTCTGGGGAGATGCGTATTTCGACCCTCATGAATGGTTACGAGCCTTGTCTACAGTAGCTAAAAGATACAAGGATATGCACATGGTATGGTTTTTTCTTTGTCCCCCTTCCCTTTTCGTACCCCTTATTCGATTTTGTTTCTTAGACTTAGTTATGTTTTGTTTTGGGTTTTCTTTACACATTTTACTGCTGACTCAATATATCGTTGAAATAAAGCATTTTTAACCGTCACAACTCGTGCAGGTCATGGCGATGAGCTTGAGGAATGAGCTCCGCGGTCCACGCCAGAATGAGACTCTCTGGTATCACTGGGTTGAGGAAGGAGCAAAAACGATCCACAGGGCAAATCCAAATGTCTTAGTACTTGTATCAGGTCTGAATTATGATCTGGATTTCAGGTTTCTCAAAACAAAGCCCCTGAAATTGGGGATTGGCAAAAAGATGGTCTACGAAGCACATCAGTACGCATTTAGCGATGGACAAGACGTTTTATGGTTAACCAAATCGGTGAACTGGATGTGTAAAAATATGATCCAGGATGTAGAGGATAGAGTAGGATTTCTGTTCAGGGGAAGACATCCTGCTCCGCTGTTTATAACTGAATTTGGTGGTGAACAGATAGGAGACAACACAGCCGACAACTATTTCTTGACTTGTTACATAAGTTGGTTAGCAGAGAATGATCTTGATTGGGCCCTCTGGGCTCTGCAAGGAAGCTACTACCTTAGGGATGGAAAACACGATCCTGAGGAAACATATGGACTGTTTAATTCCAGTTGGGGACCTCTGAGAAATCCACAATTTCACACCAAGCTGCAACTTATACAACGGACGCTCATTGGTACATATTTGTTTCCTACATGAAAAATATTCTTGGCACGCTTTCCTTGAATGGATATATCATATACTGTTAGATGGCCCGACTAATTAATTCTTGTACAAATTTAGCAGGTAACCAACTTACGTTTTAATTTCTGATGCAGATCCCAGATCAAAGGTAAAAAATTATTTGATATTGTACCATCCGCAGAGTGGTTACTGTGCCAAGGTTGCGGAAAATGAGGTTCGTGCGACAGATTGCTGGGATGCGAGTCAATGGAGCTATGAAGGAGAGGGAACCCCAATCAGATTGAAGGGAACCGACTTGTGTTTGACAGCAACTGGGGATGGATTACCTGTGGCTCTTACACGGGAATGCCTGACTGGGCAAAGTGCTTGGGAACTGGCTCAGAATTCCCAGTTCCAGTTAGCCAGCAGAGATGATTACGGCAATGACTTGTGCTTGGAATTCAACCCATACTATTCTAAAAGGATTCAAACCAGCAAGTGCATTGTTCCTGAGGAAGATGATCTCCAAAATCCCCAGGGCCAATGGTTCAAACTCATTCAATCAAATAAGCATTAGATTTTTTTTGTTTTTTTTTTTTTTGGGGGGTTAATTTCTTTTTTAGGAATTGGATTCTTATGTTAGGATGAATTTCAGCAGAGTGGTGCAACTCCTGGTTGCGTTTTAAGTCAAGTTCGATTAGAATGTGTCCATTCAGGAATCAATCTTTCAACTATGTTTCTTTGATTTTCTTATATTTTGGTGGAACTTACGAATCAAACATGTACTATTTTGTTCATTCATTATAAATGAAACATCTAGTCCACGTTAAACTGAACCGAAAATTGTCATGATTTCATCCTTGTGATTTTTATCTTTATTTTTAATTTTGGTAAGAGTCATAAACTGTAGGTATAAATTATTTTTTCCTTGTTGGTTCACTTTTAGAAGTTGTAGCCATGCATGTACTTAATTTAGAGATCACTATATTTAGTTTCTTATTCACCGGCAACATGTACTGAAATACTACTGTATTTGTAGCATCCAAAGCTAAGGCCTAGATAGTTAGTTTATGATTCCATTTTTTTTTTCATATAATTTCCCGGATATGAAAATTACAATGAACGAAGAACATGCTTCAGAAGATATCCGGCAACGTGGTCGGCGATCAAGGTCCTTACCTGTACCGCTGCTGACGAATACGCAAAAAGAAATGAAAATTAAGAAAGTACTCCTAATTGGTAGATAACATAGCATTAAGCATCCCAAAATTACCCAATAATTGGTGAACACAATCCGAAGTGGCCCCTTTGTACTGGTGGCATTCTGCCTTTGATAAGGATTATGAAAAAAATAATAATGTGTGTGATGGGGTGGATGGTCTCGTTCATTTTGGAAAGAATGAAATTTGGGATGATTTACTCTGTCTTCATCAATTTTGGAACTTGAAAGCTGTGTTGGACTTGGATGGGATCATGGGAAACAACTATCATCTATCTATCGCGCATATCATCCTCCTTTAATGAGTTTAATCAGAGCCTGACAGGTCGTTGCGCAGTAATTAATTGCCCATGGGAGAGTGTAAGAGTACGTCCCCTGCCACATTCAAAATTATAGTACTACTAACTACTTGAAACTAGAATTGAAGATTTGAAGTCGTAGTAGTAGTCTTGTTCATTCTGCATCAATTAAAATGGCCAAGAAAAACTCCTCTCATTTTCATACATTCTTACTATGGATTCTTCTTTTTTCATTTGCAAAACTCAGCAAATCGTTGCCTCTTTCAACAAGTTCAAGATGGATACTTGATGATAAAACTGGGAGCAGAGTGAAGCTAACTTGTGTCAACTGGGTAGGCCATTTAGAGCCCTTGGTAGTAGAGGGGCTGCAGAAGAAGCCATTGCCCTACATTGTTGACAATGTAGCTTTGATGGGATTCAACTGCGTACGGCTAACGTGGGCTACTTTCATGTTCACCAGAGAAAACTACGGAAACCTCACGGTCAGGGAGTCCCTTAATCAGTTGAGCCTCGATGGATCCGTCGCAGGCATTGCAATGAATAATCCTCAATTGCTGGACGCCACCGTTGTTGAGGTCCAAAAGGCTGTTGTCTACGAGCTTGGGAGAAAGAACATCATGGTAATATTGGATAATCATGTCAGTAAACCTCAATGGTGCTGTGGTGGAGATGATGGAAATGGCTTCTTTGGAGATGAATTCTTTGATCCCAAGGAATGGTTACAAGGCCTTGCTGCAGTTGCAAACCTGTACAAGGATGCTCCTAATGTAAGTAACATATGATATAAATCCTTGAACGCGGTCTGGTTACTGTAGTAATTATTAAACTTTGGGAGGAAATCTACTGAGCTTATTGATCTACTAATCTGCTAATCATATTGATCTACGACAGGTTGTAGCCATGAGCATGAGGAATGAGCTACGAGGTCCACGCCAGAACACAAATGATTGGTACGAGTACATCCCGCAAGGAGCAGCAGCCATTCATGGAGAAAATCCATCTTTGCTTATCATAGTTTCAGGTCTAGGGTACGAGACTGACCTTAGTTTTGTAAAGGAAAAGCCACTAGTACTGAATTTCACAAACAAGCTGGTGTACGAGGCGCATTGGTATGCATTTGACACTCCATGGCAAATCTGGTTGTCTCAAACCAATCAGATATGTGCACAAAGGAGCCAACGTTTTGCGGATCATTCTGCTTTTGTTGTCAGCAGCAGTAAACCTGTTCCTCTGTTTTTGAGTGAATTTGGAGCCGATCAAAGAGGTGGGAATGAGGCAGATAACAGGTATTTGAGTTGCTTGTTGGCATTTGTAGCCGAGCACGATTTGGATTGGGCGTTGTGGACATTGCAGGGAAGCTATATACTTAGGCAAGGCGTGGTTGAGTTGGAGGAAGTGTATGGGATGTTTGATGTCAACTGGGATCACATCAGGAACTCAACTCTTTCGCGCAGGCTGCAGCTTGTAAAACAGATTATTTGGGGTATGAATTATGATCACCAAACTAGTTTTTTTTTTTTTTTACAGGATTTTCCGCATGAAAAAAAAATATATGCATTTCTTTCAAATTTGTGCTAGATGACGCTGGAAACAAAATAAATGTTCATTTTCTTAATGATGCTAAATGCTTTTTAATATATATATAGTATAGTATAGTATAGTGAATTTGTTTCTATGCCATGCAGATCCAAAGTCAAATAACACAACACATTCCAAGCTTTATCATCCCCAGAGTGGCCTATGTGCCCAGATTGGAAATAACGGTAGCGTCCGGGGTAGTGATTGCCAAAGTCCAGGTCGCTGGAAACAACAGGAAGCTGGGAGTTCAATTCAACTGGAGGCGGAGGCCGAGGGGACATTTGGGTGTTTAAGGGCTGTTGGTGATGGTCAGCCGGCAACTGTTTCAAGTGATTGTGGGAACCAAACGACATTGTGGAAACTGGTTTCAAGCTCGCAGCTTCACATTGCTGCCCAAGGTGGATATTTGTGCTTGGAGATGAACTCTTCCGACTCGGTGGTTGTCACTAGGAAGTGTCTGTGCTTGGACGAGAATTCCAATGACGTTCCCAATTGTGCTGAAAATCCTGAGGGGCAATGGTTTAAGCTTGTTCCTACAAATGAAAGCTAATTTTTTTTTTTTTTTTTTTGGGTTGGGATAAAAACTGTGCAAACACTTTATTTAAACGGTGAGTAGGGCCTGAAGCGAGGCCATGTAATGTTTGGACGGTAAGGAAGGTGGGGGCGGGTGGAAACAAAAGAGGAGGAGAAACAATCTACACTACTCCATGTGTCTTAAATTAAGTCTTTTTTAAAAAAAAAAAAAATTTCTAAGCTAGTTTGGTTGTAATTTCAAGTTCCAGAGAAAATCATCACGCGAAGAGTAACATAAAATGTTTTAGAAACTTGGACCTTGTTAATTCGGATTGTTATCGTTCATCCAAAATTATTTATATTTTCTTTAAACATAATTTTCAATCATCTTTTTATTTTCTGTACATCAAATTATTATTACAGTATAATTTATTTTAGTAAAAATTTCATAAAATAGCAATCCAAATGGGCTCGCAAATATTTTGATGAAATGACAGCACATCAAAAAGGGCGGAATGAAATGCTCTTAACTTTTTGGATGGTTGACCAAAACAGAGAAAGAACAAAGGGAGAAAGAAAAGAAATGATGAAAGGAACAAGGAGGGGAAAGCTCCAAATTCCGGGATCTCCACCATGATTGTATTTTTATAGGAGTACTAAATAAGATGGCCATGATGATTGTGGAGGTCGGACGGAAACATGGTAATACCTTGAGTTGTAAAGTTTGTTGTTAGTAACCTAGTAGTGGTGCTAGAGGTACTTTCTTTTTTTTTTTTTTTTTTTTTTTTTGGAGCAGGAGCATAACAATAGGTAATTCTTTAAAAAAAAAAAAAAAGGGAGCAGAATGTTTGTTGGAGCGTTGGAAATTGAGCTTCAATGTCACCACTCATTAGGCAAATTGGAGGCTGAGCTAAAGTGGCTTTAGGATGATGGATTGCTACTATAGTGCCCAAAAAGAATTCAACTATTTCTGCGTGATGATTAAACTTTGATAAAGAATGATCCATAAAATAAAGATAACAAGACAATGTGACGCCTTTCGAATTTGTGAAATGGGTCCAAAATCCATTCCTTTAGAACATTTTTCTTTTCGGCTCGAGTCAAACAGGCTTAAGTTTTCGTGTTCATGGCATAGGGTAGCCCAAAGCTTGACCATCTCTTCTCTTCGGAGCCAAACCGGAGGAGGGACTTGGCAGAGACATCAGTTAAGTTGAATATGATTCCTGCAATCTGATGAATCTTAAGCCCTTTCCTTTACATTTTTTGTTTCTATAAATAACAAGAAAAGAAAATATGGGGAGAATGATAAATCGGCTGATAGGTTCCAAGTGAAAGACGGTGGGCTTGAATGACCCGCGGTAAAGAATTGTCTATCCCAAGATGGTAAAGAAAATAAAAAGAAAAAGGGTCCACAAGCCCATCCCAAAATGGAATGGAAATGGATAGATAATCCATCGCCGTTTCCGTCCTAATAATTAAATGTATATCCATCTCATCCATTCCACAGTACAAAAATAACAACACACTACTAATAAAATATTAGCCAGCCAAACTATAAGCTATAGAGCTATATATGGCACTACTAATTGTTGCTTGCTTTTCTGGGGCTCGGCGCATAATGAAAGTAAAGCGGCAGCTACTTTATTTTATTTAGGTTTGAATTAAGTGACTCGAGGAGTTTCGCTGTAAAAAAAGAAAGAGGGGTATCCCAAACTAGACACTCAACATTAACATTCTACCAGAATACCGCACATGTGGATGGTTAATTTTGGCATTAGAAAACGAGGCTGACCATTATTGAATGGAAGGAAGGGGCCTCAATAAATAATTGCGTCCTTTTTAGGCTACTATATGTAAATTACCCTACACCTCAAGGCACTACCAAATTCCTGAAAAAAGGAGTACTGAACTGAGAGATGTATTTTTCAACCGTCGGGTCCGGTAATAATTCTGTTCCCATCGATCTTTCATAGGTCCAGTTAGACTTCTCCCTAAATAGAATAGGAGTAGAAGTCAGTCCCCTTATGTGTCCAATTAATTGAATCTCCCTTTAGATACAGTAAGAACAGAAGTAGGGTTGACGATTGACGGAAAAAAAAAAAAAAAAGAAATGTATTTTTGAATGGCCTAAAATTAATAAATAAATGATCCATTGAAGGCTTTCTATTGCTACTCACTGCACATTCGTGCCTGCATTTGCATTGCAGCCGTATACACACTGACACCTGACGCGGACTCTGCCTGCAATCACGTGACTCTTTCTTCTGCAGCCAAACCACCTTACAAAAAAGTTACCACAGTAATTTTAGTGTACTATTATCATTTTTAACCCTCGTACCCTTTGCTTTGGCGCACCCTTTTTCCTCCACCTCTATCAATAGCGGTAGGATTTGAATCTTAAATTTGACACTTAACAATCCTCTCCTAATAATTGGACTGATTTACCATAATAATTTAATTAACAGTGAAACCGTAACAATCTCAAATCCCTTCTCCAAAGAAAACCATAAATTTAGCCTCGATAACAGCAAATTTTTGAGTTGCATGGAGAGTTGAAATTAAATATGAGACATTCAGATTATATACACAGTATAATTAATATTATTAGTTAAATATTAAATAAAAATGACTGTTCGAACTCAACCAAAATGGCCAATTTTAGCTTTAGTTCTAATTCATTACGAATCTAAATCGAAACATTTAACCAAGATTCCTGGCCTCGAATTTGATTCTCCGAATTCAATTTTGCTTCTGATTCAACAAATCATTGATCAGATTTTAATTCGGTTGCCGTTCAAACTTGAACGATAGCTATTCATAGCTAAAATCTGAGTGCTAAATGAAAACTTCAGAGCTCAACGTTGGTTTTAATTTTTCAATGAATATGCTTTCAAATTATAGTAATGATATGGTAAAACACTTCTTGACAAATGCAAGTTCAAACTTTGATTATAAACTTATTTGTTTTCCCATCTAGTACGAGTTCTTATATTTGTCGGGCAAGTTATAACTTGTTAACAGAAGACTAGCAGTCAGTTTGATTTGTTGTAGTGTCAAATGAGTTGTGTTTAGAACTACTGCTGCAGAGCCGATTCGAGAATGAGCAGTGTATTACTCGAGTTCCAACTCGTTGAGTTTTTCAAAGTTGAATTCGAACTTATTTTATTTTATTTGAGTTCAAATTTTATCATGACCAAGTACAATCAAGTTTAATCGAACTCGATTGAACTTAATCGATCTCATTCAAGTTCTCAAGATTGATGTTTTAGTAAATTATAAAATTAATCGACGCTGTTAAGGTGTGTTATAATGCAATTGATCTCATTCATAATTTTATAATAAATAATTAAAATTTTATTATAAATACACTAGTCGATAAAATTCTTGAGTACTTGAGTTTTAATTTTTATATTCAAATTTAACTCAATTAATTTATCAAATAGCTCAAACTCAGTCATGTCGAGTTCGAACCAAGCTACTTACTTGCGAGTCCGATTCTCTTAAATTGGTAAATTTACACCCATAATTGTGTTCATGTTGAAACCTATTCGAGGGATCCAATTTACAAAGTGAACCAAGTCGTGTTCCAAATAAACAAACAAATGAAGTCCAATAGATTCTTCCCCGTTAGTCTTTGGTCCTTGGTGGCAAAGGTCTCGCAACACTTTCAACATTCACGCCCGTCTTCTCCCTCTTTCCCGGTAAAAAAAGTTAATTAAAGCTTACCCTACAACCGTACTCCTCTCTTCAACCCCATACCATTTACCAGCACCCTCGTCCTTCCTTCCTCTGTCTCCTCAGTCCTCAGGCCCCTCTGCAGTATTCTGCCACACCCCTGCAACCCCCTCCCCCCCTACTTACTACCCACATTACACTCTTTCTCTCTCATTTTCATTTTCTGTCTCCCAAAGCTCTTGATATTTTTTTTTTCTTTATCCTTTTTATCTCTATCTGTAATAGGGACAATTCTATGGCGGAGAATCAGGTCAACTCCTTATATAGGGAGATAAAACGTGAAGCTGACAACAAACAATCACTGAAATTAAGGTGTCTTTTGTAGCTGACCCTATGAATTAGTCTATAAATTGGCAACCGGCTATGTCAGTCTGAAATGGGTTGGTTGGACGGACTGCGGTGCTGTCAAATCTTGGTAGTTTTGTGGTCCACAATATTCCGCATCGCTAACTCCGCATAACTACGCGCCAGTGGAGTGAAATGGTAGGACTGAGGAGCATAAATAAATCCAAGACTTCAGAAAATTTTTCATAGTTCCTCAAAATATTAAAAATTAGTGCTTATGTCCTCGGAAAATAAACCTTGCCAGCAGGATTTTCAGAATTGTTTTATGTCCTCTTGAAATGTTCCTTGTGAATATTAGACTTTACTTGTGAAAGCCTTTATAAAAATGTAAGGATGTCTCTTCATGACTTTTTTACTAGTTTTACCCTCTCAAGCATATATAAATCTTTTCTATTGTCAACTATAAATACAGATACAAAAATTTAAGTATTCATTGTTAAAATTTCTAAACACAAAGTAAATAGTTCAGTATGATATTTAATGTTTGATTATTTATATCATTTTTGAAAAAGTATGATAACTAAATATCGCAAGTACAAAAAATGTTTTGAATTATCTATTTAATTACGGAACACTTGTTATAAAATTAATAAACAAGTGATGAAAATTATGATAATAGAATTGTAACTAATATTTATGGAAATTTATACTAATGCTTAATTGTTACTTGTTGCCAAAAATGATGCATCAACATGTAGAAAAAACTTGAAGTTGAACTCTAGTTTGTTTTGTTCTTGAAAGTTGAGTTTGAATTTACATCGAATTTATTTTACCTTGTTTGAGTTCAATCAGATCCAGCACAATCAAAGCTCAATTAATTGAGCTTAGTCAACCCAATCAAGTCTCATTAAGCTCAATTCAGTTCAATTGAGTTTAATCGAGCGCAATCAAGTTTAAGTAATATAAACTAATATTTTATACAATTTTAAACAAAGGACACGATAGATATTTTATACTAATAAATATAAAAATTTTGATATATATATATATATATATATATATATATATTGAAGCTCAATTGAGCTCATTTATACTGACGAATTTTCGAGACTTACATATTAGGTTCAAACTTGAGCTCTTCAAGTTGTTCGATCTATTTGAACTCGATCATTAAGAACTCAAACTTGCAAGTAACTCTATTGAGTTACGCTTATTTACACCCTTAATTACACCTAAAATGCCCATCATATTTTTTTAAATGTTATGTTGCCAAGTGCAAAACTACTATAACCTAAATTTTAAAATTTTTTATAATAGTTGAAAGATTAATATCATGGGTACTTAAAGAAACGATTCTAGTAAAAGTACATAGCGTGAAGTTTCATTTGGTTTGCCTCACATTACATGTTGTAGAAATACATTTATATTTGGTATGAAAATGAATATTAATCAATGATACAAGAACGGGCCTATTAGAATAAAATTTTAAATTTGGATATAAGTAGGCATGTTAATTAGTAAATCTTATCTAGATCCAATTCAGACCCAATATACTTGGGTAAAGTTTAGATTTAATTTCTCAAATCCAACCTTTACCCAGACCCAAACCCCTATTAGAGAGTCATGGGTCTAGTAGAATCTAATTTTTTACTATCTATATCCAAATTCAGATCCAAACTAGACTCTACTCAGATTTATGTATAAATTACATACATATATATATAGATATACACACAAACATATACATACATGTATATAAAATCTAATATTCTATAGTCATTGGATCAAATACATTAAGATTTTATGACTGCTAAATTAAAAGATATGCTTTTAATATAAAAAAAATCACCTAATCCCGCCCATCTATTGTGTGACTCAATGGACGTAGATGAAGTTTTGAAAATAAAAAAAAAGTAGTTGATACTAGTTCTTTCTTTGAGTTCATAATATTGCATTCAACTTATTGAATGTTAATTTTATTATTTGAAAATAAAAATTATATAGTATTTATGTTATTTTTAAACTCTATATATTTGTAAAATATTTTTACTTTAGTTCTTTATTGTATGTTCAAAAAAGTATCCAAGAATGGCCAAACCATGAGGATACGTGTCTAGATTTACTTTTTCAGGCTCACAAGGGTTTCTGTATCTAATTAAATATAATGGGCCTAAATTTGGATTAAAGGAATCTAATCAAATCTTACCCGTTAACATGCATTAATATAAGTAACCTCAATACAAGTATGTTATTCGCTAACTTTTCCCTCTTATTAAATATGTTCCGAAATGATATGAGGATCATATATATATATATTCAGAAAGCGAGGTATTTAGTGCAAATAATTGAACAAATCATTAGGTTTCAATGCAAATCAACTTATAAATTAGTAAATTTTAATATAACCAATATAAATAAATTTTAGTTATATGAAATAATTAAATTTATCCAAGTAAATTGGAAACACTTTTGTGTAATTGTCTACAATTCCCTTGTAATTTTTTCTTCATATTTATTTTAAAATCCTGTCATAGGAGCATATTATTCTTTATTTTGAAAACATTTATGCATGCCAGAGAGATAAACACCTATTAGGCGCGTTGTCTGTCAAGGCAAGTGCATTTTCTTTTGACCGTGTGCACCGGTTATTACCTCCACGTTCAACAACTTTTTGTCTAGTTGTCATGTTAACCCTCTCTCTACCATAAATACGCTGATGTCAGCATCAACACGTGTCCTTCTCAAGTTTATTCGCCATATATGTGGAGTTGACTCAATTCTCCATAGAAGTTTGATCAGCTATTACAAAGTCTTGTTAACTAGCCGCAGAATAACAAAAGCTTGTATACTGGCTTTACCAACAATGGAAGCATTTAGCTTACTCAAGTACTGGCGTGGTGGTGGTGCAGTTTTCAAAAGTGACGGCCCTACTAACCTACGCGCTGCAGACTCCTCTTCCTCTTCTTCCACCGCCACCACCACCATAGTCACCGCGGTCAGTCCTTTCTCCTCAGACTCCGACTCTGACGGCGGCGACGATGGTCCCTTCTTTGACTTGGAATTCACTCTTCCAGAAGAAGATGACGACAGTGACTCCGAGGAACAAATGAAGGACCACAAAGATTTGGTCCCGAATGTTGATGAACAAGTAGAAAATGTGAGTGAAAAGGTAAAGAGTGATGGAGGAGGAGTAGAAAATGACGAAGAAGAAGAAGAAGAAGAAGAAGAAGGAGAGGAGATAAAATTCACGCTTTCCTCCAGCTCCAGCGGCGACTCTAACGATCCAAATGTCTCGCTCTCTCCTTCCGATGACTTGTTCTTCAAAGGCCGTCTCGTTCCCATAGATTCATCCTCCATGATTCTCAACGCCGCCGAAGCTCTCCCAAAATTTCATCCAGTTTCCTCCATTTTAAAATCCGCTACCAAATTTCGCGTCCAGATGTTGAACTTCAACAAATCCAAGTCCAATTCCCGCGAAAACCACAAAAAATCCGAACCCCAGGAGAAACCGGAGAATCAAGAAAGAAAACAACAGACTAGTAAACTCTTCACTGTCAAGTTGAAGGTTGAAGAAGTTCCTCTGGTTTCTCTGTTCACCAGAGATAATAGTTCCAAGGGAACAAACAGCAAGTCAATTAAGCGGAGTAACGACGTCGTCGTTGAGAATTCCACTGATTCGAATGGCCCTACAGATGAGAGGAAGTTTTCCAAAGATGTCATGCAAAAGTATCTGAAGAAAGTTAAGCCGCTCTATGTTCGCGTTTCAAAAAGGTATGGAGATAAGCTGAGATTTTCCGGGCAGTTGAGCTTTCCAAAGCCCGGAGCTGGTCCACCTCCGACGGCGGCGGAGGTGGAGTCTCCGACGGAGAAACCCACTGCCATGAAAGGGAATGGCGGTGGTGAGGGGGGCGAGGTGGCGTGCGAAGCCGCGGGAGGGAGTAATGTAGTGAAGAGCACTCAGAAGCAGGGGAATTTACAGGCTGGGCTCCGCGTTGTCTGTAAGCATTTGGGCAAAAGTCGGTCGGCGTCGTCGGCGGTGGTGACGGCTCCGGCGGCGCCTGTAGCCTCGAATCGACGGGATGATTCCCTGTTGCAGCAACAGGATGGGATCCAAAGTGCCATCCTGCATTGCAAAAGATCTTTCAATGCTTCTAGAGGTAAACGAGAATTTACCCAGTAAATTGACAGTCATAGTAGTATTTCAGTTACATGCGTTCAAGGTTTTTTTTTTAGTTTTCGAAATATGTGACTGAATAATCACCGGAAAAACAAACGGATATCAAAACTTGAGAAATTCTCAGAGGTGTTGGAGAAAAGGTGTAGGAGCTAAACCTCAAAAAGATGGTGTAATGTAGTAATGAAATGAATACTTTTATGTTCTTAATAATCATTTTAAACGATGACATGCATTGTAGATTTGGAGGCTTCGATTCTATCGCGTTCAGTAAGCGATCCGTCACATGAGAAATCGGTGAGTTAGTAGTGAATCAACAGATTCTTGATCCCTTCTGTCTGTCCCTGTTCAGAGAGAGGGACATGCAATTGTAAGGAGACCCCGTGACGGTTTACTTATTAGTAAATTCGTAGATTTATTTACAATTAATTGCTGTACTTGAGTAGGTTGTTTGTAAGTGCTTGATGGAGTAGCAGTAGCAGTAGATAAGCAAACAATAATATATTATTATATTAATTTATGTAAAGTGGTATCAAAACTTATTATTATTAATTAATGTAGTGAAAAGTAAAGAGTAGAGATGCCCTAGTTTGGTAGGCTGGTGGGGTATGTCTTCTTTGATGTAAGCGATGGCATTGACTGGGAAATGAGTAATCAATTATCACCCTTTGGAGTTACTGTAAGGATACCTAGATTTATTTGACGAAAATTCTTACTTTTGTAAAAAAATGTTAGAAAAAATTATCACCTCTCTGCTTCGTTTTGCTGTAAATATCTCAATTACTCCGGTATTTTCTTGCAAAGTTGTGATGGGAAAGGAAGGGGTATGCCAGTGATATCACGTGTTAGAATTTTTCTGTATTTTGTAAGGATGGTCAGAAATTTGAGAGCACAATAGTAGTGCTGTGCTAGCTACATGTAATTAAGGACGAATTCAAGTTGGCACCACAGTTCATTTATTAGTAAAGGGTTTGATTTGATCTTTCCTGTTGAATTTCTTTGGAACGGCAAAATGATTTTGAAAAGCAGCACTTGGGATTTTTTTGTAGAGTTGAATTTTTGTAATTAACATTCTCTGAGGAAATGTTTGATTCACGTTGAGGAGGAAAATCGGATAGTCCCCAGTTTCTTGGTGTTTGTTCATTATCGGAATGAACTCGCCGGTAAAGAAGAAAATATGTCTTCTGGTCTCTCGCTGGGGGAGTAGTTCGAGAAATTGGAGAAAGTACCTAAAACAATAGCAGTGAGATTCTTCCTTTCCGCTTCACTTTTTCTTTTTACGCCTTTCCCTGTTCCTGTCCTGTCTTCCATTCAAAGAGGAGAAAATATACGATCGTGCGAGCTGCTGCAAGTGCAAACACGAAAGGTCGTAGAACTGAAAAAGGAACGGATTAGTGAGAAGATTGTGTGGGCGAGGATGAGACTTCAGGGACAAATATACGAGATTGTATATTGCGTCTTTACCTGACTAGTCCATTATTTACAGACCACGGACAAGTATAATTGGGACTTTCAATTATTACACTTGTTTACGTAATATAATGTACGGTGGTATAATTTTATTATATTCATAATTTTATTCATGTACATCGAATCAATGCAACAGCATAGCAATGTTTTGAAAATCGAATCGGATCCGCCGGGGCTCGACTTGTTGAATCGTGATCTGGCCATGCCTTCGATCCGATTCAATTAAAAAAACCAAATAATTAATTGAACCGGTCAATAACTGGTTGAATCGGTTAAAATTGGGAGGTTTAATCGGTTTTTATTAAATATTTATTTTTAAAATAAATATTTTAGTTTTATTCATAATTCTTAATATTAAAATGAATAAAAATTATTAAACCTTTGAATCGAGATCGAATCAAAAAATTTTTTAGTTTACTCTACGGTCCGGGTTTAAAAACGTTGCAGCATAGCCGTGCGTACAAGCATATATCAAATTATAACATATGCAACGTTGCAACTACACCAAGCACAGCCACGTCTAAAACTTTTAACGAGTCAAATATTTGTTTTCAAGTTTTGATCCTATATTATAGGAATAGGGTTTAAGTTCGATTCGAGTATTAAATTGCTTGAATTTGATTCACTTATTTGTACAAATACTTGAGTTCGAATTTGAATTCGACTAATTAAATTAAATGAGCCAAATTCAAACTTGAGCTCAAGACCGAATTTGAATTCGGAGATAATTTAATTATATTTTTAATATATAATGCATTATTTAGAATAAGCTTAATTGTGTTTCTTGATTTAAAAAAACAAATAATATTAGACTAATTTATGTACAATTACTCCTTTGTAGTAAAATATAATATACATTTAATATATTTATATATGTATTCATGAACTATTCGTGTAAATTCATATTAGACTTAATTATTAAATGACTCTCATATTATATTTAAATTTGATTCATTTATTAAATAATTAAACTTTTTTCGAATTCAAACGAGTCGGATATGGACATGATCTTGATCGTAGGTTGTTCAATTCCTTAAAAGGCTCTACCATTTCCCATATTTACTAAGCATGGTCCGCGACAGGACTCCATTCCTATTGGAACTCGTGAAGATACTTGATGTTGATACTTCCCTATTCCTGTCTTGATGAAATGTACGTGGGAGATTCAATTTGTCTCCTTGTGGCGGGATTTGGACCATTTGGTTTGGGGCTACTAAAGCAGTGAGAAGGCTTTGTCCCTCGCTCCTTTGACCATTACCTTTGATATTCGTTACTGTAGTCTGGCATTATTGATTATTATAGTAGCAATGTAGCATTATCCATCCGTCTACTTGACCGTTTATATATTAATGCAATTGTTCAAGGACCGGAAAGGTAGGGACTCAGATTAGATCATGAAGAAGAATCGGCTTGAAGTTGAAGGCCCTTGATTCAAAAGTGAGTTATTACCACCGTAGGACCTTGATTTCAATTCACTTTATCTAGGACTGTCAATGGAGTAAGATGAATTTGATCTCGACTCGTTTGGCTTGAGAAAAAGTCCGATAAGTCCGACATTTTACTAAGTCTGTCTAAATTTGAGTTTAAAAATTAGGTTCGAATTAAATATGAGCCAAGTTTGAATCTCATTAGACTCAAATCCGATATAGGTCCGGCCCTTTAATTACCTATATATATAATATTTATATTTTGATATTATGTATAATTATATATCCAAATATATTATTACTTAATATTAAATATATACAAATTATAAAACACAAAAATATATCTGAAAACTCTTCTACTAACTTTTCTTGAGACCCAATATTAGTAATGCATAACTGAATATCTAACTTTTCTTATTGTTTGAGTAAATTTTTGTGTTAGCATAATATTGGTTGATTTTTTTTTTTTTTTGTCTAGAAACACAAATCATCAAACATGTTTGGATTCAAATCACAAGGTTACAAAAAAGTCCAACATTTGAAAATGTATTGGTTTATGATCGCATGTTTTATTACTATTTTTTATGTATTTTGAATGAATTAGATATAAATAGTGTTGAAAATTTTTTGATTTATATACCTTTTAAAAACTATTACTTGTTCATGTTTAGTTTTAATGTTGTAGTCTTGTAAATATTAAATTAATTTTACAACTTAATAGTTATAGTAATTATATTAAGAAAATTAATGAGTAATAAGTGAGTTTGACCTAAACTCGAATAAGACTTGCAATTTAAATATTATGTAATTTGAGTATGAGTTTCATATTTATTAATGTAAAAATTATATTTTAAAATCCAAAAATATTACAAATTAAATGAGTTGAATTCGACAATTTATTGGACCCGATTGACAAGTAGAACTTTATGAAGAAAACAAATGATAAAAAAAAATAAAAATAGAAGGGCAAGAGAAATTTTGCCTGGTCAAATCAATATGGATGTAGTACTAGGTTAAAATCTCTTCCAAAAGATGTGGTGGGTAAATTCAAGCGAGTTACTTCACCTACTTGACGAAACCCATATGACACGAAAAGCCGAAAGGAACCAAAGAAGAGCAGACAGCAGAGCTCAGAGCACTGAATTGCTGGGAGTGGTATTTTGCCTTGTTGGTGCGCGCGTGTTGGGGGAGGGTTTCTCCGGGCCAAGGACCCTGATATATATACGTAATTAAGACTTGGATGGAGGGTCCTATCAACCCTTTCAAATTAAATCCCTTCAATGCCCAGAAATCATTCTCATGTACTACTAACATATTCACGGTCCCCCGGAAATGGGAGATCTTAAGGGTGTTGTATGTAGCTCAATCCGGGGTCCAGGTCGAGCATACAAATGCACTTCTCTAAAGTCTTAATGTCAAAATTTAGCATGTTTTCCACTTTTAATTAATTCTATGAGTATTTGACTTTATTTTCTTTATTTTTTTTTCTGACAAAAAAAATTTACGCAAAGAATGTTCTACACAAATTTGATGAATCATGGCTCAAACTTCTTGGGCTGTTGGCACCACCAAGACATTTAAATCTTGGTGAGGGTGGGACTCCGACAATTTTTTCGTCGACTGCCTTTTCTTTTAGACTAAATTAAAGTAGATTATACAAATATTATCGTTGCGATAAAAAAAAAAAATATTCATGTCTCAAAAGTCAAAATTGTAGGAGCTGATCATAAAAGTACAAATCCGCCACCCAAAGACAAAAGTGTTCCATATGCCCTTTGGGAGGGAAAAACCTTGCAAGTTCATGCATGGAAGGGATGTATATATATAATCATGTCCAAGAAAAGTGTGAAGCTCTAGTTGATATAAGATCATAAAAGCAGCGAAAAGAAAACTTGAAGGATTATATGGTTTTGAGCATAAACCTCGCTCACATTCATGAAACTGTTCCTTGTAATATATGGGCATAAATAGTGCAGTTTCTAATTTGGGAAACCTCGCGTGCCTTTTTTTAGGAG
Source organism: Coffea arabica (assembly GCF_036785885.1). Classification (NCBI taxonomy): domain Eukaryota; kingdom Viridiplantae; phylum Streptophyta; class Magnoliopsida; order Gentianales; family Rubiaceae; genus Coffea; species Coffea arabica. The sequence continues at coordinate 44,956,934 of NC_092325.1, read as the reverse complement.
CCACCTTCAAACCCTTTTTTTTCCATCTTCTCGATATGGTAAATTGGGAAGCACGAAGAAGCTGAAAACTCAGTTAAACTTCATTTCTTTCAATAATCAAATCTTTTACATTTGGGTGCTTCTGGACTGAACTACTTAAATTCCCCATTCTTTGCGAAAAGCCCAATAATACGTATATGCGTTATTAGGTGGCCTCGCGTAGTGTTATTAAACCTACAGTCCATATATCAACACAATCGAAGTATTTTACCACCCGAATTGGGCTAGTCTATGTCTAGACTCTAGACCAGTGACTACTGACTAGGAAGTTGCTCCACGATCAATTCCGTGTCGTCCCAGGAGGATTATGGCTGCTTGTTGACTTGGTCTGGCACCCAACCCAATAGGCCTAAGAATTTTATTCAACCCACTATGAAATCGGGTAATTTAGCTTAGTCGGCAGGTAAAATTTACTCACGCTATTTCAATTTGCAAGAGACTATTATATTCATGTTGGACAAAAAATTACCGAAAAGGCTTTTAATGTATTCGGCATCGGCAACCACCAGCCTTTGGACCGGTAGCCACCACCAAAGCATTAAAATTTGATATATAATGCATTCTTGCCTCTCACCAATTGCCATATTAAAAAGTAATTTTATTTAAAAAATTCAAACGAGTGTATAGTGGATTCGTTTGATCTAGTGGTGGTTCAGTCCTCTCCGGATTACTCTTGAACTTTCTTAGATCTATCCCCTCCCCTTAGTGTACAATATATTAGATTATACAACAGTTATCATTTCTAGAAAAAAAGAAAAAAGAAAAAAAGTATTCTGCTTCTGCATCGGCCATAGCTAGTAGTCGTACAAATTCTCTAACCAGTCAAGAATATGATAGTATCAAAAAAAATACTCAAGTAGCCATTATTGATATCATAAGCAATGTGTTAAAGTTTTGTAAGTGCATATTTGAATGCTCTCAATTTTTGAATTTTACATAACGGAATGCATATTCTTCATTCCACCGCTTGATGCAAGCATGGAATGATCTATGTATCTTTAGGATTCTACCAAATTAATTCTGAAACCATACACCCTCAATAATATAAATAAATAATCCTAATTAATTAACCGGTGCTCAATCTAGAGGGAAACATGTTTCTTGCAGTCCTGATCCCTCATGGACTGGCTGTGGATATCAACTGTCATAGTGCAATTCATTCTCACAACAACGCGCTTCTTAATGATGTTTAAAATGTTGACTTTACCGCTTATTCTTGTGTAGCTACCCATAGGCAAAGCCCCTGCTTGCAGATCACTCCCCAGCCGGTGCACATCCAGCAGTTGATCTGCCAGAATATCCACCGTGATATTCATATGCATCGTCCGCCTCGCCCTGGCATGCCCCGGCGGAGTCATGGCTTCCCCAACCATCTTGCCACCATAATAAAGATAAGTCGTCGAATTATCTAACTTGAAGGAGGCCACGTTCGGATTTTTCATCGAGACATCTACTACAAGTGTCACGTTTGTCCCCAGACGAAAATTTGCCTCCATAGCAACATCCAATCCTTCGACCTTGACGGAGTTCATCGTCAAAACGGGTTTTTTAACGCGAAATACGGTGAAAGCAAGCACCAACATGGTCGTAGCTAGAATCAATATGAGGGCGGTAGAGATGCCACAGCATTTGATGCACCTCCTCCTGCTGCTGTAATTTTTAGTCTCCATGGACTGAGCTTCAGCTCCTTCCTCTACGTGGATCCTGTGGGATGCCGGAGCCAAAGGCTTAGCCTGTTCTTTCTCGCCCATGGCAGGAGCCAAAGGCTTAGCCTGTTCTTTCTCGCCCATGGCAGATTTTCTGAAGTGGGTCGATCACAATTAGCAAGATTTTCTGAAGTGGGTCGATCGCAATTAGCTAGGTTGCTCGCTGAAAGTATGTACCATAACGGAATCTCTTATATAATTGAACAAATTTTCTGAGTAGAGCTTTTGCGAGGGTCTGGACCATCTAACTCTCCGTAGACTCTTGATTTCGTCCTAACCGCGTACTCTGAGCATTGAATTTTGACTGCGGCAAACTTTTGGAAAATGGAAGAACTTTTGGGCTGCGGCAATGCAGTTGGACGACACGTTTACGCGCACATGCCAGTCAAAGAAACATTCAATTTCTGGGGCGCATTATTCTATCTTTCTTTCTTGTAGAAGTCTTTAAGTCAATTGTAACATTCCCTTTTGTTGCATTTTAATAATCTTATTTTTTTTTCATTTGTTTTAAATTATAATTCACATTTCAGTTCAAAAATATAGTTAATTTTTAACTTTTTTTTAACATATCCTTATTTAATATACTCTCTTCATTTTATTTTGATAGGTTTAATTTTTTTCATCCAAGTTAAACAAAAGTTAGTCAATTTTGTTAGAAGAATAAATTTAGTTTACTATTTTCTACTACAAACCTTACTTAAATTTGTTAGAAGAATAATAGTTTACTATTTTCTGAGTAGAGCTTTTGCGGGGGTCTGGACCATCTAAAGTCTTCGTAGACTCTTGAATTTGGTCCTAACTGCGTACTCTGAGCATTGAACCTTGACTGCGGCAATGCAGTTGGAAGACACATGTATGCTCTCGCGTAGAAACATTCAATTTCTTGGGTGCATTATTCCATCTTTTTTGTCTTCTAGAAGTCTTTGAAGTCAATTGTAATATTCCCTTTGTATAGAGACAAGCCTCTGCAATTAGAACAAAACGATATATTGTTAGGCTTATTATCACTTTACCTTCTAACTTTATTTTTTAATCACTTAACCCTCATGAGTAATTCAATTCAATATGTTAAAGAAATTTTGGATAAAAAATATCCTTTTATTCTTTAAATTATAGTGATACAATGGCTCTAATCCTTAAAATTTTTTTCAAGGCATTTTTGCCTCATTGTTAATCTAACTAGTATAGTCAAAAATTTTTTTAAATATATTTACCTTTTTATATATAATTAAAAATAAAAAAGTTGGAGTGATTTTTCTTCCTTTTTTTCACTTCAAAAGATCCAAAAACATAAAAATAAAAGGATTTTCTCAAATTTTTTTTTCACACTTATTAATATTAGGAAAAGAAAAAGAGAAAGGAAAGAAAGATACAGAAAATTAGGTTTTGCAAAGAGAGAAAATAAAGAAGAGTCTAACATTATCGTATTACTTTAAAATTATCGGGATTAGGATTGGAATTGAATGGTAAACAAAAAGATAAAATAATTTTAAAATAATAAAAATATTTAACTCTTTCTTATTTGTATTTTTTTTAAAAAAAATTGAGCTCTCTCTCTCCACCCCCAATCTTTCTTTATTTTTAATATTAATAAGATTGCCAAGAAGAAAGAGATTAATACTTTAACCTTTTTTCCTTGATACTAAAAAGGAGAAGAGTCATTCTAAACTTTTTTATTATTTTTATTATACAAAGAGGAGAGTACTTTCTTCTAAAGTTTTTAAAGTTGTTAAGTTGGTTTAATGATCGGATAAATTGCCTAAAAAATAATTCTATGGGGTAAATTGATAATGAGACCCATAATTAAAACGATAATAATTTTAAAAGCTAAACATGTCTTTTCACATTAATTGACAAATTTCGCTAATTTTGACTATTAGTTTTGGGGGTAAAATGACTATAATGTAACGTTAAGGGGGAAATTGATAGTGCCATTGAACGTTAATGTGGTAAAGTGATTTTGGTAATATTGTCATTGATTGGAGTTAAATTAGACAAACTTGCAAAGCTAGGGTGTAAAGTGTCCATAATTAAAAGTTTAGGGTGCAAGGTATTCAAAATTAAAGTATAGAGTGCAAATTAAAAAAGTGATACAAGTTTAGAAATGCAAAATAGAATTAGTCCATTTTAGATTTATAGTCTCAAGACTTCCTTCTACAAGGAAAGCCCGAATTTGCATCACTAAAATTCAAACAGATGCAAATTGACAAGCGCAGTGAGTTTGTTCCCAGAAGTTGTAAGTTCAATTTACCTGTTTATTCAACATTTAATCAATGTTTAACCATGATATCAACGACAATATACTAATACGCTTCATAAAAATGGACACTGACTATAGGACGGTTTTTTTTTTTTTTTTTTTTTAACGTAGACTCATCATTCGTATTTACATCTGTTGGGGAATTAATTCCAGTAAATAAAGAATATAATCCTCTGCAGATATGCCTTGCCAGTCTGCTACAGAGTAACTTTTCTCTTGCAGTCCTGATGTTTAATGGTATAACTAGTAACATTAACAATCATGCTGCAATTTGTCCTTACAACAACACCCCTTTTTATAAGGTTAAAAATTTTCACCCTGCCACTGATTCTGGTGTAGCTACTCATTGGCAGTATCCCTGCAAGATAATCAGCCTGCAGCCGGGAAACATTCAGGACTTTGGCAAGCAGAATATCCATAGTCACGTTCAATCTGAGAGTCCGACCAGCCTTGGCAGTTGCTCCTGGTGTCTTAGCTCCTCCGACGATGTTCCCATCATAGTAAAGAATGGTTGATGCATTGTTGTATTTGAAGGAGGCTATATTTGGATTTTTCACTGAGACATCGGCTATGATGGACAAATTTGTGTTAGGCCTAATATCTGTCCAGTTGACACGATCCAAGCCATCAATCTGGAGCGAGTTCACTCTCAGTTTTGGACATCTAGCACCAAAAACGGTGAAGATTAGCACACAGACAACCACCACTAGAATCAAAATCAGGGCGGTGACGCAGCCACAGCACAGGACGTACTTCTGGTGGCGGCGATGACGCTTAAATTCCACGGGGAGGCCATCATCATCTATGTTGTTCCAGTAAGGGGCCGCAGCTGGGGAGAGAGGTTCTACTTCAACTTGCTGGTTCCTAGGCATTGATAAAATGCACAGCTAACTGGGAATTAGAACAGTTCAGCTGTTACATGAAAGGGTGGTTTGAAGAGGTGGGGGTATATATCTAGTTTGCACAGATTTTGGACGTTCGAAGCTTAATTGACTCTTGATTGAGACTTTTATGCTATCGGCTAAAAACTTTGGTGTTAAACAATCGTAATATTTTCAGCATCATCTCCTTACTCATTTAAAATTGGGGGTAAAGTTGGACTTGTACGGTGGAACTCCTTCAAGAGCAGGAAGGAATTGCACAACAACTTATGAATCAACAAGTGACAGAATCTCGTACATGTTTTGGCATTCTACCATTGCGCAACAAGGAAGCGGAATTATACCAGGCAAAAAAGAAGTATACCAAACGAGGAAAGCAGCTTTGTTGTATTAATGTTGACTAAGGAGGAGCACAAATTCTTTATATCACTCCATGAAGACGCATAAAAACGTCATGATAAGCTGCTGCAGCGGTTCCCCCCCCCCCCCCCCTCTCGTCTGATCCTCGTCCTTGGCCTATTTGCATTAACTGATTTGCATAGGACGATACCAGTTGTCCTAATGTTAATGAAACTAAATCTATATCGGTTGGTCAATACTAACTAAATCAATTAATAAAGATCTTGACCACTCATCCATTGCTTATTAGTTGTTTTTAGCTAGAAGCTTAAGGTTGTGTTTGGATTGCATTTTCCGTCATTTTTCATGGAAAAATTACTGTAGTGATTTGATATATGTGAGAGAAAAATGTGATAGGGAAATGTGATCACGGAAAACGACAATATTTTTCGACGGAAACAAGCAATCCAAGCAATAAATTTTTTTTGACACCCGAAGAAAGATTTTTGCCAGGAAGAATGCGGCTAAGATGGATAATAATTGAATTGGATGATAAAATGAAAGAGATTGTAAATAGAAAATCTTCTTCTCAAAGTTGAAACGAAATGGGCTCTTTTTGTGCATGAGGGGGTTTTCACGTTGACCTGCTTCTCTCAAATGAAATGACAACATCCATAGCTTGGGCTTAGGAAGCCAATCAGACAAGCAACCGTGGGTTTGACTCTTGCCTCTCACCAAAACTTTGTCACAACATGTGACGGCCTTAATTGGCCATATTTGATGAAATCTTTATTTACATCGAGTCCCCCTCCCCCTCCCCTAGATTAGGCTAGATTAAATTATAGGAATTCTATCGTTGCGAAAAAAAAGACAAGCAATTGTGAAAAAACAAAAGAGTTCTGATTTTTTTTTCTTTTTTTTTTTTCTGACAGAGTGGATATTTGGATCAATCCTTACGGGGTTCGACTAATCCCACTCCGGCTCGAGTGGAGAGACCTCATCTCCCGAACGCGTTAACAGCGAGAGTCGAATTCTGATTGTCAGGAAGGTCGCCATAATCTAAAGAGGGAGAGCGGACCGCTTGAGCTACGGGGGCAACAAAAGAGTTCTGATTGCTCGACAAGATATCTTGGTTGCATGAGCTCCCTGACTACTTGTACTGCAGAAGCCCATGGTAGAATGAGAGCCCAGCCAACAAAATCTCCACACCCATGAATCGGTTTGGATAATATGGGTCCCCGTCATTAAATCTAATCTGAGTACTGACGTTTCTTGAATTAACACATTGTCGTGACCAAAATGAAAAATGACTCCCGTGACAGCTCCAGATTCTCTTTCATTATCTCTTTCTTCACCAAGCTTAAAATTTTTCCTCCCTGCACTTAATTCATGCCCAAGTGGCTTCCAACGTCCATTTTCCCTCCCAAGTCTGAGTTTCCAATGTGCATTAATCTTTCATCATCAGGTCAACCAAGTCTAAACTTTTTGTCCTACGATAGAACGATCCCTTTCTTCGCAAACATTCACGGCATTTTCTTTTAAACTGGGACTTTGGTTCAGTAATTAGACATAAAAACTTGTAGCAGTGGCGGCTGGAAAGGGGAGCTCCATATGATGCATCATGCCTGCCACTGGTTCCATCATCCATGTGGATGGAGCCGTTGCAAATTTAAGTGTTTGTGGGCTCACCAATAGACAATGGTTAAATGTAGTCTATTCAGGCCCCCCCTCTTTTCCGTAAAATGCATCAAGTCTAATAAAGTTTTCCAGCGTATAGAAAAACCTGATTGATTTCAGTAAAATGCGACACTAAGTAGAGCTTGCTAACAGACATCCATTGTTGATAACTTGTTCCTCAATCATCAAAAATTATGCCACTAGATTGAATGATACAGCACAGATATAAGCAAGCTTGTGTGTATGAACTATGTTAAATCGGGCCCTAGGCTAACATTTTCGCTTTTCGGGTGAAATTGGATTTGCAACAAAATTTGGCAAAACAATTCTTTACAACCTACACCACTTCAAAACCCCCCCCCCCCCAACTTTTGGCAGGCTAAAAATCCATAATATTGACCTGGAAAATGTGCAGATATTCATACTATCAGGTTCCAACGGCACTCTGTGCAAAACTGAAATGCTCTTACGGGTGCTGTCGGCTGAACCATATCAGACTATCTCCTGCAACTAATCTGTGCCGTGCCCGGTATGCATTTGCCAAAATTAGATAGTGACATCCGGGCTCAGCCGCCAAGCCAGGTACCATAATTTATACTTTGCCGTTGGCCTAGAAATTCCGTTTTATTCTGAGGATGTTCAAGTATGTGTCGGCATTTTACTTGTGTATAGACATATTCAGTTACAGTTCTGGCAAGAATGCTTATTACATCTCGCCAATACCTAGAAAGTTTTGCCTATCCAAACCAAATCTAAGTTTAGCGGACTCGAGTACTTCCATAATTTCTCGACGCAAGATTCTTGTAACAAAGAATTGTTACTTACCTTTCCCAAAATTTAGGAGCAGCTAGCTTTTAACAAGTCCCGAGTTTTATGGTTTGTATATCCCAAAGACCATTTTGACACTTTACGGCAAGTTTTTTTTTTTTTTTTTTTCTGAGCGATAAAGCTAGCAATCAGGCTTCAAACATGGTCATATTTAGTTAAAGAATCTATCGAATTCGTGTCTTGATTTAGTCTAATTGTCCTTGACTTGAATTTTCAGGACGCCTCGTGCCGTAATTGGATTTTGACCGACTTTCAAAGTAAAGAGAACAACTTGGAAGCTAGAGAGGGCAGAAAACAAAGAGAAACGACTTGGAAGAACAAGAAAAACCCCATTATCATGGGACCAGGTGCATCAAGAATGCACTCAAAAAGAACCGGGTAAACTTTTGTGTCATTATCCCGCTTCATTATAGAGCAATTAATGTTGCATTACACGTCAAACCAAAGCAGCTTTCACCACCATTATACTAAAAAATTGTACAGATTGAATCTCTATTTGGATACTCTACTCACTCGTTTTAGAGCATGTACAAGAAATAAGGGGGAAAAAAAAGAAGAGAGAACCGTCCCGTGAAGATTACATGCATCTCAGATCCTGGACTGCTTGGCTCGTCAAGTTAAGACTCATGGTACAGTTCATGAATGAAGTTCTACGCCTAGTAAAATGCTTCAACACACGAATTTCACCCCTAAGATTAGCATAGCTGCTCAATTTCACCAACCCCGAGCCCATATCACTGCTAAAATTCTTGTTCTCAGCTAAACCATTATTGGCTTTTACCTGTACAGCAACGGTCATTCTCTCGGAGTTTCTGCCCCTAACAAGCCCGCTTTTACAATACGTCATCCCGAGAGTGGTGTTCCCATACACCACGCTCGTGCTGCCGTTGTGAAACGTGAATCCACCGAAGTTCTGATTATAAATCTTCACTTGTGCAACCATAGTCATGTTCAGTGAAGCAAAATCTGGAGCTGTGTACTTGAGATTCTTTATCTCCACCAGCTCCAGCTTAAGCTTAGGGGCGTTGATTCGCAGAACTACTAATCCGAAGGCTAAAGAAGCTATGCTTAGTAGGACGAGAAACAGTAAGAGGTAGACGAAACATTTGCTGCTTCTTCCGTGCTTGTGATGAATGACTTTTGGTTTTGTGGTAGCCGTAGCCCCCCATTCTTCATCACTTCTCCGGTAAATTTGTGGCGGTGCTAGTGGAGTTACGTGGCTTTCCTCCGACATCTTGTGGAGATAGCTTGAAGATTTGAGAGAGGAGAGGAGTTTTGGAGGGCTGTCGAAGGGTGTATGCGGCTAGCTAGATCAACAGCAGTATCTTTTGATGGGATTTGTGCTCCTGTCGGCCTGGGAAGCTGGATGGACGTATTTATACATAGCAGGTCTTTTCAAGTAAAATCTTGTTATAGGAGTATATAATATTTAATATACAAGGCAGCATTTGACAAGTTGAAATGGCCATCATCATTCACCGAGTTGATTGATTTCTTCAAATTGGTTAAATCAGAATAAACAACGATGATTGAACAAATTGGTAATCAAACTCGATCACGTTCGCTTTTACCGCAGACATCAGCAGAGTGTTTTTTTTTAAAGACAAGGTCCACCAATTTAGAATCATTAGTATTCTTACTCGGATTGGAATGTTACAAGATAAGGGCAATCCAAGCCCTTAAAGAAAAATAAAGATGATCTTCAACCCCTTAAAAGTTAGCAAGTCAAACTGGAAGTAATTATTTAATTATTAGTGTTTTTATTTTCTCATTTTAACACACGCCTTTAAAGGTGTTCTCAGTTGATCAATTCATATACTCAAAACTGCCTGCTTTCTCTGCAATATCTTTTAGTAGGGAATCCATTTGAGAAGAGTTTGAAGAATTTATTAATCGACTCTCAAACTCCAAAGAGCCAAAAGAAAAAGTTAAAACCTTCTTGAATCTGTTGGTGTGGTGCCTCCTCGTATCGCAACCTTCCCTGCTGCCATTTCGAATTCAACTGATTTTTTAAACTTCAAAAAACAGAGAGCTTCTTTTAACCGTTATTGCTGCATGCTTTTGCCCTTTTTGTCTCATCTCTTTCTCTCTTTTTCATGTCGGAATAATTATATTTTTTATTTCTTTTTTGTTCTCTATGCAAATTGTGAGGTACAGTTTGGGCTTGGGGGCTAAAATTAAATCGGACTCACGAAGTAGACTTTGGTTGATCGTTTTGAACTTGTCGTGCCACCTAGACCAGAGAGACTTGACTACAGCCCAGAACAAACCCAGCTCACCATCCAACAATGCAGGCCCAATAGTTTAATCGCCAAAGCCGATCAAAGAGAAGTACCCATGAGTGCGTGTCGCTGGCCTGTTGATGTGTGGATTAGGTGTTTTTAGGGATTCTTTTTTTAAATCTATTACATTGTAGCATTTGCCTGTGAAAATTTTTTTATTGTAGATGTATTTTTTAAGATATTTGTAAATTTTGAAATTTTATTTAGGTATTCTTAAAAAAAAACTATTGTAACACTCTATAAATTGCTTCCTTGTCATAATTAAGGCTGAGTGGTAATTTTAAAGTTTTTATTGTGGATTCACCTTCTTTACCTAGTGCAGTATCCCGTGCTCTTATGATATCAAATAGTAGAAAAAGCATAATTTAATAATGCCTGATTTTATAGCCCCCCCCCCCCCCCCCCCACAACAAACATATCAGTAACTTTGAAACTTACTGCTCTAAACAGCAAAGGAAATGTCCTGATGATCACCAAACTGCTTTATATATATATATATATACACATGTATACATGTATGAATCACCGCAGAGAATCTCATTCTCAATGGTGTCACAAAAGTTTTTGCAGCTGTTACAATATCAAAAGTTCACAAGATGTGAAGGTGGAAGTAAATAATAGTAGTTCAAGACCAAGAAGAGTTCAAGTGACTGACAAAAACTAACCTAAAACGTGAATTTCATAGTAAAAACACAGAGTGAAAAAAACAAGGATGAGGAAGCATTTTCACAGGCAGCAGACGAGCTAAACAAGCTTTTTACAAAAAGAATGCTCTTGAGCAAAGCCCTCACTGGCATGTGAGGTCCTGGACAAAATTTGTTGACAAATTAACCGACATGGTACAATCCATTTCTGCAGATTTTTTCTTCTTCAACACCAGCAGGAATTCGACTTTTCCAGTCAACTCAGCCTTAGCGTTCAGTTGCAGCAGTCCAGAATTAGAGCCACCTCTGCCAGAGCTTGAAGGGCTAGTAACATCCACAACAACATAGTATGTCTTGGTGGATTTCAATCTGGCCCGCCCATCAGGGATCACAAATTCTCCCACCGATACACCTCCTGAGGTCAAAGTAGCTATGCTGCTATCAAATTTGTAACGCCCAAAATTAGTATTCTTTATCCTGACTTGTGCATTGAGCCTGATGTTGTCATTCCCTTTGGTGATGACATTGATGTCCTCCAATCTTACTTTAGGTGATTTTACGCGCATCACCACCAGGGCAAAAACAAGGATGATTATTGTCTGAAATACAGCAAACGCAGCGATATATGCTAACCTTTTCATTCTTTTCTTCTTCCTGAGCTCCATGGATTCATAGGTACCTGATTCTTGAGCATCACTCCTGGGCACAATAGTAGATGGTGCCAGTGGGTACACCTGCTGCTGCTGCTGGTATTTTTCAGCCATGTTTCTCACAGGATTTTTTTTTTTTTTTTTGGTCGCTTCAAACTATCTCAATTTGTCTTTAATGGAATGGAAGAAACTTACATAGGTACCATTGTAGTACTATCTATGTATGGCACTTTTTTCCTATTTGTAGAGAGGAACGCCTTCCTGGAAAATGCAGCAGCAACGAAAATTTGCAACATATCGCGTTGTGTGATCGAGACTTTTGCTTCAAATTTGACAATTAGAGCTCTCCAAGACATTTTCGTCTTCTACTTGTAGGAACTAAGATAAGATCATTGATTGTATTATTCAGCTTAAGCTTTGATTTGGTCCTTTTTACCTTCGAGAAGCTATGACTTTCTTGTGCCCGCTTGGGCGGACGTGTACCACGAGATGACGTAAAAGTCTAAAACGCGCGATTTTACACTCATTTCCAGCAGCTCTTTCGGACTCGTTACAGCATATGGGGTTCCTTATGGGAGTATTGTAGTGCTAATAGTGTGAGTCCGACAAAGGAAAAAACTACTAAGACTAACTTAGTCCATCATGAGATCAGGATTCAAACTCCACCCCGTAGGATCTAGTCAGGTTTATATACCTGCTAACCCTTTATATAGCCTATTTAGCATCCCATCCACGTAGAGCATAACAGATTAACTTATAGAATTGTTACCGTTGCAGTAAAAAAAAAAAAAAACTTTAATCCATCAAAAGTATGCATCGGCCTAGGACTCAATAGGTGTGAAACAAGCGTCTTCATATTTCTTACAAAGTTTTTTTTTTTTGGTACTTTTATCAGCTTTTCATGCACAATTTGAGTTTGAGATCTAAAATTTTTTGGCACATTGAAGGTATGCCAATTAATGGGGCAAGTGGATCTAGAGAAAGTTGTTGATGTCTTGACGAGTGGGCCAAGTTTCTTTCTTGATCAATAGCCTACGCAGATGTTGGAAATTTTACGGAATCCCAACCAAATGGAAGAATAGAACCCGAAAGTCCAAGACAGGATAAAATACATGGTACTCCATCAAACTCCTCCTGATAAGAGCCATGCCTCCAGAGCTTGGGTAGGTACAAAATTATTAGTACGTAATTGGATAATAAGTTATATATACAAATATATATGAACTCAATTTAGATGGATGATTCAAATAAATACTTATATTTTATGCTTTTTGAAGCCGACACCGAGCTTTGATTGTGTAAAGCATAAAACATGCTTGCATGCCTACTGTTTAAATTTTCTCGTACTCAGCAGTAGGCCAAATCCTAAAAGAAGAGAATTTTACCAGCACCTTTACTCCATATTGAGTTGAGAACGCCTAGCTAATTCTGAATTTCTGATTGACCCCCAAAAAAGTAAAAACAAGCATTAAATTCAAAACAGAAAAAAAGAAATGTGATGCATATTTTATCTTTTTTCCTGAAATGGAAAAGATTACTCTTTTTCCTTTTATGGATAATGGATCACTTTCCTCTCTTCGTCTGGTCCTAAGGAATCAAAAATTTGTGCGCAGAGAACCCACGGGCTCAATTTGAAGATTGGGCCTACCCAGTGTTTTCAGTATTGAGCCTGGATTTACAAAGAACGAAGCGGAAGAAATACAGTACCATTCATTCTGATGTAAACAACCGAGAATATACTTTATTTTGAGTGGGCGCGAGGTTATCTAGAAGATGTCAATCTCTTCTTGTCAAATCAAAAAATAATAAGTTGTTTAGAGCGTCTTACAAACTGCCCATCTAGATTTGGTAACTAGATTTGAATATACGACTTTTATTGAAGAGACGATCTCACTTTACTAATTGAATTAACTTGTGTCGCATAAAAAAAAAAAAAATGTATTATTGCAAAGTTATTCATAAATACTGCTACAAAGTAGGATGGAAAGTTAGTGACGCTAAAGTGTAGGAACGAAAAACACCTAAATGCATGAATGACTGTGGTAAGACGAAAGTTCATAAATTATTGCAAAGAAAAAAGATATTGTTTTAAATTGTCTACGGTAAAATTCTAAGCAGCTAAAGCTAAGTAATTATGATCCTAAATTTCTAATAAAGAAACTAAAAGACTAGCGGCATTGCCGGCAGCGGGCTCTAAAAAATTTGAGCTTTAGTCTTTAGCTAATTTGCAATTTGTCGGGTACAGATTGCTGACTCTGGCTCCTCTTCTTTTTCTATAACAATTTTTTTTTTTTTTTTTTGCACTAACTAGCAGTAAATAAATTGCCAGACAGGAATGATTAATTGCACATGCTAATGTTTCAGAAAGTCCTAGGGTCAAATAATCAAATGAGGTGGCCATTAATTGGATTGTTATAATGCTAGCTAGGCACAAGTGTTTTTTAAATACTAACAGAAAAGCGACCTTAATGTTTCGTGATGGATTTGCATTTGACTTCGGATGGAAAGGACCAACATGTGATGAACTCAACAGGCTAAAATCAACTAGACAAGAGTTTTGTAAGCGCGATAACTAGATGAGGAGTTAAAGATGGTCTAATGCGATGGCTTGAAATAGTATTAATCACTGTTCAAAATTGCCCGGAACAGCCATCATTCCGCCAGCAGCAGTAAACCAGAGCTGCACAAAAGCGAAAAGGGTGTCCATAAAAGAGCTTTTCAAGTATGTGGAATGCCCAAACATTCCTTGGTATAAATTGAATTCAGTTTTATTCTTACATACACTTTAGTATCTCTAATCGTCTGAGGAGTGTGGAAGACTGATGCTATTGAGTGAGTCTCATTTACATATTGTTAATTATCCTACCTAACCTTCTTGATTTCAGCAAACATGCAGTACCGGTAAAAAGTGTGTCATCAAGCTTAGCATTCTGACAAACAAGATAATGAGAAAAATTGCAGCAGACACCTACATCAGCATGATCTTCTAGGATTCCCTGAGGAGCCCACCTCCAAAAAATGCAATAGTTCAATCGGCAAGCCGTCCACCCCAAACTCTACAAATCCAGAAGACCTGCCTCATCTTCACCTAAAAATTGTAGTGGCTTTTTTTTTTTTTTTTTTTTTAACATCACAAAGGTCACGTCTCCCTTTCATGCTCAATTATCACAAAGGTCAACATCTTTTAGCTGTAATGCATTCTCAAGTCTCAGTGATCTCCATTGGATGTGAAGGCCACCATCCTGCGATTTTCCTTTTGATTCTGCCACGTGCATGAAACACAACCTCTACCGCCTGATTCAAATTCAATCGATCTCACAGCCAACCAGAATCATTTCTGGTCGTGAGGATCTACTTTAAACAAATGCTGCTAAACCATCGTTGCCAATGTACTTGTATATCTCTACTTTTTCTCTTTTTTTCAATGAATTTTTTTGCTGCCCTAACGCAGAACTGTACAACATTTCCTGCCTTCTTTATGCCTTTCCTTTTCTGTCGTTTCACCCTTCTATAGTGCTCCAATCGAGCATCAATGTGGTAATGATGTTTAGTCAACTAACTATCTGTTGACACATCTTTCTTGGTGTTTCAGCTAAGATCGAAGTACTTCTTCTATGGCATAATTTTATCTTTACGGCATTCTAAAAATGCTCTTTATGGAACTCGAATTTGGTTGAACCCTTCTGGTTGTACTCCTGGCAAAGCTTACCTAGTTCTTTGGCCAAGACTGGAGCCCCACAATAGAAAACTCCTGTCCAGATAATTAATTATGATTGCGATACACTGCCTAACAAGAATAAAATTCTGATGTTTAGGTTCAGAAAAATGCACTTACCTATCCTAGCATTAGCATGCTTGGTGCAAATTTTAGATAGTACTTTCTTCCAGTTAGGCCTTGCAAAATGTGTTCGCACCTGTGAATAGATAATTAGAATTAGTCTTTTTCTTAGATAAGCACAAACCTCGAATTTTCCATCGCCATATCTCTTTGGGACCATCAACCAAAATGAGAAATTGACCATCAGTTCAATTCAGCCGGTTCAATTCCAAAATTATAGATATACTGGCCTTTCTACAGGCATTTGGGGTATGATAAAAGTACTAATACTTGAAACATCTTACCCTAGTGCCAGATACGACATCAACACCGTTTTTAGCATGATTAAGTGCCTGAACCATGGTTATGAGAGCTGAACGTGCATCGCCTTCTTCATATACACTGGTTAAGTAGTTATGCATCTCAATAACGCCCTAGAATTCAGAAGCAGAAACATAAGTGCGTATGATCTAGAATGTCTTCTATTGATACAGAAGACCATAAACATCGCATTACCCTTTGATCAAGTTCAGCAACTTCATTCATCACACCTTTAAACCAATCGAATGATCCTTGTTCCCTTGTCACCCAGTAGAAGTAAGCATTAGTTGTCCTTAATGTCTTCTTGCGTTTTCCAGAAACCTTGTCAAGAGAGGGAGATGTTGTGGATCCATTAATCTGATCTGAATGCCTACTGAAGTCTGTAACTGAATCCTGAAAGTTAGGAAACTGAAATCAAGCTCATGTATGAGTAAGAACATTGTGCAGAATAATTAATATCATGCAAGAATTTGTTAAAACATGGTAGCATGTCTCAGTATTTGCAGAATGATGGAAGTACTGCAGATAGTTCATCTTAGTAAGAACATAGGAACTTACGGCCTGCTCCTCCATCTTGACAATATTGTTGAGTAAATCTTTTAGGATACTGATAAATGGTGTTGCTCCTATCCCAAGACCAACAAGTAACAGCACGTCATACTTCCAAT
Organism: Coffea arabica; assembly: GCF_036785885.1. Lineage (NCBI taxonomy): Eukaryota > Viridiplantae > Streptophyta > Magnoliopsida > Gentianales > Rubiaceae > Coffea > Coffea arabica. The sequence goes on along the minus strand of NC_092325.1, from coordinate 44,940,822 downwards.
AGTCTTGTGCTGGAGCCCCATATGGTCCATCAATTAATAGCTTTGGCAAACTAAGATGCACAGGAATATATTCAAAAAGGCAGTTACAGTACTGTTTTGATATAAGGAAACCAAAATTATGACAAAGTTGGCAGGTAAAAGAGGTTAGTCAATTCTATCTGACAAACTTGCACCTAAAGAATACGAATTACTTACAAGTAGCATTTAGTAAAGAGATTGTGTCAAATTTATTTATAAAAGCAGCATTTGTTAATTTGAAGACATCTACAAGTAGCTCCAACTACTGTATTAATTAAGGACATATACCTTCTCTTGGTTGTCTCATCTGCTCTAAGCAGCCCACTTTTCCCAGCCATGGGAGGTTCACAAGCCTCTGAGAATACCCTTTTAAGTTCTTGTGTCCAATCACCAAGCTGCCGGATATGAATACTGAGGTAGTCATCTCCAGGAGCTGAAGTAATGGAAAATGGATGCCTGTATATCGAAACATTAAAAGGTGAATTGAGAAACTAGGAAAATTACATTGTTGGACATTGATAAAGATGAAATAGACCGGGCTAAAGAGGCCATAAAATGCATCATATTGTGCAGGCAAAATTTTTTGCTTACCATTCAAATGGAGAAACAGTTGGGCATTGGACAAACATGTACTGTCCACTCTTATATCGAAATTGAGGAGGCTTAGACATTTGCAGTGTGAGGACATTTCCAGGGTAAATTGCAACCTGAAAGGGTAGAAAGTTGATAGTTTTCATTACCCTCAAAATGAATAAGAGTAGGCTTCTATGAAAGAACAGCAACAAGAATCAGGAGAGTTTTTCTTAAGTTTGCAAAACTTTCAGTTGTGGCCATAAAATTGAGTTCCTCTATTTGCATCTCCAATTTTCTTATTCTTCGTCAATTTGAAATGAAACCAGCCACTAATTTGACAGTTAAATCATGCACATGATGCCTAGCTTCAGTTTTAAGTAGAAAAGAAGCCTTTAGAATTGGTATTCTCATAATTGCATGAACAAGGCTAGTATGATACTTGAGAGTTGGCTATTAATTGACCTTTAGAAGTCGGACAGGATAGAATCCTGAGCGGAAGAATCTAAGGGTCCTTTCCCCTGCATATAGAAGTACAGGAACAGCTAGAAACATCCATGTCTGCAAGCAAATGAGGAAGTCCGTTAAGCTAACTAAAATGGAATTACCTGTAATTTGATTTATAGCAAAAGGAAATCAGGAGTTAGCAACTATACCGTTTTAAGGTACCATTTGTGCACAAGGTAAAGGAAAAAGCCATGAATGATGAGCAAGATGTAAACAACCACAAACAGGTGATGTGAATACCAGAAGGCATTGAAGCCAGTAAGCCTGTCAAAGGGCTTGGGCAACTTAACAAGGCTCCGCCTAAACCACCGCGTTGCAAGAGTGAAAGCAATTGCCATGAAGATAAGCATCAGAATTCCAGTCACACCTTCAATTCCTCGTACCAGGTCCAAATATTGGGGCTTATGTTGCCCGAAGTCATTGAAGAAATAATGAGCATAAGTTTCATCAGTTTCATTTATAAGCCTGGGAAAATCACATGCAAGGTGGTTTCCAGCATGGAGTATGACACCAATAACAATGGCTGCTGCAATGGTCTTCAAAGAGAACAAGAAAAGTCAGGATTTTACATAACCAACCATGATAAGCAGTGCAGGTTTTAGAATATCCTATCATACGATACGACAGAACAAAAAATTCATTTTCGTTGACTGGTGCAGTAAATCTTGTCTAAAGATTTGTAAGAATCAGTTGCGCCAAGGTTCGCATAGAAATGCCATGAACCTAGTAGGTTGCTCTTATGAGTCAAACTTTTGAACATCATGCTCAAATTTAAAGGCTACATAACATAATTGGATGTTTTAATATATATCACTCCCAGAAGTACTTTTGAGAATCACAATAATCATTGATGGAACGTGGATATCTAGTGATGAGGCATGAGAACCCATGGATTCTTGATGCTGTCTTACCACCAATCATCTACAAGTGAAACCACTAGTTTTCACTTGGTATAACTTTTAATACTAATTTGACAAGTTATCAATGCTCGTGATACAAGTTATTAATGCATCACGGGTGTGGATTTAGACAGGAAGGGCGTGAATTTAGTCATCCCTAAATTGCATAAATTCTTATTTTACGCTACCTTCTCTTCTCTTTTCACAAGAAGGAAAAACTTTCAATAATCAAACTGCAAGTAATTTTTTCGCGATATTAAAAGTCTTTCTCTACGCTGGACTACAATTGAAGTGCATTATGCAGTACAACAATCTATGGCTAAAAGGACTCTAGAATGAACTTATCTCGTCCAATATGTCACACAAAGCCAGCCATCCATCCTTTAAGTCGACTGTAGCACGTACCTCGCTTTTCCGTGGCCAACATTTAGGGAACTTTTTTATGGTACCCACTACCCAATAATGTTATGTACACATAATAAATATACACCATCCAGTTGACTATTTAAGCCTTTTACAATGCACAACTTTGCTACATATACAGTTTTGATTAACGGATTGATGTCTGCCAAAGCTTGTTTTTATGATCATTTGTTAAGTTAATTCGAGTCCCTTTTTTTTTTTTTTTGGAAGTGGTCAAATTTTGCTTCTTGTGAACTAATCAAAGCGAAGGCAGACAGAAGGTATATCTATTGCGATTCATGGTTGACGTCAACGGATCACGCTGACTTATTCATCATGTATCTCAAGTGGGCCCAAGGATTAAGGCCTAAAATAAAACAAGCAATGAGGAGGAAATTTTCCTTTGTGAAAACTGAAAAAGTGAAGCCGAGTCAGTCTCAACTCTTTTTTAACTTACCTTGTGGAAGTTGATGTTGTCGTCAAAGGGCACAAGACACCCCAACCTGGTGGACCTCAGCCACGTAATGGTGTTCCTGCACACAGGCAACAGAACAAGAGCCATGTTGAATTTAAGCGTCTCAGCCGCACCTTTAGCCGTGAGGAGACAGTAGCCCATGACCTTAAATGCATCCTTCTGCTTGTACTGATAAAACTTCCAAGTGAAGAGTCCAACCATAATCACGAACCACAACGTCAGAACCCAAATTCTCCTCCAATTTTCTTGCACGTAATAAACCAATTTTGTGCTCATAGTTCTGATGGGGCCTTTTTTCCTCAGCCCTTGTAGGTTCTGGCTCAAAGCTTGGCTCGTGTAGCTCAGGGCTTGGCTGTAGCTTAAATACGTGTCCTTTTGAAGCAGTAGTGTTTCCAGCTGCCACAACTGCATCATCATGAAAACCCAACATGCAAGAAATATATATGGGATCAGAAGAAAATCAGATGAATCATCAAATCATGCTACCCACGCCACCAAGGGACAATTCAACATTTCACCTACTCGTTACATTACAATACATTAGTGTAATCCAGGGCCACAGCTTGTTGAGCACGTGTTTCTGCTTAAAACGCGCGTTTCAAGTCAAATAGGGGAACCCAACAATGGATGGATGGATGGGATAAGTGGTGCCTGGACCGCAAAAGCGGTCGCAGGGGAGGGTAGCGTCGATAGTTTTCTGTAGAAGTGGAATCAAAAGTACATCTAAAGCACTACTGTCATTTTGCACCACATAGTAATTTCGTGCGTGCAAACGTATAGTAACAGTTATCAAATACTTTTACTGTGTAGGGAAAAAAATATTTTATTCTAATCATATAGTCATACTCTCTGTTTGATTACAATTTCATTCTAATCAACTTGATATGGATCATGTTTGAGAAGGGGTAAAAAAAAAAAAATTAAAAGACTATCACATGAAATTTATTGCACTGTTACTAATGAAGTCAACCGTTTTTTCATACAAAAAAATAATATAATAAAGTAAACTAATGACAGACGCATACTAATGGAGCTGGAACACGCCCAATCAATCAAACATCCGTACTTGCAATTTTCTAACAAATATTATTTTGTCCATATTTCTCTGGTTCTCTCTCTCTCTCTTTTTCCGTTTGTGGCCAAACTGATGAGACTCCCTCTCATGTGTGGGAAAATTAATATAATTATTTCCACAATTTCATAAAGTAGCATTTACTGCTGCTATTTTCAGGTTAACGTACAGCAAGTAGAACAAATAACTCTTTATCATTTCGATATCTGTCCAGCTAATCTGTCCTAAATTAGGTACCAACAACGTTGTTAAAAAGAGAAATAAAAATCATCATGGAGAAAAGCATTATCTGGTTTCATATAGGCTCATCTTGGTATTATTTCAAAGCCAATCTAATATAATCCATAATAAAAAAAAAATAAAAAGAACGACTGAAGTAGTACCGAAATTGTTGAACAACTTATGACCAATTAAGCAGTGAGCCGAAACAGAGAGCAAATTAAAAGTAATACACAACTAATAACTAATAGAGCAGTTCGTTTCTTCTTCGTGTACGGTTGAACAAGGAGAAGTAACCCACCGCAAACTTTAGTCAAGCATTTGTCATCCGACTACTGACTCTCCGAAAACAAAAAAGTCTGATATATAATTATTAATTTAGTTACAACCATTTTCTTAGAACGAGTCCAAGGCGCGCTTTGACGGGCGTCGTCTGAACTCAGATTGCTTGTTTTGAATAACTAAATTCAATAATGTGATCGATTCAGTAGATCGATAGGGAATACTGGAAGGATGATTAATTGTCGCGCAAGCAACTAATTAAGCATCATTACCTCAATGTAGCCAAGCCTTTCAGGATCTAACTCTTCCATGATCAAAGCTGCATATTCCTCTGCTTGCTCCTTCAATCTTGATAACTTATTTGCAGAAGCACTTAGCATGATAATCTGCATTAATTATTTTAAATTAAACCACCACCCCCAAAAAAAAAAAAGAGAGAGAGAGAGAGGAAAAAAAATTATCAGCAGATAATTTCCACGTGGAGTAGAAAAGAGTACCCTCACCAACCCCAGTGAAAATGACTTAAAGCTAATTTTGAAACTGTGTGTGGTGCAAACTGGAGAATATCGGCAAGTGACACAGGAGCATTACGAATTCTGGTAATTCGAATATTCAAGTCCGTTATCCCCAAAGATAGATAAAAAAAAAAAAAAAAAAAAAGTGGGAAACGTCAGAAATCAAGAAAAAAAAAACCCTCATCTAATCACTACTGTCTAAAACCACATATACCATGGATTCGTTGGCTTGGGATTTTTTTTTTCCAATTTATACTCACCAAATCACGCCTAACCCAAAAAACATAAAAATTATAAACCACCGTCCTCCTTAGCTTAGCCATAACAACTCGGCCGTAGTTTTAATCTCATGCATATGCATGCATGTATGTATCTACTTATAAAATTAAAATTATGAGCAGTACACTTTTATTTTATGTTATTCTTTTTAGTACTGCTAAAGTTATGAGTCGTCTGCTAATTGAAAAGGTCAGCTGCACCCTCTCTCTCTCTCTCTTTTTTTCTTTTTTCTTTTTTCTTTTTTTTTCTTTTGGGGGTCACCGGAATCTGACAGACTGTGATCAACTATATGTAATGATTAGTTTAAGCCTAAATCAAATGTTTTTTGACCTTGCACCTCACAACTGGTCAATAATAATTAGTTAAATCAAGGGTAAAAAAAAAAAAAGATTATGGTTTACAAGATCAGAAAGCCTATTTGGGAGTACTAATCAGAAAACTTAAAATTCTTTTACCTTGCTCGCGTGGGAGGAGTAAGGTTAGAAAAATTAGTACCTCTTTAACTTCCTCTTCAGTAATTCGACCATCTTCGTTCTTGTCCACCCTGTAACCCAAGGTACGCATTAATCATTTGGCTACAAAAGGACAGTATTGACCCTGCACGCAACCGTACTAATTTTTGGAAGTAGCTGTATATTTGTCATTTCGTTTCTTAATAACCACTCCTCATCAATGATTAATTCCTACAAATAACATAGTATATACTATAGCTTTCAGCTCTATCTTTTTACTGTGATTAGCGTAATTTTCTTCAATTAATTAAGGATTAAGTAAACCATACATGTCAAAGAATATCTGAAGCCGAGAATCAAAACTCCCATCGGTGATCTGGGACCAGTACTCGTACAGTTCATCTCGGCTGATCTTCTCCACCTTCAATCTTCTCCTTCGGCTTAATGCATCAAATAATTCCAGCGCAAATTCCTTAGAATCTCTCATCCCTTCATCCAAATAAAAAAAAAAAAAAAGCATCGAATATTCCGATTAATATATATATATATATATATATATATATATATATGATGTAAGTGAATAATCATATGAATATACTAATATATTTGTGTTAACCTATGCATTGTGCGAAATCGGCACGGTAAAGATAACCCTCTTTAGCAAGCTTGTAAAAATTTTTCTGAACTTCGTTCCAGGCATCAACGCCGTTAGTTTTGCTGTTACTGATGAATTTGAGTCCTCGCAGAGCTTTCTGAGCGCCGGAACGAGTTCGGTCGAGCTGAGCTCGCTGTCGACGCATGGCGCGAGCCGCTAAAGCCGATTCCAAGCCACTGTTCCCTGCTCCTGTCGACGAGGCTGGAGTACGTGATGCATGTCCATGGCTCCACGAAAACCGCCGCAGCTCCGCCTTAAGCTCCTGGGAGAATTGCTTCGCCTTCGCCTTGGCCTCCGCCTTCAGCTCTTGGGAAAACTGCAGAAGGCGGTTGGACGAGCTCCTCTTCATCGTCGGGGACCGAGAAACGCTGGCCGAGCCTGAAACTGGCGTCTCAACTCCGCTTAAACTCCCGCCGGTGAGTACAGTGACGTCATTGTCCACGTTGATGACAGTCGCCGGTTCGACGCTCCGTAAAATGATGGTGTCATCGTCCTGGAGATCAAGCGTGACCTCGACGAACTCTTCCGTACCTACTGATGACGCAGCGGCGGAGTCGGTCCCGGGGGAGGAGGAGCTGCTGACGGCTCTATCCACCGGAACAGAGTCGGAGCCCCACCGACGTTCGTGCTTCGAAAATCCTCTCATTTAAAAAAAAATAAGCAGTGGAATATAGAACAATAAAATTTGAATGGGGGTGGTGCAGGATAACGAGGTTGGGATGGTGAGATGGTCTAATACTGAGAAAGGGTAAAGTAAATCAGAACTGAGAAGTAGCAGTACTGTTAAATTAATAGCAGTGATAGAGAAGGAGTAGTACGCGTCCGGAATCTAACGGAAAAGACATGTACGCGGTGGAAGTGGAATGTTACTATAATGAGATAGAGAGAGAAACGGAAAAAGTAGAGAGAGGAGGAGGAGGCAAAAGAGACAAGGGTGCTCTGGGTCTGGCGAGAGAGAGCTAGGCAGAGAGAGAGAGAGAGAGAGAGGAGAAACGGGGGACCGATAGAGATGGTTTTGTTTGAGGTGGCTTTATGCATTGGTATTTAGTCTGCGAAGTAAATCAACGATACGAGGAAAGTTGAGGGAGAGAGACGGAGGGAAAGAGATGACTATGTCCGATCGATCCGTCCTCCTTCCCGAAGAAAAATTCTACTGACACCACTTAAATTATACTAGCGCTGCGTATCTCTACGTGGTTGATACCCCTTTTCCTTTTCTTTTTCTATTTATAAGAGAATCAACGGTCTTTTTTCACTTATCTCCTTGATAACTCAAATTTGCGAGACATATAAATTATATAGTTAAAGCATTTATCAATTAGGTTTAGTTTCATTAGTACTTAATTGATTAAGAATAGCACTGAACTACTGGTCAATAATGGTATTTTTTATATCAATAAAAAAAAGAATGGTATTTTTTATGAGTTTTTCTAATGGATGCAATTAGGAAACTCATTAAGACACCTACTATTCATCTAACATACCACATATATATATATATATATATATATATATATGTATATTAGCAATTATTATTCTCTCATACATTTATATACTTTTTCTATTTAATCTTACTTGCCCTTTCTTGTATTTATTTATTTTTTTCTAATTAATCTTATATTTTCAAAAATATAACACCTGAAATATATTTTAACGAGTGTTCTATGATGCCAGGTTTGTTTGAATAGAGTATTATTTAAAAAAATTACTATAGCACTTTTTATGATATAATGTATGTGAGATAAAAAAATGATTAAAAGTATAAAAAGGTGAATTAAAAAATATATTTATGAGTTGGAAAACGTGAGTCGGACATGATTGCTTGATGTGTGTGTTTTTCTTTTTAAAAAAAAGTATAAATGTTACATACACATGATTTTGAAAGTTATAGATGCCTCTGAAAATCTATTTTTTTTCTACATCTGTAATCATGCATCCTTGATTTAGGTATTTCCACCTGTTCGTTTTATACACGTCAAATATCTTTGAGACAAAATAAAAGAGTTTTATTTATTTATGTAACTTTTACTGTATCTATGATATCACTAGATTTTTTTTTCCTTTAAAACAAAAGATTAGAAATCTTCATTAGTTCAAATATATAGACTCGTCGTGAAACAGAGCATATAAAAAATCACATGCTACGGCGGTGTTTGCTCTCTCTCTCTCTCTCTTGTTTATATATAAATACATATATATATAAATACATATATATATATATATATATATATATATATATATATATATATATATATATATATATATATATATATTTTCCCCCTTCACGAGGAAGCCACCTTGGAACATGAGAATTCCGATAGTGGATCATGTTAGATTCATTTTATGGCATGATCAATCTGGAATGCAGTCACGTCAAAAATAAATGTGTAAACTAATAATGAGCGCGAGTTGATGAATTGAAAGTACTAAAGCTTAATTTTGGATACAATTAGTTAGGTATATCATATATGGAATGAAAGATCCAACTTGCAAAAATGGATCTCGACATCCTTGCGTGCGCTCTTTAGTTCGTTCTCACACGGGTCTCAACTTGAATTAGAGCTTGAGTTCAATTTTGTTTTTTCATCTCTTCTCTTCCAAAATGGACATTTTTAAAGAATTTTGGAGGGCCATAAATTTAACTACAATTTCATTAAAACGTGTGATACAACGTAATTAGTGCTAACTTTAAAGTTTGGACCAGCTCCCAATTAATTGCAGCAATCGATCTATACAATCTTCACGCTTAACTTTAATTTTCTGTATTAGTATTAAGGGCATGCGCAATTTGTGTACAGTTCACAAGTAATTAAAATGAATTAATTTTGTATACATTTTATTATTTTTTACATAAATAAAGTTATGGATTAATCTTCTATACACTGACAGTGAGTGTGTTTGGACAGCTAATTATTTGGCCAAATATATTTGCTGACATCACCATTACAATTTCCAATACACCTTTTTATCTTCCCAATTACCTTTTTATCTCACATACATCACATCACAAAAAGTGCTACAGTAAAAATATTTCAAATAACTTACAATCCAAATACATTTTTACCATTATATACATGACACATAATTCGAATTTGAATTTGAAACTCAAATTTTGTATATGTGTCGTATATCCAACCGTGATAGTGTATACACCGTCAGTGTATATAAGATTTACTCTAAAGTTATATAAAATTTTCATTAAAAATCCCTGGCTTATAATATTTCGCATAGTTCCATTATCCCAAATAATATTTCGCTTGCATCATAAACATGTTTTCCAACCCACCTTTTTATATTCCCAATCACCCTTTTATCTCGCATACATCACATCACAAAAAGTACTACAGTAATTATTCCAAATAATAATATTTCAAACAATACCCTATCCAAACAATTATAGTAATTTGCCAGTTACGTTAGGGTAGCTATGAGTAACAAAATGTCATTAGATGATGAGAGTAAAAATTAGAATTTGTAAGGGCAAAATCAGAAATTTAAAAAATGACAAAAATTGTTTACGCTAAAAAATATTTTTAGTTTGTTTATCGACAACCAATGAATTTGATGTGAGAGGGATGAGTTGGGTGATATAGAGAGAATAAGCATAAGTGAGAGGTACTCTCAAATTAGCACTTATACAAAAAATAAATAAACCAATGCACTTGTGTCGAGATAATTAAGGGATGAGAGACATAAAAATTTAACAACGATGCAAAGAAATCGTTGTACTACATCCATTGATGAGTACAAGATGATTAAAACAAAATCTACTCTCTAAACTGTGTGTTCCTATAACAAGTCATGCTAGAGATTTTTTAAACAAAATTATATTTTGGATGGGAAGTCATTTGGGCTTTGAATTTGATTACACAAGGAAGTAACTTAATCGGTAAACATCGATTTTTTTTTTTTTTTTTTTTTGTGAGTAAACATCGAATTCAACTAAAGGTTACTTTTGCAAAATTGAAATATTCGTTTAGAATTTGGAAAAAGATAACCAGTAAATTAACTTCTTGCTTAAGATAATGCTGAAAAAGACAAGAGATTATTGACTTTTAGCCTACACTCTTCAAAACTACATGAATATTTTCACAAGATCAAGCCTGGAAAAACAGAAAAGAGTACTATTTCAACCACTCATAAAAGAAGCAGAATCTAACAAGTAACAACCTCTTGTTATGGGCAATTCAATCAATAATCTTTCTTACGCTAAGGACATAAAGTCTATTGCGGCATTCTTGCCAGAAAAAATAATTGCTCAGACTCTCAGATCATCGAATTCAAATGACTCCTCTTACTTACGTTCAATTGGAGGAGCCAACTTTTATTTTCAAGTAGTTCGCAAATTAATGTTTTAAAGGGTTTTAAGTCTGATTCTTTATCATAGTACAAGTGGTAAAGGATAAATATTGCAAATATAAATTGACTCAATTGATGAGAACAGACAATCTTCTTTAAAAAAAAAATTGTATGTTTAAATTCTACTGTTGATATAAGGATTGTATTAGTAGGCATTTATAAAAATCCTTATGAGGGATCTATGGTTTCGACAACATTTATTGACTTATGGTGAGAACTGGAGTTGAATTTTTTTTTTTCTAAAAAAAAAAAGGGTACACATGTTTTTCTGATTGGATTGCATTTTTCTGCCGGAAAAAAACTTTTACATTTTCCGTGAACACATTTTTTAATTACCTTTTTATCTCACATACATCAAATCGTTACAGTATATTTTTCTATAAAAAAATCTTAAAAATAGCAATCCAAACAGGAAATTTAGACGAAGATATCATTAAAAGATAAAAAATTTCATGAACAATGAATTCCTAAGGTAAACTTAATTGAGGATTTGTATAGGGAAAATCATAAACGGTTCACTTTTTTAGAAGGCTTAAATTCAAAATCTCAATATATTTAGACCTAAGTTCAGTATTGATGTTTCTAAAAAAAAATCACAAAATAATAAGGAGATAATATTCAAGCTTTGAATGTTTAAGAAATATCAACTCAATATTAGTGGATGAAACACGATAAAATAGAATATGCCAACATGGGATCCTCAAAGTCGAAGGCAAAAGGGATTTTGGCTGAAGAGATTCAAATTACAAAGATGTGAACAATTTGTATTGTATTGTACAAAAGCAAAAAAGAAATCCAATCCATTTGTTTCACACACACACACACACACAATTGTCAAATGATTAAGCAGGGCAAAGCTCGGAACCCCTTTCACATCATCGATGTTGGAAGTGGAAGTGGAAGTGGATCATGATTCATGAGTTGGTGAGGTTCTAGAAGATCTGTAGTACGAAAGCCCACGGTCCATTTGGGCCCACTTCTTTCGAAAGTGCCGAGCAGAATTCTATCGGTCATGAGGCCACCAACTCCCTGGATTCCCATGACTCGTAAAATTAATGGCCTCAATCCTAAACCCATTGTGACGTTTACTCCAAGCCGGGAATGTAAATATTAACCATCTGCTGACAAAGTCGCCCCCTTTTTTGCCTTTTTTTTTTTTTGTTTTTTTATTAACCATCTTGTGCTTGGTTTAGAAGTGTACCGTTTACCGTTTATGAAATCTCAACCTTTTGTTTGTTTCTTTCTTTTTTTTTTTTTTTTTAACTTGCAACAGAAACCTCCGATCCGTTGTCTTCATGAACTAATTTATAAACCAAAAGAGAGAGCAAAAATACTAAAAAAAAACTAAAGTTGAAGGAAACCTTGTGTTTGGATTGCAAGTTTTCAAAGAAAAATTATAATGTTTTCCGTGAACACATTTTTCAATTATCTTTTTATCTCACGTATATCAAATCGTTACAGTAATTTTTCTACAAAAAATCCAAAAAAAATGCAATCCAAACAACGTGCCATTACTACTAGTAAACCCAAAGTACGTCATTCTAATTCACGACAGATTTTCAAAACCTGATCACAAAGGGCATTTTTTTTTTTTTTTTTTTTTTTTTTGAGGAAAGCTCAATGGAATTCTTTTGAGTTCATAGCTAGAAAAAGAGGAAAGTCAAGTTTCAGAGTCAGGAAGCTCATGATGATTCTTGGGTTGAATTTAAATGGGTCTTGGATGCTTGGAATCAAGTTGCTATTCATTTTATTCTCTCATGGAAGATAAGCCATTCGAGTTCCGCCAATCAGGCCTGTAAACTATGTTGGAAAGAACAACCAATTAATTTACGAGGCGATGGGTTCAAACCTCACATTTCAGGGTTGTAGTCCAGTTTATGTTAAAACTATTCAACAATTTTATGGATTTATTTTCCCTCATCGTCTGAACTGTGTATCGAATTCGCGCATATGTCTGAAAGGTGTAGTCTGCAGGCAGGCCATGGCCTATACTCGTATGATCAGATTAGGTAGGCAGGCAATACATCAATTTATTTATTTATTTATCTACCTACAAATTTTTGTCGTGTTTTCAGTCTAAAGATGGATGGAGGAGTTGATCTAAACCAAGAAAATTTGCACGGGGGCTGTAGACTCTGACAAGACCAAACGAATGACGAACAAATTAATTGCATGAAAGCCAATCAATCTTGAATCTTGACAGGTCAAGCGAAGAACGTATGGTATCAGAACAAGCGAAGTAATCTGACAATTGATGAAGAAACAGGTCAGTCATTGTCTCACCCGTTGCAGCTTATACTTTTCCCCTTCATGGGTTGGTAAGGGCGAATCTGTTTTGACTCCCATGCATGTATATGCTTTTACCTTAGCAGTACTGGAGATGTCGTCCCTTGCCTCACGTCTTTCCAATTTACGCGTTTCGAGTCTTCTCACAACTTTTCCAAGTTCCAACTGAAAAAGCATTCTATGAGAGTTGATCAAAGCACTACTGCTACTATTTTTTGGTAGGTAAGATAAAGACTTTGAAAATTGAGTGAGCGGACATGTTTTATTTCGGCTGTAGAATACGTGGGTTTTTCTCATTATTGCTAGATGGTGGTGCATGTTCCAAGTTTTTTTTATCGATTGATGCCGTCAAAAGGTTTCAATAGACTTGTTTTTTTTTTTTATTTTCAGTTGATTATATTAATTAGTTACAGATTTTGATTTTAAATAATCAATTTCTGTGATATTTCTCGTTTACTCCTGCATGTATTCAGTTCAGATTATCGATTGTTTAATAGCCAAATAAATAAACTGAATGAACTTTTTTGGAAAAATTTTGATTATTCTCTACAATTATTTTTCATGGTGAGATTTTGCAAAATTTAAAACAAATGGGAACAAGATCAATAATGTTGATCCACGTATGAATCAATTAATACAAGGTACGTACAAGGAGAAAGCAGCATGCCATTGCCAGTCAAATCCGCAATAGGTTTCTCTTTCGCACAATTTTGGGACACAAGTTTCTTTTTCATTAGGTATTCTTTTTGATGTGGTAACAATAGTTTCAATAGCGATAAAAACGTACCTATCATGGCCGTCATCATCTTATATGCCAAAGACTTTGTAGCAAGAAATTGTCGACGGACAGGCCTTGCAATAGTAGCATGAGCATTTTTGTTCTCTTCGGCAATCATACATGATATACATTACAAATCAGGTCAAATGATGACGAGCTATACTAATGCGAAACTATATATGTATATATATATATATATAGATAGATTTGCACTATATATTAACTGATTCATATACTCTTCTTTACATTCCCTTGTCCTTTTTAATATACCTTCTTAGATCAGTAGTGGCAGAGTCAAGACCCTAGAGTTAGACGGCTTACATTTCTCATGCATGATCAATGTGATGGGAGTTTTTGGTGAAAATATTTCATCTATATGCTTAAGTATACCATTTATTGCCATAACCAAAACTATATATATATATATATATATATATATATATATATATATATATAGATTTGCACTATATATTAACTGATTCATGTACTCTTCTTTACATTCCCTTATCCTTTTTAATATACCTTCTTAGATCAGTGGCAAAGTCAGGACCCTAGAGTTAGAGTTAGAGGAGTCAAACTCCATTAGCACAAGAATTATAGCAATAATAGAGTTTGAAACCAATAAACACGTCTATCTTAAAAATTTATTTCTTTTTATGTTTGTAAAACTAAATTGTGCTTAAAATTTGCAACGAAAATTACACTTAAATTGACATCCACATTTGCACCGAAAATGCTATTATCTGCAGAATCAACCGTCCAATCTCAGTCACACTACTGTATCGGATAATAGACATAAAAAAACGAAAGAAGGTATAGGTTTAATATCAATAATTGCCATATTTTTTGTCAAGAAAAATTCCTGATTCTTGCTTCTTCAAAGCACAGTGAACATATTCCATACGACCGTTGCTATATTTCAGGTATAATCAAGTCTGAAAGCATGCTAAATTAACATATGCATATTCATTCCGGATTCACACACGTCCCATGCAAAAGCAAATCCCACTTCAAATATTAATTGATTAAATTTGTCTTGCATGCAGCATAAAAGGATGAATAAAGGCAAGAAGGCCTTTTGATTTTAATATGTTACTCCAGCCAAAAAAAAAAAAAAAGGTCAATGCAGTGAAGACCTGCTCTGCCACTAACACACCATGGAATGGAGCAAGAAAAGCTTCTTATTTTTCCTTTTCTCGAGAAATTTCTGAAGCTGATCGCCGCCAATACTTCTTTGGATAATGTAACAATTTGCTATGGCGCTAAAGAGGCCATGGGTTAGGGCCATGTGGTTAGTGATGCGCCACAAATGTGGGAGTGGCAGACAATTTGTAAATCACCAAAAGCAGCACATAGCCAGTCAGGCCCACTCTAATTTCTCGTCCCAATCTCCACCACGAATGATTCTTATTCAATTAGAGGATTCTATTCTTTAGCCTTGTTCGATGGAGTTTCTACTCACATCGAGTCCCCTCCCCCCTTCCCCTAGAATATGCTAGTTTAGGTTATAGAAATCCTATCGTTTCGACAAAAAAACAAATTAGAGGATTCTATTCATTTCATCACGAAATTTAATTACTAATTCCAATTTGCACCTCTGATGTTTGGATGAATATTTACTTTTAGCCCAATGAGTCAAGAAGATGGATTGCTAACGTTTTCAAAAGCATGAAGTGTAAAGTGACAATTTAAGAAATTGTTGATCATATGGAGCCTAGAACAAGAGTAACTTCTTTCGAAAAATAAATTCCTATACATATGTCCTTTGACAATAAAACTTCATATGGCCATTTATAGTACTAAGGTTGAGCACCCCCAAAATCTAAGGACTGTTTAGGTTTTCATTTTTACTTATGCACATCAACCAAGAGTCCAATTGACGTTATCTTGGAAAATTTTTAATAAACAGATGGGGATCTATGCCTAATCCTTCAGTATTTGAAAGTGATTTTTATTTACCAAAAAAAAGATTCAATCAACGAATCAACAAAACTCGAATCTACTTAATTATCAAAGTTCAAGCTCGAGATTAAGCTCAACGACCCCACCATGCTCCGAGGGGCATGTCGAGATTCTTGCACGTGTCCAAAAAGTTTCTAAATCCAAATGTATGGGAATTTAGTAATTTACATTTGAGCCCTCCAACGGTGAATGCATCATACTATGGTCATTGGATACCATGGGAGACTAGGGCTTCTCTATCTCCGTGGTTATGGGCCCCTACTATTGGGACTCCATTCACTACGTTGTACTTAGTAGTCAGACACTTAATGGGCCTCAAATTGTTACAAATAATAGAAGCCCATTAACCTCTAGCAGACCGAGCAACTGGTATATAGTGGATGGATGGCCTCATTAGCTGGCGGGAGTCCATCAATGCCCGCGCAGAAGCCGCCGTTGGATCCCCGATCAGTTATTAATTGGCAGGCGCCTTGGCGCCTAAAATCAAACCACGATCACCCTGCAGTCAAGCTACTGAAAATTTCAGCTGGCACAAAAAACCTCAAGTTTGGCAAAATAATTCATGCCCATTTGTTAGTATCCAACCAAGCCTCCGAAAACAATGTTGTTGAGAACAATACTTTGCTTAATCTTTATGCCAAATGTGGCCAATTATCAGGCGCACAACGGGTGTTTGATGGAATGCGGATGAGAAATGTGGTGTCATGGGGCACCTTAATGGCTGGGTATTTGCATGCTGGGTTTTGTTCAGAGGTTCTTGAATTGTCGCGAGACATGGTTAAAGTGGATAATTTGCGGCTTAATAAATATGTGTTATCCACAGTTCTTTCTTCTTGTGCCGGTGATGGCTTGTATTGTAAAGGCCAGCAATGTCATGTCTATGCGGAGAAGTCTGGGTTGATTTTCAATCAACATGTGAAGAACGCACTTGTGTGTATGTATTCGATGTGCGAGGATGTGGAAGGGGCTATGAAGGTTTTTAATGGGGTGCCTGGCTTGGATGTTTTCACGTATAATTCGCTTTTGACTGCACTTTTGGAACACGGGTCTTTGAGTGAAGCATTGGATGTTTTTAGGAAGCTGCTAGAGGCGGATGTGGAGTGGGATGGTGCCTCTTACGTGGGTGTTTTGGGCCTTTGTGCTTGTCTTAAGGATTTAAAGTTGGGCTCACAAGTTCACAGTAGAATGTTGAAATCCGGTTTCAATTCTGATATGTTTGTAAATTGTGCAATGATAGATATGTATGGAAAATGTGGTGAGATTACAAAAGCAAGAAAAGCTTTTGGCTCATTAAAAGCTCGGAATGTGGTCTCTTGGACTGCAATCTTGGCTGCTTGCTTACAAAACGAGTGCTTTGAGGAAGCACTAAAGCTATTCTTTGAGATGGAAACTGACGGTGTTAGGCCAAACGAGTACACATTTGCGGTGCTGTTGAATTCCAGTGCTAGCTTATCAGCTGCAGCATATGGAACTTCATTACATGCACACATCGAAAAGGTGGGGTATGAAGATTTCGTCATAGTGGGGAACGCTTTGGTTAATATGTACTCGAGGAATGGAGATATTGAATTGGCTTACAGCGTCTTTGCAAAAATGCGGTCTCGAGATCCTATTACTTGGAATTCCATGATATCTGGTTACTCTCACCATGGGCTTGGTAAGGAAGCCCTGACTGTGTTTCGTGACATGTTAGCTGCAGAAGAGAAACCAAATTATGTTACTTTTATTGGGGTTCTCTCTGCTTGTGGACATTTGGGTCTAGTAGAACAAGGGTTCTACTATTTGAACCATTCCATGAACATGCTCGGGATTGAACCTGGTTTGGAGCATTATACCTGTATTATTGGGCTTCTTGGAAAGGCCGGACAACTGGATGAAGCTGAGAATTTCATGAGATCAATGCCAGTCAAATGGGACATTGTTGCCTGGCGAACTTTGCTTAATGCTTGTCATGTACAACGGAATTATCGTGTAGGAATGCGAGCTGCAGAAGTCATCTTGCAAATGGATCCTAATGATGTGGGAACTTGTATCCTGTTGTCTAACATGCACGCCAAGTTCAAAAGGTGGGATGGTGTTGTCAAAATGCGGAAACTAATGAGAGAAAGAAACATTAAGAAAGAACCAGGATTGAGTTGGACAGAAATAAGAAACAATACCCATATCTTCATTGCAGGTGATAACAAGCACCCAGAGTCTGTTCAAATTCAAAAGAAGGTTAGAGAGTTGTTGGCTGAAATAAAGCCACTTGGTTATGTACCAGATCCAGCTTCTGCACTGCATGATGTTGAGGAGGAGCAGAAAGTAGATTATCTTACTTTCCACAGCGAGAAGCTTGCTATAGCGTATGCACTGATGAAGACACCTCCAAATGCACCTATTCGTGTCATCAAGAACCTTCGAATATGTGATGATTGCCATTCTGCAGCAAAACTTATTTCAAAAGTTACAAACAGGCTCATTGTCATAAGAGACGCTAATCATTTCCATACTTTCCGCAATGGAATTTGTTCCTGTGCAGATTATTGGTAACATTTAAATATCAAATCATCTAGGGGCGATCAAATGAGACTATTGTTTGCGAGCTGCAAGTTATGGCATCGAACCGGCCGGCTCGGTTAGCTTGACCAACAGTTACGTATATGCTGGCTTAGTTCTTGTTTATCTTGCTTTCAGTCCTATTATGTATTAAACAACTCACAATTTTTCTGTTTCTATAGCGGGTCTTGAAGGTCTTAGCACTAATGCACACTAATGCCAATCTTTACATAAGTTTCCTAGGCATCCCAATGTGAGGCCCATGGCAACAGCAGTTAGAGGGTTAATGATGTCTGAGAGACAGCGTGACACGATTTTTCTGAACCATTACCTATAGGTGAAGGTTAACTCAGCTTTTCAAGGATAAGCTGTAATTCCTCGTACTCGTGTTATTTTGGATTTCCTTGCTTTTCACCAATTGCATTTAATTTTAACCATTTATATGTATAGCGAGTGCAAAATATGAAGTCTGCAGAAGCACTTTCAGTCTTTCAGAGGCGCATCATTGGCAAAGCTTTGAAAGCTGTACACAAGAGATCATACTTCCCGGAGGAATTTATTCAATGAAAGTCAGTTATTCACTGGCAAAGCCTTTGACTCTGTAAGGGCTTGTTATGCCCAAAGTGAAAGAAACCAAACCCCTTTCTTTTCTAAGTTTTGCATTTCTGTGCTACAATCAAGCATATTGATTTCCTAATGATTGATAATATTTTTCTATTCTTCCATTTTCCTCTAATATGTTGTTTGCTTATCATGCAAACTTAAGTACAGTCTGCTGATCATTCTGTCTTTTGGAATTCGGGAATGACCTGTGGAGCTGTCGATGTCTAAAACCACATGGCCTCGCTCTTCTTGAGTCAGATTCAATGGATCTCGTGGAGAAGAAAAACGGTGCAAGACAACAAATTTCATTTGATGTTTCAGTGAATTGTTTTACCTGCCCTGCTCCTTATTTTGGTGATTTCCCTAGTCTCCAAGCATGCGTATTCGTGACTTTCGTACATTTTTGTTTATAGCTGGGAGGTATATCCTTGGCTTCTTTCCCGCTGGAGGAATTGCAGGCTTGCATGACTACTCTATCATTCTTCTTTTCTCATGACAGGAAAGTAATGCTGTTGACTACTATTATTATCCCATTTCTATCCCATTCACTTGTTTACATGAATTAACCAGAAGCCCGCGTGTCCTCGATGGATTTGGTTGTTTGCTTAAATAATTCCAAATTTTGAAGCATACAAATCTTCACGCAATTTGTCTGGTTTTGAAAGTCTATCGATTATCTCGTCTTGTTTCATTTTGAATCTACTCGTCACTCATCCTCTCTGATCCATGCAGAGGAAGATTTTACCAGTTTCTCGAAAGACAAACTGGTTCATTGTATCGTTCCACGTCGAATACTTTTGTATCAGGCATATTATTCATTTTCCCCTTGTTGTTGAAAAGTTCTAGACAAACCCTAGAAACTGGAAGATTTTGCAGCACAATTCCTAACTGCGGGTAAGACATTGAATCGTGATAATATGGGATTGGTAGGCAAATGTTCCGCAAATGTAAGATTAGAGTGGGTATGAGTAACAAATTGTGGAGGAAAATTTACACGATTCGAAACTAAAAAACTATGTATAAGAACTAAGATTAGCAAAGGATGGCTAGAAATAATGGGATATACATGGCATGGCATGGCATAATCGAGTCAATTGTTGCAAATTTCCACAGCACACGCAACCTGGATTTGGTAAGTGTACAATCATGTTTGAACATAATCAGACACGGATATTTAGGCGGAGATGGAGGACCTCAGAATTCAGGTATTTTTACTTTCTGCACTTCTATTTTTTTCTCTCTTTTGTTGGTTTTCTAGAAACGTGGAGAGGGAATAGCACAGTATAAGATGAACAAAAAGACAACCGACACCTTCAAAAAGTTCGGCAAGCATGCGTTGAACTTGACCTTAACTAGACAAAATTCGTCCGGTCGCCCTCTTCTGGTGCAAAATTAAATCAACTTCTAGTTCTCCGACTCCTTTGTTCCATTTTCATGAGCAAGTTTACTGATAAGTTTTACAGTTTGAAGAACTCGTGTCCCAAAATTTCCTTCCTTGATGTGGGCCGTTAATTATATGCATGCATGACGGAATTTTTAAGAACGACCAAACTTACAGCAAATTATATATGTAGTAAAATATGGGTAGGATCGTGCGTTAATGGTCAGTCGTACGCAGATGTGTGATTATTATTTTTTTTTTCTGACATTTTCTTGCAGATGTGTCATTTTCATGAGCAAGTTTACTGATAAGTTTCTTTCTTATATCATAAATAATTGTAGATAATTTGTGTGATAGTTGCGTCACATTTTTAACCTTATAAGGTGTTTCAATTACGATAATAATGTTGAAGTAACGATACATTTAATCTCTTTATACACCAGACAGCTAAAAATGAGTTCTTGAAAAAGGAGTTAAATGAAGATCATTTATTCATTTGTATGTGACAAAAGTTTAAAGACTATTCTTTTGCTTTATAATACTATAATACTTTAGTTTCATTTTTTTCAGGTGAAAAGGAAAATAAATTACTATTTGAAAACAAGAGAACAATACTAACTTTTATTTTGGATGTATACATGTTTAAAATAGGCTTCAAATGCAATTACTCAATAAATTTAGGGGGGCAATATAATGAAAGAAAGGAAATTTGAAAATTTCAGGGGGGGGGGGGGTGTACATATAAGATAAAATTAAAAAATTTAAAATTTCTCAAGGCAGCTTTAGGAGCTATTCATAAATCATAATTGAGGAGGGGCAATTACCCACCCTCAATGATGCTTAGCTCTGCTCCTGTATACAAGCGAGAATTTTAGTTGTGCCTCTTATGTACTAATAGAATTCGTCCCTGGACAAGAATTTGAAGAAAAGATTGGATGGGTTAGGGCAGCGCCTCTGGAACCATTGATGACTTACGGAAGTTATATATTATAAGTCGTTCATCAATATAATTTTCACATCGATTACAGTTTCGAATACACAATTTTTTATTAAAAAAAAAGTGATCATTTCTTTTCAATTGATTGAGCCAACCTGTGTTGAACTTTAAACTCGATGTGAGACATAATTCATCGGCAGCAGTATTTAAGAGAAAAGATCGATAAAACAAGTTGGGTCATAGCCAGTAGGCCTAGAAGGTTGAATTTGACCGTGCAGGACCAGAAAAAGAGAGGGAGGGAGAGACGTAGGGGAGTGCGGAAGGAAAAGGGTACTCCGTTCACGTTGTGTGAGGTATCAAAGAGATGAACAAAGTCAATTTTAGCAGCTCAACTCGACCTGTTGAACTATCTCCAACTTTCCTAAGACGGACGGTACTCTTCGTCTGGATTCTTCGTACTACGCATTCCACATGGTACTGAGTTTTCAAGCCACCGCCCAGATGTTAACAGCTTTAGGACTTAGCCCTTCAAATTGAAAAGGGTTATCCGTAACAATCAGGATATGCATATAGCTGTAAACATCATGTTAGTGTAGAGGTGGCGTCAACTGTCTTCTGTAGCAGGCATCTTGATCTTCATCTGCGTATGTTTTTTCAGGCGTCTATTATTGTAATTTTTGGTAGACAGTGGTAATGTATCAATTCACAGAAGAAAACATCCATCGTTTAGTTAAAGTCAAGTTTGCCTCGATGATCAAGGGACTACCAAGCCTACAAGATGATCCATAACAGGCAAAGAATTATGAGTGAGCTCAACCATAATCATAATCATAATCTAGAAGGCCGACTATCCTTTCGAGTCATGTCTAACGAAACATTTCGACAAGGTCACATCATGAGAGTGCGTTACAACTTACAGCAAGCGTACAAAAGCTATATGGTAAAAGAAAGGTTTCTACTTTGTGTTGGGGAGATGGGAAGCAAAATCCAGACGGGGGCTTTTGAGTGGGGGATGGTGAGAGGAGCTGCAGGTAGGGACTCTAGCTAGGATTACCATAAAATAAAAAAAAAATAATAATAAAAGGGTTAAAATCTATCCAACTACAAGCTGTAAGATTTATTTTGAGATTAAGCTAACAGGGTGTTTGACTAGCAACATCAAGTCCAGTCCACAGCAGATCTCTCAGACGTCACTGTAAAACCCCACACCGCGTGGACACTAGTCTAATCTCCCTACACTTAGCAATACCAAATCCCCTTCTCAAAGCAATTCTTCAATTCTCAAAGCAAGTTTAGTCAAAAGTTACCGGCTTTTGACGATTGATCTGGGGTTAAGATTTGTTTTAACGTATCTCTTGAGATTTCTCAAGAAGGTGAAAGAAAGCAATTCTTCAATTCAATTTGTTGTCAAATTAATGCATTTATACGTGCATAAAAGTGTATCCATATAAATAATGCAGATGTGTAAATTTCATTTTACATGTGTGGCTTTTTCTTCACCATTAATTCATCAAACCAAAAAAAAAAAAAAATCCCATCACGAATTCTTTGGTCCAATAATTAATTAGGTCCCAACCCTCCAGAAACTACAATTAAGAATCCCATCTATAAGAAAGTACGTGGCTGTATCTCCGACGCTATCTGCATATGTTAGTATATGTGTGCCTGCGTGTTTTTATTTTTTATTTTTTGGCCCATTGAAAGAAAAAGAAGAAAAGTTCGACTTAAGAGACCACAAGGGACTGAAGGAGAAGCTAATATTAGGACGTCATACGAAGTAAATTAAATAATTACTGCTTCCATGATGATGCATGTGAGTTATTTTTGTTTTTCTTTTAAGGGAATCAACAATAATGTTTGCCCGTCTAATTCTTTGATCACTCGTACCTGAATCATTTTCACTTCATGTGTGCATCTGTATATATTTATTCTTTAGACTGCATATACAGTTGTCAGTTGCCTTGAAAGTTAGAACACGTCAAAATAGTTTGCAAGAATCTAAAGACGCTGTCTCAATAATTTCACCCTTACTCTGTCCGTTAACGATTTCACCCTTGCTCTGTTCAAAGCTGGATACAGGCATGTGCACAATTATCAGATTATGATCATACAACAGTGCTACTACATAACCTTCCAAAAAGCAGCAATATCATCAGTCAGAGCGGCACGGCTCTGGATGTAGTAGGAGATATCATAAATATATGGTACATATCAAGTTGGGTCAGGCTGTCTATTTTGAACTTTAGTTAGTCAGAAACCCTTTAATTACTGCCTCATTCCAATACGAGAAGAACACCTGTATCGTGGTCTTTGTCTCGTTTTTCCTAACGAACAGGGTGGCAAAACTGGTGATTCACAAAAGATCTCCGCAGCCAGGCTTATAAATAATAAA
The DNA here is from genome assembly GCF_036785885.1 of Coffea arabica. Taxonomy (NCBI): domain Eukaryota; kingdom Viridiplantae; phylum Streptophyta; class Magnoliopsida; order Gentianales; family Rubiaceae; genus Coffea; species Coffea arabica. Next base: position 44,917,241 of record NC_092325.1, on the reverse strand, counting down.
TATCCCATTCTTGATGTCTTTCAGGACCTCCTTTTTACGTCCTAAAAGGGTTAAAAGTGATCTAAAGGTATGATTCTTTTCTTCAAATCCGCATCAAGGTCAAGAACTATCAGTGTTGAAGATAATCCTCTTGATCAACGAGAGTCGAAGAACAATACAGCTAATGAGACATGCACAAGTCTAACAGTTTGGAGAAAATCACTCATTTTTAGCTGTGAAGGTTTCACTGTGTTTGGTTCTGACGGCAGTTTAGTATATAGAGTCGATAGCTACACTGGACGAGGTCGTCGTCCCGGTCAAGTCATTCTCATGGATGGATCGGGGAAGCCCATTCTGACAATCTCCCGTCGAAAGGTAATATGAATCACTCTAATATTGTAAGCCTATTCTCCATTGCTTCTTGCAAAAAATATTGGTATGGCTAGTAAATCACTATGACCCTTGGTTTTTACTCATCAAAATTGATTGGCAAAGATCATTATATCTGACGTGGTTTTTCATGATTAGCAGAAGCTAGGTCTAGTAGATAGCTGGCTTGTATACGAAGGAGAGGTTGATGAATACTGTAGCAACAAGAAGAGCGTCATTGAGCCCATTTTTTGTGTCAGAAAAAGCTTAAATGTTCTGCAACCAAACTTCAATGTCCTTGCGTATGTTTATAGAGGCGGAGGGATGTCCGATAAACGACATTCGTACGTAGTTGAAGGATCATATGCACATAGATCGTGTAAGGTGTTAGATGGATCAAGAAGAGTTGTGGCTGAGATAAAGAGGAAAGAGGCCACGGTAGGAGGCGTATCTTTTGGTTTAGAAGTTTTTCTTTTAATTGTGCAGCCCGGATTTGATTCTGGCTTTGCTATGGCTCTTGTATTATTACTGGATCAAATTTTCTCTTGATAATATTTTTCAAAAAAAATTTTGTACATTCTTTTCGGCAGCTGTCGCTTTCTTCTGCAATGAGAGAACAATTTTGTTGCAAAATGCTCAGCAGAGATCAAACACTCATGATTTTTAATTTTTTTTGTGGGGAGCAAATTAACAGAAGGAAATACGAAACCGGAAATTCAGGGGGCATGGAGAGATGTGAAAAGTCCAGAATCGACTGTTGAGATTAAATACATTTACCACCTTTGAGGTGTGGCCAAATACCAAAAATACGAGCTCTTAGGTCTGACCAATTTACAATATTCAGACCTACGAATATTCAGCAATATAATTCTAGGCTTTCTGAATTTTCTTTGAGCAATCAGTCATATCCCAGAATTGCTTTTTCCTTTGTTAGTTGACAACGATACCCCACCCTTTAAAAGAAAGAAAGAAAGGCAAAATGAACAAATATATGTATCAAAGCTTGAATTCTTTACATCACTGTCTGCAATAGCAGCTTATACTACTAGGAAGTGTCCAAGGCAGATGGAATACTAAAAAAGGATGATAAAAAACTAAAAAAAGGATGCTCTATGCAGTATATATACACAACAAAGAGGGTGTAAGTGCAACAAGCTGGCTAGAACAACTAGGTCTCGAGCCTGTCATCTACATCTTGCTAAACACACACAAAATGAACACGAAAATGAAAAAAATCAATGGTTCAAATCTTAAATAAGTAGTTAATACATACATTGGAGCATGGCAGATTAATTTAAGCACTTATAAGCTTGAGGAAGAGCGATAGTCTGATAGATGACATAATTCATCTTAGATTGCAGAGATCGAACCCATTTTTGTGTCACCAAAAGCTTAAAAGTTTTGCAAGCAAACTTCAATGTACTTGCGTAGGTGCAATTATTTATAGAGAGGAGAAGGAATGTCCAATAAACGATATCTGTAAGTGATCGGAGGGTGACATGCCCCCGTCCATCGTGCAAGGTGTTAGATGGATCAAGAAAGAGTTGTATGTAGCTGGGATAAAGAAAAAAGAGGCCACAGCATAGATAGGAGCTGGGTGTATCATTTGATTTGGTTTACAAGTTCTTTCTTTTAATTTTGCAACTGGTATGTCATTCTGATTTTGCCATGGCTCATATATTAGTACCGGATCACATGTTTGTTCTCTTGATGATGATATTCCCAGTTGGTTCTTTTTACTCACTGGACTGCGTACGATCTTTCTGCAGCTGTTGCCTTCTTGTGCATGGGAAAACAAGTTTGTTACAAAATGCTTAAGAAGCACTTCCGATTAACCAATGTCAGGCAAAACAAATGTCAGGCCTGGAGATGCGGGGTATCGATCCCCGTACCTCTCGCATGCTAAGCGAGCGCTCTACCATCTGAGCTACATCCCCTCATGTGGACGACTGCTTAATTTCTTTCCAAGTAATTTAGCGGCTGTTAGCTAACCCACTCGTATCTCCTTGGCGTGACTGGAAAGTGGAAACTTGATCACATAACTGTAGTTTGTCTATGTAAGCTGAGAGCCTAGCAGCATTTAAAAATTAAAAAAAAAAAAAGAACACCGTATCCAAGTGCACCTTCAACCTCGAGGCCAAGAGTGTATTACTGTTCGTGCCAAAATCAGTCTCTAAAGTGATTTGCGTAGAACTAGAACTGCCTTGCGTTACCAGAGCAAATTGCAATTGTCTCCTTTTAACTTGTGTGAAGCAGTGAAGGAGCAGTTTGCGTCTCTGTTCTTCATTGAACGATCCAAGGGGCAGCTGCATAAAAAAAAACTCTCTTAATTATTTTTATTGTTATCTGTTGTCTTACAGAAGTGGGTAATTTTTAAGCTCTCTTTTCTTCTTCATCACAAACTCAACCACAGACTACTGGGGTTTGATGGAAATTCATTCATCTCTCAGAAATACATGCACGGACTACCCTCATCCATCGGTCTCTCCCTGTCCACCATAAAATACCCACAATTTGCAGCTGTAACAGTGCATCCCTTTTCTGATGCAATCTTCATGGTCCCAGGATAGAATTTTGCAGTTTTCTACAGTACATGAACCCACATGCATTTACAAAGGGACATCTGAATATTATTCACTCTAAATTTGCATCAAACAGCCCAATACAAAAGGTCCTCGAGCTATTTTTTCGCTCAATATGCATACCGTGACTTCACATATTTGCAAGCCATTTGCAGTATGCAGTCGTCAATGACTACATACTGATGGCAGTCCTTTGGCCGAACTTGCATTGCCATCATCTCCGACAGTTAAAAAATTGCTTTACATTTCCGCCTGCAACAATGAACGATGGTTCTCTCTGTCGCTCAAAATGTGTGCCTCGAGCAAACCCTGCTGTAGCTCCAAAGCAAGCTGTCTCTTAACCCTCTTCTATTTTCACTGCTCTTTGCAAGTACAAGCATTGAAAAACCTACAACCGTGAGAGCAACAAACACAAATACAAACATGACATTTGTGTACAATTGAATGTTCTATTGCCTCATTAATCATCTATACAAGGCAATTTAGAATTTCCCGTGCAATATCTTGTGTAGATCTTACAGCTAATGTTACAACATTCCTTCCTACAGGCAACATAGTATGTACAAACCTACAAACTTCTAATATTGATCCTATGGTGATGAAATGAACAAATGATAAGTCTGACAGAAAGCTGTTTATTAAGCCCGAAAAGGAACTCATCAATCCAGATCGCTGGCTGTTGAGTTCCAATCCATCGGCACTATCTTCTTCAGCTTCTGCCTACTATTACAAGCCTTATCAGCGACCCTACTAGGTGGTGGCATCATATACGATTTGTTGACAATATGCCTATTGTAATTTTTCATCTCAGGCACCGAATCCCTAAATAGCTTGCTAGGAGATGATCTAATTGATCTGGGCGCAGACCAATTTGTTGGAGCTCTTTTACCAGGTTTTATATGACAAATAGCATCAGTCTTTTCATCCACTGAAAGTCTAAGCTTCTTGCCAGGAAACATACCATCAGCGACTTTGACCAGGTTATCGGGTCCTATTGATGCTTTTGGAGGCACAAAGAATTTTTCAGATTTCTGACTTAATTTTAGCGTGCAAGCTTTCATGGTCTTCTGGGAAGGTTGCTTCAACCACTTCATCATTTCATGTGAGTTCTGCCTCGTGGAATGAGATGCAATTTCATAGAGTGTCTGAGCAGCAGCTAAAAGTCTGGGAGACAACTCATCTATTGCAAAAAAAAATGTGATAAAACTTTCTCAGAAATGGCTTTTCCAGATCCAGAACATTTCAATGTGCAGCAAATATTCCATATAACAATCCAATTATTGATAAGCAATATAAGCATTTGTTCTTAAAGATGCTTGACCAACTTACTTGGTTTATCAAACTACGGATAATACAAACTCAAGCGTAATGCATGAATACAGAGATATCTGGCCCCTATACAGAAATACCAATACCAACATCACACAATGGACCAACTTGGGACCAACTAAGCTGCAATCCAGTTCTTTCCTACCTCGAGTCAAACAAGAAAATACATCAGATGGAAAACCAATAAGGAACTAGGACAACTAGCACTCTTGCTGTGTCAGCATGCTGGGCCAAGGTTTCGCAAGTTAAGAAAGGTTGAAAGAGCTTTGTTGTATATGGCCTGATGGTAACGTTGTGAAACACCATATCAAAGTACAGATACTTTTGCACAGTATCATGAGAAACATTTGGTGGAACAATTAAGACAGGAGGATGCACGGAATTAATTCTTCTTTTTTAGACTGCCAAGAAAGCTCTAAGAAGTACTTGACGAATCACATTAATGCCACAAACACAACAGACAACCCCTATGCATCCAAAGTCTATATAGGGCAACTTGTTAATAACAATGTCAACAATATTAATTAAATTTGACTGGAACCAAATGCATTGCCATCAATATTACTTTGTTCATCTACTAAAATTACATTTAAGTGGGTAGTCAGTGACTCTGTATTTAAGGAGCACCAGTAAAAGGGAATGAAGGGATGATGGTGAACTTAAGAAGTCCAGGAAAGTGATATACCTGAAGGGTCCTGGGAAGCTGAGAATGCTGCTGATGATGATACACCCTGTTCACGGGAACTAATGTTTAGACATATGGATGAGGCATTTTCTACCCCCAAAGGTGTAGATGGTAGATTTCCTGAAGGAACTAGTCTGTGATTATAAGTGAGCGACTTCAAATCTAACATCGAAAGGTTTGAGCCTTTCACAGGAGTAAGAGTGTTTCCCACTTTTACCCATCTACCTGGGCATGTGGTCCTATTAGCAGATAACTTAACTGTATCTGAACCAGATTTAACATGGCCAGAGGAATTATGAGACCAAGAAAAAGGCGGCAAGCCAGTTCGATGAAATACTGGCTTCCCTAAACGGAGGTCAGTGCCAGTTCTTGAAGATGAAGCAGGCCTCACAGCATCCAGAAGCAGAGAGTCCAAATCCTTGGATGGTGGAAGTGCAAGTCGTTCCAAGATATCTTTTGGTGGACACAGGGGAGAATCAACAGCAACGGCAAGTGGTTTCATATGGCCACAAGAATCCTAAAATTTGAACAAGAAAATACAAGCTTGAATAGAAAAGAGATCCCTAATGAGCACTTACAGATATAAAGAATCAAAAGCATATTATGTTTCGAGTTTCACCACCAAAACATAAGATTGGCAAGATAAAGTTAGAAAAGCAGAAAGCATGAAAAAGAGAGAGCTGCCACATAACCCAACTAATTCATGTATTTCCAATGCATTTTCAATGCAGAGAAAGGGGCAATGAGTGAAAAATGTAACTGTAAATACCACCAATAGAAGGAAATTTTAGCTTTTTCCCATGCAACATATCAGTGTTATTATCCTAACAAAAGCCAAGAAGTTTGAGACACGAATGTTCGCATTGACATGTTGGGATATGGAGCTCAAATTTGCTTTATATTAGTACCTCAATCTTAATTTTGAGTTCACCATACTTCCTATTTCTACCAAACTTACCATATAGTTAGAAGGCTGATTTACAGTGCAGGAATCTTCTTTCTCACCATCCATCCTGCTTGTTGGACAAGCACCAATGCTGAAAGGGCCCATGGAGACGTTCTGGTTATCAACATCATTAATATTTGCAGGGTTTTGGGAGTGAACAGGACTTTGGCGCCAGATAAGAGAGGCGGCCTTTCTAACTAAATGCAGAAGATTCTCATTTGAATTTTCAACTGCTTTTCCCTTATCTTTTACCAAACTAGGACAGTTATAACTGCCATCAAGGAGTTCACTGAGAGGCAGTTCATCAACTGGCTTTGTGCCATCAAAAATGTCAGACTTGGAACCATATACTGCTGGAAAAGAAAACACATGAAACCAACAACAAAATCACTAATCTAATTAAAAGTGATCCAAGTTTTGGTACAGAGAACTCAAACAGCAAACCTAGATACATAAAATGAAGCAGAAATTTCAAAATCCCAGCAATAGAGTCTACATATCTGAGTTGATTTCACAAGAAGTCACTTTTCATACCAGGCTTGCACAGAACTTCCAGAACACAAACCAAAAAGACACTTTTCATGAAATGTTAATAGCCAACAATAAATGCAGTCATTAATACATCATGTACAGGTTTACCAATGGAAGGACTCCCAAGCTGACAGATTCAGGCATTGCTAATGGCAACAGATCCTGTTTTAAATACCCCAAACCAACAAGGCAGTGATTGATTATGCAGCATTATTAATAACTGACAGGTAAATAAGACTCCTATTGGGCTCATTTTAAGCAGCGTTGAGCAAATTTGAGATTTGCCAAAGAATTGTGGGGCTATGATCTAAAGGATAAAAATACAGGTTGAAGCCCCCAAAAAGGGGGGAAAAAAGGAAAAGGTTCTTATAAAGAAACATCAACTATTTAAGAGCCAGCAATAATCCAGAATATTGTTTTGACCTCATCCATCATCAGCAGAAAATCAACACATTGATTTAAAATTTAATAGTCAAGAGTAACATTTGCTTACCAACAAAATTGCCTCCTCCAGCAACAGAACTGAAGCTAACCAAGCCATTTTTCAGACAGAATGAATCACATCTGCTTTTAGGAATTCTACCATTTCTTTTATCATTCCGCTTGGCATTTGAATTGTTCCTTTGCTTAGGCATTTGACTTTTCTCTGTAAAACCAAGGATGAGAATTTATCAGAACTGCATGGCCTGGCATTTTAATTAACACTTCAAACATTTAAAATACCTACTATTCTGATTGGAAAAGACATCAAATTGTTTACAGCAATCATTTAAAGAGTTGTAATAAGTCCCATACAGCCAATAAAGAAACAAAGACACAAAAAATTGGAAAAGGAGTAAATACCATGAAATTCAGCATCAATCCTTGCAAAGAATCTATTACTGTATCTGAAAAGCAAGCTACAGAACCTACGCACCATATCATCCAAGAACTTCTTATATAGAACACATCAAAAATCTTAAAGGAAGAATCCAAATGTTGTATTCATGAAACTCTGACCAATTGGATAACCAAGTATAGAATGGACAAGTTCAATAGACAGAACAGAAATGTTCATCTACAATCAGATGCTATGCCTTGATTTTGAGAGTAAACCACACAACCCAAGAGGCAAAAGGGACAATGACAAACGTTGTTACTTGTCTAAGACAGATCAAAAGGGCATTAGACATGTTCATACATGTTGCTTGCATTCACTATTACACAACTTCATGCAAAGGTTGCATAGCCACTACTTCCAGCAACCACTGTAGGTGATAATGTGGTTATGGAGCTCAGACACTACAAGTTCGCTGAATGTCAAGAAAAGGTTGTGTAGCCACACCTTCCAGCACCCTCAGTAAGTCATAATGTGGTTATTGAACCCAGGCATTATTACCAGACTTTTCGTCAATCCATTTTTTATGAATGATCGGCAAAATGGAAAACAAGAATCCCAAACATGTCGTGGTAGTCAAATTTATGATTGGACTAAGACCTGAAAATGGAAAAAACCAAGATAGAAACAATATGATGATAAACTATGCCTAAATGCTGCCGCCTATTGTAATAAGCCAGCACATTTATCACTACAGCTAATGGAACACCACTAGTATTTATCTGACACCTATGTTACTTGGACTCGAATACGGGTGTCGGATTCGGGTATGTGTCTTAAGTGTCTAATTCCTCAACTATCTAAACTTAGGATACGATGACACTTCTAAAGACTTAGACATGCGTACATGGGTATGGCAAAATTTCTAGTGAATATATGAATTATAGTACAGCCAACATACACGCCATAGCTCGATAAAGATTGGAGAATTCTAAAGTAACCAACAAGTCATAGCTCAATAATGATTTCAATGCAATAAGGATTCTAATCCAACAAGTCTACTACATCCATGAGTTTTCTCACCTTTGTCTCCTCCTCTTCCATTGACATCACATCTCACAAAATCATCTCAAAAAAATCAGTGTCTAAAAATTTATCGATGTGTCGGACACATAGCCCATGCCAGCACTAGTGTCGTATCGACACGGGTACTTTGGGGTCAAATGAAGAGCTGAAGGAACATAGTCTTACACAGGATATAATGGGTTGTGACACACTAATATCTAATATCCAATAGCATGTGAACCAATAAAAGGTTACCGAGTTATATCTCAAATTCTATTTCACATAAGATATTCACAGTATAATTTTGACACTACTGATGTCCCTTTTTGTGTAGACAGGTATATAACTAGTTTTGTCCTTGTGAAAGCTTCAGAATTCAGAAAACTTTTAAGAGAAGCAATAAAAGTTCTCATACGAACAGATAGATCTCAATAGTCAATACAATCATACAACCTCAGTATCCTAAGTTTCATTTCCAGATACTCTAGGAGTTTAACAAAAATGAGTAGTTAATTCAAAATTTGTCTTTTAAGGAGACTGAAGCGTGAGAGATCTTATTCATTCCATCTTTTAATCTTTTTTCCAAAAACATAATCTCTCCTAGAAGAGCACATTAACACGTTAAGGATGGCCTGTTTTCTTGGAAGTATGATACTTTCTCAAAATCCAAATAAACTTTTTGTCCATGGTATAACTCAAACTTATGCTATGAATGTATCAAGTTGAGAAAAAAGAAATCAACCTACAAGTTGACAAATCTTGAAAATAATATAAATAGAGCAGAGATAAATTCCTAAATATGATGACAGGTTTATTTCTCCAAAAGTCAGAAGCAGAACTACGTATGATGCCAAGTCTCATCTTCCAGTTAGGTTGCTGACTCCGAGTCACCGTCTGTTTCTAAGTCTTCCATCGGAAGGATATGAAGACTGGTAAAATTCTAGGTACGAAATGAATTTTCATTTGGAATTTATAGACAAGAAGATTGAACAGCTCAGCAGTACTACACTTTGCAATCTCCACCATTAGTTTGCGAGAAACTTAGCCGACCAGCTTAATTTCTTAAATAAATTATGCCTCCAGATGGTAATACACTCAAGAAGAACTCACTCTTGGGGGTTACAAGAAGGCGTGAATCAAGTTTGAAATCTGAAATAAAGGTAGAATACCACAAAGGAGAGGCATGAATTCTAAACGAAGAAGTAAAAGCTGGGAAAAGAGCAAGCATCAAGCAAGAAAGAAGTGTCAATCAGGGGTGGGAAAGGAGGGGAGAGAGGTAGGGAGGGGTTTGGGCAACTAATACTTTGAAAATTTTTCAATGTACCTTAACCCCAAAAATCTTACCTTCACTTTTTTTTTTGGAAACAAATACTTCCAGAGCACCTCAGTGCCAAGCTCATTATAGTGTATATTTCATATAAGCATAAAAATGTATATTTACAATGATATTGGACCCTGAACAGTCTTCCTCATTCAGAGTTCCAAGAGCACAAGCTCACATCTACATTCAAAATTAAAAGACCAAAAGGAACCTGCGTCATGAAAAAAAGGAAGCTATGAAAATCAGATCCTGAGCTTCCAATGTTACAGAAATTGGATTCCTTAAACCACCTATACTGAGCCTCAAAAAGTCTTTCACCAAGTCGATTATGAGCTCAATCTCACAAGTAAATAATGGTTCCAGAGTGCAATACACTCAAAAAGAACTTACCCACCATGATTAAAAGCAGGCATGAATTACGTTTGGATTTTGGCAGAAAGGTAGCATATCAGAGGTAGAGAGGCATCAATTCTCAAGAGAAAAGAGCCATGAAGAAACAGGGTGAAAAGAGCAAGCATCAAATGAGGGTAGAAAGCAAGGGGTTGGGGCAACTAATGCTTTGAAAATTTTTCGATGTATCTAACCCCCAAAAGTGTTACCTTCACATTTTGATGTTTTGGAAACCATACTTCCAGAGCAACCTTTGTCTGGTGCCTCATTAAAACGTATATTTCATATAAGCATAAGAATGCATGTTTACAATGATATTGGACCCCAAACAGTCTTTCTCGTTTAAAATTTGAAGAGGACACCACCCAATCTACATTCAAAATCGAAAGACCAAAAAGGAAACTGCATGATGAAGAAAGGAAGCTACAAACATCAAATCCTAAGCTTCCAAAATTGGAGAAAAAACAAATTTTCAACTAAGCCACTCCTTGAACCATCTATATGGAACCCCACAAAAGTCTTTCACCTACAGCTTGATACTTCTTTACTATAAAAATCTCGAGTGGTCCAGCAAACACCATCTGCTTGAATGATAGTATCTGAAAGCTTCCATTTCTAACCATTCCCTGCACTTTCAACTGTATTGCAGCATAGCATTGAACACTAAGAAAATCACAGAAAAAATGTGTTATAACTCCAAAATCCCCATCTTATCACACCCAGAAACTGAGAAAACTTTAATTCTGAAACCACATTTTCGGTATTTGCGCTCTCAAACAAGAATGCAAATTGCATCAAATAGCCATCTTGTAACAAACCTGACTTGAATGTTAAGACAGATCAGAGTAAAACTTGGTAATTCAAGCATCAAGAATAGTGTTTTTAGGAGATCTCTTGGATATCAGATATACAGATCTAATATCAAGCCTGAATCAATCCATGTCATTCCGATTCTTAACATCTAACAAACCATGCACTAATACATAATGTCTAACAAGCAACAGTGCTTAAAAATCCAAGAAAAGGCAAGTTTACTGACACAAAAATAACTCACAACCAATAGTAATTGCTGTCCTCTACCACATTAATCGGAAAGAACTCTACCTGCAACTGTGAATTTTGCAGGACAACATCCAGTACGAGAAGAACTGCCCTTCATATCTTCTAAACCAGTTTCACTGGTTGAAAGTTCCAACTGTACTATTCTTGACCTCTTTGAACCACCACCATTGCTTCCTGAGACTTTCCCAGATCTTCGATGCAACTGTTTAGCCTCTGGGTTAGTAGTCAAAGATTGAGATGCATTCATACTAAGCAGTTTCAATTCCTCAGAAGCATCACCACGATGTAAGTTGGATGGCTGTCCATTAGGTACAAAACGTCCTGTATCTGGTACCTTATACTGAAAAGCTGGCTCTGGAGGAATCTTAGCTGAAATGCATATACAAGGAAGCTAAGTTACAATTGCCATGTATTCTCTCATTATCACCAACATTAATTGAACACAGAAAAGGGAACCAAAAGAAATCAATAATATGAATTCCCTTTGCATATCATGAACAAACCTTCCCCCAAGTATACTTGCATAATGTCAAAAGGATAAGCAAATAAAGAATTTAGCTTTTACAAAGTCATTTAGATTTATTGCAAAACGATCCTAAAATATTTTAATCTGTCACCTTCCCTCATCACTGGCATCTTAATCACAAGAGGTTCGCATTCCGTCCTTTTTCCCATATTTCTTTCCCTTTCACCCATAGTTGGAGCACCTGCTTTATTTAATAATTTATTTATTTTTAGTAAGAGAGAAAAAAAAATCATACAACCAAAAATCAAATCATTCTATAGCAACCAAAGTATCCATCCGCAGAAACAGATTATATAGAAATGATCAAGAAATAAAAATATGTTGTGCAGGAATTGAAAGGGAAAAAAATTAAGTGCTTTTGTAAAAGACAGCAAACAAGACACCTCTGTGACTGCATGCATCAAAAGAAGGCCGAATCGTGACCGAATTACCCTCCGGCCGACCAGCCTGAACTATTCCGACAGCAGCCCCAGCACCTCCGCTGCCGCCGCTGCTAAAACCCTCTGATCCCATAAGCTTAGACACCGCAACCACCGCCTCCGGAAGAGCCAACCCCACCGTGTCCATCACGGAACTGATGAACCCCAAAAAGACCGCATAAAATCCTCATAAACGTTAACAACAACAAACATTTTCAATTTAATTCAAAAAAAATTCAAATTTGAGCTACAAAAAATCTAATTTAGCTAAATTGCGGTGGTATAATCGGTAAAATTACTGACAAATAAGGTTTATGAAGGTTTGTTGAGAGCTGAGATAAGGTTAAACTGAGGGCTTTTCGTGGAAAAAGCATGTTGCGGCTGAAGTCTGAGCGGTGCTAGGGCTAAAAAATCATGGGGTTAAGTAATGTAAGGTATTTATAGTTTTCGGGAAAAGAAGAAGAGTAGACTCGGGTTGTTCGTCGGTGGGGTATATTCCGGTGCGCATGTCGTCAGCTCAATCCATTGCTCCTTAGTTGACACGTCATATTTGTGGGTCCAAGTTGGTGTTATCCATATCGTACTCTAGAGAGCGCGTGGTCCCGCTGCGGTTTGGCTTGTACATGTACCATAGTACCCTTTGACCTTTGCTCCAGGAAATCCGAACTTAATCTTGACCCTTAACTATGATGCTAATTAATATTGCGTTTGATAAAAACTGAAATTTGAAAATTAAAATCAGAAATTTAAAAGTCTAAATTTATTAAATTATTGAATTGTTAAATATTAAATCAAATATATTTGAGTATATATCACATTCAATGACAAATAAATAGGTTATCACTTATATTTTAGGAAAAATTTTGCCTAGGAAATTCAATAGTAGTTAATTAATTCAGATGTTCAGTTTTTATTTATCAAATGTACCTAAATATATTAAGATTTATATACATTAAGACCCTATTTAATAATTCAATTCAGTATTTAAATTTAATGAATTCAAATTTTAACATATTCAGACCGTTTGATAACAAAAAAATTAAACATTTGAATTAATTAAGTGACATCGAATTTTTTAGACAAAACTTGCTTCAAAATTAAGTGATAAACTATTCACTTATCACTGAATATGATATGCACTTAAATGTATTATATTTAATACTTAACAATTCAATAATTTAATGGATTCAGGTTTCGGATTTTAAATTTCAATTTTATCAAACGCACCCTAAGTTTAAGTGTTTAATTGCATTATCAAACAAGGCCTACGTATGTTAATGGGTAAGGTTTGGATTAAATTTCTTTAATTCATATTAATATTTAAATTCACTTTGTGTGATTAGACTTAAATGTATCAAATATTAGATTTAGTACTTACCAATTTAATAATTTAATGGATTCAAATTTCAAATTTCAATTTTCAGTTTTTAGATTTCAGTGTACCCTTAATTAGATCTAGACCCAAATCTAAACCTTTATGGATGTGAAAAAATAAATTCAGACTTGGTATCCAATGGACATTTGTTATATTTTTCTAAACATACTAAAGTAAAAATATGTTAAAAATGTATAGAATTCAAAAATAATATAAATACCATCTAATTTTTATTTTCAAATAGTAAAGTCAACATTTAAGAAGTTATATGCAATATTATGGACTAAAAGAAAAATATTATTGACTATTTCTATTTATTTTCAAAACTTCAACTGTATCCACGTCCAATCTTTTATTTATTTGTCATTACTTTTTTTTCTTTTTCTAAAAAAGTTTGTACTAATTATAATAACAACTAGAATTATATTGAAAAAAAAACAATTACAAAATTTTATTGTATTCGATCAAGTGACCATACAATAATGAAATTGGGTAATTTGAATATAGATCATTAAAAATCAAACCCTATCCAAACCCATATTTTTCTTATAGGATTTGAATTTAAATAGGATCTAATTTTAAAAAATTAAATTCAATCCCTACCAAAGTACATTAAGTTCGGGTTGAATTTGGATAACATCTAACCCATTGACATTTGGATTGAATTATATTATAATATATCTAGCGGTATTACTTTTAATAGCACAGTATAAAAAGGCGTCAAACGCACCATCTCTTGTGAGTGAGATATTAAGCGGTAATAGTGTTGATAAGTTAATTGGAAGACAAATTGTGTTACTCGTTCTATTCGGAAAGTTTATCTTGGGATTTCAATTCAAATTTCACTTCTAATTGCATCTTTAAAATCTTAATATTGAAAGAATATGCCTACCATGAAGGTGGAATTGTATATATTATATCTAGAGTTGAAAGATGAATTAAGCCACTTGATATTTGAATCGAGATTGGATTGGTAAGAGTTCCGTTTGAGTTTAGTTCACTAACTAATTCATCTAAATTTGAACAATGTTTTATACTCGACAAACTTTCAAATTCGGTTTAACTTGATTCAATTAGTATAAAATTGAATTTTATACGTAAAAATTTGAAGTTACTCGAGTTTGATTCGATAAGGACTTTTAGTTCAACAAATAAATAAATCAAATTTAAACAAAATTTTAAATTCCTTTGATAATTCAGTTCAACATTTTAATTTAATAAATTCAGATCTTAATACGTTTAAACGTGTTTGATAATAAAAAATGGAATATTTGAATTAATTAAGCGATACTGAATTTTTTAGATAAAATTTGCTTTAAAAAATAAGTGATAAATCATTCATGTATCATTTTATGTGGTATATATTTAAATATATTAAATTTAGTATTTAACAATTCAATAATTTAATGAATTTACATTTGAAAATTGAAATTTCATATTTCAATTTTATCAAAGTGTTCAATTTAATTAAATTCATTTATATTCCTAGTTGTACTTAACTTGGGCCTATTTCGAATGAAACACCTAGAGCTGTAAAACGAATCGAGTTGTTCGGTAGTTTGGTTCGTTTCGACTCGTTCGAAACCTTAAACGAACCGAATTTGAACGAATTTTTTTTTTCAATTAATAACCGAATGAGCATGATCATGTTCGCGAGTTTTAACGAACGTTCGCGAACATGCTAAACGAGCGTTCGCGAACACGAGTATGTTCACGAGTTTTAACGAACGTTCGCGAACATTAATATAATTATCATTTGACAAATTTTAAGGTTAATTTTATAGGTGGACTTTTATATTTGGAGGGCAAATTGCTTTATTTTATTTGTTGTTTTTATGTCAATGTTAGTTATATAATTAATGAATAATAGAATTTAGTCACGTAGTACTTTTTTGAGAATGATTAATGATTTGCATGGCATATTTAAGACTTAAAATAATTTGGATTCGAGCATGTTCGTAAATGGCTCATTTATGTTAAACAAGCTAAACACGAACTTGAAGTCGAATACGAACTTTGCTTAACAAATCGAACACGAACAGATGTTTGGAATTCGAAAATTAACGAATGAACACTAACATTGTTCGAATCGCTTAACGAACAGAGCTCAAACGTGATATACTTGATTCGATTCGGTTCATTTACAGCTCTAAAAACACCATTGAGATTGTTAATTAATTAAATTATAAATACATAAACTCCATTTTCACTTTGTATTATTGCAACCTTACTAACGATATAAAAAAAAAAATTCCAATAGTGTTAAGAATGCGGGAGGGATGGGCGTTGGGTGTTTGGAACGCTGTGACGTCGACTTGACGTTGGTTGATGACACGGCCTATGTTTTAAATACCCGAGTTTAAAAGGACCCAAAAAAGGGTTAATCACATTTTATCCTCTTAAACAATACCTTATTTTTCAGTTTATCTCATAAACTTTAGTTTTGTTCACTTAACCTCCTTTAGGACAAAATTGCCCTTGCATTGACTTTTCATTTACCTTATTTTCTTTCTTTTATTTCTTTTTTTATCTCTTCTTTATTTAATTCTTCATCTTTTTCAAAAAAATCTTCACCTTAATGATTGAAATTAAAAAAGAGAAATTGCACAGATCTATCTTCTCCTTAAATGATTAACAAAATATTCAAATTACTTTCCTAAAATACAATTTTTTTAGCCTTTCAATTCTTTTAATTTTGGATTTTTCTCTTTTCTTTCTAGTTTCTCATTTAATTTTCAAGAAAATAACATAAGATGAAATTGTTTTTCTTTCTTTTATTTCTTTTTCTCTTTTTTCTCTCTTTCATCATTCCCAATAGAAATTCGATTTCAACAAAAATTTTTGTTTTGAGTTTGTAATTGCATATTTCTGGGTGAAAATTTAAAATACATAAAAAACTAATTTTGATTTTTTGTATGATACCACGTGTCACAAAATTTAATTGATGATTATTAATCAGGTTACAATTTCATCTTAAGATATTTTCTTGGGAATAAAATGAGAAACTAGGAAGGAAAGAGAAAAATCCAAAATTAAAAGAATTGAAAAGCTAAAAAAAATTGTATTTTAGGAAAATGATTTGAATATTTTTTTAATCATTTAAAGAGAAGATAGATCTCTGCAATTCATTTTTTTTTAATTTCAATCATTAAGGTGAAGATTGTTGTGAGAAAGAGAAAGAATTAAATAAAGAAGAGAGAAAAAAAGAAATAAAAGAAAGAAAAATAAGGTAAATGAAAAGTCAAAATAATGCGAGAGCAATTTTGTTTTAAAGAGGGTTAAGTAAGCAAAATTAAAGGTTAGGAGGTAAACTGAGAAATGAGATATTTTTTAAGGGGATAAAATGTGACAAAACAAAAAAGAAAGTTCGAACTTCTAAAATCCCAACTGGCCGAGTTGCGGGAGAGAAAGCAGCAGCCAGGTGGATGACCGGGACGGCACTAACTCCGGCGAAGCTGGCTGGGACTGGTATGTGCACTGAAGCTAACAATACCACTGACAATTCAGTAACCGCTTCGCAAGTGAACGATTTTCGTATTTCAGCAGTTCTCGATCGATTAGCTGCAAGCATGCAGAACCAAACTCCTAAAAACGAAACCGCTGAGTCCTTTAATCTCTGCCTTTCTCTCGCCAGGTCCATTTAAACCCTGCTAACTCGATTTTTAAGTCCTAATTTTGAAATGCACTTATCAATTCTGCATTATTATGTGCCTCTACTGTTTTTTTTTCCCAAAATTTTTTGCTTTATGTTCAATAGTTTCAGTTGGGTTTAGGGTTTATTTGAGTTTCCAATTTTGTAATGGAGATTCTTCTTCTTCCTTTTTTTGGTGTTTGTGCACGTGTGAAACGAGGCTTGTGTGTTTGTACTGTTATTTTTCCCCCTTATTTATGCTTTGTTCGAACAGTGGCAGATGGTTTTTGGATAGTTTGGTTTAGTAATTTTTTTTTTGATTCTTTTTTTGGGGGGGGGGGTTGTTTTCTTGGTCCCTATGTGAGTTTTTTTGTTCTTTAATTTTTTTTTTGAGAAATGCTGTGCTAATTAATTATTTTTCTTAATCATTTCCTATGGACATGTTAATAATGGGATATCATGTGCTAATCAGTAATTTATCCCACCTCAATTTAAAGAATTTATCAGATGGCCTTTCATCTTAAATTCTTTTTGTATGTAAATGCTTCTTTGTTATATTGTGGTATATGTGTCTTCATTTTCTAGATTTACGAGCTTTAATAAATTTCACAAAGAGTATGCCAAAAAATTTACCTGCCTAATTAGGAAATTAACAAGATGAAACCTCTCTTCATAGCTTGAGCCCAAAAACAGGATATTAAACTTATTGGAGCTTAAATTATCGAGCTTGTCTCTTGTCAGCTAAAATATAAATTTGGCCAAGGTTATCTAATGGAGCCTGATATATAACTGCTTGGCTTGAATTCATTAGATTGCTGTACTAATTCTGATCCTTGGACATACGAATTTGGGTTCTAATTGGTCTTTGTGGATTTAAGTTAAATAGTTAATCAAACAAGTATATTAAACTTAAAGCAAAGTTTAGCTGAAACATCATACAAACAATGTTGAGCCAAAAGTACATAAGTTAATAGTTTATATAGATCAGTTGTTTTTCCTTAAAAGTTTGTGTCTTTGGGCGTGCTAAACATTTGAATTGTTAAACGGTTAAAGTAAGTAAAGAAAATGGAAGTAAAAATCATTTAAGGCATGAGTTGGAAAGCGGGTCATGCTAGGTTGTAAATGGTCAGCAACAGCCTTGTGTAGTTGCTTACATAATCACTGAGCAATATTGATAGACTCAGTGAGGATGATGACTGATTCTTGGGCTGGCCCTCATTGGGTGGTTAGAGTTGAATACTCAAAGTCCTTCTGAAGTGGTCTTTTTGTGTGAGTCTTCCATCTAGGTGTATTTGCACCTTGTCTGGTCATATTGTGTAACTTGCTCACTTGACCAGGTTAGTACTTCTATATAAATATTGTATTGCCTGATAACTGTTTATTGTAGGATTGAGTTGAATATTAGAGGTATACTGTTTGTTGTGGGACTTTTGTTTCTCCATTTACTCTTTCTCATTGTTTACATATAGCATTTCTGTTTGTTTGTTAATCTGTGATTTATCATTGTATCTATAATGAGGTTGGTCCTCAATTGTTTATGGAGATATTGATCAGAAGAATGTTTGTAGTTGAACCTTGTCTCGTTTTCTTCACTGCCTCTCGTTGCCTTATAAAACCTAGAGAATGGGAAGATGAAGCATCTTTTCCTTTTCACTTTTGCATTCAAGGAGAGTGTTATTAATTGGATGCTTTTTGAATGCAGAGGAATTGATTTTGCCATTGCAAACCATGAGATTCCAAGCAGAGCCCCAGATTTGCCTGCATTATTGAAGCAGGTTCTCATTGTCAATGCTACACTTGTCATCTTTTGAGTTTCTAGTGACTTCTGTGCCAAATTCACTTATGGTTTAGATGCAACGTTGTAGCTGCATGTCTGTTTTTGTGTTTAATTTGTTGATGCTGCTCTTTTTGAATATAGCTTGCTTATTGCTCCATGCCATGTCTTTGTTCCGTCAGGAATAATTTTACATTCTGATTTTTGCTTTTTAACTTGTCAACAATGAAGATGAAACCTGACAGAAGACAAATTCTTTCATTCACGGCATTCCAAGTTTTGTTTAAGAGAAAAAAATAAACAAAGAACACAAGCATACAGAAAAATATTGCTCAGAGGAGCAAAACTCAGAATTACATGCAAATGGATGTTACAGATGGGGTAAACATGACATGGTTTTGCCTAGCAATTAACAGAGATATGTCAGTGAAGGCTATGAGATGGATGTTAGGCCCTTTGTTTGTGCTCTCCTTGGCTAGATTTTATCAGCTTTAGCTGTAATCTTACCTGCCGTAATATGTTAGCGAATTAGTGGTATTTTTCACCCTTAAGGAATGAGTTCAACTATTAGGGATGCTTCTATGACCCGTGTGCTTTGCTTGCACAGGTGATTTTCTATCTTCTTGTGCTTGTTTTTGGGCTCATTCTTGATTGCTGTAAATTTTGCAAAAACTGATCGTTAAAAGTGATTCTAGAAAATCAGGTTTTGCAGAATCTCGGACGTATTCTCGTTTTGTCATGAAAAAGTTGATCGCGGGTGTTCTGAAAATAAGCTATAGAAACTGATTATTCATTTAAGAAAAGGGCTGAAATGTCTTTGGATGCTGAATGCACGATGTATCTCTTGTATTTCACATGTTTGTTAATTAAACATTAAACTTTCTAAATAGCATTTGATATATGTACTTTATCAACAAACGCTCCTAAAAAGTTAAACATCATATTTAAGAAAAGGGCTGAAATGTCTTTGGATGCTGAATGCATGATGTATCTCTTGTATTTGACATGTTTGTTAATTAAAAATTAAACTTTCACATGTTTGCTAATTAAAAATTAAACTTTCTAAATAGCATTTGATATATGTACTTTATCAACAAACGCTGCTAAAAAGTTAAACATCATACTTAAATTGTGACATTATTTTTGTTTAAATCCAAATTGTAATATTACTCCTGGTACTTGTATAATTTGATCAAATTTGGATGGATATTCCTCTGAAATGAAAGTTACTCTTGGGTTGACTTTGGTTTTTGGCTTTCTTGGCTATAAAACATCTAAATCTTAGATGTAAAAACAAACGAGAACATCCTGAAAAATTGTTTTCTCTGTAGCATGATGTCATATGTGAGATAAAAAGTTGATTGGGAAACGTGCTTAAGAAAGGTTCCAAAAATTATTTTTCAAATAATGCTCAAATAATAGAAACCAAACAGACGCTGGCTGGTTTATCAAAATTAGTTAAAATTAGGTGAAAGTATAAAACGAGAACACAGCCTTTTTTCTTATTTGCAATATTTCATCAACCTCAGGGTCACAGAGTCTGATGCAATATGTTTTAACCAAATTTATATGCAAGACAGTTGTTTTTATTTTGAAATGCTGTGTCATTAGCTACAGTTCTAAAGACCTCTTCTCAGATAGAGATTTTGAATGTTGATTTAGTCAATTGACAATCTGATGCCTTAAAAAGAACACTGTACATTATAGGTGTGCAGGTGCAACAATGATGCCCTACAGCAAGCAGCTGTCATGGTTCTCATGATATCAGTAAAGGTAATTACTTAGTCCCATCCAGTTCTTTTGGCTGTTTGAATGTCGGTTGCCTAGTACTAAGGCATAATGTGCTTATAAGATTATATTTCATCAATTACATCCAAAGCAATCATTCTCCCTGAAAGATCTGAATATTTAGCAGGACAGTAATTTCTTTTGTTGCTTCAATATTGGTATATACTGGCTGAGCAAATGTACAAGTCAGCAATTGGTTAGCTGGTTGTTTTGTTCTGAACCAAATTGGTTGAGCACTTTTAATGACTGTACATCCTGTTCATGTTCCATACAATATAATCCAATCCAAGATGATGTTTTCTGGGCTGCTTATGAAGCTATACTAGATTAATTTGCTGTCTTAACGACTAAATATTTCCTTGTTAGCTGGATTTTGTATCAACTACTAAAAGGAACCAACTAAAAAGTGCTTGTTAATTTCTTACACCTCTAGAGTAAAGGGAATTGTACTGTTTCACCAGGATGGAAACTGCAACAAAAAGAATGCTTTAACCTTGATCCAGTTTCTCAAGAACAAAAGCCAAATGAAAAAAAAGTCTTGGTTGAACAACATATGTAACACAGACAGGATGAGGGACCCCTGTTTAACTAATTGTTACCTCCCAATATGGCAAAGATTTATCTGTCCCTTTTTGGCTGTACCAACTCGAGGTCTACGGACTGTTAAACTGTTCGTAGTCATTGGCACAGTGACCTGAAGGAGCATTTCGTAGCTGGAAATTGTCTATGCTTCCTTCTCTTAATTAAAGAAGGAAGTGAAATTCTTCTAGTCAAATGTAGAAAACAAACAAAGAAGGATAGTATACTTGGTAATTCTAACAGTCTATACATGGTGGGCCTTTTATTTTCTTTGTGCGTGAACTTTATGGTCAATTTTGTGCATTTTTCTTTGAAAACTATTCTTAGTTCTGAGGAGTTCTATGGATGCTGTATAAATAGCTGGAAACATATATCTGCTGAGTTGTGTACTTTCTCATTGTCTGTTGGTTTGTATTGCAGAATGCCTGTCAGAGTGGATGGTTTTCAGATAAAGATTCTGAGGAACTAAGTAGCCTCGCCAACGAGGTTCATAACATGTTCCTGTTTTGCTGATATGCTTGTTATATGTTCCCATGAAGTTTAATTGTTAACTGATTCTCAATATCCTTCATCTTCTCTTTAAGATTGCAAGCAACTTCTGCACCTCAATGGATTTCAATACTGAACCTAGCAGTTCCAAATCCATAATTGAGACTATTATATCGAGGTAATAAGATTTACTTTTCTCTATTTAACTCTGTATTTTGTGCATAAGGATTGATTTCAAATCTCTCTCAAGTCGTGTTGGATCTGCACCATCAAAGTCTTGCTGGATTACCTTCCCTATTCAACCCCACTCTTTGGGGATTGATGAATAAAACTCTCCTTCACTTTCTCTGTGCATAAATACACAAGTTTGGAATTCCCTGATGAAGTTTCTGACATGGACCGTGCTCTGAATGTCACATCTGTCTGCCCATTCCTCTCTTGTTTCACTTTCAGGAATGGAATTGGCATCAATACGTAAACTGTTCTTTGTTGATGTTTGGTATGAATTTGAAATTTTACTTTTGCTCTTGGTCTGTGGTGTATCGTCTGAAGAAAATTGATAGTAGTTGGATGTAAAATTTTTAGATAAGTTAAAGCCTTTGGGCTGTGCAGTGGTTAGATGCCTGCACCGTAAGGTGGTAGATAAACTCTTTGCAGCTTCCACTCGACCACCCCATGGACAGAATACACATGCACATCGACACACAGATAGGCTATATGAAATGGAGAAAGAACAAAACCAAAATGAACCAACATATAATATAGAATCACAAGTCAAATAAAAGAAGAAAGGAATGAAAAGGCATGAGAGGAACTAACAAGTGTGGTAGAGTGAGCTTGCAACTATGAAAATGCATTGTGATGTAAAAAATCAAGATACAAACAGAACTTTTGACCTTTCTTCTTTACTTAATGGTATAGCAACTTGCGCCAAATTTGCCGCTCCTTTAGCTTATTCCAACTTTTAATCTCCCAAGACTATTCTAAAACTGTCAATAGAAAAGTCAATGGTTCATAGATATAAGTTTGCTCTGTGTAATGCAGTGGAGATAGAAGTTTATTTTGCTGCTTTATACAAGAGATCCTGGCTGCCTGTATATGTAGCTTTTTCCTTTATCTTTTTTGGGGGATGAATTCTTGTTCAGATTCCCTTCAAGTTAGGCATCTTTGTCTGATTTGTAAAAGCATTGTTTGACCTTCATTGGTTACTTTTTGGTAGCTTAGGGTCATTCAATCTGTCAAACTTTTCATCTGTTTATATAGATTGGATTGAAGTCTCGCTTCTGCATATCTGCAGATTCTATCCACGGATGAAGATGGGACAGATCCTCACTTTCCTTGAAGTCAAGGTGGTAATGTTACTACTCTGCAACGATACACCATTTCCCATCCACATACCCCCTACATAGGAAAGGAAAATTGTAGATCGTTCAACTAATATTAAGCAGTAATGTTTTACTAATTTGTTCATGTTTATTGTAGCCTGGATATGGTGCTTATGTCAAGGACTTTGCTATTTCAAAGCTCATGAAACATTCTCCTGAAGAAAGGATTGTAAGCCTCTCATTTACTTGGTTGGATTCACATATAAGATTGCTTCGCATGGTGGGCAAAGTCTTTGTGAAAATTTTGAGTAGGATTCTGTTTTTGGAGGGATATGATTACTGGCTTAGTGTTTTGTTACATAAGATTTCTGTTGTCATCTTTGATTCTTTAAGAATCGGTAGATTTGTACCAAAAAAAAAAAGAATTGGTAGATAACTTTCAACTCTTTCTTCCTGTTGGTTGCTAATAAAGACCACACCATCCTCTCCCTTAAAATTAGCTAGAATATAGCTTTCCACTTCAAGGCTGTTCTCTTATTTTCATTAGAGAAGCTGTATGCAATTGAACACAACTTCCAGAGTGTGTTTCTTTGGTAGTAGAGTGGTTTATTTCCTAAAAATACTTAAGAATGAGTTTGGAGAGAGAGGGAGAGAGGTTAGTGATAGCATGGGAATCCTTCAGTAGTAGGTGCTGATATTCCATCAGCTCAATCATGCTACATGTTCAAGAGCAGAGGAATAAAATAAAATGCCCTCAATCATTTTGTACTGTGGTTCCTTTTGCTATTTGAATGAAAGGGTTGCCAATGGTCAACTGACTGTGCTGCATGTTTGTGCAGACCTTTTGTATGTTGGATCAATGAAGTTCCCTAAACAACAGTATGCTTTTCAGCCTTGACAATTGTAATTCAAATGAAACTAGTTGACTATGTGCACACCATGCTCATGGATGCTAATCTGAATTGGACATTAGACACATAGAAAAATAGAAAAATGATCATAAGATGGAAAACATTGTTCTAAGAACTCATATTTCTTGATATGAAGCAAAAGAATGGCAAGATGTGTATTTCAACTCCCTTATCATTTATTACTCGTTCTGTTCTTCACTTCTGTTCTTCACTTTGCTTTCTTCTTTATTAATATTTAATGTTTAATAAATATTCTACTCTTTTTCACTTGTTGGTTGTCTTATTATTTGATTTTCTTCCACATGCAGAGGCTATTTGTGGCACAAACAGATAATGTAGAAACGTCGTCATGTCTTGTAAACCCACAGCAAGTCAAGTATGAGTTTACATTCTGTTTTCATTACAACTTAATAATCCTACTCCATGGCATTAAATTCTCTTGGCTGTTATCTTTTTGTTTCTGATTTTTGTAGTTTTCTCTTGAATGGCAAGGGAGTTGAGAGGAGAACTAATGTATTCATGGTGCGCTACACCTTTGAGTCCATGGGGTTGTTATAATGCAGCTCTATCTTGTTAATTTATGCAAAGTAGAGGGTGTCCACTCTTAATTTTTTTTTCTTTTCCTAGGACACTGGACCCCAATTACCAACCATTGTGACACATTTCCTCAAATATGGATCAAATCTTCTTCAAGCTGTGGGCCATTTCAATGGTATGCTTGTCTGCAGTCATTGCTTGGGTGATAATTCTTGCTTTATTGCTGGAAAATCTAAGATATTTTAATTTTTTTTTTCATTATTGTGAAGGAAACTACATAGTAGTTATTGCTTTGATGGCTGAGATATCTAAAGGGGAAAATCCAACTCTCCCAGACTATGTGCAGCCTGCTGCTGCTATTATAGATCCAGGTACTCCTTAGGGAGGATTTCCTAGACAAATATTTAAGGGGTTTATTGCACTTTTAGGTAATCCATCTTTGTGGATATTTCTTTATTTCCTAATCCATGTGTAGATTCTGAGGTAATAGAGGGGCCATCAAGAATATCACTCAATTGTCCCATAAGGTATGGCTCAGCATTTCTTGACTGAAAAATTTCTAACTTTAGTTCGTGTACATGATTTAGTTTTTGTGATTAACTGACTTTGGGTATGTTGCAGTGGATATTTAATCATCTTGTTTTAAACTCTGATAACATGGCCTTCTGTACGTTTTGATTATGCAATATGCACAGAGTTTTATGCTTCTAGAGCTGTTTATAAGTTATAACATGCAAACAATGAACTTCACAATGTAGCTTCTTTGCTTCTTATTGCAGCATTCTTGATATTGAGTAAGGTTATTTGATTTGTCAAAGAGTTTCCGAACTTGTAAATACCTTGTTGTAGCTCCAGTTCATTTTATCGTGAGAAAGTGTATTTAATTTGTTAAATTTATTAGTATAAAAATTATGTTTGTGTACCTTAAAAAGGCTAGCATAGATATTCAGCTAACTCTTGGCTACAATTTTATCGTGAACCAAAATTTCATGTGGTATGATATTATCTGATGTTCAACAACTTGCTGTTTTCTATACTAGTTTATCTTCTGTGCCTTGAATTTCATAACTTTGTGTAGCAGTGAGATATTAAGTGCTTTAATCTTTGTTCCATTTCAGAACTGAAACAGTTACTAGTCAGAAGCATACTTAATGCCATGTTTCACTTGTGACGTGATAATCCCTCGCTAGAAAGTAATAGTAAATTTAGGCCTTGCAAATGAATTAAAATAAGTTTTTCCTCCCACCCTTGGCTTCTCAACAATGGCAGTAGCCTTGAGATGTAAATATGCTCCTGAAGTAGGACAAAACATTTGGCAAATTATGATGTCTTAGTGGAATCTTCATAAAACAATGAGTTTCATAGAATTTTTCCTTCCACCAGCAAATGGAATAGACACAGATTTCATACTAGTTTTCTAGGTCGTTATTTTGATATTTTTCTGATCAGTATATTTTGTTTCCCAATCATGAACAGCTTTAGGCATATCAGAACTCCAGTCAAAGGACATACTTGCAAGCATCTGCAGGTGAGCTCCTTTGCCGTGAATCAATTTAACAAGTGTCTCTGCAGGTCTTGTATGACATATTTGAGGCTTAGTGTAGGCTATTTCATTTATATATGTGATTTCAATGATAGAACCATAGATGACTAGGATTTTTGGTTTGCATTACCCACTCAAATGGCACTCTCTAGCTGTTGGCCTTTTCACATTAGCATACAACTTTAAACTGAGTTATGCATAAGCTTCAATCAAGATGATTAGCCATAGGTTCTGATAGTTTACTGACAATGGCACACTGGGAAGGATAACTAAAAGGAATAGTTTTATCACTTATCTATTATCAGGAGAGTGTTTAAATAGCAACAAATAGATTTGCTATTAGCCTTTTTCTCTTGTTTGCATTTTCACTTTTGTTTTGAGTCATAATTTGACTTATTTTTACCTCTAGTGCTTTGATTTTGACAACTACGTGGACATAAATTCAAAAAGGCCGTCTTGGCGCTGTCCACACTGCAATCACCATTGCTGCTTTACCGACATCCGCATTGACCAAAATATGGTCAAAGTAAGTGGTTGCATTTGGTATTCCAATTTGAGCGTATAGCGCTTTGCTTTCAATTAACAGCCTTATATTCTGTAAAGGTATTGAAGGAAGTTGGAGATAATGTCAATGATGTAATCATCTCATCAGATGGGTCATGGAAAGCTATCGTTGAAAGTGATGATCATGCTGAAAAGCGACAGGATAAGTTCCCAAGTGCAGAACAGGAACAGCCTACACAGCCAGATTCTACTAGCTTGCCAAATGCTCCACCAGATCTTTTGGATCTGACTGAGATTGATGATGTAATGGATACTGTTGACCTTTCTGAAGCTGAAGACACAAAAGTTTTCCTTGTCAATTCTCAAAAAGATTGTAGCGTCAAGGATATGACACTCAGGCCACCTACTAACATCACAAATGAGGTCCCTCAGAACAGCTCATCTCAAACGGAGGATGACTTTTGGTCTGGTGTTTATTTGTCAACTTTTGGATCAGGGACATTTAGTCTCATGTCAGATGCACAGAGTGGTGGTGTTCCTCAGTCCACTTCTAGCAGCATTTTGCCATCTCCTCTATTAACTGATGCCTCTTCTCCTGCTTCTAATGTTGAAGCTAGAGCATCCAACGCCTTTCTTTCAAATTCTGTGCCACAGACTGAAATTTCTCCCACTGCTTTGCAACTACAACGGTTCCAATTTGGTAATGCATCAATCAGCAATGAGTATGGCCGGTCCCTATCAATACCCCGGCAAGTAAGCAGAACGCCAGTTGCAGTTCAGGCCCTGCCAGCGCAGGCGCCAACAACTGATCTGCAAAGGGTTAGAAATAGTACAAGTACATTCATGCAGAATGGGTCTTTGGCAGCTTCTCAAACTTCTGCTTTGCCACCGGTTGGAGATGGTTTCAGTGGAAACTCAAACAATATGCAAAGGCAACAGCAACTTTCTAGATCTCATCCAGTTGCACACCAAATGCCGCGGATGGTGTCCTCCCAGCAGCAGATCTCCAATGATCCGGTAACTCAACCTTTTTTACTTGATTTTAGTCGTTTGAGTTAAATGCTTTATTCATAATTAGAGGGTTTTAGCCGTTTGAGTTAACTGGGACATATAATTTTGTTGTGGCATATCATTTCTGTATACATGCTTTAGCTCTGTTGTCATACTCTCAGTAATGGTTTTTCCCTTGTTCTTTTGTTGTTGAACTGGGCCAGCAAGACCGTTTTATTTATTCTGGTCGATCAACTGGACAAGTCTCTAGCCTTCAGGCCTCAACACGAGCACAAGGTACTTATCTAGCTTCATCAGGACTCTCTGGTGAACTTCCGCACTCCAATCAGCAACAGCAAGTGAACTTGAGAACGCCACATCCAATTCATCAGTCTGCGGGCAGGTTTCAGCATTCTGCTCAGTCATCTGGCAACTTCTTCCGTGCTCAAAGTCAACAAGCAGGTTCACAAGATCATTCTATCCAGGCAGCGCATGCTCAGTTACTGTCGGCTCAGCGAGCAGCCCAGGCTGCAAGAGCAAGAGCTTTTCATACACCTAGAGCAGCATCGAATTCAGGGAATGCAACTGCTCCAGTAGGAGACCAGATAGGAGCTGTTGGAAGCACATTACAATCGGTTCCAAGATCAGATGTTTCGGTGAACTCGCCAGCAGATCAGGATTGGCGACCGTCTGGTAGGATGCGTGGAAGCTTATCAGGGAGAGCTTATTCTGAAGCTATGAACCAATATATTATTCAGCCAACGCAACAAGCTCAAGCTGCCAGACCACCATCAAACGTAACTGCAAATCCATCCAATGCGTCTGCTCAATTGCAGATTTTGATGGCCAATAGGGCTGCTCAGCAGGCAATAAATTATCCATCGCCTAGAGTAACTAGCAGTTCCAGTAATTTGGGAGTTTCACCACCGAAGTCCACAGGGATGCATTGAGAAAACTGCAGGTGGTTGAGATGCATTGAGAAAACCGTTACGAAAGACTGTATATAACTCGGCAAATTTTGTTTCTGAAGTCGCTGGTATCTATTGCTTTTTTACTGCTTATGTCGAGGCTCTTTTGCGCCGCACCCCCGGGCGGGCGCCAGCCTTCGATTCTTGTAATCATTTTAGAAGGGACACAATCAGTTATTAGCTCCTATAGTCCTTCATATATAGTACTACTATTTCGTGGACAATGAAATGCTTTTAGATTCGTCTTGTATATTGGACATGCTTATTTTTTGATGCTTAGGCGGCCTTGCTGTTGCCGATTACTGTATGTTGTTTCCAAGTAAGGGTGGTTTCAATAACGATCTCTCTCTTTTGAAATGAAAAGTTGGATGGTTGAAAGGGGAGATAGGTATATAGATTTTGACTGAATAACATTACGGTCTTAAGCAATTGTCTTTTTCTCTTTATTCTGCATTTAGGCTCATTCCAGTACACTAATCAAAAGCAGTTGTTTTTGTGTTGAATGAATATCTTTCCTTGAAAAAGGGGAAAAAAATGCAATGCAAAAATTCGTTTATCCATGAAGATGTTTAAGGCGTTGGATATGATGACGTGCAATCACCTTTTTCTCTCATTCAGAAAGGCGTGATGGAAGCACTGGGCATTTTTCACGCTTTGGAGAGCCGGCGCATCATGACCTTGAAAGCCGCAACTGTTTTGACCAGTTTTCTGAGTCACGCCTTTATTATGTTGTTCCCACACAGTGTGTCAATTTCATGTTTGAGAATCAGACTGTAGTCCAGTCTTTACTCTGAAAGCTGCGCTGCAGTAGCCATTTTGTCGTCGGATTCTGTTCCGAAGTTTCAATATCTTTTTTTTTTCTCCTTTTTTTCCCTGCAAACAGTTCAAATTTCAATGGGTAGATTATAGATACTAGTCCACGAAGCTCTTCCAATCGGCCCTGCATTTGAACCGAACCGGTCAGCTGAATGAAGTGTAGATCGGTAGCCTGCATATGGTCAGCCTCCCCACCCACTCATAAAGTCACCGCCACCGCCGTACTTAACCACCCTCCCACCCTCTACACCGGCGGCTCCGATGGCTCCATCATCTGGTGGACCCTTCCCTCCTCCTGTACTTACCCCAACCAGGTCAGCCAATCCAACACAAATATGTATATCCTTTTTATTTTATTTTATTTATTTACCAGCTGTGTAATGATTATCATAAAAATTCAAGCTTGTTCCAGCTTTCATCCCTGATATATGAGTGACCAGTATTACTTACTGTGAATGAAGGCGTAAAAATTCAGACTTTTTCAGCTGTCTCTGTTGTTTTAGTGGTAACCAGTTATTATTTCATTAGTAGTACATTATTGTTAGAACTGGATGCACATCTGTCCTGGCAGTGTAACTACTGGGGGCTGTTGTTGGAAAAATGCATCATATCAATGACGAGTGACCTAATAAGTTAAAGCTTTGACCATATCTATGACCCCTTTGCTTACACTTCCGCGAAAGTTTAGGAATTTCACCCATAGACGAGTCACTGTTGCATAATCTGATGTGGTGTAGCTGTGGCACTGAATATTTTCTGTTGTTTTAGAACTTAAAAATGTTTAGTATCACCTCTATTATATTAATGGGATGTTATAATGTGTACAATTTTTGTTCAGGAAATGGAAGCGATTGCAATGCTTTGTGGGCATACTGCACCTATTTCCGATTTAGAAATATGTTTTCCTACAGCAGTTTCAGGAAATGGAAAATTAGACCACTCAAGCGATTTTGTTTCTGACTCAAGTTCAAATGTTTTTGGGGCACTAATTAGTGTATGTAAGGATGGTTTGTTGTGTGTATGGAGCAGGGCTAGTGGGCATTGCAGACGCCGGAGGAAAATGCCTCCCTGGGTTGGTAGTCCATCCAAGATTCAGTCATTGCCTGAAAACAAGAGATATGTGTGTATTGCATGTTGGGATGCTGATAGTGTTCATTCATCTGATTATCAGTCAATTGATATGGAGAACAAAGGTTTGGTGGATAGAGAATCGCATTATGGGAAATCTTCTAAATGCACTGTTGTGATTGTTGACTCGTATAGTCTTACTATTGTGCAAACAGTTTTTCATGGGAATTTATCCATTGGGCCTTTGAAGTCCATGTCCATTTTATTGTATGCTGGTCATATGGACAATCATTCGGTGATGATGGTTGATTCATTTAGTAAGGTGCAATGCTTGCCAATATTAAAGGATTCTGAAGCCACTGGTGCAAATTTTCCTGCAAATTCCTCACATTTGGTATTAAAGGACTGGCTAGATGGGTCAGAAGAGGGGGAAGCATTAATGGCATGTGCAAACCGGGGACAGTTGTTGGTCCTTATATATTCAACACACTGTACGTTTAGGCTGGTTGATGATGGCAATAAAATTGGGGAGATTCTTTTTTTGGATTATCAACTTTATCTTAAAGGCCAATCACATGTCATTGGTGGGATGTTTTTAGTGGATGATCAGACAAGCATCAGACTAAATTTTGGAAAACATGACGATGTAATTTCGGAAGAACTGGCTGTGTGGAACAGTAGAGGTTCAGCTGCTGTATACAGGGTATCATACTCAAGCAGCACATTTGCTTTTGAGCCTCTATTAGACATTCCTGCTGTTGCACGTGCTCCCAATTTAAAGTTATCCATTTCTTTTGTTTATGTCAGCTGCTATCTTCTTCGTATTGAATCAATCTGCTTGCGAGATGAAGAACCTTTGCTCTGGGAACCTTATATGACTATTTGGTTATTGCCACAGCAATACCATAGCAAGGAATTATCTGGAGGTTGCAAAAGACTTAGCGAAGGCAAATGTTTTGATGGTTGGATTTCCAAATCCATACATAAAACTGAAGGTTCCATCAAAGAAATTTCCTCTAGCGCAATAGGTCTTCAGGGTGAAGCAGAATCCTTACATACTGGTGCTTCATGTTCAAAAATTTCGGAAAAGTATGTCTCCTCTTCAATGGTTATTTCTGAAAACTGGTGTCTTCCAATGGCGCTTGTTTATGGCTTCTGTAATGGTGATATAGAAGTTGTGTGGTTCGACATGTGCTATGAGGGAAGTGGTTCCTATGGTCAAAATCAACATAATGAGGCAAACTTACATGGACCTAGACAATATCTTTCTGGGCACACAGGTGCTGTGCTATGTTTGGCTGCACATCAGATGGTGAGTATGCCAAAGGGAAGAGATTTCAGTCATGTTTTAGTATCAGGAAGTATGGACTGCACCATTCGGATTTGGGATCTTGACTCTGGTAACACGATTATTGTAATGCACCAACATGTAGCTCCAGTACGCCAGATAATTCTTCCACCACCTCTTACTGAGTGTCCATGGAATGATTGCTTTCTCTCTGTTGCAGAGGATTGCTGTGTTGCCCTTACCTCACTTGGTACATTGCAGGTAGAGAGAATGTTTCCTGGACAGCCATACTATCCCACAAAAATTGTGTGGGATAGTGCAAGAGGTTATGTAGCATGTCTATGCCCTAATCATACAGGAATCCTTGACACTTCTGATGTATTATTCATATGGGACATTAAAACGGGTGCTCGTGAACGGGTGCTTCGTGGTGCTGCTGCTCATTCAATGTTGGATCATTTCTGTATGGTCATGAAGAAAGATTCTGCTCCTGCCAGTTTAATGAGCAGAAATACTTCAGCCTCCTCACTAAATCTTCCACTGACAGAGGAAAATAAGTATTCACATTCTCGTTTAAGATATACAGCAAAAGGGACTTCTACATCAAGCAGATTCCCTGTTTCTAGAAGTGTGACTGAATCAAATAGATCCCAAACACATGCTACAAAAGAAGCTGTCATTGAGTCAGTTGAATCTACAGTATCTGCCTTTCAAAGCAATAAGCCCCCAATTGAAGGCTTGTGCCCTTTTCCAGGAATCACTGCTTTGTGCTTTGATCTTAAGTCAATGATTTCTATTTGTAAGAGTCATGATTTGACTATGGCAGGAAGTATTGATCATAGAAAGACTTCTTCAGAAGTAATTGGAGAGGACACACCAAAAGACAGCCCTCAAAAGAAAATCGATAGTCAGCGAATGTACCGGGAAACAGATATTGCAACCCCCCACCATGTCAGCAAAGAGATTTATTCTGCTTCCAGTGGGACCTCAGGTGGTACAGTAGCAGATCATGACTTGCTTTACTCCCTTGAAGAATCCTTGCTTCAGTTCAGCTTGTCTCTTTTGCACTTATGGAATGTGGATTATGAGCTTGACAGATTGCTACAAACTGAAATGAAGCTCAAAAGACCCGAACTTTTCAATGTAGCTTCTGGTTTAATAGGGGATAGAGGCTCTTTGACACTGATGTTTTCTGGGTCAAGTGCCACCTTAGAGGTAAGCTATGAGCAGTGCGTACACCAAACCAAACCAATCAATTTGACCTCTTTGTTTATTGCTAAGTGATTAGTAATTGGTTTTCAGCTTTGGAGATCATCATCTGAGTACTCTGCTCTGAGATCACTAACTATGTTGGCCCTTGCACAGCACATGATCAGTTTATCACCTTCGTATTCTGGAGCCAGCAGGTAATTTCTTGACCAGGCAAACTTCAAAGCTGTCATACTTTGGTTGCATCTATTGATTTTGATGAGATTGCAGATCATCCATAACTGTGCTTTGTGTTTCTGGATTAAGTGGTATTTTGACATCATAACAAGTGGTTTGTAGTGTGTTGCATGTGATCATCTGAACAGATACATTTGCATTTCATATGATACTTGAGAAGCATTTTTTGACTGTTAAATTTTCAAAATTTATGCAAGAAAATTTTTTTTTTTTTAAAAAGATCGACACTAGCCTTCCAAAATCTTCATATGGAAAAAAAAGGAAAACAATTGTTTTATTTGCATTTGGTATAACTCATGAGCAGCCTTTACTGCCAGAGTATTGGAAGCCCTGTCCATTCCTGTGCTCTAATTTAAGGCTTTGGTGTCTATTTTTGGCAGTGCTTTAGCAGCCTTTTATGCTCGGAGCTTTGCAGAGAAAATCCCAGATATAAAGCCTCCTTTGCTCCAGGTAGCAGCATATCTTGTTGATGGGTTTTAGTCTGAGCTTTCAGCGTCTCATTTATTTATTCCTCCCGTTGTTCTTGTAGTTACATGTCTAGAAAGAGCACACCAACCTAAGAAAATTACTCCAAACACAGTTATAGAAATGGTGTTATCGTAGTGCAACCAACTCTGCTTTACTCTGCAATATTTTTTTTATTATGATCACCTCATCACCCAAGCTTTTTATGCGAAATACTGTATTAATGTGTTGTGGAGATATTGAGATAATAGCATATTTCTCTTAAGTTAGTCAGATGTGTGTGCTTATATTTGTCATGAGACTCATGAATAAATAAATTAGTTCTGTTGAAAGTTATCTAGTTGTTACATTCTTCTATTTACACTGTTTCTTCTTAGTTTATCGCAGTCCCTGTTTCTGTTAATGGTAATAACATTTACAATTGGCCATCTAGTATAAAGTTTATTTTATAATGAAGAATTTGACACTGAAAAAAATTAACTCGGAACTTCTGAACATTTCTGACTGCCACCTTCTATGATGACGCATCTACTGCTGCATCATTAGTTTTGGAGAGTTTATTGTATTTTACCGGGAAAATATTGGCTTTGTTTGGATATCAAAATTTTCCAAATATTTCCCTTGCATCATAAACACATTTCCCAACCCACCTTTTTATCTCACATATATTACATTACAAAAAGTGCTACAGTAATTATTTCAAATAAATTAATAGTTCAAATAATACTCTATCCAAACAAACCCATGAATATTGTATTTTATTGTTAGTTTTATCTCAAATTAGTCTTCTAATTTTTATTGGCTGTCATTTAACTTCCAACTTTTTGAACCTCTTATCTCTAGTTGAATTTAATCATTTAACTTAGTCTCAGAGAATGTTGAGGGATTTTTATTTTGTCGTTTCCATTGTCCGATGTAGAACAAGATAGGTGAGATCTTGGTACTAGTGCTAGCAGATTAATGAGAGGATCTTGGGACTGTTTCGGGGCTTTGAACAATACTGGTGAACAGTAACAAAGGGGTAAAACAAAGGAAAAGAAGAAGGAAATTTAGGGGGAAGAAAGAAACTCAATTCTTATACATCAATTTCACTCTGCCTAGAATAACATAAGAACATAAGTATTTATATATTTTAAACTTTCCTAAAACTCCTATTTCCTTTTCTAAATAGGTAAGTAAACTAGTTGCAGAAGTTTTTATAACAAGGACTCCAACTAGTTACCTAATATAATAAATAACAAAAAAAAAAGACTAAATGGACACTGGCTGGAAATTTCCTGCAAACAAGTAAAAAGGCCAAAATGGCAAAATGCCCTTAGAACCCAAAATTCTTAAAACTGCTAAATACCAAAGAGTAAAACTACATTGACTTCATTGACATATTCTTGCTGCCAACTAGGTTGCTAATCTTCGAACAATGCCTACTTAAAGATTCAGGAAAATCACGAAAATCTTTACTATTAGATTTCCTTGAACTCTTGGTTGACTGCATCATAGTTGTTATTCCTAGGAAGACCTATAGGTTGCTGGTAAGCCCTTACATTGGCTACAGTTTTTTTTCTCTTAAATCAATATTAACTTGTGCAAAAAACTGTATTTTTGTTTTTTACTAATGCCTGCTTTCAGCTCTTGGTAAGCTTTTGGCAAGACGAGTTTGAACATGTAAAAATGGCTGCTCGCTCTCTTTTCCATTGTGCTGCATCACGGGCTATTCCGCGCCCATTGTGCTGTAATAGTGCAAATGCTCCTGCAATATCTCTTGATCGTTCGACCGGAATAACAAAGTTAGAACGTGAAAATTCAAACTCCCTGACTCCTAACTGTCTGCCAAAAACACTGATGGATTCTCGGAGCGAAGAATCTGAGATTCTTTCATGGTTGGAATCATTTGACACACAAGACTGGATCTCTTGTGTTGGAGGAACAACTCAAGATGCCATGACCTCTCATATAATTGTTGCTGCAGCATTGGCAGTTTGGTATCCCAGTCTTGTGAAACCAAATCTTGCCTTGTTGACTGTTCAATCTTTGATGAAATTGGTTATGGCTATGAATGAAAAATACAGTTCTACTGCTGCAGAGATTTTGGCAGAAGGTATGGAAAGCACTTGGAAAGCATGTATTGGTTCTGAAATACCTCGGCTGATAGCAGACATATTCTTCCAGATTGAGTGCGTTAGTGGTGCATCTGCTAATGCACCTGCTCAGAAGTCAGCTTTATCACATAACATTAAGGAGATTTTGGTGGCTGTACTTCTTCCAAGCTTAGCAATGGCTGACGTACTTGGATTTCTGAATGTAATCCAAAGCCAAGTGTGGTCTACTGCATCTGATTCGCCTGTTCATGTGGTGTCACTGATGACCCTCATTAGGGTTGTGCGTGGTTGCCCAAGAAACTTGGCGCAATACCTCGATAAGGTTTGTAGAAAGTGTTATCAGAGAATTACATGATTAGCTCACATTTGAATGATACCATTGGAACTATAGGTCACATGGTTCATCTAAGCCACCATACCTGATTGTGTATTGAGTTTGGTGTAACTGCGTTTTTGTTTTTCTTCTTCTTCTTCTTCCGTGTTCTTGTTACATCATATTATCCTTCTTTAGTTCTTGATGTTTGTGTAATTTTACCTCACAGGATGGACACAGGGGTGTTAAGATAACATTTTGGCATCTTTAGATGTAGCTCGCCAAAGACGAAAGCAGAAAGATTTCTTATGTCCAAATATAACCTACTTTTTAAAATGGTGACATCTAATTTCATTGTCTGTGATTGATTCAAATTGGAGTGATAGGTTGCGACACTGCCAAACTTTAGACTTTGTGATTATCCAAGCATGAGCTCAAGTCTCTTTGTGCACCACCGTTGACAGTAATAATTGATTTTACCTACTCTTTCAGCATCCTGTGCTTCCCCTCAGTTGCAACTTAAAGGGAAAAAGAAAAGTACTGGATAGACCAGTATAAAAAATGTTACGTGCTTTTTGGGTTATATGCTTCAATATCTTTTATCAGTTGCTCTTTCATACAACTTGATTTAGCTGATTCACTTTATATTACTTTTCCTTTTATATTCATATAAGTTGTGCAGTTAGCTTTAGTGATATGAAATATGTATATGTGAAATTTCTGTGCATTCTTGCTTGTCAGTCTCCTATCTATTTCCAAGTCATTGAAGCTTATGTTACTGTGAAATTGGGGTGAATAGTCACATGAGTCTGCCCAGTTTCCTTCGGTTTGCTAATGTGCTGAGAGTCTCCAATAATTTCCTTTTAAAATTTCTAACATCTAGACAGGTTTGCAGGTGGTCACTTTCATTTTGCAGACCATGGACCCAAGTAACTCAGTTCTGCGTAGAAGTTGCACTCAAAGTTCAATGGCAGCATTAAAGGAATTAGTACGTGTGTTTCCTATGGTGGCTCTAAATGATACAGCAACTAGGTTGGCCGTTGGGGATGCAATTGCTGAGATTAAAAATGCCAGTATTAGGGTATATGACATGCAAAGGTATTACTTATACAATTGCACGTTACTAATTGCAGTTTTTCTCAAAATTGTACTTATAGCATGTGTTTTCTGTGTTCATTGTAGCATGGCCAAAATAAAGGTGTTGGATGCAAGTGGACCCCTAGGACTTCCAACTTTGCTCAGAGGAGCTTCAGATACAGCAGTTACAACTGCAATTTCAGCTCTAAGCTTTGCACTGGATGGAGAGGTACCTTTTGTAGCCCCTTCAGCTCAATTTGCTATATCATCTGCTTGCCAATTGTATGAATAACAAAGCTTGTGGAATGGTGAGATGAGGTTATACATTGAGATTTGGGCTGTATCGGGTGATGATTGTCATTCTTTTTTCTTTTGTTTTTATTGAATATCTTCACTTGCAGGGCCTAGTGGCATTTTCCGAGAATGGGCTGATGATTAGATGGTGGTCACTCGGCTCTGTTTGGTGGGAGAAAATCAGTCGAAATCTTACTCCTGTTCAGTGCACAAAAGTTATATTTGTTCCTCCATGGGAGGGATTTTCTCCTAATTCTTCCAGGTCCAGTATAATGGCAAGTGTAATATCAAATGATGGTCAGGTCAATTTACAGGTAACATCTTTAGTACTAGAATGGCTCCATGTTTCTTTCCTTGAGTCTTTCTGTTGCACTAACCATACATAATTTGGTACTATTCATGAGCTCTACAATTGGAGCAAATACAAATATGGTATGATTAAAATCTTCACTCTTCATAAAATTCGTTGCTCCATAAGTTGGTTCAATAGTTAAACATACTTAAAATCTTGTTGCACTTAGCACTTTGCCCTTGTCCAACTCAAGTATATGAGATATCAAATTGCTTATTGATAATTTTGTTACAGGAGAGCAAGAAAGCATCAACTGAAATCGATTCAGTGAAACTTTTGGTTCATCATCTTGACCTCTCTTATTCTCTAGAGTGGGTTGGTGAAAGGAAAGTAAAGCTCACGCAGCATGGGCGTGAGTTGGGCATTTTCCAGTTATAAGCACGTTATTTCTGGGTTTGCGCTGAACATCTTGAAGGCACATTCTTAACTTCAGTGCTAAGAAATGGTATATCATCTTATGAGTTCCACCTTTTGGTTGCAACCGAGGTTTAGGCTTGTGCAATATGCTAGCTATATCAAGTAAGAGAAATCCACAAATAAATCTTTCATAGTTTCAAGCTTCTGCTTTTGATACCATCATTTTCTCAACAGAACAGAGAGATAGATGCTTGAACCCGCTAAAAGGAGAGCAATGCTGCTGAAGTAGCTGAGGACCTCCAGATCCAGTAGTTCTACTATTTTTTATTTTTTAATTCTTTTTGGTTTTTTTTTTGGGGTTTTGGTTTTGGGGGGGGGGGGGGTGGTGATCCTTTAGTCTTTATGATCCAATTTTCTACCCATAGCCCAGTGACCACCCCAAATACATTTCTTGCTTATACTCGTGTGCTTTTATCTCTTTCGGTCATTTTTGCTTTACCTAGTCTTTAAATGTCGTGTTAAATAGTACTTTTTATCTGTCGTCATTTTGGCAATGTTTTGTATGGAATTGTAGGCTGTACAGACGACTCATATTTGTAAACCCCTGTTTCTTTCTTTCCGAATTCTTTGTGTTCATTGACACGAGAGGATTACAGGTTCTTGTAGAACTTTGATGGAAAAATTCTCTCTTTTGAGTTGTAGAAACTTTGTAAAATAGTTGATCCCATAT
Organism: Coffea arabica; assembly: GCF_036785885.1. Taxonomy (NCBI): domain Eukaryota; kingdom Viridiplantae; phylum Streptophyta; class Magnoliopsida; order Gentianales; family Rubiaceae; genus Coffea; species Coffea arabica. The sequence continues at coordinate 44,878,504 of NC_092325.1, read as the reverse complement.
TGTATTGTAGAAACATCCTGAGATGCGGCAAACCTGCTAACCTTGTGATTTAATACTACTATTACAACCATTATCTTCTTTCTTCTTGTTATTTTTTTCTCTCTCTTTTGCACATGTGATTGATACTTTAAGGTCGATAGGGTACATTGATGACAACTAAAACATCTCGGTGCAATGCTTTCATCTTTCTTTTCTTTTAATGCAAGTACGTCAAAGGTGCATCTCAGGTAATAGTTTCATTGCTTGGAGAATGCGGTTCAGAACCCAAGCAACTCCAAAGTCCTGACTAAAATATGAACTAGTGTAGTACTTGAGAATGGTGCATCTCAGGTTTGCAAGAAGTACTAAACACTGAACAGACTAAAAGGCAAAAGTTTGACGAGCTGATTTGGGCTGTGGACTGAGCTTCTTGTTAGACGAAGCAAGAGCAGTTGCCTGATGATAATTATAAAAGCCAAAACAACAATAAAAAATACTAGAAGGGATAAACTCATGAAGCTTAAGGTCAATCAAGACAAACTTGAAGTTGCGTGATCTTGATCTTTACGAGTGCTTAATATACAAACACTAGCTTGCTGTACATGCAGTGTTCTGATACAGCTTAACTTTGTCATATATGAACATTTAGCTGTCAGCCCCATTAGACACTAGCCCGAGGTCAGGCTTCAGAATCTGGAAAGAAACTGAAGTTGCTTCAGAAGTGGACTCAAAGTCTCCATTAATTTCTCACAAGGATGGTTGTGAATGCCCTCATATGTTGTCACCACAATGCTCGTGTCCTTTGAAAGTCGCTGGATTTGTTTCTTCACATTGCATGTGTGATGTGTGCAGCGGTAGTAGCTCCTTCAGTTCATTATTTCACAATTCAAGCACAGAAAAACAAAGCTAATTATGATCTTAATATCTTTCTTTGGGTTCTGAGAAACTTTAGAATGGAACAAAATAATGATAGATTTTCGGCATTCATGAAACCAAAATGATCAGCTAAGAAAATAATACTCGAGATAATGAAGTAGGAAGATATCTCACCTCGGGTGGGCACAATTCTTCACGGCTTTCTGCCCATATTTTCTCCACTTGTATCCATCATCAAGAATATCCTCAGTACTCCTAGTATGAAAGGCAATTCTTGGTGGAACACATTTTTTGGTTTTACCAGGTTTCACTTTGTTTTTATCAAGGTTATCTCCTTCCCTGGCGTTCCTAGATGCCATAGATAAACAGGGAGAGGTTGGTTTTTGTTCGCAGTTAACTGCAGTACTGGAGAGGATAGTAGCCCAGTCCATATCTGAAGCAATTTGAGGGCTTTGCATGGATTGGTTCATCAGCAAAGGAGGATACAATGGAGCAGTTGAGGAGAGGGTGGGGGTAAAAAGATATGGAACATTGTTTCCTGCTGCGATCGGCGATCCTTCTTCCATGAACATGATGTCTATGCCCACTATAGGATCAAGAGGAGGACCTGAAGAATGTTCTTTGGAATTTATGTTCCAAGATCGAAGATTGTGTTAGGTAGGCAGGCGTTGGACGGCATTATGAACACAATGAGAGGGAGTTTCCTTTTTGAAGAGCATGGCTTGTCCCTTGGAAAAACCCAACTACATTACCTACCATCATCTGTTCAACTGCCCTACTGGAAGAGGTGGTGTGGACTTGATCAAAACATATTCTTCTTAGCAGTAATGTGAAAGAATGTAGAGTTTATGCTTTGGCACTTGGACGGTGAGTAGATTGAGGATATAGGATAAATTGAGTGGACGTCTAGAATGAATCAATCAATCAAGCGAGCAAGATGATTGGCTGAAATCAGGTAAAAAGTACAGTGTTTTTGTTAAACAACTACTCTAGTTTCGTGGGGTTAAAACCAATCTTCCAGCCGTTGAAGGTTGTTTGGAAAAATGATTGCGTCTTTTTTATGAACGCAGTCCCGTGAATCATAACTCCGAAAAAAAGAAAAAATAGTTATACAAATTGAAAATTAGACAGAAAATCGCAATAGATGCCTTCATGCACGTATGCAAGTCAAGATTTTTTCCCCCAAAAAGAATGTAAATAATGCTGGAGAAGTTAGTTTTTTTTAAAAAAAAAAAAAAAAAATTAGTGGTTTGAAAATTGTTGTTTCAAATTAAGGGTTAATTACTATATGACCCATTGAATTTTGGATGCAGTAATTATTTGCCCTCTTACTTTCTATTCATTCATTTTATACACTACCAATAATAATATATTATACATTTTAATTGGTCATTATGCTCATCAAATTTTGGGTGACCAAAATGCACACCCCGTAACAAAATTAACCAACTAAAGAGTAAGATTTCAGGATCATATTGACACACTGCATGAGAAAAATACAACATAAAAATATACACATTGAAATCATTAAAATTCTATAGTCTCTAACTCGTGTACTTGCATCTATTATTGTTCTCACAATAAGGGTTGATCTCACTACTTAAAAAATACTTTATGAGTAACAAATCACCCCTTAGCATTAGAAAATTGAACTGCTTAATTACTTCCCAAATCTTGCCACCAACGAATATCGCTGGATTCACTCTAAATCCTCCAATTTCTTCATGAATTAATAAAGGCTAATTAGATGGTAACTAATTTGGAGGAAGAAAGAGGAGCAGCACATACAAGTTCTTGGGATTTTTGTATATATTTTTTGAGTTTTTATCCTGGCACTAATCGCGAATGGTTTTCTAGCTAGAATGCCTATCTTTTTTTCTAGCTTTTTGAGTATTAGGTTGCTGCGTCCATCTTTATGCATAAAAAGATATCATCACTCCTACCCGCAACAAATGAAGGTTAGGTCTCTTCCTCTGGAAGTGAAAACCCCATGCAACAATTAGTCATAATCATATGAAGACGAATTATTTTATAACATGCGTGCACAGACTGCATGGTCTCTTTTATGGTTGGATGTGCCCATTCTGCCATGCAAGTTAGCATTTGGGCTGGAAGCATTTACTGTTAGAACCCAACCCTTTCCCCCCGAAGAAAACAAAATCAATTCTAGACATGATGGGCAAATGCATGAAATTATGTCACACATGAACATGCATGTTTACTTGTGAAAATTACTCTTCCACACTACTATATATATGTAACTTTCACGTTCATTAACAAATTAAATCTGGTCATTCATAGTTTTAGATTAGAGGCAAAAAGGACTGTTTGAGGCTTTACGCATCACATGCGGCCTTAAACATAACAATTGAATTACTGATCATTCTAAATCCAGTTATAATTTAATCGGAACAGCATGTTTAACATGAATAATCATGTAAATGTTAATAAGCTGAAATTAGTTTATTATTCCCTGTCATCCCAATAATCCTTTTTTTTAAACTAAATTAAGTGATGTATGGGAAATTTTCTATGAAATTTTTATTTTTATATAAACGCATAAAATGGACAAGGAAAATGGCCATAAGATTGTTTGACGGGAGTCTTGTTTATTGCTTGTGGAATTGTACAGCACGGTAACCTGTGGAAATGTTTCCAAGAAATGATGTCAAGGGATGGGTTCTTTATTTTACTTGCTCCCGATTTTTTTTTTTCCTGGGGGGGAGAAGGGTAGTAAAGGTCAAGGAATGGGTTTGATGTAGGTTCTTGTCTCGATCTCATAGGGTGATCTTCGTGATAATGGTTGGCCAAGACTTCTATGCCACATTTCCCAGTTCTCACGCCATCCCCATTCCGAATTTCCACCCATAATGTGCAGTGCTAGACTTGCTAAGGGATTGAGCATATCCGTTAGATAAAATTGGAATGATACAGGGAAGATTAGCATGGCCCCTGCGCAAGAATGACACGCACAAATCGAGAAATGGGCAGAGCATATGAATTTTTAAGATTAGTTACTAAAGACTTATCAGCAAACCTACATCTCTCACTTTTTTAACTTAGAAGCATATTCCAGTTGAAATTTCTAGGTTGGACAATCTCATACTTAACAGCTGACAACATTTGAGATTCCATGGGCATATAAAGCTCAGGTGCTAGCTCGATCACCATGCTATGCTGTTAAGCGATTTTAGGGTGAAAGTAGCTTTCTTGATTGTCCCTGTGACTTATTCGCTGTTTTACCTCCTATTAAGAGTACCCACCATGCTGGATAAGAAAGACATGCTTGCCATCAAGTTTCTCTATAAATACCCACCATATAGCATATATATAACTAAACCAAGCAGCCAAATATAGAGTAATATATAATAACCAGCTAGCTGCAGTACTAATTAAAAGGTGATTATGAAGAAAATGTCTTGTGGTGCTATGCTCTGTGGTCTTTTGTTGTGCTTCAGCATCTTCGTAGCTCCGCTTAAAGCACAAGCCACGAAAGATGAATTATGCTCTGATTCTACTTATGACTACGAAGATGCACTGAGCAGGAGCATCTTATTCTTTGAAGGACAACGCTCTGGAAAATTACCACCAGACCAACGAGTCAACTGGAGAGGGGACTCCGCACTCTCGGATGGCAAGCTTGAAAATGTATGAAACACACGTACTTGTAATGTATACCATTAATTTTTTTTCTCATATACATAACCCTTCTTCACTTGATCGTCCATGTTCTGTCCTGTCTTAATTTCTTGATTTATGGAAGATCACTAACTTGTACTCGTAAAAATGTGCTTGATCATTTGATCAGGTGGACTTGGCAGGAGGGTACTATGACGCGGGTGACAATGTCAAGTTTGGATGGCCAATGGCATTTTCCGTCACCTTACTAAGTTGGGCCGCTATTGAACACCAAGATGAAATATCTTCCGCCAACCAGCTTGACTACCTCTGCCTGGCAATCCGCTGGGGCACCGATTTCATACTAAAAGCGCATACTTCAGCGACCACGCTTTATACTCAGGTCAGAATCTCATGCCACGTTTTATACGTATAACATATATATTAATGGATGCATCCACGATGGTGATTTGATATGCTACATGTATATACATAGGTGGGAGATGCAAGTAGAGATCATCAATGTTGGGAACGCCCAGAAGACATGGATATTCCTCGAACCCTTTACAAGATTACGCCTACTTCTCCTGGAACTGAGGTAGCTGCCGAGGCTGCTGCTGCCCTTGCTGCTGCTTCAATTGTCTTTAAAGAGTCTCAACCGGAATATTCCGCTCAGCTGCTAAGCCGGTCAAAACTTGTAAGCATCGCCTAATCTTCTGAGACAGATTCTTGGCTTCCTTTCCAGCCAGTCTAACTCAGAACTGACTACCTTGACACAGGAATTAATTATTTTAACTTGATCTAATCGGACGCTAAATAAACGTGTTAATACAATTAGGCCAATCACTCACTGATAAATTTTTCAATATATAGTGGTAGGAATTGTGTGATAGAAACGAGCCACATGTCCATGGAGCATCTCGTATATATGTCACGAATGCATTGCATGCTTTTCTAATGCTACTAGTCGGAGAAGTTGACATGATCTAATATTGGTCATTCTTCTCGATTTGTTTTTTCCTCTCCCCAGTTATTTCAGCTTGCTGACAACTATCGAGGATCTTACAAAAGTTCCTGCCCTTTCTACTGCTCTTACTCGGGGTATCAGGTAATTATTAGCGAAGTAGTCCTAATTATCATAACGATGAGATACTGAATAAGTGATCAATAATGCTAAGGATGAGCTGTTGTGGGCTGCTGCTTGGCTGTACAAGGCTAGTGGAGAAAATTACTATCTGAACTACGTATCTAGCAATCAAGGTTGGAGTCAGGCAGTCTCGGAGTTCAGTTGGGACAACAAATTTCCTGGAGTTCAGACGTTGCTCGCAAAGGTATTACCAAAACAACCTTTATATTTGTCAATGTATCCCTCATTGTTTAACTAAGAGATTAACTTTAAAGGGGGAAAAAACGAATAAAAAGGAGTTTTATGTTTATGGTACAATATTTTGGATCAAAATTCCAGGACTTTTTCTTGGGGACGACAAGTTTGGCGAATTACAAGAGTGGTGCTGATTCCTTCGTATGCGCATTGATGCCAGGGAGCAGCTCTGTGCGGATTAAGACAACCCCAGGTACTGCTTTGAATTGATTAAGTTGCCCTTCATTATTAATTGCATAATTTCCTTGACCATGATTACGCAGGCGGTCTTCTTTACACGAGAGATAGTAGCAATTTGCAATATGCTACTGGTGCTACCATGGTACTCCTTTATTACTCCAACATCCTTACCGCAGCTGGTTCTGAGGGAGTCCAATGTGGTTCTGTGATTTTCTCCCCTGCCAAAATCCAAGCATTTGCAAAGTCACAGGTAAGCTGTAAATTTTCCTTTTCATTTCACAACCAAATCATGTCATATACTCATCTTGTTAATTCGGACAGGTTTAATATGGTATTTACTTTTGCAGATTGATTACATTCTTGGAAACAATCCCCTCAAGATGTCATACATGGTTGGCTTCGGCAGCAAATATCCAACGCAGTTGCATCATAGAGGTGCATCCATCCCTTCCATTCATGTTCTACCAGCCGAGGTGGGATGCAGCGATGGCTCCTCAACATGGTACTCCTCCAGCAAACCAAATCCAAACATTCATGAGGGAGCTATTGTTGGCGGCCCCAATTCCAACGACCAGTTTAACGACTTGAGATCAGACTACTCGCATTTGGAGCCAACAACTTACATGAATGCTGCTTTTGTGGGATCAGTGGCTGCTTTGCTTGGCCAGATCAAGGAAGAGTTTTTGCAAGTCATGTAATCTATACTAGCATTAATTAATTACAGCCACAATCACGGGATCAAAGGCTCCATTCTTAATCATTATCACAAAAAAAAAAAAAGGCTTCATGCTTAATAAAGTTTAAGTACTATATATACTACTTGCGTACTTCAAAAAAAAAATTTTTTAGAACTTATTGTATCAGATACAAAGGACATAAATTCAAAACTCTCTCGAACGTGAGGGGTCAAATGTGCTTAACGTGGGTGAAGTATAAGGGAGTGAATTTAATTAACTAGTAAACATAAGGGGTCAAAATGGAATTTGACCGGAGAGGGAGAGTTACTTTCATCATCTTATATATGTTTAGGCATGCAGTTCCAGACTAGAGCTACGACATGCCCCGGCAGGAACTCAAAATTTTCTCTCGCAAATTTGGTAAACCAATTTCATAATTGAAATCTATGAAATGATCAACCGCAAGCTTTATTATATTATATAGTCATTGAGTAACTTGTGGATTACCTCGTAAATTACCACCCAAAACTTGCCAGCTGTTGAACGAGCGTGGTGTTTCTGGCGTTGCTTTTTTTTTTTTTTTTTGGAGCTGCTTTTCTTGAATATGCCGATGCCTGGATTTGAAGTGATCTCCAGACAGAATCCAGAAAAGACTACAAATCGTTGTACCAGAAAATATTTACACATTAAAACTTACTTTACTACAGTGTTAGTACATACGCGAAAGCCCCCAAAGAAAAAAAAAATCCAGACGAAAAAAGCAATTTATTACAAGCTATCAACTTCTTGCGCTACACTTTTTTTTTTTTTTTTGGCGTATAGATGATATCAGTTACACTACTACTAAGTATTTTTCACTTTACAAAATGACAAAAAAACATTTAAATAGTAGTATCTGATTTCCCCAACAGAGTAATTATACTGGTATGATTGGCTTTAGACGGTCAGACTCAGAGGAAACGGTTTCGGCTAAACGATGGCCATCACCCAATTCTGACATAAATGCATTCCAGTCGCATATGCCCGAAAAGAAGTCATCATCAAACATAACTTCTGGGATTAAAACTCCGTTATCAGGCTTCACATCAACTATTTGCCCATCATTTTCATCCTTTATCTCTCTTTCTATATTTCTTTCCTGAGATTCTTCTTCGTCTGCAAGCAAACGGGCTTCTGGCGAGGATAAAACTAAGCCGGGGTTTGGAGAACATCCCCCGGAATTTCCTTTTTTGGCTGCTTTCGAGTTGCTACCGGTAGGGGTCTTTGTAGTAGAAAACTTGTGCCTGACGGTACCAGCAAGAGCATTCTTGCGGGTTGGCTGGCTATGATTGTGCTCCGCCGTGTAGGTTATGACAAATATACTCGGATCCGTGCAGCTTTGTTCGACTTGCTTCCTAGCTATACATCCTTTTGAGCTGCTACACCTATAGTAGCTCCTATTTATTTCAACATCAAAATAGTATGTAGTTTAGTCATAGCTAAGTTCAACGTTTATGAAATAAAACCCATAAAATCAAATACTCAAAAGCTGAAAAGAATGAAGAGATAGGTATGTATAGGTTCATGGAAAAGAGATATTAGCTAGATGTCATCATGTACGTGTATTTGTATAACACGTCTTCATACAAATTACTTTTACACTTACACGGCAATGAAAATTAGATGCTACATACGATGGTAGAATTAGGATCCTATTGCTAGAGTGGCAATTATCAACTTAAAAAATTGTAATGGAATTAAGATTCATCTTCGTGGACTATTGTATATCCTTGTGTTTACCATGAAATCACACTTTTGATTAAGTTTAAAAGCTATCAAGTGATACATAAGCCAAGTGATTTTTACAAAATTTTCACATAGATGAGAGAATTTTATGTATTTTAAAAAGAAAATTAATATAAAGGTGTGAACTTTGTATATTAATTTGAAAGGGTCAATGTGCTTTTACAAAATGGACGGAGAAGGGGCCAATAAGATGAAACACTGAAAATATTGCAAAGTTTTAACCCTTTTATATAAAATTCTAAAACTTGAGGGGGCCGGGTTGGGGGTTGCAATTGCCTACCCTGAAAGCATATGCATCGCCGGCTAGATATTAAGTTGACATTTACTACAGGGAGAAATTATACCTTGGGTAGGGAGAGCCTTTAATTGGTTTCTGCCCGTATTTGCGCCAAGCCCACATATCAGAAGAGAGATCTTTGGCTGTTGATTGGAGCACAACTCTTTTTTGCTGATTCTTCCTGATAAAACCAACGAAACATGATGTCACAAGTCAATCAGCATAATCAATCGAGCAAGTAGTTAACGAATACTCATGGCTATCCAGGGAATGAACAAGCTACAAGTATTTACTAACCTTCTCTTGTATTTTGGCATGTAGGTTGAGGTTGCAGTAGCAGCAGGAGGTTGGTCCCCGTGAACCTTTACTTTCTGCTGATGAACTTCTTCAGGTTCTTCTTTCGTTTCTTTGCAGACAGAAACGGAATCAGATGGAGTAGTTGGGCCTACTGGGCTATTTTGTGCAGGTGAAGAATGCGAAACGGTGTAGAATGGCTTGTAAAGATCTTGTAATTCATCGGTTAACATGGCTGCAGTCTCGAAAGGACCAGGAAAACTGAGAAGGAGACCATGATGTTCATCTTTCGGGGTGTCCAATAGACCATAACAAGAAGTTAGATGCTCGGTACTGCTGCCAGTCGCAGAAGTATTGCAATAATAACCGGTAGATCCTCTAACTATGGCTTGCAAACCCCAATCTTCCAAGCTCCCAAAGTCTGCCATCATAATTATCTGAACTACTTAGTTTATTGCTAGTTGTGTATTATGCTCGGAAAGAAACCGAGAAGCAGATTGGTGGCGCTGACTTCGCTTATGGGGACGGATATTAAAAGAGGAAACTGAAGTGTGTTGTATTTTTATAGTGCTAAGGACTAAGGATCCTACCTTTGTAGTTCATATTTCACACGCACACATACGAAGAATCAGTCGTTGTATGGGGTTGACCTTGTTAAAATGTCAAAGGGGGGAACCAAAGAACAGGCTGTATCTCATTGTCCATTCTAAGTTCCAGCTCCATTTAGTTCTCATTTGCTGACTTGCCTAACAGGACTAGACTAGAAATGATAAATGTATAATGGTACACTAACAAAAGTAGCTTCATTAGATTATATTCACATCACGATTATGTCAGCAAGGAGGGTGCCAAAACATTAGGCTGCGTATAAATCAAGTGTTTTTCAAGATACTTTTTAAAATTTTATATGATATTGTATTTGAAAAACTATAATTCTTGCATTATATATTTTGGGGTGTTTTTAAATTTTTTAGGGTGTCTTTTAAAAAAAAAATTAAAGATCATCCCAAGAGGGACAGAGGAGGAGGAAGTGAGAAGGGGTTGTGGCGGGGAACGAGGAGGTGGAAGAAGGAGAAAAGGGGGAAGAGGAGGAAAGGAGGGAGGATGACAGGTGGTGGCGAGATTTTTTTTTTTAAGTTAATTTTTTGTACATTTGTTAGGTGCATTTGAGAAGTATTTAAAATATTTTTAGGGTATGTTATTATAGCATTATATTTGAATAACTAATATTTGGAAAAAAAAAACCCAAGTAGAGCCTAAGATATTTTTTTTTGGGTACATATTCAATTTTGTATGTACATTTTGTTTCTAATATACAGGGGTGGAGCCAGAAAAAAATCTTAATGGGGGCAAAAATAACACTAAAATTTTTTATCTACTCTTTTTCTAATTTTTTAAGCAAAAAAAAAAAAGTCTCATGCATAAAATTACCATTTCACAAGTTAAAATATTTATCAAATAACCCATTGATTAGTTATTACATTAACTAATCAATTTTCAAATTTCTTTAAAACAGTAATAGTCTCATGCTCTAGAAATATATTTGCAAACAAATTTAAAATAATAATAATAAGAAGTAATTGTTTAGAATCTAATTTTGATGGTCTCCTAAAGTTGGTGAAAAGAGTTGCAAAATGTGACGGACCCAAGTCTTAGAAGATCAATTGATTCTGGTGCAATTTCTAAATAGGATGAAGTGATTAAAAGAAAGAGTAACAAGCTTTGGTTGTGAAAAAAAAATGGCTCTCTTATGTATGTTGGGGAGTGGGGACAACCGAGAGCCAGATGAGGAAAAGAAAATTGGGGAGTGGGGACAAAGGAAGTAAATGATAATTGGATGAAGTGATAAAAAGAAAAAGTAGTTGGCTTGGGTGCGGAAGAAGAGGAGCCGGTTGTGAAGGAAAATGGGGGACTACAGGAGTAAAGGGAATTTGCGGAGTGGAGACCAAAAGGAATGACTGATATAATTGGTACTTGACCCTGTTGGTGGGAAAATGAGAACTAGAAGAGGAAAGTGAATGATATAAATTTTGTGACTCATTCTTTCACATTTTTTCTAAAAAAAATTCTGAAAGTACCTTTAAAATTATGTCAAAATTATAGATGTATTATAGGAATTTAAGGAGGGCAGTGGGGGCCTGTGCCCCCACTTTAAATCCGCCCCTGCTAATATACATAATGTTAAATCTACATCAACAACTTCACATGTACCCAATTCTTTTTATTTTTTTCGGTTGATATAGAAAGGAAATTAAAAGCTACAAATCATGGCTTGTCTCTAAAATGCACAGCGTCACTGAAATCATCAGAGAATCACATTAACACATGTTAATTAATGGTGCATGATTCTGCGTTGGATCTTCAATGATTTTAGTGACATATCAAAGAAAATTTTGCATGAAACATTAAAATTACAGCAAGTGAATTTATGATTCCAAACCAAATTTGGCCTAGCCATACGCATACATACATACACATATGTATATATATATACACACACACACACAGAGATCAACCTTAACATGCAAATTGTTGATGATGGAAATGGGACAGTTTGACGGCAACGTCCCTGTGCATAAACAAGATCCCAAACCGCTATTGTGAAAGGATTTGACATTAGTACTGCATGCTTGCAACTTGCATATGTATTCTCACTCGCTAAGCTGACCAGACCAGCAGCACGGGTGACCGGCAGGCAATGCCACGACCGACTCCTCAACCGATCAACTTTGAAAAAATGACTCCTAGTAGTGGGAAGAATATGGCGTTACCTGAAATACCGGGAACTAAAAGGGGGGGAATGGACTTTTCGGGACCATCACCGTCTTCGTCGTCCAATTATGCATGTTCGTATTGTGATTTGCTATCATCCTTTCCTCACTTCACAGTCCACAGCCCCCTTCTCCAGTCTTCTCCTTTGGCCTTATTAATCCACTACTATCACCATGCCCCTGCTCTTCTTCTACATATCTATACATGTAACTACTTATATGATAGAGCCGTATAGGCCAAAGATGTTGATAGCTACTGGCTTTGGATATGGGGACTGAATGGCCAAACGGCGTAAGCTAGCTAGCCATTCTAAAAAGATCATTACAAAACCGCGTCGTTTGCTAATAAAAAGCCATGCTTCACATCAAGTCGGTCTTCCACGTTCAAAATTTTACACTGCTAAAGTAAAGTAGGCACTTTTTAATCCTTCACCCGAGTGTGGACTTTTTGATTAAGGCCCAAGGCCGAGGCATGCTTTCGTTTACTTTTAAAAAAAAAAAAAAAAATCAACAACTTTATTAGTTTCTTTTTATATAAAGAATTTGTTTCGAGACATGTCGGCCTGAATTGGACTTTCAATTTATATAATTTTTGTCGTTTAGAACTACTATTAAAACAGAAAAAAGATTTGTTTTTTCTTTCTTAGATGAAAGAGCCGAACTAAATAAATTACTTTCTTATAACTTGAGGCAGCAGCACGCGATATGGCGGTGATTAATGCTACCTGAATATGCTCGAATGGACCTTGATTTCATTGTCTTGTCAAATTAAACAGGCATTAAAAATTATAAGAAATTTGACTAAGTGGTATCAGATAAATTATTATTCAATACAGAAATTATTACAATGGCAATCAAATTATTGAACGCTTACGTAGTTGCCGAATATATATGCTTGTGAGTTTAGGAGGCAGTTAATTATTTATTATTCAAAGGTCAATGTTAGGTTAGCAGAAAAGGTCAAAGCCACCTTTTGTGTACTAACACCTATCAGGGACTCCGTTGTTTGAAACAACAACCCGATTCAGTATTTAAAATTAAAAATTAATAGATTCATATCTTAATATATTTAGACGCGTTTAATAATAAAAATAGAATATTTAAATTAATTAAGTGATACTGAATTTTTTACATAAAATTTGTTTCAAAAAATAAGTGATAAGTTATACTTATCGTCACTTAATAAAATATACGTTCAAAAGTATCAGATTTGGTACATAATAATTCAAAAACTTAATAGATAAATTTAAAAGACTTCAAATTTCATATTTTAATTTTATCAGACGCACCTAAATTATGATGGGTTGTGTGACCAAAAGAAAAGAAAGGGAAGATGTTTAAGGGATTGGAGCGGAGACTTGAGAAATTATACCGTCATTTCTTCAACCCACCCGTGTCTATCGGTTAAAGTTTCTCGTACGGCACTCATATTCCAATTTAGTGACGAATTGAATAGTCGGATATGCATTTTGTTGACCCATGCATGCAGGGAAGTCTAGTCCAGAAAAGAGGGGGGGCGGGGGGGGGGGGGGAAGAAGAAAGAAAGGAACCGTGGATTTTTAGCTGGGCTAGAGGCCCCTCCCTCCCTACTTCGGAAGAAAATTTCAGTTGCGACATTTTCGTAGTAATACCGTCCCATCATCTACGCAACGGATCTTCTGTTTCACACTCTGTACCATTCTTTGTCCCATTTTTTATTATATTACTATTTCTCCTTCATAAATATCATGTTTTAATTTTTTTTTAATTTCCTTAAGATCCAATAAATATTAATTCAGTAAAAAATAAATACAATAGCTTCAAAAAAATAATATATAATAGAAAATTAAAAAATACAGCAAAAAATGCATAAAAGATTTTATTTTTTATGCATTTTGATTTTTTGAGTTTGTTAAATTTTGTGTATTACTGAATTAATAGTTATTGGATCTTAAGGAAACAAAAAAGAACTAAAACATGATGTTTATGAAGGTAAAATAGCAATATAATAAAAAGTGGGACAGAGAATGGCACAGAATGTGAGACAGAAGATCCGTTGTGCATCATCTATCTATATACATTTTTTTTCCCCGGTCAAAACCATCACCTTTATTGAGTGCTGCCCAAAAATTTTATTGCCCTATGTACGTATGCATAGTATAGTCTTACCCGCTTGCTGCGTTTTCTCCGTCATTGCCTTGATTGTATTCCATCCTTTATCACAATCCGCATGGAGAATGGCAAAGTAATAAAATCACGACACTAAAAAGATTTGGCCTTTTCAAATTTTTTCTGTAAAATTACAAGTAATTATCAGTTCAACAATATGACGATGGGAAAAAAAAATCTACATAATTATAACGCTACAAAAGTATGTCGGCAGAATCATGAGTGTTGTCCCTGAAATTTATAGACAAAATACTAATAGATATATACATAAACATATTTTTGTCATTTCTAGTTCATGTAAATAACATATTTTTTTGTTGGATGAGCAAATTGTTGTGTAACAATAATTTATATAGTAGCTGAGGAAACTTTGGTTTAATGGTTGAAATTGAAAAATTTTAGGAACGAGAGATATTTGATTCCAATTTCTCCTTTTTCCCTTCTCATTTTTTCTAATCCGACCTCTCTCTTACTGAAAAAAAAAAAGGTTTAAAAAAATCTATATAATAATACTCTTTCAAAAGAGAGAAAAAAAAAAGAAGACAAAGGTGTATTTGGGCTCAGTCCACAGCTCGCGTCGTAACCTTTTCAGATCACCTTGGGTCCTAATTTGATCCAATTTCTTCTGCGTCCACTGGCCCACGCCGCCTAAACACGCTCTAGTACAAATCACCCATTTGCGCGCGCAGAATCCCCAAATTTGAAATCATCTGACAAATGGAAGAGCTCTGGAAATCCTCCATTTTCTTCTCCGATCAAAGCCTCTGCTACGCCGATATTCTCTCTCCCCCGGAGGTATCCATTGCATAAATCACATCTACACTCTTAGCTTATATGTGTTTCTTTACGTCGTATATTGACATTAATTCCTTATTTTTTCTTTTTTGTTGGTTTTGTTTCAGGTTCGAGCTAGAATTGAAGTTGCAGTCCTCAATTTCTTAAAAGTTCTGAACGCTCCGACGCCTGAAATCTCCGATCTTCCTCTGGTTTCATCTCATGCTCTGTTTCCATATTTCATGACATTACATTATGGAAAATTACAAATTAATTGTACGGAATTAGACATTCAAATGAAAAAGCAGAAGAAGAAGGAAGAAATCTTTTTTCAGTATCTCATTATAGTTAATTCGCGGAAAAATTTAAACAGATTAGTAGAAAGTCGAGCAATAGCAGAGTGAGTCGCGGATTATTAACGGATGTATCCTGGATTTTCTTATCTCAATCCTTTTGCAAGCGGTCTTTGATGAGAGAAAATAGTGCCAAATCCTTCGTCAGAGGTAAAATGAATAAAATTATGCCGACTATTTAAATGCAATGATCTCTTGTTTTTACATTTTCTTCAAAAAAAAAAAAATTAAGAGTTCTTATAGTTTTGGAATTTTTGGAATGAAGTGTGGATGGTGATGAAGATGTGTTACCAGATACTGCTTCAGGAGAAAAGAGTGACTCAGAGAGAGTTATTCTACAAGTTGCTTTGCGATTCACCAGATTATTTCCCTTCTCAATTGCAGGTCAACGGGACCATCCAAGGTCAATCCTAAATTGCATTTTGTATCTTTGACATGTTATTATTGTTAATGTCTGCAGCACTTCATCTATAATTTATCTGGGTTAAAATATAATGTTTGGGACTTGTTGCCAAACAGATTTAGTGGCATTGCTTCGATGCAGTCGTTTCAGCCTTGGGATTATGGCATCTGGCAGAGGAGCGGTTGCTGGCCGCCTATTGCTGCAGGCACACTTCTTGTCAACTCTTGCTTTTAACCTTAGATAATTGGAGAGTAATGCATAACAATAGCCCCCCCCCCCCCCCCCCCCCCCCCCCCCCCTCTTTTTTTTATAATCTTTTGCCCCCTTCAATCCTCAGTAGTGTCATGCCTTTTATTATTTACAAATTGGGATTTCTTGCATTGTTGGCCCTTCAACTGTGTCGCTTCATAGTACTTATCATTTGTTGAATGTTGTCTCTCGCACTTTCCATCTTGGTTGAATTTCAGTGGAATTATTTCATGTATCCGTTATCAAGTGTTAAGACAGTTCTATCCACTCAGCGATGACTACTGTATATATTTCCCTTGCTTCACTGAGCAGGAGCCAAACAAGGAAGCAGTGGATTGCTCTACTTGTGGATCTTCTGGTTATGCTATTTCAGGGAACCTGAATTTGTTAGAGAAATTGATCATGAAGACGGATGCTCGTTATATAATTGTAGTGGAGAAGGTTTTTTCTTACTTCTGTTTATGATTACTTCAGCCTATTTCCTCCAATCAGCTGTTGACAGAGCTGCAGTTTTTCAGCATGCTATATTCCAGAGGCTGGCCGAGGACTGTGTATTCAATCAAATTCCGAGCATTCTCATTACAGCCAAAGGATATCCAGACATCGCTACAAGGTAGCTAAATCGAACAATTTTTCAAGTGAGTTCTTTTGATTTAAATTGAAGTGCGTTGGACGTCACCTTCACATTCTGATTGTCAAGCAGGTTCTTTCTCCATCGAATGAGTCGAGCATTTCCTGAAATGCCAATCTTAGGGCTCGTTGACTGGTATCGATAACTTAGCATTATTACACATCATTGCATTTTTTGTCACTAATCACCTAAGAACTTGCTCAATCAAATTTTGCAAGGAATCCTGCGGGATTAGCAATACTGTGCACCTACAAATTCGGAAGCATAGGAATGGGCCTGGAGGCTTACAGATATGGTAATTTATTTACACAGATGATTGCATTGCACCAAATGCACTTTGGGTGGTGCTGGAATCCAATTTATTTATGCCTTTCTCTATCTCCTTTATATCAGCTTGCAACGTGAAGTGGCTAGGCATGAGAATGGATGACATAAGTCAACTTGCCCCTGAAGAATCTTTAATCAATTTGAAGCTTAAGGATCTTCAAATTGCCAAAAGCTTGTTGTCCTCAGATGTATTGCAGGTGAATCACCTGACAAAATGCAGATCCTGTACATGGTTTCACTATTGAGGTTAATGCCTCGGTGTATCGTCTTTGCAGGATAGCTACAAAGAAGAGTTGGCTACGATGGTTGAAAGTGGCCGGAGAGCAGAAATTGAAGCTCTGTACTTCCATGGATATGAATTTCTGGGAAAGTACTTGGCAACCAAAATTGTGCAAGCCAATTATATCTAGTATGGTAGACTATCAAGCTTTTATGCATTCGAATCTTAGCCAAAAAGAGCTGCATTCTTGGGAACAAAACACCGGTGATTCCCATTTTCTTGCCAGCGCATTATCCATTATCCCCGCTGGGTCGGCTACGATGGCCTTCTATTCGTAGCATCCACAGCAATACAGCATGTAGGAACTCGACTATGTCTTTTTTCCATTTCTTTGGGATTTATGCCCAATTTTAGCTTCATACACTCCCATTCATAGTATACTAGTTTACTAATATGGCATGAAACTCACCAGTCACCACTCCTTTTGTATATTCACATAAATTTTTTTTTAAAACAGTAGGGTTTATGAAGCTAAATTTGTAGCATGTAAATAATTTTCGCTCTTTTTTGCTCCTATTGGCTGCTGAAGTCTCCAATCTATCATGCAAACTTCTAAGACGTTTTAGCAAAAAAAAGATCCCAAATGCGTTCATACCAGCGCACGCATTCCATTCTCCACTAGATTATGAAACCCAGTTTCTTAGCTGCAAATTCTTGGCATCTAAACAACATTAACAGACCTTTTAAAGCAGCCAAAGATGTTTCCTTCAAGCAAACGCCAACAGTTAACCCCGCAGACAACAGGATAATAAACCTCTGTAGGCGTAGATAATGTGGCTAGAACTACGTTCCAACAGAAGCAGTAAACAATCGGATCAATTTTCATATAACTAGAAAAAATGCAATTATCTCCCAGCCATCAATTGTATGCCTAAAAAACTAAACTCCATACTGTGTGGCGGCTGAAATTAAGGACTAAAAAGAGGTGTACAAAAAAGATTAAAAATAAATGAGGAACCACTTGCAAAATGTTCCTACCATCCAACTAGTCTCAGCACCAATGTACATAACGTTACATGCATCTGAAATCGGGTCAAAACTAACTTTTCACCATTTCTTCACGGATAGAGAGACTCTTTTTCCCTCAACAACTAATTTGTCACTGCCTTGAAGCTGCAGCAACAAACAAAATGTTAACGTCAACTTAAAACGGACAATACAAATCTGACTAGAAACACAACGAAACCAATTAGCAAGTAAGCTAACAATGATTCATCAAAAAAGTGCCACATTAGTCATACCTTGCATTTTAAAAAAGCAAGTGCTTCTTTCTTAGAAGAGAAGTTAGAGAACACGTCTGATGAGTGCTCATCAATAAGAACTTTAAGTTGCTTCAGCTTCAATGACTGTCCAGGTGCCTGCCACAGGAAATCAATTAGCAAGAGAACAAGAAGAATCTTGGATCAGTTTGCCTTGTTGGGAGATAGACCTGCTTGATAAGTTGTCTGCATAACTTTTTCAGCTTCACATTTGAATTACAATCATTTGCTACCTCTGACAATTCATCATGTTTTCTTTTTGGAGAAGAACGGGATTCTGTGGATTCCTCACCATCACTGTCGTCAAATGAAGTCTTTTTTCCCTGGAAGTAGCAACCAGCAATTTTCTTTGTTCGGTCTTTGATACCAAGCCCTTGCTTCCCAGTTGTAGCTTTATTCTGCAGTGAAAGACGTCAAACTTAGTAACTTCCTGGTTTCCCTACAAAGAATGTCTATTATTCGCTTATAGACATGTAATCAATATATCAACAGCCAGCTACTTTCTATTTAGAGCTTCAAGGATATTGCAAAAAGCATGATACATTAACATTCCCCTGGCAAAAGAAGGCAAATTCTTTATTTGATTAATAAAATTAACACATACTTGGACGAGTTTATAAAGATTTTCTTGATCCTCTTCATGGAATGCAGTCCTTTGATCACCATTTTGAGTTCTTTCTATGGCCTTCCTTCTCCGAGCTTCAGCTCCAAGAAAACCACCAGAAACAAATCCTCTTTTGAAACCCCACCATTCAGGTGAAACTACTTGGTAATGTTGATCTGCTTTCCCTGCATAGACAGTAGTTTGTTCACTGAAGAGCTTATGCTGAGAATTGAAACAGTTTTCATCTGTACTGGACAGTTCCTCAGATGATTATGATCAGATATACAATAATAATGCAGTGACGGGTAAAACACCATTTAGCAGCCAAAGGTGCTAAAAAATGCACTAATGAAAACCCAAATGAAAACAGGAAATACATTATGACATTTACCAAGCAAACATTCAAATATGAATATCCAATCTGCAGAAGTTATTAACGTCGAAAATTTACAAGTGTTACCATTTGCTGAAGCAAATAAATATTTACAACTATGTCTTCATAAATAAGATTGACTTTTTCTATGACACTCACTTCTCTAGAAAAATCAATTATTTTTTACTTTAAATTTAAGCAGACAGCACATGTGTGCTTATAAAAGTGGGCCAGTTGAGTGCGCTTCTTTAATATGATTAGAAGAAGTTATCAAAACCAAACTACTAGTCAAGCAATTTGATAAAGCAAATCCCAGAGGACAGAAGTCAACTCATGCAGTTAAAATGAAGATCCTTATCTATATCCCCTGCCTTTAGACCCAGTTAATGCAGAGAGATAACCAAGAATATTCCATCATACTAATCGAAACTACAAACCAATGACTTGCAAATTCGCATGTGGCCCAGAAACCAGCAAAAAACCAAAACCTACGTCTCCTCATTGCGGAATATTTTTCATCACATTGAGCAGAGCTACTGCAAGACTTCAGCATTTAAAAATTACTCCAAAAATCTAAATTCTATATGCTAGTTCGATATAGCATATCAGAAAGATCAAGGATCTGCTTGGACCCATATGCATATGTCAGATCTAGCTCATTTACAAACTGCAGAAAAGCTGCATAATCTAATTCATACAGCATAGAAAAGTTCAGATAACAGCAGCGCAAGAAGGCAGTCAGTTCATTCAGCACATGGTAGTCTGGAGCATTAAAAGTTCTAACTGCATCAGCCATCAGCCAAAAGCATGCACTTACACAATTGTAATGTGACAAACATCAAGGTTTACGATAATGGTAACTCTCAAGATCTATAATGTGGATCGAGCATTACCTTCACTATCCGGTATGTGGCTCTTCACATTCTCCACTAAGTTAGCCACATTCTCCACTAAGTTGGCCACATCCTCCTCTGAGTTAGCTACATCCTCCTCTATATGTGGAATAGGAGAAACTGCCCTTTTGACCTACAAAGCAAGCAAGCAAAATGAACTGGCAATGCAAGCCACATAAATTTGAAGATGAAACAGAAACACTGGATACCTAGCGTATCAACCATCAAGTTCAAAATCAAAGACTAAGAGAATGTAGAATACAACAAATTTAACTTAATAATACAATCAAAGGAAAGAGACCACATCAAGGTTCATCAGAAACACACTTCTCAGTTAGCATTGAAGTAAAGTAATTTTCATCAGGAGCAATAAAAGTTCTATCATCCCCAAGAGATGGAGCAGAGTAAAATGCTCAAAATGAACAATGCCAGTCTGGCAGCAGACATGATAATCACCTCCGGCTTATACACAAAGTTCATTTATAAAAAATGAGAACCAAATGTGCAGGAGTTTGTATAAAGCGATTGTAAAACTATCAAAGAGAAAAAGCAACGTAAGATTAATGTATATAGAAAATAGTCTCATACCAACCAAATATAAGGAAACACCACCATGGATAACCTGACGGTACCATACAGAGGATGTACTACTTACAAGGATTCCTTCAAGATCCTGAGAAGAATAGGCTTGAACATGCTTCCCCCTCTCTCTTTTCTTGTATCTAACAGTAGTAGAAATGAACAAAAGATTACTCTACTGCAAAAAATTCACAACCTAACATTTCAGTTTATAATCAGCTACAATGTATTTACCTTCCCTGAGGCCGAGTAACCTTCACTTCTTTATCCTGATTGTCACTGGAGCTCTTGGAAATTGCATCTGCTTCTGCCTCATCTTCTCCTTCACCTGTTATGTCCACCCAAAAGACTCCTAAAATCACTACTATTATTGTGTCATGATTAAATATGACTGTGAATTACTGTACTTTGGTCATACCTTCGTCCTTCATGACATTAGCTGCTTGCTGCCACGTCAATTAAGAATAAGATTAGCGGAAAAATGATCATATGAAATCAAAACTAAGAAAAAAGATAAGTTCGAGAAAAGGTCCCAAAATTACCACTTTTAATTTTTTGAGGATGTTATCGAACTGAGTGGTATCAAATGCCCAGTTATTTGGCTTCTCAGTTCCAATACCTATCAAATTCACAAAGTTAAATAGTACGTAGTTAAAAATGCTCCAAACTCTATTTGGGCTTCATTTAGTATATATTTCCAGATGGAAACCCAGCTCAAGTGCAAAACAGAAGGATTTCTTGGCAACATCAATTGCCTAGCAAACAATAAAAAGCAAATAGGTAGAATGAGATTAGCAATAATTGGGAGAATAAGGGGAAAAAAAAAAGATACAAACCCGCAGTATCTTGCTTGTTCTTAACCCTGATGTATCCTTTGATCCCTTGTTTATCTTTGCCCAAGCCTTCTCCTTCTTCCCATCCCTAACAACATTCGTTTATTAAGATTTAAACTTCTGCTTTACAACTCTAAGACCCCCAAAATAGAAATCCATTAAAAATGGCAAATGAAACAAGTAAATCGGAATTGTGTAATCCGATTCAATACACGTTGATAAGTATCTATATATGCATAAATTCGTAACCGTAGTCCAGAAAGAGGAAGATTCAATACCATCTGCTTCATGAGGCGGAAGGCAGCGGAGGATCGGGCGACACCGACATAATTAACCGGAGCTTCGGGTGCCGACATGACTACAAATTGGATTGGATATAAAGCAAAGTTTCCTCTCTTCCCCTCTCTCCTATGCAATGGTTGATATGCCTTTCAGAAAGGGAGAGACAGTGGGGAAGAGGGGTTAAGGAAAGGAGGAGGGTTTTGGAGCGTAGGCAGCTCAAGGCCGAAAACCCTGGAAACTCGAAACCGAATGCCGGAATTTTCCTTTGCCATTTAGGCAAAATTGATAAAGAGATCCCTCATATTTCCTAAACTAATGTTGTAGTCCCTCACACTTAAAATGAAAGAAATTTGGTCCTTAATATATTTAAACCGTTTGATTTAAGTTATAATGCCAACAAAACGTGTTTGGATAGTAGATTATTTGAGATAATTTTTTTTTAAAAATATTATAACTATTTTTTGATGTGATATATGTAAAATAAAAAGATTATTGAAAAATATGTTAATGATACAATTAAAAATTATCTGTCTTTAACAATAACATTTATTTGAATAAATATGAAATAGAAATCAAACAACGCATCTTTCTTGTCGAAAATATTAACATTAACTCCGCTCATTGCATAATATGAATGGAGTTTTATGTTTGAAAATATAATATGAATGGAGTGGGGTTTTGTGAGTTGTGACTAATGTAGCATATAGTTGCCGGATGAGGGATAAACTTTTTAATTTTTAAACCTCAAGGACTGAACGGAAAATTTTCAGAAATATGGGGGCCCATCTTAACATCTTGTCAATTTTATTTTAACAAAATGGACAATGCAGCAGAAAAATGGAAATTTACCAATTGACACGTTCAAAGCTTGTACGCCGTCAGATCTAACGTTTCGGCATCTCCCTTCCCTTAATCCCTCTGATTGATTAGCTTTTGGTCCTTTGGCTTCTTTTATTGCCTTCTCTTCAGCCGGAAGGGTTTGATGAGTTTATTTGCAGATCTTTTTGTCTTGTTTTATTCGTCCAATGGAAAAAATTACGGAATGAGGACAAATTTTTAAGCATATACATGCTTTCTTCCCACTGATTGACATATTTTAAGTTGATGGTTTTGAGCAGGGATCAGTTTTTTGTACTCTCATCACCACATCTTGGTTTTTGGTTGAAATTTGATAGTAGTGTCACCAAATTCGAAATTTGCTTTTGAAACATTATGCACCAATGAAAGATTTTCATCTACTGCTAATTTTCAATGAAAGATTTTGATGCAAGGAAGGATACAAACTTCAACATGAGAGAATTTTCCTTTTTCCAATTCTCACCCTTACTTTTGGTTTTTCATACCATCATGTATGCTACTACTTTTACTTTCTGGCAATATAATAGGGCATGTTTGGATCATCTGTTTTCTTCCAAATGCCAAACAAACTCACCATTCAAACACAGGCTCATAATTTGTTATGTTGGGATTATTCTTTTGGACGCAAACAATCAATTTGGCAAAAGAAACCAAACCATATAGTTGAGGATGCTTTGAGAGGTATAGATTCTAATTTTCACGCAATAATTTACATTACAGAAGTATTTCAGTTTTTTTTAGCATATTCTTTCCACAAAACTTTATTGCTCAATAAACTTTTTTTTTTAAAAAAAAAATGTTAACACTTCTTGAGTATTCTAGCTAAAGAATCACCAAAGTTGAGCTCAATATAACCTACTAGTCTCAGCTCCATCAAAATCATCAGATCACAGACCTGCCACTTTTAACGTTCACCAAGAATCCAAGCCATTGACGACTGACTTTTACGCTCACGTCCATCTTGCTGAAACACACACCAATTTTTGCTTAGAACCAGACGGCAGAAAAAGAACAGACCCGTGGTTGGGATATTTATATATACATATAAAAAAAAAATATGTAGTACAGTTAAAACGTAAAATTCAACAGATACTTCCAATTCCAAACCAAGCCCCCACCCCCAATGAATGCCAAACCCAAAAGCAGAGGTAATGGGAGTGGCATTCCATACTGGTTGTACTAGTTGTGCCAGCAGTAATAATAATAATATTTCCTCCTTTAACTTGATACAAATCCCACTACAACTATTACTGCTTGCCTTGCCGAGCTAGTCCATAAGCCCACCTGTCAATTGCTACTCTTCAGTTTACCGCCTCGTGGCATTGTTGTTGAGAGTGTATATAAGCAAGCTATATGTGTACCTGAAACCCTGAGGCATCATCGGCAATTTTTTTCTAGTACTAGGATTCCAGGCGCAGACTGCAGAGGTTTTCCGGTGATCGGATGGGGTCAATGCTTGGTGACTGGCCTTCTTTCGACCCTATGAACTTCAGCCAACTCCGACCATCTGATCCTTCAAGCCCTTCGGTAGGTGGAGTTTCTGTAACTTCATAAAAATCCACTCTTTCTCTTATTTTTGCGAACCTTTTGGTTTTTAGAGAAATCTGTTTGATTATAGTTGATCGGCTGAGTCTATTTTTACTCTGCTCTTGATTATGGTTTCCCTTTGTGTTTTTTTCTTTGTTTTGGGGGGGGGGGGGGGGGGGGGGGGGGGGGGGTGGGTGGTTGGAGGGGGGGAGGTGCGGAGGTGGACAAAAGGTTCCCTCATGCTGTAAGGTTTTAGTGGGATGGGTTGGGCGGAGGAGGCTTTGCATTTTAGGATGATTTTTGTGTGTATCATGTTTTGGAAGTTCTTATTATGCTCGGGTAGTTGGACTGGAATCTGAAGAATTTCATTATGTTATACGCCCGTTTAATTGACCTCTGTTTGTTGAGGCTCCTTAAATTTGATTCCTGCTTGCTGACAGTGATGGTTACTCTTGATGCTTGGACTAGTTTTTGATATGCCATGAGCAGCATTCATCCATCCTTTGGGGCATGATTGGTGCTATGTGCCTCAAAGTCTAGAACAACTTTGCTGCATCCTTTCTTTATTTGTCAAGAAAAATATCAGAATGGATTTCTTTTGGTGCAGGAATTAATACGAAACAAGCATGATTTGTGCCGACTATGTTCTGTCTGTTTGTTGAATTATTTGATGTTGTCAATCATTAGGCTTTTGCCAATGCACATTTGACTTAAATTCAGTTGGTTGATGTGCAATGTGAGTAAAGCGGTTTGTTGTGTCTGTTTGTAAATCATTTTCAGTAAAGGTTAGACTTTTATCAATATGCATGTCACCTCAAATCAGGTGCATGAGAATGGAATGTAACTAGAGCTCCAGCTTTTTCGGTAATGAAGCAACATTGTGGATTGGTGATGATCAGTGTAACCTGTTGCTTACTTCATGGTGCTCTACACTTGTCTGACATGTTGAACACTTTTCGTAGTGCTGATAACGGCAAAGCATTTTTATGTTACTTTTGCTGTCAGCATTTATTACTGCATTTGCACGATTTCTTTTGTCGGTTGTAGATATCTTGGAGCTCACCTAATGTCTGAGTAGCACAGGACTTGGGCTCCAGCTTTTCGGGTAATGAATCAACATTTTAGATTGGTGATGGTCATAGTAATCTGTTAGTTACTCCATGGTGCTCTACACTTGTCTGACATGTTGAGCACATTTCTTAATGCGGATAGAGGCAATGTACTTTATTTGACTTTTGGAATCAGCATTTATGGCTGCAGTTGCACGATGTCTTTTTGTCAGCTGTGGATATCTTAGAGCTCGTCCAACTTGGAAAACAAAATCAAGCCGTATATTTTCTGAATAGAAACAGGTCTAGAGAGCATGTCCAGGAACCATTAACTTGAGAAGATTCTTCTGAACTAAAAGGCTGACGATTTTGTCACTTGCTCAAAGTATAGCTGAAGATCAGACTTTGGGGTGCCAAGAAATAAATTTTGTGCAAAAGTGAACTTTTTTCAAACTAAGTGGTTTATCAGGAGGTAAGACAGTAGGAACCTGTATTGAGGTGATTAACGATGACAAAGTAACAAGTTATTGTCAGGTTCTATTCTGAGGGCAGCGGCACATTTACCTAGCAGAAATTTCCTCTATACCTTCAAGTCCAGGAAATACCTGTCTCCCTAGCTTTAAACTTTGTAACTCACAGAGTGATAATGATTCAACAATCACAAGTTGTACGCTTTGTTGAACATGCAAGCTATAAGAGGAATAAGATACATCACTAAAAGGTGTTCCTTCAAATGTACCTGTCAAATATGAGCCAGTTGTGGTCTTGTGTTTTCTTGAATTCTGCCTTTCTCCATCTTTAATCTTTGCAGGGGATGGCTAAGAAATGATGCTTATGAGCATACAAATGCTCTCTGCAGGGCGGTATTATTGAACTTCTTATAATGCTCAGGACAAAAGATGTTTCATAAAACTTTGGCCTTAACATCAACCCACACTCTACTCTAGTCTTCTGGAGGAAGGATTAACTTAACATATTAAGCCATGAATATGATGGTTAAAACAAGTCATGCAGCATTGTTGCAGTGATGGTTAAAAGAAGCAATTGAACTTTGCCAGGTTTTGGGGTCCCCTATCCGTTAGCAGTTAAATTACTTCAAAGTATACAAGTGACTGATATCAGAAAGTCCAATATAATCGGCACCTTGAATCTATGCCTTCATAGCAACTGTAGACCGAAAGTTAGAAAATATTGACTGCAATTAGTAATTCTCGCTCATTTTCTGCAGAGCAGAATAAGTTAATCCTAGCCTTTCATTTAAGGAAGTTTTCAGTACTCTGAATCTCTAAGCTAGACTAATCGCGCTATATGTATCTTTATCTCTGCTTGATTAGCTTCAACCTAGTTCTTAAGAACCGTGCTTTATGTCTTCCTCTCGCTTGTTGTACCTTGTATCATGTGTTAAAAATTCTTAATTTTTAGCAAAATGTCCACCTTGCTTTTTTATTCTTAAATCCATTAACTTTATAGCTTTCCATGTTTCCTTATGCTTTTAATGTGGAATTTATGACACATGAAAACTAGTCCTTTTTCTCTCTTTCCCTGAGAAATAGAACAGTATCACCAATGGAAAAGAACATGGTTTCTCTCTTTGCTAAATCTGTATGTTCTCATCCACAGAGAATGACACCTGTTACATATTGTCCAACTCATGATAGGTGCCAGCCACCACCTAACCAAGGTAATTTGCGTCAATTATACAAATTGATATAGATCACGTTACTTCTATCTCATTGTGCTTCCAGTTATTGTCATTGAGTCATTTATGAAAATTTGACTGACTTTGGAAAAAGATTTAGTATTTGGGAGGAGATATGTATATTCATCTCACATTGTCATTTACGAGTTTTGACTGGTTGTGGAAAAAGATGCAGTATTTGGGCTGAGATATCTTCAACTAGTTGGTTGTGTAACGTTTATCAGATATCCTTTCATACAAAATCTGGCCCATCTTCTTTAGTTTGTTATATTTTGCACTACAATTAGTTGAGAATCCCTTAATCTATGACTCCCTTTCTCTCTCGCAAACTTTTTGACACAGTAGCTTCTTGGTTGGACTGAGTTGCATACCTGAAGTTACTTTTGATCTCCATGCTAGAATAAATTCATACAAGGGTGTTACTGGTAGGCTTCTGATCCAGAAAGCCTTGCTCTTCAGCGATTATACTGCACAGATATATGTACTTGGAACATTTCATGGTCACGTTGCTTTGAACTTTGTTTAATTCATATTGCAAGTATGACAACAGCATCATTGACTTGTCTTGAAACTCAATTTACAGTGATAGCTTCAGAATCAAGAAATATACTTCTGAGGAACATGTATAAGCGCACCGAAGACAAGGTTAGGTTATATGGCATTGTATGTCTATATATAGAAGTTTGTGTGAAGTTGTAAAAGTTTGGCATCCGGTGGACGAGTTCGCTCATGTTGCTTCACGTTGCTTGGTTTTTGCAGCTGAGATCTAAGAGGCCTGCATCTGAAATTTTGATCACAGATCAAGGACTCAAGCATCCTAGGACTTCAACTGCTGAATCTCCCTTCTGAGATTTTACGGCTGAAAGTCTTAAGGTCTGGTTGTAGATACTTTCCACCAAGTATAGGTTTTGGCCGCTGTTGCTGTAAACTGTTAGTTGACCTGTTCTACTTACCAGCAGGCTTCTCAAACTGTCAACTTTGATGGTATGAGATGTAATAGGTTATATATATAGCTGGATCTTCTCACAGCTGCTTAGTTAATT
Source organism: Coffea arabica (assembly GCF_036785885.1). Classification (NCBI taxonomy): domain Eukaryota; kingdom Viridiplantae; phylum Streptophyta; class Magnoliopsida; order Gentianales; family Rubiaceae; genus Coffea; species Coffea arabica. Next base: position 44,850,502 of record NC_092325.1, on the reverse strand, counting down.
GCATCTGGAGATAAGCCTTATCCTGGACATTGAAATCTTAGCTATAGTCCATGTTCTGCGACTTTGGCTTTTCTCTTGGGAATCTTTTAGTTTCCTGAGCTCTTATACATGATCCTTGTGCAATATCCACCAAAGCAATATCTGATCGCTGTCCACAATCTTGTTTAGCTTTCTGTTATCTCTCTGGTTCTTGTTTTCCTCTTGGAGCCTTTTGCTTAGTGCTGCTAATATTCTTCATATTATCTGGCTGGCTGGCTGGCATGCATGCTTCCATCCATCCATCCATCCAAAACTAGAAATTACACTACTGCTACAATTCCTATTTGTGTTCAAAAGTAAAGAACTTTTTTTCTTTGGGGGTCGATTTTGGCTTATGACAATAAAATGACAATCAAGAATTCATGAGCTCTTTCCATATCAATCGATTCGAGGGTAGCTTGGAAGAGGATCCTCTCTCAATTAGCCTTTGCAACAATTGCCAGTCCCTCTCATCACTCAACAATTAAAAGCGTAGTATTGCACTTGCAATTGTCCCTTTTAAACTCCCACAGGCACTTGGTCTATTATCTTCATCTGTGGGATCTTACCGTTACACTCTTTTTTTTTTTTGGGAAAAATTGAGAGGCTGCTGATGCAAATGTGAAAGGGCGAAGGGCAAAGGCAGCCGCAGCAGCCACATAATTCAACGTTTTTTTTTTTTTTTTTCACTTCCTTCTTCTGGGGTAGAATTCAAGCCTTCAACGGTCAAAACAAACAGTACAAGTAGAAGACAACACGTCTCACGTGTCTCGGAATAAATCCAAATCCTAAATTCCCGTGCAGCACGAGCTGAGCCCCCGGAATGATTCCCTCTCAAAAAACATGAAAGCAAAAGCATCCGGTTAAATTAAATTGACTATGGCCACCCGCCAACCGCGAATGACCTGAGGCCTCATCAGCTGACCAATACCAGTATCAGTATACCCACCACCAAATCACCCAAAACCACGCCGCAGAGTCACGGACACCCCTCCCGCCAATGGCTATGGCCACGACGACGTTATCTGCCACCGCAAAAATTCCTTTCAAAACCACCAGAGGAGACTGCTCTATCCACTTTCTTTCTCCTCCTCCTCGGATGTGTACTGTCACCAGATGCTTGAATCGGACGTCGTCGTTTGCTCTCAGGTCCGCGAGTAAACAACAGTCGCAGCCACTGCCACTGGTAGTCTCAGCCACCAGCGCCGCCGTGGAAGCTGACCCTCAAGTCACTACGGCCGCTTCATCTAAATCCCTACCCTTCCGCGTCGGTCACGGCTTCGATCTTCACCGCTTGGAACCTGGATACCCTCTGATCATCGGAGGTATCAATATTCCTCATGAAAGAGGCTGCGAAGCTCACTCCGATGGTAATATTATTGCTGCTACGACTACTATTTCTCTTCAATTATCCACAGCTTTGACTTTTTTTTTTTTTTTTGCGTGCTTATTTTATGTTCAAGGATGAATTTATTACTTTAATTTTGCAGTAATTTTCTACTAAGAATTAAGCTGTGGCTGGGTCGTAACCTGTAGGTGATGTGTTGCTGCATTGTGTGGTGGATGCAATTTTGGGAGCTTTAGGTTTACCAGATATCGGGCAGATATTTCCGGATTCGGATCCTAAATGGAAAGGCGCTGCGTCTTCTGTTTTCATCAGAGAAGCCGTGAGTTTTTAATTACAAAATCCTTTCAGCTACAGCCCCAACTATATTATTATGTATAATATATAATGACGGGCTTACTCTTGGCCTTTCCGGGTCAAGTAATACATATCGGGTATCATGGTCATGCTCACGGGCTATTAGCTATGCTGCTCGCCCCCCCCCCCCCCCCCTCTCTCTCTCTCTCTAATGCTAAAAAAATTTAACATTTACTTTTGCTGCATTAAAAATTTTCAGAGTTGCACATTGATTATTTCTGAGTTTGATTGTATGGCGCTATGAGAATAATCTTAAAGCTACTCTTCTGCTGAATTTAATAGCAGATCACTACTAGGAAATGATGATATATTAGCTGTTTTGCTAAAGTGAATTGTTATGGCTACCTATTCGAGATGATAAAGAGTACAATTGCAGAATTCTTGCTTGAAGGGGTACCTATGGTTGGTAGAAGTTAGAACTGGAGTACTTGCTGAAGTTTTACCCATTATCTTTCTGAATAATATGAGTTATTGATACTTGTTTGGTTCCTGTTTTCTTAATAGCCAGTTTGATCTTGGTTTGCATCTTAAGGTCTTGTATGGGTATGAGGTTTGTTGTGTTGAGTGAGATTAGTCGCAGTTGTGGGATTGCGGATTTTGATTAGTCTAACAAAGTTACTACGTATATTTCTAGAAATGCTAGTTTTGTTGTTCAGAACAGGAATTGAATTCCAAGCTTGTATTCTTTTGAATGAGATTGTTAAGAAAGTTTTACTAGGTGAAGCTGGGATTATGGACTAGAGTTTCAACTGTTGACACCATGTTTGATTTTATGAATTATTGTCCTGGTCTACAAATGACCAAGTCAAAGATGTGAAAAGATTGTATCTGGAAGAATCTCGCTTTTACCCCGCATAGTTTATTTGAAAGATTGTTTTTACTGGACAACTTTCATCAGAAAGAAAATGAAAAAGAAGTAAGGAGAGAAGAAAAACATAGAAACGATGTAATGCACAAACCTTTGGATCGTTTTGCCTACTGTTTGAATGCAAAATCACCTAAGCTATAAGATTTTTGCTCTCCGTTCAAATAGTCTCTCTTCTTCACATGTGACTAAGAAAATGTGATGCTCGGTTATAACTTTCTTTTGTGTGTTGTTCAGCTTAGTTACCAGGGATGAAATGAAGATGAGGAAAGAAAATGGGTAGGAGGGGTGTCAGTAACAACTGTCAAGCGAGAACATAGGGACTTGGTTCCAAAGCTAAAGTATCATGGTCGTAAAGATTAGATGGAACGTTAAGATCATGCAAAAATACTTACAAAAAAAAGAAAAGATACAACAATTAAGCTGCATTCTTACAACCTATACTTTTACACGACTGATATCAACCTCAGGCGATGAGGAGTTTGAGATGCCTGAGAAAGACGGTAAACCACAGTAGTAGCCTAATAAACTTTTGAAACTGTTTGGCCATCTTCAAATGGTCTCGATATAATTGACCTTTCATAACTTGCTTAAAGTTTACTAGAAGTGGCGTGCCCCATGTTTGAGCCTTAATTGTATCTGGTTTATGTGACAATATGTTCACCCATAGCTTTAATATCCTCGCTTTGCCCGGTTCTTAGACCATATATCACTGGAGAAGAATAATCATTAGATTTCATCTGTCCTAGTGTCCCCACAAATTATACTGAGGTGTCAGAATGTATATTTATCAAAGGTTGGTCCTGAATAACATACATTTGGATCATTTCAAGACAATATCCTCGATTGACAAATTTTACTGGGAGAAGGATCAGGAGATAGGACCATTTAGTCGTTTGGTCTACAGCATAGATGCTCAAGTAAGCGTACAAATTTCTTGTCAGTTGGTGAATGAGATATCTGTTCTACTGATTTTTAGGTAGTTCCTTGTCGGAGGATCAAATTTGCTTGCTGACTGTTTCTCTATTACCTAACGAATTTCTGCTATATGATCTATATCAGGTGCGGCTGATGCATGATGCAGGTTATGAGCTAGGAAACCTGGATGCCACTTTGATTTTGCAAAGGCCAAAATTGAGCCCCCACAAGGAGGTTATCAGGTCCAATTTGTGCGAGCTGCTTGGCGCGGATCCTTCTGTTGTGAATTTGAAAGCAAAAACTCATGAGAAGGTTGACAGCCTTGGGGAGAATAGGAGTATTGCGGCACACACTGTGGTGCTTCTTATGAGGAAGTAGCAGATAATAGGTTTCAAAATAAAAGTTATCTTCAATAATTTCATGAAGTCGTCAAACTTAAATGCATGCTCCTCGTCCATGGTCCTGATGTCAAAGGAGTTGAGTTGACTGCGCACGTGGATGAATTCAGCCCAAATATTCTCTACCTGCGCATCAAAGTTAGACTTGTGTATCTTTTCTAGTTTGAATGTCCTCGTGTTTTCACTATCTCCGCCTCTCTTCCCCTTTCCCCTTCCTCTCCCATCCCAAACGTGGCGAATTCTATACTCGAAAAGTCAATACTATAGTCATACTATATCTGCTTCAATAACGTAGCGTGCACCCAAGACTTGAATATTTGCTGCTGAGTTAAAATCCTCGTAGTAAGCACTTTAAGGGTCCCATGTCAGGGAAAAAAGCATGCGTCATTTTTACAGAAACTGATGGAAATCTCGGGTTCTTTGTTTATCAGTGAGTAAATGGAATTGCAATTAGAAGGCAAAATCTACTTTTATATTTTTTGACAAAATCAAATTAAGTGGGAAGTGGGAACCTACATGAATTTGTCAACTAGTGAATGGAAAAGGGGGGAAAAAGGCACCTCTTCGCAGTCATCCTTTCTCATTATTTCCATGTCTGTATAAATTCCGTGATTGTCCCTGCACTAGGAATTAAATTAAGTTTTACCATTTAATTGGCTGTTTAAGTGATTGGTTCCACGAGGTGAATTCATATCTACTCTGTTAGTTCATGTCATAGACAATATAGCAAAATCTTGTTTTCAGGTCCATGTCCCCTTATCGGTCGCGATTTTGATTGATCTTAGCGCTATTTGAAGCCCAAGTTCTGCAGGTTTTGTAGTATGAAAGACAGCCTCAAGCTTGTTAATAAGATCGCCGCCAGTTCCTGTGCCCTCTCTTGTTCCCAGCCACGAAGTCAAATTCTTTTCTTAGCGCGTAGTTTATTTGGAATGCATCTTTGTTTAGGAATGGCTTAGACTCCTTCATCTACTAGTAGACTGGTAACAGTATAAAAGAAAGGGAGCTTGTGTCGTTTATGCTGTTACGGTGTGGATGTGGAAGCCTGCCTGGCAATTGAATCCCAAGGAGGATGAAACAGACTTTGATTCTATCCGATCCAACTTTGGTTAGTGCCTTGCTGTAGTTTCTGAATTCTTTTCCTCCACAATGTTTTGTCACTGTCGATCTTGACTTCCTGTACTTTCTCAAATAAGACTGGAGAAGAGTAAATGTAGAATCTCTAAGACAAATGTATGAAGCCAAAATGTACAAGAGAACTTGAAGAAAGATGCCCACTAGTTACTGCAAAACTTTGAACAGCTGGCTACCAAAAGAGCTTTAAAGCTCTCCTTTAGTATAGGTTTAGAGATCAAATCCCTTGATCTGCATTCTAATTTAGACTTTCCTGAAAATATTTCGCTAGCAGGTGCATAAGCACCGTCTGAACCGGTGTTGGTTTATCAAATTCCTCTTGACCTTTTTAGATCCCCCTCCTCCTAATGCAGAGTAGGAGTATCGGATTCCCTTTAAACTCTTTAGGTTCCTCTCCCCCCAAAGGTTCCCCTCCCCCAAAGAATCTATAGAATTTATCGTTTAGACAAAAAAAAAAAAAAAAAAAAAACTACTTGGACAGATGATTAAGTGCGCGATCAATAACCTACCCACCAAAACATATCTAAACATTGACCGCTAATCTGTGTCACTTGCATACTTGGGCTTAGCTTGTTTCTCTTCGCGAAAAACTGTCTCCAATTTTTACCATTCCGTTTTCTTTCTCTAGTTCAAAAGTACTATCAAAGCCAACTGCCTCTTGGTTTGTTGGTAATATAAGTCTTGGGATGAACCCTTGACTTCCCGCCAAACTTGTCACTTAATTATGGCAGTCATTTTCGAGTGGTTTCCTTCAACGGAGTTCTCCATTGACTCCCCTACGCTTAGATTAGACTAGAATAGGTTATACAACTGTTATCATTGCGACAAAAAAAAAAAAAAAAAAAAAGCCCTCTCAAAGCCGGTTTAGCATTTCTTTAATCCTGGATATCATTACCGCGGCGGAGAACATTTCTAGGAGGAAAAGGAATAAGAATAGCACATGGTCCATGTTTTAGCTTTTAACTAGTTTAAATTTTGACTAAGGATGGGGGGAAGTTAGACCTTTCAACTCTGACAAGATTGCCATATATTGACTTTGACAAGAAGCATTGTCTACATTTCTACAAACCTTAACCAAAAGAATGCTAATTGGCCAAACAACCAGAATTCAGAAGTTTTAACCGACCAAGGCACCCACGAGACGCCTTGAATAATCTAGAGGACCTCATTTATTCTCTAGACAAAAAACAGCCACCACCAACGTGGCCGGAACAATTATGCTGAATTTACAATTCTCCAAATAAAAAGGAAGATAGAATTTGACATTTCCGGACATTTCCACGACGCCAGAGGACCACTCGATAATGTACCTTAATTGAGTTTGACATTTATTTCGAGCAAGTAGCAATGCAATTCCGCCAAGATTTTCGTGTATCCCTCTCCTTCACCTTTTTTTGTAAAAAATAATTTGGAAGTCTCCATCTCACGACGCACAAATATTCCCCGATTATGGTAACACGAGGAAAGTTTCGCCAACTTAGTGCAGTTCTTTTTTGACACGACGACAAGAGGAATTTATATGTTGTGAAACTTATGTTTCACAACATAAGGTGGCATATGTGGATATATTTTACAGCTCAAACCTACAAGAAGCATTGAATCTGCCACACCCTTTGACACTTTTCGCATGCATACGTTTTGCAAGGAACACTATTTTTGTGCGGGATTTCTTTCCCACTTAGCTAGCATTAGAGGTTCGAAGCAAATCAAGAGCCAAGAGGTGACCAAAAAACAGAGCAACCTATCAGTCACAGGATCACAAGTACAATGAGTGTATTACTGATGATATACGATACATAATCGCGATAACTAACAAAAAAAATATATCCTACGCGTGGGAGTTGGTCGGAGCGCTCAACCCCAATCCTTCATTTGTTCGTCTTGAAGCATCGGAGTGGTTTGCGGACTCAGGCCCTAATGACCCTCCTTTGTTTTCCTTTCTGATTTGTGTTTCTATCAACCGACAAGACGGTAACCCTTTTGACAGACGTGCATGGTACGAAAGATTCTGTCGTCCTTCTCAATGCTGGAATTGGGTATCAGTCGGACTCTGGAGTTTCAACCCTCCCTCTGTTACACGGCAAAGGATCACATTGTTGTGTTTCTTGCTCGGTTGCTCCCTTCAAATATTTACTAGGGTTCGAAAATTTTTAACCTAAACGCTGGTCGCACAAGGCAAGGAACACGTCGATGACATTGACTGGGGCAACAAATCTATCCAGTTCATGAATCATGTGTTGACCGACCATTTTGTTGCTGATCCAAACAAGTAACTGCCTAGCTAGGTTATGATGTATTCAGCACAGCAACCAACATTCAACACAATAATGTGTTTTTGCCAAAGTTAGTCGGTGACTTTGGTGGATGCTTTTTTGTACGCATCCATAAATGGGTAGACCTAACTAATAATCACATAGGGAGTATTATGCAAAAGTGAGAGACAGGGACTTGAGGAATTATTGACTTTGGTTAGGAGTTATTATTGCACAAATCAGAATGTGTCAAAAGTTAGTCTATGTATATTTCAATATTGGTGTCATTCATTTTGGTCCGTTCAAATGTACTATTCAAAGGGACTAAGTCCCTTCTTAAGACCGTAAGTCGGGGATTCAAACTCCATTTACAGTGAAAATAATTCGAAGGTGGTGCTACAGCATTCCTGTGATCCAGTTAGATTTGTATACCTGTTAATCCCTTATACATACTCTTTAGGCTTGTTGATAGATTAGATTATATAAATGTTATTGTTGCCGACAAAAAAAAAAAAAAAGTACTAGTAATATGAGGACGTTTGCAGGAATTGAATTGCAACAGATGAAGGGAAGGAAGGTACACAATACGTAAGATGATAGAAGTAGCAGCAGCCCTGCAGTCAAAGGAGGGGATGGAGGCACATTTGTTCATCTGTATTGAGCGACTAACACCACTTCAAATTCTGTAGATTAATCTGGAGAGGTTCTTTTGATTTTGAATCTTCTAGACATACGTGGGTTATTCAGTTGATCTCTCCAACTGCAAGAGTCCTTTAAAGCAATGATTAATCCTGGTAGATTAATTGGCGATGCTGATGTCAGAAACCAAATGCAGTTTTTTTGTGTAAATTAGTGATATATTTTATGCTGTTGCTCTTGTACAGTGAATCCATCACTTGTGTGAAACGCTTAAACAAATACCATGGCCATTCTTTTTGCTTTTTCTTCTTTGAAAAATTACCAACTATGAGTGTCCTTAACACAGTTCTGATGTGCCTTTTTTTTTTTTTTTTTTTTTTCTGACAGAGTGGGTATCCTGGCCTTTGACCCGACTAATCCCACTTCGACCCAAGAAAGGAGGCCCCACTCCATTCCAAGCACGGTAGCAAGGGAGTTCGAATCCTAATTATTCAGATAAGTCTACCGTACTCTAAAGAGAGGAAACTGACTGCTCGAGCTAACCTGGGGGTAGTTCTGATGTGCTTTCACTGTCGTTAAATTGACCAAAGTTTTTCAAGGCTGGTTGCGTCAGCCCGTATGTCATCTTAGTTCCCAGTAGAGATGTCATTTTAATTTCCACTACACAATTGAGTAGTCAATTTGACTAAAATCTCTCTTTTAAGTTGTTTAATTTATTGTATCTCACAATTAGTTTTGTCTACCCAATTTTAATCCGAGTACCTCCCTCTTATCAGTTGTACCTGCAATCAAATCTATGACTGTAGGAATCTCAAATCCGAAAAAATTTCTGTGGCAGAAATAAGGAAGTGATAATATAACATACCTTGAAGGTTCTCTTTTGTGTGACTACGTGTATGTAGTACACCTTGAAGGTTCTACCCAAGCGACCATAACAGAGGAACTTCCGTATCACCTGCCCAATTTGGCTGGACATGCCAATGTGTGATCAGTGACCTACACAGACTACTTGGTTTTGTTTTTGAGTTCATTATCAAAGAAACGACCCTCAAAACATAAATTTTTGCCCCAAATCCTTTTCCAAGTATCCTATTAACGAAATAAATTTCAGTTTAAAAGCCGCCCAAGAAATCTAATTTTAACAGGGTTTTGGTTTTGAATAAAAAACTGGGATTATGGCTTTAGTGGGTCGCCTTTCGTGGGAACCTTCTCATTACCTCAAGTCTTGTATTCCTGCCGATCAAGACTCAACAAGTATAAATAGCCATCATCTGGGCATACACATGATAAAGATCTAAGAATTAGAAGATTGCAAAGACGTACCAACTTCAACTGTAATCTCTTCTAAAATCAACCATTCTCTTCATTCTTCACTTGACAAGGCCACTGCATTCTTCATTCTTTCTTGATATTTAGCCATTTTTTTCATTCTTTCTTGATATATAGCCATCTTTTTCATTCTTTCTTCATTCATTGTCTGGAGAAGTTGGTTGAGTTTTATTGAAAATTCAAGCAAAACAATGGAGTTCAGTTTGAAAAACGAACAACAACAACTCTTGTCGAAGATGGCAACCAACGATGGACATGGCGAAAACTCGCCTTATTTTGATGGTTGGAAGGCATATGATAGTGATCCTTACCATCCCACCAGAAATCCTAATGGTGTTATACAGATGGGACTCGCAGAAAATCAGGTACAGAACTTGTTCCAGCAATTACCCCCTTGAAGCCTCGAAGCTCATTCTTGTAGAGGCAAAATGCGATGATGAAGTCAATTAACAATCGTATCTTTTTTGTGGTTTTTGTAGTTATGCTTTGATTTGATCGAGGAATGGGTTCTGAACAACCCAGAGGCTTCCATTTGCACAGCAGAAGGAGCGAACAAATTCATGGAAGTTGCTATCTATCAAGATTATCATGGCTTGCCAGAGTTCAGAAATGTAAATGCTCAAAAGACCTCATGGCCTTCAATTACATAATAATCTACTAAAATCGCTGACTGTGACGTACGAATCTGCAGGCTGTAGCAGGGTTCATGGAGAAGGTGAGAGGTGAGAGAGTCAAGTTCGATCCCAACCGCATTGTGATGAGTGGTGGGGCAACCGGAGCTCATGAAACTCTGGCCTTCTGTTTAGCTGACCCTGAAGATGCGTTTTTGGTACCCACACCATATTATCCAGGGTAAGTTAATTATCTTCCAGTAAAATTTCTTGCTGTAACTTTTTCGCCCCTTTGATGTTGGTTAGTCTAGTTTTGATACGACAAGTATATGTTTTCCTTGGTCAATTAACGTCCAAGTGATCCCGAAGTCCTTCGAAACTTCCACTAGAAAATTTCTAATCAGATAGGAATTATCATGGCATTTCCAATTAAGTTATTCTTGATGCACATGAGAACAACTTTCCAACTTAAAGACAAATTGGTAGGTCCTCTGATTAAGAATCCCTTAAAGCCACCTGCCCGTAATTCAAACTTTCGACGAATACGAGAGAGACTCTTGGAAATATCTATTAATACTACTCGCTACTTCCTATAACTATAGCTTACGATTATGAATATCTGAATCCCTGGTTTGTTTAAAAGATTATTTTGGTATTCTGTTGCAGATTTGATCGGGATTTGAGGTGGCGAACAGGGATACAACTTCTTCCAATTGTTTGTCACAGCTCCAATGATTTTAAGGTCACTAAAGAATCCATGGAAGCTGCTTATCAGAAAGCTCAAGAAGCCAACATCAGAGTAAAGGGGTTCCTCCTAAATAATCCATCAAATCCATTGGGAACTGTTCTTGACAGGGAAACTTTGATTGATATAGTCACATTCATCAATGACAAAAATATCCACTTGATTTGTGATGAGATATATTCTGCCACAGTCTTCAGCCAGCCCGAATTCATCAGCATATCTGAAATAATTGAGCATGATGTTCAATGCAACCGTGATCTCGTACATCTTGTGTATAGCCTGTCCAAGGACTTGGGCTTCCCTGGATTCAGAGTTGGCATTTTGTATTCATATAATGACGCTGTTGTCAGCTGTGCTAGAAAAATGTCGAGTTTCGGCCTTGTTTCAACACAAACTCAGCATCTGATTGCATCAATGTTATCGGACGAAACATTTACGGACAAAATCATTTCCACTAGCTCAGAGAGATTAGCTGCAAGGCATGGTCTTTTCACAAGAGGGCTTGCTCAAGTAGGCATTGGCACCTTAAAAAGCAGTGCGGGCCTTTATTTCTGGATGGACTTAAGGAGACTCCTCAGGGAGTCCACATTTGAGGCAGAAATGGAACTTTGGAGGATCATAATACATGAAGTCAAGCTCAATGTTTCACCAGGCTTATCTTTCCACTGCTCAGAACCAGGGTGGTTCAGAGTTTGCTTTGCCAACATGGACGACGAAAGTGTGAGAGTTGCTCTCAGAAGAATCCACAAATTTGTGCTTGTTCAGGGCAAGGCAACAGAGCCAACAACTCCAAAGAGTCGCTGCGGAAGCAGCAAACTTCAACTCAGCTTATCTTTCCGCAGATTGGACGAAAGGGTGATGGGATCGCATATGATGTCCCCTCACTCCCCAATGGCTTCACCTTTAGTTCGGGCTACATAAATCATTTCTTGATCAGATCATATAGCAAAGATTCCTGAGTAAATAAATACTCGAAACCCTTTCCGGATAACCGAAAAGAGAGTTGTTGATTCTTTGCTGTATCATACAAACACGTAACAAGCATTTTTTTGGGCCATCTGATGCGTGCAAATTGCATCAAATGCTTTTATTATTGTCATATTCATCTGTGTACCTCGGTTTTCCTTGCCCTTCAGTCCTCATTGTTTTTTGTTTCTTTATTATTATTTTCTTCCAGTGGATCAGTTAAACGAAGGAAGTTCAATTGTTTCAAGCTATTAGTAACAGACCAGATCATTTTTGTAATAGCAATAGTTTCAGGATTCTGAAATGAAAGTTTATCATTTTTCCATCATTTTAATATGTAGTGCGAGTGTGTGACTCTTTTTTTTTTTTTTTTTGGGTAAAATCCTATCTATGGTGGTATGTATACTTGTCAACCGTAGAATATATATATATATATATATATATATATATATAACTCGTCAATTTTTGAGTTTTAGGGGATTTTGAGACTCTCAAGAGTCTATTTTAGCAGTTTGTACACAAATAACCCCTTGGTTTAGATTCAACACGAAAGGCACCAAAAGGTCAAACATGAATTTGCATACAGGAATTAGATCTCTATCCAATTTTGACATGGTCACCGTCAGATTTTGATTTCTCCAACCTACGTTTGGTCTGGTCTGGTCAACCATTGAAATTTTGGTCCAATTGCCGTGTGGCCCTGGTACACTAGATTGATTGGGGATTCAAAGGAATTGTTCTACTTCTTTTGTTCAAAAATTTCAAAGAATGTAGCAGCGCACTTATATAGAGTTCCCTAATTCCTGTAGTACATGGCAGTTGGGCTCTCCAATGGTACACAAGTAGTGTAAATTATTGTCGTTAGATTACCAAAAAAAAAAAAAAAAAAAACTATGTTTAGTCAATTTGCGAAAATCTATCAATATGGTAATCTAAAAATTTGGAGTCCACCCTAATTTCTACTGCTAATAAAAAAGTGTAAAAGGGAAACATGTGTTTTTGCATAAATAAATAAATAAGGCGAGAGCTTACGAACGTTTTGCTGTGTTGGAGGCATAGTTTTCAAACCTTTCCAGAAATTAGAATTCTTGTGGACTGACTTTTACAATTCCTTGCATGTTTTAATTATGCTTGTACAATAGTAGTTTTAAAGACTTGTCAACGTACATTATTATTAGCAGGGTGGCTGGACTTCCACTAATTTCTTTTTTTTTTTTTTCCAATTTCTCAATAACTCTTTACAAAAAATAATAATATATAGTAATCATGCTCTAACAAAAAAAAAAAAATTAAAGCTTTTTCTGTTCATTCAATTCTTCATTTTTGGTTTGAATGTATAGAATAATCTCATACACATCTTGTAGCCACATCATCATGTTTCACTACTGCTGCTCACATATATCCAACGGGCTGCTGGCAGCAAAACAGGAAATCAGAGGTATGTTGGGATTATAAGTCAAGATTTCACCTGAAACATAAAAGATATCAGAATGTCTTCATTATGAACCTGCTGTAAGAAAAAAAATATAAGAACCGTTGAATCCTATGTAGTTTATTTTGGTAAAAATGTTGGGATCTAGAAAGCGTGATTGGTAGTGCTGCACATTTAGGTGGTGTTGGAGAGGGAAAGTTGTTTAGAACAAAAGACGTGATTTTATTCCCAAAGCGATTCAAGTACGCCTTCCAATTTCTAAGCACTCTAATACAATAATCATCCACTCCATTCTAGGCAATATGATCCAAAAAACCGGCAAATTTTGGTTTTTGTTTAGCAAAACTTTTTAGCATTCTCAGACTTGATGGATCAAACTATAGGTTTGTTTAACGAGTGTCTTAATTAAGATGGAGTCCAGATGTGGATAAGTAAAGTTAAATGTACTGGATAATAATTATTAGTGTGTACATTCACATGAAAAATTTAAGACTACTCAACTTGCTTTGATTCAACTATCTATTAGTTGGTGTTTTGTTTTTTTTTTTTTGAACAGTGGAAAATAGAAATAATCGAAGACTTTTTCTCTTTTTGAATAACTAATAAGTAGGTAGGAAGATATCATATGGTAATGTATAATGTTTTCGAAGTGGACCAGTCCTCCTGTAAGTATTGCTTAAATTACTGACCTTGTTTAGTAGTATCGTATGGCCAGGTTGGCAATCCAGATCATTTATATTAGTATAGATATTATGGGTATTGGCTATTCAACATTTGCCTCCCTTTTGGAAACCAGATTTTATTTAATCTTGTATTTTATTTGGTTCAAAGTTTTTCTCTTTATTTCCTTTTTGGCATCAACTTTCAACGGTTTGAAGCATAATCAATTTGTTAAACCTATATTTCCCTAGCAGGAATCTTTTACTCCATGTTAATAGTCTCAAAAGTCTCGTTGACTGATTGTTTCATCAAGTTAGGGGTAGAGAAGGTGGAAGATAAAGAACAAGGAAGAGGAATTAAACTCCATGTCATTATTTGACTTAATATATAGTTGGGTTTTTTAATCGAATTGTGAGTTGATTTTTCTGTTTCGTCAATTTTGTCCCTAATTCCGTTACATTTAATGTCCAAAATTGACCGAAATACATAAATTAAGCTTTATATATGTATATATATAGATATTATTCAAGTGTTTATTTGCAACAATTTATAGTCGAGAGGAGGCCAAAATCACGCAAAATGAAAAGTTGAGGGACCTGCCGGAAAGTTTAGCGATATGATGCTGAAGATATGCGTTCTTAGGGACGAGGGATCAAAAGTCAACAGGCCACTTGTTTAATAGCTGCTCATTAAGAAAAACGATTGAATATTCAAAATGTTTAGCGATAGGAAACAGCTCATCTGTGTGGTGTGGTACTTCTAAATTCTTCACTTCAAAGTTTGTGCATCTTGGTCAATTTTACCGGAGTTGAACAAGTTGAACATGCGTTTTCATCATAATGTGACACTGTAAAAAATAAAAAAATCTTGGGGGATGATAAACTACTGGTCTCTGTTCATAGTTGCTTTTGTATTGCATAAGAAGAGTGCGTAGGAGATTATTGTATAGAATTATAGAACTATTCCAATTTAAAAAAAAAAAAAAAAATACCAGCAGCCGTACTGCAGTTCTGGTAGGCTGTAATCAAATTTTAACACTCGACAGTGACCGTTTTCTGGCTCTTACTGGTTTTATTTGTCAAGAAAAGCAATATAATGGGATCAATTAGGAATGTCGGTTGAGCAACCAGGGGGTCTGAAAATAATAAAGTCTTGGCTCTGGATTCGGATACGTCATTTGGATTGCTATTTGCAAGAGCTCTTGTAGAAAAATATACTATAATATAACGATTTGATACATGTGAAGCAAAAAGACGAAAGCAATATATCTCAACAACGCTATAATTAAATCCACATTTGACAAGAAGCTCTCATGCCAAGCATTTGTGTCAAACTCGATTCTTTCTCTGTGAATTTCAGGAACTTCGTTATGCATAAAATGTATCATTTCGGGTCGATCTACAATGCAATAGCAACAAATTCATCCAGGAAGCAGAATGCATCCCTCGTTATGCCAACAATCTCCAAGGAATTAAGCCACAAAATAGTACTATACTTGGTTACAAAATTTATTCCTTCCATATACCAATAATTCACCCTCTCTATACTTCATATCCTCCATATGTATAAACAAAATCATCAAAGTAGTGCTAGCATTTTTAAGTCCACCAGAACCATAACCATCAACTCTCCAAAATTCCACGCTGTCAAATTTTAACAGATGACACAAGAATTGGGATCCTCTTCTGCGCTGTGGACAACATAATGCTGTGTCAAATAGGGATTGTAGCTCCTGTAACGATTCAAAAGCTCAGCAATCTGTTCACTTTCAGACTTCTTTTCGTCTTTCTTCCCATCATCCTTCTTCTCCTCTTTCTTGGGTTCTTCCTTTTTCTTCTCTTGCTCCTTTGCCGGCCCTACTGTCACTATTTCCGTGTGCCAGGATTTTCTCAATTTGCCAACCACATCAACCGGATCAACATCCCCAACCACCGTTAATTTCTTCTCTTTCATGTCAATAGAAAGAGAATCAACGCCTGAATCAACAAAAAGATCTTGTCAGTAAAATCTTGAATAACATACAAATCCCATCTATAATTCGATTCAACTGGGCGTACGTCGTCATCATCATCATCTCGTAGTACCTGATAGGCTGGAAACTGCTTTCAAGGCCTTCTGCTTATCTTTGTCATCATGTATGCCCAATTTCACCACCACTTTCTGAGTCCAGTGAAAGTAACTAATGTCAGAACCCAGGCAAAAACATAAAACAATAGTTGTCTGCGATCTCTAAAGATTTCAATCTTCGTGAATCTATAGAAATTGACATCACCTAAATTTTTGGACCATAGAAAAGTCCGAGGAGAAGAAAGTTAAAGGTTCTCCGTTTTCACTACTGTATCCAGAGGCCCACAGATCTTACAAAAGTGGGGATTTATTTGGCATCAAAATGCAACAGGAAGAGAACAAGATCATTAGGGACCGGCACTTGAAAATGAACCCAAAAGTTTATGCTCCAAAACAAAAAAGATCATGTTCAGGGAAAAAGAAAAAGAGTTGTGCATGGAGATAAAGTTGGGTTTTTCAAACATTTTTCTTTTCTTTTCCCCTGAAAAGAAGGGTGAAAGTTAACTATACTTTATTGATTTCTTCACTGAGAACTTTGGGTGAGGATCATGGATGAACCCTGCTGAAGGAAATAAGTCCCAAGACCCATAAAAGGTTTATGCATATGCAATCAGTGATATATTACATCAGAGTCTATTAAGATGAGCAATATCATGTGCAAGATGTGTCAGTCAAGCGAACTAAACCAAAAGTGATGATCAAAGAACAAATTGATAGTTAGTATAAAACAAATAATCACAGAATCAATAGGAAATTTACTAAGAAAGAGAGGGAAATTGCACCTTCATATCAGCCATGCTTGCTCTGTACGTGTGTGTGTGTGTGTGTGAAAGAGATGGAGGGAACTTGACCGAAGACTTGAGAATTATGGAGGGGTTTCGCCAACGGGCAATAGAAAAAACTGAGAAATGAGGATGGGAACCAGGAAATGTGTAATATGGTTCGTAGTACTAGGGTCAAATTATCAAAGTCATTGTCGATTTTTAGTAACCATGCAAATTTTTAGGGTTAATACCACTTTGTCCCCCCAAACTTTGGACGATTACCCACTTCAGTCCCTAAATTTCAAAATGGGACACTTAAGTCCCTAAACTTATAAATACCTTCCACTTAAGTCCCTAAACTTATAAAATGGGACACTTAAATCCCTAAACCCTTATAAAATGGGACACTTCGACCACCAACGATATTCAAGATTTGTTAACAATTTTCCTTAAGTGGGAGGTATTTATAAGTTTAGGGACTTAAGTGTCCCATTTTGAAGTTTAGGAATTGAAGTGGATAATCGTCCAAAGTTTGGAGGGACAAAGTGGTATTAATCCCAAATTTTTATACTAGTATATATATGTACAACCCAAAAGAAAAAGAATTATGGAGGTGACGAAATCATGAAAAAGGAAGATGGCTGGTATTTGCGTGTTGAACAAGGAGAAGAGGCTGATGGACTCTATATAAAAATGGACGTGCTGGTCAACCCTTACTCATGTCCGTAGAGAAAAAATACTTCGATAATTAAACACCGTCTCAAGCAAGGCATTGAATGCTACTCGTCTACAAGGAGTGACTTGGTCCTCCTCCTCCTCCTCCTCCTCCTCTCTTTCTATGGAGAAAGTTTGCTCCACGTATGTGTGTATATCTATATATATATATTAACAAAATCATTTCGGGTCAAACCATTTTCAAGCTTTGTTTGTGTATACTACGTGCGTATCATTGAACAAGAACTGGATCGTTGTTTTAAGATGATGAACTTAAAGACTTTTAATCATTAATAATCTATACCAATTCGTTTAATAATCTATACCACTTGGAAGATAGAAAATTGAACTGTTTCTGTACATAATAAGAAGCTTCCGAAGTCCATGGTTTTTACGGAACGCGTATCCAATCATTTGGACCAAGGAGACTTGGCCAAAGGTGTTGCGAATCTCCAACTTGCTGCTGCTTTCCTAATGGTATTCAAATCCAAGTCGATCGGTGAAGATTAGGGAGAAAACAATGAAGGAAGGTAAATCAAGCTGAAGGGCAATAGTCATCCATAAACGGGGTGGGTCTAATGCCCCAACTAGTGGAATCATAAGTTGGTAGGTACCCTTTTTTTGTGATATATTTAAGAGATTCAAAACCTACTCGAGGAAATGTTTCTTGTACTCCTATACGTAATTACCTTGATCTAGGCATAATTACATTACATAATAGAATTAATTAACTAACTAAACAGATTGAAAAGCTGTTGAATTGGATGATGATGGCACTTGCGACGGATTAAGTAGGACAAGAAGCTGACAGGCTGAGTGAGGGCACCAATTCGAATTTTCAATTAATATTAGTTGATGAGATGATAAATCCATCTCTCTAATTTGTGATTTTAGTTGAACCTAAGCTCGGTTTTATTAGAGGATCGCGACTCGATCCCGCAGGGCCCTCCTTTGCTTCTGCTATTGATCGTAGCCTTCGAGTTGATCAAAACTGTGATGCGACCCCTGAGGCTCAGTTTTCTCGAAAACAAATAGACGAATAGGGGAGAGTCCGACTTTTACTTTGCAAGTGAGATTGAAAAATTGTAGGCGGCGAGGCCCTCTATTGGTTACTAATTATTTTAATCAACCCACCTGTCGAAAACTTATCGCTCAAACTTTTTTGTCTTTTGATGGATTAATTAACCTGTGATGGGTTGATACGATTGAGGTGCCTCTTGTATTATTAAGGTTTCTTTTGGCGGGAAGATAACGTAACGTAACATAACATATATGATGGATCATCCACAAAACCATAAATAACAAGAAGTTCTTCTTGGAATCACTCAGCTTGTGTTTTGTGAGTATTACAAGCCCAAACAATTAAAATTATACTAATCTAATCAGCTTCTTGAAAAGATTCTTGTAAGATATCATAGTAACACAAGATATTGGACAAGATTATGCAGGATCTATATACTGGGGGTACGGTGATTTTTCTGAATTTGGAAAGTATTTGTATTTTGTTGCATGTTTGAGACGTCATTTATGCTGGTGCAGATTTATCTCTGTTTGGATGAGAGTGTTTTTCAAATACAATAAAATTTTTTAAAAATACTTTAAAAGGTAATCTAAAAATTAATTTAAAATTTTAAAAAATATTTCAAAATATATTCTAGAAACTCTTCTATTTTTAAATATTTCAGAATATTTTCTAAAAATATCTCAAAATATAATCTAAAAATTCTGCTACAGCAAAACTTTTTAAAAACACCCTTAACTCCATTTCCCTTTCAACGATAAATTGAATTTTCAATGCGATTCTCGACAAGTCGTCACCCATCCCCCCAAGGAGATGAGGGGTAATTGGATGCTTTCATTCGAAAGAAAATTTGGAGTTTTGCGACAGCCATGGGATAAGACCGCTGACAATGCTTACGCATGCACGCAATCAAAGCACGCAAACAAATTTCATTTTATCGAAGGAGGCACGGTGACAAAAAGTCTGAGTTTCTCAGAATTGAAAAAGAAGGAGGCACGGTGACAACAAAAAAAAAAAACTTGCTTTAGCAGTCAGTAAACCACTTGTTACCGGTGCACTAATTCGTAATTAATTCTCTCCTTTGCATATATTGTTGTTGGGCAGTCACTTTATTATTCGGTTTAAATGCCAAAAGTTACTGCAAGCAAGTAAAGTGTTCCGACGCTAGATTACCCCGCAAAATGGTTAATACTATTATTTTTGGATTTTGATTTGAAATTGAAAAAAAAAAAAAAAAAAAGTTTTGGGAGACCACCACTTGGTTAAAATCGACAGGTTTGATGATACGCAAAAAATCTAATGGTGAAGGTACGTGTCCAAGCAAAGTTCTGGATTGACTATGGCTGCCCAACGTCATCTTGGCGATAAAGTACCTTTATCATAAAGTCATGCAATCATGCTGCGAAATAATTCTCCTTCACTCGAATTTCTGACTTGTGGATTACTTCTACGCCAAAATTGCATAGATATTGTGATACCAGATCATCACTGCACTTGCATAATGCATGTATATAATTCGATAGTGATTCAGTCCCATCGATTTTTCATGCCCCAATTAAATCATTTTTTCTAAAAAAAGTTAAAATAGAAGTAGAAATAAATATAAATTATGACAATTAGGGATAGCAACGAGGGCGGATGCCTGCCCCGCGAGGGGAGTAATGGAACGGGGGATGGGGTGAGATAGAGACGGGGACAAGGGGAATTTTTCTCCCCTGCTTTGACGGGGGACGATACCTGCGCTCCATCCCCCGCTTCAATTTATTATTATAAATAAATGTTTATATAATATAATAATTTATGAATATTTGACAATTAAATATAGAGCAAATTGCGCGAAATGTCACTAAACTATTTCAAAGTGCCGGTTCTGGTCACTAAACTTTTTTATTAGCGCGAAATGTCACTGAACTAGTAAATCTGTACCGTTTTGGTCACTCCGTGTATTTGTGCCATCAGGAGAGACGGAAATCAACTTTTTGAGGGGCAAATTCGTCTGCACAGTCTTTTCCTTGAAACTCTCTACCATAAATCACTCTCAAATGTCAGACAACTCGTAAATTCAATTAGGAAGTGCAAACCCTTATCCTGTAATAGATTTCTTCTGCAAATATGGAGTAGGAGGGACAATATATGAAGTTGCAATTTGCTGGGAATGTGTTGAAGCTTCATTGGAGGAATACCTAAGAAAAGAACTCCGACTTGCAATTTGCTGGGAATATGTTGAAGCTTCATGAGAGGAAAAGGCAAGGAAACAACTCCGACCTGCTCTTGTGGCAGTAAAACCAATTTGAAGACTTCATGGACTGATAGGAACCCGGCAAGGAGATATGTTGAATGTGCTAATGGCAAGGTAAGTATGTGAAGATATAGAAAATTCGTTAAATTAGGTTAATGTTTAATTGTTTAGACATTTATCGGCTAAAAAGAATTTGGATAATTTTTTTGTAGGTTGATGGCTGTGGTTATTGGAATTGGTATGATGAAGAAATGTGTGAGCGTTCGAAACAAGTCATACCCGGTCTTTTAAGAAGAATAAATAGGGTGGAAACCGAGAATGAAACTTTGCGGCAACAAATTCTCAAGTTGCAAAAGAAAGTTGAGAAAATGGAGGATAAAGTAAAAAATCTGAAGGAGAAGCTTGGAAGAAAGAATGTGAAAAAAATGGTCATTGTTCTTTTTGTTATAGTCTGGACAATTGTTAATGCATCAATGTGGATTTGGGGGCCTAACAAGGGGCAGAAGTTTGGAAGGCTGCAAATTGATGGCTACTAGAGTATTGTTGTACTTCAAATCCTAAACCAGTGTTGTCAAATGTTTTAAAACACAGCTCGTTTTTGTTGAGGTTGTAGTGTTTTTATATACCTCGCAATTTTGGTTGGTGTTGTTTACACCATGGATGTTTGAAATTGTAATTTATGAATAAAAGACTGAAATATTAGTTCCAACATATGGGTGGTGCAAAAGAAAAGTAACTCACAAATGCAGAAAACATAAAGCCAAATACAACAAAAGAGATAATTATCACTATCATTCCAAACAGCTGCTTTACAAAAGAGATAATTGTCACAAATGCAGAAAACATAAAGCCAAATACAACAAAAGAGATAATTATCACTATCATTCCAAACAGCTGCTTTACAAAAGAGATAATTGTCACTGTCATTCCAAACAACTGCCAACAAAGTTAGCCATGTTTCACATATAAATAATCTGGAATTGTCCTAGACATAGAATACATCCAAACAAAAGCTATGCAAACAAGTCCTTTAATCTGATCGTCCACTTCCACTTCTACTGCTCCTTGATGTTCCAGCCCATCTACCAATCTTGAATGGAGGCTCTTTGCCCAAGTACTCATAGTTGATGTTGATTCTTATCTTGTCAATTTCAGACAGCTTTCTCTTTGAATGGAGAGACTGTTTGTTGGCCGCTGTAGTAGACTGGTCGGTATCATTGACAGGCCTAACTCTCCTCACATGTACACAAGTACAATAAATATTAACAATAGCTATTTACCATAGTAAAATTAAAAATAAAATTAGAAATAAATTTTACACCTACAGGTGTCTTAGTCTTTCTAATCTGCTGCTTTTTCGTACTACTAGTGGCAGCTTGTGCATTTCGTTCAGCATGTGAACTAGTGTCATTATGGGAAGTAGTTTGCTCTTCAGCTCCATGTGGCTGAGAATTGACACAACTTGAAGAATATCCTTGAACTTCCACATGAGCAAAATCAGGCTCCTGAGAATTAGCTCCATGTGCTGTGTTTGAGCCATTGTTGGTGCCTTTTGACTTTCTAGCATGTTTAGGAGCTGGAGCAGGTTGACTGCAGCCTTCACCTCCATTATTTTCTGGAACACTTTTGCAGGTAGCAGCATTGTGGCCTGCCTGACCACATCTTCTACAGTGCATGATCACATGCTTTCTTAATTTTTGCACATTATTCGTTCGCACATGAACACTACTTCTATTTTCAGAACTATCTTTTCTTCTTGCTTTCTTGGGCTTACCAGGTTGGACACATGCAAGTGAAGGATCTAATATGGGAATATCACTCTGAGGCCATAGAGACTTTCCACTAATTGGATATAGTACATTCTCATATATTTGAAAGAATAGATCTCTACTATAACATTGATCGGCATAGTCATTTGGGTTCCTACCAATTTTTAAAATGGCAGAAATTGCATGGCAGCAGGGGAGCCCACTAATTTGCCACAACCTGCATGTACAGGTTCTGTCTCTTAAGTACACAGCAAATTGTTCCCCCTTAGGTCCCCTAACCTGATATCCCCCTTTCCCATTTGATATTGACTTCCACTTCCTAGAAAACTTTTCCCTCTCCTCAATCAAAGCCTTTATTGCTGGTCCCACAGGACCACTACATTTTCTCATCCAATATACCCTATTTGATATCCTTTCCATTATGAATTGTCTAATCCACTCAACCATCCCAATCACTGGCAACTCTCTAGCATTTAATATATGAAAATTAAATGTCTCTGATAAATTATTAACCAACATGTCAGATTTCATGTGAAGTGGAAAAAAAGCCTTACACCAGTGATGAGGTGGTGCAGCTCTCTTGACCCACGCGTGAGCTTGCTGGTCATATGCTCTAAGCTCTTCCAACGCTGCCTCATAGAACTCCACTGTTGATGCTACTGCAATGCTCCAGAATTTTTCTTTAAGCACTTCACCAGGGTGCTTTTTCTTGAAATTTCTGTACATATGTTGTACACAATATCTATGGCCAGCTTCTGGTAATAACTCCAGCAGTGCACTATCAAGACCCTATAAAAGAGTTCTAAGTTTAGTCACTTGCAAAAATTATCCTATACAATACATGCTATAAGGATAAAGAACAGTACTCCTAACCTTCTGTTGGTCTGAAATAAAAGTGTATTCACTGCTAGTTGCTGGTATTTCTAGATCACCAATCAGTAAACTCAAAAACCAAAGCCATTGTTCCCGAGCCTCCTTCTCAACAACTGCCCAAGCTAATAGCCACCAACCATTATTTGGATCTGCTCCAATAGCAGTCAACAACTGCCCTGGATATGCCCCCTTAGTGTGACAGCCATCAAGAGCAATAAGGGGCCTACATCCCTCTCTAAATCCCTTTTTCAATGGTCCCAGATAGCAGTAAAATCTCATGAATCTGGGATTACTTTCAGGATCAGCTCTTGGTGAATACTTGATGTCTATAGTGGTGTCAGGGTGAGTTTTTTGTAGTTCTGTTGTGTACCTCCCAACATCAATATACTGCTGAGATGCTGACCCTTTGATAGCAGCCTTAGCCATTGCAAGTGCTTTGTAACCTTTGTTTCTTGTGATCTCGCAACTATATTGCTCATCTATGCTCTGTAACAATTGCCTAACAGGCATGTTCATGTTGGATCTATCAGACTCTTCAAACTTGTCGGCTACCCAATTGGATGTCATGTTTTTGTTTCTCCAAGCATGGCTGCAATTGGTGTGGACATCGTAAATTGTTTTAACTACAAAGTCTTCAGTACCCAAAGCAGGAACGTGGCTAGCATAAATGTACCACTTACACGGATCTGCACATTTAGCTCTCATTCTTGTTTTGTCACTTGTATACATGTATACAGGTCTTCCACTTATAATTGCATAATTTCTGAGAGCATCTCTGAACTGTTTTTTGGTTCCAAATTTTTGCCCAACATGAAAATGGAGATCTGTTCCATCTCTGCTAGCATTGAAACTAGTGTATCTCACAGGAACATCTTCATCTTCTGAATCTGGATCACTATTTAATTCCCCTTCCACAATATCATCCAATAGTGGGTTGTGTTCCACTCTATTTTCACATGCTTCAGCTTCAGTTTCAGGACCAGCTTCTGTTTCAGCTTCAGTTGCTGCACCTTTTCTATTTTCACATGCTTCAGCTTCAGTTGCTGCCCCAGTTTCTGTTACAGGTTTAGTTGCTGCACCTTCATTTGTTGCACCTTCACCTACTGCACCTCCATTTGATGCACCTTGACCTGCTGCACCTCCATTTGATGCACCTTCAGTTGCAGCACCATTATTTGATATACCTCCTTTTCTAACTCTTTTTGTAGCACCACAAAGGGCCTCCGACGTACGAGATTTTCTCCTATCTCTGTTTCTTCTATTCCTGGAACTGTCATTGTCCCTCCTATTCTGACTTGATGGAGTTGGGTCATTATCAACTTGGCTATGCATTTGTGGCTCGGACTCCTATGTATTGTTATTGGCCTGCTCACATCTCATAGAAGAATTTTGGTATGCATCTTCATCTTCACCAGCATGGTCATGTGTCCACTCTAAAGTTGCAACTGATCTACTAGCTTGGACTCCTTTTCGTTGTCTATGAGGTATTGCTGCCTGTTGTGTAAGAATTTCACCATCATCAAAAATCTCCTCTATTACCACTGAACTCTTTGTCTGTGATAGCTGTTCCAATTCCTTTTTCTTTTGCAACTCATATATTTCCTCAACTGTTAAATGATGACAGTATACTTCCATCAACTTGTACTCATTAACCCAACCACAGAATTGCATAATGTCTTCATCCGTTTGAAGTTCCATCAGTCCATGGTTCAAATCCCCTCTAGGGTCAATGTAATAATATAACATAGTATCGTTGTGCCCACACCTTTCCACCATTTTATTTATTTCATGAATCGACATCAAATCAGCATGGCAAAGATCGAAATAATCAATCTCTCCACCCACATAACTCTTGTATTTCTCTCCCTCAAATTTACCGCCGTGGTGGAGTTTAATCGAAAATGCAGGTCTATCAGGAACTGCAACAACAACAACAAAGGCAAACAACATGATTCTTGTTAATCACCATTTTTTGTTGTCATAGATGCTGTTCTTCTTATAAAAATACTTAACCCCCATTTGTTAATTAACCCGAATCAGACAACTGCATTTTGAAAAGTTTATTTTTTATGATTAAATTACAAGATAGAGGGTTCTTGTAGGACCCTTTGCAACACACTTATACGACAAAAAGGGAAGTCAATCGTTCTTATGTCATTTTCTAAACAACCGGATCACTTCAGCAAACCCTAAACCCAATAAAAACTCTCACTAAATACTTCTTTATACTCAAAACACAAACAACACCATTAATCATAGGAAATGTGTACGGATTGTAATATTTCTTACCGTATAATGTGTACGGATCAATGAATTCATCCCTTTGCCTTTTCACCCATTTCGCTGCCATCGATGACCGATTCTTCACTGCTAATCTTCGTCTTTTGCCGGTTCTTTGAGTCTTGTCACTGATTACTGTGAGAAGAATGGATCAATTTTGATACTTTTCACTGTCATTGTCCACATTCCCAAAAATTTTACCAACATTCCAAAGCCCCACAGTTAAACCTTTCACTTACCATATGAAACTCTTCCCACTAAGGCTGTGCAGACGAATTTGCCCCTCAAAAAGTTGATTTCCGTCTCTCCTGACGGCACAAATACACGGAGTGACCAAAACGATACAGATTTACTAGTTCAGTGACATTTCGCGCTAATAAAAAAGTTTAGTAACCAGAACCGGCACTTTGAAATAGTTTAGTGACATTTCGCGCAATTTGCTCTTAAATATAACCTTTATCCCATTTCTATCCAAATTCCTTATTGATATTTAACATAAATATGGTATGCATTCTATGAAATTCCTAAATGTTATCTATACAATCTAAGTGAATTTTTTAATTTTCTTGGTGTTTTATTTCAACACTTTTCTTGTTTCATTTTTCTTTTTTCACTTTTTCAGGTTCGCATTTTATTTTATTTTTTGAATTTAGTTTTGATCTATTAAATAAAAATTTCTACAAAAAAATCAAATTATCATCCGTAAGCACCCGCGGGAGAAACGGGACAGAGGGAACGGAGGCAAGGGATGGAGCAGGGGCGGGGGAGGGGGGGAGTTTTTTTGGCAACGGGGTGGGGAACGGGGGAGTGATCTCCCGCTCCAAACCCACCTCGTTATCATCCCTAATGACAATTGACCCCAAAAAAAAGAAAGAGAGAGAGAGAGAGAGAGAGAGAGAGAGAGAGAGACCATCACTGCAAATCACTGATTAGAAAATTGTGCGCACTAGAAGTCTTGGTGAATGGTTTTTTAATTAAATGACACTTGAGCAATTTCGCATTTTGATTGCCAATTATTCCAAAAAAAAAAAGAAGTTTCTTGATTCGTTTTTACTCTTCAAATGCTCCACCACACGAGGCACGAGTTTCAGGTTTAGAACCTTCACTCTTTCTTTTTTCCCGTTATCAAATTGTTATTTCGCAAGCTTGGGAGCAGACACTGATCTTGCTGTCTGGAGAACACATAATATAATACAGAATAGAAGGTTATATGTATACAAAGGAACCCAAGCTTCCAACAGCTACATAATAGAGACATTTTATACCTTTCTGGGCAAATCGGATTGGTGCCCCGCCAAATGGTCGTAACGCATAAGAGAGAAAAAGTTAGGCAACACCGAAGGAGAATAAAATAAAAGCCACCGAGTTACAGACAAAGATCCTATTTCTAAGTTCTACCTTCCCACAACAAAAAGGAAGATTTATTGATTAAGCCGCTTGGTCTGATACATCACCAAGGACGCTCTCTGTGACGTTGTGATGCACGCGAGGGTCTGAAACAAAGTTTTCAGAAGAATAAGAAGGTAGAGGTACTGTATAGTGGTGCAATCTTTACCCTCAAAGCATTCATCAAAGAGGCACGTAGAGATATATAAAAACATTACACATGTGCCGAGTAGAGAGTCTGACTCCCTGTCCATGTTAACTAAGCTACAGCCTCAACCGGCAAGGACGCTCGGGCAATTTCAAGCGCCTCCTCAACTGAAGAAGCATTCTGAAGTTTGGCTTTGTCGACTAAAGGCTGGTTCCTAGCCAGTTTGGGTAGCAATTGGAATTCCTATGAAAAAGCAACAAAAATTATGTCCCCGATTGAGGAACATGGAGAATAATAAGGTTAAATTGGCTGCTATTAGCAGTATACTGTCAAATTCCAACTAGAATAATAATGAAAGAGAGCGAAAAGGTCTCCCACTTAATTGCAGAATGCATGCAAAGAAACAGAACCAATGGAATATACCCACTTGTATCTACCGTTACAACAAGAGCTCAGGGAAAAAAATGTGGTACTACCGTCTCCTTTTCTTTCATATCCTTTTTCCCTTCTAACAAGATTGAGAAACTCCTCAATGCGGAAGGAAAGATAACTACTAGATGTTATAATGTTACACAAGCTGCTTACAGAATACTCGGATCACCCAAAACAATTTACCAATTCACACTTCAGTACCAGAGTTATATGCTATTTGAAGCAACAAAGAGAGTTCAAGCATATACTTGGTATTTAAATTTTAAACCTTGACATACGTACAGATAAGCATTAGATGTTTAATAAGCACAATTTCATGCATTTAACAAGTTTCAGATTAACTGTTCAGAAGAAAATATACCTCAAGACTTCCACTTTCAAGGAGGACCCCCTTAAGTTTACCTGCAGAGCAACAATACCGTTTAACTCGCACTATCTTTGTTCTCCTTAAATTTTTCATTAACAAATGCAGAAACGCCCCTTTCCGACCAACAGGGACAGAGGAATGATATGCATGTGCATACACGAGAGAGAGAGAGAGGGTACCCGAGTCTATCCAAAAAGTTGCAACCTTTGGATTGAAATGCCCAATTTCAACGGTTTCTCCAACTGATGAGAGGGCACAAACTAGTATTTAGGAGAAGCATCACATCAACAAATATGTTTTAAGGGGAAAGGAGACATGGCTTACCATTGTCCCCAAAAAACTGCCACCAGATTTTCCTCGGGCTGCCTTCATATTCAAAAACTCTTGAATAAAAATATGGGAGATAATCATACCTGCATATGACCCAGATTTCAGTAATGACAATGGCAAGCTCTAGAAATGAATATATAGATCATCTGAAACTGTGAGAATTTTCAGACGAAAAGAACACATTACGTGGAAGTGTTTGCAGTTAGTAATGCCTTGGTACAATGCTGGGCAGATCGCCGAGCATGGTCAACATGCTCAACTCTTGCAATTCGGTTATACATCTGTGTAATATTACATTATAGCCTGCCAATAGATAGAGAGTACTTGTGTCTAACTAAGTAATGATCATACCTTTAAAGGGAATGCTGCTACATCTCCAATAGCAAAAATTCCAGGAACACTTGTCCTGAACTGCCCATCTACCTGAACAAAGAAGTATGAAATAAGTTCTAGCTATGAAGACAAAGATATTCTAGTTCAATAAGATCTCAATATCCTTTTCTTCTTTTCTCGATCAGTCTTAAAGTGAGAAACATGTACATGATATGGTCAGATGCTCTACTCCCTTCCAAACAAAAGAGATTTGATTGCTAGTGGAAAGGCCCAAGCATACACAGACGTGACCCCACAGGTAGAAAAGGTAAATTTCAAGCATAGATCCATCCTAAATTAGCTAAAAGCAGAAAAGAATAAAAAAGGATAAATCTAAGTGGATTAAAAATTTGATATTTGGGGAAACCAAGCAACATTTAGAATATCAACCGAGATGTTTTGGCACATTAAACCTTTGCACTGAAATCAGAAGGATCATCATGCTAACCTGTATTCCTCCTACTTTGTTATTCAAACCAATGCTATCAAAGGGACTAACAGCAGGTTTTGCTCCAATACCAACAACAACCTGGAGATAAGAGCAAATAAATACACAAATACTTCAGAAAATTCTTCAATTTGACTTGGATTGATTAGTCAAGCAAACATTCTGCTAGCATTAATCACATATTATTTGGTGTTAATACTAGAAATGACAACGGATATTCTATAAACACAACTAAGTGTTACATTACCGTGTCAGCTTCTATAGTAGATCCATTATCAAGTCTGACACCAGCAACGTGGCCATCTGAATTAGCTTCTAAACTTTTTATGGAAGCACCCTGAATATGTCATAAATGAGTTATGTTTTACTTGGGCTCCTGCAGGTACGGGGTTCTGTGGTCTAGAGAGAGAAAGGACTAACCTTAACAAATTTGACACCGTTGTCTGAGTAAAGTTGTTCATATTTTTGGGCAAGAGAAGGAGTAAATAACCTTTGCAACAAATGTTCCTCTGGAAATATGATCTGTTTTTCCAAGAAACAACATCAGTCAACTATATCTAGGTAGTTATAATACCAAGAATTTCAGTTAACTAATGATCAGGTTCGACAGGAGTCTAGAGAGTAGACATGTTTCAGACATATCATTTGTCAGGAAAGTAGCTATTACTAGCTAGTTATAATGTGCATGAGCGTTGGCAGCTGCAAAAGGTCAAACAACTATTTAGACAAAAGTATTGATTTTTTTGTGCACTAAATCTTTAAGCTAAAACAAATAGAATTTAATTAGGTTAAATTATGACATGACACCTGGTCACTCATCCAAACTACAGAAACTCAGAAAGGTCAAATATGGTTAAACATCAGTTCCAAATGGAAGTAACATGCTTTATCTTCAGTTCATAAGCTATTATTAATACCTAATATACTATACCCGATATCTCTGTTGTTCACCAGGCTCAAATATCTGAATAGATACTTCAACTATCAACAAAAATTACATATTAAACAGAAACAAATAAAGAACTTACAGTAGTATCAAGTTTCCAGCCAACAGCTGCAGCTGCAACTTCCATGCCAATATAGCCACCGCCAATTACAACAATTTTATTTGATTTCTCCTAAAAAGTGAAATACAACTGTTTTCTCAATTTTGCACAATGCCATGTTCACAGCATTTTCCTTCTTTCTAGAAAACCAAAATAAGCTAGTAACATGTTTCATTAGGTTTAAATTTGTCATATTGTCATCCAGCCAGAGTATAAACAGAACAAAACAAACTATATTTACCAATGAGGATATCAGAGAATCTGCATCAGCAACATCACGGATGTAATGGACACCAGGTAAATTTCCTCCAATTTTCTCTGGAAATCTGAATCCAGTAGATAGGATTTACATGATTGCAGTTCAAAGACTATAATTAGTTTAATCCTCAAATCAGGAATTCAAACTAGAAATACCTGGTAGCCGTGCATCCGGTAGCTATTATAAGGGAACCATACTTGAGCAGTTTTCCTGAATTTGTTGTTAAGGTTTGCTTTTCAATGTCAATGCCTGTTACAGGATCTTCATAAAACATCTGCAGAGAAATAATAAGCTACATGGGCAACAACTTACAAAAAGTGCAACTACCATACATTTCAATAATAATAACTAGCTTATTGTACTTCCAAAACAATTACACTTGAGTGCATATCCTTGTCACTTAAAATTAAGAGTTGCTACAAGTTAGTTATTTGAAACGTACATCAATACTCTGAAAAAGGTCACTGAGATAAAGCATCAGGGGCTCAATATTAACCATTCTAAATTTAATGCATGCAGCAGAATACTATGACTGAAAGCAATAATGCACGTACCAGAAATGTAAATCACACAATTATCAAATAACTGTTCAGAAAAGACTATAATCATAATCTATATTATTTCAGATGCCCTTCAATAGCTCATACTCTACATGGATTATAAATGTGTCCCAACTCCATAAGAACATGGTGATCCTTAAAAAACGATGAGACTACCTCTATTCCCTGGTCCTTGTACCAATCTGGTGTCTGTCTTTCTCCACCTGAGCCAACGCAAGTGTGGAAACCCTGAGATAGTAGAGATGATTATTGCTTACTCAAAGAGTAAACAAAAAATGGAAAAGCAATTAATGAAACATACAAGTCAATATCCATATAAACAATTTGCAGAAAACCTAGAAATAGTACGTTGTCATATAGAAGCTGAAACTCAAGCAACTACCCAACTAGCTAACAGAATTACCAAAAAATAAGATCACAACCAGGTATTTACAGATAATGTGGTTTCAATGTCAAATTTATAACAAAAAAACAATCTTATCGACTTACAATATAAGCAAGAAACATCAAATTTCTACTGAGATTACCGGTAAACGTGCTGGCTTTTTATCTAAAGGAAAAAGATAAGCTTTTGTCAGAGCTGGACGTTCGTACGGTGCATGTGCCTGCATTAATACCGGAAACAAAATGTTCACATTCATTCAATTTAGTCCACAAATTTAACTTAAAACAAATCAGAAACATTAGCTTCGAAGCCGGTGTAAAATGACTAGGAATTGAATAATCATCATTGCACTATTCTAGTGAAACAGTAACGTTGACACTAAATATGTGGCATAAAAGGATGACATAGCAAGCCGTATATATAGTATCAGACTATAAATGGAGGTAAATTAGAATATTGGCAAGCCTAACATGAACCCAAAGTTTTCAAATTTGGTTTGCGCTGTTTAAGCTTGGTGGTATTATAAATTGAGCTTGAGCTCAAATGAGCTTTTTTCTAGTTTGACTCAAGTAGCTTGATTTATTTATACACTGCATACAGTTTGATTTTTACACATACGAACTCTAGCTCAAAACGTGAATGAAAGCAGTTTCTTCCACTAGTATCCTATCACAGGTACATGAACCAAATTTGATCGATCAGCTCCCATTTAACTGAGTTTAATTTGAATATCAAGTCGCTAGGCTGGTTGGTCCGAGGACCAACACATTATCCGCTTTTCAAATAATCAAAATTTAATCAACCAAACTTACAAAAATTTAAATAAAAATGAAAAAAAAGAAGCAAGAAGAAAAAGGTAGAAGCTAAGAACCTCTTTGGAGACAATGCAAAGCTTTCCATTAGCCACTCCGTGCTCGACGAAAGTCCTAGCTGCATATCCAGCTGCATTTCCCCCTCCCACAATCACAAACCTGTTAAGTGAATACAACATTATAAATAATTCAAAATACCTTTTTTCCTTCTTTTTCCTCCAGAAAAAAAAATTGATTAAAGGAGATATCGTTAAAGCACCGACTCTCGATTGTCGTTGGCGAAGGAGGAGGAGGTAGAAGCGGCTACGAAGTTTCTTCTTTGGAAGCGTCTGGAAGGATTAAAAGAAGAACAAGAAGGTGAGGAGTGCAATTCCGGACAAAATAGAGAAAGTCCGTGCTTCAACGACGTCGGATTGGAGATAATGGCGGCCATTGGTAGTACCCTACGGACTGCTGCTGCGAAGGATTTCAAGGATGAAGAACAACAGATTCAGTGATCGGAATACTTACTATATAGTATAGTATAGATAAAAAGAGAGAGGAGAGAAGGTGGCTTTGAGTTGTACCTGAGGACATCACGGGGGATTAATCTAGAATGTAGTAGTATTTAATTACTGGTAATGACAACGTTAATTATTCAAGTGTTGGCTCTAGCAGGCGTTGAAGAGTCAAAGGCAATTGGCTACTTGGAAGAGACGATCAGGATTTGGCAGGTGAAGGTTTCGGCTTCCCACGGTTCCGAGGGCAGTTGGGGAATGTCAAAACTCGAACCAGGTCTTACGACGTCGTCTCTAACCTGAATTGCTTCTTCTTCTTTTCTTTTTTTTTCGCACCGTCACGCAAGCCATTATCCCACAATTTTTGTGCCAAACTTCTGGTATTTCTTGTTATTAATTTTTTTTTATATGCAGTACGCAACCGATAAATCCGTAAAGAATTGATAAAAATCAGATGGTTCAATTAATTTTCATTAATTTTTTATTTTTCAAAATAAATTTTTCAATTTTATTCAAACTTTTTAATGCTACAGTAAATAAAAAATGATTAAACTTTTAAACCATAATTTAACCTGTAGAACCGATCGAAATCAGACAGGGATGCTTTCTTGAACGCCTTACCTTGGCAGGTTAATTGTAAACAAGCACATGAGGTTTAAGCCATTTAAAAATAAATAAATTTACATTCAAATATATTAAATTGTGAATGGTGAATATGTGAATGGTGGACGGAGAGTAGTGTAAGTGGTGCTTTACTGGATTGATTACTTACTTGAAGGTTGACGGAGTGTCAATTATTACTTGATTAAGTTTTGGTAATGCATTGGGAATTTGGCTCCTGAGAGCCCTCCGTATTCTTATACTTTGGAATGATTATTATTTATTAGATTATCGTTTCTTCTGAAAAATTTTTACCCTCGTTTACTTTGAGATTTGCTACTTGAAGTATTATGGTTCACTTTTATGAACTTTTGATGCTCATTAATTTGCTACATTGACATTCGTATTTTTAACAATGGTCAATTTGTTATTTGAAATCTCACTGGGTTTTTAACTCATTCCACGCCATTTGTTTTCCTTACAAGGGGATACGAGCGAGGCATGAGACGTATATAGGCTAGCGTAGTCTAGTTATTTTGCGTTTTGAATTTGTACTCGCGTCATATCTCGACTAAGGTGATTTGTACTCGAATTGTAAACACTTTGAAAACTTTTGGTGTGTAGAAGCTTTGTATCTGGATTTGTGCATCAATATATATTATAAGTTTGAATTGTGACATTATTTATTGTATATGGATGTATGCGTGAGATGCGAATGAGTGAGTTTTGGCGAGAGTTGAGCGAGCGCGACCCGCTGAACCCTTTGATACGCCTTAGGGGGAGATGAGGTCATCACAGATTGTATCAGATCTCTTATCGAGCTCGTGCCGGGAGAGGGTTCTCGGACTATGGGGATTAGCTTGTTAAGTGTGAAATCAATATCTATTGTTAGGGACCTTAGATATGTATGTTGGGTAGAAATCTCAAAAGTGGTTGATTTCCTCTTGAGCCTAGCGAGTGGTGAATTATCATATTTTTGAATTCCTGTACCCGAGTACCAAAGAGTGATACCTTTATGATAAATCGGCGTCCCAAGTAATATAAGGATAAGTTTAGATGGCGAAAGCCAAGACAAGGGGGATGCGAATAGTCTTGACTTGGGATATATTGAAAATATGAGTGAGATTTGGGGACTCTGATTATTCACACGTACGTACTTGGTTGTATTTCGTCAAGTTTTGATTAAGTATAGTGCCCGAACAATTCCTAGGGTTAATTTCCCGTGGGATGTGTGAATTGCTATGATGATATACAAAGAAAGTGTGTTATTTTCAATGTGTTTTATTAATTTTCATTTTATGATTTGAAAATGCTTTTATTGAATTTTATAACTATTTTATTTTGCTTATACTTATTTACGAATAACTATATGAATTTACGAATAAATGAATGAATTTCGAGAACGAAATTCTTTTAATGAGAGAAAATTGTGATGTCTCGACTTTTAGGATATTACGGTTTCTATATTTTATTTTTTTGTTTGAAGACATTGTTTTGTTTTAAAGATTAGAAACCCTAAATTCTAATCAAAAGAAAAAAAAAATCCTAGTTTACTTGTGACTAACCGGTTTTCTTAAATCTCTTATATTTTAATTGAAACCCTAATTGTAAACAATGGAATTGTAAAATTCTTCACATTTTTCTTAAAATTCCCTTTTATTTGGAAATTATTACTTTCTAATAGCCTTACTCCCCAATCACACCACAATCAATAGATTTACTTCACTTACTTTATCTTATCTACCAAATCTACCATTATTTATTAATTATGTTCAAAATTCTTATATAATTAAACAATCTAATATTCTCTATCTAATGATTTTCTATTTCTCTTTTTTCTCTTTTGAATGACTTTCACTTATTCTCCATACTCCTCATATAATACAATTCATCTTTATATTAATTTGATTTAAAAATAAATATTGTCATTTTCATACCTAACATTTTTAGTTAATTAAATCATAGGTTCTATTTCTTTTTTGAATGAAAAGATATAAGAGCAAAATTGTCAAATTTAACTTATTAAGCATTCAGTTATAAATATTTATCAAACAGTATAAATAGATTTAGTATTAAAATTCAGGCATTCATAAATTTTGGATTTCTGTGTTTAAAATTCAGCAAATTAATTGTTTCAGTATTCAGATTTTAGAATTCAGACTTCAGAATTCAGATTCAGTTTTATCAAACAGAACCTTAGTTAGGATTCTTGTGCTGAAAAAAATATGTATAAGTTCAGCAAATGGATTTTCATTTATCAAACGCTCAAAATATCTGAATATCTGAAAAAATTTAGATTCAGCACTTTTTTATGTTATCAAACAGACCCTAATAGTTCAGCACATCCCATTTGGCCAAGGCTTCTGTACATTCT
Source organism: Coffea arabica (assembly GCF_036785885.1). Taxonomy (NCBI): domain Eukaryota; kingdom Viridiplantae; phylum Streptophyta; class Magnoliopsida; order Gentianales; family Rubiaceae; genus Coffea; species Coffea arabica. The sequence goes on along the minus strand of NC_092325.1, from coordinate 44,815,093 downwards.
GTTTTATGAAGCATTTGTCCAAATGTCATGAACAAGTAACAGTGCGTAAAACAAGGATGCCTCCATTTTAGATCCACCAAGAAGGGGCAGTTAAAGCTCCCTAAAGAATTCAGTTAATGTTAAAATGAAACCCTTTTTTTATTCTTGGTTGAGTGAAAGAATACATGGTGGCACAAGATTCCAAATTGAATGACGACGACTCTACTCGGAGGGTGATTCATTTGGGCTAATTAGTGCCATAAAAAATTGGATAAATTTATGTATGCATTGTGAGTGCAGATATTTTGTTTAGATTGTCAAGTCTGGATAATATCACAGATACAAAACACAAATTTCAGGATTGAACAAAGATTTGATTACATGCCATCTATTAATACCTGCTAGTACAAAAATTTTTCTTGCATTAATAATAGTATCTAAAAACAATTAATCGGATGATTCACTTCACCACCAAAAGAACCAAAAAGTTGGAGGTGGCAGCAAGAGCATCAAGGCCCCAGTTAGTGCTGAAGAGTCAAACATTGGGATCAATCAGTATGGTACTAGCACTTCAACCAGAATCAGCTAACCTTTTCAAGGAAAAAAAACTAGTATCAAACCTTTTCATGATCAACGGGGAACCAACAAACATTTACATATTCAACTGGGGAAGAACATTTGAATCTACTAAACACGCTCAAATCTCAATTGAAACGTGCCTGCCTACAGTCTCAACATGGAACTGGTGTGGACATTTTACCAACTTGATCAATAACATCAAGAACCTCAGCTCTGCTCCTCACAATCCGATGAAACACCTCTCTAACCTGCTGCTGAAGTGGCACCAATCCCTCCTCCATCTTAAGACAAATGTCCGCCATCTCGGCTACCTGCACCGCCACCTCCTCCACCTTTGCATCCTCCAACGGAAACTGAAAAGAATCAGCAAATTCAACCAGGCTCAGCGCAACCTTCTCCATCCTCTGCATCTCCTCCAACAATCCAGCAGTGCCTTTCTTCTCCTTTTTCTTCCATTCCTCTCCAATTTTCTCCTGAAGCCCAATCAACGGCTGAGCCCAGACCAATTGCCTGGGCACGGGCAAATGGGTGGCCAGCCCAGTCCTCTCCTGACAAGGGACCGCGGCCACCAGAGACCACATCACGAAAACCAAAACCGCACTCATAATGTATACCGGAAGCGCCAGCCCAGCTGCCTCCGCCCCACGTGGCGGCACCAGATTAGACGACATGGCTTGGATCTGTTTGGCAGAGGACCAAGACTTAGCCACGGACCAAGACAGCGACCGGAAAGTCCCGGCAGGTTTATCCTTGGGGTTATGACCGTAATTTGCAGCGGCGCCACCACCACCACGGCGACCAAAAGACCAAGCACGCTCCGTGGCTTTGTGACTGCTGCTGTTATTGCTTTCTTTGTCATCAAAGGCCATGGAAGTGAGGAGAGTCGAGAGAGCCCTTTTGGCGCGTCTGACCTGGCCTTCTCCAATGGGACGTTGCTCGAGGGCGGTGACGGCAATCTGAGCGAGGCTTTGCCAGTGGCGGAGGAGCTCGATGCCGTGAGTGACGGCGTTGCAGACGTCAAGGGCCTTTATGGCCCTGTCTAAAAGATCAGGGATGAGTTTGTCGAGAGGAGGCTTGCAGAATTGGGAAGGATCACGACCCATGATGAGAACGGCTTTGAACTCCGCCTCGCAACAGAGAAAAACGTCGAGGAGCTTGCGAAACCAGGAGATGGAGAGCATGGGTGGGGGCGGTGGTGGGCCGTGGTCAGCGGATGGAGAATCCACGGAAGTGGAGGATGGCTGGTCAGTGTTAGTATCATTGTTGTTGGCGTGGTTTTTGGGGGTACTGGAGACAGGGGCAGGGGCATGCGCGGGAGCGGGGCAGGGGGTGGGGGTGGGGACGGGGAGGAGGTCGGACAAACGATCAGCTACGTGTTTTTGGAAGAGTTCGAGGTCTTCGAGCTCGAGGTTGGGGTCGGCAACCTGGTTGCGGCGGATGCTGATGCGGTTCAAGAATGAACCCTGGTTGTCGGTGGCCGGCATCTTTTGAATGCTCGATGATGATGCTTACAGGGGCTGTTTTGCCTGTGGAGATTATATTTCAGGTTTTGAATTTTGATATAGGGAGAGAAAATGCAGGGAAATGAAGAAAGGGAAGGAGAAGGAGATGGAGGGGTTGGTTTTGGCAGTTAATATTCGGAGAGAGAGAGATAGCGGAGGGAAGAGAAGTGAAATGAATGGATGGAGAATTGCCTTCTTGTTTTTGTCGGGTATCAGACCATTTCTTCTTCTTCTTTGTCTCGACTTTGGACATTGACTGGGTACTTCTTTGTTTTCTTATTTTCTTTCTTTCTCCTTTTTTTTTTTTTTTGAATTTTCCGAAGTAAGGAAATCAACGAGCGTCCGACAGTCTTTGTCATTAATTCGTGAGTATTACAAATGATTTATCTCGTTTCTTATTTGTTGAATTTTAGTGCCACTTCTTGAAGTTAATTACATATAAATAATTTTTTTGACATTGCTTAATGTTCTATATATACAGCACCACTTGCGAGAAAAACAAAATTTGAAAATTTTGACAAAATGCCTTAACATTTCTTAAACATTATAGCAATGTGTTGGCTGTTGAAGTACATATTTTGACACAATAGGTGGTGTCTTCGAATTATATTATGGGTGTAAAAATTGTATTGATTGGTAAATAAGTGACTTATATTCTTTTTTTTCTTTAAAAATTGTCTTATAATCTATGACATATCATAATTAGTTGTGGTGATTGGGGCCGAAATTATTAAAATCACCCACAAAAAAAATGTATCTCTATTCTTTTCGAATTTTTAAAAAAAAAGAAACAGACAGAAATGTACGTGTGTCTATAGGTCTTATTCTATTGCAAACATGAAATCATCATTTAATTTATTTGAAAATTCGTTTCCTTTTCCATAAGTTATTAGTAACATCGATCACGACCCGCCTCTGAATTTTGCGCTTACAATAAGCGAATTTCACTAATATCAAAGGTCACTAAATTTGCCGGGCAGCTAAATGACTTTCAAGTAACTATAAATCCTACCTAACAAAGACACTCAGGAAAATGGTAAAAATTAGCCGATGATATTTGCAAATTTCAAGCCCCCCCCCCCTCCCTCCCCCAGGGCTAGAGCTGGTAATAGTAGTCTAGTTAGGTGGGTACCACTGCAAAGGTTCGAATCCTGAATACTACGGTCGGTGATGTTGGGTAGTCTTTTTCGATCCACAGAGGATTAGTTGGATCGTACAGTAATCAGTCCATGGATCCAGATACCTCTGCGTATACCAAAAAAAAAAAATTTGCAAATTTCAACATTTCATCAGCACAGAAAGTCACAAAAGCTAAGGCGTTGAATGCGTTGTTATTGCCAGATGGACAGTGTCCGTGTAACGACGAATTCAATTGCTTAAAAAAGATATACACATGCACTAGCCGAAAAAAGATTCTAAAGCGAAAGCCAAACAGGAGACGTCAATTTCTTGTGGTCGGGGATGGAATGTCCATCTACTTTGACTGAGTGAATTGAAATGGCCGAGGCCTTCCAATTCCTGTAACATCTCCCGCACGATCCGGACTTGGGAGTTAGCAGTTGGACGACAGGTACTCGACGGTTAAAGCTGTGAACTTATTGTTGCACCATATCATATCACATGCTTAACCAACAACCCTTTGGGCTATTTTAAAATTTTTGTGGGGGTGGAAATTCAAGAATTTTAAACCTTATCTCCTATCAATGTACTATTATACATGATTTCTTTTAAATTTATATGTGTGCGTATTGCATCGTTGCACTCTGATTCGATGGTGATTCAATCTCCATCGATATCATATCATATACTTCAAACGTAGCACAAACTTCAAACTAACGCCCCGTTCCAATACCAAATTACCAATACTAATAAACCTTAATAGATGCTAGAGTCCTTTAAACTTAGATTGTAGCGATTTCAATTTGTTAAAACTATGGATTGGATGATGTTTTATAAATTTAAGGAACAGTCCTCTAAAAGGGATGATGCAATTTAATTTCGTTGATTAAAAAATGTAGACTGCTATTATTTTTTGAATAATCCAATCCACGTCATTAATTTTAAATTGAAGGGCTAGTTCCCTATGATTTTCCTAAACTTAAAATCAATATTCCAAAATTGTGAATTGGAAGTCAACAATTATTGTTGATGATAGCTACACAACTCTTTTTCTCGCTCAATCATAATACTGATAGATGGAATCGCTGCATCTTAAACGAGCACAAGGTTGATCCAGATTGTCTTATAGATATTAAGATAATTATGTTTTATCAAGAAAAAAAAAAAGATTAGAGATAATTGCATCAGCAGGTGAGGGGAATATTCATAGGTACAAGATCACCAATCTGGCAGACCACAGACAGAAGTGGCTTGAGGTACAGAATAAATTAATCAGCAAAGGGGAGATTTTGGGGAGAGGTGGGCTGTCTAAGCTGAATCCATAGACATGGAAAGCACTATAGAGCAGACCAAGTTACTCCCTAAATTATTCCTCCCAATGATGATGATCACTTGGTGGACCCTAATATTTCGCAACCGAATTTGACGGCGTCAATTTACCATGCATGTAATCTCTCAAGGAGTTAATCAAAATAGATTAACTTAATTGCCGGGAAATTTTCAAGTTAAAAAATTATACTCAACTAGTGACAGTGTTCAGTCAATTAATCACACACTGCTAATCACCAGTTCGTTCTCAGTTATCTTTACTTACTTTACATACATTAAATCGTTGTGTTACATCATTTTTTATATAAAAATTCTAAAAAATAAAAATTCAAACGGGTTCTAAATTACCTCTCTAGTCATTCATGTTTTCAAAACTGTTTACTTTTACGTCGATTAATGTCAATTACCAACTATCATCGGCAGTGGCCAACAACATGAGCGAAACATCAAAAGTCATTTGGCAAATTTGTGATAAGAGTTGCTGCAATTCAACATGAGTGAAACGTCAACTCAAAGTTTGTTTAAGGTAGAGATAACAGTCTAATACTCCTTTCAAGACTCTCTTGCTTCACTTTAGCCCTTCCCCTTTTTTTTTTTGTCAAAGTCTTTCGTAAAATTTTTATGACTTTACAAACCTAAATCTCGAATAAGCCTAAAAAACCGGCAAGAAACTTATAAATCTACCCAAATTCCCTCCCAGCCCCGATGTGAGACAACCCTTTGGTTCCTTTGGTGTATAGAAATATAGAATAGATGATAAGTAGGTATAGAATATAATTTATCCTATGAGAAAAAAATAATAATACTCCGTTCAAGTTGGTTGCACTAGCCGACAAAGGAGACGAGTTAAAAGTCAAAGGCTTTTGAAGCTATTGACCTTGACCCAAACTACAAAGCTCGGGATCCCATGCGATCTCTTCTCTTCGTCATTCGACCTTCCTCCTGTTGTAGAATTCGTTTTTCTGATTTCTTTCCTGCGCTAAATCCTTCGGGGCGGTTTTGGATAACGGGGGTGAACTGTGAAGTGGGGGCCATGGGACCTTTGGAGATTGGCAGGATATGGTCAATGGTCAACGCTCCACTGCAGTGACAATCGTTCTGACCTTGTTTCTCTTTTTCCATTTTCTTTTCTTCTATTTCAGTCTTGACCTTGTCTCTCAGGACTCAACAGAGTCAAACTTGTGAAATTGGATCCAAATTCCAGGCCAATTTCAGGCCGTGGATTGGTTCCGGGAATAATTCGTTGTCTATTTACAAATTCTGAAACACTAGACGAAGTCTTTTTTGTTATCATCGGCTTAGCCTACAACATTTGCTGCACCAACAAAGCCCACTGGACCATGATTTCGTTTCTCTGCTAAAACAACCAAAACGGTCAAATGAGACTGCGCATTATCCCACCATTTGATAGATAGAGAAGAGAACAATGAAGAGTCCGTGCTGATGTGATTAACCATCCACGACTACTCGCAAGGGACAAAGATCTACAACTATTGTAACTACTTGTAATCAATTGGGTTTTCAAAAAAGGATAATATGATGGAATGAAGCCTCGTTTTTGAGTTTCAGCAATGCAGTTTTTTACGCTTCCGGCGAGAATTTCAACTTTTAACCCGTCGACGGAGAGAGTCTTAAACAATCTACACCGCATACTTCAGTAAACCAGTTTTGGTGGTTAATTTCATAGTCGAATGACAGAAGCGGCAATTTGATGGTTCGGAATCTAATTGGAGTATTTATTATCTTAATCGTTGTCCCAGGCCTGGATCATTATCATTAAGGCCCGTTTGAGCTTATGGTGGTTCATCAAGAAACACTTCAATTAGTGGAGTTGTTTATCAAAGTACTTATTAAGTGTTTAATCATATTGTTTGGGTCCATATTTGCACTGCGTCCTTTTTCAAATTGATAATACGTGAATTTGAATTTCTAAAACATATATTTATCTCTTCGTTTAGTTTCAAATTTATAATAGAATTGATAAAATTATTATTATTATTTTTTTGAAACATAAAAGTTACCGTAAAAGCACAAATTTTAACCTTATGCCAAAAATGCTTTAACGGCCAAAAGATTTGCTCGCAAATTCTAGGATTGATGCTCACTGATGCGATCGCCGAAGTGGAGATCCGAGCTGGGCTGTGGCCTGGGGAGCGAGCTGATAAGGCGTCCGACCTGTAGGCGAACGAGCTGCGGGGCTAATTCCCCCAAGAGCAACTCCGACGATCAAGTCAGAAAGGATCTGAAGTAATAGCAATAGAGTTTGGCAACACGAATGGCGTACCTTGTATCTTCCCCACGCGTTGTATTTATAGAGTCGTAGGTAGTAGTTTCCTAGTAGGACAGGGAGTCCTTATTGGGGAAGAACTCCTCCTAGGGCTTCATGATCCAGCTCCGACAGGTTCGGATTCCGCGGCCCACCAGGCCCATCCGCTTGGGAGGCGGCGCCCTCATGAACCGCCGAGCTGACCTGCAAGGCCGATCAGCTCCTCCTGTCCGAACTCATGGGCCGGACTAGTGCGTTCGTGGACCGGGCCGATGTGCACATGGGCCCTACTATACTAGCCCCCTTCTAGTCTAGAGTCATCGAGCATTCGCATGAATCTAGGAGGATTTTCAGGGCGTCGTGTCAGCTCGGCGTGGGACCCCCGTCTGGGAGTGGTGCAAGCAACTGTCGCGTCGGTTCGTGTCTGTCACCTCAACCGTCACCTCGACCCGTTATGACGGTTAGGGACAGTTCCCAATGAATTGTTCAAATAAATGTGCGCCCCTTTGTCTTCCCGCCCTGAGGATCACCTATAAATAGGCTTCTCGGGAGTCATTTTCACTCCTCCTCCTTCACTTTATCAGCTCGTTCCTTCAATCCCCAGTTCGCTGCTTCATCCTCTTTTCCCTCGAGAACACGTCGGGTCGCCCTGCTCTAAGAGCCCAAAGTCAGTTCGCGCACTCCTTAGATCAGCCTTTCATCCGATCTCCTCCTTTCACCAGTAAGTTCCCCTTTCCTTTTTATGTCTTCTTCTAGTTCCAAAAGTTCTGACGTCACTAGTTCAGCCCCTAGGCGTAGAGTAGCTAGCCCCATACTCGTAGATATCAGCTCTTCGGACTCCTCTAGTTCTTCTCCTTCTAGTTCATCCTGGTCAGAGTTCGTGCCCTCTCCCGTCCTGTCTCCTATTAGAGCAATGAGCTCGGCCGAGCAACCTGCCCAGCCTCTAGTCGGAGCTGCTGAACAGGCAGCTCCAGATCAGACGGCAGTGGGGACCTCGGGGGGTCCTAGTGGCGACTTTGGAGAGGTCGACACTATTCCCCCAACCCTGGAGCAAAAAGATGTTGACAAGCTGGTAGAAAAATATGAAATTCCAGCCCAATTCGAGCCTAGGGCCGCCCGTCCAGGAGAGGTCGCCAGCCGACCTCCTCCCGGGTTCGTGGCGATCTACAGGGACCAGCTGATGGCTGGTCTCCGCCTGCCTATCCCCAATTTCTTTTTCGAAATCCTCACCTTTTGGGGTATCCGCATAACTCAGGTCATTCCCAATGCTGTTCGCTCCATCATAGGTTTTTTTATCCTCTGCCGAGTACTCGAGATCCCCTTTTCTCTTGACTTGTTCCGAGCCTTCTTCCAGATGAAGGTCAGCGGAAAGGTGCCTGGGTGGTTCTACTTCGCCTGCAGAAGTGTAGCAAAAACCCCCACCGGCGAGCTGTTCTTGGGGGCACCTTCCTCTATCAAGGACTGGAAGTCTCAGTTCTTTTACGTGAAGAACCTAGGTTTTCCTCCCCTTACCTGGAGAGCAGAGACTCAAGTTTCAGATTCCATTCCGTCCCCGCTCCCCGTGTCCGAACTTAGCCGTCTACTCAGCTCGGACACCAAGCTGGATGTGAAAGAGTTCGGCAATGCCCAACTTTGGGCGGCGGGGCTGATCCGAGCTAACCCCTCGGATCCCTCCCCAGAGAGCATTCCCCTCTCCCCAGATGAGCTGATCACCTGTAATCATCTTGGATACCGAATTAACTATACATTTAAGTTTGTTAATTGCTGCCACGTTCAGGATTCGATTTCTAGGCTTAGCAAGTAGGAGCGGGAAGGGCGTGGGGATGGGCAGGAGGTAAAAGATTTTTTTTTTTTAAAAAAAAAAAAGAAGAAGAAAAGAATTGATCCCTGTGTAGTTAAGAGATGACAAATTGACCCCAAGAGCTTCCATTTATGGCAGCAGTTAGCATCTTTAGCTACCACTTGAGCACGTTATTAGTGTAAATCATGATCGAGAGCATTAGTTGCAGCGTCGTCAACTTTACCACCAAGGTTTCTTCATATTTGAGCCTTGAGTTGTCCCCCTCATGATGTGCTGATGATGATCCTGCAGGGAGAACTACATGGTCATCTCCTCTAAGAGTATGACAGTAGTAAAATCGATCTTGAGTATATTCTTGGACATGTAGACCTTTAATTAATTGTTTAGAACCTCAAGAGCACCATTAGTGTCAATACAACCAAAACATGAGCTTTGGAGGAATCCCAGCACGTCAAAATTGAAGCATAAGGACAGTTTTAAGTGATGTTACTTCTGTCTTTAATTTAATCAAACATGATATATTGGGGGTCCAAGTGTGATTAGATTTAAGAGATGAGAAACTTCTAATGAAGGGGAAAAAAAAAAAAGCGGGGGGGGGGGGGGGTCCAACCCTAGGATCTATTTATGTCGCACTATTATTGAAAGCAATAAAAAAGGAGAGTAGCATCAAATTAGAGGACCAGGGATTTTTATAATTGAATCAAATTAGAGGCTGTTTATGTGTTGTTGGTGGAGACATTTCATCCACGAGCAATTAACCAGCCTTGCTTTTGTGGGAATAGTCTCTGTGTCTTTTCCCACTAATTATCTTCTTAATCTCAAGGTACGTAGGCCCAATCCCCGCTCCATTGCTCCCCCTTAAAGCTAAGAATAATCATTCTGCTTTTCCATTTCCTCATTAGCAGTCTTTTTTCAAATGATAAATGTTTTACTTTCAAATTCAGCTTCCTATCCATCCCAAGCAAAAGTCACTAATTCTCACATCAAATATGGTGAATGATTTGCATCAATCAACAGATCCCCCTCCCCCTTTGCCAATTTCATCATTCTTTTCTCTCTTCTTTCCTCCTCGATCTATATTAAATTGTGGGTCGACGTAAATACGAATACATATGCACATGTAATTAAACACGAGCTCGATAATATAGTAAGTAGTATGCGTGTATACTGATAGTAAATGGAATACCATGCACGTACGTTTGTGAGGCTCTAACCACCTTGCTTTGGTTAAGTGGAAAGTTTCAAAAAAAAAAATCTGAAGCCTTGAAATTCGTTTCGTGTTATGCTGCACTTACATGGAAATTTCAATTGCCAATGCTAGCTATCACCTGTTCAAGATTGCAAGGGTGGCTAAAAGCAGTTTTAGCCAAAAATCACCTTTTGGAATAGGAAACGGCCAATTTGGTGTTGGTGATAATTTAGCAAGGGGAAAGCGATTTACCTTCTCAGGATCCCTGCTTCTTTTGGCGACTCCCGGCTGAGAACGATAGAGATTGTTAGCAACTTGCGAAATGATCTTAGAAGATGGAGTCCGATCGAATTGCTATATTTAAAATTTTTTGTCAAAAAAAATATGTTATAATGATTTGATGTTTGTAAATTTTTTTTTTTTAAAAAAAGTGATTCGAAAATGTGTCTACGGTAAACTATTATTACTACTACAATGGGCGGACAATGCAGTCTTGTTAACTGGGTTCCACGGAATCGCCCTCTTCGAATCATTTTTTCAGGGTCTAAGCCCAAGAAAAATAAAATAAAATAAATCCAATCTCTTGACTCTTGGTAGGATAAGGGACTTTATTTTTTCTTGCAGTATAAATAACATCATAATAAGTTTACTAAATAATAAAATCTGCACTATAGCAAAAATTACATCATACACACGCGCATACAACAAGCAACCGAAGCATGGATAAGATGGGTCAAGAACATTTACAAATCTAATCATAGCACTGCGACCCCAAGAACATTTGCAAATCTAATCGTTAGATCTACTGATTAACTAACTGTTCACACTCACATGTAATTAATTGTCAAATCCGACGAAGTAGATAATATTTGACAACTTAATTTGAAGAAAATTCATGTCTAATAGATTTGAAAGCCAAAGCAATTGCCGAAGCACGTATAAGATAGGTCAAGCAACCAAGCAATTGACTGTGGTGATTTTGTAATGCACCCACACATTTTAGGTTAATCTATATTATTAGGACATATCATTCAACTTTTCATTCATTTTTTTAAGAGTAGATTTTATATACACTGACGGTCAGTGTATATACTGTCAAGATTGGATTGATGATACTAAGCAAATTTTAAATTTTAAATTTAAATTTTACACATGTATCATATATTTAATGGTGATAGTGTATACACTGACAGTGTATTATAAACGATTAATCCTCTTTTGAAACGTATAAGCATCTCAATCAATCATCGAAACACTTAGAATAAGAGTAGTATTACAACCTCTAGACTTTGTAAACTATAATTAATGATTTAATGAACCGAAAGATGAATGCCGCCGAAAAATCCATCCACCGGTAGCCTTAACGAACACACAATCGTTCAATTATGAGGACACTTGCAAATAGTAATGGCCTTCTTTTCTCTCCACAATTATTTGGGACGACAAATTATGTAATGGCTTTCCTTTTCTGTTTCCTCCTTGGCACGGCAAAAACTTTGAGAGGTGATTCGCTGTTCAATATTCCTCAGCGTCCATGGGGACAAGATTTGGATTCGCCGGGGACGGCACTTTTTAACGCAATCTTAATCTCTTCTACTTAAGGGACCGACCAATATCGTCTGCGGCCGTGTGATGAAATATATATATATATATATATATATAAAGAATATAAATTATCCCGCTTTTCAAAAGTTTATTTTTTGAACGGAAAAAAAAGAGATTATGAATTCAAAACCTCTTATTTATCTATCGGCAAAAAAATCACGCGAAACTTTCCTTTGGAGTACGAGACTTTCGATGCATGAGCTACGATGAGTAATTCATAAGGTACGTTTCATTCACAAATCTTGAATAAAGGATGACGTTAAGTTTTGACTAGCCAGTTATTAATATTTGCATTCGCAGCTCTTCAACGACAAACTTCACGAATAAAAAGTCCAACAAAATAAATGCCATAGATAAATAGAGTGATGGATCAGCCGAAGTGCTTGATTGAACTCCAATTCTTGCAGACAAAGGAAGGATAAACTGCCGTTAAATCCATTCAGGTCCCGGATTTGTCCTCTACAAAGTAGCAACTATAAATTATTTTGAAGCTTTTCTCGTCAAATCAACTCTTGATATCATGAATGACCTGAAGAATCATGACTGACAAGATATAGTCCTCATCGATCGGACACCCGCACAATATGGGGAAAGCATTCTCAATTTGCTCATGAGTGTATCATTGAACTGAAACATAATTGAAGTTTCAGAACTAATAGCTTTATTAATTAGTTGACTATTACAGTGTGATTATTGTTAACAAACATGATAATCGTTCAAAAACATGCGGCGACAACGAAATAATTAAATTGTCAGGGGATACTTATGCAATTTCACATCTTCTGACTTTGCTATTCATTTTGGATCGAGATGCATAAAAGCTCTCTGAAGAAGTTACTAGGCTTTGTCAAGTATATTAGAAGGGATCCTGGTTCTCTTCGGAGGAAGCAATGTATATATATATATATATATGGGAAGTTTACCATATTGCGCATTAATTGATTACCTGATAGAGGAATCAAATTAATAATGGATTCTCTACCCAGTATGTAGGAGTGCTAGATAGGTCTAGAAGGCCCATACAGGCGAAGAGAAGACAAAGTCGTGCAATATTCTTTTTTGCATGTGAAATTGTCGAGTGCTAGGATTGTCAGAGTACGCAGGAACTCAATCGTTAAATATTCTTATTTCGACTTTATTAATTAACTGCAGTAATTTTTCATTACTAGCTTGATCGATATACTATTTCAAATGAAGTAGAATGCTTTCCTCGGTCCTCAGCCAACACTTCAGTAAGAGCTGTGAAAAAGCCTGCCCTGACTCCTGAGAGTATTATCAACTTCATTATATATGATGGGACATAAAACTTGATCTCGACTGATGAGCTGATAATTAATGGAAGCAGCGTCACCATTCTGACAAATCCATCAAGAAGAACGCGAAATTTATTGAAGAAACAGGTTAACTAGAGGTTTTTTTCCCAGTAGAGAAAAGGTGGAATTTAAAGAGCAAAGAGGATTTAAATTCAGGACCCTTGAGAACGAGCATGCCCCCTTTTTTTTTTCTGTCCTGGGCGATTGAGATGTGAAAGAAGACGTTGGTTAGGAAGGGCGGGGATGGCGGAAAGGGGACTAAACATGAATGACCCAACAGACCGCATGGTTGAGAAAAGAAATGAGGTACGTGAAGTTTGTTACAGAATAGTACTCCTACTACTACTACTACACGTCTACGTAGAAACTCGAGGGGGAGACCATCATATATATTAACATTACAGGGAGGGTTTGATGGAATGTCGTTTTAAGGTTAGATGGGAACATGGGCCCATTTTCTAGGGATTCTTTTCACTGAGGATGTCGGTTCCCTTGTATTGCAGTAGTAATCCCAATCCAAGATATTTAAAGCTAGATTAGAGGGTTCTCTTTGTTTAGCGCTCCATCCATCCATACATCACAAGAATCTAATTGCACAAGAGAGAATATATGGGGCACCATTCTTGCTGCAACCAGCAGAAGGTGAAGAGAGGCCTTTGGTCACCTGAAGAAGATGAAAAGCTCATTAGATACATTACTACTCACGGCTATGGCTGCTGGAGTGAAGTTCCTGAGAAAGCTGGTCTCTCTTCAGCTCCCTTGTGCTCACATGTTCCATTTTACTTGTGGCTGTAGTTTTGGCTCTTGTCACGTAATGTTTACATTTGATTATTCCAGGACTTCAAAGATGTGGGAAGAGCTGTCGCTTGAGGTGGATTAACTACCTGAGACCGGACATAAGAAGAGGAAGGTTCACTCCCGAAGAGGAGAAGTTGATCATCAGCCTTCATGGGGCCGTTGGAAACAGGTTTTTAGTGATCACTTGTTAACTTAGTAATTTGTATTCCATCGGTTTGCAATCATAGTTAATGGAGTAAATTTTTGTTCCATGAAGTGTTAATGAAGGGAGGGGATGGGAAGGAGGACATGAGAGGAGGAATGATGATAACGAGGATCTTCCTTTCAGCACTAGAAATGAGGAGCTTCTTCTAACAACAGAACTATGTCAAATTCTGACATAGCTAATAAGATTTCTAGTGTGTTTTTCGGATGAATTAAACTAGGATACAGTAGATAACGTGTAATGGAATCTTTTAGTTTGAGATGTTACTGGCATTCAGCTGTCCAGTTGAAGACCTCATCAATTCTTTGAGGCATTTTCATCTGTGCTGAACTGATCTGCACCTACGATCAGGTTTGAGCAAACTGGCTTCAACTTGAAGCACAGATTTCACTCGGACAACTTCCCATTCTTGATTTGAAATGTTCTTGTTCCTTCTTCATGAACTTAGGCTTGTAAATTAAGTGTCGGAGCAAGTTTCTAGATGAAGTTCCAAGAACGTATATTTTCATGTAGACACATTGTGCCAAAAGACACCTACAAGTTCGCTTTCGGAGTAGTTTAAAGGTATCAATTGTCAACTTTAAATTTGGAAGACGTTATGTAGGCAATGTCAACAGTTGAACTTCAGGTTTTCAGCTGAAAGTACAAGTCTATTCTATGCACTGAATATTGCTTTACTTGTGCTATTTACGTCGGGGTTTTTTTTCCTTCAGTCTACCTGTAATAATACAACTTATTCCAGCTACTACATGAGATTGCTTCTGACTCCCTAATTTCTCCTCATGCAATAAATGCTAATATTACATGGGAGTAATACTCAAAATGTATCTCACTTTGCAAAAAATCTACACTATCACAATCATGCATAGTTCCTTCGACCTTGGGATTCTACCTACTCAGAAGAATGTGTCTCCTCATCCCTGTTCAACATATAGTAACCAACACTTTTTAAAAAAAAAAAAAATACAGTAACCAGTTAATTAGCTAACTTAGGATTGCCTAATATATATAAGATGATAACTCCTTCCTACATTTCATGACTCGTGTAAATCTCATTGTCGCATGTATATTTATAAATCAGTTGATGATTTTATTTACGTTTGTTTTCTTGTTTTTTTCGAGTGCTGTCCAGTTCATTTTGGCTACAGTTTTTCTTTGTATTAGCTTCTGATAGCAAGGAGTGGAATTTTGTAGATGGGCTCATATAGCAAGTCACTTGCCCGGGAGAACAGATAATGAAATAAAGAACTACTGGAACTCATGGATCAAAAAGAAAATACGCAAACCATCAGCAGCAGCAGCTCCACCAAACATCTCAGCAACTAGTACAGATCATCAGCAATCCGGCCAATTTTTCTCTTACAACGCAAACCAGATAGACTTGATCAATCAACAAGACTTTGCAATGAAGCCACAGAATATTCAAGATACCTTATTTACATCTCCACCCTTATTCATGTTTGACACTTCTAGTTCTTCATCGGTGCTACAAGGACTAGCTGGTGATGGTAGTAATGCTGATCGAATGTTGCCGGATCACGATCAGCTCTTTCAAGAAACGGCAGGAGTACTGAATTCTTCAATCTGGCCACAAATGAACCAGCATCATCAAGACCATCAATCAACAGTACTGGTCCAACCAGCATCTTTTACGCCTGGATTGGATTCAATTAATTATTTGCCGCCATTGATCGATAACGTCGAAAATATGGTGCATATTGATCATGTGCAATCTTGTAGTAACATTAATAACGTGGAGGGAGAAATAACAACACTGGATTGCCTACAAAGGCAAGAGCTAAATCAATGGGTTGAAACAACACAGCAATGTCCTAGCTACCTATTTTGGGACCAAACTGATGATCAAGGACCACTAGGCGGGGATGAATCATTACCATCTTCTTCGTCAAATATGGGAGCTATGCTATCGTATCCTTCACCTCTGTAAATGGAAAAGCTCGTGATGATGGTAAAGAAACCACCTGTCTTTGGGGAATGCTGGCTTTTTTTTTGGTTTTTTGGTTTTTTTTTTTTCCATTCACGTCGGATGATTTTTATTTTTTTTTTCCTTTTAAAATCGTGTGATAGCGGAATTGGGACGAGAATGTGTTTATTGATGTTTTCTGGAAAGCAAGAGAACTCCGAGAAATAAAGAATACATGCTAATTTATGATCAACGGCCACTTTCTTCTCATTTTAGCTTGTGTCCAATTGGTGATAGTACAATAATATAACCCTTCTCGTCAAATGTGGAATGATATTTTATGAGCTGGCTTTTTAGTTAGTGATTGGGCTCAGATAAATCTTCTGCACTATAAACCGCACGGGGATGTATATTACAACTGGTCTCCATCTATAAAATTGAGAATATATTGTGCTTTTGGGAATAAAAACGATCTCAACCATTGATATATCAAGCGAAAGCATCTTAGCCGTCCAAGTCAATAACATTTGGAACTATACAATATTGTTCCCCGTCTTTCTTTTTTTTTTTAAAAAAAAAAATTTAAATGAGTTTGATATTTTTCCTATTCATAAATAGTCAGGAGAAAAACCAAATAGATTATTTTTTTTTTCCTCAAGAAAATTGGTCCCAAATCACATAGAGGGAAAAGAAAATGACGAAACAAATAGGCATGTTGGACATGACATGTCCGTACAGTTTCTGACGTGCATGTATATGCTTACATGGGGAGGGTACGCAGTTGGTAAACTGCGTCGTATTGTGATTTCTGCTTTTATCTGCAAGTATCTCACATTTTGGTGAGGATGTGTGAGTTTGATCAAGCTTCGGTCATCGATTCAGGGGTTTCGTTCATGTTTCTCAAGTTAACTTACATATAATATTGTCAGTAATATGGAAGCTTAGAAAAGGGCAACCCCAAAAATAGTTGGTTTGGTACAAAAATGCAGATTATCCTTGGGTGCCGTTCATGGTGAAGGTGTATCTGAAGTCTTGCCAGCAAAGGACCTGCCTATAAAGTTTCAACTTTCAGGGAGGGCTGCCGACTCTATCTAACAACAAACAAATACGAAACCATAGGTTCAAAACTCGGTCGAAGCTTTTTCATGATGAAGGAAGCTCCGTTTTGGACTGAGCTTTAGTTACCAGAGTCGAAACCATGGTTAACTAATTTCCCTATATTCTAATCGGCCACTTATACCTGAAGCTTATTGAATAAGGCCTTCTCTTAATTCAGCGCAGTCTGTTCAGGCTTCCTCATCATTTCTTAATTGTCACCCAGCGGGATTTGTTGACATGCATGCTTCCTTTTGTTGGAGTTTTGCTTTCTCATGTGGTACTTAAATAGCTGCCGTCTTTTTTTTTTTTTTTTTTTCGACAACGGTAGATATCTTATAATCTAATCTAATTTAATCTAAAGGGAAATGATAAGGAAAGATGGTCAACTAAAATCAGCCATATAATATGGCAAATTTGAGGGAGGCAGGGATAAAAATCCCTGACCTCCAGCATCACCAAAAAGGGTGATGACCACCGAACCAAATAGCTATCGGCAAATGGCCGCCATCTCGGATTACCAACTGTTGCATCTTGTCTCTTTACACGAGGAAATGCCGACAAGTGCAGCTTCAACTTAAGTTATACGACTTCAAATTAAAAGGGCGTTTCGAGTTCAATTCAGATTCGGCCCGATCTCTAATTAAATACATAATATTTATTTTATAATTATAAATTATTGCTACTTTATATATGAATTTATTAACATTTTATATTATAATATATATAATTATAAATTATAGATATTATTATTATTATTGTTATAATCATATACAAGCCGCATTTTAATCAGATTTGAATCAACCATAACCTAAACTCAATTCACATTTAATTTATATTAAAAATAAATTTAATATTTACATCCAAGCTCTATCCAATCCAATTAAAACTCAAGTTCAATAGATTTTTCTCCACCAAAGTTCAGACTGACCCAATCCATTATACGGACAACCTCCGACTGACCCAATCCAGTAACAGCCCTCGGCCATCGAGATGACCCAAGTCTTGGTCCTTTGCAAACAAAATTCCCTAAAATCGCAGCTAGCTAAAGCGGCAGTGATCCGCAAAGTAATACATGATCGAAATATAAAATTCCCCACATCGTCAGAATTGACAAAGATATCACTCTTGTTTTCTTGGTTAGGCATTCTTCTCCTCATCATATATATGTCCCCCAACTACTGCCAAAATCAAGTTTGATCTTCGTCGGACGGCCACAGAAAAGGAAGGACAAAGAGGACGAAACTTCGAGAGCTTAAAATGTCCCAGAATTGACGTGCCAGAGAACTTACAATCGTCAACCAAACCGTGTCGCATTTCAAGCGTACCAAATGTCAAAGAAACATATTAAAGAGTTAAAGAAGTAATTTAGCACGAACACAAGGGTGAAAAAACACACAAAAAGCCACTCCTCTCAACGCAAAACTAATAGTAACAATTAAATTCAGCAAATAATTCTCCTCATATCTTAATCAAGGTGATACAGACCTTCTGTTTTCCACCCAGAATGCTAGTTTCGAAGATATATTACACATTTTCCTTTCCAGGACGTGGGACTGGAAACTCAACAAGAACAATCTTGAGATTAATTTGTGTCCCTTTTTTTTTTTTTTCGGTTAGACCAGCCGGTATCCGGAGCCGCTGCCCCGACTAATCCGGATTCTGTCCAGATTGCGCCCGCAGAGTCTGACTCTTGCTCGGCATAAGGCCTGGCCCTGGGCTATTTGAACTTGGCGCTCACAACGAGAGTCGAACCGGGACCTCGTGTGACATTCACAAACCGCTTACCGCTTGTGCCCAGCCACCGGGTTAATTTGTCTTCTTTGAAGGGAGACAAGATTCAGCACAAACCCACAACACGCATTTATAATTTTATATTATATTATATATTACAATGGGTAATCATGTCAGAAATATAGTAGCATCAGCCACAGCAAGAACAGAGGACAACTTAAAGCACAGAGCTAGTCGAGTAACCATAATGCTACTAAAGAAACTACAGGGGGGCTTTAAGAAAAGAACAACTCTACCACAAAAGCCACTGTTGCATGAACTCCACCGTCTACTAACATCCGCAAACAACTCTCTTTCAGTCAACTTCCTCCATTTTACTCTCCTCATTGGTTTCCTCCTTCAATTCAGGCATGTCAGCGTCATCATCGGTCTCATTTTCCTCGATGCTAAGCCCCAATTTCAACATCCTATGGATCCTTGAACCAAATTGGTTTGGATCATCAAGGCTGAAACCAGAGGTCAACAAAGCAGTCTCATAAAGCAGCAGCACCAAGTCTCTAACTGATTTGTCATTCTTATCTTCCTCGGCTCTCTTCCTAAGCTCCTTAATGATTCCATTGTCAGGGTTGATCTCCATTGTTTTCTTGCTTGACATGTAAGCGCTCATGCTGGTATCCCTTAATGCTTGAGCCTTCATAATCCTCTCCATGTTTGCTGTCCAGCCATATTCCCCAGTGACCAAGCAGCAAGGAGAATCAACAACCCTGTCAGAAACCACCACTTTCTCAATTCTCTCTCCAAGAATATCCTTCATTACTTTGCAAAGATTCTCAAATGACTTTTTCTTCTCCTCCCTTGCTGCTTTCTCTTCCTCAGACTCATCGAGCTTTAAACCTTCCTTTGTTGCAGAAACAAGTTTTTTACCATCATACTCTTTCAACTGTGC
This sequence comes from Coffea arabica, assembly GCF_036785885.1. Taxonomy (NCBI): domain Eukaryota; kingdom Viridiplantae; phylum Streptophyta; class Magnoliopsida; order Gentianales; family Rubiaceae; genus Coffea; species Coffea arabica. The sequence continues at coordinate 44,795,709 of NC_092325.1, read as the reverse complement.
AACAGCATATTCGTCAATGGCATCAACCATGAAAAGCACCTCGCATCCTTTCCTTTTAAGCTTTTCCAAGAATGGAGAATTCTCAACAGCTTTCTTGCTCTCGCCGGTTATATAATAAATGTCCTGCTGCCCTTCCTTCATCCTTGTGACATAGTCCTTCAAGCTGGTCAACTCATCCCCACTCTTTGTGGAGTAATACCTGAGAAGATCAGCAAGCTTTGCCCTGTTTTGGCTGTCTTCATGAATACCCAATTTGATATTTTTGGAGAAGGCGTCATAGAACTTAGCATAATCCTCTTTGTTCTCTGCAATTTCAAAGAACATCTCAATGCACTTCTTGACAATATTCTTCCTGATGACCTTCAGGATTTTGTTCTGTTGGAGCGTCTCACGAGATATATTTAGTGGGAGATCATCCGAATCCACCACGCCTTTAACGAATCCAAGGTATTCAGGAATGAGCTCCTCACAATTATCCATGATGAACACCCTCCTGACATAGAGCTTGATGTTGTTCAACTTCTTCCGTGTATCAAAGAGATCAAAGGGTGCCCTCTTTGGAACAAACAGAATAGCCTTGAACTCCAACTGTCCTTCAACAGAGAAGTGTTTCACAGCAAGATGATCCTCCCAATCATTTGTTAGGCTCTTGTAGAAGGCTGCATACTCCTCCTTGGTAACCTCTTCAGGCTTCCGAAGCCAGAGAGGTTTCTGCTTGTTAATTTGCTGCCATTCATTTGTCACCTCCTTTATCTTCTTCTTTTTCTTTTTATCCTTGTCTTTCTCCTCATCTACTTCTTCAACTTCTCCTTCCTCGTCCTTCTTGGTTTCCTCATCTTCATCATCACTGATCTCTTTCTCAGTTGTCTTCTCAACCAAGAGATAAATTGGGTAGCTAATGAATTCCGAATGCTTCTTCACAAGGTCCTTAATCCTCCTCTCTTCCAAGTATTCCAGCTACACCAAATTGTCCAAACAAATGATGATAGATCAATTTGACATGATCAATATCAGCCGTAAGTTTTGGTAACAAAATATGATACTAAAACAGTCCAATCAAACAGTTGCAAACATCACATACCTGATCCTCCTTGAGGTAGAGGGTGACTTTAGTGCCCCTGCCCAGTGGTTCTCCGCTGACATCCCTTGTCACAGTGAAGGATCCACCTGCTTGAGATTCCCAGACATATTGTTCATCATCATTGTGCTTGGTCGTCACAACAACCTTCTCAGCAACGAGGTAGGAAGAGTAGAAACCCACACCAAACTGCCCAATCATGCTAACATCAGCTCCAGCCTGCAATGCCTCCATAAACTCCTTTGTCCCAGACCTTGCAATTGTTCCCAAATTGTTTACCATATCTAATTTTCAAACAAGAACACGTGCCCCATTAATTTCTTATCCACCATCTAAATTGATTGGAAATGAAGCACTTGCACATATTCAGTCAACAGCACATCAATTTCGTTAGTCGTAACTGATTTATCAATAAATCAGGATTGCCTTCAATCTCCACACATTCTGTGCCCGCCTTAATGTAAAATACATGCATGAATAAGTCAAGCAAAATCTCTGTTAAATGTTCGCAGAACGGCACAAAAATCAAAATTGATGAGTAGGGACCAAACTTTACGGAGTTATTTGAAACGTGAGAAAATATGTAAAAAGATGTTTCTGTCCTTTGCTAGCAATTTAAACATTACGAAAATTACTATTGAGTTGATGAATTTTTCTACACAACATGCTTCATCATGCAAAACATGAAAGCTGCAAACTGATATTCACATACCAACACTTCCGCCACCCTAAAAAAAAGTCCGAACATATTCCTTATGAAATTAAGGCTGCGGTGATAGAATACCTGATTTGGTCATGCCGACGCCACTATCGATAATGGACAGAGTCCTATTAACTTTATCAGGGACAATCCTAATGAAGAGCTCCGGCTGCGATTCCAACTTGCTCTTGTCCGTTAAGCTCTCGAATCTGATCTTATCCAAAGCCTTCACCACACCAAAAACAAACATAATTACTCCGATATCTTGCTACTAGTACTTCTGTTAATATCAGCTAAACTTAACAAAAATTATCTGAAGGAGAAAAAAAATGGAATGCAATCGGCGAATGCTTACGTCAGAAGCGTTGCTGGTGAGCTCACGAAGGAAGATTTCCTTGTTACTATAGAAAGTGTTGATGATGAGACTCAAGAGCTGATTAATCTCCGCCTGGAAAGCAAACGTCTCAGTTTCACCCGCCATTTGTACATCCGCCATGGCCTAGTGATAAGATTCGGCTTACAAATATATATATGCTGTGGTTTGTTTGTGTGTGTGTGTGTGTGTTCACTGGAAGATATGAGTGAGCGACAAAGGAGAAAGGAGAAGGAAGCAAGAATATATACGGACGAGGAAGACGGTTCGGGAAGAATGTGGAGCGGTGAGTAAGGAACAGAGTCGGGGATCCAGTTTGGCGGTTCTAGACTTCTCTACCATTTTCTCCAACTTTTCAATTTTCTCTTTCTTTTCCTAATTTGCCCTCTCATTCAATTTTCTTTTTCTTTTTCTTTTTTTTTTCCTCTGGATGGTTGGAATGTGATTTATAAGTGGTTTTTCTCATTTATTGGTTCCCTAATTAATTAAATCAAGCTCAACTCTATTTCTGTTTCTTCTTTCCCTAAGCAAAAAAAAAATAAAAAAAAAAAAAATCGTTTGAGCTCATATAAAGTAATGACCGCAGTATAGATACAGAACCATTTCTATATTCGTATACAAGTTTGTTTGGATTGCTATTTTTTAAAATTTTTGTAAAAAAAAATGTACTGTAATAATTTTAAAAAAATAATTAAAAATATTTTAACGAAAAATGTAAAAATTTTTTGAAGAAAAATTGCGTTCCAAACAAACTATGAAATTAATCCAGAATCATCTTGGGTGTTTTAACATTGCAGTGCATTCGAGAAGTATTGTTAAAATTCATAGACGAATTAGGATAATACCATTGACATTTTGTAAAAGAAAAATAAAACAAAACCCATTCTATTCATGTTAGAGTTAAAAATTGACATGCGCAAGTACTTTTTCATTCCTCCTGATTTCTGATTCCATATTCTCAGCCATCCTCCCTTATCTCGTCCAGTTCATTTCTCCTCTCCTCATCCGCGGGGAAGCAATCATGTCTGATTGCATATCTTAATTTGACAACTCATGAGGCTTCTATTATCTTCTTGAAAAATTTTATGGGGAATCATTTTCTAAGTTTCTACCTCTCAATGATAATAGTAACTTATCTCTTAATTGATCAGAGTTAGTAATACTTTGCAATATGGCTCCATTTGAATTATCTATTTTTTGGGGTGTTTTTGAAAAATTTTATTATAACAGTGTATATGAAAAATTTTTACCATAAAAATCTTTTGAAATATTTAATATATTGTATGGATGAGATGTTTGTTAAGTTATTATATATTATTGTAACATTATATTTTAAACTTTTTTTTTAAAAAAAAGACCGATCCAAACGTAGCTTTATTATTTTCTGTTCAAGAAAGATATCCGTGGATTGGCTTAGGGCTGCAAACGAATCGAGCGGCTCAAGTCAAGCTCGAGTCGAAATCAAGTTCGAACTCGAATTCAAAATATTAAACTCGTTAGCTTGCGAGCTTGAGTATATATATATATATATATATATATAATATTTTTTATTTTTTTATTTTAAGTGTATATATATTTTTATTTTCTTATTTTAATAGTAAAATTACATATATATCCTTAATATTTTATTATTTATTAAGAAAAAATATTATTTTATTTATTTTTTAAAAATTAAAATAATTATTTTTATTTTTTTCGAGCTCGAGCTCGGCTCAAATTGATTCTAGTCGACCTCGAGTTTAAAATTGCCGGCTCGTCAAGCTCGAGCTCAAGTTCGAGCTTGGTAAAATTTAGTCGAGACTCGACTCGATTAGTCCAAAACTCGACTCGGCTCATTTGCAGCCCTAAATTGGCTATCTTTCCTGCGAATCTAAGAAAAGCAACTGAGTGGTATCCTCTGTATCTGCATCATCTTTTTTTTTTTTTTTTCTAGCTAGTCCATTGTTGACCATTTAAACGGGGCAGCCATCAATTTGTGTGATGAAGTTAAGTGACTATTATACTTTGACAGCCACACATCGTTTTTTGCGTGGGAAAAGCTGATCAAGAAAGCTATCAATAATCCATTATTATTGACCAAGAAGTTCCTTTACGAAGCTTATTGCTCTGAGTACCTAGGATGATATTTTGCTGCCCTTTTAGTTCCTAAGTCAAATGGCGTGAAGGAAGTAGATATTTCTGATGAAAGATCACGCCAACTATAAGTTGTCAAGACCAATAAAAAAAAAAAAAAAAAAAAGAAGAAGGACCAGGAGAAGATTAAAACACGCACACACCCACACAAAGAAGTAAGTATACTAACTTTAGATCGTTTCTAGAGTTTTTTTTTTTTTTTTTTCCATGTTGCCGTTGAATATTTTAAAGTTTCAGTTCAGTTAATTAAGATACCTAACTTAAAAGTTCAATTCACGATTAAAAAAATTGAGGAAACCCATAGGTGGTTGTAAATCCGAAAATATCTTACCAAATACTGGGAAAAATGGGTATTATATAAGTACACTATCCTGTTGGACGTTGATTGCTCTTAAGCAAGTTGTCTTAAGCATATTGACGTAAAGGCTTAAATATTTCTTATAATCTCAATCAGAGTTTAAACTTTTGAAAAATCATTTAAAATGTCCTTCATATTTCATCAAATGAATTTTTTTTATCCATTACTTTTAAAATGATAACTTTACGTCCCTTACAAAATCAAGTCATTAAAATTTAATCCCAATTTAAATTTTCGAACACTTTTTTATTTTGAATCCATCATGTGATCCATATATGATCATTTTGGTAGATGCAAAAAAACTAAATTGTATTCGTAGTAAACAAATGACATGATTCATATTCATTTTTTGCATCTAAAAAAAGTAGGATTTGGAGCGACTATGTTCTTCTTTTCCTAAAAAAAAAAAAAAAAAAAGGAGAGATACCAATCCATATTCATTTGTGCCATTAAAAATGTAGGATTTGAACTTTTTTATACATAAAAAAAAAATGACTACATGTAGGTTATGCAGTGATTTTAGGTTAAAAGTGATCGAAAAATTAAATCAGAGCAAAAAATTATTAACTTGAATTTGTAAGAAACATAAAGTTAATATTTTTTTATTGTTATTTTTTTATATATATTAAATTATTACAATATTTTTTTTTTATGAAAAATGACGTAAAATGCAATCCAAACGGATATTCAACGAAGCCCATGCTGAGATCGCGAAAATATGAGAACTTTTGAGATCATTTTTAATTTTGACCTTTCAGAAGTCTATGCCACTTCACGGACGTGGAAACCGCGTTCACAAGATTCAAAGCATCCCCAACTCCAGTCTCCACCCTTTCCCCCAACCGAGCACCGTGCCAGAAAATGCACCATACTTATCCCAATAAATCGTAAGTCGTAACCCCACTTCAAATCTTCAGCCACTGAACCCCCCTCCGCCTGAAAAAGCAACTCTAAAAGCCGTCTTGACTCGGCAGTACCCCTCCAGCATCAGATTTGAAATCTAAAATCTTGTTCAAAAGCTCAAATGGCCAACCATAATGGTAGTTCAGCAGCTTTTGAAAGTAACAGTTCTAAAAAAGGCAATAACAGCATCAAAGGAGTGCTTATTCATGGAGGCAGATATGTTAGATATAATGTTTTCGGTATCTTGTTTGAAGTCTCCAACAAATATGTCCCTCCCATTCGCCCAATTGGCCGTGGTGCTTATGGCCTTGTTTGGTAATACAAAATTGTAGCCCTTTTATTGATTTTGTTAGTTTTATTAGTCTATGTAAAGATTTTACCATCTGGGCTTAGGTTGGTTTGCTGAAAGATTGGATTATTTGTTGTTTTCTGTGTTTTTTTTGGGGGTACAGTGCTGCTGTGAATGCACATACTGGCGAGGAGGTTGCTATCAAGAAAATTGGTAATGCTTTTGATAATCGAGTTGACGCCAAAAGAACTTTGAGGGAGATTAAACTCCTCCGCCACATGGATCATGAAAACGTGAGTTCAAGCTTGATGTTCGAAGCTAACAATTTCATCTGATTAGTTGATCAATTGGGAGAAACAAAATAGAAATTGCTCATTTGTTCAGAGCTTTTTCTTGGTAGTTTTCGAGATTGCTACCCTTTTTTTCCGATTGTGGCTCTTGGAATTTTAAAGTTTGTCTAATAGATAAGGAGGGATCATTTGGTTTGATAAGTCGTGGTTGTGCTGCTGCTTATCAGGTTATTGCTATCAAGGATATCATAAAACCACCAAACAGGGAAGCTTTCAATGATGTATACGTTGTTTATGAGTTGATGGATACTGATCTTCATCAGATTATTCGCTCTGACCAAGAATTGACTGACGATCACTCTCAGGTTTAGTACTAACACTTTCATGTGTTACTATGTTGCATGATAAAGCCCTAGAGCTTCAAATTAATAGTTATTCAACTGATTTTCTAGTTGTTTCAATCAGCAGTATTTGCTCGCCTTTACAATCTGCCTACTTACTTTTCTTGGAACTTGAGCACCTGTTTAATCAAATGCTGCTATATGAACTGACTTTTCACTAAGTTTCCATTGTAAACCAATCATGCAAGACTTTGTCGCTTCATCACTAACTTTCAGTTTGTTGCTTACATGTTTCTGGCAATTGTGGTTACGACAACTGGTCATGACTTCAAGGTTAATGCTCTGTTGTTTTTTTCTTCAGTATTTTCTGTACCAGCTTTTGCGGGGACTGAAATATGTACACTCAGCCAATGTATTGCATCGTGACCTCAAGCCCAGCAATTTGTTTCTGAATGCAAATTGTGACCTTAAGATTGGAGACTTTGGTTTGGCAAGGACAACATCAGAAACAGATTTCATGACAGAATATGTTGTCACTCGTTGGTATCGGGCACCTGAGTTGCTCCTCAACTGCTCAGAGTACACTGCTGCTATAGATATTTGGTCAGTAGGTTGCATTTTTGGTGAAATCATGACAAGAGAACCTTTATTTCCTGGTAGAGATTATGTTCATCAGCTCAAACTCATCACAGAGGTATCATTTTTCTGAGATTCTGTTTGAAGTCATTTTCCACTGGGAATTCTTGCTTTTAATCTCCATGAGCTGGGAACTTAACTCTTACTCTACGTTTAAAAGTTGGAAAGTAGTGAAGAAAGAGAAGCTGTAAGGGAGGGAAAAAAACAGTGATGATAAAGTAATACCGAGTAATAGCGACTAATGAATGAGTGAATGGAGGGGCAGAATTTTCATAATCTAAATTATTTTGTCTTAAACAATTCTTATTTCGGAGTGCATTCTAGCAAATAATTTGAGCCGAGATTTATTGTCCTTTGTTTTAATTTCCTAGAACCACAAATTTTGGCAGAACCACATTTCATCTTTAGAATCAATCTCTCTTGCTCTTCTTACATGGCTACATGAGCTATTATTAATTTAGGATTTATAAGAAGTAAAACTTGTGGAGAAGGAGAAGGTTGTTGATGAGGGTTATTTGACACAGCAAAAGAATAAAATAAAGTGATCTTTGACGCTATTTCAATTGAACTACTCCATGCCATTGCATATTGTATTCATACTAATCCTTTTACACTTCAGCTCTTGGGTACTCCTGATGATGCAAGCCTTAGATTCCTGCGAAGTGATAATGCTCGGAAGTATGTCAGGCAACTTCCTCAATACCCAAAACAACAATTAATGGCTAGATTTCCAAACATGTCTCCTCTGGCTGTCGATTTGCTAGAAAAGATGCTTGTCTTTGATCCCAGCAAACGTATTACAGGTAAAGGCACTTCAAATATGAACTTCTGTACCTCCGACCGTCGTATTTGAGAACTTCTTAGCCTTAAAGATTTTACCCTGTTAGTTTAATTTTTTCTTTGGATTTGCATCAGTTGAGGAAGCGCTTTGTCATCCATTCTTGAAATCTCTTCATGATATCAATGATGAGCCAGTTTGCCCAAGACCTTTCCATTTTGATTTTGAGGAACCATCAATAACTGAAGAAAACGTCAAGGATCTCATCTGGAAGGAAGCAGTGAAGTTGAACCCTGACCCAACTTGTTAATCAGTTAGATGTAACATTAGCATTTGTTGTACAAAATGTTGGAAATAATGCAAGGTGTGATGGGGAAGCTATGATTTGCAATGCTGTAAGGCTCTAGTTATGTATTAGGAGATTTCGTACGCCACTCAAAAGTGGTTTTGTTCTCTAGTTATGTAATTTGCAACGCTGCAAGTTAGTGTTATCTAGAACCTTCTTCAGCGAGGGGACCTGCTCACAACCGGCAAGCTTCCTTGTTGAACAGGATTTCGAGTGTGTTTGGATAGAGTATTAGTTAATTACCGTAACGCTTTTTGTGATGTGATTTATATGAGATAAAACGGTAGTTGGAAATATAAAAAGGTGAATTGAGAAATTATAGTGATGTGATTTATATGAGATAAAACGGTAGTTGGAAATATAAAAAGGTGAATTGAGAAATGTGTTTATAATGCTAACAAAATACTATGTGAAATAACTCAGCAATCCAAACACGCTGTAGGCCGTCAAAGATCTCCTTCGCTGTTAGTGGATGTTTTGGACCTTAATGTTTTGAGATTGATGCAATCCTATGCTACTCTGTTTGTAAATGTGGTGTCAGTAATTGGCAGTGTATAGCATATCCTTGGGTTAAAAAAAAAGGTGTTACCATATTTGAAATCTAGACGAGGAGGAGTGGATTATATTGCACGCAGCACTGGAGTGTGTTGCTACATTAGCTCGGCTCGGCTTGAAGTCCTTTGCCAGAAGAGGTAAAGCGTTTTCCCACAGATGATATTATATCGTGTTTCTTTCATTCATAATTGAAAGCAAGGGACCTTAGCTTGATTATGCGGTCAATTTGCGCAAATAAAATCCTACATTCCATCAATGCAACCATCTTCTTGGCATCAATATGAAAGATTTCCAAACATGGTGTTTTTGCTAGGCATTCCTTTTCAGTAATTTAGTATTGCAGGAACAAGACTGGACTTCAACCTAATCAATCAGTAGATGTTCTGTGGGGAAGTCACATGATGGACTGTATTCCTCTCCCTGCTGTGTCAATAAGTCACAAGGCTGAGGAGTGACACCACTTGAAATCCCAGAAATGTCAGTGCAGTTCCAAGGTAATTTCTTTGCATTCTGTGCCAGCTCAATGGTGACATTTGATATGCATATTCCAGTAAAGGGATCACCGGGAATCCCTTCTAACCGCCCAGCCATGGTAACGTTTTCAGCTACTATGTCACGATAGTTGATATTTTCAACTGCAGGGAGAGCATTTGGATCATAATTATTATCAGGATGAGACCCATAGTTTCCTGTCATCCAGAATACATATTTCATAGTTTTCAAGGTCATCCCTTTCACATAAATATCTTTCACGTAGCCTCCCCTTCCAACTGCTGTTTTGATCCTGACTCCAGATTCTGTATTGATTGCTACTATGTCTTCTGCTCTGACATCTTCAATTCCTCCGGACATCTCACTGCCTAGCGCGATGGTTGCACTGGATGGTGAGATACAGGTCAGTCGTTTGATGAAGAGCTGCTTGGTCGGCATCCCAAAAGCAATTCCATACTCATCCCAACCACTCTTAACTGCAACGCAATCGTCCCCAGAGACAATATAGCAGTCCCGAATTTGAACATTTGTGCAAGAATCTGAATATTATACCAGAAGGGCAAAGGACGTGTCAATCAAGAATGACTTTCAAATTCAATGTTGGTAAATGAGAACTAAACAAAGTTTCCGATATTCCACTGGTTTACCCGGGTTGATGCCATCAGTATTTGGGGATGTTACTGGTGCTGTAATAGTGACGCCTTGGACAATTACGTTGCTGCATCATTTTATGAAACATTTACGTTTAGATGCATCATGAAGTTTAATAAATGGACTTGATAGAACAATTGCTTACTCTTGCTTATGCCGCCCCCGCCCGCCTGGGGGTTGGGGGGGGGGGGGTTAAGAGGAAATAGCCCAGTTACCTGCTATAAGTTGGATGTATATTCCATGATGGAGAATTAACCAACGTAAGATTGGATATCTGGATATTATCAGAGTACAAAAGCTCAATAAGGTAAGGACGTGTATATTGAAGCTCTCCTTTGTGAAATTTGTCCCACCAGGGCTCGCCTTGACCATCAATTGTGCCATTGTCCCCTGAAAACGAACTAACAGTGAGTTTCTTGCTCCACCTAAATCTACTTCCGAACTACCAGAAACTTCTCACATAACAAAATCAATTGTGGTGGTACCTGTTATAACAACGTCAGTGAGGTTAGTTCCGAATATAAAACTGATATATCTTCCACCCTCAGTGTCTCTCCCTCGACCATATGATGGCAGGGGTTCAATTACAGTCCACTCACTTTCATCCTAAACCAAAATAAAAAAATGTTGAAGCTGTGATATTAGACATGCAAAGATCTTTCTGTGTCCATCAATCCAATGGAAATCTAACTCAGAAATTGATAGCTTAATCAATATTTAACCATTCTTGATACTTTCAAGCAGGTAGTTTAACACTCTTATGTCTTGCCCGCAAACACGGATGGCAAAATTTTTTCTTGATTCGACTGCCTATACCAAAAATACTTGGTTTACAGGTGCTGACAATCAAAATCCTCTATGTGTATTAAATTGTTGTTAAAATAACAGAAAAGGGAGAACCGTTTGGCTGCATGGGACAAGTCCTAAATCCTACTAATGTGGCTTTAGTCCACACGTGCATATAGAAATTGTCAAAATGCTTCTTGGAATGTGGGCGGCCGAGTGTCACTTTCCCATTTGAATAATTGGATTTCTATGTGGACTAAAAGTGACCCATCTGGAGACCGAAGCAAGTTGGTCCATTCTCCACCACAAATTAAGATGTGAGAGATGAAGCACTTAGGTTACTTCTCCCCTAGCACCTGTCTAATAATAATTAGGGCTCTTAAGCAACCGTTAGTAAAAGTGGTGGAAATAGTTTATGCATAATAGATAGAGGCCATGCTCCAGACGAAGATATGAACAGATTGAGAATCATAAAGATATATGCACGCGAGGAATGAAAGTTGTAACTGCTTTGAAGTTGACTGAAGGATCCTAATTCGATTTTCGTTTTCTCTTTCGCTTGAAATTAATCGCAAAACAAACCTGAGAAGCAAGAAGAACGGCATCTTGGTGGAGGAAGAGGGTGAAATGATCGCTGGTGATGTTAAAGCTTCCTGTCAACCATTTTCCAGGAGGAACGTAGAGAATGGATCCACCCTCTGATTCAAATTGGCTGAGATAATTGATGGCATCCTGGAAAGCCTTTGTATTTGACGTTGTTCCATCACCAACCCCTCCAAAATCTGTCAAGGAAGCACTATGTTCTCTGCCGTTTATGCTGGAATACTCGAAATAATATTCCCTGTGGTGAACTTTTCTGCCATTAACATCTCTTGAACTCGTCAGAATCACAGCAGCAAGGACGAAAACTATGTTGATAACCTGTCAAAACATCAAGAAGATCAGCTTTTTTGGAGAGCAATTTAAGAAGGGGTTGATTGAAACTGATAGGAGTAATGTGAACAAGGGGGGAAAAACAAGAAGCTTTACTTGAATTCTTGTATGACTTTGCTTTAACCCCATCTTGGGCTTCTGTGACTTCAAGGAGAGGTAGTTGTAGGTTCGTTGCATTGCATAGGAAATAGGAACATCATCACCTGTCTTTATAAGCTGGGAAATTCTTGTCCATTTCACTCGTGTCAATGTATCCAAACATAGAAGCCATATTGCCTTGTTTGATAAGCCATTTTATTTCTAAAAAATTTTTTTTTTTAGATTTTTCGTAAATATATTTTTTATTTTTTAAAAAATTATATATATATCAAATAGCGATAATATATATATTTTATAAAAATTTTAAAACATATCAATCCAAAACTTTTTTATTATTTTATAATAATTTGCTTAATGAACATAATGGTTTTCTCGATTCATTTTGATGGTCTTGATTTTTTTTTTTCATATAATTTTAAAAGAAAATTTAATTAACTTTATAAGAAAAGTAAATCTACCTTATTATTGTTTTTCTAAAATATCCTTGCGTTAAGATGAAGTGATCTTTTGGTTGTTCTTTTTAGATGCATGAAATCGATTGCAGGTGGGGCCGTGACCCTGGTTTAATCTAATTAGTTAATGCTAGCTCAGCTTTTGCCAAAGGGGAGGAATTTTCCAACACTGCTTGCTCAGCACCTTTAATATATATTGTACAGAATTGAAAGCTTTTATAATTTCAATATATTGGCAAAACAAAACTTATTTATCTCTATGCGGCAATACATGTCACTTGTTACATGAAAGTAGAAATTACCTTTTTATCTCACATACATCGAGTCACAAAAAGTGTTACAGTAAAAATATCCTAAATAACTTACAATCCAAACATTCCCGAACTAGAGAGCCATAGCTTAACACTCGTTCACTCGAAATTAGGTTTCTAATTTTCTTCGTAAACTATCTCTCATGCTCCTCATCCCAATCTGCATAATGTAACGCATGGGATGAACAAACATTTGCCCAGGAAGTAACTTACGCAAGGCCCTTGTTTTAGACTGTATTTTTCTGAATTTTTTTATAAAAAAAAATACTGTAACAATTTGATATATATAAATTCATAAAAAAAAAAGTTGCTGTCCAAACCAGGCTAATTAAAATGAATCTTGGGTACTATTAGTAAAATTTCCATCAGCCACGTGATTTTGGGATCACATGTGGCAACCAATACAGGATCCCATATATAGACAAAAATATTTTCGGAATGCATTCTTTAATGTTCATTTTGACTGTCTGACGTGGACGTAGTTCTCCTCCTCGGGACAAAATAATAACAACAAGGTACTCTAATAATAATAATTGTGATTCTCCAGATAATAATAATAATAACAAAAAAAAAAAAAAAAGTTAGTGGGTTTGTTGTGGGAATTTTGTGTATTGTTGTGGAATGATGCTGAGGAGATTGGTCAGCGGTTGGGTGGTTGGTTGGGTCCACGTCACATGTCCAAGTTTGCATGCCATCGTGAAGTGCCCGCATCTTCACCAACGACTTACGAGTCACGGGTTTGGGTTATGCATTGGACCAACTAACTATTCGAAAGTGACCGAGGGGCATTAGCCGTAACTTAACTACAACTCCAATGAAAAAGAAGCAAATATATGTGCTTGTGTTTTTTTTTTTTATAATACATACGAAAAAAGAAATTTTATTATTAAGATGGCTAGAAATCGTCCACCACAAATAATTGACAAAGGGTTGGCAAAAAGAGCCGATTCATGAGTTATTTTCATGAGCCAATTCACATTAATAGAGATGTGATCTGATAAAGCGGCAATTTCACATGTACTTTGTGCTTGGATAGAATATTATTTTTTTAAAAGTAGCATTATATTGATTTTTGAATTTTGATGTGTATGAGATAAAGACGTAGTTGAGTAGATAAAATGGTTATTTGAATTACTTTAGTTAATTGATAATTTGTAAAATATTTTTTAAATAAAAGATTTTATAACTAAAAAAGATATTTTGAAAATTGCGCTGCAGGGTTTGCAGTTTATCAAATTTTTGAAATGCTGGGAAAAATCGTCAAAAAATAATAATGTTGGCAGATAAAATGCCACCATTGCTCCCATATAAATAAAGGGTAAAAAAAATCTGAATGGCAAATAAAACGTCGCCATTGTGCCCGAAGAAATTTAGAATCAGGTTTTTAAAATTAATTGAGAATAAAACAAAATAACTTTTGAAAAATCTAAAGCTAAAATTAACTTCTTAAATTCAGTTGGAAACAGCTCTTTCAGTAACCTGCGAAAGAATTGGGGTCCTAATTACTAATTAGCAAATGCTGTTGCGGCCCAGAAATGACACTGCGCAAAAATTTCTTTTTTTAAAAAAGGGGAAAACTAAAAAGCTATAGAAAACAAGGGGAAAAGAACACACAAAAACAGACTCCACAGGCAAAAAAGAAACAATCAAATTCTATAGCTTTCTAGTTTCCACTCCGACCAACGCGAAACAGGAAGGTATGAAGAAAGACAAATTAACTCACTCGTCAACATTGAAAAGATAAAATCATTGAGTTTTCATTTTCCATGCAACAGCGATTCCTCTAATTTTATCACCATTAATTGCGCCACCTAATCACTAATACCCAGAATTCCCGAAGATAATACATGCATGCGTCCAAATTGAAGAGCCATTCCTACCCTACCTAGTAATAAATATATCAACTGGTGCAATGTAAGTTACTCATTAGAATCACAAGTAAATGAGGTTACTAATCCTTCAAAAAAAAAAAAAAAAAAGAGGTTACTATTTACAAATCACAAGATTAACTACATTATTTATGACTCGTAAATCAATATCTTTTTTTTTCTACCATTAGCGATAAAAACTCACACACACCCTCTAATTAGAACGAGGTTGAAAGCAATTTAAGGGGGACCCACAAAGAGACCGGATCTAGCCAATTGGTGACAGAACTGTGCCCCTGTGGACCTTAAATCCAGAGTAACTACCCCACGATCTTTCGATGTGGGATGGATCGTAAATCAATATCATACTGCCATTTATTTGTGGCGTAAAACTATACTTTTTATAACTTAAACACATACTCATCGCTACTATTATTATCAGTATAGTTTCATATCATAACTTAGAGTAAACTGACAAGTTACCAAAATCTAAAATTCTTGTACTGGTATTTCTGCACGACTAAAATTGCCTTCTAACATCAAAGTCAGTTTCTAGGATTGAATGAGATGAACAACGGAAAGCGCAGTACGCTATTGAGGGTACCAAAATTGCTTTACGCTTTTCACTTAACCCTCCTTTTAACATCTAAAACCTTAACAACTATGCAACTAAAAGCAAGGTTAGTCAGCAGCATAAATGCTTTATCCTATGTTCCGTAAATGTATGTTACCAGTAGGCCATCACAATGGGTAGTCACTGAAGACTATGAATCATTTTTGTTAAAGAATTTTCACATTACCGAATACAGGGAATAGCAATGTCACGAATCACGATCCCTTTTTCCCTGATACGATTAAAGCATCTACATTAGAATATACTATCATGCAAATTTATGAATGATAAACCTTTACAAGATCTACCCAAGATTGTACATGATAGAAAGTGGATGTTCCAGGGGATGACCACCACCCCCCCCCCTCCCTTTTCCCTCCTCCTCCTCCTGATACTATCTTAAATTGGGCTGTACCGTACTTAGGTTCAGGATCATCCACGCCATGAGGGTAATGGGCAAAATTATCTCTAGCAACTACCAGAAGCGACTCCTCCCTCTCAGATTCTACAAATGTATAACTCCTTCAGGTACCAAAACGGATAATCTTAAGTAGCAAGAATCCAAACTTCTCCAACACCGTGATTGCAGTCGGCAATATTTCCCTTCTTATCAACTGCATGCTGCGTAAAATTGGCCATCGTAATAGGTGACGTCGCTGTATAAAGATTCTCGCAGCTCATTTATGTGTCATGTGTAATCTGGTTGAATATTCAAGGAAATATGATGGATATGTTCAGAACATGAAGGTGACGAAACTACTGTGCCTCGTGTGATCATGGAGTGTAGAAGCTAAATGACAAGAAAAAAAATTGAAAGATAATCAAGAGCTTACGAATCTCAAATGTTGATGTGACAGAAGTTGACGGAGAAGCTCCTGAAGAATGCACTAAATTTTTCTCTCCCTATTAGAATGCAAGAATTACTTCGATGCTATGTCAGCGTTTTAGGTGCTAAATTTCCTTCTTGCCCGAAATCAAGAATTATTTGGACAGATATCAGTTTCAAGATCCAATGGGCTGCTTAGAAGTTAGATCCGATGAAGTGAACCCACTACTTTATCTTGCTAACGAGCCTTGGCTTTGTGCAACTGCCGGTTGATGGAATTTGTCAATCATGTTGTATTTGTGTCTATTCTGGACCAGATACTCAGCTGCTACACAATGGAAAAACAAGAGGGGTCGCGCAGGGTTTGGCTTGGGTCCAGCCCTTGTTTGAGATCTCATGCTGTGCATTGTCTGATGGTGTGAGCCCGCTACTTCAATTCGCTCGCTATTCTCGGCTTCTGGATCAGATTCAGACCTACTTCAGTCTACACTACCGCATTTTATCCAACTTCCCAACTTGATAGATAAATTGTTATTGCAAATACACATCTAACCTTAAAATAAATAAATAAATAACTTGATATATATATATATACACACATACACACACACACATACATGTCCAGTATCATTCATCGTCTGACGCTTTGGCGTCCAAATCTCAAGTTCTCATACTCTGTTATTCATGATCACTAGAAAAGCTTTAGAGAAATTATTATTGATGAATAAAGCATCACTTCAGTCTTTGGAGCTTTATACCTTGTTTTTCTACATTAGTATTTGAAATTGTTATTGAATGTTCCAATTTATAAAGAATTGGGTTGTTACTCATACGAGCTTGTATATAAAATTACAACACACTATAGAGAATTTGCCCAATCAAGTTACACATATTAGGCTCCATCTCAAAATGCTCCTGAACCTCGCATTTCTGCTAATGCCATATTTGCCTCTTTATAGAGCAATTTCGAGACAGTGCTACTAGGACAAATAGCATGCATGTTTCCTGCTTTGTTCAACTATCTTATTATTACCAGAAAGCTCCCCACAGAGCCGGGCCTGGAACCTGTGGTATATTGCATCATTCACAGAAACCTCTCTGTCTTCCGTAATTCTACCTGACCCCTGATGGGTCCACCAGTCAAAGGTACAACGAAAGTATGCTCATTTTTTATTGCAAGGCCAGGAACTAAATAAGAAATATAATAAGCAATTATAAGAAAAAATAAGAAATATAATAAGCAGTTTATACTTCTCTTGACCTTATAATCTTAACATTATAATCATGCGACTAAGAACAAGTTTTTTAACTAGAAATCATGCTAGGATTCAACACAAATCCACTGCATTCATTCCTATCATGCGCATATAGGCATAGAGCCTGTAGATAAGCTATAGAGCTAGTGAACAGATAGTGTTTAGTGTGCTTTCTCCTTGCTGACATTCTACAATCCCTTTGACCCTTTAAGCCTTCTCCTGCCCGAAGTGATTTTACATCCCTCTGGTTCCTTTCTTCACTCACATTCCACCAACTTCGTACCTCCTCTTGCATGGACAATGAAGGCCAGCAACCTCCACCACCGCTTCAGCCTCCGCCAGTGGTATTCCTCGGACATGGCCGCCATCCTTCTGTGGAGTTGGGCTATTGCATTTATTGTGATAGCCGCTTCCATACAAAGGGTAGACTTCAAGAACACAATGGAAAGAGCCCGTTAGTTAATCTCGTCACCATCTGTTAATCTCTTTGTTAGAGACGTTAGGAAAGAGCCCGTTAGTTTCCAAAGTTGTAATCTTAGTCCAAACAGGGATCTACTAGAGAAGGAGTTATACATGACGTACCTGCTGCTTTGGGTTGAAGGTGCCTGTGGTAACACTATCCACTAATTGCCCATAAACATCCTTAATAACCGATCCACACTGTTGCAGAGCACATTGTCCCTCCTCCACCCTTCCTCTTCCTCTGCTAAAGGGTGGAGAGGTTAGCAACTCAGTTTTTTTAAGGGGAAGGGATCTTTCCCATCTTATGATGGCGAAGATCCACGGCAGTCTTGAAAGCATTGTCGCATTTGCCACAGCGATGATGGAATTGTCTATGCACTGCTCTATTGTGTTCTTGAAGTGCACCCTTTGCATGGAAGTGGATATCACAATCAATGCAATAGCCCAACGCCACAGAAGGATGGCGGCCATGTCCGAGGAATACCACTGGTGGAGGCCCAAGTGGTGGTGGAGGTTGCTGGCCTTCATTGTCCATGCAAGCCGAGGTACGAAGTTGGTGGAATGTGAGTGAAGAAAGGAGGCAGAGGATGTAAAATCACTTGGGGGCAGGAGAAGGCTCAAAGGGTCAAGAGATTGTAGAATGTGAGCAAGAAGAGAGCACACTAAACACTAATTTATAGGACTTTGAGGCTGTCGTCTGAATTCTGTTGTGTTGTATCACATTCTGTTCTAGCAATTGGAGATTTATCCTTCCCTCTCTGCTTTGCCTTTTCTTTCCCTTAATTCTTCTGTTGCGTGCTACAGTGAAATTGGGAAGTAAAGACTCAAAGGGCACTTGATAATGCCAACAGACCCAATATAGCAAAATCCAACAGCATGGTAGTAATGCAAAAATTAAATGCACTGCGGAAGACTTTAATAGTGCAGGAGAAGGAAAAGCAACCATTCGACTTGTGCAGGAGAAGGAAAAGCTACCATTCGACTTGTGCAAGAACAAGGTAAATCGGAGTCTTTTTTTTTTTTTCAACAGAAAGTAGCGTACCACAATCCACGATAGTTCTCACTACTCTATATATATGCATATAACCAACAAAACTCCGCAAGGCAAAAGGACGTACAAGAAAGCTATTTAAAGAACTAAAATGATGATGGCAAAAAGGGTGAACAAACATCATAGTTAGCCTTAGACTACTACTGAATTAAGTAGCGTTCGACAGCCACTCTGCTTCTCAACAGGGAATTGTGGATCTCTTTTCCTCCACCTATTGGGATCAGTTACTTGGGACCATATACAGAAAAAGGCGATCACCTTCTCGCCCTCAGACATAAAGCCTTCATGCAATAGGTCAGTCAGGCTGTTTGTTTTGCACTCTACTATGTGGTTATTACACTCACGTAGGATGATCACATATATAAAATAAAACATGTACTGTTTGTTATGCTAATTTACTTAATCATCCTTCTTACTGCTGTCTTACAAACTTTGTCATTCTATGAAATTTTGGCTTTTAAGTAATTTTGCTTCATTTTTAGAACTTTTGACTTCTTAATATACATTCATGCATTCATACAAACATACATATATACATACATACATATATATATATATATATATATACACACACGTATATATATTGTCCGATTCTGTTGTACTGCGCCATTCTCCAAGAATTTATCCTTCCTCTGTTTTTCCTTTTTCCCTATATAGCCAAATCCAAGTAATAAATACTTTGAATTTATGCACTGTGAAGACTTAAAATAGTGCAAGAGAATGACAAGAAAGCATTTTGACTGGTGCAAGAACAAGCTAAAGCCGGGTCTTTTTTTTTTTTTGGTGGAAAGTAGTAGTAGCGTAGCACGGTCCACAATAGTTCTCACAACCATATGCATAGGGACATGCGTATAACCAGCCAGCAAAACATCAGCAAAGCAAAAGTACTATTTTAAGAATGAAAATAAAAATAATGGCAAAAAAGGGTGAAAATCCATATTATTAGCCTTAGAAACCATATATGGAAGTAGTGTGAAATCTAGAATCTTTCCGATTACACATGCAATATAGGTCAGGTTTTAAAGCCGATCGATGAAATGCATGCACACCTGAACAACTACAAACTCATCCGAGCGCTTTGAGCCACAGCTAAATTTAAGGAGTGAATTCTGCCAACAAAATGCATTTATCCTTTGCACGTCAGTTGTACGATCGAAATTTTACTCTTTTTTTTCTTTTTTTTTTTTAACAAATTATGCTAGTTATACAATAGAAATCTACTTTGACCAAAAAAGAGAAGGAAATTTTGTTTTATCGAAAAATGATTAGTACCCCGCTCGATTCTCTCCTACGTGATCAAACTAAAGCAGTTTCGTATCGATTCCATTCAGAAGATTTCACAACTCCATGCAGGCATGTAACCTTCGGAACTCGAATGTTAAGCGGATCCTCCAAAAAGTAAAAGCAAATTGAACCCTAAACTGGCAAATTGAAGTTGAACCGTGAACAACATTTCCCTTCTCAAAGCTTACAGCAATTTTTCTTTTCCTTTTAGTAAAAGCACGTGTGTGTCATACACATACATGGGATCAAATCAGAGCTCTCCATACAAATTCCATTTCTTGACAATTAACCTAATAATAAGAGTTTATTTTTTTTTATATATACTGACAATATATATATACTATTATGATTTGGTGCATAACACATAAGTAAAATTTGAATTTGAATTAAAACAGTAGTGCTTTCCATCCAACAAGTTGATAAATGACAGTTTAAATGAGTGATGGTTACTGTAATTTTTCAATATTGAAAGCAAGGCAAAGAGATGAAAAGACGCATTAACATATAGGAGTGCTGGATTATCGAGAGAGAGAGAGAGAGAGATGGGAGTACTACGAATTATTTAGCACATTTATATATTTTTTTGCCACCAAAAGTCTAAATTTTGGCAGTGAAGAAAAAAAAATCTTTACCAAAATCCCATAAATCATGCTACATGATCCTGCTGCTTGCTTTGTAGGTCTATTATTAGGCCGCGGGTAGAAAACAAATACGACTTGCGAACAAATTCCAGCGTCCGCAGCAAGGGTACACGTACCGTAAAGAATAAATTGAAACATTAACGGCTAGGATTTCAGAGCATCACATTAATTTATGGTACGAATAAGTCCTACATGGATCAGGAGTTTTCTTCTCATTTCTGTCAAGTTGTGTAAACATTTGGTGTAAAGTTACAATTTAGTAGTATAAACGAGAATTTTGTAAGCTTAAACAATTAATTCACAATTTTTTTTTTATTAATTCGCAATATACCAAAATTGTACGAACTTATGCTAAAGGTTGTAAGAATTGGACTGAATTGAACAGAATCAACTAGAGAAACTCGGGAAGTCACGATTAGGGCTAGAGCTGAACCAAGTAGCTCGGCTCGAGCTCGCGAGCTACTTGGTCAGCAGCTCGAGCTCGAGCTCGGTTGACCAAGTTCGAGCTCGAGCTCGAACTGCTCGTTAGAGCTATCGAGTCGAGCTCGAGTTTGGAAATATAATACTCGA
The DNA here is from genome assembly GCF_036785885.1 of Coffea arabica. Taxonomy (NCBI): domain Eukaryota; kingdom Viridiplantae; phylum Streptophyta; class Magnoliopsida; order Gentianales; family Rubiaceae; genus Coffea; species Coffea arabica. The sequence continues at coordinate 44,774,634 of NC_092325.1, read as the reverse complement.
GAGTTCGACGAGCTCTATCGAGTTTTTTATAATATATATTTTAATTTTTACTATTGTGAAATGTCAATAATATCCTTTATTTAAAATTATATATAAAATATTAATTTTTATTACTTGAGCTTGATTAGGCTTGATTGAGCTCGAATAAACTTGATTGAGCTTGATTTGAATTAATTACATTTAATTAAACTCGAACTCGAGTTCGAGCTCGATTTCCATAAATTGATGTCGAGCTCGAACTCGAACTCGAATTTTAAAAACTTGACGAGCTCGAGCTTAGTTATTTTGCCTCGAGTCGACAGCACCCCTAGTCACGATCCCATGTATTGTTTACCTCCTCTTCTTAGTGTTCCAAGAAGAGTAGGAGTACATGAAAATAAAAATTTTAAAAAAGACGATAAAAAAGAAAAGAAAAGAGGGCGCTGACTGTCCCCCAGCTAATACATAACCAAGTGGACAGCAAAAAACCCCCCCGGCCCGGCGCCGGCGGTGAGGAATGAACAAACTGCCCGGGCCCAGCTAACCAAGTGAGGAACGAAAAGAAGGCGGGTTGCCGGCCCGTTGCGGAACGAATAAATTAAACTGCCGGCGGTGACGAATAGAGTCAGAAAACTGAAAATGACTACCTAAAAGTTGGGTGTAATCCAGGCAGAGGGGCAAATATAGCTGAGCACCTTAGGGGCATGGTAAAAGGGCTCGACGGTTCCTGTTTCCATGTTGTAGACACCCATGTCTTTGCCTCCACCTCCTGCAGTGGCGCCGTATCCCAGCCAGCAATCGTCTGTGAAGTAAATATGATTGGGTTTGATTCCTGGGGCTAGTTTACCATTTGAAGGGACCTCAAACGAAACTGTAGCACTATGGCCAAGAAAAAGCGCTCTGTTTCCCAAGCTCTTGATTTCTTTCAAACACAATCGAGATGATGACCATGACCCCCCTTGTCCTTGTCCTCCTCCTCCTCCTCCTCCTGCTGCTGATAAATCCAGCTCAAAAACCTTAAATTCAGCAGTGCCGTACCTAGGCTCACGGTCTTCCACGTCGTCGTCAAAAAAGGGGAAATTATCTCTAGTAACGACCAGGAGCGACTCCTCCCTCTCAGATTCTGCAATGTATAACTGCTTGAGGTACCAAAAGCGATCGCATAAAGTAGCAAGAATCCTAGCTTCTCCATTAATCTTGGGGTTGCAAACCACAACATTTCCCTTCTTATCAACTGCATAGATTTGGCCGTTGTAATAGGTGACGTCGCTGTATACAGACACTCGCAGCACAATTCTGTTCCAGCTTTGGTCCCCTGGCTTCCAGAATGCCAAGAATCTAACGGATCCACAAATGAGCATTACCACATAGTCCTCCACCTCCTCCTCCTCGGCCTCGCTTGGCCTTGCAGACAACACGAATTTTTCCACGAAAATAAACGCATCGGGTTCATAGCGATCGTACCCTGGAATAGTATTCTGGTTGGGTAACGAAATTTCGGGACCCGACGAGAAGGGATTCAGCAAACTCATGTCCCCTTCTTCTCCTATAAGTAACAACCATCCTAACGCTTCCAAATACCTCTTACCTTTAAGTTTTGGTAGTTTCACTTTGGCCACAACTTCATTCTCCAGCAAACTGTAGAACTCCCGATCACCGACATCGTTTTCATCTTTTGCAGCAACCATGAGACAAGGAATCTGCTTCCATAACGGAATCCCTCTAAAATTCTTCTTCTTGTTTGCCGCCGCAGCTCGCCATGAGGTGCAAACTGCACCGAAAGCCACGTAGTCTTCAATCTTGGTGAGGTGCTGTGCAATAACTTCCAGCATGTCATATTGGAGCTCGCACCAATTTGCCATGGGTCAATTAAAACGCAGCCTCTAGCCCCCTGAAAATCAAGTGCAAATCTTTTTTTTTTTTTTTAAACAAAAAATCAACCAAGATCTAGCAAATTTTTGCTCAATAAGGTTTAGGGTTAGAAGGTTAGGGTTGGGTTGCCATGAGTTTATTAAGGTTAGGGGTTTAAAACGCACGAGTGACTAAAGGGTTTCAGTTTCCTTAGATTCTGTTCATTCGTTGTCAGAGATTCGAAGTGGTAACAGGTACGACTAAAGGAAACAGTTTCTATTTTCTGCTCTGCGTCCCTTCACCACAATGGGCTGCAAGGATTTGCTGTTGTTATTAGTTATGATACCATAACGGGTTTCCAGGATCTGTTTGATAATTTCAGCTCTTGCTCATTCTGCCTTCTTTTAGGAGGGGGCAAGCTACCGTGAGACTTTTAGAGCCCATGAAGTGAGCCCACTCCTTTGAACCGCTCATGCTTGTCGGGTACTGGACAAGCCCAACCATTTTTCTTTTCTGCATATCGTTGTAATTTTCTCAACGAAGTTCAAAGTAATGGTCTCTTTGGGTTCCGCCTAATTCGGTCCGCCTGCTGTAATTTTTTTTTTTTTACAATATTTGACATACATTCGTACAGTTCCGGCGTACTCGTAGATTTTACACCGTTTAATTGCATGAGCTTACAAAATTTTTGATTGCTTCAAAATTTGTATGAATGTATACTAGATGGTAGAAAAATTATATTAACCGGTCGGACTAAATGAAACTCAACAGGTGAGACTTTTAGATCCCAAGTCTCATGCCAATACAAATCTAGCATTAACGAAAAATAAAAATTTGAGAGGACGATACTCATCACACTATTAATTCATTTGGATGGCGGCCGAGGCTGAATCAAGAAATTGTTATTGATGAAAGGAGGACGGACCATATTGGTCCGCCATGCTTTATAAGTTGCTCAATCAAAAGTTCTATAAATCGTACCAATCGCATTAAGAATTTCTTTTTTTTTTGGGGGGGGGGGGGGGGGGGGGGTTAGGAAGTTCTTGCACTAAGGACGAGAAAAGCAAATGGACTAATGTTTCCTTCTGCCAAAGAATTAGGTTTCCAATATGTTTCAGTGTTGACGGCATGAGCTGAGAAATCTTAGTTAACAACTAGAGTTCTTCACGTTACAGCCTCAATGAGAAATTTAATTGCTTTTGAAACTGGCACAAAGACTTATTGATGCCCCGCATCCCTTGTGCTGCATTTTAAGATATATCAGTAGACTCAGACTTACAATCCTTCTATTTAAATACACATTGACATCTGTTAATCTCCCGAGAGTGCCGTACTAAGCTAGTAAAACATAGAGCCTTGACTCTTTCGCTAAAATACATCCTAGGACGGTGAAAGTTAATCTATCGACATGCAACCACTTAGAATAAGTAGCCTATGAGGTTTCCATCAATTAGCAAGCTGTTAATACATGAATGATTTATCGCGATAACTCAGGATACGCCTTTTTGTTATTTACTTTAACCTCGTGATGCATGAGTGGTTTAGTGAGATAAGACGATAAGCTCCAGACAAATTTCACCAAATCACCTTTTGCTAATTTGGTCCTACTGTATGGCCATTTAGGGCGTTCCAGCTACGCACATAGCTTTGTGTTTTAAGCTTTGCTTTTAACCTATGATAGCCACGAGTAATAAATATCAGGATAAAATGCCATGATCTACAAGATGTCCCGCTTGATTGTGTTCTGGTAGGACATGTTATTGGTTTTAACTATCACCACCACCTGCGAGTTTGTTGCATTCTTTAAAATTTGGAAGCCTTGCATGTTAAACCATGCAAGCCTTATCTCCACGGTTGGCCAGACAGTATTGCATACGATGATTAATTCGGCCTCTACAGCACAAGCCCACATCCATGTCTTCTCCTTTAGGGGAAGTCGTGGTTTTGGTGGATGAAAAATGAAGTTCTTTGATCTTAAATAATGTAGAAATGAGATTTCTTACAAAAATGCTTATGCAGTCTTAAAAAAGAACTAAGAAATGCTTCAGAGTTTGGTAGTGATGGTGCATTGATCTCACTAAACCAGGCAGCCTGGTTTGTGAATAGGGAGAATATTTTGATAGAGTCTAGGACCCCTGTCAATTTTAATGAAAGATCACCAAAGATACGATCAAAAGAGCTATCCTACCTTCAAGGACTGTAAAGCGAATTTCATTGGAAAAAAAAAAAAAGTATCTTTAAGCCACATACGACTCTAGTATAATAGCAGAGCCAATATCAACCCAAATCTGTGAAGTTTGATTTAAGTTCAAGCTGTTTGAATTGAGTAAGTCTGAATCTCTTTAATCTTAAATTAGGCTGCTTTCAGTTCTTGAATTGCTCTGCTTTCATTTAATCAAGGGAAAAAGTCAAAACTCCAGCTGTTTCATTCTCTCACATGGAGATCCATTAATTTGGTTCTAGGCAAATATACGTTATCTGCAGGTATTTCAAGTAGACCAAGGCAGTTTTAGTCTTTCCTCCTCGCTTTTGCAGGAGTCAACCTAATTCTAATGCCAAAAGATTGCAAGCGCACAATGGGAGAGTCGGAGAGAGACATGCAGAAGTTTTGTCTAAAAAACTTTTTCGAGTGCACATCAATGGTCTGAACTCCCATACTTTATATACTAAATTGAGTAGTATATTACTCCAAGGACTTCTCACATCTGCTAATACATAAAATAGACATAGCACTGACAACTGATCACAAAGTGGAAACCATTTCTTTAATCCTTAGCAAATTTTGCTATTAGGAACTTAGGACAAATAAAAGCACGAGCTCTTATTAAAGTGCATGACAATACCCAAGCATTGATACAATTTAAACCCTAACTTCGTTCTTTTTAGTAATTTTCCATGTAATTAAGAACCTCACACACAGTAAACCCTAGAAACCCTGATTAAACTTCATCAGTTTGCACACAAATACACTGTAAACATCCATAGGAGGATCAGACGCAAGCAATGCACAAACAGCAAAGTACAACTTGCTGGATTCCATTATTGACTTAATTGGTCAACCATCGCAGACCACTGCCATACTTAAAAGGTTTTCTAACTTTGTCCATGAAGAAAGTATCATGACTTATCTCCAAACAAGTAGCCAAGGCTTGAATCTCCACCTGGAACTGATTTTACCTTTGTTGAAGGCCGAATCTGAAAGGTAAGGTACCAATTTAGACTGCTACTTGCAAAAAAAATAATAAATTGTTTTATGCACACAATACATCAGAACCAATTTAATACACTAAACATGGTAACTCACAGTAATGTTCTTTCCGGAATTGAGGTCTTTAGGTGATCTCTTTGGGTCTCCAGAGACGTTTCCTTTAGACGACGGTGAAGGATTGTCTGGTGGCTTCTCCTCCTCACCGGTGTCGATCCCATATGGCGGAGCAAAAACTACTGGTGTGGCTGGCGGTGCAGTGTCTTTCTTCTTATCATCGGAGCCAAAGAGATAGCCTAAAGAACTCTGACCACCACCATAGCTCTCACGTCTGCTCATGCTTGCCTTTGGAGTCTTTATTTCACTAAGAATGATCAGAAGGGTTCGATCTAAAAGCTATGTTTTGTGTGGCTGAGTGAGCTTATGCGTATATAATATGTTTGGTGATGGATGATACATAGGGGCATTGGGACAACCTTGTTATGACTCCTGTTTATAATACAGTCCAAGTACCATGGGAAAGTCATGCCATACTGCCCGTTTGGATCAGAGTTTTTGAGGATTTTTGCAGAAAAATATAGTGTAACGAAGTGGTGTATATACTATTTATGCGAGATAAAAAAAAAGTGATTAAGGAATATGTTTAGAAAATATTTTAAAAAATTTTTTAAAAAAAATCAGCAATCCAAACAGCACCTAAAGACATCCGAGTGAGGAACAGGTATCCAATGATGTAGTCATTGTCCCTGAGACACATTTATACACAATTACATTGTAATTATTGATGAACTTGAGGCTGAAATAATTGGCAGTCCAATCTTTGTGATCGTCCCACAACAGTTTTGTTGCAGGTAATGTAAAACTTGCGAGTTCTTTATTATCTTTTTTTTTTTTTTTCTTTGATCAAATGTCTAAAAATCCACGTACGACATTTCTTGAGGTCTTCCTTCAAATTCAATACTCAAGCTCGCGGTTTTCATAGTCATGCCTCGTAAAGCGTACATTACTAGTGTAAAGGGTACAGATCGAAGACATGGTTATGTTAATTAATCTTAAAGGCCCTTACACTTTTTCAGAAGGATTTATTTAATTCTTGAGTACTTTTTCAACATTTCCATTTGTTAATCTTTCATCTGAGAATTTAGCCCTTAGCATTTCTTTGGCACGACTTGCAGACTGCTATGAAGCACAAGTACTTTAAAATCTATTTCACAAACTTAACGCAATTGTAATAAAGAATAATAATACAATTTTAAACTAAAGGCTCATAATTAACCTGATTTGGGTCGTTCCATGACTGGGGTTAGCCATTAGATACCGGTCACATCTAATACCTGCAGCAGGGTGGCTTTTGAGTTTCGCCATTTGTGAATACATCTAAAAAGAATTTCCCTTGATTACTTGTAGAGATCGGGTTTTAGTTTCTACCCACAATGAGACCTAATGTGTAGTGTAATCTCCAATGACTTGTCACTGGCTAAATCCTCTTGGCCAAAACGTCTCATTAGCATTTGAAAATTTGGTATGAACTTGATTTGTCTTATAAACATATGTAACTGTCGAATTGAATCTTAAGACAGGTTAACTGACGTAGGTATCATTTCATCCAAACTATGGGCGGAGCCATCTTTTAGCCAAAGGTCAGCAATTGCAAATTTGGTTAGTAAAAGTTAAATTTTATAGTTTGTCTTATATTTGCATCCCCTTAAATTTTCAAAACTCCCTTTAGCCTCCATATTGCCCTCACTTTTTTTTTATTTATTTTTTTTGAACTCCTTCATTCACCTTTTATCCTATTGATGAAAATTTAAACTACCATTTCCGGAATAGATACAATGTGAAGGTCTCTTAATTTTGGCTTCATTAATGACTACGTACTAAATTTTTTTTTGTTTTCACTGTTTACAGAAATGCATTTGTCAAAGAGATTTCACCCCTAAAATTTAGGTTTTAATCTGCCATTCTCAACACAATATGTAAGGAATGGTCTAGTATTTGATGACAAAGGAGCAGAATACTGTAATATATGTTAGTTTTCAAGCACTGCCTAGGAATAATAATAAGGCTTTTCTTTAATTAATGGTAGCCGGTCGATAAAAGATGCTTGTGGCCCTATCAATAATTTGATAGCGTAGCCAGGAGGAGGAGGAGTTGTAGAAACAATTCGAAGACAGATTAATAAATGCATTTTGTTTTTTGGTGAGAATTTCTAGAATCATTATTAGCATGGCCAGATTGAGTCGTCAAGCTATCAATCCTAGCTAGAATCTAATTAAACTCCTGGCTAGAGAATTATCAGTTTAACTACTAAAATGGCATCTGGCACTTCATCACCTAAATGTCCGTAGAAAGTTTCATCTACAAGGCGAATAGGATTTGTAGGAACTTGTATCATGGAGCTTCTTAGGCTAATTACTCCATTGATTGATTGCAATTGACAATACTAAACCTGTCTGTCGTCTATAGTGTACGTCGCTTGAATCTCGAACATGCATTGGGATTGTCACGTCATGGTGGCTTAACTAATTAATGTGATCACAAATTGTAGAATTTCAGAATGATTCACGGTGGCTTGAAACAAGAAATGCACCCGCTTTCCACAGATGTCATTTTCCCAAGTCTGGATATCCAGCGCGTAAAAATGTTAAAGGTTTGTTTTAAGTCCCAAAATCTCATAGATTTAGACTTATATGACGTGTATGCAGATTACAAGAACATTAAAAAAGATTTTTTCATCATTCTACTTCGACGTGGAAATTGGTAAAATGTCAAGATCAGGCAGGTGAATATCCTTTTCAAGAAGGAAGGAATAATCATGATTTCAAAGTACGTTGTGGTATGGATTTAGTGTACCCAGCTGATGTTTTGAAAACATCATCCGAATTGGTAGGCTAGCTCATTTTCCTCACAGACGACCCCTGTATATATTGAAATTCCCCGGCCGTCTCAGAAATAATTGGTAAACTTCCACCAAAAACGAAACAAACAAGCAAGCAAATAAAAGAAGTGGTGTACAAGAAAGCAAGATTTTTGGCTGAGATTTGTGGGCTCCTGATTTCAATTCAAGGAGGGATTTCCAGCCAGAACTTAGAGCATCACAAATAAAGCCTAACTTTTGAGATTCAAGGTCATATATATAATAACACTTGGATAAAGGTTATTCGATCTCGGCGTCTATTGCTCTCTACGATTCAACTGTCCATCATCAATCACAGCAGGTGCTATTATCGGGTATCAGCTATGAACACCATTAACTCCTTCAAAAGCCAAAAGGAGGATGATTAATGGGGTTAAATCAAGATAAGGCATTACTTTCACAGAAATGAAAAAGGACGGAAATGACAGCTTGATTGACCTAGCTAGCTAGTGAAACTGTTGGGCCAATAATGGTCGGTTTTCCCTGAAAAATCATGTACATGCTGACGGAACGGAACTAACTGGTTCCGTGGAGATCGGCATTTAGAGTCCGGTTGGCGGGGAGCTTGTGGGGCAAACCCATCTCCGTTTAACTAATCCTTCCTTTGATTGCTGCCTTGCGCTTCGATATGGCCAAGGAATGTTATATTCTTCAAACTTCATTCTTGATTGCAAGTTATTCCATGTACCAAATTAATTATAATAAAAAAAGGTATAATTACATTTCGCACCCTAAATGGATTTTTTTTTTAAAAGAAATCATTTTTTATTTTGCCTTTTTAAGCTTTTATCTTGAACATGTCACACATCACATTTTTATATACCAAGCATTGTCACTTTGCAACTCAAAACTTTTATATTGGACGCATTTTACATTAATTAGTTGTCTACACATCTCAAATCTCCCCAGTTTTGCCAAAAAAAATAGTAAACTAATGAAGGTAAACGTACCAAGATTAATTTCCTTTCTTTTTTTTTTTCTGACGGAGTAGGTGTTCGGATCAATTCTTACGGACCCAACTAATTCCACTCCCTCTTCAAGGTAAACGCTTGCATCAATTCTTAAGACTTTTAAAAGATGACAAGCAGTCACGTGATCTTTTGTTACTTTGACCTCAATGAGAGCCACAAAAAACACAAAGTTTAATCTCAAAATTTAACTTGTGAGTATATTGGGGTAGCATGTTAGAGTTAGGTCTCGATTGGAATTGAGGTGGCTTGCAAGAGAATATTTTTGACGCAAGTAGTGCTTTTAATAAAAGTATTTTTAAATTATCAAAAGTTTTGTTACTTAAGTTATCAAAAATTAGTTACAAAACATCCTAAAAGTGCATGTAGTATTTAAAAGAGATTTTTTTTTTTTTTTAATAAATGCACCGCACCCCAAACGGACCATTAGTCAACTTTAATTATTTTGCGGTGTACCGAAGGGAGGGGACTACTACTTTTGTTTCAATCAAGCCCATGCAATAACAGTATTCCACAGTGCAAACTCTCGATAAATACGAAAAAAATATGGCCAGACCAGCACCTGGAATAGTTGCGAAGAAGGAAAGTATGATGTCAATGGCCCTCAAGAGACAAACTGATGGCTACGATTATATTTTAATGGATCTTTAAGCAGAAATCAGTAGTTAGGTTTTATTAGAAACTCAAATGGTGACGTAACAATAATTAAGTGCTGTTCTAAAGTGTAAAAAGTGCAGACTTAAGCTTCATTGCATGTCAAGAATCCACTAAAACGTTGCTTCAAGAGGTAAATAGTGCTAACCCTAATTACCAACTAAATCTCAAAGTGGGATTGCCTAGTTGGGTGCAATCTGGTGCATTTCAATGACTATATTTATTATCCCGATTGTGGAAAAGCCTCAGTTGATAGGATGGCCTGTCCATGGACTGCAAGAGATGATTGTGTCTATTATACATGGCATCAAACTTTAATATGATGAGATGATAAGTTTTAGGGTTAATCACACTTGAACTTTGGTGGTAATCACACTTTATCAAGCTCAACCTTAAAAATATATGATTTACATGCTATGAAAACTAGTCAAGGTTATAAATATGTAAAATGTTAGTGTAATGATAGTATTGCCTTTTTGTTTGTGAGATTATATATAACTTATTATATTTCCCTTTTATTGTTAAAAAATATACATCTTCTCTATGTTATATACTATACAAAAATATTAAATAGATAAAAGATAAAAATAATTACATTTATTTTATCATTCTCAATTTTTTTCTATTGGATTAATGTTCACTTTTATATATACTTTATTCAATTTATTAGACTTCAAATCAAATAATAAAGATAAATGACACAATAATAATAAATTGAGTTAGCAAAATTTTGCAAATATAATGTAATATTAAAAAGTAATTATTTATTGTATTAGTTTATGTAAACTATTAAAACAATAATATATTATTTTGTTGATTGCCCTTTTATTGTATTAGTTTATGTAATATAAAAAGTAATTATTATTATTATTATAATCTATTTGTTAAATTAGTCAAATATTAAATATTTAACAAAAATTGTTAAAAGGGTTGATACGTCTCATTTTTAAATTTATAGGAGGAAAATAGAGATTGAATCAAATTTCACTAGTTTTTGCCCAGAAAAGGGTAATATTTAAAAATTATAAATAATTTTGGCAACAAAAGGGCAATGTCATCATAACACTCACTTTTTCTTAATGGAGTTCTTCTTTTTTTTTAGTGTAAATAGGAGGTATCAAATTTGAAACCTCTCACAAATGACTGATACTTCCTCTCCAGTCTCCTCTCGTACCATCCAATCCATTCCTCCCCCTATGGAATTAATATTTCTAAAATTAACCAGTCTTCATAGGAGTGAAATATAAATTTTTAAAGTTGAGGCTAAATCCATCCCTCCCCCTACGGAGTTAAGATTTTTAAAATTAACTAGTCTTCATGGGAGTGAAATATAAATTTTTAAAGCTGAGGGTAAAAAAAAGTGTGACCAAGTGTTAAGAGCCCTGTGCTTTAACAACATCGGGAGCGTCCTTGTAACTTGTAAGCTATGTAGCAAATGGCAACATTCTGAAATAGATTGGCCAAATTTACATGGGCTACTCATGGTGATCTCAAAAGTGGTTCCATATCATTTTTGCGGCCCATACTACGGCTAATGCTAACCTAAGCCCACCCAAATTCAATATGCCCGAAATTTCAAGAACTTTCTGCAGGCCTTCATTTTGTTTTTTTTTTGTTTTTTATTTGCCTTTTGGTTTTACCTTCTTCTGAAAAGCTCCGATACGTCGTACTCCGTTCACTGCTGTAGGGAAAAAAGAAAAAATCTCTCCTTCACCTCCGTCGGGCCCGGGCAAAACCCATTACTGGTAATCGGGTATCCTTGCCTTGTAATATTTCTTTATTTTAGTTTGTATTTATATCATTTATTTGTAGTTCGTTTATTTTGTTCTTCGCGTAATGGAGCGCCATTTAATGCAATCTAGCAATGCTAAAAGGCAAAAGCTTTCTGTTTCTTGCAGGCATAATCAATATGATAAAACTATGGTCCTGTGTTGATTTCATTTTTCTATGATTTACTCTTAAAAGCTATCCCCGGTTATTAAGGACTTAAGAGGATGTATGATTTTGCTGATTAATGATTTGTGGTCTAAGATCCAAAATAAATTAGGCTTGTTTCTGGGCTGTAGCTAATTTCTAATTTGTCCGTGTTGTGAATGTTGTTGGCCTGGAGGTTGCCTCTGTATATGTTGCTGGGAGATATGCTCCTGGAAGCAAGTTCTTTACTTTTTTTGGAAAATTTTAAGAGAATGAGATTGGTGAGCGCGACATGGCTAAATGTTTGATAGATGAAGCATATTTTTTAGGTGCAAATCGCAAGGAATTCAGTTGATGAAATAAAAATTTGCATTGGGTTCTGCATTATCTTGTTGAAACCAAATATTCAAGGGTTGAATACCCTCTTGATACTGTACTTTCTTTTGCAGGACTCTCACTTCACTTGGTTGAAGAACGGATAGAGCAAATTTCCATATGTTGAGAACGACTGCTTTACGGAATGTTGTCAAGAATTGTAGATGGATGTATTTTTCAGAAGGAAGATGGGGTAAATACATGGATCATAATCTTTTAATTTACTTCATTATTAAAATTTTATGCTACTTAACTGACAGTAATCTAATTTCACAAACTGGATAGTGGGCACTATGACTCCGAAGAAACAAGCTAATGATGATGCTGGGGAAGGACACATGGTAGAGACTAAGGCTAATCCTGATCCAACTGTTGCTTTCGGCAGACCACCTCCGCTTCCACCTGTTCTTGGACCATTAGTTGCTTTCTCACTGTTGGAGCCATGGTTACAACGGGATGGCGATGATGATTGAAAGTTGAACTAAGGCCTTCCCTTGAGTAAGCTAATGAATTGTGAATAGTTGCTTCAAATGCAAGTTTTGGTTGTCCTCTTTTTGTAGATAAGCCCACTCTGAAATGTGGATGTACATGTTTTCTTGAATGTGAAGTTGAAAAGTTACTGCTCGCAAATAAAACTGTTATGGCATTTACGAGCTAATAATCTTTGCAATGTACTGCAATATCTTGAGTGTGATGCTGATAATGCCGACTGTGAAACTCCACAACTTGAGATACCATGCTATCAGTGGGCTCAGAATGGGCTGTAGAATTATGTTGTAGATCTTTAGCAACAGCGTAAATATAACATGGGGACTTTTTAGGAACCCTGCATGAGCCAGAGCAAGTCAGCTAAATAAAATCTTACAGCAATCCATAATGTGCAAATAAGACAAACGTACTCTCTGCAGCCCCCGGGAACGCATCAAATAATGAAGTGATAATCTTGAATAGACCCTGATTTTCCAGATTAGAACATCAAGTTGTCAGTGAAAGGGGACGGAAGAAAATGAAGGATCAATCTCACATGCACACACAATCCAAAACAATAACAAGAAGAAGAAAACGAAGGATCAATCTTTTGTGCACGCACACTCCAAAATGATAACTAGAAGAAGTAGAATATGCGAATTGACTATTGACTTAATGGTGTATCAGTTTTCTATTATTTCTGGAGTAGGTACAAGGAAGCACCAGTGCCAGGCCTCCAGGTTTGATTGGTGATTCGATAACTGCCTGCACTTTTCTGCACACAGATAAGAATGTCATGTTTGTTTTTAGTTAAATAGGTCTTTGGTTCAAAATTGTATGGAAGCTAGTGGGTTAGTGTACTTGATGACCAACGTTTCCCCATCTCTTGCAAATCCAAAATAGCTGGAGCCTCTTGTAAAAGGGACCTGTTTCTTCTTCCAATCTGCAGTCAACCGGAAATTTTCTTGTTTTAACTTCTCTGGTCATATTTGATTGCAATACTATTCATACTTAGCTGGTAGGAAAAATTCATGCTCGTGACTTGCGAGATGCGATACCTAGGTGCCAATTTACTGCAGCTGTGAGGTCATCCCCTTCACAAATATGCTCTACACTGAACTCCGTGTGGTGGCCCATAGATGTGATTAGTTGCTCAAGAAATTTAATTACCTCCTGCAGTTATTTGCAAAAGCTTATTAAATAACTAAATAAAACGTAAATTTATTCTGTAAACAAAAGTACCAAGTTATACCTGTTTCCCTTCGAATGGTTTAGGGAATGAGTAATCATCAAAGAAACAATCATCAGACAAGAGCTGCTCTAGTTGTTTCAACTTCTTGTCGTTGATACTTTTGTAGAACTGCATAATTGAGTTGGATGTTGCGGGGGTATTAATGCTGATATCAGCACTGTCCGTTGCCAAAGCCACCTGTGATAATGGTTTGCTCTGTACTTTGCCCTTTCTGAACATTAGCTCTCTCGGTCCATTGATCTCGGTATGCTGAAGTTTTAGTGCTCTTTTTGAAAAGACAATGGGTGAGCGCGTTCCCGTTGCTGTGAAACAACCCGGTCGAATGGTTCTTCCAGACATTGTCACAGCCATCGAGAAAGGTCCTCCTAGTTTCGGATCAGTAATAAAATATTTAGCAGTTGTTGCCATCTTAAAGTCTAAGGCTTAGCGTGAAACTAGATACATGGGTTTGGAGAATCTAAGAGAATGAGTGCTGCTGTTTTGCCTTGCGACGGAGAAAAGGCATCATTTCGGGGTCTTCCGTAATCTTTGTTGGTGTTTTGTGGAGTGGCCCGCAATCAAAGAACCAACCTTTTTGAGTATGTTACACTGGAATCAGTTTACCGTCTAGAGCTACAACTCATCTGAGCCAAACTGCGAGCAAATTGGCAGTAACATATAACTTTAATTTCAGCAATGGTTACACGGAAACCTCCAAGAATTTGTCCACTGGCACCAATCCTTTCTTTTTCTCTACTTCATAGTTTTGACTGTGGAATGGACGCTAATTCTTGCTTTGTTAAAATCTCGAATTCTGTCGAAATGCTTTTGTCAATAGTCCAAAGGCTAACGAGATGGATGGCTTTTTACATGCTTCTTTCAAGTAACATGCATAAGCTCAATGACAAAAAGCTTTTTGCTACAATCAAAGAGCTGATGAAAATATAGCACGAAGGAAGTGGTTAAACAGCATGAGCTGCTTTCTAACTAAAGATTAGTTGGTAAAATCTGAACTTGGGGACGCCTTAATTACAGACCACAAGTCCCTGAAATGCCTTTGCTGCTGTTCTTCTCTTGATTGTTCCGCTCTTAGGGACTATTAAGCAAACCTTGTCCTGAACTTCTACTTTTCTCTAGTGCAGCTGCGCAACAGCAGCTTCAGAATCAACTAAAAGCCTTGGCTGAAAGAGTGCAGGCTGTCATTATTGTTGGTTCGGTAGAAACCGTAGCTGATGAACAGACAACGCATTTGTCGGGGCTGCTCCAAGCCCAAGGCAACCAGCCAGCAAGGCTTCTGACTTTCTGCACTAGGTAGTAGCCTTCTAGGCGAGGCGGGGCATTGCCAACTCAAGTGTTTGACCTCGAAACATTCGCCGCAAGCAATTTCACAAAACCTCCTCACCTCGTTTCTTCTCCTTAATCAGTTTCGGCTTTCTTGGTGCCCAAGGTACCATCTTGCTTTATTTAAAGAAGAAGAAAAAAATACTATTTCTTTTTCATAGTGTGGCTGAATAAAGTCGTCTAATTTGTCTCCTATGGGGGCAGAAGAAGCAAAAGGAGGATGTCTTAAACCCGGTGCCGGTTTTGATTTTAGGTGGATTAGTGGATAAACACTAGTGACGTAGCTCATGCAAAATCCTTAACCATTGCCAATTAGTGCAATGTGTCGCACTGTTTACTCCTCGGGAACATCGCAAAACCGCATATAATTACTAGTAGCATTTGTCTTGTAGGCAAATTTTAGGACATGCTAAAGGACCATCGGTGACGACATGGCAAACGTCATCTTTCTTCTGATTATGCATGTCCATATCATACTTTGCTGGCAAAGCTGATGCGCGGTATGGTCAAACTATATTATTGTCTCATGATGTTGCGGTAAGCTATATGAAACGGCATAGTTTTGCCTGTGGGCAGGCACTGTCTGTTACCGCTCCCTACAACCGTCCTCATTGCACTGGAATCAATTAATCCAGCTGTCAGATATCAGAAACCAAAAAAAAAAAAAAAGCAGCCAAATCTTACCAATATGCGATGCTTGATTGATCCATCCCGCAGTTTGCAATCCCGTCCATCCAAAGAAAAACCAGATATTAGGCAACTAATCCTCCTCCTGTGGGTCAACCCCACACGTGTTTGCTTCCCAGAAAGTCTAAACCATGATGAAGGGCACATAATTTTGGTCATCAATCTCATCAAGCAATAATTTAAGTCACCTTAAGCATTTGATCTGCTGCAAGTTGGGGCGCATAGAATCTTGACCGGGCAAATTATCCTGCTGGCATGCCACCCCAAACCCCCGCCTTAAAATAAAAAATAGACTAGTAATATCCAATCTCCTCGATAATCTCATCCCAAGCAACTGCTGCTACACTGCTTCACTTTTCTGCTATTTAAACCACTGACCCTCAGAATGGCTTGAGAAAACAAGACCAGTTGTATAGATCAGCTAATTTTCTCTACAGCTGAAACAAGGATCACGTATCTGCCAATCCACACCTAAGAGTGATCTCATTGAATCTTCAATCAATCATGAATCACAGATTCGGTGCAGTCTCTGCCGTGACAATGGAAAGTTTGAGGAGTGCAAGGCCCTTACCTAGGAGGGGGCAGATAAAATCAAGAATTGCAGCCAATGCTCTTCATTCTATTGCTACGGTGCTGTCAAGGGCCTCATTCCATCACCACTATTCTACAGGAAAAACAAACCAAGAGAGAGTGAAATCATAAGAGCTCGGATGTCACCAGTATTAATCCTGTCTTTTTTGCCATTGATTGTAATTGCAATTTGTAGTGTTATTTACTATCATAGAGGGTGCCATATTACTTTTGTCATAAATATCATTGCCGGTTGCAGCACAAACCACCAGTTATTCAAATTTTCTTTTTTCTTGTTCCTTTTTTGGCTATTCAAACAGCTGGCTTTATGCAGATACCACCGAACAAACCAAACATGAATCTGTAGAAGAACCATATCAAAGCGCTGCAGAGGCAAGGAAACATTTCCAAAGCATATATTTCCGTGTACAATTTCACATATGTTAAAAACCTGTCTGCATACAAGTATACACACATCTTTGTACGGTTGTACATACAACAAATTTCATATGCTCATAACAAGTTCAAACTATACCGAGGCCTTATTCTAAACAGCCTACGAAAAGCTATAAGCAGCTTTCTTCAAAAATGAAAAAGGTAAATATGATAATCTGTTGAAAAAATTCAATGATGATTCCATTTTCCATACTTAGGAAAGTTAAAAGCTGGTCTGGAAAGCAATCCAAAGCCTGCTTTTCCAAAGTAGCTTTTATCAATTTCAAAAGAGCTGCTCTTAGCCTAAATAAGTTCGAGAAGGCGCCCAAAAAATAAAGGAGGTAGCACTGTGCTATCTCATTGCAGGGCTAAAAGTGTGCGCTTATAGCAATATTTTCATTAACATAAGAAAGACCACTCACCTTCTTCAGAGCATCATCAAGGAACCACTGCCACTAATAGTATGAGAGAATATTCAAATCCTGCAAAAGTTAAAGTTTCATTCTCCCCTCCTAGCACCTGCCTTGTAAGTATTGCAGTTTCACACTGGTTTCATGATAGGATGGGATTTGATCAATTGTTAGTGAATCATCTAACTTGAATCCAACTGTAACCAGTCTCCTTAGTAACCACTTTTTCTTCCATTTCCTTCCTCAAATCTACAGCTTCATTCCATATCTCAGCCGAAGCATAGAGATTTGCGAGAAGAATGAATGCAGAATCATTCTCAGGCTGGAGTTCGAGGAGCTTTTTGGCTGCAACTTTTCCTAGATCTATATTATTGTGGATAGTACAAGCTGATAAAAGAATCTGCCATATATGAGCATCAGGGAGAATGGGCATTTCATCAATGATATTCAATGCTTCTTCCAGAAGTCCAACATGACCAAGCAGGTTGACAACACAGGCATAGTGTTCTAACTTTGGGATTATTTTATCAATTTTGAACATGGTATTCAAGTAATAGTGAGCCTCGTTAACTAAACCTGCATGGCAACATGAACTCAGAATTGCAAGATAACTAATCTCATCAGGCTGATTTCCAGATTCCACCATGCCACTGAAGATATCAAGAACTTTGTCGTAGAAGCCACAATGCGCATAACCCATCATCATGGCATTCCAAGCAGCCAAATTATCTTTGCTTGTACGCCTGAAAGCATGCTCGGCATCATCTAAGCTTCCACACTTGCAATAAACGTCTACGATAGCACTTTCCACATAGTAATCCACATCAGCACCCGACTTAAGTGCCAAAGAATGAATAGCCCTCCCTTGTTCCATTTCCGTCAGAAGTCCACAAGCTTTGAGAACTAAACTAAAAGTCACATTATCAACTTCAGCGGATGAGCTCCATCTTGTTTGAAATAATTCTAGAATCTCGCTGTAATTACCAGCATGACCCAATGCACTTAACATAGCATTCAAAAGTTTCACATCCACTACATCAATCTCGTCAAACACCCTCCTAGAATGATAGATTCCATTGCATTTTCCATAAGAATTCAAGAGACAAGACAGCATGGAATCATCTGACATAGATCCCCATTTGATCAGAAATGAATGGATCTGCATTGCCAATCCCAAGGAGTTTGAACCAGAGAGAACGTCAAGAATGCTTGCAATAGTATATTCGCTAGGGCCCAAGGCAAGTTTACGCATCTGAGAGAACAAAGAAATAACTTTACCAGTGACTCCATTATCTGCATAAGCAGTAATCAAAGCATTCCAAGAAACAGAATCTTTAGCAATCATCTCATTAAAAACACATTCAGCATTTAACACTTCGCCAACCTTCCCATACATGGAAATCAAGGCGTTGCACACAGAGACCACAGACTGATAACCATCCTTGTGACAGAATGCATGAACCTGCTTTCCTAACCTTTGCATTTTTAATCCTTCAATTCTTGATAGAGCATTAACTAATGTATATTCATTCACTTCTAAGTTTCCCGAAATGCAAAACCGGAACACCTCAAAAGCTTCCAGTCCATTATAAGCTATCCCAATCCTCTGTGTCCAAGACACAGCATCTCGTTCCGGAATTTCTTCAAACACTTTAATTGCATCAACCGTCCACCCAAACCTACCATACATACCCATAATTGCATTGCTCAAACAGATTGAGATCCCATTTAAGAATCCAATCTTTTGACTAAACCCATGTATTTGCTCCCCTTCTTTCACCTCCAAAACTCCACCAAGCATGGTAGTCAGAGTAAACTCATTCGTTTCCAAACCCAATCCTCTCATTTCCTTAAAAACATCCTTAGCCTTATCAAACTCATTGTTCCAGACATAACCATTAATCATCGAAGTCCAGACCACAGAATCCAAACACCTATTATCCTGAAAACACACTTCAGCACTAGTCAAAAGCCCATTTTTTGAATAATTTTCAATCAGCCCACTTATCAAGAACGCATTTTTAACAAACCCCAGTTTAACTGAAACACCATGAGCCATCCCATTGTGGTTAATTTCAACACAAGCCTTTATTAAAGAACTTAAACTATAGGCATCAGGCTTGAGGCCCTGTTGCCTCAACTGGTTAAAGACCAGAAATACAGGGTCGGGTTGGCTGAAACGGGCCAACCCAGAAAGGATAGAGTTGTAAACTACGACGTCAGGGAAGACGGTGTCATTGAGGAGGTTGATGGCGCGCGGGAAGAATGAAGTGGCGGTGGGGAGTGTGATAGAGGAATGGGAGATGAGAGAAGCGGAGAGAAAGGGGTGGAGAGTGAAACCTGATTTGATGAAGAGAGAATAAAGGGAGTCCGTGATGGTGAGATTTGGAGTGGGGAGTGAGGAGGAGGCTTTCAGGGCCTGCGGAAAGAGGTTTTGGCGGAGGAAAGATTTGATGGCGGTGAAGGCGGGGGGAATACTTTTGGCGGTGAGTTTCTTCATTCATGATTAGTTTTGGCGGGGGTCCGGGACTTGGACTCTGTAGGTTAGCTAAAACCAATCACTATCTAATAGTATCTACCACCTGTTGGCCTTGCTTGGCCGGAGCCTGGGTTTCTGCAATTCTACAATCAGCCGTTTATTATAACCTATCCGAAAACCATTTATCCCCTGTAAACCAATTCACCCATTTCCAATCAATCAAATTAAGCATTGGACGCCAATTTGAGAACCAGTCTTGTACCCCAAAAACTAAAAAGAAAGAAAAAGGAAATCTCGATTACCGATCAGTGAAATACTCTTATTAGGTAAATGCACAAAGTATTTAGAGTTGTCAAAAAAAAAAAAACATTTTCTTGAAAAATAGCTTCATCCAAACAAATGATTTTTTTTTTTTGTTCTTTTACTCAGGCTTGTGTTTTCTGAGCTGAGTTCCAGTATGTTTCACATTTTGCTCACATAATATTTTTAAAACTTACAAAAATGTGATTCAAATTTTGTTTGTCAAGATTTAAGCTTTATCCGAGCTCATCAATCTTTACATCACGTATCCTACAAGATAATAATGATTAGAATAGAAGAGAAATAATAGACAGTGTGTTTGGATAGGAGATTATTTGCGATAATTTTTTAAAAAAATACTACAACACTTTTTTGATGTGATGTATGTGAAATAAGAAAATAATTTAAAAATATTATTGATGATACAAATAAATCAGCGGGTGTATAAATAAAATATAAATAATGTGTAAACCAAACACTCTCGTAATATTATAACGTATAGGAGGAAGTGCATTCAGTGCCCATAAAAAAAATAGAATTTAACTTTTTCTTTTTACTTATTTACGTAATAAGCCAGCCACATTTTCAACCATATTTTTCGTGTATAATAACAAACTTCAAATCGCTCAACCATCTCCTTGTATTGGTAACGACAAGAATAAACACTACTATTGCTGATAATCAAAGGGAAAGATCTATCCTTGATGCCCTCTTGATGAAACTTGAGAGTTTTTTTTTTTTTTTTTTTTTGAGATAATTAGAGCATGGGCTTAAGAGGAATGACAAGACTATATAATTTGCGATTGCGTGATGATGGTACATTGGAAGTATTTTGGGGCTAGGATCAGTCCAGAACAGTCCAATTGGCTATCCGGGCTTTAAACAGAAAAAGTATTGGCACTTTTTTGTCGGAGTACTATACTTTTTGGGCCGGAGTTTGATGGAATCGAGATTCCTTGAAAAATAAATACTACTACTCTCCCTCTAATTGGTTGTAGTATACTATTTTAAAAGGCGGTTTTGAACTAATTTCATTGCAAAATATGCATATAAAAATGCTTTTAGTTTTCAATAAGTCATTAAAGTCTCGGAGAAAATACAAGTGTTTAATCGTTAGCTAATCATCGATCTCTGGGGTATGGATTTCCAGGGAAATTAGAGAAGTAAAAAAAAAAAAAAAAGTTTTAAGAATTTACAGAACATTTTTCATTTAAGGATATTTTAGCACGTAAGCAGATAAACCATTGGATATCCTATCACTATAACTATTGTGAAACAAATATGAGAAGGTTATTGGCTTTTAATAACAGGAATTTATGGTAGTATTCTATGTCTGGCATCGTATGTTTTACGGTAACATTTTAAAATAAAGGTAATGTGAAACAAACGAGTAGCCCGCAAAGTATACGTCAATCCCTGGTGGGTTTCTATGGACCAAAACTAGAACTCTCCGCAGTTTCCTCGCCAACTTTCTAGTCTTGCCTGGAATCCACAATCATCGGTTGCTTTCATAAATGTGCTCGGACGGGAAATACTAGTGGTTTAACAAATCACCGAATCAGTCCAAAGCGACGTACCTTAGATCGATCAAGCGATGCAGCAAGCAGTATTAGACCATCATTTTCAAACCAGGTCAACGGTTAGTTGATGGTGTCTGTGAATTTTGATCTCCGAGGCTAATTTACTCGGACGCTGAGCCCCCACCCCCTTTTTTTTTTTTTTTTTTTTTTTTTTTGAGTCCTTTCTTCTTTGCTTATTACTATGATCATTTATTTAACCTAAACTGCTCATCTCGTTTTTCTTTTCCGTATGTTCCAAATTACAGTTCATATTTCAATTGAAAAATACATTCACAAACTTTTAACTATTTTAAAATACCCTTATTTTGATATACTTCGTTAGTGTAACCTATCTTATCCAACGATTACTGTGCATTGAACGGTGCAACTTTCATCAATATTTTTACTGTAATTAATGTAAAAGTATAGGTTCCGTTTGGATTGATCATTTTTTCAAAAATAAATTTTTTTAAACACAATACTACAGTAATATACAATAACTCAAAAAATATCTTATCCGGACAATATATCAAATATTTTAAAAAAAATTTATAGCCATATACACTGTTACAGTAAAATTTTTCAAAAACACCCGAAAAAACAGTTAATCCAAACGGAGCCTGTAAAGATTGGTCATACTCCTAATATAAACGTCCAGTCTATCAAAAAAAATTCTCAACAAATTTATCCAAACATTCAAAACTATAAGCAAACCCTCCAGTCTAGATACACAGGCAAAAGAGGTGCTTCAATTAAATTTGACCTAGCATTAAGTATCATTTAAATGTCAAGATTGTTTAATGCACGTGTTCAAGGTTAACAGAGTAGTAGGATCATCTTCAAGTTCACTACAAATTAATTTTTGTCACGCGTTCTTTCATTGACAAATACTACTACTAGTCAAATACTCCTGCTCGTAGAAAAGATGCGGGCTTTCGTATTCACACGCGTGAATCAATTCTCTATGTCGAGGCCAGAAAGAGTAGTAGTATGAATACCAATATGGTGTTTGTACTTTGGCCTAGCGTAAATTATGCTGATAGGTCTACGTTAATGCAGACTAGAACTAAGATTATATCTGTCTCGCGTCATTATTAGCCTCTCTCTCTCTCTCTCTTTCAAGTGAGCTATCCATCCCAAACCGGATCAACACGTTAGGCGTCCACACTCTACCGCCCATGGTCCACCATAGTCCAGTACATCACCATGCGGTCTGTTTCCCTTTTTCTCTTTTAAGACCGATAATTAGGAGGATTGGACCGTCGTTTTATGTTTGTATAAAAGCATTGAGGATTTTATTTTTATTTTTTAAACTCAAAAGTCCGATAGTGCTCCCCAATGAACCCCACTATTTAACTTTTTTTTTTTTTTTTTTGGTTGGTTTTTCGTTTTATTGAATTACAAAACATATCTATCTATATGCTAGTAGTCCAAAAGAAACTTTGGCGATAAATGAGAGTGTAGTGTATGGCCTACTTTTACTGGATATACTAACATCAATCCTGTCCCATCAATTGAGTAGGGTGAGCTCTTCATGTCTATGCACGCAGAATTAAGGAGGACTCACTTATCAGTTTGGATTGTTATTTTTAAAAGTTTTTGTTAAAAAATATACTAGAGAATGAATAATTTGGCGTTACGCTGCAGTTTACAAACGCCTCAAATGTCCTTTGCCGTAGATGGACTTGAAAGAAACCATCGAACACGACCACGTAGAAGAAAACACACATAAGAAGCTCAGATGATACCTCGCTCCTTGGGTCTTTTTACCTGAGGTCATCAGGTCGACCTTCGATGTCTGCCATGTGGTGTGGTGCATCCTTAGAACAGACTTTGCGCTACTGCACGGAATTAGTCTGGCATAAGCCTGTGCCAGCCAAAAAAAAAACACACACTAGAAGGCAAGCCCATTTCCCTTGTCTTATGCGAGTAATAAATGTGCGATTTTCACCGTTCCAATCCCATCTCCATCTCCATGGACAATTTTAAAATCAGTATGGGCTTTGCCATGTGTATTTTAAAAAAAATATATAGATATACTTGCGCGAGATTTTTTAGTGTATAGGAGCACGGGGCAAACAAAGCATACATTAGTATTCCTACATTTTCTCAGTATTAGTGTATTGTAGGGAAGAGGGAATAAGTGGTGGGTATGGTATGGGAAAGGAATCGTCGTAGTGGTAGTAGTAGTAGTTAGTATAGGGCAGGGATAGTGAATCCCTGGCGATTCACAGCTCTCATCGAAGTATTTGATAAGGTGCTGCCCCCGTGCACTGCAGCTCCCATCCGGGAGGGACACTCTGCTGCAACCTGGCACCATTGCATGCTTTCTTCTTCCATTCGGGATCCCCTTCAACCCTCTTCTCTCCTCTTTCCTCTACCCCTTCCTTCTACCGCCTTCTCCTTTTTCTCCCGGCGGTGTCCTTTATAAGTTATCACCTTTTGTTTCCACAGATCTAATGTGCCTGCCCCCCAAATCTTCCCACAACCATGGCAAAATATCATCCTCTTAAATAACCCGGTACGGGGTCCTCAATCTTTGCTAAAACTTCCCACCAAGGCTGAGGAAAATCACCGCCAGCTGATTTTATCGTTGATATTTCTTTCTCTTCATTGCGGGGCATATTTTTTTGGCTAGTGTATTATTAGTATTAATATATTGCGGTTGTTTTGTTGTAATTGTTTGTCTTTTTGGGAGTTCTTGAGCAAGACAATGAAAGGAAACCAGAAGGATCCGGAGAAATTCATCTGGGATCAGATGAGAAGTCCCTCCGGGACGCCCATTGGAGTCACCGGCTCCCACAATCGAGCTTTACCGAAGTTTATGGTTTGGCTGATTCTCTTTGTCTCTGCCACCTATGTTGTTTATACTTTGAAGCTTCTCAACAACTCTCGTTCTTGCGACGACGATTTTCTCCCAACCCACCACCGTAGTTTGTCCATCGCCTCTGGGCGCAACACTTCCTCTCTAGTCTTCAATACTTTCAATAACAAAAACGAAACATTGCCCCCGAAAGAAGAAAAAACCGGATTAGACCACATAGTTTTCGGCATTGCTGCTTCTGCTAAGTTATGGGATAAGAGAAAAAACTACATTAAACTCTGGTGGAAGGGGGAGAAAATGAGGGGCATTGTTTGGCTTGACAATCCCGTCAAATCCCGGGAAGAGGAAAGCGATACTCTTCCGGAGCTAAGAATTTCAGGGGACACTTCGAAATTTGCTTATACTAACCGGCAGGGCCACCGGTCAGCGATTCGGATCTCCCGGATTGTTTCGGAGACGTTGAGGTTGGGGATGGAAAATGTGAGGTGGTTTGTGATGGGAGATGATGACACTGTTTTTGTTACCGAGAATTTAGTGAGGGTTCTGAATAAGTATGATCACAATCAATATTATTATATTGGTAGTTTGAGCGAGTCTCATTTGCAGAATATTTATTTTTCTTATGGGATGGCATATGGGGGTGGTGGATTTGCTATTAGTTACCCTTTGGCTAAGGCTCTTGAGAAAATGCAAGATAGTTGTATTCAGAGGTACCCTGGATTGTATGGTTCTGATGACAGAATGCAAGCTTGTATGGCTGAACTCGGTGTACCACTCACCAAAGAACTCGGTTTTCACCAGGTCAGTCTTTTTTCCAATTTTCGGTCTCCTTGCCGACGGTGCATATGCTGAAAAGTGCCATTAATGGAGTATAATTGCAGTGCAGTAAATCTCGGTTTTATCTACGCCTACATTTCGGTTTCCACCTTGGCAACAGCCCAATAGTTATTTAGTACAGGGCTTAAAGCCTTAAATAGCAATACTATCTAGAATGGATTTTGTCGTACAATATCTAAAGTAAACTATAGCATTTAAGTTGTGTTATTATGTTTAATCAGTTCCAGCCACTTGTTTTATTCTAGTAGGATTAGTAAACCTTGTAGCATTAGTCTAGACGAAGAGTTGCAGTTCCTCCCCACCCCATCCAGAGTCCTAAAAGGGGAAAAACATAAAAGGAGAAGCTTGTATAGAATTAGTTGCACTAGCAAAATAAAAGTTTACTTTTACTCTGTTTCTACACTAAGATTTTATGATAAATGTTGCTGGTTCATAGCTAGAATTACTACGCTTTAAATGGTAGGTTTCTAACCTAAACTGTAAAATACAGAAGTTCTTTTGGGACAGTTTAGGTTAATGTGTTCATTGTGTAATCTGACAATTGTGCTTAGCGTGAGGTTGTTGGCTATTTTGGGTAGACTAAGAGCGTTTTTCCTTTTTCAAGAATAATTTGGTGGCACAATAGTCCCCAGGCCATGCGCCATGTGGTTCAAATACAGCTTAAAGTTTGGCATGGAGTGTGAATGGTTTTAATTTATTTTTGCTGCTCACCAAACCAGTTGTCAATCAGTTCTAACACCAAATTTCTCCTTGTGCGGTGGCTGATTCAGTACGATGTGTATGGGAACTTGTTTGGTCTATTAGCTGCACACCCAGTGGCTCCATTTGTGACATTACACCATCTTGATGTCGTGGAGCCGATCTTCCCTAATGTGACTCGAGTTCAAGCTCTTCAGAGACTCTTAGTTCCTATGAAGCTTGACTCAGCCGGTTTAATGCAACAATCCATTTGTTATGACAGCCGTAGAAGTTGGACAGTGTCAGTGTCCTGGGGATTTGCCATTCAAATATTTCGTGGTGTATTATCTCCTCGAGAGATAGAAATGCCATCAAGGACTTTCTTGAATTGGTACAGGAGAGCAGATTATACAGCTTACGCCTTTAACACCAGGCCTGTTATGAGGAACCCATGTCAAAAGCCGTTCGTGTTTTATTTATCTAGGGCTAGAATTGATTCTTCCAGAAATTTAACAATTACCGAGTATGTTAAGCATCGCGTTCCTCATCCAGCTTGCAAATGGAAGATGGCGGATCCTGCTCAACTTGACAAAGTAGAGGTTTATAAGAAGCCCGATCCAGAACTATGGAACAGGGTAAGCAACTCTTCTTGAAAATTAACATTTTAGTTTCCAAAGCGTATGCTGCTGGAGAAATCATCTATTAGAATTTTGTATTTCAAAAAACATATTTTGGACATAATGAAGATCGGCTTAGGCAATCCTGTGAATGCTCATTTAACCCATTTGGCCATGTCAACATTCCACTCGTTACATAAGTAACAGGAAATTCAACTCTTACTTGTTGAACCATGGCAGAAAGTGGGACAGTTTGGTTTTTTTTTTTTTTTTTCCTCTTCAACTGCTACATTTTGTTCTCTCTAACCCCTCTTGTGAATTGTATTGTGGCAGTCTCCAAGGAGAAACTGTTGCAGAATCTTGGACTCCAAGAAGAAAAGCCTGGCTGTAGAAGTAGGTGTATGTAGAGAAGGGGAGATAAGTGAGATACAGTAACCGTGAAATTCATGAGCTATTTTTGGTTTTGTTTCTCTCCCTATTTCCACTTGTACCAACTTTTTTGCAGTTCAATTTGTAGTTTTATATCTTTATTTGTTAAGTTAAGGCCGTCACTATTGTTGGAAGGTCTTTCCAAGTTCATCGGCATAGTAGGAGTTTAGGAAAATTGTTGAGGGAAGAGGCAGGGAAGGAGGATTTTACTGTAAAAATGTTTGTAGCTGTACGCGTTGGACATTGATGTGATTATTGAATCCAATGTAGTTTTTGATGTCACCCGAAACATTGAGGGGCTTCGTGGAGTTGATAACAGAATCAAATGTTATTTAGAGTTGGTTTATACACTGCTGATGAAAGATTCATTCATTCTGTTCTTCCTATGGTGGTGGCATTTTTTTCTTTTAAGGTCAAAAAGGCACACTTGTGAACGAAGGAGCATGGTAGCATAGCTTATGCCGTAAACCATGCGAACCATGCTGCTTAAAGTTAAGAGCATTGATTATTTTTTGCTTTGATAGTTGTGAGTGTCAACACAACAGTGAGATGGAGGAGAGCAGGTTGACCTTGTGATCAATGGCAAAGATTGCTTTGCTTCGAGGCCCCGCCCTTTCTTGAGAATGCTTTAAGCTTTCCTGGCAAGGGTTGGTGCCGGTGGTTGTCCTGTAACTTCATAATCATTTCCGAATATAGAGGTAGTTCTTCATGTCTAAAAGTGCATGCAGTAATATTTTTGTTCAAGATTAGCCAAGAAGATCATCCAGTGGACCGTGAAAACACATTTTTGCATGTGAAATTCTAAATTATGCTGTCGTGGACCCTAAGATTATATGGTACAACAATTTCATCAATCAACTTTTGCCTTTAGGGATAACCTGTGTTGCTATTAAAAATTTGGTGTAATCAAAGCATAAAAAGGATTATTATGACCGACCGCTAACAACAAGTTTTTTGTAGGCAAATCCAAATTCAGTGCAAGACTGCAAAGGCAAACAAAATTTGACGATTAAAAAAAGCTATTTAGGCAAATCCCATGGGAGTATCTTGCAAGTGCGAACATCAATTTCTTGGGCAGTAAATGTCTTCGCCAGATTTCTCCTTCACCTACAGTAGAAGAAATGTGTGGACTGAGGCAGGTCGGAACGAGCAACAGATCACAGTAGTAAAATAACAATATGCAATCTCGTCCACTATTGCTCATATTGATGTTACCCCATCCCGAAAGGTGGGAAACCACCTGTCACTTTGTTTGACTTGGAAATTTGTACAATTTTTTTTTGAAATATTTTATTAATATATTTTTTAATCACATTTTAATCTTTTTTTTGAATGTTTTAAGTAGATTTTGTGATGAATTTTGGTTAGGATTAATCTTTTATACACTGACAGTATATACAATTTCATTGTTAGATGCATGACACATAATTCAAATTTGAATTTGAAACTCAAATTTTACATATGTGTCTCGTATATTCAACTGTAACGGTGTATATATCATCAGTGTGTATATAAGATTTACTCTTTTTGTTAATATAACTTTCTTTTCTTTTTTATTTTCTATGGAAAGGCGGACAGCCATCTCAAATTTTTGTTAATGCAAGCTTTCTTTCTGAGGACAGGACTTGGGAAAGCGTACTTGATAACACACCACCCCACTTCTCCGCCCCCACCACCGGCAATGCAAAAAGAACTACTCCTATTAGATTACCGAAAAGGTTGAGGAGCACTGAAAATGCTATCATTTCGATCAAGGAGTACAACTACTTTATAGTGGTGATGTTGGTTTGACAAAACTAAAAGAAAAGAACTATACTATTTTATTTTTTTACTTAAAAAACATTTTTCAAACTTTTCAAGAAAACCAAAAAAGGAAAGGAAAGTGTTTGAGAATTGAATCACGGGCGGGCGGGCCTTATAGTCATCTAATTAATGTCTCTATAGTTTATTCTACAGTGATAAATATCAGTTTGTTTAGGTCTTATTAAGAAAGCGATTTAAGATTAGAGTTTCAAGAATCAGAAGTTCTCGGAATTTAGGGGGTGCTTGGTTTGAGGGTATAGGAATCAAGAATTGGATTGAGTCCCAAAATTGTTACTTGGCTAATGGGTATGGGTTTTGAAATATTGGAATGAATCATGAAAAATCAGCCACTCTCAATCTCCAAGTAGATTGGGGGGTTTTGATGAATCCCACATTTGATTCCAAAATCTTTAAAAAAAATTTTATTTTTTGAATTTTTTAAAAATATATACGGGCTCTGTTTCTATATATTAATATTTATTTATTAAAATATATAATATTTTTTATTTCAATTTTGTTTTTTAATATGTATATTAATATATATTTAATATACATATATAAAAAATATATATAAATATAACTATTAATATAATTTATATATAAATATATATTAATATACATATTATAGAACAAAATTTAAATATATATTTAAATAAATATATTTATAAATACATATAAATATATTTTAAACAAATTATTAATATTTATATATAAATATATATATATTTATTTCAATTGATATAATATACATATTAATATTAATATACATAATTGAAATATACATATTAATATATGTTAATATACATATTATAAAACAAAATTGAACTAAATATATTTATTAATTTATATAAATATAAATAAATAAATAAATTTATATAAATAAATAAATGAATATATTTATATAAATATATATAAATAAATATATTTATATATTTATATATTTATATTTATTTATAAGTATGTATAAATATATAATATTTATTTCAATTGACATAATCGATATAATATACATATTAATATACATAATTGAAATATACATATTATAAAACAAAATTAAATAAATATATTTATAAAATTATATAAATATATATAAATATATTTTAAACAAAATATTTATATTTATATTTGAATATATATATATATATATATATATATATGGTAGATGGGTATGTGGGATAAGCATTTGAACGAGGAAGAAAAAAGATATAAAAGAAAAAAGAAATTAAAGGTAAAAAATTGATTATTAAATTTGATACACATTCCAAAACCCATACTAAGTTTTTTTTGTATGATTCCAATTACAATTCCAATTCCTAAGCTTGAACCAAGCACCCCCTCAAATCTCCCTCTCTCCTTCCTAGCTTTTTAAATCCTCCATCCCCTACCAGGAAAAAACAATTCAAGAGAATAAGAAAGCGACTTAAAAACTAATGACTAGGAGAGCAGTGATGAATGCGACTCGGGAGACAAAAATCGATGTCTCAATTAAAAAAGCAGGAGAGACCACTACGGGTCTCTACTTCCTGCTCCTCTGTCCACTTCATTGACGATCATTGTACCCGTTAGGCTATTATCGACAAATATACAGAGGAATTAACCATTGCAGCTGCGATCGCTCATTGGAGGTGGAGCCGACAAACGGAGATGGGTCTCTCAGGTTTCGTGCTACTGGTTGTATAATTGTACTCTGCCGGTCTGGACTTCTAGTGCCTTGTGTTGGAGCTTTCTGGGACTGGTAATATCTACAGCCTGGCCCCTTGGAAAAACACGAAGGAAGAACTGACTGATCCAACAAACAAGTTTAGATTCTTGAAAAAAAAAAACAAGAAGTCTATTTTGAGGGTTCTAATTTATTTATTGTAGAGTTGAAGCAAAACCCATTAGCTCCAACTTCTTCTTCTTTTAATTTTTTCAAAGTTCGAGAAACATCTTCCAAACATTCTAACATTATTGCAGATAAAATTTTGTCCAGTTTCGCTGATAATTATTGATTCGACTTTCAAACTCTTTACATTTTCTTTCCCTCTTATAAAACTTAATTAGATTGTGTTTGAATTACACTTTTCTAGATTTTTTACAGAAAAATTATTGTAACGATTTGATATATGTGATGTAAAAAAGTGATTGAAAAATGTGTTCACGGACAAAATAGCAATGAAAATTGTTGTCCAAACAAGGTCGAAGTCTTCTCTTAAATAGAAAAGAACCCTTTTTTTGTTTTCTCAAAAATCATTTAGAGAAAAGAAAATCTGAGACAAAGAGATGTGATGCCATTAGCCTAGCTTATTTTGCTTGAAACAATGCAATATTATGACAAAGAAACACACACACACACACACACACACACACACACATATATATATATATATATATATATATATATATATATATATATATATATTTTGGCAGTAGTTATACAATATTGCAATTGTTGTGAATTGAGTTATTCAATAATTGTGTCTTCGTCTCTCTTCATCATGAATCACCAGCCCATGTTGGAGCGTGGTAGAAACTTTTGGGTATGAGATCATTTTTCAAATCAAAAGGATAAAAGAAAAAGAAAATGAAAAAGAGCACCGACATTGGTACGGACTCAAAAATCCAGTGAAACCAATAGTTCTAAATCGGGCATGTGGTAAGTAGGCTAGCTGCCCCCAAGAAAAAGGCCACCTTCCTTCCCTTCCTAGTTCCTACTCTATTTCAACTTTACTTGTCCTCTTTCTCTTTTTCTTTTTGTGATAAATCTGAGCTAACTTTTCTCCGAGGGTTAAAAAAAAAAAAAGAGACGAGTTGAAGTCAAATCATTTTCTTCCTTTCAATCATATAGGAAAAGAAATAAAAACTTTTTCCAGTTGTAACACTATTGAAATAATAAGAATTTTTTTTTATATAAATGAAAAATTTTGAATTTAAAATTTTATGCTTACAATCTTTTTTTCGGCACAATTGAAATAATATAAGAGATAGCAGCACTCTTTCCAAGAAGGTCCGTCTAATTTCAGCCCACGGCCGACACTCCACATTGAAAGGGCTTTTCGTAATAAAAATAATACCTATTTTTGCAGCTTCTTTTGCACCTCAAAATGTTCAAAATAGAGGTGTTGTGCCTCAATTCAATCGGGTCTAATGCATTAATTACTGGAGCATCAAATACAAAAATGGAAAATCAATTTTAGCAAGTTCTCAAGAGTCGACCCGGATGGAATCCATGGGCCACAATCGCTTGAATACAACTACCTGCAGCCTGGGAACCCTGGAATGTCTGGAATAGAAGACAGTCAGGCCCACCACCTTGTCTTGATTGGGCCGATTTTATTTCCTTTCAAATCCCAGGAGTCATTAATCCCAAAAAAAAAAAAACAAAAAAAAAGGGCCTGATTTCAGTCACGGCAAAACTACGCCACCAGAGTTACGTGAAAAATCAACAACCTCACAAGTCAAACTTCCATCATCCAATCTCCCTGAAAGGGAAACATCGGCAGTTTTCTACGTCTCCCTCACATATTGACCCCCCCAGTGTAGGGTGCGATCATCCGGAGGTTCGTGTGAAATAATTTATCAATTTTGAAAGCTCAAAGGGGATAATAAATGCAGCAGTGTTTATATAGAGAAGCGAAGCCCAAAATTTCATCCTATTTTCGAAATTCAGCTAGAACGATAACAAACTCAGTTCAGTAGCAAAAACATTCTAGTGCTGTGAAAAAGAATGTGCATGTTTCAATTTTTCTTTTTTTTTTTTTCTGGAATGCCCCATGGTTTTTTTTTTTGGGTGTTGGGGGGAGGGGTGACCATGAAGGGAAAAAAAAGAAAAAGTTAACAAGGAAAAAAAAAGGCCGAGTTCCATCAATCATCAAAGGAAAAAAAAAAAGGCCGAGTTCCATCACATTCCACCAAAGATATACAAGTAGTCCAAATGACATCCCTGTGAAAGAGTCAGAGAGGGGGAGACTAAAAAACAACCTAAAACCGAAATGCGAGAGAACCATGATCAATCTTCTTCATCTTCAGGAAGTCCTGGATCATCCCCAATGTCTTCAAGCAGTTTTTCAACATCCTCACCCAATTCCATTAATCTTGCACTAAGTCTCTCTACCTTGCTCTGCTCCTGTCCAAGACAGACGAACAAATCGTTTAATTCAGCTTCACTCTCCTTTTGAGCTTCCTCTCTAGCTTCTGCTTTCAGTGTCTCCACATCTGGGATGGGGACAGCTCCACCACTACTTGGAGCTTTTACTTCCTTCTCCAAATGGAAGTTTGTCTGCTCCAAGCTGTTGTATGCATCGGATAAGCTTTTCAGATCGGCTTCCATCTTACCAGCTAAATTTCGGTACATGGAAGCCTCAGACTCAATCTTGGTTTTCTCTGCCTTGAGCATCTCAAGTCGTTGAGAAGCCTCATGAAGGTCTCTTCTAAGTGCCTCAACTTGGACTCTTTCTGCTCCTGCACTAGGTCTACGCTCAAGCTCTGATGAGCCATCCCCACCTGTCCTTGCAAGATCCTCCGCCAAAGTTGCATTTCGACTTAGAAGGTCCTATTTGTCAAGTAGCAGCAAAAAATGAAATCATGTAAGACAGACAGGTGCATGTGGTCGTGCTCACATAATAATGCCGCAAGATGGCCAAGTTGGCTGCAAAAGCCAAACATTGCGTTGCATTTGATTTTCTAGTTTGATTAGACAAATACAAGGACTACCATTGCCTCAAAATTAAATGTCAAGCAAAGGTCTGATATCATCCTGCTTCCAAGAAATCAGATGCTTATGGAAACTGCAACTACATTTAATCGAGCTATATTCCCATAATCTTGATGAAATTGGCGGTTCTCATACTTAGTGGACAAGAAGCCTTAAATTAGAATACAATGAAACGAGAGATTCACAAAAATATACCTGTATCTCGAGGCATTGTTTCTCAACAAATGTCTTTAGCCGCTTAATATAGTCACCATTAGCTTCTCCATTTCTCTGCTCTAGTTCAGCTGGCACCACTGCCACCTGGCTCTTTGGATGGCTGTAGATTTCTACAGTCTTTTCTCTGATTTCACCCTCCAAATGCTTCAGAAAGTTGACAAACTGAGAATCAAATGTAGAAACCAGCATAGCATGATCATTTTTCAGATCAATTGCCTCATTTTCATCAACATCTTCAATCTCTGCCATGCTAGCAGCACTAGATCTGGTTAACTGTTTGCGGGACAGGGTTGGCTTGGCAGATGTAAACAATAGGCTTTTCTGCATTTCGTCAAATTTAAGAAAATATGATGTTAACCCAATTTTCTGGCTTACGGCATCAGCTATGCTCAAAGCATCCCTTCCACTATCATTAGATTTATTGAATATTACACATTCCCCCAAGAGCACTGCAGCCAATCCCCTAACACAGACAGTCATGGCCGGATTTGAAACCAACTCAAGCAAATAGGTTAGATGAGGGCGTGAATCAAGGAAGTACTGCACTGCATTTGGACAACTAGAGAGCCAAATAACTAGTAGCTTCAAGATAAATGGTTGGACATAGGCATTGCCAGATCCACTTGATTTTCCATCGTTACCATTCATAGAAGAGGAAAGAGCAAGGTACTTCACCATACGGTGCATCAAAGGCTCGGGACCTCCTAATGAGGGCATTGGAGCTTCAAGTTTAATTTTAAGGACCTGCACCAAATGATATATCAAAGAGTATGCAAAACAACCATAAGACTTGGCCAACTTCCACAACTGTACTCAAAGCCAATACTCTCAATCTTTATTTGCTTCTAAAAAATAAAATGTAGCTTTTTGGACAAAGGGCATCAAGAATTCACATGGAAAGTTGTAATTGCATACCCTTTCTTTGCATTCCATATTATCCTTGAGGACATGAGAAAGCACACTAGCAGCTCTGCAGCAAGTCTGCATTTCAAATATAGTATAAATGGTTTTACATGTTGAGCAACAAGGACCACAGAACCAATGTACGAAAGGTATGAAAACTTATTCAAGATATGATTCAGATACTGAGACGACTAAATCAAGAGGAGGACAAAAATAGTTTAGATGGCTATGAACAGTTTTCATCGTCAGGACCTCTAGAATTAGAAACAAAAGTAGTTTAGATGGCTCTGGAACAGTGTTCATCGTCAGGACCTCTAGAAACAAAATACACAATGAAATGCATTTCTACAACTGATCTTTTTCTTTTATCGGCTTCTTTAATCATCCCCAAACTGTTCCTTGTCATGTAGAGCACACAGGTCAATCTAGACACAAAAAAACAAAAAACTGACAAAATAAAAGTACACTATAAAAAGCAACAAGCATAATGTCTTCTACTTAGAAACTTGGCATAGCTCTGTCATAAAAGTCAAAACCCAAACCTGGTTAACAACATATTTACTAGAATTCATCATATTCGTGAACTGTATAAAATCTAAGGTCAGATTTCAACATTAAATTTGCAAAAGTAAAAAAGTTCACACGATTTCCCTATTTTTAACTTCCAAATGGAAATGGATTCTCAAAGTCAGATTACAGCCCAACGGACAACCTACATATAGGAACATCAAGAAACACAAAATTTATATTAAGTGGAATGATTCATGAAAAGAAATTTCATCTGTCTCTCTCCCACCTATCAATGCTCTGCAATAATGAGCTTACAGTTTCAAATTCATAGCAAACTAATGGACATGCCAGTGTAACCCCAAAATAATAAAAAATAAAAAAATAACAACAACAACAACAACTTCATTTTGAAGATAAAATCCTCTTCCTAAATTCAGAAAATCCTTCTACATGCTTTTCCTTTAAGACAAAACAATAACGATCAGCATACATACCTCAAGATCACCATTGCTTTCACTCATTGTAAGACCATGTAACAGCATGCTGCCAAGACAGGTTTCATAAAAGTTTATTATTCTAAAAGGAAATTTACTTTTCTCTCCCTCCCTTCATTACCCTCATTGTGACCTCACTATAACTGCCCTTTTCCTTCATCTCCTTTTTTTCTTTTTTTTTCATTTGTTCCTTTTTTTTGTTTTTTGGGCCGGGGGGTTGCAAGGGATTAATGTTTAAGAAAGAACATGAGGTAGACAGGAAAGTATTTCCAAGTGCTTTGTTTTCACAATAACCATTGCCAGCTAAAAAAAAGCTCAAGAATGGAACAAAAGGAATATAGAACTACCTTCCAAATGACATGTGAACATCGTCCTCAAAGGGCGCATGAGTCATCAGTTGCGGCTGTGGTATTAGCGTTGATGCCAACATTGTCTGACCATCAGGATTTTTCTGCTTCCAATAATTAAATCACACATTTTAAGTGTTATTGAAGACATGTACAAGGGAGGGGGGGGGGGGAACAGAAGCATCATAAAACCTCAAACAGAGAGAAGATATGATAACTTAGAAATTGAAGCCCTTGGTAACTGACAATGCATTTTGAGATGCATAAATTATAGGAAACCATCATAAAGATAAAGCTGATAATTCAAACCTCACAAAAACTCTTAAAAACATAGTCTGCAGATACAAACTCTTGGACACTAGAAGTGCGTAAGATAATCCTGAGTATAGAATTCAGAGCTGGCTCCACATGTGGTTCCTCACCAAGAACTTTACTTGCAAGAGAGTCACGATTTTGAGGATGACCGGCAATCAGGTCTCCAATGCATTGCAGTGCCTGAATAGTATGAAAGTGAAATTGATAAGCGCATTACATGTCTCCAAATTTTCATTATTTTCACTAGATATATTCTGAAGAACAGCCATGGCACTCATGGTCAATAAAAAAGACTAATATATGTTGTTCAATTTCTCATTACCTTGTTATTTCCTGCATAACAGGTAATTCTACATTGTATTCATCTCCCAGTGAAGAGGAAAACTGAGAGGATAGCATGAATCAAAAAAAAAAATCACCAGGCTAGGGATTTAAAGTTACATTACCATGCAACGCACTGGTACAGGGGCCCATTGGTTTTCAACTCCCAACATCAATAAATGGTCCAAAACCTTTTTCTACAATATACATAAACAGTAATTGCTTAGAAAATTGAGGTCAAAGCCTTGAGAAACTTCACAAAGGAGAAATATTGAAACCAACCTGAACCAAGACTGTTTTGTTAGTCAGGCTATTTTTTTCCTTGCCAGGATCTGCTTCTCGACCTCTAATCATGAGCAAATGAATCGTTTCCAGAACACTGAGTATATTTATTGTCTACTGGCAATTGAATGATTCACAAGAACAAAGAAATGAAATAAGAAAGGCTTCTTTGATGGCTTATACAAGCAAATCAGTAATTGCTTCAGCGTGCCCAGCAGGTACAGTCATTTCAAACTAGATGCAAGACATTTGTAATAATGTAATCTTGAGTTTTGAACCTTTTGTTGAGTAAACTTGTAGGTGGTTCCTCGGAGAATTGACATTAAAGGGTCCAAGCCCATTGTTTCTCTAAGCAGTACCTAAATCAGGCAAAAATAATTAGTTGCAGATTAAGAGCTAGGCATATTTAACCACAAATAATATCTTAACTAACCTGATTAGATGCATTATTACGCAGGAGATTGTTCAACAACTCAAGACAG
Source organism: Coffea arabica (assembly GCF_036785885.1). Classification (NCBI taxonomy): domain Eukaryota; kingdom Viridiplantae; phylum Streptophyta; class Magnoliopsida; order Gentianales; family Rubiaceae; genus Coffea; species Coffea arabica. Next base: position 44,737,540 of record NC_092325.1, on the reverse strand, counting down.
TCCTGTAGAGTACCAAAGAGAAACCAGGAACAATCATATCCATATAAAATACAAATCAGAATGAAAATACTGTGAAATAGTTACAGATATCAATAAACCTCATACATAACCAGAACTAAACCTATATGCACCACCACCTAAGAAGGCCATAATAACCCACTGTGTTTGTCATTCACAGAGGAAAAGTTAGCCAGAAGCTATTCATACGATATCAAAATGGACAATGTACAAGGTATTAGTTTTACTTGATATCTAAACAAATGAAATTGAACTTCTTTATGCATCATAAATGAAAAGTAAGCCAAAAAAAAAAAAAACAATTCACTATGTCCTAGGAAGCCAAGTCTCCATCTTTGACAAAGAAACAAAGGTATCAGTAGTTAAGAGTAAAGAAGACACGCTAATCAGGTTAATGCTATAAAAGCAAAACTTCAGAATGAATTTGATACACCACCAAAAAAGAAGTGATAGAAAACAAGGAAATTTTGGGTCTTTTGGTAGAGGAGAGAAACATATAAAGATGACTGCACCATAATGACAAATGCATGTGATTTAAATTGTAAACCACCTGAACAACTACACCTCCTTCTGAACCTCCTTCCTCTTTGACAATGCTAAAAATCTTCTCAAAAGCACCTTCAAAAACCACTATTTTTTGAATTTCCTGAATATGATTACAGCAAGAAATCAGGTCAAATAGAAAAGCAAAACGAAATTAATCTGAGACAAGAATATAGCCAAATGTCACCTCAGCTTCGCGGGTCAAGTAAGTCAGGAGTAACAAAGCCTCATTTCTTATAACCTACAAAAAGAAACAAAAGTAACTCAAGATCCATCATCAACAGGGAGATTAGATTCAAAGCCACTCAACGCTAGTAATAGTTTCATACCTCACGATCCATGAGCATATCCATAAGCCGTGTAATACCACGAGGAATGGTGAGAATAGCTTCTTGCAACCTGAAAAATCGATTTAAAATTCTAAGAAAGGTAGAAGTTACAAAGCAACAAGAGAAATGATTAAGCAACATCATGTATAAAACATTTCAGGAAAAATTACCTACTAGGAGAGTTTGTTAGAAGTGCTGTTAACAGCTGAATTGTAAAGTAGCGCACATAGAAATCCTCATCCGACTGCCAGAACACTAAATTAGGAATTGCAAAGGAAAAAGCAAAACCAAAACATATGCAGATTATTAGTCCAAAAGTTGGTTTTCTTACCAACAAGCTTAAAAGAAGAGATATGCTGTCTACTTCTCTAGAAAGCAAATCGCTATTCATTAGAGCTGGTTGAACCTCATTTTTTGGACCTCTGCTATGAGCAACTGGAGTTAAGGCACCCAGAAGAGTTTCCAGAGCTCCACGAACCTTCAAACGGTCAACATTATAACATTTTAGTATCTAATACAAGTGCATGGTGAGTAAAAAGATCAAAAGATGTTCTGTCTTTAAAGTTGAGATTGTGCAACTTAGCAGTGTAAATTGTTATCTAACAACCAGAGACACTCTATATTCATGAAATGTGCTCGACTGTAAATCATCACAATGGGTTTTATTCATCTCTATTCTGATAGTTGGGCAAAAACACACTTTACTCAACCCAGAAGTATGAACAGTGAGAATACCACAACAGGGATGGCATATATTAGAGACTAAACAACAACCAGTGCTAAGTACAACCAGAAAGCTTATACATTCAAAAGCGATCGATGTAAGCCTCCCACAAAGGAAAGATACCCGAATATATTCAGCAAAATTAGCACATGGACAATCAGTAAATTAGATATCAACATCATTTACTTTTCCAGAATGAACTCCCAGCACTACATGTAGATTTTAGACCACAAAATGAAGGAACTATAATAGAAATTCAAGAATTTTTGACAAAAAAATATAGAAATTCAAGAATCAAAATCAAAATATGAAAAGGGACAGGAAAAAAGGGAGACAGAAGGATTCAAACCAATTCAAGATCATCGCGTTCCTCTTTTAAGACGCTCAAAAGTATTGGAAAGCCTGAAAAGCATTAATTCAAAGGGTGAGTTACCCACTTGTGGGAAAAAAACCAAATTCATCCAGAAGAGAGAAGCAATTACCCATTGCCCCAAAAGCCAACTGTGCAGCTTGACTTTCAGGCACAGCAGATTGCAGTTCAGCCATAGCAGCCCTCCTATCCTCAGCCAGTACACCATTGCTTATCCGGTCAAGTAAGCGTTCGATATAACTGTTGTCACAATACCTGAACTAAGAACAAGATATAGAATCTACATTGAAAGAAAGACAGTCCCAAACTCACAAGAAGAACTCACGGCTCCAAATCTCAACTAGAATCTAATAGCACACCCCTTGGTTAGAAGGCCTACATTTGCTATATTTCCTACACTCCTTGACATTCTACACCTTCTCACTTACGTGGACAAGTTAGTCAAGTTTTTACCTCCATATTCCCAGTCATTTTCAAACAAAGCTAACACTCGTACACATACACATAAATCAATCCACGAAACAAGAAATTTACCTATCTTCACTCGAACCCGAGTTCTCATTTCCAAAGACACGTCCAACGTACCCCTGCACAATTAGTAATACTCAGCTAATTAAAATTTTAATACACACTGAAGCAAAAAGGAATTCTTTTTTTTTTTAAAGGAATACAAAATTGAAAAATAGAGCAAAACGAGTAACAAGCTATGCATTCCGTTATCTGAATACAGAATATTAAAACCAACAAAAAGAACTGGAGGAAATTGAAAAGTATCAGCTTCCAGATGAACCAATAGCTAAGATTAAATTGTCAAGCTACTAATAAGATAAAATGGCAAATTAAATAAAATAATCACCTGGTACTTGGAAACTAAATCCATTCTTGCTGTATACTGTATATCTTAGTACCTGAAACAAGTTATAGAGAAGAATATAACCCTTTATCAAAAAAGGTCAAACCTTGATGAACATGAACTACAGAATGAAAATAAAATCTCAATTGAAACCCATTATTAAACTTGATGAAGAAAACAAACCAATTCGGGCGAAATTGACACAAGATGATAACCTTTTTTTTGTCAAAAAAAAGACACAAGATGATAACCAGTTAAGGTAAAAATGGCAGAAATTGGACAATGACAATTAAAGTGAATTAAACCGTAGAATTGTGTTTCTTCCTTAACTCTCACCTTCGAGTCTGCTATGGCGAGAGAGATCGAGGAGAGAGAAGAAAGAGACAGGGAGGGACCGGGGGAGAGAGAGAGAGAGATTTAAACGGGTCGGGTCAAAGTGGGATAGGATATTGGGATGCAGAGTTACCAGAGTAGTTAGTTTTGTTCTGTTATTAGAGCGAGTAGAATTGGCGTCGTCGCATCATATGAACTGGAGTACACGTTCCTGGTTCCGTCCAGGTCATATTCAATTTGGATTTGGATCCGAGTTAATCCGTTATAAAAAAAAATTTTATTATAAATTCTCATTTTCTCAACCTTTTTTAAAAATTCTTTTGATGTATTTAATGTGCAATGAGTTTTTAAATTTATTGTAGGGAAAACTTTTCTTTTTTTTTTTCAAAATCTTTTATGACTACTCTAATAATGGAGAATGGAATGGAGTATCACAATGGCATGCTAGTATGAGTCAACCCCATAGCATTTAAATGAGTACGTTATATAGTTTTGTGTAAAAACAAGCTTTGGTTCCTAATAACATTGATGAAAAGAAGAATACATGGAATCAAAATATGTTTTCGGGTGTTTGTCAATAACATTGATGAAAGGCAAATAAATATTTTTTCTCTCAAAATTTATCCGGTGGTTGTAAATAATTTGGAGCGTAAATTGATTTCATGAATATTTTAGGAAACGACACCAAAATCACTTCTCCAACCTTTTATAATTTCTATTATTAGCCGTATTTTGGCTCTCATCTCCTTTCTCTTCCTCTTGACCTTCGTAACCATAGAAAAAGTACCTAGGAAGGATGACTTTGTTCCTTTTCTTGAGCTTATAGCATAAATCTAAGCATACTCAAGTTTAGATTCAGTTGACTATTTTAACTAATTATAGATTTTGATTTCTAAAATCAAGTTTGCGATACTCTGGGTTGTTTTTATACTCTTATTATAGTTTTTTTAATGATAAAAAAATGTTAAAATCTACTAACAACCAAAGAGTAGATTTTGCTGGTTCTGATGATCCTCTATAATTAGTTTCTTTTATCAGATTTTGTAAAATATAAAGCAACCAGAAACAATGTCTTATTCTATTATATTAGAACATTAATATTCTCAATACCTCATTGTCATTATTTTAATTTTTTATGCTATGCTAATAATTTTGAAAATGTTATCTGTTACTATGCCTTGAAACTTTACATTTATACATTTTTATTATTTAGCTTTATTTTTTAAAAAAAATATTAACACCTGAACTCATTAGATATATTCGAAAGTAAAAATTATTGTGACACGAAGCATAACAAAATTGTAATTTTTAGAGTTCAAAGAAAAAGAAACCTTGAAATTGTAATCTTTAGAGTGCAACGAAGGAGAAACCTTGACACATCTTCATTGTTACTTTTTTTTTTTTTCTCTCCTTTTTGGTTGTTGCCATTGTTACATGGAATGCAGAAAATTCTCAGGTCATCCTGATAACGCATATGCTTTTCCATTTCCACGAGATGATTATTAGCACGAGCGTATTGAATGCATGGGTCATCCATAGTCCTGCATTACACGGACCGTAAATGGTTCAAATTGTCCCGACCTTCAATTCGAGACCATTGGGCTCCAGCTGCTCTTTGTTTTTGGGTTGTACTCCAAATCCAAACTTTGCCATGTGCATTGCGAGAAGAGACAAGTGCAGAATGGGTTCGTGGATTGAACTCTGACAATGGCCTCACTGTAGAAAACGTCTTCACCTCCTTGTTTGTTTTTTTTAAGTAAAATTTTGTTACGAGTAAATTTTATATACACTAACAGTGTATAGATCATCACTATTGGATTCATAATATATATATATATATAAATTTAAATTTAAATTCAAAATTTAGATAATTATCATTTATCCAGTGTTAAGTGTTGACAGTGTATACACTGTAACTGTCATGATCATAGTGTTTAATACACATGTATTACACACACATCAAACTACTGTAAATATCATAATTTAGTATTTTACGCATTTCATTGAATTTCATCCCGTCACTATACCAAATTAATCGAGTGAGTTATGAGGAAAATAACTTTTTTTTTCTCATCAACATAGCTCATTTTGATGCATAGATTCATGTATGGATGAAGGGAACAGCAAAAAATGCCTTTCAAGTAGGTAACGATCGAGTTTGAGGGCATTCGTTGACAGAGTTCGGAGAAAATTTTTCTACTTAAACTCAACTGATTGATATTATTGTTCAAGAGAATATGATGGGCCCAAAACAATCTTTTATGGCAAATAAGTCTAAAAATTACACAGCACAGCAACGATGCGTGTGGCCTACAGTCCACGCTATGCAATAGAAACCATCCAAAAATCACTTGCTTCATTAGCACGGCAAGAACGGTTTTACTAAATTGTAAAGTTTTTTTTTTTGTTTTAACAAATATAATATGCTGCTTTGATATTTAATTCTCTTTTTTTTTTTGGAATACAAAGAGTGAAAATATCAATGCCGGCCGGAGAGAGAGCTAACAATATACCACCAAAGTTGCGATTTTGGTAAGATTAATACGGCATTATTACTGATTTAATGACATGACATCAAGAAATAGCCGGATTAATTTATTTTTTGTGAAACTAACTGTCGGTTGGTTCAAACTAGTATAATTTGGTTTCCATCAGAAGTTTATAATTATTTTTCTTAAATCATATTAATTAGTGCTTTAGTAATATATATCTACATGTTTAATCATTGTGGACTGAATCCTCATTCTTTGCAATAGAGGCGAACAGCAAAGCAAGAAATATTCGGCAGATGGAAGGCAGATTGTCACCACCTTGGAAGGCAGATTGTCACCACCTTGGAAAGGATGGATGACTAAAGTATCGGTTGTCAGTTATCACTTGTCTGAGAAAAGATTCAAAAATCAAGAACATCACTGAAGTACTAGGATAAATATGTCCATGTCAACTTCATCGTCTTTGATCTTGTTCCCCTGCGCGCCCAAGTTCATTCATAGTTGAAATTATGAGAGGAATATCTATACAGCACTTCAGCCACTTTGTTGCACAACTTTAATTTCAGCCGTTTGATTGCATGAATATATATACCGGTTTAGACTTGCTGCTAGCCTTGATCTGTATGCATGGATGAAGCACAAATACATGTAGCAAAGCAATTACACCGTTCTCATCATCAATCTTGCAAGATTTAGCTGCCCCTACCTAAAAAAGAGAAACATCTTGGTATGCTGCGAATCTCATTTTCTGAAGAGTCGAGGTTCTAAACCCTAAATATATATATGTGTGTATGATGGTGTTAGCATGTGCTAGCTAGGTAAATACATCTCAATCAGCTTTGGAGGTTTACCTAGAAAAGCACTTGAGAAAGCCACTTTCACTTAGCGAAAGTGGTAACCAAAAATCATAGCTTTGTTGAAGACTAAAGATGCAAGCAATTTTCTTCTGGGGCATGAAATCGATCAGTAGCTTCCTTTTTTGAGGGATTTAAGGACCACAATTAACATGCGATCTTGATATTTTGTAATTTCTGGATGAATGGTCCTAATCTTGAGCGGAGATTGCAACAAATACTGCTGCCTGAATTAATTGTCGTTATAATATAACAAAACAAAATATCTTTTGTTATGTGCCCCCAAAAAATTTGGAATCTTTGGTTAAGCTAATCAGAACCACAATTTTCATTCTCACTTATCCAGCAGGCCAGCTTTGAGAGCGAGAGAGAGGAATCACAATTCACCACCTTCTACTTATTTACATAGCTGCAAGATGAAAAAACTTTATAAATTACAGAATCTTATCTTCGAAAAGAGGAGAATTAAAGATCTGTATATATAGTCTTGCATCATCGATTGCTAGCAATACTAGGCGTCCAGCTCAAAAGCAACTCTAACTACTCTTCCAAAGCAGTAAAATGTTCAAAATTTATAGCCATTAATCCATTAATTTCCATTGTATGCGGTGTACCTAGCCAAAATATATGGTAACTTGTAGGACTAAAAATGTATGTTGCATTTCCATAGTTTCACCCAGTGCACATTTCAGTCGTCAACCACCACCATCCCTCCATGGCTGAGGACCCTTGAAAATGTTGATCGATGAACATCCTATGGGTGATCTCCAAACATTCTATTTCCTATCCTGCCAAATCATGGAGCAATTGTGCCCCCATCAAGTTCCTATACGGCAAATTCTGGCCTTCACTATCCAAGAGTGAGTACTGAACTGGTGGGCAATCTTCCATGTGCTCTCTAGAGTAAAAGAGAGAATTTTGTGAAGCTGGAGAGAATGCCAAACTCACCCCACCTCCACTGTGCTGCTGTAAACCCAACGTTAAGGACACCCCACCACCAGTACCACTGCCCCCGCTGCCGCTGCCGCTGCCGCTGCCGCTGCCGCTGCCGCTGCCGCTGCCACCAGCGGCGTAGGTCTGATGTGCATTTTCATAAGAGAGAGCACCAGCTGAGTGATGATTGTATGATGAGAAGTCCAACTCCACAGCGCCAAATGAATCCGAGACTCTGCTGAAACTGTGGTGTTGGATGTGCTGCAAGTTGTGATCATCCTGATGAAGGCTTTTGCTACTTTTGCTGTCATTCTTTTCAGGGTTGTTGATAATTGAAGAGAGGCACTCAGAATCAATTCTAACAAGTTGGTCCGGTGTTGGCTTCTGATCTTGATCAGCTCTAGACTGATGATGAGGGTTGTGATGATCATCAAGGCCTCCTTTGGCTGGTCCTTCATCCAAGGACTCCCCCAAGTTTTCTTCCTCCTTGGTTTCTTCAGTGTACATTTCTTCCACCATGGGCTTCCATAGCCTTACTCTGGCATTAATGAACCAATTGGACACCTGAACAAATACCAATATAAAACAAAGCATTAGTCATGCAAGATACGCTGAAAACAACAGGGATAAACTTTTCAACTTAAGCAAAAGAAATATTTCATTCACTAATAAATAGATTCTAAGAAGATATACTCCATCGCTAATATAATATACACGATGGTGGATTTAAATAATTGTTCTTAGAAAAGGACTTGCCTGACTTCTTGAGAGACCTGTTTGGCGAGCTAAAATGTGTTTATCTACATCAGTCGGGTACCTGCAACAAAATGTGAACATTAACACTTCCAGTCTTGAAAGTTATGGTTCATCCGGCTCGTTTGTGCTCTTTTTGCTAGGTGCGATCAAAATGATATTCTCGTATGCATTTATAAGGGAGAGAGAATGTGTGTGTGTGTGTGTGAGAGAGAGAGAGAGAGAGAGAGAGAGATGGGGCCAAGTTTTGCTGTAACAAACAAATTTCACGCAATTATAACAAAAAGGTCTATAAAATCGCTCGCATAAAAAAAAAAAAGGCATTTAGGAAGCAAAATGCGACAATGGACACAGGGAATCTTGATAATGGTGGAGAGAAACTAACAAATTTTGGGTTTGTTTTTCTAAACAATTGACTGAGACTTCAAGTAAGAAATATATTCAAATACTGTTGATTGTTGAACCTTTAGTCTATCTTGTACTACTTGATAAGTGAAAACAGCAAGAAATTAAAAGAAGGGATAGAAGGAGGAAGACTTTACGGATGAAGGAAGTGCTCAAAGAGCCAAGCGCGAAGAACAGATACGGCTCTCTCAGGAAGGCCGCGTTGAGGTCTCCATGGATGACTTTCCATCATGCTCATCTGCTGAAAAGCCCTCTGTTGCCTTAATGCTTGATCAAGAAGTCTAAGCCTCGGTGTCTCGCCTCCAGGAGCAGCCGTGTCTTTCTCCCCTAAAGCCTTCTTGGTGGCCTTAATCTGACCAACAATACCATCCCGTAAACATCTAAAATGTCTTGACATAGCCTTAGATGCCAAGGCTGAATAAACTGCTGCTGCTCCATTTCCAGCCACCGCTTCAAATGATGATACCACAGCCTTCATTTGATTACAGTAGTGCTTGTATCTTCTATCCACCTGCAGATTGGAAAAGATTTTAGTCTTTTTTTGTTCCTGAAGTTTTGAGAATTATTAGAGTTTCGAATACAAACAAGTTTTGAGTACCAGCAGTAAAATGTAAATATTACAGACAAATGAACTGAATAGAGGGTTCTGAAAATTAAATGGAATTTCCAAATTGTCACCATGTGAGCATTAATGGAAAAGTGTCCTCAGCTGCGGAGTTAGTTCAACTCTTCATGAGTTTCATTCCAGGAGTCCGAATAGTCCAGTAAATCTACTATTCCTTGATAGTTAGTAAACTACCGTCATCTTATGTGGATGGTGGAGATTTCATCATGAAGAAACACGATAAACAACAATAGAAAAAAGTTTTGATCTTAAAAGAAGAAGGGATGTTTTGCAGACGCAGATATATACCTCTTCTAGCATTTGAAGCAGCTTAGCTTTTCTCTTCTGCAGTTCCATTAGGTCAAGGGAATATAAAGATTGCATTTTTGAGGGATTGCTTGCATTTTCTTGGTCCTGCCATTGACTGGTTTTGTGAAGCTTTAACTTTGACGTACGGTCAGTTTGCTTTGTTTCGAGATTACAAAACTCATTCAGTAGCTCCTGAGCAGGAGCCAAGTACTTTGAGCTTCTTATCTGAAACAGGCCTTGATGATGAAGGTTTGCAGCTTTTCCCAAAAACCCATCTTCCATCATTTGTTGCTGCTGTTGAATATTCAAAGACTTGCCAATAAACTGCCCATCTCTTGAGGTGGAGGGAGCAAATCTCATATCATCTTGATGTTTGAGTTGAAAAGATTGTAATCCAATAGTTGAAGGATTGTTAGATGAGCCGAGTGACAGTGAAAGTCCTTGACTAGGCCTTTCGTTTCCTTCACAAGGAAACACCACTCTCAAAGAAGGATCGCCGAGAAGCACTGATCTGTTGACATGCCAAGCTGCTGAAGACTGATTATGATGATTTTGCGTAACCATCAGACTCTCCTGACTTGCTGTATCAGAAATCCCGGTTGAAAAATCAGGCTTAGCAGTTGCACTGAAATCTTGCTGATAAAATTGATCACTAGCCGATGATGGCTCATTGATGGTCTTTGAAGACGATGCACCACCAGCCTGATAATGGTGGTGGTGGTTTCCAGAAGGCTTACCAAAGAACTCTTTCCACATAACTGAATTGTTATCATGACTAGTCGGTTGTAGATTCTTGGATGGAAACCCTATCATCTCCATGCCAGTAGTCAAGTTATAGATCTCTGGATTGGACTCGAAGCTTTGCAACTGGGTGACTATATGAGTCTGGATACTGGGATTAACGTTTGAAGGATCTGAGTAACAATAGCCAGTTGTTGTAACCATAGCCCTCGTTTTCTCCTCACCACCTGGAATAGGCATAGATCTTATACGGTTTTCTTTCAGCTGGCTCTAAATTTTCATCAATTAGTCACGCGTACCCAAGAAACCAACACATCCCATGGGAAAAAAAAACACGAGTGGCAAAAGAAGTCAAAAAGGGAGGAAAATGAAGCAAAGATTAATCAAACCAAAAGATTTCCTCAGTCTAAGGCTTCAAGTTACAGGCTTTTTTGCAAGAAAATTAGAAAAAGGTTGGATTTTTATCCGTTAGACTACTGGTGGATCTCAGACTTGTGCTGTTAATAAGCCAAGCAAGAAGTGCAGTGGCATGAAGCTGACCTAGGCAGGAAGAAACAGAAATTCTTCAGAAATAGAAGATCAGATAGGGGGAAGTCTGATGACTGATGATGACTTCCAAGCCATGTTCATCATTTGATATGCCCCCCTTCTGCTTCTTCTGCTGATCTTTCTTTATTTCTCTCTCTCTCTCTCTCTCTCTCTCTCTCAGGCCAGCAGAGTGGGTCAATGCAATATATGATAGTAGTATTAGTATGTGATAGATATGAAGTACGTACAAACTAGTAGTAGAAGAATTCCAAGAAATCCAAAATCGCCCCTTCAATTATTTCCATATCCTGCCGATTAAAATACATGGTAAACAGTATTTTTATTTTTATTTTTTTGGAGAACAGCTGAAGTTTTGAAAATTTAATTTAATAATGAAAATTGAATACTTCTTTCAATTGGACAATCAGACACAGGGACCATATGTTTCCATAAATTAAAGACTCTCAAAAAATAATACCCCATGCACAAACAGGACCATGGAGTGTTTGGGCAGATGGACTAGAGAGAAGAAAATCATCGTCCTCTCTGCCTTGGTACAATACAACATGCTAAAAAGCCGCCACTTGATGTCTTTGTTCTTGACTGTGGTGCTATCTTAGCAGTAGCAATTAGTACTACTGCGCTATTATTACACCACCCCAAACCAGACCAAAAAAAAAAAAAAAAAAGTAGAAAAGCTGAAAAGAAATTTAAAAAAAAAAAAAAAAAAGAGCATCAACAACAGAGACAAATGAAACCCCGCTGCTACATGTACTACGGGTACAGATCTTGGAAGGGTACGAATCCCTAAAACTGAAGCTAAGCTAGAGTTGTGTGCAGGCTTTTTCAGATGGGTTTTTACTCAGTTTTGAGTTGTGGGGCTAATAATCTGATCAGAAAAATCAATAATGTCACTATGAGAGAAAGAGGAGTGGTGGGGTGGTAACTGAGAAGGATGGAGAGAGAGAGGGGGGCAGAAATGGGGGAATTAGATACCAATGGTTGTGTTGTGCAAAATGTTCCCTAAATTAGCGTCTGTGGAGGTCCTGAGATGAGGTGGTCCAAGGTTTCCAACTAATTCTAATTAAAACCACCCCTATTAAAAGCCTTCCCACCAATCTCCTCCTTTGCTCCTCAAAATATGGGACCAGCATCTTCTTCTCCTAACTCCTATCTCTCTTTCTTTCCCAATAATATTTTCCTCCTACCTCCGCCCTTCCCCTCCCCCTTCCCACCCCCAATACCAAAAAAAAAAAAAAAAACCATATATGCCAAATTCAATCCTGAACCTCCTTCGCACCATCAACTAGTTGGATTAGTGGTAGTAGTAGTATGTAAGATTATGATGAAGTTTTGTTTGGCTAAAAGCCAACTATGTATGACATGAGACCCTTTCAGTACCTGAACCATCACATTCTGAGGTAGGTGCTACCACGCGCAAGTCACGTGCACAGACCTATAATTACCATCCAATTCTTAATTTTTTGTCTGTTAAAGGCAGGTGGTCCTATAGCCCAAGCTTTCTCCGCCGCTTACCAATTCCTCTCTCTCTCTCCCTCTGCTGTATACGGTGTGTAGATATAGTACCACTAGTACAATGACCTACAAGCTAAGCAAGCATGTTTGATAGTATAGGCGCTACGAGTTATGCCAATTCTTACGTCAACCCTAATACGTTTTGGCTTTTCGTACTTTGGTGGTTTATGGTGGGGAGAGAGGAACAATGCGCACTGCTGCGCACGTTAACCATTTCACTCTGGCTGTAAGCAGAAATTCCCCGGCCTCACGTCATCATCACTCTACGATATGAATTTTCATAATCTTCTGGAGTATACATTTTACATCATCGGCTAGCATTTTATAAATAGGGGATTGGAGCCGGTACGGTTGACGTTTTTAGTACATGTGGTGCGGATGTTGTATTCCTGGGATGTACTTATAAAAGCGATTGTACCCAATTAGTGTATACGTCCTAAGTATGTACTTCCATCATAAACCGCCTCATGTAAAAAGTACGTCGTTTAATTGTATCCATCATAAACCTGCATAACATAAACTTGTATATTCTCTCAAGTCTCGCCTTAATACACGCGTGTATATATTTTGTCATTTTTATTAGTAGTATTTGGATGTAGTATAGATATGCTCTTTTAATTCTTCCATACATATATATATTTACGCGTTTTTTTTTTCTTCTGAAAACGATAACAGTTGTATAATCTATCCTACTCTAAACTACAGGGAAGGAAAAGTCTAAATAGACTTGTGTTAGGGGTTAGCAGATATACAGATTTTACTAGATCAAAGGGCACCATCCTTGGATTTACTAGCAGGTATATATATAATATATGTGTGTGTGTGTGATGTGATTGATACATCATCCATGGTTGTATTGAAGTGCAATGGTAGGTTGGGATGCTTTTGTTTCTGACGATCGATATATATTCCGGTAACAGAGCACCCAGAAAAGTGGGAGGGTGAGAAGCTCTTAGGATTGGCTTGGCCGTTGATTTTCGTCAACTTGCACACTTCACATTTTCAGCTCATCTTTGAAACTTGTTCTACTTCTACCAGTTGGTTAGACTTATGCAGATGCTCATGATTCATGCAGATATAGTACAATTCCATACGCTGTTTTTACTTTTTCAGAGTGGTCCATGAGTACATATGTACATGGCTTATGATCATGGTTTCTTTTGGACCATTCTATAAAGCTATCTCTCACAACCAAATCAGCACTGGACGAGTATGGTACTTGTAACTAGTCACTCTTCTTTTGCAGTTTGATTGGGGAAAATCTTTTGTCTGATTGTGCTTCATATTTCCACAGAATGGACCCATTAATTGCTGGACCAGATCAATTTTCCTCGCCTGCATTTTTCAAAACACAAACGGTTTAATGTGAATAAACGTTGTTGATTAAGGACCAGAGTTTGACTGATGACAACATATGGATGGCCAAACTTTTTCATGCAAGACAAACTAGGAGCGCATATATATATATATATACACACATACATTTTATCTTGCCTTGATCATGTCAGCACCACGTTTTCGTCTTTTTAAATTTATGAAAGTCGTGCTAATTAAATTGTTTGAGCTTGACCTAAATGGAATATTAATAATTCAGAGGAAAGTTGGTACAAACTTATTGATGCAATTGTAAACTCAAATACAGTTTACAAATTACCGGATAGTGATAACTTATCCAGTGCTGCTGTAGAATATGGATAAGAATTAATGCTTTTCTTCCACTTTTGTTTTTCTTTCGTTTTCCCACTTTCACTTTCCTGCATACAAATTGTGATTGAAAGTTAGGAAGTTTATTTCATCAATTTGTATGCTGTACTGTACTCGGTAATCTTGGCTATACTTAAGTAGGACGGAGAAGAAATTAATTACATTGTTTTTAAGTTTTTAGATATTCAATCTAGGTTTACCCTTTTTTTTTTCTTCTTAAGCATGGAAAGAATGGGGTGTTAAAAGTGGGGATTTAACTCTCGTTGCCCATTTTTCTTTTTAATTTTTGTTTTCACGAGGACAAAACTCCAAGCGACACGCCTTTTTACACATTTGTGTTCAATTTATGTATGGGATAATTTCACAAACCTTCCCTGAAGTATCTAATAATTGCAAAGAGCTCCTCTCAAGTTTTAGAAATTATACCTAGTTCTCTTGCTTTTGCTATTTAGGTAACAAGATAGACCCGTCAGGTTAGATTTTTTCTCAAATACCTTAAACTACCTTTGTTCTATTAAAAAAAAAAAAGAAAATTAGTTTCCTCAACACTTTCTTCCAAATTTGCAATGGCAACACCACCAAGCAAACACTTCAAACTCCAACGCCAAACCTAATAATTTCCAAATCTAATAGTTTCAGCAACTCCAAAAATCCTAATCTTCGTCTTATAATATCATCTCAGTCTAAATGTTTTTGAAAAATAATTTTTTCCTTGGTAACCAATAATTAAACTCACACTCTAAACTTCAATTCAATACCCAGCACTGTCACAAAATAAAAACTAATCTAACCTACCACCACTAGTAGAACAATACTCTAGCCTCCACAGAAATATATATTAACATCGTAAAACAGAGTAAAGCCATCCCATGACAAAACCAGAACCAACAATATTGATCAAGTAAAGAAAATCAAATGCATTTATTAACATCCTACACAAGTTTTCAAGATAATAATCAACCCAGTAATTTTTCACTAACCCATCCTCTTCCATGCTTCTTAGTTATCAATTGCATTATTAATTTCTTTATCATCACTACAAGCATGTTTATTTCTCTTTGGTGGACAACGAAATGTGCTCTTGCAAATAAAAGGGAAAATGACCTGTTTCATCCCTCACATTTCGCAAAAATATTCTTTTTGTCCCTCACTTTTAAAATGAAGCAAATTCATCCCTGACATTTAAAAATTAAAACTATTACATCCCTGAACCTAATTTTCAATCTGAATCAAACCATCTAATAACCCAGTAATAAATTTCGAAAATAGAATTGATAGATCATTCGGTCACCTTCATCGTATTCACATGACATTTATTAAACCAAAAAAATAAAAATTATAACATAAAAGGCCATTCTTTGTCTTGGAATAGTAGAGTTTTTTTTTTTTTATAAATCTTTTCATGCACCATTAGTATATCCACTTGCGAATCTAGATGTGTATCATAAATATAAAATTTGATGTTTAAATTTAAATTAAAATAATATAGCAATACATAAAACTGTCAGTGTATACAATGATAATGTAGAAAAGATTAATCTTTCTTTTTATATTATAATTTTTTATTTTTTTTTAGGTTCATTAAATTTTACATGAATATCAATTTGAGTTAACCAAGTGATCTACCAATTACACCCCCAAAATTTATAATCAGGTTGATTGGTGGTTTGATTCAGATTGAAATTTGGGTTCAGGGATGTAATAATTTTAGTTTTTAAATGTCAAGGACGAAATTGCTTCATTTTAAAAGTGAGGGACGAAAAGAATATTTTTGTGAAATGTGAAGGATGAAACCGATCATTTTCCCCAAATAAAATAGTGCCATATTCATCACGTAAATAAAGATGATTATGGTATGGTAGGTCATCATTAAAATAAACAGAGATGTGAATATAGAGAAAAGGCAAAAGGAAAGGAAAGACAGAGAAACAATAAGAGAAAGGAAGAAAGAATCATTACTTACAAGAGTAAGAGAAAGGGAGAAAGAAGGAATAACTATTGGTGGAGAACAAAAGAGATGAGATTTCTTTTTCTTTTTTCTTTTTCTTGATTTTATTTAACCCTTGCGTTATATTGTGAATTATTTATTAAGTGAAGGACATTATAGTCATATTATCACACCAACAGAAGTCAATATAATTTCTTAAATCCGAAGGGAGTTGAGTGAAATTGTCTAAAAATTCAGGGGAGGTTTGTAAAATTATCCCTTTATATATATATGTGTGTGTGTGTATTAAATTGAAACTTCCATTCAAGAAGAGTTAAAGGGCATCAAGTAATTTAGAGGTTAAAATACGAGTCAGCGTATTTGTATATTTGTTTAATAGTTACGCAATTCAGATTGAATCCAGGCCACATGTCTGAGAAAATCCAAGGTGTGACAACTAGCCCTTTTCTCTCAATTAGTGGTAGGAGCATTTGGGTTTCTGATTCGTTCCAAAGGAAGTGCAATTGGCCGACTTCTTCTGTTTGCTCTATTTAGAAACACCTAATTTGTTTAATCATCCGTCCTTAGGTTTAGACGAGAAAGCGTGCTTACTGGGATTAGGTACATCTACAACTTAGGACGTCCCTTCATGCAAGGTAAAACACCTTTTGACAAGATAAGCACGGAAAAGATTATGCCAGTAACCTATATATCTCTAGAACATCTCTAAAATCATGTTCAATTGTAACACCGCCTAAAAGTTTGATTTTTCTAATACACCTTTATCCAAATACAAATTGGTTGGTGCACAAGAAATCAAAAGAATTGCTTGGTCAAAAAATTTAAAAATTAAAAGCTACCTCACCATTTTGAAGGTGAGCTGAGAAAATCTAATCAATGCAGCAAAATCGTAGGTTTCAAATTAATAGGGTAAAATACCAAAAAAATTTTCTATGGTTTGATAAATGTTCAATTTAACTCTCTCTGGTTTGAAAACTTTTACTATAACTCCTTGTAGTTTCAACTAAATTGAAAATTGGACAAAAAACTTCAAATCTAAGGTTGTGTATGAAATGTCAATATTGCCCATACTATACATGAGATGCTTTCCATTCAATTTTCAATTTAGTCGAAATCGTAAGGAGTTATAGTGTAATTTTTAAAACTAGAGGGAGTTCAATTGAACATTCGACAAACCATAGAGAGTTCATGTATATAGAGGCAATATTGGCATTTCATGTATAACCATTAGATTGGATGCTTTCCATCCAATTTTAATTTAGTTGAAATCATAGGGAATTGTAGTGTAGGTTTTCAAATCAGAGGGAGTTAAATTGAACATTTAATAAATCACAAGTAGTTTTTTGGTATTTTAGGAAAAATACTTAAAGGATTAGAGAACGCAAAATTTATTTTTTTCAAGTTCGAGGGCGTGTAGAAGTATGGATGCAGAATATTCGCATATGCCATTGTTGAGTATTACATGTTTTGGAGGGGGAGGGAATGTAATTAATTACTGGATTAGTTTTTAATAGATTAATCTTATGATTTAAATTGCCATTGACCATTGTCTACCTAGTGAATGTCTTATTATTTGACCTAGATCCTTTGGAATAGTTTGTTCAATGGGTGCCAATGACTTAGTTTGTTCAGGATCCTCTTCCCGTCATTTTGCAAATATAATTCTTTAAGAAGATTTACATCTCCAAAGTGTGGTACCATATATTCACCATTCATCATAGCATGAGTTTTCGTCATGCATGTCCAATTGCCTCCCTCTTCATTAACATTCCTTCAAAAGTATGACCGGCATCCTAAACCACATTCTCGTCTCTCAATCAATCCTGTTCCTATGCTCTTGTCCTTGACTATTTCATTATTCTTGTCCATCCCGCTATACTTCCTAACCATTTTTGGGGTTAATTTAAATTTAGTAATATTAATCATTTGCTTTGGGTGTACCTTAGATCTAGACCATTACTCTTGCCAGTTCTAGAACTCTTAATCCGTGTTATGTTATCAGACCAAGGACAGTCGCTGTATCTGACTATCACAGTCAAAGAAAGGCCAGGTTGATGATTTGTGGCTGGAATAAATTAACCTCCCCAAAAGAAAAGTTAACCCTTCGTAATTAAAGATTGAAAGATTTGGCTGATGATTGTTTAATTAAGCATACTAATCTATGGAGAAAGAATTAAGCAATTAAATTTGGGCAAGATAACTGTTTTTTTTTTTTTTTGAGCTAGATAGTATATAACTTATAATTAACGTGTAGGAAAATTATCATGTGAATACCCTAAGAGTAAAAGGTCTTAAGTTCTAGTCCTGATATATTATACTAGTTTTATTAGTTGCCACTTGATCCTAATGCAACACAGAAGAAAATAGAAGCCATGTATTCCTAGCTAGGTCATATAATTAAGGCACAAAATCAAAGAAGTTTAGAACTAAATTACAAAAAAGGCATGGCAATAATATGTTAATGATTCATGCTTAGGTTGCGTATAAAAAAAAAAAAAAAATTCACTCTAGAATTAGGACTAATAATGCAATCACTTGTATTTGTTTAATCGTTGATAACCCTCTGAGAACGACATTTGCAATTTGGCAGAAGTGTGTGTTGTGTTATATTAGACCACTTATATACGTACAGAGGGGCCTACTTGGGAAAAAATTAAGTTAAATGCTGAGTTGTGTAATGATGAATTTTAGATATTAATGGTCTTCGTATTTGTTAAGAATCTACTAGTTTTCTCCGCAACATCGATCGAAACTAAACACTCCAATTTTGTTGTTGATGGTTCGACTGTCAAGATCCTTTGGTGCTTGCATAACTCCAAGCTCGCGAGTCGCCAATCAAATGGAATCCATAAATGGTGTTGATCAAGTTCATGGTTACAAAAGTGGATGCACAAGAGCAGTAAAGTGACAAACGAAGATCGTCTTTAAAATTGGTACTGATAATGAAAGAATGGATTGAAATGATCTCTAAACAATGATAAGATTTCCGTTTTTGCTGCTGTCTGCTTTACAAACTATAAAGTTGAATCGACCTGTTTATTTGGGAAAAAGAAAAGAAAAGAAAAGAATTTCTATGTGATTCACAACAGTAACCAGAAGAATCTTCTCGGTTTTATGCAGTATATATACATACGTGTGTGTGTGTATATATATATATATATATATATATATATGCGCGATGCTCGAGTAGTTGAAAAAAAGGACGACAAAGGTTTTTTTTCCTTCTCTTAATTTGTGTGCATATCTTACGTATATAAAGCGTGCAAAGCCTTATGAATAGTGCAGATGAGCCGGTTA
This sequence comes from Coffea arabica, assembly GCF_036785885.1. NCBI lineage: Eukaryota > Viridiplantae > Streptophyta > Magnoliopsida > Gentianales > Rubiaceae > Coffea > Coffea arabica. The sequence goes on along the minus strand of NC_092325.1, from coordinate 44,718,266 downwards.
TGCCGTGATTGTTGTGGCTTTGAGGGGCATTTGGGTCTTTTGCTGATGGGTGGCAGTGGCTCTGCTGAAAATTCACTACCGTCCGCGTGCTATTCTTGGACAGGAGCAATTTTGTCTGTGAGTTGAGCTGGATGCAGCTCGCACCGCTTCAGAGTTTTCCGACCCATTACTTTTTCTTATTGTTTTCTCAACTTTGTCTCCATTATTTCCTTTTATTCTTTCCTTTGCCTTCTCTACCAGGTGTTTTTTCCGTTCCTCGTTCTCCTGTCTTTTTTCTTAGCCTTCTCTGGGCAGTGTTTTTTCCTTTCCTTGTTTTCCTGTTGAATTCTCTGCTAGACTGCAAATAATTGATTCTAGGAAGAAGCAGCCATTACTTCTTATTGGGATTTGTTTCTTATTTGCATGTATGGATGGAGGACGACAATGATTCCTGATGCTTAGTCTTGCTGTAATTACGCCGTATGTTGCTTACGATACCTCTTTTTCCCCTTTTTAACGCATGATCTTGTTTGGAAATGTTTTACCACATCTGCCATTTTATCAGGTGGTACTTTACCTATTTCTTCTATAAATGTATCTTTTTATCCTATGCTCCTATGCCTTACATAGAAAATTGCAGAACTTGAAAAAAATTAGCACTCGTATTAGCACTCGTTCCATCATTTTAACATTCTTTTTGTTTGTATTAAAGCTTTTGAGTCATAATTAAGATTGTCATTAAATCTATTCATCAATATTTCCGTTCCCCATGCACATACATGAACACTATATCTAACAAAGGGCAAAAAACACGACCGCGTGCAGTAAATTAACAAATCCTACTAGAGCTTCTCTTGTCATTTGAACTACTCTTTCCACACTCCAATTTTTTAGACTGATACCCATGGTAGTAAATTAACAAATCCTAGCTACCTGACGCAGAGCGTCAGGGCAGAAAACCTAGTATATGATAAAATGAATGACCCGAATCTAAAAATTAGCAATGAGGTCCTTAGTTTGACTATTAAAATCCCCTCTTTCCCTCTCCCGATCTTACAAGCGGTTTAGAGTTTTATCTTGAACGTACCGAGAGTCGAAAAATGATGAATGAGAAATTTGTATTCCGCATTTCATTTACATTCATAATTTGGACGCCAAGTTTTTATATCAAAAAGAGATCTAGCTTCTATTTACTACCAGGCAATGATAACTATTATTCTATTCCAAATAATATTAATTAGTGGCATTTTCTTTACCCCCATTGATATCAATATCTATTGTTATGTTGAGTAAATTGAAGAAACTTTACGTATTTGATCACCATAAATCTAAAGTTTGGGCAGAGCCGATGATCTTATAGGTATCGTTTAATTTTAACTAAGCTATGAACATGATCCACAAGTTCAGATGATAGGGTGGTGGGATCGATAATTAAGGTAATCATTTTCATGACATTCATTTACAAGGGGAATCACAAATGCCCTATACCTACACATGAAAGCTACTTCTTGGAAAAGGAATGGAAGAATCCTCTATTTTAGGATGACCATTTCTCTCTCTCTCTCTCTCTCCTTTTTTTTTTCTCTTTGAAATATTTGTTCATGCACAGTATAAACATAAGACCCCAAGAAAAATTTTAATTTTTTGGGGGTTTTGTGCTTTTTAGGTTGTGTTTGGCATTTCTGGAAGGTCCAATCCTGTTAAATGAGAAAAAGGGGCATTAGTTTGTAGGTAGTCAATCGAGCATGCGTAAAACGATTGTTCACTTGAATCCACCCGGTCCCCCATCTTCACTGTATTATCATCAATTGGGTACTAATTACCTTGGAAACAAGTGTTAACTAAAAGGTCCACCTCTAGATTATTCTGATGGTTTTTTGTTGTATTGACTTTAGTAATCTGGCCCCATGGGATTGAATTCCGTGTGCATTTAGAGAGCTCATGTACCCCTTGATTTGATGTACTATCTAACACTAGCGTCAAATATTTTATGATCCTTCCAGTAACAAAGGCCGCGAGCCCCAAAAAAAAAAAAAAAAGAGAGAGATAGATAGAGCGGCTCAAAATGGTGTGACGAATAATTATCTAATTTATTATTTAAATTTGAAATACGTAAAATAACAAAATTGAGCTCCTCGTGCTAAACATTCTTTTTTTTTATCGAGACAATAACTGTTGTATAACCTATTCTATCCTACACTAGAGAGGAGAGGGAGCCTAAAGAAACTTATATTGGGGATTAGGAGTGAAGATATATCTTACTAGACCAAACGGATGCTCTGACATCATCCTTGAATTTTTTTCACTGCAAATGAGATTTGAACCCTCACCTACAATCCAAGAAAGAATTTAAGTCCCATTTGATGGCCATTGAGCCAAGCTCAATGATTTCTCGTACTAAACATTCAAGATCGATCGATCGAGAGAGAGAGAGAGAGAGAGGATGCGTGTGTGTCTGTGCGTACGCGTGCATGTATGACCTTTCACACACCAAAAGAAAAAAAAAAACAAAGAAGCAGTCACAAACATTTTGATGATACTTATAGAAAAGTGTTTATGTTTTTATTTTTTTACGATAAGTAGCATTTAAAGCAGCGTGTTAAATCATTTTGGTTGATTGGATGCTCAGCAAATCAGGGTGGAGCATGAACTGTAGTAGGATGTACCATCAACACAAGCGAGGCAAGTAGCAAGGGAGGAAATCTTATCTACAATTATTAAATAGATGGAGCTGTCATCTAGTGTTAGTATTTGAAACGCTAAGTAAAGATTTTCTGCTCAAAATTAGGGGGAAAAACACCAAACTAGAAGAAACAATCCGACAAGGCTTCTAGAACTCAAAAAAACTTTCCAACCTTTTTGAAAATTAAGCATGACTTTTTGAAAAAAGTTAAATAAAATAAAAAACATTGGCAAACACATCAGCCATCAAAGGGTATAAACAGTAGACTAGTAGTATATAAAAGTTATATGGCTGGACCGCCATGACCGATGCTTTTCACGCACTACTGAAAGCCTGCATAAAGGCGGAGCTAGCAGACTTGGCCGCGGGGCTGGTGTTGCGTATTGTGCACTCACTGTGCTGCTGCCGATTTGTGTTTTCTTTTTTTTTTTTTTTAAGAAAAATTTTTTAAGAAACCTGACTCTCCAAAAAAGAAGGAAAAAATTCAAAAGGTTTTCTAGTTTTTTCCCCCCCCCTCTTCATTTTCCTACTATTTTTCGTGAGAAGCCAGAGAACACTTTCCAGAAAAAGGGTACTTCTTAAGCTATTAAACACCTCCCCCACTTTCCATTCAATTGGCGCAAAGCTTAATCCGTGGAAAGTCCCCGTTTGGCAGGTAGACTTGAAAGCTTGTCTGCGTTATAGCAGTCTAGTTTGAAAGGGGTAAAGTTTATACTACTATCATTTTCATTGTAAATTGACGCATCCTTCATTTGTAGCATTTACATTTTAAGAGTTATATAAGGTCTAAATTCATATTAGAGAGATACGGATTTAGGCTTTCTCGTTTTATATTTGTAAGTGTTGAGCGACAAAATGTGTTTGGATTGCATTTTTCATGGAAAAATTACTATAGCGATTTGATGTATGTGAGGGAAAAAGGTAATAGGGAAATGTGATTACGGAAAACGACGTAATTTCTTGAAACGTTTTTAGCCAAAAAAAAAAAAATTAAAGTGATCGTGGTTCATTTCACTCATATTTAGCATTTGTATTAGAGGGTAGGGTGTTGGAGAGTTTGATCATCAATGCATGTAAAGGAGATTTGCAATCAAGCCATGTTTGTCTTTTGAGCTTCTTTAGCAGTATTGGCCCAGGGCTGCTGGAAAGTGATGCAAAATTGATAGTACTCAGTAGAGGGCAAAGTTAAAAAAAAAAAAAAAAAAGAAATTTAATACTATTAATCAATGGCCAAATAGTAATATTTAATTTCTCCTATCATAGTTGTCCAATTGTGCCGTGTCATTACCTTCCAAAACAGCATTATACCGCGAGGACTAAATGCTAAAGCCAAATTGAAACTGGATTACTTGCGGAAACAGCTGTACTAAAAGAAATGGAAAATTTAGACCAAGAATGTCAAAGTCTACGGACCCACCAAAAAAAGATTTTTGTTTTCAACTCTAGTAATGACTTTTTATTGAAATAATTAACCCTAATCCCAGATTAATCTCCAAAAGCCGGCAACTCTTGAAGGCAACTCAGGGACTTAACTACCCAACCCAAACCCCTCCCAGAGCGGATGTGGGACTACTAAACTATGACTGTAGAGCACCTGCTACTAAGTGTGTACTAACTACCAATACCAAAAAAAGATAAAAACCACAGAAAACAAGAAACAATAAGAAGATGCTGCTGAATCGTTCTCCCCAGTTGGTCTTATATGTATTGCCTTTTTTACTGGAATGTTCAGTCCCTCCGGAGTCCACATTGGCAATTTTCGAATATTATTATAATACATCCATAAATTATTCCATATTTACTGCTGCCTCCCTACTAATTATTATATTTGCCATGAATTAAAAGATTATTTTTGTTCCCACAAATGGTATTAGAGTAACATAGATCATGATTCATGAATGCTTGTGGATAAGGTTTCTTCAGCATTTCCAGCATAAGAAAGCTAAATTCTGAGAATTAGTCAAGCTACAACCAGCCTTCATTTATTCAAGGCAAGATTTGCAATTTTTTGTATTGGATACTAATCATCAAATTTTATGGGTTTTATGTTTTGATCTTTCGTGCCTTTGTACCAAAATTTCAATTCAGGTCAACCTGTATTTCCTCAAGAGAGTGTGATACAGCTAAAACATCATCGATTCCTTTTTAATATTCTTTTATTTATTTACTTTTTTCAGATACATATATCACACATCAGAATATCCTGATCTTTACTGGTTGTAGTTTTCCGTTCTTGGCTGCCTTAAATCGTGTAAAAAAACATAATAACATGAGGAATGCTTCACAGGAAAATCAAAGGAAAGAAATATAGTATATGAGAGGTATATTTAACCAAAAAAATGGCTATGGGAATGTATGTTTTATAGACCGACATTAATTGGATATGCAAGTTTTATAGACTGACAGTTTAAGATAACGGGTCTACATATTTATCAACTGATCTCAAAAATGATGGCACTGATCATCTGAACTCAATCCCTTTATAAAGTCTAGCTAGTAGACCCGAGCTTCAGTCTAGGATTTTCTTCCAGACCAATAAAAGCACCCTCTCTCATGCAGACTTGTTTTTGTGCAATTCGTTTGCCTTTTTACGAGAAACATATTATAGTACTTCAGACAAGAGTAGCTCTAGACTTCTTTGTCACCCACCAAATTCCGGTACTCGTTTACAGTTCACATACGAAGGACTATATTTAAAGAACATGACCACCAATTTTACAGAACGTGCACGTATTGCTCCTAACGAAGAAGAAAGTGCATGCATATATACTTCCCTATTTGGACTAGAGGTGCATAATTAGTTTGAATAATTTTTTTTCATACAAGTGATATATACAATGACGGAATTAGATGCATGCGATTTGTGCAAAATTTATAGTTTAAATTTAAATTTCACGCATATGTGTCACGTATCAAGACCTGCTAATGTACCCACTGTCGATATAGCAAATATTAATTCAATTTTTGTCTGTTGAAACTCGAATGATTCCATCATAGACTTTCTTGTGAGTAATATAGCTACAGCATTTAAAAAATACAGATGTTGTACTGGTAAAGAGAAAAAGCAAAGATAAGAGAAAGCGTTCGTATGTGATACATCGAAAGTGTCGAGGTAAAATGTCTCACTTTCTCTCCCTCATCAGCATATTCTTCATGAAGTTACTCCTTCCTTGAGACGAAAAGAAGAAGTGACCGACACGAGTAAACAAATCAAATCATCTGGCCCATTTCGAATCATAATACAGCAAACACTTGCCTGTCAACATGCACTTTTTGTCTATTAATCAACTCAAAACTGTTCCGTTTGGATTAGAACGTTTTTAGGGGTATTTTTTGAAATTTTTTACTATAATAATGCTTATGAAAAATTTTTATTATAAATATTTTTTTGAAATATTTGATGCACTGCACGGATGAGTTTTTTTTTTAAAAAATATTTAATATACTATATATATGAATTATTTTTATTTATATATTACTGTAATACTATATTTAAAAAATTTATTTCTTGAAAAATAGGCCAATCCAAACGTTGCTGCCTAAAATTTGCTTAGGTCCCTCTAAGCTTGGCCGCGCATGCCACTATCTATATTATACAAAATATACTGAGCTGATTTTTCAAGTCAAATTAAGGCGTTCGAGTTGAGTATTCACTGCACGAATGTCTCATAAGATAATGAGTGTATGTGTTTGGAATAACAAAGAAGTTGTCTTGGAAATTTTTGTGATGCCATCATCGGGTGATGATGAGAGAACTTTCTTGCTACGTGACAACTTAGTTGCTACGTATTTTGAGTCATCTTTGTTTGATTAAATTAATCAAACATCAATTATCTTTCTTTTTCTAATGCTACTAGCTAGGCCTCTTGAATTCATAGGCTCTGAAATCTAACATATCGAGAAAAACAAGATCCATCTTCATCTTCACCTTCCCGTTTCCAATTAATCAACTTGGGATGTCAAATCCTTTTCTTTTGTGGTTCATGTGTTCGATCTTTTGAGGGATGACTTGACCGAATTTGGATTGATATTTTTAGAAATTTTTGTAAAAAAAATATATACGATAATAATTTAATATATATAAAATAAAATAATAATTAAAAAATATATTCACAACAAATATAAAAATTTTTCTACGAAGACTAACAGTCCAAACAAGTCCACGTGAGACCAAACAAGCCAAAGCAAATAATAACCTACGAAAACAAGGGAGCCGCCCATGCTAATGGCTCTTGGCCAAGATTTTTCCTGGGCCATCGTCATATAGCTACCAAAGGAAAGAGGTAAATAAGTTCATATCACTTGGGACAAAAGGTAAGTAAGTTATGAGAATCGGGATCTCCTCCAAAATGTAAACAAATGAGCTCAACAAGTAAAAGCAAATATTACTTAAAAAGAAATAAAAAGAGAAAACTTTAATATCTAAGATGAGCGAACACACTAATTTATTTTTTTTTTAATCAACATGCATGCTAATCGGGACTTTAGGTCGTTTGCTTTCGAGATACATTAAGAAAAACCTATTCTTCAACAACCATTATTGAAGATATTCTTGATCAGTTGAAATAGATTTGCTGTGCAAAAGTTTACCAAAAAGTTGCCAGTAATCAATTGTGGTGATCCTTTTAGGAGGGTGTCAAAAATCAAAAGACAAGAAATGCTGGAGCAGACCAAGTGAGTAATAGGATATACATATAGTAACCCTTTCTAGGGCCCATCTCGTATGAATGTGTATCAACGAAAGATATATCTGTGTTACGTATTAATTTGAAAATTATGGAGAAAAGGTTGTATATTTGGAAAGCAACTGCTGCTTCTAGATGGTTGACACTGAAACAGTCTCAAGTTGATAGGTTGCTTTGCACTTTTTGCTTGATAGAACAAAAGTTTTATATAAAACAATGAACTTAAAAGGAAATATATAGTTTTTCGGGGAAAAAATATACGCAAGGACGCAGTCAGAAAAAAAAAATTTTTAACAACATCCACCCAAAACTCCAAATGTGACAGCCCCACCTTCCCCTAAGGCGAACTAAAGGGGTTAGCGGACTGCCTGCCCAACTCTCGCCAGGACTACGGAACAGATTAGAGCTATCTATAGCGATCCGGAACTTACAAACGAGCGTAAACAAGTCAAAATGGTAAAATAACCCTAAATAAAAAAATGAAATCCGGAGTCGGCCATGAATAGTAACTGACCCGTCAGAACCCAGCCGAAAAGCTAACAAACATACACAACTGAACTTTAGCGTTTACAAATCAAAATGACATACAAAAGCTTTCAAAAGTTAATACATAAACACGGTTTGCCAAATCAGAAGAGAAAACGCCCCAAAAATACACTTAGGGTTTTAATACATGAGCTATACAAAAGATATGTTCAATTAGCTCAATTTGGCAGCCATTTGTCAAGTCCAGACCAAAAGTGTTTATTTTCCTGTAAGGAAAACAAAAGGGAACAGAAAGGGGTGAGCTTGCGCTCAATGAGGTACCAAACATATAGCAGAAAAATCATGGCATTTCACATTTAACAAATCAGATACACATGCCAGATGTAAAGCAAAGGAACCAATGATTCAAATCAGAAGGATACGGGTGGCTCTCAGGAGCCAAATTTCCAGCGCAGTACTTGATCCAAACCGGTTGACTCTCCGTCAACGTATATAGAACCAAACGTCCGTAGACCCCTCTTTACACCGAATTCCGTCCACCAAACACCCCTTTACCGGACCCGCTCACCGTAACCGAACAGAAATGGTAATACTCGAGTATACCGGAATCAAGGGTCTCAATACCCAAAATCCCCGAACAGACTACCGTGGTTCGTTATCTAATCGTCCAGGCCCTTGCCGGCCCGACTCGAATAACTTAGCCACAGGATTGAGCTCATAGGTCATAGAAATCCGAACAGATGCAGACACAGATAACAGATCCAGATACAGATACAAGATAGCAGATTCAGATAGCAGATTCAGACGGCAGATTTAGATAGGCACTCAAAATTGGCATATGAACAGATAGAAGAACGAGTGTGATAAAGTACACCCTCGTCTCTATTTTATCAAAACAGTATTTGGCTTCAATAGTCATAAATCAAGTATTCAGATATTCAGATATTTCACATAATGGGTAGCAGGTAGTGGAACACTCACCGATTCAACTTCAAAAAGTTTCACTTCAGATTGGCCTTAATCGCCAAGAAACCCTAAAATAATCAAAATAAACCAATTGAAGGTTTTACTTCCAGAATCGAGTAAACAGAATGCACAAGTGAGTCTCGACTACACGTCGTACGCCTTGCCAAATAAATACTAATGCAAGAATGCAAAAACATGATTCCCTTGGAAACGAAAAGGTAGCATGAAGACCTAGGCGCAAACAACCCAAAAGCCTTTCATTCTACCAAAAGGCAAACCCAACTTAAAGGAACCAAACGGCCTAGAAAATCGGGCAGCACTTCCCCTAAATTTCTTACTTTTCCAGCCATTAAGGCTTCATTCTATCCTCAAATCAGTCCCAACATCTCACACAAAATTCATCTCATTTCCCAAAAGCCGTTCGCTAGGCTCAACGTGGTACAAGTACAAAAGTTGACTAGGAAACAACCGAAATGAAAGCAAGCCCTAAAAGAGACTCGATAACGAGTCATAAACCAATGCCAACCACAACCCCAATAAGGTTTCATATGCATAAATGAGCATAATAGCAAACCAGAAATTAGAAAATGGCCTTAGTCTTGGCCCCAAATAGAAAACTGTTTTGCCCTTATTATGCGGTAATGGTGTAAAATTCTCTACGGTTATCGGATGGGGGTGCAAGACCCACCGTTTCGAAGTTATGAAACAGGGCTACAACAATGTAGAAGGTCACTCAATCCAGTTCCTGGCTCAACTAGGTCAAAAATACGAAATACTATACCAGAATTCCCAAAACAGGTTTGCAAAACGCAGAAAACTGTAATCGGTATATCTCAGTCCATACTAGTCCAAATGCCGAAATTCCAAAGGCATATGTTAGCTAAGACATTCAGGTACATTTCATCAGAAGACACCAACTTCAAAATCCAAACCAAAACCAGTCAAAATGGCCAATTACTATCGCAGTTTTCGCATTCTGTCCAAAGCAGAACAGCTACAGTAATTTCGTCATAACTCATTCTACATTAATCCAAATGCCCTGAAATTTTACAGGCACCTTAACTACATCAATACCTACAACTTTCATGTTTTGAGCAAAGTCTAATTCGGCCTCTAACCCAGTGATCTAAAACCGGACAGAATTGGGAATAATAAGAACCCTAACTTTCCATTTTCCATCCAAATCCAAAATTGATTGCAAATACTTATCAAACATACCTACTAGAGCCATTATAGTCCATTGTCAATCATCAAAGATGGCCACAACATTCATTTCATATTACACCAGAAAATTCATCACAAAATGGAAAACTTCACCAAAACTCTTCAAATCAAGAAATAAATCATATATTCCAACACTTATGCCACCATTAAGCACAAAATAACCATCATTAAGTATAAGGAAGTAGTAAAACATCACTTACCTAAGAACAAGAGGTGTAGAGAGGTTGGCCACCTTAGAGCTTCAAACAAACTTCACTACAACCCTTACTAGCACTAGAAGATAGGATTTTATGGAGTGAAATCTAGTCTAAGCTTTTGGTTATGGAAGATTGAACCAAATGGAAGCTTGCAAAATGATGAAGTTCTCTTCCTTCTTGAGGTAAGAGGGCCGGCCATCCAAGGTGAGAAAATGGGGATTTTTTGTGAAATTTTTAGATATTTAACCAATTTTGGTCAAAAGTCAAAAAAAAGTGAATAGTGTTCCATAAGCTTCAACCCATAAGATGGTGACACTTGTCACACCATTAATGCAATCCTATCCTTTCTTTTCTCTCTCACATCAATCATTTCACACACTCTACTTATCTCTTAACACCCGATAAATTTTACACAGTATCTGGAATTTAACCTAATTGGCCGAATTTTTTCGAACTTTTCGCACTAGTGGGTCCCACGTCTGATATACGTTCTTAATTTCTCAAAATCTATTCGTTACAAGAAAAATCATCTAAAAACTATATTTACTCGTAAAATCCACTAAGAAAATATTTCTAAGCCAGAAAATGCAGAAATCATGCCATTAAAGGAAATAAACCCTAAGAAAATTATTAGGGATTTACGGGTTCTCACACCAAAAAGGTTCAAGATTTGATGAACAAATACGTCTCTTTGCATATTTTCACAGGAAAATTTAAGGAATAGAAGAATTTATTAAATTGTGCAAGTATGATCATGCTTATATTTGTTGTGAGCGATCAAGTCCTTTCATATGCATGTACGAATGAAGATTCACCGTTGAATATTTTTGAAATTACTGGAATAAAAAAAAACCTTAAATTTCTCTCTTCCACAAGAATAAATAAAAAAAAAAAACAAAGAAAGAACTGATTGAGACTTGGACTTGTGTGAATAAATTAAATTGCACAGCCGGACTTGTAAAGCCAAAGATGCTACAAATTGAATAGTTTTTGGCGTCTTAATCGTGGATGTGTGATACTAATTTCATGTGCATTTGGTTGGAATTTAAGGAAGCTGTTTCTGAGGAAATGCATATCAGTTTGCTGTATTGGTTTAGCTCTACGTGAAACTGTCACCCTGATGCATTTGATTAGCGCCAAATTCTGGGCTAAATCCACGCAATTTACCAATCGTCAAATTTAGTTTTTGCAGAGTAATTTAAGGCTTAAGGTGGTGCTCAACTTGCCCCACTGAGATTAACAAAATGCTAATTTCTAGAATTCGTCAAACAGATTGGTACGTGTACTATCGAATAGAGATAAAACGGCTTAATCTCTTTTTTTATTTTTTATTTTTTGTGTTAGTAATAATCATCCAAGTTGTATGTTTGAGATCATGACAAATTGACAAGTGTTAGCAGACCGAGTCAGATGATTTTGTCGTTTAAATTGCAGCTGTTTCTTTTTTGACGATTGTTTTGTCCTAAAATTGTCTATTATCGTGCTCTTAGTGCTCATCCCGCCTTCAGAATTGCAAGACCATATACCTTAATAATCTGCAACTAATTGAGAATTAGCAGCTCAATCAACAAGTCAAACATTATATATATATATAACTAAAAGAATTCCTCCTTTTCTTGTGTTGTAAAATTCTCCATACATTTAAGCTTTACGGAATTGAGATATATATAGGAACAGCAAAGAAACATAGCAACTACAATTTCCATGCTGTTTTGGCAGTCATTTGTAAACAGCGAGATCAATCTGCTTTTGCTCACAACATTTTTAAAAGCATTTTCTTACAGCTTATACTAAAACAACTGGCAAAGAATATATATTTGTAATGCATCCTCGGCCTACCCAAAAAGGCAGACAAAGAAAGGACAAAGGAATTTAGTTTTCCTTGGATTTCAAGTCCAATGTATAGACTTTCTTGTTCTTTTATACATTGTGGATATCTTGGCAGCCAAAAAAAAAAAAGTTACCAGGCCAGGGACCGAGCCAAATGATTAGCAGTCAATGTCTTACCACATACTAAGAATAATGCAGTCCATAGTACGTACTCCATAGTTCTCTTTTTTCTCTGTGCCCCCCCCCCCTCCTTAATTTTTCCACTCTATTTCTACTGTGATTGAAGTCGAATGTGACGCTTCTTAATAATCAAGCATTGACTAGTAAAAACAGTCGACCCTATGCTCGACGATGATGATTAGCCATGCCGATCGAACTTTCCGCAGTTTTCTTCAAGAATCAAGATAAAGAAAAGAGTTCACTTGGAAATGCAAACATAGACAGATGTAGATACACCAATCAAGGACAGAATTAGATTGATCTACTGCATGAACCATCTGCTAGCTTGTCTCGTATAGTTTTTGGCAAGTCAGCCGTATCAAGTATGAACCGTATGAAATATCGCAGCGTTCGGCGGCCGCTGCGGCAATCTTGGTTTTTGTGGTGGTGACGGAAAAATTCTGCGGTGCTTTCTTTTCACCTCTTCATGTGTTTGTATTGGTTCCAGCAGATCAATAAGTACGAGGAACACCAGTCTTTGAATTACTATAACTAGGGGCTGTAATGTGACGTTTAAAGGAGGGTTAGGGGGGTGACCATCATGTTTGAAGTTAATCCTAGGAATGGTGAAGAAGTTGTAGTTTAATTGTTGTATGACAATTTTTATGCAAGTTGAAATCTTCAAGATCCAAAAGTAACCAAGTACGATCAAAATTTTTATGCATTTTGTCATTTTAGATGCTTCACATCCTACTAATTTAAATCAAATTATCATCTTCCTCCACACTAAGGATAAATGTATGTGAGCAACAAGGCTCTGTGCATTCATTCCATCTTAATGATTGAAATATTAATTGTACATTTGTTTGTATCTATTTTCGTTCACAATGAGAATGGTAGTTGGGTGTCTTTCGAGATATTTTTAACATTTAAATCTGTGAACTGTCCAAAATAATGGTTAACAGTGCGAAGAGATAATCATTATCTTATGGGAAGCTCAAATTTAGAGAAATGAACTGGAGTTCCTACTTATATGCTAGGTCTTATCAAGCGGATCATGATTGTTGGAGAACTATAAATGAGCTAAACGCACCCCGGAAAAAAAAAAAAAAAAAAAGTAGTTGTAGTCTTGTAAACAGTTTAAAACTAATCTGAGGTTGTGTTTGATAAAATTGAATTATAAAATTTGAATCTATTAAATTATTGAATTGTTAAGTATTAAAATCTTAATATTTGAGCATATTTTGCATCAGGTGATAAGTGAATAGTTTATCACTTACTTTTTTTGAAGTAAGTTTTGGTTAGAAAATTTAGTATCACTTAATTAATTGAGATGTTCTATTTTTTTGGTTAACAAACGAGTTTGAATATGTTAAAATCTAAATCAATTAATTTATTAAGTTTAAATATTGAATTGGATTATCAAACAATGTTTTAGCTAAGCTTGTGTTTGAAGGACCAGTGTACACCTAACCGGTTTGAAGGTAAATTAGAATTTAGAAGAAAGGAACGCATACAAATTCAGTTGAAATTCTAATCCTTCAAAAAGAAATGGAAATAGATAACAAGTACAAAGTGTAATATGTAAAATAAATTGAGAAACGACAAAAATTTGAAATGGGAAAGGCTGGTCCAGCCAGGAAACAAAAGAGGAACAACAGTTTTCGTCATCTTCGCATCAGCGATGGAAGCAAACTTGGATGGCCCCGTATTGGTCCATCTGGTAAAGTGTACTCATTCACTTGTCCATGGTCCATTTACTCAGTCGAATTTTTATGTGGGCTCCTTCAGTTTACAGAGGAATGGTCCTTGTCGGCCCAACCATTACTGTTAAAGTAATCTGGTAATCCAGCAGATATAGTTTGCTATTCATCTTGGCTGTCATTCAGTCGGGCCTGGCACAGGAACTTGAAAAAAATCAAAATCAAAATCAAAAGGTCCTGGGTAGGTGACATCCTAATGGACTTGCCCGTCTTGTGACGTTTCAAAGTGGCCGGAACTGTTTCAAACATGCTAGAAGGCCCTGCTGCATAGTACTATGGAGGAAATGTTATGCTAATGCATTGGAATTATGGTGATTAGTTTACCCTTCTTAAACCAATAGTTTGTAATATTTGGAATTTTATTGACGTTAAGTTTTAAATTTGTTCCCCAAGTAATTTTTACTTATGTCTTCACACTTACAATATAGTCGAGTTGAGTCGAGTCGAGTCGAGTCGAGTTCGAATACAATTTTATTTGGACTCAACTTAATTTAAAAATATATTTGAACTTGAGTTCAAATTTATCAAATACATCGTTTTAAAGATTGAGTTTGGCTCGCGTACTCGCTCTCGATTTTGACCTCAATCAAGCCTTCTGCATTAAATTTAATTAAAAAATATATAGCCACAATTTTTTAGTGAACCAATAGTCATTACTAAAAGCCAAAACACTTAAAAACCAAAAATTAAATAATAAAAGATAGTTAACTAGGCTCATGAGTACTTCCAGCATGCCATTTTAAATTCGAGGTCGACTCAATTTACTGCTCTAATAATTAAAGCCAAGTTTTTTTTTTCTTTAGTTGGAATATCAATTTGCTACTCTAACAATTAAAGCTACTTAGGAGTGCTGCGGCTCACTTGCACCCCTAGTCTCTACAGGACCAACAAAATAAGGGCCATATATCTTAAATATGACTACCATACAACAACACAAAAGAGAACTGTATTTGGATATTGTTTATTTTTAAAAATTTATTTACTTACAGCGTCAATATATTTTTTAAAGCACATTTTTATTTGATACACATCACATAAAAAATTAAAAATATTTTATAATATTTTTTTTCCAAAAAATTATCCCCAATAATCTACTGTTGGGATACCCCCGATAATTTACGTCCGCGCAACCACGGGGAGCTGCAGAAGGGCTGCGCGGAATATTCCCAAAAGGATAAGAAAGGGGCCTGGTAAAATTTACATCCGTGGGAGTCGTGGTCGTATTCTAATTCATTACTGTTTCAAGATTAGACAGCTTCGCGTGGTCAATTTCCAGATGCCTGTTTCTTTTACTATTTTCGCAGCAAATGAGTAGGAACCTTTCAGGATCCTGGATATGGCAGGAGATGATTCATTTCATTAACATTCATTTGTCTCTGCAAAATCCAAAAGTAAAGCAATGAGCGGCCTTTCTTCAACAATAGCCCCGCCCAGTTTCTCTTTCCGATCCCAACTTTTCCACCAAAATGTTTACACCACTTCAAATTCCATCATCAGATGTTGTGATGACACTGCAAGATTGAACATTAGACCTCATGAAGACAATGGTTCAGCAAGTTTTCCTGAAAAGAACCTCCTCCTAAATCCGGCAGCATTCAAGAAGCCTCCAAGGCCACGGAGAATCATTCTCGTCAGACACGGTCAAAGTGAAGGAAATGTGGATGAAGCCGTTTATACTAGAGTTGCTGACCCCAAAGTTGGCCTAACAGAACAAGGAGTTGCTGAGGCTGAAGAACGTGGGAGGAAAATAAGGAAAATGATTGAGGAAGATGGAGCAGAGGATTGGAAAGTTTATTTCTATGTATCACCATACAGGAGAGGACTCGAAACGCTGCGTAATTTGGCCAAGGCATTTGAACGTTCCAGAATTGCTGGTGTCAGAGAAGAGCCCCGTTTAAGAGAGCAAGATTTTGGTACTCCTCAAATTGTACATTATGATGCTCGTCTGTTTAACACTTCGATTAGCACTCCATCCCTGTTTTTCCCCTCTAGCATATTGCCATTGTTTGACACCTAGGGCAACAAGTTACCAGCGTATGATGATTTATCTAAATTTAATTCTTTTTCTACGTTCTTTTGCTAGGAAACTTTCAAAACGAAGAACAGATGAAGATTGAGAAAGCTATTAGAGCTCGCTATGGTCGTTTCTTCTATAGATTTCCCAATGGGGAATCAGCAGCAGATGTTTATGATAGAATAACAGGTACTGGATCCTTTACATGTATGAATTTTTTCCCTTTTCAGGATAGCAGAAGTAAAGAACACAAACGAAATAGAACTAGTAACTCGTACGTACTAATGAAAATTGAAGAGGATCACTGCCCTCAAGTGATCTAGGCCCTAAAGACTTGGACTTGACACTTTGATGCTCCCAGTCCAATCGAATAGCTAATCTATGTTAGCTTTTCAAGAAAAGTAAATAGACATGGAAATTGTTACGCTGCAGGGTTCAGGGAAACACTTAGAACTGATATTGACATCGGACGTTTTCAACCACCTGGTAAACAAAGCCCAAACATGAACTTGGTATTGGTTTCTCATGGCCTTACGCTGCGGGTGTTCTTAATGAGGTGGTACAAATGGACTGTGGAGCAATTTGAAGGACTACATAACTTTGGCAATGGAAAAATGGTTGTCATGGAAAGAGGTTATGGCGGAAGGTAATCCTTGAAAAGTTTCTGTTGTACATTGATCAGACAGCCTGATCTCAAAATCCCAGGTTGATGAAACTATTTACCGATAGAGGTGCAAATGTCTACTCCTGCCACAAACTATAATCCACGGCCCTGTTTAATGCTAGTTAGTCATTTCCAATAGGGTAAAAGTCTTCAAATCACAAGAGGATGAACCTGCTAGCAACTCAAAGCTTTTAACACGCCAACTCTGCAGGTACAGCTTGTTAGTGCATCACAGCAAAGAAGAGCTAAAGAAGTTTGGATTGACAGAAGAAATGCTGATTGACCAAGAATGGTAAATAATACGCAGCAGTACTATTGCCAATACGATGCTTTTCTGTCAGAAGTTTACAAATTTTGTTATCCCTGCCGTTGGCTGATAATTGATTATTGCTTTTTCCAATGAAGGCAAACAATAGCCAAGCCTGGTGAGCTGAATTATGATTGTTTGATTACCGGACCATCTTACTTCACTCACTTTGATGATGACAGTAGAAAGTAACTCAGCCAAGACAGAGAAAAACAGTCATGGATCAGGGCAAGGGTTGAATCAACTGCAATTTAACTCTTTCTCAGGATAACCATGGCTTTCGTTAGACTATTCCCTCCTCTGCAACGCATGTATCGGCCTAGTTATTGCCCCTCCAATGTATCATAGAAGAAGAAAAATATCATAATAACATACTAATTCAACTGTGCTGTCTTTCCGCCACCCTAATGATCCTATCCAGTGACTCATGCTATTACGCTTGAAGTTTGTTTTTTTCATCTTAATTTGTTGAGTAAATCTTATATATACTGACGGTGTATACATTGTCACGGTTGAATATATGATACATATACAATATTTGAGTTTCAAATCCAAATTCAGATTATGTGTCATGCATCTAATAGTGAAAATATACTGTATGAAAGATTAATCTTAATTTATTTCCCTATTTGGGTTAAACTATATTTGGTGCCTCCTTGTCAGATTTCCTAGTTAAGGAATACCGGATGATCCCTAGAGGCCTAGACAATTGAGAAAATGCTGAATCGTTAATATTTCAGTGCCCTGGCGAACATCCCGCATCTACTTCTAGTTCTAGGTTGTACAGCCGCTGACTACGTCCTTTCATGGCTCCACATTCCCACCGTTCCAAGGCACGTTGGCCTTGTCTTGGTTCTTGCCACCGCTGAAAACGGTGCAAAGATATTTGAAGCTCAAATGTATCAAAAGGCCAGCATATTTCCAATATTGACCTTAAGAGTTCTAGTTTATAGTGATTATCAGTCAACAGCTCTCATCAATTTACATTAAGAGAATTCAGGACGGGAATGTTTTGTAATCTAGAACAACTCGGGAGAGGAAACAATCTGGATGCAAAAGGAAAATCTGACTCCAAATTGAGTAGATTGTTAAACACCATTGTGTATCATTCTTGTCAATCAAATACAACGTGGATGTTGTCACCAGAACTATAACTCGAACTCAGACTCATCCAGAATAGCCCCATCACATTAGACGCATCACCTTTTGTACAGAAAAATATAATATATATCGCCCATTTGAACACCGCACTCGCAACAAAAATGAAAGAAGGAGGATCGTTATAGCAGCAAAATAGTGATAAGAAGATAACAGGAGACAAGAAGTGAGGGACGTAGACCCCTAGCTTCAAAGAATATGCCAATTTTCAAGAGTTTTCAACTATTCCATTTGTAATTCGCATCTGGTGAGGCCGCTCTGGTTCACCACTTCGCCTCCAAAATGCTCTCCTCCACCAAACTTCAAATCCTCTCTGGATATTTGGACAATCATCTCCAGAATTCAAAAATCGATCAAACCAAGACATCAGTATTTCCTGCTGCCAAGCCATAGGCAGAGTTAAAATGGTGTTACAAAGGCCATCTTCAATTAGGTGCCGGTCTAAGCCTTTCGACGCCCTCCTCATCCAACCAAAATCCTCATAAAATGGAACTAACCATGTTTGCAAAAGCAGGCACCTGGCATCCTTGGAGGCAAGTAGTTGCCCCTTCCCAATCCCAACAAACAGCCTAGCCGTAACTCTACTAACCTCGTAGCGATGAATAGCTGGAACTTTTGAATGTGCTTCAGATAATTCAGATTGACATGCCCAGGTCTTCAAAAAATCTTCAGCAATCTGTCTATCGATCAATATGTCCAAAACCCAGTGTAAGTTATCAGCCTGCCGTGCAATCTGAGACACGTCCTCCAAGTTTCCCTCTGATACCTTTAGAAAATAGTGGCGAAGCGATTGCAAACATCCATCACAAGCTGAGTACAGAGATTCCTTCCTCAGATCATTCTGAGCAGTATTCTCATGTAGCATTTTGGACACTAAGCCTTTCATCTCTCTCCTGGCTTTCTCATCCTTCCCTTCTAGAACTACATGTAGTAGCTTCAGAAGAACTTCTTCATTATCAGTCCCATCTTCCATGCCCGCTGTAACATCAAGAGACACCCTCTTCAAAACATCCCCTGCTCCAACCCCCTCAAGACGCAGCTCTGATAACAGTGTAGCCACCTTCTCTTCCTCATCCTCAGCCCATGGAGCAGCCTCTAAGAACTCCAAAGATGATAAAACCCCCGCATCAAATCCAATGGCAGCTGAAACCTACATTACCAAACTATCAACAAAATTCCAACACCCAATCTCCAATAAATCCCTTTGATTTAGCAATAAATTTCTTATTGATTCAGTCCATTCATCCAAACTACACATAGACTGTAGCTTCAGGAAAATGATTAGCCAACCACAGTTTATAAGTTACTAGTATATGCTAACAAAAATGATTTTTTGAGTTCAAACTCAGAATCTGACTTGGCATTGAAATTAATCCCTAAATAACAGGAAATGACTTAAATTTGAATATGCATCTCCCTTAAATTTTAGACACTTGCTGCGATTTTATTACAATTTCTGCATTCCGAGTTTCAAACTTAGCATAGTGCGTCAATGCTCTAGCTTGGCCTACAGAACTCCTATTCCACTATTCAACTCTCAAGCATAAATCTAATTTAGAAAGCAGTACGGAGAGCGATATAATCTGTCAAATCATAAGCTAAAACGTCACCTTTAAACCTTTCATTCCGAGAATCCGAGACCAGCAAAATATAATTAATTAACAACCGATTAATCAGATATACAAAAATTCATAAGCCGTGATAACATTACCTTTAAGATTCCAAGAACTCTGCAAACATCCTCCTTCATAAGCTTTTTCCTCAAATCTTTGCAATACATTAACTTGAGAGTCTCAATATAAACCTCAATATCATCACAGTCAGCAATCTCCACAATGCAGGGGCCCGCATTCCTCTGCTGCCTAACCCATTTCTCTGACAATTTCTCCGCGAAAAATCTGCTGTTCGACACAAGGATCTGCCTATGAACACTCATTGAAACATGTAACCCATCTTTGGAGCTCAAAGTCAGCTTGACGTCGGCAGAAGCCGAGTCATTGAACTGGTTTCCGGGACTCCGGCAAGATAAGAGATCGTTCAGGCGCTGCAGCATTAACGCTTGTCTGTCCAAAGGCTTCTGATTTAGGGTTGAAATTACGCCGTTTGAAACCTGGTGGGTTGTCGTTCCGGCGGCGGCAGTTCTGGGGTGGCAATCGGGTTCGCTGGCCATCATTTCGAAAAGGGTCGGGCTTGAACGGGTTTTATCGCCGGGCGGGGGAGGTGACATTGGGTTGAGAAGCCCGGCGGTGAGAGCGGAGTTAAATTTACTGAAAGATGACGGAAATGTGTCGTGGGACACCGCGCCGCCACCGCCGTGGAGGAGGGTGGTAGTGGTGGTGAAGGAGTCCATCAGGTGGGGGATTGTAGTGGGTGAGTACGGAACTTTGAGATTTGAAGGTGAGAAGGGTGGTAATGGGGAATGGGATGGTGAAGAGCTAGCGGCGGAGGGGAGTGCTGGAGGAGGTGAAGGTGGCGCAGGGGGTTTAGAGACGGCAGGGCAGCACCAGGAATTATCAGGCGAGACAACTGTTGGGGTGTCAAGTTTTCGGCTTTGGTGGTTATTGTCGGCTAAATATGAAGTGGAAGAGTGGTCCGACGTGGCGGCGGCGGCGGGAGTGGAAGTGGAGGTGGTAATAGTTGTCTCGCGGCAACGGCGTCGTTTTGGTTTAATGGGTTGGGTCTGGAATTTGAGTTGGGTAGTGGTAGCTGCCATATAGAAGCGTACACCCGTGGGTTATAGTAAAGTACTACAGACTACAGAGGCAGAGAGATGTTAGTGTGTGTGTGTTTTGTCCGTGTCTGTGAGAGAGAGAGGGAGAGGGAGAGAATGAGTTAAGAGTGGCGGTGCAGACGAGACAGAAAAATTGAGGTGAGTTCAGGTAAAGGACACGAAAGACAGAAGAGAGAGGGCTGAAGTGAGCATTTAATGGAGAAAGGGAAAAGATATGCAGGCACTTGGTTTTACTGGCCACGCTTTATAATTTTGGCAGAGAAAGAACCAAAATGAAGAGATGAGAAGAGAGGAGAGGAAAGCTACTTGGATCCAATGGAATGGACCATCATCGAGTGGGAAAACGGGAAAGAGATGCGGGAATTTGTCGTTGGTGGTGGCGGTGGTCGGAACTGGGAAGCTGGTTTGGAGAGGTTTTTGTTTTCGTTTCTATTGTGGATGAAGTAATACCCTACTAATAGACGGATGGAATGGTGGGGTTTGTTTGTGGGGTGGTGTTGGGGGAAGGACAAAAGTCCCCACCCAACCCAAGGACTAAACCCCACTAAGGCCCCAAAGTTTTTTCGGTTTCTTTTTTGATCATCGTGCTTGGTGAATTGATTTCCGATGCTGTCCTGCTCGTTACAAACTTACAATAATAATATCAAACCTGAGCCAGTTGTGTGGTGTCTTCCCGTAGAGCCTTGGTTTTAAACTAGACAGACACACACAGGCACGGTAATATGATCGAGTATCCTCAGTTTGTATCATTATGAGGAGGAGGATTGTGCTGTTATATGCTTGATAGTCCAAGGGGGACAAATTGATTGGACAAAACGAAATCCCACAAAAAAAAAAAAAAAAAAAACACAGACATCTTGAATTAAGAAATGGGCAATGTTAGTGGTGAAATCCATATACATGTATGTATGATGATGTTTCTGCACAGCAGCAGTACAGATAAATGGAGTACTTTAACTTCCACTTTGTAGACTTGGCTTTCACTTTAATGCATCTTTATTTACCAAAAAAAAAAAATTGGAGTGGCCATTGTCCACCATCATTTGTAGTATTGATATTGATCATTAGGAGTGGTGCAGTGCAGTGCTGGGCTGGGCTGCTTTCAGTGCCTTGGTGGCAGGAATTGATGGTCGAGGGCATCAACTAAAAGCTCGATCTAGACCAACATAGACAACTGATAAATTTTTTTTTAGCAGAAAAACTGAGGAACACTCAACAGTAAGCCAGCAAGACTATTTGTCGGTCCCGTCCCCTCGGAGACATGCAACAATATATTGTCGGCCTCCGTTTCTTGATAAATTCGGTGTGCTAATAAACATCGGTAACAAATCAACTTTTACCTAACTATTTGTCAAGATTTGATTTGAGCTGTTAACTTAGACAAAGGTGCGTTATTGTTTGGTACTTGTTTTGGTCATATTGAGTCCCACAGCTTTGGCCCATCATGGTGGCGATTGTTTGACTTATAGATAGTAGAATTTGGTTCTTGAAATAGCCGGACAGGAAAAGGTTACGTATCCGGTAGGGTAACGTGTATAATATATTAACCAGGACATGGTGCAGGACAGACGAGACCGTTGAGTTGAACGTAAACAAACATTATTGGTTACTTCCAAGGATTCATTCCATTCTCTCACTTTATTTACCACTCTATGTAAAACTTTTTGGAGTATCGTGTGATGATGTGTGAACAAAACAGAGGAAATATGTGGATACATGAAAAAAGGAGGAAGAAGAAGAAGGGGTTGTGCACTTTCTTGTTCCATTTGATTAATGTGTCGTACTTGTACATGCATTCTTCTGGCCGCCTAAATCTACATCCTACCATTTCTGCATTTGTGACTAAACAGGAATTATTCTATGCTTGGCCAACAAAATATTCCATCCATTCTGGGCGAGGAATCAACTTTAGATGTGGGAAGGTATATATGACTACTGTATATGCTTGTTGACGGTGCAACAATGGCAATGCTATTATTGTTATACCATTTACTAGACATCATAGGTCTGTTTGGATTGTAAGTTATTTGGGATTATTTGAGATATTTTTACTGTAGCATTTTTTGTGATGTGATGTATGTGAGATAAAAAGATATTGGGAAGATAAAAAGGTGTATTGGAAATTGTAAAGATGATGTAAGCAAATAAAATTGAGAAAATATGAAGCAATCCAAACAAACCTTAACTAAGCTGCTATTTTTTCACACTAAAAATGATAAAGAGGCACCTATTCGTGACAAAGAACAGATAGCAACTACATATATATTTATTTCAGCAATGCCAAAACTAATACCGTATACTTTTTATCTGATAGTGCAGTGCAGAAAAGATTAATTCTTATTTTTATTTTTTACTTTCTTCAAATTTTCCCAAGTGTACTTTTCTTGCACAAGATTTGTACATTAGCTATTGCTCTTGCACCATATTTAGAAAAGGAAGAGTGCGAGTTCCTTTAAATTAAAGAGAGAAGAAACCAACTCAATTCAAGGATAGTATTAAAGTATTTCAATGTCATGCAAGGCTCATTTATTTGGCAGGCAGGTGATGCTCAATTATCGCCTTTTGTACAAAACAATGGGCCTTAGCCAACTTTCATATATGACCAAATACAATAAAGTGCCAGAGGTCCATCTAAATGGTCCACCATTCCTGCCGATCAGGACACGGTTGTTGAACGGCACGTAGATGTTGGGCCAAAACACTTCAAATAAGTCCGAGGACACAACTGAGACTTATTGGGCCTTCTTGCCGAGAAATGCGTATGATTTGGGTTGAAGTTCGACACCCATGACCCCGAATCCAACTGAGTGAAGCGCCTTGTGTTGATTTGATCCATGACTTGGTTCGTATTTGCTGTACAGCTTGTGTTGGTCTTGGGTCCATTAAGGGTTGGACCCGTTGGTAGGCATCATGCTAAAATATACTACTATGTCTTTGAACCTTTTTTTTTTCAAAAAGCAAAGTAGTATGTCTTTACTTTATAAATAGTAAGGATAGCTATTACTTCTAATTTTGTTAATTTCTTGAGCTACCACAACAATGTAAAATTGCTTGATTGATACAGTGAAATGGAAAGAGAATTCATTAATTCTCCACTTTTTCTTTTTCTTTTTTCCCCTTAGAAAACGAGTCCCAAACATGAGAAAGTTCAATAGCTCAATATTTAAATGAATTGCTAAAGCATTCCCCAAAGTCCCATATTCAACTCATGGCATGCTCCTGCAGGATAACTCGGCCGGTCATGTAGTCCTTTTTTAAAGCATTGACCAGTGTTCGAATTCTATAATTACCGTGCTCGGAGTGGGTTGGGGCGCTCTCTCCCGAGCCACAGGGAGATTAGTCGGGCCAAAGACCCGAATACCCCCAATGTCAAAAAAAAAACTCATGGCATGTTACAAAATTTTCTATTTTGCTTTAGGGGGGGGGGGGGCGGGGATTTTATGGCATAAATTTCACAATTACCTAATTAATGCCTTTATCGATTGAGTTAGTTCTCGAGGAAAATGCGATTTAATGGCCAATGATAATACAAGGTAAAGTAAACACATCATGTATGTCAATCTTGAAAGTTAAGAGATACAGGCTCAACTCTCAAAACTAAAGCCACACTACTCTTTTAATTCTTAAATTAACATCGTCCATCATAATATGCTAGTTCACCGGTCAAAAGAATTGTTGAATTTAAACCTCATTTATACATGTTCACCTTTGAACGGAGAGGAAGGCAGGGGGGATTGTTGGACGCTAGTTTTTACTGATTTGTAGTTAATAATAATGTTTGAGGATCAGACGATGATTATTTCTTGATAGAATTGGTTACTCGTACAAAATACAAATAGCATAACGTGAGATGGTGAGAATCTGCATGGCCCGCGGCCACGGGTTTCTTGAGCGGTTGGTGTCTCTGTTGAAATTGTTATCTTTCCAATTTCGATTATTATTAACTGCAACAGTGAGGAGTTGGCCAGTGGCCAACGGTGAGGGTTCAAACCTCACTAGCAGCGAAAAAAATCTAAGAGTTGTGTCATAGTATTTCCTTGGTCTAGTTGAGTCTGTATACCCACTAGCCCCTACAACAGCTTCCTTAGGTTCCCCCTCCCCCTCCCCCTCCCCCTCCTCCTAGATTAGAATAGAATAGTTTATACAAATATATCGTTGCTGACCAAAAAAAAAAAAAAAAAAGAGGAGTTGGCAAATCTCTGTGTCCATGGGTCCTCCCTCTTTCACCTTTTCGCTTTTGTTGTTGAGACTTTGAGACCACCGTGTATATATATATATATACACCAATGATATTTTTTATTTTAGAAAAAGGAACTTCACTTCACTTCACTTATTTACTGCTAGCTTATGGCCTAGTACTCTACATTAAAATCTAAAATTAATCTCAGAAAGTACTAAATTGAGCTGGTGCCCTTCTTGTTATTTGTTAATGTTCACCAACTGGAGTATGCTCCAAAAGCCTAGCTACCACCGCCGCATCCACGGCCTCTCATTTGGGGGCATAGCCCTTTTCTTTCTAGGGAGAAGTTGGCTGGTGAAAAATAAAATTCACTATTTGTTTATTAAACACAATAATAAGAATATACTTCTTCTTCTTCTTTTTATTTATTGTTTTTTTTTTTTGGTTTTAAACACGATCAGAGCTCAAAAGTTACATATATTACAAATATATACATAGTATCTTTATTCTGCCATCATGAAAATTAAGAAAGCAAAGAATCATCAAGAACATGTTACATCAAGAAATCTCAAGAAGTTGATTACAACAAACAGGTGCAAAGATCAGATGTAGACAGCCCAGAACAGAACAACGAAAAAAAAAAACAACAGTCAAAAGAGAGCGCTACAAATCCACATCAAAGCAGATAGATATTATTAGATACCATGATGCTTTTTCCTTACAGCGAGGACCATAGAGAGATAGAGAAGCAAGAGAAAAGCAAAAGACATGAAAGATGACACAATAATAATTTTTTAATCATTAGTCTCCCAGCCCCAAAAATTCCACTGTAAAAGTCATTTGTCCTAGCTCTGCTTCACTTTTTTAGCAAAGAAAAAACGTGGCCAAGCAGTAGTGTAATTTCAGAAGGAATGAGTAGTTGGGGATGTATGCGAATGGGCCAAAATTTCTTTGCAGAAGATGCTGATTAAGGGGGGAACATACTTGCCTCAGCACTGCTGCAGATCGTACAGTTGTAATTCCATCACAACATATCGTGCAAAAAATGACTTATAGAGATGCATTCATCGTTTCTTGATTTTCCTTTTATTATTTTACGCAGCAAAACATTAAGAATTAATCTTATATACATATATCATCACCATCATTAAATATATAACACATTTTTAAACAAATATTTAGAATCAATGGTTCAAGTTAATTTGAACCAAGCTAGTTTGAACTTTCTATCGCCTCATTTGGTATACATCAAGAACAGCACTATAGTATCAGAGAAATTCATCTCATCTAAGTACTATTTTATATATTATATAAGGTAGCAACTTAAAAAGTTGTGCTCGATGATGGCAACAGGACGGATTTGAGACGAGAGTCTCTCTCTCCCATCGCTAGTTGTGCTTAAGGAGCTAATAGAAAATTAGTTGAAAAAAAAAAATTTGAGGAGTCCTTAGAGCGACAGAATTGAGTCTTAAAAGAAAAAAAAAGGGTTTTACGGGGCTGGAACGACTATTTGAAAAAGAGAGAAGCTGGGAAAGTAACCTATTTGATTCGGGTTTGTCGGTCGTAGTACCCTCTAACAAAAAAAAAAAATCCAGTATTGATTCGCTGCGAGAGTCATTAAGCAAATTAAGACAGCATCTGACAGGCTAAGCTGGACTTAGTTCGATACTTATCCATTCATTAACCAGGTTTTGTTTACTTAGTTGGACAGATTCTGATAAACGTAGCTATAAAGTGGAAATGAGTGAAAGTTGAACAGTGTAGGGGCACATAATCCTTGTTTGCTTGTAACACAGAATACTGCTAATTAATATACATACAAAAGAACAGAACGTCAATGGCTGCACATCACATCAGAAACTAGTCATATCATATCATATATATATATATATATATTAATACAAAGAGCAAGTGGGGATGTTTTGGGGTCAAATAGAAACTGACGAGAAACTTCTGGTTTCATTAGCTGGCCCTGGCCGCGTTGCTAACTAAACTGATATGGTGATCATTACCTGTGTGGCCAGGGATACAGTGCTTGCCAAGAAAATCTCGCAAGACTCCAGAATTGATTTCAGTCAAGGTTACCATCTTAAATTTTGCTTTTGGTTAAAGTTGACCTAGCTATGACTCAGATCAGGAGACAATGCAATCTTGCTTGCTTGATTTTGCTTTGCTTACTGTGCTTCTCACAATATAAATGTATTTTTCTCTTTAGTGAATCTGTCTGCGGAAGAAGTGAATGACTAATTTGAATGGAATCCAATATATTCTCTAATTTCTAGAGATATCTTCGAGAATGGTGCTCAATTGTTTGCCCGATGAAGGGCTGTCTAATTGAGATTCCTAGGCATCAAACAACAGTTTTAATTTTTTTTTTAATTTTATTCTTAACTCTCCATCCCTCGTCACATCCTTTCGACTTCTAACTGTTAGATAGTACAAAATTCAAATTCTGAATTGAACCTGAAAGCGGGGAAGACTCTTAGCATATATCCCCTAGCCTCTTCATTAGCCCACTCTTTTTTTTGGAAGCGGGGCAAAAACGGTCGAACAATATAATATTTTTTTAAATATTTTATAATTTTATATAAACTTCTTATATATCCTTACAACAGATATATAATATTTTGCTACTATTTAGATGAATTTCATGTATGATAATTGTGTGTTTATTGTTAAATTTTACAAGTAATTCATGTAAAATTATGTCTTATTTAAAAAATATTATATCGTTCAGAGCGGCTGTTATTGACAATTTTTCGTCCCTTTGATCCGGCTGTGTTTTATGTTGTTTACGAGTCCTCTCTGTGGAATAAATTGTCAGCAACCCGTCTCTTGTTTCTGTCATTTAATTTTTTTTTAAATAAAAATGATGTTTATTTGCGTCTGATTCTATCCAAATCCTGATCCATTGACCGTGTCAACTTCATAAGCTGAATCTTCTAAGTAAGGTACAATCGGAGGAGTAACGTACTGACATTCGGATACTACAAATCCCCGATGCATCAAATCCAAAAGGTCATAGAAGGAGGCATGATTAGCTAGCTAATTCCTAATTGTCTTCTAGAGGTATTTCCCTTATACAGTACTCCCTCCGTTCCATTTTGTTAGTCTTGATTTTTTTTTTCACACAGATTAAAAAAGTGTAATTAATTTGGTTGGAAACATAAATTTAGATTAATAATTTTCTAAAATACCCTTGTGCTAATCACGAAGAGTGCCAATTAATATCAGTTACAGCTAATGGGTTAGTATTGGAAAAGCTAAATGTATTCAATGTAGTGGGTTAGTATTTAATAACAATGTATTAATAATAAGATATTTAATAAGGATATTTTAGATAATTTGAAAGATTACTACATTTCTTAATGGGGAAGTGAATTATAATTTGGGACAGACGAAAAAGGAAAACAAGACGGGACGGAGGGAGTAGTATACATATTAACGGGTAACGGTTACTAACGTGTAAACGACAATTTTCCTTTTTGATGTGCGTGTAGCAAGAAATCAAATATATATATACCAAAATGACCCTGCAAAATTGTGGGTTTGAAAAATCACAAAAAATGTTAAAGTCGAGATAGAGTACTAATACGTGTCGTCAAACAAGGACAATCGAAAAAACAACTAGTAAGCGCGCAAAAAGTGAGCAGAGACGACCAACCTGTGATGGGAGCTTTTCCTGGTCAACCCAAGTTGGTAAGGTTAGGTTACCTTTTTAATCAGCATTGTGGCTCCGTTTTAATTAGCTATTTTTTGAAATATTTTTTTTATGAATTAAAAAAGAAAAAAAAAAAAAAGAGACTGGAACCTCCTTAGCTCCATACTGATCCGTGGGAGGGGGGCCAATTCATGAGGAGTGTGATATGGCGTATTATTCCAGCGGAGAAGGTGGGACATTGGTGTCTTGGCGTTTCAAGACATACATCACCTTGGAGTCAAGCAAGTGGAAGAGGGTGGAGCAGGGGCAGAACCCAGCTCCCCCCAACCCTACCATGCGACTTATTTAATTAGGCTCATAAACTTCCACGCCTCATCCTTGCCGTCCTCTTTGGTAGGGGTGGTAATTCGGGTCCAAATCAGATTGGCGGGTCGGGTTCGGATCAACTCGTCAGAAAATCTGTTGACTCGAATCCGACCCGCCAACTCGTGAAGGGTTAGGTATGCTGATCCGAACCCGAAAATTTTAGGTTGACGGGTTGGCGGGTCGACCTGAAATGACCCGAAACTTAATTTTAATTTATTAATTTATCACTGTAATTTCTAATAAAATCAATTTCTCACAAAACTAATTACATAATCAAGTAATAAAAATTTAAATAAGTAATTCCAAACCAAATCTAAAATAAATTAAACACCGTAAAAGTGTTTTATCCCAAACAAAATATAAAATAAATTAAAACAGTATAAAAGTAAAAAATAATATAATATATTATTTGTCCAAATATAATAATTTCAACTTCACACAAATTAAATAAATTCATTTATAATTAAGTAATTAATGCCTTTGAAAAAAAGAATAACTTAGGTTAGTTAGATAAAATTATTTTTATATTTATTAAATTATTTTTAATTCGTAAACGGGTCATATCGGGTCATATCAGGTCATCACGGGTTGACCTGAAATCGACCTGTTTTCTTTTCGGGTTCATCGGGTCCAACCCGATTCTGACCCGAATTCCCAAAACCTCAACCCAAACCCATTAATTTCGTGTTAGGTTCGTGTCGTGTTTTCAGGTCGTGTCGAAAATTGCCACCCCTGCTCTTTGGCTGGTTGGCCGGGCCGACTTACGCACCCTTTTCCCTCTTCTTCTTTCTCCTTGTTTCGTTTCCAGCCTTAGTTTGTATCTAAGAAACCTTGCCATATGGTCATTAGTAAAATACATTAATGATACAACTAGCTAGAGCCCAAAAACTGAAGGTCTACCTAAAGCCATTTTCTTCGTTACTCAAAGTTTTACGCACGCATCGAAAATTCATACACGATAAACCCTCCCCTGTAGACTAATCTTAAACGTACGTGAGAAGACAGCGAGTAGTCTAGTTTTAGGTACATGGCGGCTACCTCTATCATGGCTTACGCACTCCATTTAGCATGAAACGAAAACCATGACGAACGTAGAATTCGTGTGTGGATTTGCTGGTACATATTTGAGGCACCTTGGGCTAAAATTCTTCTGCCCTTTTGTTTGGGAGGGTGACAATCACTTGCTAGTTATTTAACGAATTCTTTAGCATCTTTATTGATTCTCATGTCATCTACTAAAGTCATCATTTTGAAAATGCTACTAATACCCCAAACTTTCATAGAGTCAATGACTAGAAGCGTGCTCATTATAGTAACCCCATCCCCCCCCCCCCACCGGGGGCCCCAAAAGAAAAAAAAACACTTGGTGCCCTGAATTTTCAATCTTAATAAAGACCGTATGGCCAAAGGATGGATACGGAAGTGACACCTCCATTAAGATGAAACAGAAGTGACACCCCCGTTAAGATGAAGGTGAAACAATCAGTCCCCGATGGGCCACTGCATCAAATATCAGACATGTGTGTGGAGGCCAATTATGTATTTGTCCGTCTCAACACCGTCTTAAGTTAGGGTCATGATAGTGTTAGGAAGGGGAGTTTTCTCAAGATTCGATCCCTGGTCTCTTGGATAAGGGGTCTTAAGGATGACTCCTGGTACAATTGGCCTCCACATCGTGCATATTGTACAGTGTTGGTACCTAACTTATTTTTTTCTTGTGAATTGTTAGTGTCTTAGCGCCTCTTGGGTTTGTTTTTCTTGAATTTCTAGAGGATGTTGTGCTCTTTTCTTTCTCTTTTTCCCAAATTTAACTTCCATACATTTCATTTCTTCCTTTGTATGCTTATTTTCTTTTCTTTTCTTTTCCTCTCAGAAGCTTCAACCGATTGGGGCTTAGTTCCCATTTGAATTTTGATGCAGCGGGACCAGCGGCGGATTTAAGGTGGGGGTACGGGTCCCCACTGCTCCCCCTTAAATTCTTACAGTATCCATACAATTTTGATATAATTTCAAGTGTGTTTCCGGAGTTTTCTTACGAAGGAAGTGAAAGAATTACGTGACCTTTTAAGTTGGTTCATAAACTAATATTTTAAAATGATATATGAGTTACAAAATTCCATTTAACGTAAATTCAAAAAAAGCCTTTTCATTTTAACTTATTTGTGAATATTTTTTTCCTTAAAAATCTAAAAAAAAAAAGGTAGGTACAAAATTTTAGTATTACTTTTACTTCCACTAAATTTTTTTTTTGCTCCGCCAGTGTGCGAGACATTGCAATTTTCGGTGACTTTTTACTTTTGGTCCTCGATACTTCATGATTGACCCCCAGACTAGTGATCCCTTTTATACACTTTCCTTCTCTTTCTTTCTCCATTTTTCAGGAGGTCACCTTTTCTTCAAAATTGGGGCCTTTCAGTTTGTTTTCCTCTTATGGTGTCCAAATCTTCCGCGATTATGGCCATTATTTACAAGTTTGCATTTGATTAAAAGTTAGTAATTTTTTTTCTACTTTTCTTTTTAAACAGAGAAAAGATGATATTTAAGAAGCGGGGAGGAAAAAAAATGATTTGAATATAGAACTTGAAATTCATGAAAATTCAACCTTAGAAAAAAGTTAGTAATAATTTTATCAAAAGGGTAAAAATTTTACTTTTCACAATTCCTTTCCCCAAAATTTGACAATAATTTACTTATATACGAGAAAAAAGGGCTAATGATTAAATTTTGGCGGTAACCATCCGCAACCCACAAAGCATATGATTAGAATTGACCCAAATTATGCACAGTCATTTAAAACTCATGAAGCTATAAATGATAGCACGTGACTAGACGATAGACGGTGGACAATAGACATGTCATATTTTCTTTTTCCCTCTTGCTGAGGCAGCGGTTGGTTAAGTATATCAATTCCAACAAGGACGAATCACATTTGCAGGGCCTCATCGGCAACTTTGATGGTGACTGATGATAGAAGCCAAACGGGTTCACCGTTGACGTGCGAGCTCCTCCGCTCCCTAATTACTGCCTGTAAAAGCTAAACGGAGTGATCACGCGGCTGAGCAACTTGCAAGTTGCAACTCTGTAATTTGTTTCGCTAATTAATGGCTTTTGACGTCAACGTCTTGATTTAATTACCCAAGCCATTTGAGAATTTTGGCTGCGTTCAATCGGGCCAAGGCTAGCCATGCGGAAACAAACACAAGTGGCACAT
Source organism: Coffea arabica (assembly GCF_036785885.1). Classification (NCBI taxonomy): domain Eukaryota; kingdom Viridiplantae; phylum Streptophyta; class Magnoliopsida; order Gentianales; family Rubiaceae; genus Coffea; species Coffea arabica. The sequence goes on along the minus strand of NC_092325.1, from coordinate 44,686,002 downwards.
AAATGAGAATTGAAAGAGATGTATGGTTTACCAAAACCCTTGCCTTTGCCTACAAAATTGAGACAAAATATCAGTCGTGTGATTTTACGTATCCCTTCCGTATCGTTGTCAATATCATGTTTTCACTTTATCAACGTTCTGAAATAAAAATTTTCATTTCAAATTTAATGCGTACTTTTCAATCTTGTTTTTTGAAAAAAAAATTTTTGAAAATTTCAATGCACATTTAATGAGGGAATATTTTGAAATTCAAATGATACGTATATACATTTTCCGGTCTCACCTCACGATGGACAATGCGCAATTTTATTGGCCAATCTAAGATGGAAGGGCAGCCAAAACTATTACACAAGATGTACAGTACAGCCAGAGAAGATCATTTTTGTTTGGATAGAGCATTATTCCAAATAATTATTTGGAATAATTACTGTAGCACTTTTTATGATGTGATGTGTGTGAGATAAAAAGATGGTTGAAAATACAAAATGGTGAATTGAGAAATGTGTTTATGAAACATAGCGGAAAATTTTTTAGAAAAAAATTTGCTATCCAAACAATTGATAGCCAGCGAGTTCTTGTACATGAGATTAAACTACACAATTATGCTTGATTTTTCGCTGAACCTTTTAATTAGTTAAAACTATTTTGTTTTTTTTTTAAAAAAAAAACTAATTTACCTGAAAACAGAAGCTAGGAAATATACATATATATAAAACAGAAGCTAGATGATGAACAGGATTACTCTTTGTATACCGCATGATTAAATGCATGGAAACTAGTAAAAGCGAAAATTTAACGTATTGCACATGCATTTATGTAATAATCTATAATCATGTTGTGCTCCAACATATGGATTAATAGCTTAATCGTGGAAAAGAATATTATAGAATAACATATTACTACCTCTTATTTATGGAACAAAAATCAATAATTCTTTCTCATTCTCTAACTTTGTGGATTTGTATTAGACAACTTAGCTTTACGCGGAGAAAAAAGGTTTACATCCAATTAACTCAGAAATCTCCTTCTGAATTGTTTTCTTATTCTTGTATACGTTTCTTAAATAATACAGTGTTCTAACAGGTGCTTCATGGACACGCGTTAGTACACTCAATTTTCAGTTTAACAAATCTGAACAGAAATCTAAACACTATTAAAAAAAAAAGAGTAAATCTTTTTATATACTAACAATGTATATACTATCGGGTTTAAATGCATGTCATATATGCTAAATTTGATGTTTAAATTTAAATTAGATCATATGTCATTCATTCAACCCCGTCAGTGTCAATGTACAGGGTATACATTTTGATAGTGTAGTAAAGAGTAATCCTTATAAAAAAAAAAATGAGAAGAAGAGAAAGTCCATAATTAAAAAGAACAAAATTGGAACTGTATTAATTGAGAGGAATAAAAATTATTTTCCAATAAAATAAATGTCCTAATACATCCCAGACCGTACGACACATTCCACTGCTGCTAATGCACCGAATACAGACACGCTCTGTCTCTCACCCTGTATACCTCTTCCGCTATTCCCACCAAAACCCATGCCCTATTCCGCCATTTCACTACCAAAACCCATCTCCCCCACAGTCCCACACATACCACCCACCCCACAAAAAACAGCTCCCCCTTTCTTCACCCCCCCCTATAAAACGACCCAACAACTTCCTTCTCCTTCCCCCGGCCTTCATCTTTCCTTTCATCCATGAAGAAGTAGCAATACGAAAGAAATACCCATCATCTCTTCCTCTTCAGAAAAAACACACACTACACACCCACGCACACCAGCAACTCTTGAACACACCATACCGCACCAATGGGTTTCCCAGTAGGTTGCACAGACGTATTCTTCCCCAAACTTCTGATCCACATTCTCACGATTCTGGGCTTAATGCGAAAATTCATCTACGTCCTTCTTTCAATTCTGGGTCTCGGAGATTTTCTGGAACCCGAAATGCCGCTCCAGACCTGGCCCGAATCCGGAGGCGAGCCGAGGTCCATATCCGCTTCCTTAATCCGGGAGTTATTACCTGTGGTGAAGTTCTCAGAGATAAGCGACTTGGCTGCTCCGGAGTGCTGCGCTGTTTGTTTGTACGAGTTCGAAGATGACGATGAGATCCGACGGCTGACGAACTGTCGGCACATATTTCATAGGAGCTGTCTGGACCGTTGGATGGACCACGATCAGAAGACGTGTCCGCTCTGCCGGACGGCTTTTATCCCGGAAGATATGCAGGACGCTTTCAACGAAAGGCTTTGGTTGGCTTCCGGGATTTCCGATTTCTACGGCGAGTACTCGCCGATGACTTTATAGGACTCAGGTTTTTAGCAGTAGTACTACTTTATAGTGCTTTAGCGAACCTTTTTTTTTTTTTTTTTTTTAAATCCTTTTTCTGCCTTTCTGGTTTTAACCCTGGCGGGTTTGGTAGGAGAGGTTCTCAAATGTACAGGAGTGAAAAACAAAACAAAAAAAAAAAAACTTATATATTTACGAGGGGGGAAAAAAGGATATACGTTGATAAATATGTTTTGTATAGTCTTCTCTCCAAAAAGAGTTTGATAATGAGACAATAATAAATATATATGTTTTCCGAGAGGCATTCTCGTTGTTCTCTTTAACTAACTAATTTGTAGGTAAATAAATGGTTATGATCTCTATTTTTTACTTTGCGGGAATAAAAAATAGTAAGTTACAGCGAATGGGAGGGTTAGGTTTAATAATTACAGTATTAAGGTTGTAATTTCATACTAAATGAGAATAGGTATTGGAATTTGGGCCTGCTACGCCACAAATTACTACTACAATTGCTGGTGATGTTTTGTTTGTGTACGTTGGCACATTAGCTAGCGGCTAACTCGGATCTGGTCTTCTTTTTTTTGTTGGGTAGGCAATCTCATCGCATCAAATCAAACATTGGACGACAGAAAATTCATGTTATGTTATATGGGGAAGAATTAAGAAGACGAGCACAAATCATTCACAGTAGTAATTCTTCAACAATTATTTTATCTAAATATCTGAGCAATTCATTCAGCTCTCAAAGAATTCAATAAACTTCTGCAATTATGAGGAATCAATCAAAACAAAACATGAGAGTTTGGGCCAGAGTTGATTCATACACCATTCATTATTTAGAGCAAGCAAAGATTTCCGTGGGAGTTTGGGAAGTTGCAGACTTGCAGGGCAGAGTCCTCTTTCCTTCCCCCCAATCCTCCTGTCCTGTCTATTGATTACTAGTATTCAAGCTATACATAATAATAGGCCCGCAGGACCTCCCAACTTTTTTTTTTTTCAAAGCCAGTGAAACTTTTGCATTTGAGAAACCTAAAAAAAGTCGGCAACTCTTGAGGTTCCTTAGGAGACTTATCAACTACCCAAACCTCCCCCAACTCATCGATGTGGGATAACTAGCCTAAGCAGGCGAGCTGCTACTAAGTCCTCAAGAGGGCTCACTCAACCCGGACGGCTAGTTGTCTTTTTTTTCAAAGCCAGTGAAGACTTTTGCATTTGACAAACCTAAATTCACAGAAAACCTCAAAAGCTGGCAACTCTTGAAGTTCCTGAGGAAACTTATCAACTACCCAAACCCCCCCCCCCCTCCAACTCATCGATGTGGGATAACTAGCCTAAACAGGCGAGCTGCTACTAAGTTCTAAAGAGGGCTCACTCAACCCGGACGGCCAGTGAAGACTTTTGCATTTCAAAGCCAGGCGAGCTGCAGGACCTCCCAACTTCACAATGGCAAATGTGTATGTATATACATACATACATCTGTCACGAACCCAGTTTCCAATCTGCAGTGCGGTCTCACCTCACGGCCCGGTCATTCATTTATCTTTCATTTTTTGGTAGGACCATAGATAGATAGATAGATAGGATAGCTCCCTCTTCTTCTTTTTTTTGGAGGAAAGATAATTGCATTAACGTAAGCTAAACTGTCTTTTACAAACCGATGAAACCCCCCGGCATCATCCTTTAATAAAATTATTACAAATAAACTTGAATTTAGAAGTGAACAAAATAAATTTGATTGATAAGGACATTACAAAACAAAATTGATTGATAAGGACATTATAAAATAAAACGGATTGGATTCTCTCCTTTCACCTGTGCTAATTTCCGTTCCTTTTCTTTGCTAACTCTTACTAAATTTCTTCCCCGCAGGACCGTAATCTTCTTACTACTCATTGAGGAGAAGAAGTAAACGATCAGCCCAAAGTCTGGTGGCCACCATCAATCAAGCAAGTGTCACAATATGTGGTTTCTTTAAAAAATCTAGATGAGTGCGTAGTAATAATGCTGGATGAGTACGTAGTGCATTCGACTGATCCATTGGTGGTTTAGTCTCCATCAATCCATTAGCACTAATCAATGTGGAGAGGAATATACACATATGCCTGCACGCCAAGACAATCGTCCCTTATATTTTCAACATACAACGCAGTGGTCCTTGAGTTAGCGTTAACGTCTACACTTCTGAATTCTATTAAGCAAATTAAAATTCGTTAATTTGAGTTTGATCTCCAAAGTCTGTGACAATTCAAGAACATCGATCAAGAAAGTAAAACTATTTAAAAACGAAGAAAATATCACATCAATTCACACAAGTCCTCTTTTTTTTTATTCTCTTGGGGGGAAGGTGGGGGGGGGGTAGGTTGGGGTTAAGTATTCGTAATTAAGAATTCTTAGTTCAAGAAAATTAATCCTGATGTGGACAATATATAGCACTAGAATTAATGCTACCATTAACCTTACTGTCAATTTAAGTAATAATTTGTTGACGATAAAAAAATACGAAATGTTTTTGTTACATTTCCTTGTCTTTGACGCATTCTTTTTCCGTGCTTGAAAGATTGGAGGGATGTTTTTCTTTTACATTTCCTTTTCTTTGACGCATTCTTTACCAGTCTAATTTTATGGCGGATGACTTTTTTGGCAAATGAAAGCAAAGTGAAAGAGATGCCATTTGACCTCAGGATCCATTCTTTTCCAGCCTAATTTTATGTTTTTCTTACATTTCCTTGTTTTTGGAGGATTCCCATACATAACGAGCATTGATCACTCGTTTGCTTTCCTTACAACCCCCTTTATTATACCTTAGTTTGCTGTCTCCACGCGGTTCCCTTGCAATTCAGAATTCAGGTATCTTGTCTCAAAATATAAATGAAAACCGGGTCCAGCTGCACATATTCTAATGAGTTGTTAAAATCACAACAATATATAATTCTTCATTTCTTGAACCTACTGCAACTATTTTACTCCCCTTTCATTGACATACCTACGAAATCTGCATATAAGCCTACAAGTTTGAGCCTTAAAATACTTGCAGGAACCGAATTGCTACAATTTTTTTAAACGACATTTACTAACTAATCATCCCACACTAGTTTTGTAGTGGAAAACTCAATGCCTGCCAGCCAGTGTGAATCGATTGAAACAATTTTTAAGGTTGCAAATTACTAAAAAAAAACACAAAGCTCTTTTGTTAATGCACACATTTTTTCAACCCCAAAAAACATGTTAAGTTAAACATTTTTTTTCCGACAACAATAACATCCCTACAATCTAATATATCCTATTCTAAAAAAGAGGAGTCTAAAAAGATTGTGTAAAGAATTAGCAGGCATAAATACAGATTGAATTTTTTCACTATAGTTGGGGTTTGAACCCCCGACTTCCAAAAAGGGACTTGATCCCTTTTCGGTGGCCACTGAGCTTTGGGTCAATGGTTGTTAAGTTAAGCATTCACCTAATACTGCCTGACGACGCTGCCGTTCATGCTACTGAGATTTATTCCGGACTGTGCCACGTGGCAGAAGCACCCAGACTGAGCATATTTTTTCGTCAGCCAAACCAGCTGGTGATCAAGTCAAATTAGGAACTAATACGGTCTAATTAACAGCTTCTCTTGATTATTTACTAGCAGTATTCATTTACAACTAGTTTTCAGAAGAAAAGTGGTGAATAAGAGGAGAAGGGAAGGGTGTAAAGTAGTAATAACAAGTGATTAATTCTACCATGATGATTCATAATGCACCTGGCTAAGAGAAATTACTCAAGCATCCGACTCAGTTAAAAGTTAAACTCAATTGGTTATGAGTTGAGTGGTGAAGATTGTTAACTAGTTTGAAAATAGGATACTCCTTAAAACGATGAGCAATGAGTTAAAAGTGTTTTAAAAACTTCATTAACCAGTCTGAAGAGATTAGAGAGAGCAATGAGAAACTACTAGGTCGCAGTGCTATTGCAAAATTGATGGAATCTCAAAGTGCCCCACTAGAATATTTTATGCTTGGCAGCTATTGAATATAGGAGCCTAAAGCAGAGCTAATTAGACAGAATCCTAGGTACCTACAATCATCAAGGGAGAAGCCGGGGCAATCAATTTTTTCCATATTTCCCGCTGAACATTTTTATAGTATTTGGTCGGCAATCATGTAAATTAACATTTTTGTAACAGCATAACTAAATTCTAAGATTGCTGAACCATGACATGATCTAGTTGTGCACTAAGCTTTTGCAATTGATATAATTCAAAAAGGTCGGTTATTGTCTGATGGATGGTGGGTTCTTTGCTACGAAGGTAATCTAGAGTTGGTTCTCCTGTCTTCTCCTACGTGGAACAGGTAGCGGTCCACGTTCTTACGAGTAATTTTGGGATCTCAAACTTCTGGCTTGATATCAATAATGTGTTTATAGCCTCTTGATTACAAATAATAAAATATGTCTAATGAACGATCCAATCGCATGCCACAAATGCCAGAGCATGAGAGCGAGATCCCGTTGAGAAAAACATGGAAGGATGACGCAAACTAGTCAAAGCATTTTTTTCTTTCTTTTTTTTTGAGTCAACCCATGATCAAGGCTCAGGCGGAAAATTGTTTTTCTTTTGTGGCTGTTGGCTCCATATGATGTACCAAAGGGCGTCCATGTTGTATCATGCCATCTAGGGTTGGTAGAATTTATGGTGCTTACTCTACTCGTGGGGACTTAAATTAGTTTTAGCCTGCCTAGCAGTTTTTGAAGGTCTCCTCCCGTAACTTGTAAACGGAACCCCCCCCCCCTCCCATGCGTTGTATTCGAAGAGCATGATGCAGACTCCAGTGACCATGGGTTTCTCATTATTCAGAAATTTGTTTAAATCTGGAAGACACCTAAAGCAAAACCATCTGGTCAGATGAGTCGTTGATTATGATCTAGTAGAAAATGAAACCTAGGCCGTGCTCTCCATTCATACGGGCCAGCCTCGCACTTGCCACTGGGCTATACTTTGCTTCGGGTCTTGGAACGAGTCCAAATGGATTGCACTTTCTCAAATCTTGTCTAGCCTAGAAGACCAAATTCCAAGAAAATACTCTCCTTTGAAATCCTAGCTGGCAAAAATGAGACAATACTTTTTTTTTCCCTTTTTTTATCAATACGATATACTATTCTACAATAAGGGAAGGGAGAGAACGTGAAGAGGATCAAAGATAGTCCAAAGAAAACTGAACCACTATTAGACCAGATCAGACGGATGCACTACGCATCCGCCTAAATTTTTTAATGCCACCAAGCTTTAATGCTTGGGTGGTGACTACCAGCCCAACGGCTGGTGGTTAAGAATGAGACAATACACCAATGACATTTTAAGTGACAAGTGCAGCAAAAGGCTTTAATTAATATAGACACATTCATGAATACATTGAAAACAAACTTTTGTAAGTGACAAAAGACAAATATAACTGCTTTTTATCTTAAAGCAGATCAAGTTGGCAGGTATCATGCAGCTAAAATATGCTAGTTAGTTGTCCGGGAAGGAGAACAATGGCAAAGTAGAAAATTAAACACAATGTACATGGCAAAGACCAGCACACGGCAGAATAAGAGTACAACCTATGACTGAAAAAATGCACGCCCCCAATGACCAAATTTGAAGTGCAGGAGTTGACAAGACTGGGAAGGAGGTCACTTCGGATAGCCAGCAGGCGGATAACCAGGAGGAGGATAGCCTTGAGCTTGAGGAGGTGGATAACCAGCAGGTTGCCCGTATGCAGGAGGAGGATATCCAACGGTGGGTGGATAAGCCTGATCAAGGCGTGACATTTGCTGAACAGGTGGCACTGCCATAACTTGAGGACCAAACTTACCATCCCGTTTGTCCATTTCAACCTTGTGTTGTGTCTGCCATGGATCGTGTGCGATAGAAATAAGAAAGGGAAGAAATAGCAAGCAGATAAATAATTCTGTTCGACCATTGGAAGTTCCAAAATCTTTTGAAGCAAAAGAATAGAGGTTCTTTTCAACTCCATCAACAAAGGAATCAAATCATGGAAATTGAAAAGCATTTTAAATTAATCAAACGTTCAATTCGTCCATCGTCTGCATACCTGCATACACGCACAGACCCTGCAAAACCAAAGTAACAAAGATGATCAACACCAATTCCTGAGAATTGACTTCGAAAGCTTTGATTAGAAGAGGACTTGAAAAATCTTACGTGCAGTAGACCAAATCTGATAAGCAGGAAAGCAACTGCGAGGCCTCCGAGATTTCATCACTTCCAACAATCATTGCCACAATCGAAAATATGCAAGCAAGTTGTGAAAGGCAGAACATGAACCCCTAGGCCACAGAAACATAAATGATAAAAACCAGATAGCTATGTCATCAACTCAAAATCACAATAAGAAACACAAATGAAAGGCATCACTCACTCACATGCAGACACAGAGATAAACGCGTGAGCATGCGTGTGCACACATACAGAGAGGGTGTGTGTAAGAGAGAGAGAGAGAGAGAGAGAGAGAGATTACGATAATGCAATTATCACATTGTGTAGTTTGTATATTGAACTCATCTTGCAACAAAAACCGAGTAGAAGCAACTGAATTTGCAAAGCACAGGAAAACCTGGAAAGTTGACAGAGAAGAATTATAACGTAGTTAAAAGCACATTAAAACCAACAAATCCAAGCAGAAAAATAAAATGACAGTGCGTAAATACTGGTGAAAGTGCCATCTAGATGCAGCTCAAGAATGTACACTTAGTATAGATATTGATAGACTAAACAAGAGCTGATTCTCCTTTCTTGAATGAACGACACATTCAATAGGTTATTGTTTAAATGACTCTAAAAACATGCTTTGACCAATCACCAATTAAATAAAATTTCTGCAGCAAACTCAGAATCCAGAGTATGTTGCACTTAGGATAATAACTTAAGGAGCAAATTGACGAATTAGGCATTATTTGTTATGAACAAAAGAGAAAGATGTCTGATGGAATCAAGCATTCTCATTTACCTCCAATAACCACCTCCCCCCCCCTCCCAACAAAAAAAAGTTCTGACAAAAAATGACGGCTCCATTTGGATTAGCTATTTTTGAGGATATTTTTGAAATATTTTACTGTAGCAATGTAAGTGAAAAACTTTTTAACTGTAGATGAGGCTATTTTTGGTTTTTTTTTTTGGGAATTTTTGAAGTTTTTTCTGGTATTTTTGTGGTTGTTTTTGTTTGTGTATTACTGTACCATTGTATATGAAAATCTTGTTTTTCAAAAAGTGACCAATCCAAATGCAGCCGACGTTTGATCAGATCCATGAAACAAATAATTTTACAGGCAGAGCCTTTTTAGTGTAAAAGAGGGCAAAACCAATAGTCAAAGACCTGCAGGCAAAAACCCACTATGCCTTTTCAGTTTGAAGAGCAAAGGAATGTATAGAAGTTAGGAAACATTATCAAATATATTGCAGAATGGCTACTAGCATTGTCTACATCGTAAGGGTTTGTCCCCTAAAATTGCTTCATAAAAGATGACAATAACCTCCCATCTCTGGCTAATTCCATAAGAAGCCATCAGAAATTCCTGTTGAAATCCCCCCTGGGGCACATCTAAAATCCATATTTACCAAGTTCTAAGGTTCGCAAATGAAAGGAATATAAGATTCCCATCAAATGTCACATTAAAAGACTAATACTAAACTAAAACCAGTCGTTCAAGTACCTCAGTGGCAAGGCACAATTCAGGGCATTTGCTTTCTCCACACCGACCACTGCAAGGCATATAACCCGCACAGCACACATACCTGTATATTAAATAAAAAATTGTGTGTGAGAGAGAGAGAGAGAGAGCCAACACTAAAATTAAAACTAAAGTCATTTTGGGAGTTCTACAGCAAACAGATCTTCAATTACCTTGACATATCATTGTAGAGAGCTCGTTTACGCAGCAAATATGATACACACGGCGCACTGCAATTTCAAAATTTTTAAAAAATGATTAATTTTACAGCAACAAAAAGAAATACTAATTCGCTGGATTGTAGACAATAAAATGAGTAGATAACCAAAACAAATTCTATTTGATGCGAAGAACCAAAACCAAATGGTAATAAAAAATGAAATGCATCTATACTTTTAACCAACTCTAGCTTGCATCTATACTACACATGAAATGCACAATCAAAATCATTTTTATTCCAGTAGCAAATTTATCATATTCAAGATTTCTTCCAAGCATGCAAAGATACTTGACTGAAGAACAGTACATCATACACCCTTGAAACATTGGGTTATTCTTAAAAAGTCCTACAGAGAGAGATTGTTTCAGAATTCCCTTGAAGGAAATTTTACCTCACCTAGCCAGCCTTAGCAAGTAGGACTCAGGCTATAGCAATAGATTTCAGGCCTTGACATGACAGTTGTACATCAATCAGGTGATACATTAAATGTTTTATTAAGCTTTGATGCAGCTGGGGACAGGCATCATGAGGCAAACTATTGACCTCTCACAAAGATGCGTAACCTATTGCAACATTGACTAAGTCATCCTAAATTATAGATTCCAACAGCTTCCACCAAAATTAAACTCTTTACCAGACCTTTGAGCATTTGCAATACCATAGCATTTGCAATTCCACAATACTTAGATCTACTTAGCCAGGTCATTCCAAATGAAGCTTTGACCAGAAGATACTAAACAAGTCTTTGATTTAAAACTACAACAAGGGGAAGCACTCACATGAGCATTCAAAAAACAGGCAGTATAAATGCAAGCCAATTAAGTATGAGGCCTCAGAATGGTAGCACAATTAGTTATCTTAAATTGACATGTCATGTTCACGGCAAAAGTCAAACTTGAGGCATATAATTAAAAAATTAATTAAAAATAGTATATATAAGAAAATGGGAACATGATGGACAATGGGAAAAAGTATTTCAATCTAGACAAAAAGGAAAAACTCAAGATGAACCTAAAACAAGTCTGAGAAGTTAAGTTCACGATACAATACAATAAGTTCGTTCCAGGTTATAATATGAATTATCACCTTTGCTAATGTTATGAATCAAATAGACCTGAAGTGCACCCGCAATGAAACACACACATTACTAGTTCCAGATAAACTTGGAACAAACTCTGACTTATCTGAGTTTGAACCAAACAGAGGGCATTAACTCTGTGGATACTAGTTTAGACCAGAGCCTTAACTTTTGTGTGGCATATTATTAAACAGAGTTTGAATCATTAGCTTCCAATCATCTCATCCTTCCCCATCCTTCCTTCCCTGGCTGCCCCCAACCCCTCTCTGAACTACAATATCTTAATTGAAATCCTTTTGTTTTCAACAATTGATATTGTGTACAAGTCCGCAAGATCACTTAGAACTTTGCAAATCTATTGAAAAGATCTCAGACAATAACAGAATAAATCTCGCATACTCTCATTTAAATAATTAAGCAAATGCAGTTTTCAGATGTCATTATAACAAATCACACCAGCTTCTCACCACAAACTAAGGCCTTGTTTGGATTGCCAGTTTCCGTCGAAAAATTACGTCGTTTTCCGTGATCACATTTCCCTATTACCTTTTTCCCTCGCATACATCAAATCGCTACAGTAAATTTTCTATGAAAAATCACGGAAAATGCAATCCAAACACAACCTAAAGCACAGTTAGATTTTTCATGGACTAACTTAGTCAAGCAAAGTCAACGCAATAGCATCGAGTCCCCAAAATCACAACAAAACCATAAGCTCATCCACAGGAAAAAATATTAATAATAAAAGAAAATAAAATTTAATGCGAGGCACAATTTTGACGCGATCCTTCTCAACATTGAACAGCACAGTTAAATTAGACCAATCAGTATGCGTACCACCAAAGAGAGAAGCAGCAATCTGCAAGGTAAACGTGAAAAAAATCAAATATTAATGCTTAAATTTATACATTTCGCATGCATAAATAAATCAATTGAGATAAAACAGAGGAAACCGAAAAAAATTTACGAACAAGGAGGATCAGCTTGAATTGCCCTCATCAGATCAGTGTGCCAGAGGTTGCGATAGTTCTGGCGGAGCTGCATCTTATCCATATACTGCTGCGATGCCATTTTCGAACTGTTCTCTTCTCACGCTCAGCAATCAATGAAACCCTAGGATTTTACTTCCCTTCTACTGGCTTAGATGTAGATGAAGAGGATTTTTCATTGACCGAGACGCGTTTCTGCAAGTGGAAGTCAAAAAGGAGGACGCTTCCTCACCTCATTTATAGTTGGACAACTTTCCCTTTCACTCCCAAACTTGCTGTATTCTCTCGCATTATCCTAAACTTTAAATTTAAACACTTAGCCTTCTAAACTTTTAATTTTGAATACCTTATACCTTAAACTCTTAAATGTATTCTATTTAGGTCCTGTCAATGACAGCTTTTGTAAAATTACATGAAAGACCCAACAAATTAATGAAAATATACTGAAAGTAATCATAAGGTATCAAACTGTTATAACAAAAATAAAACAATACATTATCATTAATTTACACAATCATTTATCAAATTAATTTTACTAGCAATATTAGTAATTGAGACTAAGTAAATAAATAATAATGTGCTCAAAATGGTCAAAAAAGCTAAAAGATCATAGTTGAAACAAAATAGTACATTATCATTAATTTTTGGGATAATTGCAAAAATTTCCCCTGACTTTTATAGTAATAGCATTGATCTCTCCTATCAATTTTGAAATAGCACTGACCTCCCCTATCAAAAGTTGGAGGCAATTTAATAGGCAAAAGTGGGTCAATTTACCAAAGTACCCCTGACATGATTTAATTTTACCAAATGAATGTGATGAGTACTTTCATCAAACCCAACAAAACATTTGTTAATAAAAATTACACTAAATTAACTATTTCTGTATAGTTTAACTAATTAATTAATTAACTAAATAACTAATAATCTAATTAATTAATAACTAATTATCTAATTAACTATTAACTAATTATCTAATTATCTAATTGTTAATAATTATTAACTAATCAAACTATTTCTGCATAATTAAACTAATTAACTATTAACTAATTATCTAATTAATTAATTAACTAATTAACTAATTTCTGTTTATCTAATTAACTAATCTCTATTTATCTAATTAACAAATTAACAAAAACTGTTGTCTATCCAAAACTAATAAACTATTTGCATGTTAAACTAATTAACTAATTAGTTGCTTAACTAATTAACTACCTAATTATCTAATTAATTAATTAACTAATTTTTGTTTATCTAATTAACTAAAGTTGTTGTCTATCTGAAACTAACAAACTATTTGCATGTTAAACTAATTAACTAATTAATTACTTAACTAATTAACTAAAGCTATTGTCTATCCTAAACTAACAAACTATTTACATGTTAAACTAATTAACTAACTAATTATTCAATTAATTAATTAACTAATTTTTGTTTATCTAATTATCTAATTAACTAATTAACTAAAGTTGTTGTCTATCCGAAATTAACAAACTATTTGCATGTTAAACTAATTAACTAATTAACTGCTTAATTAATTAACTAATTAACTAATTAACTGCTTAATTAATTAACTAATTAACTAATTAACTGCTTAATTAATTAACTAATTAACTAATTAACTGCTTAATTAATTAACTAATTAACTAAAGCTGTTGTTTGCTCGAAACTAACAAACTATTTGCATGTTAAACTAATTAACTAATTAACTACTTAACTAATTAACTAACTAATTATCTAATTAATTAACTAATTAACTAATTTCTGTTTATCTAATTAACTAATTAACTAAAGTTGTTATCTATCTGAAACTAACAAACTATTTGCATGTTAAACTAATTAACTAATTAACTGCTTAACTAATTATCTAATTAATTATTTAACTAATTAACTAATTTCTATTTATCTAATTAACTAAAGCTATTGTCTGTCCGAAACTAATGAACTATTTGCATGTTAAACTAATTAACTAATTAACTGCTTAACTAATTAACTAATTAACAAACTATTTGCATATTAAACTATATGCAGTACGCATTGCCTATTTAAAGTATCGGCTCTTTATAGGTATTTTACTTTCAAACGTTTAATTTATGATAAAAGTATCAATGTTTGTAAGTAAAATTCAAAAAGTGTTACAAAAAATATCAATATTCTTAATTTTAAACATTTAATTTATGGCCCTATGCCCCTCCCTTTTTGTAAGAATATTACTGTAACACTTTTTGAATTTTACTTACAAACATTGATGTTTTTATCATAAATTAAATATTTGAAAGTAAAATACCCATAAAGAGCCGATGCTTTAAATATGTAATGCGTACTGTATATAGTTTAACATGCAAATAGTTTGTTAATTAGTTAGTTAATTAATTAGTTAATTAGTTAAGCAGTTAATTAGTTTAACATGCAAATAGTTTGTTAGTTTCGGACAGACAATAGCTTTAGTTAATTAGTCAATTAGATAAATAGAAATTAGTTAATTAGTTAATAGTTAATTAGTTTAACTATTAACTAATTAGATAATTAGTTAAGCAATTGTCAAGCAAATAATAATTGTCAAGCAAGAATAGGGCAAAATTGGAAGAAATTTCTTATCTCACTTCTACAAAAGCTGTCGGGGAGGTTTCTGCAACAAATTGTTACTGTTCATGAGAGGTGAATGCAATTTCTAAACCTAGAGGGGAGGTCAGTGCAAATGTCAGAAATCTCAGGGCAGGTTTCTGCAATTATTCCTTAATTTTTATTGCCTTTTATTTAATTAATTTTTGCCAATATAATCCTTAATTGGATTTAAATGGGGCAAACTTGAGAGTTTAGGATGTAAAATATTCAAAATTAAGAGTTTAAAATGTAAAGTATTTAAAATTAAAATTTAAAGTATAAAATGAAAGAGTGATACAAATTTAGGGATACAAAATGGAGTTACTCCTTATAGTTGCCAAATCGAAGCAAGTCAAGCTTCCGTGGAGTTTCTTAGTGACAACGGTACCAAGATTTTTTGAAGTCGTAACCCATAACTCGGCAATTTCTCGGGAAACTACCAACTAAGGCCACGTTTGGTTTTCCATACATTAAGGCTAAATACTTTACATTGAGATGTATAAAGAAATAATTTCACCGTCTTGGAATTTAGCAATTTCTCGGAAAACTACCAACTAAGGCCACCTTTGGTTTTCCATGGCATACATTAAGGCTAAACACTTTAGAGGTAATTTAACTAAGGCCACGTTTGGTTTTCCATACATTAAGCCTAAATACTTTAGAGTTAATTTCACTAATGAAGGCTAAATACAATCTGATCATGGAAGCAGCAAAGTGTTAAATTATGAATGTGAAGGAAAACCTCGTTCCATCAGCTGTGCTGGGCTATAGGATGGGAGAGTCCAATAACGCTCAATTGTTTGGATAGTTAGTTATTTCTTCAAATATATTTGCTTACATCACCATTACAATTTTCAATACATCTTTTTATCTTCCCAATTACTTTTTTATTTCACATACATCACATCACAAAAAGTGCTACAGTAAAAATATCTCAAATAATTTACAATCCAAACAAATATTTAATTTCAATTACAACAACTCTATCCAATGAAAGGTCGATGATGTGATCCAGTTTAGGAAAACCCTTTAACACTCATACGTTTTCCAAACAAAATTTTTCTCATTTCATGAATATATTTTCTAATCATTTTTTTACTTCACGTATATATATTTTAACAAAAATTTCCAAAAAAAGTCAATCCAAACGAATTCAGTACAATTCAATGCGAAGGGGAAAGGTGTTAGGAAGTACCAGAGAAAGTCTTACCACTTAAATTGAGCTTTGAGATGAGAGAATCCAATAACACCTAGTATCAAGACATAACTCCTTTTTGATGGTTGTTTTAGAGCATTTAAAAAAAAAAATTGCAGTAGTATTTAATCATAAACATCAAAAGATAGTTGAAAAACATGTTTAGCCTCTCTAATATTTTTTTTCTAATCTTTTAATAAATTCAGCGTCTTATGAAGTATCAAAACTAATTTCTTTTAGTTTTCCATTTAAAGGAAAAATGATGAATTTGAAATGATAGTGAGATAACAAGGCTAAATCTTTGTCATGTTTTGACACTTGTATTTATTTAACAGATGAAATAATTCTATCTATACTTTGTCTAGGCATTTTTAAATATTCATGATTATCAATACGTTATATTATAGCACTTCTGTCACAACTTTAATACTCCTGGTTTTCGTATTTCAAAATCACGTGTTTTATTGTGTTGTAAAACTTCCGTCACTTGTAAGTATTTCATAACTTTAACCATTGTCATCTTTGTTATTTTTTCAACGTGTTAAATTACTTTGAATAAACTCGTCATCACCTACTATTATCAGCTGAGCTCTCCGCCACTTTAATTGCTGTTGTAGTATTTTTATGAAGTGTCCTTTTTTTTAATACTTCCAAAACGATTGGTTAATTACTATGAGCAAAATTTGTCGCGTTGCATCTACGACCATTATTGTTCATTACATTGTAGAATACTTATTATTTTCTCTTTGAGTAATATTTTTCTTTTTCCTTTCCAATTTTGCTATAAAATTGAGCATATTTGTAGTTATTATGCTTTTCAAAATTCGTGATCATATGATCAATCCACAAGTAGAACAAGATTGTGTAGTTAAAAGGCTTAAAGCAACACTTCGATTGCATTACAAACTGAATGACTGTGGAAGCATTGGCATTCTGAGTGAGGAATATAAACTTCTTCCTCCATTCAATGAAATTTGCATAAAATTTTCCCCTCCTGCATAATGTATCTGATTACTACAATACCTAAACATTTATCTGTATTACTACATATTTCTAATTCAAATTTGGACAGAACAAGAATAAAGCTTCAAATTTCTCTCAAGACACAGCAAATTTAACTCCTCAAGCTCCAACGGTACATATTTTTAGCACGGAAAGTGCTGAGGATACTGCTATTACTCGAGAAAGATGGACAATGGAATGACTTGTTGAAGCTGATTTCGCATATCACAGCTAAAACAAGTTTGTTTGACGTTACAATTGTACAGTAATAGAGAAAACCTGCCATACGGTCATACCAACACTAGTTTTTGCATATGAAGAAACCAAACAGAACCTAAAGGGTGCATGACATTAAAGTAACTGGTTTTTCAATTCCAAAAATAAGACGAAGTTGAGGGATTTAATTGGAGATTTCCTCTTAATAATGCCTTGTATAAACTCCGGTGCTCTGGTCTTCTTCAGCTGTTCTGTTTCTGAACATTTTGAGGCCAGGCCTGGGTGGGGAGTCCTATTTTCATTTGGCCTCTTCCTCACAGAAAGAGAGAAGGGATTGAGTTGCTTTTCTAGTGGTACTTCAGAAACTCACTCACAACTCTCTTTCGTTAGCGTGTGATAGAGAAAGCTATAAGAGAAAGGAGAGAGAGAGAAATGGGATTCTTGTCATCTTCCTCAGTTGTGGACAACAGCTCTGATTAAAGAAAAAGAAAGGCAGAGCCTCCGCAGTGTCCTTAATTGGCCATCTTTTGTCTTCGCTTCGAACAACTTGTATTGACTCCCTTTTCCACAAGGGGCCATCCTCCTTTAGGCTGCAAACCTCTTCTCTTTAAATAGAGAGCTTTCCCCAGAGTGATTTTTCATAGCGTCAACGACTCAACAATGGCTTCTGATCTCTTCGTCTTTGATAACAGCTTTTTCTCTGACCCCTTTTCTCCTTTCTCCGACTCATCTGTCGATCCTCAGCATGATTTCTTCCAAACCTTTGAAGACAGCCTTAATAACCGTAATAATAACGATACTAATAGTAATAGAATTCAAGAAAACAACTCTGCCGATGAAACAACCTATTCTCTTGACCAAATTGCATCTGCTCTTTCCTCATCCTCACCACCTAGTCATCAGCTTGAAAATCTCTCAATTTGTCAATCGGCCCAAAATTTCCCAAATGCAAATGATTCAGATTACTTTCTCCTGGAGGTGATTAAAACAGAGGAATATCAAGTCCCCTTAGAAACCATTGCTGCCTTTAACAATCCGTTCGTGCCTCAGAACAATACTGCTGATAATGTGGTTAAGCTGATGCAGAGGAGTTACAGTAGTAACTCCTTTGATGGCAAGCCCAACTTTTTTTTCCACCAGAGGTTTGATAGCCTAATGGAGTCTCCAAATATGCAGTCCCAAGTCATGAATCCTCCTGAAAACAACTTATCTACTGGTCAAATGAGAAGGGTTTGCAGCACCGGAGATTTACAGGTAATCTTACAATTATTCGAACGTGCTATTTGCACCTTTTTGTACTGAATGCAGCAAACAAAATTTGCTCTGTTTTTTCAATTTCTTTTTTCCTGGTGTAAAAAAAATCATACTTAGTATACTATATTTGAGAATAAACGACTAATTCCTCTTTTGTTGTGAAGGTGCACAATACCCCATCTAAGAATACTCTGTCTTCGAGCCCACTTTCTACAGACGGGTCATTCCTGGAGGAAGCAAACTTCAAAGTGGGACGCTATAGTGCAGAAGAGAGGAAAGAAAGGATTCACAGGTACAGAGCGAAAAGAAACCAGAGAAATTTCAACAAGACAATTAAGGTAAGAGTGCCTTTTTCTTGGTTTATCAGTTCGCAAAGCTTCGAACAGTGAGATCATAACAGTTAGCATCATTTAAAAAGTTACACTGATCATCATGCTAATTAATAATAATTAGGTACGGTGAAAATGTGGATGGTAAACTTAATTTGGTGTCTTGCTCTTCTTGTGATGCTCTCGAATATTGCAGTATGCATGCCGGAAGACACTGGCCGACAATCGACCGAGGATACGTGGCAGGTTTGCACGTAATGATGAAGCTGTAGAGATTCCCAAAGCATCCATGTTTACAAGTACTAGATATGAAGACGAAGATGATCTTTGGGTAATATTATTCTCTTCCGCATGATCTTTAATGCATAGTTAATAATACAACTAAAGTATTATCCCAAGTTGGACTTGCCCACTTTCAATCCATATTTTATTTACCGATAGTAACTTTGTGCGAATGAGTGACAATTTAATCTTGAATTTAAAATTCCATTGTGTATATATATATTTTCTAATTTAACAATAGTTTCATCGACGATTGATTGACTTAATACAGACTGAGGGATTTCAGGAAGAAGATGATGAAGGGTCAGCAGTAGGGAGATCAACAAAAATATTTTACAACAACTTGGGATCAGCAGCAGCCGCACAGTGCCAATATTACAGCTACTGATGGACTGATGATGACGGCTTTGGTCATATGTTGCTGCTAAAGCTTTTATTAATTAGTAGGGAGGGTTAAGTTGATTTCACACGACCAGGAAAAGCTTGTAGGAGCAAAAGAGAGTCAGAAGGCGTTTACTCAATAAACAAGAAAAGGTTAGGTGTAATGCTGACTGCTGAAGTTAATATGGGGTTTAAAAGATTAATTAGGCAGCACTGAGGAGTCTTCACCATTCAGCAAGGCTATGACATTTAAGTTATATATAATTAGTTATGTAATTTTCTGCAGGAATTTTAATGTAGTTAATAGTGCCATGCGCATCTCGTTGCTTTTTTTTTTTTTGGCTCTTCAATCATCATATCTCAATCTGTAAATAGGGTGATGAATGATTGCTCCATTTCCCCGAATAATGTTGTAGAACAGTTCGTCAACTGTCTCTTTTCCGTTGGTCTGTAATATGCTTTCATAGTTTCACTTCAATATTATGTGAATATTCCACGCAAAATTACTTTATATCGAGATCGAGGCCATGCATGCAAGAAATCACATTTGAGCTTGGGCAAGAAGACGCCCCCCCAGCCCTTAGTTTCAATCAGAACCACCCTAGCCTGGAAGTATTTCACAGCCAATTAGTGGTTTGAAAAGTTAGCTTGATGGTTGATTCTACTACCATTTTTACATGTATGAAAGTTGGGATTATTGAGCCACTACCAGATTATCTTAAAGAGATCTCTAATTGGAGCAAATTTTCGATTATTCTTCACTTTGTTCCAACAGTCTCCCAAAGCAAAAATTAAAAGACACATGCAGCAGTACGACCGGGACTCCCCAGCTTCAATCTTGCTTTTAGGATTTTCGTTCGTTGATAATTAATATGATTAATATCATCATCGAATTCATTTGCCCTGCAATGGCGATTGCAGAATCAGAATCGATGTTCTACAGACTAAAAAAGGGGAATATATTGTTTCGATTGACTACATTTTCTTATTGCTACATATGATGATGAACAGTCGAAAGGGGTTCGCCCTCTACTTCAGCGAGTCATTAAACTAATCATATGGTGCTTAAGATCTTTTTGTGTTCTTGGGAGCACAGATTGTAGCGGAATCTTGCTGTATAGAATGCCTAGATCCTCCTCTACGCATACCATTTACTTTGCTTACTAAATCGTTTAAAATATACCTATCAACCATCAGCCAGGGCATAACAATCTTTGAATTCATTTCACTAACAAAAGATCAAGGTTTTTAATTTAATATAGCCTCTGTTTTTTTTTCCCCCGCTTTTCTTTTTCACTTCGTCTTGATATTTTCTGGGATTACGTAATTAAGGCCAAAGTTCAAATCTTCGGAAAATCAAAATTGCAGGAAAGAAAAACATGTGAAACTACTTCGAACAGTTCTTCAGTACAAAGTAGCTCTATTGCCTTTGGTCCTTTTTTTTTCTCCCTTTGTCCTCCTCTCTATTTTAAACTCAGTTGGATTCAAAGAAGGCAAAATAATTTGTACTCCATGCCATTATTCTGCCTTGGAAAGCTTGTTTCTTGCTACGAAAGTTGTTAATTATTAGGCTATCGACTCAAGTGATAAAGCTGTCCAGCGGATTGTATAAATTAATGCTGCCTTGGATGAAGAGCAGCGACCTGAATCAAGTTGCAGGACTGGCAAGTATCCGCAATCTTGAATGATGAAGAGGTTTGCTGCGTCCAATAGCACAGAAGTTGCAGAGGCGATTCCTGAAACACTACCAACTATACTCTGCCACTTGCATGAAGATATCACAACACTGTGGTTGTTTTTTTTTTGTGTTTCAATAATATTCCTTCAAACTCAATTTGTTGGGCAATTTGGCTCAAGATGAAAAAGCTGTCTTCTTTGGTCACCGTTTATGTGTAATATTAATTTGATGCAGATGTTACCCAAAGATATTTCTTGATCAACTACCGAATTCCACATTACTCCTACAACACTTCTCTTTCTTTGACAATTGACACCCAATCATCTTTCGCTTTCCCGACTTCATCACGGTATGCATTGCGTAAATTAAGAATAAAATTGAATTTATTCTACGCATAAATGAGGCAACAAAATTTTCTAGTGAAGTGGAGAGTTCTTGATGCCCAATGGGTTGTACTAATTGGCTGAGATTAATGGAGCTTTTTATGGAGTACCATCATGTTTTATGATCTAAAAAATCTGGTGGTCTGAGTTTCACAACTTCTCTGGTAAACTACAAAGAAAAGAGTGAACTCCAGAGTCGGACAATATTCCATCTATCGCTTTCTGCTTCTTCTATTGGATATTAGAAGTGAGTGAGTGACTGCGGTTAAGCGTACATGTACACTAATTATGAAAGGAGCAAAAAAGAAAAATGTCCACTTGTTCATCTCACAGTCAGTGCAGCCACCAATTTGGTTCCTCATGTTGACTACTGCAACCAATTTGTGATGTTGTGCTGCACTAATCAGTTTCTTTAACTTCATCATTGGTTTTCTCTTCATTTAACGAACAGTAATGCAGTCTTTGATGTTTATAGTTTTTCCACATGATTATACAGCCTCATAACCAAATCTGGCCAAAAAAATAAAAACTAGAGGACTCTTAATGCAAGATAAACAATAACAATATGCTTTCAAACACTTTATGGAAGGCATATGCAGGACATGGGACCTTCATCAGCCCAATCAGAACTTAGTCAAGGAATTTCAAAGCCTATGATCTAGCTAGGAGACAGTTTCCTGAGTACTTCCTATATAATATAACGACTATACTTGTTTCAGCCCTTTTTGTTGCTGTCAAATCATTGTGGTCATAATCATGATTGTTTGCAATTAGCCTGAGGTCCTGGTGGAGCGTGTGCTGCGTAGCTTTCTGCGATGTTCTAGCAATTTTGGAAGAAGAAAAAAAAGCAGGAGAATTTTTCCTTCATTCGTTTCTAACGAACCTATAAAAAACGATGTCACCGGCTGGCATCATAGTCGGGCAATTGAATGCCAGCTCCGTGAGTTTGCAATCTAAGCCGGGGTTCCAACTTTACTTTGATGGTCGTGTTTTGCTCATTCCCTAAAATGATCAAATCACACTGCTGCTGGAATCCTGAACGTTTGGCATTTAACCCTGCATTATACAGGGTTCTGTCGAATTCAACACTACTTTTATTTGCTTTTTTGGAAGGCTTTTTTTTGCATGGTTTAAAATGCGATGCCTTTAGCAAGAAAAGAGATTCTTTGTCTTGAAAGCTGAAACCTTGCCACAAAAATATATTGGAATCACCCTTAACAAGCTAAGAATAATAATGGATATCAACTTTGAGACACAGTTTTACCCATTAATAATAGGATGACCCTTCCCTTTATAAAAAGTATTTTGGCGTCGTCAATCAGTAAAATGAGTGCCAAAAGCTATGACCATTTAAGCAAATATTTCTTGCTCCAACTGACACCTATGATAGAACACTGGCGGTGAAGCCGAAAGAGGAATCCCCAAAAGTCTGAAAAGGGAATAGAAATAAACGAATCCCATCCATTCACAGCTATTGATATGCTTTAATTTGGTCTTGAATTAATCATGTAGAACAGTTTTTGTGTTATGACTTCCTTCTCTTGATATCATCATAAAATTGCAAGTGTATCTGATCAGAAAGGGACAGATCCGTCTCAGTTAATGGGGAGAGCAAAATGGAAAAGAATTCTTTTTTATTTGATCATCAGCCTCCCAACTAACAAATAACAATATTGATTCCAAAGCTACTCATTTGACCAGGACAGTATAGACAGAAATTCATATTCATATTGTATATTATACAAGTACTTCAATGTCCTGTCATTGCTCTCCTACATATTAGTTGATGATTGGCTGATAAAATTAATAGAAAAAAGATAGGCGAGAACTATATGTGCAAGTTTTTGCTCTCTGGGGCAGGGGAAGATGCCGCAACGAAATGAGGGATTGATAAAGTTCTCATCTGGCATGTCCTTTTATTCAGTCCAATAAAAGTAGTGTTATTCTGATTCCATGGAAGAATTCACAGTTTCTTCAACACTTTTTTTTTTTTAGTGTTTTTCCTAACAATTATTAGAGGGACAATCATACCTTCTTGTTTGTACACGCGCACGAGTGGTAGTACATTATTTTTGCTTGGACCTTTATTTTCGAGTGTCTAAAGTAATCCTCAACTCATGAATCATGATGATGAAAAATTAAGCAAAACAGAGAATCTTTGAGAAAGAAGCAATAATGTAGCCTAAACTTAAGTTTGCAGGAAAGGGTTTTGTTTCGAGGTAATACGTTCAAAAAATATTAGCACAAGCATTTCAGTCCTTCACTTGAAAATATTTTAAACAGTAGAGACAATGTGATCATCAAGATTGCTCTTTTCACACATAATTAAAAAAGAAGCATCCAATTCCAAGCAAGGATGAGGCTGTGGATTTCTCAGTCAACGACACAGTAGTCCTGCTTCCTTTGACTTGTAGGAGCTCACCGCAGTTGGTTACATCAGATTGACAATATGGCATTTCAACAAGTTCTCCAAGATTCTGAAATGAATTATGACGGAACTCAAGATAAGAAGGAACTGCTGTCGGATACTGGTGAGAAAACTAATCCGGATTCATCCAACAGCTCCAAATTTGGCTTTCTCTTTGTCTTATTTGCCATTTCTGTGTCCTACTCAGCATAAGCCTGTAAAATTTGCAGAATGGTGAATAGAGATGGCTTCCGGTTGACTAAACCTAAAGATGGGTACATCAGAGCAAAACGTACAGTTATTCTGTCGAAAACTTTCTATAATTTGCCCCACACACACTTAGTCCTACTTTACTGCAAATAATTCTCTATTCTTCTTGTCTCCACTATGAAGGGGACTGGAATTGAATCTATGTTGAAAAAAAAAAAAAGGGCAATTATTATGCTTTATGGTGTCTCAAACTCTCTCTTCTTTCTTTCTGGTGTTTTACGTTTAAAAAACCAGAAGATTACACAAGGAGTCCTGAATTTGGTCTATTTCATTATACTACTATTATGCAAGTGAATCTTTGCCTTGCTTGGTAAAACATCCACCTTTTTCTTTTCCAGTAACAGATAGGCAGAATAATTAGTACCTCTCTGTGAGGGGGGCTGGAGAGGGTAGTACACTACACTAGTACTAATTCATCCATAGGGCATGCAATATGCTTGAGCCTGAAGCGCAAGGAATGTCCCAAAAGCAGTCAAACGCTAAAAAGTCCCTAGGTCTCTGCAATGCAACTCCCATCGTCTCGAGAATCCGTAAAAGACAAACATCATTTGGGTTCGCTTTCAGTTTTTCAAAGGAAAGTTGTTTCTTTTTTGATAATAAGGAAAGTTGTTTCTTAAAAGGGAAAACATCAAAGAGGGTAAGAATGAATGAAGGGTGCAGTAAAATGCGAAACCAATGTGAGCAAGTAAGTTCATGTTTCTCAAGGGAAAAAGGGAAGGATGAAAAGCGCAAGAGTGAACGCAACGATCTGGTAAAACTTCGAACCATCATTCATCTGATAGCATAGTACAAGAAAGGTCATCTTTCGGAAGGAAAGGATAAAGAAAGAGAGAGGGACAACTCTTTCTAACACGACACGGGGAAGACCTATTTTGCTTGCTAGGAATTTTCTGTGCCAGTTTTGTCGTCTTTTTATGACCAACTTCAGACACAGCTGCCTAATCTGTTGCTGGCGGCTTTGTTTTTTTTTTTTTTTTTTTTTGGAAAAAATGGAGATTGAACTCAACTTATAGCGACTTGTTTGGCACACGGGATCCTCAGTGCCACTTTTTCAATGTCACTTTTATATTTATGCCAAGTGTCCTATTTATTTAATTTGTCATATGTTATTTATTTAAATTTTTTCTATCATCACGTAATTAATGGGATTGACACTGAATTTGGTACCGAGTAATGGCACAGAGGATCCCAACTGCTTGTTTGGAAGCAGCAAACCAATAGTTAGTCGTAATGTTGCGCAGTATATTCATGTTTACTTGAATATTTTGCATTCCTTGCTGAGTTCGTGGAAGGAAAATTTGCAGCCGTATCTTAGAGGTGTAATGGATGTTTAGGTCAGCAAGACATTAACCATTCTAGATTTCTAGTGATGACGGACATCAGTTAGAAGGTATGTTTCGCTCTTGATTTTATTTATGGCAGAAACAAGGCCTTCGACAAATTGTCTTGCCTTGTGAAGTCAACTCATTATCTTTAACTTACCACCTTGGTAAAAAGCTTCACACTTCGGGAAGATTAAGAGCCGCAGGTTAACTGTGAAAATTGAATGACGCAGAAGAAGAAATGGGATCTGTGACATGATTGAAAATCATACAAGGTCAAGGTCAACTCATTATTTCTCATACAAGATTATTGAGAAACATGTTAGGTAAATATTTCAACATTTTCTCCATGAAAACTCAGCAATCCAAACATAGCGCAATGCTGCAATAACCATATTCGCTGTAAATCTTTAGCAAGTGCATTTTTCCTCTCTTGGTCTGGCCATTAATTTTACAATGAATGTAAAGTTGAAATATCAGAAACAACACATTTTCACATGAAAACCTAGCAGCGGGGTTTGACTTTGCATTCTTGGACGTTTTCAAACTAGTTAGCCTTGGCGTAAATCGGAAGGAAGCAATCAGATTTCGTGCAATGAATTATTGCCCATGAAGAAAAAAGCAAGTAGAATTTTTTTTCAACAGCCTGAATCAGACTTTTGTTGTTTTATAAACCTAATCCCAGAATTAACCTCAAAAGCCGGCAACTCTTGAGGCAATCCCAGGGACTTATATCCCAACCCAAACCCAACCCCAACCCCGATGTGGGACAAATGTACCTATAGGGGGGACCTGCAAAAGCAAGTAGAATTTGATTACCCAAAAACTTCGTCCATGCGCAATGACCAAGAGTAATAATACTAACAGCCTCCAGATATCCCATGTGCCATTATTATTGACTTCCCAGCTTACGTGCTTTGCTCGCAGTTCAAATGGTACGACTTTTTTCAACCAGATGCAGATTTTTCAGTCCCACTCAAGACACAAAAGTTCAAAACCAACCCACTACCTCTGATGTTGTGGCACTCCAAGGTTGCGGGATCCTTTTTTTTTTTTTTTCCTTCTCCGTCCATTGAAGGGGAAGGGGAATTTTAAGGTTTAGTACTCTGCACCTGAGGAAACACAACAATCACGCCAACACCAAACTGCTGTTCCAGTGGGGCCCTGCAGGGGACAAATTGACCAAAGTTCAGAAAAATCACCCATCACCCACCGTGTGTCTACATCAAACTGATGTGCAGCAAAATCAGTCAACGAGAGCGAAAGAAATGCCTTTTTAACAGTAAAACTTTCTCGCATGGTACATTAGTGACTGAATGCTTCCTGTTGACCCAGCACAATGGACAGAACTTCATGCCACATTTTACGAAATCTTAAAATCATATGTGATCTCTTCCCTGTTACAAAGCTTGATATATCTACGTACACGACCTTCTTGTTATTAGTTCTTTTCACTAGGTAGTCACAAAATTGTCGTCATGAATACACAAAAGGGGCATAAATGCCTCTCTCTGCATGCCTGCTTCTGTCACCTTCTCAAATACGGATATCAAAGCAAATAACCACCACCAAGGGTACATGATGGTTGCAGAAGACATTCAGAAGGTTTAGTCGTCTGCTTAGCCAAAGCGCTTCTTGAACAAATGATGTCTCTTGGCTGGATCCTTTGGCTTGCTCTTCATACCATGCCCAGGTCTTTTCTGTCCAGTACTGTAGCAGAAAGAGTGAAGAGATCGTCAAGGGTTTTCATTTGCAACACATAGCAGGCTACCATGGAGACGAATAAGATCAGAAAGTTCAAGACGCGAGAGGAATTCAACAAATTGAGAAACTGAGGAATTCAACAAATTGAGAAACGGACACCCGTTGCTTGATCATATGACACGTTCCAAATGTATCAAAAGCGGACAAATATGAGTACCTATACTTACTAGCAACCGGAAATATGTTTGACCACATTATATCTCGGGTCAATTGCATTGTTGTTAGCTCATAGAGCAACTTAGTGTCATGAAACTAAGCTAATATGGTTCTATAATATCATCAAGTCCCAGATTTCACATTTATTTGTGTTGCAATGAATACTTGTTCACTCCGTCTCAAAACCTAAATTGCATTTTAGAAGAATATTATCTTGTCAAACTAGAATCTCTTTATTCTTCTCCCCAGGACTTTGCCAAGTAAGTGCATCATGTATTAGATAATATTCATGAAACTTATGCCGTACAACAAGCAAAAGTTATGCATTGAAAGTGACCATACTTGTACTCCATATAAACCATCCCACTTGCTCCTGACATGGCACTCATAGATCCAGCATATCGACGGGCTTTTTGGAGGGCCATGCCATCTGCATCTTCTTCTAGTTGTTCCAAACCAACAGCATCATCACCCGCACTCAAAACCTTTTTGAGACAGAAAGAACATCAATGCCTACAATGTTGTTTGCGAGGAAACAATGTCTCATAGAGAGAGTAAGGAGAAAAACCTTTCCAAGAAGTGCAAGTTGCTCATCAAGACGATGATAGCTCAACTCAGGCCCTGAATCAGGAGGGGGCAAGCTGGTGATGACCTGCAAAGAAACTAATTACTCATGAACAAAGCTGAAGTCGCAATTCAAAAGCAATTGTACTTCAAGCAGATTAGAATAAAAAAAAACTTACAAAATCACAGAGTCATGTAATAAGGATATTCAAATCCACAAATATAGAGATGCCAGAAACATAAAAGTTACATCGGTAAGCCAGAAAGCTTTACCTTAAAACTGTAACCTTGATCAATCAAGAACTGTTGCCTCTTTGTTGAGTAATACATCTCCTGAATTAAGATAAGGCAAACAAAAATCACAAAAAAATCCCATAGACTGAGGAATGCAACAGCAAGTGAACAACCAGTAACCCCCATATATGCTTACAACCAGTAAGGTTCAGCAGAGTGTTAGGACGTGTTGATTAGCAGAAGATTTAACTCACTTGTGTATCTGTAGAAACAAGAGAGTAGAAAAATGCATTATACTCCTCTTTACCCCCTGCCATCCTATCTTGAAGCCGTCCCTGTCAAACCAAAAGCAAACTTAGCAAAATCATTACCCATTAGTTAATAGGTTCAAACTTGCTAACAATGGAGCAGAAGATGTATAAATGGACATATGTCACCAAGTAGTTAATCAGGTCTGTGCACTCACATAGCAGATTCCAATTTCCAAAGCTCATGCTCAACAAACTCACAATAGTGATAAAATGACTTTAATTATGTACGGTGTTTCAAAAATAATTCTTTTTTATTTTGTCATAGAAGAAATTCCTCCACAATACATAAAGCGGGAAGAAGGTTAAGGTATCTTAAGGGATGCCATCAGCTTATATTTAACTGTAAATAAAATCTGAAATCCTGACTAACATCTAAGGAGCAGGAAGAAAATTGGCGTATCTTAAGGGATGCCATAAGTTTACATGTAACTGTTAATAAAATTAAACGTACGGAAGGGATGCAAATGGTAAAGTGACAAAAGCCACAAGCATAATAGAACTAGAATAGAATCCATATCTTTCAACTACAGACAGCACCTTGGCCCTGAGAATACGTCCAAGTCGTTGAGCTTCTTGACGTCTCGAACCAGCATGTGATGAGATTTGAATTATCACATTCGCCTCTGGTATATCAATTGAGTTATCTCCTACCTGTCAATAGAGGTATGATCTCCATTGATTAGTATCAAAATTCAGAGTCACATACAATTGATTCAATTAACTCTTTAATATTTTTTATTTTTGGCAATTCAACTAACTTTTGAACCTATGTTCACTTCAAAATGTGGTATCCAACATGCAAATTTTCCCTATAGTAAAAGTTTACATCTGCTCAAGGATAATCACAGACAAATACAGAAAATAATCTCCATGACTACACAAACTGCAATGATGAATTTCATTATTTGGTAGCATACCTTAGAAAGGAAGATAGTGTTCACATCGCGACTAGTTTTGAATGCCTCAAGAATCTTCGTCCTTTCAACGTGGCTGCATTCAACATATATTCACTGTCACTAAAAGTTGAAGCAAAATAAAAGCATGTAATCAGCAAAACAACGCAAACCTGGTAGCACCATAGATCATAGGTTTCCTAAGCTTCATTGCATACTCCGTAAGAGCAAAAAGATTGTCGGCAAAAACAATTATCTTATCGCCACGCTGCTGCTCGTGGAACCGGATCAGAAACTCACAAGCCCGAAACTTATTTGGGTTCATGACATAAAGTGCCTAGAAAAAATTGGAAATGAATATTTCAGGCAAACAAATAAAGCAACATATAATATTACCAAGTCAATAGCCAAAAACAAAACGTCCAGTTCACTAATACAGAACAAAATCTACTTCCAGAATAAATCAGAAACTACTAAATACTGAAGTATGTAGTATGAGTTTGTGACTTTGTTCCTCTTTAATAAGGTACAAAAACAATATGGATCTAAAGTTTCAAAAGAAAGAAATAAAGAAACTGAACTGACAGAATTCAACACCTTCCAAAAGTTTGCATCATGTTAAGGTACCATATTCACTCAAGCTCAATAACTTAAATAGAAAACCTTATTGATTATCCACATGTAGCAGAGATCAAACCTCTTAAAGTAAATTTATATGGAAGAGTGAAGAAAAGAACCACCATACGTCAAAAATTTATATATCTGGCCAGTAAAATGCTTTCTTTTCACACAAGAAAGATTTCATTATTCCCTGGCTGATTATCACTCATGACAACCAGCAAATTGTTGACAATATGATTCATCTTTTCTCAAGAATGTTGGTTGAGTAAGTTCCATATCTCCTTTTCTCCTTAATGACACACTTGAAATAAATATCGTTTCACACCATTTATCTCAAGTTATGTTAGCCAACTTCTTGAGTAGAAAAAGAAAAGCATATCTTGCACACAAAAAACCTGCTTCTTCTTGGAGTTTTCTTTCTTCAAATATTCCGCAAAAAACTCCTTTGTCATCGGACACCAGACCTCAGCACATTGTACATTTGCAATGAATCCGCCTTTCACTAAATCCAACCAATTTGCCTCGTATAACTTGGGGCCAATAAGGAAGTTCAAATCTGTGATCCTTTCGTCCTCTCTCACAAGTGTAGCTACAATTCAACAATAGATGACTTGCATCACTTCCCACTTCATGTGTTGATTCAGACATTACAAAGGCAGAATAACTCATTAGCTAAATTCTTACCAGTCAGTCCCAATTTGCAGTGAGACTTAGTGAGGCTGATGACCTTCCGAAACATGTGAGCAGGTACCACGTGCACCTGAAAGAGCATCAAATTAGAGAAAGGAAACAACATATAACAAAGGCATAACAAATTCATAATCAAGCCTGTTAACAGGTATCTTGGAAGGAAAACATCTAGTCACTATATTATGAGTGACCAACTAATATTTATAGGAATACAACCCTAACAACTATTTACAAAAATACCCTTACTAATTTATTATCTACAATAATACTTATATTCTCTTAACACTCCCCCTCAAGTTGGAGCATATATATCATAAGCACCCAACTTGTTACAAAGGTATTTCACCCTAGAGCCCCCTAAGCTCTTGGTAAACACATCAGCCAATTGATCTACAGACGGTACATGAGATGTCTTGATGACCCCGTCAAGCAATTTCTCTCGAATAAAATGACAATCAACTTCAATATGTTTTGTCCTTTCATGAAACACTGGATTAGACGCAATATGAACAGCCGCCTGATTATCACACACTAAATTCATAGGCTGTTTATGCTCAAACCCAAGTTCAAGTAACATGCTTTTCAACCAAACCAACTCACACACAGTGTGAGCCATAGCGCGGTATTCAGATTCTGCACTTGATCTGGATACAACTGTTTGCTTCTTACTCTTCCACGACACTAAATTACCACCAACGAACACACAATATCCTGTAGTCGATCTTCGATCTGAGGCAGAACCAGCCCAATCTGCATCACTATATCCTTCAATATCAGCGTGTCCATGATTTTGATACAGCAACCCTTTTCCAGGAGCACTCTTAAGATACCTGAGAATCCGTATAACAGCATCCCAATGACTAGTACGAGGGGTATCAAGAAATTGACTCACAACACTCACTGGAAACGAAATGTCAGGTCTCGTTACAGTGAGATAATTTAATTTACCCACAAGTCTTCGATATTGCTTAGGATCATCAAGTAATGCACCTTGATCTCTTGCTAATTTCACATTGGGATCCATAGGAGTATCCACAGGTCGGCAACCTAACATCCCAACTTCACTCAACATATCGAGTACATATTTCCTTTGACATAAATAAATCCCATATTTAAACCGAGCTACCTCAATACCCAGAAAATACTGTAGATGACCTAAATCCTTTGTCTGAAAGTTTGCCTGCAGATTGGATTTAAGCTTCTGGATCCCCACAACATCATCACCTGTAATCACAATGTCATCCACATAAACAACTAATAAAATTTTACCAGCATTAGAATGCCGATAAAATACAGAATGATCTACTCCACATCTTGTCAGACCGAACTCCATGACAACACTACTAAACCGGCCAAACCAAGCTCTCGGAGACTGTTTCAATCCATATAAGGATTTTTTCAAACGACAAACCAACCGCGGATTCTCCCCCTGAACAACAAATCCAGGAGTTTGTTCCATATATACCTCTTCTTCCAAATCTCCATGCAGAAATGCATTTTTCACATCCAACTGATGCAATGGCCAATTATAAGTGGCTGCCAAAGAGATAAGAAGACGAACAGAGGTAATCTTTGCAACAGGAGAAAATGTTTCTAAGTAGTCCACTCCATACACCTGAGTAAATCCTCTAGCTACCAGACGAGCCTTTAATCTATCAATAGAACCATTAGGCTGCACTTTTATAGTGTACACCCATTTACAACCAACAACAGGCTTACCTGAAGGACGAGAGACAAGATCCCAAGTACCATTTTGTTCCAAAGCAGACATCTCTTCTTGCATGGCTAATCTCCAACCAGGATGATTAAGAGCATAGGTAATAGACTTAGGAATGGAAATAGAATCAAGGGAAGCAACAAAAGAAGAATATGACATAGAGAGATGAGAATAAGAAACAAAATTAGAAATAGGATGGGAAGTACAATGTCTCTTACCTTTGCGTAAAGCAATAGGAAGATCTAACTCAGAGGAGGGCGTCATACCTGGATTTGAAGAGTGAGAGTTAATTGGTGAAGTGCGTGGCATATCAGGAACTTTCTCAACCATGGAACGACGAGAGTAAACTTGAAGATGAGGACGAGATAATCGAGCTATGGAATCTGGTGGACTAGATAACTCAGGTAATAAAGGGGAAGGGACTGGTAAAACAGGAGAGGAAAAAGAGTGACACTGGTCTAACTCACAAGACATACTTTGTTTGATAAAATATGGAGTGGATTCAAAGAAAGTAACATCAGCACAAGTAAAAAATCGATTTAAAACTGGACTGTAACATCTATACCCTTTTTGCGCTCGTGCGTATCCTAAGAAAATACACTTAATAGCACGAGAATCTAATTTATCCACCCCGGGAGCAAGCTGATGAACAAAGCACACACATCCAAAAATACGAGGAGGCAATTTAAACACAGGTTCATGAGGAAAAAGAATGGAGTGAGGTAATTGACCTCCAAGAATATTAGATGGCATGCGATTAATTAAATAACATGCAGTTAGAACTGCATCACTCCAAAATTGTTTGGGCACATTCGTGTGCAACAACAATGTTCGAGCAATTTCGATTAAATGTCCAATTTTTCTTTCAGCAACTCCATTCTGTTGTGGAGTGTGAGGACAAGAGGACTGATGAATAATACCAGACTTAGTCATAAAGGTATTAAAAGGAGTGGAAAAATATTCTTTCGCATTATCACTGCGAAGTATACGTACAGGCACACCAAATTGATTCTTTATTTCTGTAACAAATGCACAAAAAATGGAATATAATTCTGAACGATCTTTCATTAAATAAAGCCATGTAACTCTGGAAAAATCATCAACAAAAACTACAAAATATTTAAAACCTAACTTTGAAGTGACTCGACTAGGACCCCAAACATCAGAATGAACTAACAAAAATGGTTCAGAAACCCGTTTATTGACTCTAGGAGCAAAAGAAACACGATGATGCTTTCCTAGCTGACAAGACTCACATTCTAACGAAGATAATTGACTCAAAGTAGGAACCAACTTTTTCAAATTTTGTAAAGACGGATGACCTAAACGACAGTGAATTTCAAGAGGAGAAACAGTAGCAGGACATGCTATCGGACCATTGAAGTGGAGAAAGTAAAGACCATTATGCTCATGCCCTCCACCAATCGTCCTCTTTGTCTTCAAATCCTGAATGACAACAGAATCAGGAGAAAAAGTAACTGTGCACTGTAGAAATTTAGTGAGCTTACTAACAGACATTAAATTAAAGGGCAAATTGGGTACGTAAAGAACAGAAGACAGCGGAAGTGATGGATTAATTTCTACAGTGCCTAGGCCTTTAACTTTAGTGGTAGATCCATCAGCTAAAGTAACATGAGGAAAGGAAGTAGACTCTTGAAAATTAGAAAAAATTTTAGAGGTACCTGACATATGATCAGTAGCTCCGGAATCAATAATCCATGAGTCATTACCTTTTTGTGCTAAAGAAGCAGAGGGAAGAGATGCGTGATTTGTAGCTTGGTACTGTAGGAATTTAACATAATCTTCCTCAGATATAGTAACAGTTTTCTGGGACCCATGTGCTGAAAAACTTGATTCAACTTGGTCAGTGATAGCCGTATTAACAAACCTTTCAACCATAGCGAATAGCACGTCAAACGAAAGAACGGGTCAAAACTTGAGCCGTGAACAGTAACGGCATGAACAGTAACGCTTGAACAGTACGCGTGTACAGTGCCGCGATGAACAGTGCGGCGTGAACAGTGATTTTGCTAGATGTTTAACCCTAACCCTAGGACTTTTGCTCTGATACCATGTTAACAGGTATCTTGGAAGGAAAACATCTAGTCACTATATTATGAGTGACCAACTAATATTTATAGGAATACAACCCTAACAACTATTTACAAAAATACCCTTACTAATTTATTATCTACAATAATACTTATATTCTCTTAACAAAGCCATCTGCAAATGAAAGTGAGAAAATGTCAAGCATCTTTAGTTATATATTTACCTCATCCATTAGAAGCAATCCCCATTCTCTATTTCTTATTTCTTCAATGATCTTTTCAGATTCTTCAGAACGCTTCCCACCAAAAGCAACCATGTTATATGTAGTCACAACCACCCCAGCATTACCACGGAATCTTTCTTTGCTATCAGATGTGAAACGACAGATTTGCTCATCTCGAATTGTAGACCACAACTTGAATTGAAAAGCCCATTGATCCACAGAAACAGCATTTGTTGCCAAGCAAAGACAGCTTTTTTTAATTCTAGAGGCAGCAGAAACACCCACCAATGATTTCCCAGCACCACAGGGTAGCACAATAATACCAGATCTTGCCCTGCCTGAGATAAAAAGATTACAACTCAAGTTACGTCATCGGCTAATGCTTTCCAGAAACTACAAATTTGAACACTAGTCCCTGCCCATTTTCCTCAAAAGCATGAGTCAATATAGACAACTCAAACTAGATGCAAAGTATCCTCTCTATGTCTCATTAAATCTTGCCCTACCTGAGATGAAAAGAATACAACTCAAGTTGCATCATAGGCTATTTCTTTCCAGGAAACAAATCTGAACATCAGTCCCTGCCCATTTTTCTCATAAGAATGAATTGAATTACAGACAACTCAAACTAGGTTCACTATATTCCTTCTCATGCTTCATTACAGATAATAAACACTCAGTTCACAAGGGTAATCATGGCTCATAGAAAACTGCAGAATAGAGTAGTCCCACTCCATAATCATCCCTAGAGTTGTGTTTTTTCGCCACATAGGAAAAACAGACTGCAAACAAACTCAGAAGTGAGAAAACTGCTAAGTGATTCAACCACAAGGCAGAAGTGAGAAGAATGCTACAATCTCACTAAAGGTACTAACCAGCTTAGACCTAGCAATAGGAGATTTAAATTCCCAATGTACACAAGACCACAACAGAACCAAAGCCCTATTACCAATAGTAGCCCCTAAAATAGCAATATAAGCACAGCATCTCAAAGAGAGTTAAAACTTAATATTTCAAATGCTTAAAACTTAATATTTCAAATGCTTAAACTTTGAAATAATACTTCATATACTCATTTGGAGTTTAAGCTCTTCTCAAGTTATACTGGAAGTCAGATTTTTCATTTCCAGTGTAAATTGATGTTTTAAAAAACATCATCCATAATTGCTAAAGTTTCATACACAATGTTGTTAAGCAGTAAATTAATGAACGAACACATCTAAAAGGACTCAAAATCTACATATAATCAAAGTAATAAAGCACCAGCACCCTTACCATTCCCAAACATTTTACTAAGACTTTTTTCTTGGTAAGGTCTTGGCTGAGCTTGAGGCTTCAACTCCATGTCAAGATCAGGATTGACCTGTAGTGTTGAATGGCCATTAAGAAGAATAGCATACAAAACAAATATGTGAGTAACTTAACTGTATCAAGAAGTAATGAAACTCACAGTATCATTCCTGAAATCGTACTCCTCCAACATGGGATAATTTAAAGCATTTGGCAGGCACCGCTGCTTTACATTTTCAACCTGTGATCATTAAAACTTGTACACATGATTTTGTAGTTAATAGGCATATGAATTTCAACTTCAGTATTCACTCATAAGCACATTTAAGTGTACTGCCTGGGAAAACCTACCATACAAAAAATAGAAAAAGAATACCCCTACGACACATGCACAAAATAAATACAGAACCAAGCCAACTACTCCTGTCAAAAACATGTAGAGTGACGCTTAATAATGTTTCAATATTCCACCAACATCATACACTCAACTAAACCATTTAAAGGAGCCAGGCCCAGTGATGGAACCAAAAATTATCACTGGGGATTCCAAAAGAGACGAAAAGCCAATGCAAGTGAAACATCAGCTAAAGTTAGAAACAAAGAATATTCTACTTACCAACTACAGGTTAAGTAACAGGTACTGGATTCAAACAAAGGCTCTACATGTTACAAATGGAAACCACATGTAGTGAAGAAAATTGGCATAGAGTTCATCTGAAGTACTGAAGCTCCAAGTCCCCTCCCTATCCCAAAAAATAGAACAAAGATAACTAGAAAAGAAAGTGAACATGTTTGTAATCTCAGGATGAAGCTCTGAAATCAAGTTACCTGAGCAGGGTCAATTTCAAATGAGTGCGTCTCTTTTTCCTCAGCTGCAGCTGCCAACTCTGCTTCATTTAGCAACTCATCATGTCTCCCTTCAATTTCACCCATGGATTTGCTCACAGTAAATCCATCACTTCCAGGCAATCCCTATAGTAGCAAGTAATTATGTAATAAGAATTAAATCCTGACATTGAAAATGAACAAATAAACATAGTTTTACATAGGCAACCTATTGTACTTGATGGTGTCCAATTGAATTACTACTGAAAAGAATATTCACGCTAACCACAGACCTCGGTTGAGATTCTAGCTCGACCTATAACTTCATCCTTAAGCAATCTTTTCAACACCTGCACATCACAACATCATAAGACCTCGCAATCCGAATTTCTGCATTCAACAAAAACACCAAATGGACTTTTTGGAGATTAAACCAACTTGCCTCTGGAAATGGGGACTCAACAAAATACCGGTTCTTCTTGAGGACAAGTTTTACTTTGCCATAGTTAGCAGTTGAATCATGAATGAATTTTATCATCTCCTTTGGCAGCTTGGTCTTCGACAATTTACTCAAGACGGATACGATAGTTTCAGTTTCAAGTCCCACTGACACAGCCGCATACAATGAATGCGGCGTCAAGTTATACTCATGCATCGATTCTGGCCTATAACCCAAAATACACATGTACACAAACATATCAAAACTCTATCACAACACAAGTAAAATCATCTAAAATTGAAACACCCATAAATCCACATATTTACGAAATGACTACGATGATTACGCGAACGCTTTCCCTTTCATATACAGCAACAAATTAAACCAGTCAAGTATATAGGTATATCTATTATAATAGCGATTATCCTGTACAAAATGGAGCAGGGTACCTGCAGACCGGTTCGGCGATGGCAATGAGGAAATCATAGGCTTGTTTGTAAAGTGGGGAGAAAGTTTCAAGGAAAATCCGACCATCAGCACAAGCCCATAATGGCCGATTGGCATGATCAGGTTTAAGTTCCAATTCTGTAAAATCCCACTTCTTTCCTTCACCTTAATAACATCAAAACCACAAGACAATTAACAAATTGTTCAAAATAAAAAATCATTCTTGCATAAAACGAATGAGCCAATCTCAAAACGCGGCAGGATTCAAAGTGTAAGCCAGTACCATCTCGATAA
Source organism: Coffea arabica (assembly GCF_036785885.1). NCBI lineage: Eukaryota > Viridiplantae > Streptophyta > Magnoliopsida > Gentianales > Rubiaceae > Coffea > Coffea arabica. Next base: position 44,647,860 of record NC_092325.1, on the reverse strand, counting down.
TCATCATCGATATCTTCTGCATAAGAAGGATCATAATCTTCAACAGCTGTGCTTCTATGCTCCTACATACAGAATAACAGCTAACTTAATCGAAAAAAAAAGCAAGGAATTTACGAGTCATAAAAAATGAAGAACAAACAAGTGGTGGAAATAAAGGACCTTGTTGGAGAACTTGATCTTTTTGCTGGGTCGAACTTTATCACCTGAGATTGCAAAGATTTTTTTCATTAATTTGTTGATCGAATTACTCGTACCGTTGATATAGAACAATAATTTCAATTCAATTCAATAAGCTGCTTTAATTTTTTTATCTGCAACAAAATTCAGCATTTTTTGGGCAGTAAAGAGTACCGTTTCCCATTGTTTTAGATTTATGGATTCTGTAAAACTTCAAGTAGAGTTGTTTCTAGCTCGCAGCTATTCGGTGGGGGAGGCAGGATATATATATGAAGGACTCGTGACGTGACCGACTCAGTGACGACATGGTTTTTGCCCTTTAATTTATTTTATTATAGTATTTCTAGTACTTTAATTAATCGATATTTTTCACTAGAATTGCTAAAATATGATGCATTTTGGATGCAAAAGATCGAGTTCTTAGTTTGCAGATACATATTTTAGGCTAAAAATGAACTAATTCTTTATTTATGATGTACTATTAACCTTTTGTCATGCATGATCTTTATCAAAATTTAATTGAACTGATCAATTATCACGTTTCAATTATTTTATATCTAAAAGAAAAATAAAAAAAAAGACTACATACTGTGTTAAAAGCAAAAAAAAAAAATTCCTAAAATTAGGCTACTAAATTTGATACTATATGTTTGTTTTTCATTTTTTGACAAGATTTTTGTTGCTTACTAATTAGTCAATAATGTTTTTCACTAGAATTGCTATATATGTATACTCAAGTTCTTAGCACATAGCCACGAATATCGTGCTATAATGGATTAATTATTAAGTCAGATAACCTATTCTGCTGTACTTCTCTCACCTGCCTATTTCGTTTAATTGGATTACTTGTAATTTAGTCAATAGTCATGATTTATATCTATAAGTAAAGAAATTAATTATTTGAAAAATTATTTAATTAGCACAAAATTTTGATTTCCAGCATAGCATTTCAAGAATCAATTAGACCATTTAGTCATTAATTTGTCAATTTGTCAAATAAGCTTTTTCAACTTTTTGGGAGAACACCTATACATTCAGTAGAATAGCCTTTTGTAACAACAAATGAAAACATGTAAGTTAATTTTAAAAATCTGATTTTCAAGAATCTAATTTATACAAAATCAGCTTTTACAGAACAAGCCGGTGCTCAGCCTCAAAACAAAACATAGGTGGAAAAGCACCAAGCCGTGCTCGAAACGTGGCTTTTTTCACCCTCTGCCCGATCCAATCCGGGTGAACCGTTGCTTCACAGTTGACACTTGACACCCGGCTTGGTGCATTAGCTCATAACCGGTTCTGCACCAAGACTACATCGTTTTTCCCTGCAGTCGTCAAAACTGAAAAAGCATTTCAAGGTTTCTCCTCGTCGTCCCCTCCTCTCAACGGTGGCTTCTCGCAATTTTCCTCCTCCCCAGACCACTCTGAGGAAGCCGTCGCCGTTATCCGTTGCCATTCCGATCGCCGGAATCCAGGTTTAAACAAATTAATCGAAAATGAGCGGACACGACTCGAAGTATTTTTCCACCACAAAGAAGGGTGAAATCCCTGAACTCAAAGAAGAACTCAATTCCCAGTACAAGGTGTTTTTTTCCCTATATTTATCGTGTGTATATTTTAACTTCGTTTCCTTCGTTTCCTTCGTTTTATTTATTTATATTGAGCTAATTGTGAGCATTTTTAAGCTGTGATTTTGATCTGCTTGAATTAGGCAGTTTGTGTAGTGATTTCTCCACCTATTAATTAGACTCGTCATCAGATCTAATGCATTTTTCGTTTAGTTTATTTGTAAAGCTGTTCTACGGTGTCATTTTATCAGTCGATCTGCGTTGCAACTCTAATTCCGTCTTGATTTGCAGCAACCAAGCTTCAATTTCAGTTCAGTGAATCGTGTTTCTTCTGCTAATGCAAATGAAAGAAATTAGATTCGACAGAATATTCCAGTTATGTAGCAATTTTTTACTGGTGAAGAATTGTCAGATTTTGAGATTTAAGAATTCATTATAGTGGTTGATTTGATAATTTAAGCAGCTCGATCCTAATTGATGAACGTTTGCACTTCAACTTTGGGTATGTGGATTTGCATAATTTGAGTGGCTGGATCCTCAGTGTTAATGTTTACCCCAGAATTGGCATGTTAATTGTGAAATGATTGTTTGTTTACTGGATCAAGTAAGCTTTATATGAAGTAGTTTGACAAGCTAGTTCAATTACATTTAAACATTTAAATGTGCTATTGGTATTTCTCAAGTCTCTAGTGCTTTATACTGAAGAAGCAGTTGCCTGTTTGATGGAAATATAGGACTACATTGCGTCACTACGATAATTTTCTGTAGACATTAATCGACATTTTGGCTTGTTATATTCTTTCAGACTGGGGATTTTGGATTCTAGTGTAACTAATGGGTTATTAGTAATAGATAATCCACATTGTACTGTGTTTATTTGTCTGAGAACTGGAGATATTTTTCATTTTTGCCCTTTATTTTTTAGAAATCTGATCATTTATTGTGTCAACTCTCACACTCAGGATAAGAGAAAAGATGCAGTTAAAAAAGTCATCGCTGCTATGACTGTTGGGAAAGATGTATCATCGCTCTTCACTGATGTTGTGAACTGCATGCAAACTGAGAATTTGGAGCTCAAGAAGCTTGTTTACTTGTATCTCATAAATTATGCTAAAAGCCAGCCAGATCTTGCTATTCTTGCTGTAAATACATTTGTAAAGGACTCACAAGACCCAAATCCTTTGATTCGTGCACTGGCTGTGCGTACTATGGGTTGCATTCGTGTTGATAAAATCACAGAATATCTTTGTGACCCACTCCAACGCTGTCTCAAGGTTATTTCACCAACTTTTTCTGCATCTTCCTGTGTGTTTTATTTGTTCTTGTTATATTGGATTTACTTTTATTGTAACACAACAGTGGGACCATAGCATTATCCTAACTAAAACCACTACTTTTTCCTATATTCTTTTCTCAGGATGAAGATCCATATGTTCGCAAGACAGCTGCTATTTGTGTTGCTAAACTTTATGACATCAATGCTGAGCTGGTCGAGGATAGGGGTTTTCTGGAAGCTCTTAAGGATTTGATATCTGACAACAATCCAATGGTTGTAGCAAATGCTGTTGCAGCTCTTGCAGAGATTCAAGAACATAGCAGTAAACCAATTTTTGAGATCACCAGTCACACATTGTCAAAGCTTCTGACTGCTCTTAATGAATGCACTGAGTGAGTTTGTAAAGCTACTGATTTTCATGTAGTAAAAGTCCTTTGTACTTTTAATTTACCTGCCATTTTGTAAGACTGTAGTCACATGTTGTTCGGCTTATATGGTGCTTCTTTGGAATATCTAATCAACCCAAAAGGAAACTGAATGTGACATTATTTGGACTTTTGGCACATGCACTTAAACTCACTGTCACGCAAAAGATGTTTATTATAGATGTGCAAATCTCATGCTACATGGATGGCATTGGTGGAATCTTGTCTTCCATGCAAGCGTGAGAGCAGTCTAAATAGATCACTCCTTCCAGCCTCCTAAACTTTCACTTAGCTTAAAATATATTCAAAATTACTTAAACTTCTATCCTGATATCAGAAAAGGAGTTGGAATCATTTCCCGATGGCTTTCACTTGGCTTAAAATATAGTCAAAATTACTTTAACTTATATCCTGATATTGGAAAAGGAGTTGGAATCACTTCCCTATGGTTATCTGATCATCATACTCCCCAAAAGCCATACCAGAATTCTGCTTTTCACCTCCTAAACTTGTTTTAGCTGAATTTTTCTCAGGTTATTGAATTCCCAAACTTCTTGCATGTCCAAGAGGTGTCCTTTATGTTTCAAAAAAAAACCTGGAGATAAGAATTTTAACATGCTTCTGTGGATGTAGTTTATGGATCTACTAAAGCCAGTCAGGATAATTCGGTTCATGATTTTTCACTTTGGAGATTAGTTTGATAATTCCATTCCTGTACAGTGCCAATCACTATTTCCGATTGGACTGAACCATGTATTTGGGCATACTGAAAGTTTTAAAGATTTTTGGTACACTGGAGCACTAGTTGGTCTAATGGGTGCACCTTGTGCAAAGTTGCATCGAGCTCCAACAGTTGTCCTGTCATATATTCTGTAACTACTGATGTCTATTGCATTTTCTTTTGCTATAATGTTGGAAGACAGTTCTTCCTCAATAAATGTGGTAATGACATATGAGTGCAGGTGGGGTCAAGTTTTTATATTGGATGCTCTTTCCAAGTATAGAGCGGCTGATGCTCGTGAAGCTGAAAATATAGTTGAGCGAGTTACTCCAAGATTGCAGCATGCGAATTGTGCGGTTGTTCTTTCAGCAGTCAAGGTAGACGTGCTTTCCCTTTCCATCACCTTGAATAGAGTATTTCAGGAGTACTACAACACTACAGTTTTTCCCTTTTTCCGTTAATATGCAGATTGCTCTACATTTTTGCATTAATTTTGTGGCCTCGGATGAACTGTTATTGAGTGCTCTTATCTTTCTCATCTGGATTAGTTATTTGACTTTTTGATAATGATGTTGCAGATGATCCTTCAGCAAATGGAACTGATAACCAGTACTGACGTAGTTCGAAATCTCTGCAAGAAAATGGCTCCTCCCCTTGTTACTTTGCTTTCTGCAGAACCTGAGATTCAGTATGTTGCATTAAGGAACATAAACTTGATTGTACAGAAACGGCCAACAATCCTTGCCCATGAAATAAAGGTTTGGACATGGAATTTTCTCTGTTATTGGACCTTCCTCTGCTACTGGTTTGCACCTAGAAATTGATGATCAGAATCAAGGTGAACTGCTAATAGAATGCTTTTTTTTTTGTAGGTGTTTTTCTGCAAGTATAATGATCCAATTTATGTGAAGATGGAAAAACTGGAAATCATGATAAAGCTTGCTTCAGACCGGAACATAGACCAGGTAGGTAGAAGAGTTGGAGTTATCAAAGCTTTTCTCTTGTTGTTTTAGGTGATTAATGTTTTTATGTACACTTATATAGGTCCTGTTGGAGTTCAAAGAATATGCTACAGAAGTGGATGTGGATTTTGTCAGAAAAGCTGTCCGTGCTATTGGACGCTGTGCCATCAAGCTTGAGAGAGCTGCTGAGCGATGCATTAGTGTCTTGCTTGAGTTGATCAAGATTAAAGTGAACTATGTTGTTCAAGAAGCTATAATAGTCATCAAAGATATCTTTAGGAGATATCCTAACACGTGAGCACATTTAAGTTTCTATTTTGGGTTTTTTTTTCCTGTGTCCTTATAACTGGTATTTACCTAGTTTTTTTTTTCATTTTAGCTATGAATCCATCATTGCTACACTTTGTGAGAGCTTGGACACTTTGGACGAGCCAGAGGCAAAGGTACTACATTGTAATTGGAAAATCTGTTTGCTGTTATGAATTATCATGCATGAGTATCATTGAAGAAGTCTTGCTTGTAGTAGTATCTAATTTTTTTTATTTCTTTGTTGGAAGGCATCAATGATATGGATAATTGGTGAATATGCTGAACGAATTGACAACGCTGATGAGCTTCTTGAAAGCTTTTTAGAGAGTTTCCCTGAGGAACCTGCACAAGTCCAATTGCAGTTGCTCACAGCAACGGTCAAACTTTTCCTTAAAAAACCAACTGAAGGCCCACAACAGATGATTCAGGTATTTTGTCCCTTCTCGTTGCTTGGCAGGGATATTCATATGTGGATATTGGAATAGCTGCTCTAATCTTTTGGATTATGAGTTTATCAACTTTATACCAATGCCCTAAAAGGTAGATATACTTAGGCATGACTATTCCATGGTGAATTTGACCTCCATGGATTTGCCCCCCCAATGCCAAAAAAAACAAAAAACAAAAAAAAGGCAGGGTTTTTTCTGTGAAAGTTGTCCTGTTTCATTTGCTTTTGTATCCTCTTCCATGATCTGGAAATAAGGAGAATTTAATGAATACACTCTCAGGTTATGATATAATGTTTGATGCAACTTAATGTGGTTTCTGTCTGCATTTGATAATTATCAGTAGTGTTTGGAAAACAGTCTGTAATTTTACAAGGAGAATGTGAAAAAGACTCTCCTCCTCCTCTTCTTCTTCTTCTTCTTTTTTGCTTTTAATCATTGGAAGATTTCTTTTTTGCTTCATTGCAAGGGTGCAGTTCTTAATTAGAAGCATGGTTTCATTTCACTTCTCAAGTCCTGCCCTCTATATACTGTTTTTCATATGCATCTTCTCTATGTCTTTTACACGTAGGTTGTGTTGAATAATGCAACAGTGGAGACTGACAATCCTGATTTGCGAGATCGTGCCTACATATATTGGCGTCTTCTCTCAACTGATCCAGAGGTGTGCAACTTTGCCTCACTTTATTTGTCTACCCTTGTATCCATCAAATCTTTAATGAGAGAAAAATATGTTAAATCAACTGATCTATGCTGCTGGAAATTGCATTTTACTATGTTGCGGTAGTAGAAAGTTATTTCAGAACACGTGTAGCATAGAGTGCAAAACTCACTTAACAGTGTAAGGACCTACTCTTTATGTCTCTCAGGCAGCGAAGGACGTCGTGCTAGCTGAAAAGCCTGTGATTAGTGATGACTCAAATCAACTTGACCCATCTCTACTTGATGAGCTTCTAGCAAACATAGCTACTTTATCCTCTGTCTATCACAAGCCCCCTGAAGCATTTGTAACTCGTGTTAAGACCTCTCAGAGAACTGAGGAAGATGACTTTGCTGATGGAAGTGAAACAGGAAATTCTGAATCACCTGCCTATGCACCTGACAGCAGTACTTCACCACCAGCTTCTTCAAGTTCTGCCCAGTATGCAGGAAGGCAGGCAGTGGCTGCTCCAGCTGCATCTGCAGCTCCTGCACTTGTGCCTGATTTGCTTGACTTGGGCTTGGATAATAGCAGTGCTATTGTGTCTGTTGATCAGCCTGCAACTCCTGCTGGGTACGTACCCTGCCCTCATGTGATATTGCGATTAAGTGTAAGATTGTGTTAGATGAAGCAGACATAGGGCCTATATAAATGTTAAACTGGATATTTCAGAAGACTTACTTTTGTGTTATTTTATTTTAAATTCTTGTAGACTGGTTATGGCAAGAACTCTAACAAGCAGTCTTTAAATGCAGCCCTCCTTTGCCTGTTCTATTACCAGCTGCTACTGGTCAGGGTTTACAAATCAGCGCGCAGCTTGTACGAAGAGATGGACAAATATTTTACAGCATGTTGTTTGAGAACAACTCCCAGATTCCACTTGATGGTTTCATGATCCAATTTAACAAGAATACATTTGGCCTTGCTGCTGGTGGACCACTGCAGGTTGTTACTCAAAGTCTTATTTCATTTCTGGATGTTCTTAGATAGATCCATCTTACATATCTTTCAAATTGGAATAGTGAACTAGTTCTCACTTTACCTTTATGTACCACTTTTCTCTGTATTATTAACATCTTCTTGTCTATCAGGTTCCCCAATTGCAGCCTGGGACTTCTGCAAGTACCCTTTTGCCTATGGTTCTGCACCAGAATATATCCCCTGGTCCTCCGAGTACACTTCTGCAAGTTGCTGTGAAAAATAATCAACAGCCTGTATGGTACTTCAGTGATGCAGTATCATTCCTGGTATTTTTTGCCGAGGATGGGAAAATGGAACGCAGCACTTTTCTTGAGGTAAACAGAGAAGGTTTCTTATATCATGTCTGTCATTGGGGTTTGACTGTTTGGTAACTGAAGCATTAGCCACTACCATGCTTCTGTGAACAATTCCAGCCATTAGTATTACCTGCAATTATTTATATGCTATTGCATATGTTCTTTGTTCTTTGTTGGGATTACTGGCAGTTTTGGTGAAAGCTCAAAAGATGTCCTTTGAGTTTCTGAAAATCAACTTTACGTTGCAAACAGATATTCAATGTAAACTAAGAGCTGCAGATTGAAATTTGCATTTCATAGCATGTTTGTTAACATTGTCCTCGTATACATTTCCTTGTACTGTGAAGCATGTATTTCGTCTATATTTTCCACATGGTCATTTGTTTATCCAGTGTGAGTTACAATGCTATAGGTGTACTCATGATTGTTTGGTTAGAAAGACAAATATCTTGAAACTGATTGTTGTGTTGATCCATGTTGCAGACATGGAAGTCATTACCTGATTCAAATGAGGTATCAAAGGACTTTCCAGGGATTGTGATGAATAGTGTGGAAGTAACCCTGGATCGGTTGGCTGCTTCTAATATGTTTTTCATTGCCAAGCGCAAGCACGCAAACCAGGAAGTGCTATATCTTTCTGCAAAAATTCCGAGTGGAGTTCCTTTCTTAATTGAAATCACAGCTGTTATTGGAATACCTGGTCTGAAGTGTGCAATCAAAACGCCTAGTCCTGAATTGGCTCCACTTTTCTTTGAAGCCCTCGAGAACCTTCTCAAGAGCTAATATATATTCTTCCTGATGATTTTCCTCTCGTCTACTGATTCAGTTTTGGTTTTACTATTCGATGAGCGTGTCTTCCTTTCTCTTTTCTCCTGTGTAAAATCTGTAGGCTACTGAGATTCCCGCTTGGTTGTTTTACTTCAACCTCTACTTCTTAGCTTTCTAGAGTCCATTAGTTCGACCACAGCTGGCTGAATTCTATAGTCTTCTTATTGCACAGAATTTTGATGAAATGTAAAATTATTCCCATGTATCCACAAAAGGAAATTTGCTGATTTTTATTCTTTCTAGATGTCTATCCCAATTTTAAAAGGTGCAGCCAGGGCATGTAGCGGTTGACGAGGTAATTCGACGGGTGTTTCTATTTGTCGTGATGATTTTATTTTATATTATTATTGTTATCACAACCTGATTGGAGCTTGTGAATTTTACCACTTGAATAGAAATGTAACAATCATTTAGCTTTAGGAACGAAATAAGCTACTCTCTTTCTGGAAGAAAAAAGGATGATCTGCTAGGAAATTATTATAATGACAGTTACGTTACTACAAAAGATCAGATGACGAGCGGGATTTTTTTTTTCCCCTTTTGGGTACGAAAGTTGCAGCTCGGAGCGTAAATTTTAAGAATTTCACGAGCAGGTGAAAATGCTTCAGGGTTCACTTCTATAGTTCTATTCCCTCGCCTTACTTACGAGGGGCTAAAACAAAATGTGGTTTCCAAGCATTTTACCCAAGGCTTTAGCCATGAGGAGTAAATAGAATGAATACTTCACTTGGTAGATTCACTATTCATTCAGTTTGGGTTCTACTTCTTCTCTGCAAAGTATTAAAACATGCATGGAGATTCAACATTAAGTGCAGGACAGGAGCAACGAATGGAGACACAGCTTTAACTGTGCCAATCAAGGGTTGATATCTATTTGCATCATATCCTATTATTGTCTAACCACTACTTACAATGCGATGTATTCTTTCACACCAGTCCCACCCTCAGAGAGGTTCGCGTTATCCGTTGTATTCAAACTTGGTAAAGTTTAATTAACGAATTTTTCAAAGTTTAAAAAAAAAATCTTTTTTTTTTAAATTAAACTTCTGCTGCTTCTGAAAAGTTCCATATTAACAGAGTCTGATTATCTAGCATCATAAATGCACCCTAATTACTTTGCTTCTATTTTTGAATATTCTTTTTGCTTTCCTTATGACCATGGTTTAAAGACCTAGCCGAGACCAAAACGATTCGGTCGAGTCGTCATCAGAACAGGACTTTCCAATCTGATACCGAAACGAGATAATTCCAAAATAATGAATCGCCGAAAATTCAACCGAGACGTCTCCGAGATGAATAGAAACGGCCAAAGTCATCCCGAGTCAATTTGAATTTTTATTATTTTTGCTAATTTTTTAATTATTTTTGTTTATCATATTGTTTACAATTTTTAAAATATTAAATATTTCCAAAATTTGCATCTCGCTAATATCGTAATTGATATGTCGAGACCGATGTGGAATGGTCCGGCCGCGACTGCAACCATGACCGCGACTTTGAACCATGCTTATGACCCTGCTTCATTTTGCTTCTATTTCTGAATCTTCTTCGCACACAAATGAAGAGTTGTGAACGTCGGGTCCCATTCATGTTTTCCTGCCTCTCCATCTCTATTTTGTATCTATCTATCAGGGCTTATCCATGAATCTCAAACCATACCTTTTGCTTTCTTGTTTGCTTGTTATATGCTGTTCGAGTGATGATGCGCAGACAAAGCAGGACTTGACTTCTATACAATTGAATCACTGTGTCAACAGCTCGTGGCCACCAGAGAGGGACTTAAGTTCCTAAAAATCTAAGGGTTGAGTACAATAACACTCCCTTGGTCTAGTTGGGTCTGCATATCCACTAGTCCCCTACCACAGCCTCCTTAGGCTCTCCCTCCCTTAGATTAGGATAGAGTAGGTTATACAAATATATTTTTGCTGACAAAAAAAAAAAGATTTCTATACAATTGATAGCTTCGCTATCTCCGAAAAGCTTGGGCCTTACGAATGATTAGTTTTCTTCTTGTGTAGGTGGTTCCAGGAGACAATACGGATGCATTTTTTGTTTATAAGCCCAATCATGTGAAGATTCCCGTGGAGTTGCATAATCTTCCTTTGGAGCCTCTTTTAAGTAATACTTCAGCTCACAATGAATCAGATTTTGCTTGGACTTATTTTGTTTTCGATGTTCAACAAGGTATTTCTGGACAAAACATTGCATATTAATATCGGTGCCTATACAAATATAAACTATGAACTGTATGTGCGATTTGGTGGGCTACCCTACCATCAATGAGAGATTGGGACTACTTTTACATAAACCAGACGAACAATAGTGGTATTGGCTCATCCATGTTCCAATTGTACGGTGCAAGTGCAAGGACAGTAAGCGCTTACCTACTATACCCCAGATAAGGAATCTGGAGTTTTGGGTTGAGGCATCCAATGCTAAGTAATGCTCTTTCCAGAACTGTATTGTCTGTTTCAGTTGAAAGTTGCCCGAATCATTGCTCTGATCATGGGACATGTAAATCCAACAAGAAGACAGAGGGACCAAGCCCCTACGGGTAACGCACACTACATTTTTAGCAAAGAAATTCCATCACTTGCACTTCCTTGTGCAAACTGAGCACCAAACTTTGTCGATTTTCGGTCTTCAGTGGTCCGAGAAATAGGAATCTCTCGGTTCCTAGACTTCAATGATGAGGATGTGAATCAATCACCCACCTTGTTTTTTTTCTCAATGGGATCTTTACTACTTCAACCACACCTATAGAATTATTTTGTTATCAATCTCAGCTGACCATTTCTCACTTCACTTTAGTCACATCCAGATGCTAAATTTAAAAAGCCTTTTTGCTTCATAATTGTAAATTCTAAGATACTGATGAAGAACTGGCTGCTGCTTCTGTATGTAGTTCATGGACTCCTGGCTCTCTTTTATGGCTGTGGTAAGCACCTTCATTTATCTAACCTTCATCAATGAAGGTTTAAGAAGAACAACACACACCATCTCCTCAGTTGTTACAGCATTGATAGCCATAAATGGTCCAACCAAATATGTCCTATTAAATACCATCTACCCTATCAAGATCAGATTTCCAATATATTCCTTCCTTCTCCAAGCAAAATTATTCCCTCTGAACTGTGCAGGTCAAGAAATATTCCTCTTGTACTGGCAATTGGAGCTTTGGGTCTACTGTTTGCATGGTTAATGAAACTTTTCAGTGCATTCAAGTCTAATTCACTGAGATCCAATTGGAATTTTCAGCATAGGTATGTCGGATTCCATTCATTGCACACCAAAAATCCTTGTGATTCCACAACTTGTTTCTGTTTCAGTTTCCTGCATCCTTTTTATTGAAAAACTTTTAAACTTGTCTAGATTGCTCAGGCTCAGGTCATGGTTGCCTGATCTTAAAAAGGCGCTCAATAAGCGTTTCAAATGGCGATTTGTGTTGGCCGGCTTCATTGCAATGTCGATAGCTGCAGTGAGCTGGGATATGGAAAGCCTCGAGACATCCTGGATTTGGCACAGGTATTTTAATCAGTCTCTCATTACTGCTGTACTCCATCTAATTACACAAAACCAAACACTATTATATTACTGACTAGTTGAGCATTGGTTTTGCAGTGCTTGGCATGTGAGCATATATACATCTGCCTTCTTCTTCCTTTGCTCAAGATCAACTGTTCTGGACGGTGGTGGCAGTGAAGCAGTGGAAGATGATGCAAGATCTCTAACAGTTCAGTAGGCTAGCCGTCGAAGATCTTTTTTGTGCACGCTACTAGTACTTGTAAAAAAAAAAAAAGTAATGAATCTAAAGTGTGACCGAATTTTCACTTACTAGCTGGGTAGAGTGGATATAAAATTATACTACCACAATTATTAGTGCTCCAAATTCTTGAATTTGATCAATCTTTGTACTATCTTGAATGTTAAAAAAAATGTAGGAATGGAAGTATTTTCTTTTTTTTCATCTTTTTATATTTTTTTTCAAACTTTCGGAGGATAGGGATGATAAGTGTATACTTCAAGTCCGAAAGAAAAGTATCTCTACAAAATATGCAATGTTTACAATTCAAATTTATCTTATTCTCTTTGGAATAGATTACACAAAAGATCAAAACATTAAGATTAGCATGTCAGAATCAGAACTTCAATTGCATGTATTTTGAAATTCTACAAATTGTGAAATTTTAGTTACTATTTGAAAACTCAAATTCGCTAGAAATTTAGCAACAGAGTCTCTAGCAGTGTGAGAATTCTTGAACCACCTAACACCAAAATTTCATGTCACCCTTTTTAAATGACACATTTTTTTTTTCAAATTACTATTCCCTTTGTATGATATGTGTACTTTTTTAGGAGAAACCATACAAATGATCATTCATACATTGGTTTTTGTACTTTTTTTTTATCCCTCACAAATGAAAAATGCATACTTTTTGTCCCTCCAAGGATATCTACTCGTGTTCTTGGTGGGAAAATACACCTCATACTTTGCAAACTTTATGAACAAAATTAGAAGATTTCAGGGAAAAAGGGAAAAATGTCTGCCACATTTCGTTCTCCTTTATCGTATTTTTCTAGCGATGAATGTGGTAGTAGTCATGACTGCTCCGACTACTGCACTGACAATGTTGCCCTTGATTGCCACCACTATCCATTACAAAATTTAACTTTTTCACTCAGTTTTTCAGGAAGAATCTAATTTTGACATTAGTTTTTGCAAAAAAAAAAAGAACAAAAATAGGTGAAAAATTAAAAAAAAATTGTGATAGGTAAATTTTGGCATAGTTAATATCGAAAAAATACGCCATTTTTTTTCTATTAGCAGTAAGATTTTATAAAAAATACGATATTAACACCAAAATCAAATTCAATGTACAATGTTTCTTCTATTTTTTCTACCTACATTTGTTTATTTTTTGTTAAAACAAATATCAAAAATCAAATTCTATACTAAAACTTGAGTGGGGAGTTAAATTTTTGTGAAATTTTGGGTCTGTTTGAGTTTGTCTTATACTAATTTTTTTACTAACTTTAGTTACAGTAACTTGAAAAAACTTCTCAAAGTTTTTTACCTATACACTTCAAAATACCCAAAACACATAAAAAAAAATTCCCTTCCCCTTTTCTTCTTCTTCCTCTCCCACCCCAATCCACCACCACCTCCGTCGCCAACCACCACCTCCGCCACCAGTTTCAACGCCGATCACCTCTTCCGGTACCGGTCTTCTTTTTTTTTTTTTTTCTCCCTCTCCCCGCCATCCTTCCTCTTTGCTCGATTTGATCCTCCCCTTTTTTTCTCCCTCTCCCTCTCTCTCACAACCCTTCCCTTCCCTGTTTGGCCGATCTGGTCGCGAGACCAGATTGCACCGGGAGAGGGTGAGGGTGGCGGGGGAAAAGTGGAGAAGGGGAGAGGGAAAATTGCAAAAAAAATAAAAATAAAAATCTGTTGCTGCTTCATCTGCCAGGGGGGACGGAGAGTTAGCGGGCGAGGGAAACGGAAAAGGGAAGTGAAGAGGAAGAGAGAGAAGAGGAGTGCTGGGGGAGGGAGAGGGAAGGGTGGCGGTAGGAGAAGGGGAGAGTAAAAAAGCAAAAAAAAAAAAGTTTTCTTTTACTGCTTCATCGACAGTTTCGGGAAAGGGAACATGGGAGGGAAAGGGATGGGAAAAGAAGCGAGAAGGGAGGAAAGGAAAGAAAAAAAAAAAAAAAGAAAAAAAAGAGAAAAGAAAATGAAAAGGAAAAAAAATTTCATTTTACAAAAGTTTTTCTACAACTTCTACAGTGATCTACAATAAAATTTCAGACAAACACTAAAAAAACTCACTTGATAAAAAAGTTGCCGACCGACAGCAACAGCATTAGCACGGTGATGGAAGGTAACCGTGGCCATTGCCATTATTGACTAGAAAAATAGGATAAGAAAGAAAAAACTATGAGGAATTTATAGTTTTTTCTCTTCTGGTTTTATCTCAAAATTTGTCAAATATGAGCAACACATGATTTTTTTTCCCGACAAGAATATTAGTAAAAATAAACCAAGGGACTAAAAATATGTTTTTTTTTTCAATTTATGAGAGATGAAAATTCATTATTTCATAGTGAGAGACATAAAAGATACGAAACCAATATGTAAAATGATGAAAAAGTGTCATTTTATATGTAAGTGACATAAAATATACAATGTCAACTTATGATGAACTATTTGTCTGAATTTTTCTTTTTCCTTAATAACAAAAAGTTGGGATGGTTTTGACTTTAGTCACTGTTACAGTCAAAGCATGCTTTTAGAGTCATATGCCCCCTTTGACAAATGAGTTTTTTGAGTATTTGTTTAAAACTTTATTGTAATTTATTGTAAAAAAAAATTTAAATGTAAAATTCCTTTTATTTTCTTTTCCTTTTCTTTTTTTTCTTTATTTTTCCTTTTCTTTTCTCTCCTCTTCTTCTCCCTCACCTCACAACTCACCGGCCGCTGACAACGGCAATAGTAGCAACCGTTTTTTTTTCCTCTCCCCCCTCTTCTCCCTCTCTCTCTCCTCCCTTCCCTCTCCTGGTTGCCCAAGAGGGAGGGAAACGGGAGAGAGATGTGGTTGGGGAGAGGGGAGAGGAAGAGGAAGGAGGAGAGGGAGAGGGAGGAGAGAAAGGAAAAAAAATAGAGAAACTACTTTTGCCGGCTCCGGAAAGAATGTCAACCAACGGTAAAAGTAGTGGCTGGTTGAGGTAGGGGAGGAAGAAGAATAAAGAAAAGAGTTGAAATTTTTCTGTGTTTTTTGATATTTTGAAATATGTATTTTAAAAATTTTGAACAATTTTTCTAGGTTACTATAGTTAAAATTATTAAAAAACTTGTAAGAGAAAAACTAGGTAAAAAACCAGTTTTCCAAACAGGGCATAGTCACATGCATGCTAAGTAGAGATTACTTACTAACACAACTCAACATCGAGGTCACAACTTAATTATATTGACTCGTCTAAATCTACTCACCAATAACCTACATATTAATTTTGAATGGTCTAAATGGTACCCAATTACACTCATTCAATTGATGAGTAATGGGTTGATCCAATTATACTTATTATCTAATTATTACTCGCTCAAATCCATAGGGAGATTCAAACCTGTGTTTTGAAACTCAGACGGGACTAGCCAATTCAATCGATTGAACCAAAAATCGGGTAGGCATCCGATCTAAGTTATCTTAAAAAAACCGTGAAACAAAAACTTAGTCAAATCAGTCAAAAATTGGGTTTGACCGAAACCGAAAGAACCTTCGAACCAAGTTTTTTTTCCATCTTTCCTTTTTTACCTTTTCTATCTTCCTTTTTTTTATTCTTTCTTTTAACTACTCTTAAATCTTTTCACATATTTTATCATAAATCTCTCTCAAACAACTCCAATGGAAGATATAAGTTAAAAAAAGGGATAAAACATTAAAAAAAAGTAAAAAATTCACCTAGAAATATTTTATAGATTTTATGATTTGACCCCTAGAGTATTAGAAAACTATTATTACACCTAGAAACATTTTAGAACTTATAACTATAGCCCTAAACTTTTGTATTACTTTTCAAATAAGCCCTCCAATTTGGTTCTAAACTTGTTTTTTTTCCAAACGGTAACAGAAGGTTCTAAGCTTGTTAAATATGCATTAAATTATAAATTGCATAAATTGCTACTTAATTATACTACTTTATTTGTATTTTCTTGTAAAGTATTTTAGAAACATCAAACATACATTGAACCTATATTTCTTAGTATCAATATATTTTTAGAATTTTTACATAATATATTTATTTTTAAAATTAAATATATTTATGACATCACGAGGATGTCATCCAATTCTTGAATAGGTTCGATTGAATCGAATTTATTGACCACTGACCCCTAAACTTGAGCATGATTGCGGTCCGTCTGAGTTTCAAAACATAAACATGCAAATTCTTTAGGAAAAGGTAGCCCTAATCGACACGCGTTGGCGGTTTTTTAAGGTTGGGGTACCTAAAGTTGCCCCGCCTTTAGCTTTTGGGCAGAAATTAATCTACAGATAATTAAAGTCGCTCAACCTTGGCAACACGAGGGCCAAAAACGGAATTCACCATATGGGATGATTCCTTTGGCTCGGTATTTCACCCACAAAACGACCCTACTCATGCGCTAGGGCTTCGTCTTCACTCTCTCCGGTTCTTCTCAATCAAAATTAAAATCGAAATCAAGGTCAGCTTGACTTCATCTCGTCCCATTTTTGGACTTTTTTGTTAAACAAAATCTGCATATGAATTTTTTGTTTTTGCTTCGAAACAGAAATTTGATATCTGTTAGAGGAAATTTGTCTCTGTTTTTCTTTTCTATTTTTCCCCCCCGATTAAATGTTCTTTTCAGCTTCTGATAAGTAAAGAATGCTAATTTGTGAAGCCTATGAATATTATCAGCTCTTTTAGTGAAAAAGAAAATATTTTTGTTCCTCTTTAAGATCGTTTGAGGCTGATTTCATCTTTTTTTTCCTTGTCAAAATCACGCCTTTTTCCCTTCGGGGGTCTAAAATAGTTGCATTATTGAGTTAATTTCTCTTTTACATTCTTCATGTTTGTTTGATGATCCTTTTTTTCTTTATCTCTTCTCTCATAAACTATAATCAGTCTCAACTTTGAAGTCGTTTAATCGGTTTCCACTTTGAAGTCGTTCTTTCTCTATCATTTAGGAAGTACTACTTGGGTGGATGCGCATTTGAGCTTAGCTTGAATAATAATCAAATTGAGCTCAAACCCAATTTGGAGCTCATTAAGGATATCAAACCAAGATTGGAAAATAATAGTCTTCTGTTTGAGTAGGCTCGTTTCTACACCCCTTCTTCTGTTGTAAATACCTTGAGAATTTTACTTTAAAATTAGCTCATGAACGTAAATCAATTGTTGTATATATCATTTTAGTTTTTATTACGTCCTTTTTGTTTACTTTTGGATGCATGTAGGGCAGTTTTATCATGCTTAGTTTTTAAGGTTTTGATTAGGGCCTTTGTTTCCTTTGTTTAAAGCAGATGTCATATGCTAGAGACGGAAGGTGAGTCCATTCTTGCAAGATAGTATTGAAATCGTGAGCTTCTGTTCATTGAAATTTGGTTCTCCTGTTATGAAGTTGTCTTTACTATAAGTATTGCTAGGTCTGCTTCACCCCGCAGCTCTTTGTCTCCACCACCTAGGGTTCGTCGGTCAAGATCGTTATCAAAGTCTCCAAGGAGACGCTCCAGGTATATATTCTGAGTCAATGGTAAGTTATCCTATAAGGATTCCAAAATGTCGTGAATAACAATGAACCACAGAGTATTTGTAAATCATAGATGTGAACTGTAAGACCCAAAAGTTATTGATACTTATATTGCAACCTAATTTGAGTACTTGTATGCAGAATTGCATGTTTCTCGTTATATGCATTGCATCACTATATAATGATTTCTTGGTTTGTCCTTCTGGACTGCCTACATCAAGTATATTCTTTGGAAGGGCTTCTGTTAAAATGGTTATTTATCTTCTAGGAGTTTGTTCCCACTATATTTTTTTGGCCATTTGAAAATAAATCTCTCCTGCATCAAGTTTCATCCACTAGAATTACTTTATACTAGCCTTAACAAGGTTCTCAAGAATTTCACAATTCTATACCTAAATTTTTTTAATACATTTCTGTGAGGTAAATACATCAATCATGTTATCTTGAAAATTTTTATATTATTTTACATGACATGTAAGTCATATTTCCCCAGGAGCCGTGATTCTGCTGGCGCTGTTAATCCTGGGAATAATCTCTATGTAACAGGCCTGTCCACAAGGGTTACCAGCAGTGATCTTGAGAAGTTTTTTAACAGAGAAGGGAAGGTATGGTTTTTTTATTAGTGTATTCATCAAAATATACGTTGTTATTTGTGTTTCTCAACGTGTAGACATTGTTTTTCATTTTCTTTCTTACTTTTTTTGCTGGGCAAATGATGGTTAATTTTTGAGACATGAATTTGAGCGAATTTAGATACCTCGAATGCGTTTTATCTAAAATTTATTGAAAATTTTAATGCAAAACTAATATTGTAGATTCTGTTAGTCTGCAATCTTTAAATTCCAATTTCCGTAATCGAGTTGGGGGAAAAATGCATAACATTTTAGGGATATGTATAAAGAAGGATAGGTTGAGATTGTCAGCCATTCTACTTGTATAAAATCCATATATGTTGTTCTCCTTGCGTCTTTGATTTTTGAACCTTTTATGTTCCTATATTGCTATAACAGGTTCTGGTGATGCGGGTTTAACACAAGAAAATGTTGTCTTAGTATCAGAACTGAGCATCTGTTGATTTTTTGCGCATACCTAAAACTGGAAAATCTAGTGCATGGCTAAATGGTGGTGTAGATATATACGAAGAACAGTATCTTTTATCTATTTGGGTTGATTTGTTTCATTGTTCTTTCTGGTTTAAGGTTACTGAATGCCATCTAGTGACAGACCCCCGCACTAAAGAATCTCGTGGATTTGCTTTTGTTACTATGGAAACAAATGAGGATGCAGACCGTTGTATTAAATATCTGAATCGTTCGGTGATGGAAGGTCGATTAATTACTGTGGAGAAGGTACTGTCTATCTGTCAAAAGAGCGTGTTCATTGTAGTAAAATGTGACTGAAGTACTTCATTACCAGCTATTCTTATCTTCAGAAATGTTGCCTGGTAGATTGTGGCAGCAGGTCTGGTCTGTGTGGCTTCATCGAAGTCAAATTCTAAGCTCTAAAGTCTAAATCGTTGAACATATCCCTCACGACATGCGCTCTTCATCGACGTTTGAAACTCATCGAATCAACTCGAATATTTTCCAGAGGGTTGTAGGCCCCTTAATTCCTTTACCTCATCAGTAACAGAATCTGTATAGTAAACAATTCTGGCTGCTTCAGTTTTTCTGGTTTTCTTTCACGTCTGCATTTAATATTGAAGGTTTGTGTCTTGCTCCCGAGCTAAATAATAAAGGACTCAGTTTGAGGGGTCTGCAAACTGCTAGACTAAATCCTTTTTCTTTTTTTGGTACTGTTTTAAGTTGCATTAGTTGTCTAAGATGGGTTAAACTAGGATAAAACTGTATCTTAGGAAGCGTTAAAGAAAATAGTCTATTAAAATTGCTAGAAGATTGTGGGACTCATCCACACAACACGTTTGATATTTTTTTTCTCCTTTAAATACTATTCATGCCTAAAGCATGTTAGAGATCCTTTTTCTAGCAGAACTTGAACGAATACTGTGCATTCTGTCCATTTATGCAGGCTAAGCGTAAACGTGGTCGGACTCCAACCCCTGGAAGGTATCAAGGTCTGAGAGGAAGACGAGGTAATTTACATTTTGTCTTCCTGTGTGCTTGATTGCATTTACGGAACGAACCATGCAAGCTTTACTTGGTTGAAATTTTTGGTTGGCTTTGACTAGTTACTTTCTGTTGGTTTATGTAGGATATGGACCAAGACGGTCTCGTAGTTACTCACCTCGTCGACGCCATGATCGAGATCCATATCATAGGGATCATCGGGGAAGATCGCGCTCCCCCTATGGTAAGAGGGGTGACGATTATGACTCCTATGGAAGATACAGGGATCGTTCTGTGTCTCCCGGGGGTAGGGGCTATTCCCGAGCTTATTGATTTTATTGTGTTCATTTTCTTTTCCTGCTTTTGTCTTTGGGAGTGTCCTTTCATTAAACTGGACGTTGATTCTTCTGTGAATGATGAAACGGTTGCTTCTCCTACTCCGTATAGACTCTTTTTTTTTTTTTTTTTTAATGATTTCGAACTTCATCTTCTAATATTGAACGGAGAATTATTAATGGCACTATATTTTTTTGTTAATGGCACTTTTGCTATCATTTTTATCATATGATTTTCATTTATTAGTAGATCATACGATAAAATAAATAGGGGGAATGCTATTAACAAAAAGTAGAGTGCGATTAATAATAATATCTCAAGTGGGTATTTTCCATATTGTCTTAGTAATGGCCTATTTTAATACTAGCTCCGTTAATGCGAAGGAAATCAATAATACATTTCAATTGCCCTGGCCATCACCAGGGATGTTCTGTTGGATTTTTGCACCGGGTGTTCCATGTTTTAGCTTTAAATGCATGTTTCTGCGTGGAAGTTTGCAGCTGTCAATGCTTGTGGGATAAAAAAAAAAAAAAAAATTTCCGGGACGCTGTAGTCCCTACGGATTATTCATTTTACAACTGGTGAAATGCAATATTTAGTCGGGAGTATTTTGTTTTGTTTTCTTGTTTTGGGTTTTTCAAGTGATTGTTCTGTTCAAAATGCCTGTCGAATTTGGAGTAGTTTGAAAGCTTTTCTACCGGGTGGTAAGAAGGAACTGGAGTGAATTTACTGCAAGTCTACACCGTAATATGTTTTCAGGGTGTCTCGCAATCGCAACGGTGCCACAAGCCCATACCCCTAAAATGGTTTATATCTATTGTAGTTTGAACTTGCATCGTAGTCAGTAGGGTTAAAGAAAGTACCCTTCAAAGACAACAGAATTATTCTCCAGGTGATCAAAATCATCATCCGAATTCTCTGTTGTTGTGATTAGAGAGTAGAGACAATTATCTATTGACATTTATTTCATCACAATTGTTGGCGATGCGACAGCGATGGGTTGATACTTGATGGCGATGACTATCTGTACCTAAGATTAAAAGCAGCGTACCACATAAAACAACGCAGGCATACGTACAGATTTTTTACCAGTGCTTGTCATTTGAAACCACGTGCTATTAGGTCATTATTAGGTCTTAACTTGTTTGCAGATAAACCTCTGATCTACGTTTTTTTAAAAACTAATCTACATTTCTCGCCCTTCTTCTCATATTATCTGTCTTTAGAACTGTTGATAAGAGGATGTTATTAGGATTTCGAATTTAAGTGGCTAATATAGAAATAAACATAAGGGTATATACAGGCTGAGTAAAGCACAAATAATTATTATTTTTCTCGAGCTCAAACTTGAACAATCTATTTGTATTTCAACTCCATCGAATACTTATCTAATGTGGGAGATCCACTCGATAAATATTTAGGGAATTGAAACCCAGCTAAAAAAAAAAAAAAAAAAGACGAGCTCAAACTCATTTACTTATAAATAAAATGTGTACATTATCCAAAAGACATATACATTTTAGCAATTTCACACACACACACACACACATATATTTGAGTTGCTCGACAAGACAAGTATTGTATGATTTGTATCGCCATACTCCAGCTTAGCTCGTTGGGCTAATGAGTATAAAAGAGCTCCTCGTTATATTGAGGCTTGACAGCCCTATATAATTGGTTGTGTTTGGATTGCATTTTTCGTCATTTTTCATGGAAAAATTACTGTAGCGATTTGATATATGTGAGGGAAAAAGGTGATAAGAAAATGTGATCACGGAAAACGACAATATTTTCCGACGAAAACAAGCAATCCAAACATGGCCAATAAACATTCCAAAGGCTACCAAACAAATGTAAAAATTGACAGTACCTTTTTTCATGCTCTAAAGTTATAAAGGAAAGGAAATAAGCAGAAAACATGCACCCTCATATGTACTATTATGATTAACGGGAACGAATTCATGTCACATCACTCTCTATATATATACACACACAAATATATACTCCATTCGTTTCACTTTGATAGTCCTGTATTCTTTTTTTCATCTGTCCCAAATTGTAATACACTTTTCAATTGAAGTATGTAGTTATATTTTAATTTTTCTAAAATACCCTTATTCAATGTAAGTAGTTGTTACTATAACCCTATCCCATTTAATGAGAGTTGATTCTTTTTTTACCATCAATTCAAGTTTCCATAAAGTTGTAACATATTTAATGTGAGGGTATTTTAGAAAAATAGCAATATAAATTTACTTTTTCTTAAACTGTGTGAAAAAAGAAACAGAACTATCAAAGTGGGACGAAGGGAGTATATATATACATATATAGAAACATATCAAAGCTCTAATATCATCTTTGGAAAGTAGTAGTAGTAATGACTAGTAGCAAGTATCATTCACTTGGCATTAAATGCGCTAGCGGTCCTTTGGTGTGAAAATGAGTCTCGACCTCACAAAACAAAAGGTAGATGTTTTTGCAAACAATCAATTGTACACATCTCTACATACATTACATTAGGGGGCTAACTCGAAATTAATCAAAGTAAAAGTAGGAAATATATATATATATATAGATTGAGGGAAAGTAATAAATGCAAAGCATGTGGGGAGTGGGCCTGCCAAAGCCCCACCCTCTGCTCTCCTTTGAATCCTAAAATCTTTCAAAGGCAAACCGATGGCGGGCCTTTTCTTTCCTTCTCTTTTTCTCTCGTCTTCCCTCCCTTTCTCCCTTCTCTCTCTTAATTTTTTTTTTTGTGCGCTCCAGCTGCCTCGAAGAACGAGCGGACTCCAAATCGAATTTCAAATTTCACGCAGAAAATATTTCCCATTCCATACGTACGTACACCTAATATAGCTACGGAGTACAACCCGTCGCCCCAAACAATTACTTTTGGGCCCTGTCAGGATAAGATCCGACATCCCGACACGTCTTCATGGTGACCGGCTGTAATCCGTTAAAAGATTTGAATCGGCTCGGCTGAGTTAAGGCTGGAGTTGATCGTCATAGTGAAATGACGGTTACATCCTCGAAACACAGGGCGATTGTCGGGGGTAAAAAGTGGAAATGCGATGTGGATAAGCGATGCAGAGTGGGATGGGATCAGGGCCGTCGATCAAGTTGCCGGAATTGGGCCTGACAGGTTGGTTTGATAATCCGGGGTCCACCGGATGAGAATCACGCGAGGGCTGGATTATGCTGTTGGCGGCAGATTGCCCTGCATGTCTGCACTGCGCAGAATTCTCAGGGTGTTTTGGTGGGTTTTTACTTTTTAGTATTTTGTTGGGATCTCAAATGTAGTAATTTGCCGTGTTGTCTCTTACGATTTCACAGCTCTCTCGGGGTGGCATTTACCTGCCTTCTAACTTCTACCCATAATTTTAAAAAATAAAACACACACACGCACTCACTTGAAAGGATCTTGGGCTTGTTTGGATAGTCATTTTTCATCGAAAAAATGGCCTTATTTTTCGTGAACATATTTCGCTATTATTTTTTTACTTTACATACATCAAATCGTTACAGTAATTTTTCAATGAAAAATTCATGGAAAATGCAATCCAAACACACTCTAAGTTTTTTTTTTAAATAAATAAAAGTTTGGATTGTTCGGATTATAATCACTAGCACAGATAAAAGTATGATCTGGTACTATAAGTTATTTAGATAATCTCAAGAGATTACACATCTCTCATATTAGCAACAAGAAATAATTAGTGGAACTAACTATTTTGCAAATAACCAGCTCAACCTAACAGAGAGAAACTATTTTGCAAGTAACCAATTAGGCTGCATTGCCCATTAAGGAGAGACTTGAAAACTTTTTTCGGATGGATGTAGATCAAATGATCGCATCTCTCGATTTGTATTATTCTCCAATATTCTCTAAAAATCTTACCAACAGACGATTGTGCACTCGCCTAATCTAGTGGCGCTTTAATTATCTTTGAATTTTCTATTGATCTCTTTTCAGTCCTTATTTGGTTCACCATTGATCTCTTTGATTCAACCCTTTTCCTTTACTACAATGTAGAAATAGGTATAAAATAAGAATTATGGTATCGATAAAAAAAATAATAACTATTTTGGATAGGGATGATAATTGGGACGGGTGTTTACAAGCACCCGTCCTGCGGGAGGCTAATGGGACGGGGGAGTATACCCCCGCCCAACCACCCGTAAAACAAATAACAAACATATATATGTATGTATATAATTATATATTTAATTTAATTAGTTACAAACTTATAATAATGATATTATTAGTTATATGTATTATATAATGGACATTAGTATATGTAATATAATTAATATTATCGGTTATACTAATATTTATACACGTTTATTAATAGAAAATTATTAATTAGCTATACTAAATTAACTAATACAATTATACTAAATTCTTGATTACACTTAACACAATAAAATATTTTTCCATAAAAAATATCATAATGACTTAATAATTATATTTGTGTCAAAACTACAAACTTGACTACTTTAGTTATATTTATTTAATGATGTTGGATTGTATTCAAATAACTCTTGTTTGATTGTTTTTATGGATTTTAATTGTGAAATTACAATAAATAATAAGTTGATGGTGCGTTGACATTTTAGTATTTGATTATTTGCTAAATTTTGACCATAGAAAAACTATATGACAGCTCGTTATTAGCTCCGCAGGGGCACCGGAAGCCGGGCAGGGGCTTTAGAGGCATGCTATGGATAAGAATTGGACTTTAAATGTAATGCATAATAATATGCATGTTTTGGTTGATTAGCATCTAAGCAACCCATTATCCGTGACTGGGTTAAGAAAGCCGACAAAACACGATTAGTTAACTTGAAAGCTAGATTTTTACGATAACAAAATAGTTGTGTTCTGCGTATAAGCAGGCTGATTGCCAAGTGCTCAACATTCATGACATGACGCATTGAAATTTCTTGGGAAAGTGATGAATTTAAGCCATGATAATATTCCAAAAAATAAAACTTAAGCCGTGATATACTTCTATTTTTTTTTTTTCCAACAAAATGTGGCATTTCAACTTAACCAGATTAATCTACCTCCTGACTTGTAAAGCCTTGCTCAAGAATGCAAGTGTGATACCACATTAGGATTCAAACTAGTGATCTACGAGATACTACTACCGGACAATCACGACGCTTTGTAAGTATACCGTTTCTTCTAAACTTTGGGGAAGTGTAGCGCTACGCACTATGATATTCTTGTGAAGTGCCACGCAGAAATGTGTCCTTCATTATTCAATCCAACACTCTTTTAACCTTTTTTTTTTTTCCTTTCGAAAAAGTGAGTACAATTGTTTATAGTACATGTGATAATTTGGTATCTAAATGCTGAATCTAGCATTATTATCAAATTGAAAAATAGCATAATCTGTAAGTATTAACCACACTTTTTTAAATCAAAGTTTCTTTTGTCTTCCTTATCGTAGAGACAGTCTTTTTTATTTGAAATTATCGTAAATATTTTGCACTACAAAGTTGTAAGATAATTTTATCATCCTATTGACTCTTTAAAATTTGTAGCAGGTACTCATTCGTTATATGTACTCCTCATACTTTATTAAGAAGAAATACTAGCCATGACATTATGAACATATGCGGTCTTTTAGATTGTCTAAATGGACAAAGGACTAGTATTTTAACAAAAATGATAAGATTGACAGTGCATACATTTTCGCCATTAGATGTACTAGTGTGAATACCCGTGCTACGCACGGTGCTTACATTATTAAAAAAAAATTTTGCACTACAAAGTTGTAAGATAATTTTATCATCCTATTGACTCTTTAAAATTTGTAGCAGGTACTCATTCGTTATATGTACTACTCATACTTTATTAAGAAGAAATACTAGCCATGACATTATGAACATATGCGGTCTTTTAGATTGTCTAAATGGACAAAGGACTAGTATTTTAACAAAAATGATAAGATTGACAGTGCATACATTTTCGCCATTAGATGTATGACATATAATTCGAATTTGAATTTGAAACTCAAATTTTACATATGTGTCGTATATTCAACCGTGATAATATATACACCATTAGTGTATATAAGATCTTATTTAAAATGATACAGTAGCATCCCTAAAAGTCATATCATTTTTCAAGTTAAAATTGCCGATTTGCTTAAAAAAAAAAAAGACAATACATCACTTAATTCATAAAGATTTAATATCTTGATTCCTCGAACATCTTTCTCAAATGTTGTACACGTAATATAAAGTCCTCAACATTGTTCAAATGTGTGCACTCTCATAAAAAACTCTTTTTCTACTTGACCTTACTAAACACACATAGACCAAACCTCAAAGAACAGAGAAAAAAACTTGGAAAAAAAAAACAAGTTTAAAAATTTACATCCATTCTAACAAGGATTAGAAAGAAACCACTAGGCAGCAACATGGACTTTATGCTAAAAAGAAGAGGGGCTTTAAAGCAATTAATCAACCCATGTGAAAACAAGGATAAGGATTTAAGGACAAGTGGACAACTAGTCCGTTACAAACGACAAAAGGCTAAGCCACTCGGCCAGCACCCACCACAATGGAGCCAAAGCCGCCAACTACCCTCCTCTTTCTTCATCCTCGACTAATATGGAGCCGCTACCTTTACAACCGGTCAATTCAAAAATAAATTTTTTTTTTGAAAAAATACCGAGTAATGCTACTAAAGTAATAATAATGAGGGAGAGATGATGTATGGGCAGACCGTACAAGAAGTGGGCCTATTTCTCACTCTTATGATTTTGGTTGTAGTAGTAAATTAAAGCAAAGCATTTTTCAGCAGCGGCAGAGAGAATTGAGGAAGCAGTGAGGGAGTCTGGTGGTAGCAGAAATAGAAGCAGAAGAAGAAGGTGGCTTTTTAATTTGTATTCTCTCATGGGATTAGTATTATTTACTGGTAGAAGAAGTAGTTGGTAAGCATTTATTTTGTGTGTATGTATTTTTCTTCTGCCCCTCTCTGTCTCTCTGTGTCTGAAAATTCGTGCATTTTTTTTTTGCTTTTTCGGTTGCTATTCTTGTTGTTCGTCTCTGATACTTCTCCCATCAGATTCTTGGCATTTCTCCCAATTTCCGCTTCAAATTTCGCATTTCTTTTTTTTTTTCTTTCTAGCCCATGAAAATGCTTTTCCCAGCGCTGGAAGTAGGACCATATTGTTGTAGTGTCGAGTAAAACGCACCATTTTGAGATTGATGCATTTGTTTCTGAATACGAGGTTTCGAATTTCAATCCCTTGGAGTAATTTTCTTACCATTTCTGGTGTCTTTTCTTCTTCTTTTGTTCCTTTCTTTCTTCCCCTTCCTTTTTGTGCCTTCCTGTAATCAAGATTGTCAATTTCAGGTTCTTCTTCTTACTGTTTCATGCATTTCAATTTCTTTGGGCTGCTGCTTTTTGTTTGTTTAAATGGGCTAGTTCATGAAATCAATTGTGTTTTACTCAATGTGGAAGTATGAAATCAGGAAAGTTTTTGGATTATACAATTTTGAATGGTTAATAATGAGTGATTCTTCTACTGATCCTCCGTCTTTATTGCTTCCTCTTTTCCAAGACTTCTTCTCAATTTAGATTATATTAAAGTGACGATCTTTGTTCTCCCGTTGAATGAATCCGTATAAGAGCGGTTAATTTAAAATATATGGGATTTTTCCTTGATGGAAATGAGAAATTACGACGAATTGAAATTGGTGTATGAATTAATTTTGTTTATTTGTTTTTGTGTGTGAGTCTCTTTGTGTGCACTGTGCACGCACACTAGCGTGTGTAAGATTGGTAATCAATGATACAGTAGTACTAATAAACAGGACCAATCCAAGTCCGTGAACTCCAAGGAGATTCAATGCTTTGATGGTTCATTTGATTTATTATGCATTCCTTTCAAGAGCTTGTGTCAGATCTTTTCTAACATGAATTAATATTACGTCTGTCAAATTTTTCTGCAACGTATCTGAAAATTTTCTTTTTCCAGGAATCCCAGTTGAAGATTGGTCTTTTCAGGAAATTCCATGATCAGTTCTTACCCTGCAAGCAATTGAATTGGAGTTATCTGCGGAAGAAAGGTCTTTGACTTCTAAGTAAAAGGGACAACTCTAAATTCTGTTTCTCTTTTTGGTTCAATTCAGCCTCCTGCATGAGATAAGGTATCAGAGAAGAGAATGGAAACAGAGTAGATGCAGAGGGTAAAAGTTGATGATTTGAGTAAGGTTTTTTTCTTCAATTGGAGCTCTTGATTTTACAAGTTAGCAATTTAGGCCGAGGAAATGCTGGAGACTGAGCTATGTTCTTCGCGGGTTCTATCACCCTTTCGCGAGGAGAGTGGCGATGAAGAATTGTCTGTTCTTCCTAGGCATACTAAAGTCATTGTGACTGGAAACAACAGGACCAAGAGTGTTTTGGTGGGTCTTCAAGGTGTTGTCAAGAAGGCTGTTGGGCTTGGTGGTTGGCATTGGCTGGTATATTCTCGAATTATATTGCGTCTTATTTCTGTTTTAGTATTATTGATTTCTTGCGTTTCAATTGTGATAAGTGCCCTTTTTTCCAGATTCTGCTATTTTAGTATAATTTATGTTTGTCTTTCCTCTTTTTTTTTTTTTTTTTTTTTTAAGTTCTCCTGATTTCAAATTGACTGTTTTCCTATATTGAGCCCATAAGTATGACCCAAAACAATACAAAATTGGGAATTATTCACGAATTTGTAAATTTTCGCAGAAGTCTTTTTTTAGGCAATCAATTATTGAAGATGAGGAACCAGAGAGTATATCAGCTCAGTAATACCACCACGACAGAACATATCTACTTCAAACAAAATTTACTCCTACAAGATTACGCTTTTACAATCCTAGGTTGATTGAAAGACGGACAAATCCAACACACACACACACAAAAACACTCACTTTCCTTTATTTATTTTCCTGGAAAGTTTGTTTTTCCATAAGTATCCGCAATCAATCAATCTAGGAACTTTGCAATCAATCAATCCATAAAGAGGTCTGACAACTATAGCTTTATTGCTTTTTAATCTAATTTTCTCTCTTTAGTTTCAGGGAACTTTGCTATTCTTTTTTTGCTTTTTTATTGTCCTTGCAGAAACTTTTATTCTTTCTGAATAAAAAAAAATTGTGAAGTGTATAGATCTCATTAATTTTATGCAAGAATATACAAGATACAAAGAGCACATTCATTCATATGTAAAGACAAAGGGATATGTTGAACTCGTGGAGTCTCAGTGTTTTCTGTGTATTTTTCTTTTTTACCGCCTTCTTTTTCCTGTTGTTATGGAGTACTTGGCTGAAGATACTTGTATGATCCAATCATGAAGGTTTTGAAAAATGGGGATGAAGTTAAATTGCAAAGGAATGCTTTGAGTGTGTTGGAACCTCCCACTGGGAATGAAGAAGATGATGATTATGATTTTGATGACTCTAGCAGTGGCTGTGAAGTTGGTGAAAAGGAGAGTCATCGTTTTTGTAAGTATCCCTTTACTAATAGATAATAAGGGTGGACGTAGAAATCTATTTGGGGCAAATGATTTTTCTAATCCTCCAACATTTTTGTGAAACCATAATTTTGCAAGAAATGGCTTGCTAAACCTTTAAGAGGAAATGGTACGCTAAAACCTTGACTATGCCTCATATTGGTGATTCATTGCTCTAAATTTCTTTGTTTCTTTCCAGTAGCTGCTGGTATCGAGTTCAGCAAACTCAGCAAGGCGAGAGTCCGATATGCAAGGCCATTGGTTCCATCTGCATCCACAAAGTCAATTAGTCGCAACAGTGGGAGCGAACTTAAATCTAATAGCCATGCCCCTCAACAGGTGAGCACAATAAATGGAGGTTTTGTCCTTGTCACGGAATGTGTTCAGCATTCTAGAAATTTGTCTTCTGTATTGCAAGAGCTAGTTATTGCTCCTGGCTTGAACTCAGAGCCCTTCATTCCAAATACATCAAGATCTGATTTAGCGGTAGTTTCCTCCTGACATTTCTTTCCAACATCAGAGTGCATTTATTTTGTCGTCAATTTTCTTAGGACAAGTGAAAGGATTTCAGCTGCTAAATGAATAGTTTTTTTTTTTTTTTTTGGTAAACTCAATTCACTATCCTTTAGTTTGTCAAAAAGTGGAAAGTGCTCAACTTTTGTCATGATCATGTTTTACCAATTAAAACAATTTTGGAAGTTACAACCATCATTGTCATTGGGGTCAATACTCGTGCATATCTCTTTTGCTGCCTCTTAAGATGTTTGCCTTGTGGACTAACCTGTCTCTTTGCCACCTTTGTTTCTTCAGCACCATGGGTCGAACATGGCAAAATTGGGAACTGGCTCATTGTGGAGATACTGCCAGAGATTCAAGCTAGTACGTCTTGCTAGCTTTTCCAAATTCTGGATTTCTTTTTCCTATGAATTGTTCAAAAGTAACTTTATATTTCTGCTTAAGTTGCTGATTTACAATTCTGACTTCTTCAGGCCAGCATTAATTCTAACCTTACAAAGGAACAACTTTCTAACATTGTCCAGCAGCACTTTTCTTCTCAGGTTGGTTCTCTCTCTCTGTCTCTGCATTATGACCAACATGCCCTGACATCACAATTGAAAATTTTCTTATGTGTCATTCTGATTTTCACGACAGCAAGTGGACGAGGTACAAGTGGTCGTAGAATTCGTCCGTGCAGCAAAGAGGTTAAGAGCGATCGATGCACATCGAGACCGATTGTAGAAAAACTGGTTGCTTGTAGTATAAGTATATAGTAGTTAGTATGAACCCTAACTTAGTCCAGCTCTAATGTTGGATTGCTAATGCCTGATGTAGACATCTGGGATTGTGTGGTAGGCTGTAGGTAAAAAATCCCAAGTACCTCTGTTAACATCTGTCTGATGGAATGTGCTGTTGGGGCAGTAGCCCTCCGATGATCTGATCTGATCTGATATTTCCCTTATTTGTTTTCTTGCACCCCCAAAGAATGCGCTCCTTATTGTGAATGTTCGAATGGTCAAGGATAATCCTAGTACTTCCACGTTCCCAGGGAGTGGGAACCGTTTCTAGAATGTTTCGACTTGCCTTATGCCGTATGAATTTATATGTAATTGTTATCTTTTAATTTTGTTTCCCCACGCTCACGCTCTCTTCCTTCAACGTTTAGAGGCCCTCTTGAAAAAATATTTTTTTTTTTGGGTTTAAAAAAGAAGTCTCGAATCAAAAGTTACCAAAAAAAGAGAGAAATCTGTGTGTGTGTGTGTGTGTGGGTTCAGGATTGTTTGTCACCAACAACACGAATAAAAAAGGAGGAGATATTTTGTGGATGCATAAGCCAGGCTGTCGTGAGGTGTCACGGGACTTTATTGTTGCTACCAAAACGAAAGCGCGGAGGATGTTGATGGGGTCCGGGGGAAATGGAACGGACTAATTCTAATTGCTGGAGGGGAGAGGACAAAGAGAAGAGAGAATCCTAATAAATCTTCCACCAACCATTACGATCCTCTCCGGTTTTATCAATTGATCTTAGGCGTCCATTCAGCCTTTCCTGTCCTTGGCGTTGAATTTGCACCAACATATTGGCCCCCAACACAAGATTTTGTGCAGAAGGGCTAAGTTGACTGGCCGCTAAGATTTTGGCTCATTGTTTGGTTTTAAATGGACCTTGCCCCCCCGCACGCAATTGGACATGTAATGTAATTTGGCTGTTCTTGCGGGAAAAAAACCAGCATGTAATCTAGAACAGTACAAACAGCATGTTTCTTTCTTAAATCAAGGAATATCTAATCTAGTGATCTTGCTTTTATGCAGCTAGCTAGTTGAGGACAGAATATATCCTGATCCGGATGAAAAAGAGCACTATTGTTGGACTGCTCTCCTGGTGTCCTCGTAGATGATGCATTCCATGCAATATGATCAAGAATCTAAAATAATTTCAAGCCCAGAACAAATCTTTTGTACGTGCAAATACATAACAGATACCTGTTCAAACTTAACTTAAAGAGTCGTTTGGTTGGGCCAACCAAACTCGAACGATCGATCGAACTCGATTCGAACATCATCGATCGAATGAGTTGATACGAGACTTGCACATCTATCACGCAATGTAATAGCAGTACCAGCCCTGCTTTGGAATGCTAAGCCCAATCGTGTCTGAAATTCGAACTACTAGAAACCCGGAACCAGTGCCAATGGTCCAGCTACCTATATTTGAGGTCATTTATTATTCAAATGAGGACCATTTCATTGGTTTAGGCCCAATGACTATGAATTCTGGGCTTTGTAAGCCTGTGAACGGGCAACTGCGTATGCGGCGTGTGATTCTTCAGAAAACAATCCAAATGTGTCTGGTAGGCAGACAGACAACAAGCAAATGGTTCGTGCCATAACTATTTATGGTCATCACTTATTGGGACGGATGATCCCTCCGGCAACCAAAATGGAAAGGTTTGACCACTACCTATTCCCCCCCCCCCCCCTCTTCTTTTTTTGGGGGGCTTAAAAAAAAAAACTAGGACTGATTTGCTGCAGAAGAAAAATACTAGCATGGTAAACATCTTTTTTAATGTAGTAGTAGAATCATTACCTTTTTTTTTTTTTTTTTGGGAGGTGGTGGTGGACTGGTAATGGAGCCGTGACTTGACTTAGACCAATCCATTAGCCCACCTCTCAATAATTTGGAAGAATGTGTTATTCCCACCCACCATGATCTGATCCGCATAAAAATCCAAAATTCCCCCCAACCAACCAATAACAACCTCTCTTCTCTGGCTCAGCAGTTCCTCACTCACGCCTTTGTAGTTTGTACTTTGTACTTGACTTCCCTTCCCAGTATTACAATTTTAAATATAATAAGGGTCTGTTTGGTTGAAAGTAAAATATTTTTCTTGGGAAAATATTTTCTGTGGAAGTAATTTTCCATGAAAATCAATTCCCTTTCATCATTTTCAGATGTTTGGTTAACTTATTGAAAATATTTTCTTACTTCATTTTTCTGGTGTTTGTTTAACTTTTGAAATATTTCACTTTTATTTCTATCTTTACTTTCTACACATTATAACTACATACTTCTTCCCATGCAAAATAAGAAAATTTATCTCATTGTTTAACTTTAAAAAATCTTGGAGAAATGTATATCTGAATAAAAAATATCTCCTTAAGTAATAAACAAATTGCTGGCCATTTAGTGTCAAATATCAATCACATGCAATGTTTATTGTGACATATATTTTGCATTCTCATTACTGAAAGTTTCTCTAGAAAATAATGTCTCCATTATACATAATTAATTACTAGCATAGGATGAGTAGGATGAGATTTTTTTTTTTTATTTTGAATATACTAGGGGGAGGGTTGGATTGGGTGGTACGGGGGAGGGAGTGTAAGGAAGAGGTCTTCCGAGTCCTCCTGTTTACACTAAAAAAAAAAAAGAACATACTACAAGATGTTTTCAGTAAGTTTGGAATATACTACAGGCGGGATGTATGCATTTCGGAACATAACTTCAGTAAGTTTGGAAGGGAAGTTGTTTTTCATAAGATGAGTGAAAATATTTTACATAAGAAAATATTTTCAGTAATTTTTGTGCAACCAAACACGAAAAATTAGGAAAATATTTTCCTGAAAAATATTTTTACCCAAAACAAACGGACCTTAAATGTCATAAGATATACTAGAAAAGAGCTCGTCACTTTCGCTCCCCACTAGCGGGTCCCGGAATAAGTTCCAAAATAGAAGCGCTTACCTGTTAGAGAACTAGCCGGCCACCGTTCCCCAACCTACCCTGAACTAGCCGGCCATTTTCCATCATATTCATACCTCACCATCTCGCGACTTCGCAGTCTCGTGCTTCTGGCCATCCCCCAAAAACAGCAAGTGAAAGAACGGAAGCGGTAAAGGGTTTTCCTCAGAAACGTATCTCAATCTTTAAAGCAAATAGCTCACGACTTGTCATATTCCTATCTTGACACCTCAACCATCTCGAACCCACCACTTTTGAGCCTCAATTTTCCATACTTTGGCTTCGTCAAAATTATGCAACAAATACACGTTACTTAAACACTTTGGATTGCAATTTTATAAAGAAGAATTGTTACCTATAATTTTTTTACTTCACATATATCAAATCGTTACAGTAATTTTTCTATAAAAAGTCCAGAAAAAATAAAATCCAAACAAAGCCTTATTCTTCAAAAATGAAGATTAAATAATTGGTACGTGTTACTTATGAAAGT
This sequence comes from Coffea arabica, assembly GCF_036785885.1. Classification (NCBI taxonomy): domain Eukaryota; kingdom Viridiplantae; phylum Streptophyta; class Magnoliopsida; order Gentianales; family Rubiaceae; genus Coffea; species Coffea arabica. The sequence continues at coordinate 44,613,277 of NC_092325.1, read as the reverse complement.
TAGAAACGCACTCTTTTCTCTTTTTTTTTTACAACGTAAAATGTTCAATATTTGATTTTGAAACGTGGGTACTATTTTCTGCAATTTTTTCGTGAACTCGTGTTTTGATCGTTTTTTTACTTCACATACATCAAATTGCTTTAGTTCACATACATCAAATTGCTGCACTATATTTTTCTACCAAAATTCTAAAAAAAAAAAAAAAATTCAAACGACTCTGATTGATTGACGTTTTTCATTATTATGAATTTCGTGTGCTAAACACTTTTTTTACCAAACTTTGGGGATATGAATATAAATATATACTTTTCCAAAACTGCAATTAAATGATACAACTATAATATAATATGAGTAAATCATAGTGTTTAATACTACTACTCCCTCCGTCCCACTTTGATAGTTCTGTTTCTTTTTTCACACAGTTTAAGAAAAAGTAGTTAACTTTGTTGGAAAAGTAAATTTAGATTGCTATTTTCCTAAAATACCCTCATATTAAATAGAGCACAACTTTATGGGAACTTGAATTGATGGTAAAAAAAGAATCAACTCTCATTAAATGGGGTAGGTTTATAGCAACAACAACTTATATTGAATAAGGGTATTTTAGGAAAATGAAAATACAACTACATTCTTCAATTGGAAAGTGGACTGCAATTTGGGACAGACAAAAAAGGAAAACAGGACTATCAAAGTGGGACGGAGGGAGTAGTTAATATTACTACTGATTTGATAATTATAGTAATTTAATTCGTGGGAATAAATTTTTTGATTGTCCTCGTTTTTCCACTGAAAGTCGTTGTCACACGAAAAACCGCACCTTTCCTCCTTCCTTCTCCGTTAACAAAATTCTCTTCTCTCTCTTTCTTTCTGAACCGTCACGACAAGGAGGAAAAAGAAAAAAAAGGAAAGAAAAAAAAGAAAAACACACACACGCACACACATAAATAATAGGTAGTACTACAGTAGAGCCTTTACTTGTCCTTCTCCTCCTTTCTCTTTCCTCTCTATTCCTTACTGAAATGAGTGAACAACTCAGCTGAGACTCCTCCGATTATTAAATTATGTGAAGGTATTTGTATGTAGACAAAACGCAGATACATACTTGTATGTATACGTGTGGTATTTTTCAAGTTTGTGCTAATATGTTGTACCTAAGATAAGTAAGTAGGAGTTTGTTCATGGAGCTTGATTTTGGATGATGTTTTTTTCTGCATCTGAAGTGCGTGATTACGTGTTTTAACTTTTTTTTTTTTGTCCCTGTAGTATTTGATTAATAGCTTAGGGTTGGTTAAATTGAAGCTTGATAGCTGATTACAGTTCTGAAGATGATGAGTTTTGTTACTTGTTGATTTTGGTATGGATGTTGGGAGTTCTTTTAGTTCATATCGGTACTTTTCATTTATTTATTCTTGAAATTTTAGTGATGATGTATTTTTGGCCTATAGAATAGAGCTATCTAAGGTGAAATTTGTTAAAGATGGGATGATGATTTATTTAAATTTAGTTTTTGGGGAATTGAACTTTGAACTGTTTTTTGGCTATTACTTTTGTTTTGCTCTTGATTTTATTTATTTTTTCACCAGAATGTTTTCTTGCTGGTGGGATTGCTAAATTTTAAATTAATGTGAAATCTATGCATTTATTGGTGTATGATATCATGTCGACTCCTTGAAACTGAGTTTACTATTTATATCCCGGGGAAGCAATAGCAGTGAGTTGTATCAGAGAATTACTGAATTACTATGAGTTTTAATCAGTGTTTGGTTTCAAAGGCATAAATTAGCATGATTTTCTGTTTGCCAGAACTGGGGTTTAATGTCTATGCATTGGAAGATTGACAGCAGACAGCTTAATTAGATTGGAAGATGGAAGATTGTGTTTTTCTGATGCTTTCGATTTTTCTGGAAGAATGCTTTAATGATGATGGAATTTTGATAAGTTTTTCTTCCTTGTGCTTTTTTATCTTTTGTCTCACTTCATGCATTACCCAGGATCTCTGCCATATGCATCAGCATTTAATTAATCAACTACCGAAACCTATTGGCAGACTGGGATTTGCAGAATGTGAATTTTCAGAGCCTTGAATTGACAATTTTTTATTTTTAAAGTATATGGTTAAGCTGCAGGACACCCAACTGGTTGTATTGGATGCATATTTGAGACGGACTAACTGTATATCCATTGCCTACTTGAAAGCTGCTAAATCAGGCTCAAGATTTTAGTTACCTCTTGGAAAACTTTTCTTACAAGCTTTTATCTTATGTTATTTCTGAAATCATGTAATTGGTGTAATTAGTTATTGGTCTCGAGAAAATAGCCCTGCATTTGAATTTCACTAGCCTTCTGAATTCTAAATATCGTCAAGGCTCCGATCACCGCGGGGAATGTCTTCTTTTATACAACTGGGGCTTGCAGTTTGGATATTCTAATTGAACCTTGAGAGAAGGAAATTTCCTTCAGTTAAGGTGTATTAAACTTTACTGTTAAATAGAGATTTTTGTGCTGCGTAATTGGGATTTTGTGCTCTTGCACTATAATATCATTACCTGTTGAGGAATAACATTGGCATGTGCAAACCATCTTTCTGTAGATTCTTTGTTGCATCTAATGGAGGATGTACTTCCATTTTTTGTGAAATGTGTTAAATCCATAAATCTCTTTGTGAACCTGTCTGTCGACCTTGTTGACTGTATACATGTCTCTTGCTTCTTCTAATGTATGAAGTAAATTTTGGTTTCAGGAATTTGTTCTTAAGAGACAGTTATCTTGGCTTACATTAAAAAGTCATAAAACTTTCTTTTCAGTTCTATTTTAATTTTTTTTGGCTTACATTATGAAATTTTCTTGTGTAGGCAAGAGAAACGATGAGCAAAGTACCTTGTAGCATCTGGTTCATAGCAAAGATAACTCAGTAGAAATGGGGGGCTGCTGTTGTTGCTGTGCTTCAAAAGCAGAGGACCTAAATAATGCTCCCACTTTCTACCATGTGAGTAATATCTCAAACTTCATAAGCAGCATGAATCTGGTGTCTACTGATAGCGTACAAAAAAGTTGATTATTAGGCTATTGTTCAGGTTCTTTTCCTATTTGGGCTGTATTCATTAACTTATGTACTTAGAGCTCTAGGTTCATTATGTATTTGTCAAGAGAAGTTCTGGACCAGTCATACATTGTGTATTCTGGCTAGAACCTCTGCTCGACGCATTTTGATGCCATGATATCCAATCAAAGCCTGAGTTGACTAGCTTGCAAGTCCATAATTGACCATTGTGATTTTGTACTGCACTACCTGCATAATTTTCTGGGAGCGCTATTGTAATTGACTGCTGAACTTCATGCTCTCTGTTTAAAAGCTAGGAGCACCAAGCGATTTGCTTCTTTTCGTTCCAGTGCCGGTTTTCTAATAATAGACTGGTGGAAGTTTCAGCTTATTAAGACCCACAGGATATTGGTCTGAGCACAATCTGGTGGGAAAGGGAGAATGCTGTTGAAAATGGGTAAACTTGTAGTTTAGCCTTCAAAAGATGTTGCAGCATGTAGGATTACTGCAAAATTTGAAGAACCTAATAACTTAGGTCAGGCAGGGAAAGAGAAATGGCCTACTCATCTTTCTTGGCAATTGGACTGTTTAGTGCTCGTGTTCCACTCCTAAGCTGTCACTTAGTAGTTGTTTTCTTACCAATCTTCATTCTCTCTTCAACTGGAATGAGTGATTTGCAGGATGATCAATGATGAATTTGCTGCCATACATTCTAGCTGAATTTTGCTGGTTAATGCTGTCCCTTTTCTCTGGAATTTTGACTCTTTTTTGCAGTATCCAAGGGCTGGACAAGAACATCAGACCCTACCACCTTCAAATGGCACAGTATCTTCACTTTCGACTGGGCTATTAGTTGACACCAACCTAGACACTTCAATACCGGAAACTTATAGAGCACCTCCAGCGCCAGTGCCTTATGAAACATATGTTGGACACTCTCGATCATCTCTTGCTGATCCACCCAGTCATGGTGACAAGAATGAAACAGTGCAACTCGCACAGAAGGCTGTTGAAGAAACAAATTCTGGAATCACTCAAGAAACTACAGTCAAAGTTGTGAAGTTGGATGGAAATGCAACTGTTGAGCTTACTGCCACAAAAGATGTGGAAAATGATCTTGAACAATCTGGCGAGCTTAAGAAGCCTGGTGAACTCATAGTAAAATCCCTGCTGGAGGAGGAGGAGGATGTTTGTCCAACCTGTCTTGAAGGTATCGTACATGACATACTTTTGCTTGGTGGCTTTGATATTGGTGCTTGGACTTGGATTTTGACACCATTGCTTTGTTCTTTTTTATGCAGAATATGATTCAGAGAATCCAAAAATTATTACAAAATGCGAGCATCATTTTCACTTGGGATGCATTCTTGAATGGATGGAAAGGAGTAATACTTGTCCTGTCTGTGATCAGGTGACTTGCATTTCAATTTAATCCATGAGGGGTGAAAGGAGATTTTCCTGTTCCGAGTCAAATGATTGTTTTGTTTATGCTGGCATTATGAATGTGTTGCTTCTTGTCTTTGGGTGCAGGTGATGGTTTTCAGCACTGGTGATGATGCTTAAGCTCTAAGGCAGAAGGGTATTAAGTCAGGGATGCGTGAGGGTTGAGCATTTATAGTACACCTCTTTTTTTTTTTTTTTTGGTGTTGAATGGTAGTCATAGCTTTGCCTAAAATTTCTCTTTGTTTTGTCAATATGTCGCCCGATTCTTTTATTTTGATCGAGGAGAATCAAAGAAGGAAAAAAAAAAAAAAAAAAGAGAAGAAATGAGCAGGAAGAAAAGCTGAAACAGAAAGTGGATGGTTTTCTATGCTACAGTCGATTCCTTTACATTCTCAGTGTATCCAACATTGTCCAGGAGGTCTCTCGAGTTATTAACCAGGAGTCTGGCACTGGGATAAGGGGGCATGAAATCCTTGTTTTGTCCTGTTAGTTTTCTCAGTCTGCTGCTGTGGTTTCTTCCTCCCCCACTTGCCCTCTCTTCAACCAGCTTGGATTTTAGGGATTTGCATCAAGCTGGATCTGTAAATTTCGTAGGCGGTACTTACGTTGAGGTTTCTGGTTGGTAGTGGGGATCGCATCATTGTAAGGAAAGCAAAAGAATTTTGAAGGACCGGGTGAATATTTTAGATTGATTCATGTGTATATAGAGAAGCATTCATGAGCCATGCACAATCTTAGTATGCTTTTTCTTCACCTGTAGTTTTGTTTGTTGCTCAGATTTAGCAATATGCGGTGAGTTTTAGGATATTTTATATAAGCTCTTCTCCTCTCGTAAAAGCTGGCGATCATGTTCAAGGTAAATGGTAAAACGGAAAGGAAACTAAACTAGAAAATAGAGCACGAGATAAAATGTTTAGAATGACGATGCCCAAGCATTTTCTGGGACGTTTTAGAGGTTTCTAGAGTACATTACTCAAGTTTGAAATAAAAAAGTTGCTAACCTCTCTTGGCTGCACTCCTTTGGAGACAGAACCTTTGTTGGCTCACTTGTAATTATGTTCCAATATGAATATTAGTACGAGGTTAGCAAGCAAAGAAGTAAAGTGTGAATAATTAGCAACCAACGGATAAAGCTATAATAATCATCATCCAAAGGACCGCGGCAATTTTCAGTAAGAAATTACAATTCTTGTCAAGTTTTGTTGTTTACTTTTGATCAAGAAATCACCAGCACTAGTAGCATGATCAAAGTTGAATATCATCAAATTTCGCAATTTGTCAATCATTACATGTATTTATGCTCGCCGTGGGCTAACTCTTCAACCTACAACGATGTGAAGCTGTTAAATATTGCAAGTTTTTTTTTGTTTTTGTGCTGAAAAGATCTCTCAACTCACAAAGATGTATCTTTATTTGGTCATTTCATCAAATTCCAGTATTAAGATAGCCCAACATGTGACGATACGAGCATTACACTTAGATCTTCAACGGTAAAAATGTCTTATGATATTTGACGAGCATTAGCAAAAGATTAAGGTTTTTCTCAATTTTCAAACTTTGCCAATTCTCTCCAAATTAAGATTGCAATTTTTAATGGTGTTTATGAGCTTTGGTCGATATTTGGATAGGATTAGTAAAGTTTAGAAACTCAAAAGATCCTTAATTTTTTTTTTTAATACCTATCAACGTACTGCTTGTGTGATGTATTTCTATTACCGGTTTAGTGACCCTTTTGGCTAAAAGAAATAAAAATAAAATTGGTGATTTTAAATAGTTACGTGAATTTTTTTTTTATCATTTATTGAAAAGGGAAAAAAAATCTGGTATTATCTATGGTGTACCATTACACACTCGATGCAATAAAAGGTAGAATGTAAGATGATACATTTTAATTCATGTGTAAAAGTGGACTATAATGGCGATAGTGACTACTAGTACCTGAACTGAATTGTTTTAACTCATGAAGATAAAAACTCATCTATGAAATTAGAAGAGTGTGAAGAGTGCAAGAAAGATTTCAGAGATAGTTAGGCAGTGGACTCTACATCTCCAAAATCCAAGCCTCTTTCCACATTTCCTATCAGAGTGTTTTTTTCAATTTAGTAAGTTCATAGTATCATCTTCTTCTTTCTCTCTGTTTCTGTTTTCTCCTTGAGACATTTGGAAAGAATGAGAAGGGTTGATCACTAAGAACTAAAAGAAATATCAAGTAAAAGTCTAATTCAAGATTTGCATTCCCAAAGAGAATATATATATATATATATATATATATATATATATATATATATATATATATATATATATATATATATAGACACACACACACACAACCTCACTTCCCTACTTAAAGTAGTTTAACTCTCTAAATTGAAGCTCTTCCCCCTACTATTAAATATTAATGTACGTACATCCATTTTTCACAAGGCACAACCAAAAGAAAAATCAAAACAAATTACGTAACTTGGTCCTTTAGATAACTCCATGATTAACTTACTAGAAAGTAATTGCTCTTTCAATGCGTTTGTGGCAATGAATCAAAATTTTTAAAGGATTACGAGTCTTTTGTGCAATCGAAAGTTGAGATTGTTGATGTAGCTGATACATCAAATTTTCATAATTTTCTCTAAATTTCAAATGAATTTTCTTTTCTTTTAATCTATTTGGATGAATAAGTGATAGAAAGGGTACGATCTAAAGAATTCATGTTGACAATCTATAAAGTTATTCAAATGTATTTATCACATTTTCATGAGACATAATGAATACTTTTTAGACTATTTAGTATTCTTTAAATTAGATTCAAATTTGATTAGTGTTCGTAATTAGCTTACTAATATTATAATTTAATTGGTTGGTAAGATGCTTTATTTATTGACTGTGAATAAGAACTTAAGAAAAAGTATAGTGTTGACCTGAAAATTTTCTTGCCTGGTAACTAACAACCTAATTCAGAGGATGTTTAGTGTTATATAAACTAGAGATCTTTGCCGTCCACTTCTCTATATGAACAGGTTGGATTTCCATCATATAAACCTATGATACAATAGGGTTCCCTTATGCCCCTTAGGGTCGGCTTGGCTGGTGCTAGGGTAGCCTCTTTACGTCCTGGTACCATGTGGTTAATGTGACAATCCCACCTTCTTTTAGGGCATATTCAAGGATTTGGCGGACTGTCCGCCTAACTCTCATTAGAATTCACTTACTCACTCAATCAACTCTCAAGATTAATCATTCAAGCCTCCAAAATAACATTTAAGTTCTACCATTCAACCAAAATACAAACTTATTTACAACCCAAAAATCAAATGTATAATATAACGTCAAATGTCAAAATATATCCTATCAACCAAAAGTATAAGTATAAGAGGGTTATACACTCTAGTTCACATTCAATTGCTTCGACCTTTCATTCCTGTAAAGAAAATAAAAACTAAAAGAATGAGTTAAAAATCCAGTGAGGTTCCTAAACAAACAATCAGGTAGGAAAATCATGGAAACATTACATTTAACAATTTGCATACTTTGCACAGTAATATTTAGTCATTCAAGAAATAAACACTTAATTATTAGAAGGATACATGCTCACTTGGAACCATTCATTCATTCATTCGCCAACCATTTTCCTTATCCTTTCGACATTAAAAAACGTTTGCAAGTGAAAACTCCTTCATTGATCTTGTCATTCATTCATTAATATCATTGCATTGAATTCATTGGTCAGTTCTTTACCAAATTTCGTGGTAATACTCGAGTATACCAAACATTGTCCCACGATCACCAGTCGCCCGATCGAATCCGCTTCTGGCTTAAGTCAACTGGCAACGAAGGGTAAGGGTCAATTTCAGCCAAAAGACTTATATTCTTGCACAAGTAACATTCAATCATTTAATCATTGAAATTTTCAAATTCACTTAAGTCGAGTGCGATAAAGTACACACTTGCCTATTGAAAATTTATTTAACAATCATTGAAAAATATTTAACATTTAAGCAAACATTCACAACATTTCACATAGTTGTTGGAAGCACAACATGCAAAGAACACTCACCAGTTTAACTAAAATAACATCAAAATTTTCTTTCCGGATTATGCCCTTGATCACCGACAAATCTAAGAATAATCAAGAGAAAAATTATGGTTCAACCATTCAAAATTTAGGTGAACCAAAAAAAATTCGAGTAACTACTAGTACAAAGGTGCAAATATGGTTTTGGAGTGAAAAGAAAACATTTAGCTCTAAGGGACATGAGTAACCAAGAATTTCCTCATTTCAATCATAAACAAACCCAAAATGGTTTAACAACTCCAACTTAAAGTAGGAAATGAAAGTAAGGACAGTTTTAAGAAACTAAGGGCTGTTTTTTTCAGTTTTGCGCGATGTTATTTGAAAAATCATATCTCAATTTTTTTAAATTCAAAATTTTTAAACTTTGTACTGTTGGAAAACAAATTCAAAGAGTAACATTTCTCAGAAGACACCTTCACAAGATTCTATCCACAAGTCAGTCAAAATCCAATCTCAAATGGCTGCTTTATCCAGTAGAAAGACAGAACAGGAATGAAAATTCAGTCAATTTTAAAAAATCACAGATATTCATAAGAATTGAGAAAAATTCTGAAATTTTTACAGTAGAAAGTACTCTAAATCTGGTTTCAAATGCAATAAGCAGAGTTTAATTTGAATTTTTTTACACCAAGATATGATAGATTTTTCAAAACTGCTCAGAGTCTCCTTGGGAAAAATTTCAGCAACATTTCCTTTGTATTTACCAATTTCTTCCAACTATTTCAAAGCTACACTTTCACCACAAGATAGCCTCAATCAAGTTCACAATATAGGATATATAGAGTACTTATTTTAATTACAAAACTAACTATAACCAACATATGTCTAAATTGAAAATTAATCAAACCCTAACAAAATCATGAAATTACCATAAACTTGCTTCCTTCAACTTCAATCATAACATATCTTGCATAAATCTCAAGAAACAAATAAAAAGAGATATTTTCTAGAAATTTTACCTCAAAACCCCAAAATAACAAGCAACTCAAGAGCTTTTTCCTCAAGTAACTCCACCAAAAGCTTCCTTCTAAACTTAACTCAAGATTAATTGGTATGGATTAAGGTTGGTCTTTGGATTTTTCATAAATCAAGCAAGAAAATCAAGATGAAAATTTGAAAGTTTTTCTCTCTTCTTTTTCTCCTTCACAAGAGAAAATGAAAAGCTTGTGTTGTGAAATTGCAAGATAAAGACTAAAGGAAAGTTTTGGTCAAAAATTGGCTTGATGGTTGACAAGTGTCACCCAACTATTTTGTCTTTCTTTTCCTTTTCCTTAGTCAATAATAGTGGCTGATTTAAGGATTAATTTTGGAAAAATTAAATGAAATAAAAATAAGGAGATTAGGGTAAGAAAGTATTGGTTAAACGATGTACTCAATCGGTAACAAACGGCGCATGTCGATTCAAGTCTATTTCCCTTAATTCCCTTGTACTTTTGTTTTAACTTTTGATTCACTAACTTATTATTAGCACTTTTAATCACACACTTCTTCTTACCCAATACTTGCTCTTATCCACCAAATTTAATGCACACACCTCACCAATCGATCACACTACCAAAATGTACCAAAACCCTAACTTACTCTAACTTTAAAAGTAAAAATAAAATTCTTGACTCAACTAATGAAATCACCATGAAATTTATGATTAATAAATAGTTAAATAGTCAAAGTAAATAAATATAAAAGGAAATATAAATTAATTTTTCAAAAATGGGAGAAAATTCTAAAGGAATTTTCGAATCCTCATAGTCAGGGTTCGATTCCTTCTATCATCTTGTATATCTTGAGGGCGGATGCACAAGCACAGAGAGATTAGTCTGAAAGAGATATTTCCTGTGTTGACTTAAAAAAAAAACAATAGGGTTTCCTTATAACCCTATAATTCTTTGTATAAACTGATGGACTTTCCCCTCATATAAACTGAATTAAAGCCATTGCTGTTTCAAAAAAAAAAAAAAGGAAACCATTAACCTAATCGTTGCTGTCCAAAAAAATAGGTCCCAAAACCAAACTTCAAAAAAATATCTCATCTTCTTTTGCCCACTCCAAAATATTTTTTGGAGGCCATGTCAAAAACATTTCTGAGCTGTCAAAAACAACCTTCTTTCCTATTCCTCACTCGACCAGCGTTCTAATTTTCATTAGATTAATTTAATTTCTCGTTCCTGTCGCCATTCCCATTCATTTTCTCGCTTCTTGTCTTCTCCATTTCTAGTCAAGGAAAACTTGAGGTGGGCTTCTCTCAATAACGCTTACAAGGTAAAAACTCAACTCAGAAAAAAAAAACAGAGGTTTTTTTTTTTTTTTTTTTTGGGTACATCAAAGTTATCACCTTTAATTTGGTTTTTCTGTTTATATATATGTATATTTTTTCTTGATATGGTATAGATTCTGGAGATAAAACAAAAGAAAACCCAGAAACAAACATTGGAAAACTAAGCCCAAAAAAAAAAGGATTGAAGTTAATGGAAGGATGGTCAAATTTGAGGGATGAGTCAGGTTTACGTGAAGTGAAAATTATTCAAGATTGTGAAAGGAAAAAAGAGTCTGCTTCTGATCATGATTTTAGTTTAGTGGAATGTGGTTTTGATGAATGCAAGAATAGGCTTAGGGGATTGTTCAATGACGTTCTTGTGAATTTTCTCAGGGAAAGAAGTGTTAATAAATGTATTAGGCCTTTACCTGTGTTGTGCGCCAATGATGAGCTTGTTGATTTGTTTAAGCTTTTTTGGGTTGTCAGAAAATTAGGTGGATATGATTCCACTTCGAGGAAAAATTTGTGGGGTTTTGTAGCTGAGGAATGTGGGCTGGGTTTTGGGGCGGTTGCATCCGTAAAATTGATTTATGTTAAGTATTTGAATGAGCTTGATCACTGGTTGTGGCAGGGATATTCAGATAGTATTGAGGATAGATTTGCTAAAAATTTGGACGAGTTGGTAGACGAGTTGAGGAAAGGTAGTGCAGATTTGATGGAGGTACAGCGAAAAGTTGAAAAGGAAGATGTAAAGCGTGTTAAATCTAAGTTTGATAAGTCTCGAAATGCAACTGATCGTAGTAAGAGATCAGTACACTATTCATCCGGTGCAAACATTAATGAAGTGCATGATTCCAGTGAAGGATGTGTTGACGGCGGTGAAAAATTTTACCTTGACAGTGACAATGATTTGGTATCATCAGCCAAGCAAGTTATTCAAAAAGTTATAAAAGAAGTAAATGGATTTTCAAAAGAAAAAACTTGTGATGACGACAATAAAACCTGTTCCCAAAATGAGAATGATGTCAGTCTGTCAGGTGAGAAGGTCATTGAGAAAGCCATCATTAATTTACATGACACTAAAGTGGACACTCCTGAGCAGGGTTTTGATGTGCAACGTAGTGGTAATGTCATGTTATCAACCAGAAATGCTGTTGACAAAGTTGTAGATTCTCGGAAGAGGAAGCGAGAATCTTCATCATTGTCAGCAATGCTTAGCTGGGTGAAAAATACAGCTAAACATCCCGATGATCTTAGTATTGGGAGATTGCCTGAGTGCTCCAAGTGGAAACGCCATGGAAACCGGGAGCCATGGTTTCTGGCTCTGTTGGCTCGTGAAGCACGACTAATAAAAAGGGATGCCAATTTAAAAGTAGAATCATCTTTCCAGCAGGTACGAAACCCGTGTAATTGTATTTGTCACTTATTTTATCTGAATTAATCGCTTGGTTCAGACACTTGTTACATGTCACTTGGCCCCCAGGCTTTTGTCTTATTTACAGCCTATTTGATTGCTAATTTCATGTACAAAGCATAACCGATACATTATATGTGAGCTGTTTTAACAGTTCTTTGGTTTACACAATCAAATCGGATGCTGGGTTTTGTTCTTCACTGTCATTAGAGGCTTGAACCAGAGTAATTGCTTTTGATAACTTTCAGATTTAGTCTAATTTACATGCCTAGTAAATTATGTAATCGAAAATTGGCAGTAATGTGGTTGATGCAAAATTTTCTCCCTACTGCATGCATTGTAAAGTTGCCATATGCTCTGATTTACGTTTTTGATATTTACTTGTGCAATCTGAACCATTATTGGCTATTGATGCACTATGGATCCCGGTAAAATGATGTTAATGCTGTGTAATCCTTTTATGTATTTTTGATATAATGTAATAGAATGTAATGCAGAAACACTTGCACTATAAGAGTCAATTTTACACTTCATTCCTACTGTTTGTGAAAATTTTGAAACTGGACTATTTATAATATAAGGTTAACTTCAAGAAGCACGGAGAAACAGTGAATGCTCATTTTACTCGACATGGTTTGGACCTCCTAAAAAAGGATGTGTGCTAGAAATCTTTCAATGTCAGTCTATACATGGAATTCATGTGTACATAATTAATTCATTTGTATAATCCTTTGAGTTTTGATATAATTTACCATGACACTTAGAAGGGAGCTAGACTTTTTGTTTTATTGGCCTAGCATGTATACTGCTTGTTTTGATACCATGTGGATTATATCACAATGCTCAGCAAAGTTAATTGTGCTGGTTGGGGTTGTTTTGGGGGTAAAATATTGAATTTGCTGCTTAACTGATAGCTTGTTTCTGTTGGATGATTGGATCCTACCTCTGACTATTGAACATGCAAGAAAGAAGTTGGAACCTAAAGTTGATAGTTACTCTTATCATCTGGCTCCAAATATAAGCATAAAAGTTTTTGGTGCCTTTTAGTTCTTTCTAATTCTATGTTTATGAATTCTGTTTACAAATTTCTGAATTAGCTGTCCTATTGAGTCCAGACTTTTTGTGGCTTAATAAGTGAATTTTGGATCGGTTGTGTGGCTTTTCAAGGAAGTTGTTTGTGAATGCATGAAATAGCATAGGATATAAGTTAGAAGGAACTGAATTAGAACAAATTGGAAACTAAGGTTTCAATAGTAATATATCTAGAGAAAATAAAGTCATGTATGACGTTTGAATACATGTCCTTCTCCAGAATGTCTGGTCATGAAATCTGCGAGATCAATTAAACTTTGTCTTTCCGTTGTTGCCTGCACTAAACTGAGTGAATGGCTAGCATCAAGTAGTTGAAAGTGCTTTTCTTGGTTAAATGAACAATGATCAGTGTTTGGATACGTTTTGCAAGTTTTGTCCATGTACAGTTTGAACTCTGTAACACTTGTACTGTGATTTGTGCTTGGTCATTGTTTATCATTCAATTTCAAAAACATATGGCAGTATTTTTATTGGATGATTTGCGGAATGAATTGACAGAAAAAGTTGAGGATGCACCCTTCAATGTATGAAGAAGATGTCCTTAATCACCAATCTGTCGAGAAATCAAGATGCAGTCAAAGGCTTCCTGTAGCCAAGTGTCAGTCGTGTTCCTGTTGCAATTTACCCCCTCACTGTAAAGTTGCTGTGCCTCAAAAGGCAGAACAGGGATATAGTGCCAAGGAATCACTTCTTCTGAATGTTGAAGATTCAGACAGAAATAAAATAGATCATATCTCCATGGATGACCCACCTGAAAGAGAAGTCTGTGTGGGTCCTGAGTTTCAAGCTGAAGTCCCTGAGTGGACTGGTGTGATTGTTGAAAGTGATCCCAAGTGGGTAGGCAAACAGATGTGGCCTCCTGAAGATGTTAAAGATGAACCTGTTTTTGGATTGGATCGTATTGGTAAGGGAAGACCAAATGCATGTGATTGTCCATTTCCAGGTAATGTTGAGTGCATTAGGTTCCACATAGCAGAAAAGAGGCTGAAACTGAAGCGCGAACTTGGGTTGTTGTTCTATAAATGGAGATTTGATCACATGGGTGAGGAGGTTTCACTTTCTTGGACAGCAGAACATGAAAAGAAATTCAAGGACATGATAAGGTTGAATAGTGCATCCACAAACAAGTTTTGGAGCAATGCTTTCAGAATTTTTCCTTCAACGACAAGGGATAAGTTGGTTAGCTATTACTTCAATGTTTTCCTTGTCAGGCGCAGGAGTTACCAAAATCGGGTGACTCCAAAGGATGTCGACAGTGATGATGACGAAAGAGAATGTGGGTTGATAGGAGATAGTTTTGGTTATAAAGCGATTTATGTTCCAGAGTCCAGACTACCAATCTGCTTTGAGAATAAGCAGTGTGCGGAATTAGACTAATGTACTGAGAATTTTCTCTAGTGCAGCTTATACAACTCAGTTCCCTGTCTGTAGTTATAGGTGTCGGCAACTTATTGCTTTTCCCAATTTTCAACTGCTGAAAGCAAACATGAGAAGGAATTTGAAGGAAGTAGCTGGAGATCATCAGTAGGATGACCCCGAATGCTGAGGCTTTGCTCCGAGCAAAGTTTTGAAGAGGATATATCTGTTTTCTTGTTTTCAGAATTGCACCATTCAAGTGGTTAGCTTGTAAATACAATGTCAGTTTTTTCAGACCCGAAATTTCGAACTTCAGACATGCATTTGTAGTGGACTTTCTGTCTCAGCAGGTTTCTGTGTGTGTGTGTGTGTGTGTTGTGGGGGCTGGGGGGGTGGCGGTTTGGATACATTGTCACAATTATAGCTGTGGCATATTTGCTTCATTTTAGGACGGAAATTCGGTGTCACCTGCATTTTGAACTCTTCCCATTTCCTATCATTTTCAACCATACCTCTGGCCCTGTATGTTGGTATAAAAATTTGCACGTGATTATGATGAACAAATGTCTAAAGCATATGTTTTCATAATCAACCAGCGTACCCTTTCTGCATTTGATGGAGAAAATGGTTAATTCCAAAACACAGCAGAGAATTAGTGCATCTTAGGGTGACATAGGAGACTCATTCCTGAGTCCAGTAAGATAACGATAAAGGGTCTATTCTTGAACACAAATAGGCCAAAAAAAAAAAGCAGTAAGAAAATGTAAAATGCTGGTTCTTGTATTCCCTTTTTCTTTGACATTGAAGGGTTTTTCTCGAGGAGGAGGCTTAAAGAGAGGGTAGATAACCGGCGGGCACTGACGTACATTTTAATGGAGTATTTACTCAATATAGGGGGTTATGGCAGAGGATCTTTTTGTGGCATACTTTGATTTGTATAATGCATTTCGGTGATGAATGTTGGCTATCAAAGAAGCAAAATGCCATTCAAGCATCTGAGCTCTAGCCATTCCTAGAGTGTTGTTCCATTTTTTTTTGGCCACATTTGAACCAGTTAATCTTGCTGCTGATGCTATCATTTTGGTAGGCAGGAAAGAGCAAGAATGAATTTAAAAAGTAGAGTAGGTGTTAAACCAATAGCATTACGTGGACTGATAATGGTGCATCTTTTTCAGCGATCCCATTACGCGATGAAGAATTTCTACATAACTATTCGCTTAATGCGCTTGGAATTCGGGGTTTCCAATCACTTCCACGTCCTTCCACACTTTTAAATGACAGGAATTTTGATTCTCCTCCGCTGCCTGCCTGCCTGCCATTTTTGTTGGAAGACTAAATTGTGCTCTATTAGCGGGTCAATTTTTATTGAGATTCCCGTCTAGCGGCTACAAGTTTGAAAATTTTGTATCATGAACTCCTCTCCATCAAGTTTTGAAAATTAAGTTAGTCATGTTTTTATATTTACTAATCTCTTATACACAGTTTCTTTAGACTTCCCTCCTTATGAAGCTTGAGTTTTCGATCGAATACACTGAGTCGATCTCGAACTAACTTATGAAGCTCGAATTACTAATCAAGTCAACTCGAGCTAGCTCGATTAGAGGTTTGAGTCGAGCTCGATTATCATGTACTCGAGCTCGAATCGGCTCGATTAACAGCTCTAGAGACGCTTTATGTTTCAGTGTATGATTGGCCCTTGTTGTACTTAGAATAACACACACGGTAAATTTGGCTAATTGAGCATTCCATCTTTAGATATGGGGTGATTAAACAATTAACTCACAAATGATAGAAATTACTATAACTCAACAGCACTATAATTCATATAAAGTGAAACTTGAATTTAGAAATTATAATTTCAATCTTGATCACTAGACAAACACTTCTCGTCTCGATTTATTGCATATCATATATCGAAGTTGCACTACATGCAGTAAAATTACGCGAAACGATGGATTTCTCAAAGGTATAAAAAGCCATTCAAGTAGTTGCAAATTTTCAAACAATAACTTTTGGTAAACGTAAATTGGATTTACCTAATCAATATTGACGTTTGTTGAAAAAAAAAAAAAAAAAGATAGCTCGAACACCATTTCCTAGCAAACGGGGCGATGATAGTGGCTAGCAAACGCAGACCAATGTCTATGTATTTGGCACCAATGATGCATTGCTCTAGTGCCCAACACTTCATCGTCCACTCTTCTAGATGAAGTACAAAGGCAAAAACAAAATATATAGCAGATAATAATTTTTTAAAAAAAAAAGGTAAGTAAACCTTTAATGCATTGCAAGTCACGAGAAAATTATTGAACAGCAACTTTCTGTAAGCAAATTTTAATTAAGATAAAGTTACCTATTCATTTTTTTCTTTCCAACAATCGGTAACAATCAATTCATTTTAAATCTCGAACACTAAGAGTGTGTTTGAATTGCATTTTCCATGGATTTTTTGTTGGAAAATTACTGTAACGATTTGATGTATGTGAGATAAAAAAGTAATAGAGAAATGTGTTCACGGAAAATAAGACCATTTTTCGATAGAAAATGACTATCCAAACAAGCCCTGAGTATCCAAAAACATATACATCCATGAGCCTGCCTATATGCACGCCATCATCATCAATCCTTAGGATTTGTATTTTCATTTTACTCTACAATAATTGGTTGTGATTTGAGATAACTCTTGAAATCGGTGCAATGCGCCTAAAGTTAAGTTAAAGGGTAGTAAAAATTGAGAACAACTGTTAACTTATAAGAGTTCAAAACGTAATTATGGCTAGTGGTGGTAATAGGAGTCTTCCACTGATGAAAAATCAACAAGGAAAAGGAGAATGAAAGTTTTTTATGTTGACATGATGCAACATTGGACCTTCATATTCGTGAGAAGGTTAACCCTGATGAGAATCCAACTTTGTCAATATTTTTAGCTGCTTCAAGTAACCAAAACACATTTGAAGACATAGCCTTGGAAGGCAGCCTACCACAGCATGGGAAAAGTATACAAGCAGCCCAAAACATGTTTTGTCACCAGAAGAAAAAGCCAACCAAGAAAATTTTAGCTGCAAAGACTTACTATTATTCTTATTACCATTACACTTTTTTGCACGTTTTTAAATTGGCATTCACCAAGTATTTTTGTGTTAAAAAGGAATTATTGGGCCTGTTTGGAACCTGGGTTTTTTGGGAGTTTGTCTAAAACTTTACTGTAGTGCACTGTAGAAGTTTTTGAAAAAATTTTATAGAAATTTTTGTAAGGTAAAAAGTTTTGTAGAAGTTTTTGTAGAGTGAAAAACTTTTTTTTTTCCTTTTTTTTTTCTCTGTCTTTCTCTTTCTCTTTCTCTTTCTTTTTCTTTTTCTTTCTTTCCTTTTTCTTTTCTTTCCTCTCTTCTTCTTCTTCCTTCCCCCTTCCCCTTCCCCATTACCTCCGCCACCCCCAGCAGTAACTCCACCAATGCCATCTCCCGCCACCCCCTTTGCCCCTTCCCCCTCTACCCCGTCGCCCCCTCCCCTACCCCTGCAAAAGCTTCCCCGTCACCCCTCCCTCTCCCTCTGTCTCTGCCGCCACCTGAGTTTTGCACATGAGTTTTGCAGCAACAGAAATGATTTTTTTTTTCCAATGTTCTATCTCCCTCTCCTCTCCTTATCTTGCCGGCAGAATAAGCAGCAACAGCCGAGTGTAATTTTTTTTTTTTTTTTGCAATTTTCCTTCTCCCCAAGCTGCGGGACGGGCAAGGTGGCGGGGAAAGGCAGAGGGAAAGAGGGGAGGGGGGAGGGAGAAAGAAAAAAAGAGAAAAAAGAAATTTTGGAAACCAACATATCGGTCAAAGGAGGAAGGGAGGGAGAGAAAAAAAAAAAAAAAAAAAGAGGAAGGCCGGCAAAAGTTGGCCGGAATAGTTACCGGCACCGGAAGCGGTGGTGGAGGTGGTGGCCGGTTGGGTGGGGGAGGAAAAAGAAGAAAAGTTGAAGGAAAAGTTTTTTGTGTATTATTTTGAAGTGTGTAAGTGAAAAACTTATCAAAGTTTTTTGGGTTCCTGTAGCAAAAGTTGTTAAAAAACTAGTAGCTAAAAAACTTGGCCAAAAACTTCACTTCCAAACAAGCCCATTATTATCTGATAAAAATACAAAAGAAAGATTTTGTTCAGGCAATAAAAATGTGCCAATGATGATGATCACAATTGAGTGAAGGAAGTTGCATGTTAAGCCTCAGAGAGAGTAAAACGATTTTTGCCAAGGATGGATTTTTGGAGATTCACTTCAGACGATCCATTCATTGTTCAGCATTTATCATTTCTATCAATCATCAAAAGCTATTTTTCTCTCAACCATCCAAGAAATGTAAACAAAACAACAATTAGACTGACTTCGGGTGTTCCCAAAATAGGCTTCAAGACAGAGGTTCAGTGTTTGCAAGAATTAAATAGGTCCAAATATGATTAAAGAAAACTTTATAAATTCAAATGGAAAAAAAAAAAAAAGGAACCTTTTAACACCATCTTATACTTACAAAGCCAGTCCTTTCCTCTGTTTTCTTTTAATCAGTTTTTCGATAGAAAAAGATACCCTGAAAACTAAATAATTAAGGGTTTTTTACAAAAAAAAAAAAAATCGACAGGCATGGTTCAAAGATTCATTTGCTCAAGAACGTCTGAAGACATACTATAAAAAAAATTTTTTTTTTAAAAAAGTATTCTAAATATAAGTGAGATTACGAGTCATAATTCTACTGCCCTTTTGCATCAACAAAGTCGTACAGTGTTAGCGTGAAAAAATAAATCAGAAACTAATCTATTAGGCTGTGTAAAATTTTGTGGCTAAGTTTTCTCTATCCCCTATTATTATTCGTTATATACCAAAAAAAAGAGAGAAAGAAACTGCAAAACAGTAAAAAAAGAAAAAAAAAAAAAGTGAAATGGGCTCTGCACAATGCTGGAGTAGCTCACTCGCTACCTGTTCGATGTCTGAACCGCCCCCTGAGAATAAAATATTTATTAATTCGTTCTCTCTTTCTTTTCTTCGCTATCGCATTTATATACACTTCACAGGCCTACCTATATATACAGCACACGCAAGTCCCTCACTGCTTCAATTCCCAAAACCTCCAACCTAAGAAAAAAAGAATACAACAAACTTTCGGCGGAGAAAGGAAAAAAAGAAAAAAGAATCGACCATGTCTTCCCCAAGCAAGCGCAGGGAGATGGATTTAATGAAGCTGTAATTCAATCAAAAGTTTTTTTCTTCTTTTTACTTATTTTCTTTTTCATACTTTTCTGGGGTTTTCCTTTTTCGGCCTTGTATTGATTTTAATGGGTTTTGTTTGTTTCCTAGGATGATGAGTGACTACAAGGTGGAGATGATCAATGATGGCATGCAAGAATTTTATGTGGAATTCCATGGACCTAAAGACAGTAAAAATCCTTCCTTTTCTTTTTCTTGTTTACTGATTTTTTCCCACTTATTTAGTGCATCGGACTGTAAATTTGAGCTGGGTTTGCAATTATTTTTCTGGGTTTTTTGTTGTTTTATCTTGGTTCTTTCTATTCATTCATATATTGGCTCAATCTTGGAATTTATGTTAGCTGAGATGTCCTGATTTCAGTAAAATCTGTATATTTGAATTAATGGGCCTCTTGTTGTCTAGCTCAATGTTAGTCGTTTAGCTTAATTAAGATTGTTTTCATGTTTAATGTAGTTTTAGATTACTATTTGTTGCTGTTGTTGTCCTAAACTCTCTCGTAATTTGAGGGACTATGCAGCACAGTTGTTCACTGATTTTTCTTAATGAGGACAAGGTTCTTTAGTTGATTGCTTATGGGTGGACTTAAATAAATGGTACTATGTTCTTTTTCTTTTTTGGGGTTAATGTCACTTTTACTTCCTGCGGCTTGGTGGGTTCTTGTGGCAGGTCCTTATCATGGAGGTGTGTGGAGGATAAGGGTGGAGTTGCCTGATGCTTATCCATATAAATCCCCCTCAATCGGTTTTGTCAACAAGATTTACCATCCCAATGTCGATGAAATGTGAGCTTGAGGATGTTACTGTCTCATAATTTACATGCTTACATGGCATCATTACAATAAATTTGATTTTGCTTTGCTTTTAAAGGCATGGGTTTAAGTGCTTTCTTGCATTGCATTACTCTTCTGTATGCAGGTCAGGCTCTGTTTGTTTAGATGTTATCAATCAGACATGGAGCCCCATGTTCGGTAAGTGCACTTGTTGCGTCTTTTTGTTGCATTTACCATTCCATTGTTTCAGCAACTGTCAGACATTTCTATTTCTGTATCTAAGTGGAACAATAAGTTTTGGATTTCTTCAACTTCGAGTACATTTTCCCCTGCTTTGCAGATCTGGTAAATGTCTTTGAAGTGTTTCTTCCTCAACTTCTTTTGTATCCCAACCCGTCTGACCCGTTGAATGGAGAGGCTGCTGCTCTTATGATGCGTGATCGAAATACTTACGAACAAAGAGTTAAAGGTATTAATTATTCATCTAAAACCTATGAAAATTATGAAATGCACCATCTTAGTCTTCCTTAAGGTGTCGCCTTCAGCTGTGATCATGTGTAATCTTATCAATTAAAAATTGATTAATGTGTACTTAGTTGCAGAAAATATATCCTCATAAGGACAGGCTTAAGAGTAAGAAGATGCTTGGTTGGTGGAAGAAAAGGCTTAGTTAATGAAAGACATGATACTCAAAACTTCTTTTGCCACAATGTGCGGGGAATTCTTGATCATTGAGCTATTTGTCAATGAAAGTTACTGTGGCTGAAAGCATCTTCTAAACAATAAAAGAGTTGGGACAGGTATTAATATAGACTGAAACTGATATGTTCTGGAAAATCTAGTGTGTGGAATAATTGAGAAGCATCATTATACTAGTCAAGGACATGAACCATCGGACGAACTGGATATAGCCCCCATTGCCCCTTCACTTAAATCCTTGTGAATCTCTGTTGTTCTTGTGCATTTTTGCCTTTCTTATATTTCAGAAGCTATAGACTTCAGAAGATTATTGGCGCTAATGAGGCGCTTTAAAGGCCATTTATGTGAAGGGGACAAAGGCCATTTATGTTCTATTGGTATGTCATTATGAGCATTAACAGTGACTGACTTTTACCTGAGCATCTTTATTAGTGAACAAACAAAGTCTTACCACTTTAAAGGCCTGCTTTAAAGTTTTGAAGGCCTTCTCACTCCTCCTCTGCTTCTTTCTTTTTTTCCGTATGTCACGGGAGTGGGCCATTTTGTTGTTGTGTGGACTTGTGTCATCAATTGCTCTGGTCTTACATGACCTTCGCTTGTGTCTTGCTTGACTTTAAGAATTTGAGAATCTGCAAATTTTTAATGGACGATTATGTGTTGGTAGCTAAGCCTTCTGATAAGTTGCTGATGGAATTGATATCCATGGAACTAAAATACTCGTCGTTGGCAAGCGAGAGGTTATTTACATGCTAATAATGGTAATAATGCTTATATGTGTATGAGCAATATCTTTTGCAATAACTTTTTGTCACCAATTTTCATATTATAAAACTGGTGTTGACATACCGTATTCTTTTAGAGTACTGTGAAAAATATGCCAAGCCAGAGGATGCTGGTGCTGCACCTGCAGAAAAATCTAGTGATGAGGAGCTGAGTGAAGATGAATATCCCTCCAGTGATGATGAGGAAGTAGCTGGCAAAGCTGATCCTTGAGGGAATGAATCTAATGACATGTTTAACTGTGTGTCTGTACATGAATAAGTCTAATCATATCAGAGTTTCATTTGCTGGATAAATTGGTGATGCTTGTGTTTGAAACTTGTACCATTATTGTTCATATTGATTCATTCTGGCTTATAAAAAATTTGTTTTGGACTTAACGCAGCCTGGCTCTTTTATTAACCTATCTCAGTTTCTTTGCGAAATCATTTCTTTTTGGTGTGGATGTTGGTTTTCCTTTTTTCTTTTTCCTTTTTGGATGTTGCTCTTCAATTGATGAAACAATCGCACCTTGCACAAGATATCCAACGCGATAATGGTTTAATTCTATGTTGGAATTGAGGTCATTAAAGTTTGATTCAAGTTCGATTGTCGTTGAAGGTACGCTCCTTTATTGAAACGTTTTTAGTGTAGTGGGGCTTCTTCTTTAAAAGCTGGGTGATTGAATTTGAGATTTTTTTTTTTTTTTTGGTTGATAAAATTACTTAGATTGAATTAGTTAGCTCTATGAAAAGGTAATTTGTTGTCTCAGTTGACTCGAGACTAAACAATCTTTTTAATTGGAAGAGATTGTTCTCCTTCAATTTTTTTTTTTTTTAATTTCTTTGTGAGAAAATACATGCAGCCTTTGCTGCTTAGCTAATTTTAAGGTCATTTCTATTTTTTCCTAGAGAAAATAATTCTTTTGATTATTAGGGTAGCTAGTTGAACCTTTTCTGAAATTGTTTAATTGGTGAATTTGGCTTTATAAAATTGATTAGCAAATAAAGAAAGAAAACAAAAACATAGTGGGGAAGCTCACGGTCGAACCAATCCTAGGCCATGTCTATATTTTTAGACTGCGCATTCTTAAGCATTGTCCGAATAAAAGTTTCAAATTCTATCCATATCATTGACCTTTTTTTCCTTGGAGATCAATGAATTAGTGCTTATCAACAAACCATTGAATTCACAATTTTGCACACGCAAACTCAAACATGGATCGCACCACTTAATGCAATATTAAGCAAGAACATGTTGGCACCTTCTTCTACCCAAAAAAAAAAAAAAAAAATTTCCCGGGACGAGGGAAAAAAATTCAAAGATATCAGTTGAAAAAAGGAATGAGGTTCACCTTCCATCAGAATGCCTAAAAAAAAATGTCACCTTTCAGAAGATCAATATAACATTCTAGTTTGCCATGACTTAGCAAACAATCCCGTGAATTAAAGTCCAGAAGGGAAAAGTACCAAGAAAAAAATGATAGCATAGTGACCACTAATACAATAGCCTAACACAAATTAACTAAGGAACCATGAACATACATAGAAACAGATCTGGCAATTATCAGGGATTCACTCTGAGTCTAATACCAAAAATAACTGGATTGGACTCAATAGACCCCATAGCATCTACTTTGGCCCATCCCACTTCAGTCTCAAAAATCACGGAACAATGTCAGAAGCACAGGCTTCTTACTATAGCAACAAACATAAACAACAAGGAGTCAGCAATCTCACAAAATGTAGGAGCCAACAAAAGCAACACGGAAAGATCCAAGCACCGGGAATCACCATTGCAGAATGAAGCAAGAAAATCATTAGAAAGATGATTTCAAGTGACTGACTCAATTTTGAACAAAAAAGATGCAGGAAAAAGAACCTAGTCAAATTTGTTTGTCACTAGATCAATTCTAAGGAGCTATTGGCAACTTAAAGATGATAATGACGAGGAGAAATGTCAAATTATCGTAAATTTCAACTACTACTGCCATGACGCAGAATATGGCTTGCTAACCCAGAATGGCAGCAGGGAACTATGGCGTGAACGAATTGAATCTAACTTTTTACGATTCGAGCTTGATTCGAAATTTTTGACTCAAATTCAAGTATGAACTCGAATTCTATACGAATTCAAAATTTAAAATTTGAGCTCGATTCGATTTAATATTTGATGAGTCGAGTTTGAAAATTTATTTAACTCTTCATTTTTAATATTAAATCATCACCAATGCATATATAATATCTATATAATAAAATAATAAGTATATATGTTTATATGAAATACTAACAAATACTTTAAATAAAAATGTTAAAAATTTTTTGAATCAAATTGAGCCTTAATCAACCAAATATCTACAAGTTCGAACCTGAACCGATACTATAAATGAATCCTAATTTCCATTCAAATTCGAGCTCGAGTTCAATGAAAATCGAGCGCTCTTAATGAATCAGGTTAGAACTATTTGTTAAGGGCTCAGTTAGTTTACGGCCCTACGTGAGCCCTCATTTTGTCCAATTTGTTGAAATTGAATTATGATCATGAAGCACCATGGCCTGGATTTCTAACTCCTATTGTAGGGTGAAGTTCATAATCAACAATGAAAGAAAAGTAAATTCTTAAACATTAAGCACAGCAATTATACTCGATTTCTTGTTTTATCCACAAGTACAGCTTATAGAAGCTCATAAAAATACCGGAAATGATTGCATGTTCTGGAAACGTCTCTCCCAATAATCCATAAGAAAATGATCTTCTAATAAATGGTGCAAAGGAGAGGTGGAGTCCTCCTTGATTTCTCAGCGAATGCTACTAAAATTTCACTAGTAAATCTGTTCATATGAACAAGAAAAAATTCTGCTGATATGACTCTAGCGAACTCTATAAAAAGCATGCAGGATCTGGCGTCCACGACCTGCCGATTGTGTTGACAATAATCCGGAAAAGTCTAGTAATATGAAAGGATCCAAGAACACCTGCAACTCCGGAGGGTAGAATCTTGGGAATCTCTACATAAGAGCTATCTACTCTTTCCTTACATCATACTGCAACTGGCGATAAGAGTATCAGCTCCAAAGCATGCTGCACATCTCAACAAAATCAAAGCCAGACAATACGCAACAAAGTAGTAGGTATTACTGGTAGTACAGTTTATTAGTGCATAATCCCTGTTGACCCAGAGTAAATTTCTGCAAATCATAGACTATCAATCAGAAGAAAACCGAATGGCCATTCTAATTAGCTGGTTGAAAAGCTATTTCACTTTTTTTTTTTTTTGGTACTTTGGAAGGCCGTGGCCTATTACATGGAAACTAGTCTGGAGGTACTGACTCCCATGATGTCTGCTGCCAGGAATGTTGCCAAGTTCTGCCAGGGACTTTCGATCCAAGTGACTCCAGCACTTGTCTTTAAACTTTCCTTCGCTAGATAGTCTGCACAAACATTGCCCTCTCGCCAAGTGTGGACCATCTTGCATTCCCAGTTTCGTGCCTTCATTTCCCTGATCCTCTAGATCAAATTTGTATGGGGGCTTGCAGTAGGATTTTGCTCCACTAGATGTAAAGCTGCAAGTGAATCCATTTCGATTATAATCTTACTATAGCCTCTCTCCCTTCAAAAGTGCCCGCAGCTCTGCTATGATGTTGCTTGCTGTTCCTATATTTGCTAGGAATCCCCCCTCCCACCACGCCATCTCATCCCTCAGTAGTCCACCTGCACCTGCCTTCCCTGGATTCCCTGCAGCTGCCCCATCCACTCCAGCCTGTTGGAGGTTTACTCCAGTTGATCATTTTTATTTCTTTGTCAAAGCTGATTGCTTGGTTCTGCATTGCCCTCTGTGCTAGTGAAGCCTGCTTTAGCAAGGCTGCAATGGTGGTTTCCATCTTATGTTTCTCTCGCGATGCTTGGAACTCATTCCTTGCTGCCCACGAATGGTAGACAATCAACTGGATTATGATCCCCCAACTTAAGTCTTCTGATTAAATTCCAGTCAATCCATTCAGTTAGGTGAGGTCCTCCTCCCAGAAATCCTTCCAATGATTTGGGTGTACCAATTTTTTCCATATTTCTGTTATCCATTGGCAGTCTATTAGGGCATGCAGCGCTGTTTCTATTTCCCTTGAGCAATTACAGCATAAATTGAATTAGAGCTGTTAAAAAGCTATTTCATAATCTCATAACATGAGATACTCGGTTTCCCTGCCTAAACTGGTGGCTTGCACTTTAGTATCCCTTCTATGCCACACAAAAAATGTTTGATTTACTTCTTATGTTTGCTGTCAATCACCTCAATCAGATCAACAGACTAAAAGACAACAAGCAACATACTAATTCAGCTGCTTGCCAGTTTAAGAATGCCAAAAGAAGCAAAGCTAAATACAGAATAGTCTGCTTGCTAACTTATTCGAAGGCTCAGAGCATATGATTTAAATAGATCAGAAGCCCTGATCTCTGCTTCCTTTCTCTTATCTTTTACCCTTCAGAACTGTTAGCAAGAGGCACTTTTCAAGCGTCATGCAATGGTACAGCCAATTAAGAAACTGTGATGACTAACTACAGCAAATCTCCTAGCTTATCTAGAATAGTTTAAATACAGGCAACAAATACAACCTCGTACATTTCAGAACCACATGCACTACATGCATAACCATTCCCAATCCTTTATGTTGCATTAAACCAATTTGGCACAAAATACTTGGCGTGACCAAAAACGTCTCGTTTTTTTCATTCATCGGACTTCTTCCTATCCTTAGCCGAAGGAAAGCCAGAATGGGAACCGTTTTTCAACAGAGAAGCAGGAACATATTTTGGAGAGTAAGGAGTCAGCTCCATAGTGGCTATATCAATTGGCAGCAGTTAGCTCCACTACATCTATAGTGGGAGAGTAAGCAGTAGGCAGGTGCATCAAAGGTTAAAACGATAGAGCCTATATTAGGCACATATTACTTGATGCAACACTATTTTTTTTACCTTCAAGGCTCTGTTCACAAGAAACTCAGTCAACAAGGATAGCTGTAAACAGCACGTTAAACGGTTCAGAAACAACAGCTAACACAGAGTGAATGAATGACAATAATGATTTACATTTCATAGAGCAATATAAAGAATTTTTGGAAAGAATGGCTATCTAATTCATGTAGAAATGGCACTGAACTTTTCTTCTGAACTGAAACGTTATTTATTCAAAATTGTGTGTGGCTACCATGAACTATGCTTACAAAGAAAAAAGTTATTTATGGTGAAGTATGGCTTTGAACATTAACAAGGAGTCTTGTAAGTTTGGCAAGGGTTTCCCTTGCAGAAATGGTGTCAGGATGGTCGTCACCGCAGATGGAAGTTCGAATAAACACAGCCTTCCTAATTAGATCGTCCCCTATATCAAATTGTCCCCCTCTCATCATTAGCTTCGATCTGATTTCTAGCACTGTAGCTCTTGACAATGCAAGCTCCTGCCAAAGGCAAGGATTCAACTGGGCATTAGTTTGGATAGGTTTCCAGCAGAGGGACTTATCCAACCACTTGTCAACTGGGGTGACAAATGCTTGATCTGCAGCTTCTAATGCATCAGTACAAAGCCTAAGAAGTTCTAGGGCAGCACTGCATCGTGAGAATGTGATGAATGCCCTGATTGCAAGCGGTAAGATAACTTCTTTAACAAGAAATAATAAATCGGTCACCTTAAGCTCAACAACTATAGGGTCATTTCCAAATCTGAAGAGCAGAAAACATGCTGCCCATATGTGCTCAGAATGCTGGTTAATAGATCCTCGACTTATTACAGCTTGTACCATGGCTTGTGCAACTCCAATGACTCCTCTCTTGCGGGCATAAAGCTTCAGAAGTGGGTTGAAATGGATACAACCTTCCTTCATACATGCTCTAGCAAAATTAAACCTCAAGAGTAATGAAGATGCTTCTGCTTCAGATCTTCTAGAATATGAGGATGTGAAGCCACAAGTTAATGAGCTCAATACTTTCTTCCAGAGCTGCTGGCGCTGGTGTTTCTCAGGGATCTTGTTAGCTGCCAGAGCTAAAAGAGAAATGGGAATTGGTGCTGGTGCAAACCAACCACTAGCTAGAACCATTCTTGTCGCCAAACACCTTGGTCCATCTGCATGGTCGAATATTGAAAAACAAACCTCAAAAAGTTGTAGAAGGAAATGATTTCGCCTCAATGAATGACTTTCTCTACCACTCCACATCATGTCCCTGGAAGGCATTCTATTAATGGTATCCAAAAGCCTACTTGGATTTATAGGAAGTTCAGACAAAATTGCTCCCACAATGGCAAGGCCCAAAGTTATCCTTCCAAGTTTTTCCTCAATTGCCCGTAGAGCATCAAGCTCTGGTAATGGAAGATCCTTGACATTCCCTTGCATTAAAGACATTGCCTCAATTCCTGATAGGTAAGAAAGTCTTAAAGGTTCTAAATTCATCACACGAGAAAGGCGTGTGGATATGATGACATGGGTTTCTCCCCCAAAACGAGGAAGAAGATCCATTACAAGTTTGTGATCCCACCAGTCCTTTTCACTCTCTAAGTTATCAATTACAACCAGAAAAGGTATGTTTCGCATGAGTTCCTTCCGAACTCTGGCTATGGCAGCATCTTCCTGCTCTTCAAAGCTTTTTATCCGGCTTTTTCCCAGACAATTTTCCACTCCTACATCAACCTCTAAAAACGGCCACAAGTTCAAATAATTTTGCCTGATATACCTACTTTCGCCTCCTATCCAGAGAACCATTTTGTATCTCTGATGAAATCTGTATGCAAACTCAAGAAGGAGCTCTGTCTTGCCCATTCCCCAATCTCCTGAGACGCAAGCAATACCCTTTCCATAGACAACCTTCATGGATCTCCTTCTCCTACCATGCTTTGCATTACTCTTAAGTTTTGGGGTATGCTGCTGTGATTCTGGAAAATCATTGTTCTGCATTTCAATCTCCTTCTCAGATTCCTTCCAGACAACAGGTTCTTTCCCCTTTCTCTTGCTGTTTTCGCTTTGTCGCCCCTTTCTCTTCTCATCTACTGAATTGCTCCTACCCCAGCCAATGGTCAGATTCTTTCTCCTAGGTCTGGCCTTTAGCTCAAAATAGTCCTTTTCCGCATCTCCACTAACATCGCCAAAAAGCATAAATTCCAGCTCTGATAATTCCTTCTTCCTGCCAACAAAATTTTCATTTCGTGGGAAAGGGAATTCTTCCTTCTCTGCTTGCTCTCTCCATTTTGTTAATCTATCGACGACACTTCTCCTTCCCAATCTCAATGCCAAAAGAGTAACAGCCCTGAGTATGCAATCTCTCCACTTCCCATCATGAGCCTCAAGTTTCCACTCATCAACACGAGAAAGGGCACAAACAGCATCTCTCCATTCCTTCTCCAGTCCTTCATAGAGTACCCAGAGCTCTCCACCATGTTTTTCCCATAGCTCCCCTTGTTTCTCTATTATATCCCTGACCAAGCAGTCCTCTGGAGCCAGATCAAAGTATATCGGAACCAAATTTTTCTTGCTTGAGAAAAACCGCAGCTCTTCAATTGTATATGGATTTCTGAAGGACTTCCTTGTTAAGATCACAACCCCAAATGTACAAGCATCCATCACCCTTTCAACAATAGCATGTTTCCTGGAATTTCGACAACGAGCTCTATCTGTTACAAAGCAACTCAACCCTTGAGCCTCCAACTCAGCACGAAGCCAATTAGTAAAGCGTTGTAATAATGGTTTGCGACCATGGAAGCCTATGTACACGTCACAACTCCTCAATCTATTTGAGCAAGACGAAGTAGAAGTCGAATTTACTGAAGTTTCATTCATCTTCCCCAGCTTTTTCTGCTTCACTATGGGCCTCATATAATCATTTTCACGATACTGTTGACCACGTACAAAGCTTGACAGTCTGCAGTCAGAAATGCATGTTGAAGAAGAAACTTGTTCCAACTTCTGAAGATCAATTGGAGGACAAGAAGCTGCAGCACTAGGATAAGCATCTGGCAAAGCAAAAGTCACATTTCTTAAGGATTCTAAGTAAGCAATTCTCAAAAAGGCATTTAGGGGATCAATGAACATACTGGTAGCATGTTGGTGATCTTGACATGTTGGTGATCTTGGAGAGAAAAAAGGTGATTGATTTGCTGAAAAGAACGCTGAAGATGAGGATGACAAATTCCTCGAAGCCGTACTTGGTCTTGGTGCAAATCTAGAACTATCTTCCCCAGCATCCATATTTCTGATAACTTGTTCCCATGTACCAAAAATAGCAACAAACTCTACCAAAGGCAGCACCTATGACAAGAAGACAAAACTTGAGAACTTTCAGCCTATGAATAAATTAAGCAATGCAACTAGCACAAAGCTACAGAGAAGAGGAGAGGGAGTGCATCCAATAACAAATATAATTACGTTAGAAGGATTACTAAGCACGACATTTATCGTGCTACTGAGAAGGCAAATACAAAACCAAACAATGCGAAAGGCCAAGGCACAACCGTCAATCATGACCAGCTCGGAATTAATACAACAGAGCCACCGTAAAGCTTATAAAGGCAGAATATGCAAGAATGAAGTTGTTACAACTTACAAACAATGAGATATCCAATTCAATTAATACAGGCTCATGACACAAGAACTGAATACGTTTAATCCTCCAAGAAATATGCCAAAACTCAATACAAACATAATGCCCACGCATGCCATCAAAGTTACTACTCTCCTTAGTTACATATCCCTGTGGTAGTGGAAATATCAACAAAGATTGAAACTTGAAGGATATTGGATCTTAGTTAGAGATTACTAGCAGGAATTCTAGTCCAAAGTCCCATTTTTTATCACAATTAATAAATTCGAATTCAGATCTGAAAACTTACATTTCTCGAACCGCAGATTTTCTGCTCAACGATAGACCTTTTTCCTCTGCAAATCCCAGAAGACTCGAGCTTCCAAAATCCAATAATAAAGCCCAATAAAATCTCCAACTGAGAGCAACCCAACAGTCTTATTAGCCTCCACAAGCAACCTTTTCTTTTAACCTGTCAAATGAAGTCATAAAAATACAAACTTTATTACATTCAACACAAAATACGCTTCAATAGAAAAGAACACGTTCATTTATCAACTTCTGTTTTCCTGAGTTATTATTTGGATAGCTAGTGTATTACTCACAGACAAACGAAAGTTGACACTGGGTTGGATGTTGGAACTATTCTTCCTGGAGGCTATCGAAGTATTCAAGTTTTCACCAGTGAAAAGACCTATTTTCCGAAAGTAAGACGAAAGAGGAGTGGATTTTACTTTGGAAAGTCAGTAAATGAGCGAAAAAAGGAAAAGAAAAAAAAAGGGGGGGTTTCTTTTGCCTTTATTCAAGAAAATACTACTATTAAAAAGAGAGTTTCAAAGTTCGGAAATCAGCATGAATTCAGCTCAAGAAGCTGTTTGTTATAGAAGCATGCACCCGTCAACGAAGAAGTACCAAGTACTTGAGTGCATTCATTTGTTCAAGTCCACTTCACTCTCCAATGATACCCAACAGAGTGTTTAAAATGTGTCCAACTCAAAATAAAGCACACATCATTTCCCTTTTATCTCCTAACAAAACATTCATAAAAAGTTAAAATCTAGTCCAGAATCTCTCTACTATTATGTGCTGTACTATTATGTGCTGTTCTTCTGTCTGAGAAATTGAGAATTTAGGCTGACAATTATAACAAATTGACAAATGACACAATCAAAACTCGAAGGAGGAGGCACGTTTGAGGGGAGCCGGGATATTCATCTAAATGGGACCAGAACAAAAGGACAGTCTGACTGGGAATGGTCTTCTGCAGTCCGTAACTAATTGCAATAGTACCGCTCCTCTCCCCTTCCTTTTTTTTTTTTTTATAAATATTTTGTTACTATTATTTTCTTTTTCTTAGTACAGTATGTCGAGAAATTGTACTTTGTTTTCTTTATATAGAAAGGGAGTAAATGTATACAATCAAAAAAATCGATTGGGACGCATCTAGCTTTTAAACCCCATTATTGTAGCTTGTTTTCTTTATATATATATATATATATATATATATATATATATATATTGTAGCTTTTAAACCCCATTATTGTTTTTTCTTGATTTTTCAATTATTTTAACGCATAAAATCCAATTAAAAACTTTGAAATAATGGGTTTTTTTATCTAATCTTATCATTATCTCGAATTCAAAATTTCGAACTCTCCCACTATTTTAGGTTAATGAATCGAGGATTGCCATTTATACTATCATTATTATCTTTTGTTTGGATTCATCCTAAACATATCCTTTTATTAGTTAAGTTTACTCCCTAAAAGCAAAATTTTCCAAACGTGGTATATCATAAATAGGAAAGAGTGCATATGATTTTGCAATCTCAATATCAATTTTTCTCAACCTTACCAAACTTCTTTTAGTCTTTTATTAATCTTAACAAAAATAAGTTTGGCCATTTAATGACTATAAAACAACACTAGGGAAACATCACTATTCTCACTAAATGTAAAAAAGGAAATAATAATAATATACCCTTCAATTTTAAAATCCTAACTAAAAGCGAAAAGGTCAAGTTATAGAGAAAACAAAAAGGAAATAATAGTTTTTTTTTTTTTGTAAGTGAGAAGGCTTGAACCTGAGATTTTTATGGATTAAAAAAAAGGATTTATGTAACTTATCCCCAAGTATTTAAATACTCTTCCAAATTAAATTTTTTTTTTGAAAAAGATTAATACTTGAAACCCTCTTAACATGTACCCATTGATCAAGTTGAATAAATAATGGTAACATTAATAAAGCCTAAATTTAAAATCACTAAATTAAAAATAAATTTTATTGGCCCCCTTCAATGTGAAAATTTTTATTAAAAATCTTTATTTTTGATGAAAAATTAAGTGAAACAACATTAGTCCTACCAAAATGAAAAGGAAGTAATAATATAGTTCAAGAAAAGATATAAAACATTTGACAGTAAATTAGATCTACTTAATTTGTATATATCTATCAAAAAAAGGCTTTAAGAAAAGCCAAAAACCCAACAACTAAAAATATCTTAGAGTTTTCTTCCTTATTTTGCATATTCTTAACCTTATTCTTTTCTGCAAATGTAAATATGTAACACTGCTATGTCATTTTTTAAATTTGTTGTGGTTGTTAAGGGTTTTATATAATATTATCAAATTTTTATTTACATTTCCAGACGCCCACGCTTGTAACTATTGTGATCAATTTTTTAGTTTTATGTGATTTTTATATTATGAGAGGTAAAGTTAAGTATATCTTAAAAACACAAATCAAATTGTAGGTTATGTGATTTTTCTAGTTGACTTCAGAGTTTATCTCTTCAATTTTGAAATTGAATACGGATTTAACTATACAATGTCATTTGAAAATTTGACACTATTCAATTTAAATTTATTTAAAATAACTAAAACCCAGTGCTTTTATTTTGAAAATGCAAAGTTAAGTATATTTTGAAAGGATAAAATAAAAAAAAAACCACCAAATTCATTTATTTATTATTTTAAATGAGTTAGTTCTATTTTGTTTTTATATTATAAATTGTGAAATATGGGACAAGAATGTCTTTTGTTGGTTAATCATCAATAAGTTTTATAGTTACTCTTGCATATAACGCATTATGAAATTAAATTATTATATTCAAATTATGATAGGATATCAACCCAACAATAGGTGAACAAATTTTGACTTCAACCTATTTAGTATATTAAAATTAGGAAAGTCCATACTTTACTCACAAAGTCATTTTTTCTTTTCTTTTATTTTTCTTCCCTTTTTTTTTTTTTTTTGAATGTGCAGCCTATTATTGGAGTATACACCCCAAATCGTCTTGACTTTTATCATATAATTTTATCTATACAATATTATTATTTTTTATTTGAAATGCAAATTCATGCATAGCACGGGTCAAAATGCTACTTCCCACATACTCTATCAACTAATAGAAAAGTAAATAATCCAGTAGGAGATGATTATAAACAATTAAAATTTGGTTGGATTTCAGTATCAAGAAATTTTAGAAATTACGTTGTCAATGACCAAAATTGACAAATAGTTTTTGAGTGTCTGCATAAATTCAAGCATGATGACTTATTATATGTAACAGTGAGTATGGCCTGTGGTCTATTTCCACAGTTTTGCCAAGATTTTGGTATATTGTATATCGTTCATCATATTGTTTTAGTTCTGGCTGAGGATTTCACGTGCAGACACATAGAGCACAATCCACTGTTTCCATGTTGAGGGGCGTTGAATTTCGTGGTTATATTGAATAATTAATTAAGGATGTAGAGTTTTCTCATCTCCTTTATGTTTTTTTTTTATCGGATCAAGTATATATAATTGAAAAGTAGATAATGTTAAAAAAAAATGTTTTTCTTTAGTGAATATTGCCAATGAAGATTTTTTTTTTCCTTTTAAATTTTTAAGGGAAAAAGAAGGGGATATCACATCACACAAAAGAGAGGGACAAAAAGGGGTGTTTTGGAGAAATTATGATGTTAGAGTGTGTGACGTAGAGATATGATGCGAAGAGAAAAAAAAAACTCGGATAGAATTAATTGTATGATAGTCAAAGGTTAACAAAATCAAAATTTGCAGGTATCGTACTTCGAACTAATGTCAAAACACGACATTTAGACAGAAATTTTGTTACGAACCATTGTTCGGATAATTCCAAACAAGTTAGAACAGTATATGTGTATATAAAAATAATGATAAAACAGCTGTGTCATAAAATTAAACAGACGTAACAAGTACTCCCCCGTCCCACTTTGATAATCCCATTTCTTTTTTCACACAGTTTAAAAAAAAGTAGTTAACTTTTTTGAAAAAGTAAATTTAGATTGTTATTTTCTTAAAATACCCTCACATTATATATGGTACAACTTTATGGGAACTTGAATTGATGGTAAAAAAAGAATCAACTCTCATTAAATGAGGTAGGTTTATAGTCACAATAACTTATACTCCCTCCCTTTTTTTATAACTGAAGTTTAAGAAATTTGCTCTTAAGTACTTTTATCTGTCGTTGTATTATCCCCATGCATCATTAATTATTTTTTCACAATTTTATCCTTTTATCTCTCTTTTCATAATTGGTGAGAGTTGGTTTGCATTGCTTTTGGCCTAGTAAAACAGCACCATTTAATACTCTAGTGAGAGAAAACATGGGTGAATTGGATAATTAATGAGGGTACAAAAGGAAAGTAGTGTATAGATTTAAACAATAAAAAACTTTTCTTAATTGGTGTGCAAAACCTTAAACGTCAGTTATAAAAAAAGGGAGGGAGTATTGAATAAGGGTATTTTAGAAAAATTAAAATATAATTACATTATTTAATTAGAAAGTGAACTACAATTTGGGACAGACGAAAAAAGAAAACGGAACTATCAAAGTGGGACGGAGGGAGTAGTTTTTTACGCACAACGCCTGAGAGAGAAAAAAAAAAAAAGGAAAGAAAAATCGAAGGAAGGCAAATCTTGACATCTAGTTTAAGCACTTTGCTGTTGATGATTTGCTTATGATCAAAATGAATAGTGTATACCGACGCTAGTCATCCTCTCTGACAAACCTTTTTGTTGAAGGAAGGAAATAAAACACAAAAAAAAAAAGAGAGAAAAATCGGAATTCTATTCTATTCAGATAAAACAAAACAAGTGGAAATAAGACATAATAATTGTTCGAAAAATTCAAACGCGGTGGAATGGAGGCTCGACTCGATCTGAGTGCAATTGCATCCTACCGAACCATCAAAGCAATTATTGTCCATATGAAATTGAGAGATTATCAAAAGCATCCCATCTGGTCCACAGACAAAATCAATTACTGGTAAAGACTTTTTTCCACGCATCCGTATCCATCCATATGGGAGAGGGGCAGGATGGTTACCGTCCCTGTCAGTTAATCGCCAAATCTGATTTGCCCAACAAAATTTGTAAGGTCCAGATTTTAACACGTGTGAGATTCAAAAAATATTATATTAATATTACTCGTTATTATTTTAGTATTATATCATATATAAATAATATTATATTACATGTAAAATACATATAAACTTTCGAAACGATTGTCAGTATAACCGTTCCGGCCCGGGTCCGATCCATATGTACGCGACCCCTCAAGAGACTGTTAAGTTGACCTTTGAGTCATACCTTCAATTTGGCTCTTTCCAGCTTCAACACCAGTCCAAAACACTCTTTTCTTTTTGTGCCAACCTAAGAGACCCGCAAGTAAGCACATGCTTGCATGTGAGAAGACCAATTCGCTGTCTACGTACGTGATTCATCCTCATATATCCTACACTCTCTCTACTTGGCACGTAGTAGTTGGGTTTTGATATTTTTATTATTTTAAAATTATATCACTTTTGTATTTAACACCGAATTTCAATTCTAATTTCAATAATTTTTGAATCATACGATAATATTAGATTTTTCTTTATTTTCTTTTTTTTTTTACAAAGTCTAATTTTCTGTCTTCTTCTTTCTTATCTCTTTTTCTTTTTTTAGTATTAACAAGTGTAAAAAAAAAAAATTTGAGAAAATTCTTTTATTTTTACGTTTTTCTTCGATCTCTACAAGGGCAATATTCTAGTCTGGTCTGGTCTTCTTAGAATATAATGGAAGTCTGTTGGCCTACAAACAAAGCTGGCAGGCAACTTAAAAGAGTACAAGCGTATGAATCATAAACAAATGCCAAAACTCTTTAGCTTTTTAGTCTTGTTAGTTGCTCAAAAGACAGACAAAAGATTGGTTCATCCTGGGTCTCTATATATGTTTTTTTTTTTAATTATTATTAAAAAAATTAATTTATTTCTTTTCATGGCCCCGCAACAATTACACATACTCTCTTCCCTTATATTTTGCACCAAAAACTGCCACAAATTTGGTGGACAAAACTTTCACTTTCAAGGAACGACTTAGTCCATCTAATCATAACCTAAAATTCTATTCTATTCATGCACGCATCACTTCCAAGATCAATTTGGACACATGCATTCAACTGAAAAAAACAGCTTTGATGGAGACTATAATATATATCCCAAGAGAACAGCTAGCGGCCGAAGCACATTTTTATTTTTTGTCCAAGAAAGAAAAATGGTTAAAGCATCCACTGCGTCTATATATATATGTGTGTGTGTGTGTGTGTGTGTGATAGATAACAGCAGCCCACAGGTACTGCAATTCCACCTGGGAAGTGTTTGCCGAGCTCTCATCGCTCAATACTGAGAACTGAGGCCTAGGGCTGGAGCTGAACCAAATAGCTCGACTCGAGCTCGCGAGCTACTTGGTTAGCAGCTCGAGCTCGAGCCCGGTTGACCAAGCTCGAGCTCGAGCTGCTCGTTAGAGCTATCGAGTCGAGCTCAAACTTAGAAATATAATACTCAAGAGCTCGACGAACTCTATCGAGGTTTTTATAATATATATTTTAATTTTTATTATTGTGAAATGTCAATAATATCCTTTATTTAAAATTATATATAAAATATTAATTTTTATTACTTGAGCTTGATTAGGCTTGATTGAACTCGAATAAGCTCGATTGAGATTGATTTGAATTAATTACATTTAATTAAACTCGAACTCAAGTTCGAGCTCGAACTTAGTTATTTTGCCTCGAGTCGAGCTCGAGTAGTGGACTCAACTCGACAGCACCCCTACTGAGCCCCATATATATATATATATATATATATATATATATATATATATATATATATATATATATATATATATATATATATAATCAGGAAATACCTTTAGTTTCTTTCTTTCACTTTTAAACAAACAAAATCAGGGTTAGGTGGCTAATTGAGCTCGCTTAACTATGTGCAAATGCATGCAGCTGGGTAGATATGATGGCCATCTCATTTTTGTCTAAAGAAAAGATGATCCCTCATCACTGAGGGACTTTGGTCGTAAAATCCAAAAGGGCTTCCATTAATTAATAACGTGCTCTTTTTTTTTTTTTTTGCTTCTTTCAACTCTTAAGTACATGTGGGTAAGCATATATTTCAAGCAGCTGAACATGCCAGCATACAGTAGTACTGCTGTTTTTAATTCCATTAGTCTTTAGTTAGTATCTCTTAGGCGCTTTCCTTGAAAGTGACTCTAGAAATTACAACTGATTCCTACTTTTAAGAACCTGCCTGAAAAGTGCCGACGGAACCTAATCCTATCTAATCACTCTGAAGTAAAAACGAATTAGCAAAAGATTTTATTCAAGTAAACGTATCTGATAGATATTAAAAAAAAAAACAGTTCATTAAATCCAGAATTATATATATACATATATGTGCGTATTATTGCTAATAAACAAGCACCTTCCATATGTAAAATCCCTCAATATGACTATAACTTATTTTGCAAAAAATAATGCTGAATTTAATGAGTAAATCTTGTATATACTGACAGTGTATATACTATCATGCATAGTTGGACGCATGACATATGAAAAAAATTTAAACTTCAAATTTAAATTAAGATGAGCTGTTCTGCATCGAACGGTGATGGTGCATGCACTGTCAGTATATAAAATATTAATCCAAATTTAACCAAATCCCTTCTTTTTCTCTTAACCTTTTCTCTCACAATGATATTCTGTAAAAATAACCATAACTAATTTCCTACAGAATTAGTTTTAAACTTACTACCAATACAATTGTCCATGACCATTGTAGCTATCAAGATAACTGTAATATCATAGAAAAAAATAGTTTTTTTTAAGAAGTCATAGAAAGAATAGTAAAAAAAGATCAAAATGTTTTTAAATTGTAAAAAGTTCTATAAAAATAATTTATTTCTACATTGTTACAAATGTGTAGGGTCGAACTTTTCGTTGGGTTGTTATCACTTGCAGGGCTTGTTTCCTAGCCCAAACCAGACTATAGGCCCAATAATTCAACCGAATGTGACTCCCTTCACTTTGGAAATAAAAAACTCCTGCCCCACATTTCCTCTAAACCCTAGAATGCCCCATATTAGCTTCAGCTAGGCCCAATGGTATGAATTCTTATTTCTGTTAAACAAGCAGTAACCGCCAAATCAACCGGTCCCATCAAAGATTGGCCCACAATTTGGCTAATTCTGTTTACAATATTGAACCAAAATTATCTTCCTCTAATATTTAAATTGAAAAAAGAAAATTATCCATCCATAAACATCATCACTTACTAGCGTAAACAAACTATTAGAGTCCTGGAGAAGGTTACATCTGTTTCACCTTCCTAGGCTTCTGAAAGATCGTCTGTTCCCTCCTCTGTCTTCAATCATTCTCTGATCATCAGCAAAAAGGTTATACAATTTAAGATTGATATTTTCTGGGGAATTTCTTGCTTATTTTCATATTTTGAATATCTGTCTTTTCTGATTTTTCGCGTCCTTTTCCTTGAATTATCCGTATATGTACCCTTACAAACCTTATATAGCAACCCTTTGCTCTGCCTCTTATGTTTTCCCTCTGCTTTCTCTCGTCTGGGTTTCTATACTTTCTGATCTGGGAGGTTTTGGGTGTTTTTGGTTTTGGTCGAGAACTGAATCTTTTGAAAAGGGCTTAACGACTTTCAGGATTAAACTGATTTTTACTGACTGTTACTGTTACTGTTACATTTCTGAGTAGAAAACGAAATAGGACTGTAGGAGTTGCGTAATTGGGTGATGGCTCGATTGATTCTGCCTTGCAAGACTCCAACTTTGTCAAAGACTTGTTTCTTGGGTTTGGTATCCTCTACTCCTGTGATTACTCAATCCCTTTTGGCTCCTTATACTTTTGCTTTTGTTCTTATGACCTTTTTGGGCTCATTTTCAAGGCAATCTGGTAAAAAATGAAGAACTTTGAGCGTAAAAATTTCATTTCTGCATTGCTTTTAAATCGATATTATTGTTGCCTTATCTAAATTGGGATGTTGCTTTTTTTTTTTTTTTTTTTTGCCTTTCAAGTTTCATAACTGTGTGTGTATATTATTGGCTTTCACAAATTTATTGCCTTTGCAATTCTTGAGCTTTATTCTCGTGGAGTAAATGGATGTGTTGCTTACTCGAAGTAAATCTCCTGCTTTGCATTGCAATTGCTTCTCACAATGTTTCTTTTTGCGTTTTGGAAGTTATATGCATGGATTTGCTGTATCCACCGCGTAATGAACTTCTTTGCTATAACTTATTGCAGTTCCAGGTGACTCGTCGTGTTGCTTGTCGGCATTCTTTCAATGATATCTTAAAGCATAGGTGGATTGTAGGTTTTGAGGTATGTTTGTTTACTTCTGTTTTTTGCTAGCTCTTACACGTATCCTTCACTAAAGTCATGGGAATCTTGATACGAGTTCTCTGATACTCTTAATTTGTGATACACTAGGCTACTCAGCGGAGGAATTATAGGGTTCCATCTTATACGTTATCTGTAAGCAGTTACAGTCTGTATCTGATTTATCCGAACACTAATGATGATAGTTACCTTTTGTGGTCCTCTATATTTAATAATTATGGGCTTTTAATCTCCCTATAGGGTGCTAAGAAATTCAACCAGAGGTTAATTTGCTCAGTCGCAACAGAACCAGTACCGAAGCAAGTTGAGGAGCCTAGTATGGAAACACCAAAAGAAATTTTCCTCAAAGATTACAAGCAGCCTGACTTCTATTTTGATACGGTAAATTTATAGATTTGTGAAGCCTAGATCATAGATACTCTGAAACTTTGAACTAATGGAATTAATTCTCAGGTGGATTTGAAATTTTCCCTGGGAGAGGAGAAAACAATCGTATCTTCCAAAATAAGTGTCTACCCCAGAGTTGAAGGTAATCATTTTCACTTGTTGGACAACAGCAAATGCATCT
Source organism: Coffea arabica (assembly GCF_036785885.1). NCBI lineage: Eukaryota > Viridiplantae > Streptophyta > Magnoliopsida > Gentianales > Rubiaceae > Coffea > Coffea arabica. The sequence goes on along the minus strand of NC_092325.1, from coordinate 44,572,301 downwards.
GTCTATGGTTGTTTTTTTTTCCCAGAACACAGAAGAATTGGCTTTTTATTTTGGTGGTAAATATATCATGTAGAGCAAAAGCATCTGTTTTCTCAGAGTTCTGTCTGGAATTTTAATTACGAAGCTCTTGTAGATATGGTTTTTGTTGACTGGTGAATTCTATAAGCAGGTGGTTCTTCCCCATTGGTCTTAGACGGACAAGATCTCAAGTTGATTTCAGTAACTATAGATGGCAAGGCTTTGAAGGTCTGCATTGACATCCAAGACTTTACTGATTGACATGTTTGTTGCTGAAGTTGGCATAATTTGCTGGTTGACAGTTAGTTGTTTTTTCTGTTTATGGAATTTTTGTATGTTTTGAGTGCATTCTCTTTTTGATCCATAAAGTGTGAAACAGATCTCTTAGAATGAGATGAATCTTGGACTTTAAATTGTGTAATAATGCTTTTGAACTTGCTTTCTGATCAAGCAATTAAAGAGTTTCAGGAGGAAGAATATTGCTTGAACCCACGCCACCTGACTCTTGTATCACCTCCCAGTGGCAGATTCACATTGGAAATCGTTACTGAAATACTGCCTCAGAAGAACACTTCCCTTGAGGTCAAAACAATTCTCTCTTATATTACTTTGGTAGAATGGGATTCTGGCATCGCTGTGCATACCTAGTGTATTCTTATGTGCACTTGTCATTCATCTCATCATGTCTGATCCTGGTGATATGTATGTAGGGGCTGTATAAGTCATCTAGTAACTTTTGCACACAATGTGAAGCTGAAGGTTTCCGAAAAATTACATTCTATCAGGTAATGTATTTGTTTAGCATCACTTTAACTTTGCATTTGCTATCTTTCGACACCTACTGATGATTTTGCTCTCTGTTTTAGGATCGTCCTGACATAATGGCAGAGTACACTTGTCGTATTGAAGCTGACAAGTCCTTATACCCTGTTTTGTTGTCTAATGGAAATCTCATCGAGCAAGGAGACCTACAGGTATAGTTCTTCAATAGCAAGAATGTGTTTGGATAGAATATTATTTTAAAAGGTTTTCAGAATAATACTGTAACACTTTTGTGATGTAATGTATTTGAGATAAAAAGATGACTCGAAAATGTGTTTATGATGCAACGGAAGCAAATTTTCTACCAAATGGAGTTGTTCGAAGGTTAAGCATCATTGTTGCTGCTGCAGGGGGGCAGGCATTATGCTGTATGGGAGGATCCCTTTAAGAAACCATGTTATCTGTTCGCACTAGTTGCTGGACAGTTGGAGAGCAGAGATGATACTTTTATTACTCGATCAGGGCGTAAGGTCTTACTTAAAATCTGGACCCCAGCACAGGATCTGCCCAAGACAGCCCATGCCATGTATTCTCTGAAAGCTGCTATGAAATGGGATGAAGATGTAAGATTTCCTTTTGGACGGCTTTTCTGATGTTTTCATTTGGCCTAAATGGTTCAAGCTCTACTAACTCTTCCATCTTTGCTTTTTAAAGGTCTTTGGGCTTGAGTATGACCTGGATCTCTTCAATGTTGTTGCTGTTCCAGATTTTAACATGTTAGTTGCTCTTCCTTTGATTTTGCAGAATTGTTATTATACATCTGCCTTCAAATTCACTAACAACTTTTTTCGACTTTTACTCTCAGGGGTGCCATGGAAAATAAGAGTTTGAATGTAAGCTTCCTGAAATTTTGCCACTTTTTGAATGGGGGATTCTTTGCTAAAATTTTATGAGTTCTATTTTCTGGAAATGGGCTCTGAAATTTTTTCCCCCACCGTTGCAGATTTTCAATTCCAAGCTTGTCTTGGCATCTCCGGAAACTGCAAGTGATGGAGACTATGCCGCAATTTTGGGTGTGATTGGGCATGAGGTATTTGATCATTAGTCCTTTGAAGTTGGTAAATTCTTCATAGTTTCAAAGTACTAGACTTCTGATTGGTGTCATCCTTGGTGCAGTATTTTCACAACTGGACAGGCAACAGGTAAGCCTATTCCTCCACATTGCACTTGACAATTTTTTACTGGCTGTTGTATAAGGACTTTTATTCATATTCTTGCATGTCAGGACTTGTTATTTAATTGATTAGGCTTGTACTAAAATTTTATGCAACTTGAACTTAAATTTTCGAAAAACACTAAGAGGGAGGTTCGCTACTGTGCTAATTGCAGAGTGACATGTCGTGACTGGTTCCAGCTTAGTTTGAAAGAAGGGCTCACTGTCTTCCGTGATCAGGTTGGTGCATACTTCTTTTTCCTAGAGGCTGTGGTTATCATAAAATTTACTTTTGGCTTAGCTCCTAATCGTGGATGCCAATGGACAGGAATTTTCATCTGATATGGGCAGCCGTACTGTGAAGAGAATAGCTGATGTTTCGAAGCTTCGAATTTATCAATATCCTCAGGTTTATGAAGTTGTCTATGTTGCCTATGACATGAGTTGCAGATCTTAATTTTCTAAATCTTGGCTTAGTTCATCATGAACCATCAATTTGATAGAAGAAAATCATGTTATTCCAAATAGATCATGGTTCAGCTTGTTGTGACTAACTATTATTTGTCATAATCATCTAGGATGCTGGTCCCATGGCTCATCCCGTTCGACCTCACTCTTATATCAAGGTCTTGATTCTCCTCTTTCTTCTGATAGTCACTCTCATGGATAGACTTCTTTCAAAGCTTTTGCATCAATAGTTTCGTCTGTCTTTGCTCAGAGTTCTTTTTTCCTCCTTGACAGATGGACAACTTCTATACAGGCAAGCTCTTGGTTCATTGAATTTAGTGAATGATGGCTTCATATATGTTTTAGCAATTTGAACATTGAAACTTGCCTCTGACTTGAATATACAATGTTTTGGCTATTACATCTCCTGATATGGTGGATATGATTGTTGATTTTCAACTTGCAGTAACGGTAAGGCATAGCATTTGCATCGTGTTAATTTTCTTCTCTGCCGTGTGTGAACTTCTGCAACTGATTTTTCATCTGTTCATTTTTGTTTAAATCCTCTGCAGGTGTATGAAAAGGTATCTCTCTCTGTCTCTCTTCTTCTCTCACACTCTCTCTCCCTTTCTTTCTTCATCTCTCTCTGCTGGATGTTACTTGTCTCGGCTTTGGTTCATTTGCAATCCTGTTGATCAGGGAGCTGAAGTTGTGAGGATGTACAAAACCCTTTTGGGGAAGGAAGGATTTAGAAAAGTAAGAATGCATTTGAGCTTGACTACCTACATTTAATTAACTTGAGATGCTTACTACAGTTCAACATATGCTTAGAAAATTTGTTACTCTTCACACAGGGAATGGATCTCTATTTCAAGAGGCATGATGGTCAAGCTGTTACTTGTGAAGAATTTTTTGCAGCCATGAGAGATGCAAATGGTGCTGATTTTTCCAACTTTTTGCTGTGGTAAGTTGTGGAGTTGCCTTATCCAAAAATTTAACCAAAAAAATTATCTGCATTTTGTTATGCTTTTGGGTGCTTGAGCCCTTACAAAGAAGAAAAATGCAGGTACTCTCAAGCTGGAACTCCTTCTTTGAAGGTTGCCTCTGCATACAATCCTGAAGCTCGTACTTATTCTTTGAAGTTTAGGTACAACTCCTAGAGTTGCTGGTTTATAGAGTTATAGCCATCAAGTCTTAGTGAAAATTTCTGCAAAATTATCTAACTTGTCATAATAACATGGATGCCTTTTGTATTTTCCAGCCAGGAGGTTCCCCCAACCCCAGGGCAGCCAGTGAAAGAACCTATGTTTATTCCTGTTGCCATAGGTCTGCTTGACTCAACTGGCAAGGACATAGCTCTGTCTTCTGTGTATCATGATGGAAAGTTGGAGCAACTTGGTAGCAATAGTCAACCAGTCTATACTACCATTCTCAGAGTAACAAAGGTCAGATTGAAATCCTAATGTTGATTCACTTGTGTTCTGAGTCATCTTCTTTGAACTGCCTTATCTTTGTTATGTAAAGATTCAGTTTGAAAGCTCAAATTTACAAGATTCAGTTGGATCTTGTCATTGTGTGGTGGAAATGAGAAATAAAGATGCTTGATTTTCTTGAAGAACATAATATATAAGCCACTTCCATCGACAGCACCAAATTTACTCAAATATAAACTAGGTTCTTAACGTTCATCCTTTTTTGAGAACCAAATTGCTGCTGAATTCTGCCGTAAAAAATCATATTAGTGCCCATAGTAAAGATGTCTGCTATTTATACAAGAAAAAAATATTTATATTTTTTCTTTATACATAGTAAATATTTTTTTCTTTATACATGTGACACAAATTTTAGATCTGTTTGTGAAGTGTAATACATAAGCCTAACTTGCATAAAGAACTTGCACAAGGAAGATTAATACTTATGCTCATGGCTGAATTTAATTTATTAACCTAGGGCTACAGAGAACTGTCCATTATCTAGGCATAAATAGTTCAGCTTTTAATGCATTTTAAGATGGTTGAAATAAAATGTGTTCATGATGTATAGTTTTTGTTCCTACTGAGCAGAAAGAAGAAGAATTCATTTTCAATGATGTATCTGAGCGGCCGATTCCATCCTTGTTACGAGGTTTTAGCGCTCCTGTGAGGCTTCACTCTGATCTAACCGATAGTGATCTATTCTTCCTCCTTGCTCATGATTCTGATGAGTTCAACCGGTATGTAGACATGAAACTCATGAGCATTTATTCCAATCCAGTCTATTAGCTGATTAAATAAAGAATTGAGATACGTCTCTAAAAGATATTATGTTTCTGTACATTAGTTGGGAAGCCGGGCAGATCTTGGCTAGGAAGCTTATGCTTAGCCTGGTGGGTGATTTCCAGGAGAGTAAGACCTTGGTTCTGAACCCACAATTTGTACAAGGACTCCGAAGCATACTTTGTGATTCAAGCCTGGACAAGGTGTGGGCTTTGGTGCATCTCCATTCATTTGAAGGAATAATAAATGAGAATGGATTTCATTGTTTTAACTTTTAATGCCCGTAATATTCAGGAGTTTATCTCAAAGGCAATAACCCTGCCTGGAGAGGGAGAGATTATGGACATGATGGAAGTTGCTGACCCAGATGCAGTTCATGCTGTTCGAAATTTCATCAGAAAGGAGCTTGCTTCTGCATTAAAAGAAGAGTTCCTCAACACAGTATGGATTTCTAAGCTAGTCGAAAAGTGTCAAGTCTTTTTTCGATTGCGGTTTTTGATTCATTTCTCATTTGGCTTGGGCTCTTTTTCAGGTGAAAAGTAACTGCAGCTCAGAACCATATGAGTTTAACCATCCCAATATGGCTAGGCGTGCCCTCAAAAATACTGCCCTTGGTGTGTTAGTTAGCCTTTTATTTCCTTTCATTCCCCATGTTTCATCTGGATTATATTGTTTCCAGAACTTTGTTTAGCTAATCGCATTTGTTTCCTTTTTTGACAGCATATCTTGGGTCTCTTTCTGATCCAGAAGTTACAGAGCTTTTACTAAATGAATATAGGACTGCTACCAACATGACGGAGCAGATTGCAGCTCTTGTTGCCATTGAACAGAAGCCTGGCGAAATTCGTGATCAAGTTTTGGCTGATTTCTACAACAAATGGCAGCATGACTTTTTGGTATGCCTTCACTGTTTCTTCTTTAATAGGTGTTCTGCTTTTTGTAGGAGTTTCTTCATGTCTCTGATTAAAAATCTTGTTGGTTTCAGCTTTTTAATTGTGCCATGTATCATTTTGGACAAAGGAAGTTTGTATTTTGCATGTTATCATGGTGGGGAAATAGGAAATGTGAATGCTAAATTTGGATGAATTATTAAAAGAAGAAATAGCAATGGCTTAATTACTTTACCATCCCCAACCTTAAAAATATAAATTCCCCATGAAGATTAGTCAACTGTGGAATTCTTGACTTTGTCAAAAAACAAAAACTGATATTATGACACCATTACCCTTTTGTTGCGGAAACTGTATGTATTGTTAGTACCGTGTTATTTATCCTTATTGTTTGACTTAAAGTCTAATAAATTGAACAAAATATGTACGAAAATGAACATTGCTTTTGTAGGATAAATTTTAAGGATAATAAATTAAATGTCAACTTTTTTTTGCTTTTATCAATTTGATATTTTTGTATTGTAGATACTATAGAGAAAATGATGTCTTTTAGCAATGAAAGGGGAAATGTTATCTTTTAGCAATAAAATGGAAAATTTTATCTCGTAAATAAGAGGGCAATAATGTCATTGCACTCACAGTGTTTGCCGGAGCTAAGGTTTCTAACTTTTCTACCCCCAAAGTTCAGGGGCAAAGTGTAATTAACCAAATAACCAATTTAGTTAACCAGTAATATTCTGGTATCCAAGTTAACTGGAGAAATTGGTCTTGCGCAGCTGACTCTTACTCTGGGGTAAGGTTTTGATAGGCGAAATTTGGGATATTGTCCTAAATTGATCTTGTGTCTTTGTGATTAAATCACTTCACACTCGCTGTGTGATTAATGAAGTTTTTGAGTATTACTTCTCTGTAAGAAGAATAGGGAGAATGAAAACCTTTTTCAGGTTCTTTTGAAGATTGCTCTAATCTATTTTTCTCCAGGTTGTAAACAAGTGGTTTGCACTTCAAGCCGTATCAGATATTCCTGGGAATGTTGAAAATGTCAAGAAGCTTCTAGCACATCCTGCCTTTGATTTGCGCAATCCAAACAAGGTTTTATTACGCTTAATGTCAAATTTCACTTGGTAATTCCCATCATGTTAGTGCTCAGTCTTGATATGTTCTGCAGGTATATTCATTAATTGGAGGATTTTGTGGATCACGAGTCAACTTCCATGCAAAAGATGGATCAGGATACAAATTCTTGGGGGAAATCGTAGTGCAGCTTGACAAATTGAATCCTCAGGTTCATTCAAGAAATTTCTTCAAGACTATACTATATTATGAATTTGGTCATTTTAATCTCATACGAACATTTCCTCGTGAATTGAATTGCAGGTGGCTTCTCGAATGGTGTCAGCCTTCTCAAGGTGGAAGCGTTATGATGAAACTCGGCAAAATCTTGCCAAGGTAACTACTACACACTCAAATTTGTCTGGACATGATGGCATTTTTTACTGTCAGTTACTCAATGCTGCTGCTGCTGCTGAAAAGATACTTTTCTCTGTGAAAAGCGGTTACTTTTTTAACGAAATAGTTAACATCATCATCATCATCAGCGTTCTTCTTGGCTAGTCAAAGCATTGAGAAAACCCTTGCGGATTCTTGCAGGCACAGCTCGAGATGATCTTGTCCTCCAATGGGCTTTCAGAGAATGTGTATGAGATCGCATCAAAGAGCTTAGCAGCATAAGCTTATCCTGCTTACCAGCCAGGTGGTCGAGATTCCCATAAGAGAGAGCTTGCTTGTTTTCACTAAAGACAACTGCCTTAGCATGTCCAGAGAAACCTGTTTCAGAAAGGGGAAAAATAAAAATGAAAATTGTTTACTATAATAAAGTTTTTAAGTGTTATTTTGCGGATTTCCAGTTTTAGATTTGTTTTCCTCTTCCACCTTTGGAGTGAAAATTTTCTATGGCAACTAACTCCAGTCTATCATCAGTTCTTCACATGAAACACAGCTCATCTGGTTGTGTAATGTAATGCGTGGGGCAGACGCCGTGACAAAGGTTCAAAAGCATCAAAGCAAGAACCTTTCTTTCACAGGATTCCTGCTTAGTCTGTTGGTCGTGACATTCACAAGTCAAGAATGACTTGCAATAAAAATGCGACTGCTCTCGTTCCCCTGTTTCTTTACTTTCTTGGATTTTTAATTTTGTCCCAAGGATCTTGCAGGGAATCTGATGAACATAAATTCTTCATCATGGAGAACGAATCATACGTTCCTATCAAATCAAGGAATTCAAGTAATTTGACAGCAGATATCGATAATTTAATTCAGTCGCAATCTAAAGTCAAGTTATGATATCAATGAGGAATGCAGAATGCTGCTCGTACCAATCCAACGACGCGTCTTTTCCTTCTTCTCCGTTTTCCGTTTGGTCTAGAAGACAGTTTATTGAATGACAGCAACCTCTCCCCCCCCCCCAATTCACCAACTCAAATTCCATCCCGCTGTGGAAGGCTGGAAAAAGATACAGAATGAAAACGCACCATACCATACCATACCTTCTGCTGCTTGTGGGTTGGTCCAGTCAACAAAGAGGACTCCTTCTCATCCCTGTTTTGATTGATCTTATTAGTTTATATCTCTACATTAGTTGTGGCAAATCATTATTTATAGACTCGACTTAAGCCTACACTTTTCACGCCACCCAAAAAAAAAAAAAAAACCAAAAAAGATAAGAGATTTCTTTATATGGATTGCAATTTTTCTCTCTAGAAAATTTTTACATTTTTTGTGAATTCATTTTCTGGTCATCTTCTTACCTCACGCACATACATGCAGTATTAAACCAATCGTTATAATATATTTTTCTATAAACTCCAGAAAATAGCAATCCGAGAAAATGTAGAGCAACTTACCAACCTCCTCGTTTCTTTAGGACATTGATGATTTTGGGTTATTATGTTGCTATTTACATTTTATTGAGTTAACCGGACCAGATGATTGATGGCGTTTTCATATTCTTTTTGTTAAATTTTCAGCTGTCTTTTTAAATCTTTAAATAAATAATTAATGACGTGTATTCGCACAAGGCCGCCGCAGAATCTTGTCTATATCAGATCCAATCCATTAGATCTGGGGGGATAAGTACGTCAGATACACGGCCAACTTTTCCGTTTTATCATTCGCTTCACCATATCTTTTCCGTCATTATTACCTCAAGGCCACCGAAGGCGTAGTTGACAAAAAGGGCTGAACCTAAACCTATTGATTCTCTTTAGTTTTGATAACATAATTATTATTATTATTACTTCTTGACAACGGGATTTGATTTGATTTGATTCGAGCCGTTAATTAATTGTACCTTATAATTAATTACTTTTGTAATCGCAATAGATAACTCACTTTTTGATTTTAGAAATTTATATATATATTTATTTAGAAATATCGTGATTTAGAATAAATAAAGAAGACGCATATAGCTAGCTCGTACTATAGAGCCTACCAGACGGGGGGGGGGGGGGGTAAATAATGTGCAGCCAATTATGCACCGAAAAAGTCTTATGTTTTTCTAAATATGCACTTGGACCATGTTTCGGTGGACCCAAACGTCGGAGTTGCTGCTTTTACTCACTTTCCCTCGTACTAGTGGTATCATTAGCCTTTTTAACTTCATGTGAAAGTTTAATCATAGAGCAAATCTTTATCAGACCTGGTATGGACTGCGGGACTGAAGTGAAAAACATGCGTTAAAGTGCAAAAGATAGAAAGGTTTACCACAATAGCTTGGAAAAAAAGGTCCCTTTTTTTCATAAAAGACACAACGGAATATATGTTTCTCTCTCATTTCTCTCTGTCCAATGACATGAGCGGATATGTTATTATAGTGATTTCGGTCGTAGGCAAATCCATGAAGTTATCCAACACCGCTCTGTTTTATCGTGCGAGTCTAGCGTTGGAGTGCAGTTAAAAGATGGCAAAAACACACTTTTTGAGGCTTAATTTTCACAATCACCCCGCCTTTGGGCTGCATTAAAACTTGGTGGGGTGAGAGACAAGGGTTCAAACCTAACCTTGCCTCCCATCAATTTGTCACAATTTAAATGTGACATTGTTTAAAAAAATCCAGACAGGTGCGTATTGCACCCGTTTGATTCGATAATGATTCAGTCCTCTCCCGATTACCCTAAAACCTCTTCAGATCCTCCCTCTCCCCATAGTATAAGACGCTATCGTATCGACAAAAAAAAAAAGGCTTAATTTTCACATAAATTTTATTAAGTGGGACTTTCGTGAAAGTTTACAAAATTCACAGTTACGTTTTATGAATTTTTATCATAACTAATGCAAAATAGGTTTAGGTTATTACAATTTTAATGTTTTGGAATTGTAAAGTCTATTATGACACAGGTTGCCACGTGTTAACAAGTTTAAGAGAGCATTGAGCTACAACATGCCCCTAATGTGTTATTGTATGAGACATAATCATATCAAAAAAAGTCTTTTAAATAGTTTTTGTCCTGCGACAATAATAGAAAGAAAAGTCACGTATTTTAGACTTTTAGTAAAATAAAAGCACAATATAGTGCACATTTGTACTAATAGTCTAATAAAGTTGATATTTCAGGAATTAGTCTAATAAAGTCTCTTGTTAGGATAGAAATTTTAGGACAGAAATTTTTAAAAAGTTTTTTTTAAAAAAAAAAGTTTTAAATCTTACCACTCTTTTGTTAGGATAGAAATTTTAAAAAAGTTATTTTCCAGTCAAATAATAAAATTATCAGTAAATCTTATATACATTGATAGTATATATACTATTATGATTGGATATAAGGCACATATATAAAATTTGAGTTTTAAGTATCATGTATTTAATGATAAAAATGTATATAGTGTCAGTGTATGAAAAATTAATCCATAAAATCAATACCATGAAATTTAGCAAAGTTAAAAAAAAAAAAGTAGTAATGATGAAAATCCGCTACTTAAGTTATTCTAAGTAGAAAAAGAACAAAACAGAAAGCCAGAGAAATGGGGGTAAATATTGAAAGGAGAGCCAACCGTGCAAGTTAGTTTAAAGTGGCGGGTAAAGGGGGAGAATTTTCCGGGTGGGTCCCCAGACGAAAAAAAATTAAAGGGGGCCAGGGTGGGAATTAGAGTAGAGCACGAAACCCATTTCGAAGTGGATGCCCACACGTGCGCTTGCGTTTGACAAAGCAACCTGCGAAGCTTTCTCGGCAAAAGGCCCGCAGCCCGCATCTACTGCTAAACTAATAAAGTAGTAATTACTACTTATTACTTTTACTGCCAATAAACAAATGCTGTTGTAATGGTCCACAAATTATGCCCATGGACCAAACTACCCCATCTTCATCCACCTCTCTCTTCTTTTTATAGATTATCAAAAAATATATCCCAAATCCCTGAAAAAAGGGTCCTAACCCACTTCAATCTTTTTCCTTGAGCAAGAGATTAATCGGCAAGTTTATCTTGTTTGTCTAGTATATTATGGTAGGAGAAAAACATGGCGAAAAAATGACAAAGGCAAAAAATGGTTAGGTTAGGTGAGCAACAAGTAAATGAAATTATGATTATATTTTTAAAAAAATTGATAAAATTTAAGAGTTGTACGTCGTCACATTTATAGGGATTATGGTGCAAAACTATCCAACTCTTCATGGAATAGGATGATAATTATTCTGATTTATCAAAGTAGTTGAGTAGTCAGTAAACTCAATAATTAATTTAGAATTTTTTTTGCACCCATATAACAACATTTACTCAATTTTCTAAAACTGGAAAGTTTGGCCAATTTACAATGTCCATGAAATCAAGATTTACCATTTTACTACTAGTATAACTTATTTGAATCTACCATTTCAAATTCAACCAAACACCCTTTCCATATTTGTCACATGAATTTACACACACAAAGTAATGAACTCCAATCCCAATAAATTCATACGCCTAAATCCTCATGTATTGCAATAAAAGAGAAAATCCAATTTGGTGTGACTGTGTGAACCTTGAAACCAAAATGGCAAAGCCATTGAATGCCTCGTGTAAAATTCAGGTGCACCCCCATTAAAACCCCAGCATCCAGCATTCCCTCCCTCTAAGGCCATTCTCGTCATTTCACCTCCTCCCCTCAATTAAAAAATTAACCACGGCCCCCCCGGCCCCCTCCCCAATTAAAGGGACATACCTAAGCCCCCTCCAATAATAACAAAAGCATAATTACGAAAAATCAATTACCAAGTCATTGCCGTGTTTGACCTCCAGAGCTTCGTCAGTTACAATCCATACATACACAGAAGTGTACGTATAGGTAGAAAGAGAAACACAAAATATTTAATTGCATAAATATGTATATGTATATGTGATCTGCTGCATTCTTCTGCTATCATCAATTTATGGCTGTTTAATCTTGTCTAGTTTTTTGAAAATTTCCCATCTTTTTATGTATTTTTAATATTTGGAGAGAACGTTCGATTGGATTTGATCAGTGAATTTGAGCTGATATTTCTTCTGACTGAATTGGAGTGAAGATATGCGACGAGTGAACGGAATAGGAGGCGAGAGGAGGGCCGGAGAAGTTAATAATACTCTCGAGACAATAAACGCAGCTGCAAATGCGATCGCGGCGGCGGAGAATCGTGTGCCTCAAGTTGGTGTTCAGGTAAACTGAAAAGAAAGCAAAGTTTTATTTCTTTTGGTTTCAGTGTTTTGATATTTTATTGGATACTGTGTCATTCTGTGGTTGAATATTAGTTAATGGAGCTTTTTTTTTTTTTTTTTGTTCGTTGATGGTTTAGAGTTAAGATCTAGTGATTAAGAGGTTTAATTTTGAATTTTAGTGAATGATTGAATTTTGAGTATTATTTTTGTGAATCTTTGATTGATATTTTATATCTGATTTAAAGTTGATTCTGCTTTTTATTCAGCTTCATGCTTAAATGTCTCAGTATTTTCTGATAGCCAATTTCATGTTTGAATTTTGGATGTGGAAATTTTACTCGTAGCGAACAGTTTTTCTGAGTTAGATATGTAAAAAACTGAAGCTTTTTTGTGTGGTTGACAGCGATTTATTATAATTGTCGGAGAAAGTTAATAACATGTTCTGTTTTGCTGGAAAATTTCAGTTCTGATGCTATTTCTAAGAGTAGTTATATACTATAACGCCTTACATCAACTGATTTTGAGGTAATAATGCTTTAATATTCCACAAGTCCAGTATTTTGGGAGCCAATTCGTTCTTGAGTTTCTAAGAGCTTAGAAGGAATTTTGATCAGTTTGGTGTCTTCCGGATATTGAGGGAATGAGAAGATATGGGAATCGAGTGGATTATCCTGTCGGTAAGTGAAAGTGAGGTAGATTGTGTAATCATAACTTATGGCTTTTGACTTTAGAAGTTAACTGTATAAACTTACCATTACCGAACACTAGTTAGATATTGTTTACTCTGCTGTGGAGAAACAAACTTCTAAATTGATAAATTCGTGTTGTTGTTATGGTTGTTTTATTGCACTTTATGGCGTTTATTGTCAGAGTAGAATTTACTATAGCTTTTTAAATTTCCTCCCTGTTGAATTGGAGTTCTTGACTTGGGTTTACCAACTGAATGTGAAAGACTCTGCAACTAACAAAGGTTAGCTTTGGAGTAGAAGAGCATTGCTGTCCACCCTGCAGCTGTACTTGTCAGAGAAGTTAAAAGGCTCAACTTTTTGCTGATCTTTTTATCGCCTACTTGTTTTGCCAACTTCACAAATTAATTATTTTGCTTTATTTCATGATATATTTTCTGTTGCGTCATCAAGTGTACGTGTGATTGTGCGTTCTGTAGGCATTAGAGGAGTTATGACAGTTGTTCTATCTGTGGGAAAAGAGACAAAGCTACCCACCTGAGAGAAAAATGTATAGTTGCTTGTATATACAGCAGAGGTATATTGGGACAGTTCTTGACTTTAAGAATGAAGTGAACTTTTTCTTCGGAAACGTGACTAATCTATGTTAAGACTGATGGTTTAGGAATGGTGAAGAACGCATTCCACGTGAGTGATATTTTGAGAGTCATGACGTGGAAAATGACGTTGGGTATTTGACGGATGCTAATCTCTGATGGGACAGTAAGTACTAGGTTTGCATGTGGTGGTGCTTGGCTGGGATTTCACTTCGATGCTCCAAAACTATAACTGAATGACTGAGAAGACCAGAGGAGGTACAATCTTGGCTCTCCAGTCTCAATCCAGTAGGATGATGTTTGATGACTGTATGTTATGAGATAGTACGATAGATCCTCAGTGGATTGTATCGATGAATCCTTATTGATTGATGGTTTAAACATGCCCTTGGCTTTGCCATTATGCCCTTATGATGCTTCTCATGTATAGCAGGAGGAGAGAACCATTGCGCTTGGCTGTGCCATATTGTCAGCCATGTGTAGATATTAACTCCTGTTGGAGAGGAAGAAAAGAGGCGTACGAATTGTGTTCTAGTGCACGGTCATTAATTGCAATCCCTTTCTTGGCAGTAACTATAATTAGAATTTAAACTTTGGGGTCAATGGGGCCTTCAAGCATCCCGATTGCCTTTACTCCTGCTGAGATTTGACTAATTTGATGAATTTTTAATTTGTGCAAATTAGTGCATTGTGTGGGATCTCTTTTCTTTCCATTTGGGGCATATTTTGAGGTATATTTTGAATGTAGACATATTCAAGTGGTGCTATAAAGTTGTTCTGATGAGTATTTTCCCTATAAAACTTTAGCTGGATAATGCACGTTATTCTAAAATGGTAGCATTTGCGTTATATGGGATTGACGTCCATCCATCTGAACGTGCAGACTTATGTGCTATTGAGAGCATCAATTCAGTGTGGCAGCAATAGCACATGGACTTAGTAGAATAATTAATAATGAAGTGTGAAGAATTGTCTATAGCAAGTAGCAACCTGATTTTGTGATTGTTGCTAACTCCGGCAAATATTTGACTAAGAGTGCCAGTTAGGGATGGATTTTGATTATTAAAGTTGATTGTTCGCTCTCATGTTTGGGGATATTCTTGACAATTGCGTCATCTTCTTTTGTTGATGGCCTTGAAAATTGTTGCTACTGTGACTGTTTGATTTTAGAATTTGAAGCAAAAATTAGACTGCTCTTGATGTTCCATTTTGCCAAGTTGATTTTTTCAATTGTTGTTTCAGTGAGTATTATTTTTCACTTTATTATGGATAGAGGTTCTTTGTTGAACATTGCCTCACTACCCTATTTAGCTAGCAACATGAAAATTAAAGTGTCTGCTAAATTTGTTGATATCAGATTTTCACATGAAAAAAAAAACATAGTTCCTTTCACTTGCTTTTTTGGGTCTAGCAAAGGACCTCCTAAGGTTTGTGGGGTGGAAAGCAACTATGTTTTTCCCAGAGAAGAAGCTGGTGGATTACAGGACCTCCTGGGCAGTTTTGATGTAGCTTCAGATTTTTGATCATTCAGTTCCTTGGAACAAATTTTGAGTTCAAATTTGTTTGTCATTATTAAGTTTTTATTGCCCATTCCGCCTTTTCTCATTGCGCCCTTTAGATTAGTCTACAATACTACAGGGTTTTAGATTTATTTGGCCCAAAATTTGAGTGCGAAACATTGGTATTTGTATCTATTCGTTTTTGTGCCTGAGTCCCCAGAATCTCATTTGATGGTTATTGCTGAATATTGAATTTTTTTTCAGTTAGCTGTTTGATTCTGTGCCTGGGTCTCCTGGACCAAGTTTGATGGTGAATTACTGAATATTCAATTTGTTTCACTTTACAAAATCCTATTTCTGTGTCAAATTCAGAATTGCGCATTTTTCTTTGGGTACATGCAAAAGACATTTTATTACGCTTTGGGCAAAAATTACTATTATATCATTGCAATCTCCTGTCATGTGCAGAAAAGAAGATGGGCTAGCTGCTGGAGCTTATATTGGTGTTTTGGATCTTATAAACACACCAAGCGCATTGGACACGCTGTTCTTGTTCCTGAACCTATAGCTCCAAGGGCCGATCCTCCTGTGGTTGAAAATCAAACTCAAGCAGCTTCTGTGGCACTCCCTTTCATTGCACCTCCCTCCTCTCCTGCTTCTTTCCTTCAGTCAGAACCTCCATCTGCAACTCAATCACCACCTGGCCTACTGTCCCTCACATCTATGTCTGCAAGCATGTATTCCCCTGGTGGGCCTGCCTCAATGTTTGCTATTGGCCCCTACGCCCATGAGACACAATTAGTTACTCCCCCTGTTTTCTCAACCTTTACAACCGAACCATCTACTGCTCCCTTTACTCCGCCACCAGAGTCTGTCCACATGACTACTCCATCTTCACCTGAGGTGCCATTTGCTCGGCTACTTGACCCAATAGACCAAAATTGTGAAGATGGTCAGAGATATCCTTTGCCTCAATATGAATTTCAATCGTATCAGCTTCAACCTGGAAGCCCTGTCAGCCATCTAATCTCGCCCAGCTCAGGCATCTCTGGTTCAGGTACTTCATCTCCTTTCCCTGATGGTGAGTTTGTTTATGGACGGCCCCACTTCCTAGAGTTCAGAAGTGGTGATCCTCCCAAGCTTTTGAACCTTGAAAAGATTGCACCTCATGAATGGGGTTCTCGGCAAGGATCTGGTACTATCACGCCCGATAC
Organism: Coffea arabica; assembly: GCF_036785885.1. Lineage (NCBI taxonomy): Eukaryota > Viridiplantae > Streptophyta > Magnoliopsida > Gentianales > Rubiaceae > Coffea > Coffea arabica. The sequence goes on along the minus strand of NC_092325.1, from coordinate 44,556,058 downwards.
TGTGGCACCTAGATATCGCAATGGGTTTCTTCTGGATAATCAGAAATCTGATGCTTCTACAGTTTCAAATTCATATAACGTCACGAGAGTTGATGAAACTGCTGTTGATCACCGAGTTTCCTTTGAGATAACTGCAGAAGAAGTTGTTAGATGTGTTGAAAAGACGCCAGCAGTCTTTCCCAAGGCCGTATTAGCAACTACTCCATCGAATACTGAATGTGTGGTTAAAACAGAGGATAATCCAAAGGAAATGGCAAATGGACATGAAGGCTGTGCTGGCGAAGCCTCAAGAATTGGTTCTGGTAGAGCTTCTGTAGATGGCGATGGTGGCCAGTGGCATCAGAAGCAGCGAACAATAACCCTTGGCTCTGCAAAAGAATTCAACTTTGACAGTGTTGATGAAGGGAATTCTGATACACCTAATATTGGATCTGACTGGTGGGCCAATGAGAAAGTTATGGGGAAGGATGGTGTGGCAGGCAAAAGCTGGACTTTTTTCCCAGTGATGCAGCCAGGAGTCAGCTAATGGCTGCATTGGGTTTTACACCTGTGCAACAAGCTTGTTGCCTGGCTTGATTCTCTGAAGTCTGAACCCAGCCAGCAAGGAGCAGAACAAATGGTTGAGCTTTACAAGGTTCTGATGTTGATGATACATGGCAGCACTGACCAAAAAATGGAGGCTGTTTTTTGCACATTTCTGACCGTAGAAACGAGTGAAGGTGAGGTAATATTAAGATTTAGTGAGGATGTTGCATCTCCTTATCCTCTACCTAAAGCAGATTCATAATAGTAATTAACATGATCTAGATATTTGGCTTTTCCTTTTTGATATGTAATATAATAAGCTATGGATGGAACAGTTGTTTTAATGCAGCCCATGATGATGACGACATAACAGCTTCAGTTTAATCTTGTGTTTCTCTCTTCGTTTGGCGTAGTGTTCTAATCTTATTTCATCTGGAAACTTTGGAGGATACTACTGTGCTTACCTGAATATGTTCGTCAAGCTCCATATCCTGTCAGGTTTTGACTTCAGTTTTGTTAGCGTCCAATACATGGTTGCATAAACTGCGTGAGTTGCAACGGACCCTGCACTAAATTGCAACGTCACTCCAGTTTCATGTTTCATTTTATTTGCAGAATGGAAGTGAGGCTGCCAATTCTTGTCCTAGCGCATCAGTTACTGAAGCAGTCTCGATGGATAATCATTGAGTTCCTCAGTTGCCTGGACTTGTGCCGACATTAGGTGAGTTGCTTGGTTCCAAGCGCTCATGCCAACTGTTTGGACTCTTGGGGTTTGTATTTTACCCTGAATAACATCATCGACCCTAGAATTAATTGGCTCGTCACGTTGCAAGATCCAAATTTTAAATCATATTATAGTTGATGCAATTTGACACTGTCAATTTTCTTTTGTTTGGGTGTCAACAAGTTGACAATCATGTTCTCTTTGTAAATCAATCTTACTGTGCTTGACCATATACGAGAGATGAGTTAAAGCCGGCACCATGGCGATGCCTCACCATGGCCGGCATTTGTGAACTGTTGACAGTAATATTTGCAAGGGCAGACACAAAATTGGCTCCGGACAATTAAGTAGCAAGAGTGTGCGACTTTAGTGCAATTATGCTCTAAGAAGCCAGTGTAGGTGTAAAGTCTGTAAATTTTCTTTTGTGGGAAAGAGACATATATAGAAAGGTTAAAAATTTACACCTTGTACAGAACTGACAGATAAAAATGTCTCGCATATCCAGTACAAGCCGTCTCATGACTGTCAAGGAAAGCTCGGACCGATATGAATTCCGGTTTAAATGACAAGAAATTGCACTCTTCTTGAAATAATCTGGGCAGAACCAAACAGGGCTTTCTGTATGTGGGGATTCAAAACGAAGCCAAATAAAATAATTTGTTCAAGTGCAAAATAGCTATTCGCAGTCGCAATTGACTCTCACGAACTCATTGACTGATTTAGAGAAAAGAAAAAAAGAAATGGAAATATGTAATTGAAGGAGAAACTGGAACGTAGTGACTGGGTAGAATGATAATAAATTAAATATCCTCAATCCCAAGATTCTATTACTTGCCTATATACTCTAAGAGGAGAAGTCTTCAAACATACTAATATAGAATTTCTCAACATATTTTTGCAGCTCTTGTTTGTATTCACAAACTAGAATTGAGATTGACTTTGCCTATTTAGACGATCATGCTCTTGACCTCTCATATTTGTTTGTTTGTTGGGAGCAGAATTTTACAACATGTGGATTATATACCAAAAAAAGAAAAATGAGAAAAAAATAATATGCTTTCATCATTATATGTTTCGTAGATGGACCAGATTCAGGTGGTACCTTCAATTTTTCGTTCTCAATAGCTTTTCATACATGTAGTTTTCTTCATGTTTATCGACCCCAGCTGAGAAGTTTCCAAAAATGAAAGGACAAAAGAAAATAAAAATAAGAAGCGCGACTTCTTTTGCTCCTTTAGAAGGTTCTAACCACTAACGCACTCTGACAAATAGATATCAGAGTACTTTTCCATTCAAACTTCAAAGTCTTGCGGAACCAGAGGTATGGTCCATCCTGGACTGCTATGACCAGCATTTTATATTTCTACGGTCAAATATTCAATTTCTCCCCTTTCCTCGACTTTCTTGACAACCATCACCTATTTGACCCTCTAGAATGGTAGACCGCTGCAACCCCTACAAAAATCAACACCTGCCTGTTCTTCGGCCGTCCATCATCAATCTCTGTCCAACCTCTTTACATCTCGCTATACTGGTTCCGCCGCTCTTTCTTCTGCAGTGCCTCTTTGCTAAACTATCGAGCATAATAATCGAAGCTTGGAGAAAGCAGTTATTCTTCAATTGCTTTTACAAAGATTTTTTCCTCCTTATTCCATTTTTCTTGAGAATTTTTGCTTTTCCCGTCATTCAATCATCTCTAATTGTCCCAAGATTGAGTCTTTTTGCAGATTCGGGTTGAGAGTTTTCAAGTTTTGTTGTTAATCTTCCTTGAATTTGAGATTTCTTGAAACTTCTGTAGAAGAAAGTATAACTCAGAGGGTGGAAGCTCCAAAAATGCCGCCTTTTGCAGGACCCAAGCCTCATTTGGATGGCTTCTACCAGAACTCCAGAGATTCAATCTCTAATGTGATCACAATTGATGTGGGTGGTCAGATTTTCCAAACCACACGACAAACCCTAGCTTTAGCTGGTTCCAAATCTCTTTTCTCCAAATTGTCCAATTCGCAGGGTACAATCCCTTTTATTGACAGAGATCCAGAGCTTTTCTCTATTCTCCTTTCCCTTCTAAGAACCGGAAATCTTCCATCAAAAGCTAAAGCCTTTGATGTTCAAGACCTAATCTTTGAGTCCAGATTCTACGGTATTGAGAATCTTCTCATCAATTCTCAATCAAATCCTTCTCTGTTTGAAGCCTTTAATGTTGATAAATCCACGATTTTACCCTTGAGTGGCAGGGACTCGCCTTCAACTATCTCAACAACCCAATTTGGATCAGTTCATGTGGCAAATGGTTGTAAAATCACTTCTTTTGATTGGTCATTGCAGAGAAAATCAACCATTTTGACTCAATTTACAGCCATCGATTCGCTATTGGCATTGTCCCCCAAAACAGTAGCGGCTGGTGCCACGGACTTCTCAGGGTTGCAGATCATTGACCTTGACAAGGGTATTGTGAAGGAAACTTTGAACTGGGAAAATGTGACAAGGTCTTCTTCGACTGTGCAGGCAATTGGTTCATCACCGGAATACTTATTTACAAGTTTCGAGTCTGGTAGGAGAAATTCCAATTGCGTTATGGTTTATGATATTAACGATGGTTTTAGGCCTGTTACCACCATTGGTCATTATGAAATTTTTGGTGCTGAGCTGGATTCTGCTATTCCAGCAACAAAGCTGCAATGGATTTCTAGTCATAATTTGCTGATGGCTTCTGGCTCCCACAGTGGTCCTGCTGGTGTGGTAGGGAATATTAGGTTTTGGGATATGAGGTCTGGAAATGTTGTTTGGGAAGTCAAGGAAAAGGTTGATTGCTTTTCTGATGTCACAGCGTCAGATAGTCTGTCAGCCCTGTTTAAGGTTGGTGTGAATTCTGGTGAAGTTTTCTTCACTGATTTCAGGAGTATTGGCGCTGCTGAGAATTCGTGGGTTTGTCTAGGAGATGTGAGAAAGGTGATCAATGGAAAGAAGGAAGGTTCAGGGTGTAAAATTGAAAGCCATGGGAATCAAGTGTTCTGTAGCAAAGGAGGAAACATTGAGCTGTGGTCTGAAGTTCTGACTGGTTCTTCTATAAAGGGTGAAAATGGAAGAGTAGAGGACAGAGTCTTTAGGAAGAACTCCATGGGAAGAGCAAAAGATATGGGTGGTAGCAGGATAACAAACTTGGCTTTCGGGGGTAACAAAATGTTCGTCACCAGGAAGGACCAGCAATTTGTTGAGGTTTGGCAGAGTTCGGTTTGGGGATTTTAGTATCAAATGTAAAATAGTTCTTAGTTAGCATATTCGTTTGTAAATACTGTTTGCACTTAATTAAGCCCTGTATTTACAAGTTGATGCATCTGAAATTATGTCAATACAGCAGCTGTGATTCCTTCTCTGTTGTACTGTACCATATATGGACACTGCATTGTTGGTCATTACTGTGCTGCTTCTTTCAGATGTCATTGGAGTGTATTCCTTTAGGACAAAAAGTCTTATGTTTATCCTCCGGAAATGAGACTATCCATTACAGAGTTTAAATCAACAACTTCTTTGCGTTTATCAGTAGTATATCTAAGGTTAAAGTTTTTGATATTCATCTTCTGCAAATCCATTACCATTTTTCTTTCCTTTTTTTTTTGTGTTTCAAATAAAAAGGAATTAAGGGACTGGGTTTGAAAGTCGAATCAGAAATTTATGATCACTTGAGTAACAGTAACGTGAAGCTGGGTTGGGGACTAATTCCGTAGCATGTGTTATAAGACTCGTAACAACATTGGAAGCATTTGTGCGATAGCGATGAATTTGTCTGCATCACATATCCATTGTCCATTAGAGACCAGCATGTTGTTTGGTACTTGACCCAATCAAAGCGTCTGCTGATTCCTTTTTTTTTTTTTTTTGGGTCCTAATGCATACGCAATTTTGTTTCTTATGAAAGTAGACTCTTATTTTTCTTTCGTGGAAACGTGCGGTTTAAAAGTCAAGACCTTTTAGCAACCAATTAGCAGTTTACAAGTTTTGTTGGCAAAACGTCATATTGATCAACTGTTATCTTTGGAAGATTTATGTTTGACAAAAGTTGGGGGTGATCAATTATTTATTTAATAATAAGCACGAATTCAGCGTTTATCGAGACTCCATGTTCGTCTTTGAATTGCAAAACACTGAAAAAATATCATTGTTCACACGCTAATCACCTCCCCAAAGTCTAATTAATTAAAGAGGCGTGACTCATTCATTATACACATGTGTTTTTAAACGGACCGGCCGGTCGAATTGAAAACCAGCTAAGTGTTCGGTCCGAGTTATTCTAAAAAATCGCATGAGTAAAAACTCGATCAAACCCGATTTTTGACCAGAAAAAAGTGAAAGAACGGGCTCAGTCAAAGCCTTTTTTTTCAAAAAAGGTCAAATATTTTTAATATTATATTTTGACCCCTAAGTTGTTAAAAATTATTAATATACCTCAAATATTTCATACTTTATAAATGTTATCCTAAAATCTGATGTTATTTTTCAATCAAGTCCATAATTTTAATTCTAAACTTGTTAATGTTCATTAAATAATATAAATTGCTACTTAATCGTTCTAATTTCTTTGTATTTTCTTGTTAAAGATATTTGAAACATCAAATATATATGAATATACATTTATTAATATTAACATGCTCTTAGATATTTTACATACAATATTTTATTTTTAAAATAATTTTACTTTATGATGTCATCCGGTTCAACCCTGATCGAATCCGATCGAATCCATTAACCCTGATTCCTGAGTTTGACCAAGTCGATACCGGCTAAGTGTTAGGTCCGAGTTATTCTAAAAAATCGCATGGGTAAAAACTTGATCAAATCTGGTCAAAAATCGAGTTTAACAGGAAAAAATCGGAAGAACCGGTTTAGTCAAAGCCTATTTAAAAAAAAGATCAAGCATTTTCAATATTATGTTTTGACTCCTAAGTTGTTAAAAATTATTAATATACCTCAAATATTTCATACTTTATACCTCAAATTTTTTGTATTTTCTTGTTAAATATATTTAAAACATCAAATATATATATATGAATATACCTTTATTAATATTAATATGTTTTTAGATATTTTACATACAATATTTTACTTTTTAAATAATTTTTATTTATAACGTCATCTGATTCAACCTTGATCGAATCCGGTCGAACCCCTGATTCCTGAGTTTGATCAAGTCGATATCCGGTCCGAGTCTGAAATAGATATGCAGCAGTATGATGCAGTAGCGTCTTTCCTAAGGGGGAAATCTGCAATTGGCAAGTGACATATGGGCTAGGCTAAAGTATACCAAACAATTGTACATGTATCTTTTTTTTTTTGGTGGACCCTCCTCATGAATAACCAGTGTGCATTCTAATGGACAAAATTCAGAAGCCACTCGCTCATTTGGGTGTCTGAAAAAAATTTGCTCATTGCCTTCAAATTCAAGATCATACACTCTCAGAGAATGTATGGATATGTACAAAAGGTTGATCAGATGAATCATGGGCTCAGCCCAGCACCAAATCTGAGGACTCGCTAACTTCTTTGAGTAAATGCTTGGACAATGGTCGATGGATAGATGTGATGCAAACAGAAAGCTCAACATCCATCCCAGATAGAGCTGCAAACGAATCGAACCGCTCGCGAGCGGCTCGAGTCAAGCTCGAGTCGAGCTTGATATTAATCGAGTTCGAGTCGAGCTCAAGCCGACTCGAGTCAAACTCGAGCTCGAAGTCGAACTCAAAATATTAAGCTCGTTAGCTCACGAGCCGGCTCGCGAGTTTGAGTATATATATATATATAATTATGTATATTACATATATATATTTTTTATTTTTTATTTTCATAGTAAAATTACGTATATATCCTTAATATTTTATTATTTATTAAGAAAAAAAATATTATTTTACTTATTTTTTTAAAAATAAAATAATTATTTTTTTATTTTTTTTGAGCTCGAGCTCGAGCTCGAAAATTGCTGGCTCGTCGAGCTCGAGCTCGGTAAAATTTAGTTGAGACTCGGCTCGATTAGCTCAAAACTCGACTCGATTCGACTCGTTTGCAGCCTCCAGATAGGTCCCTCCCCAAAGAACAAAAAATTTTTTGTTCCTTTGGCAACAAGTGTACACTTTCTACCAAGCCACGTTATGGTATGACTGCCCCTTTTGTTTTGTGATTGATAGAGAAGGGAGGCAGGCTGTGCCACGAACAGCCCTTGCCCACCGCTGTTTGATCTGAATTTTGTTTTCTGAAATACGTTGCCATTTCAATTACATAAATTCATGTAAGTTGAGTCAATGAAGACTATGGAAATTGGAACTTATAGAGAGATTATCTAGTCTACTGTTTTATATTATATGTAGAAGAGCCAGCCAAGCAATTGATAGTGTACTTAGACACTTTTTTAAGTGCTGTTTTTCACCTAGAACTTTTTTCCAATGCCTTTTGTTTTGCTGGTAAGAAAATATATGATTGAGTGTAAAGTAAAACTGAACTGTGTAATATACTTACTTATCGACACTGAAATGATTGAAGTATATATATATATATGTGTGTGTGTGTGTGTGTGTGTGTGTTGGATAATAATTTGATTTGCCACCGATATTACATGGTCTACAACCAAATTCAAGACTCATTTATAGCCTCAGAAATGGGCAAGCGATTACACAATCAATAATAGATAAATGCCAATTTGGTCCCAAAATATGAAACATCATTGAAGAAAGCTTAGAAGTTAGATGGAATATTTTCTTCATATCCCACATTCGTAGCCCCCTCAATTTGATTGCTCATCATCCTGCCCTACCTATGCATTGAGAAATTTCGATTTTATTAATTGAAGGGACCCCTTCACCTGAAGCTCAACCGGGACGTAAAAGTAATGCTTTAGTTCATCAAACTAACACCAAAATTGAACTGTTTTGTAGTGTATTGTTTCTATCCTTTTTTTTTTTTAAAATTTATTTAGGGTTAAATGCGCCTAAACCCCCCTAGGGTTTTCTTTCTCCCTAGGGTTAAGCAATAATGATCAGAAAGAAAATCCACTAATTATTGTAATTTAATACCCACCTTAAATATAAATTTAACGAGAACCAAAAGAAAAATGATAGATTTACAGGGAGGTGATTGCTTATCACTTACTTCCACACGTTGTTTACTTAGGAAGACCCTACTCTATAAGTATTGATCCAAAGGGACTAACTTTAGGTGTTGAGCATAATTATAGATTTGTGTGCTGGTTAGGTAAGAATGTAAGATTGTAGAGGTCATTAAACATTCATAATCAATTGATGGAAGAAAGCCAATAATCTGAATTCCTGGGGCCGACTCTTGCATCGATCTATAAGTATTGATCCAAAGGGACTAACTTTAGGTGTTGAGCATAATTATAGATTTGTGTGCTGGTTAGGTAAGAATGTAAGATTGTAGAGGTCATTAAACATTCATAATCAATTGATGGAAGAAAGCCAATAATCTGAATTCCTGGGGCCGACTCTTGCATCGATTACCAAACATTGGACTGGAAGAAAATTTCATTGAAAATCAAGAAAAAAAAACCTGTAAGTATCATCAACAGACGCGATTTTAATCAAGATTCAACTCAAGAAGTTGCTTCAGACGGACCCCTTTGTGAATTGGTGCTCTTAAGTGCAAATCAAGATTCAAGGCGGCTGCTGCTGCATGGCATACAAACTCTCAATGATTGGTTTGGCATCAGCTATGCATCTTGATGATGGGACTGCTCTACTGGCTGTTCCAATGTCATTAGCCAACTCTACTGATTAGAACTAGTAGGGGTAAATTAATTAGGATGTGAAATTGGTAACCGTCACAAATGTGGCGAAGGGTAAGAAGAGCAGCGCATCAACTCTAGTATGGTATGTGAAATTGTGTCTACCAAGAATACATGAGAGGAGGGTTTTTTTTTTTTTTTTTTTTTTTAAATTTTAACACCAATTCATAACTTATTATTGTTCCTTGATTAATCACACAAAAACTCTTAATTTGAAACCAAATTTGGCAGCTTTAGCTTTGAAGCACTAACATGACAGCCCCATATAATATGATGCTACCCAACCTGGTATTTGAATGACAAAATTTTTGGATTCTTCATAATTAATACAGTCAAAAACGTTAAAAGCAGAAAGTTGAAGTGCCATATAACGTCAGTACGTATCAAACTTTAATTGGATTTCCAAGACAACTAGTAAGCGGTCTTCTCTTTGAAATTGCTTAAGCTATCCGTTTTGCAAAATGTTACAAAAAAAAAAAAAAATTAAGTACTACAGAACAGAAATTACGGGTCATTATTGTTTGGTTATTTACCATAGTAATTATTACTGATGAAGACGAAGAACAAGAAAAACAGTAGTGACTGAACAAAGACATGAGGGTTTTGTAAGTTACAACTACTCGCTCATTAAAAGGTGACAATAAAAGGCTTTAAGAAGTTGAAAAACAACAAATAAATATGAGGAAGAGAATACATGATGAGATTAATAAGGGAGAAAAAGCAAATCATAACCTTCCAAAACTGAACCGAACATTAGGCTCAACTTATGCAAATCCTTAAAAGCCTTTGCAAGTAGAAGAGGAGGGTTTAATAGCCTTAAAACGTAGGTGAGGCGGTCACCAGACCTTTAAGTCCTTCTCACATCACATGTTAAGTTTCTGAACCGTAAGCAAGAATGAAACCTAAAACCAGATTTGGGGGCCTATTCATTAACTTTGTAAAAGTATATATATATATATGTATTAAATATGGAAATGTTATTATTATCTATAACACTTTTTTTTTTTTTTGCCGACCCCGAAAGTGAAGGAAATCAAAGTCAAAGAAATTAACTGTTTGCATCATCAGCTCCAGCAAAAAGAGAAACTATTTCTCTTTGTTGTGTTTTTCCTCTCTACGTGTTTTGCGCCTAGGTCTTCATACACTTTCTCAACTAATCCCATTTAACCTTTTCTCCTACATTTAATGCTGGAATTTAAGGGGGCTCTTCCAGCCAAATTAGGTGAGCACGGCATTTTTAAGATAGAGGAATATAATAATAATAATAAAAAAAAACCAAACATTCTAGGAGTATTATAAAATCATCGTGTAACATACTCCATGGGGCAATTTCATGTTTGGCCCCTGAATTTTAGTGCTAGCATCATTTCAGTCCCTTGTATATACTTCACTCATACGATTGTTATTCTCTCACAATCGGGATAGATCGTGCTTTTGTAATTCTCATTTCAATATTTTAAATTTAATTAGTGCTAATTTGAGGACAATTAATGACTACTAAAGTGTAAAAATTTTTGAAACGTGAAATTATAAAAGGATTGCAAACGAAATACAGTCAAGCAGTTAGGCTTTTTTTTATCGTTATTTTAATAAAAGCACGCCACCCCGCCTCCTCTTCTTCTTTCTTTTTCTTTGTTTATGTCTTAAGAGTTAAGACTATTAAAAAAAAAAGAAGCAAAAAATACACACGCGCACGCACGCACGCACACGCATAACTATTGAAAGATGAGAGACCTAATTGAACAAGCATATATAAAATACAGGGTGCCTAAATACGTTAACATTGAAAGATAAAGGACAAATTGAAACTAGTCCAAGACTTAGGGCGCTAAAACATCATTTAATCCCCCCTACTACTACATGTAGTGACTTTTGCATTGGCATGACAGATTGCTTCCAATGGGGCTGCGGGGCGGTGAGAGTGATATCTCTTTTGTGATAAATACATGTGGTATTTGGGCCAAGTCTTTGAAATAGACTTGCACTACACCATATAAGTTGCAACAGAAAAAAAACAAAAAAAAAAAAGAAAAGAAGAAGAAGAAGAAGGGGGAGGTGCATCAGCATCATCAACATGAGTGTCCGCTTGGGCTTGTGAGTCGTGGCTCTGTTTAATTTTTGGCTCCCCCTTCCCTCCAACGACCCCTGATGGCATTTAATGTTGGCGCTTTAAAGCTGGTTTTGTTTAGTTTAGCTGTGGAACTATACAGTTGAGATAGCAAAAGCTTTTAAGGTCGTTTTACACAGCACAAAAAAACAGAGATGAGCGTAATATACTACTGTACTTACCATATATATATATTATGATTATGATTGTACAAATATTGCTACATAATAAAATCATAAATCTCTTCTTCTCTGCTGCTGCATGATGTCTCTATATCCCCCCTCCAGTTTCAACAACAGTCCGGCCCCCTCATTTATTGCCTCTCCTTTCCCTGCTTTCCTATAAATCACTTTATCTTCTTTCCCCTCTGCCATTCACAGACAGACCTCTACTTCAATATTTCCTTCCTTCTTCTCTCCACCCCACCACCACCTCTTCTTCTCTCTCAACCTCATTTTCTTGTTTTTCTTTTCTTTCTTTTTTTTTTCTCCTCTAATCCTCGGAGAATTTTTTAAAGAAGTACATATAGGACGTCCAATTCAGCAATCATTCTGACAAGGGATTTCATGTTTGGGGTCATTTTCAGAGTCTACAATTACTGATCCTCAGCTATACTCTTTGGTAAGTTCAGAACTGTTTTTGCATTCTGGATGTTGGTTTTTCAAGTTTTAATTGATCAACCGTCGTTGCCATTTTTTTAAAAAAAAAAAAAAAAAATTCAATGAAGGCCTATGCCAAGTTTTTGCATTATGATTATTCATTTTTCGAATTTTAATTAATTAATTAATTGTCCTTTTACTCGAATTAAACGAAACTTAAGCCTTGCAAGGAAAAGCGATGTGACTAAATAAATGTCCATACGTGACAATTACCATCATTATTATTTTTGTCTAAAAGTGGTTTTCTTGTTCTCTTTATTACAGCGGGATTACATTTTTACAATCGGAATTGGTGAAGCAATTGAATTGGGAAAAAAAAAAAAAGGAGCTGAGATGGATCCATCGACGGTCATGATGGTTTTGTCACTTGCAGCTGCTTATTTTGTATGGTTCAGATTCATAGCGAGGTCCTGGCGGGGCCCACGATTGTGGCCCATCTTGGGCAGCCTGCCCGGATTGATTCAGAATTCTCAGCGCATGCACGACTGGATCGCCGACAACCTCCGGTCATGTGGCGGCACGTACCAGACTTGCATCTTTGCAGTTCCATTTTTAGCCCGGAAGCAAGGCCTCGTGACCGTCACCTGCGACCCCAGGAATTTAGAGCATATTTTGAAGGTTAGGTTCGACAATTACCCCAAGGGTCCCACCTGGCAAGCCGTGTTCCATGATCTACTCGGTGAGGGGATCTTCAACTCCGACGGCGACACGTGGCTGTTCCAGCGCAAGACTGCTGCACTGGAATTCACCACCAGGACGCTCAGGCAAGCCATGGCTAGGTGGGTGAGCCGGGCGATCAAGCTGAGGTTTTGCCCGATTCTTAAAGCGGCTCAAGTTGAGGGCAAGCCCGTTGACCTTCAGGACCTGCTCCTCCGGCTCACTTTTGATAACATATGCGGCTTGGCTTTCGGGAAGGACCCACAGACTCTGTCTCCTGGGCTACCGGAGAACGGCTTCGCTACGGCTTTTGATCGAGCCACAGAAGCCACTTTGCAAAGGTTTATTTTGCCCGAGTCCATCTGGAAGCTCAAGAAGTGGCTCCGGCTCGGAATGGAAGTGAGTTTGACCCATAGCTTGAAACACGTGGACCACTACATGACCAACGTGATCAACACGCGCAAGCTGGAATTGCTGAGTCAGCAGAATGGTGGGCCCCTTCATGACGATTTACTATCCAGGTTCATGAAGAAAAAGGAATCTTACACGGATAAGTTCCTCCAACACGTGGCACTCAATTTCATCCTAGCTGGACGCGACACGTCATCAGTGGCCCTGAGCTGGTTCTTCTGGCTGGTCGGCCAGAACCCCAGGGTGGAGGAGAAAATCTTGGTTGAGCTCTGCACCGTTCTGATAGGGACACGGGGCAGTGACACTTCAAAGTGGCTCGAAGAGCCCCTGGTGTTTGAAGAGGTTGAGCGGTTGACTTACCTTAAGGCAGCATTGTCCGAGACGCTCAGGCTCTATCCATCCGTGCCCCAAGACTCCAAGCACGTAATTTCCGATGACATACTGCCGGACGGTACATTTGTTCCGGCGGGCTCAAGCGTTACGTATTCAATATACGCCGCCGGGCGAATGAAGTATGTTTGGGGCGAAGACAGCCTTGAATTTAGACCGGAAAGATGGATATCAGAAGATGGACAAAAGTTCGAACCCCATGACCAATTTAAATTCGTCGCGTTTAATGCTGGACCAAGGATTTGTTTGGGTAAAGATTTGGCATACTTGCAAATGAAATCAATAGCGGCGGCTGTGTTGTTGCGCCACCGGCTCACGGTGGCTCCCGGGCACAGGGTGGAGCAAAAGATGTCATTGACGTTGTTCATGAAAAATGGCCTCAAGGTCAATGTGCATGAAAGGGATTTGAGTCCTGTATTGGCTACAGTTGGCAGGGTCGATCATAGTGGGTTGAATCTAGGTAATGGATCCTGTCATGCAGAGGCTCCAATGCTTAATGGGGTCGATTGTGGTGACGGAGCAATTGTTAATATATAATTAATATGATGCATATTAGGGTACGATACGACGGTCCAAAGATAATTCTTTGTGATGGACGGCCACAATCAATCAATTGATGGTCATTCGATCACTTCAAATAGGACCCACATTTCAATCTCATGGTAATCAAGACCGACCGATTTAGGGGTGCCTCTCACAACGGATTATTTATCACAAGTGTCCCTCTGTCTTCTTTTTTTTTTTTTTTTTTTTTTTTTACATTTTCCAGTTCATAAAAGTCCTGGAATCGAGAGTCAGTAACTCTAATATATCCTTTTTTATCCCTGCATTTCATCTTTCGGTTTTCTTGTTTCCAAGAGTTCAAATTATTGCATTGCATTCTAATATATATATATATATATATGAATAAAATCTCAATTTTGGTGTAGGTTATATCTCGAAGTAAAAAAAAGTATATCGATGGTAGGCATTGCTGAACCTCTCTTGCTTAATGAATTATAAGCATTTGTATATAATGAATGCTCTTTGTGTATATAATGAATGCTCTTTGTTAGGTTTGGATTTTATTCTACTAACTGTTCAAAGGTTGATGGAATAAAATCCAAATACAACAAAATAAACGATTATTAGTGGAATAAAAACTCAAACACAACACTCTTATTATTCTTATGCTACTATCCCTTGAAGTAAAACCTTTTAATTAGCAAAAAAAAAAAATTTTTTTTAAAAAAAGAAGAAAATTCGCTCTTAAATTCTTAATACGTTAATTATCGAACGTAGGGCTTCAAATTTTTGAGAAATTAAACTCCAGCAGATTTGAAGTTCTTGAGCATTGAATTCTCTAAACTCTTAACAGAAAATTTCCCATGGCTATAAGTGGGCTATTTTTTTTTGTTCTTTTGCCGAATTATGCCTTTTGTTTATTTTCTTTTTCATATTCAGATGAGGAGAGTGGTCCACACTCCACAGTTAACCGTTTTTAATCATACCCAAAGATCGGCTGGCATTTATGATGATGAACCAATCTACATATAATTTCGCAGGGAAATTCTTTGACCTACATTTCCGGTTATTAAATAGCATTTGTCCTTGCAAAATTGGCAAGGAACGCTAGCAGCCCTTCGTTTTTGATTTGTTCGTTTCATCTCTCACATATTTTAGTGGGTTCAGAAGCTTCATAGACTCTTTGTTTTGTAGCACTGCTCATGACACAAGTCGTAATGCCACCAAAACGGCACCCACCTAAAATAAATTTATAGTGACCGCTCACCACTTAAAACAATGTGCATGTCCTCCTTCCAAGAAATGTATATATATATATATATATATAGGTCAATAATAATAACAATTAATAATGGCTCAAATGCCAATTAAAAACTACTTTAAAAAAAAAATTCCTCTAATGCTTGACAAATTTCCAATGTTCTTGATGATTCAGTTCTGGGATTATATATTTTCTCTGATCTAATATATGCTTGAGAAAGGATAAGTCAATTTAATCCAATGTGACGAGTACAGGGAAAATTCGATACTTATAGCAATCATCAGGGAGGTTAGTTAATTACGTACTTTTCCCCGAGCACTTTCTTTTCGTGAGCTAGACAAAGATTGTAATAGATCTACTTGAACAATCCATATTCTATGCTATTTTCCTTACCTTTTTTTTTCCTATTTCGTGCAAGTAATCTGCTTAATTAGCTTTTTGACAAACGTTAAGGAAAGGCAAGGACGGACCACCGCTAGCTGTGATCTGCTTACCAACACATGTCGGATCAGTTGCTAAGGATGGATCACTTTTTTTTTTTCTTACAAAAATCGTATATTTGAATCTCGTTAGTGCGAAAATTGTGTTAATGCACGATTTATAAGAATTCCTGTAAACGGCCTATTGTTCCGAGAATATGTCCTGACTTGTGATGACGACCAGAATGGAACGCATTTAAAATTTTTTGGAACTTTTTGATTATAAAGACAAACGTTATTAAAGTCATTTATGATTAAAAAAAAGAAAAACTAATAACTTTTTGATTATAAATACAAACGTTAGAGCCATTTATGATTTTTTTCTCAGGTGCCTTTTCAGATTTACCCTGCCATGCACACAGCCAGGAAAAATGAAGACAAAACTTGAATGAGAATCCAAAATTTGTACGGTAGCTTTTGGTTTGTCCATCAAAGTCTTTTACTAGGTCATGCCCTTAATTTTTTTTTTTTTTTTTTTGTCCGGAAAGGAAAAGGAGTCTCTTTTTTTTTTTTTTTTGGTCACTTGTCATCACCTACATCTACACCTACTCCTACTCCTACTCCTAATCTAGCCTATACTAGGAGAGGGATCCAAGAGGATCACGAGGAACCGATGAGGACTAAATCATCATCGGACCATACGAATGCACAGCACCCACATGGATTTTAAGCAAAATCACATTAAGTGACAACTTTTTGATAGAAGCAAGAGTTGAACCCTTGACCTCCCACCCCACGTTAAAGGTGGTGACCAACTCCAGGAGTCTCGTTGAAGTAAAATAAAGCGGTACATACATAAGTAGCTTTTCCCTAGCTATTAAAATAAAAGCCACTAAAGCCCACACTCACGTACTACTAGGTCATGCCTGCCTTGGTACCACCATCCATCTTCCTAATATTAATGCAAAAGAGACCTTTCCAGTCATTAGTTGGACTGCGCCTATAGTCTCTAAAATGTCATTCTAGTCAACAAAATTGAACACAGCCAATGATAGGAATCCTCCGCTCCACTGCATGGTTAGTCAAGTTGTGATGACAATAACACTTACCGGCCTGGTAGCTGCTATAATTTGCTATAACACTTCGGGATGTTTTGTAAACTGGCTTATAAAAATTGGTCGGCAAGCTTAATCAAGCTTATAAATTGGCCGGTTAGCTATTTTTGTGAGTATTTTTTGAAAAATTTTACTGTAATAGAATTTTTAGATTATATTTTGAAATATTTTTAAAAAATATTTTGAAATATTTAAGAGTAGTAGAGTTTTTAAAATATATTTTAAATATTAAAAAATTTAAACTATTTTTTAGGGTACTTTTTAAAACTTTTTATAGTATTTGAAAAACTCCTGGATCCAAACAGAGCGAGGCCAAAATTTAAAAAAGCTATAGGGGCTAAGGGGTCTCTTTAGGTCTGGCAGGCTCCCTTGTGGAGGTTGAAGTCCCACATCGGGGTTGGGGGGGTTTGGGTGGTTAGTATATTAGTCTCCTGTGAGACCTTCAAAAGTTGCCGGCTTTTGAGAGTTCTCACGGGGTTAAGATTAGTAAAACGTCGTCAAAAGTCTGCTGACTTCCACAAAAAAAAGATAGAATTCTATGCATTAATTTCTTGAAGGTAACAATCCCAAGATTTCTCTTTGTCTATTGATCTAATAGAAGAAGAAGATCAATACGTCAAAAGATTCATACGGCGAGTTTATATCGCATTCAGAGCGTTAGCAGTATCTTAGATGAAGTACCAAATTTCAGCGGGTAGAACCCCATATAGCAGAGACAAGCAGAATTTTTTCATTCGTTCCCTGCGACTCTCTCTTCCACTGCTACTAGTTGGATTCAAGCGTTCACATGCAATGCAACCGCTGTACAAAGTTGACTTGACTGATTATGCAACCGCCGTACAAAGCACATTACCTAAAGAGTTATTCTTCCACCGAATTTTTTTTTTCTTTTTGGTCATGACCTGATTGATGATGGACATGTTGACCGTTCCAGAACAAGAAGAAGTCCAAATTTCCGGGCGTTAGTGCATGAACTGTAATAAAAGACAAACTGAAGTTCGTACAGTTTTAACTTGGTCTTGTCATCAGATAGTTGGCCAATTCAAGTGAAACATTCGTCGACTCATCATTGCTGGCTGAGCAAAGCCTGAAAGTTGAAGCCATCTACGGTCAGAAAAAGGCAACTGTGTTTTGCATAGTTTATTAAGATCTCGGGAAGTAAGAGCATTTGGATATACTGACCACAATATCTGCACCTGAAAGTAATAAAGAAAAGGGCGGTTGCTAACAAAGTTCAAAACGTTGAGAGTTTGGAAAGCCTTGTCAGCCGCTGGCTATAATTGTATGAAGTTAACAGTATCCATTGCATGAGCAATTCGTTATAATCTTAACGAGGGGAACGAAGATACATTCATTGGCTGTGGAATCCTTTACTCAGGGCAAAATGTGGATCTTTGAAAGAGAAGGCCCTTCTGGATTCTCAGCTAGTACCACGGCCGAAGAAGTTACTCAAGGGATTGATGGAACAGGCCTGACTGCCATTGTTACAGGTATAATTTCCTCTTCCTTTCTGTTCCCCAAAACAGCTCCAGGCTCAATTCCACATCAACCTGATTAAACTTGGTTGCATTTGTTGAATTGCCAAATTTGAATACCACCTTCTTTTGCCCCCAGTTATTTCTGCTCCAATTTTGCTTTGTACCTTTTCTTCAAGGCAATTTTGCTTTGTACTTAACATTGATGAAGTTAGAAATTGTGAAGACACATCCATGTTCTCTACAAAACGAGAATGCGATGATACAATTGGGATTAGATTCATTCTGTATTTGATTAAAGATGCTTAATTGTAATTTCAGGGGCGTCAAGTGGCATTGGCAAGGAGGCAACAAGGGTGCTTGCCTTACGTGGGGTTCGCGTGATCATGGCTGTGAGAAATACAAAAGCTGGCTCGGCAGTTAAAGATGCAATTGTTAAAGAGATCCCTGTTGCTAAAGTTGAGGTCATGGAGCTAGATCTCAGCTCGATGGTATCAGTCAGGAAATTTGCTGCACAATACAATGCTACGGGTCTTCCACTGAACATTCTCATGTGAGAGCGGCTTAGTCACAATCAATATAACTTCAGAAGTTTCTGCACAAGCATTTTTTTGGATATATCTTGTTCAAAATCGATTATAGCCCTGTACTTTTAGAAACTGTTTTATACTCGGAACTTAACAGATTGAAAATGTCTGTCCATTTCTGACAGCAATAATGCAGGAGTTATGGTTTCTAAATTTAATCTTTCTAAGGATGACATTGAACTCCATTTTGCAACTAATTATTTGGGTAAGCCTGTCATTCACCAACTGCTTGATTCTCATTGACTATTATTTGGAGGAGAATGAATTTCTTAGTTGCACATAGGTTAAATACTGTCTCAGAACTAATTATTAATCACTTTTTTGCAGGCCATTTTCTCTTAACAAACTTATTGCTAGATGTAATGAAAAGTACAGCAGCAGAGAGCAATGTAGAAGGAAGGATTGTGGTTGTTTCGTCATTAGGTCATCGGTTCGTGTACAAAGAAGGGATACAATTTGATAAAATCAACGTTGATACCCGGTAGGTAATCACGGCATGCACCCCCATATTTCTATCCATGTAGTTAGCCGTTCAAAGATACTTTCGTTAATACTTACTAGAACAGAAATTTTTTCCTTGATCTTTCTAATTTCAGGTACAAATATGGGCAATCAAAGCTTGCCAATATACTGCATGCTGGTGAGCTCTCAAGACGCTTGAAGGTACTCTATTATCTGTGGTTCCAGAAGACATCCGAGCTCTACTTTGTTTTCTTATTCACTTTGCCCTCCAAATTTTATTTTTTCCCATTTCAATCAGGAAGAAGGGATTCCGGTAATTGTTAATTCAGTTCATCCAGGATCCGTTGTTACTGATCTTCTGCGCAATAGCAGCATTCTCTCTGGTATTTCTTTCTCTGTCAACTATAAACAGTACTTAACCAACCAACACACTTCTTATCTTAGGTGCTGTCAAACATGTCATTTCATCGAAACTAGGATCATTCCTGCATAATATACAGAACCAGAATATCCAGTAATTGATTAGGGGCGCTCGAGCATGGTCCTGTCCCTCGTTACATTTATAATATAATTTGACCTGGGCTTCTGGCAATGCAGGTATTGTTAACCTGATTGGCAAATATTTCTTTAAAAATGTTCAACAGGTTGGCTTCGACTTCTTTATTGCACCGTCAATTGCAGATTTTTTTTTTTTTTATGACATTGGATTTAAGAATTGATTGATGGTGGTTTCAGGGAGCTGCAACTACTTGCTACGCGGCATTGCATCCACAAGTCAAGGGAGTCAGCGGAGAGTATTTTGCAGATTGTAACTTGTCCCAAGCAAGCCCTTTAGCTAATGATGCGGAATTGGCCAAAAAGCTGTGGGATT
Source organism: Coffea arabica (assembly GCF_036785885.1). NCBI lineage: Eukaryota > Viridiplantae > Streptophyta > Magnoliopsida > Gentianales > Rubiaceae > Coffea > Coffea arabica. The sequence goes on along the minus strand of NC_092325.1, from coordinate 44,536,105 downwards.
TCAGCTTGAGCTTGATAGGCCCCCCAAGTAATATATTATGATGACTTCTAAGGGAGTTTTTTTAGTCAATTTGGGGCTCATCGTTTCTATATCTTACTGTAATAACGGGCCGCAGCTGTGCAATGTGGGATCCCGAGCCTCTCCAGTCGAATGTTTATCCAATTTTGTTTAGTTATGTTATTCTTATAAACGCCAACTAATACAAGAAGTAAATCTAATTTGTACGAATAAACGTGCAAATTTATGTTTTTTTTTTCTTTTTTTTTTTTGAGCGAGTCCTCAAATTTTGTTGAATTCTTCGAATATGCCATTTGAAGTAAAAAATAATAATAATAGAAGCTTTTTAAGATTCAAATCATGAAGAACAAGCCTGCACGCATAATTCTGAACTTCGAATTTTCCACGACAATCAAACAACATTTGTTTGTTAAGTTTATGTTTTTGAAGACGCAATCAAACAAACATGTTTTGCGGCATCAGATTAAAGTCTCCCAAGACGCAATCAAACGACGTTAGCTTCAAAATTGAATGTAAAGACACAAACGAAAAAAAAAAATGCTAATCTTCTGAAGTTGTCAAATTGAAACCATATAGTATATAAGTTGGAGTAAATTTGCATGAACTAGTTGATTATTGCCCTTCAGATTCCAGGTTGCCTAGTCCATAACCTCAGGGCACATGTGGATTTTTGAAAGAAAAACGCCTTCAGGATTCTCAGCTAATACAACAGCTGAGCAAGTTACACAAGGGATTGATGGAACAGGCCTCACCGCCATTGTTACTGGTATGCAGCCCGCCCGCTTCTACTGTGGATTTTGATTATACTCATTTACTGTGTGGCTTCGAAAGCCATGTTTTATGAAAGGAAAAAAGAAATTTGATAGCCAAATTATAGACTAGCTAGTACATGCACTCACGTACTTGGAAATTCTCAAAAGGCTCAATTCGCATGTTGCATGATTTTGCGATGAAAGGCTCTCGATAAAACAGGATGGTCAGGATCCTAAAAAGTTTTCCGGAGATTAGAAACTGAGACGTCCACTATGAATCAGACTTAGTTTGTACAAATGCTAAGAACTGATGTAATTTCCAGGGGCATCAAGTGGTATAGGCCTGGAGACAGCAAGGGTGCTTGCTTTACGCGGGGTTCATGTGATTATGGCAGTGAGAAATACAGATGCTGGCAGAGCTGTCAAAGATGCAATTCTTGAAGAAATTCCTGCTGCTAAAATTGAAGTCATGGAGATAGACCTCAGCGCAATGGCATCAGTGAGGAAATTCGCTGCAGAATACAAGGCCACGGGTCTTCCACTGAACATTCTCATGTGAGAGTATTTCGTTCCAAAAATTGTAATGCTTCCAATTAACTTGACAAATTGACAATTTGTCTGTCTCTATTTCTTGACAGAAACAATGCAGGTGTCGCGACTCTTGACTTTCTGCTCTCTGAAGACAACATCGAACTCCATTTCGCGACTAATCACTTGGGTATACCTACCTAGACCTGTTTAATTATAAGTGTGATCCTTGTGTGTTAGGGTAAGTTTCTCCCTGTTTATGCGTTTCCTCATTTTCCAGGCCATTTTCTTCTGACAAACCTATTACTAGAGACGATGAAAAACGCATCAGCAGAAACCCATATAGAAGGAAGAATTGTGAACGTTTCATCACTGGCTCATGGCATTGTGTGCCATGAAGGGATACGATTCGATAAAATCAATGTGGATAACAAGTAATCATCACAGCTCCAAATTTTTATGGCGACGAGAACTTGATCTCATTAGCCTTCTGTGAACGAACCCTTAATCAATATTGCTAACAAATTACAGGTTCAAATATGGCCAATCAAAACTTGCTAATATATTGCATGGTACTGAGCTCTCGAGGCGCTTGAAGGTACGTATTTGCATATGTACCCATATTGTTTCTATTCTTTTTACCTCTCGAGAATCTTTTGGTCCATTTAAACTCACAATTGTCTTTTGAATGTTAACAGGAAGAAGGGGTGCTAATAACTGCTAACTCACTTCATCCTGGAATTATTGTTACAAAAATTTTTCGCCACTCAAGGTTCCTCTCTGGTAAATTTTTTACACGGTAGAAAGGCGCTCTGCACATTTTGTTGGGGTTCTCGAGCATTTTGTTCCTTTGTTTATTTTGAAACAGAAGATTATTCTGTTTGCTAGTACACTTCCGTGAACAAAACTGCACCTGGGGTTTTTGAAACTTTTATCCTCGGATCCTAATTTAGTTTGTTGTACTTTTGATTCATTCCTCTTCTGGGAACTCAGGTTTATTTAACAAGATTGGCAAATTTGCCTGCAAGAGTGTTCAGCAGGTTCGCTTTTTTTTTTTTTTTTTTTTCTTCTTAATGCGATAAAATCATATGGCCCACTGTCCATAAAATGATAGTCAGTATCTTGATTTCACCACAGCCCATCTAATTAAAGCTGATCTAACAATTAATATTGTTAACTTTGATTCAATGTGGTGGTCTCAGGGAGCTGCAACTACATGCTATGTGGCATTGCATCCACAAGTTAAGGGAGTCAGCGGAAAGTACTTTGCAGATTGTAACTTATCCCAACCGAGTTCTCTGGCCAGAGATCCAGAATTAGCCAAGAAACTGTGGGATTTCAGCTTGAACTTGACAGCTCCCCCAACTGATGTCTATCACTGCTGAGGGAGCCTTCTCCCTTACATTCACTAAATTTGTAGCAAATTGTACAAGAAATCAGGTTTATCACGATTAAACATACCTTTGATGCCTAAAATATGTGTAGTGAAGAGGAACGAGTCTACGGTGGTGGTTGCAATCTTTCAGAATCGACACTTCAAACAAAACAATCTGCTATGCTCATGTCAGTTCTGTACGGTTGATATATACAGATACTATACCAATTAAACATTTCTCCATCGATTGCCCAAACAAAAAAAAAAAAATCGAAGCCGTGCATAAGATAATGTGAGTCGAGAACTAGTTCCAATATGAAGACCTGAACCATTTAACCATCTAGCAAGAAAAAAATGAAAACAAAAACAAAGACACATTTTAACTTTCCTTCTTGTTGTCCTCTATTTTTTTTAAAAAAAAAGAACTACTGGGGCAGTTACATTGTTCAATTTCCATCGAAATTCAACCCATGAATCTTGAAGAGCACCTTTTTTACTTCGCCTGAACAGAGACTACCAGTAAAAAGTTCATCGAGCAGCATCCCACATAATTTCCATTAAAAGTGAGGTTGCCTTCCCAACTACTCGGGATCCGTCAAACTCAAGCTAAAGTCCCGCAGTTTCTTTGCCAACCCTGCATCTTTAGCTAGACCACTTGTTTTACCTACGTCACAGTTTGAAAAATACTCGCCAGTCACTCCTCCATCTTCTGGGTTTAAAGCCAAATAGCACGGAGGGGCTGCACCCTGCAGGAAATTAGAGATGACAAATGAGTGTAAAACTACAAGAAAAGAATCACATACAACTGTGCTTTTAAAGAAGCAAAGACAGATGAGATGAACCTGTGCAATGCTTTGGAGAAAAGATTTACCTAGCGAAATTCCTAGACCTGATTTAAAAGAAATATTAGAAATGATCCAAGAACCATAATACAAACATGTCGAGAAACGTTTAGAATAAGCGTTGAAATTCACGGATGTATCTTTCTTGGCTCGTCCAGAATTGGAGCATCTTTTTTTAAGAAACTTTTCTCAAAATTAATGATGTGTGTAATTCACTATTAATTCTATCCAAAAAAAAAAAAGAAAACTCCTAGATCCTAGTTATTTGCCTCCATCTTCCTTAAAACTATCATAATCTGGCCTCCATCGATGCTTTAGGAAACGGACAAATGTTTATGGAATTAATAAGACTAATGGTTTTTAATAGTATGATGAAGATTACAAGAAACAAAATTCCCCTTTTTTTTTCAATGACATTAAGCTATCCTCATTAGGTGATTACGTGAACTAAGCAGCTATACACAACCTATTAAAAAAACGCAAAATACTAAGTTGACAATACAATCTAACAGATACAACGCCAACCTCATTGTTTATTTTCTAATGATGTCCCCTGTATTCCTAGGATACTGTGGACTATAACAGAACTTCTTTGTCTGAACGTCCTTCCTCGCCAACATGCCGTACACACAACAGCAGCTATGGAAAGCTTTCAAAACAGCCGTAGGTGAAAACCAACTACTTATGGTTTCCGCAAACCATATTTCATCTCTAAACAATATTGGACGATGCCGTGCAAAATATACACTCACTAACATAAGAACAACACATTCGACGCAATGCAAACTCTTACTTATGAGACATGTATAGGCGGCGCAAAATTTGTCTACCTGCTGCTAAGACTACTTAATCGTATTGAATTTCACCTGTGTTCACAAGTCTGAGCAAGGAAGGTACTCCTGTCTTATGTTTAGAAGCAATATGCTGATGCAATGTACAACATGAAATATACAGATTCATATGAGATCATGATCTGTTTGCACCTTCCTTGTCTGACTGTTTAACAGAAGAAGGTAACGGCCCCTGAATTTGTTTTCATACCATCCATAGAACAGAAGCCAAAACATATTACTCAAATTCTGACAGATATTATGATGCCTTGGTCTGATTTAAGGGGGAAACAAACTCAAAACTCTCAAGTTGAGCAGAACAGAAATTTCATATCCGAGTTGATAAAAACATTACTGCTAGTAAATAATTTTCTTTTAATTCATCGTCAAACTACATATCCATTTATTTGATGCTCACACCAGCAAGAATCGAAAATCTTCCATGACAAATCCATTAGTTTACATCCCATCATTTAATAGCACCAGAAATATATGATTGAGCAAGGTTGAGTCCGATCTACTCCTTGGGATCTGTCAATTTCAAGCTAAAGTCCCACAGTTTCTTCGCCAATTCAGCATCCTTAGCTAAAGCACTTGGTTTTGCTATATTAGAGTCCGAAAAGTACTCGCCGCGTACTCCTTCAACTTGCGGATTTAAAGCCACGTAGCATGGAGTGGCAGCACCCTACAAAGCAGGATAACAGGAATGAAACATATGGAAAATACTTCACCAAGCACCTCCAATTTGAGGTGCCAGCAAGATTTTCTTTAAAGAAACAATACGAGATGAAGTGAACCTGTGGAATGGATTTGAAAAAGAGTTTATTAAACAAACTTCCCACAACTGCATCAAAAGTCAACCAAAATAAACAATCAATATACCTCATTTAATCTAAAGAAGCATAAATCAATCATGTCAAGTGAATAATATCAAGGGAAGCCTCATAACTAGCCATACAATGTACTTTTATTAGCTATTTTCTCATTTCATCTACCAATATTTTGGCCACAAACCATATTGACTAAAAAAAAAAGCAATAATTTTTTCCTCTGAAGCATTGTGATAGGCTTTATGTATAAGATATTGTATATGCAATGGAGACTTCATTTTTTGCATCAACCTGAACTCTTTAACTAGTTTGACGAAAGTTGCACATGTTTTACCCTCGGATTTTGAATATAGCCAGGATTCTCATATTCTGATAAACAAAAATTTGTGCGCACCACAACAATCAAAACTGAGCAAATTTTGTCCTGTAGTTGACTTTCATTACTACGACCCTCAAAAGCTTTAGTTTGAAAAAATTTTGGATGATCTGTTTTTACAATGTGTTGAGATTAGGTAGGGTTGTGGTAGCTACAAGAATTCTATTGATCTGTTTTCCCATTTTCCTGTGAGGACCAGGTGTGTAAAGGACAACAAACTATCAAGCTCACTATGGTCTGACAAAAGGTCTGTCTTTGCATGTATTACTGGTATATTATGGGAAAGCCTTTACTTTAAAATATAGAAAAGAACAGTCAGAAAAGGCACAGAGTTCTACCCTCCACGAACTTCTGGTGACGCATAAGGTTTGTGTTGATTGCTCCAGGATGAAGAGAATTAGCAGTTACATTCACGCCTTCTTCCTGTGGGAGGATAAAAGGCCGTTACTGCATATTCTATTGAGCATGCTGAGCAGGAAAACTTTGAGATATTAATAGATGAAGTGGAATATGACACTAGCAATCTAGTACATCCCTAGTCATACACACATATACATGTATATGTATATGTATGTGTATGTATGTATGCTTATTGGCCAAATATTAACTCATGCACTCAAATGCAATTATTTCACATGATCATATTTACAAGGATAAATGATATTATGCTTATAGATTTGCTTGCTTCTGAGACTCAATGTTGTATACACATCAATCATTGTTCTTGCAGTAAAGGATAGTGACAGTGTGCTGCAGGTAGCATCTAAGGGCTTCCAGGACACCTCATCTAAAAATCCAGACCAGAATGAGAATTTGAAAAGCATGAAAATAATTGTCTAAGGGTGATTTATTAACTCACAGGGACACTGTCAAATACTGAAAATGTATTTCACTTATTATATTACTGCTTTCTAATTTGTTCATCTCAAACTATAATAGAATATTTTAAGCATGCCAAGATTTGATAATTACTACTCTGCCTCCAGATACAACAAGAGATCAAAATAGTCATAGGCTACAGAGATTTAGATGGCCTCTAGTTTTATATGAAACATTATGCAACTCATCAGTAAAATGGTTCCAGAGTCACTTTTCTGCTAAAGGTGATTACCTTCAAGCGCCTGGAAAGTTCACTAGCATGCAATATATTAGCAAGTTTGGATTGTCCATAGGCACGGAAAGGGCTGTAGCTGGAAACAAATGAAGAAACAGAAGGCATTTCATTATAAACAATTATGACCAGCAATCATTCATTACAACCCTAATCAGTTCATCCACTTTATTAAGTACGAGAACTGAGAACTCTACCCCATAGGCCCAAGTATCAAATAATTTATCATTTCAATCAGCTTTTAGATTTTTGTCACATATACCTCAACAGATCATTTGCCCCAATGCTTTGGTCTACTTTGTTGATGTTATCAATATGCTGACCTCTTGATATAACCTGGAGATCTCAAGTTTATAATTTCCTAAATTCTCTCCTCCTATTCTTTTATCTAGTGTTGCATGTACACAAAAAAAGTGAACTCATAAGAACACATCTTGTCTCAAGTAACCCCAATTGCTTTTGGTTGGCTATACAGATTTCTATTTTCCAATAAGGGTATGCATCTGTTTAGTAGCAACTGACTGAACAAATAAGCACAAAAGTTAGGAATTTAATGAAACAAAAGAGCATTGTCTATGCCACCTTGATTGGTCATTTATCTTGTCAAAACGGATTCCCTCTTGATACGTGAAATTGTGTCCAACTGATGAGACATTAACTATTCTCCCTTCTCTTTGGCAGTCACGTGCTGTGGTTTTCATTTTCTGCAGCAACAGATTTGTCAAAAGGAAATGACCTGCACAAAAGAGTGAAGTGATTAGCATTGGCATCAGTCATCATCTGTGCTTGAAAGTAAGAAGAACAGAGAAACAAAGGAGTTATAACAAGACTGCTTGTAGAACCAAACAAGAAATGTATTTCCACAGTTTCAAATTGGAAGATTTTCTCTTAGTCAGTCAGAAGTCCTTCAACCAATAGAACATCTTTAAAGTTATTAAGAAAATGAAAAGACAATTCCACTCTACTGGAAGTCTAACTCTAGGGCTTAAGAGAAGCTAAGAAAGAACAAGCCAACAAGTGAAGAATTTAATCAAACAATCGGTAGGTTATGTGGTGATAAAAAATTCCAATCCCTATCATAAAATTTCACCTATAAAGAAACATGGTACAGAAATTCGATGCAAGTAGGTACAAGACAGGCTTCACCATCTGGGGTTAGTTAATAATGGTCTACCTTTTCTTATTTAATAGTCTAATCTTCACGTCCACTTTTATTAACTAATAGAAAACATAAATGTACCTACAGCATCAACTTTCACTTGCCAATCTACAAAGTCACAAAAAATGCTTTGAATTAACATGCAGCAACAAAAGATACAACTGCATGCCAGATTTTACTTATGTTTTTGGATGGAAGAAGAAATATCCATGGCACCATAACACTTCAAATAATGCCCAACATTTTCTAACATCATAGACTTGCAATCTCAAGAAACATCATATGTACAAGAAATAAATAGCAAGCATACCTATATGATTAGTTGCAAACTGCATCTCCATACCATCCTGTGAAACCATGTATGGTGGTGCCATAACCCCGGCATTGTTACTTTAAAAAACAAAAAATGTCAAATTTAAGAAAAATTCAAGTAAATAGGAGGAAAAAGGAAGAAAATGCACAAGAAAGTAAATGATTAACATTAAATACATATCCCAAGAAGAAGCAAATATTTAAGAATTAAAACACCATGGATATGAAAATTGAATATTTGACATATGATTATCTTACATCAGAATGTTCAGAAGAAGATCAGAAGAGTTGTATTCTGATGCAAAATTCCTAACTGATGCCATAGAGCTGAGGTCCAACTCCATAACTTCAATTTTAGCATTAGGAATCTCCTTCAGTATGGCTTCCTTTACCTTTCTTCCAACATCCACATTTCGTACTGCCATAATTACATGTGCACCACGCAACACTAAGACTCGAGTAATCTCTGTGCCAATGCCACTGGATGCTCCTGAAAATTGTAAAGAAGGAAGAGCAGCAGATATGAGACAACAAAGCTTGCCCGGGTCAAAAAAAAGTTTATCATAAAAATCAGAAATTTTAAATATTTTAAAATTTATTCCCATCAATAGATTTGCAACAAATGACAACAGAAAAGCAAAAAGGATCAACTACGTAAATTAGAAATATACTAAAACATCTTCCGAGGATGAGCATAAGACAAAGGTGATAATGATGAACACAAAATTACCTAACATAACACACATGAGATCATCCACACAAAATAGAGATTATAGAGCCCAAACTACTAAATGAATGTAATTTCTAATGCGGAGTTTATGGATGTTAATCAATTTCCCTTCTTGGATCAATTTACAGTAACACATAGACTGCCAGAACCAGAATCATCTCCTACCACCACTTAAAAGTTCCTGTTTTCCCATTGCATTGAGAAAATGCAAAATACAAGGTATTCTTAGTTTTACTATGCAGAGAAAGAGGTAAGCCACTGCTGGATTATGGTTCATTATATTGCACGAGGCCAAAGCAAGGTCCAAGTCTGGCAGAGTAGCTACATGCTTGAATGTTGATAATTAATCATCCAAAAGAAATTTTGCTGAAGGTCACATAGATTAACAAGAACCAAGTCGCAAACAGCAGAACGTCCACCTCTTTTCTCCTTATTTTTCACTATGCGAGGATACAAAGGCCACATCGTTACATAGCACACCCGCCAGTCATAGTTCATCTGGTTCATATTCAATCTTTCCTTGACATATTAATGAGATTTGAAGAGTCAAGAGTCATGAATCATCAAACAGTTCAAAAATCTCAGGAAAAAGAAAGTAGACAACTTGCATATATGAATATACCACGTGCAACACTCAACGGATAAAAGGGGAAAATTATGTAAATTAAGATTAGGAGAAAAATAACCATCAGAAGAGGAAAAAGACCTGTAACAATGGCAGTGAGGCCCGTGGCATCAACTCCTTGAGTGACATCCTCAGCTGTAGAGCTAGAAGAGAACCCAGATGGCCCTTTTTTCCAAGGATACCACATCTTTCTGATTTGCTCCCAAAATTTGATCTTTTTATTGTAGTAATTAAAGAATCAATCTTTTGAATGTTTATTAGGTGGTATTTTCACCTGTAAGTGGAATTGAACTCAGAAAAACACCCACCTATATATATATGTATGTGGGGACAGAAAGGCATCTATCAGCGTACGGCCAGCATATCTTTCAATTGTTTGGCGTTGAATCTTGAATGTAAGCCTGTCTGCGTTGAATCTTGAATGTAATCCTGTCTTCCTCGACAAGTAACTATGGATAGCTTAACATGTTACACGACTGGTTTGTTTAGCAGCCATATACACACGCATGAGGTCAGAGACGAGGAAAAAGATACAGCAGATTGTTTACTCTCCTAGTCGCCAAGGTTTCGTTCTTTGTGAGAAACTAGGAGGCATAAAACGCGCGTTGCGCGTTGGGATAAACATAAAATATGCCCCCTTAAACATATGAATTCATGGAACAAAAATGTTTGTTGGTAAATAATTTATGTACATAGCTAAGCATAAATATACATGAATAAAGACCTATGTTGCTCTGATACCAAAATCTATAACTATGTTGGACTTTTACGGTTCCAATTAAAGACCTATGTTTCAGATAAAAATCTATAACTATGTTGGACTTTTACGGCTCCAATTAAAGACCTATGTTTCAGATATTCCACAAATTTTATTACAGGAATTCCTTCTGTTTTTATATTCTTCTTTTTCTTCTAATTTTTGTCTTTCAATAGATTTTAATTCAGAGTATCTGTGCCAAAGTAAATCTACCTTTGCTTGTCTAATATTTCTGAGAAAGGATGCGGGATGGTGGTGTGCTACTTTTACTAATCTAGATTCTTCTATTTGTATATTTGCTAGACACTGGTCTGAAGTTTCTATGTCTTCTAAAATTTTATCAAAATAATAATAGGTATCTGGTTGTCTGAGGGTTCGTAATGCTAATCTGTATGCGTTTTCTGGAGTGGATGTAAATTGAAAAGGCGGTTCAAAATTCATATAAAATATCAGGATGATTAACTGGAATTTAAGAAATAAATGACTACTAGATACTTTAAGAAAGATAACTGAGATTTTACCTTCCTTGCTTTAAATCCAAATTTTCCTTCTGATGCTATGAAAATGGGAATCTTGTGATTAGGAGTTTTGCCTCACCGGATCTTCCCCTGGCGCCTGCTTTGTAACTGAAAGGCTTTGATGGGTACTACACCGTCTTTTGGTCTTTTAGGATCCTAAAAACAAGGTATCTTTTTCAAAGTTTCCGGTTGTTTGGATCTAATCTAGGGTTGGCTGCCTAAATCTCTACTTTCTTATTTCTCTTTCGTCTTATGCTAGCAATATGAGAGAGCTAAGAACTTGGAAAAAACTTGCTAAGGAACGTATGAAATTGGAGTTTTTATTGGATGCTTTAATTTACAGGATGTAAGTGCATCGTTCCCAACATTGGTTTGGGACGTATGCCTTTATAGACTTCTTGTATAAACTGTGCGGACTTAAAAATTTTTGACTCGAAGTCCGTGGATATGACATGCTAACTTTACGGACTTAAAACCTACTGAAATCCGTAAAAACATCAAATCAATACTGCCTAACTATACAATGTAGCTGACAACTAATGAAAACTTTATGACCGGCCTATACATAGATTCTAAATAAATTTGGCCAAACTATACAATGTGGCCTGGTAACTAATAAAAGCTTTATGACCAACCTATAATACTGAAACATATTATAGCTTTAGACATTCTAATTGCTCTGGATTAGAATTTGACATCTAAAAGATGGCTACACCACCATTCTATTAAACAGTTACTGAAGCATTATTAATAAAACTATTCGAGTTTTATTATACAATGGTGCTACTAGGTTATTTAGATTTTTAATAAAAGGTCTTGCATAATTTAATAATCCTAAGAATTGTTGAAGTTTCTTTGTTTCTTCTATCTTATCTGGAAATTCTAAAACCTTTTTACAAATATGTGGTTGTAATCTTATTTTTCCTTGTCCTATTTCTGTTCCTAAAAATTCTATATTTTTTCCTAAAAATTCGATATCCAAATGCCTTGCTCCAGTGCTCATATAATATCCTTCTAAATATTTTTCAAAGACTTCTGGATAATTGGTACTTATAGTGAAATCTTTTTCTAATTTAAACCTGTATGGGACATATATCTTTTGTATTTTATTTTCATATACTAACCTAATTCCATTTTCCCATTGATCTATGAAATGTCTGTAGGCTAATTGGATCATTTTAGCATTTATCAATTGTTCTTTTAATGCTAATGGACATTCCACAAGACTGCTGCTGATTTTCTCTAATTCTTCTGTCGTTCTCCTTGCTGGTGGTATATTGCTGACTGTAATCATCATTCTATGTATTGCTGGTTCTATGTCAAAAAGTCCTGTCCATTCTGCTGGTGCTGTTTTGATATGTACAGTTGCCCACTGTCCATAGTCTAACATTTTTCTGATGAAATATCCAAGATGAGTTCCAAGACAATGAGTATCCTCTGGATTTGTAACAATGATTTTTTCTAGAAATCCGGTATCCATGAGAAATTGTGGTGTTAAAATAACTCTTTCCCCATTTACTCTTAGTATCTTTGGGGATGAATATTTTGATAAGATAATAGTTGCTCTGAGGAAAAAATTGCTGAGTGTATGTATACAATGGCTATTTATTTTCTGGTGGTCACAGGCTTCTGGATTGTTTGGGCAATGTTTTTCTGGGTCGATGAAGAAAGATGGATGTAGTCTAATGGCTGCTGTATTTCTAATTGGGTCTTTTGCTATTTCATAAAAATATTGTTGGACTGCCATTAATTTTGAATAATATTGGGCTTGGGCTTTTTGGCTAATAATTTCTTGGATATGTAAAGGGAGGAAACCAAGTAGGTGATATGGTTTAAAGGATATTCTGGGCTTAAGAAATTCAAATGGTCTTTCTGAAATGGGCTTTTCTTGTATAAAAATTGGCTGTTTTATTGGGCCGGCTGAAGAACTGGCCATTTGAGATGCTGTATGAGACAGCCTTCCTTTGAGCTCCCCAATCTCAGAAATTTGTGAGAGAATAGTATCTCCTTGTGAGCCTGAGATCTTATACATTTCTTTGAGTTGTTCAGTTAAAGATTTTATCTTTTCTTTTTGGGAAAAATCTTCTTCTTCAAAATTTCTACACTTTAAATTTAAACTTCTAATTGCTTGCTCCATACTTTTGCAATGTCTACAAAATTCTATTCTATTTGTGTTATCTTTTTCTAATGCATATTGATAATTTCTACTGCTACTAGGGGCATCTGTATGTTGATATACTGGCACCCTCATGCTATCCATGCCAGCTTTAGGATCTACATAAAATGTTGTTCCTATATTTTGCCTAACAAATTCTAATGCTTCATGTATGCTATGAAATGCTTTCCATAAAGGATTATGAAAATGATTTATTTGTTCTATAACGGAAATCCATTTGGAATAAATTCCAGGTGTTTTTCCTTTAATTACTACGTAATATGAAAAACTTTGTTTTGGAAGATTACTAAAATAAAATGCTAAGATATTAAGATTTCTAGCTTTATCAGTGCTATTTCTGCTATTCCAGAGGTTATTTAAGATATCCTGCTGGATGTCTTCTAAATTACCTTCCTCTTGGCTATGGAAATGTAGACTTGTACCTTTAGGGTACTTTGTAAGTTCCCACTGGCCAATTTTGACTTTCTGGAAGTTATATGCCATCTGCTAAGAGATCAGAAGAATTGTTAAAAAGTCGTGATAAAAAATCTGCTAAATTATTATCTTTACCTTTAATGTGTTCGAAAACTACTTTATATCCATTACCGATAATACTATCTACAAAATTTAACCACCTTCTAGTAGAACTTCTTTTTTCATTATGTTTATCAAAAAACTTTTTTATTGCTTCACAGTCTGTTCTAATAGTTATTTCAGATTTGTTTATTATAAAAAGTCTAAAATTATCCAAACTATATTTTACTGCTAATAATTCATTATCTATACTACTTCTATTGCCTTTTTCCTTATATTTACCACTAGCATATCTACAGATTTTTTCATTATTTTTATCACTATATTTATTTGGTTTTGCAAAAAGAACTGCTCCCCATCCGGTACTGCTGCCATCACATTCTATTATCAAGTAATCTGTGTCTAATGGTAATTTTAGATCATGTAAATTGCCTATTGTTTGTTTAATTTCTTGTATTAGTTTGACATCTTCTTTATTAAAGAATTTTTGTCCTTTTAAAGAAGTTTTATTATACAATGGTGCTACTAGGTTATTTAGATTTTTAATAAAAGGTCTTGCATAATTTAATAATCCTAAGAATTGTTGAAGTTTCTTTGTTTCTTCTATCTTATCTGGAAATTCTAAAACCTTTTTACAAATATGTGGTTGTAATCTTATTTTTCCTTGTCCTATTTCTGTTCCTAAAAATTCTATATTTTTTCTAAAAAATTGTGCTTTTTTATTACTGATGATTATTCCGTGTTTAATAAATTCTGAGAAAACTAATTTTAGATGGCTTACATGTTCTTCTTTGGTTTTCGAGAATACTAATATATCATCTATATATACTATGACAAAATCTTTATATTTATTAAAAATATTATCCATTTTCCTTTGAAATATGGCTGGTGCATTTTTTAACCCAAAAGGCATTACTAACCACTCATAGTGTCCTAAATTGTCTGAAATTAGTTGGTCTATACCATTGCTCCAATAAAAGATACCTTGTTTTTAGGATCCTAAAAGACCAAAAGACGGTGTAGTACCCATCAAAGCCTTTCAGTTACAAAGCAGGCGCCAGGGGAAGATCCGGTGAGGCAAAACTCCTAATCACAAGATTCCCATTTTCATAGCATCAGAAGGAAAATTTGGATTTAAAGCAAGGAAGGTAAAATCTCAGTTATCTTTCTTAAAGTATCTAGTAGTCATTTATTTCTTAAATTCCAGTTAATCATCCTGATATTTTATATGAATTTTGAACCGCTTTTTCAATTTACATCCACTCCAGAAAACGCATACAGATTAGCATTACGAACCCTCAGACAACCAGATACCTATTATTATTTTGATAAAATTTTAGAAGACATAGAAACTTCAGACCAGTGTCTAGCAAATATACAAATAGAAGAATCTAGATTAGTAAAAGTAGCACACCACCATCCCGCATCCTTTCTCAGAAATATTAGACAAGCAAAGGTAGATTTACTTTGGCACAGATACTCTGAATTAAAATCTATTGAAAGACAAAAATTAGAAGAAAAAGAAGAATATAAAAACAGAAGGAATTCCTGTAATAAAATTTGTGGAATATCTGAAACATAGGTCTTTAATTGGAGCCGTAAAAGTCCAACATAGTTATAGATTTTTATCTGAAACATAGGTCTTTTAATTGGAGCCGTAAAAGTCCAACATAGTTATAGATTTTTATCTGAAACATAGGTCTTTAATTGGAGCCGTAAAAGTTTAGATCTAGAAATAAAAAATAAATCTAGGAATATAATAACTTTAGATAATCATAAGCATATTTGTTATTTTCAAAACACCTATAAACACACTTTACATAGTAAAGAAGATAAAAATTATAATAGTCTTATTGATCTAATAATATCTTTAGGGGAGTCTTTAGAAAAATATAAAGAGAATAATTCTCGAATAATAGAAAATTTATTAGAATCAATAAAGAATAAAAATAAAGTAATAAAGACGCTAGTAGAAAATCAGGATTACTTAAAAGAACAAAATAATAAAATAATAAAAAGAATAAAATATTTAGAAGAACTAAAACAATTAAAAATAGAACGTAAAAGATTTAATATTTGTAAAAAGGTTTGGAAATATGCCTAGCCGTTCTATTTGAACGTAACATCCATAGAAGTAAAAACTCGAATAAAAATAGGAGATTTTGAAACACAATTATTAGCAGTAATAGACACAGGAGCTAGTAATATAGTAATCCAACAAGAATTAATTCCAGAAAAATATTATGAAAAAGCGTACCATATTAGAACGGCTAGGCAAATGGATGGAAGTACATATACATATGATACAGCTTTACATAATTCTTTATTGTTTTTTGAAATAGATAGCATACACTGTACACAACCATATCCTGTAACAGAAATATATATTAGAAGTTTTCCTTATCAAATGATATTAGGACTATCATTTATATTACAGGCATATCATGGCATGATTCTTACTAGAACAGGATTAACATTCCTTAGAGAACATTTTTTACCATATAATACTTTTTTAACAAGCAATAAATCTAAAATAAATAAAGATAATAAATTTACAAGACTCTTAGGACTAGAAGAAAAAGATAATTGTAAATGTGATATAAAAGGTAGCTGTAAGAATGATTCAACCCAGGAATATAGGGGGAAGAATCAGAAAATTAATTCTTTTGACAATATGGAGATGACTGGAGAAAGGCCTTAATATTCGTCACAAAGAATTCAAAACTGTTTAGAAGACAAAGAATTTGAAGAATATTTAGAGATAGAAAATTATGACACAATAGAAACTATGTTAAATAATGAAAAATTATATGATCTGTTAGAAACAGGACATAGAGATATAGACCAACTAATAAGTGAATTAGAAAAATTAGAAATTTTTGGAGAAAATCCAACTATTTATTGGGATAAGGACAAAACAGAATGCAAGTTAGATATTTTAAATCCAAATTTAAAAATTAGCACAGCAAAAATAGAAGCTAGTAATGATGATATAAAAGAATTCGACATGCATATAGCTGATCTAAATAAGTTAAAAATAATTAGAAGAAGTACTAGTCCACACAGAAGTGCAGCATTTATAGTTAAAAAACATAGTGAAATAGTTAGAGGAAAAAGCAGAATGGTAATAAATTATAAAAGATTAAATGACAATACTAAAGAAGATAGCTATGATATACCAGATAAAAATGAGTTAATAAATAGAATCCAATATAGGTATATTTTTAGTAAATTTGATTGTAAGTCAGGATTTTGGCAGGTAAAAATGCATGAAGAAAGTATAGAATGGACAGCTTTTACATGTCCTTTAGGACACTATGAGTGGTTAGTAATGCCTTTTGGGTTAAAAAATGCACCAGCCATATTTCAAAGGAAAATGGATAATATTTTTAATAAATATAAAGATTTTGTCATAGTATATATAGATGATATATTAGTATTCTCGAAAACCAAAGAAGAACATGTAAGCCATCTAAAATTAGTTTTCTCAGAATTTATTAAACACGGAATAATCATCAGTAATAAAAAAGCACAATTTTTTAGAAAAAATATAGAATTTTTAGGAACAGAAATAGGACAAGGAAAAATAAGATTACAACCACATATTTGTAAAAAGGTTTTAGAATTTCCAGATAAGATAGAAGAAACAAAGAAACTTCAACAATTCTTAGGATTATTAAATTATGCAAGACCTTTTATTAAAAATCTAAATAACCTAGTAGCACCATTGTATAATAAAACTTCTTTAAAAGGACAAAAATTCTTTAATAAAGAAGATGTCAAACTAATACAAGAAATTAAACAAACAATAGGCAATTTACATGATCTAAAATTACCATTAGACACAGATTACTTGATAATAGAATGTGATGGCAGCAGTACCGGATGGGGAGCAGTTCTTTTTGCAAAACCAAATAAATATAGTGATAAAAATAATGAAAAAATCTGTAGATATGCTAGTGGTAAATATAAGGAAAAAGGCAATAGAAGTAGTATAGATAATGAATTATTAGCAGTAAAATATAGTTTGGATAATTTTAGACTTTTTATAATAAACAAATCTGAAATAACTATTAGAACAGACTGTGAAGCAATAAAAAAGTTTTTTGATAAACATAATGAAAAAAGAAGTTCTACTAGAAGGTGGTTAAATTTTGTAGATAGTATTATCGGTAATGGATATAAAGTAGTTTTCGAACACATTAAAGGTAAAGATAATAATTTAGCAGATTTTTTATCACGACTTTTTAACAATTCTTCTGATCTCTTAGCAGATGGCATATAACTTCCAGAAAATCAAAATTGGCCAGTGGGAACTTACAAAGTACCCTAAAGGTACAAGTCTACATTTCCATAGCCAAGAGGAAGGTAATTTAGAAGACATCCAGCAGGATATCTTAAATAACCTCTGGAATAGCAGAAATAGCACTGATAAAGCTAGAAATCTTAATATCTTAGCATTTTATTTTAGTAATCTTCCAAAACAAAGTTTTTCATATTACGTAGTAATTAAAGGAAAAACACCTGGAATTTATTCCAAATGGATTTCCGTTATAGAACAAATAAATCATTTTCATAATCCTTTATGGAAAGCATTTCATAGCATACATGAAGCATTAGAATTTGCTAGGCAAAATATAGGAACAACATTTTATGTAGATCCTAAAGCTAGCATGGATAGCATGAGGGTGCCAGTATATCAACATACAGATGCCCCTAGTAGCAGTAGAAATTATCAATATGCATTAGAAAAAAATAACACAAATAGAATAGAATTTTGTAGACATTGCAAAAGTATGGAGCAAGCAATTAGAAGTTTAAATTTAAAGTGTAGAAATTTTGAAGAAGAAGATTTTTCCCAAAAAGAAAAGATAAAATCTTTAACTGAACAACTCAAAGAAATGTATAAGATCTCAGACTCACAAGGAGATACTATTCTCTCACAAATTTCTGAGATTGGGGAGCTCAAAGGAAGGCTGTCTCATACAGCATCTCAAATGGCCAGTTCTTCAGCCGGCCCAATAAAACAGCCAATTTTTATACAAGAAAAGCCCATTTCAGAAAGACCATTTGAATTTCTTAAGCCCAGAATATCCTTTAAACCATATCACCTACTTGGTTTCCTCCCTTTACATATCCAAGAAATTATTAGCCAAAAAGCCCAAGCCCAATATTATTCAAAATTAATGGCAGTCCAACAATATTTTTATGAAATAGCAAAAGACCCAATTAGAAATACAGCAGCCATTAGACTACATCCATCTTTCTTCATCGACCCAGAAAAACATTGCCCAAACAATCCAGAAGCCTGTGACCACCAGAAAATAAATAGCCATTGTATACATACACTCAGCAATTTTTTCCTCAGAGCAACTATTATCTTATCAAAATATTCATCCCCAAAGATACTAAGAGTAAATGGGGAAAGAGTTATTTTAACACCACAATTTCTCATGGATACCGGATTTCTAGAAAAAATCATTGTTACAAATCCAGAGGATACTCATTGTCTTGGAACTCATCTTGGATATTTCATCAGAAAAATGTTAGACTATGGACAGTGGGCAACTGTACATATCAAAACAGCACCAGCAGAATGGACAGGACTTTTTGACATAGAACCAGCAATACATAGAATGATGATTACAGTCAGCAATATACCACCAGCAAGGAGAACGACAGAAGAATTAGAGAAAATCAGCAGCAGTCTTGTGGAATGTCCATTAGCATTAAAAGAACAATTGATAAATGCTAAAATGATCCAATTAGCCTACAGACATTTCATAGATCAATGGGAAAATGGAATTAGGTTAGTATATGAAAATAAAATACAAAAGATATATGTCCCATACAGGTTTAAATTAGAAAAAGATTTCACTATAAGTACCAATTATCCAGAAGTCTTTGAAAAATATTTAGAAGGATATTATATGAGCACTGGAGCAAGGCATTTGGATATCGAAGCAGATGAAGAATACAATGATGATCATTATTGGGAAACAATGGGACCAGAAGAAATAAGCAACATCGAAAATATGATGGAAGGATAATTCTTCGGCCATCTTGTCTAAAGCTAAAATGTATAGGTTGGTCATAAAGCTTTTATTAGTTACCAGGCCACATTGTATAGTTTGGCCAAATTTATTTAGAATCTATGTATAGGCCGGTCATAAAGTTTTCATTAGTTGTCAGCTACATTGTATAGTTAGGCAGTATTGATTTGATGTTTTTACGGATTTCAGTAGGTTTTAAGTCCGTAAAGTTAGCATGTCATATCCACGGACTTCGAGTCAAAAATTTTTAAGTCCGCACAGTTTATACAAGAAGTCTATAAAGGCATACGTCCCAAACCAATGTTGGAAACGATGCACTTACATCCTGTAAATTAAAGCATCCAATAAAAACTCCAATTTCATACGTTCCTTAGCAAGTTTTTTCCAAGTTCTTAGCTCTCTCATATTGCTAGCATAAGACGAAAGAGAAATAAGAAAGTAGAGATTTAGGCAGCCAACCCTAGATTAGATCCAAACAACCGGAAACTTTGAAAAAGATACCTTGTTTTTAGGATTCTAAAAGACCAAAAGACGGTGTAGTACCCATCAAAGCCTTTCAGTTACAAAGCAGGCGCCAGGGGAAGATCCGGTGAGGCAAAACTCCTAATCACAAGATTCCCATTTTCATAGCATCAGAAGGAAAATTTGGATTTAAAGCAAGGAAGGTAAAATCTCAGTTATCTTTCTTAAAGTATCTAGTAGTCATTTATTTCTTAAATTCCAGTTAATCATCCTGATATTTTATATGAATTTTGAACCGCCTTTTCAATTTACATCCACTCCAGAAAACGCATACAGATTAGCATTACGAACCCTCAGACAACCAGATACCTATTATTATTTTGATAAAATTTTAGAAGACATAGAAACTTCAGACCAGTGTCTAGCAAATATACAAATAGAAGAATCTAGATTAGTAAAAGTAGCACACCACCATCCCGCATCCTTTCTCAGAAATATTAGACAAGCAAAGGTAGATTTACTTTGGCACAGATACTCTGAATTAAAATCTATTGAAAGACAAAAATTAGAAGAAAAAGAAGAATATAAAAACAGAAGGAATTCCTGTAATAAAATTTGTGGAATATCTGAAACATAGGTTTTTAATTGGAGCCGTAAAAGTCCAACATAGTTATAGATTTTTATCTGAAACATAGGTCTTTAATTGGAGCCGTAAAAGTCCAACATAGTTATAGTAAAAGTCCAACATAGTTATAGATTTTTATCTGAAACATAGGTCTTTAATTGGAGCCGTAAAAGTCCAACATAGGTATAGATTTTGTAGACGGCAAAATCGTTTCCCAAAAAATAGTACAAATATTATTTAGATTTATAGAGAGGTACTGCTAGGATTTAAGGTTAATACTTTTTTAGTTAAAAATTGGTGAATTTTTCTCCTATCTTACTCTATTGCACGTTTAGCATAAGAATAAAATTCAGCATTTTTCATGAAGTGCATAAGCATAGGATGTGATGATTTGAATATATCATACTTCATAAGAGAGAAAAAGTACTGTCGAGATATAGAACTACTTTTGTTGGAACTTTGGAAATTCTTTTTTTTATCTAATTCCATTCCTTGTTTAACATGAAAATCAAGTTTACTATCTTTCATGAAGTGTAGAAATATATAGTGTGACCACAAGTATATATTATGCTTCACGGACAAAAGGGAAATACTAAGCTAAATTTGAAGGCATTTTCATTATATATAGCAACATTGATCCAATTGTGATTATAGCAGCTTGAAAAAAAAAAGTGATTGAATTCTCATATTAGTTGACAACAAGTTAACCGAGTTGAATAATGAAATTAAAATGCTATGGGTACAGTTTTTGAATTCCACTTCAGTTGAATTGGATAGCAATAAAATAATTTTAAAATTGTCAAATATAAAGGAATATCTCGCTGGCACAAAGAGTTCTAAGATTATTGAACTGTTTTGAGATCTTTTCGTAATTCATGGATGGTGGCATAAGCCCTTACAGTCATTTCTCTACTATTAATCAACTGGAAAATATTGCGATTCATGAATTTCCTTTGTTGCTTTGTATTTGTAGGACTGGGAGATTGTAGCAGCTTCAGAAAAGCTGGGAGATTGTAGGAATGGGAAGTAGTTAAAGGCATTGGCTTCACCCATAAAGGCTGCTCTTTTTGTTAAGGCCCTTTTTGATAAACTATCCTGCTGTTGCCACCATGACAACTTCTGAGAAAAATACTCGCCAGCGGTCATTTCTTCTAAATAAAATGCTAGTTGAAGACAAATACGAGACCAAGGATCTCAAGCCTCCTAAAACCAAGGAAATTATTCTAGAGAGTAATAGCTATTCCACCTTTGGCCCAAACTGGACAATAGAACATCCAGAGAAAGTGGCAAGTTCAAATGGTGTTAATTATTCAAAGGATAAGCTGAGATTGGTTCTTTGGCTATCGTTCCCAGTACGACAAGGAGAAGTGGAGGATTGCTAAAGAAGCTGTGAACTAATGCTAAAACTGAAGTGCGGAATCCAGTAACAGTGAAAATTGGTTTAATTTTTTTTTGGCTAGAATACTACAGAGTGATTTGAGCCTTGCATAACTATGTGAGATAGATGGTGGGTGCCTCTTTGTTTTTTCTATTGTATATAAGTTCAAAAGAATACATTTCGATTGAATTAGAATTAAAATTTTTTATTATACCAAGAATACAGCAATTTTGAGAGGAGGAATAATCTAGATCAGCTATGTTCAACACATATAACTTACAAGGATAGAGCATTCACTGAAAAGAGTATTCAAATCTTAAGTTGGTCATTGGAGAGAGAGAGAGAGAGAGAGAGTATGCTCTCTATAAGAGGTTTTAGGCTTTTTGCAGAACGTAGAGCTAAAGGCCTGCTTGTGCAGGTGACTTGGGAAGGCACAGAAACTTGGTCTTGAATTCAATTGGATGTTATAATCAACGTCATAACATAATCCAAAATATCATTTTCAGACGTAATTCCAGAATTGTAGGCGGCAGCAAATTACAAAATTGGAAATGTAGATGAAAGCAAGATAAGCATATGCCAAAATCAAATTCAGTTCATTTTTTGTATAGCACAAATTTGGCAATTTCATGGAGCCCAGCTTCCCGATAACATTCAACAATCCACTCCAAATGTCATCCCAGGTGCCTTCCACAGAAGCCAAATCCAACAAGAAAGCTGCTTCATCCAAAGCAACCTGTAAACAACAGAAGGTGTAAACACACTGAAGCACACGCTGCCAAAAGGTGAAAGAGATATGTGAACTAAAACAACACAATGCAGATAACAAAGCAAATGAAGGGAAGTACAATATATGCAATCTTAAAGGTAATGAATATGACAATAACAATGTAAAGCAACATACTGTCCCCAATGACCAACAATGTAAATGCTCTTATTAGATACTATAATCACCGGGGAAAAAAAACCAGTCTCTGCTTCAGAAATGAATTAAAATGAGCATGAATGATAGCAATTATTTGTTAGCCTGTGACTCTGTGAGATATATAGAGACAACAGACCTGCAATTGTGCACCCATAAACCTTGTCAAGTCTTGAACCTAGCCAAGTCAAGTTCTTTAGTAACAAAGTGACTTGGTGCACCAATTAATTTGACGCCAGCATCAAATGTCTGCAAATTGTGAATGCCAGGTTACAATCTACCAAAAAAAGTAAAGGGTAATGATTAAAACAAGCATTTCAAAAAGGCTTAAAAAACCTGTTTAGCTTGATGACCATCCTTGAAAGAAGGCAATAAGCCATGATGAATATTAATAACAGCTTTTCCATAACTTTTTAAGAAGTTTCCAGAAAGAACCTGCAGAAATCAACTGAAGTTTTGAAATACAGCCATTACAATGTGTAATTGAATAATGCTCCTCTGGTAGGTCAAAGCACAAGTGTATGATAACAAAAAAAAACATTAGAAGCAGTAAATCAGTGATTCCAATGCTCTACTCTGTTGTATTAAAGCAAAAGACATTTGAACTGAAGATCAAAATGGTAGATGAGATAAAGAAATAGAAAAATATTCTAGAATTCTAAATGTTAATCAACCAAGTCTTTGATCGATGCTGGGAAGAAATCTCACTCTATTGACCTTATGATTGTAAACCCAAAATCATTTAGATGAATACCAACAGCAATTATTACGATATTTGCCATCGAAGAATAACCATATCTGCCATTGAAGAATGAATCACAAAAGGGACCATAACTCTCAACATCTGGCCTAAATCCACTTCACAGTACCTCAAACATAAGCCAGATAATCCAAAAAAAAATAAGAAGAAAGGACAAAACCAACTTATTAACTTGCCATAGAAAAATGTACCAAGAAACAAAGTGCAAGGCAGTGCAATAGACCTTCTAGAGTAAAACACATTCTTGTCCTCGGGCACAAAAACATCAGCATTGAGAATGTTTCCACCTATTGAAGCAATACATTCTGATAGCTTTGCAATTATTCCCAACTCATCCTGCAATTTTCGCACACCGAAAACAAAATCAAAGAATTAAAAATTCCATCTTTATACCTCATTTGGCCTAATCCAACTAAAAAATGAAAAATCATTTCAATGTCATTAATGATACCGTTACTCACTGGGCAATGGAAGACATGAATACCATGGCTGATGGAGAAAGAGGTAGATTCATCAAGAGACTCCATTTTGAAGGGCCTCTATAGATCATTAAGAATAAATATTTTTTATCAACATTAATGGTTTGGAATTATGCATGAATTTCCATACAAGATCCTATATAAGTATAGATTACCAAATTGTAAATTGATATAGATAGGAAAGATAGTCCACAAACAAGAAGAATGACAGTAGATCTAATAGATCAGTCCACATGACACATACCTAGAATAAGTACCAGCTCCTGCCCTGTAGCTCGACAAACATGAATCCCAAGAACGTGTAATCCTAAAGAGTAGAACCTAGTAGCATCTAGTAGATACAAAAGCTGACAAGCAAAAGACAATCCTGCAAAGAAGAAACTCCCAAATGGATTTGGCTGTGAATTAGGTGGCTGCCTTGGCATCCCAGGCTGTCCAACATAATCGCACATTTCTGTAAAATCCCAAGATTAAGAATATGTTAAACAGGGAAGAAGCACTTGAACGATATCAAAGTCATGGAATACCTTTTTGGCTAAAAAAAGGAAACTTAAATTGACAAACCAAGAGGGGCAGCCATGTGTAAAATGCATATTTATTGGTACATACTGGTATATAAGAGTTGGAAACCACCTTCCCCCCAAAAAAACAAAAAAAAAAAGGGTAACTTCTATTGTACAAAAGGTAACCAAGTCGTTTCACCATTGCGACAAAGATTCTCATTTTGTAATTTTCCTCATTTGTTCCCCTCAGCACTTGAACTTGACCTTCTCATTCTTTTTCTAGAAATTCTGCTAAACAGAAGCATGTCATGGGAGGAGAGGACGAAAATTTTCTTCTTTTTTTAGCATCATTAACTACAAAACTGCAAGGTGTTCCATTAAACGCTGTCATTCTTCATTTTACAGATCCACTAAATTTAACACCCTTTGAATTTTACTTCACTACATCAGCATCCAAGCTTAGCATGATCCCTCTATTAAGCAAATTGTAAACAGCGTCAAGTAGGCAAATCAAAAGGCAAAAGCAAACAGTAAAACATTTAGATTCAAATAGAACTGTGCAGTCAAGAAACCTAATTGTTTAATTGCTCTATCACATAACAGTTATTTTGATGTTACATAAATTTCCAAATTCTTGTCTGTTTAATCTGAACATATAGTGGCACCTACATTACTGAGCACTACCAGAAGCAAAGGATATCATTAAAAATGAGGAAAAAAAATAAAACTACACCATTTACCTGTAAAGTATTTAAACATTCACCAAGATGAAGAAAGGTTACCTAACGACTTTCAGAATCTAGATATTCAAATCCTCAACTCTTTCCACAATTTTCACATTTTTTTGAAACATTTTTCATAGTGTGATAAAGATTTCAATCATATATCAGAATAATTATCACCTTAATTCACCAGATTCAGGACTGAATCAATCAACAAATAAACCGTCAGGAAATTTTTTCCTTTCTCCAAAAACCGTGTGTAGGACA
This sequence comes from Coffea arabica, assembly GCF_036785885.1. Lineage (NCBI taxonomy): Eukaryota > Viridiplantae > Streptophyta > Magnoliopsida > Gentianales > Rubiaceae > Coffea > Coffea arabica. The sequence continues at coordinate 44,510,482 of NC_092325.1, read as the reverse complement.
AAGACAGTGTAACCACTCCCCAGAAGAATTAAGCGTGAATCATAAATTAGAGGAGACCGTTCGAAAACACAATTAAAATCGAAATTCAAAATTCTCCCAAGCAAAGCAAGCTGCTAATAAACATGATCCAAACTCGAAACCATAACAAGTCTCTAGATGTAAAAACATCGATTAATTAAAAAATATATAGCAATATTACCAGTTGGCATGAGACAGAGAAAAAGGAGCGAGTAGAGTATATAGATCTACAATCAAAGTGCTGTAGGAAAATAGCTTGGATTTGGAGTACGGTAGAGGATTCCAAAGAAAAAGAGATCACTATGGAGGACTGGTTTTACGGCAGGAGGAGCGGCTGCCCTGTTGGTGGTGCTGGGTGGACGCGGAGCGGGTTGGCCGAGATTTGAGAGTGATTAATCAGGCAAAAAAGGAATGAAAGGGGGAAAGGAATATCAAAGAATGAGAAGGAAAGAAAGATAAGAGATGACGGCGACTTGGAGAGGAAGAGGAAGAAGAAATGAGAGGTTAGAAATCTGTTGAAAGGAAGAGGAGAAGATGAAAAGCGGCGCCTCAAAGCTTGAGCGTGATTTAGGGTTAGAAGAGGCCTAAAAAAAATAGGGCGAATCACATGCTTGGCACGTGAGAGGACGACGAAACTTTTGGCTGAATACTGTTCCCACGTTATCTACTTATGTTGAAAAGAAATGAGAGCACGAAGTTGGGTTAAAAGAAGCATCGAAACTCTTCCCATCACCCTCCAAGCCCGAAATATAGTTTAGTGAGTCCAATTCTATTTCTAACTGCTCACAACTTAGGCCCAAACGTCGAATTTGTGCATGTAATTAAAGCTGAATATTCATGATCTAAAAGCAGCCACGTAAATGGATCCAATCAGTCAGAAAATGTTCGGCCATCCGGAAAAAGGAAATTAAACCAAAAATCGTCCCAAGTGCTAGGCATTCTGGCTCTCTCTCTTTTTTTTTTTTAGACGATAAACCTATTCTATTCTACACTAAGGGGGAGGGAGCGGACCTATTCTATCCTACACTAAGTCATTCTAGCTCTCGTTAAAGACTTTGGGACCCTTCCTTAAAGATGTAGCCAGGGCTGCCCATCCCCCTTTTTATTGCGTCTTAAGGGTCTATCCCTTCCTTTGTCAAAACCCCCAACAAAAAAAAAAAGGAATTTGTGATGATTTTCGATGGGAATGAATATTTTCTTTAACTAAGTAGACTCAATAATTATTTGCTTCCTATTCATTTTAAGCAGAGTTTGTGTGTTTTTTTGGTTTGGATTCGTTACTAACCTATTTGCTTCTTCCTTTATCATTTTTTAGCTATATCTTTTACTAACCTTTTTTTTTTTACGACTTAATTTTTTCAGTCAAATGGAGGATTAAATCTGCTTATAACGGAGGCTTATTTCGATGTGGAGGTGTTTAGATTTTAATGAGTTAAAGGTACCAGTCAATTACATTAAGCCCAAGCAGGCTACTCCATACTAAACAGTGGTGCCTCCGAGCCAGCCTCGACTACTTGGGCTCAGGGAGGAGTCCAAGGCCCAAATCAGGTAATAGGTTTCTAAATTCACTTAATTTATTTTAATCCATGTGTATTAACTTTGTTTAGTGTTATTTTAGATGTTACTTCATTAAAGTGGCAAGAAACTTAATATTTGTTCATAGAGAAAATATATTTTTGCATCTTTGATATTTAGTTGAATACAGACACATATAAAAATTTTGGGGGTGTTTTTGAAAAATATATTTAGTTGAAATAGTTTTATGTTTATAATTGTATAAAAATTTAATAATTAATTCAAAGATTAATATGACGCATGGATCCATTAATTTAATATAGTAAATATTCATGAATATGTAAGAGTATTATTTTATTTTTTTAATTATTCATACTTGCATAAATTCACAACTAATAATGATATATATATATATATATATATATATATATATATATCTACCTTATATATAAGAAGAAAGGGAGGTTTAGTTCTTTGCCTCCCTTGTTGCCACTTGGCTTCCTAATAATTTGACAAGTTGTATAACTCTAATATTTTTCTTGCACATGATTTTTCTTGCCTCTTGCATATCATTTTTTTTTTCTGCTCTTTCTTCATGCCAAACCGAGCAAGTCCGTCTCCTTTATTCTTCTTTTGAGTCCAATGAATTTTTTTAACCTTAATTATTTGATTAAGTGAGTGTACTGTCTAATTCATCACCATTAGATTAATTTTAATAAACTAATACTACATTACAACCCTTGGACCAATTTTCATTCTGTTCTAATTGTCTACATATTATATAAGAAGACATGGGAATTTAATGTAGCACTCCCATTTCTTGACATATGACATAATTCTCCTTCGAAAAATCTATAATTTTTCTCATATTTTTTTATCTTCCTATTTCTATCTTGATGGATCAAGACAAAAGATGTACCATACAGGATAAGACAAAAGATTTCAATTGCAAGTCATTTTGCATAACTACAAGAACTTGTATTGTTTTTATATATTGTCTAATTTATGACTATAAAATCAAGCTTTATAGATTAATGAAAAACTTTTAATCCTTGGATATTGATTAATTATGTTTGATTAGTAGCAAACCAACTATTACATTTAAACGGCTCCTTTATGTAATCAATTAAAGTCTCTTTTTCTATTTTTTTATAAATTATTTTTAAAAGTTGCACAGAAAAATCAGATTTCTTCCTTCCCAATTGTATTCAACTGTGCACCTGTTTCATTGCTTGCCTTCATTAACTTCAATATCAGTTATGGATTTAGTAGATGCTATGTTTATTGTCTCCTTGATTTAGAAGAGCTAACTTCATAGATGGAATTTCTTCTGATGCTCAATTTTTCTCGTGTTTTTGTTTATTATGTACCAAAAAGTTTTGCTGTTATATGTTCAATTAAGTTATGAAGGGGGTCAAGGGCTGTGCCAGGCACAGCCTAGATACCTCTAGTATATGTATAACCCTTGAATGAATGTTACTTAATTTGAATTTGAAGTTCCTTTTCTTACACATGTAACAAGATGCTAGTATGTGCACGGTAACATGTATCAGATTTGATTTTCCATGTTTTACTTTCTAAACTTCCAGTCTGTATTAGCAGGAACAAACCTGTCGATATGTCAGCTAAACTAGCAGTTAGCTAACATATCTTGATGCCAAGTGCTTAGTGCCTAACAGGTTGCTGCTGGCAATTATCACCCACAGAAATTCTACCCACCTTTTCAATTGTTTTAATCCTCCACATCATTAGTTAGTATGGACCATGACACGAGCATATTCCCCTCGATGCCTTTTGCAGTACTAACATCATCATTTGCCAAGACCAAGCGATAAAACTTCCAAGCAAATACAGCCGAGCCCAGACAACAAAAAATACCATGTGGGCTCAAGAAAGATTACACCACAATGTTAAAAAATATACTCCTATTGAAAAAGACAAAAGAAGAATCCTTCATTCAAAGGTTGGAAACTGGAACAAGCTTTAAGTACAGCATACACGGATAATTTACACAAACATTTGACTCTGAGAGAGATAAGAGGCAAGGGAACACCGGGAACAAACAACAATAACAGGAGAAGAAAAATGGGGAGATGATGTCCTTGTCCCTTTAAAAAAAGGTAGAGATTCAAGATGATGATGACTCGAAAGGTTAAAAAACTTGATCCCCTTTTAAGCCCTGCTCTTGAAAGGAATGGCTCTGATCACAATCTGGTGGTACACTGCAGCAAGAGCAGCTCCAATGAAGGGTCCAACCCAGAAGATCCACTGAAAACCAGAGACAAATAGTTATTATCTAGCTAAGAGTATGAATGGACACTGACTGGTAATTACCAAAAAAAAAAAAAAAAGAAGAATAGACACTGATAACATGCAGGCATAATCATTATATCTTACGTGATCATCCCATCCAAGGTCTCTGTTGTAGATGATGGCTGCACCAAGACTTCTTGCAGGGTTGATGCTTGTGCCAGTAATGGGGATAGTAGCCAAGTGAACCAAGAAAACTGCAAATCCAATTGGAAGAGGAGCCAAAATCTGGAACATAAAAGAGAGATTAGTAAAGGGTGTCCAAAATTGTTTGATTTCGATCAACTTTACTCAATGATCTTTTGCCAACACGTTTGATTATCAGAATCTAGCAATAGAACAAGACACCATAATGAAGCAACCAAGTACAGAATTGATCATGGTTAGAACAGTCCCATCTTTGGGATTAAGTCGCGTGTTCCAAAACTCCAAGCTCTGATTTTCAAGTCCACGTACAAAATCTCTCTTAAACAGTCCAAGCCAATGATGGATGGATGGATGCTCTAGACCTTTAGAATCCAAATGACAAGAGGTGTATCTTTCCAAGTAGGGGCAAGAAAATAAACAAATAGTGGTAGTCTAGGCGCTACTGCAATTTAAAATATTTAGCTTAATAAACGAGATAAACACTTGTTGTTGATAAGTAAAAAGAGATGCTGGAGCGAAGCCAAGAAATGAATACGAGTGAAGGCAACTAAAACAACATTTTAACTGCACGAACCAAAAGGAAAGTGCTAGTCTTATGGCAAATGGAAGCCACAAAATGATTCGGCAAGCATTAGCATTTCGTAAATTGGCAAAATGATGGATCAACATAGACCACTTCTTTTGTGGGTTCCACGTGACAAAACAACAAAAGCAGAAAAGCAAATGCATCATGAGAAACACTTCACATGCAAGCATGTGTTGCATCACTTTGCTGGCTGGAGCCAAAAGTTAAAAACTACCCATCCCTACTCCCAAGGAACCACAAGGGTTAATTACAATACAGAGGGAAGGAAGAAAAAGCCATCAGGTACTGGGCCTACTGGCATGTTAGGCATTCTTAAGAGCCAGTTGCACAAAGAAAACTACTCGCATATATAGTAACCGATTCAGTTAAAATTTGAGTCACAAAAGGGAATGGCAAACTATCACTACCACTTTAGTGCATCACAAAGGGTTAGCAGGCAAAACAGGGAAGCATTAAATGAAATGTAAGTCTAGACGGCAGGTTTAAGAGCACATACAGGAACATGTGAGTCTCTGGCATTTCTCTTGGCATCAGTGGCAGAGAAAACAGTGTAAACAAGGACGAAGGTCCCAACAATCTCAGCACCAAGGCCGTCTCCTTTGGTGTAGCCATGTTGTACATAGTTGACCCCACCCTTTGATCTCTCATATGGTCCCTTCTCAAATCCCTTGACAATACCAGCACCACAGATGGCTCCCAAGCACTGCATGACTATGTAGAACACAGCCCTTGTCAAGGAGAGCTTCCTTGCTAGGAACAGTCCAAAAGTCACCGCTGGGTTAATGTGTCCTCCTGTTTCAGCAAACAACGAAAGAATTAGCAGACACTACAAGAGAGAGAGAGAGAGAGAGACTGGTACAGATCCACATCAAAACATCAGAAAAAAAAGAAGGGAGAACTTGCAGCTTCAAGAAGATTGTGAAAAATATCCCAGAATGATCCAATTGTAGAACAACATATCGAGGGGATAAAAGAACAAGTTTTCCATCCGCCGTTATATAACACAGGTGTAACATTTCTTGAAAAGAAAACCCAAGATCATACCTTTTTCCTAGAAAAATTCAGTGAAACCAGTGTACACGAAAAATAGTTGACCGGTAGCATTTTCTGATAAGAAAATCCAAAACTATACCTTGTTCCTACAATAAAATGACTAAAAACTGGTGCATACCCCAAAAAATAGCTCAGTCAAGTACCATAAACAAATAGGTAGACAAGTAGTTATGAGATCCACTAAAGAATCTGGTAAAAAACAGAGGCAGAATAGGCAGTGCCGTGCATGAAGCAACTGATAATAGAAGGTAAACATGGCACCCCTAGCAAAATGGTAACTTGCTCTAAAATTATGCAGAGTAGAATCTACTATACAGTAGTGCACATGTTTAAGGAGAGGAAAAGGCAACAAAAAGAAGGAAAAAAAGCCCAGGAATCATCTGTGAGGAATCTACTAGACAAAGCAAAACAAATTAAAAAGCAGATGGAAAATGAAGAGAAAGAGTAGTGCTGAGACAAACCTGAGATACCAGCAGTGCAGTAGACAAGTGCAAAGATCATACCACCAAAAGCCCAGGCGATCCCCTGAATACCAACAGAAGCACACTTGTTTGGCGTGCTTCTGTTAACCCCCATAATAGTCAAGATAGTGATGTACAAGAACAGCAGGGTGGCCATGAACTCAGCGATACCAGCCCTGTAGAAGGACCATGAGCTCAATTCCCCTGGCTCGAAGAGGGGTGCTGGTGGTGGCTCCTTGTAGTCCTTGTCTGTTTGAGCTGCTGTCCCCAGTGGTTGCCTCTCTGTGAACTTGTTCGCTCCAAGCTTAACATCCTCTTCCTTGCCCTCTGCCATTTCTCTTCTTGATTTTCTTCTACACACTCAACTGAGCACCCACTGCTTTTTTACTCTCTCTTCTTTTGGACAGTACTGGAGGAGGAGAGGCAGTCAGGTTGTGAAGCTTTGGATAGGGTGTGAGCTATTTTATACTACTTAGAAGTCACATAATTAAAAAAAAAAAAATGAAGTATAAGAATGTTCATTTTATTTTACTTTAGCTCGGTATGCTAATTATTATGCAGGCTAAATTTCATTAACACCCTTAAAGTTTGCCCTAATTATATTCGACTTTTGTTCGAGTTTGAATTTGTACGAAAAATAAACACTTTAGAAATAATTGAACTTCAGATCGAGCTTGATATTGTATAAAAATAAACAGTTTAGGAAGAATTAATCAAACTCCGAGTCGAATATCCAATAAATGTTGCTGTCATCAAGAATTATTTTCGTAAAATGCATTTGTTTTGGTAAGTGTTGCATTTTGTTTGGATTGGCCTTTATTTCCCCAAATATATTTGCTTACATCATCATTACAATTTTCAATACACTTTTTTACCTTCCCAATTACCTTTTTATCTTACATATATCACATCATAAAAAGTGTTACAGTAAAAATATCTTAAATAACTTACAATCCAAACAAACCATTATTATAAAGAGAAGATAAAATTGATAAAATTGTAATTTTAGGAAAAGTGAGTGAGTAAGGAAGGTTGGCGCGGTCATTATGACAAAGTCTTGGATGTTAGTGTGTAATTTAGCAACACTTGTTTTGAACTAATTGTTTGTTAGTAAAGCATTACACTGCGCTGAGTCAGTGTATTAGAGTAATGGAATTAAGGGGGGGAAAAAAAAAAGGGTGTGTGAGGACTGAGGAGGGTTCTGGAAATGGCAGAGGGATGTTGACAGGCTTTTGAATGGAATTATTTTGTTGTGCTTATCTGCTGCAGAGCGTCACCATGGTTTGTCCTAGACATACATGCTTCTGATTAGCTGGTCTGGGGCCGTTTGATTCACCTAATCAGATGGATTAGAACAAATGTGGGCAGCTAGGCAACTGTATTGTGGAGGTAAAGTCTAAGAAGGGTGATGGAATCATGTAAATATTTTAAGTAATCCACATCACTTTTTTTTTTTTTTTTAATTTGGGTCACCTCTAATGCGTCGTTTCTTTGTATTTGATTATTAAGTGGCTGATCATCAGGCAACCTCCAGAATGATGTAGTGGGCACTATTTAGAAATTCATTGTCCCAATTCCTAATTAAACAAGGGTTCCAAATTTCATCATTTTCTAGGAGTTTCATTCATGCTCGGACTTTGGGTCATTATTAAGGTCAAAAGAAAATAATCAGCAAAGAGTAAGAAGGTAAATTCATACGAATATATAGTGCATCAATCCGTCTGATTTAATAATTGTTCAATTCCTATCAATCTCCTACGATTCCAATTGTGCCTCTGCCTTAAATTATATTAGAGTAAAGTAATATAGATAAGATCGCGATGGAAAAAAAAAAAAGTACTAGTAAAAGGGAGGGGGAAGAAGGGAGGATTAAGCAACTAATTAATTAGGGTCAAAGTTACGAGCATCCTCTTTCTTTTATTTATTTAATTAAAGAGAAAAAATAACAACCACAAATTAATAGAAGCATGCAGCACAGGTGTAATAAGATGCACACGAAGCTGATCGATAGACGGACCGAAAAAAAGAGCCGTTTATGTGCGCGACCGTTGCAGAAAGTGACAGGCTTTGAATTTACATGTGCGGAAGGCCCACGGCCAACGGGTGAGATTATATTGAATGAACCCAAACGCAGAGATTAGACTATGGTCCAAATCACATCGCACTGACACCAACCCCGGCCGGTTGGCCCACTTTTCCCCGAGTTGTTAGCCACTCCACCAATGAGAGAAGAGAGAATAAAGGGTCAGAGGTGGAAAAGGAAAAGGAAACTCGTGATCTTCAGATTTTGGCACTTCCGCTTGATAAATGAATGAATGATCTGGTCGGGTCAATTTGTGCCCAGCTTTGAAACGGGTACTTCGCAATTACTTCGGCCTCGTTTGGAAAACAAGTTTTTTATCAAATTTATCTGTTATAAATTTTTTAAAAATTTTAGTTATAATAATCTCAAAAAATTTCTCAAAATTTTTAAACAATACACTTCAAAATGTTTCAAAAAAAAACACACACACACTTCAAAAATTTTTTTAAAAACTTCTGCAGTAAACTACAGTAAAGTTTTAGATAAACATCCAAAAAACTCACATGCCAAACAGGTTATTCATTTCATGCTAGAGTCGGCACAATAAAATAAAGAAAGGAAATAGCTTGAATTACAGCGGAAAAAAAAAAAAATTCTTTGATCCAATTCAAATTTCAAGTGCTATTGCCCCTCCCAAAGTTTGAATGTTTGATTTCTTAAGGCTAGTGGAATGAAATATTTCCTACATCATCGATTTAAATCTTTTTGAACCAAAAAAAAAAAGAAGAAAATCATTACACTAACACCTAACGATGCAAGCGAGTTAATATGAATAGAATTTACAAAGAAAACTCTTAAAGAACAAATAATGTTTCATTATATGACGTAAATCTATATAACTTTTATCACCTTCTATACTACGTAATTTGCTAATGCTCGTCAGTTTCGATGCATACAACGGCACCCCTTGAGAAAACTACAAATTTTATTGCGTCGGTACAGATACATATGACTGACTACTCTTTGAATTTTATTGCGTCGTGCATCATCATTCGTTTAAATCAGCGAATTTCCTTGTCATGATTAAGAGAGCAGCCAACATTGGGCAAAATCATCACCCGCTTCACTATTTCGACATTTGTCGTTAAGTATACTGTACAAGAAAGATTGATGAGCCAGCAGTAATAGCGGCAATGGTTATTCATTCCCGTGGCCCAAGAGTTCTCCTCTCATTCTACAAGGAGAAGGAGGGATTTGATGAAAGTGAAAACAATAATTTCACGGCTACATAGCTTTCATTACCATTGCCGATCGATCTAAAGTTTAAGCATAGAGCCATAATTTAATAAAAGCGTCCTCATTGCATAATTTCTCTATTTATTCTTCTTCCGATAATAACTATTTGAAGCATAGAGGTGTCAAGATTCATTCAGAGGTACTGAATTCAAATTTTTTTTCATTTTTCTTGATGTTTAAATCCCACTTTTGTAGTGCTACAAATTTAAATAATAAAAAAAGAATTATAGGAAAAATTTGTATATGGACCATATAAGTAGAAAAAACATTGGGAAGAAATAATGGGATTAGGACAAATATCGCAGTGTAGCTTATCTTTCTTCTTTCTTTCTTTTTTTTTTTTTTTCCCCCATGGTATCTGAAGAAACAGGGGCAGCCAAGGCAATCATGCCATCACGCCGGACAACTCGCCAGTCATAATGATGCAATTCTCAATTGGCCTCTATGTTTAGCCATTGTCCAAAATTTGTCACGTGCTTCTTTCAGGCCCACGCCTGCTGCTTTACTTCTCCTCCTCGGTGTGTTTCATAAATGATGAAAAAGACCTTCATAAATTTGTCAACTATTGATTCCTCGTAAATTATTTGCTACAAATTTTTGGATTGTAGTTCTTCAAATGTTTTATGTTTTGCTATTTACACAGTTGGAAGAAAAAAGTTTGATTTAGTATTAGTATCAAATTTAGCTTTCGGAGATTATGGTAAAGGTTGAGGTCGAATGCAACTTTGCATAAATTTATAAAACATGTATCACCAAATACATACTCTTATTTTAACATAAAAGTGATATTCACATAATTTTTTATACACTAATAGTGTATATATTTTCATTTTTAAGATGTCTACTGATTAATTTAAATTTAAATTTAAAATATAAAATTTTCATATGCATCATATATCTAACCATAATAATGATACGTAAGACTTACTCAAGAATTAAATCCTCTGAAAGAAAAGTTTATAGCCCACGAACTATCTATCAAAGGAGAAAGAAAGAGAAAAATAAGAAAATGTGACACTTATGCCCAGTCTGGGAGACGAGATTAGAGCAGAAAAGAAAAGAAGGGAAGAGAAATGTAGACATTTCTCACTTTTGAAAGTTTTAGTAAATTAGAAATAAAAAGAATCCGACTGATTTAGGAGGAGAAAGAGATCCGCTACAATTAAAAAAAAAAAAACTTAACTCATAAATTCTCAAATAACATTAAAATCTCTTCTCTTCTTTTTTTTCATCATTTATTTTCGCTCGTAACTTAACCTTTCTCTCCTTTTCTTTTCTATCCTCAACCCCCAAGCTAGCTAATTTAGAGCTGTGTAGAATAATCAATAATCCTAGGCACAGCCAAAAGCTACATCACCTAACATTTTGCGGAATTTGTCATTCTTAATGCTCATAAATTCCACTTACAATATTCAAAAACCTCACGTCAACCGCCCCAACCTCGATAGGCTGTCCACGTGGAAGCAGCTCAACTCTCTCTGATGAATGATTGTACCATCGTCAGCATGTAGCCGACTGGAGGCTGGAGGCAGCCGACCATCCCAGACACCACCATTTCCCGTTTGGAAAAAATGTCATTCAACTGGGAAATTCAATTTTATTATGGCCACCAAGACGAAGACGTAGACGTGGACGTAGAATAGGATCGGCAAGATCCCCAAAGGAAAGATGCATACTAGTTTACATGCCAAAAATGTGTGCATTATTTGGAAGATCAGCCTGAGATGTTGTGTGGTGGTGATAAGAGATTAGGAACAGCTTTTTTTTGTTGTCACACTACTATTAATTATCTGGCGGGGCACTTATGGTCTAATAAATTACTCATTCCGTCCCACTTTGATAGTCTGTTTATTCGTACACACAGTTTAAGAGAAAATAGTTAATTTTATTGAAAAAGTAAATTTAGATTGCTATTTTCCTAAAATACCCTCACATTAAATATGGTACAATTTTATGGGAACTTGAATTGATGGTAAAAAAAAAATCAACTCTCATTAAATGGAATAGGTTTATAGTAACAACTACGTACATTGAATAAGGATATTTTAGAAAAATTAATTATAATTTGGGACAAATAACAAAGGAATACAGGACTATCAAAGTGGGACGGAGGGAGCACTAATAATCACTCGGGGGCACAATCAGGGTTTGCGTTGAAGTCGGTGAGTTTTTTGAGTCAACTTCACTTATTTATTTGGACTAACAGCCACATGTCATTGATCATCCCTATTCCTAAGCATTGGACACCTATTTAAAAGGATTAGAGAATTATAATTATGAACAAAGACGATGAGTTTGACAATTCAATTTGTCCCTCAAACTTTATCTCAGAGAGTAACTGATAGATTTCGAGTCTAAGCTATCAAGGATTGTCTACACCGCTCATTAATCCTCTTTAATCTAGAAGATTTACTTCAATTAAAACCTGATATCCCCTTTAGTGAGGAACACTGGAGTGTCCTTCAGACATCCCCATTTGGCAATGTTTCTAAACGTGCAAATTGCAATTCCTTCCTATCCATATAGAAAGCAGCTGCACTGCCATGATTCACAATTTTCTGTTAATTCCAACCCTTTACCAAACATATAAAGGCCCTGCTTAAAAGGTGAATTTTTTAAAAGTTTATCTAAAATTTTACTGTAATTTACTGTAAAAGCTTTTAAAAATTTTTTTGAAATGTGTAAATTTTTAAATATTTTGAAATGTACGGTTTAAAAACTTTAAGTAATTTTTTGATATTACTGTAACTAAAATTTTCAAAAAACTTGTAGCAGATAAACTTGACAAAAAACTTGGGTTCCAATTTAGTATTCAGGACCAGTTTTCAGTAGCTGCAACAGGCTTTATGGGCAATAATAGTTACAATAGCACTCTTATAAAATAAGAGGGAAGGGAAATGGAATGATGGATGAGGATCCATCTCAAAACCCAAACTTGATTTCATCAAACAGCGCCTCAATCCACTGCTTTGTGGACCCATCGGACTAGCAATAAATTACAGATAGATTACAACATTTCGCATCAAGCACAAGCAATTCTTGGAAAAAAAAAAAAATTAAAGAGAGGGTTTCAACGAAAACAGTAGGGCACTAGGGCTGCTTGATAATGCACAAAACTAGCCATTACAACATAATTACATTTTCTAAAGTGTGAATCATTCCTTGTTAGATTCAAGGCCGACATGCGGGCAGACCCTTTCGGGTTCTCCTTTTGTCCACAGAATCTTTAGATCGCCTCTCATTTTTCCCAGTGCTATAAAGGTTCCTGCACCGGTCATCAAATTTTGTATTCAGAAAATCATTAAACACGTGCGCACGGACGCGCCCGCACACACACACACACACACAGAGTTTGCAAAGATTCCCATGATAGATTACCAAGAGTAAATGGGACGATGTAAAGAAGAGCAGGTTGGCCATGGCCATCCATCAGGTTCAACGCCACATATGTAATAAGGAGACCTACAATGTATTAAAGAAACTGTTTCATCTACTGATACGAGTAATAAGCAACACATCAGAGGAAAGACAAGTGTGCCAAAAATTTGAAGTACCAAGATATATCAAAAACACTTGTATTAGGGGGGGGGGGGGGGAAATCTTGACATCCTAGTGGTTACCTAGTCCGTAAGCAAACATTGCCCATAAAAAATAACCAGCTCGAAGATTCTTCTTTGCAAGACAATCATATCTGCAATGTACACCAAGTTTTCCCAAATGAACCAAGTGACAAACAACACAGGCCTCATAAAGAAAATTTTCATTTGTTACAGCAATTGAATACCATGTACCCGCTATAAGTCAGCGAAAAGGGAAACAAAAGGACATTACATATGCCAGTGATTAGATGGTATGATCGTTGCTTCAGTTGTTAAACTAACCCAAGATATATTTTATGACTGAAAATCTATCCTCATGATTTTATGGAGCCAAGCAATTTACCCAGATCATGAAAATTTTCAACTTTTCCTTGCCACAAGACAATAATAAAGTTCCAAAGAATACTGAGCAACTGTACCATAAAGCTAGAAATTTTTTTTTTTTGGTCAAAAGTACTACAGATCTCTATGCATAGCGGATCCGCAGATAATACAAAGCTAAACAAATCAAACCTGAGCGAAAATGCTATCAGCAGCCCAGGTAAAAGGATGTCACCAAAGCCTATGATGCTAAAACCACCCCAAGGATCAAACAAGCGTGGAATTTTCAGTAGCATTGGAATACCATCCTCTCCACTTCTATCACCTCGAGCAACCTAAAAACCCATAAATTATTCATTTGAAAGCGAACCTTTTTGCCAAATAAATTACTGAATTCTAGAATATTCACTGTCTATTAAAAAAAATTACCCACCACAATCATCACGCTTTCATGGAACAGCGACTTTGAAACAAAGACCCAGAATATGTCGTACAAGAAGGCACAACTAAGAAGAACTGTGCCCACCTGAAAGATAGTACAGATTCCTAATTACATGGAAGAAATATGTGCTATAAAGCATATCTTTTATTCAAAAAAAAAATCCTTTTTTCTTATAAATAGCAGCAGATAAAAAGTAAACCTTAACCACTTCATGTCTCGTAGCCTCATTGGAGGAAAATTAGATTGAACCAGTAAAATAGTTGGTGCTGAGTGAGTAATTTGACCACCAGGAGCAACACAATGCAGTGGTTAGCCAGACTTTAAGTAGCTAAGTTTTACTAAAATTGTTTCTCTATCCCTGCTCCCTACACTAGGTTTCAGCTCAAACTCAGACATTGTACTGGAGCATTTATTTTCTGGAAAAATCCTTCTCTGGACATTTCAGAGCAAGGTGAAACTAGACAGGCTCTCTTATGTAAACAGTGATCCAGAGAGTTTCATCTTTTGGTCTAACTCCATAATGTTCTTTATTGCACCATATAATTTTGCCAACTTCAAGTCCGGTTTTCAAACTGGTCCACTGTGGTAGAATAGGGTTTAAGTTACTTCTCATTACATCATCCCTGTTGATGATTGTAAATATTAGGAAATATTTGATTATAGTATCATATGATTATAGTATCATATATTAATTAGGTAATAGATTGATTTAGATTAGCATGATTTTAGGATCTAAATTAGGTTACACTTGTGTATATATATTTATATATTGTGTAGTCCAAATATATGAAGAAGAGTATTTTCTCTCCCTTTTTCTTAGTTTACATGGTATCAGATCTTCAGGTTCTGTTATTAGTTTGTCTTTTGACGTGACTCTATTGAGTCACTTTTAGGTCTTCCTTGTGTGAATCTCTGTTATCAGTTTGTCTTTTAACGTGACCCTATTGAGTCACTTTTAGGTTTTTCTTGTGTGAATTATAATGGCAGATATGAAAGGTAGTAGTAGAGAGATGAAAACAGTAATTTTTGATGTTATTCCTACAACATAAAAAATTACTGAACACAAATTGAGTGAAAAAAATTTTTTGGATTGGAGTAAAACTATTCGGATATATCTGCGCAGCATCAATAGAGATGATCATTTCACTGATGACCCACCCGTTGATGGGGAAGAAAAGAAGGTTTGGCCAAGGGAAGATGCAAAACTATTTTTCAAGTGGAGAGAACAAAGCATATCGAAATTGATTGCCATTTTGTTCGTGAAAAAAAATCTAACAGAACTTGATCTCAACCAGTCATGTGAGAACTGGAGAACAGTTAGCTGATATTTTCACTAAGCCTCTAAATGATCCAAGAATTGATTACATTTGTGGCAAGATGGGCATGATTAACATCTATGCTCCATCTTGAGGGGGAGTGTTGAAGATATGTGATCTGATATTATAGAAAGATTTGATATTGTAAATATTAGGAAAGATTTGATTATAGTATCATATGATTATAGTATCATATATTAATTAGGTATCATATGATTATAGTATCATTTTTTATTAGGTAGTAGATTGATTTAGATTAGCATGATTTTAGGAACTAAATTAGGTTACACTTGTGTATATATATTTGTATATTGTGTAGTCCAAATATATGAAGAAGAGTACTTTCTCTCCCTTTTTCTTAGTTTACAATCCCTACAACGCGAATATCCTATTAAATACATTTTCAGCCAGAATGAACATGGCCAGCTAACATGCAAAATCCAACATCCACCTGCTACAAGGAGCTAAATGCCCTTGTCATACGCATAAGAAGCCAGTTAGACAAGCACAAAGAGTTTAACATTCAAACTCTTTGGATAAGCAACATAAAATTCCCTGCCATTCAGAGCTGTCTTCTGAATGCTAAAGTTAACTATATGTTTGTAGTTCTTAATATTTCCTTACAAAAAAGTAAAAGCTAATGAAGGAATAATATTTCACTCCTAACCAATCTTCCATTTTATAAAGAATCACAGACTTCAAATGCCCTAACACGAGCCTTGATATATTAAAATTTCACAAGCTTGAACACTAGAAAAAAGATTCTCAGAATTAATATAGGAGGGTATAGATTAATTCTCTGGCTGATACTTTAGGATCAAAATCCACAAGAATTGGTTCTGAGCCGAGCATGTGCAAATAGCGGAGTGAACAGATACAAGACATTGGGAATATAATGCCCTTTGATTCATTTCTTTCTTATCCTCCTATCATCTTCCACAGCAAAACTTGTTCTACCTACCAATACTTTTTGTGGAACACCCAAACAGTGACACATGTTGGGAAATAAGAAACATGTATGTAAGCATACTTGTTCAAAGTTCAGTAAATCTCATTATTCAACATTGAAGCATCATAGAATGAGCAGAACAAAAAACAATAAAACTTAAAGGTACGCCAAACTGCTGGTGTTATTACCTTGAGATTAGGGACTCGCACAATCTGAATAACTGTTATTATCAGTGCAATCCCCTGACGCAAAAGAACAGGAATCATATTTCAAAAGATCAAGCTGCATTAAATCTAAATATCTTAGGTCCTCAGGCGCAACTTATACATAAAGCATCCGGTTCAGATTAAGTGACATTAAGATAGATCTATGAGAGCAAAAATCAAAATCAGTATACCAACCACAACAAAGGGTATAGAGGCAGGATTTTTAAGACTTGAGAACATAATGATAATAATTATACTTAAATATATTTTGTGAGCTCACTGGTAGAACAGGATGCAGCAAACCCTAATTCACGAAGATGGCATGAGTAACCATATTTAACCTAGAGGGGGGAGGGGGAGAGGGTAGGAATTGTAAACACAATGAGCAGTGGTAAAATGCTCAAAGACAAGATCTTAGGCTTGACACAGGTGTACCATCCACAAGCACTTGGGAAATTTCATTCAAGAGAAGAAAAGGACAGTTATTTTCTGGTCTCACCCTCCCCTTCATTTACCTCTCTCTCTTAAATATGGCTCCACTGTCACTCTTAACATTGTCACTGACTCACTCAGAACAGAATGAAGGTTCACTTACTGACCCAATAATTTATTTATGCTCAGTAAGCACCATGTACACTAGCTAAACAACACAAGGAAACATGACAAAAGCAACTATGCTTACAAGAATATCTTGGCCTATCCAGCCAAAAGAGGCATTTCTGTACACAGCCCAAATAACAGCAAAAGCTATGCAGAATGGAGATACAGCCAAAGTAAGGTAAGAGACAGCTCCAAAGAAAGGCACTTTAATGAATGACTCTCCCGTATGTTTGAACCACCTGAAAAATTTACAAATTCCAAAGCTTCAATTGATTGCAAAAATCTAACCTAAACTTTTGTTGCATCATGAACTGAATAAAATTTGCCAAATATTATGCTTAAGTACTTAAGTACAACTTCCAGCATTTAAGTATAGGACCATCAAACTAAAATTCAAATAGAAGTCCAGCCAATCATATTGACTGTTCTACAGAACACTACTATCAGCAGCAGATCATCGTGATAAGAAATTCAACTAGGCAAATATTTCAACAGAAAACCAAAGAGCATATATAAATCATTACAACTTCCAAAACAATTAGAAGTAGCCATCTACAGTATAAATCTCTTTTTTACCTTACACTTCAAGTGACATATGTAGCCTTAATAGAGTACATAATGAACTCTTAAGAGTTTCTATTCTGACGCAAATATAATTTCAGGATGGATTTAGTCCAAACCTTGCTGTTTCTCCTTGAAGCTTAAATGTAGGTTGTTGAGAAGAATTATAAGGCCATATAGACAGGGTACCTTTTGTGCAAGAAGCTAAAATGGGTGTGTGGGAATTTAATTACCCTAGAGTGCTCTCTTCTACTTTTCCTTTCTAAACCCCTCTCTAACAGACTAACACCACCACAAGTACTCTTGTTCTTCCAAATAGAAAATTCATAGTGGCTTCTTCTATATTATTTTAAGATTAATTTCCGCCAGACAATTAACCCCAGAAAAAGATTCAACACAAATCGTGAGCTCTTTACACCAACATAGCACCTCTGAGTTGGAGGTGACAAGTAAATGAAGAGCTGAATAGCAAGTGCAAAAAGAAGGAAAAGAAAAGGGGAAAAAAAAAAGAAGAAAAAGAAGCTAAGAAAGAAATGTACCTAGATAACAAAGCAACCAAGCAAGTTTGCAAGCCCTGCAAATTAAAATACAAGCCAACACACTAGAAATTAAAATTACTATAAAGAGCTTCATTGAACGGGAACAAAGAAGGATATAAACAGGCAGACTTAGAAGGCAAAATTTAGATAAAAAAGTACGTATGTTTAGATTCCCAGTGATGCAGATTTGCAAGTATAGCATTTAAAAGTGGTTATTATTTATTGTAGCAACTTTATAATATCCCAGGGCAAACATACTGAGACATGTTTCCAACTTTATAGTGCATGCTGAATGTCAAAAGAAAGAGTGCAAATCCCTACAAAACCAGTGCAACGGGAAATAACAACGGCTCCAGAAATCAGGGGGGGTTGTCAGTGAACAAAAAAAATGGACCATTGTCTACACATCAGAAATAATTTATAAGAGAGAAATATCTATATATATTGATGAGACATAATTTATATGAGACAAATATCTATATTTATTGATGAATTGAAACATATAAGGCTTGCATTTCAAAGGGAAAATCACACCTCTACACCACCAATGCAAAAAAGAACCACCAAGAGATCAAGGAACCAGGATGACATTAGCTTGTACAGTAAAATCAAGAAGCATGAAGCAATGACTACAAAGAAGACTGCCGATGCAGTGCTTATATCCACCACATTGCTTACACCAAGACCTTTTGGGCTTGTAACTTCGTCTGATGCATCC
Organism: Coffea arabica; assembly: GCF_036785885.1. NCBI lineage: Eukaryota > Viridiplantae > Streptophyta > Magnoliopsida > Gentianales > Rubiaceae > Coffea > Coffea arabica. The sequence goes on along the minus strand of NC_092325.1, from coordinate 44,491,822 downwards.
TAGAAGAAGAAGATAAGATTTGTTTTGAACACAGGCTGTGAACTAAAAAACAAAGCTGCATGAACAACCAAAACCCAATAAAATAAAAAAACTCATATTCAACCTTTAACAACTGGTCCTGTTCAACAGCCACTTCTCTAGCACTCCAAGCAGACCAATAAGAGGCACATAAGATCGTACCAACTGCCATTAGCCACAAAAACACTTCTGCTATGTCAACTACTGGTCTTCGTGGAGAGTACAGCTGCACAGAAACTAGAGAAAGATACAAATGCCATCAAGAAGGGAATTTATAGAAATATATCTGGAATAGGATAAAAAACAATTGGAAGTAATAGCATAAATACTAATGATGGACACATTAGTTCAACAACAAAGTAATGCTAAACTTAGTCAAACTGTCTGAAGTCTTAAACTAGCATACTAGTTTAATCTGCACCAAATTTTAGTTTGTTTATTTCTTAAGCATCTGCAAGAATCAGAAAATGCATTGCAGCTTTCTTCCCTTACTTTTCACATGCACAAAAAGCACATATAGTCATCAATCATCAGTTAAAAGGTTTCTTGTAGACATGATTGCTTTTTGGCAATTGATCCTTGAAGAAATCAAAGGCTTTATGCTATAGCTCACAGTTGTTTATCCACGGCAAATAAAAAGAATGCAAGGTACAGCAAAATTTCAAGCCATGGGAAGACAATTGCTATGCTAAATTGCTTAAGTATAATAATAATAGCACCAAAAAAAAAGAAAAAAAGAAAAAGACGATGTTCTGTCATCTTAATAGCGCAGAAGTTAGGTGCTTAGAATTTCTTTCAAAGCAGCATAAGACTAACAAGAATATTCTATTATTTAAGTTGCACATCTTCATGAGGAGGGAAGCTTGCCTGATGAACTATTTGACAGCATCTTCTCCAAGCTTGCACCAGCATCTTGCGGAAGCATCACGGCTGGAATCTTTATGTCCAGATCAGTTTCATTAGGCTCACAGACCATCTTGTAGAGTTCTGCAAAGGTTATGAGTCCCATATGACACAGGAAGTGTTACAGAAAACAGTAATATAAAATGAACAGCATCTTGATTATTCATAGATCAGATAACCAGAACGGTCCTTTCATTGAAGACATCGATGGCAGAGCAAAGGTCATACCAAACAAAACAGCAAGGTGACACTAAAAAAAGAACTGAACCACAGATGATCAAGGAACATCACAAGGCAACAAGAAAATAGAAAATAGATTTAGCTCAGCACCTTTTTCAGCCACCCATGCCAAAATATGGGCATCAAATACATTAAGTAAGATATCATTACCTTTTTGATTATTGATAATAAGGACAGCTGAAGCACCAGCAGCCTCTGCAATATTAGCCTTAGTTGTAAATTTACACTTTCCACGATCTACCATGATGACATCTCCAGCAAGCTAATACAAACAACAAAAGTCTGCTTTTAGCATGGAGGTACTAAACACTAATAGGGATATTTAAAACAGTAGTGAACACAGACCTTGTTAATTGAAGGACTACAACAATCCCTAGGGTTTGAACGAGTAAGGTGAGTTTGTTGTGCATTTTTCTCCTTTGAAACAATTGTAGTGCCAAACCTAGCACCAACACCAACAAACTCCGCGTTCTCTATGCCATCAACCCAAGTCTGAATTTTTACCTATCGGATGCAGCAATAACATTAATGACGAGTAATGTTAACAGATAGGATTGAATATATACCAAATGACAGAAATTCATCTCGTCTACCAAATGATAGGCAGCCAACTGAAGCTTTCAGCTCCAATAACAGTAACACTACAACCGACAAATGCCAAATTCAAAGTAGGCTACCTCAAGTGGTACTATGCCATGAAATTTCATTTGCCATGCCCCATTATACTAGGGCAAAGAATTCAATAGTTATCACGAAGTAAAGCTCAAGATTTTTTTCATGTTCTTAATTGTCACGAAGTAAAGCTCGAGATTTTTTCATGTTCTTAACTTTTTCTTTTCCGTCAGTTCTTAATTTTCGAGTTGGGTGAAGGCTGGGGTGCGAAATGCAACCTGATTCAGAAGAGTAGAAGCTGCTTTTAGCGATCATTAAAACGCCCAAAACCAAAATGCACTGAAGTTCATCATGAAACCTCATCATATACTACACAATAAAATCCAAACACAATTAGAAGCATTAAAAATCTAATCTTTAACAAGAAAAGTCCAATTGACCTCAACCCACTCCAACCATCCCAAAATTCAACACATAAAACAGGTGGGAAAGCTAAGAGGTTAGATTCGTTTCGGAATCCAGTTCCTTAACACATAATCACCACAACTCCGTCACAGCATCATTTAAAACAAAAATGAGAAAAGGAAGTGGCGAGACCATATAAATAAAATCAAGCAACTGACTGAAAATTTTAGTAGTAGAACATGAAAAAAAGAATAACTACAATCCTGTTTAGAAGTCACAGAAAATCTTAAAAGGGTCGAGGAGAAGTAGAGGAGTAGATGAAGTACCAAAACGAAATCATTCTCGCAACCGGGCTTTTTAGGGGCTAAATCGTCTTCATGAACTATGTCACCGGCCGTCACTTCAGCTGGACTACGGAAGACCACCACTACAATTGCATACACGCAGATTAAACTGCAAATTCTGTCAAAACCCATGAGATATGCAGAAGCTTTGATGCTATTTTTCTTCATTTTTTTATGTATTTAGTTCGATGCATCACAGCCTCTGAAGTCTGAGCTGAACTATATCAATCATTTAATGCATAGAGATAGAGGGTCCAAAAGCAGATCCCTTTTCGATAAAAAAATTTGGTCTGTTTTTATCTCTCTTTTAAAATCTTTTTGGGATCGGTTATAAGTATAACTTGAGAATGTGACGAGTAAAGTTGGGAAAAATCAAGGGATGAAATAAAAAATTCAAATACTTAAAGCAGTTGCTGTGGAAAGTGGGCGTCATCGGTCGGGGACTTGTGAGAAGTGGAGGTCTTCACAAATGTCAACCAATCTGGTGAAGGTGAGAACTGAAAACGTACGCGCACCAGTTTTTTATGCTGTAAGTTGTCACCTTAAAAGCGTGTAAATCTCTCCGTTTTTCAGGTGTTTAGGCATTTATTTAGAAAAATTCGTACTATTTCACCAATACTCGGTCACACCTAAAGTACTTGTGACCCGATTACTATGACATCGATGACTGACAATTTGGGTGCAACACATTGATGTTATACCTTTTCACCAATTGAGGCAAATCACCAAAGTCTAATTACAAAAAAAAAATTTACGAATTATGATGCCTTCTTGGAGCGCTAGAGGGCATGAAAAGGGGTTGCAATTCTCTAAAATTGTCAGAGCAATTGTAAAACATATATAGTTAATGGTCCAAACTTTGCTTTGATGTGAAACAAATGGATTGATTCGATGAGTAACAAAATCCGCTATATTCTCTAAGATTTTGTCTTAATTTCTACGTTTGTTGTACCATTCATTACATCTGTTAGGATTGGATTGGGAATAAACGGGCAGAACTTAATAAGGCGATCTTCATTTACTTTTCGTTTTTGTTTGAACCAAAATCAGCAACCTTCGTTTTTGTTAGCTAAATCTTGAGATTAAAGAAGGAATTTCCTTATTGCTCTTCGTTCTGTTAGAGTTGGTATCTGATTCATGTGGCTTCTTGAAAGATAAATTTGGCAACATATGGTAGCGTTTGTAAAGCAAATAATGGAGTTCCTCGCTTTCTTATTGTAGTATCTGGTGTTTGCCGGACTGAAATTCTTGGAGAACCGTTTTAGTGCGTCTGGTTATAAAATCCAAAGTAACTTGCATGAGGGCCAGAATAGAAAGAGCATCGAGTCAATGATGATCGATGACAATGAGGGCTTAGGATAGCAGTGATGAAGATTGAAGACCATGGGGATTGATCGACACAGCATAGCACTTTTCCTTCAACCAGGACCCTTCTGACTAACGTTGTCCGTAAACATTAACTAACAGGGTAATTGCAGACATCATAGAATGAGTTATATTGTCAGGAATAGGGATGTAATCCAACATCGAACTATTCGCGAGCAACTCGGTCAAAAGCTCCTCGATAATTATTCAAGCCGAATTCGAGTCCAAACTCCATTTCTGCTGCTCAAGCTCGAGTTCGATCAATACATCTCTACTGTTGAGTCAAGCTGAAGTACAGCGATACTCGCGCTCGACTCAACTCGATTACACCCCTAATTAGGAACAAGGCTAACTAGGATGCACACCATTACACTAGACTTTTTTGTAACACTAAGAAGGAACAGAGTTCAAACCTGACGTGTTTGCATTCAGATCATTTCCAAGAAAATAAGCCCTTTATGTGTAAATGTAAAGGAGTAGACAAACAAATTTTCGCAAAACTGCAATTGATGAGCAGTCATTTGATGGAAGAAAAATAGTGCTTTAACCATTCCAGTACTAGATTATGCGATGCAATTCGAAAGTCTTGGTGCTCAGGTTTCTCTAATAACATAGAACAGGGAAATGGCTATGCTGCTTCGAGTTAGAAAGAAGGGGAACTTTAACTGGACAAGAACACCAAATTCAGGGAAAAAATACAGAAAAAGAAATTCAGAGTGGATGTCTGTTTAAACATAGATGAATATATCATTAGCTTAAGGATATGAATGCCATCCCTTTGTCGAAGGATCAAAGGAAATATCACATCAACAGGTCAGAGAAATCGATACACATCCTACTTATTCTTTTGACAACTATTTCAGCACAAGATGGCCTCTTTTAACTTCTCCACATCTAAATGATGCAAGTCCTCCATCAGCATTATTAGTATCATAATGCATGCTGCAGCTTATGGTGTTACCAACAAAGCACTCTGACAGGGCATGGCTTCTCCCAGGAACTCCAATAGCTCCACCATCCATCCTTGCTGCATTATTCTGCTGAGCTGGATCTTTAGCACTTTGGCTTGTGATAGTGAAACCATTATTTTGCCAATGATTAAGTGGCACTGGTAAACCAGAAACCATGATTGATGTTTGACTGTTTTGATAGTCCAACAAACCCATGCCTTTTGAAGTAATCTGAGCTAAACTTCCAAATTGTTCATCTGGCTGGATCCCAAAGAGGTAGCCATAATTATTTGCATCGGTCACGGGATTTTCCTTTTCTGCATTTTGAGCAACATTTACTGGAGATCCAGATTCATTGTGATTACGTAAAGAAGAATCAATACTCAGGCTCTCAGTTTGAGGTTTTGGCAAGACACTAGGCAATGTCACATAAGAGGAAGAACCCATTTGATCAGACTCTTCAACTAAATGTACTGAATTGTTTCTAGGTAAACTTAGTGTTTCTCTCTTGTCCATCCTATTGGAATGAAGTGCTGCCTTTTCAAGATTTGTTCTCTCTGAATTAGCTATAGAAGATTTGCTTGATTCAAATCCCAGATTGTCTTTCTTAGACCCTTTTCTCAACCTACCATCAGAACTTTGAATTCTTTTGCATGATTTCTTTCCAGCCTGATGCATTGCTCCATCAGACTTCTTCAAACAACTGTTGCTTCTCGGTCTTGAAACCTGCTTCACAGCCACCAACTTTGTCATCTGTTTCTTCATTTGCACAAACATCTTCTCTCTTGCAACTTTGAGATCCTTTAATAGGGACTCACTGAAGATTTTGAGGTCATTCAATAGCACAGGCTCTCGGTCTTGGATGTGGTTCCTGACCTTCGTATTTCTCCTTTTCCCAGAGTTTCTTTTGGATTTAAAATCAACAGCAGTTTTCTCCATTCCTGGTTCACAATGCTTTTTAGTAACTTCAGCTGCTCGAAAAGGGACACTCTTTGTGGCATCTTCCTGATAGTTTTCTCGAGAACTTGGGGTATCAATAGCGTCATCATCCTGGGACAAACTCGAACTTGGAACAAGTTTATGCTTCTTTTGAACTGGTTCATCACCTAAACTTGATTTAGAGTCATCAGTTGAGGAATCAACCTCATCATCTTTCCTCCTATACTCCCATCGCTGCTGGAACTTTTGGTCCAGATCCATATTAAAGCACGGTTGTGATTACCTTCATGTTCTGAAATCAGAGGATAGTGATCAGACCTCAATTGACACTACATAAAGGCTCAACATCCGGAAGAACCAGCGTACGTGTAAATAAACTACACCTCCGCCTAATTGATTCTACCAGCTGCTGAAGTAGAGAGGTTTTGGACAAGGAGATAACTCAGATTCAAATTAATTGCCAAAGTTAAACCTGAAAATATGGTAGACCATCCTCACGGCGAGCTAAGTTCTCACATTTCGCATCTGATTCGAGCACATTCAGCAATTCTTGGTCTCTCTCCTATTTCTACCTTACACAAAATACAAGTAGTCTGCGTTGAAGATACTAATCTACAGGTCAACAAAATAATTGCTTCAGTATAAGAAGAAATATAGGCAACAAGGATCAATATTACAGCAACAAATGACACAAAAAAGGAAAAAAAAGAACAGGATAGAGCAGAAATAAAATGGTTGAAAAACTTAGACAAACTAGAAAGATCCAGCATCAGATAGTTGCTAGATAGACAGGGATTCAGGATTGAATCCTTCAACTTAGCAATGTCAGTACCGTTTCAGTATTACTACTTTACCAGTTGATTCTTCCTCCGGAACATATAATCAGAAGAATTTGGATGGTAAACCCAAAGTGTTTGCATGCAAAAGGATCATTGCACAATCAAGTCACTTGGCAGGCAGTGCAAATTTATAAACAAACACCAAGTCTTAACTCTGTACTCTTAACTGTCCTAAATTGCAAAGAACGACCTTAGGCATTCAATTTAATAATTCCTCAATCATACTAATAAACTTAGATTAAGCTAGACAAAAAAGAAAGAAAGAAACAGTTCAATTTGCAATTTCAAATCCAACCAAGGCATGATGTTACGATCGAACAAGAAGGCCAAACCAAATAATGTGTCATAATAAAAAGAATAATAGCATAGACTAATCGATGAAAAGCAGAATTATAAAAGCATGTACAATTATATCGTGTCTTCGGAGGTTGAATACGCTCTTACCATCTTTTATTCAGCAGATGAAAAAATATATATATAACTCAATCAGCGAAGCCCTCTCCGGAACACCAATGGTCTCTATGTCAAAGAATGATGCTCTTCTTCTGCATATGTTTCATTGCTTTCTTATCACTAAGAGGAAGAAAAATATGCGATTGTTATGCCTGTTGGTGTAGTTTCTATCTAAATGCATACGGGTTGTGTGCGATATAACTAGTTCCGTATTGTAAAGTTGGCAGGAGAGGATATAAACAGTTGTAAAGCCTAAAGAGTTATGGTGTCATTAGCCTTTCTGAGTATAAAATTTGTCCATTGGCATGAATCTGAATAAATGATGGGATCTTCCGATTCTATATTGTGATTAATGCTTTGCAGCAAGTTTTTTGTAGTATCAACAAAACTTTTGGATTTTGTTAACTTCTTTAGTAAGCCATCTTAGATAGCATTTAAATCCATATCATCTAACTCCACCTTCCGTCAGGCCATCTTATAACCTTTAGATATTTGCACAAATCATATGCCAGTTGGCCCTTTATCCGCTAAACACCAATACCAACTTTTGTAGTGTCTGGAAGGAAGGAAAGCAAAGATTTGCTCACCAAATAAGTCTGCTGTTCGGCCGTTCTTTCTTGGCTTTCCTTTGATGGGGACTATATTTGCTTCATTTTCTTAAAAGTTTTTCCCCCCTTACGCAGACATCAATTTGCACCGAACACCTCTGCATTTGGAAGTGATGGCATAATGCATTTCACGAGGAAAAAGACAGGTTTGGTTATAGAATCATGCATTAAAGTTTGGTTGATGCATTCTTTACAGTTGCCTTCGCAGTTCTCTTTGCAAACACACTGTTAAGTTGTAAAAGTTGGTGGGTTTCTAAGCTGACACTATGCATTCATCCCGTGGTCATATATGGGTTCATACCTTTTACCATCGTCGTTTGAGATTCAGAAGAAATACGTAAAAAGACTGAAGTTTTAACCCCAGATTCATTGTGACTTCCTGGTGAATGTCAATCACTGATCTCAAGTTAAAAGACTCAAATCACAATCGCGGGATGCTCCTTTAATGAACGAGTACTGTTCTTTAACCATCACTAGCAAGAATCTCATTTTAAGGTTGTAATGTTGTTAAATAATAGAGTAGTCTTTGCGTATTGATCCGACCTATATTCATATATTAAACTATCTATTACTAGCAAGGTTCTTCGCAAAAGAAAATCAGATCATATAATGTTTTAATTGTCAAACGGAGCAAATATGAGGTACTTGCAAGGCGTCGAGAAAATGCTCTAGACACTGAAGAATAACGCTCGTCAAGTTTGATGAAAATTTGGGGAGGAATGAATTTTAGTAGTTTAGCGAAGAATAACTTTACACAACATAAATGCTTACGCACATCTGATTTCTTGCATATACTGTCACCGTGGGGATTTTTTTTGGGTAATCACTACACTACAGTGATTGCTCAAGGCAACACCTACCGCACCAGTGCACCTTCATTTCAAAGTTCTGCACTCTAAAATCTGATTAAGAGTCAAGAATTCGAAATGGCTATCAATATGATATCTCAATCTCATTCAGCATATTTCCATGTCTCTGTCCTTCCTTCACTACATAAACATCAATTGAAAGAGGAAAAAACCAGAACCCGCCCCCCCCCCCCCCCGGGGCTGGCCCTTCCGATAATCCTAACTGCACATGCTTACAAAATTACAACATGTATGGAGAGATACCAGTTAATGCAAATGCTTACAAAATTGCAACGTCAGTATGATCGACTGGCTGCCATTTGCAAGGTAACTAAACCCAGTAACAACCTGCGAAAGGAAAAGATGAAATGAATCCAACTTTAATGTTCACAGACGAAGTGAAAATGTAGGGGACGGCAGAACTGTAAAAAGAGAAGACTATGAATGGCTCGTCTATGCTGTTGAATAAAGCTGTCTTCATTTCAATCTTACAAAAGCTGGTAAGAACATCAAATTCCCTCTTCCCCCGCTACAAAGGGTCTATGGTCAAATATGAGTATCAAGAAATCCAAGGGATCCTATACGGAAAAGAGTTACAGCCCTTTGGACTAACTTAAAATGAAACTGACTTCCATAACGAAGACCAAAAGGGCTGGGCTAAATGTTAATACAGATAATGTCCAAGCATTTTACTGAAAAATAGGGATGCTCATTTACAGCTCCATATATGAGCAACCCCACATATGAAGATGGCGATGGGATAATTAAGCAACAATATCTGATAATGTCCTCAATAAACAATCACATACCTCTCTCTATAAAAGCAGGTTCTGATATGTTTAACCATTCCTGCAATTGAATCTGAAGAACACCATTCCACATGCAACAGTTGCTCTTCTTCATATCCATATATCTCAAGGCAAGTCAAACAGCCTGCTTCTCAATTCCAGTGTGATGGCACCAAGCTCCCACAAAATGACTTGCGCTCCTTGCGTATCCTCATAAAGCTTTTCTATAAACATTTTCTGCTACCATATCAATGACTCTCTGGCAGCCTGTAGCATTCCAGGAAGAAATCAAATATAAAATACTTGTCAAGATCTCTAATTTTTCAATGGAACAGAGGAATAATGAAGAGAGAAGAAGATAGAAGCGAATGATTAGAAGTAAAAAGATGTTTTCCACAGCCCTCACATTTCAATATAGAATAAAAGAAGCGCTGCAGATAGACGCTCAGTATTATAAATATTTCCATTTGCAATTGACAATTGCAAGTCTGGGGAGTATAAGATTTGATGCTTATGAGATGCTAAAAAAACTGCATTCCAGCATAACTGTAATCAGCATACCTCCATGGGAATTCACTTGTATCAATTCCAGCCTGATGAAGCTCATCAACATAATGCAATGCCTCACGGCACTCCTCTCGGTCATCAAAAAATTCGTTCTTGTCACCTTCTATCTGGTATGTTTCATGGCCTTTTCCAGCAACAACCTGCAGCAAGCAGACAGCAAAGTAAGAAAAATCCATAAGTTAAATGAAAACAAATTGACAGGAACAAAACAAGAACCCAGTGAAGAGTAATTTAACCGTACAAACCTTTTGTTCATCATTTGGCACAAGACACAAGATTACATCATACCCACACAGAGTGAGAATTAATCCACTAAAACTTCAAAGGCGCTAATCGCATATAGCATTATCCGTTTTGGACATTAAGGTCTATCTATCTTAAAATAGAAACAGTGTATCAAAAAAAAAAAAAAAGAAGAAACAGTGTACTCTTTCTGATTCTAATAACCAATATTGAAATCACTAAACCAGTTTTATCATCGCTGCAAACATTCTGCTTTAGATACATAATTACATGAGTTCTACATGCACAATGATATTTGTAGTTAACTGTAAATAGACAAAGGAAGCAAGGAGCTTAGTAACTTACAACCATATCACCTTCCTCACCCATAGCAACCGCACAACGTACAGCTACCCGCCTTATATCATGCAAGAAAAGTCTATGGCCATTAGGAAGAGGAGGATAATAGTCATTCTCTCCATGTTTCAGATAATCTTGCATAGTCCATCCTACTCCAGCCAACATGTCATCCAATATATCCACTGGTAAAAGTAAGATAATCATGTATCATTATCATGCACCCATACGCCTTTTTAAAAAAAAAAAAAAAAGCTGTAGGATTTGTTACTTGTACTTGATATTACCGTATGTAAGAACTGCAGAAGACCCCCATCTCCCCCTAACACCCTTCCTTCCCAGATGAAAAAAGGATCTTAATAAAAATGGCTATGGTAGATAACTTTGCTTGTAGATTGATAGATTCCATAGTGGTGTAAATACATTTCCTGCTGGAATACTTACATGGATCTTCATTCTTTGGATTATCAGACGTCAAAATAGTCACGTCACTTTTGTCTGTTGCTATCTTTGTCATAATCGGCCTCTTCCCTCTATTGCTTTCACCAGCACAACCAACAACTGAACACCACATGTTACAATGCCGATAAGCAATTAGGAACATATCTGTATATCTACATTATCACAAGAAGCAAGGGAAACATAACGCTGCAAGTGACCACAACAGATAGTCTAGAAAATGGTCAAACATGTGTTTCTAGAAGGAAGAAAGTTGAACACATAAGTATGTAGCCAAGGACATTTAAAATGTTATATACACTCAACTTATTCAAGTTCTAGATTACAACAGCAGCACAACTTTAAAACGTCTCTCAGCATCAAATGATTTTCATTTGCTCAGGCTTTTTCCCCCCTCTCACATTACCTTCAACATGCTGTTTACTAGTTCAGTAAGAGAAATTGGAAAGTGTTTAACTCATTAAAAGTTATATGAAAATTTAACTAATTGGCGTGGCCTTAATGGCAAAGCCACGCTAATTAGTGTAAATGTACACCCGACTTCCACCATATATATTTGGCAAATTTTGTGAGTCAGTCCAGCATTAGTGTAAATGTTTTAATCTGATCTTGATCTCCAAGTTGAACAAGCTATATATAACCAACTCTAATGAAAGAGCTCAGTCAAGATGGAAAAACAGCCAGAAGGGGCATTTTAATAACATACAAAGATGATACTTTCTTTCATATACCAAGTCTACAGTAAACCAGGATAAAACATAAGCAGATACGTCTGTATCTGGTTTGAGAGAAAATTCCAATAAAAGTTTGAAAGTGCAAAAGTTAGATACTCAAAATAAAAGTCAAGAAGAGCAAAACTAAAAATATATATGATACTTATATTAGAAAGACTACAATTTTGAGTATACTGCATGCAGAAGAAAATGGTGCTCCTTCTAGATTTGTATCAGCTACAAAAGAATGCAAATATTCATGTACCTGTGATAATCCTCCTAGGGTTGAGCTCCCTTACATAATCAAGGAGTCTAGACAATGCATCAGGAGTGTGAGCATAGTCCACAATCACCCCAAATGCCTGTTCCTCATCTATCAACTCACATCTACCTGGGACGGTGTCAACCTCTTCAACCCCTCTCACTATGTCTTCCAAAGGTGCACCAACTGCGATCCCAACAGCAACAGCCGCAAGAATGTTATAAATGTTATGCCTCCCAAGCAATCCAGACGAAATCTCCAATATTCCTTGAGGCGTATTAACCAATATCTGGGTCTCAAACAGAGACAACTCAAATTTTAAGGGATGGACATCAGCATTCTTATTATCCATTGCAAAAGTTACAATAGGCACATCGGGACTTCCTTGTGCAATGAAGAACGTTGCATTAGGATCATCAATATTTACAATTTTCCGATGGCGTTCAGGATCCACCATCCTTGAAAACAACTTAGCCTTGGAATTCCTATACTCCTCCTCAGTCCCATGAAAATCCAAATGATCCCTTGTCATATTTGTCAAAACTGCAATATCAAAATCGACCTCATCACACCTCCCTAACGCCAATCCATGAGATGAAGCCTCCATAACCATAGCTTCCGTCCCATTGTGCACCATTTTTGCCATCAACTTCTGTATTAAAACGGCATCAGGGGTCGTACTTGAAGAGTCCAATTTGTTATCCCCATGAACATAATACGCCACAGTACTCAACAACCCTGTCCTCAATCCCATAGCCTCATACATCCCCTTTATCAAATATGCAGTAGTAGTCTTCCCATTAGTCCCCGTTATCCCAATCACAGACATATTCTTAGACGGATACCTATAAAATGAAGCAGCCAATGAAGCAAGAACCGCACTGGTATCCTCCACTATAACCAAAGCCTTACAGCCCAACGTCTCCTCAATGTCAATCTCTTTACTCGCCACAACTGCAACAGCTCCTCTCTTATCAGCCTCGGATAAGTACAAATGTCCATCGGTGTTCCTCCCAACGCAACACACAAACAAATCACCACTCTCCACCAACCGTGAATCATGCTGAATCCCACTAATCTCCACCTCTAAATTCCCATACACCGAAACAGGCACAACTTTACTCTCATCTAATAGCTCAGCTAAACTCATTCTAAACTTAGGTTCAACAATTCTAGCCTTACTCTTACCAAATTCATCAAAATCAATATCAAACGAGGATAAATCAGAAAACTCAGCATTATTCAGTTCATTACTCGCCTCAAAATCAGACCTTTCTGAGCTCTCCTCCTCCTCTTCCTCTTCACTTCCACCAGCATCATCATCCTCTGAAATCTCAGTTAGGCCTGAAAGCTCCTTAATTTCCTCTAAATCAACTTCTTCTTCAGGCTCAAGCTCATCAATGTCAGCCTCAGTCTGGGCACCACTAACAGCCTGGGATTCGTTCTTTTTGGGATTAGGCTTTAAAAGGCCCTGTTTAACAAACTCTTTTCTTTTCAAGGCAAGAGCTTTATCAATCTCTCCGAACAAATCATCCCCCGAAGTTTCATCATTGGCAGAAATGGAGCTTTCGGGTGGGTCCTCAATTTCAGCAAGGGCGTCAACGAAAATGGACTGGTTTTTCTTGAATTCTTCTTCTTGGAGCTTTCTCGCTCGGGCAGCTTGAAGTTGAATCTGCTGGAACTTGCTGACTCCGTGCATTGAGTCTTCTGGGGCTACTGGCGGGTCATCATCTGATGGGTTTGGATAGAACTTTCCATCTGGGCCAATGGCGGAAACGGCGGAGCTTCTGCTGGTGGTGGTAGTGGTGGGGAAGGATTGTTTCAGGCAGAGGGGGAAGGGGAGTGAGTTGTGTTCGGGGATTGGGGAAGAAGAAATATGAAAGGGAGGAAGGAAGGATGGGAGGGAATGGAAGGTAAGGGGCATTTCTATGATTCTATCCGGTTGTTTTTTGAGCGTGTACTGTGTACTGTGTGGAAGAGAGGAAGCAGAACCCTGAGGTTTATACTTTATACTATTTGCTATTGCTACAGGGAGAAGAAATGATTGGGCTATAAAGGCAAATTCAAGGAAAATACGATGGCAAGTCAGAAAATACTCTTCTTAATTGTTTCGTTTTGCCAATTCAGGGAAAACAGCAAATTTGATCTGCTCTGTGATGTTAATTATTTATAACTACCTTTCTTTTTTTATCAAGAAAAAATGTAAATAAAGGTCTCAAACTTGAATTTATAACTCATACTCCCTCTTCTCGTGCCATCTTACTACAAATTCTGATCGCTTTATGTTAGGTGGAGTTGCTAGGGAGGCTCTTGGTTATTTATCAGGTATGGAATTGGATGGTAGAAGAACAAGGACAAAAATGGGAAGATAACAGCTATGAGTTTGTTTCCAATATCACCACCAAATTTGAGGCTTCTGAGGCCAACTCGAAAGACGGTGCATGCGCACAAGTCAGAAACCTGCGGGATAAAGCTTTGTTCTTGGGTCATAATTCCTCCATCTTTGTTGACCCTTCCGCAGATAAGGATATACAAGCCTAATTGCGTGCACTTCAGCGACGATAACTTCGAATGCTATTTGTATAGGCGAGCAGGAGCCATGGACATGGGCATCTATAGCCTTTCGGCTTTCGGACGGAACCACGGAATGCTATTTTGATAGCAAGGTCGCTCCGCCAACTTTGGGTTCAACCAAGCTTTTATATCAGCAATCAATGATTGATTTCTCAATTCAGCTGGTATTTACGTAGAGTGTGTGGGCAGCACATATGCATATTCGTGCATAAACCTCCATGTACTCTTGCTTTTTGCTTCATTAGTTTCTTAATTTTGGCCTTCTTTTGTTTCGCAGTAACATCAAGGAAATTAGGAGGCAAATTCTATCGGTTGCATGTTTGGCTGTTACTGCATGGTTTCAATCAAGCGCGGGTCATTACTAATTATATTGACAAGGATTAGAGCATGCATAATGCCAAACCCAAAACTTCACTTGATAAAGGAAAAACATTAATTTACCAACCAAAAAGAGCCTATCAATTTTTCTAACGGTGTCAAGTGGATACTCTTTTTTTTTTTTTTTTTTTTTTTAAATCCTATTCTATTACAAGGAGGATCGTGGCAAAGGAAAAACTCTATTTTATTACAAGGGGGGACGCCTACTGCTCCTAAGTTGCATCTATCTATTGTCTTAGGAATCAGATTTCCGACCGCCTGCTCGAGAAGAGTCGTAGAGTTCAAACTGCTCAACTCATTGATTGTTTCTCAAGTGGATATTCATTAAGATATTTAGGTCTTAGTAGCAGCTGCCCCCTTAGGTAGTTATCCCACATCGGGGCTGGAAGGGGATTTGGATGGGTTTATAAGTCTCCTGAGGAATCTCGAGAGTTGGCCGGCTTTTGAGGTTTATTCGGGATTTAGGTTTGTAAAGTCACAAAAGTCTTACAAAAGGCTTTGACAAAAAAAAATATATCTAAGTTACTATATAAATACATATACTTACTTATATTGTACTTCTATATTGCTACATTTTTTTTCAAATTAACCATACTTCTTTATTCAAAAGACTAACTGGTAATATATACTATTACAACTGATTGCATGACGTATACAAAATTTAGATTTTAAATTCAAATTTAGATTAACTCCCATGCATTCGACAGGCGAGAGTGTATATACTATAATAAGTGAATTTACATTTGAAGTGTTGCTTAGAATTTTAAATTTGTGGCCTGAATTGGTTGAAATTGTCAAATTGTTGACTCCAGGTTCTCATCTTTGCATAAACCAAGCTGCAAAAACATGTAAAAAGTAAACTAAGATCAACACGGACGCGAAGAAAGCTATAGGATTCCGATTCACCACAAAATTACAAATGAGACAGAATCTTTCAATTTCCTTGATTTCCTCTCTTTCCTTTCACTTGAAATCCCCCAAACAAATGATTTCCAAGTCTTTCCTGCCAAATCCTTTCTTCTGCCATTGCTTTCTCTGTATCCAAAGTCCAAAACGCCCTGGTAAGAGATGCTTTGCTGGTTGATTGAACCCATCATTTTCTTAGATCAGATGAGCCCAATGGACACTATCTCACCATTGGCTTGAGTATGCTTACAGCCCATTAGGCCCAAAATATTACCCCATAGAATGACTTGATCCGATATTTATTACATTATACTTTTTTTTTTAAGCATAAACAAGAGGTCTCCATATTTATTACATTATATATATTTATATATATTTTACTTTATACTTAATTACAAGTAACCAAACAAGATCAAATTAAATTGCGTTCTGCTTCCAATAATTTGACAAGCAAGGATGCAAGTGATTTTTGATGTGTTTGGATTGCAGTTTTTTAAAGAAAAATTATTACGTTTTTCGTGGACACAGTTTTCCTCGTATATATCAAATCGCTACAGTAATTTTTCTAAAAAAAAAACTCAGAAAAATACAATCCAAACAAAGCATTTCTTTTCGAAAACTCACTTGGTGGGAAACAGTTACAACGAAAGCAATAGAGATACATGCTTCAGTCAGTACCATCTTGCTATGGAAATCTGGGCATTTTCTTTTGTCAATCCAAAACTTTGTGGTCTCAAGTTGATTGCTAAAGAAAGATAAGGGCTTTTTTAAGCTACATATTACGAGCACCAGAACAGCACTAGAGATAAACTATACACATGTTGAACAGGTAAATCTACACCATTTTCCTGCATGCTCAAACAGCTGTAGTGAGGAGCAAAACAGGAACGATAAAAAGAGAAGAAAAAAAAACCCTCATGCTTAGCTAGCTTGTATCCATCATAAACCCAATACAACGCGGTTTCCAGCTTCCAAAACGAACTTATACTCCTCATTCCTAGTGGTTGAATGTAATGGCAGACAGCTGAGAGTAATTTTGTTCGACTAAAACACGTCTATATCTATATGGTATCTTCAAGCTAGGAGAGGACAGACAGCAGCATAACCAAACCACATATGAAACCCATTAAACTAATAAGCCAAATCTTTTAGGATCGGATCATACCTTTTAAGCCACATATCAATGAGGTGAGTGGATCGGATGATCTTTTAGGATGATTTTGTCCATTAGTACGTATAAGATTTTTCCAAATCTAAAATTAATATACGATTTTCTTTGTCAACATTTGAACAGACTCTGCAATGGTTGCTTGCTACCAATAATAATTAAATACGACTTCTGACATGAGTTTGGAATTAAGATGCATCGAATAAAATCGATATATGACGTAAAATTTGCGCAATTAATTTTCATTTTTTTTCCTTTGGGAAGGTGGGTGTTTTTTTGTTTTCTTCTGATTTGGAGTTACAATATAGTATGTAATGGCAGTGGTTGCCGACAAGTGTAGCAGGTAACTAAATTAATTGTAATGGCCAACTAGCTAGTCCTGCAAGCTATACGTCAAATCCAAATCAAGCAAAGCATTAAAAAAAAAAAAAATCAAATAATTCATATTTAGTTTTCTCTGAAAAATTAGAGACTTCGACGCAGAATCATCATCATCATTTCGTCGTACTAGCATTCAATCTTTCTTTTTCTAAAAAAAAAAAAAAAAAAAAAAAAAAGTTTATCCGGTTACATCTAAAAATTTACTCCATTATCCTTTTATTTGAGGGAGAAGGAGCCTCTACAATTACTAGTAATGATTTTTTTTTTTTTTAGATTTTGTTTAAGTGTAAGTAGAAGGTCTCGAACCCTGAATCTCTCACTTACACGTCCTCGTCCCTGTTACTGATCAGCCCATCCCTTCCTCCTAATAATGATTAATTATTTTTCCATTTGAATTTGACCGCCTATTTTTGGTGTCGTCTTGGATATATTAAATTATTCATTTACGTACTAAAACATTACTACATTCATACATGTTCTGATGTTTAATTTTCATCTAATGAACCATATGATGTTACAACATTTGTCACCCCCCCAAGTGTCCATTATCAGTATCCCATTTGCAAACGAAAAACATAATCCGCAGGCAAAAATAGTGAAATACTCAGTCAAAACAAAGACGAGAGCCCAAAAAAAAAAAAGGTTACATGAGTCTGATAAAACATACTCAAGCGGTTTCAAACGCTCGACAAGAGAATCCAACAGTAATAAATGTACACGGGTTGGTGAGCTGTGGTCCCTGGTGAAAATTTGTTGGATTTGGTTTCGTAGTCCACAGTGGCCGGCAGCCGTGCGTGACCGTGCATGGCTGGGCGGCAACGTATGCAAGTGAAGCAGCAATAGGTGGTGCTGAGGGGAATCCTATGACTTTTTATCCTTGTTTTGGTACTAGAAAGAATGCAATTATGTTTTCCAGACCACAAGGTTTAGGCAGATGGTGAGCGTTCTGTTGGATGGCAAAAACTTGCACGTTATTACTTGCTTTGGATCTACTGTGCATCAATGCCTTGAGCTAGTAGTGTTGAATCGGCTGAGGTAAAGATGATAAATCCCATTATTCTTTGCCTTCAGATTTCTCGAATTTGTTGATGCTGAAAGTTAATCAATGGATTATTTTTACCTTATTTACACACATTGGCTTGCTTGCATTATCAGCACATTTTTCAATCATCTTTTTATTTCACACATATCACATAAAAAAAAAAATTTTACAGTAGTATTTTTTCATAAAATTATTTCAAATAATTTACTATCCAAACACAAATGTAATTCATCATCGGTGATGAATACCCGTTTTGCTCTCTTTTAGATGTTCATATATCTTGAGTTGAGTTGACTTTCGATATTGATTTCTTGATTTTTAGTACTATTATTCAGCACTTTTGCCTTACTACTTTTTTTTTTTTTTTCTTGATTTCGAATGAGTTAATTAACGAACGACAAGTTCTGACAATTAGAGGTTTCGTTTGATAATTATGCTATTTACAGTAAGAAACACGGCACTCGTGTACAGTGATGCATGGTTGGTGAAGATAAATCACTTGAAATCAGGAGGGTAAAAAAAAAAAGAGAGAGAAAAAAATCGTGCCAAATATTTCAACCATTTTCAGAGAGGCACAAAAGTTAACCAATTTGGCAGTAACTTAAAGTAATGTGTCAGTTTTACAGGGAGAGAAGTACGAAACGATGCAAGTCACGGACCAATTGGTACTTACTCGCAATGATGACTGGTTTGTCTGCAAGCAAAGAAGAGCCAAAGTACCATCTAAGATACCATTTCTAGATTTGGTTGAGGTCCTACTGGTAATAAACACACCACCTTTTTGTCATTTTCTGTCATTCCAGCTTAGATTTATTAATCACAATTTCAATATCATAAATTCTACTAATCACTACTAATTTTGGTCAAGATGGATGGGTGGAACTAGACGTATAAAAATTAAAGTACTAAAATACATGTTGCATGAATGCTCCTTTTCTTCTCAGTTGTCCCATTAATTGTTGATAGAGAAGGAGCACAAATGATTATGAGAAAACCAGTGACCAAATCTTCCTAGTTTTCAATGCCTGTCAGGGGCTGGTGGTTGAGAATGGAGACCTAAGAAAATCAAATATTGGATTTGTGTCAGGCCTCAGCGGTCAATGTCATGACAAATAAATAATATTATTGTTTGTTAATATATGACTAATTATTTATTATGAATACATGAAACACTTCTCCCCTTCTTCCGCGGCCTTCTTCCCCGCCGCTCTCTGTCTCTTACTTTTCTTCTTACGTTTACATTCGTCTGGACCTCAATACCTGCCGAGGAAGAAGAAGACAGCAGTTCCAGACACCCCATTTTTCTCCAGGCTTTCCTGCTAAGTTTCTGGTATCTATTTCGAGAACTTTTTTCCCACAAGCAACAGTCAAATACTGAATGCTTAAGGCTTATTTTTACTACATCTTACAAGTTAGCTTCCTACTTATTGTTAAATTCTTCAAGAAAAAGAAATTTGATGAAAATCTTACAAGCCAAATCATCTTGATCGGATGGATATTAAGCTTAGCCTATTTACTTACAATAGCTGCCTCATAGTGGATCAGAGTGTTATGGAGTAGCAGCAATTGGTTTAAAATGCTGCATGTTTGTGGGAAAAAGCAGTAGTGATTGGTACATTTTTCCTTAATGATTTTTTATTGCAATTTCCAGGTTGCTGTTTCGACTCTCTGGATACATGGATGGTTTTGAACAAAGTAGGATTCTTTGTTGAAGCTGCTGGTGATTAATGATGGAAATTGGATCACCAAGACTACCTCTGCCGAAAGGGAAGTACCGATGGAGCTGCATATGGGGTTTGGTTGATATGTTTGATTTTCGGACCGGACGGACCCATCAGAAGCGGCTGTCAAACGGGAAGACAAGGCACAAACATGGTATTGGCAACAATTCTTCTGTTGTTGTTCACTAATTTTATGAGGGAAATGTAGTTACCATGTAAACTATTCAACCTGGGGTTCATGACATTTCAATTGGAATGCAAAATATTGCAGACTTTGGTGTTATCCTCACGGCCTAAAAGAAGCTCTTTAGCAACATGTTTGTCATATAGAGAGTTCTTTCACTTTCAAGCATCCTCATTTCAAGTATTGCAGTTACAGTATGTGAACTGATGCTTTTCTTTAACAATGGGATCAGTTAATGAATTTTCCCAGTTAAAATACTTTTTTTTCTAGCTTTGAAACATATGCCAGTGTGAAAGAACCTAGTAAAGTGAAGCCCCTCCTCCCCACCCCGCACAGACTCTCCATAAGGCTGTAAATTGGACTGGAGGATACCTGGTTTCGAGAATTGGATACTGAAGTTTGACTTAAATTGAGCACCAAGGCCTGGCACTATATTTACTGGATTAGAGCAGACATATGTTTCCAATCATTGAAAGTTCTCTGTCTTTGCTTGCTGCAGATGCACAGCATTCGAGGAAGGTTGATACCCTAGCTGACTTCTGTGAAAAGTGCCAAGGCATTGAAGTAAGTACATATAATTTTATGTCAGAATACACAAAATTTTATTTTGGTGTTTCTGTTCTCTTGGGGAAAATGGTTTGGATTCTTTGGAGCAGTTGAAGCGTTTATGAGAAGATTATGCAGAAAAGTTTTGCACTTGAGATCTTCTCATTGTTCAACATATGTCAATTTGTCTGTAGGCTGAAACTCATAATTTTTGAAAACGTTCAATTCGCTTCAGGATGGAGCAGGCTTGGGAAACCATGCTGTTGATGCCTATAAGACCAAGGTAAAGGATACCGTGCAAGAAGAATTTCCAACCGAAAAGCAAATACAGAAACTACTAAAAGCTATGAAACAGCACCAGGGAAAATCAGATTTAGCAGATAATCACAAGGCAAGCAAAAGCTTAAAGAAAGCTTCCCAGATGCTGGCAAATCACAGGAAAGAGAGAGACCACGAGGGGCATCATCCGTGTTCATGTTCAGATGAACTATCTTTAGACAATCACAAATTTGCAGCAATGTTAGAAGAAATCTTCAGTCAGATTCATCAAGATGGAAGATTTAACGGAGACATCCACAGAAGTCTTATTCCTTCAAGGTTCAAGCAGCTTGATGAGATCAATGTGCAGCTTCTTCAGATGAGCGCAAAGGCATTCATCGATCAGATTTATATAAAGCGGAGATATACGAGTAAAGATGCCGTCAGCAGTAAATCTGAACCATTCTCAGATGCTTCAGAAATTTTGCACGTAAACAGGGATTTATTCCTGAAACTTCTCCAAGATCCTAATTCTCTGTTGGTGAAACATATCCAGAAATTGCAGTTTCCACCAAGGGAGAAAAAAGGAATCAACTCATCTCCTAGTTCCCAGTCTTCAGAATGTCAGAGTAGTGGAACAAGCGATTATGAAGATTCCCTTTCTACCATGAGTATACAAAAGAGGAATGCGAACAAACTTCTGTGGCAAAAACTTAAGCAACGATATGGATTTTCATCGAAGAGAAGTACCAGTTCTGCTTCAAATGCGATTGTAGTTCTGAAGCCAGGATCAAATGGCAGGAAGATGCCTGAGAATGTGTCTTGTCATTGCTCATCTCTGCAGTCTCACCACAGTTTGAAAAATAAACGGGAAAATAGCAAATCCACATACTTTTCCCTCAAAGAGATTAAGAGAAAATTGAAAGGAGTGGGAGGAGAAAGCGAGAGAGAGCAGCGTTCAATATCATTGGGAGATGGTCTAAATCAACTTTATAGAAACAAAAATTCCTTGAAATATGTTGAAAACGGGATCAGTCCCATTATTTCAAAAGGAGAATCTAGATCTGTCAATGATGCCAAGAGGATGGGCAAGCAACCAAAACCAAAGGGTTTGATATCACACAAGGGACCTGAAATTGATTTCAAGAATGTCTCTGAGTGCAACTCCTCAACCACAAGCTGCTCCAACCAACAGTCAGATATATTCATAGAAGCAAAACGACACCTTTCTGAAAGGTTCAGAAATTTGAATTTGGCTGAGACCCTACCCAGAAAACAGACCCCCAGAACGTTGCAGATGATTCTCTCTTTGCCTGATCATGACTACTTGTTCACTCGTAGTCCCAAGAGGGACACAAGTGCTTCTGCTTCAATGCTGATGAGATTTTTTCCGTACAGTGACATTGAGAAAGGAAAGGGAGTGAGCTGGCCAAGCCCTCAGAAGCATAATGAAGAAGTTCAACTATCTGCTGATTCTGGATCAGATGATCAGATGAAAACTTTTGAAATTAGTCCTAATATCCCAGAAAAGATTAGTGATGACATTGAAGGTCGGGAAAACATCTGTGCTACTGGAGATGACCTTAAACCTACTGGTAATTAAACTGATGCTTGCTTTCCGTTTAGTGTAGTGCTGTTTTAAACAGTTGAAATGGTTTTGCAGGTTGCATGAACGATACTGAGGAAAATGAAAGCCTGCTACCTGGGAATATGAACATTTTGGAAGTGCCATGTGAACGAGACAAGGTTGATCGTACCTGCTGTGGACCAAGCACTGAATCAACCAAATTGTTATACGACAATGGCTACAAGTCCTCAAGTTTGGTGAGTTTCCATTTCCTCTTATTTGTGTAAGCCGTTTGATTTCTAATCTCCTTAAATAGTTAGATATTTTCTCTCTTCTTCTTTTTCTCGTTTCTGCTGCTTATTACCGCAGATTTTGTTTGACATACACGGTCATTTTTTTCCCCTTTTCAGGCTGATTCTTCAGAGGATCATCACCACAGATCTTTATTAAGACCTGCTTCCAGTCCTTTAGACATATCTGCACTCGAAATTGTGGACGCTTGTAAATACAGAGAAGGTCATCCGAGTCCAGTTTCTGTCCTAGACCCATTTTCCTCTGAAGATGCCAATAGTCCTACAAGCACTACAGCTAAGCAAGGTAGGTCTCAGTCAAACCAAATTTTGCATTTTTTTTAGCGAGAAACTATCAGCTAAATATTATCATGACCATCTGCAGATGAATCACAATTGCAACCACGTCGTATTGATTTTCATGATCATTTGCAAGTCGAATCCCTTGAAGACGACCCTAAGGTCGATATTCCTGCAAGCACGGATGAAGAGGAATATATGTCAGCCTGTATAAGGGCCGTTATGCAAGCTTCAAATTTCGATTTTGAAGAGCTATCAGCATTTAGTCCTTGTCTTCCACATGTTCTAAACAATCTATACTCAGCCGATAGTGTGGGATTATTTCGAGTCGAGGCAAACTGTGAACTCAATCTCCTACTTGACTGCATTCACGAAGTCCTCTTAGGTATATATTCCTGCTACTTTGGATGCTCCCCTTGGTTATCACTTCTCAAACCAAATATCAGGCCTGCTCCGCTTGAAGCAAACGTGATTGAAGAAGTAGTGAAAGAAGTCAATTGCTACATATCTCCAAAGCTGGGACAACCAACACTGGATCAGCTTGTAGGAATGGATATGGCGAAGTTTGGGTTATGGTTTGAACTTCGTCCTGATGCAGAAGATATTGCGATCCAGATTGCAGAAGATGTTCTACAAGAATCAATGATGGATACAATTCTTGAACTGCAAATTTGAAGTTCATGTTGCTTTTTCTTCTTTACTGCTGTATCTTCTTTGGCTCCTATTTCCCTCCATTCTTCTAATTACATTTCATAAGATATACGTGCTCTTGCTTAGCACAAAGTACAAAATTAAAGAAAAAAAAAAAAGGATTTACAGTAGTGCTTGGCTTAATTTCACCAAGTTGTTTTATAATCCAATTCAGCACTTAAATTCAGTAATTTCATTTAAGGAATTGCTGTCCTTCCCCTATCTGTCTTTTTCGATGTGGTAAGCAAAATGAATCTGCTACACACTTGTTTCTGGAGTGCAATTATCAGTTAGAATTTGGAGAGCTTCCCGGCTATGTTTTGACTTTGAAGCTGGTACACCAGTTTCCTTAGCTGTATGGGCTATGTTTTGACTTTGAAGCTGGTACGGCAGTTTCCTTGGCTATGTTTTGACTTTGAAGCTGGTACAGCAGTTTCCTTAGCTGTATGGGCTGGCTGCAGGGATGGATCAAAGATGCTCCTGATGACAATGACATTATGTTGTCTATCTATATTTTGTGGAATATATGGCTAGCACGAAATAAATTCGTGTGGGAGGGCAGAGATTTTAATTTGGAAAAATTACTGAATGCAATGGATGCAATGTATCAAGTGAAGCTACCGTGGCAAGAGGAAAACAACTATCAATGTTCTCCAGAACCACATCATCAGAGAAGCAAGTCATTACTTGGGAGCTATCATTCCATGAAGGGGATGCAATTTATCAACCTACCCAAGTGAAAGCCTTTATAGATGGTTCCTTCGCTCAACATCTTGAAAACATGCAAAGACCTCAAACTCTAGAAAAGTTCAAGCATTGACACCTTTGCAAACTGAGGCGCTGGCCTACTTACATGCTCTCAGATATCTTCCTAACTATTATTCCCTGCAATTCTGTTGATATTAAAACTCACTGCCTTTTGTTATTGCAATATATTGAGGATCCGGCCCAACAGGTGCGGGCTATTGTGAAAGACATCTTATGTTTATATGTAGT
This sequence comes from Coffea arabica, assembly GCF_036785885.1. NCBI lineage: Eukaryota > Viridiplantae > Streptophyta > Magnoliopsida > Gentianales > Rubiaceae > Coffea > Coffea arabica. The sequence continues at coordinate 44,466,929 of NC_092325.1, read as the reverse complement.
TGTTTGTCTTTTGTTCGAATAGTCAAGGTTTGTAGGAAGACAGTAGCTATAGCTCATGCTTTAGCCAATGTAATCAGAGGCAAGTTTATTTTCTTCTCATAATTGCTCTGTTTGGATCTAGGAGTTTTTCAAAAACTAGTTTTTTAAATACTGTAAAAATTTTTAAAAAGTACTTTAAAATGTAACCTAAAAAGTAGTCTAAATTTTTTTTAATATTTAAAAAATATCCCAAAATATATTTTAAAAACTCTACTACTCTTAAATATTTCAAAATATTTTCTAAAAATATCTCAAAATATACTTTAAAAACTCTGCTACAGTAAAATTTTTCAAAAACATTGACAGGTGTCGAACCTGTGTAATAATAATAATGAAACCTAACTACTACAAAAAATAATCAATAATCAATTCTAAGTACTGAAACAAGGACTCTAGGTGTGTGCAATGTGTTACTTGATTTACTGTTCCCGATGAGTTTGCTTGATCCGATATACCAGAATTAATTATCTGACTAAATTCACTTACTAGTAGACAGTGACAAGCAGGGTTGTCTCCTCAAGGATTGGAGAAAAATTTGTTTCCTTTTAAGTCAAGATAAATGGGAGATTTTAGGATTAAATGTTAATGAACTAAATAAATCAAATGCGAAAAATAATTAATTGACAGAAATACTTGGGAAAACTTTAACCAAGAGTACACTTCAGAAATGGTTCATGCACTGATCATCAATTCACATAAAATTCCAGCATTTATTAATAGATTAGTTATAGATGTCATACACGCGATAAACAACCAGTTTTTTCTTATTTTTTCGATAGTCAAAGTATAACCGTTGACTATTTCTCTATCCTGAAAACAATTTTAGGTACGACCGTAGAATTTAATTTCTAAATTGCATTAAGGTTTAAAAAAGTCCAATCTTAACTAACAAACACGCTACGAGTGTTTGTTTAAATTAGATCATATATTCCCCTGATATAAGTTCAATTATGCCAGTTGTTATCGGGACAGAGGTAATCGAATAATTATGGATCCAACTATCCCTAATTAGCAAAACAACCTATGCGAATAATTAAATATTGTGCACTATTCAATCATACACAAAAGCTATAACAATTAAAAGCAGAAAATATATAAATACCAATAAATGAAGAAAGTAATTAAAATAATTTAAATTTTACAATATTTACCAAACCAAATTTTCAATTATTCCCTTGACTAAAATTAGAGAGTTAGTTCTCTATTAACGGAGAATCAGCCATGCGTAGAAAATTGGAAAAAATCGCTAAATTGGTTCTCTCAATTTCAATCAACCAGCGAAAGAAAAACAAGACAAATTGTTGCTGTCTATTGTTCCTAACCACAAGCATACGAGAGAGAGTTTTAAGGTTCTCTACTTCAATTCGGTCAAAACTAAGAAAAAGGAATTCACAAGTCCACAATTGCGGCTACTCTCTATTAGTTTCTTCCTAATGGTTTTCCAAAGCCAAAAACAAATGTCAAAAGCAAGCCTTGGGAAAGTATAATTCTCCTTTTTCGTTGGTAGCCACCCAAAAATAAAGGAACTGATTTCCTTTTCATCGGTCAAACTAGGGATAGTTACGGTCGGATATTCGCCCCTAATAAGATTTAGTTGATCCAATCCTAAAATATCGAATCGGTCATTTTACGATTCTAATTCACTTCAAATATTTTCGGGTACCCGAAAAAAAAGGATGGATCATAGGGTACCCCTCTAAAAAAAATATTTTTTAATAAACAAATATTTTTCACTTAATATCAATATATTTTCCAATAAAAAAATATGCTTTCCAATTAACATTGGTAAAGATATTATAATCAAAATCCATACATCACCATTCTCACATTTCATCCAATAATCAAATCGATTTAATAAATTTAGTACATATATATTAGAATTATAATATATAATAGATAAAATGAAATTTTATGATAATTTTGAGTACATCACTATTCTCACGTATTTCATTCTTTTACAATATAACAAACATAAGGATAATAAGTATATGGCAACTTTTTCAACTTTTTCAAATATGACAAATACAAGGATAAAACGAAGGCAACTTTTTCAACTTTTCCAAATATGACAAACACAAGGATAAAACGAAGTTTTATGATAATTTTGAGCACATTACTATTCTCACGCATTTCATCCTTTTAAAACATAATAAACACAAGAATAATAAATATATGACAACTTTTCCAACTTCCTTAAGAATATTATGGTACAAGATTGTATCCAAAATGAGTCTATTGTGGAATCAAGTCCGGAAAAGAATTAAACAAAACTAGTAATTTTTGAAGAAAGTATAACCAAAATAATTTTGAAAGTTTTTTCCCAACTTTCTTACATCTTTGTAATAGATCTTGTTGTATTAAAGGTGATAAAAAAGAAAAATAAAATTCTTGCACTAAAGTAAATGAGACAAATTTAAGAGACACAATTGCAATAAAATAAATAAATAAATGAATGATACAAATGTTTTAATTATCTAGTTAACAGAAAATTGGAGCTCCAAACACAAATTTTTGATTGAATTGATGAAAAATTTGCAGGAAAGATCGATGGAAGTAGAATAAAAATGAACAAGAATGAAAGGGATGAACAATTTTTATAATAGAGTTTTACAAATTTTTCTTTGTTTTATTCATTTGATTCAGGTTTCACCAAGAATATTCACTTTTTTTAGACAAGACGAGGAGAGGCGGATCATATGAGATTGTGAACCACTTTACTTACACTTAGGATTAAAAATTATAAAATTATATAATGAACTCTTATTTTTTAATATTTATATAACATACCCTGCGAGTCGGGTACTTGCGAGTTTTTATTTTGTTGATCCGTATCCGTATCTATTTTTGCGGGTAGCCGGCTCGTATCTGCTCTGCTAAGAAAAATAGGATTGGATATCTTATTTTTTCGAATTGAATCGGATCAAATTAGTCGGGTTTCGGATCGGCTCGAATTTTTTGCCCACCCTAGTAGGCCCCACCAGAGAAGGAAACGTATCCTTCCTAGTTATTCTCTTCTCTAATTGGTATTCGAGTACCAAACTCCCTAAATAATAGAAGTTCTATTACAAATTACTTCCTTCAGCTCTGGAGTGGTCTCACCGATCTCCAATTTTGTAACCAGTCACTTTACTCCCTTTTTGAAGTTCCCCACTTGCGACGAATCACGAGAATCTAGCTTTTTGGGTTGGGGTTAGGCGTGGGCACGCCTAATTGTCAAAAAGTCCTCTGAAATTTGATTTTTCAGCACTTTTCAGCATTACTTCTTGCAATTAACATAGACCAACAAACCTGAGTAGAATCCATCTAACAGAGCGATATTTTGTTCCAACAACTATGAAATAGCAGTGAAATAATTTATTAAAACGCACCCTATCAAACACCCTAAAAAACAGTTGATCCAACTTTTTTTAAATGGAATTCGGATAAAATGGAACCCAACTTTTTCCCAGCTGGCAAACTGATAGAAATGCCTATTCCATTCGGTTTGACAAGGCCATGCGAAACTGTTTCAATAAATTAAACTAAAGTCAGATGGGAGTACTATTTGGCTCCACTTCCCGCCAACCATGACCCAATAACCCTAGTCTCTTTTTTGTTTCCCGAAACGGAAGAAACTCGCACACGCACATCCCGTTCTCGTTTCACCCACCTAAAACCCTCCTAAAACCCTCCTCCTTCTTCTCCGGCCAAACCGACAATCCTTCTCCCAAATGGATTCTCAGGACGTCAAATCCGACCTAGTCCTAATCCTAGACTATGGCTCCCAATATACGCACCTCATCACCCGAAGAATCCGCCAGCTCTCAGTCTACTCCCTCTGCTTAAACGGCACAGCCTCACTCGAATCCATCCGTAAAGAAAACCCGAAAGTGATTATCCTCTCCGGTGGTCCCCACAGCGTCCACGCGCCCCAAGCACCGTGTTTTCCATCTGGGTTCATCGAGTATGTTGAGTCGGAGAAGATTCCTGTTTTGGGTATTTGTTATGGGCTGCAGCTGCTCGTGCAGAGGCTTGGCGGGCAAGTGAGTATTGGAGAGAAGCAGGAGTATGGAAGGATGGAGATTGAGGTGCAGAAGGCTTGTGGGTTGTTTGGGAATAGAAAGGTTGGGGATAAACAGGTTGTTTGGATGAGTCATGGAGATGAGGCTGTGAAATTGCCTCAGGGGTTTGAGGTTGCGGCCAGGAGTCAACAGGGGGCGGTCGCTGCGGTGGAGGACAACAAGAGGAGGTTTTATGGGTTTCAATACCATCCTGAGGTAAAATTTGTGTATTTAGCTTGAATTAATTGGTATATGAGGTAAAATTTGGTTGATAACGTTGAACTGTGTAATTGTTTGTACACTTTTTAATCATGCAGCGCTAAAAGAATGTGCAATTACCAAGATTAATGATCATTGCATTTTGTATTTGTCCAATGTTACAATGATCATTGCGATGGAACGTTTGTTACATGGGTCTCACTTTGGAAAATAACCAATTTTAGACATGTCTTCACTGCCTATCGGACTGGAACAATTCAAAAATTCTTGATTTTTTTTTCCAGCACGAAATTGGAGTAAAAGGTACATATAAAGTCAATGTTTTATTTAAGTTTGATATATGGGTTATTGGGTCATGTTGATGATGGTGTTATAGCTATAGAGTAGCTGACTTTTTTAGGCTGCTCTTGTTTCTTTAAAGTTTATACGTATCAGCAACAATACTAATTAACTCCGTACCCATAGCAAAGTGAGAAATCAAAGCTCCAAATATAGTACATTTCATTTATATACTTTGAAATTTCCCATCTTGCAGCTCTGTTTGCAAAATCAACCAGCTTTTATTCCCTCATGCCATCTATAAGTACTAGTATCCAACATCTATTGTGTAGGACATTTGAGACAAATGCTATGACATGTTCGAAGGATTTTTAACTGGACACAATTTTCTTAAAGCATCATGTCTTCTTAGGTGTAAGTCCGTAACTGAGCATGTGGCATCTTGTCATTGATCACTGTGGGGACTAAAAAAATAAATGAATTGCATTTTTCATTTTGCATGCTGCCTTGCAAATAAAAAACCGGGTGATTGATATATACAGGTAAATATGTCATGTTGGAACCATGTTCTTGATATGCCCCAGTGTTATAGAATGACTAAATAGTTCCCAGATTACTCGTTTAGAGAGACACCAATCAGACAAAGTGGGTGGCTAGCACTGTACAACCCTACCGTCTGTATGAAAAATGAAATAGAAAAGGATTATTTTGATTGTGTTTCTTTAGGTCATGATTTACATATACTTTATCTAAGTGAAAGAGTCATGTGACCGGTATGGCCATAAGCAAAAAGTTTGTTACTAGATATTTTACAAGTTTTTCAATATGGGGCAGGTCACTCATACGCATGAAGGGATGGAAACATTACAACACTTCCTTTTTGATGTTTGTGGTGTTAGTGCTGAGTGGAAGATGAAAGATGTCCTTGAGCAAGAAATAAAAGCCATTCAGGAAAAGGTCAGACTTGAAGATCATGTCATTTGTGCATTATCTGGGGGTGTCGATTCTACTGTTGCTGCTACTCTTGTTCATAAAGCAATTGGAGACAGGCTCCACTGTGTCTTTGTTGATAATGGTTTATTGAGGTTCGTATGCAAATGCTTTCGACTATTATGGTTCATTAGCATAAGTGCTTCATTATTATAGCAGACTCTCTAATGTTAAATTTTGGAGCAATCCTTAATGCATTTAGAAGATGGTTAGTATGGTCATGGTGTTGTTATGCTTTATATGTCACTAGGAGATACCCAAGCTACCTTATCAACCTTTCTTTGTTTTTTTCACCGCCTTTTCTTGTTCATGTTCTTGATTGGGATATCATATGAATCACAAAGTTTATTGGGAGAGTAAAAATGGGTGTTGAGGGATTGTGTTGCCTTTTCCTTCTTTTCCTTTCTTTTCACTATTTACCCTCTTTTACTTTTTTCTGTTTTCTGTTTTCTTTTTCCTTTTTTATTTTAATTTCTCTTATTCATGTTATGGAGATTATCCGAGTGAGCTTCAGCTTATATTAGAGATAATTAAGAAGTGACTCCTGTAAAAACTTGTGGAAGATTAAAGTAGTATTATTGTCTTAGAAGCTTGGAAAGAAAAAGCTATTACACAAAACACCCTTGGAATATCTTTTTGTTTCAAAGAGAATAATCAAAGCAGGCACCAAGTGCATCTCTTAGCAGCCTAAAAGAAGTCAAAACAGCTTTTAGCTTAAGGAAAGGTTAGGATCTGCTGATTTTATAAAGGCTAATGGTTCTATGGAATTTTGATATAGAAGTTGAAAATTTCTCAATGCTTTTCTGGTGTTGATTTGAAGGATTTGGCCTACTATCAGAAAATCATAAGAAAGACTGCACAAAAATATCAATTTTCATGTAACGGGTACTACTAAAGGTATCTTCTCAAACATCATGAATAGTAATGTACGAGAAATGACTTTGCAATGTAACATTTGACACTGTTAGGGATTTATTCATGTCTTTGGATTCTGATTCACTCTTTTGTTTGTTCTAGGTATAAGGAGAGAGAACGGGTGATGGAAACTTTTGAAAGGGATCTTCATTTACCTGTTACTTGTGTTGATGCCGCAGAGCAGTTCCTTAGCCAGCTTAAAGGGGTGGTTGATCCTGAAATGAAGAGAAAAATAATTGGAAAGGAGTTTATCAACATTTTTGATGCATTTGCTCATGATCTGGAGCAGAAATTCGGAAAGAAACCTGCTTACTTGGTCCAAGGAACATTGTATCCTGATGTGATTGAATCTTGTCCGCCACCTGGAACTCAAAGCACCCATTCTCACACAATCAAGAGTCATCATAATGTTGGAGGGCTGCCAAAGAACATGAAGCTAAAGCTCATTGAACCACTTAAACTTTTATTCAAGGATGAGGTTCTTAGTTGTATATCTCCATCCCGAAAACATTTTGATGATGTTTCTTCTGCTGCAATAAATGATAAACTGATATTTTAACTTGCTAATGCTTGAATTCATTTGCAGGTTCGTGCATTGGGAAGTATTTTAAATGTCCCAGAGGCCTTTTTAAAGCGACACCCCTTCCCTGGGCCTGGTCTTGCAGTGAGGGTTCTGGGTGACATCAGTCAAGGAAATGCACTGGATATTCTTCGCCAGGTTCTGGGCCATTTGTTCATTCAGGACAGGTCAGCTGTCTTGGTGTTACATTCTATGCTTGTTGCTAACAAATACGTCTTGTAGGTTGATGAGATTTTCGTTCAGTCAATCAAAGATGCTGGGATCTATGATAAAATATGGCAAGCTTTTGCTGTTTTCTTGCCCATAAGGTCAGTTGGAGTTCAAGGAGATCAAAGAACACATTCTCATGTTGTTGCATTGAGAGCTGTCACAAGTCAAGACGGGATGACTGCTGACTGGTATTTATGCGCTTTGCAATTCTTTGATTACCTCTATCGTTGTAAGCAATTGAGAAATGATTCTTCTTTGCATCTTTTGAACTGCATGTCTTTACAATCATACTGAACATATGCGTTCATCTATTAGTTTCTTCTTTGCAACAATGTTTAAAATATTTATTCATCTGTCTTATCTTTTGCACAAAAAAAGGTTTGAACTTCAAGTTGTAGAACTGAAATGGTTGCTTGATTGAATGCATAAACATGTAGTAGTAGGAAGGATTGGCATCCCTTCAAACTAAGCAGATTGTTGGACTAGTTAAACTTGTGTGAATGAGGATTTTGAATTGTTAAAACAGCTCATTATCATTTCTTATACTTATACTTACTTTTGCCAGGAGTGGTATGATATTTACTTTTAGGTTCAGTTTCAAGGATATGTGGTTACTTATGCCAACTGATTTTCTTCTCTCTCTCTCTCTCTCTGTGCATGGTGGTTTATCTGCCTATTTTCAGACATAAATATTCTCTCCTTTAGTTCTTTGTTTTCTTCTTTTGTTTTTTCCCTTCAGAATCCTATATCTAAATGGTTGGGATGTTTAGGTACAATTTTGAGCACAATTTCCTTGATGATGTTGCAAGAAAGATATGCAATAGCGTACGTGGTGTAAATCGAGTTGTTCAAGATATTACTTCGAAGCCTCCATCAACAATTGAATGGGAATAATATCATGTGATATGCAGCGTGGTTGATAAAGTTTGGAAAAATCTTGTGGCTTTCTGCTGATTTGGGTTACATTACTAAGAAAGGGAGAAGTTTTTTTTTTTTTTTTTTTTTTTTCCTGAAGCGTTGGATCTTCTGAGGTTCTAGGAATGGTCTCAAGTTCTGTAAGATAGTCTCTGCCTTCTCTACCATGTGCCCGAAAGACAAACTATAGCTATTCAAAGGTACTAATTCCTGTAGTCAAAGACGCTGATAAGTGTAGGGAAAAGAAATATTTATTATTTTTCACATTGTTTGCTATCTAATCTGCTGCAACCATATCTTTATACAGTGTAGGGGAAAGAACGTATCTGTCCTTTTTCTCCTCCTTGGTAGTAAGAGTTTCTGGTAAAAACAGATATATTCCGGAGAGAAGCAACTTTAGTGATTGAATTCGTCTTGAGTGACCATTGTCGTTTCGTTTGAAGTACATTGAATTAGAACAAGTGAGTTAAATGTTCATTGCAGGGTGTTCTATTAAGTTTTTAGAATGCTTTTATAGCTGGACATTCCACTACATGTGAAGGCTGCTTTCTTCTGCTTTGTGGCTGAACTCTGACCCCTCTGCCCTTCTTTACAGCAACAAATGCCCATCTGATTGGTTGCTCGCAGAGACAGAGTAGCATTGGCCTCAGCTCCACACTGAATTGCACTAGGCAGCATAATTTATTTTTGTTGGTCCAGTGATTAGGTTTTGGCGGATGCTACGAATTCTTTTTCCTCTGCAGCACGTTGCAGAAATAGAAAGAAAATAACGTAAGAGGAAATCATATAAAACTTCCAGAGAATTTTTATACGATAATAAACAACTTCAAGAGAGAAGTTTTTGAGATCATAAGCAACTTGAATAACATCGAGCTTGCTATCCGATTTCGTGAGATAAGTTGTACCAAATTCTACAAGCAAGTTGTCCGCTACAAGCCTAAACCAAAAGACTTGGGTCCTGAGATCAAATTTTTTTTTGCGTGTCTTTCTTGGTCATTTTCTAAACCAGTTGGAATTCTTCCTTTTCTTTAACATGGCAGAAGAGCCATGCTCCTGGTATTGCTTAGCAAAATCATAGATTACAAAAGCGTACCTAAACTTGAGGATTTGATTCATTAACAGCGGAATTGATTGGATAAATTGTCATTCAGATGATAAATTGATCGGATCTGCATGAGAAAAGAAAAAGAAGAGACAATCCTAAACTTAGCATCATTGTCAGTGCAAAGTTAAAGTCAGAGAATCTCAGTCACTTGAACATCTTTTATCGGGACTTGATTGGTAGGGACCAAGTTCTGATGCCAAGTTAGATGGGTGATTCAAAGTATCCTTTGAGGTTGCATTGTGAAATCCCGGTCCCCTGAAGCTTGACAGTTGTAAATTGTAAAGAGCATTTCTATCTTCCCCTTTTTCGACTTGTACTATTTGGTTAATATTCTTGAGCAGCCCTCTCCCATACTAAACTCTCTTCGTAAATTCCTTACAATAGTAGTTCGGCTGCGTCAGTCAAAGTTATCCTGTTAGAGCGTCTTGTGCTTAGGGAACTCATAATGAACCCTGTGGATTTTTCCTTTTTGTGCTCTGCTGTAAACAAATGTCTGCAGGTATATATAGGTATGTCCCACTTCAAAGGATTGTGGATATTCTGGATATAAAGAAGAACGCTTTCCATTTATTAGACTGCCCTCCTCTGGGCAAATGCCTCTTTAAACATCTGGTCCTTTTTTAACTGTCAGAATCCCTGAAAATATTGGAAGATTACAGCATGTTGTACATTCACTTGAGTCACTAACTAAAGCTACCATCATGAACTGAAACTCGTCTTGCAACATGGTCATCTTCAGTCTTCAGTACTTTCGGAGGACTCTCTGAAGTGCTCGTCTGATCATACCAGGTGTTGCAACTTTTGATCCCTTGAACTGAAATTCATTCCGTGAAAGCTGTTAGATAAATACAGTTCGTAATAGTGCTACTTGAAAATGCAACTTTCTCTACAAGATGGTAACTAGCTGAATTGGAGGTTCATTAATAGTAAATCAAGAAATAGGAATCAAACCTTAGCTCTAATTTTAACAGTGAGAGTTCCATCAGTGTTGGAAGATTGAACGGTGTGAGAATCTAGATTGAGCTTGCTTACTGCCTCCATAATTTCACAAAAGACAGACTCTGTCCAAGGACACTTAAGTTCAATCAAGGCATTCCTGTTGATCACTCTCACAGTTAGATCATCACTTGAGCGCTCTGTCAACGTACAGTAATTGGTTTCAGCTTCAATTTCTTCAACATTACTTGCCTTCCTCTTGCTGATTACGGGCCTCCTGCTCTTGCCAACTTTATTCATGATATAATTATTAGAGGTCCTCTCTGTTGCTTCTTGCTGCAGCCTCTTTGTTCTTGCCTCTAGCTCTATCGCCTCTTTGACGGATTCAAGCTCCTCTACTCTTCTTTCAAGCTCTTTCAGATAGTCAATTGCACCATCCAGTATTGAAACTTTATCAAGCTGGAATATGAGAAGCAATTGAGCTTCTATTAGCGCATTACGCGTTTCGATAATTACCAAAAAAAAAAAAAAAGGAAAAAATGATATTTAAGTACCTTGCCATTAGATGGGACCAATGATCCAAGCATCATAAATCTTTCGTTTAATTTTTCTCTCCTTTTCCTTTCAGCCAAGACGTGATTGTTATCAATTTCATCTGCCTCTGGTCTCCAAATGCTCTCTCTTTTGCCGTAGCCTTTACTGGATTTGAGTTTCCAGTCACCGTGCATCCTAGGAACTTCGAACACTACGCTCTTTAGAACTCTTTGTGACATCGCCCCTTGTTTCTGGACAAACTGTGGTCTCTCTATCTTCCAGCTTACAAAGCTTGATTCTTGATCGCTATTTGTGAAATATGGTCCCAAAATTAGCTGGTGCGAGCTTTTCAATAGAGCAGAAAGAACACCTTGATAGTGAGCATCATCACTGCGAAAGTTAAAGTGATCCAGTTTCTTTAGATTGCATTCTTGCAGGTCATGCTTAAAATCATGGTTTACTGTTTCTTCATTAGAAAGTGGAACCCCTTTTTCACCATTTGCATATGTTTGAGGTGTGCAGTCTCTGGAATTCATAGAGTCATGGATACAATTGCTAATTTCATCATCCATGAATTGCCAGCTTTGTACATGACAAGCCTCATCACTGATGCCTTCCATCATATGTGAATTCTGTGCCTGCTGATCAGCGTCCTCAAAACCAGTTGTACTGTTACTGGGAGAACAAATCTTTACGTCTTCGCATTCAACCAGAGGCTCAAAATTAGCTTCAATCATGTCATCATCAAGACCGCAGACAACAATGTCTTTGTCATTTGTATTTGGGACATAGTGAGGAATTTTGGAAATGACGGGGTAAGGATTATCCAGGAAGGCAGATTTTATGTGCCGAATGAGATTTCTGTCCTCTACGACCTTCAAATATCGTACAGCAGCAAAACAAATATGTCCATCATCAAAAGATAGGATTTCATTCAGATAATCAAAGTGAAGAGCAAGTCCAAGAATAAGGCTTACCGGTTCTGTTACTCCTAGCTCCACTACACCTCCTAGATGTGGAAAGCAAACAACAGTCTAAATGTAATCAAGAAAAGTGGGGAATCAAGCTCCAGTTAGTGCCATCATTTGGGTCAAAAGTACGACATTGATTTAAAATTTTCCCTGCATTTAGCGTTTTTAAAAGGCAGAATTTCGTACAAATTTCTGAATGACCTCAACAGGTGGGTACAAATATAAAAGGTGATGGCATGGCATATTACCTGAATGGATGCGCTCTGATGAAGGCAGCAAAAGTCCAATGATTGAAACCAAAAAAAGAAAAAAGAAAAAAAAGGTGTTAATCTTCTGGGAATGATGAATGATCCAATAAAATTCAGCAACCAGATGCCCCTCACTTGCCTTGGCAAGCAGAGACCGAGGGAACACTTTGCTGTCTGCCTGGTGAGCATTGCATAGCCACGTAATCTGATTCTTTGCTAGCGTACGTCCTGGCAATCTGGTAGTGGATTTCAAAGCAAAAACACTCATTCAATAAAATGTTAACCGGTTTAGATTTTAGCCATTCCAACCCATTCTTGACATTAATTGCCAAGAAATTAATTTTAAACCCTTGGATCATTCAAATGGCAAATTAAAGTAAGCAAAAGGTTCAACTTCGAAGTTTGGTTGCATTATTATTGCTCCCCAGCCTCCAAAGGCGGACCCAATGATGGTGACTAAAATTAGCCACTGGCCAAACCGGAGGGTGAAAATGGTTAGTATTATCGACCCGACCGCATGCACGTTGCCATTGCAGGTAAAGGACCATCGGTCGGTGCCCACTTGGATCATGGACACATGTGAATCAGGTCCTTGTAACTAGAGGAAGCAGTATGTACTTTTTGTCCAATTTGTTCAGTGAATTTAGATGGGTACACAAAAAAGGCATTTGTGAAGGAGACCCGTCATACCGTACTTGTACCATCATCAACAAGATTGCTTGGACGCCCATGCCATCATATGTCGAAAGCGGCCATATGCTTTCGTCACATTATTAACCAACTACCTCTAAGCTAATTGGCTAGCAGGCTCAAAGTTCTATATGAATGAATGAATGTAGGGTAAGGAATCAAATTTTTTGATTTGCATTCGCATTCGCCGACGAGGATGGGTACCCGTCTGATCCAGTTTCCTCCGGATTTTTCAGTGATCCATTTGGGTTCACTCCTTCCTCTTTGTGTAAAGTAGTAATAGGTGTATCCGTTTGGTCCAGTTCCCTCCGAATTTTTCATTTGGGTTCACCCCCTTCCCCGTAGTATACAATAGAAGTAGGTGTAGGTGTAGAATAGAAATTATCGTATCCATAAAAGATTCTCCTTTATTGATGAACTAATCTGATGAATCTTAATTTCTGCAATACCCGCAATTGGTATTTTTGACGAACTTCTCGTTGTTTCATGAGACTTCCCAATTGAAGATAATTTTCTTTTGCCGTGGGGATGGTGCTGGGACTGGCAAAGAGGAAGTGGTGGCAATGGTGGTGATGGGGGGAGTTTTTTGCAGCTGTGGTGACAAATGAACGTGGATGGTAGGCAGCTTTGCTAGTGCTAGGCATGACGAAGCAAAACGTATGTTAGGCTGCAAGGTGCTGCTGCTGTGGGTTGGACATTCGAGATCTAGGTTTCTAGGAGCCCAAACTCGTCAACCAAACACCGGAAAACGAATGGGAAAGCATTCATTTTCCAGGGAAAATATCTTACACCCAATCAATCAATCAAACAGACCCTAAATGAAAATAACATCCAAAAAAGGGCAAAAGGATGAAAAGGAATTTACCCTTGGCCGGTGATGAACACGAAAGACATGCAAACCAAGAAATACCACTCGGTATCTGTGAGGTCTTCTGGAGACAAAGCAACTGAAGGCCTTTTAGCTTGAGGGCTGGTGTCGGCTGCCGAGAGGGACTCATATAGCTCTCTCAGTTGCTCACTCCTCTGCAATTCCAGCTGATCAGCACTAGGCTCCACTGCTTGAATCGTTTTCCTTGTCTTTATATCTCCATTGTAGTATCCATCAATCCATTCTAGCACCCTACACAGTTAGTTCCAGTAGCATCAGATTACCTTATGCACTCATGAAAAATCTTCCTTAAGAGCTATAGTGCTGATAATTACTGATATTGTTAAAGTTAGAAATCAAAAAGAAACAAGTAAGATTGAAAGTCAGCATAATATCGCATATTTCTAGGTTTGTTTGGAAACGGTAAGCTTGGAGTATTCCACTGTTAGAATTTTGGTTAAAATGGTCAGCGAAGGTAATTTAGAAAAAAAAAAAAAAAAAGTTTCTTATGTACTAAAATTAATTGTTCTTACAACCTCAGAAGATTCCCCTGAATATGTACTCATGTGACGCCATTCATTTGTCTATTCCATATTCCTGGAATCTCATACTACATAGTAGTTTCTGCAGTAACCCTTTAGACTAACAATATTGAAAAAGGAAAAAGATACAGAGAAGGGCGGGGGAAGAAAAAGACCTTCTGAGAGAAAAATGGTGATGGAGGATAAAGGCAACAAAAATTTGCTGCAAAAATTCTGCGGAAGATTTTCAAAAAAACAAACAATTGAATAAAATAAAGGACGTCAGCAAAGCAGAAGCAGAATACTATTGAATACCCTGGTTGTCTACAGGAAATGGACCAGAAAATTGCATAGCTCCATTGAATACTTTTAACAGCAAGAGCGAGCTGCTTCCTCAGACTCTCAGCCGGTTGATTTTGGAGTCGTCCTGTTGCCATTGTCCTGTAGCACACTGCACACCCTTTCCTTCTTAAGCTGATAAGGCTAAACTTTGACTTCCGGCGGAATCCTACTTCCCAGCTTAGTATAACTCAAATTTGTACCCTACAAAAAGAAAAAAAACCGAAATTTGTATGGCTGCAAGAAGACTTTAAACAGAACCAACTACTAGCTAGTGCCTCAAACTTTTGTGATTAATCCACGAAGGCTTTGCTCGTAGGGAACTAAAGCGCATGCATAACAATGTGTTTTCTGCATGACCCTCAACTTCAAGACCTGGATTTTCCTTGATTCACACTCCAGAACGATAAGACCGGGATATGGGGGATTTTTTCAAGTGAACTCTCCCAGAAAAGTCCGAGAAAACTCTCACAAATACATGCATGTGCACGTGTTTGTCATGGTAAGTTCGGACAAGGTTTTTCATGGAGTAGAAAACTCACATCCATCAGGACCATCACTGAAGAGATAAGGATTTCGAGTTAACGGTTGATAGAGTAAGAGGACGAGCTGAAATTACGGGACAGACTGGAGAAGCCCACTATACATCACTATTTTTTTTTTGTTTGCTTGGATTACAGAAAGAAATTGATAGGGAAGAAAAGGGCAGACATTATTAAAGATCTCAGCACCTTTGGTGCAGGAACTGAAACATTTGGGACCTACAGGAGAGGAGAAGAAACCATCAACTTAAGTGGTTACGGTCCTTGTGGAAGTGAAAGTGAAACCATGCAAAAATAATTGCTCAGAAACAAAAATAGAAAAAATAATAGGCTAAACTTGTTGTATTTGTAGCTAGTTTTTACAATTTACAGAAAAACAAAATAAAGAGTACGACAAAAATCTTGGGTACTCGGACACAGATATGGTAAATGTGGAAACAAACAAGAAACAGTAAATTATCAGACAGGACTAGGACTACCAAGTTTTATTAGAAAAATGTGGAGCGTAATGCCATTATGATCTTCCTCTTAAAAAATATTTCCAAACTAATGCAATTTCAAAATGTATTCCCTTGTTAATATATTTGCTACCATGTGGACTTTAACTACGGAAAACTAATTAATCATGCTTAAACTTTGGCTTTGATAATGATCATAGTTTAGTGTGAAATATAAAAGTTTCATTTTAAAGGAAAAGAGAAATGGCCCATCGCAGAGAATCTAAGTCATAATTAGCATTAGAATTAACACCAAGGTTAGTTAATAGTCGTCTGGAAGAGTTATCATTATGCATTCTACCAATAAAAAATCATGAATTAACACAATAGATCTCTAAAGATTTTCTGTTTATTTGTATGGCAATTTATCATACACATGGCAAGAAAATTTTTTAGTTGCTATGACGATTTAATAAATTTTCAAATATATAAAGAATTTCCTCAAGGTAAACAATGAACAATATATAGAGGAGAAGTAGCAAAATTTGAGCTATTGAAAAAAAAAAATGAAGCATTCGTCTACTGTATGAATTTTAATTAAAATCTTAAGAATAGTTATCGACGTTTTAATGGAAGTTGCCTCTCAAGTTCAAAGAAGATAAAAGCAACAGTTTAAAAGTGATTAGTTTTCCATGCTTAAAGTCCACGTAGCAACAAACATTGAAACTGCATTAGTTTGGAAATATTTTTAAGAGGCAGATTATTGGGGCAATAAACTCGAAAAATGTGTACTATAGTTAGCGAAATTTTGCTTCGGACACAGCTTTAAGTTTAAGAGACCCAGGACGAGCTAAGCTCGGACATGGGGCTGGGGCGGCTGGAGATACGAGGGTAGATGTTCTGGTTCTGGTTTGGTAGATGTTCTGGTTCAAAACCCCAAAAAAGAAGGACGAATTCATGAATTAAAATGTGAGAAAAAAGTGATTGCGGGAGGCGGCCTGGCGGTGGCCTATAATTGCCTGGCGAGTGACGAAATCAATGAATATAATTATTGGTAAAAAACAATCTACAATTATTGTACGTCAAACAGTGTTTGACTTCGTATTCAGTGGAGGACACGATACTTAACAGTCTACTGAATAGTAATTTGTTTCTTCTGATCTCGTGCATGTGTACGTGGACATGTGGTAGCCCTATTTTTTTCCTTTAGAGTACCGTACCGTTCGACTTCAAAATTCAACTTGTTACATGCTTTTTTCTTCTAATCTCTAATTAGTTTACCAGTTGACTTTGATTTACACATCAAATTATATGTCAGTACGACATGGGAAGTCACTTGAGCTTGTGAATAAATAGTCCTTTTATTTGTAGTTCGAAGGGAAATGTTGTAAGAAGAAGGGGAAAAAAATCGATTTTGAGAGTCAAATAAGATGCATAAATAGCTCTCTGACTTCAGGGGTTGATTGCCAATATTTATGTAGGAATGATGAACCAATAAAAAATTCTTAGAACTTGGTGCAATTTCTTAATCGTGCTCAAAATTATAAAATATTTACGATGTAGCTAAGCTATACCTACTTATTTTAAGCTCTAAATTCCATACACAAGAATATGTAACTATATATATAAATTATAACTCCTCAATTCTTAATCTTCTAAATTTAGTCACACTCAGGGGAGTGTGTCTCGACACGATCTTGCTAATGCTAGCAGAGACTGCTCAAAATTTAGTCTTGCGTATCCAATGCTTAGTTGATCGAGAATTAAACACTCCTTAAATCACATACATAAACAGTAGGTTTTCCCAATTTAGCCTTGTAGAGAATCTTAGAAGCTCGGCCAGGAAAAAACGAGTTTTTTTACCGCAACGGATCTTCTGTTCCACATCCTGTGCCATTTTTTATTATATTGCTATTTCTCCTACATAAACATCATGTTTTAGTTTTTTTATTTTTGTTTCCTTAAGATTCAATAACTATTAATTGAATTATACACAAAATTTAATAAACTCAAAAAATCAAAATACATGATATTTATGTAAAAAAAATAACAATATAATAAAAAATGGAACAGAGAGTGATATAGGATGCAAGACAAAAGATCCTTTGCGCTCTGCCACCCTAATGTCAAAGCAAGTCACTGTGTCATGGGTCCAATTTTCGCGCACTGTGTACAACAGCTAACGGCGTGACACACATCAGGCGGATTGGTGTGTCCTTGAGCAGCTGGCAGCTTGGTGACCATAAAAATCCTGTAAGTGCCAACCATAAAAATTCCAGTTTCAATAACAGTGAAAAAAATAAAAATAGGGCAAGATTCCCGCGTTTACTGCAGTTTGGTGGTGTTTCACGTCTAGCAATTCAATCCATTAATGCGAACAGTCCATCGTCAATTCCCATGCAAACGTAAAATTTCAAGGGCCGGCCAGCCCTTGAATTTGGTGCAAGGGACAAATATTTCTGTCTTTCCTGCGGTGTGGGGAGACCTGAAATTTGTCCTGTGCCACTGCCAAACATTTCACTCTTTTACAAATGAAAATTTTCCTTTATTGGCTTTAGCTTCGCCTGCTCTTATTATACCCAAAGGGTTAATTTGCACAATTGAAGGTGAACCCGTGTACAAATTGAGACTAATTAAGTACCACTAATTCAAAAGATCGACTAGCTCTAGCTATAAGTGCATTTTATTAATCTTTCGTACGTACACCACATGAGTGGCCCATATATATAGTTGCTAATAATCATAATTAATCTTGGCATTATTCTATAGAAACACATTCCGAACACTCAATCTCATCCATTTGCCGACAAAATGCCCTGTGGAAAAGTTTCAGAGTAGAAAATCTTATGAACATGCATGCAACTTGTGTAGTTTTAAAGTACCATTACTGCTGCATGTGGTATTATTATCTCTCAGAATCCTCCTGTTTGCGGTCATTATCCCAATTAAAAAGGGCTTGCATTTGCTGTAAACAATCCTCATTGGTTTCGAGCTTGGACTAAACGCAATGGAAAGTGGAAATCCATGACGAGAATACGTACCTTCCTTGAGAGGCTGCTGTCTGAAAAATAGTACGTGGTCTCAAAGCTTCTTTTTCTTCTTTCTTTCTTCCACAACACGGAAATCTTTTTCCTTTGTCCTCGTGGGATAGTCAGCGAGAGTTGGTAGTTGTTGACGAGTAGCTGAAGAAACACACACACACTACTATTACCAGGAAACAAAACAACAAGAAGAGAGGCCTAGCAAATGTTGATCAACTGGCCCTCATTACCCAAATTACACCCCCTCATGGACCACATCCAATAAAGACGCCACTTTAAAATAATTGCAGATGTTGCATTAGGCCAAGAAGAATCACAGGCCGGTGATTGAACTGAAGGCAGCAAAGTGGCATCTTTAATCCTTCATTAAGACAAGCTCGTTTACTAAAAGAAGAAGAGTAGGAATGGAGAATTTTTTTATTGCTAAACCATTTTGGAATTGCGCCTGTCTTGTTACAAAACTGGTGGAGTCTCATCTAGAGATAAAACAGTCTTGTTATTACTCTAAAATTGGATATTATACGTAGTCAGTTCCGTTGAAGAAATACATTTTTGTTTGGATTGCATTTTTCTAAACTTTTTTTATTTGTAGAAAAATTAGTGCAGCGATTTAATAGATGTGAGATAAAAAAATAAATCTAAAAAAAAACGTAACAACTTTTATTTAAAAAATTACAATCCAAACACACCCTTTTAATATCGTAAGTATCGTGCGCTAGCTAAATTTCATTGCGGCTGGGGCACGTTACTAGCATCATGTACTGGGATGCAGAAATTTAGACGGAAAAGGACACAGATTAAAATTTAAAAAGGGAGGGACAATTACATAATTCTTTGCTAATGTTTGTCTTGGCTCAAGTGTGAATGGCCGTTTATAAAAAGACACCTACGACTCATTAATTTCCTGGAAAGTGCCTGTTCGTTCACTTTTCTAGGCAGTGATTGTTGCAGTTCATGATTTTGTGACAATTACGCGGCGATGCAATAACATCAGCCTCATACAATCTAGAATGGCGTGGTGCCCATCTGTCGACGGGTATTTTTTGGTTTGGTTCCAGGGAAATCTAAAGCCAGGGAAAGGGTGGATTTGAAATTCAATTGGTATAGGAACCGTGACATTAATGTTCTTATATTTGCTCTGACTGACTGACGAAGTGTTTACTGGACACTCGTTAAGAGTTAAATTTTTGGATTAAATGTTTAGGTAAATAAAGTTAATTAAGGCAGGCATATAAACGTAAGAGAAGATAATTTATAATCATGTTGTATTTTTCTAACGGTGTTTTATTGGGTATTCACTAATACGCTTTGATTTCATTTAATCTACCATGTATATACATATACTGACAATAATTATTGTCTTGGTTTGCATTTATATATACTTTCCCTATTTAATATTACCTACCTTCCCTTGTCTTTATTATCTTCGCTTGCATTTATATACTTTTCCTATTTAGTTTTACACTTTAAAAAATACGATACTTTAAATATATATATTTTGACGCGAGTGATCAGCGGACACTTTCTAGACAAATCCAATAATTATTAGTACATGCATGCATTCCCGTGGTAGGTTGTTAGGCATCTTTTTTATATAAAAAAAAAAATCTTTTCTAATATACCAAAATATGATAATCAAACTTATGATATCATCATTCATCCACACGTGGCAGCGGGTTTGATGAACATTCTATGAATTATGAGTTCTATAAGTAACTTCTGATATTGAGCAATAATTCATGAGATCGGGCCCAAAAAAGGCAGATGGTGTTGTGAAATCTGATTCTTGACGGGTGCGCAATGATTAAATGTTTTGATTACGAACTTCAACCCTTGTACGTGGCATTTGTCTGGATCGGGGCTTTGGAATGCTCTTCCTTTTGTGTTGGATGAGAGCAAGAAAGTGAGTAGTGTCTGCCACACAATTACGGAATTTGTTCCAGATAAAAGAAGAGGGAAAAGGGAGACAAATTCATTAAGGGTCGACATCATTGAATCTTCACAAGGTGCACCTATTTTCAAACGAGATAATCATCCAGCGTAGAATATTCTTCACGATGGCTATAAAAATTAGCATATAAATCAGTATAAAAGGAAAAAGAATAAAATCTCAATCCCAGAAGAATCAGCAAAGCTGACTGAATGAATACTGGCAAACATGCCTAGAGTACAGGATGGATATAGTCCTTTTCTGGTTAGAAAAGATGCGTTATCATCAAGGCTATCATTACTTAGGGGTGGGCAAATTTAATTATTTTGATGGTTACTAAAATATTGGAATCGTCGAGTTTTGATCACAGAGAGCCGTTAAAAGTCTGGTTTTGATCACTAAATTATCTAAAATTTAGATTTCGGACCATTTCGTCAAATTTAATAGTTAACCATGCCCCTTCATGTATTTTGTCTCGTGAATTGTGTGAGCATTCAAATCTGACATAGTTAACGATCAAATCTAACGAAATGATCCGAAATCTAAACTTTAGATAATGCAGCGATCAAAATCAAGCTTTTAATAATTCTTAAAGCTTAGTCGCCATCCGAATAATTTACTTCATTCATTCATTTGAATATTAACAAGAAAAGCTGATTTCTCTGCATCCATTTGTTGGGCTCGTGCCGGGTTTCCTGCAACCATAAAGAGAGAGAGAGAGAGAGCATGGACCAGGTACAATAGCGCCATGAGCAGGTACAAGTACAATAGCGCCATGAACATTTAATGTAAATAAATCCATCTTTTTGATCTATACGACTGTACGTGAGTTTGTCAACTTATGTGATTAAATTAGAGCAGACACCACTGTTACACAAAATTTTTTGTACACATTTAGCCACTTAAGCCTATGGGTATGTGCGGCCCAGTGACTGATCCGGAAACATTGTCGAGTCCATGGACGAGCCCAATTATATTTCTGTGCACACATGAGTTTTTTGTTTGAAAAGTCCTGTGTCACAGATAGATAAATCGAGTCCCCCCAGAAGGGAACAAAATTCACATGTAACCAAAAAACCGAGCAAAGTTCAAACAAATAAAAGGTGAAGTATCCAATTTTTTTTTTTTTTTTTTTTATTGTCCCATTACTTTTGTGGTTAAAGAAGTAGCATAACATTGGCTAACAAAATACATTAGTGATGTATGCCTGGAGTGGTAACGAGCAGCGATCATCTGAACAAAAACCCTACCCGACAAGACCACAATAAACAAGCATCCACCACACAATGTGTGAAACAGAAAAAATGAGTAGTAAACTTGGTACTTCAGAGCAAGACCAGCAGGATCACATGTTCCTTTGCAAGGTCTGGCCTTGTGAAGCTCTAGTTTGTCAACTTGTTCACATCATGGAAGACGAACCATCCTATTTACAGCTGAATCCAAAGCATCTACATTCCTCCTGAGGATTTTTCTTGAAAGTATTAAGGAAAGGAAAATTTTCAGATTGCACAGGATTGAAAATGTAGCAACAGAATAATTAGCTGAAACTTCTCAAAACAAGCATATCAACACTTGTTGAGGGCAACACAAAGTTTCACAATTTTGCCCAGCTGTATCCATCTGAATAGCGGAGGAAGCAAATTAAGTACCCAAGAACAATATAGTTCTTTAAAATATGGTCAAATCACATCCAGCAGGAAGGATAAAGGAAACAATGCAGAAATCTCCCTAGTACCTAACTTTCAAAATAAAATAAAATTAAAAAATGCAGAAAGGTCAATCACCCACCCATGCATCTCAGACATAAAAGACGAGTGGAGGATGCCAATTGCATAATATGAGAAAAAGGATACAACTGCGAGGCAAGGTTGTCAATCCCTTTCATTTCCTCGTTTAATCTGCAAAATAAGGAATCATTGCAAAGCAAATTAGCCATGTTCTGGGATGATAGGGTGTCAGAGAAAAAGAAAACATAGAGAAAGATCCTTGCAAATATGAGGGAAGTAAACACCCAGAAGACGAAAACGTATCCATAACATCATTCATAACTCCTAACACCAGCCTCAGCCTCAGCCTCTCTTTCCGGTTCCCAAAACCCCTCCATTAACATCCATTAAGGCACTGGGAAGGAAATTATCAGATGGAAAAAGGCAAACAGGAGCTCATAGCTTGTTATCTAATTTTCCACTCTGAACTTTGTATGAGGAATTCACAAAAGGCTTTAAGTACCAGTAAGTATACCTGAGACAGGAATTTATATAACGATTTCCTTTTGTAGCTGCATCAAGAGCTGGACCAAAAAAACAGTAGTATCCAGTTATATATGATATTAACATCCATTAAGCAACGTCATTCAAGTAAGATAATGATTACCAAAAAAAAAAAAAAAGGTAGAATGAAAGAAAGATAAAAAAAAAACAAGTAGATGAACTAAAAACAGAGAAGTCAGTTAGGCAGTATAAAAAGCCAAGAGATGTTGCATATTCTCATCTATGCATTTTAGAGAAAGTTCCAACTCACTCAAAAATTAATATCCTCATGTGACAATAGAAGATCCATTCCACAGATTTTACAAGTGCCAGGATCCATGGAACAAAGTTGCAATAATTGGCTGACTTAAGGTTTTCACCTTTTATCGCATTTTCCCTTCACTAAATGAAGTTGTGGGTTATTTTCCAACTTGAGGAAGGATCAAGGTTTTACCAATTTTCGATGCCTGTTGAGGATTCTAAAGCACGTTTCAGGTATTTTAAACCAGGTAACTCCTATTGGTATTATGTTATGAAAAAAACAAATGGAGATGACTAGATTAACTTCAAAAGATGGCTAATAGGTAAATACTGAAAGCTAAGCCTAGACAGGAGGTAGAACAAAGATAAGAAAACCAAATATTAATTTTGTAGTTTAAAAGATATGTTAATATGTTTTTACAAGAAAAGCTTGTACTCCATGTAGCAGGAAAAGGAGTTGACATTGCATGCAGTACAAATGCCGCCTTTTCTATTGCTCCTAGTTAAGACATCAAGATGCATAAAAAATGAAAGAAATGCACCATTGCTGGAAAAGAATGACAGCCATGGAAGTACATATTGTTGATGAACAGACAATTTCCTATTAAGCAATGACTATTTGACCTCAGATCTCAGTGAATAACTCCCATGGAAAATGAGTTAGCCTGAAATACAATCTATAGCTGATAATCACGACCAATGTTGCCTATTAGGAACTCACAAGACCATGCTTTTTGTAGTCCCCAAAGGGAAAACAGGGAGGGCACTTGATAGCTGCTGATAGTCAATGCCCTCCCCAGGCTTATAGAGAGTTCAAACAATTTGATGGGCAATGAAAATGGAATAGATAAGCCTCCAAACTACATGAAAATAAGATGATAATTGAATCCTAAGTTTGTGGAAATTCCTACACGATATTGGTAGTTAGGAGCTATGGCTACTTCTGCTTCAAGTTTGTATTTAACCGTGGCTTAGTTTCATTTTCCATATTGGACCTTGCTGCCTTAAAAGGAAGCATCCCAGCACACAAGGCTAGATACTGGGACAACCAGAAGAAGGCATGGCATTGAAAACAAAACTTCCCTCAACACAATGAAATCCATAATGGTCATGGATGGTCAATGAAGTTTTGGCTATATAAAACTGAAGCAGTCATGAAAAGAAAAACAACAAGAACTACAAAAACATCAAATTATGTAGCTAAACTTTTATTCAAGATCGCATGGAAAAAGCACAGTGACACGTGTCTCTCATTAGGAACTATTCTATTTAGCCTGGAAAAAAATCTGTTCTTTGAGCTTTACCAGATTCTTGAAGACGTCCAGCTGCATCACTGAAGCAACTCATGTGATCCACAGAAGTTCTTGTAACCTAGTGAAAATATAATCTCACTCAAAAAAAAAAACACACACACACACACACACACAAAAGAAAGAAGCCAATTTACTACGATATGCACAGCTGATAATCAATTTATCAACCCAAATATGACAAGCTTATCGAAAAATATCAACTTTAGCAAGCTCTACATTCTACACCTTGGATCAATAACACCAAACTACAACTTTTGTACTAAAAAAAATCCCAAAAAGTCACAGAAAGACGATATAAAGCACATGCACAACTAAACATGTATATTCATGTTTAAGATTTCTCATTCTTATTCTTCATCATCAGGCAGGGAGGGGGATCACCAGGACTTGAAGACTGACCTCCTGCACTATAGAGCATGCATCCGCTATTGGGATATCAGCCCAATTGCCCATTTATGTTCCAGCATTGAATAACTTTTTCCAATAAAAAAAAATGTAAATCAACGACTTTTTTAATTATATATTTTTGCAAAATAATTTCTCTAATTCAGGGGAAAAAAAATAATACAGTATATATATATTGGGTTAGCTCAACAAAGATTGTAACTTTCCTACCAGAAAAACGAGAAAAGTAAGAAACTGCTCCAATTAATTTCCAAGATTTTCTCAAGCTGTTGCACAGTCGCTGAAATTAACGATTAAAGCTGATACCTAAGCACAACAACTAAATTTAAATCACTTCCATTTTAAAATTAAAACCCAAAAAATTAAAAGAAAAAAAAAAGAACTTTTGACGAATTTGAGGGGACCTGAGAGAGAGCTAAACGGAGAGAAGCGAAGAGAGATGCGAAGCTCTGAGCGATCGCGACCGAATCTCTCTCCACCACTTCTACTGCTTTGAGTACATCCTTGCATTCCGGAAACGAGGTCGTTTTGGGTTCTTCCTTCTCATTCCTATTGACAGAATTGTCTTCTGCTTCTTCTTGTTCGTTAAATTTGGGAGTAACCGAGTTCTGGTAACGTGGCTGTTGCTCATTGGTCCCAGGTTCCAGCGCTATGCTATCGTCCGACTCCATTTGCCGGGGAAAATCGTTTCTCTGTCGCAAGGTGAACACTGGTTGAACCGCACTGCACTCTAATTGATTTCGGGGTAAAATCGGAAAAGCACTTAACATGAATCTCTTTCCCCGTCTTCCTATGAAGTTTTGTCCCAAAAAAAAAAAAAACAAAAACAAAAAGGCATGAAATGAAGGGCAGCTGGTGCCTCCGACTAGTTCCATAACCTATAATTACCGGTGGATCCGTGATCGATTCCGTATGCAACTTCGAAACAAGGCACTCCTAAGTCCCAAGTGTAGAAAATAATAATAATAAAGGCAAATGGCTAAAACTATTTTGAAAAAATCGTTTAAAACGTTTTTTACATTTTATAAAATAATTTTTTTCGATCATTATTTTTAAAAATATAATTTTATATTTCTTACAAATTCAAATCAGTCAAATTTGATCCCTATTTAAATTTTCAACTAATTTTTTGTCAGAATCTACAATGTGCCTTGCACGTGATCATTTTTTAGAGATAAAATTATCAAATTTCATTTCACATAATTCGATCTATAGTCTCTTACATTTCATAAAATAAATTTTTTCGTCCCTCACATTCCATAAAATAAATTTTTTTATCCCTTACATTTCACAAAATGAATTTTTCATGTCTCACACATCATGTGTGCAAATACCTTTTTTTGAAAACACATGTATATGTCCATTTAGTTTCTTCTAACAATAGTACGAATGACGTGTATTATACGTGATTATTTGATTTCACCTGTATTATCTAGTAAAATGTTTTGCATTCATTATTAAGTTCGCCAATAAAAGCTATTCCCGATCAATATATATTCTTAATATATTTTTCAAAAAATAAGCTATCCACGCAAATTCTTAATCCCATCACTCTTGTATTTTTTAGTAGAACAACTTTTCACCACCATCATTGTCTGTCTACCCCTTGGGAGGAATATAATTGGACTATTCAAACTAATTAAATGTAGCAAAAAACCAGTTATTATTGGCATATAACTATGAATCCAATATAATTTTAAAAAAAAAAAAAGGTTAGAAAAGCCCAGTACCAGAGGGGGACCAATTCAGCAGCTAATCCTGCTCCTACCTCGGCCATATGTTTAAAACACTCCGAATTCCGAAACAAACAAACAGTAGAAGGCGGGAATACGAGTCCAAAATAAGGGGCCGGGGCCGGGGCCGGGCGGGGCCACGATTCAAAACCTGCAAAATCCATTAGTCCTCCTTAACAAAAACACGTGCCAAATCCAATTTATTTTTAAAATATATTAAAAAATAAACCAAAGAGATATTAAAAAGAAAAAAAGATAGGAGTAAAATATTTTGAGCTTTTTTTAACAAAAAAAAAATTCTTTTGATGGAGTTTTCAGCTTCATTTTCCTTTAAAGAAAAATAAAAAAGCTTCATTTTCCTTTACCCACCCAACCCAACCAATTAAAAACCCAAGAACCTTCCCACAAACCAGGACTTATTTGTCAAATGTCAATTCAAATTTCCACAAAATAATCATTACGCAATCCTCTTTTCTTCACTTCTAAAAAACACCTTCCCCAAAAGCTGTTTCTTCTTTCTTTTTCTTTTTCTTTTTACATTTTTTGATGCATTCACCGATCTGTATGTATCCCAAGCGCTGCTGTGCTCCAATTCTCGCTTTCTCCCTCTAGATCTCCTGCATTTCGCTACTCCTAGGTTCGTACCATTTTTCTGGGTTTCCTTCCTTTTATAATTTGTGAAACCAGTCTTGATATTTAATGTGATTATATATCGGTTCAAGATTGAGTTTTTTTTTTTAAGTTTTAAATTCTGTTTATGAAAATGTTAATTGTTTGCTGAATGTGGATTAATCGTTGGTTTAAGCTTTAATTTTACCAAGTTTTAAGTTCTTATGAGTTTAATGACGCGCAGAATTCACAGACTACCCGCGTTTAAACGTTGCAGTTTGCGTGGATTGTGGTGACTTTTTTTTTTCTTTTATCTGATCATGATTTTTGTGGATTTTAAATCTTTTTTCTTTTTTTTTTTGAGCTGCAATGTTTTAGAGATGAGTTGGAGCTTATGTGCTTCTGTTTGAGCAAATTTTGTTGATAAAATGCTGAATTTTGATTCATGAATGTGTAGAAATGTAGGAAAAGCAAGCTGAAAATGTAGGAAAGCAAGCTGAGAATTTTGGATCTGGCCTTGCTTTCACAATGCTGTAAAGTTTGTTGGTTGGGATGTGCTTGTGAATTTGAATTGGAAAACTATGAGCTATAGTTGAGCCAATCAGACCTGTGAATGAGGAAAAATCTAAGGAAAAGTTTCTACCTTGACTAATTGTAGTACCTAGAAGGGGGTAGTTATATGGGCTTGAGGATAAGCACAACGGTAGCTACTAAAGTGGAAAACTTTATGAAGCTTAGTTGCTTTATTTGAAGTTTTATGGACAAAACACTAACTTATGCAGCTGGAGAGTATGATATAGTTTGATGTTTGTAAATGGCAGAAGCCATGTCTGTGGGCCTTTTTGAGTAGCCCCCATTCATCAATTTGTTTTTGGTCAGATGCAATTTTGATCTTGAAAATATTAGTGAAGATTAGCTCTTCTATTTGTTTTTGACAGCTATTGCTCGGCATTTATCAAGAACTTCAAACGTAAAGATTTTTATCTAGGTTTCTATCTTCCCTTCCTAGGTTAAGATTGAGCAATTGAGTTGGATCTTCTCTGTGGGTGAATGACACTTTACGTGATCTTTTATGTTGTGTATGAGTGCACAAAAGCTCGGGGATAGCATGTGTATCCTATCATTAGTGTTTCTTTTTTTGAGAAGATCATCAGTGTTTCTTTTTTTGAGAATTTCAAGTTCTGTTTTTCTGATAAGATGTCACTGAAATATTCGTTTCTAGGAGTTGTTCCATATTATATCTACCAAATCTGCTGTCAACATTATCATGCATCGAGATTCGGATGTCTATGAAAATGAAAATGGGGATCCAGGTAGTTTGAATGAAATCCTCAATGGTGATGTCTCTGAAAGAAGAGAAAACTCTAAAGGTACATATGAAGGTACGTTAGTCGTTGATTTTTCTTGATCATAAGTGTTTATTGTTTTTCCCATCTTCTAAATTATGAGAAAGACATTAATCTGTGATAACTCAAGAAGTATGGACAGGCTGGATCCTAAAGCCCCTTGGAACTATTGCACTCTGCTGAGCTAATAAGCACAGCTTTTGCTTTAATATTTTTCTTTGGGTCCTTACAATTTTTCTACATCTATAATGGTTGCTAACATCGTTCAGAAAGTGCTTCGTTGTTTAACTCCATAAGTCAGCCTAGATCGCCGAAGAGCTTGGTCTAGTGACTAAGGTTGAAGGCTTGAAGCTTTAGGAATTAGATGGTCTTGGGTTCAATTCCCCCCTTCTCCCTCCCTGCTTTTTAAATCCCGCCCTGCTTTATTAAAATAATAATAATAATAATAATAAAGAGTCAGCCCGGATCCTCTGCTTGCTATTGAAAGCTATGTGGTTTGCACTTTTTAAGCTCAATATGAAGTGGAGTTGTATGGATAAGGTGGTACATCAGCTAGAGGTATCTGCATGTCCTGTAATTCTATCAGCCTCTTTCACTCATGCAGGACTGTCAGCTGCAGCAATTCATCATGAAGGGAGTAAGTTCTCTGATATCTTTCCATTGAAGAATGGATCTTTTGCTGACCTTCCAGCTGCTAGGATTTCAGAAATGATGAAGCTGAACAGTCTAGAGGTAGTGGACGTCACTTTTCCTTTATCAGGAAAGAGTGGAACTTATTCACTCGTTTATTTCATTTATAATTTTCTCGACTATATAGGTTGTGTTCTCTTATAATCTGAGCTATACTTTTCTGCAGAATGCCTCCACACCATCACTTTTTAGTGTTGTGAATGCAATCCTGGATGAAAGCATTGAGAGAAAGAATGGTGACATACCTCAGGTATGGAAGGTGGCAAGCAACTTACCAGTGCAAGAATGTTTCTTCCCACATTGTTCACGAGTTTTTCTTTGAATTTCCTGTCAAATTCTTTTCAAAGTTATGACTGATGGTTTGTTGCCCCTTTCTCAGTGTGTAGCTTCTTTGTTAAAATTGGTAGTACAAGAGATTGAGCAGCGAGTTTCAAAACATGCAGAAAGTTTTAGAAAGGTTAGTCCTTAATTATTACTTTCCCAGCAAGAGTTTCTTCTTGTTGTTTCGATATTTGCTGATGAGTTTGTATGTCATTCTGGCTGCAGCAAAGCAATTTGTACAAGTCTCGCGAAGAGAAGTATCTGTCTAAAATTAGAGCACTTGAAACTCTTACAACCGGAACAACTGAAGAAAATGAGGTAGTATGAGAAGTTTTATGTGTTCGACTCCTGGGATTTTTCTTTTTGAATTTCTCATTCAACTTCATGTCTGTGGCTTTGCTGCTTGCAGATTGTGATCAACCAGCTTCAGAAGATAAAGGTTAGTGTCTTGTACTTACGAGCATGGTACAGCATTCTCCTTGTTTATATTGCCTTTCCAGCTAAATCTGGGGTTGTGAGTTCCTATCTTCTGCCCGTCGTTGAAAAGAAACGAAAAGATAGATGAGTAATTCTATTAAGAGTTCTTGAAAGAAGGGGAAAAAATGAAGTACAGAGCCTTTATCTGTGTTATGTTTTATAAATGCACCATTATAGATGTACTCATTCCATTACTGGCTTCTTCCTTCCAAAGAAAAGCATGAAGAAATGAAAGGAAGAAGCTTGTACACAATAAGCACTTGACTTGGTATCTTTTAAACAAGGATGCCGGATATATCTGCACCATCATAGGGACTGTTAGGCTTAACAAGTGACTTGAAAGGAGAATTGGATTTTGATGCCTTTTGAGAACTGTCATCACAGTTTGCTTGCCTTGTGACTTACCTGTTAGGCATAGTTTAGCACAATGCCTGCCCCTAGCACATCCTCTTCAAACACGATGTCAGTCCATATAATTCTGCCTGCTTACTGCTGAGTTTTAATTTTTTCTTTTCCTCTGAAATTCCTAGAGCTATAGCTATCATTGTCATCCTCATCCATTCATCTATGATGTAGTACATATCTAGGCTATAAGAATTGCTCTCATTGTCATTTTTCTTTTGCCAATATTAGTGAATCCAAATAGTATATGCATTATATTCTTGTTCAAAGTTTGACGTGGGGAATGAGTAGGTACTTTGCATGTGCCTTTTTTCTTCTTACAGATCTTCAGTTTTATATGTCCTGAGCGTTAGTATTCTTGTCACCATGGAAAAATTTCTTTCCTTTGCTTCTGGAAACTCTCCAGTGCCTGTGGGATTTGACTTAGTGCTTCAACAATGTTTATGGTTCATTTTTACATAAGAATTGCATTAGACTAAAACATTAGCTGCTTGAATTTCTAATGTAGGAAAATTCTTTTACCATCAAAATCCAGATTAATATTGAAGTGGGATGACTTTTTCCTTACAACTCACAAGAATGCAGTTGAATGGGCTTACTGGATGTCTGAATCTAGATCCAGAGAATTGAGTCTGTCAATTAAGTATTTTCAGCATTGGAAAATGATATGCACATAGTACTGATAGTTTTCCTTTTGATATGTTCTCAATGAGCATCTGGAATGTCATTGATGGATCCCAGTTAGGGTAATTGTACTATTTTGGCAATTAGATAATTTTTTCTCCACTGCGACCAATATTTTCTTTATGTGGATTTCTTAGCTTGAAAAGTTGAAAATTGATGAAAAGAGAAAGGTAGAAGAGCAAGATGTAATAAGGTTAATGAGACAAAAGGACCAGTATGAGATTGAGATGTCATTGCTCAAGCAAGAGCTGGAATTGTCCAAGAAGTCCTATGAAAAGAGTTGTGCAGAACTGGTAACACAAGCTATGGAAACTAAAGCTGAGTGGGAGAAGAAACTAAAGCATACTGAGTCCCTTCTGAATGACTCAAGGAAGAAGGTCAAAGAACTCGAAGCTTTTTCAGAATCAAAATACTTGAGATGGAGAAGAAAAGAACATGGTTTCAAGGACTTCATAGATTCTCATGCTGGAGCTCTGCAGGTTTGCATTAACTTTAACTTGACAATCTTTTCATTATCGTTCCCATCTCTAAAAGATGGCAAGGGTGTAAGAAAAGGAGAATATCACTTAGTGCTCGTGCTGAGTCATTGACCACTAAGCTGGCCTTCCTGATTTGTGTGCGCTTCAATTAATATTTTCTCTAGTATTGCATGTAATTCATGTTAAATTGCTTAGGAATTGAGAGCAGTTTCTGAGTCCATAAAGAAAGAGGTATTGAAGACCAAAAAAACATATCGGGAAGAAATCAATCACTTTGGTAAGGAGTAAAGTGTTTCTTGTTTGCTCTTCCTGAGAATATGTTTCTGCAGTCTGCTTAGCTTTTATTTTTATTTTTTTTTCACATGATAGAACTTTAATCTTGATCAGGTTGGGAGCTGAAAGGATTGGTAGATGCAGCTCAGAACTACCATGCAGTCCTTGCAGAAAATAGGAAGTTGTACAATGAGGTTCAAGATTTGAAAGGTTATAAATCTGGTTTGTTTAATCAATGGGGTTGCCAAGCCGGAAAGCATACTCTAGCTCATGTAACTTATGTTTGTTCTAGGTAATATTAGAGTCTACTGTCGAATAAGGCCGTTCCTTCCAGGACAAAGTCAAAAACAAACAACCATAGAATATATTGGTGAGAATGGAGAATTGGTTGTTACGAATCCTTTAAAACCAGGAAAAGACAGTCATCGCCTGTTCAAGTTCAATAAGGTCTTTGCTCCTGCGGCTACTCAAGGTTTTAAGGATTCCAAATTAATCCCACACATGAACTTTAATTTATTGTGAGTTTTCAAAACATGATTTATATTGGTTTAATTATCTCATTTTTTCTGTGTGTTCAGAGGAGGTGTTTCTTGATACTCAACCACTAATCAGATCCGTTCTTGATGGCTACAACGTATGCATCTTTGCTTATGGTCAAACTGGTTCAGGGAAGACCTATACTATGGTATGCCTCATAATAAGAGTATGCAAACATCATCTTTGGTATGTGCTCTTTTTTGAAAACATGTGTTGCATTTTGCATCTGTTTATAGAGCGGGCCTGGTGTATCAGCTGTTGAAGATTGGGGGGTCAACTATCGGGCTCTGAATGATTTGTTCCACATTTCTCAAAGGAGAAAGAGTTCCATAACATATGAAATAGGCGTGCAAATGGTTGAGATATATAATGAACAAGTTCGTGACTTGCTGTGCAATGAAAGTACTCAGAAGAGATATCCTTTTCCACCAAATGGAATTTGGACTTCTTTTTCTCTTCATTCAGTATAGAAATCTTTTTTATATGTTTATACTATTTCTTTCATTGGAGGATTATTGTGTTTTCATGAACTCTGCTACATGCTGCTCAATTAATGTTTGCATTTGTTAATTATGTTACACATTCCTCCTTGGTTTCTTTGACTTGCACACACTTGGGATTTGGAATACCGCCCAACCAAATGGCTTAGCTGTTCCTGATGCTAGTATGCACACTGTTCAATCAACTTCAGATGTCTTGGAATTAATGAATATTGGGTTAATGAATAGGGCTGTTGGTGCTACTGCCCTTAATGAAAGAAGCAGCCGATCTCACAGGTTTCTTCAGGCACTGTTTTTGCATTTTTCTCTTTTTAAAGATTTTGCTTATGGGTATGAATTGACTAAAATTCATTCATGGCAGTGTGCTCACTGTGCATGTCCGTGGGACAGACTTGGAGACCAATGTTGTCTTGCGTGGTTGTCTGCATCTCATTGATCTTGCTGGGAGTGAAAGAGTAGATCGCTCTGAAGCAACAGGGGATCGACTGCGGGAGGCGCAACATATAAACAAGTCTTTATCTGCTCTTGGAGATGTGATCTTTGCTCTGGCACAGAAGAATTCTCATGTGCCTTATAGGAATAGCAAATTAACTCAAGTTCTTCAAGGTTCTTTAGGTATGCAAACAACTTCGTAGGGTGTTTTCACTTTTTACAATTTTGAGTTTTTGTATTCTCTTTCTGTTATTTGTCGGTATGCTTTATGCCTTTCTGCTTTATGCAGGTGGCCAAGCAAAGACTATCATGTTTGTACAACTTAATCCTGATGTAGAATCTTATTCTGAGACTGTAAGCACACTGAAGTTTGCTGAAAGGGTCTCTGGTGTTGAGCTGGGTGCTGCACGAAGTAATAGAGAGGGTAGGGGTGTCAGAGAACTAATGGAACAGGTATTGGAATGTTTTATAAACTGTCATTTTTTTATTTTTTTGCAAGTGCACGTGTCAGTTGACAACTTGTTAGCTGCTGATGCCTTCTCACAGTATTTGGGTTTTTACACCTATATCTAGGTCCTGGATATGAAAAAATCCTCTGGCGATAAGTCTTTTTCTCTAAATTGACTGAAATGTTTATCTTAATTTTGTGTGAGTTATATGGTGAAAGTTACTGAAGATGTGGATTCTGAGCGTGGTGGCTTTCCAAGATTGAACTATAATTCGTTTGATCCAGTGACTATAATCCAGGCTTGAGTTTATTTTCTTTTGCTTCATAGTGAGTAAACAAGTGGATTGGACTCTATTTAGGCACCAGCACTGTGTGTGGTTTAAAGTTCCAGAAACGTCAGATCAACCTTCATGGGATAATGAAATGCTTTACGTGCCTTTACAGAGAGGATTGGTTGTTCTTGAGATTGAAACAAGATAACAATGTCAAGTTTTTTTTTTTTTCCTCGACTCTGGAACTGATCGAAGGGCATGGTCGTTAGTGGACAACCATTTGAAGCCATCTGGGAGAATTTAAAAAGAAAGATTCAGTTTATTATAATGTGTCTCATAACATTAGAGCTATTGTAACACCATTTCTCACATAACATGGCTCAAAATTTAACCTCTTTTTGAAGTTACATGTTCCACTTTTTTTCTTCAGATAAATGCTATTTTAATGACATTTGATTATAATTGATAATTGTTCTGTTTTGGTAAATATTTTGAAGCCAGTAGCCTTTTTATTTATTATCAGTATCAAGGTTTACTACATAATTTCATTCACTTTGATTGATCTGTCTATTATCCAGGTGGCTTTCCTGAAGGACTCACTGGCAAAGAAGGATGAGGAAATTGGACGTCTACGGCTTAAAGTTAATGCAACTGGTGAGAGACTCGGAATGAGTACTCAAAGATATGGGTCAGCCTCTCCTAGCAGACATTCTGCAGGAACTTCACAACAAAGTCGTAGACTATCAGCAGCAAAGAGCTTTGGTGTGAAAGCTACTTCTGATTTAGACAATAGCTCCGAGTACAGTGATAAGCATTCTGAAGCTGGTTCGCAGCAGTCTTTGGATGACTTAAAGCATCATACGGATTTTTTTCAGCAATCTAGGCTTGCTGTAGCACATGTAGGGCAAAATTTTGGAGAGGACTTGGAATCAAAGCATGTGGTAACAGAGGGAAATCAAAACCTTATCGATGATGTGGAGCTTTTGGGATTTGGAGAGGCAGATTCTGAAGAGAGATTAAGTGATATATCTGATGGTGTTCTCTCGATGGGGACAGAAACTGATGGTTCCATCAATAGTATTGTAGAGTATACACTTTTCCCTGAGACTGCAAAACCACCAGCAGAGGGCACAGAAAAGTGAGTTTTCCTACTTTGTGCTCTTCATTTTTACTGAATACAAATGAGTACCAATTGGCCCTGATGTATAATTTTCTGGTATACCAAAAAGTTTTAATTATTAGTCGAAGAATAAGTCTCAAGTTCCTGATAAATATATTATAAATAGCCTATCAAGATTTTCCTCTCAGCTGCATATTTTATTTTCTATTATACTGATGCAAGATGTTAATTATGTTTACCTTTTCCAAATGTTGCTGCTACTATATATAATTCAAGTTTCTGATGCTATCTCCTTTGCCTTTTCTACCTTGGTGAATTGTTAATTACAGGCCCGATGTGCCATCTAAACTTCCAAGACCGCAGCAGAAGCATTCGCGTACAGCATCTTCTCAATTGTCTTCCACAAAGAGCTCGTCAAAAGTTGCAGGTAAGAGCATCATACTCTACCAACGTCCGTACCCCTTTGATCAATACTTTTGCTTCACCAGAAGCAGTTTGTGAAAACAGAGGAATTGATTTATTGGAATCAGTGGGAGTTTTCGTTAAATTGACCTGCTATCTTATGTTTACCATTTATCTAATTTTCTATTTCCTGCAATTTAAAAATTAAAATATTCACCGAATTTCTTCTTCTATTAATGGTGTTTTTAGGTTCTAGAAAGGCCACAACTGGCAGCTCCTCCAAGGTAAAGCCTTCTAAAAGGTGGCAGTGACTAGCGAGTAGGCTTCAAGAGAAAAAAGAATTGCAATCCTTCTTTTTTGTATAATAGACTGTCAATTGCAGAAATGAAGGCCATTTGTGCCCTTTAATTATGACGTCACAAATCAGAAGAGATGTAGGATCTTAAGCTTGTAGAGTGAGTACTTTGACAAAGGTTAAAGTGAAAATCTGTAGAATGCAGTTCACCATTTCTTCCATGTAGTGAGAACACATGGTGAATTAATTCAGACACTCTCTCGAGTGCTCGGCGCTGGTTGTAATTAAGAAACTTTGTTATTTCTGCTCTGTAATTACCTAAATTCACTTGGAGAGAAACCCAAAATGATTGTTGCTCTTAGGATTCTAACATGTGAATTTTAGAAGGGGAGAAAACAAATGCCACAAAATTAAATATACTCAGATGAATTTTTACATAGTCTATACTTGAATACTCAAATTTGATCCATCATGCTCCTCCTCTTGCTCTTGCTGTTGCTCATCCAATGTGACCGAAAGGGTTCCGCTCATACTAGTTTCCTGTACGAATATAACCAATGACCCTAAAATCAATACTAATACTCCAAGCAGATGCAGTAGAATTTTGATGGAGTCTCCTCCTACTGCAATCGCTAGCGGACTGATTGCACCACTTAACATTATGGCTTGCCATGCCTTCGATAGAGTTGAGAGCCTCGTGCTTATGGAGAGTAGCTCTACTGTGTATATTAGCAACAAGTTAAAAACTACACAGGAACTGAAGAAAGACGTGACTTCTAGCCCTATTCGCAGTCCTCTTCCTACCATGATACTCGTAATGCCGCAAGCACAACTAATGGTGGCTAATGCCAGAAGTAAACTTCTACGCCTGCATTTTACCAAGTAGATCATCACTGCAGATGGTGTTTCTAGCATGGCGTTAAAAGCAATACTGAGGTAGAGATCAAAATCCAAGTTGCCAACACCTACTGGCATGCCATAGTAAATGACTCCAATGCCAAATCCAACAAGCATTGCCAATGTTAACTGTTGAAAAATATATCTGTCCTTCAACAAAGTTCCCATAAGAGACCGATCACTGTCTACCTTCTGCCTTCGCTTTTGATTAGAATTTACCATGGAAAAGCTCAAGGTGTAATTGGAGTTGGGATCTATATCAATATTGAGAACTGCTAGAGATTCGGGTATTTTACCTTGTCGTAGTAGCCATTTTGCTGGCTCGTACACAAAGAGTTGTATCACCATGCTGTAAATAGTTGCAGGTATAGACGTTAAGAAGTAAAGAGTCCTCCATGAATAACTTCTATCAAAATATGCTATTGTAGGCAAAGACAAAAACCCAAATATAGAGCAGAATAATCCTATTATTCCCACCTGACTTCTCCAGTCCTTTCCTACACTTTCTGTTGACAAAACCAGGACACAAGATCCAATCGCTGCATGGCCAAAACCACTTAACATTCTCAAGACTGAGTAGTCCCATATATTCCTGGAGAAAGCAATCGATACAGAAGCAATAGACATGGTAAGACATGAAAGGACTAGCAGCTTCTTCTGACCAAGAGAGTCACCGTGGAAGCTGAGAATAAGTCCACCAAGCAGGCTTCCTACGAAGAAAGATGATGATGGTAGGCCAGCAACAACTTGACTGCTTGTACACTGGAGGGACCATTCAGATATGATGGATGTGCTGGCTGGTTTGTCCCACTGCCATGAATCTGGTGGAAGTTGGCAAATATTGGATTGAGAATTGCAGATTGCATCTGCATTTTGTGTGCAGTGCCATGAGGGCTTAGCATCAGTGAAAATTGTGATAAAAGTTTGTTGTGCTTCAAAGAAGGAAGCCATTGAAATAAGAATGACTTGTAATACTTGGGACCACCTGAAGCCGTTGTTAGCAAGATCAGAACTTGGAGCAGAATTTGAGAGCAAGGGAGGTGAATCGGCCATATGACTGAGAGGAGGGATTCTTGTGAAACAAGGTTGTGGTGGTGTCTGGCTTTCAACTTTCAACTTCCTTTGAAAACAAATGTGACTCGAAAAGAATTCTTAGGATGTTCCAATCCAAGGTAACCATGTATTTTTGTGAAACCCCACTTTTTGTGAGGTATCCCATTTAATGAAGGATTAATTTTTCCTACTCTTTATTGAATAGACACATTAATCGAATACAGGAATATGTATGTGTTTCAAAAAAGAGTCTGTCTATCAGGTGTCCAATGGGCATGCGAATACTTCAGTGTTAGTTTTTTTGGAAAGGTTAGATTAATTAGAAAAGTGTATAAATAAAAAATTTTTTTTATTATTAGTATGTAT
Organism: Coffea arabica; assembly: GCF_036785885.1. Lineage (NCBI taxonomy): Eukaryota > Viridiplantae > Streptophyta > Magnoliopsida > Gentianales > Rubiaceae > Coffea > Coffea arabica. The sequence continues at coordinate 44,429,016 of NC_092325.1, read as the reverse complement.
ATATGCATGGTAGATTATGTGAAATTTAGATATGTTAACAAGTGCGTAACAGGCACACATTAGAAAAATCCTTCAAAAAATTATTTAATTTGAAATGATAAATTGCCATGTAGAATTTTGATATTTTTAATTTATTGGTGAAATTCTCTTGTAAAAATTAGTTAAACTACTTATGTCAACTGAATATGCATTGACTGTCATTGTATGTATTTACTTAATTATCTCCATATATATTTTCCAAACTAAGTTACTTTATATTGATTAAAAAATAATTCAAATGAAGGCATAAGAGTTAATAGAAGCGAGAGACTGCTTTTGATTGATTAATTAAAAGAAAACTTGAATGTAAATAACTAGACTGAATTAAACTACAAATTCTCTTCACATTTCGAGGAAAAAATTAATCAATGTCCTGGTTGTCCAACCACGCGAGAGGTTACCTACCGGGTTAACAAAGGTCCTTTTTTCCCTTTATCCAATGACAACTATGATTCTCAACGTGGGTTAATTGTTTATAACATGTATCTAAACACCAAATCACCAAGGGCACCGGTTAATTAAGATATACTTGTGTTTGGATGGGAAATTGTTTGAGGTGTTACTTGAAATAATTACTGTAGCACTTTTTGTGATATGATATATGCGAAACAAAAAAATAATTGAAAATAGGAAAAAGTAAGTGAAAAATATGATTATGATGCTAGCAAAATATATTATTCGGCAAAATTGGCTATCCAAATACAACTCAACCACCACAAATTCTGGGTAGATTATACATGCCCTTTTATGTATAATATGTTTAAGTTAAATCCATCATTTGATGAGCAAATGATCATTATTTATCCTTCGATTGTAACAATTTCGACTACTGTAGAATTTTTTGTGATGTGATATATCATATATATAAGATAAAAAAGTGATTAGAAAATAGAAAGGTGGATTGCGAATCGTGCTTGTAACACAGGCAAATATTTTTTAATATTTTAGAAGGAAAAGAATAAAAAGAGAGTATAAAATTAGCCGACAGAATTTTACAAACCTTTTTTTTTTTTTTTTAAAGATCAATAAACCTTTAAAAACTTAAGATGAGGACACAAGATTCTTCATTAGTCTATCCCAACTATTTTGGGTTTTTTTTTTTTTTTTTTTTAAAGCAGGAGATTTTGAACTAGACCTTCAACTTACAAATTTTCCAATCATGCCGCTTCGGGCGGATGAGTGCAAAAATTTAATAACGAGTCCATATTACTACTAGTTGTAGCTGGAAAGGATGAAGATTTCTGAGCCGAATCTACTATCAAACGAAAGTCTAATCTAAACTTCTGAGCATGATTTGTTATACTAATCTGCACGTACGTTATTTAAGAATTCGAGATCCAAAGCTTGGCAAAATTCAAGGTCAATAAAAAAACATAATCCCTCCCTTTTTTTATAACTGACGTTTAAGGTTTTGCACACCAATTAAGAAATTTTTTTTATTGTTTAAATCTATACACTACTTTCCTTTTGTACCCTCATTAATTGTCCAATTCACTCATGTTTTCTCTCACTAGAGTATTAAATGGTGCTGTTTTATTAGACCAAAAGCAATGCAAACTAACTCCCACCAATTATGAAAAGAGAGATAAAAGGGTAAAATTGTGAAAAAATAATTAATGCTGCATGGGGATAATAAAACGACAAATAAAAGTACTTAAGAGCAAATTTCTTAAACGTCAGTTATAAAAAAAGGGAGGGAGTATGAAAATAGGTTCAAGCAAATGACACAACTCTCCGATTATTAGCCTCGGTTTCATATTTAAAATAGAACGGTAGTTGTCTCATGGTCTGTCATGTTCCCTCTAATTTTCTCACTTAGAAAACCAATAAAATGGGCAACATGTGAACGAAGAGGAGCCCCATGCAGTGCATAGAGATCTTCCAACGTTGCAAGGGTTTGGTGATTCGACAGTTTCTTGAAATTGGTTGCGCCACCCATGCATCCATGATAATTATTTGTATATTCAAAGAACAAACAGCATCATCCATCCAAGAGTTTTTCTTTCCTTACGATTTGTTTACAACAATGGATTGTGGAAATTCATCCCAACTTAAAATATGTAGAAAACTAAGAGCTCGTTTAGATTACTATCTTTAGGAGTTTTTGTAGAAAAATGTATTCTAATAATTTAATGTGTATGTGAAATAAGAAACTGACTGAGAAATATGCTCACAAAAAACGTAAAAGGTTTTCCGCACAGAAAACTACAACCCAAAGCTTAGCCAACATCATGTCTACTATTCTATCAATATACTTAAAGCAAAATTTTCATTCTTGTCTCTCACTTGCATTATAAGCTATTATTGAGCGTTTAACATCAATGAAAATGGATCAGCCACTTGATCAACGAGAAATACTATAAGATTGGCTTTTGATCTTGGATTGTTGCACGAATTTGGTGGTTTGACACGGTCAAATATTCCAATTTCCAAATGCAATTGCTTCTTGTAACTGAATTGCCTACTGGTGTTCTACATTTTTAGAAAAGATAAATAATAATTGGGATGCATCACAAGTTAAAATAATTGAACGTAATGCAAGCCATTTAAGTCAACAACATTTGATGCGTGCGCGTGAGGAAAAAGATTTCAACGTTGCAACCATCGTAGCCCATAGCCAAACATCTTATGTTCTGAGGAAGTATAGAGAAACAATTCTGATTGCGAATCTAGGCTCTAGATTTTAACTATTTGGATTCATGAGAAATTTTAGCATGTCAATAAAAAACAGAAAACAAAAACACTGCATCTGTTGGTTTTTAAGTGCACAATTATTTTCTCAATTCTCAGGTACAAAATTAAAGAAGCACCAAAAACTTTATGAAGCAAATACAAGCTGACTAATTAGTAAGAAGGGGTTATTTTCTCACAAAAGATCGTATGTTCGAACAATCTATTATCTATATAAAAGGATTGTATTGACGGATAATTTGTAATAATCCTATAAATGACTTATGGTTCAGAATGCATGTCTTGACCTGTAGTATCCCACGTCGGTAAAGGAAGAGGAATGGAATGTGTACAAGAGGTTGGGTGTTTACGCTATTGAGTAATTTGGTTTAACCAATTTGGGTCAGAGGATTTCAATCCAAAAATTACTTGAGCTAACCCTTAGATGCGGGTCATTACAGTTGGTATCCACGCGAATTTCCAGTGGTCTCTGCGTGAGGTGAGACTGGACCATAACAGCGGCTTATGGTTCGACAGGGGCCACCTCTAGTATCCGAATGTGACCAAGTGAAAAGTTTAAATTCTGATGGGTTTTGCAAGGACGCAAAATCCTAAAAGGTGGGGAGAATGTGGTATTCCACATCGGCAAAGGAAGAGGAATGGAATGTGTATAAAAACTCGGGTAATTAGATTATTGAATAATTTGAATTAACCATTTTGGGCTAATGAATTTCGGTCCAAAAGTTGTTTGGACCAGCCCTTGTACCTGGGTCGTTACATGACCCGTGACAGTGATCAGCACTAAAATCATGTAAATTACTTAATTATCCAAAAAAAAAATTGTAAAGATTATTCTCCACACCAAAAATGTTTGGTTGCTTAAAAATTCTGGAATGCAATCGGCCAATCGTCTGGGTGGTGTAGTTGGTTATCACGCTAGTCTCACACACTAGAGGTCCCCGGTTCGAACCCGGGCTCAGACATCATTTTCCTTATTTCTTTGGTATAATTTTCCCACAAATCGAATATCATCTCTGTTGGAATGTTGAATCTTTTTTCACTTCAAAAGTCAAAAACTTGCATCTCTCTTCTAGACACTACTGTTAATTGTGATAATCACACCTCGAATGCAGGCTCTGTATTTTATTTTTATCTTTTTTTGGGTGTCAAAACATTGGATGGGATATTAAATTTTAGAGGCCCAAATTGGCTGAAATTTACTCTTCACCTGCACATAAACCTCACTCGTTGAAGTGTAAAACCCTACATCCCCTACAAATTTTGGTGCTGGAAGTTGGAGCTATCCAGAAAAATGAAACACGGAATCTTGGAAGTTCTTCCACTCTCCGCTGAAAAGGGCTCAATTTTATTGAGGTTATTATTGCTTTTCTTGACTAACTTTCCCAATACAATCATTTTTATTTATGGGCCGTTTTGTTTCTGTTGTTTTGCTGCTTAGAAAGTGGAAACTGATACTGAAGAAACCATTAAGTTGAGCTTTTACTTGCGATTAAAGTTTCATAGCCAATGTCTAAAAATAAGGTCAAGTTCAGCTTATATAGGTGTTTTGCCTTTTTAGTTTGTTTTGTTGAAGAGAATGAAGCTCAATTCTAATGATTGGTTCAATACAATTTGTGGGTGTTCATAAAGTCGCAATCTTGATTGGGTTTTGAATGTAAATTGCAGGAGCGATATAGCATTTATGTGTCGGCTGTTTTCAAATGGACAAAGTAGGAGTGAATCTGGATAGTACAAGTGAAGGAAGAGGTGACTTTGTAATGGGTAATTTTTGTTTCTTTCCCTGAAGGCATTACCCATTTTTTTTCGTTTTCTACTCTTTCCCGTAGTTTACTATATTATGAGAGCTATATCCGAAGAAAAGAATGTAACTTAAGTCCTCAAAATGGAGGGTTCACTATATTATGAGAGCTATGTCTGAAGAAAAGACTGTTAACTTAAGTCCTCAAAATGGAGGGTACTACTAAATACGCAAGTCTGAAGTACAATCTAATTATGCCGTTCCTTAAGCAATAATAAGTCCATCACTTGGGGCATACCCACAAACCAAATAAAGGGATTGAGGTTCCGACTAAGTGATATTGTGTACTCTGAGGGTATTAAGCGTTGGGTCAGGAAGTTTTTGTACTTTATACATAATGCAGCAACTATATATTCAGTTGATGTGAACTTTATTAAATTGGCCTCAGTTAGAAACCAAATTATGGTGAGCTTCGGAAAGTGGAAGATTGTTAACGTATAACTTTATCCTCTAATATGCATTCTAGATTGGAGGTTCTGAGAGTAATACTTTTCTCCTCGTTACTGCTGTAGTTTGCTAATTCAGCCTCTCGGGTCTATGTGCCAGTTGCTTTACTATCACTTTGAAGAGATCATGGCTGGGGCAGGTCAGCCACCACGGCGTGACAAACCTTCAATTAAGTACCGCTGTAGTTCATTGGATGGAGCATCCTTTGAGCTTGTTGATTTTGGTGGTAAAGATTACGTCTCTGCTTCATCTAATAAAAATAAGAAGAGCAGAACTCCTGATTCAACATCATCACAGATTTTGAGCACCAGGGAGCTCATTTCAGCACTTGGCTCTATATGGAATTGTGCAAATGGCATTCTTTCTAGTTTAGTTTCTAAATCAACTTTCAGATATGATGATGATTGCCTTCAGAAATGCACCATTCTTTGCTATCCCTCTGGGGAAAGGGCATGTAATGCATGCATGGTAGCTGACAATCAAAATGACACGGTTAATCCCGTACGTGTTGGGGATTCTCCACCAGTGTTCTATGCAAATCTGAGGTATCTGAAAGTGGTGGACAAGATTTCATTTGTTCAACCTTCTTCTGGAACTTATTTGCTTCTAAGAAGACTTCTTCACAGTAGTTATAGAATGCCTCAGGAATCTTGGAAAGAAAAAGGCTTTCCAAATTCAAATCTAGGATGTGATCTGGAAAAAATGTATAGTTGGATGACTGAAATAGCTCTTTCTAATCCAAAATGTCAGTTGAACTTCAACCCTATGGAGAAACAAGACACTGATGACTACCATGGTGGACACAATAGGAGTGATCCCACAACTTGCAGTGTGTCTGTAATTGAACCTATTGTTGCCACTAATTTGATCACGGAAAATGGCAACTCTGAAACTGATGAAATCCAACTCAGAGGTTCTTTATCTGTTCAAAATAATGATCCTGCTAAAAGTAAAAGGGCTTCTGCTACACTGTGGACTGAGGATGGGACAGTCCGAGATGTAAATGCCTGCACGTCTGAGCTTCCAAGTTCAAATGCTCCTGCAAATTCTCTAGGATGCCTTCTACTTTCTGGCGTTTGTAATACCGAAGAAAGTGAAATCTCAGTTCAAACTGACCAGCAAGAGACTGAAAAGCATCAGCAGCAGGAGCTTGTCATTGGGGACAACTCAGAAATGCAGATTTGCTTGCCAATGAAGGAAAAGTCGCATACTGCAGTTGCAAAACAAGGGCATGCTTTTGCAGGAGCTATGGCTGGTGTATTCGTCAGCTTGTGTCTCCACCCAGTGGACACGATCAAGACTGTTGTTCAGTCAGGTCGTGCTGATCAGAAATCTCTTCATGATATAAGTCGATCAATTATCTCTCAAAGAGGTTTGTAGCTTTCTTAAGAATTTATAGTAACAACTTAGTAGAATAGACTATTCTCGTTTTCAAGTTGAAATTAGTACCTTTAACTAACCTAAAAAATACTTTGAAATATCTTCAGGTGTAACAGGGCTTTATCGTGGAATTTCAACTAATATTGCGTCTTCAGCACCAATTTCTGCTGTCTACACTTTCACCTATGAATGGGTAAAGGGGAATTTGCTTCCCTTTTTTCCCAAGGTAAGAAGCAGATCCCTTTCTCTGGTTTATTTCTTTCAGTAGTTGCTCTCTCTGGGTTGCACTACAAAAAATTGGTTGTAGAGATGGATTGGGTTTGGGTAAAAGTGCAATCACTTTGATGGAGTTTGAATGTCAACAATTCTCTTTATGTAGGAGTATCAATCTTTGGCCCACTGCATAGCAGGAGGATGTGCCAGTGTTGCTACTTCATTTATTTTCACTCCAAGCGAGCGTATAAAGCAGCAGATGCAAGTTGGTTCACGCTATCAGAACTGCTGGTATACTTGTTAAGATCCTGTATAAGCTTGTCCTGTCATTTGTTGAACCTTGAATCTGACAGTCTATGCTCATTTTCCTGCTTATTCATTATCTCCGGGCAACATGATGGCATGAATTTGAAAGCATGAAATCCTGCCTTCTACCATTTTGTAATTCCCCTGTTAAAGTGCGGAGGAGTAAAGATGCTAAAATTTTCTGCTCACTTTGGTGCATTGTCTTGGATCAAGTTCTTAACACAGCTACTCTTCATTCTCAGGTCATAACTGTGTGTTTATGCTGTTTAGGTTACATTCCTGAATATGCTTTTGCTTGTCTGTTCTGTCCTTCAACAGGAATGCATTGGTCGGCATCATTGAAAAAGGTGGTTTGCCTTCATTGTATGCTGGCTGGGCAGCTGTACTCTGCAGGAACATTCCGCACTCTATCATCAAGGTAAAATTAGGGGATAAAATTCCTGGAACAGTTTTTGTTAGTAGTTCTCTTCCCCCTTATTTGACCTCATTTCTTTTAAGATATTGTTTTGTAACTTCTCCTCATAGAAGCTAGGTTTAAGAATTTTAGTTACTTAAGTTGCTTTTTCATGATTTTTGCAGTTCTACACATACGAGAGTCTGAAGCAATTATTTTCCCAAGTTCAGTTGAATGGTCAAACCAACACGCTTGTGACGGTCTGTTTTCTGGCCTGCTAAGAGTTTCGATAATTAGGGTTTCTTTTTTCTCATCATAAATTTCTTGACAATTTGCTGTGAAGTTTTAAAAAGTTGCCACTTGCTACTGTTACTCTCTCCCCTGAGAAATAGCATTATTGTTGTCAAGAGAAGTCCATTTTGCGCCTTTCATGATAAGATTGACACCTTTTTCCTTTTCATTTCTTTTCCTATTGTTGCAGTTAGTCTCCGGAGGTTTGGCAGGATCTACTGCTGCATTATTTACGACTCCTTTTGATGTTGTCAAGACAAGATTACAAACACAGGTTAGCACTTTGTTGTCATCATTGGTTAAGCTGATGATGCGTTCTTGGCAATGTCACTGCAAAGGTTCAAAGTATCTGATGTGTGTTTTGCAGACTCCTGGATCCAGGAACCAGTGTCCTGGTGTCTTCGATACACTTAGAGAAATTGCTAAGAAGGAAGGATTAAAGGGTCTCTACGGGTAAGGGTTGAAGAAATGGATTGAGGCGTTCTTCATGCGCCAAACTTTTTTCTCCCTTTTCCGGGAGCCCGTATTGTGTTCTCTAATTGACTCCCTGGTTTTGCTTGGATTGGTAGTAATGTATCATGGATCATATTTCAGGGGATTGACGCCAAGATTGTTCATGTATATGACCCAAGGAGCACTCTTCTTTGCATCATACGAGTCTTTTAAGACGGTATTTTCTCTGGATAGCTCCCAAGTGAATGTTCAAGCCTGTCGACATGAACAAGTCAAGGAGGATGATCCACCATCTTTTCTTCACCAGGATGATGAAGACAGCATCATATGCCTGCTGGTCAACTAAATTTTTGGAGTTTGCTCAATCAAACAGGGAGCTTCTACCATGCTGAGGCACTAACTTGGGTGAATGTGGAACATGAACAACTGACCATCGACCATTTATTTCATCTCCCGTCTTTGAGTTGAGAAAAAGAGCAACACACTTTGTGGCATTTGTGCCAAACTAAAGTTTCTTGTAGTAATTATTTTGCCTCTTGGCAACTAACTGCTGTCAGGTGTAATGACATTTTTGGTTCGAAGATTATTTGGCATTTTTTTAAAAAAAAAAAAAATTAATAATAATAATAATAAACATTATAGTAGTTTTTGTAGCGTGACGCATGTAGTATAAAAAAATTGTTAGAAGAATAAATCAGAAGTTGAAAAGCGTAATTATGATACAATAAATGAAATTTCGAAACCCGAAATCACTCTTCATTTCATTAGACATTAGACAAGGGCATGTCCGATGGATTTAGGAGTAATTGACTTTGACAACTGTTATCGGTGAAAATAGAGAAAAGATGAGCTCCAACTGCTTCAGCTTGGTATTCGTTGGCAATGTTGTTGGTTGTGCTGTATTTGTCGGAACTAGTAGTATGTCAAAACTGCCGAAAATGTGCAACGAAGTCGTTGTAGTATAGTGGTGAGTATTCCCGCCTGTCACGCGGGCGACCCGGGTTCGATCCCCGGCAGCGGCGTTTTCCAATCCTTTTCTTGTTTTTCGCATGGGAAACGAACCGAGGAAAGGAACAAGGCAAGTTTACTCACTACAGGGAACCTTTTTTTTTAGCATATCCCGGTTGATTGCTGATTCCTTCTTGGTTTGAATCTAGGATTCGGATTTCACAGAAGTAGATAATAGAAACCCATAACCTTTATACGATATCATCGCCTCTTAGGTTTATGCCTCCCTAAGATAAGACGATTTTCTTACGTTTTTGTTTGTCTTGGACCATAATCGTAACCTGATCAAGAATGGGAGATTGGTCGAAACTTCAACACGACTTGCTGGAACTCATAGCCCAGCAGCACCTCACCAAACTTGAAGATTACGTTGCTTTTGGTGCAGTTTGCACTTCATGGCGAGCTGCCGCTGCCAAAAGGAAGAATTTCAAGGGGCTGCAACTGTGGCAGCAAATTCCCTGTCTCATGCTTGCAGAATCGGAAGAAGAGAACGACAACCACCGTGAGTTCTACAGTTTGATCGAGAAAGAAATCGTGGCAAAGATCAGCTTACCAAAACTCAAGGGTAAAAAGTGTTACGAATCGCTAGGATGGTTGTTAGCTGTAGGACAAGAAGGGGATATGACCCTTCTGAATCCCTTTTCAGACGTTGAAATTCCTTTGCCTCCCGGTACCACCTTCCCAGATAATGACTGGCTGAATACTGACCCTGAAATATTCGTGGAAATTTTTGTATTGTCCGCGAGGCCTAGTGAAACCTCCGACTTCGTGGTAATGCTGGTATGTGGATCCGTTGGATACTTGGCATTCTGGCGGCAAGGTGACCAAAATTGGACCAAGATTGAGACCCATAACGCTGCATATTCTGCTGTCAACTATCACAATGGCCAGTTCTATGCAATTGATTGTACTGGCACTCTTGTGGCTTGTGATGTATCGGAGCCTAATCCCACCAAAGCTCGGATGCTAACTCAATTGGTTCGTTACTCGGAAGAGTCCTACAGAGACCAGCATTTAAGAGATTACCACTCAAACCTTATAGTGGACTTCAAGCACTTGTACATAGTTCTTGAGTCTTCATCTTCAGACAAGGAATCCCTGCTGGTAGTAACACGAGATAATTACTCGCATTATGCTGATGATGACGACCAGCCAAACTATGGTACAACTGAATTTAAGTTGTACGAGGTAGATTTATCAGGAGGGACGTGGAAGGAGATACATAGTTTGGGAAATAAAGCCGTTTTTGTTGGTCACAGCGCTTCTACTTCCCTGGAGGTCTCATCCAACAAGTTTTCACTCCCTGGAATCCAACCCAATCATATCTATTTCACTGATGATTGCTGGGAAGCATATAAGAGTATTCAAGAAGTCACCGGTGGCAAGGATATGGGTGTCTACAACTTGGAAACTGGAACCATTCAGCCCTTCTACCAGGGCCCTCGTAGGCTTAGCAATATTTCCCCATCCATTTGGATCACCCCAAAATTTTAATTTTCTTTTCTTTTCCCTCATCGCATTGATTTACGGAGTCTGGACTATTTTTATTGTTGTTCATGAACTTGTGCATTCCTTTTCAATGAGGACGTGATTGCTATATCTTGTTTTGTCTCTGATGAATTGTATGTTGGTAGGTTTTAATTACTGATCAATTAGCTGTTGATGTTGCCAACAATACGCCGATATACATTTCACCATTAGGTGCTGTTAAATCAACTAGTATTATTCTTTTATATTCTCGAAATCATCTTCTCAAAACGTTTGTTCCCTTCACTAGATTTTGGCACTTAATAATAACAGTGTGTATGCATGGTTTAGACTTCTAGTTGGGAAACGCTGCGCATTAGAGGTACAAGGTACACTTTTGCAGCATATTCCTATGTAGTGAAGGTCACAGAACATCTGATGATGATTAAAACAAGAAATTAGAGACAACTAGAAGCATGCAGATTCAAAATCACTGTCTGCAAAACTGCAGAAATATGTTGGTGTTCTGGATACAAAAAGATAAAGATGCCACAAATTGTCATTACTACATTGATCTTAAAGAATCACCAAGGCGACGTGCCCGGCTATACTCTACAAAATGTAGAATAGGCACACAGTCCTGGATGAGTAAATAAAGAAAGAAGTATTGATGAGCAGGTCACTTTCCCTTATTGTATGGTTACAGAGTTCTGGAAGTACGAGTGCCACTTGCCTCTGTGATTAAAGAGTGAATCTTAATAAACAACTCCAGGATACTCTCCCTAAGACCTAAGATAATCATAAATTACAAAAATGAAGAGCTAGCTCTCAACAATTGAATGATGACTATTCCGTTGCTAATATCTAACATTATAAACAGTGTGGTCTTTACTCTATGAATCGATCCCTAAAGTGAGAAAAACAAATCAAGAATACAAGAGGAAGGTTGACCAGTTCCAATCCAGTAACCCACTTTTTTTACTGTTGCTCTGTCGAGGCACGAAGACAAAATCTGGGATTGTCTGCATCTTCATTTTAACATCATCAAGCATATGTTGATCTTGTTTTCAAGAATCCAATAATCCCAGTGCATCTAGCAGCTTTAAACTTATTTCCAGCTGCACAACATTTGTGTCTCACTGCTTCCAATTTTTTATTGCATACAATCAAGCCTATACTCGAGCAATTGGAGAAAAGGGTGGATTGACTATAAAAGATGGCAAGACTTCGGCCATCTTTTTGTTGCCCTTACATTTGTCTTCTTCTGTGACTGCATCAATGAGATTTTTAACTTCCTCCTCAATGAACAATCTCAAAGAATTGCTTTGCAGTAATTGCTTGTTTTCTTCTTGTCTTGAACTAACAGAGGATTCCATGATATGCAACACAGCAACGCATATCGAAAATGCTTGTAATGTGGATAGCTGCGCATGGAAATCAACTGCATACTGTCCATCTTGCATCACTGCCATCGTCAGTGCTGGAGTAGTATCTTTCTTTCCCTGTAAAGTCAGGATAGAGTAACTCAATAACTGAGGGCAAACCTCAAACAAATTATACGCACTTGGCATCGTACCATAACATAAGAACAAGCATCCAAAATTCTAGTGTGTCTAGTTAACAACCATTACGAGCATCCTTTAAGTGTTCTTCCAACAAAGTCAATGTGAAGTTCAGAAATAAAAGAAATCAATTTGATTTACAAAATAATTAGCCTACGAAGAGTCACAAATAAAAATAGTTGAAGCCATTAACTTTGGCTTACATACAAAGATTACCTGGAAAAAAAGCTTCAGTGGCTGCCGATTATCCATAAGGAGATGACTGTCAGCCATCCGGATACGAAGATTGCTAAATATGTGCAGGGGGCATGCCATGTCCCAACCACCACAATCACAACCTCCACCTAATCTCCATCTATCCATCAAAGGTGAAGGGCCATGACTTTCAGAAGTTGGCAGACTATGATTACCGGAAGGGATTACGACATTCATCTTTACTGGACTCACAGAATCAGGAACAAGTTCCTTCTCATGCTCACCACCGGAGTGATCAAGAAAGTTCAACAGTGGTAGATCCATTTTCTTGTCACTGCTTTTAAATTTCAAACTCTCTCTCTTTTCATAAGGAACTTGCACAACAATAGCTCCTATTTGAAGGTGTGGATGCAATTCTGCAGCTGGCAGAGGGTAAGTCATTGATGACTCAACATGACCAGAATCACAACCATGCTTTGCCTGTCCTTTGATCTTAGTTTTGACAGAGCCTGCATCCAAATTATGACTACCTACAAAGGAATTTTCATCTGATGCCTTAGGTGCTTCAGCAACTTCAATGAAGCAACAATTGTCTTGCGAGGAAACACTCTTTCTTGGGTGCAGCATATCGTACAACACAAATTCTGTCATCATAGAGTTATCAAAAGCTCCAGCTTCCTTTAACTCAGCAGATAAATAACAGGACACCTGCATCTGTCCTACCATGGAAGATACTCTGTGGCTTTCTTTGGAACCACGTCCACTAGCATTACTTCTCCTTCTTTCATTAACTGAATGAAAAGTATAAATCCAATTTAAGGCATTACCCACTTTCCATGTCCTGGCAACAAAAAAGTCTTCAGGAAACTTTGTTGAGAACTCAAAAATTGGACACTCGTGTTTCTTATTCACCTTGAGAATGCCCTGAAGGTGAGCTGCTGTGCTCTGGACAACTTGATTATTATTGTCCTTCATTGACCAAGACTGAAATTCCATGCGCTGTCCAGTGTTTGAAAAATCATGAAGCAGAGACTTGCGAGATGTCTTGCTTCGGCTGATACTAACAAGCCCAGTTGGGTTTCTACTAATTGTTTCACCTGAAGCACTAAGAGGACTCCTTTGCGACTTGGATTTCACAAATGGATCAAACACCTTTCTGACAGGACCAAACCTGGTCATTGGACTACTGGTTCTGGAGGAATCACTCTCTGATCGAGCAGGAGAATGTGGAAGTGCTAATTTGGCTGATAAAGATTTGTGTAAAGAAAAACCTGGATCTCTTTCATGTAGGCTGTTACCATCACTGACAGGAGCAACTACTGGTTTAGATTTGAATTTAGGGTCGTGCACGGACTGCCTCTCTGCATTTTCAGCACATTGATCATCCCTACCATCTAATTCAAAAGAAAGTTCTGAAGAGCCATCTGGTGGGATACCTTTGATTGATACAGGATTGAGGCAGAGATCTAAGAAATCATCAGACTGCAAATCTGCACCAGACTTGCAAATTGCTGCTGTACTGAAGTCTGAGTTCTGTGACATCACTGAGGATCTTTTCTGCTCCACTTGTGAGCTTTCCTCGTCTGAACCACACAAAGAATCAAGTATTCCAAATGAAAGTGCAGTTGCACTGCTCTGTGAGAATTCGATTTTTGTCCTGCCTTCTGTAGCAGCAGTTTTCCTCATCAACCTTACTTCTTTGGAGCTTTGATATACGGAGCCCCTCTTTCGCACTTCATCATATCCCAGAGGAGTTGTCCTGGATGAAGTGTTCTTACAGGAAACACTACGATAGCGATGGAAGCTAATCTCGCTGAAGTCTTCATTCACGGTCAATAAATCATTTCCATGTCTTGGATAACCTTTTGATTTCCTCTTTTCAACTTTTGAATGACACCGAGGAGATGGAAGAACAGTTGTTGGGCTTCCGTCCACTATGCAATATTTGTCAAATTCCAACTCCATGTCCCAATCTCATTGGCACATGTAAAACCTGACACAAATCAGAACTACAACAGATCAGTAACAACAGAAGCAGTATGATGACTTACAATTGATCAAAGATAATCACTAGAAAACTCAAGAAGTAAAAGTGAGATACTGACACTTATCCAACCAGTAATATTCCATAGAACTTAAATCTTGTTTAGGCGAAACCACAAATTGAAATGAACGTACATATAACGCAAAGAAATTCAATTTCCTATTTCTAACATACATATAACGCTATCATGTGCAAACAGAAAGGGCAGTTTGGGCAGAATTCATATGCATGCCCACATTAATATCAGCCTATATCCAATCCGTTAATAGATTTAGCAACTTAGAGGACTCAGACATGAAGCACACGGCCAGATCTTAGCAAATAATACTAGACTAGCAAAATAGAATGCTTATGTATTTTCGGGAGGAAAAGCTAAAGCTGACAACTGATTGAAAGAAGATACTACCCATGTTTCAATTGCAAATGGAGATGACAATAGAGAAGCTAATATACTTTAAGCCAAGAATACTAACAAATTTCCTACACATGAAGCAGCACTGCAAAGAACTTATACCCCAAATGCCAGGACCCTACTAATCAAGCAAAGCTAGTGGAGAAAAATTTTCCAAGAGATAAAGGAAAAAGCAAAAAATTTGATCTCGTACAAGTAATCCTGCAACAATAAGCAATCTATAATCCCCAATGTGGGTCAGAAAGATACTAGTAAACAAACAGGAGTGATTAAAAATCCAATCTTTTTGTACACACTTGCATTGCAAGCCAATAAAGGAACAATGGCTAATTGCAATGGCCATACCCCACTAGATCTCAGAGAAGTGAAGCCAAAGAAAAAGGAAAAAAAAAAAAAACGAAATACTAACAACTCTCAAGTAGAAGTAATCATTTCTTCTATCTCTTTAGCTGAACGTCTAATCCAAAAGTAGGAATAGCCCATTTATCATTTCTAATTTTTCGAACCAAACAAAAGTAAAAATCTTTCAGGGAACATTAAAAATGTGACCAGAGATGGTGCTAAATTTTCACAACCAGTCAAGAAAAACTAAATACAAACAAGACCCAAAATACCAAAAAAGAGATAAAAACACAGGCACACAGAGACAACATATCCTCGTGCAGAAGTGTAATAACTAATAAGCACAGAAAGAGAGTTTTTATTACCAGAGAGAAAAAGAGAAAGGCGGAGAGAAAAAGAAGAAGCGTTTCAAGGGACAGAACACTCACTCACACTCTCTCTCACATGAGGAAGAACAGGGGAGAAGAGAGACAGAGAGCTGCAAAAGCTTCAGACAGTGTCCACTAGAAAAAAGTTTTCTTCTCGCTTTGACTATCATTTTCACTCACTCATTCATACATTGCTGTGTCCAATGTGTGTGTTTTTTGCGCCTTGCTCTGTTTCTTTAACGTTACTTTTTAGGACAGTGGTTTTAGTTTCGGCGCCTTCAAACATGGCAATCTAGCTCTCTGTTAAAAGACAATTACCGCAATCTCTTTTTAAAGACAATACTGCCCCTTGATTAGACCAAAATAGCAGGCTAATATAGGGGTAAATCAGGGAATTCGAGAGGAACCAATTAAGAAATGATTATTTGGGAAATCACTGCAGATATGATTATCTTATTTTATTGGGAAATGCAGGCCTTAGTTTCTCCTGGCTTTTCCCGCTCATTAATGCTATATTAATTAGTACTAGACCATATTAAGACAAGATTTTGGCAATTAATGGTTATCTTTGAAAATTTTAGATTATAAAAATTTACCTTGAATTTAGGAGATCACAGATCCCTCCTTTAGTGCAATTACCTTATGATCCACGATACTTATTGAAGATACGGACAAGATTTTCATTTTTTTTTTTGTTTTTTTTTTGCTTTCTTGTCTCAAGATACTTTTTTTTTTTTGCTGTTGTAGGGGCTAGCGGGTATACAGACCCAACTAGACCAAATGAGTGTTATGGCATAACCCTTAAATTTTTTTTTTTTACTGCTGATGAGGTTTGAACTCTTATCAACAGTCCAAAGAAAAACTTAAGTCTCTCCCTGGTGGTCACTGAGCTGTTGGCCCAATGGTTTTCTTGTCTCAAGATACGAAAAAGAAGATGGTACAAAATCATTTAAAAGTAACTTGAGTGATGTGACTAGGAGTACATCCACCAACTAAAGCTTTCGATACAGCCTTGCTCCTAAATTCTTGAAGTCTAAGCAATTAAAGCAGCAGTAGTATTTCACTATCAATTGCAGAAGGGTCCAATACAGCAATACTCCAATATGTTTGGTAGATCACTCTTTAGGACTTGCAGTTCAGTTTGGAAAAGGACATTGCCCTGAAAAGGATCTGTCATAGCTATGCAACACATAGTGGCAAAATTGCTACTAGTGGTAGAGCATCATTGGCATGTGCCTGTGTCGATTAATTAATGAAAACTAATGGAAAAGTTTTTAGTTTGAATAAATCTTATATACACTGATATTATTATATGCACTGTCACCGTTCGATATATGATATGTGTATCAGATTTTGTATAATTGTGATTTATTCAACGCTGATAATACATACACACACTGTCAGTGTAGACCGATTCATTTTGACACAACCTTAAATGTAGAACCTTTATTACAGCTAAACACAGTTAGGGGGGCAGAACCCTTGAGTAAATGTCACCCCAACTTTAAAAATAATAATGACTTAATGTGTTTGGACAGCCAATTATTTGGCCAAATATATTTGCTGACATCACCATTACAATTTCCAATACACCTTTTTATCTTCCCAATTACCTTTTTATCTCACATACATCACATCACAAAAAGTGCTACAGTAAAAATATTTCAAATAACTTACAATCCAAACACAAATAATTGTCACCCCAACTGTTACCATATAAGTTATTCTGACAAATCAGCTTTTTTTTTTTAAATTTTATTAATCCTGGTTACTACTAAAAGATTGAACTGTAGCTTGAGCAATGAGAAAATAGTCCCGGTTAAATCTATTCTATAGTAGAAATTAAACGTTCATCGGACAGGATGAAAATCTTAAACTAAATATTTTCTTGTTTATTTCCTATTTCCTAACTCTTGAAAGATGCATTTCAATAATAAAAAGGGAATCCTTGATTGAATAACAGGACAAACCGTAAAAGGTAAGTCGAATACATCATGGAAGAAGAATTATTTACAAGCTGGAGATTGGATCTGCATCTTCTCTTCTTTGTTTTCATTTTTAACTTTTGTGAATGCTTTGTTGGTTATAGAAACCAAATTATTACAAGAATTTTCTGGTCTAATTTCTAACCTCACCAGTACTGCCTCATCTCTGCAACACTCTTTAGAATTCCCCAAGTTGATAGAGAGCGGAAATCGATTTGTGGATGAAATCCTATTCTGGGGGACTTTTGGGGAAAGAAAAAAAAAATCCTATACTATTAGTCTATTATTTACAATAGGAATGGCTCCGGCTGCTCCTGATCCTGTTAAGTTGCGATAATATTTGCAAACTTGACAGAGGTAGGAATCAAATCCTCAATCACTGAAAAAGGAGTCATATAGAGTTCAAACTGCTCGATCCTCCACTGTACACTCTTATCGATTTGTGGATTGATTACAATGTTTACATGTACTTGTAATATATTCTTTTAAAAAAAAAAAGCTTGCCAAGTTGGTTGGAAAAAAAAAAAAAAGGGATTGAAATGCAAGAAAGGGGAATATAATACTTTTTAATCTTGACCGGAGTGTTATTTGTGAAATTGAAACCTATGATCTCAAGTTTAGGAAACTCTTAATAAATTGGCTTGCGAAGTTGGTATCAAGACGGGCACATGCAGCTATTCAATCTTGATTAGAGTGTGTGATTTTATGGAATTGAAATCTATGATCTCAAGTTTAAGAAACTCTTTAACAATTGCTACTCATTCACCCCAGTGAAGACAGATATTCATGCACTGCCAATGCTCCCCCCCCCCCCCCCCAAAATGCCGCAAAGCAACAGCGAATTGGGATCACAGGCAGGAGCGGTTGCAGGTACAATCGATTTTGTACATTTTGCACACAGCGTAACTTTATTTACACATGGCGTAATTTTATTTTCACAACGTGTAATTTTAAAATAAATTTTTGTGAGTCCCACACACATTATTAAAAACAAGATACAAAAAATGATATGAATAGTATTTTTTTTTGGACCAAATCCTGATCGTGGACAGCTCGCCGCTCATCCGGCGAACTGGGGTTTCCGTTCCAATAATACTACACAGAGTTGACCAGCAACTGATCATATCCAAATGACAATTGAGGACTTGGGGGGGCTATACGACACCGTTTTGAGCTTTCCGAAATAATTTTCTACAATATAGGTAGGAGAGTACCGTCAGCAGCATGTTATAAAAGTCGACCATGTTCAATCAATGATTGCCTTTCCCACACTTTGGTTCAGTGGTACAACGGGTAATCATTTCATGCATGCAGCAGGGAGGCACGAGCAGAGAGGGCAAATGGGCGAAATTTGGACGGGACTTAATTGGAACCGTCAAATACGAAGTATATGCGGGACTAAAATGGGTTAGATATATTTTAATACCGTCCAAATATCTAATAAATTTTATTTTTTTAACTCTTTTTTTGTCCAAATCAAATGTCTCAATATTTCTTATTTTTAAATATCATTTAGTCAGTTTGTTTAAACTCTGTAAAACTTTCCACCATCAAAATTATGCATTCTCCTGAAATGTTTGATGATTCAGTTTTGTATTTGCCCAAATTTCTACTTCATATGACTAAACGCTGGTCACGTTTCCTCCAACATACTAAGATCTTATACAGATTTGCACAATCCATCATGTCAGGATGAAATTAATCAGTTTTAATTCTTTACACTGTGGAAAAATCATGCAACAAAACCTATGCCAATTGATTTTTTTTCTTTCTAAATTCATCTGTTTTGATCCACTAGTTTTTCAAAAACTATCAGTACTATAAAAGGTACTTTAAAAAGTAGTCTAAATTTTTTTTAATATTCAAAAAATATCCCAAAATATATTTTAAAAAATCTACTACTCTTAAATATTTCAAAATATTTTCTAAAAAAATCCCAAAATATACTCTAAAAACTCTGCTACAGTAAAATTTTTCAAAAACACCCCCCAAAGACAGCTAATCCAAACGGACCCAAAACTAAATTTCATGAGATTTGAAAGTAAATTTACTTTCTGACGTTCAATTTGGACATAACAAACTTTGCTAGTCAAATGTCTCAAAAATATTGGTTGGTTTTTGTCTTTAAGAAAATTAATATTTTTAGACTCTGGGGGAAAGAAAGATCTATGAGAATCTCAAGTAAGTTCCGGTCAGATCCATATTTTAAATGGATATTATTGGATTTATTTTCGATTAGGCCTAGTCCCATATTTTACATACCTATCCTGCCCAAATTAAATTTGAGTATGGGAGCGCATTAGGTCTTGGGACTTTTTGCCATGAGTTTAAAGCAGATGTTGGGAGGTACTTGAACAAAATAAACATATTGAAGTCGATTCTTGGAGCTTTAATGTGAGACAAAAGAATTGTTCAAGCAACAAGCAAGGTTAATATTCGTACCAAAAGCTATTGACACAAGAACTTGGCTAATCTACTGTTTGCCTAGAATTACGCATGGCCAGTGGTCGCCCAACGATTCAAAACATATTCTTTGCGTTTTTGAGCTAGCCCCGATTTTTCTGTTTCTCTCCGTCAAACTGTAAAACTCTCCGTCACTATTGGCTCCCTTAGCCGAATACTTGAGGCAGGGAATATGCTGTCATAGACGCAGCAGCCCCTTGAAGTTAGTAGTAATTCTTATTTTTGGAGCAGCAGCGCGCTCGCCATGAGGTGCTGCAAGCTGTGCACCAAAAGGCCACGTCATTTTATCTTCATTCTTGGTTAGGCATTTGGCGGTGAGTTCCAGCATGTCTTCTTGAAGCTCTGACCAATTCCTTGATCTCGGGGTCTTACTTCTTAGGGGTCGAGGCTGGGAAAGTTGTGTGGTGCAGGAGATTGGAAGAGTTCAAACTCCTAGTTTGCATTGCTTGCTTGCTCTCTCAAAAGATGTTACAATATGAGAGGCCATGAAGGGTTGAGATTCTCTGTAATTAGCAGAGTAATGGCACCATACAGTCGATAGAATAGGATGCCTTACAAATTTGGAAGGATAAGATCTACGGAGGCGGCAATCGTAAACAACCTTGAAGGAATAGCGGCTCCTTATAGTTATAGGTTTTGGTTTCCAGGTAACAGGAACAATTCCGACCAAAACACACCTACGACTATTACACACGGTGCGCACGTGATGAAATGGGATTTATTTATCAAAATTGTTATGTCCTCTTACCCTATTTTGGAATTTTGAAGAGGTAAACTTTAAACATTAAGCGCAAGTAGTAGCCGCAGAACGGCTAGAATCGGTGTTGGCTTTGCCGGGAATAAAAACACGCTGCCCACTTTGTAAACCAAATTTCTTCCATAATAACAACCAAACCTCTCACCTATGGATTTACTCAC
The DNA here is from genome assembly GCF_036785885.1 of Coffea arabica. Classification (NCBI taxonomy): domain Eukaryota; kingdom Viridiplantae; phylum Streptophyta; class Magnoliopsida; order Gentianales; family Rubiaceae; genus Coffea; species Coffea arabica. The sequence continues at coordinate 44,408,240 of NC_092325.1, read as the reverse complement.
TAGACAAACATCCTTCCTCCTATAAAAGCCTAAAGCTCCACTATGCAAAGGTTCCCGCGTTTTACATTTGCTATGTCTATATAATACACCTAGGCATGATTACCCATCCAAACTAGTCTCTAACGCGGGCCAATCTCATAGACAAGTAAAATCCCTAAAAATTCGCGTAGCGCCATGCCACCATTAGTATTTAGTAGTATCATAATAATTTATATATACTTTTAGGCAGACTATTTCTGGCTGTCCAGCACGGGCACAAAAGCTTCACTCGTCTTCTTAAACCCATCATCTGCTGACTTGTCATGTCTGCGAGGACTAACCAACTTCTTTTCCACATCTTCGAACTTGGCAGTCGCCAAAGGTACAGTTCCAACAGTCCTCGCAGAACTTGGCTCATCTATCGTCAACGTAGATACTTCATCACTTGAAGCATACCAGTTGTTGCCACAAGCATTGCACTCCAGCTGAAAATTTCACCAAGACCGGATGGGGGGAAAATACGAAGTCAATGGAAACTCCACACCGCCCAGAAAAGGGAAAACCAAAAAAAAAAAAAAAAGTGGGGTACGATGTATAAGTTGACAGCAGGCTCATCCTCAAAACTGACTCCTTTCTACATAACCTAGGGATGAAGCGCAGTATCGAAAAACTTACTCTCATTGCTGCAAGAAACTATACACTTTTCAATTTCTCAGTATGTTGTGGAAAATGAACGCCTCTAACTCTAAGCATCAAGATCAAGTAACACAAACATCAGCCAACCATACTCTTTAAGATCAGCCCCCCAAAAAAAAAAAATATTTTCCCATTCACCAAAAGAGAGAAGAGGCAAAAAGAAAAAGGGAAAAAGATAAAACCAACAACAACAAAAAAAAAAACCCCAGAAGAATTATGGGAAATTGGGATTGAAAAAAAAAAAAAAGAAATAGATATTAGCACATTGGTACAACTTAACAAGTGGACATCCAGGAGTGAGCAAGCTAAAGAGAGTGAAAGATAAAGTATATCTTGCATCTGGATTAAGTAAAAATAACATGAACTATGGCAGATAATATGCTTGCATTCATACAAGGCGAGGTAATCGAGAAACAAGTTCAATGCGTATGAGTGCAAACCTGATAACGATCTCCATGGCCAGTCTGAATTATATCTATAAGAACCACTTTCTTCTCCTTGCACCTTTTGCAGCGAGCATCTGTCATCTGTTTCATAAGCCAAATCACAGCGTTAACAACATTTGTACATCCTTTAGCCTAAAAAAGGAGAAAGTAATATCCTCACCGGAAATATTGCACAAACGTTTTTAAAAAGATAATAACAATTCTAACACAATGGAGCCATGAAAACCTACTACTGTGTTGTCAGGTCAATCTCATGGGTATGATATACAACTATAGCCAGAACTAATTCCCATATGGTCCATTTCAATCTCCATGGCTCCAGCCAAATAATAATAATAAACTCCATCGTTCCAAGGTAGATGGCTGAAATTTTTACAGGCATATAGACAAAATTCCAGATGATATTCCACGAAATAAGAGAAAATTGCTGGCTCTATGTGACTGAAAACAAGTTTTCAAAAAGTATCTCTACACAATGCAAGTTTTTATTAGTTATCCTTCCAAAATTAAAGACTTAATCTCCAGAAAATCCATGAATCGAGATGATTACCTGCCTGTGTTCTGACTCCTCAGGCTTCCTACTCGCTATCTCCTCTGCTGTCAAACCCTCCTGAAGCATAAAAGAAAAGGCTAACAAGGTAAAAATATTGCTGATAGCAATTATCTAGTATTACAAAATCAGGAGTAAAAAGCCATGTTAGGAAAACTAGACCAGCTGTACGTAATGTCATGGATACAACTGGACCATGCACCATTTATGCATTGTATTATACGAATAAAAAATGATGCATATTCGTGTACAAGAATATAGAATGAATCTAAGTGTAATACGAAGATTGCCGACACAGGAATCACTGAAGAGAACAATTTATTCATCCAATAGAATGAACAATTAAAGGAGAATCATCCGGAAATTATAGATCATGAAAAAAAGTAACAGCTATACCTTTAACTCATTAGGTGTCATGCTCAATATTTGTGAAGGCTCCAACTCTCCCTTCAGAAGTCGTCCTGCTAAAACTGCATTGTTCTGCAAATGGTTCAGAATTGAAGAAAAAGCCCCCAAGAGAATCAGAAGATGGGAAGAATGATAGCTTCAGGAATCAAAAGACCACAAAGAATGGTTTCCTCATCTTTTATTTAGAAAAGGAAAGACATCATCATCACAACACTGAAACATGAAGCTTCAGGATATTAAGTTCACCCACAATCCAATTTTCATCCCATCTCACGAAAACAGACCTTAAAGAATAAAATAAATCATCAAACACATAACAGATACAGATACTGTTCACCTTAAGATTGAAAGCCAATTGCCGCATCTTTTGGTTATACTTCTGAAAGTCTGAGGATAAAGCTTCATGAGAAGCCTTTTCAAGAGCAGCTATAGCAGAAACAGCGCTGTCCGGCCAGTGAAAAGGCAAACCACTCTGAACATATAAAATTAAATTAAACAATTATATAATAGAAAAGATCATCCAGTGCCAATTTGCAGATTCTTGTAGATAAACTATAGTAGTAGTGAAGAACCATCACGATATGAGGTGTCAAATTACTCTTAGAAAAGCTGATGAAAGAGAAGCTGGCCATTACATTAAGATTCTTGACCTCATTTCCATTTGCAGGAGCTGGTAGCCCCTTTCCATCACCCGGACCCCCATCAGCGGTAGTGCATATAAACTGAATCGATTGAAGCAGCCTTTCCAACCACTTGTCCCGCTGTGTTTCACCAGTCAGGGCCTTTAAGCTTGAAAGAATGGTGTAATATTCTGATGCATTACTAGCACAACTTCCTGGAGTCTCAGCTTTAAAAGATTGCCCAGATCTTGTAGATGCTTCATCCTCTCGGGAAACATCCAACTGAGTCATGCTCTTCTTCCTCAACAGTCTCTTGTTTCTCAACTGATGTTCCTGATCAGTAGCTGCCTCCTCTGGCTCGATGTCAGGAAGATCTCCCAAGCGTGACATTGTCTTCTGAACAAGGAGATCAATCTCTTCCTGTTTGTTGTCTTCATAATCTTTATCTGTAAGCTTGAAAAGCCTTCTTTGTTCAGTGTCGTATACCCTTTGCACTATGAAACCTGGATGTTGCTTCCGTGGGGGAATCTGCTTGTTCAAAGGTATAAAATGCACCACACACTTGTGCATGACAGATTCTGCTGGGACCTCATCCCGGTGAAAACTATAAAACAGCTCTCGCGTATCAGTGGATTGCCAATTACCACCACTTTTCTTTTCTGCCTCTTCAGGACGATAAAACCATTGCCCAGTGACCATCAAGCTGCCATTTCTTGTCTGAGAAATGTCCTGAAAACAGAAGCAAATTTGCCACAACTGGAAAAATACCAATTCTACACAACTGGAAACATTCTCTGCAAATTTGCCAAGCTACTGATGCCGAAAAACCAGTATCAACATACTCCAGTATAATACAATCATTTGCACAAAAACCAACTAACAACAACGCATTAGGCCTTTCACCTATAAAGTGTGTATGCCACTAAGGGACCAGGTAAATGCTCTAGACAACCACTATAGATAATCTTTAGGGAAAAAGAAAAAACTGAAAACAGCATTGAATATAGCAAAACCATTTCAACAATCAGCCTTTGACAACCGTTATTGAAGCAATGTGGAGGACAGAAAACTCAGGAAGTCGTAAGGTACATTAAGGAGTCTATTCAACAATTCTATAGTTTCAAAGCCCAATAGACCAACACAAAGATGCACCACCAAAGAAGCCTATGAGACAGCTCATTAGCTAAACAAAAAAGTCCACTGGAATATAAACCACACTGGGAAATAGAAAGAATGGCAAGAGGATGAGCAAAACCATGAAAAATACTTGTTATATATGTCTCTTTCATTCTTCTTCATAATTTCTTCACATTACTGTACACTTGCAGTTTAAAATAGAAATATCCTAAAAAATATAGAATGGGTATATAATCTTCAGTCTTCATGTTCAGCTTGTGCAACAGGATTTATGACAATTCACACATACCTTGATAATGGCCACATAAGGCTTCTGATTTGCTTCCTCAGGCACTAAGAGCACAGGATCCTCCTATTGCAAAATCAAAGATAGAAAACTAAAGCAAGTTAGACATGGAAATATATCTACAGAAACTATTTTACTAGTAATTGCTTCTAAAAGGGGCAGATATATTGACCATCATGTAATGAAACACAGAATTCCTGATCAAGATCTCAAACATTCTTCATATGACTGCTTTTTATAAAATTTTATTTTACTGTAATTGATTGCTTGCATCTCAACACAGGAATATGTTTGGATACAAAACATAAATAGATCAGATGTGATACATGTTAATAATTTCTTGCAATATACATTTTTGTCCACTTCGCTTCTCTCTCTTCTTCTTCACTATCAGGAAGAGCATAGCAAAAAATCTTCATACATATTCGGATATTTTCCTAAAAGCTGTAAAATTTTAATGAATCTTTTAGACTTCAGCTTATTGACAAAGTATTCATCAAATAAGCTTTTTACATCAAAAACAGAGCCTCATCTGAAATTCTTCAGCTTTTTAAAGCTTTTTTGAAGAAAGTATTCATCAAATAAGCTTTTTAACGGTTGAAAGCATGCTTTTGGTTTAAAAGTTCCAAAGAAGCCAAAAGTGTTTCTGCAACCACCTGAGGGGCTGTATTTCCAGTCCAGCTTCTTCAGCTTACATTAAGCGCATAGCAAAAGCCATGTGCATTTAAGATAAACTCAAAATAACTTTTAGCTCAGTAGGAGCCAGAAACCTGGTACATGCCCAAAGTCTACTAAAATAAGTAGGCTTGACTAAAAGATGCTTTTAGCATTTTAAGATGTATAAACTTTCATATGGATAATATATCCAATTGTTTTGCCTCCCACACCAAATCAGTATAGAATTCACAACTTTATCAAGAAAAAGGAGTTCTAGGAAGGTAAATATTATTGTGGTCATCAATCATGTGTGGTAAAGTAAAAGCAACAACAGAAGCATCAAACAAGTTCCAAATGATTTCACAGCCACCAAATGGGCACATGCAAACAGCAGTACATACAACAAGATGCTCATGTGATGCTCAAATGACCACTTAGAAAAAGGCTGCCATAATTGACATTCGTTGCACCATGCCAGCTAAGGATCATTTGCACTATAAAAGATTTACTTTCAATTAAAATGGTAGAAACAGAAAGCCTAGAATTTCATGCCCCATACATAGTCTTCCTTGTCTCCTCTCATGGTCAGCTTTTTCCTATCAAAAGATCCTCCTAATACTACATTTGCAGGTTCCCCTTTGTCCAATACACACAGGACTCTGAGTCCCTGATTCAAAGCTCCAAAGATACATATAACAGCTTGACCCGGAAAATTTTCATTGGGCGGATGAATTGGGCATAAAGGACTTTAAAACCACCCTACATGAGTTTCAGCTATATAGCAACAGATTTCAAATAATTCCTCCTGATGTTATTTGAAATCTAGAGTAAGAGAATTCTCACATCATTTGTAGGGAACCAAAAAAAGGAACATAAGATAGACTCTTTCTCCCTCTCTAACCCTTCACATGTACCACGAACCGTGGCAGGAACCTTACTTTGTATTTTTCGTGCTTATTAGTTTCATTTAACATGGCTTGTATGAACTCTATTTCTTGTTCTGCACAAAAGAACCCTTTTTTAGCCTCAACTTCTAATTAATGGGTCGAAGCTTACAATTACAACTAATTTCTAAAAGTATTCAACAAAGTTGCATACAATTCAGCAATGATATTTGTTTGAAATGCTTACTTATGAGCATATGTATTACCCAAGAAATGAATCCAATTAACGAGAATTTCGAATTAATATTTACCAAATCATATCGCATTCCATCATATTCGAAGGCCTCATAGTGATTCCTCCTCCCTCTTCCTTTTCCCGAAGCCCTAATTACATCGCCAATAGGCTTGGCGTCCTCCTGAGGAGCCTCCTCCTCATCACCGCTAGGCTCAGCCGCAGTTGCTTCTTCTTCTTTGATCACTTTCTTTTGCTTCTTCCTATCTCTGACACTGTCTTCCTTCACTTGCTTTTCTTCATCTTCTGCTTCGTCGACGAGCTTCATTTTCTTCCGCTTCCTTTGGTTCGTTTTCTCGTCGTCACCGTTCGCTGAGCTCCGCCGCGGCGGCGGAGGTGGTGGCGGTGGCCCGTCGTCCTCGTCATCGCTCGGCGGCATCTGAGTGAACCTCCGATTACCCATTGCGATTACTGTGTGTGATTAATGTGTGTGCCAGTGTGTGAGAGAGAGTGTTCGCACCAGAGAGGGCAAATGTCATGAGCTAGTAAGCTAGCTAGGCGGTTTCTTCCGGGTCCGAAAATTTTAAGGCGCCAAGTGTTGGGTTGGGATTTTATAGAAGCCCTGGAACAAGATTTTATCCGGTAATTGCCCTATATAATTTTCTTTTTCCTTAAAAAAAAAAAAAATGTTCTCCATAGTTGTAGTGGCTTGATTGGGGAATTCTTTAACAATCCATGTATCAATTGACTTTTTGACATTGGTATCAATGTCATATTTAAGATTGACATTGGTATCAATTGACTTTTTGAATCCAACCCTAGTAAACTCAAACTCGCATTATAAATAAATTATATGAATTTATGGGTTTAGACTTTAAATTTATATTAAAAGTTTAAAACTCAAGTCATACTATTATATGAGATTTGGATTCGGTATTTTTTTTCGGGCCGAACTGACTGAATTTAAGTTGATCTAATCCTGTTACCAAATAATAATTTGAATAGCGGAAGAAAATTTCGATATATGTAAAATTTGACACTCAACTCTCTCTCTCTTCTATATTTTACACTTTATTTTTTGAAGGACTATAATTTACACTTAATGGATCAATTGGATCCGTATTTGTGGAAATGGTTGTTCTCAGGTCCACTATTGGAGAATTTGAATTGAGAGAAAGGTGGAAGGGTGTTTCTTTCATCGAATTTGTAACTTGCCTGGTACATCTTCTTAGTTGTTGGAGAGATCATTAGAGTACATCACTTAGGTCCTTTGCAAGTAGGATGAAGTAACTAAATCCATTTTTGTCAAGTTTTGTGCTCATGGCATGTATCTTAATATGAGAAAAAGATAGAAGAAAGAGAATTTATAATCAAATGACAAAAAGGACAATAGTGCATGTTTCCAACCATGAATTTTTAATTCAGATGCTTTCTATCGGTCACATCCAGACATTGGATGTCTTTTACTACTCTCATCTCCATACCAATTTACATTTTTATATACGAAATGGGATTGCTAAGTTAGTGAAGTTACGGCTACTATCCTGGTCACCACGCTCAACAATGTCTTTTAAACTAGTCCAAGATTTTCTCTTCCTCTTGCTTGATGGTATGGAAGCTTTCTTTGCATCAACAGGAACAGAACTGCTTTCTGATTCAACAATTTTCTTGGATCCTGATCTAGTCCTTTTCCTCTTTCTTGTATCCAACAAAGTCTCAACTTTAGCCGAGGGAGTTGTAGAACTGTCATTCACAGGATCCTTGTTAATTATTTCTAGTGAAGCAATTCCATCCACCTTGGACATGGGATCATTTTTGCTTGCTGTAATGACCTTTGCTTTGGCAAACTTTGGATGACTTGATTTAGTAGGATCTGATTTTGAAGAGACTTTGGGCTTCGATGGACACAACTCTTTCATGTAGCCCTTTGGGGTTCCTCTCTTCAAGTTTCTATGTGAACAAAAGTGGCAGCTGTAAACCACACTGTTTTCAATCGGAAGACTACGTTTCTTGCGCCTTCGCTTTGGATTTGGTTTTATCTTCTCAATCCGAACCGTACAATTATAGCCAGGTTGAAGAATAGATTCACACCTGTAGAAAAATTACAATGGTAATCAAAACATTAGACACGCTGATGAATGTTTGTATTATAATCCACCACCATGGTGGTAACAACATTAAGCTTGTACTGCAGTATCTCCTTTGCTTCTATACAATCAAGAAAAATGGTGTTGCAAGAATCAATCTTTACTAGCAAAGAGCCAGAAGGAGAAGGAACCATCCAGGCAGTGAAAACATGTAGAAATATGGGTGAGTATCGTTGCATCAGCCATCTGCATAAAGGGTTATATTAGGACTTCATTCCACATCCATGCTTCCTCCTTTCGCTTTCTTGCTCTAGATGAGGGCAACCAGATAATAACTTGGGCCAATGAGTGTTGTACTTAGACCTATATGTCAGTTTTAGGAATGATATTACTTCCAAAACAATTCGTTGCTGTAGAAATACCAGTTAATCTTCGAGTCATGAAATTCACTAGCTACTCCTAGATAGAAGCACAAACAAAATATGTTAATCCGAAACATCAAGCATGTTTGAGGGGATTGGTTTAATGGAAGTATTTTCCCAAAATACGGTAAGACGGCCTTATATAAGCTACTAGAGCAAATTATACGAGAGCGTTGTGTGTAAAAACTTGATTGTCCAAAACAATTTACTCCATTACAGAGAAGAGGTCATAATATGACAGACATACACGTAATTTAACTGTGCCGCATTACAAACCAAAGCCTTTAAGCCTCTAAAATTCATAGGAACTAACCATGGAAGTACTAAATCAAACTCAAAAACGTTACTACTGAAATAGAACACAACAACTCTAATAAAACCACATAGGACTTGTATCGAACATGTAGAATACACCACAAGTAGAAAGAACAAAAACGATAGGAAAGAAGGGAAGAATTTAGGGGACCTCTGGCAGGAGAACAATGAAGGGTCAGGAGGAACACCCAAGGCTTCAGCAGTGGCAGCCAAGCGGTGGCCAAAAAAAGCACCTAGTGAAGATACGGAAGCTTCGGCAGTAGCCCAGATAGCGAGGTTTTTAAGGTGGTCCAATTTCAACATGGACTTGGGATTTACGCTGCTCTGTTTCCTTCCGCTAGATTCTTCTCTCATTGTTCCTGAAGGAGCCTGCTGCAAGTGTGGCTGTGAAGATATTGCTGCTGCTGCTGTGGATGAATTCTTCTTCTTACCCATCGCTACTCAAATTTGGAAACTCAATAAAAGTATCAAAATATGTTTTAAACACTCAATGAGGAATCGTAGCCACAATATCAAGAACAGTAACAGTAAGATTCAAACTAGTAAATAGTCTGATACTACCTGAAACAAAAAAGAAAAAGAATCAGATAATTACCCAAATCAACTTAGCTAGTTGGTGGGGTTTTGATTGTTTGGACCAAAGAAGTAGAATAGAAAGCAGTGCCAGAGAGTGGCAGCAGCAGGGAAGAAGAGGGAAGAATGATTGAGGGACGGAAAAAAAGAGAGACTCAAGCAGAGGCCGCATGAGTCTGATGACTTATTGTCTGGGCTGGGTTCAAGACAGTTTAGCCCAGGTCATGGTATCGGTCCAAATTACGCCTACTGCAACTAGTTTTCTTTCTGAATGAACAGATTTCGACACAAAATAGTGCGGGATAATTTCATAAACCCCCCTGAGGTTTCTGTTAATTACTACCACCACCTTTAAAGTTTGAACAATTACACTTATCCGCGCGTCAGATGTTGGCTTCAGCCTCCCTGCGGTGACTGCAATTGTTTAAAAAACTCAAGGAGGTACCTGAAATTATGCCGCACAACAATGAAGATATTGGCTTCAGCCTCCTCGCTCCCAAACTTTAACTAACACAAGACAAAATTTTTATGCTCCAACAAAAACTTTTCATGTTAGCATAGAATTAGAGTGAATTTTATGGTAAATTTTGAGTGGAATATTTAACATCTGCAGTATCCTTCCGATCCAAAATTATGTTGTGCATAGTCAATCCTGTCATGCTTTTGCTACTCTCCTTTCCGTAAAGAATTAAGAATCAAGAATGAGAAGAACAATTTAAACTTGTGATTTCCAACTCTCATATTGAAACAAACTGAAAATTGTACAGTAACTTAGACTGGCCAGTCACCTCTAAAACCCTCTTCGTCTCATTTACACTTCATAGATACTTGTGATAGCTATATATCAATCAAGCCAGGAATCAGTGTGGTGAACAGCTCTAGCAAAAACCAAAATGTCATCAGGGTCTTTTGCGCGTTCCTTCTCGTCATTATTATCGCCCTGAGCCTTTCCATCATCTTTGCTGATGACAGCTTCTTGAAGTACCTCCCTAGCCTTGGCTATTGGATCAACACTTCCCTTCTGTTCCGTTTGCTCCTTCTCCACTTGCTCGTTTCTGTCCTTCGTTGACTCCATTTTTGCCTCTCTTTCTCTCAATTTGCCTCTACCTGTAAAGCGTTAACGTGTCTAAAATCTTGTCATATATATATATATATATATATATATATGTGATTAGAGATGTGCACGTGTTGGGATACTCAGATTTGCGACTGAGACTCATCCACATGCACAGCAATTCATGTTACACGTAGCTCTTTAGCGTGTTATCTTACTGGTTTTTATTTCTGATCATTTGTTTGCAACTTTGCCATGGCTCGATGGCAAGCCCCCCAAGAGCTTGAAAATCAGAGTTGAATGCCTTAAAATCTGTTTAATTTTTAGTTCTACCCCGTAATAAATTCAAACTTGGTCTTTCCTCCCCCAAAATTTTAGATGATATGATCTCTCACAGTGTTAAGTCTTGACCTCCCAAATCTCAGGCCTTATGTACAATTTGAGAGTCAAACAAGAAGATTCTTTGATAAATCTTCTTAGCAGTCGAGATAGGATAATTAAAATCACTGGAGCTGGTTCAGTGATTCAGCGGTGGTCAGAAAAGAATTTTTAGAGTTTTTTTCGCTACTAAATCTAGGGTTTGAATATTAATTCTAGTAATCGAGAGATAAAAAGAGTGTGAAAAGAGGAAAAAAATGGAGAAATAAGGTAGTTAACACTCATCTTGATTCACGTGGTGCACTTTCATTGGACTTGATTGAAAGATTAGGATTAATACCTAAAATTTAATTTAAATGGTGGGTACACTAATAAAATGACCATCAGATTTCAAATTCGACTGGTATTAAGTTCTCTTTGATTTTTTTTTTTTAAAATTTATCTACCTCATTATAGAGCTTGGAATCTCAAGTCCAATAAAAAGAAAAGATCAGGATTATGCCAAGGACAAGCTACGCTGGAACGAGTTGTTTCTTTCCCCTTTTTTTTTTTCTTGAATGAATCTTGAAGGAATCTTTTCTGGTATTTTCACTAATAAGAAAAGGTATCTGTTACAGCATTTGGATTGTGCGTTCAAGAAAAAATGGCAATATGGATAGCGCTTACGCAACCTTTTCATAAAAGGATCAAACAGGTGAGAAAATCAGTGCCTTTCGGGGGCCAAAAATAGCATGCCAAGCTGAAATTCTACATTCTTCCTTACCTGGCCGCAATATGAGGAAAATTCATCCAAGGGATGATTGATGGCTGAAAAAGACGGCAAGTCATTGAAGAATGAGGAATGAGATCAGCAAAAGTAATCCCTGATACCTTTTATTATGTTTTTCTCTTGTGTTAAATCCATAAGATGAGCTTGATATTTCTTCTTGTATATCTACCATGAACAGCCGTAACTTTGATACGTTCCTTAAAATTTTGTGGCACCAAGCAGACCGGCGGTAAATTTTTGTATTTTGGGCTTTTACTGGACGAAAACCATTTTTCTGGGATTCTCTGTCGTTTTGTCGCCAGAAATCTCTTATTCAAAACACCCTCTCATTGGGGAAAAAAATTTAAAATTCTGAAACTTTAACGGTGACGTCAAGGTTGTAAATAAATGTTTGGCTGAAGTTTTAGAAGGATTTTATCCACAAATTGATTTCTTGTTGTGCTAAAAAAGTGGAATACGGCAGATGCATCGAATATCTTTCTATCATGCTTGACAAACTCGTAATGGAAGTTGAAAATATGAAAAAAAAGGTGTGATAGAGTATTATTGCGACTATAGAATATTATTTTAAATAATTATTTAAAATAATTAATATAATATTTTTTTGTGACGTGATGTATGTGAGATAAAAAGATTCATTAAAAAATGTGTTTATCAAGCGATATATTATTATTTTAGCAAAATTTGATATCCAAGCATAGCCAATGTTATGCTGCCAGATCCAGTTTTGAAATGCCTTTGTTTGAATTGTGAATTTTCGCAAAAATAAAAATAAAAATCTTTGAACATATTTTCTAATAACTTTTTTTTATATTTTATATACATTACAGTATATTTTTTGAGCAAAACCTTTTTTTTTTTTTTTTTTTTTTTTTTTGAAGGAACAAAAACTTATTGTCCAATCAAGTTCTAAGCTCTTTCTAAGTAAGCCTGTATCTATCAATAATGGGCAAGCTCTCGAAACTGAACAAAGAAAGATATCCGGCTTATTTCAGTTCATCAATTATTCAATGCCTTCTACGTTACGCTTTTGCACTCGTATCAAACCTTTTCTTTAGATTCAATCAATGAATCTCATCTACCGGTCCGGTACGCGTGCAAACAAGCTCCGTTGAGTTAAGTCGAACACTTCAGTATTCAACTTTCTTTAATTATTTTAACGAGTCTAAAATTTTGTCTAAATTTAACTTATTTATTTATGGAAATAAAGTTGAACAAATTTTTTTATCGAATTTAAAAGTCATCAATTATAAAACACTGTTAAAATTTAACTTGACTAGTCGGAGAAGTCGAACCACCAATGCCAATCGAGATCTTCTTGTTAAATTAGTATCGAGTAGTTTTTTTCGATCTTTTAATAATGTTATGCCCCCGGAGTATATGAAACGTGTCGGTAGACAAATGTGGAATGGAATGGTCTACACGATTCTGTGGTGGCTTTGTGGGCTCATCTTCTTCGCTTCATCATCATTGGATCTATCTACGTGTGAGACTTGTGCCACCAATTTCTGGCTCATCTAACCAATCATGGACCACAGCTTTTCCTCTGCATTTTTTTTTTATTTATTTTGCTTTTGGCTGCTTTGGCTGCTTTAGCATAAAATTCAAGATTTCTTTGTGTTAATTTCGTGCGGTATTTTGAAGGCGTACGCATCTTTATTCTGACCGCTTTTTTGTTTTAACCACCTGCCGGATACTTTCTTTTTTTTTTTTCGGAATCGAAATGAAACATACGCGCCCAAATAATATCACACACGCAGCAGGCATCAGCAAATCGACTTGCCGGATACTAATTTCCATTATTTTGGCATATTTTTATCGTGTGATGAATTCCGATTTCAACATAATAATTTCTGAGAGAAATTGCCGTGCAAGTGTGCTCAAGGGACCCATTTGTTTGGAGGATCTCGATGGTCAGACATGAAAATGAAAAAATGTTCCTTGAAAAGGACTCAATCTGTATAATACATTCCAGCACCTTAATTAGATTAATCCCTTCTTGTAGCTGATGATTGGGATGTAGCAACGCAATTAGGCTACTTTAATTGGAGGCACCATTTTGTTCCAAGACCTCTATTTCACTTGGATTGCTAAGTTTCTGATTTTGGTGGATAATGTCCATTGCCTTGGTTAATGAAATTTCTTTTTCTTAAGTCTGTTGTATCTATTGATTGCAGATCTACATGTACATGTCATTCGTCCAGATTTATTAGATGAAATGATCTCTTTTATTAGATGAAATCTCAGGATACAATTTTATGCACAAGAAGGTAGTATTTTTCTCGTAGATATTAAAGATGCACGTCACACGAGTTAATGATACCATAACACTGGTCTTAACAAATTAGATAGGACACAAATTGAATGCCTTTCTCTTTTTACCCTAAGATACAGTTTGGATTGATTAGTTATATCTTTTCCTTGAATAAAGCTGACCTGTCTCTTTCGGGAACAAAATGAATCAATTACCTACAAAATAAAGAAAAAAGAAATTTCCTGAAGGATTCATACATTGCCCGCGTGTACTTCTGGACACAATTAGCCTCCGCCGGCCACCACCATACGGTTTCCAAGCCCAAATTCGACTCCTGAAACAAGTACCCGCTCCCCCCCATCTTTGCCTATAAACCACACACACATAAATAATTCACCTCTTCCAAATAAATCAAAATCCAATCTTTCTCTTCAATCCAGGCATCCCGTTTCACTCATTCAGGTTCCTTCCTGCCTTTTTCTCCCTTTATACAAATACCACTGTACAACATATTTAAGTACTCTCTTCAAGACTCTAGATTTAAATCCAATAAAGTTCAGATTTTTATTGAATTTGGTCCAAGTTCTTACCCTTAATTTGTCTGAATTTTGTTGGGTTTTTACTGCGTATACCTATATTAATAAAAATCCTTCCTTTTTTGGTTATCACGAGCTCATGCCTTCTGGGCTTTAGTTAATTATCGAGTCGTGTTTTTTTAAGTTGTTTAATGCAATAATTGTTGATTTGGGCTAGTGGATTTTGCATGGTTTTTTGTTTGGATTATCCGATAATGGAAGTACTTTAATGGCTATTAAATAAAGTTGGGATATTTATGCTGTTTGGTTATTCTTTCTTTGCCTCTCTTTTTGGTTGGTCTTGGGGAATAATCTGTGAGTTCTCTCAAAAGAAGGTTCTTTGTAATTAAATATAGTCTGTAAGAATATATTATTGTTGTGTGAATTGGGAGCCTGTTGAGAAAAAGTAGCACTTGGGTTTCTGGAATCCAAAGCTAGAGTCGTATAGTATTAGTCTTGATATTGGTTTTTGTGTTCAAAGGAAGGATTAGTTCGATTTAAAATTGGGTTAAATAATAATACTTGAAAGCTTTACCTTTTTCTGGATACTTAAATATATTGAAATTAAGGTCAGTTTGGTTGGTTTGTGAGGGTTCTGTTGCATTTAACTGGGCAAGAACTTGAAAAAGGATTCCAATTTAGGGGGAAAGAGTGTAAAGTTTGATTTATAGGTCAGATTTGGCTGTGGTTTTCATCTTCTGTCGTTAAAAATGGTGGAATCCTTTGCTACCACATCCCTTTTGGGGAATCTTCCGCTGTATGGAGGCTATTGTTCCAAGGATGTTTCAGGCAAACGGAGGGCAATCGATATCATCAAGTTTCCTCCAATGGAATTTCGTTTTAGAAAACTTGTTTCTTCATCATCTCTGCCGAGATTAAAAGCCCATCGGCAGCTAATTAAGTGTCAGGCGATGGAATTGACTAAAGAGGCTTACAGAGAAGAGGGGCAATCTTATCAGGATTTTAGATACCAGATTGATACTGGTGTCGATAGAATGCCGGGATTATGGCCACCACCTAATAAGGCAGATAATCCTGGCCTTCAAAATCCATTGCTTCGACAAGAAAGGATGGGATGTGGATGGCTAGCTGCTATATTCGAGTGGGATGGTGTGCTCATTGAAGATAATCCGGATCTTGAGAAGCAAGCTTGGTTGGCTCTTTCCGAGGAAGAAGGAAAATCACCTCCTCCGGCTTTCATCCTTCGAAGGATCGAAGGAATGAAGAATGAGCAAGCAATATCAGAGGTTCTTTGCTGGTCAAGAGATCCGGTTCAGTTGAAAAGAATGGCTGGTCGGAAGGAGGAAATTTATCAAGCCTTGCAGGGTGGGATCTACAGTTTCCGACCTGGTTCTCAGGAATTTGTCAATATCTTGATGCATTACAAAATCCCAATTGCTTTGGTGTCCACCCGACCTAGAAAAAATTTGGAGACTGCAATTGGTGCTGTTGGGATTGAAGAGGTCTTTAATGTTGTTGTTGCAGCAGAGGATGTCTATCGGGGGAAACCAGATCCAGAGATGTTTGTGTATGCAGCACAGCTTTTACAATACATACCCGAGCGGTGTATTGTGTTTGGGAACTCGAATCAAACTGTGGAGGCTGCACATGATGCTCGGATGAAATGTGTAGCTGTTGCAAGCAAACATCCAATGTATGAGCTTGGAGCTGCTGACTTGGTTGTTAAACGCCTTGATGAGCTCTCTGTGGTTGATTTGAAAAACCTTGCAGACATCGAGTCAGCTGAGTTTGAGCCAGAGTTAGAGATGGAACTAGAGGAAGAAGATGATCCCCACCCAACCGTTGATGTTGATGATGGTTTCTGGTGACATCTTCCCATTGTACAGTATGTTGTGCTTAATCTAATTTATAAATTGTGTATAACTAGGAGATAAAAAGGAAAGCAAAATAGAAGTCAAAGGAATGGAAAATGTGGTCCACATTGGACTAGCATTGAATATCTCATGTATGTATTGATTCCACTATATTTCTGAACTCCATGATATGGATGTTTAAGATTCAATATCTTGCTTCAGTGTCTCTTTTATTATTATAATTACTGTTATTGTTGATGCTACTCTTAATACAGTTAGAAAAGTTAATAATGAAGGCATTGGATGTTTCTTGAGGACACGTCTAGCTATGGAAATGGACTTATTGTTGGAGGGTTGTGTTATCTTTACGCATCATATTCTGCTTGTCTGATGAATGTGCCTAGCTGCTGCTTAATGCGTAATCTCTTTGGCATCACTTTGGTTCTTAGTTCCTATTTTTTCCATCTAGCAAGTTGCATTTGTGAGTTGTCTACAAATTTCGAGTGCTATGTCTTTGCCAACAACCTTGTGGATCATTAAAATCCGCAAAGCCTGCAGTTTCGAGAAGGTATGCGGCGCCTGTTGAAGCACTTTCTAGTTAGCCGCTTTTGTAGATTGCTTGTTGCTTTGACATTACGATGCCTGTCCTCCATTTCTCGTACTGTCGTGAGACACCAGAAAGTTTCTTCATTCATACAAGATTGGGATACTTGGGTTGCGAGACATGTTGATTTCAAGCCTGCCATTAAACTCTTATGAATATCGTAGAGTTCTGTTATGGACTTTTTTCATTTCATCTGTGTCATTGTGTTCTACCTTCGAACTATGGTCGGAACAGAATACCTCGTGATCTAAATTTGTAACGCATGAGATTGTACTATGACGCGATGATGAATGTGAAATTTCAAAATACCATAATTGGGATTGAGTGAGTGTGGTATTTTTCCAACCACGATGAGATTCCATTTACATTACATTTTTGGGACTCAAAGAACGCAAATGGACTGTTTAGTCTTTAAAATGGCCAAAATTGTGTCCTTTCAAAGCGGAAAAAAGATTATATATAGACTGGAGAAATAGAACTGTGGGGAGTGAAATGTTGGATGCTGTGTCCAAGAGCAAACTGGAGGAAGATACCTCTGGCATAACCGTTATGTGACAGAGTCCTCGGAATACAATTCTTGGGGACAAGGGGCCCGAATGGTTTGTCAGAAAATCGTATGTAACTTTATATGCATGCGGTATGATTCACTTTCGACAACGTGTAACTATAGAACGTGGAAAAAATGATTTGCAAGATGTAATTTGGACTTTACATAGTTTTTTGACCAAATCTTGACCATGAACCTTCAGGAAAGGTTGCTTCCAATTCTTACAATGTTCCTGCCCCTCCTCCAATCCTTGGAATCCATGTAACTTGAAGAATGCGTGCATAAGAGGCTGCACCTGCAGGAATTACATGATCCGTGGCAGCATCATGAACTCCAAGTGCTTAATCTGATTGGGAGCTTTATTTATGGTTTGTCCCCAGCCTCGTGAGGGAGTGGGCAGTCCACTTAGGGTGTGTTTGGATGGAGGGATTTGGGTGGTTTTGGATTTCATATCATCACCTGAATCTCTCTGCCCAAAAGTTTCTATTGTGGGGCATGGGTTGGGTTGTTGTCCCATTGGAGGAGCCCGATGACAGTCCATCATAAGGCAAGGCTTAAGCCACTCCCCAACTTGCCTACTTGGCATAAAAAGCCCAGATATGTGGGCGGAAGAGTAATTTCTCCAACGCAATTCAGGGCTCGGATTGGTTTACTTTTGGTTTTAGGTCCAGACTGATTTATCATTTGTCCAGCCCCTTTTTTTGAACACCCGAAAGAAATTCAAGGAACAATTCTATTTGCAGCTCATATTTTCGAACCATATACATGATTCTTGGGTTAATTTTTTGGGAAAAAAAAAATACCGTATTATTTTTTCAACGGGGTATATGTGATATAAAAGAGTGATTAAAAAATGTGTTAATAATACGAGTAAATAATATTTTGCTAATAATCCACTAACAAAACAAACCTGGTATATTTACAATGAAAAGAGAAAAGGTGAAGGTTTAAAAGTTGAATCATGATGTCTATCTAGCTATTGTAACATTGATTAAGCTAGTTTTTTAGAACATACAAGTATAGTAAATGTTCAAAACAATGCGTATTTGTCAAGCATTAACGGTAGAAAAAATCCAATTATTAGAAAAACAACGTTGTATTAGGAGATATATTTATATTTTTCTCTACCCTAAAGTATATATAGGTATGTATTTTCTGTAACCTGGAAAACGAAATAGGTCAATAATATTAATGTAGCAGGTACTAAGTGTGATTTCTTACAATGCCAAAACTACACTAGAAAAATAACGGTTTTCACCTTATAACCTCTCACTGAAAACATAAAAAAAATAAAAAACTAATTAGTAAGAAGAACAAAATTAAAAAAGGAGATAGTATTTTATTTGAGATATATTTTTTTTTGGAAAAAATTGCTGCAATACATTTTTGATATGATATATGTTAAAATTTAACATGTTTTCAAGTGATATAGATTGGGATTTCAATAATTAGAGATTTTGAGTTTAAATCCTCGACGCATCTTTACTTCCAAGGGCTTACAGCAACAGAAAGACTAGTAATAATGGCACTGGTTTTGTCTTCCAAGGGAAGTAACAACGCTGAATAGATAGTCAGGAAATTGTTGCGCTTGCTCATGGTTCCATTCCGCAGCGTTCATCCAATATGCTTTCTCAGTTTCCACTTCCACAGTCTCTTGGATTGGATTCCATAACTCGTCTCTGTCACCCACGCACACAAAGACGTAGGCATTTTTGACTGCATTGCTTTACTGGAACGTTGTACCAAGGTGGATGAATTGGATGCCAAGCTTTCTCAACACCCAACTTGATAGGCAGGGATATTAATTAGGTAATGGGGAGATCCACTTTAAGGTTGGTGCATTAGTTATGCAATTATAAGATTCTTGATTTCATTCTCAAAGTATCTCTTTTCCCTCCCTTTTCCTTCTTAGTAGTATAAAATTTGGAGTAAATGTGCAAACGACTCGAATCGAATCGAGTTTTGGTCTAATCGAGTCGAGACTCAACATAATTTAACAAAGGTCGAATTCGAATTCGAACTCGACGAGTTCAAAATGTCAAACTCGAGTTTGGGTTTAAAAAAAATTAATAATAACATATTAAAAATATATATGTAATTTTACTATTAAAATAATATATATATATATATATATATATATATAATCGATATCGAGTTAACGAATTTAGTATTTTTCAACTCGAGTTCGACTTGATCAGCTCAAACTCGATGTTAACCAATTTTGGACTCGAGTTACTTGCGATCGGTTCGATTTGTTTGCAACCCTACTAGTTTGGAGTTTCCCCACTCTTGAGACCCAAAAGAAAGAAAAAAAAATAAAATTCCTGAAAGTGAACGAGCATATGTTTCTTGACAAAAGGTGCTGCCAATGCCAATAACCATGAATTATTTCTTGTATTGGAGCAGAATTTCCCGATGCCTTTCCATTATCCTGGGGCCCTCCTGCAATTCAAGTGGATTAATCCCTCATATTACCCACACGTCAATGAACAATTCGTTAACTTCTCTTCGCCTATATGTCACTACATCAAAACCATTATTGTCTTTGTCACAAACATTTTATCCTGAAAGCTTGATTAATTTGATATAGTACTAATGACTGATACCATGAAATATTATAATAGTAAAAGCTAGAGCTACTCACGAATCGGCTTGCGAGCGGCTCGAATATGAGTTCGACTTGAACTCGATCAATATCGAACTCGAGTCGAGTTCGAACTCAAAAACATTAAGTTTGTTGGCTCGCGAGCCAGACGCGAGCTTGATTATATATATATATATATATATATATATATATATATATATATATATATATATATATATATATATATATATATATTATTTTAATAGTAAAATTATATATATTTATAATATTTTATTATTTGTAAAAAAATTATTATTTTATTCATTTTAAAAAATAAAATAATTATTTTTTTAAAATAATATAATTATTTTTATTTTTTATCTTTTATACTCGAGCTCGACTTGAATTTGAGTCGAGTTCGAGTTCGAACTTGACATTTTGAGCTCGTTGAGCTTCATGAAATTAATCAGAGATTCGATTTAATAAGTCTAAAACTCGACTCGATTCGTTTGCACGCCTAGTAAGAGCCATCATCCGTGTTTCTTTTCTTGGTTTTAATAAGGGGATTAATTATTTGCTTTCTAACGTGTAATGTGATGATTATAGAGACTAAGTGGCCAAGTTTATTTTGACCAAGAAAGAAAAAAATTACGTATGCAAGCATGTAAGAGCAGACAATAATGATTCCATTAAATAAATTTTCCAATTCCAAATCACCGAAGTTAGTATGTATGTGTGAGGCGGCACAAACTTTTGATGTCCCGCCACTGCCGCCGGCGGCTGTATTTTTGGGAGTCTTCAGAGGTGGGAGATGAGAGGCGAGCATGATTCACTTAGTCAAACGACTTACTCTTCCGCAGTGTTACGATGGTTATAATTCGGGGTCGCTGTTAAGATCTTTACGATGAGATGACGTGTCAACATCGAAGAAGCTATGGGGACCGGATGGAAAAATATATGGGTTGGTGCCGGAGTATTTAGTTCCCCGTGCCACTCTCCAAGTGGCCTGGTGCACACACTCTTAACCTTTCTTTATAAGGGACACTCTGAATAAAGCAACAGACCCAAATTCTACCATTTGTATCCCAAGCACGTCCTTCGGGTTACCACCCTTCTTTTAGCTCATCTCTTTCTCCCTTTGCCATTTCCAAGCACCTCTGTTCCCTCCCTCACTCAAATCTCACTTATCTTCCCCGAATCCGGAAATTTTCTATTTTGTCCCAAGAATTTAAGGGCTCAGGTATATCTCATCTCTTCTTAAATTTGTCATCCTTTCTGGGGCCATGCCATTGGCTTGTACCATGTCAAGAATCAATTTTTTTTATTCTTGCTGTGCAAAACCCTTTTGTGTTTATGGGGGGATTTTATCTGGTTATGCGATTGTTTTAGATTTTTGGTGTCTGCATGTTTATGACTATGATTCCCAGGGCAGAATTCTGCTAATGTGGAGCATTTCCTTTAGTCTCGTATATGTCAAAGAATGAATTTTTAGAGCTCTAATTGTTTGTTTTTCTTGTTTTATTTATTATATGCGAATGGATTCTGGAGTGTTATTTTTGAGTTCCTGATGGTTGTATAATTTGAATCACTTGAAGCTCTTTTTCATATAGATTGCAAGAACCAATCTTTGTTAGTTTGGCAGTTATCTGTATTTTTCATTGGCTAAATTGGTTTTTTAAAATATATTGTTTGCTTTTGATGAGTCGACTTTGTCGTGCAAAGTTGCTTAAACTGTGTTGAAGTATTTTGACTTATACTTAGATAGCAACAGCCAACAGGTTTCTAGTATTGCTGGTTTTATTGTTTTTTTTTTCAATGTTGTTTTGACTTTAAGAATCTTACTCGGCTTCTGGAGTTTTATTTCTTTTGCATTGTGAAGTTTTGACATGCATGAGAGCTTACAAGCAGATATTAATGGTTTAAGATAAGTACGTATTAAACTATGATGTTTCTGCTTATAGGCATTTTAAAATCTTTTCCCACTAGAAAAATATAAATTGCCTTTTCGTATCGTAGAAAAGATTCTGTGCAGTCTAGATCGGCACTGAAATTCTCATTCTGGACTAGGCCGTTAACATAACAAGAGAAAAGATGCATTAATGAGCTGATTTTCGTTGAAATAGGTTTTGCATTCAAATCTTTAGCTCTTTTGTGTATGAACTTATGTTTGAACTTGTCATTGGTGTACATTTTCTTTTCTGTTTTTAGCTTATCTTGCCTGCTGGCTTTGTGAAATAGTTTTAACTGGTCAAATAAGAAAACTTTCTCCTCTTGTATATCACACAGAATATAATTTGAATATAGTGTTATGCTGTTCAATTATTGATGCTAAGATCTATAAATTCTGACTGCTGGTTTGGGCATGAGAAGCTGTTAGTAAAACTTGGCATTTCTGACGTTTCAGGTGTAAAAATGGCACTAATGTCACAGGCTGGTCCATCATACTGCGTTCAGCCTGAGATCGTAAGATGTAAAGCTGGACACAGTGTGGTTTATAGCCTAACCGGCAGCATGGAGGGGTCTAAAGTTAAGGATGTTTGTTTTGGTTTCCGTTTCTCTTCGTCAAATTTGTCAAAGCAGCGAAGGAGTTATGGTCCTGGAGAGAGTAAAAGGAGACACCAGGTGATTGTTGCTGCAAGCCCTCCTACAGAGGATGCTGTTGTTGCTGCAGAGCCACTGACAAAGGAAGATCTTGTAGGGTACCTGGCTTCCGGATGCAAGCCTAAGGAGAAATGGAGGTTCAACTTCTAGCTTTTATTGGTACTTCGATTTTCAGTTGCACCCTTTTTTGCCTAAACAATGCCCCATCCTTGTTTGTTATGTGGAATTTAATAGAACTGCTTTTAGGCATGATGTGAGTAGTCACTTGGAACTCCTATCAAACTGAAACAATTGAATTATTAATTACATGACTTATTTTAAGTTTTTTTATGCGTGTGTGTGTGTGTTTCTATGGGGTTAAATCAACTCAAGGGGTTGGTAGATTTGATAACCTTCTTGTAACTCCTTGGACTTGACAGAATCGGCACTGAACATGAAAAGTTTGGTTTTGAGTTTGGGACTCTCCGACCAATGAAATATGAACAAATTGCGGAGTTGCTTAATAGTATTTCTGAGAGATTTGACTGGGACAAAATAATGGAGGGTGAGAACATTATTGGTCTGAAACAGGTATATTATTCTTTCCTGGTGTTCATCATGTATTAATTACTTTCAATGCTAGTCAGTTACTTCAAATATCCTTAAGATTTTATGTCCTTGTTCATCTTGATGGGTTCTGATAACAAAGTTTGAGATTTATCCCTTTTATCATGGTTGTGAGAAGCTTTTACTCTGTATCTGGTCAGGGAAAGCAAAGCATATCACTGGAGCCTGGTGGCCAATTTGAGTTAAGTGGTGCACCGCTTGAAACACTGCATCAAACTTGTGCAGAGGTTAATTCACATCTTTACCAGGTTTGTCCAAAAAATTTGTTACACATATTAAATTAAATATGGAATCCACCGCCCTCCTGTTGAAAGGTTGTCCTACTTTCTTTTTGAAACGAAGAATCTTAGTTCTGATAGACTAGAATTTTAGTTATTAATTAGTTTAAATGTGCACAACCCTCTGTTGCACATATATGCATGTTGGCTGATGATGTATTATTTGTGCCTCTGTTCTTTTCAAGTATGTATATATCTTTACGTGGAATTAAAAGTATCATGACGCATTTTTACACATGACTTTTAGTACTAGAGACTCTCTTCATTTTCTTCCAGGTAAAATGTTTACCGTATTGTAGACCTTGGTCACTAACTTTATAGTTTCACTGGTTTACTTGAGCTCCTCTACTACCCTTCTAAATATGGGTGTGTTTGGATAGGTTGTTATTTGCAAAAATAAATTGTGATTGCGTCATAAATGCATTTTCCAATTACCTTTTTATCTTCCAAGAACCTATTTATTTTCACATATATCACATGACAAAAAAGTGCTATAGTGTTATTGCAAAAAATTTTCCTAGTAATATCCTATCCAAATACACTGTTTCTGCAACAAAACTTTCTATTTTTCATATGGCAAAGGAAATTTTCTTCCATATCATTTTTCATTCTTTTGTGTGGAAATTCTTCTGGTAGGCATTACTTTGAATGTCCAGGCAATTTACTTATTGAACCTCTCTGTTTTTCTCTCAAAATACATGGAACAAAAAAGTCTGCAAATTGTTTATAATTTGATTTTTGTTTTGAAATGAACTGCACAGGTCAAAGCTGTTGCAGAGGAGATGGGCATTGGATTTCTAGGAATTGGTTTCCAACCCAAATGGGGATTAAACGACATACCTATAATGCCGAAGGTAATAGTGAAATAAATCCAATTTTCATTTAGTCTGTGACATCTTTACTCTTGTATTTAGTATATTATTATACTGTTACTGTTACTAGTTTTCTCCATAAGCTTTAGTTTGCTGTTGGTATGCTTACCTAGTATTCTGGCTCAGGGGAGATAT
Source organism: Coffea arabica (assembly GCF_036785885.1). NCBI lineage: Eukaryota > Viridiplantae > Streptophyta > Magnoliopsida > Gentianales > Rubiaceae > Coffea > Coffea arabica. Next base: position 44,383,877 of record NC_092325.1, on the reverse strand, counting down.
GAAATTATGAGAAATTACATGCCTAAAGTTGGCTCACTGGGGCTTGACATGATGTTCAGAACGTGTACTGTTCAGGTGAGAATATTTGATTTTATTTTTTCACAGTACTAATTCTGTATGTTGTAGATGGATAATAATTGCTACGGATTATCTCTCTCTTCCCATTTCTCATGGGTTCTGGTCTGTGAAGAGTCATAATTGTGCAGCGGAAGTTATATTTATCCCGCTTTTGGCAGGTGAATCTGGACTTCAGTTCTGAAGCTGACATGATAAGAAAATTCCGAGCTGGTCTTGCACTGCAGCCTGTGAGAATTCTTCTTCATATCTATTGAAAAAGCATATGTTGTTTTTTGAGATCTAACAGGGCAGTGAAACAGATTGCTACAGCTTTATTTGCAAATTCACCGTTCACTGAAGGAAAACCAAATGGATATCTTAGCATGCGAAGGTACTGATAGAATGATCTATATTTCGTTGTTTTGGTGAAATTGCAACTCTGTACTAGGATCTCACAAAATTCTTTCTTGACCAGCCAAATTTGGACAGATACAGATAATAATCGTGCAGGCATGCTTCCCTTTGTCTTCGATGACTCTTTTGGGTAGGTTCTCCAAGTTTTCTGAAATAATTGGATGAAAAAAATAGAGTCTTATGTCTCTCTACTTAAACTGTTGCATGGTGATTTGGAAAACAAATCAACTAGTAGGGGGCTGATACATGGTTATGCATTGCCTCAATTTTTTACTCTTATGATTTTTCACAAATTGTTAACCATTTAAGAGCACATATTACTTGGAAGACAGCATAGAAACAGAGAACTCTAAAAAGAATAATTAAAAGAAAAATTAACATTTGAAAATGTAGAATTCTCCTTTAGCTTTTATTAGAGTGGCAGGTGACCACACATTCCAACTAAAGGTTCATTCATTCTGCTCCCACCTATTTTGTTCGAAAGATGTTCTTGATTTGCATCGAACATTGAAGAAAGATGGGATAACAAATTGTTGATCTCTTCTAAGAAGATTTTCATGGATCAACTCATCCCTACGGTAATACCCTTTATTTGCATTCTTACAGGTTTGAGCAATATGTAGAATATGCTCTTGATGTGCCAATGTATTTTGTGTATCGGAAAAAGGAGTATGTCAACTGTGCTGGAATGTCATTCCGGGTATTTAACTGTACTTGAAATTCTGATTGCAGATCAAACAATATTTGTTTAGTAAATGTAAAAGGTATCTTTTAATGTAAATTATTTGCAGGATTTTATGGCAGGAAAACTTCCTTCTATTCCTGGTGAATATCCGAGCCTGAATGACTGGGAGAATCATCTCACAACAATATTTCCTGAGGTCTGTGTTCTTAGCTGAGCTGAGATTGATGTGATGATAATATTCTGTATCTTGTCCATGCTGCTTTTTGAGTGAGGTCATATATGAAAATAGACCTCAACCTGATTTTCATTAGGTGAGGCTTAAGAGATATTTGGAGATGAGAGGTGCTGATGGAGGACCTTGGAGGAGGCTATGTGCGCTGCCTGCATTCTGGGTATAGAGCTTCTTTCTAGAATTTGCTATCCATGCCATTTTGTTGTCTCAATTGGGAAGTATCAGTACGAGTGTTACTTGAAGATAGAACTGAAAGAATTATTTGTTCGGTCAATGAATGGTTTTTTTCTTCTTCTTAGGCTTGTCTTGTCAGAAGTGATTGTTCTTCTTAAGTTTCTTTTCCTAAAAATTTTGGAGACAGGCTTAAATGGTAACATTGGTTATATATAGTTAGGTTACTGCTTGTCACTTGCTGTAGATAATCTTTGGATGATGATTGTTTGGTCTGCCAAGCTCTTGCCCTTGCCTTTTGTGTTCCCTTCTTTTAGGGTTTGTGAGGGAATGGGATAACAAATATTCATTGATTAGCCGAGGAGGCCTTGATCTAGTGGCTAACGAGATTTAGAGGTCCTGGGTTCCAATCCCCCTTCCCCCTCCCTGCTTCTTAAATTCCACCCCTCCCTTGCTGGAAAAAAATTTTTTTTTTTTAAAAGTATTCTTTGATTATTGGCTGAGAAATTGAAGTGGTAGAAACATGTGATACTTTTGCCTTGAATTCCACATTCTTCTCATTCTTAAATTGATAGCCTGCTTTCCTTGTGGAGAATTCAGTTGTAAACCTTCTATTTTGGGATTAGTTCCATTAGATTATCAAGTATCTGTATTCCAGGTGGGCCTTCTATATGATGAAATTTCTCTTCAAAGTGTTCTGGACATGACAGCTGATTGGACGGCAGAAGAAAGACAAATGCTCAGGAATAAGGTAATAAATTTGTCTTGACCATGAAAAATATTATTTTTTGGGCAGAAGCTATCAACTACGTCATGTGTTCCATGTGTTCATTACCATTGGCCTGTGCTCTTAAAGCAAATAATGGCTGTTAACTGACAACTATCTAGCTTTAAGTAGGCATTTGACAGCAAGAATAAAACTGATGATTAAGGAGGAAGGTTGATGGTTTGGAGAAATTAATATTTGCTTCCTTTTCATTGCCCCGTGCTCTTGGTCCACATCCAAGGTTGTCAAGCATGCGAGGGTCTAGCTTTAAGTAGGAAATATCTCAGCAAGAAGAAGACTGCTGATTGGAGGAGGGAAGTTGAAACTCGAAACTATGGCAAGCTACAAATTCATGGGTTCTGAAGCAGCTGTAGAGCTTCCTGTTACAGTTCTCTTGAATTAGTTAACATATTGCTTTTTTCCACTATACATCTAAATTCCTCGGACATAAAGCAGGATGTTTCAGCATTCTTATTTTTCAAAGATGGACTACTAAATGATCCACATATTTGGAATTAGGATACGGACATATCACTATACAAAAGATAAAGCCTTTTTACTTGCTGAACCCAGAAGATAACTTTTTGAGTATGTCCATATTTCATTTTTTGAAAGAATAAAGTATCAGGTCATTTGACCTGCTTTTCATGGTTGCCCCCTTATATTGATTGGAGCATGGATAAGAAAATGTGGTTTAGATTTTACTCGAATTGTATTGGTTTTTGAGCTGTACCTGCAGTATAGTATTAAGGTAGGTTGCATCTTGGTAGAATTATCATTTTGATCCCAAATTATGTAGTAGGTACCAAAGAGCGGTTTGAATACACCATTCCGGGATGGGCTGCTGAAGCATGTGGCACAAGACGTGGTAAAGTTGGCTAAGGTGAGTTGAAAGGCATTGAAGTTGGTGACAGATTTTCGTGCCATTTTTTCTACCCATTCAAATGTAATTTCGTATGTGCAGGATGGTTTAGAGAGGAGAGGCTTTAAGGAAACAGGATTTTTGAATGAAGTTGCTGAAGTTGTGAAAACAGGTAAATAGATGTACACTAGAAAATTATTTTGTCTTCGCTTGCAGTCCATGGCGATTTTTTGTTTGCGCTCCCACTTGTTTATCTAAATTGAAGTGAGTCAATCCTGCTGGCTGTGCATTAGTTCTTGATTTGTGCTGCTATTGTCAAAGCACGACTCTTAATCTGGATTGATGCATATTGCATCCAGCTATTCTTGTAGATTTCACCTCACAGAATTCTACTGTTTAGACTTGAGAAGGGATCATATAGTGCGTCGACAATACGCGTATCTATCTCACATGCAATGACATTTTTTTTCCTTCAAATCTTGGCAGGTGTAACACCTGCAGAGAGGCTCCTGGAGTTGTACCATGGGAAGTGGGGGCAAAGTGTAGATCCTGTTTTCGAGGAGCTGCTCTACTGAAGTCGCTTCCATTATTCTTTCTGCACTTTATATACCGGTCCGATGCTCGCTACAAGGATTCTGATTAGAATTTTTGTGTAGATTTGGAGATGAGAAGTTACTTAAATTTGCACCCTCCTGTGTACTCTACTAGGAAATAAATTAGTGCAAGATCATGTTTTGTAAACTTCAAAACATGCACATCGCTCTCATCTTGGAATTCCTTTCGAGGATGGAATAAATGAATGTTTAGTTTAAAGTCCTTCTAGTTTGTACCGACGATGCCACGGGGAAAAAAAAAAAAAGTGGCTGTGGCTGTGGTTGTGGTTGCATTATTAATACGCATTACGCCGCAAGAGTATTCTTCTGAATAAACTTTTTTCCACATAATTGTTGCTTAGTACTGTGATGTGCAGGTCCGAATTTCTTGCCGATGCCTCTGATTTCTCTTTCTAAATATGCAAACAAAGCATACTTAATTAAGGAGGAGAAGAATCAAAGGGTTGTACGTAATACTACTGATTACCGACGATGTAATGCGTGGATTACGGTCCGATTTGTGGTTTTTGGGCCCTCAAAATGGCGTGGGCGGTTCGCTAGTTGGTGTCTCATTTCCAGTCAATTCCGGGTGCTCATACATGTGCCCGTCCAAAATGCGCCATGTGATTTGGTTCCCCCAAGTTTGGACCCTTCTATGTCAACCACCCTTTGTGAATGGGGCTAGTTGTAGTTTGTTAACGCCGGACATTAATTGTTTCCTTCAGCCGTCTTACCGACATCAATCAGTGGGGAGTGGATTTGGATAGCAAGCCTAAAACGGACGATGGAAGAGTGCATTGAGCTTCCCCCTTCTCCACATATACCAACAAAATGTAAGGCTGGTGTGGGCCATGGACTTGTCATATGCCATTTACCAAATGTCTGATGCCATTGAATTTTCTATAGGAAGATAATTCCTTGCAGCATTGCGAGTTGAAGCGACGGGTGATTAGTAAATAAATGGCTGGTGGTTGAAGCATCTTCTTAACATTATGGTGGGATAATGTTGTAGTATTAGATCCTGTCTAAGGACAGCTAATCTCAATATTAATTAATTAGCTCACCAGTCTCCACTCAAAAGTTGACACTCTAATCGAAGCATAAAATCCTTGATTTCTGACTTAAAACAGTCATTGGATACTTTGGATGATACAGCTGATAGGAGTTGGAATGAGAGATTGCCAGTCATGTATCTGCATTGGAAACAATCATCATAGATGAAGACATATTCATACCTTCAATAATTGTTGGTTGTTACCCCTTTTTTCTTCTTCTTCTTCTTCTTCCTTTTCCTTTTTTTTTTTTTTTTTTTTTGCACTGAATGATCGAAATTCATATATACAAAGGAATCATCAAATTGGGAATAAAACTAAGACGAACCACCAACTTAATTGTGTAGGGTCGGGTATGAGATCTTACATTAAGCAATGATCAATTTGATTAAGCAACAGAAATGACATATGACAAGCGACTAAATAATTGCCTTAAGCTCGACTAATAGACTAGTTACTATACTATGGCATATCCCACCTCGAAATTGCCAAATGAAGAGGCAGAATTTCTATAACAAAGGCAAAACTGAAGTCACAAACCTTGGAAGCCTGTGGTAGATCAAATATTGATCTGATAAGAATTAGAAATTTCTTGATTCAAGTAATAAGATTAAGAATTTCTCATTATAATTGATTCATTTTCTATGGATTTTATTTTCTCCATAATTTCTTTTGTGGAGATACAGTCCATAATAATCTTATATAGGATGAGAAAGGTACCCACACATGATGGTTGTATTATTCTGCTCCAGCTCATATTTCCTGTTGAAGTTGACATCGCCTCCACAAGAAAATTGCAGAAACATACCCACATGAAATTACTAATTGGATCTATGCATTATTGTAAGGTGGAAGAAAAATATCAATGTCTCAATCAAATTCCATCCTACTCCTACTACAAAAAGCCTTCCCTCATTCACACTTCCATGTCACCTCCTTTTCTCTCATCCTTCTTACTCTTTTTTTTTCAAACCATCTATATATCTCATATATATCTTCAAAAAAGAAGAGGAAAAAAAATATATTGCTTAGAGAATGAGAGAAATTCTTCATATCCAAGCAGGGCAATGCGGCAACCAGATTGGTGGCAAGTTTTGGGAAGTCGTTTGTGATGAACATGGGATTGATGCCACAGGAAACCACAGTGGCAGCTCTCATGTTCAGCTCGAGAGGGTCAATGTTTACTACAATGAGGCCAGTGGTGGCAGGTACGTCCCAAGAGCTGTCCTCATGGACCTTGAACCTGGGACTATGGACAGTTTGAGGACTGGAAGATTTTCAAGCCTGACAACTTTGTTTTCGGCCAAAACGGTGCCGGAAACAATTGGGCTAAGGGCCATTATACTGAAGGAGCTGAGCTGATTGATTCTGTTCTTGATGTTGTTCGAAAGGAAGCAGAGAACTGTGACTGCTTACAAGGTGAAAATTCCAACATCTCAATTTCGTGAACAGCTATTATTATGCACTCACAACATAGAATCTGCAGAAAACTCTCGTGTAGTGGACAAGTACGTACCCGCTTAGTCCATTCAGACTTTCTAGTACTTTGACTAAGTTTTCATGTAAAAATTGCTGTTTCTTTAGTTATTTGGTACTTGCAGAGTCAATGTGTCATGGTACAAATGTGGCTTCAATTCTAATTACATGTTCTTATATCTGTAACAATATAGGATTTCAAATATGCCATTCACTTGGAGGAGGCACCGGATCAGGAATGGGGACTCTGCTGATATCTAAGATCAGGGAAGAGTACCCTGATAGAATGATGCTGACATTCTCAGTCTTCCCTTCTCCAAAGGTCTCTGACACAGTTGTTGAGCCCTACAATGCCACACTCTCAGTTCACCAACTGGTTGAGAATGCCGATGAATGCATGGTCCTGGACAATGAAGCACTCTACGATATTTGTTTCAGAACACTCAAGCTCACAAATCCAAGCTGTAAGTTGCCAAGTTAATTAAGCACTGCAAGGAAGTTGAATAACCAACTTAGTGAAACTAGTCATGAACTTACAGGATCAGGGGTCTCAATAGTTGAGGCTTCTATCGTCTTGAAGTACAATTCATTGGAATTGTTAACACTTCCTTTATACTAGATCCTAATTCTTGAATAATTCAAGTTGCTTCCTAAATTTCCTGCAGGTCTGTCTAATTGTGTGTAGTAAAAATTCAACCGGCCAAACGAATTGTGAGATTATGTAGCAACTAGCAACGTTATATTTCGCGGTCAATTGTTGGAGATACACAAGGCCTCTTATCATTTTGAGATTAACTCCCAAAACAATCACTCTTTAAATCTGGACGGATGATTAGGGCAGGCTAATGAGATGATATGTGCAAGAATAGGAATGGTAGTTAAATGTTCGTGTTACATATGTCAGCACTTCAGCACGGAGCACACTTCAATATGTGATTCCTTTTCTTGTTTTGGCGCAGTTGGTGATTTGAACCACCTGATTTCAACAACCATGAGTGGAGTAACATGTTGCCTTCGTTTCCCTGGCCAACTTAATTCTGATCTGAGAAAGCTAGCGGTGAACTTAATTCCATTCCCACGCCTACACTTCTTCATGGTTGGATTTGCACCCTTAACTTCAAGAGGATCGCAGCAATACAGAGCACTCACCATTCCGGAGCTCACGCAACAAATGTGGGACGCCAAGAACATGATGTGCGCTGCTGATCCACGCCACGGTAGATACCTGACAGCCTCAGCAATGTTCCGAGGCAAAATGAGCACCAAAGAGGTTGATGAGCAGATGATCAATGTGCAAAACAAGAACTCATCATTCTTTGTCGAGTGGATCCCAAATAATGTAAAATCAAGTGTTTGTGACATTCCACCAACAGGGTTGGCAATGTCTTCGACATTTATGGGGAATTCAACATCGATTCAAGAGATGTTTAGGCGTGTTTCCGAGCAGTTTACAGTCATGTTTAGGAGGAAGGCTTTCTTGCATTGGTACACTGGTGAAGGAATGGATGAAATGGAGTTCACTGAGGCTGAAAGTAACATGAATGATTTGGTTTCTGAATATCAGCAGTATCAAGATGCTGCAGCCTCTGGTGATGAAGACTATGATGATGATCAAGAGGCGGTTCTGGAAAGCTAAGATTTGAAGAGGGCTTGAATATTAAAATTATTGCATTTATTTATGTTCTTTCCATGGTGATTGTGAGTAAGGTCTTGCACCATAATATCACTATTGGTGATCTTATACTGTATGTAAAGTGTTAACTATTGATGTTTCTATACGAATATATGGCGTGTTTTTTTTTTTCTTCTTTTTTAATCTAGTTGTTATGTTATGTCAATCTTGAAATAGCACCATCTAGTCTGACTGGGGGTAATAGCTGCAAAGTCAAGATGTGACTCACAAAACTGGGGGCCTGAAAATATTTTCAAGATTTGGAGTTTGTGGCTCTACATTTGATTTTGGGAATAGATTTGCAGGCGAAAAATTGAACGTTAATTTGACTAATGCTGCATCTTTACCATAAACAAAAGTGAATTTGGTGAATGCGACTCGGGAACCTTAATAATTTGCCTAAGCTTAATCCAACAAGAGTCAAGAATAAACTGGGAAACTTTTCACAGATTACGCTAATGTGTTTGGGGGCATTGACACCCCAGTCGAGCGCCAAAGTCAGATAATCTGGATTGTTCCACTTTCGTTTGACATGCTCGAGCTTCAAGTTTTAAATTAGACTACCGATGGGTGAGATCAAGTCTGGTCCTCGTTTCAGGCTGAAGCACACAGGCACCAGAAAAGCCTACGTTGGTTGGTGCAGCTTCCTTCAGCATGTAACCTTGGTTCACCACAAACATGCCCCAGTATTCAGAGTTTTCTCAAAGCACAAGTGTTTGGATGAAGTTTAAGATTTCAAGTTCTAAATGGTCCAACACCAGAGGCCGCAAAGAAAGTAAACTTGCTGCTAACTCATACGCAATTTACAAGGAGTCAAATGTTGTTGGACACCAAAATCCCTTAAAATTCACAACAAAAAGTACCAAGAAAAATAGTCAAATGCAAGAGACAAGAACCAGCCAAATCTCAAGCATGAACAAGCCATGTAGCACTGTACATAAATTACAGCATGGCAATGTTCTCCAACCAGCCTGTGCATGTAACGAGAAAATCCCGACCTCTTGACCTGTTTATGAAAGAATAATTCCTTCCAATTGCAACAACTTATCCCCAAAGACTTGTATAACTGGGAAAGCTTTAGTCTACTATCAACAGAGAAAGACTCTACCAACCTAACCGAAACAAACCACCTATTTGATGTTCCCAAAAGAATGTTTCAACGACACCACCGCACCATGTACTCAAGAGAATCATAAGAGTTTGTAGTGTTTAGCTCTTGATTTTTCTTGAAGTTGAATAACTGAAGAGCCTCTAAGCTTTCCGCACCAGAAACCAAGATGTATTTTACTTGTATCTTTTCCCAGAATGGAGCAATTTTAAATGAAGATAGCCAACGCTTGGTTAACTCTTTTATCTCAAGGAAGTCATATTCCTTTTCTCTTCAAGAACGGAACCCTCTTTTAGAGCAATTTGTGCTTCATTTTCCTTGTCCAAAGCAAAAAGAGCAGCAGCTTGCAAGTATGAAGCGATGTGCCAAACAGGAGATATCACTTGTGCTTGAACTGCATCATTCAGAGCCTCTTGCGGCATGTCACTCATAAGATAGGACAGACTACGACGAGCAAAGACGGTTGGCGATACCATGGTCCCCACCTCAACAAACTGAAAAAAGCAACAAGGTATTAACACAGGACAGAAGCATACCTATAGTAGATCAGAAATAAAAGACAAATGAAAACTTGATACCCAAAAAGGAGATCCTGGGCTGATCCTAGAACAATTGCAAGGACACCCAATGCCCATATGATTTTAAAATTCGATTAATTGATACAACAGAAAAAAAAAATGCAAACCAGGATATAAGCATGTTCTCATCATTTAGGAAAGCTCAGATGATAAAACAAATACACCATCTAAATAGGACAGGCCTGTTATTTAACAAATTTGGAATCATATTTAACTACTTCCTTTTATATTCACAAAATAAATCCAGTTTAGAGAGATTGGATAGTTATTACAGGATTACAGTGATCTAACCTGTGTGTAGCATTCAATTGCAGCCATCAACTCTTTATGGCGAAAAGCAACATCACCCTTCTTCTTAGAATTCAAAGTTTCCTGCATCTGGTTTGTCCACATCTGAAAGGAAAGCTGCATTGCGAGAATATGACGGTGATGAGCGCAATCAATTCAAGTCTCACAGCAATAGAGATGCTTCTCAGGCGCATAAAAGAACACTTTAAATATAATAAAAAGAACAAAGTGACAACTTTTGCACTTTATTCAAAAATTGTACTCTACTACTGTTCAAAACAACCGCAAGAATCGAAGTAACCATAATTTCGGTCCTCAATAAGCAGAACCACCTAAAAAAATGTTGCCCGTAATGCAGTATCACAGAAGAAAGATGAGGCAATTACCAAGAAAATGCTAATATGAGAGATCAAACACTCAACAAGCACAATTTTATGGCATCCAGAGAGGGTTCACATAATATGCCTGGAACCAATTTTTTGCTAAATACCCAACTATGAGGGAAACTCAACCCCCATTCGATTAAAGATACATCTTTTCCCTCCCACAAAAATAAAACTTCAGAATATCTCTACCTAATAAAAGATCCAATCACCATAAGAAGCACTCAGAGATTTTGATATTAGAAAAGTTAACAAACAAAAGTTTATTACAAAATCACAAATAAAATACATGACAAGCTGTCAGTCAGTCCATTGTCTACTTAGCTACTCCAAAAGGATGGAGGGGCTGCTAGAGCATGTGTGCATATAAAAGAAAAAAGGAGTGCTTCACACGATGCAAGGCCACTAGCAATCTTCAAAGAACAAGCAATGCAAGTTTATGAAAATGTCTAATAGGCAACAAACCTCTGTAGCTGCTCCCTCATCATCCTTGTAGCCAAGTTTCTCCAGGATCTCATGCATGGCAGTCAAATCCATTCTTTGGCAGGCCTCTCCAAGAGGAGACAGTGACATAGCTTCACCACCATGTGGTATACCCATCAATACATGTGAAGGAACCTGGAAAGCAACTTCTATTAGAATGTCACTGTAGCATCAAATGTGAGACAGAAGATTATGTTTCACCCAATCACCAAAACTCCAGCATTTTGACTTGGAAGGACTTTCTAAGTATGAGAGCAGAAATGATTGTGCATAGCCACTTCTAAACATCAATACAATTGCTTCTTCTCACGACTTCCCTACTACAAACTCAACGTCAATTCTTTTATAAGACATTTTCCTATAAATTTTTTACAGAAAGCATATCAAGTCAAACTTAAAACAGAAACCAAAAACCATGGTCATGACAATCAATAAGATGATGATGATAAATTATCTTCCTGCGCCAAGTACATTGAAACAAGAACTTTCAAAAATGAAAATGAGCAAAACATTGCACTTGACTGTTCATAATCGAACTAAAATAAGAACCACTAGTTAAACATACTGTATTCTGCAGGCAAGGCACCGTATGGATACAAGTATTATGGTCTAACTGAATTTATAATCTCCATTTTCATCTTCTAAGTATTCACTAATGATCAATTTCTATATCTATATGAGGTGATCAATGCTAATCATCAATTGTATATGACTATTCAAAGACAAAAATAGGCAAGAACATTTGTGGATTTCGAGAATCCACTGTCAGTTTACAATCTTCTCTGGAGTTTCCAAATGGAAGTGTCACAACTAGTCATGCTATAATACAGACTCTTTTTGCAAATAATATACATAATCAAGTTATAGTGACAAGACAGGCAACATCCAACAGCTACCTAAACTGGTTACACAAAATCTTTGAAATGCTTGAGAGCAAGGACAGCAAATCAATTGTAGTCAAGCAAAGTACAAAACACGTGCTAGCTGTAGCATTACACCAAAACTGTTCACTAAGTCCCTGCCCGTCTCCATAAGACAAATTCACCTTTTAAACTTGACATTTCTGACACGATACAACAACTTTATGTCATCCATGCTTACGATCACGGACATGGCAGAAAAGCGTGTCTTGAATCAGTTACTTTCATGCCACTCAAAAAAGGAAGCAAACCTCAATCTCCTTCTGCAGAGGAATCAATGAAGCAACTAATGACTTTGGATTTGGTCGCTCACGAGGCTCATATTGTAGACATCGTGAGGCCAAACGTACTAGCTCAGTTCCATCATCACTGGAAAATTGACCTTCCAAGCAAGAATCAGTCAGCATTTGAAGATTTCTGTCCCTAATCAGATCAAGAGCCTGACAAATTTGTAAGTTGCATTAGGTGGATGGTCATTTGAAAGTAGAAGTTCATAAAAGAATAGCTTACACAGGGCTCATGACCCAACTAATGCATTAGCCCGTCAACAAAAGCAAATATTCACACAGAGAAACTGCCTATCCACTATTCAGTTTCAAGAGATCCAGAAAAGATATTGAGATTTAATGTTACATTCTTATACTAGCTGAAGGATTTGACACTCCATCCTTGAACTTCTATCTATAGAAACAACAAAAGAAAAAGGCTACCAGGTAGGAAGATAAACATTACCAAGCAAAAAACTTTTTCTCTTCACGTGTGTCTCTGTTTGTGTGTGCAAGTGTGTGAGAGGGGGGGGGGAAGAGAGTATGCAGAAAAAAAAAAGTATTCCCCTAATTTTGTTATATAGAGAATACTTGACCAAAAGAAAGCTTACATGGCTTGGGGGAATATGTTTTCCACTGAGAAGATCAAGCAGAAGTGTGCCAAAGCTATACATCACACTTTCCGGAGTAATTCTCCCTATGAAAATGTTGAACACATCCATAATTAAAAAAATGTTGATGATTTCAAATATAATTGATGAGGAGAAGCTAATTAACAAGATTGGTTAGTACTATCAAAAACCAAACCCATATCCATGCATCAGCGTTTTAATCTTCCATGGGAAATATAAGGCTCTGTTAAGACTATCTATTTACTCGTACAAATCAAAAGCGAAGCATATAACTTGTGGATAACATCCTTAGGGCACATTGACCTGTCTGTGGATGACATGGTACTTTTTAGTAGGAATGGCAAAGGGGCAGTCGTACTCTCCCGTCACTGCCTAGCTTGAAAAAATCATCCCCTGCTCCCAGCCTACCAAAATAACCCCATCCCCCGCCATGCATTCCCCCCCAGGACCCTCCTGATGACTGCCCCCTTCCAGTTATTTCTTAACCAAACAGGTATAAATTTTTTAAAGATAAATCTAACACCCAAACAATTAACCACTATCTGTTAAAAATCCATATCTAGAACTTCAAAGTGGCTGTACTAAGTGACAATTCTCAGGCAAAGTAAAAAGCACAAGCAAAATAATGTCCAGAAGTTCCGTATCCAACTAGCATGCTAGGTAAAGCTAATCCAAGGTAATACAATGATAGCTCTAGAGCTTCTTAATGACTGCAGCTAACAAGCTGAAATAAGATATGTGAAATTCATTGCAGGACAAGCCATAACAATAACCCACTGTCTGAAGTAGTACTGATAGTCAGGAGCTTAACATTTGATATTGCTTAACTCAGCTGTTGGTTAACAACCAAATTATATGGTAATATCAGCAGCTAAAAGATAAAGTTTAACTTTGCCCAGAAAATTTAAATGCAATACTATAATATGTACATATAAAGTAGTTTTGCAGAATCCTAAACAATTCTTCATCACCCATCTTATTCAAAAGCTGGTTGCTATTGTGGAACAGAAAAAGGTCAAATCTTGTGATATTATAAATCATGTTATTCAGCAAGCTTGCTGCAAAAAAACTCCATTCCTAATCAAGTAAACAACAGAAAGCTTTTTCCACCTCTCATTAAAGCAATATCAGGGTCACACTAACATATCTAGAGGATATTGACACTTCTTCAAATTTCATCTTGATAAGTTGACTAAATTTTAGAGTAACTTCCATCGCCACATTGTGAGGCCTAATACCATCATTAATACAGCTGTGAGGGGGAAAAAAAAGAGAGAGTTCACTAAGGTAAGTAAGATTATCCATGACCAGGTTTCCAGCTTAATAGTAAATATGTTTGAACACACCAAGATTCAGTACCAACCATTCCACTAGCTACCAGCAATTTTTTGGAAAAAAAAGTCATAATTTATTCTAATGCGAAGTGGAAGGTCAAGAAGAGATGTTCAATAACAGTCCTGTGGTATTGAGTTGATATACATTTCATTTACCATCTAAAATAAGTTTGTCCATTTATGACAATTGCAATCAAAATTTTACCAGTCCGAAGGTACTCTGGAGGAGTAAATGCCAGGTTTGTGCTGTAGCTTTTTCCATCCCTGCTGTTCTTCATTAAACCAAAGCATGACAAGCGGGGATTACCATCCTGAAATACAGAATTATATATTAAGAACCAGGAAATCAACATGACAATTAGCTGATTAAGAAAATGCTTCCTAAAATGTGGACAAGACAAAATAATAATGTGCTGCAAGTATACCATACACTTACATCATCAAAGACTATTCTATAAGCATTGAGGTCATGATAAAGTGCCCGTCCTTTACTCGTACAATATTCTAAAGCTTGTGCTACAAACAGAGCCACCCTTAACCGCATTGCCCACTTCATTGGTTGCGCTTCCCCTAAGTCAAGAAGCAACCAAAGCTTGCTCAGACAACTAAAGGATTAAAAACTTGATGCAACTTCACAAAGACTATTACACTTTTCTTGATATTACAGAAAGAAGATTAAAATAAGTAACTAAGAGTGAATTTCTTCAAAGACATAGGCACGCAAGCAAATTGTAATTGTAGATCAGATGTGTGAAAAAATCAAAGACACGACAAGGTTTTAGGACCATTGAAAGCTGCGAAAAACCAATCTAACATGTAATTATTAAATTCTAAATCACCACATTAAGCAAATGCAATGAAAACAAAACCAAAATGTAAATCATCAAAATTTTGTTCCACTTGTCAAAAGATTCATTCATTTAAGGCTAGGTCTAGGAACTTTGGAAGCAGAAAAAAAAATGGTCTTTAGCACAATAACACATGCAAAACAGATACCATCTTGGAGAGGAAAATATTAGCACAAAAAAAATTGAACTCCGTCCACATTACATGTACAGAGATCATGGTTGCTTACTATAACATCTAGAGCTTTTAATAATCAGAATGCATGCATCCAGACAAGGTACAAATTATACAATTGCAATGGTTGGTGAGTACAAAATTGTGATTGCTATATGATTGCCCATAGAAGAGTGCAATTTAGACCAACAACGAGAGTTTTCAACTAAATGCTGATACCAAATCCAGAATGCATAAATACAAAGGTAACTTACAATGGAAAAGATGTTTTGCAAGTGTCTCATTGGGCATAAATTCTGCTACAAGTAACCTTTCATCACCTTCATAGCAACAGCCTAGTAGATTTACTAATCTATGGTTCCTGAGTTGACCAACAGCTCTTGCTTCTTCCTGAAGTTTAATTGCGAAAGAAGCAATGTTTAAGCTCTCATGACAAAAATGTTACTCTTGGAATGAAAAAGTACAGATGCAATAGTCGCAATCAATAACTAAGGTGAAATAAAATACAAGCATGAAAATTAGTTTAAAACTGTTACATAATGAAAAGAACAGAAAGCAAGCTAAGAAATAAATGTCCGCCACATATGATCACGGATTCATCCTGCGTCAGCATCCAGTACTGATTGTTTCAACCAAAGAATGAGTTGCATATATGTCAGCCAATAACCATGGAGGAGCCAGAAATACACATAAAAGCACGAATCCAAATTAGGCAACATAAATGAACAGTCATTCTTGCTTTCACAAAGATGGAAAGCACAAAGTGGTTCAAATATCTAAAATAAATGCCACCTACCAAGAACTGACGGGAATCAGGCCAAGCAGATCTGTTAAAGCGTTTGACCGCAATCCGTCTCTGATTTTCTAGCTTCCCTCTGTAAACAACATTGGGTGCTTTCTCTCCATGTTCTGAAACTATGTTCTCTACAGCAAATCCTGATGTGGCTATCTTCAGTTGTTCAATAGTGAATTCACGAAAAACGGGCAGATCACTAACTTCACTTTTCTCCTCATTTTCTGCGCCAAGGGAAATACGAAGTTATGGAAGTACTCAAATTTCACTCTTTTAGTACCAAAAACACCACCACCAAAAAAAATATCAGCTAATCTAGAATACCAGCATTTAGGGCCTCATGTCCTGGACCATATTGTTCTGCAGTCCAACAACAGCTGGGTTTGGAACATTCACAACCCATCCCAAAACTCGCTTCTCGGATGCACACCTCAAGGCCTCAAGAAATGCCAAAAACGTGTACCTCCTTAAGATCATAAATTTTCCATCTGGCTTCACATACCAAATTAGCAACAGTTACAATCTTCCTAGAAGACAAGCCCAAAAAATTCAAATGTGCAAAACATCTTTGGATTGATATCCTTCAATAACTGTATTCACAGATACCATTACGTTTGAAAACTTTCCACAATAAACAACAATTTACACAGTGAAAAACTTCTAATACTCTTAATATCGACTCGACCAGGCAAAGCATACACTGCAGGGATGATACAAACAATAGTCAAAATCAATAAAACACTCAGCACCTTCCCTGAAATCTCACGAAATGCTTGAAAATTAAACATATATTTCACAAAGCGCACGTGCTCAACTCAAAGACACTCAATACATTTCTTTCTCTGAGACAGTACCAATCAATGAAAAGAATTTAATTACAAACCGCCAAATGCAGACGTACATGACAGCAAATACCCAATGTATAATAACCTGTACATGCTCGCAGTCAAATCCTACAAGCTCAGCGCATGATTGAAACAAATCAACCCCATTATACTTAGACACAAACATAGCACCTTTTACAAGCAAGTCAACTCAGATAGACTAAAGATCCTCATTCTGGATCCCGAAGTTCCAATTTTTCAGCTTCCTCTTCAATTAAAACAGCTCCACAAAGCCAAAAATAGATTCCCCCTTTTGTCCACCTTTAGTCAACAAACAAACCAATTCAAACCCCAACAACCTGAATCCAACATAAAACCACCGAGACCAAACCACAATCGAAAACCCTCAACAGTTTTCACAAAATAACCTCATTTACAAAATCATATACACATACATACCAACATATGCAAAACCTTGAACTTTCCAAAAAAAAAAAAAAAGGGTTCTTTACCTTGCTGAAATAGGTCAAGAAACTAAAATCAAGACAACCCTTTGATTCTCTTCTTTCGCTGAATTGCTTATATAACTTTTTTGCATATATATATATACCTATATCTATATATGCACAAATTCTGGTGGTGAAATGGGAACAAAGAAAAGGGTTCTTTGCATAACAGTGTGCCTTTTAGCTAAGTATGAAAAGAGCTCGATTTGGATATTCAAAGTGTAGATCTCATTTAGTGTAGTAGTAGCAGACTAGCAGTGTGTATGCCAATTGGTTTTTGGGTTTTTTTCCCCTTCTTTTTTCTTTTTAATTTTTAAGAATTTCCACCGACATAAAACAATTTTTAATTTTAATTCTGGGGGGGACATAAGTAGTAGAAGTGGTGGAATTATAAAATGCCCATGATCGATTGCTCATCTAATGGGTACTAAAACTAATTTTAAAATATTATAATTGTTTGATGATGGGAGTGAATTTTTTTTCTTTTTAATTTGTCAACTTGGTCTGAGGAATGAAGACTGGTGATCGTACAGTTCTAGATTTTTACCCGGGTTTCTTTTTTACTGGTTACGTATGTGAAACAAGTCGACCGGTGTTTCCCACTTCAAAATGATTTACTGTCTACTTTTAGTGGTGAAAACTGTGAAATCTTTTTCTTGATTTCTTCTCTTTTCCGTTTTTTATTCATTTTCTTTTTGGTTCAAGTATAATCAAATTGAGTCTACCCGGAGTACTGCATTACTTGAGCAAAAAACTTGGACTTAGAATTGACCTCGCCGAACTCTTGAATGTTGAGTTTGAGGTTAATTTTGTTTTGCATTACTTGAGTTCGAGTTCGAGCTCAAGTTCGTACTTATCAAATCTAATTGACTTTATTTTGAGTTTAATTGAGTTTAATCAAGCTTAGAAAATATAAATTTATATTATCTATATAATTTTAAACATGGTACAAAATGAACATTTCATACTAATAAATAAAAAAATGCAAACAAAAACATATATATATGCAACTCGATTAAGATCGACGAATTTTCAATTTTCATATATTAAGACCGAGCTCGACTTATCAAATAGTGTGAACTACAAACTCTGCTTGGATTGTAAATTATTTGAGATATTTTTACTATAGTACTTTTTTGTGATGTGATGTATATGAGATAAAAAGGTAATTGAAAAGATAAAAAGGTGTGTTGAAAATTGTAATGATGATGTAAGCAAATAAATTTTGACAAATAATCCTCTATCCAAACAAACCTAAATCACTTGCATCAAAAACACGTTTTCTATCTTTTTATAGTCATAACCACCATTTTATCTCATACATATTATATCACGACAAAATATTATGTTATAATACTAAATAAATTTTTTTCCAAATAATCTCCTGTTCTCCACTGAACCGATTCATTTATGGATTTCTAATAAGCAAAACCAGCTGCACTTAGAAAAAGAGATAAAATCATCTAATGGGCTTTATGCCATCCAATGTAGGTAGAAGTGCAAACGAGTCGAGTTTAATCGAATAACTCGCAAGGTTGCTCGGTTAAAATTGGAGTTCAAACTCGTGTAATATTTGACAAAAAAAAAAAAGTTTAGTAACCAAATAGTTATTATAGACCCTAATATGCTTTTCCAATTTATGTTAAATCCTTGATGATCCTGAAATTGTATGTTTAGAGACTAATAATCTGAATTTTTCTATCAGGTGATTCAATAACTAAGGGAGACCTGTATACCCCAAATTAGACTCAAATCCTTTTGAATACCAAAACCTTTATCGAGTAGCCCATAGTTGACGTTAGAAATGCCCCTTGTATCAGTTGTATGGCAAGGACATGTTTTAGAACCCAAAACTGGTCTCTTGTAGTTGGGGTTAATCGCATTTACCTCTCCTAAGATTGTCCAAATTATAGAACAGACCTTCTATATTGTCTTAATGATAATTGAACCTTTTCACTAGCTAATCATATTCGAAGATCCCCTCCCATTAGTTAATTATTGTTAACTATTACTTAAATTGAAGTAAGTAAATTAACTTGTTTTGTTGAAACTATTAATCATTAGACCTTTTCCTTTGCCATTCTTTTTTCGCCCTATTTTTTTTTTCACATCCGCCCTATATGTTATAGCCAATGTAACAAAAACCCCGATTATGGGGCCTTTTGCTCAATCACCACTGCTGCATAGCTGGTATGAATGGTAACAGTTTTATTCTAGAAAACTTGATGGTATCCGAATTCTTGGTTGCATTACATGCCTATCAAATGCAATGTTTCTATGCAAAAGATTTGCACTTTATATTCATGATTTTTTTTTAAACCAGTATAAAATTTCACTTAGTTCTTCCTGTTTAATGATCAGTACTATATCTAGTTCTAAAGGACAGTCGATAGATGTAAAGAAAATGTAGGTTGGAGAATGATGTAGCGCTTGAAGTGCGAGCTATAAAGCACATTAAGGAAAATATGAGGGCTAAAGAGGGTTTTCTTAACTTTTTCACTCTATTTTTTTTTCACTTTTAGGTACCAAGCACTTGTCTTCCATTTTAGTTTAACTTTGTAATTCAAATGATAACTTGGGGAGGGGGGGGGAGGTTGATAAATATTTGGCTATCTAAAGGCTTAGATTGCAATTTGGCCAGCTACAATTAGGTTACACAGCAAGAGGCCAACTTTCCAACTTTTTTAGTGTCAATATCGGTCTTGTTCTAGTTGCTTTAGATTTTACAAAAATTTGATTATCAAAACTGATTATGACGAATAATTAGATCAACAAAAGCTGTTCTTTGCATGATTACAGATTTTAGCTAAAAGCTCTATAATTAGAATACAAGAGTAATCGAGAACATTACAAAAACTCACGAATCCCATCATAACTTACGAGGGAGTTAGTGTGACTTGGATAAATTCAGTGACAAACTTGTAATTGGACAAATAATGGGAGATAAATGAAATTGACCCTATAACTAGTCTTGGCCTTTAGCCTCGCGCGAAGCTACTATTTCTGTGTGACTGAACAAGCATGTCCAACCAACGTAAATGCTTCAAAGTTTTACAAAGTCTGTGAGATACAATTACGTGCATTATCCGATTGAAAAATAGTCACAAGTCCACGACGCTATCACTAGAGTCAACGGTGAATCCAAATTGATAACAACTTCCTTTTTTGGTTGCTTTTATAAAGGTAGCTGTGTTACTGTTACTGTTCATTACATGAGAAATTAGGACAATTTGTTCAACTATTATCCAACATATATATATATATATATATTTTAAAGGAAACTCTAATTCTATTTATGAAACCTTCATATGCTTCAATTTGATCATTAAGGATTATTAGATGCGCAATGACTCCAGCAGAACTCTGACGACTTGCAAGCACTAAATGAACTATTCTTATAGTTCATGATAATTGTTACGGGAAAACCTTCGAACTTAATACAGACCTATGAACCACACGGGTGCCATTTGGTAAAAAGGGATCGGAACGAGGAATTGAAATAATTATAATTCTTATTGTTTGGATTATAAGTTTTGGATTTAGCATAGTGGAGTGAATCATTAAAATCTAGAGATTTTCAATTCCTAACAAATTGAAGGGTTTTGGTGGATTCTCAAATTTGTTTCAATTTAACTCGAGGACATCAAAAAGGAAAAGAAAACATATTTGTTTTTACCGCTTTATCAGTCCAACCTCTATGGTAGCATCTTACAATCAAATTTTATTTTTCATCTTTTATCTTTCATCCTATTTTTCAGAGCAGATTTCATTATCATATTTTTCTCTTTTTCTTCTCGCTTTACTCTCTCCTTCAATCCTCCATGGCAGCAGCCCCCGCCTCATATATTTTTTTATCTCATTTCTTGTCAATATTTCTTTCATTTTCCCTTTTATTCTCTTTTCACTATCTTCCTCTTTCCTCTAATACTCCATGGCAGTCCCTCCTCTTCATCTAGTTATCTCTCCTCTATTTTTTTTCCCCTCATCGTGCAAACCTTTCTCTCATCTTTTGTCAGTTGCTCTCCCATGCTCTACAGATTGTAAGGTTGATCGGTGATAGCCAGTCAGTGGTTCAAGAGATTTTGGTAAAGCATGAAGGGTTGGAAAGAAGCAAGAAATGGGAAAGAAGGAAAAAAAAAAGAAAATAAAAATAAGCTAATTTCAAAACCTTATATACCAAATACTAGTGATTGTAATGATACTCTAAATCAAAACCCATATTAAAATTAAAATTTTGGACGTGATTCCAGTTGCAATTCCAATTCCTAAACTTAGACCAAAGGTCCCTTTGGTAATTTTTCATCTTCTCCAATTTCAGTTATATTTTAAAAAACTTGTAATTGGATAAATATAGAAAGAGACAATTATTTCCTCGTACAATCATTGATCTCAATAGTTTCAAATTGATCTTCCCTCTAACTATCTTCACATTTTAACTCCTTTTTTTAATTAATATATAAAAGGTAATAGCTTGCACAGCCTTTAGCGGACTTGTCGATTGAGCTCTAATTGATCATATTTTTTTTTTAATCTTAG
The DNA here is from genome assembly GCF_036785885.1 of Coffea arabica. Classification (NCBI taxonomy): domain Eukaryota; kingdom Viridiplantae; phylum Streptophyta; class Magnoliopsida; order Gentianales; family Rubiaceae; genus Coffea; species Coffea arabica. Next base: position 44,362,226 of record NC_092325.1, on the reverse strand, counting down.
ATGGCACAACAATACCATATTTTTAGGTCACAAACTTGATCGTGGAAGTTGGTGAGATTAAAAGAGAATATGAAATGCATTATTGTTGTTGTGAGTGAGGAATAAAAGCCTCACACTCTAGAGATTATACACTCAAAATATAGGCAAGGGACTAATCATTATTGTTCCCTTCTGACGATGGTAAGGCCTGCTCTAACATTTGCAACAAATGGCAGCAAAAAGGATCCCAAATCCAACCAAAACTTTTCAAGTGAAACTTCACATTATTGTATACCGGCATGCTGCCAAAGCCTCTCAAAGTCATTGACCAAAAAGTATTTAGCACCTTCTTTTATCACTTCAATACCTCTGCCATCTGCACACACTCACACACCAAAAAATAAAAATAAAAGAAGATCCAAACAGGAAAAAAAGAAAAATAAAAAGAAAAAATAGAGAGTGATGCACAGATATCTTGACTTGACTAACAATCCTGACCGTCAATCCGATGTACTTTTACTGGTGATACGTCCCCGAAACCACCGACGGGTTCGTTGAAAACCTCAGACGGTTTCATAACGAGTAATCAGCGCTTTCCGAAACACTCTCACGCTCTCTTTTATCAAGTCACCGAACACGGCTCCATCACAAACGTTGACGTATTCACGTGCGACTCACGCTCTTCTATTGAGAACAAGGAGAATCTGATAGAAAGATCCCTGTAGACATTTTCGTAAATATCCTCAAATTTCAGTCGCAAGACATTCACGATTGCACCAGTTTTCTTGCCCCCATAACCTATAACCTAAAAGAAAACGAACTTGCTAAAGTCTCAAGGATTGAGAGAAACACACCCTCTCTCACTTTAAAACTTCCAAATAAAAAAAGGAGGAAGGAAAAGATAAAAAAAAAAAAGGGAGAGAGAAGTTACTTCTCAGAGCTATTAATCGTTCATTTAATCATATTTTCTCCGAAAGAAGGTATGTTTAAGACCCTTTAATTTTTTTTTTAAAGTTCATATAACATGTTTTTAGTTGAAAGCTGTTAATCCATGCATGTTTTTTCCCCCTTGGAGGACACACATTTTTTGGTCCAGATATTAATGTGAATTCAAATTTGTTATTGTAGTGGGATTTATTTATGGTTTGAGATGAGAGATTGAATTATTGATGGGGAAAGGGAGGCCAAGGGCTGTAGAAAAGGTTGTTTTGGGGCCAAGTACTTGTGTTTTATCCAGCGGTTCATTGAATGTCCCAGCAGGGCCAGTGTATTATCCAACTGAGGATGAATTTAGGGACCCTTTAGAGTTTATTGCTAAGATCAGGCCCGAGGCTGAGCAATATGGGATTTGTAAGATCGTTCCGCCTAAGTGTTGGAAACCTCCTTTTGGTTTGGATTTAGATTCATTTACATTCCCCACAAAAACACAAGAAATTCACAAGTTACAGGCGCGATGTTCCTCATGTGATCCAAAGACTTTTAAGTTGGAATACAATAGGTTTTTGGAGGAGCATTGCAGTAGGAAAGCAAAAAAAAGGGTTGTCTTTGAAGGTGGTGATTTGGATTTGTGTAAATTGTTTAATGCTGTTAAAAGATTTGGAGGGTATGACAAGGTTGTGAAGAATAAAAAATGGGGGGAGGTTTTCAGGTTTGTGCGCCCTAATGGGAAGATCACAGACTGCGCCAAGCATGTGTTGAGTCAATTGTATTTGGAGCATTTATGTGAGTATGAAGAGTATTATTGCAATATTAATAAAGGAAAAGAGAAGACTTGTAAAAGAGGATTGCAAGGGGGTAGAAAAAGAGGTCGGGAAATTGAGGTTTCGAGTTTTAAGCGAATGCGGAAGAATAGTGAGGGTGAGAAAGTTGAAGTTCGCAAGCAAGAAAAGGAAGAGTTTGATCAAATATGTGAGCAATGTAGAAGTGGGTTGCATGGGGAAGTAATGCTTTTGTGTGATAGGTGTAATAAGGGTTGGCACATATATTGCTTATCTCCACCTCTGAAGCAAGTGCCTTTGGGTAATTGGTACTGCTTGGAGTGCTTGAATTCTGAAAAGGAGAGCTTTGGATTTGTTCCTGGTAAAGAGTTTTCCCTGGAAGCTTTTAGGCGTGTGGCTGAGCGAGCGAAGAAGAAATGGTTTGGATCAACACCTACGTCACGGGTACAATTGGAGAAGAAGTTTTGGGAGATTGTAGAGGGATCAGTTGGTGAGGTGGAAGTAATGTATGGCAGTGACTTGGATACTTCCGTATACGGGAGTGGATTTCCACGTGTAGCTGACCAAAGACCATCATCAGTTGAGGCTGAAGTGTGGGACGAGTACTGTGCTAGCCCATGGAATCTTAATAACTTACCGAAGCTACCTGGTTCAATGCTTCAAGCAGTGCATCATGGAATTGCTGGGGTCATGGTACCCTGGCTGTATATTGGGATGCTATTCTCGTCATTCTGCTGGCATTTTGAGGACCACTGCTTTTACTCGATGAATTATCTTCACTGGTACACATCCTTCTAATTTTGGGCACCATTCTCGTCTTGCGTAAATTTAGATGTTTATTGGCTTGTATGTAAGTTTAGATGATTATTGGGTTGTAGCACTGGCTGATTACTTTGTGACGTAAATGCAGAACTTTTTAAAAAATTTCTGCTACTCATGTTATATCTGTATTGAGATGGGGGAAATTTTCTGTTAAATCATTCCATTTAGCTGGATTTTGGACTCTGAAATCCAGTGCAAGCAAGATATACCTTTGCTTTCAAGCTTCTGCAAATGCAAAACTTTTTAAAAAATTTCTGCTACTCATGTTATGTCTGTGTTGAGATGAGGTAAAATTTGTTAAATCATTCCATTTAGCTGCGTGTGGACTCTGAAATCTGGATGCAAGCAAGATATACCTTTGCTTTCAAGCTTTTGAAAATCTTTCGTGTTACTTTTTTTTTTTGGTTCCTCAACTATTTTGTTCTTTTGAAAGATCACAGCCTTCAATGACAAATTGCAATCTTAACTTAAATGACCGCGTCATCTTCCTGCAATGTAGCTGTGGTTTTTATGCAAAAAAGTTGGATTTTACATTCAAATTTTGTGAACTCCTGTTTCTTTTTTACTCTTTTTTATGAGTTTGTGTCCTTTCATGTAGAGCTGTATTTAAACTGAGCCTGGGTGAACTTTCAATGTTTAAATGAATTTTGCTTGAATATCTTTCATTCTCAAATCTTGTGAGCCCCTTTTTCTGAAGAGATTAGTTGTTTGAATTAGATCTTAGTTGCTTGCGAGGAGTAACAAGCCTTGTTTGACCTTGATAAGCTTGATCTTAAGTTTGTGGATTAAATTCGTACTCACTGCTGCTCATTTTGTTTAGGGGAGAGCCAAAATGTTGGTACAGTGTCCCTGGCAGTGAAGCCTGTGCTTTTGAAAAGGTACTTTAATGGATACATTCTTTTTGATTTTGCTGCTTCTCTGAAGTTAGATTAGTTTTATGTGTTTAGAATTAGAAAATTGTAGCTCCTGTTAGACAACGCTCAGTGCCATTCTTGTTTTGCTGCAATGGATTTTGGACATGACACTAGAGTCATTTGCTCTTCTTCTCTGCGTTGTTAGCTCTCTTTCATACTTACTAGTGGTTCCTTGAAAGTCATGTTTTCAATGGGTGAAATTAACATGCATAAAAATCATGTAAAATATTGATTGTTGTAGATAGATGGATGATTGCTACTGCTCCGCAAAGTATTTCGGCTCTCAGTGTCTAGGACCTCAGCCTGCGTTTATGCCTCTTCTTCCTAAAAGCAGGACTGAGAAGTTGGTGAAATCCTATATGTCTTGAATTATAGATGTCATAAGTACTTATGGGCTTGTAAATGCATCTTTCACTAATGTTATAATGGGTTGCAGACTGAGTTATTTCCTCTACGTTTATCAACTTTCTATGGGATTAGATGTGTGATTTTTCTGGTTGTTGGATCTAAATATCTGTTCCTATTCCAAGCTCTGATTTATCTAAGCATTTTAGAGCTTGCTTTACTTTTTCTGGTAACTTGTCTTCAGTTGCTATGCTCAAGTGCATTTGTGATTTTTAAGGTTATGCTGCTTACTTTTTGAATTATGTAACTTGGTTCCCACTCTCACCCTGCAAGGAGAAAAAAAACGAAAATAAGGCGATCACGTACTTTTAATTGAATTTTTTAATGAATCAGAATGTGGATAAGAAAGTGTTTGGCTGTAAGGAATTATGCTTTTGGTGCTTTACCTTGGTTTTTCTATCCCTCAAATGTGTGTTACAAAGTTTTCATTGGTACTTGAATTAGCAGTTCTTTTTACTTTTGGCTTTTTATTCCTTTTTGTCAAGTGCATGCTTGTAGAAGTAATTTTCATCTTTCTGTAGGTGATGAAAAACAGTCTTCCTGATCTGTTTGATGCACAACCAGATTTGTTGTTCCAGCTTGTAACCATGCTGAATCCTAGTGTCTTGCAAGAAAGTGGTGTTCCTGTTTACAGTGTGCTTCAGGTGATGTTCTACATTGTCAACACAGTTATGCATTGCATATTCTGTTACCGTGATGGATGGATTTGAGATGCATGGTACTCTGAACTCTTTTAAAGGTTTACGTCTTTCAGTTATACATCTTGAGAGGCTGGAAGCTAAAATTTAGAGTTTGAAGAGTAAAAGTAAACAAAAAATGTAATTTGCTCTTGTTAAGATAATTCTGTAATGTTCATGTATATTAAAAGTTGTGATTTAATGTAATTGTACTTGCGGAAATACAGGATATTCTCAAGATAATTCTGTATTGCTCATGTATGCTAAAATTGTGATTTGTTGCTATTATGCATGTGGAAACACAGGATAAAAACTCTTTCCTTTTCCCATTTTTGCTTCTTTTACAGCCAAGCAAAGGTCCTTGTTGCTAGAGCTTGGCGAAGTCCCTTTCCAGAACACAAAATGTGGAATTTGTTATATTGGAGTTGAGCAATTCAAATATGCAGGATTGCCATCCCCAACATATAATTCATAAAAGAAAGACTATGCATGATTTGTTCTTTTGTCTTTGAAATTAATCAATAAATAATTGAAATCTTGATGAAGTCTTTCATCTCTCTCTCTCTTTTGGAACATGCCCTTATTGTCATAACCTTCACTTTGCTTGCAAAGTAATAACTCATTATAGTGCTGTAAATGGTGTAAGTGGTATTCCGCTTCTTCTGTTGAAGGTATATTTGAAATACTAATTTTTGTAATTGCTTTTCTTTAGGAGCCTGGAAACTTTATCATTACCTTCCCTAGATCTTATCATGGAGGCTTCAACCTGGGTAAGCAGAAATGTGGTTAACTTTTGATTCAATGGAGGTCTCGGTCATCTAGTTGCATGATTGTAGATGACCTCATTGGTTAATTTTTGATTAACTTTGAATGAACAGGACTAAATTGTGCTGAGGCAGTCAACTTTGCTCCTGCTGACTGGCTGCCTTATGGAGGTTGTGGGGCAGAACTATACAAACTTTATCGCAAACCTGCTGTATTATCCCATGAGGAACTCCTATGTGTGGTAGCAAAGGTCCACTTCTTCTCCTTTTTTCCGGCCCCCTCCATTAGGCACATTAGTTTATGGTCTTAACTTAGAAGGTGGAGAATTAAACTCCAAGCATGCAGTTTGATCCATGAAGTCATCTTTAGATTGTCTTACTTTATAGTATTTAGAAAGCCTTTAGTTGTGAGAATGTGATATTTCCCTTGTTTCATTTGTTTTGAGCTTTTAGGTGGTTATTGTTTTTAAATGAGTCATTCTATGGTGAAGAGGCTTATATAAAGTTCTAACTCGGGCTTTATTAGCAGCTAAATTTTGTTTTTGCAGTTAATTCTGTGTAACTTGATTCATAAGAACTTTCAACTGATAGTTGGAAGAAATATACCTAAAAGTTGATGAGCATCTTTTTTGCTATTTAGTTTCCTAAGATTCTTTTTTTATTTTGCCATTTAGGGTCTGTTTGATAACATAAAAAAGTGCTGAAACTGAACTTTTTCAGACATTCAGACATTTTGAGTATTTGATAAATGAAAATGCATCTATTGAACTTGTTAAGCAGTACTGAACTTGTGTGTATTTTTTTCAGCACAAGAATCCTAGCTGAATGCTTAATTCTGATAAGAATCAATAAAATTACTTCCACTAACTTATCTTATCTACCAAATCTATCATTGTTTGTTGATTCTGTTCAAAATTCTTATTTAATTAAACAACTTGATATTCTCTATCTAGCAATTTTCTATTTCTCTTTTCTCCCTTTTTAATGATTTTCACATCTTCTCTATACTCATCATATAATATATTTCATCTTTTATATTAATTTGATTTAAAAATAAATATTGTCAATTTCATAGCTAATAATTTTAAACTAATTAAATCATAGGTTCTATTTCTGTTTTGGATGAAAAGATATAAGGACAAAATTGTTAAATTTAACTTATTAAGCATTCAGTTATAAATGTTTATCAAATAGTATAAATAGGTTTAGCATTAAAATTCAGGCATTCATATATTTCTTTTCAGTGCTTAAAATTTAGCAAATTAATTGTTTCAGTATTCAGATTTTAGAATTCAGATTCAGTTTTATCAAACGGAACCTTAGTTTCATTTTTGTAGGGCCTTATGTGTGGTCATTCCCCCAATTGGCGTGGTCTCTTTTTAACTCTGGAAGAGCTGGCACATGGGATTGAATAGAAGAAACATCTGCTATGCATGCTTATTTATTGTTCTCCATTAGTATCCACATGAGCTAATTTTGTTTCTGAAAATGTCATTTTGATAAATTATGCCTTTGTTTAGAAATAAGTTCATACTCAGTAATTTAGTGATATAAAGAATGAAGTTGATGGTTGGCATATTCTCTGGAACATTCTGTGATATTGGTGAGTGGTTCATAGCTTCGGTATCCACTGTTACTTGTGACAAATTTAACTTGCCAAACAAAAACTGTATTCCTTGCTTCTAGTCTTTTGTTTTATTGAGCTACTCATGTGAATAGATCTGTAATCTTCATCATTCTGGCTTTCACTTGTTCGTCGTTTGTTTTTCTGTCCTTGTTCCATGCTATTTTGGTTTTATAGTTGGAATCCATCTTTCTTGCAGAGCAACTTTGATAGCAGAGCATCAGTCTGCTTGAGAAAGGAATTGATAAGGGTATATGAGAATGAGAAGGTCTGGAGGGAGCAGCTTTGGAAAAATGGGATTCTTCGTTCTTCTACCATGTCACCTCGTAAGCGTCCTGAACATGTTGGTAGCGAAGAGGTATCTCTGTAACTTGTATCTTGTTCATGGAGCTTTAATAAGCTGCAGTATTATGGTTTGAGGAACATCATTTCTGATCAGTATGACATAATGCTTGAAGGATCCAACATGCATCATATGTCAACAATTTCTATATCTTTCTGCTGTTGTTTGCCGCTGTAGACCATCAGCTTTTGTTTGTGTAGAGGTAAGGAATCTTGAAAGACTCATGCATTAATTATTTACCCATTTTCATTTGTTGTTTTTTATTACAAGTTTTTAAATTGCCCTCCATCAATGAAAAACTAAGATTTTTACATCAAGCTTCTGCAACATAAAGGTTTGGGCTGTATATCTGTGTAGTCTTTTTCTGTCAGTTAACAGATTTTTGTAAGACTCTTAGGCCCTCAGCCCAAGTTAGCTGCTTGGAAAGATATAGGTATCATTGTTGTTTGTTTGTGCAATACAAACTCTGAGGTTCGCTACTATTGCAGTTATGGTTCAATATCGTGCCCATGTTCAGATTTTTATTTTATTGCTTTTATCTTCTACCCTTTGACTTTATACTGCTTTTGTCATCCAATTATTTCATTTCCAAAATTGAAGGATATTATGGCTTGTAAATTATACACTTCAAGTCATTTTCAACCTTTTGGATGTATGTTCTCCTTGAATTGGCTTGGTTAACAACATGCTAGAACTTTCAGTTATCCACCATCCCAATAGTTGCTTATTGTTTCTTTCATATGATGCAGCACTGGGAACATCTTTGTGAATGTAAGGCTAGCAAGCACCGTCTCCTTTATCGTCATACTTTGGCAGATTTGAAGGCTCTGGTGCTTATGACTGATAAACTCAGTTCTGGGGATCAAGACAGAAGCTTGCAAGGGCAACTTTCTTCTTCTAATGAGTCAGTTGCTTTATCAAAGAAGGTTTGGAATGCATTTTCTTTTACTTTTCATGAGTAAAAGACAATGAAGTTCTTGTTTTTTCCTTTCTTTTCTTTGGCATAACAATCTGTTAGGTTTATTGGCATTGTTTTCTAGCTGAAATGACTTCATCCCTTGTAGATTAAAGGGGGATGTATCACACACGTTCAACTTGCTGAAAGATGGCTGTCAAAGTCCTGCAAGATTCTTCAGAGACCATACTCTGCTGATTCTTATGCCAGTGCAATAAAAGAAGCCGAACAATTCCTTTGGGCTGGTTCTGAAATGGACCCTGTGAGTTTCAATTTTCAAACCTACACTTTGTGCTAATTCAAAAACTCATTTCTGTACTCAAGAAATTATATATTCCTTGTGGTATAGGTCCGAGACACAGTAAAGAACTTGATTGAAGCTCAGAACTGGGCACAAGATGTAAGAGATAGCCTTTCTAAATTGGAATCCTGGTCACATGATTGCCATCAAGGTACAGGGAGGGTACAGATGGATCATGTTAACAAGTTGCTGTCTGTAGATCCTGTGCCGTGCAAATTGCCTTGCCATCTTAAACTTAAGGTTCAACTCGATGACCACCACCCTCGCCCACGCGTGCGCGCGTGGCAGGTCTCCATTTATGATCTCTATCTCCCTTTTATCATTTTTCGCCATTTTGTGTGTAGGAGTACCAACAAGAAGCTGCAAAGCTGATTGAAGAAATTGATCGTGCTCTCCCTATGTGTGGAAAAGTTTCTGTAAGTATGCTCTTCGAAATTAATGCCTCCACTTTTGGTTGTTAAATTGTGCTTATGACAACATATATTTGGTGGGCGGTACTACTGCAGCTTTGATGACTCTATTGCTTGGCTGGTTTTCCTTTGCTTTATTTCAAGTTGTAATCTGTTTCATTTCATTTAATTTTCTCTTTCACCCAGTTGATGTTTGCTAATGCCCACCTCAGATAGCTGATTGGGAGATTTTATATTCCAAGACCTGTGTCTCACCTATGTACGTGAAGGAAAGTGAGAAATTATTCCAGAGGATGTCTTCGGTAAAGGTACTTCCTCTAATTATTTCTAGGTTATGCTGTCACGTTATATTAGAGAGACTTTCTCAAGATGGGTGGGAATTCCTTATATTAGGATATTTATGTATTTTATTGCATATTGATTGACCAGATGATGTGGTATCTTTGGCAAGCTTTCTTCCTCTTTATATGCATTCCTGTCATGGTTTATATGGTCTATCTGTTTCATTTGGATTCTTATCTTTTGCTACCATTGAGGCTCTTCAGGTTTGGGTTGAAAGTGTCAGAAAATGCTTCAATGAGAAATTGCCAGGTGCAGTTAACGCAGATATCCTCTATGAGTTGCAGGCTCAGGTGATTTTGGTAGATTTTTTAATTTGCTGCTTTATTGCTTTTATGTTTGGGTGTTTAAGTTTCTGTTTCTCTGTATCAGATGTTGGAGCTTAAAGTCCAACTTCCTGAAAGTGAAATACTTTTGGATTTGATAACCCAAGTAGAATCTTGTCGATCTCGGTGTAATGAGATTTTAAAAGATTCTATAAGCCTGAAGGTCAGGACTTCATAGATACTGTTTATTCTTCACACAGAGGTGTTCTGCACTGAAATTTAATGGATGCTGGAATTGATTTTTGTACAGGAACTTCAGCTGCTTATTGAAGGATATGATGATTTTACTTTTGACATCCCAGAACTAACACTTCTTAGATGTTACCATCATGATGCTATGTCATGGAAGTCTCGTGCGAATCAAGTTTTGGCGAACATTGATTGCCGAGAGGATCAGGAAAATGTTGTTGATGAATTAACATCCATTCAAAGGGATGGGGTGTCATTAAAAGTTCGAGGTATTTTCCCTGCATATGGCTTTGACTTTTTCTCATTTCTCTGGATTTTGGTGCTTACTATTTTTAATTTACCCTTATAAAAACAAATGTAGTTGAAGAGCTGCCTCTTGTTGACATTGAGCTGAAAAAGGCCTGTTGCAGGGTGAACGGTTTGAAGGTAGCTCTCCATATGCCATTCTTTGTGTGTGTGTGTGTGTGTGTGTGTGGAATATCCGTTGGTTCATTAGTTCCTCATGTGTTGTGTGTTTAATCCTGCATTCAGCAATTTAACCTCATTTATATTCCCCATTTTAGGGGAAAACAAATTTTTAGGTTATGATTTCTGATTGTTGACCTGCCCATTTTATGCACTCTACTCAGCATTTTTTTTTCTCAATTTGCAGTTCCTGGCATTTTTATTTGAGCTTTACTTGTTTCTTTCTTTTAGTTTATTAATTCACTGAAAGTATGTAAAATTTTGTATAGGCACTTCAATCTAAAGTGCAAATGAATTTGCTTGAGGAATTGATGGAGGAAGCAACTATGTATGTTCCTTATATTCCTTAGAAACTTGGAAGACTTTATATGTTATTTCATTTGCATGCTAATTTTGTAAATCTCATATCCAACATATGTCAGGCTACAGATTGAAAAAGAGAAGCCATTTGTTGATATTTCTGCGGTGCTTGTAGTTGCTAAGCATTGGGAAGAAAAAGCAAAAGATGTTCTTAATCAGGAGGCTGGGATGTCTGAATTTGAGGATATTTTAAGGTTTTATTTCTTGGTATACTATTCTATTCAGTTGTTTTTTACTCTTTTATTTTCATTTTTAATTTTTTGACTTGGTAATTTAGGATTTCTGAAGATATACGTGTTATTCTCCCTTCACTTGATGATGTTAAGGATGCCATGTCAATGACAAAGACCTGGTTGAGCAAATCCAAGCCATTTTTGTTTTCTGATTCATCTGTTTCACATGCCTCAAGTTCTTTGCTCCAACTTGATACCCTAAAGGTTTTTTTTTTTTTTAATATCTTCTCTTCTTCTTTTGGGTGTCTAGACATTGGATGCTTTCTGATGCTCCATAAAATTTTCCAGGAGTTGGTTTCAGATTCAAAGTTTCTGAAGATATCTCTCAAAGAACGAGAAATGCTTCAAACAATTCTAAAACAATGCATGGAGTGGGAACAAAATGCCTATTCCTTGCTGAATGTTGCAGTTTCTCTGTTGAATACTGATGTTATGCCTTGTGGAATTTCTGGTAGTCTGGTTTCAAAAATTGAAAGTCAATTGTTGTTATTGAAATCCATCACTCAAGCTGGTCTATGTCTTAAATTCGAGTTTGCTGCTATGCCAAAACTGCAAGATGCATGTTCTACGCTTCAATGGTGCTCTAAAGCTCTTTCTTTCTGGAATGTTATTCCCACGCTTCAGGTTTGTGATACTTTAAATGTTAATGGAGAAAAAAAATTTGTGCATGTTAATAGTATATTTTTTTTAGCTGGAGCCAAGTGGTGGCTGCTAAAGTGTGGGTTGAGTCTGGGTTTTTGCTCAAACCTTCAAAAAGGTTGGATTTTGGATATTCATATCTTTAAAAGCAGCAAAGTTGGTCATATTTTTTCTGTTTTAGATTGATGAATTATGTCATGGTTGATGGTGATGATGCATATTTTCCTTTTTGGTTATTCCCCATCTTTTAACATGGATGACTTGCCTATATCTAAGATTTCAAGAATTGTGATTACTATTTAGGTTATAACATGTCTTTTTTGTCCACAAGATTGCATTTATGATTTTATTGTTCACATGTTCTTATGGCCAATGCATTAAGGTTATACATCTCTAAATTTTGTTATAGGAAGCTGAGGCATGTTTGGAGGATTCCCACCATCTACCTGTGACATTTGCATCCTGTGCTTTACGGACCTCACTATTTAGTGGAATAGATTGGCTTAGGAAAGCCTTGGAAATTCTCCCTCCATGTAGCAGTAGACAGATCAAGTTGAGTGATGCTGTGGAAGTTCTTGAGCTGTCTGAGGTATATGACGTGCTTGTTTATTTCTCTACCTCGTTTAGAAACAATTTCCATCGCATCTGGGCTCATTTAACGGGAATTAAGAAGGGGGTGTGCAGTATTCTCCTAGGGGTTTGTAGAAGCTTGTATTCATAGATCTGTCCCCTATATATTTATGGCAAACATTTTCTAGTTGCACCTCAGGTATCATGCTAGGTTCGGATGTTACCTCTGTGTTTTCTGCATTTCTGGGTAATCAATTCATGCGTGTTTCTGTATGTACCCTGTATAATCTGATGTGTCAAATTGCAGAAAACTGTTGTCTCGTTCCCTTTGATGATTGGTCATATTCAGAAAGCTGTTGAGAAACACAAGTGAGTTTCTTTTATGTTCATACTCCTTTGACAGTGTATTAGCTATATGTAATTAGAAAAGCTATAGTCTAGATGCTTTATTTTGTTAGTGTACTTATTTTGTGCCGAGGTTAAAGCTTATATTTTATGAATTCTGAATAGAAGCATGAAACTATAATTTAGATGAGAATAATAGTTTTCCACCAGCTGGATTTCTTAAATTCTTTGATCTCTGTGATATAATCAATTGCACTATTGTTGCTTGCGATAGTTCAATGTGCATGTAGTATAATTCCTGTTGAGGTAGTTTGGTGAATGAAAAGATGGTGAAGAGACCCGAAAAAGAAAGCCTTGTGAACATAGAATTTATTTCAGGAAATTAGACCCTGCTCTCAAAAAAGAGTTTCTGCTACTAGTACTTCGCTGAAGAATTACCCTGGGGAAGCTCTATAAAGGTGTCTTATCAATATCACCTTAACAGTTGAGACCACATTTTATCTTTTCCTGCCCCCGGGATAGAAAGATACTTCTGTGAGCCCAACAAGAAAGCCTTTTATGATTTTCCTGCCCCTTGGGATTCTCCTTTGTTTCTTTCATGGAAATTTTGGAGATGTTTGCTCAAAACTAGTGGGCTTCACGGAGGTTTGTTTATCTGATTGAAGGTCACCCTGCAATTGTCTAACTAATGCCTAAACTACATTTATACTTCCACTTTCTTATAAAAACAGTGCTTTGACAGATATGCAGCGGTACTCTGCAGTTTAGGATTACTCCCCCATTTTCAGCAACCAGAGAACCTCCCCCATCTTTGTCTTTCTTTTAAATTTGTCATCTCTGTGTGTCTTCAGCTTGATTCTTTATTTTGAGCATTCTTTGCTTTCCTAGTTAACTGCTTTGTTGTTTGTCACTTTCCATTCCGATCAAAAAGTTCGAAAGGGAAAAAGTGAAAGAAAGAGAAGAAGAACTTGGTCTCTGAATTTATTGAATATTTGAAACTTTAAAACCTTTTTAAGCATTTACAATTGCACCATTTGGCCTTGCACTAGTTTAGATATTGTAGAGTCAATGATATGTTAAGGCCAGCATCATCTAAATTCTTTTCCTTGCAAACCTGTAGAAACAAACTTAAACATAATGAGGAGGATTTTTTTTTTAATGTTCAACAAATTTTTTTCTTAAACAAGTAGGAATTGAAGAAGATAAGTTATAGCATAATTTAAACTCAAAGTATGTTAAGCAAAAAAGTTACCGCATAATTTAAGCTCAATTTTTTGTTAAGAAAAAACCTGTTTGATTATCTGCCTTCAGTGAAGAAAAATGAAGAGAGAAGCAGCCCCGTCTAATCTGAGGGCGTGATTCTGTCATTTGAATTCTTTCTTAGTTTTTCTGTTGGTTTTTGTCAATCTGTTTATGCTTTAATGAGAACTCGGCTGTTTGTAGCTTGTGGCTGGAGCGAGTACATTTGTTTTTCAACCAGGACTGCAGTGATAGATCATGGTTGTCATTGCTGCATTTAAAGGTAAAAAGACTGTTTCTTGATTAATTCAACTTCCAGAAATACCTATCCCTCATCATTCGCAAAAAAATACATAAATGAATTTTTTTTTTAAAAGTCATGTATTCTATTATTTTGGTTTATCTTATTCTGCTGGGGCGGAGTCTATCCTTGCAGTCACAAACTTCTTGGATTTTCCCATGCAGTACCCTGCTTCTGTAACATCATCTGTCTGACCTGGTTATGCTTGTTTTGTTTTCAATGTTATGTGATACTAAAGGCATTAAAGTAATGAACCTTATTCTCTGCTTAGCTTTCAGAAATCTAGTGCATTTGCAAGGTATGCTTATATGAGCATGTACATGTAGTCTTCCAAACTTTGGAAGTTGGCATGACCTTGTCATGGTAACCTGCTGTTCCCTCTAAGCTTGCATTGTAGTTGAACTTGAATTTTGGCCATTTACCCTCTCAGGTGGTACCCAGAGTTTGCAGTGTTGGATTTTAGCATAGCTTTTTATCTCATGGTGGTTAATCACTGATTATCTAATGGATGCATGTTTAGGAAGTTGGAAGCACCAACGCATTTAATTGCCCAGAACTGGACATGGTCTTGGCTGAAGTGCAAAAGGTAGAGCAGTGGAAGCAGCATTGCAGGAACGTTGCTGGGGCTTCTGCTGGCGATGCAAATTTGTTGACTTCAAGTCTTTTAGAGGTTTACTTAATTCATGCTTTGTCATACTTCTCTGGTCACGTTTAATAATTTACTGACCTATGCTTTCATTTCTAACTGTTTGTGGATTCTCTTAAACATTTTGCAGATAAAGAAAAGTCTTGATAGATCATTCTACATCTACAACAAGTTTAACTCCTGCAAAACAACAGCTTTATGCATCTGTTGTTCCCAAAATTCTGATGATCAGAAGCTTGTTAATTGCTATATTTGCAACGATTGGTTAGTTTCCCGGTTGCTTAGTGATGACTGAACATTCCTGCTTCACTTTGGAAAAAGAGCTGTTTGGGGATATTTTTTCATGATCTTTCTTGGGGATTTGGTTTCTACTCTAATATTGATATAATTTGCTTTCTTCTGGGGACCAGGGAGGAAGGGCACCATTAGAAATAAATAAGGAATATCTTTATGAGTTATCTAGGTCTAAAAACTTCTGATTTCAGCTTGTCCCTTGGCTATTGTATACAGTTTTCACCTACAGTGCAGTGGGTCATCACTTGAAGATGCAAAAAGTGATACAACATATGTTTGCCCTTACTGCATGTTTGTGAGAAGTGGAAAAATCTCTAGGAGCAGATGTGGCATTCTGGTACGAATAATGTTCTGTCAAAGCACGTTTGTTCATGCAGTGCTAAGTCCTTTCTGAGTGTTTTTTTTTTTTTTTGATTGTGCAGAGATTTGGGCGGAAATGTCCTGATTTGAATAAGCTCATTGAGCTTTTATCAGATGCTGAGGGTCTTTGTTTATGGTAATTTCTCTTAACGTGTTTTATTTTTGTGTGTATCGATTTTCATCTAGATGTCATAATTTTTGTGAAATTTGATAAACTGTTTTCCTGAGCTTCTTCCATATTCTAGAGGTAGCACTTAGTATTTCCTGTTTCTGAGATAATCTACTCTGCAAACAGAGAGCTTTATTGTATAACGTACTTTTTTGGCTAGCCTTTTTCCCTATTTCAGGTCTCCTGTTGTTTTATGAAGTTATTTTATATCTTTGAAACACTTTTCATTCTTAGTCAAGGTCAGTTTTATTTACACGATAAAGGCAATAATCTGAACTTAGTCAGTGACAATGCTATGCTATTGACAGGATTGAAGAAAGAAGTGTACTTGACCAAATTGTGAAGAAAGCTCTTGAATGCAGGGCTTGCTTAAGGGAAATAGTAGATTATGCATTATCTTATCAAGACAGAGATCTCAGTGGTTTCTCTGATAAACTTGTGGTCGCGTTGAAGGTTCTCATCATTTCATCTTATACTGTCAACTTCTCAACTTAATTTGCTTAGACATCTGTTAGTGGGTGTCCCATGTATTTGATAGCATCCACTTTTTCAGTTCTTCTTTTGATCATGGTCATGGTAAATACAAGGTATCCTTGCCTTGTATTCTTTTGTGTATTTCTGATTGGAGCAGTTTCCATCTTTCATAGGCATTAGATAGTGCTGGCATTTGTGATGGTGAGGGCAACAGCAAATTTGAGCTTGTATTAGCAAGAAATTCATGGAAGGTTAGAGCACAGAAATTATTAAATGGTCCACAAAAGCCCTCATTGCAACAAGTCCAGAGGCACTTGAAAGAGGTATAACCCTTTAATTGTTTCATGAGATCTGTAATGTAACTTTTAGCATTTGTGTACTCTCTCTCTTTGTGCGCTGATGAACTGAATGATTATTTATGTGTTCTCTGGTATATGGGCTGTTTTTAGTTGTGCATGATTACGTAAAAATGGGGATACAATTTCCTGAGATTTTCATGAGCATGATCAGAATATCAACTCTCGTGGTAAGCATGGATTAAATAGATATCATGCAATTGGGTTGGACAAAATTTCAGGAATACCAAGGTCCTAATACTTGACTAGAATATTTGAAGACTATTATGACCTCTTTGGATTGGAGCTTATCAACTTTGCTGAAAGTTATTCATATAGCATGTTTTTTGCAACTTTACTGAAGATGACAATGATTTTGTATTGACATATTATAAACCTTGGTTTTGTGCAAATACAAAATTATTGCCCTACTTTAGCACAAACATGGAATTATGGCTAGAATGCCATTCATGATCATAGGCGTATAAGTGATGACATTTTATGTTTTTTTTTCCAGGGTCTGGCTATAAACGTTCCTCCAGAAGATTACTTTACAAGGAGACTAACAGAAGTGAAGCATATTGGCCTGCAATGGGCTGATACAGCCAAGAAGGTCTGGCATATTGCTGTAGTATCATATTATAGGATGGTTTTACTTTTTATTGTGCAATTGCTGATTGTCTTCCTGTCAATAGGTCTCGATGGATGGTGGAGCACTGGGACTTGATAAAGTTTTTGATCTAATTGCCCAGGGTGAAGATCTACCATTGGTCTGTGAAAAGGAACTTAAGGTAACAAGAAACAAGTGTTTGAGAGCACGTAGGCACCTCTTTTTCTTTTGAGCGGTCGCATCCTCTATTTTGTATTGCTCTTACACTCTTTGTGCTCGGTTCATGCAGTTACTGAGGGATCGAAGCATGCTTTATTGTATTTGCCGAAGACCGTATGATCAACGAGCAATGATTGCCTGTGATAATTGTGATGAATGGTATCACTTTGATTGCATCAAATTATCCTCGCCACCAAAGACTTACATGTGTCCAGCATGTGATTCACATGCCGGAGAAGATGCGTGTTCGTCGACGCCGATGACTCAGGAGAGGCAAGTCCCTAGTGCTCTTAATACATCCCATTTATTGGAGGGAGCTTTTGGAGTGTTTTCTTTATATGTGCAATTTGTTGCTCTGGGATGTTACAGGCAAAAAGCTGTCATTATTCCTTGATGAATAAATGAAAGACGATTGATTCTTTAGTTTTGTCATCGTGATGTTTGTCATCACTGATGCTGATAATCTATGTTGATTCTATTTCTTGGATGATTCAGCAGATCTACCAGTGGCAGAGTGGAAGAGCCCCAGACGCCTTCTCCAAGTC
Source organism: Coffea arabica (assembly GCF_036785885.1). NCBI lineage: Eukaryota > Viridiplantae > Streptophyta > Magnoliopsida > Gentianales > Rubiaceae > Coffea > Coffea arabica. The sequence goes on along the minus strand of NC_092325.1, from coordinate 44,344,656 downwards.
GCACAGAGTTTAGAAAGAAGTCAGGAAGCACCAAATCCAGTAGAAAAAGTCATGTGCCAGTAATAAAGGATGCCTCGAGGCATGCAAGTGGTATCGAAAGATTGCTGTGGAGAAATCGAAAGCCTTTCAGAAGACTGGCACGAAAACGTGCAGAGCTCAAGAGCCTCTCTCCATTCATTTATGTACGAAATAGCTGATATTGTTGATAGACATCAATTTCATTCAATTGATTCTTACACGACCCCTCCTCCTCCTTGTTTTTTTTTATCTACTTCGTAGTCTTTAGATAACCCAGAATAGAAAATAAAATAGAGGGCCATTTTTTACGCTTCCTTTTTTTGAACAATGACTTATTAGGACATTCCATGTCAAGTTAGCTATAATGTTGAGGACACAAAAATCAAAACTCAAATTTTCTATGCTAGTTTAGACTTCGTTTGGAGTTGCGAATACTTCTTATAGAGCTACTTCTACCAAAACTGTTTTTCATCATACATAATTGTTTTTAAGCTATCAAAAACTGGTAAGTTATGGCCTGGGAAATACATAGTTGTCAAACACTTTAGAAATACTTTGTGTTTAAATGTGTTTTTTTTTTTTGGGTAAACGCCCGCAATCCCAAATGGACCTATATGTAACGTGGTATGCATTAATGTTGATAGTGCACTTTCTTCGTTTGATTTTACATTTTCAATCATCATTGAAAATACTTAGTGGTTGAAACCCCTATACGTAATAAGTAGTTACAAGAATTCAATACATAAATGAATATGGTCGATCTTTTTTACAATGCATATATATATATTAGTGAGTTTAGATATATACTGCATAGTCATAATTTGCATTTGAATTTGAAGTTCTGCACGTATTTCATATATTTATACTTGCAGGTGCATATTCTATTATAACAGGCAAGGTCAAACCAAATGAATCGATTTTTTTCCTTTGAGCGGTATACCAATCAAACTACTCAATCAAGTAATTCAATCCTGGTCGAAAACCAAAAATAAACCCGAAGACAAATCGGACTTTTTATAGATAAATAAATAAAGGAAAAATAAAAATAAGAGGAAATTAGCCGTATTGGACCTATTGGGCCCTTAGCAGCCCAAACATGGTTCTAGCGAATGAGCCAGTTGAAATGCCCCATTGGGCACTTCATCCCCATGGATCCACTCTTGCAATCAGCCTAGTGTCGGTCGCCTTCAATCTCATAGTCATAGAGGCCTACTAGAAATTATTTCTTTTGTTTTTTTTTTCCAGCTGTTTTAAGAAACGATTTTCAACTAGTGCATCCTCCCTCTCCAGAAAACTGGTCGTATAATTTCAGGCTCTGGGCTGCATTTTCCATATGAAGGTAAATCTCTCCCGCTTCTTTTCCGAACACTACGATTTACGTACATGTACACAAGTGAAGAGATAGAGAGAGAGAGAGAGAGAGTCCCAACTCCCGAAGCCCTTATAAAACAAGTATGCTAGTGGACCAAGTGTTTGTGAAAATGTCTATCTGAAGTTGCTCGGTTGTTTTTCTTTTTTCTGATTACTGCTCAGAATAGTTTTAGCTACTACTTTACTTTTCTTGAATTAACTCATTAATCTACCCTTTTACTTTAGAAGGTGTTTTCTAAAGTTGCACTATGGAATTTGATGCATTACAGGGATGAAGTACATGAAGCCCGCGAACTTGTTTCAAGAACTGATAAAGACAAATTCACGGAACAGAAGCCGGTTACTTGGTTTAGATGTCGGTGATAAATATGTGGGTTTAGCTGTTTCTGATGTAAATAACAAAATCGCATCACCTCTCAGGTAATATTTGCCTATCTAGGAGCTTAAGAATTGCGGTCTTCCATGATTATAATGAATGCGTCGGAGGACCCGAGAACATTTTTAAAGTAATGTAGAGTAGTTCACTATGATTTTACAATGCATGGGATGAACATGGTTGACGTCTGGTTGCAGTGTTCTGCTACGGAAGAAAAGTAACATTGACTTGATGGCCAGTGATTTTGAACTTCTGGTTAGTATTAACTTTTTATTGTTCTTTTTGTTTATTTAACTAACTCATCTGCACTGAGCAAGACAGTGGGTAGAGTTTATTTTTGGATCTTTTGACTTAAAGATGATTATTTTGGATTATTTTTCCAATTGGGTATTGGGTTGTTAGAGTAATTTTATTAAGCTTCTATTGTTAGAGGTGCCTCACTGAATTTAACTGAAGAAACTATTCATCACTATCTTCTCGAATGAAAGCATCCTTAAGCTAGCACCTATGGCAAGTTGCTTTTACTGCTGAGATGCTGCTTTAAACTGTGGATGGAGTGAGTTGTATTAGTCCTATGATCATTAAAAATAACTTGTATCACTGATGGAAAAGTTGTGCTTTTGACGGTAAATTGTTCAATTAAGATCACAGTCCTAAGATTTGGCATGACTATTTTGTTTCAGATGTTTTAATTTTATGATTTATTGTTTTCAGAGCTGTTTGAATTTGTTGATATGAATATTCTTCGGGGGAATACACCTATTTTACTTTAAGATGTTTCATGGAATAAACATAAAGAACTAATGATATTGCCTTTTTGCCTTCTGCACTTTTGTTTCCTTCTGAATTTTTTGAAGGTACCAATATGAATTGCATACTTTGTGAACCAAAAGATTCAATCCTTCAGTTTCTATCTTTCACATTTACATGGATTATGATGCCACTCTTGCTTCTAATTGCATAGTGGATTTTTATAACCTGAATATCTAGATTATTTTGATGAAATTTAGATTCATTTCTTATATGCTTTCTCTGTCTGCAGATCTCTCAACTTTCCCTGACAGGCTTTGTAATTGGCTATCCTTTTGATAGACAACAGAGGAACAGCGCAGATGTGTGTTTTCCTCTTATTCTTCTTCTTCTTTTTCTTCCAGTGAACTATATCTTATTCAGTGAAATATAAAGATATGGATTCTCTCTTCACAAGTATAATGGCTCGTCTTCCCCTGATTCATTATTGTTCTCTCCTGCAGGCTGTGCAAGTGAAGCTTTTTATTGATGATCTTTGTAAAACAGGGAAACTTGAAGGTGTAAGGTATACTTTCTGGGATGAGTGTTTTACTTCAAAGGTGGGTGCTTCTAACCGCTGATATTGAAGAAGTAATTTTATGATACTGAATGGCCTTTATCAAGGGAAGCAGTTGATAGCATGAAATGGTTCCTAATCATTAGATGTTTGCAACCTCCTTGTTGGTACTTAAAATTGCAATGCAAATCTTCATTCTGGATATAGTCATGCTTAGATTGTATTACCAGATTGAAGGAATCTATCAGATCTGGAATTGCAAAACTGTGAAATGTGTTTCATCTTGATATTACTGATTTGATAGTCTTCTTTCTTCTTTTGTAGATAGTTAGCCTCATCTTTTCTAGCCCTTTCATCTAATGGTGGCATTAGCAAATAATAATAATGTGAATGGTTTCGTTGCAGAATGTGGAATTTCTGTTGAAGCCACTGAATTTGCACCCTGTTCATTATAAGACAATAATGGACAAATTTGCTGCTGTTGGAATCCTACAGGTCACAATAATCTTCCCATTGTACTGAAGTTTTGATTATATAAACTGCAGAGTATGACTGAGTTTGGTAGATTAGCCTGTGTAAGAGGTAAGAAGCAATTTCTGGTCAGATAACTCTGCAGTGTTACCATTTTGATTATTGTGCCAAGGAAGCCTAGGTCTAGAGGCTAAGGTTGAGGCCTTAGGAATCAGAGTCCTGAGTTCAAATTCCTGTTCGCACTCCCTGCTTCTTAAATTCCACTCCTCCCCTGCGTTAAAGGAAAAAAGGAAACAAAAAAATACCTTGATCATTGCAGTGTATTGTGTTACCAAGTCTTTTCGTCTTCATGGGAACCTTCCTGAGCTACCAGTTTGATAATTGCAGTGTATTTTAGTTTTATTGCGATATCCTTTAATTGGGTAAAATTAGGAGCATTTCAGATGTTGAATGTTTATATCTAAACCATAATGGTCCTATTTCCCATTAGCTATGAAACAATAGTTATACTTGATTTGTTTGCGATTGAATTAGATGTTTCATTGTTTCATTTTGGGATCTAATTTAAGTGCTTATCTTTGACAGGGGTACTTGGATTTCGTGAATAGAAGTCACACTTCAGAATCGACCAAGTAAGATTTTCTTAAGAGTAGCACTGATTCTTTCGGTGGGAACGCATCATCACACATCTTTTGCAGTAGGCCTTCTGCAACTTGGTCAAGTGTATGTAGCGTAGTACTGAAGAACGGGGCTATCATAGAGTTATTACAGTCTGAATGCTGAGTTTATGAGAAATATCTAGTGCTTCCAATTTGCCGGTGGGGATGGAAGATGCCTCCATATTCGATCTTTTTGCATGGCTTACTGGCGGAGGATACATGAAATATGGTCATTATTACTGGTCTAATCCAGAACTATAATGGACTGCGCTCAAATTAGGACCAGAATTGTAATGGAGTGCTCAAATTGGGACCCTTTTAACTTGGCAAAATAGTGAAATTCTTGATGTAGAAAAACTTTCAAGCTTCGACAAATTTACGTAGATCGGTGTCTAATCAGTGCTAGGGCGTTTAATTGGGCCAAAGGAAATTCGGGGGAGTACATCTCACTTCTAAACCAAAGAAATGCACTACTGTTATAGTACATGTTTTAAATTTTAAGCAAGCATAGATGCCTGAACGCTTGACTAAGATGACCATGTGTCATTTTGTGTTCGGTACGGGCACCCCCGTGACTGGGCCTGGATGGAGATGCTACTGCTCGTACACTACAATAAAGACAGTCTATTAGATATCATCTTTGGAAAGCAGCGGTCAACGGTCATCGGTCAACTGTGCTGCCCATATCCCATCATTTATGATAGTGCAGAGCACAAAATGTCTTCGTGTTACATAAATGTTACACTTGACACTCGACTCTGATTAATGGCCTTAGAGATTTTGTCAATTCTTTTAAAAATTTCACATTAGGATTGTAGGATTAGGATACGGGTCGGGTACTCGCTCTATTGACCGTATGAGTGGATACGGGTCGGGTACTCGCTCTATTCATCATTTGATTGATTCGACTTGTATTTTGCGGGTCAATTATTTTCTGACCTTTATCCGTCCCGTATATCAGCGGGTACCCGATTATAGGGTACTCATTGAGATAAGGTCGGGTCAGCGGGTACCTGTTTCGTCTCATTTATCATTTAATTTTTTTAAAAAATTATTTATATTAATTTAATTTTATATTTTAGACATTCATCTAAAATTTAATAATTTTTTTTCTCAAAAAAGGTTTCTCACTAACTAGAGCTACAAACGAATCGAGCCGCTCGAGTCAAGCTCGAGTCGAGCTCGAGCTCAGAATATTAAGCTCGTTAACTCGCGAGCCGGTTCGCGAGTTTGGGTATATATATATATTTTTTATTTTTATTTTTATTTAATAATAAAATTACGTATAGTATATATATATTTTTTATTTTCATAATAAAATTACGTATATATCCTTAATATTTTATTATTTATTAAGAAAAAATATTATTTTATTTATTTTTTTAAAAATAAAATAAGTATTTTTTATTTTTTTTCGAGCTCGAGCTCGGCTCGACTTGATTCGAGTCGAGCTCAAGCTCGAAATTTGCCGGCTCGTCAAGCTCGAGCTTGATAAAATTTAGTCGAGACTTGACTCGATTAGCTCAAAATTCGACTCGACTCGACTCGTTTGCAGCCCTATCACTAACAAACAAGCATGTGAAGAAAATATAAGATAAAGGTAAAAAATTCAAAATCAATAAAAGTTTGAAATAAGTGATACAATTTTTAATATATATGTTTCACATTAATTAAACTTTTTTTCTATAAAATATAAGATCATGACCTCTACAAATGAATATTGTAAATAAATTATAGTCTCTCATATTTGTAATGCAATTTGTTCAATAAAATTACTTATTTAGTTCTAAATTATTATTTTATAGTGTGTGTATAAAAATAAAAATAAAAAATATATATATGCGGGGCGGATTGGGTACCCGCGAGTTTTTAATTATGTGACCGTAATCCGTCCCGCATCTTAGCGGTATCCGACTCTCTTTTGACCCGATCAAATAATAAAAATCGAATATCCTAATTTTATGAATTTTCGGGTTAACGGATAATTTTGCCCACCCCTGCTGACCCGAACTATTCTCATGTTGTGCTCAACAAAATATGAACTAATAAATTTGACAGAAGAAATGAGCTAGTCTATATATCTATAATACAAAATGAGTACTAAAATTGGGGAAAAAAATGAGTGCTTGACGCAATTTTGAATTGGGAAAATGAATCTTCCCGGTACAATTTCCAAAATGTCGAACTTCTTGCATGTTTGGCAGAGGGATGGATAACGTCTGTTCTCTCCTTCGGCTACCTACTTTTGCAGCTATATTTTATTTAATCAAAAGAGTTTTGACTTCTTTTGCATAACGAATTTGACTAGGATCATCATAATTACTCGTTAGCAAACTAACTGTAAATTTTTTATTCTTTTGTCAATTAAGCGAAATAAATGTATAGTTCATTCGCAATAGCATAGAGAGCTCCTCCAACAACAAGTACAAGAAGAAAAAGCATGACCCCTTTCTTCAGTCAAATCATGGCTGTTCTTAATCAAGATATGCTTATCTCGGACTGCTAGTACAAGTATTCGTCGAATTTTTTTGTTTTGTTTTGTTTTGTGAGAAATCTTCTTGATCTAAACTTGAGCGAGTGTTTATATTTGATTTTACAACTGTTTATGAGATGGGGAATTGAATTGATCATATTTTCTTTTTGGTTTGAAGTGAACTACTGCCCAAATTTCTTGCCATCATCAAATGTTTCAGCCCCTGTTTGTTTTTTTCCTTTCTTTTCAAACTTCTTTTGACTCAACTCTGAACTCTCTCCTCTCTCTCTCTCTCTCTCTCATGGGTGACTCACAAGAAGCGTCCTTCTCTCTCATCAGTCATACTCTGGTCTCTTGTCAATGAATGCTCCATCCCAAGTCCAAAAAGCAGCGCGAAGCAATCCCACAAAAAGAAAGTTCTCATTAAATTCATCAGAAGAAGGAAGAAGGCAGTGGAGAGATTCAAATAAAGAGCAAGAAAAGGATACCCTGTCCCAAGAAATTTCATGTACCAGTACTGTAGCAGTAGTATTCTGATATGGACAAGTTGGTAGTCCTTAGGTGCACCCAACTGTCCTCCAACAGGCCTCCACCCCTCAAAGACCTCAAGTCAGAGAAACACCGTCACTGATCACTAAATCGCCCCCTGAAACCCTTTCCATAAATTATTATTTTATAAAAGTTAAACCATACAATTTTGAATTTTCTTTTTTAAAAAAAAAAAAAAATTAGCCTAGCCTTCTCTTACTTTAATTCAAAAGTTCAGTAGTATTTTCTATTTCATTTCACTTTTGTCTTTACCCTCCCTCCCTCTTTCCCAAAACTCATGCTGCCCATCTCTCTCTCTCTCTCTCATTTCCTCTCCCCCATTTCAAATCTAGGGTTTCTTTTTCTTTTTCCTTTAGTTCTTTATCTATCTGAGCACCCTCTCAAGAACTATCGATTTTGAGCTATCATTTGTGGGGGTCTGTGAAACCATGGGTTTTCAGCATTCTTCTTAATTTAGCTCTGGTTTCCGTGATCTTTAACTAAAGAATTTTGTTTAAGTTTCAATCTTTTTCAGTTTTGCTGCATCTTTTACACTTTTTTGGTGAGTGTTAACTTGAAGATTTCTCTTTCCAAAATTGTCTGCTTTTTTCCCATGATTTCTCCAAAACCCATGTTAAACCCTTGTTCTGATTTTCCTCTAATTTATTAATTTTTTGAAGTTATGGTGTATCTTTTCTCTGTTAAGATTTCGGTTTTGTAGTCAGATTTCTGTAGGGGGGTCGGTTTTAGATTTGGGCTAGGTTTGTTCAAAGAGTGGATTTTTGTTTTGCAAGTGTGGATTTTATTGCAAAGTAGGTTAAAAAAAGGAGTCCTTTTGGGGTTAAATTTCGTTGAGTAAATGCATGGATGGAAGAGAAGGAATGGCTTCATATTACCTCAATAGAGGTGGTGGGGTTGGTGGGTCTAATTCAGGGTCTGGTGTAGGAGTTGGTGTTGTTGGGGGCGGTGGGGGTGGGGGCTCAATGACCCCAACAGGGGTGCCCGCACCTCCTGGTTATAAGACCCTTACAAACCCTAACATTTCAGTGCAGTCAAATGTAGGGGGTGGTGGTGCTCCTATGGGCTCCGCATTCCAAGTAGAGAACCCTTCACCCAGTTATGCTCATGGCATTACTATGTCCATGGCTTCTACTGTTACACCTGTTGAAACTGTGAAGAAGAAGAGAGGGAGGCCTAGAAAGTATGGCCCTGATGGGGCTGGGGCTAATATGGCTTTAGGATTGTCTCCCCTCTCTTCTACGCCATCCCCGGGATCAATCACGCCTGGGGGCTCGAAAAAAAGTCGGGGGCGGCCGCCGGGTAGTGGATGGAAACAGCGATTGGCTCCACTTGGTAAGTTTTTGTTTTCTTGATTAATTCGTGTTGTATTTATATGCATTGTTTTATTTTAGCCTAAATGAGACTTAAGACTATTATTAGTTGGTTAATTGAGTACTGTACTTCAAAATAGGATCTTCAGGTTGCTCTTGCTTTATTTCTGAAACTGCTTTTCTACTGGGGATTTTTGCGTGAGTCCTAGGTGGGAAGTTTAGTTTTTGTTCTCCGATTTTTAATCAAAGTATGAGTCTTTTATGGAGTTTTCCCTTTTCAAATTCTTACAATGTCTTTGATAAATGCGTATATGTCTGCTTTGTAGTTTGACTTTAGTGAAACTAAAATTACATTGATGGAAATTCTGCTACTTAGTTCGGTAGTAGATGCAACTGAAATTGTAGTTTTCATGGTCAAAATTGAACTTAAGATCCTATAGATCAGCCTCTTGCATTGCTTTTCTAGTAATTGTATGTTCAGATTAAGAGACATTGATAAATTATTGTGATTTTATAGTATGGCACCCTTTTCTTGAGCTCATGGTTTTTGTTTTTATTTTTGGTGGCAGGTGATTGGATGAATAGTACTGCTGGACTAGCTTTCACACCGCATGTCATTCATGTAGGAGTTGGAGAGGTATTGAATATGCATTGGTTCGCTCCAATATGCATTATATGTTGCCTATCCTGATCTAGAGTGTTTCTAGATCAAAGTGATTAAAAGGAAGAGGATGGTGCCTGTATGAATATGAGCTAGTTATAGAGATCTATATGTTTTGTTTTATTCCATTTTTTTGGGTGTGGAAATCTAATTGAGCTGAATGTTGTCTTGTATATCTATAAAATTCTTGTTTAAGCATGCAACTCTTGCTGATAGAACATGCTTCACTACAATTGTTGTGATGCAATCTTGTTGTCAAAGCCACAAATTGTGTACCATTCATGCTAAGTGGATGGATTATTGGTGTTGATAAAAATTTCTTTAGTATATGTCTTTAATTTGAGTTGCATGCGTCAGTAACAACTGTGGGTAATGTGACTGCAGGATATTGCTGCAAAGATATTATCATTTGCACAACAGAGGCCAAGGGCTTTGTGCATTTTGTCAGCTAATGGTTCGGTATCTGCTGTAACACTCCGGCAGCCAACAACCTCTGGTGGCACTGTAACATATGAGGTCAAACTCAGGCTTTTTTGGTGCCTTATACTCAAATTTAGAAGCATTTTTGTACCTTATCTTTATAATTTGTAAAAGTTTTTGCCCATGGGCTAGTGATCTTTGACAGAGATGTTCAACTTTCGAATTATACAGGCAATATACAACATACACATGAAGATTTTGGTGAAGTCTGCTGTGATGGTTTATGATTTATCATCATATTTATTGGCATGCATTTGAATTTTTTGCCTTTTTTATTTTAAAAATGGTCTACATTGAAATGAACCCTTTTTGTAGTTATAATAAAATATTTTATCATTTGCACTATAATATGTTTGCCATGCTATTAACATGGAATCATGTTGTTCCCCATCCTAAGTTGTTTCATTCAAATGCAGCAGTTTCTGTGGAAAGATTGACGTTTTGGGGGTGGACCATCTTTACTTCAGAAGGATTGTGGAAATTGAGTTCATTTAGATGCCAAGTATTTAACTTTTTTGATTCTACATGCTCAATCTGATCCCAGTTCGTCTAGCCTCACTGCTCTATCACGGGGATAGAATCTTTATCTTATTTGTGTCTTCTTCTTGGTGTTGTCATTATTAATAATTATTTGTGTCTTCTCGAGGTCTTTTGACCTTATTTTTCATCCAGTAGATGCTGTCAGCTGCATGATTAAATGGAGAAGAGTGAACCCTTTTTATGTTGAGCTGGCTTAATTTTATTTTTCATCTGTTAGATGCTGTCAGCTACATAAATAAATGGAGTAGAATGAATCCTTTTTCTGTTGCTGCTTCTTTTTTCATTGTATTTTACGTTAGACGTAGAACTACATGCCTTTTGTTTCAGACCCTGGGATAAAAACCAGTGATGGCTATTGAGATTCTTTCTAGAAGCACCTTCCAATGTTAATTTCGTAGTACTGTTACTCAATGTCAATAGCTACAAACAAACAATGCACATTCATTCTGTCAAGTGTCCTCAAGCTTGAGCTTGTTTTGCAAAACAAATTTCATATGTATTGCCTTTTATCTGTTGACTATTTTCTTGTAGGGTCTGAAAGATTTTTTTCACATGCTAATTTTGGTGGTGGAAAGGGGCTTACAATTCATTTGGTGTTTGTGGGGTGAGGGAAGTGGAAAGCAAGAAAGGTTTTTTTATGATTTATACCCTGATATAAGTCTGCATTTTTTAGAAGTCAAAAGGATTTGGGTCCTACAAAATGTCAGTCCTACCTTGAACATGGGCTTTTTGTGGTACTTATCTGGGTAGTAACCAAACAGCATGCCCATGAGTTTTTTTTTCTATGCAAAGCAGGTATAAAGAACTTGGTGGTCACTTGTGAATACAAGGATGTAGCTTTTTATTGTCTCAAGTTTTTGTTTGGTCAAACTTTTTGGCAATTCCTGAATAGTTAATTAGTAAATGTTGTTTTCTATTGGATAGCTTTTATATCTAAGCTGAATAGATTGTGTAAAGCTATTTGTGTGGAATATATCCTGTATGTGCACACTCTGGGTCCGTGTTTTTCTATCATGCTGCATCAAGTTGTATGCTCTCTACACAGAGTTAAGATGTCCTACATAAACAGTTGGCTTTAGAGGACTTGGTTACTAACAGTTGGCTTTAGTGGACTTGATTACTACCAGACACCGGATTTTATGCTTGATTTGTTTCGGATGTTGTGTAATGTTTTGTTGGTTGGTGTGTTGTTTTCTGTTACCCTTAATATGTGCCTTATTGTTTGCATTTTCCTTGTGTACAAATGCTTATTTACCCCCCAAAAGAAATCATGTTGTTCCATGGACTTGCTTAAATTTCTATGCATATCAAGTAGTGTAATTTTGTGCTTTGTCTTATGCACAAAACTTTGTTTGGATGACGTAATTATAATGCTCCCTGCCTTGTTTTTTTGGGGACAACGTCAAGTTTTCTAGGTTATGGCCGTGCTAGCAGGTCTATAATTGTTTTTTAATGGTTAAAGTGTCAGGTGTCATATAATTTTATAAATCTTTGCTGTTGGCAACAGTGATGATTTTTCTTCTCTGAGAATTTGTGTCTGTTGCAAACCAATGACATCTATTTTATTTAATTTTTCAGGGCCGTTTTGAGATATTATGCTTGTCTGGTTCCTATTTGCTTGCTGAAAGTGGTGGCCCTCGTAATAGGACTGGTGGTCTTAGCATATCTGTATGTAGTCCTGATGGGCATGTCATTGGCGGTGCAATAGGGGGTAGGCTTATAGCCTCAAGCCCAGCTCAGGTACTTTCTCGGCTTAGTACCTTCTTTTTGGCAGCTTCTGTTACCTAAATTTTTATGTTGATGGGGATCTTGTTGGTAAGTCGAGTGGGTGGGTACTGTTATGAATCTGGAGGCATCAACGTGTGTTTCCTACCTTTTCTCCTCGTGTTTTGGCTGCCCCGTGGAGGTTGAGGAAGGATGATATCATGGGGGGAGATAAAGAGTGTTCTAATCACTTGGTGTTTGTTTTCGAGGTTATGAACATTTTCATTTAAGTTGGTTTTTGGATGTTGTATAGGTCGTGGTCTGCAGTTTTGTATATGGTGGTACCAAGGGAAAGAGCAAATCAGAAGCTAGTGATAAAGATGACAAGAGCATAGTACCCAAGTCTGAAGACAAGTCATCAGCACTGGGTAGTGGTGCTCCTGGTCAGGATCCTACAGGAAACTCTGGAGCAGGTGGTTGGCCTCCTGTTTCCCGGCCAGACTTGAGGAATCCCCAGACAGAGATTGACCTGACGCGCGGATGATACAATTGCTGCAATCAACACATGGCAATTTTTGTATATATGTGTTGTTGTTGTAAATGAAACGGGGAGAGAGAGAGAGAGAGGGACTCTTTGACTTATGGTGCGACCACCAGTAGGCAATGATGGTTTGTGCTAACATAGCCTCTTGTAACAAAGCTGCCCCCCCTTCTTAGTGTTTTTTTAGTAGTGAATAGGTGGTCATGGTTGGCGCTGGTAGAGCGCATATTATGGCTGCTTGTAGCGGTGGTTAAATATGATGGTCTTCGGCATAAAACTTTGGGAGCTCTCTCAACAAATTGATTGGAGTACCAATTTGGGTCTACATTACTGTTGTAATTGGATTTCTTGAGATGCAGAACTCAAATCAAATTGCGGGTTAACTGAATTTTTTGGGGCTAAGAAGAAGTATCCTCTCCTGAGCTTTTTGGCTTCAGTTTTCTGTTTTTCTCTTCTTTTTTGGCCTTGCACGCTGTTCTTGTTTTGAAGATGGGAAGAACGGAACAAATCAGTTCGAAGACATTTTTCTTTCAAATGGAACGTTGTACGGAGCTAGGAGCTGCGGCCAATATTTGGATGGAAACACAGGCCTTTCGAGTAGCGTGGGGAATGCGGTCTGTCACAAGCTTCTCAATCAAGTACAATTGGGTTGGGTTGGACCGCCCAGTTTTGGGCTTAAATTTGGCACGTTGTGCGCGATGCCGATGATTTCATGAATTGACCAAATTACCCTTCCAACGCACGCACGCAATATAAAATTTCACAAAAAAAAAAAAAAAAAAAACAAGATGGAAGTAAAGAACAAGATCGAGATTAGGAAAAAAAAAACCCTGCCTTCTAAGCTATCGGTAAAACATTTGCTGTTTGAAGTGGTCACATAGAGGGCAAAAGACAATCCTCCGTGTTTTGGCAACAGCAATGTAATTGAACTGCATTTTCATGTCGACATGCTACATAGTGGGCAACTAAGTATCAGGGTTCATTGTGATTTGATTTGATTGGTTCTAGCTTGGAGCAATCATCAGTTCTCGTCGATTACCTTGGAAATCTTCGAGAATCCAGACATGGTAGCTGCCAAATTAACATCTTAGTAGTGTGGACGCCCAAAGGGACAAGTGACAACACACTCTTTTAATTCCAAAGTATCTCATGTAAACGCCTAAGGACCCATAGAAAAGAGTCATAGAAAGAAAGGGTGCACAATGTCGCAAAGATTTATGCAAAAGCGTCTTATTTCAGCCCCTATTTGTTGATCTTGTTGGAGGCATTCAGTACTTAGTGTGCTATATATACTCCACGACCTCAGACATCAGAACCTAAAGAAAAAAAGAGAGAACTGAAAACATGAGAAAACAAGTCCAATTTAGTTCGATCTGCCTCTTGGTTTTGCTCTCAATCATTGCTTTGGCTTGTACGATTTTGATGGTGGAAGCCAAACCGTGCACGCCAAGCGGCAAAATCAGAGGAAAACAAGCACCAAGAGACCAGTGTGATCCTCATACTGATGATTGCTGTCAGGCAGGCAGAGTTTACAAAACCTACGAGTGTTCGCCTCCTGTTTCTAAACGCACAAAGGCAATTCTGACTATAAATGATTTTCAGAAGGGTGGAGATGGTGGTGGAACTTCTGCGTGTGACAATAAGTTCCATTCCAACAACACACCAGTGGTGGCTCTATCCACAGGATGGTTCAATGGCCTGAAAAGGTGCCATAAGTACATTACCATCTTCGGTAATGGAAGAAGTGCCAGAGCCATGGTGGTTGATGAGTGTGACTCAACGAAGGGTTGCGACTCCGATCATGGTTTCCAGCCACCATGTCAAAATAACATTGTTGATGCCTCTGAAGCAGTTTGGAAAGCCTTGAAAGTCCCCAAGAAAGACTGGGGATCGATGGAAGTTTTCTGGGCTGATGATTAGATGCTGCAGTGACGAAACATTTTTTCTGTTTCTCCTTTTTGTTCTCTACTTGTCATCCTCTCTCTCGTGTTTTCTGGGGGGTAGCCGGGTAGGGGTTGGGACTTGGGAGGGAGGTTCCAATGCTTGGACACAATAAAGCAGCTCATCCAGAATAACTGGATGGTTGATCTCCAACTTTTTGCAAGATTTCAATTTACTCCTCACAAGGTCATAATCATGACTTAACAATAAAACGTCACGAATTGATGCAGCTATATAGTGCTTTTGAGTTGGTTTCAACTTAATAAAACTGTTATAAGTTTTGCTTTCCTTGTTAAGTGAAAATGTTTGACGAAGCGAGATGATAATCTCATAACAGCAGAAAATATAGAATCTCGGGTTTCAGATCATGATCTTATTAAAATAGTCACAGCAGAAAGTACAGAAAACAAATAAATTACATGAAGTTTACTTCATGATGTCATCTTCAATCATGTTAGCCGGTAGATAGGAGAGCAAAATGTGCCAAACGCAAGATCCGATCAGAATTCCAGACTAACTAACATCACGAAGCCCCCGTATCTTGTGGCATCTAAGAAACTCCCAAGAGCTTCTTTATATCTCGCTGCAATTAAAACAAAATCACAAGTTCAGTTTCTATGCATCGTTCATAAAAGCTGATGACATCATTGGAGACCTTTAACATATGTGCATTTTGAAGTCCGGATGACACAGAAATTGAACTCAATAACACCAGGAAATCAGCAGGAGGGATTACCTCAATGGTAAGAGGAGAAGTTGTAGGGTAGTAGCGATCAACTGCCTGTCCATTCTTATCAACCAGGAATTTTGCAAAGTTCCACTGAATGTTATCTCCTATTAGCCCCCACTTTCCTTTCTTCAGAAACTTATAAATTGGAGCAGAATTTTCGCCGTTCACTTCAATCTATTATAAGAATATGCAATGAATACGAATCTCAAAACTGAAATGGTTTATATAAATGCTTTGCAGAGCAATGTGATGCCAAGTGACACAGTTGCTTCTACGTCATTTTTTTTTTTTTTTTTTTTTGGGAAGTACATGATTTCACTATTCACTAAATGATTTGGCAAAACAGCAACAGAATTGGAGCTTAATATGAAAGCAGGCTAAAGTTTAGTCAATTTTATTTACTTTGTCAAAGATGGGGAATTCTGACTTGAAACGGGTGCAGACAAAATCTACGATCTCATCATTACTTCCTGGTTCTTGCTGACCAAACTGATTGCAGGGAAATCCCAGAATCTCCAGTCCTAGATTGAAAGCATAATTGGAGGTACAAAAATTAACATCTAATTTCTAAAATTAAAAAAAATCCTGTCGCCTAAATAGAAATAACAAAGTCAGCGCTGAGTGAAGCAACAACATCTGTGTACTTCAGTCAATGATATCAGAAATTAAGAACATCAGATAGAAGTCAATCAGTACATAGAGATTGTATGCCACATTTGCAAATTTCTATTTCTGCTTTTAATTATGCAATAGACAAGCACTCATAAACAACTACATATAATTGAAACACATACCTTGATCCTTATACTTCTGATACAGTTCATTCAGTTCTGTATAATTTGAGTTGGTAAACCCACTGAGGCCAAAAAAAAAAAAAAAAATCATTTGGAGGAAGTGCATTTGTAATGATATTCCTAGGTTTGCAAAATGATCCTAGAACAAAATGACAGTTACGTTTGTTATTACTTTCTTACTAGTCAGTCTTAAAGCTGTATACAAGTATTCTTATGCACAACTAGTTTACCATGAGAAAAATTGCATAAGAGAAACAAATTGACATTCTGGTCTGAAAAAATGTGTGCAGTTTTAAGTAGACTACCATTTCGAAGCAACATTGACAATTAGCAGAACTTTTCCCGCATAGATGCTGAGATCCACATCATTTCCCTTAGCATCCTGCAATCAATCAAAGATGAAAAATCTCAATAGACCTGTTTGAGTGAGGTAAACAACTAAGAAAAATGTGCAACTGGGATTTAAGACTTTATGTGCTCCATATTAGCATGAGAATAATTAAGACAACGGGCATACAAAAGCAAGACACTTTTTTTTTTTGTCAGCAACAATACATTTGTATAACCTACTCTATCCTAATCTAGGGGGAGGGGGAGCCTAAGGAGGCTATGGTAGGGAGCTAGTGGGTATACATACCCAACTAGACCAAGGGAGTGCTCTGGCACAACCCTTAAATTTTTTTCGCTGCAGGTGAGGTTTGAACCCTCGTCTACAGCCCAAGGAGGGACTTAAGCCCTCCCGGGTGGCCATGGGCCATTGACCCAATGGTTTATAAAAGCAAGATACTGCCTGCATCCAATTCTCGAAGGAAAATGTTTTGGTTTGAAGTACCATAGAACTACAAAAGCCGTCTTTGTCATTTAGCCATGAACCATATCCTCCGCCAGACCATAAACCGCCAGCTTAATTCATCCTATTTTATGTTCATTTCTTTGTCTAACGACTACCGTTACACCTCTGTAAACTAGCTTCCTCAGCTATTGCACTACAGTACGGGGCTTCTTAAGAATGAACGCTGATTTTTTAAAGAAAGTGCTTAAAACCAAATGAAATGAATCAGAGTAAAACCTGAACGGTCTCGCTCAAAGTTGATAACTTTCCACAAAGTCTTGACATGGAATAATATTCATAAACAATAACCCATTAAAGATTAGGAATCAAAGTTCTTAATAATATACTACTGTGTTCTTAATTTACAAAAGCAAGTGCTGGAAACCAAATGGAATCAATCAGAATAAAAACTAAACGGGCTTGCTCAAAGTTGATGGCTTCTCTCCAAAATCTTGACAAGTAATAATACTCGTAAATCTTCATAACCCATTTAATATTAGTCATCCCTGAAGCTATCAAACCACATACATACAAGTAGTACAGTTACTTCAATTCCAAACACACATGGATCTTCCGCAAGTGTAGGCTACAAACATGCAAAACAAGAAGGTAAAGAAATAACCTTAACAGTGAAGTCATAGACAGATTGAGGGGCTTTCTCAGATAGGGATGCCATTATCCGATGGGATGATAGTTGTTCAGCAGAAAAATTGCAGACGGCCCAGAGGACTGAGATGCAGACGGTGAACGTTTTCCGGATGCAGGTAGGTAATATATCATTAAGACAACGGAGTCAACTGATCGACCAACTGCGGGACCCTCGCTCCACTGGAATTTGGACAGGGACACCTATTCATTTTGGATAACTTTTTGGAGTATTCCGTAAGCTCGCTTTTTGCAAAACATTCTGGAATATTCAGTAAGCTCGCTTTCAAGTTTTTTGTTTTTGAAGTTTTTAAACTTTTTTTTTTTTGTCACATAGATGCCATTCTAAAAGATGCCATAGCATTTTCTTCCAACTTGTAAGAAACAATCCAAATGAAGGGGCATCTTTATTTGAACTCAAATAGTTTTATAATGGTGGTAAAATTTAAAAGGAGTAAACAAGCGGTTGATTGATGCTTCTGATCCTCGTCCCCTTAACAAGCCCCTCAATGAGAATCCACACCGAGGATCGGAAGCTGTTTCCTTCTTTCCTTTTGTTCTTTCGGGTAAAAAGTCCTGTTCATTTCTTCACCACTTGTCTATATGCAGACTCGATATGTCATTGTTGATTATGAGTCGGTTTTCGCTTTGATGGTTGAGGAAGCAATTACACATGGCACCAGAACGTGGCTGATTACGTTCAGCTTCTTAGGTTGTTAAATTACTTAGTTTCTTGCTTTGATGTATTACCTTGATAATGAATCCAAAAGTTAAGATATAAAATGGGCAACACGGATCACCTTGCTGAGGGGTTCTCTTTCTGGTTCAAAAATCATTAGAATGAAAAATGAAAAGAAAAATGAAGCAAAAGAAAAAAGAGTTGGCATTTGGCAATGCAGCTGCACGAATCACCACTCAAACACCATAGGAATCCTGTAGGATCAACTTCAACTGGAGATACGGTAAAAGCCAGAATTGTGTTGTGGTATTGCAGGCAAAAGAAGTGGCAACTGATACTTTTAAGCTCTAGCATAAGATTAGTGCTTAACAAAAACTGGAAGCAAGCAATATAAAGGGACCGAAGAAGAGTTGCATAAAATTGGTAGCTTCCAAGTAACTACAGCTCATATCATGAACAATTTTATCCCGAGTTGTCTTGTCTGATCAAGTTAAGCTTTGCAGCCTGCTTTTGTTATGCATCCTATGAAAAATTTCTACAACACTGGATTGCACTTACCGTAAATGCCCCCATCCTTCCTGAAATCTCATGTTGGTCTTCTGCTGATGGTTGCACTAAGCCAAGCTAGAGGTAAAGTTTAATAATAAAGGCATCAGACTCGTGTATCATATAAACTCCAGCTCCTCTGCAACTTATTGCCCCATGATACATACAGAACCTCTTGCACACGAGTGAAAAATGAAACATGAGAATAAAAGTTCAATTTGGTTTGATTTGGAAATGAGTTTTAAGCTATGCTAAATAGATGGCTAAACTATAATTTTTACACACTATGGAATACAACTTTCATCCGTCTGTAGGGCCTTACAGTTTCTGCACCATAGCATGATACAGTGATATGTTAGAAGCAATACAGGAGCAGTCGTTGCAAAGTGACTGACCTTAGAAACCCTTGTATCTTGTGGAAACTACAGGACACCGAATAGCTTCTTTATATCTCGCTACAATTACAAGAAGTTCACAACGTAAGAAATATTACTACACAGTAATAATGGATAATGGTTGAGGACATCTTATTGGGAATGCAAATGAAAATGCGTATAAAATTTTTTTAATCATCATGTTATTGAAGTCAACATGAGACATTAACAGAGGTCAAGACAATCAAGAAGTTAGCAGGAGCAGGCATTACCTCGATAGTTAGTGGGGACGTTGTGGGATAGTAGCGATCTATAGCCTGCCCATTCTTATCCACCAGGAACTTTGCAAAATTCCACTGAACATCGTCTCCTAATATCCCCCACTGGCCTTTCTTCAGAAACTTATAAAGTGGAGCAGCACCTTCACCATTCACTTCAATCTAGATTAACGATATTGATGGAATGAGAACATAGTACTTCTCCAAAGTCCCAAGTGAAATGTTTTGTCTTGAAACCAGGCAACTAAATTGCTTGGAAAAAAGAATGCAAAGTGAAAAATAAATGCATCTGGTTTACAAAATTTATATACGCGAGCTTATTTTTGGGCAAAGCCATGCTTACGGTGATAGTTGTTAGACACAGAAAAAAAATCCACTTCTGAAAATACGCTTTCTTAATAAGGTTGGCTGATTGGGATTTACTTTGTCAAAGATTGGGAATTCTGACTGGAAACGGGTACAGACGAAGTCTAAGATCTGATCATTACTTCCTGGTTCTTCTTCACCAAACTGATTGCATGGAAATGCAAGTATCTCCAGCCCTATATGTGAAATGAAAGCAAGATCAGTGGTTTTGCAGAGTCTTATCACACAATGAAACGCACAATACTTAATGCAGCCTCACTAAAAATATAGAAACTGAAACAGATCAATGTTTTAGCCTTAAGGCAAGTAATTGAATTTCAGGATTCCAACAGTACAATCAAGAACTCTTCAAATAATGTCGACCTCACTGAACTTGAAATCCATATCAGGTGCACAAACCTATGATTCCTTCTATCAGACACAATCAAAGCAATACAAAACCATGAAACGCATACCGAGCTCCTTGTATTTCTGATACAGTTGATTGAGCTCAATGTAGTTTGAATTGGTCATCCCACTATCAAAAATCAACCAAAAGACAAAGAAAGAAGCATAATCATTCAGGGGAAAAAAATGGTACCATAATTATAGCATAGTGACAGATGATAGATTAGCAAATGTCAACCATTTTGAAGCAACATTGACAATTAGTAGAACCCTTCCCTTGTAGATGCTCAGATCCACATCATTTCCTTTAGCATCCTGCAATCCATATAAATCAATAAGCTGAAACCCTTAAGTGAAGCTTCCCTTATGCTACATAATCTCCCAGAATTGAACAATTTGCAACACTACATCAATGTTAAATATCTTGCCAGCTTCTTGCTCTTCCTGCCCAGCAATTAACTATGAATTTCAATCCCTCAAAGACCCGCCTTTATAGACTGATTGATTAGCTATAGTGGACAGTTCAAGCGGGAAGATAAATGACGGTTAGTTGGCAAGAACAGATGCTGACCTAATTCAGGCTTCTTGTATGCTTTTAGCATAGACAAGAAAAGGTAGGACAAACTAAACTGCATTTTAATTTTTCCTGCTAGGAAGGTGAAAAATCTAACATTCTACTTCATCTGTAGCTTTCTCAAAAATAACTTGACTCTCTCCGTTTTTGGTCTTTCTACTTTTAAACAGCTGATCACGATTGATGTTAAGGTTAGTTTAAATTTCCTCAACTTGAAGCACTTGTCATCAGACACTCATAGAAGGTAGATTTCAACTTCATCTGTAGCTTTCTCAGACCCAATTAGAGCACTTTCTATAGCATTGCAAGAATTTTCACAGTGCTCAGTGCTTCCCTATGTGCCCTTGAAATCATTGGAATCAGAGGATTAAAGAAAAACTTTATCAAAATCGAATCACTTTCTTTTTAGATAGATTTCGCAGCAACTATATGGAGATCCCCCTTTAGATTATGCTTCCTAATTGTTACTATCGAGCTACATAAGACCACTTGTTTGGGAGGGTGCTTAAACTTACATATTTGGATGCAAAATCAATTCAAGCGTTGAAAAAGGTAGAAAGACCTAACCTTGATAGTGAAGTCGAAGACTGATTGTGGCTCTTTCGCAGATTGGCCTTCCATTATGGTTGTCAAGCCCCCGCAAGAATGCAGAAACTACCGAACTTTGACGCTTTGGCTTCGTGGCTCCAAAGTAATTTTCCTTTTTTTATGTATTTGTTGGAGGCACCGCGCGGGGGGGGGGGGGGGATTTCCGATCTTTGTGTATTTTTTTTAGAAAACAAAAAACAGTGGATTAAATTTTGTAAGCGTCATTTTATGTACACATTAATGCAGAGTGTGCGCCACTTAGCAGAAATACAACAAAGAAATGAACAACTTAAGTCATTTAAATTGCCTTTTTTTTTAAATTTCAAGTTGGACTCTCTCGCTAGGAGTACGAATGTGAAAAAAGATAGTTGGGGTGAAATTTTCACCAAAAAAAAAAAAATCCTACAAAAAAGTTAGTGTTTTAAAATCGAATCAGACAGGTCGGTTCAACCGATTGAATAGCGTTTCCATCGTGACACCAATTTGATTGTATACCAAAACCGGAGACTTCAATTAAATCGATTAAAAATAGAAAAAATCGTTAAATCGCTAAAAATCGATTGAACCAGTAAACCCCAATCTTTTATTTTCTTCACAATTTTCTTTGTTTTTATGAAGCTTTTTTTTTTTTTTTTTTGAAAGCTTTGTAAAAGTGGGGATTTTTTTGGATGCTGGTTAGATTCGATTTTGGGACCTCTCACGTGGAGGAGGCAAAAGGTTTCACCAGGTCCAGCTGTATATTTTTTATACTAAAATAAATTAACTTCCATGCTCTATGTAAACTATTTTACCGCCAGTTTATTCACATTCACCCTACCCTTCATCTCTTTGCATCGCCATCTCCGGTCTCTATGCTCCCAATTTCATTTTTTTCTCATCTAATCATAGGTATTTTATTGTCTATGAATTTATTTCATCTACAAACTCTTATTCTCTTTCAATTTCTCTTTTTAATCTGGACTCTCCTCTCTTCTTTTTTCTACTTCTAATCTTTTCTAAATCTTCATCTATGTAGTTCAACCTCTTGAGTACTGTTCTGGGATTAGGTTTAATTAAACAAACTTCGTTTCCGTAAGAAAGATAGTTCAACCTCTTGAAGTTTTTCCACATCTTTAGTTCAATCATTTTAATTTTTCTTTTCTTTATATTTTGTATGTGACGATTTTTCTTTTCTTTTCTTTTGAAATTTTTGTTCTTTTTTTGGGTATATCGTGTTGTTCTATTTTTTTTTGTTGGTTTGAATTTTTTTTTCTATTGTGATTTTTTAGGTTTTTTCTTTTCTTTTTTTTTTGTATGATTGAAAGAAATTACATTCATCAATTTTTAGAAAATTTATGTTCTTGACTTTTCAAGTTATGAAAAAATTTGTTCTAGAGTACATATTTTTTTATTTTTGGAAAAGGAATACTTCAAGTTAATATATATATATACATATTTTTTTTTATCAATCGTCACTTTATCTATAGTATCCTACACTATCCTAATATAAGGGGAAGGCTCAACTGAGTGAGTTTAGGGGAGCCGGTGGGGACTGAACCATCATAATACACCTATCTGAATTTTTTAATAGATCACCTAATATGACAATTGGTGGGAGGCAATGATTCACCCCATCAAGTCTTAAATGGCTTAGTGGTGGCCACCAACTCAAAGGCCAGTGATTTACTTCAAGTTAATATGTTGAAAATCTTTGGATATGCTCTCTCTCTCTCTCTTAAGATTTGAAACTTTTCTCTTTGTGATGAAAATGAGGCCTGAAGGTACGAAAATTCTTGGACGGTTTCTCTTTTTTTTTTTTTTTTACTAAGATTTGAAACTCATCTCTTTTAAATCTCTTTGTGATAAAGATGAAACTGGAACTTGAAGGTATGAAATATTTGAATCTGGGCTTATTCTGCACAAGAGTATCACCAGGCAATAGAGATAATGAATTTTAAAAAAATTTTTTGTTTATGAAAACAATGTATCGATAACTCAATCAGTTGAATCGGTTGAACCGAAAACCAGTGGCTTAACGGGATCAATAACTAGTCCGAGTTTCAAAACATTAAGAACAGATATACAATTGCTTTTGCCTAAATTCTCATCCCAATATTGAACTTCAAACCAAGTCAACCGCCATTGTCAAATTCCGTTCTCCAGTCCAAGCATAGGGGACAAAAGCCGAAAGGGGGGGGAAAAATGTTCATTGGGCGTACCCAGTCTTCACAATGCCCCTCCTGCAAACATAAAACGGTAATTTATGCACAGAAGGCGACATCTGCAAACTTTCTCTAGTTCGTACCATATTGCTTAGCTTGGGTGAATTTTATCACTTAATCCAGATGTCTCTTAAGCGCCACGCTGTTGGAGCATCAACAACCCAGTTCCCTCCATATGCAAAAGATTAACATTTATTGTTGTTACTATTTTAAGCTGCATTGGCAAGATGTTACTATTTTGAACTAAAACAACATAAAAATACACGCTTTACAACAATGATGACTAGGGAGAAGAGAACCGCAAAACTACATTCAACTGGACCATAATAATATTTGCCTGTTAGCAAACAAAGAGAAGCTGCATTGGCGATATGTTACTATTTTTAACTAAAACAACATAAAAATAAGCTTTACAACAGTGACTAGGGAGAAGAAAACCACAAAACTACATTCAACTGGACCATGACATTTGCCTATTAGCTAACATGCTTTATTGCTTGAATTAAGCAAATAAAAAGACACATCAGTACTGTAGCAGAAACTAAATATGATCTAGAAGGCACATTCAACCGCAACACAATTCCGCTTATTCATAAAGATATTTCCGTGACAGTGCCTGTTTGAAAAGATCAAAGGCAGAAGCGTTCATTCAGACGAGTCTCGAGTCAACAGCTCTGCTTAAGCTTTTTCCAATAGTTTCTTAACGTCCTCCTGCAAAGAGTAAGAAGAAACATGCTATTTGTTAGCATCATAAGATGAGACGACATACTAAATTAATGGCCTAATACATAGACTGTAGCCGACATTTGCAGTTTTTACCTCTATGCTCAAGGGAGATGTGGTGGGAGCGTAGCGATCAACAACATGCCCCTCTTTATCTACGAGGAATTTTGAGAAGTTCCATTTGATGCTATCCCCAAAAAGTCCACCTTTGCTTGACTTCAAAAACTTATACAGAGGAGCAGCATTTGAACCATTTACGTCCACCTATAACATAGGAGACAATAAAACATTTTACAAAGAATTCAAGTGTCAACACAAACCAAAGCATAAAACTACAACTTTCAAGAGCCGCCCTGTACATCCTAACAAGGGCTTCAAATATTAAGGAAATGTCTACACACCACACACATAAAATACACTAACTCATTACATAGAAGACCAGAAACACTGGCCAAGCACATAGCTCTCTGTTTTCTCTAAAGCAACAAGGAAAAGGAAAAGGAAAACTGGGAAGCCATGAATACCATGGGAGTAAAACTAATGGAATCAATTATAAAAGCTGGCAACCAATAAAGATGCTTTTCTGCAAATTATACCTTGTCAAATATGGGATACTCAGCCTTAAAGCGGGTGCAAGCAAACTGTTGAATCTCTTCATTAGTTCCAGGCTCCTGTGAGCCAAACTGGTTACAAGGAAATGCAAGGATCTCCAGACCTATTCAAAAGTTCAAGAGCCAAACTTCGAGTTATAGTCAGCTAATATACTAAAGAGCAGAAAGAGTTGACAGGATTCGGACCTTGATCCTTGTACTGCTCATATAGCTTTGTCAGCTCAGTGTAGTTTTTGTTGGTCAGACCGCTGCATCAACAGAAAATAGGACATGCCAAGTAAGATTGAAGAAATAAGGTCAAGCAAGAAAAAAGATATCAAATAAGTCCATGCAAGACAACAACAGTCAGGAACTGGGCAAGACTGTTGGGTCTTCACTTTCTAGTTGACTGACAAATTCAGGAGAACCATTTTGATGAATTGAAAAACAATAGACTAGCAGAGAACCAGCTTCAAGTCTTGAAGCGATGAGATAACCAAGAAAACTTGGGAAAAAGAAAAACACATTATGAGGATCGAAGAAGGAAGAAAACAGTCTTAGGTGGTGACTGCTGAGTAGAAAAGTCTTAAACCGTTCGCAAGAAAAGAACTTCAACATATAAGAACCTTTTCTTCCTCGAGATTCTTTCATCTCACCATATAAGAAGCTTAGAAGGACAGTGTATTAACAAAGACTAGAAAAACCAACCAACCAAGGACGAGAAGCACCTAAAGAATGAACAAACAACGAAAAACTGCAGCAGATTTGAATTCCATTAACAACTCTGTCAGTATGCTATTTTAGAACATATCCAAAAGGTTCAGTCAACAAGGAGAGAAATCCTTTTGATATGTACGCATGCACTGATGCACCAGACACACTGAAGCCATTTCTTTGCATTGTCTGTCTACATATGGCTAAATCAGTTTATTCAAAAGAAAAACCATGTCAAGGAGCATATTTCCCAACTTATCCTTCAATCATTATTAAAATTACAAACCAAACAGTATAAACATCAAAAGCTGAAAATCCGTACCACTGAGATGCAACATTGACAATCAAAAGGACCTTTCCCTTGTATTGGCTAAGATCAACATCATTCCCTCTGGCATCCTGCAATTGGAAAAAAAAAAAAAAAGCATTAGAAAACTTCTACAACCAGCAAGGGCTAACAAATCTTGTAACATTACACAAATACCAGCAAGGGTTAGTGATCTTTTTTTTTTCTAAAAATGGAAGAAAATAAATTGGTTATAATTTATTTTTTTGTATTACAAGTTTTGATATATGGGTATAACATAGTAATATGTTTTGTTGGATATTGATAAATTGACTTTTTTTTAGAAAACTCTTCTCACCTTACCACCCACCCTAACTCTCTCCTTAAATGCGTTAACAATTCTTTTATCATGTAAATCATTATAAATTACAATTTTTTTCAAGATATTAAGCATGCATTTCTTTAAAAATTTTATTATATATATTTATTATTTTGTAACACAATATATAAATATATAAAATATTATTTTGATTTGAAATATAACCCGTGCATAGCACGGGTCAAAACACTAGCTTTTTTAGTGAACATAATTGTGAATAACTGCCAGTATAATAATAACCAAATACTCCAGGATTGAAACGGGCATGATTGTCACCGCCTGTGACATACTTCGAACTTTAACACCTCTCCTCTTTATTTCAAGAGAAAAGAGGGGTTTTTGGGGTGGGGTGTACCAAATAGTCAGGTTCACCCTCAGACAGTCAAAACCAACCAAGTCCGTCAATTATTCCATTGAATAATTGAGAAATAAAGTTCCAACTTCTGAAAAATAATCTCATATTCCGAATCCAAAATACAAACATAAAACCTAGAAAACAGATTGCAGTAGTATTCTTTATCTCAAATAAATTATTACCCCAAAATCAGATGCACAACAAACAATCACATACCAACCACGCAAATAAAGACCAAAACGTTAAAGAAAGAAGCAGAACAAGCAAAACAAACCTTTACAGTGAAGTCATGGACTGATTGAGGGGCGCTGGACTGGGTGGCCATCGTATGATCTGACCTCAAATTCAGAAAAGCTGGGTCTTTTATGCTTTGACAAGACCAAGAATTCAAAAAACTTGCTGCGACAGGCTGAGAAATTGAAGGAACAGACGAAATATGCGGGGACTGCAGATGGGTTTGGGATAGAATCGAGAATTGCTTCGACACGCAAAATGATCTCCTGATAAGACGAGTTGAAAAAGAGAACATGAGGACTGTGCGCAGGGGTAGGTCTAATTTATACATATTTTGTCGATTGAGACGTTTTTATTTTCAAGAGAAATAATAAAATACCCTCTAGTCCGTGTAAATATTCGTGGGCGACGAAATTTTACACGTGGCAGATGGGCAGCTAATATAACGTGTCCGTTCTGGAGCACACACATGCGTGGGATAATATTTGATTTGACTGTGAAATGATGTGCAAATTTTGGGTGGGGATGATGTGAACGGGGAATGGCGTGCCACCGTCGATCCATGGGACGAGGCTATGGTTTTCCCTTCCAGAATAGACCCCTTTCTTAGCAAAGGGTTAATTGCACGCCAAGTCCTTTTTATCTTTTTATTTTTATTTTTATTTTTTTGGTGAGGTATGTGAAAGGGGGAAATGGGGCAGGAACGGTTCCTGAAGGGTCACGATCAAGATGTGGCCTCAAAAATTTGTGCGGCTCAGATTACAGCATGTAATTCGATTTTTACGTCATGTGTGGAGTTCACAAAAAATTATTCTAAATTACTTCATGTGTAAAAAAAGTTACGCGATGTGCAAAAAATGTTACGCGCTGTTGAAAAATGCATAAATCGACACAAACGGTTGCACCCATGTCTGTGAAAGGATCATGGTAGATGCTCAAATTTGAAACCGGGTTCACATTTGGGAAATGAGAAATCTTTTGTGCTGAAAATTGGAAAGAAGGGGCATTTGGTTCAAGAATTTGGAAAATGATGCCCGTTTTTTGGCATCATGGTCCATTGCACTTTCTTGATGCAATGTTTATTCTGGATTTGGGAAGACTCTGGGCGAAGAACGTTTCCACTTGTTCGTTAGGAATTTGGACAATAGGAAGGGCCAAATTCAAGTCTAGACTCTTTGACCAAAAAAGCAAAACGACAAAACTACAGAAGACAGACGCAGGCGTTGAGGTGAGAGGCAGAGAGTTTGAGAGGGACGGAACTACTGCTGCAGGATTCCCGGATTCTTACATTAAGTAATGCCAATGTCAATTTACAGTTCATTTTCTTGCATATTGAATTGATGCTTCTTTTGTCGTGACATATGATTTGATCTGAGTTTCTGACAATGGATAGATCTGACAACAGCTGTAGGGACTCTTGATCATCAAGTTATGAGACTTTAATACATGTGTTCACATTTCATATGATTAATATTTGTTTTACCAAAGTTGTAGTAATATATGTACAATGAACTTTAGAACATCAAATTACGCTGCAATAATGATCAGCGCGTATTAGGTAGATACGTATGTAAACTTTAGGTATGAACAAAGTTAAGAAATTGAAGACAAAGAGACCATTGAGTAGTGGAGATTGAATGGCAGTGCAAGCAATCGACAATTTACAATTAACTTTAAAGAAATTTGAAGTTGCATGTACAGAATTACCTTGTTTGGACAGCAATTTTTCAAAGAAAATTTGTTACGTTTTCCGTAAACGCATTTTTCAATCATCTTTTTATCTCATATATATCAAATCATTACGATAATTTTTTAAAAAAAATGCAATCCAAACAAAGGAAACAAATTATTCTCTTTTCAGTGACATCCTATTTGCAGCTACAAATCCCCTATCCTCTCCCCATTTCTTAGAGAAAAAAAAAATCCCATTTACCACTACCGAATATATAATTTACACGAACAAAATGTCTTATCAACCTCTCCATCCACTATAATCTGTTCACCCTTTCAATCAGATTATTCATTGTTATCGAAAAAGCATCCTGAAATTTCTCAAGCTTTGAATTTGAATCTCCATACAGGAGTCCAGGTAATAGGTCATAGACTATATACCTTCTCATGTCCTCTCTTTCCTTTATAGGAATCTTCTCTAGCCTTTCAGCAATATTGACCTGCCTGTTTCTCACCGCATCTTCATCTATGAATACTGAATACTTCTCGTGATCTTCTGGTAAATGCCATGCATATTGATAGTAAGCTGTGAAGGGATCAAAGAGTACTGGAATGCAACCTGATATAAGAGAATCAAACACTGATTTTCTTGTTGCGCTGTCACCTGGAGGTTGTAAGCAGAACTCAGATTCCATGAATAGCTCAGTCAGTGACTCGGGTTGATCACAAGCACCTGAACCACAGTTTAGGAATCTGCAGTTTCCATTGCTAGCTGAAGTACATTGCTCGATCAGGATGGATCTTATGTTCTTTGGAGCACCAGATCTTGCCGCCCCAGCAAAGCTCACGAGGCTTCCTCGCCGTGATCTGATTAGCTTCAGCTGCCACGTGATTATGTCATCATCTGTCTGGGGATGGAAGTATGTTGGATGTGGGATGCCAATGTCATTGATACGCCAAGGCTGCCGTTCAATCAGAAGCTTTATCGGATTCTGCATTTCATCAAGCTCCAAGAACCTTGTGCCCCATGACTCTCTGTCATATCTCCTGAAATCCCAGGTGATTTTGCCTAAGACAAAGACGTGATCTTTACCTGACTTCTGAAACCAAGGCTTTTGTGTCTCAAGCCATCTTATCAGTTCTGAGGATAAAGAGTCTTTTACATCATCTGAAACATTCTTGAAATTCCATCGCAAGATGTCAAGCCCACCATAGAATGGTACGTAAAATAGCTTGGCTTCATTTTCATTGTATACCCTACAAGGATGCTTTAGAACCCTTGAATGGAAGATTGGCTCCAGTGAGTACTGGTGAGTGTGATACCAGCCTTTACCAAGCTTCTGTATCGGCTCACCTAAGGCGTCATTGCTGAAATATTTACAGAGATTAGCCCAAGGAAAAATATCACCACACTGAGCCAATATATCTTTGTTGAACTTGGGGGGAAGTTCATAAACATACACTCCCCTCCCATCACAATTTGTGTGGCTCTGATCAAAAGATATCCATGATCGATGAATACGAAGCTGGTCCTCCACTTGATTCAAGGCCGTCATCACTTCCTCATCCAGGTACTTGTTACTGCTCTTATAGACTGTAGAAATTGCATTCTTTATCACACCATCAACGGCATGAACATCACTCTTTCTTTCACTGCCAATGAGAGGTGCTGATTTGTTGCTACCATAGTTGGTGCTGTTGTTGACTGTAGGAACCAAGTTTTCCTGCACAACACTGCCAACATTGTTTGTATCATCCTTCATTCCACTGTTAAAGAGAGTTTCTGAATTCCCGTTCCCTTTCTTCGTGCTGTTATAGGTGGTTTGAACCAAGCTTCTAGCATCATTTTCTTCTCTGGTGATGGATGCCGAACTTCCGTTGATGAGTGGAATAGGAATATGGAAATTTGGCTGCGTCCCAGCAGATATGCAATAGAGGTTGTTGAGCTTCCGAGATGACAAACACACATGAAGAATGTTACCTGAAATAAAGGTGGTGGAAGTAGACCAGAGGAAAATGAGGATTAAGAGAAAAAGAGCAGCAGGAATTCGGAACAAAATTTTGGCCAAGGAATGAAATAAAGCAAAATCCTCAGTCTGAACTTTTTTGGATGCTCTAGATTTCTTCTTACCCA
The DNA here is from genome assembly GCF_036785885.1 of Coffea arabica. Lineage (NCBI taxonomy): Eukaryota > Viridiplantae > Streptophyta > Magnoliopsida > Gentianales > Rubiaceae > Coffea > Coffea arabica. Next base: position 44,314,176 of record NC_092325.1, on the reverse strand, counting down.
CAGAAATGACAGCCATCTTGATGCCAAAAAATCAACTCGCATGTAATTTGCTTTTTCCATTGGGCTTTTTCTAGGGAAGGGTAGTTGCAGGCTTGCAGCTTCAACATTTTGCTTCAACATGGAAGCACGTAGTAGCATAAAAATGTCTCCCGAAAATGTTCTCTTTAGAGCAATGATGGAGGCACGTCAGTTTGTTGACCGCGCTATTATATTTGAAGTTCTTTGGATGGAGAACTACTAAAGGTCAACTTCTTCCCGAATCTCATCTCATCCACACACAACACATTATTTTATGAAAAGCTCCAGAGCCTTAGCTTTAATCGTGCGCTTTTCAGAGCTATACAGGTTTAGATAAACAGAAACGTCCATCGATTTCCAGAGTCAACTACTGATACCAAGGGGCCAGCCTTTCAGGAAATATCTCGTTCCGTGTCACAAACAGAGACATGGAAGAAAGAAATGTCCTCATCCAAGAAAGATAAAGCAATCAAAAAAAAATAACAAAACATTTGTTTTATCACAAGTAAATAACAAGTACACAGGGCCAAACAGATTGTTTCATCATGTATCGACGGGGTGAATTTAGGAACTTCCTAGGCCAGAACATATTACATAAGCAGTCGATATAAAAGCTGGATTATGACCTAAAATAGAATAATTTATTTCCCTGATGCTGACGGGAAGATTCAGCCACCAATTTACAACATACTATCCGTCTTCGCCGGCAACCGACGGAAGAAGTTGATAGCTACCGAAGGCAATCGATAACGAAATCTTGGATGTCTCATTGCATATATGCCTGCCAGGGCTGCAATTACCTGGAAAGGAGTCACAAACATCACCAATGCAGCTATAAGGCAGAATGTAACAAAGATTGCAGTAGCACGGGGGTCTCTCCAACTCAACAGTGATTGAAAACGCTCCCCCTGAGTTGCAATGTCCCCAACAACAGTCTGAATCCGACCAGCCACACTTCTCAGTCGATCATACCTTATTCTTACCAAGTCTGGGCTTCGACTGGTCGGGAATGGGTCAAACTCTTCATCAAGTTCATCAGGGTGCACAGCCTCAGCTTGAGATATCTTCGTGTTCATGTGTGGAGGATACCTTGGTCTGTAGCGCAAATTCCATATTCCTATCAGAAACATGTAAAGGAATATTGTTGGCAAAATCAGCTCTGGGAAGGATACAAGCATAAGAAAAAGCAAATGAACAAGCACTGTCATCACTGGATTCTTCCACATGCAGATGTCACCAAACCACCTCCCAGCAGCAAATAATCCTGAGAAGACCGACATGAGACGGAAGAAATTGGCCTTGCTCCGGCGCATGCTCCAGAGGTGTGAGTCCACATCGGACATGTATTCTACCACCTCTTTTCTAAGTGGGGGCTCCGCTCGACCAAGCCTTGCCGCCACTATAGTCACAGCTTGGTGCCGCAGCATGTCAAGCTGCATAACAGTGACAGGCCTTATGTAGTGCATTTTCGGCAACAGTGGGCGTGAGTATATGTACATCATGTTTGCAAAAGATGTGCATGAAAAGCGTATCGCCAGATGCAGTTCGCCCATCTTCTTAACACCAGAAGGATGGAGAACTAATAATGGGTAAGAATGTGTATATACTCGGCCAGCTTCAAGGGTTGATATGCGGATTCGAACCTTTCCAATCTTTAGGTCCTTACTACCATTTGAACTTTTATCACCTACATGGCTGTTGTCAAAGACGCCCACAGTAAGAACTGTAGCTGGATCAAACACCTCCCATGTGTACTGCTCATTGTACTTTGGACTCAAGTTGTCAACAATAGTTCTAGTTCGGACCCACTTATGACCATACTTTGCAACACAGTAGGTGTCTGATGTACCTTTTCCATCTCGTGTCTTCATTGGATGAAGCCCCACAGCATTAAGGATTCCAAGTTCCAAAACACCAATTGATGGCTTCCACAGCTGCTTTGCTGTGGGACGGAGATCACTGCTATAATGCGTGGACTCGTCAAGCACATGATAGCCTCCATCTAGACAGACACGAAGATGGAGCCTGCTAGAAAACTTATCTTTTTTAAGTTGATCAACATCCACAGCTACTGGCTTTTCCAGGTCAAACCAGCGAGAATGCACAATACAGTCATCAGCACGCTTCTCCACCTTGGCCAATTGTATAATGACCCTCCCAAGGATCTCATCTTTGCCTGGAGCCACGCGATCCTCGACTGTAAGGATAAGATGATCTTCAAATGGTTCAGCAGCCACAAACAAGAGATCTTCATTCCATAAGGGATTAAAAGAACGAGCCTGAATAGGTTTTGTTTTCAAAACCTGGTGCCCTACTTGCGCTTTCACATACACGTTAGGAAAGCGATTCTTCTCTGTTGGAACCAAGTCCTGTGCTTCAACAACATTAACACGCACATACCACAAACGGGGAGCATGATAGACCTTGGAGCGTATTGCAGCTACAGCAGCTGCTGAGCTGTCAATAGGAGTTGCTGCATCAGAGTGCCATGCATCAGGGAAAGCCTCATCTGCTTGAGTGCCAATCCAGACAGCAAGCATCAACTCGCCTTTTATTTTCTCTCCCTTCTTGTCTGCAAGCCTGTACCACTCTGGAGCTAGAGGACTATCTGGAGGAACACGCATTGGAACCTCATTGAGGTCAAATCTGACAGTTCCTACATAATCATCTTTCACAAGATCTTTGTCCTTGACAACAACTTCAAGTACTGACGCTTGCATTCGCTCCCTTGAGAAGGCAAATACCACATTCCATATTGGATTTTGTTGCTTCTCAATGTGCTTTGTGGTTCCTTTGTAGTTTCCAATCCTCACCTCCACATATGGATCCAAACTTCCAGTAATATCCATTGCAGGAAGATCACGAGCCTTAACAACTCTAACAAAAAGGAAGTGCATTTGCTCAACAAGATCATAAGTACATGATGCAGTTTTATCTTTACGTATAACCCGACCCCCAACAACTCGACCACCTCCAAGGAACGGACTAGTTTCCTTTAGTGCATAGTCCACAGGCTGTGCTGAAGATGCCGAGTACATGCGAACTAGCTTTGGAGGCTCTGGCTCAGCAGCCTTCATCTCATCAGCCATATGCTTTGTAAGTTGCTGAGGAACTGCAGGAGGAGGAGGAGTTTGGTGCTGCTGTTGGTTGTGATTGGGATTGGGAAGATGATGAAATGTGTGTCTTGTCTCAGATTTGACAGTAGGTATGTTGTTTGGCAGCACATTTCTAGTTGATTCATTCACCACAGGTTTGTCCTCAGCAGCACTAAATGGGATGGATGACTTTATCGATGGGTCATCTGTGACATAAACTTTAAGACCAAGTTCCCCTCGTACTCGAGAAAATATGCCACGCTTTTCAAGAGGATAGTGCAAAATGACAGCATCTGAATAGGGTACAAAGGAAGTCCCACTGATGCTAACCTTTCCAAGGAAAGACCTGGGGTGAGTGGCTCTAACATTGTTGTAGATGTAGGCATCAAGATTAAGATTGTGGAGATTAGAAGGATCTGAAATGTTGAAGTAGAAGCTCTCATTCCATACTGGATTTAGATCTTTTTCCTTGATAGTGGTATGAAACCTCTGACCATCAAAATTGAGTTCCACAAAAGCACTGGATGATCCTTGCCCATCTTTAGGTAGAAGGTTTTGTGCACTGACAACATCCACACCTAGCTTCAGGTTGCCAATTGTCATTTGGAATGATAGCTATCACGGATATTTGGCCCCTTTCTAAAAGACAAATCACAAGCACCTGGGGAAAAAATATGTGAGATTTATTACAAATTCAACGTATATATGAGGTTCAAAGGGGATGCTATGTAAATGATCGACATGCAAGTTAAGTAGAGATGTCAAAACGCAACAAATGTGACAATCACTCTATTGAAGACAGCAAATTTATATTGAGCAGCAAAAATGCCCAACAAAAGCTATTGATTATATGTCACCAGGAGAGAAAGTTATTCACAACGTTTATTTCTTCTTTCTGCTTTTAATCCGTGCATGGGGAAGAAGGCGTGCTCGATATAGAATCTCAAGAAGTCATCTATATGCTGCAGAATAAAAATAAATAAATAATACTGATTGCTGCATCCCTATATAACATTTGCGAAGGTGTATATTCCAGCTTGAAATAGCATGCATTATTACAGGCATGCTGTAATGGTTCAACATCTGCCTTTGAGAAAAAGATTATATTGTTGAGAAAAAGAAACAAAAGACAAAATGTCATGGGGGGAGCGTTGGGTGGTAAGGTGGGAGGGATTATAAGTAGGAGGTCCTCAGTTCAAGATCTCCCAAGTATAGAAAATAAAATAAAGACAAAGCGACATGAACTAATCTGACTTAAAACAGTCTATCATCAAAATCAAACAGACAAGATAGTTGTTCAAGATAATAGCACGAAGACAGCTTGTTTTGAGTTATCACAGATAAATGATTCCTCAAAATTGAATAATTCCTGCGCTTGCAGAGAGTTTCCTTCACCTAGGCCACAAAACAACAGAATAAAACATCACAAACACCACAAAGGTAACAGACAGTATACTTTACACAGAAAAGTACACTGAACTTCCATGCCTATGCTAAAGGCATCAATATATCTTTGTCATTCCCACGTGGTGAAACGAGCTTGAGCTCCTGAATTGAGGAAGTGTCATGCAGGCCAAATTTACTGCTGAACATTAAAGTGAATGGCAAATGAAACTAGAAAAACTTGTAAATGTTTTCCCTTGTAACAAGAACTAATGAAAAGATCAAAGTATGTTGGCTGAGTTATGAACATATAATTTAGCCAATTGAAAATCCTCAGTACTCAACACAGTCATGGCCAACAAATTATGAAGACTGGAACTTGTCATCGGTTTCAACAGATCTAAAACGCATACTAATGATCCGGCACTCGAGTAACAAAACCATCATAAGATTACAATGATAATTGTAGTGGAATAAACTCATTAGGCCCACCATAAAATCAATCATTGATGCCTATTTTTATGCCTAACAGTGACAAACAAAGAAATCATTTCACCAAAAGTCGACTTACCTAGTTTAGCAGGATATACGAAAGCTCACTTATCCTAGAATCAGCTCCATCCACAGCTTTTAATTCTCAATAACTTATACCATATGGGCAGTTACAATAAAGAAAGCTATAAAGAGATACTTCTAACCATCTCAGTACAAGGCTAAAAACAAAGGGAGCCCACAAGTCAATGAGATTCAAAAAGGAACAGGTCAACATTTTTATTTTCAGAACCATGTGCTCTTCTACCTCGTGGAGAGATGTACTACTACCTACTAAGCACCACCATCAAGCATCAATTAGATAATAGTAAGAAACAAAAGGAAAAAGCTAAAAGTTTGTACACATGCTTCAAGCTAAAGTTCCTAAAGTATCGTTAAAGACACATGAACTTTAGTCACTTCTGATTCGTACAGACTCCCCAATATAACTCATTGATCTTGCCAAAAGGAAAAAAGAGCCATGCCACAAAATTACATAAACAAAAGCCCCAATCCTTAATCCGAACAAAAAGACGCCAACTTTAAAATGATCAGAAAATTGACAGGGTGTAAGGATAAATTTTTCTCTCTTTTTGGTAAAGTTCAAAACTTCACTTATTGGATTAAAAAAAGAAAATAAGACAATTAAGTTCTTTCAATCGTAAGTAAGTGAAAAAAAAAAGTCAAAAGAACAGGTGGATCTTCGTCTTTGAACTTAAATTTTAAGCAAAAATCTTCGACTTTTACTAATGATTCTGCTTCTTTCCGAAAAATGAGCACACAAGATCACTTCTTTTTTATGCACTGAAAGAATTAACCAAGAGGCAAATGCTGAAAGTGGGCTCTGGAGTAATTGCATGAATGCTAAACACTACCAAAAACCACCCAAAATAATAATAATAGTAGAAGCAGTAGTAGTAAGCTACCAAGAGGCAAATGCTGGTGCGTGCCTTGCTGAAAAAATGGCAACCTACACCTATTGATCAGGTTTCAGGCAAAAAACTTACAAAGAAAGGGTGTAGAAGAGACGAATGGTGTACCCTTTTCTGTTCTGCAGCTAAAAATCTTGAGGTTTTTCCACGATTTCTCAGCTTGAGAAAGGCCTACTACTCCATCTGCTTGTGAAGAAGAACAATTCAGTGAAGGAATAATCTCTGCAATCTCTGAAAGGAAAAGATAAAAGAGTAGAGGTGGAGACTTGTGAAGTAAGAGAAGAAGCCAAAAGAGAAGGAGAACAGCAAGAAGAATGCTGCCAGTAGCACGCTACTAAGTACTAAATTGTGTCCATAATAATCAGAGGCACTGCATTGAAAGACGTGAACTACGCTATAAATACGTATTAGTACGCTAGTATTAATGAACGTTAATGAGAAGACAATCATGTGTTATAGCGGTAGTATACTTGTGTTTATTAACAATGGAGTCCAGCATTTCTGGCACAAAGCGACAATGAAGCCATGGTACAACTAGAATTTCATCCTCAACTTGACAACAAATAAAGAGAAAACTAGTGAATTTACGGGGAAAAAAATCCTATGACCCAGAAAAACGAAAGTTTGTTTTGTTCCAAGCCAAAGTTTTCAAGAAAAGTTGATATACATTTACTGAGTTTTCGATTGAACATTTTTCTGTTAAACGAGTTTTACCTTTTACGTAGTACTAAATTTGGAAAATTTTAGTCATTGTCATTATATTTGTAAAGTGGGGGACCAGAACCAGATCCACTCCCTATCTTTAGACCACGGAAATCTACAACTGAAAGCAACCTAAGACTGAGGGTCCATGCCATATTTGTGAATTGTGACATGTCCTAGCCAGAAGCTCCTCTCAAGTTTTGATTGGACTTTTTATTTGAAATCATATTTGCTATCCAGTTCAATGGCATAGAATTTGAGGAAGGATCTTACCCAAGAAAAGAATGCAAGGATTGGACTACGTACATGTTTTGTTAGACTATTACTGCTGGGCATGTAACTGTAACAGCCAAACTTCCCCATTTTGCAGAGTGATTGTATCTAATTTGTTTCACAAAAATGTTTAGGCCAATTCATGCATGGAGAAAAGCTTACAAAAATCAATATGTAAAGTCCTATTTTTGTTTTCGTCATGGGCATGTATTTTGATTTTTGCCCTTTGGTTTCTTGCATTTGGGTCATATTGGTCTTCTCCCTCTCTTGTCAACTGTCTAAAATTGCAGCTTAATATTATACTATCTAACATAACAATACTAGAAAACATGTCTTATGTCCAGATACTAAAATAATTACAAAATACAAAAAGCAAAGAAGAGAGAAAACCAAGAAGATGGAAAGAGCCTGGCGTTGGGACTGGTGACATTTTGAACATATGAAAATCTGATAATGGATGAGAAGAGGAAGGTCCACCACTCCACCGTTCTGCAACTAAACGTGCCACTCATTTATGGCTATGCAGTATTTCTCTTTCTATCCCACTCGGGGGACCAAAATTTTGGCCCATATCTCCCTTGGTCTCCCAACTCGAGGCACTTTAAATTAGCTAATACAAGAAGAAAAAAATGAAATTTGGTAGATAGAGGGGTTCTTCTGCAAATAATAAAAGTAGGGTCATTTCTTGAAAAGCCCAACAAATTCATTAGGGTTAATTTCACATACGTCCATTGAGGTTTTTGACAATTGCAGAAAGCTCCCCTTAAGTTCTAAAAATTACACCTATCTCCTCTATTTTTATTATTTAAGTAACATTTTAAACCAAAAAAGCTATACTTTTTCTCAAAATTCCTATAATAGCTTTGAGTTATAATTCATAACAAAAATATAAAGGAAAAAAATGGTTCACAGTCTCTAATTCATTTATCTTTACGCGCTATTACTATTATCTATCCATCAACATCCAAATTACCATTAAATAAATATTTATCTTTATTCTGATGTTCCACTTTTACCTAAAAATTTCTGATATAGACCATTGTATCAACTATAAACGCTACATCAGATTTCCAAAAAATTTTTTACAATCTCATAACAATATCTAATTTTACTTAATATTCATCAATATTCTTATACTTCAATCCCATTGTTGCCACCTTTTTAATACAAAATAATCTAAACCATCACTACTAATATTAATATCCAATATATTCCATTAGCACAGAGTTCAAAATCAAACAAGTTCTCTCTATAGGAATAACATCTACAACTGTAAATCAAAAATAGAAACACACTATAGTTATAAATATATACCAAAAACACTTTTTTTTCATGACAACTACAACAGTCTAACTATACTCTGCATGTCACTTTCTCGGGCAATTTCCACAAATAGATATCTAAAGATCCCATTTCTTGAGAAAGATAAACAAGAATACAATGCAGAAAACTAAACAGAACAATTGCAAAATTAGACTATGAAAATAAAAACAGGGGATTTAGGGGGATTTCTTGGAATTGGGGAAGCAGAAAGAGGCTAAAGTGAAAAAAAGAGAATACCTCAGTATCCTGCTCACTTGCTTCCCTGCAACAAAAACAATTAGCAATAGGAAAATTATAGAAATACAATTCAAGAGCACAATGACTTGAAAAATGCGAAATTAAAAAAAAAAACCCCCTTTTTAAGATGAATGCCAAGATCGGTGGCATATCGGAAATGAGTCTTGCAAACGGGGCAGACAAATTTGTCGTCGGAATGCCTGTTACTGTTATGCCTGTCAAAATCGTTCTTCGTATCAAACTCCTGCTTGCATTCGTAACATTGCCAAGGCGTGATGAAGACTTCTGGCTCACCATTTTCCATAATAGCTGCATAAAATCTAAAATTTACTAGAAGAGAAGATGATAGGTTTTTCTGTTCGATATGTTTTAACTCAAATGCAGTGGAAAATTTCGTATTTATAAAGAATAATATAGTCGGTCACTATCCGTAACTGTCATAACTAATTGATTTTTTCAGTAACTGTTCTTGGGGTTCAGTTGAGGCGCTCTGTTCTAAAACTCGGACCGGACCGGCCGATCCAACCGAACAAGCCGGGAGCCGGCCAATGGTCCGATCCGAGTCAATTCTAGAAAACCGGAGAATTAAGAACTTGGTCAAATCAGGTCAAAAACGGGATTTGACCTGGTTTGACCGAAAAAATAAGAATCGGGCTATTTTCTTTTCTCAAAACTAACATTCATCCGGGAAACTTCCGTGCACGAGTAGCTCTTCTTTTGCGCACTGGGCTACGGCCCAGTCATAGAATAATTGGTCAAATCTTTCAGGTCAAAAGTATACAAAAGGTTCAGTCAACAAAAGAAGATGACAATTCGTGCTAGATCAATTCTTTTTTTTTTTTTATTTTTTTTGAAATATCAAAATATTTTTAATATTATGTTTTGACCCCTAGATTGTTATAAATTTTTAATATACTTTAAATATTTCATACTTTATAAATATTGTCTTAAACTTTGGTGTTATTTTTTAATTAAATCCATAATTTTAATTCTAAACTTGTTAATGCTTATTAAATAATATAAATTGCTACTTGATTATTCTAATTTCTTTGTATTTTCTTATTAAATATATTTGAAATATCAAATATATATGAATACACCTTTATTAATATTAACATGTTATTAGGTATTTTACATATAATATTTTAATTTTTAAATAATTTTTATTATGACGTCATCCGGTTCAACTCCGATCGAATCCGGTTAAACCCATTGACTCCTGACCCCTGAGCTCGACCGAGTCGATATCTGGCCTGGTTCTGAAAACATAATTGTAAGTATCTTTTTTCTATTTGATAATGTCTAATTTTAAGTCTTTGAAACGTTTATCTCTTCATTTTAGCTCAAAACTTTTTTTATCATAAATGGTTAAAGTTAATTCTTTATTTTTTTTTTAAACATGAATGTTGTTCTAAAAACATCAAATTTGCATTTGTGCTAAATTTGCTTATTGCAAAAACTCTACTATTAAATTTAAGAAATGATATTCACCGAATACTTTTATTCTTCAAAAATATTTTTTTAAAGCAAAATAGCACCGCAGCTATAAGCACAAGACTTTTAGGCTCTAAGATGAAAATTGCAGGCTTGGCCTTGTGTAAAATCCAATTCTGGCCTGCTAGTTTCCCAGTCTTGCCTCCTAATTGCGTATGAACAACACAAACAAGAAAACGCTGTAAGGCAACTTTATCCATCTCAAATTCTGAATCAACGCACTCTGTCTAAGGTTAGTTTCACATCTACTATTTTAGTAACATTTTCCATGAGCAGCTAGACGTATAGGCATTCACAAGAAATACTCCCTCTTTCTTGCTTTAAAAAAAAAAAGAGAGAAATGCCCCATTTTTCTCATTTTGATAGTTTTTAAATTTTTTTTACACAATTTAAGAAAAATTAGTTAATTTTGTTGAAAAACTAAATTTAGTTTCTAAAACACCCCTTATATTAATATTAGAAATATCACTAATCATTATACCTTTACATTAATTAAACAATAATAATGATGGTATATTGCACCATTCAAGACATATATTGAAGCAATTGCTAGTGAAAAAATTGACTGTATTAAATAAGATAGGTTGCATTTAATGATAAAGAAGTGTATTAAATAAGGATACTTTAGAGAAGCAAAAAATTAACTATATTCTTCTTATTGCACTATAATTTGAGATGAATAAAAAGGAAAATTGTGCATAAAAAGCTAATCCTTATATCTTACAACAAAAAATTACTATACTATTAGTGCATTAAATGCTAATCCTTATATCTTACTTAACAAAATTTGAGAACATGTATTATATACTTATTCGAAATACATTACACAGCATGTTTATTCAAATCAAGTTAGAAAAACAAACACAATGAGCAAAGAAGAAAGAAAACCAATAGGAAGGAAAGATCTGACCAGCTAGCATTTGGACCGGTGACTTTAGTAGCCTTTTTTTTTATCAACAATGATAATAATTTGTATAATTTATTCTAATCTAATATAAGGGGAAAGGGAGGAGAAGCCATAACTAGTGACTGGTGAGAGACAATAATTGAATCCTTCAATCAAAACTTAAAGGATTTCTTGGTTGTAACTTAAGACATGAAAATCTTAGTAAGATAGGAAGGGGAGGATCCACTGTTGTTTTGTGGTCGTGCCTCTCATTATGTCTATGCAACGGGCAGTACCTCTCACTTTCCATCCCAACTAATGGGACGGGGCACAACAAATTGGCACGTATTAGCCTTGGTCTAAAGCAATCAATAATTGAGCTATTCGCGAGTAATTTGTGAGCAGTTTAACTAGATAGATGATCGAACTCAGGTCAAATTCGAGATGATATTGTGCTCGAGTACTCATTGAACAAAATTATTGAAATGCCTTGTTTTTAGATAATTTACATGTTTTACCTATAAGTAATTGAGTTCTAACACAATCTGGAGATACTTTAAATTTTGGAGATATCTTAAATTTTATTGAGTCAATTTCAAACATTAAATTTAGCATTGATCGAGTTCAAACTTGAGATCGAATACAGGTAAATTGTTCAATGTCGAGCAGATAATATTCATACTTGACTGGACTCGTTTATTCTCATATCTTGGTCTTCAAGTCAAGGCAACTTGAGTGTGTTTGAACAGGAGATTATTTAAAATAATCTATATCTATATAAATTTGAGAATGGATTTTTAGCAACAAGCCTCCACATATCTTCCTACTACCAATTCCATTTTTTCTAGCACTCCACATTTAATTTAATTCATAAAATATATTCCTCTCAACTTCCACATCTACTCTTCACATTTGAAATTGTTGATTACTTTTTAAAATAATTTCATTTCAAATTGTTGATTAATGTGCAGGTTATCCTATTTGAACTTCAACCCATTATGTTTCCAATTGCCTTGTGTTATTTATGATTCTACAACAATTAAAACTTCTATAAGACCATAAGAAGATATAACAAATATAACATCCTTTCATACTTTCTTATTAATTTAAATAAGTAAGATTATTTACACTCCATTTTTTATTATTCACACTTCAATAATCATTTTGATCATATAATTTTCATTAATTAGACTATATGATAAAAGAAAGGGTTAATCACATTTTATCCCCTTAAAGAATACTATATTTCTCAATTCACCCCCTAACCTTTAATTTTGCTCATTTAACCCCCTTTTGGACAAAATTACCCTTGCATTATTTTGACTTTTTATTTACCTTATTTTTCTTTCTTTTATTTATTTTTCTGTTTTTTCTTTGATTAATTTTTCTTTTTCCCACAAAAATCTTCACCTTAATGATTGAAATTAAAAAAAAGAAATTGTAGAGATCTATCTTCTCCTTAAATGATTAAAAAAAATATTCAAATCACTTTTCTAAAATATAATTTTTTTTAGCCTTTCAATTCTTTTAATTTTGAGTTTTACTCTTTTTTTTTCTAGTTTCTCATTTTATTTTCAAGAAAATATCATAAGATAAAATTGTTATCCTTTCTTTTATTTCTTTTTCTCTTTCTTCTCTCTTTCATCCTTCCCAATAGAAATTTCATTTCAACAAAAATTTTTGTTTTGAATTTATAATTGCATATTTTTGGGTGAAGATTTAAAAGACATCAAAAGCTAATTTTGATTTTTTGTATGATGCCACGTGTCACAAATTTGAATTGATAATTATTAATTAGGTCACAATTTCATTCTAAGATTTTTTTTGGAAATAATGAGAAATTAGAAAGGAAAGAGGAAATCCCAAAATTAAAAGAATTGAAAGGCTAAAAAAATTTATTTTAGGAAAGTGATTTGAATATTTTTTTAATCATTTAAGGAGAAGATAGATCTTTGCAATTTCTCTTTTTTAATTTCAATCATTAAGGTAAATATTTTTGTGGGAAAGAGAAAGAATTAAATAAAGAAGAAAGAGAAAAAGAAATAAAAGAAAGGAAAACAAGATAAATAAAAAATCAAAATAATGCAAGGACAATTTTGTCCTAAAGGGGGTTAAGTGAGCAAAATTAAAGGTTAGGAGGTAAATTGAGAAATGGGGTATTCTTTAAGGGGATAAAATGTGATTAATCCTAAAAGAAATGATGGAATTGCAAATAATAAAAAATGGAGTGCAAATAACATTTTCTTAAGAAAGAAGTGGCTTCCATGCCTTTCTAATTTAAAAAAGTAGTGGCTCCATTTATATAGGAATTTGGTTCGAAATTTATTAGTGAGAGGGTAAATGAAAAGAAAACATTGCCAAATTTAGTAAAAGTAAAAACGTAAATGATAATATTTTATTTTTTAACTTGGTAATCATAAGTAAAAGGACAAAATTAAATAAAAAACAAAAAGGAAATAATGTCGTGGATTTAAAAAATCAAGAATGGTACCATTCATGAAATCCAAATTATGAAGTCACTAAATAAAAAACAAAGCACTACCAGCCTTTTAACGTGGAATTTTTTTTTGAAATATTCATTTTTGATAAAAAAAATAATGATAATAACAACACCATTCTACCAATTTTTTTTTTAAAAGTAACATTATAATTTAAGAGAAAGATATAGATAATTTAACGCTAAAATACTACTTAATTTGTATATATCTGGCCCAAATTTGACATTAGATTTGAATAAGAGTGCAAAACCCAAACACTAAGGATAAGTTTTGGTATCATTAATTATTTTATGTATTCTTATTGTTGTCTTCATATGTAAATATGTATTTGCTATGTTAAATATATATATATTGATTGTAGTACTTGAGGATATTATAGATATTATCAGTTTTTCATTTCTATTTTTAGATACTAATAATTGCAACCATTGTAATTAATTTTTAATTATATATTTTCATTATGATAGGTAAAGTTAAATATATTGGATCGTAGGGATATGAATTTAGAGGTTAGATAAAGGGAGAGGAGGGAGGGAAGAAAATGGTGAGGAGTTAAAAAATATTAGGAAAGGTTGAAAAAGAAATATGGGTTATAAGGATGGGTGGAGAAGAGAGAGAAGAAAAAAGGGAATTGCAGGGATATGACAAAGATGATAAAAAAAAAAAGAGAAAGTGGTACCATGATAGAAGATATGAAAGTTGTATGAGACATTTGATGACTAGCTGACGTATAAGCGAAGAGGGAAATGATAGTGATTTTTAATAATTTTGAGAACTCTAAAAACACGTATTACGGAGATTTTTTTTTTTAAATATACGTTAAGGTTTATGAAAATGCTAATCTAAATGCAGTCAACAATTGTAGGGACACAAGATAGGAGAAAGATTTTTTTTTTCTAAAAATGGAAGAAAATAAATTGGTTATAATTTATTTTTTTATATTATAAGTTTCAATATATGGGTATAACATAATATGTTTTGTCGAATATTGATAAATTGACATTTTTTTTAGAAAACTCTTTTCACCTTATCACCCAACTTAATCATCTCCTTAAATGCATAAACAATTATTTTATCATGTAAATCATTATAGATTAATTTTTTTTCAAAATATTAAGCATACACTTCTTTAAAATTTTTAGTCTATATATATATATATATATCATTTTGTACCACAATATATAAATATATACAATATTATTTTGATTTGAAATATAATCCTGTGCATAGTACGGGTCAAAATACTAGTACTTTAAAAAAAATATAGTAGTACTATTTTTAATATGATGTATGCGAAATAAAAAAAATGATTGAAAAGATAAATAACTATTAAAAATATGTTTATGATGTAATCAAATAAAATTTGGCAAATAAACCATTATCCAAACACGCTTAAGAGATTTCGTAATCGTAAATGGAGCGAACCGCAATCGTAAATGGAGCGGTTCTTCTGCAATTATAGGAGAGCGTCCATACCTCAACAAGCCAACTAAAATCGTTAAACTCCTATGGGCTTATATCACCACGTGGGTCCCATGTGATGGACGTCCATTTAATTGTGGCGCTCTTTCGGCCGTCCCAGTCTTTCCGGTGATTCCACGTTTTAAACAACTTTCGTACGCGCTTTTCTCCGGATAAAATGTTTATATAAAGGCTGGGGCGAGTCCTCGTTACTCATCTGACCATTGCTGTCTGCAAGAGCTGGAACCTCATCTCTATTCCCTCACTACTGACCACCCCTGAAGAGCAAGATGAAGTTAAAAGTGTTTGCTGATCGCGGGTCTCAGCCATCACGGGCAGTTCTCATATTCTGCAAGTAAGGATTTTTTAATGGATTTGTTCTTTTTTCTTGATTTCTAACTTCTCCCTCTCTCTCTCTCTCTTCATTTTGAGATTAATCAATCTAAATTGTTTTCATGGCTCTTGGACTTGCCTGTGAAAAGGGCTAATGGGATTGAATTTGAAGAAGTCCAAATCCAGCTGGCTAAAGGGGAGCACAAATCTCCCGAATACGAAGGTGAGTAAGTATGTTGCTGTACAGTCTTCTTGTATGTTGGGTCAAAATATAAAGACAGGAGTTTTGCCTTTTCCTTTCTGGAATATAATCATGAATTTGATCTTGTTTCAGCAATCAATCCCATGAAGCAAGTCCCAGCAATTGAAGTTGATGGAAAATTCAGGCTCTTTGAGAGGTAATTTAAGTGTGAAGCTGGAAGATATGGATAGGACTCTTTAGTTTCTAATCATCAGATGGGAGAAAGAACCGTGATATGTTTTTATTCTTATGGTTTTGTGCGTTAATTTTTGCTTCTGGGCCAGCATCTAGTGCGATATAAAGGAAATTATAGTTTTCAAATTGCAAATTGTTATGCTTTAGAAAGAGTTCTTTTGAAAAAATCTCAATATTTTGAAGGGGTAAGACTAAATCTTTTGAATATTGGATAGCGGGTGCCCCTCTTATTCTCTCTGTGGGAAGTGTGATGATCTCGTGTGTCAAATTAAGGTTCTTCGTCATGCAAATTGTTATGGTTGATATGATGAAATTATGTTAATTGAGAACGATCCAATGATGTCAATTTACGTTCTTTTCGGTCTTACTGGCATTGATTTGTAGTAATATACTCATAAGTTGAGACTTAGTTCCATTTCCATTTCTGGTACTAATGGCCTGCCTTCCTCTTCCCTGAAAGAAAGGAAAAATGAAAAGAAATGAAGGGAAAATAATGAAGCACAAGTGGCTGCTCTGGTTTTTTCTGGATTTTTTTCCTAGTCTCCATTTATTTGATGATTTTGATCTCATTTTCTCCTACCCGTCTTAGCTAACTGATCCCTGGACTTTCTGTGCGCAAAATTAATGGAATTCACACATCTAATGTCCTCTGCAGTCATGCTATTCTTCGATTTCTGGCAACTGCTTTTCCTGGAATTGCAGAACATTGGTAAGTCTCATCATTGTACATGCTAGTTTAGAAGGTGTTTCACATTAAATAAACACATGCTAGTTTCTAAGACAAATATGAATTCAGTCGTCCCCTGAATTTTATTTCAATATGCTAATGGACTCCCAAAAGCAGGCACCGTTACAAGTGCCTCTATTTTTTGGCCAGTTATAGATCCTACATATGCTTTCACGTCTGTTATTTTCTTTCGATATCCGTTCTAATCTTTCTTGATGCCCTAATCATGGACAATGGGAAAGGGTACAAAATCGGAAGTCAAGGTTTTCATGTATTTATATAAGTGGGCATGCTTCTAGAATACACGGATATACCATATTCCATACAAACTGGTTGTCCTAATCCTAGTTCTGCATTCAGCGTTTCCACTAGCTGATGCTAGAATGTGTTCTAATTATTGATTTCACAGTTCTTATTACTCTGAACATTCATGTTCCAAGGTATCCTGCAGACGTGTTCAAAAGAGCACAGATTGACTCAGCTTTAGATTGGCATCACTCCACCATACGACGGGGTTCAGGTGCTAATCTTTGGTTTTGAAGCACTATATTATAACTGTTCTTGTTCTATCTGTGGTCTGGTGTTATTGGAAAGCTATTTGTCACCAAATTACACAAAAAAATTAATTAGGGAATTGTAGGGTGAATCTTGATAATAATATGAGAAAGATCTGGGATGGTTGTGAATGAGCTCAATTTTCCTTGTGGGAATTCTGGGTTTTGACATCTACCTCTCATTTTTTGAACAAAAAGACATGAGATGAATGAGTGGTACATTGTTCTCATCTCCTTGCTTGAGTCACTTAACAGACTGCAAAAAGATGAGTATATATGAGGGTTACTTAACACTTAAACGTCCATGACCAATTGGGCAAAAATGTCGAAACAAACAAATACTTTGAACTTATTATCGAAACCCAAGTGCAGCATGTGAAGAAGTCTAAGAATCATGGTAGAGTTACTGGATATAGTAGAAATCTTAGTCTGAGTAAGCTGGCCTGTTCCTAAAATTTGGCAATTGGAGCAGTAAATGTTTGTTGGCCGCCCATCCCTTATTGAAGAACTGCAGAAGGAAATATTAATCTTTTTGAATAACTGGATTTTTGTCTAAAAATGACCCAGTTACATATAGAGCAGTCTCATTTTTATTTTCCAGCTTCATGATCAGCACTGTTTACCTGTTAATGTTATACGACATTCTGAAGTATGCTTATCTTGACAGTTGGTGTAGTCCTCAATACTACGCTTGCACCTTTATTTGGCCAGCCTTTGGATCCTCAAGCAGCAGCAGAAGCTGAAAAGCTCCTGCCAGCTTCTTTAGCAAAGATTGAATCCTTCTGGCTCAAGGGTGATGGACCATTTCTGCTGGGAAACTCTGAACCTTCCATAGCAGACCTGAGGTTGGTCTGTGAAATTATGCAACTTGAGGTAAAAAAAAGAAGGTGTCTCTCCTCTTGTTAGTTGTATTTCTTTGCAAACATGTTGATAGTTTCTATATCAACCTTGTGATATCAACCTCGTCAAAAATGATTTAGTTATTAAAAAAGCTGTACCTCTGAAAGCCCAAGTGAAGTAGTCATCCTGTTGTTTCTGCTCGTCTTCAGCTAGGTTTCTTCCAGGATAGTAGTATCACTTGCTGGGATGCACATTTTAATAGAAAATTTTGAGTCCTTGTCGACTTCTAGAATAAAGTGATTACCCAATCTATGGCCATGATTCTGGTTCGCACCTTGTGTTTGTCGAGATGAGTCATGTTGATTGAGATGGCTTATTGTCAATGCTTGAAGAGCCATGGCTAAACTGGAACAACCGTCTCGATAGAGTTTTCTTGTTTCTGATCTTGCTTTCCTACTTTTTCACTCTTCTGGCGGTTAAACTTGTAGGCAAGGGCCCTTTTACGCCTTCTCTTTTCTTATATTTTCCTTGACTTTGCGAAGAAATCTTGTATGAATAACTCTATTGTGATAAACTCTCATTTCGGCTTGGTTTTGAATGTAGCTTGTGGATGAGAAGCTTCAGAAACGGATATTGGACCCATATGAGAAAGTTCGGAAATGGGTTGAAGATACAAAGAAGGCAATACAACCTCATTTTGATGAAATTCATGCTGCCGTCTTCCAGAACAAAGAGATGATAAAGAAGGCGCTGGCTGGTGCAGGCAGTGGTGAGACGAAAACCGGCTGACAAGCTGCTTAGGATTCAAAAGATGTGGGATTGCTGCTATATGTTGAAGCCCTATAGAATTTCCAGAATCTTTTCCAATCATGATCTCGGATGTTGGTGTAAGAAATCAGGCAGTTTGGCAATAAGGGCAGTTTGTGTTTGTAGTGTAAAAAAGCCTGGAAGCCGAGTATGTAGTGGGAATATGCATGCTAGAAGAGAAATTGTTACTGTTGCAGCTAATTTCAAGTAAAAGAATGTGCAATGTTTGGACTTATTAGGAGGGATAATTTATTATTGCAATATAAATTTGCCGTGGAAATAAAATATGAATTGTGACATTAAATTTAAACCCCGGGCTCGGGGGCATAGTTATCTGCCTTTGGAAACTTTGATGAAATAAATGTTGCTAGAAAAAAGAGTAGAAAGAGCAATGGTGCGGGATGGGTATGTGTCACGTTCCGAGCCAGCACGCGTCCATCATGCGACATTCGCAGTATTCTCAAATTTCGTTAAAAAATACAAGGTAACATTTAACTAGACTAAACTTTAAAAGTACTAAATAGTATAACGAAATAAAGTGCGGTACAAATATCATATAAATGGTAGTTTACAAATATCCAACAAATTTGTACATTTATTCTCTGATTGAAACAGCGGAAACAAAGTAAATAAAATTAATTAGAAGTAGCTAGCCTGCAAACTTCTGTTCGCTTAAAAACTAATAAAAGTCATCTTTAGGGCCTTCTACGTAAATCAATTTTCACTCTTCAGAATCTGCAAAGATGGTAAAAAATGGGTTGAAAGACAAATCTGTGACAGTCCCACCTCCCCCTTAGGCGAACCAAAGGGTTCGGCGGACCGCCTGCCCAATTCTCGCCGGGACTCAGTCGTTCACTACAGTTCTCAAATAGATTACAATATAAATCTCAAATATACATCAAATTCTCCAATAATAACATGTCATAAGCGAAGCATCCACGCTTAGAATTAGTTTCCGCTTCATACATCCATGCGATCCTTAATACCAACTATTATACAGGAGGAAGTTTAAAATTCAAAGTACACAAACATCCACTTCCATTTCAAATCTAAACTGTACAAGATATATGCCATCCAACCACGTGAATAAGTACTATAAGCCTTCCTTCGCCACGAGCCCTGTGGAGGGGAATAAAATATTTTTGGGGTGAGTTAAAAACTCAGTGAGTAACCAACAAATCAGTACTCAAATATATTTCAAAATAATGCACTTCGATGATGTCATGAGTCAAAGATCAAATGTACGTTAATTGCTCTCGTGAGCCAGTGAAATCATTGCACTTAAACACCCAACGCTCAAAGAGATCTTTTAACGTTAAACAATAAGAGGGAGCAACGTTGGTGCTCCAGATCATGTCACGAACTCACGAAAGTGGTGGAGACGTTGGCTCCAGGTAAATACTAGAGGAGACGTTGGTGTTCAGCACAAGACTCCCTAAGAACTCATTTAAGCCAAATCATTTCATGGACTCACATGCCGGCACACATGATATGCAAACGAGTAAATAATGCAAGAAACACTTCGTAAGTAACTTTGGAAACAGTTTAGGGTCACTCACCTCCACGGCTCAGAAACCATCCATCATATATCATGACCTTACCCGAGTCCAAACCCTAAATCACAAACTCAAAACAATCATACATTCCCAAAGTTCGGACATCATTTCCC
Organism: Coffea arabica; assembly: GCF_036785885.1. Classification (NCBI taxonomy): domain Eukaryota; kingdom Viridiplantae; phylum Streptophyta; class Magnoliopsida; order Gentianales; family Rubiaceae; genus Coffea; species Coffea arabica. Next base: position 44,293,977 of record NC_092325.1, on the reverse strand, counting down.
CATAAATGCTTCATTTTCAACCTACAAGCAACACCAATTCATCTCAAATCAACCACATACACATCATAAATTATCAAATACACCTTTCGGCACAATATCCATAACTGAAGTTACCTTTATCGGATTGAAACAAATCTTATGGCGTTTCGAAACCAAGATATAAACATACATTTCCTATGAAGACCTCCAAAGTCAAATCACGCAATTTCATGGTCAAAAACGGAAAACTCCACGAAAACAGAAATTTGGGCGTGGAACAGGGTTTATGGGCAGTCAAGGATATTTCGGTCATTTTACATGCTACAGTACTTGGATCGAGCTGAAATTTTACAGGCAGCTAGTTAAAATCATTTGCTACAACTTTCATGTTTTAACCTAAACCTGATTCGGCTTCTAACATGCTCAAATAAAATCGGATAGAAACAGGGTCATTCAAAACCCTAACCTGGAATTCATGCATTCAAGTGCTAATATTCCACAAAACCACATCTAAAACAATTAAAAACCACTAATAAGCACTTAATTGAAGTAAAGAGGATGTTCTTAGCAAAATACCTTAAAACCACAAGAAAGGTAGGAGGTTAATGGTTTCTTCTCCAAAATAACTCCACCAAAACCTTGGAATCTCCTTAGTAACCAACTTCTATAGAGTGATTTGCAATTCCATCAGTTAAAACTCAAGATTAAAGTAAAAAATTGGAGTGAAAGATGAAGGTTTTTCTCTCTCTCTCTTGCTCTCCAAGTTTCAGCCATGAGAAGGAAGAAATGGCTTGATTTTTGGTCAAATTTTGATTTTAGTAAAGTTAAGGTAAGATAGTCAAAAGTCCAAGAGTGAATAGGATGGTGACACTTGTCACCTTTTGGTTTAAAACTTATCTTTTTGTCTCTCCAATACTAATCCATATAGGTAACATCTAATTATCTTTTAGCACCTTGTAAAATAGTATCATTTAATACAAAACTCCAACAAATTGTCAAAAATATATCGCATTTACCGCACTAGCGGGTCCCACGTTGATAATACACTTCAAACTTAACGTGGACTAACTTGTATTAAGAAAATGATTTGAAAACTATATTCCCTTATAAAAATGTATAGGAAATTAATATATTGAAGAAAGGCATAAAATTGTAGATAAGGAAACAAAATAATGTCTAGAAAATATATAAAAATTTTTGATTTCTCACACTCATTCGTTCGCGGCCTCACAAAATCGCTCAATAAGTAACATCTACCCCTCTGTTTGACTAAGCATTCATAACTTTATAGGTACATATATAGATATAAATCAAATCATTTGCACACCGTTCACATTCATAATCATAAAAGTAACGTTGTTTATAAAACAATCAGTAGTAACGAGTGATAAGCAATTTAAAAGTATTTTATTGATAATTATACATGAAAAATTATAAAGTCATAAATCATTTCAGATCAATTCATAAGTCTCTTCATACCAGTTCACAAATTATTTCATATCAACTCATAACAAGTACATATAATGACCGGCTATTGAATACTCAGTTTAGAGATTAAACCCTTTATAGGTGGACGACTAATAGATTTCATGACTTCGATTGGTCTCATTATATATATGAGTCAATCAGTCAGACTCTATACCAAACTACCATAACCATTAGACAGGACTATAGCCCCTATCGTATATTCCGTGACTGTTTTGAGTTTTTCTTGATATAAATTTATTTCATACGTTACACACATAGTTTTTGATTTCATAAAAGATACAGCTCATTTGACATATAATAATAAATCAAGAAGTTTCAAATAAGTCACATGGTCCATTTTTTTGCATAGTCAAAATAGAACTTGTTTTTTTTTTTCTAGTGTAAGCAGAAGAACTCGAACTCGAATCCTCTTACTTACACTCCCTCCTCCCATACCACCCAACCATCCCTCCCCCCCAAATAGAACTTGCTTAAACAGTCAAGTAAATCATTTAATAAAAAATAATTCAGATTAACACGTAAAAATATAATCGATGACAAAAATTTTACTTTAAACTTTTGAAATCTCAGAAGCGTAAGTACCACTTACCTTTGTCTGGCTGCTCGAGTGGAGCTACCTTAGATCTTTTGAACTTGTGTCGTACCTATCAAATGCATAAATTTCTTAATTAGTTGATATTTCCTACGGATGTATAAATATACAGACTCTGACCAAGTTGAAGATTCATGTCTAGACCATAATATGAACCTTAGTAGCATTTTCCCAAATTGGACGATTTCTATTTTTCGGAAAGTTTCCTAAATTTGAAGGTTTCTATTTTTAGAAAGTTTTTTAATTTGGAAAGTTTTTCTTTTTGTAAAGTTTCCTAATTTAGAATAAAATAATTATCATAATTATATTTATTATCTTGACTATTATCTTACTATACATATTTATAATTCATTATTATCCATTCTTATTATCATTCTAGTCAACGCTATTTTATTTTATTACCACTTATATATACTTGTTAATCAATTACTTATCTTTTTCTCTACTTCCACTTTTGTGCATATGTAGGTGTTATATATTGACTTATCATTATAATTATTATCTTAGTTTATTCCACTTGTATTTATCTTTCTATTTTCGTTTATAACCTTAATTTATTTCATCCATATCTATATTGTTATTATTATTACTATCATTGCTTTATTAATTATTATTATTATTATTATTATTATTATTATGAGTTTAAGTATTTCGTTTAACAATCTTAAACTCATCTTACATTGTCTAAATTAATCTAATAAGGTTATATTAAGATGTTTTAAATTTCTATTTAAGTATCTTAGACTTAATCAATTAAATATACTTTTAGATAACTAATCTTTAACTCCGAGAATTATCTTTAGGTTGGGTTTGAAATTTTAAATTCCTATTTTAGTTCGTAGAAGATAGTCCATTTATTTCTATAATTTATTTACTGCATATCCACTAAGCCCATGCTATCTTTCTAATCCAAATATACTTGCCATTATATATAAATGTGTGTGTGTATATATATATATATATATATATATATATATAATACTATTACTATTATATATTTTTTTCCTTGGGCGTCCTTGCCTGGCCCTTTTTGTTTCTTCACTTGGCGTTGCCAAAGCTTTTGTCAAGCCTTGGTAGCGTCGCAATTCTTGACTTAAATTTTTTTTTTCTATTCGGCCAACCTTTTCATGTCGCCAGCAAGTGCTAGTGGCTTTGCCTTCACACACCAAATTTTCTGCGTTGCGCTTCAGCAACGGTGCACAACAACGGCGGCGGGGCTGCTGCTCCAACCCCCTTTTCTCCTTTTTTTTTTTATAACAGAATAAAGATTTCAATTCCATTCTACCCCATAGCTAAAATTTAGCATCCTATTTCTATCGATCCAAATATATATTTTCCTAAATTTCTCTTACAAGTCTAACTATATCATCATGCATATATACACGAAATTTTCAAAATAATTCATGGAATTAAATAGACTTAAGAGAAAAAGAATTTTAGCACGTGCTTGGAACTTACAAGTCTATGAGTTTAATCGTTTGCTTGTTTGACGGCGACGTACTCTTCTTCTCCTCTACTCTTAGTTGATTGTTGCTCTAGGGGAGGCAGATGAAAGAAGGTAGGGATGGTGTTATTTTTTTTTCTCTCTCTATTGTTTTGATAAAACTCTAAACCCTAGCACTACCCACTAGTAGGTGGTTTATATAAGAGTTTTAGTTTATTATGAACTCTTATCCCCTTACTAACCCTTAACAAATTCTTTTACCCTATCCTACTAATAAATTACTATTATCATTATTATTTTTACCCATAATAATTTTTCTACTTTTTTTTTAATTGAAAAAAACAAAATAATAAACACATGTGCCAAAACGTGGGTTTTACAGTATGCCCCAGAGATTGAGGGGAAAACTGAAAAAATTGACTGTATTAAATAAGATAGGTTGTATTTAATGATAAGGAAGTGTATTAAATAAGGATACTTTAGAGAAGCAAAAAATTAACTATATTTTTCTCATTGCACTATAATTTGAGATGAATAAAAGGAAAATTGTGCATAAAAAGCTAATCCTTATATCTTACAGCAAAAGATTACTATACTACTAGTGCATTAAATGCTAATCCTTATATCTTACTTAACAAAATTTGAGAACATGTATTATATGCATATTCGAAAAATATTACATACCATGTTTATCCAAATCAAGTTAGAAAAACAAACACAATGAGTAAAGAAGAAAGAAAATCACGAGGAAGGAAAGATCTGGCCAGCTAGCATTTGGACTTGTGATTTTCATAGCTTTTTTTTTTTTAATCAACAACGATAACAATTTGTATAATTTATTCTAGTCTAATATAAGGGGAGAGGGAGGGGAAGCTACAACTTGTGACTGGTGAGAGACAATAATTGAATTCTTGATCTCCCACCTCCATCAAGACTTAAGGATTTTTTGGTTGTAACTTAGGACATGAAAATCTTAGTAAGATGGGAAGGGGAGGGTCTACTGTTGTTTTGTGATTAAACGTGCCTTTCATTATGTCTATGCAACATCATTATGTCCTGGCAGTATCTCTCGCTTTGCATCCCAACCAATGGGACGACCACAACAAATTGTCATGTATCAGCCTTGGTCTAAAGCAATCAATAATTGAGCTATTCACGAGTGATTTGTGAGCAGTTTAACTAGATAGATGATTGAACTCAGGTCAAATTCGAGATGATATTGTGATCGAGTACTCATTGAACAAAATTATTGAAATGCCTTAACTTTTAGATAATTTACATATTTTACCTATAAGTAATTGAGTTCTAACACAATTTGGAGATACTTTAAATTTTGGAGATATCTTAAATTTTATCGAGTCAATTTCAAACATTAAATTTAGCATTTGATTGAGTTTAAACTTGAGATCGAATACAGGTAAATTGTTCAATGTCGAGCAGATAGTATTCGTACTTGACTCGACTCGTTTATACACGCATCTTGGTTTTCAACTTAAGACAACTTGAGTGTGTTTGAATAGGAGATTATTTGAAATAATTTTAAAAAAATATAGTAGTACTTTTTTTAATGTGATGTATGCGAAATAAAAAAATGATTGAAAAGATAAAATACTATTAAAAATATGTTTATGATGTAATCAAATAAAGTTTGGCAAATAAATCATTATCCAAACACGCTCAAGAGATTTCGTAATCGTAAATGGAGCGAGCCGCAATCGTAAATGGAGCGGTTCTTCTGCAATTATAGGAGAGCGTCCATATCTCAACAAGCCAGCTAAAATCGTTAAACTCCTGTGGGCTTAATCACTCTTAAGGCTTAAACTTGCGATTGGGCCACGTGGGTCCCATATGACGGATGTCCATTTAAATGTGGCGCTCTTTCGCCCGTCCCAGCCATTCCGGTCTTTCAACGTTTTTAAAAAGAAGCAGCCCGGAGAGCTAAATCAAATCTCTTCGGAGCTGGAGCGAAAAGCCCGGCCCCGGATTCAGTTCAACTGACAGGTGATTCGTATACCGTTCCTCTTGTTCACCGGTAAGGTATTCAATTGGTGATGGCATGCTTTCAAGCGGGAAATTACCCAAGGGTAACCTGCTCAAGATTGTGGTGTTATCCTACCTTCGTTCTCCACCGCTATAAGGTATTATACATTTCTTTCATCTTAAGGTGTTGAGTGCTTCGGCCTTGCTCTAGCTTCTTTAGGTGTTATTACTTCCTTGGTAGCTCAACGCATGTACTCTTTACCTGCTGATGCATTCATAGCACAGACTTTACTACGCTAGTGTAGTAGGTTCAAGAGCTTCTGGGGGCGGCTTGTTGGGTGATCATTCGGGGAAGCTCATCTTTTCCTTTTCTAAGGAATTCGGTGATGTACAGGTGTTACAGGCGGAAGCTTCAGCTTTGTCTTATGGTCTACAGATTTGCATTTCAAAGAAGTTTCGTAAAGTCTTGGTTGAAGTGGACTCAAAAGCACTGGTCTCGCTTAGTCATTCGTCCGACATGTCTAATTGGCCTTTGTCCGGATAAAATATTTATATAAAGGCTGGGCCGAGTCCTCATCACTCATCAGATCTCGATTGCTATTTGCAAGAGCTGGAAACTCATCTCTAATCCCTCAGAAGAGCAGGATGAAGTTAAAAGTGTTTGCTGATCGCGGGTCTCAGCCAGCACGGGCAGTTCTCATATTCTGCAAGTAAGGATTTTTTAATGGATTTGTTCTTTTTTTTTTTTTTTTAAAATTTCTAGCCACTCTCTCTCTCTCTCTCTCTCTTCCTTTTTACATTAATCAATCTAAATTGTTTTCATGGCTCTTGGACTTGCCTGTGAAAAGGGCTAATGGGATTGAGTTTGAAGAAGTCCAAATCCAGCTGGCTAAAGGGGAGCACAAATCTCCTGAATACGAAGGTAAGTATGCTGCTGTACAGTCTTCTTGTATGTTGGGTCAAAATATAAAGACAGGATTTTTGCCTTTTCCTTTCTGGAATATAATCATGAATTTGATCTTGTTTCAGCAATCAATCCCATGAAGCAAGTCCCAGCAATAGAAGTAGATGGAAAATTCAGGCTCTTTGAGAGGTAATTTAAGTGTGAAGCTGGAAGATATGTATAGGACTCTTTAGTATCTAATCATCGGATTGGAGAAAGAACCGTGATGTGTTTTATTATTATGGTTTTATGCGTTAATTTTTGCTTCTTGGCCAGCATCTAGTGCGATATAAAGGAAATTATAGTTTTGAAATTTCTAATTGTTATGCTTTAGAAAGATTTCTTTTGAAAAAATCTCAAAATTTTGAAGGGGGTAAAACTAAATCTTTTGAATATTGGATAGCGGGTGCCCCTCCTATTCTCTCTGTGGGATGTGTGATGATCCCCAATGTCAATTTAAGGGTCTTCGTCATGCAAATTGTTATGGTTGATATATGATGAAATTATGTTAATTGAGGCCGATCCAGTGATGTCAATTTAGGTTCTTTTCGGTCTTACTGACATTGATTTGTAGTAATATACTCATAAGTTGAGACTTAGTTTCATTTCCATTTCTGGTACTAATGGCCTGCCTTCCTCTTCCCTGAAAGAAAGGAAAAATGAAAAGAAATGAAAGTAAAATAATGAAGCACAAGTTTTCTGGATTTTTTTCCTAGTCTCGATTTATTTGAGAAAATGATCCCTGGACTTTCTGTGCGCAATATTAATGGTATTCACACATCTAATGTCCTCTGCAGTCATGCTATTCTTCGATTTCTGGCAACTGCTTTTCCTGGAATTGCAGAACATTGGTAAGTCTCATCATTGTACATGCTAGTTTAGAAGGTGTTTAACATTAAATAAACGCATGCTAGTTTCTAAGACAAATATGAATTCAGTCGTCCCCTGAATTTTATTTCACTATGCTAATGGACTCCCAAAAGCAGGCACCTTTACAACTGCCTCTGGCTCCGTTTGGATTAACTATTTTTGAGGGTGTTTTTAAAAAATTTTGCTGTAGCAGAGTTTTTAGAGATTATATTTTGGGATATTTTCAGAAAATATTTTGGGATATTTAAGAGTAGAAGAGCTTCTAGAATATCTTTTGAAATATTTTTTAAAATTTTAAAAAAATTTAAACTAATTTTTAGATTACCTTTTAGAATACTTTTTAAAAATTTTTATTGTATTTGAAAAACTAGTTTTTGAAAAACCTATTTTTTGACCAGTTATAGATCCTACGTATGCTTTCACGTCTGTTTTTTTTCTTTGGGATATCCATTCTATTTTTTCTTGATGCCCTAATCATGGCCAATGGGAAAGGGTACAAAATCGGAAGTCAAGGTTTTATGTATTTATATAAGTGGGCATGCTTCTTGGATATTCCATGCAAACTGGTTGTCCTAATCCCAGTTCTATTGAGCGTTTCCACTAGCTGATGTTGGAATGTGCTCTAATTATTGATTTCACAGTTCTTATTACTTTGAACATTCATGTTCCAAGGTATCCTGCAGACGTGTTCAAAAGAGCACAGATTGACTCAGCTTTAGATTGGCATCACTCCACCATACGACGGGGTTCAGGTGCTAATCTTTGGTTTTGAAGCACTATATTATAACTATTCTTGTTCTATCTGTGGTCTGGTGTTATTGGAAAGCTATTTGTCACCAAATTACAAAAAAAAATTAATTAGGGAATTGTAGGGTGAATCTTGATAATAATATAAGAAAGATCTCGGATGGTTGTGAATGAGCTCAATTTTCCTTGTGGGAATTCTGGGTTTTGACATCTACCTTTCATTTTTTGAACAAAAAGACATGAGATGAATGAGTGGTACATTGTTCTCATCTCCTTGCTTGAGTCACTTAACAGACTGCAAAAAGATGAGTATATATGACGGTCACTTAACACTTAAACGTCCATGACCAATTGGGCAAAAATGTCGAAACAAACAAATACTTTGAACTTATTATCGAAACCCAAGTGCAGCATGTGAAGAAGTCTAAGAATCATGGTAGAGTTACTGGATATGGTAGAAATCTTAGTCTGAGTAAGCTGGCCTGTTCCTAAAATTTGGCAATTGGAGCAGTAAATGTTTGTTGGCCGCCCATCCCTTATTGAAGAACTGCAGAAGGAAATATTAATCTTTTTGAATAACTGGATTTTTGTCTAAAAATGACCCAGTTACATATAGAGCAGTCTCATTTTTATTTTCCAGCTTCATGATCAGCACTGTTTACCTGTTAATGTTATACGACATTCTGAAGTATGCTTATCTTGACAGTTGGGGTAATCCACAATACTACACTTGCACCTTTATTTGGCCGGCCTTTGGATCCTCAAGCCGCAGCAGAAGCTGAAAAACTCCTGTCAGCTTCATTAGCAAAGATTGAATCCTTTTGGCTCAAGGGAGATGGACCATTTCTGCTGGGAAACTCTGAACCTTCCATGGCAGACCTGAGTTTGGTCTGTGAAATTATGCAACTTGAGGTAAAAGAAGGTGTCTTTCCTCTTGTTAGTTGTATTTCTTTGGAAACATATTGATAGTTTCTATATCAACCTACTTGTGACAAGTGATTTAGATATTAAAAAAGCTGTACCTCTGAAAGCCCAAGTGAAATAGTCATCATGTTGTTTCTGCTCGTCTTTAGCTAGGTTTCTCCTAGGATAGTAATATCACTTGCTGGGATGCACATTTTAATAGAAAATTTTGAGTCCTTGCCGACTTCTAGAATAAAGTGATTACCCAATCTATGGCCATGATTCTGGTTCGCACCTTTTGTTTGTCGAGATGAGTCATGTTGATTGAGATGGCTTATTGTCAATGCATGAAGAGCCATGGCTAAACTGGAACAACCGTCTTGATAGAGTTTTCTTGTTTCTGATCTTAGTTTCCTGCTTGTTCACTCTTCTGGCGGTTAAACTTGTAGGCAAGGGCCCTTTTACGCCTTCTCTTTTTTCTTATATTTACCTTGACTTTGAGAAGAAATCTTGTATGAACCACTTTATTGTGACAAACTCTCATTTCAGCTTGGTTTTGAATGTAGCTTGTGGATGAGAAGCTTCAGAAACGGATATTGGACCCATATGCGAAAGTTCGGAAATGGGTTGAAGATACAAGGAAGGCAATACAACCTCATTTTGATGAAATTCATGTTGCCTTCTTCCAGATGAAAGAGATGATAAAGAAGGCGCTGGCTGGTGCGGGCAGTGGTGAGACGAAAACCGGCTGACAAGCTGCATAGGATTCAAAATATGTGGGATTGCTGCTATATGTTGAAGCCCTATAGAATTTCCAGAATCTTTTCCAATCATGATCTCAGATCTTGGTGTAAGAAAAAAGGCAATTTGGCAATAAGGGCAGTTTATGTTTGTATTGTAAAGTAATAATCCAGTTTCCTATTTGGTAACTGGAAACAGAGTATGTAGTAGGAATATGCTAGGAGAGAAATTGTTACTGTTGCAGCTAATTTCAAGTAAAAGAATGTGAAATATCTGGTACAATAAGCTCCGGCAATACTTGTCCGACGCTGTTTCATGTCCGTCTAATTTGCTCCATATGTCTCTTTTCCAATGCTGCACTGAAAACGGGGGATTAGGGGTTGGGGAGTGGGGAGTCAACTACATGCAATGCAAAAATATAAAAAATAAAAAAAGGGTCCAAAGTTTTCATCGATTTACCTTTGATAATAAAGATTGGGAAAATGTTAATAGCATTTCATTTTTTTCATATTGGTCTTCTCACTATATTTTTTTTTATTATGTAGTTTAGTAAATAAAAATTATATAATAAAGATAATAGTGGGAGTGTTGTCATAAAAAGGGAAGTATGATTAATATTTGTCAAAAGACTGTCATTCCCTACAAAACATACAAAAGAAGGCAATAACATCCAATTTGACAATACAACATAATGGTGGTGCTGATAATGCTGCAACCCATTTTTTGGTCCTACAATCATATGTGCACAAAATGTCAAATCCAAGTGCAATGTTTGGACTAATAAGGAGGGATAATTTTATTATTTCAATACAAATTTGTAGTGGAAATAAAATATGAATTGTGACATTAAATTTAATCCCCGGGCTCGGGGGCATTGTTATCTGCCTTTGGAAACTTTGAAGAAATAAATGTTGCCAGAAAAAAGAATAGAAAGAGCATTGGTGCGGGTTAGGTATGCTCCAGAGATTGAGGGGAAAACTGAAAAGGAATCCTCTTTTTTTCTCATATAGTAATTTCCACAGGCCGAATTGGGCCACCGCTTGGGACCTCAATCATTGATTCTTCATTGACTTAATCGGTGCATATGTTCGTCCCAGTGAATGGTGTAGCGGTAGCAACTCTCACAGGTGACCGATAAGTCCTGAGTTCGAGCCTCTGCTCTATTAGATTTTTCCGTGCACTTAACATGCTTGGGTCGGATTAGGGCATCGGGCCCGAGCCACAGGGGATTAATCGAGCCCCATAAGAATTCCACAGGGGATTAATCGAGCCCCGTAAGGATTGATCCGGACATCCTGTGTCGACAAAAAAAAAAAAAAAAAATCGGTGCATTTGTTCGACCCGAAAGATAATGCCATAGTGGTGCTACTGTCCAAGCACTAGTGCCTATTTATACGTAAAGCACTGGCACACTTCAAGGCTTGCGTTGCCACTGACCAAGGAGATATGAAGCTGAAACTGTTTGTAGATCGTCTCTCTCAGCCATGTCGTGCAATTCTCATCTTCTGCAAGTAACAATTCACGATAATTGTAGTCTTATTTCTTGATGCCTAATCATTTGGCTTTTCATTTCTAATTTTTTGGGTACTTGGAATTGTTTGTGGAAAGGTTAAACGGGATAGAGTTCGAGGAAGTCACGATTGATTTTTGTAAACGCGAAAACATATCTCCTGAATATCAGAGTGAGTCATGACTTTGTTTTGAACTTGATGGTAATGAAAAAGGTTTCTCTTGAGATATAAACACCTTTCTGATTGTGCCTCAGAAATCAATCCTATGCAGCTAGTGCCAGCAATAGAAGTGGATGGAGAATTTAAGCTCTTTGAAAGGTACTATAAGGGTGTGAAGTTGGATCACTTTTGTCTATTCTCTGCTCATAGAAAGGCAGAAGAAATCAGATGAAATGCTTTATTTGTTGTGTTTTTGGATTTCATATTATTCGCTTCGAGAAGGGAAAGTTTATACTGACATCGACAAAGTAGTTCAACTTGAATTCTGTTGCTAATCCAAAAGTGCAGATCTTTATTTTTCAGAAAGTATTTCAAACGAAAACCTCCATATTTTGAAGGGGCAAAAATCTTTCCTTTTGCTTCTTTGAGTGATGATCCTGTATAGGGATGCTCTTTCTGTTTTATGATCATATTTCACTGAGGATGAACTAAATCTATCCTTATATTTCCTTTTCTCCTCCTCATATTAGCTAGGTGATTTCTAAACCAGCTTTTCATGCATGGTGTTTACGCGTTTGGTGTCCTCTGCAGTCATGCAATTCTGCGATTTCTGGCTTCTGCTTTCCCTGGAGTTGCTGATCATTGGTCAGTCTCTGTCCTGTACTAGATGATAGTTGAACTGCATTTTTCCATCCCAGGTCCACACTGAGGCTTCATCTGGTAGTAATTTCCAAGCAATATGTGGAGTAGTATTTGATAATTGATATTGATAAGTCTTTTCCCTTACATTTTTCATACTTGAAGGTATCCTGCGGACCTGTTCGAAAGAGCACAGATCGACTCAGTTTTAGATTGGCGTCATTCCAATCTGCGACATGGTACAAGTATGTATCTTTCCTTTGCTTTTATTTACTGGGAGGGAATTTTTGACAAAATTTGACCTCGATACAAGAAATTATTGCATTCGTCCCTTGACAAATATGTCCATCAGACCACACAATGACAAAAAGTGAAGAAACAAGAAGAAGCCATCTTTGAATAATCCCTGATGACAAGTTAAATTTGTTGAGATAATCATCTGTATTTATAGGATGGTACTCTGAACGATGCTTATGTTTACAGCTGGATTAGTCTTCAACAGTACAGTTGGACCTGCCTCCGAATTTAGAAGCAGCAGCTGAAGCTAGAAAAGTCCTCCTAGCTTCTCTTCCAAAGGTCGAATCCTTCTGGCTCAAGCGTGATGGACACTTTCTGCTGGGAAGATCTCAACCTTCCATGGCAGACCTGATTTTAGTCTCTGAAATTATGCAACTTGAGGTGAAGATAGATGTCTTCTGCATCTCGTTTTTTTTTTTTTTTTTTTTTTTTGTTTTGTTTTGGTGTTTATGCTCATACAGATATTATGAACCTATTTCTCTCGACTTCAGAGATCCTACCTGCATTTTATCTTTTGAGTATACATGACAAAGGAATTATCCTCATTTCAAGACTATGGTTGAATTTTAGGTCTTAGATGAGAAGGTTCGCAAACAAATATTAGACCCATATAAAAAGATTGGGAAGTGGATTGACGATACAAGAAATGCAACTCAACCTTATTTTGATGAATTTCATGCCGTCCTCTTCCGAGCCAAAGAGAAGCTAATCAAGATACGGTCTACTGGAAGCAGTGATGAGACAAAAATCAAGTGAAATTCTGCTTGATACTCAGAGATGGAGGAATGCTGCTGCTGCTTGTTAAAATCCCACATGATTTTCAAGCTCCTCTCCAAACAGGATATGGGATGTTGGCGTATTAATAGTTAGTGAGAATCCAAAATAAAGACAATTCGTCTTGGTTGTGTTTTGTGAAAGTAGTAGTAATTTGTATTTTCTGGTTTGGTTGCCGGCCAGGCGATGTGACACAACAGCATATGAAACGAATTTGACACTGCTGTATTAAGCCAAGGCCAAATAAATCAATGTGAAAAATCTTCTGTGTATTAGACTCGCTTTTTTTTTTTTTTTTTTTGGACAATAAGGTTGAAGGATAAGGAGGGTGCAAACAATGCTTCTAGATTTTTTTTTTTGAGGCATTGTTTTTAATGGTAGAAGAATTTGTTCCAGCTCTCAACAAATGACTAGTGTCATATATCTTCTTTAAAGAAAAGCATTGAATGGTTAAGGTGCATTGCATTGAGATTGGAATGGAGTTTGTCATCAAGTCCTCATCAGCTGATTCATCTCGACAAGAAGTCAAAATGAAAATCACCTACTCCAACCACTTTTTGTGTCTTTTGCTTCTTTTATCCAACATTGCTTTTATAGTTTATTGATAGTGGAGTATCTGTTTCCTCGCCTCCGGTTAGGAAGTCATCTACAAGCCATGCAGTAAGAAGTCAAGAACTTATGGCCAAGTTCCTATAATTGTTTAGTACAACATTATATTTGTACAACATTTTTTTCTAATATTATTATTTAGTGTATAATTATATTTTATTATTATATTCGAGATAAAAGTGATATACATAAATAAAATATCTGACATATATTTAGTACAACATTATAATATATTTGTACACAAAAAATTTAAACATATATAGTGATTAGACGAAATCATACAAAACACAGTTATATTGAATCCGTTTCCTCCTACCTATAATCCCTTTCACCCTATTATTCAACCCACTCCTCCCCATTTTCCGTGCAATATGAACCACTTCGGTTTCATTCTTTTTCTTTCCTTGGGCGAAAAAGTCATGAATGGCCTCTTTGACTCGAATTATTTTTTTCTCTTGTTCAGTCATGCATGACTTCACGGACTTGATCAAGTATGCATGTTCCTGCAGGCCAAAAGCAACGAAGGTGCTCCTCTCTTAAATTATTTATATAGTAGCCACCCTCACACTAGCCTTTCAAGCTAGGAAAACTGAAATGGTGGTAGCAATCAAGTAAATTATCAACTAGCAAAGTTGAAACTTGGAAGCCAGAGAGGGGAGTCACCAAAGAAAGAGATGAAGCTCAAATTGTTTGTACATCGTCTATCTCAGCCATCCCGTGCAGTTCTCATCTTCTGCAAGTACACTTAATTTTCCTTGTCCTTCACTAGTCTTTTTTACAAATCTCAAAATTTTTTTAACCCTTTTTGTAATATATACATACATGTATATGAATATGTGTATATATTTTGTTGTAACTTGATATTGCTCCTTAAAAGGTTAAACAAAATAGAGTTTGAGGAAGTCCAAATTGATCTCTCTAAAGGCGAGCACTTGTCTCCTGAATTTAAAGGTTAACGATTAATTCTTTTCCTTAAAAAATTTGTCTTTTGTTGGCATATATATATAAAAACCATTCTTTTCCTTGTAATTTAGTTTGTGAACTTGTAATATTGCGCGTATTTTTGCTTCAGAAATCAATCCCATGCACAAAGTGCCAGCCATGGAAGTGGATGGAGGATTTAAGCTCTTTGAGAGGTAAGTGTGCACTTCGCAGCTACGAAAGAGACGAATTAATATGTATGATGCATGTTTGTTGGTGATAATAGCCTCTCTCCCCCCCCCCCCCCCCCCAACAAAAGAAAACCCCCTTTTTGGTCCCTCTGGATTGTTATGGCTAGTTTTTCAAAATTCTAGCTTGGTCTTCAAAAGAACAACACAAAAAATTTAAGTCCAGTCAGAGCAATACGAGCTGCAGCCTAATATCGGGCTCGTTTTTGGCATCTGTCTTTTGCCATCTTTTGTTTGTCTTTCCTCCTCCCAGTTTCATTTTGGCGAGGTCATTTCTAAATATGCTTTCCATAAAAGTAAATTTCTCTTCCAAACTTTTTATAATGGGATGTCTTGCAGTCATGCAATTCTACGATTTCTGGCTTGTGCTTCTCCTGGAGTTGCAGATCATTGGTGAGTCTCCTTACCGTACATGCCAGTTTATACGCTATCTGATACTACCATAAACATTTTGTTATAAAACGTAAGGTATCAGTAAAAAAGAAAGCACATATTAGTTTCTAATAAATATATGAACACCTCACAGTCGAACATCTTTCCTATTATCTCTTGATGTTTAATTATGAGAATATTCAATGTGACTAAATCCTGAAATTAACTGTTTCATACGGTTATGTGGGTCAAATATTGAACATGGCTTCTAAAGTATCAAACCAACAACAGATACTCGATCGTACCTCTTTTGATCACTTGTGCTTTTTCATACCAAAAAGGTACCCAGCAGACCTGTTCAAACGAGCTGAGATCAACTCAGTTTTAGACTGGCATCACGCCAATCTACGACATGGTTCAGGTGCCAATCTTAAGTTTTGGCTCTCTATTAAATTATTACTGCTCTAGCTATACATTATTGGTTTGTCTTCCATTATCAAGAGAATTGGGATTTGTCTAGCGATGTCTAGATACAGTCATTCCAAGTCTCTTTTTCAGTATTCTGCTTATAAATGATACGTTATCATCAATCTTAATGTTGTACTCCTTGGTGCATGCTCTTATTTTTCTTACAGCTGGATTAGTCTTCCATAGCAAACTGGCACCACTTTTTGGTCTGCCTTCGGATGTACAAGCAGCAGCTGAGTGCGAAAAAGTGCTCTCAGCTTCTCTTGCAAAGATCGAGTCCTTTTGGCTAAAGGAGGAAGGACAATTTCTGCTGGGAAATTCCAAACCTTCAATTGCAGACCTGAGTTTGGTCTGTGAAACCATGCAACTTGAGGTAAAGAGTAGAGACTGTCTTCTTGCTCTTCTCATTTGCAGTCTGTTATTTACTATATTATATGAATTTCTTTATCAACTTAACTTGAGAACAGAGATCAAGACGTTATATAGGATTCCGACTGAAAACCTAAATACTTCCATAATCTATTAACATTGTCTCCTCAGTTTCGCCAAACTTTTTGGTTATCCAAATGTCCTGAAACATGTTTTGTTTCTGGAGTTTATTTCCTTTTTTTTTTGAGATAGCATTTAATATCATTTGTATCAAGAGTACTGGCACATGATGTGATAACTTGAAACTTTCAAAGAACAAAAACTATGTATAGAATCAAGTGTTCGGTAATGGGGTATGGAGAGTCTATCTAGTCCACATAATATACAAAGGAATTTATGACAAGCGAGATGTAACTGATTACAACTTCGCTGTGGAATTTAGGCCTTGGATGAGAAGGTTCGTCAACGGTTATTAGACCCACATGAGAAAGTTCGGAAGTGGGTGGATGATACAAGGAATGCAATGCAACCTTACTTTGGAGAAATTCATGGCGTCCTATTTCAATTGAAAGACAAACTAAAGGAGATGGAGTCTGATGAGTGATGAGGCAAATTAAAATAAACTGACGTATAGTCTGCTTAAAGTAAAACAGATGCGGCATTGCAGCTATCTGTTTAGTTCCCTCAGTATGATTTCCAGGTTCTTTAAACCTTGAACAACCATATGATTACGTGCAACGTTGTGTAAGTTTGAGTTACAGTACTTTCTTTTTTTATGTTTTGTTTTTCAACGTTTTGTTGCTGGACAAAAGATGTTAATTGAATAAAATCTGTGTTGGGTCTTTGGGTAAATCTTTTGTATGTGTGATTTCAAGAACGAGAAAATGATTGTTGAGCGATCCAATGTGTCCAGCGCTGGTTTTGTTCGAAGATGCCTTCAAGCCATGAACACTTTCTCATGTTACCCACAACTAGCAAATTGCTTCACTGGTGCATGTATATGAAAGACTAAATTCCGGACTCTGGGAAGCTTGTATATAGTATTATTGCTCGAGTGTGGATAATCTAGGAAGCAGAATTTTTGAAAGCTCTTTTTTTTTCTCGTTTTTAGTGATTAATACCAAATTAAGCCTAAATTGGACTACAAACCTTTAACAGTCAGAATGTTTACCCAAAAAAAAATATACTGATAATAATAACAGAATACATCTAGAAAATCTCGACTTAGACTCTATTTGACAATTTAATTCAGCACTTAAATTTAATGGATTCAGATCTGAACATGTTAAAATGTGTTTGATAACAAAAAATAAAACATCTAAATTAATTAAATTGTACTAATTTCTCTAGGTAAAACTTAATCCCAAAAATAGGTAATAAGTTATTCACTCATTATTTAATGTGATACATACTCAAATGTATCAAATTTAGACCCTGTTTGATAACTCAATTTAACACTTAAAATTGAATGGGTCTAGACACATTTTGATAACAAAAAATAGAACATCTAAATTAATAATTAAGTAGCACTGAATTTCTTGAGTTTTTTTTAAAACCAAAATAACACTCTTGCTAAAAAATATTCCCAATGTGATTCACTTTTAAATTTTTTCCCCATAATGATATTATTATTGTCATCTAGTTATCCTGATTGTTGTGTAGGATAACAAGAAAGGAAAGTTCTAATCTAGTTTATAGTTTCCAACATCAACTAATATTTTAAATTTTTTTATTATAAAGGCACAAGAAGATTGCATAACTTTTATAATTTCCTTATAATTACTAATATAAATTCTATCATTATTGACCTTCCTATTATTGGTCTCTGAATTTTTTTTGAAATGTATCAAACCTATTGCATATATGTTTTTTCAAAAAATAAATTTTAAAAATACAAAAATTGCAACAAAATTGCAACGAAAATTGTAAGCAATTCCAAAAACTTCAATGCTTTATATTTGTTTATGATATCCTTTCTACTCTTTGAAAAGACATGAGAATAATTTTCATTTGCCTTAAGATTATCGACTCAAGAAGCATATTTTTTTGATGCTGTTAATATAAATATTAGCTTCTTAGATAATGTTTGACAAGGGAAAGATAATGAAAAAAAAATGCGGGAAGGTTTAGATAGAAATTTGGAGAAGATATTAAATGAGAAAGAGAAATGGAAGGTGTCTTTATCTCCATCCTGATTAGGGGTGCAAACAAGCCGAATCGAACCGAGTTTTGGCCTAATCGAGTCGAGCCTCCAGTTAATTTTGTGAAACTCGAGCTCGAGCTTAAAAAATATAAAAAATAATAATAAATTTATTTTTAAAAAATAAAAAATAATTATTTATTTTTAAAAATAAATAAAAATAATATTTTTTAACAAATAATAAAATATTAGGAATATATGTGTAGTTTTACTATTAAAATAAAAATATATAAAAAATATATATATATATATAATTGAGCTCGCGAGCAGCTTGCAAGCCAACGAGCTCAATGTTTTTGAGCTCGAGCTCGAGTTCGACTTAATTAGCTCGAGCTCGAATCGAGCTCGTACTTGAGCTGCTCGTGATCGGCTCAATTCGTGAACACCCCTAATCCTGATGCATATGCAGCCTAAGCGGTAAAAAAAGAATAATAAAGGTAATAAATTTTAAAATTAGATTACTTTGGGTATATGTTTTGGAAGAAGAGTTATATTGGCAATAAACTCGAATTTTCTAGGTAAAACTTACTTCAAAAAATAAGTGATAAACTATTCATTTATCAATTAAATGTATCATATTTAGCATTTAACAATTCAGTAATTTAATGAATTTAGATTTTGGTTTTTAGATTTCAGATTTTAGTTTTCAAACATCAGTTTTACCAAACGTGCCATTAGTACTTAATAATTTAGTAACTTAAAGGATTTGGATTTAATATTTCATATTTCAATTTTTAGACTCAATCTTATCAAACGTACCTTTAATGAATTTCTCTAACCCCAAATGAACAATCAATTATCATAAACTGTGTTTGCAACACTTATTAATCATTATAACTGAGTAAATCTAATCAAATTTTTTATAAGAGATCACAAAGGTTTCAAAAAAAAAAGGAAAGATTGATTCCAAAAAGACAGAAAATTTTTCGAATTCACTGCCAAGCAAAAAATGTTAGGCGTTGTACAATTGTTGCTCGTTACCAGAGATTTGGAAAGATCCTACAAGAAAGCGAGAGAGATTAGAAAAAGGGCAAAACAAAAAAGTTATTAAATGATTATTCACAGTTCAGAAATGGATAGTTGTGCTGCTGGATTCCGACAATTTAACAAGTCGAATTGACCCAGCCAAGATTTTATTTCTAGGGGCCCATGTTTCATTTGAGGACCCAAACGGCAGACCGCTCCGTCGTCCACAGATCTGCAGGCAGTGGTGAGACGAAAACCGGCCGACAAGCTGCTCGGGATTCAAAAGATGTGGGATTGTTGCTCTATGTTGAAGCCCTATAGAATTTCCAGAGTCTTTTCCAATCATGATCTCAGATCTTGGTGTAAGAAACAAGGCAGTTCGGCAATAAGGGCAGTTTACGTTGGTATTGTAAAGTAATAATCCAGTTTCCTATTTGGTAACTGGAAAACGAGTATGTAGTGGGAATATGCATGCCAGAAGAGAAATTGTTACTGTTGCAGCTAATTTCAAGTAAAAGAATGTGAAATATCTGGTACAATAAGCTCCGGCCCAACGCGGTGTTTTGTGGGGGTTGGGGAGTGAGAAGTCAGCTGCATGCAATGCAAAAATATAAAAATAAAAAGTAAAAAAGGGTTCTGGGAAGCAGTGATGAGACAAAAATCAAGTGAAATTCTGCTTCATACTCGGAGATGGAGGAATGCTGCTGCTGCTGCTTGTTAAAATCCCACATGACTTTCAAGCTCCTCTCCATAATAAAGACAATTCGTCTTGGTTGTGTTGTGAAAGTAGAAGTAATTGTTATTTTCTGGTTTGGTTGCTGGCCAGGCGATGGGATACAACAGCATATGAAACGAATTTGACACTGCTGTATTAAGCCAAGGCCAAATAAATCAATGTGAAAAAATCTTCTGTGAAGTAGACTCGCCCTTTTTTTTTTTTTTTGGACAATAAGGATGAAGGATAAGGAGGGTGCAGACAATACTTCCAGATTTTAATTTTTTTTTTGAGGCATTGTTTTTAACGGGAGATTTTGTTGCTGCCCTCAACAAATCACTAGTGTCATCTTCTTCTTCTTTAAAGAAAAGCATTGAATGGTTAAGATACATTGCATTGAGATTGGAAGGGAGTTTGTCAAAAGAAAATCACCTGCTCCAGCTACTTTTTGTGTCTTTTGCTTCTTGTATCCAACATTGCTTTATAGTTTATTGATAGTGGAGTATCTGTTTCCTCTCCTCCAGTTACTTACAAGTCATCTACAAGCCATGCAGTAAGGAATCAAGAACTCATGGCCACATTCCTATAACAAGATTTGCTCATTAAAATTGAAAAGAAAATAAATTTCCCCTTGAAAAAATTTTGGATCACTCTGTGATTAAATCGACACAGGCTTCTACTTGAAAAAAAAAAAAAAAAAAGAATGACTTTGTCCAGCTACAAGTTACAACATTAAAGGGGGGCAAAAAGAGGAATAGCACAAAATTAAATTTAAAGTTCAGAAATTTGTAACACACAAAAACTTCCCAAAAAAAAACCGAGAAGAAAATGTTTGTGCTTATAGTTTCTTTTATTATTATAATTATTTTTGGAAAATCATAATTTATTTTATCATGTAATCTAATAAATGAAAATATTATGATAAAAATGATTGTTGAAGTGCGATTAATAAAAATTGAAGTGCAAATAACATTTTTCTTATTTTTTTAATACTATTTGATATTATTTCGATTAAAGTTGTAGCGCGCAGAGGCATCTCGGCCCAAGTTTAAACAAGCCCTGGTCTGAAACACTCCGCTGCCAAACAGTCATCCCTACCGAGGCCCAATATTTTAAGGCCTTATGGGTCCCATTCTAGCTAGTGCTGCTCATCTGTAAAGTTACAGCAATGATCTTCTCCGTGCATTTCTTTATTTTTTTGGGTGTTAGGGAAAGGGTTAGTGGTTGAGAACCGGTATGGTTGATCTGATTGTTGTATATATTTTTTTAATATATTATTTAGTGTACAATTACATCAAATTATTATATTTAGGATAAAAGTGATATCTGTGAATAAAATATTTGACATATATTTAGTACAATATTGACGACCGAACAAAACTGCATAAAACATAATTATATTCAGTTCGTGCCGGTTTACCTATAATTTTTTCCACCTTATTATCCAACCCAATCCCCCCATTGTCGGTGCAATATGAATCACTTCCGTTTAATTTTTTTTTTCCTGAATTATGCATCGCATTTTCTTTTTCTTTCCTTGGGCGAAAAAGTCATGAATGGCCTCTTTGACTCGAATCATTTTTTTTCTCTTGCTCAGTCATGCATGACTTCATGAACTTGATTAAGTGTGCATGTTCCCGCAGGCCAAAAGCAACGAAGGTGCTCCTCTCTTAAATTAATATATAGTAGCCGCCCTCACGCTAGCCTTTCAAGCTAGGAAAACTAAAATAAATGGTAGCAATCAAGTAAATTATCAACTAGCAAAGCTTGAAACTTGGAAGCCAAAGAGCCAGAGAGGGGAGTCACCAAGGAGAGAAATGAAGCTCAAATTGTTTGTAGATCGTCTATCTCAGCCATGCCGTGCAATTCTCATCTTCTGCAAGTAAGCTTTATTTTCCTTGTCCTTCACTAGTCTTTTTCACAAATCTCATTTTTTTTCCTTTTCCTACTATACACATACATGTATATGAATATGCGTATATATTTTGTTGTAACTTGATATTGCTCCTTAAAAGGATGAATGAAATAGAGTTTGAGGAAGTTCGAATTGAGCTTTCTAAAGGCGAGCAGTTGTCTCCTGAATTTAAAGGTCAACGATTAATTCTGTTCCTTAAAAATTTTGTCATTTGTTGGCATATATATATATAAACCATTTTTTTCTTATAATTTAGTTTATGAAAATGTAAGTAACATTGCTCGTATTTTTGCTTCAGAAATCAATCCCATGCAGAAAGTGCCAGCCGTGAAAGTGGATGAAAGATTTAGGCTCTTTGAGAGGTAAGTGTGCACTTTGCAGCTAAGAAAGAGACGAATTAATTATGTATGATGCATGTTTGTTGGTGATAATAGTTCCGCCCCTTCCCCCTTTTTTTGGTCCCTCTGGATTTTTATGACTAGTTTCGAAAAAGAAAAGAAAAAAAAAGTAGCAGCAAAAGGGTAAATCTTCAAAAGATCAAAACAAAAAAGTTAAGTCCAGTCAGAGCAATCTGAGCTGCAGCCTGATATCGGGCTCACTCCCAGTTTCATGTTGGCGAGGTCATTTCTAAATCTGCTTTCCATAGAAGTAAATTTCTCTTCCAAACTTTTTATAATGTGATCTTTCGCAGTCATGCAATTCTACGGTTTCTGGCTGGTGCATTTCCTGGAGTTGCAGATCATTGGTGAGTCTCCCAAGTGTACATGATGGTTTATAATAAACTTTTTGTTATAAAACGTAAAGCATCAGTTATAAAGAAAGCACACATTAGTTTCTAATAAATATATGAACGGCTCATAATCGAACTTCTTTCCTATTATCTCTTGATGTTTAATTATGAGAATATTCAATGTGATTAAATCCTGAAATTAACCGTTTCATATGGTTATGTGGGTCAAATATTGAAAATGGCTTCTAAAGTATCAAACCCAATCCTAAACTGAACCTGCATCGTACAAAAGCTAAGTGAATATTTGGAATTAAATCAACAACTGACACTCGATCGTACCTCTTTTGATCACTTGTGCTTCTTCATACCAAAAAGGTACCCAGCAGACCTGTTCAAACGAGGTGAGATCGACTCAGTTTTAGACTGGCACCACGCCAATCTACGACATGGTTCAGGTGCCAATCTTAAGTTTTGGCTCTCTATTAAATTATGACTGCTCTAGCCATACATTATTGGTTTGTCTTCCATTATCAAGAGAATTGGGATTTGCCTAGCGATGTCTAGATACAGCCATTCCAAGTCTCTTTTTCAGTATCCTATATATATATATAAAAAGGAGTTGTTGTATGACTCTTGGGTGATTTTCATCTAACATTTGTAGGGGCATTTTGGTAATGGTAAAAATATAACAATATTGATTAAGCAAAATGCACAAGTAAAAATATAAAAATTTCGCATGGTTTACCTACTGTACCCTTTAGTGGCTAATGGTTTGGCTACTTTGCCATTGATTTAGTAAAGTGGGTAGAAAAGCGAAATTAACTCCCCTCAAGTATGTTTAGCTAAATTGATTATGCAAATTAAATGCATTTAAGATAATATTAGTGCAGTAAGGCTAAAAATGAATGCTTGAATTGTAACGGTAGAAAGTTTCGTCTTCTTCATCATTCAAGCTCAAGAACCATTAATTCAACTCTTGCAACAAATGGCACTTATTTTAATTAGTAATTGTAGCACATTGATGAGGCCATTAAAGTGTGAGAGGTAAAGAATCATTTGGAATAAATGTTACAAGAGTAACGCAGGACCTCCCATTTTCTTCAACATTTGCTTATCAATAATTTGTAACGTAGGTTACAATAATGGCTATTGTTAAGGTACAAAATTGTGGATTAAGAAGGTTTGCACAATACCAAAGTTGGGTTTGTAGAGGTATGCTCAAATTTGCTCTTGCTTTCTGGTCTATGAGTTGCATAGCTTCCATTCTACAAAATCCTGAGCCTTTGTGCTTGCTCTTGCAAGCGAGCAAAGTGTGGAGGGATTTTGTTCTTAGATTGCACTTTACTACTGAAGGTACAAGGTAACTCTATATTCCCACTTGATGCATGTCATTTATTGATTAAATATGATTACAATTATACTTGATCCATTTGAATCATGTGCTTAAATGAACAAGTGTGTGAATGATTGTTCCACTTTGAAAATTATCTTGTAGTTGATGCAATTTATTGGTTCAATAGTTAAGTGACTGAGTTGTTGTGTGTGGATAAAAATTGCTATTTGAATAGATAAATGGGGAAAAATCCACTTTTCATCCCTAAACTTGAACACGAAGACACGTTTAGTTCCCAAACTTTTCAACAGAACACATTGAGTACTTAAATTAACGATTTTTTGTCACATTTAGTCAAAAAACGGGAAATTACACAATTTGGACTGAGAAAACCACGTGAAACTCACATGGCCGTTAACAAAAACTTCCTGATCATTACTTTTTCAAAAAATCACTATCACTAGCAGTACTGCTGTCCGTGCACATCCTACGACTTCTGCAATCACATAGTTTGATTTTAGTAGCAAATAGAAATTAGTGAATTAAATACCCCCTTCAGGCCTCCTATAGCCCCATGTCTCTGCTTTGCTGATAACCTCCAGAGATTCTTGATTGAAGAAAGTGAGGGGGAAAAAAAAGAGGAAGAAGAAGATAGCATAAGGGAATTAATAACGACAGACATCATGAGCTTCAGCTTCAAGAGGAAGAAGAATACTGGTCTTCCTTTCCTCATTTTGTTCCTCATCCTATGGAGCAACTTGACAGGGGCTTCAGTTTCTTCCCCAATAAAGGGTGTTGGTTTACCGTGCAATGGTACCTTTTCCACGTGCTTCTTGGAAGGCAGCATGGAATCTGAAGGTGAGGTTCTCAGGTCCTATGCTACTCCTGGGAGATGGCTGCAATCCCAGCAGCAAAATACAATTGGGTACAAAGCTCTTTAGAGGAAGCCAGTTTGTAGTGCGGCTCAATACAGCAATTGCATAGTCCAAGTTAATGCTGCTAATGGGCGCTGTACTGACTACAATCGATGCAAGCATCAAATCCTAATTGATTGCCGGCCTCTGCTCTCCTGCCCTTTTTTCTGGCTTTCAATTGCCAATGTTGTATTTAGTCAAGCAATAAAGGGATTTACTCTCTGTTGTTGTATAACTTTGTATTTGGAAAGGGGGAAGCTTGGAGGAGAAAAGCAACCCTGGCAGAGAGAGAGTAAAAAAGTGGGTTCTACCAACGTTTTTTACGGATAATTGTGTTTTTGTTAACGACCACGTGAGTCTCACATGGTTTTCTCCGTTCAAATTGAGTAATTTTCCGTTTTTTGACTAAATGTGGCAAAAAATCAGTAATTCAGGTACTCAATGTGTTCTGTTGAAAAGTTTGGGGACTAAATATGTCTTTGTGTTAAAGTTTAGGGATGAAAAATGGATTTTTCCCTAGATAAATGGCTATATTTACATGCTTTGTTATTTTTGTATTGAATTTCATAGACCTGATAATTGTTTGATACAAATTAGTGTTTGTAATGAGGAAAATTAATTTCCTCTCTAATTATTTGTAGATGCATGTATTGAACGAAATAATGGTTCTTAGTTGTAGTAGTCAAGCAAACAAATGCTATATATAAATTTTCTATGTTTAAGTTTAGGGCTTGTGGATTGAAATTTAGGATGGATCAAACAAACACTATTGAAAAACTTAATGCTAAAAAGCAATTTGAGAATCAAAAGGCAAGAATAAGATTATGTATTGTTATCGGTAGAAGAAAAAGATAAAGTACAATTGGAACAACAAAAAGTAAGCTTAAAGCATTAAAAATTCATGTTCATTTTGTTAAAACTACTAAACAAAACAATGGTGAATGTTCCTGATTGAACAACCTAATTTTGTTTGAAAGATTAAACTTAGGGGAAAATGATACATATGATAACACCATGAGTTTTCATTTGTATTAGACATTGAAAAGGAAAGTAGGGAACCGTGCCGTTATTGCTCAAGAAAAGAATCTAGCCAAGCATCAGAAAAATGTAATGCTAATTATGACAATAGAAAGTTTAAGGAATATATAAGTGTGTTTCACTTGATATCAAGTTATCAAACACTGTTAAATTATTTGACCACACCACAGGTATCAATCCCCATGCTTCGCGTGGGACTTCCCTCTAATTTTGCTTATAAATGATACGTTATCATCAATATTAATGTCGTACTCGTTGATGCATGCGCTTATTTTTGTTACAGCTGGATTAGTCTTCCATAGCAAACTGGCACGTCTTTCTGGTCGGCCTTTGGATTTACGAGCAGCAGCTGATTGTGAAAAAGTGCTCTCAGCTTCTCTTGCAAAGATCGAGTCCGTTTGGCTCAAGGAGGAAGGACAATTTCTGCTGGGAAATTCCAAACCTTCTATTGCAGACCTGAGTTTGGTGTGTGAAACTATGCAACTTGAGGTCAAGAGATACAGAATGTCTTCTTCATCTCCTCATTTGCAGTCTGTTATTTAGTATATTATGAATTTGTTTATCAACTTAACTGTAGAAAAAAGTGTTATTAAAAATTAGGCTGGTACAATATAGGAAAGAATAAATATAAACTGAAAAGAAAGAAATGGGTGGAGATTGAAAATAACAATCCGTGGCTTGTGAGCACAATTTCCTTAAAACAGATTCGCCCCCTACGAGTAGAGTGCTCGGGGTTAAGTAAGCGTCTATCTCCCAGAATACAACGGATTAAAGGTGAATATGTTAGCATCAAACTTCTTCACCATAGCGAACTCGAACTAGAGCAATATGGAACACGATAAACGATGAAGATACAAAAGAATTAAAAAAAAATTGGAGAGAAAGCTCTGTTTCAAAATAAAATAAAAAGAGAGTTATTTATAGATGCTGGCCAAGAGTGATTGTAGAAATTTGAAACACATGTTAAATTCCATTTAATTACCTTCACATTTATCAAAGTACCACATTCACGTACATACATGTATTCTCGATGAGAAAACTCCAAATTCATGTATTAACAATTACGTACATAAATACTTAATTCCTGAGTACATGAATCTTCAGGTACATGAATGATAGATAATTATCCTTGAATTCTATCAAGAGTGCCATTATGAGAACGATTTTCTCATTCACTCTACAATGGATTTTTCCATTTTTCCAACAAAAAGATCAAGACATCATAGAGGATTCCAACTGAAAACCTAAATACTGCCATAACCTATTGACATTGTCTCCTCTGTTTCTCCAAACTTTTTAGTTATCCAAATGTCCTGAAACATTTATGTTTGGATCCTTCATTTTTTCAAAAACTAGTTTTTCAAATACTATAAAAATTTTAAAAAGTACTCTAAAAGGTGCTCTAAAAAGTAGTCTAAAATTTTTTCATGTTTAAAAAATATTCTAAAATATATTTTAAAAACTCTACTACTCTTAAATATTTCAAAATATTTTCTAAAAATATTCCAAAATATACTCTAAAAACTCTGCTATAATAAAAATTTTTAAAAACACTCCTAAAAACAGCTAATCTAAACTGCGGAGATTTTTTTTTTTTTTTTGAGATAGCATTTAATATCATTTGTATCAAGAGTTCTGCTACATGATAACTTGAAACTTTCAAAGAACAATAACCGTGTATAGAATCAAGTGTTCAGTAATGGGGTACGGAGAGTACCATCTTGTCCATATAATATGCAAAGGTTTTTATGAACAGCTAGATGTAATTGATTACAACTTCATTGTGGAATTTAGGCCTTGGATGAGAAGGTTCGTAAACGATTATTAGACCCACATGAGAAAGTTCGGAAGTGGATGGATGACACAAGGAACGCAACGCAACCTTACTTTGATGAAATTCATGGCGTCCTATTTCAAGTGAAAGACAAACTAAAGGAGATGGAGTCTGATGAGTGATGAGGCAAATTAAAATGAACTGACGTATAGTCTGCTTAAAATCCAACAGATGCGGCATTGCAGCTATCTGTTTAGTTCCCTCAGTATGATTTCCAGGTTCTTTAAACCTTGAACAACCATATGATTACGTGCAACGTTGTGTAAGTTTGAGTTACACTACTTTCTTCTTTTATGTTTTGTTTTTTAACGTTTTGTTGCTGGACAAAAGATGTTAATTGAATAAAATCTGTGTTAGGTCTTTGGGGAAATCTTTTGTATGTGTGATTTCAAGAACGAGAAAATGATTGTTTAGAGATCCTACGTGTCCAGCGCTGGTTTTGTTGGTAGATGCCCTTCAAGCCATGAACACTTTCTCATGTTACCCACAACTAGCAAATTGCTTCACTGGCGCATGTATATAAAAGACTAAATTCCAGACTCTGGGAAGCTTGTAAATGTAGTATTATTGCTCGAGTGTGGATAATCTAGGAAGAAGAATTTTTGAAAGCTCATTTTTCTTCTTGTTTTTAGGGATTAATAGCAAATTAAGCCTAAATTGGACTACAACCCTTCAACAGTTAGAATGTTTACCCCCCAAAAAAATTCTAATATTAATAAAAGAACACCTCCAGAAAACCTACACTTAGAGTCTGTTTGATAATATAAAAAGGTGCTGAATCTGAATTTTTTCAGACATTCGGATGTTTTGAGTGTTTGATAAATGAAAATCCATTTACTGAATTTGTTAAGTAGTGCTGAACTTGTGTGTATTTTTTTCAGCACAAGAATCCTTACTGAATGCTTAATTCTAATAAAAATCAATAGAATCACTTCAACTATCTTATCTTATCTACCAAATCTACCATTGTTTATTAATTATATTCAAAATTCTTATCAAATTAAACAACTTAATATTCTCTATCTAATGATTTCTATTTCTCTTTTCTGCCTTTTTTAATGACTTTCACAAATTCTCCATACTCATCATATAATATATTTCATCTTTTATATTAATTTGATTTAAAAATAAATATTGTCATTTTCATACCTAAAAAATTTAAGTTAATTAAATCATAGGTTCTATTTCTTTTTTGGATGAAAAGATATAAGGGCAAAATTGTTAAATTTAACTTATTAAGTATTCAGTTATAAATGTTTTTCAAACAGTATAAATAGGTTCAGCATTAAAATTCAGACATTCATATATTTCTTTTCAGTGCTTAAAATTCAATAAATTAATTATTTCAGTATTTAGATTTCAGAATTCAGACTTTAAAATTCAGATTCAACTTTATCAAACGGAACCTTAGGCCCTATTTGACAATTTAATTTAATATTTAAACTTAATAGATTCAGATTTTAACATGTTCACACGCGTTTGATAACAAAAAATAGGATATCTGAATTAATTAAATTGTATTAAATTTTTTTGATAAAACTTGCTGTAAAAAATAGGTGATAAGTTATTTACTTGTCATTTATGTGATATTTACTTAAATGTATCAAATTTAGATCTTATTTGATAAATCAATTCAATACTTATACTTAATGAATCTAGATGCATTTGATAACAAAAAATAAAATATCTAAATTAATAATTAAGTGGTACTGAATTTTTTAATCAAAGCTTGCTCTAAAAAATAAGTGATAAACTATTCACTTATCATTTAAATATATTATATTTAGTCCTTAATAATTCCATAAATTAATGGATCCATACTTCGATTTTCAAATTTCAGATTTTAGTTTTGAAATATCAGTTTTATCAAACGCACCATTAGTACTTAATAATTCAATAGCTTAAAGGATTTAAACTTCAAATTTTGTATTTCAGATTTTAATTTTCATATTTCAATTTTATCAAACGTACCCTTAATGAATTTCTCTAATCCCAAATGAATAATCAATTATCATAAATTGTGTAATGATTATAACCGCGTAAATCCAATCAAATTTTTTTAAGAGATCAAAAAGGCTCCAAAAAAAGGGAAAATGATAAAAAGATTGATTCCGAAAAGACAGAACATTTTTCGAATTCATTACCAATCAAAAAATGTTAGGCATCGTGCAATTGTTGCTTGAGAGATTTGGAAAGATCCTACAAGAAAGCGAGAGAGATTAGAAAATGGGAGAAAAAAAAGTTATTAAACGATTGTTCATAGTTCAGAGATGGATAATTGTGCTGCTGGACTCAGCCTAGATTTTTTTTCTTAAGGCCCATCTATAAATTGAGGACCCAAATTGCAGACGGCTCTGTCGTCCACGGTTCTACAGGCCCAATACCCTTTGTGCTACGAGGTCCCACTTTATCTGCATTCTCCTTTCTAACTCAACCGTGCAGCTGACTTCTTCCTCTCCGGTTATCTGTTCCTCTCTCAGAAACAAAGCCAGCAAAGTTCAAAACTTTGTCTCATCATTCATTACGTTCTCTGTGTATATACCAGCGTGTGTTAGTGCGTGAGAAAAGAAAGAAACTATAGCAAAATGAAGTTGAAATTGTATGCAGATCGTATGTCTCAACCGTCACGTGCGGTTCTCATCTTCTGCAGGTAAATTTATTCATTGCCTCCCTAAATTCAACTTTTCTAATGCCTTGCTCCCTTTTTCTTGTTCTTAATTAGATTTTCCTTGGTTCTGGGGCTTATATGTGTAAAGGGTAAATGGGATAGACTTTGATGAAGTTAAAGTTGACATTTCTAAACGCCAGCAATTAACTCCTGAATTTGCAGGTTAGTTTTCCCTCAAGAAATCTTCTTTAAATGGTGCATAGTGACAAAAATTGTTTGTTTTTTTTCTTGTTATTTTTTTTGTTTAATATTAAAGTTTGGGTATGATGCTGTTTCAGAAATCAATCCCATGAAGAAAGTACCAGCGATAATCGACGGAAGATTTAAGCTCTTTGAGAGGTAGTATTATAGAGTGATATTAATTGAATGCACCATGAGATGGATTTAGGATGATATGCTTCTAGTTCTAGTTCCAATTCCACGTTTTTGCCTTTAGGCCCTGGTTAAGAAATTTATATACTATGAACTATGCACCAAAAGAAAAGGATGAATGTCATGGGGAGCATGACGGCCGATGATCTTGATTCTTGAGTAAGAACTCAACTTCTTTAGGCTTATCAATCATTATTAGATAGTAATGCATTTCAGAGTTTAGGAGTTGGTTACTTGTTGCATTTTACATGGCCTAGTTTCCCCAAAGATGCAAGTATAAGAAGCAGAAGGGGCTACTGAGTGTGATATTCTCTATTTTGTCGGTTTCTCTTTCATTGATTTCCTCTTTTTAACTCCCATTATGATCTAGGATTCCTTTACCTGCTTTTCAAAATGAGTTTTATTCATTGGGATCTCTTCTTTTCAGTCATGCAATTCTTCAATATCTGGCTTCTGCTTTTCCTGGAGTTGCTGATCATTGGTAAGTCTGGTGTTTTGAACTCTGGGTTACTGGTTAGAGATCTCTCACATTAAAATTCATGTTTCGTGCAACTATAAGCATCAGTGACAGGAATCAGAAATATATTTTAATTCCTAAAAGAAATGTTTTTTGGTCGGAACTTATAACTCAAACTTTGAATCAAATATGTTACAGGACCTTGAAACCTGACCACTTCTCACAATTTCTTTTAATTCTTCACCAGCCTGACATCCTCTATAAATGTGATCTGTTTGTTGGTTTTTTCCTATGGCTTTGGCTGTACCACTTTTTACAATTTGTTGCTAATCAACATAAGCTAGAAATTACTGCCACAATTTTTTTATATCATGTCTTCATTCAATGCTTTTATCCTAATTGTAGAATAACCTTGCATCTTCTAACCATTTGGCATTGGGCGTTGTCAATGGATATTCCTGATCATCTTTCTGTTTCCTCTACCTATTGGAAGGTATCCTGCAGACCTCTTCAAAAGAGCAAAAATCAACTCGGTTTTAGATTGGCATCATTCGAATTTACGCCGTGGTGCAGGTACCTTGTCTTTAACTTTGGCCATGTATTGAATTCGTAAGATTGCTTTCTCTTTGTTTGCTTGGTTATCTTTTAAGGAGTTATGGTACAAAATCTTTCAAGTCCAAATCCAACTTGAGCAGAACAATCTAGCAATAAATCCCTGAATGTTAATCTTCATGATTGAATTTGAGTAGGTATGTAATATGTTATGCCCTCATCAGAATCCATCAATGGTCTCAATATGATATGCATGAATCATCGTAATGTTAGTCTTGCAACCCAAATAATTTGCATAAGGTACCCAACCAACCATAGTAGGCTACAAGATGATTGTGGGTCCTTCCTTCTTATCATGTCAAGGCTGCTAGTCCTTATGAAGGGAATTTGGAGGCTTAATAATGTATGGATACCTGTTGATTAGGCTGAGCACTTTTTCTGTTAATTATGCAAAGTAAAAAGAAAAGTTTTTTTGAAGAATTGGGGATCTTCCAATGATGGCAAGTCACGTTAATTGCAATATCTATACTGTCTCTAACATTAAGCAGTTGTTGATGCCAGACCCTTGCTTCATTAGGATAATGACCTTAAAGCTGTTTTATGTTTACAGCTCCACTTGTTCTTAACAAAGCACTTGCTCCTGCACTTGGTCTGCCTTTGAATCCAAAAGCAGCAGCTGAAGCTGAAATAATCCTGTCAGCTTCTCTTGCAAAGATAGAATCCTTTTGGCTCAAGGGGAATGGGCGGTTTTTGCTGGGAAGCTTGCAACCTTCCATAGCAGACCTGAGTTTAGTCTGTGAAATTATGCAACTGGAGGTAAACAAAGATGTTATTTTCATCGTGTTAATTTATTATTTTTGAATTTCATAGAACATTATTTACCACGTTTTCAGCCAAATCATTACTTGACCAAAATAGTAATTCTTCTAAATGACAGATATTATCCTTGTAGTATTACTAAGTCTAGCTAGGTACTTTTTACAATCTAATGTCCAGCCTAGAAATGCACCGGTGCTATAAAAATCTGGAATGGGTTCTTATTTTTGAATGAGATACTATGACGAAGCAGCAATGTATGTCAATGGAACTCTAGTTTCACTGCTTATTGAGCTGATGCCAGCTTTTGTGTGTTTTGACGTTACGTAAATCGCTTCCCCATGGATGCATGCAGAGTTCATTGGCACTAGTCATGAATATAAAACTTGGTGTCTGCAACCTCCCCTGTCTTGTACTCGAGTGACTTTGTCTTTACTCCTCTCAACACTGTTTCAGCATTTTTTTCCCTTTTCTGATGCTGTGAACAGTTAAGACCTTATAGAAATAATATCAACTAATATAATAATTTACCAGGTGTTCTCGTGCTTCTGGTTTGTAATCTCTTCTAGTCAGCGGTACTGTGGGGGAATTTCTTTGCCGCACAGTCGAGCTTTCTTAGTTTGTAGCTTTATTTTCTATGATTATGTTTTCTATAAATAAAATTGTTGTTGGGAAGCTCCCCCGGCTTTTTCTTTTTCCTCATTTAGATGAGCTTGATTGATAATTTAACTGTAAAAAGCTTATACTATAATAAGCTTAAATTCCAACTCCACCCTTCCAATGTAGGTCCTGGATGACGAGGTTCGTGCAAGAATTTTAGGCCCACACAAGAAAGTTATCAAGTGGATTGATGACACAAGAAATGCTACTCAACCTCATTTTGATGAGATGCATGCCATTCTCTTCAAAGCAAAAGAGAAGCTATTGAAGATGCACTCAGATGCAGGCAGTGATCAGACAGAAAGTAGCAGAAAACCAGCTTTGCCGTCAAAGATCTGAGAATGCAGCTCTAATGGTCAAGTAGCGTGTCATTTTCTGGTTGTATGTCAGCCAACAAGCCGCTGGATCTGGTATGTAAAAGGAAATCCAGAATGCAGACATGCTGTTGTCAGTCTCTGGGTAATAATTCGGTTATTTCTAAGGATCTTAACACGCCCTATGCTTGAACTAAAGCTTTTTGTGTTCGTTGTACACATGGTAGCTAGTGCAATAACGTGATTCGAATATCTTCTTACCTTGTGATACATGATTCTTGTCTTTTACCCTGTTATCTTGTCTTTTGTTAATATAATTACCACTTCAGAATCTTGTAGCAATCGGCAACATCTCAGATGAAAAAGAAAGCAGACTGACAATATTTACAAGTTTCTTTATACTTCAACTACAACATAGCCTGGAAATCAGACGCATGATGGAAAAGTTATCCACAATTGAGGAAGCGGGAGATATCATAGTTCTTATATTTGTTTCATGCATCTTCACTCTACAGTTAATCCTTGCAACTCCAGAGCATCTAACTTCTTAGGTCTCCGATAGTTCTTCAACAAAAGGGAGCAGCAAACAACAGTCAGAGAAGAAGCTGCCATTGCAGCCCCAGCAACCCATGGGGGTAAGCAAATTCCTGTAGACGGAAAAAGTGCCCCAGCAGCAACCGGAATGGCAATGAGATTATATGCCAAAGCCCAAATATAGTTGAGGCAAATTCGACGAAAAGTGTACCGAGAAAGGTCTATGGCAGTAATTACATCCTCCAAATTGCTTTTCATGAGAACTATGTCAGCTGCTTCAATAGCTATGTCTGTACCAGCACCAATTGCCATTCCAATATCCGCTGCTACAAGTGCTGGTGAATCATTAATTCCGTCTCCCACCATTGCCACAACAAAGTTCAAAGCCTGTGAACATGTCCAAATCATGAGAACAATGTCTAATTAAAAATGTGGAATTCTTTATAAATAATTGAGACTGTGGGACTAGGAGATGGCTCTAACTAGGTCATTTGTGACTTATCATCCATCTATAATTTTACAACGGTAAGAGCATTATTGTTTACTGAACCAACGCCTGGTTTGTACCTGCAAATCCTTCACTTTTTCTGCTTTCACCTCTGGTTTGGCCTCTGCAATGACAGTGCCAATTCCAACTTCTTTGGCAACGGCATGAGCAGTTCCCCAGTTGTCACCTGTAACCAATATACTCTTGATTTGCATGGAAGTGAGAATGGAAATGACTTCTTGAGCTGCGGGTTTCACTGGATCAGATATTGCAACAACTCCAACTAGCTCATGATCAATTGACACAAGAATTCCAGTCTGAGCAAACCCTTCTGTTTCCTCCAGAAAATTTTCAGCACTAACTGGAATTGCTACATTCTTTTTTAACATTAAGCGCTTGTTTCCTACAATTACTTCCCTATTTCGAACAACAGCCATCACGCCCTGCCCTGTTATTGACTCAAATTGCTTCACTTCGGGCCAGACATTGCTCTCTTCTTCTTCTCTAAATTTTTTTGCATATTCAACAATTGCCTTGGCTAAAGGGTGCTCGCTGTTCACCTGACGAATCACAATGGACCACTAAATGTCAAGTCCAATTTTGAGTTCTGTTATTTCTAACACTGAATTTAATCAAGCAGCATTAAAGCAAATTAGAGTAGTCATGAATAGGTAAAAGTTTACCTCCACAGCAGCAACCATTTCATAAAATTCTCGAAGTGCCATACTTTTCAAAAGTCTCGTCTCGACAACCATTGGCTTGCCAATTGTGAGAGTCCCAGTCTTATCAAAAACTATACACTCTACCTGTTAAATCATGCAGATATTTAATGTGAAAGTTTATGAAGCATTATGAAAATCTTTAGCGCTAGGATATATCCAGTTTTCATCGTTGGAATTGGATTGGTTTTCCTCCAATTAGCACGATGAAATTATAATTACCAGCTTCTAACCTTATGTGCACTTTCTAATGCCTGACCACCTTTAATCAGGACACCCTGAGAAGCACCAACTCCAGTACCAACCATAACAGCCGTTGGAGTGGCAAGGCCAAGGGCACATGGGCAGGCTATTACCATGACAGAAATGCCAAATTGGAGGGCAAGCTGGAAGCTATCCATAGAGGATGGAATCAAAGATTTTGGGTAGGCATTAAGTTTTCCAGCTAAAAACCAGGCAAGCCAAGTTGAAAATGAAAGAAAAACAACCTGTGTAATGTGAAACACAGAGAGTTGTTAAAATTCCAAAAATAAAACTCAAGCTACTTCCAGTTATTCTTGATGTAGAATAATGTGTGAAAGAATCCCAGATTTGGAAATAGCTATACACTTACAAGAGGTACGAAGAACTTTGAGATACGATCAGCAAATTTTTGCACGGGAGCTTTAGCCATTTGCGCTGACTCAACAAGTCGAACTATCTGGGAAAGAGCGCTTTCTGATCCAACCTTTGTTGCCCTTATATGTAGCACCCCATTCTCGTTGAAAGTTCCTCCAATGACCGCATCGCCCTTCCTTTTTATGACAGGTCTAGGCTCTCCAGTTATCATGCTCTCATTTACATTACTTTCTCCCCTGATAACAAAACCATCACAAGCCACTTTTGCACCAGGAATGATTTTAATCACATCATTCTTTTGTATTAGTTGACTCTCTATTTCTTCTTCTTTTGTCACATTGCCTTCATCATCAAGGGTTAACAATATTGCTGTCTCTGGAGCCAAGTCCATGAGCTTGGTGATGGCCTGACATGTTTTGCCCTTTGCCAGAACCTCAAGATACTTGCCAAGTAAAATGAATGAAATAAGCATTGAACTGGTCTCAAAAAAATCAGTAGACTTAAAATTTGGGGAGCTTGCAGCTCTCAATACTGAGTATACCGAATAGAAGTATGCTGCATTTGTTCCCAGGGCAACCAGAACATCCATGTTTGGGGAACCATTACGTAATGCTTTATAAGAGCCAGCATAAAATCGCCGGCCTATTATGAACTGCACTGGTGTAGACAACGCCCACCTCAAAACCTCTCCAATGCTGAGCATGTTAACAATTTTCATATCTAGTCCATCCTTGAGAACTGGGATGTACATGAAGATCATGGAGGTCAAGAAAACAGGAATGCTAAAAACCAAGCTCCACAGCAATGAATTGTAATGCTGTATGATTTCTTCTTGCTTATGGGTTCCTCTTCCTCCCCTCTCAGGAAATATCGTTGCCTTGAACTGTCCTGATCCAGTTGATTCAATAACTCGAATGAAATTTCTTGGTCCTGTTACATCTGCTAGATATGAAATGGATACTTTATGAAGCTCAGCCTCGACCTGTATATCCTGTATTCCTGGCTGTCCTTCGAGAGAGCTTACTATCATTTGCACGTTATTTTCATTACATAGTCCATCAACTTTGAGCTGTATTTTATTTCTACTCTCCCCTGTACCAACGATA
Source organism: Coffea arabica (assembly GCF_036785885.1). NCBI lineage: Eukaryota > Viridiplantae > Streptophyta > Magnoliopsida > Gentianales > Rubiaceae > Coffea > Coffea arabica. Next base: position 44,256,975 of record NC_092325.1, on the reverse strand, counting down.
ATGGCTTCAAACCCTATATCATCTATCGCCTGCAAGAGTTCTTTGCAGCTTAACAACTTGTGATCACATTTCACTTCAGCCTCTCCTGTTGCTAAAGCAACTTGGGCTCTCTGTACACCAGGAACAAGCTTTAACACGGATTCAACAGCACCGGAGCAAGAAGTGCAAGCCATTCCGACAATCCTTATCCTGCATACCCAAATACATTTCTCGTTTGCCGTTTCCTCTATTAATGTAGCCTTGAATCCTATGTCTTCAATGGTCTGACGGATTGTTTCCTCCTGAATGTTGATGGACAAGATTGTCAAGCATCTTGCAAACTATACTCTAGAAAACGAGCAAATTGGAACACAATGCTCTTGGTCTCCTTATATAAGTGTCTACAAGTAAACGGGGTCTGGCGAGAGTTTGTGTAGCATATCCAACACGCAATTGTTCCCTTTAAATCCCTGATTCTAAATTTTACTTAACTTTTTTCTTTTACAAGTAAAAGCTATTTAAATAACGTTTAGATGCAATTCTGACCAGTGATTTATCCTATTTTAAGTTGAAAAAAGTTATCACAAACCATTTTGGCTTTCCAAAAAAAAAACAAATCTTTCAAATCCTATAGAAATACGTTTCAGAATAACGTGGTGCAGCTAGGAATTTAGATGCTTCATATTACTTAGAATTTAGACGTTAGTTCCAATTTCCTCTCTCTAAGACTTCACCTCTCTGTTCTATAAGAAAGTTTATATTCAAATCCTCCCCCTTTTATCCCACCCCCTGATTTCCAAATGAATTACTTCACTTTCTTTTCAAGGATAATGCTACAGTGCGGATCGTTACCAGGACTTGTGAATATTTTATATTAAAATACTGATACAACCGGTTGATTGTGGTTCCCACATCCAAGATTGGTATATTTAGCGACAATTGCACGAATGTTCATTCAGGTTTCCAATATTCAAAGTAACGTCAGGTGATAATATGGTAACTTTGTTAATTAAATTGGTAAGTTATAAGTGTGATATGAAATTTACCCTTTAATACTTCTCCAACGAAACTTACTACTTTATAATTAGTAAGTTTAATTCAAATAATAGTGAGTTTTTATTGACAAATGGTATGTTTTACAAATAAAATGGTAAATAGGTGAATTGTTCAAACTTGCTACTTTATTTTACAAGCTTACCATTTTACTTAAGAAAGTTACAACAATTATATTTAGTAAGTTTAATTCAAATAACAGTAAGTTTTTTGTTAAAAAATGGTAAGTTTTACAATTAAAATGATAAATTGGTTAATTGTCCAAACTTGCTACTTTATTTCACAAACTTACCATTTTACTTAAGAAAGTTACAACAATTATAATTAGTAAATTTAATTCAAATAATGGTAAGTTTTTGTTAAAAAAAATGGTGAGTTTTACAAATAAAATGGTGAATTGGTAAGTTTTACAAATTTACTACTTCGTCTTACAAACTTACCAATATATTTGTGAAACTTACTTAAAGATAGGTTAGTAAATTCTTTACAATTATAGTAAGTTTTGGAAGGTAAATAGAAAGTTTGTGCATTAAAAAGGTAACTTATATGGATGACTATAACTTACTACTTTATTGTCCAAACTCACCATTTTACTTGAAAAACTTACATGCAGCTAAATCAGTAAGTTTAATGAGATCAGTAGTAAGTTTTGTCAGATAAATGTTAAATTTGGCTAATAAAAAGGTAATTTTTGAAATTTACTTTTTTATTGTACAAACTTACTGTTTTACTTGAAAAACTTACATACAACTAAACTAGTAAGTTTAATCAAAATAATAGTAAGTTTTGTTAGAAATGTAACTTTTGAAATTTGCTACTTTGTTGGACAAACTTTCTAATTTACATCAGAAACTTACCTATTGCTAAAGTGAGTAAGTTTGACAAAAAAAAAATATATATTAAAATTCATTACATAGATGGTAAGATTCAATATTAAAAAAAGTAAATTTATTAAGTACTTAAAACTTACTATTTTATAAGACTATCTTACCGATTTAGTTTGAAAAGTTACATGCATGTAACTTTGATGCATTATTTAACTCACAAAAAATGGGATGCAGAAGCTGTAAACAGTTACAAAAGGAAAGAGAATCGGATCTTCATCAGATCAACTACTATTATTTTATATTAAGTTACCTAATGATATCGGCACCATAGCACTATCCTCTTTTCAATTTCTCCATTTCACCACAATTTAGAGAGGGCTTTTTACACTTGCACTCTATTTAATTTTCATAGCTGATGGTCTTTTCTGCAAAATTTTGCTTTCAAATACACGAAAATTCAGATTCACAATTGGCCCTCAAGTTGATGGGGATGAAAACAGCGCTGATTTTTATATATGGTATAAACTATAAAACATATGGATAAAAGAGAATGAAGGAAACTTAGTGGGAGTGCAAAGCTAGGAACTAAACACAGGCTAAAACATTCTCATGTCAAGAATATAACAGAACTAAAATGCCTTTAATGTTGACTTACATTGACAGAACTTGGAGAGAAAATGACCTGCGTTCTATCCTTCAAGACATCAACTGCCACCTCTTTGATCCCCGGAAGTCTTTTGATGGCTTTCTCAACCGAGCCAGCACATGCAGAGCAGGTCATGCCTATGACTGAGAACAAAGCCTTGGTTTCTGATTCCTGCATGTTCTTCTCTTCATCAGACGAAACTCCTTTTGGGTACTCGGGCATTGAAGAATAGCCTTGGTAACGAATCCTACTCTCTACCCTCATTTCTCGTGCATACCGCTGATTGCAACCTACATTCAGTACACTGAGGAATGCTTCATCTTGATCTTTGACATATTTATAGTGCAAAATTTACCCTTTTGGTAAAATTTTTTAAATGAACACTTTGATTATGACTACACATGAACGAGTCACCGGCAAGTTCAAGCTCCATCTGATAATGACTACATCAAAATCTTTGTCCTGTTGTTTATTTAATCTGCAGGGTGAGTATTTTCAGTTGCATTGAAAGTAAAGTAGCTTTATGATGATTCCGACTTGATTTGATGGATTCCCATTGCTGTCTTCTTCGTTTTTCTCAATCTTAGACCAGACCATGCACTAGTACTGTTACAGTCAGAATCTATTCTTGACCAGACCATGCATTCTTTTGGTAAATTTGTCCTCTACAAGTGCATTTACATACTTGAATTGCTCTAATTTTTTTTATTATTTGTCTCACATTTGGATGTACGCTAAAAAATTGAATTATATTTTGTTTAAATAAAAGATACTACTAATAAAACATCATACTAATTCAATTATTTTGGGCAAAAGATCTTTTGTTACATATTTCCCTGTTATGCTCTTGCTATATTACATTCTGTATGTCAGGGGTGGGGTGGGCAAAATTACTCGCTAACCCCAAAATTCGTCATATCTGATCCGATCCGATCCAAAAATTAGGATACCCAATCCATATTATTTTGATCGGGTCAAAAGAGGGTCGGATATCTGTTTAGACGTGGGGAGGGTTAGAGTAACATAATTAAAAACCCGCGGATACCCAAAATTACCTGCTATATTTTTTTATTTTTATGCACATACTATAAAATAATATTTTTAGAACTAAATAAGCAATTCCATTAAATACATTGCATTACAAATATGAGATACTATAGTTTATTTACAAGATTTATTTGTAGAGGTCATAATCTTATATTTTATAGAAAAGAGTTTAATTAATATGGACCATATATTAAAAAAATGTGCTACTTATTTCAAACTTTTATTGATTTTGAATTCTTTTAATTTTTTTTACTTTTTCCTGTATTCTTTTCGCATGCTTGTTTCTTGATGGGAGACTTTTTGGAAAAAAATCTTCATTAAATCTTATCTTAGATGATTGTGTAAAATACAAATTTAAATTAGTATAAATCATTTTTTAAAAAAAAAATAATAAGTGGAGTGGGACGGGTGCTCGTTGATCCGATTCTATCTCAGCAGGTACTCGATCGGGTATCCGCTGATATGCGAAGTAGTTAAGAGTCAGAAAATATGACAGACTCGTAAAATATAAGTCAAATCAGCCAAATGATACACGAGACGAGTACCCGACTCGTATATACGCTCTTGGAGGTACAGGATGTAGTTGGGTTGCTTGACTTTTCCTGGATAATGATAAAAAAGTTTGTTAACACTTTGGCCATTTGTTGCTGGGCCCGTAACCCAACTTTCCCAAAGCTGTTTTACTTTATAGGAGGCCCAGCCAATAATGCAGTGAGCAATTACCACAAGAAAATGCTTAATCACTCTCTTTCGAATTTTATTTTATCAAAATAGAAAATGAACCCAATCATGTCATGGTATGGTTCCTTCCAGTGTAGATTTCCACTTTCCCGGCAATGTGAGTGAAAAGAAAAAAAAAAAGTAAGATAATTTAGGTACGAAAGGAACACAAGGCATTAACGAAAGGGAAGACTTCATAATAAAAAAGCTTTGATTAGAAGACCTACATATCAATTTGGTGAAAAACAGTGGGAAAAATAATCTATAGAAATGCTCTGCACATTTCTTGTTTTACATTGGGTGTGATCTTTCAAGAGGAGACGATACATGTGTTTGTTAGGTTATGATCTTTTGGATAATTCTCTTTGAAATTAATTTGTATATATTGATAATAGATACATACACTAGCGATGCCAGCTAATTGATGGTACGTATATATATATAGACTAGCAATGCAACTTAATTTTAAATTGAATTCGAACTCAATTTTTGTACATGTGATATAGTGTATACATTGTTAATATATACAAAATTAATATTTTTTTTAGTGATAAATTCTTTTAGACAATATGGTACAATTCCCATTTATGCGTTACTGCAGTCATATCATCTGCAATGTGAGAAATTCCACTGTAGCAGCATCAATGAAGAAAAGCTTTTGTTCTAAGAAACCATTTTGGTAAGAAAAGAGGTCCAAAAGTTCTTACTAGAAATTAATCTTTCCTTTCTCAATCACCGTACAAGGTGTTAATCTTTAGTGAATGGCATAACCCATTCAATCAAAATGCTGATTGTTCAAAGCACTAGAACTATCCTCCCACCTCCTTTTCCCCGGAGTAAAACAGAAATTATGATGGAACCATGACAAGGAACGTGAGAAGTAAGAGTAAGCAAGATTGATTTAAATAAGGACGATATGGATGATGAAAAGATCCAACATCCAAGAGCAAATCAGTGGATAAAACATCAATTCCACTCAAGAGAAAAAGATGTCTTGATTTATAGAACACTTTACCTAGTTGAAAGTGCATCCATTGATCTTCAGATGACTGAAAATAACTGTTCAGGCTTGAAAATCCAACTGAAGCAAAGATACAGCTGCCGTGCGCAGCTTGCTTGGCCACACCTTGTCATTTGTGTATATATGCTCCCAATAATTAGCTAAGCCTGGAATGAAATCTCACTATCTGATGGTAAGAAAGAAGGGTTATCTTTCTGTTTGTCTCTTAACAGCTTTTCTTTGATTCTCCCTTGCTGTGTGTGTTGCTGTTGCTGTTGCGTTCCACCCTGAAACCGCACATTGAATTAAGAATTCCTCAAGCAAAAAACTCTTTGGCCCTTTACTTTTGATCAGCCCTTTATACATAATAAATTGGACAGCGTACCAATGAGACGTCTCATGTTACCTTTCAACGGTTCGCACTAAAATTGCAGGTCTCTCTCGTTTTTGCTTCGCCACGTTAAACTCTCCCGCATGCATTTGGTAATTGATGAGAGTCACCAAGAAGATAGGTTATTTCTCAAGCAAATTCCATTTTCTGCGTCATAAATTTGCATGATTGGTTTCTACCTTTTACCCAATCATGCACTCGATCTAGCCAATCTTTACATACACTACAGGGAAAAAAAAAAGAAAAAAGAAAGAAAAGGGTAAGGGAAAGAAAAAGGCAAGAATTTGAGAGAGGAATCTTATTATTATGTGGTTGATGTTGCCACTGGTCGGGTGCTTTTATTGACCATCCAATAACAATCCCACTTTCATTCTATCGCAGTGCCGAGAGGCTGAGAACACAAAGGATTGGTCTTAGACCAAATCCCAGTCTGGAGAACTGTTTCAAATGAGATTCTTCTCATATCCAAATTATGCGCCAAATGGAGCATTACTGTAATGGCATGAGCAGTTTCTAGCTGTAAAATGTGTAAGCAAATCTGTTGAATTCCCCAAGATCATGTACAGCATCAAATTAACAAAACAGTAGATTTGGGACACGTCTTGCTGTACACATGAATAATAATGCTAGGAAGGATCGTAAAAGAAAGTAAGATGCTTGCTAGAAGGACACGGAATTGCAAATTGCAATGGAGAACCATAGCGTTGGTACATTAAAACTAACGAAAGAGAACTTGCTAACATGAAATAGAAAGCTGCCTTGCTTCTTTTACAGGTTTGCTTCCTTTTCATGTATACAAGCTAGCCTAAAAAGTGGATCTGAATTCTGAAGTAAATCCATGGACACCATATGGATATTTACAACTCAGGAATTAAACGTCAATAACTAATTGCATCCTTCATTCCACAGTTATTCCTCGCATCTCTAAAGTATCCAACTTCTTGGGTCTTCGATAATTCTTCAACAGAAGTGAGCAGCAAACAACGCTCACAGAAGAGGCCGCCATTGCTGCTCCAGCAATCCATGGTGGTAACCGAAATCCAGTTGATGGAAAAAGTGCCCCAGCAGCAATTGGGATGCCTAGGAGATTATAGCCCAAAGCCCAGATGTAGTTCCAACGGATTCGGCGGAAGGTGCTTCTGGAAAGATCTATGGCAGTAATGACATCTTCCAAGTTGCTTTTCATGAGAACAATGTCAGCTGCTTCAATGGCTATGTCTGTTCCTGCACCAATAGCCATCCCAACATCGGCTGCTACAAGCGCTGGTGAATCATTGATTCCATCTCCAACCATTGCCACAACAGAATTTGAAGCCTAAAAATGTGTCAAGCGTAAAAACAATGCTTGCATAGGCAATGTGAGAATGGGCATGTAGAATTTAAATAAACAAATGCATCCAAATTTAAGTACACAAATGCACTATAACTAGATATCTACAAAGTACAAGCCATGTTTCAAAAAGGATGCAGAGAGTACATAATCATTTATTAAAGCAGACTTGACTATCTTTACCTGCAATTCCTTAACTTTCTCTGCTTTATGCTCGGGTTTGGCTTCTGCGATAACAGTATCAATTCCAACTTCCTTGGCAACAGCATGAGCTGTTCCCCAGTTGTCTCCAGTAACTAATATAGTCTTGATCCTCATGGAATTAAGAATGGAAATGACTTCTTGAGCCCCAGGTTTCAGTGGATCAGATATGGCAAGAACTCCAACTAGTTCGTGATCAATTGATACAAGAATTGCTGTTTGAGCTGAGCTTTCAGTTTCTGATAGGATTTCTTCAGCATCAAGTGAAATACCAATGTTGTTATTCAACATTAAGCTCTTGTTTCCCACAATAACTTCCCTGTTTCTAACAACAGCCTTCACACCATGGCCGGTTATGGACTCGAAATCCTTCACTTCAGGCCATATATTTGTCTCATCTTCTCCTCTAAATTTTTTAGCATATTCAACAATTGCCTTCGCTAAAGGATGCTCACTATTGACCTGATCAATTACAGCAAACATCAAACAGTCAACTTTTAATTTTGGAGTGTGTAGTGGGTTTTGTTATTTGTAGCTTTGGTTTAATCGAACAGCAGCCATGCTTTCTAGCTTCTTTTGCCTAGTTCCTTTTGGTTTTCTTGTTTTATTTTTGAAGTCTCCAAAAACAGATTATTGTTTTTTTGTTTCAAATTTCAAAAGTACAAGCGTCAAATTTCAAACAGTTAACTCACTATAGTATAACCAAAACAGAAGTACTTCACACACAATAAGAATATGACAGCCGCAGCACATGAAGAGGCAGTAGACAAGTTCTCAGTTATGCCACAATGTTGGTTACAGCCTTACAGGTTGTCTACTCAGCTCAAGTTAAACAGTTCAAATTTGATGAGAATTTACCTCAGCTGCAGCAACCAGTTCACAAAATTCTCGAAGTACCATATTTTTCAAAAGCCTTGTACTAACAACCACTGGCTTGCCCTTTGTGAGAGTCCCTGTCTTGTCAAAAACTATGCAGTTCACCTGTTAAATAAGACAAAGTTACGGTGATAGTGAGCAGTTAAGGACATCTTCAACACCACATTAGACTGGTGTTCTTCTTTTAAGTTCCAAGTCATTTTCTCCAATCAACAGGAGCAATTGTACAGTTTCTAACCTTATGTGCACTTTCTAATGCATGACCGCCTTTAATCAGGACACCCTGAGAAGCACCAACTCCAGTACCAACCATAACAGCAGTTGGAGTAGCAAGACCAAGGGCACAAGGACAGGCTATGACCATGACAGATATGCCAAATTGGAGGGCAAGCTGAAAGCTGTCCATAGTGGATGGGATCCATGACTTTGGGTAGCCACTGAACTTTCCAGCTAAAAACCAGGCAAGCCAGGTTGAAAAGGATAGAACAATTACCTGTGGATTGTGAAACACCAATAGTTGTCAACTGTTCACAAGTAAAAAAATTTAAATTTCATGTTGAATAGTATGGATTTAATAATCAATATTACACTTACAAGAGGCACAAAGAATTTTGATATGCGATCAGCAAATTTTTGCACAGGAGCTTTAGCCATTTGAGCAGATTCAACAAGTCGAACAATCTGGGAAAGAGCGCTTTCTGATCCAACCTTTGTTGCCTTAATATGTAGCACCCCATTCTCATTTACTGTTCCTCCAATAACAACATCATCCTTTCTTTTAGCTGCTGGTCTTGATTCTCCAGTAATCATGCTCTCATTTACATGGCTCTGCCCCCAGATGACAAATCCATCACAAGCTACTTTTGCACCAGGGATGATTTTAATCACGTCATTCTTTTGGATCAAGCGGCTATCTATTTCTTCTTCATTTATCACACTTCCTTCATGATCAAGGGTTAAAAGGATTGCTGTCTCAGGAGCCAAGTCCATGAGTTTGGCAATGGCATCAGATGTCTTCCCCTTTGCCAAAACCTCAAGATACTTGCCCAGTAAAATGAAAGAAATGAGCATTGAACTAGTCTCAAAAAAGTCAGTGGACTCAAAATTTGGAGAGCTTGCAGCTCTCACTACTGAGTAGACTGAATAAAAGTATGCTGTATTTGTTCCTAGAGCAATCAAAACATCCATATTAGCAGATCCATGGCGTAATGCTTTATATGAGCCAGTATAGAATCGTCGGCCTATGATGAACTGTACCGGTGTAGATAATGCCCACCTCAATACCTCCCCAACAGTGAGCATGTTGACAACTTTGGTATCTAGTACATGCTTGAGACCTGGAATATACATGAAAACCATGGAGGTTAAGAAAACAGGAATCGTAAAAACCAAGCTCCAGAGGAATGATTTGTAATATTGTTGAATTTCCTCCTTCTTGTGTGCATCTCTTCCTCCCCCTTCAGGATATAATTTTGCTTTATAGCGTCCTGATCCAGTTGACTCAATCACTTTCATGAAGTTTCTTGGTCCTGTCACATCTGCTTTGTATGAAAGGGATAATTTCTGCAGTTCAGACTCAATGTTTATATCTTCAACTCCTGGTAGAGCTTGAAGAGAATTTACAATTATCCTCATCGAATTTTCAGAGCGTATACCATCAACTTTCAACTGTATTTTGTTTCTGTCCTCCCCAGTACTAACAAGGACGGCTTCAAACCCAGTATCTTCTATGGCTTGCAAAAGGTCATTGCAGCTCAAAATTTTTGGATCGAAATGGACTTCAGCCTCTTCTGTTGCCAAAGCAACTCGTGCTTTCAGCACTCCCGGAATAACCTGCAATGCAGATTCAACAGTACTTGAGCAAGAAGTGCACGTCATTCCTCTGATGCTTATCCTGCACACTTGAGTGGATTTCTCATTTGCATCTTCTTCGATTAGTGTAGCCTGAAATCCAACATCTTCAATGGTTTCACGGATTGTCTCCTCCTGAATGGCAATATACATTGTGAATAGCCAGAGAGATTTAAGAGACATATTATACACTTCTGGACTACACTTGTTTAAAAAGTAAATTTCAATTCACTTCTTGTATATCAAGACATTTAAGTGGTCTCAAATGAGTTTGTTTAATGTGTCTATTACTCCTAAAAAGGAAAACTCATGTCTGAAGTGGGTAATAAAGATGTACCCGAGGTGCTCAAAGTTCATATGCACAATCTTAATAATGATCTAACAGATTCCGTTGCATTTTCTGATTTACATTGCTCAACTTAATAGATGCTTCATCTGAATATTTGGTTAAAACCACAACATACATGTCAGTATGCTTCTGAAAGATTTAAGAAATACCAACAATAGGTCAGATTTCATCAACCTGCAATATGAATGAAGGTTCAAGTCCACTTAATATCACAAAGTGCCGCTGAATATGCTTCACAATTCATATAGTCCACAGTTTTCTATTTGTGCAGGATCTGTTTTTGGTGTCTCAGGCCTTAAAGATCTTTTCAGCGAGTCATTACAAACATATATGGTGCATTCAAATATTATCTTTTACTCATCAAGAATATCATGCTCTATGAATTATCATGAAGTTCTAAGTGTATATGTTGATAACGAGCAATTCAAAACCAAATATAGCAGATAAGAAAGGAAAAGTTCTCTCTAGTCTTACTAAGCTGCCTGATAAAATTAACATTTCAATCTGGGAAATGAACCATATAACATCCATACAAGCAAGGCCAGGAGCATCTAGCCACCACTTTGAGTTTCAATTTACCATAACGTCCATCACTATTAACTAGACCAAGAAGCCAACTCTTGATTGGCATCAGATCTTTTATGTATACTCTAATTTGTGTAATCTTTGACTTTTCTGGTCAAAATCAAATTTATTATTCCCAAAGCCCGCCAATGTATCCAAACTAAACTAAAAGTTATCCTACTGAAATTTCCAGATTCCTAAGAGGGAACAAAAAAAAATTTTGAAACCACCAAGCGGCTGTAATTCCGGTGAGGACTCATCTCAGTAAAGCATAGACTTTTCCAGCAGTGCAAGCATTGTCCCACTAACAATATTATTGATTCTCCATAGCTTTGAAATTCAGCAACTGCTTGCAACCACTACCTTAACCTTTTTTAATTATAAAAAGGAATAGGTAGACAGTGCTATCGCAAAAATCTTACGTTTTTTTAATTAAATTGTATAATTTGTAGTTTATATAGCTGCTTAACTAAATGCAGCAAAATCTAAACAATCTCAAACGTTTAAAACTTCTGATCCCAAAATTGTAGCAGCAAAACTACGTAAGATAGAATTATATTAAGCCACATGCACAATTGCAATCCCACAAGGGAAAATTGAATTTCACCTTATCACAATTTAATTAAACCTAAAGAAAAAGCCAAAAATACATAAACAGACGAATAGCAATGCACACACTAATTTTCCCAATTTTGCAAAACATGCATGATAAAAAGACATGACTAAATGTAGCCCGAGAAAAAAAAAAAAAAAAAAAAAGAGAAAGCCTAAGGGCAACTCACGTTCACAAAGCTGGGGTAAAACATGACTTGGGCTTTGTTATTCAAGACATCAACCACGGCTTCTTTGATCCCTGGAAGCCTTTTGATGGCTTTCTCGACCGAGCCAGCACATGCAGAGCAATTCATGCCTATAACGGAGAACAAAGCCTTGGATTCTGATCCCTGCATGTTCTTCTCTTCATCAGAAGAAACCCCTTTGGGATACCTGGGCATTGATGGATAGTGCGGCCTCGGAGACAAATCCCGGCTTTCATTTCTTATGCATGCCAGCGACAGAAACTTGGTAGCCATAATGGATCTCAATAGCCCTTCTCTGATTTCTTCTTTGCTTCCTTGTTGTTTTCGGGTGCTGGAGAATGGAGTTCTGAAATTCTCAGGAGAGCTTTTAGCTTGTTTTGGTTAATGGCGGTGTTTGCTTGTTTTCGAATTGCGTGTGGCTTTATACTACTGACGCGCTGCGTAGGGGTTTTAAAGCAAAACGCACCGCCGGACTTTCACACATGACGGAGAAATAAGGTACTATAAAATATTTAATTCATTTCAAATGACAAATGGATCCTTCTCATTAGTTTTGATAATGGGGTCTCCTCTAAGACCCATTCAACCGACCCGAGATGTATTTCATTATCTAGTATTTATGACAAATAATTCTTCCCGAGAATATCAAGAGGCGCGAAATTTAATTTTTTTTTTTTTTTGGTAAGTGGATGATTTCAAATTCAGAATCTCCAACTTACATTATTATCTTTTGTATTACCACCCAACCAATTTCTTTTCCTAAATTTTGTAATATTGCATAAAGTAATAAATTGAATTTAAAAGAAAACTATTACTTCAAAGATTGACCAAGAGGATGGACTCGTACGCATCGATTGCTCAATATTATATACTTATATATTTTATCATTAATCAAAAGGTTAACTTGTGAAAAAATGAAATATTTTGTGAAGGGATAACCTGCGTCAATGAGAGTTTAATAACATAAGCATATATCTAAAAATCATGCAAGGTTGAGATTTCTATTTGATAACTAAAGGGTGGATACTCATACTTCACCTTTGTTCAAATGGAGAAAGTGGTGTTTCATTTTCGATCAATGGTAAAGATTTGTGATTCATATTTGCTCAATAGTAGAGATTGATGCTGGTAACATCTTCTGAAACTAATGACTTAAAATATTAAAAATAGAGCATACCACTCATTATTCTATTTAAGCTAAGAAATATGTACACCTAAAGCATCCTAACAAAAATATTGTAACCAAATTAATGATACGCGGTATGATTGTTTGAATTGCCCTTCATGAATATATTTATCAATTATTTTCTTACTTTATATATATATATATATATATATATATCAAATCACTATATCATATTTTTCTATTAAAACTGCAGAAGATAGTAACTCGAATGGGCTCACAAGTATATTCCTAATCAAGATTCAAGATGCGTTTGATAAATTCTTTGACATCATAATGTCATAGAATGTTGCAAATATAATGCATGTTCTTAAAGGTGCAAAGATAAAGCGAAACAAATACAGTACTTCTTTTAGTAGATAATCCATATCAGCGCATTAAGTGCAGATAAGCAAATCAACGACTTAAATGAAAATCCAATAAATCCAATGCAAAATAATTTGGTCCCCCATTATTTACCATCTCCAAATTAATGGGCTCCCTTAAACATGTGAACATGGACACTTTCGTGATTATGTTTACTTTGGGGAGCATTAGTAGTTGGGTTGCGAAAGCAAGGAGCGCAGAAACGAACGCCACACAAATAAAACCCTTATGCTTTTCTGGCGCAGACATCCGACGGCTGTGATTTACTGGGTCCAAATCAGAATTTTGCGATCATCATAGATGTGCGATTGCGATGACGTATGCATCGTAACCAAAGGATGAGGTGAAGTGGCATGTCGGGTCCACCAGTGCGCGTGATTAACGCTTAGCCGGTGAGGATTAAGCATAAAGTTGATACGGTTTTCTTCCGTTGAAAGCGGACCTCTAGCACTGGGCCCGAGATCCATACTTTCCGGGCTTGTTGAGTATCGTTTTGACTTTGAAGCAGGCCCATCCACTAATACATTATACATAAAGGTTTAATCATTCTTTTCACGTAGTATTTTATTAACTATAGGGTAATGCGGTTGTGGATTATTGAATTGGAGGTACCCATTTCAGCCGCCATGAGGTCAGACCATTAGGTTTGGATGGAAGTTTTAGAATAAAACTAGAAATCTAGCCTTTTTGAAGCCTAAGTAGCAATCATTTTTTTAAAGATATTCAAAATACGAAATATTTCCGGTGAAAATTTGACAATTGATGTTTTCGTTCGAAATAAATATCCCAATTTTGAATTTCAAAATTTTATCAGAAATTTAGAATTATGTACTTTAATTAAGATGTGAAGGTATGCGTTACTAGTTCCATTATTTTACAAAGGAAAATGGAAGACATGCGAAATCTCTACTGATTTTTGCATGCCACATCCGGGGAAAAACTAAAATATCACGATTGACAGATTCTTCTCTGGATTTTTAACAATGATACACAAGATAAAAAGTATGTCCTTAAGTATGTTAGTGATCGAAATCATGATGCGCATTATTTTATTTCAGGGAAAATCATTCAAAACGTCCGTCACATTTCATCAAATGAATTTTTTCATCATTCATTTTTAAAATGTTAACTTTACATCCCTTACAAATTCAAATTAGCAAATTTGGGTCCCAACTTAAGTTTTCGACCACTTTTAAGTTTAAAATCGTTGCGCGACCTACATGCAATCATTTTTTTATGTAGAAAAAGATCATATCTTATTTTTTTAGTGACAAAAATAAATATAAATTGGGTTAGATCTCCCTTTGTTATCGGAAAAATGAATATGGTTCAAGATATATCCTACTCAGATTATTTAATGTACTACAAATGGGATTTAACCTTTCTATTTCTAAAAAAATGACCATGTCTAAGTCACATAATAGATTTAGAGTAAAAACAATTAATTGAATGATTAAAATTTTCTGTCTCATTTACTTACTTTACTATAAATGGGATGCAACTTAATTAAGGAACGTAAGTTATCATTTTAAAAAGAAAGGACAACAAATTAATTTGACGAGACGTTTTGAATAATTTTTCCTTTTGTTTTAATGCGTTACTGATAATCGAAAAGTTAGGCATGATATTTTGGCATTGTAACAACCAGGCCTTTCTTGTCGAAGTGATCAGCCAAAGTTGTGGGTTCCTGTATGTTTTCTTGGAAATTCATATCTGCATTTAAAAGTCAAAGCTGAACTAAACACATTCCAGGTGAAGCTCAAGACCAACGATATTCAACTTACCACAGGCTAACCTGCAATACTCCCCAATAAATTGGAATCATATCGCCATCAATTTGAGTTGGGCAACGTCAGGTGTAGCCTGCCTGTATATGCTGAAGTACTGAAAACGGTACCTGGGCAGGCTTCATGCAAAGCTGGCCGTAATCAAATATTCAACTCCTTTGCAGCTGGGAGAAAGATTCCTCATTTCGGACTCAGATAGATTCGAAGGAATCACTTCGTTTATCAATTCGAAGGAATCAAATATGTACCTAGATCACTTGGTCTTTACTCTGTTTATGATTATTCTTTTTGTTCTCGTACGTCTTTGGACTTCGGCGAAAGTGAACACCCCAGATGATCCTAGTTCATTTAATTATTTTTCCCAGAAACAACTATTGCAATCAAATATAGTAAGTTGTAGTAATCAACTTTACTGCAGCATTCGTGACTTTAAAGTGAGGATAAAAATTAAACCAGTCTGATGACTAATCTTCTTAATGTTAAAGATTGGTCTCTCTCTCTCTCTCTCTCTCTCTTTCGGTTCCCATCAGCCTTGTCTCCGGATGATACATGACTTCTTCATTAGTGATCATATGTTCTTCATTTAATTAAAGCCGTCCATTCTCCCTTAATGTTTTTCCGCAATAGTCTAGCAGTAGTTCTGTTGCATGCATGTATGCTAATCGGCTATTCCCTTTTCGATTGAAGTGTCCGTCCTTGTATTTTTCTCAAAAAACCGTCCAGATACAAAGAACAAACTCAATTTTCTTTGTTAATACAAGTTGGCTCAATTAGTAAGAACGATCTACTTCTTCATAAATCGTATGTGTTCGAATTTTGTTGTCGATGTGAGAGAGGTATTAATGGATGATTTGTAAAAATTTTTATAAGCGAATTATAACTCTGGTGGTATGTCTTAACCCGTGATGATGATTAGAGTCGAATCTATCTAAATTTTTATTTACCAAAAGAAGAAAAAAGTCAACTTTCTTTCTATCAAAATGTCCATTGTCTTCCCCTTGTTCCCACCAAAAAAAACAAAAAAGATATTTTCCCTCGTCTTCCTCTTTATATGCGAAACTTTGCCGAATATATATATATATATTTTCTTGGGGAGAAAGTAAGATAATCCTTTTATGCTGCCGTATAAGAGACTGAGCCCGGCTAGATAATAAACAGGAGGAAAAATGACAGAGACCAAAGTTGACCTTCTAACCAAACATTAAACTATTTCAGATTATTTCTTGTTACGTACCCGAATCTAAAACCTTAAACATAACCATCAACTCGACCAAATACCGGTTTAATTAATCTACAGCAAATTGAAGTCACCAATTTGTTGCAAGCAGCTAATCTAAATTTAGTAAACGCTATCTATTATTATTATTATTATTATCCCAGGAAAGATACGTCTCATAACAGAAATGCAGGAGGGAAGCTGATATCATGCTCTAATTTGGAGTGTTATCATCTTGTAATAGTATATGATATAAATTGCAAACTGTTGTTTTCAAAAATTATATAGATGATGTCTGTTGTGATGCTTTTACTCAGACCCAAATTCGAAGTGTTTTTTTTTTTAAAAACAACAATAATGATAATATCAAATTATAAAAATATTAATAATAATTGAATTAATGTTTCATAAACTGTCAGTATATACATTAGCGGGTTTAAAAATATGTCACATCTGCAAAACGTGAAATTCAAATTCAAATATGAATTATGTAGCATGCATCTAATAGTTAGTTTGGCAGTAGTCGTGGTTGTGCTATGGGTACCTATTTGCAGAGGTGGTGAGCAGCGGTCAGACTCTTAACATTCTCCGGGAAAATCTTCAAGACACCGCGAGTTTATTCATAGATCAGCTCAGGAATCGGACATGGAAGGGGCAAAAACCTTCTATTAAGCAAAGACAGGGAGAAGGGAGAGGGGAATCAAACACTGGAGGGAGGGGAGGGAAGGGAAGCAGTGGGCTTGCTGGTGGGGAGGAGAAGAAGATTGACGGTGAAAATTGAAAATACAAAGAAGTTCGGGAATGTAAGTTAAATGGGTTAATTAGGTTTGATGGATTATTCAATTATACCCATTTATAAACTAAAAATACAAAGAAGTTCGGGAATGTAAGTTAAATGGGTTAATTGGGTTTGATGGGTTATCCAATTATACCCATTTATACTCATATATAAAAATTTAATGTACCCATATCCAATTATTAATGGACGGGTATAAGTAAAATTAATTAAATGCATTTATTTGACACCTCTACTGCTAATATATACACTAATATTGTACGGAAGGATTAACCTATAACTCAAAGAGTTTTTTTTTTTTTTGGGTCAGAAAGCAGGCCAAAAGCCAAGGTTATACTGAAATCTGCCGCTAAAAATTGACAAACTCAAGAGCAGAGATCATCATTCAAATTCATTCCAAAGTGACATCCTTCTTTTGGGCTGATTGAAGATGTCGGGAGTTGGGCTACGAAAGTAGGGAAACCCATTAAAAGAAAATTCTTATTTACGAGCATAAAATTTTGACCTTGAAAAGTTGTTTTCATACTAAATGATTCCTATTTAAGAGTATAATTTTCATAAAACTTATCTCCAGGCTTCAATTTTTTGCTAGTGCTTCTAGATTGCTCACTTGTGAAGCATCCATTTAGTTGGTTTATTTTCTCAACTTTTACAATTTTCTCATTATTAATTATGGCTTTGTTTATCCTTTTTACGAATGACAGGAAGAAACTGTAGTCCAAAGCCGTGATCACAATCTCTTTGGAAACTATACGCTTTCTAGAGCTGTGATTGTCTACGACCTTTTCAGCAGCAGAGGCGTGATATTGGTTTCAGTTTCCCCAGTCAACGCCTTCTTTGTGGTGATTTAGCATCTCCTGAAGGAAGGCGTGAAACAGTTCCCTTGTATCCGATCGCAAGGTGAAATCATATAGGTCCTCGAAGGCGGGCCAGATCTGGCCTTAACAATTCGCGCCTTTGTCTTTTTCCGTGGAACTCGCTCTTTTCCTCTGAAAACACCCTCTTCCCAAATAATTCTCTCTTAAATACAGGGCAAGCAGAGATCCTCTTCCACCCCGGTTCCCCCAGCCAAAGGCCAGGAGAGAAAGAGAATTCAAATTTTACTTATCTGCAGCAGTAAGTTTTTCGATACCTACGAAAATGCATTCTCACTGACAACAATTATCTTTCTTTTGTGGAGATTTTCTAATTCTGCTTTGACATTTTTCTTTCTATTCCCTCTTCCTTTTACTGGAATCCCAATTTTTATCTTGCTATGCAGAAATACTAAGTTGTATTTGAAAAAGAATGTCGTGGTAATTTGTTACAGCTTTGTCCTACTGTGTTTCATTACTAGCCTGATTATTAAAGAACCCCATGAAGCATAAATGCTGGTAAATTTATTGACTGTGACTGGTTCACTGTTCTGGGTTTTCAGGAACACCATTTGCTTCAAGATGGTAGCTTTAGATAACCCTTTACTGTTTTTCCCCCTTTCTGAAATTTGAAATTTTATTTTATTTTGCAATTTGTGAGGCTCGCTTTAGCTATATAAGAAATCCTTGTGCTTAATTATTTCTTCTTATGGTAATAGGAAGCTTCATTGTTGCATCTCTTGAGTTGGTTCTTGGTATATTAGGAGTAGTGAAGCATGATAAACTGGAAAGTTACTGGGGTTTATGATTAATTTACCTATCTTAAGCTGATACCTTTATTGATCATAATCTGGGTTAATGCAGGAAATACATGAGATGGCCTCTTTGGATCTTGTTAAGATGATTATAGGTGAAACATTATAGTTCGTGTTTTCTATAGTTCTAGTAAAATGTGACTATCATTGTCAAAGTGTTTGCTGACTTCTTTGTCTGTTCGTTAAGACAATTGTGGTGAATACTTTTCTCTATGTTTCAACTTTCAGCTGTTGCAAGCTTTCACCAATTCATTTTTTTGATTTCCTGCCAAGATTTCGACCCTTCATCATGCTAATGAACTGGTCACATTGAAATTCGAGGTTTGAGAAGTTAAATTTGGTTGAAATATCATGTTTAAAAGTCTATATCTCATTGACATTGTAGGATGGAAGCGGATAGTCTAACATCCACTAAGAAATATGCTGCTGATATTTCTTCCATTAGAGAAGCACAACTCCGTATCAATTCATATGCGCACAAAACTCCAGTCCTTTCCTCAGAAACCTTAAATTCCTTTTGTGGAAGAAAGCTATATTTTAAATGTGAATGTTTCCAAAAGGGGTAAGAAGTCTACGCTCAGTGGTAGTCTCATTGAAACTTATTGTTCTGTCCGTGATTATATAGCATTTTAAAGAGTGCAATTTTTAGAGCATCTCTGTGTATTAACTAGGGTCCTATTATTTTTCCTGATTTTTAGTGGAGCATTTAAATTTAGAGGGGCCTGCAATGCAATATTGTCACTTGATGATAGTCAGGCAGCAAAAGGGGTGGTAACTCATAGCAGGTTTTTCCCATGCTTGTTGGTTCCTTGTTTTTATTATCCCCGATAGCTATATCTGAATATTGCCTGATTTGATATTCCAACATAGCGGTAATCATGCTGCAGCACTTTCTCTGGCTGCAAAAATACGCGGCATTCCTGCGTATGTTGTCGTGCCTAAAAATGCTCCAAAATGCAAAGTGGAGAATGTCAGGCGTTATGGTGGCCAGATTATCTGGAGTGAGGCTGCCATTGAGTCCAGGGAGGAAACTGCAACAAAGGTACTACAAGAAACCGGTGCTGTGATGATTCATCCATATAATGATGGACGAATTATAAGGTTCTCCTCATCGTTTACTTGTCTCTTTCTGTTACCGTTGTCGTTGTTTTCCTTTTTTCTTGTTTGCCATTTGGATGGTCTCAGTGTGGTTAGTTCAAACAGCATTATCCTTTAACTACGTATAAAGTTACAAGTGCTATTTGCAAATAGTAATTTGCTCAAGCAACTTAGCTTGAATAAAGTTAAGAGAAGAGGAAGCTCTACAATTGTAACAGCGTGCTTTGTCTTTGCAGTGGGCAAGGTACTATTTCACTGGAACTGTTGGAGCAGGTGCTAGAAATTGACACAATCATAGTCCCAGTTAGCGGTATGTTATTTTCAAGGCACTACTGGTGACAATTTATATTTGTTTTGGTAAATGACAGATTTTTGTAACCTCTATCTTATAGGTGGTGGATTGATTTCTGGGGTGGCTATAGCTGCTAAGTCCCTAAAACCTTCCATTCGAATTTTGGCAGCTGAACCTAAGGGCGCAGATGATGCAGCTCAGTCAAAAGCAGCTGGTGAGATTGTTAAATTGCCTGAAACGAAAACCATAGCTGATGGGCTTCGAGCTTTTCTTGCAGAATTCACATGGTAACCATGATTTCTATGCTGTGAGAAGGGAAAAGGGTTCAATGCAAGTCTTTTTCTGCCAATGGAGCACAGTCTTTATCGTTTTTTGAGAATTTATTTGGTATGAACATGAAGGCCTGTCAACAAACATGTCTACATGCATTAACTTGTGACATTTTAATCAGCCAATTGTTGTTCCCATTATGCAGATATTGCTCATCAATATGCTTTGCTAATTTGTCTTTCCTACATGCATTAACCATGTTTATGAAATGATGTTCCTAAAGGCATTTTTTCCCCTCATAACCGATGGATGTTTTGTTCTTTTTTTTGGCACACTATTATGGATTTTATTAAGTGCCAACATTCTCCCTTTATTTTGAGCAGGCCTGTCGTCCGGGATTTGGTTGATGATATCATTGTGGTTGAGGATAGCGAGATAGTGGAAGCCATGAGGCATTGTTATGAGATTTTGAAGGTTGCAGTGGAGCCAAGTGGAGCCATTGGTCTTGCAGCTGTATTATCTGATAGCTTCAGGAACAATCCTGCTTGGAAGGACAGTGAGCATATAGGAATAATAGTTTCAGGGGGCAATCTCGATTTGGGCATACTTTGGGATTCCCTGTGCAAAGCAGAATTGTAGCATATTCTGCCATGCTTCTCATCACAGCAAAAACTGCAGTGGCTGGATCCTTCGTTGTCATTCTTAAACTTGCTCAACCATTACTATCAGAAGATGTTTATTGTCACTGGAATCAATCAGGCCAATACTAGCAAATCGTTGCATCTTTTTTCTACCTTTGAATATTAAAGAAAGAATTCATTAGTTTTCCTCTTGAAGATGTAACAGGTTGCTCCGGACTAGAGGTTATGGGTCTGGTCGTCAGTGTTCGAAGCATTATTTTTATGGTATGTGAATTATGCATTTCTATAAGATGCTTATATCTTATTGGCCTTCAGTCAGCAACATTTAGGTTATTTAAAGCTGTATGCGTTTAGCAGTCATTACAGTCTGCAATGAAATCAGCATAGAGAACAATTTCCGGGGTAAATGGGGGTGTAGTTTAGTTATCATATGCATCAAGTGCGAGATCACCTTCGCCAACCAAAAAATTTAATAGAAAGAAAAGACAAAAGTTTCCACTACTCCACTCTCCGGCGGCAAGAAAGAGTTGCGACAGCGGTTGCCGCGGCCGGAACAGTTCTTGAACATATGGATATTATTGATGCAAGCAGATAAATAAATGACTATCCAAAATGAGTAAAACAGCTACTTCTAGTTTCTCCTCTCAGGGAAACACATATATGAGACTTTCACTAAATCACCTTTGAGTGTTTCAACAAATTTGTTGGCTACATTAGAAGTATCAATAATAATCGAATTAATCTAACTGCTGGTTGACTCTTGTGAGGGTTGGGTTTGGACGAATTTCAGCTGACTGACATTTGTGAGAGATGTAAAATCAGCATTTTATATAAATGTGAGGTACGGAAAATTATTTTCATCGAAGGTGAGGGACGTTTTCCGCAATTTTCCAAGCATGCAAATAGCCCACTAATTTCACTATATACGTCGCTAGGGCTCAGCGAGGGTTCAACGAACACGCACAGTCCACAGCCATGGAGGTCCAAACCTCACCTCAACCAACTTGGAGCAACCTTGTCAAGCATCAACCGCAGCCGGTGCCGGACCACATCTCTGCCACCTCCTCCGCCTCTCCTAAGTCGACTCAAGGATTAGCTGTTGGGAGCTGCAAGTCGACTAAGGGAATATTAGTAGCAGTAGTGGACGCCAACGCTATAATTCAAGGCGGGCAATCGCTGGCCCTCATAGCCGACCGTTTCGTTTCGGTTTCTGAAGTTATCAGCGAAATTCGTGACCCCACCTCTCGTCATTCCCTCAATTTCCTACCTTTCTCAGTTGATACCTTGGAGCCCTCCCCTGATGCCCTCAAAAAAGGTACTTGATTAAAGACCGATTTTTTTTTTTTTTTTTGGTTTTTGATTGTCAATCGAGCTATTGGATGTGTTTTTCGGCATATGAATGGCAATTGTGCTAGCCTTTACTTAGTTTTTTTGAGCTTAGAATGTTCAACGCTGTATGTCTGCTTCTCTACTTCGGCTGTTATAGGTGGTTTTTTATTGCAATTTTGGGGCGAGTAGCTGAAATGAGTGAAACAAGAAATAAAGTAGATTACTTTTTTTCTTAGGGTACTTTTGTTCATGTCGAATTGTTAATTTTCTTTGGTTATTTAGAATGATGGATAGGAATAGCAGAACTGGGTTATTGTTAGTCAGAGTGATTTTTGAGTGACCAAGCAGAATCATTGTTGGTTAGAAGCTGAATTGGACAAGCTCATTGAAGTGGGATATATTAACATCGATTTCGGTAGTCGCCAAAGTTTTGGATGCGATTTTGCTGTATATGGTTGTGTTTCAGTATTCCTGATGCAGTGTTGGTCTTGTTGGAATAAGAGTTGGAGAGCTGTGCTAATTCTAGACATGATTTTTCCCCTGATTTCCTGTTCCAGTAATAACGATAAAGTCTAGGCATTGATGCAAAATGCTTTTAATTCATTGATATGCAATAAAGCTTGTTATTGTGGCACCTTGTGTGACAAGTCTTGTAATTATGACTGGATTCATTTATTGGTGATGGTGTTTCTTGTTTCCTGTTGGTATCTCTCACTTTGACAATGTTGTAGTTCTCTGTAGCTGAACCATTGTTCTATTCCAGTGAGTTGAACAAAATCAGGAGGAGAGTAATCCAAAACACATACTTCCCAACCCCTAATACTCTTTCCCTATCTCTATGTGAGGTAATCATGGCTCATGAAATAGTGTTCATCTCAGCTACAAAAAGGCTTTTGGTGGATTTTGGCGGTTTACTTTAGTGCCTAATTTTGTCTTAAAGGTCAAACTGTTAAAACAGATGCACAAGTTCATTCCTGTTCTTTAGATGATTCTCACTTGTATCATTGATTTCTCTCTCGTGCAACTTTGCAGTTATTCACTTTGCTAGGGCAACTGGTGATCTGCAGACACTTTCAGATGTGGATCTTAAGCTCATTGCTTTAACATGTACATTGGAGGCTCAAACCCATGGAACCCAGCATCTCAGAGATAGTCCTCCACCTATTCACACTGTTAGTGTAAAAAGGCTGCCCGAAAAAGACATGCCTGGATGGGGCTCTAATGTTCCTAATCTGGAAGAGTGGGAAGCATTGGAGCATGTGGCTGAGGATGAGTCAAACTACGAGTCAAAAATTCTTCCCCTGAAAGATTTGAGCCTGAATGTAGTTCCCAAAGATCAACATATGGAAGATGGTCTGACCGGCCATTGTGGAGAGTGTCATTCTGAAAATCAAGAGGTATCAAATGGCAATCCTAGGTGGCAAAAGAAATACTCGAGTAAGAAAGTTGAGGCTAAGGTTGACGGGAAGAAGATGGTGGCAGATGGAATTGATGCAACGAAAGGGGAATTTGGTGATGATGTTGGGCATTGGCTGCCTGCTGTGAGTCGAAGTACACGTAGAAGATATCTGAGAAGAAAAGCTAGACGTGAACTGCATGAGGCTTTGTCTGATGAAGCTGTTAAAGATGATGCATCTGGTAATGTAGAAAGTGGAGAAGTTGATGACACACAATGTCCTGAGCTGCTAGTGGAAGAATGTGCTGAAGAGGTTGCTGATGGGAGTTTAGGTGAGAATGCCACCAGTGAAGTGAATGACAATGATAAGGATGCCTCTGCAATTTTGCACCAAATGCATCTTGATGAAGAATCTTCTGTTGCTCTTCATGCTGATGAGGATTTGCAAGTACCCTCTAGGGGGCTCATTTCCAATGATTTTGAAGTTAGTTCTGATAATTCTGAAAGTGCTATCATTGGAGGCGAAGGCGAAGTGACAGGTATCAGTAGTGGACTTGATAACTTGAGCCTGAATAGTGAAAGAATTGGTGCATCACTGGATGATAATAGCAGTGAGCAGAGCTGGATGCTTCGGTCTCTGTCTGAATCAAGCGTGGCCTGTGTAACTAGTGACTATGCAATGCAAAATGTAATTCTGCAGATGGGTTTGCGCCTCCTAGCTCCCGGAGGAATGCAAATCCGAGAGCTGCACCGGTATGTAGAATACACTTTTGCTTCTTTCTGTCACTGTGCCTTTCCTCAATCTTTTTTTTTTTGTTTTAATTATTATTTTTTTCAGTGGTAGCGCAATTTTGCCTGTAATTGCTGCATGTATCAGTGTTCTAAGTTAGGTTTGGATGCTTCTTCTCTGGCCTCATAAATTGAGAGAAATGCATGCTTACTTTTGTCTAAATTTGTAACTTTAGGTGGGTGCTTAAGTGCCATGCATGCTACAAGGTCACTACGGATATTGGTAGAGTTTTCTGTCCAAACTGTGGAAATGGAGGCACTTTGCGCAAAGTTGCTGTTACAGTTGGTGAAAATGGTGTCGTACTTGCAGCACGTCGACCACGTGTATCAGTGCGTGGAACAAAAGTGAGTACCTGGGTTAATTTTTTTCTCTTTGAAGAATTTTTAGGAAGTGTATTGTGTATATGTTGGACCATGATAAATATCATTACCTTTTAAGTTGTGAGAAGGAAAATGGGGGAAAAAGGGCTCACTTATTGTGACTTATTAAACATTGGAATTTTTCCCTGGTGTAAATTTTTTTCAGACAAGAAATTGGTTCCTTAGTTTTTCTTTTCCCCTCCCTTTGTGCCTTTTCAAGTCCAGGATTTATGGTTTTTAAATCCTTGCTGATGTTAGCTGGCTTATAAGCATCATTAAGCACTGTTGATGAATCTAATTTTGCAGCTATGTTTTTGTTCTAGTTATCTGTTGAATTAGATGGAATGACGTTGTTTTATGCTTCTCTTTGATTTGTTAAATACAATTATTTGTCCGTTGATGTTTGTGAGAGTAACAAGAAAAACAACTAAGGAAGAAAAACTTGAAGGATTAGGCTGATTGGGTAAATAATAAAAGAAATTATCTGGATTCGATCAGTATCTATGGCTGAATTTCGAGTGTTTGAATTTGATCTTATGGTTTATAATGAATTTGGCAATAATTGGCAGATATAAGCATCATTATTTTACATTTGATGGTAATTATCTTGTTTTGGTTTGTGGGATGTTGCAGTTTTCCCTGCCTTTACCTCAAGGGGGCAGAGATGCTGTCACCAAGAATCCAATTTTACGTGAAGATCAGCTTCCGCAGAAGTTTCTGTATCCAAAAACAAAGAAAAAGAATAAGCAGGTGGTATCGAAATTGTTTTATTTCTCCCCATCTGCAGTAATTATCTTTTCGTTGCCAATCTTAATTTTGTTTCTCAATTTCTTCCTTCTGACTTAGAACACGGGGTACTTTGTTGTGTAGGGGGATGATATCTTTGCTTCTGATGACATATTTATCCACCATACGGATAAGAGAGCTCCTCTTCAGCCTCCTGTGAGGAAAGCACTTGCCGTTTTTAGTGGCAAGAGGAATCCTAATGATAACCATTTTTCTCGTGCCAAGCACTGAACGTCCCTGCACTCTTTGCTGCTGCTTTTAAAATTCACTTAAAAAGGATTTTGTACCGATCTAAGCTGATGAAAATAGGGTTTTTATGAGTTAAAGATGTGATCTACGGGCTTTTTGGGTATTATTTAGTGCCGATGGCCTCTCAAGCTTTGTGGGACTGTGTGTGGAATTCATTTGCATGTCATCCACCAGGAAAATTTTTCCCACGGGCTTAGTATAGTCCTTTGATTGCAGAGTACGAGGTGTATGTACAAGTGGGGCTTGTAATGTGGTTTCAATTTTTCATCAATTTAAGGTTGCTTCAGTTTTTTTGTTCCAAAGGCGTGTCCATGTACGTAGGTTTGATCCTTGCTAGTCCCTCCTCCTTGTAACTAACAAGCAGAGGGACATATTCATCATGCGGTAATGGAACTTATAGCACGCATGACATTGCTCACTGTCAACTGAAAGCCAGCATTTGGTACATAATCCGATAATGATCCAGTGTTCTGAAGTTCCTTCTGTAAATTATTGCCCGGTCGCATTTCAAGGCCATATAACCTAGTACTGACTGAATTGCGATGGCTCCATAAAAAGGTTGAAAAGTGTTGACAATTATCAAGAAGTGAAGTATCTTCTGCAACATGGGTTTCATCTACTATTTGACCTCAAAATCTCTAACCGACCAACGGTATACAATTAATTGATATTAGTCATATGTGAGACTGTCTGTCCTTATAGCACGCATGTGCATGACTTCACTCAAATCTATAAAAGAACTAGCAAGAAGGAAAAAAAAAAAGGAGGGAAAAATTGAAGGTAAAAGGCAAACTATAAAGTCTATATTCAGATTTACAGTGTCAGCTTCCTGTTAGTTATGATGAAAGCGCAAGCTCAGCCCATGCCAAGGAAGATGCCCTCATCTCTGCAGATACGGAGGTGTCAATACCACTTTCCAGCATAGCACACAAGTCTTGCATGGATGTTCTACTGTTAGAACTTGACTGGATGCAGATGTTGACAACATCGCATATCACTTTAAGGTCTTCATATCTGAAATGTTTTAACTCAGGATCCACCACATAAGACATTACTTCTGGCATCTCAAGATACTCTTTGGCCTGCACAGGCAAAAGGAAACATAAAACTCATGGCAAATATTTGTTCTCCATTTACAGATCCATGCATTATTTACGAAACCAGGGCCAGAGGGGGAAAATTCAAACATCGGGTTCTTACCCAATCCACCAAGCATCCCTTGTCCTCACAGTAGGGAGGTCTCCCGCTCACGATTTCCAGAAGAAGGATTCCAAAAGCATAAATGTTTCCATGTATATCCAGATGCCTTGCCTCTAAACCATTTGGAAGGACGCAAATTGCGCCTTCATTGCTGATGCTGCCAGAATTCTTTTCCGATCTAGAATGGATTGACTTCCAGCTTTCAAAATCAACCAGCTGCAGCAGTTTTTTCAGGAAGATTATTCAGAAAGCAATAATCAATAGCGGCAGAATTTTGATGTGCATGCGAGTATGCCAGACATTTTACAAGGCACCTACTATTCCCAGCTGGCACCTACTATTCCCAGCTGGGAGGTGCCAGAACTCATTAATCTTCACAAGATCAGGGTAATAACTGTATCCACTGCCTTACTTAAATACCATATTGAACAATCTTACATTTATATGAAATTTATGGCTTTAATTGGGAAGAGAGATTTAGCCATTGATGCTCAATCTTGAAGTCTGTGAAACAGACAAACCCTAAGGCAAGTTCTTTTGGTTAGTAGGTGATGTAAGCCTCAGGATTTACCTTGGGAGAAAAATCATCTGTCAAGTATACTGCACTAGAATTCAATTCTGATATGGTAAATGGTGGATGAAGTTCTGTATGCAGATACTTTAGTCCCTTGGCAATGCCAATAACAATTCTCATTCGCCGTGTCCAAGATAGTTGGCAACCTTCGCCATCTACAGAGTAAAAAGCAGTGAGATTCAGCAAATGGAACATGTTTGGAAATGATTAAATCTCACAAATTTGAGAAAAGGGAGACAGACAACAATGATTTCCTTACAATGGAGGTGCTCATACAAGGTCCCATTTGATGCATACTCGAAGACCAGCATTCTTGTGAAAGGACTGCTCTCCCGACAGTACCCCAGTAATTTCCCTGTGTGCTCATGATTTAATCTTGCCAAATCTGCCACCTGAATCCATAACATCAAATCCTTATGGCACAACAAAAATAAACAAATTTCAAATCCTCCAAGCTAAATGTGAAGGGCACAATATGTTTTGACCTCTTTTTGGAAATAAAGCTCTAGATAGCCCGTCCAATGCTCTTCTTTGACGCAAAGGGATATAACAGCAATTTCAGGTCCACCTTTCATGTTTCCTTTATAGACTTGGCTATCTGAAGAGGATCCAATAATGTTACTAAAATCTTCACAAGCTACTTCCAGTTCTTGTCTGCTTAACTTTGTTACACCTCTCAGCGATTCAGGATCTGTAAAATCATTTCAATAAAATGATAATGTAAATTGAGCTATGGATAAATGCACCACATCAAATATCACTAAAAGCTGATAAATGGTCTTCAAATCAAATCGCAAAAACAGCAGATGTACACTAACCTATGAAAATGGCTGTATAATCCTTTCCACTAGCTGATTTCTTCCATGGGATAATTATGGAGGGTCTGTTTTGCCACTTATGAAGTGCAGAGACAAGAACCACGAGTAAGAGAGCACCAACCATCACGCCAGTTAGTATTTCCAGGGCTAAAAGCCAGGCAGGTCTTGAAGTACTGGTCTGATGCTTGGAATTATGTTCAACAGGATGGTGCCTGCTATTGGCTACTGGATGGCTTTTTGGTGTTGGAGCACCACCTGTAACTGAAGTCAAAAAACAAGAAAGTTGGTACTAACAAAGATGCTGAAAACAGGTGACTTGAGGGCCATTTTGATACGGTTTTCTGAAAATTTACCAAGAAAAAAATTACAATAATAGTTTAAGATGATTGAACTTGAAAGCAATTATAAAGCAAACATCAATCTATATTCACCCAGAGCCAAAGTAGGCACTTCAAAAAGATATAAACTATTTGGTCTATTAAATTTTGTTTTTAAACTGAAGGTATTTAAGAGAAGATCTCCAAGTCTTGGCTCTAGCAGCGCTGCTTTACATGAAAAACACACAGGATATGACATATACCACACTGTACTGCAGAGCGCTGCTTAGGATCTTTATCATCCAGACAATTTCCTTGAAAGCTTGACCTGCAGAAGAATATAAACACATCATGCAGAAAGAATTAGCAAAGAAGACAGGAAAAGAAACGCTAAACAGCAAACAGGGGAAACACTACCTTGGAAGATATTCCAAGCACTTTGGTATGCTTCCAATGAAGAAGTTGTACGAAAGATCTACAAATTTTAGTTGAGATGAGAGGCACAAACCTGTTGGCTGCATACTGGAGACATACCTGATAGACAGTAAAAAGGGGCTCTTTAGGAACCAAAAAAAAAAAAAAAATCCAACATAGATAAATTTAAAATGACAAAAGTCACAAAACACACAATAACTTCAAAGTAAGACTAAAAATGAGCTTTTGGCTGCAATTGGATTGAGGTACTCAATATCATATATCCGGTTTGCCAAAATTAGCTATGGAACTATACAAACAATGCTCATTAAAAGTGTAAAAAGAAGTTTTGGTTCTACTTCAAAAGAATGGCAAAGAAAACTAAGTTACTAAGCAAAAAAGAAGCTGACAAATTATTAAGCAAACAAAGTTACTGTCCTTAAAGAAAATCCTATATTGCAAGAAAAAAAAAAGATTGAGTTGAAAAATAAACAAAAATTGACGTTATGTAGGATACATTCACTAAGCAAAAGACGCCCCACCCCCCCCCCCACCAAAAAAAAAAAAGAAACAAAGAACAGGAAAGGATTCATAAATTTTATTCCACTAACATTCCATGTAAATCATCAGCAAAATCTGAGCCATTACTGGCAGGGACAGTTCCCTGGAGCCTATTCCTATCAAGTCGAAGTTCCTCGAGGTATTTCAGACTACCAAGCTCTGGAGGCAACCTCCCTGTCAACCCATTCGATTGAAGATTTCTGCATAAAGCACAAGAAGACTTCAATTGTTAAGCAGAAGTCCAAACACAAATAAGATAACAAAGCTGAGTTTCTAATGCTACACATGTACTGACATTTTCACAATGCTGGATAACTTTCCAATCTCTGGAGGAATTGGTCCTGTAAGCTGGTTTGCACCCAAATCTAGGACCTTGAGATTTTTCAACAAGCCAAACTCTTTTGGTATTGTACCAATCAGTGAATTGCTATGCAGAATTCTAGAAATCACCAGCATCGAATATTAACCTCCATTTACATGTTCTCAGAAAATGAAAAGTAAATGTGGTAGAATTGAGAAAAACCGTACAGTTCTTGCAAAGAAGACAATAGATACAACTCCGGTGCAAGAAAACCTTTCAGAGATGCTCCAGAAACATTTCTGCAACACCAAAGTCGCAATTTAATTAACAATAAAAACTTTTACACCAATTAAATAGCATATCAATAGCACCAAGAAATTGGCACAATTAACTGCCATCCAATTAGGTACACGGAACAATGACACACACGAAAACATGAAAATTGGACTAAAGTAGACAAAATGTTTCCTTCGAACAACTAAATAAGAAGATAGGAATTCTTACAGCTTGATGACGTGATCTCGAGCCATTGAGCAAGAAATGCCGGGCCAGTCACAAGGATCTGAATCTAATGCTTGCCAATTTGACAAAACGAGAAGTGGATCCTCATATATAGCTTCTTTAAAGGTCTTGAGGGCATAAACTGCAGAAAATAGCACCATTTCACTATCCGAAAAATCTACATCAACAGTGGACTATGGCGCTTCTAGTTATATAATCGCAACCATAGTCAACTATCGCAATTAAGCCTAATAATATCCTACATTAAGATTGGTAACTTAATTAATACAACATTACAATGAATTTACTCACAAATTCTTGAATTCTAAAGAGAGTACAATACAAGATCTAAGAACACAATAAGAACTGTAATGCCGAGCCACACCTTCGTTTAAGGGAAAGGCCAAATTAGTCCCAGCAATGAGTCCTAGACTCAGTAAAAAGACTTGAAGAAATTCAAAATTCCTCATGTTTCTCCAAGTCCGTTAACAGCTTCAAGAAACAGTTGCTGATTCAGACAACCCCAGAACTCCAAGAACCCATCAAAAATAACATTGAGCAAGAAATTTTAAAGAAAATGAAGAAGTTGGTTCTTCAAGAAACAGGAAAACAAGGCGCAATCTGCAAAGAATTCAGCTTACACTGGTAGGATAAGAAAATAAAGAATACTGAAGAAAAATGGAAAATAAGGCCAAAGAAAGAAAAGGGATTTCTTTGTGGGGCAAAACTAATGGGATAAAGCTGAGTTAAGAGTGAAAGTATGAATCTTTGGTCTGCAACAATTGCCCTGAAAGCAAAGGTAAGCAAGGCAAAGAAGTGGGAAGTGACAGAGTGAAGTGAGAAAAATTGGAAAAGAAAAAAAAAAAGATTAAAAAGGAAATCTTGGACTGAAAGAGAGGTTTGGTGTCAGAGAAATACTACAGAGTTCAAAATATGATTTTGCGCAAGGACTGGATAGAATATGATCATATGCACTGATGCTACAATGTAGAATAGAAATCAATTGGTTACTTGCTCTGTTGGAAAAGTGAGAGAAAGGCAGGGAAAAGAGAGATTTTGATGGTGAACTGTTACAGTGGAATGTTTTTGTTTTTTCTGTTTGATCAATTGAATTGGGCGGTTCTTGCTTTTCGGTTTTTTATCTATTTTTTTCCCCTATACTCGAAAAGGTATACTACTCGTATAACTTCCTTTTCCGATGGAGATGCATAGTAATATAGGAAAATACTACTGCTTCTTTTTGGTATGGTATACATGACTTTAATTCACTCATATTTTTTAATATTATTTAGTGATTTAAATTCTTGAAATAATTTAAGAATTAATAATTCTTATTCTATATTTTACGGTGAATTTAATCTCATCGATACAGTATCCAAATCATAGAACTCTCTAGCAGTAAAAAATCCAGTAGTACTTTACAACAGTTGAGTATTATTTATTTATTTTGTTTGGTTAATGCAAAAATATTTTTTTTTTCTTTTTACAAGGGAAAAGAAGATTTGGGAAGAGAAAGGATAAAGAATCAAGTTAGAATATTTCTTACTAATTGAGTTTGGATTTCTTGGTTGATATTTTGATCAATTGAGTTTTGGTACTAACATTTAATAAAGAATGGGTTTTGACGGATAATCTAGGCTTTGATTAATGTTCAAGCAATAATAAGTGGTGTTATTTCCCTAGCTGGATATCTCATTAGCGCCTGCTAATGATTTATTAAGATTGGTAAAAGTAGGTATCCCTGTCCAAAATACCCACCAAGAACAGAATGGAAGATAATCTGTAGTTCCAATTGATCAAAATTTAAGGCCGACCAACACTGGTTTGTTCTTTGTACGCGAAACTTCATAGCCAATGTAAATTATTAATCTGAATTACTTTTCATAGCTTGCTTGAATGCTCTTTTGACGTATACGCTAATAAACATTATTGTTCTTTTTAAAGCTCCAGCTCGAAAATGATGTTTTGTTAACTTCTCAGTATCTAAAAGACATGTATCAACTACAATATGTCATAGTAGTGTTTGTTTTCTTGGCAAAAGGAAATAAATCTAGGTGCCTGGAGGAGGAATAAGTTCCTTTCGGGTTTTTCGATTGCCTTGACGTTCAGACTTCAGATAATTTCAGATTGCATAAGAACGTATTGACAAATTATCACCGACGAGCACTATTCTTTTGCCCACTAAATACCACTTACTACAACTTCAACAGGTTTCCATTGCCAGCAAAATGTAGAAGTAAACAAAGGCTTAATAATACACAATTAGTCATGGATCGAACAGTAGAGCCAAATATGCATGTCCCGCACAACTGTGAAGGTGAGTGTGTAGAGTATGCGTGACTGGGGCTAGCTACATCCATGCATGATGCTTATGCCACAACCCAGAAATCACACTATCCATCGCCCGAGCTTCTTCCTACCCCTTTGCAGCCACAATCATAATTTCCACCATTATTACTCTCACCTACCATGCACTAATTTCTAATGGTTCACTATTTACCACCCCGTGCTACTTTTCTTCCTTGTTTCTTCTTCGTGTAGCCACATCAATCGTTTATTCCCCCCCCCCTTTTTTTATCAATCATCATTTTTATCTATAATATCATATACTATTCTAATAGAAGGAAAGACCCAACTGGATCTAAGAGGACCGGTGAGGACTGGATTCAACTGGATTTAGGGAAAACATCAGTCGCTTACCTTACCTCAGTCACTTTATCTCCTAATAGTAGTATCTGCCACACTTCATTACATTTCTCATCTTGGATGTATATATATTAAGCATCTTATGACCTCTATGTGTTGTTAAAATCAAAATGCATGCTGTGGTTAACTCCTTCGGTTGACTAGAAATTGTGAATTGAAGGAGCTAATCTTATTAAACGGATTCACTCAATGAAAAATTCTCGTACTAATTAGACTGATTGGACCACTTTTAGGCTCAAGCTTCATGTCTAATTGCTTAGGCAAGGTTGTTTAATTACATGCTACCATCTGCATGGTGACCACTCCTACGTGCGCGTGCATGCATGCGCAGGGGTTTTGGAAGGTCTGCCGAATCCACAATACATGCCCAGAGGCCTCAAACCATATCACAGAATTTTTGGCAGAATTACCCCAAAAAAAAAAAAAAAAAAGGAGAGAGCATCAGGTGTCTCCCTTGCTAGTGACATCTTAGACCCCCAAAACCTGCCCTCCTTTCAGTGTGGTAGGGCAGGGAACGCAGCTGACAATGTTGACTTTCGTGCAATTCGAACTCCTATGCCGATCAGCTGATGCACGTAGCTTCAAACCAAGGCCAGCATTAATACAAGAACACCATTATTAAAGACAAGAAAACTACTTAAGGCCTCCGATTGGAAGGGTTATGCCTAATTCTTGATCAAGTTACCGACCCCCCCATGTTTAATTATTACTATACGATTTAATAAGACTGCAGAGTTTGGGGAGACAGAGAAAAAAAGGCTGCAGAGTTGAGCTAGTGGTGATTGAGCAAAAAAAAACTAAATCATCTGAGCTTCCATGATAAGAAATAACAAAAAAAGAAACTAAAGTTCTGACGTCTTCTGAAGGTATTAAAATATCAAAGGGATGGTGAAAGTTGAACTTAAGGGATTTATTTTGAGAACAAAAAGGTATGGGTTTCGGTCAATATTGGGTTTCCTCAAACTCTCACTTTTGGTAAATAACGGATCATTTCCATAAACGTTAAGGTAGAGAAGGAAGTAAAGGAACAAATTGGTTCCTGGAGAAGTAAGAATTAAGAAAGACTAAAGGCAGCTAGAGAACAAGATGTTTTTGGAAAGAGCAAATATAAATCAAGAAACTATCCCATGGGAATATGTTGGACCCCAAATTCTATTCTACGCTTTCTCAAAAATAACCAAAAAAAAAAAAAAAAAAAATTCCACTGTATGGCTTCTCCAGTTGCGCCAAAGTCCATCCAGAGTATGCACCAAGACTCCA
The DNA here is from genome assembly GCF_036785885.1 of Coffea arabica. Classification (NCBI taxonomy): domain Eukaryota; kingdom Viridiplantae; phylum Streptophyta; class Magnoliopsida; order Gentianales; family Rubiaceae; genus Coffea; species Coffea arabica. The sequence goes on along the minus strand of NC_092325.1, from coordinate 44,222,462 downwards.
AATTCTATTCTACGCTTTCTTTATAAAGAAAAAAAAATCATTCAATGGCTAAAAGTAAAAGGTGATATAAATTTTCTTCAATTGACAGGTTGTTTACCACGATCATTAAAGGGGAACCATATGGTCTTCCGATCTTAGTTGATAATTGGCGAGTCCCAACACAGCCCGTCCAGCACACTAGCTAGGAAAACGTCAAATTTGAATGTCCAAAAAGTAGTCAAACCATCGAATAAGGGTAATATTTTTTACAACTCCTACCACTGATTTTCACTTTTTACCTCATCCTTTTCACGAATGAGAGAAGGCAAAGACCAAGAAGCAAAATGACATGCAGACAGACAGTATGCCTTTTTTTTTTTTTTTTTCTTCATAATTTTAGGTTCTTAAATCTTTTACAAATATATTTTTGTGCTGTTAGAACGGTGATATTTTCGAAATATTTTGGGGGTGACGCTCTGTGATTATTTTTTGACATTGATAATAATCAAAATCCATTTGTATATTCTGGGGTGAGGAAAGGAGAAGGAGATTGTTTAAACACAGAGGCTCCTCATCGACGGTGCTTCCAAGCAAGACACTACAAGACTAGACAATTTTAAAATAACATGCTTTTGTCCAAATTTCTAAATGGTTTTGAAAACTATACATGCTCCCATCTTCATGTACTAGTCCTACCCTCTTTGACTTTTTCATATATCTCCAATAATGATTTGTCTAGGGCAAAAAGAAATTAGAAGGGGAAAGCACTGTAGGGTCCATCTCAATTCTTACTGATTATAAATTCAAATTTAAAAAAAATATGGTTCTAGTCTTGAAAGTTTTCCTCCTTTTTTTTTTTTTCTGGTAGTAAGTTCGAATGTTGGTTTTACACTTTAACCATTGTTTTAGACTTCTACTGCTGGTAGTTCAACTAGTTAAGTTGGTTAGGACGTTAATCTGATTATATACTAGGTGTCAGTTCAAAAATTTTTTGGCAAATAGACAAATTTCTGTTGAGCCATTCTTAGATGAAAATAAGAAAAGAAGAAGAAGAAGAAGAGTGAAAGCTTAAAGAAACAACATCAGGACAGAAATTCAAGCAGTCTTACAAATATTTAGCATGATTATACGGTCGAAGAGAGACTTTGATCTAACAACTAAAGTTGAATATTCAGAAATTAAATATATTGGGTTCTCTCTCGTGTTAGAAAAAAAATGTAAAAAATTACCATGCATATATGCGTTATACTTTGCTAGTCATATTAGAAAAACTCTCTGATAGTTATCTTTCTTATTGTGACAAGGTTGGGAGCTTATAATAATGTTGACGTGAATGATACTCGACAACAAACGCATTATCAAAACATAGGACAAAAATGGTCTTCACTCTCCAGCAGCTAATTTAATTACACTCTCCAAGGTGGTAATTTGCTGCTTTTGTAAAGCCATCTTGACGATGTGGTGGAGGGGTTCCCTTTGTCTTCCTCCTTCTTGATTACTCATCTGGAACTTTCCCTTGTCGGGCCCTATGTGTGGGGTTTGTTTAATCTACTGCATGAAACACTTGCAATTAATTAGTTGTTTCCTTTCCTTTTCAAACGTCTTATGAGCATAGTTTTTAAAACCAACAAACGTAAGAAACTTTAGTGAGTGATGAGGCTTAGCGTTCATGGTGGGTCGGGACAGGACAAGTCGAAGTTTAATTCAAATCTACCCCGACATGTTTGAATTGAGAGGGGTTATAAGTCCTATGTGGGTTGTCTTGAAAAACTTTCCCCATCTATACAAAAGGAATAAAGAAAAAGTAAAATTTGGGGGCAGTTTGATAGACAATTAGGTCAATTAAGCTTAGATGTGCTTGTTAACTCAATTGAGATCATTCTATAAGTTTTCTTGCAGTTTAGCAATTTTTATGTCACTTCTATCCTTAACTCTCCGAAGATTAATGATGTCCGCCTTGTTTGGCAAGTAAGTTTTTGGCCAAGTTTATCTGCTACAAGTTTTTTAACAGTTTTAACTACAGTAACCTTAAAAATTTTTTTACAAATTTTAAACTATACACTTTAAAATATTCAAAAATTTACATACTTTAAAAATTTTTTTTACAATTTTTACGGTAAATTACAGTAAAATTTTAGACAAACATCTAAAAAACTCATTTGCCAAACGGGGCGTCATTTCCCTCATTTGTTGGTGCCTTATATATATATATAATTCCAATTATTGAAAATTCAACATCCTTATTATCTTAAAATAACATTAGATATGCAAAAAGGATTTAACATCCTTTATTTGATTTATAGGCAAATAGTGTACTACTTAGTAGCACATCAGCTCCGGATCAAAGTAAACTTCCGCTGACTTCTTTAGAGTTAGTTCCAAGCAAAAACGAAATTCATAGGGATTGTAAAAGCGCGATTATTGACTTTCCTTAGACATGAAATAGAATAAATAATAATGTGCCTAGACTATAATGAAAACTACCAGGATCTGCAGCTTCATCTTTTTTCTGAGGGGCAAAGAAGAACAGGTTCGTCTTTCTCTTTTCCTTCACCTTCGCTTTTAACTGAATTCAATCCAGACTAAGAACTGAATTTTAAGCAATTGGGCAAAATGTAACATCTGTCCCTTTTGGCTTAACCTAGTATTAGAAAATATATAAATTTTGCACACATTTGGAAATCTATGCATGATTGGCATTACACCAATGTTTCATACGTTTGATCTGAAATTGGAGGGGTTGGTATGCTGTCATGTTCAGCAAGATTAGCAAAATTAGAGAGCAAGAAATTTGAAAGAGGCGTTAAACAAATGAAAGCAAGAAAGCGCAGCATTTGGTGAAAAAGAAAGAAAGAAAGAACTAGTTCGCCAATTGGTTTCCTGGTCACATCAAAACTGTCAAAAAGCGGGGCAGTTGGTTAAACGATTTATTAGCCTTGGACATCAGTCATGTACTAGAAAAGGAACCGTGGATGAATCTCTAAGCTTTCGTTTCCTAACGCATGGCCCTAATTCAAGTTTGTTCAAAAGACAAAGTCAGGGCTAAATCCCATGGGGAGACTCTGATATTTAAATCAGACGATAGGGAGTTTAGGAGTAGAAGACGAGTATATAGGTTGACAAGTAGATATTACATTTGAGTGTAAGGAGGAGAGGTATTTATACCTGCAAGCCACAGTATGGATCTCGAAAATTGAGGATGATGCGACAGCTACAAGGGCACCCTAGGTCAACTTTACACAAGTAGTATATGTCGAGTATCAGATTAGATGTTAGATGCGAACGTTCGTCACATCTCAATGAAAAACGACTCAGAGTCGAGATAATGTGAGGCCTCGATAACTCCTTCGGGTGGCAAAGGCGTTGACTAGGGTTCCACGCTATCATTATCAAAATGGTCGTATTTCAAATAAATAAGTTCGGCAAATTAGTTGATGCCTATGAATGGTTATATGATTAAAGATTAGTAGTAACTAGAGAGATTTTTTTTGTTCTTCTTTTTTTATTTTTTCCAGGAGACCTTTCAGAAGTTCAATTTTATTTCTTGCCAGGTTTATTAAATTTCCGACAATAAATGAAGTGATTGTTGGAATGGAATTGTCTAAAGTTAATATGCTTCAGCAATCAACAACCATAAAACCCAAGCAAGAGAAAATATTCCAATTTTACTCACAATTCTTGGGTTAGGTATGGGGCATTGAGTATGCTCACACCAGAAGGGCCCAAGACAAGGTAGCTGAGATGGGCCTCAATTTATGAAGCCACGTCCCTAGCAGATGGGTTTTGGCCACGGACGTTAAATTCAGATCAAGTATCGTTTCACTTCTCAGCCCAATGCGTTCTGGTTGTTTATTTGGCTGTTATACAATTCGTAGGTGTAAACAATTCTCAACCAGAAATCATATATCCAAAATAATTAGGGTCTGTAATTCACGTGTTAAATTTTTTCAAAAATAAAATTAATTAGAGAAAGTGTATAAAAGCAAGAACAAGGTAATAATTATTAGCGTGTGCATTCATATGATAAATTGAGTATGAGTTAGGTATATTAATAAATGCTCATTAGCTATCCGTTAAAAAAAAAACCTATAAAAAATACAACTTCTTCTACCTGTATAGCAAAAAAAAAAAAAAGAAGAAATATTTGTACAAGATTAGGATTAACTAGTCATTAATCACTGCTTTCTACGGAAGTTACTTATTGTGTTTAAGTAGAGATTGCTAATACGCTAATTAAAACAAAAAAAAAATAGATCTCTTTTTTGTTAGTATATATAGTACCATCTCGAAAGAAATTGTATATTTTGACTTGCAGTTTTATGCCGGTGTTTTCTCAAGGCCACAAGAATAATCAATATGAGGCCTCGAAAAGAAAAAAAAAGAAAAAGAAAAAAAGCCCCAAGTCTTGTCAGCCTAGGAAGTTTTGCTCTTGCTACCATTTTCAAGGCTCTCATAGAAATTGTTTTCCCAGGTCTCCACTTGCCGGATTGAATTAGCTTTCCTTCTGAGAAAGGCTCCAAGAACGCGAGGTTCATAAGGAGGGGGCAGAGTGCATGGAGTATTATCGGATGGACTCTTCACCAAAGACTCCAACATGAACTTCTTTTCCGTTCCATTTGAATGGCAAGCCATTGTTTCTGAACATATTTCCATTGCTCCTTCTGGGATTTTTGGCTCAAACCTCAAAAGCTTTGCATATTCATACAATAAATGAAACATGTAATCGTAAACAAACTCCATCTTGAGCTCTTCCTGAATGAAATCACTAGCAGCTTTTCCAATTGCCTGTGCCTGCAAGCATTCAACAGTAATCGATCCGCCATGTAGTCTCCAAATGCAAAAGGGCTAACTAACGAATTTGCTTATAGTCCACATCTGATATATTAAGCAAATGTGAAAAGCATAGATCAAACATCAAGTACCTTTTGTTTATGGCTGTTACCCCAATCTACAGCAAACTTGAGCGATCTGCACTTGTCATCATTTCTTATAGGCCAGTAATGGTGTACAGGTTGCATGCTTCTCAAGAAAAAATCATAGAAATTGGTATTTACAAGCAATGTAGGGGAGTCACACGCTAAAATGTACTTCTCGCTAACAGACCATGCATATCCCTCAATGTATATCTTGTATCTGAAGCAAGAAAATTCACTGTCCAAATGTTACTTTCATAAGAAGTTAACAGTACCAGGTATATGTATGGTAATGAAGAAAGAAGCGTACCTGTAAGTGCATTGACTTGCAAGGTCTGATTGCTTATACCCTTGTTCATACTCACGGATCCAGTCCTACAAAACGTACAATATCACACAAAAACTTGTTCGATCAAGAAAGGATCGATATGATTAATCCATTAAAATGTCAATCTTCACTATCTAAATCCGGGTCAAAAGTGTGATGATTGAGTATGAATTTTGTAGCTACTTTACATTACATAATGCTTCTATTCACTAATGATGACAGTCACACGAGGTTCCCCATGGAAATTAATTGGATAAAAGTTACTTGGATGAAGAGGCGAGCATTCCAGTCCTCTTTGTCCGAGACATTGCACTTAAGGAGGTCTTTTCTGGTGTCAGCTACAAAAGGGTTTCCCTTCCAGTAGGCATACGGTTCCCTCTTCATCCACTTGATCCTGTTGTTCCCATCTTTTAACTCCTTCAATATATTCTCCCACGGTTTTATGCTAATTTCAGCCCTGCACCCATTCTTTCGGTTCAGCAATTAGCCACAGGAGCCCATCTTCTGAGATGAGAAAACGACACCCACTTTGTGGAAAATAATAATATCTAGATGTGGGCGCGGAATTGATCCCATTAGAGGACAAAATAAAATATTACTACTACAACTCATGATAATGTGGCTTGTATAGTGTATTTATTTATTATCTTCATCACCACTCACTGCTGGCCAAAAGACAATGGACTTCTGGACGCACTACCTACCATTATTCTTGTTCTACAGCCATCATCATTCCATTAAAAAGCCCCATAGCAATAGGGACCAGATTAAAGCAAATCCAACAGCAGCATTTTTCACAACCGAAGTTAAATATAAATGTATGCATTTAATAAGTCTAAAATAATGGTCAGACAAATCCCGTCTATCATGCTTGTTATTCATTACTAGTGTTTTGGAAGAAAATAATGGCAAAAAAAAAAGGGCATGTACAGAGTTAACCTCCAAAGAAAGAAAGGGTTAGAAGAACTTGCCAGCCCCAAAAAGACCAATCAGGGAAGACTATGTCCAGTGTCCACGGGTCCCCACAATACCGAAATAATGGTGGTGGCGCTTTTGCATTTGGTCCACGATGGCTGCGCGATTGGATAACCGGCCGATCATCACAATCAAACATGAGCTCCAAGTCCGGTAACCTTCCGGGATACCGTCTCAAAAGCTGCAGAATCCCCCACAACGTAAACACATCTCTAGTCTGTATTGATTTCTTGTATTTTTCCACATAGACCTTCCCCTTCACTATTACCAACCTGAAATGGGCAGTCCCTTTAGCTCTTTCCACCATGTCCCTGGTAATCCCACTGGACCTAAATGGCTTTAGATCTTCATGGATCCAGCGGAAATAATCAGGGCACGTCACATTTGACAATCCGTCGTCAGTTTCAGACTCAGTGAAACCAAACGTTGTTGGATAATTTGACGGACATGTTTGTGTCAAATTTCCCAAGGAACAATTGAGTGACACTTCAATCTTCCTCTTTGCAGAATTCCTCTGCGGCGTAGAAACAATCATTTGTTGCTTTCTTTCATTGCTTACAGCCAAAGTTGTCTGCACAACAACAGAAAAGTACTGGTACTAAGATTTTCAGACAAAGGTAAATTAGATTAGTTTTGAGGTTTCAAGATTTAGCAAGAACAAATATGCCATTTAATTCTTCATGCGTCCATATGGGACGTAGTACTATGTTGAATTTTGTCTAGATGAGTTCTGAAAACTTACAGAGTTAATCCATGAAGAAGAAATCCACACTGCTACGAGAAGAAAGAGGAGGACCATGATGGTTGCAGAGGTTCTTGGACCCTTTTTCATTGGTGCCCTCCAAAACTTTGTGCTTGACAGATCTCTATAAAATCCAGAATTTTGCATGCTTTCAGTTGATGACGACTCTGTACAACTACCAAGATATGCTTTCAATATTTCGGAGAGGCCGAAGCGGTGATGGGAGTCGGATTGAGTAAACTCCTCCCTGTTTTTTCATGTCTTAGATTCCTAAAGCACTGTAGTTATAATTACTTTCTATGATGAGACTCTTTGTGAGTGGCGAAAATTAGTGAAGCATTTATGTGATCAATTGTCATTAACCTTGTGCTAAATTGGGCTTCTACTTGAAGACATAGTAGTAGCAACTAGCGAGTAGCATTTTGTGATTTCGGCAGAAAAGTCAAAACAAGCCAATAATTATTCATCTTGGTGCCCAAATTGTCGGTCCAACAAATCAAGCCGTTTCACCTTGAAGAAGGTTTGTATTATTAGCCCCTTGCCTGCGCAATCACATGCACATTCATTCTTGGATGGAATTTTTCGTCATAATTTACTAATCATAGACCCTTCTATCCCCAAATTGTGGTTTGTGTTAACTTTATCCTATACGTATTAGACTACAATTACAGAGGAGATAATTCGTAATTCCAATTCCGGTGTAAAATGAAACCACAATTTTTTAGAATAATAGTGCCCATATATTTTTTTTTTCTAATTTTTGAGTCTTTAGAATGATAGCGCAATACCTCAGATTGTTGGTACAAGCTTTTTATTTTAACCGACATAGGCCAAGAAACAAAGAATTTTGTGATGGATAAGAGTCAACGCTCCTCCACAACTGGGGATCTGTTTGACTTTTTGCAGAGTTCCAGAATTTGACGTTGCTGCAAAGCTCAATCCAAGAATATAGCAGTTTATGGGAGCATGGATCTCAATGTCTCGGAATGCTTAACCAGATCCATGATCAGCCTAACTATTTGATGGATAAAAATACATTACCTAAGCCTTTTTAAACAAAAAATATTGAAGGTTTTTAAGTGTTGAGGTCATTCCCCACCCCACCCCAAACAACACACACACACACGCACACACACAATTCAATGATTTTCAATGAGAATTCAAAAGGCAAGTATATATACTGTTATGTACAGGGAAGCAATAGATTTTTAGTTATTTTTTCATCACCAGTTAGATAATGTCTTGTCTCGCTACAATTTGATACATCTGGCCGAAGAAGTGCGTTGCATCAATATTGTTATTTTATCTCTACCTAACAAAGATTTGGGAGACATGAGTGGACTGATGTCCTATTGTGAATTCGCACTTATCTTTGCAAAAAGATTAGCATTAGAACTCCCTTATCATATGCCAATAGAAGTGAAATAAAGCCAATTGTGGCTTGAAAATTCCATATTTTTTTGGTAGCAAATGGAAAAACTTGTAATCTTTGGACAAGCTGAATGCCTGAGAATTCTGGCTCCATCTCAAGAACACCGAAACCTAACTCTTACACCAAAAGAGACCTTGCCAAATGGTTGATCAATAAAAAGGTAAACTGTTCGGAACGTAATATCGAAAATAATAAAAAAATAGTATCAACAATGTTTAAGTGTTATCGAAGATTATTTGAAAAATATATTTAGAATAATACTGTATGTACTTTTTTTTTATAATGTGGCATATGCATGATAAAAAAAGTGATTATAAAAGATAAAAAATAATTATAAATATATTTATAATGCAAGTAAAATAATATTCACAAATAATGATCATTTCAAGCACCAACATCGTGATTTTGCGAATAGACCGGCAATTTTGTGACTTGAGATCCATCTCTTATTCATTTCCGGCATAGGTCCTGTCTACCGAATAAAGTTCTACATGGGTTTCCCCAAAATCAATGAAATGTGTCATGGTCTTGGCCCATTGTCACATCCTATGAAATGAATATCTTGCCTTGTAATGGGCTCAGTGCGAATGCAGTGGAAAGCGCAATGGGATCATCCGCTCCAACGTAGGAGACGTGTTCAACAGAGAATTATTCTGCTCTTGAATATGAGAGGAGAAACTCCAAGTTCTACTTCCTTTTTTTTTTTTTTTTTTGACATTTTCACATGATTAAAATTTCTGAAGGTCCATTTTCCCACACCCCCACTCTCCCCCTCCTCCACCCCCCCCCCCCCCCAAAAAAAAGAAAAAAAGGCTGCTCCCTACAAACTGAAAACCCAAAAAACAAAAAACACGGTCCTTGGGTTTAATGCAGTCTTTGTGCGTCTGGTAACGGGGCAAAACTGTAGACACCAATGTTGTTAGGTTACTACTACCATCAATTTTCACAAATAAGAAATCAGATTAAAGTTATGTGTATTTGTTTTATTGGTTTCAAAAACACTAGCCTTTGGGTTGGTGGCCACTATTAAGCCTTTAAGGTTTAGTGGGATGGGAGGCAATTGTTCAATTACCACATTAAAATGTGGATTTGCTTCAAAAAATCCAAACTAGTGTATAGTGCATCTATTTGGTTCGATAGTGATTCAGTCCCCTCAGAGTTACCCTGGACTTCCTTAGATCCACCCCTCTCCCTGGTATAGGATAGATTAGGATATACTACAGTTGTCATTTTTGGAAAAAAAAAAGTTATATTGGTTTCAAGAATATTTTGCAGACAACAAAAAAAAAAAAAAACAATAATGTACTAATAAAACATGGCTTGTTTTGTCATTAAGCTATTATTCAAGCGTTGAATTTTTGCCTCCATGATAATCTTTGCTGTATGAGCTGGAACGCGGAAGACAGACGTGCGATGGTCAGCCAGGCCTACAAATTGCATTATTTGCAATTACAAGAGCAACAACTGTGCTTCAATCCGAGGACACTAACTAAAAAATTTGCCAAGAGGAAATGACTAGACATAACGTTTAATTCAAAGTAGAGAAAAACTGTTTGTTTGTAGCTTTTTCATGAATCAAACTATGGGAAAATGAATCGGTTCTTCGATTCCTTGCCCGGAGGAAATGCCAAAGAAGCATGAAAACAGCAGGTGGTTGGATTACGTACCAAAATATGCCTGACATTGACCATATCTCTTGTTTAAAATTCAGGAGCCTGCCCACGAAAGGTACAAGTTAGGAGTTCAAGAGTACCCTTCATTCCACTTCTCCAAATATCTCAGCCAATATTCTGGTGGCATCCTCTTCGAAATTCTATAGAATTTGTTTCAACAAGAAACATGGAACAGGTATCAATTAATTCATCTCGACAAAATTTCATCTCATGTTCCAGTCTGCTGATTATTACTTTTTTTTTTATTGTTAATAATTATCATCATTTTTGCTAATCGTATTGATTGTGAACGATATGAAACATGTTGCTTCATATCTGCAAATTTTGACCTTATTTTTGGATAATGGATACAGCAAAAGGTGGTGCTGAAACTCATGACCATGAGTGACGAGAAGACTAAGCAAAAAGCGATGGAGGCCATAGCTGACATTTACGGTAGTTTTCATCAAATATCTTGCTGAACCCTTCAGTTCTTGTATAGCTAGTTGAGAAAACTATGATGTTCTTCCTTTCTTTAACTCATTTGTTGTTTGATTCTGAAATTGAAAACTCTCTCTACGTTACATCGATGGACAGGAGTCGATTCGATTGCTGTTGATATGAAGGAGCAGAAGATAACGGTAACAGGTCAAATGGATACGGTTGCAATTGCAAAAAAGTTGAAGAAAGTTGGAAAAATAGACATAGTATCAGTTGGTCCTGCCAAAGAAGAGAAGAAAGAGGAGAAAAAAGAAGAGAAGAAGGAAGACAAAAAAGATGACACGAAATGACGAAACAAGCTTAGGGGCAAATTAGTACCAGTGCCTGCAACTCTTGCGCTCCCATATTGAGTTTCAGGTCTCCCCATTTCCTGAAACACTACTAGAATATAAAGTAACTTTGGAATTTTTTGTTTGGGAAAGGCCCCCCCGGCGGCGGGGATATAGTTATATACTTCTTCTTTTGCCAATCTCTCTTTATTATTTGTGACAGAACTATATAGATGTAGTGAGATCAACCTCCTCTGTTTGTACTCTTTCATCTTCATTGCTATTGTGTGCACTTGAAGAATTAAAAAAAATTAATTCCATCTCGAAATTTTCGTTGCAAAATGAGCTTCATTAGCGTCTACTGGGGAATTCCCCTGCAACTTTAGATGAAACATGAACAATTAGCCTAGTATTGCGCCAGCATTCTATAGAAGAGTGCAAATCATATGGGCCTAACTAGAGATCAAATAACAAGAGATTAGTCACTCCGCTTGTCAGTCTGTACAGAATTTTCAAACATATTAAATCGGGAAATGCATGGTATCAGTATGTAATTACTCTTTCTTTATCTTAAATCTTTACATGATTCATAAGAACTTCCCAAATCGCGTAAGATCTGACAAAAGATTCGAAGGTTTCATAACGTTTCTTGTTGCATAAGTTCATGTGAGCACAGAAACATAACATGGGAACAATCACGCATCTTGCTGAGTCATTTCGAGGCTAGTTTGTCTATGGCAGTATGATATCAAGACTTTTTCCGACCTACCATTCTTATTACGTACTCCTTTAACTTTCTTTATCTAGATGCATTTGTCAGCATGAGTCATACAGCATGAAGGAATCCGACTCATGCCCTGTTAGACAAGTACGTCAATGCCTTGGCATACGACCATTGCTGCCTCAGGAATGTAGTTCAATGCCTTGGCATACGCGCGACCCTGAAGCGCACTTAAAAAATAAGCACATTGCATATACAATTCGAATTAGAGGAACTTTTAACTAACCAAAAGGATGGCTAGTGCTGATAGCAACGTTTTACTGTGGTGCCTTTGTTTATTCAGTTGGATACTCCTTACCTAAATCATTGTTTGATCATTGCAAACCATTGAGAGTTCGCATTAGTTACATCAAATATATGATTTAAGTTCTCTAAAAGCACAAATAGCTAGTATCATTTTCTTGTTGAAACCAATATTATTTGATAGCGTAGCTTACTTAAGACCGAGATTGAAAGATTCACGAGTTAATTTTGGTAGATGCATGACATTAAGTTGTTAATTAACAGGTTTTTGAATTACTTTTCTAACATTATTCCTTGTCCAAACATGTAGTCTCCTATACTGCTGATTACAGCATTTTGTTCAAGAATGCTTGAACAGATTAAAACTGCCAATTGATTATTCTTTTTTTTTTTTTTGTGGACTTGTATATATATTAGATTTTCTCACGTATGAAATGGAGGCAAACCCACAGGTGGTGTCACAAAAAGAAACTCTTACCTGACACTTTGTCATAGCTCTCATGCAGCTAATAATGGAGATATGCTTTGGTTCTATTGTATTATTTGCATCCCCATGTCATGAGAAGAGCCGGGTAGTTTGATAGATTGTAAACAACTAGTAGGCTGCAATGTTTGGCCCCTTTATATGAACTACCTCAGATCCACATGATCTGTTGTAATGTCTTCGAATTATTTACTGTTTCTGTCCTAAGAAAAATTATTGCATTAGGTCTGCCTTTTTTTTTGGGGGGGGGGGGGGGGGAGGGGTAGATGCATACTGTACAATAAAGGAATAAGCCAATTAGTTCCAAACTTAGTTACAAACTCTCCGTTAAAGTATATAGACTTTATAGCTGAGACGTAGTCATCCCTTGACACACATTATACAAGGGCAAAGAAGCTGCAAGTGGACTAATTAACTGATGGAGTTAGAAGTAGATAAGATAATTATATTGGCTAAATGCAGCACTAATGTTAAGGTTATCATTGATTTAGGTGCCAATTATCCAATTACATTTATTTTTTGCCCATAAAAAGGTATTAGTGCCAATTGTGGACAATAGTCCCAGCCGGTGTGCCAATTGCTAGCAAGTTCACATACGCAAGATCGCACTTACGTACCAACATATTTGAGAACCAAAATAAATGTTGTGAACTTCGTTGTGGCAATCAACAATCTCAAAAGGTGAATTTTTTCCTTAAGTTATTGTTGGTGTCTAGATTACTTTGTCAAATAGTTAAATATTCAGGATGGTGAAGCTGAGGTAATGTTATGCACTTAGCTCCACAAGGTCTACAGTTTAATGTCCACTACATGCAAGGGAAAATGACTAATTTCTTTTGGTAGGATAACGTTTATAGTACTACTTTGCACCATTACATTGGGTTTAGTCCATTGGTGGGAAATGGGAATAGTCACAACTCGGCTGCGGTATCGGTGGTTATGTGCATATTCTTTAAAATCTTTTTGACAGATTACGAAAGTTTTACCCGGCCACAGTAATTACCTCCAATGCCCATGATCTGATTGTTTCTTTAAATTAAACTGAACAAAATTTTGGCATCTGATTAAGGACTTCAATGTTTGTCACAATCTGAACTCCTTTCTCCAATGTCAGTAATGGAGAGGCAAATGAAGAAGCCAAAGCTTCCAAACCCATAATTCTGGAGTTGAACACATAAACTTCGGGTGCTACCCTTCCTTCAGGATTTGTACAGATGTCTTTGCATGGGACTCTTTTAGATTTGGAGTGCATTATAAAAGGTTTTGATATCAATAGCAATGAAGTGATATTATAGGAGTTGGAAAAATTATTCCTTGACCGAAAAGAAGAGATTTTTCACCAATCTTGGATTCCCAAATTGAAGCTGATAATTTCGGTTGACTCCAATCATATGGAATATCACGTATAAAATGAAAGAGACAGCTAGAACTTATTTCAGAATTTAGAGACTGGAATGCATTTCTTAAATTATAAACGATGTCCCTCATTTTAGAAATTCTACATCAAACTCATGGCAAGTCCCTTTTTCTGTATAGTAAAATTATTTGAATTCAAGAAGTCATGAAATCTGGCCCTATTAGCTAAATTATAATTAGTTCGCTTTTGGTGACGAGGAGTAAGCCAGACAAAATTCCTTGGGAAAAAAAAAGTATCACTGCCTTTAGAGCACTTCAAGAGCTAAACATGCATCAGGAGGACGCCAGACAGGAGAAATGCAGTGGAAATTTGGCAATAATGCGTTACATTCTTTATGTTCCTTTTACTGTAAGAATCAATAAGACCTTTGGATTTCAGGTCTCATCCATCCATCTATAGCACTTTACAACAATTAACTAACCACATTTCTGATTCAAAATGATCCTGAATGCTGATGATTCTGGCCCTATTAATTAAGCTACCGTATGTACAACTTGCAATATAGAAATCAAGGGAAAGAAATTCTTTTGCTCGTTTCATTTCAAGTGTAAAGAACAGGCTAAAGAAACAATCTGCAGGGTCCAAAGTGTAAAGAACAGGCTAATTAAAGAAAGGATCTGACGTAAAAATGTGAGATAGTTGCATTAATTTACGATAATGAGAATACAGATTTCATCATCAATCTAATTTCAGATTACCTCATTCTCTACTTATTCTAGTTAGATGAATCACGTATATTGATTGTCATCATGTATTATAAAATCTCCTCCGAACTTTGACTGTACATGTACCTAATACACTATTCATCGTCGGCTCGAACATCAGAATTCAAATGCCCAATTCAATGGAAGTGGTCTAACTCAATTTTGATAAGAGTGTATCATTGAGTCAGCACACGAATATAGAGAAAAAAGTACTTGTTATCTAGACACTTGTTGTCTTTCTTTGTCTTCCAGGAATATTTTACTTTTGTTGGGATTTGGATCAAATTTGATTAACTTATCTTCTGAACGAGTGCATGATAGTAATCAATTTCCATGATGTCAACTAGCTAGAAGTTAGTTTTTTTTTTTCTTTTTTCAATCAACTATAGATTAGTTCACTTAGTTTGTAGCTTTGTTCTAATAATGTGCCTTTAAAATCAAGAAAATGATTAACTCATGCAACGTACGACGTTTTTCTTGCCCGTAGTATTGGATGATGGTCAGACTCTCATTCGACTTCGACTACATGCATTGGATTTTGTTTGCCCCCCTAAAACTAAGAGTAAAAGTCTTGCTTTCTTTGAATTGGGGTATCTCTATCAATCCGCATGGAGCGCCTGTATAATATAATGAGGCTGATTTCAACATTCGAGTCTTGAATTCTACAACATTTAGCCTTTGTATAATGTACCCCTTTGTTACTTATGTGTAACCAAATGGGCCTATTTTCTCGAATTTGAACATCTCACTTGCACTCTCTTTTTTTCTTCCTATTATCTAACCTATTTCTTCCCATGAATAATCTTTTTTTTTTTCGGAGACGATAAACCTAATTTATTCTACACTAAGGGGAAGGAGGCGGATTTAAGGAGGCCCAGGAATAATCCGGAGAGGACTGAATCACTATCGAATCAGACGGATGCACAGCACACCTGCCGCTTAAATGTGACATTTTGGTGGGAGGCAAGGTTTGAGCCATTGGCCCTTGCCTCCCACCCCACCAACTAGGTGGTGGCCACTGAGCCATTGGTCCAGTGGTTTTCCCCATGAATAATCAAATGGTTGATATGCAGAGTATATACATTATAAAATGTTTATAAATGACTGTACATTAGATAGACCAAAGTGTACATTGAGTATATGTTGTAAACATACTGTCCGTCCAAGATAGTGAGAAAGGGAACCATTCCTAGTTGCCCGTGCAACACACGGATCCTTACAATCAATGGGTGAAGATGTATCCGGCTTTACTTCTTGAACAAACTGATCCATTCCATTCATTCTGATTTTCATTTCATTTCAGGTTGAACCACTGAGCCGCCAACCCGATTCTTTTGCCGGGTTGATTTTAATAAATATGCTATTACTCCTTTGGCTCTTTTTTTAATTCAATTGGGGCTTACCCGATAAATTTCCATCGTCTCCCAACCAAATTTTTTTAATTCGAATTTCGTCCCCAAATGTTTTAGGCTCTCTCCTAAACCAAGCCAAATCATACATTCAAACTCTTCCCCACGGTCAAGCAATATTGCAATAATGCTGAGATCTTTCCTCATTGCGAATGCATCAACGTATATACTAGCAATTTTCATCTTTCCTTAATTACTACATTATCTGCAGTAACTAGCTTGGGCAGCATCAACCATTCAATATTGCAAGTGGTAAGCATGTGATCAGCAACTTCCAAAAGAGTTCAGGATTAATGCTAGTTATCTTTCGGACGACTTTATAACTTCCACCACATGTCGTGCAATTCAGTTGCTAGCTTTAATTTAAGTGTCAAAACAAGAGCGCTAGTGCTGCAATAAAACGATAAGGGCCAGAAATAAAAGGTCCACTTTTTTGCAAGAAATGAGTAGGGCGCAACTGATAAAGACTGACTGCACTCAACAAATAAAACATTATCACAAGATAAAAAGCCTAACATTAAGAAAAGCTAACATTAGGCAGTACTGACGCAGACGAACCGGAATAAACTAATCAAGTTAGCTTTCTCCCATAGTTTTACGTATATAAATGCGTAAAACGTGTCTATGTCAGGTATTACCTCTTTCTTTCTGGCTTCTCTTCTTCAGCGGCTCCCTTTCCTTTAAAATTTCCTTCTAAGGTCCAACTACATACAAGTAGTACATCACCTGATCTCCTTAATTCTCAGCTTAACATTCGCCAGTCAAAGAAACTCTTCAATCCCTTTTGAAAATTCTTCGCGGAAAGCTAGAATCAATACTTTTCTTTTCCATCATTAATTTCCAATGGCTAAGGTTCATCCTGAAGCATTCGGTAGTACTTCTTCTAATAGTTACATGGCATCAACCAGAGAAACATATACTGTATGGTTGAAGTCCCTTGTGTTCCATGGAAATGGTTGCACCATCTTTAACTCCAAAGGAGAAATTGTATTTCGCGTTGATAATTATCAAGAGAAAAGTAGCAGTGAAGTTTTCCTTATGGATCTCAATGGTGATGTCCTCTTCTCAATACAAAGAAAGGTAATAATCATCATAGATATGGGCATTTCTCTGTTTACATGATGATTTTGTAATCTTGAAACTCGAAATTTAAGGAGTTACGTTTATTTCCTCGCAGAAAATTCAAGTTTTCCAAAGCTGGAATGGGTATAAATGGAGTAATTCAAAGGCCAGCAAGGAAAGACCATGGATTCAAGTAAGGAAATGTCGTAGGATTCTGGGAGGAAACACGACTGACCGGGTTGCTCTGGGGCGTGATAAAGCTACTGGAATCGGATACAGCATAATAGAATCCCACCGAAAATCGGAATTTAAGATTATAGACAGCGCTGGCCGGCTGGTTGCAGAGGTAATTAATTTAAGATTATTTGACATATCCCCCCTCATGTTTTCTAGTATATATATATATATATATCATTAGCAGTCTTAAGATACTTTCAGGGGATGTAATAACAAAATTTTGTTACTAGCAAGGGGGGAATATTTTATAAGTGTTAGTACATTTAATTTGGAGTACATCTTTAAAATTTTCAAAGATCAATTGACGAATGAATGCAAAAAGAAAAAAAAAATTTACTGTTTTATGATAATTAAGTACATTTGCTGAACCCAACTAACTTGCATGTTCTTCTATCTCTTTCCATTGAAATGATTATTGGCACTGTGGCAGATTAAAATTTAAGATTTGAGAGACAAACTTAATGTTCATAAGTGTCTTGATGGCGATTGGTGTTTATTGAAAACTAACTCTGAAGAAACAAATGGTGAGACTATCATTGTGTCATTGAATATTGATAGGGAATTTCCACTTTGTGAAGGGTTGAAAGCCAAATTCTTAGTAGGTTTGGGAGCAGTTGTCCCAATCGAACCCCCTGTACCCCAACAGTTGGGTTTCTAGGAGAGACATATTGGCCACCACATTTATTCCCCTTTTCTTTCTTTTCGATTTTTAGGTTCATAATATTCATGTGGTGGGGTTTGCTTGTAAGCCATGCACCGACAACGTTAGTGCCAAAATCTTTTTCATTACAGCAAATACAAAGTTGGAAACCTCTTCAGTAATTATCGTAGCATTAAAGACTCTTCCGACATAATAGTTAACGGCCCTTTTGCCTAATATCCGCCTTGATGTCTGCAGGCAACACAAAAGAGGTCGTCAAGCGGAGTTCCCTATGGAGATGATGTCCTAACTTTAGTGGTGGAACCCCAAACAGATCAATTGCTCATTGTTGCTCTCCTGACAGTTCATGGCCTCATCAATCATAAATTGTGAAGGGTCTGATGCAACCAAACGTCACATTTACTCATTCATCGTTGACATGAGTAAAGATTTTGTATGCATAGGCTATGGAAAAAAATGAGATCAAACATTATTCACACTTGTACATACTTTGCCCCACCAAAAAGGGCAAAAAAAGGAGAAACCTCAGAGCTTGCTGTACATATGATATCAGTTGTTTTGTGAGAAACCATTTCCTTTGATTTTTCAACGAGAATTCAGACACGTTGCTTTTCTTCTTTTCAATTTTAGTGCATGCATGAGGCGGCTTATGGCTACAGGTCAATGAAAATTTCGGCATTCATGACCTGGTTTTTTTGTCCCGATTATACTTTCGAATCGTGAAATGAGTGGAGTTTCATTTTTTTTTTTTTTGGATTTTATGTTAAGATAATTTGAGATGAGCTAGCAGGTTTTGTTCTTTTCCCAAGTTGAACTGATCCCCCACAACTTTAGTAACACTGCCCTGTCATGTCCATGCTGGTAAATTAACTTATTGGAGGGTGATTTCTTAAGTAGTCAAGATGTTGGGGCCAATTCTGAAAAAAGAAACTCCATCTATCTAGAAACTAGAATTGGTCAATCGGAAGAACTGATTCAAAGAAGTGATGGACAAGGGAATAGTCATCACTTGAACCCTTTGTTCAGTTGGCCGAAGGGAGTTTGATCTAGACTAAAGTTGAAACCTTAAGAATCATAAAATCTAGATTCAAATTCTCCTTTTCCCTTCTCGAATCTCAACTTTCTCTTGCTTAGAATTAAAAGGATAAAAAAAAAAAACTTTTGTTTAGTTGATCGCTCCTAAGTTGTCAAATTATGCAGCGAATTTCGTTTGGTCTGAGAAATTGTTAGTGTCTAGTGAATATCAATTCGTGTACAGTTCTATGAACTCTAATGCTGTAGGCCCACAAATAACCAAATACCAAAGTGGTTTCTTCACCAGAACTTTTCTCGGTAAAGTAAAAAGAAAAAAGAAAGAACACCAAGTTTTCTTCTACTTCATTTTTCTTCAAACCAAAAAATAAAAAAGGTGATTGTAAAATATTTTTGGGCATGTCAAATTTGCAACTCATCGACAACCAGCACAAACAACTATATATGGAGGGCCACTGGAGCTTTCTGCCTACGGAAGTTGTTGGGGAGCCATGATTCCTTCAATTATAAGCGCGCATCAGAAAGTAAGGCACTTCATTTTTGAATGGAGGATCCGTTTGGTTGAACATGATTTTCCATTTCATTTCGTTTTCAATACACATTTGATCGGCATCTACAAATATATTAGCTACAAATATACAATAAGGGAAGCAACTATAATTTGGGTATTATAACACGCATTAATCATGGGCTTTTCTTTTCGTGCATATTCTTCTCGGAACTTTGGAAAATTTGGAGTCAATGGCTTTATTTTGATGTGGTATCATACCCTCTGATTCTGTATGATATGATGTGAGTTTGTAAACATTTGATATGGGAATCGTAAGCAAACCAAATGAAGAAAACTCAGTAGTTTGGGATTGGAATCCCGTTTCCTAACCTCACAATAATGCTGATGCTCTCATCAGCTTATAAAAAAGTATGATATGCTGACATAGAATAATCATTCAGTACTTTGCAATAAAACAGCCACTCCATTTGAATTGAAGCAATACATGAAAAGCTTATTTAATTTGTTTGACGCAGGTTTGGATGCGGACTGCTGTAATATCGACTAACCAGCTAAATATTGTATTCAAATCATATTTTGCCTAAAATGTGCAAGCAAGAGAAAGTTTATATGTGTCTTTCTTGTTATTATTTGTTGCTATTTTCTGCTCATTAGGTAATTGGGATGTTCAATACATTTGACAAGGCGCATTTAGATTTTAAGGTATCCCATAAATTCAGTTTAATTAACACGGTGTTTCTCAGAGTTAAATTCTTTGCAAATCGAATAGCTTTTAAGCACCTCAATATTTCAAAGCTGGATTTCATCTCAGCTTCTTGTTTAGCATTTGAGATGATTAAATGCTATTTTCATCGAAAGGGTTCTTCTTTTGAGTGTTCTTAGGTCAAGATAACAAGTGCGCTAGTGTTATGTTATTTGTGAAAGTTTAGTTTATAACACGAAAGTATGCATAAGGGATGGATGATAATGTTGCAATCTTACAGTGAGCTCACTCACTCTGGTGAAATATAAGAGTGGAATAAAACACTAGACAAGCAATTGCTTTCCAAACCTTCCTTCAAGAGAGTTTTGGATGCATCAGAAATGACTTGGCTATCATGTAAAATTGAGGGAGCTAGAAGGATCCTTAGTAGTGGGAGTTCATAAGAAAGATGCCAAAAGGTTGTAAACTTGTAAAGGAATGGAGAAATGCTAACAATAACTCGATCCTTTTCATCTTTGCAATAAACTAATCGAATTGGATCATTTTCACCTTATCCTCCTCCCTCGTGTGCAAGATAACTTAAAAGATAACATCACATTCCAAGTCGTATTGGATAAACTTGGACTCTCAATACCAATGCTGGATTTATTAGCGAGCCAATAATCTAATCTATAAGGTTTTTTCAAATCTAATCTAAAGTTTTTTGTTAATCTTTCTCCCTCTCTCTCTCAATTTCTGAATTTCTTAATATAGATTCCCTTGGTTTCAAAAAAACAGATAGTTTGATGACGTTGTATACTAGTAGTAAACAAAGTTGTAGCTTTCATGAATTAGTAAGAAATATTAAAAGAACATCGCATTACAAATTTACAATACCTATGCAACGTTCATCAGCAGTAACCAGTCGGAGATTGTTTTTGCCTCCTTCCTTGCCGCCAACGTGGGCTGCCAGGAGAGTAAGCAAGCTGGCTTGCTTGGTTATAC
The DNA here is from genome assembly GCF_036785885.1 of Coffea arabica. NCBI lineage: Eukaryota > Viridiplantae > Streptophyta > Magnoliopsida > Gentianales > Rubiaceae > Coffea > Coffea arabica. The sequence continues at coordinate 44,201,443 of NC_092325.1, read as the reverse complement.
ATGAACCAATTCTGTAGATCAGGGCACCATAAAAGTTTGATTCTAAATGGCTCGATAACTTGTTAATTTTGAACGCAAACTAATTAAGTTGGCCTTAAACAAAGTCTAAGGATTAGTGAGGCAAACTCTTGATAAATCACAAACAAGCAAACTTGAAACAAAGACGGGACATGTACGTGAGGTTGTATAGTTTTTTTTTTTTTTTTTCGTCATAACGGCACATGTCTAACCTACTCCTACTCCTAAGGGGGCGGGGGAGGGGGGAATCTACTCTATGGGGAGGTCCAACTGAATCCGAAGAATCTGACGGGAACTAAACCATCATTAGATTAGACGAGTGTACTACACACCCGTATGAATTTAGGACAAACATATCTCATATTGAGGTACATTAAAGGGAGGTCAAAGGTTCACAATTAATGTGGTGTTCGACTACTCTAGAGGGAGTTGGTTGTATAGTTTCACAAAGGATTCTTGAAAATAGCAGCCAAAGGCCCACATTAAAAAACTATGCATAATTTTCAATTCACACGGTAGATATCAAATTTATAAAGTACAAAAGAAAATGCTATTTACCTCGATTTAAGTAACTAGTCCTTACTAAACTCCTGCTTATAAGTATTAGGGGTACCGACTATGGAGTAAATAATAAGGTTGTAGCAGTTCAATTCATAAACAAAAAAATCTATGCAGACCAAAGAGTAGAAAATTAAATCGGGATAATTTCATAAACCTCCCCTGAGGTTTCTATCAATTCCTTTGAGCTCCCTTGAAGTTTCAAAAATTATACTTACTTGTCAAAACAATTGAAAAATATATAGCACAAATATGAAGAAAAAAGTGTCAAGTTTTCAATGCCTATGCTTACTATTTAATAAGCAATTATATCACTATAAGAGGCTATTGTACATGGTGCTTTATTTGGGATATATTCCTTCTAAATTGGAGAGGAATTTATAGTCATAATTCCTTTAGACTTGTGAATTTTTTTTTATTTGTTGGAACTATCATAGTTTAGTAGTAGTTTTGGACAATTTCTTTTAAATTATGTTGCATGCTTTTGAAACAAAGAAAAAGAAAAAGATCAACAAAATACTTGAATCACCTTCGAAGTTGTCCCAAAAAAAAAAAAAAAAAGATTTGCTAGTTCAACATCTAATAATGATAGTGGCTAGAGTCAGTATTTATAGTTTATTGTTATATAGTTTTACTTGCAAAAGATAAAAGAAGGGAATAAGAAGAGAGAAGGAAAAAGTAAAAATAATTATAAATCCCATTGTTTCTATATGCATACCCAGCAAAGGAGTTTTATTAAAATGATAAGGCTAATATTGTCATTTTAGAAGAAAAAGGGAGGTACATGTAATTTTTAAAATCTCGAGAGAGCTCAGTAAAATTATTAAAAATCTCAGGGAAGGTTTCTAAAATTATCCCAATTAAATATTGCAGCCGCCATGCTTGAGCATAAATAACCAGACAGTAAACTCTCGTAGTGTCTGCCTTCATATGGAAATATAAAATTCATGTAGATCAAGGGAAGGAGGACGTAGCCATGTTTTCTTGTCTGCCTCTAATTTTTTGTTTAAGCTTGAGGCATTAATTAATGTGTCCTTGGTACAAAGGGATATCAAGGCCAAAAAATTACCAAAATTTCTGGGGCAAAAGCAAACCAAACGAGCATGGGATTGGAATTATGTGAAGTATGGTCAACTTCATCTATAACCAAGTGAAAAAGCAAGAGCTGATAGCGTTCGGATTCAAGTCTTGTTATCAGGCTAATAATGTTTAGTTTATATTCCGATTTAAACAGAATTAGCTTTCTTTCTTGGAAGGTTGGGATCCATTTCAAAAGAGATCTATAGGAAGAGAAATTGTAATAGATAGGAAATAAAGAAATTGAATTATATATAACTAGTAAGCCATCTCTGACGAATTTCTCTAACATATCGAACCGATCCTCCCCGTTGACCAATTTTTTTTTTTTTTTTTTTTTTGGAAAAAAAATACGTTTAATTAAAATTGCAGGCATTTAAGGCATGACTTAAAGCAAAATTGAAATATTATGCTGCTGCCTAAACTATATGTTTAGCCAATGAAAGATGCATTTGAACTGAAGTTTATCTCAACGCTTTGATTTGGCATTTTAATTGGGCTGTAGGGGTCGCATACCACAATATTTTAATGCACTTTTCAACCCTTTTTCCAGCGTCCGGGGAACTACTTATACTTCATACTTCTCATATCTCACCAGGCAGTACCAACACAAACTTCTTTCTTCCGCAAATACTTCTCATCAATGGCTCGACTTTATCCTCAACCATCTTCTTCTTCTTCTTCTTCCTCTTCCTCTTCCTGCTACATTACCTCTGGAAGGGAATCATTTACTTTATGGATGAAATCCCTTGTATTCCATGGCAACGGATGCACGGTTTTTGATTCCGACGGTAAACTCGTCTACCGCATCGATAACTATGGCCAAAAATATAGCCGGGAAGTTGATCTCATGGACGTTGGGGGCAACGTACTCTTTTCTATACGGCAAAAGGTACCAAATGCTCGATTAGTGATATCGATAGCTAATTAATTGAGCTTTGCATGAAGAAATCAATGAATGACTAAACTCATAATTATTGTTCGTTTGGTTGTCTGTTTTTGGCAGAAAATGCCAGTTTTTGGACATTGGGATGGCTATAGACGGAGTGATGCTGAAGTAAACAAGAGGACACCGAGCTTCCAAGTCAGAAAACTTCGGAATGTTCTCAAAGGAGGCATGCGTACCTATGTTGTTTCTGGAACCGAGACAAGTAGCTATCAAATACGAGGATTACCAGACAAATCAGCATTTAAAATAACGGACACAAATGGCAAAGCTGTTGCCGAGGTTAGATTATAGCTGCTATACATGCAATTTATCACCTCCTCCAACCGGAAAATTAAGATCGGCCATAAATATACTTAAGGTGCAATTTGTTGCGTTTAATTTTGCAGGTAAAACAAAAGCAATCATCTTCAGGAGTTAATTTTGGTGAGGATGTATTGAGTCTAGTAGTGGAACCTCAAGTAGATCACTCCTTAGTCATGGCTCTTGTGATCGTCTATGAATTGATCAATCACAAATTATGATCACTCAACCCTCTTCTCACAAACGTGATGTGCTGCTGCAGCGTGTGCCCCTCATGCACCCGTTGACTTGTTTTATTTCTTCTTTCACATCTTCTGAAGTTTCTTCTTCTTCATCATCAATATCATCATCATCATCATCATCTTCTTCTTCTTCTTTTAAGCCACTTCTTTGGAAGTTACTTGCAAAGTAACTCATGACAGAGACAACCTTCTATTTTTAACTTCTGTTTTTGTTTATATATACGTAGGAGAAGATTCTAGAAGGAATATTTCTTGTGCTTAATCTTTTTGTTTTATTAAAATTGATTTTTATGAATTACTTTTTTCTTTTAATACTCAATCATGCACCAACCGGGCCAATCTCCGATGTGGAGGTTCTTGGTGATTGGCGTATTGATCATGTCATGCTCCAGAAAAAGTGTACTATCTTGTTATTTTAAACACCTGTCCAGCAGAGAACTAATCCCAGCGATTCGGTCAGCTGCTCAACTTTAGGAAAGCCAAATTTATTTAGACCACATGATGCTAACCATCCAATTGTTTGAGGTTCTGGTAGATAATAAAGTACATATATATGCATTATATGCTTGTCGATGTTGAGATTGGACCAAAGCCATTTCAAGTATTGGATTATTATTTGGTCCCAGGAAAGAAATTGAATTATGTTGAAACAGAACTCTGGAGAATCCCTATTAGAAATTGATTTGCTTTCAAGCCCCCAACTACTGTAAACAACATTCTAGTTAGAGGTGTCAAAATGGGTGATTTGGGCGGATTTTGGTTGGGTAAAATGGATAATGGGTATAAGTGAATCAACTCATTTATACTCATTTAATTAGATGGGTATAAATGGGTAAGTCAAAAAATAAATTGGGTAACCCAATTACCCATTTATTTTAACTTTTTATAAATTCATTTTTGCAAACTAAGTTATTAATTTATACCCCATCATTAATTTTAAATATTTATTTATAATGCTCAATAAGGCTAATTATCAATTTTTTCCCATCTGTACTCTATGTCGCAAAATTACATACTATTTAATAATTAAACAATAAGAATATAAAAATTTGAACTAAATACTATAAAAGTTAACATAAAAATTTAATCCAAAAATTTTGAACCCCTAGCATTTTTTCGTGTGTAAATTTAAAATTTCATTTTGGAAAAGTAAGAAAAGAAGCTAAAACTTGTCATAAATTGGTAATGTTAAAAAATGAACAAGTTAATAAACTAAAAGAAAATAAAATGATAAATAAAACCAACAAATAATAATAATAATGAAATAAAAGTAGTTAATATCATGACAAAATGAAAAATTAAAAAAAAAAGTGGGAGAAGAGAGGAGGCTTGAGGGAAGACAATTTTAAATGGGTTAATTGGGTTTGATGGGTTACTCAATAATACTCATTTATTAAATCGGTATTATTAGGTAACCCATTTATACTCGTATGCAAAAATTTAAGATACCCATACCCATCTATTCATGGGCGGGTATAGGTAAATTTAGTTAAATGGGTTTATTTGACAGCTATAATTCTAGTGAATACACTTTCTTTTAGACTACATCCTTTGACGTTGCGATGCATTTACAAAAAAAAAAAAAAGAAGAAGAAACTTTTAAATACTAAAAGTACTTTTAAAGTGTTTGGTTATCAATTTCTCGTAATTTAAAGAGGCTAACTTTTGGTAATTTAAAAATAATTTTGTTAAAAGTGGTTGAGTTAGAAGTGCTTCTTTCCTTTTCCCAATAAAAAAAGACGAAGAAGAAGAAGTGTGGTTATCGTATTTAGTTCATGATCCAGGTAATTTGACTCGCCACATGTTGTGGGTCGTTCCTCCATAAATACCTGGACAAAATGACTCTCTCAGTTAGTTTACTCTTTTACAAGTCAAATTAATCGACATCAGTACCAAATAGATCGTTATTAAGTTGCTCTCAAATGTGATTAGAAACAAGTTTAGCATATATCCACCTTAAATCAGGTAAGTTGACTTGTTATTAATCATATTTCTTATGCTGCACGAGGGACGGGTGTGTCGGATCTGATAGATAGGTAAATTCAGGATTGGGGCTGTCTTTGAACAGGTTTAGTTCGTTCCATTCAATTCTTTCTATTCTTTCCAAATCATGGTTAGCAGTAAGAGAAAAATGTCAAATCTCTTTAAGGTAAAACTGCTTAAGAAATTTGTTCACGAAATCTCGGGTACAATGTCTTTGTTGTTTTAAGGAGATTTAAATAATAGTTGTTTTCCAAGGTTTATAGAAGGTAACTGGATCTTGTTTAACACAATGACATGAACGAACATTAATTTCTGCAAAACCTTAGACCAAAAAATAAAAATAAAAATAAAAAATTCGGTGTAACCCAAAACGATCGACAGAAGGGAGGAGACCATCTCCTACTTGCCTCATCCGAGGATTCTATGCTTCCATTGTCCAAATTATAGATGCGGACCAACTTCTCACGTTGTTTTATTTGTAGGCATTCCAGAACTGGCATAACATATATGATTGGCTTTAATTCCAGGGAATTTAGAGGCCTGGATCAAAGCAGAAGGGCTATAGCCAATAAAGGCTGCATTCCCACCCAAATTCTTGATCTCTTTCCACGTTTTCTTCGCTGGATCCACTTCAAAAAGTTGGAAAACACGGCTTACGATTTCATGACCAGAACAGCCTTCTTGCATTGGGCCACGCGACTACGAGCAACTTCCACGGCGATTCCATGATGTACAAATGCACTTCTTCGCGAGGGATTTGAGTAATCAGTTCTGCCTCGGTAGGATTAGGCCCTAAAACGTGGAAACGCCAAACATTTCCTTCAGAATTGATCCCAAAAAATGGGCCAAGGCAACAAGTAATATCTTTGAACTGAAAGCTCGACCTGTCTCAATGCTTCTCCAGGTTTTGTCCCCGGATTTCCAGAACATCAAGACTTGAGCACAACCAACAATAACCATAACCACGAAGTCCGAAGATTTTGACGATAAAACCATCTTGTGTATGAATTTTTCTGTCCTGGTCGGATTCTCATTCCATCTATAATCAGGCATGGTAGTTGAATGTGGTAATTGAATTTTGGTACAAGGTGAAAAGGGATTCAAAAGCCTCATATTTCCTCTTTTTCCTATGGTCAAGAACCATCCTTGAGATTCAAAGAATATCTTACGTTTTGCTTCAGGTAAACTGACCTTGTATACAATTTTTTTCCTTCAACAAGCTGCAAAATTCACGTTCATGTTGGTCTTCATCCTTCCCTGGAAGCATCAAGTATGGTATATTCTGCCACAAACATATTCCTGTGAAGTTATCTTTGTTTGCAGCTTCTTTCAAGGAAGTACAAGTGGATCGAAAAGCTGTGAAGTCTTCAATCTTTTTTAGTTTTCGGGCTATGGTTTCAAGAGGATCAAAATAAAGATCGGACCAGTTTTCCATGTTCTCGTCTCGTCCATGATTAATGGATCCAAGAAACTAAAGGTTCAAGAGCACGGACACAAGACGTAATGTTGTTGAACATCCGATTTTGTAATGGTTGATCATTACCAAATTCTTGTGAGAATAGAATTTCAGTTTCCGCCGTAGTAACCTTTCAGTCTCCAAATTAGATTAGGGACGGGCAGGCTTCACAGCTCAATTGATTTGAGTTTCCAATTTAAAGCAGCAATATTCCAGTTTCTAAAATCAGGTTGCACTAGAATTTCCAAATTTAGTTATTGTTGATTATTAATCAACCGACGTCGCCAAACCCAACCATATCCGGAGGTTGGGAATTTCCAAAGGGATCGAGTTAACTGCTTCCTGGTCTAACCGGCTAGTGAACCAAAAGAGCCATTAAATGTCAATGACCGATAATTTTCTTAACTGGTTAATTATAGGTCAGCTGGGAAGGATACCGTATTCATGGATACCAAAAATTTCGTATGTTATTATGTTTACCCTTTGAGAAAAACAGCAGTAGCATATTAAGCTACGGTCCATCCCCCTCAAAACAAACCGGACTTCATGAGGTAAATCTAGCTACTAAATCACAAAAATACGACAATGAATGATAATTTAATACAATCTTGAATAACCTGTATGAATTATAATGGGCAAGAGGGCTGAACTTTTGCAACTTTAATTACTACACGTAGTATGTTAACAACATATGGATCTCATCGTACGGTACAGAGCTTCATTATATTCATGGTGAAGCGCAAACCAGGTCCACCTAAGTTCACTGGAAGTAGCCAAGTTTAGCCAGTTTACTGGTCATTTGCGGCTTCTGTTTGAACTTTCAAAGCGGAGCCTTCGAATTGTTTTGCATGACTTTCATGACATGCTACTAGGGAAGCTGAAGGCGATTAGCTGTAAGCTTCCACCAACTTGGGAAAAATGAAATGGATATATCTATTAATAGCAGCATCAACAACTTGTTTATATTACATAAAAAAAATGGTTAAAAACACATTTAACCTATGGCAAAACTACCTCATAATTTTGGTATATTCAGTCTACAAAGCCCAATATTATATGCAAGACAAAAAGACATTAATATGTTAAAAATTTACAAATTTCGATCTCATTTATTCTGTTTTATTTCATTTTTTGAACTCTATGTTATCAAACCTACAATCTTTGATGCAACGTCCAATCTCCAGTTTCACTCAAGGATTCCTTTTAGCACTCTTGAGGTTACGTACTCTCATTACAAGCTGTTGTCTTTCACCCTCTACCTCTGCAAACTTGAGGCTGATTTCTGAGTATCTCTCTTGCATCTCTTTAAGTTCGACTTCCATCATGCTGTTCCTCTCCTTCAATGATGTCAATTCACTTAACAATTCTTCGACCCTAGAATCAGATGCACAGGATTTCACATCATTCTGTGTCAAGTCGTCATGACTGCTGTGAGGGCAGAATGCATATAATTAGAATAAAAAGCATTTACAGATGACCATAATAAAAATGTCATCTTGTAAGTAAGTTTTCCAAGTGAATTGACACCTACCTCTTTCTTGAGGATGGGGCACTATTTTCCTCAGTTATGCAAGCGTCGGTGCTCTGTTTTCCCGTAGCATCCATCACTTCTTCTGCAAGTCTAGAATCTAGAGTGAGATCCTTTGGAGCTTCAGAAATCTGCATCCAACAGTGGACAGTTATGAAATTGATGCATAACAGAATTGCGATCCATGGAGCAAATCCTAGCTACAACTAAATTTCTGACAAATGACAGTATAAAACTTATGTTGCTTATAAATTGGCTAAGCCCACAATTGATTCGATAAGGAAGTAGAATTTGAATGTGGTTTAGTAGGATATCAAGAGGAATACTTCAATAGAATGCTTGTTGAATCTTAACCCTGTATATGAATGGTGGCATTTACTTACAAGAGGAACAAACTGAATCTAATATCAGCGATGAATTTAAACATATAGTGCAATATGGACAAGTGAAACAACTATTCAGCTATCCATTTGATTGCATAGCAGAAAATTTGGGTTGCTGACCTTGTAGCAATTTTCTTGGCAAAAGCTTGTTGTATTATGATTGAGAACTTCCAGTCTTTGTTCTAGCTCTTCAATTTTATTCTGAAGATCTTTCTCTTTCTCCAAAAATGAACTAGTTGATTTCTCAAGAGCAGTTTCCCTCAGTTTTATTTGACCCTGTCGATCACAGAAACATGATGGTAACTCCTTCAATCAAGCATAGAAAAGTAAATATGAAAAGATCTCAAACAGTCAGATGCTGATCACAAGGAATTTCATGCTATATGCATGTTAATAAATGCTTTTGGAGAAGTCAAACATATTTTAGTTTCTGATCTGGAGCGATGCCACAATTCAGTTTAGCTAAGTGCAGTAACTCATTTACCTCTAGCAATTTTACTTTTTCCTTCAGACTTGCAACCTCTTTAGGGGTGCGAGAGGCATTTTGAAATTTGTTATTTTTTGAAGTTCCCTTTGTTCCATCAGAAGCTGTTACTCGACCATTGCTATCCTTAATCTTCTTCTCCATGCTGTTGAATGCGTCTTCTTTCCTCTTCAAGTCACCTTTTAATTGAAGCACTTGCTTCTTCAATTTCTCTTTCTCCAATGCATCCTCTGACAAAGTTTGCTTCAGTTCTTCACATTGAAGTTTGAAATTGTCAACCTCTATCTGAAGATTTTTGGTTGTTGATTCCTTTTCATCCTTCAAATATCTCATGCTATGTAATTCCTTCAGTGACAGCTCTTCTTTATCCTTTGCCAAAGCAACCTTGCTTTCAAGTTCAGCCCTTTCATTGTTAGCTTGCAGTAATAGCAATTCCAGTTCCTTAGATGACCTCCTCATGTTTTCTATTTCAAACCTAAGAGATTCTCTTTCTTCTGCTTGGTCCGAAAGGTTTTTATTTTCCATTGCAAGCGTACTGATTTCAGATTTAAGCATCTGAATTTCCTGCATGAGATGCAGCTGAATTTCTTCTGCACTCTTTACTTGATCCTCAAGTTGGACAGATTTATCTTGAATCTCTGACTGCAACTCTTCCATGTGATTGGACATGGAAATCACTTTATTAGAGAGCTCATGCAATCTTGCTTCATAATGGTGGCTGACCAGTTGGAGATCCTCAGAAGCGTTATGGAGTTTTTCTTCAAGATGGCTTTTCTGTAGACGGAGCTCATTGGCTTCAGTCAGTGCCTTGGCAGCCAGGTTTTCATTCGCCTCAAATGTAGATGCCATTTGCACAGACAGCTTTCTGAATTCTTCCTGAAGCCGCTCTGCTGTACTTGCATTTTGCCATCGCATCTTTCTAAGACTTTCCTCAGCTCTTATTGCTCTCTGCTCTTGCTCCACTTTGGCACTAGTAAGAGCTTCCATATCAGCTTCATAGACTTGTGCTTGTTTTTCCAGTTCTTCCTCCAGGTTCTTCAACTGGTCTTCAAGTTCACTTACACTGTTCAGTGCATCTGAGTGTTCCGCTGACTGCCCCTTAATTTCATTCTCCAACCTCATAACCTGACCTTGAAGTTCACTTATGGTGACCAATGCATCTGCATGTGCATCTGACTGCTCCTTAAGTTCATTTACCAAGGTCTTGACCTGTGCTTCGAGTTCACTTATGCTGATGAATGTATCTGAATGTTCATGTGATTGCTCTTTAAGTTTATTCTCCAAGGTCTTGACCTGTCCTTCAAGTTCACTTATGGTGTTTAATGCATCTGAGAAATCTTGTGACGTCTTGTTAAGTTCATTCTCCAAGCTCTCAATTTGGGCTTCAAGCTCATTTACACTGGCATAAGACGATGTACATTCATACTGCATCTTGAGTTGTTCCTGCAGCTGGCTCTGCTCAAGTTTGTAGGAGATGTCATGGTTTTCCTGTTTCAAGATCTCATAGTCGAGGGCAAGCTGCTCCATCTGCATCTCTATCTCCTCTTTTTCCCTCCGACAGATATCTATATCACTCTGCAGGTCCACAATTTTTTGCTCCAGCATGTGTGCTTCCCTGGAACCAGTGTGCTCCTTAACAAGCTCCTCTAATGCTCTTTGCTCTTCATCATCATCATCTATTTCACGCCCATAGGTTGCTTCTTGTAACATTTTGGCACTATCAAGTGCAGCTGATTTATTGGGAAGACGTGATGTCTCTTTATTTTTCTGTTCCAACATCTCATCCAGGTCACGGACAGCAAGAATCAATTCAGAGTTTGACTCTTGCGTTTTCTGAAGTTGGATTCTAAGATTATTGTTGAGGTCCTTCTCATAATTCAGTTCTTGCCGAAGTTCCTCAATAAAAGCATAGGGATCACCTCCTTCAAATTGCATCTTGTTTCTCGATTTTGCCTCCTCTAAACGGCTCTGGAAAGCCTTAAGCTTTTCGCATTCTTCTCTGAAAGATTCTCTTTCCTCTTTCAACTTACTAATATCTCTTGAAAGCTCTTGTCCCCTTCTACTCTCTTTCACAATCTGTTTGCGCAGAGTTTGCAGTTCCAACTCAGACATCTTTGCCTGTCTAGCCAAAGCTAAAAGCTCAGATGTAAGCTTTTCAACAACAATATCGGGGGCCTCCTGAGAAATCTCTCTTAGAAGGGCTTCTCTAGGAGTGCCTGATGAGTCATCTGTACTTTCTTCAAGAACCAAACCTCCTAGCCATTCCCATGATTTCTGGCACTCTTCATTGATCTGTTCAGAAACATCAGAGGTTGGTCTGATTTGAATTTGAGTATTGAGTCCCAAACTGCTATCTGAACTTGAAGTTGTAACATCAGATCCGCTAGATGCCCTACAGTTTCCATTCAATTCAGAACTGTGGTTTGTTTTCACATTGAGTGTTGTTTCCTGTTTAAGCAATGATTAAACCCAAATAGAAAATACACATTCATCAGTCACTCTGGTTGAGAAAACAAAATGATATAGCAACAGTAATACAATTAGGCAAAAAATCTTCATCTTTGAGGGCACGTAGTGTTACAAAAAGACAAGTCTTTACAATTCTGCACCATCTTACAATAGGAAGAAAACAAGTATGGTCACTTCAGCATTTGACTGGAAAAAATAAGAGAAAAGCTTACATCGTTAGTATGTTTTTTGATCCCTCCTCCCTCCACATCTCCATTGCTCAACTTTGCCTTTAAGCTCCTATCTTGGGAATTCTGTTTCAGATTTTCACTTTCTTCAATCTCTCTACCAAGACAAAGAAAGAAAATATTTTCATTAAAATCTTTTAAGAGTCCAGGTGACACAGCAGCCAACAACAATGGAACAAGAGTTAACGTTATAACAGGAGCAAAAATGAAATGTCTCGGCACCTGTGATCAACTGAATCAAGCATCCTCTGAATTGAAACCTGTTTGAAGAAAATCAATTGAGTATTTGTTAATAATCAAAAGGGCCAGAAAAGGTCCCGAAGGACAAAATCGAAATAAAAGAAACATGTTACTGGTAACAAAGATCAATAATTGTGTTTCTCAGCCTGCATGTTTCAGAAAGAGCAGAGACTAACATGTAATACAATCGCTGATTTTGAGTTTTTGAGGGGCAGAGAGACAGAGGAAATTTTTGTTGCCAATGCATAACAAGAAAGGTCAAGGGAAGCCTCCCCAACAACTCCAGCTTTTAGAGATGCCTGCAAAAGCTCCCATCAAAGCAACTTTCAGACACAAGTCACTTGGGAAGAAAGCAAACTGTTTAAAAGTCATCTGATTAAAACAATTCATACTGTTCCGATGAGAAAGTGATAGATTCGCTCATGGATCTTCCCTGTTTTTGGCTCTCGAACAAATTTCACAGTTTCAATAAATGGAGTATCCCAAAAACAGCTACCATCTCGAAATGTTGCCTTCTCTAATTTCACAGTGGGTTTCCCAACGTCGGCAGGCACCACAGATATCGTTAGTCCATCCCCTCCTATCTGTGACACCTACATTAAAGCACAAATTCCTGAATCTTTACTTCACTCCTTTCTTGCAAATCTCCCACAAAACGAACAAAAATAAAGTCTTGCAAGGAAGGGGTCAAAAAAAAAAAAAAAGCTTGCCTGCCAAGAAAATGCAGGTGATTAAAACCTCAGAACTTGAAGATTTTATAATTTTAATGTAAAAAAAAAGTGCCCCATTCATACTCCTGTTGGACTACAATCTGATATTCAATGCATCATTCAAGCAACTACCCCAATGCACACAAACAAAATTTTATTTTTTTTTTAACAAAAAAAAAGAAGAAGGAAAGCCTGAGCATCCCACTCTCCATATTTAATCAGTAAAAGATAGAATTTCGTCCATAATCCTCTATATTTTCAAGAAAAGTCCATTACCTTCAATCCCAAATTACATTGCGACAGTAATCATCTTCTTAAAAGAAAAGAACTTTGACCAGTAGTTTGCCAGTTAAATAGTGTTCAAATTGCTATACCATGCGTAGCAATATATATATATATATACATCAAAACGTGAAAAAATGCTTGAAATTAAATGAATTCATTGTCCAACAATGAACCACCTGAGTCGCATGGAACTGCAACTTAAATTCAGCTTTGATCTTGTTCTTATCGCTCCTCCATCGCGCCGACTTAAACATTTTTCCCTTTTTTCAGCATCAAAAACACATATTCTCAGCTGAAAATGCCAGACCTCGCCGGAGCCCAGCTCTGATCACCAGAGCTCCGGCGAACGTCGCCGGAAATCCACCATTCCTGTCAATGACCACCCCTACACCCAAATTTCCAAAAACCCAGTTCGAAAATCAGTAGAACTGATTCAGAAACAGAGAAAGAAAGCAAGAAATTGCACCAGACAGTGACACCGGGTTGACTCAGCTGTGAATGCAAGTCCAATTCAGGGCCAAAATGGCGTCTTTCTATATTTGGGTTCGACGCTAAACTCTCCGGAATGAACTCAAGAATGAACTGGGAGCCTAAAATAAATGTGAAACAGATCTGAAGTGAAAGAAGAGTGATGAAGTCGTGCCCAATATTTGGTTGCCTTCCCTCTCTCTCTTCCAAAATGTTAAAAGAGTGATGCAAGGGTAATAAGTATATGTAACAGTGATAGTCCCATTTTTATAATGACGTCATTTTATTCTCTAATTTTACTAATTGGAAAAGAACAAAAAGGTCAAAATAAAAAATTACAAGTGAAGCTTCTTTTGTTTTGTTTTTTTTTTTTTTTTGAGATATTCTTTTGTTTAATATAAGATATGTGATCAGAGATTCGGTAAAATTAATCTTCAAATATTTATTGATCGTCTGATCTAAGGAGTCACCGTGACGGTGGTAGGTGCCAAAATGACAATTATGCCCTTGGAAGGCGTTTCATTTTTTCTTTTTTCCTTTTTCTCTTTTTTTGACTAACTTGGCTTCGTCCATATTCATAAGAATCCAAGGATTCCAAGGAATTTTGATAAACAAGCAAGCATAGGATTCCAAGTTGTTTTCCAAGAGCAAGGGGCATGTATTTATTGTAGCATCAATTATATGATTCTGGTATAGTGGAATCCGCTGAAAAATTTGACCATTATTGTGGAATTTGATGTTTTGGATAATGAAACAATTAATTGAGGAGCGGCATGGCAATTCAATTTCAAAATTTTGTAATTAGTTTAAACATAATATAAATGTAAGAGAATTCTACGGTCCCTTCTGTATCATTTATTCATTTTATATCTTTTAATAATAATTATAGTTTGAATCTTAATTTTTTAAAAAATTATTACAGTGTAAGGATTAAAAACACTTTTTTCACTATTCAACGATAAAATCAAATTGGATGCATGATGCTAAAAAAAAAAAAAAAAAGACTATAGGCTCTAAGCGATTTCAAGCCCTGTTTATAGGATCCTTTCAATCATGGCGGGTGGGACATATTGCTTAGAGTTGTTAGATTTATTATATGATTTCCCAAATTTATTTAATGAATTATGATCGTAAAAGAGATGCACTACTTCTTCTTTTTTTCCTCCTCTTTTCGGTTTTCTTTTTTTGCTGTTAAATAAGTAAGGATAAAGGGTCCCTCGCTACAACATGGACGTCAAGTCGAAAATTCCAGCGGATGAGTCTTGTACTCGAAGCAGCCGAAATGTCCCCATGCGGTATCAACTTTGATTAACTAAATCAACCAGTCAATCGTCTAGGTCCATTCCATCTAGAACTGAAAAGTTTCTTGTTTTCTCACCTCAAAATAAAAACTACTTACAAGAGAAGGGAAAATAACAAAGGTAGGTCAAAAGAAATTGCTTAAGAATAAGGAAACAAGAGCCTTGATTTATTTAATCATACGGAAGAAAACATCTTTTTTTTTAATTAATCCATAAGAAATGAACTAACATATTTTGTATAGATACGTGTGCGCGCGCTTGTGTGAGATAGAGAATGTCGAGGATTTGCACCGTGCAAAATATAAATAAAATGTTTAAAATTATAATGAATTCAGTGAATGGTATTTTACACAACTTAAAAAGTTTATTTATTGCTTATCATACGTGTTTATCATTTGATTTGATAAAAAATTCAAAAGGCGTATCAAAAAATTTTATTCGAAAGCAAGAGCGAAAAAAAAAATTTTTTACTTGCTAAATTGAGATGCGTTTGGTTTCTACATACAAATATATTTTATCAACTGAAAAAGAAAAAAGACAAAAAATTCAATTGACAAGTATTTATTTAGGACGAGCCAAGGACATAAGAGTCAATAGAGGTGAGTTTGCTTCGATTATGCCAAGTGCCAACGGAGTCGTTGGAAACCACGGAGCTTGCCACCAAAAGACGGAGCCAATTCCCCAACGGTCAACTATGACCACCACAGGACCCGAGACTACGTAGTTAACGTATTAATCACTGGTGATTATTTTAATTTTTAGTTTATCTCCAGAAAAAGACCTGTTACCAAAATTAATACCCCTTCACCCAATTATTTAATTAAGCAACTTTAACTAAGCATGTATCTAACTCAATAATTACCTAATTTTTATTTCTTCTCCTTTCTTTGCTCTACTTTTCTGTCCGACTGTATGTTTTTAATTATGCAGATCACTCGAACTAGATTGATTTTTTTAACCAGAAAGTATCCAATAAATTCGCTGTAGAAATATGTAGAGTGCTATCACGCACGGAAATTACTGCCAACCCACAATGGATTCGTGTTTAAAAAAGTATGAAATTATGATATCATAGCCACCAAACTATTATATATGTTCCTATAATTTAGTGGATCATATTCTATCAACTTTCACCTAATTAAGATAGCATCAAGAAACAAAACTAGCTAGTACTAGAACCCATAGACTTTTGAGCAATGTTTTTAAATTGGGATTAGAGAATTAAGGAATCATAAGAGTCTTTGGTTCGTGATTGACCAGTTCGATCGATTCAACTTTGGTTTAAAGGTTTAATTTTTTTATTTCAACATAAACGGCTTCTGGTCAATCCGATCCGATTATCAAAACATTACTTGTGAGCAGAAGCTGATTGCTTGTGAGTAGGAGCTGAATAGAGAGATCCCATGCCAGTGTTGGTACGGCAACACTGCTCGGAATGTAGTAATTAATGGCATGCTTACGATGTACGATAAATACAAAAGCTATTAGCCGTTTGGTGTTGTAGGAAGCGGTTCAAATATTTACGGATATAGTAGAAGAAGAAGAAGACAACGTGTTGTTCAAATCTAGTAGGGAACTTATGATTGAAGGCTCATGACCTCACAAAAGGGGGTATATATACTTCTAACCTTGGCTTGCCACCGCTACAAAATACCAAATGGGATTTCATCATATGCCGCCACCAATCGTTCTTTCAATTGTCGGACTCGGCTTAATTTGTTGGGATTCTGGTATCCCATAGTTTTCTAACAAACCTGATCTCAGCTGAAAATTTCCCTGGAGATTCAGTCTGTAGCCTTTGATTGGATTTCTGTTTTAAGATCCTAAATAGTAATCTAGCCAGTTGATGCTTTTTTTTTTTTGTTTGACCGATTAATTCCAACAAATTCCAATCAAAACACAAAAATATATATATATATATATATATATATATATATCGCACTAGCTACTTTTTTTTTTTTTGGTAATAAAAATATGGGTCCTCTATTTTTTGTTTAATTACATCTTGTTCGGCCTTGGAGAATTCAGTTCAATCAGGATCATATCCAGTTCATTTTTGGCCTCGTCATATCCGACCTAATTTCTAACCACTGACTTAGAAATCCTTAAGCCGTCCAGGCTATGGTAATTTGTCATATAATCTCCCTCAACTTTTGGTAAACGTGACCCTCAGTGTCCCAAGTTTTTTTTTTTTCTTCTTCTTTTCTGTCCTTAAATCTTTAATCATACGGTTCAATTTGATTTTTCACTCCAATTACTACTACTATTTTTCAAAAACAATTGCCTTTAACCACCTACTAAACTTTGATTATTGTTAAAAGTTAGTTTCCATCATCTGAATTTGGATGTAGTCTATAATTTCCTCTTGGTACAGATGCAGTCTATTACCAGTTTACTAGTACATGGCTTGCTTTACTTGATACGTGTGACATGAATACCTCGAAAGCTTACAGAAGAGGGCAAGGCAAAGATGGTGGTTTCGTTTTCCAACTTTTCTTGGCTTTAAAGTTGGTCATGGGCTGAGCGTGAGGTGGTCTTCACCAGCTAGTTAGCCACCATAGTTAAACTGCAATCCTATCCCGCGTGAGCTATCCTATCTTAGGCGTATGTGCTTTGATCAAATTGTCTACATTTTTATTCTTGCTTGTTGGTACAAAAACTTTAGATGGTTTTGTCCCCCAAATTATAATAGATAGTTTACAGAGACAATTATAGATCATCCATTAACATAATCTAGCTTCACATTAACAACATATATAATTCGAAAGTATGACCTTTACAAGGAAACGATTCAAAACTTATGACATATATATTTAGAGATTACCTGTTAACGTAACCTTCACACAATACAAAACTACTTATATATCGTTTCTAAAAATGCTTATAAATCACCTAACCTTTATATATAATTTGAAAATAAGACCTTTGTGAGGAAGTGATTCGCAACTTGTGAGTACTTACTTATAGATTACTTATTAACGTAATCTTCACACATGCACGACCCTTGTGAGAAGCAATCCGGAACGAATGTCTGTCGGCAAATTATCCAGTACTTCTGGCCATAACAGTTCTTGCATAGCAGTTCTTGTAGTTCATGATAGAAGACATTACTAGCAAAAGTAACTCTGAAATTCTGTCTTTCAATTCACTAGGGATTCAGTTCTTAACTGCCAAACCTTATTCATGCCTCAAGAAAACGGGGCCACGCCAACGCTAGACCAAACATTATATTTTGAATGTGGTCATCCCTTTTCTTTTTTTTTTTTTTTTTTTGGGGAAAATGTACGTGTGGTCATCTTCAACCACCACTTATACTTAGGATACAATGGAACCAACTACATCACATGGTCGGACCACAAGTCGTTCTGCATAAATGTGCATACAAGAGCAATTTCGTGTTTTTGAATATCGCATGGCCTTTTTATATATCTAGGGAACAAATAGAGAACTAATTAAGACGTAACTATGCATAAAATTGATCAATGTGAATCAGGAAAAAAATTCTATGCAATAACATTCATTTTGTTGTGTGAGATCAACTAAAATGTGTTAAGAGTAAAAAGGTTTAACAGAAATTTAGAATTAGGTAACTACTTTACAGATCTGCAATTTAAAAAAAAAAAAAAAAAAAAAAGAGAAATTCACTGTCCCTCTCCTTCCAAGATTCAAAAATAGAGGGACTTCAACGTAACATTAACTGGATTTTGTCCGAAAAATCCTTGATTGCAGAAAGCATTCATGTCAATTCATGTCACAAGAAGAGTGTGAGGAGAAAAAAACTCCGTGGAGCCTACACCTAATCTAAGATTAGTAGCAAGCAGCAAATGCTCATAAATAGGCTTGTCACTATTCCCCCACTGTTATTGTATTTCTTGTGTTCTTGATAAATGACAAAAAAAAAAAAAGAAGCAGAAATTGATGTGGAAGAAATCGGAATGAATGATGCTCGGCTTATTAAGTTTCAGGCAAGAAATTCACTGTCCCTCTCCTTCCAAGATTCAAAAATAGAGGGACTTCAACGTAACATTAACTGGATTTTGTCCGAAAAATCCTTGATTGCAGAAAGCATTCATGTCAATTCATGTCACAAGAAGAGTGTGAGGAGAAAAAAACTCCGTGGAGCCTACACCTAATCTAAGATTAGTAGCAAGCAGCAAATGCTCATAAATAGGCTTGTCACTATTCCCCCACTGTTATTGTATTTCTTGTGTTCTTGATAAATGACAAAAAAAAAAAAAGAAGCAGAAATTGATGTGGAAGAAATCGGAATGAATGATGCTCGGCTTATTAAGTTTCAGATGGTCAATGTCCTAGACCAAATCAATCACCTACTCGGGGAAGCGGGCAAGGATAATTTGGTGGGCATGCAACATTAATGTTTGGGGATAGGCCTTTATCTACAGGGATCGTTTGGAAACCTGAATATTTTCACTGGATGGTCCCCTTCAACTTTCCCAACTTTCTCATGAGATTGAGAGTTACCCTTAATCCGATTACCCCTTATGGCGTTCGCTGCACAAATGGTATCAATCTTAGTTCTCTTGATGCGAAAGCTTCAGAACTACAGAGCCCGTGAAAGCTAGCTAGGAAAGAATGTTTTGTTTTCAACTATGATCAAGCAAAAGGCCTAATAATTAAGCTATCATGTGAGAAACTCGTATGAAAGTTAGCACCATATATAATAGCTGTTGATTGGATAAATGAGGGTTTCATCTTTAACTACGTACGTTGCATGGTCCATGTCCAGGAGTTATATATGGCACTTTCCAGAATGCATTTCATCATCCCTGCGAGGACCAAATGGAGATGTTCATTGGATAGCTTAAACCATGGAGAGTTTAACAGGGATGTTTCACTGAATATGCCGTTCAAATTTTAAATCAGGATGATGTAACCCTATGTATGATATTACTGATGCAACTGAATGATGTCGATGCAATAGCTTGAAGTCTCTCCTGTGTGTGTCTCTCTCTCTCTCTCTTTTTTTTTTTTTTTTAAGTTAATGGTTTTGCAATTTACTCCCAGTAATTAAATGGATAATTTTTTTAAACATGTAGGTCAAGAAATTTAATCAATGATGCATTATGCAAAAAGTAACTCTCTATTCTTGTTAATCTTTCTCAATCTGTCAGATTAGTTTGATGTTCAAACTAATTTTAACTTTTTCACTCTGCAAAATGACTGGGGAACCTTCTGATTAATTACACTGAATTCGGGTCGGAAGAGAGGAAATTCTCTAGCTTAATTTGTGGGCAAGACTGATTACCGAACATGAATATGATAAATAAATATTTCAGTTCAAGCACATGAATGTGCCGCCGGTGGACATATCAATTGATTACACTGACCCATATGTTCCATAATTGAATTTTCAATTACGGGTAGTAAAAAAACTTCACACATTATTTAGGATAAGGTGACTTTCTTTCCAGTAATTGCCATACATGTTATCATTTTTACCATTCTATCTACACTATCTTTTTGGGTCCTATTCATCTTAGTTTGATGTCTGTACTTAATTAGCACACTGAATATTGTACATGAATTCTAACTGCATGAGATCCTTGACTTTTTACGGACTCTTTAGGCAGTTATTCATTATTGACACACATTTTTGAGTAATGCTGGAAAAAAAAAAGAAAAATATTTTTGAGTAATGCAATAATCACCATTTTCCCTCTTCAAAGGCAAAAACAAAAGCAGAAAAGAAAATATCCTGGGACTACGGGCGCAAACGAGTTAAGTCAAGTCGAACTTTGGCCTAATCGAACCCAATCTCAACTTAATTTTATGAAACTTGAACTCAAACTCGACAAACTCAAAATGTTCTCAAGCTCGAGGTTAAAAAATTTTTAAAAATTATTATTTTATTTTTAAAAATAAATAAAATAATAATTTTTTAACAAATAATAAAATATTAGGAATATATGTGTACTTTTACTATTAAAATAAATAAATAAATAAATATATATATATATATATAATCGAGCTCGCAAACTAACGGAGATTAATATTTTTAAACTCGAGTTCGATTTGATCAGTTTGAATTCAATTCGAACGTGATGTTGACCGATCTCGAGTCGTGCTCGTACTCGATCCTCTCGCCATTTGCAGCCATACCCGGGACATTGTAATTAGTATGCCAGCTGATCTGTTCGTTGCTCAACCATAAAGCAAATTATGGTGCTCATCCCACCAAAAGAAAAAAAAACTTGTTTCCCCAATGGTATCCTTTTGTCAAATTTTTATAGTAGGGATAGGCAATGGTAGAGCCGCATTGTGTTACACTTGCAACTTTGTAAAATTGAAAGAATTTTTATGTTTCTATTATAATTGCACATCTTCAAATTTGAAAAAAAAAAAAAAACCCTTTTTCCTTTACATTGTCCCCTTATATCATGAAAAATTCTCATTCCTCTTACATTAGCTCCCTGAACAATCATTTTCTTTTAGATATCTCTTCTACAGCATAAATGTTTTGATACTATTAAAAGACAAATTTGATTACTATTTGAATAAAGAATAACTTTGATACTTTTAAAATACGAAAACTCAATAATAAAAATCCTATTTTTATTTAAAACTTTTTTACACAATACCAGCATTATTTTAGGTGTACAATACCGCCTCCACTGGCCATAGGTCTTGACTCCGCCAATGGGAATAGGCACAAATTGTTATCCCCAAGAGTAATAGTACTATTAAAATATGATAAGTTCTATAACATTTTACTTCCATTTGGTATTTACTCAAGATGTGGTTCTTTCGAGAACCACAGTTCGTATCCATGACACCAAAATAAGGAACCATCAACTTCTAATAATTGTAGGTCATAAAACAATTCTGGTAATAGAAAATGTTTAACGGCATTCAAAGATCATACTAAGAGAGATTTGCCTGAATTGATTACGCACCTTTCCATATAATTATGAAGCATAGGATCTTTTTTGAACAATGTACTTGGCAGGTGTGTGTCACCACTTTTAGTACCCCTACTCGACCAGAAAGGGAGAAAAAGACCGTTGTCTTGTTTTTGTTATCTATAATTGAATACTAGTGAAATAACACTAAGCTTGGTTGATTCACCCCTTTTCTGGTCACGAGGAGATGATTACTTTGCTGTCGATCTTTTCTTTTCTTTTCTTTCACATGATAACATGGTCATAAAGTGTCGTTAACTTGAACAAGGGTTAACCTCCTGAAAAGAAACATATGCTAAAGCCAAAAGGAGGAAAAGGAAACCAAGCAAGAGTGGAAAATTTTTCCTCGATTACTCAGTCACGGGCCACAGCGGATTTTGGTCCTCCTAAAGATGCTATCTAATTCCTGCACGAATTTTTATCATTTCAAGTTGGCTAAAATGCACCCCTTGAGATTGGCTCGGACGGGTAGCCTCATTAAATTTCAAGATTGCATGTTCGACTCACCTCTCTACCTCTTGTATATTCTTGGGGAACGGAGTGCACGAGCGCAGGGAGATTAATCCAGCAAAAAAAAAAAAAGAGACTAAAATGCAATTTGATGATTTCGTGATAGTTTGGAGTAATTAACATTTACACGTCATATTTATTTATAAAGGTATAATGTACACACATTTACTATTACTTTTGTACATACAAATCCTATTCGTGTAGCTCAATCCTCAACTTTTATACAATCCTAAATCACAGCAAAGCAATCATGAGGCAATGTGCACAAGAATTCGACAAAGGAAGGTGCTCACGTGAAGATGGTCGACCCCATATGCATATAAACTATAAGCAACTAGCAAACACGCATTATATTGTCCTACCACAGACTGCAAAAAAAGGCAATTCCAAGGGGTCCAAGCTTTTTGTGCAGAAAGAAACATGACATTAGCATCTTCCATTCCCTTTGCCCTGCCAGCGCCAGTGGTCTCAGGTCTCATAAAAACAGATCATCATATCTGGAGGGCGGGAAAAAGAAAGAAAGAAAGAAATATGTGTGAAATTTGAGAGAATATATAGATCCCAAGATATCCATCCCAAGCCAGCACTGAAGAAGATGAACAAAAAAAACATCATGCGCTGGACAACCCTAAAGTCCCAAAATGTCACATGTGGGAAGTCCCCATCTATGTCACTCACTCACACACACACTTTCTTGCTCCTTGGAGTTGAGACGAAAAGGGTTAGCCATAATCCAACCCATATCAACAGTGATTGATGTGCCAGTGATTGACGTGCCAACACTCCCTCACGGGCTTGATAGGCGTCTTGTAGTTGTAGATGGATCAGGGAAACATGTCAACATGTAGGAGATTAAAGGGAAAATTGGTGATCATGCCTTTGTCTCTAGGGACTTAAAAAAACAGGAAGCAATTTGGAAATTCATGGCATCATTCTACGGGAAATTAATGCAGAAAAGTTTCAAGATTTTGGCTTCACTTTTCTCTTATACATTAATTTTCCGTTCATGAAATTTTAAATTAGGAAGTTTTAGGATGAATGTTAGTGACAGTCATTACAAGTTAAGCAATCCAGCACCTAATCCATGTCAGTCAAATGGAAATTTTGCATGATTTCGACATCCGCAGTAATTAATATAATTGTTGGTCAAAATGAGGCTTCTCCAATTCCCTTGATTTGGAGGAGTCCAAAATAGTCTAGTCTAATCTTGAAAAGCTTATCAATCGATTAAGAGTAGTCTTCGTGGGCCTGAAAGAAGCACAGAGGAAAGATCCCTCCATGTAGTCTACACTCGAGTTGCCGAGGACTTTCCTTCTAATCACTGTTCATCTGCTTGTCTTGGCTCTAGACGACAACATGTTTTAGTATTTGACGGCCCATTGCAGCCTCATATTGCTCTTGGGCATTCACTACCCTGGACCCAATCTCCATTTGATCTGAGGAATTCTATCCATTACTCTCTAAGCTGCAAGACTTGCCAGCCATTCCTTTCAGCTCACCTCATGTTGTTGCAGCTATACTGCTGTTATTACGTTATAAATATTTTGATGATTTATTCATTGTCTGTTTCACGGCTCACTTGCGATTTTAAGGTCTTGTAATGTATGGCGGTGAAAAATTCCACATTGCTTGATTTTTTTTTATTTTTTATTTTTTTTGAAGTTGAAGGAAAAACAAGAAGGAAGAAAAAAACTCAAGTTTAACGATTTTACTATAATGGACGGTGGTTAGCTCCCATAACATTTCTGAACCCCACTCCCCCTCAGGGAAAAAAATAAATAAATAAACAGAGCACTCCAGAATTTTTTTATTGAACTTTTGAGGCAAGGTCTCAGAAAATTCCAAATGAATTTGAAGGTTTAAATACTTGCAGAACAAAACATTAATTATTATGGCATAAACTGAGCCCAATTAAGTACATAATTGTCTATATTACTATAACCATTCTCTCTCATGATTCGGCTAGACCATTAGTTTCCTGCTATAAAACAATCTGCTTAATTAAAATACTTGAAAGTTGAAACCACCCAGTTACTGATGAATGAAGACGGTCACGTATTATGACAAATTTTGTGGAAGGTAAGGTTCGGATTCTTGATCTCCCGCACCACCAAGCCTGAGAAGGCTCGGGTTGACCACTGGGCGTTATTAGGTACATGAAATCTAAAGTAATTTAATCTATACAGGTTTCACACACCTAACGCAGACAAATAATATTTTAAAGGCCCTTTACTGTACAGCGGTTTTGCATAATATAAAATCTCTCGTATTTTGACCATTACCTTTTATAGCGTGCCGTTGCATTACATTACGTTGTACTCGTAAAGTCAAGACCAAGATTGGCCTCATTTGTCTGCACACGTTAGAACTTAAGGGCTATTAAAGCAGATCTTCTGTGCAATTTTCTTTGACCAAAGACTATATATAAAAGTGCCCAAGCCCTATTATTGTCTCTAAAGTATAAATTATATATGCCAATTGGCTTTGTTTATTATGGAAATTCAAGTGTTTGATGGAAATTCAGGTTAGGTTAGGACAGCAGTGGATGGAATAATGCTAATGATTCAGATCCCATTTGCCGCTGTTGTTTACTTTTCAAGAAGCTTAGACCAAATCTCAACCAAAGCCCTTAATGCGTCAGCAAGAATACGACGCAAAAGGTTAGACAAATCAACAAATGCCAATTCCAAATCTATCTGGGAGTATAAGAAATTACCTAGAGAACTAAATAACTACTCAAATAATTATTGAGTATTAAAGCAAAATGCAGTTGTATTTACTTGGTTAATTTCTTTATGTATGCCTCCAGGACCAAATATAAATTCAAGGTTACCGATGATCGGCATTTAATTTGTTCCTGGCTGCAACTGCTTGCCTATGCCATTGGTGACTTGCACTCAGTAAGAATCCAGAAGTCGCAGGTCTCAATTGTGGATCAATACAAAAATAACCAACTGATCATATATGTATGTATACTTGGGTACGTAGCTGGTTTTTATGTTCTTTGTGCTCCAATTCCAATGCATGCTTGGGTCCAGAATTATTCTTGCAAAACACAATTATATTTGAAGTATGCGTCCCATAAAAACGAATGCATAGTGTGGAAGTATTCGGCATGAAATCATGCAAACAAAATAACAGGTAGAAGATATATAATGGTAGCGTAACAGTGGAGTGTCTGTAGCCGGCCCCAAGCAGCAGGCTGGCCGGCCGCGGCCGGCCTGCCTGCCTGGCTGAGCAGCCCATCTTTTGCCTCGTTAGATCTTCATGCAAACCACCAAACAGATGGCTATGTGCAGTGCACATGCATATGTATAAATACATATTCACCCATCACTCTCAAAGGACTCGAGTCTTTGATCAACTCACTCATTTGGTTAACTCCAAATTTTACTCCGTTTCTATATAAAACTTGAACCAGTCTCAGAACTTTTTCTTCTTTCTTGCTCTCTCTCCCTCTCTCTCACGCGCGCACACACAGAAGAAGAGCTCTTAAAGGCTAAGCAATATATTTTCACAGTATTCGTGCTTGAAATCCCACTTTTGATCCCAAGATGAGGCAGGCTGGGACGTATTCGGGGATACTATCAGGAGGGATATCTGGAAAAACTGGACCTCATTCATTTCCGTTGGCAAGAATAAAGAAAATCATGAAGAAATCAGGAGATGATGTGAAGATGATATCTGGGGAGGCTCCCATTGTTCTCTCCAAGGCTTGTGAGCTTTTTGTTGAGGAAATTACCAGAAGGGCTTGGAGGATGACCATGCAAGGCAAGAGGAGGACACTTCACAAAGAAGATGTTGCTTCCGCTGTTATAGCCACTGATATCTTTGACTTTCTTGTCAATTTGGTTTCTGAACACTCTGCTACTTCTGAGCAGGAGGAGATCACTACTCCACCAGCCATGGATTTGAAGAGATAAACTGAAAAGAGCAGGATACATAACTATATATAACCACTCTTTATTCTTCGTACACTATTTTTGTTTCCCCTTATAATTTTCATATACAGAATATAAACAGTTTCTATGACGATTACTGTCAATTGGAGCCACAAGATTAAGCATCTTATTTCAACATTGTAACCTTGATTAAATGTGTAGTATTTTGACAATTGCTTCTTAATTTCTCAGAACTCAACCGTACGTGTTGCGGCCTGTAACAGGTTCCATCCACAAGGCATGTAATGTTCTTATTTTCTGCATTTGAAAAAACGAGGTATATTTCAAATAGTTGACTTCGTACCATTGAACTCCAACGAAGACATTTAATCTAAACCGGTTTGAAGCTGCACAACCAGGGCCAAGTATTTCAAACAATTTGATGCAACTCTTCTATCTAATTAAGTTAAAGTGCATGCACAGGCGCCTGTATGGCCAGAATCGTGCATTTTAGCCGGAGGAACCCGGCCTTTTGCACACACGGGATCCTTGGTGTCATTTTTCATTGACAACTCAGTGTCATTTCTATATTTATGCAAAGTGTCCAGTTTATTTAATTTATTATGTGTTATTTATTTAAATTTCTTCTCTCATCACGTGATAAATGGAATTGACACTGAATTTGACATCGAGTAATGACATAGAGGATCTCAACGGCCTTTTGCATGCCCTTGGTCACAAAATAATAATAATAATAAGAATAATAGGAGAGTAAGGATAGATGTTTTTGTTAAACTTTTTGTGAAACCTTCAGAGTATACATGTAGGATATCAAATTAAAAACGTTCATTCATAATAAGAACATCAATTACAATCAATGGGTCAACAATTCTCATATCAACGAAATTTCTCGGCCCCCATATTCCCCGTCGTCCCTGACATAGATCCCGTCTCGAGCAACTATAAATAATTGATCATCACCTGCTGCGGATGGGGATGATTCTGCCAGTAGATATAATCTACACCTGCTAATGGATGTTCCATCCTTGAATTCGGGATCCATGCAGAAGGGATTTTTTGCGACGGTGGGATGATGATCGGGCGCTGAAACATCCCAAACCCAAACATGACCTCGGAAACCGATCGCGTAGAATTTGCCATTGTGCTAATTCGCGTCGCTGAATCCACCCCGTCTGGATTCTATTCCTGTCCAAGACTCGTCTCCGGGTCTCCAGTACCCAAGATATTGTCCTCCGCCGTGAACCACCATGACAACGTAGTCTGAGGTCTCGGATGGACTCGCAGATAAAACCGCCCTTTCTATGAAAATCAAAGGATCCATCGGCTGGCAATCTTCATACCTGGGAAAGTGGTGATGTGGGGGAGCTCAATTTGAGCCCTGGAGAAAGGGTGCAGCAAACTCATCTCTCCCGAAACCCCAAGGGCAATGAACCATCCTCTGGATTCCATGCATTTTTTCTCCCTAGCCTCGGGGAGGAACAACCTGCTGCAGTTCCTACCCTTTGCAAGGCTGTAAAATTCTCGATCGGCACCCTCTTTATTTTCTGCAAGCATAATCCAGGGAGGTCCAGGCCATGTTTTATTAAAAGTAGCCTCGCCAGCCGCTGCCCTCCACGAGGTGCAAACGCCGCGGAACGCAAGAAAGCCTTCCATCAGGTTTACTCGTCTGGCGATTGAACCCAACAAGTCGTGCAAAAGGTCCGACCAATTTCTCATGACTAGTCCGACGCTTGCCAAAGAAGAGAAAATTGCACAATTAATTTCTTAAGCAATTCGGGGGGAAAAAAAAAAAAAAGATACAACAAATAGCTAGTAGATTGAGTCACTCAACAGTCTAAGACATATTTCTGTCTGCGGCAAGAATGAACGAAATTTCCAAATCCAAACTAAAATTGGATTTAGGAAGTGAAGTCAATCAGGGAAAATACCTGTAGTTTTTTTTTTAATAAATCAATAATTTGGGAAGTGTGCTATTATGAAGAAAATTTATTATTCCTCAATTCGTTTGATATCCATATGCTTAAATTAAATTGAATTTTGACAACGTACAATTACGACATGTTTGATGACCAATTGAAGTAATAAATGGAACTATTACGTTGAGATCATCTAATCTAATAGTATCAATGCCAAAACTGTCAACTAGTAATTGATTGATAAAAGCTACGCTGTGATCGGAGCATAATTCCAATCAAATTTGGAACTGTACCATTGGAAGTCTCGGGGTATTTTGCAACTGGCTCGTAATTTCAATTCGCAAACTTGCAACTAATCCCAAATTTTATTTAGCGGACAAAACTCCAGTACTAGTCACTAACCTCACTGATTTTCCAAATTAGGCCTTCAATTTTACAACAGTTCTCCAAACACCCCTCTTTTGATCTGCATTATTCTCTCCAAACCCCATCTGTTCATCTAAATCAGTCCTTCTGATAATCAGCTAGCGACATTCATAGAGAACACGCTTGTGAAGGCAGGGCCGGATTGTCTGACCTTATAATTTTTAGATGAACTCGCGGGGGAGGTATCCGCCGGGGATCTGGAACGGCCGCGGCGGAGGCGGAGCTGGAGGTTTTGGGACAGTAAACGCTAACCCTAATTTTCAGAATCGAAACCCCACTTACTATCATCATCAGCAGCAACAACAGCAATTTCAGCAAAATTATGGCCAGAGAAATTTACAGAATCAACAGCACCACCACCATCATTTCCAGCAGCAGCAGCAGCAGCACTGGATGAGACGAAATCCTAGTGGGACTCCATCTGATTCTTCTGTTAATGAAGTTGAAAAAACTGTCCAGCCCGTTAATCCTGATTCTGGGTACCTTACCTTTCTTGCTGTCATTTTAGGAACTTTTTGTGTCCGTTGTTTTGCATTTTCTGAAATAAAGTGCGAGTCTTTTCGCTAATTCCTGTGGTGTTTAGTTTCAGTATTTTTTTTTTTTTTTTTTTTGCTGGCGGACGAAATCTGTAGTTGTGTTATCTTGCTGTCTTGACAGATTTTGCGGCATTTTGAGTTGGGATTTATTTTTAAAATTTGTTGGCACGTATGATCTTATATTAGATGGGGTTGGGTCGTTTTTGGTGTTGGATCGATATATAGGGGCTGTGCAATGTCGAGTGTTAGTGGTAGTTTTTGATAGCACATGTATTTTTATTTTTATGCAAATTCAAAAAAGAAGTGCTTTTTCAGCTAAATATGGGTAGAGCATACTGGTTTTCTTGTTTATAGACGTGAAGCTTTGATTTCCTGCATGCCGTTTCATTTCAAACATGAATACTGGCGTAGGGTTGCAGCGATATTGAGTCTACTTTGTACCATGAATTATCAAGACCTTACTTGGTGAGCTACCAGTATGGGGTTGCCAAAGTAAAAAACTTTCATATTGTTTTCTTTCGAAGTTCATGTGCGTTGCCTTTCGCATAAAGCATTTTCAGGTTTCCAAAAATCATGGCATGGTTGTTCTTGTTGTTGATCCTACTAAAGTACTTTTTTTCATGTATTGTTACTATCCATGCTCGCATCCCTGTACTTGTGGTTGATTGACTTGCTAAATACTAGGATATGTCCATAGTATCTCAAATCTCTTCGTTTTCTGCATAGTAGCTTCCTTTTATAATTAACTTCTTTTGGACTTGTATTCTTCTTGTCCACATAGCTCTCAGGATTGGAAGGCTCGATTGAAGTTACCACCACCTGACACTCGATATAAAACAGAGGTATGTTAGGATGCGTACCCATCCCACGAAAAAGTGGTTTACTTGCACTTGCCATTGATTGTAACTTCTTAACCGGTGTTGAATTTCAGCTAGCAAATGACCTTCATTTCTGTTTTCTACTACAATCATGGTTGCTATTGCCTCTTAAAGTCAATGGGGTTGCATTCTAGTCTTTACTCAAAAAGTATTATTGCAGAAACCTGAATTTTGAAGAAAACAACCACAAGCACTCAATGATAAAGAAAACCAAGAACAAAAAGAAAAATCTTAGTTGCATGACTCACAATTTAGTTGTTGTACAGGATGTTACTGCAACTAAAGGGAACGAGTTTGAGGATTACTTCTTGAAACGTGAATTGCTTATGGGAATATATGAGAAGGGCTTTGAAAGACCTTCTCCCATCCAGGAAGAAAGTATTCCTATTGCTCTTACTGGAAGTGACATTCTTGCTAGAGCCAAAAATGGAACTGGAAAAACTGCTGCATTTTGTATCCCTGCATTAGAGAAAATTGATACGGATTACAATGTGATTCAAGGTACCTCCTCTACACATTTACCTTTTTACTACTTAAAGTCTTCATACGCTCCAAATGCATCTTTCATGGTATTCCCTTTGTATGAGTTTTAGTAGCATTTAGTTCAATAGTGGGCATTTAGCCCAGTGTTTGGATAAAGTATCAAACTGAATCTTCATGGTAATCTCAAATGCAATTTGTTGAAAACATGGACAGCAATCCATATGACATTGAAGTCCATGTTTAGCCTTTTCTGCATACAGTCATAAGGAGGAAACCTTTTTTAACCTCATGTAGTAATTTGTGAGCACATTTTAGTTATGTGCATAACTCTTTTGTTGGACCTATTATCCTTAAGAAAGTGTATAATAAGCATTAAGTTTGATTTATTAGACTATTTGTTTATTTGACCGTAAAATCTGGTATACTGCACTGCTGGTGGTCTAGCTGTCTCACCCGTAGCTTTTCTGGTATTTTTAAAACTGGATGCAGTTGTGATACTCGTCCCAACCAGAGAATTAGCTCTTCAGACATCACAAGTTTGTAAGGAACTAGGGAAGCACTTGAAAATACAGGTCATGGTTTCCACCGGAGGAACCAATTTAAAGGATGATATTATGCGGTTGTATCAACCTGTACATTTGCTGGTCGGGACTCCTGGGAGAATACTTGATCTTACCCAAAAAGGTGTTTGCATTTTGAAAGATTGTGCAATGCTTGTCATGGATGAGGTATATTGATGAGTAATTTCATGCTTGTTTTTTGAAATTTCCTGTTCGCAATACTTTATATATGTAAACAGGTATCTTTGTGTTTGTCTGTGTTTTTGTTTGCACTGCATGTCTTCCTATATCCTAATATAACTTATTGGATACCCAGAAACTTTTTGTGCCGAGGCATTTGACTGCCTCATTGAGTTGTCCAAATGGATTTTGGGCTTTGCTTCTAGAATCCAGCTTTATATGCTTTTTTTATTTTGGTTCTTGAGAGGTTTAGTTTGGGAATTTGTGAAGATTTTTTATTGTTTGATTTTTGCTACTGGAGTGATCTGGTGGAATATGAAATGTGCTTAAATTCACAGGCAGATAAACTCTTATCCCCAGAGTTTCAACCTTCATTGGAGCAGTTGATAGCATTTCTTCCTGTGAATCGACAAATTTTGATGTTTTCAGCAACATTTCCGGTGACTGTCAAAGAATTCAAGGATAGATATCTAAAGAAACCCTATGTCATTAATCTCATGGATGAGCTAACTCTCAAAGGTATTACTCAATATTATGCTTTTGTAGAAGAAAGACAAAAGGTTCACTGCCTCAATACTCTTTTTTCCAAGGTTTGACCGTAACCCACTTGTGTTGCTTCTCCATTTTCTGGTGACAAACTTTACAAGTGCACTCATTTGTTTGCAGCTGCAAATCAACCAATCAATTATCTTTTGCAACTCTGTTAACCGAGTTGAGTTACTAGCCAAAAAAATTACAGAGCTGGGCTACTCTTGCTTCTATATTCATGCTAAGATGCTCCAAGATCATAGGAACAGAGTATTTCATGACTTCCGTAATGGTGCTTGCAGGAATCTTGTATGCACTGGTCAGTAATTGATTTTTTTCACTTCAACTTCCAGCAATTTCTTTATGATGCTGCTACTATTTTGTACTGACTGTAATCCAAGTTGCAATCACTTTTATGCAATTTCACTGCCTAGATCTCTCTGGAGCTTTTGTTACATGTTTGGTAAAAAACTAATTTTCAAGGCAGCTCTGATCTGTTTGCATCACCTGCTTCCTGTAATTCATCTTAATATACTTTCCTGAAGAGCAACCTTTGTCATCAGTTAATATTCTGTCCCCCCACCCAAAAAAAAAAAAAAAAAAAAACCCTTCTCATCCTAATGTGCTGTCTCCATTAACTTCACACGAAGCATTACATTTGACCTTGCACTACTCTAATTTGGAGCTGAAAACTGTAGGATACTCGTCAACAGATCCATGTCTATTTCGGATCACAGATTACTTTTTGAATTTTAATCAATAGTAGGTATGGTTCTAATTTCAATTCTGTGTTATATTGCTCTGGATGAAGATTTTTTTGTGTAATATGCTTTGCAAGGGGAGGTCATTTTGACAATTGTAAAGAGGAAGAGATGGTCTTTTGTCCTTTAGGGATACTTTTATATAGTTGGGGCACAAAAATTGAATCAAAGTTGTGTTTTTATATGCAGACAAATGCTCTTCAATAGAATAAGTTTCAATGTAACTAGCCATACACTTTAATGAGTCTATCTGTATTTACTTCAAATGCGTGCTTGTTTTAAAATTGTTGGTTGCATTTCCACTTTCTGTGGTCAAGCATGGATGAATGATACAACTTTATGTCAAGGGTTCTGATTTTAGCGGAATTTTTTATTTGGACAGATTTGTTTACCCGGGGAATAGACATTCAAGCTGTCAATGTTGTCATAAATTTTGATTTTCCAAAAACTTCAGAAACATATCTGCACAGGGTATGTATGCAGTTAATATTGAAGAGCTGTACCGTACAGTTTTGTACTACTTGATGATATTGGAAATTCTCTGTTTAGGTGGGGCGTTCTGGAAGATTTGGACATCTTGGGTTGGCCGTGAATTTGATCACCTATGAAGATCGTTTCAACCTGTATGTACTTTTTCTGCCTTTGTGATTTATTTATTCCTTTTATGTGTTGTTTTTCATGATTTCTAAAATTGTTAATGACTCCGTATCTCTCTCATTTAGGTATAGGATTGAGCAAGAGCTTGGAACTGAGATAAAACAAATTCCACCTCTCATAGACCAAGCAATTTACTGCCGATGACATGCAATGAAACCTGAATATGGTGAGTGAGAGAAAAGATTAAAGCAATTATTGCAGTGATTAGATACGATATGGAAGAAAGGGAATGCTCAGGCTCAGCTTGGGCCCCATTTTGCTTGTTCTGTATAATTGTTGTTGGACAAGTTTAACTGCCCCATAAGAGTTTGTGCTGTTTAGGCAGTAACCATGCTTGGAATTCTTCTCATGGTGAGTTCGTACAATTTAGAATTTTGACTCCCCAAGTGATGGTAAAAAGTGGCTAGCTATCCCTTGTTTCCAGGCAGAATTTGAAGTCTTGCCTGGATCTTGATATTATTAAATCAGATGCTGTAATTTTTAACTCAGAGCACAACGTATAGAGCAAGATGGGATCTCTCCTTTTTTTCGTTTTGCCTGTTGTTTATTCTGCTGGTATCCGATTGGTTCATAACTTTATTTGAACGCCTCCTGTATTGAGTTCATTTGCCTAAAATTTCCCCTCTCTGTTTTTGCTTGAAATGAAACATAATACCCCTAGAACTGAGTGGTATTTCTAACGATTTCTCTATGCACGGGGAATTCTGGGATACGAAGGAAAGTTTGTAATTGTGTAGCTGTTCAAGAAATTTCATCTCCTTCCTAGCTGTCTTTTTTCCTTCCTTTCACTTTAGTAGAAATTGCAAGTTTGTTTGTCAATTTTTTGTTTTGGGGTTAAGGTTATTCTCCAACCTGACATTTGTAAGTACTATCTACTAAACTTAAAACAGAACAGAACTGATTTAGGACTTACAACTTCGTTCAGCCTCTGCTTGTTCTTGTGGAAGCATTCAAGTACTGATGATTATCTTTAAATTGCCATTGTATGGTACGTGAAAACCAAACCAAAAGGTCGTTTCTGATTCTTGAGAGAATAACCCATTCATCCATGATTCACCAATTCCAACTATTGCCCACGGGATTCACCAATTCCAGCTATTGCCCATGGGATTATTAATTCCTGATAAAGTCCTACAAACTTAACCATTATTTTTTTTGTAAGGTGCAATTGAAAAATTCACAAAATTTTTGAAGCCTCATTCGCCAGTGCGAGAAAAAGGAAGTAATACAGAAGAGCAGGCAGCATTATAGGCTTGGTTTGCTGGAATCAGACCAAATTGATTTTCAGAACTTGATTGGAGCAATCCAAGAAAAATACAGATGTCACACACATACAGCCCTCAAGTTGAGCACACAAACAAGTGAATGAAGGAAAAAGCGAAAGTGAATTATTTACCATTAAACAACAGAATACACAAAAAAAAAAAAAAAGTATAATTACAGAAGGTGCAAACCAATATTTGTACTTCCTTCTTTCAATCCTTGTCATGTTACCTGTAATGGGAGGAAAAGTTTTAGGAACCGAAGCATGCGAATAACTTCTTTGGGACGTTGCCAGTTGAGCGGAATTTGGCTGCCGTTTCCTCGACCTTGAGAATATCCTCTCCTCGTTTTGCTTCAACCATTGCCCTCTTTTCCTCAGATTTCCTGTGAATTTCGGCCATTTTATTTTTCATCCTTTCTGCAGCTTTGGCCTTCTTCTTCTCAAATTCTTCCTGCTCATTCATGCACGACGAACGGTTACCCATGTCTAAACAAGAGCTACCTTGCTCAAGAAAACTTTTACAGTTGATATAACATGAATTACGAATCATATGTCTAAACAAGAGCTACCACATTCCAAGGCCCTCGTCATTGCTTTGCTTAAACAATATGAAAGAAGAAACATGTATCATGGGTTGCTCAGGCTTAGCTTCTCTGAAAGATATTAAAAAGGTACTCCAAATTTTGATATTATGCACTGTTCATATTCTCTCGTAAAGGTATTTTTTTTCACTGAAATTAAGCTAAGATATTTAGAGTGCCCAAAATAGTTTAGCTGAAAAAGTAGGAATCAGCTTAATTTGAACAAATTACTAGAGTTAAGGCAGCTAAGTGACTCCCTCCTAAGAAAATTAACAGCAGGAAAGCCTTTACCTCAATCAGCTTTAGTTCCACCTCTACTGATGCTTTTTTTGTGTTCTCCCATGCACCAATGGAAGACAACTTTTTATAAGCCCTGAAGAATTATAATACTGAGGTAAATACGACTAAATACCAAACCATCAAAGAGGAAAACATCAAGTAAAAAAGAACTTTATATTGATTGAGGCAGAAGGCAAACAAATTTAGACATAAGAGTCTCAATTTCGATTCATTGATGCGCACAAAATTATGAATTGGCTAGAAAGTGAATTAGGATGCAACTGCGGTCATGCCAGGTTCATTTTTGTTCAGGACGAAAAGTCCAAATCATCAGCCCAAATGTGGAACCAACTATGATTCAAGAGTAACCCGTACTAATCTGTGTCTGTGTCTTTTTTTTGTTTTTTAACCTGGGGACAACTTCAAAGTTGGAAATTCATTCGCTATGTATTGGTAAAAAGAGAACAGATTGTAGGAAAAGAAATGTATGGGAAACTTTATTTAAAATTGCTGCTTTTGTATCTCTTGTGCTTTCAATTCCTTATATCTATTGCCTAAATTCTTAGCAGTTGCACAATACAGCATAGTTTTCATCACTTAATTACCTGGTAACAATTACACAGAAAAAATAGCAACAAGTAAAAACAACGAGATGAAGAGAAAACTGAAAAGTGAGGAAGGCCAAAGGAAACATACTTGTTATCTGCTTTAGCTTTTTCACTTTCTTCCCAGGCTTTTATCAAAGCCAATCTTTTCTCCAATTCTACTCGTGCCAGAGCAGCATCTAGTTGTTGATAACAAGTATTCACAAAAAAATAATAATAAATAAATAAAAAAGCCTAGCAAAATCAAGAACCAAGAACAACTAAAACTGGAAAGGGGGGGGGGGATTGTCACCCCGCAGTTTACCTCTGTCCTTGGGATCCACCTTGTTCTTTTCATCTTCACGGTGTTCTGCACGCTCTGTCATAATCAACTCAAGGAATATAAAATTCGGGAATATCCCAAGTAATCAAAATAACAAATAAGCTATAAATACATAGAGAGGGAGGGAATACTTTCTGCAATAAAAACCGGTTTCTCGATTGGAACAAGGGCCTTCTCAGATGAGTCATGCTTTGGGGGTTTTTCTTCAGGGGAGGATTCTTTAGAAGCTGCTGAGGCCGGGGCCAAAGCCTGAGGGGAGGATTCTTTAGAAGCTGCTGGGGACAAAGCCAGAGGAGCTGATGTCTCCTGTTCTGGCTCAACATGCTCAGCTTGTTTTTCTCCCATGTTTCAATCCTTGTTGCACTAGTTAGTAGCAAAACAAGTACTAGAATTCTAAGTTTCAGAGGGTATTATAGTGGCAAAGATTTCTTCAGAAAAACTCAGACTAAAGTGAAAGAAAGAGATGAGGCAGAAAGGTGGTAGGTAAATATAGTTAGAAGACGACGAAAAAGGTTGATTCATATCCTAAGACAGCTTGATTAGTTTAGGATGCTAGTCATTAAAGTTTGTGATTTCTTTCCAATTCTCTGGTTTGTGCCAAATGCTACCGATTCTTTTCTAGTATTTTCTAAGCGAGTGCTAGTATTAGTTTAAGTATAGTTTCTTGCTGTGACCACCCCAGAAAGCAAATGAAATCGGGTGTCTTGGATTTGGGAAGGTAATCCTTTGTGTGATTTCCACTTTTTCCAAAGATGCAGCGGAATTCCTACTTTTTCATTCTGTTTCTTGTTCCTATCATCTCTTCTTTTTTTTTTTTTTTCTTTTTTGGTATATAACGTACCTTTGCAACTATTTACAATGTTCTTGCACGTTAAACTTGGCGAATACTGGGGAGTTTTCTTCAGGTAGGTAGACTTTTGTGGGTCCAGGCGTTTTAATTAACAGCTTAAATCAATTAAACATTTTGTTAAGTATCATAACCGTAGCTGAGTATCATGCTAATATTAACTTTGATAAAGATTGCTTCTTTTTCGTAGACTCTGAGAAATAGATTGTCAGTTACATTTTGGGTCAAGCATGCATGGAAATAAAAAAGGGCAGGGAAGATGAGGATTT
Source organism: Coffea arabica (assembly GCF_036785885.1). NCBI lineage: Eukaryota > Viridiplantae > Streptophyta > Magnoliopsida > Gentianales > Rubiaceae > Coffea > Coffea arabica. The sequence goes on along the minus strand of NC_092325.1, from coordinate 44,164,341 downwards.
TTTTTCTTTTTTTTTTTGGTCTGTGGATGGGGATTTTTTTTTTTTTTTTTTTGGAGATAAATTCTTAAAAATTGATGTCTTTCAAAGAAATGATGAATACGAAAACTGCCCCAGCAATTTTTTTGCTTGTACAGTAATGAGATGTGAAGCTAAAAGAAGCATCTTTGCAAAGGAGGAGATCATTCTTAAGTTATTTGGAATAACACTATACTAATTTTTTGTGATATAATGTATATAAAATAAAAGGGTGATTGAAAATATAAAATATTAATTCAAAAATATTTTTATTGCAAATGATAAGCACGATACATATACATACATGTGTCAATAGATAAAGGCATACTATCATTTTGATTTATTATTGTCTATATATGATACCATCCTGCAATGACTTCATTCTGAATCTATTGCTCCGAACTGTTTCTTAATTAAATTCGTAAGTTTTACGTAATCCCACATTATTAACTATGATTGAGATGAGAAGACTTTTACAATTATGAAGATGATTGCGGATTCTGGTTGAACCCAAAATATGAATTCATTTTCTCTTTGGTCCTGTAGTACTACTGTTCATGCATGCCAGCAATGATACGTTCCTTGTTCTTTTTCCTACCACTTCTTCTTTTCTTTTCTTTTCTTTTTTTTCCAAAAATCTTTTCCTGTTTTCCTATTCCTTTCTTTTTGGAGTGACCAGTTGTTCTCAAGGACCAGGATGCTTGCAAGTCCTGTTACTTATAAGACCCTCATCCAGTTAGTTCTAGAACAGTTAGAGCAAAAACATGCAAGAATGTTTAACTCGAAAATTTACAACTTTCCAAGATTTTCAGCAAGCGAAACCGCCCCCTCCTTGGAAATGAATGCGTTGCTATAGTGGCTACAAAAAAAAAACATATACTTAATTACCTTATGTGACTCATTTTAATTCAATGAGAAAATATGTTATCTCTAACTTTACTAGACTTGCACAAACAACTGAGAATTATAGGTAAATAGTAATGCACACGAATCAATTTCTTAGTGCAAGATGAACGTTTAATTCAGATACATATTTATTCTTTGACAAATAACAGTGATCTGGTAATTCGCTTATTCGTTATCTCTCTGGGCTGGTGGCCACCACTAAGCCATTTAAGACTTGGTGGGAAACCCTGCTTCCCACCAATTGCCACATTAAATGGTTTTTTAAAAAATCCAGAAATCGCGCATCCGTCTGGTCCGCTGGTGATTCAGTCCCCGTCGATTCCTCTAGACCCAGTTGGATCTCCCCCTTAGATTAGGATATTGTAGTCTATTATAGATAAATTGACGATAAACAAAAAAAAAAATTATCTCTCTTAAACAAGAAACTTGCTGTTTCATTGGAAAATTGGAGCTGGAAAACACTTTTAAGCCTAGTTATAAGTTGCCGTGGATAATTATTCAGCCACAAGGCCCACAACACCACTAAGTTCTTCGCAACGTGGAAGCTTGCAACTCTTCATGCATGGATTCATTCTTAAAAAAAATACAGAATATTTTCCTTGTATATATAGAAATACCAATTTGCGACAAATGAAACTAAAATGAAGAAAAAAATCTCAGCAATCAATCCAAGAGTTCGTTGGCTGTAAACTTGTAAGGATTATATGGCAGGTAAGTAGGTAAGTGGTTCTATTCCAAATCCCAACTATGAAATCCTGTTTGGAGGAATGAAGGCGTGCAAAAAGAAGCACATGGTTGCACGTGAAGATTTCCCCATAAACCACCGCTTTTTATCCAAGCCATGTTACTCTTGGATGGTTTGCTCTTAATCTTGAGGCTTTTTATATTTGACCATACCGTGAAAGACGCCCCTTCTTTATTAATTCCTCCTTTCTTTGTGTCGCGTACTAATTTTTTCTTCTTCGGACTAATTGTCCTTTGACTTTTTTCCTAATCCCTTAGCCGTCCGATGTCTGAACTTTGGGTGGTAGCAGGGCCTGTTTCCATTGGTTTTGGATCAAATTTGTGCGCTGGTAGATCTAATTAATCTTAGTTAGAAAGCATCGCTTAATTAATTAGTCCAACCGACCAAATCAAGAAATCACTGTCACAAGGTAGACTCTCTTCTCATGCTATCACGACTTCTTGCCTTTCTTCTTCTTCTTCTTTTTTTTTTAACATATTATTTTTTTTCCAGCCTTCTAATTTAACGTACATGGGACTCCATCAATCAATGTTGCAGTGGGAACATCGTAGCTTGGTTGAATCATGCTTCTGTTTTATCATCATTTGTTCACCTGATATATATAAAAGAATCTGTCTATCAAGTGCTTAATCGGCATTCGTTAGGAAAGAATTCGTGTGTTAGATTTTGGAAAAGTAAAATTAATTTTTTTAATTAAAAAAAATCATACAAACATGAGGTAAATAAATCGTAAAAAGAATTTTATGAAGATCAGGTATAGATCTCGACTTTTAGTTTTGGAAACAGATTAAAAGCTAATCCGGCCATCCAAGGAAAAACGAGGAGATTTTTTTATCCTGTCCAAAAAAAGGGGAGAATGCACATTTGCTTGAAAGAGTTCCCAAATAACAATTTTACGTCTTTGAGCGCGCATAGAACCTTTAATTCCAAGTGGTTTTGATTGTTCCCAAATGGGCTAATCGATGAACGTTTACAAGCGAGTTTGTACTTTGTATCAGATAGTAGTACGTGATTTCTCAGGAAAGGAACAAGAAAATGATACCGTTACGTGAGCTTAATTAGTGACAAATTTCTCTGGGACTGTTGTTCCTGACCAACGTTATTCGTCATCAACCATCTCTTCCTTGGAATTCTGATCTAACAAACCTAGCTTCTTACGAAGAAGAGGAATTAATTTGCTAAATTGTGGTGCTTTCTTGACTTCGTAAACCGCTACAATGACCGACGACAACGTGCCGGCTGGGGCTGTGTTTTCTCCATGATTTACAAGTTAAAGCCGTGATTGTTGGTGCATATTATAGAATGATAATTTGTTGGCAAAAGACTCTTCTATTACATATTTTCTATTACAATGCATGGATTGGTTGATATAAGTTTTGCAATATTCTGTGTATCTTTTCACTAGATTAATATACACCAATATTTGGTGTAAGTCTTGACTTACACTAATCAAATAAAAAAAAAATTAACCAACTATTACAAGAGGAGGAAAATTTGGAAATGCTTCACTAACGTGATTTGTAGTTCCTATGCAAGTAGGCATGTCAATGCCTCTAGATTTAACCCAGATCCAATATATATATTTAGGTAGGGTTTGGATTTAATTTCTCAAATTCAAACCCTACCTAGACCCAGACCCAGATTTAGACCCACGAGGGTTTGGGTAAGGTCTGATTTTCTAGAATCCATAACCAAATTCAGACTCATACTCGACCTTATCCAAACCCATATATATTTTATTAAATAATATATATACGTAAATTTATAAAATAATCTAATATTTTATGGTTATTGGATTGAATACAGTAAGATTTTATGGCATCAAAATTTGCATTTAGTATTGGTGGTTGGGTGATTGATAAGACTCGCGCCAAATTGCTTCTAAATATGGTTGAAATATTAGTGGCTACTAATGATTGGATAGAATCAAAGAAAAAATGAGTAAGTGTTTATAAATCTTCTTATTCTATTATTTATTTGTTATCGGTTCTTCGTCAAATGACTTTTATCTCATTCACTATTTTAGTATTGGATTACAAGACATCTACTAACATCGAGATTTAAATAAGAAAAAGAGGCACAAAATTACATTTTTTTTAATAAGACTAAATATTTATATACATTATGGTTGTTTTCTTTTTAAAAGTTAATCCTAGTTGTCATTATAATTGGTATAAACTTTTTCAAGAAAAGGAGAAAAGGTAAAGACAAACAAATGAAATATTGGATGTGGATGCCGTTAAATCTTTGAAAATATATAGAAGTAGTCAATAATAATTCTTTCTTTGAGTTCACACTATTGCATTCAACTTTTTAAGTGTTAGTTTTATTAATTGAAAACAAAAATTGGATGGTATTTATTTTATTTATGAACTCTATATATTTTAAATACATTTTTACTTTAGTATGTTTAGAAAATACCCATGGATGTTCATTGGATACCCAGATCCATAAGGATGAGTATAGACTTACTTTTTCAAACTCAAAAGGATCTGAATCTGGATCTAGATCTAACTGAATTAAATGAATCTAGATCTAAATTAAAGGGATTCAATCCAGATCCTATCCATTGGCATGCCTACGTGCAACTCCAAGTTGTGTTAGTTAATCCAATAGCAATGGAGAAGATTGGACCATATATGAATAGTAAGCTAGGCTAAGAAATACTATATAAGTAAATCGATCTTGTGGCGTGGATCTCTGTTCTTATTATTATCATTGTTTCTTTTTGATAAGTTTCTATTTTTGTAGGGGATAATATATATGCTTTCTATGGTTTCCCCCCTTCTTTTTATTTTTAACTCAAAAATCAAAATAAGAAAAAAAAAAAAAAAAAAAAACCTGAACATACACGGGTAGAATGCAGCTTGTGTAGATGCGGATCATGGGGGTCACAAGTGTTCTGCTCGGTTCGACCGATTCCTATAAATTTTATAAGTTTTAGTATAAATTCATGTAATTTGGAGTAAACGTGAATTTGTTAATTTATATATAAACAATCAAACTAGCAATTACCACATTAAAACTGTACAAATATAGTAGTACGAATAAATTTGATTCAGACAAAATTCAACCCGACGCACCGAACAACACACTTGTACTGCTCCACACTCTAACACTTGTGACCTCCATGTCGGTGCAGAAACAGTGAAGGGCCAAAACTTTAACGGAAACCGAGTCTCACTTGTACTGCAACTCCACTCGCTTCGTAGTTCGTACAGACAAAAGGTGGATTCATTCATGTCGTCGTTTGTTTGAGGCAAAACGGGGTCCTCCAGCGCCCATAGATACACTTCACAGAACCCCCTATAAATTCAAAACCTTCTCTTTCACTTCAGCCATGCCCGCCACCCCAACTCCATCCATACGTTGCATAAACCCCAACATTATTTTGAGAGGAAAGATATAGAGGGCTAGAAGCTGTTCGAAGTTTGCATGCATGATGGACGTGTACATTTCTGAAGAGTACGTGGTTCGAAGAAGAATTGAGAAAAAAACAGCAACCAAAGCTTGTAAAATGCCTTCCAATGACGGGGCATCCGAAGCAATAGCTAGCAAGAGGCTTGGGGAGAAGGAGAAAACATTTCGTTCACAGCCTTGTAATCATCTCGACAATATTAATGATGCTATCTCTTCGATTTCTACTGCCAACTCTTCTGAATATGGCAAAAATGTTGTTTTCACCTACCTCTCTGCTTAGCCAATTAATTTCGTATGTACGTAGCCTACATATAGTGACTCGTTTGTGGTACATTGATCCAGATTTTAAACATTAGTTCATTGTTAATCTCTGCTTTTGACAAAAATGAAAAATGTGGCGTTTGATTGATCTTGATGGCGACTTTTTTCATTGTTTACGAAGCATTTCCTTTACACCTTGATTATTTTTTTATGGCTTCTAGCCCCAGTGTCTATATATATATATAGTATGACATATTCCCGTTGGACATGACTTCTGACATGCATTCGTTTAAAGAAGTCATATACAGTAATTGGTTCCAGAAGCCGTGTTCATGCTCTTCTCCGATTGATTAACAAACAACATAAACACCAAATTATTATTAACTAAGATAATGAATGAATTCCTATTTTCTTTTCTTTTTTTTTTTTGAAAAAAAGGGGCTTTTGATGACAAAACAAGTCACTTTAGTGGTACTTGTAGTCAAAATGTTCAGGTTTTTGTGGTATTCATTCTGGGAAGTTAGTTTATTCTTTTTTCTTTCAATCTCTTTGTCATTTTTTGTTTAATTGTTAAAACGAGTTCGCTTAGAATAATACGATTACATCATCGCCTTTCATCCAAGTTACAGAAAACATAGAGCTACGGACCTATGGGCTGGAATAAACAATGTACAGTACCCTTTCAACAAGCCACCATCACCAACCCAAAAGCTTTGCTGAGCGCTACTCCAACTTTTATGCCTACAATCAAATGTTTTCCAAACATCGTTAATATCCGTTTGAGTTAAATTTACCGCTTGTATATGACTTAAGTTCTACCTACAATTTTGTCTCAATTACATATATTGAAGAGCTTTATTCTAGAATTTATTAAAGTATTTGAGAATTTTAAGTATCTAGTCTAACCCGTGCACATCAAAAATTTGTCACTACTTGGCAACCTTTGTTGAGTCTGAAATGGAAGTCTTTTTTGCATATAAAGCCGCTTTTTTTTGGGGGGGGGGGGGGGGTTTCTATGGAGGGCCAAAGGCCCTGTCTATTACACTGAAACTAATCTAGGGGTAGAGAAACACTCCCCCCCCCCCCCCCCCCCCACTCCTTGCTTCTGGGACCGATAGCAGGTCCAACTAAGTTCTTCAAAGACAACCTCTTTGCAAAAATGTGTGCAGAAGAATTTCGTTGCCTCCAAGTGTGGATAACTTTCCATTGCATACAAAGCTACTCGATTTCATGATTTTGACTTGAACAGATAGGCTTGATTGCATATAAATCTATTTTGCTTAATGTCAAAAAAAAAAAAAAAGGAAGCCCAGAGACAGATTTCTAAACCAACTACTCCGACAATAGTTGATCGCCAAGAATTCAATTCCTTGACTTGCATTTTTATACTAAATTTTCTAAAAATTTCATCAACTAGTGCATATGCATCTTTTGAAGTTTGAAACCCCTTGAGTACAAAAGGTGGACCCCCTTGTACTGCAACTCCACTCGCTTCGTAGTTCGCACAGACAAAAGGTGGCTTCATTCATGTCGTTTATTTGAGGCAAAACGTGGTCTTCCAGCGCCCATAGATACACTTCACAGAACCCCTATAAATTCAAAACCTTCTTTTCAGCCATGCCGGTACCCCAACTCCATCCATACGTTGCATAAACCCCAACATTTCCATTGCATTAACACTTTCTTGCCCCACTATTTTGAGAGGAAAGATCTCAAGGGCTAGAAGCTGTTCGAACTTTGCATGCATGATGGACGTGTACATTTCTGAAGAGTACGTGGTTCAAAGAAGAATTGAGAAAAAAACAGCAACCAAAGCTCGTTAAAGGCCTTCGAATGACGGGACATCCGAAGCAACAGCTAGCAAGAGGCTTGGGGAGAAGGAGAAAAAATTTCGTTCACTGCCTTGTAATCATCTCAACAATAATGATGATATCTCTTCGATTTCTACTGCCAACTCTTCTGAATATGGCAATAATGTTGTTTTCACCTACCTTTCTGCTTAGCCAATTAATTTCTTATGTAGCCTACATATAGTGATTCGTTTGTGGTACATTAATCCAGATTTTAACCATTAGTTAATTGTTAACCTCAACGTTTGACAAAAATGAAAAATGTGTTGTTTGATTGATCTTGATGGCAACTTTTTTCATTGTTTACGAAGCATTTCCTTTACAACTTGATTAGTATTTTATGGCTTCTAGCCCTAGTGTCTATATTATATATGGGATAATTTCAAAAACCTCTCTTAAGGTTTCTGACAATTTTACTCAGCTCCCCCGAATTTTAGAAAATTACATTGATCTTCCTTGCTTTTACTATTTAAGTAACACTATAGACCTATTAGGCTAGAATTATACTTAAGTATCCTAAAATACCCTTATGCAATATCATAACATCAAAAGAAAGTCAAAAAAAGGTTTAGTGATCAATTTGACAAAAAAAAAAAAGTAACAAACACTTTTATCAAAATTTGTTATGCTTCCACGATAATTATAAACCCAAACCTCATCAACTGTTTAAGCAAATTCCAATTTAATTCCCAAATTCTATCAATTTTGGTACCACTAAAATCCCAAATTTTACCAAAATTGCACTCTAACTTAATCTCCAAATTCTATCAATTTTGACATCATCAAAATCCCAAACTCTACCTGAATCACTCTATAAATAGACCATAACCACCACCACCAACTAAAATACCCTCAAAAACTTCCCGCCTCAAATTAACACTACATTTTTTCTATTGGCTAATCTTACACCTCAAATTATGAACCCAATACCTATTGCATATCACCTTTTTTGAACAGAAGATCTTGCCAACTACTATTGATGTCTATGTCAAGAGCAATCCCATATTCCAATGGCGTTAGGAACAGAGAAACTGATCTTTGTGACAAACCACCACCAATACTTGTAAATCCAACAAAAATGAAACTAAATGAAGATATTAGATTCTAGTGCGTAATAGACATAATAGCATAACCTAGAGTCATTCCTTTTTCTCTTCCAACCATAGCCCATTAATTTCATTTTTTTTCCTCTCTATCACAACCATCTTCATCATTTCCATCTAATTTGATCATAAAATTTTCATTCGCTCCTTCAATTTGTAATTTTGAAAATGTTGATTCTTTAATATATGCAAATTATAATATGAAAAGAAATAAACAAGAGAGCTGATAGTTAAGTACCACGAAAAGAGAGAAATAGACAAGAAATAAACACATTGGGTATGTTTGCAAGGTGGTGTAGTTGATGGGTGGAAGAAACTGTGGGGTTGTAGGTAAGAAGGAAAAAATCGTAAGAAATAGAAAAAAAAAAGGATAGAAAGAGAAAAGAAACTACTGTTAATTAAAGTAGGGTTAGAAATGATGACAAGTTGTTGCAAGTTTTTATATTTTCTTTTACTTTTGACTTGGTTTTTATATCCCACATATGTGATGAATTATCCATTAAGTAGAGGGTATTGTAGTCATTTTGTTGATTTGAGGGAGGTTTGTGTAATTTTCTAAAATTGGGGGGAGCAAAGTGAAATTGTTAGAAATCTGAAAGGGGGCTTCTGAAATTATCCCTATATATAGAGTACGACATTTTCCCGTTGGACTTGATTTCTGACATGCATTCGTTTAAAGTCATATACAGAAATTAGTTCCAGAAGCCGTGTTCATGCTCTTCTCCGATTGATTAATCAACAACATAAACACCAAATTATTATTAACTAAGATAATGAATGAATTTTTATTTTCTTTTTTCTTTTATTTAAAAAGGGGCTTTTGACGACAAAACAAGTCACTTAAGTGGTACTTGTACTCAAAATGTTCAGGTTTTTGTGGCATTCATTCTGGGAAGTTAGTTGCGCTCTCTGTTTTTTTTTTTTTTCGTTTTCAATTTCTTTTTCATTTTTTGTTGAATTGTTAAAACGAGTTCGTCTAGAAATTTAATATAATACGATCACGTCATCGCCTTTCATCCAAGTTGCAGAAAACATTGAGCTACGGACGGATGGGCTGGAATAAGTATCCCTTCAACAATCCATCATCACCAACCCAAGAGCTTTTCTGAGTGCCTTTTTTTTTTTTTTCCAAGAAACGGTAGGAATTGTATCAAATGATTCAAAGCTATACACTCCCTGAGCAAAGACTCCAAAATGCTATACAAAAGTGTTAGAGCATCGAGGATTGTTTCATTCCTCACCACTATATATGCCCAATGTATATCTGCTAACCTTTTTAACCAAACTATCACCACCCTTATTTGAGCAAAATGAGCATTTTTGAAACAAAGAGTTCAAGTTGTTGATGTCATCAGTCATGGTACCCAATCTGAAGTCTTTAGTTTTCCTAGATTTCAACGGCACCATGAGGTGCTTCAGACGGATTTGCACACAGACTTCTAAGTCTAACCATTGCCTTCCACTTGCCTTGATTAAGGCTAATCTTACTGCTTCAGCTAAGTCCAATGCTTGTATACCTGCACTTCTGTCCCTCAAAGCCCCACGACACCTGAGTGCTGACTCCGACTTTTAAATAATCAAGATACTGTACGCCATGCCTACAATCAAATCTTTTCCAAACATTGTTAATATCCGTTTGAGTTAAATTTACAGCCTGTATATGACTTAAGTTCTACCTACAATTTAGTATAAATTACAAAGATTGAAGAGCTTTATTCAAGAATTTGTTAAAGTATTTGAGAATTTCAATTATCTAGTCTTACTTGTGCGGATCAAAAACTTGTCACTACTTGGCAACTTTGTTGAGTCTGAAATGAAAGTCTTTTTGCATATAAAGCTGCTTTTTTTTTTTTTTTTTTTTTGGATTCTATGGAGGGCCAAAGGCCATGTCTCAAAGACTAACGCTTTGCTAAAAAGTCTGCAGAAGAATTTCCTTGCCTCCAAGTGTGGATAACTTTCCATTGCATATAAAGCTACTCGATTTCATGATTTTGACTTGAAAAGATAGGCTTGATTGCACATGAAGCTATTTGCTCAATGTCTTTTTAGGATAATTTTTAAGAAATAAAAAAATAGGGAAACCCAAAAACACATTTCTGAATATCCCAACAGCACCAGAGGCAGGTCATTTGGGCCTAAATCTCAATTTTAAAGAATTAGTGGCGTTCTTTTAAGAATCGATATATGTAACTCATTCTTGATTCTTGAAGAAGCTAAAAATCAAAATGTTTCTGTAAGCCCATTAATCCAACTTTATTCTGGAGGCATTTTGGGGCCTATAGTGCAAGAGTACTCAAGATTACTTTTTGAATTTAAATAGGGGACTATAAGAAAAATTTGCTATTTCTACCAAAAAGAAAAGGAGAAAAAATTGAAAAATTTGCTAGTAGAATATTAAACTAGGGGCTTTGCTGACAGCCAACAATTCTCACACGGGTAATCTCCTTGTTTCAGAAATTCATACAATTTGGAAAGTGAGTTTTCTCAGGATACAATACAGAAAGTTGAAACCAATTAAAAAACCAAACAAGTAAATCGAATTTTGTCCAACTTATAAAAATTGCAAATCCAAGTTTATCTAATGTAGTTGGTTTGACAATTTTAAAGTTAAAATTCAGCCGAAGACCTGAAAGATAATTTTATTATGTCAAAAACCAATCATTTACAGCTTTGAAGGAGTTGGAAGAACAGAACTAGCTTAGAGAAGAAACTCAATCTTCGTCTCCAATTAATAATTGGAATTGGTAAACTCGACTTAATTGTCTCCACAAACCAAACTCAAAATCCTCATAAGCTATGGTGCAACGCAATCTAATCCTGGTCAATTTGCTATTTTTCTATGTAAACATGGTACTACTTCCAAATCCGATTTGATGAAGTTGCATGAAGAGTTTATGCTTGAAATCAATTTTATGGAGTTGGTGAAGATTGATGCTTGATCAAACACACAATCATTAGTTTGGGGTTAGATTTTTTACTAGGATTTTGGCTAAAGAATGCTCAATGGTCATTTGTTGAGAGTGTTTATATTTTTGCAAGAATGTAGTTACATTGAGGAAGTATATAAATATAATGGCGCAATAAATATGAATATGTGCATTTACATGATAAGTTAGATGTAATTTAGATGTTAGAAAAATTCTTTGATTTAGGGTGCATTTGATAAAACTGAAATCTGAACTTTGAAATCTGAAGTCTGAATCCGTTAAATTGTTGAATTGTTAAGTACTAAATTTGATACATTTAGTGTATATCACATTCAGTGATAAGTGAATAGCTTATCACTTACTTTTGGAGGCAAGTTTTGCCTAGAAAATTCAGTGTCACTTGATTAATTCAGATGTTCTATTTTGGTTATCAAACGCGTTTGAATATATTAAAATCTAAATATATTAAATTTAAGTGCTGAATTACTTTATCAAATAGGGCCTTAGTAAATTTTTTAGTTGCTATTTTAAAATAAACTAATCATATACAGAGAAGAATTGATTTGTCAAAGAAATCAATATATGTTTAGTCACTATTCAAAGCTACATTAATGTTGCAGTAAAATAACTAACCATGCATTGAAATTTGAGTGATACCAATTATTTACTAGTGATTTGCTTTCAGATACTTTCATAAAAAGAAATTACAAAGATTAAAAAAAAATCCAATGATAGACAAGTTAGGGGGGCAAATTAATATAATTGCAGTTAAAAATCTAATACATCTATGGAGTTGACCTATCCGTCCGGCCCCCTCATGTCTGCCTCTCATCTTTTGGTTTGCCATACTCTTCACGGCTGAAATAAATTTATTCTTCTAAGGCTCTCATGTAGAATGTTATTTGTTCGAAGTAAATAGTTGGTTTTATTTTTTGGCTTTCGTAGAGTTTGCGTGCTCATCTGTCATCCATGAGTCGCCTTCCTAACTTGAATTTATCTTACGTCTGCTAACTTTTACTATAGCATTTCTATCATTGTTCCAAGAAGTTAGGAATTAAAAAAAAAAAATGAAAGGATCACTTGCGTCATTTTTTTTTAAATTTCATATGTATATAACCTTAACATAACTTTTGTAATTCAGTCGAACTCAAATTTGGAACTATAACCCCATCAAATCTAATATTGAAAAGTCAGACGTCTCGACTTTTATTGTTGATGCTAGTAGAAAACACAGCAGCAATCTGTTAAGGAGTAAGATTGTTGGAGGTTGTCATTCACCAAAACCAAGAGGAAGTAATGCATGGAAATAAGAGGAGAGGATGGCCTCTGATCTGATCACCGCTGGGGATGCGGAAGAGATTTCATTTGTTGAGTAAGCGACTTCACAAGGGCCATATTCTTGTTTCTTCATCTTCTTCTTCCTTTTTTTTTTTTCTTAGTCTCGCTTTAGTTTCTTTTCCTTTTCCTATTCCTTGACGCCATGAGATTTTTCCAGAAACCCAACAGGAGTATAAACAATAATATGTTTGTTGATGTTGATGTAATTGCAAAGAGATGGTATTGTACTTGTTAAATGAACTTAAAATCTCAAGGGAGTTTTATGTAATTTTGGAAATCACGGAGGAGGTATTTGTTATTATTATGATAAGCCGCGGAGAGGTCAGTGTAATTAAGATTGTTGGCGGTTGTCTCAAAGGAACTATCTAAACGTATAATTCATTAATTCTGCGAAGTCACCAAAGTACGATGTGCCACTACTAACAAGCCCACGATGTGCTGTATTGGGTCATTCATCCCAAAAGTCAAAAGTATTGTCACGCTGTCCCTCCAAGAAAATGTTAAAAAAAAAAAAAAAAAAAGGAGTCCAAATTCTATATATATATTTTTGTCAAATGTCAACAAGTCCAAATTCTATATTGGTTGATTTGGTATTTGCCATATATGTAATACACGGTACTTATTCCAAATCCAATTTTCTTTAGAAGAAACTGCCATATATTATTTTAGATACTTTCAATTCCTTTTTTCATTCTACTGACTTTCAAATGTACTGTGTTTGAATTGATGAATTATCCCAAATAATATTTTACTTGCATCATAAATATATTTTTTAATCTATTTTTTTTTAAATTATTTTTTTATCTTACATACATCACAAAAAAATATTACAATAATCCTTTCAAATATTACTTTATCCAAACACACTATAGTTAGTGTAATTCTGGGTTCAATTTGTCGAGCGGAAACCAATTTTGATTTGGATTTTTTTTTCCATAGATTAGAAACACTCAGGAGTCATCGCCAAATTAGAGCCAAAGCCCAACCTAACGGAACCCACAAACCAACACCATCCAGTTTTGATTTGGATTTGGTTATTCGACTCTTGCTTCCCTATATATAGAGATCCAATGATGCGGCCGGTTCAAGTCAATTTCACAAATCTAAAACGAGTGTCCGACAAAGTTATTCAACTGCGAGCCCAACCTGACTCCTGCACCTGAAACCTAATAGGTCTCACGGCCGCACCTGACTCCTTAAATTTTCCGAACACAAACCTTTTGACTCTTGAACAATTTTGTTAGATCTGTTATTGAGTCTTCAACACATCTGTTATTATTAATTTTTTTTTTTTTTGGTTTTGTTTCAGCGGGCGTATATTATAGAATAAATCATGGGAGATTGGTCGCAGCTTTTACCTGATCTGTTGGCTGTGATAAGCAGGCATCTAAGTCTGATAGAAGATTTTGTAGCCTTCCGTGGCGTTTGCACCTCGTGGCGTATGGCTGCACCGAAGCAAAATTTTGTTAACTTATGGCCTACCGTTCCTCTGCTCATGCTAGCAGAGAAAAAAGACAGCGACGATAGGGAATTTTACAGTCTATCCAGGGGTAAGGTTTGGAATAAATTGTCACTCCCCGAAACCAAGAACAAAAAATGCATGGAGTCACGAGGATGGCTGATCACCGTCGGGAGTGGAGGAGAGATGAATATGTTGCACCCTCTGTCGGGTGTTCAAATTGAGCTCCCTCATCAATCCACCTTCCCTATGTATGATAATCTGAATATACCTAGCTGTTTCGTTTACGTGAAAAGAGCAGCTTTGTCGGTACCACCTTCGGCTTCGGACGGGTTCTCCGGCTTTGTTCTCATGGTGGTCTGTCACGGAGGTGGTGCTCTGGGGTTTTGGAGACCGGGGGACAAGTGCTGGACAAGAGTAGAGATGCAGCGTCCCTGGGGAGCCTTCTCCGATGTCAACTATTACAATGGGAAATTCTATGCTATTACTTATAGTGGCCGTATCATTGTATGTGATGTTTCTGGGCCTGGTTCTATGGAGGCACAGCTCCTTTTTAGCATAGATATAGAATTACTTCTCTATAGAGTCTCCTATCTAGTGGAATTGGCTGGTGAGTTGCTGATAGTTGCGCGGGACGGTGCTTTTGTAGATGAAGATCTGAATTATGGGGCTTCCAATTTTCGAGTCTTCCGACTGGATCTAATCAATTGCCGCTGGAAAGAAGTTACCAGTTTGGGGAACAGTTCCATCTTCGTTGGGTATAATGCAGCTTTTTCGGTTGAATCCGCTGGCTTTCCTGGTATAATCAAGCCTAACTGTATTTATTTCACCGACGATTGCATAGACAGTTACTATGATGTTGAACCAGGAGGTGGCAAGGATATGGGCATCTACGATGTTGAAGACGGCAAAATTGAACGCTTTGATGATATTCGGTCTTTCAGTTTGATGGGCCCACCTGTTTGGGTTGCTCCCTCTTCCTGAAGTACTCGATCGCATGCTGGTTTAATTGCATATTAATAACTAATCACTATTATGTAGTTAGGAATAAGTCATTCGCACTAAATGATCGTATTATTGTAGTTTGGCAATTGTCATAAATCGTCTGATCAATTTGGTTTTTCTAAATTTATATGAAAATGGCGTTCATGTTTTTGCTTTGCTAGATATTAGTTTGGTCCTGTGTTGGGACAGAGTGGTAGTTCACTTGCAAGCATGATTTGTTTAAAGATTTTTCCGGTCTTCTTGGGTTTTGAGTCCTAAAAGGGACTCTTATCCTAGAGTTTCGTTTGTAGTTATCGCAGGTTTGTCCCCATTTTTCTCAATGACTCACTAATCAGACGCTCGTCTATTGATTATGAATGGGTTTCCCATAGCATTTCTACGCTCATAGAGATGGCTCAGATCACAGCGACAATTTAATTAGTGCCAGGGACATCAAGAAGGCTTAGACGTTCAGTTTGTATTATATTGCCATATCGAATTTCTATTTAAGACCGCTTCAACATATTTAAAGACAGCCTAAATTGCACTTGTGGGGTTTATTTAGATACTGTTCCGTAAGCTAGTCCAGATATATATCTGGATATGAGAAATCAGTCAACAAGGACCGGGAAATCAGTTGGAACAAAGATTCTGGATGGAAGAATAAATTTTTAACCTGTAATGCATGCATGTTACCCGGAGGTTCATCCTTTCTGCATAATTATTTGAAGGATCAAGCATAACTTGGGAAAAAAAAAAGAGCTAAATCTTGGATTCTTATTGATGCTGCCCTTCTTGGTAAATTATTATCCACAAAGGTAGCTTATAGAAACATTCACTGTTTAATGAGTCGTTGTGGAACTTCTGCTTTGTGAATTGTGAGCCATCTGTTTTACAACGGGTGTAGATCATTCATTGTGTAAAGACAACATATAAAGTCAGTAAAAAGGAAAGGGTGCTTATATACCCTGAAAGCAATCTCGATTCTTTAGAGCTAGAGGACTTACTCACATCACCCTTTTTTTCTGTGACCATTTGTTTTTCTCAACTTGGCTGTCCCTTTTAACGGAATCTGAGTGTTAAGTGGTCGATATACACACAAGACTTGGAAAAGAATGATCGGGAAATGGTCGAAGTTCTAATCAAGTCTATAGGAAGGAAAAAGGGGAGGTCATCAAGTGTAGCTCGGGAGGATCAGCTGTTTAGAGCAGGACGAGCTTGGTGAAACAATTTTGAAGCCAAAATCTTAACTTTTTGAGATTTACCATGTCAGAATCTTGTTGCCAAGTGGCTGTTCCTAGCTTTTGAGTTATGGTTGGAGGAGATGCTAGATCCATCCAAGTACATGCAAAAGCTTCAGTGTTAATACATTCTGTATAGGTCAATATTAGATCGAGACTAGTTTTTTGGCTCACACTGTGCGTAAGCTCATTTGGATTGGAGCTCAGTTTGTGTGGTTTCATCAAAACGTAAGGTTCATGGTCAAGCAAAATTGATAGCTTTTGAAATTGGATGAGATATAAGGGATTTTGAAATTGGATGAGACACTGATGGAGTACTTCTGATTACTTGATAGAAGTATATGAATTTGCAAGTACTTGGGCAAGCAATATCCCAAAAGTGGGCTGTGCATTAGATAAACAAGGACGATACTGTTCCTAAGGATCTTGTGAGGATGCTGCCTTCAGTCTTTTTTGCTTCATTCTCTAGTTCTGTGACTAAGCTTCTTTTTGTTGTTGGTCTGGGGTCATTCTGGTTGTGTTCTTTGGCTAGTATATCCACCACATTTTCTGATACTGATGATTCTACTGGTGTTGAGCTTGAAACTCCAGTGGCCATTGAAGGGCTGGGTAATGCTATTGTCTCTTTGGGAGCAAAAGTACAGGCTACCACAGAGTATTTGGGCAAGCTAGTTTATCTTCCATATATAAGATAGAAGAAGGATTTCAAGTGTACATAGAAGGTATCACTTTCCATATTTTGATTTATTTCTTCAATGGTCAGATTCTGATCCTGTTTTTGATGGTATGTGAAGTTATTATGTACTTCAAAAGTTTGTAGATAAGTCGGCGAGGGGAAGTTTGCTCACCTAATTCTCCATATTGGGACTTATTCAGCTGTTTTCCCAAGAATCACATTGTGAAACATGTCTGTGATGACATGTCCGTGATGATGTAGTAGGATGATGAGTCCGGTGCGGCCAAGTAATTCGATGTCACACTTCAGCCTAGACGTAATTGGAAGATTTTTTGTCATTTTGTTTGTACAGGATTTGTGATTAACACTCTGCTATATATAACTGATAAATATCAGCTCATGCTAGAAGATGAACATACAATCAAACCAGAAATAAATATGTATACTAAAAAACCAATGATCGAGCTTGAAGTATAGGACCAATCAAAAGTTGCAATATTCTATGCTGCAAAAGTAGATCTGGCAGCATATATGGCAGCAACATTGGCTTAAAACACAAGAAAAGTGGGGGAAGAATATAGTATTCTCAAATAATAGTTCATAACCCAAGAGCAAAGATAATCCATACAAATTGGAGAATGTTGAGTAGCCAAGTTATGTCAAGAAGTGTAAGCTTTAAAGTTCAAGAAGATTAATTAGGCAAGACCCAGTAATGTCCCTTGCCTCATTTCTGCTTTAGGATTTAACATGGGAATATAAATCCATTGCTTCGGGAATATTCTCGCCCAAGAATAGGTCAACTTGGTTGTATGTGATGTTCACATCATGTTCAAGCCGATCTCCAAATAGATGATGTCTACCACCAGTGATGCAGAAAAATAGAACACAACCTTAATCAACTATATTCTTGGATGTCAAACATGAAGAAGTTGTTCAGGTGCTTGCATCTGGAGCTTCCACAACCTGTAACAATATATTGATGACATCAGTAAATGCATAGATGATATACTTGAAGCAATAAAATTTCGGATTATTATCACTTTACCCCCTTAACGTTTTGTGCTACTATCAATTTTCCCTGAACGTTATCTTTTAGTCACTTTACCCTCAAAAAACTAATGGTCAAACTTAACGGAGTTTGTTAATTAAAGTGAAAAGACATGTTTAACCCTTAAAATTATTATCACTTTACCCCCCATAAAATATAGTCTCATTATCAATTTATTATCTAGAGTTATTTTTTAGACAATTTATCACACCATTAAATCAACTTAGTAAGTTAAAAAATTTTAGAAGAAAATACCCTCCTCTTTGCATAATAAAAATAATAAAAAATTTAGAGTGATTCTTCTCCTTTTTAGTATTAAAAAAAGTCAAAGTGTTAATTTCTTTCTTCTTGATAATTTTATTAATATTGAAAAAAAAAATAGAAAGATGGAGAGGGGGAGGGGGAGAGGGAGAGAGAGAGCTCAATTTTTTTAAAAAAAATTACAAATAAAAAAGAATTAAATACTTTTATTATTTTAAAATTATTTCACTTTTTTGTTTACCACCAAATTCCAATCCTAATCTCGACAACCTTAAAGTAATACGATAATATTAGACTTTTCTTTATTTTCTTTTTTTTTTTTTTGCAAAATCTAATTTTTTGTCTCCTTCTTTCCTATCTTTTTTTTTTATTTTTCTAGTATTAATAAATGTGAAAAAGAGAAATTTGAGAAACCTCTTTTATTTTTATTTTTTCGATCTCTTAAAGTGAAAAAAGGAAGCATAACCATTTCAACTTTTTATTTTTAATTATATATATAAAAAGGATAAATATATTTAAAAAATTTTTACCATACTTATTAGATTAACAATGAGGTAAAATATCTAGAAAATAATGTTAGGAACTAAAGTTATTGTATCACTATAATCTAAACGAATAAAGTGATAATAAGAATATAATAATGCTATAAAATAAAAAGGTATTTTTGTCCAAAATTTTTTAACATGTTGAGTTGAATTACTTATGAGGGTAAAGTGACTAAAAGATAACGTTAATTAGGGGATAAACTGATAGTGGTGATATAGTTTAAGGAGGTAAAGTAATAATAACCCTAAAATTTCAGAATAGCCATATTGGTTCACAGTGACAGACTAGTTCTGAATCACTTGCACAAAAGAAAACCCTCAAGAACCAACATAACATGTAGTTCAACAGAGCCTCAATCCACAAATAGTTCTGAATAAGAAGATTAGCGGTTAATGTAATTGGTGGATGGTATGGATGCATGCAAATTTATATCATAATAGTTAAGGAATGACTAATTCTGTAGCATGCCGACCCAAGGAAGCTATAACCCCGGTGAGACATTTGCTAACACCCATGCCTGTGAGCTTTACACATAAAGATCTATCCTTGATTATCATAACAGTTAGGGACTTCAGATCTCCATGAATGATTCCTAATTCATGTATGTATAAGTTCAAAAACCGCATCCCTGTCCTCCAGGTTATCCAGGCTATTTTAAAAGAAAAAGGAAGAAGAAGCAAAAATGTATGAGAATAAAGAAAAATCCAAATTAAAGCTCCGAAAGTTGGCAGCAAGGAAAGATACACACGAAAGTGCATCGACATGTTATGTACTCCGTAACACCAAAGGAGGTCTAGTCAAAAAATTAAAAGAGGCTTAGCCCTTTTGTGCCTTGCATTGGTGAAACATTACAGGTGTGTTTTAAATATTTAATTAGTTGCTTTGGGATGCTTGTGTAGTATGTTCTTAATTAACTGTAAAGACCAGTATATACATACATGAGATGTTGGATGTAGCTAATGACGTTCCAAGTTTGAAAGGCTATGTTGTTTTTGGACGTAACGTCCAATACCATTTCATTTCATTGCTTTGTCTAGAAACATAGCAACGTGCGATTACATATCATTTTTTTTTTTTTTTTTTTTTGTTGAAAAGTTGCACTTGCCAGTTGGCATGGTTTCTAGTTTTGCATAACATTTGTATGCAAGAGAAGCATAATCTAGGAAACCGGCTGCAACCGCAATGACTCCTAACCTAACCGGGAAAAAGAAGTTGTTGTCGTTGGTGGTGGTGGTGGTGGTGGTGGTGTGTGTGTGTGTGTGTGTGTGGATCGGGGTTGCAGAAAAAGGCATATTGACAAGCAAACACAAAAGTCAACAACGGTCAACAGCATCAGAAAACTCCATTAATCAATTATCTGCCTTCGTCCTAGGCTTTAACTTTTAAGAGACGGCGCATGTGAATGCGTGATGTTCCTGTATCGCCCTTTAGTTGACCGGTCCGCCGTGGTGAAAATTGCATCTCTGGGCCCGGTCAAATAGGCACTCAATTTCTCCCAAGAATTTGTAGCCTGATCCATCTTTTGCATGGAAGTTGACACGGAATCCTCCAATTAATCAATATATACCTGCAGAACATATCAAGACTGAGCACTAAAATGATGGAAATCTACCAAGTGAAATTAGACATAAAGTGTAACGAACCTTGTTTGAATTGCGCAGGTCAAAGGCAGGATGTTCTAGAAGCTTATTGACATTTGCAGCATTCCCAGGAATATCTGATGCGGCTTGAAGTGCAAACCACTTGTTTACAACCTGGAGAAAAATAGATAACAAAAAACTCTAAAAGAACCTGAAAAGTTTTTTATCTGCCTATTCTATTCTTCTTAGAGAGTAGTAATACTCAAACTTAATTAATCACTTAGCAATTGTCGAGTTATTAAACAACAAAGATACAAGATCAATTTTGGACAATGCCAAGTTTCGCCTATCAAAACCTTTCCTCAGAGTTAAGAGTCAGCTGTGCAATATCAATTCTCCAGTTGACTAGGATACCAGGTTATTACTCGTTAACTAAATTCTTATTTGGTTAAGTACACTTTGGCCCCCCGAACATTGGGTTAGTCAAAGTCAGAAATCTTAACTCCTTATTGCCCTTTTATTTATAACATTTTCCATTTTATTGCTAGAAGATAACATTTTTCTCTATAGTACATACTATACAAAAATATCAAATTGATAAAAGCCAAAAAAGTTTACATTTAGTTTATTATCCTTGAAATTTATCCTATAAAATCAATGTTCATTTTCATGTATAGTTTGTTCAATTTATTAGACTTCAAGTCAAACAACAGGGATAAATAACACAGCACTAACAATAGATAGATATAGCAAAATTTCGAAAACGTAAAGCAATAGTAAGCTTGTTGTTTTAGACAACAGATTTTTATTATTTTAGTTTATATAAACTGTCAGAATAACATTATTGTCATTTTTTTGTTTGTCAAATTAATCAATGATTAAACACTGAACCAAAATTGTTAAAAAGGGATGATATGCCTTACTTTTAAACTCATGGAAGGAAAATATGGAGTAAATCAAGTTTCACTTTTGGTATAAGTAAACTACAAATAATTTCAGCAACAAAAAGGTAATGTTGTCGTAGCACCAGATTTCCATGGTTGACCAATCGTCATGGGCCGTAAATTTATATTTTTACGGTTAAGTGTGGTAAAGTGTGACTGCCCCAAAAGATCAAGGGCTAAAGTGATTAACACATTGCTATTTCTTCTTTTAATAATTCATCCAAATTAGTGTTCATACTTACTATTTCCAAACCACAATAATATACAAAGTATAGACAGCATAATTCAAAATTTGAAACCAACAAGATTCTTAGTTGGAGACATGAAGAAATTCCTACAGAAATCAGAAAACCTATTCAAGAAGAAACCGTGGAGGCATACCAAAAAGTCATGCTGCCCTTTTTTGTAGAAACCAGGCAAAACTTGATCTCGAATTTCACCTGGCTTCTGTTCAATGGCAACAAAAGCTGCAAACTGCTCTGTAATATTGGTAGCAAGCCTATATTCATTCAGTGCAAGCTCAGAAACTTCTGGATCTTCGAGAGACCCAAGATATGCTGTCAGGAAAGAAATAAATGAGATTAGCTGAACAACGTTCTAGAAACAATACAATTCAGACAAAACATAGGAAACTAAAAGAAATAAAAGGTTAACTAACATACCAAGGGCAATATTTTTGAGGGCATGCCTACCCATTCTGGGATGATTAAACTCATATAGTTCTGAGCTGTGGTTGTGGTTCACCTAAAAAAGCACCCAAGCCAAACGAGAAATGAATCAAAAACCACAATGGAAAAAAGACTTAATACTTTTCAACTAGCTTGGGAATCCATACTGTGTTGAGGAACTCTTCTTTCAATGCAGAAGCAAGCTCCATTCTGATGAAATTTCGGACAGCATGAACAGCATCCGGGTCAGCAACTTCCATCATGTCCATAATCTCTCCTTCCCCAGGCAGAGTTATTGCCTTTGAGATAAACTCCTGAGTGTTATGGGCATTAAAAGTTAAACAATCAAATCCAGTCATAGTTATTATTCCTACAAATGAAAGGAATTTTGTGATGCACACAAACACCATACCTTGTCCAGGCTTGAATCACAGAGTATGCTTCTGAGTCCTTGTACAAATTGTGGGTTTAGAACCAAGGGCTTGTTTTCCAGGAAATCACCCACCAGGCTAAGCATAAGCTTCCTAGCCAAGATCTGCCCAGCTTCCCAACTAATGTACATAAACATAATATCGTTTAGAGATGTTTCCTAATTCTTTGCTTAATTGGCTAATAGACTGGATTGCGGTAAATGCTCATGAGTTTCATGTCTACATACTGGTTGAACTCATCAGAATCATGAGCAAGGAGGAAGAATAGATCACTATCAGATAGATCAGTGTGAAGCCACACAGGAGCGCTAAAACCTCGTAATAAGGATGGAATTGGCCGCTCAGATATATCATTGAAAACAAATTCTTCTTCTTTCTGCTCAATGGGAACAAAAACTGTACATCATGAATACCTTTTATTTCAACAATCTTGAAATGCATAAAACGCTAAAATTAGTTATGTCTAGGTAATAGGCAGTGCTCTCCAGCCCTACATTCATAAATTAAATGCAGCCAAGAGCATAAGTATGACAGTGGCATTCCTGAATCGAGATGACATTAATTCAGCAATGAGCTGAAAAGTGAGTTTTTACATCCCTATACTCACATTAATCTCATAAAATAAAAGCAATCACTCAACCAATCTTATACAAATGCTTCATCTTCCACTCTTCCTTACACAAGTTCTTTATGCAAGGTAGGCTTACGTATTACTCTTCACAAAATATGTTTCTGGTATAAACAGCACACATCTCTACTACTGGAATAATTATGATTTTATATGGCAGTATTCAATTTGGTTCATAGAAAGGGATGAACGGTAATTCACAGTTCATGAAAGTGGCCTATTTAATAGTGTGCTTCAAGAAAATCAAGCACGGTCATTTCCATGAAAGGATTGCAAAATGAACTAAAGCCAAGACAAGTAATGTCCAGCAGAGAGAGGAGCGAAAGAGTGAGAAAGACAGGGAGCGAGAGACAGAGGGAGAGAGATATATATACCTTCTCATACACCTGCAAAATGAACAGATGAAAAATCAGTCGCAGAAGTTCACACACTGCCAAGAAGAGAAATCAAACGATGCAAATGCTATGCCTTACCATTACTGCAAGTTGAAAATCAGCCATCATATCCACCATACCAGGAGATGTGTTAGCCAAAACATTGTATATTCAGGTCAGAGGCAAGTTTCAACATTCAAATTGCCAAGACATATATGAAACTATTACTATTATTCACTAATTCAATGAAACATGAGCTTGCCTGTATAAAAGTTGTCCATCTGTCATGGAGGAAAAAAGAAATCTGAGCAAATATAGAAGAAACTATAGAAGCAAAAGCCTTGAACAAACTCTATACGTGCAAGTGACTATCAGAAGAAAGAGGAGAATCATAAGACCTTGATATAAGAGTGAGGTCGAACAGGGTGAGCCATGGGACCAGCATCCTAGTTGATTATGACAAAGAATAATTAGTCACAACAAGCTGAACCATGATTTATTTGGAATAACATGATTTTTTCCTATCCAATATTGATGGTTCATGATGAACTAAGCCCAAGTTTTAGATAATTAATATTTGCTACTGGAGTCATACGCAACAAAGACAGCTTTATAAACCTGAGGATATTGATAAATTCTAAGCTTCAAAACATCGGCTATTCTCTTCACAGTACTGCTGCCCACATCAGATGAAAATTCCTGTCCGTTGGCATCCATGTTCAGGAGTTAAGCCAAAATTGAATGTTTATAATAACCACAGCCTCTACAGAAAAAATGTATACCGGATCACGGAAGACAGTGAGCCCTTCTTTCAAACTAAGCTGGGCAAAAACTGAAGCAGGCTCCTTAGAAACGAAAAAAACTAAAAAAATAACGACTAGATTCATAACTATTTATAAAATAAAAAAAATGTAAGAGATTTAGTTCTCCTTTGCCCAACGTTGATGGGCAACAAGATCCCCTTTACTTTTAAACTTGTTATCACATATATCGCAAGTGAACTTCAAGTGAGCATGAACAGAATTATTGTGCTTCAACAGTGCATCACGAGTCGCAAATGAGCATTCACACTGGGAATGGTAACACCACCACTGAATTCCGGGTGGCGGAGCTCGGGGTTCTTGTTCTTTTTTTGGCATATTTAAACCTAAAAAAGAAACGTATGAGAACGACAGGTTACAAATTAAAAAAATAAAATCAAAATAACAGCAAAAGAAAAGGAAAAATAATCCGAAGCTGCATGTTTTGTCATCACAACTATCACCAAAAAAAAAAAACACTGAGTTCTAAGCAGCGATAGAACTTTTGTTTCCAAGTTTTAAGTTGAAATATTTGTTCAAACTGATCATCTCACATATCTTCATCGTTTCTGAAAAATTTTTCTTCAACAAAACAACTGCAGCTAAATTCAACACTTCGAATGAAGCGAAAAGCGAAAAATCTACTACAATACAAAGTAAAAATCCAGAAATAACTAATTAAAAGGAAGCGACAATCACCATAGCTTAGGTACTTCTCCACTTATTCTGCACTTGCTGGTTCTATATTTCCTCCGTCTGGATGCTTCTCAGGAGAAAAATGTGTGGGTGAATGTTTACTGTGAATCTCTCCCGTATCCCTCAAGTCTACCTTGTATATAAAAAGAAAGAAAGGTTACTGTAGCAACTTCTCTTTTTAGTTTTTACCATGTGTATGGTTACTTCTTTTGACAAGTGGCAGTTTCTTTTTTTAGTTGAATTTTTGCTCCACAACCCTTATTTCTTTTTTTAGTTGAATTTTTGCTCCACAACCCTTATTTTTTTTTTAATATTTTGAAGTGTATAGTTCAAAAACTTTGAAAAATTTTTTAAGATTACTGTAGTTAAAGTTTTTAAAAAACCTGTAGTAGACAAACTTGGTAAAAAACTTGTCTTCCAAACAAAGCCTTGCTCTACACTTCTTGACAATTACACCGCAACGTTATATAATCCTTATAAGGTACTGTAAATTGACCAACATGAATGAATATATAACTTGAAATTAACATGATTAAATCAATGTCTGCCACAATATTCTCATTTTATTGATTTAGAGAGTCGCTGTAAAATGCTCAAAGGTGCTTCACTTGTTACTTGAAGAATGTCGGTTTCTCCATTATTTATAACCTACAGATAATTATAAATTACAATCAAAATAGATAATTAGTTTAATTACATTGCTCTTTTGAGTATTTACATGTAAGGATTGTAAGTTTTATACTAGCTAGGATAACATAAATTAGCAAATATAAATGAAGATATAGTTACAAAGTGACATGATTAAAATTGATAATTTTTTATGACATTATCCTCAAAATTGATGTAATAATTATTTCCTTAATTTTGTTGGGGGGCGAGGGGCCATTAGATGCCAAGTATTTATTGCATTTATCTATTTTTTGTGGCTTAAAGGTATTCAATTTAATTTTTAGTGGAATTTTGAAACACCATCTTTTCCTTCTTCTTTTTTTTTTTATGCGATTGAAATTAATTGCTAAATTTAAATGCTTTTACTAATGCATGCTCGTCTTTCCATTTTAACTTTCTGGCCTATTTCCGGAGGCCTTGTTGTTTAAGGCCATGTACGTCTTATTCCTTCGACTGGCACGATGCCAATATTACAGGGGCCAGCGCATGTATCTGCCTTTCTATTTTCCACTACTTTGCCATGGGCCCCACTTTTTCTCGCAACCTGTACTGCTAAGCGCTAGCTAATATGTGCGTGCCTTTGTCAGTTTGTCTTCTTCTCAGCTCCCGTCACATTTGCTTCCCGTATATTTTTAGTTGTCATAATAAACATGCCATGAAGAAAATCAAGGTGAAGACTTCTTTCACAGGCCATTTAATTTGTGATAAAAATACTCCTCCTTCTTACATAACATTTTTGTTTGCAATAGGGACACAAACAGATAACGGAAAATCCCTTTTTCTCATCCTCTTGAAACTCGGCATGCATTGACAAATGTTTCGCAATCTTCCCTGTGCCCTATGCATGTTTTCATGAGCACAAAAATTTGTTATTCTATTTACTTGAGATGAATTTTTCACTATAACCCTTTTTTGAGTGAATGACGAGAATGATCACTAAATTATCTAAAAATAGTGCCCTCTAATCACCAAATTTTTTTTAAAGTCAAAAGATTACTCAACTCTTTAAAACGCGACTTTTGGGCCATACTTTATTAAATCAACCGAAAATGACTTACAATTTAGGTCATTTTTGCCCCTAAAACCTACACTACTAGGTCAAAGGTGCTTCTTTCGGGTTGATTTGCCGGCTAAATCAGATGATATGACCCAAAATGCTCATTGTAAAGAGTTGAGCAACCTTTTCATCCAAAAAAAAAAAAATTTTTTTTTTTTTGGTGACTAGATCATACCATTTTAAATAGTTTGATAACTATTTTTCTCATTTACTCTCGTGTTTATTTTATGGTGATTTTTTTGTTATTTTTGTAAGATATTTAATTTAAGTTAGTTAAGGTTGTAAAAAACAATAATCCATCCTTGAAAAAGAAAAAGAAAACACGGTTCACCCCGTATCCTGGCCGGAGTACTAGAGTATTAGTGGGACCCGTAATAGTGCTGTTTGAAGGCTGGTTGGTATTAGTGGGACCGGTAGTATTGGCAGTTGGCGTGATATCGGTTATGGCAGTTCGCTAGTTGATGATCAGGCTATTCTCGCGCAGCATGAAGGAAAGAAATGTAGAGCAGATATCTTGTACAAATAACAGCTTTCTTCTGTACTCAAATAATCATCTGAGAATATTCAATTTGTACACAAAATTCTGCTCTTTCTTTCCCCTCCTATCAACTCAGATCTTCTAGCGTGATAAATGGGCAAATTTATTGTTGTAATGTCTACATTTTGACTTAGTTTAGACCATTACGGCTTTTGTCAATTTTGAATGAGTTATTTTGTCTGCTTTTCAATAATGTTTATATTTGAATAAGGGTTTTTTTTTTTTTTGTAATTTTGAAGCAAGACCCTGCTAAATCAAAGTAAAACTATCTAAATTTTAATTCAGTGATATATATTATCTGAGATAATTAAAGAGGTGGTTAAAAAAATATATTAAAGAATATTCTCGTAATTTTTACACGAAACTCGCAGTCCAAAAGAAAAGGATCCTAACATTCAGTTAGATTTTTTTTTCCATTATATATTAGGACACAACATTTCCAGCTGTTCCGAGAGCAATGAAAATTGGCACTTCCTTCGCTGGTCCAGTGCCCCTCATTCCTCATTTTAAGGGTCGCGATAACTTTCACCGCCGATTCTGAACATGTCAACTTCCATTTTGTCCATTAACTTAAACACATTTTCCAATTTTCTCGTTTTTTAATTTCCTTTCACATATTCAAGAATATACAATAAAGAGGTCGTTCCTCTTCTTTTCTTCTCTTCATCATCATCATCATCATCTTTCCAGCAGATCATTTTCTTTTACACCAAGAGCCCCAGGCTCCTCATATGTTGCTGAGTGCCGAATTAACAGGTAAACAAAATGTCGTCTTTCAGCGGCACGCAGCAGAAATGTAAGGCCTGTGATAAGACTGTTCATTTTGCGGAGATGATGTCAGCTGATGGAGTTCCTTATCATAATACTTGCTTTAGATGCACCCATTGCAATGGACGACTCACGGTAACATTTTGGCTTTCAATTTATTTATCAGGGATTTGAAAGATCTCGTATAATGATCAAGTATTGCAAATAATTAATATTGCATCATTTGCATGAGATCAATTGACTAGATTTATTGATCAAGCCAGCTATCATGATCTGATATGCAGATGAGCAACTATTCTAAATCCCCACTGGATGGATCCTTGTATTGCAAGCCTCATTTCGAGCAGCTCCTTCGGGAGAACGGAGGGTTTGCTAACAAACTTGCAACCTGTGGGTTCTTTTCTATATATTTCTTTTCTCGTCTTTTATTCTTACTTCTTTACATCTAATGGTTGGGACTTTAATTTCCAGGGGAATTGTCATTTACTTAGTTTTCTAATCTCTCTACTTTTCCTAATTGGTTGTTTTTATCATGCATGGTTAGCGGGGAAGCCAAATGGACTGGTAACTAATCCTAGCCATGCTTTTCATTTCCTTCTTACGTTTCTTTCTTTTTGTTTTTGGTTTGGTTTAATTACTTTTTCCTCCGTGGAAATCGATGGTGCATGCTAGGTATCTTTGTAATCATATCTTATGCCTAATTTTGTGATCTGTAGAGCAGGGCTCCAAGTAAAGTATCAACTTTGTTCTCTGGTACCCAAGAGAAATGCAACGTCTGCAAGAAAACAGTTTATCCTTTGGAGAAGGTACATAGATAGATGTTCACAGACTGAGGAATTGTGAATTGCTTAATTAGGCTAGCTACTTCCAAACTGCAATTAATTGCACAACCTTAAGCTCCGTAATAATAATATTGTTTTATTCCCACTAACAGGTTTAAATGCATGCCAACGTCTTGTAGTAAGCTCTAAAAATATAGTATTTGTGTAATGCACCTCGCAAAAATCTAAATCAACTTGTATAAAATGAAATTTTATAACTGTTCACCTAAAAATTGAAATATAAGCTGATGGGAAAAATTAACAATTAATTGCGACCCTTATAATAATTATCATGGAATTTAAAATTCTGAATGACCTTAGAACAGGAAGAAAATTGTTACAGGTGACGGTGGAAGGAGAATTTTACCACAAATCATGCTTCAGGTGCGCTCACGGAGGCTGCTTTCTTAACCCCTCATCTTATGCTGCTCTAGATGGGATTCTCTATTGCAAGCCCCACTTCTCTCAATTGTTTAAGCAGAAGGGCTGCTACAATCATCTCACCAAGACAACTTCATTGAAGAAAAGTGGTTCAGAAGAAGGAGCTGCGCTAGCAAAGGAGCAAGAATCCAGCGCCGAACCAAAAGAAGAAGAAGCAGAAAACGCCCAATAAGAAAAAATATGAAGTAGAATCCGCACCCAGCCGCATGATTTCTAACGCTATGATCATTTCTAGGGCAGGTTTTCTGTGGCATTTTTGGCATGTTATCCGCTTTTGATTGTTTGGTTGCATTCATGAATATGGTTAAGTTGCTCTTTCTTTTTCTCGTTTATGATGAAAATAAAGAAACTTGTCTATCATTTGCTTTTAAGAGGTTTTTAACAGTCAGTCATTACAAGTTGAGATTTTATCAAAGAAACTGCTATCTGCATGTTAAGATTAATTGACTTCCATTGCCCGACTTAAGAATCATCATGTGAAATACAGGCCCGGCCCCCCAAAAGAAAGTATCATATGACATTGGAAATACAGTAATTTTACCTCAGAAAAAAATTCTGTATACAGGTCAGGATTGGTGAGTCAATATCCGTGTAGGTATAGACAGGGAGTTAATCGGCTATAGAGTGATGTCTTATGGAATCAGCAGGTAAATTATAATGGCGAATGAGATGAGCCTAAGTTTAATAACAATGAGAAAATTTATGGTGCTATTAATTTTCAAGTCGTCCAGTTGAATTTAATAAAAGAGATTAGTGATTTTTTTTTTGTTAGGTGTGCAAATTGTCAATTTATGCCACTAGCTTTTTGAGCATGGTCAAGCCAAGTTCCTTCTGGTCACCGATGCTTCAATATAAGCACAGCTCAGTTAGGATTATCAATGTGCTAGGGCCAGCTCAAACTTAGTCCGATTGGCCCAAAATAGCTAGGATCGAGTGTGTATCGAGAGACAGAGAATCTGGGAGTGGCAGACCTTGAAGAAGAAGAAAGAAATTAATCGCGGAGAACAAAGAATTGTCAAACTTTTCTAAGAGTGCTCGAGACACTTAAATGGAGAAAATTTATTGACTAAACCGCCAACCATTGCGTATTCACAACTAAAAATCGTAGCATCTGTGTTTCACAAAGGATTTACAAATTAAAATATTGATAATGTTATGTAACAAAAGAAAAATTGTTCAATTCCCTAAAATTCCTTTTATGGATTTATTTCTTAATTAGCAGCCTTTCATGACACTTTAATGAGGACCGTGTAAGCAATATCAATAATTGACGAAGTGTCTGGGAAAAAAACACATTATTAACCCAAAAAAGAAAGAAAGAAAGAAAGAAAGAAAGGAATAACATAAAGGAGAGAGGAAATATTCACCACAAGGGAACAAATTTTGCAAATTTAGTCACGTTTTGGATTCCACATACAAATCTAATTGGGAGCTAGCTCCATGGAGATTGTGTTTGTATGCTTTCACGAAATAGAGGAAAGGAAGGCAAGGAAGGTGCTGGACAAATGTTAGACTCTAACCAACTTAAGCTGAATAGAGAATTGGTTGGAGGATTCTAGCTTTTAAGCAACTTAAGCTGGGCGGAGACTGGTCGGAAAGGGAGGTGCCGGATGAATATAAGCTTCAAAGCAAATTAAGCTGGATAAGGAGTGGTTGTCTTCCTCTTGGATTATAAATTTATAATTAAGATGTGTGGCTTAAATTATAATTAAGTCGTACTTCCGTATGCATTCACTCGTACAAAACATGTTGAAAGTAACTTTTCTGGATTGCTCCGGGGTATCTCTAGCAGTAGATGGTCGATCTCGATCTTTGTTTAACGATCCTATACTTCCCTAGGCCTTGAATGGACCGCTGCAAGCATCAGTTTTTAACTGGTCTCCAACATTGATAGCTATTTTATATTAACTGGTCTCCAACACTAACTGGTCTCTAACACACTCACTTCTTAAGTTTCTTGGAAACACATCATAAAATAAAATAATATTTTATATTACTTGTACTGCGAATTTTAGATAATAAATTGTACACTTAAATAAATTAGCTAAAAAAAATTGTTTACTTTATACTTTTTAACACTATTAATTGATTAAAACTTGTTTTTGTCACAACTTATTTAACACTTTTACTATTCAAATATGCTTTATTGTAAGTTGTAACATTCTATGCAACTAAATTATTGAATGCTAGATTGTATTATACATGAAAATGTAATTAAGAGATATATAATTTGTTGCATTATAATATTGATGAGAAATTATTAACAATAAAGTAAAACAAGTTAGAGAGAAGTAAAAGAATGTAATTAGAACAAATTTAAAACTTTATTCTGGGTACGCGAAATATTAACAAACAGAAGCAAGTAACGATCGGAAAACAACAACCAAAAAAAGAAAAGAAAAAAATGGAGGAAAACAATATACTCTTAAAAGGCATAATAAATTATTATTATAGGTGTTGCGCAAGTTTACCTATTGTTGTAAAAGTAAAATAAGTATTAGTTTTTATTTCAAGGTTCTTTTTTCTTTTAAATAAAATTTTCAAAAATTAATTAAAAACATATATATATATATGAAAATTTTGAATACAAATTGGTCAATGAATTATTAACACATGCCCAAATGCAAGTGGTTTGACATATGTGTATTGAATCTTATATTTATTGTTTTGAATTATTTTTAAACAAGTTAGGTATTGGCGCCCAAATAAAAAATCCAATCCATCCAATAAATAAGTTGGATTGTTCTTACCCAACCCAACAAAACTCATAATCCAACTGATCCAACCCATCTTTTAAAATTAATGAACGGATTGTTGGGTTTTGGGCTTTTTTACCAGCTCTAATGACAATGGTTGCAGAGGCAGTTAAAAATTACACAAGCCTCCATTCTTTAATGGTTTAGGAAAAAAATAGGCCCAAAATGCTGATGCATGCCAAATTTATCTTTCAGAATCCTATAATACTCTCCTCTTAATCTAAAGGAAAAAAATATGTTGCTCCAAAAGTTCTTCTTCAATTGCCAATTATAGGTTTCAGGCCAAACAATTTTGTTTATGTGATTAATGGTCTCAATATCAAATTTATATGGGTGAAATGCTTGAAATTTGTATCATCGTTTTTTTCTTATTTTTCCCATAGCTGTCATGCAGCTTTTGCCTCTGCTTTTTTATTCAATGAAAAAGGGAAAAGGAAGAGTAGGGATATGAATCAAATAGTAGAGGAAGCTACTTTTTCAAGGTACAAGAATAAGGTAGAAAATTTGGGATTCATTCAAGAGGAAAGTAAATCATGAAATTACAATTAGTGAATGATGGTAAAAGTTGTATAAATTAGTTTTAAATCATGTACAATTTGTTTTAAGTTATTTACTCCTTTTTTGCTGTCACAATTGCAGCGAACTTATCCATACTGATATTTGTTTTCTGCTCAAGGTTATGTGCCATGTTGTATTAAATTTTTTGTTGAGACTGCTTTGATACATTGGAAAATGTTGCCAATGTGTTTTCACCTTGCTGCTCTTTTCAGCAAGTCATTACAGACACATATGGTGCATTTGAATATTATCTTTTACTAATCAAGAATATCATGAAGTTCTAAGTGTATATGTTGATAACGAACAATTCAAAACCAAATATAGCAGAGAAGAAAGGAAAAGTTCGCTCTAGTCTTACTAAGCAGCCTGATAAAATTAACATTTCAATCTGGGCAATGAACCATATAACGTCCATACAAGCAAGGCCAGGAGCATCTAGCCACCACTTTGAGTTTCAATTTACCATAACGTCCATCACTATTAACTAGACCAAGAAGCCAAATCTTGATTGACATCAGATTTTTAATGTATACTCTAATTTGTGTAATCTTTGACTTTTCTCATCAAAATCAAATTTATTATTCCAAAAGCCTGCCAATGTATCCAAACTAAACTAAAAGTTATCCTACTGAAATTTCCAGATTCCTAAGAGGGAACAACAAGAAAATTTGAAACCACCAAGCGTTTGGTGGTTTCAAGTAATGTCCAGCAGAGAGAGGAGTGAAAGAGTGAGAAAGACAGGGAGCGAGAGAGAGAGAGATACCTTCTCATACACTTGCAAAATGAACAGATGAAAAATCAGTCGCAGAAGTTCACACACTGCCAAGAAGAGAAATCAAACGATGCAAATGCTATGCCTTACCGTTACTGCAAGTTGAAAATCAGCCATCATATCCACCATACCAGGAGATGTGATAGCCAAAACATTGTATATTCAAGTCAGAGGCAAGTTTCAACATTCAAATTGCTAAGACATTTATGAAGGTATTATTCACTAATTCAATGAAACAGGAGCTTGCCTGTATAAATGTTGTCCATCTGTCATGGAGGAAAAAAGAAATCTAAGCAAATATAGAAGAAACTATAGATGCAAAAGCCTTGAACAAACTCTATACACACAAGTGACTATCAGAAGAAAGAGGAGAATCAAGACCTTGATATAAGAGTGAGGTTGAACAGGGTGAGCCATGGGACCATCATCCTAGATGATTATGACAAAGAATAATTAGTCACAACAAGCTAAACCATGATCTATTTGGAATAACATGATTTTTTCCTATCCAATTGATGGTTCATGATGAACTAAGCCCAAGTTTTAGATAATTAAGAGGAACGATGGAAAAGTAAACAATCTAAGGAAAGAACTTGATCTTCAATTCTGAGACATACCTTTGTTTGGGAAGAAGTCCCAAGCAGCAAATGTAAGCAACAGCACCAGAGAAACAGCAAAAAGTCTCATATTCTGTAAATTTCTCGAGGAAAGAAATGATCGCTAGTTCAAGAAATTCCAAAGAAATTATAAAGAAAGAAGAAACGGGTGTTCCAAGAGACGGAAGGAAGAAGCAAAATTCGCAGGGACCCCAGGAAAGCCTACTAGCCCTTAAACCCTACAAAACTACGACGAAGAGACAGAAGCAAGAACGCAAGAAAAAAAAAAAAAAGAAGATAAAGAAGGAAAAGAAAAAAATGAACTCCTCCCAAATTATCCTTGCAACATCAATCATAAAAATGGATCAGCCATAAACTTAACTGCTAAATCAAGAACAAAACCAAAAGAAATCAACCGTACCCATATCAGGAGATACTCCTTGAGCTGAAAAGCTTCCTTGAATTTCGTAAGACAGGTTAGGCACTGGAAGACCCAAATCAAAAAGTGCAAATGAAAATTTTTGATTAATTTTAATTTGTTTTTAACTATTAGATATAGTAATATTTTTATTAGTTATATAAAATATGCCTAAAATCAGAAATTTTAAAATCTACATTTGCTTTGATTAAAATACAAAAGACCAATTAATTCAGTACATAGACATTTGCTTTGAGTATACTTTTTTTTTATTATGACATTGTACTAAAATTTATATGTATGGTCAGCTAATTTGTAGTTTTGTCTATATTACACGTTGCAGGTAACTTTTTTAATATGAGAATTGTTGACCCATTGATTGTAATTGATATTCTTACTCTGAACGAACGTTTTTAATTTGATATCCTACATTTTCAATTTTAGAAGAATTAGCTGTGAGATTTTTTAATTATTTTAAATGGAGTTACTTTAGTTTGATGAAGAATTCAATAAAAATTAGTTAATAGGTATGGGTAATAGTTAATCCAAACAGCTGGATGTGGCAATAAGATTAAATCCCTCAAATTATCTATTAAGGTCTAGTGAGACACTCGTATAAATAAACAAATATCAGTTCCATAAGAGTGATGTTTGCCTGCAAAAATCATGACATATTTGAGGGATAGATACAAAGTATAATAATTTCTAAAATTATACCATTTAATTTACTGAACTATCATTTAATTTACATATGACCATATGCTGTTCAAAATAGGATTTTCCTATTTACCATAGATGGACGGTGGTAGTAGAAAGTGAAGAAAGATGAAGCGATAAAATTATAATTAAGTCGTACTTCCGTATACATTCACTCATACAAAATATGTTGAAGGAAACTATTCTAGATTGTTTCGGGGCATCTCTTCTCTAGTAGTAGATGGTCGATCTTGATCTTTATTTAATGATCCTATACTTCCTTAGGCCTTGAATGGACTGCTGCAAGCATCAGTTTTGAACTTGTCTCAAGCATTGACTATTCTCCAAATCAATTGTTTCAAGCAAGTTTTTTTCTTTTATTTTCTTTGTTTCTTCTATTACAACTTATTGATTATTTAAACTACTAGTGGCTCCATTTGAATTAGCTGTTTTTTGGGTATTTTTGAAAAATTTTGCTGTAACAGAGTTTTTAAATTATATTTTGGGATATTTAAGAGTAGAAGAGTTTCTACAATATATTTTGAGATATTTTTTAAAATTTTAAAAAAATTTAAACTAATTTAAACTATATTTGGCCAAGGTCTCTTTTACACGGATATCATACACTTATCCTGATTGCATTCTGCCCTTTTGCTATAATCATATCTTAAGATGGAGTTTTGCCACTTATATTGTGGAATAAGTACCTAGTACTCGTGAACTTGTGCCTATGCTTTTCTACTTTTTATGCGTTAATTTGGACTGCTCGTTTGGTAGTTGACAAGTATAGTCAACAGGGTATAACAAAAATGTTAGTCCAAGCAGTAACGTCTACTGTTCCATATTGCATTATGCAATCTACAATGATCCGGTCAGGTAGGGAATATTGTGCTATTTATGATCGATGGTTTTTCTTTTTCTTTTTCCTGGGTTTGTGATGTTGTCTTACATTTTTTCAACTTATGTATCTGCCAGTTTCTTTGGAAATTTTGGGACCTATATTATTATATCATGACCATTGGAGGGGGCTGCGGGAAAGGGAAGGGGAGGGAGAAGGATGCGAGGAGAGGGAAACTGATGGTGGCGGTGAGTGATAATTAATTTTTTAAAAATATTTCAAAAAATTTTTAATTCTAGAAATTTCCAAAATAAAATACATCTTTAAAAATACCTTTAAAAGTACTCCTAAAAATATTTAACGATCTATCGTAGAAGTTTTTTTTATATACGCCACTATAGTAAACCTTTTTAACAACACCCTCAAAAATACCTAATTCGTATCAAATGACCAAATATATATCTAGGAATATCCTTTTCTTTTGTTTAAACATCATGCATTATATTAGGTAATAGTTGTTGTCTATCTACAAAATTACTCGTTATTGTATTTATAGCCGCTCATATTTTAATCTTTTTACTTTTTAACCTTACTTTATTTTTTTATTGTTGCTGTAGGATTCATAAATAGGATAACATACGGGTAGTATTAGAACAAAAGCTTTATCTTTCTTGCATTTCCTCCAAAGGGGTTAAAATGTTACAAAAAATGTAATCTAAGATAAGTAAGTGAGATTTTAAAAATCTAAGGGACATTGAGTGATATTATGAAAAATATTAGGGGAGGTTTCTGCAATTATCCCAACTAGGAGAATGAAAGAGGACGAGAGTAGCGGTTGTAATAGTCAATTCAGCCTTCCTACCAGAAAAAAAAAAGGGGCCAATTCAACCTCAAGTGCAAATCCAGTGAAAAGCCCGTAGCATCGGTTGAAGGCACCACAAGGTTCAAAACCATTCGGACACTGAGCCGATGAATTACAGCAAGACTGGTCACATTGGGCTAAAAGCCCGACTTGAAAATCTAAAGACAAAGGCCTTGACCCAAACTACAAAAACCCAAATCACATGGGAAACGGCAACAACAATTGGGTAGAAATGGACACACACGTTATAAGCCCGCAGAAAGGGTAGTACACCGTGCACCGACTGCTGTAACCGTCACGACTGAAATTACATAAATGCCCGACGAGAGGGGCGTAGTAACGAAGCAGTGTTCATTTGCCAGACAGAAACTCATCGTCTTCAACAAACTATCACCACCCAAACATTTGCCAACAATAGCAAACAAAACCTAACTAGACAAGCCAACAATTGCAAACAAAGCCTAAGATTACGTATATGACAGAAGCTTTTAACTGTCCCTCCTTTTTTTTTTATAAAAGCACACAAACTCATGCAAGTTCAAGCAAGTGACAAATTTAGCATCACAGGTGAAATTCGAGCATTGCTGAATTAGGGGAAGTTCAATGAAAATAATCCAAAAGCTCTACCTATTGCTATCATCTTCAAGTGAGACAAGTAGTTCACCACTAGTCATTCTATACAAGCCGATTGCATTTTCCAATAGTAGAATATATCCAAATAATAATAATATCAGCGTTTCCACGTTTGAGTCCACTCGTTTTCAGAAATTACTGAAGAAGAAGAAAAAAGAAAGGTGGAAAAGGAAAAAGAAAAAGTAGAAAAATAAGGGGTTTCTTCAAACTGCAGTGTTGCATTTTTATCTTGCATCGAAGTCTATAAATGCTTTGATTAGGAAGTTTGACAGAAGTTACTAACGAGGTAAATGTAATTTGATCAAACTACAGGGATCATTTAATAATTTACTCAAACCACAAAGAAGGTAATTCTAAATGTAATGAATTCTCTAATTTAAATTAAGGGAAATAAATCTTAGCCAATATGCCAATGGCAGATAATTGAAGTGGAAACTGGATTGTTTGGGGAGGAAGGGGGTTAAATTCAATACTCAAAACAGACAAATGATGCTTATTATGGCAATAGCATAGAAAGTGCAAATAGAAACTAACAACATAAATTTGAATTTGACCAAAAAAAGAAACCAAACCCGATGAATCAACTAATTTTGTTTTTAACATCCTCTTTCCATATGTAATTATTGCCTACAACATTATTTAAATTCTTTCTACACGTAATCATGGTTTACAATCTTGAAAGTTGAACCGAATAAAGCAAATTACTCAGACTTTAATCCCGTTTATCCCTTGTAAAGTAATTAATTTCGACTTTAACCCGGCTTGTGTTGTCTGTCCCCATTCATTTGCCAGCTGACTGACCTGACAAAAAGTCAAAAAACTTTGGAAACCAAAACACGAAGCAGACGTACCAATCATGAATTATGTTG
The DNA here is from genome assembly GCF_036785885.1 of Coffea arabica. NCBI lineage: Eukaryota > Viridiplantae > Streptophyta > Magnoliopsida > Gentianales > Rubiaceae > Coffea > Coffea arabica. The sequence goes on along the minus strand of NC_092325.1, from coordinate 44,126,148 downwards.
TTATTTTCCTAAAATTAAACTTTTTTTTGGGGATGCCTGAATTATATTAAGAGATAAATGCAGTTCTGATCCCCAAAATTTAATATGTTTGCCAAATTAGTTCCTCATGTTTCAATCAAAACTTGGTCTCCAAAGTTTCTAGCTTGAGTAAATTTATGACAACATGACAAAAATTCCACCGATTTTAATTGTCAAAATAAAATTTCTATCAGCGAACTATTTTGACTTTACATTTTTAGTTTCCAATGTTTAATATTTGAATCATTATAGTTTCAAAAGTTTCAAATAGTGATGTTGAGGATTTTAGAATGACATTAGATATGAATTGGGCTGAAATTGTCTTATACATAATAGGAATTTAGATGTTAACATACATGAAAAAGATAAACTTTTCTTTTTCTTTTTTATTTATCTATTCATATAATTAATTTCTAATATGTTTCTTCTCTTTTGCATAGTTGGACTCAAATTTGGCATAACATAATTAATTATAACAATAATTAGTTGATAAAGAGTTTTTATCATTTTTTTCACTTATAATTACATATTTGTTTAAAATATAAACAACTATATTTAATTTAAATTTACTTAATAATTAATTTATGTTTGAAATCAAATAGATATGTTGTATAATTATTTGAATTATTTGGTAGAGTTATCAATGTGTACGAAACTAAATATAATTATATTATTAAAATATTTGATTTAGCATGAAGAAAAGACAATGAAAAAACAACAACAGCACAAAGTTCTTCCAAAAATCCATACGTGTACTTCGTATTGGTAATTAGCTCCTCCTTTTAATGTTGTCATGATTGCTAACAATAACTGATTGAACCCACCTTTCCACAAGTCCTGCAATAATTTATGTAAAAAGTGTTTAAAATGAAGTTATATGCTAAAATAAGGGTTCTCCTCTTTTCACTAATTTTTCTTTTTATACAGTATCCGTTTACTGTTAACCAATTCTAATTAATCTATCAAAAAGATGCTCTTTAGGCTGAATGATAGTATCTTGCCGATATGTAGTACTTTTAGGGATTTTGATAAGATTTTACAACACATTTGTCATGCATTTAATTTAATTTAATTCATATTTTATTTCATTTGAAATCCCTAACATAACTATTTAAAACATAAGAGGCCATATTGGTCAAAATTTCAAACATTAAGGTCAAAAAGTGCAAATGAAAATTTTTGATTAATTTTAATTTGTTCTTAACCCCTGCTGTTCACCTAGGTACGTAGATTAACGTAGCGAACCACACGTGCTCATTGAGTTTGTGCCTAAGCTGGAGCACAATCTTCCTCCGTCGAAAGCCACCCCGATATCTCTCATACTGATAGATCCCCATTCCCCACGCTCATCACCTCCTCAGACTCCCGCCCGCCGCCCGGCCGGCCGCAATCTAACCTACTCTCAAGTCTTATCCTCCATATGAATTCAGAAACTAACATCCCTGAGCCTTCATCCGAAAAGGACAGCCAAATTTGTTAGTACTTTTTGTTTAATTGAAAAGGTGCTCTGATTTCATGACATCTTGAGTTTTTAATCATACCCAGTTTGATTTCTTCCAAAATCCAATTTCGGTTTCAGGGGTTTATTGTTTATCTTTTGTGGAATCCAATATCAATTTGGATTGAGAATTTGGAGTATCCCTCCAAATCGAATTCAGTGTGTTGTTGGGTTTCGATTACTAACACAAATCTTCGTGAATTTTGGTTTTTCCGTTCAGTTTACATCTTCTATGTTGAAGTTCATGATAAGGACTGAAGATTGGCATTAGCTGCTACCAGTTTTGTTGGTCTGTCAAGGACGGGAGATTGGTCTGGCTCCTGTTGGTCGTTTGACTTCAGGTAATAATAATAATCTTATCTTAGGGACTGAGCAAGGTTTTCAAACCCGGATCGGACCGGCCGGTTCGATCGGTGGAATCGCGAACCGGATCGTGTGTCCGGTCCGGTTCATAATTTGTGTTGACTAGGTTAAAGAACCGGTCAAAATCGTAAAAAATGGTTCAAATCGTTAAATTCGGATGAACCGTGAACCGCGATTTTTTTTTTTTTTCTTCAAAAAATTGACTGAATTTTGAGTCTTTGACCGAAAAGGACTAAACGTCTAAACCGAACGTCATCTAATTTCTAAACCTAATCGGCTAATCTTCAATCTACTCTTCACAGTTCACTGCACTACTCCAGTCTTCGGCTCTTCGCCTCCTCGCCGTCTTCAGTCTTCCTGGAGTTCCTGCTCGGCTGCTGCCGCTGCTTTTGCCGACTGCTCGGCTTCTCATTCAACTACTCCAGTCTTTGGCGTCTTCGGTCTTCCTGCTTGGCTGCTCTTGCGGACTTGCCGATTTGCCGTCGGTGCTCAGCACGAAGTTCTATCTTAACAAGTAAACTTGATCCCTTCGGCCCTCTGTTTATATGTGTCATCAATTTCTTTTTCGGCCCTCTGTATATATGTCTCATCAATTTCCTTTTTTTTTTTTTTTTTTAATTTTGTTAGTATATTTCTGATCTTGCTGTACTTATTTTTTTGGGTTTTTTGAAATTTTTAAATACTACCCAAAAAATAAGTTGCCAGATTATCTTGACGGGAAAATGTTGGAATTTATGGAGGAAAATAGCGGTGGAATTTTTATTAGTTGGGTAGTTTTGTTCTCTGTTTCAGTTTACTAGAATAATCTCGAGACTAGCTATTCAGTTTTGTTCTTTGTTCTCTGTTTCAGTTTCTTTGTTCTCTGGAGCCTGGAGTACAAAGGTTATGTCATTGGATCATAGGATGATTGCACGCATGATTACTTATTTGTTGACCATGATCAGGGTTTATCTTGCTTGATCATGAGGATGTGACAAACTTTATTCAAATAAGAAGTCGATCTTGATGGGGCCTAATAAGGTTGCTGATTTAGTGATCTTGTTGAGCTAAGTTAATCATCTAAAGCAAATGATTAGGTACATAACATTCTACAAAAATAAGACTTGATACCACCAAAGATTAATCTAGCCATAAATTACTTAGGCACTGTATCGTGGATATGATTAATGTGCATAACCCCATTTAATTGGCTGCCATCTACTGCTGATAATATGCTAAGACCTGGGAATTTCCTTCGTATATATATGTCTGTACGAGAGAAATCAGTGGGATATCTTACATCTTGTCATGTAATGGTGGAATCTTAAACTCCAAACTTTGTATAATTTCCCTGAAATTACCGCTCAACTTTCCCCCAAGCCCCATCCCCACCTCCTTCCTCTATCTCCACGACTATTAAGGTGCTGGAAAGCAACATTTTGAGATTCTTGATTCATGCAAGTTATCTTTGTTCTTTTTCTGACTCTTATATTTTGTTTTCCCTCGTTTATCTGATCTTTAATATTGCCTCATGGCAGATGTTTTAGTAGCACAATCTAAGGGGACTTTTAAAAAAATGGTGGATTATGTAGTATACGCAATGAATCAAGGGGACTCTTATCAACGAATTAAGGATGTGAATTTGAGCTGAGTAACCTTTTATATAGTCTCGTTCATTTTTTTTGATATGCAGATGGTTAGTTGATTTTGTAGTATGTTTTACAATTTTTAGTTTCCCTCTAGTGATCATGGACTGGTTTTTGCACTATGAATTGGTTTACGGTATTAATATGAATTTTATACTTTTATCACTTGCCAGTGATTCATATAATGGTCTTGGATGGTGGTGACGACTTGTCAAGGTGGCTTTTTTTAAAGCTTTGTTGTCCTAGAATGACGAAGAAGATTATAGAAGCCTCAGAAATTGAACTTGTTTGGACTTTTTGAGTGTTTTCTAGACTTGTATTTTTTTTGTTAATTCTAATATTTAGACAATTGGACATGTAAGTTGGATAACTATAATATTGCTCTTATATTAATTATGTTATAACATTTATATTTTATTCTGTGCACAGGTATATATGTATGAGTGTGTGTGTATATATATATAGTTATTTATTTATTTATTTATTGAACCGCAGTTGAACCGGTCCGACCGGTTGAACCTCGACCTTTTCACTTCTCGGTTCAATTAACGGTCCGAGTTTTAAAACATTGGGACTGAGATAAAATCTACGAAATGAATTCGGTTTAGCCTTTCTTTTTACATTTTTTAGATTAGTAACAGAGCTTTTAGATTTCAATATTGCTAACAAAATCTCTTCTTATATTGAATTTTGTACTGTATTTAATTATTGTTTCTTTATTTACTTGGGTTGCAGCGTACAATAAGGACGGGAGGTTGGCGAGTTAAAGTTGGCCTTTTTATTTTTGGAGTAGTAACAGAAGTGGTGTGCAGTGTAACAAGGACGGGGAGGTCGGTTTGTTGGCAGGACGGGACGGGAGACTGGTCTAAGGTCCAACATCCTATCCTATTGGTCATTTTGACTTCAGGTAATAATAAGTTGGTAATAATCTTAATTATGAGTTTCCAAATTACATTAGGATTCCCTTTAATCCAATCTTGATTTGGATTAAGATCCCAAATTATTTGCAATAAAAGTGCATGAACTTTCTACTTTGATGTTTTTTTTTTCAGTGTAGACAAAAAAGATCTTTTGTGCAAATTAAATTAAAAAAAAAAACATGGGAGATTCAGTTTGGTCGAGTCTTTTACCCGATCTGTTGGTCAGCATAGCGATAAAGATACAACTGGTCGAAGACTTCATGGCTTTCAGAGGGGTTTGCACTTCATGGCGTGCCGCTGCACATGTGGACAAGTTTGTTAAGTCATGGCCCAAGGTTCCATTGCTGATGCTTGCAGAGAAGGAGGACAGTGATGATCGAGAATTCTACAGTCTATCCAGAGGTAGGATTTGGAGGACGTTGTCACTACCCGAAGCAAAAGGTAAAAAATGCATTGAATCAAGAGGGTGGTTGATGACGATAGGAAAGTCCGGAGACGTGAACTTGTTGCATCCTTTCTCGGGGGTCCAAATTGAGCTCCCACATCTATCCACGTTCCCCGCCCATGAATTAGAGGTCGATCCTTGTTTTTTTGTAATAAAAGCTGTTTTATCGGCGAGTCCTTCACATACATCGGAGTTTGTTCTGGTGGTGGTTGGTGGTGCTGGCCGATTTCTGGGGTTTTGGAGACCAGGAGTCAAGTCTTGGACAAGAATGGAATCTTCACCGAATGGTGCCTTCAACGATGTTAATTTTTATAATGGTGCCTTCAACGATGTTAATTTTTATAATGGAAAATGCTACGCAATCACTTATGGTGGCGACATTTGGGTTTGGGATATTTCAGATCCTACGGCAGCTCATTATGGTTTTACCATAGATCGGGAGTTGATCAAATTTAGAGAGTCGTATCTTGTAGAATCAGATGGTGAATTACTAATAGTTGCACGGGATGGGGCTGCACTTGAGGATGATGATGAGGAGACCTATGGGGCTACCAATTTTCGAGTCATACAACTGGATTTAATCAAGAGGGGATGGAAGGAGATCACCAATGTGGGGGAGAGGGCCATTTTTGTTGGGCATAATGGTGCATTTTCGATTGATGCCACTAGCTTTCCGAACGTAATCAAGCCAAATTGCATCTATTTCACGGATGATGCAATAGAAGCCTATACTTTTACTCAGCAAGGGGGTGGGAAGGACATGGGTGTCTACAATCTTGAAGATGGTGGACGGATTGAACGTTTTGACGGTGTCCAGTCGTTTAGTTTGATCGGTCCACCAGTTTGGGTAGCACCATCTTTCTAATTTACCAGTCTGATAGAATACTTAGGCAGGGGCTGCGGAAGCAGCAATAGAAATAGTAACTCTTTTAGCAGCATTTTTTTTTAAGATTTGTATGTACTGTGTGAAAGAGATATAGGATGTAGGGGCTCTCTGCTGTTCAGTAAAACTCTATAATCCTTTATTGCATTGTAGGTGGAAGGTGTTTGGTTATTGAAAGATTGAGCTTCGTGCTTATTTAAGTTTATTGACTTCATTTTTTATGGTCTAATTCTATTGTTACTGAATGCAAGCACCTGTCAAGATTAGTTGTTTGTATACTAAGTCATCTTTTGGACACCATAGATAAAATTTAATATCTTCATTGGCCCTCTTATTTTCAGAGGACAAACATTTTGGTTTGATGCATTCTACCAAGGCCTCCAGAGGCCAAAGAGAGCATGACTTTTGACCCTTTATTGGTGTGCAAATTATGCCCCTGAGCCGTCAAAATTCAATTTACTTAGAATTATGGAATAGTAGGATGTAGACACGCGCGATATTGGAATGCTTTGGTATTGCTATTATAGCTTGATCACTGGTATACATCCAGGGCCTTTAAACAATGATTTACATGTCAACATTGAGGATCCTACTCTCCTCCCATCATTTCAGCTAAAGGTTCTCTATTTATCTGGATGGAAATTGAATAATCAGACTCAAAGAATCCCAAGTTTTCTGCTCTATCAGAAAGAAATACAACTACTTCTTGATCTTTCTTCCAATAAGTTAGTCGGCCAGATTCCTACTTGGCTTCTGCAAAATAATACAAACTTAATTAGAAGTTCTTGTTCCAATGGCCAACTCTTTCTTTTACGGGTCCGTTTCTTATAGATGATTCTCTGGAAATAAATCTAAGTCGATTAGACATCTCAAACAAACAATGACGTCAGTGGTAAGGTTCCTTAAAATATCTGTTTATCTTTTCCATCTCTGTGGTGGTTGAATTTGTCACGAAATTCATTTGAAGCCAATATTCCCCCGTCACTGGGAAACTTAACAAGGGCAAAATCAATTGATTTGTCCCTGAGCCGTCAAACTTCTGTGTACTTGGAATTATGGAATAGTAGGATGTAGACACGCACAAGATGGTTTAGTATTTGATATTATAGCTTGATCACTGGTATTTTGCACGATATGATGTTGTTTGTAACAAGAAACACCATTTGCATGGTTCCATCTACATTTAATTTGAGAAATGTGCTCATGTTTCTAAATTTATATTGATGGATTAAAAAAACTTTTGTAACTTGATTTGCTGTCAGTAAAGATCTGCATCTGTTGTTGCATACTGAATGAATCTGTGGATCAAATCTCCTTCAATGTGCTGATTCCTTCTTTTTAAAACTACAGATGGACATTGGCTCGTTAACTGGAGTGCAGCTGGAGGATTAGATGGAGAACATGGGAGAAAAGAATTTTCATTTTGACATATATGTTTCCCAGCTTGATCTGTTACTCTTTCATTGCCTTGTACTATGATGCAACTGAGCGACTCATCATATCTAGGGATGGCAATGGGGCGGGTGGCAATGGGGGCGGGTGCCCGCGCGGGGGGTTAATGGGGGCGGGGGTTGGGGCGGGGGCGGGGGGGAATTTTTCCCCCCCGCTTAGAAATGGAGTATACCCCCGCCCCATCCCCCGCCCCGCCACCCGCAAAAAAAAAAAAATATATATATATATATAAATGACTATATATTATATGTAAGTTAATTAGTTATAAACTTATGATAATGATATTATTAGTTAGATGTATTATATAATGTATATTAGTTTATGTAATATAATTGATATTATCAATTATATGAATAATTATACATGTCTACTAATAGAATTTATTAAATAGTTATACTAAATTTACTAATATATTTATACTAAATTTCTAATTACACTTAATAGAATAACACTTTTTTCTCAAAAAAAAGCACAAACACAATGATGAATTAGTGATTGCATTTGTACAAAAAGTGAAAATTTGACTATTTTAGTTATATTTATTTCATCATATTGGATTGTATTCAAATAACTTCTGTTTGATTATTTTTATGAGTTTCAATTGTAAAATTACAATGAATAATAATTTGGTGATGTGTTGATATTTTAGTACTTGATTATTTATTAAAATTTAATTATAATAAAATTGTATAATAAAATTTTATTAACCCCGCGGGTGCCCCCGCGGGGGAAGCGGGGCAAGGCAGGGCGGGGGCGAGGCGGGGGACGGGACGGGGGACGGGGGGAACTAATAGGCAACGGGGCGGGGGACGGGGGAGGGGTCCCCCGCCCCAACCCCGCCCCGTTGCCATCCCTAATCATATCGTTTTTCCTTTCGCCCAAAACTTTAAGATTTGATCACCTCAGTAATACAAAAAGCACAAATCACCAAAACTTGTCACAAGGGTCAAATAAGCCACAAGGGTCTATGGCATACTCTAGACCACTTGAACATGAAACGCCAGACAATGTTCGTTGTCATTAGGCCTAACTGTATTTATTTTACCGATGATTGCATAGATGCCTGCCGAGCAGCCTATCGTGATGCTGGGGTTGGGGGTGGCAAGGACATTGGCATCTACGACCTTGGGCTCGGAGATGGCAAATTTGAGCGCTTTGGTGGTGTTCAGTCTTTTAGTCATATCGGTCCGCCAGTTTGGGTATCTCTAGCAGTGGATGGTCGATCTCGATCTTGTTTAACGATCCTATACTCCCGTAGGCCTTGAATGGACCGCTGCAAGCATCAGCTTTGAACTTTGTCTCAAGCATTGACTATTCTCCAAATCAATTGTTTCAAGCAAGTTTTTTTCTTTTATTTTCTTTGTTTCTTCAATTATAATTATACCTAACAATTGGGCGGATTAAATGAGTTAATTTTCACTTAAATAAATTATATTCAATCCGTTCAATTTTAGATTGGATTGAGTCATATTGAGTCATCTCAAATCCATGACTCAAATTTGATCCAACATATTAATTAATATATTATGATACATAAACTCTCTCTTATACATTTACACACACACACAACAAATTTTTTTTTTCACATATATAAACACATTTTCACATAAATAAATATATTTTCACACATTAATACACTCACTTCTTAAGTTCCTTGGAAACACATCATAAATAGAATAATATTTTATATCACTTGTAGTGCAAATTTTAGATAATAAATGTACACTTAAATAGATTAGCTAAAAAAATTTATTTACTTTTTACTTTTTAATATTAATAGTTGATTGAAACTTATTTTTGTCACAACTTATTTAACACTTTTACTATTTAAATCTGCTTTATTGTAAGTTGTAACATTCTATGTATTTAAATTATTGAATGCTTGATTATATTATTCTTGAAAATGTAATTAAGAGACATATAATTTATTGTATTATAATATTGATGACAAATTATTAACAAAAAAATAAAACAAGTTAGTGAAAAATAAAAGAATGAAATTAGAGCAAATTTAAAACTCTATTCTAAGTACATGAAATATTAACAAACAGAAGCAAGTAACGATCGGAGAACAACGATCAAAAAAGAAAAAAGAAAAAAAAGGGAGGAAAACAATATACTCTTAAAATGCATAATAAATTATTTATAGGTGTTGAGCAAGTTTAACTATTATTATAAAAGTAAAATAAGTATGAGTTTTTATTTCAAGGTTCTTTTCTCTTTTAAATAAATTTTAAAAATTGATGGAAAACATATATATATATATATATATGAGAATTTTGAATACAATTTGGTTAATGAATTGTTAACGCATGTCCAAATGCAAGTGGTTGGACATATATATATTGAATATTGTATTTATTGTTTTGAATTATTTTTGAACAAGTTGAATATTGGGTGCCTAAATAAAAAATCCAACCTACCCAGTAAATAAGTTGGATTGTTCTTACCAAATCCAACAAAATCAATAATCTAACCGGCCAATTCATCCTTTAGAATTAATGGGCGGATTAGGCTGATTGTTAGGTTTTGGGTTTTTTTACTAGCTCTAATGGTAGTGGTTGCGGAGGCAGTTAAGAAGAACCTCCCCTGAGATTCTAAAAATTACACAAGCCTCCATTCTTTACTGGTTTAGGAACAAAATAAGCCCAAAATGCTGATGCATGCCAAATTTATCTTTGAATATCCTATAATACTCTCCTCTTAATCTAAAGGCAAAAATATAATTATAGGTTTCATGCCAAACAATTTTGTTTATGTGATTAATGGTCTCAATGTCAAATTTATATGGGCGAAATGCCTGAAATTTGTATCATAGTTTTTTCTTATTTTTCCCATAGCTATCATGCAACTTTTGCCTACGTTTTTTTATTCAACGAAAAAGGGAAGAGGAAGAGTAGGGGATATGAATCAAATAGTAGAGGAAGCTACTTTTTCAAGGTACAAGAATAAGGTAGAAAATTTGGGACTCATTCAAGAGGAAAAAATAAATCATGCAATTACAATTAGTGAATGATGGTAAAAGTTGTATAAATTAGGATGAAAATAAAAGTTTTTTAAGATAGGAGTTAAGCTTTTAATGAGTGTGAAAGAAAAACTGATGGTTGGAGTTGATGTTCTATTACTATTTGAAACCTCAAGTGAGGCATCTGCAATTGTTAGAAACCTCATAGGAGGTCTCCAAAATTATCCCAAAAAAAAGTATTACATATTATTGCCATAAAAATGGAAACTTATTATGTACCCTGCAGAGGCCCCGTACTGGACCTAGACACGTGGCAGCCCAGGTATAGCCGAGCTGGGTTCCGGCCCCAGGCTCCTGGCGACCGCCCTGGGCCGCACCCCCGCTAGGGCTCCAGGGGGATCAGGAGACCGTCCCGCAGAGGTCGGAATCCCGCTCGGCGCGGGATTGAGATTATATCAGGAAGGTCTCGGAACGTACGGAGGTCGGACTCTGGCCCACGTATAAATAGTGCTACACACCCATTGCCCAAGGTACGCTCGCTATAGGCAAATTATCCTCGGTTGTTACTACTTCCCGTGAATCCTACTCACCGGAAAACTAACTTGACCGTCGGAGTGCCCTCGGGGACCACCCTCGGGCCCCCTCAGTTAGCTCATCCTTTCTGTCTTGCAGGCTTGGAGTCAGCTCTCCCATCAGCAACCCGAGCTGATCAGGTCAGCTCTCCTAGGGGAAGTTCCGTGCTTCTTCAGTTGGCGCCGTCTGTGGGAAACGCAAGGTAATTATTGTTGTGTTGATGGCAAGAACACGATGCAAGCGAACCATTGAGAGCACCGGCCTGAGAGCCGGCGAGGGATCCTGGCGAGCGGAGACCGAGGCGGCCCGAGGCGCGGGGGGCTCGGAGAGCGGAGAGGACGAAAAAACCCCCCATGAGGTCCGCAAACGGCTTGAAATTGCGAAATTTGAGAGTGCGATGCTCGACCCCAAGAGGTCGGCACGCCTGTTAAAGACGGGGGGCTTGACGCTCAACCCAAGAGATCGGCATGACCGTCTTGAAGGTGTGATGCTCGACCCCAAGAGGTCGGCACGCCGTGACTTACTTTGAGGCAGCTTGTCAAAACCAGGGAGCACGCTGGCTCGGCCCAGGAGGTCGGCACGATTGCCCTGAGAATGTAATGCTCGACCCAGGAGGTCGGCATGACTGCCTGGAAAATGTGATGCTCGACCCCAAGAGGTCGGCACGTCTGCTAAATTCATGGAGTTCAACGCTCGACCCAGGAGGTCGGCATAACTGCCTTGGAAATGTGATGCTCGACCCCAAAAGGTTGGCATATCCTCTAAAATCAGAGTTCAACGCTCGACCCGGGAGGTCGGCGTGACTGCCTTCAAAGTATGATGCTCGGCCACAAGAGACCGACACGGCTTGAAATTTTGAAGTCGGAAAGTGCGATGTTCGGCCCCAAGAGGTCGGCACGTTGTGCCTTAACTTGAATGAGTTTGTTTGACCCAGGAGGTCGGCAAGGCTCAAATCTTTAAAAGTCGGGGGCTTAAACCATGCCAGTGTTAATTTGATGCTCGGTCCCATGAGGTCGGCACGCATTGATCAAGTTTGTCGAAACTTGGGAGTTTGACGCTCGACCCAGGAGATCGGCGCGGTTTTCTCAGTGACAGTACTGTACCAGAGGTGACCGGGGCAGAGCAGTGCGCGACGCTGGTCTCCCACGTGACAGAGTATAGATTAGGTCTGCCTGGAAGCCTTACCTAATCTAGGGGGCTAGTGCAGAGGCCCCGTACTGGGCCTAGACACGTGGCAGCTCAGGTATAGCCGAGCTGGGTTCCGGCCCCAGGCTCTTGGCGACCGCCCTGGGCCGCACCCCCGCTAGGGCTCCAGGGGGATCAGGAGACCGTCCCGCAGAGGTCGGAATCCCGCTCGGCGCGGGATTGAGATTATATCAGGAAGGTCTCGGAACGTACGGAGGTCGGACTCTGGCCCAGGTATAAATAGGGCTACACACCCATTGCCCAAGGTACGCTCGCTATAGGCAAATTATCCTCGGTTGTTACTACTTCCCGTGAATCCTACTCACCGGAAAACTAACTTGACCGTCGGAGTGCCCTCGGGGACCACCCTCGGGCCCCCTCAGTTAGCTCATCCTTTCTGTCTTGCAGGCTTGGAGTCAGCTCTCCCATCAGCAACCCGAGCTGATCAAGTCAGCTCTCCTAGGGGAAGTTCCGTGCTTCTTCATACCCTAATGAAGAAACTTTAACCGATTCTTCCTCTTGACGAAGCTATAAATCTAAAGAATTAGAAGAAGTATTGTGAAGGACACACTCAAACTATTTGTAATTTAAAAATAATTAAAATGAATTAATTTCATATCAAATTTATTTTTTATTTAAATCAAGTTGATAGTTTTTTATTAAAGGACTTTGGTTTATAATATTACAGTAATTTGATAGTTAGATTAGGGTGATTATGACGTTTGAGTAATTATAATGGTAAAATGTGATTAGGTGATAAAGGTAATAATTAATTTTTTGTAAGGAAAAAGTTAAAAGTTCAAAAAATCACAAAAATTATTTACACCAAATGCCACACCTCTAACTTTATATGTTGTATAGATATAGATATTTATCCAACACGGTGGCCTTGCAAACCTTTAAATCCCTGCCAGGCTAATTAGGAACCCAAAAAAAAAAAAGTTTATAGAAAAGGGCAAAAAGAAAAGAAAAGGAAAAAAAAAAGAAGGAAAAGGCCACAGTGATGGGTAGACGGACCGGACCATTAAATTTCTCAGGGTGACTGAGCACCACAAAGGATAAAACGGCCTTTCTTCCTGCGTTCTACTGCTTTGTGCTAATCTGCCACCATCACTCCAATTTGGCAAAGCTCCGTCTTTTATCCAAAGCATACAAGTTTGCAAACTACAACAGATTTAATAATGATTTGCAGAGCCTAAGCGAGACCCATTAATCTTTTAAAGCTTGTGAATCTTATCTCTGATGAGTTTTGCTCTAATTCCACAAGAATGGACTCCATTCCTCTTTACTCCACAACTGCCACTATTTCGGGTGCAACTGTCAACTCTATTACTGCTCAATTCTGCTGGCCTTCCTCTTTGCACCCTAGAAAATCCAGAAATGTTTTCTTTGAGAAAAAACCCAGAAAAGTTTCAGTCTTGGCAGCTAAAGATGAGCCCCCTAAGCTTGACCCTCTGGACCAAATGGAACTCAAGTTCGGCAGAATGCTTGGTGAAGACCCCAAATTAACATTGGCCAAGGTCTCTTTTACACTCTTTTACACGGATATCATACACTTATCCTGATTGCATTCTGCGCTTTTGCTATAATCATATCTGAAGATGGAATTTTGCCACTTCTGTTGTGGAATAAGTTCCTAGTACTCATGAACTTGTTCCTGTGCTTTTCTACTTTTTATGCGTTAATTTGGACTGCTCGTTTGGTAGTTGGCAAGTATAGTCAACAGGGTATAACAAAAAAGTAAAAGTATTGTAGATATGATTGGAACTTTATCCTCATGATCATGAGAATCTGTGATCCAGGGAAAAGATTAATCCAAGTTTGCCCCTTTAGATAGTATAGTAATTTGTTTTAAGTTATTTACCCCTTTTTTGCTGTCACAATTGCAGCAAACTTATCCATACTGATATTTGTTTTCTGCTCGAGGTTATATGCCATTTAGTATTAAATTTTTTGTTGGGACTGCTTTGATACATTGGAAGGTTCTGTCAATGTGTTTTCAGCTTGCTGCTCTAGTGTTTAGTATCTGTTTCCCAAGTCTTTCTAGAGTGTAATTGAAGTTCCGTACCTTATCCAGATAATGGCTCGGAAGTCTAATCCAGATGCGACTCATCTAGAAATTGAAAAGACATTCGAGAAGAAGAAGAGAAAATCATCAGATAGTAAAATTGAGGAGGTTCCATTTGACGTGGACGAGGAAAAAAGGTCAGTCAGTTCAGTGGGTGGATTAAATTTGGTTCGTCCTGTAACCAGAAAAGGAGTAAAGGTTGAGGCTGACAAGAAACCATCTGAGGGACAGGATAAGAAACCAACTCAACCAGTGGCAAATGTTGTTGAAAATAGTCATTGCAGCGTTCCCAATGTGCTATTACGAAAACCATCCATATATGACGATGTCGACAGTGAAATATCATCAAGGTTAAGCATTAGGCCAAACTTATCACTAAGGATGGGGAAGGAACCACAGAAGGAAAGATTTAGTGATATTACATTGCTGAAGAAGCCTGAACCGCTGAAAATGGTCCCAGATCTTGAGGGAGAAAATGGTCATTCAGGTGGTTCCAAAGCTGAAGATGGTCGTGAAACTGGTAATAGTAATTTGGATCCTGCACTTTTGAGAATGCCAGAGCAGTTGGAAACCAATTTTATCAGTGATCGAGCTGATGAATCTTCAGGAGGTTATGCCAATAGGTCAAATGATGTCAATTCCATAACTGATGGTAATTTAAACAACACCAACTCATATGCTGAAATTGCTGCGAAAGGCAATCTCAATCAAGCTCTAGAATCCAGGGTGACAAATTCTTTTGAAGAGAACGAGTCTGCAACAGGTAATCCAAGCACGTTGGTCAGAGTTCCACAGGTTCTGCATCGCAAATTAAAAGAGTAAAAAATAGTTATTGAATTTGGTGCTTCATCTTTTACTAATTTACTTTATTCTTTTCAAGGATTACAGCCAAGTGACTTATGGTCTTCTGGGAAAAGTTCTGATTCTAGTGAACCTTCTGCAACAAAATTAGCAGAATCTGACCCTGGGTTTTCTCTTGATGCTTCACTTCTTGGTAAACCAAAAAGGTACAGTTAGAGAATATTGTTAGTTGCAAATTTGTTCATTGAGTGACGCTTCTGCAATTTTAACAATCTGTTATCCTCTAGAATGGACACCTCTGTAGTGACAACATCTAAAATTAGTAAAGAGGAAGTGATGCCTGTGAATCCCGAAAGCAATGGCAATGCTTTAGATCTCGAGAACTTCCTTTCATCACCCATAAAGGTTGGACAATTTTTTTTCCCTTTTTCTGCTGCATTGGTTCTCTATCACAAACTTGTAGATTTGGATAGTATCTGAGTGTAAGATATACATGTAGGAGCGTGAAGAGAATGACTGGACAAAGGCTGAAGGTCTGGTCAATTTGGGAGGAAGGGTAGAGGTGGAAATCATTAGCTCTAGCACCAGAGGATTTACTGTAAGAACATAATTATGTTGGTCCAACTAGTTAACACATCATTTTGCAAATCTATTTGTATTTATATTTTTAGTTTATCCTGTTTTTGCAGGTATCTTTTGGTACCCTAATAGGATTTCTGCCTTATCGGAATCTTGCTGCCAAGTGGAAGTTCTTGGCTTTTGAGTCTTGGTTGAGAAGGAGAGGTTTAGATCCTTCCAAGTATAAGCAACACTTAGGTGTCATTGGAAGTTTTGAAACTGCTAGTGTGACTCCTTCTTCTGAGTCACAGTTAGACATAGATATAGATGACAAATTGTACAGTGAGATCTCTCCAGATACAAAGCTTGAAGATCTTTTAAGAATTTATGACCAACAAAAATCCAAATTTTTATCGTCCTTTGTTGGTCAGGTATCGATGATAACAAATTTCCAGTGTAGCTTGTTCATTTGGTAATTAGACTAACAACTTGAATTTCTTTCTTTACAGAAGATCAAAGTGACTGTGGTCTTGGCTGACAGAAAATCTAGGCGGCTAATATTTTCTACTAAGCCAAAGGAGAAGGAGGAATTGATCGAGAAAAAGAGGAATCTCATGGTAATGTTTGGTTTAAGTACATAAAATGAATGCTTTTTTCTTAGGTCTTGAATTTCATTTTTGCATGGATTCCAATATCCTTGGGTTAATTGGAAGCATCATAATCGGTGATTATTCTTTGAGCTTGTTCTTCTTCTAGATATAATTTCATCATTTTTGAGCTTCTAATTGTATCTTTGTTTGCAGGCTAGATTGAGTGTTGGGGACGTCGTTAAGTGCTGCATTAAGAAGATTACATATTTTGGCATCTTTGTTGAGGTATATATGATGTTTCACTGTGGGTCCTATGTATGCTTTGTGGTATCATGTTTAATTACCAAAGTTTTATATTTGTGATAAACTGACCGTGAATCTAGAAAAACCTTGTGAATAAATAAATTCATTGTTGTATACCTGCAACCAATTGGAACTTTCCAGAACAGGACAGGATTTCACTTATGAATTACCTGAATGTAGGTTGACGAAGTGCCTGCCCTGATTCACCAGACAGAAGTATCATGGGATGCCACTTTGGACCCAGCATCATATTTTAAGATTGGCCAGGTATCTATCTTTGACTGAAGTAAACACTACCACAAGTAATAGATGCCACAGATATTTTTATAGTGCTGTGTGCACTCGGAATTCACACGCTTTGGCATGTGTAAATTGCTGTCATACTTTTGGGATCATTTTTGGGTCAGATTATGGAAGCAAAAGTTCACCAGTTGGACTTTTCCCTGGAACGCATTTTCCTATCACTGAAGGAAATAACGGTAAATGATGTTAGGTTTGTCTTTGAGTCTAGAAGTCCTTTTTTTTTCATGAAGCTAATAGTTATTTTGATGTCTTTCGTCTCTCTGGCAGCCTGATCCACTGATAGAAGCCTTGGAGGCTGTTGTTGGTGGTCATGATTCTTTGGATGGCAAACTTGAAGCTGCTCAGGCAGATTCAGAGGTTTTTCCTTTACCATTTTGAGTAGGAGTAGGCTAAGCCTTTTCTTCAATGTTGAACTCACAAATGGTTATATCCTAATAATATTTTTTTTTAATTCCAAATGAAGTATGAAATTTGCAAAAACATGTTACAACAACCTTAAGAAGGTAGGAAAGTTAGAGAATTCACTGAGTTTGGGGAGAGTTTGGATATTAGATTCAGATAGTTACTGTAACACTCCGTAATTTTATATGCTTTGACCAAAATCAGTTGACACTTTGTTTGAATGTTGTACATAGGAGAAAATGAATATTTCAGGTTTCTTGGTCCAAAATTTGTAAGAACCTTGGGTTTTTCTTTTCTGATAAATTTATGCATGTCTATGTGGTATCAATACAGTAATTGTTAACGTCCAAAATATCGTTTGGACAGTGGGCAGAGGTGGAGTCTCTTATTAAAGAGTTGCAGCAGGGTGAGGGTGTTCAATCTGTGTCCAAGGGGCGTTACTTCTTGAGTCCTGGCTTGGCTCCAACTTTTCAGGTGCATGGAAGTTTTTAGTAATTGTGACCTGGTTTTTATGGAGAAAAAATGTCTTGTTCGGCTGAACTGCTCATTGATTGTAATTTCTGATGAAGTTATTTACGGATGTTTATGCTTCATATATGTCTTGGGGGAAATTTTATGTCATATTTGGAGTTTTATAACATAGTTATGCTAACTCACCGTTATACTTATCATAATTGCTTAAGAGGAAAACTTCTATGCCAACACTTGGTGCTCTGGATGAATTACATTCTCCAGATTCCTTGTGACCATTTTAGTTTACATTGCTTAAGTGACATAAGTTCTTCTCCCTCTCAAGTCGTAATTTCCCAAGATCTTCTAAAGGATAATCAAATCTTATTCTTCTACATTTCTGAGGTATAATACTGGTTACATTTCTCCTGTTCAGATGCTAACAAGTCATTGTTGCCCTAACCAATGTACTTCTATTCTATTACGTAGCATTAGTTTCCTTTTCCTCGGGATGATATTTGGTTCTTAGCGGTGACATTGAGACTGACAGGTTTACATGGCATCAACGTTTGAGAACCAATATAAGCTGCTTGCTCGATCAGGAAACAGGGCACAGGAGGTGAGTATTTGCAAGTACCTTATGCTACTTGTAAACTCTCTCTCTCTTTTCCTAAACCTGATGGCTGGTTAACCACAAACACAATCCATCCATTTTGGCAGGTGATAGTTGAGACGTCCTTGGGGAAAGAAGAGATGAAATCGATCATTCTGACCTGCACAAACAGAGTCCAGTGACAAATTTTCGGCCCTAAGAGTTCCTTCTATTGAGCTTGTCCTCATAGGCGCAATTTTTCCATGTCTCTGCTGCCTGTTTCGGCAGTTTTAGTTCTAACACAAGCTGTAATTAGTATCAGTAACATCATTAGAAAATGCAATAATATCTATTCTTCGTAGCAGCATTACATCTCCAATTATGTATTGTTGGATTGCCAAATTTTCCTCAAAAATTTTTACGTTTTCATAATATATTTTTTTTATAAAAACTTCAAAAAATAGCAATCTAATCAGACCCTCCAAGTATTTACATAGAAATTGGCCATAGCAGCTGGACTGAAGTTGATTAAGCGGCAATTTTTATTCGTTTGATTTCCCTTGTGGGGTTGATTTTGTCCTCACGACAAAAGTAAAGGACCATCCGGGAATGTCATTTTTAAGACAAGACTTGCATCATACAGGAAAAAGGCTTAGACGTGGCTTCCCTGCAATGGTTTTGCTAATAGTCTGATGGAGAAAAGAGACTGATAACTTCTTGCATTTAATTCCCCATAATTCTGTAGATTAGAAATAGCGTCGCAAATTGCCACGAATAGATGACTCTTGAAACTGAAAGGGAAACATCAATAAATATACAGCCAAGAAATACAAGCCACCCGTATGAGCAGTAGAGCACCAATTATTAATGGTGATACAATATCAGCGGTACTTGATTTGATTGCCCCAACGGATACTTGTATTCAAATGACAAATCGGTAATGCAGTTGTTAGATGGTTTTTTTGGACTCTTGTCGATTTGACCACAGTCAAGGACTCAAGCCGTGCACAAATTTGAGCAGTACGTAATCGGAAATTGGAAGGGTCCCAATCCAAGCTCCTAAGCTTGTACACGACTGCTTGCTTTCCGTTATCCTAACAATGTCCAGTCGTGTCAGATGGGACTCCAAATAATGAACAAAAGCCATGTGGGAATTTATCTGTTGACGTCCAAATTACCCTATCATCGGACCTTTACGCCCAAACTTGCCGTTCTTTCGTCGACATTATCCCAAGAAAATCCTTGTCCTTTTATCTTGCCTTAGCGTTTTTTCTTGCAGTGTAAGTGCCATTTCTCATAAGTTTCCATCTTCAAATCCCAGCCAGCTGCAGCTCTGACATAAAAGTCATAAAACTTTTAAAGATTACTCTCAACAACTCCCCCTCTTGTGGCATTTGAAGCTTCTCAGGAGACAAGCAAGCTTGGGGTTGTATTGTTAAGATGAATACCGCAACTAGTACCTTTGTCGTTAGATGGATCAACTTTCTCACTATGGTACATACCTTTTTTTTCCCACAAACCAAGTTGATATTTTTGTCTATTCTTTCTGTTTTTGATGTTACTCTTCTAAATGTGTTTAGACGTTTTGTTTATGGAACATGGGTTTTGTTTCACTTGTCGGATTTGTTGACTAATTTTGCTCTTATCTATTTGAAAAATTGGGGTTCTTTTGTTTCAATATGTTTGAATAAGCTCCCTTTGAATATTTACACTGGAAACCCTGAAAAAGGTTCGTTCTTGTCCTGACATCTGAAACAGTAAGATTTTTTGCTAATTAGTACTTCAGCGGTTAATAATTATTAGAAGAAAATGCCCTGCGTTGATATTAATCGGTGGTTAGTTCATTTTTCCTTTTTTTTTTTGTTGGTGTATTCTATGTACTATGAAGGTTAAAAAAAAGTTCGAAAATTGAATAAGGTAGTACATTTTGTATTTATTTTTTTGATTTTTTAGGTGGTAAAAGAGTTATGTTAACCGTATAGCTTCATGGAGCAGCTATTAGCTGTTTCTGTAATAGGATTTGGTGTGTGGATGAGCACTCACCATGACAGCTGCCGAAAGTCCCTTACCCTCCCTGTTATAGGCCTTGGTGCAATAATTCTTGTAATGTAAGCTTATTCACTTTGAAATTCTTTACATAATTTCTGTGCTGTTTCTTTGGGAATTATTTTTCTTATTGGTACAAACCTGGGTTTCTAATGCTTTCAGATCAATAATTGGATTTTTGGGGGCGCTGAAGAACAACTCAATCTTATTGTGGATTGTATCCTGTTGAGCAGCAATTCTCATACGCGTTCAATTATGTTTTTTTGTCCTTTCTACGCTTAAACTTATGCAGTTTATGTGGTTACCTTGACATTTACCTGATAGTATCTGATCTTGCTTTGCCTCATTTTGGTGGGAATATTGGTCTTTACAGTCTTTGCGTAAGTACTAAAACTAAGTTCTGTTCTTTACATCATTTTGAATAGATGCTTCTTAATGTAAAATGAAGTGATTTATGATTTAGAAGATGTTGTGATGCTGCTTGACCTTTATGTCTAGTAAAATCTTCTGTATCTGCTGCCATTTGTTGGTATTTTTGCGGAAGGGGTTCTGCGTTAGGCTGGAAATTTCCCATCTGTAACAGATTCCTTAGTTCGGAAAATATACTTGGCAGTGCTAGTGTGAGCCTCGGAAGTGGTGTATTGAAGGATAGTAGTAGTGATTTTACAGTTTTGGCATAGCTGAAGAGGTCAAGTTATTGCTGTTTGTATCCTTAATAGGATAGAATGGTGTTAGCATGAGTGTGCATGGTGCTCGTTTGGATTCCTAGTCTGATCTAATTCATGATGAAGAATGGAATTTGATCCTGCTTAAACTGACCTTTGGCTGAGGCTGTAATTAAGTTCACTCAAACATCTGATTGGACTATGTTTCCACTTGTTGTAAGATTTTTTTTTTCCACACATCATCTATATCTTGATTCGCCTCTCATCAAATTTGGATTAGAGAATGATAGATAGTGTGTGGTGCATTCTCGAAAGACTACCTAATATTCAAACTTCAACTTATGGTAACTGGGAAGATAGAGGGAAATTATGTTTTGAGTTGGATCTGTCAGCATGCATTGGTAAAACCTTATTTCATTTTTAGAGTGAACGAGGTGTCAATCTTTGCCATTCCTGAGAATGCCTTTTGCTATATGCCCGCTGAAGCAATTAGTACAACCAAAAATGATCATGAGTTTAATTCAGCGTAGGGTGGTTTTGTATCCTGTAAATGGGGAGGGTGAGAAATCATACCATAGACATAAAAGGTATGTATCAATTATCGACAGTGCGCAGTGTGGAGTTGAAGTCAAGAAAGGAGAACAATCTAAACCCGTAACTTTTTTTTTTTTGTTTTTTGGTGATTGATCGAGAGCATATCTGTTGATTCATTCAACAGAAGCCCGATAAGTGGTGGTTTGCCTTGATTTTTCCTTTGTTAAGAATCAAATTTTTTAACCCCTCCTGGTGAATTGCGACAATACGTTCTACACAGTGGACATAGTTTGTTCTTAGTTTGTTAGACTTACATGCTAGTACTGATAAAGATATATGATACACAACTTAAATGCGCTGTCTTTGTTTGTGCTGCTTTTGGTAGGTTCATTGTGACAAATAGTGGATCTGGTCATCAAGTGTCTGGTTTGAGGTGAGATTACCTGTCATTCATCTATTTTTGTGCTTATTAGTCTTCACGTTTTATTGTATGATATTGTTGTTTCCCCCTCTCTCAACCCCCCCCCCCCTCCCCCAACTAAAACGCCCATCCACAACTCCGTAGAGGCTTCTTAGGCAGAACATTACTCGAGGGAGGAATGTTTTAGGTGACATTGCAATAACCTCTTGCCACATTCTTAAATCTCTCTTTGTACTGGTATCAACTGAAGCAGTAATCTTTCCATTTCATCAGGTACAAGGAATATCAACTTCAAGATTGCAGTTCCTGGTTTTTGAAACAGGCTAGTGCGCTTTTAGTATTTCATAGATTTAAAAGATGGAAATGGAAAGCTTTATCTTGTAATGAGAAGTACAAAGGAGAAGTTTGATCTCTTTCATCTCTAATCTTTATTGGATCTGATACTTCAGCTCAATAATACACACAACTGGGAACGCTTGAAGAGTTGTCTTGTGAAATCTGATGACTGCAATAACTTGGCAAGAGAATACAAGGTGTACACTCAGAAGCCACAGTTCTGATTTTTTTTTTTTTTTCCGGAATCTTACTCATGCTTTAGCTTGTGTGCTTCAGACTTTGAAACAATACAAATCAGCGAGACTCACTCCAATAGAAGCTGGTTGCTGTCGTCCACCATCTGAGTATGTGCTTAACATAACATTTCCGTATATAATATCTCTTCAGTGTAGTTCCTCTAAATTGCAGTACTCTTACAACTTATGTACAGCTTTGGAGTATCGGACTGCTATTGTTGGCCATGGATTTATTGCAGAATGTGATTTTCTGTGTTCAGCAATTCCATGATGACATTCCGTATTTATTACTTATAGGTGTGGATATCCTGCCGTAAATGCTTCATACTATGACTTGAGCTTTCGACCAATCAGTTCAAACAAGGACTGCGAACTTTACAAAAACTCAAGGGGCGTCAAATGCTACAATTGTGATTCTTGCAAGTAAGGCTGTATTTGCACGTCACTTTGCTTATTAACAGTCTTAGTATTTCCTTTCCGACTCTGCTGCATCGCAGTTCATTTAGAAGTCTTGAGTATTTCCTTTCAAAATGTTTCAGAGCCGGAGTTGCACAATACATGAAGATAGAATGGAGGGCAGTTGCTATCTTTAATGTATTTCTTTTCGTTGTCTTGGTAAGACCAAAGCTCTCATCTGTGTTGCTGCAGTTCAGAAATTGAGTTTTAGTGGGTCATTAAAATTTTCCATTGGGCCCTTCTTATCAATCTTCTAAGATGAAGAACTCGTGGCAGAATTCCTCATTCTCCAATACTCCTAATGGAGTGTGATTTTTTCTGTAACTGTAGCATAATTCTGATTCTTTGTGTTTTGTTGTCGCCAGTCAATAATCTACTTGGTAGGATGCTGTGCAAGACGAAATGCTGCAAAGAGTCCTGAGAAAGTGTGAAAGAAATGCTCCAAACGTCGCGAGCGTGGAACTGCCATTCCCAGCTGCAAATTGTCGTCGAGAAGGAAATCATCTATTCATGCCTTCAATTCACAATCCCTTGCTTGTAAATGAGAGGGTCCTAGACGAACAGTGAGACAGCAGGAACATATACAGAATGCTGACTTTGAAGCTTAGGGGTGAAGATAATGGAAGAAACATTCACCAATTTGTAAAGTTGCTTTCTCAGATTACAAGATGGTTTTTTATGGGACTGACTTTTGATGCTTCGCGTGTCCAGTATCATCCCCTTGACATGTTTTTTAAGTTTGCACTCTGGAATCGCCAATACCAATATGAGCTGCTATTTGTAAATAGGCACAGGCCTTATCCATTGGTATAATAGCTGCTATTTGTAATTTTTATTCAAGTTCATCACATTCCACAAACCACCGTCTAATCTAATATGATTGTGTGTAATTAATTTCTAAGGCCATAAAGATGTATATATTCTAGCCAGGTACAAAAATTTCTTGCCTTGTCAGGGCATTGACAGAGATGAATGGGTTTAACTAGAATAATATAGGCATGTATTTGCAAGAATGGGACGATTAAGAGTTCATAGTCTTGTTAAGGAACAAAAAAAAAATGTTGTTGCAAAAATCTCTTGTCTTCGTCAGGCATTGGCAAATTAAGACGACTGTGAGTTCGTAAATGCTACGCTAGAGCTGAGCCTGAGCCCATTCTTTTTTTTCTTTTTTTTTTTTAAAGAATAAAAATTAAATAGATTTATGAGGGAGAATAATTTTTTTTTTATGAGGGAGAATAATCTTTTCCTTTCATCTTTTCTGACCCAGCAAGGATTCAAGCCATTTACACCATAACTCAAAGCATATTGATCAGAATAGATTATACTCAACTAATCAAAAAGCCATTCTAATGGCATCTTCAAAATTGATTATATTTGGAAATAAAAGATAAAAAAAAAGACATATGAATTCTTCATCATCGTCAATCGAGAAACGGGGAATGAGAATAATCCCCAATCACTTTATCATCTTTCAACACATTTGAATAAATAGGCAAACTATCATTAATGGGTTCCTATAGAAGGCGTATTTTTTAGGACATAGAACTCCTGCAGAAAATAACTATGGTAACATTTAATTACTGCATATCAATTATTCATAATCTCAAAGTAGTGAATGCCTTCGTACAGAGCATGCAACGTAGAAGATCATTTACGTGCATGCATGGATAGCACTCTGCAGTCGTGCCTGCAGATGCACAAGACTCTTTGCAATTCCGGGGGCTTTTTTGCAGACTGCCTGGGGATGAAGGTTACCGAAGTAGCTGGTGCACAATGTGCGACAACACAGATCCAGCATCGCATGTTGAGTTCCAAATACCTACACCTTCTGTGCATCTTTTAGGCGGGATGATTGGGGTTGATCCTTGACCCATCACCATGTAGTTATTGCCACCTTGCATGCAGTAACTAATAACATCATCAGTATTTATCACCACATGAAATTATTATGGTACAAAAAATGCATGTAAGCCAGCTTTTCAATGATGCATATACTATCAGTATTAGACAAGAAAAAATGGGCATGGAAAAAAAAATCTAAAAAATTAAGCTCGAAATATTTAATCATCACTAGGCCCAAAACCATCCTTTCTAAAGAGTTCTTCCATTTTTTGCAAAAAAAAAAAAAAAATGGGGAGAATTTGTTTTCTAAAGAGTACTTCCATTGTTCTAATTAATATTCACTTCAATTACTTGTTTAGTTAATTTTTCTAAAAAAAATTCCTGTATTTAATCGAAATATCAAAATTCAATATAGCTATTATTTCAGTTAAATTATTTTTTAAAATACATTAGCATCCTAGATTCAACTGAACAAAAAATCATGCCTCTTCATTAAATTGTTACTCTGTGTGAATCCGCCCCTGATCCCTTTACCTTTTCATTTTCAAGAAAAATGGTTTCACGTTTGTATTCAATGAGACGATGACATCACATTATTAAACTAATTAAAGGATAGATTCTACCTTTTCATATCTTACAATTTTAAACTAATTAAATCATAGATTCTATTTCTTTTTTGAATGAAAGGATATAAGGGCAAAATTGTCAAATTAAACTTATTAAGCATTCATCTATAAATATTTATCAAATAGTATAAATAGGTTTAGCATTAAAATTCAGACATTCATATATTTTTTCAGTGCTTAAAATTCAGCAAATTAATTGTTTCAGTATTCAGATTTTAGAATTCAGAGTTCAGAGTTCAGATTCAATTTTATCAAATGGAACCTAAGTGCATAACTTCTTAAATTACAATTTTTTTTAAGCAATAAACTTATAGTGAGAGGTTAGCCAGACCCAAATTTTGACACATTGATCATAACACAAGCGAATATTTACCGGAAAGGAAGTTCCTGCAAGCAAGTTCTTACAGGCTAACTACAGGATTACCAGTATACCCAAGTTCCATGCATCGAGCAGCTGAAGAAGACAACTTTCTTGGATACAACCATAACTTTCCTTAATACTACTGATGAAGTGCCACTGTTTGCTCTTCTATTGCACAAGAGCCTTTCCCATGCTGGATGGACTTTACTAAGTTTTTTTTTTTTTCTTAAATTACAATTGGGCTGTCTAATGGGTCTCTACAGGGCATTCGTTAAAATATATTTCAGGTGTTAAAATATATTTAAGTATAAAATTTGCTAATTACGTCAAGAGTTTATCTAAACTGCAGATTTGCTAAACTTGTTAAAAGAGATTTCAAATAAAATAAATAAATCAATTTATAAAGACAATATTGAAGTAACAAAGATGACAAATGGTAATTGAGTCAATTTCACTAATGAAAACGTCATAGTGGAGTTTTAATTTTATTGTAGTCATTTTTTCTAAGATTAAAAGAAAAGCATCATGTTAGTAGAAAAAAGACCCACACCTCTCCATACTAAATCCACTTTCTATACGTTCATTAGACAACAATAGCCTTACCTTTTAAGTTTTAAATTTATTTGATGCTTTATATAGTTATAAGAAGCATGTTATTATTTTACAAGAAACACATATTTACAGAGAGTATCTTCAAGTATGTTTACAAGTGCATAAGAATATTAATTATAATTTAAAATTCAATTTTGCAATAAAAAAATTTATGTTACCAATAATAATGATGTAAATAGCAATAATAATATCTAATACTCCAGTATAGGCCTCTCCCAAAAACAAACAAAGATGACAGAAATTTTACATCAACCAATCAAAAGATGATTGATTAGAAGAAACTAGGGATGGCAACAGGGGCGGGTGCCCGCGGGCAACCGCTCTGCGGGGGACTCTCGGGGCCGGGGGGGGTATACCCGCCCCGCCACCCGCAAAAAAAAAAAAATTATATATATAAATATATATAGATATAAATATATATAATATGTAATTTAATTAGTTATACATTTATGACAATGATATTATTAGTTAGATGTATTATATAATATATATTAGTGTATGTAATATAATTGATATTATCAATTATGCGAATAATTAGACATGTCTACTAATAGAATTTATTAATTAGTTATACTAAATTTACTAATACATTTATACTAAATTTTTAATTACACTTAATAGAATAATATTTTTTCTCAAAAAAAAAGCACAAACACAATAATGAATTAGTGATTGTATTTGTACCAAAAGTGAAAACTTAACTATTTTAATTGTATTTATTTCATCATGTTGGATTGTATTCAAATAACTTTTGTTTAATTGTTTTTATAAGTTTCAATTATAAAATTATAATGAATAATAACTTGATGATGTGTTGATATTTTAATACTTGATTATTTATTAAAATTTAACTATAATAAAATTTTATTAACCTCGAAAAAAAAAAATTATTAATCCTACGGGGGAAGAGGGATGGGACGGGGCGGGGCGGAGATAGTGGGAGGCGGGGGACAGGGCGAGGGACGAGGGGAATTAATAGGCAACGGCCCCACCTCCCCCGCCTCAACCTCGTCCCGTTGCCATCCCTAGAAGAAACAGCACGCACCCCCGCTGTAACGTGCACCCGGACTTGAACAAACCTGAGGACAGTGGAGTACAGTGCATGTACCCGCCAGTTTCCCGATATGCGCTCTCTCCTAATCTCCAGGAGCTAAATCCTTCCCACTGTGGCTCTTCCCAGATCAATCCTAGCCGTCCAAAAGCGCGGGATAGACATCTTGCCTATTTGCTCCCCCTATTGTCTTACCTACACATGGCACAAATGAGCCCACGCCTGGATCGTACAATATACAATATATTATCCAAAAACCCATCCAACCCATCAATATCAAAAGCTGAGCATTCCCACAGAAGACTCAATTGCAACTATATAACCAAAAGACCTCTAAAATTAACACCCCCCCCCCCCCCAAAAACACCCCAAAAAAAAAAAGTTTCTTAAAAGATCAATTTCAGAATTCCAGTCTCTTTCGCTTAAAATGAAATAATTTGGTGCATCTCATATCTCAATTTTAGTACTTTGGTCACATATCAATTGACCTTGATGAATGTGTACAACAAACACATTCTTCTTTTTGGGAGACAATTAGGTTCAATTGGCATTTGATCATTTATCAAATCACATAATTTTGTTAAAAAATCTAAATAGTGGGTTAAAGTAAAATATATTCAGAACTAAAGAAAAACATTTTGAAGTTAATTTTGTCTTTCATAAGTCAAACTTATTATAAGAACTTCTCTAGCTTTTATCCATGAATTATTTACTAATTTGTATCGGTACAAGCAGATGGAAAGATGCGTCAAATAAGTGCATCGAATTAGGATGTCAGAATGCTATATTATTTGCAAAAATTTATTCGTTTGTATCATTTATATATTTTTAAATCATATTTTATGACATATATACCATAGCAAAAGTGTACTACGGTATTTTTTTTTTTTGTAAAAAATTATCCAAAATAGTCTAATATCCAAACACACTCGAAATTTGGAAGGGATTAAGATGGTTCGCTTCATTGTAAAGGGCGAGCAAAAGAATTCCCTAAGAACATGAGGGACCATTTTGACAATTTTAGCCCAATTGGATAATCATAAAAATTCTCTTCACGTCTCAAAATTGTAAAGCCGATACACTTTTTCAAGAAATTATTCACTTCATCTTCTTCTTCCCTTGGACCTTTTCTGCTTTTCTTCTCGACTTCTTCGGCAAAAATCCATGGCGCCCAGGAAAAAGACAACTGTGGAGCCCTCGACAAGGGTGACTCGCAGTTCAACTAGACAAGCAGAACCTATCCCAGAAACCCCCAAAAAGAGGGCCAAGACAATTCCAGAAAACCCCAAGAAGAAGAAGGCTAAACTTGTCCCATCCAAGCCAAAACAAGAAGCAGAGAAGGCAGAAGAAACCAAGGGCGACGTTGTTGATGGCTCCAAGAAGACGATAATAGTGGAGCATTGCAAGCAGTGTAACTCATTTAAGACAAGGGCTTTGCAGGTGAAAGATGGGCTGGAGAAAGGTCTTGATGGTGGGGTTAATGTGATTCTGAACCCAGAGAAGCCAAGAAGGGGTTGCTTTGAGATCAGGGAGGAAGGTGAAAATGGTGAGAAGTTTATCAGTCTTCTGGAGATGAAGAGGCCCTTTACCCCCATGAAGGCCCTTGACATGGATAAGGTTGTTTCTGACATTCTTGAGAAGATTAAGGGTTGAATATTCCTTTCGGTTATGGATTGTTTAGGGATTTAGCTAGGGGAAGCTAAGATAGTATTGGTAGTTTTTTTGCTTGTGCAGGAGAAGATGGTTGGAGAATTTTTAGTTATGGTAGTCTTCTTTGTTGGATCTCTTGTGCTAGTTTCATTTCCAAGAAATCCCCCTAAATCCCCTGTTTTTATTTTCATAGTCTAATTCTAGTATGAATGATGACAAACTTTATGAACTATTGCAATTGTTCTTGCATTGTACTCTTGTTTATCTTTCTCAAGAAATGGGATCTTTGGATATCTGTTTGTGGAAATTGCCTGAGAAAGTAGCTTGTTGCAATTGTATTTGGTGGTCTGAGCCCTTGAATGTGGCATGCGGAGTATTTTTTTCTCTACTGACTCTGTTCATTCTGAATGTGAATACTGCCGTTTCCGATGAGGTTGTTTATTGATTGCTTGATGATGAAGAGTGACCATCTTGGAGGAAAAAATTGATGGCCTAATGATGAAGGGGCTTGCTCATTGATAGTTCATACTTTTTGCCTCGTGATACAGGTTTATCATATAAATAGTATATTTTGCTCGTATGTGCAATTATGGATTTGATTCTACTGGGATTTCCGTCCATTGTAGGTTTGCATGCAGAAAAATGAACAGTAAAGGTAATTTTATAGAATCAAACTAGCTCCTTGAGCTTAAATGATCATTTTAGAAGTTACAAATCTCCATTTATAGAACATTATGTAGGCATTTAGAGTTGCTTTTGAGAATATGTAGGCCGATCCATAACTGGCCAATATTTTGATTCCAAAGAATTATTCTTGAAGTTCTGCGGAAATTGGGGTAATATTGCATTTGTCCTGTCTCTTTTGAGGGAATTCCCTATTGCTTTCCCTGGGAATTGACTTCAGTAAAAGTGCAATTCGTTGTTGAGGACTCAAGCTAATAGGAGCAAGATTTTGCTTATTTTCTTGTCTGACACAAGTCCGTGAATGAGGATGATGCATACCTTGGTGCGTGTAAATATTTTGTATGACTGCCAAGAAGATGGAATAGCTACCTCTGAGGTAATATCAGCAGGGCTGAAATTGAGGTGATCAGATTTTCCTGCATGATTTCTTCGTATTGGAGAAATTTCTATACAACGTAGGAGAGACTATTTTAGTGCAATGTGCTTCATTACATGATCTGCTTCTACTCTTATGTTCTAGGTAAAAATGCAATTGTATGCCTTGAATTTTCCTGTGTTTGCAGATAAATCAACAATTTTTCCTGAAACTTAATAATGTGGAAGGTAAGTAAGAGAGGAGTGCCTCGGGCATCTCCTCTGTTTGCCAATAGTAATGCGTCTTCATTGCCTTTAGCCTGCACAGAAGGGAAAATTCAGCGACATTCCCTTTTTATTTGCTTCTAATCTGAGGCAGAGTAGCATCCGATTGAACCTTGTTATAGCAGTAATCAAATGCTGTGGAAAGAACATCGAGTGATGCAGTTAGTTTAATAGGAGCATTCTCAATTGCTGGCCAAGAGGATCGAGAAAGATTTCTGTCAAAGGGATTAAGAAATTGTAGAGGACACTAATTGGGAAGTGAAAGGCTTCCAAGTCCACAATAACTTAGCCCACTTCAGCACTATTAACCTGCAAAACAATCGAAAAATTTGTCAATTCTGCACCTAAAATTGCATTTAACGTTCCAGAAACTATTAAAAACATATTATTGATTCTTGATGAACGTCGCCAAATTATCAATGTCCAATTGATCTTCTATCCAGTTACATTGAACTGAATGCTGTCTCTATATAGCAAATCAAGCTTATGAGATGCTAAGACTAGAAGAACCAGAGGCGGTTGAATGAAATCAACAACTTCATGACCGCAGAAAAACCCCTTTCAAGCTAATTGCCTGCATATCTCTAGACCAAGTCCTCTGTTAGGTCCTCTTAACAGCTGCAACCTGAAAGCATTAATTTGTTGGAAACGTCCTTTGGTCATCAATCTGGACTGAAATTTATCAAACGAGCAAGGCAATAATCTGTACTTATAACTCATCATTCCTTGCTAGTATGAACTATGAATTACGTTGCTGCACACAAGAAACAAGTTTCCCTCACCAAGCCCTCTTAAGTAACAGCTGTTGTATCCAGTTTTTAGTAGTTTGTAAAGAAAAATCAACTTACAAGGAACATAATAACTAGAGTCTATTTCTCAATTCAAGATTAACAGAGATATATCATTCTGATAATAATATATGCCTGTTTGAATAGTGAATTATTTATCAAAATTTATTTACTTGCATAATCAATATTATACTTCTTAACAATCCTTTTATCTCACGTACATCACATTAAAAAAATATATACTACAGTATTTTTATTTTTATTTTTTGAAAAAATCATCTCAAATAATCTACCATCCAAACACACTACGAAATGTTTCCGTTGTCGTCTTCCAAAAGTCAACTAATATGCAAATTTGTGCACTCGGATTTGATACGCATTATTATTATTTTCTCATTCTAATTGATTCATAAAGCAGCAATGTAAATAAAATCTTCCACAGCCTCCTCCAAACAACAAAGAAGAAGAAATTCGAGTAAATTTTTCCCTAGCATGCAGCAACTGTGGAGATTTGAAGTTAGGACTTTAATTTTCATGAATTTCCATAGGTTATTAGCTTTTCTAATGTTGTATATTTTGTCTTTTAAGCCGAGGAGCCTATAGGTTGCTATAAAAATTTCTTTACAAATTTGGATGTCCTACATACAAGCAGTTAATTATTGTAAATGTAAAATGTGAAATTGAGGGAAGGTGTTAACTTAATATTCATCGAGTCAAATGCATACTTTAATTTCCAATTTTGCTTAATGGGAATTTAATCCAATCTCAAGCAAGTTTTTCTCGAAGGAGTCGAATTTAAAGAGATTTGTTTTCTTCCACCCCTAACTCTTCCTTGAATTACCTAAATCGACAGAAAAGTTGGCACGTATATCTCGTCGACCCTTAAAATAAAACCCCACTACTACGGTATAAACCCGCCACCAAAATTCGTCACATCCTGCCTTAAACCCTAAAACCTCCCCCCGTCACTCACTATATTCAATTCAAGAAATGCATTCCTCTTCCATTTTCCTTCGCAGGCGTCCAAAGCCCCCGCCATCTCTTCACCACAGCCTCGCTTTCCTCCGCTTCATGGGCGGAGGCCCCCGGACATTTCCCGGAGGATTAAACAAATGGCAGTGGAAGCGCATGCACGAGAAGAAGGCCAGAGAAAAAGAAAAACGCCTCCTCGATCACGAAAAGCAAATTTACCAGGCCCGTATCCGTTCTGAAATCAGGGCTAAACTCTCTGCTGCTTCCCAGAAGCCCAATTCTGTTTCCCACCCGGATCAGCCCGGACCCAATTATGGCCCGGTATCGCCTCAAGAACATATTAAAGCTCTGGCTGATCGGTTCATGAAAGAAGGTGCTGAGGATTTGTGGAATGAAGCTGATGGCCCGATTAGAGCTCCGGCGCCTCGAGAAATGGCAAATAAGAGAGTTATTGGTGAGCCCATTGATTTACGGAAATTAATTTCGAGAAAATCTGCTTTTGCTGATAATTGTAGTGCTGATGAAAGTAGAAATCCGAAGTCTTTGGGTGATCTTTCTTCGACGGCTCGAAAGTTTTCGAGCGGTGGTGCTTTGGGTTCAGTGGGATTGGGATATAATTTAACGGGTTATTGTGGACATGGATTTTTGATGAACTCGAATAATTGGTTAATTAGTAGGCGCATTTCGAGTTACACAGCGGGATTGATGAAGGGGGGATTGGACCTAATGTGTGATCATGGAAGTCAGATTTCGGTGAATATGGATGGTTTGTCGAGAGTGAGGTGTTATTCTGTGGATACAATTAGTAACAAAGGAGAAAGTTTTGCTAGAAACCAGAGGTCAAAAAGCAAGGAAGGCTCAGATTCTAAGGGGAGTTTGGTTAGCTCTAGAGGTAGCGGGAGAGTGAGGTGGCCGAGATTTCACACCAACAGGAATGTGATAAATTCATCAGATGATGAAAGTGATGATGATGATTATTATAAAAATGATAGTGATGATGAGGATAAGACTGCTGAAGACAGGAGAAGTTGGGGTAATGGGAGGAGAAATGCAAGCAGTGCTGCATTAGGGAAGTATGATGTGAAGATAAAGAAGAAGCGAGTGCCCTTGAATGCTTTGGAACAAGAGGATGATTTGTCACAGCAGGTGGAGATGATTCGTAGGGAGGTTGTTAAGAGGAGTTTGGAGAAGCAGCGTGGAGAGGGAAAAAGTGAAGAGGAGACAATATATAGTTCCAAAAGGTGTGAAGGTCAAATTTGTGATTGCTAAGCGTGTCACTATTTTAGAGTTTTCTTTGTGAATAGAAATCTCATGTCAACATTTTATTTTTTTTTGTAATGTTGTGGGGGGCTTTTTGTTGTTAGGTTTGATGAGTATGACATCTCTCCTTTGACAGTCAAGGCACTCAATGCAGCGGGTTATGTGCAAATGACCAGGGTTCAGGAGGCTACACTTTCCACTTGCCTTCAAGGTAGGCATGCAAAAACAGTTAAGCATCTATCCTAACCTACTGCCTTTATGAATCAACCTTTTATATTCTAGTTTATTAACAATGTAGATTTCTTTGATGACCATAGATGTCATTGTAATTAACGGAAGGAATCGACGTAATAGCTAGTTCTCCCCATAAATAGGATGCTGTAGTTGTTACATCGTTCTTTTGTTTGATGGGAATATAAAAGCTGAATTCTTTGAGTCAATTTCCATATTTGGTAGGTTCTTCTAAATCAAGTCACGCAAATGATTGCTATAATGGCAATTTGCTTATGGCTTCTCTCTTCATAAATTCTACAGTGCCCATGTTTCTTCCATAATATTTACACACTGCTGTGAACAGGCAATGATGCTTTGGTTAAAGCTAGAACTGGAACTGGAAAAAGTGCTGCATTTTTGGTATATTACTAGTCCCTTTGATTTTGTTCTCATACCCTTTTTTCTGGCGTTCAATGCTTGTATATTTCTGTTCCTCTTATTAAATAAAAACAGCTTCCTGCTATTGAAACAGTTATAAAGGCGTCAAGCAACAGCACGAACCAACGGACCACTCCAGTATACGTTCTCATTCTCTGTCCAACACGAGAACTTGCAAGCCAAATAGCTGCAGAAGCTACTGTACTGCTGAAGTACCATGATGGCATTGGCGTGCAGACACTAATTGGAGGAACACGCTTTAAAGTTGATCAGAGACGCTTGGAGTCAGAGCCATGTCAGGTACAAGGATCTTTTGCAACATCTGGGGACCTTTGTTGTTCGAAGTGCATGAACTTTTCTATCAGTAGAGCCTCTCATCTCTTCCGCTTCCTCTCTCTCTCTCTAAAACTGAAGTTTAAAAGAGCTCTTGCTTCTTGTTAATGCATACTTTTACGCAGTTTATGACGTTCAGAAGCCCAATTGCTTCTTTTTAATGCATGTTGCTATGCAGATTATAGTTGCAACTCCTGGCAGATTGTTGGATCATATAGAGAACAAGTCTGGATTCTCTTTGCGCTTAATGGGATTGAAGATGCTTATCCTTGATGAAGCAGACCATTTGTTGGACCTTGGTTTCAGGAAAGACATGGAGAAAATCGTGGATTGTTTACCTCGAAAGAGACAGTCTTTACTGTTTTCAGCCACAATTCCGAGGGAGGTTAGTTTCTACTTGTTCCTCGCTGAAGACTTTGTGAAGCACTGATTTTCTGCTTCACAATTTTGCATTGAAGCTACCCTTGCTTACCCTATCCATGCAAGCTTAAGAAAAGTTTCGTACTCCTTATGGATTAGCTGAAGTTTAAGCTTTTGAGAGTAGAAAGTTCTCATATACATCTTTACCCATGAATTTGACTTTCTTCAAATCACAGGTTCGTCGAATATCACTTCTTGTTTTAAAAAGAGAACATGCATACATGGATACAGTCGGCTATAGCTTGGAAACACATCCCAAGGTGACACAGTGCTGAGAATTACCTTAAATTCCAATTTTCATGAAATTTGAAATATTTCAAGTAGAGGTCTAACAACCTCAGGATTCTCTACAAGGTTATAGCCCATCAAAGTTGACAGTTTCAGTGGTGTTGACATGTGAATTCGAATTTTAGTCGTCATAGCACCTTACTAATTAATGCTATTTCTATTGGATGAGAAAGTCCAAGGAACTTTCTATTAATTCTTTTTTTGTCTTCTCAATTAGGTAAAGCAATCTTATCTTGTTGCACCACATGAACAGCATCTCGAAATTGTATACAATCTTATGCAGGGACACATCTCCAATGTGCCTGATTATAAGGTAATAATGGGGATTTGAGGATGTCATGCATTATTGGTCTTTGTTGTCCTCTAGGCACATTCTTTCTTATTTTCTTCTCTTTTTTGTTTTTGTTTTGGGGGGGGGGGGGGGTAGGGGGGGGGCAAAAACAAACAAATGAGATTTTTATGTTCTGCATTTGGATCTTTGCTTCTGCACTAATGATGATTCAAATCTGCCCAGGTTATTGTTTTCTGTACAACAGCAATGATGACATCCCTCATGTATGCACTTTTAAGAGAGATGAAGATGGATGTGAGGGAGATACACTCGAGAAAACCTCAAATCTACAGGACTCGGATTTCTGATGAATTCAAGGAAGCTAAACGATTGATTCTCATTACATCAGATGTTTCAGCTCGCGGAATGAACTATCCTGATGTCACATTGGTCATTCAAGTGGGTGCTGTTATTCAGTAATTTACTATTAAACTGTACACCAACGCCTCCTGATTTCTTGTGCTTGATCAAATCCTCACTATTTGATATAAATTTAAGCATCATCCAACAATTGAATAGTTTAAAAGAAAGAAAATTTTGAGATTTTGTCTTGTTCTAACTTCTTTATTTGAAGTTATGCTGTTCTATCTTAGAAATAGAGGAAACATTTTAAGTCCATTACCCAGTCATATCATCAATGTACAGGTAGAAGGATGATTTGCCATTCAAATCGCTTAACCAATTGCTGGTACAGTCTGTTTTGAGTAGCACATGACCAATTTTTAGCTGTTTCCCTTTTAGACAGGCAGTAAGCTCGAATTTAAATTGGGGAAGTGTGTAACTGGAATATCCAATTTTTGCTTTAGATATAAAGGATGACAAGTTGGCAGGCTTTCCATTATGAGTCAGGACGATGTTGAATGTTGCATGTCCTGCGTAACAAGAAGTTCAGAAAATGAGTTTTTTTTTTTTTTTTTAAGTTGTATTTCTATTCATTATTTTTTCTTCTTTTTCCTGTTTTTGGTCACGTTTAGTGGGAGAGTGGATGTTCATATAGGGCTATGGTGAAAGTTTGATGAGCAACATGTTTCAGTTTCATTTTTTTTTTTTTTTGCTGCATTAAATACTTGAAACGATCTCACTTCTGTGTAATAATCTGTGTGATTGCATATTTAGGTTGGTCTTCCATCAGATAGAGAACAATATATACATCGTCTTGGAAGAACTGGACGGGAAGGCAAAGAAGGAGAAGGCATCCTTTTACTTGCACCTTGGGAGGATTACTTTCTGGATGACGTAAGAGATCTTCCCCTGGAGAAATGCTCTTCACCGCAATTAGATCCTGACGTGAATGTAAAGGTCTGCAATCAACTAGTTACTTTAAAGATTTTACTTATGTTGTATTGGTGCACTATTTCAATTTGGACTGTTCATTCTTATGTATTTGCAAGAGTCCCCTGATGCCAATTTTCTGGTATTTGTAGATTGAAGCATGTCTGACAAAGATCGACCATGGCGTCAAAGAAGCTGCTTATCATGCTTGGCTGGGCTATTATAACTCCATCAGGGAAATAGGCAGAGACAAGACGACCCTTGCTGAGTTAGCCAACGAATTTTGCAAGTCAATAGGATTACAGAAGCCTCCTGCCCTCTTTAGAAAAACAGCGTTGAAGATGGGCTTAAAAGATGTTCCTGGCATTCGAATACAAAAATGAGTTCGCTCACTCTTGTGATTTCATTTGACATCTGTAAAGCATGATATATTTTGCCGTGTTCAATTGAAAGTGGCATCAAGACTGAATGCCTTGATGATTTTCAGCTAATTGCTTGTATGTTCTTCTTCCTTTGCTTTCCTTTCCTTTCGTCAGCTTCCTTCTCAAGGGCAAGGGTATGGCATTGGCAGGTGGTGGTCATTAGCGTACTCGATTAGTTACAGGATGAACTATTTATCTACAATTATTCTTCAAGCGATGGCACCTTCGACTCTATAAGAAAAAAATCCAGAGAACATAAAATAGATTATGGTAGAAAAACAAGAAAAGTATCAGTGTGTAAATATGTCATCTCACAGCTGATATTAACAAAATTATGTGCATGAGAAAAATATTGATGACAAATAAATAGTCTGAAAGGATATCTATTTGAAAACTTTACACCAAGTACATTCATTACATATCTTTAGAATTAAAGTGGTTACAAAATAAGTTAGCTTCTAAACCTTTAAAACTCAACCTAGGTAAGGTAACCAAGATTTAAGCAAGAAAAATTTTAAAAACCAGCAACATATAATCTACAGTGCACAGGGCAACTTCCTTGTCACTAATGAACTGGATTGCATGCCATTTGTTTGCTAGCTCATTCATCAGAGACAATCGAAGCATCATCTCCCAACTAAATATTTTCTCATGGAAAGAACGCATATGCTGTACACAAACGTCATACAAGAAATTACTCGTACATTTAATATGTCCCATGAGTACGAATTCAGGCCGCCTTCCTATATAACACAGAGCTTTTGGTCACAAGTGACATACATTGTTCTGAATTCACTGCCACTTCTTACATCCTCCGACTAAGTGTTTGAAGGTATGATATGATCTCTGAAAATTTGATGTTAATATCTTTTCTTCACTTGGTATAATCTATATCTCATCTTTTCCCTTCAATCAAATGTTATGACCCCCAAATTTTTACAAACAAAACCAACAAGCAAAATCATACATACCATTACCTGTTCCGGTCAGTGCAGAAAAGCAAATCGAACGTTTTATATGTCTAGTTATTCTTCAAATGATTACCAAAAAAAAAAAAAAAGAATTACTTTGTGTCTAGCAAAGACCCTATTTGTTGAAATGTCTAATTTTCAAATTGACAAAAAATTTGGTTAGGTTTTGGAACAAAAAATGTTGAGGGTTTCAACTTGAGAAGGATGTCATGTATTTTGCCAATTTCATAAGTTGAAGATTTTCACGAGGCAATGTTTCATCAAGACTGAATTTTCAGCAATTCTTGTGACGGTTGTCTTTTCCAGGACTGGCTAGCTACGAAGTGCCATAGCTCTGCTTGTTAACATTCTCCTTCTTGTGATGTTATAATAGGGAGAATTAATTGAGCCGCAGAAAGTCGAAGTTTTCATACCTGTACGTAAATTGTGCCAAATTCTTATCGCATGCGATCTATTGTATGATATCGTGTCCAAATTGAGTTAGGAGAAAAGCACGAAATAAATCCATTTTAGTTCCTTTTATTAGTTTAAATAAAAATAAGAAAAAACGCTGGATCGAGATGATCCATTTTCTATGGCGTATTCATAAATTAAATGTGAAAGAACACATCATTTTTCTAAAGTAAATTAATGTATTTTCTGCAGGCCGATCTTTCTAAACCCTCTACCTAGTTATCCAAAGGTAAATGTGTCTTGATTTTTCTTTGTTGTTGACTAGTTTATTCGTATGATTTCCTTTTACTTTTTTCTCTTTCCTGCCATTGATTGTTTTTTCAAGGTCTTTATTGCAATATTTGTTTATCAAATAAAACGAAATAAAAGTGTCACCCTTTGACTTTTAAATTGGTCCTCCCCAAAAGAAAAAAAAAAATCTCACCGAATATTTGATACATTTTATGTGCACGAATATTTTTCAAGTGCATGACCTACTTTTTTTTTTTTTTTTTAATCTTAAGAGATTATAAAGAAGTAAATAAGACAATATGTTAGATGGGAAATTTTCCTGCCATTGATTGAGAATTGGTAAGTTTCCAAGTTGTGGAATTGCATGGTGTGTATGTGTACAAGCAGGCATTTAAATCCCTGAAATCTTCCATGAATTTGAAATGGGCTTTTTTTTTTTTTGGAGTTTTAACATTAATTCTCATTCATATACCATGTAGTGGTTGCAGACTTGGATATCTTCCCACAATTAATACTTTAAATTTTGTTTCCGTTATATAATCTCTTTCCTTATTGGATAGTTATCATCTTGACAGAGCCAGGAAGGAATCTAAGGTTTAAAATTCTCTCAATAAATTCTCTAAATTAGAGTTTCTTTTTCTTTCTTTTGTGTGTGTGTGTGTGTTATAGCAACAAAATTAGAGTTACAAAACATTTATGAACTCATTTTCATGATTTAGTCTTGTATTAATGGTTTTCATCATCTCTTCAGTATATTTGGGGGGATTATTATTATCATTGTGGAACATATCATCCATCCAATGTAGCCATTTCTCTATGAAAATTCGTTTTTACCATTTGAGATTTGAGCTTCATGTCACATCTGAAATGATTTCTCATTCTTCTCTTTTCATGACAAATATATATATATATATGCTTCATTGCTTCTCGAAATCTGTCTGCTTATTACTGTATCACATTCTCATCAATTTGTTATCCAAAATCTTCATTCAGGAAGATGGAAAACAGCGCCGTGGCAAGCCGCACCACCGAGGAAGCGGGTGAAAACTTTCGTGACTGGTCCAAGCTGCAAACCGACATGCTCTTGAAGATTTTTGCCCTAGTCAGCGTGATGGACAGGATCCTGAACGTCTCTGCCGTCTGTCACTCCTGGCGCTCGGCCTGCTCCCACAAAATTCTCTCGAGTACTCTCGACACTAGTGAAATCAGAAACGAAATGGACACCAAGACTCGTCGTGGAAGAACTCGACTTATGGTCATTCTCATCTGCGGTGTTAATCTGGCAGGTGAAAATTTGACCACGCTGATTATTGATTCCATATTGGAGGTGAACGATAAAATTCTTACTCGGGCAGCCAAAAGGTAGTCTTACTCTTACATGAACAAATGTTCTAGCCATTTTTATATCTTTGCTCGATCTGGATTATTGCGTGCATTTTAATCTAGCTACATAAGAAAGTGTGTGATTAGTACACTTGTTTTTCCTGTTTTTGGCAAATGCTCATATTACAATTTTACAGGTGCCCAAACTTGATGTGTCTGGGGCTGCTGTGGCCATACCGGGCAACATCCAGAGGCCTGAGAACTGCATTCGAATCCTGGACAAACCTCCAATCTATGTCCATTTCATTCAATTCCCTCCTCTCCCATGTCAACATCTTCAAGGCGATCGGCCAGAACTGCCCCAACTTCACTGAGCTTAAAGTCCATGCGCCTTTTGTCTCCCAAGAAACAGCCCAGATCGCATCACAATTCATACCCCACTTGAAGGTGCTAAGGCTACAATGCAAAATGGTCTCAAAAGATGCGGCAGTTGCAGTATTGGACGGACTGCAAGACCTTGAGGAGCTTTACATATCCATCCAGAAGGTCGAGTATGTAGCTCCTGTTACTGGCGTGTTTCGTCCAGCAATCATGCGTGATCCAAGAGTGCTCAGCAAGGCTTCCAGGCTTCGAGTTTATCACGTTTGTTACGCGGGAGAATGCAGCTCTTGTCCGGCCTCCAG
This sequence comes from Coffea arabica, assembly GCF_036785885.1. Lineage (NCBI taxonomy): Eukaryota > Viridiplantae > Streptophyta > Magnoliopsida > Gentianales > Rubiaceae > Coffea > Coffea arabica. The sequence goes on along the minus strand of NC_092325.1, from coordinate 44,085,597 downwards.
CATGGGACCTCCACCATCGAATGTTGTTTGAGATCCATTTATAGTTCTAGCCTTCTCGGCTTCTAAATAAATATATATATGTATGCGTTTCTGCAGGAGACCTTGTTAAGGGTCGTATCGTTTTCAGAGTTTTCAATCAACAGACTCCCTGCTTTGGGTGTTTGAAAATACCAACTATAACGCAAACTGTCTTGAGTTTAACCTTACTATCTAAATATATGTTTTGTAAAATCCAAAAATTCTAACAAAAATATATGGGAGATATATTTCATAAAATCAATGTATATGAAGAGACAATTTACACACATAAGAATATGCGTGGAAGAAGAAGAATAATATTAACAATAATCTATTAATCATATAATAAGAACAAAACTCTCAATCCTTCACTTTTTTTTAAACTAAATACAATAATATGACTCCCTATTTTTAGACTAGATGACTTCATAAATAAGTCTTACAACCATAAAAATTTTTTTAATAAGATACTAATTTCTAAATAATAAAACTACCATAACTTGACTCCAACAAAATTACTAAAACACTACTAAATAATAATATGAAAATTTCTAATTTTGAGCCGTGATTTAATATGCCAATATTGTCTCCCTTAAATCAAGCTCTCTGTTGAATCAGATTCACCACTATCATGATCAATAATCTCCCTTGATTTTTACTGCTGCAATATTTCATGCACCTGAATAGATTTATCTTGTCACTCAACTTATTTTTCATTTGCGAAAATAATCTATGTTTCTGGATAGACTGTTTTCATCTCCAATTTGATGTCAACTTAATGACAATTCACTTTGTGATTTTCATAATCACAATTCACTTATAGGATTCTCCTCCGATCTCTATCGTAATATCCACAATCAATGACACTTCATCACCAACCTTGTGGTCTAACTCGATCAACTAATTTTTTTGCAGCAATTTTATGCTCTAACTCTAAGAGCGGAAAACACTCATAATCAACTCTCGTAATCAGGTCAATTCTTCAATGTTTAGAGGCACCCTGGGATCAATTTTTTGAATTTAAGGTTCTGATACCAGATGTAGAATTCAAAAATTCAAAAAAAAATTATGGGAGATATATTTCATAAAATCAATATATATGGGGAGGCAATTTACACACATAAGAATATGTGTAAGAGAAGAGAAATAATATCAACAATAATCTATTAATCACATAATAAAAAGAAAACTCTCAATCCTTCACTCTTTTCAACTAAACACAATAATATGACTCCCTATTTATAAACTTGATGATTTCATAAACAAGTCTTACACTCATAAGAAATTTTCTGATAAGATACTAACTCCTAAACAATAAAACTACCATAATTTGACTTTAATAAAATTACTAAAACCCTAAATTGACTAAAACACTACTAAATAATAAAATGAAAATTTCTAATTTTGAGTATTGATTTAATATGCCAACATGTTTTTAATCCAAAGAGTAAATGTGATTAATCAAATTGGGTAGCTAATGGCCAATGGCCTAATGATGGAAGAAACACATGCAAAAAAAAAAAAAAAAAAGAACAGGTAAATCTTATGGCTAAAAAACTTAATGGTGTTTTCAGATAAATTTCACTTTGGACCCTTAAACTATAGACACTCTTCCACTTTACTCCTCAAATTTCAACTTTGGATACTTTATTCACTAGAGCATGAAATTTATCACACTTTAGTTTTTAACTTTAAAATTTAGACACTTCACTACCATGAAATTGTCGAAAGTAAAAAATCATATGCAAGTGTAGTCAAAGTTTAAGGACTAAAATGGTATGAGTTTCATATTTTGAAGGGTAAAGTGTTCAAAATTCAAATTTAAGAATTAAAGTGAGATGAGTTTCATACTTTAAGAGTGTAAATCGTATAAAATTTTGGTTTAATTAAAAACTAAAGGGGATTTGTATCTATAGTTTAATGATCAAAAGTGGAATTTAGCCAATCATAAGAGGGATTTTTACTTCAAACCAATGTTTTAAAAACCGGACCGTTAATCGAACCGGTGAAGTGAAAGGGTCGAGATTCAACCGGTCGGACCGGTTCAACCTCGGTTCAATAAATTTTTTAAAAAATAATTTATATAAATATATATGTGCACAAAATAAGACATGTAATGGATAATTTAATACTTTATATGATGAAAAGTTTACTATTTTTGAATAACTTGAATTTTTAAAAATAAAATTTTTAAATTATAAGTTAAAACAAATAAATTTTATCTCAATTTCAATTACATCTACCAAAAAAATCTTAAATATAATCCAAAAATATCACAATATTTGAAATTATACAAAATTCACGTCTATGAGAATTTAGACATTGTGAACTTAAATTTTAATTTACATTTTGGAATTTAAATTTACAATTTAAAAAAGGAAGTTTGGAGTTCTAAGAAAATCAAGAGAATTGAAAATAGAAATGCAAATTTGATAAGAAACAAAAAATGAGATAAAAGTGAGTGGTTGTGGTATTAAATAAATTGGGTTAAAGAAAAATAATTCTTTTTTAACTTTTTTAAATTTAATGGACAAAAACAAAATTAAAATATGGAAGAAAACATCAATAAATTAAAAATAAAGAGATTTGATTAAAAATAAGTGGCAAAAGAAAAGATGATAGAGAGAGAGAGAGAGTGTGTGTGTGTGTGTATTGATGATTAAAAAAAAAGAGTCATGAAAGGATGATATTTTGTAAAAAAAATGGAACAAAAGAAATATGAGTGTTTGTTTTATATAAATAAGTTATCGAAAAAAACTAACAAGATGTGATAGTGCAACGGTTACTACATTGGTCTTCTATTACAAAGGTCTTGAGCTCGAATCTTGGTAACTACATTTTGGAAAAAAAAAAAAAAAAAAAAAAAAAGAAAGGAAAACTCAAAAACCGGAAATAATCGGTTCAAAGCCGGTTCAGCGGTTTCGCGGTCCAACCGATTTTTGACCGGTTTCTTGACAAAGTCAAACCTGGCATTGAACCGGACCGGAGCCATGGCTAATCATTTCTAATGGGAATTTAGCCAATCAAACAATGTTCTAATTTGAGAAATGGTGCATTTTTTTTTTCGATTTTCACTTATATATATATATATATATACACACACACACACACTTGCTTTTAAATGAACAGAAGTCTTTTGCATGCTTTTAAATGAACAGGAGTCATTTAAGAGAAAAGAAAAAACCCAACCACGTGTTATGATAGTCACCAGAACGAAACAAAACGGCTAACAAATCCATAAATATTATGATTTGGTGTGAAAAAAGGAAAGTAAAAAACAAACAATATACGTAGGCAACTCAATCTCCAATTCAGGCAAAAACTGCTCAGAGTACATTCACCTCTTTACTTTAGAGTGCATTCACCTCTTCCATTGCTTCCCTTCTCTTTTCTGAATTGCCAAGACTTTACAACATTTCCAGTGCTCAGGATCGAGGCTTTCTTCAGGGTCTTCAAAACAGGATTAATTCCAGCATTCCGATTTCCCAAGGTAACTGAATCGTACGTTTTCCTTAATTTCACGTTGTCTACTGTATTTGTATCAGTTTCTCTTATATTTTGTTTAGCTTTTTCTGGTTGCTCTTTACCCAAAGTCTCTCGTTCTAATATTACCTCCTCAAAAAAGAGAAACAAGGATATCTCCTTTTAATTTGATCTTCAAAAAGAAAAAAAAAATAAAAGAAAGAAAAACTAGAAGGACACCTGTGGACTCGTACAAAACCAGTCATAAATTTTGCGTTCCTGCGGTTTATTTCTTTTCTGAATTGGGTAATTAGCATATTGGCAAAGCATGACGGAGGCAATCCTAGCTAAAATGCTGTTGATGAGATCTCAAATTAAGAATTCTAGAACGAAATTACTTTTTAAAATCCCCTTTCAGTTTTCACTACTTTACTGTAAGTTGTTGATTTAAAGCAACCAGGGAATAGTTTGTGGGCCCTTTGTTTTGTTTATTAAACAAAAGGTCAAGTTTCTATCCAGATATTCAACTGCAAATCGATAATTTCTTCCCCTTAAACCATAAAAACTCGTAAGAGTTAAAAAATTTACAGGCAATTTTGTGGTGCTTCATATCACTTTTTTTTTCCTTCTTACAAGTACTAGTGCGTAATGAAAACTGTAAACTCATTATCAAGATTCAGTCTTGTTTTCTAACCTCCCAAGTGCAAATAGATTTTTAGATCAGCTCAAGATTGGAAAATATAATGCAAGTTCCATATAGGCATTCATGGCCAGATCACGTATTGATTGAGCTAAATCATGGCATGCATCTCTAAAATGCAAGGTTTCTTTTTGTCAAACACTAATCGATCACATCATTTTACGGTTTGTATGATCTTGTGCATGTAGGCTCTCGGCCGACATCCTGCTATGGACGGCAAGCGACTTTCCAAGAGCAAGGCAACCGGCTGGTCCGACATGCCACATGACATTCTGTTGCGCATTTTTGCCTTGGTAAGTATAATGGACAGAATGCTGAACGTTTCCAGGGTCTGTAGCTCCTGGAGGAGGGCATGCTCGGCTGCTGTTTTCTCCAGTACTTTGGACATCTCTGAATACAGAAAATCCCAAGACTACCAGCAGCAAGGTTGGAGATCTCAACTTGAGCTCATCTTTCGGCGGGGCATTCATTTAGGTGGCCCTAAATTGACCAAATTGGTTTTTGATATCGATTTTGAGGTCGAGGATACACACCTGACTTATGCAGCCGAGAGGTACTTAAACCATTTACATTAGCTTGTGCAGAATTGTATTTGTTTTTTTTTTTTCCTGTTCTTTTACATATATGGGTAAATTTTACTCTGGACCCTTAAATTATATACAGACAAGCTTCCCTTGTAATTCTTAAACTTGAATTTTAGACAATATTTCGTGCCCTAAAGTATGAAATACGTCTGTCCAACTTTAGTAAAATCATTCATTGAATCATCATAATTAACAGAATATTCTGTCTTTTACTTTGAGCATTACTTGTCTGCCTACTATTTTATTAGTTTTAATGATGCGAATGTACTGGAGTAACGTAAATTTAGTATTTGAGGAAGTGAGTGTGGAAGAAAGCCTATAGTTTAAGGTCCAGAAGAAGAATTTACCCTTGTAATATATATATATATATATATATATATATATATATATATATATATATATATATATATATATTTTTTTTTTTTAAGCTAGTGATCAAAGATGAAATTCACCATCGATCATGACTGCAGGTGCCCAAATTTGCAAGAGCTTTTGCTGCATATTCCAGTCAGGACGACAGAGCGAGGCTTAGCAACCGCCTTCAGATGTTGGACAATGCTTGAACGTCTGGACATTTCATTTTTCGGTCGTCCTCACGTCAATATCTTCAGCATTGTTGGTGAAAGATGTCCACTCTTGACAGAGATCAAAATTTGCGGATGCTTTTTCAATAATCGAATTGCTGTGCTCATAGGGAGGCATATACCGGGGTTGAAGAAACTAAGTTTTCGGTGTGCTTTTGTCACCAGAGATGGAGTGCAATCACTACTAAACATGATGCAAGATCTCGATGAACTCTACATTTGCGTTCGCAAGATTGATGTGCCCTTTTATCGCCACACTGGTCCTGGTCCGGCAATAATGTGCGAGCCAAGATTCCTGCGGAACACTTCCAGACTTTCAGTTTATCATATTTGCTATACGGGAGAATGCGGCACATGTCCCGCCTCAACCATGGCAACTCCGCTGCCAATTAACTTTTGAGCTTCCTTTTGTAGTTCTTGTCCACCTCTGGTGCATATCGTTGTACATTTTGATTTTCCTAGACTCTTTCTGTTAATTTTGTGAGTGCTGCAATACAACCTTTTGGGATTATGCAGCCCCGACCTTTATTTGGCTACAAGTAGTGTTGGTGTGCTTTTTCTTTTTTTTGGCTAAATTATAATGTCAGGTTGTGCTGCACTAGAAGTCACTATAATTATACTACTATCCTTGAACCAAGATAGTCTTTCAGTTAGAGATTATTTTAGTTGTACTCTTGATTGGAGTTTCCATGCATGATTGAAATAACTAGTAAAGAATCTGAAAAGAACAAAAGAAAAAGCACTAAAACGAAAGAAATACTCCTAGCTACAAGAGTATGCAAGCCAAATTCTTGAAAGTTCACGGTATATAAAATCACTGCAACATGTTTTACTTCACTAATGGGAATTATTAACTAACAAGGCGTTTTAGCAGTGGCAAAAATGGATGCAAGAAAGTGAGTCCTAGCTAGTTTGAGGATGAAGAATAGCAGTATCTCGTAAAAATACGACCAACACCCCTTAAATACTGAATTTTTAATAAGGCCATATATAATTATAGTTTACTGTATCGTTATGATCTTTTTTTTTTATTTTTTTTGGTTGCTAATTTAGCATAGTCTTATTACAGTATCCTACAGCTTTTTTAAGCAGACGTATTGGAGATAAACTTCAGGCTTTAGTCAAACAAGCAATCTTCTCAATTATTTCCTTTCAACTACATTTCTCCTAACTTAATTGAACAAAAGTTCTTTTGACTCTGGATATCGAATCAGGAAACGGCATGGTCACTCCACCCAATGAAGGTGCGCATGTTTTAGTGACTAATAATAGTTCAGAGTATCATTTTGCTCCTTATTCCCTACCCCACCATAGGAAGATGCCATTCGTGCAATGCGAAAAGGAAAATAAATACTAGTGAGATTCCTCTCTGTAATTTGATCCAAGGAAAATAAATGGACTAGTTAGAAAAAAAGAAAAAGAAAAGGCATACACGAATATATATATATAGCAGAAAGTTCTGATGAAACTTTAGAAAGATCAACTTTCTTGACAGTAGAATTGACAAGAAAATTATTCACTTCATCTTGCGAAAATGGAAAGAAAAATGTTAGAATATTGGTGTAGTTTACTTCCCTTGGCAAGAAATAATATGTCGTCTCTAAAATTATCAGTCCCAACCAAATTCAATCTATATAACAAAACAAGAAAAAGGCACCAAGAGGCTCTTCCAAAAGATGCTTCTCTGGTTTGTTGTTGACTCATAATTTGTCATTTACCAATCCTCCTCTGATTCATTCTATTATTAAAACTCAGAGAGAAAAGAACAGTAATACCAACAAAATGGGAATTACAAAGAAAAGGATCTTGGCTTTGATAATGCAAGTCATTTACCTCTACAGACCACCACCTCCCCAGCCCCCTTCTCAAGAAAAAGAAAAAAGAGAGAAACGAAAAAAAAAAAAAAAAAAAGGACATGTGGATCGCTTGCTGGCGCAAGATCGGTGGCACGTGTAGGTGTGTTCATTTGCACGTCAGGTTTGAAAGAACGATTAATAATGGATCGCTAATCAGTTTATGAAAATCAAATGGGAATGGGGATTGAAAGCTTAGGATTCCTAATGATACAAGTCAACCCACCAAACCATTCCTGCAAGAAATCTTATTCTGCTTGGCACTCCATTATATGCAAAATGACTATTATAGATTGGTTATTTGTACGCATATTTGGCCTTAAACATTCAGAAAAATGTAGTTGGTAGAAAGATAATAATGTATCATTTAACCCTGCATGCACTATCCTTAAGGTTTAAAATGTTTCATTCAGCTGAAGAAATGCCTTTTACATTGATTGGTTTATCCAACATGTATTCTCTATAACTCATACATGGTTATAATAAATAAATGTTCAGACGTCCTGAGTTCAAGCTTAATAAATAGATCAGTCATAATAATACTGTGTTTTGAATAGAGCAGTACTTGGGCTTTCCATTTCCATCGTAGGTAGTGCTGATTTGCTAGTTTCGTGATTAATCTTTACCATAGGGTTCATGTGTTTTGAGGACGCCTAAAAAATACACAAAAACCGTACAAATAAAAAAAAACACTACTGTGTATAGTTTGAAGCGTTTTGGTAGCCATAAGTTCGGCCATTTAATAGCCTTTTGAACAGCATAGGGTGATGCACAAATGTCCAAGATTCACAGTAAAGGGCAATAGAGTCAAGTTAGTGTTTTCTAGTTTGGAAGTTATATAGACCACAGGTTCCGTTGAAATGATGCCATATTCAGTGTGACTTCGTCCTTCTGAATTAGTGAACAATTAAACTGCTTCGTTTGCTTCTGCTAAGTCTTCTGCTTCATCTCACACTATAGCACAGTCACAATCATGGCAATCCAATATCCTGCAATCTCATTTATGTTCATCATGGTGATGATGCTTACTCTCAGCCAGCTCTCAAGTGGCCGCAGCATCCATGAATTCACTTACAAAACCAAAGAAGAAAGATTCACCAGGGAGGTCCAATCACAAATCTCCTGGAATTCCCATGTGCCAGCTCCCGGAGAATCAAGAAATGGAGATGATCCAAATTACAGAGTTTCACATAGAACAGTTCCCGGAGGACCAAACCCTCTTCATAATTGATTCATTGGCTTCTCGGTTGCATAGTTTACAAGGTTCCTGGTAAAGTTTTGTAGTTCTTAGTGAAGATTTTTTCTTTTTTTGTCCTTTCCTTTTTCTGTACTTTATTGCAGTGCGTCAAAGATGTATACAGGATATAGGAACAGTAATTTTCTATCTCTTGCGAGTTGAGATGTATAGTCTTCTTTCTACCATCTAGTTCTGTCTGTATAATCCGATCAAGATGAACATATACCCGATAAAGTTGATATCGAATGCTCAAATTTCACAGATATGTCCAAGACTCCCACATCACAATGATTGTTATTTCTTTCTTTCTTTTTTCTTTCTTGAGCATAATAATATCCGAGCATCGCCCCACAGGAAACTGTGTGCATATACGTTATATTCTGATGAAATGTATTAACTTCGATTCGGGGAGGAAAAATGTTGTTATGGCAACAAAAGAGAACCCGCAGGAACAGAAGCAAGTTTTGCTGCACTAATTCCAGCAGGGCTTTGGTATGAACAAAATGCTGCGGTTAAGGGGGCCATTCCACGAACAGTTCTAGTAACATGGAGATGACTTGATGTTCATGCTAGAGGTAGTTTGTAGCGTGCTGAAGTACAAAAATCAACTAATCGTATTGGCTTATTTACCAACTCTAATGTCTTGCAAGTTTTGAAAAGTAGGAGATGAGAAAATAGAAGAACTATCAAAACTTCAAGTCAAAGGAAAAAACCAATAACCATCTGATTTTTTAATCCTTGCATGATAGACACCATTAGTTTATTCTTCTTTTTGTCTTACCCTCAAGGGTGGGGCATAAGCTGAGCTTATCTGATCTTTGAAAAACCAACAATGTACATGGAATAACAGTGCCTGGTGATTCATATGCAGCAATATTTTTTTCTCTTCATGGTCAAACAATGCATTCGGGATCGATAATTGGATGTAATTACACGACTGACTATAACAGGCACATTATTTTATCAGTTTCCATGTAGAAGAGATGCAAAGCCAATGGCAAGTCCAGTTAAGGTCGGTCATGTGCAAAGGACAGATCACCAAAATCACTTATTGGCTCTTTGAGGAAGGATTTTCAACTTCCCAACGACTGCTTCTAATGCCATATTCTTCATTCCTCACCAAGCCTGATACGGGAGAAGGAACAAAATATTAGTTGGAACATCTGAAGCCATCTAAAGCATGTTGCCTTCACACAAGATCTCCTGCCAAGTTTCTGGCCCCTCCAAAGATATAGAATTACATACACGCCATTGACTTTATACAAGGATTTAAGCTGACATTCCATATGCGACGAGTCCAAAAAAACCTAACATTTTGCATTCCGTGCATGGATGTCCATACAAGGGATGGGAAACTTGGTAGAGTTGTACAAGTTTCCTCATGTTTTATTTATGTTGTAAGTAACTATTATATACAGAGTTGAATATAACAACTATAAATGAGAAATCTGAAGACAGAACCTGAGAGTATGACAATAAAAACAAAATAAAAAAAAAAATCAACGAAAAAAATGAGAGGACGTTTAACCAGCAACCTGCCCGCTTGCCTCTCGACACAAACAAATCAACAGCATTATCCCATTCCGTCCTTGAAACCTGCATTTAAGTAACAGAGCAACTGAGATGCTCAAATTCTTTGCATGTATGTTCTATCAGCTTTTGGACGGAGGCAGTTATGGAAGGAATAAAACCTTAGTTAGTTGTTACATAAGCTCTGTGCCCACTGGATCCACCGAATAATGAACAGACATGACCTTTTCAGAGATGGGCTGAATTTTGGATCCCCATACCTGCTTTCTCCAATTTGAAAAGAAGTATTCTATCAATAGTAGCTTTAAAGAAACAACTAATAGATTGTAGATGTGAGGCTCAACAAAGACATGCTCAACCTAATGTGCGTGGGCTGAGGGTGAATTTGGAACCTGAGGATGTTACTATCATTTCATTTGATTTCAATGTTGAGTCTCAGATTACCTTGTCGGTAAACTTCCTAGAAGTTTAGGACATATCTTTGTCAAGATTTGTGTTACAGTCAAAATTGGCAAGCTACATGGAAAGACTTGTGTTACAATTATTTATTAATCTAATATAAGAGTCTGCTCTTGCTCTAATTTAATAATTTCTCTCCCAGAAAAACAAAAGTTGAAACCCCCTGAGATATATCTGCAACACGTTACTGTAAAAGGATTTGAATGTTGTTCCTTACCATAAAATAGAGAACAACTCACTTAATAAGCAAAAAGGAAGTAGTGAAAAGATTAGTCTGCTTACGTCATTGTACTGTGAACTCTTCAAGAATGTCTCGCAAGCCTCAGCTGATGAATATACCAGTAATTGGCGGTTAGTATACAACACGGGCAACAAGTTTAATTAAAAATGAAGTATATAGAAGAGATCTTACATGATCGAAATCGTATAACTGCTCCATGAGTATATTCCACATTGTTAAGATTAAAGTTAGAACCTGAAATTGGAGCAATTCAAAAGCACCACATGCTTTAATATACAGAAAAAGTTAAAAAAGAGGTAGTCAAACATGATGAGTATGCAAAGAAGGAAATGCTCAGGAAAATGAGAGTTATAATAAACAACTTCGGTCACTCATGAGCAATTAAGTGAAAGAAACATCCACGTAGCGCAGTTCACTTTTCAAATTTGTTAATAATGAACTAATATTACGTGATATTTCAATAAATGCTTCTGAAATGAAAATGAAGTAGAAAACCAGTAAATTGAGACAATTATCTCAAATATGACCTTTAGTAGCTTGAACGATTAGTGACGGAAATGCTGCAGTCAATTCTGCCAAAGCAGCCATTGCATCTTCAGCAGGTCCGCCCAATGAGTTCTTGTCAAATGCTATAAGAAGCACAAACTCCACACCATAGTTGAACTCCTGCACCAGGAACTAATTTAACTTCCTTCAGACAATTTCCCAAAATCCAATAACGAAAGAAAAATTCCAAATATAAGGTATCATAATTAAGGTGGTACCAGAAGAGTGGCCCAAAGAAGGAAATTATGAAATAGTTAAGGTAGAGTTCAACTGATGATCATGAAAGTAATTATTTAATATATCCCATCAATATAGGTTGAATATTCATGTATGGGAGAAAGATTTAGTGGTTGATCTGTTTATAAGCGAAGAAACACAACTATCATGTTTTGATGTTCATGTTAAAAGTTTATGTGGTTGCTTTATTTGTTTCCACCTCTCCTTTTCGGAAAATTGGCATGATGTCATCTTCTACTTCAGATTCATAATCCACATTGACTATGTCCTGCCAATATCAATAAGAAACAGATCTCAGAAATGAATACTGTATTAGTGGCTCAAATGATTACAGGATGAAGTGAAGGGAAGTAAATCAAAAGAAACAGAGAGAATTGGTATTTACATGTTAGGGCGTACATGGCAGTAAGGAAATACATGGTCTTTAAGAACTCTGACGTAGAATGGGTTCTCGTAGAACTTACTAAGATCCTCCTTTTTCTGGAAACGTATGTAAACAGCATGGGTGTATTTTGCACGCTCTTGATCAGAGATGCGTCCTATACAAATATAGAAGATGACTTATGGATATATTCATTAAGTAGGTTTCAATATGATATATGTGCATGACAAAGTGTTTATAGATCTGTTTTCAGAGATTCTGGACTAATGGGTTTAAAAACAAGATGTGGAGCAAATCTTCCTCGACAAAAATCAAAGAGCACAGATCCAGGCAATATCTATCGCAAAATCTAGAAAACCACTTTTTTCAGAAGAAAAAGATGAAAGCTAAAAGACCTTCTTTTTTTTTTTTTTTTTAGGGTCAGAATCTTCAGTACGACAGCTTTTGTCTTTTGCTTGAAATCCCTGGTCCAATTTAGCATTTTAATGAATTATTTTTGTTTGTAAAAGTAAAATGCAAAACTTGATTTCAAAGAAAGAACATGTCCATTAGACATCCAAATAGAGCATTGTGAAAGATCTAGTTCTGTCAGTTCAGTGACATCAACTGTGAAGCTAAAAACAAATCAATCTAGCACTCACGATTTTCTTCAAATAAAGTCAGGTTAAATAGTAGGAAGCATCACCTAATGATATGGCAACAATACCACGCATTTGATATTGGGTAGTGTAAATATAATCAAGCATATCCTTCTCCACCTCATCAGACATATCTTTTCTTGCTTTAAGCAGACATACATGTTCCACTACTTTCCTGCAATGATGAAGACACATACATGTTACAGGTGAGGCCAAAAATATATATCCGAGACAGAATATCCAGTTACAGCAATAGTTTTCCAGATATTGGTAGTTATAGCAGTCCCTCCTATGTCATTGGGAATTAAGTTCCCTGTTGCAACTTAATGTCTCTCTTTCCCACCTTAGCCAGTAAGGTTTCACATGATCCTCTGCCACCATTGAGTTTGTTTTGTTAAACAGGAAAGTTGTTCCTGTATTTTGCACGAATTATAATTCTTGAAATGGGCACCAGCAAACAAACGTAGTAAAATTACCAATACTCAAAGAGATCAGTGGATGTAATTCAAATGAAAGTAAATGCCAGAGAAACTTAAGCTCATTCTGGATTCAAAGGAAGTAAAAAGACCAGAGATGCGCGGATAAATTACTGAAGCTGATTGCAATTTCTCGGATTCAGCAATGACAAAGTACTCAGACAGAATTAACTTCCCAAAATGTTTGTAACAGAGGGAAAAAGTAACAGTCTCTGCCAACGTTATTAAATGTCTCAAGATATACATGCTGTAAATGCAAAAGAAGAGATGACCTGAAAAACATTTGTAATAGTGAACATGAGAAATACTAAAACATTACAAAAAAAGTAAGAGACAGTAAGAAAGTGATGATTTTACACGCATAGCGTAGACTAAATAGTTGAAAAAATCTACCGAGCAAGCATGTCAGATAAGCCAAAAAACAGCCAGAAGAGAACAATGACAATAGCAAAGCAACTAAATCGTTACCAAAAACAACCAACATCTTCTTACTTTCTTTTACATTTCTAGACTTCTAGTAATTAACAAGTTTTTAACAGACTAATCAAGAACACTCTAGGAATATGCATACACTTTTTCAAATTCTAAGAGACAGGAACACCCAAATGTAGATAATAGATTACAACATAGAATTAGTCGGTTTTCAAAGCATCTATTAGAAAAATAAGAAGAAAAAAGATGAGGAAATGAGAACAAGAACCTTTTCTTCACAATGTCAGCGTTGCCATTTCCCACCTCAGAAGCTGAAGATACAACAGGTTGATTCCTCATTTTCCAAGAACCCAGATTCCTCCGTCGAATTCCGCGAAACAAGACATCTAATTTCTCCAAATAAAAGGGATTAAAAGAAAGAAAAACACAAGTCATTGCCACTTCAAGAAATAAACAAATTGAAAAAAAATTTAAAAAAATTCAAAATTTTCCAGAAATTGAAGCTACCATAACGATTCCATCTCCTCTTCGCCGCTAAAAGGAGTTGAGGATTAGAGGGCTTTCTTGAAAAATCAAAAAGGGGTTTTGAGGGGATGTTGATGTAGCAATTCATGAGAGTAGAGGTCAAGGGAGTGAAGGATTGAGTTCGTCGCCCACAAATCTTCATCTCTATAAGAGAGGAGTTGCAGCGGGATAAGCTGGAGATTTTATGAAGTTAAAAGTGCTTTGAACGGGTGGACCAGGAAAAACGCCCATTTAAATGTGTACGTTGGTTGTGACAAAACAAAAACTGAGGACGTTGGGCTTGGCGGGGATTTCTGGGCTTTCAACATACCAAAATTGCCCTTCAAATTTTGTCCTCCTCCATTGGAATTTGGGATTACAACTCACCACTACAAGCATTGGTTTTTAACAGTTGAGGGGCGGAAAAAAATACAACCAATAGTTAGAGGCTAAAAGTATAAATTGTTAATGTTTGAGGGCAAAATAGGCAATTTATCCCCTTATAAGACTCAATTTGCCAATTCAGACAAGTTCTTTGAATTCGCAGCATTACCAATTCAGACAAGTTTTCTTCAAGAATCTTCATCATGAATGGAATTCTTGGAAGCACATCCTAATAAAAAAATAAAAACTAAATAAAGCATGTAAATAGAGGAATCTTTGGCGTCAAGTGAAAACTATAAATTTGGGATGTAATATGCACTTCACGTTTACAAGACAAATCAGTGGCTTCTGCACAAGTTTTCTGCACTTGCATACACAACGCAGGGTGTTTTCAGTCCTCGATCACTTTGGACAACCACAAACTGGGGTCTTCGTAATTGAACCCCAACAACCCTCCTTAAACGAGAAAGGCAGTGTAGTGCTCAAACCCAAGTTCTGATTTGTACCAAAACTAAATATTTATAGTTGGATGGCAAATTAAAATGTTCAGAAACAAAAAAAAAAATGGAATTACAGGTTTAATACTCTCCACAGATGCAGGGATAAGACTATGCTTTAATGCCTATGCCATATGGCCACTGCATAATTCAATGATCTGTAGCAGCCTGATCTCTGCTCATGAACCAGAGGCATTAAGGTTCTGGAACAGCTCTGGAAGATGGGCATTTGTAAGCTTAGTCCTCTTGCTGATTTCATGCTTCTTCTTTTTAGGCTTGTTTTTGGGGGCAATTCCATGTACTTGCGCCATTGCCCTCCTCTTTGCAGTATTTGTAGCAGGTTTCATCCCATTCTTCTGAAGATCCTTCTCAATATCAAGCATGTCACGGGGCAATTCAATTCCTCGAAACAACTGTTTCAGATCATCGTCAACCTTGATGGGAACTCTGGGGTCATTAGGATAGGCTATGTCCTCTTGCGAGTCAAAGTTTGACAACAGCCAAATTTGGCCTGCAGCTTTCAGTGACTACAAAAGAATATGTCTGTTAGCAAACTATATGTAAAGAAAAGATGGCAGGAAAAAGAAATCTTAATTAAACAAAGACGCACTATGCAAATCTGCCACCCACTTGGAAGATGTGCACTAGATGTAATGTTCAAACTCAAGTTAATTCAATATTAGAAGCTACTAGACATGGTGAAAAGGAACAGAAACCAAGTTCCCATTCTTCTTTTGCAGAAATAACATGTAATGCAGAACTAACATGTTTCTGTACGAAGTTGCAACTTATATAAAACTGACCCTACCGAAACCTAATTTCAACCAAAACATACCTGCAAATCCTCCATGACAGTTGTGTATGCATCCTTGAGATCAATAACAGCAATTCCCTCAGGGAACTTCCGAACTAAGACAAGAAGTTGATCCTTATTTCTTAAATCATGCTTCGACTGTAAAAAGAATTACATACCATTTAAATATGTATCAGCCTGAAGAAAACCAAAGAAAGTTCAACATCCCCAAACAAATATAAACACGAAAGATAAAATATTTAAAGCCCCAAAGGTTTAGAAGGCTAGAAAATGCAACTGAAACTACCTTGTAGGAAAACCGCTCGCCATCATAATGCACCTTGGGGTTCTTCTTCAGACTATCAAAGACAGCCTTGTTTGCATTCAAATCAACATAACATTCTTGATTTATTTGCTCAGGTTTCAATGCTTGCCTTTTCTGTAGAAATGAGAATTGGATAAATAAGTGTATAACTATCACAGATTCAAAAGGTACCTTTAAAATAAGAAGAAATCCAGATAAAAACAATTTTCATGTCAACGGATACACAAAACATGACCATATTGCAATATCAAATCAGTACTCTTGAAAGAAGATAAAAGCATTAGATCTACAGTATCTATCAAATTTGATCTACAGTATCTATCAAATTTGGCAAGTCACTTTTAACCTAAATATTCATTCTTGGTTATGAAGACACATTATCTGCATCCAGAACATGTCACAAGAAGCTAACAATTAGTCTCATAAGAGTTAAAATCAATGGAAGCCAACTAACAATTTCTTACATGAGAAGCAGTGGGATAATCTAAATTAAGTGTAAAATTAGTAACAATTATGGTCCCTGCTGCTGAATTGCAGTCACAGTGCACCAAAACATGGCAAAAAATGAGACTGCAGTCCTAAACTAGCAGTCTAGAAGAATTTCCCAAAAACTTGTCAGAATCAATATCTGTTCAACATGTTGATCTAAGCTATCATTTAAAGAAATTCTGGTTTATGAAAACAAAAAGAACACAGAATGTGGGGCAGATTCAAAATCCAAAGACGAAAAATCATTTTATACTCCTATTTTCCCTGCAATGCGAACAAGTTAGAACCAACCTTAAGACAACGAAAGCCAAATAGGAAGCACTTGAAAATAACTAAATTGAGTTTCTTTACTCATAAAATGCAAGAAATTGACGTTAAAGTTCAGACTCAAAAACATCAATGTCCCATTCTTTTTATCTATCAAACGTGGTATTACCCCTTTAAAGAACTTCATAAGGCACCTTTGACTGCATTAACCAACCACCACTGTCCCTTCTTTATTATTCAAACCACCCACTGTCCCCTCCCCCCCTTTTAATTCCAAATCTCATCCTTATAAGCATAATTATCCAGTACACCTCGATCACCAGTCTGCATAGTTGCCCAACCCATCCCGCCTTTTGGCTGCCAATTAAGCATACTTTTTCTGTTACCAAATCGCTAAGAAATAAAAAATAAATAAACAAGAACCATCCACTGATTAATGAAAATTTATCTATCCTTTCCCCAGTCAAACCAAGAGAAATAGGTATAACCACAACAAAAGAAGAAGATAAGAATCGGAAGAGACAATAAGAATACAAAAATACATTTTGCAGGCTATTTAAGAAAAATTCTTCATGCGGGAGCTTTGTGATCTCTATAAACAAAACAGAGAAAGTTTTGATATTCATTCACCACGAAGGAAAAACAGAAAGCTCTTTTGGGCCAAATTTTTACAGCTACAACCTCAAATGGCCTACCAGAAAGATGGTTTTAAAAGAGTAAGCACAAAAAATTATCAGAAAAGAAGGTGTATCAGGAATACCAAAAACTGCACATGAAAATACAAGGAAGGATGTGTATCAATCTATATTGAAAAGAAAGGCAATAAATAAATAGAAGAAAAGTTCATCTGACTCGGCCATTTGCAGGAAGCACACATGATTGTGAAATGGGCAACAGAAAATCCAATACAAGAGAGGTTTAGTGTAAGGGGAGGTATACTGCTTCATGGAATGGCCCTCATTATTTCAAAAGAACGTGTTATACACATAAAATTATGAGATAGTACCTCTGAGGGACTGTGGCAGAGATTCTAAGACTAGCACTAAATGGACAAGTATAAGAATAAAAATGCATCCCTTATGCCGGCAATGCCAGTGCATTTGCTAAACTAATCTGAGCAGTTGACAAGACATAGCAAAGACCATGGAAGAATTTACCACAAATGTATGATGTAGCAAATACGACGTGTTAATGCCAGATTCCTTAACATAATTGGATGATGAAAATCAGTGAAAATGCCAACAAGTACAATATGCATGAAGCAACCTGTCATCATTGAATTGGTGATGAATTTGATGATAGCGCTGAAACATGAGCACACTCGTAATG
Organism: Coffea arabica; assembly: GCF_036785885.1. NCBI lineage: Eukaryota > Viridiplantae > Streptophyta > Magnoliopsida > Gentianales > Rubiaceae > Coffea > Coffea arabica. The sequence goes on along the minus strand of NC_092325.1, from coordinate 44,067,630 downwards.
ACACTGAGACAGCCTACCAGCAAAAGATATGATGCACCTTCATGATATATTACTAAAAAGTTCCCTCCCAGCAAAGGATATGATGTACCTTCATGATATATTACTAAAAAGTACCCTCTTATGAATATGACCAAACAACCACACAAGATTTAGGGGCAAATCAATGAATAGCAAGACCCACATGATACACTATAGAATTCAGACAGCATATCAGCAGAAGTATGACAGAAGTACTACCTCCAGCAGCAAGTCTATAACACGTTTGATCTGAGCCCCCACAGGAGCTTTCCTTATGCTATTAATGTGTTGAAGCCTCTCTGTATCGTTTGAAAATTTAATTGGTGGGGAAGGAGTTGAAACGCCAGAGAGGAAAGGTTTTGGAGGTGTAGTTTTTGGATTTTGCTTTGCAATGCTCGTGAGTGTGGACTGACACTTCTCTTGTTGTTTCTTGAACTTGTTCAAACTTTCTTGCAATGATGCCATCTAAAGATAAGAGAAATGTGTTTATTAGAAATAATTGATAACTCTACAACAAAGATTCAACATATACCTCAATGAAAACAAGTCTAACTACATGAACATAAAAACAGCTCAACACTATCTGATAAATGTTTCCTCTTATTAGACCACTAAGTGCTATGCAATGCAAACATGAGATACAAAATAATCAGCCATGTATCGCCATCTGCCAATTGACTGATTTTTAGAAAATCAAGTTGGTACAAGTGCTGCCTTCATTATTAGACGGGATTAAAGCTACATATTGAGAGCAACTGACACTGACATGCTGGAAATTGTTGATGGATAAAGCTACTTAAAGCGACAGATAATCTAATGAATAATTCTTGGATGTCTTCCAATGCAAATTAATCTCTTCTTATAGTTTACAACTAACTCATTCAGTTCAGTATACAAGAACTCAATTTTCTTTGCAATTCCAATTGCATTCCACCACATGAGTGATATGATTCCAAAGCGCCAGATTTTCGGTAAATATCCCGGAAACAGACTCATAAACGATCTTATGCTTTCAATGTCGTCATTCAAATTCTATTACAATTTTAAACCAAATCAAATCACCATCTCGAAAGCAATCATTACAGTAAAGAATAAATGGACATCAAATGTTCAAGTATCCAATTAACGAATTCCAAGCAAATTCAGTAGACTATCTCAAGATTTCCATTCTCACTGTCTCCACTGACCCTCCATTCCCCTTTTCCACCCCTCCTCTTAAACGAAAACTCAAACCGCAACACAGTAATTAAATAACGAATTTCAAGCGAGATTAGTAGACTGTCCAAAACCCAATTTCCTAAATCCAATAAAAAAAAGTCTTGCTGATAACCAGAACAGTATTCAAAAAGGGCTCCGAAAGAACAGAAAATCTTCAAAAAAAATCCCCAAATTCCAATCTTTTTTCAGAAATTCTAAAGTTACATGGCAATTCTGGAGAAGCTAAAAAGCAATAATCGACCAGATGAATCCCAATTTTTGTTACCTTTAGAGAAGGTCAGCCCAGAAATCACGAGAAAAACGATCAAAATTGGTTAATTTTTCCGGGAAAAAAATCGATTTTTTTGCTGCTAGTTAAAGAAACCTCCTATTTTCCCTCCCTTTCGACTTGTGAGGAAAAAGATCGGAACTTGTGGGTTTAATACAGAGAGAGGAGGTGGAATGAGGGGAGTGGAGAGAGGGATCCGCTGCCGCGTCTCGGCGTCTACTTTTATTTATAGATTGGAGAGAGGGGTCTGAACTTAGATTTTGAAAGTTTTGGGGTTGTTATTAATATGGACAGATATTGAGGGGTCTAAGCTCCAGTTTCCTTTCTACGTGATAATCATGTGACCTGCACGTGACAGTTTCCAGGTTAGATTTTCACAAGTTAATTGGGTTTGTTTGGATTGCTTCATATTTCCCCAATTTTATTTGCTTACATCATCTTTACAATTTTCAATACACCTTTTTATCTTCCCAATATCTTTTTATCTCACATACATCACATCACAAAAAGTGCTACAGTAAAAATATCTCAAATAATCCCAAATAACTTACAATCCAAAGCATCAGAGACAATGAAGGAACTAAGGGAGGCTGATGAGGATCAAGGTCCCTTCTAAATTTTGAAAATTTTAATTTATAGTGTGTAAATAGATATGTAAAATAAAATAAATTTTTTTTAATTTTTTACAATTTTAGTTTTTGTTATATATTTATTTATTTATTTATAATTAAAGTTAATATTTAATTTTTTTAAATGTCATATATTTAAATGGATGGAAAAAATTAATTTATAGATGTGCACAAAAATATATTTACAAAGAACAGAAACATTTTTTTTCCAAACATATCAATCCAAACAAAAGATTGATTTTCTTTGTTGAGAATTGATGGGGAGGTCAGGTCAATGGCCTAATGGGCTCATTTTTCACGAGTCGGTTATGGCTCATGCAAATCGAGTAGGTACCTTCAATTCGTCGTATTCCTTGGCAAGAAGTATTTGTAATATGGCATTACAATCGTAGTCTACTATCCGTCTACACCTACAATAAAGCCAAGAAAGACACAGTAGTGCACTAGCAACAACACGTGTACCCCAGAGATCCCCCACATTTCTCCCACTGCAACATCCAGCCACTATTTAACCCCCATCCAAATCCTCCCATTAGCAAGTGTTTCAGTCTTTGAGACTTTGACCCACAGCTTACTGTACTGTTAGAGAAATACTTGGGGAGCCCAAAATCCCAGAAAGATTGAAAGGAGGAAAAAGAGTAAAGGAGGAGTCTTTTTCTTAGAACTATTATATATTTCTTCATCGATTCGATTCTGAGTAAATTTGATCTTTCTATTGATTTCTTGGTGAATTCTTGCAGTTTTTCCAAAATGGTACATGGGAAGTCCCCGGATGAGCTTCCTCCCGGCTGGAAGGAGCATGTCAAGGTATCAAACGGGAGAAAGATCAAGGTAATTAAGTTTCTTTCTTCTTGTGTTTTGTGGGTTTCTTTATTTTTGAAGTGTTTTCAGCTGTGATTGTTGAATTCATGAATTTTAAGTCGTCAACTGACCGAGTTTTAGGGTGTTTTGGTGGTTTTTCACTAGGTAAAGCTTATGCATGTTAAGGTTATATGGATAAGGATGCAATCTTGCTTCGTTTAGTCTAGTATGCTTTTGCATAGAAATAAAAGAAACGCTCAAGGATGTGAAATTGTGTGTTTAGTGTGTAAAAGAGAAATGGAACAGGTAGGATGAAGTGGGAAATTTTTGCTGTTCAGTAAAAGTTTGTAATCCTTAATGTAATTTTGGGTGGTAGGTATTTAGTTGTTGAAAGATTGAACTTCATGCTAACTCAAGTTGTTGTCGCTTTTTCCCCCTGATTCTATTGTTGCTGAATCGAGTTCATGACTGGTAGATTAGTTGTTTGTATATATTAAAGTCATCTTTTGAACTTGCATAGATATAAGTAATATCTCCCGCGGCCCTCTTATTTTCTGTGTGATTGAATTGATTAGTTCAAATGCCAAACAAACCATTCAGTAATGACTTTTGAGTCTTCTTCATTGGAGTGCAAAGTATGCCCTAGAACCGTTAACCTGCTTGGGGATAATTATAACACCACTGCTGTTGATATGATAAGATTTATAACAAACTTAAGATTCTGATTCTGTAAGGAAGGTAACTCTATAAAGGGATGTCAACTTTTTTGATTTGGGATCAGGGGCCTTAGTAGTCTCTTGCATGGCATGGAAACTTTTTGGGCAGAAGCAAGTAGTAACATGCTAAACACCAGGGTTCTGTAAAATGGTTTTGATTTGAAGAAGACTCTCATTTATTCTTGACTTCTTGTTAGGGTCTTATGCCTGTGAAAGGGATGTGGATAAGATAAGAAGTATTTCTCTAAAGGAGGAAAACAAAAAAGGAAAAAGAGAAGCTAGATTAAGAAAGAAGAATGGAGGATAAGTAGTTGATTATAAGATTGCCCAATGCCTTTTGAAGTTTGACCTTTCTTTGACACCTTGTCTTGTGATTTTGTAGTCGTTTGTTCTGTTAGAGTGAAGCTTATCAAATGATTAACTGTATAGGTTCTGCTTCCTGTCGGATGAGTTTTTATTTAATTGGCGGAGCTCCAATGAAAATGTGGAAAATAAGCAATCTTTTGGAATATTAATTTAGTCTAATTAGATTATGGATTAAAAGTTAAGGATGGTTGCATTTTATCCTCCATTACTGAATATGATGGCAGCCTGACATTGTGAGTTTGTGACTCATCTTTTGTGTAGATACAGCAGAATCTGAGCAAGGACAGTTATGTTGATAACTGTAGTTGAGTTGATCATGTAATTTTGTCTCTTGGGTATCTCTTTGCTTCACACTCACATTCCACAGCATGGTAGTGCAGCACCTGTTCTTTATGATATTCCAATTCCGATCTTCAAGGTCATTACTGTGGTATTTGAGAAGAAATTGAAGTTTATTGCATGCATATGTGTATCTTCATAACCGTTAGCTGAGAATAACGGTTATCTTCATAACCGTTAGTTGATGCAGAGATGCTGATTTTGGAGAAAGAACTTGAAACCCTTCTTTTCCTCTCTTATGGAGTTGAGCTCTGGAAATTGAATGGAAAATTTACTTGTTCAATTTGACTTAGTCCGTGTAATTGTTTCCATTTTTAGCAATAGTTAATTCTTGTATACGTTAAGTGGTAAATGACATGCAGCCAAAAATGGCATAAACTTATCTGTGGATTTCCCAAAACTGAATTTCTTTTGCAGTATTACACTGATGATGTAACTGGGCTTAAGTTTTACTCCAAAAAACGTGTCATTAACTTTGTTCAGACAAAGGATGCTTGTCAAGGCACACCTCACTCAGTGAGTGACCATGACCTGAAAAGCAGTTGTTCCAAAACTGAAGCTAGTCCAGTGAGTATGAAGTCCATTTACCTTTGTATTTCCATTTACCTTTGTATTTATTCTTTTATACATGTACTTATCCTTTACCATGGCTTGTTATCCACTAGTCCCAGGTTGTAGTGGAGAAAAACTCTAGCCTAGAATGGTTGCCCCAAGGATGGATCATTGAGTCCAGATATCGAAAAAGTGGTGCAACTGCTGGATCAGTTTACAAGGTACGGAAAACATCCTAATGGCCTTTCTGGACATTCAGCAACCTGACCTTTGCTTGATTCTTGATCACCTTTTTCTGTATGCTGCTATGGAGGAGACTTTTGTGTGGTTTACTTTTTGAGTGTTACAATTGCCTTTGGGCTCAACTGCCATCATGCGTATGAGACTAACAGTTGTTGCAGTTTGGCTAACATTGCTCAGTTGTTTTGTGTGGTGTTTATGTGATTGTTGGGATTATGAATTATGACCACTTTATCTGCTGCAATTGCGTGTTCATCTCAGCTTTAGTTTCTCTGGTTGGTGCCTACTGTCAGCTGATCTTTAGCTTATAGATTAGTTTTCTTCATATTCAAACTAAACTGGTTTATTCCCTTGATGTGCATACCCATTCCTCCAACTATGTTGCTTTTACATACTCAGAATTATGAAAGAGTAGGAAAAAGTGGGATATAGACATGCACAAGATGTTTTGCTATTGATTTTACAGCTGGATCACTGGCATTTTGCTTGGTAGTGTATTGTTGGTGACTGGAAACACCATTTTGATGCTCCATCTACATTGGGTACTGAGAATATTACACTTGTGCTTCTAAATTATTTAATTGATGAAAGAAACTTTTGTAACTTGATTTGCTGTTCGGAAAGGATGTGCATCTGTTGTTTCAGCCTGGTTTTGTAGACCAAATAGCTATCAGTGTGCTGATGCGTTTCTTTCATATTACAGACTTATGTTGACCCATTGACTGGATCCAAATTCTATTCAAAGCCCCAGGTAATGCAATATCTGGAAAGCGTAAATTTCAATGCCTCACCGGAAAAACAACAGAAAGTGAGTTTACTCTCCTTTCACTTTAGTCTTTCCTCCTTCCCCAATTCACAGGCTTCTGGTTTCTTTCCCTTTTTATAAGGGGATGGCAGAAAGTAGTAGTGATTTTGATAATATATCTTGGTCTCAGTGTTTATTCAGCTAATATTCCTCCACGTGTCTCAAGTGCTTTCTGGAATCTATTATCTCTTCATCTGCTTGTGATATTTTTACTTGATTATTGTCATAAGTGGTCGATGCTAATTAGTTGAGGAGCTATGGTGACTCACTTTATGGGTTCACAGTTGTAATCCTTCAGATGAGCAGCTTGACAATGCAAAGCCAAGGCTCGTTTAGCTGGCATTTTAGGGGTGCTCATCAGATTCAGTTTTCACTATTGTGCTTTATTTATCTTCCTTACCCCTCAAACTATGTAACACTTGAAAGAGAGGGGATTATTTTTTTTCCCCTCTTGGTTGGGGGTTGGGGGGTGGGGGGTTAATGCGGAAGTTTATGCAACTATGAAGGCAATTTTTGCTTTTCCATATGAGGATTAATGCACTTTAATATATTCTGCCATTATTTCTGTAGGATTCTGCAGCATGACCATGGATATTGTCCTTTAGGCTTTTGAATTTATGGCGATTTGTCTCTAGATATTTTGTTATACAAGTTTCAGTAGCTGCTAAAGCATGATTAATGCCACATAATTGTGAAAACTTTCTGGAAGTTTTTAAAAACTGATATTTTATCTCTTACAAGTATTTTCATCTTTCAGGAAGTTAGAGGGGACAGCTCTTCAAAGCAAGATGCTCCTCAACATTGTGAATCCATGAGCAAGAGCTTTATCTCTGGAAAGGACGACAATGGCATGGGCAAGCCCTTTGTTGAGAATGTTTGTTGTGTAATGTACCCATTGTACTTCAAAAAGATTTTACTCTTTAATGCCCTACAATGATGAAAAAGTTTATACCAAGTTTTAAGAAGTCATATAGTCCGTCTCTCACGAGAATATGCCTTTCAGGAAATCATTGGGGACAACTCTTCGAAGCAGGATTCACCTAAACAAAGTAAATTCACGACAGGCAAGGGTCACATATCTGGAAAGGAAGGGATTGGCATTGGCAAGCCTTCTTTGGAGATTGTTTATGATGTAATTTGCCTGTGTACTTCTAATCAATCTAGTTGCTCTTTATGCCCTGTAATACAAAAATTATTGAAAATTTGCGGGAAATCACTTTATTCTCTTATGAAGATTTGTGTTCAGGAAGTTAGCGGGGACAACTCTTTCAAGCAAGATGCACCTCAACATTGTGAATCCACGAAGAGCAAAAGTCACGTATCTGAAAAGGAAGAGAACAGAATGGACAAGCCCTTTTTGGAAATTGTACATTCAGTAATGACCCTGTCTACCTCTAATAGATGCTATTGCTTTTAAATGTAATTAAAGTTTTGACGTCTGAAGGGTGATACCTAGGCTGTGGATGAGAGCAAGGTCCTGGATGAGCTTCCGCCTGGATGGATAAAAGAAATTAGAGCCAGAAAACAAGGCACGAGAAAGGACCCGGTAATTTGATTTCTTCTCTTCAATGGTTGTGGTTTTGTACAACTCTCTCTCTCTCACACGTGCGCACCTGTGCTGGGTGTATATTTTTGCATCTATTTGTTTGCACTTGTGAGAATAACTGTCTGATGAATGAGAGTGGCTGTTACAATATTTTATTTATTCTCCTCTATATTCAGCACACAATGCAGTAATGAGGATTGGCTTTGAATTCCGGATAGTGCTTGAATTATGGATTTCTTTTTCGCATTCTTTTGCAGTACTATATAGACCCCGTGAGTGGATACGAGTTTCGCTCAAAAAAGGATGCTTTGCGCTATCTGGAGTTTGGAGACATTAGTCGCTGTGCAATCACACCAAAGAAAAGGGACAGAAATGACCTGAAACTGGTTGAGCACGAAGTCTTTGTAAGTGTACACCATGCCTAAATGCCATGATTAATAATGTGTTTTTGTTTCCTTTTGTTTCTATTTTTCTCCATTTACCCAATAACCAGTGGTGGATTGGAGTTGGAAAACCTTGAGTGTCCTTGGCACTTTCTATGAACAACCATTCCAAAGTGCTATTCACTTGATTAGGAGACAATTGGCATTGATGTATTCTAATCACATGATTTGCACTATCTGCCACATTTCTGCCCTAAAAGTGAGAAAAGTAAGCTTGATCTTTCTTCTTAATCTTTCATTTATATTGAGGAGAGTGAAACTATCAACAAGAAGCACACTGTTGTAAGGAAAATTCTGTTTGAAGTAGGGAGTGTTTTTTTCAGCAGGCAAACTGTCAGAAAAACATTAAAAAAAAATTTTTTTGATGAAGACTAGAAAAACAATATCTAGGGTGAGGAAACTCTGCAAAACTTAGGTGGAAATTACAAGAAGCAAATTGAAACTGTAGGCAAACTTCTAGAACTAGTTTACAAGCACATTTTTGTTTGTGGTTGTTCTCTTTTGATTTTCACTAAAGCACTTGGTATCCTTATTGTTTGTCATGTTTTTCTTTTATATGCCCTTTAACAGAGCATGTGTTGCGTTTCTATATTATGAAAGCAGCATATGCTAAAGTGGAGGTCCTAATAGCTGTACATTACCTGTTGACTCTTGTTAGGCTCAACCTGATGGGAAGAAACTGGGACAAGCACTAGGTGGAGGACAACTTTTTGGTGGTCAGAAGGCAGAGAGTAAGAAAATTCTGTTGTTTAAAATTGAATCATCTTAAATGGCTTGTCAAGTGTCCAGTATAATACCTCCTGCTTCAAATAAAGGACTTACCATGGTGCAGATGATGGAAGCTTTCTTAGAAGCATTGCAGCAGCTCCAGAAGCTGAGAGATCACAGGAAACTAATGCTGAAAATAAATCTACTGATGCCAAGATCTCAACTTCAAAAGTTGATGCAGTTCAAGAAATTCAGTTATGCTCTAAAGAAATTAAGTGTGATAGAGCATGGGAAAACCCTCAGCCAAAATCTGAATGCTCTAAACTAGAAATGAAAGCTGTTCATGACATTGGAGCTGTTTCCAGTATTACAACGGCTGTCTCACATGAACAGAAGAAGCCAGAGATTGAGAGTTCAAGGGAAACTCCAAGTAATGATAGATATGCTGATACTAACATCACTACGTCGACAGTTGATGCAGTTGTCCTTCAAATATGCTCAGAGCTAAATAATTGCGATAGATCAGCAGGTAGCTCTCATCCAATAGTTGAAGGTTCTAACCTAGATCAGGAGGTTGATGTTAATGGAGCTGTATCCAGTATTGCAACTGCTCTCTTGCATGAGCAGAAACATCCACAGGAGTATTTAGACACAGGGACACAGATTCAACCCAAAAAATCTAAGAAAAGAAAAGCTCTGAGCATGCCTCCTCGGTCCTCAAAAAGGCTATCAGGACAAGAACCTGAGATACTGCCCAACATGGGTTTAAGTGAGCGAGCTCTTCGAGCTGCTGTTAGAAAGCCTGGTCAAACAGAAACAAACAACAGCAGCTCTGGTCAAACAGAAACATATGTATCATCAAGCTTGACTCAGAATTCTGAAGCTAATGGAGGGCAACAGCATATTGATACCCAACTACAGAGAGAGATCATTGCAGATCTCACATCTTGTAAAGTAGCTTTGCTAGAAACAGAGATGCAAAACAACATTGAAAACCCCTTGCAGGAACAGGCTGTACAAGAGCAAGTAGTGGGCCAGGTAAACGAGGCACAAGAGGAAGAAAACCAAAGATCACAAGATTCGCAGTTCTGGTACCCTTTTGGAGACTCTTTTTCTGATCCATGCTATGAATTTGCTTTCAAGACCCTAACAGGTGAAATACCATTGGAGGATACTCTAGCATTTCCGGGCTGCTTCCAACAACAAATTGAGACATCTTTTACTGAGGGGAATGCTAGTTTTGGACTCTCTGAGATTGATAAACCCGCCTTGTTCCAGAATGATGTGCCTTCTCATTTTGACTCTGTCCAGCAAAATGCAGCCGTGGAGCAGGTGCAACCCAAATTAATTACCCCACCTGGAAACATAAATTTACCAAGTTGCAGCAGTTTTGGTTCTCAACAACCCAGCTTGGAGGCCAGGAGTAAGGACTATGAGACCAAGGTTAATTCTTGAATTCTGCTGCTTTCTTTTGGGTAACGATACTCTGCCCTACGATAAACGCAAATGACTGAAAAAACAAATTTTTGAGTTATTACATTGTGTCTTCAAGTTTTCAATCTTTTGTACCGTATTATTAATCCTCAGTGCTCTCATAGGCAATTAGCTTAGATGTATCAGGCATTGTAATAGTTGATACAGCTGATTACCTTTTAAGGTAAAAGGGTGTGAAAATTCAAAATTGAATCCACATTTCTTCTGAGTCTTTTCTGGTTGATACTAGTACATTGTGTATGTGCTGCCTGTTGCGGACATCAATATACGAAAGAGTGGCAGGTGGTCATGATTTGCCACCTTAATAAAACGGGGTAGCAATCATGGGTTTCAATTGTCTGAGCGCTATAAGCTCATCTCTGCAAGGTACCGATGGCTGTTCTTAGTTAGTTCACGGACACCTCATATATGCCGTGGTACCTTCGAGCAAATATTTTTGCTCAGGGACTTTTTTTTTTTTTAAAGAAAGATTCTTGGAAAACAATTCTGTAGTCTGACAATCAGGAGCTGAATGTATGAATCTTACTATTTGAAACTGTCCCCATAGTATTGTGTTCCTAGAACTTGTGTATGTTTGACAGGTTGCATGGTTTTAAATAGCTCAATGTCTCCCTGGGTTCTTCCTATGGATGTACACCGTACATACAAGGTGCATGCTTAACTTGGAAAATACCATATCATCCAAAACCACCAATAAATTACATTTTTGCTGATGAAAATAATGAGCCCTCCATGATCACTCATTGACAAACGATACAAACACAATCAGCCAATACAAAGGTTTATCTTCATGCAACTTCACGAAACTGTTAGAGTAATGAACTCCAACCACAGCCCCGCTCAGCCTCAATACGAGGATTCTTTCCATCCACCATAGCTCTCCTCTTGTGCAGAAGAATCACGCTCATACCCTTCCTGTGGAAAAATAACACCAGAAAATCAAATATATTCCTGCATTACCCATCCAATATGTGTCCTTTGTCTAGCTTGTTTTCTTATGTTTCCATTGGAAGGTTATCGAAACATTTCTAAAAGCATTTCTTTGTTCAGCAAGTCTAAACGGCAATGTGTTGAACGTGTTAACTTACCTCAGGAGTGAAGGTGAGGCCAACTCGAATTTCTCCTTTAAATTCCTCATCTTTAACCACATTGTATGTTGTTGTTGGGATGGCTCCTTCAATAAATGCTGGCTCAAGAGGAATTCTGATAGGCAATTATATGAGATCAACACATGCAAAATCTGAGCCATTCTTCAGTTGACTAAAAATAAGAACTTTATAGTTGGCATTACTGCTCAAACCGCATATCATTGCTTATCGCATCCTAAGGATCAAAAGCACTAAACCTTCGCAAACAAGGAACACTTACCATCTTGAGTGAAATTCAGAAGAGAACTTCTGATTCTTAAATTACCATGCTCTGTTTTGTGATTCGGTAAAAGCTAATCAGGACCAAGTAAGACCAACCGCAAACGCCAAAAAACATATCATCTTGTTTAGATCTGAGGGATTGATAAAATTGACAAAAGGAAAAGGAAGCTACTACATACTTTGCCTCTCCCACAAAATCATCCCCCGAACCAGCATCACTATCCAATATCTTGATTACCAATTCCGGGACACTGTCAGAAATGGTAAATTGGAAAGTCTCGTTCCATTCTGGTTGAGATCCCTGCCCTGTAAAGTTTACTAATTTGTTAGGACAAACTTTTATTTAAAGAAGACAAAGTTACTGACGATCAAACAATGCCCAAAATGCTGAAATCCCATATAAATATTTCTGATCAAGTTCCCAAAAGATTAAAAAAAAAAAAAGAATTGACAAGTTGACTTCACCTGATGCAACACTGCTTTTCTGCTCCTGACTACGACAGGTGATGATCACATAGGGATCCATATTATCTGCTCAATGTCCAAGAAGAATTACTCAAAGACAACATTAACTAGTCAAAAAAATGGGGAAAAAAAAAAGCGATCCATTTCTTAGGCAAAGTGCTTCTTTTACCCTTTTTCTCCGAATTTTCAGCCATCAGAAAAAAAACCCCCCCACATCATTTTTTTCAGATAAAAGGAGTATATATTCATCACAAACAAAACAAAAAAGATCCAAAAGAAGAAAAGGAAAAAAAGTAACTGGGATACCAATGACGGCCTGATCAGCAATTTTGATCACACGACTAATTTACTTACTGAGAAAATCAGTGTCCTCGAGGCCCTTAGCATTAACAAGGAGGACTTCAAGAGTTCCTCGTGGCATTTTTCACCCAAATCAAATAAAACAAATTTGGAGAAAAAATGGAAAAGACTCAGAAAAGATCAGCAGATTTTCTTGCGGAGGATTTTTGGACAAAGACGCCAGGACCGGAGACATTCTTTCGGCTATTTTATACGTTGGAATGGTAAAGACCGGTTTTGAACAGTATTGAACCGGGTTGAGTTTGATTAGATGCGGGAATAAACCGAAAACGTGGTTAAGTAGTAGTCATTTAGCACGACACCAGTGGCGCAAATTCAGGTAGCGATTACTTTTAAAATGGAAGGGGAGATTTTCACGTTTCCACACGATAGGATAGCCGGTCGCATAAACATTTAATTGAGAGATTTGAACTGATAAGAGTCTCGTATGTATTACCATTCATTGGAGGTCGGTTCGTTTGTCAAATACCTTCCTTTATATCACATCAATATTTCTGTTTTTTATTTTCTTTTTCAGGAGAAGAGATAGGAGGAAAATATAGTTCATTTTTTTTTTCATATATTTAGTTAATTGTGTCACCATATCAAGGTGTTGCCATGATTATGTTCACATAGCGTGCAATGTGCTAATGATTGAATCAACGGATTGTTCAACTTTCTTAGGTCTTCATAAACTGACAAACATAAAGGAATGATGCATTGCCTAAGAAAAAAAGGGGGGGGGGGGGGGTGGGTGGGGGTGCTGCATACAGCCCCCTACAAACAACCCCAAAAAAAAAAAAAAAAAAAAAACTATAATGATGTTGTCTTGTGGAATTCCAAGGTTGGCGAAATCAGGGAAAAAGATAAGGGTTTAGTCGTATTAAAAGATTGTTTTAGTGCAAATCCCATTGAAGTGCCTGCACGAATGGACCCAAAGACGAGGATTTTTGAATTGTTGCTGACGGTGAAAGGTACATACTCCCAAGGAGTAGGAAAATTAGGAAATTGTTAGTATTGATGGAAGGCGGCCTAGTAAGAAGAATGGAGAAGTCAATTTCTGATGCCGAAATTAGACTGGTGGAATCAAGAACTTAGATGAGGGAGAAGACCAATTCAGAAGTATTAAACCAAGAAAAGGACAAAGTGAATTGACCATTTTAACAGAGTTTTGCCAAGTCGTCTGCGATTTTCTCAATCCGGAGTAAAAGTTAAGTGGTATACACAAAAACGTGTGGACTTGACCTGGGGTCAAGCAACAAGTCCTCTACCAACTAATTAATGCCGGCGAGAATACATACATATATATATATATGGCTAGCATTTCACTAAAGATTAATGACCACGAGTATCAAAGAGAAAAAAAATGAAAAGATGATTAATGACCATGATTTGTTCCTTAACAAAAATTGAGGCCTGTGTTACTCCTAAAACGCTCTGGATCATAGTAGTGTGTTGGAACTTGACAAGGCAAGAAGTGCCTCTAAATGAATAATTGGGCTCTACTAAGGGCAGAAGACTACCCTATAGCTGCCGCCTGCCGGGCAGGTAAATGTACTAGTCTGGTCATCTTTTGGGTAGCTGTATGCATCTGGGCACCTTTCCTTAAAAAATCTGGAATAGTTGGTCGGGCCACAATTGCTGCCTGAGTTGCAACAGTACTGATCAGTCTTAAAAACGGTGCATGGATCGTTGCAGCCTCCTGGAGCTTTAAGCACACTTGGGCACTGCCCATTTATGTCGGCGGCGCACCTGATGCCGCCGGTGCATCCAGTGGATGGACGACTAAACTCCATCGGCACATTGAAGCCATCAACAAGGGAAATGTCGAAGAAGTCCAGGTTATTGAACTGGTTCAGTGCGTATTCTGCTAGAGTATTTGGTGGTGCACCGTAGGCAGTGCATTGAAGAAGTCCACCACAGTCACCGGTCTGACAGCTGCCGTGGCCACTGCCATCAAAGTTGCAGTTTGTCCTACCCCAAACGCGACCTCCGGCTGTGCCGGCTGCCACGTTGATGGTCCATGTTTGGCCTCGGTCTAGCCTTCGACCACCGCCAGGTTTCGCTGCAGCCCAGACTGTGTAGGGACAATTGTTTTGGATCTCAAAAGTGGCCGCCTCAGTGGAGGTTGAGAGGAGGGTGATTATTAGAACCGTAGAGGTAAGGAGAAATTTGAGGAATCTCATGGCAGCACAGCAATCAACCATGGAGCCAGTTTTCTTGATTTATTGCTATTACTAGTATTAAATACTAGTCAATCTTTTCCTGGTCGGCGTAGCACTAGGGAGATAGATGTACACGGTCACAGACTGGAATGATTGACCTAGAAAAGTCATCATACGAAGTTACATCAATATATATATATATATATATAATGAGAGAAGTATCAATAATGAATCTTCTAACTTGCCAAGGATTTTTTTTTTTTTTTTTTTGGAACAATCATATCAAGGATGCTAGAATTTCTTTTTTTTTTTTTTTTTTTTTGCCTAGGTATGCCAAGAAAATTGAAATCTAAACGAATTAACCAATTATGTGTTCACCCGTATTAAGGGACTGTAGAATTTATTTATGAACGCGCATTGATAAGTACCATTCGTTAAACTCAAAAGTCAATCCAACTGTCTATTTGATCTTAGAGATGTATTTGTGCATCACTACATGATGTGCTGCTTGCAACATAGACGGGAGTGTTTAGATAGCAAATTATTCTAAATAATATTTAATTTATATTATAAATATATTTTTAATCTATTTTTTTATATTTTTAATTATTTTTTATTTTGTATATATCACATTACAAAAAATAATACTACAGTAATTATTTCAAATAATATTTAGCTTATATCATAAATACATTTTCAATCTATTTTTTTATATTTTTAATCATTTTTTTATCTCACATATATCACGTTACAAAAAGTGTTACAGTAATTATTTTAAATGATACTTCAAATAATCCTCTGTTCAAACAAACCCATGCGATACCATATTTGACTGTGTAGCAAGAATTTTTACTTGGATCTTTGGTATTGGTCTAAGGGCAAGAGACAACCCTATAGTTGGTTCCTTCAGGGCAAGTGAAAGTGCTATATCATTTAATTTGAGCACACCATATTCGAATGAAGGGCACTAAAATCTCCTGATGATGATAAACACTTGATTGAACTATTACAGAGTGTTGGTACTTAACGACTTACAAGTGCCTCTAAGTAGTTCGGCTCTACTAAGGGCAAAAGACTACCCCATAGGTGCCGCCTGCAGGGCAAGTATATATACTACTCTGGTCATCTGTTGGGTAACTCAATGCATTTGGGCACATATCCTTAAAAAATCTGGCGAGGTAGGTCCGTTCACATGTGAGGCTAGAGGTGCAACAGTATCCACCAGTATTGAATACGGTACAAGGATTGTTGCAACCGCCGGGAGCTCTAAGCTTAGGCGGGCACTGTCCTTTTATGTCGGCGGCGCACCTGATGCCGCCGGTGCAGCCAATGGATGGACGACTGAACTCCATTGGCACATTGAAGCCATAAAGAAGGGAGATGTCGAGGAAGTCTTGGTTATTAAACCCGTTCAACGAGTATTCAGCTAGAGTAACTGGGGGTGCATGAACACCGTCGACTGCGCACCTAAGAAGTCCCCCGCAGTCACCCGTTTGACAGCTGCCGGTGCCGTTTGAGTTGAAGGTACAGTTGGTTCTAGCCCATATACGACCAGTTTGACCTGCGGTGGTTGCTGCCACGTTGACAGTCCATGTTTGGCCAGTAGTAAGCCTCCGGCCGCCGCCGGGAGTGGCAGCAGCCCAAACCGTGTAGGCACAGTTGTTTTGGATCTCAAAAGTGGCCGCCTGAGTGGAGGTTGTGAGGAGGGTGATTGTTAGAACCGTAGAAATAAGGAGAAAGTTGAGGAATCTCATGGCAATAATCAACCATGGAGAGGGAGGGAGGATGCAGTTTTCTTGACTTTTGTGTTATTACTACTACGTAGTAATTACTACTATAGTATTTTCCTGGTAGAATTTAGGAAGATTAGATGTCCCCCATTCAGCTGCTTCCATGGAGTTGCAGACTAGAATGATTGACTGAGAAAAGTCCTCATGTGACGTAACATCAAAAAACCATAGGAAGAAAAGTCTAGAATGTTTCTGAAATAATTGTTACGTATTGTGGATCTAAACAAACAAACCCAATACAGGAATTGAGTCCAAAAATTAGCACACGAGTTGGTCGTCAGCGTCGCTGATGGCAGAAAGTCATTAATTGAGACTTGGTGGACATTTAGGCCCAGTAGCCAACCGGTCCTCGCATTAACTGTGAGGAGCATCTAACTGGATTAAACGGTCTTGGACCGGATTTGTGTGTGTCAATAGCATAAAACGTATATATATATATATATATATATATATATTTTTTTTTTTTTTTTTTGGTCGAGATCTTAGGAGCAGCAAAAGAAAATACTTAAAAGAAATGTCCCAAGACCCAACACGGTCATTAACAAATTAATTAATGTAGGCACAAATTAATGCGCCTTGCTAACTCCAATCTTCCCCTTTCTTGTTTTCTTCATTTTCCATTGAAGAAGATTTGAAGTCTCTTTTAAAATTTTTAAAAAAAATTAAAAAAGAGAAGGATAGCCATCGAATTTGATTACCTTTAGACGATATCCTTGTTTAAGCGAAAAAGGTATCAAATGGACTTCTAAATGCCAAAGGCTGCCCCCCCCCCTTTTTTTTTTGGGTAACAAAGATATAATGGATGGTAGAATTTCTTTTCTTGGGATGCAAAGGTTTTTTTTTTTAGGATTCCCAAAAGAAAAAAAAAAAAAACCAATTACGTACAATATTACATGCGGACTTAGCCTTCCCATGCAACTTCTCGGAGGTGAAAGAAAAGAAAAAGGAAGAAGGAAGAGGAGTGAATAACATCGTTGCACCGTCATGCTTGTAGAAATCCAAGGGTTTGGCCCAAATTACGTAGGAAGAGATCATGCATTCAGCTATATTACTATAAGGGATAGTTAAGTTTTATTCATCAACGTGCATTGATAACTATTCCTTAAACCCAATCTCAATACAACTGTATATTTGTTTGAACTTAAAAGAAAGATGCATTTGCACATCACTACATGTGCTGTTGCAACATGTTATTTAGCATCTGGCACTATATTTGACTATGTCGGAAGCAACGAGAGAATTTTTAGGATCCTTGGTATTGGCCTAAGGGCAAAAGACAACCCTATAGTTGGTTCCTGCAGGGCACGTGAAAGTGCTAGTCTGGTCATCTTTCGGGTAGCTGTATGCATCTGGGCACCTATCCTTGAAGAACTTGGAATAGTCAGTCGGACTGCAGCTGCCTGAGTTGCAGCAGTACTGATCAGTCTTGAAAACAGTGCATGGATTGTTGCAACCTCCTGGAGCTTTAAGCACACTTGGGCACTGCCCATTTATGTCGGCTGTGCAGCTGATGCCCCGGGTGCAGCCATTGGATGTAGGGCTGAAATCCATCGGCACATTGAAGCCATCAACAAGGGAAATGTCGAAGAAGTCCAGGTTACTGAACTGGTTCAATGCAAATTCTGCTAGAGTATTTGGTGGTGCACCGTAGGCAGTGCACTGAAGAAGTCCACCACAGTCACCGGTCTGACAGCTGCCGTGGCCACTGCCATCAAAGTTGCAGTTTGTCCGACCCCAAACGCGACCTCCGGTTGTGCCGGCTGCCACGTTGATGGTCCATGTTTGGCCATTATCTAGCCTCTGGCCACCGCCGGGGACCGCTGCAGCCCAGACTGTGTAGGGACAATTGTTTCGGATGTCGAAAGTGGCTGCATGGGCGGAGGCTGAGAGGAGGGCAGCAATGAGAAGAGTGGAAAAGGCGAAAGAATTGAAGGTTTTCATGGTTAAGGAATGGAGAAAGTTGTGCTTGTATGAATGAGGCTTAAGAGAATGGGTGGGTATTTATAGGATTTGTGGGCATACGGGACTAGTGGGAAAGTCAGGCCAAAGTGTCTATCCTAATGTCATTGGACAATTTGAAATGGTATTTCCAGTATACTGAATGGGTGGATGGATTTTTTGACAAAAAAAAAAAAAAAAAAAGAAGTCTTGGAGTCTTGGAGAAGAAAATTCAAGTCAGGGCAGCAACTTCTTAGTTCTTACTTGGGGACGGGCAGAAAAGCTAGCATTGAAAGACTTGGGGCCCATTTTATGACCACGTTTCCAGAAGATGGCCCAGAAAAAAAGATTTCTTTTTTTTTTTTAATTTTCTTTCTGTTGAGGGCTAATTGATTGAAATATTGATGCTTCCCAAAATTAGCCGTCAAATGTGGTTCTTGACTTGGGTGGTACAATTGTATGCCTGTCGCTCCAACATGGCGCGACGGGCAGCAAAATTTTTTTTTATAAAGTTCTTCTGGCCGTCGCGCCATGTTGGAGCGACGGTCAGAGGTGTAAGAAATGTGTAAGAAATTTCTGACCGTCAATCCAACATGGCGCGACGGTCAGAGGTGTCAGAAATTTCTGACCGTCGCTCCAACATGGCGCGACGGCCAGAAATTTTTTTTTTTTAAAATCCTCTGACCGTCGGTCCAACATGGCGCGACGGTCAGAAATGTTTTTTTTTTAAAAAAATCCTCTTCCTCAGTGAAAAAAGAAAATTTTTTGTTAGGGTTACACTTACGGTAAGGGTTAGGGTTAGGGTTTACGTTACAGATAACTTAGAATTTGTTTTAATAAAAAATCCTTCAACTCAGTGATTTAGAAATGTTTTTTTTAAATCTTTGTCCAATTCATTTGGAAATTTCTCAAAAAATTTTTTGTAAAAATTATTTAAAATGAAAAGTTTTAAAACAATGCATTTAGTTTGACAAAATTTTAAAAACAAGTATTTTAAAGGAGATTAGATTTAAAAATTTTGATCCATTTGTTAAAGGATTTAGGGAATTCTTAAAGAATTAATGTTTACCATTTTATCAAGTTTAAGTTATATAACATGCGTAACTGTTATGATTTGTTAAATTTAAAAAATAATTTAATAATATGATTTAAATTGAAGTGATTGCGTAATGGATGAAAGTATTGCTTAATATTATTATGATTTGTTAATTTTAACTTTATTATGTATCATGCACACAGAATGTTAAAGGAACCGTAATTGTATAAAAAAATGAAAAATTATAATATGAATTACGATTTATATATTTGAATTTTCATATAAAATGTAATGGTATAAAAATATTAATAACATATTTGTAGAAATGAAGAATTTTTTGCGTTTCATTATTTGATATACGATAATTAGTTTTAATAATTTAATGTATTAAAATAGCTATAAAACGACTAGTATTTATTTGTTTTGTAGGTATTATCGTATAGGGACCCTTCTATCCAATTATAGGGTTTAATAAAATAACTTGTACTTCTTTATTTTAAAAATGTTTAACGTTATTCAAATTAAAAGTGATTGGATTAAACAGAAAAAGTAGACAACAAAATTAAATTAAATGTCATGTGAAATGCATTAAATTAAATGGATGAGATATAAAATATCGTCGAAGACAAAATAATATCAATGCCTCGCAGTTTTCTTGCCTTTACCTTTAGCCTTGCCCTTAGCCTTGCCCTTATCCTTCTCCTGAGATATCGTCGGGGGACAACAATATCTAGTAGCAGGCCTTCTCTGACGATTACGTTGCACTCGATCTCCGATAACTAGAGCAGGAACTTGTGGAACAGCAGTAGATGGGCCATAATCTTCATCTGCGTTATCAGAGACAAGGGTATCCTCGCCTGTCGACTCAGCTGTCCCATCACTGTCATCAGTGTCTTTGGAACGATAGTCGTTAAAATTTCCTGGAACAGTGTGTCCTGACATGCCCATTGGTTGGGTATGAGTAGGCATGAACATAGTCTGACCAAGAGTGCTATAATCCGGAAGATCTACAGTAGTAGAACCACCTCCCGTGGCACCAAGCAAATCATTTATTTGGCTAAAGTCTGCATCTAAGGAACCCCCAGATGTAGCGGCGTCTATTACCCTTTCTCCTAGATCTTCGAGCCGATCGAACATTTTCACAATCTACTTGGGTCAATTGACTCTCATATAAGCCAATTGTCCCCACCACATCCATATGTTCCGATCCATATATGCTTGGGTCTTGATTACCATGCAAACTTGTAATATGCAAATTTTGCATATCATCATGTTTGAAATTTAGAATCGATTCAACCTCGATATATATCTCTGTCCCATGACCACTATTAGCTTTCAAAAAATACATTCCATCAACTCCATTATCATCTACCAAGGGCGTGGCACCGAACACACCATTTTGCATGCAATTTCGAAATATCAAGTTAATTTTATGAGTATTTCGGTTTAACTCCATCATATTATATACAATGTCCACCAATCCATCAAAATTCACCCTTTCTGTGAGGAACATGACCTTTTTGGGCAACGGTGGATCATATGATATTGACCCGCCAGCATACACAATTTTTCCTCCCCAATAGAATTGCATCATCAGACAATTACCGCTTGACATGTTTCACCTAATCTACTAAAGACGTTAATATAATATATGGAGTAAATTATATAATAAAAATGGAGTAAATTATATAATTTAATATTATTTTAACATAATTATTATACCTAATCAGTGCATAGAATTTACAACTTTTTGTATTTTTATTTAAATTACGTAAGCAGTCGAGTGATATATCTATGTTAAGTTCAACCCTAATTAACATATTTATGTTAAGTTAATTACGTTTAAAACTAATTAATATATTTGTATTACGAACCAGTTCAACAGCATGTATTTAACATGCTACAACACTAATATGGAGTCTAAAAGTTTATTGATAAATTAATCATAAAAAATTTCTCTCCAAATAATTTAAAATATTAAGATATATTTGTAACTATAAATAGTTTTGTAAAATATCTACACTAATTACCTTTAATTCGATATACATGTAATATTAAAAAAATTAATAGCATCTATTAACATATCCATATGTCTGCACCTATTGTTTAAAGTATTAATCACGTGATAAAACTATATTAATTTATTGTTAACTTTAATCATGTGTTTAAAGTATATTAATTGGTAACAACACTTAAATTTATCCTTTTTAATAGGATGACTAGTGATATGGTTAATTAATATCTAATCAAATAATTTACCTTACTAATTAATTAAACTAATCACTAACTAACTACTCTACTGGGTTATCACATATTCTTCCACATACCTAGTATTATACAATTCATTAATACTACATTCATTAATTTCAACTAATCACCATGCTACAACAAAAAAATACTCTAATTTACCATATCAATTAAAAAACACTAATACGAAATAAAATATAAACAATGTCATGTCATATTTAGATTTCACAAATAATATATAATATAACACAAAAATAGAATTCACATTAAAACATAACAAACAATATTATACAATTAATAATCATGAATGATATGTTCCAAATTATAGTAAACAATATTTATGAATAATAATTAAAAAAGTTGATAAGTATTTTACTTACTTGATTATTGTTGTTTTTCCCTAGTCAATGATGGAGTTTCTGCGAGAATTTCGCCTGTCGAGACTTGCAAACACGACTGTTCAAATCAAAGGCCCTCTACTGACCGAACCCCAAGCTCTCTATCTCCGTTCAAATATTATAGCTTCAGACTTCACTGGAGGAGCTCCTTCAGAATTCCTTCCGAATGTAGCTAAGTTTCAAGGATCTCTGTCTCCGTCCAAATATTGTTTGTAACTTCAAACAATATTTATTTCACTTCACACACCCAAGCTTGAACAGAATGCAGAGGCTTTACCGACATGAGAAATGGAGATGCGGAGCTCCGTTTATGATTAGAGGGAAGAGGGAGAAACGAAAGTCTCGGCAAAAAAAAGATACGACTGAAGTTGTGCTTATGGAAATGGAATTGGGAGTTGCTCTGAAGAACAATTTATAAGCGAAGGAATTGTGCATTTCTCTAGCCCGTTGCTCCATGTTGAAGTGACTAAAGTGTCATTGAAAAATAAAACAAAAGCTGTCTACGCCTGTTCCTGACACAAAACAAGCCAAAAAAATAAAGCTGCAGTCCCAAGCGGTCAAAGGCTGCAGGTTTCTGCTCAATAAATTTTGTATACGTCTGGCAGATGTCCTGCAGAACATGTCTACAAGGAGAGGAGAGGCCATACTAAATGAGGACAATCAATAATCGACTCCATTTGTCTGTTTATTGCATGCATCAACCTAACAATGATGAACGAATGGCAACTTACACAGGTTTCACGGAAAGGTTTCACGTGAAAAAAGCTATCAATAAAGCCACGGTCAAAGGTTATAGATGCTTGAGAAAATTTGTTTTTTCAAAATAAGGAGGAGGATTTAAAAAAAAAAAAAAAACATTTCTGACCGTCGCGCCATGTTGGAGCGACGGTCAGAAATTTCTGACACCTCTGACCGTCGCTCCAACATGACGCGACGGCCAGAAGAACTTTTAAAAAAAATTTTTGCTGCCCGTCGCGCCATGTTGGAGCGACGGGCATACAATTGTACCACCCAAGTCAAGAACCACATTTGACGGCTAATTTTGGGAAGCATCAATATTTCAATCCATTAGCCTCTGTTGAGCAAGAGGGAATTATTATGCATTTTAGAATACAATTTGGCGCTTTACTGACATTCCACTTACCCAAAACAAAAAAACAAAAACAAAAAAAAAGTGCTTTACTGAGTTTCAAGTGGCAAGTTAAATATTTTTGTGAAGAACTCCAGAATCAATCCTTTAGAATTTTATTTTTAGGAGATATGGTTTTATGAATTGCTACTTTTTTTTTCTAATATTTAGGAGGATCAATAATAGTTTTTCATTCACTTACTCCTTAATGGCTCGAATTCGTGACCCACAATATTGATTACAAATAAAACATTTTATCAATCAGACTATGCTTATAGTGCCCACGCAATGAGAGAGAAGATAACAATCCATCTTCACTATTTACATCTATTTTGGTCTTTTGCTTTAGAGTAATTCTCTATTTTCTGCGATTGGAATAAGCGGTACTTATTGCAACGACGCGTACTCACCTTTCATGCCGCCCATTGTGGATTAGTAGAATTTTTCAACAAAGAATGCCATGGTAAAACGCACTATATATTTGTTTCTTTAGTAGTATGGTTCCCATGGGAACGGGCCATGTTTATGTTTATTTGCAATTTTTAAAAAAAAAAAAAAAAAAAACTTTAGATTGCATTTACCACTTCTCTTTCTACAAATCTCCCTTTCTTGATTAGGATTTGCTATTAAAGATTCAAATAAAAACTAATCTTTCTAATTTATTGCCTTGACATATTTGAGATTGGATATTCTATAGTTTTCTGTAGAATATGCTCGTGTTGCATCACGGATTAATTAAGCTTCGTTCGTTCAGTAATTTCTGCTTGATTTGGTCTACAAAAACGTATTCTAATACGATCAAAAGTATTCCAATGAGGAAAATAGATTCATATATATGAATGGGACAATGACAATGCTGGGGCGTAAATTGTTGAACCTTGCAAATGATGAAGGATTGTCAGTCGTGGAACAAGGATTGTTGGAACAGTCAAATGATGAAGATGATAAATTAAGTTACTATCTTCTCTACTTTGGCCTGGTATATATCAATATCTGGACTGTTTTCTATGTTCCCTCTTTTTCTTCTTTCGTGGTTTAAGTATCAATAAAACTGCCAGTGTAAAATGGAGGAGAAACTAGAAAAAAAAAACAGAATTTGATTATGACACAAATGGAATATGAGCTTGAGACCTTTCACAGAATGAGAGAAAACTTTTGTAAGGTGGTAATCCAAAAGTTTTGCTCCTTTTGATGGACTGACTTTGTCGTGCATTAATTATAGGTGTAAATTTTTTATTTTTTATTTTGTGACAAATTTTTATTCTATGTGTAGAAAAAATATCCTTCCCCTTGTGAATAATAAATTATGTAAATCCACTCTTCTCGTGTTGGAAAGAAGTTTTAAAAATCTATTTTAGTGCATGTGTTACTCAATTCTTGAGAAAATGATGAGTTACATAACCAATGATATTATTATCATCTTATTTTGTAATTATTAATCTAAAGGAAGTGGATACGAAGTGTCAAAACAAGCCCCGTGGCGGTAAGGGAATTCTATTGGCAATCTAGTTCTCTCTAAGCTAAGACTAATCCATCTTGACTTTCAATAATTACTAATCCATCTCTCTAAGCTAAGACTAATCCATTTTCAATAATTCTATTGTTTCTTTAATTAATTGTTGAATGAGGTGTTTCTACAAGTTTCAAGCGCGATGTAGTTTAAAGAATCAAACACGTAACTAATTAAATAAAAGGGTCTAGAAACTCAAAAAAAAAAAAAAAATAGAGCAACAAATCTGCAAAAACATTAAAAATAACATGTCCAAGCTATAAAAATTTTCCAACGAGAAAAAGTCAAAAAACACAAAGGAGAGCTAATCTTACGTACTCTCAAGCATTGATGGCACAAGCCGGCCCTTGTCCCGCGAGCCCAACCACCTTCGAAGAAGAGCAAAGATAAAACAAAAAAGATGAAAAGAAAAGGACACCTTGCACATGATCTTGTCCACTGGAATTCCAAGGGTTTGGCCGAATTAGGTCGAAAGACTCTGGAATTAGCCACATATTTGACTAATTTGTTCGTATATACTCTCCTTATCATGTGGATAAGAATTCCAGGGCTGGCACGTCAGTCACTTGTTTTCTGGCAATGAAAGCTGCAGCTAAAAGAAAAGGGACGAAGAAGACTTCAGGAGATTTCGAGCGGAAGAAAAATTGCAGATTTTACATTTCGAGCTATCACAACGGTCCTCACCTCAGCGCCGCTTGAAAGTAGCAGCTGCCTTTCTTTGCCGCGTAGAGTAGAGTAGAATTTTCTTCGATAGGTCACTGACTGCGGAAAACATAGAATAAAAAAGTATTCAGAAAAATCTGCTGATCATAACTACATGGGAGGAGGATCTACAAGTAAGTCAGTCAGTGGGCATGGACGGAACTATAGGGTGGCATTGGTGGGGAGGGGCCGCCGTCCCAAATTGTGGAAAATTGCTTCATTTTTCTCTTTAGAAGTTTTTTTTTTTTTTTTTTTGTTGTAGATTCGACCTTTTGTCTCTACAAATAATTTAATACTTGTGGTTACGGCACACCCAATGTGTGTACTACTAATAAAAAGATATAAAAAAATGATTAGTATTATTTTTTTTGTTGAAAAATAGTAATTTAAAATAGTTAAATTGTTGTATTATTTTTTTAAAAAAAAAGTGGTATTTTTCGGTTAGGGAAGTGATAGCTAATTCAACAAATATGAGTTAAAATGATGTAATTCTCTTTAGAAGTAAGGATAGATTTGATAATACATTAAATGACACGATTTTTTCGCTCCAAACCCCTCTCTCCTATTTTAAGGAAATTTTTTGGTTTTGTTTATGCTGGTGAAAATAAATTAAAATTTTAAGTATCAAAAATTCAAAGAAATTTTTTGTTTTCACCCAAAAAGTTTATATGTGTGCCCCCAATGAAAAATAAAATTTAACTTGCAATTTAGAAAAAAAAAAAAAAAAAAAGCTTTCTTTTGGCCCCAAAAATCTGTATGCAAACATATATATCTGTATGTATATGTGTTTATAATAACTCTTTGTAGAAAATTCAAGTCAAAATCACAATCCATTACTTCGACGATGCCTAAAAGTACAAACCCAATTCTATTAAATACAAGTTTAGTCTACCAGAGAGATTTCCAATATGAAAAAGTTAATGCTTTCATATTGTGTTATTTAGTGAGTACGTACAGATCTACTTGCTATTATTTGGGATGCGAATCTTAGGGTCCGTTTGGTTGGGAGTAAAATGTTTTCCTTGAAAAAATATTTTTCATTGAAGTATTTTTCCAGGAAAATCATTTCCTTTTTATCATTTTTGGATGTTTGGTTAGCCTATTGAAAATATTATCTAACTTCATTTTCTGGTGTTTGTTTAACATTTGAAAATATTTTCCAACTTTGGAATATTGTCTTTCTTTCCTCTACCTTTACTTTCTACAAATTATAATCACATATTCCTTCTTATAGGGAATTGAAAAATTCATTCCATTGTTTAGCTTTAATAAAAATCTTAGGAAATTGTATATACGAAGAAAAAAAATTCCTTAATAACAATACTAGTGGAAATTGATTTTTCCACTCAATGTAAATATTTGGGCTACACCTTTCTTCTCCTACCCAAACCATCTATTGTCTATCTAGTGTCAAGTGGTTCAACCATTCTTCGGTAATTGGTTCCTGTGCAAAAAGACAACGAGTCTAAAAAGCCACCCCTTCATTTTTGAGGCATTTGCTCTGCTTCATCAACTATGCCTCTCCAGTATCGAGTAAGAATTTTCTTGCGCTTCATGATTTCGTGTCTGCTTTTGATTTCATCCCTACTTTTCCAAGTTTGTAACTATCATAGTATCCTCCCAGCTCAATCGACACCTTCTTGTACCATTCCAGATAAGTCATATCTATTTTCATGTCATTCAGTTTCTTTGTAGGATCAAAAATATTCCTCCTCCGTATTAGATAATCTTCCGTCCTGCTTGCCACATTTGCTATCAGAGAGGTAGTCGTATGGTTGCCCTGTTTTCCCTGCTGTCTTGTAGAAATCAATACCCTTCAAAGAAAGCAAAAGAAAAATAACTTACCTGTAATCTCTTGACTCCAATAGCTTCCAACTATGCCATAGTTTCTGCTTAAGCAGTTTTCCACTAATGAACGCAAGCTTATCTGTCTTTATCCTAACCTATGGAGTGCAAGCAGCCAAACATGTCAAGGCACATGAGTTTAAAACCATTTCAGCTGCTCCCTTCCAGTGTATCTGGACTTTAGAGTTACTCTGACAAACTATAGTAAGGAAAGTTCTTGTCAGATAACAATCAACTAAAATATCAAATGACATCATAATGTTACCATGACATGACCATTAGTAGATCCCTGAATTAGATGATCCAATAAGCATGAAAACCATTAGAACTGCTCTTACCAGATTACATACGACATCTTTTTTCGCCAAAAGAATCTCATATATTATGATAACTCTTTGTAGAAAAATCAAGTCAAAATCACAATCCATTACTTTGACGATGCCTAAAAGTACAAACCCGATTCTATTAAATACAAGTTTAGTCTACTAGAGAGATTTCCAATATGAAAAGTTAATGCTTTCATATTGTGTTATTTAGTGAGTACATATATTATTTGGGATGTGGATCTTAATGTCTAATTCTACTGGTCGAACTAAACTATTTTCATTTTATATTGTGCCTCAACTGGAATAATTTTTAATTCTACCACTGTATAACTAATTTCCGAGGATAATAGCTATAATGACTAGCGTTTGATTCAATTGAAATCTTTAATCTGCTCTTCGAAGTATCTCTTGTGAACATGTGGGAAACAAATCTCTCTCAAAGAGAAAATGAAGCAAAAGGTATAAAATTCTCCACAATTTTTGTTGGTGTGTTCTATTATTCTAAAAATTGTACTTACAAAAACATGTTAGTGATTATAAACTTTTGAGTGGGATTTTACAATTCTTTGTATAGCTAAAGAAGAAGCAGCCACAATCACATTATTGTATTGTTTATTAAACTTCACATTGATGAGTCCAGACAAATATTAGATGAGTAGAAAACGAGGAAAGACGATTTAGTAGGAAATATTATGTTGCCAGATTGACATATTAAATACTGATCTAATTCTCAAGATTATACACCCAAACTAAGCACGTTTTCAGAATACTTTCTGGATAGCATATTCGGAGGACTGACTAGGAAAATGAATATTGTTTCAACTTTAAGTGAGCTTCGTTGAAGTGATCCGGACTTAGGGACATATATTGGCTGTTAGGACTGCTTGTCGATCAGCACCCTCTTACTCATGAGACCTTAAAATACAAGATTTGATATTTACACAAGTTAACTTGGTTACAAGAGCTACAACCTCAAGGAAAGGAATAAAATCGATTGAAATTGGACCGATTAAATGTTAATCCCTCATCTTGATCACGCAATGGGACTACTTATACATTTATTGTATTTCTTCAAACGCTAAACTGAGATTCCGAACTTGCGAGTAAGAAAATATATACCGTGGCAAAGAAATGCTTCAAAAAGAATGAAAACAAAATGTTAAAGGACGAGCAGAGTGATGGAGCCCGTGAATACTTTGCAGTAACTTGCAAATCCTCTTTATGGAAACGATAGAGCTCTTGCTTTGCTCTAACTTAAATTTTTACCGGCAAAAGGTAGATGTCCTAGTCTGGTCATCGCTGCAGGGGAGGTAAATGTCTAGTCTGCAGTTATTGGATGCAGGACTAAACTCCAGTGGGACGTTGAAGCCATTAACAAGAGAAATGTCAAAGATGTCTAGGTTATTGAATTGATTTACTGCGTATTCCGCTAGGGTGTTAGGTGGTGCACTGAATAATACCATTGCAATCACCAGTTTGGTGCCAACAGCTAGCCTTTTGAGCTGTTGGTAATCCCAAGACTTTGACTTTAAAGTCTCGAGACACTAAATTGTGGTTGTCACCTTTGAATGGCTTCTTTCAATGGTTGCATCAAAGCTGCAGATATGTCCTACTGTGTTGGCTGCGACAAAATTTTTCTTGATAATGAAAGAATCCATATGCGGAAAGAGTTTATCTAGCAGATGAGGAAACGACTGTTCCCGAATCAAGTTCATACTGCATATTCATCTGCCTAGACCCATATGAGATAATGGTTGGCAAAAGGGGTGGGATATATTAACATGCATGGTCAGTTACCACAAATTAAAAGAAGATACTATACTAATCAAGCCCTGTTATCTGTTCAAGGTATATGTGAATGCAAATGAATATGCATATTTAAATGGATCAAACTATACATTGAATGTCCAGAAAATCCAATTTAGTTGGTCTAGAGACATTAACAAGATGATTTTGAAGTTTCTAGTTCGAATCTCAAATCCTTTTCTTTTCTCCTTTTTTCTTATAAGGTTTGGATCTTCTCTTGAACCCGCCATAAAAAAACTGTACATTGAAACGTGTTCACACAAAAAAAACACATAAATTAAAGAGAAAGGGATGTCCATTTTTAGGAAGAGTTTGTCGCTTATAATGTTTTATTGCAATTGTGAGATAGAGACCACTATAGAGTTTCATATTGATGAACGCACCTTCGATCACCCCGAGCAGGATAGATATAGGGTCTTGCGTAAGAATAAAACTGAAAATTGAGAAAGAAAATAGGCTAGACCATATTCTTTTTGTAGGCAATTTACTAGGGTAATCCTGCGCCAACAAAACAATTGCTGTGAAAAAAAAAATTGTGTGGACTTGAATCCCTTGTTTTCTCTAGCTCCTTGTAAAAGACTATCAATTTCTCTTATGGGGGGAATTAGTTTCAAATCGTTTCGATTTTCCACTTCTTCTTCAAATTTTATATGTATATTCTTTCTATTCAACTAAAATATTAAACCTTTTTTTTTGCCTCAAAAAAAAATTGAACCATTTTTTCTTTCGAATAACTCACACATTCGACTTGAGAGGAAGAAACTACCGAGGAAAAAGAAATAATTCAATGAATATTAAACAGGTTATTAGAGTAAGAAATAACACGAACATCCAGTAGCTATTAACTTTATTATCAGTTCATAGTTTTTATTTGAACTGAATATTGCATTTGCAGATGACATTATGTGTTGTGTCCAGCAAATTATTGTGCCATGCATGTATAAATATTTAACTAGTCTCAAGCAAGTCTTCGTTTTAAGGATCTTTTCATGGGCAAAAGACAACCCTATAGTTGGTTCCTCCTCGGCAAGTGAATGTGCTAGTCTGGTCATCTTTCGGATAGCTGTATGCATCCGGGCACCTAGTCTTGAAGAACCTGGAATAGTCAGTCGCACTGCAGCTGCCTGAGTTGCAGCAATACTGATCAGTCTTGAAAACAGTGCATGGATTGTTGCAACCTCCTGGAGCTTTAAGCACACTTGGGCACTGCCCATTTATGTCGGCGGTGCACCTGATGCCCCGGGTGCAGCCATTGGATGTAGGGCTGAAATCCATCGGCACATTGAAGCCATCAACAAGGGAAATGTCGAAGAAGTCCAGATTATTGAACTGGTTCAGTGCGTATTCTGCTAGAGTATTGGGTGGTCTACCGTAGGCAGTGCATTGAAGAACTCCACCGCAGTCACCGGTCTGACAGCTGCCACGGCCGTTTCCATCGAAGTTACAATTTGTTCTAGCCCAGATACGAGCTCCGGCTGTGCCGGCTGCCACGTTGATGGTCCATGTTTGGCCTCGGTCTAGCCTTCGACCACCGCCAGGTACCGCTGCAGCCCAGACTGTGTAGGGACAATTGTTTCGGATGTCGAAAGTGGCAGCATGGGCGGAGGCTGAGAGGAAAGCAATGATGAGAAGAGTGGAGATGCTGAAAGAATTGAAGGTTTTCATGGTTAAGGAATGGAGAAAGTCGTGCTTGTATGAATGAGCAAGGCTTAAGGAAGTGCGTGGGTATTTATAGGGTAGCGGGCGACCATGGCATGGAGGGCCAAAGTGTGTAATGTCACGGGGAAATCTGAAATTTTGTATTTCCAGTATATTGAACAGCCGGATAGATTTGACTGTCCAAAATAGTCAAGGTGGACCCTCATTAACTCTGGCAGTCGCAGCAAACTGTTAAGATGCTTGTGCTTATCTGCAATTTTGTTTAAAAAATAACTTTAGAATTTAGATTGCAATACTACTACTCTTTCTCTAAATCTTTCCTTTCTTGATTGGGATTACTATTAAAGATTCAAATAATAAAACTAATCTTTCTAGTTTATTTCCTTGATTTATTTTGAGTATGGAATAACTCTGTTTGGATCTCTCTGTTGTTCAAAAACTAGTTTTTCAAATACTATAAAAATTTTAAAAAAGTGCTCTAAAAGTAGTTTAAATTTTTTTAATGTTTAAACAATATCTCAAAATATATTTTAAAAACTCTACTATTTTTAAATATTTCAAAATATTTTCTAAAAATACCCCAAAATATATTCCAAAAATTCTGTTACAGTGAAATTTTTTAAAAATATCTTAAAAATAAAATAACTAATCCAAACGGAGCTAAACGAGGAATTAGACATAAATAACGAGGATGGAAAGTCCAACCAGGAGGAAGTAACCCCAAGGTATGAACAGACGAAAAGTTGTACTCTAATTCTGGCGCAGTAGATGTACAGCCATAAACAATAATAATAGGACAAGGCGGAGTCGTAATGGTTGAACCTTGCAATTGCCGGTCACCCGTGGAATAAGGATTGTTGGAACTTTAAAATGATGAAGATGATGAATAAAGAATTATATCTGGCCCTACTTTGGGCTGCTATTGATGACTGAACTGGACTGTTTCCGTCCCTCTTATTTATAAGGATTAGGGAAAAATATCGCAATGTTTTTTTTTTTTTCCCTTTTTTTCTTCTTTTGTAGTCTGTGCGTCATTCAAGCTAATGGTATAAAATGAAGCAGATCAAAACTAGGACAAAAAAAAAAAAAATCTTGATTATGACAGACACGAATAGAATATTAGCTTGAGAGCTTTCATAAAACGAGAGAAAATTCTGATAAGATGGTAATCCAAACGTTTTATTAGGGGACACTTTCAACTCACCTTCCCTATTTTCAATGCATAAATATGTATGTATTTTTACTACAGGAGAGAAAATTATTTACACTTTTGTTGAGAAAATTGGATGTAAGCAATGCCATTTTGTTGACCATTTTAATTATTTTATTTTTTCTTTATTACTGTCTAAATCGTATCTTTATTTCATGTTGAGAAAATTTGGATCACTGCCTACCCACCTTTCTGTCAATGGAGGACTTGGAAAGTTTTCTTGAAAATAACTTCGATATAATTGCTCCATGCCGATGGGCCAATAGATCGCAAGGAATGTGGAGATTTGCCATGTAGAATTAGTGAAAGTATCAAGGAGGCGAAGCCTTCCACCATCCGCACTCACTAAAGGATAATCTTGTGGAAAGACATTTGTGATGAAAGACTTCAATGTCTACCATGTTGTCTGTTCTTGTTAAATGCTTGTTCTTTTGTTTGTGCTGCCTTTAACCCAGTGGAAGCCTTGATCCTATATTCAGCTATGGTGTAGCTAAAATTAACTTTTTTAAAAAAAAAATTTTTTAAAGAAGACTAAGACTCTAATAAGTCTTTCAAGAAGACTAGGAGGCATAAAACGCGCGTTGCGCGTTGGGATAAATAAAAAACATGCCCTCTTAAATATATGGAGTCATAGAACAAAAATATTTGTCGATTAATAATTTTATGTACGCAGTTAAACATAAATACACATGAATAAATAAAAGGTACAATCGCTTCACGAAAATAGTACGAATATTTATTTAGATTTATATAAAGGTATTGCTGAGATTTAAAGCTGATATTTTTTTAGCTAGAAACTGAATTCTTGTCTTATCTTTATTCTATTGCTCATTTAGCATGAGAATAAAGTTCAGCATTTTTTCATGAAGTGTAGAAGCATAGAACGTGATGATTTGCATATATCATACGTCATAAGTCGTACGTTTTAAGAGAAAAAAAGTACTGTTGAAAAAAGGGGAAGTAGAGGATTGCTAAAGAAGCTGTTAAGGAGAGGGAGAAACAGCATTTGCAAGAAAACAGTTTCATAAGCTGAACTAATGCTAAAACTGAAGTGCGGAGTCCAGTAACAGTGAAAATCGATTTAATATTTTTTTGGTTAGAATACTATAGTGTGATTTTTGCCTTGCATATCTGTGTGTGAGAGATGATGGGTGTCTCTTTGTTACTTCTATTATATATAAATTCAAAAGAATACATTTCAATTGAATTAGAATTAAATTTTTTTATTACACCAAGAATACAGCAATTTTGGGAGGAGGAATAATCTAGATCATCTATGTTCAACACATAGAACTTACAAGGATAAAGCATTCATCAAAAGGAATATTCAAATCTTAAGTTGGTCATAGGAGAGAGACAGAGAGAGAGAGTATGCTCTCTATAAGAGGTTTTAAGATTTTTGCAAAACTCAGAGCCAACGGCCTGCTTGTGTAGGTGACTTGGCAGGCAGAAACTTGGTCTTGAATTCAATTAAATGTTATAATCAACATCATAACATAATCCAAAATATCATCTGCGGACGTAATTCCAGAATTGAAGGTAGCAGATTACAAAATTGGAAATGTACATGAAAGCAAAATATGAATATGCCAAAATCAACTTCAATTCAATTTCTGCATAGCACAATTTGGCAATTTCATGGAACCCAACTTCCCGATAACATTCAACAATTCGCTCAATAGCCGACAATGATATATGAAAAAAATGTGTATTCATGTACAACTTAAAAAAAGTAAGTGGAAACAATATATGAACCAAAAATAGATTGTGAAAAAATAGAATCTACACTCGTACAAACTACATATTTTGGTAATTATGAACTAAGCATTAATCTATGATATTTTTAACATATTACTGGATTCCATTATGACATGACTATGAAAACTACCATCCATAGACCATTCCCAATTTGAAGAAAAGTCAGCTCATTTAAGCACCTTGTTCAAATCCACAAGAAAATTTTAGCGCCATCAACCTGCAAATTACATACAAACAATCTCAAATTTGGATGGAATCAACCATAATTAAAGCAAACTAAGGACTACATGTCATCATGCACCAAACTTAACAAAAAAATAATAACTACTATCACCTTTTCGGGCAAAAACATTATGCATTATTATCATTTTCATATCCAAAAATCTACCGTTACCAAACATACACCTCATTATAATATAATTCCTTTCCCCTTTAACCAACCCCTATAGCATTATGCAACTCACTATTCACATTATCATCAAGTAAATAAAAATAGCTCATTAATTGAAGTCAGCTCACTTAAGGAACAAACACTTGCATTAAACTACTCTATCCCTCTTAAACTTGGCATCAGACCCCATCAATTTGCATAAACCATTATTCTAAGCAACTATTTCATGGTACCAGATATAGGCCATCAATGTACACAACTAACAAAATGAAAAACTTGCATTTTTCATGTAAAAATGTGAATGTGGCATTTTTCTCAAGGGCTGAATTTTATCATACTCAACCTCACCATTTACCAGAACACTCATTATTCTTGCCTAAAATGTAATAGAAACACCTTTGGCGGTAGGGTAGGCAGATTATATAGTGTATTGCTGGCACAATAAAGTTCTGGTAACTTAACAACATTGTAAACCTGCTAATAAGTATTCATTAGCCAAAATGAGTCTCACTTTGAAAATATTCCAGAATATTCATTTTTTTTTACATGAATGTACCTTGGCTCTGCATTTTCCAGAAACTATTGCAATGGCAAAATGATAAGAAATGTCTTGCAAAGCTCATCTCATCTGATTCAAATAGGAAAAAGCAACAAATTCATTAAGATTAAATCTAATCTTTGGAAAATAAAATTTTTTCATAATGAAAAATGATGGAGAAGAAACCTCATTGGAAATCAAACCAAGTAAGGTCAGGTCTTCAACGATGGATGGAAGTGTACAGTTCATGTATGCTCAAGATCAGGAAGAATTAACGCCAAAGTTCCAATATCAAGTATTTAAGGTGATATTTCAACACTTCTACCAAAATATGGTTTAACATAAATTTACCAAACTTGTTAGCATGGATTACACTTATGGACCACAAAACACAAGCCAGCTAGACAATAACATAACCTCCTTCACTATTCACAAACTCAGCAAGGGGTTCTGCAGGTCGTGCACCTTCATACCTGAGAATAAAAATAGATTCATGAGGAATACAATTGTATGAACTCAAGGAATGCAAGCTATATTTACATAGAGTCAACACCAGGATAGATATCATTTCAACAGAGCAAGGAAAAACAAAGACCTTTTGAAAACTCCAGCATTTCACATAAACTAACTTTTTGGGCTCCAAAGAACCTTTTGGAAACCATTGGATATAGGGTAACCACAAACACTATATTTGCTGCAACGCTCTTATGCTCATTGCAGTTCGCCTACAACAAATATAATTTGATAATAAGTTCAAAAATTAAACTTATTTTGCTATAATTCACAGCTAAATCGTTGATTAATCTTTTAAGTATTGACATTAAATCAGATGCAAAATAGAAGATTCACAATAGCTAAGACAGTTAAACTGATGTTGATGCCAGCAAGCAACCAGATAGCAATGGACCTCAGGTTCCACTTTCTCAAGATTTCAGTGATGGAAATCAAATAGAGCATATCCAGTTTGCAAGGATAAAAAGAAAAATGTAAGCACTTTTTCAACACGAAATAACCGTATAACTTCCAAGGATGGCAACTCCTAAGGTGATCAGAAAAAGCACAAAGATAGATGATTCAAACAATGACAAAACCCTTAATAATGTACAACTCCAAAATTCATTAAAACAAGCCCACCACGATAGCATGGCAAAAACCATGAATTTTGCATCATATATGAGTTCTCTACAGCAATGCAATAGTAACATTCCAGAAGTTTAAAGCTTTAGATTGTACCAACTTTAGCTAAACTACTTAATAAGCCATGGCAAATGTCCTAATTGATATAGCAATACTACGAACCTAGAGTAAAAATGAGACTTTTCCTACCATATCTGAAAGGGTCAATGGATCATAAAAGAGCTGAAAGGCTAACCTTTCCAATCAAAATAGATTTAACTTTCTTGAAACTTGCACCGACCTTCTCGTACGCTGGAGCAAGCTTCTTACAGTGCACACACCTACAAATTCATCATGGGGAAAAGAAAACGAAAAAAAAAACTTCTTTACATCTTCCCTTACAAGAATAGCTCAAAATCACTTCAAATCAGCAAACATAATGATGTCAAAAATCGATTTCGCATTCCAACACAGTAGTTTTCCATGGTAGTCCACCTATCTCCTAAATAGCATACACGGCAATAGACGAAAAACTGGCAGTGCACACGAATCCATACACAAATATACAACAGAGCAAAAGCACAACAAAGATCCGAATTCGACTATTACAACCAAAAGAAAAGAAAAGTCACGGATCTAAAAGCAATTAAACACATAGGACTCCAATTCATCAAAATCATCAAAAAACTCACATCCAATTCACTATGACCAAAAAAAAAACCTCTAAAAAATAACAAATGAATAAAATCACGGGCAATCATGTTGACCGATCTCTTTCTCAAAATTCTCTTCATAGGGATGAGTTCTTAAAATATTAAGGGATTTGTGGTGAAAAGATGTCTCTTACATTAGTGCATCCAATCACAGCTGTAGTTAACTGAAAAACGACATTGCACATATGAGCATCGGTTTGCAACGTGTAAAGTTGGAGATTCATCAATTAGGCACAAAAAGGCCAACTCTCCACATGATACTGTCAGACCAGTCGCTTATAGAAAATCATATCATAAATTATGTGCTGCTAAAATATTTATTTCCAAATTAAAAAAAAATAGGCATTGAATCTTCGGGATTACATCTCGATTGCTTGTATTTTAATGGAATGGTGGTATAATACAACATTATCAGTTCTTCGGCTGAAGATAGCTTTGCAGAAACTAATCGAGATTCTTTGTCAATTGTATTCGTTGAATTTTGCATTACCTGGGAGTATCTGATTGGGATGCAGTTCGTCCCAAATGGTGTTACACCCTGTTGTTGAAGCTGTTGAAGAAAAATCCCCTGAAAAATAAAAAAGAATACAATCAGCCAAGATACAAGAAAAAAAACCACTAAATGACCATCTCTTAAGCTATAGAATTTCAAGACGTTTTGGAAAACCAAAGCAAAACATCACAAGAAAGCAAAGGCATCTTCGCATGTAGACTGGGAAACAGGAAAATAATCGAAAAGCCAAAAACACCGAAATATTGCCTAATATTGATATTCAGGCTGCAAAAAAAATGAGGAGCAAAAAATTTAAAAATAAAATTGAAGGGCGAGAGAATGGAGATCGAGGGAGGAAGAGCAGTAAAAAATGCTGATGACTGCGAGGATCTTGTGGTGGGATCGAAAGTCCTCCCAAAGGCTGGGAGGGGATCCGACGACGATGAACTTGAAGCGCAGGGAGGTGGAATGGAAATCACAGGGAGGTGGGAGAAGGGGGACTCGAAATGTTGCGGGTAGAAGGAGCTCTTAGAGGAAAGGGAGACGGTGTGATGGAGAAAGTCAGAGGAGAAAATAAAGAGGTCAAGATCGAGAGAGAGAGGAAGAAGAATGATCGGAGAGAAAGGTTGAGGAGAGAGACGAGGAGAAGAAAGGGAAGGGAAGAGAGGCGGCGTTTTGGTCTGACCTAGGGTTAGAGTTCGAAGAGTCATGCGTGAGGAACACAATGGCGAACAACACAAAACGACGTCGTCAGGAACCACGCACAGCGCACGTGAGAGGACGACGAAAACATCCAGGTCATCAGAGCCCTTCGCTCTTTATCTACTTATGTTGGACTCTAATAAGTCTTTCAAGAAGAAAATGAATGACTTGAGAGTTGCATTGGGACGCACTTGGATCGAGTCAGAATTCGATTAGTGACTTGAGAGTTGCATTAGAGGCGCATTTGAGTCGAGTCGAGCTCGAATAATGTACTACTTGATCTCGATTCGAGATAAATTAATAACTCAAACTCGTCGAGTTTTTAAAAATTGAGTTCGAGTTCAAACTCGATTTCAATTTACCGTACTCCCGCTCAAGTTAATTAAACAGAATCAAGTCAAATTAGGTTCAATTGAATCTATTCGAGTGTAATCGGATTTAATCAAACCTATACGAGTCTAATCGAACTCATGTAATAAAAAATTAATATTTTACATATAATTTTAAATAAAGGATATTAATGACATTTCACAATAATAATTATAAAAAGTTTAAAATATATATTATAAAAGGTTTGATAAGGCTCGAGACTTTGAGTACAAAATATTGGATCTCAAATTTGAACTCGGTCAAAATGAGATCGAGTCCAGTTACTTGATTCAACGTCACCCCTAGCTATATAATATTATGATCTCAATAGGTCTGTCTATTTACCAAAATTTGCAAAAAATCAAAATCAAAATCAAAATTTATTCTACTTACATCATAAATATAAAATTTAATTATTTTTTTATTTCATATATATTACATCACAAAGAGTATTATAGTGTTATTTTAGATAATTTTTTTCATATAATTTCCCGTCCAAAGGGACCCATTGTTGTTTGACAAATGTTACTATCAATCAAGTCGGCTCTATTGGACAAACACGGAAAATTCAAAGGGTATCCAGCCAATGACTGGACTAAGCCATCTATTTCGAGGGCAGGCAAAGAGCTCTTCGATGCCTGGGCCGACACTAAAAGTTTTGAGGACCTCAAATGGCCCAATTATGGAAATGTAAGTGGACTAAACCGGCCAGAGTTGGTGTGCCTTAAGTCTCCCGGCCACCATGGCAATTCCAACTATTGTAGCATCGGGTGACTTTTACCATAAACGAATTCCTTTCTTCTTCACAGGCTGCTAAGGTTTAAGAAACCGAGAATGACCATGTTATTGTCACCCCAATAAAAAATGTACGTTACGCATCGTAAATTCCTAACATAATATAAACGGTTCATTTAAAGCAAATTTAAACCAAGTTGTTAGTAATACGTTTCGATGGTATATATCCCACTTGTTAGACATTATTCAAATAACAAAATTATACTTAATATGAAGTATTCTATTAATTTCACAAATAAATATTATGGTTTAGATTCATTAATCATTAGAACTTAGAACTAGGGATACAAATGAGTCGAGAACTTATTCAGTCAAAACTCGAACTCAAACTCAAAGTTTGAGCAGCAGATTGAACTGAAGTCTAATATGTGAAATTTGAAAGCTCATTAAGTTTAATCGAGTTCAATTGAGTTTTACATACATATATATGGTTTTTATTTTTAATTTATTAATATGAAATGTCTATTTGTTCTTTATTTAAAATTATATAAAATATAAATTATATTGTTAAACTCAATTGAACACAAAATTAAGTTTGATTAGGCTTGATTTGCATGACCTCGAGTTTGAACTCGAATAAAGCAAAATAAAATCGAGCTTTGAGAGTTGGAGTCCAAATTTTTAAACTCAAATCGAACTTGAATAGTACACTGCTCGAATTCGACTCGACTTGATTCAATTGTATCTCTAGTTAGAACAAGTGATTTTTATTAATTTTAAACATCTAACTTTATTTACACAAGCTCTAAACAATCAAATTGGCATTACTCCTGCTATCCAAATCTACGAGTAACAGTGAAATGATTGATTCGATAACACATTGGAGTTGATAATCATTATAAATCTTAATCTCACATATGAAGGAGAGCAATTGGCCCTTAAGAAGCTTAGGATGCATAATGAGGATTAAGCAAAGGAGTTTCTACAAAATGTAACTAATTTATTATTTTAATAGATGCACTAGTAGTAGTAGACTTCCTATGGGAGTCGGATGGATAAGTGTTTGTCCGAAAATAAAGGGTATAATAAACACAAGTGTCTATATTTACATGATCATTTAAGTGCTGTCCAATTTTTTTTCCCCTTTTAATCGGTATTTCCTATTTTACAGTTTAATCGAATGCTTTAAAAACAAAAGAAGGTTTTATATATATGAAATTTCCACACTATTTAATTTGAAACTGTTGAAACAATAACGGTTAATGCTCCAAAATTTTGATAGATTTGAGTGCTGGGGAGGAGAAAGATAAAACTCAGAATTAGGCTTTCATAATATTTAAGATTTTTTAATTCCATTAAATTATTAAGTTAAGATTGACAATATGCAAGATACTAAGATAAACACAACCTATATAGTATATATAAGATAGATATCTTCATCATATTTATGAAGCCTTAACTCACAAATAAGATAGTATATATAAGATTTTTTTTTTTTGGTTTTATTATCTTACCTTTATTAGCTGTTTCAACCTTAAATAAAGTCCTTAATTGTGGTCGATAATAAGTAATCACTCCCTATATATGTAATCTTTTTTTTTTTCATATATATATATATATATATATACACACACACATATGAACACTTGAAGTAGAATACAAAGCCAAAAAATTAAAAAAAGGAGACAATGAACGAAAACACAGCTTCAGTCATTACTCAATTCTTACGTGAAATTGAACCGTTAGGGAACTTGTACAAGAACAAAAAGAAACCTTAAATAGGGAAGGTAAAAATGTTCGAAAATAGGGAAAGTTAGTGATATTTTCTAAACTTTAGAGGTGCTGCGTGACATTTTGTAATAAACCTAAAGGAGGTTTCTGAAATTACCCCGTAAAAAACACACACTCACGCACTCACCAGTTACAACTTCACTCACAGCGTACAGTACAGTATACTGGTACAGCGGTGGAATCAGTACAGTAGTTGCGTTTGGACTCTTGTTTTTATTATTTGTGCTTTCCCGCTACTTCGCGTCACTTGCAAATACTCTCTCTCTCTCTGTCTCTCTTGCTGCAATATATATATCTCTCTCTCCCCTCTACTCTTCCTCTTCGTTGATTGAACCCTATCCCTCTTCCTCAAGTCGTTCATTGGGCTCTTCTGTTGTTGTTTATGTCTTTTTGTCTGGTATATTTTAACGGTTGATTTTATTGATTTATTTATGTGAACAATTCTCATGTTTCTTCGGGATTAACGGATGTAAGCTGTTGATCTGGACGCTTAATTTTTTGTGTTGTTCGGTTTATGCTAATTCTGAATTTGTTTCTCTGATGGCTTTCTGGTTCAGAGTTTTGTTTAATCTGTTCGACTGCTGACAAAGATGTAGGGAATGTTAAAGGATACCATAATAATTGTTTTTTATCCAAACGTTTTGATTATTTGCCTTTCTTTTAGTTAAAGAGCATGGAAAATGTGAAACTTTTTATATTCTTTTCTACTATGCACTAAGAAATGATGTGATTTTGTAGCTTTGTGGTTGTTCTTCTGTATTTTTTTTTTGCGTTTTTCTGATATTTTATAATTGTAATTAGATATTGTTTAATTGAGAAAGATTAATTCTCCCTCCCTCTCTCTCTCTCTCTCTCTCTCTCTCTCTCTCTCTCTCTCTCTCTCTCTCTCTTATAGTTTTGTTTTCGTATTTGGATGTGATCAGCACCATCTAACTTGAGTTGTGTTATGCTTTTGTTGATGTTCTGAGGTTTAGTCACTGAGAAATGTTGGAGAAGTGGGATGAAGATGATGATGTTTCTTACATCAAAATTTTTAAAAAAAGTTAATTTTGATTATAATGTAATTGTTTGAATTTGCTGCGATCACTTCACTTCTACCATGCAGCTTCTGTCCCTTGATGGAAATAAGAGATCTATTTAAGATGAATCGTGGTTTTCTTTACGTGTAATCCCCTTTATGTTGGTTTCTTTCAAGGTAAATATTGTTAATTGCTTATCATGATGAAAAGGCGAATCTGTTCGGATGAATCGCGGTTCTGTTTGTGTTTAATCTTTTTGGTTGGTTTAACTTTCTAGGTGAATCATGTCAATTACTTACCATGGTGAGAAATGGAATATATTTAAGACCAATTGCAGTTTCACTGATCTTTAATCCCTTTTGGTTAGTTTGAGTTTATAGGTGGATAGTGGTAATACTTACCATGATAAGAAGGGAATCTGTTTTAGATCAATTACGGTTTCATTTGTGTGCTATTTCTTTTGGATGTCTATCTTTCTAGGTGAGTCGTGTTAATTTCTTACCATCATGAGAAGGGAATTTGTTTAATATGAATAACAGTTGTGTTTATGTTTGATCCTTTCTGTTTGTCCTATCTTTCTAAGTAAATTTTGTTAACTACTAACCATAATGAGAATACATGATCACTCTGCATTTTAACTGTGTTGTTTTGCAGTTTTTGTGTTAAAGTTGGTAGCCAAATAAATCATGGTCGAATTTACGTGTTGTCCAGATTTAATGAAAGAAGTTGGATTTGGTTCATGTTCTTCGGCTTCAGATAGTAGCTATGATAGTGTAACTCCAAGATATTCCTCTGATTCAAGGTGGGTTTATGTTGCATGTTGGGTTGCACGGGTTTATGGTCTTGCAATTTCAGTTACTTTTTCTGACCGAATCCCACATTGCCGAGGATTATCTGTAAGATTATCAAGTTCAAAGTTACTCTGTGACTGTTATGTCTCTAGTGTTCTATTGATGCATTCTTTTTAGGCTTCCAAATTTGATCAAAGGGTTTCCATGACTATTTTAGTAAAATCATTTCTATATGGTTGACTAGGTGCTGTTATTTATTAGAAGCATCCATGATATGAATGAATAATATGTATCTGGGCAGTAAATTATGTTATTTTACTTTCATTGGGCTAACCAAAATTTAACTTTCTCTAATTTTTGGCTTCTAGTTTCACTAGTCAAACAACTTCTTTTTCAACAAGACGATCTTCACAGGCAGGCTGGACAGATGAAGAGGTTGGTAGATGGCAATTATTACTTCAACTTTTCTCAAATGTCCTATGGATGTAGATTATTAAATTTAGTTCTTTATCCTTTTTTGAACTTTAAAAAAGGACTAATCTTTCTATTTCTTCAGCTTATTTGATGGATGAATTTTTCAAGGACTGTCTGACTAGTATGAGTTTTGACCCTGTAGAAGCCGTATCCAATATGCGAAATACCTAAGATGTAGCTAATTATGTATTTAGAAAAATAAGATGCTAATTAAGGTTTGATTTTTCTCATGTCAAGTTCTTTCTAATGGATTCAGATTTCTCTGACAAGCTAGTTGGAGAAGTTTTCCATTGAGTGAAACACAATTTAAAAGGATGATAATTATGTCATAATGAATCTGATCTCTTCATCGGCTATATACTGGAAATTTTGAATTTTGCATGCCTTGAGATAGTCTATGCCTGAATTTCCATTTTTAACCTCAATATCAGATCTGCTTTTCTGTCTAACTTCTGTTGTATTAATAGGACAATCTGCTGGCTGAAGTGGTTAAGAGGTTTAATGGGAGGAATTGGAAAAGAATAGGTAAATAGCACACTAATTTGATAGCTTTCTGCCAATCTGCACAAAAATTTGTAACTGCCATGAGGTAATGCTATCTGTCCTGTAGTAATTTAGAGTGCAAAAAAATCAATGCGACTGTCTTCTCCTTGCACAGCTGAATGCATCACCGGAAGGACCGATGTTCAGTGCTTGCACCGCTGGCAGAAGGTTCTAAATCCTGAACTTGTCAAAGGCCCTTGGACAAAAGAGGTTAAAATTATGTCTTTACTTCTATCCAAAGCAGGAACATG
This sequence comes from Coffea arabica, assembly GCF_036785885.1. Lineage (NCBI taxonomy): Eukaryota > Viridiplantae > Streptophyta > Magnoliopsida > Gentianales > Rubiaceae > Coffea > Coffea arabica. Next base: position 44,023,868 of record NC_092325.1, on the reverse strand, counting down.
CATTTATTTATCTATTTATTTTTGTTATTGATATGTAATGTCTAAATTTCTTTTTCAAACCTTTAGGAGGATGAACGGATTATTCAGTTAGTCGAGAAATTTGGCTCCAAGAGATGGTCTGTTATCGCTAAGTATTTGCCAGGTCGAATTGGCAAGCAATGCAGGGAAAGGTAGATGATGTTAGTTATTAATTTTTCTATAGAATCAATTCGGCTATCTAGATATTTCTATTTATCATCGTGTGGAGACATTTTATTGATAAACACCATGAGCAATTTGCTGAATGGGGAGCTGAGGATCGTTGGCTTTTTGTTCTTTCGAAATATGTTTCTTTCTTTTTTTTAAAAAATTTATCTTCTCTTTGCCTTTGTTGAACTTTTCATGTGGTGAATAGCTTAAAAGTTTCATTCTTTTGGCTTTAAGTTTTGCATGTAAAAGTGTTAAATTGACAATTAGAAAATGGTCTCAAGAGACATAGTAGACACAAATCAAACTAAATTTTGTTTCAAAGTGTTTTGTTGTTTTCTTGGTTGGTCCATTTCATTCCGCAAATCCGTTTTCTGCGGTGTATATGAGACCTTTCAGGTCATGTAATTTGGTGGTTGCTCAATTGGTTTTATGAATTGCCAAGCTGCCTTGCTTAAAGTTAAGTCAATTGTGTTTATCCTTTGTGCATTGACCTTGACCGTATCGGCAGTTTAAGCTGAATCACATGAAATTGACAGTTGAGGCTGACAAATACATCTGGTCTTCCAAGTCTTGTATTCACTGTAGATTCCAGCAGCTAAAGCCAGAAGTGACACAGTTGGAAATATTTCTTTGAGTTTTGAAAGAGAGAGGCCTTTATCCCTTTTGTGGCCAAAAGGATTATGTATTACGTATGCACCTCGATTTCTTCGTTAGCCGAATGAGAAAAGTCCATGAATATTCTAGTGTCAATGGGCATATATCCCTAAGACTGGTATGTATGCAATCTTTTGAAGTCATGTGTAATTTCAGGTGGCACAACCATCTGGATCCTGCAATAAAGAAGGATGCATGGACTGAAGAGGAAGAAGCAATACTATCCTATTATCACCAAATATATGGCAACAAGTGGGCAGAAATAGCCAGGTTTCTTCCTGGAAGGTATCTATTGACACCTTCACTTGGAATTTCAAACTTTGATTTCTGTGATCGTAGCACATTTTACATCAGAGCTATGTAATCAATCTAAACATGTAAACTCTGCCCAATTTTAACAATAAATGAGTGACGTGTGAGATGTCCTTCAGGTTCTTAGCGGTGATTAAATGCAGTGTTTTCAAATCTAACAAGCTTGCTGCTGGTAGAGTTTTTACGTTACTTGTAATGAATGCAGCTCTTGGAATAAACAGATCAAGTATTTGGATTTCCTGATGTTTTCTGAGCCTCTGTGGTATGGGGTTAAATTTTTCGTTAGCATGGTTGATCATGCATTTGATATGTGATTACATAGTAATTTTGTTAAAAATATTACTTTTTTGGTGGGATAAAATGCCTATAGAAATCAATGACATTGTTTGTCCATCATGAGACAGACTTCCTTGACGCTAAAATTGCCTTTTCTTGCACTCATGTAAAGTGCATGATAAAAATTTTGATTAGTAATATCATTGGTTAGCATTCTAAATCTTTTACTGTGCAAGTTTGAATTAGACAGTATGCATTACGTATGCATTATTAAGTTAGATTTTCTGTCAAAGTGTGGTAAAACCGCCCCTTCCCAGCAACACTATTAGAAGTTTGCAAATTTTTTGTGTTACATAAACCAAAACCATATCATGCTTTATTGATCTCATGCCCCTTCCACCTCTTTGGGTTGTTGACAGGACTGATAATGCAATAAAAAATCACTGGAACTGCTCAGCAAAGAAAAAGTTCGATTTGAACTTGCCTTGTTGCTCTGAGCTGGATTCACAGGGGAGTACTTCTGATGGTTCCTGCATTACTCAAAAGAGAACAAGTTCCATTGAGCATCAGTTGTTGTCCCAGAAAGTTCGTGAAAGAAGTGACCTTGGTCAGGAAAGGGGTCAGGAAAATGTTGCTCATGTCTGTTCAACAGAATTATCTCTTGGAAACACTATTTTTCATATGGACCATCTAGAGTCAAAAACTCATCTGCATGGGACCTGGCGATCTTCAGACAAAGGGGTAGGCAATCTAATAAATTCACTTGGTGGGTTCAAAGTTGGTGGCGCGGAAATTGTTCCCGCAGATATGCATGGCAATCCTTCGCCAGGCAAGAGGATTTTTCTGAGAAAACTCAATCCTCTCTATATATCTCCTTTTTCGAATTATCACATGATTTAGTGCAATGTTTTTTGAACCAGGTTATGCTTTTTCCTCTGCCGTTTCTCCTGATAAGTGTGAGAGGATCTTTGAATCTCCTAAGAGGACCAGGCATGTGTCAGGCCTCTTACCAAATACTGACTTTTTAAGTTTGTCAAGTTATGGATATAGTAAGGATAATGGTCAGCTTAGCAAGAAAAACAAAGTTTGTAAAACTACACCTTGTCAGGATCATTGGCTGTCCAGCTTTTGGTGTTACGATCCACCTCAATGTCAAGACCTAGTCTCGGCTGAAAGTGATGGGATTATCAGTCTAGACAATCACACCACTCATTCCAAACATCGGCTATTGTACTTTACCCCTCCTAGTTTAGTGCTAAATATTTCTGGTAACAGTAGTAGCAGTCCAGAGTCTTTGTTGAGAAACTCTGCTATGAGTTACAAGAATACTCCATCAATTATAAGAAAGAAAATTTCAAGAGAAGCCAGGGATGAAGCCTCTTGTTGCAAAAACCCTAGAAATACAACCTCATCTTCATCTCAGAGCAAGGAGATAAATAGCACAGGCTCATCAAAATTGGAGGGCACTTCAGTTTCCAACACTTACAAATCTGAAACATCAGTTGTTGGAAGATCTCTAGAAAGACGATTGGATTTCGCTTCTGATAGGGAATGGGAATCTACTGCTGTTAGGTTTTCCACCCCTATCTCTGCATCATCATCTGCACTTAACTCTGGAGGAAAAATGAATTTGACTCCTTAAAAGAATTTAATTGGTTAGTATTGGAACTTCTCTTTTTCTCTCCTTTTTGTAAATACCATTTGTTTTTTTTTTTTTAACTTGTCGTAGGTTTGAATATATGGTGACATAAAAATGAACTTCAGGAAGAACAGTTTTGGCCTAATTTGGTGGACATACTCACAGTTACTGGAAAGGTCAGTTTGCATTCAAATTGTTTGTATGATTCCGCATGGATATAATAGTTTTACAAAGTTGCAGTTGAATTGAATCGGATGTAATAGTTTTAAGGATAGGTTACAAATAGAGAAAAATGCTTCTTGGAGAAATAAAGTTTAGACAAGCAGTCTAGTGTAAAAGCCTAAAGTTCGTATTTTTCGTGTTCTAAATCTGTCTACTTTCCACCATCCACACCGATGATAGATCTTACCAACAAGTTTCTTTCTACAGGTCTAACAAATCCAGCAGCAGCAAATGCCATACAAGGAACAAGGCGATCTCTAAGAAGTTAGTTTCATAGTGGTAGTGCCAGTGAAACGCAACTGGGACGAGGAAACAACCAGCAACTTGGTATCAGACTGAGCAGAAGAAGTAGATTTCCTGTTTCCTCGGTTTCCCTGTGCTTGCAAGAGGCAAAACTTGATCTTTACTCGAGTATAGTTTCAGTTTCCATTGGAAAATGACTGCAATAAAATTTGACCCGGGGATGAGGCATGTCTAGTTTCATGGAACCTTAGAAACTGTCTTTAATAATTAGAGAAGTTTCTTAGGCTTCTCTTCTCCAATAAGCCCTTCATAGTATACCAAGGTGAAGAATATTGAATACGTCGTCTTTCTTTTGTTTTTTTCAAGTTTTCCTGGATAATGTCTGTGGATTGATATTTACTCTGTATATGTGTTGGTTCTGCAGTTTTATCTGTGGCCAATAAATTAAGATCAAATTCAGCTTATTTTGCAAATTGCAGCTCGTGGGGTCTTGATTTTTAGGTCTGTCCACTCAAATAAGGTACTTGCTGTTTGCAGATGGTCTATTGTTGGCACTGGCTCATAATTCTGAGGGCTGCCTCTCAATATAGGTAATTAATTGCTGTCGGGTGCAACGAACAACGAACCGTGATAATTAAATTAAAAAGAATGGTCCACAAGTTGCATCCTGCTTTTAGGCGTTAGGACAACCTTTACGCAATCGAAAGGAATCCCAAGTCTACTATAGCTAATAGCTAATAGAGAGGCTTTCCACCGTACCTATATTTTTTTTTTTTGTGTCGACGATGCAGGAAGTATTTCAGTTTTGTCGAATTAATTTTTCTATGCTTGTGCATCTATCTTTCAAGAATACACAGAACGATAGAATAGGTAATTCAAACACACGACCTCAGAACAGGCTACTCCGAAATCATTCGAGAGGGCTTCACCATACCTACCTATATGAAATGTAAAATTTTGAAACAAGTAAAACCTGAAAATAATCTTCGACTCAAGACCAAATGTCATGCTTAGATTCAGTACACATAACCGGGAAGACAAATAGAGAAGAAATGAAGTTCTTCCAATTTTCATGTCAAGTGCACCAAATCATTTTCATATCGGTTTATTTTTTTTACCATTTTCATTTGTCCGCAGAGATTCATGTATTCATGCCATTTTTACTTTTCCCATATGCCTCCAATTTCATAATTACATAGTCGTGCACGCGAGATGTGCACATAACCAAAGGTGGAGTTTGTTGATTTCTGATGTCATGTATTCTAATCCTACAGTTATTTATTTTCTTATTTTTACTACTTCAATCTTATGATTATTAATTAGCTATTTATTCTTGCTTAAAGCAATTTAATCAAGCCAATAAAGCAACTATCCCTCTCTCTCTCTCTCTCTCTTTACTTATACTACGTGTTTTGTACTTCTTTTTTTTTTTTTTTTTTCAATTTAAACCATTACTTATTAGTCCTATCTGTTTCCTCGATATGTGTGTTTCAAAATGATTACAAGTCGTCGACCACTCACTCCTAATTTTGAGAAAATTTAACTTTGACGCACAAAATTTTATCCTATACCAATGACCAATTTCTTTTTTCTAAAGCATATATGTACTATTTAGAAGTAATAAATTCATACCCTTTAAACATAAAGTAAATTTTATATACACTGTCAGTGTATACATATACATGAGCAAATTTAGAATTTCAAATTCAAATTTTGTATATGTGGTATATATCTAATGGTCATAGTGTATACACTGACAGCATATATAAAATTAATCCTTAAATATAATGAAAAATTTGTTCGACCATAAATGGAAATGCTTTAATCTTTCCAGGATTCGGTTCATACTTTTCTTAGTCGCAGTTTCAGAAGTTGGAGATGACATACGTTAAGAGTAAAGTTTATATATACTGACAGTGTATATACTATTATCATTGAATTCTTGACGTATGTGTAAAAAATTGACTTTCAAATTCCCTTTTTTTCGTTCTAATGGACAAGCACATGTTTTTTTTTTTTTTGGTTTATTTGCACTTAACATAAACTTGTTCACATTTACAAACTAATTATATCCACCTTTTTTTCCTCTAATGGACAAACACATGGGTTTTTTGGGTTAATTTGCACTTAACATAAATTTATTCACATTTACAAACTTATTCTATCCATCTAAGAGATGTTGACTACAAAGATTGGACCGATACTTCATCATATATTACTTGGAAATATTCTTGTTAGGATTGCCATATTGAATTTTTTAAAAATCTTTTGAGAATGTTTCTTCTACGCATTTTTCAACCACCTTTTTTCATACATAATATTTTAAAAAATATTATAATGATTTTTTTCGCCAAAAACTTTCTAGATTATGCAATCCAAACAACTCCTTTGGTTCGATGATAAAAATCGAATCATATTCCAGGATATCATAGAAGGATTTTAAATCTCTAATAGATATATATTACAAACTAAAAATTGTTTAGAATATGAATTTTCGCGAAAAAATTCTTTTGACATTTTTAATTACTTTTTTACCTTACATACATCACATCACACTTTCACATTATATATTTTAATAAAAACTCCAAAAACTTACCATCTAAACAATGCTTTATTTTTTAAAACTAATTAACTAGTTACCATGAGGTGTTAGCTAACACCCAAGATTACCCAAACTCGGATATAGGCATCATCCCATCAATTTCGGCTTGCAATAAATTCAAATTTTCCACAATTCCCTCTACAGACCAATAAAAAACCAAAGGTTCGGCAAGAAGGTAGGCATAGGAATTAGCCATCATTTGTGTAAATTCTCCGCATCTTAACTCCTAATCAGTTGTCAAGAAGCCATAGCTGTAGTTTATGCCCAACCCCTCCACTCATTCACAGCATCTGACATCAACATCCCGCCAACCCATCTAATCTGGGAACTTACGTGATATGAAAAACAAAACCCCTTTTGGAAATTGACTGAAAAGGATACAGCTTTCATCCGTTATCCATCCCACCGCTACAGCATCATCATGAGTCATGCTCATCTTTTTGTCCCTTCACGTTTTTCAACTAATACACTACTATATAGTATATATATACCTCTAAGTACTAGTCCTACATGCTTGCGTATCTTTCCCCATTAATTTCTGTGCCTTGGCTCATCTTTTTATCCGTTGCTTCGAACAGATATCTCAGTTTCTTCATACTATTTTTTTCCATTTCCATCGATTTCCCAGTATTATACTCTTGAACCCTTTTCAAGCCTCCCCATTTCAGACACTTTTTTGTTTTTCACAGGACAAGAAGGGTTCTTTTTTGCTTTACTTGTGAAAGAATGGCCGTGGGAGTGGAAGATAGGATTTTGGTGACAGGAGGGGCTGGTTTCATTGGAACTCATACTGTTCTGCAGCTATTGAAAGAAGGTTTTAAGGTTTCAATCATTGACAACCTCGATAACTCCGTCGAAGAGGCTGTTCTTCGAGTAAGAGAGTTAGCGGGACCCCAGTTGTCTAAAAATCTTGATTTCTATCTGGTATGCTTACTCTTCATGACCCATTCCATGTTTTTGTGTCTTGGGTTTCCTTTTTCTATCTTTAATCTTCTTTTCAAGAAGTGATGGATTTTTAATAGCACTGAACTGTATCTAGTTTGTATTTGAGCAAGCTTATGTCTTTTGTTTTATTATTAGTTCCTTATGTTTCGAGAAATGATGGAATTTTTAGTGTTGCATATATGTTCTTAAGTTTTTCTTTGAACAGGGTATTATCGGTTTCTTTATATGGGTTTTAAATTTTGCAGAATACTTGTTAGTCCTAACAATTGAAGAAAACTTTTTCTTTATCAAAGAAAATTTGGTTGTCCTTTTCTTTTCTTTTCTTTTTTTGGTGCTCGAAGTGAGGGGTGTTTAATCTTGAATCTTGGTCATGTTTTACGTGGTTGCAGGGTGATATTAGAAATAAGGAGGATTTGGAGGAGATATTTTCAAAAAACAAGTAGGTGAAATGTATATTTCATTTTGTGTATAAACGAAAGTAATTTGCTTGTTGCAATGAATTTGACACTTGTATTCCTTTTCACATTTGCTTTAATCTTCTGTTGCATATGCCTTTGTATATTATGATATAATTAGGGGTACATTGGTGTTTTTGATCAGGTTTAATGCTGTTATACACTTTGCTGGCCTGAAAGCTGTTGGGGAGAGTGTTGCTTATCCTATGCGCTATTTTGACAACAATTTGGCTGGATCAATCAATTTGTACATGACCATGGCAAAGTACAATTGCAAGAAGGTATGCTGTGTGTGCATTTGGTTTTCCCTTTTTTGTTCACATATTCCTTTACTTACAACTTAGACCGAAGAGATAGATGAGAAGGGGGAATAGGATGGTGCCTAGATGGAATTTTATGATTTTTTCAAAGCTATCATATTCTTTTTTTTTTGGGAGAATTTTAACAAGATATTTATTCTTGGAAATTTAATTTCAACATTCAGTATCCCCTGTTTGATGATGCATTTTAAATTGGGAGTTCTTTCTTGCGTCCTCACTTTAAAGGTAGCTTGCATGAATTGGTTTCTTTTTGTCGTATGAAATGAGGCATCAACTTAGTTCATTTGATATACTAGCATAGAAGATGCCTAGTGTCGCTTAATTTGCTTAATGTGTTTTAACAGTTGGTCTTTTGTTTATGTTATTAATCTGATTGTTTTTGTATGCAGTTGGTTTTCTCTTCATCTGCCACTGTATATGGCCAACCTGAAAAAATTCCATGTGTTGAAGATTTTGATTTGAAGGCTATGAATCCCTATGGCCGCACAAAGGTATTCTCATAGATCGCCTTATAGTTTGGTGATATAGTCGTCTGCTTAGAACTTCATGAAAGCAGTCTTCCTGTCTCTGGTTCAGAATGGCAGAAGTACTTATACTATTTGGTTTTCTGCCTGTACTCTAGCTATTCCTGGAAGAAATTGCTGGAGATATTCAAAAGGCAGATCCAGAATGGAAAATTATCTTGCTAAGATATTTCAACCCTGTTGGGGCTCATGAGAGTGGTAGGCTTGGAGAAGATCCTAAGGGTATCCCAAACAATCTCATGCCTTACATAGAACGAGTAGCTGTTGGTAGACTACCTGAGTTAAATGTTTATGGTCATGATTATCCCACACCTGATGGTAGTGCAGTAAGTGAACTCACCTGATATCATGATTTGGCACTTATCTTGCTCTAAAATAAACTTGCCTTTTATAAGGCTTAACGTTTTGTACAAAAGCTAAGTAGTTTCTTGGTTAGCAGATACGAGACTATATCCATGTGATGGATTTGGCAGATGGTCATGTTGCTGCCTTGCAGAAGCTTTTTCGAATGGATTTTAAAGGTCCGTAGATCCTTCTGTATATAAAGATTATTGCTGGATGCAATTAAAACTAATCACTGCTTTTTATGAGCCAATATGTAATAGTATTAATGTGATTTTAGAAGATGACCATTTTGAGATTTTGTTTCACTTTGTTTTACATTTTCTGATGAACATTGCATATTAGGTTGTCATGCTTACAACTTGGGGACTGGCCAAGGTACATCTGTCCTCGAAATGGTTGCTGCTTTCAAAAGAGCATCTGGAAAGGTGATCTCTCTCTCTCTCTCACGCGCACGCGCGCTCTCACTCGCACACAAATAACAGCTAACAGGCAAATGCAAGGCATGAATGCATATCTGGTAAATGTTCAAGCTGCTTCTGACTTTTGCACTACTTTATTTCCTTCAGGACATCCCCATCAAACTGTGTCCAAGAAGGCCAGGAGATGCCACTGCAGTTTATGCATCAACAGAGAAAGCTGAGAAACAGCTTGGTTGGAAGTAAGTTGCTTTGCACTATGTTGCATTACATTGGTGATGAAAACAACTAAGTCGTTCAAATTCTGATACACTTTCCTTCTCTCTGGCTGCGAGATTACCTCATTTCTTGTAGTTCCTCCTAGTTGCTTTGTATTTGTTTGAAAACTTGAATCTAAAAGGGAAAATGTTTACATCCCAGTTGCTAATTGTTGTACCATACGATGCTATAAGAATTTCAACAAGAATCTGATGTTTTTTCTTTTTCTTGGACAGACAGGCATTCGTGTTTGTTTAGTATTGTAATGATGCCTCCACCTTTCGGTTTATGCATATCATGCTACGCGAGTCTTTAACAGCTAATTGTAATTTCTCCTCAGGGCAAAGTACAACATAGATGATATGTGCAGCGATCAGTGGAAGTGGGCAAGCCTGAATCCATGGGGTTACGAGGGCAAGCCTTGACTCTTGATACCTCTTTATCCCAACTTTATCAGTAGTAGTTGTTCAATTCCTAGCATTGTGTTAATACTATGAATATTTGGAAGCAAAGTCAACTCAACCGTGATGGTCCTTCTGTTCATTGAACGAAGCAAAATCTACTCGAAAATCAACTCTGATTTCAGATCTCCACTCTGATCATTTTCTGGGCTTAATTCTGCAGTTACCTAAATTTAATTGTGTTGCTTATCTGTATATAAGTTAACACTGAACAATCACAGGAAAAATTGTCTCCTGCAGCGTTTAAGCACATGTTGTTATCAATATCAATTAATCCTTATTTATACCAAGTTACCAACCCTTTCTCTAAATTTTTTTTGGGATAATATTAGAAACCTCTCCTGAGGTTTCTCTTAATATCACGTAGCGCCTCTAAGGTATTAAAAATGTCACTTACCTTCATTATTTTTATTATTTGTGTGACAAAATTTTTAAAAATTTTAAACTGCCTTTTTGCTCATTTTTATTGAATAAAAATACTCATAAATCACTTTATTTATGCTAAGAAAAATCATCACCTAAAAAACAATTTTTAGTAGTACCATCACATCACAAAATTATAGTCCATAAAAATATAAATTTAGAAAATAAAAAAATATTTGTAAAGAAAAACATTAGCACCAATTTGACGCTCTATGCTCAAAATCGATTTATTATAAATCTTATATTTTTTTTTCCCAACTTTTTCTCAACTCATGGTCCAAACCTTTAAATTGTACTAATCGTTAAAAAAAATCAACTCAAAATAAACAAAGAAATCATACCCCATTCCATCACAATCACAAAAAAATAAAAGATAAATAAATTTTAATTTATTGTAATTTATAAATAAAAAATTGTATAGTCATCCAAAAAAAAGGAGAATATTGGAGAAAAGGGAAAGAGAAGAAAGTGACTTTTTTTTTTTTTTGAGCTCCATTTATTTGATATGTGCATTCTGTGTCAAATTGTAATTATTAGGGGAGGTCAGTGATTACTTTTAAACTTTTAAGGGTGTAAGTGATATTATGAGAAACCTCAATGAAGGTGTATGATATTTTCTTATTATTTTCAACCTTGTTTTTTAAAAGGGAAGCACTAATTAGTGAAGAAAAACAAAATGAAAGGATGAGAGTCAAAACTACACATCCCAGGGAAAAAGAATTAAAGACCTTAACCATTGGATGATATCTATCATCAAATGTTCATTTGCTTGTCTGTCGAACTTATTTCCGGTGTTAAGCCCCTATAAACTCATTGAAGAGTTGACGTGCATGTGGTCCTTCGTCTTGTAAGTTAGCTAACCACGCCATTTCCCAAAAATTCATGCAGCACGGCTGGATTGACAAACAATATAACACTAAACCAACTGCCATTAATCAGTACATGCGTGCAAACTACTGGGGTACAGAAATGATCAAAACTCTACTTACATAAGCATTTCCAAATGTAACTTGGGAATTAAAATCAACCAAAAGCCCCAGTACACAATTGTTTCCCCACATCGTCCTTATTGACCTTATTTTTGAACATATACAAAACCAAAATTGTGTCTTTAAGCGAAAGGAATCTCAACTTGTAAAAGGAACAGAGAGCAGAGAGAAGGAAATGAAAGAAAGCGGCAGTCTAGTGTTTTCTTGTGTGCACCGGTGGGGCGTGGCGAAAGTATCCACTCTTGCATCCAACTCTCCAGCACAGCCGCCTCTGCCAAAATCGCCATTCTCATATTCAGTTGCTTCGACGACTCAGAGATGGACGTCCACAGTCTCGTTCTCCAGGCGCTGGCCCTGCTTCTTTCTTTTGTCTCCGCTCTCTCACAGCCTGCTCCATCATCAAAGAAGAAGGAAAGCAAAGCAGACTCTAGCTATGATGATTACCGAGCATTTATGTACACAGGAATTCTAACAAGACTTCTATTTAGACACGTAAATGCTGAACAGTTATGTATGCATGTATGTCTGTATGTGAACTACCCAAAAGACGTTCTTTGAAACGAAAAATCAGTTAAGCCTTAATAACAGATTCAATTAAGTAGCCTTACAAAATACCTGCAACTTCTTGTCGAAAGAAACAAGCAAAAACAAAACCAAAACAATGTTGTCAATAATTCTCTTATAAGATATTTACTGAAAATTCTATTACTTCACTGCCTTACAGATTTTAGCATCTTTTCTTCTTCAGTAACAAGAAGTTTGCCCTCTGTAAAATCACAACCCTGAATGAGGATACCAAGTTGCTTCTGTAATTTCTTCACAACATATACTTCTGGATCTTCACATATGGAGACAACAGTACCCTTTCTGCCAAGTCGACCTGTTCGGCCAGCTCGATGTGCATAATGAACCGAGTCAGTGGGCAATTCCAGATTAACTACAAGATCACATTCTGGCACATCCAAACCCCTAGCTGAAAGCTCATTTGTTAGCAGTACTCTAACTTCCCCATCCTTAAACTTCTTTAGGATGGTTGATCTGGCCAGTTTGCTTAAATCTCCATGCAATTCTGCAGCTTTGATCCCTCGAGCTTTCAGCTTATAAACAGCATCTTTTAGCTGTTTAGTGTGATTCATAAAAGCTATGCTGGACTTAGCATCCAAAGCATGCACACATCTCCTCAACGCATCAACTTTGTGTTGTTTCCTAGTAACAAAGAAATAATGTTGAAGATTAGGTGGTAGGCTCTGAACTGCTGGCAGTTTCTGATAGTTTGAGCTTGAACTTGAGTTGGAAGTAGTCCCTGGAAAATTAATGGGTCCAGCGGAAGAGACAGATTCAAGTGTGGCAACACTTTTGGCTTGGACAAGGAGTGGATCATTTGCCCAGCTCCTAGCTGCCCTTATCACAGAAAATGGCACTGTAGCAGAGACCATGATTGTCTGACGCTCAGGCTGCCAACCCTGAGATCTATTAGAACCTTGTTGACCTGTACCAGATTGTCTTCCGACATGCTCTAAAATCCGATGCATATCCTCCCGAAAATTGAAAGCAAGGAGCTCATCAACTTCATCTAAGACCAGGTATCGACAGCTATGAGTGTGAAGCTTTCCAGCTGTGCTTATCTCTGCAATTCGTCCTGGTGTCCCAACTACAATGACCGGCTTGTTCTTTTTAAGGGCATCTTCTTGCCTTGATCTGTTCGCACCTCCTACAAGTTGCTGAACCAGTTTCTTGTCAGAAGGTCCTAATAGTTTCTCAACTTCTCTCACAATCTGCATCCCCAGCTCCCTGGAAGGAGCCACAATAACTGCTTCTATCTCTGATTTGATCTTAGGCTCATCAAAAGTTGAAGAATCTTCCTTCAGTGGGCCAATCCCAGATAAAATGGGCAGAAGATATGCCAATGTTTTCCCTGAACCAGTGTAAGACTGAATCACAACATCGCGACGCTTTAGAATTGTGGGAATTGCTGCAGCTTGAACATCAGTTGGGACCTTAAATCCTTCCTTCTCCAACCTGTCGACCAACAAAGGAGGAAGGCCAAGCTCAGAAAAAGATTGAGCAGCAAAAGGGGCTGCCGGAATGTCTGGACTCTTCTTAGCTGCAACCAACTTTTCTCTATTACTACCAACTTTCTTCCTCTTACTTTTTGGGAATTCTAGTGTAGAAACCCCATGCTGGAGTCTATTTTTCTCATTTCCAGTAGTTGTTTCAGTTTCACTCTTCAGTCCGAGACTTGTTAGCATAAGAGGTTCAGTCTCGTGACCAACCTTACTGAAAACTGGAAGACTTGTATGAAATGAAACTGACTTCTGAAGCCGAGAAAATATTCTTAATGACAGATAATTGCCAACAAGAAAGCATGACCTTGTTGCTGTTAAAGCTGGCATCATTCTAAGTCCCTCTCTAGCAAGCAAGGATGTAGTCAACTCATTACACTCAATCCAACTACAAAAGGAGTTCAAAGCCTTTCAATTGCCACCACCTAAAGAAGTAAGAACAGCTAAAAATCAGCCATCTAAACAGCAAAAAAATCAATGAAGCTACAAGCAAATTTATTAATGAAAGAAAACTCAATCTTAAACAGCAGAGATGCAGGGCTCAGAAGTCATGAATTAGCTAATCATTAACTCGCTGAAAACGCAGCATCAAAGTGAAAACATATCAATGCACCTAAAAACTTCACTCATATATCATTCAGCAATCTTCCCATTCTGTTCCTTTTCTTCAAAACAAATTTCTTGGAATGCAGAAGAACGGGAAGGAAGAAAGGGGAAGGCGATGGGAACCATAAGCAAGATTAGGAAAGACCTTAGGTGGGCTATGTTCAGTAGTCGCTACGTTTTTGTCTCTTTTCCAAAACCGGTAGACAAAAGCATCCAATTGATTAACGTTTCAAGTATGCTTAGCCAATAAGTTTCAATAGCTCAGTAAAACGAACCTTCAATGGCTTACTTCACGAAGTTTTTTCAGTCCAAAATTTGACTGAAACTACTCAACATAGACAAGTGAAGCTACAACTAAAAAGTTACAAAACTCTGATCTTTATAAACGCAGGGCACGAAATTCTGAATACAATGTTGCCTGAAGCCAAGCATAAATGATTGTGGCATTTGCCCAAACAGGTGGAGGACGACGCAGCAAAAATCATTTACCAAGACTGCACTTTGCATATAATAGTGCTAGCATTGAGCATCTCAATCCCACAAAAACTAGAACTTTTTGGGACTCCGGCGGGAATGCCGGGGGGGGGGGGGGGGGGAAGGAGAGGGTGGGTGGGGGAATCAGTAAAGTACCTCCTGTCCAAGTCGCCTCTAGTAGAAGTACATGGCACCGGGCGATGCTGCAGTTACAACTTACAAAGACGAAACGTTGTCAAGGGGCCTCAAGGCTAAAACGATCGCGCGCACGAGCAAGTGGTAACGAATTCAATTCTCTATTTTTAACATGTGTCCATGATATCTGAATATATTCGACTATTGCCCCATCGTGAAAATTGTCATGCATTCTCATCCAATTTTCGTTTGTTGACTGCTGGGGAGGCTTTTAAATAGTGTTATTTTTTGTTTTCTTTTAAATAGCCCAATTTTTACAATTTCAAGTGAAAACATTATGCTGTTGTCATCTCATTTATCATGTTATTGTTATCACATTTACAGGAAATGCACCTTCCTCAAACTCAATTGATTGAGTGATTTTGCATACGAGTTCATTTATTAATGAAAATTGAAATTCATAACATGCTTATTCAAAAAAAAAAAATAATAAAACTCAAAAGATAATTTATCTTTTATTTTTTTTAATTGCATATAGTTGTGTGCTATATAGAAAAACTCGTGCATCACTTATTCCGACATGAAAAAAGAAAATTCATTTTTGTTTGTTCAAGTTCACTCGCTTTTTAACAATTAGGTTTATTTTTTAAGTAGCTGTCAAAATAGCCAATTACAACTTTGAATACCATCGCACACCTAGTGTTGATGATATTGACGAGTAGGATAATCAAATCATAAAGATTCTAACTCCTTATTATTTTTTTTAATAGAATTTTGAATTTTTTTTAATTATTAAATATTCCTTAATACCTTTTGAATTTAAAATGTAAGAAGTGTCTATAAAGGAATTTGATTTGGAGTTTATTCATATGAGGGTAAAAAGAGATGAAACATCATTAGTCCAATTAAAAGTAAAAAAAATAAATAAATAACAATATTATAATCTTCAATTTGGTAATCCTAACTAAAATGATAAGCTATATAAAAAAATACAAAAGAAATAATACAGGTGGGGCTAAATGCATAGCTCCACGATCAAAATCCACACGTTGGTAACACGGTTATGGATTATTCGTTACAAAAGGCTTGGAATGGAAATTTGATTGATCACATTTGGAGAGTTAATACGTGCTTAAGCCTTGATTATTTTGCTTCTCAATCCCCAAGGAAAAAAAAAATTTAAAGGTGGCTCTAAATCTTCATAAGGCTTCCATAATACAAGCTAAACCCATCCAGTAAAGAAAAAGATTCTCATTTGGATTGTTATTTTCTTTTCTTTTTTTTTTAAATTATAATGAATCAATATATATGAAATAAAAGTAATTGAAAGATGCGTTTACTCAGAACCTAAAAATCATTTTGGAAAAAATAGTAATCCATACAAAGCGATTTATAACCAAGCTGATGAAAAAATCCATAGCATTTATGGGGCTTGATAGAAACTTTTTCAATAAAAAAGACTTTGTCTTTTTTTAGTGAAAATAGATGGTGCTAATTTGGATTTCAAATTTATATCACTGCGAATAGTCTCAAAATTTCTAACAAATTTTTTTGATTCACTTTGATGGCATCTTATTTAGTGGAGATAACATTTTTATCTCTTTTTATCATGTAAGGAGGTGAGAACTTTTTTAATTGTGTTAAGAAAATATTTTAACCTTTTTGGCACGTTGCACTTCATAGTTGAATGAAGTATAATTTTAGGAAACACTATCAAATCAATAATTAGGACGATGGTATCAAATAATTTCAATTAATTAAAATTTGTAATTGATTTTTTAAACATCTCTTGTCATATGAAAGACAAGTTTTTGGATTGAACTCCTGTGGAGTTTATTGTCATCTTAATGCTAGGAGTGTAGATTTAGATTGAGGAGTGTGGATTTAGCCCCATCCAAATAATATTCATTAGTAATAGATTTAAAAATCAATAGCATACTATTCCTGAAACCTAAATTATGAAATCACTAAATTTAAAAAAAAAAATTCATACTGGTCCTTTAAATTGGAAATTTTTATTTAGAATTTTATTTTTGGTAAAAAATTAAAAAAACTAATCTCACAAAAACAATAAAAAAAATAACGATATAGTTTAAGATGAATATATAATAACATTTGACCATAAATAATATCTACCAAATTTGTATATATATAATCTAAAGTTCACCCTAATTCAGCTTGAATAAGAATGTAAAATTCATTCAATAAGAATAATCCTGTGTATTATTTACTATTTTTTGCATTTTTATTATTTTCTTCATATGTAAATATGTAACACTACTATGTCATTTTTTATATTCTAAATATATTTCTTTTTTTTTTTATGATTACTAGGGGTATTGTAAGATATTATTAGTTTTTATTTATATTTTTCGATGCCAATACTTGCAGCCACTATGCTCCATTCTTGGTTTTATACAATTGTCATATTTTGGGAGGCAAAAAGTAAATATATTCTAAAAATATTAAACCAAATTGCAGGTTATGGATTCTTTTCCTTTTGCTTCAAAATTTATCTTGTGAACTGGAGGATGAGTATGGAATCAATTATAAACTTTTTCAAAAAGAGCTTGACACCATTCAATCTAAAATTATATAGCAAATAACTAAATCGAGTGATTTTATTTCGAAGATACAAATATAAATATATTTTAAAAGTGTAAAACTAACGGAAAGTTATAAGAATTTTTTCTTTTGCTTCAAATTTTAACTCTTTAATTTGAGGGTTAAAGTATAAATCCATGCATAACACGATTAGAATGCTAGTACTAATAAAGCTTGCCATGACATTTCTGATTTCGGACACGCAACTTCCCTTCCTCCAAGTAAAACCCATTGTATTGGAAAAATGAATCCTTGTTCCATCCATAGATTTTTTTTAGCGACCAAAATTTCAAATCATTAGTTTTACATCAATTGACATCAACTTATCTTCTGAATTAAATGATTTGATGCATGCAAGATAAAAAATTAATTGATAAATATATTTAGAAAAAATATAAAAAATCTTTAGGAAAAAAATTACATTTTAAACAAGGCTTTTAAAAAAAATATTCATCGAGAAGAAGAGAAAAGCCTACTAATATATACATATATATATATATGTATAAATGTGTGTGTATATATATAACTGAAAAATTTATAGAAGAAAGAGAATAATTCTTGAATATAACGGCGTGTGTGGGTTTTAATATTAATTTAAATTTAATAGTGTATACATTATTAATATATAAAAAATTAATTCATAAATAATGTTAAGAAAATTACGGAATTGACCAGAACTTTCTCGAAGGCTATTACTGAGTCAGTCACAAAAGCACGCTAATATCCCTCTCACAGCCTACCCTATACTAACCGGGTCCCACAATTACCCATTTTAATTTTCATTCCATCTCTTTTCTCTTTCTGGCTCCTGTCAAATTCCATCTCCAAGCCACCCCGCAACATCAAGGCCCAAAACAAACTCAATATTAATTATTTTGTTTCGTGTCTTTTCCTTCGCCTTTCTTCCGAACAGCTCCTCCAGAACCTTCTAGAAATAAAACACAGAAAAGGAAAAAAAGATCCAGAAAAAACAGCACAACCACCCTCCAACGCTTATCTTCTCTCTGATCTTTCACTCCGTCAAATGATTTCTGAGCTGCTGCCGTGGTTTTGGAGATTGCTTCTCGTTCAGAAACCTTAACGCTCTTGAATACTTCTCTATCTCTCCTTGTAAGATAAGATTCTTCCACCTTTTTTTTTTCCTTCATATATCTGTATATCTTCTAATTTTAAAATTTTTTATAGTTTGTCCCTTCTTTTTCCCTTTGTTTTGTAAAACAAAACTCACATCGTTATTGTTATGTTTATCATGTTCGTTTTTGCGATAAATCGTAGTACTAATAGGAGGTATTTTGATTTCGAGAATATATGTTAACTACTATTTTTTCCCTTCTATTTATTTTCTAACTTTGAATTTTAGGATTTGGATCTGTGAAATAAAGAATAATTAAGCAGTTCTGGATTCTATGGCTCCAATGCCGGTTGAACAGACCGGCGAATCTCCCACCGCAGGGGGGGGAGGAGGAGGAGGAGGCGAGTCTCAGAGGACTCTTCCGACGCCGTTCCTCACCAAAACTTATCAACTCGTGGATGATCCTTCCATTGACGAATTGATTTCGTGGAACGAAGACGGCACCACATTTATTGTTTGGCGTCCAGCTGAATTCGCCAGAGATTTGCTTCCCAAATATTTCAAACACAACAATTTTTCCAGCTTCGTTCGCCAACTCAATACTTACGTAAGCTACAATAACATGAATAATTTAATTTTTTCCTTATTACATTTTTAGGATTGGTATTTAATTAGTGCTTATTGCTTAATTTGATTATTGTTTATGATTTAATAGGGATTTAGAAAAGTGGTGCCTGATCGATGGGAGTTTGCAAATGATTGTTTTCGTAGAGGAGAAAAAGGATTACTAAGGGATATTCAACGCCGGAAAATCTCTCCGGCAGCTCCTTCGCCGGTGGTAGCAACACCTCCAGCTGCAGTTATTGCGAATGCACAGGCGGTTGTTACAGTGGCGGTTCCGCCGCCGATGAGAGTGGTATCTCCGGCGAATTCTGGTGACGAGCAGGTTGTATCCTCCAATTCTTCGCCAGCGGCAACTACTGTTCTGCCGACGGCGTGTACGACGACGCCAGAGATTCTAGAAGAGAACGAAAGGTTGAGAAAAGAAAACGCGCAGCTAAATCGAGAATTGAATCGGCTGCGGGGTTTGTGTGGCAATATTTATAATTTAATGTCAAATTACGCCGGGAATCAGGCGGAGACCAGCGGAGGAGAATTGCCGGAAGAAAGAGCTTTGGATTTGATGACGGGAAGACGGGTTACGGTGGAGATGGACGGAGGCGGCGCCGCGGGTGGTGGTGCAGTGAAGGCGGAGGAGGAGGAGTACGTGAGTCCGAGGCTCTTCGGGGTTTCACTTGGGGTAAAGCGCGTGAGAAGAAGCGATGACGAAGATAATGAGATACAAGGGAGGGATCACAAGGAGGCGGATGCATCGGAAGGGAAATCAGAGCCGTCTGATTGCAGAGTTGATAATCACCGTGATGATCAAGCGTGGTTAGATATTTCGATAAGGAGAAAATCGGAGGGCGAGAGTTGACTTGACTGTGTTCTGTTCTGTGGAGCATGCAGTTAATCGGGGTATGCTGTGGGGACCGCATAAGAACTACGACGAAGGAAAGAGAAAAGTAGGATATGGTCCTCGTGGATAACGAACACGTGTTGCGCAAAGGTTATTTTCTGAAGTTCTGGTCTTTTCTGGAACCTGGGGGAGCTGGCGTGGTAGGCCCCAACGTTTTCTTTAGATCCAAAAGGAAAGTAAAAGATAGGCTGGCAGCCAGGTAATTGAAACGGCTTGGGTCCACCGGAAAGCTGAAGAAAGTGGAAAATTTTTAGAAACTGAAAGGTCAAAGAGTCGAAGTTGGGCTTTGGAAACAATTTGTGGTGGATAAATTTTGGGCTCTGGAGATGTGGCGAAATGAATTTCAAGCCTTTCATTAAGAAGCTGGATTGGAGCCCAATTGCAGAATTCTTTCGAGTAGAATGAACAGATAAACATGGCTGGAGTTTCTGTTCAAGATTAAGAACTAATTACATGCTGAACAGAATATTTATTTTTCTTTTTTATTTTCAGGTCAGAAATGAGATACTGTGTACAACATGATGAAATGTGTATAGTTTGATTTTGGTAGTTCTACTCTATTTACTCGCAGTGGATCAGAGAATATTTAGTCGGGGAATTAGTGTAGATTTGTTTGAGAGATTGTGGGCCATGGAAATATCAAAATTGCATTCCTGGGGCTGGTGTCTGGAAAAAAAATTATGGACAATAGAGTGAAAGTGCTCTACGGAGTGAAAAATTCCCGGGGGCTGGTATCGAAATTCTTGACTTACTTCTGGTTTAACACGTACCATGATGGTTATGTGTATATTTGTTTCTTTTTTTTTTTGTGCAAGTAATAGTCGTCTTTATAGCTTGGATATGCTATATGGTTGATAACTTAATCATGGGTTGGGGATGGATGTGCTATTTGGTTGATAACTTAATGACAGGATTCTCGTTACGTAGCGTGGATATGCGATTGGATTTTTGCTCTAAGATGTACAGTAGTAAGAGATGTTGTTTGGATAGGTTAATCTGTAGATAGCTTAATTATCTTGGAAAGGGGAAAAATCAAGGTTCAACTCTTGTCTTTCATCAAATTTGTCACTTAATTGTGGCGGTTAGCCTGTCACCTTCAGGTGGCTTTCTTTGTCGGGTTTCCCCTCCACCTCTCCTTGGATTAGATTAAAATGGGTTATACAATTGTTATCGTTGCGACAAAAAAAAAAAAAAAAAAGAAGATATTTAGAGTCACTTTCAGCTTGCAATAAACCATTCCAGCCTGTTTAGTTTTAGAGATTGAAATTTTGGATTTTTCATTACTCCATTCGTGTGAATAAGAGTTACAGAAAGTACAAAAATCATGGATCGTTGGTATGGTGCACAATCCTCTGGTTACATCTTCATGCCCAAAAACGATGGGGGCGTTATTGCCATTCCATGAAGTCAATGAATCGATTTTATTGCCATTCCATCAGGTCTGTAGATAAAGATGCTTTATCTATTTTAAAGCATCTTTTTGTAGTCTTTATCCTTTTATTTAAGTGAACTTTAGTTACGATTCAAAGAAGTTTGTTTGTTTGTTTTTTTTTTTAAAATAAGATTCCATGATGATTCGAACCCGTTATCTTTCGATTATGAGTGATACGTGTAACTAACTAGAGCATGTTTTGATATAAAGAAGTTAACTTTCCATGTTTGGTTATATCCTGGGATGGGATAGTAAAGTAGGCAGAAAAATGAGTCAATGTATGACTCATAACCATGTCACTGATGATTAAATCTTTAATCCAAAGACATGCTCACTCATGTCTTTTTTTTTTTTATTTTCTTTTTCGTGTTTATAATATTATCTTTCATAAGGATTTTTTTAATGAGAGTTTATTCTGTCTTAGAAATTTCTAATGAGAGTTTTTTTTTTATTTAATTATTCTCCTAAGGATTCTTGGTAAGAGCTTTCTATAGCTCTTGTATTTCTTTTATTAAATCTATTGTTTTTCTGTCATATTTACCATTGGGAATTAAAACAGTTAATTTGCAATCTCGTAGGCATAAGTATGCCCAGGTCTTTATACATATAAGTAAATTTTTTTTTAGTATTTTTGGAGTTTCACGGTTTAATTTTTTTTATTAAATTTTCAGAATTTTAGCATGCAGTATTTATCGTTCAAATCTGTTCATAACTATGTATAGTCGTGACTGATATAATTTCCCCCATTAATGTAGATTTAATAAAATAATGATATTTTTGTCTAAAAAAAAAAGAACTTTTAGAGGGCTACATTATTGCTATAGTGGAGCTGGTTAGACAAATATTAGTATATCTAATTTGGAACGCCTGATTCCACGAAGGAATGTACCTCTAGTCACGTACGTAGAACGAGTCAACTTGAGAATTTTCGGCTGAGTAACAACAAAATCTAATAATTGTTGTAACAGCTTCTTAATGGCAAATTATCATCAAGAGGGCCGATTATGAGTATGACACATTGCCAATTTGCCCCACCACAGTCCATATATGATCATGTAGCTGTTGTCCTCTGAGCAACGTCCATCCCTTTTTTTCCACAAAGGAAGCTGCAGCGAGAGAGCAGCACCAGAAAGAAACTCCCTGGAACACTCTTACTTACCCCAAGTCTTTAACTCGTTCGTATATCTAGTTGCGCATCAATGCAGAAGTTCGATCACTCACTGCATACACCGACATGCAATCGATTGGATTGTGCAAATTTTCCTGATGAATCAGCGTTCAATGTTGGAGATCACTGTAATATCAGCTCAAGGCCTTAGAGCCTCCTCCTCTTCAACTCTCTTCCCTCCCCGCCGTCTTCGGCCTTTTGCAACCATTACCACAACCCCACCTTTCGCATTTAGACCACCAGCAGCAGCTGCGAACATGAGTTGTAAGAAACTAAGCACAGTTTGCCGGACAAAAGTGGATGATAAAGGAGGTGTAAACCCTACATGGGGTGAAAAGTTTCAGCTACCCCTTGATGCTCACTTCTCCTGCATGTGCCTCCAGTTATACACCAAGAAGAAGAACTTCTTCTTTACAGGCTATACTCATCTAGGGTGGTGTCAAATTCCGGTGACTGATATCCTAGATGGGCTTTTGCCGGCAGGATCCCTCCGCCACTTGGCTTACCAGCTACGGGCTAGAGATGGTTCAAGAGGTCACGGGATAGTCAATGTTGCTGTGAAGTTGGAAAGTACAGTTCCACTTCCAATGGCACATCCTCAATGGTCTTCCACATGCAGCAATACACAGTACTGGCCTGAGATGAATGCGTCTCGGATGGTCGTGGGCATCCCCGTGGAGTGTGTTTCCAGTTCCACTTCTGACAGTCTGACTGAGCCATAAGCCACATATGGAGTACAGTACATTTGATAAGTGTAATCGTGTGTATTTCCTTTTCCAACCTGTACTACTGTGGTGACTGGTGGTAAAGTGGTGATGCTAGCTAGCTTCACGAACCAGCCAGGCTGGTATGGAGGGATTTGTACATCGCCCCTCCCCCTTCCCTGTTACCCTACATCTCGTTCTACCTTGTAACAAAGAAACAGAAACCCAACGAGGAGAATTTGAGAAGGCAAGAAGGTAGAAAAAGAAATGAAAAAGCATATCGTGATGTGGCTGCTTTATTACGAGTTAGAAAGATAAAAGAAAAGGCTTTATAGCTGATGCCTGACGAGCGATGGCTAATCTTACTTTGGATGGTTCTAGGAATAAGAGCTGCAAATGATCAAACATAATATCCAAACCGCATAATTTTTCCTATACAAGAATATTTTAATTTCATTTTTCTTTTTTGGCCTTGCATGATAATAATATGTAATTTCGTTTTATACCGTAAGGGAATGACTTTTTTAATTTGCAATTCTAATAGGAAAAATCATTTGTTGCTGCGGTAATTATTGCGTGAGATACTGAGACAATGGAGCTGTTACGTACAATCAACAATCTTCACAAGACATGCTAATACTTTTGGTCTATTGAAAATGCTTACCTAGTGTGAGTTGTAGGTGGATGCTGCGACACTTGTTGACTTGGCTTGCATAAAACTTGAAAGCCAGCTCCATGTCTGTCCCGTCCCGTCCACTTGAACTCTCGTTTCTTGATCAAGAAATTTGTGGTCGCGAATTTTGCAGTCTAGTGATTATGGAGTACTACTACAACTTTTAAAGCATTAAGCAAATTTTGAGTGCCATTACTAACCACTTAGAAACTTGAAACGGAATTTTTGATTGATGATGAGTTTCTAGACATCTCAAAAGAAGGAATGGAAACACTGAGGTCCCAACTTCTGAGTTTATATGTCCCAATTTTACTTTCTTTATCACAAAAAAGGAAAAAATAACTCAATTTTCAGGAATATCTTGGGGCAAAGTTAAAAGATCAGAAAGAGAGAAGAGATAAGGTGTAGTAATTTACTCGGCAATACAAGTTCTATCGGAGCCATTATAAACAAATTGAGAATCAGGTTTCTGTGCACCCTGCAAATACATTTCTACATCTCCTGCATTGGACTGGGGAAGCAAATAGGCTTTTCCCCCAGTCCTTTTGGCACTGGGTCCAGTAATGCTCAATTTTGAACACATCTACAAAGTTGTTGGTTCTTTGCTCCCTGAAATTTGTTGCAGTAAACCAAAATGGGTATGCCAGAATTGTTGTCCTGATAAAGATGAATCGATACAAGGAAAATGGGAATATAATAGAACAACATTTATAATCTGAACTAAAGGTTAATCATTGCTGTTGCGTCGTTGTAGAAAGTAGAAGGTTCAGAAAAGGTCGCTTCCATCCAAGTAATGGCACATGAAATGCAAATAACTATTGATGCGGAGCGTGCCATCATTCACAAACTGAGGGCTATCAGTTTCTGCCATCACCCATCAAATTCTAACAGATTTGCATGCTCTTCTTTCCCTTTTTCATTGAAAGCTGCTTCTTGTAAACTTTCAGCTCTAAAATCCTTCTAGTTGTAGGAATTGTCAGAGCGGAGAAAGTCAAAATTACCATGCCAGGGTCAATCTTGCATGTAAATTTGATGTTTTCTAACAACATTTTCAGAAAGGGAAGGGCAAAAGATGCCTAGAACTTAGAATGAGCAGTCAGTCACCTTTTAAACTTGATCGATCCGGATCCGGGTCTGGTCTCTCCAACATGATCTTGGGCTATTGACAACTGCACCACCAACTTTGTCATTAACTTATCAAAACTGTCTTTACATTAACATCAAAGCCTGCTATTTCCTTCCCTTCCCTTCCCGTAATGCAATGTTAAAACAAACTAGTGCTTCCCTATGGATAGATACAGTTTACAATCTTCCTAAGTAAGACAGGATATAGCAACGATACTAAATCAGCCTTTCTTATTTTAGAACCATTTGTACTTTCTTAATCCGGTCGAAGAATTTTTTTCTTTTTTTTTTTTTTCCCAAAAAATAAATGATATCATTCATTTATCATTTAATACAAAATATGCTCAAATATTAAAATTTAATACTCAACAATTCAATAAATTAATAAATTTCAAATTTTAGACTTCAAATTTCAGATGCATCAAACGCACCCTAAGTCTGCAGGATTGCCTAGTTCAATATGAAGTTCGGTCAGGAGTCCTACCCTCGAAAAAAATTAATCACAATGAAGATGGAATACCACACAAACAGGAACAAGAAACAACACGCCCAAATTTGCTTGCTAGATTTCCTACAGGAGATGCAGCAACAAGCCTTCGGCGCCCCCCCCCCCCCCCCCCCCCCCCCCCCCAACCACCAAAAAAAAAAAATCTATTTTATGAATCAGCTGAAAGATCCCTTTGGAACGCTGCCTTCACACGCATCAAAGCAAATTTTTCTATACTGCCAGATTCATGAAATCCATCTTGTTTGGGACATGAAGAGCATAGCTTTAATCTGAGGTGCACCAGGCAGGCTAGAGTAGTATTAAATCATTTTGAGTTGCTTCAGAATCGGGTGGGCTTAACCATAACCCAAGCCTTTTATCTCCAAGTAGCTTCCTGCAGCTTCTTCTTAATAGATTTGAAGCTACTGTGGCCCTTGTCCGACCAACGAGCTGATGCACTTCGCCTTATAAGATCCGTCACTAGAACTGATTTGAAGTTAGGCTCCACTCCATCCTCGTCATATTCTACATATCAGAAATACACAACTTAGCAGAACTAAAGTGGACAGAGGAACTGAGAGGCACGTCTACTGTCCATGTAGATGCCAGATGCCAGGATTTTATGCAATCCAAGATACAATCTGACCTCCAGCAAAGAACAAAAATAGTCGGGTAATGTATAAATGAGCTTTGAACAACATAATCCGAAGCCCAAACAAATCATACCAAAACAGACAGAAATATTAGAAGCAAAAAGTAATCATCAACAAATAAAAACTGAAAGTTTAGTTGTCTTGGTTTGAAAGAAAAAAGAGAAAGGGGGGGGGGGGGGGGGGTGTTGCTTAACACGTAGTTTACCTGAAGATGCAGGAAGCTTATATTGTTCCTTTAAAAACTTTGAGGCTTCTCTATCTTTTTTGTGACATACGACTCGTATCAGTGTATCGGCATCACCCAAGCACCTGTGACCAGATTTATGTACCTCTAGTCCCACTGAGATGTGTTGACTCGAACTCATTAACAGTTGGATAACAGATTCAGCCTGTTAAGAGCAGGATTAACAAGAAGATGACAATATGAACCAGCTAATCAAGTCCACAAGGAACAGAATGGTGCATTATTATACCTGAAGGGAAAACAGGCTTAGAAGTTGATGGGCAAATTTTGCTTCTTCCTCGACTAAAGAACGAGGAAGGCCTTCTCCATCAGCTACGAATAAGTCCTGGAGAATAATGCAGCAGAATAATCTACTTTGGAGGACTGAAAGAGCAATTGCATTAACTAAATCATCTTAAGGACAAATCTCCTTTTCTGTAACTTCCAAATTTGTGGAGAGAATTACAAGTAATTATATTTTAAGAAGCATTTGCACAAATGTAGAGAGAGTTCTGCCCTCCGTAGCTTTCAAAAACAGTAACTCCTGTGAGCAAAAGGTGATCTTTCATTTTATAGCAGACTCAACAATATCTTAGAAATGCACCAAGTAGACAATAACCATTAAGGTTGTTTTATGCTACGGAGATGTATTCTACCACTCATTACCTGTTATCCCT
The DNA here is from genome assembly GCF_036785885.1 of Coffea arabica. Taxonomy (NCBI): domain Eukaryota; kingdom Viridiplantae; phylum Streptophyta; class Magnoliopsida; order Gentianales; family Rubiaceae; genus Coffea; species Coffea arabica. The sequence goes on along the minus strand of NC_092325.1, from coordinate 43,996,980 downwards.
TCACCTCCTGAAGAACTTTCAAATTTGTATCCCAGTTAATGTATTCATTTTTATTAGGTCAAAAGAAGATTATATGGGAAAATAAAGTCCACTACACAGATGAAGGCAAAAGAAAGTCTCTTACTATGATTTGATAATATCCAATACTGAAATGGTGTATCATATGTGAAAATACAAACAATAGAGGGATCAGAAGAGCTAGGTGAAGAGACTGATGAACACTTGAGGATGCAAAGAAGACAAGTAAAATATAAAGCATTCTGACACTCACTTTCAACATGTTGAGGTCATCTTCCATCAAAGGAATATCTAAATCAGAAAATGCGCGTGAAGGTCCTCCATCCAGTAACACCCAAACATATCCTTCCTGTACAAGGATGAAACAAATTTTAGGGTAAAACAAAAGGAAGATTGTAAATTTGATTCATGAGCACAACATTATACCAAGGTTGCCCTAAAAATGCTGGAGACTACACGATCTCGTAGTGCATCATCAATCAAACCACAGACTTGATTAAGGGCCTGCAAGGATGCCTCTCAGAATAAAATCAATCCTAAAAATGTCTCAAATGAACGAGACACAGCCATATGGTGAATAATGTGCAATTTGGTAATCATAGAAAGCAAGTCAGGAAAAAAGATAAAAGTGCTAGGAGACAAGTTGTAAGCACTTACGCCATCAAGGCTTGGAAGTAAACTGTCTAAACGGGAATTCTCGACACCACCATGATACAAACGGTACAGGAATGATTTCCTCAAATCCCAGAAGACAACCCTTACCCCTAGCATTAGAGCAATAGTAATGACAATCAGTTTGTCATATTAGCACCACAATAACAAGACTTTGCTTTCTGCATATGGAGATAATGAGAACAATTTCAAGGTTTAAAAACCATAGCAATATTTAAGTTTAGAAAAGTTTGTTTGAGAAACTTATAGAGCAAAATTGAAAATATATAGAAGACTCTATGTATCTGCACATAACAACTCTCACATTAAGATTGAAAACAGTCAGTTATTAGATTTATTAGCCTAGAGAATTATAACCAACTTTCAGTTATAATTTACGAACCATATCAAGTGAAGATAAAAGAGAATTTCAACACCATCCAATGATAACTTAAAATACTGAAAAATCTCAAAACTATATATCTATGCAGCAACACAAGGTCAATTTATCATTTGTTGCACAACAGAAACCCAAGAATGTAAGATCTCGCAGAAGACATTAAGAGTCACAATATCTCAAACTGTCATGTAGACATAATTCTGTTGTCCAGAACCAGGAAAATATAGAAGTAAATGTTCAGTCATGAGAATTAGGACATTCAATAAAAAGTTACAAAGGAAAATTGCAACAAAGTCAACTACTTTGTTTGAAAACAGTGAAAAATGAAGTACATTTTCTGATTAAGATACAAATTTGATGAATAAATTTGGATATGACAGAAGATCACCACTCTGTCGTTATGTTTTACAAATACACGAATGATGCGCTACTTACCAATAAACTCACAGATACTTCTGATAGCATGAGCAGCAGTATCCCTGATGCAGTCAAAGGTGGCAACGAAAAGCTCATCAACTGATTCACTACAGGTATCTAAAATTCTGCCAGAAGTCTCAGGGGATTCCTCTATTGCTGGATGAACGAAAAGAAAAGGATATCACAACTTCCAAATAACTTCCTCAAATCAGTGCCTTTTAGATTTTACTTCTTTTTGTCCGAACCAACAACAAAATTAGAAGGCATGCCAAAATGGCCCTAATGTACATAATTTTTAATAGTTCAGCAGGTGAACCGAAAACTGAAATGGTTTAGTGGCTTAACAGTACACCACATGAAAACTTTAGTGGCTATTTATTTTTCTGCCAAAAACTTAATAACAATTAATGGATCAAATATTTGCAAGTTTGAAACTTACAATGTTCTCCATTATCAAATGGCCCAGCAAATGACCAAGACTTCCTGATGCCATCTTCGAGTGCAGAAATTTGTTTCTGAATATACTGCACATGAAGTAGATAAAGAAGAAACGTAAGACTAGAATTAGAATATTTAATTCATTCAGATACCAACTTGTGGAGAAAAGGCATTAACTTATAACCAATCTTCAGAAATTATTTACTAAGAATTCTTGTTACTGCATCCACTTGGCACCATTCTCTTAATTTAGATATGATAAATGAACAAAATATCTGATGAAGAAACACAGGAAGAATCCACATTAACACCCTGGCAAATGGATACTTATTCATTTTTGAAAAATAAATATACAAAGACAAAACCGACAGAATCTATTGCCACGAAGCATGCTAACTTGATGCAGATCACTATAACTGGATGAATACTCAAAAGTGTATTATCCTTCAACAAAAATCATCTTTTAGTTCCTCAGGCAAACTTTAGGCCTAAATCTTTTTCAGAAGAATTCCTAGGCTATTTTCCCTATAAGATGAACTCGTCCTTTAAATGCTTTGGCTATATCAATCTTCAGGTTTAGGAGATCATAAGAACTACATTTTCTGGGTACTGAAATTCCCCAGAGGATACTCCAAACCAAGTTTAGAACTGCATCTGGTCTGAAAGGTACTGATGCAATTCACCAGTGCCACTAGCTTGTACTCCATTTCGTCATTCATCATGAATAAAAAATGCATTAATAGGGACACTTTCGGATGAAAAAAAAAAGCTTTCTTCTTGTATAACTGCACGCAAAATTCAATGACAGGTGACCAGCAATTAAGATAAATAAATTAGAGCTTACTTGAAGAGTGTTCAATCTGACGCAGAGTTTTGATGTTGTCAATTCATTCAATTTATTGGTAACTTCATCCTCGAGCACAGTAGACTCAACTAGCTTCTTCTTTACTATCGGAAATGTCGTCTCCTTGTAATAAGTCAGAGGTGGTATAGATGGATAGAGATTTTGCTTTCCAACTGCATATTAGAGAAGAACTTCATACATATCAGTGACTAAGGAATTTCAAATTCAGCTGAAATATATTGTTGAAATTCTAGGCAAAAGGTAGGAACATTACATCCACCACAGGTCAAGTTTTAGCCAATAAAAAACTACTCAGACAAGATCTGAAAAAACTTACATGCAAGATGTATCTGACTCTTTTGAGTACATAAAAGCAATATAGATTAGATCACTTTAGTAGCCAAAAACTTACACCCACAATCTCAAATGCATTAGGACACTTAAATGCTAGGCGATTCAACCAAATATTCTGAAATATTGAATTTTTTTTAAAAAAAATTATCTCCAGGATTGTATGTCGACAGAAATCTAGACAACCACGGGACAAATGAATAAAGATCCTACAAATGAACATGCTGTGTACTGTGTAGGATGATCGTCCTTGTAGCATGTTTTTGTTGAGAAGTCTGTGATTTGTTGATTGCGTTGTGCCTGGGGAACGCTCCTTGTATTTTGTATTTTCTTGGGTATTAATAAAATCTTACCTACCCAAAAAAGATCCTACAAACAGCATCTTCCAGATCAAGTTTATTTTGCAAAAGCACGAGAATTGTCGATTGGTGTTATTACAACAGATGGTATCCAAGCTGGTAAAGATTTCGAAAAGAAAGAAGTCCAAATTATGGTACAGATATAAAGGGGCAGAACAGATTATAATGCCTCTCTTTAACAAATACAGAGAGGCATTAAAGAAAGAAGCCACAACAGTTTCACATCCAGAATTAAGTCTAACTCTATGGGGACACAAACACTGGATCATTTCGTGCAACATGCAAATGGAACATATCTAACTGGTTTTAACCTGCTGAAGTGCAAAAGAGGCTCAAAAGATATGAAGACTTGTAAGCAAGCAAATAGGAAAGAATATCCAGATATATGTAAAGTACATGCAAACTGCTACATACCTAATTCACTTGTAACTTTCTGTAAATAAGCATCCAATGTATGAAATATAATGGAAAGCAAAGCCTGCAGGTGTGTAATATCCATTGGTAGTCTCAGCTGAAAAAGTTGATCCAGAGTCTGCAAATCAAAGTTATTTTGAAATAAGAGGCGCAGAAGGAAACATGAAAAGAAAGAACTGAAAGTGGACAATTCAACTGAGGCAGTCAATAATTGAATTATTCTTGTATATTGAGTAGCAAGACCAAAACAGAGGACAAGAACAAACTTATAAACCAAACTTCCCTTGATCTTAGAAACCATCACATTATGTACCATAACCTAGACAAATGGAAACCTTGATATACTTCAGTGAACATTAACTATAGAGACATCACATGAAATTTGAACTTTAGAGATTCAAGAAACATCAATAGTCAAGCTAAGTAAGGTTCCCAATGCAAACTCCTAGTGATTCTACTTCACAGTTGTGTAACAGCGACCAAATGTGTTCGTTGCTGACATTTCAGCACCAGGCACGGGACTTGTTCTCAACAGATTATAATAAAGCTATAACCAGCATTTTTGAAATTTTGGAGTGCAGGCATTGGGATCATTTTGAAACAAAATTAATATTTTTTTAATTTCAGAAAAGTTGCTTGGAGTTCACTTTTTTTTTGGTTGGGTGGGGGGGGGGGCAGGGAATCCCAACCCAGGCAGGAAACCTGCACCATATAAAAGGCTTCAAATATTCCTGGAAAATTACCATTATTTAATGCATATACCAGGGGATATGAATGTGGTATTTGGAAAACTTTTAAACCGATAAGATCTTCACTATGACTTGAAAACTTTCTTCGCCCTTATCAATAAAAAAATTCTGTCAAATTCAAAGAGAGCACATCTTGGGTGATACATATGGACAAGAATGATGCCATCTGCAGAGATCTCCTTAAACACTGAGCATGAATTGGTACGAGGCTTTTACAAATTCACATAAGCTTTACAACAAAAGCACTTCAACATTTTGTTGTCTTCCTATGAACCCTCAGCCTTTAGCCCTCTGTTTGAACATCTCTCTCTTATTGTTACATTTGCATTTGAAACAGAAAATTTTATTAGTACAAGTAAATGCACAAAGCACCAACTTCATAAGTGTCTTAATTAATGACCTTTCTATTGAAACTCCTCCAATTACTACTGAATGCTACTTATTAATGAATAAATGTGGGAAAAAAGGGAAAAAGGGGAGAAAACTTGAATTAAAGAACAACGTATCCCAATGAAGGCAAAAATAAAGGTCAATATGCCGTATCTGTACAAAATTCCCATTCTATAAGCCATCTGTCACCAAAACCACTCTACCTTGCAAGTAATAAGAAAATGTAGCAATAGACAAAAATGCATTAGCAAACAAGACAAACCTCCTCTATGATCCTAAACACTTCAACTGCTGAAGGTGCTTGTTTTTGCTGATGTGACAAAGGTTCCCAATTCTGCAAATGGTAACAATATGAATACACTCAACAATAGGATCACAACTCCACTTGCAGAAGTAAACTGTAACTCGAAACACTACAGCCATCCTGTATACTTGTAAAATGCTTAATTCATGTAGACCAACCTTCTTGCAGCTTAACACTGACTGAACATGAAACATAATGTCTAAGTCTGATAACGCACGGAGTATTACAAGAGAGTTGCAGCTATGAAATTGTTTAAAGAACAAGGAAACATTTAGGCCCATCATATCATTTAATTGAAATATAAGGGAATAGTGGCCAAGTATGGCCACTACTTCCTTTTGGTGTATAAGTATTTATTAGAGAAAGAATAATAGGTAGTTCTGATTTTCAATCAAGACAATTGACATAAATTTGCATCAGAAAAAGAAATTAAGGCATTCAATGAAGGTTAGAGCAACTATTTCAGCTATAATTAAATGTAATCTCAGAATTAACCACCCCAAGAAACAGATCCAAGAAGAGGACTAATACAATTTTTACAAGTGTAAACGAAAAGACATAAGGAGCAGGCAAAAGGGGTTTGCCCATTTACTTAAGGAAATTTATCTTTTTAACCCTTTGGACTATGGAGTATAAGTTTGTATTTTGCTCTTAGGAATGTAACATAGTATCGGACAAACCTCAAGATCAAAAGCACGTGCAGTCCATTCCATGACACGTTTATTCTGGGCAATAATCCAATCAAGGATTAGTGGCCTCGAAATTTCTCCAATCTGCACATTAGGAAGGACCCATCAGTACATAAGTAAAGCCTAACATCAAAAAACTTCACTTTGCACACCAAAATAAAGGAAGCTAAAAATACAGAACCATTAATTACTTGTATTAGTTCTATGAAACACATTCTTTACAGCACAACACTAAGACAAGTTCTCATGCATCGTTGACAAGGTGTCAAAGTTTTAGTAATATCAATATCCATTATGCATAATGCAAGCACTTTAACTCTGCACATAAAACACACACTAAAAAGTTGTAATCTAAAAAGATTCTGATGTAAACAGTCACACAAAGGACGCCACATTCCTATCTAGCAATTTCAGAAAATCGGATATGTAACAATATTGCAGAATATTCCACCAAAAATAAATATAGATGTTTCCTAAAGCCTAGCTAATTGACATTAACACTTGAAGAAGCTGACTACAGCGTGTCAACTAAATTATATAAATAGACCTGATAATGGATAAATTCTTCACTGAACTGCAAAGTCAAGCCATTTTCTTGACATGCAGTGCAGTAAAGCTCAGTAAGGCAATTCTCCAATTCGTTGGCTGCAGGAAGTACTGCTCTAACATCTTCAGAAAGGCATGATACACTCTGGAGAAATGGCCTCTGAAAGTCATAAACATGAATTAGAGAACATCAACCAGCCACAAGAGGGATAAACAAAAATGGATTAGCTCTAAACAACTGCCAACCAGTTTTTCGCCATAAAAACGGTGCAATCTTATGGATGCAGCTATGCCAGCTTGAGGATACCAATGACATAGGACAGGATAATACATACTGAGCTCCCTCTCAGCAATAATTTTAAGCTCACTTGCAAGGAGGGCCAAGGGATGTGTCCTATCTACTTCAGATCCGAAATATATATTATCCATCACCTGAAATACCAAGACATCAACTTTTAAGCATTACTATGTTGCCACACTATTTTGTCAATAATAGTAACAGGCATCCACTAAAGAAGTAAATATCTGAGACCATTTTACGTGATTTACCCTCATGCATGCAGCTTCCAACGACCGATCAACATATCCCTTCACTTTCCTCGATGTACTCTCCCCCAAATCATCAGATTCTATAAACTGCAAGCATGAAAGATTGTCTAATCAGATCTTATATTGATTAGTGGTTCATCATGGAAATTGCACCTTTATTTGTCTTCTAATATCATCAAATAATTTAATATAGAAGTAACCCATTAATTAAGAATGAAAAAGAAAATGTTAAGTAACATGCAGCTAAAATATGTGATAGCATCAATAAAAAAAATTCTCCAAAAGATAATATTTCCATAATTCTAAGGATCCCTACATTTTTTTGAGCAGATCCCTACAAATTGAATAAGGGGTAGAAAAGAAAAGGGATTAGGAACAAATACAGTAAGCATCTAGACTTCTTATTTGGGACAGACCACAAAGTAAAACAGGCATGCCATTGTGTGCGCATGCGCTCACACAGAGAAGCAACCTGAAATGGTAGAAGTCACAAACCAACAATCCAACTAGCAGGGAAACCTCTCTCTGTAACATTTCCAAAGGAGCCAAAAATCGAATTCCTGAAACTGCCAAATCCTTCCCTCACACAATTATTAACATATGAAAGCAATCGAAGTAGAACTCACTATAGACCTGAACTAAACAATTTGGAATTAAATGAATTACCTTAAAATGCTTGCTGGCATCAACTCTGCAAATTTTGACTGCCATGTTCATCACCCCTTTAAAGAGAGAAGATTTCTGAGGTACAAAAAATGGTCTCTTCAGCTGAAAAGTCTTTCATAAATGAGAGACCCCAATAAAGCAGAACTTGAAAATTCAAAATTGACAAAATTTTACATCTGAGCATCTCAAGATCACCTGAGAGAAATGCAGATGATAATCTTGCAGTTTAATTTCACACCAAGAGCCAATTGAGAAAAATATAGACTGCACCAAGTTGAATTTATATTCATTGCTGCCAGATGTAGCTGAACATGATAAACTACAGATATATTCATCTTCCCTCGGTTCACTAGCTTCAGAGAATAGCGATTTCTGCATTACTCTAATAGCATACTCTAATAGCATAGTCTCCTCTGTCCCAACAAACTTCCATTAGAAAGAAACCATTTCAGAACTCCATGAATTTAAATGAGAGAAAGAAGCAAGCAGAAATTTGCATTCTGGAGACCATAAATTTATATTTATAGGAATTAAGTGGACTGCACAGAAATAACAGATCAAGGCAGAATATACAAGCAGATATCCTTGCTAAGAACAAAAGGTGACATTATTCTCCTATTATTGCCAAGTATTTTATTACATAGTAAAGAGAGGAGATCATAATACAGAGGCTTGTTACCTAAACTGACTTATACAATAAGAAGACACAAGCAAGACCTGTATTGTATCAGTACTGTATGTAATCAAATGTGGGAAAGAAGCAAGCAGCAATTGGCATTCTGGAGAATTATAGAAATTAAGTGCACTGCACATAAATTCATATTTATAGGAATTAAGTGCACCACGCAGAAATATCAGATCAAGGCAGTATATGCAAGCAAATATCCATGCCAAGAGCAAACAAATGACATTATTCTCCTATGATTGTCAAGTATTTTATATCATAGTAAAGATGAGAGATGAAAACATGGAGGGCTTGTTAGCTAAACTTACTTATACAAGTAGAAGACACAAGCAAGACCTATATTTTCCAAGAGTTGCGGACCCCACCACATCAGAAAACCCAATATATGTCCATACTCAAATAAACATCAAAGAAATTAACGGGGTTTGGAAATTAATAGCTTTACCAAAATGCATACCTGTTTAAAAAGCACCCACACGTACAAAGCACTATGCAATTTCTGTGTGATACCCAACAAAGGCCAAGTCAGCTTCACGATCTTAAGGAGTTCATCAGCTTCCTGTACAAACCAAAGTAAGAAGAGTGTACGTCATGTATATATAAGATAGTACAACCTAAAAAACAAACACAGTCTCACCTCTATAAGCTGGCCATCTTCCAGAATGTCAAATAAGCCAAACAGTAGCTTCATGTAAAGCCTAATATTCATGTGATATGCAGAAGTCCAATAGTATGTTTCTCCTTGAATACCAAATCGTCCGGGCTTAGATGATAATACGCAGAGATATTGTTTCAGAGCTAATAAGATCTCACTCCGCTCCGAAGGAGACATATTATTGTCCCATTCCTACAGCAATACATAATGGCTGCTTCCAATAAAGAACAGATTTTAGAATCATAAAAGCAAATCTGCCAAGGGGGAACAATACCTCAGAATTCCTAATTTTTGCAACCAATTGTCCAATTTTCTGCTTGTCAGCCACATCGTTTGCAAAGCAAAAATATCCCTCAAGAATATCAGCCTATAAGAATGGCATTTCAATCAAGATCACTAACAGGAAACATGTGTCAACAAGTTATTGACAAGTTCACTTAGCTACAGGGTTTATCAGTGACAAGTTCACTTAGCTACAATGACCCCACTGTAAGAAAACTACACAATCTCCTCAGATGTGAATATTTGTTTTACATACTGGCCAACAAAACTATTCAATCCCTGTATCCATCTAGAAATCATAATAGAGTACATCACCAGGGATTTTATTCACCAGAAAAACAACCCCAAAAAATAAGTGTCACTCATAAGAACTAATCCATCTGAGCATGCAAAGCTTTCCTTGCTAACATCAATTTCTAGTCAAAGGCTATAAATATGGATTAAAGGACATCTACCCAAGGCTCATGGTTCTTGAAATTCAATGCACATTACCCCATAACCAACAGCATGACCAAAAGTAGAGATAAAGACCAATCAAAAATTCAAATTAGAAAATCAAACAAATTTATCAAGAACTTCTTTCAAAAAGAAACCAAACTTTTATACGATATGAGGATTGAAAAGACAGAAGGAATATTAAGCTACCAAAAATGCAAAAGAATGATAAGTCCACCGTGATGAGTCCCTACGGTGGAGTATAGGACGCAATAAGCTCAAAGTAACACGAAAGACATAACTTTGTTCAAGCAGCAAGAACTGATAAGTTAGCAAAATGGAGTAAAAATCATTACTTGTCTGTTCTTCCAATGAGTATACGATTTTACACTTGGGAAGTCAGATCTGAATGTGCCATTCAAAAAACCCAATGCAATTTCTGGAACACTAAATTGTCCCCATGCTTTCACTGAGGCAAACTGCACCAGACGTCGCCTAGCAAAGGTATCCATTACTTCAGAAATCTGACCCAAAAAAATTGGAAAAAAAACCAAGATTTAGCTACTCGTATATCAAGGTCATAGAGGCTGAATTGTGAAACTCTAATACACAGAGATTAAAGACATTTCATGGCAAAAAGAGCCATCAGTAGTTAAATAGCAACCAAAATATAAAATGGCACAATAAACTTACTTGCATTTGCATGCGAATGGTATCCAGGAATTCTACATGCCTTTCAGGAGATTGAGACTGCAGATATTTACCCTTTTTGGTCTTCAACCCAGACAGAAATTTGGGATTCTTGTCTTTCTTTCTACTCTGAATTGAAATGTCAATCCTAATTTTACAAGAAAAGATATGCAAAGTGCATAAGAATCGAAAAAAATGAATCTTACATAAAATTAACCAGTTCAAAAAGCAGCACAGGAACAAAAAAAAAATGCAGTTCACATGTGAACCAAAAGCACCCAAAAACTTAGCATACACTCATACACGCATGCACAAACACATGCACACGAAGATAAAGAGAGAGGAGATTACCCAGAAAACATCATACATGCAAGGCATGCTTCATAAGCAGATTCCCGCAAGTCATCGTCCAGTAATCCTTCACAAACCCTAAACTTATTATCAGTTTACTCACAAGCCAAAAGTCTAGATATCTAAAGAGCAGTAATACACACCAAGAAGTGATAAGAACTTAAAATGAAATACACCACTGTTATTTTCAACCTCCAAAATAAGAAGAAATTTGGGACATTTCTCTGCATCTTCTTTCTTTACATATTTAGGTTATGATAAGTTTATTTTGAAACAGAAACATATACCTGTCCGCAAGCTTGGTAAGCCAAGGTCTGGAACGTCCACCATAAGCACAGGTTCCGAAACAGTATTTGCTACATTTGCATGGTTCACCCCAGATTCAACACCAGATACAGAAACTCTATGACAAGCTGAACGATCTCGCAGGCTGGAAGTGGATGATCTACCATTGTCAAAGTAATTGGCTAAAACTGGAGGTGGTGGCCGCCGAGGAGGAGATCCAGATGATTGTGGATCTGTAAGAAGAAAATAGAAATCCCTTGAATGCAAGTCCATCTGCAAGAAGAAGCAGTTGAATGAATATTTCAGAAATATAATTTCTCTGATTACTAGATAAATAACAGGGTGGATGCAGAACTGATTCCAGTACAGGACAGTACTTCAATTTTAAACACCTCAAAAAAAAAGAGAATGCTCAGAACCAAATGCCCATGGCAGAACATCTTAGGCTCTCCATCCTTCAACCGCAGGAAACACACACTGAATCTATGTTATTAGTAAACACAAAACATGAAAATGCAAACAATGAAAGTGGTTATTTACCAGACACCAGATTTACAGTTCCAAGCAAAGTGCATTTCATAGTTCACGGAATCTGTTCACACTAAATAAGCCAAAATATCCACTTGCTAGCCTTCCTCAATAGAAGCTGTAAACACCAGTCTTCTCAAATATACAAACAGAAATTGACCTTCATACCTGTTACACTAACATGACCTAGTTTTTGCAGCTAATAGACCCTATCTTTTTTGGGCCATACACTTAAAACTAAGTCGTAAAGAAAAAAATATGATTAGCCGTAAAGAAAAATATATCATTTGGAGTACGTTAGCAGGCGTGCAACTAACTAACCAAGATCCTTCCAAACAGCAAAATTGAAATCCAAGAAATCGAACCAAATAAACATAGTTTACTCGTAAACTATCCAATTCAGCAAGTACATCAATTTAAGAAAAACCAAAATAAAAAAGGAACTTTGGCTTACCATTATTGGCAGCTCAGATTCTTCATAGTATTTCTTAGTTGCTAATGCAACATCCAGCACTCCACCTACTCAAAAAGATCCATACACACTAGAAAAATTAAAAAAAAAAAACTGCTACTAATAAACATAAACGCTAAAGAGAATAGCAGAAATGAGAGGTTGTTACCGGATTTAATGGACTGGAGAACGTAGTCGGCGCTGATAAAATCAAGATTAACGTCAGAAATCGAAGCAGAAGAGCCTGACGGAGTTCGTATTTCTCTAACTAATCCTGAAGATAATATGAATTCCAGAAGCTTCCGACGATCTAAACGGTAGCGTTCCAGCAGAGAATAAGCTTCCATCACCGGCCGGAGTAAGAAAAAGAGAGGCGGCGACAGAAAGCTGGCAACTTGGAGACTTAATTCTGAAAGCAAGTGGAAAGAATAGTAGTAAGAAAACGAGTGAGAGGTGTTTGCGGAAATGCCGAGCTGCCAACCCAACTTTGAGGTTTGAACAACGAAATGGTGCTAATGGACTTGGTATTGGGTAGTGGTGTCCGCCCGGCAAGCACCCGACTGGCGATATGATTCCGCATCATGACTTTATCGAGGAACGCCAAAATCAAAAGCTCAAAAAGCTAAAGTCAAATTTCTTTCTCTCCCTCTTTTACTCGTTCTTAATTTTTTTTTTTAGCCTCTTTCTTTTTTGGCCCCAGCGTCTGAAGACGTGTTTCTGGATTTGGACTATGTGCACATTGTCAATAGCTAAATATTACAATGACTTTTATTTTGTTTTGTAACAAAATCATCCTCTGATTCGTCAAATTCTGAGTAGGCTAATGTAACAAACTTTTGGCAAGAATGCAGACTTTTGCCAGTACATGGGATTCAATCGTGATTTCATGTTTAATGTTTTATATTATATTATATTATTAGTAGAAAGCGTGAAAGAGTGTGAGAGAAATGCATAACGTTGCCCTTGAAAAGGGCTTAAAGTAATGAAACATGCCACTTTCTTTACAAAGTGCCTAATTTATGACAAATCAACTTTGTTTGATGATAGCACTTGGTCCAAGAATGCGAATAGAAAGAAGTATAAGAGATTCACCGTGCGTGCCAAGATTAGATGACTCGTTAAGGAAAGGAAATGAATGAATTGAGTGGTTCGAAATAAAGTAGCGTAAGAGATTTTAAATTCAAATTCTCTCACTTATACTTTAAAAAAAAAAAGAGCTTATTAATATTCATAGGTTAAAATTCGATAAGATTAGAAAGTAATTACCAACAAAATTCAATAATGATGAGATCAGATTACAACTCAATAACATCATAAACTAACCACAAATTGTGAAACAGACACTAACATATAAGTTAGACCAAATGCATATATATGTTTTGGGCAATCATTTGTGCTAATATAAAGAGAAGTTAAAATAAAAAGAAAGTACGGACAAATAAAAAAATGAAGGAAAGCTAAAACCTTTTTTTTTTTTGTTTACAAAAGAAAAAAAAAAAATTTGGTACATCTATGGTTTTGAAGAAAAAAATGAAAATCCGAAAAAGTGGTTTCTACGGTGAGGGAGCCTACGCTGTGAAGAAAGAGAGACAACATTCGAACGACGTCGTCTGAAGTGGTGCTCTATATCATTTCCCTCCAAATTGAAATTGGTGGGGAACCGAGAAGGGTTTTAGACAACCTTACCCGAGGGTTTTTGGCTAGTTTCTCAGATCAAGAATATTACTGGAGAGAAGCTCTGTGAAGCAAATCTTTGCTCAGATTCAAGGAACAGAAAAATGGCATCCTCTTCTTCTTCTTTAACTTCTAGTTCGGGCCCAGATATTCCATGGGTGGAGAAGTACAGGCCCACTAAAGTAGCTGACATCGTCGGAAACGAAGACGCGGTAGTCAGGCTCCAAGTCATCGCCCGCGATGGCAACATGCCCAACCTCATCTTGGCCGTAAGCGATAATCCCTCCCTTCGGCCCCCTACTAATTTTTTGTGTTCTGTTTAGGAATTTATCTCTTTTTTCCCTCAATACCTGCTAAGAATGCTAAAAGTCGCTGCATTTACGTTTTTATTACTTCTTTTGTTTCATATTTCATATGGGTTTTTTTTTTTGGAACTCAAATTGGTGAAAATTACTGAGCTAGTTCGTGGGTTGTAGCCCACCAAAGATCATTTTTTTGTTAGTTCTTTTGAAGGGGAGGGTCAGGGGTGCGAGGGGAGAGTGAAATTGAGACCCTTAACAATTGGGTTCCAGTTGATTCGACGCAGAGTTTAGTAGAGAGTGCTACAAGGAAAATCAAGGCTATGGAAAGGAGGGAAAATATGAATAAAGTGGGGATTTGTAGAATTTATCTTCCAAAGCTTTTGGCTTTGAACACAATGCTTGGTAATGCCTCTTGCTACATTATATCTTTCAGCATAATTCGTTTATGACCAGACTTCTAGGAATGAGTAAGAAAGTTTTATAAACGCATGAATATCCGTCAGGCTGTTCTTTTTACCTGTTATTTTGGAGGCGTGAAATCAATTTGAGAGTCTGCATATTGCAAACCTGGTTTAAAGCTGTAAATTTCTCTTGTCACAATGGGACAAATCGTATTGCTTCACATTACTGAACGGTGTGTGCCTTAGAATTGTATTCTCACTGCATAAACTGACTTGTTTAAGGTGTTAAAAGATGAATACTGTTTAACTGTTCAACTTAGTACATAGTTGTGGTGCAGAGTTTTAAGGAAAATCAAGCTCTTCAATAGATGGAATATAGGAGAATTTCCTTTTTGTTTAAATTGCTTGAAAAGGAATAAACGGTGATCAAAGCCTGTAAATACTTGCTAATGACTTCTACATGCCTGCTGTAAATGTCCATTGCACTGCTTAAGGGGTATGGATGCACTCACTTGAATCTGAAAATATCATCAGCAAATACGAAGAGCAGGCATTAGTTGCTTCATCGTCTATTTTGTCGAGTTTTATAACACTACAATTAATTGGGAGATTATGTAATAGTAAATTCCTTAGTTCCACAAAAATTTCCTAGCAATTTAGGATTTCTTGAAAAGATAACCCTTTTTTGACCTAAACATGTTTGGAGAATATTAATCACTTGAACATCTTGGGATACATATAAACTGCATTTTTCTTTATCTTTGCTTTTGGTCATTATTTCAAAATACAAAGGAGACTTGGTACTGAGCCTTCTGGAATGCATTTTGTTTAGGGTCCACCTGGAACGGGTAAGACCACTAGTGTTTTAGCTCTTGCACATGAACTTTTAGGACCAAACTACAAGGAGGCGGTTTTAGAGTTAAATGCATCAGATGACAGGTATGTCAAACACTTATAAAATGATTTTTGATCACTTCTTGTATTATGTTAACCCTTCCTCTTCTTCAGGGGTATTGATGTTGTTAGAAACAAAATCAAAATGTTTGCACAGAAAAAAGTCACTCTATCTGCGGGCCGTCATAAGATAATAATATTGGATGAAGCAGACAGGTTAGTTTTTCCTTTTTTTTTGGTGTTCTTGGCCTATTGATATTCCCCTCGTTTAACAATTTTATTCCTCTTCTATCTTTACAAGTTCATTCAATAGTCTATAGGTTTAGCAGTCATACTATCGTCTGTGTTCAATTGGTTGAGAGATTGCATTGCTTTATTGAAAAATTAGCATGACATCTGGAGCTCAGCAAGCTTTGAGAAGGATAATGGAAATATATTCAAACTCCACACGCTTTGCTCTTGCTTGCAACACATCATCAAAAGTTATTGAACCAATTCAGAGTAGGTGTGCCATTGTCCGCTTTTCTCGATTAACTGATCAAGAGATTCTCAGTCGTCTCATGGTAGTGGTTGCAGCAGAAAAGGTACATTCAGTATGAATGCCTGGTACAGATTAGAACACATTTCCTGTTGTGTAATTTAATGCATTGTTTGTACTTTGTCATATTGTGCATCTTATGTTGCCGTGATAAGTTCCACTGTAAATTATGCTCTTTACTTTGTAAAGTCAAACAGGAACATGATGTCTGTCCATGTTCAGCTTAAAAATCACTTCCTAGCTTCATGTCACTTCATTACCAATTTCTAATTAAGGAAATGGCCATTCTTTGCTCTTCTACTTCATTAGTATATTAAAGTTACTGCAAATAACATTACGATATGGAAATATGTAACCCGGTGTAGTTTGTCGCCCATGTTTTTTCTTATCAAAAGGAAGGAAAGAGAGAGCCTCAGAGAATCACCAGTATCTGAGACATCGCTTTATAAGTATCTGCAATACATTATTGATGTTTTGACACTCATAGCAGGTACCTTATGTTCCAGAAGGGCTTGATGCGATTATATTCACTGCTGATGGTGATATGAGACAGGCCTTGAATAACTTGCAAGCAACAAATAGTGGATTTGGGTTTGTCAACCAAGAAAATGTTTTCAAGGTTACGAGTCTTACACCTTAATTCCTGCTTAGTTTTTATCATCACTATTTGGCCAATAGTATTTTTCTTCTTTGCTTCATTACTTCTTTTGGATGCATATCTAGGTTTGTGACCAGCCCCATCCCTTGCATGTGAAGAGTATGATACGCAATCTTCTGGAGGGAAAATTTGATGATTCATGTGCTGGTCTAAAGCAGCTTTACGACCTGGGTTATTCTCCTACTGATATAATTACAACCCTTTTTCGAGTCATAAAGAACTATGACATGGCAGAATACCTAAAGTTGGAATTCATGAAGGTATGCATTTTATAATCCATATTGTTGATCTCCGCCCGCCCTATCTGCAGCTTCATTCTCATTCTGTCCTCCTTGTTCACAGGAAACTGGATTTGCACATATGAGGATCTGTGATGGAGTTGGTTCATATCTTCAGCTCTGCGGTCTGCTTGCTAAGCTTGCTCTAGTTCGAGATACAGCTAACGCAGCTTAGAGTTATATGTACATGATAGTTTCCCTTGGAAGACCTGGAGCCACTACTGTCTGCTTGAGCAGTTTTCAGCTGTAAACTTCCTGGCCATGAATCATGCTTTCACCTGCACTTGGCACCTTTTGTCTTCTGATCATGAATGAAGATGTGTGATGATGATAATTATTGCGGAACCTCTTTGGTTCCACCTTCCAATCGAGCAAATTAATGAGAAGACAGACGAACTGTGCACGAAAATCCGATAAATGAAAAAGATCAGCGCGGCTGTTCTTAACATGTAAACGAAGAGGACAAAACGTAAAAGGCTATTTACCTTAAAGGGCTCTTCTCTGTGTGCTAAACGGCATATGCCTGGGGGGTAAACCCGGTATTAGCTGACGATAAAAGTTTAATTTTTTATAATTTTATAAGTAAAAATTTACGTAATTCAAGGATAGATGATGATAATAACAGTAATACGTTTGAATTTTATAATAGGTTTATTCCCTCTATTTTCTGTGCTTATCACGTATCTTTAGGACACAAAATAGAAAATGCGTTATATTAATTTGTGTTTTCCTTTATATAAAAACAAAATAGAGATAAAAAAAAAAAAAAAAAACTGCCATAAATTTTATTATGCTTGATTTTCTTTAGATTTTCCTTTCTGTTCCCTTTTTGAAGTCGCAGCCTGACCTAAGATCCTGACAAACTTATATAGAATGCATAGGAATCGTCTGCTGTCGCAGGGCTGAACTTTGGACACTGGGCTCAGCCATACCCGCTAACTGGACATCCGTCTACTGCCTGCCAATAGAGATCCAACAACACTGGGCTAGAGGTTTACCAGGCGGGCTCCTCAAAAGGCCCAGATTTGAGATCCATAAATCTCTCCAGCCAAGGCCCATTTTGAGAGGGGGGAAGGCTCTACTAATTCTTTCTTGGACGTGGGTGTAGGGTTCAGGCCGTCCCAACTCCCAAGCCCCCAGTCCCCACGTTTAACAAAGTGCAACAGGGAGTTCAGCTGCAGGTTCATCACCATGGTTCTCAAGTACGCTTTCTCAGTCTCTATATTCTCTGTGTTTTTTATCCATGTTAACTTCAAGAGCATTAGATTGTTTATTGCAGTACGATATTTCTTAGCATTTACTCTATTTCAATTTTTTTGACTTTTTTTTAGCTGATACATAATCTATACGAACACTAAATCTGATTTCGGATATAAGATTTTTTTTTTTTTTTTTAAATGGGGTTGTGATTTTCGTCATTGTATTGGGATGGAGGCCTTTTTAAAGGAAAAAGCTCTGACATGAGATTATTGGTTTCGTCTTATTAAAGTTTATTAAGCTTGAAAGTGTCCATGGCTCCTTTCGAGCTTGAGTTGAATTTTTTGTGTTTTAAGTGCCTCAAGAGGGCCAAGTAGGCAGCCATGCTGTAGGGTTGGGTGGGTTTCTTTTTGCATTTTTTCCTTTCCTGATGGAAGAAGAATAACGATGTACAAGAATGGCGGGCTTCGAAATTACTGAGAAGTCTGGGAACTTTTGGGAAGTCTTGCTAATGAAAGTTCTGATTTTGTGACAAAAGTAACATGCAAAGTAGCCCTTTATGCTTGGAATCTTGTTTAATCCCTAGTTTTCCTGGTTTATGATCTAATACTTGATGAGAGTCTTGAGAGTTCCATTACCATAACCTCAGCCATTAGTTGGATTTGGCGCAACCAATTACATTGGACTAGGCATTGTGAGTCTCCAGTTTGCATGGGCCAAGGAGGTTTGCCGTTATTGTGGAGTTTGAACCTCATCCCAAGCCAATAGTAGTAGTCCCTCTGAAGATGTACTTTTAAGAGAGGAGATAAAAGGGAGGGGAGAAAATGTTTATATTCAACTGATCCACAATTTTTTGTGTTATTGCATATGGAACCAAAGGGCCGGCTTCTTGGTGCTCCAGTCTTAACCTCTATTTCCTTGTCCGATATAGCCCTTAGATAGTCCTGTGCACATTGGCCCTTCTTTTATGCAATTTTACCTCTAAATTTTACTCAACAGCGGCTCTTTGGGTTCCCAGGATATTTATGTACTTTTTGCTCTATTAAAACTTATCTGAGTACTTAAACTGCTTAGTCGTGTTTTATCAGAACTGAACTATGCCGCTTTAGCGGTGCAAAGATCTACCCTGGGAAGGGCATCAGGTTTGTTCGTTCAGATTCTCAGGTAATTTCACAACATTTACCAGAATCACTTAAAATGGCATCGTCTATTTACTATTGCCGAATTTGTTCAATTTCTCATTACTCTTATGTTTTTAAAGGGATGGATTAATTTAGACTTTCTTCTATCTCCTACTGTGTATTAGACTGAGGAATTTCTTTTCTTATCTTTTTTAACATTTCTTTTAATTGAAGGTCTTCCTTTTTGCCAACTCAAAATGCAAGAGGTATTTTCACAACCGCTTGAAGCCGTCAAAGCTTACATGGACTGCAATGTACCGGAAACAACACAAGAAGGTAGTTCATGATTCTGGTTGATCCCTTTGCTTTTTATTTTTTTGTTTGTATCATGAAGATTGCTTCTCATATGTGTGCGCGTGCGTGTGAGAGAGAGAGAGAAGACTTTGCTTCTCCTGAGATAACATTGCCAGGTTTTCTTTATGTGTCTGAATTATTTGATTCCTTGGTGGACATCTTGTAGGACACTACTACTGAAATCTTGAAGAAAAGGCGCCAAACTACAAAGAAACCTTATTCAAGGTCCATAGTTGGTGCCACATTGGAAGTTATCCAAAAGAAGAGAACTGAGAAGCCAGAAGTCCGAGATGCAGCACGTGAAGCTGCTCTGCGGTACGTGCAATATGTTTTGTAGATAACTTTGTGCTTGCAGAAGTAGAAGTGAATATAGGATATTCTGTGGGATAAATCATGCATTTGACACGTTATGACTGTGGAATCTGTGATCAGTGAAATCAAGGAGAGAATCAAGAAAACCAAGGATGAAAAGAAGGCCAAGAAAGCAGAAGTTGCCAAAGCCCAGAAGTCTACAAAGGGTGGCTTGTCTAAGGGCGCTGCACCCAAGGGTCCTAAGCTTGGAGGAGGGGGTGGGAAAAGATGATCTTCTCTCTAGCACATTTGGGTTGGATGTTCGAACAAATTACACTCCGGCAGCTGTACCATTGGTTAATTGACCACATGCATTGGACTTCATGTTTTGAGTGTTTGCACTTGGAAAATTTGAAGTGGATCTTTTTCGAGGAAACCAGTATATCTGCTTCTCTACATTTCTGTTGATTTATGATGAAATATTCACATGTTAGAAATCTGGAAAAATAACATGGCATGTCTGTTAATTTGGTAGGTAGAGTTAATTTGATAACTTGCCCTTGAGTGGGTATAATTGGATTACTTAATGATAAAGCAGCATTCCCGTTGTTATGGATATAGCTCCTGCAATTGCTGCGGCGCTGCTGCCCTTTGATCCACTCCCATGTTATGTTTTTCTGCTCTTGTTCTTGATAGGATGAAATGGACAGTTAGAGCAAGTCGGGTTATTTATGGTTGTAGCATGGGCAACAAGCTGGCTGCGTTGTGCGATTGTGACATTAGCCAGTTTTAGGAACCTTAATAAATAAAGTCTGCTTCTTGATTGTTGGGTTGGGCTTTTGAGTCCCCAGCACGCGTGGATGTTAAGCCCTCAAGGGATCTATCGATAGGTAACCAACGTGAGATACGGTGATCCATATAAACGCGAGAACTGTCTACGGCTTCCTTGTAGGAAACGGAGCAAATTCGTTTGAACTAGCTGTTTTTGGAGGTATTTTTGAAAAATTTTACTGTAGCAGAGTTTTTAGATTATATTTTAGGATATTTAAGAGTAGAAGAGTTTCTAGAATATATTTTGAAATATTTTTATAAACTAATTTTTAGATTATTTTTTAAAAATTTTTATTATATTTGAAAAATTAATTTTTGAAAAAAACTCCCATCCAAACAGACGCGTGGCAACCACCAGCCCACCGTCAAAGCCTTTAAGGCTTGGTGGGTCCCACCAATTGCCACATTGTATTGTGGATTTGCTTCAAAAAATCCAGACAGGTGTATAATGCACCCGTTTAGTCCGGTAATGATTCAGTACCCTTCGAGTTTTCTCTAGACCTCCTTAGGTCCACTTCCTTCCCTAATGTAGGATAGATTAAAATATACTACAATTGTTGTCTCCGAAAAAAAAAAAAAAAAAAACATAGGTACGCGGGCAGCCAATATGAGAGTGGAATATAAAGGTGACAATTGGAGGAAGGAATTTATTACTTAGAACTCTTAGTTATGATACTTGAACTTTTATATTTATATGGGGAAGAAAAATGATTGAGAATCGAAAGGTTTTAAAAAAAACTATTAATTGAGCCAAGAAACCTTTCCTTGAGATACTTTGATGGTTCTAGAGTATGCATTAGCAAACAAACTGCTTATAATTAATCGATTTATTCAACGGGTGTTCATAAAGCACTTATTAAAATATATTTTAAGTATTATATTTTTAAAAATATAAAACTAAATAAAAATACATAAATATAATAGAGAGTAATAATTATTAATTTATGTATATATATATATATATGATAGATTAGAAAAATAATATATGTGTTACCGAGTACTTTTTAAAGGCATCCGTTAGAAAATTAATAATTAATTTAATTGGCATGGAGATCTTTGTTTGAGTCGTTGTGGAACTGGTACTCGTCTAATCCGACGACTTTGTTGTTGTATGATTTTATTATTATTATTATTATTATCAACTTTTTTGTCTTTTTCCAATTCTCAATATGTAGTAGTAAGTAGTAATCGGTAGGATAGCTGCCGACTTACTATGACTTTCGTTCCACACCAGAAACCGCGTGGACCACTTTCGTCTGGCCAAACATATCAAAATCAACGGGGAATGACAACAAAATCCCAGCTCTTGTTTGCGGGCTTCTCTCATCTATGACAAGGATTCCTCAACTGATGTTTGATTATGGAATTTCTCAGATGTGCTCTCTTTGCAGGATGGTCAACGAATTAAGTGCTATTTGACAGAGCTATCTTAATCTTAGAAGTTTAAAGCAGGAGTCCATGCTTCTGCTTCTGATCAATCTGATAACAATATGCAACAATCATTCGGTCGTATGTAGGTTGGACTTAGCTGTCTTGGCTTACAGGGTACCAACCAACCCAGCAAATTCGCAGGCCTGTAAATCTTAGCTTACCTTACAGCACAAGCAAGCACATTTTGTACAATCTGAAACCGAGTATAGATTTCCAGCTGCTTTACTGCATATATTGTATGGATGCTTTTTCAAACATGAGATGATTCGGTAAAATGTTTTGAGAAATTCATATGACAGAAAACCACTCTCAAGAGAATTGTTTCTAGCTTCAGAAAAAGATCAGCAGATCACATAGCAAAGTGCACATTTGGATTCAAAAAAGTGCCAACTTACTAAAATGACTTTCGAGGAAAGAAGCGACTTGAGCTGCAAAAGTGTTCCCGTGTATAAAAATTGCAGACAAACGTGTTCCCGTGTCTTTAACGGGTGGAAGGGACAATTTGTTCTACTAGAAAAAAAAAAAAAGGAGATTGGAAGGTCGTCATCCGGCTTCCTTAGCCAATACAAAAGAAGGAATCAAGTATTCACACGAATAAAAATAAAGAAAATTGCCAAATATATAAAATGTTAAAAATAATTTGCACTGTAATAAAGAAAAATACTTCTATAAAAGCTAACGATCTATAATATAATATATTTGCAGGAAAAAACAAAGAAAAAAAAAAGGAAAACTACTAAATCTATAAAAGTAAACAATAATTTATCTTTTGGCCATTTGGCTTCCTCAGCCAGTCCAACGTAAGTTACAGCTCACCTAACATCGATTTAGACTAGCAACTACTAAATTATCCCCACATTTCAAGTTCTGGGACTCCCTTCCCTGTTACTGAATCCTCTTTCTTTCTTTCTTTCTGCCAATTCTTGCATTCAGGTTAATCTCCCACCATCTCAACTTCCAAGCCACTCTACCACTTCTTGCCAAGTTTCCATCACTTTTTATATACATCTCCAGCAATCCCACTTCCCGGAAAGATTAGAAAGGAGCATTCTTGAAAGGGTCTGACTTGGAACTTGAGTTGAACAGGGGAAAAAGATGATGCGGAACGGAGATCTGGAGAGTAGAGGAGCAGCAAAGGGCAGAACCCACAATAACGTTAGCAGCTATCAACCTTATTATGTGGAGACATCAGAGAGCCAGTGGACTTCATGGCTGGTTCCAATGATAGTGGTGGCTAATGTTGCTATGTTCATTGTCATCATGATTATCAACAATTGTCCCAAGAATAATTATGGGATTAGAGGGCAATGTGTGGCAAAGTTTCTTGGAAGGCTTTCTTTTCAGCCTCTAAACGAAAATCCTCTCTTTGGCCCTTCTTCTAATACGTAACGCCCTTTCCTTGGATCCTTTTTTTTTTCCTTGCTTTTCCACTTTAAGTTTAACTGTCTGTCTTTTTGGTGGTTCCTAGTGATTTTGTGCATGAGAAAGTAGTTGACTTGGTGGGCTTATGCTTTTGATTTGGGTTTTGAATTTTTTTGGTGGTTTTTTCTTTTCTGGGACTAAAGCAATCGAGTTGGATGAGCTCCTTCTTCTTCATTCCAAGAAAAATTCGAACTTTTTAGGTTTCTTTAAATGATTATGAGCAGATAGGTCTAGTTTTCTTGTCTTGGTTTTGACCCTTTGTTGTAATTTGCCTGTAGTTTATAATAATTCGAATGAAAGTATAAGGAAATAAACGAAAACTAAAATTGAAAAGAAAAAGGTATTTAATTGGAGAATCTTATGCTGACCTTCTCTAGAACTATTGATAGTTGTATTACTGATTTGGTTTGAGGATGTGCATTGTTCGGAACGGTTGGTGACATAAAATCCTGTTTTAAGTCTAGTGGCTAGAGCTCACTGAAATATGCTTCACTGATACTGGTTCATTGATTAACTACATAAGATTTAATAGCATGAGTTTTAGCCTGCCAATGTCAAGAATCTGATGTACAGCTTTGGTAAAAATATCTCTAGAATTTGCTTCCCAGATTCCCTTGGAACTATCGAGGGCTAGGAACTATGCAATGCTTGTGGCTTTTCAGGTTCCTAATGCCTTAGAGTCAGTTGACCGTAATTTTTGTTTCTACGTTTGCTAAGGTTCTGGTAACATGTTCTTCTCCACTTTGTCGCTTTTGGGGTTATTAGTGCTTTTTTGTCAAAAATCACTTTGTAGCTACAGACATACATAGACAATAACTTTTACTCATTTGTACTCATAGGAGATGCAATAACCATGGCACCAAACTTATTGCTTCACATCTCTGATTGAGGCTGGATACAAGTTCTTTCGATAAGGTTGTTTTTTGTCTTAAAAATTGTACTAAACCATTAGGCAGTCCATCAGAGCAACAGGGTATCATCTGATAGAAGCTCTTTCATCTAGCAACTTCAATATGACAAGTTCAGTTAGGTTCAGGAGTGGATTAGCCTTTTGCTTGGTCTCAGAAAAATTAAGGTACTTGATGCTCATTTAAGCCCTTGAGTTCAACTACTAGCCATAGCTGATAACTATCTTGCTCTGGTCTTGAATTATTCAAATAGTGGACTGCGTTGATTTGTAGAATTGCAAAACCATGTTTTGGGGTATCATTCTGATTCCAGAGAGACTCATGATGGGTCTCTTAAATATATTTTATACTTTTTAATCAATTGTCTCAATGAAGCCTACTCTATTCAAACCAAGATAACAATAATAGATGAAAGCAGACGAGATGGAATGACGGGCATACGAGTTAGTGTAGGATTTTTTTTTGAGTTTGGTTTGTTAATCGTAGTTTTAGGTAGTGGTGTCATGTTTTCCACGCTTTTAAGTTATGTTATAAAAACATGGCATTTAGATTGGTTTTTGTAATTTTAATCCCTCAAGATGGAGTGTTTGTTTCATTCTTTTCCTGATTCTGCAAAACTCTCTTGCTTATAGTAGAGGCATTCTAGTTCTGATATATTTCATTGACTTAAATTCAAAGTCATTTTTTTTATGTAACAGTGCCTGCAGCCTCATATTGTGAATAGTAGAAATTTTTCTTTGCCTCTTTATCAATTTTCTTGTGAACTTGTTGTGGGTTTATGTTTGTTGATTGTTTTGGATTCCATTAGAGTGGTACCATAGCTACAGTAGATTGAAGTATGGCAACCCCAAAACCACCTGCAGCACACTCTAATTAATATACTAATTTATTGACAATGTCCTGAGTATACTTGATTTAAATATGCCAACCTATATGCTTAGTGCTTTCAGAAATCTAACTGCTTGTAATAGACCGTTATTTGCCACTATCTGGCATACTGGTCCTGCCCATTGGTTCCACCCCCTTGTTTTGGCAACCCCTCTGGAAAGATTGAGAAAAAAAAAAAAAAAAAAAAAAAAAAAAAAAAAAAGAGAGAGAGAGAGAGCGGTATCATTATTCTTGTATTAACTTTTTTCTCGTGTTCCAGACTGGAAAAATTGGGTGCACTGGAGTGGAGCAAGGTAGCACATCAGCGTCAGGCATGGAGACTTATCACTTGTATCTGGCTGCATGCAGGAGTGATTCATTTAATTGCCAACATGTTAAGCTTGGTGTTTATTGGAATTCGGCTTGAGCAACAATTTGGATTTGGTATACTTTTTTCCTGTTAAAACACAATCTAAATAGGCTTGGGGATGTTTTTGATGATCTAAACACCTGTCAGAGGAATTAGGAAAAAGTATTATCAGTTCTATTTTGATTGTCAATCAAAACATTATGGCCAATCAAACTGTTCAGGACCTCTTACTGTGAAAAATTATGTCTAAGGCAGTCTTATGCTCATTATAAGATTTCATTGTGGTTGGTACCACAATTGAGATTATTTTACAAATTCTTCTGCTATTATTTTTAACCTTTGTCAATTATTCACATTTATTCTTACAACATTTTTCAAAAATGGATTACACAGTGCGAGTTGGGGCCATCTACCTCCTCTCAGGAATTGGTGGGAGCATACTCTCATGCCTTTTCATTCAGCGCAGTATCTCTGTAGGAGCTTCTGGTGCTCTTTTTGGTCTTCTTGGTGCAATGCTATCAGAGTTGCTTACTAACTGGACCATTTATAGCAATAAGGTAGAGCAGCATTCTTCTTCTTGATCTGGTCACGCCACTAATGTTGAAATTCTTGCTGTTATACTGGTCTATACACTCTTCCTTCTCTATGGGACAGAGGAGAATATGTTTCATGTTGTGCACCCCTTTGTATAACGCTACATGAAGTACAAAGGCCACCTCTGGTCTAAAGTATAATCATATTAGTAAGATTTAATCAATGAAACTTACTAGCCTTATTACAAACAGATGCCTTTGTCAAATTTTGGTTGGGAATGTCTATCCTTGTAGTAAATCACGTGATAGTCTAATAAAATAGGCAAACTAACTGATCCAATTGGATTTCGTTTGTCTCATTCAAGTGATTATGCTGATTGTTTGTGAGAAATTCTGTCAAGCGTTCCTGCATTAAGTATTTCTTTTTTTTTTTCTGTCAGGTTGCAGCTCTTTTTACCCTTGTGGTCATCATCCTCATCAACTTGGCTCTTGGTATACTTCCTCATGTTGACAATTTTGCTCATATTGGAGGTTTCATTTCGGGGTTTCTCCTTGGATTTGTACTATTGTTTCGGCCCCAGTTTGGTTACCTGGAAAGCCGCCAACTTCCACCCGGTGCTCGTCTCAAGTCCAAATATGCAGTTTACCAGTATGTTCTCGTGCTGGTTGCCCTGATTTTACTGATCATTGGGTAAGCTCTTTTTTTACCTGAGGTTGAAGTGATTTCCTGTCAAATGAATTTAGAGCTGCTTTCATTTTCTTGCGCTGGATGTTGAAACTATAAACCTGTGAATGAACTACCCCAATGAAACATCCTAGAAAAGTTTTTATTGGTCAGCTCATTTGTATTATAGATGCTTACAGGAAATGGGACATATACTAGTCAGTTTGTGCTTGGACGGCATCCGCCAATAGGGTTTCTTGAGAATAGCGATAGACTTTCCTGCTTCGCCACTGGCTTTCTCCTTTAGAGATTTTAGTTCATTGTGATTGCCCTTAATAGACATGCTATAGGTAGAGCATACATACATATTTACTTTGTTAACATGCCATTGTGCATGCTGCAGATTCACAGTAGGATTGGTCATGCTCTTCAGGGGAGAAAATGGGAATGATCATTGCAGCTGGTGCCATTACCTGAGCTGTGTGCCCACATCGAAATGGAGCTGTAACAATTAAGAAGAGTTGGGCAGAGTTCTCTGATTCTGAAAATTCTTTGTTCATAGATTACGGATTTGTTTAATGCTTTATTGCTTATATTCTTGTACAGCAATGTCTTACCTTAAGCTGGAGTTCTGCAGTCCTATGCATATATATCTATATATATATATTGGGTTTCTGATATGTATTAAACTTACAAGTGATCTATACATGAACACTGGCGTGAAATTTTTCAGTACATGAATTTTATCTTTCCTAGTCTTAATTTGGTAATGTACGTTCTTGCCTTCTCTTTTGGCTCCCATGGAATCAGTTCTACGAAAAAATTTATCAGCATTTCAGTTTGGGCAGGTCCTGGAATGATGAAATCCGCGATAGATAAAAAATAAGTCGTTCGTTCAATCTCTACAAGGGTCTGGCAATAAGGTGTGGCGTAGCCGGGACCTGAAGAAAGGTGTTGCAAAACGATATGGCGTCGCCCGGACTCGAACCGGAGACCTTCAGTGTGTTAGACTGACGTGATAACCAACTACACCACGACACCAGTGTTTGTGGGTGGAGCCTTCAGACATCTTACAAAACGCTGAATTTTATTGTATGCAGGAGCCTTACTAAGGCCAAATAATGAGAGAGCGTTACTTTATTATTTTAAACAAAAACTTGGATAAATCTGGTTTTATATATCATATAACTCAAATTTTACTGCATCTTTAATTCTTTGGTCGATGAGGTGGCGTGGCACACCAAAATTTGGGTCATATAATATATATAAGTCTGGTCTATTTAAGTGTTTGCTATCAGTTTATCGTATGTCGCACGTCTCTATCTTTGATACACTTCTTTTGCTCGCGTCATTTTTTTCAAACTATTTTTCATAGTTTCTTTACAATAATTTATTTGTTTTTTGTTTTTACCAAGATGATTTTGCCATTGAAAAATTTTTTTTTTTTTCCGGGTGTGATCAAAATGGAGTGTAGTTCATATGATATGATTGACGGATCGAAAAGAGAGAACATAAAAGGTTCGAAAAGAGATTCTTAAAATATTTTAAGATATTAGGCAAATAGTTTTTTTTTTTTTTTGCACTTTTACGTGGCATTTGACTTGAGAGGTTGAATTATTCATAGCTCTCAAATGTCACAACTCTGTTTTGCTTGCATTCTAAGAATTATGAGACACTCCTTGGAGAATAAAAAAGCCAAATGGGCCCTAAACCGATTTGGAACATCAATTTGCCAAAACGTATGTAAAGTTTCAAAGATTCACTACTTCTCTGGTCCCTAGTCGACTCGCAATCGGACTCGGAGCACGGACGGTTGCAGGTGCAATCCTCCCTGTCAATTGTAGTCATTATCAACTGGCCGTAACTTTCATTGTACATCGTGTAACTTTTTTTTTCACAGAATGTATTTTCACAACAGATAGTGATGGATCCCACATTTGACGTGAAAATCGAATTACATGGTGTAATCTCAACCGCACAAAATTTTGAGGGCCAATCTTAACCCTTAACCGTGCAGGGACGGTCATACTGATGGCCGTCCCTGCCCCAAATCCACTCGGAATCTGATGTGCTGATGGCAGGTAAAAGCTCCATCTCATTATTAACATATAGTCAAAAGAGCCTTGAGCCTCTTGGAGTTTCGTCGTCCCTTGCAAGCGTATGTCACGTGACTAAATTCTTTTACTCAGCAAGCACTTATTTAGTCAGATCCATTTGGTTGCTGCACTTTGACCGTATGGCTTTTCCCCTTGTTCTAAAAGTCTTCCACGTTGACAGCAGCGCCGCTTCATTTTAGCCTACAAGCATCCTCAGATTCAGGCTCTTGCAACCGATACATAGCTTTCCTTTCTAACCACCACACCCAGATTATCAGGCCACAATCCTTCCGTACCGATCTTTTCGTCACCAACTTTCCAACGTCAAACTTTCCCCCTTTTCTTCTGGTTGTACGACACAGCCGATTCTATTGGGTTTCCTTCCATTACCCCTACTGGTGATTTTTTCCTCGTTTGTTTGTTGTCTTCTCAACATTCATCCTTGGATGGGTTATATAAGTAATTTAGTCTGGATGTAATGAAAAAGCTTAGAGCTGATTTACAGGACAAGCTATTTCCGTACTTGTGTGCCTGCTATCTGAAGTGGTCGCTGATGGCTGGTTTAATTGGAGTGAACGTTCATGTGTCAGAGGTAGCTGTTGCTAATTCAAGCTTTCTTTTGGCTATATGTTAATTATTGAAGCGCTCTTTTGTTCATTCTTTCTTTGTGCTTCCTCTGCCTTTGTTGTTGCTCTTGCTCTCATTATTCTTCAGCCTTCCTCCTTCTTCCGCTATTGGTCTTTCGCTTGTTTTTATTATTGCTCCTTCTAGTGGCTTGCCTGTATTAGATTCTGCTGCTTTCTACTTATATTGCTGGTAATTTACCGGATTTTTCCTTTCCTTCTTTTTATATTGCATATTGTTTCTTGATTTGCTTTTGATTGGCTTTTTATTACTGTTATGTCTACGATTTTTCCACCCTTTGTTGATTTTTCTTATATTCAATGTGTGTTTGTTTTGGTGATGCCCTTTTATACTTGATTCTTTCTTTGCCTCTGTTTAGCCTGCTAAATTATGCTTTCCACCATTTAATTTTCCCCCTCCCCCCCCCCCAAAACCAAAAACAAGCAAAAAAAAAGTCCTCCCATTCTCACTCTGAAAGCCTTTACCCATAATTCGTCCCCACCAATATATATATGTATATATATATATAAATATACCGTTTTGCCTTTGCAAACATGCCATTTGTTTGTATGTGTTCTTAAAAATAAGAGGAAAGACAAAAGATCTTTGTTGATGCTATCTTGTTTTTCGCCCTCCTTTTATTCCTTTTAATAGTTCTTGAATTTTTTTAAAGTCTATGCTTTTGCTATTTATTTGAGAGCTCTTCGTTAATAATTCCTTTGTTTTCTTGTTTGCCAGTGTTAATATAGCATTTTTTATAGTATTTTCAGCCTTTTTAAAATTGATTTTGTCTCAGTCAGTATTTGTTTTTCTACTTGTACTGATGTTTTATTTATTTCTGCTGCTATTTCCTATAGGCCTTTCTTCAGTCACCATTGCAAAGTCGCTACAAGGTATGTTAGTGCTCCGTTTTACAGTCATCTTGGAAAAAAAAATGAAAGCTTGAGAGTAGGAAAGATTTTCCCCAAATGAGAAGCATAATCAACTTACTTTTGGTGCTAATGGTGAAGAAATAATGGGATTTTAGTTCTGTTATTGAGGTTGCAATGCTTGTTTCCGTTTTCAATCCATTGATGATTACTCTCATTCAAGTTTATACAGATTAATCTGTACTTGTTTGGCTTACCAATTGGATTTGCGGAATAGGTCATATTTTAACGGCGTGTTTAGCCTTCTAATGCTCTTCAAACCAATGGATCTGCATTTAAAATGCTGAAAACATACTGCCATAGACGAACGATTGATCCAAGCGCCCTTGAGATCCTGTTCACTATTAATATATTCTTGAATGGCAGCTTATTGGGTTGATGCAACTGTCTCCAGTCATTGTATTCTTTATAGATTTTTACTGTACATTGACATACAACATTTGGCGTTAATAAGTACTAAAATATGTAGGAAGTACAATAGCCTTGCACAATTGCATCTAAATCAGTTGCCCTGGTGTATAATAAGCGTGATTTAGATAGGGAAAAGCTTAATGCCAAGTACAACTGCAGTGAAGTACAACATGGACATTGAAAATCATCATATGTATGTGCATTTTTTCTTGTCAACATTTGTCTGTTGTGCCATCAAAATCATATGGCTGGAGCAGAATGTAACTTGGCATAGAAACACTGAGTACAGGAAACTAGTAAACACTGAGTACAGGAAACTAGGAAACTTGAAGTTTGATCTAATGTTATTCACAGAGCTCAAAAT
Source organism: Coffea arabica (assembly GCF_036785885.1). Lineage (NCBI taxonomy): Eukaryota > Viridiplantae > Streptophyta > Magnoliopsida > Gentianales > Rubiaceae > Coffea > Coffea arabica. Next base: position 43,965,675 of record NC_092325.1, on the reverse strand, counting down.
GAACACAAAATTCCCTTGGACAGTTCCACTTTCTGATATACTAAAGCTACATGTTCCAGGAAGTAACGGTATGTTATGCTCTAATCCTTTTCTGCCAAATTCAAAAAGATTTGCTACAGTCATATCTCACAAATTTTATTGTTTATCATTTATACCAGATAAAAAGGCTAAATACATCTTATATCAACATGTTTGCTCATCAATAAAGCCAAACATTGCTCAAGATGAAGCAGATTCTATAGCTTTTTATCAAGTTTATAACAAAAAGAATAGAGACAAATTTGTAAGTCTATGTGCTCGGTCCTTTTATCCTTTCCTTATCTAATCTCTTATACACTACTTTACACACTTTAACTATTTTCCCCCACCTTTTTCCTTAGAAAATTCCAAAGTTTCTCGAACATATCGTAGATAGCAATAAAACTCCAGTTGTCACTTTAAGGACTGGATATAAAGCTTTTCAAGTTGGAATGCAAGGAAGGCAATTCACAAGCTATTGGGAAATCTTTGTCAAAACGCATGAGTTGGAACTAGGCGACACTTTGGTCTTCATCCCAGAGTCCATTAACAGCTTTACAGTCCAGATTTACAAACCAAATGGAGTTGAGAAACTTTTCCCTTGGTATCATAAGTATTATGTGTATTCTTATTTGTAGATTCCTTTCACGTTCTAGCTATAAACACAGAATTCATCTTTTTGTTTAAGTATGTATCACTAATGTCTTTTGTCAATTATATGACAGTATAGATTCTTACTAAGATTTTTGTGCTATAATAGTTAGAGTTTTAAATATTTTATTTACTTTGCTTTTCCTTCTTTATCAGATAGCACCAACGAATTTTTCCTTTTTAATTTATAACCTTTTAATTTACCATGTCATATAATGCAATAAACATAAAAAATTTATCCAACAATCTACATAGATACACATGAACATTAATAACAAATTATTAGACAAACAAACAACTACTTATTTAATAATACCACACCATATAAACTATTAGCAGCAAGCTACAAAATAATAACATCTATCACACACAAATTACAGCAAATTTTTTAGTCATTTTGACTATTGAAACTATCAAACTCTCAAAAGAAAGTAATATTAGTTGCCGCACCATTTGCTCATCAACATCTGCCTTCATTCTTCAAGCAATTAGCTGCAACATAGATAGACCTCTTATCTAGAGCTCACATCACGTATATATATTGCTACCTTTAATACAAACACGTCATAGCAAGATTGCTTATTTTAACCTAACATTTAAATACAGACCTTAATTATGCAAATTAATTTCGTAAACATCTTAGTTATCGATACATTCTCTCTCTTTTACATTTCAAATATCCATCCATTCTAACTAAACTCAAAACAACTATATATTACAATATTTATACAAAACATTATATTTATATTTTTTAAAAATCAGACCTTAATTCAAATCCATCCCTCTTCTCTTAATTTAATATTCCAAAACTAAATTAAATTTTCAGATTTAAGTTTTTTCTATTTTGCATTATGAATGTTTAATTATGAACAAACTCTCTCATTCTATGTTCTATATTCATAAGTAAACACCTAGTTTAATATGCCATTAATAAGTAATTTATAACAAGATTAATACTTGTCAAAAAAATCATCTTCCAAATGCTTTGATATAAAATACAACGAAACAAAATTCCAAACAAAAAATTTAAAAATCTTATTTTATCTAATAGCTATCTTATTTCCAAAAAAAAATATTATTCACTTTAACTATTATTCATGTACGACATTCGTACATTAAATTTATATTAAACACTTATGATCTTCTTCCTCAACCTTTGTATATCTACAGTCATTTATTAATATTCATATAGCAATCATAATACAATAAAATATAATTTTTCCAAAGATGAGTGGGCACAAATCTTGTATTATCGCGCAGCGCGCGGCATCAGATTGCCTAGTTATCAACATAAGTAGAAAACATCCCAACAGAATTCAGCCAAAACTTTCGTCGTCCTCTCACGTGCCCGGCATGTGGATTAGAACCATTCAGTCCTTCGCGCCTTGCGCGCTAGCTTTCCACCTGACCTGGCTGTCAGTATCCCATGTGCTTCTGCTGCATTCTCTTTTCCCGCTGCAGCTGCTCTCTCTCTTTCTTCTGTCATTTTTTTCGTCTTTTCTCTTTCTCTTCTCTTTTTGTCCACACCAATGTTGCTCTGTCACTAATCGGCGTGCTCTCTCAGTCTGGATCTTGTGCCGTCCGTTCGCTTTTCCTCCTCCTTCGTCGCAAGCTTTCTCCTTCTTCCTTTCCGGTGAACTCCGATCTTCTCTGTAAGCTTCCTGTTTTCCTCCCCCCTCTGGAGTTCGTATTTTTTTTCGTCCCTTGTCTGGTGACGTGCAGCCTTTTTTTTTTTTTCTCATCCACGATTTTCTTCTTACTGACAAAGAGGTGCCGTCTCCGTTGTTGGTTGCTGGTTTAGGATCTTGTGCCGTTCGCCTGAGTTCTCTTCCTCCTCTTTCGCTGTAAGCCTTCTTCTCCTTCCTGTCCAATGGAATTGCGTCTTTGCTACGAGCTTCTTCTGTACCCTTTTTTTCTTTGCCTGGAATTCATTTGTGCTGTGCTTTGTCCGGTGAGGTCCATTATAGTTCTTAGTGCACTGTTCATTTGTGCTGTGCTTTGCGCTGTGTTCGGGAACCTTGTCTTTCTCTTGTATTCTTGCGCTGTGTTGGGTTCTCTGTGCTTGCTGGCTCAAGACGGCTAGCAAAGGCCTTTTCTATGTCTTTGTCTCCTTTGTTCTCATATGCTGTTTGTTCCTTGTTTTTTTCTTATCTAAAAAAAAAGGGTCCTTGTCATGTCTGCCTGGATGTGTTGAAACCGGTATCTCCTGCAAATAAAGCTCTATGTCTTTTGCCTAAAAAAGATTCCTAAAAAAAAATCTTTCTCTATCTGCCTTTCTTGTTCACGTCCGCAAACTGTTTTTGCCTTTTGTTAGTTACCAACTTCTTAATCCTCAAATCAAATCTTATGAAGTATTTCAGATAATTCCATACCACAGTTTTTTTTTTAACTTCTTTAAAAAATGTATACAAAAACAAACCTTTGTTTCAAAAGAAGCATCAAATAGTCCTAAAAAAATTAGTGTTGGTATCTCTTCTCCTACCAATAGTGCCTGATCTTCTGGCTGCACCATATGGTGGTGTGGATCATATTTGCACAAAGCCATCACTGACAAAGCTTGAAACTACTGGTGATACAACAAAATTTATGCCTGGGTTGTTTTGAAGAGTTTTCAGCGATCTAGCATCGCTTGTTTGTTTTTACAATTCTTGGTTTTTTGACAGTATTGGCAATTGCCACGGCTTGGGTATTGATTAATGTTATTGCAGTTGTGTTTGCTATAAAGTTTTGTCTTTTCTGGGCAATTATACTGTAAATTTCCAATCCTCCAGAGAATTCTTCCATAATTGATGAGGTAAGTTCCCCAACAGTGAAGTAAAAATGGGTTGCGAACTGTAATTCAATTCTTTTTTGTAGATTCTATCAGACCAATCACTATACAAGAATTGCAGTTTTTTCTTTTATTTGTTTGCCAAATCGCCTCCTAATGTTGGCAAGAAGAAAGTTTGGATTTTTTTTAAGTTTGGTCTGTTTGCCTTTCATTAATCTTGTGGAAAATGATGGAGTATTACATTGGCCAAATTTCCCCTTAATTTCTGGAAATGTATGTTCCAGAGGCTATGTAGATGTGTCTTTGATGAGTTTGCTGCTAAATTCATAGTTAAGATTTGAATAGTTGGAAATTAAAAGACCACATTCACATTTTTATGTCAAAGAAGTTATAAAGGATGCAAACCATTGGTAATTTACATGGATGTCCATGTATTTTGTTAATGTGTTTACAAGTCGCAACGATTTGTCCAGGTAATTTTCTAAATGAATTTATGGGTCGCAGGTCTAATAGAGATGAGGTAGCAAAAAGTAAGTTTTTTGTCATTTAAGTGAGATTTTATGAGGTAATGAGCCACTATAATTTATTTGAAGACAATTTAAAAGAATAATGGAAATATAAATGAGCCTCTTTACCTTATAAATGATTTTATAATCTGAATAAAAGCTTAACCCTTTGTAATCAATGAGTCCAGGTGTTTTCCATTGGAAATATAACAAAATCATTATATTCTCGCAATTCTCCTATGAACAAAATTTTGTTAGCCAGTTTTGACTAGGAAACTCCTCAAATGTATAACTACGTCAAACTCCAACTATCAAGAGCAATCATGCTTATCTTTTCATCTTTTTCATAAGAAATTCCAATACCGATTATAATTTATAGTCACCCGTGCATAATCTTTTTCTTCTATTAAATTACAGGTAATAGAGTTCAATTTGTTAATATACATAGCCATGATTTAGTGGTACAAATGGTAGCTGACAGTGTCGATTTTGATTTTCATTTTCAAGGGAGACTCCAATTTATAAAAGGCAAAAAGGAAAGGAAAGAAGTTAAGGCTTTGACAATCAAACCTTAGACCTCACAATCACTTGATTAGCGTCTTCACTAATTAACTAAAATTTTTAATGTTTCAATTTTGACCTTAAGCACATATTAGAGGATTTGGTAATGGTAGTTATTTAGACAAAAAATGATAATAATATGTAATGCTACGGTTCATACGATATTGAATCTGGACATTTTTTGCCCCAGGTGGTAAATGTTTGGTCCACAACTAGACTAGGCTGCAACTTGATAAACTTTTTAACTTGTCATTGTGCATATTTTGATTTTGCCTTTATAGGAAAATTTTCTTTTACAGAGGCTGCCATGCACACCTGCAACTAGATTACATAATGTAACAACCATTTGAGTTCAGTGCAAAAACGATGATAAATCTCAAAGTCCAGCTGTGGAAGACTTGAGAATGTTCATAGTCAAAAAAATATTTGCTTTCCCTTAACCTGTAAAAGTTAGCCAATTTCTTGCGTACATACAGGCTGGAGAATATTGGTGGAAAGAATAATTTAAGGTCCTTCAGTCCACTTTCTTTCTTTAGGAGTAATGCTAATAAATTAAGAAATTAGTCAAGTCTCATTAGTTATATAGTCACAAATGAGGAAATTAATTTGAGGTGAATCTCTGCAATAAATCAAACAAGGTCAAAGTTAAACAGACTCAATTTGTTCATCATCAGCGCAGTTTAAACAATTGAAACACAATTATTAGTGCCAATACGATGTCGGGAAAGAGAAGCCCAAAAAAAGAAAAAAAATACAGAAAGGTAATCAGACTGCTTAGACATGTGACATCTCAGCCCGCTTCTTCATCAAATAGCAAATTTCTTTCATGCTAAAGGATTAATAACGCGGCAGTTTTTCCTAATTTTTCCGGCGGTTCCAGACAGCACTCTTAGGAGAAATTTCTTTGAAAATTGCACTTAGCTACTGGTTCACATCTCTCTTTTTTTATTCTACTCCATTTGCGTGCTTTCTGTTGCATTATCAGCTCTTGAATCCTGTTGCCCATTTGGGCTATGCTTTCTTTTGCATTCTTTCGATATATTCCCATTCTTCTAGCCCCTGATGAATTTAGCCTTTCCTCAACTTGCCTTTGTTTCCGTTTTCGATTTTTTAGATGACCATCGAGCCTTTACGCGTCTCTGAGGTCCATAACTCCCTGCCCCGTTGGACTTTTGTGATCCAGGTTATTGAGGCTTCTCATCTAAAAACAACCTATGCAGATCATGCATCCAGGATGTATCGCCGCTTTGTCTTTGCTGATTCCCACGTATGTTTTCTTTTGATTCTTTTATTGTTCTGTTATTTCTCCCCGCTCCGCTGTGGTTAATTTTTTCCCACTGTCTTTTTGTCTTGTGATGGATAGGGTGTCAAGGTTTCTGCTGTCGCCTTTGATGATAATGTTGCTCGCATAATTGAATTAAAAGAAGATGATGAAGATTTGAGAAGCTGGTACTGGAATCCTCCAGAACGTGTGGTCGGCATCATTTCCATCTCAGGTTTTGGGACTTTGGTTTCATCTTTAAGATTTCTGGAGTTCATCCTCGTAGATAGAGTTTTGTAATTATGTATTTTGCTGAAGGATCCCTTTTTTTTTGCCCCCTCTCTCAAGAATGGATTCCTTGACTTCTCTGGGAGAAGCTTATGCTACACGTTGTGAGGAGGAAGGCTTTGGAGGTGTCATCCTCGTGACTGATAAGATGGCTGAAGCTCCCAATGAAGAAACGGCAGCCGGGTTTGCACTATTGCTACCTTATTTCTTTACTATATTCGGACGATCCCCTTTTTAAGATTTCTGGAATTCATCAACGTAGACAGAATTTTATAATTATGTGTATTTTCCTGCTCTCGGTATATTTGAGTTCTCATATTTTTCCTGCTCTCGTATATTTTATCTCATATGAATCACGAAGATTTGGGATAGGGTCTAATTTTTGCACTTATAGTTCAAAAATTATATTGATATAAATGTTTTCACTATTTTGAGAGCATGATAAGATAACAAAATCTAAATCTGGATGATGTTTACAAGTTTAAGTAGGTTTACATTAGCATTTGATCTGATATCAATGCAAAAATCTGTTTGCATTTTGGTTGTTGATTTTGGCAGAAAATGACCATTAGCATTTTGGGTGAAAAGAGGAGAGGTTTTTTTTTTTTTTTTTGGCTAGAAATTTTTGAGAGTACCGGACAATGTAACACAATCACTTTGTAGTTTTAAGTGGAAATAGCGAATCCATTTTGGATGAGTTTATATAGATGTAAACAAAACAATAATAGTTTTATTTAAACCCAAAGTAGTTACTAAAAAGTCTTTTAGACCCCTTGTTGAAACAAAATTTCTGCTATTTGCTTATATTGTGTTCTTTCTTTTTTATTTTGTTTTGTTTTGTTTTGTTTTCCATTGTGTTTGTTTATAAGCGCTTGTTCTTGGTGTTTTCAAGATAAAGTTCTTGATGTGGTTGCCAAATTTATAGCTACTCATCTTTCTCAACAACAACTTGATTTCCCTTATCTTGCATTGCCTTTGCCAGAGTAGATGTAAGCAAAGGGTGATGACAAGATGAAAATTGGAATATGAGAGAGAAGACACCCAATTTATGTCGAGATGTAACAGAGTAAGAATTGTTCTCCATCTAGAAAAAATCCAAGGACAAAAAGAGTACTTGCTCCATATATTCTTGACTAGTTCTTTTTGCCTGCATGTCTTATATTCGTTCTCTTCTTTTGAACTGTCCATCTGCCTAATGTGCCACTTTATCCTCAATTGTAAGTCGTCCATTAGTTATTAAAACATATATAATTGATATTTTTTCCCTTTCCATATATTCAGATGAGAGAAGCTATAAGTGATGCTGCTCTGACATTGCCCTACTGGAATAATTACAACAAGATGCAGAATACAGATCTGAGGTATATCCTCCTAAATTCTTAAAATGCCCATCTCAATTTTTAGGTTTATGCACAGGTCTAAGTAAAGTCTATTTGGATGATTTTTGAATATTAATGTTTGGGCTTTTGGTTTGCTGGGAGTCAGACTTGGAGTAGGTTTCATGAGAACGAACTTGTTGGATTTAGTCATTGCTTTATGAAGGCTAAAGAAGTGGTGTGAAAAGGGTGAAGTTTTTTTCTAAATGACAAGCTTCTACCTGTTGATTAGCTATATATTCTTGCATTTGTCTCTCTTTAATTCGAGGTTGTTTACTCTACCTCTTTACCTGCTTAACCCCCTAAAGAAAATGGTGGGTATTATTCTTGTTGTCCTTAATGAATGAGTCCAATGTTGCGTTTTATAATAAATGTTGGTTATTTACTACTTTCTATTTTATAGGTGGACAACAATTACCCAGTGAGTCCACCATGGTATGGTCTATGCTCCAATAGGATACACATTTGGAGCAGGAATGTTTTAAGATAGACGGCCTGAGAGGAGGTTCCCCTTATGGAGCAGGAGTTTTCTTAGGAGACCACACAAGGGAACCCACTGAAACAAAGCCCACACTGGTGGAGCACCTGGGAAAGTATATGGCATTGATGGCGAAGAGGTTTGCCCTGCCTCATTCCTTCACAAATGATCACAAAGACAGTAGCTAGCCCCTGCAAAAGCCGTTTTGGTTGTTATGCTATTGTATATTGTAATTCCATTTTTTGCTTTGTATCTATACCAATGGCACTTTACCTTTGTGATTTTGGAGGGTGTGAGAGCATACTCCTTGTGTGTAAATAGTTGACAAAATTGGTACTCATTCCAAAGCGGATCGGTATTTGTGCATTCTTTGTTCACAGGAGGTTCCCAAGTATGCAATGTAGAAGACTCCATGAAATAAGGACTCGTTGATTTATTCCCCATTTTAGAATTTCTTTTGCTGTTATTTTCTTGAAGAGGAAAGGCATATAAAATTTTACTCCTGTTGTTTTGGCTTCAGAATTTATCTTTAGTCGAATTATGTAAACTAAGAAAGTGCATCACAGCATGGTGATTGCTGATTTTTATATTGTTAGATGAAATTTGTATCCATCCCTTCATGATTTTCCTGCTCTCGGTATATTTGAGTTCTCATATTTTTCCTGCTCTCGTATATTTTATCTCATATGAATCACGAAGATTTGGAATAGGGTCTACTTTCTGCACTTATAGTTCAAAAATTATATTAATATAAATGTTTTCAGTATTTTGAGAGCATGATAAGATAACAAAATCTAACTCTGGATGGTGTTTACAAGTTTAAGTAGTTGCATCATTGGAAAATTGATGGATCTTATAACTAAATCATAATGCAATCTAGCCTTGAGATAGCAAACGTGGATGGCAATTTGGACAAAATTCTCTAATATTTTGATATTTTGTTGAGAATAACACTTACTATTTTTTACATGATTACATACTTAGGAGGCTTGAGCTTTTATTGATCAAGGATGCAGCCATCCTCAATTCCGCTGGCTTAGGGGTGCCCTTGTTATATTAAAGTTTGCTCTAATTTTGGTTTATTTGTACCATTAATGGATCTATTTTGGATTAAGTACAAATCATTTTACTGGACTGGACATCTCCATCTATTTTTCCCACCGTGCATAGCACGGTTTATACCTCCTAGTATTATTAAAAATACAGATGACGGTGATATCGTCGTCGAGCATTCTCCACAACAAAAAGAAAGAAAATGATGGGACGTCCCGAATCTGGATGCATCATTTGATCTTGTCTGCTACAGCAAAATATTAAATGCACTTGGTTGAGGCAACACAGAGCGTAACAAGACCGCCAACCAGCTTTTCCACCCCGTCAACGCATTAATTGTTATTTAATCACCATGCCCTTCTGGTTTGGCCTGTCCACGGGAGCCTGGAGCGGTGACCACACTGGCTTATAAAAGAACGGAACAGGGATTCCTTGAATACCTCACCTCGTCCAATCTTTATGTACCTCTTGACTTAGTCAATCAATCAATCAAACGTAGTTTATCATTTTTCCTGTGTATAAAAAGGCTATCAGATTCCATAAGAGTCATTGAAATAAGACTGGTTTCATCACAGGTACATCTCAACTAGGCAAATTGATATATTAACTCCACCAAGAAAGAGTAGCATCTTTGCTTGGTTGGAGCAAATTGATCTTAATGTGCCAGATCTGACACTCGGTCAATATTTCATAAATTTAAAATAAGTTACAAAAGCGACCTAAGCTAGCCTTTTGTCAGCCATTACCTCATACTAGGAAAAAAAAAAAAAAAAAAAAAGGAAAGTGGCTAAAGTCAATAAGAGTACTCTAAAATCTATGCCACTGGCCTCCACTGAACCCACCAATGGCTTCTTCTCTAACGGGCATGCCAAGCCTGTCCAATCGTCCGGACCCTGGATAAGCTTTGCTGGTGAAGCTGGCATGCAATGCAGAAACCCTTTGAGGATTGCTGAATTTTGGTTCACCATAGCCATACATTGAAAACCTCTTAGTTGAGCTTGATCTCTCGTATTGAGGCCTCTGTTTAGGAGCACTTAGGGACCTTATCTTCGCCTTGGAAGATTGAGTGCAGGACATGTAGTTTGGATAGTAGTAGTCAGAGTAGCCACTTAAGCAGCTTCTTGAGCCATCACTTTTGGCTGGGGTAAAGGGTCCTCTCTTTGAACCACCACCTTTAGATGAAGCTGAGTGAAGCAGTGGACTGTTTGCAGCTGTGCAGAAAGGATCATCCTCGACATCGTGTGAGAACTTCAGAGGGCTCACCGATTGGACCTCGCAAGAAGATGGACTTGGGACCGTTTGATGAACTGTGGAGTCTTTTGATGTGGTGAAGCCGCTATGACTACATTGGTCCGAGCCAATGCTGAGATGAGAAGAGTGAAAAAGGTTCCTAATTTTGTGCCTGGTTTGAGGCCTCGCAGTATCAATCTCGAGAACCTTGTCATTCGCCTCGTCACCTCTGAAGCCAGTTTTCGTAGATGATGCTTCGTGTTCCCATGACTTGATATCCATTCTGGAGTCCTGATAGCTTGAGATCTTCCAGTTTTTTAAGCTATTTCTCTGGTTCCAGTAGTATGAATGCAAAATTATTATCTTGACAAAGTACGCGTCAATGTATGATAGCTTAACACTAACAAGATAAAAGGAAAAACAGGGAAGTTCCAGCTCGTACCCTGAACAGCAGATTTTCACCAAGTTTCATGCTCTTGGCCCGTGATATACATTCAAATTTCTCAGGAGTTGCAGGGCCCTGCACATTGAGTTTACTACCAATTAATAATAACAAAATGCGGTACCTCCGCGTATTGTTGATCCAGAGTAAATGCAGTATTCTTGGCAGCTAAAATCATCTTTAAACAAGAAACGGTGGTTTCAGACACAAGAAAGTTTGGACATGGAAATTATTTCTTCCATTAACTCAGCTCATAAAAGAAGTGCGGATAAGGAACTTAATGTGGATATTAGAGCATTGTAAAAGATCAAGTATTGGCAGAGAAGTAGTTAAAAACAACCTACTTCTCCTATTGAAATCAAGGACTACTTTTACAACATGCTGCATATACAGAATCAATGCAAAAAAGCAGGTCTAGAGTGGTGGAGTCGATTAACAGTCAAAAGTAGCAAGTATACGACCTTTGAGAACACTACTTCTTTTATTTATGTATAAAAATAAAGAAAGAAAACTAGGCACCATTGGATGGGAAAAGGAAATTTTGCTTACAGGGTAATGGATGTGATTAGATTTGTGGGGCGATTCAAAGACTTGAGCACGGACCGTACTCGCCCGCGCTTGGACTCGCAACACTGCTCGCATTTGTGCCTGCACTTCTCTTAGTATGTCTGCAGTGTGCTTCCTCACAATATGACCTCGAACTAATGCTTGAAGCTTCACAAGTGCTCTCAGTGCTCGTAAAGCTCTTCTTGACTTCAAATACCCATCCAAGAAAAAGATGATCAATGTCAGCCAAAGACCATATATTACTAACGCAAATAAACTCTGAAGCGAGACTTCTTGAGATTGACTTGCATCTTGATTACTCAACAAGATGAAAGATTAGAAGCTTCACAGGGCAGAGACTTAAAAGCAAAAGTTTGACATTAAAAATACAAATCGAAGAAGAAGAAGAAGGGAAAAAAAAAAAGGGACAAGGACATCTCAGCAGACACCAGTTTCCATGCAAAGAGAAGTGGTCCAAGAAACTGCAGATAGAAAGGACAACAGGATGACAAAGTATTAAGAGGTAAATCCAATCTCCCAACTTTTTATCCCAAAATAATAATATCATATGCCAAAATCATCTTTAGAGATGGAAGGGATACATCAGAACATTCAAACTATTTCAACTTTTTGGTAGTAGTTTGCAATTCATAACTGCAATAAGGGACAATTTTCATGCAGAACTTCACTTATTGTACCAAGGAACATCAGCAAGTGGCAATAATATTAATTAGTCTGAACTGATTAATATAAGCTGAATCATCTGTGGTCCAAGTCAATTTTTGTTTCCACCCGCTCGATGACTAATGCAACTGATAATGATGATGATATATATATAATTCCTGGGCTCTAAAGTCTCAATCCATCTTGATCTAAATCTTGCTTTTATCACAACAGCTCATTAATTCAACTTCCCTCACTAGAAAGTAAAAAAGGACTGATGGGACTTGTAGAAATTAAAGCAAGTCATCAACCACCACAGCTTAAAAAAACTGCAACTGCAGCACATTTCTGAATTGACCCCAAGTCAATTCAGATTCCAAGTTTTAACTTTCTGTCCATAATCAACAAAAATGCACAAGCAATTTCCATTCCCCAACCTCCCATGCTCAGACAAGAATGCCCATCTCCACTAAAGGCCATCAGCTGACTACTGAAAAACATACAGATGAGCTTCAGATTTTGGGGAATAGTCACTATTATTACTTGCACAGTAGTGCCTAATGCTGACACAATACAACGTAACAGTAGTGTCTACCCACAGTATGTAACTGACGTACAAGAAAAAAAAAACACCAACAATCTGATTCGAATCTACCTCCCCTGCCCCAAAGGAAATAGGGGGATGAATAAGCCTTTAACCAACTACATTAATATCGCAAGTACACTTATTGGACCATGCCCAATTCCTCAGGCAAGAATGTACAAATTTGTGACCACCCCGTCCAAACTTATATCCATTAAAAAAAGAAAAAAAAAACAAACAAACAAACAAACTGAATTGTTTTGGTCCCAGAGTCCACATTCTACTTGTTAAAAAGAAAAAAATTCCACCATAACCCCACCCCCACCAAATCTTATATTTCTATATATTTATATTTAAAAATAAAATAAAATAAAACCAATCCAACGTAAATGAATTATTTGACACTAACTGACTTTTCGGCACACAAGAAAACCAATTAGCTATATTTTAGCAGTACTAGAAGGGTGTATATATATATATATATATATATATATATATATATATATATATATATATATATTGCATAACGCCTAATGGCATTAGGCAAAACGACACCGCAAGACAACTCGGACCAGTCACTGAGAAGACGTTTTTTGACCCATTTGTTAAGCTCCGACGTCGTCGTCGTCCTCCCGAAGCTTTACTACAGGAACACGACGTCGGACTGATATACCAGAACGTCCCAGATATGGTGTGCAGAAAGTCGCTTATGCCCTTGAACAATACGTGAATCAAACGCGAACAAATGGGTATACATGTAAATTTCGAAGCGAGAGACTTAACCAACCAGATACGCTCGAAAATGGGACTGAATTTTAACGGCTGCCCACTCTCCACGATTCCCATAGCCTGCGCCACTCTCGTCAACATGCGCCGGTGAAGAATCCCCCCTCGCAAAAGACGTCGTCATTCTGGTTATGTTAGAAGCAGAAGCAGCTCTGCCGCTGCTTGTTAGCCTGACCACTTCAGCGGCGGCTTGGGCGGCAGCGACAGCAGCCTCAGCAACAGCCGCCGTGGCAGCAGCTACGGCAATAGCATGATTGCCGGAATCATCATTATCATCACTCGGCTGAGCCGGGCCGACAACGGCGCTGCTGCTTCGAGACTTGTTCTCCGTGGGGATGGGGACGTTGCTGTCCTTTTCCCTGTAGGATTTGACAAAGCTCCATTTCTTCTTGGGCGGTGGCTTGGACGTGGCTGTGGTGGGAGCCTGAGAAGAAGACGAAGAGGGGTCGGGTTTTTTCAGCCCGAGAAGTCCTCGGAGCCACTTTGAAGCCTTTTTCATCTTGGGATTTTGGCGTCAAGCAAACGAAGAAACCGCCCTGTTTGGATACATGTTGCGGGAGAGGGAAGTGGGTAGTGTGTGACTACTGTGTGTTCCGGACGAGGTATAGAACGATATGACGCTCGTTGAGTATTTTACTGCCACTGTTCTATAACTAAGGTAGCTCGATGCGTGTTCCATTTATTTATACTACTGGACACTGTAAATTTGCGTGGGGCCCAACCTTGCAAATAACTCAACCGTTAAAAGATTTTATTTTATTTTGGTAAATTGCAGTAACCCCTTAACATTTGGTCCTAAAACAACTTTTTCCCTTAACATTTATTTTTTAGCACCTTACCTCCTTCCGTCAGTCTCTCTCTCTTTTTTTTTTTTTTTTTTATTTGACGGCAATGGTTAATTTAGTCTATTCCTGCTCCTATTTTAATCTTTCGTTAGTCAAAACCAATAATAAATGTTTGCTCGTTATGAATTATTAAACTTTAGAAAATGCCCTTATTTATTCCTGTTGAAACTTCTCGACATAATTACCTTTGTCCTAATAAATTCCTTATTCTTATAAACTTTGTCATCTTTAAAGGAAAGACCCAACTCCTCTAACTGGCTAAACACTAGGAAAAATTTTCCAGATTTTATTACCATTGAGTTTTTTGCTAAAATTGATTGATTTATTGTACAAACTCCTAGAGCATGTAAAGCTTTGTAGTGGTCGTATAAAAAAGTCTTGAAGTCAAAGGAGATTAATAGCCATTGATTTGTTCGGTATTTTTAGCCACTAATTTGTCAAAATAAAATGACATGACAGCCCATATATAGAGTTGGGGTTTTGCTTTAAAGAAGAGAAAGCAACGTCTTTTTTTACAATAAGAACGAATTTGTTAGGACAAGAGTAATTTTGTTAAAAATTTCTAATAAGTAAATTAAGGGCATTTTCGAAAGTTGAGTAATTTGTAAACGGCTAAACATATTTTCGCTTGACTCTTTGACTGATGGAAGATGACAAAACGGTCTGTTTGACAACATAAAAAAGTGCTGAATCTAAATTTTTTCAGACATTCTGATGTTTTGAGTGTTTGGTAAATGAAAATCTATTTGCTGAACTTGTTAAGTAGTGTTGAACCTGTGTGTATTTTTTTCAGCACAAAAATCCTAACTGGATGCTTAATTCTGATAAGAATCAATGGAATTACTTCAACTACCTTATCTTATCTACCAAATCTACCATTGTTTGTTAATTATGTTTGAAATTCTTATCTAATTAAACAACCTAATATTTTCTATCTAACGATTTTTAGTTTCTCTTTTCTCCCTTTTTAATGACTTTCACATTTTCTCCATACTCCTCATATAATATATTTCATCTTTTATATTAATTTGATTTAAAAATAAATATTGTCATTTTCATACCTAACAATTTTAAACTAATTAAATTATAAATTCTATTTCATTTTTGAATGAAAGGATATAAGGGCAAAATTGTCAAATTAAACTTATTAAGCATTCAGTTATAAATATTTATCAAACAGTATAACTAGGTTTAGCATTAAAATTCAGACATTCATATATTTTTTTTTCAGTGCTTAAAATTCAGCAAATTAATTGTTTCAGTATTCAGATTTCAGAATTCAGACTTCAGAATTTAGATTCAGTTTTATCAAACGGAACCAAAGTGCTCAATAATTAACATTAGAGGGCAAGGGGCAAAAAGATTTTGAGACCAAAAGTTAAGGAGGGTACTGCTATTTATCCCTTTTTTTTGTAACAAATGTATTATTTTTTTGTTACATGAGTTTTTTGAGATAAATAATAATTAAAATATACCACTAATTTTTTTCCCCAATAATTGCTCATGCGACATTTTGTGCTAGTTTTACAGTAAGCCGATTTTTTGGTAATTCAAGTGTTTATCATTAGTCACTCAAACTGAAGAATTTCACTCAAACTATAAGGGTTATAAATTTGCATGCATCCTTTGATGGTAGATCAACTTAGAAAAGTCAAATTACTATAGATTATCCAAATGTTAACTAAATTAGACATACATAAAAGAAAATGATTAGAGTTTTTACAGAAAGATACTATATTATAACAATACGACGTACATAACGTAAAAAAAGTGACTAAAAATGGGTCAAAAGGAAAAAAAATTTCCCGAAAAATTCAACCATCCAAACTGGACTAGACCCCAGGAAAAGAATTAAGGGGACATGAAACAGTGGAGAGGTGGGGACTGAGGACTCGGACAAGGAAAAAAAAATACTACGAAGTCAAATGTGAAAGCTCGAGTTCTTGTAGATGTGCTGTATTAATTTATTACTCATGTGAAAGAATGATACTTGGGATTATCAATGGGTTATATAAAATTGTGTGTTCAACTTCAACCAAAAAGGAGTTGAAGATATAAATGCACTCAAAATTTGGGACTGGAAAATCATATACTAGTAGTACGTACGTAGATGTTTGCAGATATATTCTACGGTTGGCAGAAATTATACCGGTTTGGTTCTTGGGAAAGGCTGAGATTGACTGATCGTTCCATCTTGGGAATTAGGAAGGTGATTGAAATTAGCAAGCCCAGAAGGTTTTATTTTAACTTTTCGTTTCTAAGGGTGTGTTTGAATTGCTTGTTTCCGTCGGAAAATATTGTCGTTTTTCGTGATCACATTTTCCTATTAACTTTTTTCTTCACATATATCAAATCGTTACAGTAATTTTTCCATGAAAAATGACGGAAAATGCAATCCAAACACACTTTTCAATAAACCATTGGAACCTAAATAACCATTTCTTGATCTCTAATGAATGTGACAAGTATCAACTCAAGGTGTCGTGGGTTTACCAACTCCGTTGATATCGATAAAATTAGCAATTTTGCACTCAAAGATTTCATTATAATGGAGTGTCCCCACCCATTACTATTTTAATAGTACAAGTTTGCCAAATAAATTGATACGGGGAGTACTCGTTTAGTAGTTGCCGCATGAGTTGGTAAATTTTTGTGAACCAAGTTTTTTGACAATAATGGAACCTTTCCAGCCTCAGTTTTTTCATTTTGTTTGATAAGAAAGATCGTAAAATGAAATTTGTCATGATCAATTTGATGATCATGACGGTGGCGCGTTCGATAAAATTAAAATCTGAAAATTAAAATTGGAAGTTTGAATCCATTAACTTATTGAATTGTTAAATATTAAATCAAATACATTTGAGGGTATATCACATTTAGTGATAAGTGAATAGTTTATCACTTATTTTCAGAGCAAGTTTTATCAAGAAAATTCAGTATCGTTTAATTAATTCAGCTATTTAATTTTTTATTATTAAACGCGTCTAAATATATTAAAATTTGAATTCATTAAACTAAAATACTGAATTCGAGTTGTTAATTGCTACAACATGTTGCTTTTTATCTTATGAAGTAAATTGTATCACTCTTATACTACTGTTAACATT
The DNA here is from genome assembly GCF_036785885.1 of Coffea arabica. NCBI lineage: Eukaryota > Viridiplantae > Streptophyta > Magnoliopsida > Gentianales > Rubiaceae > Coffea > Coffea arabica. Next base: position 43,948,511 of record NC_092325.1, on the reverse strand, counting down.
CTGGATTTGGCGTAATACACGTGGTGCGACCTGAGAGATGAGGCCCCCCCCCCCACCCCACCCCACCAGACAAAAAAAGAGGAGTAATTTGGTATCACGGATCATTCTTTCTTTCTTATAAACAAACGAAGAAGTTCACATCAACATCGTAAATCAGGAGCGACAAATGAAGGGAATCTTGAAATTACTGTGGTACACCCGCCGACAAAACTGTTCTTCTCACCCATGCAGCCTAGGACTCAGTTTGTACTTCCAATTCAATACAGAGCCGTGATCTTCTTGCAATGTGGCCAAATACATTCGAATTTTTTGAACAAGGAGGACCTTTGATTTTCCTACTACTACAAAAATCCGACCCATGATTCTCCTGTCTCCAAATGGATATCTGCAGCTCATGTTCTTTTTTTTTTCTTTTTTTTTTTTTGGGGAAAAAGGGTTGGCCTTGCATATATTTGAAGTTCACAATTAATGATTAATTTGTTGATTTATAAACGTTTGAAGGAACAAAATTCACATCTCTCTTCATTCTTCTTTTTTTTTTTTTTTTTGTTTGAGGAACATCTCTCTTAAATTCACAATTCGATACATTAATAAGTTATAATGGTATTAGTATTAAAACATGACTAAATTGTGAACCCCCTACGTGTAACACACTTGCAAATGTTGCTACATATATTATTGTCACGTCAGAAGATATGATTTGCCCATAAAAGTAACTTTGGCTCGTACAAGTTTGGCTCAGACATGATCGCCACGTGAAAATTTAACATGAATCATACATTTTGGTCTTTTACATAAAGCCCTTGCCATATCATAGAGACATCGATTTGGCTCGTACAAGTTTCAACCGTGCTGTGTTACTAAAATTTTGCTGTCTGCAGTTCGATTATTGTTAGCTTCAATTCGTCATAACGAAAGATACATAGATCTGTTAATGCTACGAGCCTGTAGAACTAGTGCTAGAGGTGATACAATTGCCTTGATTGAAGATTCTTTTTTAAAATGAAAATCAATAACTTGGGATCGCACAGTGAAATTAACAGTCCTCGGAATTAAGGGTGCTGTCGAGTCGAATCAATTTCGAGTAATACCTTATTGGAACTTGAATTCGAAAGATATGAGTGCTACTCGAGTTCAAACGTGTCAAGAAGGCCAAACATGAGTTTGACTTGAGGAAGTTATAGAAATATTTTGATTCGACTTGATAAGGTTTGAAAATAATGCCGAACCTTATCGAGGTCGAAAAATTAACTAGATATCAAACACTAAATTCGAACAATGTCAAGTCTGTATTGGCAATTTCTACGCACGTATGTATACATATATAATCATATTTTATATTTATTTTTTAATTATCTAATGCAATACTCAATAAAAAAACTTGCCGAGTTCTCAAATATCAGAATTTTAAACGCAAAATTGATTCAATGGTACTTTCGAACAGTTCAAATTTAAATTTAAATTTGATTAAAACGAGTTTAAATTAAATTATTAATCGGGTAACTTGCAAGGTCGAATTGATAACAGATACGACCTCTCCATAAAAGTTACTAGCCTTTTTATACAGTTAATTAATAGTGAAACTTTTCCACTGTGAACTTTTCAGCCAGAAATTTGGTGATCTTTTCAGCATGGAGTCTTCAAGTGGTAAAATTATTCCCACTTTGATCGTCAATCATTTCTGTCAAGACTCCGACCAACCTCCTAAGTAGTGCCCACAGAGTCGTAGATAGGCAGCCCCGTGCATAAATTTCTGTTGGATGCCAAGTGTGAAATGAAGAAATCATATCCGGTCAACAAAAGGAGACGTTGGCCGTCCAAATTCCACGTGCATGCTGTTCTCGACCTTGTTGGACAGCAAGTCGTTCAATGTCTGATCCCTTGAGAGCAATGTACTACTTTGGAACTAGGCACGTAATCAAATCAAAACAAGCACGAGTATCGCAATACGAATCAATGCTTGACTTGATTCGGCAGTAGAAAGGTATTACTTGAATTTGATTCAATACTTGACTTGATTCAGCAGTAGAAAGGTATTACTTGAGGTTGAGTTCGAATTAGGGCCGCAAACGAGTCGAGTCGAGTCGAGTCGAGTTTTGAGTTAATCGAGCTGAGTCTCGACTAAATTTTACCAAGCTCGAGCTCGAGCTCGAGCTCGACGAGCTGGCAATTTTCGAGCTCGAGCTCGACTCGAATCAAGTCGAGCCGAGCTCGAGCTCGAAAAAAAAAATTATTTTATTTTTAAAAAAATAAAAAAAATAATATTTTTTTCTGAATAAATAATAAAATATTAAGAATATATACGTAATTTCACTATGAAAATAAAAAATTAAAATATATTTATATATAATATACGTAATTTTATTATTAAATAAAAATAAAAAATATATATAAATATATATACTCAAGCTCGCGAGCCTAACGAGCTTAATATTCTGAACTCGAGTTCGACTCGAGCTTGACTCGAGCCGCTCGCGAGCGGCTCGATTCGTTTGCAGCCCTAGTTCGAACAAGCAGCAAAGATGGAATTTGAACTCGAATTCAAAAATTATTCAAAAACTCGAGATGATTCGATTATACTCGATTTTCTTGTCAGTATGATTAAACTCGAATACTTGACACGACTAAAAAAATAATTCTAGTAACTTATACAATTTTCAGTCCTAAAAGAGTAAAATTGTAATAACTAAATATATAATTTTTAATTAATTACTTTATGTTCGATAGGATTCGACAAGTTACCGGCCTGAAAAAAATAACAATACTCGAATTCAGCTTGAATAATTATCAAGCTGCTCATACTCATCTCGCGCTTAGTCAAAATTAAGTGCGAGCCAAGCTTTTGAACGAACTCCGCACCAGTAGCACAGTTCAATAACATCCCTATTTGAAACATGTATGATAACTAGCTTTGTTTTTGAGCTACTAATATAAGCTAGTAGGAGTAATAAATAGTATGACTCTGCAAGTATATCCTTGAGAATGGTTTAACAATACCATGCAGGTAATAATTTGGACATCTCAGTATTTGAAAAAAACTATTTAACGTTTCACATAAATCACATCTATAAAAGTGTTAAGAGTGTTGTAATATATAATAATCTTTTCAATTAATGAGTTGTGACTATTCAAACATTGGTTACATCAAAAATTTCTCCAATCCATTTTATTCACCAGAACTTTGGAATTTTTATAATTGGTGCCCCTGCTTCATTCGTTCTTCATTCATCTTTTGCCCAAGAAATCATGGGTGGATGGACACTTGTTTGCGCTTTAATTATGTGAAGCAGAAAATTCATGCTACTTGATCGCCTTCTTCTAATTAATTTAAATTTCTAGTTTTTTCCTTATTCAGAAACAACCTGTTCAAATCCCTCCTCAATAGTTGCATTTAGACAAGTTTCTTATCTAGGTCCATCAATTATGATTATACTAAAAAATCCCCTAATAATAATGTTTGAGGTTGTAGCCTAGTTTTTTCGGTGAGATCCCATGGTTAACTTGCACGTGTTTGGATAATTGATTATATTAAAAAAATTTAGAATAATATAATTATATTTTTATTTTTTATAATGTTATGTATGTGAAATAAAAAAAAGTAATTAAAAATATATATGACTAAATTTTTTTTTTAAATAATCAACCATCCAAACGACAAACTAACTAGTACTAAATTAGTCGCCTCGTCCATTCAGAGTTAGACGCTAGCTCAGAACTACAAACTAGTACTACGTCACTACCCTATTTGCATGGTAATTATAGGAATGCTACTAGTAATAAATTGCCATATTGTCATGTATGAGATTTTTTCTTTCTTTTTTTTTTTTTCTCAATCCGCATATGGGAAATTGAACTGCAACGGGGCTTTGCCGTAACAGATATTCTATCTCACATTCTGTGTCATTCTCTATTCCATTTTTTATTATATTACTATTTTTTCTTCATAAATATTATGTTTTAATTCCTTTTTATTTCCTTACGATCCAATAACTATTAATTGAGTAATACACAAAATTTAACAAACTCAAAAAATTAAAATGCATAAAAAATGAGATTTTTTTTACGAATTCTCTGCTGTATTTTTTAATTTTTTATTATATATTAATTTTTTGAAGCTGTTGTATTTATTTTTTACTCAATTAATAGTTATTGGATCGTAAAAGAATAAAAAAAATTAAAATATAATATTTGTAAAAAAAAAATAATAATATAATAAAAAATAAAACAGAAAGTTACGTAGAATATGAGACAGAAGAGACTTTGCTTGTTCAAGTTGCAAGGGAAATGGCTAATGTCTTGAGTGAGACGTCCCATCTGCCCCTTTGAGACTATAAAAATTTCTGACGCACCAAAGCTGACCTCTTTTTTTGTATGGTCCCCGATTGTTACGGGGATGGTGCCTACCCTATGATGTCCTTCACGAAAGACTAATCGGCGGTGAAGGTACAGAGACGCCAGATTGCCTGATTCAGAAATTGCATTAACACTTAATGAGCAAGATTTTCTACTCTCTTTTGTCGTCTGTCTCATTTCTGGCCCCTGTAGCCCGTAGGCTGGCTGGCCATTTGATTTACCTTTTGAGATCTCATTTTTTGGCAAGGTTCTTGCCTAAAATGTTGAGAATGGCCCACTCCAATTCTAACTTTTCGTGAATTTCTTGGAATAATCAGTAATGAGGAGTAACCCTTTAAGAATTGTTTCTTAAAAAGTGCTACAGAGTATTACTCCCTCCCTTTTTTTTATAACTTACGGGTCCGTTTGGATTAGCTGTTTTTGGAGTTGTGTTTTAAAAATAATACTGTAGCATTTCGTTTTTGAAATACAAGTCCATTTGGATTAGTTATTTTTGGGGTTGTTTTTCAAAAATTATATGAAAAACTTTTACTGTAAATATTTTTTGGATTATTTTTAGAGGTATTTTTAAAACATATTTTTGAGTATTTTATAATTTATAATTTATATATTTTTATATTTATATACAGTTATGCATTTATAATACATTTATAAATATTTATAAATAAATATATTTATATATTTATATAAAAATATATCAATATATTATAAATGTATTACATTATACATAATACATAATATAAATATATTTATAAATGTATAAATGTATATTATTATAAATGTATAAATTATAAATGAATATTATATAAATGTAAAAATTATAAATTTTATATTTTTATCTAAATAAATATTTATGCATTTATAATACATTTATAAATATTTATAAATAAATATATTTATATATTTATATAAAAATATATAAATGTATTATATTATATATAATACATAATATAAATATATTTAGAAATGTATAAGTGTATATTATTATAAATATATAAATTATGAATGAATATTATATAGATGTATAAATTAATATATCATAAATATATATTAATATTATGTATAAATGTATTAATATAATTAATATCAATATATAAATGTATTAATATTATGTATAAATGTAAAATTAATATTATGTATATTAATATAAATGTATAAATGTATTATATTATATATAATACATAATATAAATGTATATTATAAATATACATAAATATATATATTATGTATAAATGTACATTTAATATTATGTATATTAATATAAATGTAAAAATGTATTATATTATATATAATACATAATATAAATGTATATTATGTATAAATGTACATTTATATAAATGTATAATCTGTATAATATAATATATATTATATAATATATAATACATTTTTTATATAAATATATTATAAATATATATTACATAAATAAATTATATATAATATGAATAAATAAATATATACATATATTATGTATATATTTATAAATATTTAATATATATAATATACATTAATATTAATTATAAATATTTGAATATTAATAAATATGGTGTTTATATAATATTTCAATTTGTAATATTTATTGTATATTTCATTATATAAATATTTATATAATATATAAATATATAATATAAAATTTTGCAATTTGTATAATATACATAATATTGTATATATATAATATACATAATATAATATATTATACATAATATACATTATTACATTATTACATATTATGTATATTATATATTATACATAACATTATTATACATTATTATACACAATAATGTACATAATAATGAAAGTACATTAATAATGTATATATTATAATATAATGTACATAATATATTATGTATAAATATTTATACATTTATGTATACAATATTACATATTATGTATATTATATTATGTATAATATTAATGTATATAAATATTTATATAATATATAATATATAACATATAAATATATAATTTTCAATTTGTATATTTTAATTTATATTAATATAATATATATAATATAAATAATTGAAATATACATATTAAATTTGTATATTTGGTGTTGTTTTTGATATAATGTTTGGATATGGGTGTTTTTGGAATTGTTTTTGAAATACACATTTACTGCAGCATTTGGAATGTGAAAAACAGTTTTTCAAAAACAGGTGCAAAAACAAGGAATCCAAACGAACCCTACGTTTAAGGTTTTGCACACCAATTAAAAAAAGTTTTTCATTGCTTAAATCTGTACACTACTTTCCTTTTGCAACCTCATTAATTGTCCAATTACTAGAAGAAAAGCAATAATTACTAGGAGTAATAATTAAGAACCATGTACAGGAAAAGAGAGATAAAAGGTTAAAATTGTGAAAAAATAATTAATACTGCATGGGGAAAGTAAAACGACAGATAAAAATACACTGGATCAAATTTCTTAAACGTCAGTTATAAAAAAAGGGAGGGAGTATAAAGCAAACTTCTGGGCCAGGATGTTAAGCTATTAAAGTCAATGAAACTGTAGGCATCGTTTGATAAGTAAATTTTTTGGGTGTTTGTCAAAAATTTTACTGTAACTTACTGTATAAATTTTTAAATTTTTATTTGAAGTATGTAAATTTTTGAATATTTTAAAGTGTATATAGTTTAAAAACTTTGAAATTTTTTTTGATATTACTATAGTTAAAAGTTTTTTAAAACTTATAATAGACAAACTTTACAAAAAATTCAAGGATCAAGCAGAGCCTACATCATGAATAAAAATTGAAGACCTAGTATATTAACAAAGTACAAAGGAATAGTCCAAATTGGAGGGTCAATGCAAAAATGATCAAAGAGTTTAAAATTGAGGTTTTTTTCTGTTCAATGCAGATATGACCAAGTAAACAATATATATTTTCGCAATTCAATGATATAAAATATTCGAGAATTTGACACTAAACGAGCCTTGAAATAGTTGAAAATGATCATGATATGCTAAGCTGTGTCGCGAAAATTTAAATGAAATCCTTGTCGATTTGATCTCTTCACACTCCAAGAAATACAATTCTTTTGTATAAGTTTGAAAATTTTGATAAAGGAATCATAAAATGGTGGTAAAATAACATTTTTTGTTATTTCAAAGATTCACAAAAAATCGAGTCCAAATTTGGAATCTATGCAAAATACAAAATCCAAAAGTGTAATTTCATCTAAATTTGGCAATATAGATTAGTGATCAACTATTATTTAATAACAGTTCACCTACAATCAATAGTCATCGTGATAAACAGGCATAATTGAATGGAGAAGACGATTGATGCTATGTTGTTTTGAGGTAGACTCCTGTTAAAAATGACGATTAAAATAAAGAAAAGGGTTAAAATATACATTTACAGAAGTTAAAAAATTAAAAAGTATATACATAATAGTTGAAGGCTTTAAAGTGTACAAATTCAATAGTTGGAGAGTCAACTGGTTTTTTCCACCCTAAAAGGGTAGTAACTCTTTAGTATTAGTAGTATTAGTTTGATCTAAGGTGGTATTTCATGGTAGGTCAAAAGCCATGGGAATGTATAGAAATAAAGGGGGAGTCAATGAAATCAAATTACCTTTGAACCAAACAGAAGAAAAGTTGCACGTAATGTGACTTTGAAAATACAAAAAATGATGTGTGAACTCAAAGGACTTGTACACCATATTGGTTAAGTCTGGCGATAGTTTTAGTTCCTCCATACTTTTGGAAGGCGTGCATTTGTATTGCTACTACTATATTATACACGAGCGCGAGGCCTGCAGCAGCTTTAAAGCCCTGGACTCCTCCTTGCATTTGCTCCAGTTTGAATTAAATCTGTTATTTTCTGGATAATATCTTGAAATGATGGACGGTTTTCTGGCTTGCTGCATCAGTTCACGAGTTAGCATTTATATGAGAGCTATGCTCATTTCCATGATTTAACCACAAAAGTGAAGGACACCACGGAATGAAGAGAAAACCTGTGCCAGCAGTCGTGGATGAGGGATGAAATTTCGGGATCAAGGTTTACTGGAAGGTCCAGTCTGCGGTCCATGAAGCCGACAATTCCCACAACCTGTCAAGTGTACTAATGAATTAAATCAACTCGAGAGAAACTGCAAATATCATTTCTTTTGTTTATTATTGTCTAACATCTGCTTCTTCAGACTAAGACTAGCAAAAAAACAAGCGCTGGCAATTGAGAAACAAACTTTGTCCAACATCTACCTGCAACGAGTTCAGGTTCTTCCATGGAATGGATTCAGTCATCAGTTCCCACAGTATGACTCCAAAACTGTAGATATCTGACCTGTCACATTATTAAAACAACGGGAAAATAAGTCAGTTGCCAAACCTCCTTAACATCATGTGCCTCAGATAAAATGAATTGCTTTAAAAGCTTCTTAACTTCACCGACTATGTTCAAATGTTTAAATTAACCCCATACAAAAAGCAAAAGAAGGAAGGAACTCTTATGAACCATAAGAGATGGTACTATTAGTCCAGTATGATCAACTTCTCAAAACTGGGACAGCCTAGTTCTCTCTTTTGATTCTTTCCCCCCCCTCATCCTGGTGTTAGATGATACAGAGAATAGACCATAAGATTAGGTATCGCTAGTGGCAAAAGCATGACAAATAATCACGACAGATAAAAAATTGCAGTTTTTTTAATGTCAAGTACTGAAAAGTCTTATAATTTGAAATTACTTTTCCGTTGAAGGTTCATTTCGAAGGATTTCGGGAGCCATCCACTGAGGCTGCAGCAGCAACAACAGTTTAAGTGTGGATCAAAAAATTACGTTACAGATAGAATGATCAAGGTATACAAAAGAACAAAAAGGAAATAATATGAGGATATCTACCGTTCCTTTCCCAGATTTGTTTGTTAAGAAGGTCGCATTCTTCAATTTTGACAGGCCAAAGTCTCCAACCTGTCAAAACGAAACTCTAATAATTTTTTCAATAAACATATAAATCGCAGGCTAAATCAGGTAGCAGTACCTTGACATTCCAGCTCTTATCGACAAGCAGGTTTGAAGATTTGAGATCTCTGTGTACGATTGGTGGGTTTCTGTGATGCAAATAGTTCATACCTCTTGCCTGCAGCCAAAGGAGAAATATACAATTACAAATTTCAGAAGAATTTTAATGAGGTTACATATCCCAAGGATTAAAAGTAAATGGAGGAAACTGGAAAATTTTAAGCAGAAACCAACCACATCAAGAGCCATCCTCAGACGACGTCTGATGTCTAATTGCTGATTACTTTTGTGTAGTGCTTTAAAGAGACTTCCCCTGGTAAGAGACCATAGTCAATGTGCCAGACAAGATGGTAGCACCAGTTTGCCAATGGAACAGACACATTGATTCAAGCATTGGAAAATAGAGCTCTACTACTGATAGACATTTTCTGCTGAAGGTCAATAGAGTTGCAATTTTCACAGAAGACTACCATATACCTTGGCAAATATTCTGTTACCAGAGCCAGTTTTTCTTGTGAGCATACCGCCCCCATGAACAACAGCACATTTGGATGTCTCAGTCTCCTCATTATATCAAGCTGAAGTGCATGTTGGAGATTGAATTAAGGAACATTTTCTTTCCAGAACAAAAATTACAACAGTCATGGACATACTGCCTGCATCAAATACCTCTTGAGTGTAACTGAGTAGAGTCTGGTCATTGTATTCATTCCCGAAATAAACCTTCACTGCAACATCCTAAGAAAGGAAAAAGGCATGCAGAGAACCATCATGTCAACCTGATGAGAAGTCAATCACAGTTAGGAACTCTTAGAGTTGGAAGACATACTGATCCATTCCAGATTCCACGATACACAACAGCGAATGAACCTAAACGAGAAAAAGGACTCTAGTCAACCATGAGCAGACCAACGATATATGGTATCTGAGTTATTCTGGAAAAATCAGGTAACATGATGGATGTTTGGCAATTTTTTCATGTGAACTAAGGAGAATTTAACTCGCGTTTTATGTGAGTGAAGGATTCAGATATCTATGATCCAAAACTGAATCAGTTGGACTTCATAGCAGTGAGGATCTTTTTGGTATGTACCAGATTTCCCCTCATCAAGCACGTCCAAAGATGGAACATTTTGTGCAATCTTTAGTTCAAATTTCATCATCAAATACTGTCCACTAGCCAAACATGGCCAACTTGTGGTCATTAAGGCAGAGAACATCTCCAATTTTTTGCAGAAGCAATATCCTATAAGTTTACCTTGGCCAATTTGCTCTCGTAATTGCAGGTCTTCCCAATGGATTTCACAATGTACAATCAAGTTTGATTCATCATCACCTTTGCTTGATGGACTACCAATGCTGCTTCCACTATCCTCCCTTGAGTTCGGGAACCGTTGAACATCTGGTTGAGGTTGTAGTGTATCCTCAATCTCCATTTCCAAATTCTGCCCATTTGTATTCAAGTCTTGCAAGTCTGACGTCTGCAACTGTTCTGAAACTCTGACAGGTGCAGTTATAGGATACAAGCCCTCTGTCAAATCATCAGATATTGTTAGTGATCTTCTCGACAATCCTTTTGCTGCAGAAGAGACACCTTTTATAACATGTTCTTCATTGTGATTCACATCATCAACAATACCGTTATGTGAACTAGTTGCTTGCGTTGCTTGTGGTGCTCCAGGTGAAGATGACTCGACCAATACTTTGCTGCATGACATACCATTCAAGCTGTTACATTGGACAACTGCATCTTTGTTCTTATTAAGATTGGCAATACCCCCAATGTGAAGCTTCGCTAATACCTTTTTGGCCTACAGACATAAGGAAGTTGTTCATTATATAAATGATGCTTCAAATGAATCCCCACTGAAAAAGTACCAAAAAATGGAACAATTTGATATTTACTACAATTACATGAGGGAAGGAGATAATACAAGTTTTAATGGCTGAGGAAATCCACTTGTGGATTCTTCGCTTTCAAAGCCATCTCCATCAATTTTATTCTTCGCATTGGGAGACTTACAATTAACTTGCGGTCTTGTTGCCTATAAAATTGATGTTAGCTCATAACTCTTCCTTCACGCCAGATTGAAGAAAAGTTTGCAAGTTGAATCAAATCTTACCGGTGCTCTAGGTGGCCTCTCAGATTTTAGATATGCATTGTCCAGTTCATTTTGCTCCTTTTCCCCAATATTGGAACTTCCATCAGATCCACTGTCTTCATGCTTCCGCAATAATACTTTTGAGGCCTGTTTAATGCAGTGAAACTAGTAAATTATAACGTATTCAACCAAAACAAAACAAGTGGGAGGAGCAGAAAAGAAACTTAATGCCAAAACAAATAATAAGCACCAGATTGGAAACAGATGATGCAATCTGTGGTTGTGCGCGCAACTGGATTCTTTTCTGATTTATTCCTTGTCCTCTAGATTTACCATCAGTAGGGTCTTGGCCTACTCTTGTATTTTCTAAATGTAGATTATTAAAGACAGCTGAATCACTTGAAACAGTGATGGTGCCAACAAGCTCGCCATCCTCATACAGCGGGCTTTTTGTGACTATTGCTACAAAGATCTGACCTGATCTCTTCTTGAAAGGAAACTGACCTGCCCAAGATAATCCAAAGCTCAACCTGTCCATGATTTTCCGTGCCAATGCTTGATGCTTTTCATCAATGATCAGCACTGCATCTCGTTGTCCTAATACCTCGTAGTCTTTGTATCCAAAGAGCTTTTCAGCAGATGAATTCCTGCAAGGGAGAATTTTTTTCCCTAATAGAACATAAGCAAGCAAAAATAGAAGAACATGCAGATTACATCATCCGGACAAAACTAACTACAGCAATTAATCCAACGGAATGCCAAGCATCTGCTCTCTTTATATCACAATTCTGCCTCATTAATCCTCCAATACAAGCCTTAAGCTTGGCCAAATGAAGTACGAGTTAGAGGGAAATGCGATTAGCACCCCTAACTCCAATGCTCGAGGCTGAGACACAATATGTCATTTCATAGCAATAGAACCTTGTACTGGAGACTACTACGTGCTTTTGGATGAGATAACAAGTATCTATATATCTAAAAGGAGACTACTGCTAAAAGCTTAATGGCTATCACTATTTGTTTTTAAAATTATCCAGTTCCTATCTTCCAATCTTTCACAAACTCAGTAATTAATGTTCATCTAGTCGGCCTTTCAATTACTTTATCCAGCAGATGCTTCTTTAATTTCTCAAGATCTAGTCTGCTACGTCAATAGAAAAATATACAGCATGGAGCAATCATAAACACATCTAGATTTATCAAGTCCACACTCCAGTTATTGTATTCTCAATCTCGACCGTTAGGGCATTATTCGAATAGAGAATCAAGAGCGCAAGACAGCATGTAAGGTTAGAGTAGACTACAAATCAAAAACTGATCTGAACTCTCAAGTCTGCCTAGTTTTCATTAAGTTACAGAGCCCTGTTGGAATTAAATCGAGAAACTAACTGCTACAAGATTTCAAATGCCTAAGATACATAGAACCCAACATCTCAACAAAGGCTTCAAGAAAAACTTAAAAAACTAAATTAGGTGCCTGTACGCAAGCAACAAACTTATTTCACATCCCATATCAGAACATATATAGCTGCCAGATCAACAAGGTAAACAACAAAAAAAATTCAATAAAGAAAGCATCAAGGACAAAGAGGGACGAGAGAAAATGTTCGACCAATGCATGACTAAATAAAGAAAAAGTCATATTAACAACAAAATTAGTAACTCCATAATGATATCTAGTTACTGAACTAAAATCTTATAAGTAATTAGTCACCAGTAAATGATCTCTTCAGAGCCGGCTCGACTGATATGAACTGCATGACCCATGCACTCTAACACGTTCTTGTACGGACTCCCTGAATAGTAAGCTCCATGAATATAGCTAGACCAGCTGGAATCTTCCCCCGCCAACTCACCTGACGAATCTTCTTGCATATTCATAACTTCTTCCACCGAGTTTCTCACTCGTGCAACTCTACTACTTGTACTTCCAAATCCACCGGCAATGCTCTTTTCTTGCAGGAGAATATTGAACTGTTCTTTGAGTTTCTCGTGGCTTGCTTGGAGACTATGAAACCGATCCATCAGAACAGCGTAGATATCAGACTCGTGTGACTGGCTTCCGCCGTCCATTGTGGCGGTAGGCGGAGAAGGTTTGGTGGAGTAAGGACCAAGCAGCGCTGCGCAAGTGGTTTGTGTATGGCCAATGGCGAAGGCTTTTCTTAGTGTTTGCAGTTTGAATATTTTATTCTGAATTTTGATTTGGTTGCTGCCACGTATCACTTGCCGGCAAAAGGATGCTATCAGATTGTTATTTTAACCCTCTCCAAGGGTAAAATAGGAAATAAATCATATTTCTTGTTATTTAATCTTCACTAGGATATAAAGTAGCTAAACAAGAACTTAAGCTAGTAGAAGGCTTCCTCCGTTTGTGGTGGCTATGGTTTGTTTGGATTGCTTCATATTTCCCCAATTTTATTTGCTTACATCATCTTTACAATTTCCAATACACCTTTTTATCTTCCCAATATCTTTTTATCTCACATACATCACATCACAAAAAGTGCTACAGTAAAAATATCTCAAATAATCCCAAATAACTTACAATCCAAACAGACCCACATTGGGGTTCTGGGGGGTTAGGGGTTGGTTTATAAGTTCCCTGTGAGACCTCAAGAGATACCGGCTTTTGGGGTTCTCACGGGAGTTAGGATTTATAAAAAAATGCCGAAAGCCTTTGGGCTTGGATATGAAGAACTTATTACAGTAATCCTAGAGAAAGGAACAATTTGAGTTAGGAGCCTAAATCATGGTGTATATGTGTTTGTTTCCCTTTTTTTTTTTTTTGGCATGTAAAATGAGTAAATGGGTAATATTGTAAAAAATAAAAATAAAATAAAATTGCATGGTTTAAAAAAGAATACAATAGTGATGCACTGCACTTTCAACTATTTTAATTTTTCGTTGGACGGGGAGAATTTTAAACACTCTCATTTTTTTCTCAAGCACTTGCACTTTTGACCCAAATATGAATTGGGATAGTAATATGAATAGTTCACAATCATGATTGGCGGAAAAAGAAATGCAAGTCTCATAAAAATTTGTTGTATATTTTACTTTGCATTCAAGGTAAATACCACTCGGAGAAAATGAATGTACGTCTCGTGAAATTCGACGAAACTGGCAACCATTTATGCTTCAAAACAAAACCCCGCCTTTGAGTTTGACCGCTGGTCATGTTGATGTTGGCGTGCTATTTCGTTTTGTGATAAAATATTTTGTGTTTCGGACAAAGAAATCTAATCTCGTGGGTGGAGGTGAAAATCATGAAATACAAGAAATATATCCGCTTAAAGTTTTGTTCTACTTTTGCCCTTTATTCATGGAAATATTGCAGGGTTGGGAATGGCTCTCTTGCGTATGGGCAAAGCTGCTCACGCATTGTGGGCAAGGAACTTATATTATTAAAGTTTAAGGTTACGTACACTCGACCAATAATTTAATTGTCTCGCAACTCCAAGGTGGCAATACTGGTCAAGATCTGGTGCTGATTAATTTTTCTTGTAAAAAACAAAAAAAGGAAAGAAAGAAAAAATGGTATTCCAAATTATGAAGGCAAACACTTTACTCAAGAACTACTAAATATTTCATACTCGCGCGCATGTATAGAATTATCGCTATTAGAAATTTCCTCCATTATATGCGATCAGCATTGGATGAACGATAACTATGCAAAATTTGAATTTTAAATTCAACTTTTACACTCATATCATGAATTAAACGATGATAGTGTACACACCATCAGTGTGGGAAAGATTTACTCTTTTAATAATACAACAATTTAGAGCTAATGTAAGAGTTAGAAAAATTGAACAAATTGAAGAGACAAATAAAGAGAGTTATCCTTAAATGCATATTATATAGAGGCAATTTCGCATTAAAAAAAATTTTTTTTTTTTTTTGGAAGTGCTAGTGTCATAAGCCTAAAATTTTTAGTACTTATATTGTGACTTGAATTGCTTATCATAACTAAGTACCTTAGTAGACAAATTAGTTATGTAGGGTAAGAGGTAATGAAACGTTCTAAAAATGAATAACAAGTTTCGATTTTGCCTACCACGAAGTATGTCTCTCTTTATTCTACTGCATGTATAATTAAAAGTCTTGATGCTTCCATGTTGAAAGTTTTGTCTTACCCAAAAGCCATGTTAATTTTCAACGACTTCCCATCTCTTATTCACTGGACTTGTAAAATTTGGATCCTTGTAAGGTTGTGTTTCTTCTTATGCTAGCAAATTTCAATTGGGTTATCGATATAGAGAAACATCATAAGAATTTCAAAAATCTCAAGGGAATTTCAATTATTACAGCAACATTGTGAATTTTTCAAAAGAAAACCATTTGATATGCATGTCAGTAAAAGATTATAAAAAGTACAACTTTATTTTTTTTTAAAAAAAATTCTTCTTTGCAAATGGAGAAAGAAGCAGTTTAAACTTTAAATGGATCAAAATAAATAACTTTCCACGTGTAAAATAAATTTGTATTTTGTACACTCCCGTCACTTATTCATTTTTGGATTGATGGTGATACATGTTCATTATAAATGGTTGGAAAATAATAGATATATACATTTAAAGAAACACATATAAAGAAAGCAAGTTTTTAAACTAAGATTTATTTATTTGTAAATAGATTGAATTACCTTGAACAGCGCTTAATCCAATCTTAAACCCTAAACTAGTTCAAAAAAAGAATAAATCAAACTTAAACGCCCTGACACTAAGCCTCATTAATTAGACTCGTTTATGTCCTTAAATACTAAATCAAAAAAAGAATTCAATTGTTTAGTGATGAAAAATTGTTTAAGACTCCCAAAATCATCACTCAATTCACTCATTTTTCTATCGAAACATTGTATTACTTCTTCTTCTTCTTCTTTTTCATTTCTTTAGTGTAAACGGTAGGTGTCTAATTCGAAACCTCTAACTTAATCTATTGACTCTCCACCCTGAATAGTGCAGAGATCCAAAAAAAACTTAAATTCCATCGTACTCAAATCAATGAGACTCGTTCATCTCTCCTTGAAGTGTAATAAGTATAAAGGATCAAGAATTGTCTATATCAAAACTTAAAAGGGTAAAATTAAGAAATATATAAAAACTCAAGTACTCACACTGCAAATTTATCCAAAATACAACTCCAACATGCTAGACCCGTTTCTTTGCCTCCCGCAACCGCAAGCATTCACTATGCATATATATATAGCCGCAAGCAGTAGCAGCTGTACAATTGCTGGGCTCCTTTTCTGAAGCAATTCAAAGATAAACTCTCCTCTTCCTCACTCCTCACTCGACTCAGTCCAATTCTGGTGACTTCATCATCACCGTCATTCTCGCATTCTCGGTTGATTTTCTTGTCGCCGCTTAAGGTAACTTTCTCCGTTACAGAAAAAAGAATTAACTTATCTACACAAATACTTTTTCTTGCTTTGGGAGCACACATTGGGTTGATTTTGTGAGGTTTTCTCCTGTGTAGGAAATGATGAAAGTTTGGGTCTTTAATTTTGGGTTCGTTAAGTTGATTCTTGTTTGATGTGTAGGATTTGAACATTTATTTTTTCTGTTCTTGGTTTGCTGTATCTAATTGATGTTTTGTTGGGTTTTTAGATGAATTCTTATCTGCATGTTGCTTTTTGTTTTTCGTTTTCCGTTCTTGTTCAAGTGTTGATGGGCATGGGTAATTGGGCATCGGCTGAGAATTTTTTTCTTTTTCTTTTTCTTTTTTTTGGCCCCATTTCTGAAGAGATATATGTGATTGTCTAGATTGGATAAGAGTTGTTTGGGGGGTGGGGGGTAATCAGGGTAAATCTGCATTTTCTTTACATTGTCGAGATTTAATTTCTTTTTTTGGGTGAAATTGGTTTCTGTATTTTGTTTGAGTTTAATCTGGGAAAGTTCTTTAGGGGATGGAATGATCAAAGTTAGATTCTTCATTTTCATTTTCTTTTTTTCCATCTCTGGGTTGTTCCTTTGAAGATTTGTGGTTATTTTCGATTGCATGCGCATTTCATTTGAATTTCATGGCATGCAAAATTGCTAGATGACAGAATAAAACAGACTAATTTTGAAGGCTTTACTCTTTTGGGGTTTACTTATTTTTGGTTTTTTTGTGGTTCTCTTTTTTCATTTTTCCTTTTGGAAAGTGTAAAACTTGCTTAAACTCGTCCTTTTCTGTTAGGTGAAGTCAAGAAAAGAAGTATATTTTGCAACAGATTTTTCTTTGGTTTTTTCTATTTCTCTCAAAAGAAGGAAACAGATTTGAAGACTTATTGTCAAGAAATTGAATAGGATACCATAACAAAAGCTAGTCCAAACGACATATGGTTGTGTTGAATTCAGTTTCATTATAGTGGTATTAAATAGATCCTTCCTGATTTTAATATGAGGTACTTTCTCAAAGATTGATAGATTGTATCTAATTCATAATTAAGATATTTGGCTTTACGGGCATTTCCTTCAATCTTAAGGTATTTACCATAGTTTAAGGTATACTTCTGAGGCAGAAATGATGTAAATCAGTGTCTGTTTTTGGCTCAGCGATGTTAGTTTCTGTGGCTTTTGAAGATTGACAGCTACATAATGCACGCCAGTGTCTGTGTTCATGAGGCATTTCCTATCTTGGCTTCAGGCACAATAACTGTAGATGAATAATGTCAACATTTTCATTAAGTTGCTCGCTAGCTAAATTGAGGTTTCTGTGTAATGTTGGCTTTTATTGTTTTTATGCATTACATGTTTTATCAATTATATCTCATTGCATCTTTAACACTTACATTTGCAGTTGTTTGTGACAAGGTCTGATAAGAATATCAAAAACAAACTCTAGGTGAAGAACTATGCCCTGCAGTTGATATTGAGAAGATTTTTTGGTGTCGGGGCTACTCAATGTACTCTTTCTTTCGCACTACCTTGTTACAAGTTTTGCTCCACTTCACAGAATGTTTTTGCCTTTGTTTTTTAAAGAAACTTTCTCTTATGTTGTGCAGAAGTGCTTGATATTGAGTTTCCTTGCAGTTTTGCTTATGCTAAACCAAGAATTATGAGTTGAGTTATATGAAGTTAGATGGATGATTTCAGAAAATAGAACTTGAAGCAAAATTAGAATTAATTATGACTTGAGTTATATGAAGTTAGATGAATGATTCCAGAAAATAGAACTTGAAGCAAAATTGGAATTCGAGGTTGCTCAGTTTATGCACGATTTTTGTATTTTGGTTTGGTTCTTAAAATTTGTTTGAAATGTCTAGATGCAGTCTGGAATGAACGGATCAAATTCAAATAATCCAGATGCTACTGGAAGAGCTTTTCCATCCCAGACTGGTTCTGGTAATCTGTTTTGAATCACTCTGGCGGTATAGGGTTGCTTGAATGATCAACTTTCTGCTTCTCATGAATGACTTAGTTATTTATAAGCAACTTGCAGGAAACATGCAAGGGCTCCATGGGATCCATGGGAACTTTAACATCTCCAACATGGGTGGTACATTTGGATCAAGAAATTCAGCAATGCTTTCTGGACCACCAGGTGGCGTTCAGCAAGTTTCAGGCAGTGGGTCTAGTGGGCGATTCACAATAAATAATCTCCCCGCTGCACTTTCTCAGGTCTCCAACTTTAATGGTTTATGGTGTCTTGCTACTATTGAATGCTTACCATTAATTTGTTGCTCTCCCCTACACATGAATATGCATGCACTGACATGGAATGCATCCCGTTAGAGGCAAATTCTCTAATTTGTGATATTTTTTGAATGCAGCTCTCTCTTGCGAGCTCACATGGGCACCCAGGTGTAACAAACAATGGAGGTATGAATTCTTGCAAAAACGACTGTTATTGGTGCACCTTATTCTTGTCCTGTATCTATTTCCCGGCATAACTGGTGCAGTAGAGTAATTTCAGGTTCAGGGGCATTACCAAATCTAGGAAATTCAGGCCGTGTGGCAAACCCTATGGCTAATTATGTTAGTGGGGGCAATATTGCCAGGGGTTTAGGCTCTGGAGGAGGATCGAACTTGGCTGGTGTTGCTTCTCGCTTAAATTTGACAGGTACATCTCAATTCATTGAGTTATCAGAAACTAAATACAGCAGGCAGCATAATATATATTTGGAGCTTATGTAATCTAAGTTTGGATCTTGAAATAGTCGGTTAAAGAAAGTACAGGAATTCGAATTGGTATCTTCAAGAAGTAGAAACCTTGATTACATGCTGACCATTGTTTTAATCACTCCCTTTGTGCTTGCATTTGCTAGTTCCTAGAATGAGAAAGGGTGTTGAGCTAACAGCTCCTGTTGTTTCTGTAAATTTCTCCCTTTCTGTCTTTCTTGCATGGGCATGATGGAGGGAACACTCTCCATTTGTGGTGTCTACTGTTATGTTTTACATCAGGCTTGACTGATTTACTGCACTTGACTTGAGACAATCAGAAACAATCGTGCATGTTTAGTTATATAGCCTTTTAGTGTTGAGATGTTTGTGTTTATTGAGAAGTTATAGTGGATGTCCAAATTTCAATTGTTCGTGACGTCTTGAACTCTCAGACCCACAGGTGGTATCTATGCTAGGCAATTCTTATCCTGCTTCTGGTGTGCCGCTTTCCCATAACCATTTCCCTGCTGGGAATGGTCCTTATACTTCTTTGTTGCTAAATGATTTGAATGTTCATGAGGATACCACTTTTGATATGAATGACTTCCCCCAGCTTGCGGGACGTCCATCTTCCACTGGTGGTTCTCAGGGACAGATAGGTAGTTGAATTTTCTGCCTAAACCAGATATGTTCAATTCTGCGGTTTCCTCTTCAGTTTTTGATATTTGAAGAGCGTTGTGTGTGCTTATGCAGGTTTTCTACGAAAGCAAAATGTTGGGTTCAGTCAACAAAATCAAGAGTTCAGCATTCAGAATGAAGATTTTCCTGCTCTGCCGGGATATAAAGGTGCTTTAATTTTTTTTCTTGACTTGAAGTAGCACGTAGCATTTGTTGCTCAAAATTAATTGAATGTCGTCTAAGCATTGTAATGACCCCATAAAAAATTGAACAGTGTTCTTAAGCATGCCAGATTTTTTTTTTTTTTTACTAGGATTCAAATGGACTTGTTTATGTGCTCTTTAACTGCTGATTTGAACTTTGTCTTAGTAATATTTTTGTGTTCAGTGGATGTAGTAAGAAATCTGGAGTGCATTACATTAAAGCAAAGAATCACCGTTTCTATATGGATTTTGTTTTCTGGTTGGTCTGAGTAATATGCCTTCGGGAATCTTAACGGCGAGGACTTCAGCTTGGTGATCCTGTTATCTTGTAGAATTTTAATAATCTACTACCTTTGGGCAATCTGGCAGACCTATTATCTGATAGATATTTTGTTATTTTTCTCAATATGCTTCTTTCTTTGGGTGGTTGTGTGGATAATGTTTCTTATGAGGTTATACTTAATAAAAATAGGTATCAGTTAGGTATCTTACCTGTTCTGAAAGAAATAAGAAAATGTCCTTTTTAAGCAACTAGTAATTTCCTCATCTACTGACTAGCCTTGACTATGGTCACGTATCACTGAAATAGGTGGCAATGTTGAGTTCCCCATGAACATTCATCAAAAAGAACAGATCCACAATATGTCGTCTATGATGCATCCCCAAAATATGCCCGTAAGTTCTAGTACAGAATGTGCAGTTTTCCCAAATATCTCAGAGACCTCCTGCTTATTCTGAGGGCCTTGTCAAGGAATTGTGTTGTAACCTTGCAGTTGGGAAGGTCAGCAGGTGTAAACTTTGGAGGAGCAAGCTCATCGCATTATCAGCAAGCACAGCAACATGCTTCTTCAACCAATGGCTCTGGGCTGTCTTTTCTACCTTCCAAGTATCAGAATTATCAGGACATCCACTTCCATGACCCTGAGGTACTCCTACCTGCCTATATTTTGCATAGTGCTCAGAATAGGGTGTTTTCTATCAGTTTTCAGTAATATCTAAGATTATTGATTACTCAATGTTCTCGATTCATTGCTTGAGGCTCGAAGTGTCGGACAGCCTGCCTCTGGATCGGGCCCTACAAATTTGTCCAACTCAGTTCCTGGTATGGCGCCATATGAACAACTTACTCAGCAGTATCAACAATTCCAAAAGCACTCCAATTTTCGCATGGGCACTCCATATAGAGATCAGGATTTTAAAACGCAGGCAACACCAGCTCCTGCTGATAAATTTGGAATGCTTGGTTTGTTGAACATCATAAAGATGGTTGACCCTCCCTTGACGTCACTTGCTCTGGGAACTGACCTAACCACTCTTGGTTTAAATTTGAACTCATCAGAGAGTATTCACAAAAAGTTTGCATCTCCATGGTCTGAAGAGCCTGCCAAAGGAGAGCCTGAGTACAGCATCCCAACATGTTATTACGCTGAGCAACTTCTGGCACTGAAAGTGAGCATTCTGACATGACATGTTAAGCTTTTATGTGAAATACAAACTGATCTCATTATCTCTCATTGGGTGCAGCAAAGTTGTTTTTCAAAATTCCGGCCAGAGACGTTGTTTTATATTTTCTACAGGTAAAAGTTCACCTCCCAGCCGCTCACACTTTATTCTGTCTAGTGGGTTTGTGAATGATGTGTTTCTTATTTACTGTTCCTTGTCTGCAGCATGCCAAAAGATGAGGCACAACTTTATGCTGCAAATGAGCTGTATGTCCTTTACTTTTCTCATCATTTGCAATGTAACATACTGCCAATAGAAGTAGTCATTTATGATTGCTTGGAAAAGGAATAAATGTTTTGGTTCTTTGTGGAGTGTTCTTGATGGTTGAAAAAGCGTTTTCAGTGACTAAACCTCCAAATTTAGTGGAAAAAGTGAAAAGCCCCAAAGCTTTATGTTACTTCTACTTTGACCTGGTTCGCTTTGCTGGAAGCAAAGTGGATGAAAATTAACAAATAGAAAATTCACTTTCTTGTGTATTTAGTCATTGATTATAATCCACAAAAAATGCATGCTCAAGGAAATGGTTCATGTTGAGGGGTGGTGGAAGATCCTTTGTCTTTAAAGTAATGAAATACCAGAAACTGATGTGCACTTCTGCCCATGTCCATTTATCATCCGGTAGAAGTGAATCAACCAAAGGAAATTTTCTCTTCTAAACAGATATGAAGTCTTGCTTCATCTTTTGCATCCCCTCTACTCATCTTCAGCCCTAATAAAGTCTCTTGTTGCAGTTACTACATTTTTTGTCTTGTAATTGGGAAGAGGAAAGAGTATCCTTAACTGTAGTCTGAAAATTGAATAGTAGAAAATGTGTACATTTCCACTACATGCCATTTCTGGCTTTTGTTTTCTGCTTGATACAAATGCTAGATGATAAGTTAAAAGGCTCGTGTAATTTGGAATGGCCTTTTGTATTCTTGAGTTACATTTAAGTGTTCCAAGATTGAAGGACTAAGAAATGCATCTAATTCTCATTGTGTCACAGATACAACAGAGGATGGTTGTACCATAGAGAGCTTCGTTTGTGGCTTGCAAGGACAAAAAATATGGAGCCTCTTGTTAAGACGCCCACTTATGAGAGAGGGAGCTACTTTTCTTTTGATCCTAATACGTGGGAGACAGTGAGAAAGGTCTTTTTCTGTAATGCTCTGAATATTAAAATTATACAAGTGATTTGATTGTTGATCATTACCTTCTTTAATCTTATGCAAAGTTGATTTGATTGTTGTCTTGTCTTGCAGGATAACTTTGTTTTGCAGTACGACATGATTGAGAGAAGACCAGTGATTCCCCAGCAGTAGCTCAGATGTTTCTCAACATCTTTTGTTGTTTATCAACTTTTATTTTTCGTTAAAGGAAAAAAAAAGAAGAAGAAGGGAATTGCATGATCTGAGTGATTTGTCTCAGTGAATAGATACATTTGTTCAAGGGGCATTTTGCTGAATTTTTTGTAGTCTAGTTTACAAACAATCTCATACCAGTTCTCTATACAAGGCCGATGTGGTTTGATAGGCCTTATGAAGCTGCCACCTCATCTGCTAACTATTAAAAATTTACCAATCATATTAGATGGATTAAATGATCACCTGTTCATGGTTAGATTGTAATTGCATCTACATGTTTAATCACGACTAACCCGCTAATCTAAGTTAAATCTAATTTCTAGGTTGTCTGTATATGATATCAGAAGGTGCAAAAATTTGGTACGAGTAATACCATCCTATGTCATC
Organism: Coffea arabica; assembly: GCF_036785885.1. Classification (NCBI taxonomy): domain Eukaryota; kingdom Viridiplantae; phylum Streptophyta; class Magnoliopsida; order Gentianales; family Rubiaceae; genus Coffea; species Coffea arabica. Next base: position 43,924,891 of record NC_092325.1, on the reverse strand, counting down.
CCGTGTTTGGGGATAAGATAATTTCCATCTAACCGAATTAATCTTTGATATTGGAGATAAGATAATCTCACGGGGGAAGTGATACGACTTACCTCGAAATTAATAAGAGGTAGGATAATAACAATTGGAATTTATTTGCTCTTATTAATAGAAACATCGATTTACCTCGAAATTAATAAGAGGTAGGATAATAACAATTGGGACTTATTTGCTCTTATTAATAGAATGATGTTTCGTTCGAACGACTATATAAATCTACTCTCTCTCTCTCTAATATTGTCTGCATTTTGGACTAATTTTCCCTTATTCATCACATAAGTAAGTAAATTTTTGGAAAAATTTGCCCCTACTGATTAAAAATTTATGTTTTTGAACTAATTTGCCCATTGTATTGAAATAACTAAGTTTTGGACTAACCGACCTCTATTATTAATAAATTAAAATTTTTGACTAATTTAGTTACAGTAAAATTTAAGACTTATGTGTGTTATTTACTAATATCAAGCTCACGTTCAAATTGATCATTACACACACATGCATATGCACACACACAAACATACACGCATACACACAAACAAATACACACGCAAAAATAAAAATAAATAAGTAATCCCATCTAATTATAGGTCTGTCGAAAAGGGCATTTTGGTATATAAATAAGTAATCTTGCCTCATCCTATTTCCAACCAAACACAAGATGAAGTTATTTTCTAAAATATCTCGTCCAATATAAAATTTACCAAACATTGGATAACAAGATTACTTATCCGCGAACCAAACGCACTAATAAATGGAAATCAAAACTATGTACATGAAGAAGAACTGAGTTACTGGCTATAACTTCTATTAGCACATCAAATTGACTGAATAATGATAAAAAAGGATAATTTTTTTTTACTATCAATGTATAATTTTTTTTTACATGACTAGATTTAAATTATGTCACATAACATGAATTCAAATTTAAAATTCAAATCATGCACCAAAAGTTAATCCATAAAAAAAAATGTAGAGAATAACATTAGTTGAACATTAAGGGCAGTAGATCAACAGATGCATAAACTCTTCACATATTAATTCTCTTACGTACCGGAAAATAACTTGCTTATGCTACAACAGTTTTGTCATTTATCAGTAGAATTCGTGCAGGGATTCTGTTCATCACACTAAAGTATAAAAATTATAAAATCATGGGTTAGGTGACTTGCTTAATCCAATTCAGTTTGATTAGTCGTATTCGTATATTTATGTATAAAGCATTATTCATGACATGCTCATCATTTCATCATGAATAATCACAAAGTAGAAGTTTTTTGTTTTTTTTTTTGAACATCAAAACTTCCATGCGGTTTAATTCCAATTCTCTAAACTCCAGGGTGCATATGCGCAAAATCCTAAAGCCAAACCAACCGTTGGGTGCAGCAGTTATTCCCCGCCAAAAACCCGTTTATTAATTTTCTTTTTCCAAAAATTTCTCACAAGAAATCCAACACCACCATTTTGACAGTTCCAAAGACCACATCTCTCTGCAATGATGAATCCGCTCTATCAATTCCTCGTACTTCTAATCACTTCCTCCCTCTCTCTTCATCCCATTTCCACAATCCAAATCCTATCAAAATCCAAACTTGTAAAGTGTGAAAAAACTTCTGATTCCATTGACAACCTCAATTGCACTCAAAAGGTTGTTATTGACTTAGCAGTCCCCAATGAATCAGTAAGTTAACAATTCTGATGCGTGGGTGTCTTTCTTTTTCTTTTCTTTCTTTTTTCAATGTGTTTGTGTGTGGAGTTGCAGAGTGGGAGGGAGGCTTCAATGGTAGCCGAGATTGTTGAAGTGGAAGAGAATTCAAGTAGCAACATGAGGACTCTCAGGGTCCCACCTGTGATTACTGTTAACAAATCTGCTGCCTATGCTTTATACAAGTTGACTTATATAAGAGTATGAACTTTGGTTTTTATTCTTCCCTAACCACAAAAAAGGAAAATATTAGATGGTCTAATTTCCTTTTTGTTCATTTAATTTGAAACTAGCTATGGATGATTTTCCCCGGATTTTCTTTTTAGTCTTGAATATGATTTTAAATAAAAAGCTTTTTTTTTAAAAAAAAAAAAATTTGGGGTTTGGAAAGGGAGGTAAAGGTTCTGTTTTCAGGATGAAAGGAAACCTTATAATGGTAATAGTGAAAGGGGATAAGTTCTTCAGCAACTAAAAGTAATTTTTAGGAGAGAGGTAATGAGTAGAACTGTGTTTTACAGGGAGGGAGGAAGCTTGTGTTTTACTCTTTTCTGTGTTCGGATTGGTTGTGAAATGATTGCCCTGTTTTGCATGATGTTTTTTGGGATATATACACGAACACACAGACATAGACACATAAATATATGTATATGTGATGTATCTGGCTTTGGTTATGATATTTACTATAACTTTACTATTGGTGGCTGTAGGTGCTTTTGAAGCTATATTGTAATGTATTTTGCAGTTAAAAAAAATGGATGCAAATTATGTTATTGCATTAGCTATGGTGTTAATTTGAGTAACTCTGCATGCATTAGAATTATATTTTACTAGGTGTACTTGATAGTGGATAGGGATCTATGCCAACTAAAAGGTATTGAGTAAGTTGGTGGATTATTGTCTTTCTTGTTGTGTGTACCAAGCATGTCTAGGACTTGATGTTTTCTGTAGAAAAAGAATAAAATGAAAAGATAATTCATTTGCTTATATAATTAGTTTGGTGGTTAAGGCAGTAAAGTTTCTCTCCAGGATGTTGCTTACAAGCCGGTGGAGTATTATGTTCAGACTCGTAAATGTGAGCCAGATGCTGGGGCAGATGTCGTGCAGATATGTGAGAGGCAAGCGATTTGACAATATCTACCATAGTTTCCTGGATCTTACCTTTTACTTAGAAATGTAGTGTTGAAGTACCTTTTCTAGTAGGATTTGGTGCTTGTAGGTATGATAGGATTAGTTTACTTGCATGGAGCTGAAGTTCTTTGGCTTATCTTACAAAATTTGTGGTTATCAGCTGATAAATCAAGGTTTGGGACACAACATTGGCAAATTTGAGTGGATTGTATCTATTAACTTGACAAACATTGAGCATGCAATTGAGTTGATTATGCTTGTGGACACGTGGTGATGATTTTTTTATTTTTTTTCTGATTGACATACGCTAATTTGTACCATGAATAGCAGAGAAAGTTGAACACACATCTAAACTTTCATTTGTTTAGTTTTATTGTTTACCTTCATACTTGAAAAACTGCCCCCTGTTGATAGTTTTCTTCAAGCTCTCAGATTTAATATGACAAAGAAAAATTCATTTAGGATTAGCTATTGTGAGGATTGAGTTTATTTGCTCTGTATGTGACATTGCCTGATATTCATTTCATTCTCACAGCAGGATAAACTTGGACACTTTCTTAAGCATGCAAATGCATTCCCAATATTATATTGGGAAGCTGTACATTTTACCGCTATTATCCAAAAGTTAGATAGTGGTTTCATTTCTTTACATGAGTCACCCAACTACTCTCTTGATTTGTTTCATAGGTTGCGAGATGAGAAAGGGCATATCATTGAGCACACTCAGGTAACATTTGGGATGAATTTTGATTATCTCATTGTAATCATATTATTACGATGAAGATGGTAATGAACTGTCGAACACACAAGTGCCCCACACAAATATATGTCTTGCAGCTGCTTGCAATATTGTTACAGTGTGTGAGGCAATTAAAATTTTATTACTTACTGTTTACACAAAGAATTAGAACTGCTTAATTACAATATGGTAGTACGTACAAAAGAATTAATTGGAAATGTGTAATGGACTGCATATAGATATTCTCATTCAAATGCACATATAGCAAGATGGCATCTTCAACCTTCAACATCAAGTTTCCCAATACTCCTGTGGAACTTTCAGCTTCTTTACTTTTCTGTATTTAATACGTAAATATGTCTATATGCATTAGGGACACATAGGTCAGCTGATAGTAGGTTCCCCTCTCTAATGACTTACTACTACCTTCATCCTTTTAGGTTGTCATTCAAATTATAGTTAAATAAAAAGCTTTCTACCTGGCCATTATTTGACTCAAGAACATAACTGTCTAGAAAGTAACAGATGTCATCTGTGTATAATATTCAAGAGGCATGGGATTAACAATGGGGTGACCTTTTCAGAAATTCATAAGATACTACATCGTAATCAACTAAATAATGTTGAATAGCTTTCTCCTGGAGACTTAAGGTTCCAATTGACCCTAGTAGCTTGGACAAAGCCTATGGTAATAGAACCTTTCTTAAAGAGGTGAGTATTTCTGTTCTTAAGGTTGCTATTAGTAAAGGGTGCATTACATAATATTGTCACAAGGAACTCTAAGCATGTGCTGTCCTTTTCATGATCAGAATATTGTTCTTGGATAACATTTTGAATGTTAAGCTTGAGTGCATGAAGGATATGATTTGCAGAGGTAATAACTGTAGGTCAAAATAAATTTCCATTTTGAGAGGCGTACGTTAAACTCACATGTTATGAAGCTGACCAAGGAACTTACGAGCTAAGCCTTTTCCATATACAACTGTCAAAGAATTGACTGGGCCATTCATACAGTGGCTTGTCCTTCTGGTGGAATCTATTTTAGCTTATTTAGTTTACCTTTTTCTTCCATGTTTCTTTTCTGTTTTTGCTGTAATTTTTACTGTCATATCTGCATCTAGCCTACCTGTTGCCCTTGTGGAGACCAGCGTAGGGTGCCTTCTTCCTGCGGAAACTTTTGTGAGTATATTAAATCAGATTTTTGCAATTACTTAACGACTGCAGATCAAGAATATGGACTGATGCGATCTTTACTTTCTCTTCTATTAGTTGACAAGATGATAAAAGGGAAGGCAAACACAGCACATTGTCTTCGGTTTCCAGGTGATTGGTATGGTCCCTGTGTTTTTAGCAAAATATATTTGATTATGTTTTGAAGAAGAATTAGAGGCATACTACATGTTAAGCCTTGACATTTGAGACCAAATTATTCTTTGTGGTACAAAGCAACATATTGTAAGTTTTGGCTTCCAAGGTCATTTTTTCTTCAAAGCATTAAAATAGCCCGTGCTTGACTGGTAATTAGATTCCCAACTGGTGTAGCATTTATAATTATCTACTCTTTGGTTTGTTGATAATATAATAATCAGGTATTCTCTACACTTAGGTTCCATGTATTTGGTGTTGGACAGAGCTCAGTTGGATTTACTATACAAGTCGAAGTTAAGACGAGATCTAGAATATCAGTAAGTATCCACTAGTAATGTTAAAATACAGTAGTTCCATATGATTTGATCTCATTACCCTATGTATTTTCACAGTTGCTTTCTTTTACTGGAAATTAACCTTTTCCTACTTGCTGGTGGGGATGCTTTGCTGTCAGGAAGTGATATTGGGTCCTGAAAATAGAACTGCAACATCAAGTGATAATTTTCTGAAGGCTAATCTTGTTGGAGATTATGTTGGTTACACAAGTATTCCATCATTTGAGAATTACTATCTTGTTGTCCCAAGACAGGTATTGCTTTTACTGTTTAACAGTTATAGATGCACTTAAGTCATACGGTGAATCAGTCTTAGCTTCTATCGCAAGAATGAATTGATGCTTATTTTGTCATTTGCTCGTCTGTTGGTTCACCTGCCATTTCTGTGTCCTATTATTCGCATTTAAGCTTTTGATAATTATTAGGAAAGACATGCAATTTATGTGGAGCAAAGATCTGATATCAGAGATGCAGGAGTGTGTTTTCTTCTTCTTCTTCTTCCTTTTTTTTATTATTTGTAGTGAGTTTAAGGTGAGGGGATAGGCTAACCATAGAAGCACTTGCAAATATGATAATTTGAGTAAAAACTGGACACCAATACTCAGTGGTTTTAAATGATACTGCAATCATTCCTATTTAATATTGTAAATCTACATATAGAAAAAAGATATAGAGGATTTTGTGCATGTATTGACATGTTACTTTGGTTTCATTGTTTGTCTCATCCTAAAAGAATAAGTCTCTAACTAGTTAAAGTGTTTACTTGTACACAGCATTCAAGGACTGAATTCTTATCAGGTTACATCTCTAATGTCCTTTTTGCTCTTAATTGGCCAATAGTCTGAATTTTTCTTGTTAAAGGGTGGCCATGGTCAACCGCAGAATCTTGGAAACAACTTTTCTATGTGGATGCTGCTTGAAAGAGTCAGGTTTACGCTGGATGGTCTTGAATGTGATAAAATTGGTGTTGGCTACGGGGCTTTCAATGGACAACCAGATTTTTGTTCCTCACCATATTGGAGTTGCCTTCATAATCAGCTCTGGAACTTTTGGGATGTAAGAAGATTATTCTTTAGAACCATATGATCTTCATTTTGCTTCTGAAATTGGATACTAACCACATTTTGTGAAGGATTATATCTGTCTCAAAATAGCATATTTCTCTAAACGAGTAACTGTCAGTGCTCAACAATCTTGCTGTTCAAACTGAATAACAATGTGATTTTCAATTAGTTGCTGGCTGGCATTTCAAATGTGATATGGTGATAAGCCTCTTGTTAAAGCTGTCATTATCTTACCACGATTCTCTTTTAGTATACATTGAGTTCTGATTTACTGGCTGAGCTGGGACTGGTCTTTTTGCTTTGTTAGTCTTTCAGTTTCTGTTCGTCTACTGCTTGTGCTGTTTTCAAATATTTAGGAGTCTCTTACTTCTTTCAGGCCGACCAGAACAGAATTAGTAGAAATCAGGTGCCACTTTATTCTGTGCAAGGAAGGTTTGAACGGATAAACCAGCATCCAGTTATGTTTCAGCAATACTTGGTTTCCAATTGTAGTATGAAGCTTATGTTTTGAAACTCCTAATAATCTACTAATATCTTCAGAATGCAGGTGGTCAGGCGTTATCCATAGGAATCACTGAGGTTCTGAATACTAACCTCTTGATTGAATTGAGTGCTGACGATATAGAATATGTCTACCAGAGGTAAATATCCTTAATTTTATTAGCCTATGTCCTTATGTGTATCAGCTCAACTCAGTTGGCATGTTCTAATATTAAGCATGGGTAATACATTAGTGGTTGTTCATACTTCTCTTATTACTTGATGCTCATTTATTTCACATGAAGTATTGGCAAATTAATTTGGTAAAATTAAGCATGGAAGTACATTAGTGGTTTTTCATGGTTGGCTTATTACCTGATGCCCATTTGTTTTGCACTTGAAGTAATTGGCAGAATTATGGCGACAAAGATCATAAAATATTTCATTCTAATTTTGCATCTTTTGCAGGAGTCCGGGGAAAATATTAAACATTGCTGTACCAACTTTTGAAGCCCTGACTCAATTTGGGACAGCAACAATCACAACAAAAAACATTGGTGAAGTAGAAGCATCCTACAGCCTAACGGTAAATGAGTTATCTCACACTTATTTAAGTCCTGACTTTCATCTTATATACTAGGAGGTAAGAAATGCTACGACTGATAGGGTTCTAAAATGTAACTTTGGTGCCCAATTTTGATGTGGTTTCATACAGTGTGGAAATTCATTGTGTGGATAGTGTTCCTAAATTTCACTTTTGACATTCTTGTTTTTGACTACAGATAATGGTTGGATTCTTTTCTAACACGTCTTTCTTTCTTTCTTTCTTGTACTGTAAAATTTTTTGTATGTGTCCATGAACTGAAGGTTGACTTTGCGGTAAAGAATTTTAAATTTGTAAATAACTTATTCTGTATACTTATTTTTTATGCTAAGTTGATATTGAATAGATTTTCCTTTCCTGATGATAGTCTAGGACTTGTCAGTACAAGATGTTTGTAGTTTACTCTATTCTAAATTTATTTGTATGCTTCCGTTATGGTATCTCTGTGAAGTTAGGCTGCATATCTACAATGGAGAGTCTTATTTATCATAAGCAAACATCTTCTCAGGGATAAGATCTGTTTGAACAACATTTTTATCTTAAAGCTTTGTTTTCCTTTTTCCATCTTGCAGTTTGATTGCTCAACAGGTGTCAGCAAAATGGAGGTACTTATTAAACAATATATGGTTGGGTTTCTGCTTAGATACTGCTTCCTTGCCGACGGTATAAATAGATTTTGAATGTTATCGTTGTCACAGGAACAATTTTACATAATGAAGCCAAATGAAATAGTGACAAGATCGTTCAAACTTTACCCAACATCTGATCAAGCATCAAGATATGTCTGTGCAGGTTCGGTTCCTATTTTAGGTCAATTGAACTTATCCATGCAAAGTGTTGCATAATATGTTATTAAGTGCTTAATTCAAGTCATTTTGTTTGAATGCAGCCATACTAAAGGACTCAGGTTTTAGTGAAGTTGATCGAGCTGAGTGCCAATTCACAACAACATCTACTGTTGTTGATAATGGCTCCCAGGTTTGGCTATAGATGAGGGTTACATCTTCTATGTCTGAGACAGAACTAGAATAAACCAATATTGGTTCTCAGCGAGTAACAAATAGTGAAAAAGGAATACAAGGATATCAAACTACTTTGAGAAAAAAAAAAAGTCGAAGTGCCACAGTTTCAGCTTGATTATGATTTATTCCACTGTTAACTGATCATGTTATGGTGTCATTTACTGGGATAGCTAAGATTTGAAAACTCATTTAGGCTTATGGTGGCTGGATTTTGATCTGTTGTGCTCCTCATGGAGCAAGAATATGAGAAAAGAAAAGAAGAGGCACTGTTTCATCTTTAAAGGATCACGATAAAGAGGCTTTCAGTTAACAACTTCTCCCCTGTCATGAATTGGTCCTTTCTCTAATATAACCACTCTGCGTAATTTTTATTCTTGGAATCTGAAAAGTTCACTGGATTGACCTCCACTCAAGTCCAGAAATTTTAATGTTTACAGTATACTAAGGTTCTCATTTTCATATTGTCATACCAACCAATTTTTTGAGTCTTTAGACAACACTAGTTAGTGTCTGAGAAGAAAAATTAGTTCCCATATCTGAACCCACATAATTTTCTGATCAGTTATTCGATAATTTCTTGGCAAATATAACCATTTTACCAATTTCTTTTGGTTCTGTGTTTGCCTTTCTATCATTTCAATATGTTGATCACAACAGATGATTACGTGCATTGCCAGATTATCGCATGTGATTATTTGCTCTTACTATTGACTAAATGCATTGTTTTTTTCCCTCCATATTTCAGATTCCATTCCAACCTCCGAAGACGAGTATAAATGGTTTCTTTGAATCTGTCGAGGAGCTTTGGAACAAATTGTGGGATGGTCTAAAAGATTTTATCACTGGAAAAAGTTGCAGGTATGATAATTCTCAGAGAGCCATGTGGCTGTTTGATTGCACCAGAAATAAGGAAAGTAGCTGGTGTCCAATTGTTGGTTACTCATTATTCTCTGTTGTTGCATGGCTCAATTGCTTTACGTTTTTTTATAATAGGTTCCTGTACATGGTTGAGAATTTTCAATTATTTCCTTTTTGGGCAATGTAATGCATCCTATTGACCTAGGCCCTACCTACTTGTCTTGAAGTTACAAGATTATCTTCAAACTCATTAAATCAATCTCATTTTTTTTATGAATAACTGATGGACACTGTTTAAGAATTCATAGTAATATTTTTGCATAAAGAATCATGCTAGGTTTCTAGTTGCTCTTTATCTGTAAATCTCCATCTGCTTTTAATGACAATACCGTGCTTAATGTGATGCAGAAACAAATGCTCTGGTTTTTTTGACTTTGGATGTCATGTACAATACATCTGTATGAGCTGGGTGGTGTTGTTTGGTCTTCTATTGGCATTATTTCCAACAGGTAGCCAGTTTTATTAATGGAGAGCTTTACAAAGGCTTAAATTTGAATTCACATGAAGGATCTGATATGTATAGTGCTCATATTCAATGCAGTTGTAGTGCTCTTTTGGCTTTTACATCATAAAGGGCTATTTGATCCTTTGTATGACTGGTTAGAAGACCATCTTTGGACTCCAGAAAGAAGAAGAGGTGGCAAGTGGAAGCTTGTTGCTACTCCTAACTCGTCAAAACTGCATTTGAGAAAGAAGCATGAAGAAGGGTTTGACAGACATCATCCAAATAAAAGGCGGAGCAGTACTCACAGTCTTCACAGGCACAATCATTTAATGGGAGATATCGATTACCATTATCATCTTCACCATGTTCATAAAGACAGGCACAGCAAACATGGAAAAACAAAGAGTTCAGGCACCTCATCCCAAGGTCATTTTGGTAGAGTGAAGAATGACAAGTTTGGTCACCGCAGACGAGCAAAAGAAATTGAAATGATTGAAGGAATTACTAAAGGCAAGAGGTACCATGATGGAAACAGAGAAAAGTTGAAGCATACAAGTGTCCCCTTGGATGATATGTATTATAATGTTCATGGCAAGTGGAAAGACTGAAAGAAACATCATTTTGACAATTCTCATTGGAAATATCGGTCTATCACATTGGAATTTGTCTAGGTCCTCCTCCGCTTTCCTTTTGGAAGGACTAAGGAGTTATTCTTGCTTCCTTTGAACGGTTCTGGGGAGAAAGCCTCTTTTTTTCCCGTTATGTCGGGTTGCATTTTTTTTTTTTTTGGGGGTGGGGGGGGGCAGGTGTTGGAGGGGGTTTGGTTGGAATACGTTTAATTGCAGATTTGGCTTCACCTGTAACAAGGGATTTATGGAAGTCATTATGAGATGCATGTATCGCTTTTAACAGTTTTCTTACATAGATATGAACTTTTACATTGACGAAAATATATTACAGTTGATTTGGAGAAGCCTATTTTCTCTTTGTACTTCTTGGTCCTACATTTTACACATACAATTCTATGAACACCAAAACTGATGTATATGGTGAACAAAACTTCCTCAGACTTGTTTATCATCTCTTTGCAAATCGAGAAGATTACTATTGAGCATCATGGTTGCGTATGCCTTTAGCCATCATCAAGACTTGCCTGAGCATCATCATCTGTTCATCGTTTCACATATGTTGTCGGTTTCTCTGTTGGTTTGAATTTTTCAGAAAGCTGGACATGGTAACCATTTGGAAACTGTAAACCAGGAGTTCGTAGAATATCTCCTCCCTTGATTCCTTGCCACCTAAGGTAAAGTTTCAAACAGGGAATCAGTTAGTTTCCTTTCTCCATATCTAAGATTAGCTGTATCAACCAGAGATAGTGTTGTTTCTTACATGTACTTAGTCACCAAACAGTGCAGAAAGACAGCCATTTGCACCTTAGTGAACTCTGTTCCAACACAAAATCTCATGCCTCCTCCAAATGCCATGAAGTTTCTAGTTGCACCATTCAATTCAAACCCCTGCATAAGATTAGATTTCATGAATCGTGTAAGATGTGAGAGATGGAAACTGGTTGAAAGAATTTGTGCGTAATCAGAATTTTCACATGACAGGCTTGGAAACTGAATAGAAACTTGTCACTCCTTGTTAGCTGTGAGATGTTGCAGATATAACCTAGACAGCTAACAGAGATAATAGATGCATTAGTTCAGAGTTTCTCTCACCTCCCATCTCCATGGGTTGAATTCAAGGGGATCTCTATATCTGGAAGGATTAAGGTGCACAGCTGGAGGACAGACCATAACGCCCCAACCTGCAGGAATGGTATAACCTGCACCAATATTATTGCATTTGAACGTGAGTTTTACATGGGAATCTGAGACTTTCATTCTTGAGCTTTAAACAATCAATTTGAAGTGCATGCCTTTGAAATTGACATCTTGTAGTGCTTTTCTGAATATTCCAGGAACTATATTTGCCAGCCTGACTGTTTCATTGATAATCTGCAGGTTTAGATTGGTCAGTAAGAATATGAACTGCTCAATTCTTTTTAAAAAGTTAACAAGTGAAATTGACAGTGCTTTATTCACCTGAAATGTAAAAGTCATTGACTTATATTCACTCCATGTAAGTGCAGAGTCTGGATTTTCCCTCTTCCTAACTATTGCTTCATGTTCTTCCTGCAAAATAAAACAGAACATTAGTAAAGACAACAACACAAGTGCTTACTAATGGATTATTGTTAGATATTTTTTTCATACTTGTACCAAATAATTAAACCTTCTTTCTTACCGTTAATTCTTTTAATGCCGCGGGGTGCTCTGCTAGCAATTTTACGGCTAAAGTCAGTGCCAGGGATGTAGTCTCAAAGCTGGCAAAGAGTAGCACAAACATCAAATCTAGAGCTATAGCCTCTGTAAGAATTGTATCCTTCCTCCCAAGTTCTTGGAGGACGTAATCAAAGAAATCACTTTGGTGCTCTCTTGGCTTTGCTCTTCTTTCTTCCAACATGGACTTCAGCATCTTCATTGCCTTCTTTCTTCCCTGATTGGGCAAAAACGGACTAATTAATCATTTGCTTGATTTCAATCACAACTCAGTAAGATTGATTAGAGATAATTTAAACTTGCAGAACTCATTCTTGCAATCAATAGGAAACATACTGGAAAGGAAAAAAAGAAAAAGAAAAAAAAAGCAGTTGTAAAATGTGACATTACGACATACCTGTAAGCACTTATGATAGGCTGTTCCAGGAATATCTACAGGGAAAGAGATTAAACCCTGGATGAAAGCTACAAAGTTTTCCCTTAGATTCTCTGAGGACTTCTCTGGGTCATGACTGATTAATTTTTTTGTAGTCAGATCAAATATCAACTGCATAAACACCAGAGTATATAAACTATTAGCTGAACTGAATTGCAGTAAGTTCAATAAACCATAAGTGGGCGCACTCACACTTGCTGTTGCTTCCTTCATGTCAACAGATTTCTGGCTCGACCACCTCTTTAATTTTCTAGTTGCTGCTTGTTCGACATCAGGGAGCATTTTTTTAAGGGCTTCAGGACCAAACAGGTTCAGCACCATGTTCTTAAGGTACTTATACATGAAACCATGTAATGAACCTACATTCTGCCTTCCAAAGATCTCAGTGAAAGTGTCCGGGTACCAGCTTTGAAACAATTGTCCCTCTTGCTGAAAGATGTAGTAGTTAAGATCTGAGTCTGTAGATACTATAATAGGCCGTCCAACCAAACTAGTGCGAAATATTGGACCGTGCCTGAAACAAAAACATCAGAATACGGGATCAAATTTGAAAACATTCACAAATCACAACGGCAGTGTCAATGGATTCCCATTTCCCAAACATGATATATTACATCTAAAGTAAATGTAGTTATACGCATTTATCTTACCTTTTCATTCTCTCCTTGACGAAGGGATGAACATCGAAAGTAGTGCTGGGAGAAAAAAATTTAAGAGTTTCGCCTAGAAGTGGCCATCCCATAGAACCAGGAGGGAGTACTCCCTTGCATTTGGGATTTCTCCAGTTGTAAACCCAACGTGCAATGATGAGAACAAAGAAAGCTGCTGCAATGCACAAGGCCGCTGACATCTTAGCTAGGGAAAGCAATACAGAAAGGAAGAGAATATATTGAAAACAGCAGGACAATGCTGTTTGCCAAGGAACTGAATAATAGGTTCGTATCCAAAGAAGAGTAAGAGAGGGTGCAATGCAATAGGAGGGGAGTTTACTTAGAACTAAAGAGAGAAGATAGGGAATGAGAAAAACCTGCTGGTGCAATATCTCCAGTATCCAAATATTGGAGTACTTAAATAGGCAAGCCAGAATTAGGAAGTAATAAAATAAGATTAAGAAAGTTGGTTCTTTTTTGGTGTAAGAAGTTGGTTGCTCAGAAAGCTGGACAAGTAGTTGGAGATAGAATAGAGAATTGCAGGAATAATTTTGTCTACAGAACACTACTTCTTTACTTATCCTTCGTCAACGGAGGCACATATAAAAATCTGTGTAATAGCCTAGCATAATGATGAAGTTTACAGGATGCTTCCTTTCTTTCTCTTCTTCTCTCTCTCCTTCCTCGCATTCTTTGATTTATCATCCATGAACTGTGCAGGGTCATCATAATTCACGAAAAATGGAGCACGAGGCAGGATAATGGCATTTTTTTAAGGAGCTTTAGCAGAAACAGATGACATTTTCCATAGATTTGAGAAGTTAGAGACTGTTTCAAACAAGTATGAAACCAATCTTCCATAAATCATGAGTGCAATAATCTAAATGATTTTAACTTCATCACAAAAAATCTTCCTTATATCTGATGCTAAATACTATACATTGCTGTTAACTACCTGACAATGATGCTACCAAGGAGATAACCCGGATTCGAACATGTCTTCTTTTTCTCTTTCTTTCCTTTTAATCTTGCCTTGTTAGTTTTTTAAGAATTAGATCGCATCCTAGATCTTCTTGAGCTGTACTCCTCACATTGTCAATTTCGGAATCTTAATTACATCAGCAGTGATTCCAGACGAAGTATTGTGGATATGCAGGTAACCACTGCATCTGCTTCCGTACGAACTCAAATCTTGCTAAAATCTTTTTTAGTTTTGTAACTGTGGGTAAACCAAGTTAATCGAAGTTAAAACCACATTTCAACACATAGAGCACCGCCCCTTTAGTCCTTTGAGCCACGGGCTCTTAACTTGTATCCATTCAACCACTAGACATAACTAGGTTACTGTGCCTCATCACCACCAGCCATTTTAGGCAAATTTTAGCTTTTTGTTAAGATAATTTAGGTCATAGTACTGTATTTGTCCAACTCAATGCTGAGGACATGTTGCATTACTGTTCATTATTTAATTAGCCAAGAGGAGAATGGAATTTAAACCTGTATTAGGCCTCTTAACACTGCACGAGCTCGGGGATCCAAAAACTTTGTCTGCAACTGGTTCTAGTGCTTTCTTTATTAGTACTCGTGTATAGACCTGAAACTGTTAAGAGTCAAAAGGCATAATTTGGTCTTTGAAGTTCGAGTATACTGCCTCTGAGATCCCAAAATTGTCTCATATTGAGACAGAAGAGAGAACTGTTTTGATTGACTTGTAAGAATGATTAAAAGCAATAACATAGATTTGAAAATGCTTAGTATTGGTAAGTGACCATCACAACTACGGTTAGCTTTTGGTATAATTGATAGGATTGTTGTATTATATTGAATTTGGTGTGAATTTAAATAGCTGATATGTTGAATTGGTAAATATGAACGAAGCTTTACGTTTAAATAGAAAATTATATGAGTATACGTCAAATCATATAAGAAATACAACAATCCCTCAACTGTACAAAATTCTTAACCGTACCTGTTTCAATTCCAAATACTATCAAACAAGTTGTGCTACCGTAAGTTGCTACAGTATCAATAAGCGATGTCGAACATAGAATAGAAGCAAATTATGCTGGCATGAATGATAGCCTTAGGTGACAATTTTCGTTTTTCTACAAATAAAAGAAAGATGAAGAAAAAGAAAATAACAAAGCCATTGTTTTTTTCAATTCCTTTTTTGTGCTAAGAAATTTCGTCCTGAATGCATAAAGCATCCAGTGCCGCTGAACTTTCAGCAGCTGAGCTGCACCCCATTTTTGCATACTGCTTGTATTTGTTTCAGCAAGAAATTCAAACAAAAAACCACGCGGGTTCTTGCAATCGGTGATTTGTTTGAAGTTTAGAATCAAGAAACTTCAAGTGGTATTCATGTTATTGAATGGATCAATGCTGAAGAGGATGACACAGATTGCTTAACTGCTGATGCCCTTGGTTTAGAAAGGCAAAGGTTCCCTTCGGAGTGCTGGAACAACAATGGCCAGCTAATTACCTCTTAGTTTGAGCCTCAATAAAATTAAGAGTCCTACGGAAAAGAGAATATTAGTATGCCAACAAGTCAAATTCTCTGGACCAAGACTAATTAGAAAGGGTTTAAGGTATAATTGTACATGCCTTGTTGGACTAAGTTAGTCCTAGCTGTCTTGTAGGTATGGTGCACAAATCTGATGGCCAGGACCCACACACAACCAGGGTAGCCATATGTGATATGATCAGCTGAGATGGCAAGCCTCCCCCGTCGCGAATCAATCCCATAACAAAGTGTTTTAAACTAGTTCTTGAGCTTGTAGAATCTTTGAAAAAGAAATTCCATGGCTTCTTGGGGGTGTTTACCAACATCATGTCGTGGATAAAACAAAAAGTAGCTAGGGGCGTATCTAAGTAAAACTTTCCCAAATAACTACTAGTAGTAAGCTACCAAAAGGGATGATAATCCAAGAAGAGAAAACTACACTAGTTGCAAGGGAAATCGAATATTTCATTAGGTTTGAGTTGTCTGAAATGATTCCTGCATATTGTACGAACAGTGCACACAATCATGTGAAACTTTTCTCCCTCCATAACGACAGCACTTGTACTTTCCCAAGTATGGCTCCGGTTGGATGGAAATATTCTGCGAGCTTTATAAAATTTGAACGATAGATGTAAATGTAAAATTTTTAAGCACATTTGATGTTATATTTTATAAGTGTTTTAAAAATGTTTTTGAACTGTTTTTAAAATGGTGGTAAAATTTCCTCGATGTTATTCCCACCCTTTACTTCTCCTAACTCACACTCTCTTCCCTTCTCCAGTTGCCTTCCTCACACACTCCATACAATTGTCCCTTCCTGTCTCTTTCCATTTGCCACTCCCTCTCACCTTCCACCGTGTCTCTCTCTTTCCATCTTTTCTTTTCCCCACTTCGCTCTCTCATCCTGACCAAATTTAGCGAGAGGGGTTAGGGGAGCGAGTAAAGGAGAAAGAGAAGAGTAGAAAAGAGGGAGGGAAGGGTGGGGTAACCGAAAGTGGTGGAGAGATAGGTAGGTTTGGTGGCTTAGAGGGAAGGGAAAAAAAATTTTAGAGTATAAGACAGTCAAATAGAACTTAGTTAGTGAGACGTTTTAATTCTAAGTAGTAAATCATCTACTGGGGTTCTGAGTCGCCAACCACTATTCATCCTCTAATAGAGGAAAAGAGGAAGGTGTATTAATGTGTGAGTGTTTTGGATAATTTGGGAGATATTTTTGTATTTCTTTTAGGTGTTTTTACTCTCTAGCCTCTAGGTGGATATTTTAAGATTTTTGAGGAGGGTTACTTCAAATGTTGTACTATGTTTTAAAGTACAACTATTATTTTGTCAAGGCAGGCCATCCAAATGCAGCAAAATGTATAAAAACAATCATTTAGTGTGTATATCAACTAATTTGATGTGAATATTAATTATTTACACATAATTTCTATTGAGTCAGAAAAACATCTATACTTGTTCACACTGCGCACACATTCATGTGCTCTAATTACACAAATTACGGTCTCGTTTGGCAAGTGAATTTTTTGAATATTTGTCTAAAACTTTACTGTAACTTACTGTAGAAATTGTAGAAAAAATTTTTGAAGTGTGTAAATTTTTGGATATTTTGAAATATATAGTTTAAAAATTTTGAAAATTTTTTTCGAGATTACTGTAGGTAAAGTTGTTAAAAAACTTGTAGCAGACAAATTTAGCCAAAAACTTGCTTGCCAAATTAGGGCTACATTTGCAACCATCGTGAGTCGTGAGTTGGAGAGAGCTCTCAACTTTTCCTTTCTTTACTAACCAAATTCAAGTCTTGATTTACATGTAACTGTTAGCAAGTAGCTAGGCTAGTGGTTTACTGTTTATTCGTCTGCATGCATCCAGGAGTGAATATTGACTTGCCCTTGAAACGTGAGCGCATGATTCGAAGCCCTTCTCCATTAAATCCATGTCATGATTAATGCAAACTGCAAAACGAGCCCATGATGTTCAATTACAGTAATACAAAGGGCTCAAAATGCATTGAAGGAAGAGAAACTGGAGAAAATTGAGGACAAAGTTGTTCCTTCTGTCTGTGCCTTGTGTGCACGGGGGCTGCATTATTGTACAAACTGCGACAATGATCCTGGTCAATAGGCCACATTGTTTGCTTCGTGTACATGTATAAGATTATGATGACGAGGCAATCTTCAATTATATATGATCAACTTATGACTTCCAGTCCACATTTTATCTATCAATTTTGCACCTAAATTCTTGGAGAAACTTGACAACTCATCCTTCCCACTTATTCTCCTGTTCATCACTTGGCTGAAAAGAAAAGTGAAGGATGAGGACTTTTACTCCATGCACGATACGTAATATTTCAGGAAAATTGCCCCAGGAGGAAACCCTCTTCTCAAATTAATTCTTGTATTGCTTCTTGACTCGCAAAATAATTAAAATATGAGATTTACGTATTTTGTGTCTACGCATGCCCATTTATCCAACTCCAAGATACGAAGCACTTGTGCAGCTCCCAGCCCCTTCGGGAGACTCAATGTTCCCAAATGAAGGGAATTATTGATCTTTCCATGATTTGCATTGGGCCGAGTTGGCGTTCTTCATAATCGAATCCAGTCTGTATGTGATTATTTCAGAATGCCTGAATTGGAGGCAGAAATCACATGCATGCACAGATACACAGTGCGTGGCTGCGTGCGCTCTCGTTAAGCTTTTTCAGCACCATCAATTGGTTTGTGAAACCTAAACCATTAGACTGTCCCAGAAGTAAAGGATTAGGGTTCTATTTGAGTCAAACTTTGAAGTTGAATTTGAATCCAAAGATAATGCTACTAACATTCAACTGCACTTACAATCATAGTAGTACTGCTAGAAAACGCCATGAAATAACAAGACATGCCTCTATGTGACTTACTATTACTTGTGGAAGTGGTAAGAAAGGAACAGGGAAGTGGGAGCAAAATCATGTAAAGATAGAGAAGAGAGGAAACATAAAATTCTGACACATAGACATCAAATCATGTTTAAAATCATTATTCTTTCAATTCACTCCCTAGTTCATCCTCGTTAAGGCTCGAATTCCAGTTCAAACTTAGATTAATCTACTCTAAAAATGATGAGATGGGTTTTATTGACTGAAAGATTGTAGCCTTATCTGTTTGCATCTCACCTGTTCTCAGGTTCTTGAGTTTGAAAAAATTAGCACTACATCTTGAAAATTTGACACACGTTGGATAAATCCCTCTTTCTTTTTCACTTCACTTTCCCTTCAATTCCTGATACGTTAAAAAACAAAATCCTTTGTTTGGACAACAAGAATTTGGAATAAAAATTTCAGATTTTATTTTGCTTGTATCATACACACAATTTCCAATCACCTTTTTATCTCACATACATCATATCACAAAAAGTGATACAGTAACTGGATCAAATAAATCATCCAAATAAATTCTTATCCAAACAATTAGAAAACAATGTATCTTAGAGATGCTTTTCATTTCTTATTAAAAGGTCAACATCATTCAACAATTGATCTCGTCGGGTGATTCTTGCCAACCAAACAAAATCCTGTGAGGATATATTTTGCTCCTTGGAGAGAATCCTTTTTATGTGTTTTCTTTCTTTTGAAGGCTAAGAAATTAAAGCAAATGAGCCATGTGTTAAGAATTAAGTGACCATCTAGTATGAGTAAATCACTAATACATCTGGTTGCTGTATGTTTTGATCTTTTCAGGTAGTCAAAGGAAAGCTGTTCTAATCTCCAAGAAAACAGATGTCCAGCTTTTGGCATGCCGCCCCGAATATGAGGATTGACCATTTTATTCCGAAGCACGACAAACTGTTGTCTGAGCTGAGATTGGTCTAGGTTGTTAGCCTTAGCTAGCTAGACATAGCCCTGTCTCCTAAATCAACATAATGCGGTGATTAACTACTGAACTAGTTTTTACCCCCCCAAAATATATCTGAGTGGTTCTTGAACCTAGTAGTATTTTGAATTTTTTCAAAAAAAATAATAATAATAAAGGAAGACATGTTCATATCACTTAGTTTTTTCTGTAAATTCAGGCGAAAAAATTAATGAATATTGAAAGTGGAAATGTAAAAGCAAAACAAATCTTGGGGAGCCTTATACAATCAGAGCAATCCCTTTTTATTGGGTTCAATCTATTGTTAGGAGAGTGGATTATTTGCAAAAGTTTATTTACTTGTGCTATCCTTCTGCCTGACATTTGAAGCGAGGGCAACTTCGAACCAATCATGATGTCTTTCAGTGATGAACTTGCTGCTCCCTCGTCTTTTCCCATTTGCATGTTCATCTCGCAATACAAAAATACCGCTCGTGCTGATTTCAAGGACGTGTAAAGCATTATATCTGAAAACTGCAGATTTGCGTACTTGTTTATTAATTGCAAGCAGTTTTGTTAAATTAAAATGAACATTTATTGCAGTTTACACTTTAGAAACAGAAAACTTAAAAAAGTTACCCTCTGTCCCGGTTAACTTGACTTTGCACACAGTTTAAGAAAAATAAAATTTGACCAAAATATATCAGCTACTCCATTAAAGAAGCTTTTTCCATTATCGCCCCTCAATTGACATTAAATATTTTGCTAGGTGAGTTTGAATGTTTGAAAGAAGCGCAACTATCAAGATACAAAAATGATTTGTAACGTTATTTATTAGGAGAATATGACTTGAACGTGTTTTCTTGGAAATTGTATAATTGGTACAATAGGGAAGTTTCATTTCAATTTTTACGTCGTGACAAATATTTTGGGATAAATTAAAATAGCCACCAAGATATATATATATAAAATGGGACGGAAGGAGCATTAATGTCTTGAAAAACTTACAGAGCAAAAGAGCGCTTCTTCTGTACCTTGTTCAACGTCCTATAAATATTTTAACCAATTTTTGAACTACGACGTCTACATGTGAAGTGAAGGTTTAGTTGATAGTAACCGAGACATCCCCATTGCCAACCAGTACTGAGTTCGACAATTTGTCCAAGCAATGGCATCTATAAGATCAGGGAAACGAGGCGCAGTTCTGTTGCAGCTTGAATGGTGACCGAAGATAATTGATTTAGGATAAACCGAAGTATTAGTCAAGTCTTCTATGTCATGTTGTCACAACCATAAGATACCATAATCGTTTTGGCCATTGTTCTATTCTTTTTCCTTGGATTTCCCTTACCCAAAAAAAAAACACACACACACACACATGCAAAAGTGGTTCACTAAAATCTTCGAATCTGGTAGTCGGCAATGACTTAGAGATCTCAAACAATTATTTTGCACTTTCAGGCAATTATTGTGACAGATTCGTTTATTTGATGTCCATTGAATGTGCTTTTTAATGTACAAATAATCGTATAATAGACACTGGAGAACTTTAAAATAGAACTACATAGAGAAATCTTTGAAGTCTAACCCAAATCATATTTGCTTGTTCAGTTTCAAAAAATGCTGAGTAAAAAAATTTGCTTTGTTAATTTACTTTCGTTGGAATTTCTAGTTAACCATCCATTTGCTAATTATCGCTAATTTACTAATAATTGAATACTTGGTTACACCTTGATCCAAAAATAACCGACACACATATGCAAACATACGTTATAGTATACTTTATCACACTTTAATTGGTCATAGAGATGAGTTTCAACGACTAGTTAGATTAAGAATGCATTAGGTGGTTCAGGAGCAAGGAAATGTAAGCGAGAGTTTTCGGGTTCAAATCCACCTACCTACACTAAAAAATGTGAACTAATTAGATTAAAAAAAATACTGGTCTTATTGTGAGAACTCATATATTAATGCCATAGCAAATTTTTACCGGCACACAAAAATTATTCTTCTCATGTAGAATAAAACAGCATCACAAATTAACTTGAATGGAATATATATTCTCGTCATATACATATTTGCTGATATATTTCACGATTATGGCAGATCATATTTGGTCATTACATTAGAAAATCAAAAGAATTGGAACAAGAAGTTGTCTTTTAAAGATACCAACAAAACAAGTAGTAATACAGAGTCAGAATTCCTAGAACATAGACTCAATC
This sequence comes from Coffea arabica, assembly GCF_036785885.1. Lineage (NCBI taxonomy): Eukaryota > Viridiplantae > Streptophyta > Magnoliopsida > Gentianales > Rubiaceae > Coffea > Coffea arabica. Next base: position 43,903,076 of record NC_092325.1, on the reverse strand, counting down.
CTAAGGTTTCAAATTGGTGGCAAATGGCGGGCTCGGTTTATCGAGGCTGCGACTTGCATGACAACGGCACACGGTAAACTTTTATGCGGCTGCCAAGTTGAACAAGTGGATGTGATTTAGCCCCAATCCTAAAAGCTTGTGAGGAATGTGGAATTTGTGAGCTTTTAGTGCTTTACGATTACTTATGTGGAGAGAATTTCAGATCATGCAAGTGGTTGGTGACAGATCTGTGTATCAAAAAAAGGTAAATTTAGGAACCAATTCAGATTGATTCTCTAATATATCGTGCTGTTTGATTGATTTCAGCCGAAGAAATAGAACGCAGGCCAAGGGGTCGCTGGCATATATATATATATATATATATATATATATATAGAGGAAAAAATTTGGGAAGCCCTTAAATTATTATCGTTGTCAACTTTTGACCCCTCATCTAAAATTTGTTTCCGATTGATCCTTAAATAATTAAAAATGCATACTTTGAGGACTTCCGATGACTTTAAGCACAAATCTGACCGGAATTAAAGGACATTTTTGTCTGTTCATGTTTTGCAGATTTGTGCTTAAATTCATTGGAAATTGCAGAAGAATCAGGGATGGAAGACATATCTGGGTAGAGATCAGAAATCATAGATCCAAGCCAGGACGAAAGATCTGAGGGATTATAATGAACGGTCTTGGAAACCAGATGGGATAAACTATCATTTTCAGCATTACCAAAAACCTCTTCAAGTTGCTCAATCTTTTGTGCAACTTCAGCCATATCTGATGCCTTGACTTTATAGCCCAAAACAGCCAAAAGCTCATCATCTTGCCGGTCAGACTCATCAACCCACATCTTCCCTTTGCTTTGGCTTCCTCCTCCTGCAGAGCTGCAACTCGCCATGGTGCTGTAATAGCTGCCACTTCCCGTTGAACTTCCACCCCCACCTGAATAGCTACTTTCCTGGACTTGCACTCGTGCTGCTGCTGCTGATGGCTGCTGTAGTTTTGGATGGTTTCTTTTCATCTTCAGTTCTCCTTTAATTCCGGTCAGATTTGTGCTTAAAGTCATCGGAAGTCCTCAAAGTATGCATTTTTAATTGTTTAAGGATCAATCGGAAACAAATTTTAGATGAGGGGCCAAAAGTTGACAGCGACAATAGTTTAAGGGCTCCCCAGATTTTTTCTTCATATATATATATACCGAAATAAGGCATGCTATTATCTGGAGCGCTGGAATCTTTACAAGAAACTTGGATTGCTGAATTATTTCACGTAATATTTCGTTTGTATCATAAACCCATTTTCTAATCCATCTTTTTATATTTTAAACTACGTTTTTATTTCACATACATCACATCACATCACAAAAAGTATTATCTTTGTGTGGTCTGAGGTTCGCCCCTCAACTCCCATATAAGTCCAGTTTGGCTTTTCCTTCCCGGGCAATATAAGAGTAGGGTAGAGTAGACTGTGGTTGTTAGACAACAGAAAAGAAAACTAATAGGGTTGAAAAGAAGGTATGCAGTTCAATGGGGCTTTTGGGCTAAGGTTCATATAGGGTATTGACTTCGTTCTCATTTTTCATGTTTCAAACAAGTCTTTTGGCAGACCATTTCAAGTACTGCTGTAGATTTTCAGCGTGATACTCAGGCTACCGTCGCTGTGGCCTTGAATTACCCTGCTACACAAGACCAGCTTACAAGGTGGGCTAAGGTTTCTTGTGACCCCAAAATGTGGTCATCTATGACTGGATTAAGAAGTTTAGTAAGTGCTTTGCATTTTACCAATGGTGTACTGGATGAACAGGTTTGCATTTTGATATCACAGCCAGGATTTCTTTCCCAGAAATTGCAACATTCTTTCTTGCAGAATGTTGAAGCCTTAGTTAAGGTATCGGCATAGAGATGTAAACTTAATAGCGGTCAAGAATAAATTGTCGTAGCTATCTTCCTCTTGCAGCCATCTCAAGCGAACAATTAAAAATCCTGCTTAGGCCGTTCCACTGGCCTTAAATGTGTGTTTTTTTTTTAAATACAAAGGCATAAATTCCTAAATAACTATCTGTGGAAACCGAAACCACGTCTACAAACTTCTTCCCCCCCCCCCTCTCTCTGTCTCTGCTAAAATCTTAAAAACCCACAAGTTAGTGGTTTCTCGGGGAAGTTGAATTAGAATTGGGCCTCACATACATAGTTGTCAAAATCACGATCCGGATCGTAGGATCGTCGGATAATCAAAATCGATTTGGATCGTATGCAAAGTCGCAAATCATATTAATCTTTGTAGGATCGCATAGAATCGTAGCAGGATCGTGTAGGATCGTACGATCGATCCTACAATTTTTTTATAAATTTGTGAAATACGAAGCTCCATTTTGCAAGTAAATGAAAATATTTGTGGTATATTTATAATTTATTAAAGAATTGCAACTTTTAATTGCAATTAAGAGCTTTTGGTAGGATTTTATGATTCTACGATCCGATCCTACGATCCTGTGAAACTAAAATCGATCCTATGTAGGATCCCGATTTTACAAACCTTGCTCACATATTGTAAATAAATCCTTAAACACACAGAAGTAGTAGAATTAAAAGCATCAATTTCAATTTCAAAACCCGTATTTCAGGAATTCAATGCAGCTTCAGCATCAGAGCATGAACCTATACATGCTGATCGTACTCGTGGTAACATTACCATCAGTGAAATATCAGGTGCCATCTGTGATCATTTCTTCCAGAATTACGAACCATGACCAGAAAACTGGAAAATATCGCAGATGACACGAAAGTTTATGGTGCTGAAGGCATGTCTAGAAACATTCCCGGTGCGATGATATGCGCCAATGGACCAGAAAATACGTCATATGTTTCCAGGGACAAATCATCATGCACCTCAAGCTTTCATTGATGTACTTAGCTTTCTGATCTTTCTATCATGGTTGAGCATGGAGGACACGCTCTCAACTACCAAGACAACCTGCACGGTTAGAGGCGGCATATCAACATACCGACTGAAATCCGAAACAAAAGCTATATTGCAGTACCATACACAAACCCCTTGAACAACCAAGAATCACATGCTGCAATATCACAAGAACAACACTCTGCCAAAAAGGTTTCCATCCAAGTATTTTTATTGAACCAATTTTGAGCTCACCTCTGTTGTTTTCATGACAATTATTAACACATGAAATTAATAAGCCATACCAAAAAGGTTTCCAACCAACTGTTTTCAAACCAATTTTGAGCTCACCTCTGTAACTTGCGTGCAAAAATGATTCAGGAGCGTGATAAGGTAGGCCATATCCCCGAAAACACCCCTGAGCTCACCCAACCCCATACCCTGACCCGCACTCCTCCCAAAAAAGCAAATCCAACGAAGATGTAAGCGATGGAAGCAATCAATTTCAAAGGCACTTATGTTTCTCATTGCGAATGACAGACAGTTTGCTGCACAGAAATTGCATGCAAAATATGTTTTACCACGTTCAAAATAGACATAAAAATCAAAATTTAACTGCAAAGAGAAGCTAGATAAGGAAGATTTCAACCACTCAATAAGATGGCACATATCAGAAAAATTGAATCCGAGTCTCTATTTGAGAGAAAGAGTTAATAATAACCTGAAAGCAAGCATACGCCATAGCAGTTGCAAAGTAAAAATTTGCATTACCAGTACCCTGCAATTTTCTTGTGTTAGGAACTAACATACATTTTCTTAACCTTTTCTGATAAAATCTCAAAACCCAAGAAACAAAATCAAAACTATTCACTTTAATTAAATTCATACCCTCCATATCCATAGATTGTGCATTACAGGACTAAGTAGGGATACTCCGACATATCCGCAAAAGAGGAAGAATGAAAATTGCATTTCTGCAAGGCAGGCAGATGTTACAATGATGAATTATATCAATGATAGTAAAAACAATGATAATACCAGTTACCTGCCAATTCATTGGCAAACAATGCCAGTAAACCCAAGTACAGAGCTGAGTCTCCAACCTAATGAATTAAAGCAGATGATAGGATTCAGTCTAATATTTGTCAAACCAGCCAATATATTCAAAAAACTGAAGCAAGTATTCTTCAAGCATCCACTTTTGTTCCAGAGATTGAGAACTCACAGAAGGATAGGATTTAAGAATGGAGGAGATTGCCATGTAAACAAAAGCCAGAAAGCATGGCCGGTGATATAACCGTATGGCCAAGGGCAAGATCATGAACAATATGTTTGCATGGCAAACTATTAGAAAAAAGTTTCTGAAAAACTCGAATACTTCTGCGAAGAAGTACCTGCATCAAAATTCCACAAATACATCACTCCAAAGCCTTTATTTATGGAGCGACAAACTCACAACTAGTTACAGTGCACTTACCATAGTACACCTATATTTGGAGATAAATCTTTTACAGTGAGAATGAATCCATAGGTCCTGCAAGATAAGCAAGCATAAATTGCAGAATGAACTTCAAGCAGTTAAGAGTAACTAGTTTCAATGGTCCCATGATTTTAGTCATAAAGCACTTTTTTTTTGTTTTAACCCTCCCACCCACAACTGCCAGGCACAGGATTCGGACCCTGAACCTAGTAGCGGGAAAGACTCTAAGAGCCACCCCCCAGCTACTGGGCCAACCCAAGTGGTTAGTCATAAAGCACTTGCTTTTGCTTTTCTTCAAATTTGGTATAGAACACATGCTTGAACGTAGTCTGTACAAAATGAGAACTTTGAAGGTAATTTTTTAGAGAACAACATTAGTTCGGTCAAGAGCAAAAAGAAAAGTAGAAGTCAATCTCAAACATCCGTTTTTCATAAACATATAGGAAGACTATTAAAATAAGGGCATGAATCTGAAATATTGATACTTAATTGTGGAGATAAGTCATATCAAAGCACAAGCATTTTCACTATAAATTTATACCTCTCGAACATCTCCCAGAGACCACCAGAATTTTTCAATGCTATACCACACAGAATCAGTACATATGATGCCCATAACAAGGACCAGAATAGGAAGGCCAAGACAGGTCGCAATGAGAAAGGAGTTGGTTGTGATTTCAAAGCTTCAACATGCCTATCACTTGAGCTGTCATTACCAGCTTTCGATGAGAGCTGTTGTAAAAACAATTTCCTTGGTGGTGCATCCAGACCACGGGCTAACAGAACAATAATCTAAAAGAAAACATGGACAAACCTTCATGATTACAGAATGACATACATCAGTTATAATTTCAAGAGAATATCGCCGAAAGCTTACAGGTATGATCAGAATTGCAGGATATAGAGACAAATGTGTTGCCACAACCCATCCAAAAGCGGCAACTGGAGCTATTCCTGCTTACACCACCTTAAGCAATCTAATCAATTCCATAAACTCATAAATCATGCACGGATGATATTAATACCACATGCACCAACATAACTCTACGATTATCAATACAGAACCATTTAAGTAGAAACTAAAGCCCACAAAACCTAAGGGCTTACGTCCAAAGGAAACTCATTAGTTCATATAATGAACACAAAACAGCCTCTCATTTTCAAAATAAAACTCAAAAGTATGAGACATGAATGTTTAACGATGACCCCTGATTTTAGCCAACAAGGTCTTCTGAGATATTAGAAAGCTACTAAAGCCTCACTTCTCAGATATAGAGTCTGCCAAAAGAAATAGCTACTCCCTCTGTCCCAATATAAGGGATGTTTATGGGGATTCCAACTTATTATGCACAGATGTGAGATATCTTTTTCCAACTTTGCCCCTTTGACCGATACCAAAGCTTAATTGCTGTCTATGTTAATGTAAAAAGATTCTGGGGTTCCATGCAAAATGAAAGCCATTTTGCAGGCTGTGGGTAAACATGCACCTATCTATGGCCACCGAAATTTCTGGTGCCTTCCATGCATCTTTTCTTTTGGACGCATATTTGTTGCTTTTGTGGGGTCCATCATACTTTTTTTTTTAATTTACATATGGAATGTTGGAGAAAAAATTGTTGTGTGACTCAAATTTTGGGACATGGAAAAAGGTGAACTATGACAATAACAATGGGACGGAGTGAGCATTAAGAAATTTTGATGAGATTGCAATAGGCCGCACACGTTTTAGTAGGGAAATTAATCAACAAGACACTGATATTATATCTTCAGCAAACCATCAAAAGATAGTCAATTCATACCTGTACAGGCTCCATAGAGGGATAAGATGATAAAAAGATTCTCTATCGGCGTTGTGTTATAACCCAAGCATGTTACTATTGTGAAAGGGTTCCATAAATACACAAGAGCAGCCACATCACCTGAAGGTAGAGATCCTGGAGATATTTTCATAGCAACAATTGGTTTTTTTTTCAAAGGAAAGAAAAATAAAAACAAATAGACTGCAAGAACAGCTAAAGGTTTATAAAAGAATGCAGAAAAGGCATAAAAATATGGCTAATTAACTATATCAGAACCTTCAAACAGTTCTGCAAGACCAAGTGACCTTAGATTCTGACCATATGCAGCTAGGAGCCTCTGGCCAATTTGACGAATGAGCATAGCAGAGGTAAAATCTGCAACCACAGAAACCAAACTATAGCCGAAACTGAGTCGATATTAACCATGTTAATAAACTTCAAATTGACAGATAAACAACCAAATCAAATTTGAAAACAAATAACCAAATGAGCAGCTGGATAGAACCATATGCAAGTTGTCTCTTAAACCATTGGATGCCATCTTGCTGTTTATACTTAAGAATAGCAGTTACCAGAACATAGAAAATAACAATTATAACAACTCACGACATTTTTTACTTTAAACCTCTGAATTAAAGAAATTAAGTTGCATGGTAAATATTAGACAAGCCAATTTCAAGTGAGCACAATCTGAGTATCAATTAACTTGGTTCATCTTTCACTTCTAAGCGAAACATAAATTCCAGTTTGCTACGACAACAGAACCGAAAAACAAAGCAAAATTACATATATATTAAACAAAAAAGTTAATAGCTCCTGCAAGATGAATGTGTGTGTGTGTGTATACACACACATACGCCAAGGTAAGAAGCGAAGAGATAATACCTGCATATAAGATAATTCGGCTGTCCTTCAATTCTGCACCAATATTTTTTCACGCATTAGTAAAAAAAAAAAAATTCCACTGCTATTTTTGTTCTCAAGTCTAATATTAAACTCTAGCTACATTATATTTAAAAAAAAAAAAAAAAAAGAGTAACAATTGAAGCTGAATTATTACCTTTTCACAGTGAGAGGTCCGAGAACGGAAAGTAATAGTGGAGATCCATGATACATTGAACCTGCAAAATTAAAATTACTCAAAACTTTTAACAAAGATAAGTAATTTCTACAGAAAATGCTAAAAGTTTTATTTATTTATAACAAACCAGCATAAGGCGACATTGATAACTGCTTCAACCAATAACCCTCTGCCACTGTAAAAAAAAAAAAATTCAAATTAAAATTATGAAATCAACTGAAGAAACAAACACAAACACACAGTTGAAGAGTGAGAGAAAAAGTGTGTACAGCGGCGGAGGCTGGTGAGAGGAGTGGAAACTTCGGGGCGAGAAGCTAAGTTGAGGTTTCCGGGAAAATAAATCAGAATTAATCTGAATATCACCGAAGCAATGGCCCATTTCCAGAATCCGAATCCAGACCCGCACCCGAACACGAACTCCGATTTGGAAGGCTTCCTTTTCTTGTCTTCAGCTGTCTTCTCCATTTGGTTCAGCTGAAAACTGACGATGCTCGTTAGTTTAGTTCAAGTTGTGACGGTGTCGTATAGGCAGCAGGACTTTGATTTTCCGACGGCGGTGCCTTACTATTTACCACCGTTTGGGCTTTTCACGGCTGCTGTGATTCAACAGAAGATGAAAGTATCAGGACGGCGCCGTTTGCGGATTTTGCACCTCGTAGAGGAAAACTTTCGTTGGCCCAGAGGATGAATATGTCCATTTGACAGGGCTAGGAATGGCCCAATTCTCAGTGCCCCAGGCTGTTTGTAGCCCAAGTTCGTTGTCCACACAAGTTTTTACAGACCATCTTGTGCGAACACGTGTAAAGTGAGTTGAATAGTTATGGCCTTGTTTAACAAACAAGTTTTTTGCCAAGTTTGTCAGCTAAAATTTTTTTTAAAACTTTAAATACAGTGATTTTAAAAAAATTTTCAAAATTTTTAAATTATATATTTCAAAATATTCAAAAATTTACATACTTTTAAAAAAAATTTTATAAATTTTACAGTAAGTTACAGTAAAATTTTAAATAAACACTCAAAAAATCCACTTGCCAAACGAGGCCTATGTTGTTATTTGATTATTATTACACTTAATTTTATAAAAAGATTAAATTTTATTTTTTTGGCTCTAGTTTGTCTTCATATATAGATTATTAAATTGACAAAGAAAAGGTAAAGTATAAAATCTACTTATGAGTAGGTCTCAATCATTTTCTTGCAAAACTTAGCCGTACATGTGAGTGATAATGGGAGTAGCTGTTGCAAAATAATATAATTAGATGTGAAATGCTAAACGAAAGTAATCGGCTTTTAGTTGTTGCCAAACCAAATAAAAGGATTTTACATTTTCTTGTTTCGGCTAGAGGCATCAAATCTAAGCAATTTTATTAGTTGTTATTGTCCATCAAAGGTGATTGCTATTTTTTAAGGTAACGTTTTCTGTAAATACATTTTGTGATCATTTTTTTAATTTTATGTATGTCAAATTATGACTATATATATATATATATATATATATATATATATATATATATATAAACTTCACAAAAATAACAATCAAAACGAGAATCATGTCTCAGTGTAATTTCTTTACACTATCATATATGGATTATTACATGTGTACATAAGTCAAAAGAATATCACATAAATGGTGGTCTCAAAGTTGTAATTCCACCATTCAATTCTAAAATATCACCCTCCCCTCACCCCCCCCCCCCCCCCCCCCCCCCCCCCCCCCCCCCCCCCCCCCGTGGGGGCATCGAGGATGCAACTTATCCCCCAAGACATCCATTGATCTCTTTTTCTTGTCCCGTAAAGAATAGGAGAAGCGTGGAAGCTTGGAATATTTTAGAAGGGGTAGTGACTTTTCTCATATTTACAAAACTACCATCCACCGTACCAGGGGGGACTCCTGCACTTATAAATATCCACTCAACACCAAAAATAAAAAATACAACAAAAAAAAAGGTTTGCCTATTCTTTTTTCCCTGTGTCCCTTTAATTTACTGGGCAGAACCTTCATTTTTATATCTATCTAATAACAAAATAATTTCAGAAAAAATGGCGAGACCTAATCAGGAAGCAATTGAGATGTTTATGAGCATCACCGGTGTTTCCGAATCCATTGCAATTCAAAGGCTTGAGGTAAAAATTACTTCTTTTTGCATCTGATTTTTGCTTTACTGGCTTTAATTTTTGTTTTCTATTTTTTTTTTCGTTCTACTCGTTGTTTTTAAGTTGAATTTTGTTGATTTAATATTAATTCATTTTTTTACGTTAATTAACAGATAATTAGGGTTTTAATCTCGCTGGTTTTTTGGATAAAAATTGTAAATTTAACTAATGTGTTTTGATTGCAGTTGAAATTTGTAATTTTTCTGGAAATTTAACTTAAGTCGGATGTAATTAAGGTTGAGATACTTCATTTTGGTGCCTTAAGAAATTAAACGGGGATAAATGGGAGATTAAGTGGAATAGCTGAAAGAATGATTTGCAGTAATGACTAACTGGAAGCAAAGTATTTGCAGAAATCTTTAGTTATGAAGTTGCTGTTTGATTAAGGAGGAGTAGTTGGTTCGTGTAAGGAACTGTTTCGTGGAGTATAAGTTCAGGGAATTTATTTGGGTAGCTGTGATTGGGTTCGATTACCGTGCTGAAATTACATTGTCAATGATTAATGTGTGTTTAGGGCTCCCCTCCCCTCCCCCCCGGGGGGGGGGTGTTTTGTTTTGTTTCTTTAGAGGTTCTTTAACTGTTTGAACTTGTTTATAAAAGTCTAGAACTTGAGAAAAACAGAAATAGATGCGAGTTGGATTGATGATGAATTTGTTGTGTGTAGGCTTAAGGTTAACGTGCTTGCGCGGTATACTGGAGAAGAGTATCAAAATGTAACTAAAAATTTAGCTCCTTTCATGTCCAACTCTCAAATTGTACAATTTAAATGTGTACGCATCTTTTGTGTTTCAAAAGTGTGTGCAATGTTGCATGTATATGTAGGACTATAGCGAGTTACACCAGAATGATGGACGATGGACATTTAAGTACTTAAAATTCATGTCAAATTCTTGATGTACATGTGTCCATCTTTTAACTGTCGTATATAATTAGTATGTCATTATCTGCTGTTGTTTGATTTGTTTGTTCTTTTCGTGCCTTTTACATGGGGATTGATGTGCTGGCCATATGCATACTTGTCTGATTATCTATATATGTCTTATGCTGCTATGAAGTTACTCTGAAGTCAGCATACTTATGTGCGTAGAATTGTCACCATTGCCTTGCAGTGTCATGTCATATACACGTGCTGTCTGATTATGTTTGTTTGTTACTTCATATGTTGGCCATTACTGTCTGGCCCTTAATATTGGTTAGCTAATTAGGCCGTAGTTAATAGGCTATTATGTGTATATAGTCTATCGGTCCTTACTGTGAACTTGCCGGTCCATTTATTTTTCAGTTGAGTTGTGATTGGTTGGTATTCTTGTAATTCTAGACACTTGCTCTCTGAGATGCCAAAATTGGACAAAGTTGTAATGAGCATCCTCTTGGGGCATCATTACGGAAAGTGGGTAAGTAGATGGTCACTTGTACGCGTTTCTAATTCTACCATAACAGAACAACAGATATGGTATAAGCTATTAATGCATGTTCATAAAACCGGTGTTTAAAGATGTCTGTCTTTACTAGCGTGAAAGTTATTGTCCTTCTTATCCTTGTCTCCCACTGTTATTTGTGTATCCTTGTTGTGTGGATTCTTGTGCTGTTGTGTGTGTGTCTGCTAGTTATACGGCACAACCCACATTGAGTTGTCTAGATGCCTGTGGTATCTGTCTGTGTACAATTTCAATCCCTGAATTTTTCTGCAATCACCACCTCCCCTCTTCTCTTACCGTTAACTTGACGGTTTTGTGTGTTACTCTCAGGAGCATGGGGGAGACCTTAATCAAGCTGTCAATGCACATTTTGCTGAAGGGGATAGGAACATGTTGGTGTTAATTTTCTCATTCTTCCCTTTTACTCCAGTCTTCCACCTGGTCCTCACCCTCACCTTCACCTTCACTCAAAACAAGTAAAACAAAACATGCATGGACTCAAGCAAAAGACATGAAATAAAGGAGAGAGGAATCAAAGAAAAGTCAAAAGGAGCAGGTGAAGTGAACATGTATTTTTACGAAAATCTCTACCTGAATTTGGTTCTATCTCTTTCTGCAGAACACATGAAACTCCTGTTGCTGCAATGGAGGACGATGTCATGGACATTGACGATGCAGCCCAAGTTGAACCCCAAAGACCTCCTTTCTCTCTGTTATCTTCCAACAGAAACTTGAATCCTTTCTCTCTTCTTGATCCTAACTTTAGGAGAAGTATACTGGATAGTGGTACTGATTTTACAAACCGAGATCCTTTTGTTTCCCATCCAAGAGAAGTGAGGGAGGTTCCAATAGAGGTTAAGGATGGGAATGGACAGTCTGGTCGTTCAGATAGTGCTCCAATTATAGAGGATGTTACTGAAACTGCACAAGCTCATGGCCCTGAAATTCGTGGCAATGTTATCCTTGATGAGGATGATGACAAAAATGTACCAACTGGTCCAGTTGAGAGAGCAACTGGGCATAATGTGGGAAGTGATAATACATTTGGTGGCTTCTCCCATGCTCCTGGTTCTAGGCCCACTGCTCCTGGCATTGATGACATGCCTGATTACAGCAATGATATAGAGGAAGAAATGATTAGAGCTGCCATTGAGGCTTCTAAGAGGGATGCCAAAATGTCAGACCATCAATCTCAAGTTCAGGATGTATGTCATCAAGTCTCTCTGACCTTCACTTGTTTTCAGTTTCAATGTTGACAGGTTTCTGTTTTGCTTCAGGTTTCAAGGGATTCCATGCCTCAACACCAGCAGTCTCACTTGGAGGATCCTGAACTTGCCCGTGCAATGTCATTGTCATTGAAGGTTTGCTCTTTTATGATGTACAAATTTTTGTAACTATAGTTTTTTCTTCTCATTGACATGAAGCTAATCCAGACAGCAGAGAGAGAGAAGGCATTACGCGAACTGGAAGGAGAAGTTGGAGTATCAGAAGTGGCAGGTCATACTCCATCTGCTGATGTGGAGGATCATGCAAAATCATCGTCCCCTTCAAATGGGAGGTATAACCTTCAATTGTTGCTTTACATTGCAAACTGCTATCTTTATACTTCCTAAATTTGGATGTCTTCTTCCTCCTAACTGGAATATGTATGTGCATATGGTGTCTTGTGTGTTGGTTGGTTCTTTGTGTTGGACTTCCAAGCACCAGGGAAAGGGGGCTTGATTGCATGTTCTGAATGTTGATTCTTTACCTTTAAGGTTACATGTTTCAATTTTTAATTGAGAGTCTCAATGAGAATTTAGGTTGCATGTTGGCATTTCTTCTGTCCCACATGAAGAAGGCGAAGATATAGAAGAGGCACCACTGGTCAGGCACAGGGCCAGACATGCATCTATTGGATCTGCTGACACTGGCAGAGATGATGAAGAAGTTGATGTTAGCCCTCGATTAAGTCCCAGGAACCATGATAGCCTTAATGCTCCACGGGTCGACGGAAATGACTTCCCCTCTGATGAGGTATCTTGCATCTGTTTTCAAGTTCATATGGCTAAACATCTTATTAAGTACGTAAGCTAACTAGCATCATTGTGTCATTTTATTATTTACTGTCTCTCAAGTGGGGTGGCATCTCATCCGAGGAACATGATGAAGCCGTGATGCTTGAAGCTGCAATGTTTGGTGGAATTCCTGAAGGGAGTGGGTATCGTCTTCCATATGCACCTCATCATATGATGCAGAATGGTTTAAACAGGAGTATGGATCCTTATACCCAGCGGGTACCTCGTCCTCCATCACCATCCCTTACTGCTCAGCGGTTATTACGGGAACAACAGGTTTGATCTTTGAGTTTGAAGGTGCTTTTACATTTTCAATCTAAAATATTAATTACTGAATATATATGTATTCTGAGCAGGATGATGAGTACCTTGCTTCATTGCAAGCTGACAGAGAAAAGGAATTGAAGGCTAAGGAAGAAGCTGAAGCTGCTATTGCAGAAGAGAGGCGAAAGGAGGAGGAATTTCGTAAGAAACAGGAGGAAGAACAGGTATATGTTTATCTGACTCTTTCTTTATATGGGTCATCAAGCAACACAAGTTTGGTAAAAGGTGCTAATGGTAATTATCAAAGAACAAATTACATAATTTTTAAAATGCCTGATGCATCTGTGCACTCATGCCTTGACCTGATGCATGAAAATTTGTTTACCTGCTTCCACTCTTATGCTATAGTTTTTTTTCTTTGTGAGATGTTTGCTATAATTTTTCTCCTTGTGAGATGTTTAAGATCCTTAGGTTTTTGCTGATCATTGCTCTGTAGTGATGTCATTGAAATGTTTTTTCTTTGATCTAAAATATTCTTCTAGTTTTAGTTCTTGTGTTAGCTTCACTTTTTCGAATGGATATATATAGCTATACTGTTTACTGGGAACTGTAAAGGAGAGAGTTTTCTTATTGGTTTCTATTTGCTGACCAGGAAGTTGATAGACAACTAGCTGCAAAAGAAGCTTCTCTTCCCCAGGAACCACCATCCAATGATGAGAATGCTGTCACGCTTCTTGTGCGGATGCCTGATGGAAGCCGCAGGGGTCGACGGTTTCTTAAATCTGATAGATTACAGGTATACTTCAGTGGTCTAAACTTGTTGCTCTCTTTGTTGTAATGTGTTAACCTGTGTTTCTTCCTTTTCCTTTGCAGTGCCTGTTTGACTTCATTGATATCAGCAGAGTGGTTAAACCTGGCAATTACAGATTGGTAAATCTCATTCCAGTGGTTCCTTGATTCTCTCTGGTGTTGCCTTATCTGCTAGAATAAGTCGTATATATGACTAAATCAGATCTTCAAGGATGTTGCCAATGAAGGGCGTAGAATCTTTTGATTTGCCTGGTCTTTTTCTGCCAGGAAAAGCTAACTAAAAAGGGTAACCAGCCATATTATATTATACAAGTTTTTAATGTGTTGTTATTGTATGTGCAGGTGAGACCATATCCTCGACAAGCTTTTAGTGACGGAGAGAGTGGCTTAACCTTAAATGAGCTTGGCTTAACAAGTAAACAAGAAGCCTTGTTTCTGGAGTTAATCTAGCTGGTTGATTTTGTAAAGTTGTGAAAAATTTATTTGAACCGAGAAGTATATTACCTGGTATTGAAGTTTATGGGTGGAGTGTTGGATCATTTGCTGGGTTGTGCTTTTGCGGATTAATGTGTGATCATGGAATTATTGGTTACATCGGCAGGATATACTATCATGTTGTTGGCTCAAACGGTGCTCGCAAACCCATTGGGGAGTAGTAGTTAAAAACCAAAATTTAGAACTTCCGAAATTTCATAGTAGTATTTATAGAACAGTTTCTCATCAATGGTGGTGTGTTTGCTACATGCCTGGGATAGTGTCCCAGGATCCTATAATACTTATAACATGATGATTACCTGCAATAATCTGGATTCTTCTTTAGCCTCGAAATTGCTTCTTATCTTTGCCATATAAGTTCGTCTAGATCTCGAGACCCGTTGTTGATTTTGTTGTAGATATTTTTTGCAGCATGTTGGTAAAAGTAATACCCGGGGGGGGGGGGGTTGTCTGGTTATTTCGTAGCAGTTAAACAATGACCATTCTAGCACCTGCGATGAATTTGCAGTGCATCGGACTCTGATAATACTCCGTAGACCTGTTTCTTTTTAAGGCTGTATAAAAAAGTAACCCTTTTTATAATTATATTTGAAGGAAAAGCGTGTCAAGAGCTTTCATTAAAGGGCCAAAGTTCCCCTAAAAAACAGTTCTCCTTTTTCCCTTTTGAGGTGGTAATTCTCCATTTTAGGAAGAAGAAGTTTCTGGCAACCGGAGTTGGAAGGTTGGTGTAGCTGAGTGGGTAAAGATTGCTGCATCTTAGTACCATTATTCGGCTTTATTCCTTCGTCGTCTTCGTACGGACTTTAACGGAAAGAGTGGGTTAGAAAAGAGGGCGGGGGAGTGGATTCCTGCTTGCAAAATCTTTGACAACGAGATGTTCTCTAACTTGCCGGGGTAGGAGTTACCTGCCTATTGCAAACTCTGCGTCAGTAATTTTTCATCATTCTCATGCTTACGTACGTAGCAAACTCAATCTTTAC
Organism: Coffea arabica; assembly: GCF_036785885.1. NCBI lineage: Eukaryota > Viridiplantae > Streptophyta > Magnoliopsida > Gentianales > Rubiaceae > Coffea > Coffea arabica. Next base: position 43,887,652 of record NC_092325.1, on the reverse strand, counting down.
CATAACATAACATGAAATGCAAAATTCTTCTTCAATTCACTTGGATTTGTTGAAGTTGCTGACATAGATAATATGCCTAGTGTTCATAGAGTTTTCTGTAGGAAAAATAGTGTACTGCTGGTGACCAATCTGCAACGAGTTAATGTTGTACGGGCCTAATCAAAATACTCCTGTAGAAAAAGTTGTATAGGTCCCTGTGTCCAATCTTCATACATATACTCAAAACCATATTCATACGGCAGACTGCTCAGTCAAAAAGAAAACTTTAACTGACAACACAACCTTGGTGCAGAGAGATGGTGAGAAAGATGTTTGCGCTTCTCTGCCCTGAAACAGTTCAAAGGACAGAGCATATATGAATTGCCTACCAAGCAGCTACCTTCGCACTGGACAATCAACAAAAAACGATAAAAGTAAAAAGGGGCATCCCCATTCTGTCTTTTCATGACGAAGCCAATGAATGCGTGTTGCTGCGGAAATTACTGGGGCGCATCCCAGAAGGTCCCCGATTGCTGTCCTGTTGCTTTATTTATGTGGTGTACTGCCCACTAAGCTTAGAATGTTGTACTTTGATGGGTACTGGACACCAGATTGGACACAGACTTTACTGTCATTGGCTGCTACCTTTTCACTTTGACTGGAAACACTTTTTTTTTGATGACTTGGCACTCATTGTATGATCCACGTGCGCCCCCGGTAGCTTAATCAGCATTCAGCACCCAAGAATCGAAAATATGCTTGCTTTTTTTTTTTTTTTAATTTCCAAATTGATCTTGGGTCAAATTATTTAATTAATTACATCTCGTGCTTATTAACAAGAAAAGAAAAAAAAAAGAAGTGTCTCGTACTACTTTCTCATAGATTAATATAGTTCTACTTTATATTGCATTATAACTACTCTGACGGATTTTGCACGTACGTAATATTCTCGCCCCTTCTTACTCCTTTTCCACTTTTTTTATAACTTTTTTTATATATTAACTTAATAGATAAATACAACAATATGTGTACCACATCAAAAAGTCCTAAAAGAAATATAATAGTTGTACCATATTGCACCAATAGCCAACTATACATGCCCTAATTCCTAATAATGCAACCATGCAATGAATGTTTAGCAATAATCGTGACAAGTTACGACTTGTGAATTGTATTTCAAATAGATTTTTGTGAAAAATCAAGCAAAATAATAACAATCGTGACAAGTTTTGTCTTATCAATTATATTTCAGATAAATTTCTTAAAAAAACTAAGACAAAATAACAACAATAAGATTCAAATTAGAAGTAAATTTTCATGTCAAAATTTGTTTTCATTTCATAATCAAGATATATGAAACTTTGACATGTCAAAATTACCATTAGAAATGCTTTTCAAATTTTCTCTTTTTGGTTTAAGAGACAAGAAGAAAAAGGGTGGGTTCTTGTCTCTTGGAAATTTCACAAAGGAAAGGGGAAAAAAAAAGGCAATATGATGATGATGTGAACTAACGGTCGAGTTGAACGGATATCAGCAGACACGCACGTGCATCGGACGTGATCAAATCTAACAAAAAGACGCACACCCACAGTTCCGGACAACTATTCCAACTCCCTCCAACGGTCATATTTTACCGACAAGCTTACAACGGTCATATTTTTTTTAACCAATCTACACCGTTCGATTTTCATCCAACGGCCACGAAATACAATTCTCAAAACTTTTTCTCGGACGACGCTTTTCAACAAGCCATCATTTTTTTTTTATCCCGATGCTTAGGTAAAATCATCTGCCTAGTGACTGATGGTAAAGAAATAGCCAAGGGTGAGGATTGTCTCCATATATATAAAAACTCGGCCCTGTTTTAGTTTATGGCTTTTTGGGTTGTGGGGTTCTGAGAAGTGACAGTTTTATTGAATAATATGATGATCATTTTACTTGTTTTCTTGCATGTATGAGGGATTCTGGAAGTGGGATTTTCTGGGTTTTTGTTTTCTTCGGGGTTTACATCAGTTTCAGCTAGCATGGAGTATTTGAATGTGTTAAAAGACGGTCTGTGCTTCCCAGTTTGTGATTTTTTCAGCTGCTTGTATGTGCTAGGAGGTGTTTGCATTTGCATTGGTGGGTTGAGTATCGATCAGCATAAAAAGTACATTTCTTTCCCATGAGTTTGTTTTAGATTTTGTGGAATCCGATGATCATTTTGTTAGGTATATTGATTGATTATTTGTCTTTTAATTCTTTGATTCTTTCCGTTGAATTTTTCGAGTTTGCTGATTTTATTCTTTGTTGCACATATACTGTTATACATGTTTATTCATCATATAGGACACACAAACATATATTGTAGAGATTTTCACTGATTCTGTTGTTATTTTGTTTTGGCATCGGATTCCTGTTTTTGTTTGTTTTTGATTTCTTGAAACTTCACACACTCACATTGTAGAGACGCATTATTCTGTTTCTCTTGATTTCTCTTCAAAAACAAATATTACTTGAACAAAGTTTATACCAATTGAAAAAGAATTTTATCCAAAGGTGTTTGTAAACTTCATCCTTTTAAATTTAAAACTTTTGAGAGGAATAGAGAGAAACATAGTGAAGTCAAGGGTGGAGGGTGAGTGGAGTTTAGGAAAAAAAAAAAGAAGAAATCAAGGAACATTGGAGGAAGGGTCTGAAGAATGTTGGCTGGGTGCTCTTCCACATTGTTGTCACCTAGGCATAGATTGAGGAGTGAAGCACCTGCACAGTTCCAAGCCTGTCATTTCCCTTCAATGAGCACACAAAGATTGGATTTGCCATGTAGTTTCACACGAAAAGATACAGCGAGGAACCAAACCATTAGGCCTGTAGGCCTTTCTGTTGATAAGCCTATTGAAGCCAAGACCAGTAGCTGTTCCCTTAAGCAGAACATCAGGTTACCTCCTTCGGCTACGACTGCACAGACTGGAGCATATATTGAGGGTAGTAGGAAAGAGAACAGAGATGAGTTTTGGGAGAAAAACAAGAGCTTGAAGAGGTATGCAGAGCAAGGTCCTTTTGCTGGTGATGATGATGAGTCCTGTATGAATAGAGCTAAGAGGAAAAGGGGAAATGGGAAGTCCCAAGATTTTCCAGAGGAAGAAAAGAAGCTGACTTTAGGCCAATTGGGAAGTGGGAGTTTTTGGTTGCAACAACCGCCTTTTGATGTACCTCGATCGGTTCCATTGATTGCAGGGCTTAGTTCACCACAAATTCCTCTCTCTCTTTCATATTCTGGAGATGAGGACCGTGTGTGTTTTGTGCCCAGTGACGTCATATCACCGCCTTTGCCTTTATCAAACAATCCTTGGGTGGAATCTGTTGTCACTCAAATTACAGACTTAGGTGACAAGAATGTGGAGACTGGTCAGGGTCCAGCAAAAGAGGCTTCTGCATCGAGTACTTCATCAGAGAGTCAAGGCTTGGTTCTGAGGCTAAACGAGAATCCTACAGAGCATGAGATTGGCAATGGCTCTAAACGACCTAATACAAGTGAGATTGCTGAGGTTGTAGCAGGCCAAAAAGATGATGACAACCACAGGGAGCATGATGGTTTTGAGCTTGTCAGCTTACTAGTAGCTTGTGCTGACGCAATTGCCTCGAAGAACATTCTGGCCATTAACCATTTTATTGCCAGATTAGGGGAGCTCGCTTCTCCAAGGGGATCTCCTATAAGTCGCCTCACTGCTTACTTCACCGAGGCCTTATCTCTACGAGTTGCTAGGTTTTGGCCTCATATATTTCATATTTCACCACCTCGGGATCTTGATCGTGTTGATGATGATTGTGGTACTTCGTTGAGGCTTTTGAATCAGGTCAGTCCAATTCCAAGGTTTATACATTTTACATCAAATGAGATCCTGTTGAGAGCTTTTGAAGGAAAGGACAGGGTTCACATAATAGATTTTGACATCAAGCAAGGGCTTCAGTGGCCTAGTCTGTTTCAGAGTTTGGCTTCTAGGACAAATCCTCCCAGCCATATAAGGATTACTGGTATAGGTGAATCCAAACAGGAGTTGATTGAAACGGGAGATAGGCTAGCTGGATTTGCTGAGGCATTAAATCTGCCTTTCGAGTTTCATCCAGTGGTTGATAGGTTGGAAGATGTGAGGCTCTGGATGCTTCATGTTAAGGAGAAAGAAAGTGTGGCCGTCAACTGCATCTTTCAATTACACAAGATGCTTTATGATAGTACAGGTGGCGTTCTGAGGGATTTTTTGGGGCTAATTCGTAGCACAAACCCCACAGTTGTTCTTATGGGAGAGCAAGAAGCTGAGCACAATGGTCCTGGCTTTGAAACAAGGCTCACCAATTCGTTGAAGTATTATTCTGCCATTTTTGACTCTCTTGAAGAAAGCATTGCAGCAGATAGTCCAATTAGGATGAAGATTGAGGAAATGTTCGCCCGTGAAATCAGGAACATCATTGCATGCGAAGGACAAGAAAGGTTTGAAAGGCATCAAGGTTTTGTGAAGTGGCAGAAGATGATGGAGCAGGGTGGTTTTCGATCATTAAACACTGGGGAGAGGGAATTACTGCAGAGTCGAATGCTGTTGAAGATGTATGGTTCTGAGAATTATAAGGTGGAGAAGCAGGGTGAGGATGGAGCAGCACTTACATTGAGTTGGTTAGATCAGCCTCTTTACACAATCTCAGCATGGTGGTCAATTGACGTTGCAGGCAGCTCGTCATCGTTTTCTCAGAGAGTTGATTGATATCTTGCTGATTCTTCTTCATACTCAACATAACTGTCATTTGTCACATACAGGACAGGATAGCCAATTCTTTGTAGGTAGAGGAGTTTGTCATTATTCTTTCATTCTTTATTGCAGATAAGAGTCGAGATACGCCTTCTGCTAGGCAAGAACCATTTTTATGATACAGGTCCTACAGCTTTGCAGTTATACTAGGCAGATTTCTAGAATTCACCATATAGTCTTGCTATTACATTGCTGTTGATTCTTTGATTCTTTATGTAATCTGGAATTCTTTCTCAATACTGTAATTTGAGTCGTTTTCTTTTTTCTTTTTTTTCAAATTGCCAGGAGCATATATTCTTTGGCAATGCAGTAGTTGATCCTTACACTTGTCTGAAATAAAGTGATTTTCTTGGTATCTTATTCAAGAGTCTTACAGGACTATATTGTTATGAGTGATTGTTTTTACTTCTTTAAAGTAAAGAACAAGTTATACAATTGTGCAAAGCAGTAATGAAGCCAGAAACTTATGTTGCCAATGTTTAAATCAAAAGACAAACAGTCGCTTATCAATTGCATGAAATGATATTTGAGACAGAGTTCTTTGAAACTGCTGATTCTCACAGGTTGGAGTCCAAGTCATAGTTATACATGCGCATTGACAATCAAAACCGATGCAATTGCTAGTCTAAGTTTGTACTGAGCCAACATTTCTATCATCCAGGGCAGAACACTAAAATGCTCGCTGACAAATATATCCTTTAGATATAATCAGAAACAAGGCCATAAAAGGAAGCTGCAGCATTCAACTTAGCTGAAACATTAACATCAAATCTAATTTGAAGTTTTTGGAGATTCTATTCTAAAATTAAAATTTTAGGTATGAAAGATGCTTGGTGACAAGCGTCCGTAAACACTGAAAATTTTGTCTTTCTGCTAAAAAAGAACATAAACTTTGCCAAATCAATCAAACGCTCATAGTTACATAGATATAGATACATGGATGGAGGAAGACAAAAAAGGCAATTCGTTATATTTATCAACAACTGAACTGAAACGCAGAGAGAGAGAGAGAGAGAGAGAGAGAGAGAGAGAGAGAGAGTCCAGGTCTCTGCTGCTCATTATCTTGCTTTAGGGATGACGATTAGTAATTGTTCCTTCTGCAATGTTGCATCAAAACTTACCATTCATGTTCAGTTGCCTCGGATCAATTGAGGAAGAGGCCAATCAAAGAATTGAACCAATGCTGCCAGGAGCAAGAAAATATGTGCTGCTGCAGCCATGAGTTGGCAGATTCTCTTTGCAGTCCCAAAGGCCAAGGGTAGGAAGTCAAAAAAGAAAAACTAAGAAATCTCAGTTTTCTGAATTCTATTGGCTATCCCATACTGAAGGGTCTCATCTGATAGCCTAAACATTCACAAATACTTGAGCATTTTAGGGAATCGTGTAATCCATCGCCTGGAATGTTTCAGGAACTCGAGAAGGAATCAGAAATGGTTCAACTTTAATGTTTCTTTAACCCCAGCCTGAAGAAATAGCATCCGCATTTGATAGGATCTCTCAGCAGACCCTGATTTTGGGAAAGTCGTGAAGACCAACTATTCAATATAGACCAGCTCTTAATTGGTCTTGGCGCTTTACTTGAGAAAAGCTTATTTCTGCAAAGGTATGCAAGTTCTTCCATCCAGCAACACATTCTTCCTTCAAATAGGCTTCAATCCCATAGTTGAACAGTTACGTTCAGCCTCAGTAAGTGGAAATAAATGAGGAAAAAATCATGCTGACAAAACCCCATCATGATACCGCATGATTTCCATTGCCAGATTTGCCAATGGAGATGATGATGCCACAATCATGTACTGAGTTCCTAGATTGGGTAACGTGTGAGGACCATGCTTTCAAGTAAATTTTGATGGAAGGACATTAGGCATTCCCCAGATGAAGAGGATAACCCAATTAGGTATTGGAGTCAGTCATGGTGGGAGCTTTGATGTTTTGATGCAAATTAAGATTTGAATTTTTAAGGATGAAAAATAGCAAGGGAAGAAAAAATAATGTCATGAAATGACTCCTTTCTACCTTAAAAACTGAACTATCAATAGAAGTAGTCAAGCAGTGGCTCAGCATTGTCAGATTATTTGCTTAAGGAGGCATTAAGAGAATTCAAAATCATTCCCTTAATAGTCCAAAGCAGAACTTCGAAATCTTTCTGGTTTGAATTCTGGTTCATCCCATAATGAAGGGTCTCATCCAATAGCCCATACATTAATTGATACTTGAGCATTTTTAGGTATTGTACGATGCATGGTGAGGAAGTAGCAATGGTGCAGGAGGATGCAACTGCAGAGCTTCTTTAACACAGGCCTCGAGATAAGGTAGCTGCTGCATTGGATGTGATTCTCTCAGAAAATTATGCTTGATTTCTCTTTGGAGCTCTTCATGAACTTGCTTCATCTTTTCTGGATTTTTTACAAGCTCAGCCATTTTCCATTGAATTGTACAGGTACTGGTGTCTCTGACCGCCTGAAACAATTCCTACATTCCCTGATAAGCTAGTATCAGTATAGACTATAGACTAGGACTCTGTCGACATATGACATTGTGTAGTACTTGTATGGATGTCTTACTGGTGCAAATCAGAAACAATTGGTGGATTCGGTCCTTGGTGAAACCATTCTTGAGCAGGTGGTGCTAGAAATCTTGCTGCTTTGATGTATCTCTATTTCTTTTCTCTTCGATAAGGGGCTCCCGGGTGCGTGCATCGAATTTTGGTGAGAAACTTTAACGTCTTTTTGTGAAGACCTTGAAGATCTAGTTTGCCTAAAAATGGATAGAAATCTGATACATTTTGAGCAGCAGACACTTCCATGGCTGTTGTTACAAGAGATTTGATACCACTCTCTATGCCCTCTTCTTCCAAACCAGCAAGATCTCTTGACAACAATATATTGTGCAACATGTTAAAAATTGTTACAATGTTCACCTCGCCTTGGCTCACCAGCCGACCTTCCTTGGCCCTCAAAAAGTCCACCATGTCCATAATCTTCTTTTCTCTCAAGCATCCTTGTGAATCTAGTGCTTTACCTGAGAAGAGCTCAGATTGGCACAGGGTACGCAAGTACTTCCATCCGTCATTGCATTCTTCTGCCCATCCAATTGATGAACAATTGAGTTCTGCTGTAGCAGATCCACCACCTGAGGAACATATCTTGCTAATAAAATCCGATCACGAGTCTTAAGAATTTCTGTTGCAGCTGAGGGTGATGATCCAACTATCACATGCTGAGTTCCTAGTCTAAGTGATATTATAGGACCATATGTCTGAGCAAAGTTTGATAGAGCGACATGAGATAATAATATTCCCATGTGAACAATGTTGCCTAATATTGGCCATGGTGTTGGCCCTGGTGGAAGTGGCAAGGTCTTTGATGCCAAAGAATGTTTCAGTTGCTTAAAGATGAAAAAGAGTACAAGTAAGAGGAAGACTGGGAACAAGAGATAATTACCTCCTGTTGCAAAAAGCTGAGCCATAACTTGCATCAACTGAAGATTTTTTGCTATAGTGTTTGTAAAATAGATTCACCAAGTCTGGTGTATATATTCTGCAGCTGCCGGACCTGCTACTCTCTTAGCTGCCACTAAATGACGCCTACCAGCCTACGGCATAATATGCACTGCAGAGGTAATTGCTAAGCAGTCATATCCTGAATCATAATATGCACTTAATGATTGGACTCCACTTGGCAGTTGATGCAAATTTACAAATGCCAGACATAATGAAAAAGCCATACAATGTATCCCTTGTAGGGCTTTTGAGTTTTAGAACTCGGTTGCGCTCCTCCAATTCGAAGATTTTCTTGTCTTGAAAAAGCTAAGGTGGATCGATATGGACAAGCAAGTTCTTGCATAATGAAAAAGTTCAATTTTTTACGTTTTTAGTAGAAATATGCAATTGAGAAGATACCATTGCATCTGTGGACAATGTTGCAAGCATCAAAAAGTGGATAGTCAAGTGAAATGGAGTCGCAATCTTACCTCTCCATGCACTAGTAAACCTCTTTTGCAAATCAATGAGAGATAACTGTTCTATGCCGCCTGCATTTTCAACTTAAAATATGATAAACAAATTCATGATTATATGCATAAATTGACAAAATGGGAACGAAAACGTATTTAAGGAGTTATATGGAAAAGTTCTCCAAAAAAACTTATCAGTATCAACTCCAAAACACCCATTAATTCTCTAATGTCTTTCTCAAGCAAAGTCAGAATCCCGACCAAAAAGTGTATGATCTTGTATAGTTCACTGTTTCTCAATAAATCTCTTCGTCTAAAATGTTAAGCTCTTTAAACTATTCGTTTCTTCCATTTTTTGTCTTTTCAACTTAAGATTCGTAATCAAGAGAAAAGTCTGTTCTCTTATTGTTTTCCATTCTATGCCTAAATGAGCCCAATTTTATTCAATATCGTTTGGACAATCACACCGTTTTGACAAAATTCTTGTCGTTCTTCTTTTAAAAAAAAAAAAAAATTCTTGTCATTCGTTTTGTTTATGGAATGTTACTCTGTTTCTTGCCGTTCATTTTCTTTATGCACCGTCACCTTTTTTGACAAAATTCTTGCCATTCATTTGCTTTATGGACTACTACTCTATTTGGAAAAAAAAAAAAAAAAAAATCTTTTGCCTTTTCCGATTGAGATGGATATAAGATAAATTGACAAAATGACGTACTATTTCTTTTGTGTTCTTGGTTTCAGATTTCACATTTTTAAGCATTTCAAAACAGGTTTCTCATCCATTCTGTTGGCAGGCTCATGCGCCGCCCCATGCACGTTGCAGTTCAAATATCATCAAAGTTTTGTCGAGGAAATTATTACAAACTAAAAGTTTCTTGATCTCAGTAACTTGACACAATTTTTGCAGAATACGATCTATTCCAATGCAGGTTGACATAATAAAGCACGAAGAGAAACAATTACGAACGAAACAACAAGAGCCACAATGCATGGAGAGATTTTCTTCAATTCAGGAAGCAAAAAGAGATGGCAGAATTTGATTGATCATGATCTTGCTTTAGGGATGAGAAGCAATGGTTGTTCCTTCTCCAATGTCACACCAAACTTTTCATTCATATCTAATTGCTGAGGATCTTTTCCTTCGGGAAGCGACCAATCAAAGCAGTGAATCAACGACGCAAGAACCAAAGGAACATGCCTGGCAGCCATGGGCAGGCCAGGGCAGATTCCTCTTCCACTCCCAAACGGTAAGAGCTCAAAATCATTCCCTTTATAATCCAAACTACAACTCAGAAATCTCTCAGGTTTAAACTTCAATGGTTCATCCCAAATTCCAGGGTCTCGTCCAATGGCCCAAACATTCACTAAAACTTGAGCATTTTTAGGAATAGTGTAATTCATGACTTGACATGCTTCAGGGGCACGGTGCGGAAGTAGCAAAGGGGCAGGAGGGTGCAGCCTGAAGGTCTCCTTAATGCAGGCCTGCAGATATGGTAGTTGCATTAGATGAGACTCTTTTGGCAAATCTTGATTGATTTCTCTTCCAAGCTCTTCACGCACTTTCATCATAGACTCTGGAATCTGGATTCTTCACTAGTTCTGCCATTGCCCATTCAATTGTTAAAGTACTAGTGTCTGTCCCAGCAGTGAACAATTCCTAGTACACCAAAATTATAATGTATTACTGCATTTGCAATTGAATGGGAATCTCTGGCTGTTGTAAACAATGAGAAATTCATTATTTATACACCAACAGCTCAACAGCTTGAAGTGTTGCATGATCTTTTTAAAAGACAGCTCTAGTTGCAGATTCAACTCTAAATTTATTCATCATATTATGCAGACAAAACTCCAGGGACAAATTTCATATATCTTAAGACCTATTCAAGTAAAAAAAACTACTGCATCATTACTGAATATAAAGTTTAATCCCATATATAAGCTTTAGCTAATATCTATGTCCATGTTAGTCCTAAGATGATAGTATGAAAGAGCAAGGATTCGATAATTAACCAATCTAGAGAGATATGATAGCTGGATTCGGCAAACCCAGAGAGATATATGAATCAAGGTAGCCAAGTAGGCCATGCTTGAAGAACATGAAGAAATTTTGTGGATACTTGATCTAGTGATAGAGTGAGTGTGCATTTGCATTAGAGAGAGAGAGAGAGAGAGAGAGAGAGAGAGGACCATGAGTAATTGGTGAATTCGTTCATTTGTAAAATTATTCTGAAGCAAGGTGTCCAGAAAGTCTTCTTGGCTCAAAGTCAAAGGGGCACCCTGTCGCCTCCTCTCTTCAATGATAGGTTCCCAAGCAGCACGAATCTTGATTCCCAGATTAGTTGACTTCTTCCGGAGACCCTGAAGATCAAGCTTGCACAATAGTGGATAAAAATCTGATACATTTGGGGCAGTGGCCACCTCCATGACTGTTCTCACTAGACTTTTCATCCCCTCACCAGCACTTTCTTCTTCCAAGCCGATAAGATCTCTTGACACCATTACATTGCTCAACATGTTGAAGATCGTCGCAAATACTAGCTCTCCGATATCCACAACTTGACCTTCTTTCTTAGCCCTTAAATGCTCGACCATGTCCGAGATCTTTTTCTCTCTTAAGCATGATTGATTATCCAATGCTCTAACTGAGAAAAGCTCGGTTCTGCACAGTGTCCTCAAGTACTTCCATCCATCATTGCATACTTCTGTCCATCCGATCGATGAACGGTTGAGTTCTTCCTGTCTAGCAGGAACTACCTTGGGAACATATCGCGCGGACAGACTCCGATCATGGGTTTTCAGGATTTCAATCGCTGCTGCAGGGGATGATCCCACGACCGTGTATTGAGTGCCTAACTTGAGACATATCAGTGGACCATAAGTTTGAGCAAAATTGCTGAGTGTGACATGAGGTAATCTTCCCATATGAGGGATATTGCCCAAGACAGGCCATGGAGTTGGCCCTGGTGGAATTGGCGGAGACTTTGTTGCAAAAGGATATTTGCATTGCTTGAAGATGAGATAGAGTAATGGTAAGAGGAAGATTGGAAGCAATAGATAGTTTGCTTCTATGTCTGGAAACTGAGCCATGGCTTCCATCAAAAGAAATTAAGTGTTCCTTAAATTTGTGCACGGGATGAAGTATGGAGCAGTGCTGATGGACTAAAAAATGGCATTTCTTTAGTCTTTGGAGCCCTGGCGTTATTTAGATAATGTAACCTACACCTTCACCTACACGCGTGTTAGATTATTCGGTCTCTAAATCATTAATTAATCTGATGGTTTTCAATGCAATGCTAGTTTATTCTATCATAGCAAATTAAGCATCTCCACTGGACTTGACAATGATATGTTATGACATTTACGTTGCTTGTTCGGTTCATCCTGTCTTGGTTACGATTCTTTCGATAGTTAATTCTGAGTTTTGATTTCAAAATGCCTTCGTACCCAGCAGCAGGTGCTTTAAATATCGGTGGCTTTGACTTTAGGTACTATTTCTTTTCTTCTGCAGTCAAACCAATGATAAAGAGTACTATTCTTTGCCGCGCCTAATCTGAGCCTCTTATTTGACACCAATGGAAATAGTAGTCGTGTTAGGTTAGTGAAGGTTTAAAGTAGTTGGTTGTTTGGCCCGTCGTCATCATCGGGCATTCGATATAGTATTCTGGCCTCTGCCGTTGTGTTTCTTGTAGTTGGCCTTTCATTCTCATATATATGTTATCGTCTTATGAATTACCAAGAGCTTGTGGCAGAATCCTGGCGGTGGAATCTCCACTAAGTACTAGTCTCCCGCTCAGAATCACACTAGGCAGCTCTGCATTTCATGATGATTAGTAAGTTGATACAAGAGGGTGAGCTGTTTGATAATTTTATTCAGCAGTTAAATTTAATAGATTTAGATTTTAATATAGTTAGAAAACTCTTATCACTTTAATATATTCAGACGTGTTTAATAATAAAAAATAGAACATTTTTAATTAATTAATTAAGTGGCTATGAATTGTTTAGGCAAAACTTACTCAAAACAATTAGTCATAACTTCACTTATCATTTAATGCAGAATACACTCAAATATTAAGATTTCAATATTTAACCATACACTAACTTAATATACTCAAATTTCAAACTTTAAATTCTGTATGGGAATGCGGCTATCTCCTGCCACGTCCCTCACTTCTTTTATGCTCGCCTCGACCTGCTCCCCAATCCCCTCGACATTATGTTTTATGTATATAACATCAATAACAACATTGTAAATCGCCTTTTTAGAGTATTAGCTAAATATTCAATGTCAAATCAAAAGTTAAAAATCATTTTGATCTTTTTGGATTCATTTCTCTACTTTTAATAGCAAATCCAAACTTATAATCGTTATATTTGTTTAAATAACTTACAACATGTAAAACAAAATTGAAATCAACTAAAAATAACTAAATCATCATTTTATCTAAATATTATGATTTTCAAGTTTTCAATTATAATAGATATGCATATATTATTGATGTGAACCTATAATGTATATAGCAAATCTAAACTCACAACCATCATATTTATTTTTATTTTTTGGTAAATAACTTACGATATGTAAAAAGTTCCAAGTAAACTAAAAATAATCAAATAATCATTTTATCATACAAACTATGATATATGGATACATTCTTGATATGTAGTTATAATGTGTGTGTACATATGTAGATAATTATATATAGATATTTATTCTTGTGAACTTTATATTGGTACTAGAGATGGGGCAAGAGCATCCTCCCATGTCTCTCGCCCCATTTATAACGGGGGAAGAAAAATTCCTCCCACTCTACCCCCATGACTCCTCTCGTAGATCAGATGCACGCAGCCATCTACCCTCATTGGATTAGGTGTTTTTGAGATATTTTTCAAAAATTGTACTATATTATTGTATATGAAAAAATTTTACTATAGTCGTTTATTAGGGTGTTTTTAAAAATTTTAAAATTTTTTAATTTAAAAAAAAAACCACCCATCACCACCTACCACCACCCTTCTCCTGCCTCCTCCCTCTTCCTCCACTCCCCTCCTTCATTCTCCCTCCTCCTCCCCTTCCCTGCCCCTTGCCAAAACCCCTCCCCCTCCCCCGATTGCTTGTAACTAAATGGATGACGAAACTGAAATGAACAAAAAGATTTCCAAGTTGGCCCATGTTTTTATTATAAAGTCCAACCCATCCCATGTGAGCTTTGTTTGGGAAAAACTTGGGACTTGCAACCCTAGTTTGCCAGGAGGCCCATTTTATCTTACATGTCACTCAATTCAAGTCATCGTGCTTAAGCCATCAATAAAAACTCAATACTCACCAAGACTCGACTGTAACATTAACCAAAATCCTTGTTTGACTCCATCCAATATCAAGAATCAATGCCCATAAAAGCATATCTATATTAGCTCAGGGGTTAACCTGCATGTTAATTAGGAAGCTTAAAGACCCTCTACTTGAGCATTGTCCAATGTTGAAGCAATGGGCTAGTGCATGTTTTGTTCATCATCTGCGTTCTGTTCCCATCTTTTCCTTTTCTCTTTAGCACAAATCACTTGTAATTGACACATTTAACTTTGCACTCGACTAATTTTTCCAATTTGATTAGACTAAATCGGGTAAAGGGTCGTCAAAAAACTTGCCTGCTCTTTCTTAAGTTTTAACCTGTCCATGGAAGAAGCTAAAAGGGTTCATAAATATCTCATTTTCCAAATATTTTTGTCTACATATACAAACCCGCTTTCCAGTTCTTGTCATTGTTATTATATCAACCTCAATATGGGCTCACGAAGTTTGTGCTCTTGAAAGGTACAACATCTTACATCGACTGATTAACAGCTTATAAGTTTTTGTCAGAGTTTACGTATCAGAGTGCATTTCTCATAGCTGATATTGCGACGTTTATATCTGCAAGAATGAGTTGCTGCTTCCCCGGGGTGACTGGTGAGTTGTCACCATATTTCTATTAGATATTTTCTGATGCCTTCTCGAAGAATGATTTTCGAAGTTCAACCCTGTAAGACAACGATCTGTCACGAATTCTGATTTTGCATGGACCACAATCTTTCAGTATTTCATTTCTTCGATGTGATTAATACTAAGATTATATAATCAAGTATGCATTTTAATTGTTAGATGAAAGAGCAAGGACAGGGACAAGAATATTTCATTACTCACCTCGAATGAATTAAAAAAAAAAAAAAAGAAACAGTAAATGTTGGACATCATTTTCCGTGCTGAAAACTATTTGAGTCAGATTTGTTTACTGTCACTGCAGCCATTACAACATTTAGATAATAAATATTACTCGAGTGGTGAATCATTAGCTAATATGATGTTCTTCAATGTACTGTATATAGATTCTTGTAGCTTATCTTAACAAAGAATCTCCATTAGAGTTAACACTAGTGATGTATTTTTGGCACTTACCATTTGTGCTAACAAATACTTGTTTGATGGTCTTTAATGCAGTGATAGATTCTCATATCTTACTTTAACAAAGCATCTCCGTCAGAGTTGACACTTGATAGTTGATACTACTCCTTCCATCCCGATAAGTTTGACGCTCTTCGGATACCGTGTTTTTTTTTTTTTTTTTTTATTAACAGTCACTTAAATTTGCTTGGTTTCCTTTCATATCCCTATTTGTAACCAGCTTATAATGAAAGAACGAATGCAATTGTGGACCCTTAATTGCTTTGGTAATCTATTGATAACCATTTGAAGTTTACACAGCTTCAAGCTCTAGAGTTATTATAGTTTCGTGCAAAGGACGCTCCGCTATTTTAGCAATCTCGGTAAAGATGGGATGTATCATTTGGGACCCACAATAATTATTAAAACCTCTCCTGACCATGTGAACAAAGGGCAATGCTTAGAAAGACATTAAATTTATTTATCCATTTTTAATAAGAGACATAATTTTGGGACGGACTGAAAAGGAAAGTATGACACTTTCAATGGGACGGAGGGAGTAATTTTTTTTGACATTTATCACTTGTGCTGACAGCTTTACTGGTACGAGGTGTGGACAACCTTAATTGTCCGATATATCTTGTCTTTCTTATGACTGGATTCGTCTATAATACACTATCACAAAAATTTAAGTTTTGGTGACTTAATAGATTGCTACGAGTTAGAAAAAAAAAATTTTCTTTTTATGACATAAAACTAGTGATAGTATGTAAGGTTTTAAGTCACAAAAAATTATAGTCTTGATTTACAATTAATAGTATAGCATTTATTTGTGAGTCACAATTGATCTTCTTATTATTCTGTCAGTGATCCTTATTTGCAAATCATAAGGAGATCACAAATCTGTCTGTGACTTGTATCATACTTTTTATGACAAATTTCATTAGTCACGATAACCAGCTTTTCCTTGTAGACGGTGCTTTTTATAGTTTATGCATCGGTGGCTAAAATTTTCGGTAATTCTTTTCCCCTGCAAACCTATGAGAAAGATTATTCTCTACCGCTTCTTCTTAAGAAGTCTTTGTTCCCTAAGTTGAAAGTTGAAACCTCAATATTTTGGGTTTGGGTAAAATTTTCAATTGCTTGCTCACCCTTTATAAATTTTACTATCATTTATGCACTTGGAAGAAGCTAAAAGGGTTCATAAATATATCATTTTCCAATTACTTGGTGTCCTAATCAAGCCCACCAAATAAAAGTATATTGGTAAATCAGAGGTTACTTCTCTGGGTTTTATTTTTTCTTTGTTTTCTTCTTAAAACTTTTATTTTTTTTATTTATTAAATTACCGCTAATTTCACAATCAACCCTGCACTTGATTATCCTTACCAATTTGAATAGAAATGAAGACATGCCCTTCGCGTACAAGGATACATATAATATATGGTGAGACAACGATGTCCGTCCAATAGAATGATACATATGGTGATTGCTGAGACAGCTGTGTCTGTCATAGACTTGGAAATTTGCCTTCCCTGATTGGACAACTATTAATCACATCCGTTGAATCCTTGAACTTGTATTGCGTTGCAACTTTAACGAGGGAATAGCAGCACTTTTTTTTTTTTTTTTTTTTTAAAAGAGCAGCCAGAGTTTTTGCATGGACATATGTTTTACTAGACTAAATTTGAATTTCCTAACTCTTCAAATACTTGCTTTTTCAACTTTTATTAGAATTTTTGTAAGGGTTTTTTTTTTTTTTTAACGAATGCTTAACAGAGACACTGATTAATACATTTAAATCATAACTAATCTATAATATAAATACATACACTAAAAATTATGACCTTTCATTAATTGCATTTATATACTTTCTTCTCGAAGGGTTTATGAATATCTCATCTTCCAAATACTACTCAGTAGTGCAGGAATTCCCTTTTGCCAAAGCACGTCTTTTTTGATCGTACAGCGTTTTCTGCTGCTTACAGCTAGGTTGGCTACTGAAGATTTTGACGTGGGTTCAGCAAGTTTGTACTCTTTGAAAGGTACGTGGGGATTGAATGAATGTACAACATCTTATAGCAACTAATTAACGGCTTATAAAAGTTTCGTCTTGAGTTCACCAATGAGAATGCATCGTTGATAGGTGATATTGCGAGGTCTATGTATATCCCAGGCTGTCGAGCATGCAGATAACCAGACAGTACATAATAGACAACTTGATGGTACGTAATAGACATCTTGGTAGCTAATTGTTGCCATGTATTTTGCAAGATATTTCTGATACCTTTCTGAAGGATGATCTTCATAGTTCACAACCGTGTAAGAACGGCCACACATCTTATATATGCCATCACTTCCAATGCGATTGCCACTAAGATGTTCCAATGCTTATTTTAGTTACTAGCCCAAAATAAATAGGATAGTTTGGATGTCCGAGAGAATATCTAGTGTTCAAGTTTGTTTTTGATTATTTTTACGAGTTTGAAATTTTGTTTAAATTTGATTTGTTTACCTCTTGAACTGAATTCGATCGAACTTTCATCGCGTCGAATTCGAGCCAAGCTCAAATAGTTTGAATTTTTTACATATAAATTTCATTTATATGTTAATCGAGTTAAATTTGAGTCAGAACTTAAAAGCTCATCGTATACAATATACTGCTCAAATTTGATTTGACTGACTAACGAACAAACTAGATTCGAACAAACTCTTACTGAACTAAACTTAATTTGAGTTTCAAATGGGTTGATTCGTCTTTCAATCGATGTTTTTCAATCAATGTTTTGGAAAATGAACAGAATGGATCGGTCGAATCACGAATCAATCATGGCTTCGGCTCCGGCTCGATTTAATGGATAATCCAAAGATTCAATAAATAATCCAAACAATTAATTGAACCGATCAAATTCAATCATTGTAATTCAATCAGATGAATAGACGTGCATCAACAAGTACTGCTATGCTATCCACCGTCCGTTCGTTCGTTCGTATTGACCGCTGCCGCCGTGCCCTCCCTTCGTGCTTTCACATTCACACCTGTGGCGGGCGAAGTTTTATTTGGCTGGCGGGCCTGTAGTCAAATGTATCGACTGCTGGCCTGAAAATTGCAAGGCTTTCTTTTCTGTTTCTGATTCTTTCTCCGCGGTCCAGGAAGGATCGCAGGGCAAACTGGCCGGTCAATTAATTACTTAATTAGTAGCTAAAGAAATCGACATCATGTGCCTTAAGCACTTGGCGTCTTGACTGACTGACTAATATTAGGTACTACTTGCATTGCACGCCACTAATCGCTGCTTTGTCTCTCCACGACGTAAACACCTAAAAAGAGAAGAAAAGCAATAATTTCAAGATTCCAAAAGCAATAATTTCAACAAATGACCCTATACCATTGAGTAGTGCTCAGCAACGTGAAAATAATTATGTCGAGTAGTGCATTCCTACAAATAAAAAATTTGTTCGGATATCATATTAATATATAATATCAGAAGGATAATTATCGTAATACTACTGCTGCTGCGCTGACCACTTTGTCCTCATCCTCCATCGATCTGGAAGAGGGCACCAAATCAAATGGTCCGCGTGTCGAACACGGCAAAATCCACCCACTTTATGTGGTTGACAAATTCTGCTGACTCAGGCACACGATGGGGTGGCTGGGCATCGGATGATTTGGATCATCATCACCATGCCTTGAACTGCTTTAGACTTTAAATATGGCTTTATCACTTATCCCAAACGACTGATCAGCAGGCCATAATAATAAAATAATACAACCTAGGATCCTACCTAGTACTAGAGTGGCATTCTTTTTATATCTCTCTCTCTCACACACACACACATATATATATATATATATATATATATATATATATATATGTATATAGATAGATGGATACGTACAAGCTGGGATCCGCATTGAGAATGAGATTTTAACTCATTAAAAAATCATTAAAAAATCATTGAGAGAGATTGAAAGGGCTATCATATTAAGAAGCACCCCTTTTTGACAAATGTTTCTACTTGGAGCATTCTAGTAGGCGTTTGTACGGTTCTTGGTATTTTCTGGGAGGCCATGCTTCATAGTTCAAACTAGCAGCTACTTGGGGCAGGTAATATATGATCTAGTATCTTCTTCATGGACTTCTACATTCTTAATTATCGTATAGCATTTGGTTTTGACGATTAGAAGGGAAAAGGACAAGAAAACCAACGAAAACATATATAGAAAGCCTCCAACATTCAGTCGTGTGCGTCGTGTGTGCGTGTATATATATATATATATATATATATATATATATATATATATATATATATATATATATATGTATAAAAAGTTGAATTGAAAATTGTGTTTATAATGCAAGCGAAATAGTGGTGTTTAGATGACTCAAAAACCTAGCCTAGAAGTCTAGAACGCGACTGCCTGCCAAATTCGGACTCACCAAATTTAGTGTGACAAGATTCATTGTTGATACCTGAATTGATTATGATTAGAATGGCAACTAACATTGGGTGCATATAGAATCATTATTCTAATTAAAATCTGAGTACTGTTTGTTTAGCCCAACATGAAATCAATTACAGCCACAAAATTCCCGTATGAATTTTATCCAATTTTTCTGTGGGTACAAGTACAACACACGGATGGAAACGTAATTACACCGATGAAGCTAGTGAAAATTGTCGGCAGGGAATGCTTTGAACAAATTATCGGGTAGTTAAAAACTGCTGCCAGTTTCTTTTTCCATGTGCCACCATTACCAAACCCTTTGGTTCTTTTCTTTATTTTCTGCCCTGCAGGTTTTAACAGCATCTGGTAGGAAAACATTTTATTATTATATCCTTTTGTTCTCTCCATTCCATTTTTACGTGAGACATGTCCTAGTAATAATACTACTACTAGGAAAACTTTGTTGTTGTTAATGAAAATCAAGCACCAGGATTTCGATTACTCGCGCTTCTATAGGAGTGCTAACCTAATTTTGTTGTGTCAGTTCCAGTAATTTTGACTGTTGAAAAAAATCAAGCAATTAAAAGGCTGCTATATACTATAAATCATGTCATGTCATGTCAAGGCACATGAATTTCAAAGCACTTTTATTTATTCCATGAATTATAGATCTTAATTCCATTCTAGATCTCGAAGCACTTTTTATTTATTCTGGGAATTCTACAGCTAAATTAGTCCTAGACATTCGCTCTTGCCCCATTAAAAGATAACAAAATATTCTAGAGCAAAATGCACTGACAAGAATATTAGACCATGAAAGAGCTATTCTGGGATTCTATGTGCCCAAGCAAATATAATATTCCTCTCTTCATAAATAAAACTACAACTCCTAACTGTTATGACAAAATGTAGAAAAAAGAAATAAAGACGGAGAAATGGAAGCAACCAAAAAAATCAGCTACTACTAGAGTAATTAGCCATCACTTGAGTTCTTTTAGATGTAGATCAAGAAATTAAGTTTCTTGACTTGCGCTTCGATGATAATTCAATTCCCTTCTATTTTTCCTTAATCAACAAAAAAGATTAAATGCTTCAATAGCATGAATTTAAATCCTTGATTTTACAGGAAACATGTTTAAGGCACTTGTACCAGGTTAGCCATCCGGACCAAACTTTTTTCCTGACAGAAGAAAAGAAGAAAAACAAAAGAAATGGAAAACGCGGCAAAAGGGGGGGAAAATATATATATATATATACGGAAGAAGAATAAAAGAAATCAAGTAGAATAAGTCATATGCAATTCCCTTGCATCGTCACCATGTATATCTAACTGGCGGTCTGACACAATTTGTCTTCCTTCGTCCCATTTCCCTTCCAAATTTCTGTCTCCACTTTCTTATATATCCTGTGCATCCCTTAAAATTCCGCAGACCTAAAATCAATTGATCTAGCTGAAATACCAGCAGAGAAAATCAGCAAAAAACAGAAAAGAAAAATTCAATCTGGGGGCTAAATTCTTGATTGATGGGCGCTGCTTTTTCCATGTTATTTTCAAGCACAAACACCCCTGCAGCTCCAGCATCAAAGCTAGGCTTAGGGGACTTGCCTGAGAGTTGTGTGGCGTCTGTTCTTTTGTACTTGGACCCTCCAGAGATCTGTAAGCTTGCAATGTTGAACAGGGCTTTTAGGGGGGCTTCTTCTGCTGATTTTGTTTGGGAATCAAAGTTGCCTCTCAATTATGGTTCTGTTATTGATAGAGTTGCAGATGATGGTTGGAAACAGGGTTGTGATGATTTTCCTAAGAATTTGTGTAAAAGGGACATTTATTCAAGGCTCTGTAGACCCAAATCTTTCGATGGTGGCACCAAGGTTCGATCTTTCTCAAGCAACTTTCTTCTCTTTTATTTTAAATTAATTTGGGTTCCATGTCTATTGTTGTACAAGAATTTGTTATGAAGCCTATGTATTTGTTTGTTGGTTTTCTGGGCTTTTTATTTTGAGCTGGTATTGATCTTTAGTCAAAAAAAAAAAAAAAAAACATAGAAATGATAAAAACAAATTGGTTCTTTATTTGGTTTTCCCTTGTTTGTGTGTTATTATCCCAAGAGAGGATTTTTTGTGATATAATTTGTGGAATCAAGATTACATGAAATATTGTCTTGTGTTATTGATCTTGATGTATTTTTTGTGCAGAAGGTCTGGTTGGATAAAAGTAGTGGAAAGTTTTGTTTGTCAATTTCTTCAAATGGGCTGGCCATAACAGGCATTGATGATAGGAGATACTGGAGTCGTTTGCAGACCGAAGAATCAAGGTGAGAATCTGGAATTTTTGTTCGCGTGTTGTTCTTATAGCAGAAGTTGAAGTTTGTACAATTTCTTGATGCATCTTTTTAAAATCAGCTGATCGAACTTCAACTATCTGCTCGGCATTTTTTGGTTGAAATCCTCCCAGTAAAAGGTTCTTTGCTTCATTTTTCCCCCCTTTCCGTGTTAGTTTTATCATCTTTTAGTGTTGCTCTGCAAGCATGTGATTTCTCATTGTTTTATGTGGTTTTCGGGTACATATGCTCTGCAATATTAATAGCCGATGTTTGGGTACATATGCACTGCAATCTTGTCTTGGACTTCAAGTCTGATTCTGTCTACATGGTTTGACAAGACTTTTTTTTTGGTAACTGGGAGGTATTGAAAGGACCTTCTACTTACAGTTCCTCTCTCCCCTATCTTACCACCCAACCCTATCCTCTCTCCCCTACATGGTTTGACAAGTCTTATTTGAATGAAGTACATAAACTTCAGCTCCTAAATGTCCTTCTTTGTATACATACTCGATTTTGCTAGTTGGCTCTTAGCATTATACCAGGACCTAAACTTCACTTTATAATGATTGGAGATCTTGCTATTGTATAATCTACTAAAGGAATGATGAGAACATTTCAAGGAAAAAAGATGCTTTAGTTAGCTGCAGAGGCTGAGTCGTGTTGACTTTTTCACCTTCTTTAGGCTTGATGTTCTGATCTCCATTACCATGGATTGTAAGTAATAAGCACTTTCTTCGTGCTGATTTTACTTAATGATGAAGTGTATCATACTTAGTATTTAATTTCAAAATTTTGTTTTTACAAGGGTCTAGCGGCTCATGAGATCTATGTACTTCTTCATGGTTCTTTCTTATTAGTTTTAGGCTACACTACCCAATTGTTACCGCCTAACCACGTCCGTTTGTTATAGATTCCGTTCAGTTGCATATCTCCAGCAAATCTGGTGGCTTGAAGTTGATGGAGAAGTTGAGTTTCCCTTTCCAGCAGGGTCATATAGCCTTTTTTTCCGGCTGCAATTAGGACGTACTTCGAAGCGATTTGGTCGTCGGGTTTGTAACACCGAGCATGTTCATGGTTGGGATAAAAAGCCAGTAAGGTTCCAACTTTCTACTTCAGATGGTCAGCAGGGCACAACACAGTGCTATATCAATGAACCAGGAAGATGGATCTACTACCATGCGGGAGATTTTGCTGTTGTTGATCCTAGCACATCAATGAAGGTCAAGTTTTCAATGACACAGATTGATTGCACACACACAAAAGGTGGTCTTTGTGTGGACTCCGTGTTTGTATATCCTAGTGAATTCAAGGAGAGGTTAAAGCTTTGTCAAATGCAGTAGCCCTCTGAGTTCAAGGAGAGGTTAAGCCTTTTTTAAATGCAGTAACCCTCTTGGTAATTTAGATTGTAGTCGTCCTAGATTCAGCCTATATGGCAGCCAATAGAGTCCTAAGTAGCCAAGGTAATGTGCATATTAATACCTTGGCATTTTTGTGTTTATCTTTGTAAATCACTTCAAGCGCCTGAGAAGGAGCTTGCCTGTCTATTTAGCAGAGTCCTTTCTGTCTATCCAATAAATATGACTTGGTCTTCTAAGAGATCAAAATTGTGGATGAGATAAATGAGTGGATTTGATTTTCCGAGCTTGACAAGTTTCTGATGTTAGATTTCCTGTAATTTAAATAAAGTACCATCACCCCCGTTCGAGCATTATTTACCCGTATGTTGTGGATGAATGAGATTTGGGATCTCTTACAGCTGTGGATTTAAATGGTTCGTCTGTCACTTGTGCTAACAACTCCACCCGAAGCTAAGCCGAAGGTTACTTTATATTTGGGAGTTTTTTCAGCCTAAAAATGTGGTGTCAGAACTCAGAAGTGCCGGACGCTTGGAATCCAGGCACTGATTTCTAGCATTACTTGTTTCGGTGCATATGAACTTCCGGTGGAGTAAACTAAGGGATCTAGAGCAGTGAACATATGTTGGATTCTGGCGTCGGTAGATCCCTTTATCTCAACGTATCATGTAACGAGTCAAGGAAGTCATCCTAGCATTTGTCTCCATTGGACTGGCACAGACTTAGATGAATTACTTGCTTGGGAAAAAACATATATATGACGGAAGAACCATCGAGATATTCGCTCCAATGGGTATCGCAGAAACACAAAAAAGACCCCTCGTCCTGGTAGGTCGCATTTCATCTTCAAGCAAATGATTGTTAATTCACCCTGGCAGCTTATATACTCTGCTTTATGTCTCAAAATCAGCAAAAATGCTCCTTTTGTACCCAAAAAGCAAATCACAAGAGAGGAATTATCGAAGACATTCGCTTCTTAGGATCCTCTGTTTTTGCAGAGCGTGCAAGTATAGAGAATTACCAATGCTATGTGCATCAAACCATGTAGAACATCGGACGCTTGCTGCCATTCACCATCCGCAGAGGCCGGAACGCTGCTCATATCATAATCCAAGTTCTCCTTTGCAGGCTGCTGCTGATATTTCAGCCAAAGCAATCATTTTCCTAGTAATCTAAACTTAACAAGAAAATTCATCAGAATTTGACAAAAATAAAATAAAACAAAAGCAGTTAAAAAGAATGTCAACAACCAGACATTTAGCTCCAGCCTCAGGTTGAAAAAGATGGGTATTACTATATTCAGGTTTGATTCACTTCGGACCAACAGTTAAGATATGTCATAAACTTCAAAGTTATGAAACCACATTTACAAAATTTGTACTCCACAAAGGTTTCTATCATGAATTTCCCTCGATGAGTATGAGCTTTCCATATGCATAGCTACAAGTCACTTTTTCGAGAACTGACCACCCATAAAAGCTTCAGGAACCTCCGGAAGGTCTGGTTCTCTTTTGATTGCAGGACTCGGGTTGCTGCCACTAATTTTGAGAGTATTAATATTGGACGTAGTCCTAGATATGCCACCGCTCCCTGGGACATCAGCCAAAAGATTTGCCTGTGCTGGGGCAGCATCTGTACCATAACCAAAACCTGGCCTCGCTGTACCTCTAACCCTGGCAGTAGTAGGCAAGCCACTGAGGATATTTGCGTTGAACTCATGCAAGGCTTGGTCCTGCTTTCCAGGTGTATTCTGCAGCCCTTTGGCTCTGCTCTCAGCCACCATCTCCTGAAGCCACTTATCTATCATCTGTTTCTTTATGTCACTAATTGCTTCATAAGTCCGTGCACTGGGCAACCTACTGAGCATTGAGTTGTCAAGTGGTGCAGGATTATTGGACTGACGCAGAAATGGAGAAGATGTAGCTCTTTGGCTAAAATTGCCAATCAAGCATGACTGCTCTGTCTCTGTAGTACTTCCTTTTGTGTTTAATATATTTCCCCATGCTGTTTTCTGATGGTAATGAGCCAACATAGATCCCACATCTCCTGAGCCAGACAAAACTCCACCGGTCATATGGGCGTCACTATGGTGGATTTCAGGACCAAGATGCATGGCCATTGACCTAATCCCATCTGTCTGCATGTCCTGACAGCTCCCTTGCTTCAATGTTTCCTGCTTCACATTCTGTACATTTCTCCACATATCTGTCTTGGTGCCTGCATGAGGATAAGTCTGCAAGCTCTCTACAGAAGAAAGATTGCATTAACAATGACAAATGGACAGCTGATAACAAGATATGCCTTGAAAGGAAACATGATTGTAACAAGTACTACAAAATGCAACAGCTCTAGGGACGCAGAGATTGGACTATCAAAGCTGGTTTCAGTTATTAGGATACTTTATCTCCCCTTAAATGACTGTACTTTACAACTCCCCCCAAACCTCACCACAAAATGGATAGGAAGCCTGCAGTTATATTGAGATACAACCTAGCCAAAAAAAAAATGCTTAGGATAGTATCATGTGCATACCAATTGGTCCAATTCTTCTTTTAATGCTAAAATCCATGAGATCTTTCATGCTGTTGACAACATCAATGATCTGTTGATGGGAATCAAAGCACACAATGAGAAATAAAACATTAAGAAACAAAGCAATTCACTCACAGATCTCGGTCTAAACCAAAGAAATGTCAAACCTGAAAGCATCTGACGTGTCTTTTAGAAAATCCCAAGTCATTCAGAATTGGTAAATCCAAATGCTTTGCTAGTTGATGCACAGATTTAAGAAACCTAGACAAAGGAAGGTGTTTGAGCCCTCTTAACAGTTGGGAAGGTGTTTGAGCGCTCTTAACAGTTGTTCCCATATTTGTAAAATGCTCAATACAAAGCAAAATGTGTTATTCACAAATAAACAAAGGGACACAGAAACACAACCATCTCAGAGAGGCTCATCAACTGCAAACACCAAAGCATGTAGTAGCCTCTTATAATATGCAATATTCTTAAACTTACTAGTTCACTCCCAGAATTATGACTACTATTTCATGCATTGATTATTATCAACAAAATATCTTAAAAGATAGCTAAAGCACAAACAAGTCGCACGTTGAAAAAGAAAAAAAAAAAGTCCCAACACCATATGGTCTCTTCATGTTTGTATGTTCACAATTCCAGCATTTCATCAATCATAAATAGGTTCATGGATTCTAAACAATGCTGCAGCACATTAAGAAATCGCAGAGTACATCCCTCATTCAAATATATCTGGCGGTGCTCTGAGATTCTCTCTTTTGTTCTTATCCTTCTATGTGAATGGTATGCTTATGTATGTATTCTTCTTTTGAGTTATTTTTTTCCTTTTTGGTCAACCCAAGGATGGGGTTCAGTGGGGGAGCAGGATCGGTTAGGTTTCCTTTTACCAGATGCAACTTTGCCAAATTTGTTCCAAGATAGAAACACTTGGATTTTAGTATAAATAAGTCAACATGTTGTACTTACATATTGCAATTTCCTTGCACTTCCGCGGCTGGGACCCTACGAGGTGCAGGATTGCCATGGGAGCATTGATATTTATGAGCAGCATAGACTAACTGATTAACCTGAAAAATGGCATAGATTTTTGTTTAAAGCTCATTATGCAAGAACTAGATGCTAATATCTTTCTCTTATTTACAAATCATTTTCCATGTTTATCAGATCAATGCTTGAAAAACAAAATTAAAGGTAGACAAAGCCTTTAAAGCAAACTCTTATCCTATAGTAAGCAAGCAAATTGCAAAATACTGATATCCTACACTTAACACTTCAATTTGGTGGAGACCCCTACAATTTTTCAGCTGCTTCGGTTAGTGTTTCTCTTTGCTAATTGCAGCCTCAGTGTGTACAGAAAAGTCTTTGAAATCAGTTTTATTTGTCCCAGAAAATGAAGAAAGCTTCTTCCATGCACGTGTAAAATAGCAAGGTTAGGAAAATCTTGCGACTATCTGACAGAATTTCATACCTGGGGTGCAACTAATCGACGGGGCACATATTCTTCATGATGGTGTGCACAGAATTCCCAGGATAATATCTGAAGATGATCATCAAATGAAATTAGAAATGGAAATCCAGCTTAGCAGCCTTTTGCATAATGAAAAGTAGCTCACCTTCAAGTCGTGTCTAAAAATAACACGAAGTTTACCCTCTCGGACAACACGGAATTGTTCGTATATGCTCTCTTGTATCGCTTTCCCATATTCTAACATCATTATGCCAGAAGAAAGCCTACACTCTCGAGGAAACTCAAGAAAGAGAATTTCCTCAAGAGTACCACTCTCGAATTTCATTTTGCAAAGCCTGGGGAGTATCTCAAAACTTGCCTCTGCCAATCGAGAAAAGAACAAGTAAAGAGGAATCATAAACTGCACATTCTACTCACTAAAGCAAATGCTAGGTTTCTAAGTGAATGAACATTTGCAATGAACAGGTCAAGGGAATGACTGAAAGACAAAAGTAAAATACAAATAATTTTTCATTGCAGCACAACAGAATAGTGAGGTCCATAGAACATTTTTCTGTTCACTATTTCAAATTGGGGCTACAAATGCACAACTAGTTTGCTTACCAAACCCTTTTCCTGATTTTGTACCACATATGTCACAGCACCAGCTATCCTGAGAAGCAAAATAAGCAGCAAAAAACTTAAGAAGCACAATATGCAAAATTTTCTAAAAGAAGCTATCTGATGGATAAGCATGAAATTGACATAAATTGAGTACAGAGAACCATTGAAGTTAATTTGTCAGCCTAAAGGCAGATTGCATGTATTGTATGGATACTGACCATAGTCCCCAAGGAAAGAACACCAAGAACATTTTTCCCAACATTTTCATATGAAGATAAACACCATCTTTCTTTAGCTCCAGGAGCATAGAACTCTAACACAAATTTCCTCCAGTAGACAATACTGTTATCCTGCAAACGATGATATCAAACTTAGCCCCATCAAGCTTCAGAAAGACAATCAGTGAAATGGAAAACGAAAGATATGATACATGTTCTTGAGGATGCATGAGGAGAAGGATTTGTAGAATGCCAAACAACTTCCTTAATAAAATAAATGAGCAAGAAACTCATTTGGAATAACAACCTTTGGTCGATGCAACAGATGATGTATATATTGAGTCAATCTTTGGGAACAAATCCCATCACCGGTGGACTGAATGGAAGAAGTTTGATGAGTGGCCCGATATGGCAACTGATTCTTCATCTGCTGTCCTGACTGGGGGGAATGAGCTCCGAGCGAGTTTGGACTAGAATGCAGAATCTGATGTAGAAATTGATTCTGCAATTGATGCTGGATTAATGCCTTCAGCTGTGGACTATTATCTTGCAATTGATCAATGTCATTCCTTGATAGTAGGCATTGAACCGCTTGTTGCTGTAATGAATAAGCTGGATTTAAATTCATACTAGAATTGTTCAATGCCTGTTTCAGAGTATTAGGTTCCTGTTGTATCCCAATAGGAAGTGAATGAAGGTGGCTTTGTGTTTTAGGTTCAATGAGAGTAGTAGAGCCTGCCGTTTGGTGTAATTTCCGCCTTTTATGCCCTTGTTGGTTGCTTTGATCCACAAGAGTATTTTGATGGCACACAGGAGAAGCTTCCAATGGTAAACCGCTTAAATTTCTGGATGAGAATGGCACCAGTGAAGAGAGTAAGTTAAGGTAAGGCTCCATGTTGGCATTGCCAGTCTTGTCCAAAAATGCTCCACTAGGCAACAAGTTGGTATCAGCATGCAAAGAATTTATGTCAACTGTATTCAGAGCTTTGCCAAGACTAGTTGGATTTTCGTTCCTGGAGGCCATATTTGCATTCAATTCTGCTATTTCAACTATTGAAAGCGGCGAGTCTCCTGGCAAAGTGCCCACAACTTCTTTTCTATGTGAAATGCTAGCACTTGAAGACTTGAGAAAAACATCATTTTCCTTACTATGTACTGCAGCAGGTATAGCCAATTGGTGGTTGGAATTCAGGTATGCATCTACACGCATGCAGATTGATGATGACCCCAAGCTCAATGAACCAATACGATACTTGCAAAAAGGCACTACAAAAAATTGCCATATCAACCAGACACATAAATACATAATCACGGCCACTTACCAGAAATTGAAGACTTACTGGAAAATCCTTCAAGAAAATAAAAATCAATTTTTTCTTCGATAACATGCTCGAGGACATCCCACCCGAGACAAGATCATATTAGAAAATAATTAAAAGATCACATGAAAAGCAGAGAAATTAAAAGATTATAAAATGCAAAGCTCGCAATTAACACATGCAATCCTATATACCTATCCGAAATGGAATACGACAAAATTCCTCCTCAGCACCACTTATCACATACAAGCAAAACCCACATCGTTATTTCAAGGAAACTAAAAAGTTCCCCCAAAAAAAATAAATTTTCAAACTCACCTTCATTGTATACATTAACCCTGCACCAAAACGCAATTCCAAGTACGACCCATTATTTTCTTCTTAGCGAATCGTTTAAATCTTTCTAAAAAACAACATATTCCAAACCTTCATTTCTTGCTCAATATTTCTCTACCTAATCAACCAAAAAACAAAAAACAAGAAAGAAAGAAAGAAAGAAAAACTCAATCAAGTAACTGCAAGAAAATGTTGTTTGACGTTTTTACATTCTCCCATCATCCAAAGCAAAAACTAAAAAGAACCAAGAAACAAGAATTAACCCCCCAAAAAAGAAAAAAGAAATCACAAGTAAATGCTAACCTTGAGAGACTGAAAGGTTTGGAGAGTTACGCGCCAAGGTGTCTATAACTCCATAGTCCACTGCTCCGAGTAAGCGTTGGGAGTGTCGTCTTATAAGAGGCGCGGGAAGGGAAAATGAGAATGAGTAAGAAGGATTGGTGTGACCGGCCATTGCCGGTAGATGGGCCCATGCTTTACAGTGGTTTGGAGGATACTGATAAAGACACGCGTCGGTCACATAGGAGGCCAAATGCACTGGGAGGTTCTTAATGCGGTGTGAGTCGGACAAATTTATAACGCATCTTCCGATTGGACGGCTGATGTCATAAATCTTAAATCTCTGTCCTTCCGGATCCGGGGTATATAATATACTACTTGCTCATTAATAAGTTTTGTAGATTTTCAATAAAAATTTTTAGAATTTAATTTTAAAAAAAATATTTATTTTTTTATGAATTAGTATTCAGCCACCAAAAAAGCCTCCATATATTGTCAATGAATATTTATTTCGTCATATTACCTTTTTATGAGTTTTTAACTCATAGCATGATGCAATTCGCTCGTTTATGTCAATTGCTTCAAGAAAGTTGGCCAAGATAAGTTCCATGCCCAGAGACAAATTTGTACGTCCAACAAACAAACCGAATCAATATGTTCACACTTTATTTATGCTTGAAAAGATTTACTGTTGTCCATAAGATACTCTACCTGTAAAGAATTCTTACTTTAAATTTACTTTATCCATATGTCCTCATCTCATTTGACTTGGCACCTTAAATATATAAAGTTAATGTCTACATGTATCCTGGATCAAAAAGTAAACCAAAGAAAGACTACTGTTTAGTAACATTTCCCTAACATGGGTCCGGTCAAGTACTCTTCGTCCATATTCCACTTTGAACATCCTCCACTTATAATTACATCAAACTTTAAGGCAGAACCAGCCTGCACCAATCTAAACTGAGTGGTGAGCAATACATGGGAGGAAATTGTTCAACAACATCTATAGCCTACAGAAACCAAAAAAAAAAGTGCAGTTCGTAAAATGAGGGCAAGAACATTAAAAATTATGGGCAATGCTGATTTAGTCCAAGCTGGAATGGCAAAAAATAGTTTGATGTCAAGAACATATAAGATGTTCAGCCTTGGAGCCAGTTTCTGGATTTAAAAGCCACCCCGGGCTCTTTCATGACATGTAAGTTCAAAGCTAGCTATAAACAGCTAATCTACTACGATACAACAAAAAGCTTATTTCAAGCGAATAAGAGCCAAAAACAAAAACATCAACTGATGCTCGCCCCTCCTGCAACCTTAATAGGCATAGCAAAGTTCTCAAGCCTATCAGATCACATACTAGGCTCTGTTGTTCCAATAACATTTTTAAATTATTGGTCTCCTCCTTCCAAACGGCGATATGGCATGTATCTGTGGTCTTTTGAAGCATTCCTTTTTCTCTTTTTCTCAATAAAAGATTCAAGCTTCCCAGATGCCTGAAAGATAACAAATAGGTTAGGTTTTCAATTCCTCGTGTCATAATTCAAAACACCTGTCATTTCATCAAAGACTTTTTTGACATGTACCTTCAGTTCCTTGTATTTGTCAATAAGCTTTTCCTTTCGTATTTCAGCTACAACAAAAAAACAGAATTACGTCGGTCACAAATCAGGTTGGTAGTGAAAAGAAAAGGAGATGCTTATTTATTTCTGAAATGGGCAATGAGAGAGTGGGTGGGTGGGTAATGGCATCTGTGCATGCATGTATGTAATGAGGGGGGAGACAGAGAAAGGGGAGATACATTTTTTCAGATAGTATGGTTTTTTCCCTTGCTTTGCAGCTTCTCTCTCTTTCTTCTTGTGTTCAGCTAAAATTTCTCTGTCAGTGCGTCTTGATACTGCACTCTTCAATTGTTTATCCTAAAATATATAGCAAAAATAAAGACGAAATAAGTAAAGCATTTTTGTTAACAAACTGATGCACCGTGCAAAATATGTCGAAAGAGAACTAAGACAATCCAAAACTTCTGGGTCCCTTGATTTCTCCAGCTGTATCTTTAGCGCCTAGAATGACGAATGCAATTAAACAAAGCAAATTCCGATATTCAATGGTTTCCCAATATCCAAAATATACCTCTTTTCCACCAGGAAACTCATTCTCATAGAGAAAACCATATCTTTTCTTGAACCTACAACATCCATATATGATGTTTGTTATTCAAAAGAACGCAAGCAACAAGTCCATATCACCAACATTAATATCAGATGTAGCTTCCAACCAAATAATATTCAAGGGAAAACTATTATGGCCAGCTAGAATTGAGTCCTAGCAATATCTCTCGACTGAATGACGCAAAATACCATGTCATGATGGACACAAGCATAATTTTCAGCTGCGACATACAAAAGGCATCTCAAAAAAAAAAAAAAAATTACTAGAGAGCCCCACCCCTATTCTGCACCACAAGGATCTTCAATTACGTGAATGTGCTAGAGCATATGCAATTAGCTATATACCCCACTTACTCTTGCTCCAAGTCTTGCTATGACTGACAGATTGGCATAAAAAAACTGAAAGACAAATATATTCTCAGCTTCATCAAGAAGCTTGCTTGGAATAAAACTGGAAAAAAAGAATTAAATATTCGGTTTTTCCTAGATTTTAAGCTTTGTAGCTTTCTTAATTTACTTTCAGGCTCAGTTTTCCATATACATCCAATAAGAAATTGATACATCCTGCCATAAGCATCTTTAGTTCTTTCTATTCATCAGATAGTGAATTCAATTCCCTCGAAAAAGATCCTTTTTGTAGAAAGGCGAATTATGATGAATTTCATTAGTTCTACTCAAACCTTCTACGTATATCTCAGGATACAACTTAAGGCTACAAGTTTACAATCTTATAAAATCATCAAAACCTAATTAGTGCCAAAAAAGGGTAACAATATGAAAGGAAAGAGAGGAGGATGCTTACCCTTCAACATCAAGTCTGCCACATAATGATTCAAAGCGAGGATCACGTACAACCTGAACAAAAAAGGCAACCAATAGGATCTTCCTTATACTCCAATAAATCAGATTATTGGAAAATAACAAGCGTCCAGCGATATATACAAGTAAAATTAGACCTCTGTACCATATCCATGTGATAAAATCAACTGATCAAAGATTGACCGGCCAACCACTGAAACTAACAATTCATGCATATACAATCTCCAATCATTTTGACAACACAAGGGAAAAACAGGCAAAAGAACTATATACCATATATGATTTTCTTAATTTCCATAATTTCACTGCAGGAAACATCAAATTGGCTCTCTAAAAGAATTTCCACACAAAATGATACCCTTTTGTGTCAAGTAGATAAATTAAGATATCCCTATATGGGTACAAGCAGCAAATTTCAAATTAGGAAATGAGACAAGCTCCTCAACAAGGGAGATATTAAGCTAGGTAGTCGACAATGCAAACTGCCGCAGGATGCAATACCTGCAGCAGGTTTGGGGTCCACCTACAAGACAAAAAGCTCCCCACCACCCCCGCCCCAAAATAAATAAATAAATGTGTGCTGCAGCTGAAAATGTAGAATGCCTAGCATGCAACTGCCCATATAGAGAATATATTCCCTCATTTCCTTCACAAAGTATGAGAGTAATCCCTTGACTAACAACAAGTATCTTTCTCCGATAATTTTACTCCAAACAAGGAAAACCATCAGTAATGTAACAAAAACTCGTACAAAATTTCAGCTTTGCTTCTCACCTTCTTTGGAACTTGGATGACTTCTCTATATCTACTAACCCGCTTCTTACTACTCATTTCCATCGGCCTTCAAAAGTTAACGCCACAGGTTTTCCAGCAAAGAAAATCATTAAAAATGGATGGAATACAAAAAGAATTAAAAAAAGTTAACCGAAAAAAAAAAAAACAGATTTTCAAAAAAATACTAAACCTATTCTTATTCGCTCTGCCACCGACTTTATTCTCCGATTTGAACTTCCTATACACCATCTCCGACCCGTCCGACTTGGCTCGCTGCAGCTCCTCGAACGTCACATCCGCCAACTCCTTCTCTATTTCCCCTTCCTTCAATTTATTCAATAGTATTATTTACACAATTTCAAAGAATGGAAAGATATACGTATCTGAAATCAGGAAGCTATACATACATCCTCGGAGGTAGAATCGTGATCATCATCGCTATCGTCGAACTTGATTTTGGTTGACGTCGCGACTGCTAAATCCGGTTTTGTCATTTTAATTTCTAGTAGAATTCAGTAACTAGGAACTGAAAATCCAGCACTATTCAAAGAAAAAACAAAAAGAAGTGGATAGGGGATAAAAATAGAAGTTAGGGTTTAGAGGTTTCAGAGAAGCGATAATTTTGCCCAATCCATCGATGTTTCTTTTGCGCCGCGCATGAAGAAGAGGCAATAGTTCATCAACAAACGACGCCGTATTTGTGATGGGTTTCTTGTCAATGGTTGGGCTGAAATTTCGGACCAAACCTTTTTGCACGAGGCCAGCATTTTAATCAGAGTTCGGAAGTTGTGGACGAACAAAGTCGTTGTGTTTACGAAGTGGCCCATATAAGCCCAATACCTCAATTTTTTACGGGAATTAAAAAACGTTCATACGGCCCAACGCTTTGGAAGGAATTCTTTCAATGTTTGTAAAATTTCTATTACAAAGAGGGGGGATAATAATATGTTTGGTACAATGAAAAAGAGAATGAAATTTTTGAGTAGAAAGAATTCCTTATATCTTCTCAATTATGCATAATATCAAGTGTTTAGTTTCTTTCATTTTCTGCTTCAATTACCAATCTCACTCTAATAGAATAAAAAAGGAGGAAACTATTGAATGGATATATATATATATTTTATCCTCCCATCCTTCCCCACACTTTGAATAAAAAAAGAGGGAAACTATTGAATGTGTGTGTCTGTGTATATAGATATATATATAGAGACACACACCCTATATATATATATATATATATAGACACACACCCTCTATATATGAAAAAGAGGAAACTCTTTTCACGCCCCTCCTCACAACATTTCGATTCCTAACTGTCAAGTATAAGATTTGAATTTTAAATCTGACAGCAGAAACTATTGAATTTGTTTGCCAACTAGATGGAGTGAAAATTGAATGAAAACAATTTTGTTCACCAACTCGATCAAAATCTTAGTCGGCAGTAGTTTCAATATTGAACTTGTTTGCCAACTAGGTTGAGTGAAAATTGAATGAAAACAGTTTTGTTCACCAACTCAACCAAAGATCTTACTCGGGAGCAGTTTCAATTTGGATCAACTACCAACTCTGATTCTAGATGATAAATGAGCATAAGAAATACTGTACTATACTCGAAGGGGAAGCATTTACTGCACAGGCAACCTCACTTGCTCGCGAGTCATGAATGTACGAATTTCGGGTGAAGTGGTCACTGGTCAGATAAGATTGAATTCCTCCTGATTTTTCCTTTTCCCAATGGAGCTGTTCGTTGAATACGAGAGTGACAACTGCAACCAAAGCATATTCACAACGTGTGGCAGGAGTTTTGTTGTACTTGTACCTAGTTCTTTCACACGTGATTAATGTGTCTCGTTCCTAGTTCTTTTCACGCCTTCTTCATTTGTTTCGCTTAGCAGGTGCATTGCAATAATTTGCTTGTCGGATTCAATAATCTGTTCGATAATTTCTAGGTTCACCTAACCCAGCAAACATTTTCTTTTCTTTTCTTTTCTTTTTAGCAAGACGTACGGGATACAATGGGAATAAAATGACTTCAGCCAGCCCTTTTCTCTTGCGTAAGTGAATATGAGTAATATATAGCAGCATTCACAAATCTATTCCGCTCGAGAAAAATCAGGTTCATGTGTTACGCATGACACGTATCTGATGATTCTGATCCGACCATATTCTTGATTTGGACATCGATACAAGTTGTCTCAATTTACACGAACGGACCCTTTCCTCACAACAAACGAAAGGAGTGTGTGTTCATTCAAACTTTGATATAAAAAAAAAAAATCTTCTTAATATGGAGATGAGTCATATTTGTTTTTTTGAGTGGATAGCTGCTGCTGGACTGGGCGCTGAAAAAGAACCCGTCTGTTCTGAGAATCAGAGAGAGTTTTCATGGACAGAAAGGTGAAGAAGTTAGTCTACCAAAATCTTTGCTTAAAAAGGGCTCAGAAAACCACCTGACCATGCGACCAACTTGGCTCGTTTCTGTCTTCTAAAATGGAAAAAATCCCAATTTCATCCGAAATTTGACATTGGATGCAATTACAAGACATGCTTGGATTATCTCTTCTATAGAACACGAGTTGATGACTCAAGGATCCGACTTGTAAACTGAATCTAGTAGTCGAGTGCTAAGTGAACTTTGGTAAACTGAAGGAAGAACCATTTTCCTTATTTAGATATAAACAAAAAGAAAAAAAAAATCCACAAGGCAGCTAAACTGCCTGCCCATCCAGAATGCTACAATGCCATCCCCAAAACAACCTGGACCACTGCTATGGCCAGGCATGAGCAATCCCCGGTCCATCTAAGGGCAACAACCTGATTTACCAAACGATTGGTAAATCTCCACAATCCCTCGAAAACTCAAGACCCCACCTCCTTTCTTCTCCTCTCCATTCTCCAATAAATAAACTCAAGCCAATACTTTGCTTTGGTACCATCTCTCAAGTTCCCACCAAGACGTACAAGTGGACCCGACATCAGATCCTCTCTCACTTGTGACTTCAACTTAATTTTCTTTCGTCCCATCGTGTAAGGTGTAACCCATTCCCCTCCGCAATCCCCAGCGGTCAGAAGAAACGAAGGATCGAACTTGACCCGTTTCGGATCCCGTGATGGAGCTCCCGGAGATGGAAAGCATGGCGTCGGCGATCGGAGTTTCAGTGCCGGTGCTCCGATTCTTATTGTGCTTCGTTGCCACCATTCCTGTGAGCTTCCTCCACCGGTTTGTTCCTGGGGTCACCGGAAGACACCTCTACGCCGCCGTCACCGGCGCCGTTTTGTCATATCTGTCGTTTGGGTTCTCGTCGAACCTTCACTTCTTGGTCCCCATGCTTCTGGGCTACGCTTCCATGGTCATCAGCCGGAAACATTGTGGGATCATCACATTTTTCGTAGCCTTTGGTTACCTCATTGGATGGTAAGCTCTTCTTATTTTATTTTTTCTAGCAACAATTGCATGCAGGTTGTCAAAGTTTTGATCTTTTTATTAACTGTTCACCTTTTGAGCTGGGATTTATTTAAAATTGATTTTGGGTTTTGCTTAAGTTGACGTGTTGGAT
Organism: Coffea arabica; assembly: GCF_036785885.1. Taxonomy (NCBI): domain Eukaryota; kingdom Viridiplantae; phylum Streptophyta; class Magnoliopsida; order Gentianales; family Rubiaceae; genus Coffea; species Coffea arabica. The sequence goes on along the minus strand of NC_092325.1, from coordinate 43,850,309 downwards.
CAATTTTTGAAACCATGTTGGCCTAAAATTGAGTGAGGGATTAAGCGGAGGACGAAAAGGTTACAACTTCGCATGCTTTTAGTAGTGAATTTTGATTTTCTTGCTGTTTGCAATTTTTTAGACTAACGATTGTTTATTATGCGTGTCTAGCCATGTATATTATATGAGTGGTGATGCATGGAAGGAAGGTGGTATTGATGCTACAGGTAAGGCCTATTTTAGTTTGCATTGTTTAAAGATTGTATCTTTACCATTGAGGGACATAGCTAGTTAGCAGTGCTTAGTACAAATGACGAAAAGAATATCAACCATGAGTTGTTGGTAGTTACTTTCAGGAAAAAGGGAAAAGAAAGAAGCTCAGAAATGCTTTGAGCTCAAAGTTTTAGTCATGAACATGTCTTATGTTGCTAATGTTGGTGAACTTTAGCATTTGTTTATGGGGTTCCTATCATTAAAGATTACACGAGTTATTTTGTAAAAGTTGTTCGTAACATGCTTTCGTGTCCAAGTTTTGGAAAGTTAAAGCGGTTTCTGAAAGCACCTTAGGCATTGCTCTTTAGAATGTGCTCTCTTTTTAAGCTTAAGATTAGCTGAAAGCAGAAGATCTTTGAATTTTTAAGCTACAGAGAACAGGGCAATCTTATTGAGTCTTATGATGTTATTTTGGCAGAATTTTTTAGTTTGCAATGCGAGATTAAGCAATTAAACTCATTTTCTCATTTGACAGGAGCCTTAATGGTGATCACTTTGAAAATAATTTCATGTGTTATCAATTACGGTGATGGATCATTGAAAGAAGAAAATCTGCGTGAGGCACAGAAGAAAAATCGGTTGGAAAAGTTGCCTTCATTTTTAGAGTACTTTGGTTATTGTCTCTGTTGCGGTAGTCATTTTGCTGGTCCTGTCTATGAAATGAAGGATTATCTTGAATGGACAGAGAGGAAAGGGGTAAGTGTGCTAAGTTTTTCTCTATGCTCCAACAAATCAAGTTGCGTCATTGTTATTTAGTTATAATTTGATCAGTATTTGCCTACAATTTTATGTCTTGTAGATCTGGAAGGCTTCAGAGAAAGGATCACCATCACCTTATGGAGCTACAATTAGAGCTATTGTCCAAGCTGCCATGTGCATGGGCCTGTATTTGTACTTGGTTCCCCATTACCCTCTTGCCCGATTTAGTGAGCCAATATACCAAGAATGGGGATTTTGGAAGCGCTTGAGCTATCAATACATGTCAGGCTTTACTGCTCGGTGGAAGTATTATTTCATTTGGTCAATTTCAGAGGCATCAATGATCATTTCTGGTTTGGGGTTCAGCGGCTGGTCAGATTCTTCACCTCCCAAGCCAAAATGGGACCGTGCCAAAAATGTTGACATATTGGGTGTTGAGTTTGCCAAGAGTGCAGTTCAATTACCACTTGTATGGAATATACAAGTCAGCACCTGGTTAAGGCATTGTGAGTTAAATTTTCTTCTAGACCTTGTGTATTATGTTGTGGAAGTAAAGCTAGCTTATGGCTTACTGTTGACCCACATTTGACATATATGACATATGATATATCTACATGGGCATTTTAGGAGGCGTGGGGTTTTGGGAGGCTGGCAAGGGGTTTGAAGTGCGCAAATCAAAGGGAGGGCTTTATAACTATATCTGGAACTTTATTAACTTAACCAGATCGAGAAAGGAGTTTGTAGCGCTTATCTAATAAATTACATGGTTATGATACTTAAGAAGACATGCTTAATATACAAAGTTATTTTATCTAAGGGTTTGGAGCTGAAATTGTAGATATATCTTAAATTTTAGTCATGAAGAATCATGTGGTTAGTTGAGATTGATGGATACATTTTAGAAATGCACTCTTATCATCTGCAATTGAGTTGGATATTTGAGCTATCTGCTTCGCTTGAGAGCAGATTACTGTTCTTGTTCCTCATGTTATCGGCTTCAATACCATCTATGAGAGTCAAGGAACTTCATCAATGATAAGAATATAATGAGTTAATTTTCCTCCTTACTAGAGTTAAATGCAACAACATTTTAAGTGAACATAACTTTTCAAGGCCACGGTAATTAGACCTCTGGAGAGGTCACAAGTATTAAGGAACTACTCTTTTGCTCGCTGCTGCAAGAACCAAATTTATGAGCTTGATATCCATCTCGTAAGCTAATTCCTCTATGTATAAGCTCATATTATCATGCATGTCATGCTTTCCATCTTGTATTACACAAATTTGGGAGCAAAGCTAGAAGCAACACTGGTGCCTGATCTCCATTTTGTTTTTTAGATGTATATGAGCGGCTTGTCCAGGATGGTAAGAAAGCTGGTTTCTTTCAGTTGCTGGCTACGCAAACTGTCAGTGCTGTATGGCATGTAAGTATGAGCTATAGTTTTTTTCTTTCATTTCCTTTCTTTTGAGAAGACATGGTTTCATTAGTTTAGTATTATATTTCTGATCATATATCACTATCGGAATTGGTAGTAGTTGTATTCATGGAAGTTAAACATTTATGTTCCTAACAGGTGCATGGGTCCTTATTGTAAAATATATATTAATTAGCTAAATACAGGTTCGCTTCTTGGTTTCTTAAAATCAGCTAATTATAGTTTCTTTTAAGCTAAAAGCATCTGAGTAACAGAATCGATTTTATGCAGAAAGGCTATTTATGAGGAGCAGTCTTCTAGTTAGTTTTGAAAACAGCTTTTTAGGTTGGTGAAATTTTAAAAGTGAAACGTAATTCCAAATTTTTGGAGTTCACCTTTTGGATGATCACCTTTTCTAATCAGCTTCAGAAAAGCTGAATCGAACAAGGGCAGCTTATTTTTCTTGCATGGTCTAATTAGTTTTGATAACCTGTGCATGCTAACAATTTCAACAACATGATTCTGTAGGGTACTGGCAAATAAAACTTGATTGCTTGTGTTGGCCATCTTCTATGATTTGGCTATATACTTGGCTTTCCTGAATCAGGAATATTGGTCGATGCAATATGTTGTTGTTTCTTGAGCTGCATGGAGCACATTTTGGTGCCATCCATTTGGTCCTATTTACTGATTTTATTGTGATATAAGAAAAGAATATAGTTGTTATCTTTGGAAAATAACTTAACAAATTGATATGGAAATCCGGATGTTTCCATATAATCAAAAGTTGCAATGTTGGAAAGAGTTATAGGACGACAATTGCAGGCTGGAGGAAAAGATGGACTAAAACCACAGTGGAATGTTAGTAATTTAATTAATATGTGGTCTTGCTGCTTATGGAAGAGCATGACCAAAAAAGGGTAGAATAGAAGTAAAGGGCTGATGTACAAGGGTGAGATTGAATGGGATAAAGTCTTGGTTGTGTTCTTGGCTTCCTGATTATCACCATGTTTAACATCATGGAAACTTTGTCAAATGCAATAAAGAGAAGAAGGCATGTTTTCAATTTATATTTGTATTTAATATGTGTTTCCACATTCCTTTATATCTTTGATGCTCTGATCTCGGGCTGTTATGATGACCTGTGTTTGATGCTTATATTCTTTTATAATAGTCCCCAGGTCATTTTCTTCCTAATTGCATTATCCTTTGTATTATTGCCATCTGAAAGCAAATGCATCTTTGTTACCCCAATTTTGGTGATAATACTTCTCCCTTCCCTTGAGACGCAACATGTCCACTAGCCATATGACCTTTCATTTTCCCCCTTTTTTTAGATAATAAATAATCTGAATATCACCTCATTACATAATTAAATGTATCTGTTGTGTCGCAGGGATTGTATCCTGGGTACATGATTTTCTTTGTTCAGTCTGCTTTGTTTATTGCTGGTTCAAGAGGTATGAATATGGTCTTTACTTTGGCATATTGTGCTTAGGAATGTATTTCATCATTTGCCTGGATGTCTAATATCTATTGGTCTGTGAGCAGTCATTTACAGATGGCAGCAACCTACGAGTGCGGCCCTATTTAAGAAGATTTTAGTATTCTTGAACTTCGCTTACACTCTTCTGGTTCTTAACTACTCCTGTATTGGTTTTTTGGTGAGTCCCTCACCTTTTCTCTTTTATGTTATCAGTTTCAGTGGGAAGAGGGGCTGTTATCGTATGAAGTACATCCAAGGATACAAGTTTACTTTACTTTCTTGCTAATATATGACAGGTGCTAAGCCTACATGAAACTCTTGCTGGATATGGGAGTGTGTACTATGTTGGAACCATTCTCCCGATAGCATTGATCCTCCTTGGTAACATAATTAAGCCAGCAAAGCCTGCCAGATCTAAAGCTAGGAAAGAACAGTGAGGTGTAAGCACTGGCTGCATCTTTAGATTCTTTAGGAGGACAGTCAGTTGCTGATCAGAGTGCGTAACATCTGTTTCAATAGCTCAAAAATTTTGCATGCAGCCAAGGGGCGCATTTCAGCAATGTCATTTTTTATCCAATCAGCATGGTCTAAACAATCATGATGCATTGTAGCTTAAATTTTTCAGGAAGCATCCTTGTGGAATTGGACCAGATCATTTGATTTTAAAGCTTGTACTTATTCTCCTACCCAAGGTGCTTATTTCTGTTGGTCTATCTTGATGTTTTGAATTCTGATAATTAACAAAATTGTCCCTAGGGGCAAGGAAGAGGGAAAATAGGAAGTTAGTTTACTGGAAAAAAAGGAAAGAAAGAAAATGAAAGCTTGTTATACAATGTAATGGTGAAAAGTCTACTTTCAGAAGTTAGATTTTTCATAATATTGATGGTGCACTAGTTCCGGGAGCTACGGAAAGATTATTTACAGTCTTTAAGTACTGCTGACGGCTGGGAAGGATTTTTATGATTGTATCCAACATTCTGTGTTATGCTACAAGGATGTTAGTATTGATTATAAGGTTCTCTCCTGTACACTTCTTGGGATTCCCACCCTTCCTCTGTATTTCTTTTTTTTTTTTTTCCTGTTAAAAAGTTCGTTGTCGCTGGTTCTATCTGTAGCTCCGTGTTTTATGGCTATTTTTGTCAAGCGGTTGTCTTCATTGAAAATATATTCGCTTACAGAAATGCATACGGAGTGTTTGCTCCAAAGTTGGATTGCTTCAATAATAGCCCTTCAACTCCTAAAACTGGATTTGGTGCGGAATGATGCGATTGATGTGAGACTGTTTCTGTCTTCAAGAAAGCTCTAGGAGTGCTAAAGCTGTGAGTTGGATTTTCATTGGAGATGTGTTGAAACTGTTAGTATTTCTTTGTTCAGCAATGCGACAACTAAACGTAAAAAAGAAAGAAAGAATGAATGAATGAATTTCCTGAAAACCCGAAACAGTGAGATAGCACGTGCGATTTGCAACTGTGCTACTATATTCTCCTCATGTCAGCTGTATTGAAGGTGTATTTGTGGTAGGCTTCCTCAGTTTGTGCCATAGGACCAAGGTAGTGAGGAAGTAAGTGCATTTTCAAGTACAACTTTCACGGGATTGGTGCTCTCTGGGATATTCCGTCAATCTTATCCTCTTCTCATTATTTGTTGGGATTGTTGTCGATGATCTGTTACCTTTCCCAGATGCAGATGCACTAGAGAAAACAGAATGGTGTCCTCTGTGAGCAAGGCTTTCTCATCTTGGCTCTCAAGTAGGTTTTAGTGGCTTAGTGCCTAGCATGGGGTTAAAGGAAAACATGTTTTCAGTTGTACCACATTTAGTAGCCTCTTTATTTGGCTTATTTATATGATCTTAATGTGTGTATTTGCTCTATCTTCTGAAATGTGGGAGTATTTTTCCCCATAATTCACCTGACTAACTTCTTTTTTCTGTTCTTGTATGCTAGAATCATTTTTTGTTCCATAAGTGAGAATCAAATTAACAGGGGAATGAATAATAAGTTGAAAGCATTGTAGGACCTTTTGACCCACTACATTGTTGGTGTCTTTAATCATGCCTTGAGGAATGCAGCTGGATAGCTGACTTGGTGGCCTATTCTGTTGAAGAAATATGCCAGAAGGCATGTTCTGCTGGTCCATCCAACCCTGATGTAGTGTTTGTTGTGCTGAATTATTTGATCCATACTTTGAGCTAGAATGCCAGGCACCATAATTATGTACTCATTCTCAAAATTCCGAATCATGAACTGGATTCTGCCCCACCTCTTGATAACTCATCCTGCAAGGGAGTTTGCATTGCACCTTTGAAGGATAAGGCATCTCTATTGCTCTCGTTCTTGGCAATTGGCACCTACATGCATGGTCCCCAGATCATTATATAGCTTCACCACAAGTTCATTGACCAGGAACACCTCTTCCTCTTTTTTCATTCATTTTTTTTTTGTGGGGTAGAATTTTCATGCGTGACAATTCAATTAACTGCTTCCTCGTTGGGTCCGTCCAGTGAAGGGCTGCTGGAAACAGTTTATTAGCATACATTTTAGTTATGGCTGTCTCCAGTCCGAAGTGGACAAAGTACAATGGTGGGGGGGGGGGGGACTTGAATGTTGGAGTAGGTAATGCATTTGCACACTGCAGAGTCAATTTGTGAATTGCTTGATATAAAATGTTGCAAGCCAATTTGTAATTTATAACTTGTTCTTGGGAGGGTATATTCCAAGAACCTAGAAGAGAATAACTTCAGGACCAGAGATTTAAAGGCTCTTTATATTTGTCCAAAGGGAAAATTTTTTAAGATTCAAGAATCTGATTTTGAATTTTGCTTAGAGCTGGAAAAACATGCTAACAAGGTGGAGAAGACATGCATTTATTAGCTCTGGAAAGACTGATACATGTCACAGAAAATCACTTGTGATGTTTGCTTAAACCAAGTGACAGGGGAGACCCCCCTATGAGCTGACTGCTATCTAACTTATTGTGCGGAGAAGCAGCTGAATCCTGAATGATGGCAGATTTTCCTTGGGGGGATGAAAGCTGGCATTTTCTTTTTCGTTTCTTTTTTTTTTTTAAATTTTTCAAGTTTTGATAACGGCTTTTTCCAATAGAAAGGAAGGCCACCATCAAGCCTTTTAAGGCTTGGTGGGGTGGGGGTCAAGGTTAATTACCACATCATAACGTGGATTTGCTTTAAAAATCCAAACGGATGCGTAGTGCATTCGTTTGATCTGACGGTGATTCAATCCCTTTTGGGTTACTTTTGGAACTTCTTAGGTCCACCTCATTTTCTTCTAGTATAGGATAGATTAGTATATACTACAATTGTTGTCTCCGAAAAAAAAAAAAAAATAGAAAGGAAAGGGGACAATCTGGCAAGGGGGGGCTTCTTTTTTCTTTAGCCATGTGTCAATTTAGCCAACCTAGTTTTAATTGACCTTTTTTGGCGTTTGCTTGTAACTTTGGTGTTGGTTGTGATCATTGGATCAGTTAGCAACAAATGGGGCCATCATTTACACTTACTTTTCATCTGCGCCCTTTCTTTCTTATTTATTCTGTTCTACACAACGCCAAGGGACCGAAGCACATGAAATTTTCTGTTTTCTTGCATGGATACTATTCAAGATGAGATAGAAAAGCCAAACAAAGAGATAAGGAAAGAAATAAAAAGAACCAATTGCAATCGTTTTCTTGATTGATACTTGACCATGCGTAAACACAGGTATATATAGCTGAAATTGAAGTTGTTAGATTGGTTAGTATTTGTTGTGTGGATCTTATTTATTAAACACTGATTTTGGAATGTAAAACTATGAAATGGTTCATGCTTAGCACCATATGCTTTTTAAGATTATCACTAGAATCCTTCGTCACGAAAGGCAAGACACCAACTAATAATAATTGGCCTTGTTTTTGCTGCACTGAAGAAGATGCCGCCATTGTAAGAGAAAGGTTGAAAGTTTCAAAGCAAAGAGTGAGAGGATAACTAGCGAACGAAAGACTTGAATGAAACTTGAACATCAGTCGGTATTCACGCCTAAAATAGATAAAGAAGAAATTCATGCTGCTAAGAAGAAGAAAAGTTGAAAATTTCAGAGCAAGAATAAGAAAATACCCAAAGATTCTTTTTTTTTTTTTTTTCTCTCTTCACAACTTCGGACAGTTGCATATTGTCTGTTTAGAGGTGAATGGATTGACAATAACTTTTACGAAGGCATGCAAAATTTATCAGACAATAACCTTTTAATAAGAGAGTCAATTGCTATTAAAGTGAGACATTGACGTAGTGGCTAAATTAAATATGGTTGAAGTCCCATTGGTTCTTTTTTTTTTTTTTTTTCCTTCTTTTCTTCTATCTTTCTTGATATGGTTGGCTGGTATCTGGAGCAACTTATGTGCTCCTCCACAAACATGGACAACTACCCAACTTCTTTTTTTTTTTTTTTTTTGTTTTCCTCTCGAAACGATAGAAATTTTATTAAACAAAACAGTAACTGTACAAGTTGGATCAATTCTTACATGTTCAGTGAAATATGAATTCTCTCCTCGTCACTCACAATAATACTCAGCGCATGAATGCTAAGATTTGTGCATAAATCCATCTTAATTTATCTTAAGATTTGTACAAAACATAAGATTTTTTTTAAGGTTAGCTTACGTGCAACAAATGGAGTATAAACATTTGCTTTCCTCAAAAGGCTCCAATAGCAACTGTTCCTTGCAAAATAATTGATCCTGACGATTTCACTTGTATGTGTAAAAATTCTTACATCTTTTCAAGCACTCCTTAATGTCCATGCGCAATTAGCTACAAGGCATCGGATTAGAATAAGCAAAATGACAAAAGTGATTCCGGTGAATGAATCAAAGCCAAAGGTGGTTTAAAACTATCCCAAAAGGAGGAGAAATAATAATACAAACAATCATTGCCATTTGGATTAAATTAGCGGTGACTTTTCTTATTCCTGTCTCTTGTGAAAAATCTCAAGCCCATTACTACAACTGAGGACCTTTAGTTTAAAAAAAAAAAAAAAAGAAATACTCCACTACAATGATTGTTGTATTTTCAAATCAAAGTTACCGGTTGGATTATCCTCCTGTTTCTGTATTGCCATTTCTGGTGCCGGATTCAGTTGATTATCAATGAAAAGTTATCCTATTTTTCTACCAAAAAGGGGAAAATTACAATGGCAAAAGTAGTCATATATGGTCCATACTCCAACTCTTACGAAAAGAATCACGAGACGGACAGAAACCAGAACAGCCACCGACCTTTCATTTTACTGTTCTACTTTTAGTGCCAAAAGAAAAAAAAGAAAAACCCCTGTGCGTTCTTTACTCTCACATTAAACTAACACAATTATTATTGAAATAACGCATTGAGTCCTACTACAATTTACAGTCCCATAATGTCAATTAAAAACCTCTTTTTCGAACTTTCAAGTCGCAACAAAGAACATTCAACAACCAAAAGCAGAAAGTGGAATAAAGAAAACCCAAAAAAAAAAAAAAAAGAAGGAATATATTGTGTTTCCAATTATTTCTACATATATGTGCTTCTATTTTAAAGTACTCATCACCCATTCTAATGTCCGTCCATTATCTTCTTGCCTTTGCCTACTTATATGATCCTATCATTGTTTAAGACTTCAGGGAACTTCACTAGAAATCTCCGTGAAACTTCTCCTCTCTTGAAATGAGCCAATAACATTTTGCTTGTTGAATATTTGATTAGGTACAAGGCCAAGGCCATTGGTGTATATCCATATAAATTTCTCTGACAGCCACTGATTCAGTGGGTCAGAACTTGGTCCTTTCTTCCTTCACGGGGTTGTTCTTAGCTTAACAGACAAGTTCTTGACCTTGATACCCTTCTCCCATCAAGATTTCGTTGTTTTCTTGCTGTTTAGAGTTTTTATCATCCTACCATTTTTCTGCACTAACATATAAAAGGCCAAATTCTCTGCAATCATGAACAAGGACATGTTAAGAATGAAGCCCAAGGCCACGGGAATGTCATCACCGGCAAAAGCCGGCGGCAACTCAGAGGCTGGAGGATGGGAGGTCAGGCCAGGGGGGATGTTAGTCCAGAAGAGAAACATAGATTCCAACCAAAATTTCAATATAGTGCCAATGATTAAAGTCAGGGTCAAATACGGTTCATCTTATCATGAAGTCAATATTAGCTCTCAAGCAAGTTTTGGTAATTTAGGCGCATGAATTATTTATTTTGTCTTTTTGGATATTTCTGTATGGTCAAGATCATTGTGGTGATGGAAGTTTATGTGGGATTGCAGGTGAATTGAAGAAAATGCTTGCAGCGCCAACTGGGTTGCATCCACAAGATCAGAAGTTACTATACAAAGATAAGGAAAGAGATTCCAAATTGTTTCTTGATATTGCTGGTGTGAAGGGTGGATCAAAACTTGTCTTAATTGAGGATGAATTGAGCAGAGAAAGACGGTGTCTTGAATCACGAAAGAATGCAAAGATGGAGAAAGCAGCTAAAGAAATTTCTGCAATTAGAGTTGAAGTTGACAAGCTCGCAAAGCAGGTAGGAATTCTAGCAGCATTTCATCCACTCTTGTTTAATTGCTGCTAAGCAGAAAATCAGGATGTCGTTTTCTTAAACAATTGGCAGGTTGGAGCAACTGAATTAGAAATCTCTGCTGGCAAAAAGGTAACGGAATCGGTTCTCTTGAACTTGATTGAACTTCTGATGACACAACTTATCAAACTGGATGGGATTACTGCTGATGGAGATGCAAAATTGCTGAGAAGAATGCAGGTATACATGATCGTCGTTATTATGCAACATTTCTCACTTCAGTATTTTTCTAGATAGGTATTTGTATGCTGAATTGTCGGTTTCCTATTTTGTACTTGAAGGTGAAGAGGGTGCAGAAGTACATTGAAACTCTAGACATGCTGAAGATGAGAAATTCTATTCTTGGCAACAATAGCAGTCCTAGGGTGTCATTCCAGGACGACCATAGGATGTTTACAGGACAGATGCAGGTGCCAATTCACAATCACTACGAGCAGAAAAGGCAGACAAATTTTGTTCAGAGGTCTCCAGGTCCAGTTGTGGTAACAACAAAATGGGAAACCTTTTAATGTGAGGCATCCATAAAAGTTTGATGGCTTTTACTGCTGCTGCTGAGGCAACCACAGAAAGCATCATAATAGCATGGCCAATCATTGAATATTTCTTAGCAAGTTGGGATGAGATGCTACCAGTATAAAGATATATGCACATAGTACAAATATTTTTTGTTCTGGTTATGGAACTGTACTGGGAATCATATTAGCCCTGTTCATTTTGTTTGTGGCCATCGATTCTTTTCTGTACCTAGATTTTGACATCCACCCTGTTGGGGCTCGAGAGATGATGATTTGGTTTTTTATGTGGCCTTTCAGTTCCAACTTGTACATATCAAAGGGTGGACAGATAAGGTTGAGGCTTTCCATATTTATTTTCTTCAATGTTTTTCTTTTGTTTTCCAAAATTGGCAAGCAAGGTCCGGTATACTTTTAAGTATTGTAAAACATATTTTCTATCAAACATTAAAATACAAAAAAAAAAATGTAACATAAGGATTTTTTTTTTTGGGCATCAGTTGCTGGTTCTGTTAGTCTTGTAGGTCTTTAGGACTGCAACATTCTTGTTTTTCTTAGTACCCCACCAAGCTACTTCCCCTCCCCCCCAATACAAAAGAAAAAAAACAACAAAACTTAACCACCTCCAGCCCACCTACCTTCTGGTGCTGTCTAATTAAGGATCACGGGGCCATGCCAGCAAATTGTGGTTTATGTGGGCTGCTTTCTATTATAAAAATGTAATTGTTGGAGATACAATGATTACTTTACTAGAACCATAAACATCCCTGTTGCTTGTGAGGTCGCACAAGATGATAAAATCGTTGATTGGGCAAAAGCATAATCTTTTGATGATCATAGGTTGGGAAAAATCTAATCATACCATAGTGATAGACAAGAACAAGTTTGACTTTTGAGTGCATGATATGATGATGATGGTGGATGGATGGATTATAAGCTTAATCATTCTGGGTTCCATTTTGAGATATTTAATAGTACTCCTTAATCTATTTCCTGCAACAACAAAGGTTGAACAAGAACCGTAAATTTCAATGAAGCCAAGATTATGCCAGTTTACTCTACCCAAGTGCACAGCTTCTTCCTTTTTCATTTTGATGCACAAAATCAATGAAACGCAATGAAAATATTAATGTAGGATATCTTCGCAAGAGTAGGTGCCCCATTGGAGCCTTTAATTAAGTGATGCTGCAAGCAAATAGAAAATAAAGAGATTCGCAACAAAAACTGCAACAGTGAAAACTCAAGGTTAAAAAAAGTACAAAAAGGAAAAAAAAAAAAAAAAAAAAAGAAGAAGAAGAAGAAGTTGGATTCAGGTTTGGCTTCTCAAGGATTTTTTCATCATGGACAATCATTCTTGTTCGTTAGCTTTGAAGCAAAGAAACCAGAAACTGCCATATAGGGCAAGTTTCTTGCTTTGCCTATTTCCCTTCGGGGCAAATCTGTTGGGGCCGCGAGCAAGTTTTTGTTACAGGTGAATGTTTATCTCTTTGACGCAAGATAAATTAAACCCTCGTCCCAGAATTTGTTGCTTACTAAGTACGGTAAATTACCATTAAATCCAAGTGGCAGGAAAACTGGAAGCGTGATTGTTAATTTAAAGACAACGTTAAGAGATGTTATTTTTATAGACCTTACTTCGCAATGGATGTTGTACTGTATCACTTTTTTAAATTTTAATTTTAAACACTTTGTATCTTAAACTCCTAATTTTGAATAGTTTGCATTCTAAACTCTCAAACTTATCCCATTTAAACCCAATCAACGACAACATTCGCAAAATTAACTAGACAAAGGATTATGAAAATTAATGACAATATATCGTCTTGTTCTAACCATGATCTCATGATTCATTTTAGCCACTTTTTAGCACATTTTCATTGATTTTCATGGTCACAATTACTAATATTATTAGCAAAATCAACGAGACAAATGACGGTGCAAATTAATGATAAATGAATCATTTTGTTTTTGCTACAATACATTGCTCCTTTTAATCACCTTAGCCCATTGTCACTGATTTAGATTTGAACGAGCCAATTTTTAGAGTTGAAAGTACAAAGTATCCAAAATTGAGAATTCAGAGCGCAAAGTACTCATAATTGAAGTTTAGGGTGCAAAATGAGATGATTGTGCTAATTTGGACCTGTAAAGTGAAGTTAGTCCTTCATCTCATTAGGCATCCACATCAACGGAATTATGATCTGAGCCGAATATCATCCTCAATATTAAGGCCCGATCGATCACGCTCCAAGCATTAAACATGGGCGACCGGCTAATCAAAACACCTAAATAATTGCAATGCTGCTGTAATGGTACTTAATATTATGGGTTAATTACATTTATCTCCCCTGAGGTTTGATCATATTACCAATCAATCCCTGTAATTTGTCCAAATAACGGTCTCACCCTTTGAATGATCAAATATTTAACAAAAACCCCCCTTAATGCCGAAAATGCCCTTATTGAGGACATGTTGCATTAAAAAAAGAACATATTTTTATTTTATTAACCCTGAAATAATCCAAAAAAATAGAAAAAATAATTTTATAAAATAATTGCTTCTTTTTTAAAATAATTGCATTAAAATAATTTTATTAACCCTGAAGTAATCCAAAAGAATTTGTAATTAACCACAAATTCGAACCATACTTGAGGATTAAAATAATTGCTTCTTTTTTATTTTTCTTTCAATTTATCTAATTTTTAAGATTTAAAATAATTATTGATTCAAAACTATTTATGGAAGCAAAGATATGGTTTTTATAAAATAATAAGCAAAAATTTTTTTCTATTTTTTTGGATTGTTTCAAGGTTAATAAAATAAAAATATGTTCTTGTTTTAATGCAACATGGCCTCAATAAGGGCATTTTTTGCATTAAGGGGGTTTTTGTTAAATGTTTGATCATTCAAAGGGTGAGACCGTTATTTGGACAAATTACAGGGATTGATTGGTAATATGGTCAAACCTCAGGGGAGGTAAATGTAATTAACCCATTTTTATTTTATTAACCCTGAAGCAATCCAAAAAAATAGAAAAAAATTTTTGCTTATTATTTTATAAAAACCATATCTTTGCTTCCATAAATAGTTTTGAATCAATAATTATTTTAAATCTTAAAAATAAATATTAAAAATTAGATAAATTGAAAGAAAAATAAAAAAAGAAGAAATTATTTTAATTCCTGAAATATGGTTCAAATTGAGGAAAACATGCTTTGTGTTCTCCGCAACATGCCTTGAACCACAAATTCGAACCATACTTGAGGATTTAAAATAATTGCTTCTTTTTTATTTTTCTTTCAATTTATCTAATTTTTAAGATTTAAAATAATTATTGATTCAAAACTATTTATGGAAGCAAAGATATGATTTTTATAAAATAATAAACAAAAATTTTTTCTATTTTTTTGGATTGTTTCAAGGTTAATAAAATAAAAATATGTTCTTTTTTAATGCAACATGGCCTCAAAAAGGGCATTTTCGGCATTAAGGGGGTTTTTGTTAAATGTTTGATCATTCAAAGGGTGAGACCGTTATTTGGTCAAATTACAGGGATTGATTGGTAATATGGTCAAACCTCAGGGGAGGTAAATGTAATTAACCCTAATATTATTCATTAAATTATTGATTTAAAAATTAAGAATAATTTTCTGACGACACAAGGGCGGCGGATACGCTGGGTGACAATTTACGGTCTCTACGTACAGAGGATTAGGATTGGGCCCTTATCAGCCAATGAGATGGGACTTGCAAGTACGGCGACAAGTCCAAAATACAGAAGTTGATAGGCACCCAATGCATGGAGACAAGTTTTCAACGTCCAGGGCCGGCCCAACTAGAGTAAAGATTCCAATGAAAAGTCGAAAATCATGGGCATCGTTTGGCGGCAAAAGATTCCGAGCAGGTTGTCACTTGTTGTCACTTATCAGTTAGCACTTGCTCATCTCTCTCTCTCTCTCTCTCTCTCTCTCTCTCTCTCTCTCTCTCTCTCTCTCACACACACACACACACAGATATACATACAAACAAATATACATACATACACACACACACACACACATATATATATATATATATATATATGTGTATGTATATATTATGCCTTCCAAATATCCTCTTGGACAGAACCATCTAGCTTTAATCTGTCGGTAAGATATAAATGAGGTTTGGGATTACTTTGTAGCCTTAATTTGACTCTCAAATTAGTCTCCAAAAGACCGCACGAAGAAAATTCCCCTTCATATTTATGACTCATTTAGTTTGATTTAGTTATGTTGACCACCTCAGTCTTTTGAAACAAGCATATTATTATGCTTTTATTGGCAAAGTAAATTAAAGGCAAAGTACATCAAGATAGCAAATTTTTTCAAAAAAATTTGTTGCTTGCATCATAAACACATTTTCTAATTCATATTTTTATATTTTCAATCGTTTTTTTTTTATCTCACATACATCACATCACGTCACAAAAAGTGCTATAGTAATTATTTTAAATAATTATTTGGAATAATACTCTATCCAAACAAAGCCCATTTTTTCTTACTTTTCTTATATAAGACTGCGTATAGTTGTATTGGAGGCGACTTTTCTTTTTCTTGAAAGAAAAGTATGCAATCAATTAGCTTCTCACTGTCTTCCAAAATTTTTATGAAGACAACGATCGAGACAAATTCATTACAGCTTAGCCCAACCCCACGTATTATCATTTCATCTTTCTGAACCACAATACTTTTCAAAGTTAACAATGAATTGCTTATGTCATAATCATACAATTACAAGTGAGACTGTGGCGGCGTTTTTATAAACAGCCAACCTCACCTCACAGGAATTTCACTATCTCCAAAATGCATAGATTTGCTTCCACGGTAATTTTATGTATAATTTAATCTAATTTGTAAAGGGGAAAAAGGACTATTGGCTTGATCGTGTTAAAATGGCGATAAGTTGCGAGCATTAAATTCGGTTGTTGCAGCGATATTATTTCAATTTAAATTAATGCAAGCCTATGATTCGAACCTACCCAAACTTATGATTATAAAGAATTTACGAATTCTGTGCTAAAGGATAAAGAATTACCTTTCATCATAATTTTCCATTTTCTTGAGATGAAAAAAGCTAAATAGGTACTGATTATCAATTTAAGGGTATAAGAACTATCAGGTATGTGATCGATTA
This sequence comes from Coffea arabica, assembly GCF_036785885.1. Taxonomy (NCBI): domain Eukaryota; kingdom Viridiplantae; phylum Streptophyta; class Magnoliopsida; order Gentianales; family Rubiaceae; genus Coffea; species Coffea arabica. The sequence continues at coordinate 43,834,171 of NC_092325.1, read as the reverse complement.
AGTATAAATATCATTATGTATTTTAGTATAAGGCAATTACATTTTACCCCCCCCCCAATGGTTTAGTATTTTTTGTACATGACCCCTCATATGATTTCAAAAGCTATGTATATATTGCCCCCTCATGGTTTGGATTAAAATATGTCAAAATGACGGAAATGATCATTCGTAACAGAATTTTTAAAAATGTCGAAATTATCCTTATTTAAAAATTAAAATGATTGAAGTGACCAAAATATATAAATATAATATACATGACACAGTAACTCTGTATGATTTTATGTTTTACCACATAAGATTTAATACTTTACCATATAACCTCCTTATGACTTTCAAAATATACACATAACCCTTCCTCCCTGTGGTTAATAAATAATTTTCAACTTTATATAAGGGTATTTTTGACATTTTAGGTGACTCCGTTATGGATTGCAAATTCTATTACTTTGACACTTTAATTCAAACTATGAAGGAGTTATATATAACTTTTGAAGCCATATGGAAGTTACGTACGAAAAAAAAACTAAACTGCAAGGGGGTAAAGTGTAATTTGATGATTAGCGATGGATTTTGTGCGAATGTTCGTTTTACAACTAATTAACGTACACTAAGCGTGACGAAGGAATGATGATGTAACTAAAAGTTTTGTCAAACAGTATTTAATAAAAGTTTTTTTTTTTAAAAAAAAAAGCCGAATCATTTTCTCTCATCAGCTTGCTGCTGGCCGACCTATTTTTCTTCTTCTTTTTCAGCAGTCAAGAATGTTTATTAGATTCCTGCTTGTTATGTCTTGGATAAGCCGACCAAATAGTTAAAGACAGAATTCTTGACCCGGTATAGTTTTGGTGGAGTCTTCCACTGAGACGTGCGGTGTTCGTATAGTATTAAAGAGAACATGGCAAACCATATGTAATCTAGGCCTTATATTTCTTTACATTATAATTAAAGCATTACTTTCTAATCAAAGTTTTTATTTCTAGTGTAGTATTTTTGTATATTAATCAGGCAAAGCTTGGGGCTATAAATAATTCAATTTTTTTTCCAAAATAAATAATTCAATTAAAGACGAAGAATTTCAATATTGCATATTTTAAATGTCGATTATTTTTTTTAATTTAATCACAGCTTATATATATTTTAGTAAATGTTCAGAGAATTTGTTTCTGTTTAGTGGATTAGTTGAGTGACAAACAAACAAACAAAGTGTATTTTTTTTAAAAAAAAATAATAATAATACTGTTATGTTATCAGACGAGGACATGAGCTTTGAATTATTCATGCCAGCTTTGTAAAACAAAATAAAACTTTGTTTATGCCATTTGCGTACTTGTCTCCTTCCATACAACGTTGTCTTCTGCTTGCGGCGGCCATGTTCATGCGATCTTATTAAAAGTTTAGAAAGATGGCAGGCAGGCAGTCAGGTTGAGGGTTCTTAATTGGATCGGTCCTTCGCCTTAATCAGAGGCTGAAAAAGTCGAACAAATTAGCTGTGATGACTGAATCAGTCAATGCACGTTTTTCATTCCAGTGATGTTAGATCTAATGAAATTGATATGCATGTTTGGCTCCTAGCCAGAGAATCTAATAACGTTACCCATGCCTTTGCGCGTTATGCTAATCTCGTTGATTCTCTGTGGAACTCGCTAGCTTCCACATTTTGTTAAAGCAATTAGTGCTGCTAAACGAATTTGATCAATGTAAATTTGTAAGGGACGTCAAATTACGCTTTTAAAAGTGAGGGACGAAAAAAGTCATCGGACGTTTTGATCGATTTTCCCATTTATTAATAAAACAATCCTTTTCTTGTCGAAAAAAGAAGAAGAAGAAGAAGAAAAAGAGAGGTTAATGTGATTTTTATCAAACAAAATTGTTGGCACGGAGAACGATAAATAAAATGCCATGATCATACAACAAAGGGAAACAGTTTAAGCTTCTATATACGTAGTATTCATTTGGTTACTTGAATTCAGTCTATTATTATCAAGATTGTTACACTTGTAAGTGCCCTGTCATTTTGATTAAACTGAAGACTCTGTATTATCATTAGGCTCGTGACTATATCCCAAATAGGGAAAAGTAAAAGAGAAATTGAGAATATATACTTAGGAAGATTCAGCACGACTTTTTTTTTTTTTATTATTTCTCTTTTATATATATATTTCCTTGCTGATACAAGTGCAAAACAACTCATTTCCTCTTAAATTACTATGATTGTTTGGAAGAATTGTTAGAATTTAGTCTGAGATTGGGTAACAAATTTCCAAGTGCATGAATATGAGACGAGAAGAATTATTAGTTTGTTTGATGTGTCTGCCTTTCTAGTCTTTGCCTTAACGGGCATCTTCGAAAATTCCAAAACCGGGTACACGCACGATAAACAGAAGTTGGGAGCCGGGTTCAGTGCAACAATCCAAGGAAGGATCCATTCCATGCCTAATACTAATAAGGTAACATGACAGGAGGACAGGACACTTTCTCATGAAAGGTTTTCGAATCTCGTTGTTGTCGACGTGACAGCCGTGCTGGCATTGGAATCGTGTTATCGACACGAGAGCCGTGTTGTATTGGCATTAGAATCGTGTTATCGATACGAGAACTGTGTTAATGATCGATTTATAAGAACTTTTATTTTTTTTTCTTAATTTTTTATAAATAAAACTTTTATGAAAAAATGCAAAATTGAATCCATCCAAACTTTTGTTTAAAAAAAAACATTAAGAAGAAACCAATTAGGTCATATGATTCAAAATCCAATATAAACTGAAAGAGCTAGGCAGGCTGGCTGGCTGGTCGGTCCTTCACTCGTTTACGTGGCCGGCAGCTGCAAAGGTTGAACGGTCCACCCAATTCTCATATTCCTCTTTATTATAGATTTGGAGACCCCATATTTCCTTATATTCCCTTGAACCTTATCCAAGCCGCCTAGCGCCGGTTTCAGTTTTATCTGGCTATCAACATCGCCTTTTGCTCGAATATTCGAGCCTCTTATTTTGTTTTCCAATATACAACTAATCTTGATTTTACTCGTAATATTAACCTTTTGAGGTAGTCCGGAGCAAAAAAATAATATTTTTTTTTTTATTTTACAGTGTTTCAGAGGTCGTCTGAGGTAGACAATTGAGTTAAAAAATGAAAAGACGACATAAATTAAAGCCCCTATAGGGTATGTTCTCACTTGCTTTTGCATCTGAAAATGTATATTTTTTTAATAGTTAAAAGATTAAAAGATTAAAAAAAAGATTAAAATTCAAAAAATCGAAATAAGATTAGCATTACTTGATTATGATAATCAATTTTCATGATCAAACTTTGCAAAATCTGTAGCAAATGACAACAAGCTCTTAGTATTATTAGTGACAGAGAGAAAAATGTCCAACCCCCGGTGCAGAAAATTGTAGTTGGAAGTACACGAGTGCTCAACACCACAAAACCCTTAATTGTTTTACCCCAAAAAATGAAAAAGAATGAGAGTATTATGAATCAAAGATTTAGACAGTGGCATGAATGAGAAAATTGCATTCCTCTGTTGTGTGTGTATACTTAATTCGAATTGAAACAATGACAAAACTTCAGTTTCGAAACCATACAAAAGAAGAAACAAAACAGGCTACAAGGAAACAAGACGCCAATAGCACATAATTGGTGCTGCTTCTACCCAAATCTCGTCCTAAATCTCTGTACATGTATTTTGAGAAGTGGGAAGAATAAACAAATGAAATGATTAATCAAACAGGTGAAGCATCAATCAGTCTAAAGTCCGAGGAATCCAAAGAATGATCAGTATTTTCACTGCTCAACTTATCTTCGTCTTCGTTCCTGTCAATAGTATTAAAACTGGCAATTGTTGCAGTCAACTCTTTGGCTCTCTGGGCCTGTAAATCCCAGTCTGTACGAACCAAAACAACCAACATGGTCACTGCACAAGAGCACTGAGCTGCCAACAGTCCCACCCATAGTCCTCTGAAATCATACCCCAAGAAAAAGCTCAGCCAAATTGCAACAGGCATTCCCACAAGATAAAAGCATCCCAAGTTGATGTTAGCCCCCATTTTCGGCCTAGCCGTGCCTCTCAGAACCCCACAACCTGTTGTCTGAGGGCAATTGCCTAGCTCACAAAGTCCAATTATGGGCAAAACCATGGACGTCAGGGCAATAATGCTTGCATCTTGAGTGAACATGCTAGCCCAAACGTTCCTTACCATAATAGCAAAAGACAGGGCCGACAATCCCAACATGAAACTCGAAGATAAGCCAATTATGGCTGCAAGCTTAGCCTTTTCGGGGCGACTAGCGCCTAACTCATTTCCCACCCTTGTTGATACGCTAAAGCTTAATGAAGATGGGAATATGTAGATCAAAGAAGTTGTCTGGATCAAAATTCCCATCGATGCAACGGTGGCTTGGGGATTTAATAAGAATCCACTGAGCAAAATCATGATCTCGTACCACCACCATTCCAGGCATACTGAAATGCAACTAGGTATGGCTAAATTCATGAGACTTCTCCACCCCTTTAGGCATTGAGAGGACATGCCACCCCAAGTCTTTTTGGCAACGCCCGAAAATGTGACATATGTGATCAAGGATATTACTAGATTGAAATTGGTCCACACCCCACTAATGGCAACACCTTTGATACCAAGATTGAGCACTACTACAAGAAAATAATTGATTGGGATGTGAAGAAGAATTGATAGTGCCGCACAAAAAGTCAAAGGCACTGTTATGGATTGTGATCTAAGATAAATACGCAAGGGGTGGAGAAACGACAAAGCAATGAGATCAGGGAGGGAATAAAAAATGTAGGATTGAGCTTCGGTTGCAATTGCATGATCCTGGCCGCAAAATAACAAAATTCTCTTCATGTTACACCATATCAAGGCAATTGGGATAGATGTCCAGAGAAGCATCAGCACAGTTCTTTGTAAAGTCAGGCCAAGAAGCTTATATCTTTGTGCGCCAAAGGCTTGGCCACAGATAGGTTCCATCCCCATGGCAAGGCCGGAGAGAATGGAATAACCGGTGATATTCGCGAAGCCTATAGCCAGCGCACCACCTGCCAGAGAGAGCTCGCCAAGGCGGCCAAGGAAGAGCATGGAAATCATGGAACGTGAATAAAGAAGCAGGCCAGTTAGTATCATTGGAATAGCAATGTTTGCCATGCATTTGGCTTCTGTAATTGCCAAGGACAGATGAGTTTTCTTGGCGCTTAGGGTGTCTTGGGGTTTAAGTGTTGGGTTTTCGTAGACCAAAGGAGTCAACATATCTGATTCTTGCAATAATTTTGCACTGAAATTGGTATGGTTTGGGATGTTTGTGTTAAATTTGCACGTAGGGGAAGGTGGTGGGCACATGGTTCTAGGCTTAAGAGGGACACCGCCAAGACAGATGCGGGTGTTAGTTGTTTGTAGGCAGTTTGGATGGCTTGGAATTTGAGGGGGTTTTTATAGGCAGAAGGGTTTAATGGGTTGTTGGGGTACAAACGCAAAAATTGTTGGTGTTTCCATACAGACCTTTTATGGTCGGCCTTTGCTTTGATAGAGATTTTGAAATTTGGTTGACTGCTGTTGCACGCACAAAATGAATGGATGTTTGTTACCTGGCCATTGTATTTTAGTCTTTTCGGAAGCATGCTTCCGTTCTTTGACCAAACATTTTCAATCACTATTACTAGCACGGCAAACAGGGAAATTGGATCACCAGCTTCTAAGATGAGATATATATTACTCCAGTTGAGATGAAAAAAAGATATATAGAAGAAGAATTTGTTTATGGATATGTATAGAGGTGGCAATTTGGATTGAGTTCCATTTATCCATTCATACAATACATAATTAAATGGATTTGGATTATCCATTTATAGTATTGGTTTTAAATGATTGACCAAAGTAAAATCATTAAATTAAATGGATTTATATGGATTATCCATAAAAACCATATATACCCGTTTACTTAAAAACTATGTGGCATGCATTTAAGGAAATGCTTTCATGATGAAAGTTTCATCTGATGTTGAGAAACGAGAGGGATCACCTTTGCTGTTAGGCCAAGTGCTGTACCTGGTATGACTGGAAAGGCGCTTGGCTCCCCTTAAACAAGGTCTCCGATTCAAATCTTGTGAATGGAGAGACGGGTGCTGGAAGAGCTTGCGCCTCTTATGGGGTGCAACCTGGCTCAACTCTGGATTAGTCAGAGCCCAAAGTGGCTACTGCATACCGAGGGATCTGACCCAAAAAAAAAAAAGAGTTACCAAAATATTTAAATGGATTACAAATAGATAATTGGTTTTTATTATAAATGGATCTAAATAAATTGAATAAATTTCATCCACCATCCATTAAGTTAAAACCAATTATGAATCCTTTATTCATATTACCACCTCTATGTATATCGGTTGTGTTAGATATTGGAGCAGGCGATTTGATGATGAATTTGTATGGGAGACATGTCTCCATCTTGAAGTCTTTATTTTATGTGTTTGCTACTTTTGCTTGGAGTTTCATTTCGGCTAAGCATTGAGATGGGCGTTTCAGGGCAAAAGGCACATTGAAAATGTTCTTGGGCGGTTGCTTGAATAGACCCATGTAAAAAGTAAAAGCCTCAAACTCTACAGGAATAATAGTCAAACAATTAAGTACGTTTAGTGGATTGAGATGAAATCCTCTTATCCACTCCCAAAAGTTACAGCTGCTCCTTAACCTCGAGTCACAGAAACAGAAAAAGGTTTAAAGAAACTGAAGAAGGGAGGGAGCTGTTTGTTTATCTATCTACGCGTAGTAATAGTTGTCAGCGATTTTGAGTTCGAGGAAGTCACCAATTGACAGAGGATAAGCCAGGAAATGTTCGCCTTTGACTGGCTGGCACTATGGTTGAAAACAGCACTCGTTTCAACTTTTAACTCCGAAAGAGGCCGACATCCTATTCACTGTACATGCATCATGCATTAAACTTAGCTATCAGTCATTAACAAATTAGTGGTGTCACGATTCATGCCCCCAATACCAAATTAATTAAGGGATTACACGATTAAGCATTAACACTAACAAAAAAAAAAGGCTTAAATGAGCTTTTTGATGGATGCAATTCCACAAGTTTTATAAGTTTTTCAGTTTGATGTAGCACTCGCTGTACAAATGACATTTGACAAAAGTTGATGCTGGAAATAGTAATAATCTTTTTACGCTAGCAGATATTAATACAGGATATATATATATATATATATGTGATTAAAGTTAAATAGAGATTATGTATCATGTATTCATATTTAATAATATGAATTAGTAATAATTTTTTTGCACTAATGTACTTTAATGCTATACCTCAGCATTAGCTAAGCTAAAATTTGTCTACAACTGAGAGTTGTCGGCTAAGTCACTATAATTCTTGCCAGCAATGCAGCCACGAATGCGAACGAAAGTTCAAAGCATAAATAATAAACTTCACTTTGAAGATAAACCAATGGCAATGGAACTGGCGGAAATGGCTGACTCAGGCAATGGGGCATGCAAAATGGCGTTTATCCTCCCGGTGTCTGCACCTGTCTTGCCATGGACCTCCCCGGCGCACAACCAAAAAGACAAATCCACCACTCATCACGATCGAATGCTGCTGCTGGCTTTTTCTTTCTTTCTTTTTATTTTATCCACACAAAAAAAAAAAAACAAACAAACAGTAGATTGGTAGAAGGATCAGATTACTGGTGAAACGAGCAAAGAGTTACAAAGGGCATCTTCTATACATTTTTGTAAAGACGTAGGGGAGGGGACCTAATTTCTTTAAGGTGATGTTGGGGACAAAAGCCTAATATTAACAAGGATATGAGGAGAAAATCTAATTTCTTTTAAGGAGGAGATACAGAAAAGATTTTAAAAATCTTTTTTTCCTTAAATATTTTTTTAATTGATCAAAGGAAGACTCTAAACCTTATAATAGAAAGAAAAAAAAATGGAAAAAAGAGAAGGCTTGAGAGTGAGGGAACTCAAGGTTGCCTCACTAATATTCTTCCTGGTTAAGGTGGTTCTCGGGGACAAGATTTTTAAAATCTTAGAACAATAAAATCTAATTTCTATGCCAACTAATATAAACCCCATGCAGCCGTCGGTGCAGATCGTGCATGTTGTAAAACACTAAACAGCCACACGTATCATGGTTGATGATCAAGATTAAATAAAAAAATAAATAAATACAAACTCTTAACCTCAAAGCATCACATGAATTAATTTTGCAGACATGAGAATGCATCCACGTCTTGATTTGTACTGGCAAGAAAATTCACATACAAACAAAGCTGCCTGCCTTTCCTCATGCGTCCACACACAACAGTTGGCCGTAGGCGGCGCTGCTAGTAACAATTTGCTGCTGCCTATTAACGTTTTACGTACTACAATTTTCCTTATACTTGGATTATAATACAACGACAAGGGTTGGTAGCAGGGGCGGAGCCAGAAAAAATTCTTAATGAGGGCAAAAGCAACACTAAAATTTTTTACCTACTCTTTTTTTAGTTTTTTAAGCCAAAAAAAATTCACCAACAAGTACAAATGATGCATATATTTCATGAAAAACATAAAAATATAAATTCAAAATTATTAATGTAATAATAATTTTATTTCAAAAATAAACTAAATTATTTACAATTGCTCATTGCAAGTTTTTATATTTTGATAACTAATTTGGTTGTGGAAGTAGGAATGGCTCTCGGTTGTGGAGGGAAAATGGGGGACCGGTGGAGGGAAGGGAAATTGGGAAGTGGGGACAAAGAAAGTGAATAATATAATTGGATGAATTGATCAAGAGAAAGAGTAGCTAGCTGCTTGGTTGTGGAAGGTAGTGACTCTCGGTTGTAAGGGAAAAATGAGGGCCCAGAGAGAAGGAAAATTGGGGAGTAGAGCCCAAAGAAAATGAATGATACGATTGATACTTACTTGTTGAAATGAAAAGGTTTTTTTAAGCTTATTTCAAATGGAATTTGTGTCCCACGTTTCTTTTTAGAATTTTAGTTTATGAACTAACTTAAAAAATCACGTAATTCTTTCACATCCTTTTTAAGAAAACTCTGGGAGCACACTTAAAATTATATTAAAATTATAGAAGTATTATAGGAATTTAAGAGGAGTAGCGGGGGCCCGTGCCCCCAGTGCCCCCACCCTAAATCCGCCCCTGGTTGGTAGTAGTACCATATATTGTCGTTGTTATTGTTTGTCTTTGCATATTTAGCTCTGTTCTTTGGTTCTAATTCTATGCGTTGCCTCTTGAGGCATATAGATCTCACGTGGCCACGACAAATCTCTTGCTGTATCGCCTGCTTAATCAGCTGAAAGTCTCGTACAGAACCACTGAATTCGTCAACAAAATCCCTTTTTCTTTTCTTTGTTAGTTTTGGTGATTTTGTCAAATGGTCTTTAAAAGTAACTGCCGGCATTATTTTCTTATGCCTGTAGTTTCAACCTTTTGCTCCGTGAGCATCTTTGGCTTGAAGCAGGCGGAACGAGGGATCTGTCTTTTAGGGTGGATAAGCCTAGTATTTACATGCCCATTGGCACAAAACCGAGGAAAATCTCAGGATTTGGTCCAAGATTGCTCTTTTAACAATCGGCAGATCAGTTGGAAATGACCAATTGGGTATAGTATTCATCAGTAATTTTCCATGATTTTTTTTTTTTGTCGACACAGGGATGTCCGGGTCAATCCTGACGGGGCCCGACTAATTCCCTGCGGCCCGGGTCCGGCGTTCCAACCCGGCCCGAACACGTTAAGTGCGCGGAGGAATCCAGCGGAGCGGAAACTCGAACTTGTGACCTCAAGATTCACTGGTGAGTGGCGCTGCCGCTGGACCATTCACGCGGGGGCACTACGGGAGGTTGAAACCTAGAAAGAGTGTACTAACCGGACAGGGCGTCACCACCTCATATCTTCCAATATTTCAGAATCAAGAAGCTTCAAATGATTTTCTGATGAAACGGCATTTGAGCCCCTAAAAATGTTTGAATTTTCCCATCTAAGTGTAGGCTTCATTTTAGTAAAGATTTCTTTCTATTAGGTGGATTAAGCCAAAAACTTATCCGGCTCCAATTCAATGATTAGCCAACCCTACTTATTCTTTGAACAGGAAATCCCCTAATTTCGCCACGGATAAGTTGATTTTCCACCCACTCCCCTCCGCAAAAAGAAAGCCATCATTCCGGCCCACAAGGATGTACTAAAACCGCCCAAGAACGTCTGACAATCAAACATCGGGCTGTGATTTTTCAATTAAAATTCAATTATCCAATAGTCCAAGAGTCTGTACTCACTGATAGCGCCCGCCCAAGTTTCTTGAATACACGTGTAGTAGAACCCACTTATGTCGTTGTCGAAGAAAGGTTAGCAGAATTAGGTTGTGTTTAGATTGGATTTAAATTTCAAATCCTCATTCCAAATCCTCTAATAAAGGGATAATTAATGGATGATTTGGATTTCAAATCCATCATTTAAGTAATTTTTTAAGTGTTAAAAACTTCAAATTTATTCAAAATACTATGTTACATGAAAGGGTACCAAACCGGCAGCCGTATATACCCAACTTATTCCTGGTGCAATCCTTTTCTTCGGATCTTTCTCCTCTAATCTATCCAATTTGTTTTTTTTTTTTTCTGGGTTAGAAATCAAAGAGGACACAATGATTGGCCATATTGTCCGCACCTCCTCTTCGACTCTGCTACTGTAACCGCCATGGGAACACCGCCAACTACCGCGATGATGTCGGCATGGCTGCTAGTTTACTAATGTCAGATCTTTCTTCTTTCTTTTTCAATAAAAACTAGTAATAGTTGACGCATGATTATAATATCTAAAAATATATTATACTTTAGCTACTAAAATTTTTTTATGAAATTTTGATCGTCAATATCACAATATAGTATTTTTATGTTATTTATTTTTTTAAACTAGTTATTTTTAAAAATTTTATTAAATGAAAAAAGACAGAAAACATTCTAATATAGTTGACATGTTCTTTAGGATTGAATTTGGAATCATGAACCAAACACTTTTTGATTTATAACTTGAACTCTAACATATCAAATATTGATAATATCATATTTTTTCAAAATTATTGTATATTCATGATTCTATACTGCATATAAAATTATAAACCTTAATCATCACAATTTTTATAAACGAAGAATATAATTAAGTTAGAAAAATAAACATAAATGTAATTTGAATTCTTTGTATTATGTTAATTCTATTTTTGTCAATAATGGAGTATAAATGATCCACTATATAAATTTTTTTGGCTTGTACATTCTGATAATTGAAATTTTATAGATAAAGATAGTTAAAGTTTTCTATTTTTCTTTTCTTTTATTCATGTTTTTAGCACAATCCAATGCAAAACAAAAGCAACAAGTCTACTTTTTCATATGAGCACAATATTTTTGGTTTTAGTATTAGTTTTCTTGATGATCATGGAATTGGAATGAGAATTGTGGCTAATGAACAATTTTAATATTAATTTTTTGTATATTGCAGTGTTTTATTTTTTAATTGCCAACTTTTAATCTATAACCAGTATCATTATTATCAATTATTGGAATGCACTAAATCTATCTAATTACAATTGTTACCATAAATGAAATTTACTTAATTTTAAATCTTTTCATTTCATAACTGCTTCCATTATTCACTAATACTACAATGCAATAAATATATGTAATCATTAGAAAAATAAGGGCATTGTGGACATCACAAAAAATAGTTTGGATATGATTTTCATGTTATCATTCTTCATTTTAAATTACTCTTATTATAATTCTTATTTTATTATTGGAGATGACCTCTGATTTGATGGATGGATTTGGTTTGTTCAAACCAATACAAATGGAGCATTACTATATTATTATCAATAACAATGTTCGTCTTCCCGAGAATATCAATAATTTGGATGTTATCTTTGGTATTTTTTGAATTGTATTCTAGTTTTTTAAGTCATTTGCTATTTACTTTATGTCATTTTATAAATAGTTTTCAATTTTTTTTTTCAGTTTTTTGTTTTGATTGGTTGCTATTAATAACAATAATGGTTTGTAAGGTGCTATTCCTGAATAATAATAATGGTTTGTATGGTGCTATTCTTGATTTTTTTTTTCAATTTAATACTGCTATATCAGTTATAAAAGTGTTATCATTTTTTGTATATTGAAATTCTATTGGGTGCAACATGAAAATTCTTCATATTGGTAAGAAAGTGCATAATTGTAAAGTTTACTCGTATAAAGATATACGGATCAATAAGGGTTCTCTTCTCCTTGCATGTTTCTCCATTTTCTAGAGAATATTTATTTTTTGAAATTGATTTTTTTTTTTTTTTGCAATTTTCATGCTTCAATTAAGAAATTTTGATACATATAATAATTGGAAATGGAGTCCAAGGGTAGGTAAATAGTTTTTAATGAGCAATTTTTAATTACAATTACCAATACTATTAAGATGTAATCAATTGGAGTGTTTTATTTCTTTTAATTAGTGCCACATTAAAATGCAATAATTCTAATTAAAAGACTTGAGGGTAATTTAGAGATAACAAAAACTAAGATAAAAAAGTGCTTACACTTACACTTCCAAATATCAAGATTGATACTTTTTATATAGTAATAATAATAATAATAATAATAATAATAATAATAATAATAATAATAATAATAATAATAATAATAATAATGATAATGATAATGATTAGTGAACAGACAAAGATAAATTACAAAGACAGAAATAACTACAAAATAAGAGACATTAAACTTTTCAACAGAGATCTATTTTTTTTTTTTTTTTATAGATTTTAGAGACTTTAAACTTTTCAACGGAAAAAGAGAAAGGGAAAGGCTTAAAAGTTGCAAGGATCTCACACTCATCTGGTTAAATTAGTGTACCAGCTATGCTTGGTTTTGGGGACATAACACAATAAAAGACATAGAAATAGCTGCTCCCATGGCTGCTAATCCTCGATCTTTGTTTTAGGGCTTCAAGTGTCAAAAGTATTACAAGGGAAAAAAAGTTGTCCCGTGCTAGATATTACCCAAAAAAAAAATAACCCAAAGCAAAGACCAACCTAACAAAAATTTCATTTCATCTATCAAAAAAATCACAGAAAATCGGAGAAGCTAGAACAAAACAAGATTCTAAAGTCCATCAAATTATTGGAAACAAAACCAAAGGAGAAACCCAATAATGAATAATGTACCACAATCAAACAATTAACCAAAGCAATATTGAACTCTCGCCTTCGTCAGCAATCTTGTTCCTTCTTAACAATCTCAATTCCAATTCGTCCAGAGCCAGGCTTTCTATCATCATCAATATTGTCAGGTGCAGGGACGAACTTCCTCCAGTATGGATGCCGACTCCAAACAATTGCCATCTCTTCAATGGGAACTCCTTTGGTTTCTGGGAAAAACTTATAGATGAAAATGGTCATTATCACCACAAAGAATGAGAAGAACAGGAACAATCCGAACTTGAGTTTGCACAGCATCACAGGGAAAATCTGAGCAACCACAAACGTGAAGATCATATTTACTGATACGTTGATACTTTGCCCTGCAGACCTTACTTCGAGAGGGAAAATCTCACTAGGCACCAACCAACCAAGAGGCCCCCAAGACCATGCAAAGCCAGCTACATAAACACAAATCATTGCTACCACCGCTAAAGCGTAACCCTTTGGCAAACTGCCCGGGTTTCCACTAACCCCAAATTTAGCTCCAATTGCAGCAGCAATCGCCAGCTGAAATATATAACCAGGAAAAAAAAGTCAAATTAAGTTTTTCTGACAAAAAAAAAAAAAAAACTTTTACGCTGACAGTACATTAAAGAAACGTTTTCTTTTTTTTTTTTTGGGTACCTGCATTATGAGCATTTGTGATCCACCCTCAAGGAAGAGTCCTCTCCTTCCAAATCTATCGACAATGGCTATTGAAACCAAGGTTGATAAACAATTTACTAAACCAGTTATAACGGCAGACATGAGCGAAGCAGTACTCCCAAAGCCAATAGTCTTAAACAGAACTGGTGCATAGAACATAATCACATTAATGCCAGTGAATTGCTGAAAAAATGGGATAAGCATCGCAAATGTTAACTGGGGTCTGTTCTTTTCCTTCATAATATTTGCCCACGGATGCTGCACTTTCTTGGATTCTTCACTGGCAATAACCAAGTCATCGAACTCCTCATCTACATCCCGAATTCCACGGATTTTCTGAAGCATGATTTTGGCTTCTTCGCGCTTGCCACGCTCGATCAATGAGTTGGGAGTATCAGGAAGGAGTAAGGATCCGACGATGAAAATAATGCCTGGTACAGCTGCACACCCCAAGCTTATACGCCATCCATACTTCAAATTTGCCATAAAATAGTTCAATAGATTGGCCCCAAGGATACCTATTGTGATTGACAATTGAAACACCATGTTCAGAGCTCCACGATATCTGTATGGAGCCATCTCAGAGAGGTACACTGGCACAGACTGTGGAAAAAGAGAAAAAAAGAATTTTATTCCAAAAAATCCTATGAAATGTTCATTTCCTTCCTTCAGGAGAACACCAGCATTACAACTGCAACTAGCGTGCTAGCGTGCTAGAGAGCCATTCTATCTTTTGTTATGAAAGGAAAAGAAGAAGGTAGTGCATTTAGCAACTAAAATGATGAGGATACACGCAAAGATTTCTTGTTTCTGGTTTCTGTACAATTTATCTAGTTGCACTATTTGGTAGAACGCTGAATTTCTAATCTGATCCAATTTCGTGAAAAGGTGCATGTTTGGTTTATGATCTGGTAGTATCAAAACTTGTAAGAATTAAGGTAAGAGTTTAAGTCAATTGTATACACATTTCCACTTTAGTACTCCGTAATTATCTGCCTTTTCAGCTGTGCTACTTCAACAGTCGTATCACATTGAAATGAATTAGTACGTGTGCGTGATTAGAAGAGATTATAAGAACATTATACCTGATTAGCAAATCCAATACCAAAACCAAGAAGGACCCTGCCAATAATGAGCATCAAGACATTTTGAGCAAGTCCATTGACAGCAGAACCAGCTAGGAAAAGCGTTCCACCAATCACCATGGAGACTCTTCGTCCACATGCACGAGTAACACTGGAAGCTACAAAAGATGCTAAGAGAGCAGCAAAATACAGCGAAGATGTAAACAATGTCAACGTTTCGCTGTTGTATGTACAGTACTGATTTGTTGAGGGACTCAGGCCTTGCTCCTTCCTCCAGACGTCCGGGAAGAATTTCTTTAAGAAAAGAGGCATCGATATAACCCCACCTGCCAAATCCAACCATCCCATATTCATGACCAAATTCTTGATGGTATAGATTAACGCAATGAAGGCATACATCATGAGAAATAATACACAGCTTATGGCACCATTAATTTAGTGTACCATTAATTAGTCATTAATTATGTTCATATGCTAGCTCATAATCTGCTCAAAAAGAAGTACTACCAATCGATTTCTGACAAGGTTTAATTCATCATGGCCGAAATACATGTGTTTACAACCGCATCCTATATGTATCATTACCAAATTTTGGCCACGTAAAGGAAAGGAAAGCATAGTATTTAGTAACAGATTTTAGGCCTGCAAGATCAAGACTGCATCCTATATGTGTCATTACCAAATTATGGGCACGAAAAGGAAAAACGTAGTATGTTGTAACAAAATTTAGGCATGTAAGATCAAGAATAGTATCCAACACCTGAAATGCCGATATCATAACCGAAGATTAAGCCTCCCATTGCTGCAACAATGCAAGTCACGAAGACTTTACATGTCATATTTCCAGGATAAGCCTTCCCCTTGGATGGGGCAATTCCTCCACCTGCCATTTTTGATTACTTTCTCTACAGTCCCGAGGAGAACAATAGGGTTTAGGAGGTGTTTTAGATGGAAAATGTGGAGCAGTAGTTAGTTATATAGTATCTCCTGCTTCCGGTCTTCCAAGATTTGCGCAGATAATTTGCCATTATCCTTAGAGTTATCCTTATCTGATCCTTATATTATCTTGGAACGTTAGAATTAAGGGTTAATTTCACATACCTCCCCTGAGGTTTTTAATAATTGCAGAAAACTCCCCTCAATTTTTAAAAATTACACTTATCTCCCCTATTTTCACTATTAAGTAACATTCTAAACCTAAAAGGCTATACTTTTTTCCAAAATTTCTCTAATGCCCTTGAGTTATAATTCATAACAAAATGTAAAGGAAAAAAAAGTTTACAGTCTCTATTTCATTTATATTTATTTTCTGCTACTATTACCTACTTATCAACATCCAACCACTAAATAAACACTTATCTTTGTTCTAATATTTCTCTTTTACCTAAAAATATCTGATGCAGACCATTGTATCAACTATAAATGTTACATCATATACCCAAAAAATTATCTACAATTTCATAACAATATCAGATTTTACTTAATATACTACAATATTCATCAATATCCCTAAATTTCAATTCCATGGCTGCCATCTTTTTAATAC
Organism: Coffea arabica; assembly: GCF_036785885.1. Taxonomy (NCBI): domain Eukaryota; kingdom Viridiplantae; phylum Streptophyta; class Magnoliopsida; order Gentianales; family Rubiaceae; genus Coffea; species Coffea arabica. The sequence goes on along the minus strand of NC_092325.1, from coordinate 43,817,640 downwards.
AAAATAATCCAAACCATCACTACTAATATCAATATCTAATATATTCGATTGGCACAGATTCAAAATCAATCAAATTAACTCTATAGGAATAATATCAATAATTGTAAATAAAAAATAGAAACACAATGCAGTTATAAATATATACCAAGAACACTTTTTTTCATGATAACCAAAACAGTATAATCTACATTTAGTTCCTATTCCATTTCTTATCTTTAATTTTTATTTTTTATCACTGTCACTATCTTCATCTCTATCTAATTTGATAATGAAATTAACACTCAATTTGTCATTTGACAATTTCAATTTGCTAATACCTATCAAAAATTGAAAACAAAAATGGGCACAAGGAAACTATTTACTAATAATGAAAAATCGAGGATTGGGAATAGATACCAAGATATATAAGTATTAGTAGTTTAATGTATATGGCGATTTCATTAGTAGCGAGAGTACACATGTGGTTGAAAATAATAAATAAATAAATTTAAAAAAAATAGATATATAAAAAAGAGAATAGATAGTTAAATAGAAAAGACTGTGGTTTGAATTATTGGTTAATAATAGATGAGAGAGTTTTAATATTTGATAGAGTTTTTCAATGAGTTGACAATTAATAAAGGGCATTGTTGTCTTTTTATCACAACAAGGGAAGCCTCTGTAATTATGTAAATCTCAAGGAAGCTGAGTGAATTGTCGAAAACCTCAGAGAGGTTTCTGAAATTATCCCTAGAATTAAAAGGATATTTGGAGTTACAGAAAGTGATCTGAACCAACTAAAAAATCTGTCTATTACTATTCTCATGGTTTTCTTATCTGCTGATGAGGTCAAACTTCAAGAATGGTAGTAGTTAGTTATATACCAAAGGGTATCTCCTACATCCACTCTTCCAAGATCTTCGCAGAAAATTTGTCATTATCCTTAGAGTTATCCTTTTTTGATCTTCAAGTTTGTGGTTTGAATACCAGATATTATTTTGGCAGGAACATTAGAATTAAGGGTTAATTTCACATATCTCCCCTGAGGTTTTTAACAATTGCAGAAAACTCCCCTCAATTTCTAAAAATTATACTTACCCCCTATTTTCAGTATTAAGTAACATTCTAGGTCCAAAAGGCTATACTTTTTTCCAAAATTCCTACAATGCCCTTGAATTATAATTCACAACAAAAATGTAAAGGAAAAAAAATGGTTTACAATCTCTATTTCATTTATATTTATTTTCTACCACTATTACCTACTTATCAACATCTAACCACTAAATAAACACTTATCTTTGTTTTAATATTTCTCTTTTACCTAAAAATTTCTGATGTAAACCATTGTATCAATTATAAATGCTATATCATATACCCAAAAACCTATTTACAATTTTATAACAATATCAGATTTTACTTAATATACTACAATATTCATCAATATCCCTAAATTTCAATTCCATGGCTGTCACCTTTTTAATACTCTCTCTGTCCCACTTTGATAGTCCTGTTTTTCTTTCCAATTATAGTCCCAAATTGTAGTCCACTTTTCAATTGAAAAAATATAGTTATTTTTTAATTTATCTAAAATACCCTTACTCAATGTAGGTTGTTATTAATATGAACTACCTTATTTAATATAGATTGTTAACCTACCCTATTTAATACATTTAGATTTAATGTAAAATAATATAAAATGGGGATTGATTCTTTCTTGACCATCAATTCGAGTTTCCATAAACCATCAATTCAAATTTTCATAAATAATTAATATAAAGTTGTACTCTATTTAATGTAAGCGTATTTTAGAAAAATAACAACCTAAATTTATTTTTCCAATAAAGTTAACTACCTTTTCTTAAACTGTATGAAAAAAACTAGAACTATCAAAATGGGACAAAGGGAGTACAAAATAATTCAAACCATCACTACTAATATCAATATCCAATATATTGCATTGGCACAGAAAACAAAATCAATCAAATTCTCTCTATAGGAATAATATTAATAATTGTAAATAAAAAATAGAAACACAATGCAGTTATAAATATATACCAAGAATACTTTTTTTCATGATAACCAAAACAGTATAACCTATATTTAGTTCCTATTCTATTTCTTATCTTTAATTTTTATTTTTTTATCACTATCACTATCTTCATCTCCATCTAATTTGATAATGAAATTAACACTCAATTTTTCATTTGACAATTTTAATTTGCTAATACCTATTAAAAATTGAAAACAAAAATGGACGCAAGGAAACTATTTACTAATAATGAAAAATCGATGATTGAGAATAGATACCAAGATATAAAGTATTGGTGGTTTAATGTGTATGGCAATTTTATTAGTAGCGAGAGTACACATTTGGTAGATAATAATAAATAAATAAGTTTAAAAGAAAAATAGATATATAAGGAAGATAATAGATAGTTAAATAGAAAGATTGTGATTTGAATTATTGGTTAATAATAGATGAGAGAGTTTTAATATTTGATAGAGTTTTTCAGTGAGTTATCAGTTAATAAATGGCATTATTATCTTTTTATCACAATAAGGGAGTCTCTATAATTATGTAAACCTCAAGGAAGCCGAGTGACATTATCGAATATCTCAAGGGAGGTTTCTGAAATTATCCCTATAATCAAAAGGATAGGATATTTGGGGTTACAGAAAGTGATCTGATCCAACTGAAAATCTATCTGTTAATATTCTCATGGTTTTCTGATCTGCTGATGAGGTCAAACTTCAAGCTTATGCACCGCAGTCAACGCTTTATCCGTAACAAAGAAAATCAACCCGTGATGTCTCAACATGTGATGAGTTGCAGAAATATATCAACTAGCAGGAATATAGTCTAGTTAGTGATGTGATAGACCCATGAATATTGACCTTTTACGGACGAATGGACCAATATTTTTTTGGCCCGCCGTTGATACCCCAAGGACAGAAATCTACATTCTTATTTCTTTTTTCTTACGCTTAATGATCACAATAATGATTTTCTACGTGTGTGTACATAATACAAAAACTATAATTGTTTATAAAATTGGTTACATTGTTTGACATTTTATTTGTTAGAGAGAAGTTCATGAAAATAAGTATGCACAGATGGGCAGTGCTATGGTGGTTATCTATTAATTATTGTGGTTACTAACGCAATTCAAAATTTCTAACAAAAATTCAAAATAAAAGATAATTTTTTCAAATAAGTTTGAGCCATTTTCTAAATTACATCATTGGGCATGGCTATATTAAGAGAAATTTGTAAATGAAAAAAAAATATATATATATATATATATATATATATATATATATATATATATATATATATATATACACGATCATAAGTTTCAATGTATAGAAAGATTTTAATGGAAGTAGACTATGCTTTCACTGAAGAGAAAAAATAGACCATTACCATACTCTCGCACCATACAAAATGTGTTTAACTCAGATGTTAAGACATGAAAACAGTCGAATTTTATTTATTTTCTTATGTAAAATTAATCTTCCAGATATGGAATTTATTTAGAATTTGCTATTACTTGACATTATTCAGATTATAAAAATTGTGCATGATGATGTCTCTCTCCTCAAATGCGTTAAGCGTATGGACGGCTATAATTACAACAGAAATATTTCCATTATGACTAGGTGGATCTAATTACCTTGACGTTCATGATATGTTAGGCTTGTGATTAGTGTCTAAAAAGACTATGTCTATAAACTATATCTATAATCTAATCTATCCTATTTTATTTCTATAACCTAATCCGTCTTATTCTACAAGGATGGGTATATCTATAACTTAATCTATCCATTTTTTTTACAGTAACGATAACATTTTTATAATTTAATCTGTCCTATTTTACAGGGAAATAATAACATTCCTATAACATAATCTATCATATTCTAGGGGGAGCCTAAAGAAACTATATCTATAACCTAATTTATCATATTCTACAGGGAGGGGGAGTTTAAACTAACTGTATTTATAACCTAATCTGTTCTTTTTTTATAGTAACGATAATATTTTTATAATCTAATCTGGCAGATAGGGGAGACTAAAGAGATTTTGTAAGGAGTTAACAAGTATACAGATCTAACTAGATCAAAGAAGTGTTACGACACTTCCTTTGGATTTTTTCACTGTAGGTGGGATTTGAACCCCCCACTTACAGATCAAAGAGGGATTTAGTCCCTTTTGGATGGCCACTGAGGTTTGGTTCATCGGTTAAACTTTGATTAGTTGGTTTATAATTTTACATAATGTGTAACTGAAAATGGGAATTCAAAAGATTAAGATTGGTAAAGAAACCGATTTATCAATGATTGATTCACGAAATCGGGGCCATGACTGGTGAGTTTGATCAAACATGTAATGCACATAAAAGGAAGTGGTAATGTGCCTGTCCATTTAAAGGCCAAAGTAGCATTATCGGCAAAAACATGTAGTGTATGGTGGAATGCTTTTCTCCCCTAATGTTCTTTCTGCTGCGGCAGAAGTCTTATCTTAAAAAGTAATTTTATATTTCATTGAAAAAATGACTAAGAAAGGTTAATGTTATTGAAAGACAAGGAAACCATTGGAGAGATGTGAAAACACCCGAAAATAATGAAAATAATCTCAGTAGCAAGTTGAAATTTCTAAAATGGCAAGCTAGAAACGCAAACGACCAAGAGTAATTTGAGTATGTCAATTTGACTGTGTCGTAGACAAAACTGAGAAATACCAAGTTGAAGATGGTAGATAAGTTCCTCGTCAACACAAATTCAGAAAATTTATTAGACTCTATTGATCGACTTGTGAATCAAGTGTACACAAATTAATATAATGAAGATAATTGGAGAAGTTTGAACTAGCTACAATGATTCTTGTATATCGCAACCTGAATAATTTTATTTAAGAATCAAAATTTTGACAAGAAGCACCAAGATTTAAAGGGTTTTTTGGATTCAAATCTCCCCATCTCCTAACCCCACTTCTTAAATTCCTCACCTTCTCTGCTAATTTTTTTTTTTTTTTTAAATCTTGACAAGAAGCTATAAGATATTAGGGCTATTCAAACTGAATTGGAAAACCGAAAATTTTGACCCAACTCGAAAATATTGGGTATCCAGTCCGCTTTCGAGAGAGGGACAAGTTATGGTTGGGATACTGATTTAGAAGGTTGGGTCATGGTTCACATAAAAAAAAAAAAAAGACTACCTTCACATATAAGGGCGAATTTGTAAATTTGTTTATTAAAACTAAAATTAATAGGAAAAACTCTAATCATCTTTCATCAAATTTTTTATATTTGAGATAATGTACTTTATTATTTTAGCTGATAAAATTTTGGTTTAGTGGCTAAGTTTGAAATCTCAGCACTTACACGTCCTAAGTTCAAATCCCACTTCTCTTCCTTCACAAAATTAAAATAAAGTGTACTGAAAAAAATTCTTTCTCTCCACTTTTTAAATCCCATACTCTCCTAAGTTAAAAAATTAAAATAAGGTGTATTGAAAAAAATTTCAACACTAAGGTTGTTAAGTTGTTAAATTTGTCAATTATATATTTTTTATTTTTTGTTGTAAATAAATATTATTTTAAAAACTTTTTTACTCTGAATATGTGAGGATTGATGATTAAGTGGTCATTATTGATGAATGATGTATTAATAATGAAGTTTTTATGTATTAATAATGAAGTTTTTTAGACTTTTAGTTAGTTTTTAATTATTTATTATTAATTTTTTAACTAGATGTTCGATCGTGCACCTGCAAGTTTTCTGAACTAGTAGTGTGTCAGGTACTCGACCATTGGAATAGTTACCCTATAGTTTCAAGGCAGCTATAGTTCGATTTTTGGTCGAACCGCTAGGACCGAATCGGGTCACACATTTGTTACGCCCAACCCGTGAACACCCGCGTGAGATATTGAGAGAATTTTCCGCAAAAGGAAAAAACACAGATTGAGAAAAAGAGCCATCGATAGAACTAAAGCCTTATTGTCAATCAAGGACGCTTTGGCCTTGCACTTGAATTCCTTGTCTGTCTTCTGACAATTCTATTTAATAGCCACTTTCTTCGAAAAATTAAAAGGGATAATTTCAGAAAACCTCCCTTTGAGGTTTTTAACAATTTCATTTAGCTCCACTTAGGTTTTAAAAATTACATATACCTCCCCTATCATTTAAAATGACAATACTACCCTTAAATATGTTAATGAAATTCTCTTATTTGATATGTTTATACTTAGAATGACTATTAAAATTATTTTTTATTCTTTTTCCTTCTTATTCCTTTTTTAAATTTTTGGCCAATAAAACTGTAGGACTACTACTATTATTTCTAGTTTCTATTGTAACCAAATGTTAAATTAGTGGTTTTTTTGATGAATTAACTTTATATGCAATCCAATGTTTTTTGCTGATCTTTGTTTTCTTTTTTTTTGTTTTGGTATTAAAATTAATAATAAGTCAAAAACAATGGCTCAAAACCACTACTAAATATTGATAATCCCACTACTCGAAAAATTCATAAACTCTAAATGAATTATTTTAATATTTTCTTTTCTATCTTATAAATTTAAATCCATAATAAAATGCCATCAAAAGTATTCTATCATAGTGATAAAATTATTATTATATAGTTGTTTATCAAATAGTAGGTATGGACATGAAAATTTTGGCAACGTTTCTTATAATTATACTAGATAATCTTATAATTGTATAGGAAAGTAAATTAAAAATCATTAGACAAGGGTATTTTTGGATATTCATTTAACAATTTTACCAAGTCAATATTATTTTAAAGTCTTGTTACTAAAACTATCAAATCAAGGGAGGTAGGTGTAATTTTTCAAATCTCAAAGAATCTTAGTGAAATTGTCAGAAATCTCAGGGGAGCTCATTAAAATTATCCCAAATTAAAAGCCAAAACAAAGCACGTTGTGTACAAACAAATACAATAAGACAACTGCATAAAATCAAACCTTTTCTAAATAGATATCTGTATATTAGCATGGTAAGTTGGTCCAACTCCAACTCTAACAAGTACTCATATTAGGGGTGGGCACGGGTCGGGTACCCGCCCCTAACATGATTTGGCTAACCCGACCCTAATATATCGGATCAGCCATTTTGCGACCCTAACCCGCTCCTAATATTTTCGGGTATCCGAATAGCGGGTACCCGAAAAAAAGGGGCGGGTCATAGGGTACCCGCCCCTAAAAAAAACTATTTTTCAATAAAAAAAATTATTTTCTACTTAATATCAACATGTTTTTCAATAAAAAAAAACATGCTTTTCCAATTAATATTGGTAGAGATATTGTAATTAAAGTCCATACATCACCATTTTCACACATTTCATCCAATAATCAAATCGATCTCATAAATTTAGTACATATTGGAATATCTAATGGACAAAACGAAGTTTCATAATAATTTTGAGTACATCACCATTTTCACATATTTTATACTTCTACAACACAACAAACATAAGGATAATAAGTATTTGGTAACTTCCCCAAGGATATTATGGTACAAGACCGCATCTCAAATAAGTCAATTGTGAAATCAAGTTCGGAAAAGAATTGAATAGAACTAATTATTTTTGAAAAAAATATAACCAAAATAATGTTAAAAATCTTCCCCAACTTCTTTACATCTTTGGAATAGACCTTATGGTATTAAGGTGATGAAAAAGAAAAATAAATTTCTTACACTAAATAAAAGAGACAAATTTAAGAGATATAATTGCAAATGAATGACACAAATATTTTAATTATCTAGCTAACAGAAAATTGAGACTCCAAACAAAAATCTTTGATTGAATTGATGCAAGATTTGCAGGAAAGATCGATGGAGGTAGAATAAAAATAAAAAAGATGAAAGGGATGAACAATTTTTATAACAGAGTTTCACAAATTTTTTTTTTCATTTTGTTCATGTTTCACCGAGAATATTCACTTTTTTCAAAAAAAATGAGAAGAGTAGATCATATAGGATTAGAATATGAGGCTGCGAGCCACTTCACTTGCACTTAGGATTAAAAATTACAAAATTATAAAATGATCCCTACTTTTTTAATATTTATAAAATATACCCTGCGGGTCGGGTACCCACGGGTTTTTATTTTTCTGATCCGTATCCGTACCCGATTTTTCGGGTACCCGACCCTCATCTGCCCCGCTAAGAAAAATCGGATCGGGTATCCTATTTTTCGGATCGGATCGGATCGGGTTCATCGGGTTTTCGGATCGGCGGATTTTTTTGCCCACCCCTAACTCATATGATGTTTCTCCCCATTCCTCAAAAAAAAAAAAAAAAAAAAAAAGAAGAAGAAGAGAGAGAGAGACATATATATATATACTTGTATCTCTATTCCTTAGTAGCCAGCCCATCATAATTCATATGACACTCAAGCCCTATGGCCTATTCCATTTTGGTGTAGTGAATGAAAAGATGAATATTTCGGCCGCAGCCGGGGAGTAGGTTTCACTTGGCCACGTCTGTTGATCTCTTTATTTCCTGTGTTTGGTGGGGTTGAGGAGCTATTGGTGCAGACATGGTGGCTGCCACTACTGTCTAGGGAAATCTTGATGATTTTATGAGCCCCCGGTTCTTGAAGGCAAGAAAACATGGAATCTTAGCAAAACAACAAATCACAAAATTATGCAATGCCCTCCTCTCGTTCCCATGTCGCGTCGTCTATCTATGATAACTTGGGAGAACGTACAAAGGAAACATGAAAAGTAGATCAAGATTTTAGCTAAGTTAACATGTTTACGGAGCTTGACCCGAGAGACAAACCAATGCGATTGAAATTCGGTACGATTCGATTCGATTATTGTATTTTTTATATTACTTGACGTAGAATTATGTTACATTATTGTATTTGAAATAAAAGTGATGCACGTGCATAAAATATTTAACATTTATTCAATACAATATTATGATCAAAATTTTGAACATGTACAATGATGAAATGAAATCGCCCAAAATACAATGGAGTCCTTGTCCGAGCTCACCGCAATGATCTTTTCCTCTTTTTTTTTTTCCCCCCTTTTCTTTTTGGGTTTCTGTCATGGTTTTGAATAGTAGAGAGGGACCCAATAAAGAAACATTTTTATTCAAAAACAGCTTTTGGCAGCCACAAGATCTAATATGAAGTCGTGACCTTTAATATACAAGGAAGGCTGGGTGTTTGCACGCCATCCATTCGTCTGCATATATCGGATATCTTACTCTTCCCACAATACCAAGAAATAGTACCGTACGTATTCGATCTTCTTGCAAACTATGTTTGATCAGGCAAGAAAATGGGTGACACGACACGATTTCCTAAATAAATATACATGTGTGTGTACAGTGTATTAGGGGAAGATAATTGTCTCTAATACGTATTCCTTTTGGCGTTCACTGTTGAGACTCATCTTAATACTGGAGTTAATAGTGTTCTATTGGACCAGAATCTCTTTTTTTTTTTTTTTTTTTTGAAGTAAGTGGATCGTAACCTAATTAATCCTTTGTTAATCAAAGGCTCCCAATTTAGGTAAGTTAACAATCAATATGGATGAAGCAAATATAGGTACCAACAACTTCGAAAACTGTTGTATTTATTAGTTGGTTATATCAAAGACAACAGCTTGAAATTTCCTTCTACACAATAAAGGAAAAAAATTCAACGTTTTAAAATATATTATTTGGTCCTGGTTTTTATCATCATTATTTGGAAACTAATTAATAGTACTTACTTTCAATTTTTAATGGATGAACAATTTTTAATGAATTGAATAAACTTAGGCTAGAAGTTTACACTAATTAAGTCAGGTGACGCAAGTGATGGAAAAGTTTTTTTTACTTAAAAAAAAAAGCAATTGGAAATTAAATCAAGAATGGATGAACAATTCAATCTGTTGAACTTGTTGTGGTCCAGGAAGTGGTACGCAACACAATTGGGAGGTCGATGAGTGGAGAGCTGACTTCTTTTAAGGTTTCTGAATCTGACTGGGGTATTTTGTTCGTGGATGTTGCTAGCTAGCTGCAATTGTCAACTTTTAATTGCCCATGATATGGATTATTGCAGCACAGCAGCAATAATTACTTTTACTGCCCTAAACACCAGAATATATTATGTAACACAAAAAACCCACATCATCTACAGTTCCAACTCCCACAGAGTCGATCACTAACAAGAGAAAAAAATCTACTACAACTCGTTATTGAGGAGTTGAAAAGCACTGATGAATGTATGGAAATACAATAGACTACAGCTAAATGCTAGCTTGTACCGCTAGTGCCCAGTTCCTGTGAGCGTGTGCCGTTTTTATTGGAAAGCTATTGCTACCTCAAACCTCCGAAGAAAAGCCTCAGAACCCTAAACAAAATGTACCAATCCAACCGCGCCTTCCCCACGCTTTCATTTCACCTTTTTGAAGTTTTTTTGTCACACATCCGATCATGTCTTTTGCCCTTATATATCAAACTTGATCATCCCACCCCTAACCCAAATAGTCCTTCTCCATGCCCCCCGATCCCACAAGTATACACGCACTCACACACTAATAGACTACATCTACACCTACACACACACACATATATATATATATATATATATTCTAATTATGGCTGACCATCCACATCTTCCCAACGTGCCCCCATTAGCCCAAGACAAACTTATCCAGCCTACCCAAGAAAAACCCTTCAACCCCATTTACTCCTCCTCCTCTACTCTTCCTCCCCCTCCTCCACCACCTCCAGCTCCACCACCAAGCGCTACTCCTATAATTCTACAACACGGCCCAAAATCGCCACATTTCTTATCGACCAAGAAAAATGAAGCTACGCGATCTTTAGCAAATGTTAGGCTTCAAGCACCGAGTACAAAGACAACAATGAGTTCTACATCTTCCAGCGGCTCGCCGAGCCGTCCCTCAGGTGGAAAGCACCCAATGTACCGTGGAATAAGGAGCCGGAGCGGCAAATGGGTATCGGAGATTCGCGAACCACGTAAAACTACACGTATTTGGCTAGGGACTTACCCTACACCGGAGATGGCGGCCGCGGCCTATGACGTGGCTGCAATTGCCTTAAAAGGTAGTGATATTGCACTAAACTTTCCTGATCGTGTTAGTTCCTACCCAGCCCCAGCCTCACCTTCTCCGTCTGATATACGCAGCGCGGCTGCTGGTGCTGCTGAGATGATGAAGGAGAAAACTGCAGGTGGTGGAGATGATGATGGAAAGTTTCCTCATGATCAAAACCAGCCTGGATCAAGTGATCATCAAGAATTAGCATTTGATCAAGATAGAGGCTTGGCTGGAGAAGATGAATTCATTGACGTAGAGGCACTGATTGATATGCCTAATTTGCTTGTGGACATGGCCGAAGGAATGCTAGTGAGCCCACCAAGAATACACTCTCCGCCATCTAGCGATTCGCCTGAACATTCTGATGTTGATAGCCTATGGAGCTATTTTTGAATAATCTGATCAAGCTTTCCAAAAACTTTTCTATTTGGTAGTGATAATCTAGGATTGAAGAAAACTACACCACGGGTGATTGTGAAAATGAACGTGATATATAGCTTCTAGTAATGCGTATAACAATCCGGGTAGTAAAAGACTCTTGCTTTTCCGTTATTCACATCATCAGGATGCATGATGTTTTTTAGTGGAAATTAATAAGGTTTGATCAAACAGCAGCAAACGTTTGATCCTAAACCCGAAAAACAAAAGGTGCAGAATGGGTTTTGAGAGTGAAAATGAAGTTATTAGTCATTTTTATACATTTGTGTTTAATAGTACAGTTGAATTCAATTGAATCAGCTGGCTCTTTTCCTTTTTTTTTTTTTTTTTTGTTGGGGCCCTCTTTTTCTTCTCTGAATCTCTGATACAGTTTCAGACACATTAACGTGTTGTGCAGCTTGGTTTCTTAATTGAAAGATAATACATATGTCCTGTAACACACGCCTGCAGTACAAGCAGTGTATGTGCAGGAACTCTCTCAGTCTGATCGTGTCCTGACTTCTCTGCATCAACCAACCAGACTGTAGTATAGTAAATTCTGTGGTCTAAGGGCCAGGATTCACTTTTTCCCTTTCCTTTCTCTTTACCCTTTTAGTTCCTTTTATGTAAGATCATGGTACCACGAATTTTAAGCAAGCTGAGAAACTGGCCAGGACCACCTTGTTTTGATCCTTTTCTTTTGCACTCCTTCTCAGATGTATACTAATTAGAAAATGATGATGTCATGTTGTGATCGAGCATCAGTCTTCAGTAGATCAGCAGCATATTTTCTTGCCAAACCGTTGGTTAAAGCATTATAAAATTTGAGATGTGCAAGTAAAGAAATATGACCATTTTTATGTAAGATATTGGAGTGAAGGAAAATGTCACCACCATGAAAGGGATATAATACTATTCACCTACTGTGGCAGCAGACATATTGGCCAAACCGCTTGATATGATCTAGTGATCTTTTAGCAGAAGTATGGGATATAGACGTTAGAACCAAGCGTCATGTTTTTGTAGAACATTTTTTGATGGGGATAGAATGCTTACATCCGACTCAGGTGGTGGGTTGGTCCGTACTTCAACTGTTGAAGGGGGTCGTGAGAGACAATAAGGAGCACAAAATCCCCACTAATGGTCGCTTTGCCTACCTAGAGTTGTTTTCGCCTTTTTGGTTATTGTGCATGTTTCACACAATTTTATCCAAAAGTACTTGCAAAATCTTACCTCCCACACCTTCGATTCGATTGGCCTTTCCCCCTTTTTTTTGGTTCATCGATGCAGACTCTACTTTGACAAATTCAATGGATTCTGAAACTGATTATTTCACTTTTGATCGAAACCCAATTCGGAAAGGAAACAAAAATGATTGGTAAATTTCTAGACAGTTAATGCTCCAACCTTTTAGATGATCGATATGGAGTCATCTTGTGGTATGCAGAAGAACACTTGCAGTGCATTAGGAACGTTTTGAGATTTTATCACGCGGAGGTAACCAAATTTTGATTTTTGATAGGCCAAACCAAATTTTGGCATCAATGCAATGAATTGATGGAGACAACAGAAACTACGACATTGCAAAAAAGCAGCCAAAACAGTGAAAAATGTATAGGGAGTGCAAAATACAAATGCTTGCGCAGCCAACGTGTTTGGAAGTTTCAAGCCTCCAATTCATCTGGTCATCAGTTTGTTTTGGAGGCAAATAAGAAGATGCTTAAGGCCATAACTGGTCTGGGTTCTTTCCTGGTTGTATTTTGAGCATTTGTAAAATCAGACAGCAGTATTTTGAAACTGATTAAACTATGATTTGTAGGCACCTTTCTATCTCTCTTGCATATACATAACGCATCACAAAAAGTGATACAATAATAATATTAGCTCAAATAATTTTGTCTAAATAATCTAGCTCCTGTTCAAACACACTCGATCGATAATATCTCGTTTTTTTCCCCAGGGACGAATAGGCATTATTGTTCTTGCTAACAGAGAAGACTTTTTGATGTACTAAATTCAAGTGTCTTTGACTCTGTTGCGAACACCGCATATGTTTAGTGTCCTAACGCCAATTATTTTAAGAACATATTCCTAAATTCGGTATAGAATTAAATTCAACTACCGTTGAACAAATTTCCCCCCTCCCTAGCTGGTCTATATGAAGAACAGAAGCTAGGGATCGAATAAAATCGTTGACAGTTAGTTAGGTATTCGGTGGTTCCTAATTTTTAATAGCTGAAATAATGGTCAATAAAGCAAGTCATCAAAAACATACTGCTCGTTACAAATTGAATTTTTAATAGACAAAAGGAATCTTTACAGAACTCCATTATTAACTTTAGGGTTTTTTTTTTTTCCATCTTCTTAATCACTGGATGGTAATAAACATGTTCTTCTGCAATATACTAATAACTTTACAGAACAATATAACAACATGTTATAAATGTTAATGCCTTCTGCATTTTGTGCTTGCCTCAATATGGATTTCAAAAAATTAAAGAAGTTAACAAGCAACATAAGCCGCAGCTCCCTTTCTTCAGTTTTTTTCCCTTCATGTTATAGAACCATTTACATGCAGCAATGAACTTTTAGATGGGTACGCAAGAGATTTTGAGAAAAGTTCGTAACTGGAAGAACTTAAATGTCTTCCATTAAAAAAAAAAAAGAAAAAAAAAGTAGATCATTGGTGTGTCCAGTAATTTATCAATATTTACATCTATTTAGTTTGCTACTTAATTATGCCTTTGGAAGGACATTTTTCCTTTCTCTTTTTTTTTTTTCTTTTCTCAGCTGATATATCATTGAAATTGGAAATTAGTTGAGCTATATATGTTTCGCCATCATCTTCAACTATATATGTGAACCATATAAAAATGCATGCCTAGGCTGAAACAAGAACGCTCGTTAAATAAAGCAAACATCCTTTTTATTTCAGTGGAAAAGAAGATCTGATTTGAAGAAATGGCACATGAAAAAGTAGCCGTAAATCGATCGACGGTCGACCCTAAAAAGTCATTTTCATTTTTTTAACACTTGTTTCCAGTCAAACGGGACATCAATGTTAAAAATCAAGCTCTTTTAGTCAAGATGGAAACGTTTTGATTCGTGAAATCGAAAAAACAAAGGGTGTCTGCCGTCTGGTGGGGCTTTGTCTGATACAGAATCTCATAGTAGCAATCGAAGCCGAAATCTTCTTCTCTTTGAATGATTAAAGCTAGTTTGACCATCAAAATCCACATCATTGGCCGACATAACCCTCCTTAATTTGCACTCCTCTTCTCCCTTAACAACATAGATTATAGGTTTCTCCTTCACATTACTGCTGGGGTGATTTCTTCCTTTGTGTCCAAAATACTGTAAATTACGTGTATTTATTGTGTGGGGCATCTTGTTTTAGTGTAAACGTAGTACATATGCTTTTACGCACTGGTCATAGACATCGTGCTGCTTTTGGCCTCCAAGCCCAGCCATGATAGCAACCGGTTTCTAAGATTAAAGAGTACTTCCTTGGCGCATCCAATTGCTTTTAATGTACATTTCTTTCTTTTTTTCTCTGAGAAAAAGATCATCATGGTCGTGAAGAGATTTTTCCAGAGCTTCAAAAGAAAGAAAGTACTGTATTGAATTTTTAGTGAGGCTATTCAATGAAAACTATGATGCATGAAGGAAAGAATCTTAAATAATGCTCGCACATGAAAACCCATGTAAGATTCCCACTCCTAAAAACGCATACAAGCACAGAAAGCTAGTTTTTGGGAACAAGAATATTATTGTATTATACGCTCTAAAACTTGTGCACTTAAAACATATACTAGCTACTAATATAATATGCCACTCTTGGATCTGGTATTTATATAAGGATTATTTTTCTCTACACTGACAGTGTATACACGTTCACCATTAGATATGCATGACACATAATCCGAATTTGAATGTTAAACTCAAATTTTGCACATGTGTCGTATATTCAACCGCGATAGTATATATACACCGTCAGTGTACATAAAATTTACTCTTTACATAAACCGTATCCAAATCAGAATCTTAGCCTTAAGATTAAAAAAAACATAAGCCAACTAATGATATCTATCTTTGAAGATTATTATTATATGTCCGTAGGGCATTTGTGTTGCAAGTCATGAGACAAAAGTTCTTGAATTATAAATTAATGCCTCGAATCTGGATCCCAAAAAGGAAAAAAGACTGTACAAATCCAATGAGTATATTAATTTCTCTTTACAAGACATATTCCAATTTGGGAAGCTGGCGGCATTAATTTATATAAGCTGAACTACCCAGTTGACGAAAAAAATTAATCCATATAGGTTTGAAAGGTAATGAGGACGTAATATTAGTATTTAAAATTCGTAGCTTAGGGCCATGTATAGGTAGTGGAATAGATAGATGCATTTAACTTGGGTGGTTTAGCACTCAAATTACAGAAGATTTGTCAAGGCACGGCGCCGAGGGACCAAGCATCCAATGCGGTTGACACTTCCAATAAAATAAGATATGCTACCGCTTTGTTTTGGTCTTTATAATACTAGAAATGGTCACTATTCCCCTTTTTTTTTTCATAGTTGTCAATCATATGGGCTTATATGTAAAACAGGAGGTTTTTGGCACAACACAACAGTACTCTTATGATGGTCGACCAAAGATGTCTCCCAAGTTAGCCAAATCATTATATGTTCTTATGGTTTGGTGGCTATAATTGTTATCCCTTTTACTTTAATTTTACCTTTTTGGGATGTTCGTCATTTCCACAAGTCATTCTTTTGAATTAGTTTTCTGAAATGCATTGAAACAATTGCTTTTTTGGGGGGAGCAAGTCCTAGCTGTACTCGTGGTTGATGAGGATTTGGACTTTCAAGAAGAATATGATACATGTGGATGCTGTATTTCTTACTTTTCTATGCTCTTTTACTTTATTCTCAAGTAAAAGAAAATGGCAAAAAAACGAACGGATGATCATCCTAATGGTTGGATTTTATTTTATTTTTTTTTTGGGGGGTTCTCATGCACTAGTTAAGTTGACTGCCACTTGCTAATGAATCACCTTGGTATTTATTTAGCTGAATTCGACTCCACGAAAATTGAAGTCAATTCGAATTTAAATGTTTGACTTGTGACTGCGTCCAACCTCAGATTCACATACATGGTCCTATTTGACTAATGCCTAAGGGCCTGTTCTCGTTTGCTTATAGGTCTTAAGGAGTCATAGTTAAAAGGTAATTATGGATAAAGTTAATTTTATATGTACTGATATATGTATACTATTATCGTTGGATGCATAATACATGTGCAAGATCTCGATTTCAAATTCAAATTCAGATTATGTATCATGCATCCATTAGTAAAAATATATACATTATCGATGTATAAAACGAAATTAATTGACATGTGAAATTGAAAACCAGAGTCAAAAGCAAAAGCAAACTTAAACAACAAACAATAATTTCATCTCTGTTTCCTATAATTAAAAGAGGGGGGGGGTGGTGGAAGAAGAAGCTAAATATAAAAGTCAAAAGCTAACTTAATAATCACTTATATCAAAAGCAAAAGCGGTAACGACAATCTAAGCTATCAAAAACAGGCTTTAAGCTTAATTATTGACGTGTGAAGTGTAACAGTTTGTAAAATTAAAAGTACCCTTAAAAAGGAGTATTATCAACCGGCCGATTGTCGTTTAGCAACACATGCGGTTCATAACTGAGGTGAGTAATCTGCCAAAAAAAAAAAAGCTTTCAGAAACATTTAAAAAAAAAATTTTGCATTTACGAAACATTTTGCTTTGGTTCAAAATACAACTTTTGAAAGGCAAGTATCAAGTCCCCTTTTTTAAAAAAAAAAAAAAAATTTTATATCAAACACTGATTCTTGGTGTAATAAGTAGACAAAATTGTGTTTGAGGTTCATCAATCATCATGCTGGCTAGGGGCAACTAACGCTCATCTGTGAAACAGCCCTAATACGTAGTTGAATGTTGGGGTTCCAGAGCGAGTAGTAGGCCATCTCCACGCGAGAGCAAACCCATGGAACCGTGTAGGTTGAGACGTCCCCATCGGCCTGATCATATTTACAAGCCCAAACAGGCTGCGATTAATATGCAGCCCTTGGGCTTTGTTAACACATTCAGGTGAAATACGAAGTGTTCAAAGTTGATCTGAAGGCTTTCGTTCAAGTCTCACTCGATAATTCACGTATAGGAGTTCCTTATCTGATACCAGAAAGCCCAAACAAGTATGCATAAAATTCATGTTCTGTGCATCAGAAATTATTGCTTCAATTCAACGGCTACAAGTTGCCGCGGAGTTTCATTTAGTCGTCTTAGTTAGCCTACCAATATAAATTGGCTCAATTGGTAGGTACGGGTCACTTCCTCACAAAAGATAGTATGTTCGACTCGTATTGTTGATATAATAGTTGTATTGGTAGGTGATCTATAAACCCCCCCCCCCCTTTAAACAATCTATGATTTCGGAGGTATATATGACCGGTGATAATGATCGAAATTGAATCCATCCAAATTGTTTTCTATCCCAGAAAAAAAAAATCCTTAGTTGGCCCAATCATGTGAAAAAACAAGTACAAGAAGATAATTATTATTCTGGCAACAGAGAAGTAATGGGCTGATTTATCCTCCCCGTGGTGTAGGACACCAACAGTTGTGCCCAAAACTCATGGATTCGGTGTATAAAAGGCCCAACTAGTTGAGGATAACTTTGGACCGTTGCAAAGAGTTGCGTGAGGAAGAACCGAGAAGAAAGAAATATGGGAAACTTTTACTGCAACTATGCGGTAGAATATTTTCTGAAACTCATAACACGTTATGTCGTATTATTATTTCTTACACATGGATATAAAGAGCTCCTAACAATCTATAGATCAATGGCAAAATTGTCTTGCTTAAATACAAATTTCGTCCTAGTATTTCCGTATCCCATGATCCCATCCACATTCACTAAGTGAAATATACATGAATTCTCATCACCCAGTGAAATAAGTTGTTACTTTCAGTTCATAGCTTGTTGATTCTGCCGTTTCTTGAAATATCTCTTCCATCCAAAATCAATTTATCGAAGATGTCGATTGGCCCCAAAAAAAAAAAAAATGAAAGGATCAATCAGATTATAGTCATCAATACACGAGAGTATACACCTGTATGATTATGTACAAATTACCGTTTTTTGTAGTCTTTTATATTTCAACACCATCAATACATAGATACGAATGAAATAATAATGGCATACTCAATCTAGACTAAAGTCATTCTCAAAACAAATGCAATTGTGAATTTGCATATTCATACTATTTCTTTTTATTCAAAACCATATTTCGGTGGTCCTTCGCATAATGGAAAATTAAATGAGATTGCTAAAACAAAGCTAGTCGGGCTCAGATACTTCAATTTGTATTTTCTGTTATCTTTTTCAAGCTAGTTCCATTCACTAGCCTGGTGCTGATAACTTTGGATATACTTTAGTCGGGAGACGGGGTAAGAACGGTCATCAGAAGGACCGTCCCTGAATAGTTAACGGTCAGGATTTGGTCCAAAAAAATTGTACGGTACAAATCACTTCTTGTATTTCATTTTTAACAACGTGTGTGAGGTTCACAAAAATTTGTTCTAAAATTACACGTTGTGCAAACAAAATTACTCAGTGTGCAAACAAAATTACGCAATGTGCAAAATGCACAAAAACGCTAGAAACAATTGCAAATGCAACCGTTCCTGCCCGTGATCCACTTTAGTCGGGATGATTGGAATAACCTAAAAGTTCATAGGCGTTCAAGTAATAAATTTTTAGGACTAGAATACAATTTGAGCCTAAGTTCGAGGATTCATACGTAATATTTCTTTCCTGGATGATTCGTCCACTATCCAAGCAACCGTTACCTTGACTAAAAGGCCACATTTTTCACGTGTTTCTTCTGCGAGCCAAAATAAAAATAAAATTCTTTTTTGGGTTTGGCAGAAGAAACGGAACTTTAATTAGAACTTTTTCTGCCGGTTACGTCATCCTGAGAGCCAAACAATTCGTCATCCTGCAGGTTACGTCATCCTGACAGCCAAACAATTCGTCGGACAAGGGGCATGCAACCGTTTGTGCCGGTTGTATTCATTTTTCACAGCGCGTAACTTTTATTGCACACGATGTAATTTACTTTGCACACGACGTAATTTTACAACACTTTTTTGTGGGTCTCACACATAGCGTAAAAATCGAGTCACATGCTATAATATGAGCCGTATAAATTTTTGAGGCCATACCGTGACCGTGATCCTTTAGAAACGGTTGTCGTTTCCCAATTCGTCAGTCTTCTTAAACAGTCTAATATTAATGTAACAGGAATCCAGTTGTCGCTTGTCAGCATCACCACTAATTCACATTTGTCAAGGACCTTCGGTTTGGCATACTTTTTCATTCTCGTTTGTGTGAGAACTTGAAATATGTGTAATTTTCTACAAATATTTATTATGTTCTAAAACATATTGTCTCATAAATAAATAGTTAAGAGTAAAACTTTTAAGCGAACTAAAACAATTCCATTCAAAATCATAGAAAATAAATTGTGATTTAGCTTCTCCAAATTGGATTAAGCCAAATGATGAACAAAAAAGAAATCTGGACCTGACATTTGAGTCGCATCTATACAAAAGGATTATTATGTTAAAAATGAGGTACGTCCACTGATTCACCAAAAGAAACAAGTAATATACACGTCTTTTGAATTGAATACCTTATACGTAACATGTTAAATCCTTCCCAAATTAGTGTCTATTTTTGTGTTAGTATAAAATTTATTTAAGACTAATAAATTTGAGTACATGCCATACTTGTAAAACAAAAATCAAATTTGTTACACACATCGAAAGGAAGTGGTACTTTGTTTGCAATTAAATTTTGAAATATAAACTAGAAATTTTTTTTAAAGTGTAAATAAAAAATTTTAAATTCGAGAGTTTTTACTTAACTTATCTCTCCTTCCAATAACTCTGGACTTACAGCCCAAAGAGGGAGGGATTTAATCCCTTTCGGCCACTGAGCCAAAGCCCAGTGAGTTTAGCCGACCTTAAGCTTGCAAACTTTTTCTATGGTAAAATTAACTGTACCAAATTCGTCTAAGCCCTCATGCCACATATGCACAACTCTTCCGCCGCGGCGGGGGTTGGGGGCCAGCAAAAGAAAGGGAGCTTTCATCAAAAACTTTCGCCGCTGCCAACTGGTTACGTCATCTGAAAAGCCAAACACTACGCCATTAATGAAGAATTTCATTTTTTTTTAAGAGATGAACTTATATGGTCTAATAATAGTATCCAATTGTCACTAGCACGTCATGTTTGTTAAGGAACTTGCTTTCCGCTTACTTTATCATTCTCATTTGTATAAGAACTTGAAATATGTACTTCTCTACAAGTATTATATTCTAGAAATGGAACAAATTCATTCAAAATCATGCGACATAATTTTCAATTTAAGGCAAATAATGAAAAAAAGAAAAGGCTGGACAACATTTGAGACGCAAATAATGGAAAAAGGAGTAATATACAAGTTGTTTGAACTGAATATATCGCATCGTGTCACACGGTAAATGCTTCCGTGTCCCTCTAAAACAGTGTCTGTTTTTGAGTCAGTGCAAAATTTATTAATTTAAATAATTCTTGGCAATTAAAAATTTAAAATATCAAATAACTTAACCGACTTTAAGCTTGTAATAAAATTGTTGATAGAAAAATTGAGCAAACCAATAGTTTATCAAGTCTCGTGCCATAAGCCACGCATTGGAGTCATACCAAAAAAAAAATTAATAATAATAATAAATCTCGTGCCATAGATGCACAACTTTCACGAAAAAAATTCTCACATCAATCATGCAAATTATCGTACCTACGACAATGTTAGTGGCTGACATCAAGAAAAATGTTGAATGGTAGATTGATGTTGGCCAGGCAGCAGCAGCTGCCGCAGCCTTCCCATCCCAAATCGTGGTCTGGATGAGTAACACCCGTGTGGCCCCCACCACCAAGCGCCGACTTCTGGCTGCAGTCAACCAAAAAGTAAGTGAAAAATTATGAAATGGTCTCCTCAATCTAAGACCCGAAAAAAAAAAAAAAAAAGCATCCCTACCCTACCTCTTTACTTATTTAAGTCCTGCAGCACTGCATTCATTCATCCCCTTGTCAACTAGTAAGAGTCAAATCGTGGCCCACATCCCTATAAAATAAAAAAGGAGTATCCATCTTTCTTTCTTTCATACTGTTTGACTCTCCAACTTTTGAAGCATGGCTAGTGCCACGTCACACTAAATCCCACGTGTTTACGTTTTATACCCGGCATCAATACTATACTACTGTCATAATAACGTGTTCGTGTCTATATCGTAGCCACGTTGTTGTACCCCAAAAATACCCATGCTATAAAAACACTTCTCTTCCCCAGTTTCCTCTTATAGCAAGCAAACACGAGAACTAAAAAGAGTAAAAGGGCTTTCCTCCGATAACGAAAACAACTATTGTGAGTTAGCTAAACAACCGAAAGCCTTAGGTTTCAAGAACTCAGATATCTGCCAAACATGGATGCCTCCAGCTCGTGCTCTGATCCACACCCATTTGGTTCGTTGTCCGATGTTTCTCCCACGACAGCCCAAAGAGCCATCAATTCCGACGAGGAGATTATTTTGTCGTCGAGCAGGCCGAAGAAGCGAGCTGGGAGGAAGAAGTTCAAGGAGACGAGACACCCGGTTTACAGAGGCATAAGGAGGAGAAGATGGAATTCCAACAAGTGGGTTTGCGAGCTACGCGAGCCCAACAAGCAATCGAGAATATGGCTAGGAACGTATCCTACTGCGGAGATGGCGGCTCGAGCTTACGATGTTGCTGCATTGGCGTTAAGGGGTCATTTGGCTTGCTTGAACTTTGCTGACTCCGTCTGGCGTTTGCCCGTCCCGGAGTCCAGGGATGCCAAGGACATCCGTAAAGCTGCAGCTGAGGCGGCGGAAATGTTCAGGTCCCAAGAAGAATGTGATAATACCAATTCTGAGGCTTCTGCTAGCGGAAGCGGGAGCGAGTCTGGAGATCATCATCATGATCGAGTAGGAGAAGAAATCGGGGATATCACACACGACAACAATGAAGTAAGCAGCTTTGATCATGGGGAGGCGTTGCAGAAGAATGGTGAGGAAAGTACGAGTTCGATGTTTATGGACGATGAAGCTCTGTTTGACGTGCATGGGTTGATGGCACACATGGCAGAAGGGCTTTTGCTGTCTCCACCTCATTGCTTAGGAGATGGTTATAGTTTTGATGACGTGGAAAATGATGCTGAAGTGCCATTGTGGAGTTATACATTTTAATTTGAGTCGTAATCTAAAGTCTAAACCCACCCCCCAAAAAAAAACCTAGTACTATTGGCTATTGCTTCTTGGCGTCAAAGGTCTCAAAGGCGGCCCACCAGCTAGCTTCCTGTATAATGTAGAGTGAGTGATTCGAACATTTGACCTGTTTTACTATTGGTCAAGGAATTGTGGGAATTATTGAGACATCCCACGGTTCATCTATGAAGAAAAAGGAAATAAGACCATATAGGAGAATAGCTTCATTAACATATATATATATATATATATATATATATGTATATGTATATATATATATATGTATATGTATATATATCTCTTAGTCTTAGGTACCCCTGTTTTTTGAGTAAAAAAGAGTTTCCTTTTCAGCATATACCAAAATTGCCATATCCGTTAAGAATCCAACTACAATTTGAAAGCATACAAGAAGAGGTAGCTAATTGTATATATATATATATATTGGTCATCCAAGAAAAATGTTGTATGTCAGAGCTTTCCATCAACAGAAGCTTCTGTAGTAAATATGTACTTTGACCATGTTTCACATTCTTTTTGTTTAAAGACGGAATGAAGACAGTGCTTCAAGTTTGATGCGGGCAATTATCCACTTAATACATATGAGGTAAATTATGCTTCAATTTTTATTATTGGTCAAAAGTTGACGCGTCTTTTAATTTTAACACAGTTAAACGTTTTAGGAAAACATACCAAAAAAAAAAAAAGGAAGAAGAAGTTTTAGGAAGAAACTGCTTTATTAAACTTTACGGGCCAATTTGAGAAATTATAAAGATTTTGTGGACTATTTCAACAATTTTCTGAATCTATTATTAATTACAATAATAATATCGTGCAGAAAACAGCTGGGGGGCCGGCTGACAACGGCAACCCGCGTGAGTTGAGTGTTGAGTGTATTGGTATCGTATGGGCTGAGCTAAGCGAGCTTGGCTTTATTCTAACTAGTCTTGCCTTTGACTTTCTTTCTCTAGGATCTAGTCAGACACTGTTGGTCCATTAAATTCTCACGGGACCCAAACTCCTAGTTGCCCATGTCAAAGCCCAACAATACTATTGGCTCACGGCTCTGGACTAGTGCTTTGTCTTTTGTTGGAGCCTCTCTTAACGGGATTTGCAGAAGCCAGTGATGGCAACAGAGCTGGTTTGAAATTAGGGATGCAATTGAGTCAATCCTCGAGCTCGACTCGACATATAAGAATGATATTCAAGCTCGATTCACATAAGATCGAGTCAACGCGAGCCTTATCGAGTTAAAATTAGAAAATTTTATTTTCTTGACAATTTTTGAGCAAAAGAATATTATTGTCCTTTAATAAAATTTATACGACCTGAAACATTTAATAAATTTAACAATTCTTTTGGATATAAGAGTAATTTTATAATAATAATATATTAAAGAAAAAAATTAAAAAGCTCGACAAGACTCGACAAGCTTTCAAATATCGCTTCTAAATATTCGAACTCGACTTATTTGACTTATCGAGGCATTCGAACTCGACTCGAACTCGATTAACCCGAGTCCGAGTCAAGATTTTGACCCAACTGTCCGTGAGGAACTCAGTTCAATTACAATTCTATTTGGAATCCGCTGCCCCCATTCTCCGCTTCCCCTTTCCCTGACCCCACAGGGGAAGAAACCACAGCACACCGCAAGAACTTTTCACAATAGGAAAATAGGAAATGCTGCTGCTACTTCAAATCTTTAAAGGGTTGTATGAGTACAACAATGCACACAAGTAATAACGAAAGATTTACGTTGCCTAGGTGTTTCCAACAAAGCAAGTATAATTTTTTCAGTAAAATGCCTGTTACATGTTTCAATGAAACAGACCAAGGATATATGGAAACTTATACTACAATAACTTTATCAGATTGTCATGGGCTGAAGCTTGATTTAATTAACTAAGATTACATTTAGCTAAGATTACCTTAAGATTATATATATAGTAATAACTTATTAATTACAGTTAATTACGAAGATTACAATTGGTACAATTGTCATGAGCTGCACTAGCTTGATTTGATTATTATGTTTTGATGTATAATGATTAGAGTATATAAGTTACATGTATAATTTTTTATATTAAATTTAATTTATACAGGAGACAGGACAGGGGTATCCTCCCCTGCAGCCCACCCTACTTAAATGGGAGGAGGGGGAGAGGAGGAGAAAAATTCCCCCACCCTGCTCTATCAGCCTCCGAAGGGTAGGTGCTCGCGGACAACTGCCCTGTTATCATCTCTATTCTGTACTTGATCTTGAGTCACGAGGGCACCTGTGATTTGCAATTGGAGGGTGTTATTAATGACATATAATTTGGATCATATCAATACAGTTCAATTTCAATCGTTCATTTTGAAATTTAAAAATTTTTAAAATGACTAATCTAGATTGGACCAAACTAATGTGACTCCATCAAGACTAGGGCTGCAAACGAATCGAGCCGCTCGCGTCAAACTTGAGCTCGAGCTCGAATTCAGAATATTAAGCTCGTTAGCTCGCGAGCTTGGGTATATATATATATATTTTTTTTAATTTTTATTTTTATTTAATAATAAAATTACGTATATTATATATATTTTTTATTTTCATAGTAAAATTACGTATATGTCCTTAATATTTTATTATTTATTAAGAAAAAAATATTATTTTATTTATTTATTTTTTAAATAAAATATTTATTTTTTATTTTTTTTCGAGCTCGAGCTCGGCTCGACTTGATTCGAGTCGAGCTTGAGCTCGAAATTTGCCGGCTCGTCGAACTCGAACTCGAGTTTGGTAAAATTTAGTCGAGACTCGACTCGATTAGCTCAAAACTCGACTCGACTCGACTCGTTTGCAGCCCTAATCAAGACCATAAATAATATTGTGTGATTGCAGATGCAACAACCGCACATGTCCCACAAGTGTGTCACGCCACTCTATCTCAATTTAGTGGATTTACCCTCTCCGATTATCCTTGATTCTTTCTGAAGAAATAACAAGACGAGAGTTCAAGATCTTTCTAAATTTGTTTTTGATATCGCTTTATGAATTCCCTGTTTTAGACTTTTAGCTCGTTAGGACTGTCAATTTTCTCTCTAGTTTCTTTACAACATTATGCGTGGAAAGCTAACTAGAGGACTAGACTCTAAACACTTTCCAATACTTTACATGTGTTGCAGCAGAAATAATCAGTTTTTTTTTTTTTTTTTTTTTGTTATTCCCCACCCCAGAAGAAAAACTAAGAAAAAGGGTAATAGATAAAAACTATAATATTTTTCTTTTTTTCCAGACACAGGGGATATCCGAACTTTCGACCCGACTAATCCCCCTATAGCCCGAAAGGGGAGGGCCTACCCCCTCGAACATGGAAGCCCCAAGCAAGACTTGAAATCTGATAAGCGTGGCCTGAAGAGAAGCTCGCTCCCGAATGAACTAACCAAGGGAGGGCTGATAAAAACTATACTAAGCCCCGGCAAGCTAGGAACAATTGCAAACGCGACGGCGCGTCTACAAGGTACCAGCAAGAAAGGCGGTCTTTATTGTTGAGCTCCATGAGACCAAATCTAAAGCAATAGAATTCAACTCCTTGAGATGGACTCGAAAGGAGCTGCTCTGCAAAGCAAGCAACTCATTTAATCCCCTGGGACTATTACTAGTGATGGGCAGTTATCCTCTGAGTGTCCTTACAAGCAATGAGACGAGTCCCTTGACTTGAATCATTATTAACTTTGGAAGTATTGTATATAAAGAACTTTATATAAAGTGGGAATGCTGCTTGGATTGCTTTCGTCCTCCTACTCGTGTGCAAATCACGTGCTCGTGCAAATCCCATTGCAAATATGTGTTGTTTCGTTTTTGCTCCTCCGTCTTTCATGCACCACCTATCTTCTCTCTTTTTTATTTTTTTCCCGCCTCAGCTCAAATTGGTCACTATCCATTATTTCCTTCTTTTTTTTTATACTCATGCTGTTTTTTTCCCGCTTCTTCTTTATTTTTTTAATTATATTATTATTATATATTATATACCTATCTTCTATTTAGTCTATATATTTTTTATATATATTAATTTTATACTCTTTTTTTATATATTATTTCACTTTCCAGTATTTGCTTCCTTTTTTATATACTACCTATGCTGCTTTTTTGCTCTCCTCCTTTAAAATAAACATTTAGTCCATTTTTAAAATTTTATTTTTCCTTTATCCCGTATTTAATCTTACTTATTCTATTCTTATTACTACCTCACTATCTTTTTTTTTCCTTCTGCATTATAATTTTCATTTAATTTTCCTTTTTCCATTTCCATATAGTGTATTTTCTTATATGAACTATCTTATCTAAATTTTCATGAAATTATTATTAATCCTATCTTATCTATTGCATGATACTTTTACTTGTTTTTTCATTTTTCCATTTTTTTATTTCCTTGTATTATCTATCTTATCTATATTGTAATTGAATTCTTCTTATTCATGTCTTATCTATATTGTTATTCTGTTATTATTAATCATAATAATAACAGCACTTATTATTATACTGCTAATACTAATGCTAGATTAGTCGACTAAAAAAAACAAAACATTAATAATCGAGCCATTATAAGCAGACGCCTTCCCCTTCTCTCTATTGGTAGGCAGATTCACCTCTCAGCATACGCAGCCTGCAATCCATTAATTTTGGGCGTCTCCATGCACAATTTGCACGTCTTTAGACATGCTTTCCCGGGTTCTCATGCATGCAAGAGCAGCAAGGTAATCATTTGAATTTCTTTCCCTTTCATTTCAACCTGCTTTCCTATTTTTTTTGCTTCATTTTGTGCATTGCTTCCGCTTCTTCTGAGTTGAGCTTTCCCTTTCCGCTGTTTCTTATGCGTCTTTCTTCAGTCAGCTTTCTTGCTGTTTTACTGTTGCTCCCTATTACATCTGCTGTAAGTGTTGCTCCGATTTCGCTATCCCTATTCTTGTAATAGTCTTTATTCTTTTTCCCTTTACCTTATTCCCCCCCTCCCATACCTTTCTACTTATTTTTCGACTTATCATGCTTACTGATTTATTCTTCTTGACTATGCTATTATTATTCATCTTGCATTTTTAGTTGCTTTACGCTTCTGTTTGTTCTATCGTTTTCATTTTCATTCCGTTTTTGTCTCTTATTGTTTTAGCTTCACTTTTTACTTTCACTTCTACCCAGTTTTTTTTGTTGCCTCTGTTCCTTTTTTGTCGGTTTTCCTACTTAAACATTTCCTCTGTTATATATGTTTCGTATGTTGTCTTGATCATTTTCGTTTTCATGCTATTATTGTTTCTGCACTTTGTAGCTTTCTGACATTTTTTGCTATTTTTCTTGTCCCTTTTGATTTGCTCCAGGTTCTGCTTGCTGCGTATTGCTACTTATTTTCCTACTTCAGCAAAAATGCACTTAACCTTTTTTTATTGTGCTTGAGCCGTTATGTTCACTGATCCATTGAACTCTGTTCTTCTCCTTTTAGAAGCATTACCTTGGACTCAGCCACTACCTAATCTGTTAGATACTCCAGAGCATGTTATCCTAAAAATTTAGCTTTACTCGTGCTTAAACAGTTCTAAATTTTAGCATTATTCTTGTTTTATTTGCCAGCTTTGTATGCTTACCTTTTTTCATGAAACACAGAGCAGAAAATGCAGTGTCAGAGAGTAGCATCCGCAATGAAACTAGATTTCATACAAGACATCGCTGATGGTCTATCATTCTATGAGATCTTCACTCAGCAAAACTAACACAATTTTGTGAGCCTCAGTTTATCTCCTGATTTATTTTTTCGTTCATTACTTTCTTTCCCACTAAAACTTTTTTTTTCCGCTGAACAACAAAAAGTCCCCAAATTTGTATCCTTCTTCATACATGGTGACAAAACTCCTCTGATCACCCTAAGAACTGGAAACAACACAATCACTCTTGAAATGTGTCGGAGACAGTTTACAACTAATTGGAACACGTTTAAGTTTGAGCATCAGCTACAATTTGGCGACGCTTTAGTATTTATCCCTGAAACACAGTCCTGCTATACTGTCCTAATCTTCGACAAACGTGGAGTGGAAAAACTATTTCCTTGGTACAATAAGTTCTGCATCTTCTCTGATACACCAGGTGGTAGAACTTAGACAACTTCTCTTACATTTATTCTGCGAGAAACGTTGTCCTTCTTATATGTTCAGTAAACATATGAATGCCGGCTTTTCTTGTCCTTTCTTTTTTCCATACCAAATTTACCTTTACAGTTTATCTAAAACGGAGTGCAAAATTATTTCACCCATCCAGGACCGTGCTTGTTTTTTGTAAAAAACCTTTAAATAAATTTACAATTTCGAGTATCACCGTTTCATTATTCTCATATCATATGCACCTTTATGAGGTTTTTTCACAGAGCCAAAATACCAGTTTTATCTTTAAACTCATGTCTTTATTAAGAACAGTATGCTCATTATGACTATGGTACAATTGAAAATTATTGTACCGTAAACCGGGAAACTATCAAACAAAAGAATACGTTAAGAAAATTGATGGCCGGTAAAAATATTGTACATTTGTGTTAACATAATTCATGCGTTGATGAAATTGCAATCAGCTACATTTGTGTAAATATATTAATTGTAATTAATGTTCTTTAATTTTATTAATTACAGCAATTTTTTTTGCCTACAAACAGTTATATGTTCACTCTAATTGCTTGCAATTTTTTAAAAAACTGTTACACTAAGTGTCTGCCAAATAATTTTGCTATATTCTACCTTAATCAGCTCCTTTCTAATTAATCTCCCTAACACCGCATGCTTTATATACATCATACTGCAAATACCAATTATAGTACTTTATTAAATTCATGCTTTGTGATGCTCATTGTGGGCATTACATTAATTCTTCACTGTGCGCAAGCACGGTATATTTCTGCTAGTACCAATAATGTTAGATAGATAGTAAACGTGGAACATTCCCATGGTTTAACCGGTCGTCTTAATGATTAATTTCCATCTAATTTGGGAACATAAACGAAAACATGTTTGGTAATGCTCAACATTTACACTTCAGACAAATTCTGAAACATCTCATGAATTTTAAAGAGAGTAGGCAACTAATTTACTTTACGACATTTGAAAAGATCTAATCTGTATATCGTACTCCAGTGGAATCTTGACAAATGCTACGTTGGGAGGCTAAGTGTTTAGTTATGCCACGGTATTGGATTAACTTTTTATGCACTGACAGTATCGTAATTTTTTTTACACTAACAATTTTTGATGCACATCACATATGCATCATTTGAATTCATATTATATAGCATGATTTAAGCTATACAAAAAAATTATACATTACAATGTATAAAAAATTATTCATATTTATTTTCATTTTTCAACTCTCACAAGTCACCGGTCACAATAACCACATCTAAGCATGTCAATTAGTAGGGTTTGAATTAAATCCCTTTAATTCAGATTCAAATTCATTAAATTTAGTTAGACTCATAACAAAATTGGGACTTACATCCTTGTGGATTTGAAAAAGTAAATCCATATCCATACTCTCATAGATTTGAAAAGGCAAACCCTTATCCAAACCCTCTTGGATTCAGATATCCAATAGGTATCCGTGGATATTTTTATGAACATACAATAAAGCGCTAAAGTAAAAATATATTAAAAAATATAGAATTCAAAAATAACATAAATATCATCCAATTTTTGTTCTCAAATAATAAAATTAACATTCAAGAAGTTGAATGTAATAAAAAGATGGGATTAGGTGATATTTCTTAGGTTAAAAGTATATTGTTTATTTTAACAGTCATGAAATCTTATTATATTTGATCCAATGGCCATAGAATATTCGATTATTTTGTCCGACCAATTGACATGCCTTTTTTTTTTTATATATAGAAAAGATCATTTCATTTGATAAATATGCAATAATAATAGAAAATACATCAAACAAACATGACACAAATATATATAGATTTGAAATCTAAGAAATCAATACAAATAAAGATAGCATTGATGTTTCTACACATGTTCCATTCGGATGAATCATTGTAACCTAATACATTTGTGCATGTCTTCCGATAGTTAGGTCTGGTTAAAACTGGTTAAAGTTCAAAAAGAAATTTAGATATGATAATAATGGAGAAATTGCATATCTGAGAAATTGAATTCTAAATCTACAAAATCTCAAATTTCACAAAAAAGGATAAAAACTAAAATAACTCTCACAAGGAAAAATTTAAGAAAAAATAAAACTCTCACTAGGACAATTTAACAGTGAAGAAACTCTCACCATGAGATTTTAAAAGAGAAGAATCTATCACTAAGAAACTTTAAGAGAGAATTTATTCAAATAAGAGAAACTAAAAATTAGAAAGAATGCTCCCTTTTATGAAGAAAGATTGATTTGATATCTCTCCCATGCAAAAGATGAAGGGCATTTTGATTAGAGAGTTTTAGGGAGGAGGAGTAGGAAAGAGATTTAGAAAGAAGAAGTTCAAGTGACCATTGTCATGCTTAACCATATCCTTCTGGTGCTACCGTGCTAGTAACATCTTAAGATGATTTAGACAAACATTTGCCACTAATTACACAGAAATTTGGGAATTTTAATTTTTTTTGTTTTAATTCCCTTATGTTTGCAATCTTTTATAACCTTTCGCTCTATTTTGGGGCAGGGTACCTAATCCCTTTCGACAAGCAACGTATATGTAGCAACTCTAATCCCCCCCCCCCTCTCCGGGGGCTCTTCTGTTTATTAACGCTTTCGGCCACGGGCTGTCCTTTTCAATTTTTACCATATTTAATCAATGTAATAATGTTTTATCAAAAAAAAAAAAATTTTTATGTAAAATTACATGCCGATTTTGTATCTATGGATTATTGAATTATCTCACATTATTTTTCTCAAACCATTCAATCACATCTAGTAGCCAAGGACTAAACAACTTAAAACATTTGGCCTTATGCACATTGCTACAATGCATGCAACCCAAGAAATAATTCTTTAAACATCGAAATACTTGTGCAAAAGTTAGGTAATTAATATGTTCTGCAATATTACGTGTATTTTTTACAATGGTTATATAGACAAACAACCATGTATATATAGCAATTTATTTAGACTCAATGGCTGGAAGGATATATGCAATATTATATAGTGCAAGTGAATTTCAAATAGGCGTATAGCAATTTTATTTTATTTTTTATTAACTAAATTTTGATGATACTATTCTATTTGATTATTTTCGTGAGTTGAGCTTAAGAAAAAGTTGAATCAACACCAAACCACATTTCAACACTTTCTCATATCCTCAAGCAAAATTGCTTTTAACATAATACTCCTATAAATCAGTAGAAGAGTATTATTGTATAACAAGAAGGGATGCTTTCAACTTGAGAAAAAAAAAAAAAAAGTATTTGAAAGTAACCAGGAAATCCCATCAATCGTACAGGTGGTCCATATTTTGGCTTATTGATTTGTTGCGATCGGGAACTCATAAAAATCTTTTTTCTAACGAGTTCACCAACACAAAATACAAGGACGATTTTTACTATTTTAGCATCTATTTGATTCAATGAAAGGAGGACTAAAAAACTTGTGGTCTAACTGCAATAATGACAAAAATTAAGACACCTTAAATGCAAAGCCATGATTAGTGCTGACCAGTTTCAGAGATTGAAATCGTGAAGGTAGTGATGTCATTAAATGTATATTCACTCCTAGGCATGCATTAACTCCCTGAATTAAATGTAAAATTAAAAGATTAAAAAAAAGGTTTTCCTGGCGAATATATTATCTTATGTTGCACTTATATGTTTTTCTTAATTAACATTACTTTTTTTTCAAAATTTGAACACTTGAAATTCGTTTTAATATAGACCAAAAAAATAAAAACTATACTGGGCATGCAAAAAAAAGAAGCGCGTGACTAAAACCTGTAGATTTGCAGCACATATTTTTTTCGATAAACAAGGTCAACTGGAGGTCATTAGTGAGTCTAACACTAACACTAACAGCCGAGATTTGCAAACAAACAAATAAACAAATCTTACACGTACGTACAATAAATTAATCAAAGACGATGCAACTTCAAACTGACCCAAACTTGAATAGAAAACATTAAACTAATCAAACTTGAGATTCAAAAAACCATCACTACAATCCAAGAAGCTTCTTCTTCTGCTGCTCCACTCCCTTCTATACTTTTGTCTTTCTCTTCCTCCAGCAACTTTGCTCCGCAGATTTGCTCATATTTTTATCAATCCATCCACCTAGCCGCTCCTTCCTCTCTCTCTCTCTGGATTCTCAGTGTCGATCCTTCCACTCTGATTCAATTTCTTTTTTTTTTTTCTGCAATTTTCCACCTTGAGATCTTCACCTCTCGAAGCTCCCTCTCACCTTCAATTACTTCTCCCCCAGGCTTCTCTAGCATCCTTTCCTCTCTAGCTATAAATACAGTAGTAACCCCCCCAAGCATCAAACTTACTACTTTCTTGGCTCTTACTCGGAACTTATTTCAACTGTTGCCAATGTGCAATACATTTATCACTTTCATTTACTTCCTTCACCTGCCTTTGCATTCAGCATTTGAACTCAAATGCTCTCTCTTTCAGTTCTGATCCTTTCCCAGCTTCTCCATTAACTAAGCTCCGATCATCATTTCTCTGCCTTTTCTTCACTATACCTTCGGTTAAATTTCCTGTCTCCCCCGTGAATCTGCAGCTCATTCTTAATTAGCTAAAATGGAGCTGAGTTTAGCAAAGCCGCAAACGTTAAGAAAGCCATTGATGCTAAAGGATTATCTTCTTGATGATCTGAGCTCGTGTTCCTCGAGTGGTTTTCGAACATATCCACGCAGACAATGCTGCACTTCCGTTGGATTTCTCCTCGAAATCAACCTCAAGAACAAGCCACCTAAGCACATCAAAAGACCACCTCTTAAAAATCCCTCAAAACCATTACCATCAGCTTTTCAAAGAGCAATTAACGCCGTCAAGAGCCTCCCATTTGCGGCCATCAAGTCTTCATCTTCCACTTCTTCTAACAAGCTCAGATTAACTCTTTTACCCAGAAGTCTCTCAAGAAAGCTTCTCAAACGGAGCTTCTGGAAGAGAAATGATCGGAAAGAGATCCCACGGTTGGAACCCATTAGCCAGCTCATTGTCCAGAATACATCTCCGCCGTCGGATTTCACCGCCAGCACCGCCACCGGCGATCGCTATAGTTCTAGTAGCGAGAGTAACAGTTGGTGGGACTGTGATTTTACTGCCTCAGATGATTCCACCGCCAGCGGTAACTCTTCTGAGGTTAAAATTTTAAATGAGATCCACCACGATGTCGTTTTGATAGAGAATACTTTCAGAAATAAAAATTACTCCTACTACCTTAGCAAGCGTTTACCAAACGACAAAGTGGTCGGCAGCAAAAGAGCAGCAGTAAAAGTCGGTGGTGATGATTCCATAGCCGCAACTTCCAGCAGCAGTGATAGCTGCACCAGCTCTAATGTCATCAAGGTCAGTCTTTTGCTAGTGGTCCAATTAAATTTTATTTTTATCTGCAAAAGAAATAAAATTCTACTAAGACCCCGTTTGGACAGTCATTTTTCTCGGCAAAAAATTACGTCAATTTTTTGTGATCGTATTTTTTTATTATCTTTTTTTCTCATATATATACATATATATATATATATATATATATATATATATATATATATATATATATATATATATATACATCAAATCGCTATAGCATTTTCATTTTTATGATGGTGCAGTTCGTTCTTGATTTGTTTACTTCTCCCTCCATGTACATCCTCCCATGTCATTGTTTTTTAATTGCTTTTGTATGTTGTTGAGCCACCTTTGACTGTGATTGTAATAAAACGTCTAGAATACAATCATCTTTACCATCCATTCCATTATTGATGCCTAATAATTGTACTTGACTTTGCCTTTCTAAAGCCGTGACAGAATTGGGAACACAAACCAAAATGGTAGTTGATGATTTGCATTTCTCTAGTCTGTTCGTATCATTGCATGATCAGTTTACCCGAAAGGAAAAGTTTAGTAGGTAAAGCATCTCCATCATTTGAGTTTGTTTGGATAAGAGTTTATTTGGATGATTTATTTGAGATATTTACTGTAGCATTTTTTATGATGTGATGTATGTGAGATAAAAAGGTGATTGGAAAGATAAAAAGGTGATTGGAATTTGTGAGAATAAATTTTACAAACCAAATTCTCTCTATCCAAACAAACTCAGTTTTCGAAGTAGTATTTACTTGTTCATACCATTGTACCTTTGTGCGTATGTTATATGGTAATTGGACAAAAGATGGAGATGAATGATAATTTGAGTTACTAAGCGGGACGTTTTGAATTTATAGGTATCGTTTTCGTTTGTTAAAAAAAAAAAAGTGGAAGATTTTGAATTTAGAATCTCTCATCTTACCTTACTTTTACTGTCTAATTCAATTCTCCTCTTCCAAGCTATTGAATTATTAATTATTAGTAGGGTATTCAAAATTTTGAAAATTTGAACTGGTTAAAATAAATGTTGAGGGCTTTTCGAGGAGAATAAATTTTCACAGCGGTAAGGATGGAGCCAAACAGCTGGACCTACCGGGTTTTCTGAGGATGCACACGTGCGGAAAAGTATTGGGTACTGCATCTCGAGACTGCGAAACTTAAATGCCATTTAGTGATCCGACGGCGATCATTCCGCCAAGTGTCGTCTACTGGCAAGATGTGCGGTGTTCGAATTCCTTTAAGAAACTTAGGACACGGGTGTGCGAAGTAGCAGATTGCTCCTCCTTGGTTCTATTTTCCTAAATTACCCTTGTCCGATATTACTAATAGGATTCACCTATAAATTAAGTAAAGAATACTGCTAATTCTGGGCGCATTAGTATCAGGTATTTTCGTTCAATTAACTTAAAAATTGGAACTAGGACAAAATATAAGGTATATTCAATTCCATTTTTCTTCTTACTTTTTCCCCTTCCCCTTTTGTTTAGCAAAGTGACTTGAAAACATTGTTGATTGTCCTAAAACCTAATAAGCCACTATGTTAATACGATTGAGTTAATTGAAACATTATTAAAATGTGCAAATTTGTAGAATCAAAATAAAATACTTCTTTTGTACCAAATAAATTATTTGTTCTAATTACTTGTATCTTTTATGCTTATCTTTTGTTGTCAAAACACAGCATTGGGCTCTTGATCACGGGCACAAAACTGTTATATTGTATATTAATCTTTGACGGTATAAAAATAGTTTATTATTTGTTTGAATAGTTAACTATCTTTAGATTTAAATGGTTTCTCTCCCTCTCTCCTTTTTTTTTTTGTAGACGAACAACCAATCTTCAAGAACTTGACAAATAGTTTGTTAAGCTAACATAAAAGAGAGACAGATTAGATGATATTAAAAAAATTATAAATAAGAGGTGTAAAATTTAAGTTTTCTCACTTACACTCGAAAAAAAAAATGCGCTAAAGACCGCCTATCAAAAATTAAAGAAAGGAAGGTAAACCTAAGAAGATTATTAAAGTTGGCACTAGGCAGGCAGGTGTCTCACACCTTGTCAAATTAGTAAGGGGGTTGACTTCTGACCTTCCAAGAACTGGTCTTGGGATTAACGTTTTACTTCTCGTGGGCCTTTAAATTTTGTGCCCATTTGCTTACAAAAGAAACATCCTAGTAATTGTTTGACCCAACAAACAATTAATCCATTTTGGACAGAAAATTCTTAATATAATGATTTTTTTTTTCGGTCTAGACGGATATCATGAAATCACCCAAACTAAT
The DNA here is from genome assembly GCF_036785885.1 of Coffea arabica. Classification (NCBI taxonomy): domain Eukaryota; kingdom Viridiplantae; phylum Streptophyta; class Magnoliopsida; order Gentianales; family Rubiaceae; genus Coffea; species Coffea arabica. The sequence goes on along the minus strand of NC_092325.1, from coordinate 43,780,976 downwards.
CTCTCAGGTTGGGTAGAGCTCGTCCCAAAGATGTTCAACAACAATAATAAGTGAGAGTTGAACTTGGGACCTTACGAAAAAGACAGGCGACCAGTTCCAACCGAACCGAGCTACTCACGGGAGCTAATATAATGATAAATCGTTGGAAAATGGGGTATTAACTATTAAGCGGTCCTACTTAGTACTTATCCATCAACATCACATTTGTTATCCATCATTTCTCTTTTTCTGAATGGTTTCGGAATCTTTATCCTTTTCTGAGAGAGTATTTATTTTGTAAGGACCTGCCAAAGTTCAATGCATAGGACATTCCAATGAATGAATACGTATTTCATGCTTTTGTGGCATTTATTATGAGACCAAAACATGAATATAAATGCTACTACTACTGCTAATAATTTCTGCAGGTTCATGTGTTCTCTCTAATTGCCATAAGCTTGATTGAATGTTGGAGAAAACTTTTTGAGGGCTGACTATGGCCTGGAAATCTTTTTACTAGAAAGGGATGATACAGGGAAAGAGGGAAAGTTCCCATGAACCTTCGGAATCAACTTGACCTCTTGTTTCTTTTTCTCCTTATGTTTGCGCTGCATTAAGCAGCCCAGATGAACTACTCGATCAAGGGGCTTTGTAGCCCACTGTGACTTATGTAGAGATGGGTTTTTTAGCCCCAAAGAAAGGAAAGAAGAGTTAATTGACTTTCTTTTTTTTTTTTTTTTTTTGCTTTTTGGGTTCTCCAAATTATTATTATTATTTAAGAAATGTTTTGTACTTTGGTATTCTAACTTGAGTTTAAATCGTGAAATATGAACAGAAGTGGCCAAGTGAAGATGAGAGGGAACAGTTCAGTCCAGTGTCCGTGTTAGACTGCCCATTTGATGAGGATGATGAGGTTTCCTCACCTTTTCAACATAGACTTGCACGTATGGAAGGTGACATCTCTCTCGCTCCCACAGCAACTAAATAATCATGCCTTTCATTTTGAGGAGGGCAAAATATCTATTTTTTTTTTCACCTTAAAAATCTATTTGAGATATTCTTTTTTTTTTTTTTTTTTGGTTGAGGAAGAGATATTCAAGTTTGTTTTCATCGTTGCTCTCCTACCTTTTTTGTCCTCTGGATAACTATGCCATAGTCTAATGGACTGGAAAGGGTCTCATAAAGGCCAATGAATCAACTCTGAAAAGTCCGACACATACATTCTTTTTTTTCAATCCTAGCTATAAATTGTACGATATGTACAAGATAGATAATAGTTTGGACTTGCCCAAAATTTAAAGGAAAAAAAATGCCCTGATTTGCATTTACTAACTAAATGACTTGATTTGATTTCTTCTGAAACTGATAGTTGAGTGTTGGGAACAACATGGTGAACTTTCTGTTATAGATAGTACAATTGGTCGCCCAAACTCAAAATCAAATATTAGGCAAATTTTGTGAATTGAAAGTGTCACTAATTAAGAGAATGTGTCAACTTTTGGTTAGCAGGAACTAAGAAAAGGCTAATGAAGAAGATCAACAGATTTGAAAGGCTCACTCAGCTGGAACCTGTGAACCTGCAAAAAAGAATTGCATTATCAGAGTCTGATCAAGAATCAAATGAAAGCCCTCAGCGTCATTCATCAGAATCTGTCTTCATATTGGACAGCGAAGAGGAGGAGAATCAAGCATCGGATAAACCATTCAAATTGCTTCAGCTGGTGAAGGCCACAATCCCATCAATCAGCCAACATTTCAAGGCTGATCATGACAACCTACTCTTGGATTTCTTTAAGGAAGGAATGGAAGAGGACAGTAGCAGCCACGAACATGCTAAGGTGCTAACTAGAAGGGTGAAACTTGATGATGAGCTGCTAAAGGTCGCGAATAGCTGGATTATGGGGCAACCACGCGAACTGTTTCTGGAATGTGATGTGCAAAAGAACAGGGAAGCTTATATTCGCGACATGGAAAGAGGATGGACGTGGAGGAAGCTGAATGAGGAGAAACAGGAGGTGGCCTTGGAGTTGGAAGTTGAGGTTTTTGCTTCTCTGATGATTGAGCTGTTGAACGATCTTTTATGATCCTATAGCTAGAAAGCCAGCCGGCCAGTTTTAATTAGTTGCTGTTTATTGGAGATTGGAGAATTGTCCAGAATATGCAGACGGTGGTAAGAGGAAACTGGTCCAGGGTGTTTTTCATCATTCGGCTGCCATCACAGGAAGGCTAGACGTTTGGCCGAGCATCGAACTTTTTTAATCTTCATAGGAGAAACATCCGCGTTTTCCACTTTAATAAATTTTGGTCTTACTTTTGGGGAATGTCTAGGCGTAGAATGGTGAAGCTTTGAGATTTTAGGTGTAGCACTAATGATTATCCATCTTTTTTCTCAAGGTTTCACCATTCAAGTTCCTTTAACCCAGGTTATTGAACTTGTAGAAGCCCAGACCATTCGAGTTCCTTTTCTCAGTCTTTAGATTTTTATTTTTTTTTTATACTTTAGTCTAGCTATAGACTTTTTAGTTTAGAGTTTAGACAGTTAATATACCCCAATTAACTTCTGAACTGCAGAAGGCTATGGGCAAATATAGGTATTTGAGATCAACTACCATCATTTCCACAAGGTAGAATGATCATTTCGTGTAAGATTCTTACCTAAGAAACTAAGTGGAAGAACAGAAAAGAGATTCGGCAAAAAAAAAAAAAAAAAAAAAAGAGGCAGCGATTCAATTGAGTTATTTGAGCAAAATGACAAAGAAAGTAAAATGTGCCATTTGATGTTTCAATGTTGGTTCGTGGGTCAATGCTTCAACCTTTAAAATCTAAGACGCCTAACACAGTTCCCAGCGCTTAACAGGACAATATCCTGTTAAGAAAAATCTTTATTCGTGTCCTGTATACCAAACTCTTGAAGAATAACTGGTTTCTATTTTGGTTACATTGAAGAATGCTACTCAATATGGAGTCCTATAAATGAAAGTCAAGATAAATGTACCATTTGGCCATACAATTTTAGTTTTAGGTGGTCCATCATCAAAAGAATTGTTGCCAAATGTGAAGTTTGTCTCAGTGCCTAGCCTGCCTTGTGCTTGATCTTTGTTTCGACAAAGGCATGTTCACGAAAACGATTTCGTGCATCTCCAAACTCGCAGTCCTTCATGCCAGTAAAACATACTACAAACAACTGTTTATACTATATCCATTTACAAATAAATGGCATAGTACTTCGCCAAATACTATGGGAGTGTTTTTCAAATACAATAAAAATTTTTAAAAAAATACTTTAAAAGGTAATTTAAAAATTAGTTTAAATTTTTTTAAAATTTTAAAAAATATCTCAAAATATATTCTAGAAACTCTTCTATTCTTAAATATCCCAAAATATTTTCTGAAAATATTCCAAAATATAATCTAAAACTCTGCTACAGCAATATTTTTTAAAAACATCCAAAAAACAGCTAATCCAAACGGAGCGTATATGATTAGGTAGCAAAATTATTGAGAGAATAAAATTGTCGTTGAAAATCTGCGTGTCCAAAGATGCTGTGAGTTCACCATTGAAAACCTCATAAACACAGAAAGTCAAAAGGGTTTGCTAATAAATTATCATGAAGAGGCTAACGTTTGTTAAGTCACCTTAAAATCTAAACTTGCATGCCAGTAGTAATTTGCAGTGGATGAAAACAACTAAAGGGGACAACTGAAAAGTCATTGTTTATGTACAGCAAGTCTATACTAAATTTGGATTGGGCTTAACACTTGCTGGATGCATGCTAGGTATGATATCAAATAATGTCATAGCTGCTAAGTAGTTTGGGAGAATCTCCATATTCAGTGACAGAACCAAAGATTCGTTGCAACCTCAGATGATGTTTGCCGAAAGTGTTTGATGAACTGGGACTTGATTCAACAATAAGCAATGACCAAGTTATATTCCGAGTTATCAAGTGTTCAGCATTCAACGCCACTACCAGTGGGGTTCAAAGTTGATTTGAAGAAAGACTTGGTTTAGGGTTTTGACAAGGTACAATTTGGACGTAGAAATCACTATTCACGAGTACTTAATAGTTCGAGGACGTAAAAAGAAGTTAAATCCTTCTAATTATTCATACAACATGGAGACGTAGATATTTGGCTTTCTTTTCTTAGAGAAAAGCCCGAGTCAAATTAAACCAAATCATGATCTGTATCACACAGAATAGGATCTGTTTTTGTTTTGTGATATATGTAGCCAAAATTAGAGAAAATGAATAACTACATGTTAAGAAAAAATAAATGTTATGGTTTATTATGTAGCATACGCAAGTATAGAAAATGTATGGTCTTCGATTCAATTTCTCTTTTCCTCTTTCCATTTTTAAATTTCATTCATCCCCTACTCAAAAAATAAGTATACAAGAAATAGAAGTTAAATTGAAGATTTTATCTTTGGACATAAAAGAAGATATATTATGGACAGTAAAGTGTATTTTCCCATTTTATAGGGTAAAACTCGCAAACTCACGGTGTTTAATAATTAATGAAGTTTTTAGGGATTAGAGGGGAAGGGTTTGTAAGTAAGAGATTATAAATTTAAAACTTCTCACTTATAAAAAAAAAAAATTTTTAGAGACTTATAGCATAGTTATTAAACCTGGCCCGACCGGTGGTCGAACCGATCAACCCGATGAACCGGCCATTGGGCCTGGCTGGGTTTTCGATTGGATCGTTTCAGCATGTAGACCGTTGACTAGTCAACAACCCGGTGGTTGGACTGGATTAAACCGGAAACCCAGTCGATTTTGTGGGAAAAAATTTGTTGGCTTTGCCAGGAAGCAAATTCAAACTCTAGCTAAAGCTATGATATGCTTACCACCAGGCTACTTCTCCATATGTTAATAAAATAGCTTTCTTATAATATATAAATGTTTTTTCAATTCTATCTTTTTTTAAACAAATTTATTTGAAATCTTTTAATAAAAATTTATGACCCCAAACTTTATAAGTTATAAAATGGATTTCAAAAATAACATATTACATAATTCATTTTAAAGATATATATTATTTTTAATAATTTTTTGCAGTTAAAATTTGTAAATAAGCTAGATAATTACACTAAATATAGATAAAATTTTACACTTGAAATTTGGTGGATTACTAAATAAATTTATGTTTTATTGATTCTTATATGAATTAATTATTCTATAACAAATTAAACTAAATGAACATTTGCTATAACATTGTTTATTACAATTTATATCATTATTTTATATCAAAAATTATAAAACATAATATTTAAATATATTTAGTGACCCACTAGTTGAACTAATGACCCATTGACTCACCTCTTTCGCCGGGTTTCCTCCCGAGCCGGGTTTAATAACTATGACTTATAGTCCTTTACATCTCAAAAATTAAAACTTTTTTGACAATTTTTTGGGGGTTCTTCTGCCTATACCGGAGAGCGCAAGATAAAAAGCGTGTTTAGTGTCATTCTTTTCATGAAAGGACAAATTTCTTCTAAGCAAATGTTGCAACTCAAGAGGTGGGTGATAATTTTATAATTTTTATAAAGGAATCAAGGTTGAATGGTTAGAGAATAATCTTTCGACAAAATAGAGAATTGCATCCAAATTGTCAATGCCAAGTTGTAGGAATTAAAATTTAATTGACTTGTAGGAATTAAAATTTAATTGACTAAATGAGACCAATCAAGCATGGCTTCTGAAAAAGAAGGCCATTGACCACGAAACGGCCGCCCTTGCTCAGACTCTAATAATTCTTGCAAGTTACTGAGATATTCAATGGATTTTCCTTAACTGACGCCAATAAGCCACTTTCTTAGGGAATTAATTGGCGTCACTTAACTAGCTACCTTAGGTTATACGCGTAAACGTATTCAAACAAAGGAATTGCACTAATCATCCCTAAAGTTTAGGGATGGTCCTAAATTGGCCCTCCCTTTTTTACTATTCCAGTTTCCAATTCTTACTAAAATCTTCATCTACGAAGTGCTAACAAACAAACAATATGCACTTCAATTGTGATTAATGTGAAGCACGGCTAGGGTTAAGAGGGCAAACTAGTTTTGCCCCTCTAGCACCCAAATATTGGTTTGTCAAGGATTGTGAAATCCTACCCTAAATTAGAATACGAGAGGTATGGAAAATAATTGAAATCTAGACATTATATTACAATATATTTGATATTTAATTCATATATTTTGTCATTTGAATGGCTAGAGTTGGGTTTCTACTTCTTCTTCTTCTTTTTTTTTCTAATTCTAATGTTGCTAGAATATCCACTTGGATTTAATGCAACAACATTTGTTGACAATTAAATTTTGTGGTTCATGTGCTAGAATTCAAAATTAAGCACTTTTCGTCACTTATTCCAATTAAAAACTCATATGCATTTTTATCTTTTCTTGAATTTAGATCTCCTTTATGCATTTGGTGTTCACACCATGTATTAAAATGATATTTGTCTATTCTAGTAAGAAAGACGTGTCACTTTTTATTATATTATATAATTATAAAATATAAGAGAGCAACATCAAAAGTGAGGTAAATAATCAATTATCCTATGTATTCCTAGTAACTAGAGAGTAGGTATCATATTGTTACTCATGAGGTTTCTTGAACTTAAATTAAAATACAAAGTTGATTGTTTTGTACATCCTCATTAAAAAGGTGGACCAAATGGCGACCACCCAAAATTTTAGGGACTATAAATACAATTCCCTCCTCAATATTTGTAGAAGTGCCCTTCACATCTGCCCCAAAAAACGAACTTACTCTCTTCCTCAGAGTCCCTCCTCCTTTCAAGGTTCATTGAGTTTCCAAGTCTGAAACAGAGAACCAACAGAATTCCAAACAATTTGGAAAGGGAGAAGACAAAGGAAACGAAACACCCCCATATTGCCTTTTCTCTACCTTTCTCCTTTTGAATATTCAAATTTTAACAATTTACCATCAACAGATAGAAAAGGAACCAAAGAAACAAACAGATTGTAAGAGAAGTTTACTCTAGTTCTGATACTTTTCTTGTTCTTGTTACACTTTTTTTCTTCCTTTTTGCGTCATAGTATCTTTCTCTCCCCTCCTTTCTTATTTTGTGGGTTCTATTAGAAGTTAGAACTGCCTATAAGGCCATGCAATGCAACAAGAATTGATGTAAGTTTGAGTTTTTTGTTAGTCTTTGTTGGTAGAGGGAGGATAGAACAGTACAGAACAAGAAACAGAGGAAAATATGAAGAACGAAGATCAAGCAAGGTCTCTTTTTGGGATTTCTTTATCTGATCGTCCCAGATGGCAGCAATTCGTTATTTGCTCGTCTGGTTTCTTCTTTGGTTATCTTGTTAATGGCATTTGTGAGGTGGGTTTTTTTTCCTTTTCCTTTTTGCTTGAGGCCTTATACTTTTCTCAATATTCTTTTTTTTTTTTTTGGTCTTTTAAAATTAACTTGTTTGTGTTCTGTGATTGATGATCAATTTCATGCTGGGATTTGGTTGTTTATGTTGGAGGATGTTAAAGTGTTGGATTCCAATGCACAATATAGTCAATGATTAGAAAAAATAACTTAGTTGCATGTGTGTGTGAGTAACTTTTTTGACTATCACATTGATGGCTTAAGTCGGTATTGATAATGTTGTCTGTTCTGTTTGGTGGTGTCAGTTTCATGATTACATGCGATAGAAAATTCAATGTGAATACGGGAATTTCCTGGAAGGTTTAGGACTGATTGATTATAGATTGACGACTTTATTCTTATTCTTTGGGCCGTCCAAGAGGCTAAAAGGAATGTGTTGGGTTCCACAACTTCTAGCGATTACAATTTTGACATGAGTTATGGTGATTTCAAATTTCAATTCAAGCACTCCTGTAGTATAACAGACTTGATTGTTGCCGAATCTATCTGTCAACTTTATCATGTGTTGATCGGGCCTATTAAGGTTATTCTTTTTTTCTGAGCAACATGAGATAAAATTATGAAATATTGGAGTTTCAAGATTTATTAATGACAAATGAGTTGATCTTCTGTTTGCAGGAGTATGTATATAACCGGCTCAGTTTCAGGTTTGTAGTTGTCAAGGTCCTTATCATTGCCACTTTTTCTGTTTGAGATTATTGCTATGCCTGAATTTTTTTTTGTTTGGTAATCTTTTCCAGCTATGGATGGTATTTTACCTTTGTACAAGGTTTTGTGTATTTGGCACTGATACACCTACAGGGTTTCACTATTAAGCAAATGGTGAATCCATGGGGAACTTATGTAAAGCTTTCTGGTGTTCTTATGGGTTCTCATGGATTGACAAAGGGTTCGTTGGCTTACCTTAACTATCCTGCACAAATCATGTTTAAATCCACAAAGGTATGAGCCATCTCTTGTCATTTAGTTCTTGACATCATTCTGCATAATTTTAGCAGTAGATGAGCAAGTCTATTTGCATAGTCTTTGGTATTGTTTTTCAGCTTATTTTCAGTTCAACAGATGATATTTTACAAGATAGGATCACGACATTACTAACTTTGACCTCTTCTATCCGATGTATGCTTGTAAATATGCTTTTGGCTATTTGAACTATCTCTTTTAGGGTGCTTCCGATACTCTCTAGAGAGTTTGAAATTGTTTAATTACGTGCTTATTTGTTGTTGGATCAGGTACTGCCTGTGATGGTGATGGGAGCCTTTATTCCTGGCTTGAGAAGAAAATACCCTCTCCACGAATATGTCTCTGCCATTCTTCTAGTCATTGGCTTGATTCTCTTCACATTGGCAGATGCCAACACTTCTCCAAATTTCAGCATGATTGGGGTTGCGATGATTAGTGGAGCTCTAATTATGGATTCATTCTTGGGTAACTTGCAGGAAGCAATCTTTACCATGAATCCTGAAACAACTCAGGTGCTCATCACTTCTGATAGAGTGTTTGTCAATGCTGTTCCATGATTGAAAAGATATGATGACAACAAAGCGTAAATCACTTTTTCTTGAAAGCTTTACATATGATTTCTGATTCTCGCAGATGGAGATGCTATTTTGCTCAACAGTGGTTGGGTTGCCTTTCCTGCTTGGACCAATGATAGTAACAGGCGAGCTGTTCAAGGCGTGGAGTTCTTGTTATGAGGTACACAATACCATATCATTCCATTGCACTGAATCTTCTTATAGAACAGTGTGTTGTAAGAAAAGAACAAACAAATTTTGGAACTGAATTAGCATGTGGAGATCAAAATATATCCACTTCAAACTCCCAGCAAGAATGGATTTTTTTGGCTAATGTGTACTACTATCTTTCGGTTGCGAAAGGAGGTAATGTGCACTCCTTAAACACATGCTACATTTCTCATAAACAGACTAATTAGTTCGCTTTGGATGTCTAGGAATTTGTTTAGCCATCCATCATATCATATATGCTTCATTCCACTTTACTACTAGCTGTTATATAGTTCTAACAGGATTACATTGGTCACAATATTTGCAGCATCCTTACGTGTACGGGGTGTTGGTCTTTGAAGCAATGGCCACATTTATAGGTCAAGTCTCTGTTCTATCACTCATTGCTTTGTTTGGGGCTGCCACTACAGCTATGGTAATTGCACTGTCCCTGACCTAGTCCTCCTGATATTTAAACATTCATTTGTTTTGGTATGGAGGATTCTGTTGTTTCCTATTGTATATTGAAGCTGCGTATTAACCAGCAGTTTTGCTGTCAAACAGATAACAACAGCAAGGAAGGCAGTTACGTTGCTGCTGTCATACTTGATTTTCACGAAACCTCTTACTGAACAGCATTGTTCTGGTTTACTACTCATAGCCATGGGAATTCTAATCAAACTTCTGCCTGAAAATAAACCTCCTACTCGAGTTTTGATTCCCAGCACCAATACAAAGCAGGGCAAGTCTCTTTTGAAAGAAGTGAAGAAGCCATCAGATAATAAAGGAGACGAAGAAGATCAAGGGAAAAGCCCGTTAATCTGAGGTTTACAAATTGTAGCCTGTTCATATGCAGTTGCTTTCTTGCTTTTTTGGCTTCCTTGTACCTTCAAAGACTTTTAGATGGTAGCTGGTGATTTCTCAATCCCACTGCAGCAGCCTTTTCGCTTTTTTCATTTTATCATTTTCACATCCCATACGACTCCTTGCTTAAGTTTTGGACTAGCTTTACTTGTAACACTATTTGCATAAGTTAAAATTAGTTTATATATAGCTTCAAATGCTGAGGAATCGTGATGGAATGAAATGTCACTCTGAAGTTTGGTTGACAAATTCATGGTGAACTAGTCTTGAGTTTCCAATCTTAGGAAGATCGAACGGGAAAATGCATCTCTTTTTTTTTTCGTGTCGCGCAGGAAGTGGACCCGCAGATTATTCCTCACCCTTCACAACTTGTTGACAGCAAGGTTTGAACCAGGACTTAAGATTCCATTTTCAGCAACCTCTACGATTATCATGAATGTTCGTGATTGGATTGTTTCACCTCCGCTTCCAATAGCACAGGGGTAGCAAAAGAACCTAATGATGTTTATCATGTTGTGGCTCAATTGGTAAGGATTTTGTTCTTCTATTAGAAGCATACGACTTCAGCTTTTGCTATGTTTGTAGGTAATTCATAAGAATCATTATTGTAAGTCGCCCTTTGCTACCCGTTAAAGCAACGTTATTCTTGTTTGGATCGTCAATTATTTACAAAATTTTATTTATTTATATTATTAACATATTTTTCAATCACTTTTTTATCTTATATAATATACGTCATATCAATAATAAGATCCTATATTATTTCTTTTTTTTTTGCAAAAAATATCCCGAATAATCTACTGTACAAACACACTATACAATTATTTGCATGACCTTGGAATGGGATGAATCTCCTCTCTTTCTCAAAATATCCAATGATGATGTATGGCTGCATATTCAACTGAGTTGAGTGCACTTCAATGGCCCATGGTATCATCAATCACGTGATGAACACTCGCAAAAGTGGTAAAGGTCTGATATTCTTATTCTTAGATAAGATGATATAACGCTTCAGGATCATCAGGGTGAACCATCTTAACCTAAATCTTTGTGGCATGTGATGCCTAATTTCCTTTCACCAGATAACAGAAACGAATAGGGTGAGAGATGGCAGGGCCATATTCTTTTATCTCTTCATGAATAATTAAGAAAATTAAAAACCTACCAAAGCCACTTTGATAAGCAATCAATTTACTTTATCAATACATATTATATACACTGCCAATATATACACTATCACAATTGGATGAATGATACATGAGCAAAGGAGATTTGGAAAAGGATATTTTTATGATGTGCTCTTGCCCAAGTTTCGGGAGACTTGGAAAAGGATCATGGCTATGTTTGGATAGCATATTTTTTCAAAAAAAAAATTTCACTTGTATCATAAACACATTTCTTAATTCATCTTTTTATATTTTCAACCACCTTTTTATCTCATACACATCAAGTCATAAAAAAAATGTTACAGTAATTATTCCAAATAATTTTTTGGAATAATGCTCTATCCACAAAGCAAAAATCATGTCTAACACGCGTTAACCAAACAACAAAAATTAGGCCATATGAGCAGACAAATCAAAAGCCCATAAGCTTAATGGACACTGACCTTCACAAAGAGGCTCGGCCGCAAGCCTAAGATAGAAATTTTAGTGGTCCCCATTACTTCAAGATACAGGACTTTTGTCATACGTGGGCCATGCCTGATAAAATTACAGCCCTTCGTTGTCGGATCTCTGCTATCAGTTGTCAAGGACACATTATCATGATTTCCCATTTAAATACATTAATTCATATTTTGTTGTATAATTCATTAAAGTTTCAACTCATCTTTAATGAGATTTCTCCCTGTCTCCCTCTTGGTTTCTTAAAAGAAATAACAATTTACTACTCAAATTTTTTAAAAAATATGAATTAGTTATACGAGGAATAGAGAAGCAGGTTATTGTTACAATAAGCCAATTAAAATTCATCTTGAAATCTTTACTTTAAATAGAAAAGTAAATATAAGTCTATTGCCAACTGGATACCGAATCAATATTTTTTGGGGTCGGATGCCCATCGGACACTGGTTAAAATATATTTGAAGTATTACATTTTTGAAAATGTAAAATTAATTATAAAATGTAAATAAATAAAAGAAGAGTACGTAGGATTAAATAGAGAAAATATATAAATGTAAGAGAGAATAATACATATATACATAGTAGATTAGATGAATTTTAGATGTGTTAACATATGCTCATTAGAAAATCCCATATATATTTTTTAGATAATAGGCAATGTTAAGTGGTGTTTGTAAATGAGTTTCTCTAACAGTCCCATTAAGCACTCGTTAAAATTATTATAGAAAAATTGATGGCTTGGATGGCATGGGTAAGTGAGTGTAAATGAAAGATTTTAGTTCAAAATCACTCACTTATATTAGAAATAAAATTACTATTTATTATCTTCTCTTACATTTATATATTTTCCCTGATTAATCATTGTTTTCCAAATTTTTAACACCTGAAATATATTTTAACAAGAACACTCGTTAAATAGACTTTATTTAGATAGCTTGTTATATGAAAACTTTTTTTTGTTTATATTATAAATACGTTATTTCGATCATCCTTTTTTTATGCCATATAATTCAAATTAAAAAAATTGTAGACTATTGTTTCAAAAAGAATTCTAAATTATCTTCTATCTAAACATATTTGTCTAACTAGTTTTGTACCCATTTGTTGAATGGGAGTTGTTTAAAAATAATAAATTATTTAGTGTAGTTCATAAAAATATTTGCATAAAATACAAACTTATTGTATGATCTATTATAACCTTTCTTAAATACATTACTATGTGCACATTGTTATTCAAAAATAGTTTTATAATGTAAATTTAAACATATATTTCAGTGATTAATAATTCAAAAATGCAAAAAAAAAAAAAAAAAAACATTCGACGATGTGATAACATTCAAAAACTTGAAAATAGGCAAGATCAAATCTTGGCTAATCTTCCGTAAACAAAAGCATGGCCAACCCGTTACCAAAACATCAATTTTAGTACTTAACATAAATAGCTTAAAGGTTAATGTGAAAAGAAAAGAAACCGAATGAAGTATTAATAAAAGATCAGAATTTAGAATCAATCAAGTCATAGAAACACATTGACCTTCTAAATCTGTTCACAGCTAATAAAAGCAAAACGAAAACATAAGATGTATTGTGCTCTTAAGTAAAAAACATAAAAAATCTAAATAGTCTGATGTATATTACATGATGTAAACTACTGTATAACAATGAACTTGATGCATTGCCATTTATGTAATCAGTGACACCTTCTTGTTCTTTAGAACCTTTCTACCAAAGTCTAAAAAAAACATTGAAAACTGGACAAAATTTTTTTAACCCAAGAAACCTAGAAAATAAAAAATATATATACGTTGTTGAAGACAATTAATAAATTGTCAAAGGCAATTAAAAAATCGTGTGAAAACACATAGTTTAAAAGGCCACTTTTAAACCATTAACCAAAAAGCAATACGTGTTCTACTTGAATTGAAGAGTGAATCCATAAATTGAAATAACAAATTAATTACAAAAACCTTACCAAAAATAAAAACCAAACTGTAACTTTTGAAGACTTACTTAGAAAATTCAAATTCAATGACTTAGCTACGAAGAAGGTGTAGGAAATTGCAGACCACATACAGCGAGCATAAAAGTCCAAATGCGGTCCTTGCATTGAAGGGAATAAAAACGATGTTCCAAATCCGATCCTTGCATTGAAGTTAAAAAAAAAATTCAAAAAAATTGGTAGAAAAGTGAAAACATTTTCATTGCTTGATAAAGTGATGAATAATAGATCGAGAACCATAAATATGAGTAAAAATGTAGAGTCTCTGTGATAGCGATAATCTAATATTTGAATTGATATTTCGAACTTTTGAGTTGAAGATGAGAGAGAGTTAAAAACATAATTCAAAATTATTTATACTAATCTCCAGGAAATTTAGGCTTGACGATTAGGGTTAAGGAAAAAAAGGTGAAAAAATAGAAGAGATAATTATGGAAGGATTATCTAGAATTGTAAAGGTAAAAGAAAAAAAAGGGATGGAATAGCATAGATTATTAGGGAGTTAATTCATAAAGCACGTTGTATCTACTTGCCCAATCGTTAAGCCTCGTAGGAAAGAGATAAAATAAAAGGATAAGCCTCCTAGGAAAGAGATAAAATAAAAGGATAAGAATGATAGCACAACTTTTATTATATATATATACATGATTTGAGAGACATTAATATGTTCGGGAGTCTGATTCTTTATGAAATTTGTAACAAGGGATGTCAGCGTGAAATACTCTCCATGATTCATCTGAAAAATTAAATCTAACGGCGAAAATTGAATATTCGTACCCCACCCGATTTCAACGGCTAAGATTGCCACCTCCCTCCTCTGGTCCTCTTCATTGAAAAATCTCCCATCCTGTCCTCTTTGTCTAACGCCCCCCACTACAGCACTCATACTAATAGAAAAAAAGCCCTAATTTTCAAAATTCCCAAAATTTCCTCTCCGAATTTAGTCGTTTTATAAACCAGTCGACATTAATTCAGTAATTTTCTATCGCCAATAATGAGAGGAACGAAACGTTTCGCCGCCTCCGACTTGAATCCATTACCCAATGATTCAGTAAGTTGTATTGGAGTTTTTTTTTTTTTTTTTTCCTTTTTCCCCTCCTTTTCTTTTATGTTTTGAAGTACATTTTTTCGAATAACCACGGCATTTTTAGTTCAGCTTACGTGCAATTTTATACAGGAATATATGTTGGAAGCATTGATTACAGTGGAATTCCTTTTTAGCTTTTTTGATTTTATTGAAATTGTTGATTATGCTTCTAATTGCACATATTTGTGGACATAAGCTGTGAAAAAGTGACTTTTTTGAAGGATTTTTCAGTCAGAGGCTTACTAATATAATGTAAACTTCTGAGAAAATTGAGTATTTGTTTTTCAAGTAAAATAATTTGCTTAAAAGGAAGGAAAAATATATAGCTGTTGTTGGATTTATGGAACTATTTTCTTGCAATTGAGCAGAAAATGAACTTTATTTTGTTTCTGAAAACTGAGAAAGATTGTTTTTTTTTTTTTTTATACGTGATTGATGCTTTTTTATTTTTGTGAATATTGGATGTAGATTCTGAGTAAAAGAATACTGGCTGGGTCATCCCTTGATACTCAAAGGGCTGAGCCATCTCAACGGCAAATAATGACAGCTAGTCCACCACTGGATATGCAGAGAGCAGAATCATCTAGACAGCATGTGAGAGCACTCAACAAGCAATTCGCGAGGTCTTCTTTCTCTAGATAAACTTTCACTTTAAGTTGCTTGTAGTTATATATACATTGAGAGTCCAATTTCAAATTCTGGAAATACTACTTCTGCAGGCAGTAAATGCCGGCTATATTTTTCTCCTGAGGGAAGCAGTTTTTTGTTTTTATTCCTTTTTATTCTTCTTCCCAGCATTCTAGATATTTGAAGTCTCTATGGTAGTGGTAGCAAGAGTTAAATTATTTGTTCACAACAGCCTTGTGTCACCATACATGCCTTTTGGTATTGTTGATTATGGGAAAAATTCTGAACCGGAGCAGCTGTAGTTGTGCTGGTGGAGATTAAACCACATGACCAACATTGTGCTTTATTCTTATTGGTACTTAAATTTGGAGCACCTGGTCTTCTGGCAATCCATACACCGTTGTCTACATTTATTTTTATGCATACTTGCTTCCGGTGCCATGTGAAAGTTAGGTTGATTTTTTCTGTGCAGTTGGATCCAGACACAATTAGAGAAGCACCCAGATGAACTTTGGGAAGATGGAGTTCAGGACTATCTGAATCATGCTAAAACCATTATGGTAATAGTCACCACGTCCATTCAATGAAGTTGAAATTCTTCATCATTGTTCATGATACATGAAGTTGTTCTTGATGTCAACTCATTGCTAGGAAGGTTTTCCACTGTATTTATGCGTCAATGAATTCAATATTTACACAGAAACAAGTTTTAAACAGAGCTTTATTTTATTCTACTAGTCGATAAAATCGAGCAGTAGTTTTGGCATCAGGATTTTATGGTTTATAGGTCTCTTTAGAGTTGGCTATTCACAGTTTCCATCTTTAACACAGATGTTTGCCATGATAGGCCTATACCTAGTTGTATTTGGTCAAATCAGCTGTCTACTTGTGGAATTGAGAATCACTTTATATTCTTAGAATCGCTGCAAATCACTGTGATTTGTTATAAAGGCTGTTTTGATGGTCCATATTACTCTGTTAAATAGGAAAATGAAGTCTTACTGTAGAAACTTCCAAGTCTAGATAGTTTTTCTTTCATATTTTAGCTGTTAACTTCTCCAATACCTATTGATTGCAGGAGAAATTCGATGATGTTGTCAGCTGGCTGAAAGCGAATGCTGCAAAAAATGAAAACAACTCTATCACTGGTTTGGATACCATTCAGAAAAAACCTGTATCTGAAAGCAAAGAACAAGCCAATAACTTTTTATTTGGAAAACCTGGGATCCCTCCAGCTAGTACAACTGCAAGCTTTGGAACATCTTGGGGTTCTGGACCAGTCTTTAACAGTAGCAGTCCTTTTTCTTTTGGTAGGCAGTTCTTTGGAGCATCTTTGACGGATAATAATCATATAAAGGGAGAACTATGTATATCATCATTGACGAATGCTTTTGCTGAGCTCACAGATTAATAAATTTTAATATTTGTTTCTTGTTTGAAAATTCAGGTGGTCCTTTTGGCAGTAAAATTTTGATGTTGATTTATTTTAGTTTTGGAACAACTAGTATTAGTTGTTGTGTATAACAAGCAAATTGAAACTAAGAGGGAACAACATAGTGGAGTTGTAGGTAGGTCAAAGGTGAGTGGATAAGAACTGTTATTTGGTTTGAGAACAGTTAGTTTAAAAGGAAATTAAAATGATTTGGAAGTTAATTAGTCATCTCTTCTTACTCTTCTGGGGTGAAACTCTGGAAGTGATAGCACCAGTGGAAATGAACAGTGGTTACAATAGTTATTAACCATGTCACTGAAGACAAGATTTGAATTGTTAATGGACAAAGACACCTCAGAAATTAGATATTGCTGTTGATTGTGTTGTCTGTCTTGTGGGATTCAGTTCTGTAAATTAGGATACTTCAGGTGAAATTTGATCAAAGTTTGATGTTTGGAAATTTGATCAAAGTTTGATCTGTATGGACAGCCAGTCCAAGGAAGTTGCTGCATGGGGGTAGAGTTGGCCTAGGGCCTAATCGACCGCTTGATTTGCACCCAGATCGAGCTGGTTGGTCGTAAAGAATGCTTCAGACTTATCATAGCCAAGTGATATTGAAGAGTTGATCTAGAGTGAACTGAGAGAGAAGAAGAACTTCTTGTTTATGTTTTTTGGAAGAAAATTTCAAACACAAATAATGCATTGATATTTACGAATGCTATCTTTGCCCGGATGCACCTTTAGATTTGCATTTCTCATCCATTAAATATGATTGTATTTATGGAATGAATGAGAGCCATGACTGATAATAGCTATATGACCATTTAATAACTTGCTTAAGATTGAAAATCCACTTCCCCTTGTTTTGGAATTTGAGAAGAAGAAATTCAACCTGGATCGCCAAGTACTGTAATTTTAACTCATTTGAACTTTTATCTTTTATAATCTTAATCGGCATCAAAATTCCTCTCCTTCCATTGTAGTTATATGTTTCATATACAAGTATCAAGCGTTTTTCTGTTGTGAGAGAATTTGTTGCAATTTTCTCATTCTATTTTGATGAAAACTTGTCTTAGTAGTAAATATTAGCTTCAATGGGTCAATTTGAAAGCATTAGTTCCTGAGTGGAACCACTCTTAATTATAAATCTATTGGCAAACAATCTGATTGTTGTTCCAACACCTTCTTGCTTTGTTTTTGTAATTTTAAGAAACACAGTATGATGATTTTGCATACTTTTAGCTGCTTTCCTGCTATTGAACTAAATTTATGTTTAAGTAACTATACTTTGAAATGATGTTTTTTCCCCTTTTTTTTCCAGGAATTCAAGGTTCTGTTGGAAACAAATATTCAGTTTCCATGAACAACGATGCTTCAAATGACACAGTTGAGGGTACACATAGGATGTACTTTCCTTCAGTTAATAGTAATTAATCTCAGTGTTAAAATCATGTGGTGTCACTCTTTCTTCTTGTGCTTTTTGGCACTTAATATTTAAAATGGTGATATGTTGTTTGTCTAAAACGTGTCCGAGTTTCACTTGGTCCTATTATTTTCTGGGGGTTCTTCTGGACGTTACATATTTCTCTAGGTCTAAGTTTTAACCTTAGTATGTTGAAGGTTGATTTTCATGCTTTAGCAAATTGTTCATGGAGTTTTTGTGCTTTTAAATAATCTTCATAATAATTATGTTACTGATATCGACCATGAGTTGCGATGGGTGTTTTCTTGTCTGGTTACTCAATTGTTTGAGTTTGAATCATAATATATTGAACATCATTGACTATGCTAACAAGGTGGAACGTTTATGGATGATGAAATGCTGTTTCATGCATTTAGGTGGGAAAATTTCTGATATCATGTAACTTGTTTGTTAATCTTTGAGGGTTACACTGTTGTTTTGGAAATTTTTTCCCATCCTTTGTCTTATTGGGTTGTGACATGGGTTTTCTTCTTTTCATTCAATGACCATGGGCCCATAGTTCCTTGATATCAAGTCAGTTTTAATGCTGCCTGTAGCTTTTCTGGATTTTCTAGTACTTCTTTTAAATGCATTTTTAGTAAAATGAGGTGTCAAGTATCACAGTATTTGGAATCCCATATCTCACCTGTGAAAACTTCCTCAGATACAAGACTATTGTCCTGTTATTATTTTGTCAGAGAACGAGATTTTTTCAACTTGACTTTCACTGAAGTATGTATTGTTTGTTTCTTTTTATTGTTTCATTGGATTACAGAAGAGGATGTGGAGCAGCCTAGCAGTCCATCTGTGAAGAAGACTGAAGAGGAAGGAATCATTGTGGTTCATGAAGTTAATTGTAAAGTATATGTCAAGGTAATGAACTTTCTGCTGGAAAACAGTTAACGAAAAGGGAATTTGAACAAATTTTGAGTAGATGCAGACATATCCTCTATCTTTAGCACTGAGTCACTGCATTTCATGGACATTTTTCATAACAGAACTGATTTATTCTTTTGACTGTTGAGTTGTTGTTTTTTGTTAAATATGTTAGCAACAGTGATGCTGCCAATTTCGTACATGTTACTGCACTTGAGCTGTTGCATTAAAGGACTTGTGTTCTATACACTATTTTTTGACGTGTTACTATGAAAGAAAAACTAATTCTTGATAGCCATGTAACTTGAGTTTTTGCATCTAGGCTATTCATGCTCTTTTCATACCTGATCTAAGTTCCTCTTTCATAGAATTTAGTCCTGGTACAAAGGTTCTCATATTGATGAGCATCTTTTGCTGCACATGTCAGGGGACTGAAGTATGTCACATATTTCAGTTTATCTTTTGGTGCTTGTTCTATGCCATTCAATTACATGCCAGAATTTAGGCTGTATAGTAGTATATTACATCTGTTGCATACTCAACCTGGTAGTTTTACTATTTCTTTATGTCCAGTCCAGTGACCCAACTGACAAAGATGCATGGAAGGATAAGGGCTCGGGGCAACTTTCTATCAAATGTAAAGAGGGTGTTGATAAGGGTACCAGAGAATCCAAGCCAATTATTGTTGTACGAAATGAAGTAGGTCCTCTTATCCTACACTTTATGCTACAGCTATGATCCTGACCAGACTGAAAATCAGTTTTGTTTTGTGGAAGAAATCTTAAGATATACTGACAGGCCAACGTGCTAAGCATTAGGTTTAATTAGGTTGAGATCCATTATAGTGTTTATAGCATTTTTATAAGCTCTTTAAAATGGTTAGGACATTCTATAATTGCATCTTGATATGACAGATATGGTGTTACTCTTTGAACTGATTGAGCTTAGATCTCAAGATTCTGCATCTATAATCGTTTCCTTGGCTTCAGGTTGGGAAGGTGTTGCTCAATGCATCATTATATACTGGCATCAAGACCAATTTGCAGAGGCGCTCTATTATTGCTATATTTCATACTTTGGTAATGCTTCCTTATGCATTATAGTTTTTCCTTTGCAAAATAGTCGCTTCAATTGCTTTTGTCCCATCTACTTTGTAGGTTGGAATTGCAGCCCTATCATAAATTGCAGTCTGTTATCTTCAGGATTGTTGACATAACTGGCTTTGTCTCGGAAACCATGGAATTGACCTTATATAAGTAATATGTATCACCATGGATCCATTTCTCTGTCTTCTGTGCAGGCTGGCAGGTGCATCAAAGAACATGTGATTGTTCTGGCTGTAGCTTTTTGACGCATTTGATTGTTTGTTGCATCCTTGCTATGGCATATTTATCCCATTAATTCACCAGTTATCCCATTTCGCCTTGGGGATAAAAGAAAAGGAAATTGAAGTTCTTTGCCCTCTAGGTTTATGTCTGTTACAATATTTACTAAAAAGTGTGCACCATTTCATTACTGATACTAATCTATGATGATTCAGTAGCTCTGCTTGGATATGCAAGGTGTCTTTCATGTGAAACTCTAATCAGTGAATTGATGTCTGTAGGCTGATGGTGACAACAAAGAGACCGTTGTTGCACAGACGTTCTTGATAAGAACTAAGACCGACGAGGAACGCGATCAATTGGCTGAGGTTATTAAAGAGTATGCTCCTGCAGCATGAAGGTTGAGTTGGAAACTGCATAGATGGATCATCTTGTTGTACAAACTATCTGAGCGTTTACGAGTCGTGCTTGGATATTCTTTCTCTATTTATTTGTTTTCCAAGATTTGTGGCCGGGGAATGGCATCAAAATTTAGCCGATCGCTTTTATCGGAAATTTAGGTACAGAAAGCTTTATCTGTAATTTGAGGAAAATTCCAATGTATAACAGTAGTGTTATATAGAGGAGAAACAATACATGCCCCGTTCCGTTTAACAATAATTTATTGGAGTATCGTTTGAAAACCAGTGTTTGAAATACGATACTACAGTAAAACACAATCTTAATACATTATCAACGATATATAATTCATACAATCTCAAAGGTAATTTATCAAAAAAGAAATTGAAAAAATATGATCAATGCTGCAACATTTTCTTTACCTAAATAATACGGACCCTAAATTATTTGCGTCTTTGATAGTAGTATCCTCTGTTAACGGTAATTTAATTTTATTGAAGACAAACACTTTTCCTCGCCTTTCCGACGAAAAAGGTAGGCTTTTAAGAGCCAAATTCTTTTCCTATGTGTCTGTAGTTATCGGAAAACTTACCAATGTTGATTTGCGGAAACATTTGAAAGGTTTCTGGATATTGCTCAGTCACCCTTAGCTGAACGAGTGGGAAGCAGGTCATCCGATAATCTATATTTATCTAGAACTAAAAAGCAATGGTCAGCATCCAAGGCGTTTGTAGTCCAACGGTTAGGATAATTGCCTTCCAAGCAATAGACCCGGGTTCGACTCCCGGCAGACGCATTCCCATTTCCGTTTCTTTTTTGGCAAATTCCCTTCAATTTATGCGAGTTTTACCATTTTCCCTTCTCCCACCGACGTGATGGTTTCGTTAGACTAGAATGGTTTCTGCTCGTTCAACGTTGATTGACAATAGCGGCCAGCTCGAGATTGGACACAAAGTTCGAATCTCACGTTCCAGATTAATTGCTTAAATAGTTTGAGCCATGATTTTTAAACAGGTGGGCGCCTAAAATGGTTTTTCTTTTGCGGTTTCAACTAGTCAACCTGCACTAGTAGGATTTCGGTGTTTGAATGGGAGCAATCCTAGAATTCCTCTTCTTTTTCCATTGCTTGCAATATTTTGACCTTTTACATTGCTACACAATCAAAATACAAATCATCAGGCTAACCGATTTATATTCGCAAAGCTGAGAACCAAGAAAGGGTCATTACACAGGGAGAAATTCTGCAAATGCAGATTGAGTCCATTTAACGCAGAGCTGACTTTCTTTTAAGTGACTCCCCTCCAGCCTTGAAGACTCTAGCATACCAGCGATGATCTCAATGCGGCTGCACTTGGAAGATGTGTGCACGATGCCCAGCGGATGACTGATTCACTGGCCATGAGATCCAGCTGATCAAGTTCACCAAGACCGATTGTGTGATTCCTTTTGCTTGAAATCTTTGATCCATTAGCCACTCCTCCCCTTCGAAATTCTGTTCTGTGTTCCATTTCACTCAACTTGTGTCTGATGGGCTGTGAAGGATCCGGAGAGAAGGATAGTTGTACCAAACCTGAACCTGCATGTTCAATGAAACCATACTCTTTTCAAGTCGACAGGTAGAAAATGCAGTTGTCAGCCCCATCTAAAAAGCTACATGAATATTCCCCTTTAAATGCCAATGTCAATGACTCAGGAATTGTTATACAAGTCTTTAAAAAAGAATAATCTTCTAAATACAGCCTTCGAAACATCCAAACATATTCGTTTTATCTATTGCATGCTTCAAGAGAAATTAAGGTTATTAGCAGCAGCAACTGGTGACTTTTTGGCACATTTACATAAATGAGGAGGGTTGGTTCATTCTTTGTTAACCATATCATGACACTAGTGAAAACACAAATACCTTCATCTATCATGGATGCTTTTGCCTTCAAGCTTGAATTAATGCTCCCATCAATCACGCTGCTCGGACTAAAGAAGGTAAAACTTGGCATCGAGGAAAGTGGGGATGAGAAACCATCAAAAGAATAGCCTCCTGATGTTGAACAAGGTGACTGGTCGATCAGGAAAGATGAAAAGGACGATCTGCAGGTGAATGCTGGAGAATTTTCCACTTTACTACAATCAATGGCAGGTGATTCGTCACCAAAGCTGTAGTCCTGGTTCCTAACAATGGATGGAGTTGAGAAAGAATAATTATCCACTTCCAATAGTGAAAAACTGGCAGTATCCGTCATGTTTAGTTCTTCAGGTTCCTCTGGCAGATCATTAATCCAGGAATGAGCTGCAAAAGATGGTATCATTACCGCCAAATCCCGAAAATAGTCATCTTGCCTAGCGCCCAAAACTTGGCATTTTTATAGGTTTAACTGTTTCAGCTCTAAGCACAACCATATTCAGAAGTATGGAATCAGTTATAAGAAGGCTATTGAACAGAACTTCGATTGATATTTTAAGATGGCCACAGAACAAAATGACAAAAGATTGTAACTAACTAATTCATCATGATCTAGCTTATATAATCTGGATGTGTTTGGTGACTCATTCAGATGCAATACTCAGTTCATCCTGTACTTTTTGTCCCAATTTCCACTTCTTAAAAGAAGTCATCAACATCCATGCAGCCAGGCAACATAGATTTATCTAGTGAATATGACTAAGAGCAACCTAGGAAAATTGAGTCATTGCAAACAACTTGATTAAGATACAGACAAATGAAACCAAATCTTGATACAAATGAAGACTTATAAATTTACCACACCTAGAACATCTGCAGCAGTGAACCTTTTGGAAGGGTCGAGACAGAGCATCCCAACGATCAAGTCCTTGGCAGCTTCAGATATTCGATGCCAAGTAAAAGGATGAAATTGCAAATCTGCTGCTCTAACAGCATCAAAAATTTCTGACTTGGTCTTACCCCAAAAAGGAGGCATTCCACTAAGCAGGATGTAAAGAATAACGCCAGCACTCCACACATCAGCTGCCTGGTTATAACCTCCTGCTAATACTTCAGGAGCTATATAAAATGGACTGCCAACTGTTCCATGCAATTTCTGCCCTGTTAATAGACATACTTAAGTTCATAAAGTAGTCAAGATGTAGAGAAAACCTCCTGTCAGAAAAAGTAAGACTTTGCCTCCACATTCCCACATTATCACATCTGTGGAGAATAGATTACTAAACTACAGAAGCAAAGACAAGAACATAAAACTTACTAGGTCTAATATATGTGGCAAGACCAAAGTCTGCTAACTTGATCGGTGATAACAATGATTTTGAGACTAAAAGAATGTTTTCTGGTTTCAAATCTCTATGGATGATACCATTTTCATGGCAGAATGTAACCACTTGCATCAATTGCTTAAAGAGAGTACGTGCTTCATGCTCAGAGAATCTCCCATGTTTCTCAATCTGATGGAACAGCTCCCCACCAGCACAAAGCTCCATTAGAAGATGCACATAATCCTCCTCCTCATAAACAGCCTTGAGATCCACAACATTTGGATGCCCAGATAATTTTGTCATGATTTCTATCTCAAGCTTGACACTGCGAACATCATCTTGTGTCACCAATCTCTCTTTCGCAATGGACTTGCAAGCCAAAACTTCACCTGTCAACTTATCTGAGCATGCCCTAATTATGCCAAATTTGCCCCATCCCAGTTGATCTCCAAGAACATACCGATCAGTAAAATTTGAGGCGTGGTTAGTATCCAAAATCGGTTCTGTCAAGTTCACGGCCCCATAACAGTTGCAGCTTCTAGTGACTGATTTCCTACTAGTATTATCACTCTCTATTAATTCCATAAGAGGCTCAATTTTTCCAAATGGACTCGCCAATCAAATAATGCACCAGCTTTTGCAAAATCATATCCTCCCATGCTCCAAGCGGATCCTTAAAACATTGGGATCTGGGAAGCTCCGGTCCTTTGTGGGTGTCATATCATTCCAAAGACATTTACAAAAAAGTCCCATCCATTTAAAGACCTAAGGTAGCTTCACATAAATCAGAGATTACACAAAAAGACTTGAACTTTATCTTCCCCTCAAAACACCTGTGGATAATTAAAAAGAATTAAGTACAAATTTTCTCTTTTCAATTGTCGTGAATGTTTCAAGTTCTACATAAACATGCTTGTTCATCCCTCCTTTCATCTCTTCATTTTCTTATCATTTTCCTGGCCGGGTAAAGGGAGGATTTGGGAACAAACCTTTCCTCCAGATAGACTAGCAGATCAACAATAGAATTCAAACACAGGCAACAAGTCCAGAAAACAAGAAATCCCATAAAATTCACACAGGTGTTTAGTAGTATCAAAGACAACTGAGTGAACTTTCATGCAAAACTCGAGACTTTTACTCATCCCAAGCAAATCCCATCGTGATCCACAAAAGCGTTAACTACAAAAACACAATTCCAGCGAAAAAAGAAGAGTTCAAAGTCCTTAAACATAAACAGAAGTCCAAAATTCAGCTAGATTTATGCGGAAGCATTACTAATCCAGAAAACAAAAACCGCCCCACATTATCAGTTGACTTGAAGTATAATAATCAACTTGTACATGAAGAAATAGTAAAAGAAGGAACCTGCTCAGAGATGCAGCGGGGAAGAAGAAGAAGAAGAAGAAGAAGACCGTTGTAATGTAGGCTTGTATCAGCAAAGGCTTCTAAAAGTCCACACCTTGTCTTTGATTTTTCTAATTCTTTTCCCCTCTTCTTTTCCAGGTTAAATCCCAGTTCAAATGCTCTATTACGCTCACTGGTAACTGGGACAGCCGGTCACTTCACCAGGAAACCCCCTTTTATGCACAAATTCTCAAAAAAAATCTCATTAAATAGTTAAAAGATTCATTATTATTATACCACCACTCATCTCTTTTCTTATCCTTTTCTAATAACAGTTAGTAGTTTTCCGCAGATAATGCCCATATGCAAACCTATTTGTTACCTGCAACTTCATGGATATACAACCATAGCCCTATTAATATCTTGTAGAAATATACATTTATTCACCAATGAGCAAAATGACAACTTTTGTTAAAGTATAATTAGCTTCAATAGAGCCATCAATTGCCATCACATGCAACTACTAACACATATAGACATACCTGCTGTTTAATTATACTACTGTTAATCAAAAGCTTCACCTTCTCTCTTTCCTTTTCTTCTTTTTTTTTTTTTGACAAAATTCAATAATAACTATGATAAATATAAACTCTTTTTTTTTTTTTCTTGAGGTCTAATTATATAGCATCATCATGGCCTCATGCAGCAGGTGAGCAAATAACAATTCAAAAATCAAACATGATTGATAACCCATTCCATTTATGAAATGAATGGTACATGCACAGGAAGCTTCCATCAATTGAATCCAGGTAAGTGAATCAGTAGGTAGCTCCTCCTCCATTTTCATATTCTCTCCATGTCGGGCACAATGCCATGAAAGAAAGGCAAAGCTTGAAGTGTTAATGGTGGACCCTTGAGACATGGGGATTGCCACATGCTTTGTGGAGAGTGGCTGGTCTGGTGTAGACAACCATTAGAGGTTCCATTTAGTTGTTTAGTAATTAACGTTAAGTTACTTGTTGTAGTGGTATTTAATTATTGCTTCAGGAAGAATTTTATGTTGGTATCCAAAGTACCAGCTGTGTTTCATGTTCTCCTTAGCTGTATGGCGTTTTGCGTGTATTTTTTTGCTTTCCTTTTGGAATATTTAAATGTGCACCCAACTCAAAGTGGGTTGCTATTAAGTTTTTTTTTTTTTTTAAAAAAAATTGTTGTACTTTTTTTGTGTAAAAAAACATCTATCTATACCTTCCCAGTTTTTTTTGAAAATGAGACATATCAGGGCCCAACAGTATTAACATTTTAGAATCAATCAGCAGTAACTGGAAATTGCTATTAAAAGAAAAGAAAAAAAAAAGTGCCCATATTTATGTAACAAGCTTCCATTCGATTGCTTTTGGGCTTCAAACATTGCAGTCCAGCCCAATGGACTTCTTCACGGAGCCCCAAGAGTAACCTCAGATTAAGTCCATGTGGGAAAGTTTAAAGCCTGCCTCTAATCAAGACGCATATGATTAGCGCTCTCTCTCTCTCCCCCCCCCCCCCCCCCCCCGGCCCACCTTTTCCTTTGGTCTCTTAAACTATGACTTAATACTACTATTCTACTGCTCGTTATAATTGCAAGAACTCCATGTTTACTCGAATGAAAAAGTGGTGTTTTTTGTACAAGCATGATTGTACTTCTAAATTCCATAAGGACTAACTCCACTTTGCACTTCTAAATTTATCTCTCTTTTTTTTTCCACTTTGGGCGGTAAATTTTAATTTTGGACATTTTGCATCTTAAACTTTAAATTTTGGACACTTTGCAATCTAAACTATCAAATTTGTCTCATCTAGGTCCAATGAATAATAATGTTAACAAAATTAACAAGATAAATGATAGTGTTCATTAATGACAATAATGTATCATTTCGTTCTAATTGCGAACCCTTGCTCCTTTTGACCACTTTTAGGACGTTGCCATTGACTTGTATGATCATCTATCTCGTTATTTAATAACTGATGTTGTCATTAATTGAACTTAAATGTGACAAACTCGAGAGTTTAAAGTGTCTAAAATTGAGAGTTTATGTGTGAAGTGTTCAAAACTAAAATTTAAGGTGCAAAGTGAAAAAGTAGCATAAATTAACTGAAATTTAAGGTGCAAATTGAAAATATAGTAAAAATTTAGGGGTACAAAATGGAGTTCATCCATTTCACAAAGTGCAGCATTTATTTTTAAAAAATTAATTAAGCAATAATGGCATGGGTTTGTGTGGTTGGCATGATTTGCCAAAAAAAAAAAAATTTATTCAACTCACATTATAAACACAAATTTCAACTATTTTTCTTATCTCGCAGGTATCCTATCATAAAAAGTCCTCCACAAATGATATCAAAAGTTGTACGTATTAGATATCAGTTTCAATTAAAGGCGATAATCAATCCAACTATTATTAAAAGCCATAATTGTGTTGACCAAATTTGGAATCTAATGGTCTATTCTAGTGGTACATGTTGCTTGCTAAATTGCACCAAACATAATGATCAATAGCCTTCCCGTGTCCCCCTAAAGTCGTATTTTCAAGCGTTGATTCTGCTCAAGAAGAAAAAACGATGAAAAGATATGCGAGGACTGATAATGATTTGCTTTAAGTTTGGTGGCCAACTTCAAAAGATCGAAGCATTCCACCTTTCCGGCAGGGGAAGAAAAGTTGCAACTGCTCCGCCAAAAGGCAATAATGGCAAAAGAATTTCAGCAAACAACTGTACTTTGGACATGAAAGTGAGAAATGAAACGTTGGGACTTGACATGCATGAAAAGTCAATAGAGGGAAACCCCGTACTTTTAGAAGACCATGGAATTCTGGGCACTTTCGGCTTCTCTAATCAATCGACACATTTGCTCGAGTTTGATGACTCGAATAAAGCTTTTGACCTTTTTGAGAGACTGAATCATTATCCTACTTTTCCTTTTTCTTTTTCTGCTGATTGTTTTTTTTTTTTTTTCCTTTTTTTGGGTCTTCATAAGGTTCCATCTCAATTACATTGATCACTTTGTCTAACTACATGATGCAACAAGATATTTCGAAGTCTTCTAAAGATCAGCTCACTTAAATTTTTTTTTTTTTTATGAAAAAAAAACTCACCTAATTTGTTTTCTGAGCTTGTAGTTGTCTCAATTTGTATATAGAGTATAGTATTAATTTTCCATCTCTGCACGTATCCTCAATAGTTGAATAACTAATAATTTAAGAAGACGCTAACTAATGTCAATGATTATTCTTTGCATCAAACGTAAATTCTGAAAAAAAATCCAACAAATCTTTGATTTTATAAGTAACATAAAGACACTAACTAATCAACTTCATAAGTGCAGAAAAAAAAACGTCAAGTAACTTTCCCTTTTTTATATTCTAAAATCTATTATTCTCCGCATAATATGATTGTATACATCGCACCATTGCCTTTCTCATTCGGAATCTTCTTCTTATCAGAAACTATCCATGGGGAAGATGCTGCTGCATGCACAATCAACACCTAGAAAATGATGATGTTTGTCTTTTTGGCGAATTGGTGGTTAAGATATTAATAGACCGCAGTTATGAATCCTGGAAACAAGGAATGCCATATGCAAACATCTCATCTAATGGAGTATTCAATTAAAAGCAGACCACATTTCAGCTCTTTTCTTTTTTTTTTGTTTCTTTTTTTTTTTTAAGTTGCTTCAAGGAAAGTATTCTTAGTATCTAGATGAATATATAATTACTTTGCACTGCTGCTTTAGATGATTGCGAATGGTAATCTTGCTTAGGAAAAGAAGCATGTGGGTTGGTGTAATGGTCACACTGAGATGGGCATCAATGCTGGTTGATTTGTCGATAAAAATTAAAGCTAAATCAGGAAAAATTTTTTAAATGACACGGGCATAGATGTGAATTCTATATATTCATTCATATGGTAAGTTAAATATGAATAAAATATATATATATATATGCGTGTACTCCTCATAGGAGTCTATTTAATTCATAAAATGACACGATATTGGATTAGTATTTATTTCATGTCAGCCCGCACCAATTTATTATCAGATTAGATAAGGTAACTCAGGATTTTTCGTCTCAAAAGTGAAGACTGCTACTCTAACTCTCCTTAGTCGAGATGCTAGCCATTAAGTGAAGCATAAGATATACGTCAATGGTTCAGGAGTAAGATTAAGAGTTAACGATAGATAGAAAAAAAGAAAAGAAAAGAAAAAGAATAATCTTTGACAACACTAGCTTACTCGTCTTCTTCATCCCAGCCACCAACCCAATGAATCCTACAGTATATTTAGCCTCATCACTACTTGCCAAAAATCGAATAGAATCCAAGTGAGCAAGTGGCTTCTTCATCCCATCCACTAACCCAATGAATCGTAAAGTGTATTTAGCCTCATTGCTGCTTACCAAAAATCGAATGGAATCCAACTGAGCAAGTGGCAACTTGTAGGCTGTAGCCAGCCTGATGGCAATGTTTGGTTGCGGGGGGTGTAAGCTTTTGATATTTCCAAAGCCAAAAGTCAAGGATTGGCGATGAGGTTTGCACTTTTACTGATTAGAACCCTCAGAAATGAGAAATCTAAGCCAGAATCTAAAAGGGTCCCCTTCTTTCCTCTGTGAAGCAGCTTCAGGCTTCTGACCTGACCTTTATACCAGGTTCCCCGGTCCACCGCTCCTCCTCCTCCAGATCATGCTTTAATTATGATGAAAAAGCGTCAGGAGAAACCCCAATTAAAGTGTTTCACGTGCACATTTTCATTTTCGGACGTACATATGTAACGTGTCACCAACGTTAACATCACCTGCATTTTCCATTAGTTTTATGAAGCACTTTGGTATGTGCTGTCGTTTGAAGAAATAAAACTCTGTTCTGCAGTATTACTTTTATTTGGTTGGAACCATAATTTGGTATGGAAAAATTTAGGGCCTCGTTTGAATTGCAATTTTTTCGTCAACCAAGCCTACATTGAAAGTTCGATTAGGCTCGAGTTTAAAAATATCATACTCATATGTACTATTGAAATATTTCAACTCCACTTGTTTTTGGTTAAGGTCGAGCTTAGCTAGAGTCGAGTAGTTCGTCGAGCTATTTGTAAATTCGAGTTGAGTAGCTTGGTCAACTTGCAACCCTAGGATTAAATGCAAAGTAGATTGGCAAAGTTTTGGGTATGTTCTCAATTCATTCTAATTCTCGTAAAAGCTGATATTGAAAAGTTAGAATTATAATCCAAAAAGTAGGTATTTTATAACTTTCGGTGTTCACCTTTATTAGCTTTAAAAAATTCAAAACTTGAAAAAAATAAAAAATATCACATAACTGATTTTTTAAAATTAAAATCTAAATAGAGGTCCAAAAAATCTGTTGAGAATGAATAATAAAATAAGTGCTACAGCTGCATGTCCAATTACTTCTCAGTTATCTCAACATAAAAGCGAAACCAACACTAGTTTTTGACCTTACTACCTATCGTACTGAATCTATTTATCACAAACAAACACCGGATAGACCTCGTTTATGTAGATTATGTGATCTAAATTTTGTCACGCTATTTTATCAATTCAAGAATTGAAGGTATGACAAAATTGGGGTCATGTAATTGACAAAATCGGGTCTATCCAAAATTTTGCCTTTTTCTATAATGAACAAGGGGGTGTTACTGGAACTATGATGAATTGTAAATTGCTTTACCAAAAAACAAAAAGAAAAAGATGGCGTTGGGAAACCAGTACTCGTCAACCCCTTTGGCTATTATTTGAGGGAGTATTAGCTAGCCAGTTGTACGTTCACGTTGTGAGCAAATAAAGATTTCTTGCCTCTCTTGTTCGAAAAACAAATTATTTGCTTATATCATGAATATTTTTTTTATCACATTTTTATCTTATATATATTACATTATAAAAAATATCACGGTAATTATTTTGAATAATAATCACCTATTCTAACGCACAATACTTGTCAGATAACTCATTCTTTTTTGATAATTCATTTTCTGCCTTTTTTTTTTTATAAAAAATACGCTGCTTATATATATATATATATGTGTGTGTGTGTGTGTGAAAATTTGTCTAATCCGTAACCCAATTGTATTGATTACCGGTACAATTTTCTATGTACTAGTAAAAAAATCTGGAACAACTTTATTTTGGTGGCTTTTTATAATATGAGGTCACGAATGGTGAGACCTCAAATGCATCAAGCACAAAACTCAATGTACCATTTCAGCCAATACGTGTACTCCCCCAATGACTATTGTTGTTTTGCGGGCATGGCACGAAAGTTTCTCATTCGGCGCGTGACCCTTCATTTTACGTTTTCGATGAACCCTTTTCACGTACACAACACCTAGTGCTAGGGGTCATTTTTTGACGGCTAATTATTTTATTCCTTAATTTTCCTTTGTTCCACTACAGATCCAGTTTTGGTGAAATATAAATGCCTCCGTCCCACTTGGATAGTCTTGTTTTCCTTTTTCGTCTGTCCCAAATTATAATCCACTTTTTCATTAAGAGATGTAGTAATCTTTCAAATTATCTAAAATATTCTTATTAAATATCTTGTTATTAATACATTATTATGAAATACTAACCCACTACATTAAATACATTGAACTTTTCCAATACTAACCCATTAGCTGTAACTGATATTAATTAGCACTCTTCGTAATTAGCAAAAGGATATTTTAGGAAATTATTAATCTAAATTTATGTTTCCAACCAAATTAATTACACTTTCTTAATCTGTGTGAAAAAAAATCAAGACTAACAAAACGGAACGGATGAGATATTTTTCTTAATAATCATTACTATATATTCTTCACTCATTCAGAGGCAGTAGCCTTTTTGGCCCTTTGGACGTGGAAGGTACAAGGATTCTAGTTCCCCCACTATTTCGATATAGGTGTGTTTGGATGGGAATTATTTGTAAAATAAAATTATTTATTTACATCATAAATATACTTTTTAACATATTTTTTTATTTTTTTAATTATTCTTTTATTTTATATACATCACATTATAAAAAATATTATAATAATTATTTTAAATAATCTCCGATCTAAATCACTTTGAATTCAAGATATTGATGTGAAGAGTTGCAGACCAGTAGTTTTTGGTAGATTTCTACAAAGTACAAATACAGAGTAATAAATGTACATAGTAATATATGTACGGAAAAACACGTGTATGTGAGATATTTTGGTAACATTAGTGATATTCCTAACCAATGTTTATTTGGTAATCAATTTGGAATATGCAATTTTTTATATAAATTACACAATTTACTCATGTTGCATTCTTGTTTACAGACACTTTTCGAACTTAATTTTATTTTATTAAATAATTAAAAACTGAACTGCCGTATCTATGTTGTTATTTTAGTTTACACAATTTCTCAGAGACAATGTTTTTTTTAAAAAAATGTCTTAGAGACATTAAATACACTTAATTCTATATCCCATATTAATCCTCCTAATTAGTTGCAGTAAGTATAACCTGTCATATGTGGGTTATCCTACTTTTTTTTTTTTTTTTTTCTTTTTCCTTAGCTGTTTCTATTAAGTATATGATTGGATTCAAGGATTCCTGTGATTTTACAGAAACCCACTGTGACTGATAAGTTTACTGAGCTATACTGTACGTTGGCCAATTATGATATGTGAATCAATGCTGCGTCAGTAGCCCAATACAGAATGCTCACTTTACTGATTTGCCCTTCTATTCGGTGTCATGATGCCAGCCCTAACTTCTATCTTTTTTATCTATTTGTTTTCACTTTTTTTTTTTTAATCTTTTTGTCCTTAGTTGGTCACATTTATCCACAGTTTTATGTATTGCAAGAAATCCACATAAAGAATTCCACTTTGATAATGATGCTATATGGTGGACTTAACAAATGAGAATAATGAGTAAGTTATCTTTTTTTTTAGTGTAAATGGGAGAGTTCGATGTAGGTGTATTGAAGATATTAATAGAATTAAATTATACTTACAAATCAAGTTGATATGGATTGGTTTATATTTTTTAGACTTTTAGTCTTTTTTTATTAATAGAATAATTCATATTTTTATAAAAATAAAATTAAACTTTAGTTAATTAAATGGGTGCTTTTTGATTTGTAAGTAAACTCAATAAATTATTAATTTATTGATTCTCTTTAAATTAATAGAATTTGTATGGTATTAAAGTTACTAATCAATAAAGATTTTACTGTATATAGTTGTTTACAAGTCCAATTGCGAATCTCAAAAGATAAAGAAAAATAAAGAAAAAGGTCCAAGTACAAAATACATTATACATGCAAACCTATAGAGTATACACATATATAAATTCGTATAATTTGCTTTAATCACAGAGAGGCATTTTCCACCTAATAAAAGAGAACTAAGATCTATACATGAATTGAAGATAAACTCGAAAGTCGAAACAGAATAGAGATAGAGATAGCATAATGACAAATCTATTGTCATGCCTTTTGGATCCCAGCTTGCATCCTATTTATGACTCTTCAGTTTTTTTTTTTTGGGTGCGTTTCCTTTGCCATCTCATGTTTTTTTCTCCTTTAAAAAAAACTTTGTTCTTGTAGGATATTTTTATTTGATGACAAACTTAATTAAACATCTTCTAATAATCACTGCATATTATCAAAGTTCAAATAAACTTGCATAGAGAAAAAGAATAGCAAAATCCCTTCTTTCATTTCAAAATTAGAAAATAAAAATATTAAACTGTGTGTGAGGCGTAAGGGCAAATAAGTTTGTGCACACCAAAAAAAATCAAAATTTAGTCAATAATAATATAATGTTATACGTTGGACAAGAAAATTCTAAAGTTTCTTTTATGAAACATAACCTTAATTCTAAGGTGACAATTTCTAATACGATCAAAAAATATGACACGAATCTAACACGAAATTAATGAGTTAGGGTTGAGATTTTGTGAGTTCGAGTCAGAATCGGGTCAAACCCGATGAACCTGAAAAGAAAATGTGTCAAATTTAGGTCACCCACGGATTGACCCGATAGTATGTTTATGAATTAAAAATAATTTAATAAATACAAAATATTTTATTTAACTAAACTAAGTTATTCTTCCCCCCTCCCCCCAAAGGCATTAACTACTCAATTTTAAATGAATTTGTTTAACTTGTGTGAAGTTGGAATTGTTATGTTTGTATAAATGATGTATTACATTATTTTCTACTTTTAAAGTGTTTTAATTTATTTTAGATTTGATTTAGGATAAAACAGTTTTACAATGTTTTATTTATTTTAGATTTGATTTGGAATTATATTATTGAGATTTTTATTACTTGATTATGTAATTAGTCTTGTGCGGAGTTAATTCGGTTAGAAATTATAGCGGTAGATTAGTAAATTAGAATTATATTTCTAGTCAAATCGTGTCATTTGAGTGACCCGACAACCTGAAATTTTCATTACAGGAAATTAGAAATCTCTAGATGGGTGGGTTGGGAAGCCGCCCCTCTAAATAACAAAGCCAACTTTTCCATTTTGAAAAAAAAAGATGAAAATTGTTATTTGCACTCCTATTTTGTTAATCACATTCCTATTATCATTCTAATCATATAGTTTTTATTTATTAGATTATATAATAAAAAAAATGGTACATCATTCTAATGATAAAGTTTCATTTATTAGATTATATGATAAAAAGAAATGATAGGTATGCAAATAACAAAAAATGGGGTGCAAATGACAAATTATTGTAAAAAAAAAAAGGAATCACAAAGGACGAGATAGTAAATATAGATCATAAAAGGGTTTAATGTCTGACAGAATCTAGCCCCACAACTTTTGTCGCCAACTTGACGCTACCGTATTAGGTGTCTTTCTCTGGTTTTTATTATTTAATTTGTGCATCATTTTTACCAAAAAAAAAAAAAAAAAAAAATCCTTTTGCGGTTTAATTACGAAGCATCGGACGGTTACAAACTATCTTTTTTCCCTCGAAAAGCGAGTAACAGATGCTTAGATATATTTGGTCTAGCGTGAAGTCACGGACCTTGCTAGGCTTGTTAGCATGATTGATCTACCCACTTAAAGCATTTCATCCTTCAAAAAGAAAAAGGAAAAAAGCATTTCATTATTTGGCAAATACTTGGATAAATTTAAGGGCAAAATGTCACAGTGGCCCTCAAATTATTATGAAATTTAACTTTTAACTCTTCAATTATTAATTAATAAGTTTTAACCCTTCAATTAGAGTGTGTTTAGATAGTAGATTATGTACATGTAATTGATGAGTATATTCATAGACATCATACGTACTAGTGGGAATGGCACGGCACACCCAATGTGTGTGCAAATATAGAAGGAAAAATCTTTAAAACAAAAAATTATCAAAATTTTTAGTAGTTGTTGGAGTTTTTTTTTTTTTTTTTAGAAGAATTGTGTTTTTATTTTTATAGGAAGTTGTTGACGATCATTATTATTTTAGTGGAAGTTATATTAGACTAGAATAATGGGGGTGTGTACATGCGTTTGTGTGCGTTTATTTTAGGGATATGACATAACTATTATAAATGGCAACAGATGTATTCAAACCTTTTTAACATAAAAGGTTTTTTTAATAATTTCAGTTGTTGGCATTTATCAACTTAATGAGCTTATCATTTTATTGTGAGAAAAAATTTCTTTCCATAATTATAGATTTAAAAAATCAAATATTTATCCTCAAAATTTTTAGTCAGTTCCATGGTCGTAATTGAAATTTTAAAATTTTAATTTTTCATATCATGGCTCCAATATTACTTACTTAAGACAACATAATCAATCTTGACGGTTTAAAATTATGTAACATTATTATTATATTAACTAACTCATCTGACATAAGTTGGCCACCACCAGGTAAAAATTCAAATATTTTTAAAATATTTGTCCAAAACACATAATAGGTAGGTGATATTGGTCAATCCTGACCGTCCGGTTCAAAGGGCTGTTTGTGTAAACTAGTCATATCCGAGTATTTCCTTCCTCCTTGAAGCGCTTGCAATTTCATGACTAATTACAATTTCGTCAACAAAAGTCAAAAAGTATTGCTTACAAACTGTATGCCTATAATAAGACTCTGCTCTTAGTATCATAACAACCCATAACTCTTCGGGGGCGCCGGTAGAGTTACAGGCGCTGCTCTACTCTGCTGCTTCAAACAAACCTCTTGAAGCCCGGGGACTCCCCGTTCCTCTTTTGAGAAGAAGAATCCGTCTTCCTCACCAAGGATTCAACTGACTAGTAAAGGTAACTGAATTATTGGGTTCTTTTGCTTGTTTCCTTTTCGGTGCTTTTTTGTTGGTTCTTTGGAGTGGTGTCTTGAATTTGTTTTTCTGGGGTGTTGATTATCAATGTGGGTTTTGTACATTTGTGATCATGAGATGGTTTGTGGGTTTTTATGGAGTTCTGTTGATGTGGGATTTTGTTTTCTTGATGATCACGCGTTTCTGCAAGTAGAAAATGGATAAAGAGTTTGTGCTAATGTACAAGTCTCTTCCTATGTTTTGTGGACGCATTTTTCTTTTGGTATCTGATCATGGTTATTGATCTTTGCATGAATTGGCTTTTGCATGTGTAGATAAAATTGGGGTTGGCTGGTTAAGAGTTTTTGAGGAATTGAGCAATGTGGGGATTGAGTTATTGCTTGAATTCGATGAATTGTGATTATTGTGTTGTTTTCAGCTGATGGAAAGTACGGGAATTTCTTGGTGTTATTTTTGTATCCTATCCAATATGGTAGCTTTATTGGCTTGATCATTTAATTTTTTTCATGAATGATGACCTTTGCTGGAGCTAGGGGGTTCCTCTTTTGTCCAGTACAGTAGCTGTTGTCCAATGTGATAAGTGATTGTGTGTTTCATGATAATACCTGCTGGAATTTGATGAATCTGGGTTAATGCATATTTGTAGGGTGATAAAAAGAAGGAATTTTCTTTAGTTCCTTTTCTGTCTATCATCAAGGCTTTAATTAACGCGACCAATCATTGTGTGTTTTATGATGAATTTAATAAAAGTGATGAACAAGTCATGTTTCAGATTCTCTTTGTTCCTTTATTTAATTTTTTTTTGGGGCCGGGGGGGTGTTTGGCAAGTAAGGGTCCTGTATCTAACTTGGATTTTAGGTGAATTGCCATGGGTCATAGCATTCTAGTAGTTTTTTTGGGGCAAATACTTTGACAAAATTGCTTTATCTAAGGAGCTGCTTTGTTGTCGCTGCACACACCATTAATTGATTTTTTTGGTCATATTGTTCTTTGTCTGCATGTGTTCTATTGCATTATGATGTTGCTGCATTTCATAGTATCACTCCAAATTACAGCAGTCGATCTTCGGATTCATTATCATATTTGCATTGCTGGCGCGTGGAACTCAATCTTGCTATACAGATGGTTCAGAAAGTCTTGTTAGATTGCTTTTTATGAGTAGTTGATGGAAAGTATGGAAATATGTTATTTGTTAATTCTGTATCCTGTATAGATGCTTTATCAGTTTGTTCGATGATTTTGTTTTATGAATGATGACTTTGCTGGAATTTCATGAATGGTTGTTAATTGTGTGTAATGGAGGAACTGGAATTTCATGAATTGTTAACTGCGTGTAATGGAGGAATTCCTTCCCCCCCCCCCCCCCCCCCCCCCAAAATGTAGCTGATGTCCTGTGATGAATTATTGTGTCTCATGATAATGTTTGCTGGATTGTGATGAATTCGGTTTAATGAATATTGTAAGGTAATAAAAGAAAGGAATCTTTTTTTTTTCCTTTTCTCTCGATTATCGAGGCTTTAATCAATCATTGTTTCTTTCATGATGAATATAATGAAAGTTACGAACTAGTTGTATTTCGGATATTTTATTCTTTATTTATTTTTATTCTTTTGGGGGGAGCGTATTTGGCAAGTGATTTTCTTTTAATTTATCTATCTTAGATGTTATATGAATTGCCACGTGTCATAGCATTTAGTAATTTTTTGAGGGAAAATATCGGATAATTGTTGTGTCCAAGGGAACTGCTTTTTTGTGAATGGGCACAACATTATCATATCGTCTTTTGTCTGCACATATTTTATTGTGTGTTGTTGTTGCTGCATTTCACGGTGTCATTCCAAATTAAAGCAGGCGATGTTTTGATACATCGAATGTATTGTGTTTGCACTGCTGGTGAACAGAACACAACCTGCTATACTTATGGTTCTGAAAGTCTCAGAGAACTACTAGTAAATATTGAAAATGTAAACAATTTGGTTTTCAATTTAAACACTGCCTAAGCCTATTATTTGTTTCTTTTACTGCCTCTCTTGTGAGATTACTTTTTACCAGTAATTGATGTTCATTGCATTCTTAGGCTTGATAGTATAGAAGGCCAGAAAAGTTGTTTTGGCATCAGTGGAAATGCATTCTGTATCTGCTGAGGGAGGATTGCTTTCCCTTGAGTTTTACAAGTTCAGAATTGCACTTTCTAGTATGAAGAAAGGTCATTTTAATAATAATAATAATAATTTCCGGAGTTGAGTGGACTTCATGGTTGAGATTTTATAAGGTCTGACCATTAAAGTTCCAAAGGTTGTTAAAAGTTTGGGTAACTCTGGATATAATGAACCTAGAATTCTGGCATGAAAGTTGGCAAATTTTCTGAATTTAAATCTTTTCCAAATCCATCAGTGGGACATCTTAAGAAAATACCTCTACCAGGTGTATTTTAGAATATTCCTACCCTGATTTGGAAGCTTTGGGATTAGTTGTTATATGATTGTTAGATAAATTGGGTGTGTTAACAATATAGATCATGGAAAAAGTCTGTGTAATGAATAAATTTGAAAACTATGGAGATGATGATATCAACCTTTTTTGGGTTTTCAACAGCTGGGTATCTCTACCTTATGGATGATATATTTTATGTTTCATAGAAGGTCGACGAAACAAATTCGTTTAGTGTTAGGAGGTATAGAATCCATGGTTAGAGAATTCACAGATGGAAGAAGTTTAACAGAGGCAGCAATAGGAGGCTGTTTCACCTTCTTTTTCCTGACATCGACCTTCCAATAAAAGCCACTGTAGATTTGGTTTTCATTAATATATGCACTTTGAAAGCGAGATTTGGATATTGTTTCTTTTTAGAAAAATGAAGTTTGTTAAACAGCAGGAAAGTGATGAGTTGACTATTAATTACTTATTTTTTGTTCCAATTGTTTCATAACTTCTAGTATTGATCCACTGGCATATGTGTTTTTCTGCTGCAGACAGTGGTTATGTTTGGGTAAAGACTGGAGTATGTATAGAGAGTATCTCCACTGAGTTTTCCTGCTGAGCCAGTGGGTATCTGCACAAAAGTCTTCTCTTGAAATTCTAATATCTGGTTCCAATCTGGTAACCTCAGAGTTTCTATTTTGATTTGTATGTGTCTAAATAAATGTATGAGGTTCTCTTCATTACATACACGCAGTCCACATGGTATAGTAGAGTAGTTGAAGAAAATATGCTCACATGATCAGGCCTGTTTGAAATGCTCAATTCAAATTGGAAAGTAAAGTTAATGTTTTCTTCTGAATTAATATTCTTCTAATAGTTTAAACCTGTAAATGATTTGACAACTAAAGAGGGTATTAGAGAAGGTAGAGATCCCGAAACAGTTTTTTCTATCATAAGGGATACACTTGCTGTATCTATGATTGACATGTGAGATTATGAGTGGGAGTGTAGTGGAAATATATCAAGACTTTAAATCTCGAGCCTTCTTCCATATGTCATTGATTTCCTCCTGATGATTCTCTTGGTATATGAACAGGTAAGCCAAGTCACCAAGCGTTCAAAAGTAAAATGCATCAGAAGAACATGAAGAAGTTCCATAATTTACTTATCAAGCCTGTTGTGTAGGAAATTGTTGGCTAATAACTATACCATGTAGCATGCAATTATGGTCTCAATGCCTTTAACATGCATATAGCTTACTTTTACCATTCTAGAACTTTAGCAGGAGTTGGCGACAATCTGCTAAGACTTGTTATGGCTTTGTATCATCAATCTTTTTCTTTTCCAGGCTATAAATTTTTCCATGCTATAACTTCTAACCTAACAGAAAAAAGAACCTGCCTTCCATCGCTGGATGTGCAAGTTCTGGTCCATTAAAATCTGATTTCCATTAGAATTTGCTCATTGAAAACTAGCTTTGCTGGCCACCCAGGTCCATATCTAACCGCAACTGATTTTTCTTTTACATGCATGTCCTGGGCCTATTAGAAAAAGTTTACAAATTAAAATGTGATTTAGATTAAGGTGCAACCATTCAATATAATACCTTTTTATTTCTTTGGTATTTTAATGGTTAGTACCTTTCATTGTAGCCTAACCCATTAGGAAAAGATTAAATTTAAATATTTAAAGTACTAACTAAAAATTCTTGAAATTCAATGCATCATGATTTGCCTTTGCCTTTCTTCTTTCTGGAAATTTCATTTTCAGCTTGCTTGATATATGAATCTGCTAGACTCTTACGGCCAAACTTGTCAATTTCAGAACTAAATATGGATCGGGCGACAATTGATATTGAGCATTCAGAGAAGCTAGAGCAGAAAGGTCGCCTAATGAGCATTTCTTTCAACATTTTATCTGAGGCTGATGCAGTAAGTATAAACATCAAATGATGGCTTTCTCTTGAACTAAACTTTTCTTTAATAGAGAACTCTGACACTGGCCTGAAATGTCAGCATGCTTATGACATTGCTAAAACTTATGTGCAATGTCAGTATGTAAGGAACTTGGAACCATGTGCGTGGTCCCTATGTTTTCTGATTTACCCAGGTCTCTTTAAAAGATGAGTTTTTACTTTTGCAATTGTGACAAGTTTGTTTCTCTCTTAACTATGTAAACATGAAAATAGAACAGTTAGATTTGTGGATCCAACACGTCTCGTGGTGAGATATCTACTGATTAATTACACAGAGAGAGAGAATGCAGGGGTCAGGGAGGGAAGTTTGTTGATATTTTTGGTTAAACTGTAGTTGCCCTTTAGTAGAACTCTTTGGATATGATGTTGCTATGGCTTCTGTTTAAAAGTTTTCCTTGCCACTTCATAGGTAAGGAAATCAGTGAAGCTAATTGGAGCTGCCAGTGAAGTGACAGATCCTGCTTTGGGTTTTCCTAATCTAATTAACCATTGCAATACTTGTGGTGCCAAAGACAGAAGAGAATGTGAAGGTACAATTGGAACTTATATTCTATATGCTAATTTGTGATATG
The DNA here is from genome assembly GCF_036785885.1 of Coffea arabica. Lineage (NCBI taxonomy): Eukaryota > Viridiplantae > Streptophyta > Magnoliopsida > Gentianales > Rubiaceae > Coffea > Coffea arabica. The sequence goes on along the minus strand of NC_092325.1, from coordinate 43,739,335 downwards.
CTGCTGTGATAGTATTACATGAGGGACTACAAATTGTCTGTTTTGCAGGTCATTTTGGTTTAATCAACTTCCCTTTTACAATTCTCAACCCATATTTCTTACCAGAGGTTGCACAGATTTTAAATAAGATCTGTCCGGCATGCAAATCTGTTCATGTTAATAAGGTTAAGGTCAGGTACTATGCTCCTTTTAGTAATCATTAAGGTTGTTTGAGATGATTAATGATTCTAGGGTTATATAATATATACTTTCTGTTGGTAAGCTTGACTAAATAATCATTTCATGATAAATGTTTCTGAATTGATCAACTGAATTCGGAGATGAAGGATGTTTGTTGGCAGAAGTACCTGACTTGCTATTTTTTTGCTTTAAAAGTTGAGGAAGAATTAAATCTAGTTAGCTGTACGGAAAGGAGACAAATTTGGTGTACTCTTTCGGATTTAACTGGCTAGATCTGAAGTATTCAAGGCTTGATACTGGCTTCTTCATTCTGTATAAACATATACAGAGCCAGCAGTCTATTTGACTATTTACATATCAAAAAATGCATTGGATGATTTTCTGGACTTACTCTTGGTGCACGGAGACGAATTCTATGGGCTTTGTGTAGAGTCGATTAATTCATCTAATGACTGTCATATACATCTAAAGTTTATTATTTTGGCAGTAAACAGAGTATTTCTTTGTGGTTCTTCTATTCATTTGTTGTGGAGCTGATTAGATACAATACTTCATCGCATTTTAATTTTAAAGGCCTTTTCATCCTGGGCATCAATTTTAGAAGTTGTTTTTAGGTCTTTTGGATCCATGATCATGAAGTGAGACTGGAAGAACTACCTTACTTTTCCTGAAGAATATCAGAAGAATCTAATTGATGCTGATAATTTTTCATTTCTTTAAAATGCAGTTCCTGCTTGAAAATTTTCTTCCTGATATTATGACTTTACTTGAGTGTCTTTTCATTTTTTTTTTCTTTTTTGGCAATTCTCTTGAGAAAATTAGTGATATAGGCTTGACCATTATATGATCCAATAAGTACTGTTTATCTATGCATTCTATTTCTTAAATAGTTATTTTCAGTCACTTGCTAGTCCATAATCCTTGTTTGTTTTGCCTGTATCAGAGCTCTGGATCAACATCTGTGCGTGACCACTCTGATACTTGTAAATATTGTGATGTAAGGTTCATTCTGTATCAATATGTCTTCCTAACAGGCTACTGGTATTTCTTAACTGATGTATCTCTGGTTAAATGAGCAGGGAAGGTCAAGAGATTCTTATCCACCAATGAAATTCAAAGTGACTTCAAAAGATGTCTTCGCCAAAACTGCAATAAGTGCAGAAGTGAGCGAAAGGTCATCAAGCAATAGGAGTTCAAAAGGGTCAATGGCTTCTGATTATTGGGATATTATTCCTTCTGATGCTCAGCAAGATCTAAGTAATTTGGGATCAAATAAACGCCTTCTGTCACATGCCCAGGTAACAAGCGTATAATGCTGATGTGTATTAAATATGAGTAATTTGTGCACTGTTTTTCTCCTCAACATTGCAATTAAATTAATTTTTGTCTGCATAGAGAAACTATAAGTTCATAATTCACTACCCAGGTGGAACACTCTGATAAACAACGAATCTGGGAGTAACATCATTTATCTATTTGATAGTTCTCTAATCAAGAGTGTTTTGTTATAGCACCATTTGGATCTTATTGCTATTCTGACAATGATGATTCAATGCAATTGCACTGTAATCTTATGGAATACACCAACAATGAGATCCTTAAAATTGGAATTTTCCCCTGAAAAAATCATAATAACCAAGCATTTTTGCCTAAAGGATGGGAACCTAAAAACTAGTATAATTGCTAGCAATAACCTCTCGTATCAGAATCATGTCAAAGCTAAGATTGCGAGGGGTGGTGAGTATGATGCTAATGTATGGTTATCATGTAGGAAAGGAACATGTGAAGGTATTAAAACCTGCTTCGCTGATAAAGCACTGTACTTGATTTGTTCATAAATAACAGAAGTTCCAAGTTTCAGCAATGCTAATTGACGAAAAATGGCATTCAAAGCAATAAAAAGATCAAAAATAAGATCTTGGATTTTAATAGTGTTTTCCATGAAGAGGGTTTTTGTCTGCAGTTTGAGTAAGAACCAGATAAAATAAGTTATCAATGCTGGTTGACAATGGAAATGTGGTTATGAAGTTTGTGTAACTGCTGTATACCCATGCTACCCAGTATCCTGCCCTCATATTGGTGAAGTGACATAGTATGTCTTCCTTGCTTTATTTGTCATGGGGTCAAATGGCTTGGATTGTCTGCATTGCTTTTGTAATGTAAATTAGCTAGCTATAATTATGTGCTATATGGACTTTTTTGTGATTTAGACTATGTTTTTTTTGCTATCTGTTGTTTGATGTTATATCCTCTCCAAAGCCTTTCTTCTGTTTTTGCTATCAATTTTGTATGACCTATCCTTGTTGCTCATCTCTCTCTCTAATAATTCTTTTGTTTTTTAGGTTTATAACATCTTAAAAGATGTTGACCCGAGGTTCCTTGAATCATTTCTGAAAAGGAAAAGCTCTGTCTTCCTTAACTGTTTTCTTTTGACTCCCAACTGTCATCGTGTGACAGAATTGGGACAACATATAACTTTTGTAAGTGAAATATACAGTATTTTGCTTGATATAATTAGTGAAATATTATATTTCCTATTCTATAATCTGGAAATGATATGCAGGACACAAAAACAAAGTTGTACAAAAAACTGATTGATTTTAGAGGAACTGCCAACGAACTGAGTGCTCGTGTTCTGGACCTCATTAAAGTTTCAAAGGTACAAGAACCTGATTCATGTTCTCTTCCCTTTTCCAGTCAAACTTTAAAAGACTAAGAAAACATACAAAGATGGCCTTTGACAAAGATTATTGTGTATATTTTACATTTTTGCTATAGGTTCGATCTCAAAAGTCATCAGCTATAAATTCTGCTTTCAGTGTGCTTGGTTTTAAAGATTCTGCTGTTGCTACATCTGGTTTAAAGTATATCAAAGAACTACTTTTGGGAAAGCGAACTGATCATGCTTTTCGCATGGTTGTAGTTGGCGATCCAAATATAAATCTTGGTGAAATTGGCATGCCTCGTCATATTGCAGAAAAGCTGCTTGTCTCTGAGCATGTGAACAAGTGGAACTTTGGGAAGCTAAAGGATTATGTTGCCCTAATACTTGTTGGTGGTGGAGAGATTTGTGTTCGTAGAGGAGGTAGACTTGAGAAACTTAGTATCATTGACAAGCTGTGTTGTGGAGATGTTTTGTATAGGCCTATGCTTGATGGAGATATTGTTTTGATAAACAGGCCTCCGTCTATCCATCAGCACTCCATGCTTTCCCTATCTGTCAGAATTCTTCCAATAAATTCAGTTCTCTCTATCAATCCTCTTATTTGTTCTCCTCTCCGTGGAGATTTTGATGGTGACTGCCTTCATGGTTATGTATCTCAATCAGTTGATTCTAGAGTTGAACTCAATGAACTTGTTGCTCTAAACAAACAGCTACTTAATGGGCAGAGTGGTCGAAACCTTTTGTCACTAAGTCATGATAGTTTAACTGCAGCTCATTTAATTTTGGAGGATGGGGTGACTTTGGACAAGTTTCAAATGCAGCAATTGCAGATGTTTTGCTCTTGCCCAATGCCAATTCCTGCTATCACCAAAGCCCCTGGAAACAAGTGTTTTTGGACAGGGAAACAATTATTTTCCCTACTTATTCCTCCATGTTTTGATTATGTTTCACAGTCAAATGGTGTGCAGATAAGCAAAGGGGAAATTGTTACTTCTTCTAGTGGGTCTTCTTGGCTGCGGGATAACGATGGGAACCTCTTCCATAGTCTTGTTAGATGCTGTAAAAATGAAGTTCTTGGCTTTCTGTGTGCTGCACAGGAAGTTCTTTGTGAGTGGTTGGCAATGAGAGGGCTAAGTGTATCACTCTCTGATCTTTACCTTACTTCTGATGCATATTCCAGACAAAATATGATTGAAGAAGTCTCTTGTGGGCTGCAAGAAGCAGAGCTGCTATCTTCAATCAGACTTCTGATGATGGGTTCCAATCAAGATTTCCTTGTTGAAAGCACTGAAGCAAACAAACGTAGTGTAGATTTTGGAGAACAGCATTTGTCTTCTATTCAGCAGCAGAACTCCTCAGTACTCAGTGAAGCTTCTGTTTCTGCTTTTAAGCAAGTGTTTTTGGATGTTCAGCATTTGGTGTACCACTATGTGAGCAAGGATAACTCATTTTTATCTATGTTAATGGCTGGAAGCAAGGGCAACTTGCTAAAATTAGTTCAGCACAGTATGTGTCTTGGTTTGCAGCATTCAGTGGTTCCATTATCCTTTAGTATTCCCCATCAGCTTTCTTGTGCTACCTGGAATTATCATAAGATCTCTGTTCATGAATCTCATGGTACCTTAGATCATTCCGGTTCTTACATCCCGTTTGCTGTCATTGAAAATTCATTTCTAACAGGCTTAAATCCTATGGAATGTTTTGTGCATTCATTGACAACTCGAGATAGTTCTTTCAGTGGTCATGCAGATGTGTCTGGGACTTTGACCCGGAAACTTATGTTTTTCATGCGTGATCTAAGCATTGGATATGATGGAACAGTAAGAAATTCTTATGGAAATCAACTTATTCAGTTTTCATACAATAGCAGAGATACTCTGACTCCCTGTAACTGCAATGATGAGTCTCCCAGTGAGACAATTCCAGCTTATGATGTTGTGGGTGGTCATCCTGTTGGTGCACTGGCTGCTTGTGCGATTTCTGAAGCCGCATACAGTGCATTAGACTTGCCTATTAGTGCACTTGAATCATCACCACTCCTGAACCTGAAGGTTCCCATCTCTCTTGTGCATTTTTTGTTTGTATTTATCTATGCATGCCTCTTATTCAGTTATCTTATTGGCTTTATTTGTTTTATGTTTATTAGCTTTATCTTCCCAACATTTTTTCTGAATTTCTTTCATGAGCTAGTTTGTAGTAATTTTTATTTGCTTGCTCAACAAAATGTTGTGTAGTAATGAGTTGATTTTAAATTATTTGGTCTGTGGGTGCTGCAAATCTTAATCAATTTGTTCTTATTAAAAATGAGTTCTTACTTTAAGATTATATGGCAGTTTTCAACCTTCTTTCTTGCAGTCTGTTTAATTTTTCTGTTGTGTTATATATGTTTTGGATTGAATATAAGATGAGTGATGGCCACTAAAAGATCTATGCAAAATGAGGCCTTGCTATGCAAACTAACTAAAAAAGGATATGGTCTGTTCTCTTTTCTTTTCAGGACTATTTTGTCATTCTTTGTGGGGAAACCTAGTAAATGCTCTTTGAAATCTATGCTTAGGTTGCATGCTGCATTCTAATTTTTTTCGTCACATACAAGAGAGGAATACTCTTTGTACTATGCTGAGTAATAAGTGGTCTAGCAAGAAGTCTTAGCTTTTTGAATTGTAATTGACTTCCTATAATATATGGGCATGTATCACTTCTTTCTCCTGGCTAGGCGCTCTAAACTGATGGTTCTGCCAAAACCTCAATAGCTTGCCCTATACTAATAATTGACAACTACATGTAATTTTGCTGTTAAATTGGGGTGACTTACATTATTGTGGTATTCCAATTTAAATGTGCAGAAAATTCTAGATTGTGGAGTGAAAAAGAGCAGTGGTGATAAGACTGCATCAATCTTTTTGTGTAAGAAACTTGGAAGGCAGACCTATGGTCTTGAATATGGAGCATTAGAAGTGAAGGATCATTTGGAGAGGCTAATGCTCGAAGACGTAGTTTCTTCTTCAATGATCAGGTAATTTTTCTGATATTGCATACAAAGCATGCTTCTTCATAACTTTTTGGTTTGATGACATTTTAATATGCCTAATCTCACGTTAGTCTAATTTATGTATGGTATAATGTGTACTAGCTACTCCAAGGAGAAATGTAGTCGCAGTCAAATAAGTCCTTGGATTTGTCATTTTCATATATCCAAGGTAATGCAATTGAAGATGAATTCTTTTTCCCCTGTATGTTGAGACTGTATACCTGTGATAATTTCTTTCTCTGAATATCTTTCCTGATAATTTGTAAGGCCACTTCTTTCAGGAAATTATCAAGAGGAAAAGGCTCAGGGTGCAGTCAATAATTGATGCTCTTAACATGGCATGGAGATCTGCTAAAGTAAAATTGAAAATAAATCTTCCAGACCTGCAGATAACGGGAAAGTAAGATGTTTTGATTATAGAAAATTATCATACTGGCTGCTATTACATTTATTAGGAGTGTATGAACGAGGTGGATTTTGCATGGATTCTCTATCTTGCTTGACTATTAGATAAAAGAATATCAAAGTGAATTTGCTAATCCCTTAAACATTAGTGGAATGCAAAAGGTTGAGATCTTATATTCAAAATGGAGGTGTCCTCCAGAACATGGCATAATTTTTACTGCTTTATCTGGAAGACATTTAAAAATGGACATCAAAGCTACATGGTTTATCTAGAATGTTATTCTCATTCCATTCATTTTCTAGTGTTCTCGGGTAAAGTCTTATTTCATGTTTAACTTGGCTTGCTTATTTTACATTAGGGCGTGTTCTCTAGCTTTAAAGCAAAATGAAAAGGATACCAAGATATGCCTCACAGTTTCAATTCTTGAGAAGTCCAAGAAATCATCTTTACGTCTGGATATCCTTCGAAATATGGTAATGCCGTTCCTCCTTGGAACTGTTATAAAAGGTTAGTTTACTTCAACTATTGTACTACCAACTCACTGTCATATCTATCAGCATCACATGGAATCACTTAATAACGAAGCCTTTGCTATTCATGTTAATTCTACTTTGCTTGTGCAAAATTATGGCAGAGCTTCCAAAGAACGTATGAATATATGTATAAGCATTGTAGAGTTGATGAATATACTTATGTGGAAAATACAAATGTGTAACTGCGAAATTATCATCTTTGTTTGTTAAATAGGGTTCCCAGAATTTAAGAAAGTTGATATCATGTGGAAAGATTGTCGGAATTCATCAAAATCTTCTAAAGGCTCTTTGGGTGGAGTTTATTTGCGGGTTTTCATGTCAGAGAAGTGTGACAGAACGAAATTCTGGAGTGTCCTTGTGGACAATTGCCTCCGCATAAGAGATCTCATTGATTGGGAACGCAGTCATCCAGATGATATTCATGATATGGCTCCAGCTTATGGCATTGATGCTGCAGTAAACCACTTTCTAAGTGTGAGTTATGCCTTTTAAGGTCCTATTAACTCTATATTAGCCCTTTTTATTTTTCTTTTTTCCCAACCAGAGGAAGAATAAACACATTATCAATTTTCACTTTAATGCAGAGTCTCAATTCTGCAATCAGTGATACTGGGAAAACAATTCTCCCAGAACATTTAGTTCTTACTGCAGATTGCCTTTCTGCTACTGGAGAATTTGTTGCTTTAAATGCCAAAGGGCTGGCACAGCAAAGAAAGGAGACTGCTGTTTCTTCACCCTTTCTGCAAGCATGCTTTTCTGTTAGTTACCTTCAATTCACGTTTCTTTTGCTGGTTTTTCTACTTGTCCTCCATCTGGACACAATTCCTTAACCTGCTACTGTGATGTTTCCTGTACATTGAAATTGTTGCAGAGCCCAGGTGATTGCTTTGTTAGAGCTGCCAAGACGGGAATTGTGGATAATCTTCAAGGAACTGTAGATGCCTTGTCATGGGGAATGGTTCCTTCAATAGGGACTGGTGCTCGATTTGATATCATTTATTCTGGGAAGGTAGACAATATTGATAACTTATGGTAACATCGGTATTGTTAAAATCATACATATGGGCTGCCATATTGAAATAAGTACAGATTGATTCTTTGGTCAGACAGCTGTAATTGATACTTATCAATGATCAAAGACAAATCTCGTAAACAAATAAGCACATTGCAGTAAATCACATAGTTACATCTTCAGATGCCACCTCATATTTGAAATCAGCTAATTCCTTTGAGCCTCCACAATTCCCCCTCCATTTGTTCTACCTTTGCTGTCCCACATATTGGTGGACATCTGTTTGAGCCTCTCTTGAGTGCCATAGCAAACATGTTTCTTGATGACAATAGTGCATCTTCGATGCTCTTCTTCTTTATCACAATTAACTGGTAGACAAAACCACGCTAATGTAATTGGCCTCCTCATACTCTTCTTTGGTTCTGTTTATCTGTACTTCTTCCATAATTATTGAGGAATAAGATGTTTAAACTAAGAGAAGGTTTACAGAAAAAGAATCAATAAATTGTTGTTATTGGCAATTGACTTTTACCCTCCACCTGTTCATCATACACAAATAGCTTCTATGCTCAAAGATGGAGATCTTGTGTGACTTGGAAACTGGGCTTGTCGATCTGAATTAACTTCCCTCCTGGAATTTTAGGATTTTTTTTTTTGGGAAATACACCTTTTACCCATAAATCAGCTTAAATGCTTAAGATCTGAATAAGTTGTAATTGGTAAATTTCAATACCACAAAAAAACAAATGAGTCCAATGACTAGTACCATCCTTTGTGATTTTCGTTTTACCAAACACACCAGAAGATTGTACCAACATCCAAATCTTTCTTGAATCTGGCTCTTGTGATTTTATATTCCTTGCTAATCTCCATTTAGCAATATTCATGTTTCAGTAGCATGAATCCTGAATCATATTGTTTTGTTGTATATGTTTTAATTGAACCTGAGAGAATTGAAGGCATTATTTTGGAAAAACATGTGTTGTCAATTTTTTTGCCATACATGCTATTATGCTCTTAGCAATTTTATCTTTTAATAATCCAATTCCATTTCAATCCTCCAAGTTACCTTGATTTTACAGTTTATCTTCCATAACAGTTGTTACAAATGTAAGTTAAAATGCAGTTCGCTTGTAGGCTTTGAAAACATTGCGGTCTTTCTGGTAAATGTTTGAAATAGTTCTTACATCCATGTGTTTGTCTTCTGTTAGGGTCATGAACCTGCTAAGTCCATAGATGTCTACGATCTGCTGGGTAGCATTGTCAACTTGAATCAGCAAGTGAAGTTTCCGAACAAAGACTATGAAATGTCTGGAAAATCTATTGTGCAACATTTATTTGCATATGATGATTTAGCGACAAAGGGATGCATTCTCCCACGGACACTCTTGCGGAATTTCTTCTCATTGAAAGATATCCAAAAGCTCTCTCACAGCTTGAAACATATGTTAAATAAGTATGCTACCTATTCAGTTTCCTTTTTCTTACCCCATTATATAAACTCATACATTGTAATAGTAATTAATTTGCATGCATGAGTTCATTCTTTTTTGGTAATTACATAATGCTTAGACATTGACTGCATTCAATTTGATATTTGTTGTTCATCTGTATTTTACCTTCTTATTTTCAGAATATATCATGAGTTTTGAAACATCTTTTGCCTAGCAGCATAGATTTGCATTACATGAATCTGTTGGAAAATTTATATGTTAGTTAGGTATACTGCAACTCTTCTGGTCATTGCTTTTTTGACAGGGCCTCTCTATCAAGGATCTAGCTTTATTAACAACCAGATTTACTTTGAATTAGGATTTACAACGTTTTTCCTTAGTCCTGCAAATACTTGTTGCACAAGGAGCATTTGTTTTAGATTATTGAACTGTTTTATTCCCTAAGATGCCCTGCTGGGTGAAAGACTTGTGTTGATCATCAACATTTTCTCTTGCTAGCATAAACTGATAGATGCAAGCTTTATTTTCTTGATCATGCATTGCTGATGAAGAATTTTATCTCATTCAACATTATGGATGGCTTATTCTCTTTGTTTTGATCTCACTGCTCTTTGTTAGTCTCTAATTTGAGTTCTTTTCAGTAATGTTCCTCCTCCTTTTCTCATTTTGTAAGGTATGATGTTGATTGCCAGCTCAGTGAAATAGATAAGACTATTGTAATGGCTGCTTTAAGTTTTCATCCTCGAAGCAGTGAGAAGATTGGAATAGGGGCTCATGAAATTAAGGTAAAGCGAGTATAGAAATATAAAAATGTTGGAGAACATTTCATTCTCTATCTTTTTCATTTTCTTGTTTTCGAAATGAAGCTGCTCAGAGTTTGTGGCAATTAGTTGCTTACAGTTTCTTGAATGAACCTGCTTTGAGATATTGTAGATTATAGCCTATGATTAGAGATTTTTTTTTTTTTTTGGCTGAAATTGATGAAAATATCAAGGTTTATTGCTTTTTCCCTTTTTGGGAGATTGGGCCTCTCATGGAAGATATAAATCAGGTTCAATGAGTTTGCTTCCAACAGTTACTATGGTCAGTCTTTTTACTAGGGAAGGGAAGTGAAGAGCCTTTGTTTCCATAATTTCTGATGCTATGCTTGTATCCACCAATCAAACCATTTGGTGACAGAACAATGGAGACAAAGCTCACTGTAAAAGCAGTTAAATTGTTTTTTAGCTCAAGGGCTCAAAAAAGCTTATTTTCCTTTATTCCTAAATATCAGAACCTAATTCTTTTAGCCGATATCATTGTGATTGTTTTAAAGGATGATCTTTACGTCTTCATGTCTCCTAAATGTGGTAATCACATATTGTAGTCTAAAACTTTGGACACTCGGGATTTTTCTTTTCTCCATTATTTTTTCCCCTGTATGGGTGTCTGTGCGCGCGTGTGGGTCTTTTTTCCTTATTATCTCATTTTTTTTGGGCACCCAGGGGGGGGGGGGGAAGGGTTGGGGTTGGGGAGGCAGAATAGAATAACAGAGCAGAAGAAAAGCTTCCTGCAAAATGAGAAAAGCAAGAGCCAACGTTCAAGAGATTTTTTTGTTATATCAAATTGACTTTTATGATATAATGTGAATATCATTTGCTCTTGGAATGTGGGAAGTGGGATTCAACACACTGGGAGACTCAATTCCTTTTTGGACGTGTAGTTGCCTCTGCCTTTCCGTTATTTGCATTGGCTTGGCTGCACATTCTGAATTTATTCACCTCACATTTATCTCCTTGCTTTTTACAGGTGGGATATCACTCAGAATATGATAATTCTCGCTGCTTTGTGTTGGTAAGGAAAGATGGGACTGTTGCAGACTTTTCTTATCACAAGTGTGTACATAATGCTCTGCAGTTAATTGCTCCTGATTGGGCAAAAAAATACGAGTCAAAATGGTTGAACGGCCCCAAGGCAAATAGTCGAGTGTGGCCAATGGGCCATCGTTGCCGAAAATAAGACCATAGCTTTCTATCCTCTATCCTTCTCCTTACATATAGATGATAACAACGGGACAGTGAAACCTGGAGTAAATTTTGCTTTGTTATTTTGGTTTTTGGAGGGCTCACCGGGGCAGTTAGGGCGTAGTTTAGTATTATAAGACAAAATGCATCATTCGCACAAACTTTAGAAGTACAAGCATTATGTTATCCTAGAGGAACGGAGGGAAAGGTATAAGCAGCTGACTGGTTTGTGAAAGTGTTTCTGACTGACCTAACGATAGGATAGTAAGATATCAGCAGCTGCCCTGCAGTAGAATGATTGGATCCGCATGCAGATGCATCACTGGCAATTTCTTCATATTCTGAATCTGTGTAGTTTTGTGCAATGGATGACGCTAATGCCTAAATGCTGATTACAAGTGCTAGAACTTACATTATTACCCGCTGCTGTTTGCCAAGAGATATAATAGAGGAGGAAGTGGAAGATAGGAGGAGGAGAGGATGAACTAATAGAACTGTTGTATTTCTCTGTTGTTAAATAGTTTTCTTTGTAATGGTTAAACGTGTTGGAGTTTAACATCTTATAAATGTATAGGGTAGCTCAATTCTCATGCTTCTTTTTGCTGCTTCCACTAAGGTTTGTTTGCCTAGTTTTGAAATGGCAAAGAAGATTTAGTGGAAGTAGCAGCGAGACGCTCTGAATTAAGGGGCTGCATATCCATTTTGATGTTGTAATATCACATGGTACTTTGTATGCTGCCTGCTTATATCGACTTTGTTTCAAGAAATTACCCTGGCCGTGCTGCTGGCAACTTAGGAGTTGGTCGTTGGCATAAATGCAGACATCAGTTTGAATGCCAATTACCTTGCAATTATCTCACCAAAGAAGTGCCAATTACTTTTCCACATTTCCCTTGAGATGAATTTAGTTGTTGAGCATCATTGCGGTCAGCAGGAACATTACAAATTTCTCTAATTTGGAGGACTAATGGTATAATTTATTAGGCAAGTATGTCATTTGAAGACTTAATTTGGTTCCTGCAGGTAACACATGAATGACTAAAAAGAGGAGAGGTAGAGTGAAAAGGAGGACTGGACCAAAAATCAGTGGTCAGGAAACCGACTTATCTGGACATGGAACTCGTTTTAACTGCTTGCCAGTGGTGCCTGATTGCCTGCTGACTAGAGGACGAAGAGGATCACATCATCAGTGATCCGATCCCACCGGGAAATCAATTATTGGGGAAAATCGTTCAAAACGTCTCTCACATTTTACAGGATGACTTTTTTCGTCCCTCATTTTTAAAAGTGTAATTTTACGTCCTTTACACAAATTCACTGCATCTACTCATTCCCTACGTTACAAGTTGCATTATTTCATGAAATCAAATCTATTGTTGTCGAATCCCTTCTCAAAAGAAAAATAAAAAAGTCTATTGTTGCTGCCAATTTGTGTTTGATTACAGAGCAACTTGGGTACGAATTTGGTTGGAAATTAGCGAAAGTCAGCAACTTAATCGTGAGAGAGGCAAAAATGAAAAAGATAACCATCGACGGATTTAAATGTCAAGTATTTGTTTGTTAATAACATTAATTTATTTTACGACTATTTGTCAATTATTTGTCATGTATGAAAAGTCTAAATTTTATGACTATTAAGTCATCTAAGAGCAAGTAACCCGTTGCATTGTATTGTAGGCCAAAGAGAAGAGTTGGTTGGCCGCAAGTTTTGAACAGGGCAAAGAAAATTTTATTGATTGTCTTGTTTTGACCAATCATTAATCGGTCGAAACATGAATTTAAAGGGCTGTATCAAATTAACCTCTGTAATTAACTCCTGGACCACATAAAAATGACCAAAACGCAAAAATTAATGGACATAGGACGAATTGACGAGCAGTGGGGCATGAAGGAGAAACATTTTGTTGGAAGTCGACGGCGCCAAAAGAATAAAGGAGAGGTGGGAAAAACAAGAGAAATTCATTGGTCAGAAACGCATGATGGCCTATAACGATCCAACCCCACATCATGGGCCGCATTTCGCCGTCTTGTGCTTAAATGCATAGTACTCCCTCCGTCTCACTTTGATAGTCCCGTTTCTTTTTTCACACAATTTAAGAAAAAATAGTTAACTTTGTTGAAAAAGTAAATTTAGATTGCTATTTTTCTAAAATACCCTCATATTAAATATGGTACAACTTTATGGGAACTTGAATTGATGGTAAAAAAAGAATCAACTCTCATTAAATGGGGTAGGTTTATAGTAACAACTACTTACATTGAATAAGGGTATTTTAGGAAAATTAAAATATAACTACATTCTTCAATTGGAAAGTAGATTACAATTTGAGACAGATAAAAAAGGAATACAGGACTATCAAAGTGGACGGAGGGAGTATTTCTTAGCTAGCCACCGTCACTGAGCCACAAAGTTGAGTACGAGTTAGGAAAAGTTTGTCTGGCCTGAAAATGATGATATGTGAGACATACTTACAGTTTACAGGATAAATTACCAATAACAACCCTCTTACAGTTTTGCATATTATCATCACATAATTAATTTCTCTAACACGTATTCCTTTGGTCTCTTTTATGTAAGGTGGAAAGAGTTGAAAAGCACCTTTTGCAACTGACACTCCAAAAAAGCATTTGATGAAATTTTGATATTCGCTTAATTTTCTTATAATTTGCGTAAATATCCCGTGAACCTCCTATGGTTTTGCTCATGCTAACAGAATTTCCTTATAGTCTTATATTCCTTGAATTCCAGCCCCACTTGTTGACAAAAATGTTTTTTTTTTTTAAAAAATAAAAAATAAAAAAAAAGTTATTAGACCCTCATTCTATTTATGTAGTATTTCAACAACGGTAATACCATTATTTCAACTAACAACGTTACAGAGGTTTTTCCTATTAAAATTTCATTTTACATAAAGCTGTAAGGTAGAGGTTATTTGGATGGTTTAAAATGGTAGAAGGATCATGTAATAATTTATACTAATTTATATGAGCTTGACATTTGCGTTTCAAAAGATAAATTCTTTCTTCAAACAATACAAATGCTGAAACAGAATCATTTTACAGGTAATTTTTTCCTTTTTGGGTCCATGCAGAATTGGAGAGAAAAAGTACCAAGATCACTCCAAACTTAACACATTGTTTGAATGATCAGTTGTAGCAACATGAAGCCACAAATTTAATTGATTCAATAGTGAACCCAGAAGCATTATTGTCATTATTATTATTATTATTATTGTTATTTATTAAAGAAAAATATGTACCATTAGACTTGAGATCCAATCCTGTTGCATCTGAGCGGTGCTTCATATATGGGACAGGATCACGATCACAGGCACGAGCAATCCAGAGAGAAGTACCGTTCCTAGTTGTTCCGATTGGATGCTCAATAATTGCAGGTTTCACTATTTTACAAGTTGAAAAAAATGGAATGCATGACAGCCACTTTATTTGGCTTGAAAAACATGGAAAGCAAAATTATGCCAGTCTTGACTACATATAGCCAATTAAGCATGACCAGATTAATCCTACTCCATGAAGGTTGAGAGTTTGTTTTTATTTTTTCTTAAGTTCTGCTGACTGTTGAGATAATGACAATAATGTGATGATCATAATTGAACAATTAATCACACTCCACCAGCCAGGGTTTTACTGCTCATTAATTTACCCCAAAAAAAAAAAAAAACCATTGTGGTTAAGTACATATATACTAATAAGCAAAGGTAATGCTAATAATAGTCTTGGTTGAGCCAAAATTGTCGCATGATTAACTAATACTAATAAGCTACTTCTCCCGTGTGGTCTGGATATTCAGCTCAATTTGCAAGGAGAAATAACTGGAAAACTATATGACTTTTTCCTGCATAATATTGCTTGTCTGGCAATTACCAAAATTTCTTTTTTTTTTTTTCGACGCTCGGGTCTTACTCCTATTCTATCTTATTTTAGGGGGGACCCAACTGAATCTATTGGAGGACCGACGGGGACTGAATCAACGCTGAACCGGACGGCCTGTCTGGATTTGGAGAGCCACACCTGTGACAATTAGTGCCTTAGTGGGAGATAAGGGTTCACCAAGCCTTAAAGGCTTGATGGTGGCCAACTCTTCTATTGAGAGTTGGTTCAATTAGCAAAATTTCAAGTATCTAAATATTGCACCCTTTTAAACGTAGAAATTAGATACTATAAAACATATACAGATTTTACCTTTCATCGGAGAGAAAGAAGAGATCAACATATATGGGTTCAAGGCTTTGCAGCGGTTTTATTCAGGGGCGGATTTAAGGTGGGGGCACGGGCCCCCACTGCCTCCCCTCAAATTTGTATAATAGTTATACAATTTTGATATAATTGTAAAGGTACCCCCAGAGTTTTTTTAGAACAAATGTGAAAAATAGGTCACAAAATTTATATCATTCACTTTCCTCCTCTGGTCTCCCATTTTTTTCCCAACAGAGCCAAGTACCAATTATATCAGTCCTTTCTTTTGGTCCCCACTCCCCAATTTCCTTTCCTCCTCTAGTCCCCATTTTCTCTTCACAACCGACGGCTCTTCTTTCTTCCCCCATTTGTATTTATTGGTGAATTTATTATTTTTTTGCTTAAAAAATTAGAAAAAGAGTAGATAAAAAATTTGATGTTATTTTTGTCCCCACTAAAATTTTTTTCTGGCTCCGCCCTGGTTTTATTGTACATTAGATGTGGTGCTCTTTATTACTTTTTCCCATGTGTGTGTATACTACGACATTCTATTATTCTCTACAAGGTGGCTTCTTGTATGTTTCCTCCTGCTCTTATTCAATCATTCAATCTATGCTATTGTCTGTGTTGCATGTGCATGATATACATATATATAGATATATGTATGGAAATAATGAGATAATGGATACTCTGGATGTCATATATTTTACTCCTAGCTACCCGATTGCGATGGAACCACCCATGTCTCTTGTCCTATATCTGTTTCTTTTTGCCAAGTAGCTGTTTCAGTTCATCATCAGATCGGATAATTAATTAAACATCATGAATGAATAACGAAACCCAAAAAATGCAAGCAAGAAAATGCTGGAGCAGAAGATTGAGAGGGTTAATGTTTTGTCTCCAATTTTTTTGCGACGAGGATTGTTTGGAACGTGTTAATATTCATTCGACAAAGCAAGTATGCTAAACAAACCGCAGCTTTTGTCCATGTTATATATAGGACTATATTCAGTCCATGATTTCCCTGTTTTTGGCTTGACCTCGGGGGAAGAAAAGATTAACATTGGGAATGATTTCTTCAAGAGATCCAACAACGTACATACAGTCCACTAATCCTCTATTTTTTAATTTTTTAATCCGAATTAGAGTGCGGTTAGGCATGAGTTTTTATGTGTTGTGACATAAAAGATGAAAAGATCAGTCCCACTCAAGGTTTTCAAAATCGGGATCTTACCTATGATCATTTTTTGATTTGTAGGATCGGATTGTAGGATCGGATCGTAGAATCGGTAGATCCTACAAAAAAATGTAATAAATTGTCATATTTATAATTTTTAAGTTTGCAATTCATAAATATAGTAACAAATAATGTAATTCATGTGCAATCAATATAATTATATTGTTAATTAAGGTTAATTCATTTCTAAAGGCTCTAAATCATATTAATTTATTATAATAAAGACACAAAACACTAGCTCCATGTGATAACCTATAACAAAGATCATTTATTCACTTTAGTGAATTATATGAGTCAAATTTAAAGATTCATCAAATTTTCTAGGTTTGGAATTGGGCTTAATTATTTACATGGATTTAAAGCACTTTGAATATAGTTTACAACGCAACAAACGACACTCAATTTCGAGTTTTCTACACAAAGATATAGTCAAAATACTAAAATTATTATTTAATTTATTGAAAATAATAGAATCGTATCAAGATTGTAGGTTGGATCGGTAGTCTTGATCGAATCGTAGGATCGATCCGGATCGCGATCCTAACAACGATGGTCCCACTGCTAATTAAGTTGCTAACCTGCCTAAATATCCCTTTGGGACTTCAACTTGAAAAACAGCCTCAGAGGATGAGGTAATCTTATCCTCGAAACTGCCCAAAAGGTCGAGGAAAAGAAAATGATCGGCAGCCACGAAAACATAATAAAGTCGGATTCCTTCTGATGCTGGCATTACTATAAATGAAGGTGCGTACTCTTGATACCTGCATCAAGCATGAAAGGTGCTTTTTTTTTTTTCTTTTCCTCAACTTTTTACTTGATCTTTTGAGGATCGCACACGTTGCAAACAAATACTGGGAAGATACAAGTGCAAGAAAGGGACCAGCGCGCATTTATATGATTATGTCCAAAGCTAGAGATGTTCTGATGTATCAGCAGTAAAAGACAATAGGAATCCCTAGATCTTACATGGTGTTTGTTTTTTTTTTTTTTTTTTAATTGGTTTGTTGTTTTTTGGGGGGGACCGGGGGGGGGGGGGTGTGCGGGTGGTGGTGTATGGGGCTAAAAAATCAGTTTCTTGATTTCATGGCATGTACAACGATAATAAATTTCTAAAATAACTACGTAGCGGCCTCCCTTGTGAATTTCTTAAAAATTCTTTGCATGTCACATGGAGGTACAATGATTTATTCTCTGCTTTTTCTGTTAATGTAAGTGGGGGGTTTTGAACTTAATATCTTTTATTTACGTTTTCTTTTCTCAAATCATCTAACGCATCAATCTTCCCAACTCAGTCTTCGTTTGATAAAATTGAAATTTGAATTTTGAATTCTAGAATCTAAAAGTTAAAAATTAAGTGCTGAAAATATTAAATGGTTGAATTGATAAAGTTACATGTATTTGCAAAATAAAACACCATTCACATTTAAAACATATAGGGTGCAAAGGAAAAAAAAAGTTATGAGAATATCATTATTAATCTATATATACAAAAATTGAATTGTCGAACAAAAATAAAACAATTTGCAAGGATGGGGAGGAGAATACAGCGTATGCACCACTTCCACCACAAGGTCCTACATGTGGTATTTGACTACTTTGATGTTACAGAATTTAAAAAAATAAAATAGAGAGTATGATATAAATATTTAATGAATAATTATTATATATATTAATAGTGTACACGCAGCAGCACATATAGATTTATACTCCCTCCGTCCCACTTTGATAGTCATGTATTCCTTTTTTATCTGTCTCAAATTGTAGTCCAATTTCCAATTGAAGAATGTAGTTGTATTTTAATTTTTCTAAAATACCCTTATTCAATGTAAGTAGTTGTTACTGTAAATCTATTCCATTTAATGAGAGTTGATTCTTTTTTTTTTTACCATCAATTCAAGTTCCCATAAAGTTGTACCATATTTAATGTGAGGGTATTTTAGGGAAATAGCAATCTAAATTTACTTTTCCAACAAAGTTAATTATTTTTTTTTAAACTGTGTGAAAAAAGAAACTGAATTATCAAAATGTGACGGAGAGAGTACTATTTAACATGAGTATGAATTTTAACTCCCAGTCTTCTACTCAAGCATGCACACATAACTAACGCTTATAAAGTGGTAATGATATAAAATTTATTCTTGAATTAATGATTAATTTATCAGCAACGACTTGAATCAAAAAGCGTGCAAATGATAAAAAATAAAAAAAATATAAATACACAGTGCTCAGCTCATCTCATCGTTAATTCGTTGTAGCGCTATCATAGCTATATGTAGTATATATACCAATATTAATCCGAGACATTCCCGTTTCTTCATCCTTCGCCACCACCCCAGCCGACCCCCCAAAGCCTCCTTCGCTCTCGTCTTTTTTCTCTCGCCTTCCTCCCTCTAATCATTCCAAGCATATATGTATATATATCTAAACATATATGTGTATGAATATCCTTTGAGTTCTCAAGCCGAAGCAGAGTTTTCAAATCGATCCGATTTCTCTTTTTTTTTGCCGCCATAAACAATCTCCGTCCGAATCTCCGGCCATTTTGTCTGGAATCAGCTGCTTCTCCTTAACATCTTTTTTCACGTGTTTCCCATAATTGAGTTCTCTCGAGTTACGGAACTTCTCGCACGCGTTTGTTGATGATCATCTAATAATAGAAGAATTGTTCGTACTCCATAGGCCAGCCGCCAGCCTGAATTGTCTTCGTTGATCATTTTTTTTCCTATTAACAGGTACAAATTTTTAAATCTTAGCAAAACTGGTTAAAATAGAGATATATGTATGAATATATGCACGTGAATGTATGTACGTAGTCCTTGAAATTATGATGCATATGCTTCATTGCTCGTGAAATTGTCAGTTTTTTTTTCGTCGTATTATCTTTGGCCGTGGCTAAAGAAATCCGGTGTTAACGGAGTTGCTGGATTTTGTGATGGGAGGTCGTTGAGTTAGATGAAAAGATTGAATTTTGAAGAATTAGAGTAGCTTTAGTCTGAAACTTTGCTGTTTTTTGTGGAGTATTTACAAAAATTCAGATAAAAAGCATTCTGCTTATCTTTTTTTAGTAAGGTAAGGCAATCGTGTGCTTTTTATCTGATTAAGGAGGACATCTTCCACCTTTCATCCAAGATACACACTGTTTATCTTCTTTCCCATGGGCTAAAGCAGAAGTATTAGCAACATTCTTGTCCAGCTTACTGCACTCATTGTCTATCTCTTAGTTCCATAACTTATTCAAGAGCTTTGCGGAGTAGGAGTATTCTTCTGTTTCATATCAGCACATATCAAATCAAATACTTGCCTAAGGCAATGCACTGGATTCCACCATGACCATCCATGGTCATCACAGGGGAAGAAGCAAGCAAGTGTTGTTTGGTGGTCTTGATAATTTGTTCAAATCCACCAATGTCAACCCTGAAGACATTGATATTCTTGTGGTGAACTATATAGTTTGCTCAGTCCAGCGACTCGGCTTTCTGTTTATTTGTCAATCACTACACATCAGGAGCAGGGTTTAGATCTTCTTCAATTGGGAAGATTTGGAAGAGAGTTTGCTTGTATTATTGTGTGGAGGTGTTTGGTATGAACAGGAGAAGGGAATACCATCAATATTTCTTTTATTTGAAATAATTATGAATATCTGTGCAGATAACCAGATTTTAGTGAAATTGTCATCGAGTTAAAATCAAAAGATTGTGTTTTGTGATTGAAAGCGAGTTTTAATGAGTATCTAGTACTTAAATTTAAAAAATATTTATAAGTGTGCTGGTGATTGTATTTTTGTTTATTTATTTATTTGTTATTATTATGTCTTTTTTGGTGGTTTTTGTAAATCTTTTTCACGTTTTTGCAAATTAACAAAAATAAATAAATAAATAAAAGGATCATATGCGGAGAAGGAATTGATTTGTTAACTTGCGATGCATTGTTTGCTTCGCTTATCAAGATATGGTATTAAATTGGCTGCATATCAGTATGCATGTGTGTGTTTACGTATATAATTGTTGAATTGGAGTGTCCATGAATTTAGTTGCTAGTCATCAGAAAAGTGCATGATCATTGCTGCTCAATTGGTCTGCTTCTTTTTGGTTTGGAAGGAAAATCTGAAAGTTTGGTGTTACAAAGAAGTGTAACTTAACCAAAAAAAGAAAGAAAAAGATTTGTTATTTTTTAAGGTAGGTCTAGAGCTGGAGGACTTAATCTTGGATTTAGATTGGGATTACCTGTTATAAGCTACTGAAAATCAACACGTGATCGAGCTTACCTAGCTGATATAAAACTAGTTTTTTTTTTTATCAGAAACGAGAACAATTTAATACCAAATATGTTCTGCCTAGCATGTAAGTGATTGGAGGAGTTGACGTTATCCTTTTATGCTGAAAGCTGGTGATTCCCTTATGTTTTGAGATTTAGAAAATTCAAGATTAATACTTGGAATTGAATATGTAAGAAGGATGTATAGAACTCTTGCTGCTAGATCAGCATGATAGGTATGATATATATATATATATATATATACAACTAAAAATGTGAGAACCTGTGCCTTATTATGTAACTTTTTTTTAATTTATTTGTTTCTTTTCTTTTTTTTTTTCTTTGTTTTTCATTTGTAATGATTCAAATTTGGTAAACTGGTTGTGTGACATTTCGACCTCAGAAAACAATGAATCCTGTGCACGATTGAACTGTTACTGCATGTCTAGTTCTCATCAATGCGAGTATATTCAGTCCATAAAGAAAAGGTTTATGATACTTAAAATCATCTTTACAAGTTCCACTTTTTCAGATAGCATGTTTAGCATTGCCATTGTTGTTGTAAAGGTGATATTGATTTAGTTGTAAATGACATCCTCATAAATGCATTGGTATAGACACTTACTTATTCTTAGTACACACATATTTTTGTGCAATGTCACTCTTATGCGAGGTTTCATCCTTTTTCTGTAGTAAGAGATGGTTGCATTTGGGAAGAAGCTGAAGGAAAGACAAATTCAAGAATGGCAAGGGTATGTTGCCTGCATTATTTTCATTAAGTTTGAATTTAACATTCTCTAGCATCGTTTTTCTTCTTTGTCAGAAAAAAAGGCAAAATGCATAAATAATTTTCCATATGCTATAAAAGCTTAATTTTTCTCGCATTATTTTTTGTTGGAAACTAATGACTCTGCAAAATATTTGTTTTGGCAAGAATGAGATGTTCAGTTATCTGTAGCTTAGACCAAAACAAGTTCTGAACAAATTATAGATTACCAAAAAACTTTTACTCTTCAAACTAAAATAGAAAGCTGATTGACTTTGAGTAAAGTAAATTATGCTGAACAGTAGAGCTACATTTTTTGTCCACTATGCTTGGGGGTATACAGATGATTTTTCTGTGGAGTTAGTTCTTTTGAGGAGTACAACATGTTTTTTCAATGGGATATAGCTTCACATCTGCTAGTTTAGATAAAAGAGATGCATCAACTTAATAGACTACAGTAAAATGTATGCCTTGCTTAATTGAGGAGAAAAGTGGAGTCTAATAATATGGGGACTCAATTGCTGTGGCATGTAGAAAAGCACTTGAAGTGAGAAAAGGGTAGCAATTATGACAGATGTAACTTGCTGCCAGTACCTTTTTTTACTTGTTGCCAGTTCTTGTTATGTACTTACAAGCTATGTTTATGTCGATGTGTGAGATGTTATAGAATGCTATCTTTCAGATACTATATCAACTACAAGCTAATGAAGAAAAAAGTCAAGCAGTACACCCTCCAGATTCAAGCTGGAGCACTAGATCGCAGATATGTTCTCAAGGATTTCTCTCGCATGTTGGATAACCAGGTACTTCTCCAATTTTGTTGATGCATGATTTGACTTGAATAGAAACACAAACATATCAGGTTATTTGGCTGATGATTTGATTATAAAAAAAGAAACATATTGTTCATGAGAGATATTGGGAAATATTTACTTTACTTGAATTGGGATCTTTTTTTTTTTCGGTCCTTTTTTTTGTGTTGTGTTTTTGTGGGGGGAAGGGAAGGGTGTTTGTATAGATGAAAAGGTTAACTGCCATAAGTATGTCAATTGCTGCAGTTCATTAGTTCCCTGCATGTTTAGAGAATTAACATATTGCACACCCACATGCTGTCTGCTACAGCCTGTCTTGAGGACCAGCAGAAATATGCATTTTTTCTCCCCTTAAGCTTTTACAATTCCACTATCTCGTTAGTGTGTGTGTGTCTTTTTTGAGATGTAATAAGCAATAACGTAACAGGGTAAACTGAAATTTCATATGTATATGTTTGTGATATACTCATAAGAAAGGTTTGTAATGCAAGAATAACTTCGTTAGTATAAGTTTGAAAATTGACTTCTCATTCACTCATTTTTTATTTTTTCTTTTTGCTGTCACAGATTGAGAAGATTGTTCTTTTTCTTCTGGAACAACAAGGCCTACTTGCTAGCCGGATAGAAAAACTTAATGAACAGCAAGATTCTCTTCAGGAGCAGCCTGATATAAGTAAGATATCAGAGCTCCGAGAGGCTTATAGAGAAGTAGGGAGAGATCTTTTGAAGCTTCTCTTTTTTGTTGAAGTAAATGCCATTGGACTGCGAAAGATCCTCAAGAAGTTTGACAAACGCTTTGGCTCTAAATTCACTGATTACTATGTCAAAACTCGTGCTAATCATCCCTATTCTCAGCTTCAGCAAGTTTTCAAGCATGTGGTAATGTGCTCAACTTGAATGCTTTGTGTCAAATCTATAAGTTGGATGTTTGTGGTACTTATTTGTGATGTTGTTTTATTGTTTCCAAAAGTTTATCGCTAAAGAAAACTTAAAAAACTCTCTTCTCAAATGAAGTTTTCCATCCTTCCTGTTGATAGAAAAGATTAGAAACTTAGCCATGGACTATGTTGTTGTTGTCATTGTTTTGCTGACAGTTCTGGTTTCTTAAGAAACAAAGCATTGATAGAAAGTGATGTTATTGAGAATGGATATCACTGGCAGGGGGTAGGAGCAGTTGTTGGAGCAATATCCCGCAATCTTGCGGAGCTTCAGGACCGTCAGGGAAGCTACTTATCAATTTATGACCAGCCTGCTCTACCGCTACAGGTAATCTGTATTTACGATGCAGTCAACTAATTGGATTGTATAGATTTTAGCCTTTACCTTGGTTGTCCTTCTTAAAGGTCCTTTTGACTAACAATAATTCATTTATTTGCTGGGAAATACTCATCATTTGCTTCCCTCTTTATGGTATATCTGCAGGATCCTGTGGTCGACTCTTTAAAATCAGCTGTTGATAGATTAACCTATTCAACAAATTTCCTTCATTTCCTAGCGCAACATGCACTTATTATGCAAGAAGAATTACCTACTCCCATTGAGGAACATATTGAAGATGGAAGTTACCACTTTATGTCTCTTCTATTGAACTTGGCAAACACATTTCTTTATATGGTCAATACATATATTATTGTCCCCACTGCAGATGACTACTCAATAAGCCTAGGTGCTGCTGCAACAGTTTGTGGTGTTATAATTGGATCAATGGCTGTCGCTCAGATTTTCTCTTCTGTATACTTCAGTGCTTGGTCTAACAAGTCATACTTCAAGCCTTTGCTGTTTAGCAGCATAGCTCTTTTTCTAGGAAATGTCTTGTACGCGTTGGCTTTTGATTTCAATTCAATAACTATTCTTCTTATTGGACGACTATTTTGCGGGTATGTATTTCACTTTGTGGAATTAATTTGTCTTTGCACATCACAGCAACAGCCACGTCCATGCATATATATGATTTATCTTTTGTTGTCTAGACAGTAATAACACTTATCTGTGCAGTTTTGGTTCAGCTAGAGCTGTTAACCGACGTTATATCAGCGACTGTGTGCCACTTAAGATTCGCATGCAGGCTTCAGCAGGCTTCGTTAGTGCTAGTGCACTTGGAATGGCATGTGGTCCTGCACTGGCCGGGTTACTTCAGACTAATTTTAAGATATACAAACTCACATTTAATCAAAACACCTTACCTGGCTGGGTTATGGCTTTTGCATGGTTGGCCTATCTAGTATGGCTGTGGATCTCATTTAGAGAACCTTCTCGTGAAAATGACAAGAATCATATTTCAGAAGGGTCAAATAATGGTACGTTTATTTTTACAATCTCCTTTTTGCCTTGTATTCCTAATTTGGGATGTATGTTCCTTTTCCTTTTGCCCTTCCGAATTTTCCACAAAAATGGCTGAAGAGTTAATTTGGAACAAAGTTGAGATTTAAGTTTTGCATTGTCGAGGACTAGAGGATTTACCAATAAAAGATTTCAAGTTGATGTCCCTTTTTTTGCTTTGACCTCATAAGTTGTATATGTACTTTCCCATGTAGGGCTGGAAATGAGGTTTTACCCTTAGGTGCTGCTTGAACATTTGGAAACCTAAATCGTGATTTTGAAGTGTGTGCTTTGCTTTTAATGAAGTCGATGTTGTTTCAGTTTTTACCTTGTGTTAGATTACAATCTGAAACATATTATCTACAATAAAATTTGAATTCCGCCCCTCTTTCTTGTGTTATAACTATCATTCCATTTGCTTCAGTTTTCCTTTTTCAGCACTTAAAAGTGATATTGAGAGGTCTGATTTTTTTTTGTGACAGTGGAAAGTGAAAACCTAGAAAAGGGCCTTGCACAACCATTGCTCCTGACTTCAGAGGAAAACCAGCAACAGGATGACGACCAAGATTATGATGGAAGTGAAGAAGCTTCTGAGGAATCTCGTGGGCCAGCCACCTCAATAGGATCAGCATATAGATTGCTCACACCTTCAGTGAAGGTAAGCTCGTACTTGCTTCTGAGGTTTCTGGATCCGAAGTGTCCAATAAAACATGTTATTTGAAAGTGGGTGGATTTGTTTCATTTTATCTAGGTTAAGTGCACTTCCTTCCTGCATCTACAGGAAGTTAATATACTGGATTATGTGAGAACGAATTGATCCAAAAAAGTAAGAATCAGGGGAATGGTTAGATGGATCATAAATTTTCTATTTCTGTCTGTGTTTGTTGCTGATGAATTTGCTGCTTCTTTCTTCATCTACATCTTCTTTTCAGTAATTGGAATGGTAAAACAAATGAGAAATCATCACGCTACAAGTTCATTTTGTTTGAATTTTATCTTTTGTTATACTTTGAAGGTCATAGTTCTTTGCAAGTTCTCTTAACTTGCTATTACTTTGATACAAGAAAGAAGCTTTATCAGAGTTATGTGCAACACAGTTTCGTTCTGGTTGTGAAATGAATTAATCAAATGATAAAGTTTTTGCATTTTCTTTCTTTTTGGGTGTTTTGGTGTCTGTAAGGGATGAATATATAGCTTTTGGTGACAACTGCATGAATTAGCTGACCAAGTCACTTCATTTATCCGAGTCCTTTTCTGTTTGTGGACTCCCTCTTCCCCCTCCATTATGTTGGGTTAAAGAGGCAGTGGAGATTTATAGCTATCACCAAACACTCTGATCCATAAAGTGAAGTAAATGATTTTTCCCGTCCCTTTGTGTAATGAGTTTCACAAATTGTGTGGTCAGTGAGTTGGCTTCCTTTGTTCCATCTTGGTTCAAACCCTGAAGTCCAAAATGAGTAACCTAGTAAATATAAATCAATAGTTTGTATAGAATTGGTTTACATGTGTCACAATGCTTATGGAACTTGATCTTTTCAGGTTCAACTGTTGATTTACTTCATGTTGAAGTATGCAATGGAAATTTTACTCTCAGAATCTAGCGTTGTTACAACGAACTACTTTAGGTGGTCTACGGGCACAGTTGCAATCTTCCTGGCAGGTCTTGGCTTGACAGTTTTACCCGTAAATATTTTTGTTGGGAGCTACATAAGTAACATGTTTGAGGACAGGTAAATTATTTTGACAGCAGAGATAGTTGTGATCCTTTTCTGGGAAACAAAGTGTTCATTTTCAGCTTTGGTTTTATAGTGGCTTTCCTTAGGTACATTTCATTAGAAATCATCATTCGCCATAACATAGTAATATTCGGTTAAGGAACATTTTAACCATCAATAACATCACTACTTTCTTTTGATGCCTAAAGAGGATGGGAACATGAGATACATCCCTAGGTTGTGGAGAGAGGGAGAGTTCTCGGGTGATTTTTTTTTTTTTTTTTTTAAGTATAACTTTGGTAATCTTTCTCCTCTTTTCCCTCCCCTTCCTATATACCGGGTTAATTCATTTTGCAGGAGGAAAGTCTCTTTACTACTTTCCTGTCCTCTGCTTTTGTTTTGACCAAACATTGGTTGAAATTCTATCAGAGTAAATGTTGGTGAAAAATAGGATTTCAATTGAAGTTAGAACTTTTGCTTGTACCTTCTAGTTAGATCTCATTGGAAGGGATTGTTTAGGAGGATGCTCTTCTTCAGGATAGACCCTTCTTTACTGAAGACGGGTGTCGGTTTATAAAATTGAGTAGACCTTTTGCTTTTCTGTTGGCCAGGTCTGCCATCACTGTGACCACATAGAGAAGCAAACTATGTTGATCGGTTGTTTGAGTAATGGTAATATACTTATATTCCATAAGGAAGATGTTTCCTTTGAACTTGCTCAGAAGTACAAGGACGATCTAATTTCCCTACACTACTGCCTTTTTAGGATTTAGTTTAATTCTTGATTAGAAGAATTTTACCAAACCAGCTATGGGCACTGTTGTCTGGCATGAGAAATGTGATAACCTCTTAATAATGCCAGAGTCAACTTTCTTGTAAAATCTTTTCTACAAGAAGAGTAACTGACTATTTTGTTCCTATGCATCCATTTGCAGGCAAATTTTACTTGCTTCTGAAATTATGGTTCTCCTGGGTATACTCTTCAGTTTTCATGTAATAGGGAAGTATACTGTCCCCCAATATGTCTGCTCAGGACTCGTAATGTTTGTTTCTGCCGAAGTATTAGAAGGTAAGATCAATCTGTTTTACTCCCTGAAAAATCTGTCTATTAAGTTTAAGAGGAAGCAGGTGCATCATATTTTTACAATCAAAAGGCATGTTTATCGGCAATTCCTAAAACTAGGAACCCAGTTGTTTTGAAAATATGCCCTGAAGTAGGAGAAGAGAACCACCACTAGGATTTTATAGTATTGTACTTTGGCCATGCCGAGACATGATATCATTAATATCCATTGTCCATTTATTCTGCATTGATCTGCAGCAAGATTACTTTCACACAAGCGCAAAATGCTTAGACTCCAAATATGATTTACTTGGAACATTATGCTGTTGCCATTTTCACTTTAAACCTTGTGAAGCGTAAACTGCCAGTGAGGCACGATCGAACTGTCTTAGAGTAGAAACCTAGTGCTTTTGTGCTTCAATACCATGATTTCCTTACGTATAGCTTGATGAGTTTGCTTTATGACAAAGTTCAAGTGGCAAAACTGTACCTAGACATGCTGTCTCCATAGTTGTCCAATAAAATTTCATAAAGAATTGTCCAATAGTCGCCCTTGAATTTATGATCAGCAATGGTGGAAGTCTGTTTGCTGGATACTTGGCCACATTGTGACCTGTAGCATCATTCGAGTAAATACAGATCAAGACAGTAGAAACACGAGCTTGTGATATAAAATGTAGTGGCTCTAACTTGTTCGTCTAACTTAGTAGTCTGATGTTTTGGGCTTTGTTGTTTGGTGCTGCCATCTTTTCTTGGTGGAATTGAATGACGCGCGAGCTATAAATTTTTTTTTTTTTTTTTTTAATTCAGGTGTCAATTTATCACTCCTCTCCCGAGTCATGTCGTCTAGGCTTTCTCGTGGAACTTATAACGGCGGACTCTTGTCAACCGAAGCTGGTACAATTGCTCGAGTCATTGCAGATGGAACCATCACGCTGGCTGGTTTCTTAGGGCAGAATAAGCTCCTGAATTTCACCCTTCTTCCTTCATTACTGATATGCGTTGCATCAATTATTGCAACCTGCTGTACCTATAACTCTCTTTACTAGCATAATGTACTGAAGTTCAATAGCATCTTCGATTCTTAATGCATTCTTATTCGAGTTCTTTGTCTCGTATATCTCTTTGTCAATCGATTGGTTTTGCATACATCTTTTTTGTTGGTTTCTTATTAACGCTGCTGTAGTTGCTTTGTATAAATAGTTGATCAATAATTTCTATTTTTTTAACACACACACACACACACACCCACACAACCGTCATCTTGGCTAGGTTATAGTACATACAACCTTTGTTAAGTTGTATTGACGCATTGCACAGCCAGTTGTATTGACGCATTGCACAGCCAGTTTCAGGACAAAGAAATTCCTAGTTTGCAATTTGTTTTTTTCTTCGTCCCTGAGTGTTCTCTCGCGGGATTTGGCGGCTGGCTATCCACAAGAATGTGCAAAATCAATTATGGCAAAATATAGGCTTTGTTTGGAAAGCAATTGTTACGTTTCTCGTAAACATATTTTTCAATCATCTTTTTTTCTAAGGTATAATAATTTTTCTACAAAAAAAATAAAAAAATGCAATTCAATAGTTTTTCTCTAAATGATGGGGGTTTGATCAGGTGTTGCAGTTCATGACTGTTTATGATCATGTTTATACAGCAAAAGTTTTTGTTTTTGTTTTTTTTTTTTTTTCAAAAGGCCAAAACCTAAAGCAGCATATAAGAGGTGCTCTTCTCAGCCTACATTTTATATTCAACCGTCACCTGAGTTATTGTTCGGTTCTTGACTTTTTTTTTTTTTTTTTTTTTCTTTTTCCGATTCTTGGGAAGAATCTTGGCGTAGCAACTCCTAACATTAAACTCCCTTCTTCCACTCCAGCAGTCTCAGACGCTTCAGACTCGGAAGAAGGAAGTGCGTGAACTTCAAAGTTGCATATACTATAAAAGTTCGTCAAATTGATAAATGCTGTGAATATCAAAGAGATAGATGGATTAGTTGGAAGCTTTAGAGCTCCAACACAATCAAAAAGCTGTGATGTACGGTACCCCATAACCATTCCATTTACTAATGCTGAGCAGCTCAGAGGTAAGTAGTTGGACGTCCATAATCAAAGTCGTGGTCCACCTCGTGACAATTGCGACACTCCAATCCGTATCAGTCATAGCCATAGGGAACATCACCTTCGCCAAAAATAGCCACTCTGGCCTTCTCAGGTCACTGTAAGAAAGAGGAAACAAAAATCACAGGCAAGGTACAAACCGAGTTCGAAAGTTTACAATCACCGAATATAAAAAGAAAAAGCATAATTGAAAAGGAAAAAAAAAAAAGAAAAAGAAAGAAGAAGCTTGAGGAATTCATCCATGAAGAATTGGAGGGCCATATGCCACACTGATCATTAAGATACGTTTCTATGTTGTGTTTGGTGGTCCATGGCAGATTTTTGACGAACTTCTGGTGTTTCAACTTTCAACTTAATTTTTTAAAAGAATTTAAATGGGTTTTTTCAAAACTACAAACTCATGCGTGTAGTTGTAGTAAAAATGAAAAGGCTTAATTGTCTAAGGCAGGTAGTAGTATCGACAATACTCCCTCCGTCCTATTTTGATAGTTCTAGTTTTTTTTTTCACACAGTTTACGAAAAAATAGTTAACTTTATTGAAAAAATAAATTTAGATGGCTATATTCCTAAATATCCTTACATTAAATAAAGTTGGCTTTTCATATATCCATTTGTTTTGAAAAATCTAAAAATATATTAAATGGGATAGGTTATATTCAATACTAACAATCTATATTAAATAAGGTAGTAGTTTATAGTAATAATAACTTATATTGAATAAGGGTATTTTAGAGAAATTAAAAGACAATCACATTTTTTAATTAGAAAATGAACTCCAATTTAGGAGAGACGAAGAAGGAAAGCAGCACTATCAAAGTGTGTGAGACGGAGGGAGTACTCCAGAATTTTAGACAGACAATATGTAAGCTCTAGAGAGGGAACAGAGTTCCCCAAATTGAAGAACATCGCTTCTTTCAATAGAGATTCTTCCTACACTTTTTAATGCGCCTTGGATGTGGTACTGGACTAGAGCTGTAATTGTTCCAGGTCGGAGCCTTTGCTTAGAGCATAATAAGATAGTAATTATTTCTGGGATCAAATATTATTCTGGGCCAGAAACATATTGGCATCCGGTCTTGATCGAATCAGAGGCTATATTTGAGCCAACAGTTTGAAAGACAATTTTCCGCGAGATCTGTAGGTTCTGAAGATAGCAATCAGTCACTCACTAATAAACTACACAGACGAAATAACGTAGAGGCCCGAAGATATATCTGGGCAAAATGTTAATAAGCCCCAGTTGAAGATGAAATATCACTGTGTTAACTTCAAATCAAACTGAGTTCGAAAGGACGACATGCAATGCAACATCTCTTGCCCTACTTGTTTCATTTTTCTTTGGTTTCTGCAATTGATTTGGAAGAAAAAATGAATAAAGGATTGGCTGAGAGTTGCATGTTGCACGAAATTAGGCCACGTATTACTGTGTAAGTGCAACCATTAATGTCGAGTCCAACTGCCATCCAACTTCTCTCGTCCCTGCCCCCCCCCCCCTAGCACCCACCAACCATTCCCAGCTTTAAAAGAAGGAACAATGGACACCATTTGCATTCTTCTTCTATTCTGCGATTAAAATTAAGAGAAGAAAGGCAGACAAACAAGAAACAGATGTACGATAAAACAGAAACCACATTTCTTTTGTGGCATCGGATTTTCTAGAACAGTTTTGACTTAAAACTGACTGCTAATTACTAGTATTATTTGCTTCCTTTTAAATCTAGCCTCAAATTTTTTGCCATGAGTGTAGGTCACACCACCCACATTTCTTGAAAGCTCTATTGAAGCTTTGGGTAGTTTGGCTACTCCATCAACAAATCTCCTCTCCTCTCCGATAGTCACTGTTAAATAGGCAGTGCATGATAATTGGTAGCCGACGCAGCCAAAAGAAGGAATAGTCTTTGTACGCTCAAATTTATTGCCGTCAAGGTCGTTGGCTTTCTGTTGTTAAAGGGTTTGTATTTGCTTATATAGGATAACATTCACCTTTTCTTCCACTTGAATTCAAGTCTTCACCTTAAAAAAGCAAAGAAACAGAATTATCAAGTCTTCACTTGAGCTTTTCGGAGTTGTGGATCGAACAACCACACTTTTCTTCATGGGTTTAGAGGGCTGGAGAGTCCTTTCTGCTGCTACAATTCTTGGCATCCTCTTTTTCCATGGCTTTTGTTTATCTGAAAAAGGTACCAAACTCTTCCTCCTTATCTGTTCTTTTCTTAATTTTGATATTTTGGTTTAGACATGCAATTTTGTAAAGCACTTCTGTTACATGCATGTGCATGAAGCCCAAAGTTTGATCAGAAACTTCATACATTTGCATTTTGATGAAGCCAAGAACTCAAGTTTCTTATAAGTCTAGTAATTTTCCTATCAATGCTGCTATTTTAGCTTCTTTCTCGTTGGTACCTTCTATATATGAAATTAATGACAATCGGTTGATAAATGGATAAGTGAGATATTCATAAGGGAAAGCTGCATTAAATTTGCAACTTTTGAACTGTACGAAGAATCGGTTGATAAATGGATCCATACAATGAGATCGAGAGTAATTTTATTTGGCTACATTGGAAGAATGATCTTCTTAATGGCGGTATTGTTTTGACTTTTTGTTCAGTTTTTGGCAGCAAGTTTTTAGCAAGACACAAGGTACGCGTAGTACATTTCATCACTGCGTTTGGCTCTTGTGTGAATGTGTGCTGGATTCATGTTCCACAGCTATTATTATTATTTTTTAACTTCAAAATCAAATACTGATTTTGTCTTTTTGCAGTAAATTTTTTCTTGGTAATTACTGTATGAAATTTAAAGTCCCTCTTTAGTCAACAAAAGAGAAAGTGTAAAAGGCTCTTTTAGAACACGTAAAAGATTCAGCTTGTAGGCGTTAATTATCTTGGTGGATTCCGGTCAACTGTTATCTCGGCAAATACTAGCACTATTTAACATTTGTAGATTAGTGTCGTAACTTTATGGTCATCCAACTACCTCTTCTGAAATGATTGGCTCTAATTTACCTCTTCTGAAATGATTGACTCTAATAAAATTAGAGCCAACAAACTCACGAGCCTGTCTTTGACCATTGAGTTGTGCGTACAAAATTTTAGGTTCCAACTTGGATCAACTTTCCCTTTATATTTCGTTCTGCGTGAAAAGTTTTAATCAGCCGGGAAATCAATGTAAAGGA
Organism: Coffea arabica; assembly: GCF_036785885.1. Taxonomy (NCBI): domain Eukaryota; kingdom Viridiplantae; phylum Streptophyta; class Magnoliopsida; order Gentianales; family Rubiaceae; genus Coffea; species Coffea arabica. The sequence goes on along the minus strand of NC_092325.1, from coordinate 43,706,395 downwards.
AGGGAAGAAAAGAACCCTTCAATGAAAGTAACTGTCTTGATTTGATGTTAATGCTTCTTTTGGCTCGTGTATTAGTAGTACACAGATTTAAAACACGTTAATTAAATTGCCGATCAACATCTTGATTTAGCAATTATACTTGTAAGTAGTCGCAAGATTTACATGAAGGACCATTGTCCGCTAATGGTGTGCATTTCCTTCTACAGCTCCAAACTACACTTTTGTGCATGAAGCAACTTCAGCCCCGGATGTTTCATTCTACGACTACATCATTATTGGCGGAGGCACCGCCGGCTGCCCCTTAGCCGCCACGCTTTCTCAAAATTATAGTGTCCTCCTACTCGAACGCGGCGGTTCACCATATGGCAATCCCAACATCACCAATCTAAATACATTTGGGGCAGCCCTGTCCGACCTCTCTCCGTCCTCCCCTTCTCAGCGTTTCATCTCAGAAGACGGTGTAATCAACGCCCGTGCTCGCGTGCTAGGCGGTGGAAGCTGCCTAAATGCGGGCTTCTACTCGCGTGCTTCCACCAGCTACGTGAGGGATTTAGGCTGGGATGGGAAGCTGGTGAACGAGTCATACGAATGGGTGGAGAAGAAGGTTGCATTCGAACCACCCGTGAAGCAGTGGCAGTCAGCTGTGAGGGATGGCTTGATTGAGTCTGGTGTGAGGCCTTACAACGGTTTTACCTATGACCATTTGTACGGGACTAAGGTTGGCGGAACCATTTTTGATCAAAACGGTACTAGACATACTGCTGCAGACCTACTTGAGTATGCAAATCCTAAAGGGCTCACCGTGCTATTGCATGCAACTGTCCACAAAATCTTGTTCGGAACCAAAGGTAAGGTGACCTTAGCTAGGCATATCATGGCATGGCATAGTCTGTGTTTAATTTGTAGGCTTATTTTATTTTAGTTTTTGGGTGGGTGGGTGGGTGGGGGGAATCAAGAACGATGCATGCGTGCCCCTTTTAGTAAATACTATTTTTATTTCATAGTTGCAAAAAGGGGGGGTTGTGTAGAATGGAAAGATTGGACTTGTGTCTGTTTACCCGGTCAGAATTGACCACCTTAGCTCCATCTTGATAAGGAAGTCCACATGTGGAATTAATTGGACCATAAAGTTAGATATGTTTGAGTGGCTGTAGGATTAATCCTTGAAAGACGAAGCTGTCAATTGCCGGCACAGGTCATTAAAATCAAGAGAGAATTAATTAAACTAGTTTTGCCTCCTTTTTTTTTTAATATTTTTTTTGTTATAATAATTGAGGTTATAATATAATGACTGACATATTGTTGTGACCTTAAAGCCCGGACCGTGGAATTGGACCATTAAGTTTAATGCAAGAGGCGGAGTAGCTCTAGAACAGTCTCTTGATAGAAAAAGCTGTCGTCGTCTTTTAAGCAATTAATTTCAACCAAATACTACATTTCACTTTCTTGACTTTTGAAGTTTTAACCGAGCAATTTAGCTATATGTTCGTTCAGGAAGATCAAAGCCTTTAGCGCATGGAGTGATCTTCAGAGATGCTGCAAGAATCAAGCACAAAGCATACCTTAAAGCAGGAGCCAGAAATGAAGTGATTGTCTCAGCAGGTGCACTTGGAAGCCCACAACTACTGATGTTGAGCGGAATAGGACCAGAAGATCACCTGAGACACCACAACATAACTGTGATTTATCATCAGCCCTATGTTGGCCTAGGCATGTATGATAACCCCATGAATGCCATCTACGTCCCATCTCCTTCCCCTGTTGAGGTTTCCCTCATCCAAGTTGTGGGTATCACCCGCTTTGGAAGCTATATTGAGGCTGCCAGTGGTGCAAACTTTGCCGGTGGTTCAGCTAGCAGGGACTTCGGAATGTTCTCTCCTAAGGTACACTTGTTTTTTTTTCACTGATCATCCTCCTAGTGTGGTAGACGTATAAGTTGACTCGTCAATTGTCCTGTAATTGAAACTAAATTTAATTCGAGAGTTTTTTTTTTTTTTTTTCACTGATCATCCTCCTAGTGTGGTAGACGTATAAGTTGACTCGTCAATTGTCCTGTAATTGAAACTAAATTTAATTCGAGAGTTTTTTTTTTTTTTTGTTGGAATTCAAGAGTTATAAGTTGCTTCAATATAACTTGATTGGAGCAAAAGTTGCAAGAAGAAATTTTCTTTTCTCGTTTGCTTTTGCATTTGCAGATTGGTCAGCTCAGCACACTGCCACCAAAACAAAGAACCCCAGAAGCCTTAGCCAAAGCTATCGATGACATGAGCAAACTTGATGCAGTAGCTTTCAGCGGTGGATTCATCCTGGAAAAAACCATGGGTCCTCTCTCAAATGGCTACTTAATGCTTCGGAAGAAGAACCCAAATGCAAATCCATCAGTCACATTCAACTATTTCCAAGAACCAGAGGACTTAAAACGATGTGTTGATGGCATCAAGGTCATCGAAAGCGTAATTGAATCAAAATCTTTCTCCAAATTTAGGTATGATGACTTGACCTTACAAGTCCTCCTCAACATGACCGCGAATTCTCCGGTGAACCTGTTGCCCAGACATAGCAATGCCTCAACTTCATTGGAACAGTTCTGTAAAGATACTGTTATGACCATTTGGCATTACCATGGAGGATGTCAAGTTAATAGAGTTGTTGATGAAGATTATAAAGTTTTAGGGGTGGATAACTTACGAGTTATCGATGGCTCTACATTTTATGACTCTCCTGGAACAAATCCTCAAGCCACTGTTATGATGCTGGGAAGGTAAAAATGCAAGGATTAATTTTCCAGAATAACATTCTAGCCATTTTTTGTTCTCTAATTTTTGTTAGCAGTCTCAAGTGTTACTGATTTGACTCTATGTTTACTCGCTGTTGCCTTGCAGGTACATGGGAGTAACGATGCTAAACGAGAGACTTGCAAGTGAAAAGTCAAATTGATGAAATTTCCTTTTTTTTTTTTTCCTTAGCTATCAAATTTTTTTTTTTTTTTGGTTTTCTTTACATGTATGTGGAAGTGAAAGTTGCTCTGAAAAAACAACAATGCTGCATTTCTTTACATAAAAATCTATGTAAAATGACCTTTGGGAAGTGTCTGTATGCCGTGTTCCTGTCTTTTCTACCGTTCTATTCTATAAATCACACAGTTTAGCTTACATCTCCTAGTTTTTACTTACTTATTTGGAACTCTTAAATTTTTGTGAACATATAGTAAAATAAATCTATATTGCTTGGCATCATAGGAACTAGTGGGAATGACTATAATACTACTATTTCTTGCCTTATCCTGCCTCTTATTCTATACTTTAGTGCATGTCTCTGCTATGAATATTGATATACAATCATCCAAGCTCCGAAACTTATCCCAAAAGCAACTTATCACTAATGCCAGGTGAACATAAAATGGATTTGTTTGGTTATCAAGATTTGCTAAAAAAATAATTTCTAAATTTTGTTCTGCTTGCATCATAAACGTAATTTTTTAATTACTTTTTTTTTTTCATTTCATATGTATCACATTACAAAAAGTGTTACAATATTATTCCAAATAATCTTTGATCCAAACGGACCCATTAATATGGTAGAACTAAGCAAATGTGTTCCATTCCTGTAACATTGTATATATAGGATTTATGTTTATGTTTGGTTGTTAGCCTGTAAGTAACATATTTATTATTGTATATAGGTGGTTGATAGATATATTTGAACTCTATATATTTATTGTTAATTTTTTAAAATTTATGTTGATATCCAAAATCGGATTTCCAACTGTTGTCATTATTCTTTTGCTACTATGTCACAAACAAGCCTTGAGATAAAGAGCGTAATTGCACAAGGTGATCTGGAATTATAGACAAAGCTCAATGATATATAATCGCAACCCAAAATTAACCCAAATTCTGAACCGACTCAAAAGGCCAGAAGAAGAATATGACAAAGGATATACCTTAAGGGTCTCGAGGGTCTTAAGCAAAAAGTGGCATCACTTCTGGATTGCTTTATATCTGTACATCTTTCTCCACGTACGTACACAGAAAGAAAGGCTTAAAGCTACAAAGGCAAAACATTACCATAAGTCAGGATCATGCAGCCTCGAATCTCCCGCATTTTCCCAAGCCATTTAAGGGGCCTTTTCTGATAAAAGCAGCCCTACATGGAGCCATGGAATGCGTAAAAAGCAGGCATAATCAACGGTATATCCGAAGGCATAAAACCCTATGCCATATGCTATCTTTCTTCAACCCCCCTTATTCGATTTCCAGAAGACAGGGAAACCCAAAGAGTGGCTATATATAAATCTAGACTTCAGTTTTGGTCCTTCAAGGCATGTAAGAAAGAGTGAGTCCATCCCTTGACTGAAGAAAATATATAAGCGAGCCAGTTTTAGGGCAGATCTCCTCTTGGCAGTTGATGGAGTACTGGTGCCATGTAAATCTTCGTGCCAACTTCTTCGTAACCTGCCAAAGGAGAGTTGCCCTATAACTCCCTCAGCTTAACATAACCCCTTTCTTGCTGCTCTTCATGCAAAGACAAGACCACGATCAAACGGGAAGACTAGGCATTATCTTTAACTCTGCCTAGCTAGTCTAATTAAGAAATCTAGTTGTTTCCTTAATTCATGTGTGTCTCTGAAGCTCTGAAAGTCTTACATGCAGTTCATTGAGAATTATGAATTATGGAGCTCGAAGATTGCACGGATTATCGTTTCATGGTAAAAGTTTGTTAATTTTCAAGAAACCATTTGGATTGACAGTTCCAGGTACGTAGCGTCCCAACTTGTGTTGCAGGGCAGGCAAAGATTGTTGTGGGTGGTACGCTAGGAGTTTGGTGCAGGTACGGTTAGCATTAAATGCGCTTCATATGATTGTTATATTTTTTTTTTTCATAATTTAGTGTACATTCACATAATTTTAATGTATTTTTTAACGTACGATAAAAGTTTTGTAAATATACATCAAATTATGAAATACAATAAATTCACGTGAATATACACCAAATCATAAAAAAAGTATAATAATCGCACTAATTCTACCTAAAACTAACTCTACGTGCTGTATTCCCTGCATGTTAGTAACCTAAACATGTCCTAGACTTCCAAATGTACCGTTTCAATGTACTTCTGGACTACCAACTTACCATACATATGGTTTTCTTGTGTAATGCTTCTTTTGCAACTTTTTTATTTTTGTGGATCTTTAAATACATGGAAAGGAAAAAGAATTAGAGTAAAATCAGACTCCTGATTTGAGGAGACTTCGTTTTTGAGATATAAGAAGAGAAAACATGAATTATAGAATACAAAGAAGCAAATACGCTATAGTTAAGCACAAAAATAATCGATTAGTTCTTCGAAGATTCAATTACGATAATATAAACATTTTCGCGTAAGGCTTTAATTTGTCATGAATATCTTTTCATAACAATTTAATTTCCCTTTTCCCATTTCATGCTCATAATCTAGTCCAGTCTCCTCCATCTTAGGTAGCCAACTTGTGTGGATTTATAGATCAAAATTTTCAACAATTGCCAACTCCACCATTCAGTAGAAATGTGTATATGGAGGATAACAAAAGGAGGAGATAAGAAAAAAAAAAAAAGGAGATATAATTATTTAAGCTAGGATATAATAATTGGATGAAAGGAAATGAGAAGTTAGGAGTATTTATAGGGCAAGTGAAATATCTTTAACAATGAAATGTAACTATATATGAAATTGAGAACATATTTACGAATTCGATTTTCATTTCTCAAGCATTTACATATGAAAATACACAAATTACATGTTCTTGATGTTGCCTAGAGTATGACAAAATGTTCTAAGCTTATCATTTTGGTCTCATACCATCTAAATTTGCTATTCTAATCCCTCTTGCATGTTCATATTTCCTGCTTCAAGTTTTCATACCAGACAAAATTGATGCTAGATATGAAAGTTCGTTTAGAATGTTATGAGATGAAACGGTATCGTATATTGGGTCACCGCATACAAGTATTATTTCTTCTCAACTTGGTCAATCAAGAAAGTTTTCCCATGACATTTTAACGTTTCAAATGTTTGATTTGATGCATTTTCAGTCATTAGTGTAAATTTATTGAATGAAATCATTCTTTCTATCCCAAAACAAAAACAAAAAAAAAAAACCTTTTAGGCTATCCAAGTTATTGAGTAATAAAGATTTCGACCGAAAGCAACCATCTGATGTCATTGTTGGTAGCTGCCATCAACAAGTTGAGATGGCCGAGTTGGTCTAAGGCGCCAGATTAAGGTTCTGGTCCGAAAGGGCGTGGGTTCAAATCCCACTCTCAACAGTGATAATTTTTTTTTGGCTGCTTATTTTGCGTCATGTCTCCAGTTGGACATCATGGTCCATAGGTGATATTCTTTGATCAGTAACATTTTGTCCACTACCAGCTCCACCAATCTCTAAAGCAACATCATGACCTGAGTTCAATCCATCATCCAAAGAATCTTCACAGCATTTTCACCTTAAAGACTTGTTCTACAATCAATCACGCTGCACTCGCCCTTATATATTGCTATTTGCCTGCTCCACAGGCACCAAAGTCAAATATATTCATAACATCTGGAGTATTTTGGTAACTAATCATTGTTCATTTTGGTTTTGATTTATCGCCAATGTCAAAATATAAACTTCTAATGTCAAATGGTGGAATAACATGTCCCGGTTGTCCAAAACATGTCCTGAAAGTCTACATTTCCGGTTTGCTCTCGCAACCCAAGAAAGGCATGGAAAGGTACTGGCCGTAAGGAAGGAATTTAGCATTTGACCCAGAGATTACATCGCAATGTACGTTCTCTCTGCATGAAGGCATAAGGTTACCAATACTGTTTTTTTTTTCCCTTCAATTTTGGAACTGAAATTAGTGCTTGGACAAGCCCAAATTGGTGAAATTGAATTTAAGCTAAATTATGAAAACAATTGGATTAATGCAGATAAGTAGATATCCTCCCTCTGACACGGCTGACAGGGAGATATATGTCTGACTCGTTATAAAAAAAAAAAAAAAAAAATCTTCTATACAACATAAGAGTTTATTATATAGGGCTTATAAGAAGGGATGTTTCGATTCTATTTAACCATAATTAACAGCAAACCGTAGGATCCAAAATGATCGTCATCATCATCATCATCATTAAGGTGTTCCACTCTTGACTTGACTGAATTCCTCATCTTTTGGGCTCACGTGAATCCCTCATGTTTAGGGCTATTTGAGTTTGATTCAGGTGGGCAGGATGGGAGCTGGGTTGAAGCATTTATTAATGATAGAGACCCATAACGTGAAAATTTGTCAAAATTAATGCCAGCCTGGTGATGTACTGATGTTACAGTTCAGATATAATATTTTTTTTTTCCTTTGCCAAAAAGACGTGCAAAATATGCAAATTGAGAATGATGTGTGTGTGTGTGTGTGGAATTTTTCAAATCAATAGCCATACATGTATTCTTCTACAGCTTTTTAGTGCATTCGTAGCTGGATGAATTCTTTTCCTACTGTTTTCTTCTGAAAATTGACACAGTGAACTGATTCTTTCTTAGATAAATATTTGTAGTGTAAGCTACAAAACAAATTCAGGGAGAGGGGTTAATTATTGGTGTTATGTGGCTGTGATAAACGATGAGTACAATAATGAACCATTCTTGTGAAAGCTTCAAGCTGATCTGCATGGCTGTATAGTGCCGGCCACTACAAAAAATGTTTGTAGGCTTTCCACTTGTCCTTTGCTCCGCTCCAGCAGCTCAACAAAGATGCTCTATATCAAGTTGCTTTCCTTATCTTACGTGAAACACTTGCAACCATTCCATGCGTAAGTGGCTAAGAACTAGTCTTTGGTTTACTCCAAATGAAACAAAATCAGAGACTAATCTGATAAGAGCATGTGCTGGGCTATACAATGTGATGGTCCTAACTTAACTTTCTCTGTCTGATCGAAATTATATGAACCAATGCCTGGAGGTGTAAAACATCTCAGTGCATGTTGACGAAGACTTTCAGCTCTCTGCATCACTCTATGGCCATGTTAATTGTTACCTACACAGATGGCTCTTGATGCAATTGACGCGTTCGTTGTTTTCTTTTCAATATTTGCTTAGAGATGTGGCTGTGCTGATATGTTGAGTTTGTGTATTTTCCCTAAAATTTACTATCAAATCATGTAAAAACAAAATACAATAATCGCACAAAAATCTCAACGGTACCTGTCTCAAATCCCAAAGAAACATGGGTGGCTTAGGAAGTTTTAAGCATCCAATCAGGTGGAGATTTCAAGTCCCATGATACAATTTTTGCATAACTGTATACATGTCTAAGTAGTACTTGCACAAGAAACTTATATCCTGACAAATATTCGGCTTCATAAGATTTTCCTCCGGGGAGGTGCCTGTTAGCCGGAGAACTTTCTAATCCGCCTTTAATGGAAATGAAAGAAAATGTACATTATACCCCTCACATGATGGTTGACAATAACAAAGAAAGGTGATATTGACCGATTTATCTCAGAGTACAAAGAGTAAAGGAAAGAAAGCACTAAACGCCCCGTATACGACATTGAGATGTGAGAGGGAAGGCACTGCAATCCATGGTAGACATGGTCAATCAGCATATGCTGGAAAATTCGCCCCTGCGGTAACGCATTCAATAACCATTCCAGAAACTTGCACATATGAAACTTTTTTCTGCTGCATTAGGTGAGTTATTTATCACAAAGTTAGATGGAAAATAAGGGAAAACAAGGAAAAGGGAGTGCAGGATTTGAAGTCTGAAAGAAATTGTAGAACTTAAAGAGCGATATGGAAGTACCTTGCGTCAGAGAGGCCTCAAAAGCCTGTTCAAGTTGGTGCTCAAATCCTTGTCTTCGCCTGCCGGAGGCCCCTACTCCCACTTCCGAGTTTACTAGAACTGCCACCACTCCCAAGCAAGATTTCTTTTCTGCAATTTGTTCCTCAATCCGACCAGACACCTCGTTTACTAATCACGAATCTCTCCCTCCATGGAGAGAATTGTATTCCGACCTTAAAAATTCCTTCCGGCAATACTCAAATACAGATTCGGTTGACCAAATTAGATCACAAGAGTACTATCATCTCTCTCTCTCAAATCATGTCTGCCTGGACTACACTGGCAATGGCCTTTTCTCACATTCCCAGCAACAGAATTTGTATTCTGGAGCTGCAATTGCCTCTACTTCTTCATCTCCTCCACCACCACAAGATTCTACCGCTTCAGAAGTACCTTTTTTTGATATTTCATACAAGTCCGTCAATTTGATCTCTCTGCTACGTTACGGTGGCGAAAAATCAGAGTTTGAATTGGCAATGAGAAAAAGGATCATGAAATACATGAATATCTCTGAAGATGATTATTCCATGGTTTTCACTGCTAACCAGGCCTCCGCTTTCAAGCTTTTGGCAGATTCATATCCCTTCCGGACTAATCACAAACTTCTTACAGTCTATGACTACAAGAATGAAGCAACAGAAGCAATGATTGAAAGCTCCAAGAAGCATGGAGCCCGAATATTGTCAGCTAAGTTCTCATGGCCTAGTTTGAGGATAAATGCAAAAAAGCTTAGGAAGATGATCCGTAAGAATAAGAAGAAGAAGAAGAAGAAGAGGGGGGGATTATTTGTCTTCCCCCTGCAGTCAAGAATGACTGGAGCAACATATTCTTATCAATGGATGTATAAAGCGCAAGAAAATGGTTGGCATGTCTTGCTTGATGCAGACGCGTTAGCAGCCAAGGAGATGGAGACGTTGGGGCTAACTCTGTTTCTTCCTGACTTTATCGTCTGTTCATTCTTCAAGGTGTTGGGGGAAAACCCTTCTGGTTTTAGCTGTTTATTCGTGAAGAAGTCTAGTATCTCAGTGCTAAACAAATCCTCCACAAGCATTGGTGTTGTCAGTCTTATCCCAACAGGAAACCTTTTTAGACAATCCACTATCTCTGAAACAGAAAGTAAAGATCAAATTGTGACCTTAGGAATGTTGTTCAGGAGAGAGGAAGCAGGATTGCTTAGCTCATCCTTTAGCTCAAGTGAAGAAGCCTTTGAATTGCAGGAAGTTAAAGAAGATGGCAGCAAAACTCAGGAGGAACCATCATTTTCCGAGTTATTAAAATCAGATAAAAGGGTTGTCTCAAATGATGCAAGTCCCAGTGGTATAAGAAGCTCAGAAACGATTGAATGCAGGGGATTAGATCATGCAGATGAAGTAGGCCTAATTGTGATCAGTAGCAGAAATCGGTACCACATAAACTGGCTAGTAAATGCATTGCTGTGCCTTCGACATCCACATTCAGAAAATGGGGCAGCCTTAGTTAAAATCTACGGACCAAAAATAAGCATTAACCGAGCACCGGCTGTGGCTTTCAATGTATTTGACTGGAAAGGAGACAAAATCGATCCAATTCTTGTACAGAAGTTAGCTGACCGAAACAATGTTTCTCTTGCATGCGGATTCTTGCAGCATGTGTGGTTTGAAAACAATTATAAGGAAGAGAAGCAGAAAATATTAGAGAAGGAAAACACTGAAAGAAGAGAAGTGGAGCACAAAAAAAAGGGAGGTCAATTTGATTCGGAAATTTCTGTTGTCTCAGCTTCTGTCAGGTTTTTGACCAACTTTGAGGACTTGTATCGGCTCTGGGCTTTTGTTTCCAGGTTTCTTGATGCAGATTTTGTGGAAAAAGAAAGGTGGAGATACATGGCTCTTAATCAAAAAACGGTTGAGGTGTAGACTAAGTTATCAACTTTTTGATTCTTTTATGCTACCCAGAGAAGAAGTTGTTCATACTTTCCAACAATTCTTTCCCTTGATTTCACACATGAATTGTTTACTCCTATGATTGCCTGACTACAAGAATATACTTCAGAAATTCAGCAATGATTAATTACATTTGGTAGCAGAAGCTTAATTCTTGTCATTGCTCAGAAATGCCAGCTGAAGAAGGATGCTCATGAGCTCTAACACTACTTGGTAGTCCTCTTGAAATTGCAGCTCTCTCCGTAATCAAATACTGAGGAATTTACTCTATTATCGGCACATCTTCTGTTAGTATTGAGATGCCATAATCAAATATTGGTCCAATATCTAATAGTACAGTGATTTTACCCCCAAAAAAAAAAAAAAAGTACATGCACCTTAATTTGCAACACGTACAAAAGTAATTTGTGGGTTATCCACACTCAATCCATGCTATATATAATAAGTTTTGATAATTTGATAGGAGCAGGTGGGATTAACTGATTGTTTGAAAATCTTGGTATGAAATGCTTATGGTGTCAAACTAAAATAGATCTAACGTTTGCTACAAATCAAAATCTATATGACATGGAAATCAGTTGTAGGTCTTGTGATCTTATTTAAAACTTATTGCGTTGGTCAGCAAAACTTCTCAATTTGATTGTCCAACTTTTGAAGCAAGTCTTCCGCACACAATGGTTGATCCATCGTTTAATGTGGACGTTCCCAAATCCACACGTTGCATTAATGGCTCTTATTATTTATGTCCGTCGAACCGAATATGTTGATGATGCAATCAAATAAATTTTTGTAAATAAATAACTATCCAAACAATCTATCGATAGAATCATGATAGTTCAAGTGGAAAAATATTAGGTACATGACGCAATCACCATCATCAATTCTTAGTAAGTGATTGGTACTAATGTTATGTCATACCATGCACATATTTATTCGATACAAAGTATTATGATGAATATTAGAAGATGAATGATTTATTTGGTGACAGTTTATTGGCACCGGTGTGCGCCATATTATCATAGACGGAACTAGAAAATTTATCTTGTGGGACAAACTTTACTCTACATGTACTTAATTCTGTAACGTAAAATGTTTTTTTAAGTTTTTGCATAGGCCAAAAAAAAAAAAAAAATCTAACAAATCCATTCCATTTTTATACCATGCAAAAAAGGAGTTGATGAATTTCAGAGTTTTAAGACGGCAGCCTGCAGCCTGCACCCTTCGCCCTGTTACCTCCGCCATCGCATCCCACATTGAAGCAACCAATGTCTGGTCAGTAGTGATTCAAAGGAGAAGAAAACAAAACTGCATCAGTACAGCCGTCAGGAGATGGATGATCACTGGAATTGAGGGCTTGTTCAAGTCGTAGGACTTTGTCTATTTTGTTCCAATGCACACAGATTATGTATACAAAAAGGAAGATTCTCCAGTTTTTGGATTTTCCTATGCTCAAATCAGATTTCTTTTGCATATTAGAATATGCAAAAGTGGGTTCTTTGGGGGTTATTCAAATTGGTGTCAAATTAAGGGACGATTTTCTGGTTACACATTCCACTTCAAGAACTGGAAACTCTCATACGGAAAATGCAACAAATGTGTGAGTATGTTATAATCGTGACCAAAAATAACTATAAAAAACTGATGGTTGCATTTAGGCATATGATTGCATTTCATAAGCATGAAAACAGTAGCAGTTAAAAACGTTCATTTTATAATGTTAAAGTGTGGGCAACCATCAAGAATTTCATGAATATTGCAGTTAATTCTTTTTATTATACCATCCACAACGTAATGAAAATTTTACCTAGAACGTACCACAGATTTCAACAAAGAGAAAGCAACAACTTGTTTGGATTGCATTTTTTTGAACTGTTTATAGAAAAATTACTGCAGCGATTTGATATATGTGAGGTAAAAAGGTAATTGAAAAATGTGTTCATGGATAAAAAAGGTGATTGCATTTTCCAAACACACATTTTTCAATAGAAAACTTGCCAGGAAGATGTAAGACTTAATTGTTTTATTTTTTTTTTCCCCCTTTTTGGGGTCATGAAAGAATGCGCAAATTTATTTGTCAACTAAATCGTTCGTTCTTTTTAGAGGTACTGTCCATTTGGTGGATCCAACTGAAAAATCCCAAATAGCTCCTTCAGCTAAAAAAGCATTGTAGCCCAATTCCAAAGAGTAGGTAGACCGAGAAAAAACGTGTTTTCTAAATTAAAAAACCTGGGCCGTAACATAGGTAGTTAGTGACAATCAGATTTAGTTAATTAGTCTATTCCGTATTTTGACTCTTAAATATCGAATTTGGGTCGAGATAGTAATTCTGGGAATCGAATGGCCGACAACACAGGCCCTTTTTAGACATTGACAACACAGGCCCCGAAGAACCCAAAACAATTTTGTGGGATTTTCGCCTTGATTGGGTTTCTCCCCTCGTGAGCATACCAACGATTGATAGTTCCCATGATGATTCGAATACACATCAATTCTCTGAGTTCCATTTTCATCTGTTACATTTGAATGTATTCGAGGTTAAATCATATCATTTTGAAGTATGTTCTTTCAATGCAAAGTCGAAGAAAAGAAAAAAAAATTGTTTATATAAAACGAAAAAATTGCAATTTTTCTTAGTTTTACTTTTTGTATCCTTTATCTCAAAATAATGAATTGAGCCGGTATGGGCGTTTTGGATGCTGCTATTGAAAGAGCCCTTCTAGTTATATATATATATATTTTCGTACTCAACCCATCTTATAAAGTATTCGACTGTTCGTCTGGTTCTGGACGGGTCATTGCTATAATTGTTAGTATTTTCATTTTCTCCAGTGCAGCTAGCTGTTACTATGATGATCCTGTGCATGCATCAGTCTACTACATTACTTATAGTTTTTGCTGATTAAGTTTCGAGTACTTTGGCTCATGTGTTTTTTTTTTTCCCCCATTTTTTTACAAGCTGTTGTACCAACTCAAATAATAGTAATCTTATGCTCGTAATAATTATAATGCTGGCCAAGTATACATTCATTTAGGAAAAAGGCTAAATTGTATTTCACAGCCTGGGACGTAGAATTATTAGGTAGAGCTCTCAAAAGTTGGTGTAAACAAAGATGCATATATTATTATACCATATCGGTGTAACGAAGACCATCTAGCATGAATGAATATTGTTGCCCGACTCGGCCATGGCAGTCAAGGACTCGATTCCATTTCTTGAAAGCATCCATTTGTGTCCATCAGGAAGTTTTCCAGCTCATAATTTTCAATGGCTAGTTTGTGAGGTGTTTCTGGATTGGGAGCAGGTCTCAAACTTGGCTATGAATCTGTAGTTTCACAAGACACCCGTAAGGGCATTGGTATCACTATGGTCTGCCTCGCAACAGTTCAGGTACCTATTTTTTTGTTTCCATGCTTGGATGGGTGTTCTTAGAAATCTTGTAACACTTTCGATCTTACGTAGACTCATTTTAAGATAGTGTTACATTAAAACTATTCCAGCAACACTCTAAAAATCTGCCATCCAAAGGGAGACTTTTTTTTTTTTTTTTGTTCATAGCTTTGAAATTTGGCTTCATTACAGAGTATCGTGGCCAGTTTCTAAAATTAAATAACTACCTTTACAAATTAGTAGGAAAAAGAGAGGATTCCCTCTAGGTAAAATGTAGGAAATCAGCATATACTCAAAGATTTCATTATCAATTATTCATTAATACAGATAACTACGCTGCAAGGTGCTACATATCTCTCGTTTTCTTTTCTTTTTTTTTTTAAAAAATTTCCTCTTTCTTTAATTAGTTTTGTTGGCTATGTACTTGTAGGTATTCGCCTTGCTATTGAGGCCAAAGCCAGATCCTAGATTTTATTGGAACATCTACCACTATGTTGTTGGCTACACAGTGATTATTCTCAGCCTGAAAAGAATTATACATTGGTATAATTATAGGAATTGGAGCCATGGCAGCTGCCCTTGCAGCTTTCACATGGTTTATTGTCTTGAAGAGAAAAAGGGAAGGTGATAGCTCAATTAATAAGTACCCTTGTAACTCCAATGGTGTAAGTGGAGTTAATGGCTATGGGGCCAGGATACAGCAAGGAGTGTAGCTGATGTTCACATTGATGTGTACTTGACTCTCGGACTTGTTATTTCTTCACATGCTTAATTTTGATAGTTAGTTATAGGGTTTGGATATGTATTATACATATTGGGAAGAGTTTATGTTAGTCTTTCGTGTTATTGACTTGATTTTTTTTTTTTAATATTGATTTTGTGAATAATGATTAGAACATATGTGATGGATTATTGCATGTGTTTAGAGGAAATAATGGGAAGGCCTGCTTTTGTTTTGGGTAAAGATATTCAATGTCCACGTCCTTTACACCATGAATTGATATGGAATATAGAGAAAGAGAGGAAATCAGGGAGATGATTTATTAGGATAGCTAAAATATAATGTGATCATGTAGCTTAATTCTTGGCGTGATAAAGCTAGCATAACTTGAAATGGTAAGCTTCACTTGTTTTGCAGAAACTGTCTAGAAATGAGAAAAAGAATAGGGAAAAGGTGTGTACCCTGCGAGCATTCTCTTCATCGTGTTGCAGATTGTAATGAAAAGCTGTGGACAAAATAATAGTATTAACAGACATATTGTTCTGTCAATGCAAAGGCCAATTCCGAAAAATATTTCTTGTGTCCTGCTGATGGATTTCCAGTGAGACGTGCAAATAAGAGAAGATTTACCCTCTTCCACTCACCCTTGTTTAGATAAAAAGATGCCATTATACTCAAATTGTCAACCCAAATTCAAACTGATGATATTGAATGTTGAAGCAGATGGTCCAGTTAAAGAGCTAATCAACTCTTATGTCTTTGTATCAACTAATTGCAAATGTTCTTGATAGTGCCACTTGACGCGGTGAAGTAAGAACTACAAATCTTGTAGAGAACGTGTAGTTTTTGAGTTGATACTCAAAAAATTACCTGTTAATTAATCTGAGCTTGTATATTCTGCTCTCAACTGCACGCTTGATTCGGGTGATAAATTCATCAATTGGCATAGTCCCTGCTATGCCTAGACCTAACAGTTACAGTTTGTGTTTCTGCATCTCCATCAATGGGATTTTCTGCTTCTCTCCATTTCTAATAAGTTTCTAAACATGAAGAGGCAACCAATTAAGATTAAGCAGATTAAGAGAAGTGCTAATTCGTTTTGAATTAGTTTACTCAACCTTCTTCTCGGCAACAAATGAGAAAAGAAGTACAGAATAGAGCAAGGTCCCTAATGCAAACAAACCGTTTAATTCTCACCTAGCTAGCCTTACACCTAGTCCCCCAATATATCTGGGACACAATAAAGTGGCAAATACCTGTGCATGTATCTGTGACTGGAAATATCCGAGCTTGGGTAGGAGAAAGCCACAGCGGGAATTCACAAGCATAATGCTCTATGAAAACTCCCAAAAACCGCTCCAAGGATCCTAGAACTGCACGATGAATCATGATGGGCTGCTTCTTCTCTTGGTCCGAATCGACACAGGTAATGTCAAAACGCTGGGGTAAATTAAAATCCACCTGTAGGCCAATATTAAAGACAAGTAAAGGAAGTGTGACGATTCATTTCTTACTTCTCTTTCAGTTGGAATGACCTGATCGCCAGTGCAGTTTATCTCAAAATCGTGGTTGCTTCACTGAACTAAACCTTCCCTCTACTTTCCTAATGCAAGAACTTGAATCGACTCCACTTTATATAATGGTTCATGCATAATGTCATCAGTAGGTTATGGTTTCATACATGCTTAAAGATATCTTTTCTGCTCCATTCATTAATACTGATTCAACCATGACCCAAGTAAAATGTGAAAATGGTTTTCAAAAGAGTATCAAAGATCTTCGCCAGCACACTGGACCGATCGAGTGCATTCTTTTTCAGTTCTTCAGTGCATGGAAGGACGAGGATCCTGAAGAAGGAAGCAAAAGATGCAGATAAACATGGACATGCACGTTCAAATATTTCCAATTGATTTGAAAATCACATTACCAATCTTTACCTGTTTGGTTGAGCATTGCCACTTCCTTCCAAGAGAATCCTCAATTTTAGGATAGAAAAGCAAAGATTGGAAATGTGAAAGTTACGAAAGAAGAGCCAAGAAGATAATAAAGTTTGATGTTGTTTGAGAGTTTAGTAAAGAAATGAAAAAATTATAAATATGTACGCCAATAAAATTTTATTGAATATACATCTAAAGATAGAAGTGGCATATTAAAAAAATCTCATAGAGCTTTATTCAGCCTTCCTTTCTTTTCCACCCATATCTGGGCAGAAAGTTTTTTTCATTTTAACTGCAAAATAGATTCTCACCTAATCTTTCGATTTGCGTTCTCTTCTATCCCTTTCAAAGCCCCAAACAGCAGACCTTTCTCTCTCTTCTTCTCCTATCAAATCTCAGCTGCAAAAAGGTAGTGGTGTCTTATCATTAGGTTTTTCATTTATTTTCCGTAGCATTGTTGAAAAGAAGTTGATTGTGAGAGGTAGGTCTTAGGATTTGTTAGTAAAAAGGCCCTTCCAAACGTTTAATTAATCGAAAGCATGCTTCCATATTGATATTTTAAACGACTTTGAAAACAAAACTAATTTTTCACTTAGTGGGGAAAAAAAAAAGGAAACAGAAAAAATAAAGGACCCTGTCTAATTGGTATAGGGATCGTAATTCGTACACATCCATAAGTTTAAACATGTTCGAGAGCAAGAAGTTGGGGGAAAGATGGGGAAAGGTCGATTGCTTTCTGAAAGATGAACGTTTGGATTGGCCTATTTTTTAAAATTAAAATTTTTAAATATAATATTACAGTAATATATAAATTAAAAAATATTTCATTCATATAATACATCAAATATTTTAAAAAATATTTATCATAAAATTTTTTTATCTACATCGTTATAATAAAATATTTAAAAAAACACCTCTAACAACAACCGCCAATTCAAACACAGCGTATTGTCGGATTTACTTTCTTGCTATATTTAAACACTCGATGGATGCAAAAGTTAGATAAGCTGATGAGACTACTATTTTTGTTGTGTTGTGAAGAATTTCATGTCACTAAAAAACAATGATTGGGCTGTTGGCAAAAGATTTGGAGAAAAAAAAAATAAAGGCTAAAATCGTCCCACGTCGACCCCGTATCCTGATTGTGACATGCTACTACGTACCATGCCATCACATGCATATGGCTTTCCAGGTGCATCAGCTCCAGCTATAATCCAGCACGTTTTTCCCTATATAATATAAGCAACATATGGATTATCAAAAAAATAAAAATCCTTTATCCACAAAAAAAAAAAGAATTCTTTTCCCAAAAGAAAAGTTTTTTTTAACCACAAAGATATAAAAAAGAGTTTACGTAACACCATAGGGTCTATTTCGAGACCTTTTCTATTTTTAATTTTTTCATTCTATTGTTATCGTTAAAAAAAAAATTATGCCAAAGCACTGGAGGGTTGAAATTTATAAATCATAGTAATGAAAATCTTAAATTTATTTTTTGGCATTAAACATGTTTTTGTATTCCAACAAAAGAAAAAGAATCGAGAAAAGTTCTGTCTATTTTTTTTGTTTTTTTTGGAAAGAAAAGTTCTGTCTATTTGTACCATATTTTCTATCTCAATTTGATGATTATTGCAGCTCTTGGATTTGATGATAAAATAAAATGAATTATAGCCAAGCCACGTGTAAGAACTAAGAAAGAAAAAAAGATTATTGCACCACTCAAATCACGTGCAAGAACCGACAAGAAAAGTCGATGTTTTTAACCAAAACAATAATGGTTGGACCTTTGGGATTTTTCACCCTTTCTTGGGCCAGAGATCACAAAGGGGGGAAGCAAGAGACAGTAGCTTTTTAAGAATTACAAAAAAAATACTTCCTTCGTCCCACTTTGATAATTCTGTATTCATTTTTCATCTGTCCCAAATTATAGTCCACTTTCCAATTGAAAAATGTAGTTGTATTTTAATTTTTCTAAAATACCTTTATTCAATGTAAGTAGTTGTTACTATAAATCTACCCTATTTAATGAGAGTTGATTCTTTTTTTACCATCAATTCAAGTTCCTATAAAGTTGTACCATATTTAATGTGAGGGTATTTTAGAAAAATAGCAATTTAAATTTACTTTTCCAATAAAGTTAATCACTTTTTTTTTAATTATGTGAAAAAAGAAATAGGAGTATCAAAGTGGGACGGAGGGAGTAGTAACAACTTTTTGCTCGCGATCCGATGGAGAAAGACTTCTAAACGGACAAGACAACCGGTACTGATTTTGCCCAGAAAGAAAAACCGGTACTGGTTCATAATGCAGTTGTACAAGGCAACCTGTATTTTTATTTATTTATTTTTAAGGCAAAATGGTGAGCGTTTTTTTGCAGCTCTATCTTTAGGCACGTATTAGCCACAATCCCTACCTACTACGCACCTGACCTAGTGCCAATTAGGGTGGGCTCGGATCTAGGATTTGGGGCAAAAAAAAAGGTTGATGGTCAAGATTTGATAAAAAAAAAAATTTTTGTAATGGCCAAATTTTACTTTTTTTCATTTTTTTTCGCATTATGTGTGACCTTCTTCACTGTATCTTCGACCTTCAATCAACGGTTTCGATTTCTGGTCGGCCAGAGAATCGATCAGTTAGTGCAGCTGATTCCCCAGTTTGTAATGCATGAAGAGCTTGTCACCAGTAATAACAATTAGTACAAGGGCTCAGATCGATTATTGTCTCTGGCTGAAGTTTGAATACAAGTTCTTTTCTCGCAGCAAATTCAATTGCCATGAGAAATTCAAGCATATCTGTTGGCAAATATTGACTAAAAATTTTACTTAACAAAAGAGGAAAAAAAAAAAGATGAATTACTTACATTGCTAAGTATTCATAATGCATATCTGTCTGTTATTAGGGTTGAAAAATAAATCAAACTATTTGATGCTAGAATCGAACTAATCTCGGTAAGAGTTCGTTCGAGTTTGATTTGCCAACTAATTAAATCAAATTTAAACAGCATTATGTATTCGACATTGAAATACCTTGAGAAGAAAATTCAGTGCAACGCTCCTTTTTGATTCGTTTCCTTCTGTAACCAATTCAGCCAGCCAAAGATCTCCATTTTCGATTAAGTTATACATATCCTACCTATGCAACACGCACGAAAAACAATCGCCCGAAAGATATCTAGGTTTAGCATGTAGTTATTTCAGATACTAGAGATTAAGATTAAGCTTTATCTTCAGCACAATAAAACATGGTAGACTGTGATTGACCTGCTGCTGATTAAGTTTCTGGTTTAGAAAACCCATCCACCATGGATCTGAAACTTGTGATAAAACAAAATCAATTAGCACCATGGCCGGGTCATTTTATTATATGGGATGGCATTTGCATCGTCCCTTCATTGTTAGGGTTGAAAAGTGAACCAACTACTCGATGCTAGAATCACATTCGTCTTGATAAATTAAATGTTCGTTCGAGTTTGATTTGTCAAGTAATTAAATCAAATTTAAATAGTGTTATATATTCGATAAAAATTCGTTTCAACTTGATTTAATAAATAAATAAATAAAATTTAAATAAAATTTTAAATTTAATAAAATAATCAAGCAAGAATGAATACTACGGTATTCGACTTAATTATACCATATCCGTTGTTGATTTTCTCCTCCTCTTTTAATTAAGTGACTGCGACATTGGGGTTAAAGTGCTCCTCGTTTTTTTTTTCAACCAATCAAAGTCAGCCTTCTCAGAGTCAGCCGCCATAATTTACTTGCAAAGTCAAAGTAATCTCCATCAGCTACTCTTTTTAGTCACAAATCAATCAACACTGGCTTGCTTCACCAGCGATTTCTTATTCATTCGTCCTATTTGGAATCCTCCGGGGTTGACTTTCTGAAGCTTTTCGGTGAGGCTCACCAGCAATTACGAGATGTGAAAGGTGTTTTAAATTCATATTTCAAGTTAAGATGCCTTGTTTGGATTGCTACTTTTCGTCAGAAAATTACGTTATTTTCCGTGATCACATTTCCCTATTACATTTTTCTCTCACATACATCACATCGCTACAGTAATTTTTTCATGAAAAATCACGAAAAATACAATCCAAACACAACCTTAGTTTTTCCTTTTTCTGCATTTTTTTTGGGAGGAATCTAATATTTGTGTTTTGCACATCTATAAAACATAAAAGACCTCTAGCTACCATGCATATGCAGCACCATGTCCATTACTGCGTCATACATAATTTTCTAATCGCGATTTTTTATTTTTAAAATATGTGATGGAAATAAAAATAATAGTGGCGTGAGGAGTCAAAATTCTCCATTTCTATTCCAAACCCAACAAAAATAAGGGAAAAAAAACTCATATAAAAAAAAGATAATAAAGAAATAGTCCTGAATAAAGGTAAATAGGTCCTTTCCAAGATTCTTAAAAGAAAAAAAAAATCCTTTCCAAGATTTTTTTTTTTTTGAGGGTCTTTCCAGGATCTTGACTTAATAGTTGGAAGTTGGATGGTCTGCAATGGTTGCCAATTAAGTTGATAATGTCCTAATTTAATGCATGACTTTGTCGGTGTACAGTTGTGACCTAACTTAAAGTACTGGAAGACTGCCAACAAAAAAAAAAAAAAAAAAAAAAAAAGAGTATAGTACTTGTTCTGCGTTTGGATACACTCGATCGGTTTAGACCTAATTTTTTAGGAAATTTTTTATTTTTTAGATCATACAAATGTTTTCTGATGAATTTTTATTTTCTTAACTACTTTTTTAATCTCACATACTTTTTTTTTTTTTTTCACTAGCGGCACATCTAATCTAATCTAATGTGACGGAAACTTAATCACCATCTGATCAGATGGGTACATCACTCACCCGCATGGATTTAGAACACTCCTCATATTGAGGCACATTGATGGGAAGTAAGGTTTGAACCCTTGACCTCACATCCCACTATATACAGTGGTGGCTAGCTCCTCTATTGGGAGTTGGTTAATCTCACATACTTCAAAAAAAAAAAAAAAAAAAAAATTACGGTTTAGAGGTAGGTTACGGTTTGGAATTTGGAATGAAAAACCAAAAGACAACAATGTTAAGGTTGCATGTGGACGTTTAAACCGTCGACCTCGGACTTGTCCAAAAAGTTCGGAGGGGCAAAACAAGGAAAACAGATACTAGTATTGAATTTGTCTAAGAAATTGCCAAACGCGGGCCCGCTGGCCTTGAAGTGAATCAAGAAAGGTTGATCCTTGGAATCGCTGTTGATCTGGACAACAATTTTGACCGTTTAATTCATCTTTATACCAAGTTTTGTTGGTGTTAAATCACTAAATCAACGTCCTAGCAACATCTTAGGATTTCGCATATGCGAGAAATTGTAGTATTTAATTGTGCAGTTAAAGGAAGAAAAAGGTTCGCCAAATAAAACCTGCTAGCATTAAATAGAGGGCTGCTACAAAACTGCCTTTGACACCATGGGAGCAATGAAGTGTTGTCATTTTTCGTGCATTCAATGGAACTGAAGTTCGAAAACTAAAATTTAAAATTTAAGCTTTAAATTATTAATTTATTGAATTGTTAAGTACTATATTTGATTATATATCATATTAAGTAATGAACGAATAATTTATCACTTATTTTTTGAAAGCAAATTTTACTTAGAAAATTTGATGTCACTTAATTAATTCAAATGTTCAATTTTTAGTTATCAAATACCATTGAGCATGTTAAGATTTAAATACATTAAATTTAAGCGTTGAATTTAGTTATCAAACAGGAGCTAATTCCATTATTGTCTGTTTACTCACCAAAAGAATTTCACTTTGGCATCCGGTGGGAATTCTCGGTGATGTCATTTTGTTTCATGTATTTTTTATTTATTTGATTACTCACGACAAGTTAATTAATAGTTAATATATAATCTAGAGACAGACCAAATGGTTAAAGAACTAATATAAACACTCACAATATTCCGTCCGAAGAATTTGATTTTATTCTGTGATGTTAGCCGGGTGCTTTTGTAACTCAGACACAACCGAAAAAAAAAAAAAAAAAAGGTTACCTTCAAGTCATTTTCATACAATGTGGAACCTAATTGCATTTTTTAAGAAAATAAAGAATTGAGAGTTGAATCTGTCAAGTGATAGGAGTGCTATGGTGGGCCAAAATATAGCTTTTCTTTTTGTCTTTGAAAGCACCTACATGTAACTTTCAAAATATGTATGGTGTTTCTTTCCATTTGTACCCCTCAAAAAGCATTGACAAAACACACTTCTCACGAATGCCCAAATATTTACGTACGTGTCACTGGCTAAATAAGTACACAAAATTACGTTGCAAGTTTGGATTGCAATTTCTAAGGGTAGAAAACCTATCAGCTGTTACCTTTTAAGCGTAGAAAAATTGGATTGCAATTTTTTTCCGGAGAAATTCTTATGTTTTCTATCAATATTTTTTTTAATTATCTTTTTATTTCATCTAAATCACATTTTTAAAAATTTGTGATTAAAAAGCACAGTTTGGATTTTTTCCTTTTTGCGAGTGGGGGGTCCAATTTTCCATGGTCGGAACGG
This sequence comes from Coffea arabica, assembly GCF_036785885.1. Lineage (NCBI taxonomy): Eukaryota > Viridiplantae > Streptophyta > Magnoliopsida > Gentianales > Rubiaceae > Coffea > Coffea arabica. Next base: position 43,683,015 of record NC_092325.1, on the reverse strand, counting down.
AATATAACAAATGGCTAGCCTAGCCGTTGCCGTTGAAAAGCCAAACGCCCTCCTTGATGCGCGAACAATAAAAGAGAAAATGGAAAGAAATATTAACAGTTGGTTAGCATCCACCCCACCAAGAATACGCCAGGTCAAGTTTTTAATGTGTTGCCAATCCATTAATTAATGGGTCAATTTTCTGTAATGCGAAAATCTTCACTTCGGCTTAAATGCCATGTATTTTAGGTCGGCCTAACTCATTTGTGTGTATGGATGGAGGTTTATTTTCTTTTTTTTTTTTTATAAATTTTTTTAATAATCAAGAAAACAGGAATGGACCATCGTGGCGCAGTATTCCTGACTCTGGAGCTGACCACTTAGGACTTAAACCATTCCCCTTTTAGGCACGTAGAGTAAACTTATCACTAAATTTACACTTCGCCAACCACCAAGGACTCTGTCTACGTTTTGACTGAAATCACTTCATGCAAAAAATTTTTTTTTCCCCTGCAACTGAGTAAGCCGCATGAAGACTTCTCCGCTCTGTGTCTGTCATGGACTCACTGCTCCAGCATCCAACATGAAGTTGTCAATGGCCAAAAAAAAAAAAAAAAGTGGTTCGGAACCCCTTTTCTTACCATCACCTTTCTTGACTTACTCCTCTGCAATAATTACATGTACACAGAAATGGTGCACTGTGTAATTGACCTAAAATGTGTTCATTAATCAACTATCAAAGTGGAAATTAAAGACCAAAAATGTGCAGCCCTGAATTGTCAGTAACAAACAGTAGTCATAGAAAAAGAAAGAGATTGTAAAGAACAGATTATTATTAAAAATGAGAAAGCATATCAGGAATCACTCACTACTTTAGGGTTTTGGGTTGTAGTAGAATGGTTGTAGACCCCTGTAGTTAAAACTCAAAGAACCACCAGGGTTAGATTATTATGCTAATGCGTTCCACAGATCCCAGATTTGGGAGGTGGGTTTTGGTGATGGTCATGTCAGCAGTATAATAGGTTTTTTTTGGCTGGACAAAGTTTAAAGCTCATTTGTCCCTACTGACGGTGGTTGCCCATAGATCTGTGAACTGAGAACTTCAAAAAGTGAACTTCCAAGTTGGAAAGGAAATGCTATGAGGTTATACGTTTGCAAGGATGAGGGCAAAAAAGCAAAGGGAAAAGAAAAGAAAGCAAAACTTATTCTCCAAGTCCTACGGTCGATGTGGTAGGTAGGTGACCTCTAAGTTGCTGTCGATCGAGATCAGAACAAGTGTAAAATTTTACTGCTAACTTTGGTTTTGCCTAACATATATGTCGGACAAATTAATGCTGTTACATTTACCAGCGCCTGCATTGACTTTTGTGCCAAATATAAATTGTTGTAGTAGTAATACTTATAAACGAGTTTTGTTTTTCATTTCTGGTCTTGACACACTTTTTTAAGTCATTAGTTTTTTCGATGGGAGTTTATAAGTGGATGGTTTTGAGCTCGCCACATTTTACTTGCAACTCCTTTCATTTTACCAGTCAGTTCAACTTTTCTCCATTTCAATAGAAGTTGAAATGGCAAAAGGGACTTAATTTGAAAAGTTAAAATTCAATGTGGATTTTACATAATGCGTGATAAAGAAACTACTGTAATTTTCCTGAGTCTCAATTGGCAGAAAAAATATATAGCTCAAAGAAACGTAATGGGGGGTTAGGGTAAAAGTGCATATAAACTCACAAGATGGGCTATCTACTCTAATCCTTGTTTGAACTTAAACAGTTTTAATTACAAATGACAAGTACAAAAGGGAATTAACTAACCAACATAAAATTAGAAAACATTACAAAACAATTCCACATTGCAAAAGAAAATTTTAAATGCACTCTTCCAGCCCAACAAATAGCTATATTTATACTATATATAAAGGGAGAAGGGGCTTTTAGTGTAAACAAAATATGTCATATTATATACATTGTAAACCACCCTTGATACCTACCCACTACTAATATGGTTTTTTTTTACTAAATAATATGATTTTTTCTTATTTTAATTGTCAACTTATTTAATTAATCTTAATTTTCATTTGCAATTACCAATTATGGTTTTGAATTGCTATCAAATAACTATTTTTTATACATTTTATTTTGGTAATTTTTTTCTACAAATGTACTCAAAAAAATTTACAAATATTTTTCCTATTAGTAGAACACGAGTTTGTGTGTGCCTTAAACACTAGTCAATATAAATTGCAGAAGGGTTTTCAGGACGGTCAAATCATAATGCTTCCAACTCCATGTTCTTTTTTCACATAATTTTGAAAAATTTTAATTATTAAATATCTCTTCATGGTTTTTGAATTTAAAATGTCAGAAGTTCCTCCATGAAATTGATTTGAAGTTTATTCATGAGAGGATAAATAAAGATGAAACATCATAAGTTCTACTAAAAGTAAAAGATAATATCTTTCCTTTCAACTTAGTAATTCTAACTAAAAGGACAAACTATATAAAGAATAAAAAGGAATAATATTCATCAGACAAATGCAAGTATATTTTAAAAAGTGTAAAACTAAATTGCAACTTATGAGAATTTTTTCTTTTGCTTCAAATTTTTATTCTTCAATTTGAATGCTAAAATATAAACACGTGCATACCCACGGGTAGGGCTGCAAACGAGTCGAGTCGAGTCGAGTTTTGAGCTAATCGAGCCGAGCCTTAGCTAAATTTTATTAAGCTCGAGCTCGAGCTCGATGAGCTGGCAATTTTCGAGCTCGAGCTCGAAAAAAATAAATTTTTTTTTATTTTTAAAAAAATTAAATAAAATAATATTTTTTTCTGAATAAATAATAAAATATTAAGGATATATCCGTAATTTCACTATGAAAATAAAAAATAAAAAAATATATATATATAATATACGTAATTTTATTATTAAATAAAAATAAAAATAAAAATATATATATATATATTCAAGCTCGCGAGCCGGCTCGCGAGCTAACGAGTTTAATATTCTGAGCTCGAGTTCGAGCTCGAGTTTGACTCGAGCTGGCTCGAGCTCGACTCGAGCTCGATTAATGTCGAGCTCGATGTCAGGCAAGAGCTCCTGAGCTAGGTCGGTCGGTAGCAGATTTGGGAAGAAGAATTGGGAAAGAAGAGAGAATTGGATGAAAGGGGAGGAAAGACAGGAGAGATTAACCAAGAAGAGAGAGAAAGTAATTCCAGTATTATATTTCTGATAAAATCCATACAGCATTTGGAAGGAATCTTATACAATTCTGTTGTCTGTTGCAACTAACTCTAACTAACTGACTTATGCTAACTACGTCGTTTAAGACATTCTGCAATACAATCACCAAACGCACAACACTCCTCATTAAACGACATCCCATAAACGTTGGGCCCTGACATTCCCTCCCTGATAAGAAATAAGCTTGTCCTCAAGCTGAAAAATCAGGGAACTGCTTGTCAATGAACGTCTTGTCCTCCCATGATGCTTCAGTTTCTGGCAAATGATCCCATTTAACCAAATACTGAATGATGGGTTGGGACCCTCGTAGAACCACCCTCCTCTTAACTACCTTCTCCGGCTGTAAAATACACGGATCAGAAGCATCAAACTCAGGCAGGGTAGATTCAGTGCCCAGGCCTACCCCAATCTTCCTCTTCAACAGAGAAATGTGGAAAACTGGGTGTATTCTGGCTTTCTCCGGAAGTTGGAGCTTGTACGCTGCTGCACCAACCTTCGCAATAATCTGGAAAGGGCCATAGTACTTAGGAGACAATTTTAAACTCTTCCTGATGGCCACTGTCTGCTGTCGATAAGGCTGCAGTTTCAGGAAGACCCATTCACCTACTTGAAAGGACCTCTCTGTCCTATTTTTATCAGCAAAGTGTTTCATTCGATTCTGGGCCTTGGCCAGATTATCTTTGATGTTGGCCAAAACCTGAAGTCTCTCCTGTACCATACTCACAGCTGCTGGGACAACACTATCGTGGAAGGGTCCCAAAGGCAGATGCAATGGTTTATAACCATATAAAGCTTCAAAAGGGGTCAGCTGCAGGCTTGTGTGAAAATTAGTGTTATACCATAACTCAGCTGCAGATAACCAAGTACTCCAATGGGATGGCTGTTCACTACACATACACCTCAGGTAGCTTTCAAGACACTGGTTGACCCTTTCACTCTGGCCATCAGTTTGAGGGTGATAAGATGAACTATACTGCAATCCAACCCCCAAGGCACGAAACAGCTCCTGCCAGAATCTGCTAATGAAGACCTTGTCCCTGTCAGAGGTGAGGGACTCAGGTAGACCATGCAACTTATACACCTGGTCAAGAAACAACTGGGCTACCTGGTGTGCTGAATAAGGATGGGACAGCTTCATGAAGTGACTGTACTTAGTGAAACGATCAACCACTACTAGAATGGTGTCAAACCCATGGGAAAGGGGCAGCTGCTCGATAAAATCCATAGTTAAGTGAGTCCATGCTTGTTGAGGAACTGGAAGTGGTTGCAGTAGGCCTGGATAAGGGACATTTTCATGCTTATTTCTCTGACAAGTATCACAAACCTGAACAAACTGTACCACATCCCTCTTAATGCCTGGCCAGTAGAACAGAGATTGTACCCTTTGTAAACAGGCTCTTTGGCCAGAGTGACCCCCAACAGCTGAGTCGTGTAGAGCCTTGATCAAATTATGCCTGATCCCATTAGCTGCTCCTACATACAGTTTTCCCTTGAATTTGAGCAATCCTTTCTCCAGTTGGTACCCTGAGCAAGCATTAGGATCCAACAACAATTGAGACATGATATCCAAAGCCACCTTATCACCATCATAACTCTCAACTAACTCCTTCACCCACATTGGTTGCACAGCTGAAAGTACACAGAGGTGTTTGCCTGTGTCTGGCTCCCCGTTTCCTCCCTCCAGCCTCCTTCTAGAAAGGGCATCAGCTACCCCATTTTCAGTCCCCTTTTTGTACTGAATCTCGTAGTCCAGACCAAGTAACTTAGTGAGCCACTTATGCTGTAAAGGATGGGTAAGTCTTTGCTCCAACAGATACTTAAGAGCCTGATGATCAGTCTTGATGATGAAGTGGTGCCCCACAAGGTAATGCTTCCATTTAGTCACTGCTAACACTAAAGCCAACAACTCCTTCTCATACACAGACATCCCTAAATTCTGAGGAGAGAGAGCTTTGCTAAGGAAAGCTATGGGATGCCCCTGCTGCATTAACACTGCTCCAATGCCCACCCCACAAGCATCAGTTTCTACTACAAAAGGAAGTTCAAAGTTTGGCATTTTGAGAATTGGTGCAGTAGTCATAGCCCTTTTAAGATCTTCAAATGCTAACTGAGCATTGTGACTCCATACGAAGCCCTCCTTCTTCAGCAACTGAGTTAATGGTTTGCAGATAATCCCATACCCCTTAATGAACCTTCTATAGTATCCAGTTAACCCCAAGAACCCTCGCAAGTCCTTAACTGTGCCAGGGGTAGGCCATGACTGGATACACTCCACCTTACTCATGTCCATACTCACTCCATGCTCAGAAATGATATGTCCCAGATACTCCACTGAAGTCTGAGCAAAAGAGCATTTAGACTTTTTGCAATACAGCTGGTTGTCAGCTAGGATACTCAACACAATCTTCAAATGCTGTGCGTGTGCCTCCAGTGTAGGACTATAAACCAGAATGTCATCAAAAAAAACTAACACGAACTTCCTCATATAAGGTTGAAATATTCTGTTCATCAGAGATTGGAAAGTAGCTGGTGCATTAGTGAGGCCAAATGGCATCACCAAAAATTCAAAATGACCATGGTGTGTTTGGAAAGCAGTCTTATGTATGTCTGCTGTCTTGACTCTTAGCTGATGATATCCAGCTCTGAGGTCCAATTTAGACATGTACTTAATCCCATGTAATTCATTCAGCAGCTCATCAATGTTTGGGATAGGGAACCTGTCCTTTACAGTAAGTTCATTTAGCTTCCTATAATCCACACATAGCCTCCAAGTATTATCTTTTTTCTTAACCAACAGCACAGGAGAAGCAAAAGGACTACAACTGTGCTTAACAATCCCATTTGTAAGCATTTCAGCAACCTGTTTTTCAATCTCAGATTTATGTGCGTAGGGATATCTGTATGGCTTAAGTTTGAATGGCTCTGCTCCTGGTTTCAAAGTAATCTGATGATCTAGTTCTCTCTCCGGAGGCAATCCCTGAGGGGTTGCAAACACCTGAGAGTACTGCTGTAGTACTGAAGTCACTTGTTCTGGGATATCCTCCTCTTGATCTCCCTGGGGGTCCATCTGTAGGAAGGCACAGCTCCTTTGCTTTTCTTGTATAAATGTTCTAAGATCTTTACCCCTTACTAATTCCATCACAGGTTGATTAATATGGCCTTGGAGATGTAGTAAGTCACCCCTGCTGCTAAGAGCAATACTGAGTGCATGGAAATCAAACGTAATGGGACTGAATTGACACATCCAGTCAACTCCTAAGATGATATCCCAGTTTCCTAACTCCATTATCTTCAGATCGAATTGAAACTGGTAATCCTGTATTAACCATCTAACCCCTGGGCAAATTGTGCCACTTGTGATGTCTGTGCCATCTGCCAAAGTTACAGTAAAAGGTCTGACTGTTTGGTAGGGAAGCTGAAGAGATTTAGCCAACTGATAGTGTATGAAGCTGTCAGAGCTACCAGTGTCTACCAGGATCTTGACAGGTATTCCCCCTAGGTTACCTAGTAGCAAAATAGATTTCCTCTGTATTGCTGCTGCTAACGCATTCAAGGATACTTCAGCCATTTCTCCTACCCTCCCAGTGAGCTCATCTTGTTCTCCTTCCGCATCCTCGAATTCAGCTTCATCCTCTTCCTCTATACCTACACAGTTCAATCCCCCAGATTTACACTGATGACCAATCCCAAATTTATCCCCACATCTATAACATAGGCCATTCTTACGCCTATACTGCATTTCCTCAGCTGAAATCCTGCTCACCTCCCTGGATCTCGTGTCAACCTTCCTGTTAGTAGGATCAATAGCAGGAAGTTTATAGGAGCTGGAACTGTTTTGGCTGTTACTGTGGTTTCTAAACATCCCATACTTAGGGTCAACCGCAGTCCTGCCTGGAGTCTTAGGCTGTTTGGACATGGTCTCTATGGAGCATTCCTGCAATTCCGCAACCTCAAATGCTTTGGAAAGAGTCAGGGGTTTGAACATTTTAACCATTGGTTTGATCTCATCCTTTAAACCACTAATAAAACTGGATATGAAATAACCTTCGTCCAGCCTAGGATTCCTGATCAACATGAGTGTTTTCAATTCCTCAAACTTCTCCTCATACTCTTCTACTGTCCCCTTTTGTTGTAATTTATTGAATTCCTCAACCACATCACGAGACCACTTCCCTGCAAACCTTTCACACAACAGCTCACAGAATTCAGACCAAGTCAACCTAGGTTTTTCTAGTCTAACTCCCTGGAACCAATTGTCAGCTCTCCCTTCTAAAAACATTTCTACCATATCTACCCTTTGATTTTCAGGTATTTGGTAATTCAAGAAGTATTTATGACATTTCCTCAACCATTCTCTAGGATTACCAGATGCGAACATAGGCATTTCAAGTCGTGGTAAGCTGGGAGTAAAAGTCTTAGCTCTAACCTCTGGCTGAGCTCCATGCACCTCTGTGGAAGTCATGAGCTTAAAATGCGGTGGAGGAGTCGGTAGGAGTGGTTCTGATGAGCATGCCTCTGTCTCCGGCATACCTTTCTCTTTCATCATCACCTTCAGTAGTGCATTGAGTTTCATCTCCATCTTACTGAACCTCTGATCCAGGTTGCCTACCATCGCCTCTACCTTCGCGTTGTTCTGTCCGAGCTCCTCTTGGAATTTCTGCTGCAAGCTATTCTGGCAGGAAGTCTGAGCTGCGGCCATGGTCTCCATTACCTCTTGAAGTCGAACTTCCTGTTTCTTGAGCTGTTCTTCTAGAGAACGATACCTGGTGTTTTCAGCCATGAGTGGTGCCACAAGCAGCCAAGGATCGGCTGCTCTGATACCAATTGTCAGGCAAGAGCTCCTGAGCTAGGTCGGTCGGTAGCAGATTTGGGAAGAAGAATTGGGAAAGAAGAGAGAATTGGATGAAAGGGGAGGAAAGACAGGAGAGATTAACCAAGAAGAGAGAGAAAGTAATTCCAGTATTATATTTCTGATAAAATCCATACAGCATTTGGAAGGAATCTTATACAATTCTGTTGTCTGTTGCAACTAACTCTAACTAACTGACTTATGCTAACTACGTCGTTTAAGACATTCTGCAATACAATCACCAAACGCACAACACTCCTCATTAAACGACATCCCATAAACGTTGGGCCCTGACACTCGACTCGAGCTTGACTCGAGCCGCTCGCGAGCGGCTCGATTCGTTTGCAGCCCTACCCACGGGTCAGGATACCTGTCCTAAAAATTTAAGAAAAAATTCCTATAGGGAGAAAGGGAGAAAATATGGAAAAAGATAGAGATTGGTAAAGGTCGAATCCAAACCTCTATGTATTGTTGGACAATAAATCCACAATTGATCTCAATCTTTTTTTTCCTTTAGTTTTGAATTGCAGTCAAATTACAAATTTTTTCTCACTACATAAATTCCATCTAAGTGAAAATTTTATGCATTAAAATAGTAAAAAATATTTGAAAAAAGATATAAAATGTTACACAATCCATGGGATTAGGGTTGCCGATTGGATTAATGAATCAAGCTTTGGCAAATCCAAATTCGACTCACAAAAGAAATAGGGTTTTAAGTTTTCAAGTTTGGGGTTTGGACTCACTATTATAAGATTCATATCGACTCACAAAATTATTAAAGTTTTGGGTTTAAATTGGATCATCCCAAACTCACAATCTAATTTAATATTTGTGTATTATTATATAATTATGTATAACCTATTAATTTTTTAAGTTATAACATGCAAAATTATAAATTACACACATTATTCATATATATACTTAAAAGTACAATTAGCTCGACTGAGGTTTAATTCGAGTAAGGCTAATAAAACTCAAACTTGACTTACAATTAATTCGAATCTAATAATTAAAAGAAACTCTTTCTTATTTTTTAGGCTGAGTCTTGATTAATCCGATCCTATTAACGGTCCTATATGAAAATTGTTAGGCACGAGCCCTAACCCATCCAACCCTATAATCACAATCTAACCTGGGATGATGGAGGTCAAAGTCAATAGCATAGGAGCCAGCCCATGTTTATTGTAAAGGTGGCTGTGACCAAGTGTGCATATGTCAGTGTGTGACTAGGGTTGGTGGTTAGCCAAGCCAAGGTGCCCAGGTCAGCGCACATACATTACAGGTGAGACTTGGGACATGGGAGAGGAGTGAGAAAGCAAATCAGCCATCTTTGATACCCTTCTTCAACTTGACATAATGGCAAACCCTGTGACTGATAAGTTACCCAACATCCTTGAGAATTGGAATCTCACTCTATTCCTGAGAGTAATCCATCCGCTTTCCTAATTAACATTAATCAATTTTTTAAGCATTCATTTAATTGGCGTCCTAACAAGTTTTTTTTTTTTTTTTTTTTTTTTTGCCTTTTTTGGAAGGATAAAAAAATTTGTTTGCAAAGCATTACTGCAATTTAGGAGGTAAATGAAAATTTTAAATGTTTAATAATTGGAGCTAACTTCTTATTTTTGGTACTTATCCGTGGTGCCTTTAGAGCACCAAATAGGAAGAATCATTTACATAATTATAACACCACACATACAGATTTGGTAAAAGTCATTTGCAAAATAATAGTAATTAGTAAATAAACTTCCCAATGAAGAAAATTGTTGCCAAATAGCAGTAATTAATACTAGTTGTTAAAAAAATTGGCTTGTTGGGTGGGAAATGGGAACAGGAATGGAAAAGGTGAAAAACAAGAATCACGAAGTCAGCAATAGCAATTCCCTCGCACTATATAAACCCCACACACCCACCACAACGGAACCATGTGAGCCTCAGCACAACAGATTTAGCGACTTTCCAGGATTCCATTCACTCTCCTCCCCTCCCCTCCCCTCCCCTCGCTCCTTCTTTCTTGAGCAGAGCTAGTAAGAGAGAGAGAGAGAGACAGAGGATAGAAATACTAGTGTTAGACAGAGGACCCCTCTTTCTATCTATTTGTAAATCTTCTCTGTTCTTCTTGGTTGCTTGTGTTTCTTTGGAATCATCGCCACCTTTTTTTGGCTAAAGTAGATTGAAGCAGAAAACAAAGGAATGGCTGCCCACAACAACAAAAATGTTGGAATTCTGGCTATGGAAATTTACTTCCCTCCCACTTGCATCCAGCAGGTAAAAACAAACCAAACCCGAGTTTTGATTTTTATTATTTATTTTTATGTATGGTTTAATTAGATTGGTTGTTTGGTTAAAAGGCTTTTATGGGTAGCGGTTCTTTTTTAATTTTTGTACAGAGGGGGAATTTTTTTTTTTTTTTTTATCTTCTGATATGATTCAAGTGCTTTTTTAAATTACCTTTTTGGATGTTGGGTTTCTCTGTAATTCTGTAGAGAAGGAAAAATGACGTGGAAATAGTAATGTTTCTTGCTTTATCATTTCGGGTATACTACAAGTTAAGTCATACATTTTTGTGAAAAATGTCTTTGTTTTTTCCCTTGAGAAAGAAAAGCTAATTTTTGCTGGGTTTTTCAATTGGATATGTGGGGCTTTGACAGTTTTTTGTAATCACTAGTAGTACGTGTTTTCGGCCATCGTTTTTGTAATTTCTTGACTTCACTATGGTTTTTGATGGGCATGGCTTGATTTTCTTGGAGCTTCCTCTGTTTGACTGGAGATCTATAAGCATGTTTTCTTTCAACTTCCTGTCATTTTACTTTCTTTCGCAGTTGTTATATCATTTATACAAGAAAAAAATTCTAACTTTATAGTTGTTATTGCTAATTTGTTGTTTTTGGGTACATCAAGGGGATGGGAACATCTATGCTGCAAGCTGCAGCATGGTGCGAGTCCAACCCTGGTAAATGGCCTGGGGAAGGGTTATCTCTCGGACCAACCCTTGCTTTCATCAATAGATTTGTTGTTTCAAGATCTATGATGGAACTTAATGTGGATTTGATTTCCTTTGAAGATTGCACTGTTGATATTTTATTTGTGCTGCAGGAAATTTTGGAGGCTCATGATGGAGCAAGCAAAGGGAAGTACACAATCGGGCTTGGACAAGATTGCATGGGATTTTGCACTGAGGTAGAAGATGTTATCTCCATGAGGTACTAAAAGAGTCTACTTATGATTGTTGATTAATACACTTGTTGCTGCTTCCACCGTCGTGTGTTGATGGTAAATTCCAGTGGCAGGTTGAAAATCAGATGCTGGTAAATTATCAGTAGTTTGTTGTTGTTAAGTTGGATCGTGGTTTGTAACTTGATTTTTTTTGTACAACTTTATATTGATGAGAATCATATAAAACAAATCTTTTGGAAAGGATAGCTGACAAGACAGATGACATATATGATTCATTTTTTAACATGGTTTGCATTGATCCTCAAAAATAATGAGTCTTCTGCTAATTAATCACTTTTCTATTTTTGATATGCTGATTAATCGCCCATGATGCCACTAGCAGCTCAAACTTCCTAGGTTTAGTCAAATTTTCTTGCTATATCTGTAAATATCTAATTACTTTTAAAAACTTCACTTATGACATGCTTGCAGTCCTTTCTAATTAACCATCTGAATCTTCAGTTTGACAGCCGTGACTTCTCTTCTTGAGAAGTACAATGTTGATCCAAAGCAAATTGGTAGGCTAGAAGTTGGAAGCGAGACTGTTTTAGACAAGAGCAAATCCATCAAGACATTCTTGATGCAAATCTTTGAGGTAACAACCAGCCTTTTTGTTACTTCTGGTTCAAATGGAATTATCTTGTGTTCTCTGCTTGCGTATGGCATGGCTGAAATCATGCATTATGGCCATAGGTAGTGAATTATCATTCACCAAACTGTGGGACTGAATGACATAAGTAGTAATAGTAGGTTTACACAAGTTGGTTAACCATATGCTTTGAGCCATCTAAGATTTGTACTGCTCTGTGTTAAATATTCAGGGATGTGGAAATACTGATATTGAAGGTGTTGACTCGTCGAATGCATGCTATGGTGGAACTGCAGCTTTGTTCAACTGCGTCAACTGGGTTGAGAGTAGTTCATGGGATGGACGTTATGGACTTGTTGTTTGCACAGATAGTGCGGTACGAACAAAACCTTCTTACTAAATGGAGTTCATTTTGTTGTTTTATGTATTTCAATGAGCACTCTTCCTTTTCAAACTACCTGGAAGAATGTGAATTTTTTCTTGGATTGCAATTATTATTGATGGTCCTGAAAATTTGGTCAATGTTGTTGTGGAGAGGGAGCTTAGAATCGTAAACATGTATTATTTTGCTGTTTATAGAGTTCATTTGTTGATCCAGATTGCATTTTAACAATTGGAAATCTATGTATTACAGGTCTACGCTGCAGGACCGGCCAGACCTACTGGAGGAGCTGCAGCCATTGCAATGCTAATAGGACCTGATGCTCCTATTGCATTTGAAAGCAAGCTCAGGGGTAGTCATATGGCTCATGCCTATGACTTTTACAAGCCTAACCTTGCCAGTGAATACCCTGTAATTTTCCCGTTCATCACTTCCAAGTTTTGTTGTCACATCATGCTTATTTTTTGTTTTTGTTTTCGATAAAAGTATATAAAGGGGAGATTACACTACGGGGCCAGTAGATGACAACGAACAAAATCTGTATGGGAGCCAATGCAGAATGATTGTAAGGGTAGAGCAAATATTTTTTAAATGTAATCAGCAACCCGAAGTTATACTTCTTAGATATGTTGGTGGAGGGGGTCTCCTTGGCTGCCCACTTGTTGTTTAGAAGTTAGTCCTTGAATGCGTTGGACCCGTGGTAATATAAAGAGGGCCATGTCTCGATGCACGGGCTGACTTGATGGGGTAGACGTGTCATGTCATGAAGTGGCTCTTGACCTAAGAGTTTGTAAGTTCGTTGTAGATAAGCATAGTGGAAAAGAAGCAAGAAAACATAAGGATGGTGTGCTTGAAGCTATAATTAGTCAGGGATGTCACTAGGCAGTGCATAGCAGATGACTAATCTGCAAGGTTTAGGTGAAATAGATTACAATTGAAATGCAACTACTTAATAATATTTTGCAAATGAAGATTGGCATCTATGACTAATGAAGATTTCTGCTTTCCTCACTGTCATACAATTATATTCTAAATACGTATGCATGCATGCATGTACAAACTACATTCCCGCTTTGTTTCACTCAAGGTTTCTGCTTGCAGGTTGTGGATGGCAAGCTTTCACAAACTTGTTACCTCATGGCTCTCGATTCATGCTACAAGACTTTCTGTCACAAGTAAGTATTTATGAAAATAAGTGTCCTTTCTACTCTTAAATATTGAAATGGTGGTATGATGTTTTATTTATTCTAGTTACTTTTGTGCCTTTTGCCCTGTAGATATGAGAAGTTGGAGGGTAAGAAGTTCTCGATTCTCGATGCTGAATATTTTTTGTTTCATTCTCCATATAACAAGGTGACTCTCAAGTTGATGTTTTTAGATCTCTCTCAGTTATATTTATATTGTGGAAGCAATAATGTAGCTGAAAATGTTAACGTATGTGTTAATCTGCAGCTTGTACAGAAGAGCTTTGCTAGGTTGCTGTTCAATGATTCCTTGAGGAACGCAAGGTATATGATTCATGTCTATATGAAAATGGTAGTGACACTTGTTAGAAAGGTTCGATATAGCTTATCATATATTTGTTTTTCTAATTGCAGTTCCATTGATGAGGCAGCAAAAGAAAAGCTGGCACCTTTTTCATCTTTAACTGGAGATGAAAGTTACCAAAGCCGTGACCTTGAGAAGGTTTGTAATTTTTCAGTGTGCATGTCTCTTCTTTTACCTTTGGTCTCTTTGTTTAAGGGTGTCGTGCTCTACTGGTTTACTGCTTAAAACTACTTCATGTTCAGCTTGAGTAGATAGTCTTAGGGTTTAAACTCGGCTCCTCATATTCGTACCTATTTTTGTACGAATGAGCACAGTAGTGAACTAATGTCAAACTTATGTGCAGGCATCCCAGCAAGTCGCAAAGCCATTCTATGATGCAAAGGTGCAACCAACAACTTTAATTCCAAAGCAAGTTGGAAACATGTACACGGCATCGCTCTATGCTGCATTTGCATCTCTGATTCACAACAAGCATAAGACATTGGTAAAGCTTCAAAATATTTTGATTATGATGTTTTATTGTTTTCCACTTGCGGTAATTAATCTTGTCCTACTCGTTTCCCCAGGATGGACAGCGGGTGATATTGTTCTCATATGGAAGTGGCTTGACTTCTACCATGTTTTCACTCCGTCTCCGTGAGGGTCAACACCCATTTAGCTTGTCACACATTGCAAGTGTGATGAATGTGGCTGAGAAACTGAAGTCAAGACACGAGGTATAGTTTTCTCTCGACTGTCATTAGCTCTTGATGATTGGGTTTTGTTCAAACTGAAACTGTGGAAGAATTTTTAAGAATAGTCATGTCAGCATTGATCTCTATTCCAGTAGAATAAATTGTAGATGTTTGTCGAAACCATGCAGTTCTCTCCCGAAAAATTTGTCGAAACCATGCATCTGATGGAGCACAGGTATGGGGCAAAGGACTTTGTGACTAGCAAGGACTGCAGCCTCCTAGCTCCAGGCACCTATTATCTCCTTGAAGTTGATTCCATGTATCGTAGATCCTATGCCAAGAAGGCTTGTGAGAATGGATCACTGGCCAATGGTCACTGAGGATGGTGGTCTGAGCAGAGTGGAGATGCCGTGAAGCTGCCTCCTGTTTCTGTGGTTGTTTGCACATGGAAGAATAACTATTATGTTTTCAGTTGTAGTATATAATAATAATAATAATAATAATCTTAGGAGGTAATTATTTGTAAGTTAATGCTGATGGAATTCCAGCTCCCCCTTGTTTTCTCGCCTTAGCACAGTTCTTGGAGCTGACGATGATCAAGAGATCATCAATGTATTATTGATTTTAGTGAATTCGTTGAGCCAATTTAACGAGTCACAACGAGCAAATATATTATTGCCTTCTGCGACTTCGAAATCTTGGTTTTACACCTCGGTGATCTATTTATGAGCATACGAGAAACATCTACCGCAACCGCACCTTCCACAGAGAGACAAAATTCCAATCGGTCTTTCCTCATTCGCCAATTTGTATGCAATATGTGGCTTTGTTGGGCTGGCGAAAGTCATTCGTGAAGGTAAACCATAAGCATTATTAACCTTTAAAAGAAAATGTTGGAGGGTTATAGCAAAGCAACGGCTGTCTCTCTTTAGACGGCATTTTTTTCGAATAACGTTTTTATACAGAGTCAGTATATAATTTTCTTTAATATCAGCAGGTTTAGATTATTTCAAATAATATGATTTTAAATTTATACACGGTTAGCATTCATTCAAAACTGTTAGTGTCAACAAAAAAATCATTACACTGTCAACGTCGACGTATAAAAAGTTAATTTTTTTTTATTCTCCTTTTTTTCGGTTTCAGGAGATTTTAATCCTTATAAAGGTGAGGAAAAATAGGGGGGGTTTTGAAAGCGAAGCCAGAGACTTCACATCCCAACCGTTCAAATGAAATAATGAATCTTAGGAACCCTTTAGATGATGACATCTACTCATGGATGAAACAGGGCCAACCCATTATTGGTTCGCGGAATTCCAGTTGGACGGCCCATTTTTGGATTGTTCCCAGTTCCAACTTTTGTTAAGGTGCCAACTCCCAATTGGCGCACATTTTCCATACCAACTTTTATCAACTCGTCAACTTTTGGCTAGTAGCAACAATCGCCGCCGGATTGGACATATTTATATACTCCTTCGGTTAATTGAAAGTGTTATACTTTTCATTTTATGTTGGAGTGTCTCAAAATAATTGTCACGTTAGAATAGTCAAAGTATCTTTTGATCTCTCTTTTTAATATAACCATTCTTTCTAATCATATATATGTTACCATTCAAATTTAAAATTTGAATTTATAGGGATAAAATTAGAAAAAGAAGTACAAACATCACAATCAAATCATTATTCTTAAAAAATTGAATTTTCCAAACATGACTAAATAAATGGGACTGAGGGAGTATAATCAAAGAAGGGACTTAAGTTCCCCTGCAGCGAACAAATTTAAGGGTGGTGTTAAAATACCCTTTTGGTTTACTAAGGTCTGTATATCTATTAGTTCCTAACACAAGTCTCTTAAGCTCCTCCTTCCATCTAATTTAGAATGTCTCTTATGCTCCTCCTTCCATCTAATTTAGAATAGAATAGGTTATACAATTGTTATTCTTTTTAGAAAAAAAAGGATATATTATATATAATCAACCTTGTAGTTTTATATAATGTCATATAACTTCTCTAAAGTTTCAAAATAGTACGTGTAATGGAATCATAATATCCACTTAATTCCCGCATGCTTTACAATGGACGTCTATTTTTCATCCTATGAAATTTTTATTTGTCCATATATTTTCCTAATAGTATTATGCTAGACGGTTAAACCATTATTCCACTTAGTAAATAAATAAGGGCACTACTATTATTTCAACTAATGATGTCGCATGAGTTATTTCTCGTCAAGTTTTCACATTAGATGAAATTGTAGATGAGTGAAGTGGATATTTTAGAATATTATGGGATCATGTGACAATAGATGAAACTACAAGAAGGTCATGAGCAATTACCCTACTAGATTAAAGTTAAGAAATGAATACGTTAATTTGACACTAAATTGAAAAAAGAAATACGTTAATTTGACACTAAATTGAAAAAAGAAAAAGAAAGAAAAAGTTCATGGTTCAATATACAAAAAACATTAGATAAACGTTTCACCTAAAACTTGACGAATTCTTCAAGCAAATATGGACCTACTGAAGTTGAGCCACAATTTTAGAGCCAGTGTACTTAGGAAAATCAAACTCACCATTCATATGGTTGAATATACAAACCAGGACCTGGAGTTGCAAAAGGATACAATTATGATACATGAAATAAAATGCAAATGCTTTATAGGTTTCAGTACGTCTTCACCATCTCCTTGATCATAACTGGAATGTGATTGTAAATCTTCTTAACTCATTAGTTATCCTTTTTAAGCCAGTTACTTGATTCACGTTTTCTGAACTGTGCTACATATGAATCGCGATTTCTATTTATTTAGTTGCTTTTTTTGGGACAATATCATAGTGTTTGTATATTTCCTAAGTTTTAGTAAGTTAATTAAGCTTTTAATCACCAAAAACAACTTAACTTGTCGATATTCATTGGAAGGAGAATTAAAATGTACAGTGTTTGTAGATGAAATCAAAAAGATTGGGAAAAAATACTATCAAATATTGACAAGCGAACATTGTAATTATAAAGACACATGACAAGTCTTGATGTTTCTAAGAAAATTCAGAGGGAGTTCAAAGTTATTTGTCCTTAATTCTGGATTTTATCTTAAAATGAATTGTCTGGCTGATATGGTGTTTGCAAGAATTTGAAAATGCAGCTTAAATAATCAGACAGTAATTCGTATGATAAGTTACCAATGTTTCCTCGTGATTTAGTATATATGTAGAAACAGATTAAGCCAATGCAGTATCCTTGGGTTTTCCACAAGAAACCCGTTTTCGTACTGAATTCATGAAAGAAAAGTTTAACTCACAACTCCTAGTCGGGGATACTGGTGCCATAATATGACATGCAGGTGGTGTTACAATTGAGCTTTTTTTAGTGTAAATTTACTCAGAAAAAAAAAAGGCAAATTGGTAGCAGACAGAAGTAATTAGTAGAGAGTATAGATCAACCTCGTACATAAAACTATCCTTGTCATTCACCAAAAATGTCCTCAGCAAGTGGTTAAACAAAAGTAGGAACCTTATATTTTTGATAAATTTACGGCCCATGAAAATCTTTCTTAATGTTTAACAAAAAATCGAATATAGTTCATGGTCAGGAAGGGCGCTTAAGAGTCTTTTCTGCTATTAGGTTTAAGGTTCAGAATTTGAATCCCATGTCTACGGTGGAATGGATAAAAGAAAGGGTGAGAGGAAAATATATATATATATATATATATATATATATATGGAAACTGGAGGCGGTTCCACTATAGTTTTTTTGGTGTTTAATTGAAGAAAGCTTTTGTTATTCAAACATTTGCTCTCAATGAGATCACAAATTGTGGATTGAGCTTGATATTGTTAGCTTCTTAATTATCTTGAACAGTTGCAGTTCGTACTGATTTCACCATGCAAGATTTTTTTTAAAAATATATATATGCATACTATTTTTTCAGTTGATTGATTTTCAGGATTTGCATTTTTTCTTTGGGGTAAAAGGATAGAATTCTAAATTGTCCACATATCACCAGACCTTCCCAAGAACACGCTTTAGGTGTACCGTAGAATTATGCCTGTTGCATAACTTGCCGTAGAGTTAAATTTGTTGCATAAACATACAATTTCTTTTTATATCCATCATAGTTTCACACTCCTATCCTCTTGATTAATCATTCCTCTGATCCTTATTTTACTGTGTATGGTTTTTTTTTTTTTTTTCCGTGTGACTTTATACCCAGTGGGAATCCTTGGCGGTACGCAATAAAAAAAATGCCCCCCCCCCCCACCAAAAAAAAAAAAACAAAAAAAAAAGGGTCAATTAGCCTCCACGGCAAAATAGATTGGACTTACCAATTAAGCAAATAGCCTATGGCTATATATACATGCATATATCTAAAGTTTGAATGATTGAGTTGTCAACTTAGTGTTTAACAATCAAAGCTGATCAGACCCCCTAATGGCCAAGGCAGGAAGCCATTTCGTTCTTCTCTATTATTTCTTGCTTTCTGCTCTTATTTTGAGCTGCCAATGTCAAGAAGGAAAGGTTAGACGAAAACTATTATGGATGTATTTACAATTTAATATATATATATATGTAGTTTCATGTTGGGTTTTTGGTAAGCCTGATTTTAAATGGTTTATTATACAGGTTCATATTGTTTACTTGGGAGACCTGCCACACGGTCGAGGGCAAGCTTCAGTCGTTTCTGGGCACTACGCCATTTTGACAAATGTGCTTGGAAGGTTTTGTTTAAGCACTAACTAAAAATAGTGTCTCTAATCCTAACCAACTACAGATATTGGAATTGCTTTTATTCGTGTGCTCTGGTAGATCAGCAATAAGAAAACAATGCTGGCTTAGTATATATGACTAATATGGAATGGTTTTCCCTTCACATAAAATTGCAGCCTTCAAGTGTTAAAAGGATATGTCTAATTAATAATAGTAGGGAAATCCTACTCCAAAAACAACATATGACTTGTATAACAGATGACTTACTTCTTAATTTTAAAGGTTCACGTATTTGCATCCATATTTTTAGTTGTTTTTTCATAGGTGAACTCTTGATAATAATGAAAAATGCCATAGTTTCTTTTGGGTACGAAATCCATGATTCTAATTTATTTACTATGTCTTAATTATCACATCATTTAGTGATTTAAACTTTGCAAATA
The DNA here is from genome assembly GCF_036785885.1 of Coffea arabica. NCBI lineage: Eukaryota > Viridiplantae > Streptophyta > Magnoliopsida > Gentianales > Rubiaceae > Coffea > Coffea arabica. The sequence goes on along the minus strand of NC_092325.1, from coordinate 43,663,385 downwards.
ATCTAAGAATTGATAATTCTTATTTTATATGTAACAGTGAATTTAATGTCATCGATACAGTACCGAAAAGGGATCGTAGAACACTCCAATAATAATAATAATAGCATCTTAATGCCACTAACTATCAAGAGAAGAAGAGTTCGGTTGTATGCTTCGTTACAAACTATTCCAACACAAATCAAAAATAAAAAAAAAGTAATGCATAAAAAGAACATGCAATTTGTTTTCAAAGCGGAGTAGCTGTACATTTTACGGACAAGATAATTCACTGTGTGTTCGAAATGGTAGGCATGATTTATATCATTTGATGCCCATTTTTCGTAACTCTCATCATGCATTGCATTTAAAAACAGAAATAATTGGATTCTTAATCATCGCATTGATCCCTTTAATGTTAAAATGTTATTAATTAGTCAAGTAATTGTTTTCCAGAGAATTACTGACTGTTAAATTTGTTTAACTCCAGTGCCTCATTAGCCAAGCAGTCACTGGTTCATAGTTACCACAGAAGTTTTAATGGATTTGCTGCAAAGTTAACCCCACAAGAAGCTGCGAGAGTTTCGAGTAAGATATCATTTATATTACTATAACCTAAAAAAGAAATGGAAAAAGAAAAAGCATTAGAGCTTATGTATATGGTTATATAGTTAAAAATACATACCTATAAATCATGTGATCGCAGAAATGGAAGGAGTGGCATCGGTTTTTCCAAACCGAATTTTCAACCTTCAAACAACGAGGTCCTGGAATTTCATGGATTTCGGCACTGACAAATTTGGACCTGCACAAGAAGAAGACGTGATTGTTGCACTTCTGGACACTGGTAAATGATCTTCTCAAGCTTATGATTCGTGTAATTTGAATTAATCGTTCGCTCATTTTTCTGAGGTGCGGCTTCTTTTTGTAGGCATCTGGCCAGAGCATGAAAGCTTCAGTGACGCAAACTTTGGCCCTCCACCAGCTAAATGGAAGGGAACATGCAAAGCTACTAATTTCACTTGCAACAAGCATCCATTCCTCTAGTGACATTAGTTCTTTTTTTTTTTGGGGGGGGGGGGGGGGGGGGGGGGGGGGGGGGGTTGGCTAGCTGATTCAAGTAAATTGTGTTGGTGATGCAGGAAACTGATTGGAGCTCGTTATTATAATAGCGAGAACATCTATGATAAATCCGACATCAAATCACCAAGAGACACGATTGGACATGGTACACACACTTCCTCGACTGCTGCAGGCCGAAAGATTGAGGGAGCAAGCTATTTAGGCCTTGCAGAGGGTGTTGCAAGAGGTGGAGTTCCCAATGCCAGGATTGCAATGTACAAAGTCTCCTGGCACGAAGGATCTTCTGAGACAGATATCCTCAAAGCTTCTGATAATGCAATTGCTGATGGTGTTGATATTATATCAGTTTCAATAGCAGCTAGTGATCCATATGACTACTTTGAAAGCGCCATTGCAATTGGGTCTTTTCATGCTATGAAACACGGGCATTTTAACCTCAAATGCAGGAGGAAACTCTGGTCCTCTTCCTGTATCTCTCTCCAACTACTAACCATGGTCGCTGACGGTTGCTGCTAGCACTATTGACCGCAAATTCATCACCCCAGTAGTCTTGGGTAATGAACTAGTTCTCAATGTAAGAATCAATATGAGCTTTCTGGGTTGTGACGAAGGGAATTAAGATTTTTTTTCTTCCTAACTTTGGTGCACCAATAATGCAGGGACTTGCCATCAATAACTTCGACATCACAGGAAATGGGACATGTACATACCCATTAATCTGGGGCAGAGATGCACCCAACTCTAGTGGTGGTTATGGTCCATATGATGCAGGTTATTGCTTACCTGGTGCATTGAATGCTGCAAAAGTGAAAGGAAAGATTGTCTTCTGCAGTGTTCCCCCTTCAACTACTAACATTCTGGTTCCTACTGCTGGGTACCATCATCGCGCATTCCACAGGATATGACGTTGCCTACAATTACCCATTTCCAGCTTTAGCGATCAGCGCAGAAGATGGCGTCGAAGTTTTGGATTATATCAAAAACAGAGAGTACGAAATTAGCATACTTCTATATTTTCTAAATACTATCTTGACTTAAATTCTGATCTTGGATCCAAACATTACTTAAAATGCATGCAGAAGTCCAGTTGCAAGTATCATGGTTGCTGAAACCAGCTTTAAGGACATCTCGGCTCCAATTGTGGCTTCCTTCTCTTCAAGAGGACCAAACCCCATCTCTCCAGACATTCTCAAAGTGATACGTTATGTGTCTCTATTCATAGCACAATTTTGTATTCAGTAGTCCAACATATGCTATGTTTCATTTATTCATCGATACTACTTACAACCAGCCTGACATCACCGCCCCAGGGATGGACATCCTCGCTGCCTGCTCTCCAATCGCACCACCTACTCCCCATGCCAGTGACACAAGAAGTCTCATGTACAATGTAATCTCTGGGACATCCATGGCGACCCCTCATGCTAGCGCTGCAGCTGCTTATGTCAAGGCTGCTCACCCCGATTGGTCCCCTGCTGCCATCAAATCTGCCCTCATGACCACTTCTTTCGATGTGGATCCAAGGAAGCATCCCGATCTTGAATTTTCATATGGTGCTGGTCACATCAACCCTACACGTGCAATCAAGCAGGGACTAATTTTTGCTGCTGACGAGGAAGATTATGTGAAGTTCCTATGCAAACACAACATCGACAATCTCAGACAGATCACTGGAGATAATAGCACTTGTAAAGGTATAACTCCCGGAATAGGCTGGGATCTCAACTATCCTACCATGGCATTGTACCCATGGTTCGCCGTATCGGCCGAGTCGTATCTGGAACGAAAGGGATCGGTACGATACCGATTCCCGAATCGGGGATATCACCATATCCGCGATGACTCGCTCTGACTTGGCCGCTATTGACTGATTCGATTCCGTGATACATGATATCGGTCGATATATCCGAGTCAATTCGGAGTCGACTCCGATATTTTTTTAAATTGTGTCTTTTTCAGTATTTTCTAATTTTAGTTATTCAACCGATATTCAACCGATATGCCGCGACGGATGTGGAACAACTGAGACCACGACCCGCGATGGCGAACCATGATTGTACCTTGATGATGGACAGGAAATCAATGCCGTTTTCACCAGAACAGTGACCAATGTTGGCAAACCATCAACCTACCATGCTGCCCTACGCTTACTGCAGTCAAGCATATATAATGCTACGGTGAAACCATCCACCCTTACATTCTCTTCTGTTGGGGAGAAAAAATCCTTCACCGTTAGAGTCACTGGACCAAAGATTACGCAGCAGCCAATCACGTCAGGTGCTGTGGTTTGGGCAGATGGTGTTCATCAGGTGAGGATGCCTCTGGCGGTGTACAACCATGGTTCGAAGTCTCGGCCGAGTCGTCTCGGTCTCGGTCCCTACCGATACAATACCGTGACGAAACGATACTGAGATATTTGACTCGTCGAGAAATCGGCCGAGACGTCACCGCGACGAATTGACTCGGTCGAGTCACACCGAGTCACTCCGAGTTATCCCCTGTCAAGACGAGAAATTGGCCGAGTTACACCGTGACAGATTGACTCGGCCATTTCTTTTGCTATTTTTTATTATTTTTGTTTAGCATACTTTTTTTATATTATTAATAATTTTTAGAATATTAAATATTTTAAAATTTGCGTCTCACCGAGACCGCGACCGATATGCCGAGACCGATGTGGAACGTTCCAGGCCGCGATCGTGACCGCGACCACGACTTTGAACCATGTGTACAACTACAGACCTGGTGCTCCTTATGATGATGCCTGATCACGAAGACTCCAGCAGTAATTTCCCTGCATTGCAGAAAAAAAAAGGATTAATATTGCATGCCGTGGCTGAGAATCTCCTTAAAGGAGTGGAGCAATGATTTGGCTGGGATCTGTTCTCCGCAAAACAAAAATAGTTGTTGACTGCTAAGTGTCTTCCTGTAGTTAATTTAATCATCCACTCTCAAATTTTCTTTTCCTTTCTTCTGATTGCAGAAAGCAAATGGTACTGCTGTTATCATAATGAGACGGGCTATGATCTTATAAGTGAAAAAAGGTTAAAAAACATGGGAGAAAAATGTTATTAGAGCATAATTAACTACACCCCTTTGACAGCAACACTACATTATTGAGATATCAACAGCAAAAGAGAAGGGCAAACAGTGATGTCAATCTATTAATTAGTCCGACGAGTCACAGATTTTAGGATCCTCTATCATTATTTGGATCATTTGTTCTGCTATCTTTGTGGACTGAGCAGATTAGTTTTACAAATTTAATTCTTCTACAGTTCTCAGATTTGTACGACTTTTCTTCCCTCTCAGTAATTTTGCAAAGTTCTTTCGCTCTCAGCAAGGACGTCAACTGCAGCCTGCAGAGCAAGTGCAGGACTAAACAAGAACCTGTTTTCCCGTCCTTGTAACCAAGGGATTTTGCTACATGACTCCGTGTTTGCAACGTCCCACTTTTGCATTCGCCATCATTTGGTTCATTGATTCTGCATCATTGGGTTCATTGATTCTGCACGTGTCAGTTACGCAGGATGAAACTTGGCCAGAATCAAAGGTTGACTGCAGATAAATAGCAAAAACATTTGCCACTCCAGCAGTGATAAAACTAAACTCTAGGATCCTCAAAATCGGCTTCTTTGTTAACATTCGATGAAGCACAATAATGAAGTAGCAAACCTGTATCTTGCATGTTTACTTTTCCTAACATAATCATCACAGAACGGAAGAATTCCGAATTGTGTATAGTGTAAAGTTCAAAACATTGAAACTGATTTATTCATCATGGAGAAAATACAAATACAACAACATATTGGGTACAGAGAAAGGCTAATCATACATGCCTGTTTAGGAAGAGCAACCATATAATGGAGAGATCATCTTGAACCTCCCTGAAATAAAAAATATTGGACAACAAGCTTCATCTCTAAGTTTCAAGCAGCGGTCTTTTGATTTGGCTTGAACACGTACTTTAAGAGGGATTCCTTAATGGATAAGAGTTCAGGAAATTCATTTTTTAGTTTTGTCGCGTCGAGCTCATTATTGCTCCGTGGGGCAACTATCACCTTTGCTTGCTCGTCAAGGGTAAAATTCTTCCATGTAAACTTTGGGTCAATATATTCTTTGTACATCTCCAGGATTTCATTGTGGCTGACAACTCCAGGATTTGTGAAGTTCCATATGCCGGTGAGGTCCCTTTTTGCCATTTCAATGGAAATGGGAAGGAGTTCATCCAAGATTGTCATCGAGTTTGGTATATTTACCACCTTCTCATATCTAGTGATCTTGGTAATGAAATTACGAGGATTGGCCAAATCAGATGAGATGGGCATCCGTACACGTAATGTGCAGACATTCTCATAGTTCTTAAGCAAATCTTCAACCTGCCAAAAAAGAAACGGCGATAAGGATTCACTATCAGAATTGTTAGTGAATTGTTAAATGTCATTATTCTTTCAAATATATCCCCTTTTCATTGAAAATTTTCATTTTAGGACTTAAAAAATAGAATTGCATACTCCATCATGCATTAAAATGACAATAAATAAATTCTGCTATTGGCCAGCTTGAACACCAGCTATCAGGAATACAACCACTGAACCAGTTTGGAAATAAATAAAGTCAAACTTGTTGACAGTTTGAGACCACCTTAAAGAACAAGTTTCAGAAGAAGGCCACCAATTTCAACCCAAAGCAAGATCATTTGGTGACCAGTACTCAACATATAATATGAATAAACATCTAAAAGTTCATGTAAACGTGCAGCTAACGTGTCTATAACATGGTTCAAAGTCACGGTCGCGGTCGCGGCCGCGGCCTGGAACGTTCCACATCGGTCTCGGAATATCGGTCGCGGTCTCGGTGAGACGCCAATTTTAAAGTATTTAATATTCTAAAAATTGTTAATAATATAAAAAAGTATGCTAAATAAAAATAATTAAAAAATAGCATAAGAAATGGCCAAGTCAATCCGTCGCGGTGTGACTCGGCTGATTTCTCGTCTTGACTCGGGATAACTCGGAGTGACTCGGCCGAGTCAATCCGTCGCGGTGACGACTCGGCCGATTTCTCGGCGAGTCAAGTATTTCGGTATCGTTTCGTCACGGTATCGTATCGGTAGGGGCCGAGACGGTGACGACTCGGCCGAGTCGTCTCGGTCTCGGCCGAGACTTCGAACCATGGTCTATAATCAAGATACTCTAATGTTTGGTCATGAGGAGACTCAGTTCACTCTCCTAAAACTTCATGAACCACATAAATTTCTCTTCAAATTAGAGAATTCATCCCATTAGCTTCTACTCAGGCAAATTGCATTTAACAAATGAATCGGTTTAATGACTGGGAAAACACCACAGTATGAGTTCTCATCTAAATTTCCCCATCAAGTATCTTTGACTTGCTTTTTCTCCTCTTTTTTCTTTCTTTAAGTAATTTACTTTTTCTCCTCTTTTTTCTTTCCTCAAGTAATTATGCTACCATGGGCGAATTTCAAGCAGCTCTAGATTTAGAATTGCAGAATTCTCCAATTTGATCGTTTTTGCTTTTGGTTCACATAATCCTCCCTACTTCAAACAAATGACCTAAACAGAGACTTTATTCCCAAATAGACCATTTACTCTTCAGCTTATCTACAGAATCTTGGTAAAAGAAAACCAAAATCACTACAAGATCCACCCTCCAAGATTCCAGATCCAACAATAATATAATATATACGCACACCCCACCCTAGAAATCCATGCCCAAAATTCTGCAGTAGTCTAATGCAGTGGCCCATGAGAAAAAGGTCAAATTCCAAAATTTTTAAATATCTGCATCCAAAATACTCCATAAATGCTCATCTTCAGTTGACAACCATTCAGCCTACCCACTATTTTATGATACAGATTAATAATATCCCATATTAAGAAAAGAAAACACCCAAATAACAACTTGAGCTCAGTTAATCACAATTTCCAAAAAAAAAAATAAAACATAAAATATGAGAATTTCAAATAGGAAACCAAAAATGAATGAAAAGACAAAAGGAAAGAGAACCCACCATGGCTTTGGTCTTGGAATAGAAAGATCCAATAAAGTTGGGAGTATCCTCCTCCTTGAATCCAACACCCGACCCGAGTGGATGAGCCGCATCATACTCAAAAATGCACCCGGTAGCATAATTAATCAAGATCAAGCCTTTCTCCCTGCACACGTCAGCCAACGTCAGCGTGCCGACAACGTTGGTCCGGATGGTCTCGACTTTGTGGGACTCGCACCAGTCGACGTTGGGACGACCCGTGACGCCGGCGGCATTGAAGACATGGGTCGGGTTAACACTAGCAATATCGGATTCCAATGATTCCCGGCTCTCGAGCCGACCTGACCCATATGTGTAATTGATCCCTTGAGCTTCGCATAGCTTTCCCAGCAAGCCGCCTATCCAGCCAGTTCTGCCGTAGATCAGAAACTTGAGGGGCTTGGTTTCAGCTGAGCCGTTAGCTGGGAAACCCATGTCTGAAAAGCTCGGAATAAAAATCTGAGCTTTGTTTTAAGCTGAGAAGGAGGACGGAATCCAAATGAGACTGCGGTATATACACAGACTGACAGCAAGTACCGCTTACCTTTATAGAGTGACGTTTATTTTTTATTTTCTCTTTTGGGTAATATCTTTTGGTTTTTTTTTTTTGTTTTTTTTTTTGTGGGACGAGAGAGGTTTTTTAGAATACATTTGGATCTATTGTGTGTTTTAGTGTGACTTGAGCAAAGATATGCACATAAATATGCCTTCGACAATAAACTCTTCTTGTTACTTGGTTTAATAATTTAAGTTTTTTAAATTATTTAAAGATTAATACTACTGTCTGTTACAGTACCTAAAAGTTGTTGTAAAATTCCACACTTGTATAATGCATCCATGTCACCAAATAAAATACGAAATTTGCTCTGTAATTTTCTCGAAAAGAAGCAATAATTCTTAGAAAAATTGCGTACAATTCAATACACATTTTTGACGCTATGATTATTCTGTCCCAAAAGTATTTCCAATGCAATTCAATAGAAATTTTCGAACCTCTACATTTCAATTTTACGTCTGCTCGTTCATAATTTTTTTACAAATTAACTTTTTCTAATTTAAAAATAATTTTAGAATCTTTTTAATTCCAATTCCATCTTTTTATTCTTTTACCAAAATTTTATTTTCAAGTGGGATTTTTGGGGTGGGAATTATTTGTGGCTGTTTAGTTTAGTACATAGGGGTGGGGTGAGGGGGAGGCAATTTGTGACTGTGACTGTGCATGGTAGTTGTGCAACGCTTGGACAGGCGAGGGAACACACGGACGTGTGGCTGACGAAATAATGGGCGATTATGGGGAGGGGCACATCTCAGGCCTTTTAATATGCTTTTATTTTTTTTAATGATTGGTAAATCAGATCTTAAAAATACTTTAATTCCAGATAGATCAGCAACAAAAATCCAGATCCCAATGGAGGTAGCATCTTTACATGGTACTACTAGTACTTATTTCTCATTGAGCATTTCAAGTTCAACACTCCCTCTCAAAGGGGTTTTTTTTTTTTTTTTTTTTTAAAAATAATAGGTACTTATTAACTAACGACTGAATCATATTCAAACCTATTCTGTGAATACATGCATTACCAATTATTACCTTCTTTTGCATTTATGTTTTTCATAAATTCAACATTTGAACTGAGACGCTAGCATGAATATGAGCACTCGTTAGACAAACAAACATTACATTGCATTAAACTCCAAATATTCAATTGCCATATACTCCCTCCGTCCCACTTTGTTAGTCTTGTTTTCCTTTTTCGTCCGTCCCAAATTGTAGTCCACTTTCCCATTAAGAAATATAGTAATCTTTCAAATTGTCTAAAATACCCTTATTAAATATCTTGTTATTAATACATTGTTATTAAATACTAACCCACTGCATTGAATACATTGAGCTTTTCCAATACTAACCCATTAGCTGTAACTGATATTAATTGGCACTCTTCGTGATTAGCATAAGGGTATTTTAGGAAATTATTAATCTAAATTTATGTTTCCAACCAAATTAATTACACTTTCTTAATCTGTGTGAAAAAAAAACCAAGACTAACAAAACGGGACGGAGGGAGTATTATACTTGTTACCAAGGTGTAAATAGTTAGTGCAGGATCAATGCGTATATGGTAGATCCGGAGAATGGGAGGATACTCTATAAGCAAGGGAGCATGTGCAAGTGCATGCAGTTGTACGTTTTCTATTAGATCATTGTTCATTATACAATTCACAAAGCTGCCAAGTGAGGGTACCGAGAGAATTGAGGCTGTGGATCGATGTGGGTAGGTAGTGGGGTTTGTTTCAACATGAATTTTGGATCTCGATCGCAACACTAAAACACAGTAGTACATTAATTTTATCTGAGGGAAAGTAGTTTGTCAATTGCATCTGGTGATGAGTCGTTTAAGCGAAAAGCCTGAACAAGTTCGTTTGTCAATTGCATCAATCCTGACAATACACCGTAAAATTAAATGAGCGTTTAAATGAGTCAATACCTTCGCTTGTATGGCAAGTAACTGCTTGAAATTTTAGTTTGATAAAAAATTAATCTGGCTTATTATGCATGATATAAGTTGGTGGAAAATCTCCAATGAACCTCGTCTAAATGTGTATTGCCATGTTAGCATGTCTACTAGCCTCAGAGCTATATATGCTTTGGTGAGATAGAGAGAGTGCTATACTATACATGACCAAAATTCCACAGGACATGCATTGAAAAAAAAAAAATTGCAGAACGAATAGGTTCTGGTAAACCAGAAGATTTTTACAGAATTCTTTTCCCTCAGAAGAAATTTTTGACTAAAAAAGAAAACCGCAGACTAAAATTATCTGCAAAAATTACAAAAGATCGATGGCAATCATCGAAGATTACAGCTGATTAAATCTATACTAAACAACATCTGCCCAGCACCCATCTATAAGAAAGGGAGAAAAGGAAGAGAAGAAGAAGATCTAAGGAGGGATTCATTATAGCCAAAAATGTCTACTGATCTGAAACTGCTCCAAAGCCAGAGAACTAATACGACTACGCTGATGGAGTTAGAACTTGATTGAGGGATGCATTTGATCAGATGGTAAGATTTTCTTGAATGGCAACAAATGTTCCTACTATGTTTCCACCCATGTCCGGGAATGTTTCACAACCTCGAAGAGGCGTAACTTTCCCCATAGCATCCACCCCAACAGGATACTTGAGAAGGTGACCCCTCATGTCAGTTACTTCTTCAGATGCATATTGAGACCAATTCAGCTCACCTAGTGCTCTTACACGTCTAACACATTCAAGGCTTTCTGGTCGCTCAAAGCATCTCTCCAGAAACCCAATGTGCTCTGCCCACAGCGACATTCTGTAGCCAAATATCTGCATTCAAATATGCAAAAGAATTTTTTGTTTAAAACATACATTTAGCATCTAGCGAAGCTTATCAATATCTAGGCCCCGAAGATAAATAATTGCCTTGTATGATCCATTAGATATGTGATATTTAAGCTTAGATCAGTACTCAAAAGAAGCCCCTATTTCCAACCAATGAATTCAAAATCATGATAATATAGCATCAGTTTCAGACATGATTTGAGAATTAGTTAGACCTCAAAGTATGTACCTGTCCACGCGGTCTGGTGTGTTTCCTTGCCAATGTATTATAAGGTTGATATGCACCCATTGCAATTTCAGTGTCTCTAGTACCTTCCAAAGAGCGCTGGTTAATGTTTGCAGATCCAAGGATTACATACTCATCATCAACTATCATCCCTTTTGAGTGGACATAAATCATGAACCGGCGGCTCTTCCGACTGCGTACCTGATGTGATATGCGACAGACCAAAAATCAAGAAATAAATTTATTTTGGATGCAACCTAGAAAGTAGTTAAGGTGTGAAGAATATGTACTTGAGGAGTGTTTGCGGCAGCACTACTCTTGGCATCTGAAATGCCTCCATGCCCTTCAGCCTCACGATTTCCAAGGCAAAAGAAATTCAAAAAGTCTTGAGGTTCGTACGTCCTCTCAAGCCCTACTTCAACTAAAGCTTTGTAGATGGTGTCATACATCATTTGCATTGTATTATGCTGGAGAAGAAATGAAAACATCATTCATCTCATTAGATGGAGAACAAGCCATGTCATCATTCACATTCAATCCCTTTGACTTAGTTGTGATTAACTAAATCAAAATTCTAGAGCAGCTAGAAGAGGATACAGCTCCAGAATGATTATTATTGCAATAGCATGTGATTCCAAAAGAAATAAGACTAATAGAAAGAGAATTTATCCACATAAGTGACATGAAAATATTTATAGGCATGCTTCTAGCACTTTTCATAAAGTACCTTGATTAGCATCTTCCAAGCAGCATACCACATACTGGTTAAATCAGAACATGGAGGCACATGGCAAAAACCAACATTGTTTCATTTACTAAAGGCACCTAAACATTATTCTCTCCCCTTGTTGACCAATAAACATGTTCAGATATTACTCAAACTAAAGGTCATCAAACAGAAGATAGAGCTCTAAGACTATCTTCGTGGATCCAAGCCATAAGCACTTTACAAAACTTTTGTCGCTGTTAAGATAATGTGTAAGCATCTGCACTAAAACTTGAGTTCCTTTTACTTGACTATCTTGCAATTAGTTGCATTACATCAATGACTTAGAAGTTATGTATAAACACCCCCCCACCCCCCCAAAAAAACATCCATGCATATGAAATGGATAGAAAACGAAAGGAGGGTTTGGGGTAATTATCTTGGCCAAACACGAGTGGCTATGTGCAATCAAGAGAAACTGGGGAAGTAAATGTAGTTGATAACTCTTTTAGTCTGTTGACATCTATGCTTGCATGCACACTGTGATAATCAAATTTTAATGAGATCAAGAACCAGCTACTGAAGTAATGCTTGGTTCACGAGATTAAAGAAGCACATGTAGACTAATGAAAGTTCTGAATGTAAGGGGCAATCAACATAGTATAGACCAATAGAATAATGAGTTAATACAAGCATACTTAGGAAATAAGTAGTTGTATTGTAAAACTTAACAAGTGCCGTCATAGCCGTGGAAATTTTAGGAGGAGGACGTTCAAAACTTGTGCAGATGTCAGCAATAAAAAAACAGTAAGAGATATCAATGCAAAAGCAGAAATCACAATGCTACACACTGATATTATAAACCAATTGTTCCCTTTGACTACCATGGCATAGAGTCCTAAATCGCGGGATAAATGGCATATAACATAATGCTAAAAATGACATGTTCGATCTGACAACAATGAACTGAACAGGATAAAAATAGTTGGAATCTACCTGCCAAAATAAAATTCTCTGAGTTGCAGTACTAGTAGGAGCACCTTCTGGCCACATGGGGAGAACAATATATGCTGAAAACCTCTCATGTGCTCTAATTTTATTTGCAATTTTGAGTGCAATTTCCATCGGAATCAAATTGTTTGCACCTGCAGGTAGAAAAAATCTCATAATTAGTCCCAGAATATCTCTAGCTTTTTCAAGGCCTATCAGAATTTAGATGACCAAAGTAAGTTTAAGGTCCCATTGCCACCACTGGAAGCATAGCTTGCACAAGATATTATACTTCTTTTTACCTCCTTACACATCTATGAACTATCATAAGCAACAGGATTGCAATTGGAATTGAGGGCTTGAATGCATCTATAGAACACTTTAAAATTCTGATGTATAATTTGTATCTACTCTATATAGTTTTACAGTGCAAGTACAAAAAAAAATTGCTGCCAAAAGACTATAAATATAGCAATAGTGATTTTTCATCAGCAATACAATCTAAGAATCCTTACCTAGATCTTTATAGTTATTCCAATTGTAGGATGACCCAAGGAAGTACTGATTCTCGATGTAAATGAAATGTTGGGCAGCACGGATTGCCTTTACATATGCAGTATGTATACTCATGTCTATGAGAACATTCTTCCCACACAAGAGGTTCTGTCATCATTCAGTGAAAAAAATTTCTCAATCGTGGAAGAGAGCGTGGATTCACAGCCTTGAGAATCGGGTATGAGCTAAAAGTCGCCTCACCTTGTCTGTAGCATCTTTTGGATCTTTTGGAAAACCTTTAACAGAGCTTGAATCGATTGAACGAAAAACCTACATAAGAAAGTAATTGTATCATTAAATAGCCAAAACAAAAATGTGAACAACTAATTCAGAACTGCAATCATCTTATACCTGCACATGCCAAGCCTCTGGATTATCATCATGTTGAATGGACACATCATGTATTCCTAATATTTCAGGAATCCTTTCAAGCTTGAGCAGTGAATCATCAAATGACGATTTCATTTTCTGAAGCCCATGACGCTTTGAAGCCCTCAACCAGCGCTCTTCAAAGTTGGTTAAGATATCGTAAGCAGCTGGGCCATCAATTCGACAATGCAAATCATGCCATGCTTCTCTGGGACACCCTGCTGTAGAACCCTGTAAAGCATATAAGAACAGGAAAAGAGAAAAATTAAGTAAATTTTGTCTCCGTTGCAGAAACTTAGCTCCATGCTGCAGAACCAATGTTCAGGGATTATTTTGACCAGACTTACCAGTTTAAACTTTATCAGTATAATCACATTGAATCCTGAGTAATTGTTTAGAAAGTTGTCTTCGCTAGTAATTTCTTTAGTATAATTGCATAAGCTTTTATTCATAAAAAGTTTAGCATCTCTACAAAGCATAGCAATTTTAAATAGAATTCCCAAATATCAGAATGAAGCAGTAAATTGCAAACAATATTCAGGAGACCAAACAGTAATTGAAGAACTTGACGCATCAAATTTCACTAATGTGCCTGGATGGTTCACTAAAATATGTGAATCTAACACTACTAAATTTGAGATGCACTAAAATATGTGAATCTAACACCACTAAACCTGAGGGTGTCATTATGTCATATGCTTATCAAAACAGGAAAGAGGAAGAAGGCAATATCATAGGTCAGATAATCAAATAGTACTTAACAAAATCAGGGATTACCGTATAATTAGGATTATGATAGTCCTCTTTGTGTACAGTCTGCAAAGTTCGAAAAATGGGGTGTTCTGGAGTATCATATCTCCCTGTGGTTAAGTCAAGTCCTCCAATAAACGCTATGATTTTTCTCTTATAGTTACCTGCATCAGCATCTACAATCACACTCTTCTGATGGTGAGTGTAGATTGTTCCCACCTCCTGATAAAAACCAAAATAAGTCTAATGTTAAAACTGAAAAGTTAAATTGTGTAATAGCAAATGGAAAAGGAAGGATGGTGTAGACAGTGATGGCTAATCCAGAAGCATTAATAGATACATAGTTAGAGACTTAGAGCTTGATAAAGAATCATGATAGGACCAAAAAGAATGTATCAATTGCTTGGGTAAGAAAATTTTCATTTGAATCCATATGACTATACCAAAATGCATACATTCTTTCCTATTCTTTACCTGATTAACACTGTAGACCTGCAACAAAAGTTTTATGCTATTGCTGTTATAGATAGAGGCAGTTCTTCATTTCATACAGTAGATTTAGGTCTGGGAAATATATAATGATGTAAAAGAATATATATGTATATATCAATAAACCTTTTTTTTGGCCCAGCTATGCCCTTTTCCAGCAGAACGGGGACAGAGCAGAACTTGAACTGAAGAATGCTTAAAGAATCTACGAGTCTCCTCATCACTGGTACCCATGACCCCCTCCTGAAAATCAGCAATAATGAAAACCATTACATAACTAATTCTAACTGAAAATCAGCAATAATGAAAACTATTACATAGCTAATTCTAACTGCAAAGGAATGCAAAAGCTAAAATTTAGCTACAACACTGCAGGATGAATAAAGCAGCAGAGATAATAACATCTTTCACTACGAATTCATTACGTGTCCTCAAGCCAAAAGATAAGGTTTGATCTATACAAAACAATACCGTACTTCCAATGAGAAATATTAGTAGATACTGCTAGCATTGCCTATGGGACATAGACCTCCCTATCAATACCAAAGAACTCCTCAAATCAAAGTATGTTGTGAAAGCAGGCAATGTTAGGACTTAGGAAAATGGTGTGAGGAAATTCTATTAGGCATCTATGACGGGTTAGAAGATGAAATGAAGTTATCAGTCTAAAGCTCTAGGGAAAAAATAAAAGCCATTAACCCCACCCAAACATTTTTCAAAAGATGTAACATAATCACCACTACATGAATTAAGCCATTTCCGCTTTCTTTCCGATCTAAAAAATAATATCCAAAGTTGCAACCTCTTTCTGGTTGTTTACTCTATGAACTAATCAATTTACATCCTAGTTTATATTTATAAATGCACTTTTAAGTGGTTCAGACATATGCCAAGTGCTAATTTCTTTAAGGTTGAGAACATAACAAAAGAAAGGTAAGGGGAAACAAACCAGAAATTCTGCACTAAATGCGTAAGAAGAAGTGATATGATTTCTTACAGTTTTAAAGCCCAAAATGCTCCTGGAAGTGGGATCATCCCAAACTAGAAGCAAGACTCTTACACCTTCCTGAGACTTTTCTTTTAGAAGGTCTCCCAGAATACTTTTCGTTGGGTTGCCAGTATCTCGAACAAGGGAAACTAGGTGGTTGACAGACCATCCAGTGATGTAGACCAGACGTTGAGCCTGACTTATGGCATTGAAGATGTCATGCCAGCAACGTCCATGCTGGTACTGCAAACCATTATCAAGCATTGAACTTGGAAGGCTACCTTCATGTACATGAGCATCTTGATAAAGCTGAACATTTCCGCCCCTCCTAAGGGGAAAATAAGTACCAGGGACACCCTGATAAGGACCTGATCCAACTCCACCATGATAAAGAGGCACTTTCTCCATTGGGGTGTACTGAATTGATAAAGTCAAGACTGCTCCTTGTTTACATGATTTTCCACTAGCATTAAGAACTGGAAATGTACCCTCAACTTTTGCACCAGAGAATATTTGTTCCACTGGAATCCCAACTGCCCCCATGATTTGTGACCCTACAACATCATCATCTTTAACAACAAAATGCACTTCTGCTGCATGATGTGCAACAGGGACATAAAAGTGCTGCATCCAAACAGGGTTCTCACTATTTCTAATCACAAAAGTTCTACCAATAACTGCATTAGAGATTGAAATTGTTACATAAGGATCACTTGTATTCCCTTTCGATGAACTTCCTTCAGTTTTGCCTCCCAGTTTAAACCTATCAATAAAATTTTTATGAAACTGATCCAAGTTTGGAAGATTCTTGGCATCTTTCACCCAAATATCCAAATTCCCATGCAACAGTAACACCTTCAATGACCCCTGAGAGGTCTTGAACGGCACAACTTGTACGCCCTGCCCGTGCCCTGAGCTATCATCAGACAATGAATCAGAATGAGTCAAATGAGACATTTTAGCACTTTCCCAACGGCACCACCGGAAGGTAAATGTAACCAAACTTCAAAAGTCCAAATTTTGACCAACGCTCACATCAACAATGCTTACTGACTACTATCTTCTGATCATCCGAAATCACCCAAAAATAAAAGTCAACTTTGACTTAAATTTCTGAAATATCAGCAATAATCTGTCAAAAATAGAAAAGGGGTGCTTACTTGATCGAGGTATCAAATTCCTTCTTGAATGATTATCAGTATCGGAAAATGAACACCTGATCTAATCAAGGTTCTGCAATTGGGATGGTAAATATGAAACCGATCCTCACAAGTTGTCTCTTTGATAGACAGAGACAACGTGTGAGGATTGTTTCAGAAAATGGCAATGTGGGTTCTGTTTGAAAGTGAAAAAAGAATTGAGGATTGGGTAAAAGTCTTGTGCAGATGTGAATTGGAAGAAGAAGAAAAATCAAGAAAGAAGACGGCTTTGACGTTGAACAAGTAAGCAGAAGAAAGGTCCACATTGGTGAAACAGCCTCCATGTGTAATTAAAAAATCAAACGAGTGGAAGGATCTCAATTCTCAGGTGGAAATATTAATGGTAAACAACCTCCTAAACGAAAACAAGAAAAGCCACAAAGATTGCAATTGGTTCTTTGCCGTTAGTTTTAATGAATTGGGCTCAAATTTAATCTGCTTATTAAAGTCCCATACTAAAAATTGTCAACATTCATTTTTCTAGTTTTTTTGTTTCTTTTGGCACAAATAGAGAGTTATAGACGGGAAATGGAAGCGGGAAAAAAGACTCTGAAGACTTGTTGGTAAGGACAGGTTGCGGGAGGAAAGACAGAGGAGAAAATTTCAAAACAGACTGCTGGGAAGTAAATCCCAAGTCTTTCTAAATTCTAACTCGTGGATAGGGTAAACGGAATTACCAGAGTCCTTTGTTCGTCAGTATTAAAAAGTTGCCATCAGCCGGCAACTTTGGATTTAGGAAGATGATGAAAGACGGTCCTCAAATTAAGAATAAGAAAATGGGTTGAAATTGCACCCCAAAAAACTATTCACAAGTCACGCTTTGCACCCGACCCGGAATTTTTGTTTTCAACAATTTAGTTAACTTTAAATTTTTTGCAATTCACCACGATTAAGTAAATTCTTGCAAATTGGATCAGATTTTATGTGGCCGGTGGCTGGTAAGAAGGTCCTTACAGCCCTTGTTTTCAATGTCCACCAAATGCCTTTTTTTTTTTTTTTTCAAATCAAGAAAGGCGTCAAATTATGTTTTTTTTTTCTTTTCGTTCGATTTAATAAAAGCCTTATTCTTTTTCAATTATAAAAAATTTGACACGTCTCTCTCTCTCTCTCTCTCTCTCTCTCTCTCCCTCTCTCATCCATCCGTTGAGTAGTTAGAACAATTATTAGCTTTGACCTGAAGGGCAATTTGGCATCTTAATTTCTTGATATTGAAAAAAAATAATAGAAAGTGTTGAAAGGGTCTCTTTACCACTCACTGGTTGGATGAAATCTACTCCAATTTATTGAAACCTAGTTAACTGCAGTAGATTGCAAAATGTTCGAAATTGAAGTTAGTATATCACGTAAATTGAAATGCGGTCTAAGAATAATTAAAGTGAGCAATAACTTTGTCAAGTTAAGAATAAAGATTGTTGAGATGTCTCTAAAGTAATCGTCAAGTTAGCGTGAATAAAGACAATCGTCAAGTTAAGAATAAAGAATTGAAATGATTTCAATTGATCATGTAAAGTTGGCATTTGAAAAGCAAAATTAGAAGTAAGATTATTCGTTTTCCACTTCCTCTCCATTTCATAATACAATTTTTAACAAACCCGCCCCTCCATTTCTGGAAAACCAGTTCTAACTTGATCTTTTTAAGTGTCGAGGTATCAAGGAATATTAAACTATACACTTTTATCCTTTTTTTTTTTTTTTTTGTATGTGAGAGGTTTTAAACTCATAATCTCGTGCTCACAATCCCTCCTACTGTATTTCCCTAGCTACGTGGTTAACATCATAAAGACTAGGTGCAATGCATTGATGAGCTACTGACCAAACATAACATGAAATAAGTTATTCATAGGAAAATAGTGAACATGCTATTATACTGATGTGGAGAAAGATTTAACTACAAGGTATGCGGATAAAAAAGTTCTACCACTGGTCTGTGCTTAATTTTTACCGATTCATATGTATTAAAGCCCCCGAGTTTAGAAGCTATCTTGCTTTTAATGCAAGTTTTCGTCAATTAAGATACAGAAGATCAGCATAATCTACCCTTTGTAGCTCCATATTTGTGATCGAACGAATTACGACACATACTGAAAGTTATAATAACTTTAAGTAATGTTGCATATTTATGTCACATTTCCAACAATCAAATATAATCGTCATGCAAAGTTGCTGTCAGAAAGTTAAACTTACATACACACATTTATTTCCAGCATCAATTTATGCTGGAGAAGAATTTTGGGCCAAAGACTGCATTATTTACCTGCGTTGTTAGCAGGGGGAACGGTCAATGGCGGAGTTAGGAATTGCAATTAGGGGGGCGAGTCGTTGTTATTTAGACCAAGTCTAAATAACTTTCAAACATTATTGTTTGGGTCCTTGAGAGGGGGGCAAAGTGAAATTTTTTATCAATTTTTTGGGAGGGGGGGCAAAACAATATAATAAAAATTTTTTTACTTAGAAATTTTTTTTATAACAATTGGAGGGGGGGCAAAGTGAAATTTTTTTATCAATATTTGGGGGGGCAAAACAATATAATAAAAAATTTTTTTCTTTTAACAAGTGGAGGGGCGGCGGTTGCCCCCCTGGCCCCCCCCTTCCCTCCGCCCCTGGGAACGGTGGAATTTAAGAAACGAAGATGAGAAAGGAGAATTTAAATTCATGGCCTGTAATTCTTGGAATCTTAATTTAAAAAAAAAAAAAAGAAAGTCCCTCTTCTTCACAGCTTCCAGATTTTATTTTGCTTTAATTTATTTTGATATATTTTCTGTTACTACCTTATAAGTGATTTAATCCCATAGCTAGTCGTCATAACCATTTATATCCTAATCACCTTCACACGATTTCGACTTACTTGTTTATGACGCTTTGGACTGATAATAAGACAATCGATTGCCATTAGAGTATTTTAGTACCCTAATTAAACTATGCAAGAAATATTAAATTAGAAACTACAGGTTGGTATTGTTTAAAGGTGGTTGCATGCATGGTCTGTTTATTTGAAGGTGTACAATGTTGAATGACTTCAGTATGCCAGCCAAAGATTGATTTTGTTTGAATATTCTTGCCAGGCTGGTCTTCAATCAGAGTGTGATACCAATGAACTTCATGCTAATGCTATTATATTCCTACCAGGTCAAATAATCTTTTCCGGTAATGATGCACGCAAACAAACGGGATTCTGTTTATTAAAAAGATTTCATGTAGAGCGACCGTGGAGAAAAAATGCTAATCATGAAGCTGAAGTTTATAATTATGAGAAGAGGATCGGAGGAAGAACTCTGCAGACATTTTGTCCCCCCCGCTTTTTTTGATTGCATTGCATGAGTGTCAAACTTTATTTCTACTTTTGGAACAGATGAAATTGCTTGCTATACCCATCCATCACATGAATTCCAGAATTACAAAAGAAATCTGTTAGACAGTTTTTCTTAATTCGCAGCAATCTAAAGTCATGTATGTGCGGCACCATGTTAAAGCTATTATACATTCTCACCTGATGTATGACTTCTCTATCTACCAGTTTCTTAGTTTTTGCACAAGTTGTTGTCCGGACATCTGGCTTAGTAGTGATCTAATATCAGCATGGATTTAAATGCATCGCTTGTTTCCCAGTCAAAATGTATCTATCTCTTGCGCTTGGACTTCAGGGACGTAACAGATTGAGAGCTGCTGTGCCAATTGCGCTTCCTCTGGTTGATGAACCAATTGTTAATTTGCTTGAGCTGCAACCCTGTCTCTTCTACAAGTTTTGCCTTGTCATCTTCCTGTAATGCAAAGAGAGCATGCTTATTTTTACATCACTAAGCATGAGGCAGCACTTAAGAGTCCCTATCAAGTCCTATTTGATTGGGATTATTGGTTTTAACTTAGCTTTTCCTATATATACAACCAGTGACTAGAAGTAGATACAAGCTACTAATTGTGTTCCTGAATGCAAAAGCAAGAATAGAGTTGGGAGGGGATCATTGATGTCTGAAAGAAGATCTCTCTCCACCCAACCTCCTCATGCCTTTTTGAAATCAAAGTCCAAGAAAGGGCAGCATAGACTTGCATCTTGATCACATATAAAGTTTCTGAGAAACATTGGACACTCCCATCTAAGTTTCCAGTGTACCACCTCTAAAATCACAGGCGTGCCCATATTTGGAAGGCCCCTAAAGTACTCATATTTGGTTAATTTGAAATAGTTCCTACTGTAATTAAACCAAGAAAACCAAAGTTCTGTAGATTCTACCTAAGCCCATAAAATTTTGTAATATAATTAATCCCTAGGCTCCTGGATTAGAAACAGAAAAGGAGGAACAATTTGATACTCTTAGACTCTTTCAACTGCATATGGTTAAGGAATTCAAGAACAAGGTTTAACGAAAACTAATCTCCATGCTAAAACTTTGACCTAGCTCCTAGATGAAGTATTGGAGAGTTTATTTGATTCATGGTACATAATAGTATAGTCTCCACTTTGATTCCTTGGTGTGGATTAATCAGCCCCAATCAGTTTGCTAGGGCAATATTAAGTAAACAGATGTCTGGATTTAGCTTATTGTATATTAGTCAGATTGGACTTACAGTTGGGTAAGGCCACTTTGAGTGTTGCTGCCACCAATTCTTCAGCACCGACGTAGTGTCACCTGGTAATTTTCCAGCCCTCCTTTTTCTTAATATTTCCTCTCTTACATCCTCAATTCTTGATCTGAATCCCTGCAAAGTTGTGGATGTACTTAATGCAACGACTGCAATTTCACACTGATGCAAGCTTTTGCCAACAAGAAATCAGAATATAGAAGACAGATACAATTGAAGATTTCCATGTGATGGAGTCTCTTTAGGCAATGCAAAAGTCTCTGGTAGTGTTCCACAGTTCTGGTCAGTTTTCCAGGTCAATCACAAAGATAGTTGTTGAGGTTAGGGACAGTTCCCAAAATTCACCTGTTTCAACTCAAGCTTTAGCTCCTGGCGAACTCTCTCCATCAGAGACCTTTCTGATTCTGTTGGAAGAAGAGGGCCAAATCCCATCATGTCATGTCCATCAGCTCCTGATTGATCTAACGAGAAATCCATCTGCAGCTCATCCTCATCATCTGACATCGTTGCACCACTTCCTTCACCAATATTTATGCCTGAGGTTACACAGAAAGATTATCAGTCAAACAATTAAAGAACTTACCTGCTTGCAATTGGGAAAGTCGTGACATGCCATCTTCTATTTCCTATTCTTTTACGTTAAACTTCCACTCATCAAATAATTGGCAAACAACTTGTATATTCATCAATCTCGCCAGCAATATTATGGAACCATAAAGCTTCCCCATTGCATGCATCTATATTCAAGATGGTAGTCTTAGTCTATACCTGTCCTGATGTTCATGTCTGATGCTGACAAACAAAGACCATTATCAAACTATGGAATCTTGCATAACCATATGATGCTAGAAGTTTGTTATTGATTCTTTTATTACTTTTGAAATTAAAGATATCATGACCAAAAACAACTTTAATTAGTATTTAATTATATTGCTATATTTCAGCATTAACCATCAAGAAAATTTGTTCCACTGGCATAAATTACAAGCCTGGAAGCTTGATGTCCATCCAGACCAGGCCCGTATATAGCACGCGTGATCGGTTTTTGAGTTAGAAAAAACCAAGTCTAGTTGTATCCAACCAAAACTAGTTTTCATTTAGATGCGGATTCTTGTTGATTTCGAACAAAACACCTTTGCTTTGCAGCCCATTAAGCAGTTTCCCTCTGCTCTGCCCCCAGGAACTGGATGGCCACATTGTCTACGAAACGCTTTCTAATTTGAACGCTTACCTTTTCCTCTCTCTTTGTATTTTCTTTCACAAATACTCAAGTTCATAACTTTCTGATTGTCCAAACAAAAACCATTTACAATTGCTAGGTTCCCCAGGTTCATTGCAAGAAAATTAAAATAATTATGAAAGCTTTCTCTAAAACCTTTAAAAAAAAAAAAAAGCCAACCAGTTTGACTTCTGAATGCATCAAGGGGCAAAAGAAAGACACAAGGGAACCTACTTTTACTGCTGCAAGGATTCAGCGTAATACCAATAGAGATTGAAACCTTAAGAGTTCACCGAAGAAGTATCTAAATATATCAAGTGGGATTACTAATAATCAAAACATCAAAACGGATTGAAGATCTACAAGAATGGCATGCTTTATGATTCAACGAACTTCTTTAAAAAAAAAAAAAAAAACAAAACAAAATGATTCCATGAGTTTCTAATTAACTTGTCAAGGATATAACCCTCTAAAAAGTCCTGTACAGATACAAACATCATTGGAAATTGACTGGTCCAGAATGTGACCTTTATGATAGTGATTAATCCTTGACATGCATGTGTCTCGAGAGCTCTAGACAGCGAGAGGATTTAGTAGCATCATCCATGTTGACAAAATTTATAAACTAGTGATTTGTGACTAGATATAATGGACTCCTTTCTCACTGCTTCACCTTTTGTTTTATTCTTCCATTGTGTTAATAAAGATCTTTCTTGATATGAAAGGTCCTTTCGTTATAGACTGAAGCTTTTAGATTGAACTATGCTTGGAAAATTGAATAATTCTTTTCGTTGACATTGACAATCATGAAATATATCTTATTAGTTTTTTGGCCTCAAATTTCTCCGATGGAAAATGTACCCTACACAAGTAAACATGGCTTGTTTCCACTCATTTCTCCGGGCGGCTGCAGCCAGTCTTAGTTATGTTTGGCAAGAAGAAACGAAAATACAAGCTGTAACTGGAGGTTCGTATGACAGCACCAAAAAAATTTATATAGAAACCTTCTATCTCTACTAAAATATATTAAGAATACTTATTTTAATAAAAATGAAACTGATTTTAATTAGTAGGATCATATATGTGCAGAGTTCCGATGAAACAGTACCAACTACCACAAGAAGAAAGTAAAAATATTTTGAAGAATTTATAAATATTAAACCACTTGAATTCTTCTGGATAAATTATTGAATGCTTAAACTAATTTGAATCATGAAAAAAGAAGAAGAAGAAGAAGAAGAAGAAGAAGGGCTGTTGTCTTTCTCATTTCTTGAAGTTCATGTTCCTAACAACTCGAAAAAATATATTTAGGTATGCCTTAAGAATAATTTACCTAAACCTAACGATGAACCTAAAGAAAGCATGGAGTTGCATGGTGCAATGCAACACATAAATCACTACCAATAGATCGAGCTATGTAGATCTAGCGAGAAATTACTTATTTCTGATGCCACTAGTATAGGTGAGACAAAGGAAAAAATATTAAGACAAAGGAAAAAATATTAAGGGGCAAAACCAATTAAGTGTTTGCATTTCAATCATGAAAAATAAGGAAATATAATAAAAGTGAGTACTCCTTCGAGTATATCAAATTTTATACCAACCCTTTCACTTACAAATTTCTTAGGTAGATAAACATGCAACGAAAACAGCCCTCTCACTTTAAAGTCCAAAGTTTCTCCATTTCTCAAGAAATTGATGCACTAAAAAGTATGACTATCTACCCGCACTATACACAAGCATGCACCACAGATCAAGAAAGTCAGTAGAGAAGGATTTAGTTCAGAAGTTTTAGTAGTAGTCAAAACTTAAACTGATACCATATATATTGAAGTCAATCAAAAGCAGAACCAAAAAGAAGAAAAAAAAATGATTATCAATTTGATCCTCTAGTCAATATTGTATATCGTACGGATAGGTTTCCAAATTTAAGAGTAAACACACAAGGCAAGAAATGTAGAAAACCTAACCATTCCTTTCAAATGCAGCCCCTCATCGGTTGGTGCCTTGATGGTGGTATATTGGACCTATCGGTTGTTGCCACCCTTGCTGTTGTGCTTACTTGTTACAAAGACAACCAACTAAATCCCTTCCTAACCTAACTTTAATCTAAAAATTTAGAGAGGTCCCCACCCCACCCACCTTTAGTTGTACCTTCAAAATAAACTTGCTAGAAGTCTAAGAACCCCAAATTGAACTTTCTTATCCCTTCTGCCCACCAAACTCATCATCAAACCAATAATCTCAAAATCAAAAGATCAGCACATCCCATCACCATCCCCAAAAAACAAAACTACCGTAGCATTATTGATTCAAGAAATCACAAGTGGAAAGATTAAAGAAAACAGCTGATATATATATATATATATATCAAAGTCCAATAATCCATGCAACAAAAACTGGCCTTGTGCTTGTTGAGTAAAATTGTACGGATAATCATTTATGGTAGCGTATTCTCATATTATGCTGCACAAAAGAAGATTAACTATTATTGCTTCTGCTTTACCCGTCAGAGCTTGTAAGTTCTGCTCAATTTCACGGCAGGCCATGACTGCTTCAACTGCATGGACTCTGACATGTTGTTGAAGCTGCTCTTTAAAGGAGCACAAAACTAACAAGTACTGTCCCTGTTGCATTTAAGGAACAATGAAAAGAACCCATAACTATTTCAACTTTTTAAGGATGAAATACATTAAAAAGAAAAAAGACGAGTTGTTTCTTCCACAAGATTTTATTGAAAATGAAAAACACATAAAATCCAGAAGAAAAAAAAAAAGAAACAGAAGAACATGTAATACTGTCCTTGTTGAATCTAATCACCAAAACCATTCCTATTTCATTCTTTTCAGCTGAAATGCAAAGAAAAGAAAGGAAGAGAAGATTTTTGTTACTGAAATAAAAAAGGAACAAAGAAAAAAAAAATTTGTTTTTTTTTGGATAAAAGAAAACCCTGGTACTATCTTTGTCGCATTGGTCACCAAAACCGATTATCATTTTAAGCACTTTAAAGATGATATGCGTCATAAAGAAAAGATTTTTATTACAAAAACCCCAAAAAAGATCACAACTTTATTGAGAAGCAGGAAAAAGCTAGAGACCTACCAAGAAATTATCAAGGTCTTGCCTTTCATGGGGAGATAAGGAGTGGGAAAGATGCTGCTGCTGAGAAGCATAAGATCTTAAAATATGGTGAGATTGAGAAAGCTGAGCATCAATAAGAGGTAAGTGATCAATAGGAGTTGCTACACGAAGACATGCTACATGGGCTGAAAGCAGCTGTTCATACAAAGGATGAGTAGCAATCTCAGCCTTAAGTTGTCTATTTTGATAATCACCAGCTGGGATTGCCACTGAAACATCACCTAAACCACCTAGTCCTCCGCTTCCACTCCCAGCCATCATGCCTAAACCCTGTTCCTGCATCTTTTTCCACCCGAAGAAATGTTCTTTTCTTTTCTCTTCTCTTTATGTATGCTGTCACGTACACAACTTTGAAGTCATGAGAAAGAGCATCATGAGGAAAAAGGGTTTCTGATGAAAGTAAAAAAGATGGAAAAAGTGGGGTTGAGTTTTAGGACCACAAAGGAGGACGAGAGTTCAGATAAAAAAAGGAAAAAGGGAGAGGGGGGAGGGGGACAGAGTTATGTTGTTATTGGTAGTAGAGAAGTCCTAAAATTGGGATCTGATACACAAAACTTTCTGCACCTGTGCTGTAGTGTAGAGTTGCAGATTTTAACAGATACAGAGAAAAAGAAAGATGCTATCCCTATTTTAGACTGTAGCAACAGATGAGAGAGATGGATTCATGGATGGATAGAGGGCCGGTGTTATCATGTTATCAACTTCTGATTGCTTTTGTTTCTGTTTTTTTTTTTTTTTTTTTTTTTTTTGGAGTTGTTTGAATAGAAAAGGGTTCAGAGTTGAGAGGGACGGAGGGAAGGGGAGGGAAGGAGAGGGAAAGAGAGGGAAGGGGGGAAGTCACTTGGAGCTGTAGAATCATTACCATATAAGGGAAGAGGGAGGAGAGAGGTACACTAATGAGAACATAATTCATAGATAAAGCTGCTGTGCTATCTAGAAATTATCTATGGCCCGACCTGATTTTTTGGCCTTTTCAATTATGTAATATTTTCTTCTTCTTCTTCTTCTTCTTCTTCTTTTATTTTGGTGCATACGCAATATTCATTTTTTTTTTCTTTTTAGCATATGTACGTGTGTATATATGTGTATAGTACATTCTTATGTTGTTACAGTAATATTGAAAGAACTATCCTTCAAAAAAAAAAAAAAAAAAAAGGAACTATACTAGGTAATTAGAATTATAAGAGCAATTTTCTTATTTGTGATATTTACTTAAATTCGATAAATTGTCATGTCAATGTGATCATCTTCCATCTTGGAATCTATTTTAATTTTTTTTTTCAAAGTTAGAATTAGATTTATTATTTTACTCGACACGGAGAATATAGGGCGATTTCATGTTAATCTTGATGTTGTTCCACTTTAACCTTTTGGGGGCATTTAATAGAGAAGTTAGTTTTTTGCCCTTTTTTTTTTTCCCTGTTCTTACATGCACACAAATCATGTATGCTTGGAAACTCTGAGATAATCTTTCAAGTTTCAACCCTTCTTTTAAATATAATCTCTCAAATCCTGATTGAACTAGTGGTTACCAAGTAATTTTTTCGAAATTATTTGGCCCAAAATAAATTCCTCATATTCTAGTGTTGCATCACATAGAAATCTAGTAGTATCATTTTTCTTTGAAGAAAAAAAAAAAAAAAAACAGGTTCTACGCCTTCACACGTTAATTTTATAGAGATCATCATGTTTTTGTTAGAGAGAACTAACAACAGACAGTGAAAATTTCAAGCAAAGGAAATACCTAAGAAAGTAAGTAACAACTAGTTTTCCTCGACCTTGTTTATTCCTGAAAACTCCCTTTGTCTTCCATCCCAAGGAAGAAAAACATGCAACAAACTGTTGCTTAAGTTGATGAAAACATCTCCTCAGCAAACTTAAGGGTAAAACTAATCTTTCTTCATTTACTTTTTTTTTTTTTTTTGCCCCTTTTTGTTTTGGATGATAAGCAAAAACAAGCAATTCGGCCCGTATGCTTTTATTCCTAGCTATCAAGCAATTCGGCCATCTAGAAACACAATTAACTGCATTATTTGACTCAGTTGTTCAATTAGTTGAGCTGAGACGAAAACTAAAGTATCCAATTATTGTGGGAGCCCCCATTAGTTAAGAGACAGCCTACAACTACGTTACTTAAGAATGTCGGCTTAGGATTTAGCTGTCGACCTTCCATGGCTGATAATGGTATGTATCTTGCATATAATTTTGGTTGTATTCCACTTTTTTTTTTTTTTTTGCCTCTTTCGATTTTCTGTTTTGAGGGTTGCTTTCTATATATATATTTTTTTATATTTATATCCAGCATGACCAATAAAACTTCTCGCTTTCTTTCTTCACCTGACAAAAGATTTTCCTATAATGTGCTGATACGTGAATATTTATAACCATTCCGGAAAAGGGATGGATCGGGTGGCTCGGCAGAAGTGAGTGTAAGTGAGATATCTCAGATTCAAACCCTCCTATTTACCCTAAAAAAAAAAAACTAATTTCAGGACTCAAATTTTAGAAAACTAACATCCAATAATAGGACAATGCTAGCAAGCATTGCATTGGCTCAAAAAATAATAAGCAACAGATATATATATATATATATATATATATATATATATATATATATATATATATACTCAGTACCACTTGCTGATTCTGTTGGTGAAATATGTCTTAAATTATTCGCATTTGACATTGAAGTTGCTCCTATGTGGACAGGTCGAGGATTATATATATATATATATGCTGTCCTTGTATTAACTTAAAAGTTATTCCTGTTCTAGTATTAACAATTAAGCAAAACCCCTTCCCCAACTTATGAATGCCAATTTGATAAAGCGTTCTCAAATTAATTATATGATTTTCAAGAACAAGTTAATTAATGGGATAAAATTATGGTTGTATCACATAATTAAATAAGAAAATTTTTTTTTTTTTTTGTGTAAGCGGGAGGACTCGAACCCGAGAGCTCTTGCTTACACTCCCTCCTCCCGTACCACCCAATCCAACCCTCCCCCCTAAATAAGGAAATTAAAGGGTCATATTTCGCATATGTGATATGCATCTGACCCTGCTAACTTCTTCTTGAAAATCATCTTATATTTGAGATAGAATAGATAGGGGACTGGTGTGGAATATGTTATATACGAAGGGAATTAAAAAAATATATATAGATAGAGCAATAGGGGACTGGTGTGGAAAATGCGACTTTGTTGAGGATATATAGCGTAAGGTCGTGCATACTTGGAAAAGGATCCACTACACTGCTACCAGGGAGGTTCGTTGAGGGACCACCAAACCCAGAGATAAATATCAGGTACGGCGGGTCCCATCCATGGAGAAATATTATTGGTCGACTGCTTATTTAGAAATATACATATATATATATATATATATATAAGCAAAATAAAAACAAAACCTTCTTCTTCCTTTTGTTTTAGGTGGGAACGCCGCCGCGTTGGAGCTGGAAGGAAAGGCCAGGATATTAATTTGTTGGGTTTGGGAAGCGGTCGTTTTCTGAAGAATATTATTAAAATTAGTAGTGTGTGTGTGTGTGTGTGTGTTTTTTTTTTTAAATTTATAATTTCTTTGAAGGGAATAGTGGTCCTCTTAATTCGTTGTGATAGCAATGTCAATTTCTCATGTGTTAAAACATTGCAAGAACATCTTAGTAACTTAGCTATTGATCACGACGACACCTTCCAATCTCCTTGCACCATCCACAACATGGTTTAGCAATTTTTATAAATAGGGTTTTTCCAATTTCCAATTTCCACAAAAAAAAAAATAGGGTTTTTCAATCGGTTTTTATTAAATTTTTATTTTCTAAAATAAATATTTTAGTTTTATTCAAAATTTTTAATGCTAAAATAAATAAATAAATTTATTAAACCTTTGAACTGAGGATCGAATTGCAAAACGAAAGGATTTTCGATTCGCTCTTCGCTCCAAATTTAAAAACATTGGTTACCTTATTTACTAAACTAGAATATTCAAGAGCAACAGTGAATATGTTAGTTTTGTATATTGCATTAACGATTATTCTAAAATTAGACAATTTAAGACTTTAGGATAAAATGTCCTAAACTTTAGTTTAGGAATTAAAGTGATAATTGGAGTACAGTTCAAACACGCAAAATGGGTTAACCTCTATTTCTTGGGCAACTTTAGTGAACCTTTTCTTTGGCAGTATTAAGATAATTAATACCAGCAAAGTTTGTTGACTTGGTGCCAAGCTCGCGATAAGAAGTAGGTCGATCTAGTGTTTTTCTTTTTCTGGAAAGGGGTTTTTTTTTTTGGCAAAAGTATTACAATTTAAGGAGTAAATAGTAGTAATTTTGAAGCATTAACAGTGAAATCCACCGTCTTCTTTTAGCGTCTATATCGTGTGCCCTTAAAATCCAAATAGAAAATCCCTTGATAGCATATAGAAGAGCTATTAATAAGAGGCTAAGAGCCATTCTTAGTTTGTGCTATCAACAAACGCCTATAATTTTAAATTTCCCATATATTAGTGCAACGGCTCCATTTGGATTAGTTGTTTTTAGGGTTGTTTTTAAAATATTTTACTGTAATAATATATATGAAAAACTTTTATTGTAAATGTTTTTTGTAGTGCTTTTGAAATATATTTTGGAATATTTTTAAAGTTTAAAAACCTTTTAGTGTATTTTTAAAAAATTAACACTGTGATTGAAAATTTAACACTGCAGTTGGAAACAGCCCTTCACAGTCTACCACTCACCGTCGCCACCCACCACCATTACCGTCACCGCCACCAGCCCTTCCCTCCTTCTCTCTCTTCCTCCTCCTCCCCTCTTTTTTCTTCATCCTCCTTCTTCCTTCTTTCCCTTTCCCCTCCATTTTCCGCCCACAACTCCACCCCTTCCCTTCTCAGTCCTCCCCCTTCCTCGATTTAGTTGCAGACAACTCGGGGAGGGGGTAGTGGGTGGAGGTGATAGATGGAAGAAAAAAACGATGTATATTTAATTTTTAATTGTTTTTATAGTTATAGTTGTTTTTAATATACCATATAGATGTGGTATTTTTAAAATTATTTTTGTTACTGTATTAGTATATAACATTGTATACGAAAAATTTGTGGTTCAAAAAATGGGCAATCCAAACTGTTATAGAGACGCACGGAACAAGAGCCAAGAGGCTAGCAAAGCTTAAACCAAGATGAAAACAGCCGAGCCGGATAGTGTACTAACTAACCACTAAGGCAATGGCGCGTGGATGCAGTGGGGTCAACATCATTGCTGTAGGCTTGT
The DNA here is from genome assembly GCF_036785885.1 of Coffea arabica. Lineage (NCBI taxonomy): Eukaryota > Viridiplantae > Streptophyta > Magnoliopsida > Gentianales > Rubiaceae > Coffea > Coffea arabica. The sequence goes on along the minus strand of NC_092325.1, from coordinate 43,632,433 downwards.
CATATTTATTCCCGAGCCTTAGCGTTCAAGATTGAGACGGGTTCGGAGCGGTCCCCAAACCCAAAAAACAAGCAAGCATTAGAGACTCCGAACCGAAAGAAAGAAGGATGGGGGGAAATTTTGCATGGAAACAGGACAAAGAAAGAAAAAGAGTGGGTCGCGTCCCTTTCATCCATCCCGACTTTTCCTTTTCCTTTCTCCTTTCTTCATTTACTAGTATTTTCTTGCTTGCCAAAAAGTCAATACACCGACTAATCAGCATTAAACACAATCGCAACCAACATAATTAACAGAGTAAGATCGATCATGCAATATCACAACAGTCCTGGACTCAGGATTTTTAAACTGGGAAAAAAAAGATTTTTTTTCCCTGTTATACGTACCAAAAAAACATGTTACCACCTCTACCTTTTTAATTATAACACACCACAATCGTGTGATAACGCAAATCCAGAGCATGTCAAGTTACCAACATCGAAAGGGAAGATGGCATACCAAATTACTGTAATTTTGGACGGACGAAAAATGCAAATTACATCGTCACGAGATCCATTTTCATATCAATATGTAAACAGTGCCAACAGTTTTGCTGAGATAGATCCATCAGAAAGGATGGCACTAGAGAATCATTTCTAGTTAGACGAGGTAACAACACGTTCATGCCTTGATTGTTACAAAATTAGACCCGTATAAGTTTTCCACAAAATGTTGAGAGCGGGTAACATGTTTACAGTCCTTCTATTCCCTGTACTGGCGCTACGAATCTAGGGCTTCTGCAATTATGGGTTTCAACTGCACGGTACAGTCTGTGCAGTCACTGTTATAACAATATATATGTAGACACTATCACAATAAAGTACAAAACCACAAATATTTTGGCACGTTAAAATTTGCGTCCAATATTAAATCTCCTCCCTTTAATTTGAAAACACACTACTATCTATCACCGTTAACCTTATTCTGCAGTCATGGTATCACTACTGAAATTGTGGAGAAACTCACTCAATCCTACAGTTGTTGGCCTTTCATAATTCAATAACAGAGTTGAAGGATGAATCAAACTATTTAATACTCGAATCGAGTTCGACTTGGTAAGAATTTGTTCACATTTGATTTTGTCAACTCGTCAAATAAAGATTGAACAGCGTTTTATGTTTGATAACATTCAAAATCTAGGGATGTAATCGAGTGGAGCCGAACTCGAGTATCGCGACTCGACATGCAAGAAACGTGCTCGAGCGAGTAATATTATTGGAGCTCGAGCTCGAGTTCGATGCTTGCTCACAGAACTCTAGCTCGACTCGCATAAGCTCCGGTCAATGTAAGCCTTGTCAAGCTCGAATTAGAAAATTTCATTTTTTTTTTGACAATTTTTGAGCGAAAAGACATTATTGCCCTTTAAAAATTTTTATACGACCTGAAACATTTCGTAAATTCAATAACTCTTTTGAGTATAAGAGTAATTTTATAATAATAATATATTAAAGAATTAAAATTAAAAAGCCTGATAAGTCTCGGCGAGTTTTCGAGCAATCCTTCTGGATACTCGAATTCGACTTGCTTGCTTTATCGAGGCACTAGAACTAGACAAACCCGAGTTCGAGTCAAGTTTTTGACCGAGCTACTCGCGAGCTACTTGTAAGCAGTTCGATTCGATTACAGCCCTATCAAAGTCGATAACAAGCTAGTTCTAGTTCGGTTCGGCAAATAAATAAGTCAAATTTGAATAAAATTTGAAAATGATCAAAATAATCAAATAAATTTGAATATTAGAGGATTCGACTTGATTAGACTCGTTTAAATCCTTATTCAATACAAACACCAGAAATTGTAAACGGGGCTAGAGTGCTAGACATGTAAGGGGCTCTAATAACAGGCCTATATACAGATGGTGAGGCAGATATCATCCTCTACACGCAACATTCCATTCACCCGAACGATTGGTATTGACTACAAATAAATTGTAGTGAGCCCAAGAACAATGGAACACCTTTGTGCTACATCCTTCTCAGGCCCATATAGTGGTTGGCCTGCCTCCCGTTCTCCGTTCAGATGCGATAGTTTTTTCTCTCTTCCACCGCAAAAACATCGAATTCTTCCAATTCTTCCTACCAAATTTCATCCGCCTGTTGTCCCACCCAGTCCTCCTCACTGAATTCTCCCTTGCTCCGCTCCTTTCTCTACCCCACAAGTCTTGCCAATGCAGCCTTAGATAGCTTATTTTGCAGGCATTCTGGGATCATTTAAAGACAAACCACCTTCTCATTACATACTGAAGATTGAATCATTCTCCTTTCTTCGTGAAATGTGGGAAAAATAGGACAAATAAATTATGACTCTGAAACTTTGGAAGGTAAGAAATGGCTGAGTTCATTATCCCTTTTCTAAAGATTGAATTCCACATTCCTTTATGGTGAAATATATGATCTTATTAAACTGCTGAAAATGCTTCAGGATGAAGTCATTAGCATTTACTAATTTCTCTCCCCATTTTTTGTTCAGTATGTATACATGCGGGTAATACCTAAATTCTAAAGCTCATATGACTGGCCCCCCCTCCGGCAACACAACACACGTACACTTGAACAAAATTATCCCTCTACGCATATGCAGACGAAGAAAGAAACGGAAGATGATATGTATCTCTTTACTCAGCTATTCCAGAGACTAAAGATCTGCTTCTTGGTTGGGATGGGAGATCAACATGAACTACAAATTCTTTGTGCTTGATCATTCAAGACAAGTACTTAGACTATTCAAAGTCTTCTTCTCCACGTTTATATAATTCTTTTTGGTTTCATAAAGCGAGAATCTTCATTACATTTTCCATTTTCTCATGCCGTTTCCTTAGGTATACAATTTTTTTGCTTCCCAGTGCCATATATTCTTGCTGGCGTTGTTGAGTAATTATAGGTTGAGCTTGTGCAGTGTTTTGGTTACTGACAAAAGTATAGAAGTAATATGAATGGTGTAAGTTTGTCCATTTTCCGTTTGTTTCAGACAATATTTTGGGAACTTTGGCAGATTTGGATGGTTTATAGTTTAGAACATTTTCTTAACCTTCATTTTCTAAATTTATTTTCAGAAATTTTCTAAGTCGAAAAATGGTGACGGGCAGTAGTTTCTCTTTCATCCTAGAGATATAGCATCCTAATGGAGCAAGATCAAGAAAGTGATGGCAAAAAGATTGAACAATTGCGTGAGATTTTCATGATATTGGGTCGGTCAGTCCAAAAACCAATAAAATGTGACCTTCAATTTCACAAATGCAACACTAAACTTATTAGTGGATCCAAGGAGTTGGGGGCGGTGGTGGAGGTGGAAACTTTGCTGCTGGCACAAATGAGAACATACTACTTTTGTTGATTCGTATGCTCCCATCACCTGATAGGGCAACAAGAGCACCAACCAAACCAGCATTCCCTGCCAGTCTGGGCTCCGTGTAGTTCATCATCCTCCGGTTGTCCTTAAAGCCATCATTCTCGTCAGGACCTGCCACCAGAGCTCCAACAATGGTATTTGGATTTGCCTTTGGTGTATCCCTCCATTTCCATCCTCCAGTGCAACTGTACTTAATGCCGTTATGAGGGATGGATGCACCTCTATGATGGACATGCAAAGGATATTTAATGCCGTAACCAACAACATAGCTCATGTTCTGAGGATGAAAAAATATAGTAATGTAATAAAAAGTAGGACAGAGAGTGATACAGAAAATGAGAGAGAAGATGAAGGGGAAAAAGGCGAGTATAGGGAGGAGTTAGGAGCGCAACGGATCTTCTGTCTCATATCCTGTGCCTCTCTCTGTCCCACTTTTTATTATATTGCTATTTCTCCTTCATAAACATCATGTTTTAGTTCTTTTTTGTTTCCTTAAGATCTAATAACTGTTAATTCAGTAAAAAATAAATACAACAGTTTCAAAAAAATAATATATAATAGAAAATTAAAAAATACAGCAGAAATTTCATAAAAAATCTCGTTTTTTATGCATTTTGATTTTTTGAGTTTGTTAAATTTTGTGTATTGCTGAATTAATAGTTATTAGATCTTAAAGAAACAAAAAAGAACTAAAACATGATGTTTATGAAGGAGAAATATAAATATAATAAAAAATTGGACAGAGAGTGATATAGGATGTAAGACAGAAGATCCGTTGCGAGTTAGGAGAAACATGGTACTGATGTGTTTGGTTGGTGTGTTTTAAATTTAGGTATGTCTTAATGTATTTTTATGCTTTTTGGGTATTTTTTCAATTTATTGTGGATGTTTAAAATAAGACATGAGAAAACTGTTAGAGAAAGACCCTTTTGTCTTGCAAAATAAATCATAAACATTATCTGTACTCTGTCTTCCTAGCAGTCACATTCGCAACTGCATACTCTTACATTGGTCATTGCAGATAGCACCTCAGACCATAAATATTTTAAAAATAAACCATAAATATCATCTATCCTCTGTTCTCATGCATGCAAAACAGAGGAATACTATCCCAGCAATCATATTCGCAACTGCATACTCCTGGTTGGCAAAAAGCTTTGGGATTGCGGCCGGAATATGCATTATTACACTGCTCATTGCAACGCGTCCAATTGCACCCTTCCCAGTTGCATATGCCCACCACAGAACTGCATCTTCTTGCTTGTGTAATTGGAGAACCTGTTGATTCCATGGCCAGCGTTCCGCTAACTGCAACATTTTTCGAGTACGGGGCAATAGACATATTAGCTAATCAGATTTAAGTAATTCTTGTATCTATAAAGAAGAAGACAAAAAAGAGCACTAAGTATATTCGCAGAGAGTTCACTATTATCACCAAAAATGGTTGGTTTTCTAACTTTGAAAGCAACACATTTACCTGATGAAAATATGAGGAAAAAAACTAAGCAAAAACTTGGCAAATGTTTTTCCATTTTCAAATGGGATACTATTATAATCCCTCAAGAATTTTCTAGTCCAAAATCTTTGGTTATGAAAGAATCGTACCCTTCAACTCCTATATATATATATATATATATATATATATATATATATATATAGGTACAACCGTAAGAAGAGATTGTCTTTTTATCTTCCTTTCCTTTTTAACTTCTTTTCCCCCTTGAGAAAATTTCATCAAATATGGAAAAAAGTGAACCTGTACTCCTATTGGGGACAATAATATACTATTGCCTAATATGCAAATTTCCAATAAATACGATATCTATGCAAAAGCTCTATCCAAAATTATTTCGTGATGCAATGAATCATGTTTTGGGATGTTCAAATTTAGCATACCGCAATTATGTCTCGCGACCAATATTATTATTGGTTTGCAAAACTTGAAAAAACTTTACCGTGCACTCATACCAGAATTAGAATCGTGTTTTGCCTAAGTGTTGGTTGATCAAATTCTTGAAAACTCTCAAAATGGATGTGTAAAAAAAAATTTTATGTTTCTTCTCAAAAAAATGTTGATTCGACTGTAAAAAGTTTTTCTTCAGCAATGAATGAAGGCCACCGTCGCTTGGGATGTCATATGTGCTTCGTGAGTTTATGAAATTTAAAAAAAAAAAAAAAAAAAAAGGTTACCAAATTCTAGACATATAAAAACTACTTATTTTTTTTTTTGAAAATATTTTCCAGAGAAATGATTTTTGGAACCTACGATACCAAATTCATACAATTATCTTGGGTTTTTTTTTCTTTTTTTTTTTTATTGTTTTTCCGGATGCTAGCAAGTTGGATTTGATTACTAGTAAGCAAGCCAGTAAATAGAAACATATCTGTTTAGTCTAATAAAGCAATTAGAATGGTTCAGCAAAACATACGTAACAGATGAAACTAACTAAATCTCAATCTAAAGTAAATCTGCCAATAGGATTCTACAGAAGTTCTGCTTAGGTCCCACCCCCCAAAAAAAGAAAAAGAAAAAGACAAAATAATTTTCTGTTTGCCGAGACCAAAAATGTGGTGTCATGTACTTTACTTACAAAGGGCGAGAGAGAGAGACAGAGAGAAGACTAGACCTGAAAGGACAATACATGTTTTTATAGTATTTACAAAACAAAATATTTACGAGTGTCTTGTCGTCTGTGGTTAGCAAATTTTCACATCACAACACACTTGTCTTTGGATGACTTTGTCTCCTGCTGCCTGGAAGATTGAGATTGAGATTGAGATTGAGATGCATACTTCCCACTGTTCCTTGGAACCTACAAGACACAATCATCCATCCACATGTAACAGTTCCTTTTACCAGGTGATTTCATATCTAATCATCAACATACTCATTAATTAGAGCAAATATGCAAGAGAGGATCCATGTAGGGAAGTTAAAGACAACCTTGTGAGACATTTTGGACAAAGCTCATTAGAAAATTTGGTGATTACTGCCAATAAGATCAGAAGGAAAAGGCGCAAAAATGTGACAAAACAAATGACAAGTATAGCTGCAAATCCCTTCATAATTATCTGACTAGTTCTCAGGAAATTCAGTAATCCATATTATTGCAGCTTGTTTTACTTTTTGGCACAAGTTGAAGACCACAAGTCAAAGCATTAACTTGAGCTAAATCATGTCAACACAATCTAGAACAGCAGATAGAAGTTCTTAATCACCACAAACTCTTTCAAATAATTTTTCAAAGGAGTAGGAAATAGGAGGAGAATTTTATAATGTACCTGAGGTCCAGTAACCAACCTACCACCACCCACAGAGGGTGGTTGTGAATTATTTTGCCGCTGTGATGTCTGTTGCTCAAATTCCTGTTGCTGGAGGGCAATTGCCAGTTGCAAATCGGAACTGTCAAAAGCAAAATACATACCTTGAGATCAAGATATCACCCTCACAAATTCTTTTACCTAGTAAATAGATACATGAGCCAATTAACCACAATATGTTTGAGAAGACACTACAGAAATCCAGTAAGCCTTTCATTTCAGGAAAAATAAGCACAAAATGACAACTGCAATAAAAGATTCAAGCCGCTAGTCCAAAAAAAAAAAAAATGCCACAAAGTCAACCAATTCCTAATCTTGATGCTGCTATAGTTGTTCCCAAGGAAAATAGAAATGGCCCCATGATTACTAAAACCTTTAAAGCAATATTCTCAAAGTCTAAATTCAAGGATGGACAAAATTGATAAACATCAAGTCACAGTAGTAATCAACTAAGGCACAACCATAGAAGAACCGAAAAAGGAATGGCAATCAAATTCATCAGCATAAATAAGTGGAGCAAAGGTCCAGCATCACCCAGGAGATGCATAATTAAACACAAATATACAGAACACAACCATCAAACCATACCCACTCTCGCACATAGACACACAGACAGATCATCCAAGTGAAAGGTCCACTTAAACCAAATCTACAAAAGTATGATTAAGAATTCTGAAGGAAAAAGGTAAAAAGTGTACGGTGTTCAGATAATTACTTGAAACTTGAATCTGCCTGCATGGAATTGTCCATGCTTGCTAGGTAGTCCTGCACAAGAATTCACAATTCAGTTTAGGAAAAAGAAAGGGATGAAAGAAGTCAATAGAGGAAACACCAGCAATCTACAAAAGCTATATCAACAGAACAAAAATGCAAAACTACATACAGCAGTACTGGCCATAGCATTCTGTTCATCCCATGAGTTGTTGCCATGATTCTCCACCTTGAACTCCTTGAAGTTACCAGTCATGTACACAGTGTCCCCATTTACCTAAATAATGGAATCACAGACAACCAAACAAGTGATGCTTGTGTGAAAAGATTTTTGCACACACAGATCTTTCAGATAAAAGCTCAAAAGGAAAAGCTTGGTCAGGACTCTCGAGAGTTTTTAATCGAATCAACACTTGGAACTCAGAAAAGATACAAATACAACATGCAAATTGACAAAAAGTTCCAGTACTTGCACAGAATGAATTACTCTATTTTCTGCTTCTATTGCACACATGCATCTCATGAGAGAACAGTTTAGAGTGTAAAGGCTTTAATCTCAAAATTAGAATTAATCTTGAAGGTGGCTTGCAGGACATTCAATCCTTTGCTTTCCTCGAAGGTGGAGGAGACTATGTTGACATAATTGACTACTTTCCCCAGTATAAAACTGGACATTAGATCTCCTCCTAGTCACAAGCATAGACACTACATACAGCTAGGAGAGCTCTAAAGTTATTTCCTAGGAACAACTTAAAAGAACTAACAAATGTACTCCACCCTAGATACAATGCCAAAGTAACTTTAAAAAGCAACTGGAGCAGGTACATCTAGGTGGCAGTTTGCATATCAATGTCAACCAAAAGATTTGATATGGTAATGGCATAACAAACTCAGGTTCTATTTCACTCACATTACAGTATAACACTAACAATAGAATGGGATCTGGTCATTTTTGCGGCTTTTTAGGACAAGGGTATTATTTGCTATTCTAGAAATCAAGTCTTAAAAAACAAAGAAAAATCAATTAGAATTTTAATGCATGCTAATTTTATGTGTATTCTAGTCACTCAGCAGGTAATGTTTTATTACAAAAGAAGGTTCACTTCAATTCAATATTATCTTACGTTTACATCTTTGAGGCTATGATTAGAATGAGCCATGAAGTCAGATAAAAAGAAATTTATTACTAACAGTCTCAGCCCCCTACCTCATTCAGCTTTTCCCAAACCAAATCAGGCTGATTGATGTAACCTTGGTCTGTAGCCAAAATATATAATTCCCCTTCAAACTGCACATTACATCATTATAGGTACAAGAGCAACTGATGTCACTGTCAAGAAGCATAGTCAAATTTACTTATATAGGGGAAACTATATTCCAGTATCACATAAAAGTTGTTGTACGCTGAAATTGGTAATAGTGAAAGACATTACAATAAAAACATCAAAGACTGACCTTGAACATGGTATTGAAATGATTATTCCGGAAGAAAACACAAAGCTCACGTTCTTTTAATCCCTCTTGCAAGCAAAACAGGCTGCAGGAGACACAAAATGCATCAGACCAAAGTTAAGTTCCAATTCTTACCTCCCTTGAAGTAAAACATATTGATTATCTGTTTAAAAAAAAAAACCACAAAACCAACATACCCATATATAGTCAACTGACTAGCACTGTTCTTCAAAAAATTCTGAATCAGTTCCCCTAAAGAAAATTAATTAGAGCTTAAGTAAATATATTCTGCACCATAACAGAGAGAGGGAGGGGATGGAGAGCAGAAGCAAAACAGGGAAACAAGAATGCATGTCTTAGTGGTGCAATAAAAATTGAGACCACTCCATCTGTCAGGAGCATTCCATTACCTTCTTTAGTAGTAATTTGATCTTTCTTTGCATCACAAACTTCTATAGAACTTCTGTCTCCTTGTTCTGCAAGGACCACCTCACCCTCGTACATAGGTTCTCGGTTTTGATGGGTTGTATCTGTTGACTCCAATATGCTCTCCTCACCTTCGTAAATAGGTTCACCGGTATCAACATTGGAAATAAAAACTTGATGTTCATCTACATTATCTGTTCTGTCATTTAATGAATCAGTACAGGGAGCATGAGTCAATGAACTGAAGGGATCAAAAGTTTCACGACCATTTCGCTCATTTTCTACTTCATCAACTTCATAAATGGAAGATGACAAGGTCTGATTGTCTTCATCTTTTCCAGGTTTATGTACATTAGTTCCAGCGGCAGAAGAAGCATCCGTTGAAGAAGATTGATTAGCTCCACTTCCAATATTGACCAAGGTATTACTACCACAATCTTCAACAACTTTAACCACAGTATTATATTCAGATTCTCCTGAAATTGATTTGATACAAGATCTCTCCGGCTCTGTCTTTGAGGACAAACATACAGCATCCTGCCAAACTGTTTCAGAACCTCTTGGGTCAAAGTCGTGATTGCTTGAGGTCTCAAAATTGCTAGAAACTGTCACTTCATCAGGACAAGACATTTTACTTCCATCAAACACATTTTCTTCTAATGTTCCAATTAAAGAAACTGGTCCAGACTGCTTGAAATCTGAACTCGCTTCTGTAACAATAGATGGATTTGGCTTATTAGCAGATGGAACATCGGCTGATGAAGTAGGCACTTCTGACTCTGACAATTTCAAGACTCTCATCAGTTCTTGTTCTTCTTCAATGTCTCCTTTTCTTCCTATGTGGTGATCAGGAAGAGAAATAGGAGCATCATCAAATGATCTACCTCTTGAGAGGCATGGAGATGGAACTCCAAGAGTTGCAGTTGTCGCAGCAGCAAAATCAACACAATCTTCTTCAGAATTTTTCTTATGTTGTGTCTCCATATTTTGCGTCTCAAGGGCAACAAGCTCCCCCATAAGCGTATTATATGACTTGGAGCCTATTGCATTTGCAGTATCAACATCCTGGTAGACATGGACAAACAATGCTTCAAGCTCACATAGATATTAATTTAACAAATCCTTCCAGAAAGGATAGAAAGGAGTAAGTTACTGCAGAAACAAAAGGCATTAAAAAGAAAGGAGACAATCTGACAAGCGACAGGAAAGAAAGTATGGGTAATATGTTAGCAAAAATTGAGAAGCTTAATGTCAAAATTAAGCGAGCAGAGACACACTTAATAGCAAATCGAGATGTGAATAAAGGTAAATGCATGCCAAGAGAACAACTAGCCCTTTTTGTCCACTTTGAGTGCCATAAAGAAATAAATGTCTGGACTAAGATAACCTTGAGTACAGTAACCATTAATTTTTTGTGCTGATACTGAAAACTAGTATTCAGCAAGTTCTTAATTTCCCTTTTTCAAAAATTGAAAAGCATCTGCAAGAAAATCTCATCCACGAAGCTTACACTACCATTTCTACACTAATCAGAAGCAGAACCCTTGATCAAGGCAATAATTCAAAAGATTAAGCACAGAATACAAATACCCTGCTGTTCATAGCTCATTCCTGGAGCAATGTGGACACAATTAATCAAGTTTCGTTGCCCTGAATACTTTCAAAGTTATCTTACAATGTATTGGTGCAATCACTTTAGAAATCAGCATTACAGTGACAGTCAATCCATGATTGTACATGTGAGAAAATGAATCAGCAATTCCAATGTTTTAACTCCAAACATACATTTTTTTTTTTGTACAGAAGGCTGGAAAGTTTCCAAATCTTCAGGAGAAGATATGTCCAGCATGGGAGAATACTTAATGGAAAGTTTCACCTTCTAACTTTAGCGCTAAAGCTAATCACTCCATGTAATTGGTACCAAATATACCGAAATTCTTAACAAAACAGCAGTTTGATGTCTAAACTCACTTTCAGGTTTTAATCTATCTTGAATCAAACTAATGAAAACTGCTCTTTGCATTTCCAAATTACACACAATACAGATTTAAATTATATAAGGAAAAAGTGCTTTAAGTTCACCTACAAATACCTGGGCATCAACTATCCAACCATGGTAGAGTGGAATGTCCAGTAGATCAAATATTGCACATTCCCGAGTAAATTCAAAATCAGCAATTCTGAATGATAAAAATGCATTAGATACACGACAGTGCAACTTTTAAAAAAAAAAAATTAAGAAGAGGGTAAGTAAACCTACATAGACATAAAAAAGGCCATCATTTACCTCCTGAATTTTATATTTACATCAATCCCAGTTGCTAGTCTAGGAAGCAAATCAATGGCATCAGCAATGTTTTGTTGCTGATTTTCAACGTATCCTGCATCTTTATCCTGCAAAATTGAACCAAAACCAACAGAGAGAACTTACATTTGTATGGTTTCACTTGGATTATAAAGAATAAGAAACAAAAAGAATAAACAACCTTCAAAAAATAGAGAACACAATATTCTTTTCAGTCAAGTTATTTATTTCCAAATTTTTAATCCATAATCATACAGTAATGGAGCTGTTACAATTAAAAAGTAAACAAATAGCAATTAATGTAATGAAACAGAAAGAAGTTACTTTGATATTGGAATTTGAGTCGATTAATCGCTCAGCAACAAGCGAAAGCAATTTCTCCTGTGAAACCTCTGGAATATCTGGACTCAAGCTCAAGTTATTCTTTAAGAGAAGAACATTACCTACCACACAAGCCATACAGATTATATCAGCAAAACTTGTAATTAACCATAAAAACCAAAAAGACATTCCAAGCAAAAGCACCCCTCCCCCAAATAAAAAAAAAAAAATCTTAAAAAAACAAGGGAGAGAAAAAAAAACCAACAAAGAAGTAGAATGATGTAGTTGCTAGACATTCTAAAATTAACTCCTATGAAGAAAATCATGTAACACATGGAATCACTATAAAGAAGTTGCTCAAATCTCATGGCAGAATCATGAATATCCACAGATTTAGTATCCTAACCTTTCTTGATTAAAATAACTAACCAGTAAACCACGGATCTATTGTCAAAGGCTGAAAAATAGGAACAAGCTCTATTTTTTATTTAGCACCTTAACCATGTACTTAACCAACAGAAGTGCAATAGAAACCATGGCATAAAGCAAATACAAAATAGCAGCGCAGAAGAACTGACCATTCACAAAGAAACTGCTATGCAAAAGCAAAAAATAAAAAACACCTTAACGACATGCTACAAAACTTTGCACCAAAAAATTTTTATTCATGATAACATGAACCAAAAATCTTCTTCTTCCACCAAAAAAGGAAGGCTCGGCTCCAGTTATAGAGACAATGGCCTATTATTTCCAGCTACAATTAAATAGAAATACCTCTATCATCAAGTCAAGTTAAGAAATCAAACTGGAAATATTATTGATCAAATTAACTCCTTGTTCAAACCCTATGCCTATGTCTCAAAATCTTGAAACTTACATGCCATTCTTGACCCAACTAAACGGGAAAAATTTTTTCTTGCTTCAACTATATGTAACCTATAAGTTGCTTCTGTCAAAAAACGAGTGGCATCCATAATTACTAACCTACAACTCAGCTGATACTTATCCACATACAATTCCAAATCTTTTTCATTGATAATGCAACTTATCATTCAACCTAATTATTTCCTCACTCAGCGAGTAAACCAAGATCTCAAAATCTTGAAATATGGATTTCATTTGAGGCAAAAATAAAAAATTCCAAGCTAAAATTCAAACATGTTAAAATTCTAAAGAAGAAGAAAACAACAAAATTAATTCCATACTTATTGTTCAGACCTATGTTCCACAATTTTGACAACACAGCATTCCAATACGGGAAAAAGAACAAAAAAAACATATTCTTGCAACAATTACCAGTAAAATTCACAAAAATATGTAAAGCCTAAAACCCTCTGTGAACAGAGGGAGAAGAATTAACCCAAAAAACACAAAAACAATAAAGATATATATATATAATCGAGATAAAGAAATTTACAGATGGCAAGCAGAGGGCAGGGGCCATTGTCGTTTTGAAGAATGATGGGAGTTGTTCGGCCCAAGAATTGAATGACTTTAGTTTTATGCATCATTTCTTCATTATCGCCGCCTTTTTGCTCCTCCGGTGCAGCTGCCGCCGTCGATGCCAAGGTTGAAGACTCCGCCATTTTTCAGAATTTATTTTGAATTTTGTCAATTCACACCCACAATCTATAATATATTTGTAGAGGGAGAAACGTTGTATAGCGAGAGCAAATTTAGACGAAAGAAGGAAGGGGTGAGGAAAAGGTTTAAGAGAGGGAGACCGGCGAGACTATATAAGGGGGAAAGTGTGGCTGGGCAGGCAGGCGGGTCGGGCCGAGATTTTCACAACCGAATTGTGACGACGACGAGAACACTTCCCTTAAGTATGGCTTCACAAAAAAGAAAATGAAAGGAAAAAATAAAGGGAAAGTAGATATGGTTTCTTTTTTCGTTCCAAGACTAGTAGGCAATAAATTTTAGGTAATTAATTTGATTTTGCCTTTGATCTTATTTCATCTTTCCTTTTTCTAAGTAGTGTATCAAAAAAAATTTTCCGTCGGTCCCGTTTGGATTGCATTTCCCGTTATTTTTCATGAAAAATTTTACTTTAGCGATTTGATGTATTTGAAGAAAAAAAAGTAATAGGGATATGTGATCACGAAAAACGATGCAATTTTCTGGCAGAAAATGGCAATCCAAACAAGGCACACTAGGCACTAATTTTTAAAAAAAAAATTTAAGTGCACAAAATCATATTGGGATCAATAGATGAAGATAGATTATAACTAAACAACAACATTATACCTAATAAGTCACTAATAATATGATGAAAATTAAAACATAGGTAGAATAGACTCGCAGTGGATGATAGTTAATTGAACTCTTGGAATCTCAATCTTATTTAACACTAGTGATTTTATGTGTGAATTACAAATAAATTGCACTTTTTTTTTTTTACATTTATTATTCTGTCTTGCTTTTAGAGTACTTCCTTGACCTAACTTCCTAATTCCCACCTGGCACTCTTTAATGAAATCTTAATTGCTTTTATGGATTTTAAAGTGGAGAGATCTCTCTTATTTGCTTTTTACCAACCAAGTCATGTGAAAAGTTGAACGCTAAGCTCAAAGTACAAATTGAGAAACGCTCAAGGGGTAAGAAGTGATAGCTAGAAGTTGCTAGAATAGGGAATTTTAATTCCACATTTGTGTTAGGGACTTGAAGTTTGAGAAGTTGATGTGATTCTGAAAGAAGTTCTCGTATCAACATTGCTGCCATGTAGACCTAAAATTCAATTGTACTAAAATTCTGATGAGGAATTAAGGATACTAGTGTGAATACCCGTGCTACGCACGGTGCTTACATTATAAAAAAAAAATTACAATCTATGGAAGAATTTAAAATATTTTACTATAAAATAATATTATAAAATATTATTTTTTAATTAATGAATGGTAATATGTGTATTTAATAGTAAGATTTGAGAAAATCTATCCTTAATTTGGTAATGTTTATGATAGTAGTTGATAATATTTTATGTTTGAGACATTATTTAGTGGGTGAACTCGATGTGAAATGTGAAGCATGATTTCGACCATATGAGTTTTGAGTCACTATATTTTTTATGATATGTAATTAAACATTTAGAATAGTAAAATATATTTTTTATTATGTTAATTATTGCCTCAAACAAATTGTCAATTTTGGTAGTAAAAATGACAATATATTTATGTTAACCTTTGATATTAGATAAGATTGTAGTGATCCTATTCATTAGGATTGACCACTGCAATAATAGCTTTTAGTACTATTTGTTAACATGTAAAATATTAACAAAGCCATTGGGGAGCTTGCGGTGGCATTTATTAAAGTGTTTATAAACAATTGGTACTATTTCCACATTCTTATAAACAATGAAAACAACAATAATATTATAATATTCGGAATGTTATTAATACTTAGAAGTACAATAATAATCCCAATAATATTCCCAAATTTTAAAGAATACATAAGACCTAAATTTCTAACTTGATTCTTACAAACAATGAAAACAACAATAATAATATAATATTGGAAATATTATTAATAATTGAAATAACAATGGAAACACCAATATTTTAAGAATAAGTACCGTAACTTCTAACTTGATTCTTATAAACAATAGAAACAGCAATAATATTATAATATTGGGAATATTATTAATAATTGCAATTATAATGAAAATGGCAATATATAAAGAATAGATAATACCGGCTTGATTCTTATAAACAATGAAAACAATAATAATATTATAATATTAGAAATATTATTAATAATTGTAAGTATAATGAAAATACCAATATTTAAAGTATAAATAGTGGCGAAACTTCTAACTTGATTCTTATAAACAATGGAAACCATCTAATTCTGGATTGTGCCCATGCATAGCAGAATCAAGATGTGACATGAATTTTAATTTTTTTTAGAACCTCATTCCTAGGATCCATCGACTACAACACACACACAAGCTGTTGAGACAATTTTGCGACTAAATATATAACTAAGGTTCGAGTATGTTGGGGGATTCATTTTATTTGATGCTTAAGAAATATAGGATTTTTTCCAGAGTTCAACATTTTTTTAAAATATATATATATATATATGTAAGATTTTATCCGGAGAGAGTTTGGACACGGCATGATTTTATCTCGATTTGAACAGCCCAAGGACATGTAATGCAGTAAGACACAAAATCTGCCAAAAAAAAAAGCCCAAAACACAAAAAACGAACCTACCCGCTAGTAGTAATCTCTTAATGTCAACCTTCTGAACATCTTATTTCAAAGTAACGAAGAAACTCCACAGATCACAACTCATAATTAATAGTAGTATTATTTTTCGTGATCAAAATTGATGGTACTACAATATGTTACCATATTAAGAGTTTGGGGTAAAGACTACATAAGTCACATCATGAGCACAACTCATGATATGATCAGGTTTTCAATATTAAAAGAATATCAATATTAAATGAATAAATAGTACCGAAACTTTTAATTTGATTGGCGCGGCGTTTGAGTTGATGTAGTCGAGATTTTATCCATCGTAGTTGATGTGAGATTTCTCTTTCCTCGGCGCAAAGTTGTTGGAACTGTTCCAATTCTTGTGCGGGACCGTGGTGGCGTCCTTTTCGTTTCATTAGCAGATGTTTCCTCCGTTGCAATCTTGCGAGTTTGAAATTCAGGTGTTGATGACATGCCTGTAAACGGCCATGTTCTATTGTGAAGCTAATTAGAGAGGTTCGAGAAGGAAGTTGATTGAAAGGGTTTTTAATTGAAATGGAAATGTGGGTGTGGAGTGAAATTGTAAGAGTAATTCCCAAAAGTAGTAATTCCCAAAAGTAGTACCAAGTATATTCCGTGGCAGTTGGGAAGAAATCAGGTGCAATCCTCAATTCCGTTGGATCAGGGGCCAAGTACCAACTATATTGTAAGTGGGAAGAGTTTTAATGTAAGTGGAAGTTATTTTTTTGTTTGAGGGAACGTGGGAGTGTTAGAGTTTTAATGTAAGTGGAAGTTACATTTTTGTTTGAGAGAACGTGGGAGTTTTAGTTGGAATTAACTTCTTATTTGAGGGAAACGTGGGGATGTAATGGGCCCATGATATTTTTTACGAAATAAGATAAATGTAAAATGCTAGGAAAATAGAGTTGAGAGTGGGAAGGGTTGTGGAGGCTTGTTCCTGAAAATCCCTTCTCAAATTTATATAGATATAGATACTTCTCTGAAATCCCGACTTGGAACTTTTAACAAAGATAAACTAATATAGGATTGAGGCAGGCATTAGAACGGCGGTTATGAATTGGAAAATTAAACATAGTTTGACGGTTAGGTGTGGCGAATAAACCATCACGTTATCTTTAACTAAAACAGCTTTGTTTTTATAACTTTTATATTAATCATGGAAGTTAATTTTATAAAACATAAGTAAACTAGCTGGAAATCGTCAAGCACGATTTACTTGACAAGAAAAGCTGCACTAATGACAGAAATTATATAGAACATATCATCGGTTCATATCTTGTATGAAAAATCCTTAGATTTAACAGTGTTACAAAATAAGAAAGATTACACTGTGAATCACAAACCATCGGTTCATATTTGATTACATAAATATCTATGCGATAAAAGATACAAAATTCAACCAGACCCAAGCCATGAAATTATGCATCAAAAGTTAATTTGTGAGATATTAAAGTTGCACATTAGAAATTTGGGGAATTGGTTTTGTAGTACATAATGGTACAAACCTCTGATGCAATATAAAAAAAATTCCGACAAAAAAGAAGGGTAGGAATTAGCATGCAAATAATTTCAGACAATAAATTGGTGCAGGCCATGCAAATGGCCTCTAGATGTAACAGGTCTAAACGGAAATTAAAAAAAAAAAAAAGGATAAGATTTTCATGTTAAATTTTATGGGTGAGGCGAGTAATGCAAGTTAGGATAAGATTTCCATACATGTTAATCTCTTACAGGTCAAAAATGTTTTCTTTAATACTTTTATTTGTTCTGATTAGCTTTTTGATGGTCCCCAATATTTCTTTGTCAATTTTCAGTCTTTTTTCCTTCTACGCCAAATATTCAATATCTTACTTCTTGATCTTTATCTGTGTTGTAATTTAATCTGCAAACTTTTAGCTTACTTCAAATTCACAGGTGCAATTCGTTAGTCAAACCATCAATTCTTGTCAGGTTACTCACAATTGATGCATGGCCAAAATTGGAGCCAAAAAGGAACATGCTTCTAGTAGGGGTGGGTACGGGTCGGGTACCCGTCCCTAATATGATTTGGCTGACCCGACCCTAATATATCGGATCAGCCATTTTGCGACCCTAACCCGCTCCTAATATTTTCGGGTATCCGAATAGCGGGTACCCGAAAACAAGGGGCGGGTCATAGGGTACCCGCCCTAAAAAAAACTATTTTTCAATAAAAAAAATTTATTTTCTACTTAATATCAACATGTTTTTCAATAAAAAAACATGCTTTTCCAATTAATATTGGTAGATATATTGTAATTAAAGTCCATACATCACCATTTTCACACATTTCATCCAATAATCAAATCGATTTCATAAATTTAGTACATATTAGAATATCTAATGGACAAAACGAAGTTTCATAATAATTTTGAGTACATCACCATTTTCACACATTCCATACTTCTACAACACAACAAACACAAGGATAATAAGTATTTGGTAACTTCCCCAAGGATATTATGGTACAAGACCGCATCTCAAATAAGTCAATTGTGAAATCAAGTTCGGAAAAGAATTGAATAGAACTAATTATTTTTGAAAAAAATATAACCAAAATAATGTTAAAAATCTTCCCCAACTTCTTTACATCTTTGGAATAGACCTTATGGTATTAAGGTGATGAAAAAGAAAAATAAATTTCTTACACTAAATAAAAGAGACAAATTTAAGAGATATAATTGCAAATGAATGACACAAATATTTTAATTATCTAGCTAACAGAAAATTGAGACTCGAAACAAAAATCTTTGATTGAATTGATGCAAGATTTGCAGGAAAGATCGATGGAGGTAGAATAAAAATAAAAAAGATGAAAGGGATGAACAATTTTTATAACAGAGTTTCACAAATTTTTTTTTTCATTTTGTTCATGTTTTACCGAGAATATTCACTTTCTTCAAAAAAAATGAGAAGAGTAGATCATATAGGATTAGAATATGAGGCTGCGAGCCACTTCACTTGCACTTAGAATTAAAAATTACAAAATTATAAAATGATCCCTACTTTTTTAATATTTATAAAATATACCCTGCGGGTCGGGTACCCGCGGGTTTTTATTTTTCTGATCCGTATCCGTACCCGATTTTTCGGGTACCCGACCCTCATCTGCCCCGCTAAGAAAAATCGGATCGGATATCCTATTTTTCGGATCGGATCGGATCGGGTTCATCGGGTTTTCGGATCGACGGGTTTTTTTGCCCACCCCTAGCTTCTAGGGTTGCTTTAAAAGTTCAAAGTTTTTTTACGGGGTGTTCTATTTTTCTTATAAATTAATTCTTAGCACTATTTTAAAGGTTTTCCCGTTACTCTTTTTATTTTTGTTTTTTTGGGGAGGATTGAAATGCAAAGCCGGTTACATAACATCAAGCCTAAAATGAGATGTGCCTATTAAATCAAGACCCGATTTTTTTTTTTTAAAAAAAAAGTTACTAATTGCAAATTAAAACTAACTTTAACTTGGACATTGGCAACTAATGCCAGGTGATTGGAGCCCAAGTCTCATTCAACTTGAAAACTTTGCCATAATGATCAGGTTCCAAACTGTCCCATGATCACTTTCAAAATCCAATACGAAATCCTAATCACTATGGTTGGTATTTTGATCATTCCTCACTCCGGAGAAGTCCCAAAAACTTTGGGTTGAAATAGCCCTATAACCCAAAAAGCTTTGGGTTGAATTGAAGTTCTCCATACAATATGGAGCATGGGCTTCAATTTCAGGTTTGACAGATCTTTCTTCCTTCTGGTGGCTAGGAGTTTGGGCAGGAAGAGAAGGGAGCTTGAATCAGTAAACATTACACCCAATGGCCCTTGGTCGGATCTTCAAACTCATTAATCATACTAGTTTTTAATGCAACAAGAAAGATGTTTAAAAAAAATTATGAATTAGGATTCGAGGATAGCAGACAAGTAAATCAATAAATCCGCTAACGTTGAGGCATCTAAGAATTAGAGGCTCTGAATTCAAATCCCTCCCTTCCTTTCCCCGCTTCTTGAATCCCACCCCTCCCTATTGAAAAAAAAAATACAGAATGACTATTTTTTTTAAAGTTTTTTAATTATATGACTCCATAACTCTCTTACAAGCTAATTGCAATTGGATTAACATGCTACGAAGCTACAATGACAATTGTCAAACTAAAGTTTAACTATGGAAATAAAACTACTGCCATCATGACCCTTAAGCACTTTACAGAATAGTATTTTAAGTCATAACACGCCTACATATAATATAATAGTGAGAAGTAAACGTAATTGCGTCACAATGGAATGGAAAAGTCACATGGCGGCCTGTTTGTTTATGAGTTTATCTCATTCACGAATCTAGCAGGGGCGTATATCGAGTTGATTCATCGATGGAAAGTTTATTTAGCATCTGAACAGGTCCCTAGTATTGGTAGAAAGTTTCTTCTAGAAAGGTGGTGATCTTATACTAACTTCTATGCAACCGAATACCTGGAAATGGAAATTCCTGACTCATAAATCTTACCAGCTTTAGGCTAATCAGAGACACCTACCAGTTTGAGAGATGGGGTCAACTCTTGGACAGGAGCATTTATTTTTTTAGTTCGACGAAATTCATGATGTAACTAACTAGGATCAGGAAATTTTAGAACTAGGTAAGAGTGTCAGAAGCCCTACAAGATCCTTAATCATGGGGTATGATGGATTCCGTGGACTAATGCTCTGGAAAGCAGGAACACAAGGAGTTGGGGTAAATAAGACTCTATAATAGTGTTTGTCAGAAGAAGTATGATCAGGGAACAACGGCAACTGTTGAAACTGGAAGTCTAGGCCTAGCAAGCTTGTTTGTTATAGAATCATTCGAGGCAATACAACCTGGAAAAGCCTGTGTATGGACTCAATAAAAGGAAAGTTTACAGGAAGGGGCCCTTTTCTCTGGTGTGATCTGATTTGGATCCAACAAAGGCTCCTTGCTCCTTACCAAAAGAAGAAAAGAAAAGAAAAGAAAAGAATACAGTTCAAAGAGTGAAGATCTTCAGGGGAAAGTTTCCAGGCTAGTGTCTTGGTACGTTTTCTTGAATATGGAATGTTACCTGGGTAAAATATCTGCTAGCTGTTTTCTTGGATCTTGCAGTATGGAAACAAATTAAGGACCAGATGCATTTGAATTATGACTAGTACTGACAATAATTAAACTTATTTTCTACTCTTTTCTGCTTTTGATCATATCAGGAGTGACAGTGGAAGTTGCATTTTAATCGAACGGTAAAAGTAGAAATTCCATATGCAATTGCTGGACTAGTACACATCAGCCATTATTCATAATCAATTGTTTTAGCATTGTCATTATTATTATCATGATTAATATATATATATATATATATATTTTATTTTTTTTTGTGTTTCCTTTCGGCAGTATCAGAACAAATGCAGGTACCTGTTTCAACATTAATCCTAAAATAATATATTCACTAATCATTAGTAACGGTATCCCCAACTTTTGCTATTTCTTTTGCGATGTCAGTTCTTGATATTCTTGGTCTAAAGCAGATGTTAATATTCCAAATGGGTATGAATAGTGTATTTTTTGAGTTTTTGTCTAAAATTTTATTGCAACTTACTATATATATATATATTTTTTTTTTTTAAAAAAAATACTAGTGTTTGCTTAAAACATTGAAAATATCCTCTATTTTTTCCACGAAAAAAAAAATCTTCCTTCTCCCCTACCAACCACCACCCATTACCAACAACCTCCGTCACCAATATCTTATCAATGTACTTTCTTTTTGATATTTGTCTAAAATTTATGAGTATTTTAGAGTGTTATTGTAAATGATGTCTTTAACCAAATTAACTTTTATTTTTCTAAAATAGGCCATAAAGATTCACATATGAGCCCACTTTTTTTCCCCAGAAAAACAAACTTAGTTGGGTCCTACGGTAACCAGTCCACGGACCCAGATATCCACTGCGTTAACAAAAAAAAAAAAAAAAAAATACAGACTTAGGTTTGATTCCGTCTACCTATCAAAAAAAAAATTTTTTCTATGCATTTTTCTTTTCACCCCTTTTTGGGTTAAGCATTCCATGCCTAGTTCGGTGGTGGGCAGCACTAGCGACGAAACCACCTGGTAATAACAGAAGAATGCTGTTTGCTTATTAATTTATTCTTCAAAATCCTACTTCTAGATTGGTCCCCGTCTCAATTTTTTCTTCCTAGACGAATTGGTCAGGCCAGCACCGCCCCAGCCAAACCCCATCTCGTGCTCTTCTTCGTCCTTTGTATGCTGTGAAAGCTACCCGATACACCAAAAATAGTTTTACTACAAAAGAATACAAATTCGTCTATTTACCACAAAAAAAAGGAATACAAACTCGTTTTAAACCGAACATTTGTTTAAAAAAAAAAACTGAATATTGTTGTTAGATTCGATAAGAACATAATGTGAAACAAGTGCAGGCCAATTAATGATTTTACCATATTAATGAATTAAAAATCAAGATAATGTTTGACCGAATAGGCCCTTTTTTAAAGGCATGTAAACTGTTTGAAATGAGGTACATTTTGTTTGGTTAATAAATTTAGAGTTAATCTTATATACATTGATAACGTATATACTACTATCACGGTTAGATACATAACGTATATATCAAATTTAAATTTAAATCCAAATCAGTTATCATATATCAAACGGTAATAGAATATACATTGTCAGTGGACGTAAAATTAATCCATAAATTTAACTAAAAATAATGACTGTTATTTTCAGATAAACTAGAAAGAATAACACACAAAAACTTATAAAGTGGTAACATAAATGAGCATTATATGTTGATAGTGTCACTAATAGATATGAGAAGAAAGGCGATAAAATAAATTGCTTTATATGTACTTAAGATATCAAAATTGTAGCATCCTTCTGCGAATTAGCTTTTCTTACTAGACTTTTTTACAAATATACAAGGTTGGGTAAACATATATCTTTTCTAATCTTACCCCCAAATCTGGAATTTTGAGTTTCTCACTCGAGGTTAACCTTTGTACAATTGCCACTTTGTCTCCAAAGACTTGCAAGCTTTCCTTAGTACATGGCATACTTAATTCTCATTCATTCCTTCTTCAATTTTAAAGTTTTCTGATGGGATCTTGAGTATCAGTGTTAGCATTTTTACTCTAACTTTCAAGTTTTAATGTATAAAAAAGAAGATTGATAAATGACTTGCAAATATTTCCATGGGAAAAAATCGTTCAAAACGTCATTTGTATTTCATTAAGTAAATTTTTGCATTCTTTACTTTAAAAATATTAATTTTACGCCCTTACGAAATTAGGTTAGCAAAATTTGACCTTAACCTAAATTTTTTTGCCACTTGTTAATATGAAATTATCATGCGACCTATATGTAGTCATTTTTTTTAATATATAAAAGGTCATATTTCACCTTTTTAAGGGCAAAAAAAACGAATATGGATTGGATCTGATCTCACTTTTTAAGGAAAAAAAATGAATATGATTCGAATCGAATCTTACCTTTTTAGAGATAAAAATAAATATGGATCGAATTATTTGTTCAAGTACAAATAGGGTCTAACCCCTTCGTTCCTAAAAAAAATGATTATACGTAGTTTACATAATAGATTTAAAGTAGAAAGTGGTCTAAAATTTAGATTGTAATCAAATTTTACGGATTTGATTTTTCAATGGAAGCAAAGTTACTATTTTAAATATGAAGGACAAAAAATTCATTTGATAAAACGAGAAAAACGTTTTGAACAATTTTCGCTTTTGACGGTGAAGATTTTAAAAAGTATGCTAATACGTTAAACCAAAATAAAAAGAGAGAGAGAGAGAAATCAAATGGAAGAAAGGTCGTCACCAGCCAGACCAACCGAGGACAACGACAGACACGTCATAGAAAAATTGGCACCACAGAAAATGCAAATGGGAAAGTCAAGTCGTAGTCATTAATTTAATAATAGTAACAGCCATACAGTAGCCGAGGGGTACATGAGCACGTGAACGCCCTGTGAAGGATGCGGGGCTGGCGCCTGCTTATTGGTCTGAGGACGACCGCCAATTGTACGGGCAGACAATGACATCTTTTTAACGTTGTACGGACAAAACATGAGCCAACTCTGTGGTTTAACCAGGGGGAGTGCTCCAACTTTTGATACAGCTGCCTGCCGACTCTTAGGTGTGATCTGATTTCCCACTTCCAGGGAGGGCAGTAACAGTGAGTGAGTTTACATGACTGCCAAAGTATTGACAACCGACACCGATGTGATCCTCAACCTCCCATCCGTAAATCCACTGTTTTATCCTTTTTAGGTAATCGAATGTTGTTTTAGTTTAGCCCAAGGAAGAAAGAAAGAGAGGAAGCACACCTCACAAACAAGAGCTGTTTCTTCCTCCAGCTGGTTCTTAAGGGACTGTTTGTTACACCCTTTTCAAAGTGCATAAATATCTTGAACAGGTTGGCCTTGTTTTTCTCTCGGGGGGCCCTATCCTGTCCTCGTTTGCTTCTACTTCTGGTAATTCTACAGGAAATTTTACCACGTTTTGATTCTGGCTGTTGCATCAAGTTTTTGGCCCATTACCTAACCCTAGTGTCATAATTTTTTGCAAAAGTTAATAATATGTCAACCAAATCAGTCGGCTCTGTTTGGATCGTAAATTATTTGAGATATTTTTATTATAGTATTTTTTATGATGTGATGCATGTGAGATAAAAAGGTAGTTGAGAAGATAAAAAAATGTGTTGGAAATTGTAATGATGATGTAAGTAAATAAATTTTGACAAATAATCCTCTATCCAAACAAACCAGCGTTTGCCCTTATTTCTGGTTCACATGAAAATTCCGTGTATGGCGCATAAATGTCACTTGCTAAATATCTATCAAATTGGGTCATCTTCATCTATCATAACAGTTTCCAACACAATTCCTTGTAAGACTGATCTTGCCGTTTCATGCAAACTTTTTTTTTTTTTCTTTCTTTTCGGAGTAAAAGATTTTAAATTTTCTATTTACAATCTTTTTTATTTTTGGGTGAAAGCCATTTAGACAGCCTAGCCTAGAAATTTGGTGCTGCACCATATATGTCACCACGCAACGCAATAATGAGAGCGGAATGCTATTTTGGGAAGGTGAATAATGCAGGATGAATTGGGATCCTCACAATTAGTAGTACTATGTGAGCAAACAACAGGAACAAAGCAATTAATATATACCAACAAGGGAAAATGAATGAATAATCAGAAATGGATTTGTGAAAAGAGCATTTAATAACTTCAGATATTCGGAGAGAGGAATTTAATTATTAAAAAAAAAAAGAAAAAGAAAGAAAAGGGCCAAATGCCTCGAGACCTGTCATGGAACCTACATAGGAAAATACTAAAAAATTACCTTTGACTTGTGAAGACCAAAGGCAAACCTTTGCCTATCCGTCGATCCACGAAGCGAACAGCATGAAAACTTGCGTTCACATTGATATGTAATGGTCCCCTCGGCATCTTTTTTACTAGAAACTAGAAAGAATAACCAAAAATGCTGCCCACGAGTTTCCACCTGCCATTCATACAAATATATAAAAATAAATATTCCCCTTTTATTTCATTTTTGGAGGGGGGTCTCTTTCGTGCTTCTCGCGAGTTTACCAAAAGAAGAAAAGGGATGAGGTATTGGGGCCTTGCTGGTCTTTCCTTAATCATTTGTGTTTTGCATATATTCGGTGGTTGGGAGCTGAGACTCATAAAGACCAAGGAGTTTGAGGAATATCGTTTCTCTGTACATCTTGCCTGAAAAAATCTCTCTTTAGGGTTTCTGCTAGCGTCTCACCTACCCAGCATTTTCCAGCTTTTCTCATCTCCCATCTTGCAGATCTGAGACATCCCAGAAAAGGTTTTGTCTGGTTTTTCCCTTTTTGGGGTCGATCAATTCCATTCCCCTTCCGGTTCTTTCTGTTTTTGGAAACTTTTTAATTCATGTGCTTATTTTCAAACTTTTCTTGATCCAGTGTTTTTTGGTTGCTTGCACTTCAACCCTTAACGGAATCATCGATTTCTTTTTCAGGGTTGTAGGTGGATTCAATTCCGGCCCTCTTTTTGTTATCTATATTTGTAAGAATGGCGAGAGGGAAAACTCAGATGAAGAGGATTGAAAATGCAACGAGTAGACAAGTGACATTCTCAAAGAGGAGAAGTGGACTTCTCAAGAAGGCCTTTGAGCTATCAGTTCTCTGTGATGCAGAAGTTGCACTGATCATTTTCTCCCCAAAAGGGAAGCTTTATGAGTTCTCAAGTTCCAGGTACATCAACCATTAACATCTGCACATGATCTGCTCAAAATCTCTCTCTCTCTCTCTCTCTCTTTGTTATTAATTTTCCTTCGCTCCTCCTTTTTAGTATACTACACAACATCAAAAAACGACATCACCTTCATCAAAGTTTATGTTCTCTTTTACACTGGAGTGGTCATTAAGCATTCCAAGTATGAACTCAAGCTTTTATGAGAGCCAAGGGACCCGTTATCTTGTTTATAGCCGTTTCTATGATATAATCAATTTTTACCAACAATTAGTTTGTCTGAAGGTACCTTGCCTATGGTATCTCTACCCCTCCCCTTAATAGTGGGATTTTGATATTATTTGGTCCGGAGGTGGAAATCTTAGGTCCTTGGAAGCGCGGCCAAAATTAGCTATAGACAAGATACACACAATCTGAGGAAGTACGGGAGATACCAGTGTCATCAAAAGTAGTGATTCTTCAGCATTTCAACTATTGATGATATTATATGTCAAGCTGTCAACTTCAAAGAAAATAAAAATCAGTAACATGATTTATCTTCCTAGAGCATAAATTACGAGATACAGCAGTTCATCCCAACCGGCTGTAGCTTTTCGCAGTAGTTCTTAGAGGACCTAATTATGTAAATACTCTATATAATGGGTTGTGCTATCATACTTGTTTTTCTACAATCTAAATAAAAAGTAGTTTATGTTCTATATATATATACAACTTACAAGTGGACATGGTACTATGTCTATAATGAAGCCAGTAAGAAGGTGTTATGCTTTTGTACTTGTTCTTGAAAATGTGAAACCACACCAGACCCAGACCATATGCGTTAGTACCATGAGGAAGTGGACCTTCTCATCTCCTAAAAGTCAGCTTTATCTCTTCTCTTCCAGCTTGTTCTTAACCATAGGTGTATATAGAGTTTAACTTTTCAATAAGGTAATCCGGACGGCTCGATATCTTGTGAAGATTTGCATGTTAAAGTTAAAGCTATTTGGGTAAGTCAAAATTGTACCAGTAAGCGTAGACGTGCATATAGTCTGGCTATATCATCACATCTAATCTATGCAATCAAAGTGTACCTGCGTACTAGCATATTAGACAGTGCTTTGAAAGTTACAGGAAAGAAGAACTTTTTTGGGCTATGGAAAAGGACGTTATTAGCATTACCATACTGAAGCATTTAAAAGTAGGCAGTCAACAAATACATATTCTGAGGGCAAGGGGCGTATGACTATATATAGATCAAGGGCTTCAAGTTATATATGTTGCTAAGGAATAGATCAAGAATTCAAGATATATATGTTGCTAAGTGAGAATCTAGTGAATGTAGCCAATAGTGATGATGTATTATCAGAACTTGAAATGTTAAATTATCAAATGCACGAGTTTCCTCTTTCATGCAACTACAAAAGGATATCACCAAATCTCCAGCAATTCGAAGTTTCATCTCAGGTGCTATAAAAGGAGGTGATTATTTCCAAGAAAATTTCAAATGTTTAACTTCTTTGTTGAAACAATGCGAACCAACAGTGAGCTTTAATCTCAAGGAAGCCAACAACAAAATAAACCCTTTCAAACTACTTATACCGGATTTAATTAGGGATGGTAATCTTCTAAAAATTCGGCTTCTTTTACTTCGTTTCTGATAACTTATAGATTCTCAAACTAATGAAGAACAATGTGCAGACTTCATCACACTAAGAAGGTAAGTTCGGTATCAGAAGAGGCATGGCAGTTGCTTTCATATTAAAATTTAAACACACATGCAGAGGGTATTTTCATTGTATGGACAGAAAGATATCATATATATGTATCTGAAAATAAGTGAGCGAGGGGGAATAATGCAATAGGTGACTTGATAGTTAGAAACCATGAAGAATAACTAGGAACAGTAGAGCTTCGAAGCAAAAGGGACAAGAAGATGACGACAAAAAGCTACTGTAGGCCAAAGAAATGGGAAACATTAACCCAAGATTGATATTATTAGTCTGGTGCTTTAATCAAAGCCATCATCGGGGATTTTAGAGTGTACAGTAGATGCCAATACGACAAACCAAATTGGAATACCTCTTTCATTTCTTACATTTAAACTTTTTAGTCATGACTCATGATCTCTGGGTCAATGTCTTCAAATTGTGGGATCTAAGAGTTAAAGGTTCTTATTCAACTTTCACTCTTGCTTGATTCATTTGTCTAACTATGTGCTAATTACTGCGTAAAACTGATTGTTTTGTGTTTAACTTGTCAAAGTTGAAATATAACCTACAGTATTACAAATACGTGATAAAGGGCCTTTAATTTTTTAAGTATCCATGAATCCTGAAATACATCACCAATATGGTGATCATCACTTCTAAATAATGGCACTGTCTCTTAAAGTAATACGTTCCCCACGGAATGCATCATTTCACAAAATTTTTACGTCATTTCTCAATTTTAAGTTGGTGCAATTACATGCATCTGATCAAGCAACTTATTTTAGCATTCTAGGTTTTTAGGCTGAAATCACAAAAAAACTTTATGCATAATAAGATATACATAAGTTTTCTCCATGAAATATGAGGTAGTCCAGTATCACCTGAGAGATACATAGCAACAAGTATAATGTGCAGCATTCGTGATGAAAACAAGTGTTCTCTGAACGCGGAGTATAATCAAACATTTTAAACAGTCGATGGAAATATATGGCTTCCTCTTATCTTCTTTTTGTGCAGGAAAGGTCACATCACATATGCATATTATGAAACTTTAAGCTTTTTAGCTAGTTCAAATTTGGCTATCCTTAGTGTAAGTAAGATTAATGTTGACACATTTGAAGCACATTGTGGAATGATGAAACTCCCTCGAAGTTTCAAGAATTAGAGAATGCATTCTTGTTATCGGAGTCATGGTTTAGCACACTACACAGCATCTTAAAATGTCTGAGTAGGAAAGTAATAGTCATTTTTTGAAGCTTTGCTTTCCTAATACTCCTAAATTAACATGTTAATGCTAAATATAACTTTAAGTTCCAATGAAATGCATATCTTTGGTGAAGACGATACCGCGGTATCATTTGACGTTATTGAGAATCCAAGACTTTTCTATTGACTTTATATCTTGGTAGTTGCAAATTTTAGTGGCCATGTGCTTAATATCCTCTACAAAAGGACGCATGTCATGGTTATTATCTGCTTTGGGGCAAATTTTACTTGCATTGGATTACTTTCAACTTTAAGAAGAAAATAATAGATAACTTTATTGTTAAATAACTAACAGGATATAAGAAAAATTTTCAATTGTTTGGATTGCTTTATTGTTTTTTAGGACACCAATTTGACAATAAATGGACTTGTTGTGCTTTGAAATTAAGAACCTATTATGTTCTTCAAATTACATATTGTGCTTTAAAAGGTCCCTAAGCAAACTTTTGTCCAAATTGACTTAATAGATGTCAATCAAGTGAGAGATATTCCAGTTCTCCAAGGGCAATAGATGACAATAATGATAAGCCTAAACCTCCACCCCCTAGGTTGATCACAAGAGACTAAACAGACTAAGTAAATAAAAGGGAAATGATCCTACAAAAATCTATTGCACTATTGGGGCAAAATTTGATAATCAATTTCATTTTTTCTAAATTTGTACACACACACACACACACATATATATATATAGAATGGCAAGCGCTAGAGATCAAATGGATAAAGTAAATGTGTGAAACTACTTCTAAGTATGGTCTTAAGTTTTCCCATTAGAAGAATATGCACTCATTTATTAGTTATTTGGCCTTTTTCCATGCACTGCCAAGTAATTTCATCAATATTTTCTCTCATTTCCTTTCTTGCTATTGAACCTATAGCTTTGGCCATTTGTTCTCTCATTTTCTCTCCATCTCAGCCGCTCTTTCTTTCTCTTTATGTGATTAGCAAAAAGGATGTACAGATCCAAAATTTGTCCCAATAATGCAAGAAGTGGTAGGATTCTTCTCCTCCCATGTACTTGGTCTATTGTGGTCAACTTAGAGCTACAGATCCAGAAACTAAACATTTTCCTTCTTTTTTTTGGTAATAAAAAATTTTTCCTTCTATTGGCCATGGCGAACTCATGTTTGCTTCGTGATTGACGTCCATTATATCAATATGGACACAATGTTTTCTAGGGGTCTTTTGAAACCTAATTTATAAGTCAAAGGACATAATAGACTCTTAATAACTTTAAAGAAACAAAATAGGATGATGAGTTAACAGTGAGGGACAAATGAGGTCATTTATCTTAGAAAGTTTTCTTTAAGTTTTTATCATTCCATCTCGCTCAATTTAGTTATATATGTGTGTGTGTATATATATAGGTATAGTTTTTCTTTTCTCTTCTCTCCATCTCATTTCATCCCAAACAGTTATTAATGACATCGAGAACTGTTTATCCTCAAACGGCATATTGAAATGACTAGGTTCTAGTGCATGGGCAGCAGGTCTCTGTATTATTAGCAGGCATTTTCCTCCGCTGACCCAAAAAAATACAATATTAAATATGACATTTTCAAAAATAAAGTTTGTTTTAACATCATTAATTTGTTAATGTGCCCAAACTGGTCAAAGAAAATTTTTTAATTTAGGTATTAGATTTTAGAAGAATTTATATTTTTTTTCTTTCACTATTTTGTAGAAGGTCAATATGCACGTGTCTTTTGATAACAACTGTTATTAAAATTACATGTATAATCCATATGTTTGATTATCATTACAATTGAAACCATTGTTTTAAGGGGTTATAGACCGCTAGTAAGTAACAAAAACTTTAGTAGTTTGATAAGTTCACAAGACATTGGTGAGTTTCTTTTATTTGTGCCCCTAATATTTTCCTGGCTCCTACGGTGTAATATGGGGTGCTTGTGTTAGCTTTATTGGTTTCAACTGCGTACTTGGTCTTAATGAAGAAATCTACTCTACTACACTACCATTGCTGCCAAATGGCAACCAAAGGACTGAAATAGTGAACTGATTTGCTTTTGTGAGATATTTAAGTTTGATGACGAAGAAAGTGAAGTTTGACGGACAGAAGTAAGTTTCTTGACAACAGTTAGAGAACTGATAACGAGAAAAAAAAAAAAAGAAACAAAAGCTGGGGATAAGAAAGTTAGTTTAAAGTCTCTAGATCCATTAGAGAACTGATACAATGTCGGAAATCTGGATTAGAAACTTTATTTTAATATTATGGGTAAAAAATAAAAAAGCTCCCTGTAGTAAATCTAGTATACAAAAAAACCTCCCGTGATTTCAAAACGTACAACACGACACCTCATATTTTGAGTTAAATTGTAAATGTGATGAAATCCGTTAAATTTAACGGGAATAGACGAAATGATCAAAATGCCCTGATATAATTAAGTAAGAGATAGTTCAAAAAAATCATTTGTTTTATTCTCTAGATAGAGAGAATTAAGGATTAAGGGGAAGAACAGGTATATTTGTTAAAAATTAGGGATAAATTTTTTTTTTTAAAGTTCCAATAAGTCATTTCCGTTGAGTTTAACGGATTGCGTCACCTTTACAATTTAGTTCAAAGCATGATGTGTCATGTTGTACGTTTTAAAACCACAGGGTGCATTTTTGTATATTAGATTTACCACAGAGGTTTTTTTGTTTTTTACCCTAAAATTATTCCCTGAATAATACTAGTGCGTTGATGTAATTGCATTAGTGTGATTTTACCCAAAATTTCTCCTGCTATTATTAGCATAGTTCTTTTTTCTGGTTGTCCCATTAAACAACAAAAACTAGAAGAAGAATTTGTTTCCACGCTTAGGAACATGTCAGTTTTAAGTACGTGGATGTACCTTTAGCGTTCAAATAACACTGTTCGCAAATTTGCTAGTTCAAATCCTCTATCTCATGGTGAAGGATCTTCAAAATCTAAGCTAGATGAAAGGCTAGATTTGGTTCACCACCCCAGTTTAGTTGATTTTAACATCACTACTCAGTTTTAATCCTCTAGTGAAGTATAAGACATATTTTAATCAATTTTCACTAAATATGATCTTTCCGTCGTGTCGTGCAGTTTCATTTAAAGTGGTTTCTTTTAAGTTTCGATAACAAAGTAAGAATGGCTGATTACTGTCTTTACTAAGCTTTGTTTAGATGGTTTGTGATTTTCACATACAATTTTTTAGAAGTTCCAATACATTCAACAAAGCGACTAGTACTATTATTTTCTACTTTAAATAATCTACAAGTAGTAAGATAATACATCGAAATGACCTGAAATTTGAACTAAAAACTATAATTAGCTCATTTTTTAGTGATCCGAAAGAAGCCTTAAAAGGTAAAATGACTGTACGTATACATGTGTATCGGTGTAAAGGATAATTTTGTGGTACCTTGAAGGAACCAAGCAACCCCAACATGAGTGGCAAATTTTGTTAAGTATAGCAAGCTTTTTTCCTAGTTATGACGAAATTAGTTTCTTTTTTTTGGTGATAAGTGGGTATATCCTGTCGTTCAACGAGACTTGCTAGTTGCATAACCCAACTTACTATCTTCTGAACAAAACAATCATTTGTTGTTAAGCACCATATCATTTTCCTCGCGTTAAAGTACATACACATTTGTATCTTGAATTTCATACGATTTGGGTCTTGCTGAATGGAAACTGAATCAAACCATTGATTGCTCTTTTGTTATTACATAAATTGCTAGACAAGAAATAGTTTATTACTTGCAACTTGTCCCTTTGACCTCATGGCGGTTCCCTCAAATGCTTTTAGTGCCACAAGTACAATAGAGCGCTACCAGAAGAATATCAAGAATCTATGTCCGAGCAGAAGAATGGAACAAGCACAGGTCAGAAATTGATCAGCATATCTAAGAAATCTCTTTCCATATATGATTTGCTGCTGCAGTTTAGTGGATATGGCTGCAACTGTTTTTCACTTGCGTTGTTTTATGGAGAATGATCATGTAAGCAGTAGCAACGGTATCTTTTTATGCTTAGGGGATTAATCAGTATCTATAAATCTTTTACACGGAGAAAGTTTCGTACTGAGAAAATTCTTCTCTCCACACCGCCCCCACAGCCCATCCCCTTGACTGAACATATTGCTCTTTGTGCGTCTGCGCTATATGTTTACCATTTTGATGATATATAACTTGCTTTGTTTTTGGGGAAGAATGTCATCTTGTTGAGTTTTATATACCATTTTCACATGTGAAATGACTTTTTGAATTTTCTTTGAACAGCGCATATTAAGGTTCAATTGTGTCCTGGCATTGAGTTTCAAGAAATTAGAGGACCTGGGTTTAAATCTATTTTTTCCTCTGGTACCAAATTTTAGTTGCATGAAAGCCTATGAATTGCGTTCAATGTCCAAAATAAGCTATTCCTTGACATTCACTTTCTGGCCCTCTCGGAAGGGCAGGCAAGATCCTGTTGAACTATTATTGAATAGCCGTAATGTCTTGCATTCAAGATCCTTTTGAACAGGCGAAAACAATTATTGTTGAATAGCCGCAATGTCTTACATTCACTTGATTTCTTGATTCTGGGAATCTCATTCAAGATCATGGATGTTTATCCCCGTTACAGTGCCAACTGATTCTTTGACTTAAAGAATCTTGTGTACGATTTTATTCTGCTGCCTTTTTGGATTCGTGCTGAGCTTATTCTTATGCGTGCAGCATTTCGAAGAAGAGGTTGCAATCCTGAGAAAAAAAATTGAGATCCTTGAGGAAACTCGACGGTTGTTGTCCTAACATTGACACATTTGTTTTAGTTTTTAAGCACGATTCATCCTTATTGTATAACACCATGAATGATTACAGTTTTTGGTGATTACAAAAACCAATAAATGTAAATTTTTTATGTTGCAGAAGGTTCTTGGGAGATGGTTTAGATTCCTCCAGTGTTGATGAATTGCAACAGATAGAAAATCAGCTGGAGAAAAGTTTAAGCATCATCAGGTCAAGAAAGGTACGCTTTGCAATAGGCATCTCTAAAATGATTTGATCAGAATGTAGAATTTGACGGTCAAAATCGAACATCCAATTCTTCTGCAGAGTTTATTGTTCAGGGAGCGAATGGATCAGCTGAAAGAAGAGGTAAAAAATACGCCTTTGAAGCCTCAGGAGTTGCTTATTCGTTTATTCACATTTTGGTCAGGAATATAGTTCATGCATAACATGTTAATCGCCATTGTTAATCTTCTTTGCATGTCTTCTCAAAATTCAGGAGAAAATTCTCAGAAAGGAAAATGCAGAATTGCGGGGAAAGGTGGATTACTCTTTTTACTCATAACGTTATTAATTTATACATACCCTAAATGGACCTAAAATGAAAAGTCTATTTTAACTTTGTGATGTTGGGTAAGTATGGATATATAATAGAAGCAAGTAAATTCATTTTGGAGTATTCTTTTTAACTGTATATCCAAATATATTTTTTTTTCAAAAAAAAAAAAAAGAATTCACCTCTTTTACAAGTTTTAGTGCTAACAGTAAAATTATAAATGCACCTTGTGTAGGCCAAATTAACCTATTTATTAAGTAACTTACATTTTTTTTTGAAAAAAAATAAAATTTGCAGTATGAAGAGCAACAATTGGAACTATCGATTAGTCCACAGCCCTTACCACTGAGACAAGTAAAGGAGGTAGAAACACAACTCTTTATCGGACCTCCCAAAAGTTAGAATTGTTCCCCCCAAAGAAAAAAGAACAATTTATCAGTCTATGTAATTTTGTATGATTTGTTTTTCTTTACTTCTTTTATTGTTTTTCTTGCTTTTTTTTTTAATTTCTAAAACACATTTTATTTCATGCTGGCTGGAAATTATAAAACATAAGGCAAAAGCAACGTCTACATAACTGATAGATGGAGTATTGAATAGGCTACTTGTATTGCAACTGGTGATGTGTATGTAACATCAAAATTGTAGATTCTATGTATTGGTGTTGTAAAACTAATAAAATAAGCTATTATAGTAGGGATTGAAATATTAGAGAAAGAAGTAGAGGTATAGAGAATAATATTCTTATTATTCCTACTAATCAAAATCATCCCAAGAAGTGCCAGGGTACCTCTCTCTCTCTCTATATATATATGGTACTACAAAATCAAAAGTACATCATTTCTATTAAACACTCATTATGGGAATAGTTCTATGAATTGAAACCGTTCATCCAATACATGAATAGCTTTATGGATTGAAACGGTTCATCCGAAGTAACTCCTTTACTCAATGTACTAATGAATCATGAATTAATCCTCTTGAGAATATAAATGGGCATTCACACCTTTTGTTATTTCATAACAATTGGTACAATTTTAAGGTAATTTTAGGGGCATAACATAATGCTTGGAAGTATCTAATATCGGATAAAACAAAGTTGTGTTTGGCTACGTGCTTTTTGTTTTTGCTTTTTTTTTTTTTTTAAAGCCCATTGGCCTGTTGGGTTATTATGCCGTCAAAGCTTATTTTACAGAATTAATATTAAAATGATCAAGATGCAATAGCTTTAAAAATTGTGCTTTTTTCCTTCAAAAAAAGAAATTTTGTGCAAACTTTTATAGCCAATAAAAATGAGGGTGCAATGTGTCCCGGAAGATTGAGACAAAAAAAAAATGAATAAACAATTTCTACAGGATTAGGATGGACATTGCTAGAAGTTTCAAGGGCCACGTGTAGCATTTTGTCTTTTTCGCGGTTTTAGAATATCCCACAATTAGGTAGCCAAATCTTCTTCTCTAGTATCATATTCCCGTCATTAGGCACTCCAATGAATGAGAAAAGAGGCAATATTATATTTTTTTTCAGTTTCTACAATTAGGAAAAAGAGAATCCAAAAAAAGTTACCATGTACAAAATGCTTTTATGTCTAGTATCATATTCCCGTCATTAGGCACTCCAATGAATGAGAAAAGAGGCAATATTATATTTTTTTTCAGTTTCTACAATTAGGAAAAAGAGAATCCAAAAAAAGTTACCATGTACAAAATGCTTTTATGTCAAATTTTTCTTGGAGTCAATTTTACCTCCAAAAAAAAAACAAAATTAATTTTCTATCAGATACGTAATATTAAGCCATCGCTTAAATAACACCCAATTTACCTAATACACACATTAAAATTGTTACCTTCTCTTACATTTATACGCTTTTTCTGACAAACTTTACCTTTTCAAAAATTTAACATAAAAAAAATCCTCCTTATTCTTAGCATTCTCAGGCCCACGGCTGCCGCTTTTGCTTTTCTTTTTGCTGATTCTGGCAGTTGTTCTTGGGCTACTAAAGGCTAAAGAAAAGTTGTGCATGTGAACTAGTGTAAAAATGCATCAACAATAATCACGTGATCACGCACCATGCTTATACAATCTATCATGAATTAATTAACGTTAATTTTCTCTGTTTTCAAGATTTTACTGCTAATGTTTTCTCTTTTTTTTTTTTGAAAGCGAGAGGACTCGAGGTCAAGATCTCTTGCTTACACTCCCTTTCCCGCACGTACCGTCCAACTCATCTCTCCCTCTTATTGCTAATGTTTGAATTGTTATTTTTTCTAAAAATTTTATTTTATATATATGAAATCGTTACAGTGTATTTTTTTTTTTTATAAAAAATGACAGAAAATAGCAATCCGAATGGGCTCGGAAAGAGCACCAAACTTTTACTCATGATTTGTCCTCTGTGTCATTTCTTGGAGTTGTATATTAACGTGTAGTGGATAATTCAATGCAAGAGCAGTTCTTCAAGCCGCAGAATAGCGTAGTTTTGGCAGCATCCTACTTTGTACATCTCCTAATATACTGTTTACATAAAGTAGGAGGTGTGAAGGACAAATTGCATGTGGAAATTGCATAAGAACAAAAAACGCGGGGCTATACCGACACATGGAGGGACAAAGTTCAAAGGGAAAAAAAAAGGAAAAAGAAAAGGTATCCCAAATGTTCATCGTGACAGCCGCGAATTGCTAGAATTAAAGTGAAGGGCCGTAAACGAGCCGACTCGAGTCGAGTTTTGACCTAAACGAGATGAGTCTCGACATAATTTTATTGAACTCGAACTCGAATTCGAAAAAATAAAAAATAAATATTTATTTTTAAAAAATAAATAAAATAATATTTTTTAGTAAATAATAAAATATTAAGAATATATATATAATTTTATTATTAAAAATAAAAAATAAAAAATATATATATTTAAAATAAAAAAAAATATATATACTCAAACTCGCGAGTTTAATATTTTAAACTCGATTTCGATTCGAGCCGCTTGGTTCATTTGCAGCCCTAGTTTTGGGTACTAAAATTAAAAAAAGAAAAAAGTGTCCACTCATTTCCCAGATGGTGAAACTAATTAGAGACAGCAAAATCCATATTCTGAGTTCATTTTCCGGTTAAGTGGTTGTTAAAAGTGGTTTCCATTCGCTAATTCATTAACTGATCCATAGACAATTATTAACGGTCCGTTATTAGTCAAAATCAGAAAAATGTTACGAATGCTTGGGTAGCAAATTTTTTCAAATAATATTTTGCTTACATAATAAATATATTTTTGAATCCATCTTTTATATTTTTAATTATTTTTTTATCTCACATATATCACATCACAAAAAATACTTCAATAATTATTCCAAACAATATTCTATCCAAACAAAAGCAATACTCTATTCAACTATTAATATTATGAAGCCAAATACTACCACATTCTAGAGTAGATTCTAGTCAAAATGAACAAACTAAAAAAAGCAAAGTCAAACTACAACTGCAACCCAACTAAACTACAAAGGTGTAAGAAAACGAAGATGCCATGCAACAAGAAGGAAGAAGTTTCATGCCCTCAAGCAACCTTTGCTTCACTTTGTAGAATTATATTCTTCATGCTTATACGCTACTCTCAGCGTTTCCGTCATTTTCCACAACTGTGTCCATTTTTCTACCGCTAAAACTCTCCTGATACACGTAATAACACATTCTCAAAACACTTTCACATGCCTTGAAAGAGACGCTCGCCTGCTTGCTTCGAAGAAAAGTTGATATCCAAAGCTTTCAAAGCTGCAAAAGGCGAAGCATCGAAGCAAAGCAAACTGCCCCAAAATTCCCTAAAAAAGACTCTCGCCACCTATAACTAATAATCTGATGTACATGAGATATTTGATATATTGTTTGGGAGGGTGTCCTGTAATATTGGAGATTTAATTCAGAGGAGGGAGTCCAAGCTCAACAGTTCAAGACTCCGACTTTCTCTATTTCTCTCCCACACGGCACTAGCTGTTGCCTAGAACTAGAAGATATGGGCACTTTGAGTACCAGTCCTCTGCTTCCAAAAGAGCTAAGGCCTTCTTCACTCTTCAGAGAACACCGAAGCTCTGTTCTTGTGTACCCAACAAGAAGAAGAAAATCCAAGAAAAGCCAATCCTTGAACCCTGTAAGTCTTACCATTATCACGTTCTGAATTAAAATTCTTAACTTTATAAACAAAGATCAAAAAGGGGCTCTCTTCGTGTGTTTTATTATTATTATTATTATGTATTTTAATTATGGTGAGTTTTGGATCAGGTTGCCAGGTTATTTGGACCTGCTATTTTTGAAGCATCCAAGTTGCAGGTTGTTTTCTTAGGAGTTGATGAGGAGAAGCATCCAGGACAGCTACCTAGAGCCTATACATTTACACATAGTGACGTAACCTCGAAGCTCACTCTGGCTATCTCTCAAACCATAAATAACTCTCAGGTAATCCTTATCTTCTGGTTTAACACCACGCTAGCGGTGAAGCGGTCAAGAACAGAGTACAACAGGGGAACCCATGTGAACTCCGCACTTGATTTTATTTGATATTATCTATTTTTGAACCTAAAACTGCAAATTAACAGCAGTTTAAGGGCTAAAACATTTTCTTGTTATTGTTTTTATAGTTCTTTTTTGGGGAGTTGTTATTATTATTATTATTATTTTTTGTAAACAAAAAGAGTGGGAACAACAGAGGCATAGCGAACATCGAAATTCTGTTTATCTTTAGAACCCTCTTAACTATCTTGAGTAGTCCTAATTTTCTCAGATTTTAGTGCTAATTGCTGAGGGAATAGGAAGCTGGCTATGTTGTCACACTAACCATCCTGGGTTGATGAATTCTTTCAATAGATATTTACAGCAAAAGAGAACATGGGATTTTTGTGTTGCAGATACAGGGGTGGTACAACAAATTACAGAGAGATGAAGTGGTTGCAGAATGGAAGAAAGTGAAAGGAAAGATGTCTCTTCATGTTCACTGTCACATAAGTGGTGGTCATTTCCTATTAGACTTGTGTGCTAGGCTCAGATACTGGATCTTCTGCAAAGAACTCCCTGTGGTAATTAAGCCCAAAAAGAATAAAATGATCATTCCATTACCATACCACCAAAAAAGCTATTCATTAACTGGGGTGAAATCTGATCAGGTGTTGAAGGCTTTCGTCTATGCTGACGGAGGGTTGCTGAATAACTATCCAGAATTACAGGAAGCTTTGGTTTGGGTATATTTTCACTCAAACATTCCAGAATTCAACAAGGCAGAATGCTGGGGTCCACTTCAGGCTGCTGCTGCTCCTTCTAGCGG
The DNA here is from genome assembly GCF_036785885.1 of Coffea arabica. NCBI lineage: Eukaryota > Viridiplantae > Streptophyta > Magnoliopsida > Gentianales > Rubiaceae > Coffea > Coffea arabica. The sequence goes on along the minus strand of NC_092325.1, from coordinate 43,592,440 downwards.
GATCCAGATGGAGAACAAGGAAATCCCGGCAAGCAATTGCTGGGATATGCCAAAACCATGCCAAGAGGCCTGCTCGTGCTGCTTTCCACCCATGAGCCTGATTCCTTGGTCACAATCTTTCTCCTCTGGCTCTAAGGAGAACGATGGAACGAAGCCACAAGGCAAGAGCTTGCAGCAGCAGCAGCAAAGCTGAGATACCCTATTTTTATGGGTTTAATCTCCAAGTGACTACTCCACGGATGATTGATTACGCAGGTGATTTGTTGAAAATGTAAATACTACACAGAAGCAGACGCCCGTGCCCTGCTAGTAGTGCAGCTAGATACTAGAACATAGCTTACCAATTTTTTCTTTATTTTGGGGAATGTGATACTTGAAAACTTTGGTACATAGTTCCAATATTTGTTCCAATATTTGTTATGAATAAAAGTAGTTCCAATAATTGTTATGAATAAAAGGGGATGTTGTTATTTTTCAAGTAAAAATGAAGGGGAATTGATGTTTGAAGTCAATTATGCTTCTTGAATAACTTACAGGGATAATTTCAGAAACCCTAACCTCCACTAGGGTTTCTAATAGTTTCACTGCCATTGTTCGAAAATTTGAAACTATCACTAACTTCCTTTAAAAACTATATCCTTGTTACTATTTATCCCATTCCCCAAAAAAAAAAAAAGAAGCAATAATAAAAAAAAAATGAATTTAGGTGTGAGAACATCATTTGACTCTAAAAAGTGCCTCTTACCTATAATAATAGTTAATTTAATCATTCGATCTGACTTATTATTTCATTTATCGAGTCGTAATTACACATGATTAACAAAAAAAAATTCATCATTTGTAACCAAAAAGTAACTACTTTCGAAATTTAACAAAACAAAGTTTTTTCTTACCTTAAGACTAATTGTTATCATCGTGGTGATAAGAAGAAGAAACAACGAACCGAAGTCTCCCCACGGCCAATTTCATCGTGTTAGCAAATGTTTTGATTGTTTCTCTCCATGAATATGTGTAAAATATCTTAAGTTGTAAGGATGGTAGAGTCATTTCATCGCCAATGAGGCAAGTGTTAGGTTCTAAAGGAATTGGAATGCAAAACATGTTCTCCGAATGCTGCATGAAGTGGAGGGGGCTTGTACGTCCACAGGTATTTCAATATTTCCAAGAATGTCTGCTTTGTGAAAGTAAATCATGTTATCTCCAACTGAATTTTATTTAGGAACTCTTTTTTTTTTTTTTTTTTTTTTCCGTAACAGCATATCTATCATAGTCTACTCAAACTCGTACTCCTACTCTAATCTACTTTAAGGAGGTGGTTCAGTTAAATCGAGAGAACCGACGATGATTGGACTACTATCGGATCGAATCATACGGATGCATCACGTACTGTGTAGATCTAAAAGAAATCACATGTAATGACACATTGATGAAAATAAGATTTGAATTCTTGACCTCTAATCTCGCGATACATGTTGGGTGGGGCCAATATATTTAAGATCTCTTCCGAACAGCACGTTTTTCCTGCCAAATAAGTTGGCTAAATTGTGAGGTAGACCTAAATGCTGCCGCCGACTGCTTTAGACAAGCGTGGTGTGCTGAATTGGGATGGTGTCGCCATTAGATTCGGTCCCTCTGCCAAGTGTCAACCGCAGAGGAAAGGAAGTGCACAGGATTCGGGACTCTATCGCAGTCGTCTGCTTGAAAATTAGGAATTTGGGTTGCACTTGTTCGGTATTCATTTGAAAATCTGCATCACAAGTAAGAACCAGAATCGAATTCAACTCAGTATAAGCTTAATTCACCAATTAATCAAACTAAGTTTGAATAGCATTTTGTATTCAATAAATATTTAAGTTCTGTTTAATTTTGACTTATTAAGCATAAAATTGAAATTTATAAATTAAAAATCCAAATCGCTGAAACTTTACTTAAATTATGTTCGATTGAATTCAGCTCCATAGATAAATAAACCAAACTTGAGCGGAATTTCAAGTACGATAAAATAATCAAATAAACTTGAGCACTAGGATACTCGATTTGATTAGACTCGTTTACACTCGTAATGCCAATGCGCAAAAACACCTAAAAGAATAAGATAAAAGAAAAACAAACACGAACGACGCAGAGATGGCGCTAGGACTAGTGCTGCTGCCGTCCTCCATCCCTTTGAACGCGGTAGAGATCCGTGTATGTTATTGCTGCTCGTCAATCGTCATAATTCATGCAGGATTGTTAGATATCTGCGATTGAAGAACGAAGGCAGATTTTAGGGGTACGCCATTGCAAATTTTGTCAAACGAGTGGAAAATGACATTCGAAACTCCAAACTTCAATAGACACCGCCCAAAAGGTACCTTGTGACTTCAAAGAAATTTCGCTCAATTTTCATGTGGTGAAACATTTAGACTCAACAATGGTACGTGATATCTGGCAAATTGTCATTGGGCGGCCGTCAAATCATGCTTGGAATATACAAGTGTCGAGGCCTAAAAATCCCTTGCTGCTGGATCTTGAAGGCCCTATCAAGCAGTCGAAATTTCAACTTCTGCTATTAGAATTAGGTGCAGTTTCTCTGAACTGCTGATATTTCATGAAAATGGCATTGCATATGATAATTCCAGACACAGCAAAATTAGACCCGAAAAGGGACAGAATTTTCCAAGGGTTACCAAACTAAAAGTGCTTGTCTTCTTTCCAAGAGGAAAAGGAGGATAACACACACGGAGGTGGCTAATTTGAGCAGTCTTGAATCTTGAATAACTTGTGAATGATTTACAATGTCAGCATTGAGTTCCATGCTACAGTTAATTTCCCGTACATAATAAGCTCTCTCTATCATACACAAGGCGAGGGAGAGTGTTATTGAGCATCAAATAACATCTCTCACTGTACAATTGGGATTAAAAAAAACTAATAAATCAAGTTGTCACTTTGCCAGAATCTAGGCCTCTACCATATCTCGGCACTGGTGCTTGTTTGCTGCTGAAAAGCTAGGCTCCAAGAGGTAATTTTATACAACTTTTCCAGCTTCCTTCACTTAATGGCAAACAGACGAAAACCTCTGCTTGTTTGCACCAACATGACAACAAATAATTATCAAAGAGTGTGACACCTGAAAAACTTGCCAGAGTCACCGAATCTGAGTTCTTCCCAAAGATGATGCTCCAATTTCACTCTCCGTGTTCTGCACAGACAAGAAGCATGAGAACGTTACAACCTTCACCAGCACATTACGAAACAAGGTACTTCTCAGTCTGCGATTTTGGGGGTCTTCTTGTTTATGCATGGGTTGGGGGATGGGGTGGGCATTAGTCCTCATTCATCTGATGAGGTGCTGATAAGCATCCATAGCAACTTCATTTTAAAACCCCGAGTTATCAAAAATGGCAAATTAGTTTAAGGAAAACCAACTGCATTTTGTGCTGCAGTCTAGCACAGTGGCAGGAAAAGCTCCAACCAGCTCAATTTATCATGCAGATTACAGGATCAGCTTATTTTTATTAAACAACAAGGTTCAGCTAGACCAGTACCAATTATTGTCACCGTTTGTTTTTTGCAACTCAAATATCTCATACAGCATAGAGTATACAGGAAAGCGATTCTATTCATGTCTAGATTGCTCACCTGAGATTTTGGTGAAGGGAACACATTCCAGAATCTAAGTGTTTCATCTCCTGCTCCAGTAACAATTGTCTACAATAACAAACAAATAATAAGCAATTGAAATGTCACCCAGTATGAAACTTAAAAATCATGGCGTTGCACTTAATTGTTGTCAAAATAAAGTTAAAAGGAAAATAGACGGCAGTTTACAGCTGTACCTGTCCGTCTGGTGAGATGGCAAGATAAAGAACTCTGTAAGTGTGCCCCGTGAGAGTGGCCAACTGTAAAATTGACATGAGGTTACAAAATATCAACAGCAGGGAAAAAAAATTACACAGAAGCAATAGATAATAAGTCATGGTTAGAGTACAGTACCTTTGACATTGTAGGATATCTCCACACTATTATTTGGTTTTGTGAGTACCCATGAGTGCTGACAAGTTCATTGACATTCTTAGACCACACAAGATTGCACACCTGCCAAGATCAACAAAAATTGAATGCCACAAGTAGTTATTAAGAGGACAAATGAGAGGTCTAAATTATCTGCAAGCACAGTATGGCAATTATGTATAGCCTTGATTGTACCATGTTTCCAGTATCAACATCATCAGAATACAAAGTTTTGACTTATTACAATAAGCAAGAATATGAAGTGATTTCTATAAGTAATCCTTTCATGATGTCATGCCACGACATACTTTTTTTTTAAGCCCCAAAAACATCTCTTGTGAATTCCAGATGCATGAGAAAGTAGCGCACACCTTAAATCTTAATAATGAACCAATCCAAAAAGAATCATGAATACCTGACTGCCTGTGTCCATACAGCTGAGATGTGAGTTAGTGGTGGTGTTCCAGAACCGTATGCAACGGTCAGCTGTCCCACCACCAGAAGCAAGAAGTCCATGCATATGTGGGGACCAAGCAATTGCTTTAACAGCAGCAGTGTGCTCACAATATTTCAATACGGGTTGTGTTGAGTGCTGGTTCCAAACAAAAAGCTGCATTTTGCAAAAGGAAATTTTCATGAGTTAAAAAGTATAGAGCTTAAAGGAAAAGTATAAGAGATGCCACTAATTGCAAGCATAATAGGGGACTACATACTCGATTATCATTTCCACCTGATGCCAATTCTCGGTTGTCATAAGACCACTTCAGTCCACAAACCTAGACATAAAATGGTTGATATTCAGGTTACAGAATGTTGAGCGCTGGTAAGAGGAACAAGATTAATAAATGATGTTCATAGGTTGATCCAAATGAGGAAGGGAAGCCTGACCTCTGACTTGTGTCCGCTTAGCTTACTAACAAAATCTTCTTGAGCTCGTATATCACGTTGAAGAATGCTTTTGTCACGGCTTCCTGAAGACAACAAAGACGTACTCCAGGCTAATGCACCAACTCTCAAACGATGTCCCTCCATTGTTCGTACTCTCTTGCAACGAGAGGCATCCCAAATCTACATGCAGCAATGCCAAAGATTTGTCAGTTAGAAGCAAGACACTAAAAAAATGTGACATTTTTATCACTCTCATATTGTAAAAAATGCAGCTTAAAGATAAAATTTAACTCAATTGATAAAGCTAAAGCAACCCAAGACAGAATTTTGCATCTCACCAAGACATTTCAAATTGAGAAGCAGAACCAAAACCAGTTATAAGATGCAAAGCTAAAGAAAGATTGATTTCTTAAAAAAAGAACTTCTAGAGCAACTAAAGCTGAGAACAAGAAATTCATACAACGCTATTTGCCGCTCAATTTGGGCTCGCAACTCACGGTATGCTTTATGATGATGAGTTCAAATGATTGTCTATGCACATTTTCCAGCGAGCTATTGCATTATATGTACTAGCATTCTTGCGATTTCTAACTAGAAGGAATTAAGAATCCTTATCAAGACAAACTTAAGAAATAATCACAAAATAGAACTTGAAACTTGGTCTGTGTGGTTCTATGGTGTTAGATAGAGTCTAAAGGGGAATCATAGTTTCCTTGAGTACATCATGATCCTTGGTGTAGTAAATAGATGAACCCATGCCATACGCTAAATTATAGCTTCATTAGCAATTCAAAGTAATCGCATAACAAGGATTGCAAACACGAGTTTTAACTAATGGACTTAAGAATGCAATTTTCACTCAGTTTCATACATTCATGTGCCTATCCTTTTCTACCACCTCATAATGCATTGACAAGTACTTACAGTCAGGAACGCTAAAAACTAATCCAAATTTGTAGTCCAATTCAAGGTTAATGGGAAAATGAAAACCAAGTCGAATTCTGATGCTCATAATGAAGAGGCATCCTACAATTAGAGAGAGCATCGAAGCATGCTTAAGCTCAGTCCCTTCCAACAAGAATTCTTCAATAGACGTGTATCACTAGTAACAACATATAGCAATTCTGGATTACCTGGAGCTTCCCATTGCTAGTTCCAACAGCAAGATGTGTACCACGCTGTGCCCAGCCAACTGAACACACACTATCATCTATTCCCAAATCACACAACTTCACTACCTGCACAAAGAAACACCGCAACAAGTTTAATAGCTGCATTTCATAAATCACGTGTCAAAGTCCAACCCCGAGAATTCGTATATCAAACACTCACCTTGCTGCTAGAAGCATGCCACAAATAAACACAGTTCCCTAATCCCACAGCCAATACATTATGCGAGGACCAGTCCACAAGATTCAGATAAAAATCATCTTGCAATGCTGGTGCATCGAGAACCTATCCAAAAACAACCACACAACTTCAATTTCAAGCATCCCACATCACAAAAAGCAGCAAAACACCATCTTGTCCCTGAACTAAGGAAACCAAAAATTCTAACAATTTAACGCAATCCCTATATTTAATCAACATACAAACCCAAAACATGGCATCAAAACCAGATAAAAGCAACAAATTCAAGAAACCCAAATCAAGCAATCGCAAACAGAAGTAATCCAAAAGACTACCTTGTAAGGAGACCTAGGGACTTTTCTTGGAGTCTTAACAGGGCTATGGGAGACACCGGGGAGCTGATCATCAAACCCGAAAGGGGACAAAGAATGCAAAGACTTCCGGGTCTCAGTCTTAAACTTGAAAATATTACAATTGGGAGGATTAATCTGCAAATTCTTTCCATTTATCCCAGATAATTTATCCGGCGTGACAGGGGGCACGACTCCAGCTGAGTCAGGACCGAAAAGGGCCGTGCGGAGGAGGGCAGTGTAGGCATTGGTAGAGTCATCCGAGGTGGAGGAATGCGAGGACGGAGAGAGGTTGAAGAGGGCGAAATTGGAAGAAGATCGACTGGGAATGAAGCGGTCACTGTAGATGGTCCGCGAGGGGGAGGGGTGGTAGGAATTGAGGTTTGGGATCAGGTGGTTTTTTAATGGGGTCTTAGGAGGAGGCGGAGTGGTGGAGGTGGTAATGTCAGAAGTGGAGGTGGACGGTGGTGTTGTGCCGTCCATGGTGGTGGTGGAAGAGCGGGAAGAGCCCTAGACTGTGGGGGAGCAGGGGAAGCTGAAGAGGGTTGGGGGTACTGGTTTGATGGAGTAGGTGGGGAATGCTATGGGGGTGAAGGGGCTTGATTTTCTCGACGGAGTTAAAATTTCCCGGGAAAATTAGTAACAGAAGGGGAAATTTTGCGGGAAAATTGACCGGATTAGTGAGGTTCTAGTTTCTGGTACTACTGGTGGATCCCGGGGCCGGGAACTATTAAGGTTAGTGTGTGTGTGTGTGTTTTTTTTTTATAATAAATGGAAGGTATTGAATAAAAAAACTTTTTATTTACTATTTTTTTCATTTTATTAATTAATCTAATTTTTTGTTGATCGCTTCATCGATTGTGTGTTTGAATTTCGCTGTTATTTTAAAATTATTAAAAGGGATTATTTTATAACTCAATCTAACTTTCCCTCGATCTCTTCATTGATTGTGTGTTTGAATCCTCCTATTGACTTAAAAAACAATAAAAATTATTGACAACAGGTGATGTAAAACATAAAAATTATTGATAACAAGTGACATGAAAACTGTGTCACTGATTAAAAAAAAAATCAATAGTTAGTAAAATCTCTAACTCTAAATCTTTAAAATGACTGGAGTATGATCCCATTCCTTGACCTTTTCCAGGCGGAGGGATGGATATCATCGAGTTCAATTTATTGGCCAGAAAAGCTACTAATTCTTTTTTGCATTTTATTTAATCGTTGATTCTTTCTTATAGGTTGCTAGGGACAAAAATAAGACGAAACAGGAAGTTCAATTATGGATGAGACAGGGGACAGCATGAAATTTGCGGTAGATGTCTTGCTTGCTACTCCCTCCGTCCCACTTTGATAGTCTTGTATTCCTTTTTCATCTGTCCCAAATTATAGTCCACTTTCCAATTGAACAATGTAGTTACTCCCTCCGTCCCATTTTGATAGTCTTGTTTTCCTTTTTCGTCTGTCCCAAATTGTAGTCCACTTTCCCATTAAGAAATGTAGTAATCTTTCAAATTGTCTAAAATACCCTTATTAAATATCTTGTTATTAATACATTGTTATTAAATACTAACCCACTACATTGAATACATTGAGATTTTCCAATACTAATCCATTAGTTGTAACTGATATTAATTGGCACTCTTCGTGATTAGCATAAGGGTATTTTAGGAAATTATTAATCTAAATTTATGTTTCCAACTAAATTAATTACACTTTCTTAATCTGTGTGAAAAAAAAACCAAGATTAACAAAACGGGACGGAGGGAGTATATTTTAATTTTTCTAAAATACTCTTATTCAATGTAAGTAGTTATTACTATAAACCTACCCCATTTAATGAGAATTGATTCTTTTTTTACCATCAATTCAAATTTCCATAAAGTTGTACCATATTTAATGTGAGGGTATTTTAGAAAAATAACAATCTAAATTTACTTTTCCAACAAAGTTAACTACTTTTGGTTAAACTGTGTGAAAAAAGAAACAGAACTATCAAAGTGGGACGGAGGGAGTATTTTGAATCATTAAATCGTTAAGAGGAAAAATAAAAACATTTCTCGTTTGTTTGTTCCAGCAGTTTGAGAGCGGTGGTTTGTATTCCCATTTTAATTAAATAATAAAAATAATGAAGAGGTGTAAATTTTCGACATATGTGCTTCATACAGCCATCATATCTGGCACGTATATGTAAAGAACAGACATATGTTCATGTCAGGACTTGAGCGTTTTGAGGCCTCAAAATCAACACAAGGTTCAAGCTTTCCAGCCATACAGCAGATGTCAAATGGGACAAATAAGGCCAACCCTAATGATGCAAATGTTAGTCCGTCGTAGATGTAGCATATTTCCTAATTCTTCTTGATATTCAAAATTTTCTGGTCAACAGTTGAAACCTGTTATGGAGAATCCTAACTTTATCAGAAGGTGAAGGTATATATATATATATATTTTTTGGGGTGGACCAGGCAATGCTTTGCTGAGTACAACCAAAGCTGCCTCTATTCTTGCTCCTGGGTAAAGTATTAAATTGATTGCAAGAAATGTAGACAACAATTATAACATTTCCTAAAGACAGAACTGTCTTATTTCGTACGTCATATGAATACTTCTTTTTTTCTTTTTGAGCAAGAATCGAAGTATATTATTAACATAAGCAAGAAGAGTTTGTACAAAAGGAAAAGTGCTTATGTACATCAGTATAATTCTTCATACGGATACGTTCAAAAGCAATAAACTAAAAAAAAAAAACCATCATTGATCATTTCCTTTTATCATTCGTAATTGTTAGCTGACACATTCCGTTCTGAGAGCAGAGCGTGGGTATATTCTAGTAACAGAAAGTAATGAAAGCGGACATCTCAAAAGAAAAATGTTTCAAAATACAGGAATCAAATAACAAATTTTCCTGGTTTTTTTGCCTGCAACAAGATGGGAATTTAGTAATCCAAGGCTCCTACCAGACTCATTCAGGAAAAAAGAGACAAAAGAAAAAGAAAAGAAAAAGGGCTCCCATCTCATTCAAGGTCTTTAAAATTCTGATACCCTAAAGTTTGATTAAGGTTTCGGATCAACTGCTCCAATTTTGATTTATGAATTTGAAGGGTAATATCGAATATGACAGGCGGTATTTGTAAATTGTTGATGTAAGCCCGTATGTTAATGACTATTATGGCAAGCATGAAACATGGATAATCAGATCACTAGACAAGAGACAATTAATGAATCACAATGTTTCTCAACTCAATGGTGCAACAGAAGAATTTGTCAGATCAGAAGATTACATACAACAATTAGTCAGCTTGATTTGAGGTATCAAAGACTACGCAAATATTCCAAGCCTACGTTTCAATCTATAAAGATAAACCTATAATTTCAGATGATCTTACACAAAGAATGATGTTTATGGAGATAAACAACTAGCAGATCAATGGGGGGGAGGTGTGTACTCGTGCTCGATTATAGGCACTGTTCGAGTGACAGATGCGGTAGGAGCTCTCACATGTCCAACCATTGATACTTGCAGAGCTTCCTCTTCATAAGCTCTTCTTTCCAACTCTTCCATTCTTGCTTTCTTCTTCACCTTAACAAATATTGCTATCAAAAGTAAAGTTAAAAGGAAAGCACCAAGTGCAGCTCCAATGGAGCTTCCTACAGCTATCTTCCACTTGCTTACCTGCTTTTTCATTGGCATCAATGGTGACTCGATGACCAAGCCAAAGTGCCCTTGTCTTGTGGAAACACATACATTTGGTGATGCTTGGTTGGCTAGCGTCACCTTTCCATCGCGTTCAAATCGAGCACACAAAGGTATGATCCCCGTTGTAGCGTTTAACTTTGTAGTGTTCCGAAAGTCTATCTTAATAGGGTCTTTGCCTGCTTGAATGCCGAGCTCAAATGGGCTGCTGAAATTTATGTTGTCTCCAGCATTGTAAGCTAGTAGGCCTAGAACTGGTGAAATCAGCTGATATCCTGATAGTTCATAGTTATCATAATATATGGATGACCAGTTGGATCCAAGATTTTGAGCGACTATCAATACCCTCTCTACACATGGATTCACAGTTACACCTGTCCCCAGATGAAATTCGCTAACTTTTGCACCATACCTTCGAAGACTGCCACAGCGGAATCTCACTGTGTCAACCTTGATTCCAGAGAGATTTGCTGGCAAACTTACAGCGTGTAGTTTGCCTGTGCCGAAGAATCTATCATAAGATTGGAAAGTGTAATCTCTGATCACAAGATCAAGAAGACGAGCTGATTTTATTCCCTGGGCCTCAATCTGCAATCCTGTTGAAGATGCTAGTGAAAGAAATACTATCAAAGTGACGGTATGAAAAGAGCCCATTTGAAGAAGTGGCAGATTTAACCAGAAGGATCAAGGAAGTTCCTTATCACTGCAGTATGATTTTTCAGGTTCTTCTGCAGGGCGGAACATGGAAAGAAAGTTTTTAATTTGTGTGGAACCTGTCTGTTAAACAGGTTTAGTGCCCCTGTTGACTGATTAAAGATTGTTTGGGATTGCAAAGAGTGCACTGGGATTGCTGGGGAAAGCTTTTAATATAGAAGTTGTTTTCTGCGTGAAAGGTGAAAGGCGAAAGTCGAAAGTTGAAAGAAGAAAACGTATTATATCCTCTTCTATTACCGGTTGCTGAGGGAAAAAAGAAAAAGAAAAGACTATTTATTTTGAAGAACATCCTACTGTGATAAAGGGGTTTGGAAGATCTGAATGAAACAGGACTTTGCCTGACATGAGCTGATGGAAATTTTGAATTCCTGGCAAGTCAAGTGGTTGACCAACTGTAATTTCATGTTTCTATTTCCGGAAGAAGTAAAAGGAAAGGTTTGTAACCAATCAAGTTGGATTACATTCTGGACATGTTTATCCATTTAGTCTACGTAAAGAGGATAAGAAAAAATTAGCTAGTGCTTCAAGTTAACTAAGTGCATCAAATTTATGTGTATGTCTTTTAGGTATGCTTGCCTTTTAATGTAAATGTATGCGGTAAAGGGGGTCTAGAGTCAGGTGGCAAAGGTTGGGGGGAATGATTTGGAGCATGGCGTGATGATGACTTTTCAAGTCTAAAGGTAATAAAAAGGAAGGTTGGCGTGCTTAAGGAATGGAATGAAGGCAAGTCTTCCTGAGGGATGGGGCTCAAAATGCTAATTGTTTTCGATAACATGTTCCCCACTCCAACTACCTGTGGGTTCCTATTATTAGCTAGCATGCATCAGCATTCAGAACTTAAAAAGACCCTTCTTTGCTCTTAAACGGCACAACTTTTTTCATGCAGATTGCGCAATAGGCATGTTGTAGATTTGCAGCAGTCTTTCTACGAACAGTTTACTGTCACCAGAAAAAGATTGTAAAAAACTTTCAATTGCATTGAAATGTGGTACCTAATCCATGGATCTGTTGTCTATGTAATGCGTTCTGTTGAAAGGTCCAAATAGTTGATCGACCTTCTTGTTTCAAGAGACAAGGAAAAATGTGGGCGAAAAAGAAAAGATGCAAGAACTATAGGGTATAAAGAGATAATTCATCTGACTAACCACGAATGATGTCTTTTCTTAAAGCACTTTACGGTTAGTTAAGTAAATTAGATGTAGAGCACCAATCTAGAATTTCAAGTTGTCCCTCATATTGCTAGGGTCCTTGTTCCTTCAATTTTTATTTGGCTTACAACAGAACCCTTCATTAAATTTTAATACCATCCATTGGATGTGTGCAGATTGTAAAACTGATCCATTTCCCTCAGCTTTTCTGGTGAACTAAGAGGACGATGATTGAATGGATGTCAACATTGAAATCAGCAAAGAAACTTAAAAAAAAAAAAATCCTAAAGCTCTGCAATATGCAATGCAACAGAGCCAGGGTAAAATAAAGATTTCACTTTTGTTTGCACTGGCGCACATCATACGATATTGGTATTTAATGTTTCACAAAAATTTTCGCAGCAAGAGACCTTTTACAAGGTAAGGAAACTTTATGAGGAAGGAAGGAAAAAAAAAAATGAGGCAAGAAAGGGTAAAGGAATCGAACACGATGATGATGGCTGCAGGCGACATACAAAGTTTAATGGATATGTTAGCTAGGTCTTTCTTGTATATCAGTGGAAGTTGACATTGGCCTCATAAGTCATTCCTACGTTCCAATTTGAAGGAGCAACATCGTATGCTAAGACAGTCTGCTTGGAAGTGTACGAAGTTACTCTGAAAGAAAGAGCCTGTCGTGATAGAGTTGCGAAAGCCTGGTACGAAGCTCCCCAGTTATGGCTCATGCTTATCCACCCTGTTTTGCTTCCCTTCACCGACAAGCTGGCGATGTCGCCACCTCCCCCGACGTTCATCACATACACCAACAACCAGTAGCCATTTCCTTGGAAATTGAATCGAAGTCCGCCTTTCCTCGCACATGGTACTCTGCAAGAAGCAAGCATGGCATTATATACTAATACTATTAATTTTACTACATGCAGCAATTAGCATTGCAACGCGGTCATAAAGCTTTTACCTGCGGTACATGACGGGTACTATTCCGGCCTTCCACTGGGCAATTTTCATAAATGCAGGCTTGGACATGTCAAAGTGGGTGCGAGGCGGGTTGCACCAGCCTCCATTGTTGGAGTCTAGGGACCAGTTAGGGGGGCAAAGATTTGTGGCAGCCACGGTGGTAATTGGGGACCCTTTAAAGCAAAATGGTGATTGAACGCAGCGTATTTGGAAACATTGGCCGCATGCATATCCATTGTTAAATAGGACTGAGCTCAGGGCTGCTGTATCTGTTCCATAACCATTGCTGAGCAGATTTCCATATCCACAAGCCCCACCTGCCGATTCAATGATTCACAGTCTTAGTATAAACATAGAGCTTTGGCTAATAGCATTTTGCCCCCTTCAATTAAAAACAAATTTCAAGGATAAAAGAAGCAGAAAGAGGCCAAGAAATCTCGCATGTATATATAAATAGGATAGTGCTTCTGTTACTTCGAAAAAAGTTTTTTTGTTTTTTTTTCATATCAAGATTTCATGTTAAAAATGTCTTGACATAACTCTGATTTGTACCATTTGTGGCGTAAATAAACATCACTCTTGCCAAATGATAATAAGCATACAAAATTTGAATGGATTCTTGAACAGTGGTAAATACCCAAAAGAAAAAAAAAAGTAGAAAAAAATTGTTGCACACTAGATATTGTTACAAACTTGAGAAATTAAAGTAGCGCACCCATTGTTCCAGAGCCAGAATCATCTCCATAAAATGTGGCATGAGCAAGTTGCCATGGGGAAGGCCGGAATACTGCTGGACTGTAGCCAGCAGCTGATATTCTGCTCATGATTGACAATTTGATCAATGCCATCAAGAAAAGGATAGAGCTCAGAGATTGAAGAAAAGGGGCCATATTTCTTCAAACTTTTTTTTGCCCTTCTTTTCCTCAGTTTGCTCTTTCAGAGGAGCTTTGACATGAAATTGGATGCCAAATTGACTTCTAAACATATCCCTTATATAATTTGTGCCTTGGAATGAAAAAGAGTGGCTTCGTGATCCTCACGAACATTTTGTCTCTCAAGTCAACTGATCATTTGTGTTTAAATGATTGAAAGGTTCAATTTGGTGGCTATTCTACATGAATATTAATGTATCTTTGCATGTCTTAAGTGTACGAAATATTTGGGAACGTGGAGGCAGGTTATATCTGTGCTTTCTGCCATACCCTTTTCTTTTTCTTTTTTTTTTGGGTTGGTTACGTTGAGGAAGAACTACTAATATATTAATGTCTTGGTTTGTGTTGATTAACACAATAGTTGTTTTGCTAATGATTGCAGACTACATCCAAGGAAAATTAGGGACGTATTTAATGTAAGCTCATTGGACACAAAAGCTCAGTTCAAGAACGAACACTAAAAATAGGGATTTATGTGAATTCGGCCCTCGAAACAGTGGCTTGTGTAGACTGAATCCCCCCAAAAACTAACTGTCTAAGAATTTGTGACTTTGGCATGAAGGACGATTGAAGTAGGCATGTCATTGCTTTGCTGTGGACTTCCAATTGTGGTTATTTATGGAGTTATATATGGTGAGTGACAAGACTTGAAAAAATGGCTCCATTAGCAAAAGCTACTAATAATTTGAGGATCTTATTGCTCATCTGAAACCAACATCTATAGAACATAACTAAATTAAATATCTCGAGAATATAAACTTTTTTCCTAATTTTTTTTTTTCTAATAGGGCAAAAGTGAGATCTAAAAAGTGGGAAGGGGAAAGGGATATTTAAACTTAGAATCTTTAAGTTAATCTTAGCCACTAACATTTCCAAGTATATGTTTTTACTTTATCTATGTTTTAATGATAAAATACGCCATTAACGATAGCATATGAGATTGTAGGTTGGCAATAAGTCTACCACCAGACCATTCCTAATAATAATAATGATGTATGGAGAAAATTGTGAATAGCATGGAATGTTACGTCAAATAGGCACAGCTTAGAACTGATGGATAATTAGCGTTCTGAGTAATAAGCCATAAGTTTATGTATTTACAAAACAAACAAATTGTTTAATAAATTTCTCGCGTCTAGATTTATCCGTTTAACCATGCATAGATTCTAAGTATGTATGACCGAGTAAAACAAGTATGGACCGTTAAATTTACTCCATTATAAGATAGGCCAGATGCAAAAAATACAGACACAAATACCTGAATTTGTAAATCCAAAATAAGAAAGATAATGATTTACACATAACCAGGTTTTCTGTTACAACTTTGTTGCGAGAATTCATGTTGCTCTCCCCTTTACAAAGCATGTTCCATGCAACATGGTACTAGAAGATTCAATTACACATTGCTGCTGCTATACAGGCAATTATAAAGCAGCCAGCAATTTGAATATTGGAATCCTTTTCCACTTCCACAGATTCATCCTGGATATAGTCTTCCTCTTTGGCAACTCATGTTAGTGATGGACTTGCTGCATATTTCTGGTGCAAAAACAGTTCATCCTGCATCACCAAAGTTGAAGCTGATTTTTATTTATCTGTCTATACTATTTTTGAAACAACAAATCAAGTTTCAGTGGAAATTGCTAAGGCCACTTAACAAATCAAGTTTCATCACTTGGAACAACAACCATCTCTCAATGAAACACTGCAAATTACAAGATCATTCTATCAATGCAAGTTTCAGGAGCGTCTGTGGGTTGCCTCGGGTATGACTTGCACAGAGCCAAGAAAATGCAGTTCAATCTTTCCAAGTAATGTCAGAGTACAGTATGAGCACACTGAGTATCCTCGAATGAATTGACATCCAGAAAGAAAGAACTGAAGGGAACGGAAATAAATGAATACAATGGGGACAATCCCTCCAGTTGTTGCAATAAAACTTATACATGCTTACTAGCACAATTACGTGCCTCTTTCTGTGTGTAACTTCAAGAAATCTATCATTCTACTATTAGACATTGCCAACTGCAGAAGACAAAAAATGCATCCTTCAAATCGGGTAAAGCTTGATAAACTTTGATGTTGATAAAGTTACTTAATCAATCAAGATCTAGTGTAATACTAGGAAGGCCAATGACATTCAAAGTTGATCATATTTTATTCTATTCGCAATCTCTTTCTTAATTTGCACTATTTGCAACCCACTGCCTATCACCATCACGTTGAATTGCATGTAGTTAAAAACAAAGATACAATGAGGAGTCACTCTTTCATATTATTGTTGACTTTTATCTCTGAGTCAGAATTGTAGTGTAGAGAATTTTTACCTCGAATCATTGCTTAACTACCTCTCAGGCTTCAGGCAATGTAATCAACCTTGTTTCTGAATCGTATATCATCACTGTCTCACAACTAAGGAAAATTTTGTGTCCAATCAGCATAAGTTCAAGAAATTAGTTATTCAATTCAAAGGTTAATATCAAATTTTGGTAACTTACTTTGAGCATGTTACAGTGTTGTTAGATCCACCACTGGATATAGAAAGTATGGTTCCAAAAAAGGAAGTATTCTCGGTGCCACAGTTGGGGCATTGGCCCTGAAAAAACAAAATAATTAGCTGATTGCAGATACATAACAATTATGGTATAATTGTTCTTATAACAATGGTACACACCAAGCTCTGACCTTTAGGATCAAAAAATCCTTCACGATGACCTTTGTAAGTGAAGACGATAACCATAATATAACAGGTATAGCAGCAAACCACGTGAAAATAAAACTGAAGGGTTCTGGAAGCTGCAATATAATAGATCAATAAGTTAATTGCTCGTTAAGGTTTCTGGGAGATGATTCAATGAAGGAAGCATGCTGATATCTCTGTGTGTGTGCATGTGTGTGTAGGTCACACGCATCCACAATCACCTCATCTCTGAACTTCAACAGGCCAAAATATGTAGTAAGTGCCTTTGGTTGTGTAAGTGAGCCCATATGTTCTCGTGTACTTTTGAGTGTGCTTGTGTGCGTGTGTCTGTGTTTGAGAGAGAGAGAGAGAGATAGTTTAAATCATGTAAAATGTGGACATTTTTGTGGCTTGTCAATGCTTACGCATTGATATGGAAGTAATTAAATGCCCGAAGTGATGCTAAAGAAACAAATATTGACAACAGGTCATAGAAAGGAGGAAAAAACATGGAATTGCAGACTTAAAGACAAACTAGACATGAAGCTGATAGTAGCAGGCATACTGTAAGTATGTTTGCAGGTATTGGTAACAAAAGCATGTTAGACAAGAGCTAGTTGCACATCGGGACCTTTTGCTCACATAGACTATCTGCTTTCAGTCATGATATTCTCTTCTTGGTTCTTTTTTGCAATCTAGGATACTAATAAGCATTCTCAATAATGTGCCATCTATGGTCAAATGACAAACAACAGCAAAGTCAATAGGACACCTTCCATTGGATTTTATTCTTCACATCACACCTTCAGATTTCCTGATTACTTACCTTCCTCTTTACAATTTTTCTTGCAATATTTGGTTTTTTTCTCATAGAGACCGTTCTAGGAAGCTTGTGGAGTTAAACTTCAAAGTGAGTTCAAGTAAAGAAATTTATCTTCCCTTATTTCTCATATTTCAACAAGATATGGATCATCATAGCAGGTGGCAATATCTACTTTTGGAACATTAACTTATGCATTTTCAACTTTCTTTACTCTGGATCTTCTTCCTTCCGACGGCAGAATTCCTCCAGGTATAAAATTGAGATAGACCGCTAATTCCTTTTTCGTCTTATTTTTTGTTTTATTTGGACAGAAAGATAATTCACAATATCCCTAAAGAACCCTCAGCGATACCTATGCAAACATTCAGATAAGCATGCCTTCGCAAGGAAATATGTTGTTGAGGCATCACCCCAAAAGTGATGATTACTGATACGTCATGTACAGGATATTTAAGGATGGTTCAAGTAGGCTCCGATTATGACATCTACCAATATTATTTTGTTATCAAACCCGTCATTATTTCCCGTCCAACCATCCTTTTTTTTTTTTTTGGGGGTCTCCCTTTATCAACATTTCTCTACAGTTAAAAATGAATGCAAGCTAATGAAATGATAGTGTCAAAAATTGCGTTCATACACTAGATCTTTCATGATAAGACACTTGTTATGCTGCATATCAGTGATATGGTAATCTGAAGGGAAAGAATTTAATGATGCAATTGTTTGCCTGCATATTCACAATTTGTTTCCTTTGAGCAATATATGATAACTTGGGGAAATTAGATAGATTAAGACTATCATGATGTCATTGGCCAATTACATTGGAAAATTGATTTTCTTCCACACCACCTAAAGCAAAACACAAAATGCACATTTCTTACCTCCAAAAGGTAAGTTATTTCAAATCCAGTCAAATCATCAAGGAAGAAGAACCTAAGATGACACAGATGAAAATAACAATTATCAGCACGTTTGCAGTTGCTACAAAAGAACCAGAAATTAAATACTACATGAAACCTCACCTCAAGCTAAACTACCAATACTTGGAAGTGTGTTTATAAATTTACACACAGAAATTAGGCAGTGATCAAAATATGATGATCAGCAGCAAAAAATCAAAGTAGCTTAAAATACCCATATAATTTCTCTCTATGAGATTGTGAATATGTGCACTAATGAGATAAAAGTCTCACTCACAGTGCCAGTGCAACAACAGCCGCAGGTACATTCAAAAGGAACATCTTGAGATAATCAACAGAAAGATCACTGTAAACCTGAGTGAAAGAACATTATCAGTAAGAAACACGTTTATCTACCAGCAGGGGACAAGAAGTGATAGAACACAGACAGAAAGCATGCCTTCAGAATCCAAATTTTGAAACTAACGTAACCAGATATCATCAAGCTTACCTTCACTAGAAAAGGAAAGCTGGAATGAGGCTAGAAGTAACTATGTGAATTTACCTCTTTTCACTGTGTCAAATTATCCACTTCAGCAATCATGTTAATAATTCTTCTTTGCTATTGTAATAATAAGTTTTGTGTTTTCTCAACTTTGTATGTGAACTGATTCCAAGTAAACAATATACTCAATTAACAGACAACTAGTATCATTTTCCGCTTGAACTACATATCCATACATTTAATTCTGTATATCAATTATCAAAACATCAAAATATAAACCACCAAACATTTGACTTCCCTAGCATCTATATTCCATCAAGCCAGCAGTTAAACCTGTCTTGCGATACTCTTAAAAGCTTAGAACATGTATCATGCATATCCACTATTGCCACTCAAGAGAGAGAAAACTCATAAGACAATTCTCCTTTTCACCAAAGATATTCAGAACTGTTTGTGCACTAGAGCAAAAAGTCCATACAGACAAGAGTAAATTAGTCCCACTTAAATATACACTCGTTTTTACTAATATTTTGAAAAGTTTTCATCTATGGAACAAGTTAAGCAACAAATATATGGCATAAGACACAAAAGAAAACTCTCAGTGTGTGTATTTGAGGACACAACAGATGGAAAAGCCAAGGAATTGGTAGTATAGGATATAGAACTGAAGTACAGACCTTTCGACTGCGAAGGCTGCATCGTGGACCCTCAACCACAATCTCACTCCCATCGATCTACAGAAGAACAATTTCACATGATAAAGCTGTTGAAAGAAGAATAAAGAACAACACCAGAAACAATATTCATGCAGCTAATGTTAAGAGGACAGGCATATTTCACAATTTCTCATATTCCAACATGTTGAGATGGCTCCACTGAAAATTATCTATGTAATCTGACATAGATGTCAACAGAAAACCCTATATCATTATTACCTTGTCGGAAGAATAAAATTGGGCTTGAAATGCTCATAACATGCTACAGTAAAAGGTCCACAGCTCTTTTTGAACTCCAAATGGAAGTAAACTTTTATTATTATTATTTTTATCTAAGTCATCACAGTAATACATGATTCTGCATACCATATAGACGGCTACACACCTTAAGTTTCATCTTCAGCTTATCATACTCTTTGTCTGACATTATTGGATTCCCAGATACATAAGCCATCGAAGCTTCCAAAAACCTTTGCTCATCGGAACCTACATTAGAATAAAAGACTATATAAACAGAACCTACAGCTTACGGATTCCAAAGTGATAACAAAGTCAACATTCTAAAAAGCTATTCGATCAGATCCAAAATATTGAATGAATGCATACTTAGCATGACAACACTGCTTCCTTCCCACATTAGTTCTTCCTTGAGGTTATCAAATTCCTCATTTGACATTATGGCTTTCCCCTCATAATAGAATGCCTGTAGTGCAAAGAAAAGAAACAAAGTGGACCTAAAATGTCAGCACTGGAAACTATGAAAACTTGAGTTATCTTCAAGTTGCAAATACAAATGGATGTGCCTAATGAGCAATTCTGGATGATTAAAGTAATATCCACATGTACATGTCAAAGAAAGGAAAAAGAAATAGAAGAGAGAGGGAGAGAGGGAGAGAGGATTTTCTCTTACAAATGGATGTGTGACCTGTTAAGCAATTCTGAAGGATTAAAGTACTACCCATATCTACATGTCAAAGAAAGGAAAAAGAAATAGGAGAGAGAGGGAGAGAGAATTTTCTCTGACATACTTGTAGTGCTTGCAAAAAATCTTGCTCCATCTCCCCCAGGGACTTCTTTTCTTTCTTATCTATGCTACAATACTGCAGGATCTTACCATCAACTACTTCATCCTCTTGGACGGGACCTGAAGTCAATTCCAAGGAAAATTAATGTGGTACAGATCTTTCGGGTCCTCTTTAGGATGTAAAGTGAAGAACATAGAACTCCAATAGATGCACCAAGAGCACAAGTTAGCAGAGGCAAGAAGGCATTTCAGCACAAATTATTCACACATGATATGATAGAGATGGAGCGCCAAACCATGGCAATGGAACTAATGTAATGCATATCTGAATAAATCTTGTTCCTTGGAATGATTTCATCATCTCTCCAGGTTAAACTAACTCAATACTTGGTAATGGGCAAAATATATGGCGAAACAAGCAAAAGGTAGGTTCAGAATGGAGACATCTCGATGGACGTTGTACATAGAGATTGAAGGTTGATATAGCAAATAATCTTATTCAGGAAAGGAGAAAGATAAGTATTTCCTTAGACCAGAACCTTGGTTTTGTAAAGGCATCTGATTTAAAATGGGGAAGAACAAAGTTGCACTCGGTAGAAAATTATGGAACTGATCATGAAATTTGAGCATCTCATTTTTGTATCAGCAAAAATCTCCAATTGAGCAGGTTGTGAAATAAAGTAATAACCAAGGACAGTAAAGTTATTTAGTTGAAGTGTAGCAAGCCGTAAAACCTGTACAGAAACTATGCATGATTCAGTCCATGCATATGCTCTCCCAGTATCAGGAAACATGCTTAGATAATTGGTGCCACTAGGTGCAAATTCCCGAATGGAATCCAAGAATAGGCCCAAAGGATGATCTTTCATAGTACTTCATTCGTTCTACATAAAAGAAACGCCAAACAAACCTCTCTTGTGCCAATCATGGAGTGCGAAAGAAAAGCAATTAAAATCTAGCAAATTGATCAAGCACTTCATCTTTATTAATCCAACCGAAGCCAGTCATGCAACAACAACAAGAATAAGATCATGAGTAAATGAATGCAGGCAGGCCAACCAAACCTGGCTGATCAGTAGTGGTCTTTGGAGACAGAACCAGCTGCCTTCTTCCCCCATTTAAATTAAAGGGCTGTTGATACCTTGAAGCAGAGGATGAACAAGAGTGCAGAAAAGGAGAAGAAGGTGAAGAGGGGACACAGCTAAATGGTTTTCTGAAAGGGGCAGAGTAAAAACGAGGAATTGTTATAGTAAAGGCAAGTTTGGTGGCCATTTGTGATGGTGGCGGGAGTGGCAGTAGCGCTGAAGCGAAGGAGGCCAAGATTTTACAGATGTTTGCATGCTGGAGGATTTGATAGTTTTGGTTGCGAAATGGGACACTTCTGAGGATAAGGCAGATGAAGATTTGTGGAGGGAATTTGTACAGACACATTGGCCTGATTTTCAAGAAAATCAAGACTGATTTTTGTTCCTGTACTGTAGTACTGTGTCTGATTGCCAAATCAGCATTCAGCACCCAGTTTTCCCTTAGAATCTCAAAATTGCTGACACGTTATCGAAAGAAGCAAATTCGCTATAAACCATTTCTTGATAACTCTACTTGCTCATACAATGACAAGCTAATTTCCACAAAAAGTTACATTAGTTACGCCGCTTATATGTTTTTTTTTTTTTTTTTTTGTGGAAGGACGCTGCTTGCATGTTCAATTGCATGAGCAAAACTAAGCATCCAAGGAATTGGTCATGTTCATGCTATGTCTTTTTGTTTTTTTAGTCTGCAAGTTCAAGCCATTTGTGAACGTAGATGTATGGTAAATTATACCGTACAATGCTTATGAATCTAGGTGCCACCGTGGCGAATGTAGCGATTTCACGATTGTCAAGAGTACTTCAACTATATATAACAGCGTGTGTTTTAACTTTTAACTAAATAAATGTAGATACTAATATAATAAATTTAAATACTAATATAATAATAACTTTTGATGCAAATTTCAATTAATTTTTGAGGAAATCTTAGATACATTGATGGTGTATTCACTATCACAGTTGGATATACAACACATATACAAAATTTGAGTTTCAAATTCAAATTTGAATTATGTATCTAATAGTGAAAATGTATATATTGTTAGTGTATAGAAAATTAATTCTTAATTTTTACGTGTTCATATACTTTTTTATGCATATATATATATATATATTATATTTTACCTATATATTTATTTGACCTAGAATGTGTGTGTGTGTGTGTGTGTTGAGTTTGGACCACATCAAAATTAGACTCGAAGCTCCAACATTTTTGTCAGCTAAGTGTGAACATTGTAAATGGAGCCCAACGTTTAAGTTCGAAAGTCCAAAAGCTATGCTTTATTTTGTGAGCTGAATTTGAACTTTTCAAAACCCGACCTAAACATCTCTATTAGCTCCCCTAGATAAGATAAACGGCAGCAACCCCAGTGGGCGTTACATATCTGGGCCTCACGGATGCGGCTCATCGGGCAAGTGTAGTGTTGGTTTGATTTAGCTTGGTCCTACCCAAGTCTCATAATGTCCCATTTCTATGCATGATGCATGGATCAAGTGAAAGTGAAATGGTCAATTTTTAATTGCTACGATAATTATGGAATCCTTTTTCTAGGAAACTCGGGTAGAGCTCCACTCGTTAATGAATGGAAGTTTTTAGAAACCTACTAGTGGTTACAGGTGTAAACCAACCGAGCAGCTCGCGAGTTGCTCATGAACTGATCGATCAAACGATTTACTCGACTTAGCGTTGACCGAGTTCGAGTCAATCTCGAGTGGCTCGTTTAACCAAATGAGTCGAGTATCGATCATTTTTAATTAAAGTCGATAGTTCGTTGAGTCTTATTGAGCAGTACATATTATATATATATATATATATATATATATATATATATATATATATATATATATATATATATATAGTGTATGTTAAATTACATATATAGGTATTAAGTTCTTGTAAATTTCCAAAATACCTCCTTTTCTAATCGAGCTCAATACATCGAGTTTGAGTCCGAACTCAATTGGGCTTGAGTTTGCTCAAGCTTAAACGAGTGGAATTGAAGCAATCAGGATATTCTATTTATTTATTGGGTTTATCTAACGGGTGACTATTGGACAATCGTTAAAATATATTTTGATATCATATTTTTAGAAATATAAGATTAATTAAGGAAAATAAATAAATACAAAAAAGAGCATATAATATTAAACAGAAAAATATATAAATGTAAGAGATAATAATAATTGTTAGCATTTGTATATATTCGGTAGGTTAGATATATTTTAGGTGTGTTAAAAAGTGCTATTTGGACACTCATTAGAAAAATCCTTATTTATTTATGATTTGAGAGAGATTCAAGTCTCAAAATGGGAAAAGGAAAAGGATATGGTTTGGGAGTAAAATCGGAAACTTTACTGTCACTTATCTAACGCTTTGCCAATTTAACCAAAATGATTTGAGAAGAAGAGAGTGGGATCGATCTTGGCCAAAATAAACTTGCAAGTCGTTTTACCTAAAATTGACAGCACCAATTTTGCAAATAGCGCATTGATTACCCACTCAATCCAAAAACAGTAATAGTACTTGCAAGACTAATAAAAACAAAGATTAGAAGTTGATTTGTTTAGCAGGAGAACCTGCCAAGTTGCAAGCGTAGGTGGGCCGGCTTGGTTGTTGGATGTCTTAAGCCCCTGATGCAAACCTCAAATTTAGTTAGCTAACACGTGAATGGTAGTTGGTGCTTTGCTCTGCTGCATCTTCTGGTATATTATTTATTATTATTTAGAGCCATCTATCAATCCCAAGGTTACTGCAAGGGGGGTGCGTAATTTTCTTCTGTTAGTACCATACATCTGCAAGAATTTGCCAACTTAGTTGGCTGGCTGACTGCCTGTGTTTGAAGGATGGTCATGGTCAGACGCCCCTCGTGCCGTCACCAGCCAGTCAATTAACCTTAGCTACCATTTGGTCGTATCTAGGATGACTTCTAAGTACATTAGTACTCAACTCCATCAGGGAATAACGTACAAAGTACGCCAACACATGGAAAATCAAGAAACTTGCAGATAAATTTAGCAGAGGCATAGCTTAT
Source organism: Coffea arabica (assembly GCF_036785885.1). Lineage (NCBI taxonomy): Eukaryota > Viridiplantae > Streptophyta > Magnoliopsida > Gentianales > Rubiaceae > Coffea > Coffea arabica. The sequence continues at coordinate 43,567,641 of NC_092325.1, read as the reverse complement.
ATATAGCCCCTAGTCAAGAATTTTGGGCAGTGTTAAAATTGGTTCGGCAGGCTTTAGATATACCCTGTTAAATAGAAAAAGCGATATCAAAAGTAGGTAATCGGGTAGAGTAACATACAGGAAAAATGACCACTGCTGCGGTGACTTCAAGAGTTGAGAGGTTGGCCAACAGTGGGATTCAATTAATACCAAAAGAGTATGTGAGGCAAGAGCTGACGAACATGGGTAACGTCTTTGAGGAAGAGAAAAACAACGAAGGGCCTCAGGTGCCAACCATTGATTTGGGGGACATTGAAGCAGAGGACGAAGCTGTTCGTGAGAGATGTCACAACGAGTTGAAGAAGGCTGCCATGGAGTGGGGAGTGATGCACCTTGTCAACCATGGCATATCAAATGAGCTCATTAATCGAGTCAAGGTTGCTGGAGAGGCCTTCTTCAATTCACCCTTTGAGGAAAAGGAGAAGTATGCCAATGATCAGGCATCAGGCAAACTGCAAGGATACGGCAGCAAACTAGCAAACACTGCCAGTGGTCAGCTTGAATGGGAGGACTACTTTTTCCATTGTGTTTTCCCCGAGGACAAGCGGGATTTGTCGATTTGGCCCAAGACTCCAGAAGACTATATGTCAGTACTTCTTAACATGCCTCAAAATTTACAAGGAAAGATTTAATCAATCTCAAGCTAAAACACAATTTAAATCCATGGACGTTAATTTGGTGCTTTCAGATTTCCTTGACTTCGAAGACATTAGCATATATTCTCATGTAGATATCATCTGAAATAGAACTCTTATGCACAAAATGTCATCAGCTCATAGTATTTCTGCTTTCTGCTTTCAAGTTCAATTTTTATCCCTCTTGATCAGCTTTATTAAGTCTCCAAATTATGCCACTTCCAGCCCTGCAGCGAGTGAGTATGCAAAGCAATTGAGGGGCTTGGCAACCAAGCTATTAGCTGTGCTGTCTCTTGGCTTGGGATTAGAAGAAGGCAGGCTAGAAAAGGAAGTTGGTGGTATCGAAGAGTTAATTCTGCAAATGAAGATTAACTACTACCCCAAATGCCCTCAACCGGAGCTAGCATTGGGTGTTGAAGCTCACACTGATGTCAGTTCTCTGACTTTCATCCTTCACAATATGGTGCCTGGCCTGCAATTGTTCTATGAGGACAAGTGGATTACTGCCAAATGTGTCCCCAATTCCATTATCATGCACATTGGGGACACCATTGAGATTCTAAGCAATGGAAAATACAAGAGCATTCTTCATAGAAGCCTTGTGAACAAAGACAAAGTAAGAATCTCTTGGGCAGTTTTCTGTGAACCACCAAAGGAGAAGATCATCCTCAAACCACTGCCTGAGACAGTTTCAGAGACTGAGCCCCCTCGCTACCTGCCTCGAACGTTTGCGCAGCATATTGACCATAAACTGTTCAGGAAAACCGAGGAAGCTGTTGAAAAAAATCAATCCACTGAGGACAATAAATCTCCTGAAGACAATCAACCTCGTGAAGATGGTAAACGTTCGTGAATGGAGATCCCTCCTACTTTTTCTGCTAATCCAAGTTGCACCAAGCTAATTAATAACCTTTTCTACTTGTTCTCGTTTGGGAGTCCGGTTTGCAACTGGTTCAAGCGCCATTTTGCTGTGTTTCATTATTCCTTGAAGTTGGTCCTTATGTCCTCTAAAGTTATTACGTGCTTTGCTTTGCATCGAATAAAATCATGTATTTATTAATCATCTGTTCCTGAATGTGTTTTAGGCTACTAATATTCTGTTCAGGCATCAATGAAATTCAATCAACTGCAATCCAGTTGGGTATTGAACAAAGAAAAGATCCAAGCAATCCATTTTCAGAAACACAACACAAAAATTTGTGTCTGAATTTGAAAAATTCTAAGACATATAAAGGTACCATTTGAACTATTCGATTCTTATTGCAACTGGAATTTCAGTAAGTTTCCTTCGTTTAACTGAAACTTCAATTTTGTTGGTCATTAAATGTTCTCTCTGCTGACATCGAAGGGAGCCCATCTATCTCTGTGAACCATAAAAACAAGTGGGTACTTAATGCATAATTTATGGAGGCCAGGCTGAACATGCAGCAAAATGTATATTCATCCAACTACGCCAATCAGTTGTTGATGAAAGACTCGAAATGATAATAATTTTGAAATCATGCGGTCCATACAACCAGCAACCTAGAGCAAATCAATTTTGAAGTTCAATTGGATGGCAAGCACAAGAAACTATACTATTTATGTACTTGAATCAGAAGAACATCCTTCCATGGTAGCAGATCTTTGAGACCCTTAAACGAAGGCCTTTCTTGCTGTTGGAGAATTAAACAGCTGTGTAACAAGATGCACATGAGAAGGCTCACAAACTATTTGCGTTCGATTTAACTGCACACATTGAAAGTTCAATTTATTCAATCCTTATATACTGGAAATAACAGAATTTCAAGAATGAGAATAGGTTCGGGCTTATAGGTTGTATAGCAATTCCTTCAATCTCTTCTGCAGCTTAGTTTGATCAAAGCTCCTCCCCTGATCCACCTGTCATACGAGTTCCTATATAAATAGACTATTTATGCTATCAGAATCTAAAGTAAACCAAACAGTAATAATAATATACATTCTACACGAAATAAATAACTGAGGACATTATCATAATATTTCTTACGGTACCTCGGATTCCATAACATGAAGTTGTCCTTCATTGGCGTTGGTGGAAACGCAACTTATAACTGATAAGCCTTCTCCATTAAGAACGCTGAGAAATTTTGATAGAGGCAGCCCTCCTCTTAAAGTAGTCTTCAAAATTATCTGCATCCCTGTAGTGCTACTTTGCACTCTTACACTAGTCTTGTTGAGACTAACTGTAAATTCTGTTAACATACTGAAACTGCAGCCAGGTTTCATGAGTTCTTGGAGTTCGTCTCTCTTACTTATCAGCTCATCTACCTTTCTTTTCATATGTCTTACATATTTAACTGTCCCATGCATGTGATCAGATGTCGATCTCTTTCCCTAAAACGTATCAAGAAATTTTGCGGCAATAAATTTATTATGGTTTTCAGCATATTTCAATGCAAAAAAGTTCCAGTGATGAGACACCGAGAGTCGAATATAGCCCAGTTAAGCGTCTGCGAATCGAAAGTTTCTTTTCTTTTCTTGTTGTTATAAATTCAACAGAAGAAAAATTGAAGTACCTGGAGATACTCATCAGGGACCAGTGATCGGAGAGATTGATAAAGAGCAGCCATTTCTTGTCTTCTTTGTCTTTCAACATCTCGGTGTATAATCCGCTTTTTGTGCTCTACTGGACTCTCATTGTCAAGAACATTATTGTCACCAAAAGCAACCGATGACTTCCTTTTCTTCGTGCAAGATTTTGGCTTACAGGAGTTTGCATTAGGCGCCCGAGCCATTAGGGGTGTATCCTGTGGGATCTGCTGCTGGGGAGGAATAGAGAGGAAGCGGAATAGTTCATCGTGTTCCATTGAAAACATGATTGTTAGCTAAAACATCAAATCTTTCTAGGCCAAAGATGGAGAAAAAAGAGCCGAAGATGAATATTACTGGTCCAAAGTTTTTGAGGATCTGGGAGAAAATGATTGGCGACTTGACTTGGGTTTCTTCCTCAAGTTTTTAAAGGGAACATTTTACCTTTCCTCCATTATGTTTAGTGTAGTCTCAGTTTAATCCCTTATGTTTTGAAGGAAATTTACAAAAAATTTTGGTTTCATCCTACTTTTGTTGTTATAGTATGCATTTTGACGTGGAGCATTGAACCCTAGATTTTGGACCTAACTCCGTACCATTAATAAAGTTGCTCATAAAAAGCATTTTAGGGTTTTTAATTAGTAGTAAAATTAGGTTAGCCATCACATGTTATTATAGTTTTCTAGTGCTATTATTTAATTTGTAGTTGATTCTAATTTGATATCAACTAGCGCTCTGTCACCAAGTGCCACATTGTCGGATTATCTCAGGTTTGTAATCCAATGGGCGCTATCGAGCGCCAAATCATATTTAAGGGATACTAACGCCTATTATTGAATAAAATGTACATCAATGCGTGGTTTTACTGATTCTTGGAGTTTTTTTTGTTGTTGTTGTTTTCTTACCTTTCTTCCTGGCAACATATGTAGGCCTTAGTTAGGGTAATTCATACAAACGATATATTATAGCATGCTATTTTTTGTTGATTTTGAATCATTTTTCTTTTTTCTTTTTTGAAGCATTTCAAAAGAAAATTATTTGCCCTTCTTTTGGATCACTTCCACCTCAGATTTAATCTCTTATCATAATGGCAGTTGAGGATATACAGTTTATTGCATATTGAAGTTACACAGATCATTGAAACATATGATGAATTAAATGTGTCAAAATTAAAACACGAGAGACTAAAATGGGAGGAACATAAAAGATAAAGGACTAAATGTGTTAAAACCAAAGCAACATAAACTAATTAAAGTAGAATAGGTCCAAAACTTAAGTCAATAAATCCTTCATTTTTTTTTTAAAATAAGATTCAAGGCACCGTCGCTTTGGAGGCTGATTACCATACCAGATCAATTGCAAATAATTAATAATGTAGGATGTGAAACTGTAGATCAATGATTTTTTGACTGAGCTGCACATTTTACTGGTTCCTGGACTAAGTAAATTAGCTCTCTTATTATAATCGGATTTACCTTTCACCTGACCCTCATAAGAAGAGTGTTTGGTTTAAGGCTCCCTAAGAATGCCATTGTTTCAATAAGCTAGATGGGTACAATAAACTGAAACTAACAATTTGACATGGATTAACCATGCACCCTTTACAGAAGTAAGTGGACAAATGCTGCTAGCTAGCTAGTCTTTTTGGCGAATCAACTCTGGCACTTTAATTTGCATTACCCTTGTATGAAAAAAGGACTTTTTTGTTAATAAGGAAAACCCTTTTACACTAATTTTCTGTACTGCTATTTAAATTCGGGGAGCTCTACGGTACTCTTAGATGGTTTTAAGAATCTAAATTATTGAATGACATGACAAGAGTTTATTGGATTACGAAATCAGGTGATTGTGAGTGAACTAGAATGTTTATTTCATAAAAGTAGGAAATTAAACATTTTTTTAATATATATTCTACCATTACAAAAACTCTAAAAATGGAAAGACATTTAGATTCCTTTATTGGAATTGCAACAATAAGAAGAGGAAATTTTTTGACACATGTCAGATTAATACGTGCAATCAAACTTGAGCAAAAGATTTGCTAAAACATGTTCATTTGTAACCATTCCCGGAGAGATTTTGAAGCAACTACTTTTTGGTTACTGCATGACAGATGGGTGAACCAATTTCATTCACGGTTCAATATTAAAGTTTGATGTAGGTGATGACAAGTGACAAAAATTTTTTTTTTTAAGTTTGATTCCGCCACCGCTCAAAGATAATCATTGATGCACAGATGAAACGAGAGAATGCATGCAAATGGAAAGATATAGTTATGTTAAGAAAACATTTGCTTATGATTAGGCAAAAAAGGACAGAAATCATCTTCTAGATTTGCACTTGCTTTGAAGCAACCTCTGTTAAACACTGCTAATCAATTTTTTAATCTCACTATTACTACGTACGTAAGTGGGTACGTATCATTGATGGTGGTTCTTCACCCGGGAAAATGGATAAAAAGTATTTTTTTTTTACTTGTCAGAAATATTTATATATATAGTCTGAAACAGATATGGGTTTCAAAATCTGCATTATTGGAAGGTGCACGTGACAATAATGACTGTTATCTCAGTTCATGTCCCATTTTGTGCTCCCAAAAAAAAACAACGATTGTGTCGGTGCAGGGGAATATTACCCTACTCATCCTTAGACTTTTGTTGTTTTCCGAATTTAGTGCATACGGCTGCAATTTTATTTTAATACATAAAACCTAACTTGACCGAATTATTCCCAATTCATTAGACTTCTATTCTTAAAGACAAAAAATGCAAAAATTTTACTATGTTCTTTTCAATTAGAAATCAACTAATTAATTAACCCTCCGTCAATAGTTTTTTTTTTCCAAACGATAACATGAACCGTCAATAGTTTGATGAGTAAATTTTAAAACTATCAAAGATTCATGTATTTAATTAGATGAAAGCATAAAGGATAGATTTAAATTACAAGTGAAAGTTTAGGGACGAGAAGGTTAATATCTTCTATAGAACAACATTTCTAGTGAGCAATGACATCTTTTACCCAGTGCTATTAAATAAACACAAATTAGAAGAGAATCTAGTAAAAACTTGACCCCTAAAATTTTATAAGCAAAATCGAAAAGTAGGCACCATCGTAAAAGCCGATCACTTCAAAAAGAAGATACTAAAATCAGCATAATTCGAAAGAAAATTCAACTTGATCACAGAACAATTAAGTGAATTAACGTGCATTTAATGGTTTCAGAGCATTCATTTAAGGAGGACTCATGGAGCTGGTCAATTGGGTCCAGTATTCATTTGATGCCAATCACGAAGAGTATAACGTGGGACAGAGAGATCTGAAATTAATCTGAAGTAGCTGCCTGATACTGCACATTGCTTAAAAGTTTGGACTTATTGGCTAAATAAGCCATATTAGACTACTGTATATTACCTAAAGGGAAACCTACATGTGCAGAGTCTTTCTATGCCCTAGTTGGAGGTGTACATGTAAGTACACATTTGACATGTGTGTGTGTGGAACAAGAAACAATCTGTGCTACATCCTAATACACCTCCCAATAATACTGGTTATTTGGTAGAATATTTTGTCATTGATACTGGTGGGGGTGATATGTCATAATGTCCCACCAACATAAATTTGATATTTCTCCGACATCAGGGTGTTAAAATAGTTCAAGAAACAGCTACGTCAAACATATAGAGCCCACTATTATACCAAGATCAGGTCATTATGTGCTTCCAGGACCTACAACAGATTTTGGAAGTCGATTTTGGCAACCTGAATTACTTATTTGAGAATAATGCCGAGTTGCAACCACATTCCTATTTTTGGTGGATCTGCTTACCAATCATATTATTGTTTTGAAAACGGACTGCCAGGTGATATTAATTTACTAATGATAATCAGGGTTTGGTAACACGTTATTAATTGTGTAATAAGAGAATTGATGACCACACCGACGCAATACATACTTGCGAGTGATCGACCATTGCAAACGAATAAGTAACAACACAGCAAGCTTTGTAAGACCACTGCAAACGGTTCCGCTGGTTATATATACAGTCAATGCATTCTTCTCATCAGCTTCATACAACAATAACACAGCAGCAACCTATATAACGAATTAAAACTGCCAGTTTCACGTAAATATTAAAATTTGAAAGAAAAACTGGTTAGCGGCCTCACTAGATGAACCACTACCTAGTTTAATTCTTTTTCTTGTTCGGAACGAAATGTTTCGAGTGATTTTGTCTGCTGGATTAATGCAGCCTGCTGGATTTAGACGTGATAAGATGTCTAAAATGTGACAGATCGATGTGACGGAACCTTGCATGATTATTAGGTATTAAATTGCTTACGTACCCAAAAAAATTCATATAGAGATCTTTTAAATAGATGTGTCCCAGTGCCAATGAACTGTCCAAAATTTATCATTTGATTAAATTAAAGAATGCACGGGGCTGAAATATGTACTTGCTAAAATTGGAACAAATAATTGCTGGATGCACCTCTAGCTGCCCATCCCATTTTCTGTGTGCATTTGATGGCGGTACCCTGAAGTTAATCAGCTCGTTAATTACTAGGTTATCCTTTGATTGAATATCCATCATCTTTGGATTGTAGGGTTTGTTCGTTTTTGGGGAAAGCTAGCTGCTCTTAAGTTCAGTTCCACGTTCCGTGGAGCATCCATGCAAAGACCATTTCGGCAGCCGTAACGTTCCCTTTCGGTGGAGTAGTAATAGTTCAGTTCTTTCTGCAAATAAACGTTTACAGAGAAAAGGAACCATATCTATTATTATTATGCTGATCCGGTTGATTTACTAAAAAGCCACACCAGGATGAGATATTAAAACACGCAAAAGTTAGAATGTGCTGTTAACTTCTCTTCATCAATAATCAACATGGTTTACCTAATTACGTTACTTGCATGGTTTTATGATATGGCATTCCGATTAAACATCAAATATTCCAAAATTAGCATGAACAGTTAGTGAATTTCACTACTTTTGCTGCCACGTTGAGGCTAAAAAAACGTTGATGCAGAGCCATCGTTTTCCAACAGGAGAGCCAAAGGAGGAAAGGAGATATTTACAGCAATAGACTCAAAATACTAAGGTATTAACAGAATCTACCATGATCAAAAGAGTCAAAGCATAAATTTATGAAGGGTTTAAAAATTTTATACCACTTAGTCGTGTATTTGTAAAATCTGAAAACGCTTCAAATCTTTACCCAGCTGTTGTCAACGTGAAGGGTAATGGTTGATTAATGATTATAATGATACTCAAAAAGTTATTTAACCGAGAAAAAAAATTGAAATTCAACAGGGTGAAATAATGGATATTAAAAAAAATGTTGTTTTCATACGGTATTCGGTACCCTAGGCATGCATTTGAAGAACTTACTGATTATTGAACTAATTATACGGGTGTAACTGTATCTGAACTATGCAGGTTAAGTATGATTTATTTCCATTTGTTTTTGGAGTCATAAGTGATCTTTCTAGTTCAGAAAAGAAGTCAATATTTCAGGCTAGTTAAAAAACAAGTTATTTTGGACGTACGTAATACAACGTGATGCCTTTATATATATATATATATATATATATATTGGTGGGATCACCTCTTTATGTCTGATTTGGATGAAAGGCGTTGATCCAAATGGCTAGTCGTTTGAGCTGCTTTTAGGAAGACAAAATTCAGTAAGGGGAAAAAAAATGACAGAATTCAGTATAATCCATGTTTCATAAGAGAAAGAGAGATAGATCTTTAAAGAGAGTACAAAAAAGGAAAAAAAAGAAAAGAAAAGAAGACTATCAATTGCCATGATGCCAGATTTCCTCATGCACTGGCTTCGTGGAAGCCAAGCAACAAACAGAAGACAAACTTTACAGACCGCATTTCAAATCATCGAAAAGAAGAGTTTGAAGCCATCCAGGCTGTGGATCAAAGCAGAGTTGGCCCTCGCCCTGTAGGGCATATTAGTCCATGCCCGATCGAAAAGTAATATTTTTTCAAGATAGTATATCATGTTGTCCTCAAGCATATGGTCCTGTGGTAGCATCAAACCTTTTCAGACCTCACCAATTTATTTTGCTACTAAATAAAGAAGTAGAGGAGACCCTTATCTAAGTTAATTTATATGGTATTTCAACTGATTTGATAGCGCGCTATCTCCGTCAATTTCTCCTGCAGCTCACTTGGACTTATAATTTTCTCGTCATTCACCTGCATTAGCTAGGAAGTGATAGTAAGATTATTGGATATCTCATCTGGAAAAAACCACAATGTACATCCATAAAAACAGACATATATAAATATGACAGAAAATTAGTACCTCAGATTCAATAACATGGAGTAGCCTTTCATTTACTCGTGTGGAAATGCAGCTTTTGATAGACATGCCTTCTGAAATGAGAAAATTGAGGATTCTGGAAAGAGGAAGATCTACTTTGGATCCAGTGGTTATGGTGATCTCCATCCCTGCCCTACAAGTTTTAACCGCAATACTAGGTTGCTCAAAATCTTCCTGTGGATTTTCATTCTCTACAACCTTGGAAGTGGTCGGATTGATAAACCATTCCTTCAGCTTTGCTCTCTTGCTCTTCAGCTCATCTACCTTCTTCTTTTGAAACCTAATATATTTCACGGTCGCATGAATATGATCTGATATGGACCGCTTCCCCTAGAACAATGAGAAACCAAAACCGTTAGAAATGCTGTCACCCTCAATATGATATGAACTCAGTATGTTATGTTACATAAAATGAGTGAATTTTTTCCTCCCAATTTTCTTTAATTTTTAGACAAGGAAGGTTGAGATGGAAATGGAGAATAAATTGACGAAAGTCACGTGAGCCAATGATATTCAAACACTCGTTTTAGTTTAATTGCACACCATTCGCAATGTTTTTTTTAGACTAAATAACAAGCATATTACGCGCTATGTGGTCGTTAAAAAAGTAATGAAATATTAGTTTGAATTTAACTTTTTGCTATTGACTGTTAATTTTAACAGAAAAATAAACGATGATATTTTAATTCAAACTATAAGAGAATTATATATAGATTTTTAAATTATAGAAGAGTCATGTGATAAAACACCAAATTACGGGAGGTAAAAGGTGATTTATCCTAAATAAAATACATAGTAGAGTCAGCAATGTGCAAAAATCTTTTAAAAAAAATAATAAAAGGTATGTTAATGTCATTTTCTTAAAAATTAAAAATCCTTAATCGTAGGGCTATGTTGATTTTCCTATCTTTTGTTTCTGTAAGCGACGTTTGAGGATTTGGAAGAGAGGCAGTAAAAGGTTCAAAACCCTCTAGCATTCGTCTAAGGTATGGAAATAAGATTCTTGATCATGGAACTATAAATGTTTGACACAACATGTGACCGAGCTTTACCTCGAGATGTTGAGAGGGGATCAGTGAACGCAGAGTCTGGTGAAGGCCAGCCGTCTCTTGCCTTCTTTGCCTTTCGACATCTCTATGTATGATCTTCTTGATGTAGTCTCTAGGGCTCTCCTCAATGTTTTCCAAGGCACTAATCTTCCTTCGACGGCCCTGTTTTGGCTTGGACTTGGCAACAGTACTAAGATCCAAATCATTAAAGGGAGGATTATTCACATCCACCAGAAGTTTATCGTTTTGTTGTTGAGGACGAGGAGGTGAAATGAACTTGAAAAGTTCATCTTGGTTACTTAGCCATTGAGAAAACATGGCTAGCTAGAAAAACCAATTGCCTTTTTATTTTCTACTTCTTCTTGGCTCAAATTCAAATAATCAGTGGCTGTGACGCTCTCCTGCTGTAACTGTAAGTATATATGCTGCTCTTTATAAAGGTGGCAGGATGGCAGTGAAGAAGGCTTCGCTTGGGCGCCAAATCATTGTGGGGACTACATGATTTTCCCAGGTTTTAGCTAGCCAAATCTTGTTGGCTTCGTTGCTCAGTCCATCCACATTGCCAACAACGGTGCACCCGTCGTAGCAGCACGAAAATATATATATATATATATATATATTCCTAACTTTCGTGGCACATTATTACTAATCAGAAAGTACCAAATATTGTTTTGAATCATTTCTTGTATAGTATTTGTTAGCCAAGTACTATTTGATCATACGGGATCCTCAGTGCTACTTTTCCAGTGACAATTCAGTGCCTTCTATATATATTTATGTCAAGTGTTTTATTTATTTAATTTGTCATGTATTGTTTATTTAAATTTTTTCTATCATCACGTGATAAGTGGGATTGATACTGAACGTGGCACCGAATAGTGGCATAGAGGATCCCAATTGCTACTTGACAGCGAGTGGTCAATTTTAATGCACTACGTAACATGTTGCGTTTTGTAGGTGCTCTGCTCTATTCAATGTTTTCTCATAATTTGCTAAAACCAAACATAAGGCTAGTGGGGAAGTAATATATATACCTGTAAATTGATATCATTAAGCCATGCATGAAGAGCAGTTTGCATTAAGTTTATTTATTTATTTTGAGTTTCTACTTAAAACTTTTAAATTTATTTTTAATTAAAATAGCATTCAATATTCATTTCAATAACTCCAAAACAATTGTATTGTGGGAGAGACGTCAAAGAGAAGTTGATTGCTTAGTGAGGCGATGCATGGGAATATAGGAATTTTCCAAACTATAAGGTTTCAAGTCGGGGGAAGGGTAGTTCCTAATACTTATTAGCGAAAATTGTGACAAAAACTTTAAAATTCTTATAAAAATTCTAAGCATATTCATTAATTTTTATAAAATTGAGGGAGGACAATTGTCCGTATCGTGAATGAGACGTGGCTCTGCCACTGCATAGGCTTGCAATCATTGCTGGCCTTGTTACCCTTGTGCTGTAATATTATTGGAATGGCAAACATATTCGTGTTAAAAAGCTCTATATTAGGTTTACCACGTGTTGAGAGCATGCATAGAAAATGCACAGATGCTTATGCGTACATAAAGATACTTGTGTGTATATATAAACATATATATATATATACATACATACATACACACACATATATAAGCGTGCGTGTGTGTGTGTGTGTGAGGGGATAAATCAACTTTCTACCATTCCAATTAAGATAAAAGGTGTTGTGAATTCAGCTTCTCCCATTGTATTATTTTTTGCTCACTATTTTTTTTTTCTCAACAATTTTCATGGATGCAACCAGAAATCAACATAACCAACAGGTCAAGTAAACCAACAAATTTTAAAAACCTCAGAATGCAAAATTTAAGGTCAACCAATTTCGTATGTGGACTGACAGAAGTTATCATGACTATGACATTCCAACAAAACGGTCAAATTATTAAAAAAAAAAAAAAAGAAGACAAATCAATTACTTGATACTTAAATCGAATTTGGTTTCATAAGAGTTAGTTAAAATTTGATTCGCCAACTAGCCAAATCAAGATTCAATAACATTTTATATTCGATAAAATATTTGTTCAAATTCGATTTGGTAAGAAAAACAAATAAAATTTGAATAAAATTTTAAACTCATTAAAATAAGCAAACGAACTTGAGCACGAGAGTGTTCGATTTGATTAAACTCGTTTAGACCTCTAATAACGATAATAGGTTTCACCCATATCTTTCACCGGATCTCACTCTCTCACTCTGAACTTTTGCCAACTATGATTCTAAAAAGTCAAGGACTTCTATTTCGCTAATTGTGATTGTCGGAATTTCATTTACAGGTCTAACAAAAAAAAAAAGAAAAAGAAATAATAAACATTTTATTTATATTACTTGGCAACTGCAAAAACAGCCACCTCATACGATTGATCCTTTAAAAAATCATTACGGCAGACAGAAGTAATACTAATTTTTGGAAGATTAGGGAATATATTGAGAAATAAAGAGATATGCGATCTATCTGATATGGAAGCAGCACTGGCCATTGAATAAGACAGTAGTGAGACTGATAGAATTTGCATCTGTAACTGTAGTAATGAAAACTAATTTACTTGCACTCAGGTTAAAATATGCCCTCTCACCACTGAATTGCCCAAAAAAAAAAAAAAAAAGAAGCCTTTTACCGCTGAACTACCTTTTCTGTAACAAGAATTACATGGAAAATGTCCCATTATAGCATTTGTAAGAAAGTACTTGAACGTTTTTAGATGAACTGTTTTCATGTCTTGTCTACCTCTCCTTACAAATGATTTCAAAATGTTGTCCACTAATAAAGATTTACTGCGTGTAATTTGCTTTTAATTACACGGGTACAAAGCAGAGTTCTTTTCCACTTTTATGGACGTACAAGTGCAACTCTTTATATGTCCTCCTTTTCCTGGCAACTCTTTATACGTCGAAATCATATCTTGTGTGGACGTTTTCATTTTAAATGGATAAATTTCTATTATACAACGACTCAATAAAGGATTATACTTGACCTATATTGAGTATCAAGTTGGGTAAGATTACATAATTGATCAACTCTTGACACAACGACGCAAGTAAAGCCTAACTCCTTCACTCGTTTAGTGTACATCCTCACAAATGAGGTAACACGATAGGCAGCCGTTAAGGCTTGGTGGGGTGAGAGTTCAAGGAGCTAAAACTTTGATTCACCCAATGCCAATATATAGTTAACTATACTAGTGCAAGTTTCCTAAGTCGGTGGTGGACGATTGCTATTCATTTGCCATAATCCGTCACGTGATTGTAGCGGAAGCAGTCCATTTGATGCAACAACTGATTATATAAGAATTCTCGCTCAGCGCTGACAATCAATTTCCGACAACTCAAAATGCAGAAATACTTGAACAACATAAAAGAATTGATTTTTGTTTTCTTGACGATTGGTGACACCTAAATCAAGCATCCAAAATTTGGTAGGGATTTTGTTATAGTTTTTTGCTATCTTTTTTCTTGCCAGAATATGTAGTAAAACGGAATGTTTGATTTTGTGTCCATATTAGTGAACTTTGAAGTTTGAACTTATACTCCGGGCTCTTGATCAGGGGGAATTTCAGGTACATCTCCATACTATTAGCCATGCAAACAAATTGATCCCTGAGGCCTAGGTTGGAAGCTTGGGTGGGAGGACAAAGAAGAGAGAGAGAGAGAGAGAGGAAGGAGAAGAAGATGAGATGATTCTAATTATATAAGTCAGCTTTTGTATCTTAACTATATAGTCATAGGTTATCAAGGAACATTTGATTTAGTGGTTAAAATTGAGATGTCAAAAATTAGAAATAATATGTTCAAAGAAGAAAATAGAGAGAGAGGGAGAGAGAGAGAGCGAGGGAAAAAAGAGATAAAAAAAAGTTAGAGATGATTCTAGTTATAACAGCCAGCTTTTTGTATCAAACTATATATTTATATGTTGTCAAGAAGGTTTTGATCCGATGATGACTGAGGTTGAGATTTCAACAATTAGAGATTATGTATTTAAATTCCCTATTTTCTCTTCTCGCTCATTAAATCTCTTCCTTCCCTAATTCGAAATACGCTAGTTCATTAGTTGGCATAGCATAAATTTTAGCTCCGACTTGCTTGAGAATGACTACAGTTTCATGTATATCGCATACTACTAAGAAGAATTTGTGTTTAAAATTTTTTTCCAATTTAGGAAAGAAACGATTTCTATACCTCACAAGGTAGAGGAAAGGTTACCATACGCGTGAAAAATAATGATGTACTCAAATGAAATTGTTTGGCATTGCAAGGTTTAGAAGATAACAGATTACATGTAATTATTGTTTGGAAAAAAATGTCATTTTATATGATACACGATTCTATATGATAGACTAAGGGGAGTGCCCGCACACCGCGCCGGTGTTTGGTGACTGTAGGGAAAGAGATTTTTTTGTTGAACAAACAATAGTACATTGTGAGAAGAAATAAAACTAAGCATAAAAAAATAAACGATATAATCAATCAATTCACACAGCGTTACAATAAAACTGTGTCAAATTGAAGGTCGTTGATAATGCATAAAGGCAGAGTAACACAGAAAGCTAATTTTATTTCAAAATCCCCACTGAGAGCTCTTACTTGCTGTTGCTCCAAACCTATAAGATTATAACCAATCCAGACCAATTGGGTTAGGCAACGTGAAAAGAGTCGCTAATTGTAGGTACTAAAAACACACCGACAAAATTAAGGGAGGAACTGAAAAATTGTGAGGAGGGATTAAATCTAACCTCATGCTGAACCACCAGGAGTAGCTGGGACTGAAGAGTATTTTAAGCTGATTAGTATGAAGTCAGGTAGAATTATCTCAATCTTAGAATGCGAACAGAGAGAAACTGATAATCAACCGTTTAGGCATTAACATACCAACAGTTCAGCAATTGAATTTGGTATAATTAATGACGAAATAATAGGTAATTTCAGAGTTGAATTTAGATGGAAGAGAAAACGATAAGGAAATCATTGTAGACAAAGGCAAAAAGGAAAAACTTAACTCTTGAAGGTGAAAGGGGATAAACTGACTAACGTTTGTGACTCATAAATGCAAATTATAAATGACAAAGAAATGAGTTTCTATCATTGATAGAGAAATTGTTGGCTCATTTCCTAAATCCGATTGCCATTCAAACGTTTCAGACAAAGTAACATCTCAAACGGTTATCTGTGGTTGAAAAGGGGAATTATTGATAGTTAAGGGATATTTCGATAATTATATCAACACACAAGCATATATGAGTTGTACAAAATGTAAAGAACGGATGCACACTAATTACACATTCCATCAATATCCAGATATCTCATCAATGACAATATGAGTGTGTTTGGATTGTGAGTTATTTGGCCAAAAATATTTGCTTACATCACCATTACAATTTCCAATACACCTTTTTATCTTTCTAATTATCTTTTTATCTCACATACATCACATCACAAAAAGTGCTACAGTAAAAATATCTCAAATAACTTACAATCCAAACACACTCAATTTTAAATGTATTAAAATGGGGTCATTTCAGTAAATATATCCAAATACATGCTTCCTTAACTTGTATCTAAAGTTTTTAAACTAGTACACAATATTTCATATTCACAGAAAACCCCCACCTGAAATTCAACCTATTTTTTGACCAAAATTCAATCTTATATAGTATAAGGAAACAAAGTTAAAATGATATAATTCCTTGATTTTAAATATTCTCACATTTATATTTATCACTTAAGCATGCTGTAATTTTCAATCGCTTTTCTCGTGTGTGAAATCTAAACAAAATGATCTTTTGAAAATATTTAAATTCATTTCAATTAATTTCCCCGTTTCCGCCCACTTTGGGCAGAAAATATAATTTAACAAAATAAAATAGTTAGAGCCTTCCCCTCTCTTTTCCTCCTTATTCTTTTCATTCCCTGCTCAAAAGCCAATCGAAACAACAAAATTAGGGGTGGCAATTCGGGTCCAAATCAGGTTGGCGGGTCGGGTTCGGGTCAACCCGCCAGAAAATCTGTTGACCCGAACCCGACCCGCCAACCCGTGACGGGTCAGGTATGCTGACCCGAACCCGAAAATTTCAGGTTGACGGGTTGGCGGGGTCGACCCGAAATGACCCGAAACTTAATTTTAATTTATTAATTTATCACTGTAATTTCTAATAAAATCAATTTCTCACAAAACTAATTACATAATCAAGTAATAAAAATTTAAATAAGTAATTCCAAACCAAATCTAAAATAAATTAAACACCGTAAAAGTGTTTTATCCCAAACAAAATATAAAATAAATTAAAACAGTATAAAAGTAAAAAATAATATAATATATTATTTGTCCAAATATAATAATTTCAACTTCACACAAATTAAATAAATTCATTTATGATTAAGTAATTAATGCCTTTGAAAAAAAGAATAACTTAGGTTAGTTAGATAAAATTATTTTTATATTTATTAAATTATTTTTAATTCGTAAACGGGTCATATCGGGTCATATCAGGTCACCACGGGTTGACCCGAAATCGACATGTTTTCTTTTCGGGTTCATCGGGTCCAACCCGATTCTGACCCGAATTCCCAAAACCTCAATCCAAACCCATTAATTTCGTGTTAGGTTCGTGTCGTGTTTTCAGGTCGTGTCGAAAATTGCCACCCCTAAACAAAATCATGTTTCTCTCCTATGCTCCATACTCCACAGGGGAAAAGTGTGACTTTCCTTAATGTTGAGGAGGCAAATTGTAATTAACCCTTCAAAAAATCAGAAACTAATACCTGTCTTATTTTTTTTTTCCGTTTTCAATTTTGAACAGAGAAAAACCGGTTTGTGTTACTGTTGGGGCCTAAGAAAGGGTTTCGTTGTTTCACTCTACCACTATCACTGGAAAAAGACTAGGGCTGAGAGCTTTATCGAAAATCTTCCCAGAAAAAGGTTCATTCGCTTTCTGTCTCTGCTTCTTCCGAAATTCCCCAAAGTTTTTGTTCCGACTCTCTTGTGCCTCTAATCAGGTAAGCTTTTTTCTCCGGCTCTGAAGTTGTTAACGACTTTTATGTATTATTCAGCATTTGTATGTAGTATGAATTGTATCTGCTTTGTTTTCTTATTGGCATGATTTTTATATTCGTATCAAGTATGTTGAAAAATTTGATAACTTTTGGTCTTAATTATTGCTTCTAGTAATTAATGTTTAAGTAGGGACTAATGAATGACGGAATGGATTTTATGGTTAATTCGAGATGTTCTTTTATTGGAAATGTGTTCTTTACTTGGGTTTTAAGGGTTTAAATAGGCGTAATCTGGAGGTGGATTGTTCATGGAGCGTGATTGGAAGTTAGGATTTAGCGTGATTGGAAGTTATTGAGGAAGAGGGGGTGGGGGGAAGGTTTTAGCTTTTACTTAGTGGCAAAATTATGGAAGAAATGGTTTTGTAGGATTTATATGGTGTCATTGGCTGTGGGATCTTTGGTTTGCTGGTGGTTCTAGGTATAAGAGTTATTGAAAATTGGGAAAAGGATGGAAATGTTTTGACTGCTTAACAAGAATATTCGAGGAGAGTTATGGAAATGTTGTTGTCTTGAGGGACTTGTTGAATTAGTAAGTGTTTGGCATTGAATGTATCTCACTTTAAAGATTTCTAATTAAGTCAGGTTATCAGAAATTAGTAACAGCTGGAAACAAGGCAGGTTTGCGAGTTTTCTTGGTTGTGTTGAGTTTCTAACTTCGGAACCGATTGTAAATGGAATCGCTTTTAGTATGTAATCTGAGTAACTTGCAATTCCAATTCCAATTCCAATTTTGTTGGAGACCAAAGACAGCTTTAGTTCTCGTCCTATGGACAATTGAAGAGGTTAAGCTACAAAGAGGGGCATCTAGATTTGCTTTTGCGAGGCTGATGTTGCAAGTTTCTCATATCTTCCTTAGTGACAATTGCTTGACTATCGGAGTTTCTCATTTTTTCCTTCTGTGAGGCTGATGTTGCTTGACTATAGGGATTGCCTTCTACTGATATTGATGCGCATAATCTTACTAAGTTACTTTTATACATGGTCTTTTGTTTAGAAAAGTAGAGATGGAATTTGTATTACTGTTGTGCTTGATTGAGTTTTTCCATTGCTTGGGCAGTATAATTTTGTAGATTTGTAATATTTTGGCTTTCTTGCTTCTATAGTAGCCTAATTTGCAATAGTTTGGCATGTGCCTGCTAACGTTTTTATAATCAAGATTATATGTTTTTTAGCATGAGCTTTTGGTAATAGTTCCACCAGAAAGGATGTGTTTACTTGGGTTCTTTCCATGATATGTTTTGTTGGTTGATTTTTGAAAATTTCTCGTGGTTATTTTCTAGCTTCTGGCTCCATAATGATATTCCTTGATATTAAATTCAGTTTCCCTTCATCTGATACCTGATCGTATAGGTGGTCAACAAGACATGTCATCTGATACTGCCAAAGAAAATGCATCTGTAGTTGATTCATCAGTGACTGAATGGAAAAATGACAGGAATCTGGATGGTCCAGGTACAAATAATTCTAATAATTTACATGTCAGCAGCATTATGTTAGATGATTGTGCTGCATCTGAGTTCTGACTTTTCATGATTATGTGCATGTTTTGTCAGTTGGAGTTTGCAAAGTATCCTAGACCAAACATTACCCCCTTACCATAAAAAGGCAAAAATGGGTATTCTTAGATTAGTTGATTCACATGTAATATGCTTATAATGGAAAACTTTGTTTCCCTGTCATTCTCTTTTTCCCTCTGTAATTTCTTTTTCTTTTCACCTATTTTTTCCTGAGATGCATTAGATTATTGCATATGCTAAAATGTGTCTGTTTTCAAGGTTTGTCTTTTGCTTCAGAAATCTCTGACCTGTTGATGAATTTCTGTTATCCAAATTGGGTCCTCCTATTGAGACTTTAGGTGGATTTGGCACGTTTTCTGATTGAGGGTTTTGTTTTTCTTAATGTGAATTGCTACTTTTCACTCCTTTCTGGAACCCAGGTTTGAGTAATGAGTGAGAACCTTGTACAAAATCCCCAATTTAATTAGGTGCGAGAAAATTGGCCTAGCAACCTCCAGCATGGATTTGAATGCTTTTTTAAGTTACTTTGGCTCCTATCTCCTAAGACCATGTTTAGGTTGAGCGATGAATTTCTGATGCGACATGAAAGCACGATAGGAAATTAGCATTTTTGGGCTGAAAATATTTGACATGGAACATGCTATTGAGTTTATGAAACATGCATTTATGTTTAGGGGAAGAAAAATTCTTTAGAGTTTTGTTTGTTTGAGAAAAACCTCAATTATTTGTTAAAATTGAATGGTTCATTACAAGATTGGTTTTGTCAGGCTCTTTTATTTCCTTTGCTCGAATACATTATTCCTAGATTTTTCCTTTACAGGGAAGATTGGTAAATGTAAATATGTGATATGTCAAGTTGCACATAGTTGGTGACTGTAATGGATGTGGTTACTAAAGTCCGCTGCTCCTGATGAAGTTTATTTATCTGTTACACTGGGGCTATGGATAAAACAATTCATACCTTTGTTGCTTTGCATTAGCCATTCAAATGAATAAAGTTGTAATAGTTTTGTCAGAGAGCCATAGCTATAGATCCAATGAGGATGGCTGTCAAATTGGAGCAGACGAGCAAGTTCACTCTTGTGAACAGCGTCAAAATTGTAGTGAAACTAAAAAGGGTAAACCATGCAATACAAGATACTTCATTATCAAGAGTTTGAACCACCAAAATATTGAGTTGTCAATTGAGAAGGGAATTTGGGCTACTCAAGTCATGAATGAGCCTATTCTTGAAGAAGCCTTTCGTGTAAGGATTCCTTTCAGTTTATTGGAACATTTCATGAAGATTTTCTTACTTTTCTTTAAAGGAGGATTGTACTTATTTTGCAGAACTCTGGAAAAGTAATTTTAATTTTCAGTGTCAACATGAGTGGGTTCTTCCAAGGGTATGCCCAAATGATGTCTTCCATTGGTTGGAGACGAGACAATGTTTGGAGCCAAGGAACTGGTGGAAATAATCCTTGGGGTCGCACTTTTAAAGTCAAATGGCTGCAGTTACATGATTTGCCTTTTCAAAAGACTCTGCATCTAAAAAATCCATTGAATCAATATAAGCCTGTTAAAATTAGTAGAGATTGCCAGGTATGAGTTATAGTTTCTTCTACTTAATGCCCATCTAATTTTAGTGTGTAAAACTGCCTGTCCTTTGGTCAATTGGGAGATCTTTTGGATAGGCGGTTCTGATTCATGTGATCTTCTAGGAGTTACCTCAGGATATTGGTGAAGCCCTTTGTGAGCTTCTTGACGGGAAGGATGATGTGGATGTCGGTTTGAAAAGGTTAACATTTTTTCAATTTAGAATATGAGCATACTGCAGATTACTTGTTAGCAAGTTTATATGCTGTACCAAGGTGATGCAGGGTTGAATTCTCCAAGGTTGATCTTCCTTTGAGGAGGCCTTGTGTGGAGCCTTCTGGTTCATTAAGATTTGAAGACTTTGTGCCTTCAGTGCACATGGCACCCACACTTTATCCCTCATTAGTCTACCACCATCAAGCTGAAGCTAGTAGATTTGACCAAGGATATCAGAGACCAAGTGGTATATTTCGAGATTCTCGTTCTTCCTTCTGAGAAGAATAATGCTTACATTTTCACCATGACCTTTTGCAGCTGGAAGCCATGGGAATGTACGCTCTGACAGTGATACATCTGCTCAGTTTATTGGTTGGGGAAAGTCAACTGAAAGGAGCCCCCTTGCTAGTAGTTTGACTGAAGATGATCTCCTGGAAATGGTATGGTTTTGTTACTGAAATTTAAATTGCTAATTTGGGAAAAGTACTGCTATAGCATATAATCCTTGTTGAAATAATTTAATTCCCTTGAGAATGGGTGCTTTACCCTTTTGAATTTAAGTAACATTAGGACAAGGGGTACTTCTGGAACATTAATAGTGACAAAATTGTGGTTCTCAATAGCTGCTCTTGCTTTTTCAGCTGTGAGATGAATAAGCGGGGAAAAAATGAATAGAGGCATTGTCTTGTCTTAGTTTCTTGGCTAGAGTGTATTGTGTTATAATTGTCTAACATTCTGTATCTGATATTCTGAATCTGTTCCATGAACTTGTATGAAATACTTCTAGGTACCTAAACTATGTTTTTTGTAGCTAATCAACTGTAATTTGCTATTGGTATGTTAGCATCTTGTCCATATGTTTCTCTAAGAAAGCTGAGATTGTAATGATTTTGGTTACCTGATGGCTGATATTCTTTTAGCTTATTGATCATCATAATTTGCTTAAGCTACAGTTTCCTCTCTTTACACCATTAGCTCCTCACCAAGCCCCTAACCCCCTACCCCCACCCCCACCTTCCCAAGGAAAGAAAAAATGAAGTATCCCAAAAAATTTTTCCTCCCAATATAAAACAAAAGCAAAGATTAAGTAAAGATTAGATAACAAGATAATACCCTGTAAAGATGTTGCTTTGCAATGGTTTCTTTGAAATGTTGTCGCACTCCTGTTATTATTGTTCCTTGTTTCTTGTGCATTGCATTTTGGTGGTTGCTATACTCTTCCTGAATATTCATGATATTACAGTTGGTGTGCCTTTTCATTTTAGATTGTTTTCCTGATACTTTTTTTTTTTTTTGGTTATCTCATTGTGTAGACATATGAAGAGTACCTTGAAGCTCATAGCAGACACAACAAGAAACTATACCAGTCGGTTAGTATTCTGTGTACCGCAACATTTAAGTATATAGTAGAGAATGAGATGATGAATATATTGTGTGAGTTACTACGGTTTGAAAGATCGACAAGGTTCTAATTAGACCAGGCTTATGTGAACTCCTGTCTTCTTGGAACCTTCTTTCCTAAAGGACATGATTGGGCTGCATATGAATCCTGACATGAGCACATTGGTTTATTACAAGCAATTAAAATCATGAATGTTGCTAAAGCCATGCTGATGTTCTATTTTAGGATATCGGAGATTTGTTTCCTCAAAAGACTCTTTCGCCAGTGAAGATATATGATATAAGTATGAGTAAATGATATATCTGGTTGGAACTTGCAATTGAATGTTCTAGTGTATGGTTGGAGAAGTATGGAATAGTAAAATCAAAATTGCTGAGTGTATGGGCTGAGAATTCTTTGAACTGACAGACTCCCCCACCTAATTTGTGCAGTTGTATTGATCTGCTCTTGTTTTACTTTTCTTTATTTTTGCATACTATGATTTCAAACTGACCCGTGTGCAATGATGCTTTATCTGACAGGGTGCTGTGCCAGCCTCCAACATTCAAAAATCATCAGTTAAAGCTGCACGTTTTGATGATGTGTAAGGCTATTTACATATTCCATAAATGGTCACTTTGCAAGGCAGATGTGTTTATAATGTAGGGCACACAATTTGCAGGAAGTTGGGCAGCAGTTCAAAGAAGAGGCCTCGTCACAGGTCCCCAAGACGATAACTGCTTTTTGTAAGAAAAGACTGCTGTAGTTAGCCCAATGATGAGACTGAAAATGTCCCGAGTTAGAATTGTTCTTTTTGCACAAAATGGCTTTGCTATGGAGTTACTACTTATTTTGTAATTCCTGGAACTAGGAGTTAACTGTTGTAACATTGTATTATAGTGTTGACCTATTATATGAATCATTAGCGAACATCTTTTTAGTAAATTTTTTGTATGGGTGGTAACAAACTTGTACAGAAAATGACTGTTGCCTGCCCATAACCCTAGATACGTTTTGTCAGTTTGATGTCCTCTCTTTTTTTTTTAAAAAAAAGAAAACTGGGAATATTTCCTACTGTACAAGATTTGATAATTGTCCTTTTGATATGGCTTGTGGTGGTGGACTGGTTGATAAAACTATGGCTGAAGGTGATGCTCAGTCTGAATACTGTACTGATGGAGGGGTTGAAGAGGATAACAGCTCAAGCTGATGGCTATGCAATTCCTGTTGCTGATAAGAGCAGAGTATTTGGTGTTTTATGTTGAATGGTTGTAATGCGGACGAGATTTGATTAGATAGCTGCCTGAGTTACTATTTCAAAGGGTATAGCTAGGATTATTGTTTGCATACATAGGAACAGATGTGCATATTGGATACATTATAAGGCACTTGATGGATTTTAGTATCAGATTAATTGGTCTCTGTGTATCTGGAGCCTACTGGTTGAGGGTACAGTTCTGCTGTTGGACTATTCTGGGTTGTTTTTTCATGTAACTATGAATATGTATGAAGTAAGCTGGCCTTCTTGATGTCTGTCGTCAGCTCCTCGCTGCAATGACTTGTCTTCCATCTTATGAGAACAATTAAAAGCTAAGGCAGAGGGTTGTGTAATTTCGACAAATTTGATGAGAGAATTATTCAATTCAAACCGGATGAATGAAGATTGAAAATCCACTGATGATTATGGTGGTCGATCATGTAGATGGGATTTGTGCGAGTGGTAGGAGGAACCTCATATTGGACTCTTACCAAGCAAACCCCAACGCTTACTGAAACCCGACCTGACCTGCGTATATGCATTTATCTCACTCTTTGTTTTGTTACTTTAATTTGCAAAAATTATGGACTTCACATTTTTAGCCCAGAATTGGTTTTGTGGCACTCGACTTTTCAGCCGAATTTTAACCCCTGGAAAATGGTTATTACCTAATCCTTCCCCCGTCCTTTTGTTTTAAATTGCGGAAATACTCTGCTACTGATATTTTCACGTCTTGGTGAATAATGCAATGTTTTCCATTCATAACTCTTTTGAAAAGATATATCACTATTTTTTGTTCTAAAAAGAACACCCATAATGATCCGTATCGTTTATGAATGTATGTATTTTAGAACATTTAAACTTATCATGAATTATCATATCTGTTCTTGAATCCCTTTAAGTGTATTTGGTAAGAGTATTTCCATGCATATAAACCAGCCTTTTGTTTTTTTTTTTTTTTTTTTTTTTAAAATTAAATGTTTTGTTAGGATGCGCAATAAAATGGATTTTAATAACTATGAGATTATAAAATTACTTACTAAGTACTAACTCATCATAAAAGAAAAAGTGAGAAACATATCATCACATAAGCAAACCTTTTTCTTTTTTCCCCTACAAATTAGTAATTAAAAAAACCTCTCTAACTTACTCATGATCTTACTCATTAAAAAAATAAAAAAGATTTATTTATGATCTTACTGTCTTATGACCATGTACCCCTATTATTTACCATTTAAACTTTGCCTATAAAAATTCCATTCTTCTGAAAATAAATAAAAAAAGAGGAAAATTTTCTCAATTGGCACAGTAAAAGCCTAGGACATTTTGTTTAGACCTGTCAATCGGGCCATTTGAGCCGAGTTTTCGTAAACTTAGACTCAACGCATTTAATTTGTAATACTTTAAGGTTTCGGGTCGTGAGATTCGAGTTAATTAATGCGCTGATCACACTCAGTTCACAAAATATTCAGGTTTTGAGCCTTATTCTGGCTTAACCCAAATTCACTTATTACTCCACAATTTTTTTAGCATAATTACTATAACTATTAAGTTGTAAAACTAGTTTAACATTCACATGACTACAACATTAAAACTAAACATGAACAAGTAATAGTTCTTAAAAATTACATAAACTAAGAATTTTTCAATAATATTTATATCTAATTCGTTCAAAATACATGGAAAATAGTAATAAAATATGCGGTCATAAATCCAATACATCTTTAAAGGTTGAAATCTCGGCTCATATTTAATTTGGGTTAGATTCAATTTAAGATTGGCTCACTAAAATGTCGGGTTTATTGGGCTTTTTTTGGGCCAAACAAGCCGAGTTCGGGCTGGCCGGCCCGATTGACCGTCCCCATTTTGTTCCCTTCATTTTTCCTATTAGTCCTTAAACCTCTGCTTTTCCTCGTCAATTCTCCCACGTAAAAACAAAACCCAGAGATCGTTCTTCAACGTCTCAAGAACACTCACGGGCACACACATGTATGTGAATTTGTTTCTGCGGATTTCTTCCAGTAGATATTGAGCAGGACAAAAGGTATCGATGATGGATAATAATAAGGCGAGAATTAGTGGAGAGGAAGTGTTAACGAAGCTCAAGGACGACGGCGATTTCGATAAGCTACGTCTCAAGATTATTCGCACACTCAAAGATGATGTAAGCATACAATTTTTTTTCTTGTAAAAAATTTATGATATATGTCTCAAAGATTATGCTTTTTCAACTTTGACGAATTACGATTTAAAAAAAAAAAAAAAACTTTGTTGAATTATGTATTGGTTCGGGCTATGATGAGATTTTGCCTGTTTGTGATATGATGTGATGCATTTGTTTCCTGAATGATTGCAGACTAGATAATATGCTTCATATTAGAAAAATTAGAATTCTTCTATTGTGCCAAAAAAAAAAAACAAACAAACAAACGGAGTCCTTGCAGGATTTCTAGTG
This sequence comes from Coffea arabica, assembly GCF_036785885.1. Lineage (NCBI taxonomy): Eukaryota > Viridiplantae > Streptophyta > Magnoliopsida > Gentianales > Rubiaceae > Coffea > Coffea arabica. The sequence goes on along the minus strand of NC_092325.1, from coordinate 43,541,545 downwards.
GATTTATATTGTTGTCATTTTGGAATGATTCAGTAAAAAGGTTAATTGATCGATATGGATCAGACATAGACAGTTACATTCACGGGAAAGTTGGAATTTATCTGATATTCAACATTAGAAGCCCCTTCGGTGAGTGAAAGATTAAAAAATAAGTAAATATCAGTTCAACGTTGGTTTTCCTGTAACAAATTTTTGGACTAGTACCATGGCTGACTGAAGGGAACTGATTGCGAAGGCTTCTGCCCTGTGGTGCTGAGGTTTTGGTTTTATGCATGCTGTTTTTAGAGTTGAACAATGTATTCCTTTGTCGTGAAGGATTTGAACAGATAAAGTGGAATCTGTAATGCCTAAGTGACCTGCCATCAATTTTTTGAATGAATTGACATATTGAAACACTAACTCTCGGAAGCATAAGGAAAAAAGGGTACTTGTTCCTGGTTTTAAATATGCTACCAAAATGTGCTACTATTTAGTCATCAACGTGCCAATATTTTGTAGGCTGAACTGCGGGACAACATTATATCAATGGTGAAGCAATCAGCTGTACTTAACCGTCCCGGTGCTGAAACCATGAAGCCACGGCAACTTTCTGATGCCATACATGAAGAAATTGGGTAGGTTTCCTTATGATGTTCAGATGTTTGAATGGTGTTTTCCACTGCAAGGTTATGATATTTCTCGTCTTATTTGATGCAAACTTACGTCATGTCACAAACGTGAAGTAATGTGGTTATTCTAGTACTGTCATCTGGTTGTCCTATTAAGCTCTTAGAAGTTATATTCAACCATGATTGCTGGTTGATGCTCAGAAATTATACCTTTTTTTCCTGCATTCCAGGGACAAAGTCATGAGCAAGATTTCTGATGGTGTCTGGCAGATAATTAGGTCTGGTAGTGAAATGAAAGCTGAAATAATAGAAACTGTGCAATCAGTCTACAACAAGTTATTAGACCCCAAGGTGAATGAAGATGGTGAATCACCACTGCATTCTGACTTGTTACTACTACGCAAGAGACATGATGTTAATGGAAGTGTTTCAGCCAGTGGAGTTGATGTCAGAGAGCCTGAGGGGGAGCCAAATGAACCACCGGGGTTCAGTCTACATGGTCAAGGTTGGAACAACAAAAGCAGCTATGAGAATGATCAACCTGGAAAGAGACTACGGATGTCTAGGCCTTGTGATGGTAAAGCAAGAGTGGAACCTATAAAAGAGACCACTTCCTCGCCTGATAGATTGGAGCCTCAGAGTGTATATAACAATGTGCAGCCTGGGTTTCATGAAGTCATTGAGCAGCATTTAGATGGTGATACTGATGATGACCCAGATGTACCTCCAGGATTTGGTTGACGAGTCGTGATGTAATTCAACCTCTTAGTTTCTAAGGGAACCTTATATAACTCTGCAAGGCATAGGTTTTCAAATTTTTGTCCATGACAATGACGATACACGTAGTTTTCTAGTGTAAGAAGTCTCAAATTTATTAACTCAAAATTATATTGGTGTCAAAATTTGTGACTTTGGAACTTTTCCACAATGAGAAACTCGAAATGATGTTAATCAAAGATTATTTTGGTTTTTCTCCTCTATCGGTCAGGTTATTGGCATATAACTTTTTCTTTTAATGCATATTTTGGATTGACAAATGCAAATTCTTGTGCCAGAAGTATCTTATGCATCGTGCTTATCATCATCTCTCTTTTTGTTTGTTGTGGTAAGTTGCAAAGAATGTTTGCCTCTTGGACTCTACTTCGATGTCCTGTAGTTAGAATATTTTGTTAGTGATGTTTTTTACCACAACTGGCGATATTCTTGCATTACCTTTTTAGCTTGAGGTTCTACTTTGAGATGAACTGGATTTGTTTTTCCAAACGCTTTAGGATCTTATTGCCTTGAATAATGAAGCAAAAGTAGTGTGCTAATCTGAAAAGGCTGCTTAGAAGGAAGCTTGACAAGAAGGTATAGCATTCTGATTTTGAGGGATATGCTAATTTATTAGTCACATAGTGGTTGGATGAGTCAGTAGGCAGCCTGAGGTAAAGTTGTTTTCTCTTCTTGCATCTCTTGCTGATCTTCTAATTGGTATACTAATGTGATTGGATTTTGAAGATTTCATACAACTGTTTATCAACTTGGAAGTAAGCCTGCTTTGTTGTCTGCTATATCATTATTGGATAGTTCAACTGATGCATTGGATCATAGCTTTCCACGATAACACTGAGGCGCTCTGCCTTGTCTATTGAAGCAGTCAACTGAGTTCTGAACGGATTAGCTCCTTTGGTGATGGCTCAATCATTTCATACTTATCCGTGACTTTTTCTGTCTTTAGCACAAACAATTGATGAAATGTTGAAAGGTAATATAAAAATCTTAAATGTAGTTTTCTCATTCTCATAAGTATGGTGTTGCGTATTCCAGATACTCAATTACCCACGACACTATCTGGCAGGTTACCTTGGAATTGATAGGCAATGTACATGTGCTTATTGTACGTATTTGATTCTTCTCAGCTCCAGGACCAAAAAATGGTAATGCTGGAAAATGGATTTGTCTACTGACTGCATCCATTGTTTCTTCCTATTCCGTGGAAGCCTGCAGACATCTTGTGGACATTATTTCCATTTTAAGTACTTTTGCGAAACCTAATGATTAAGAAATTTGACAAATTGGTTCATGTTGGGGAAAACAAGTTTAGCTCTTTACTGTTCTGAATGAAACCTGTTTCATATGGATGACTTATTATTGAAAACAGTGTTTGGAGTCTAATCTGCTAGTTTTCTAGAACTGCTATTTCTGTCTTATATCAATTCAATAGATATTGGGCTTCTAACTCTGTGCTCTTTAGAAACCCAAGTAATTGCTCCTTGCACGTAAATGTTGTTGATGGATTTGTCTGATCTGCCAAAACTGATGTGATAGGTCAATTTTTGCTTCACCTCTGTAAAGTTGAGTGTACCAGGCTGGACATACACATCGACACCTGGAATCAACCCAATGTCAATGTAATAAGTTGAGCTAGCTTTTCCGATATTTGTTACTGTCCTTGTGTACGTCTTACTAGCAGATCCAAGTTGAAGGGAAAATGACGGATAATTTAGCTGTGCTTCTGGTATGCTGGAGACACTGGCACACGTTACAGGGTCCCGCACGATAATTGCAATTTCTTTGTCTGTGTATCCCAAACCACACAAATAAGGAACGTAGTCGACAGGTTGAATATCATATATGAGCCCAGGATCAGTAGCTCTCGAGGGGTTTACATGGCCAGCTCCAGTGGCAAATACATCTGCAGGAAGCATCCTTTCGTCAAGGATGAGGTCATTATTGACATTCAAGAGATTCGCAGTGGTCATGATAGCAGATTTAATAGCAGCTGGTGACCAATCAGGATGTGCTCTTCTTTGTAAGGCTGCAATGCCACTGAGGTGAGGACATGACATTGAGGTACCTGAGATCACATTAAAAGTTGATTTTTTGTTTGTGTTGTTCTCCAGAGAGATAGGCCATGCAGCAAGAATGCTGACACCAGGGCCAATAATGTCGGGCTTCAAAATGCCTGGGCTTGACAAGCTGTGGCCTCTTGAGGAGAATGATGTAATTGCAGGTGCATCCTGTCCTCCTATAACTGTTCCTTTGAACAGTATCATTGCTACAGGTGTTGACATGGAATTTATGTAAGCCTTGATTGCTTGTCCAGCAGAGAAGCTCACATGTGATGCTGGAAGGACGTGAGCATCAGCTAAAGTACTATATCCATCGGTCTCCTCATTCATGAGAATCATGGCAGCGCCTCCAGCATCCTTCACGGTATGCCCTTTGGCAAATCGAGCAATCTGACCACCTCTCTCACATAATACTACTTTTCCTCTAAGGTCAGTGTTATTCAATGACCCTGGTGCACATAGTGCCGCATTTTGGTCGCCATTCATACCTGCATAGACCAAAGGCAATAATGTCCTGGGGAAACTTTTGGGCTGGAACAGTGACTCTCCATCAAATTCACCATTGTTTTCTAATAGGGCAGTTGCTCTTATGCTCCTATCCATGGTGCTTGCACCAACTGTTAGTATCCAGGGAGCCTCTTTCGATAAAGAAGCATTAACTGGGCCAGAGTTTCCTGCAGAACAGCTAACAAAAACCCCCTTTTGGATTGCACCGAAAGCTCCAACAGCGATGCCGTCATCGAAGAAAGGAACAGAAACTCCAATTGATAGAGACAGCACATCAATACCTCCTCAACAGCAGTGTCCATTCAGCTAGCATTTCACTAACTGCACATTTATTCCCAGAACAAACTTTATAAATTGCTTAATGTGCATGAGGAGCCATACCAACAGCTGTTCCGTTGGCATTGCCAAACACATTGACATCTTGCACAAAGTTTCCTGCAGCTGTACTTGCTGTATGAGTGCCATGGCCATCAACATCAAGAGGCTGCCCGGGTACATCACTGACAAAATTCCTGGCACCAATGAGTTTGTTATTGCATGCAATTCCATTTAATTCACATTTCCCTTTCCATATAGCTGGTGGAGGTGGCACGCCTTCCTCATCAAAGGAAGGATAGCCTGGTGTAATTCCCGTGTCTAAAACCCCCACAATCACACCTTCTCCCTAGTTTGAGCCTGCCCATAACCCAATGTTCTGGTGCAGCCCCAGGAAGACTGGACTGTGTGTCGTATGCAGGTAAAAGATTCTTCGTGGTCTAGCATATAGAAATCCTTCCTTCTTCTCCATTTCCTTTACTTCTTCTGGTGATAATCTGGCTGCAAAGCCAGTGGCAACATGACGATAGGAATAAACCAGGCGCGATGCATCGTTCGAGCCTGTGGTAGTTTTCGGCATAAAAGAATGGTACCAGTATTGCAGGTCTTCTAAGTTGGTTGAACTTACCCCAGCAGGTAAACTTACATGGACTATATATGTTTCTAAATCTTTCAGCGAAAAGGTGTTTGTTGCTGGTACTATTTCCAAAGGCATGACTTCAAATTCCTGAAAAGCTGCTCGAGAGAAACTAACCATGAAGATAAAAGAGACAACTGGGAAACGAGCCATCATCGGCAAATTTCGATATATCCTGCCTTGCATGGTTATAGAGAGTGGCACAGGGTGTGGGACAGAAGATCCGTTGCGGAAAGTATCACTCTGAGTCATCCCAGCTCTATGAACTACTCGCATAGATACATACACGATTATGGAACGTGCCAAGGATAGAGATTTGAACAGAATTATGGGTTTGAACGATGGATGGCAAAAGTTTTTCTGATATTATCACTCAGGATTGCAAACATCGCTTAACAGCGGTGATATGTCCCCCGTGCATAAAACAATTACATTGGCAATTAGTCTTGAGTAAAGTATTAAAAGTTCTATGGCCCCTCGCTGCATCAACTTGCATGATTACCCATCTTTCTTTTGATTTCAGTAGCTGTTAGTTCATAGTTCACAGTCCTGTAAAAGCCTAATTAGAGCGTCCGCCGCCTTTTGAGAATCTATAATGGGGAAGGCTTTTCGTCCTGGTCTCAGTGCTTTGCTCGGTTTCTTGCAGCCAAATAGCACCACTTCTTAAGTCAGCTAATATCTTTACAATGTCTTGTATTGAGAAATTTTTCAGAGATACTGTATGGAAGGGACCAAATTTCCAGAATCTTAAAGATTTCATCAAGAAAAGACGAATTTGTCTTTGTAGGATCTCTTCGAGTGCTCTAGCACAAATTAGTTGCATTTCAATATGTTCACGTTAGGGACAGGCGATGAAAATATTAAACCAGTAAAGGAAAATATCCAATTACGTCGAGATCATCTTTGATGGGATGGTGGGAGGTTGCACGTTACGTTACGTTGCATGCATTTGAATGGCAGCCATTTGCCTGAACTGGGTCTAACCTAACATTGTGAACTACATCTTGATTTGAAACATTTCTTAGCAGTATCTGAAACGGAAGATCAGAAGTTGGGCTGATTTAACTTTCTGATATGTAAAGATACATAGCATCTGACGACTAAGATGCTACATGTGGAATCCCTTTTTGCACATTTCATTTCAGTGGTTGAATAATTGAATGAAGAGAGAAGGTTTTACCACTGAGATTTCTTTAATCTAAATTTTGATTACTTTAGTCATAAGATTTTGAAGTCTTGATTAACTGAAATTCAAAATTATCACACTAATTTTACTTTAATCATAAAAACTTTGATTATTTCACATTAGAAATTCGCTGTGCTGTGGACTGAATCTAGACTTCTCTTTGACATGTTAGTTTACTGATTTATTCTTCATGCTGGTCTTGAAGATTTCTTCTCTTTTTCATATTTGTTTCAGACTAAATATAACTACTTTAAAATTGAACACTGGATTAATATTATCATGCTTTTGGATATGGCGCTTATTATTCTAATCTCCGTCCACTTGTACTTGTCCAAGTAAACAGCTAAATTAACTTGACGTGAAACTTGGAATGGTGAAATCATGAAACTGATGGGATAACGTAGAATAATTCTATTCTGTGCTCTAAAAGAACAAAATAGGCACCAAAAAAATAAATAGTAAATAAAATCGGTGGACTCGGTCAAGTTTTCATCAACCACGTCCTCCCTGAAGCCAAAATTCTCATACTGCCTATGAGCTCGGCAAGGAATATATATCTGAAAATTCAAGCCATGTTTAGGTGCATTTTTAACCATGTAGCGATTTTGAAAAGAACTTATTGCCTGAAGTGTTCACCAAATGGATATCATTAAAAATAAAAAAAAAATGAATGGTTATTTGCCGCTTAAAAGTGTTGTCATGAAACTACGAGCTGAATGTGGCTGTGCCTCTGATACTTGAAAAATATTGCTACGCAAATAGCTGAACCTTGAAAACAAATCTGTTGTAATCAATTCAGTGGGTAGTAATTTGATTATTTAGAAAGCAATTGGAACTTTAGCTGCTAGATTATTATAGGATAACAGCCAACTTCTTCGTTTAGGCAAATTTAACAGAGATTGGACTTCTGACTCTGTGCTTTTCAGAATTCCATGTGATTGCCCCTTGCTCATACCAATTTCCAACGGACATGTTTAACCTTCTAAAACTTATTTGGTAGGTGATCTTCTGGTTGACCTTTCTGAAGTTGAGCACTCTAGGCTGAACATCGATTTCAACACCCTGAATCTTGTCAATGTCAACATAATATGTTGAAAGAGCCTCGCCAACATTTGTTACTACCCTTTTGTATGTCTGCTTACTAGACTTGAGTTGAATCGCAAATGAAGGATAGTTCAACTCTGCTTCTTGAATTCTGTGGATAGCTGAACATTTAACTGGGCTCTGCACAATTTTCATAATTTGGTCGTCTGTGTAACCCAAGCCACATAAATAGGGAATGTAATCATCTGGTTGTATGTCATATGTTAGCCCGGGGTCAATAGCTCTTGGGGGGTTCACATGGCCAGCACCAGTAGCAAATACGTCTGCAGGAAACATCTGTTCATTGAGGATGTGGCCATCATTTCTGTTCACGAAGCTGGCAGTGGTCATGATAGCTGATTTGATAGCAGCTGGGGACCAATTAGGATGTGCACTTTTTAATAAGGCGGCAATGCCAGTAAGGTGAGGACATGACATTGAGGTACCAGAGAGTATGTTGAATGTTGAACTTGTGTTTGTGATGTTCTCGACAGACTCAGGCCATGCAGCAAGGATGTTAACTCCAGGCCCAATAATGTCAGGTTTCAAAATGCCTGGGCTAGCATTGTTGGGTCCTCTTGAAGAGAATGAGGCAACTGCAGGTGCATTCTTGACTCCTAAAATCGTTCCCTTGAACAGTATTGTTGCTCGAGGCATGCATGTCGAATTTATGTAAGCCTTGATAGCTTGTCCAGCAGCAAAACTCACATGTGTTGCAGGAAGAACATGAAGATCGGCAATAATGGTGTATCCTTCAATCTCCTGGTTCATGATAATCATGGCAGCGCCACCAGCATCCTTCACATTTTGGCCTTGTTCAACTGTTGCCATGAGATCACTTGTCTCGCATAATACAACCTTTCCTTTGACACCGGCCTTTTTCAACGAGTTTTTAGTACATAGTGCAGCAAATGTGTCACCATTCATTCCTAGATAAACTAGAGGTAATAAATTGGGAGGAAAATCTGTTGGTTGGTATATAGACTGACCATCAAATTCATCGCCGTTGCCTAGTAAGGCTGTTGCCCTAATGTCCCTGTCAATTGTGCTTGCACCAACCGTGAGAATCCAGGGAGCCTCGTTTGATAAAGAACCATTTTCTGGACCGGAGTTGGAAGCAGAACAGCTCACAAAAATGCCCTTTTTATTTGCTTGGAAAGCTCCGAGAGCAATGGGGTCATCAAAGAAAGGAAGTTTAGAAGGTCCACCAAGTGACATGGACAGCATAGTAACATTGTCTTGGATAGCAAAATCCATTGCAGCTACAATGGCGCTCTCAGTACACATTCCAGAAGGATAGCAGGCTCTGTAAATGGACAAGTGTGCACGAGGGGCCATCCCAGCAGCTGTGCCATTGGCTTGGCGCATTACATTTGCACCTTCCACAAAATTTCCAGCAGCTGTGCTAGCAGTATGAGTGCCATGACCAATTTCGTCAAGAGGTTGTCCAGGTTTAGGGCCGAGTAAGTCCCTTGCGCCAATGAGCTTTTTATTGCATCCAGTTCCAACAAACTCACATTTACCTTTCCAAGAAGGTGGTGGAGGCTGCATACCTTCATCACTAAAGGATGGATGGCCAGGTGTAATTCCACTGTCTATAATGCCTATTATGACACCTTCTCCACGTCCATATTGCCACTGAAATTGGGAGTTGGTATACAGACCCAGGAACTTAGGACTGTGGGTTGTCTGCAGGTTCAAGGTTTTTTCAGGTCTAGCATCTAGAAATCCTTCTTTCTTCTCCATTTCTTTAACTTCCTCAGGTGATAGTTTGGCTGCAAAGCCGGTGAAAACATGTCGGAAGGAATGAACCATGCGCGATGCATCATTCAGGCCTGTTGTATTTTTTGGCAAAAAGGACTGGTACCAGCTTTCTAGGTCATTCAACTGGGTAGAATTATCACCAGCAGGCAGCCTTAAATGAACAATGTAAGTAGTTAAATTTTTTAAGGGGTCTCTCGCTGGCTGTGTTTGGACTGGTACTGGTTTTGTTTCGTCAGAAAATGCTGAAGAGAAGTTAAAAAGCAAGAAAGCAATAGGGAAAACAAACATGCCAGCCATGTTTAAAGAACAACAGAAGTTTTTCTTCGAGTAATTACAGCTAAAATAACAACATATTTATATACAGATGGGCTGTGTTTTTCTTTGATACGATTCTGAAGTGCATACCAAAAACTGCAAAATTGGGAAAGAGAAGCAATGAATTATCAGGCGTGGCATCTGCATCTTCTAGCAAATGATGTCAAAGTTTGTCAAACTCTAGTTAGAATTTGGAAACACCCCTCAGAATCATCCCTGATAGAATATCTTGGTGGCCGTTAGCCTTAGGTAAGTCATTACAGAATTAAACAAAGAATGAATCAACACGATTACTGTTTCTCTTTTGATCGTTTTCATTAGTTGTCAATTGCTAGATTACAGCACTCCAGCTTTGAGAACCACTGATGGCCCTGATTGTTATTTACTTGTATTTGAGAAACTCTTATCGTGACCATTACTTGAATCCGTTATTCGTTTGCTTCATGCCAATTAAAAGTTATTACAATTCCTAGGCTCACTAAATCAATATTACTCTTTTTCAAGTATCATGCTCGATTCTACTAAAAGAGGAAATGAACCATTCTACTGTAAAAACAACTAAAGGAGCTGGTTTTATCTGGAACCATTCTACTGTAACGTTAAATTATAGCCTAAAAGAGGAAAAGAAGAAGAAAAAAAAAACTTCCCTTAACCAGCTACCTCAAAATGGTTTTTCTCATGTATATGTTAAAAAGTATGCGCATATATGCGAAGAAATTAAGACATAAACAAATTGACTAATTTCACATGATTTTATGTGTATGGATCTTTGGCAGGATGGTAGTGCGATGAATATCTATAGGCGGTTTTGCGCCTTAAAACACAACTTTGCGAGAGCAAATCAACATAATTTTGAGGGTTAAATATAATTTTCCTCTTAAATTCTACTTGTGTTTCAGTGACATTTTCCACTCTAAAAGGGCTAATGGATTGTCAAGTTACGAACTTTGCCATCACATGATTGTTCAGTCTTGTTGATACCTTCGAATTTTGTTGGGAAATTTTATGCGTTTGACACATTAGTTATAAGTTAACATCCACTGAATTTTCTCTCTTTGCCTAGCTAGCTCTATTCGTTTTCTTCCTTGTGCTATACGTCGAAAGCACCAAAACAATAAAGAGAATTCTAAAGTAATGATGTTCAAGCCTTCAGTTCCACGACTTAAGTGCTTGTGTTTTTATGAAATTCAATTCACAAGTATTTTTGTCAAGAAAACGTATTATAACGACACACAATACCAAAATAGTCAAAAAAAAAAAAAACTTGGTAAAATGTACCGTACAAAGAGCAGGGATTGTCAATGGACTCCCAGATTCAAACAAGACATTCGATGCCTTTACATAACTAAATCCCAGCTTTGAATTAAGGAGAAAGAGGAAACTAAAGAAGAATAAAGAGACCAAAAAAGTAGAGAGTTTGGCATCATATGGATATTATATTTTGCGCAATTTGCATCCGTGACTAGGAACTGTGAGGAGTGCCGACATAAAAGTTGTGTTGGTAAATATTTTGTAAAATTAAGTGATATATGGTTGAGGGTATGTCATGGTCTGCATTGATAATTGGAATCAAAATCACCTAAACTTTTTATTATCGATTAAAAAAAAGCCAGGAACTCTTGTCATGTCGAAAAGAAAATGAAAATAGTTAAGAAAAAGGCTCCACCACGTCGCACAACAAAATAGAGACAAAACTGAAAAGAAGCAGTGAGTTGGGCACATGTAGAGTACATCGTGACACTTGATGTCATCTGCGTTGCGCGGCTAGGAGTACAAATGAACCGAGCAGCTTACAAGCTGTCCGATCAAATAGTCGACTTGATTTAGCGATGATCGAGTTCGAGTAGATCACGAGCAACTTGTTTAGTCAAATGACTCGAGTATCGATCATTTGTAGTTAAGTTCGATAACTCGTTGAACCTATTTGACCAGTAGCTACTATATATAAAGAAATATATTTATAATATATATGTATTTATTTATTTATTTGTTCATTCATTTAATTGTTTATATATATATATATATATATATATATATATATTAGTGTGTACTAAATTACATATTAGTGCACAAGTGACAAAACAATGTCAAAAAACTCTCAAAACATTGGAATCCCTCAAAATGTAGACCAGAGAAGCATTTTAACACCTTTGAAAAATGGAAAGAACCCTAGCTGCTGTCTCACTATCCTTTTTTTTTTTTTTTTCCCGAAAACGACAACTATTGTATAACCTATCTATCCAGTTCTCTCTACTTACTACAATGTGAAATTGCAAAACTCACCATCTCAAGAACCCTAGCTGCCGTCATCCAGGCTTTGCTATCGTCAAGCTGAGCTCGGGATTAGATATGGGTAATTTTTTTACTTTACTTTTATTCTTTGATATTATTGTTGATATTAGATATACAAACATTAATAAGTTTATTTTCGATCTTTTGAAGAGAAATGTTGTAATTGTATGAACTTTTAATTAACATTTGAAATTTTAGCAAAAAAACCCTAATTGTTTTTTCTGATTTTGGGATTTTCTGTGGAAATTTATTGGAATTGCCTGCTTAAGAGTTAAACCCAACGAAAGAAGGAAGAGTTCACAAGAAAATCATGACCAACAGTGCTCCCTCAAGTAGTTGTTTTACACTATCCACAACAATAGGTAAATCTTTGATCTCCTTCAACTGCACATTTTAGTTGATTTTTGTACTTGATTTTACTTAAAGTATTGACAGTCAAAATTTACAAGCTTTATTTCGAGTAGAACTTTTTAAAACTAAAATAATCTGAATATTTGGCTTTTCGTAAATGATGCTAGAACTCGTGAATATTGGCAAATGCAATTTCGTTTTCTCGTTCGATGGCAGTTGTATTTTGAAGGATGTTACAAACTTTAGGTCACGTATAGGACCTGAAGTTCCTCACTTCTGTGTACGGCCTTTCATAACAAAAGGATAGCATTATTTCCTGAGACTGCATGGAGGTTTAAAAGTATTAAGCATTTTTTTCTCTTTGTTCCAGCTACAGATTCTCCTGTTGGGTTTGCTGAATGGTTTTAGAGGAGTATTTGAGAATTTTTTTCTCTTTGTTCCAGCTACAGATTCTCTTGTTGGGTTTGCTGAATGGTTTTAGAGGAGTATTTGAGAATTAATTCCTTGTGTAGCTTTCTGGAGTGATTTCTTGTCAAACCTTCCAGCGAAGTATATTATAATATTGTTGTTTAAATGATTTTTACCCAAGGATGCAGTTCCTAAGAACCTTAGGCTTTTTATCTTTTGGCTTTGGGAAAGTTCCTTGACTAGTAATTATCCTTTGCAATTCTTTTTGGTCGAAGACTGATCAGTAGCAATATAATAGTAATCCAACATGGGAACGTGATTTGGAGTATTAATATGCTACTCAGAAGTTTTCTCTAGGAAGAGTTGACAGTACAATTGTGTAGCGTGTAATGTTTTTAATAAGTTGTAATTCATGACTAATAACTTTCATAATTTTATAATAGGGACATAATATAATGTTCTGGAATGATTCACAAATATTAGTTGTTCTAGTTTTATATGGCATGATAATTAAGACTTACATTTAAATTTTCTGTATTTTCTCCACCAACCTAAGCCTTCTCCTGCTGGACTTAATTTCTACTAGCCATCAAATATATGAGGCCCTAAGTCGCAGGTGGGAGAGGAAGGAAACGAATAGTACGTATACAAGTCTAGGATTCACGAGATACTAATAATTTGAGTTAATCATTTTGAGTCCGTCGTGAATAGCTCAAAAGCTGTTAGGCCAGCCCTCAACTTCGTAATGTGACATTTAATTTGATCTAGAACGAACCTCACATAGTCTTTGCATCCGTTGATCTAAGGATGGGAGCCATCAGTGGAATCCTCCATTGCGGTAGGATTTTTTTTTTTTTTTTTTTCCACACAGGGGTGTCCGGATCAATCCTTACGGGGCCCGACTAATCCTCTGCGATTCGGGTCCGGCATCCCAACCTGGCCCAAACACGTTAAGTGCGCGGAGGAATTCAGCGGAACGGAGACTCGAACTTGTGATCTCAAAGTTCACTGGTGAGAGGCGCTGCCGCTGGACCATTCACGCGGAGCCCATTGCGGTAGGATCAAGCCGCACAAATGTGGCATCTAATCTTCAGGTAGAATGTCATATGCAAGACCAAGAATGGCAGGCATAGTGGTAGGATCAAGCCGCACAAAATGTGTCATCTAATCTTCAGGTACAATGCCATAAACAAGACCAAGAATGGCAGTGCCAGATAACATGCAAGAGTGGATTCAGGACCGCAAACATTTGACTTCTACGGGACATGTTATGCAAACGTACGGCTTTCAGTTTTGTAGCTTTAGAAGGATATTAGCAGGAAAAAAGAATGGGACCATAAAATTCAGTTTCTTGACTAATAACCAAAATGGGTAGAAACTTTAACGGGGGAAAGGCATCATTACTTTCTCTATGTAATAATATATATTGGAAGCAATGACCAATGATTAACATTTTTACTTCCTTGTAATCATCAAGTTAAAACAGCATCAGAATTTGTTGTAGTTATTAGGGTTGAGCTCATATTTAGAAAATAAGAATGTTTTGAACGGTAACATATATGACTGAGTACTTATACAAATTCTTCTAAATTAATTATAGAAGCCCTTAAAATTTCACTAACTTCGAGCCCGAAGACCAGAAGGATTAAATTCTTACATTTTTTTTTTTTGTGTGTAAATCATCTAGAAATTATCAATGGCAACAACCTTTTCGCTCTAGCAATATGGGCTCGCCAAGAAATCAATTGAAAAGAGAGGATTGGCCTTACGTTTTCATACAAACAATCTATACATGTATATGTTCGGAATATGTATATTCGTAGGTTTTTGGAGCAATGTAAAATACACAACTATCTAAAAATAATTTCCTTTTTTAATATCCCGTAAACTGTTTTTTTTAATCTTGCTATATATAAAAGTCAATCTTTATTTTAAAAAAAAACTAGCTTTGACGTTACAAAAATAAAATAAAAATTAAACGATGGATATGCTAACCCCTTGGGGGGGGGGGGGGGAGGGAGTTGACTGGGAAAGTTCCATTGAAATATTTATTGACAGATCGCTGAGTGATTAAGCAAGCGATCTTGCTTAGTTATTGGAATTTAACATATTCTAAAAAAATGACAAATAAAGACAAGAAAAGTACAGACGTGAGATTACTCAGAATCCAAAAAATCGTGAAAGAAAAAGGTTAAAACCACAGATGATAAAAGAAAACTCTTCTATCTTGTCTCAGAGAGTCAGACTAAAGTAGCTGCTACTGGGCTCCTGACGAAGTGCTTGGCAGAAGACCAGATAACAAATCCCTGGAATGTGCCACTGAAGCTATTTGCCGTTCGGCTAAAAGTCACTTGATATGTCAACCTCTGGTTCTGCTCTGAAAAGTTGAGTGTTGAAGGCCCAACAGCTACGGAAACACCTGTTGGTGGAATAATCTGGACCTTGTAAGATTCATTAGCATCACCAACATTAGTAACAGTTCTTGTATACGTCTGGGGAGTGCTTGATGATCCTAGTCTGATGGCAAATGAAGGATAATTCAGCTGTGCTTCAGGTATGGTTTCCGTGCAGTTCACCTTTCGTTGTAAAATGATAGCAACTTGTCGACTTGTATAGTTCAAGCCGCACAAATATGGAGTGTAATCTTCAGGAAGGATGTCATAAACAAGTCCAGGGTCATTTGCTTTTGAGGGATTGACATGGCCTGCACCAGTGGCGAAAATGTTAGCAGGAAGGTATCTTTCATCCTCAATAAGCCTGTTCTCAATGTTTAGTAGATCAGCGGTGGTCATGATTGCTGATTTAATAGCAGCCGGAGACCAATCAGGATGGGAACTTTTGAGAAGTGCAGCAATACCGCTAAGATGAGGACAAGACATTGAAGTGCCGGAGATAATGTTGAATGTGGATGTTGCGTTGGTGTTGTTCTCGACAGAGACAGGCCAAGCTGCAAGGATGTTTACTCCAGGACCAATAATATCAGGCTTCAAGATCCCTGGGCTCACCAAGCTAGGACCTCTAGAGGAAAACCCCGCAACAGCTGGAGCATGAACATCACCAATTATAGTTCCTTTGAACATGATTGTAGCAGTAGGATTGGAAGTTCTGTTTATATAGTTTATGATCTTCTGTCCATCTGCATAACCAATGTGAGTAGCAGGGAGAACATGAGCATCTGCTAATGTAGTATTGGCTCGGGATTGAGTGTTCATGAGTATCATTCCAGCACCGCCAGCATCTTTTATTAATTTGCCTTTTTCAATTCTTGTTGTTGATCCACCTATCAGGCACAACACGATCTTGCCCCTGATATCAGTCTTGTTCAGTGTGCTTGAACCACAAGTTGGAGCACCGAAATCACTTGCATTCAATAATCCGGGGTAAATGAGAGGCAGTTGTGTGTGACGGAAATTCTTAGGCTGGAAAAGCGTCTGGCCATCAAATTCTTGATTGTCTCCAAGCACAGCAGTGGCCGTTGTTTTTCTATCAATGGTACTTGCACCAACTGTGAGAATCCAAGGGGCCTCATTTGCCAAAGAGCTACTGAATGGACCGTTGTTTCCAGCTGAGCAGCTCACAAAGATCCCTTTCTCCATTGCACTGAAGGCACCAAGTGCTATGTTGTCATCATAGAAAGAACTAGATAACCCACCAATCGAAATGGAAAGAACGTCGACGCCATCATCAATTGCAACATCCATTGCAGCTAGTATGTCACTTTCTGGGCAAGAACTTGAACATACTTTGTACATGGCCACATGAGCAAATGGTGCAATTCCAACTGCAGTCCCGTTAGCATTGCCAAATACATTAGCCCCTTTGACAAAGTTTCCAGCTGCTGTACTTGCAGTATGAGTTCCATGGCCTTCTTCATCTAAGGGCGTCCCTCCTCCAGCACTCCTAAAAAACCTTGCTCCAATGAGTTTGTTGTTACATGCACCAGTGAAATTGAACTCACATCTTCCCTTCCACTTAGCAGGTGGAGGAGGCATCCCTTCGTCCGCAAAAGACGGATGATCAGGCCTAATTCCGGTGTCCAACACTCCAATAATTGTCCCCCTTCCATAATTTGACTCCTTCCAAAAGCCAAAATTTTGGTGCAAACCAAGAAAATCAGGAGAATGAGTTGTATGTAATGATACAACTTTTTGAGGCCGCGCGGATACAAATCCTTCCACATTTTCCAATGCTTTCACTTCCTCAGAAGATAATTTGGCTGCAAAGCCTGTGAAAACATTGTGATAGGAATAAACCATGCGTGGCTCCTCCTCATTTGTGTTGGCCGTGGTGGCTGGTAAAAATGAGCTGTACCAGCTGTCCAAACTTTCCAAGTCACTTAAAACCTTGCTTGCAGGAGGTTTTTGTACGTGAACAATGTAAGTTTCTAACTCAATCTGGTTAGAAACATCACTTGCAACTAGTATTGCAAGCGATGAATGTAGGAAAAGAATGAAAAAGAGAGTAATTGAAGCCATAGAAGCCATGAATATTGAAGATGGTTAATAAAATGAATCAATGTAATGAAAAATGTTTTTGGCTGAGAATTGCCTTGGAGAAGACTTACAAACTACTTCTATTTATAATGTGTTTGATGATATTAATTTATGTGGAGAGTCTTTTTCATGCACCCCCAGAAGTTATAGTTGAATAGGTCCCTGTAACTCGTCGGCCTCCGGGGAATGACTGTACTTGGTCATCGTCGTGGTAAGCCATCGTTTTTAATTCCTTGAATTTTCGGCGCCTAATTGTTTTGGCTTAACCTGTATAAACGTCTACCCCAATTGCATTTATTTGGTCTTAAGTGGACGACAAAGCAACACTTCTAGAATGCAAAAATTGTAAACATAAAGGCTTTCGAGGGCCTACCCTAAGTAGAGTATCAATTTTTGAAATGTTCACCCTTTTAAAAACTGTGTTTATCACTTAATTTCTTCTTCTTTTTCACTTTGTTGTGCGGAATGTAATTTACTGTAGGAGATATTGCTCTTCTATCTAGTTTTAATTCCCCCATTAAAAGTTATGCGTAGATTGATAGCGATGTAAAATTTAATTAGTAAAACACTTCATCAATTGATTATCGGATTCAAGACATAAGGAGCTAGTTGGTGGAGTTCTATCAATCCTTACATTTTTCATTCATTTTTCTTAAATTGGTGGAGTTAAATTGTTAATGTATATTTTTCTAAAAAAGTTTCAAAAAATAGCGATCCAAAAGTATACATATAAACACAGAGCAAAAAAGAGCTAATTTTTTCAAGGGAAGAAAATATATGTCATTTTGCAACTCGGCGTTTGATTACCTGCATCATGCAAGATTAGCTACTGTTAAATTCATCCGGAGAAGACGTAAAAGGTTGAAATGGTTAATGTAACTATGTCAAAACTTGCGTCATCTTGACTTGGCACATGAAGAACTAATCTTCTACAACGGCAAGTTGACTATTCCTGCAACAGCTTGTTTAGTATAACTGATATTATCATCAAAGATTTGACTTCACAAACAATCCTAAATTATTCGGTATAAAGGGTTTGACTTGGGGTAGGTTTTAGTTGTGAAAGAACTGACGGCAGGAACTGGTCGCTCAAATTGCTGACCATAACTATTCTTTCTCCCTATCTCTATTTTTTTCTTTCTCCC
Organism: Coffea arabica; assembly: GCF_036785885.1. Lineage (NCBI taxonomy): Eukaryota > Viridiplantae > Streptophyta > Magnoliopsida > Gentianales > Rubiaceae > Coffea > Coffea arabica. The sequence continues at coordinate 43,523,607 of NC_092325.1, read as the reverse complement.
TAAGAAGATTTAAGCCCAAGGCAATTCAGACATTACTTGTCCTTCCTCTCCAATTGCACGGATTCAGCAGATGCATGTTTAAGGGGAACATTATATTATGGGTCAAATAAAGTTGTTTATTCTGACTGGAAAACGTATACAGCTGTCCAGAAACTCTTTCGCTGCCCTGGAACATAAAATGCCCTCCACAAAGCGGGACTGCTAGAGACCGTAACTTGAGGCGCCAATTTTGATAGATTACAACATCTGGCCATCTCATACTATTCTAGAATCCATGGACAAATGGAGAGGACTTCAGTGAATTCACATTAGAAATAGGTTAAAAGAAAAAAGAGAATAATTGCAGAATCACGCTTTGGGACTTTGTCTGAAGTTCAAACAGATCTTGACAAAAGGTTTGCAAAATAAACTGGAGACATTTGGATTTGATCCGAAAACTGGAAAGCGGTATGGAGAGTTGGAATCGGTTTTAGGGTATCCGAGCATTGAATTTCAATAATTTTGAATACAGGTAATAATTTTCTAATATATTGGGTAAAATACACTTTACCTCTCCTATGGTTTAGCGCTTTTTCACATAACTCTTTTGTGGTTTGAAAAACTATATATATTCCCTTCATAATTTGATCTAAAGTGTCAAAGTCATGGAATTTGCATTCCATAACGAAATCAACTAAAATTTCAAAGTATCCCTTTTAAAGTTAAAAATTATTAACTAACTACACAAGGGTTATGTATATATTTTAAAAACCATAATGGGGTTATATGGTAAACCGCTAAACTATAAGTGGTTATGTACTAAAACATAAAATCATGAGAGATTAAAATGTCATGCATATTAAGTTTATATATTTTGGTCACTTCAGTCATTTTAGTTTTTAAACAAGAATATTCTCGACGTTTCTTTAGGTATTTCCATCACATCGACACTTTAATACAAACTATGAAAGGCTTATATATAACTTTTGAAACTACGGGGAGTTATATGAAAAATCACTAAATCACAGAGAGAGGTAAAGTGTATTTTACCCTAATATATTTGGTACTATAGGAGTGGTAAAATTCGCTAGAAAGTTCCAGTTATTTTTACTGTTGTATGATAGCAAAGCTTTCCAAACAGACGGTAATAAGTAAAACTGGTAGTAGGTAATTTCTCTTCTAATACAGTCAGGAATTACACATTTGGTTCAGAGACCTGAAGGAAATAAGTAAAGGACATTTAGTTCAGAGCGTGGTGCAGCATGATTTAAACAAATACTCCATCTCAGATTGTCAATTAATGAAGATTAGAACTTTGTACACATCCTTGGAGCAACTTATCATAGAATCAGTATCAAGAAAATAGAATACATGTATGTCAGATATCAATCAATCACTTATTCAAGCAAGCCTGGATTACAACTCAGGCACAAAGAATTACTAGTAGAATTCAACAAGAAAAAATTTACACCCGTGATGCCGGAGACGACGGCAACAGTTCAATGCCATCCCCCCATGCTGCTAGAACCTCTGCGTTGCTCCAAAAAGTGCTACAATTGGGCTCCTGACTGAGTACTTTGCTGAAGTCCATGCAAGGGAACCTTGAGATACTGTATTGTTAGCAGAAGATGCTAATAGGCTAAATGTGACTTCATATGTCAATTTTTGGTTCACCTCGGAGAAACTAAGTGTATTGGGTTTGACTGTAACATTGACCCCTGCTGGCGGAGCAACCTTAACTGTGTAAACCGATTTAGCCTCACCCACATTGGTAACCGTCCTCGTATACTTCTGAATACTGGATCCAAAAACGATTGAAAATGAAGGGTAGTTCAGTTGTGCTTCAGGAATGCTTGATTCTGCCGTGCAGTTCACCTTGCGTTGTACAAGGTGACTAACCTCCCTGTTTGTGTAATTCAATCCGCACAAATAAGGGATGTAATCTTTTGGTTCGATGTCATAAATCAGCCCTGGATTGTTTGCTTTAGCGGGGTTCACATGGCCTGAGCCAGTGGCAAAGACGTTAGCAGGAAGGAGCGTTTGATCCTCAATTGGATTCTTGGCCAAGTTCACAATATCAGCTGTAGTCATGATCGCAGACTTAATTGCAGCTGGAGACCAATCCGGGTGCACACTTTTGAGAAGTGCGGCAACACCACTGAGATGAGGACAAGACATTGATGTCCCAGAGATTACGTTAAAAGTGGCTTTTGTGTTGCTGTTGTTTTCGACAGAGCGATGCCAGGCAGCAAGAATGTTGACACCAGGGCCAATAATATCAGGCTTCAGAATACCAGGACTTGTCCTGCTTGGACCTCTAGAAGAAAATGCAGCAACCAATGGAGCTTGATGGTCTCCAATAATAGTCCCTTTAAACAAGATCGAACCCATGGGTGATTTTGTCGAGTTTATGTAGGCCAAAACCTTTACTCCATCAGTATAACTTAAATGTGTTGCAGGAAGGACATGAGCATCAGCTGATGTTGCATATCCTTGTGACAATTGGTTAATAAGGATCACACCGACACCACCAGCACTCTTGATATTTTGTCCCTTCACAATTCGTGATACTCCGCCACCATTGTCACACACCACTATTTTCCCCAGGACTCCAGTGTCGTTCAATAATCCTGAGCCACAATATCCAGAGTTAAAATCGCTCTGGTTCATGCTAGGATAGTACAGAGGGAACAAAGCCGGAGGAAAATCCTTAGGCTGATAAAGAGACTCGCCATCGAATTCCTCATTGTTTCCAAGCTTGGCACTTGTCCTGATTTTCCTATCAATGGTGCTTGCACCAACAGTGAGAATCCACGGGGCTTCATTTGATAAAGAGCGATTAAAAGGACCGCTATTTCCAGCAGAGCAGCTGACAAAGATGCCCTTTTCCATTGCACTATATGCACCCATAGCAATATTGTCAGCGTAAAATGGCCCTGATCCTCCTTGGAGGGAGAGGGAAAGGATGTCAACTCCATCATGTATGGCAGCATCCATTGCAGCCAATATGTCACTCTCCGAACAACCAGGGGAGCATACTTTGTAAATTGCCAAGTGAGCTAGGGGCGCAACACCAACAGCAGTGCCATTAGCATTTCCGAAAACATTAGCACCCTTCACATAGTTTCCAGCAGCAGTGCCTGCAGTGTGAGTACCATGACCATCCTCATCCATTGGCGAACCATTTCCATCGCTGAAAAATCTTGCTCCAATCAATTTGTTATTGCATGCTGAAGTATTGAATTGGCACTTTCCTTTCCATTTAGCAGGTGGTGGAGGCATTCCTTCATCACTAAATGATGGATGGTCCGGTGCAATTCCAGAGTCCAAGACTCCAATAATGACCCCCTTACCGTAATTCGATTCATTCCAAAATCCCACATTCTGATGCAACCCCAAAAAATTAGGACTGTGGGTCGTGTGCAAAGACAGTAACATTTGAGGCTGAGCAGATATGAAACCAGGCTTCTTCTCCATCGTTTTCACGTCCTCAGCAGATAATTTTGCAGCGAAACCTTTGAAGACATTGTGATATGAATGAACAATTTGTGGTGCTTCATTCGAGCTTGCAACTGTTGTTGGCAGAAATGACCTGTACCAACTGTCCAAATCTTCATTTGGGCCGCTTGAACTTGAAAGTTGAATATCAGAATATTCAGGTAACTCAACATGAACAATGTAAGTCTCTAAATTGCTCTTGTCAAGAAAATCATTAGCAGCAACTGCCAAAGAATGAAAACTGAGTACAGAAATCAGAATGAGAATTTCCGTCAATCCCATGTCTGAAGTGGCTAAAAATTTCAAAAAGTCAAACTGCAGCTTGCAGCTACCAGTGTTCTGCACCGAAAAATAAAGGTATTTACTCAAGGGAAGTGAAGATTCAGTTGTCTGAGCATAATTCTCAAGGTTGCAGCAGAGGCATATTTATATAGCAACACTAATCGTAGCTTTCTACTGGTGGGAAATTCGTCGTTAATTCATCTTCTTTGAGAAGATTTTGTGACCAAGTCTTCTTTGGGTCAGAGGACGCGTTGAAGTAGTCATGATCGTCGATCAGGCTTTTCATAAACACGCCAAACCTGCAAGAATAATCTACTATATATAGCAAAAGCTGATGAACAACTCTCGCATTTGACTTCAATTTCATAAGCCGCTATATCAGTACTTTTAACACTCGCGCATCACTTAGTATGAAATGGGATCTACCCTATTTGGCTGCAATTGATTCTGATCTATCCAACAGATAATCTTTGAGCAGAATAATTTAGAAGAAAAGCTCTTCACAAGAATTACGCGGTTGTTCTTTTAACCAAATAGTCCTCTCTTTTTTGCACAAAACATATAGATATAACGAATTTTCTTGATGGAACACTTTTAATGACTTAAGTATATACAATATCTTATCAATCGGATTAATTGGGTGTCTTCTCAATACTTGGGAGTTGGGAGGATTCTATAGGACTTCTTCTGTATAATTATTTTCCGTTCGTCTGAATTGAACCAGAACACGATGACATGGTTCACGATTATGTGTCAAACGTTTTTAGTCCGCTGGTATTCATTAATCATCATGTTCATAAATTCATTTGTAAGTAAAATAAAACTGTGAATATTTTGAACCACCCAATATAAAATGCTGGAGTCAATCACGAAAAATTTGTAAATAATTTGGAGAGAAATTCAAAAAAAAAAAAAAAATCAGTGCTTTTTTCTTTTGTGTTGTTGACCATGTTCTCATTGTTTCTTTTTCTTTGTCTCTCTTTCGACCAGTCACTTTTCCTCTCTTTTTACCAATTGCTTTGGGAATCTGGTGACATGTTCTTACAGACCGGCAATTAATTTATTTAAAAGAATTAAAAAAAACTTAATATAAGTATTGTTGGTCATAATTTGTGGTGAAAGAGGACTAATTACTCCCCTGCTAATCACATGAATAATTACTCTATAGTTCAGAAATACAAAAATAGTTAACCAAAAAATTAAGTTAAAGATTAATTACTCACAAGACCAGTATATGAGTCATTAGTATCTTTTATTACATATTAAGGCTAGCATCTTTCTATTATTTTTTCTAATTTTTTTTCAAAATTAGTTGTTAACACATGACCGGATCCCAAAAGTAATTGGTAAAAATCAACCATTAGACCTAAAAATATATATATAAACTAAAATACTTAAAATTATATTTGCTTTTATTCAACTTTAAGGATTAAAACACTCGTACCCCGAACATTTAAAATCAAAATGGCAATTCTCTGTCAATAATATTAAAGTACTCGATACCCTTTTTCAAAAAAAAAAAAAAAAAAAGTACTCGATACCCACGTTGGTACATCATTCCATTTTTTTTGTTCAGATGAATAGCTTAAGGATCCATCGAACATTAGAAGTTCTACGACCAAAGAAACTCAAAAGTGCTTCTTTTAAGCCCAAGATTTCGCTGTCCAGGCTCTGTGCAATCCAAAATTATTGAGCAAGTTTCCGTTTTAGGTCCATTTCCGCACTTGTTGTGGGCTAAACCCATTTATTTGGTCAATATTTGTTTGGATTCTGCGTCATGTGTCTGTCATTTGGGATAATTTTATACAAGGAAGATTTGGTAAAATGGCGATTGAGAGATTGCTCACAAAAGAATTTTTATGTAGATTAATTCTATATTCATAAACTGTATATACAGTATGCATGTATAAGATTAACTGCTATAAAAAAATTAATTTTTTATACACTAACAATGTATGCTAGGGGTACGTTCGAGTTGAGTCGAACTCGACTGAAGGTAAAATAACTAAGCTCGAGATCGAACTCGAAATCGAGTTTAATTAAATGTAATCAATTCAAATCAAGGTCAATCGAACCTATTCGAGTTTAATCAAACCTAATCTGGCTAATCAAACTCATATAATAAAAATTAATATTTTATATATAACTTTAAATAAAGGATATTATTGATATTTCACAATAATAAAAATTAAAATATATATTATTAAAAACTCGATTAGATTCGTCGAGCTTTCGAGTGTAAAATATTGAAACTCGAGCTCGACTCATTGCTTCTATCAAGCAGCTCGAGCTCGAGCTCGAGTTTGAGTTTAGTCAAAACGAACTAGAGCCGAGCTGCTGACTGAATAGCTTGTGAGCTCGAGTCAAACTACTCGGTCCAGCATCAGCCATATTGTATATACCATCATCATTAGATGCATAACAATTCATTTGAATTTAAAATTTAAATTCAAATTTTGTTCATATGTTATGCATCTAACCATGATAATATATATGCACTGCCAGGTGTATATAAGATTTATTTTAAAAAAATAGAGAGTTTTTTTTTTGTTATATTAATAATAAGATATGTTGCTCTCCTTATCATCTTAATCTCCCAAACAAGGCCGTAGTGACCATGCTGTGAATGCCTCTATGACCACTCTATGTTTCGGAGGCCACATCGCCCGTAAACAACAACGTTGAAAGTTGAAACTTGAAAGGGAGATTCAAGAAAACCCAAAATGGTCAGACAAGAAAAATAGCCCAGAGGGGGGAAGGAAAAACTCAAAAAGCCGAACTATATATATTAAGGATGGCATTTCTGAGGTCGATCGTGACACCAAAAACAGCTGCCATAGCTGCTGCTGCTGCCTTCGTCTCTTCTCTACCTTCATCTTCCTCAGATTCTTCCTCACAGTTCCCAGGATTCCTATCGAAAACCTTAAACTCTGGGTCAATTCCCTTGTCTTGTAAAGATAATTTTAGACCATTCAGATTGGGGGCAGTCAAGAGTCTTGCTGCTTCTAAGATGGAGGCCCCCTCGTCCAATCACAAACCCTCTTCTTCTATTCAGGTTCCCACATCAATTTTCATGGAATTTTTCTATGAAAGAGAATATTCTTATCGTCTCTTTTGGTGTTCTTAGATTCTAAGTCCTAGAGAGCTTCGTTTTTTGTTTTGCTAATTTTTTGCGTTTTTATTCGCAGAATGGCGCTTTCTTGCCTGAGCTACTTGTAAGTTTGATTCTTTGGTTGTTTTTACTGCATGTCTTGTATCAATTTGATCAACATAAATATATACGTTACTGGTGGGGGAAGGGGGGAAGTGGAAAGATCTAAGATTGTTACTATTGATGAAAATGGATGTATTAGAAAATGCTTTCTGACAGTCTTTAGTGGGAAAAATGGAGTCTTGGTACTGAGAGTTATGGTATTAATATGTTAACAGACAGAGTATATGGTGGACATGTCATGTGAGGGCTGTGTTGAGGCAGTGAAGAATAAATTGCAGACGGTAGCTGGTGGGTGCCTGAAAGTTTTGTAGTATGTCATTTTGATTCAGTATTTTGCTGCGGTGTTATTGACTTCTACATTTTTTGATTGAATTTTTTAGGAGTTAAGAATGTGGAAGTGGATTTGACCAACCAGGTTGTGAGGGTACTCGGTACTTCACCTGTGAAAACCATGACTGATGCTCTGGAGCAGACTGGTCGAAAAGCCCGGCTGATTGGACAAGGAAGCCCTGATGGTTTGTTTTGGAGCATTATTTTCATTGTCATGTCTTCCATCAACTCGTTCTTTTAGAGCTTTATTTTCATTATCATGTCTTCCATCAACTCGTTCTTTTAGCTTCAAGTTATTCCTTTGATGGTTACATGATATTTTGAATCCAACATCCCACTCTGAAATTGTTTGCTCATTTCTTAATTTTGGGTTTGTGGTCCTTGGTGTCTTGTAAAATTCATAATGAGTGCTACAGGTTGTTGCACTTGCATATTGCCTTTTCTCTTTTGTATTGGATGCTTCTGTGTCCTTTCTCTTCAAAGGACTGTTGGTCTTAATGCAATGATATTGCTCATGTTCTAGACATAATTCAGCATTTTGATGTGCTGCAGATTATCTGGTTTCTGCTGCTGTATCTGAATTTAAGGGTCCACTGGTTTTTGGTATTGTACGCTTTGCTCAAGTAAACATGGAATTGGCTAGAATTGAAGCTAATTTCAATGGATTATCACCTGGAAAGCATGGTTGGTCCATTAATGAATTTGGTGATTTGACTGGGGGTGCAGCAAGCACTGGCAAAGTTTACAACCCAGCTAACTCTGCTGATAAAGAGGTGTGCTTCTTTCTCACTTATGTGCTGCTTTATACCATTCTTTTGCCCGAGATAATTTCACTTGTATTAAGTGCTAGTCTTTAAATTACTAAAAAGCACCTTACTATTTGTGGCCTGTTCTTATAAGTACAATGCATCTTGCTTGTTCTAATTGGTTCCTAAACTATTCTGGTTATGACATGGTTGTTCATTGCATTAATAGGATGGTAGATTCCTTTAGGAGCTGTAACAAACCTAGCAGTAACATTCAAAGCATGGAACACAAAAAGGGGGTTGCGGAAGAAAAGAAGAAGAATTGGAGAACAGCTTGTAGAAATTTGATTCTAGTAACCTGTAAAATAGGAAAATAAGATTTGTCAAAGTAATACTTTGTATTTCTTCTAGCAGTGCCACAAGAATGTATGCACAAAAGGATTTACAAGGTGGAACATTTAAAAAGAGGGGATTCAAAGTTGCTGTTAGAAATCTTTTTTTTGTGTGTGTGTGTTTGTCTGTTTGAGGTTTAGTTTGTTGTCAACACATTCACGAGTTGATTTTTATCTTAGTGATGCCTTGCCATATTGCTAAAGCTAAAGCTCTGCCTTTACAAATTGTAGGATACAGGACAATAGATCCTAAAGCAACAGAAAAATCCTTTTAGCTCAAGGTCATGAGTTTGAAATGCCAATGAGCTTAATACCACAAAAACAAGAAACCCATGACAATCGAGATACTACAAAATCTCTTTTCACTATTCTCTATTTCTAGTGTTTTATGTCTACATGCAGAAGAGGCTGCAATAATCAATAGTGCATATATTGGCAAAGCTTGAGTCTCTATTTTTACTTGTATGGATCTGTTGAAATACTAAGTTGGACAAAAGGTGGATGCAATATGTCAAAAGGTTGTGATTGCTTTGGTTGGTATGAACAACTCCTGTGATATTAATGGTTTTTCGGAAGATGGATTGATTATGTTAATTCTGTAGAATAAGAGAGCATGAGATGCCACCAATGAGAGATGCTGTTCTCCATAAGCAGGAAGTTTCTCTCACAGCATCATTACCCTTTTGAAATAGGCAGTAACTTCTGTGAAAGCACCCCTTTTGGAAATTTATGTTCTAATTGATTCCTCTGCAGGGAACCTGAATTTATGTTCCTCATGGCTTTTCTAAATTTCATTCTTTTGTGCACGTGCAGTCTGTGTGTGGGGTCCTCTCTTCATTCTTTTTGTCTTTCCTTTTTCCTGATATATGAATACATGGTCAATGCTGCTTCTAAAATTTACATTCATTTCTCAGCCACTGGGTGACCTGGGAACATTAGAATTTGATGAGAAAGGTGATGCATTTTTCTCCGGTGGTAAACAAAACCTGCGAGTTCTTGATCTCATTGGGCGATCTGTCGTGGTATATGAAACTGAAGATAAATCAGATCCAGGTCTTGTAGCAGCAGTGATAGCTAGAAGTGCTGGAGTGGGTGAGAACTACAAAAAGCTTTGCACATGTGATGGTACAACCATTTGGGAAGCCTAGTAAATTTTGATTCATACATCATCCATGCGTGTAGAAGCAGTTGATCCTGCAGATGTCATGTATGTACTGTATTATTATTGGTGATGCAAGGATAACTTGTGAGGCAACTAAATGTTTTATTTCTTTTGCTGCAATAAAGGAAATGCAAAAGGCTCCTTTCTTTTCTTTTCTTTTCTTTTCTTTTCTTTTCATTTTGCCTAAGAGATTGGCAGGAGACGTGGCCAAAGCGGAGTGATCGGAAAAGGGTGAAAGTTGATGGCTGTTGCTGTTTTCCAATGGAGATCATGAAATTGGAAAGTGAATTTTTTTTTTTTCCTTCTTTTGTTGGGGTGGATCGGACATGTCTAGATCGGTGGTCATAACAAAGAAGCAATGCGCTCAAATCATTGGTTCTTTCATAGAATTTTTATGAGAATGAAGTGACTCGTGAAGATGTGGATTGGAGAATCGAACCCTCAAGCTTCTTAAATGGAGCTAATTACTGCATGAAACAACCGCGGTTAACACAATAAACTTCTGTGACTCATTGAAGCTTGCGGTTAATTCTTGATCCTATTCATCTAATTCCGAATCAGATCATCCGTAACTACAACTGATTATACTCTTTTAACGTCATTATAGACATTGATTTACTCGTCTGCATTACACATCATCAGAATCCTCGCTCTGCCTTTCATTTAACCTACCCAAAATGGAGAGCCGATGGTTCTACAAACGGCAGCATGCATGGCGATATCTCCCTGTTAGTATTTTAAAGTTCACTTTTTAAGATTCTTTATGTAATATGTACAGAAGTGTTCGACCAAAACAAACCAAAAACAAATGAAGTGCGAGGAAGAAATGAAAAGAAAGATAGGGTAACAACTTCTTACGCATGAAACGCGAGGGAAAATAGAAATAGAAAGAAAGTTTAATGAAAAAAATTCGTCAAAAGGCAATTTTGTTGAACAAAATTTATGAAATATATCTTAATGAACCACATTGATGATTGATCTCAGCAAAGCTGTACAGACTTTTTGCAAAAAGGCGAGTCACACAAAAAACCTCACAGCTGATAAGTCCATAAACAGTATAGATTATGATTTTATTCGGTGGAACAAAACTGGAAAAGACTCAAATTTTCAAAGGTGGCAGCAGCCCTTCCCTCTGAGCCATTTCATACAAAGCGATGGCCATTAGAGCTTTCGCATCCGCTGTGGCACGCCAGAGTTTCTGATATGGAACTACATGCACCTTAATTAACTCACCATGGTCTCGAAGGCCCGTTTGCTTCCCTTGGAGCTGCGTGATGACTTCTTTACTCACATTTCCTCTGTACAAGAATAGACTGATTTCCTCATCACAACCACCCTACGATTGAACAAACAGGAAACCAGGTCGCCAACAATGAGATGACTAGAGAAAATAATGAAACCATCCAACAGGTAGACACTCGAAAACAAATGAGAGAATGAAAAACTGAGTGAAAAGCTTGAAATTATAGTATCTTCTGAAAATCTTTCTAGGAATGAAGTGTGTGATACCATTACTAAACAATTCTATTCCTTGTCCATGTCATATTATGAATAAATCTTTAACATATATGTTTAAGTTCAGAGCACATGTAGTTTTACGTAAACTTAATCTCTATAACCATGCCACTTCGATGATGGCTACTCCTGCAGAATTCCAGTAAATGAGTTGTATGAAACAGTTCTTCTGAATGGAGGATACAGAAAGATGGCTTATCTTGCAGTAGTTTCTCAAGAGAGCCCAAAAAAAGAGAGAAGGAATAAATATCATTCAAATAATCTCAAATGGCAAGAGAATCAGTAAGATAGTATGGGTTGCGGCAACTACTTTTATAACATTTGATTTGATTCTTTTTCGTCTTTAATAATCCTTCTATTCTACAAACATAATACAATATTATATACAGCCTAAAAATCTTTTCCAGGGGGAGCTGTTTTAGTTCCTTGAGAAATACTCAGAATTCTCAAGTTGATTGTCAACCTCTAGAGTGATAGGTCAGATTAAACCATGGAATGAAAGTTCAAACAAGCAGGTGCCAACTTACTGGAGAAGGGAAAGCTCTGCATCCGGTTGATGGATCTAAAAGGGCAGTGAGATCAATCACATCATCCAGATTCAAGTGTATTCCTATCTCCTCCTGCACCTGCCACAGACTTAAAAGCAAAGTGTTAGCGTACTTCAATGCATAGATCTTTAACAGAATACCGAATAACATGTGATTAAAATCTGAAGACCATCTCAGGTAAAATGGACAACGAACCCCGGTTTACTTCATTCTTACGTAAAAAGGAGCAGATGAGGCAGAAATGCACTCAAGAAATTAGAGAGAAAGTTCCCAGAGCAAAAGAAACAGAGACCTCACGAACTGCTGTTCCAAGGAAGTCACCTTTGTCATCGTCCAACATTCCAGCTGGCAATTCTAAAATAAGCCTCCCAACAGGAACCCTAACCTTTACATTAGAACTATTATCATTAGTTAATACTAGCTCAAGTTTCTATATATACAGTTCGGTTCTTTATATGAGAATTTTATTCAAAATTCGCAATGTCATTAATGAGGTAGAAAGTCGTTCTCCCAGAAACTTACCTGTTCAGTCAGCACAGCATATGTCTCGCCTTCTGAGACTAAAAGGACCAGCACCGCAACAGCTGGTCCTCTTGCGAACACAATGCCTGGAACCTAGTCAAATATTAACATAAAATCCACACATAACAACAACAAAAGAAGATTTTGAATCCATACAGAAACTCCATGAAGTTGAACACATGGATCCCACCCTTATAAACAAAGAATTGAAAATCAGGTACCTTATTCCCAGTTTCCTTATCAAAGATATCAGCTTTAAATTTGAGAAATCCAACACGTTTCCCAAACATATCTACACCCTGCACCAACAAGACTAGACTCACAACTCCATTGCAAAAAAGGGTACCAAGACAGCAATGCATCACTTCAAAAAATTCTTTGAACTTATTAAAGAATGAAAGTAGCTAAGCTAGCTAACCTGGATAAGTACTTGTTTCAACAACATCCCTCCATTAGCCAGAAGTCCAGTCTCAGTTTGTATGTTTTTCAACCACTGCTTGAACAAAGAGGATTCAATAGCATTCCTGCAACAAACCATATCCAATATACAGTTTAGTCCCGAACTCCAAAAATTCTTGCACGCATTCGGATGAGCAAGTCTAACAAATTCATTTTATGATGACAAGGAAAAGTTTAGTCTTGCGAAAAAAGTCTGCCCGGAGAAAATAAAATAGAAGTGCAATCTAGATATAAATAACAAAGCACTGCCAATTATGCGGGATTTTTTTTTATCCAATTTTTGATTGCTAAGTATAAAACTTTGAGTAGGAGGATAAACGCACCGGAAGTCGGAATCGGAGACCCCCGGTGCGGCGACGACATCAACGGGTTGGCCGAGCTGACGCGGGAGGTTGATGATGTGGGTGAGTTGTCGCGAGCTGGAAGGTGACTCGGTTGACGTTTTCCTGGAGTAGGTCCGGCGAATCCTCTTACTGTGTGAGTGTGTGTGAAGAAGAATAGGAACAGTGGGGAGCGTGAATTTCTTGAAATGCCTGGGAGACAGGGATATGTGAAAAGGCAAACGCTGCATCGTTTTTCTTTTTTTCTGGTACAGGGGAAGAGCAAGGGCTCCTAATTACACAAAACAAGTCTGGGGGTAGTCACCCAATCATTTCCTTTCTCTCCAAATGTGTTGTAGCTTGCCTTCCCATTCTTTTTTGCACCTTTTTCGTATTTACAGCGCCAGGTTATAGTGAGGAGATTCCTAATTTGCTTCCCGGACTAAATTTAATCCCACCTTTAAACCTGTCTCCAAAATAATCCCTTGTCCCAAGCTAACTTCAGTCCACTCAGTATGCCCCCCCCCCCCCCCCCCACAGCTCCGCACCCATATTCAATGCTACTCCTCGATTCATCATGTCTCTGGTTGTACCTTGCTTTTCCTGGGTTTGCTCTCGAAGCCTCGTCAATATTTTAAAAATCCAGTCCGATCGGTCGAACCGATTGAACCGCCGACCGACCTTCTTTCCCATTTGAATTTGATTAAAAATCAGTTAGTATCAATTTATATTTAAATCAATTGAACCCGTCAATTCAACTACTGAATTGTTGATCCAAAATGATTTTGTGAGAACAGGTCGATTTAACATTCAACCTTAATAAGCCAACAATTTTGAATTTGGTCAACCAATCTCGTTGATGGCATTCCAAATACAATAGTTTACCAATTACCCATGAGTAATTATCTTCAATTAATTAGACAATAACAATTATTGCCTTATTCTACTCATTTCTCTCTCTCTCTATAATTACATATTAACTCTTATTTAACATTTATAACATACAATTGACTATATTAGTTTTTTTTTTAAAAAAAAATTTGAATGCATTTCATTTATTTGTAAATGCCTTTTAAGTGTTTCAATTTTTATCATATAAACTAGTACTCATATAATTTAAGAAAATTAAAAATATATGAAATAATAATATTTAAAATCCTTCAACTTATAAAAGCAATTTTTCAGTCTCAAACAAATAATGCTACTTATAATAATAGAATGAGAATTGAAGCGATTATATTTAGAGCGCAAAAGTGTAAAAAGTTCAAAACTTGTCGTGGAAGTATAAAAAGTTCAAAACAAGAAGTTAGATGAAATAAAGAGCGCAAGAGTGTAAAACAATTTCAAAATAAAAGAAAAAAGAGACGCATAAAGTCATCATATTAGGACAAATTCTTAAGTGTCAAAAAGATCATTTTTAAGGGTAACAAGTGACGATTGGTTTTCGACATTGACGAATTTAACATATAAGCATGGGAATACGTAGAACTAACTACGAGTATTACTGAGGTAGAGGGTAAGACTGATATCATGAGAAACTACACAGCATAACATTAATTTCCATCAAATATTTGTGAATGCAGATGTTGCTTATTGCAAAACAATCTCTTCAAAAGTTTGATAATTTCAAAGGGTGAAATTGAAGTTCCTTTTTTTTTTTTGTTGGTAATTATAGCCTACGTGTTAGCAATATTTTCGTATCAATTCGCTTTAATGTCGGAATTGTTACCAACTAAACTTGAAGAAAAATTTCAGATGATTATACTACTAAAGATCCAACCTGGACAGATTCAAAAAGTAAAATCCTGAAAAAGAACCAGCCTCTACTTTTCTTGATGTTTCAATCGACGAGGTCATGAGGGGCAAGGAACCCGAAGTTACGGCTTGATTATAGCAGTAATAAATTTTGTTAACATGTTCTGCTATCAATGTTTGCCTGAACGTGGAAGGAAAAATGCCAACCACAAAGGTATAGATTGATCTGTTGGTTTGTAAATTTTGGGCGTTGGAGTAAGAGCAACATTTTTTGTTAATTCAAAAAACTGGCTGTCTTGATGGATGAAATGCTTTAAATTCAAAGTGCAATGCTGGATGGAATTTTTTCTGAGACTTGGAAAGTGCAGACATGTAGTGTATAAATTGCTTAGTATTATTTTTTTTTTTCCTTTGATGGTTGAATTTGCATATTTAAAGGAAACTCAATTTGCTGCACTATCGTTTAACATATTCTAAAGATAGTTTCTATTCGCTTTCCCCTGGTTAAAACCCACCATAACCCTCAAATTAATTTTTCTAAACTTGTCTAATTTCAACTTTAGCCGTCTGTTCAAGCCCACCTCTGCTGCCCGCACCGCAGCACATGTTGGAATGGGATCAGGTCTTCCTTGTCTTATTTGTCGTTTCGTTTCGTGGATATCACACAACTCATCAAGTTGTCGTCTCATCTTCTATTTAAGGCCCTGGCTTGTTATTGCCAGAGGTCCCGACAGAAACCCGAAAGTTGGCCACTTGGCCATGGAGTTTAACAGTTTAGCAGTTTTCCTTTCTCCCCTCTTATTCTGCATTGCCTTCATCTTCCTTTATGTAGCTCACAGATCCATCAACAAGCAGAAGAGGCTTCCTCCAGGCCCCAAAGGCCTCCCCTTTATTGGAAACCTCCTCACAATTGGTGACAGACCCCATGAGTGTTAGCCAAAATTTATGGTCCGCTCATGACAGTCAAACTTGGCTGTGTCACAACTGTAGTTGCATCTTCAACTGAAATGGCTAGAGAAATTCTCCAAAAGAATGGTCATGCCTTCTTGGGCAGGACAATCCCGGATGCAGTCACTGCAGAAACTGATTACGAACACTCCATGGCTTGGCTTTCTGGAGGTCCACAATGGCGAAAGCTTCGTAAACTTTGCAACAGTCAAGTTTTCACCACCCAAAGATTGGACGCGTTGCGCGGATTGCGGCATCAAATGATGGAAAACATGGTTAAACGAGTTTCAGATGCTCGAGAAGCTGAAGAAGCTATTTACATTGGGAGGTTAGTGTTTGGGACAACGTTGATCTTATTGTCCAACATGATGTTTTCGATTGACATGCTTGATCCGGACTCCGAAGAGGTTAAAGAACTGAAAGAGTTGGTTTGGAGGATTATGGAGCTTTGTGGCAAGCCAAATCTTGCAGATTTTTTTCCCTATTTTGAAGCCTCAGGGAATAAAAAGAGATATTAAGCGTTCTTACGATCGTTTGCACGCGTTAATTGAGAACGCAATTGATCGTCGCACGAAACGTAGGGCTTCTAGATCAGAGAGGTCAGGGGATTTCTTGGATGCTCTTCTTGATGATAGTGAAGAACATGGCCCGGATGAACTGGACCGCCGCGATGTTAGGCTACTGCTCATGGTAACGATTAATTTAGTTTGCAGTTTGCGCTCATCTACTTTGGTAATTGAATCTGGCTAGGATAATTTGGAAACAGCACTCCTGAGATATGGTAATTTAATCTCGTATTGAAGTTTACCAGCAATAAAAATCTGTTGACCTGAGAACTCTTTGGTTTCATGCATGCTAAAAGTTTAACATGTATTCCAATGGTATCTAGGCATTTGCACATGCACTAGTGTTTCCAGAACAATGGCAGGATCATATAACACCTCTGCTTAACGTTGCTTACAGAATTTTCTATTGAATTAATAATACCCTTAATTTATCTAGCCAAGCAAGAACCACAGACCATCATAAGCATATCATACCCCCTGCTTTTCTTATTTCGGAAATTTTTGTCTGGTCAAATCTATTATGGATTAGGAAATGTATTTGAGTTAGACGCAATTATCAACGAACTCTTGCAATACGCCATTGTTAGGGGACAAAACAGTAATAAGGTGACGAATAGCTTGCTGGTATAACCAATTAACTAAAAATGAATTTCTCCTTTCGCATCCAAAAAATTCTCCATATATTGACAGCATATCTATGGAACAAATTGCCGGATTTGTTTATAGGCGGTACAGATACCACCTCCGCCACTATGGAATGGGCAATGGCAGAGCTTCTTCACAATCCAGACAGGATGGCAAAGGCAAAGCAAGAATTAAACCAAAAAATTGGCTCAGGATCCAGCGTGAAGGAGCAAGACATCCTGCAACTTCCTTATTTAGATGCAGTCATAAAAGAAACGATGCGGCTTCACCCAACAGCGCCCCTTCTGTTGCCCCACCCCCCCCAAAAAAAAAAAAAAGGTGATGCCCCTGACGGGTATCTAAATTATTTTTCATCTGAACTCAAAATAATTTATCGGGTCCGGGTCCAAATTCGACCCGTTGATGCCCCTTACGTCATCGGGGTGCAAGTATTGAAAAAGGTGACTGGGCTGGTCCGACTTTGGTTGAAAATGGCTTCCAGAAATTTCAATTGTGGACTTAATTTCAGTTGAAAAAGGCTCGGAGAAATTGTGGTGGAAACACAATTTGGATTATAATCTTGACTAAATCAAGAAAACATTTGGATTCTTCTGGCATATTAGAAAACGGAGAGTTGGGCTTTTAAAAAAATTTCTCAACACTCACCAAACTATTTATTATGTTACTTGTGTATTTATTACGTTAATGTCAATGTCTGTTGTTCTTGTACCTACACTATACGGTGGCCACAAGTCCCTAATCTGACTGCAACTACTTCATTTTGCGGTGACTATCCAACTCAATTTTAATATTTGAATTACCATTAAACGCTCGGTCCGCATGGTAGGAATATTATATTCACATATATCCTTTACTCGACTCTCAAACTGGTCATAGTTGGAATATTATTGACAAATATCGTTTATTCGACTCTCAAACTCCTCATTTCCTTAGAGGATGATTTTTTTTTTTTTTTTTTAGGTGTGTCCCGCAGGGAGTGGACCCCGCAGACTATTCACCACCCTCAGCAACTTGCTGGCAGCAAGGTACTCTAAGAATTTAAATTAGCAAATTGAAACTTTCCATATAATTACCAAATTGAAATTTCCATGTAATTAGCTATTGTTTGGTTAAAATGCAAATAGTTGTGTTCTTCTTTTACATTCCCTTAAAGAAAAAATCGAAATGCAAACGAAGAAATTACACTAATTTCTTTGAATCCCTTCACTATTTTCCCACCCCTTTCTGTTTTACCAAATAGGAGAATGAATTAGATGCCTTGTTTGGTAAGCAAGTTTTTGGTCAAATTTGCCCGCTATAAGTTTTTTAACAACATTAGGTATAGTAACGTTAAAAAAATTTTCAAAACTTTTAAACTATACACTTTAAAATATCTAAAAATTTACACACTTTAATAAATTTTTCTATAATTTTTATAATAAATTATAATAAAATTTTAGATAAATATTTAAAAAACTCACTTGCCAAACGAGACCAGAGTTTTCAATTTTCGTTACCTCATTTACCTTTCCTCACTCTTCCTGGAACTAACTAAATAAGGCCTTAATGTCCAACCTGAGATCCTTGGCAAACTTTGCTAGTACTATTAAGGAACTTATTAAATAATTCTTGCTTACAAGATCGCAACGGATCTTCTGTCCCACACTCTGTGCCACTCTTTATTATATTGTTATTTCTCCTGCATAAACATCATGTTTGAGTTCTTTTTTGTTTTCTTAAAATCCAATAACTATTAATTGAGTAATACATAAAATTTAACAAACTCAAAAAATCAAAATGCATAAAAATGAGATTTTTTATGAATTTTCTGCTATATTTTTAATTTTCTATTATATATTGCTTTTTTGAAACTGCTGTATTTATTTTTTACTCAATTAATAGTTATTGGATTTTAAAGAAACAAAAAAGAATTAAAATATGATGTTTATGCAGGAAAAATAATAATATAATAAAAAAAAAGACAGAGAATAGCACAAAATATGGGACAGAAGATCCGTTACGAAAATCAAGAGAAGGAACAAAGAACTAAGCGCCTTTGTGTCACATTTGATAAAGTTGAGTGCTGAAAATCCTTTTGCCTGCAATTGATCAATCATATCCTTGCAGTAGCTCGTTGGTTGGTCAGCTCAACAGTCAACATTACCCGCTCAATAAAAAAATAAAAAACTGGAGACCGGACATGGTTGCCAGCTTGTTTCTTGTAGCGTATTATTCACAAAATGACGCCGTGGGAAGGAATAGAGAATCTCCGGACCAAACCCAATGATCATTATAAAAATATGTAGGAGACAAACTACAAAGTCAAGGATGCCCTGCTTCATATTTTACCCGAACAATTCTCAAAAGAAAATCAACGGAATCGTTCTTTATAATTACTAAACAACAATAAGGACAAGAAACAAAGATGGGAAGAAAAAATAGCAGTAAAATCGAAGTTGAAACATTAAAAAAAAAAAAAGATCAAAAAACACCTTTAGAATATCTTTTTTATCAGACCCCTCCTTATCTTTTGAGGAAATGAGGATGTTTGTAAATATATCAATCACCTTGTATGCTGAAGACTACGTCAATTTGTCCCTAATGAGGATTCTACCAGCTCCCATCCCAAAAAAAAAAAAAAAAAATCCCAGAACTCGGAAGGATGCTGGCTATATACAAAGACAATGGTTAATGTGCTACAATGCAAGTTCTGGGAAGAGGAGTAAGAGATTTTCTTTTTTTTTTTTTTTTTTGGTCCAAACACTTGCTATACACTCATTCTTTCAATGGATAAAATTGATTGTAAATTTTGAAGTTCATTATTAATTTTTTTTACTTCTTTTGGGTACATTTTACGCATACATGCATTGAAACAGTATTGTACAATCGTCTCAAAAGTATGTCACCAATTATCTAAGTCCTTATGTCCCCACGTGAATGGGCTGGTGGTTGGCGCCTCTTCCTCGAGACCGGTAGGTCCTGGGGTCGAACCTCCGCAGCAACATCGGCTTCTCCGTGCATCTAACGTGCTAGGTCTAGTTGGGGCGTTGGGCCGGGTCGAAGTGGGATTAGTCGGGCCACCTTTACGAATTTGATCCGGACACCCACTCCGTCAGAAAAAAAAAAAATTATCTAAGTCCTTATATTATATTATCAAAAATTGTTGGTAACTTCACATAATTTAAGTTTTGCATCGTTGTTTTGTAGTATATAGTTGTTGGTATGATTCCTATTGCTTTGCTGTCCCCAGCTAATTAAACAGCCCTCACCTCACCTAGGGCTGTCAACGGACCCGGATCCGGTCCGGACCCATCAATATTTGCCGAGTACGGGTAGACATATAGTTCCGGGACCCGGACCCGGACCCGTTTAACCTAATAGATTTGCAGGTAGGATACAGAATATGCCGTTCCGACCCGTATAGGACCCGAACCCATTTTTTAATTAATTAATAATTAAAAATATATATCCAATTTTGTTCAACCCTAAATCCCTAATAGTCTAATACCCACGTAACCTACCGCCGCCGCACTCTCTTTTCCTTTGCTCCTTACCCAGCCCCAGCGACCATTTTTCTCCTCTGCCTCCCAACTCCTGAGTCGCGCCTCCACCACCACCACTCACCACTCACCACTCACCACTCACCAGATCTGCAATTTTTCAGGAAATTGACTGAAGTTTGAGTCTGACCGAAAAGGACTAAACGTCTAAACCGAACGTCATCTAATTTCTAAACCTAATCGTCTAATCTTCAATCTACTCTTCACAGTTCACTCCACTACTCCAGTCTTCGGCTCTTCGCCTCCTCGCCGTCTTCAGTCTTCCTGGAGTTCCTGCTCGGCTGCCGCCGCTGCTTTTGCCGACTGCTCGGCTTCTCAGTCAACCGTTGTGTGTTCTTCTCTTCCTGGACTGTCTTCACCGGCGGCTACTGTGCTCATTATGCTTTTTCTTGACTCTTTTGAGCCTACCCTGCCCACCATGCTCCAAGCAAAAGGCCTACTCTTCGATTCCAACTCACAAAATCACACGGCAGACTCTTTCCGCTCTTCTGGAGCTGGGCACAGGATGATTTGTCCAAGGAAGGAAGGAAAACCAACAAATTTCAACGACCGGGCTTCATTTGCTTTGAGGAATTAAGAGCTTTATTTATTTATTATTATTCTGAATTACTGATACGAATATTGGCTCCGGCGACGAGTTTTGAACGGATTCATACAACAACATTTTCTTTAAGATTTTTGGTTGATATTACTTGGGAACAAATTAAAAGAAAAAATCGGAAATTTTTAAGCATCAGAGGACCTCTCTCAGTCTCATCTCTTTCATGGACTTTGCCAAAAGAAGGATTTCTGAGTATTGAATTGCGATGGTGAATTGGGGTCCGCTAAGGTCTACCAGTGGGGTCGTACACCTATCTTACCCAAGTTTTTGCTGTTGTATAATAATCTCCATTTTATTATTATTATTTTTTTTTTTTGGGTAAAATTGTGGGGACGAAGCTTGTGACGGAAGTCGGTGGGTTGGGTAAAGCCTGCCAGCGTTGGACTTTTTAAATCCTTGTGTTTGTTGGATTAGATTATATGAAATAGTTTGCTACATGCAGTTTTCTTCTTGTTGGCTGAAATCTGTTAAGTGTTCAACTCTTGAGCTG
Organism: Coffea arabica; assembly: GCF_036785885.1. NCBI lineage: Eukaryota > Viridiplantae > Streptophyta > Magnoliopsida > Gentianales > Rubiaceae > Coffea > Coffea arabica. The sequence goes on along the minus strand of NC_092325.1, from coordinate 43,502,096 downwards.
TGGTGATGATAGGAAAAACGATTCATCAACTGTTGATGCATTTTCCAGGAGTTACTTGAACAGGTTTTAACGGGTCTGATTGCCGGGTAGACCCGGCCCGGATTTGGGATCCGTCGGGTACGGGTCCGGTGACAGATTAGAAGACCCGTCGGGTATTCGGGTCAAATCCGGAACTAATCTAGCATAACGGGTCCGGGTCCGGATATATGCATTCCGGCCCAGACCCCGCCTGTTGACAGGCCTAACCTCACCCTCCTAACTTGCTAAATGCCTCTAATTTTGTCTTCGTCCGGTCTTAGAAGGTATTGTTCAAACCCAAAAATGGGGCAACCAAGCAAGCAAGCGTTGGATCAGGCCCTTCTTTCTTTCAGGAATAAAAAATAACTACTCAACACTTCATGCCGTCTTTTATTTAAGGCCTTGGTTTGACACCCGATTAGCATAACCAAATGTTCCAGTCGGTAACCCCAAAGTTGGCGATGGAGTTTAACAGTTTACTCCTCCTGTCTCCGCTCTTATTCTGCTTTACCTCCATCTTGCTTTACATAGCAAACCGATCAATCAACAAGCAGAAGAGGCTTCCTCCAGGCCCCAAAGGCCTTCCAATTATTGGGAATCTCCTCAAATTAGGTGACAGACCCCATGAGTCCTTGACCATGTTAGCCAAGATTCACGGTCCACTCATGACAATCAAACTTGGCCGTGTCACGACTGTAGTTGCATCTTCAGCTGAAATGGCTAGAGAAATTCTCCAGAAGAATGATCAGGCTTTCTTGAGCAGGCCAATCCCAGATGCGGCAACTGCAGAAACTGATTACCAGCATTCCGTAATTTGGACTCCTGGAGGTCCAAAATGGCAAAAGCTGCGAAAGCTTTTGAACAATCAAGTTTTGACCCCCCAAAGATTGGATGCGTTGCAAGAATTACGGCACCAAATGATGGAAAACATGCTTAAACGTGTCTTCGAAGCTCGAGAAGCTGGAGAAGCTATTTATATTGGGAGATTAGTGTTCGGTACATCTTTGAGCTTATTGTCCAACATGTCATTTTCAGCTGACGTGCTGGATCCAAATTCAAAAGAAGTTAAAGAATTAAAAGATTTGATTCAGATGATTTTGGAGCTTGTTGGCAAGCCAAATCTCGCTGATTTTTTTCCTATTCTAAAGCCATTTGACCCTCAGCGAATTAGACGAGATATTAAGCGTGGTTATGATGGTTTGCACTCGCTAATTGAGAACAATATTGATCGCCGGATGAAACAAAGGGCTTCTAGCATAGAAAGATCGGGGGATTTCTTGGATGCTCTTCTCGATCACAGTGAACAATATGGCCCGGATGAACTGGATCGCCGCGAAGTTAGACTACTACTCATGGTAATTAGTAGCGTAAATTGCACTTTGCATTCATCTACCAACTACTCTTTTTTTTTTTTTAATCTAATTCTTCTTTTATAAGATTCGTAACTTAAGATGCACTTTGCATTCATCTACAGGTTTTTTTGTTACCCTGAATACGTAATTCTTATCTGTGTATCTACAATTTATTACTATTATGATATATGACATTAGATGCATCTCACGTTGACTTTCCGACGTACTCCATACATAATACAGCTTCTGAAGAGGGAGGGGGGACTATAAGGTGACAGATAAGTGATTGGCTGGATGTGTTAGAAAGCTTACGCAAATACTTGCTTGTAGGACTTTTGAATGACAAGTGCTAAATGAAATTCTTATCTCAAACATCCAATTCCCACATATAATATTATTACTCTGTGAATATTGACAATAATATTTCTGCGCCACCAACAGGATTTGTTTATAGGAGGTACAGATACCTCCAGCGCCACCGTGGAATGGGTAATGACAGAACTTCTTCACAACCCAGAGAAAATGGCAAAAGTAAAGCAAGAACTTGTAGAAAAAATTGGCCCAGGGTTTAGTGTCAAGGAGGCAGACATCCTGCAACTTCCGTATCTAGATGCAGTCCTAAAAGAAACAATGAGACTTCATCCCGCAGCACCGCTTATCACCCATTCTGCCATGACAGACGTGCAACTTTGTGGTTTCGTCATTCCAAAACATACTCAAGTAATGGTGAACGCATGGTCGATCACGAGGGACACAGCTTACTGGAAAGATCCCACCATATTTCTACCAGAAAGGTTTCTGAATTCAGATTTGGATTTCAGGGGGAGGGATTTATACTTCATCCCTTTTGGCGCTGGAAGGCGAATTTGCCCTGGATTGCCTCTGGCAGTGAGAATAGTGAAATTGTTGTTAGCTACTCTTGTACATAATTTTGATTGGAAACTTCCTAATGGTATGGAGCCAAAGGATATGGACATGAGAGATAAGTTTGGGCTTACACTTGAGAAAGCTAAGCCACTTGCTGCTATTCCAATGAGAGTTTCAAATTGTTGAAGTTTTCCTTATCAGACTGTTGGGGTTGGGGAATCCCCGCATATTTCAGTGTCCAAGTCGATGTCCTTTCGTATTGAAGTTGATCATAGATCAATTTGTCACTGAGCAAGCTGGCTTTGTATCTTCTAATGGCTAACTAAAGCCACATGTGAATAAAATGATCAAGGTTGATTTCTGGTCAGGGAAAAGATTGACCATTGCTATTTATTTTCTAGCTTTATTTCATTTTCACCAATGGGAGGCCGCGAATAATAGACATTTTTTGCAAGTCAATAAATAATCAATAATTAACTTTCAAATTTACATCAGAGAGCATATGAAAAAAATTCCTCGATTCATACTCTCACAGCTCGACCAATATTCATGTAAATATACGGTCATCTCATTGCCTCCCAAGGATGGCACTGTCCATTCTCTGAACTCTATGCATATCTTTTTTACATCTTAGGCAAGAACATTTTATTATTCTGAAGAATAGTAAATTAAATTAGACTTTAAAAATCATGAGCACTTTAATGACAATGATAGTAGACCATCCAAGGGCGGTTTTCAAAGTTTCAGTAAACAATTCCATTAATGTCAGTTATGTCCTTACACAGAGGGATTAAAACTAAAGGCATTATTGAACTTTTGGCATTTCATGCATTGATTTTCTGCATGATAAATGATGGTTCAGCTCTTGCTTGCGCTAATGAACTTCTTTTGCTATTCTTAATCTAGGTTTTGGCTTTTGAGATGTGCTGTTATATAATTCAGAACACTTACGCTCTAATGAACATTGGGGCAAAGAATAGCAAATTCTCTATCTTGATTATGGAATTAATATTATGAAGATTCTCTTTTTTTTTTAATGTGGGGTTTTTAATTCAAGGTAATGTCAACTCATTTATGCCAAATTTGCTGATAACTAGACCTCAAGACTACAATAAGAAAGCCGAAGGGCCTTAAGAAACTTGATACTTATGCTAAGCAAATGTCCCGCCAAGTAAATTAAACTTGGGAGAATGGTAAAAGATTAAATGCTTTTTCTATTATATGGCTTAAGGCGTAAGACAAACACCCATTAAAATATTTTGAAATTATCACCATCTCTTAATTTACATATACTTGTGGATAAAAGTTAGTCGGTCCTACCTTTTTTATTCCGCGAGAATTTAAGATTTAAGGATCTGTTTACAACCAATTTTCGTGGACTTTCTTTAGTTTCTGAGCTTGAGAAATATATTACGTGATCTTCTCAATTACTTAGTCTTTTAGCTTTTGAATTTAAAACATAAAAATAAAAAAAGATGCCAAAAGGAGTATAAGATACGTATTTTTTGAACTCTATTTTTGACCACAAAAACCAGAATCAATGGATGACAGAGCTGACAAAGCATTTAATGAACCGAGCTATTTTGGAACGTATTTGTGTTCAACTTGTTCGAGTTCGAAAAACGTTTGTTTGTTTAATAAATGAATCAAATTCGAATAGAATATTAGACTCGTTTAATAATCAAGTCGAACACGAACCTATTCGATAACTATTCGAATAGTTTGCGATAGGGCTATGATCAAATCGAACTATTCGCGAGTATCTCGCGAGCAACTCGCTCAAAAACCTGACTTGAATTTGGGTTAATCGAATTTGAGTCGAATTCGAGTGTCTCAATAAAGCAAGCGAGTCGAGTTCGAGAATTCAGAAGCAATGGTCGAAAACTCATCGAACCTTATTGAGCTTTTTAATTTTAATTCTTTAATATATTATTATTATAAAATTACTTTTATACCCAAAAGAGTTGTTGAATTTACGAAATGTTTCAGGTCATATAAAAATTTTTAAAAGGCAATAATGCCTTTTGCTAAAAAATTGTCAAGAAAATAAAATTTTCTAACTCGAACTTAATAAGTCTCGCATTAACTCGAACCTATGCGAGTCGAGCTCGAGTTCTGTAAACAAACATCGAGCTCTAATAATACTACGTGCTCAAGCACGACCTCGAGCACCCTTCTTTTATGTCGAGTCGAGCTCGAGTATCGATTACATCCCTAGTTCGCAAACATATATATAATTATAAAAAATAAATATGTTTAATATTATTAAATATTTATTATATTTTACTAAAAAAGTAATTATACATAAATTAGCATTATTTATTTTTAAAAAATCAATAAATACAATTAAACTTATTCTAAATAATGTATTATTTATTAAAAAATATAATTAAATCATTTTCAAAATCAAATTCAAACTCGAGTTCGAGTTCGAATTCAACCCGCATAATTTAACGAGCCGAGTTTGAATATTTATACAAATAATCAAATCAAATTCAACTAATAGCTGTAACTCATTAATATTCAATGTGAATTCAAACTTTATTAGTATAATATACGAGCAGAGTTTGCTCAGTTCGACTCGTGAAAAGTTCTAGATAACAGGCCTTGGAAGTCCATCCAATGCCGAGAGAATTGTAGATAAAGGTTTCTTACCAAGGTAACCGGGCTGGGCTGGGACAGAATGAATCAGGCCGCCATGAACACAGCCCTGAAGATGCTCCTTACTCAGGGCAAAAGAAGGGAATAGAACCCTTGACAAGTTGTTCGGGAACTGGGCTTTCAAGACATAATTCCTTTTCTTTTCAGGGAGATGTACCCAATTCAATTTTGCATGGACCATTTGGTCACGGGGAAATCGAGACTTCACAGTGACGCTTGCTCCGTTTGAATGATTATTGTTTGTGGGATGTCATAGAAAGATTTTTGTGTAGCACTTTTATTGATTAATTGTTTTTGAAAGAGAAAAAAGATAGTGTAAAAACGTACTTAAATTTTCCAAATGTATGTCTTAAAGAAAATAGAATGAAACAAACATAATTTAGATGGGTCAGTTTGTAATTATACTTTTTGTGGAGCCATTTGACATCAAACAAGAATTCAAGAAAGTTAATTCCTATTTTGTACAAAAGTTTTTGCCAAACACATTTGTCATTGATGAACGAGTGTTAAATAGCATATTTGAACCCATGTATTGTCCAACCAGCTTTTCTTTTTTCGCTTTTAAAAAAAACCAGGTATTTCTATAGATTAAAAAAATATGAAGTCTTGAAAGTTAAAGAAAGGTTCAATGTGTCTTTGCACAACAAAAGAGCAAGAGACGAAAAAGGAGGCAAAGTTCTTAATCCACCCCATTAGTTCGATAAATATGCCGAATAGCAACGTTTACTGAGGAGTGCATCATGTACCCGTTAAATTATCCATATTTTGATATTCTAGTTGAAGAAAAATATGTAAAATTAATTTTTTTAAAGTTTCGTTAGATATAAATCCAAAAGTTCAACAAATTCATCATTTCCATCAATTTTTTCTTTTACAATTCAGTAATTAGCATATATCAAATTGGCAAACAGCAAATATCATGTAACAAATGATGCTTCGGATTCTTCTGAGTCACTTTCTTGTTCTCTCTTCTTCTTTCGAGTTTGATTACATCTAATCCTTTAAGAAATCCAACAAGTATCAGAAAACAAGAACTAATCAAGTGAGAGACGCCGATTGAGAATGATATCCTAAACTAATCAAGAACTTATGTCTCGTTTGAATTGCCATTTTTCTTTAAAAAAATTATTATTCATAAACACATTTTTTAATCATCTTTTTATTTCAAATATATTAAATTACTATAATATTTTTTTGTATAAAAAAACTCAAAAAATTACAATTTAGATGGGCTATGGAAAAGCAAATAAAAAAAGGGGCTACTAATTTTTTTTTCTTACAAATATAATGTTGCGTTTTTAATAGCACGAGACGGGGGATTTGCAGAGGGCTTCTTCTTGTGCATGTTTCTAGATTCAAATTGCCGACTAAAGTGAACATAGGAGTCACTGGGAAGCAAAAATGAGTCCTCTCACGTGTAGAGGCTTTTTCTCTCTCTTGGGAAGAGAGCTTCTTTCTCCTTGGTGGGAACTTCAAGCTTTTGAAAATTCCAAGCAACCAATTAACAGAATTCAAAAGTTTGAGTCTGAGCTAACTTCTAGATCCTAACATTGTGTGCAAGTCTGGTTCTTAAAGGCAAGCATTCAACACACATTCGGATAAGACACCATTAAGAAACAGCATTCAAGGAAGTCATGGAAGTGGAGCTGGTCGGTTGGTGAGGAAAAAAAACAGAAAAGCAAAGAAAAAAGAGAAAAGTACATCTGCAGGCGCAATTCCTAAGCAGTTGGTTGGAAACTCCAACAACTCTATAAAAGGAAAGAAGTCCGGTTCAGGTAGCTTGACTGCCTTTTGCTCTTGTTTAGTTGCTTTCTTGTCTTTTCTGTGTTTGGAGTGTTAGTTTAGTGTGTTAACCTAGATTTTGCTACCTATCTTTTAACTCCATAGTATTAGGAGAGTAACATGTCTCTAGTGGTAAGTGTTTACAGTACCTTCAGTCTTCCTCTTGTGGTTTGATGGAGGAGGAGCTGGCAGAGGTGTTACAAAAATTTGCTCTTTCAGAGAAGCAAGTGAGAAGTACATTCCTGGATCTGGGGAACCTAGATGAGGGGATAACAGAATGTCAAGGTAGCATCATAGGAAAAATAAGAGGGGAGAAAATAGTTAACTTCACAGGAGTTAAAAATTTTGTTACTGTGGCTTGGAGCTATCTTAAGGGTCTTAAAATAGCAGAATTAGGACCTACTATTTTCCAGTTTATTATCCCAGATTCTAAGGATAAGGAACGAATTATTGAGGAGGGTACGTGGATTATTGATAATCAGATATTAGTGTTTAGGAAGTGGAAGGTGAGGATTGAAGAGGATGAAGATGCTTTCAGTTTAGCCCCTGTTTGGGTGCAAGTGTGGAATCTTCCCATTCACTATCTATCTAAGGCAGTTCGGAAGAAAGTGGGATCTGTTTTTAATGAGGTTAAGAATGTGTTAATTTCTCAGACGGGAGGTAAGGAAGGAAAACATATGAAACTAGTAGCACAGGTAGATATTAAGCAGCCTTTATTGAGAGAAACCATGGTTCAGATTAATGGAATGAATAAATGGTTATCATTTAAGTATGAGAAGTGTCCTGACTTTTGCTATAGTTGTGGTGTCATTGGGCATATTGAAAAGAATTGCAAGTCTCCTGTGTTGGTGGAAAAGGAACAATATCAGAATCAATATGGCCCGTGGATGAGGGTGTTTGGGGGAAGAAGCTCCCCTCAAAAAGAGCATAGTCAAAAGATTTGGACACCACATAAACAGGTTTGGAAGGTGAGAAATGGAGAAATGATCAGGATAGAGGAGTTAAAGAAATAGGACAAAGGAGTAGACTTGTCTCAGGACAGGAATGTAAGTAGATCAGATGGAGTTATGGTAAAAGAGCTACAGAAATAAATAATGGAGAATGATGGCTTACCTGCTGAAGTTAATGGGAAAATAGGAAGGATAATACCAAGTGGAGTACTGAGAAGGAGATAGAGAAGAAAAAAGGGGAGCAAGGTAGTAAGAACACTAGCATAGGAATGGAAAAGGTTATATCTGAGGAAGCTAGAATTATTGTTGTACCTGAGTCTGTAAGCACTGAGATAGTCATGGAGGAACAAGGAGTCTTAGGAAAGGAAAGGACACAAGTGAATGGGAGGTTAGAAAGAGATGAATAAGGAGTACAAGGAAGACTTAACATTGGGGGGAACTGGTGAGTATGGAAACTGATGAGACCACAAACAAAGAGAACGAAGGAGGATTTAGGAAAGAAAAGAAGAGATTTAGGAGAGCGCATTCTGGTCCTAGAGAGCTAAGAATTCCTCTTACAGAGATCAATGGTACAAAGAGAAAATTTCAACTGAGAGATGAAGATATGGATGAGGCTGTGGAGCAAGAACATACAAACAAAAGGCCTAGAGGAGATCAAAAGGAGGGGAAAGACTATGAGTTATTTGGAGGGGGAGGGAGCAGCTCACACTGGTCCCCAAAGGACCAATGAGAGCTATGGTGTGGAATTGTCAAAATGCAGGGAGCCTCCTAATAATTTCCCACCTGAAGGAGGTTGACTACCTCCTCTCCCTGAACATGATCTTTCTAAGTGAGACTAAGAATAAGGCTAAGTACATGGAGAAGGTGAAAAGGATTCTGAACTTTGATGATAGTTATGTGATAGAGGCTATGAACAAATCTGGAGGGATGAGTTTGATGTGGAATGAGGAAACAAAAGTTAAAGATATCAAATACTCAGTCTTTATCATTGAAGTACTTTTAGAGGATAAAGAAGTGAAACATGAATGGTGGTTGATAGGAATTTATGCCAGTTGTGATAAACAGATGAGGAAAGAGCAATGGGAAGTTATCAGTAGAAGGAAAGCCTGTGGGGGGAAAACTGGTTAATTATGGGAGATTTTAATGACTTATACTCAAATGAGGAGAAATGGGGTGGTAGAGCTAGGGAGGAGCTATGATTTCAGACACTTCATTCAGGAGAACTAACTGGTTGATATTGGGTTTGAAGGTAACTCCTGGACCTAGTGTAATCAGTGGCAAGATAGGAAAATTAGACAAAGGCTTTATAGGAGGCTTAGCAGTGGAGAATGGAGTAACCTTTTTCAACACCCTAAGTGCACTCACCTAAAAAGCTTAGCCTCTGACCACAGCATGTTGATACTGGACACAATCCCAAAGGAAAATAAAAAGAGAAAGAAATTTTACTTTGACAAAAGATGGATCCAGAGAGAAGGAATTGCAGAAGTGATAAAAAAAGGCTTGGGATGAGGATATAAGGAGATCTAGAATGTTTAGGGTAACACATAAGATTAAGAGATATAGAGTTGCCTTGTTGAAGTGGAGAAATGATTTTATTAAAAACTTTAGGAAGAAAATCTTGACCCTGAAACAGCAGCTGATAGAGGAGAAAAGTTCTGATATTGAAGATAGGAAAGGAAGAGTTGCAGTTTTGAAAAACCAGTTGGTGGGAACTTACAGAGAGGAGGAACAATACTGGAGTCAAAAAACTAGAATTAACTGGTTACAAGAAGGAGATAAGAATACTAAATATTTTCATGCAGTGGTGAAGGGGAGAAGAAAAAGAAACAAGATAAGGAATCTGCAGAGGAAAGATGGATCTTGGATAACTGATGACAAGGAGATTGCTGAAGAGATAGCTTAGATATTATAAGCAACTCTTTAAGTCTACTAGGGCAGATGGTCTAGAGGAATTACTGGATGGTATTCAAGAAACAATTACTGACCAGATTAATGTTAATCTTACTAGGCCTGTGGAGGAAAATGAGATTAAGATAGCAGTCTATGCCATGAATCTCAATAAGGCACTAAGGCCTGATGGGATGACACCCATCTTCTTTCAAAAATTCTGACCTACTATTAAAGAAGAGGTGGTGGAAGTAGTCAAATCTTTCTTTCAGTCAGGACATATACTCAAATCTCTGAACCATACCATTATCTCTCTTATTCCTAAGGTGGATCTGCCCACTGACTTGAAACAATATAGGCCAATAAGCCTCTGCAATGTACTCTATAAAGTAATCTCCAAAATCCTAGCAAACAGATTGAACCCTATCCTAGAACACTACATTAGCAAAAGTCAATCAGTCTTCGTTCCAAATAGACAGATTCTGGATAATATAATCATTTCCCATGAATCCCTTCACTTTCTTAAAAACAAGAGACAAGGTAAGGATGACTATACTGCAATTAAACTGGACATGTCTAAAGCCTATGATAGAGTTGAATGGGGTCATTTGAAAGTTGTGATGTAAAGAATGGGGTTTAATCAGGTGTGGGTAGCTTGAATAATGGAGTGCATTAGTTCTGTCTCTTATTTCTTCAATGTTAATGGAGAGACCAAGGAATATGTGATTCCTTCTAGAGGCATCAGGCAAGGTGATCCTCTATCACCTTACCTATTCTTATTGTGTTCTAAAGGCTTCTCTAGTCTGCTAAGGAATGCAGCAAGACAGGGATTCTTAAGTGGACTAAGGATCAGCAAACAAGGACCTGCTATAACTCACTTCTTCTTTGTTGATGACACATTGATTTTCCATAAAGCTGTGGGGGCAGAAGTAAGGAAACTAAGAGAAATTTTGGATTAGTATGAAAGAGGGTCTGACCAGGTAACTAACTTGGACAAATCCTCTATCTATTTTAGCAAGAACACCAAAGAAAAGGATATGGAAGAAACTTGCGAGTTATTAACTGATGTAAGGACAGTAAACCAAGGCAAATATCTGAGTCTCCCAATGGTAATCACAAGGACAAAAGAGCAGGCATTTGCCTATATAAAAGATAGCATTAAGGCCAGACTTAACAGTTGGAAGAACAAATTCCTAAGTGCAACGAGAAAGGAGGTGATGTTAAAAGCTGTGACTATGGCCATGCCATATTATGCTATGTTTTGCTTCACGTTACCTGTTACACTATGCAAGGAAATCTCAGGGATGATGGCCAAATACTGGTGGGCGAATCAGAAGGGATGAGCAAAATACATTGGTGTTCGTGGGACAAAATGATGAAGGCAAAATTGGAAGGAGGATTGGGATTCAGGAACTTATTTTGCTTCAACAAAGCATTATTGGGAAAGCAGATTTGGAGGATGATCAGATACCCAAACCTACTGATTAGCAGAATACTAAAGGCTAAGTACTATCCCAAGGATTCCATTCTGAATTGTGAGATCCCAAAAAACTCATCTTGGTTTTGGCAAAGTATTATGTCAACAAAAGAGGTAGTCAAGAGGGCATTCTGAATAGGGTTGGATCAGGGAAGCGTATAAGAATTTGGAAAGATCAGTGAATTCCAAACAATCTAAATCGAATACCAACTACAAGAATGCCAGAAATTGGGGAGGAGCAAAGGGTGAAAGATCTGATTTCAAACTTCAGATGGAATAGGAATGAGATTTACAGGAGGTTCAACAGGGAGGATGCTGAAAACATTCTGAAGATACCTATTAGTCTATCAAGGTTTGGGGACATGCACTTCTGGGTACATAGCAAACATAGGGAGTACTCAGTTCAATCCTGTTATGAGGTTCTGCTAAAGGAAGAGAGGAGTAAGGGAAAAGAAGCAAAAGGAGAATCTGGATCGAACTATGATGACTCTAATACACAAATTTGGAAAACTCTCTGAGGACTGAACATCAAGCATAAGATCAAGCTATTCATATGGAGATGCATTACTAACACCTTAATAGTTAGGGAAACAATATTTAGAATAACAAAACAAGGATCACCTCTCTGCTCAAGGTGTGGAGATAATATGGAAACTGTGGAACACAGTCTATTCCACTACCAACAAGCTCAGAAGGTATGGAAGCTTACACCAGTACAATGGGATGGCATCCAGAATCAGATAGGTTGCTTCAAGAAGTGGTGGGCAGCATTAGTTCGAGCCACAAGCAGGAAAGATGAAAGACAGCATATTGCTCTGACTGCCAACATACTCTGGTAGCTATGAAAAAACAGAAATGAAAAGGAATTTGAAGGGAAGGACAGAGATGGCCTGAAAATTGTACATAAAGCCAATATAGAATGGATGGAGTATGGGGAAGTTAGGAGAGGCAAGGATGAGAAAAGTACATCAGAAACAGATGAAGCAAATGAGAGAGTATGGGAGGGAGGAAGGGAGGAGGGTAAGCTGATGGAACTTCAGATTGCTACCAAGAAATCAGCAGTGGCCATAAACTGGGAATTAGCATAGTTGCCAAGCAATCTGGAGGAAGGATCAGAGTTAAATGGACTTTAGTGGATAGAACCTCGCAAAAGGATATTCAATGCAGAGGGCTTCTTCTTGTGCATGTTTTTAGATTCAAACTGCCAACTCAAGTGAACATAGGAGTCTCATAAACCAACTATTCTTAGAGTAACTGACCATCGAATCATTTGATTTACATTTTAAAAATTCAAAATTTCCTGAAATATTTCGCCAGTGAGTGCGTATGCATCCGTCTGGATCAGTAATGATTTAGTCCCTGTCCCCCCGAATTTCCCCATTGGTCCAATTGGATCATCCATTTTTCCATAATATAAAGTAGGAATAAGTCTATCATATCAGGGAAAAAAAATAGTAATCCCATAAATTATACTACAAAAAAGAAGTGTAGTGTTGCTGGTAATGTTGTATACAAAGGTTGGGTAGTGGAAGAGTTTACAGTTTTGTTGCCATCCAATTATTTTTTATTTTTTTTGTCAATACAGGGACTACTTCCCTTTTTTTTTTGTTTTTACCAAGAAGGGTAATAACACATACACACACTCAATTTAGAACAAACACGGGAGTAATCCGAAAGAGCGGTCCGAAGGTGATCTACGGAAAATCTACAAGAAACACCCATCCAATCAATTGGTGATAGGAAAGTACTTCCCTCCCTTTTTTTTTTTTTTTTTTGTGTTGCCATCCAATTCGAACATCCAATTATGGACAGATGCTCGGAACCAAGAATCACAATCTAAAGCACCCTCCTATTGGTCCACGAATCAGAGTCAACACATTCTCAACTGCATTAAATTTGCAGGGGCTTAGCATTACACAACAGGGAAAAAAGATTCTGCCGACCCGACCCGACCCATATGAAGAGAATATTAGTAGTAGTAGTTTTTCCTGGAGCAGTAACCCCACGAGTGAAAATACCTTCTATCTCTCCATCTCCACCAACGGTTAAAAAATAACACACACACGCACAGAGGGGGTAGAGTACACACAGTGACGTACATAACTTACAGAAGTACCCAATCCAAGTCAAGGCCGACACTATTCAGAAACCATCTCGAGAAATTTAATGATGTTATTGCCATTAATAATTTATTCCCCGCCATCTCTCATCCAACGGCTGTTGTCCTCATTCCCTACCCAAATCTAAATCTCCACCTTCGAGTCAAATCCGATCCATCAGGGCCCCCCAAGCCCAAAGCCCACATTCCCACCTTATCTTTCCCCTCAACTCAACGCCCCCTTCACACCTTGTCACCAGTCACCACCCCCAGATCTAAGTTCTAACTCCACTGCAGTGTATAGTGTATACAACAAAATCTCCTCCACCAGCTCTGCACATACTACGCACACTGCACAGGCCTAAAAACACCAGACTATTCAATCAAGCAAGCGTGACGTTTGGGAACTGGGATGGTGGAGGCACAGTCATGGACAACAAGGAGGGGAAGCAACCCAAGATTGGAGTCCACAGACCAAGTCCTGGATATCCCAGTTACGCCAACTGCTGAAATAAAACATCAACAGGGGGTGGGATCCTTAATCTCTCCAAATTTGCTGACAGCACTTATCATTGCATCATGGTACTTGTCAAACATTGGTGTACTTTTACTGAACAAATATCTCCTCAGCTTTTATGGTTACCGTTACCCAATCTTCCTTACCATGCTGCACATGATCTCTTGTGCTTCTTATAGCTTTGTAGCCATCAGGTGGCTAGAAATTGTCCCTTTTCAGCAAATTCATAGTAGGAAGCAGTTTTTCAAGATTCTTGCTTTATCTGCTATTTTTTGCTTTTCTGTTGTCTGTGGGAATACTTCTTTGAGGTACTTGCCTGTCTCGTTCAACCAAGCAATTGGTGCCACTACCCCTTTCTTCACAGCCATTTTTGCATTTGTGATTACTTGTAAAAAGGAATCTGCTGAGGTTTATTTAGCACTTGTCCCTGTGGTTCTTGGGATTGTTTTGGCTAGCAATAGCGAGCCCTTGTTTCATCTTTTTGGGTTTTTAATGGCATTAGGTTCGACTGCTGGGAGAGCCTTGAAGTCTGTGGTTCAAGGGTTGTTGTTAACGTCTGATGCTGAGAAATTGCACTCGATGAATCTCTTGTTGTACATGGCTCCGATGGCAGCTATGATTTTGTTACCCTTTACTTTGTATATTGAGGGGAACGTGACTGCCGTGACAATTGAGAAGGCGAGGCTCGATGGGTTTATGATCTTTTTGTTGGTTGCCAATGCCACTGTGGCTTATTTGGTGAATTTGACTAACTTCTTGGTGACAAAGCATACTAGTGCTTTGACTTTGCAAGTGTTGGGGAATGCCAAGGCTGCTGTGGCTGCTGTGGTTTCAGTGTTGATATTCAGGAATCCGGTGACCGTTATGGGGATGACCGGATTTGCTGTGACAATAATGGGGGTGGTGCTTTACAGTGAGGCCAAGAAGAGGTCTAAACTTACAGCTCATTGATAGCAAATATCAGCTAGTTGGTGGTGGTGCCGGCACAAGAATACACGGGGTGAGGCTCTTTTCCAATTGTTCTATGCCTGTTTTGTCTTTAATTGGTTGATTTAATTGTGGGATCAAAAGGAGAGAGGTTCACTGATTTGTTGTACAGGAAGTTGGGCTAGGGAGAAGGGATTATGTTTATTCTCTTTTTCTCTTTCTTTTCCTGCTTTATACAATTGCTTCTTCAATAGGGGTGGTTTAAGAGAATAAAGTTTCCTCTTTTACTATCCCCTTCGTGTAACTTTATATTGTTTTATGATATTACCACAGAAGGAAGGACAAATTCTTTTAGTTTTTTTTTTAAATCTAAGGGGGGAAAATTTATTCTTTCTTGTTACTTCTGTTAGACATGTCCTTTGTTTCCTGATCTGGTGCCATTTATTCTATATATACAGTAGTTGATTTCTCAGTTGGATTTGCAAAAGTTGGGATTGGATCTTATGTAATGAGAAAGCTTGTATGAGATCATTGCATTTGGAGTGATCCTAGCATAATTAGCTCAGATTATAATGGGAAATTGTCGTGGTTTATTGAAGATGATGATGCAAGATTAAAACAGTATGGTGGCACGTCGGTAGGAATGTAATATCGCTATTGCCTTCATATGAGATCAGATGTTGTGATCCATCTAAGTTGAAAATTAGGATGTTTGAGAAATTGTTCGGTAATTTGTTAAGAAAATGTATTTAGGTCTTAATTCGTCACTAGCCATCATAGCATGTGCAATCAATTTGATGTCAATAAACAGCAGAAATTCAGGCTGCTATCTATATACAAGGATATTGGATGCATGACTCTGGAAATGTTATTTGTCCATTTCCTGAATCAACTCCTATGGATCGATCTGTCACGCTTTATTTTGTTGAACTTTACCATTTCAGCTTATGTCAACCTCTTTCCTTGTGCTTTAGAGGGATGTTTCGCGCTAAACAGGAATTTAGCTGGGGGGAGGGGAGGGATGTGTCACTTGTCAATCTTGAGTTGATCTAAATCTGCCAGCATGTATAATCTAAGTTTTTTATTTGCCAGCCAATGCTACATGCTTAATTGTTCTAAGCTGAAGGAGAAGGTACCCAGTCTCTTAATAGGTCGCAAGGATAGGCCCAAAGTTGGGTCTGAATTCTTCTGCTTTTAATCTGGATTAGCAAGTAATATACATCTCTCAACTACTGTTATGATTTTGCGCTCATGTCGTGGGAGTTGGGAATTCTTTTTGATATCAGCTGTTGCTCTGTCGACTACAAGTTAGGAGTGGGACCATTTCCACATGGAGAAAGCAACTTAGCACTTACGACACTAATTGGTGGTTGAGACTTCTTTTTCAGCATAGCTAGCTCAGCTTAATGATAATCTTGTGAATAGTTAGCGTAGTTGCAGACAGAAGTAAGATTTTAGGAAGACAGGTCTAAGCACTTTTCATGCAACCATTTTGCAGTTTGTAGGAAAAGGAAAGCATATTTACTAGAAAGTTAAAATGCTACTATATTAACTTCCGTTTGAATGGTAGTATGTTTTTAGTAGTGCGGAAGGACCCAAGGTCAAGAGGTAACTATGCTCATAATGAAAAGAGTTCAATTTAAAATTATATACTACTACTTTACATGGACCAATTTTTTCAATAATGATTGCTATGTTAGTACCCTTTTTTTCCTTCTTTCTTTTCTTGTGATTGACGATGAATCCTGCATGAAGTTCTGCAATGGCTGGAAATCTTTGTGCATTTAATCTGCCCTGTCTTTCAGGGACTTCTCTTTCGATGAAGGATTGCTTGGTTGAATCTTGACGAATAGGAGAACGGATATTAATTCTTGCATGTACTTGTTGTCATTGATGTCATCCCCCCTTCCTTGCCTATGGCCGTGTGTGGTTTATTTGTTGCAATCAATTCACTACGTACAAGACAAAATATTTTATTATTATTGACCCTCCATCTCGTCAAAGTTTTCTCCAATCTTATTATACGGATTTGACCAAAATTAGAATGATTGAGGATGACTTTTGTGAAATGAAAAACGGGTTATAAATATTTAAGCCATCATTGTTATTCTGATCAAACTGCTACTGTAAAAAATAATTACTCAAATAAAGCGACAACGGGATCAAGATGCTGTATTATTCAAAGCTCGTACAAATCCTCATGCATTGCATTAACTGACTGAATGTGTTACGTAAACAAGTAGAAATAAATGGATTACAAGGACTGGAAAAAAAATGAAACCTGTGAGCCTTTCTGCTTTCAAACAAGTATAAATAGTAGTAAAGGTTACTCCTGAATCTCCGTCAAGCCATGATCATCATGAAGGCGGCCAATGCAGCAATCATCCAAGATAAAGTTTTTGAGGGACCAAATCCGGTGGCTGCTCCAGCATCGGGTTTGGGAGGAGTTAGAGCAGGTGCAGGTGAAGGAGATCCTAAACCGGGCTGGACAGTAATGGCAAACTTCATTTGTCCAGTGTGGCAATGGTCGGGAAAGCCACAAATGTACCATTTCCTTCCGGGAGCGGCGAGGGTGATTACATCGTGACCGGAGGTTAATGGAGCAGCCCCGAGTGGTGCTGCGCACTGTTTGAACTCGGTTCCATTTACTTTGATGACATTGTGTGCTCTAGGTTTGTAGTTAAACACTACCCAAAAAAAAAAAAAAAAAACTTGGTTAGTGAATTTCTTACATGATGAAACTTTAAATGATAAAGATTTCTTTTTCTTTTTTTGGTTCATAGAAAAAGAAGGGTTTAACTAATTTCTAATAATTTCTGTCGTCCATATTGTCGGGTGTTATTAGGCTCTGTCATCCCAAAAACTAGCCAAGATTAACCTTATTCCTGTCCAATCTGTGTTCTTGTTGAGGATTATGCTTTTTGAAATATTATTTGAGCAAATTACTAAAAATCAGTATATAGAGTTCTTTAGCTTCGAGCCCCTCATAGGCAGCTCGGTTGGTCACGGAAGCCTCCTTCGTAACCGTTGTTCAGTCCCATCAGGGTTCGAATTCCATGGTTACCGTGTTCGAGGGGATGTGGCTCTCCTCTCAAACCGCAGGGGGATTAGTCAAGCCGAAGGCCTGGATACCCCATGCGTTAGAAAAAAAAAAAAAAAAAAAAGAGAGACTTCTTTAGCTTCGAGACATTTATTATTAACTCATTCAACGTTAGTGAGTTCAAGATTACGTTGTAGAATGGAACACAATAAATGCAAATTGCAATCCCTAAGGTATCTGTGGATTCAAGGAATTTTGACATACCTAAGGTATCTCCAACGTGGAATTCGATTCCATCAGCCCAGGCCTGATAATCCATCCCGAACATCCAACCATCTTTACCTCCGACCACAATTTCCTTTGCCCTTGTCGGAGCAACAATTGCAGCAACAACAGCTAATGCAATCAAGAAAGCTTTCGACGCCATTTGTATATTATATTTCTATGTATTCTGCTAAAGCTTCCTTTCTTTTTATTTTGCCTTAATTGTGAGCTTGGAGGAACCGATACATGGTACTGCAACATTTATATATGGAGTGTTGATTGAGCTTTGAGAAAATCAGCCGGCTTATGACGGCAACCCGAACATCGAAAATAGATATGGCAAGTGGAATGCGTTTCTCGAATAAGTTAACGAATTAACGTTAAAAACATAACAATGTGTGCTTCGTAAAAGCTGTTCATGGATTCTCGACTAGGTCGTAGGTGAAACTTCGAAGCAAGCAGCTGTTTATTTTCAAGGAAAAAAAAATGTCAAGTATTATAACTATTCTGTGCCTAATGTAAATATCATTACTGTACTTTGGAATATCAGTAATTGGATTGATTGAGACGGGAAGGGATGCCTTTGTTCTCGGCTTGTCGGATATTTGGTTGGGATAATATCAAAAACCTCCCCTGAAGTTTCTCTTAATATCACCTAGCGCCCTTAAGATTTTAAAAATATCACTTACATCCCATACATTTGCTATTTGTGTGACAAAATTCTGAAAAATTCTAAACTACTCTTTTGCTCGCTAAATAACTTTTAAGTCACTTTGTTTACTCCAAAAAAAATTATCATCTAAAAAATAATCTCCAATAGTAGTATTATCACGTCATAATGCTATATAGTTTATAAAAATATAAATCTGAAAAACAAAAAATGATATTTGCAAAGAATACACTAGCACCAATTTAGCTTTATATGCCCAAAATCAATTTCTTATGATTCTTTTTTTTTTTTTCAACTTCTTCTCAACCTGTGGCCTTTAAATTATACTGATCATTATAAAAATCAACTTAAAATAAAAAAACGAATCAAACCTCACTGTATGACAATCACATAAAATAAAAAATAAAAAAAAATTCAATTTTTTGTAATTTATAAATAAAAAATTGCATAGTCATCCAAAAACAAAAAGAGTAAGAGAGAATGTTGGAGAAAGGAGAAAGAGAACAAAGTTACTTTTTTTTTCTTTTTTGTAATTTTTTGAGCTCCATTTATTTGATATGTGAATTATGTATCAAGTAAGAGTAAATATAGTTTTTTTTTTTTTTGCAATTATTAGGGGAGACAAGTGACATTTTAAAACTTCAGGGGTGTCAAGTGATATTTTCTGATTTCTTGTCAGCAGAAGCGTCTTTTTGTTGGACGTTAATAACAAGCCTCATCCCAGATTTGCAGTACTGATTTCCAACTCCACAAATATGCCATTTCTTCTCTGGAGTAGCAAGAGTGACTATGCATCTTTCCCACTTTCTAGGGCATTTTCGCCTTTGGTAGGTCAGCTGTTTGAAACGGTTTCCATCCACTCCACTTTGTATACATTGTGGACTCCTTTTTTAGTAATTGAATACTGCGTCATCATATATATATATATATATATATATATTTATTTATTTATTTATTTATTTATTTATGCATACATATAATGGCTAAACTCTTTTCTTAATTACTTGGGAAAAACTACTCCATTTTTTTTTTTTAAAAATATTGTCTATATTTCTCAAATGATCCACTAAATAGAATGAAAATTTAATTTTCCTACTTTAAGAAATATGGCAGGTAGAATATTGACATCAAACCGATTCCAAAGAAGGAAATGATATACGCTAGACGGCCTTCTTCATCCCCAAAAACATTTGGAAATAACCAACCAAAGTTGAATAACAATCGATAAAAGTGTAGTAATAAGCTATTAATTACGAGGCACAACATACTAAATATGATTAAAGAACAATTAAGGAAGCTGCTCCAACAACTCGTCCGATTATTGTAGTAGTAATTTAAAACTTGAACACAAATACAACTAGAAAATGTAATAACAATCTAAGACCACGACGGTTACCCCTCCACAACTAAGAAATCCAAATGACTTCTTGGGCAACTTTATTGACAATATCCTATAAGCCCCTCATCCGTAATGGATGATGTTCGACATCAAAGGGTGTGTCCCATAGAACACAAGCTAGGAATATTTTGAGGAAGCAATTCCAGAATTTCAAGAACATGGGGAGGCAGGACTTGGAGCAGATGCAGATGAAGGAGATCCTGGAGCAGATGCAGATGGAGGAGATCCTGGAGCAGATGCAGATGGAGGAGATCTACCTCCCTGGACCTGGACAGTAATGGCAAACTTCATTGGTCCAGCCTGGCAATGATTGGCAACGCCACAAATGTACCATTTCCTTCCGGGAGTGGCGAGGAGGATCACATCATGACCGGAGGTTAAAGGTGCAGCGCCGAGCGGCGCCGCGCAAAGTTGGAAGTCGGTCCCATTTACTTTGATGACATTGTGGTTTCCAGCCACGTAGTTAAACACTACATGTTGCCAAAAGACTTGGTTAGTGAATTACACGATGAATCTTTAATATATATATATATATATATATATATATATATATATACATACACACAGAGAGATTTGTTTTGTTTGGTAATAAAAATGAAGATTTCAACTGATTTTAATTTGATAATCTCTGCCATCATATTGTTGGATGTTAGAAAATCCAAAAAATAGTGACACTTTGGATCTCTTGCCTTAAAAATTAGCTAGACTTTTCCTCGCACTGGTCTTTTCACAATCAATGTGAGATAAATTTCAAGCCAACATCAAGAAAATTGAGTAAAATTGGATAATAAAAGCTTTTTGTGCATCCATAATGGATACACAAGCATAACCGTTTTCCTGTCCAACCTGTGTTAGTTTTTAAGGATTACTTTTTGAAATGCTATACCACTCCTAAGAATTGAGCAAGCTTTGATAAATCAGTACAGAAAGCACTTCGGGTTCAGACATTATTAATTCACTCAACAATCGTAATCTACATTTTTACAATGATATTTTCATTATTTTTTATCATATAGTCTAATAAATAAATAAAAATTACGTGACAAAAATGATGGCAGGATTCTCATTATTAAAAAAAAAAAAAAGAAAAGAAAAGAGCATGACTAATATTTGTCTAATATTACTGACTTGTTAGGATCAGAATAATGTTTTAAGATGAATGTATGAAAGTAAGAATCATGATCAAGGTCTGGATTGAAGGAGATTGACATACCCAAGGTATCTCCAACGTCAAATTCAATTCCATCAGCCCAGGCCTGATAATTAATGCCCAATCTCCAACCATCTGCACCTCCAACCAATATTTCCTTTGCCATTGTTGGAGCGACAATTGTAGCAGCCATAGCTACTGCAATCAAGAAAGCTTTCGACGCCATTTGTATATTAAATTTCTCTCTGTCTTCTGCGAAAGCTTTCTTTTTTGTGCCTTAATTTTGAGCGTGGTGGAACAAATACATGGTACAACATTTATATAGAGTGTTGATTAAACTTTGACAAAATCAGCCGGCTTTTGACGGCAGCGGCTTTTGAAGGTAATTGGAAGTATACCGGAAGAACATTGCCGCATCTCGAATAAGTTCACAGATTAACGTTAAAAATGTGTACTTCGTGAAAGATGTATATAGATTCACTTTTGGCCGATGCAAATCCTAGGTCAAACATGAAACTTAGAACCAATACCATCTATTTGCGATTTCAAGACAAAAACTAGTAATCCTTTTTATCAGGCAAAACAAAAAGAAAAAACTAGTAACTTGTTGCAATGGCATAAAAAGAATTTATCATTTTTTTTGGGTTGTTCATTGTAGTTATCAAATTGTGTACATAAGATATCAACAAGTCTATGTTAGACATAAGGAGCAGGATCTTTAGTATGATTTGTAAATTAAAATTAAGAAATAAATTCTTGATTAACATACCTTGAGATATTGAAGACATTTTGGAGAAGAATTTCACAACCCTTTCAGCAAGCCTTCCAATCACCAAGGTTGTAAACTATAAACCTTTGCTGTCTAGCCTTCCCTTACCTAACTCTCCATTATGTTATTTTAGTGATGGGTAAAAATAACGAATGTCAGAGTGGTGAGAGGGACTAGGTGCCCTAGAGTATTTATAGAGTTACAATCCCTCCTATCATAGAATTATGATAGACTCTAATATCTTCAGATATATGATACTTTATTATGATAAGATACAGATTAATAATCACTGTAATTATCAGATAAAATACTACATATAATACGTCTATATACAACGAATATGGAACTCCTTACTTCCTCCAATTTGTCTATCTTTAAAATTCTAAAACTACCAACATACAACGAATATGAAACTCCTTACTTCCTCCAATTTGTCTATCTTTAGGATTCTAAAACTATCAACATACAACGAATATGAAAATCCTTACTAATTGGAGGAAGTAAAGAGTTTCATATTCGTTGTATGTTGATAGTTTTAGAATCCTATTCATTGTATGTAGATAGTTTTAGAATCTTAAAGATAAACAAATTAGAGGAAGTAAGGAGTTTCATATTCGTTGTATGTTAATAGTTTTAGAATTCTAAAGATAGACAAATTGAAGAAAGTAAGGAGTTCCATATTCATTGTATACGTCTATTTTGAGTCTTTCATTCCTGTCCCCACAAAGGGGCAGGGAAGCCCTTCCTTATTTCAATGAAAGCAATAGATTCGCAGATGACGGAGACACTCGTTTTTTTCCTAAAACCTGTAATGTAACTCGCAACTCGTGACTCGAAATTCATGCTTTTTTATAAGATAACTTGATTCAGTTGGTAGAGTTCGGGCGCTTTCACCATTCAACCATGGATGCAAAAAGACTCAGCGAGTGAACTGGTGGCTCCACACCTTCTCGAAATTAACCTATACAACGAATATGGAACTCCTTACTTCCTCCAATTTGTCTATCTTGAGGATTCTAAAACTATCAACATACAACGAATAGGAAACTCCTTACTTCCTCCAATTTGTCTATTTTTAGGATTCTAAAACTATCAACATACAACGAATATGAAACTCCTTACTTCCTCCAATTTATCTATCTTTAAGATTCTAAAACTATCAACATAAATTTATTTATGTGGTTACTTATCTCATGAGCTAGTGAGATAACAATTGAATATTGAAACAATATCATGTGGTCATGTAGGCCACACTAATATTCCAACATTTTTTCACTTGGACAAATGATCACATACATTTGATAGTTCACAATCAATAAACAAAATAAGTGGCCACAACAAAATGTTTACCCTACATTGTTATCAAAATGGATTATGGCGGTTGTATGTCAATTGACAAACATATTCCCTTCTATATATCACAATTTTAATAACCAGATGTAGATAAACTAATTGAGGAAGGAATGAACAACAAAATAAGAATGTTCATTAATGGTCCATATATTATATCCTGACTAATTTCTTTCGAAAATACAAAAATGTGCACAAAACAGGAAATAATATATAAGCAATTATGTGTCCAGAGTAATACATAATATTCATAAAATAGTAAGACCCATGGAACTGACATGTTCTTGAAATTTCTTTGGCGCCAATTCTTTCGTTAATGGGTCTGCAAGCATCAAATCAGTGTTTATATGCTCCATGGACACCTTTTGCTGTTGAATTCTCTCTCGAACAACATGAAATTTTAATTCAATATTCTTAGATTTGCTAGAGCACTTGTTATTTTTCGAGAAAAATACAGCTGTAGAATTATCACAATATACCATAATAGGTCGGGATATAGAGTCCATAATTTGAAGACCTTCAATAAAATTTCGCAACCAAATGGCTTGAGAAGTAGCTTCATGACAAGCTATAAATTCTGCTTCTATTGTGGAAGAAGCAGTTATAGTTTGTTTTGCACTTTTTCATGATGCAACTCTACCAGCAAGCATCAAAACGTATCCAAAAGTAGATTTCATACTATCAACACATCCCATAAAATTCGAATCCGAGTACCCAACAATTTAAATCTTTGGTACCTTGAAGATATCGCATCACCTTTTTAACTGCAGTCCAGTAATCAAATCCCGGATTACTTTGAAATCTACCAAACATTCCAACTACAAAACTAATATCAGGGCGTGTACAAGTTTGAGTATACATCAAACTTCCTACAGCTAAGGCATATGGTACTGCTTCCATTTTATGTCGCTCAAGATCATTCTGTGGACATTGATTTTGACTCAATTTATCACTTTTAATAATGGGACATGGAGTTGTTGAACAGTTTTGCATTTGAAATCTTTCAAGAACTTTGATTATATAAGATCTTTGAGATAAATCAAGAATTTTCTTGAACCTATCCCTGTGAATCTCAATGTCAAGCACAAAAGATGCATTTTTCATATCTTTGATTTCAAAGTTCTCAGCAAGAAAGCTTTTAGTTTCATGCAATAAACTTAACGCATTAATAGCAAGTAATATGTTATCAATATACAAGGTCAAAAATATGAACTTACTTCCACTAACCTTTAGATATACACAATCATCAAGTTTATTTTCTTGAAATCTAAAGGATGTAATGGTATCATGAAATTTAAGATACCATTGACGAGATGCTTGTTTAAGTCCATATATTGATCTTTTGAGTTTACATACTAATTGCTCTTTGCCTTCCTCCTTAAACCCTTCGGATTGTTGCATGTAAATGTCTTCATCTAGATTTTGATTCAAGAAAACCGTTTTTACATCCATTTAATGTAGTTCTAAATCATAATGAGCTACAAGGGCCATAAGTATACGGAAAGATTCCTTTTTGGATACTGGAGAGAAGGTTTCATTATAATCTATTCCTTCTCTTTGAGTGAATCCTTTAGCCCCTTTAGCCACTGGTCGGGTTTTATAACGGTCAATATTACTTTTTGAGTCTCGTTTGGTCTTAAATACCCATTTACATTGAATAGGTACGACACCCTTAGGTAATTCAACCAGTTCTCAAACTTGATTAGCCTGCATAGATGCCATTTCATTTTTCATAGCATCCATCCATTCATTTGATTCACTACAACTTATGGCTTGTAAAAAGGTCAATGGATCATCATCAACACCTGTGCCATTTTGTTCTTGCATATACACTAAATAGTCATCTAAAATCGCATTGACCTTGTTCTTTTTGACCTTCGTAGAATATGATGATTATCAGACTGTGTATCTAAGAGAATAATAGTATCGTTATCACCATTAGGATGTGATGTTTCAGAAATTTTATTTGATTCTGGAATTAACACCACATCTCTTTTGTCATGACTCCCACTAAAACTCTCATTTTCAAGAAATTATAGTTATTCGATTCCATTATTCTATTGTAATGATTAGGACAATAAAATCGATATCCTTTGGACTTTTCTGGATAACCAATAAAATAGCAACTAATAGTCCTTGGATCCAATTTTCTTTCATGTGGATTATAAAACCTTGTTTCAGCAGGACAACCCCAAACATGTATATGATTTAAACTTGATTTTCTACCAACCCATAATTCATAAGGGGTTTTAGTAACAGCTTTGGCAAGAACTCTGTTTAAATATATAGGGCGGTCCTCAAGGCTTCACTCCATAAAAACTCAGGAAGAGTTGTGTCACTAACCATACTTTGAATCATATCTAATAAGATTCGATTAAGCCTTTCAGCTATACCATTCTGCTGTGGCATCCCAGGCATTGTATATTGAGCAATAATTCCATTATCTCGAAGAAACCTAGCAAATGGTCCTAAATTATGATCAGTTTCATCATATTTTTCATAATACTCATCACTCCTATTAGATCTCACAACTTTTATTTTTCTATCTAATTGATTTTCAACCGCTGTCTTGAAAATTTGAAACATACTCAAAGCATCGGATTTTTCCTTAATCAGATAGAGATAGCAATAACGTGAGAAATTATCAACAAAAGTGATAAAGTATTTTTCACCACTTATGCAAGGAGGAAATGGACCACAAATACCTGTGTGTATCACTTCAAACAGCCCTAAACGTCTAGTGGCATTTTTCTTGGTACTTTTAGTTTGTTTACCCCTAATGCAATCTATACAAGTACCAAAATTTGTAAAATCAAGAGTTGGTAAAACTCCATCTTTTACAAGTCGTTTAAATCGGTCATTAGATATATGACCTAAACGTTTATGCCACAACAATGATGAAGTTTCATTATTACGGCTGCGTTTAGTGCAAACATTAACATTCATATGCAGGAAAAGAGATTGTGAAAAAATAGGATCAAGATTTATTTTATATAATCCATCAACTAAAAAATCACTGCCAACAAAACTATTATTTTTAGACATAGAAAAAATCTGGTCCCCAAATTGAAATTTATAGCCATCTAAATCAAGACGGGATAAAGAAATCAAATTTTTAGAAAAATTAGGAACATAGCAAGTGTTTGGAAGATCTAGTAAAATGCCAGAATGTAGAACAAGTCTATAGGTCCCAATAGTTTCAACTTTAACCCCCATCTTGTTCCGCATTAGTATTGTCTTTTACCTTGTCATTGGTTGGCTAGTGTAAGGTATCCCTGCATATTATTAGAAATATGAATAGTTGCACTAGAGTCAAGCCACCAAGTATTAGAAGGAACATCAACTAAATTGGTTTCAAAATAAATAAATGAAAGGAAATTACCCTTCTTTTGAAACCATGCCTTGCGTTTTACGCAATCTTTCTGCATGTGCCCCTTCTTCTTGTAAAAATGGCACTGCCTACCAATACATTTATGGTTGGATGTCTCTTTATTTCGTGCCTTAGGATACTTCCTTTTGTGCCTTTTAAGTTTATTTGCATTATGATCTTGTGATACCACATGCACAGTCTGAGTCCGTAATCCTTCTTTTTTCAACCTCTCTTCCTCTTCGTGACACATAGAGGTAAGTTGAGAAACATTTCACTTATCCTTTTGTGTATTATAATTGATCTTGAAAGGACCAATTTGTGGAGGAAAAGAGTTGAGGATGAATTGCACCAAAAAGGACTCAGAAATAGTCATATCTATACCCTTAAGTTGTTCAGCAATATTGTTCAATTCCATGATATGTTCACAAACACCACTCACCCCATTATATTTCTTAGTTGTCAAAGTAGCCATAAGAGTACCTGCCAAAGCTTTGTCCGATGTCTGAAATTGCTGCTCAACTGATGCCAAAAACATACGAGCCCTATCAGAATCAGGAATTGATTTCCTTATGTGTTTTGTAATTTTACTCTTAACAATCATTAGGCTTAGTCGATTGGAACACTCCCAATTCTCATGCAGGATCCTTTCTTGTTTCGTGCTTTCAGAAGTAGGTTGTGCAGGTTCATCAATATAGAGGCATAAGTCCAAGTCTAGCCAATCCAAGGTGATAGGCACTTGGTCTCACCAATCAGAAAAATTGGACCCATTCAACTTTGGAATATTAGCTGCAATCCCTGAAGCTGAAACTAGAGTAATAGCTGTAAATACAAGTTAAGCCATAAGATACACATATAGAGTAATCAAGTGCATCATCGTATTCTACCTTTGGGCTAGAAAATCGACATGCTAACGATTCACTCAGTAAGTGATAACAATTATTCACTTACAACTTTAATAGAGATATCATATTCCTTTGGGTAATATAATAACTCATGACTATAGAAATTAAAATACCTTTGGGCAAATTTTAATAACCATAATCGTCATATAAAATAGATATAAATAACTTTTGCATAAACTACCGATTAGGCCACTTTGGTGATAACTAATTGATAATTTTTTTGAAATGTTTATAAAGGTTATTTAATCTTGTCAACTCACCATTGAGCACATGTTAACTCAATATTCAATAATTTGAGTTTTACAAATCAAGTTTGAATATTTAAATTCAAAATAGATATGCCAATAAAATTTATATTATTCAAGAATTAGTGAAAAATAACAAGGGCATATCGAAATTATAATATTATAGCAATATATTACAAATATTCCAAAAATTCACAAACAATAACCTTTGATATAGTCTAAGGCCATATGAATTTGTTATGTTAAAATCGAAATCATAACTCGATGCCACGTAAGAAACTTCAACTCAAAACATTAAGGGACTACAAAACATAGTACTCGCATGAACCATAAGGAAGTTTCAAAATAGCATTACCAAAAATTTCCAATATATATACATTAATATCCGATTAACTTATACATGTAAGCACAAAGTCATTTATTGACTTAAACAATTAAGTGCCCAATTAAGTGACCAGTCATGTTGAAGCATGTTGGCCTTATAAGAGACGCCCATTACAGGCTTTTCAATTATTGAATTTATATGTCTCAGACCATTAAACTAACCTATATGGTATTCACAAGTAAAGATCGGGAATTCAATGATTAAAAAATATATATAACCTTATATAGTATCTAGATAGTTTGTGATGCCGATAGACTCAAAACAATCATCAATACCAGATGTTTATTCCTTTTATGAGTCAAAGATGCAAACTCGTTCACGTCATTTGATTAGTACCATTAAAGTGATACCAAGTCAACCCATTAATAATTGGTTTGATATTATGATATGTTAGAACTTCAAGTACGGTGCAATAGTTATGTGCAATACATAAATCACCAAAAAAGTACTACCCCAATTATAAACAGTGAGCTAAATTCGAACAGTTCCTGTTAGACATAAGGAAACGAAAATGGGTCCTTCAATTCTAGACCAAAGTCATTATGGTGAAGTAAACAAATAGTTAGGTTTACATTTGATTGTATATCAAATTTTATACAAGTCCAATAAAATTACTAACATAATAGATTTACAATCATAAACGTCAATCCATAGCTCTGATACCAAATGTTAGACATAAGGAGCAGGATCTTTAGTATGATTTGTAAATTAAAATTAATAAATAAATTCTAGATTAGCATACCTTGAGATATTGAAGACATTTTGGAGAAGAATTTCACCGCCCTTTCAGCAAGCCTTCCAATCACCAAGGTTGTAAACTATAAACCTTTGCTGTCTAGCCATCCCTTACCTAACTCTCTATTATGTTATTTTAGTGATAGGTAAAAATAACGAATGTCAGAGTGGTGAGAGGGATCAGAAGCCCTAGAGTATTTATAGAGTCACAATCCCTCCCATCATAGAATTATAATAGACTCTAATATCTTCAGATATATGATACTTTATTATGATAAGATACAGATTAATAATCATTGTAATTATCAGATAAAATATCATATATAATACGTCTATATACAACGAATATGGAACTTCTTATTTCCTCCAATTTGTCTATCTTCAGGATTCTAAAACTATCAACATAAATCTATTCATGTGGTTACTTATCTCATGAGCTAGTGAGATAACAATTGAATATTGAAACAATATCATGTGGTCATGTAGGCGACACTAATATTCACAGTCTATACTTCCCAATCATACATACTTTAAAAAATCATTAAAAAAATTGTCTATATAACATTCTAATTTCTGTACCTAGAAATAATCATCAACGTATACTAAGGAAAACAGTATTTGGATTGGTTGAGCCAGGAAAGGTTGCCTTTGTTTCCAGCTTGCTGGATATTCGCTTCGAAATCTCCATTTGGACAATAGAGCAGGGAAGTTAGACCGATTCCCATCAATACTTTTGGCCTCCTTGTCCTCGCATGTGCTGGACATGCCCTTTGGTTGTTTCTCAGTTCGATCGATCCTAGAGAACCCTTTTTTTTTGTGGCAACTTGCAATTGTTGCAGACTGGACACCGGGGAAAAAAAAAAAAAAAAAAAAAAAGCTTCTCTTCCGGCATAAAGCAACAGGCCAAAATGAATAAATAAAGCTTCTTTTGGATATAATGAAACGTATTTAACATTACCAAAAAAAGCAAAAAGAAGGGAAAAAAAACTAAGACTAGACGTACAAATCAAACCAGCTCATCCCAATTCAATGTGAAGTGATAACATAGGCAAGAGTTTTCTGTGAAAGAGTTCTAATATCGAGTTAAAGTATTTAAACATGTACAAGGAGCCTCATATATAAGCATGCATTTAGGGAAAGAAAATATATATATTCTTAAAAGCAAGCAAGTAGTGTAGTACAATAGTACACCTTTTAGTACAACAAACCAGCATTTTTATTCTCCACAAAAACATGTTGTGGAGCATTTGCAGATGATTTCGGTTCCTTGTGGGTATTACTTTTGGTTTGCATTTTCATTTACTCTCAATTTCATTGTTCATTTGTCAGCTTCTCTCCACTTTTAGTTCTGGCAATCTTTTCTTTCTTAATTCATCTTTTAAGGGTTCTAAGTTCTAGAGATTAATGTACCGACACCTCAATGAGCTTTTAATTATTTGATATGAATTATGTGGAAGTGTACAGGTTAGTAATGGTTTCCTATATTGCTTTCCCAAAAAGCTTTCAAGCAACTCTTCTGATATTGGCTTACTTCATTCACTGCTAACCATTTTTTGCGTATGCTGAGTCTTTGAAAAATTCTTTAACACAATTGATAATCTTTACTACATAACTCGATCTACTTGTTTGAATGTCTTTTTTTTTTTTTTTCAAGAACGTCCGCAACAATTAATTTGGCCTTCATGCCAAGCAATCAAGTAAAAGGTATTAATTACAAATTGACACAATCTAAGAAACTAGTGAATTACCTAGAGTTTCATAATACGTCCTAAAGCAATTTGGGCACCTTATTAATGGTCCATAACCTTGCAAAAACACTAGGACTTATAATTATTTGAAATTATCAGAAAAAACGAATGAAGAAATAATTGGCAATATATACATGCATCTCACTTCAGCAATCCCTATATCATAGTGGAGGAATTGATTAAAATCTCGCACTAATCTTTCCATTGCAGCCTCTCAAACTTCAGAACATTGTCATGGCGAAGAGAGCAAATGAAGCAATCATCCATGTCTTCTAAGTGTCCAGAACTGAAAGCTTTTGCTGTCCCTGATTTCTCGTCAGAAGATCCCTCTTTTTGTTGAACGTTAATAACCAACTTCATCTGATCAGATTCAGAGTGGTTTGCAGCTCCTCAAAGTCAAATGTACCATTTCTTTCCTGTAGTTGCAAGAGTAGTGATTACATCTTTCCCACTATCTGGAGCATTTTTGACCAGCTGGATTGGTGTATTCTCTGAAACCCTTTCAATACATTTTTTATACGTTGTGGGCTCCTTTTAAGTAATTGAATATCACCATAAATAAAATAAAATAAAACAAATCAATTAACAATTAATTACGCACTATAGCAAAGAGTTCCATATTTATTTTGTATATCTTATTTGTATTTTTACTGTGTTTATCGGCTTAACGAATTAATCTTAAGCAGCGGCGGCAGTCTAGAGCTGTTAAACGAGCCGAGTCGAGCTCGAGCATATGACAATCGAGCTCGGCTCGAATCTCTAATCGAGCTAACTCGAACTCGCTCGAGTACTAATTCGAGCTTCACAAGGCACTCGAGCTCGACTCGATATATTGGTAGAGAGCTCGAGCTCGAGCTCGAACTCGAGACAAACTCGAGCCGAGCTTTTCGAGCTCGAAACTCGAGCTCGAGCTTCGGAAAAAGGAGAGTACCTTCCTAATGAATTTTTAATTGATTGGAATGGCGTGCAACTAATTGATCTTTATTAGGCACTAAAATACAGCAACTAATAGCTGTAGGGGATATATAACAAATAAATAATACTTCCACACCTCATTTTGCAATTAAGCCGATTCAAAACTACCTATACAGAACAAAGTATATCTTCATCTTCCTTGAGAGAAACAAGGCAAAACGTTGAAGTCAAATTCACAAACAGTTGGTGGACGTTTGCAGAAGACAATGCCTTTCTCCATTTCAATAACATCAACAGCTCTTCCAAATCTCTTCACACACTCTTCAAATTCATGTTTTCAACCCCAATTCAACTTTGTTTCCATCCTTGACTCGAACAAGAATTTCCTCCCACTGTCTAAGTTAGCTTACTCTGCTGCTGCCACCGCCGCGGCAAAGCCGCAGAGTGGGCCGGTGAAGAAACGCCCTCCAGCTCCAAATTCAAAGAAGAAAAAGAAACCCAGCAATGAGAAGACTAGTAGAAAAAGAGTTAGCAATCTGGAAGTTGTCGAAGAGGAAGAGTCACAGGGCAGTTACCAGAATGCAGTGAATCGGGGTATGGTAGAGGCCCCTGGCTCTACCGAGGTGGCTCCGTGTGGCTGCTACGTATGGTGAGTCAGTGACGGTGGCAAGAATCAGGCGAGCTACTGGCCAAGGAAGGAATTCAGTCGCTTGATTCAGTGGGCTGCTTTTGTCAGGAGGGTGCGGCTGCGGCTGCAGGTGTGGAACGGGAAAAAAGTTGACAGAAAGGGGAAAAGAAAAAATTAGGAGAATGGAGGCTGGCGGTGAGAATGGAGGCTGCGGGGTTGGGTGAGAATGGAGGCTACGGTCAGTGCTGTGAGAATGGAGGATGGCGCTTGGCAGTGAGAAGGGAGGTTGCGGGGAATGGGGTGCGGGTGCGGGTGCGGGGTGACGGCTCTGGCCTGTGGGATGGGAAACAAAATACCAAAAGAGGAAAGGAGGAATTAGGGTTACAGCACAGCAGACGGGAGATGACTTAGTGAGTTAGTGTACTACATACACGCTGAAATGACGAAAATGCCCCTATCTTTCGAGCTTACCGAGCTTATACGAGCCGAGCCCGCTCGGCTCGTTTAATAAACGAGTACTCATTAGAGCTCGAGCTCGGCTCGTTTCTCTCTGTTAACGAGCCGAGCCGAGCTCTTATCGAGCCGGGTCGAGCTCGGCTCGCGAGCTGCCCGGTTCGATTAACAGCTCTAAGCAGCGCCCATTTTTTACCCACTTTTAGTTTTTACCTTATAGCTAGCTTATTCTAATCCTGTAAAAATTACTGTTTATGGAATGTACTTTTACGATGCATTCTGAGAAGCCATTTTGAGAATTCTTATCTAAGACGATAAACGTGTACATTCTGTTCACAAGCAGTTCAAATTCAAGCCACAAGTTACAGCTTCTCATTTCCATTCGAATGAACAGGCTGAACAGAACAGCTGATTTATAAGTTCACTGCAGTTCACACAAAATGAACTAGACTGTTTTTTTACACCATTTTAAAGCTAAGAATGTCTAGTTTCAAATTCCGTAAAAGGCACTTGATTTTGACTTTTGTACAAAGAGATATGTTCGATCAAAGAAGCACTGTTCGGCAGCCCAGATTACCATTTTCAGGTTTCTTTAAATTTTGAAAATTCAAGTTTTGCTCAGCCAAATCAAATGATTTTTTGTAAACACTTTCTACACACCATATACTACATATATACATCAGTTTCACAGTCATTTGAGCATCAAAAATTTGAAACATAGGCAAGGCAATAACAGGACAGATTCGGCCAGCTTACTTCCTCTCACAGTTTTCTCTCTTTCTTTTTCCTCTTCTAGTTTCTTTTAGTAAAACTCATCACAAACACACTAACACACACATAAAAATCATGGCAGCCCTTATATAACCAAGGTGGGAGTTCATAGAGCCCATTTCAACCAACCATATCCAAGCAACAACAATAATAAGGAAGCTACAAGCTTCAAAACCAAGAAATGAAACAAGAAAGTAAAACCTTTGGTGGAGATGTTTATACCTTCAAAACCCAAGATGAAACTCTTGATGAAACCAGAAATTTCCCACCAAAAATCCTCCAAGAAATTCCTCAAGATGACGTCTTCTTCCAAGATAAAACTAATCTCCAAAGTGTTTAGGAGTTGGGTGAAGATTTCTCTAGTGAATAGAAGCAAAATGGAGCAAAAGTTGAAGTTTTCTCTTATTCCTTTTCTTTCTCCTTGGTCTGGCCGAAAATGAGGGAGTGAGGAGAGAGAGATGTGTGCTAAAACTTGGGAAGAAAGAATGGAATAGTAGCCATAAGTGTCGGGCAAAAAGTCAACCTTCAATAGTGTCGCGTTAGTGTTTCGTACCACCAATTTCTCTTGGGTTTGATACACTCATGCACTAATCCTCCAACGTACTTCATTGAATATGGTAATTATTTACCCTTAGTAGTCTAGTATTAATTTCTCAAATCTCCAATTAGTCGTACCAGCGCGACTTTGGGGAAATTATTGACGCGCGCGCGGTAAAAACTTAATTTGAACTCATTCACTTCTAATCCTTCAATTAACTTTTTTTTAGTCTACTATTAATCATTCTTAATTCTCCAAAAACTAATGCACTCTCGAATCGAATATTATCTCGAAAAACATGTACCCGTTATCTCTCGCTAAATAATTAGTAGAAAATTTAAATTTGCTAACGAAACGTTTTAAAATTATAAAAGGGACATTTTTGCATACAAATGGACTTAAAATGAGTGAAATAAATTATTTGGGGTAAACGGGTAAATAAATAATTAAATAAACCAGTAAAATAAAATAAAAATAAGAAAATTTTTCGGGTCCTAACATCCTTCCCTCCTTAAAAGAATTTTGTTCTCAAAATTCATACCTTCCATAACCCTGGACCATGTTGTGCTAAAGAACTCTAATACATACGTCATGGAAGTTAAAACTAATCCCATTTGATCATCTCCTCCCCCAATTCTTGGCTCGGCATTTTGATCAGTTGCAGAATGATTATCTACCCTTTGGTTTAGGGATTGTCTGGGTTGATGTCCCTTTCATTGTCATCTAGTTTCGATGTTCACAACTAATTTAGATGCACCTGCATAAACCCCACAGTAAACCATAACTGAACTACACACACATACCGGTAACAATTCTAAAGAAATGGAATTACTTGCATAAATAACATTATTACCGTACAAGTCAAACACAAAGTAGAGCTCATTAAATCATAACACAAGTTACAGTTAAGTAAAGTACATACCAAGCCAAGATCAGTAAACAAAAGTAAACGGGTGATTAACAAAAGTATATGCATCTCCAAGACGCAAACTCTTAAATCCTATTCCCATCGTCCCATTACAAAAGGTCAAAAATAGTGTTTCGCTAGATTAATTGGAACTAGATAATTCTCGTTCCCTAACATGTTCAACTTCATTCCCAACACTAGGATCTTCTAGGCCACGATCTACTTCACCTTTCTCTCTTAAGCTCAACTACATTCCACTTATCTCTGGACAATATTGTCCCACACTTGGTTAAGATATTCTCCGTCTGATCTCTCATTTCTCTTACTACTTGAACTAGATGTTCGTTTACCTCTTGCGCTTGCTCTCGCAAAGCATTAACCCATTCTTATTCCCCGCAAATGGAGATCTCAAATCCTTAGTATTGCCCTCAACTCTTAAATATTCGAGTACAAGAATCCGAAATAAGATAATTCACAACTCAAGCCGGCCGGTCCCAAAAGTAAATCACCATATTTGAGATTGCTACCCAACATACATATCTAATTTTCCCCAAGTATCAAGATAAAAGGTTTATACCTATCATATTCAAGATTCACAGCTTATGCTCTAGAAAAGTACTTAAGTCTTTACTCATTCACATAATAAGGACCATAACACTACTTGGCCCAACCTCATCCCGCTCAGAGACCACGCGAAGTGGTTCTGATACCACCTTTGACGCCCCCACTTCTCCCAAGGGTGAACCCAAGGGTATCCGCGGAACGCCTGCCCATCTCTCGTCAGAACTCACTACAATCCATAACTCAAAATTAGAAATACTTTAAATATTTTCAATATATATTTAAAGTACTCTAAAACATGTAATACTTACCATTAGTTAACCTTCAATCTTAAATACAACCCAAAAGAATATGTACTACAGTCATATGCTACAATACAACTTAAAGTCTTAAAAAAAACAACCTAGTACTATTCGCGGGTACTCTCGGTCTTGCACTTTGTAAAGGAAAACAAAAGCGTGGAATGAGTTAAACAGTCCAATGAGGTTCAAAAACACACTAACAGTTTTAATAAATCAAGTAAATTGAGCATAACGCACATACGGTTCAAGGTGTCACATTGGCACATTAAAATGAAATAGAGATCATTGTGCAGAATTCGAACAGTGAGCTAAATTCGAACAGTTCCTGTTAGACATAAGGAAACGAAAATGGGTCCTTCAATTCTAGACCAAAGTCATTATGGTGAAGTAAACAAATAGTTAGGTTTACATTTGATTGTATATCAAATTTTATACAAGTCCAATAAAATTACTAACATAATAGATTTACAATCATAAACGTCAATCCATAGCTCTGATACCAAATGTTAGACATAAGGAGCAGGATCTTTAGTATGATTTGTAAATTAAAATTAATAAATAAATTCTAGATTAGCATACCTTGAGATATTGAAGACATTTTGGAGAAGAATTTCACCGCCCTTTCAGCAAGCCTTCCAATCACCAAGGTTGTAAACTATAAACCTTTGCTGTCTAGCCATCCCTTACCTAACTCTCTATTATGTTATTTTAGTGATAGGTAAAAATAACGAATGTCAGAGTGGTGAGAGGGATCAGAAGCCCTAGAGTATTTATAGAGTCACAATCCCTCCCATCATAGAATTATAATAGACTCTAATATCTTCAGATATATGATACTTTATTATGATAAGATACAGATTAATAATCATTGTAATTATCAGATAAAATATCATATATAATACGTCTATATACAACGAATATGGAACTTCTTATTTCCTCCAATTTGTCTATCTTCAGGATTCTAAAACTATCAACATAAATCTATTCATGTGGTTACTTATCTCATGAGCTAGTGAGATAACAATTGAATATTGAAACAATATCATGTGGTCATGTAGGCGACACTAATATTCACAGTCTATACTTCCCAATCATACATACTTTAAAAAATCATTAAAAAAAATTGTCTATATAACATTCTAATTTCTGTACCTAGAAATAATCATCAACGTATACTAAGGAAAACAGTATTTGGATTGGTTGAGCCAGGAAAGGTTGCCTTTGTTTCCAGCTTGCTGGATATTCGCTTCGAAATCTCCATTTGGACAATAGAGCAGGGAAGTTAGACCGATTCCCATCAATACTTTTGGCCTCCTTGTCCTCGCATGTGCTGGACATGCCCTTTGGTTGTTTCTCAGTTCGATCGATCCTAGAGAACCCTTTTTTTTTGTGGCAACTTGCAATTGTTGCAGACTGGACACCGGGGAAAAAAAAAAAAAAAAAAAAAAAAGCTTCTCTTCCGGCATAAAGCAACAGGCCAAAATGAATAAATAAAGCTTCTTTTGGATATAATGAAACGTATTTAACATTACCAAAAAAAGCAAAAAGAAGGGAAAAAAAACTAAGACTAGACGTACAAATCAAACCAGCTCATCCCAATTCAATGTGAAGTGATAACATAGGCAAGAGTTTTCTGTGAAAGAGTTCTAATATCGAGTTAAAGTATTTAAACATGTACAAGGAGCCTCATATATAAGCATGCATTTAGGGAAAGAAAATATATATATTCTTAAAAGCAAGCAAGTAGTGTAGTACAATAGTACACCTTTTAGTACAACAAACCAGCATTTTTATTCTCCACAAAAACATGTTGTGGAGCATTTGCAGATGATTTCGGTTCCTTGTGGGTATTACTTTTGGTTTGCATTTTCATTTACTCTCAATTTCATTGTTCATTTGTCAGCTTCTCTCCACTTTTAGTTCTGGCAATCTTTTCTTTCTTAATTCATCTTTTAAGGGTTCTAAGTTCTAGAGATTAATGTACCGACACCTCAATGAGCTTTTAATTATTTGATATGAATTATGTGGAAGTGTACAGGTTAGTAATGGTTTCCTATATTGCTTTCCCAAAAAGCTTTCAAGCAACTCTTCTGATATTGGCTTACTTCATTCACTGCTAACCATTTTTTGCGTATGCTGAGTCTTTGAAAAATTCTTTAACACAATTGATAATCTTTACTACATAACTCGATCTACTTGTTTGAATGTCTTTTTTTTTTTTTTTCAAGAACGTCCGCAACAATTAATTTGGCCTTCATGCCAAGCAATCAAGTAAAAGGTATTAATTACAAATTGACACAATCTAAGAAACTAGTGAATTACCTAGAGTTTCATAATACGTCCTAAAGCAATTTGGGCACCTTATTAATGGTCCATAACCTTGCAAAAACACTAGGACTTAT
This sequence comes from Coffea arabica, assembly GCF_036785885.1. Taxonomy (NCBI): domain Eukaryota; kingdom Viridiplantae; phylum Streptophyta; class Magnoliopsida; order Gentianales; family Rubiaceae; genus Coffea; species Coffea arabica. The sequence continues at coordinate 43,464,056 of NC_092325.1, read as the reverse complement.
AATTATTTGAAATTATCAGAAAAAACGAATGAAGAAATAATTGGCAATATATACATGCATCTCACTTCAGCAATCCCTATATCATAGTGGAGGAATTGATTAAAATCTCGCACTAATCTTTCCATTGCAGCCTCTCAAACTTCAGAACATTGTCATGGCGAAGAGAGCAAATGAAGCAATCATCCATGTCTTCTAAGTGTCCAGAACTGAAAGCTTTTGCTGTCCCTGATTTCTCGTCAGAAGATCCCTCTTTTTGTTGAACGTTAATAACCAACTTCATCTGATCAGATTCAGAGTGGTTTGCAGCTCCTCAAAGTCAAATGTACCATTTCTTTCCTGTAGTTGCAAGAGTAGTGATTACATCTTTCCCACTATCTGGAGCATTTTTGACCAGCTGGATTGGTGTATTCTCTGAAACCCTTTCAATACATTTTTTATACGTTGTGGGCTCCTTTTAAGTAATTGAATATCACCATAAATAAAATAAAATAAAACAAATCAATTAACAATTAATTACGCACTATAGCAAAGAGTTCCATATTTATTTTGTATATCTTATTTGTATTTTTACTGTGTTTATCGGCTTAACGAATTAATCTTAAGCAGCGGCGGCAGTCTAGAGCTGTTAAACGAGCCGAGTCGAGCTCGAGCATATGACAATCGAGCTCGGCTCGAATCTCTAATCGAGCTAACTCGAACTCGCTCGAGTACTAATTCGAGCTTCACAAGGCACTCGAGCTCGACTCGATATATTGGTAGAGAGCTCGAGCTCGAGCTCGAACTCGAGACAAACTCGAGCCGAGCTTTTCGAGCTCGAAACTCGAGCTCGAGCTTCGGAAAAAGGAGAGTACCTTCCTAATGAATTTTTAATTGATTGGAATGGCGTGCAACTAATTGATCTTTATTAGGCACTAAAATGCAGCAACTAATAGCTGTAGGGGATATATAACAAATAAATAATACTTCCACACCTCATTTTGCAATTAAGCCGATTCAAAACTACCTATACAGAACAAAGTATATCTTCATCTTCCTTGAGAGAAACAAGGCAAAACGTTGAAGTCAAATTCACAAACAGTTGGTGGACGTTTGCAGAAGACAATGCCTTTCTCCATTTCAATAACATCAACAGCTCTTCCAAATCTCTTCACACACTCTTCAAATTCATGTTTTCAACCCCAATTCAACTTTGTTTCCATCCTTGACTCGAACAAGAATTTCCTCCCACTGTCTAAGTTAGCTTACTCTGCTGCTGCCACCGCCGCGGCAAAGCCGCAGAGTGGGCCGGTGAAGAAACGCCCTCCAGCTCCAAATTCAAAGAAGAAAAAGAAACCCAGCAATGAGAAGACTAGTAGAAAAAGAGTTAGCAATCTGGAAGTTGTCGAAGAGGAAGAGTCACAGGGCAGTTACCAGAATGCAGTGAATCGGGGTATGGTAGAGGCCCCTGGCTCTACCGAGGTGGCTCCGTGTGGCTGCTACGTATGGTGAGTCAGTGACGGTGGCAAGAATCAGGCGAGCTACTGGCCAAGGAAGGAATTCAGTCGCTTGATTCAGTGGGCTGCTTTTGTCAGGAGGGTGCGGCTGCGGCTGCAGGTGTGGAACGGGAAAAAAGTTGACAGAAAGGGGAAAAGAAAAAATTAGGAGAATGGAGGCTGGCGGTGAGAATGGAGGCTGCGGGGTTGGGTGAGAATGGAGGCTACGGTCAGTGCTGTGAGAATGGAGGATGGCGCTTGGCAGTGAGAAGGGAGGTTGCGGGGAATGGGGTGCGGGTGCGGGTGCGGGGTGACGGCTCTGGCCTGTGGGATGGGAAACAAAATACCAAAAGAGGAAAGGAGGAATTAGGGTTACAGCACAGCAGACGGGAGATGACTTAGTGAGTTAGTGTACTACATACACGCTGAAATGACGAAAATGCCCCTATCTTTCGAGCTTACCGAGCTTATACGAGCCGAGCCCGCTCGGCTCGTTTAATAAACGAGTACTCATTAGAGCTCGAGCTCGGCTCGTTTCTCTCTGTTAACGAGCCGAGCCGAGCTCTTATCGAGCCGGGTCGAGCTCGGCTCGCGAGCTGCCCGGTTCGATTAACAGCTCTAAGCAGCGCCCATTTTTTACCCACTTTTAGTTTTTACCTTATAGCTAGCTTATTCTAATCCTGTAAAAATTACTGTTTATGGAATGTACTTTTACGATGCATTCTGAGAAGCCATTTTGAGAATTCTTATCTAAGACGATAAACGTGTACATTCTGTTTTTTTTTTATTAATATGAACTTTTTCTTTCTACAAGCTAGGTGAAAGATGTTATGCTAATTGAGGATTCCGGAAAAGAAAAAAAAAGAAATGTGAAAGTGACCCAAAAAATTTCGAATGATTGTGAACCTACCGAGCTTGTCACAAACGTAGAACTCTTTTCCCTTAGCCCAAGCTTGGTAATCAAAATCTAGCTTCCAATCATCTCTATCTCCTAGAGTAATGTCTTTTGCCACGGTCGAAGTGGTAAAAGCCAATTCATTTTTTTTTTCCTTCTCTATGTTTCTCAAATGATCCACAATGTAGAACAAAAATTTCATTTTCCTACTTAAGAAAATGGCAGGCTCCTGCGTCCAATACAAAGAGGGCTAACCGGTTAAAATCCTCGTTTACTTTTAAGAGTTTCATATTTTTCTTCCTTTATGATAAGGTCTGTTAATCACTTGTGTGAAAATTAGTTGCCGAGTTGATCTGTCAATAATAGCCTACCGGACCAAGGCCACGGACAGTTGTTAGTGACAATAGCTCTGAACAATATAATATTTTTTGAACAAGGTGTAACTCTATTTGAATTACTTGTAAAACTTAAAAACAGAGACACAATTATTACATATGAAATCCACATAAACAGTAACAAAATATCACACCTCTGTTGTAAGGATATACAAGAAGTTTACATAAAATTACAAAACGCTGGTCAAGGATGATTGATTTGGCAACGGTCACTGCTCTTCCGCGGTTCCCTAGCATGTTGTATTGATACTGGTTGCTGGCCAAGAAGCAGTGTACATATCCATTCTCCATCCTTGAAAAGAAGTTGGTTAGAGTCCGACAATTTTTGTGTAGTAGCCTGCATGATCCCAATTAATAATTCCATCAAACTTCAGTGCTATCTCCAAAATTACAAAGGGAAAAGGTCCAAGACGTACACATAGAGGAAATATTTTTCTTTTATCTCATTTTCACCAATATACATATTCATGCCAAACACATTTCCAAGTCAGTCTGGTCACACCATCTAGATCTAAGGCTAAAAGATCAATCAAATTACTCGATATTCAAATAGAGTTTGGCTCAACAAGAGCATATTCAAACTTAATTAGTTAACTAATCCAATCAAGTTTTAATAGTATTTTGCATTCGATAAATTTGTAAGCTCGGCTCAAACTTAACTTGATTACTGATAAAATAAAAATGTATAGGTAAAAACTTAAGTTACTCAAGCTCGCCTTGATAAAAATTTATTTGAATTCGACTCAATAGATAAACAAATGAAATTAAACACAATTTTAAATTTGATAAAATAATCAGACAAGTTTTAACACTAAAGATTTGGCTTGAGTAAGTTTGTTTACGCCCCCCATCTAGATCTAACTCGAGAATACATATCTTTTAATTGGTCAAGTACGTTAGGCCAAGTTTTAAAAAAAAATGCAAGATTAAGACAATCTCGCAAGAGGAAACAGTGCATAACATAATTATATATATCATTTCTATCTCATGTCTATGAAACGCAGAAAAGTAAAATACAATAAGAATTTGACTTGAAAATAATGAAAAAAAAAAACAAACAAAACAAAACCATTTTCTTATCTGAGCAGCACTGGCTCTCTGGGCCTGTGTATGTATGTATTACACCATCAAGAATGCACCAAATGCAGCAATAATCCAAGCAAAGAATGTTGGAGCCATTTTTCTAACTGCAGCTGAGCCAGGGTTGGAACTGGGAGCAGGTGCAGAAGCAGGAGATCCCAAATCAGGTGTAGTAACATCAACAGCAAGCTTCATCCCGGATGCACAGTGATTGTCCATTCCACAAATGTACCACTTCTTTCCTGGACTAGCAAGAGTAATCACATACAAAGCCCTTATTTTGGATTTTTTTCCTTTTTGTCATTAGTTGGGTAATATTGAAATGTATGTAAAAGAAAACCATCGCCATCTTTTGCTTATTTGAGAATAGCAAAACACATTTTCAGGAGGAACACAATAAACCCGTTTTGGGAATGGTCTTAAAAACACTAAAAGTTTCCAATTGGCATTGCTTGCAAATCTTCTTCCACTGCTATGACCGGCAAAGACTAAAGCAAAACTGCTCGTTTGTATTGCGTAATAATCTCAACAAGAAATGGATTTTTCTGTAGTTTCCTGTCTGCTTCAGAGAGAATATATGCTGAGCCGTGCCCCAGTATTCCATGCATGATGGACAGCTTCTCTTTAGTTTTTTTTTCTTCTTTCCCTCTCTTTGCAAAGCAAATGGTAGCACAGGATAAAAATGTCAGAGCATGCAATTAGATCTTCAGCAGTTGCTAAATTGCTAGCTAGATTCTTTCTTTTGGCATTAATTAATGACCTAATGTGTGTTAATGACAAAACGGATCATTATTTTCAGTTAACTGCTTTTACGTGCTTGTGTTTGTTTATTTGTGTTGTATCACATTAGCTCTGTTTCAACGTGTAATTTTCATCCAACTAATTGTTCACGACTATACCAAAAATTAAAAGAAAAAAAAAAGAAGAAGAAACATGAATAACCATGAGAAACTAGAATATAGACCTGAGAAAAATAACAAATTTTTAGTCTTTGTAACAATAAAAATTATCACGGTGACCTTTTCCGGTAACAATGAAGGTCAAAATCTGATTAACAAAGATGTTAGCACACAGTACAAGGATCTGAAGTTTTGTTGGGTCGAGGTCTGGATGCACACATGAAATAGTTCCCAGCCCAGATTGCGACTTGATCGTCCTAGCTTTTCTTCATTGCCTTCGCAACAAACCCACGTCCGTTTAAAAAGGGAGAGATCCAAGCTGAGTCCAATTCTAATTCCAAATTGATCATGCTGTATTTGGATCTCATAAAACTTCTAAACAAAAAAATGTTGCAGCAAATGTGGGTGTTTCATCCCCAAGACTAACCACGTCATGATGACGTTCCTAGTTCGATTTTTAAGACTTTTCTTCCTTTTTTCCCTTGAAAAAAAAATTATGTATGTGCGCGAAGGATTAAATATGCAAAAGTCTTTTCTCGACACTGTTAAATGGCACTGAAAGTCAAGAAATGAATGTACTGCAAAAGTTTAGTCAAAGAATAATTATCTAAAGGCGCAAAAATGGGTATTCTCTAATGCTGAGTGGTGCATGACCAGCGGTGATCAGTTTGGTGATTGGTTTTCAGCATGGTCAAACTCCGCACAACTTTATTCAACAATCGAAGACTCCAGGCAGTAGATTTCTTCCATTCTTGCCCACTATTTTAGCGCCCGTGAAGCAATTTAGAGGTGAAAACCTCCTTCATCTACCAGCAAAGCATGGTATGGCAGACTGATGCCTCTTGCATTTTGCACCTAAATTCAAATCATGGTTGATCATAACCACAACTTTTGCTTCTTCTTCTTCTCTCACGAGAAACCCCTTAAAGCAGTTTACTTTTTTCAAAGAAACCTTGGTTCTCTTTTCATGCACCAAATAAACAACCACCTATGGTATACACTGTATTCTCGTGATCCTACCAACGTTAATAAATTACATACAAGTACAAATATTTCTGTGTCTCTTTAATCAGTTAATTGTAATGCATGAAAACCATATCAAGCATTAAATTAACCTAGGCTCCTCCATTGACAAAAGAAGCGAAATTTTATACGCACAAATACAAATGGATACAAAGTCAAATAATTCTCCGAGTTTCCTGGAAACTCATTTTGTCGACATCCATGAGATCTTGCCAGAAGAAGAAGACGAAGAAGCAGAAGGAGAAGAAGAGATAGCCAGCAATGTTGAAAATGCAGAGAACCGATTTCACGGGCTTGTTAAAACTAGGGAAGGAAAGAGGGCTCGGAGAAATTTTAGCAGACAAGTTTCCCTGGAGACAGGCTTCTCGGTGCTGAGGAAAGAGTCTAAAACCAAAGATCAACGTGAATTACTTAGAAGAAGCGGAACAAGTTTTGGAGACTATGGCTCAACTCGTCACTTTGTTGAAGGAAGGAAAGCAGACTTCAACATCTTCAGAACTAAATCTGCTCTGAGTAGACAGAATTCAGCATTGCCCCAGAGAGAGAGTGGGGTTGATCACATTCAGAAAAATCAAGATGCTCCTGGAGAAGGGCTTCAACATGATGGTGAATCTGTTAATGAGAGTGTTCCCGCAGGAAGATACTTTGCTGCTCTTAGAGGGCCTGAATTAGACCAAGTCAAGGTACCATAGGATTTCCAGCCTTCGACTGAAAATTGATGACCGCCACACTACGAGATCAGTGGCATGTTTTCCATTATATGATGCTTTCTTTAGCACTATCCCTGATTACTTTACCAGCTTCTTGCTGAGTCCAAAGTGTCAATTTCTTCCTAATCATTTTGCAGGACTCGGAGGACATACTGTTACCCAAAGATGAGAAATGGCCATTCCTCCTTCGTTTCCCAATTGGTTGCTTTGGTATCTGTTTAGGCCTTAGCAGTCAGGCCATTCTTTGGCGTGCTCTCTCCAGCAGTCCATCTACCAAATTCCTTCATGTTACACCTTTCATCAATTTTGTGCTGTGGCTGTTGGCCGTAGGTGTCCTTGTTGCAATTTCTGTCACCTATGCACTCAAATGTGCATTGTATTTTGAAGCAGTCAAGAGAGAGTATTTTCATCCAGTAAGAGTCAATTTCTTTTTTGCACCTTGGGTTGTCTGCATGTTCTTAGCCATTGGAGCACCACCGAGAATAGCACCAGAAACTCTTCATCCAGCGATTTGGTGTGTCTTTATGGCCCCAATTCTGTTTCTTGATCTCAAAATTTATGGTCAATGGCTTTCGGGTGGAAAACGACGTCTCTGCAAGGTGGCAAATCCATCTTCTCATCTCTCAGTTGTTGGAAACTTTGTTGGAGCAATATTGGCTGCCAAAGTGGGATGGAAAGAAGCTGGCAAGTTCTTGTGGTCCATTGGATTTGCTCATTATCTGGTGGTGTTTGTAACATTGTATCAGCGATTGCCAACAAGTGAAGCACTCCCTAAGGAGCTACACCCTGTATATTCCATGTTTATAGCAACTCCAGCTGCAGCAAGCCTTGCTTGGGGAGCTGTCTATGGCGAATTTGATGGCTTGGCAAGGACCTGCTACTTCATTGCTTTATTTCTCTACACATCACTGGTTGTCCGTATCAACTTCTTCAGGGGATTCAGGTAGGCTTTGACTGTCTAAATTGCTGTAGGCAGATTTATCTTCCCACCCTCACCAAGATATACGATTGTTTAGATAGCTATATGACGTTCTTTTTCCTCGCGTTCCGAATAAAGAACTTTTTCCAACAGCAAAAATGATCTTGCATTCTGTAGGTTTTCTGTTGCGTGGTGGTCTTATACCTTCCCGATGACAACAGTGTCAATAGCAAGCATCAAGTATTCCGAGGCAGCCCCTTCAGCAGTAAGCAAAGGCCTTGCCTTGACTCTTTCTTTTATGTCATCAGCAATGGTGTCAATATTGTTTGTCTCCACACTGCTCCATGCTTTTGTCTGGCGGACATTATTCCCAAATGACCTTGCCATTGCCATAAAAAAGAGAAGGCTTGCAAAGGAGAAAAAACCCATGAAAAAGAGTTGCGACATAAAGCGTTGGACAAAGCAGTCCCCTCTATCTCTTGTATCTACCACAAGAAAGCATAACTCAGGAAATAAGGGTTCTGATGGGGAGAACTAAGGAGACTTTGATGGCAAAGAGAATAAAATTTACGGACGGTCCAATAAGTCAGTTTCTTAAACACAGTTCGGTCGCAGAAAATGGTGCAGAACAACTTTCAGCACCTTTACAGCTCACGGCATGTGTTTGTAGAAATGAACAGATTTGAATGCTGCAGCAATTATCAACCTGCTCATGACCAGTAAGAGAGTTCTAGAAATAAACAATTCTGCTACTAGCATACAGATGTCATGCAGCCGTAGAAAAGCAGCAACTCCATGTACCAATTTTGAGGAGAAGTAGATGAGTTTCCATCTTATACGATTATGTTAAGCAAAAAATTTGGTTAAATAGCACCATGCCCAGAGATATGCTGAAATTTTGGGAAGGGATGAAGAACCGGTGCATTCAATGGAAGCCAAGTTCCAGCATTTTACTAGTGGAAACAGTTAGACCAACTAATTATTCTTCTCAAATAGAAAAACTACCACTTTATCAACTAACCATCTAGCTTAAGGTCGATTACAAGCAGCAGCTCAGATATTAATAATTTAATATAATATCTTGAGCTGTTTCTCTGTCTAGCTATAAGCTCTGATACAGTAAACTTTCAATGGTGTATAACCTGAAGAAGATGGAATGAGGTTGCTGTACACTGTCCAACAACATTCAGCATATTGAGATGATTAACTTGTAGTATCATTGCCTTCAGGCATGACTTGCAAAAAAATGATTTGCAGAACCAAAACAAGGTTCCTCAAAGTTGGCCTCTGTGCTGAACAAGCTTTGATATTTTCACTGTGGATGTATGTGCCTAACGATCTTCAATTTTTTGACAATGAATGTACTTGCAATATATCCTGTATGGTTTTGCCAACTTCGATCAGAATGAAAGCTTAGATGAATAGCTGCCCATCAATGATGCAGCTAAGACCTCTGGCCTTTATTCTCAGCGAACTCCCAAACTCCTAAAGCAACTCAATTTAGAATATGTAGTTCAACAGATAACCTTTGGAAACTCAGAAGCCTAAAGCCACTAACCTATTGATGCCAGAGACTAAACCATCATCAGCTTTCTTCAAGTTGTTGCCGTACTGCTTTCCTCCATTCAAGGGTAGTTTTTCTTTCATGTCATGTTTTACCTTAAATAATAATAATAATAATTCAAAATTTATGATTGTCAGCTTTCTATGCAATAAACAGAGAACAACTCTCAAACATTCATTACGAGTCCTATTGGAATAGAAATGAAATTAAAATCATGTAACAGCCTTGCATACCTGTTGTTCTTCCCAAAAAGAATCCCATCTGTTTTCTTTTGAACCCTTATAGGAAAAAAGATTTCTCATTCAGAAAACATAAGCAGTTGAATTCACCACAGACAAACAAAATCAATTCTAAAATAAAATGTCTTACCTTTGCAGGTAGGTTGGCAGGATGTGGCTGCTTTATCTTTGATTTGGGTTCAGACGCAAGTGAGAGCTGGCATAGAAAAAAGAAATGTTGAAGTCCGTCAATGTGGAAGAATAACAGAAGTTCTGCTGCATATCTTGGTGTAGATATATTGGGACTTACCTTGTTAAAAAGTTCAATTGGTGGATTATGCTGAACCCTCTTTTCTGTATGGAAATTAAATTCCTGTAAGATAGAACGAACAAACATAAGAAGGAAATAGAATTGCCAAACTGCAAAACAAACCACAAATTAAAATATGGAATGCTCTCTACCATTGGAACTGTGATCTCTCTCTTGCTATTTCTAAAAACTCCAATGTCTCCTTTACTTGAAAGTATCTGTACTAGAAACCATCAATAACTCCTAGAAAACAATTTGATAAGTTCTACAAGAGATGTTTTACATCTGACCTTCCTATTAAGAGGGAGAGCTTTGAAATTGTGAGATAACTCGGACCTCTCTTTTGATGTATCTACAACATTACATCTGATAGAGAGAAGAGAAATACTGAGTAACGCACCAAAAATTCAACTGAAGTAAGTATGACAATAATCACAAGTCAAAAACAAACAAATTCACTGCAACTACTTGTGTAATTAAGCTTTCAGCCCAAAGATTAAAAGAACAAAACAAGCACCATGTGGTGCTGAAAATGTCGATATGGATTCTAACAAGAACACATCAAGACAGATTAGAAAATGAAGTGCCAGGGTTGCACTAATGTCAAAAGTAGTGAAAGTAACATTCACAGCCCAAAAGAAAAAGAATGCTTAAGGCCTGCCGTCCATTAAAAAGGTACCTTTATGTGGATGCAAATTCTCAGACAATCTAAAATTTAAACACAGGCCAGGACAGCTATGAAACCAAAAGTAACACTAGACAGAATTTGTGAACGTCACAAGGTGGTAGAGAAATTTTGGAAAGTAAACTACAAAAAAGCACTAAAGCTTCCCCTAAATTTACCTTCTGGATTCATCTCTACATTGTTGTGAGGTTGAATTCCTGCGCTCCACCTCCTGAAATAAGTTTTGCATTAATCAGAAAACAAGGCATTATTATTTCAGATATTAGTAAAGGGGACGTTTCTTTCACACGATAAATGTAAGCCCCGTAAACAATAAGGGTCAGCCTCGCCATTAACAATTGTAGAATGCCACAAAGCAGGAAAAAATTTACAAAGAGTAACATCACAATTTACTTTTGTTCATTTTATTTTAAGTCGAGAACAACAGGTACAGCAGACAAAGATAGAATACCATGCACTATAAGAACCTAATCTTATCACATCCAATATGTCTAATAGCTAACCTTGTTGGAATTACTGAAAGATGCAGCAGACACTGAAGCAATTGCAGTGTGCTGCATAGCTCTCTCTGAAGTCTTCAAGTGAAATTCCTACACATTTTAGTGACAGAAAACTTTCAAAAATATATTCAAGAGGTTTTCATGCGGATATCCCTTATGTTGCACACTGTGAATTTAAGACTTTTTAGTTGTGGAAAAGAAATAGTTTTTGTACAGAGCCGAATTCATTCGTAACATACAAATAAGAAAAGCAATGGTTAAAGAACCTACACGAAACTCTGGCACTCTAGGGGTGCTTCTTTTCGGAGCCAACAAAGAAGGAGCCTCAAGTATCTGCAAATAGTTTACTTTTAGCAATGTACAACCAGAGGCAGTTAGTAAAAGATTTTGATAAGACAGTTTTGAGTAACCTTTCTATTCAATGGGAGAGCTTTGAACCTATGAACAGTTGATGTCAAACTTTGAGGTTCTTCAACAGTTTTAGGTCTGAATTTCAAGTATTAGAAGCATCAGTTGATGTTTTCAGAAAAAGATATCTCTGCTTAGAGCTCAGCAATGTGTATAGCATACCTCGTTCTGTGAGCCCTGTAAGTTGTTTCAAGATCAGGTTCTCGAGGAATAGTAATCCTCAACTTGGTCTGCATGGTATTGCCAACAACAATCCCATCCTTTGGAACATTCCAAAAGCACATTACATGTACCAAAAATTCATTTAGAAAAAGATGCAATGAGAAGTCCTATATATACTGTTTTCTTAATCACTGGGCTATCAAAGCACCAAATGGCTACAAAATGTACAACTTTTATACAATTCCAGATAATCTATAAAAACAGTTTGTCACGTCTGATACACATAGACATAGTGGTTAAAACAAATGCAAGCCATTTTAAGAGTCCTCCAATCCCTCCCTAACTGCCTTCTCCAATCAAATAAAAAACCAACCAAGACTTGCAGATGCCAACCAGCTGGGCCTTATTACTTTAAGATAGCACACTCAGATAACCTTGTCATAGCCAAATTCTCTTATGTGCAGGAGTTAAGGGTCAAAATTATCAATAATACCATATTATAAGCAAGTACATAAATTGGCTGACTTCATACTTCCAGTGGAAGTGACTTACCCTTTTAGGCTCCTTGTGGACAAAGTTCACTTGATGCTTTGTGTCAATAACCTGTTCCAGAGAACCAGAATAGGCAGACACTTTAAATTAATATCCTTGTGCAAAATAAAAACTTGAAACACATAAAAAACAACAACATCAATGAGGTGAACTTATAAGGTTCTTAAGAAATGTATGATATATCATGATAACCATAAGGATTTGATCATTCAGTGATGCACTAAAAGAACATTGTATCCTGCAATTTTGAGCAGACACCTTATGGCCATAATGAATGATGATTGAATATAGTCGCATTGCCATCATTACATCAAGTAACAGCAGTGGCCCATGAGCATTAACATAGTTGACAACATCATAGTAGTATATTGTAAAAACAGAAATAAGATGATATCTTTCTTAACAAAGAAATGAATATGGTAAAGCACAAAGGAAATTGTAGAATTATATTAGTCCCTTTCCAAAAAAAAATGTCAGATCTTTGATATTAGTGATTCATGAAGATGACAAAGTCATCTAAAAGACAAAAGCATGGTGGAGACTTGACCATTGGCTGCAACAATCAATAGCAAGACTCCTCTCCAACATACCAAGATTGTTTTACTGGATGGGAAATTTGTCATCCTTACATTTTTAGCTCATTTACAGCGTTCAAAAAGCAGATGATCCATGCAACCATAGGCTCAACACGTGTATGCTGTAGACAGACTAAATGTAAACAGAAAAAAAAAATTTTGCTGCCAATAACATCTAAGGATAAGCATATCAAAACATCAAATAAAAATAACCATGGAAATGCTATGGTCTCATATCTCTGTCTTATTTCTTCTTCACTTGGCCTTTTCTTATGCTCATATACCCAACAAAAGGACTACCTGATATGCTTAACAACATTCTAAGAAAAACTAAAGAAATGTGACTAATAGTCCATCACAATTAAACAGTAAATAGCATTTGATACATACAAGAGTTGAATGTGGATTAAAGCAACCAAGAAAACCAACACAAAACAGCAAAAAAGTACCTTGCTCAAGTGACCTCCCTCAAGTTTTTGTCTCTTGGCAGCCTGAATTTCAACACCAAAAGAATTATTTGTGCTTTTCTCATTTTTATCAACCAACTGCCTCTGAAACCTAGGATTCAGGAAAGAAATTAGTCAGAAGATAAGGACTTGAAACCTTTAATAGTTTGCTCAAATGGCAGTGCACTCACACACTGGTCAAAGAGTTATATGATTGGTAAACATTCCTTCTCTAGCAAATTGAGACAACAATAGTGTATATTACTCAGTATCAGTTCAAGCATACTGAAATTGAACCCACATCTAGATGGTATAACAAAGATATCAATAGCCCAAGAAAGCCAGGTGACTTAGCAGTTCCAGAAACTCTACATTGTCTATACTAATCATTATCAAAGAGAAGAGAACATTGTGTAAAATGCATTAACTACAATACAATGATAGTTTAGGAAAACAAGGAAATAAGGAGTATAATCTCTTCATATACATACATACCTGGAAGAATACATTTGACGAGGTTCATTCTGCTTGGCCAATTGACTTGCTGTTGGTTTCATTAGGGTTGAAGTCCTTGATAGATATGGCTTTGTACTGGACTTAGTTTTAGCTTTTAAACTATCTTTCTTCATGTGATTATAGAATGTTAACCCTGCACAGAATACAGTTTTCTAAGCATAATTTTCAACCTAAGAAAGCATTAGAAGAGGACTAAGATCTAAACATTTTTGCTACTCGAAAATGTTATTCCATAGAAGGATATATTTATCAGCTATATTTAGAGTTTGAAACCCAAAAACTTCATTTATTTAGAAAATTAAGTCAAATTCAAATTACCTTTATGATCAGTATGAATTTTAGATCCTAAAAGTTAATCTGAAGCACAAATACCAAAAAGAAGGCAGCTATAAGACCTGAAGCCAATTGTTGGTGGTTCTGAAACCTTTGTTGGTTGCTATTCCGCAAACTTGCTGAAGTCCCTCTACTGTTGAACTCCTTTTGTCCACCATCTGTTAAATAAGAATCATAATAATGGAAAACCCATGCACCTTAGGATGATTATCAGCCTGAAGAGAACTTTCTTAAGAAGCTCCCTCGTGAACTGCATTTAACCCATAAGTTTTTGGGATGCCTTTCAAATAAGTAATTGTTCAACCATCAACAGCAGGAAGCATTAAGTTAAGAGCAAATATGCTTCATGAAAGTCTTCTAAATTTATTCTTAGAGACAAAACTTATTTTTAATAAGATAATAGGGTTTAAAATGGATGGTTATTAACAGTCTGAGCAATTTTTCATGCAACCATCCTCAAAACCTAGTATTGACGGTCTCACACACTAGTACCTCTTGTATTTCGCCCACTTCACAGTTCCATAAATAGCAAATCTTGGAGCATTGCATGCTCATGCAGTTAACCTTTATCAGTCAGATTTGGTGGTATTATATATACTCATTGAGTTCAACAAACAACTAATGAACTTTTCAGAGCATAGTTGGGCACATGCTCGGCCAGTCCTCATGGATGTTGCCGCTAAAAGATAAGCTACGTAAAATGAAAGAAGTAAAAATTAAGGAGATAGATTATACCTTTATCCACAGCTGAAGTCTCTTCATCCACCTCGATATCGGAATCACTCTCCAACATATTTGCTTCCTCCACGTGCTTAGGTTTTGGGGATGTATTTACATTTTCCAGCAAGCCATCATTCACATTAAACAACCTTGCCACAAAAGCTGAAAAAGAATGCAAGAGATGTAAAGTTTCAAGTTTCAATATGAAAATTCTCAACAAGCGTGAAATCAAAGTAAATTTGCAATTCAACATCTTGTACATTGCAACAGTATATTATTGTACTACAACAACAACGAAATTACGTACCCCAAATTCACGTTATTGCTTGTTTCTTACCCAAAAAAAATGTTAAATTTAAAATGATAAAGTCACCCTACCACGGACAGTATGCCAACTCTCATCACTGCCATTGCATCATTCCAATGTGTACAAATAAAATCGAATTAAATGCCAGAAATTCTTTATCAATCCGGAAAAGAGAGAGCTTAAAATAACTGAATTAACTACAATGCAAACGATGATTGCTAAATATCAGGCTCCGGATTGGAATTTCGAAACCGAAAACAGGCATCACAAAAAATAAAAAAAATAAAAAAACAAGAAATTGGCAAAGAAATGTGACAAAATAACTAATCACTCAAGTTAATGAAATAGCATAATAAACCACCAAAAAGTTTCCTAAAACCCTCCCATGGCCCCAGCGTTCCCACTAAGATTGTAAAATCTGATCTTTTTTATTCTGTTCAGATAAAGAATTACTAACTAAATCCTAACAAAAAATAAAATTTCCACCAAAAAAATGGGGATTTAAAAAAAAAAAAAAAAAGATGCAAGGACTTACGAGAAGGCGGATAAGTAGTGGCGGTTTCAAACCAGAGCTCGGCTTCATGAGCCTCAGCTAACGACTCCTCTCGGCTAAAGTCGAAGTAGCGAACGGCGTCGAACTCGTAATCAAGGTCGATTTCGACCGCCGTGAAGGTGTAGATTTCACTCTCCTCCATTTCTTCGTCCATTTTGTTTGAAATGAGTTGCTAACTCGTCTCGTCCGGCTAATGATCCCAGTCCACCGGCGCCGGTGAAAAAAGGGAAATGTATAGGTACAGATTTTTTGTGTGTATAGATAGAGAAAAGCAGCAGAGGGCAGAAAAGGCAGAGGGAGAAAGAAGGATCGAATTTTTGAATAGGACGGGCAAGGGGGAAAGGGCCGGGCAGATAACGTTAGCATTTTAGTGTTCGTTCTGACGAATTTGCCCCTGAATTACGTTGGCGATATTTTCTTAATTACTCAAAGGTTTCTCTTTGGATTCTATGATGGATAAGCATTGATCTTTTTCTATTTTTGTGAAAGGCAAGCTGTAAGTCATTAGTATGCAAAAATCGTTTAATCCAAGTCATTATGTGTGTAAACAAAAGAATATTCCTTCTATTGTTAGTAATTGATTAGCCAAATTGGCCTGTATCAAATAAAAGTTTATGATTGACCATTATTTTTAATTTTTTTTCAAATCAATTATTAGTTTCTTCTCTCTATCTCTCTTTTTTTTTATTTTTTGAATTTTGGCCTGTAGTTCGCTGATAAAGGGTTGGTTTAAATAGCATGTTTTAGTTGAGATTATTGAAGAGAATTAATTTGAAATTTGAAAACATGGGGAATTGGGGACGGAAGCGTCATTTGATGGAAAGAGGATAATATGTTTGTCTTTGAGGAGAGGGGCAAACTGGCTATCGGAGTTTGAGCTCTGTTTCGGGCGGCTCAAAAAACTGTCCGAATCGAAGGAAATTTCGGCGCCAGTCCAGCTTTACCCCTTGTCTTGTCATCCATTCGCGAGATTGCCACCCTAACGGTTGATTTCCTTGTCTGGTCAATTCAAGTAGTGGGTCCCGCCCCCATAAAATTCAAAAGATGGGAAACATCACAAAATGGAAATGTACTTTTTTTTTCAGCTGAAAAAAGTAATAAATTGGCGTCATAAATAGTGGAATATCCTGCACAATACTACTACCCGTACCTGCCCATCCTCGATTGAAAGATTGTCCTCTCTGATCCCAGACTTTGACCGAAACTTTACCCCGAAAATGAGCTCGGAATTTTCAACACCCATCGTTTATCATTTACGAGGACGCCAGCCATTTACAACTTTTTTTTGGAGTTTACAAATAAATGCACTATCTATCTCAGTTGCAAACGAATTCAACCGCTCACATGCCGATCGCGAGTAGCTTAAATCCGAATTCGAGTCGAATTCAAACTGACTAAATCGAATTTTTTGTTGAAAAATATTAAATTCGTTGACTCGCAAGTCGATTCAAATTCGATTATATATATAATTTTTTATTTTAATAGTAAAATTACATATACATTTCTAATATTTTATTATTTGTTAAAAAATTTATTATTTTATTTATTTTTAAAAAAATAATTTTTTTTGTTCTTTAAACTCGACCTCGACTTGAATTGGAATCGAACTTGAGATTTTGACCTCGTCGAGCACAAAGTCGAATTCGAGTTTCATAAAATTATATTGAGATTCGGCTCATTTGGAACCCTATCTCATAGGATGGATTTGTTTCCAATTGTACATATGCATTTTTGCCAAACGTAACTTGTGCTTTTTCCTCTAGAGTTTACGTTTCAATTTATTCATGATGATCAAGCTACACAATTTGCATCACAAGAAGACAAGAAAAAAGGAATCCATACATCAATCTTCCTAATATTTTTGTTTTTGGGGTTTGTTGGAGGGCTAAAGCCCAGCCCGTGATGGCTAAGAAATCCACTTATGACAAATTCAGATTGCAGAATTTTTTAAGCACCATCCAGAGATGTCTATGAATTTTAACTTTTTTGAAGGTACATGCATTTGTTTGTTAAATTTTGTTGTTGTTGTTTTGCGTTCGAGTGCTAAACCTATTGTTGGATATTTCCCATGTAAAATTTGAATCAAGTAGTACTAGAACCTCAACACTAGAATGCAGGATTTTATTTTAGTTGATTGATTGATGATTTTTTTTAGTATCTCTCATGCATACAAAAGGGTACGAGGAAGAAGAGGGCTTAAAATGTAAACCAAGCCCAATGGAAAAAAGGCCAGTAAACCTTACAATTGGACAACATCTGGACAAGGGGCCCATGGGAAAAATCCATGCACTGAACACTATGAGGTAAAAGGGTCTACCCCCAAATATGAACACAACGAGCCTCTTTACTGCTGCACAAGGAATATGACATTTGAATAAATAATTTTTTTCAAAAGAAAAAAAAAAGAAAAAAAGAAAGAGGAACAAAAACAGAAACAAAGGAGGGAGAGAACTATTCTATTAAATATAATTCTTCAGATTTTACAAGTAAACCTACTTGCTTCAATCCATAGCTTTGAATCTTTGCTGTACAATCACCAACAACGTTGGCTGGGTGACTGCATGTAGCACAACTTCCGGACGAGGGGCCTGGAGACAACCGTCCCAGGCAGTTCACGGCCTGGACGAGACCTCAAAAATTTGTGCGGTTCAGATCACGTTTTGTAACTCGATTTTCTCACCGTGTGAAATCCATAAAAATGTTGTTCTAATGTTACTCGCTGTTGTTCTATTGGTACACCTTGTACAGATGATGTTACATCATGTACAAATTGTGTTACACCTTCCGGAGCGGTTGTTCTGACAACCGCTCCAGCCCCGCGTCCGAACCTAAATACACTCGTACAGTGAATTATTGGATTGCAAATTAAATAATGGTTACAAAAAAATATTTCTGCTATCTTCTACGCTATTTTGTGAACTACTTATTTATACAAATAAACTTCTATGAATTTTTGAGTTTTGAAACATTTTTCTTAAATATTTAGAATAATCCGTACAGAATTTTATTTAATGGAATTGCTATCTTGACGGTTTTCAAAACTCATTAAGTGCAAAAAAAAAAAAAAAAAAAGAGTTTGAATAGTTATCAATTTTAGGACATCTATATGATTTCATGCAATTTAGCACAGAAGGGCTATCTTTCGTTGACAAATAAGACGCTTTGAAATTCTGCTTGGTTTTTTAAGAATTTTCTTAGACATTTCAGTTTGAAAAAATTTAGAATTTGATGCTCTTATTTATAAAAAAAAAAAAAGAAAAAAGAAAGCTTTAAAATTTACAGCCACGATGATTAATTAAGGCCTTATTTCAATGTTTAAATTTAATGCGTTTAAATCTTAATATGTTTAAATACATTTGATAATAAAAAAAATTAAATATCTGAATTAATTAAACAACGCTGAATTTTTTAGGTAAAACTAACTCAAAAGCTAAGTGATAAGTTAACTTGATAATGTGATATACACTCAAATTTAAAAATTTAGTAATTTAATAAATACAAATTTCAAGTTTCAGATTTTAATTTCCAGAGTTTGGTTTTGTGTCGAACACACCCCCAGGAAAGTTGAAAAATTGTGTACTACTACACCCAACTTTACTTGACTGGAGTGCCATTTTAGTCAATTCACCTGCCCTCCGAAAAGATCCCAACGACAAGATTCATTTCATCCCCTCCCCCTCGAAAGTCGAAAGTAGAAACCGAAACAAAAACCGCGCAATATCATCGAAGACTCCAACTCCCCACTCCACTCTATTAGACTTATCCTCAAAAGTTGCTAAAACCACTCATATATTTCTACTAACAAAAATTGGAGCGATACTAACAAAAATTAAATCATAGCGAGAAACCTCCTTCCTCAGCCACTCTCTCTTCTTTTTCTAACTTCTCCTTCGCTCATTTCCTTCGTAGTATCCGTCGTCCGCTACCTTCACTTCAGCCACCCCCCCATGCTGACATTTTTCACGACCCCAAGTTCATGATTCATTGTTTCCTGAGGGCCCGCGTCTGGAAAATGTTTCAGCAATGAAAAAAGACCAAGAATCCACTCCTTCCAGCACCAGCACTGGCGGCGGAGCCACGACGGCGATGAGGGTGATTGTGCCCTTACAAGGTGTAGTTCAAGGCCGAGGTGGCCTAATTCTAGGCTCTGTAATCCCTTGCGCTCTTTTTTATTTTTTCCAGCTCTATTTAAAGCGCAACAGGTCTAAAGGTGGCTCCGGCGAGAACTCTCCGCCGCCGCCTCCCGCGAGGTCACCGTCGGGAACCCATTTGCAGGAAAGTTCTCCTTTGCAAAGGGTTCAGTCTCGTTCTTTGTTATCTCCCAGAGGAGGAGGGTCAAGCGGGCCAGCACCACTGTTGGCTTCACGGGCCGACTCTATTGCCAAGCAAGCTGACGGGCCCTACTATGTTGGGTTGAAGAGAGTCTCAGAGGACCCTTATGACCGGTCAAGTAATCCCGATGGTGTTATTCAACTTGGCTTAGCTGAAAATAGAGTGGGTATTTCCCTTTAATTAATTAATTAATTTATTTGTTTATTTATTTTTTGTCATTGAAACTTAGTCTCTTTGTTACCTGGGCATTGTTAATTAATCATCTGATTAGGTTGGGAAGGAAGAAGCGAGAAAGGGTATGCAAACTCTGAGAATCTGAGATAGACTGATAGAGAATGAGAGATGTTAACTACTGGGCTTTTTACTAATTGCAATGTAGGTAGTTTGATTGGATAGTCATTGTTAAGTTATTGAAGGCTGTGTCTCTATGTTCTTAGTTTTTTAGTTAAAAGGCTGGATCAGTGTGTTTGGCCTTGTAAAGCTGTTTCTGGTTTTAACTCTATTTTTATAATTATTGTCTCTTTTCATTTAGCATTGCATGGTGAATTTGGCTATTTTGACGCTTAAATGAATAGTATAATTCTTTTATTTGTGTGTGGTTATTATGTAGTCAGAAATGTTTGAATTAGAACAAACGTTTTGGTTCCCTGGCAAAATTGAAAGTTTGGAATCGAATTGTATCCTATATGAGTTTAGGTACATTTTTGTAGGTTGCACTTAAGTGTTCGCTTTTGTTTATATGCTGATTTTAAGTTTAAGGATGGGGTGTAATTACTTTAAGATTTTTTTTTTTTGTTTGTTTATTGTAACAGTTGTCACTAGATTTGGTTCAAGAATGGCTAGCAGAGAATGCCAAGGAATCAATATTGGGACAGGACATGAGTATTAGTGGAATAGCAACTTATCAGCCATTTGATGGATTGATGGAGTTGAAAGTGGCAAGTACTTTGACATTGTGTCTCACTTCTATCTGTTGTGCAATTAATACTTGTTGAGTTGCATGAAAACCTCTGAAGTTTATTGCATTTCCTGCTTCTACTGTGCAAATTTTTCTGAAGCGATTTCTGTTCTGAAGTGCTATTGACTCTATTAAAATTGAAGGAGAAACTTCCCATGCAGCAAGTAATTCGAATGAATGCCTTCTATCTGTTTTACGGTTAATACTTGTTGAGTTGCATAAGAATTTCTGAAGTTTATTGCATTTCCTGCTTCTAATGTGTTAATTTTTCTGAAGCAATATCCATTCTGAAGTGCTATTGACTCTGTTAAAATTGAAGTAGAAACTTCCCATGCGGCAAGTAATTCGATTGAATGGCTGCTTTGATGATGTGTATTTAATTCTTTTTTTTTTTCGGAAGATGTGTATTTAGTTCATATGAGTATCTTTTGGCAAGTGCTTTAGAACGAGTAGAACCTTGGTGAAGAATCTCCACCTGTGATACAAAATTGAGTGTGAAGCTGGTTGATATCCTGATTCTATCTAAACAAAAGACAGAAAAACAAAGGAAAGACATTCGAAATGAAGCAAATATGTCCTGCATGAGTGTAAATCATTATGTCAATGCACAGAGTCGTGTCATGAAGACAATCTTTGGCAGATGTCACAGCACAAATTAGTCATGTATGTTGTACTGCTTCTTTGAACTACTGGAATTTGCAATGCGTTCCATTGGTAGTAGAGTACAGGCAAGAAAATGAAAAACTAGATTAAAAAAATTCCGAACGTATTCAAGACTCAGGGCTTGCTTTTGCCTGCCTAAAGTCTCAATCTACAATTTCCTTGATTTATTGAACAGATAATCTTGATAAGTGGATGCTTTCATTTCTGGTGATTCTGGGCTTTTCTGTTGACAGTTCTTTGGAGCAGTTAATATTAAACTCTTTCTTATCCGGTCTATAATTATTTATGGCTTTATCTTCTTAGTAATATGATGGAAATCATATTTGTTGAGTTGTTTTCTGCATTGTAGAACTTTTTCTTAGCCTAGTGTGTGTGGCTGAGAGATCTCAAGTTATCTTAGCAGCTTTTGCCGAATATGAACTGAATTTGCATTTCTTTCAATTAAAGAAAACTTGTTTGTTCAAAAATCTTGAAAATGATTACTGTTTCATTTTTTTGGTAATCAAATTTGTGGTTTTCAAACAATGAATTACAAGTTTGGTCACTACAATTTGTTGTATGTGACTTGTCACTTGTAAATAATGGCTTTGACATTACTGAGTGTCCTAACCAAAGTACTGTGTCTGCATAATTATGATATTGACAGATGTGCTTAATGAACACTAGTTGCTAACTCACTTTAGTTAAAAGATGATAGTTTTGAATATGTTTCTGCTTCTTGTAGTAGCACTTTCTCTCCCCCTGCCACTTTTGGAGTCTTAAACGTAATTATTCGGGCAATAAGTCCACAGGTTACTATTAACATGGACTCGGATAAAGTTTGACTTTTTGGCTCTAGGTGTAGCTCTTATAGCTTACTTTTGGCTCTAGGCGTAGCTCTTATAGCTTCCAGCTATTAGGATATCCAATTTGTCTCTTCAATTAGCTGACTTGCAATCATGTGTACGGTGCTTGGACTTGCTTTTTATCTTGTTGCTGTATATGCTGATTTCACTAGTCTTGTAGGCAGTAGCTGGATTCATGTCTCAAGTAATGGACAAATCAGTATCCTTCAACCCTTCACAAATTGTTTTGACAGCTGGTGCAACCCCTGCAATTGAAATTCTCAGTTTCTGCTTAGCTGATCCTGGAAATGCATTTCTTGTTCCATCACCATATTATCCTGAGTAAGATTAATTGACTGTTCACAAAATATTTATCTCTGGTCATCAGCTTCTTTTGTCCAGGCACTGATGTCACAAGTTATGGTCCAGTCTTGACAGGGATGTAAAATGGCGAACAGGTGTCGAAATTATACCCATACCTTGCCGCAGTGCTGACAATTTCTGTCTGAGTACTACTGCTCTTGATCGAACCTTTAACCAAGCAAGGAAACGGGGGCTTAAAGTTCGTGGGATCATAATTTCAAACCCTTCAAATCCTGTGGGCAATTTGTTCAATCGAGAGACACTTTATAGTCTTTTGGACTTTGCAACAGAGAAGAATATTCACCTCATTTCCAATGAAATATTGGCAGGATCCACTCATGGAAGTGAAGATTTTGTCAGTTTGGCAGAGATAATTGATTCTGAAGATTTTGATCGGACAAGAGTCCATATAGTGTATGGTCTTTCGAAGGATCTCTCTCTTCCAGGCTTTAGGGTTGGAGTGATTTATACTTTCAATGAGAATGTTTTGGCTGCTGCTAAAAAGTTGGCAAGATTTTCATCCATTTCGGCTCCAAGTCAGCGTTTGCTTATCTCAATGCTGGCAGACACAAAATTCATCCACTTGTTTATGAAGAATAATCGGGAAAGACTTGAAAGGATGTACAATGCATTTGTTACCGGACTAAAGCAGTTGGGAATTGAGTGCATGAAGAGTAATGGAGGTTTCTACTGTTGGATGGACATGAGTGGGCTAATCAGATCTTATAATGAAAAAGGAGAACTTGAGCTTTGGGATAAGCTTTTGAGTGTGGGTAAGGTTAATGTTACTCCCGGATCTTCCTGTCACTGTATTGAACCTGGTTGGTTCAGATTATGCTTCACCACCCTGAGCGAAAAAGATATTCCTGTAGTCATGGATCGTATTAGGAAAGTTTCTGAAATCTGTAAATCTCGTAGTTGAGTTGATATTGCTTTGCTCATTCAGCTAAAGAATCAAAACCCTACAATTTCTTTGGAGGATGTCCTCTTGTAGAATTCTGTGAGTTTCAGGCTAGGTCAGAACCAGACCAGATGAGGGGAACCATTGAGGGATGATTTGAAGATATCAGATTGTTTGGGAACAATTGGTGGAGGAACTTAGAATTGGAGACCCGTGCTGCATTTCATGATCTGGTTTTGTCTGCAGTTCTGGCTGGTTTAAAGATGAAGTGTCGTCCGTTGATTTCAGAGATGGAGATACTCATGAGCTAAAGATGAAGTGTCGTCCGTTGATTTCAGAGATGGAGATACTCATGAGCTGACAGGAACAGTTCTGGCAGGAACTCGGAGTCAAAACATTTCTGGCACGCCTGAACAGTATCATGTACTCATGAGCTGAGTGTCTACAAGGCCTTGATGTGTCTTAGTAGGTTTCTTCATTCTGCTATTGCAAAATTCGAAGAGTTTATTTGCCTTAAATATCTGAAATTGTAAATAGGTCATTTAATGCTGATGCAAAAAGCAAGTCACGACCTTTTTCTGGTAGTAATAATAAGTTTAGAAGAACTCTTACATTTGTCTAGGACAGAGAATTGGTTATGTCATTCTCTTTCCTCTGCAATCAATTTTGTGCAACAATTGAGTTAAAGTGATTAATTACTATCTCCTTCTCACTCAAAGTTGTGGAAATTCTGGTGTCCACGGGATGACCAAATATGATAAAAACAACCAAGCGCTTTCATATCTTCACTATAAATTGACATCTGCAAGCTTGATGCAGAAACGGAGCATTTTGCAGCAAATAGCATCTTCCTTGCCTACGTATTCTTGGAACTAAATCTACAGGGCAATGAGATAAAAACATATATCCCAGTAAAGCTGGTAACCCTCGGCTTAAGAAGATGTTAGTATTGATATTAGGAGTCTAGGAAAGCAGTTTATGTACCAGTATAGAAATGCTGAGTTAAAAGCAGATGGAAGAGAATGAGTTACTACAAACTCTTCTCTGATTGCATCGAGAGATGATAAAAAAACGAATGAATTTATTGCAGAATTACAGGGAACAATTGATGATGATGAATCACAAAATGAATACAAAAGAATCTTTTGTATCTTTATACTGAAAAAGTTAAACTCCTAATCACCCCACATGTACTCTGAATTGCCATGGTTGTCCAACAGTTCTTTCTGTTGACTTGCTATAAGCCTAAACCATTTCTGATGGACTCAAGAAACTGAACTACCTCAGCCATGCTTGGCCTCCTGGTAGGCACTTCAGAAGTACAAATTAATCCCAATCTCATAACCTGAATCAGCTCGTTTTCTGCAAAACCACGCAAACTTCTATCGAAACAGTCTGAAGCAGTACCCCTTTCTATCAAATCCCTAACATATTCACACAAAATCACCACCTCAGTTGCTGCCGGGCTTTCCACAGGTTTCTTTCCAGTAACTAATTCTAACATAATTACGCCAAAACTGTAAACATCACATTTATCACTTAGTCTGAGACTTTGAGCTAACTCAGGTGCAACATAACCAACTGCATTGTGAAAATTGGTTAGCCCAAAATTGTCCAGCAGAGGAAGTAACTTCCCCAAACCATAGTCGGACAATTTAGCTTCATAGTTGTCGTCAAGGAGAATGTTAGTGGACTTGACATTGAGATGAAGAACAGGAGGTCTGCAGTCATGATGAAGGTAGGCTAGGGCTCTGGCAGTACCCAAGGCTATCTGAAACCTCCTTGACCAGTTTAATTCAGGATTACCAGCACCGGTGCTGGTTCCAGGATAACTAAGCCCATGTAAATTATCATACAGATTTCCATTTGGAACAAATTCAGATAAAATTAACTGCATACTGGAGGACCAATAGTAACCTTGGAAAGCAACAAGATTTGGGTGTCGAAGATTTCCCAATCTTCCAATTTCTTGCTCAAACTCATCTTGGTTTCTGATTCTTCCCAAGGTCTCAAGCTTCTTCACAGCAATAGAGATCTCACCCTCAAAAGTAGTTTTGTACACTGTTCCAATGGAACCCCCACCAATTAGACACTCCTTATCCAGCAATGCTTTAGTACCAGCCTCCCAATCTTCATACTTTGAGGGCAAAGCCTTGCTGAACAGAACCAACTTTCCGATTATGACATTTGAATCTGTTGATGCCAGTGGAGTGCTTTCTACTACAACCACTGCTTCATCTTCTCGTCTCCCCCTGCGAGTCTTGATGTTCATCACTGTTATCACACAGACACCTGTGAGGATCACAGCAGCTGCAACAATAGCAACAATGGCTGAAGGGCTCAACTTTGGCTTTCCTGTTTCAGTTTTGGTGCCATTGGGTGCACATGATGTCTCCAATGGAGCACCACAGAGGCCTGGATTATTTGAAAAGGCTGAAGATCCAAATCCTTGGATGCTTTGTACCAAAGGAATAGCCCCAGAAAGGTTATTATAAGAGACATTGAAGTGAGTCAAATTTTTCAAATTTCCCAGACTAGAAGGGATTTGTCCTGATAAAATATTTTGTGACAAATCTAAAGAATGTAAGTTAGACAAATTTCCAAGTGTGGATGGTATGCTCCCATTAAGCTGGTTGCTACGTAGGTCAAGAATTACAAGGTATGACATGTTGTAGAGGTTTTGCGGTATGCTGCCCCGTAACGAGTTTCCAGAAACATCCCTGCAGCAACATTACAAAGTCCATTCAAACACAGAGTGAAAGCAATATGGATAATTTAGACAGAGAATTGGATAGAAAAATTGGACTCACAGCTCACGAAGAAATCTGCAGTTGGTTATCTCATCTGGTATCTCACCACTGATGCCCAGATTATGCAGATCCAGAGCTTGGAGCCATTCAATACTCCCAAATTCTTTTGGAATGGTCCCATCAATTGAATTATTAGCTAACCTAATTACCAAAAGTCTCTTCAAATTGGCAATCTCAACTGGTATGCTTCCAGTGAGTCTGTTGAACCCCAAATCCAAGTACTTAAGAGCACTGCATTTTGTAATGCTTAATGGAATTTTTCCATCCAAGTTATTTCCTGAAACATCAAGAAACTCGAATCTCTCACTGCAAGATTCAATCTCAGGGAGTTCCCCTTGAAATTCATTACTGGAAATGTTGAAGTTTGTGATGTTTGCAAGTGCAAGAGCTCCAAAAGGGGCCAAACCAGTAAACAAATTGCTACCGATGTCCAAAACCTCCAAGCTTCCACATGCAGAAACCTGCTCTTGAACACTTCCTGATAGCACATTGCCCCTCAAAGATAAGTACGCTAATCCTGGAATAGTACAAATTTCTGAAGGCAATCCACCACTCAGACTGTTATAAGAAAAATCTAACCCCTCCAGACTTAAGCAGTTCCCAATTGATACTGGTATTGCTCCTGAAAGATTATTATGCGAAAAAGAAACGAACCTGGTTCTGTAACAATTCTTGAACAGAGCCGAAGGAATATCTCCACTGTACCCATTTTTCGACAGATCAAGAAATCTTATATTGGATAAATCCCCAAGAAATTCTGGGATAGAGCCGGATAAAGCATTAGAGCTAAGATTAATCTTCCAAAGTGTATCAATTTGACCATATTCAGAAGGTATGTTGCCAGTAAATTTATTCCCAAAGAAAGTAAGAATTCTCAAAGATTTTAATCCTGCTAATGCTGGAGACAGATTACCACCAAGACTAGTATTCCACAGCACAATCTTCACCACATTTCCAGCAGGATTACAAAACACACCTTTGTAATCTTGACAAGGGCTTCCACTTGGATCCCAAGAGCTCAAACTATTAAACGGGTCACTAGAAATGCTACTCTTGAATTCAAGCAAGATTTCTTTTTCAGTCACTGAGGCAACAGTCACAAGCTCTAGCAAACATAAGGAGCTAAAAAGAGCAAGGCAATGAAAACATGTACCTAATCTTTTCATGCTCCCAGCATAACCCCAGCATTATAATTGCTGGATCCAATTCTAAAACAGCTTGATCTCTGCTTCTGTGCTGCATACACACTGATGCCCATCAATGCAAGTGGTCCTCAAGTATAAGAAAAAGAACGAGATCACAATCTTGACTGAAAAGAAGCATCTTTGTTAGTTTTTAATGCTTAACCTTGCAGCAGAAAATCAAGAACCCAAGTACATTTTGGCCTGAAACAGTCCAACCCTTTTCTTTCTTTCTTTCTCTTTTTTTTTTTTTTTGGAATCTTCTCTCACAATGAAGTGGGAGGTTAGGGTAGTTTGTGAGTTGCGAGCCCTAAATTCTATGGTTGTCTAGAATTTCAAGAAAATTGAGGCGTCCAAGAACTGGGGATAAACAGAGAGAATCAGAGAATAAAGGTGGGGAAAAATAGTTGTTTTTGTTGCTGGGCTGGCTGGCTCGCTGGCTCGCTGGCAATGGCATGCTAGAGAAACGCCAGCAATGAAATGGAAATTGGCTGGAAAGAAAAGAGCAGGTACAGTTCAGTTTGCAAAATTTAATATTAACTGCTCAAATCTTGTATCAAGAAAAAACTAAAAAAAGGTCACTATAAATCAAAGAGTTGCCACCACGTGGACTTTTTGCCCCGTTCTTCTTCCACTCTCACACCTCACTCTCCATGAGTCTCTCTCTTTCACACACAACACAGAGAGAAAGTTATGGTCTTCTTGTGGGATGTGTTGGTGGTTATGACCAGTAATTACTAATGAGGATGCTGGGGTAAAGAAACAAAAGAAGGAACCGTTCTGTCTGATTACGAGTCTTCATGCTATTGACCATAACTATGACCTATCAGGCTTGATGTAGGGTCTGTTTCAACACAGCAAAGAAGCATTTATTCTGATCAACCACCGGGGCACCAACACCATCGGTCCTTCGCCACCGCCCCTGCCTGAGTCCTACAATGTATAGTGTGTACACAAATTTGAAGTTGATAGGGGCTGCAGTCTTAAATGAGCATTTTTCCTCGGTCATTTTTGTTTCTTCAAGTTTTGGTTTTGGCCACTCTAATTTAAGTATCCAGCAATTTGACATTTTCTTGCTAATTCAAGCATACACCATTTTCGCTTAGAATATTATTATTATTGCTTGTTCCATAAACGTAAACAAAAAGGGTCCACCTAATTTTGTTTCCTACATTAGACAAAAACAGCATTGATAAGTATAGGCTAACAAAAGCTGA
This sequence comes from Coffea arabica, assembly GCF_036785885.1. Taxonomy (NCBI): domain Eukaryota; kingdom Viridiplantae; phylum Streptophyta; class Magnoliopsida; order Gentianales; family Rubiaceae; genus Coffea; species Coffea arabica. The sequence continues at coordinate 43,435,565 of NC_092325.1, read as the reverse complement.
TTTAGTACTAAACTAGCTATGCAGTCTAAGCATGTGATTTGTTGGCTGCTGAGTACCAATATTGATGACATCCATGATTAGTTCTCATTTCCTTGTCATGTTTAAGTACTTTTATTTATTTATCATTCAAGCTTTGAACCCCATCTGGATTCTACGAATTGCATAAATATAATCTGTTTTCAACCCGTTATAGTCCTTTCTGTTTCAATCCCTTTGTTCATTTGCGCGTTTGACTACTTGGGACAAAGAAGAATCAAAAAGTAATCAAGACCATGCAATTTTAATTCGCAACGGCTAAAGGTTAAGCGTCAAGGTGAGTGATATACTAAGGTTGTGTTTGAATTGCATTTTTCATGATTTTTCATGGAAAAATTATTGTAACGATTTGATGTATGTGAGGGAAAAAGGTAATAGAGAAATGTGATCATGGAAAATGACGTAATTTTTTGTAAAAAAAAAAAAAAAAATCCAAACAAGGCCTAAAATGCCACAGGCATCATTTTTCTGACTACTGTCCAAATTGAATTTTGTTCCAACTCTCCTCATGGCTCATGCAAGGTAAGGTAGGTCGAGATTAGTTTGTCATATAGTACAAAGCATGAAATACTTGCACTGCCATTTATCAAACATTTGAGAATTCTTATGAAATGGATAGATAGCATATGCATTAAATCCGGTAGAAGACTTTTGTGCACAAACAATTGGATCATGGTGGCGAGCTAAAAATCTTTTGGGAACATCTAGCCTGTTTTTTCTACTTTTCTCTTTTTTCAACTCTCAAATTTTCAACATTTAAAACGTGTAGCAAAAAGATTTTCTTGGCTTTTCTGGGTTTGACAATTTATGTCTTCTGTATGAACTTACCATGCAGTAGATGCACGATCTGATATTTCTTTGTGTTAATTATGTGCATTTATTCCTGTTTCTTGATTTTAGTATACAGAAAATGGAATTTAAGCAAGCATAATTGCCTAGATTTCCTTGCAGCCACACGAGTCTATGTACGTAAACATTTCCTAGGAAAATAATCCTTGGACCTTGTTGTGGGTGGGGGTTTCTTAGATCAAAATAGATTAGCAACAATCACATACAGATTAGTCTCTTTTTTTTTTTTCTTATTTTGGGGATCCTTCTGGATATATGAATAGGGTTTTATATATACCTGGGATATTCTAAGTGAATCAAAAGCTTTTAAGAGACCAGCCAAACGGTAGATAGCAATTGATGTAAGAAATGAACCCCACCAGACGGTAACCACAGAAGCATACTCGTTGGCTGTCGCAGCCTTGGGAATTCTCCCCTTATCAAGTTCCTTTCTGATGATTTTCTTTGACATTTTTAAGGGGGTTTTTTTTTTTTTGCTTACATAGTTAGATGACAGATCAGTGCACGCCAAGATGTTTTATGCGGTCCTAACTCTTTTCCCTTTCCTTTTTGCCTTATAATATACTTTAGAGCTTACAAGGAGAAGAGCAAGTGGAATTTGTGTTAGGACAGAGGATTATGTTAAACAAATTTTTTAGAATATATTGTAGCACTTTTTGTGACGGAAAACAAAAAAAAAATGATTGAAAAGATTAAAAAAAAAATTGAAATAACAATGCAACTTCTTCTTCTTCTTCTTCTTTTTTTCAACGTATACTGAGCTAACAAAACAAATATTTTTCAACCAAATATGATCCCTTATTCATAAGGTTATTATCCTCAACTCTCTTTTTATGGTGCTTAATTCGTGACGTTTCTTCCATTGTTTGCAAAGATGAATGCTTGGTTTCATAAAAATGGTTTCAAGTTTGGCAGGAGAAAACAATAACGTAATGTATTTTACCACAGCAGTAAAAATGTATCGTGGCTCCGGAAAGAAGCTAGAGAATCAATCGAGTGCTGCAATAGGACCTCTTCAAACAAACGCACGAGCATAACAGTAGTACTACACCATCAAAGAACAATCATTCACCTGCAGGGTACAGTTGGATTCCCTCATTAATTTACAAAAATGCTGTTGACCATGTATTACTCCTTTGTGCATAAAAGTTTCTGGCCAGTTAATAAGGTCCCGTTCTTGTTTGTATTATTATGTTTGTGGGTTTTGTCTCATATGCACATTTTCATTCCGCCTTCAGCTCGAGGACAAGGTTGCTCCTACTCCATTCCTCAACTTGTGAAGATGCTTCTTCAAGTTCCTTTTTTTCACATGTAAAAAGAAGTTTTGAAACTTTTGCTGAGACCAAGATTAATTAAAGCGGTTTATGAACATGAAAATACTTGTCTGGAGAATTTATTCCTAAAGCCAAGAACAGATTAGATCTGCATGTGGGCCTTCTGGAATTAATCTGATTTGGCTGCTGACAAGCATGTATAACTTTCATTTGGTCCAATGATGAACGGGAAAGAAACCACCAGATGCCAATACCGATAAATGCGATAGACAGATAATGGGAATTTTGGTAAAGGCAATATGGATGGATGTTGCTAATTAAAAGATCAGTTCCTACTCACTTTAATTCACTGTGAAATTGAAAACATGAATGTGACAACTGCAGAAGCTTCTCTTTTTTGGTTGGTTAAATAAAAATTTGCCGTTGGTTGCATGGGATGGGAACCACCAGTCATCTTTATACTTTATGATTTATCCCTGTGACTTACTGGGAATAAACAATCAACTTTAAAGATCGGATGAAACAGTGTTGAAACCTGGTTCCATCTTTCATAGACCATACTGCTTTTATTAACGTCATAGAAATGTAAATGCTTTTTGATCTACAAAAAACGGTCTCTTCTTGCAGCAAAACAAACCTCAGCATCCTACACCTAGTCTTGGCTGTATGCTACAACTTTGAATTAACTGATCAAGGGCTCCAAATAAGTACCCATTCAGGTTTTTGTTTTCTTTTCTTTTTTTTTTTTAAAAAAAAAAAAATTAGCAGGGAGGAGTGGAATTTGGCAAGCAGGGAGTGAGAGGGGGAGACTTAAACCCAATACCATTTAGTTGCTAATATCAATGTTCAATACTTAACTTGCATCCATCTGTAATGCAACTGTGAAACTACACAATTAGAAGAAAGGTTCAAAGCTTCCACCTTCTCAGTAAACATGATTGAGACAGCGGATGGACCACAAAAAGGATTCCAAGAAAAAGCGAGGAAGAAAACTGGGTAAGAAGATCATCAGGGCATGACTGACATTCATATTCTTTGCTTTCTAATGAATTCATGATGATCCAGCCAAAAGGGTTTTTTACATAGCCTCTAGTTTGACATTTCTTCCCTTCTTAATTCTCGATAAAAGAGGATAGCAAGTCATATAGGGACAGCAAGTCATCATTAACATTGACCAAGACAAATAAATAAGGCAAGCTATCATGAGGCAATTTTCAAAAGAGATATAGGAAAGAATTTAAGGAAAAACTTCCTGCATCTTTCCCCCCTCCCTTCTTTGTCAAGTAGAAGGTTCTTCCAATTGCCAAAACAGCTTCCCCATGCTTCTCCGCATCCAGTGCAGGCCAGATTTTCCAACATGCGCTAAGCACATAAAAGATCCCTAGCGCGAGTAAAAAGTCTAATGCAGTAATGTTATTCACAATTTCCATATCCTCTACAAGCTGAAATCTTGAAAAAGATAAAGAGACTCATAAGATTAACTTGAGAGGAAAAAAAAAAAAAGGATCAAGAAGTAATATAGCTGAAAGCTAAATTCATAGTGTTGGAAATGGATTACAATTCCGGACAGCCCTTGCAGCTTGGCACCTGCAAACTCAGTGCAATCCCAATACAATGATTACCTAAATTGCCCCAGGATACGATAAATTCTTCACGAAATTTATATAGGCAACTCGGGTGTCCAACTGATAATATCTCTAAACAATCGAATAAAATTGTTATCTTCCAAATCCAACAAAATAACACCCTGAATTCTATTACAACCATAAGGGGCATTCTAATTATATACAGTGACTGTTGCAACGTGAGAGGGAGAGGGAGATTAGTTTTTTCCATTTGGGGGTTGGAGGCAATGATGTTACATACATCAACTTCATTTATGATTTTCCCTTATTTTGGGACAACTATACAATTCGGTATAAATATCAGTCATGTTAGCTGGTTGTCTCAATTCCCCGTCATCCACCAATAATCCATGCAGGACACAGCCCCACAAAGTTGACCACGAAATTAAGGATGGAGTAATCAGTCAATAACAATCCATCCAGCAACAATTTGCATCTAGACATGCCAATCAAACCTGAACTGGATGCAAATCAATCTCACTCTTTGGTCCCAAAAGAAAACAACACAGGCTTACTGAAGTAAAAGCTCTTCTTCCTTCTGCAACTCTTTGAGCCTCCTTTTTGCATAGATTGTTACCACTACTGTAGTAGCCACAGTAGCACAAAAACCGACAAGGTTCAAAATTATCTGCGGAGCTGACAAGGCATGGCGATCATGTGAAGCATCTGCTAAAGTTTTTATCAAAATACCTCTGCAAAAAAGTATACTATTACTCAAGTAAATCAAAATTAACATATAACAAAAAAAATAACAGACAAAATTACCTCAATAAAAACCTAGGTAAAGGGATGAAGCAGCATACCAAGCAAACACAATCAAAAGTTTCATAGAACTTGAAATTAATCTGGAGTCTTTTTATGAACACAAGCTCCAAGCTTGCTTTATTTCATCCAAGAGATTTTACTTTTGCATAGACAGTTAACTTTAGAACACTGTACAAACTGAAACTTTATTATCCTTTCTAAGAAGTTCGTGCAACCTATCTGCTACTTCTTTCACAATCACCTTTTTCTGCCACTTAGACTTAAAAACTTTCCATTACCTTTACAAGCAGCATTACTTAGCATCTACTGACTGGTAACTGCAATAACCCTTTCCTTCCAGCATCATACAAGCAAATCACTTTAAATGCCTTTTATCCTCATAATACAACATTTTGGTTAATTTTGAAAACTGCAACTTAATCAACTTTTCCCAACCCTAGCCACCATAAAAATTGGTCCAACCGTGTTGTTTAATTTTAGATGGCTGGTTTGTTGAACAGTGCACCGGTACAAACAAAACTCTTCCATGTGAAAGCACAAATGTCTGCACTTGTGGATTCCGGGGGGATTGTCATATGCTAACACATTCAGAAAAAAATCTGGAGAGGTCGAGAAGTGGTGAATAAAGGAATGGGCCAACAAAATTGAAAACTTGAAGCTTTACACTGGATGAGAAATGTGGAAGGGATCAATGAGTAATCATCAAACGAGAAGATGCTAAAGCCCAGAGCAAAGAGACAGAAGGAACAGAAAGCAATTATAACATGAAAGCAGATGCCAATCAATTCATGAACTTCTTCAGTTAAGGTATCCAACTAAAATACCAAAGCAATGAAGAGCATAGCTGCTGTAGCCAAAACCATGATTTAGATAGATTGTACATGAAGACATAATCACCCTATTGACCATCAAAGAAGCACTTCGTTCACAGTAAAAACAACCCAGCAAGTTCAAATTTTTTTAAGGGGTCTCAGTCTCAAGGCTTCTATAGCAATTGCATCACTTAGTCTTAAAGATGTTGCTTCTACCTGCCTGCCCAGTCACAGCAGAAACAACCCAGCATCAGTTCAAATTTTTTTAGGTGTCTCAGTTTCAAGAGTTCTATAGGACTATAGCATCACTTAGTCTTAAAGATATTACTTCTACCTGATTGCCCAAGCTGCCAAGCCCCCTAGATCCAGTTCAAACCTTGTCTTTTATGTGACTACAAGTTGGAGAAGGGGAATTGCCCTTGTTTTGGTTCTGACAAACTTGACCCAAAAAAGGGCAATACAAAGTTACGAGCTTTTTGTTTCAGAAGTTATCTAATTACATTATCCTCTGTTACAATCAAGATATGAGCTAAATCAGTGAGAATTACACTAGAACCAACCATGAAACAAGCCACCCAGAATAAACAGATTCATCAAGTCCCTAGCAACAATGTCATCCGATGATTTGGTAATGAATAAATATGCTACTGACTGCTACCAAATATATGTTATTGTCCAATAGTTAGCAGAATCATTGTCATTTAGAGCGGAAGACATCAGGAACCAACCCCAGAGCTTGTCAAAAAGATAGTAGATACGGTCAAACATATACAGTTGCACATCTAAGTATTGGCATTAACCAACTATAGAAAGAAGTAAAATGAGGTCAGAAGTACACTAAGCAGTTACATGGGTACATTGGTGTTGGACAAGAAATGCATCACACTTACAAGAGCAAACTAGGCCCAGCCCATAAACATTATACAGTAAAACAACAAGGAGCAAAGGGAGAAAGAATATTCTTACGTGTAAAGTGTAAGAAATGTTTCTGGTACCATGCCAACAAGTGATCCCAACAGGTAAGGGACATATTTAACATCAGTTGCCACAGCACAGTAGTTATAAATAATGTATGGAAAAGGAGAAATCCTGATCAAGGCAACAGCTCGGAACTGTTTAAAACAATTCCCTTCACCAGCTAGTCTTATTAATGAAGCTCTTTTAGGATATCGTTCCAGCAATCCCTTCATTACACAGCAAAGCAATAAAATCACTAATGTGGATAAAATTGAAATAAGAGAGATGGAAGAGCGAAGCAATGGAGAATATACTTCATAAAAGGATACAGACCTGAATTTTATGGTGGAAAAGAGACCCTATGAAATATGGAAGTGAAACACCAATGATCACGGCACCAATGATAAGCAAAAACCCATAACCATATCCAAAGGTCATCCCTGCCACCCACATGGATGGTGAAGATGGAAGAAGAAGGGTTGGGAATAACGCCACAGAACCAAAAACCAAAAGTGCCAAAACTGGTCTACTAAATGTTTTAGTTTCCCAATTTATAGCAGGGATGATCTCCTGGAAAAGGCAACTTATAAGTTAGAAATTACTATTGCTCAATGGTGTACGATGGAATTCAACATCCAGCTTTCTCACTGCCCATTGCTATAACACAAACATCAATTATTGCTTGAACAGCAAGATGCAGATTAACAAATCTGATGAAGATAACAAGTATGCATTCACAATCTCAATATTAAACCACCAGTTATTATCAGGAATTATCTTCCTAAACTTTCATTTGACATGTATCAAGTGCTAAGAGCAAATAAATACCTATGTCAAAGGATTGACGTACTTATATCTAAAAGCCAGTAAAAGTATAACAGCAATTAAATACCAGATGTCAAAGGGCTGATGTTCTTATCTCTACAAGCCAGTAAACCTATATCTATCACAATTTCACCACAAGTTAATAAAGCTACAAACAACTAATTCATGCTACTAGTATCTGGGGATTATCAATAAATATATATCTGTAATCTATTAATTGTATACTAAAAGGGTAGACAATGTTATGCTGTTGCTCTGCTAATATAAAGATCGTTCAATGAAAGACGTCGGAATTGGCCTAGGAAGACAATTTTCAACACTGTTTCAATTTAACAATCAGGATTGAATTCTAACAACTTGCTACTTTGAGAAATTAACACAAAAGAAGAACTTAACCAGTAAATATGACAATCAAACACCAGCACATCAATATAAATGTCATTATCAAAACCCTTCAACAGCATCAAGCCCGCGTGCAAGGACATACCAACGACAACATATATACCCATAAACACACATTCACTTGTATCTATTGAATTGCACGAACCATAAAGTTGCATGCTTTTAATCTTTCTTCTTCAAAGAAACATTTTAAAAAAAAAAAAAAAAAAACAAGCTGGAATTTTATTTAACCTTGTCCATAAAGAATGGTCCAATCCATTTGAAGAAAACAGCTGCCAAGACTGATAGAAATCCCACCAAAAGAATCAATTTAGCCCACCACCAAATAGAATACCAGCATCTGCTGCAACGAGAAGAAGAAGAGGAGGAAGAAGAAGATGATGATGATGATGCAGACCCCACCGCTTCTCCGATGTCTGCTACCCTACCATAACCTTCCTCCACATCGTCATCTTTCAATTTCACATAATCCCCATTTGGGTCCTCCTCCTTTTCTTCCCCTGCTTTTCTCCAACCCAAAACCGGCACCACCACAAACCCACCGCCTGCCCCCCCATTCTCCATTCCATGCATCATCACCACACCCAATTTAAAACCGACAAATTATTGAAGGAAAAAAACCCAGAACTACTTCTGGGTTTTTAATTTTGTTAGAGAAAGTCAGTTTCTTTTGGATATTCTTGCAAAGATTTAACCAATTCTTTTTTTTTTTTGAATGGTTGTAACTGTTTATAATTAATAGAGGGGGAGGAGGGGTGAGAAATTAAAACGCGTGAAGGGTTATAGAAAGAATGCAATTGTGTGCAAGTTATGTGTGTTTCAGTGGGTGGTTTTGTGGGCTGGGGGATGGGGCGGTTGGAGAAGATGACTGGCGGATGAAGGGAGGCAATCAGTTTGACAGAGGGAGAAAGTAAAGTTCAGCTTGATAGTGGTCAATCAGTTTGTTCAAGGACATTGTTGCCATTGTACCTGGACTCAAACCGCCTACTACCTATTAGCTGAGTGAACAACAAGAATACGAAAATCACAGCCCACGGAAAGATATATACAGTAAATAATATGGGGTAAAATTACAATAAACTCTGTCGTGGTTTCACCGGACAATTGGGGACCTTATCATTTCGAAATGTCCACGTAACTCTCTTGTACTTTAAGCTGACGTGGAAGGTGCAAGTGATGTATATTATTATTATTTTTTATTTTTCCTTTTTTTTTGTGCTCAAATTTTTGCAAATTTTAGAACTTTTGAGACAATTTTAAAATTTTGTTAAATTATCCATCTTTGTTTCTTCACATATCACCACCACCGTCACTTACCACTATTATCGGTTACTACTCCTTCCTTTTCCTTCCCACCCTCCCTTTCCAAAATTCTCCCTCGCTCCTCTTCCCTTTTTCCTCCCCTCCCCTTCTCTCCCCTTCCTCCCTGTGACCAGAAAATTTTTTTTTTTTTTTAAAAGGAAGAAAAAGTAACAAACGATGGGTATCGATATCACAATAGGTCAAAAAATAGTAACACTTTTTGTAATGTAATATATGTGAGATAAAAAAATGATTGACATTATAAAAAGATGGATTGAAAAACGTATATATGATGCAAACAAAATATTAGTTGAAAAAATAAGGTATCCCAACAAAAATACTATTCCACTTTGGTCTGAACCACAAAGAATTTATGTGAATATTTTGAAACCATAAGATGTCTAATTGTCTTTCAGCAAAACTACAAGGGAGTTTACTGTATTTTATCCTAAAAGAATTCTACATTTAAAAGGATGATTCGAGGTTGTGACAATTAGAAAAAAAAATTTTAAATCTTAAGAACGTTGTGATTACTTAGAAGTTGTTGTTGTTATTTTTTAATTGATTTTTTTGATAAGTTTCACGTTTTGTTGATAGGAATAGGAAGAGAAAACTTACACATATTTATAAAAATTTATTATTATCAAACGAAAACTAGTGTTAAAAAACACATAAATTATAAGTTAAAAAATAATTTTTAGTAATACTTGATTCAATGCATATTCAAACTAGTGTTGAAAACAGTGCATATTATCAAACGAAAACTAGTGTTGAAAAACGGGTAAATTATAAGTTGAAGAAAATAAATTTGAATAATACTTGATTCATTGCACATTCAAATAAATGAAAATCTGAATAACATGCTCGAATAAGTCATAGAACTTCTACTACGAAGGAAATGGTTCAAATAAAGTGCTCGAGGACAATAAACTTGGCTTTTGAAATTAATTCATTCATTCAAGAGTTTTTTTTAATTCGCATCCAACGACACTCATTGACACATTTAAATTCTATTCGATCTTTCATGAATATATACACATTAATAATTATTATTCTCTTCTGTATTTATACTTTCTTCCAAATTAGTCATACCTTTTAAAAAATTTAATAATTGAAGTAAATCTTAACGGATGTCCAATGTCAGACAGGCCCTTTATGGAATTGTTTTCGTTACGTGACTCAGATAGATTGAGTTGGATTGATTGAATAGTTCATATTCTACCGTGCCTGAATCTGAACACCGTTGTTGATTGGGAAAATTTGTCAAATCGGCCATGCAAATTTCGCCTTCTGTATTTTGAGTAGCGGCCGATAGCTAATATATTTTTGGGATAATTTCAGAAACCTCCCCTAAAATTTTTAATAATTTCATATGGCTCTTTTAAGATTTGAAAAATTATACCTACATCTCTTATTGATTTAAAATGACAATACTAACCTTAATATTTTAATAAAACTCACTTGTTGTCATGTTTATATAAAAGATGGATCTTATAATTTTTTTCTTTTTCCTTCTTATTAATTTATCTTATATTTCATTAGAAGTATAGAAGAACTATCAATGCCGTCGCTAATATCTATCTAGATCAAACATTAAACTAGGAATTTTTTTATGACTTCTAATATCATCCAATTTTTTTGTAACTCTTTTTTTTTTTTTGTATCAAAATCAAGAATAAATCAATAATAATTAAAAAAAAATGACCCAAAATCACTACAAACTATGGTAGTTCTATCACTAAACTAGTCCATCAACTTTTATTAAAAAAAAATAATCCATAAACCTAAAAAACACAAGCTAACACTTTCTACTCTACCTTATAAAGAATCTATATTTCCAATAAAACACTATACAAAAATAACCTATCATAGCAAAAGATTTATTGTTATAATTGATTATTAAATAACAAATATTAGCATGTAAAACTGGAGACTCTTTTTTTAAATAATTGTGTCAAATTACTTTATAATTGTTTAGAAAAATGAATTAAACTTTATAAGATAAGGGCATTTTAGTATATTCATTAAAATTTTGACCTTATTTTAAAATTTGTTAACCAAAATATCAAATTAAGGGAGGTAAGTGTAATTTAAACCTTGAGGGAACTAAGTGAAATAGTCAGAAACCCCAGGGGAGGTTTCTGAAATTATCCCTACATTTTTCCGTTAATTCAGTGGCAACAGCACGAAAGAGAAAAGAATTTCCAAATTCAACGGAAAGATTACAGAATCAAAGATGAAAAAACGGCACCGTCGAATGATTGTGACATCACCCTGGGGAGCCAGCTTAGAGAACACGTGGCGGAAAAGAGGGACTTGGAATTGTGGTGGGACATTTTTCAACGAAAAGCTGAGGCTAGAGTGGCCCCAGATATTGCCGTCGTGACTTCACCGCCACGCTTGGAATTTCGTGGAAGTATTTATTTACAGTTTTTTTTTGCTTTGACACTTGAAATTATTATTGTTTGGTGCGTGTATGTTAGTGTGTGTCTACGTGAAGCCTTGCCAACAAAACAAAACATCACTCTACACTAGCACTTCAATTGCTCCTTAGGGTTTAAAGTTATTATAATTCACTACAATTGTCCAACTTTATAATAGATTTATTGATGTACTTGATGTATTTTCTAGCGCACATATAATGAAATTGTTATTTTTATTCAAAAAATTTATAATAGAAATATAATACTCTTTTAATTTCCATAATAAAACATACATAATCAATTGCGTAAGATTACTTGAAAGTTATCTAAACCATATGCACTACAAACTCGTTTCAATTTTTTGGTGATTGCACTCAAAATCTCATGTGGTGAGAGAATAGTTTTTGGATTGTAAATTTCTGTGAAAATTTTTTACGTTTTCGTAAACATATCTCTCAATCATCGTTTTACTTCACATACATCAAATTATAACAATACAATTTTTTTATAAAAATTTCTATAAATAGCAATCCAAGTAGGACCTAAGTTTTTCTAGATTAATCCGTTTCAATTGCATTTAATGGTGTAATATCGGCCCTATTGCAGAGGTTTAATTCCATGACAAAGCTTAAAATTATACTATCACGCATTTCAATTTTTACACTCTCAATCCTCAAATTTCTAAACAATGTGCTATACTACAATCCATATCATGATGAACATAACCAACCAACTATGTATAGACAAGATTAAACCATACACGTGTAGGGCACAGTACGAAATATAAAACTTCCAGTCGAATTTGGATGTGATGTTTATCACTCACACGAGTAAAAAATTAGACAGTGAAGTCAGAGGATCATTAGACAAAGGTTGCGTTTGATAAAATTAGATCTGAATTCTGAAATATGAATACTGAAACAATTAATTTGCTGAATTTTAAGTACTGAAAATAAATATATGAATGTCTGAATTTTAATGCTGAACTAATTTATACTGTTTGATAAATATTTATAACTGAATGATTAATAAGTTTAATTTGATAATTTTGCCCTTATATATTTTCATTCAAAAAAAGAAATAGAATCTATGATTTAATTAGCTTAAAATTGTTAGGTATGAAAATGACAATATTTATTTTTAAATTCAAATTAATATAAAAGATGAAATATATTATATGAGAAGTATGGAGAAGATGTGAAAATTATTAAAAATGGAGAAAAGAGAAATAGAAAATCGTTAGATAGAAAATATGATATTATTTAATTAGATAATAATTTTGAATATAATTAACAAATAAGAATAGATTTGGTAGATAAGATAAGGTAGTTGAACTAATTTTATTGTTTCTTAGCAGAATTAAGCATTCAATTAGGATTCTTGTGCCGAAAAAATATACACAAGTTCAGCAGATGGATTTTCATTTATCAAACACTCAAAACATCTGAATGTCTGAAAATGTTTAGTTTCAGCACTTTTTTTTGTTATCAAACAAACCCTAAGTGTGCATTTGATAAAATTGAAATTTGAAATCTTAAATCTGAAGTGTGAATCTATTAAATTATTAAATTGTTAAATATTAAATCTAATACACTTGAGTGCATATCATATTTAGTGATAAGTTACTTAATTTTGAAAGCGAGTTTTGCCTAGTAAATTCAGTGCCACTCAATTAATTCAAATGTTCAATTTTTTATTATCAAACGATTTGAATATGTTAATATTTGAATCAATTAATTTTAAATATTGAATTGAATTATCAAACAGAGCCTAAAACTTTGGCTTTCCAATTGGCATTGAAATCATTCAACTCTCCTTAGGTAAGTTGAACGCCAATTAAAGATAAGGTGCAAGCATAGATAGAAGTTAGAAGTTCAAATTTCAAACCTCTACACTTACACCAAAAAATCGAAGAGTGTGCAGTAATCAGACAAGAACTCAATATAGTTGTGTTTTGTGCGATTTTGTCCGGTTGTTCTATGTGTTCAAATTTTTGGCATATAAATACATGAAAATGTTATACTGAATATATATCAAATATTTGATTTTTATACATCACTTTTACTATAAATACAACAATGCAATACAATGATACATCAAATAATATAAAAAATACAACAACCGGACCGAAACGCTTGGAATTCTAGCCACGCCGAGTCCTTTCCATAGCAGTGCATTTCTTTGATTTAGAGGCGTTAACCATGCTCTTTTTAGTTCTCTTTGACCCTGTTCATTTCTCCTCCACTACAAATCAGAGTGGGAGTAGTTGACTATTAACACGCACACCCAAAAAAAAAAAAAAAAAAAGGTGCTGAAATCATTCACGAAAACAAATATTTTAGTAGCTATGCAGTCGGTGTATGATTGCTTATAAACTGTCAACGAGGTAGAACAAATAATCTGAGGTGGAATAGTCCTGTGCCAACGGACAAAGTCAAAATCATTGCGCAAAGATCAGGGAGCAAACGACAAGTTAGAACCTTAATGTTTTGTTTTTCATTCATTGCTTTTTCCCCCCTTCTTTTGTTACTTTCTCATTGATTCTATTCTTTCTTTAGGATCCTCACTTTTTAAATTATCGTAACAGCAGTATTTTCATTTGCATTATTTCCCTTAATTTTTGTTGCATCCGGTCAGGCTTGACGTGTGCGTCTTTCTTCTTTTTCTTGCTTTCTACTACTTTTCATTCTTTTAAATTCGGGGTCATAGAAATTGCATTTGTTTGAAATCGGGGGCAGGAAATCTTTTTTTTTTTTTTTTTTGGCAAAATAACCTCCTAAACAGATGATGGGGTCGCCAACCCCTTATTATATTACAACAAAAAAAAAAGAAATACATATGAAATATACTGCAATGGGGCAGGAACGGTTGTCAGTTGACGGCCATGATTTGATTAAAAAATTTTGTGCGACTCAAATCACATCTTGTAACACGATTTTCACGCCGTGTGTGGAACGTACAAAAATTTGTTCTAAAGTTACGTCGTGTGTAAAGAAAGTTACATCGTGTGCAATCAAAATTACGCATAATAAAAAATGCACACAACCGGTAGAGCCCCTTGTCCGAAATATACACCCAAGTTCAAGAGAAAACAACGACTAAATGGAGAGTATTTACTCCCTTTCAAAAAGATTCTTAGACTGTGTAATCAATCATCTGCAAAATTGGAAATTTCACAAACTTTTAAATGAAATTAACATGCTCCACACTTAGGGTACCGTGAAGGTGTTTGAGCCTTTTTACTTAAAATCTTATTTCGTTTTTGCATTATTTTGATGGTTTGTTAATACTCTTTCATTTCTTGGTCTTCTTTGCAATGATTGGGATGAACTGCTTTTCATCAATAATAATGCCTTGATCTCTGTCACCATCTTCTTCACTATTATCATCCAGTTGTCAAAGTGGGATATAACTAACTTTGCCATTTAGTCTCTTCAAAAACATCTCTAAAATGTGGTCTTTCAATTTCTTTATTTTGTTGAGATTTCATTCATGCAAATGCCTTTTCCACTCCATCAATTCGAGTTTGAGAAACTACTTGTGAATGGGGACTTCTTGTGCTTGGTTTTGTGGACTTGTTGAGACATCCACACCATTTGCCTAACTGACTTTGCTGCTGAAATGCATTAATCATTTGTTGACGCGAAGTTCTTTTCACCACTCCTGAGTTCGAGCAACCAGTGTTACACAGCCCAATTTCCTTCGTTAAAACCGATTTTGTTGGTTGGCCATTTCCATTCACAGACAATTTTTAGTCCAAGGCTTGAAAGATTGAGTAGAGGAGTCATTTTATTGCTATAGCATTAAAATTTTGATTCTGACAAAAATGGAGAGATCTATTTTTCAAATATAATTAATTAGTACACATATATTTTCAAATAGAGATTAAGCACATATTCATTCACAATAACTGTGGCGAAAGTGTAATATTATTGTCATACATTTTAAATTAATTAGTATTCAACCCTTGTCCTTTTTTTTATTTTTATATTTTTTTTCAAGTTTCACTCGGTTTATGAAGTAGCAATTATTTGTTAGGTTTGTTTCAAAACTCAATCAGACTAGGTGGAGAATTGAACTTGTTTTACCAATTTTCTTTTATAATAATTCTCTCTTTTCGTGTGACTTACAAAAATTTGTAACTTTTTTTTTCTCTTTTTTTTTTTTTTTGGAAAGGTCCTTTGAAAAAAAAAAGATTTGGATAATCAAACTTAGAAAGATGGCATTGTACTTTCATGTGAGGTGACACTAATGTTTGTGGCACTCTTTTCTCATTCATACAAATGTATCATATCATAAATACAAAATTCACAAATGCATGACAATACACTATTTTACATTCATTAACCAAAACAAGAAAAAATGGAGAAGAAGGACAATTGACCCGGGTGTCGACACCTAAATGGGTCGCTCGCGGGGCTAGTTCTGAAAAAGATTGGGCACCATCAACTGAACCTCAACGGGTCACTGTTCGGGCTGGTTCTGAAACAGATTGGGCCTCGCCAAGAATGCGTCAATCTGCGCAGGGGAGAATCTCTGTGCACTCTCCCAGTAGGACTGCAGATTGACGAACCTCCCACCCTGTCTCCTTAATCCCTGCGAAATTCGATCCATTCCTTGCCAATTCATTCGATTCCATTGGGCATTTCCAAGCTCAAAATACTGTACTGCTGTGCTGGAGACTGGAGAGGGAGCTCCAGAAACATAGGAGGAGCATTGTAGTGGGAAAAAGATGAGTTCAAGTGGTCAACTCCTTCCTCAGCAGCATCAGCACTTCCAGCAGTCTCAGATCCTCCTTCAATCATCCCCTTCCCCGTCTTTCCTCGGAAAACACAAAATCCCACTACGTATTTTTCCAGAAACTCACAAATTTCCCCACCATTTGTCAGGTCTGCCTCTGTTTCTTGCTTCTTTTGCTAAATATGTAGAAATAAGATTGGGTAGAGATATGTCAAAATCTCATCTTGTTCGCATGTTGAAAAGTGGAATCATTTGTATACTCGTTTTCAGGAGGGAGACTTCGGGGGTTTTCACTTAATTTTCATCCCGTCTCAGCATGTGAGTTTTGTGCTAAAGACTCTATCTTTTTTTACTATGCTTTTTGAGTTTTCTGTGTACAATATTTATGATTTTAAGGTCGGCAATAATAGGTGGGAATTCGAGATGGTTTGCGCCGCTCAGAAGTGCTGGTGAGAAGTTATCGGGTTCACTGGAGCCTGATGAATCTTCTAATTACTCAAAAGAAGCGGCTGAGGTACTTTTGAAGTGTTCTTTCTCCTTTCTTTATATTTTTTAGTTAAAGTTGAAGGAATATGGCAATACTTTTGCTCTTGTTTGAAGTTACAAATGCATGAATTGTACTATGATTGGGACTGAATGTATTTTTGCTCAATAATGAAATCTCGCCCTTTCAGAATATTAATTAGTCCAGGCATACAAGTAGCATTAAATTTCCTGCTTGAATTTCAGATTCTTAAGCCAAAGAAGGCGTCCTTCTTGACAATATTACAGGGGGCCAACTCCGTTCTGCCTCATGTGGTCATTGCTAGTACTGTTCTGGCTCTTGTTTATCCACCTTCTTTTACATGGTTCACAAACAGGTTGGTGTACTATTCTTCATATGATTTAGTTGGCCATCTGATGCATTGTAGCTCTCTGTTTCCTCACAAGAATGCTTGTTGATTATAGCTGTATTTTGAAGTCGGGAAATGAATCTTTTACTAGGGGAAGATTTGGATCTTCCCAATAAATTTCCAAGCAAGTTAAGTAAAAACAAAGAAAATTCCAAGGAAGTTTAAACTTTCCATAAAATTCAAGTTCAAGATCTCCTGCAAAATGAAGACCATAATCTTATAAAAGTATGTATGTCATTTCTAAATCCATTGCATCCAAGTGCAAAATATGCTAACTTAAGAACTCTGGATGTTGTCTTAACTGAGTAGCCTTACTGCTTTGTTTGAGCATATTGAATGTCCACCATACAGCGAGTTATCTAAGAAATTTGGCATCTGCCTTCCCCCAGTGCATCTCTGATTTGACCAAATAGTATTGGTTGTTCCTCCAACAAAATTGATGATATTTTACTTTCGTCATTCCTATCTAAAAGGAAAACCTGACCTGTTTCATGTTGATTGCTTTGGCAACTAGCTATTACAAAAGTTTCTGCGTCAGGAATGTAATGTGATGCTGTTCTTGAAGAATGAAATAATGGTCATCAGTGTTTTCATTTCTGCTGAAGAGAAAAGAGACATACATAGTATCTATCGTATACCTAATATCTGTTTCTTGATGATTTAGGTACTATGCCCCAGCACTAGGTTTTCTGATGTTTGCAGTTGGTCTAAATTCTAGTGAAAAAGATTTTATCGAAGCATTCAACAGACCAGCAGCCATTTTTGCTGGGTACGTCGGCCAATTTGTTGTAAAGCCCCTTTTGGGGTATCTCTTTGGCACGATTTCTATGACTATATTTGGTCTTCCTACTCCTTTAGGTAAGTTTCTATTCTTCATACCTAGAAAGTTGGTTTGACAAACTAACTAAAGTGTATGTATCTGTCAGCTGCGGGGATTATGCTGACTTCTTGCGTTAGTGGGGCACAGCTTTCGAATTATGCAACTTTCCTGACAGATCCAGCAATGGCTCCTCTAAGCATTGTGATGACATCATTATCTACTGCTACTGCAGTCTTTGTCACCCCATTGTTGTCATTGTTACTCATTGGAAAAAGGTTGCCAGTTGATGTAAAAGGAATGGTTTCCAACATTCTGCAGATTGTAGTTGCTCCCATTGCTGCTGGATTGCTTCTGAATAGGTAGTGAGACAAGTCAAGATACTTTACCTTTTCTCACTAAGGATGCCAGTTCTTTTATTACCTGAATTGATTTGCATGTGCAGAATCTTTCCCCGGATTTCAAATGCTATTCGTCCATTTTTGCCGCCTCTATCAGTATTCGTGACTGCCCTCTGTGTTGGAGCTCCATTGGCGATCAACATAAGATCTGTTTTGTCGCCATCAGGATTGTCAGTGCTTTTTCTTGTGATTGCATTCCATTTGGCGGCATTTGTTTCTGGTTATACCCTCACTGGCCTTTTATTCCACAACACACCTGATGTAAAAGCTTTGCAAAGAACCCTATCCTATGAAACAGGTTTTGGATTGTTTAAATCTTGTGCACTTTTGCATTTTTAAAATTTTGTTGTCCATGTTGAGTTACTCCTTATCCTCTTTTGTAGGCATGCAAAGTAGTCTTCTGGCTCTTGCACTTGCAAATAGGTTCTTTCAAGACCCTCTTGTTGGTGTTCCTCCAGCTATATCTGTAAGTCATTTGGATTACACAAACTTATTCTTGAGCAATTAGAGATCGTTATTTTCTAATCTGGAGAATTTGAGCTCCTTTACATGGATAATGATATTCCTAGCATTATCATTTAGCTCTGGTTGGTTGTCAAGTTTCACTATCTTGCCTATTAATGTTGTTGAGTTGGACAAATCTTAATGGCAACCATGAATTTGGATAAAATTGACATTTCACTGCTGTGCATGATGTCTTTTTAACTCTATGTTATTTTGATTTGTCTTTTTAGCTCTGTGCATCTTTCATGAGTCAATTACTTTGTGTTCACTTGATGGTGTGAATACGACCAATTCTGCAACAGGAGAAAAGAAAAAAAAAAAAAGATTATACGGTCAATGTATGGTGTAAGATACAATGAGTTAGATAATGATACTATTTCTTTTGCTTGATGGACTTCTTTTTTACTTTTCTATGTATCGGATTACTTAACATGAGCATCTTATCTGTATATGCAGGTCGTAATAATGTCTTTAATGGGTTTCTCACTTGTAATGCTCTGGTCTAAGAAGAGCGAAGCTATTGCCTGATAAATGTTACTACTTGATTTCTTCTAATGTAATAACACATCCTTGGCTTCTGCCCATCCGCTGTCCTTTGGTGCAAAAGAAAAGGAGAATGCAGGGGTCACTGATGCGGAATGTGATTTTCCTATCATTCCCTGCCTTTGGTTGTCAAAGTATTCTGCCAGGTTGACAACGCTAAAGGATCTTGAATGCATGGCTGATTGCATGCTCTTTGTCCTCTTCAAGAGCAGAAGAATTGGAAATCTTGGCGCCACCTCTAGAAAATACCACGTAAAACTTGACTTCTAGCAGAGAGGATTTCTTAATCGAGTGTTTTGTCATGCTCCATCTCCAAGTTCGGTTCTTGGTGACATATTGGCTTGTAAAAGTGCAGAGTACATGTATTAACCAATTTGATTTGAACTGTTGCTGAATGAAATGACAAGCACGAGGAATATTTTTGACAACTTGTGCTTGTGGCAGTGTTTTTAAGTTCTTGAATCAGTTCCTTTTCTTACTGTACCCTGGAATGTCATCTGCCTCGAACGATTTATTGTTTGTTACAGTTCCTGCTATTAGTCGAGGATAAGGTCTGCTTAAAAGTTCATTTTCACATTGCATCATATTCGAGCACCGTCCTTATCCTCTAAGCTGCTGATTCTTGAAGTTGCAAAATGGTACAGATTTCATATAGAAGTCTGACGAGGAGAAAATTTGTCAGTACATATTTTTTACCAAAAGCCACTGGTGACATTTTATGGGCGCATTATCTTCTATTTCTCATACACTATTATTATGCCCCTTTATGCATTCATTCATCTATCATTATCCATGGAGGAGGCAAAGCGTAAACATTTCTACGTATAAAATGAGCAATCGAGCAATGAAACAACGAGTATATATTTAAAAAAGAAGAAGAAGAAAAAAAGGAACTCCTTGAAAGAGTTATAATTTGGGCATTCCAATTATTGGATACTTGCTTAAAATCACGGAACACTGGAGTAGGATCAATTGCGAAAAAGCAAGTTAAATTCTTTTGTCTATTAGTGCTATTATTTCGCTTGAAGAAAGAAAATGAAAATATGGAAAGTCCAAATCAAGCATGTCAGTTATCCCAGGTAAGTGATGAACCCCAGAAGGCAGATTGGATTTGCTTGGCTTCTTATTACATTTTGTAGCAAATTCAGAATCATCAGATGCAGCTCCCTGGCTATCCACAGGCCACACCAATGGCAACTATTACTTCGCTCTCTCCTTTAAAACTGTCCTTATATAAACCAAATCAAACATCTGCAAAATCCGACCTTTTTGCTAGAGAAACTACCAAAATTTCGAGGCCCTTCAATAACAACATCACTCCGAGCAAGAAATGCAGAGCCACTCTTGTGAGAAGTGCTGGATTGGCCTTAAGTTTAACCACCCTTGTGGGAGTGGGATCATCCATTGCATTTGCAGCTGAGGCACCATCTTTAGTGGGCTTTTCTTTGCCGCTCGCTGAACCTTCAAATGCTCTCTCCTTGCCTACCTGGGCTGTTCACGTCTCCAGCGTGGTTGAATGGTACCATTAATTGCAATTTATCTCTCATTCAGGGAGTGTGCGTGCTCCTGTGTGGCAATTCTGATGTGTTTTATGTATATTTTTGTGTTGAAGGATCACTGCTATGGCTTTGGTTTGGCAATATGGGGAAAAATCTGGGAATGAATCTTGGAAGGGGCTTTCTTGGGGCATGGTGAGAAATTTTTGTGCTGTTACACCAATTTTGCTATTGTATCTCCATCCCTGCTTACTTAGAATCCTCTTTTCTTTTGCACTTCACTCAACACTCTCACAGTCACAACCAAACACAGATATGAGGCCTAATATTGACGGCATCCGCGGGTTACACCAAATATCCACCAAACCGATCCTAGTAAATGAGTAATTATTGACACCAATTTTCCAACACAAACGACAAAATGAAACTAAGGACCTTTCATTATTTGTTTTTCTTTAGCGGATTGGAGTTGGTTGCTAAGTAACATTTTCTTTTTAGCTGGAAAAAAAAATCTAGTTTATGTGCTTTTTGCTTATGTTGTGTTTATTGTTCTGATGCCATACTGCTTTCTGTTATGTCTGCCTAAATTTTGTTACTTGTACGCTTTCAGGAGTGTAGTTGTCCCCATGGTTAAGTTCTGTTACATAAGCTTTCTGGATAAGTAACTAATATCCTGAAGTGGATTAGTCTAATGCACTAAATTAAGTTTTGTTTAGAATCAAAAGAAATAGGATCATGGAACTTTATTCTGATTTCTGCTTCTTCATTGAAGAAGAAAGGGCTGGGGATGATTAGAAGTAGCAGGATGAAAATTACAGGATGAAAGAAAAGAAAATAAGGATACCAGCAGGCACAAAAGCGAGCATAATGATTTGCTTCCGGAAGAAATCTTTTTTTGGGGATTGATTAGAGAAAAAATGTATGTGGTGCTTATTGTGGTTTTTGTGTAAATCTTCCCAATAATGGGAACATTCTTTCCAATAAATTTAAAACCAAGTCTGAATGATGTTACAAGCCTGACCATTTTGAGAAGGGTCCAGGGTTCTCTGACATTAATATGCCTTCGTAACAGAAGCAGCCAACACTGAATTGGGAATCGAGTTAATTGATGCCTCCTCTGCATGCTGGCCTGTCATGTCCTAATGATCTTCCTTTGGAAATTGTTACTCTATACTAGAGATCAGTAACTTTAGAAAGCGAGCTTTGAGTTTCATCTTCGGCCTGCAATGAAAATGTTTTCTGTATTACTATACTTTTCCTCAATCTCTTGACAATCTATTGTAAAAGGAGAGGGTGAGCGTGTGCATGTAAGTTTTCTGCAGAAGGCATTAGGTTAATTTAGTTGGGAATCATTAGAGTGACAGGAGATCGTCAGCTCTACTTTATATTATGAGAAATCATTCTAGCAGACAATGCAAAATATTAAGAGAGAAAAACAGATAAGTAATCAAAGGACAAGAAGTGCTTGTTTTTTTATAGGTGAGAATAACAGTTCTGGCCATAGCTGAAGATATTCAATTTGGCACATGTTGGCTTTTATTGAATAGTGTCAGCCATCAAGTCATCAGAATCAACATACGTGGGAATAGTACAAAAACCAATAGTCACAGTTGAAAAGGATATGAAAATGAACACAATGAAGAGCATTTGCTTCCCTACTACCAGGCCACAATGACTTATGGCTTATATCAGGATTGTGCTCCACCATGTCAGGTAAGTTACAAACATCATCATCGATTGTGAAGCACACTGGTATGTTGGAGTAGGCAGATAAGTTCTCCTACTTCAATTTTTCGTTGTACCTTTTGTATAAATGGGAAATACTCTGATAAATATGTTATTTTTCTCATAAAACAAAAATAAAAAAGTCATCCACAATAAGGCTAGTTAGTGAACTATTCTCTATTTGGAGTAGATCCAGAAATTAGGGCTAGTTTTTGCAACTCCTGCAACTCTAGAGAGTGATCTTCAGAGAGATGGAGAAGGCTATTGCTGCTTGGAATTGGTAACAGGATTTCTATTTTGACATAAAGTTATGCCATTTCGTCCTTTGTGTAGTGTGTTGATGGCGCTGAAGGAATGTGCTGTTGCCAACAATGGGAAGTGGTGAAAAGCATAGAACTGTCTGAATCTCTGTATTGCATAACGATAAATGGAATATTAGCTAGTGAGCTTTTTTAGCATACATGAAAAGATAATGGATTTGAATCTCTAGTGCCATTAGGGTTTGATGAGTTACATAATGCCAAGTGATGCATCCTAGAATTTTGTTCTGCAACTGTGAAACTGTCAACTCAATTTTCTCTGTTACTTACTATCACTTTGTTTGAAAGTGAAATGATGATACTGTTGCAGATTCTATTTGCTTTTAGATTCCTCTGCTGGCCCTTGAGTTTATAATTTGAATGGCATTGTCAGAATGGACACTTTCAAGTCTTATTTTGCCCAGATCAGGTCTTGATACTTGTTCATAGATGTCCATAGTACATGCTTATATAGGTCAAGTGGGTTTAGCCTTCCAAAAGAACAGTAATTACTTTTCTGATATTGTAATAGATAATTGAAAACTTTGAAGTTTGTTTTCCTTATAATGAAATTTGACATGCAACCTTTTATAGGTGCCCTTACTAGGTGGAGCGTTTTGTGCATGCACATGGCACTTCTTTTATAATGCAGAATCTTTAGAGGTAAATTGATAATGGTTTTTCTTTCAGAGATTTACTTTAATCTTGCTATCAAGATTCACATTCCCATGATAGTGATTGACATTCATCATGATACTTGAGCATTATGTGCTACTTCAATGGAATTTTCCTGTGCTTCTCTTCCTCCGCTTAGTTGTTCCATTGGTTCTATTTTTTTAAAATAAGATTACCTTGTGAAATTCTTAAACAAATCTGTATCCGATATTGAACCATTGCTTTAGAAAACCCTAATGACTCAACAGTGTTTGTTGTTTAACCATTGAGACTGTATAAATCAACATAATAACATTTTAACGACCAGAGTGACGAGTTCAGTAAACTTGTTTATCAACAGAAATTTATGTATTGTTTACATCCTAATATGCTCCTATATTCTAACTTTTCTGCCGGAGTAGCATAATTTACCGTATGGGTCTTTCAGTTTTGGTACACGCTGCATGGAGTAATTTAGGATCTGATGCGAAATGTGCAATTCTTATTTGCGGATTGTCAGGTATTAGTGGCTATACAAGCAGCATTAACTGTGATCGGTAATGTGACAATCTTCATTGCTGCATTCCGAATATTCAAGTCTTCAGAGGAAAGCTCAAAGAATCTATGAACTCTACATATGTGGCAAGCGATAAGGAATCTAATTTCCCTTTCTTTGACCAGAGTCTGCTGTCGGTAAGTGCATCCTTCTTTCTCGCGTAAATTTCAGCTGAGGTTCCATTGCATGCAACTAGCAAATGGTGCCTCTCCGTTTTATGCAGGGATATAAATGAAAAGTGGAAATTTTTTTCCAAAAACGAAATTGTGGAAGCTCATCAATTTTATGAATTACGTTATCTCCTTGCCCTCGTGGAAGGAGTTCGTGGAAGTTTGCCTTCACTTGCTGCCACTAGCCAGATGGCTGGAAAGTATTTGGCCGCCATATGGATGAAGTTTGTCAATCGAGTTATTTGACTTGGGCTCTCTGCTGCAATATCGTACACTTTGCTCAACTCGGCCAAACATCATATGGCATAACAACGTTTATTGACTTTGTATCCAGTTCTTGTCATGCTTTAGCTTCTTTATTGCTGAAAAGCCTTTTTATTTGGTATTATGCCTTTTAATCCGTCTTTACAGTTTCGTGTTTCAACTGGGTCTATTGTGCTTAGCACCAAAAGTTTGCGAACTATGATGACTATCCTGACAAATGTTCCTGACATGTATGATTGAAGTAGATGAACCTGGAATTCGTTAGTCGTGTTTAGATAAGACACACTATTACTTGTTGGTTAGGCTGTGCTCCAACTACACTGATGCCTTTCCTCCAATATGCGCTGCAATATACGAGAAAAAGTATCCCTGTGCCAAAGCAACAGTAGCAGCTTCATGTAACAGCGCGCATCAGATACTATTTGTGGTTTTTCACTCTCTTTTTCCTTAGATTAGACTAGAATAGATTAGGCGAGAATAAATTAGGCTAGAATAGGTTATACAAACAGTTATCGTTGGGAAAAAAAAAAAAGAAGATAGATGCAACTAAACCAAATTATACTTCTTCTTTTTCTTTTCCGATTAACTAATCCAAAATTCAGTAACCCTCTAGAACTGTGATTTATGAAGATGGAATATCAAGAGCGTCATGAATTTATGGTATCAAACTGAACATGTGTATTATATAGTACGAGATTGGTTCTTAATACTTGTGGAAATGAAAAACAAACAAACAAGGTATGTTGGTTTTTTTTTTAAAAAAAAAAAAAAATTCACATAAGGAATATTTGTGATACTTTCTGCTTAGTTTTGCTAATGTATTGAACGCCTGCCTCTGGGCTCAAGCTTGACCCTTACCCAAAGAAACTTTCTGGTTGAAGCCAAAGTTGAATGTGTTCAAGCATCTAGCAGTAGGAAGAAACATTCCGTTCCACTTCCATGTAAATGAGGTCTCCAACCAACATCAGACTATCGCATTCAGAAAACCATAAATTCATACGCTCACGAACTTATAAGCCTTATTGATTGAGCAGAGCGGAGCTCAAGCTACTCGTTTTTTTGTGGAGCCTAGAGCTGCATATTTAGACATTTCTGGGTGCTAATGTTTTGAGTGCTAGTTCATCCGAATTTAGTCAAATGTTGCTAATGTGAATGGAAACGAGGATCGAAGGGGTTGTTTTGTTACTTTTTTCTTCACCGTAATTCTTTATACTCGTTGTAATGACTGATGAGCTTCCTTCCCTTTCTTTCCCTTTCCTTTCTTTACCTTTCCACCATTGAAGTCATTGGGAAACTGTAGGTCAAAGCATTGGGATGCTACAACCCCTTTTAGGCCCAAGACAATTGAGTGAATTCAAATGGTATAATGATCCAGAGGCCATGCTATTGACCTTCTGCATACCTTTAAGAGGCCAGCCTAATTACGTAGTTCTCGAAATACACATTAACTAGGAATGCTAATTTGACTTTTTGAACATTGTTAAGTGAACACTCAGGCTTTCATAGTTGACTTTTGTGTTCATGTCGATGTTGATGCTTGCTTCGCTGGGGTAAGAGTAAAATATACTAGTAGTACTATATATATAGTGTGTGATAACTCTTAGACTGTAGTAATTAATTTGACGTATCATGATTAATGGTGGAGTGCAAATTATAGTGGGAAATTTGTGTGTAGTATTTCAAATACAAGTGTACAGTAAGACTTTCCAGAAATACATCAAAAAAAAAAAAACCCCCCAAACTCCCCAATATAGCTCAAGGTGATACATAATGTGAGAATCACGAAAAATTAGGTCCGGTTTGGATTGCTACTTTCTGGAGTTTTTGTACAAAAATGTACTGTAACGATTTGATAGATGTGAGGTAAAAAGGTGATTGAAAAATATGCTCACGGAAAATGCAAAAAAAAATTTCGTAGAAGACTAGAGAATTTTAAATCTTTCACGGATTTTAGTAGATAAAAATTTTTTAGTTTGACATCAAAGCTTTTCCATTTTAAAAATGTTCAAGCTGACGAAAGAAAGTTGGGAATATTCATCGTGATCCAAGTTGTTGTTTTGGGATTTTATTTAGGACTCATAATTGGTCATTAATTGATATTTATTTTCCTTGAGCATCATCTCACGGTAGAATGCTATATGATTGAATGATTCTGCTTTGCTGTATTGGTAAGAAAATTGGGATTCTGCAGGTTTCTTATTCTAGTTGAGAGATTGTCGGGAAATGATTTCACTATATTAAATAAGCACATTTACTTTATGTATACACAACTTGAAATAATTAAACATAATTGTGTGGAATTTCTGGAAGGTAATTATGTGGAATTTAACTGCACAGTGAAAAGAAAAGAGTACCCTCGAGCCAACAGCTTCAGCCGGATTTTCAACAAAGTCCTTTTTATGGGTTTTGCTGCATGCCCCACGTGTGAGGAACCTTCAAATAGCCCTAAGCACGTGTGGCTCGGGGAAAGGGAAAAGTAAATAAGTAATGATAAGTCTTGATTAATTTCTGGGGTCCAATACACTAAAACCACCATGCCCTGCAAGAAATTACAACTGGTTCTTCCTGGGGGCTTTTTCTTTTTCTTTTTCTTTTTCTTCCCCTTTCTTGATGGAAATTTTTGCTCCCCTTGTACAGTTACTATAACCATCTGACCGTAGGGATCGAATAGAAATGTTGTCACATTTTCACAGATGGTTTGAATAGCTAAAATTTTGTTACGCGCAAAAATCGTTCTGTGTTGTAATTCATTTTTCTTGATCTTATCTTATAGGCAAAATTACCTGGGTCAGAATCTGACTTTATGACCCAAATTTTTAAGAGAGAGAAGGGACTGAAGTCAGTTTGCAGACATAGGTCCTAACCTTCTTAAATTTTGTTCTCTCTTTCTATGCTTCAGTTTTGGGCGTAAAGGGGCTAAATTAGTCTTACCAATTAATGGCTACCTGGTTTATGACAGCTGTGAGGATGAACTTCGGATATACTGATCAGGAGTTAGATTTTGATGGTCTTCAGTTCATTGGCAGCCTTTTTTGAACTTTTGTTCATGATTGTACTTAGTCGTGGAGAAAAATCTTTGTAGATTCTTTCTTTTCCTATCTATCGCACAAAATAGCTGAAGTACTACGGATCAATAAGACGAGAACAAAATTTTACCAGTCCTTTTAACTTGAATTTCTTTTCCAAGCCAATGCCAATCCCTCACTTCTATGCAAGGCCAAAGTTTATTGCATTTGAACACTTTTTTTGGGAGCCCTATGCAGTATCCAATTAGCCATGCAATGACCAGGCACAGTGAAATGAACTTCACTGCAACGTTGACAAGTCTTAGTTCCATCCGTAACAGGTTTTTCTTGCCAAATAAATTTATCACTTATGGACAGGAGTTCCATTATTTTTTTTTTTTTTTATTGTTATGTAATGTCTGGTCTCTCCATCAAGTAACATATCGTTCATTTATCATAACAGTGGTGGCATAATTTTTGTTCCTATGAAAATGCTAAACATTATTGATGTTCTTGAGGTATCAAAGAAGAAATGCAACAGTAGGATAAAATAAGGATGTAGTCTGGACAATATCAATTTAACTGACTTGCTAACAACTTACAATATTCCACTCGGATTCCCATTCCCGTTCCTCAGTCAACATGCTCTTGCCTACCTTATTCTAGTTTAGTAGAGTTCCAAAAAGCTGATACGAGTAGAAGAAATATTACAGCAAAGAAGAAAGGAGCAGTCAATTTTCACTGGTTTTCTTTGTTGTGAAGCAACAGATCAAGGGTTGTCGAGACACGATCAGAAGGAGCGAACTTCTTCTGAATTTCAGACATCAACTCAAGATTTTCTTGATGAAGAAGACTGGCCTTCTTTCTTAATTTCTCATTCTCCTCCAAGATGGTGATGTTCTCAATATACAGCTTCAAATTCTTCAGTACCATGTCTTTTCCAACTTCTTCTTGACATCTGATCCTCCTCCTATATGAAATATAAACATCAAAAATAAAATGTCGGCATATGCATATCACTTTTCTTGCTTGTACAAGTTATTCAGATAGAAGGTGGAGTACCTTGTGAGCCTGGGAAGTTGAATCTTACATCGCCTTGATTGCTTGTTATGCATAAAAGTGTAGATGTTATGAGATGATATACACATGTTAGTATTATATGGTCTTTTTGTTGGTTTTACAAAGAAAATTTTTAGAGAGGATGAAAAGAAGAAGGGGTGCTTTGAAATGGAATTGAGCAGTGGAAACTTGGAGAGAGATGTTTAGAGATCAAGTCTTTATATACAGGTCATAGGTGGAATTGTTATTTTCAATGTGTTGTATGTGCCCATGTGGTTCCCTGCCTTGCATAGTTGGATGTAGCGAGACTTGAGAGAAACAGAGAGGGAAAGGGGAGGAGGGGGTGGATTAGTTTCAAGTAGGGTAATGATGACAAGAGGACTCATGATTGCAAAGAGCAGCAACCCCATCTATATCCATGAAGAAAAAGCCTAAGAAGAAGGAAAGGTCTCTGTATTCTGCAATTTTCTCTGCTTAAGACTACATTTGTTTGGCAGATTTGGAAGCTAATGATCATGGGAAACT
Organism: Coffea arabica; assembly: GCF_036785885.1. Classification (NCBI taxonomy): domain Eukaryota; kingdom Viridiplantae; phylum Streptophyta; class Magnoliopsida; order Gentianales; family Rubiaceae; genus Coffea; species Coffea arabica. The sequence goes on along the minus strand of NC_092325.1, from coordinate 43,406,644 downwards.
TTTGTAAGCATCGGATTATCAAATCCTACTCAAACCTCCCTTTCAGCGCGTGACAGAGTTTTACCTAAAAATACTGATCAGTGTTGACATGCACTATACTCCTCCTAGAGTATTTGTCAACTGTCATGGGTGTAAATGCGACTGTTCAGCTGATGATGATTTCATAAATTTGCAAAGACCGACACCACAAAGAAGAAACTGTTTTTTTTTTTTATTATTTTTAAATATCCCCATGTAAATGCACCAGGGAAAGTGTCAACCTTTAGGGAAAGTTGAGCAGTTAATGTACTAATATATGAGGACAGACAAAAGTAATTAATTTGGTTTGAAATGAAATGAATTAACAGTTGATCATTTTCTCACCCAAAAAATGTAGACCTAAGCCACATATTCAAAATGATTTTAGAACAAATAGTAAAGTCCCCTAGCGGTGTAAGGCCAAAAAAAAACACAAAGCCCTATACTTCCAAGAACCGTGCACGTAAGATGGAAAACTAGCAAATTAACCCTCAAGAGTTTAATATTCTCAACTCTAAAAGTATCTTTCTGAAATGAGAGCATAAGAGTTTAATATTGTGAAATGTGATTATCAACTCGATCAATCTTGGGGTGCAATCTATGAAATTTAATAATTGTGCAATGTTTTTCAAGTTCATCCAAGTACTATGCCAGATGCTATTGGGCTGTAGTAAGTAGAAAATAATATACCATGTACACCCCACAACTAACAGCATCGTTTACACTCCAAATACTACTTACTGTCGTAAAGAAAAAAATTATGACCCAATAGAAAATAGTAGTAACATTTTACCTACGGGACTTAACTGTAATGATTTGACAGTCCGTTGCATGCGTGTCTGTACTTGGAAAGATGTACTGCAACCATGGTTTCTAGTTTTTACTCTACAAACTGTAATTGCTCACTGAAATTTCATGATAAATGGGAAATGCAGTGTAGGAATAAGGCACTATCGTAACCAACCTTCGTTTTTCCCAACCCTACCCCTTACAAGACAAAATGAATAAAGAAAATGGCGTCAGAGAGTCTAATGTTATTAGAAGTGGAAGTAAATGCAGTTAACCTCCTTCAGTAGTTTCAGTTATTTCTCAGTTCATGAGATATATTGATTTGTGACTAGCTAGAGATATCATAATTAGATATATCAGAGTGATGGTGTTGGCTTTGTCAACTTCTGGCACGGGCCCGGGGGGGGGGGGTGTGGAAGAATGGTAGGCGTATTGGTTAATTTGATCTATGCACTTGTGATTTGTTGTATCCTTGACACTCCCCATCTCTGCTCTCTTCTCTTGATGCAATCGAGTACTTGTATTTTGGATGTATTCTTGAAATCATTCTAGTAGTTGTAAATTGTACAATTGTAGTGTTCCCTGCTACTATAACTTACTCTCCTGGATCTATGGTTGATGAACTGCATGGATTCTTTTAGCCATATGGAACATGCAAGTACTGCCCTTTTGCTTTCACTGCATTAAATGATTCCAGTACTGTGTTGATTTCAGTAGTTGTTCCATAACTTGGGCGGTTTTTTAGCTCAGGTTCACCAGCAGGTGAAACTTTTTATTAACTATTATAGGGATTTAAATACTAGCTCAAAATCAAAAGAGAATGTTATTGATTGTAGCCTAATGGGATGTGAAATTGTGAGTGGGAATGTAGGGTGTATTCAATTGCACCACTTTGTCAAGGTGAAGAAATCTGAAATTATTACAGTAGTAATTCGCATTGATGCAAGAAAAGCTTCTTGTCACACGACAAAAGCAATTCTTGTGGACTCAGTAGTATTGGTCAAAACCAAGAAAGAAAGCAATACCAATATGCACCGGTTTGAATCCCTATTCAAGGGATTTGAATAGTAATATTATCTCAGCTGGAGGGTACTTTTTGAAAAACTTTCGAGATGGTTTGGCTCTTAATTAGAACATTAATTTGTTGCACAATAACTTCTGATAAATTTTAACCACTTGATCTCTGAATTTTTTTTTTTTACTATCTCGTATGCCTTTTTCTTTTCAAGATTCGTTAAAAAAGTTCAATTGCGTGCATGTGTACACATACATAACATCTTGCCATGTCCAGGAGGACTCTGAAGCTAACTTCTAAAGGATGCATATATTTTCCATCATATTATCATTCCCCTTTTTGACTTCAGAGGAATAGAACAAAGGAAGCTGAAAATTGCGGACTTTCTTCAGTGCAGAACAAGTGTCTAGCTTTCAGTTTCAAAGATGAATGATAAATCATATCCGTTTTGCATGGAGAAGACCCGAATTCAATAAGTTATACTACCATAGTAGCAGTTGAAAGCGAAAATCACATTTGTTTGTTTTCATTGAACCAAAATTGAAAATTATAATTGTGGAGTCTTCGGATTCTCCCTCAGTACCAAGTCCTCCTCGAACAGCCAAGTGTTGCATTGGTCACTTTAATTTGTCTAGCACACCTTTTTATTTTGTCTTTTTTTTTTCCCTCTTTTCTTGTGATCCTGGGAAACGAGGGATACCAAGAACAACGAGATAAAGTTGACAACTTTAAAGAAAGATAAATGTATGGAAATGAATGTGTTCTTTAACGAATATTTTGAAAATATGAACCAACGAGTGAACTGACGTGTAAATAAAATATTCATCTTGAACTCAAAAGTTTTTTTTTTTTTTTTTTTTTTTGTGTGAGGTAAGTGGGAGCTTTTAAACCAAAATGTTCTACTTATAACCTCTTCTATCTTATCATTCGACTCAACTCCCTCCTGAATTAGAAAGGTTTAATTAAGTAACCAACCGTTTGTCTTTGTACTAGGATGAGAATATTTGCACAACCCAACTCCCTCCCGAATTAGAAAGAAAGGTTTAAGTAGGCAACGGTTTGTCTGTGTACTAGGATGAGAATATTTGCACGAAACCGAACAAAAAAGGAAAATTGATTGCGGAAATAATAGTAAATCAAACAAAAATGCAGAAAATGTCCCTAAAGATTTTTAACAAATTCAAACAAGCACAACTAAAGTTCTAAACATCTAGCGCTTCAATTCTTAATAGATTGTGTGTTTTTAAGTCTTGTAGCTAGTTTAAGAACTTAAAGAAGATGGCAGGCACCATGTGAAACTGAATCTTTTGCAGACACGGCGTCGTGTGTGTTTTTGGAGGTGAAATGAACCGACACAGTACTTAATCAATCACAAAACTTCTGTAAATGCCTTCCACCAAGAAAGAGAAGAATTCCTGATGTGATCATGAGAATTTAGAGCAGGTGCTTGCCACTACCGTTCTGGTGCGAGTGGTTACAAGATGTACATGTAAACCACTACCCAAATTTCAAATTAGCAATATCTTGCATGGCACTATTCTCAGCTGGTGTTACATGGGCATTGAGGGAGGAGTTTGATGCTACACACATTTGCTAATCCCATTATCATTAACCGAGCGAGCCTTGAAAACGTCAAATTTTTAATGCGAGAGGAGGCGCCTTTCTTCTCTGAGCCCTTTTAGGTGTTTTTGTGGACCATTGAATCGCTCAATTTGCTGGCTTTGAGACTTCGTATGGACCATTAGAATGCGAAGGTGGCCGGCCTTCATATTCCACCCTAATTCCTTTTCCATAGCACTCTCCGACTTTCTAACCATCCTCATTATATTTTGTTTGAACACAAATATCAAAGAGTCAAAATCTGTGTTGAGGGCCTATAGCATATATCCCTTCTCTAGTACCGGTCTATTTTGTGCTTGATGGCCCGGTTATGATCACCAAAGCATGCATGAGTGCACTAGATTACAAAACCACTGCCAAAAAAAAAAAAAATTGATGTAGTTGCATAGACTCATTATTACCAGAAGGAATACACTTGTAAAGAAAATTCTAGTCATGTGAATTCCACAACTCCTTTAATTGATCGCACTTCGTTCGTTGCAGCTTACAACCGGCCACTTGACACACTATAATTGCTTACTGATAGTGTACTGATAGTTCTCTGGATAGGAGTTTTGGCCGGCTAGTTGACAACAAAAGGATGCTGTTGCTGCAGGCGACATCAAAATTGTACAACTTTGTCGTGTTAAACTAATGATATATATTAACCTTCGAGCTAACATATAGTATATAACAAATACCCTTTTAAAAAAAAAAAAGAAAAGGATTTTAACATACTTGTTCTATAATATCTGATGGAGTCTCTTTCCTGAATTAGCTTCACAACATGATCCTCCGTAACTAGTGTCTGAATTAATTCATGTCTAATTAGTAAATAGTGAATTTGAGAACCCAAAGGTGCAAAGAAAGAAAGGTTTCGTTTCAATTCATATAATGTGCATCAACAAAACTTTTACTAGCCTTGATCTTATTAATAAATAGAACTGGATCGATGAGAAGCCGCAAGAGAAGAAGTTGTAGTACAAAGGCAGGCTCAAGTAGCAACTACTTTCTTTGGGCAAATGATCGAGGTTCATGATTCATACACATATATATGCCTATCTACATTACATTGATCATCAGTGTAGTGTACGCATCTATGTAAAGGCTAATAATGCCATATTTGAAGAGCAGCAGAACCACTCAAAACCTCACTTATTCCTTCTTTTACTACTGCAACCACTATTAATTTCATCTATGAGGGTCGAGTAAGCTTGGTGTAGTCAACAAGGAAATGAAAATACACCCCACCCCCCCCCCCCCCTCCAAACCCTAGTTGCCATGCTTCCAGTTTTTTTTTTTTTTTTTCAAGTGTACTGGTGCAAAATGGCTCTTTGTCTTTGTAGCCAATTTGGATTGTACATGACGTAGAATTCACATGCATCAATCATGATAAAACATTGCATTTATGAATTCATGGGGTCCGGCCGAGTCCATATCAATCCAACCCCATTTATGATGTATCTATCACCATTCACCACCGTATTCATCATCTAACATCTACAGCTTGGTGCAATCGATTGAGCACCGTCTTTCTTGATCAACATCATCACAACCACTCATTAGGATCATAATTGTGACCAAAATTTTCTTTTTTTTTTGATATTGGAAGTCATCTATGGAGCTATATCTACATATATTCAAAATTTACATTATTACTTGAAATTATGCATGACGTGGTCTAATTCCCCTCCCCTCACCACACACACACACACACACACACACACACACACAAAAGAAAGAAAACTATTTTATTCACTTGGAAATGGAGTACTAATCATTACAGTAGCTATTGGTCGCTGTCTCTTCTTCTTCTCAATAGTTGCTGAAATGTTGAGTACTACTAATGCGTGCACCTTGCCAATTTTTGATGGATCCATTATTTTTCTTTTACTCGGCTATTGATTAATTCCCAAATTTTTAGATCAACTTAGATGAATTCTAAAGTTACTTACTTGTGTTTGGATCATGGGTTTGGGCTTTTGTGTTGTTGAGTGTTTGAAGCATTGTACAGAAATTCAAGAAGACACAATGCAACTGAGAAGTCGCTGAAAAAAGAAAAAAAAATGTTTTTTTTTTCCTTTGGTATTTGCCATTAGACCGAGCTTCAACATTCTGTAAGAGAGAATGTTGCAATTTCTGGGAAAGAAATGCTGGCTGTGATATCGAAATGCAAGCCCGTTCATCCAATACGCCATTGGCGAATTGCAAGGCACTTACTAGACTTTTTAATCCAGTCTTAGATGACCACATTTTGGGGCCACAAGAACCCTTAGCCCACCTTGTAAGCTGGTCTTATGTAGCACGGCAATTCAAGCCCGCGGCGACGGTAATTCTACATCCTTACCCGAAATGGTCTGCCAAAAGAAATTGTTTGAAACATGAAAAAATGAGAGCGAAGTCAAGAACCCTGTATGAACCTGAGCCCAAAAGCCCCATTGAACTGCATATATATATATATTTTTTTAATAGAGAGGCAGATTCTCAGTTGGTATTTTTAAGCATCCTCTTAATTTTTAATGGTCAAACTTTCTTTTAGCTTCTAACTGTGGGTAATTTGTTGCATACTATTTTCAGGTACTGTTTTAAAAATAGTAGTTTTTAGTTTTTCCAATGCCAAAAAGAAAACTAAATAGAAGAAGGTTTCAAAGAATTTGCTTTTTTGACTTCTGATTATGAGATTTTCTAAAATTAAATTTTACGAAAATCATAATGAATTGAGAATGTGCCAAAATCCTAATCTGCAACGGACCGTCGAGATTTCTGAGCTTTTTTTTTTTTTTTTTTTTGCCTTACAACCACATTTTACTCCGCTCACTCTTATATTACCAGAGAAGGAAAAGCCAAACTGGACTTATATAGGAATTGAGGGGTGAACCTCAGACCAGACAAAAGAATTACAATAGTTTCTTGTAATGTTTCCAAAGCTCTGGATAATAGCATGCTGAAATCAATCAAACAGCACGAGACACTAGAGAATCAATCTTAATTGGTTCCTAAATTTACTGTTTTTGATACACAGATCGTTCTCCAACCACTTGCATGATCTGAAATGGTCTCCACGTAAGTAATCGTAAAGCACTAAAAGCTCACAAATTCCATATTCATCACAAGCTTTTAGCACCGAGGCCAAATCATGTCCACTTGTTCAACTTGGCAGCCGCACAAAGTTTACTGCGTGCCGCAGCCATGCAAGTTGCGGCCTCAAGAAACAGCGGCTGCCATTTGCCACCAACTTGAAACCTTAGGATTGAGTCCGCGGCCGTGTTCTAGGAATCCCGCCTCTGTATTACTACTTGTTTTGCTGGTATATTTAAAAGACAACTTCTTGTTCCAATTCTTTTGATTTTCTAATGTAATGACAAAAAAAAGATCTGCCATAATCGTCTAATCTATAATGTCACAGCAAATATGTATATGACGAGAATATATAGTCCATTCAAGTTAATTTGTGATGATGTTTTATTCTACGTGAGAAAATTAATTTTTGTGCGTCGATAAAAATTTGCTATGGCATTAAAATACGAGTTCTCAAAATAAGACCAGTATTTTTTTTTAATCTAATTGGTTTACATTTTTTTTTTTTTTAGTATAAGTGAGAGGATTCGAGTCCGAAAATTCTCGCTTACATCCCCTTACTCCCGAACCACCTAATGCATTATTAATCTATTTAGTTTTTTTTTTTTTGAAAGAAATCTAATTAGTTGTTGAAACTCATCTTTGTGACCAATTAAAGTGTGATAAAGTATACTACGACGTATGTTTACATATGTGTGCCCGTTATTTTTGTGTCAAGGTGTAACCAATTGTTCAATTATTAGTAAATCAGAGATAATTTACAAATAGAATGGTTAATTAGAAATTCCAGCGAAGGTGAATTAACAAAGCAAATTTTTTACTCAGCATTTTTGAAACTGAACAAGCAAATATGATTTGGGTTAGACTTCAAAGATTTGTCTATGTTTTGTTAGTTAAAAAGAAAAAAAAAAACTCTTTTCTGTTAAAATATGCCTTGTAGTATATTTTTGACTTCAGAAATCGAATGTTGCAATATGGCCAGCCGTTGATGGTTCAGATCATGGGAAAGAGAATTTAACGGTCGGATTTGGGTTTGGGTGCGTACGGTTCCGGAATATGGCAGAAGCATGCCTTTTGTCTTTTGGATTGTACCAGAAACAGAAACGCTGCTTTTACCGGGTTCTCGTCGAATTCGGCGTGCGCGTGCACGTGTATCTCTTTGTAAAGACAGTTTTACCCCCCAAACTCCCACTTCAAAAGTCCCATCTAATTGAAGGATTAATTTTTTTAATACACTAATAATGTAATGATTTTTTAACACTAGGAGATTTAAATGTATTTCACAAGTACATAATTTAAATTTTAAATTTAAATTCATGTTATATAGTATAATCTAAATCTATCAGTGTAAAAAATTATACATTAAGAGTGTATAAAAAGTTATCCTCAATTAAAACTCGTAAGCAATTTTTTTTTTTTTTTTTTACAGATACAGCTGCAAAGATTGATACACATGTGATGGATAAATAAAAAATAACCATGGCTATGAACAAAGATAGAATAGACCTCTTCTCCATTGATTAAAATCAATTGTCCTTTAAAAAAAGGTTGATTGAAATCAACTGATGCTAAGGCTTTGTTTGGATTGTATTTTTCTAAACTTTTTGTACGAAAATTACTGTAACGATTTGATATATGTGAGATAAAAAAGTGATTAAAAAATGTGTCTACAAAAAACATAGCAATTTTTCTTTGAAAAATAGCAATCCAAACACACCTTTAAGTTTTTTCAAATCAACAATACTCTCATTGAAATTTGACTTTTATTTTCATATCATTTAATTGGAAAAAAGAATTTATTGTTAAAAACAACCAGTAAAGAACTTTCATGGATAATTTTAATTTTTAAAACTTCCAAAACAAGAACATGTACTCCTAGAATTTTTAAAGAATTTTGAGAGTCAACCATTAAGAAACTCAATGTTTGACATTAGTTAGATGCAAAAACAACCTCCCTAAAGGGAGCAAAAACAATATGATGGATCAATAATCCAAAAATAGACATATTTTGATAAAACATGAAAATACAATTTTTTGTGATAAAAACATTGAACTCTAGCTTCAAAGTACCCCTAATGCTAGTCATGAATGTGTAGAAACAAAGTAAAATTCATCGTCATCCAAAATCAAAATGGAAAACGTTCTAAAATCACTTTTTCTCAATCAAATTTGAGAATAAACTACCGAATCTTAAATGGAACAAAAAAAAGCCCACGGTCTGATTCTAGAGAGGAAAGGAGAAGGTTAATTTTGTCTTTCAAAGGCACCGAGTGGAGAAAACCCATCGTTCTTATCAAGTGAAACCTCTCCTATTTCTATGCTGTTTCCTCCACTAATTAAACGTGTTAACGAAGTTGGATTTTGCAGTTCTTTCCCAGGACTGCCCCCTCGTTACTATACCCCCCTCTCCGGCTCCAATGTGGACTCAGTCTGAGGGTACTCTCGTCAATTCACCAAATCCACCGTCATTAAATAAGCTTTTTGACCACCAAACCTCTATTTATTCATAGTTTAACTTCCCCACGAAACAGAAGAAGCCTTAACCTGAAAGCACTCTTTCTTCCTTGTTTTCTGAAAAATTTCGTCCAAAAAATCCGAAGAAGAAAATCCTTGACCATCTGAAGATGGGTTCTGAAGGAAACAAGATGAACGACGGCACCAGCTACCAGCCATCGGAGCCGACCTTGTGCGCGAACGGCTGCGGATTTTTCGGCTCGCCGGCGACGATGAATCTCTGCTCAAAGTGCTACAACGATTTCCAGATGGAAGAACAACAGAAGGCAGCTGCTAAGGTTGCCTTGGAGAAGCTCGTGACGTCTCAGAAAAAGGCCGATGATGCTTTTCATGTGGGTTCTCCAGAGTCTTACGGTACGGCCGCGGTGCAAGTTGAGAGGCAGGAGGAAGCGGCTTCGGCGCCGGCGGCGGTTGTGAAGAGTAATAGGTGCTTTTGTTGCAATAAAAAAGTAGGGGTGATGGGGTTCACCTGCAGATGTGGTAGTACCTTCTGTGGGCTCCACAGGTACCCAGAAAAGCACGATTGTACCTTCGATTTCAAGGGCCAGGGCCGGGATGCCATAGCCAAGGCAAACCCGGTGGTGAAGGGTGATAAAATCCAGCGGTTTTAGTTTGGATGGGTTTAGGCCTGAGTCCGGATCCGGAACCGATCCGGGTCGGAGTCGGGTCGTCGTGTGTTTCTAAATGGGTTTCTTAGCTCCGTTAGGTGGGTTGTGGTTGGAAGAAGTAATTATTGGTGATAGTGTGGAGGGTAGAGGACAGGTTGGATGGGACGGGTTTAATTGGATTCGATAATAATGTAGAAAAGAAAAATGCATTATTATTATTACTGTTATTGTTGTTGCTGGTTAAGTTTGGTGGATGCTTTCTTTGCTGGCGCATTGTTTTATTGGTAGTGGTTCAGTCGTCCTGGACCTCTTTAGGTTCACCCCTCCTTGCGGAGAATAAATTAGGATATACTATATTTGTCGATTTCGAAAAGCCAAAAAAAAAAAGAAGTCACTGAACGATTAATATGGTGGTATGTATTTTTCTTTTCCAAGGACGAACTAATTACTAGTGTATCAATTGCCATGGTGGACGAGGAACTAAATGTGTGTGTTTTAGGTGCAGGGCCCTAAAAGTAACAATATGGTTGCTCATCTATTAGCCAAGAATGCGTTATCAATTCCTGATTCTTGTATTTGGATTTGATTCTCCACTAATTTTTTGGGTGATCTCTTGATCAAATTTGCGTCTTTGTCCGGGATACAATATTAAAAATTTCTGACCCTTTTCGTGGATGAGTAAAATTCTGGTTTTGTGGACTAATCCGACCACTAAGCTGCTGGAAAAGGTTTAACGCAAATTCTCAATCGTGATTTGCATTGTATCCTCCCGCCTGCTAATCCATATTTTACCCAAATCAAACAATTGTCTAATGAAATTGTACACTCAATCAATCTTATTCAGCCTACTACTTGTCGGCTTCATACAAAAATTTCCTCCGTTTGGCGGCCTTGCATTGATGAAATGCTATTCTTGATTGGATAATGATGTCGGGGAAGTAAATATCTTAGCAACCACTGAGCTCTAAGCAACCACTGAGCTCTAACTCAGTGGCCACCACCTCTCCTGGTGGGGTTCAATCCTTGTCTCTCATCAAATTGTCTGCTCTTCATGGACAGGTCGGTTGGTCTCAACAATGCTCGCAAGGGTCCGAGTCCCGTGATTATCGTGTTCGGAGGAATGGGGCCTTTTCTCCCGGACCGGAGTGGGATAAGTCGGGCCCCGTAAGGATTGATCCAGATACCCATTCCATCAGAAAAAAAAAAAAAGAGTAAATATCTTAGCAACAAAGCAATTGGACGATTACATATGGATTGACTTGATTTCTTAAAATGCCTAGGATTATCTCATTCATCGCCTTTCTCCAAGTCTACACTATTGCTTTTCTTTAAACGATGACATAAATGTTGCTTGTTTGTATTTCCATTTTTCTTCAAAAAATTTTTACGTTTTCAGTGAATAAAATTTTCAATAATATTTTTTACTCGTACATCAAGCTGCCCTGAAATTTGGTATTTCAAACGTAACTTGTTATAATATTCATCTTTTCTTTCTCTCCTGAGTGCTGTCGTTGAATTTATTGAGGCAAATGATCTCGTGTATACAATATGAGGAAATGTAAATTTTGGAGACGGACAGAAGATTTTTTATAGCCTTTAAAATTCAATTTGTGATTAACTTTCTCTCTTTCTGTAAAGCGAAGGTATACGTATAAACTATCAGGAATAAATGATCGGGTGATATACGAACTCTTTAGCTTGAATTTTTATGGTAAAAAAAGAAAAAACGGTTCCTAAGAGGAGAGGGGTAGAGTGGGATTCGAGAAGCGGGATGGAAGGGAAGTGGATCCTGAAGTTGCAGTAACTTCGATTGCGTAACTAATGCTCCACTTCACAGCTTTGATCCAAATTGTCATTAGCCGCCTCATTTTGCATGTGAGAAAATATTTGGTGTATATTTTGACGGAAGATTCGAATTGTTCTTATATCTGGGATTATGTTTAATTAACTAACTTCAAAAGTTAAAAAAAAAAAAAAAATTTGCTCTTACATGTTAGCATAAGAGTGACAGCGTGACACCATGGAGCTCACATTTGCCTCAAAAAAAAAAAAAATAAATAAAATTGGAGATTCGATGGGCCTCACGGCCTAAAATCATGAGAACTTCTCGTTAACTTTCCTCCATATCCTTTTAAAGATATTCACTAATAAGAATAGTATAGGATGAAAAATTTTAATTTAACAAAATGGACATGCGGGGCAAAGGGTTTTTGGATTTTCCATTTAGCTTTTTCTCTTTTGTTTTGTTTTCTTCGTCTTCTTCGATGAGGTCCAATTTTTAAAATTAGCAGAACAGAGTTAATAGTTTTGATCACATTAGAGTGGCCTAGCAAACAGTGCAATTCTACATTTTAACATCATCTGCTGTCTGCTGTGGAGGGGAAACTTTTACAGCGAAGGCATATCCTATATTCTTAAATTTGTAGTGTACTAAGGTTTTCTAGTATTATATTATTGTTTGGTAGGAACGTGTTTCGGTTGTCTAATACATTAGGCTTTTCCAGCTTCGTTTTTAATCTTGCATCAAATAATCCTTGGGTATTCCACAAAATAGCTGTTTTTTTTTTTTTTTTTTTGTTACCGGCAAGATTGCGTCCAAATTGAGAATCCTTAAAAGCAAGCAAGAGATCGCTTGTTTTGTTGATTACTCCAGTCGAAACACGTCCCAAGCCTTCTTCCTTGAAGTCGAAGGAAAGCCAAGCATATCGAGGAACTAGGTTCAAGGTACGAAAACAAAAGGATACCATTTTGTTCAGGATACCAAACAATTAACTGGCGAAAATGAGAAAATTTCAGTGTTCCTTTTGGGGCAAATTTTTGCATAAACTTGAGATGCTATTCTCTTGCAACTTCTATCCACGCACTGCAAGTTGTAGAATAGATAGGATAGAACCCTCTTTCTTGAGTGCGGGTAGTATCATAAAAATAACACCTTTAGAATACCACTTTGATCATAAAAATTGATGTCACAACTTATAATTATCTCAAAATCCTAAAAAGTTTTCTTTAGTGGCTTGGACCAAGTATACATTCTAACCAAAAAAAAAAAAAAAACAGGAAAATTTGTTCTAAACGTCTCACATCTCGTGCAATGAATTTTTTCATCATTTACTTGTAAAATATTAAATTTTATGTCCCTTACAAATTCAAATTAGCAAAATTTGATCTCAACTTAATTTTTCGACCACTTTTTAGCACGATATCATCACATGACTCACATCCAGTCATTTTTTATATACAAAAAAAAAAGGTCAAATCTCACTTTATAATGGCAAAAAATAAATATGAATTGGGTTAGATATCACTTTTTTAGTAGAAAAGTAGATACAGTTCAAAATCAAATCCTACTTTTTTTAGGGACAAAAAATACGTATGGATTGAGTCATTTGTTTAACTATAAATGGTTTTGTTCCTAAAAAATGACCATGTGCAGGTCATGTGATAGATTCAAGATAAGAAGTGGTTGAAAACTTAGGTTGGAACTAAATTTTGTAACGGATATAAAATCATTATTTAAAAAAAAAAGGATGAAAAAATTCATTTGATGAAATGTGAAAAATGCTATGAACAATTTTCATGAAAAAATAAATTTCACTTAAGATGTGTACAGTATTTATGCAATCAAAAGAACTGCATGTGTCTCCAGTCGATGACGCTAATGCGCGCAGCTGTCTCGTTATAATGGCAACTTTGATGTCAATCCAAAAAGAAAGGTTGTATTGTATATTGTGAATGTGTTGCACAAAAATAGAGAAGAAAGAAAAAAGATGCCATGAATGTGGGATTGCGTTAGTAGCAATTGGAGTTGCGCGAGGCACTCAACTTCCAACTATAGGACCACAGTCTTGTGAACTTTTAAACTTTACAACTGAAGTGTCCCAGTCAATTCTGTGTGATGAAGATGCAAAAATAAATCAAAGCTCCATTAAAGCTTGAAGCCTGCAGCTGGTGGATCCTCATCTTCTTCCCTTTCCAAGCTACAACCCCCCCCCCCCCCCGCCCCACCTTTTTTTTTTTTGTTCTTTTAAACAGCCTATAGCCTAGTTGAGAGCAATTATATCTTTAGCTGATGCGAAGTGCCCGTCGGTAGGCACTGTGAACCAAGGATTTCAACCTTTTCAGCTCAAAAAAGACGAAAGAATAATTCACAAATGCGCACTCACGGCCTGGTTGATTTCACATAAACAAACTAGATTCCAACCTTGCAGTTTTAGGGTGGGAATTGTGAAAAAATTGGGGCTTATCCAACCGTAACTTTCGAGTGAGTGAATGATCTTTTTTGAGGGTATTTCGATTTTGTGAATCTATAAGTGATATTCAGCTTTTAGTAGCTTTTAAAGAATTGTAATGTGATGGCAGCAATTTTCATTTCTTTATGACTTTTAACGTTTCCAATATTCAATTTGACAGACTGGGTTGGACATATTCTACATTCCTTGTCTAAATAATCTTCAGTACAGAATTGTCCTCAAACTTCTGACTTTTAATTTGATCGTCAAAACAAGAAAAAATAGTTTCTACCTATAGAAGTTTTTAACAATATCACTTAGCACCTCAAAATTTCTAGAAATTTCACTACCTGCCCTCGTTCAATATCTTGTAAAATGTTATAGTCCCTATGACCAAAAGTAAGCTTAAAATATTCATTTAAGTCGATAGATCATACTCTCATTCCAAATTGCCCTTTTTGTTTCTTTTATTACTTGCTAATTTCTCACCAAATGCTAGATTAGGGGGTTGTAGGAGCAGTGCAACAAACATAGTAGCGGCATCCACCCAGAAAATTAATGTACAATTGCAACAGTTACTTATATATGGTGCTGGAATTGAATGTAAATAGGGTAGGGGTGAGAAACATTAAAGCATTGAGGAGTAGATTTTGAAAGCACAAAATTAAGAATATGAAAGCGCAAGTATAAACTCTTCAAGTTTAAGAGTGGATTTGACCATACAATTCACTAACATCTTTCAATGTAAAAATTTGTAGCTCTAATTGCAAGGCCATAATAAAAAATTTGGAGAGTAAAGAATTTTTTTTTCAAGGTGAAAGAAAAATCCCAAATAGGATTTACTTTTGTCATGAAAAATGCATTTTTTTAGTGATATTAATAAAATTGATGAGATCATCAATAATCTAAACTAATGTAGGTTATTTAGTGTCAAAAAGCTACACCTTCAAAAATATAAGCCCCTAAATTGGTGTAGAACTTTTCGTGGCATTTTTAGTAATAATAGGGCATAACATTTTTGAATATGGAAAAAAAAAAAGAGAACGAGCAAGTAAGACTTTTGGGGAGAAAACTTTTTTCTTAAAATATGCCTAAAGCACTAGGATTAGAAGTTTTAAATGGTGCCTTGTTACTTTGAGATTGGGTCTTATCTTGATGACAAGGGAGATAAAATTTTAAATGTTTTTTATCTTAGAAGTTTAAGGGTGTTAAATGAATAGGTTTATAAAATTATTCCAAAATAATTTTTTTAAAAAAGAATTAACGAACCCTTTTTGTTTGTATTCCTCCGTATATCTCTTTCACATAAACGAATGTTGCATGTAACGCATAAATCTATTCAGTTTTGAACATGTATAATATATAGTTTCTCTACAGAAAATAGTCTTGTCTGTCGTTCAGTTAAAAGTCCTTTAAATATCTCCAAAAATCTGATCAACCCATAAACTTATTGGCATGAGACTTAATGTAAAACCATAAATTAAATATAATTTGCTTAATATCGTTGGGTTGGTAAGACAGGCCCTCAAACTATGTCATTACATATGCTAATCCATCACAGGGACATGCTAGCTTTCTTGCACTTTCATCTGCCTTTGAATTGGGTTCATCGCAAATTTGGTTAATCCCACCAACCTGCAGGTTTTATAATCACTTTGCTTCAAATTGCATTTATCTGCTAGCACTTTATGTCACTCTCGTTACATGTCGGCTTTAACAATTTGTAAATGAACTTCACTTTCGCTCATTGTTATGCTTTCTTGCCTTCACTTCATGTGATGACCAAATTTCTCCTGTGCAGTATCACCCAATGACCTCTTGTACTGGCAACTTTCTTGTCGCTGAATGATACAGTATTCGCCACATTCAGCCGAACATATCGTGCCATTAGGGTTCTAAATAAAGGTGAGCTCATACAATTGTATCAACCCTAGAAAAGTAGAGCAATTCAGACGTGAAATGTCCAGAAGTTTGCATATTTAACAAAGCAAAATTACTTGAAAGTGGCATCTACAACTTTTTTCACTCCATTAAAGAGCAAATTTCCTGGAGCAACAACATTTGTCGATATGTTGAAAAAGCCTTGCGTCCATCCAAACGGCCGAGAAAAGTAACTATATATACTGTACTGAAGGGGATCAAAGACAACGAAGAAGAAAACCTGCAACTTTGAGAAAAGGTACATTGTTGTCTTGAAGGGACAAAGTAGGTATATATGGAGTGTCTCAACTCATGGCCTCCAAATTCAGTGTTTTTGGTTTTACTTTATGTCAGGCACCCAATGTGATAATAATCAAGAATTGAAGTTCATGGGAAATTCAAGCAGGGAAAACGTTTACTAGGGAGTACTGTTTTGGATGCCTGATGTGGACCAAGATTCATTAAAGGCATACACTTTCTTAGACGGGGGGCATCTCGGGGGGTCCTCCCTCGACTGAAACATTGCTTCATCAATCATGTTCATAATTCAAAGCCGGATAAAATGAAAATTGGTGAGGATGTTCTTTCCTATGCTGTCTCCTGGGGTTCAAATCAATAATTTGCAGAAGCACCAATAAGACAGACAGATGAACATTAATATTGTTAGCGAATCATGAGTTTCAAATGGTGATGGTGCAGCAGAAATTAGGCCATCAATTATTCGACTGGCCCTCGAATTTGCTTTACAGTGCCGCTGACTTGAAAACAGTTTTTTATTATTATGACATTGTACAGTTTTATAATCCTAGGACTGCTACTAATTTCAAACGGTTTGCGAGGTAAATACTCCAGTTTGGCGCCTTGAATTAAACTTCCGACATCTCCATTTTTTAAAAAAAAAAAAAAAAAAATTTTTTTTGAGCTGATTTCTCTATTTTGTTATTAGAGTATAGGCCCTCCTTTTCACCTTTTAACTCACTTTCTGCAAAAGCCCGTCTGACTAGTTTTTCACTTTCTTTAATTATAATCTTTTTTTTTTTTTTTGGGTTTTGACAATTTCAAATTCATGCTGCAAAACACAAGCAATGATTTCAGTACCTTTTTCTTTTGGTTTGTGAAATTTCAAATTCAATTTCTATGAATTGAGATACCCTTAATAATTTGGATGCTTGTACTTAGATTCTTTTAAGGGCTGCTGAATTGAAGAGCCATTACATCTCAATCTAGGTTTGTCAAAATGGCTGAAATACAAGCACCCAAAGCCAGTTGGTATTTTCCGTTTGTGTTATTACATAAACTCGAGATGTTGTATTTTCTTTTGAGGATCACACTTTAAGGTTAAATTTCATTGTTGGATGATAGAATATGAATTTTAACTTTAATATTATAATAATTTCAATCATCTAAAATGTAATTACACTGCATCATTAGATTAATGATGATGTTTCAACTACTTATTGAATGCAAATTGAGAAAATGGTTCTCTAAAACCATAAAATTTCCTAACATTTCGCTATACACACTTTCATCTTTCTTTTTTTTTTTTTTTTAATTTCTAAACAATATACATACTTTCACTCGAGGGGTTACCATAATCCCTCGAAGTTTGTAAGGAGCAACTTTGCATCTCAAGTGTGTAGTTCATCCACCGTTTTAGAGGTGTCAAATGCCTTCCAAATTTGGGATGGATCAACAACTAATACAACGTGCTAAATTATGTATGAAACTTATGTGGGGGATGAGTGTGGTACCCAAACATTTGGATACATCGCAGTCAAATACTCAAACTATTTTTCTCGAGTTTGATTAATGTGTGCCTAATTGTACACTTATTAACTGAGGTTTCAGGATTCAATCTTTTGATAAGAGTAGTATTAATTTGAAAACGTGATTGAATGTATGATTGTAATATATATATATGAGTCTATGCATCCATATAATAAGTTTGATATAAATTAGTCAGATTAATAAGTACCCATTGAATATTCGTTAAAAAAAATTCTTATTTCCTCCTACTCGCATGCCTAACTTACACAATCTAATTACTCGTAGGGAAGGATCGAACCCGAAATCTTACTGTAACTACAGACGGTCAGTCTCAGTCAAGCCAAGCTACCCGTGCGGCTAAAATTCACAAGTTAATGGGAAAAAAAGGTTCAAATATACAAGACCGTTATATGCATTAAATTTAAAACGAAAAGAAATTGGAGGGCCATTCCCGTAGATTTTAAAGTGCAAAACAAGCAAGAATAGTCCTTGACCCACCACCTCTCCTCCAGAGTCGGCCCACGACCCCACCCTTGACTCTCCCCTCACTCCCTCACTACTTCTCAAACAACTTTTCTTCTCCAGTCCTTTCTCCCATAACTGCATTTCTTGAATGCGCCAGAGAAGAGAAGAGAAGAGAAAAGAAAAAAGCTGAAATTCTCAGAAGCAAATGTGTGAAAGCGAAGTAGAATAATGGCGAGCAGCAATTCTCACCGAAACGGCGGCGTCGGATACACTAGCAGCATAACTAGTAATGGCACGAAGGTGATAACGGATAGGCAACAGCAACAACAACTGTTCTCCTCACTCAATTCTATCAATCCCAAGTCTTCCACGACGTCGTCATCTTCCTTGAAGCCGAAGTCGAGCTTGCGCAGAAGCAGCACCGGCTCAATTGCCGGTTCGGCCACCGCTAAGGACGAGTCTCGGGGAGGTCAGTTTCTGTAGCTGTAGGCAGCTCTATTCTTAATTTGCTTCTTATTCCGTTCTTTTTTTAATTTTTTAATTCATTTTGTTTTAATTAACGTTTGATCGCAGCCTAATTGTTGTAGTTTGAACTTAAAATGTTGAATGCGCGTTACTAGTATTGATTAATTCAGCGCAGTTATCGACGTCGTATTCATGTACTCTGTTCACTTCCTCGGAAAAATTTAGGAACTTTTCCTGTGAAATGATTAGCCTTGCTGCATAATCTGACGCGGTGCAACTACGGTATATTTGGTATTACTATTGAATTGGGCTTACAGTTGAACTGATCTACTAATGGTCTTGGATTAATTAGTTTGCTGCGCATATCTTGTTAAGCGAATCACTAGCGAGTGCTTTTTTATTCTGTTAAGAATTTGAAAACTATATTTGTATAAATCTTGGGGAAAGGGAGAAATTTTTAGAATGAAGTGAGAGTAAGTGAAGGATTTTATTGTCATAATTCTTGCATACAGTTCGTGGGCGAGTTCGAGTTGCTGTAAGATTACGGCCTCGGAATGCAGAGGAGGCTGTGGCTGATGCTGATATGCCCGACTGTGTGGAATTGCAGCCAGAGGTAGATACTGAATACTTACTGACTTAACGTAAAGTGTTATGTTTTCTTTAAGCATGTTCTGGTTGTTGTTGCTCTCTTGAGGTAGTGTAAGTAAGAACCTTAAGGAATTCATTTTTTGGAAACGTGTTTTGCTTCTCTGTCAGCTCAAAAGACTGAAGCTTAGGCGCAACAACTGGGATTCAGATACCTTTGAGTTTGATGAAGTGCTTACTGAATTTGCATCACAAAAGCGTGTCTATGAGGTCGTGGCCAAGCCTGTTGTTGAGGTAATTTCTGATGCTTCGCAATGGCCTGGGGTCTTTACAGCACAACTTCTTTTACATTGCATGTCTTCATGATTTTCGTGGGTTATTTTGTAAATCAATCTTCTGTTTGTCAAACTTGAGTTTTTTCTTGCATGTTCAGATTTCATAGATGCATTTTCATGACTTTGCATACCCTTGTTCATCTACCAGTGTATTGAACTGAATTAGAAATTCAAATTCATTTGTTTACGTTGTATGAGTTGTGTTTTAAAAGCTCATTATGGGTTTTCGAAAGTTAACTTTATCATTTATACAGTATTATCACTATTTGATAATCCTGTTCCATATGCCTATAGGTTTCACTTTAATCTGACACTGAAACTAAGATTGAACCAGATCTGTTCCTTATTTTGTATGATTTTAATCTGCTCTGATAAGCTTGTGAGCACTACTTTATGCAGGGTGTTCTGGACGGTTACAATGGCACAGTCATGGCTTATGGGCAGACTGGTACGGGGAAAACTTACACGCTTGCACGGCTGGGAGAAGAAGATAAGTCAGCTCGTGGAATAATGGTGCGTGCTTTGGAGGATATTTTGGCAGAGATATCTCCGGAGACTGATTCAGTCTCTATCTCCTATTTGCAGGTCATCTAACCTTCTGAAGTTGTGATACTAAAAACAGATAAAGAAACTTATTATACTGGTCTGGCACCACTGTTTTGTGTTATGCATCTTTAAATGTCACCTGTTTCAGTCCTGTAAAGGTTTCAAAAACTGCTTCTGACTTTAGATCTGTATGATGCTTATTTTCTTTAAAAAATGCGCAGCTTTATATGGAAACTATTCAGGATCTTCTCCAGCCAACTAATGATAGGATATCAATTATTGAAGATCCAAAAACTGGAGATGTTTCACTGCCTGGGGCAACTCTAGTAGAGATTAAGGATCAGAAAACTTTTGTGGATCTATTAAGCTTAGGAGAGGCTCATCGATTTGCTGCTAACACAAAATTGAATACTGAATCTTCACGTAGTCATGCCATTCTGATGGTATGCACAAGACTGTTGCACTATATTTTGATGATCTCGCAGAAAACACTAAATAGGTTTGTTAATGCTCCAAAGAATCTCATATCTGCTGCTAAATGCTAAAATAGTTTTGGCATCCTTGCAGGTAAATGTAAAGAGGTCTATCAAGGGTAAGGATTCTGCTCTTTCAGTTGAAAATGGGAATGCTTCTCATGCAGCTAAAATCTTAAAACCTCCCATTGTGCGTAGAGGAAAGCTAGTCATTGTAGATCTTGCTGGTTCTGAGCGCATTGATAAGTCAGGTAATGTATGTCAGACAGAGAGCTTAGGTGAAAAAAGCTGTTGCTTTACTCTTCTTCTTTAATGCAGAAAAATTAGTTGTCACTTGTGATTTTCATTCTGCTCATATAACTGTATTGTTGTTTACAACTTCTGAAGCTGAAATTGTCTATTCCCCTGGAAAACAAAATTCTTTAGGTTTCTTTCTGGTGTTTTTCATTTGTCCTTTTTTTTGAAGTGTCGTTTTTAAGTGTCTTAATGAAAAGAAATGGCATACATTAAGGAAAAGTTTCATGGACACTGAATCTCTAAAGGTTGGCATGTTTATGTATTACCTCCTCTAAACAACTTTGTTTGCCACAAAATCCAGTCCAGATAAGATGCTAAATGACCCAGTCCAGATAAGATAACAAATGAATATCAGTTTGCGAAGAACATAATATGCAAGGAAGTGTGTAGCTGTATTATGAATTTTTAATTTAAACTGGGATATAACAAAAAGTTTCTATAGTATGTTTGAAATCTTTCACAAATCCCATCGTAACGGCCATAGGGTAGTATGGCAGGTATTCTCTTTTCATGCTTTCCTGTAGCTTTGCTTCCAGAAATTCTGCTCTTCTAATCATAGGAAACCATCCAGCCTGTCCCCTCTTTCTATCATTTACTCATAAATTGAGTTAGGCTTATACTTCTTACATGTGTATGGCTGTACTTTTCTCGCCCTTGCATGACAAGTAATGAAATTCTGATTGATGATCTTTGTGTGCTTCCTCTCTAGGATATTATTCAATTATAGAGTTTCTAAAACTCCTTTTTGCTTAGTTTGAGAGGAGCTTGAGGACAGCAAAAAGAATCAGAGTATTTAGTGTTTGACCATTGTTTAGCCTACCTTTCTGGCAAGTTAAATTTTATCTGCGTGCTGTTTTGCAGGAAGTGAGGGTCATACATTAGAGGAAGCGAAGTCTATCAACCTTTCTTTGAGTGCTCTAGGGAAGTGTATTAATGCACTCGCAGAGAACAGTCCTCATGTTCCAGTCCGGGATTCAAAACTTACAAGGTTGCTTCGAGATTCATTTGGAGGTAAAATATAATATACATTTCTCACATACGTTCAACATATATTCTTTAAAAGAAGAAATTTAGATCTTTGATATAAGGAATCTTAGACAACAAGAAGCATGTACAAGATTAGAATTAGACTTTGGGAAGGCATGACTGGTAAGAGAGAAAATGTATGGTAGCGAGATCTCTTAATTAACTCTGGCTTTTACTACAGTTAAGGTTAATGGGTAAAATGGCCGGATCTAGCCATAAGGCCACAGAGGAAAACAATTTGAGGCTACATAATATCTGCCTTTGGATAGTGTAGAATTGCAGTATAGGTGATTATAAATCCTTAGGTTATTGTAATTTTTTTCAAAACTAAGTCTGAGCTGTGGCTTGAGTAAACAGTCAGGTTTACTGTGTCAAATGGTTAGGCTCCTGGTTGTTGGAATTTTCATTGAGAATTCTGGATTTTGGTTGAACAATCAGGGAGTGTAAAACTATGATAACTTCTTGAGACTAATTATTAGACATGCAATAAGGCCTACAAAGTTTCATTTTGCATATGATACACGCATTGTGTTGATAATTGAATGAATCTGTGCAAGCAGCTTACTTTCAAGATCCGAAGGATCCTTCTTGCAAATCTTTGACATATAATTTAAATCATTGAACTAGTTTAGCAACTTTACAAAAGCAACTATTAAGAGTTATATGTGTTTTAGGTAAGTAGTTTGTCTTATGTTTTCTCTCTAAGCCTTCCACAACCATCTCCATGCCCCAACTTTGGTTCAGCAGTCTATAGATGTATTCAATTAAAAGAGAAGCAATGGGACCTTAAATATCACAAACCCTAGTCAACAGCATTGTGTAATCTTTTCTCTCCACCAAGTTATGGGAAGGATTTGTCGATTGATATAAGGCATGCTCATCCACAAGGTTTTTATGTGGTACATTGCATGTGATCACCTGCAACAAAAAAGAGGCTCCAAGGGTTGATGCCACTTAGACCATAAGAATGAGTCTGATTTTGAAGCTTAGATGAATTTCGGCTTTATTGCAATGATATCATTAAATTGGGTGCTGGTATACTGTAAGCAACCATACCTACAACAAACTGCTTTTCATTCACAATCAAATACCTCAAATTACTAGCGGAATCTTCATATGGTTCTCTATGCTTTCAGCGACATTGATTTGTTACTGAAAGATATGTAGTCCCATGTAGATTTTTCTAAAATTGCCTTAAAGTGGTTGTCCCTTCAACAATTAATTGATGCATGTATTCCTAATGTGCTATCATTGACCAGCTCGGCGGTAATCTTTTAAATTCAATTCAAGTTTAGAAGATATGCTGAATGACAATGTTGGATTGTTGTAGGCACAGCAAGAACATCATTAATTGTTACAATCGGGCCATCCCCACAGCATAGGGGAGAGACAGCAAGTACCATAATGTTTGGACAAAGGGTAATTTTATCGTGGCCATCTCCTTTGAGAATGTAACGGTTATTTCTACTTCTATTCTTAGACCTTAATGCAGTCTTTTAGGAACCCTTTAAATTCAAATATTCGTATGTTGCATACCGCAAATAGGTATATCAGTAAACCCCGGACGTTCTTGACAATACTGACGGTTTCTGTATGTTTGCAGGCTATGAAGGTGGAGAATATGTTGAAAATTAAAGAAGAATTTGATTACAAAAGTTTGTCCAGGAGGCTTGACATTCAGTTGGACAAACTAATTGCTGAAAATGAGAGACAACAAAAAACTTTTCAGGACGAAATTCAAAGAATAGCATCTGAAGCACAAAAGCGTATTGCTGAGGTTGAGAGCAATTGTGCTGGTGCACTGGAGGTAAATACCTGTATGTGTGTTGAAGAATGTATCAGATATTCCAAAAGGAGACAGAATGTAGATGTATAACATAAATTATGTCATAAGAATGCAAATGCTTGACAAATGATTTGAGATACTTCCTGCAGATGCACATCTAATAAATCGCTAATTGCTTGGGTTTTGCCTGATTTATGTTCGAGTATGGTGGGCTAGCTAAAACTCCAGCTTCTAATGCATCAATAAATCATGAGGTTATGCAAAATTTTTAGTTCCTTGTAAAAATGTAAAATTTTGCAAATTAGGGGTGGTCTTGATCCACAATATTTTGTATGGGGGCTTCATCTTGCTTTCACAAAAATATAGTTGATGTATTACAGTATGATAGTTAGACTAGCTAAACTCTTTAATAGGAAAAGTTTCTGGTATCTCACCTAGATGTATTCTGTTGTTGGGATCATGTCCTCTCCAATTTGAATAGTCACTTGATCAAAATTTGCTTTCTTGTGCATCCTAAACTCCATCCGAACACAATATATTTGTCACTTATGCCCTCTTTTTTGTTACACAAGTTATAGTTGAATCATCAAGACATAACTTGGTATTAATTTTCCATATTGTCCCCCGTCCTACAGTCAACAGAAATTAATGAGTTTAAGAAGTTGCTCCAAAATGAAACTCTACTACGAAGAGCTGCAGAAGAAGAAATAAGTGGTCTAAGAAATGAAGTGGCACAGTGGAAAAGGTTGGAGGTATGATTCATACCAATAAATACTAAACTTTTGAGATTCCAGATGAAGTTTCTGTCTGGTGATGCTTATAAATTTTGTTCTTCAGGCAGCAAAAAGTTCTGAGATCTTAAAGCTTCGCAAGTTGCTGGAAGATGAATCACAGGAAAAAGCAAAACTTGAAGAAGAAATTGCAGCATTACAAAGTCAGCTATTGCAATTAAGTTATGAAGCTGATGAGGTACGGTAATCTTAATTTCTAGTCCACTTTTAATAGTCAGAACTGCCCTTTACATTCTCATATGGTTACAGCCCTTGGTTTTACATCTATAATTGTATTTGGCAATTTAAGATTGAATATATACATATTATATATATTGGTGGTGAGGCACAACATTTGTGTGCATATTTTCAGGAAATAAAATAAAAAAGATATAGGATAGGAATTTTGTCAGAAAAAGAAAGAGTTCTGATGTTGAAGGGCTAGTAAGTGCAAGTAATTTGTGGGCTTGGGCATCAAAGTGGAGATCACATATGTTAGTGGGTGAGTGGAAATTGGAGATAAGCAGAGGACATCTTGGATTGAATTCGAATAACATGTTAATATTAACAATGGCCGGAGGTGTGTATATAGGTATATTTGGTCAAAGTAAACTAGAAGAGAAATAGAGGTCATGTGTTATTGGCTGGAGTTGTATCATTAGTTATTATTTGTAGTGATGGATTAGTGTCGTGTTAGAGGCAGTCTATTAGCTGGTGTATGAGTATGGGTTAGTGGTATTTTTTATAAGCATAACAACCGTACTACTTTGATCATGTAGCATAGGATCATGATTCTGTAGGATCTTTACACACACACACACACACACACACCTCCCCTTAAGCACTTAAGGTTGCTTAGGGGGCATTTCCTGTAACGGCACATACATACATTCATATATTTATAATGTATTTGTACACACATACTTATATATAGATAGATGCATGTATATACATCATATTTTTTTTGGTCTCCTGCCCTTGGGGGTGGGGAAGGGGGATTTGTTGGGGTATGATATGAATAATTCCACTTTATGGTCATTGTAAGAAGAGATTAGATGAGCTTCACCATTGATTGAGAAAATGTTCATTTGGCAATGGGAAAATTTTCCTCATCAAAATGCTTAATGGAAGAAGTGGATTGCAATTGCATTACTTCAGAGAGAACTGTATTCAAAATTTACTGATTAGCTAGGAGTTGGCTAAGTCATTTGTTTAGGTGAAATTTTACATGTATCACTCAATTATGGAAGTTAAGAAAGTTTTTGGCATCTGTCACCTCTTTTAATGTGAAGTTTCTGTTGTCATGCGTTAGTGTTACTTAGTATGTCTTTACAAGAATACTGGGTGATGATCTTGTTACATATCCATGTTTCTATGTATCTGCAGACTAGACGAAATCTTGACAAAGGAGAAATGGCAAAATTATCTGGTGATTTAGATTCTCTATTACCTCAATCTAATCATCAATCATCTAGAGACTTTGCTGATGGAGCCTCCATGGCAAAACTCTTTGAACAAGGTGGTTAATAGTGTCCATTCTGCAACTTTTCTCTCTATTTCTGTCTCCTCTGCTGATAAACACAATCCAATCACAGTGGGATTGCAGAAGATATTGTCATTACTTGAAGCAGATGATGCTGATGTGCGAATTCATGCAGTAAAAGTTGTTGCTAATCTTGCAGCTGAAGGTAAATAATCCTTTTTCATGTTCTTTGACTATCTTCTTTTCTTGAAAGTAATGTATTTATTGCAATCCTAAATAGGCAATCAACTTCTTTTTATTGGTTTTCTTCCTTTTAAGTTGTAACTGCTATTATTTGGAGATGTTTGATTATGTTGTACGGATTTTAGTAGTTGTTGCCATGTTTATCAGCTAATAATACTACCTTAATCTGGTTTTGTTAACTTGGGAAACCTGTTAATTGGGACTCTTCCACCCAATTCCTTCTAGTACATGTTAATCTCCTTCAGATCCACTAATTTCACCCATTTCAAACAAAATTCAAGCAAGATTCCAACAAAGGCACTCCCAGGCATCCAGTGAATAGCATCCAAGTGCAGGAATTTTTTTTTTTTTTTTTTAATTGATACATTCCATGACCATTGCATTGCTACGGCTGTATTTTTAACATGAGTTGATCAACGAACTTGGAGCACTCTATAGCTGATAAAGGAATTTAGAGCACTCTATAGCTGTGGCAATAACACGAGTAATTCTTGTTTATATTGTAAAGATAAACCTATTACTGCAGAAGTACCATAGTCATTAAAAGCAGTTTTGGTTTACTTATATTGATTACAAGAGATTTATACATCTTGTCAAATTTACAGAGTCAAATCAGGAAAGAATTGTTGAAGCAGGTGGTCTTACATCCCTTTTGATGCTTCTTAGAAGCTCTGATGATGAAACCATTCAACGGGTTGCAGCTGGTGCAATTGCTAACCTTGCAATGAGTGGTAATCCTTTGTTACCTTGCCAACTAGACTATATAACAACTTGGAAAGGTTATTGTACAGATTTTTATGCTATCATTTACCCCAACAAGAAATCACCAGATAACAATTGAATTCTCATAAGCAGAAACCAACCAGGAGCTTATTGTATCTCAAGGGGGCTTAGAACTGTTGTCAACTACAGCTGCTAATGCCAACGATCCGCAGACCCTTCGCATGGTTGCTGGAGCCATTGCAAATCTTTGTGGCAATGGTAGTCTCTGTTCTTGAAATAGTAGCAGTTTCAAACTTATTTGTTATTTGTTGCATTATTATCAGGCCGTTGCTTCAAAACGCTCAGGCAATGAAATTGTTGGAAAAAAGGATTATCACAGATATTATAAATCTGTGCTGGTTCTTTATAGTCCTTAATTTTATCAAATATCCAATGAAGCATTGACATCCTTATATGACTCAAACAGTGCACTGGCTGCATTGGGTTGAGAGAGGGAATGACCTTAATCCTGAAACTTTTAATCTCTGATTTATCTGTATCTTCTGCATGTGTGTTTTTGTTATTTGTGTTTTTGTTGAAGAGATAGTGCCGCATCCTTAATCTATGCTGGGTTTCTAATAGGCATACTCTGGGTCGACCATAACTTTTGTACCCATTGTGTAATTGAGAAGCTTATCTTCCCAATGAGTATACGGACGTTTATAAACATGCTAAGCATTTGGTTTTTTGAATGTGTGATTCCACCTCACTGTTATTAAATTTGCAATACTCTAATTTCACAGATAAGTTACAAATGAAGCTAAGAGGCGAAGGCGGCATTAAAGCATTGCTAGGAATGGTGAGATGCAGGCATCCTGATGTTCTAGCTCAAGTTGCCCGTGGGATTGCGAATTTTGCAAAATGCGAGTCTAGAGCATTCACACAAGGTGACTTGTATGCAATCTCTCCCCCCTCCCCCCTCTCTCTCACAAACACACACACAGATATATCATGTTGGTTATTTGGTTTTTAGAGTTGTTTTCTGCCTGGAATTTAAGTCTTAGTATCGAGTTACGACCATATTGTTTGAACGAAAGCAATTTGGTTTACATGCCTTATTTGCTCTATGTAGAATGCATGATTCACGTCCTTGTCCCTAGTGTGTAGGTCCCTGAGCGGGAATGTCACTTTGGAGAGTGAGCCTATGGCATCTAATTTGTCCAAAAGAAATGAGAAATTTTGTTTCTTTGCAGAACACTTATTTTGAATCTCTATTGGTTAACTATGAAAGTGTTCCTTTTGTTCTTTTACTGACCCATACAGATTTCAAAGAAATGTCATGAATTAACTTGTGGACTGGAAATATTTTTCTGAAACATCTCAAAAGGAAAAGGAATTGAAAAACTTTGTGGTTTTTTAAGTGAGCTGTGCAAGGCAAATCTAATTACCTAGATTTCAACAATTTGCAATCATAATGCAGTGGAAAAGCTGGTAGTTGCTGACCGAAAATAATCTCTTTGCGCTGAATTTCTTCAATTTGCAATAAGACTATCAACATCTGGATAAATAGATCATTTTGGCTTGAGGTACTTCAAGCTCTCCGTCTTATTTGTCATTTTCATATTCTTTCAGGAACAAAGATGGGAAGGTCTCTCCTAATTGAAGATGGTGCCCTTCCATGGATTGTACAGAATGCCAATAATGAAGCCTCACCAATCAGGCGACATATTGAGCTAGCACTTTGCCACTTAGCACAGCATGGTAAGTTCACACTCACATCTCCAACCTTGATTCCTACTGTTTGGGCTGCTCTAAAATGTTTGAATTGGTATAACAGAAGTAAATGCAAAGGATATGATTACTGCAAGAGCGCTGTGGGAGCTTGTTCGAATCTCACGGGATTGTTCACGAGATGACATAAGGAACCTTGCACACAAAACACTTACTCACAGCCCAGCTTTCCAAGTGGAACTGAGGCGTCTACGGATAGATTATGGTTAAAGAAATGTGATGATACCTTGGTTAACATACCAGCTCCTGGGTTGCAGAGACAATTATAAACACAAGGTGGCTGCCCATAAGAAAAATGGGCAGGATCCCCCCTGGAGGTAGCAACTGTCTGAAAGTCTTTATCATTATTTGGACTGCGGGAAGGCTGATTTGTGGCATTTATTGTGTCCGATCCAACGACCGGTATTTGCAGGTCATTGGCTTATCATGTAAATTTGCTTAAAGTTAGATAGAAGTTGCCTGGTTAAGATGGTCTTCTCACATGAACTTGCTGCGTATTGTATAGTTTGGTGTGTATATGGAATGAAGCTGAGTATTTACTGTGTTCACAAAATTAACGACAGGAGTCTAGATGTACAATGTACCGGTAACAAGCTATTAACCTCGTATTCTAGGATTCATGCAGTTGTTAAAATGAGCACGTGGCCTGGACATGTTTAGGAATATTTTTTCAGTCCCATATATTTAACTGAGTTCCCAAGCAGAGATTAGCAGATACTGCAGAGGCACACCTCAAGTTTGTAATTGGTGCCTCTCCGCTGCTGCCCTTTTTACCAAACGAAACAAAACAAAACAAAAAAAATCAGGTTTTGAATATCCAAGTCCGTACACGGCTCAAGAAGATGGTTTATCCTGGAAATTCGTCAGATCGTTTCCGCGAATCTTGGGCTAACCACTATTAATAGTTCAGAACTGACCAAATTGGGATACTTTCGACCGTTTGCCAGTCGGCCGCTAGGCTGTCTACAGCTATTGCATTAGAATCTTTTTTTTCTTTTTTTTTTTTAAACTTCAACTAGTTTCTGTTATTTTTTGGAGGTTGTATGGAAAAAATATACTATAACGATTTGTTGTATATGAGATAAAAGACGATTAAAAAATACGATCATGAAAAACGTAAAAATTTTTAGTAGAAAACTACAATCCAAACACTAAGATTAGTCGAATAATTTTCTGCACAAAAATTAAACCAGAAATAAGTACAAATGGGTCTACTTGCAGGCGTACAGCTAAATTCTCCAAGTTCATTAAAAAAAAAAATAGAAAAATTAAAGAGGCAGGACGCTTGTCGCAACGGTAGAATTCGTATAACCTAATCTAGAGGAAAGGGGAGAAGGACTCAATATGAGTAGAGATTTCATAAAAAAAAAAAAAAAATCAATTAAGACCGGCACATGAAGTAGCAATTAGTGGGAGGTCAATGATTCGCCTCCCACCCCACCAAGACCGGTAGTGATCACCTGGCCAAAGGCCTAGTGGCTCAATGTTGATAGATTTATATACAATTATAGTACCGGTAGACTGTAGCCATTTGGAGAGATAAAAATGGATAGATGAACTATTATGTCTCTAGAGTTAAAACATGAAAATTTTGTCAGATTCTTGCCTATTATTTTTATCCCTCTCTCACACACACACACACACACGGGTGTGCCTTAGTTGTCCGTGCAAAGGACGGACCCCCCAAACCGAATCACATTGGGGAAATCTTAGGTTCAAGATGACAATATATATTGTTCCTCATCGAATCTGGACTTTTAAAGAACTGTTGAAATTGTTTGTTTTTGGAGAGAGTAAAATGAAAATCATGAAACTGAAGATAGATAGATAGATTTGGGTGCTCCACGCAAGCAACAACAGTTTTGTTGATCAACATTTACTGCTGTGTCGGATGATGTAAACTTCATACATACAATCGTATACGTCCAAAACATTATAGAAAACCTACCGAAATTGCTTGCAATATCTACAGACTAGTTGCCTCACTAAATAGCGACAGCTCAACTGTGGCCATATCTATATTTAATGTTCCCAGGAAAATGCCCCAAATTTCTGGCCAGAAATAATGGCTAGCTAGCCAAGCTACACAGAGACTGACTGGTAGTGAGGTGATCGTAACTATAGAACCATGCACTCACTCTCTCTGCCTACGCTTTGCTTCTTTTCTTTTTCTGCTTGTATTTGTGTGAAAGAAAAAAGACAGAGAAAATAAAGCATTGAACTAGATAAAAATATATTGATCACGATCATTGGCTTACCAACAGCCCGAAAGAATAAAAGAAAGTTGAGTGGAGAAGACCCATATGGATAGTGTCTAATGTACTACTCGCCACCATACACTAGTGTATTAACAAATGCTGCTCCCAGAAAAAGAAAAATGTGCCAGCAGCGTGATATGATCTCTGGCACTATAGAAAGAAACGCCAGGGGCCACCGTACATACAATTTTAGGTGTCTGTGGATATCATCCCTCTCCTTATCGATCTAAAAATCTGATAATATGTGTGGAAGACCCCAAAAAACACATACCCGATACGGATTCTCCAGCCACATAAACCTTAAACTGAAAAAGTAGCAAATTTGAAGGGTACGAATTTAGACTGCATCCAATCATTGGCCATTAAAAATATTAATGTGTTGAACTTGAAGCACTGACAAAGCATTTCAAAGATGAAATTTTGGGCCCAAAGAATAACCCCCCCAAAAAAATCAATATAGGTTCAAAGAAAATCCCTCGTTAAAGTTGAACCAGGTCAAGAAAAAAAAAACAAAGAAATGGCATTCAAAAGAGAGAGAAAGATAAAGACAGATCCAACATTGATGGAATAAAATAGTTTTTTTCGATCAGAGGTTACCTAGTTGTAAAATGAATCCATGAAACTAAAGGAGAAGAAAGATGATCATCATCCCAAGATAAAAGCAAAAGCTGCATGGCCGAGTGAAGCGAGTGTTTCTAGAGAATGGATAAGCTTATGAATCTTACTCCCCTTACATGGGTTGTTGCATAAAAAACAAGCAACCATTGTGAGCAAACTAGAAAGGGTTTCTCACCCTTGCTTCAATTCAAAGAATCTTAGCTGTGTTCTAGTCTTGGTTTTTGCATTCTATCCCTTCCTTCCCAAACCCCTTAAATTTTACACTCTTAAAGAGAACAAAGAAATCTAAACTACACTAAACTAAACTGAAGTCCGAGCCTCTAAAACTATAACGCTCAAGAGACATCTTGTCCAGGTTGGTTGCCTCTTCCCTTCTTTCTTCATTGTAACCGCTGCATTGCCTCGAAAAGGAGCTCGTTTGAAACTGTGCACATGTCCAGATATATATGACTCTCTTAATAAAGGCTCTCTAGTCTCTACATTGTTCAACCCAATAAACTCTAACATTCATCAGAATGGGAAAAATGTTGGAAACTGCAATTTTCTAAAGCCCATACTTCCATT
This sequence comes from Coffea arabica, assembly GCF_036785885.1. Lineage (NCBI taxonomy): Eukaryota > Viridiplantae > Streptophyta > Magnoliopsida > Gentianales > Rubiaceae > Coffea > Coffea arabica. The sequence continues at coordinate 43,374,700 of NC_092325.1, read as the reverse complement.
TTCTATCTTCTCGTAAATATAGCATCATGACATGCCACCTAACCATTCAAACAGTCAAATGATTTTGTCCAAGCAAAAGCACTCTTCTTAATGTCATAGAGTATCATCCCCTGAAAAACACAATAATTTCAACTCTAAATATCATGATTATCGCATAATTTGTTCCTGTTGGGTTCGGGGAAAAAAGGAAACAATGTTCAATGCGGTATACTAAATAAGATGATCATGGGATTATGACTAATGAAATGGAATGGAGGAAGTGTAATCTGGCTTGGAAAGATAGTGGAAAACAATAGCAAATGTTAATGCATGGATAACTGTTCTTGTTCTTGAAGATCATCATCTTCCTTTCCTCTTTTTTTATAGCCAGATTAATTACTTGAATTACTTGTTGCCTATTCGAATTGACCTCAATCAAGAAAGAAATAATTTACAAAGTTCTTTAATCAAAATACAAATGCAGAAGCCACATCATTCTACTCATCAAACAAAAAAAAACACAAAAGACCTACTAGCTAGCTCACTAAATTAACCGATGGAAAGCAAACTCAACACATGATCATAAGAAAAATCAAAAGCTGAAATATTGCTCGAAAGAACCAACCTGAAAACTCTTCTACCTAAAGAGCTGATCAAGATAATTAATAAACAAAGTAGTGGTACTAAATCATGAGAATAATTCACCTTAAATCAATTCATAACCTGTTATGAGTTAGAATGGAGGGCGACCAGTAGCCCAATAAGCTTCATTAGGCAATTGAACCGAGTTGAAAAGATTAGGAGGCATGCTAAACAAAGAAGGGTCCGCCATCAATTGCTGCTGCTGCTGCTGCTGCTGCTGCTGCCCTCCAACCGCTCCTGGAGATCCCAGTGATCCTCCTTGCATTTGCAGCGAACTCTCATCTTCATCTAGTGGAAGTCTCTCATATGCAGCATTGCTGAAGGAAGCAGCCATGATGACAACAGGCCCTGATGCCATAAGTGCTCCAACAACACTTCCCCCCACCACTTGCCCTTGCCCACCAGCTAAGTATATAGTCAGGGTTGTCGCGGCCGGAGGAGCTGGTGGGGGTAAGAAAGACCCCGCAAGGGATAAGATCTCGAACCGGCCGTGCAATGTCACTACAGCACCCGGTGAAGCCGGTTGCCTAAGCGTAACGTTCGTTACGGTGCCAGTTCCACTCATGATGCATACCCCTCTTTGGCGTCTCCTGGCGAAATTCGCCACGCTTTCCATGATATCGCATCCATCTGCGATTTCCATAACGTGGGTTCTTAGCGCATTCGCGCTGTCACGGGTGATAATGATGGGGGGTTTAGGTTTGTTCTTGGATCCAGCTGGTCTGCCGCGAGGCCGCCTTGTGATTTCTCCTCCGTCTCCAGCTGAGCTTCCTCCATCTTTGCCATCGCCACCGTTGATGTCATTCTTTTCCTCGCGATCTCGCTTTTGGCCCATGTTTAGGCCGCTGGTGCCGCTGTGCTCATCTTCTGAATTATGGGTCTGGTGGTGGAATTGCTGAAGATTGAAATCTCTAGTGTTGAAAGGAGGTGGGAGGGAATGACCATGAGCTGAAGCCGTGACTGGATCCATACTTTCCCAAGTCTTTTCTCTTTTGTCCTAGAAGGATGTATGTGATGAGGTTGCCAGATGAAAGTACAAGTAAAGGCTGAAATGATTCAAAAAGATGGTGAAAGCTAAAAAGAAAGAAAGAAGTAGACTTTTGGGGATGAGAGGATTTTTGCTCTCTCTTTCCTTTTCTTGCTTTCTGCCTTACTCACTTTGCTGGCCTTGTTTTTTAACAAATCAAAGCACTACTCAATAGTTTTCATGACCATCAAGAGGAAGAAGGCCGAGGAAGAAGAAGAAGGAGAAGGAAAGAAGTAGAGTTTCTGGGTGTTACCCACCAAAATTCAATTCCCAGCTGAAAAATTCAATGAACTCATTCACCATATCCCCCAGCTAGCTCAAGGCTCAATCCTCCTCATCCTGAGTAGCTTAGCTTTACTTGCCGATGGTGCTCTTGTTGTTTTTGCTTTTGGTTCCCTAAGGCTATTTCAGGTTTTCTTGGTGAGGAGTACTATATTCTTGGAGGGTTTTGGAGTGGTAAAAGATAAGAGAGGACTGAGCTAGAGAGTTAGAACAGGTCTTGTTTGGTTTGTGCTTGAGTTACTAATCTAGGAGATTGGGTTAGGGTTAGATTTTGTTGAGGATAGATTGTTGATGGGGCGTGGTTTTTTCATTTTTGGTGGTAAGATTGCGTGCCCGTGGGCGGTGGATGGGTCCTCTTCCCCCTCCTCCTTTTCTCTGTATTTTTTTTTTTTTTTTGGTTAATTGTCACCGTCTACCCCTATTTCTCCTCTTCTTTTCCTTTTGTGTTTCTCTAATGCATATGATGGAACAACAACGCATAATCAATCAAAAACTGTGTCTCCAAAAGAAAAAGGTTTCCTCAAACTTCAACTCTTCCCTTTGTCCATTTCCCTTTGCTAGTCACTAGTCCCAATAGTCCCAATCCAAGAAGGCTTTCGCTGGTTTTTGTCTGCTTAAATCAAGGATTGGTGTGTTTGTACTTGGTTAGTGATTCACGATTGGTTAAGGTTTCCATTTATTATATACTACTTAATATTTATAGTTTCATACCTTCTTGCATGGGTGGTTATATTTACGGTAGTTTTGTGTTTTAAAAGTTTGACATGTTTCACAAATGGGACGAGGCGAGTTACGTAAAAAAGGAACATTATTGTTTCATACATTGACAAAAACAAACGTAAAATAAATATGATATAGAGCATTATTGTGAAAAAGGATTCCACATGTATATATATATATATATTCTCACAAATAATTGCATACGAACTTAAAGGAGCTCTTTGGTTGGGAATTCAAGTGCTGAAAATGAAAACACATATAAACAACTTATATATATATATATATATATATATATCTTCTTGAAGTTTGATTATGAATTCGTAATCATGCAACCAATAAGTTTCTAGGGCATTATTAATTTAGAATATTAAACAGTAAAACAGTAGAGAAAATCCGATTCATACTGGTCGTGAATTAATTGCCAATACTATAGATAGATGAAAGAGAAATGAAATGTATAGAATAATCAAGATTATAATGCACAACTTTTTGCGACAGCTCTAATTAACTAACTAGCATCTTAAACTGAAAAACTCAATGGAGTCATGACTGACTGAGTTTCTAATTCATGAGAAATATATGACTTTTAATTAAGCATGCTTTTGAATAGAAAACCCAAAAACCCAAAATCTATTTCGTTTAATAGTACTGTATAAAATCCCTTGACCAAGTACTAAAATTTCATTATTGTTATTTGGAGTAAACTACTAAAATTTAGATGGATAACAAAGTAAGACGGACACGTTAATTCTTCCGTTGTTAAGCAATTATGTCATAGTACGGTCTTGCATTACAATAATATCTATTTCGATCCTAATACATATTTCATTTCAGTTCAAATTCGGGGGCTCCTTTGGCAACCTTCTGCAACCATTATAGGTAGTTAAATTTCTCATGGATAGCAATTTTCTTTTTCTTTTAAAGAACAATAATATTCTAATAAACATATGGATATTGCTCAACAAATTGAATAGGAAAAATTGAATGCCTTACAGAGAGTGATCATGGGAAATTTGCAACGGGCTACAAGTAATACATAGGGCCGGCCGGGACAATTAAACATGACTTCATCTTTTCCTACTTCAAGAGAAGGAAGTGGTCACAAAGATCTTTTTTTTTTTTTTAATACAATTAATCTCAATAGGCTTTTTATTCTTACAGATTTCCAAAAAAAAAAAAAAACAAAAATACTAAACTTGGAGGTGGGAGGGATAGTGACAGTTTGAGAGCCACTCAGAGATATTTAATCCATTGGACGCCCACATGCACCACTATCCTCTGCAAACTCTATCTCTAACTCTCAGTGTGTGCAAGAACCAGCGGGGGTCCACATGCGACGGCTCACACCGACACGTGGCAAGACCCCCCGCAATTCGTGGGTCTATTCCTTGAACTACGACATCTTCTTAGTCCTTGTCCTCGGCCCTTAATCTGTCTCGGGCCTTCAAATCATATGAAGCCTCTTGTTGTACGCATATTATGCACAGTATGGTATATCCTTTGCTGCCTTCAATGTATGGTATATCCCATTTTTTCTTCTGGTTCTTGTTTTCTTTCGTCATAATCTCTTCCGACCCATAAGTCGTATTCTTGGTTACTTGAGTGTTATGCGTGCATTTTTGTCAAGGAAATGACTGCTAATTAAGGACTAAGATTTAAACATTATACTTTCACATCAAAAGCATCTTTTTGACTTGCATGAATTGCAGACCAAAAGTACTAGGTTTGGTAGTAGTTTGCGAATTTTCAAGTCTTTTCAGTCGCTTGTAGCAATCTTTTCATCAATGCATGGACCACAAACCTTGCTCAAAGGCATAATTTCACAAACCTTGCTTAAGACTTCTAACAATTTCACAAAGCTCCCCTTAATATTTCAAAATTAAACATTCCTTCCCTATTGTTGCAAAAGTACTCTACCACTCCTATATAGGATACTTAATGACTTTTTTTTTTTGGGAAAATTTTTAGAAATTCCAAGGAAAACCAAAATCGACTTATCACGCCTCTTTCACGTTTCCACCTTTCTACCTTGCTTTTTTTTTTTCCACTTCCATCTTTGCACAAATTCCATTTCTCTTTGCCTAATATTTCTTTTCCAATTCATGATCAAATTCTGTCTGACGTCTCTTACTCGTATTTGCCCCTCTCCTTTCCCTTCTTCTTTTTGGTCTATCCTCATCTCCTTTTTGCAAACATGATTAGGGTCATCTTCTTCTTTTTTCCTTTTAATTTTAAGTGTGATGGGTTTGATTTTTCTGCGTCTATTTGTTTTATCCAATTTTGGTTGATTATGGGTAATTAAACTTGTTGATGTCAAAAGTCAAGAATTTGAGAGATGGATGGGCTTTAGAAAAGAAAAATAAAGGAGTCTGCAAAGAGAGAAAAGGGAAAGAACTACGCAATTGGTTGTTAATGAAGTGTTAGTTTTGGGTAATATTTGAGGTTGATTTTTTATCTAGTTTAGCACCAAGTGATGAGTTTAACTAACTTGTTAGGAAGTGTAGAGGCTACAGCTATTGGACATAAATTAGGTTGCGTTGTTTTGAGTGCTAGAATTATTGAAATTTATTATGATTTAGATTGAGGTGTTTGCTTGGCTTTTGTGGTAGTGTTGCTTGGAAGAAGTCAATCATCATAGTTGGATTTTTTTTTTTTTTGGCAGAAAGAGTTTGTTGGCTTTGGTGTTAGAAGAAAGGCAATCAACAAAGCATTTTTAATCTTTCCTTTTTGTCTTTTGGTAGAAAAGGTAGTTTGGGATGTTTGAAGGAATTAGTTACCTGTTGGACCTATTTTAAAGCATAAATAGTGAAAGTAAGGGAGATGAGTGTAATTTCTGAAATCTAGAGGGAGCCTCTTGAAATTGGTAGAGACCTCAAGGGAGGTTTCTGAAATTATCCCTTGATTAAAATGAAAATTTGCCAAGCTTCGTGAAATTTGGAAAAAGAAAAAGGCAGGAAGTGAGCAATTTGGTTCGTGCATTTTTGGCCAATATGTGTTGACCAGATAGAAATCACAGTGGTGGTTGGTTCCGGGAATTTGTTATGCAATGAAGATAGCGTGCAGTTCACATTACCTATTGGTTCCTCATGTTTCACCAGTCTCTGTAGAAAATTTCTATTGGATGTAATATTTTAAGGGGAAGACAGTAATGGATTTCAATCTGACTTTCCACCTGCACGACCCGATATCTTTTTATTATTTGGTGTATGATACGAATAGAGATTATTTCACATAATTGCAATTTTCTGCTGCAACAGGACGATATTTGACTCATTATCAACAATTTGGAAAAAAAAAAAAAAAACAAACATTTTTGTACTAAAACTCACATTTATTTGTGTAACTAGCTATGAAAATGGCAATGCCTTTCCTCGGACTCTTAAGGTTCAAATGGTTGTTCTATAGACCACATATAAGCAGGGTTGCAACTTACTGATAAGTCACTGAAAGACTAAAGAGTTACCGTAGTTCAATTAAGAATTTAAGATTTGCATATCAAAATAAACTATTAAAAAAAAAAAAGTTTCTAACATATGAGGATATGCCTAATGACACTACTAGCTAAGAGGGGTTGCAGATTCTTTTAATTTTTTTTTTTTCAAGAAGTGAAGTTAAAAATTGAAGGTCTATATACCTAGATACATGCAACGGGGAAGACTAGATTTGAATGTACAGATTAAAATAGTAAATGGCATTTGGAGCTCTTGACGCCGTCAGACAAATCTATATTGCTAATATGTAGGAATCACACAGGGATTTAGTCGGGGAAGGAAATTCAGTAGACACAAGGCCAACAATACATGGTACAATTTTGAACTATTAATATTTTCGTCATCCAGTAGAGAAGATTAATTGGACCATTGCTCTGAAAGGGGGGGCGTAAGATGAAGCAAACGGGATCTAGACAGCAAATACTGCATTGATATCTGGGAAATTCTTCCCTGGAATAGATAGAGTAATTATATCTAATCGCTAACATACCATATAATCCTTCACATATACATCTCGTATAAATCAAGATTATGCAGCCTATCCTCCTTTTGAAACACATAGTTAGTGAAATGATTTAAAAATTTCATTCATTGCTAGTAATAACTCGATCGGAGCAAGACTTTGACTCGAGAAGATATTATTGAGTACCTGTAAAATTGGTGATAAGATTGGGACAAGTAACAAAGATGGTGTATTAGTTTTGTTATATTTACTATTAATCCTCAAAAGTTATCTATCATGTATATGAGATATAAGTCATGCATTTAATTAATACCTTTGATAATGAATCGCTACAGTACTACCATCATTAAACGAGTAATCTATGTAATTGTGATGATTTGTTCAACAAACTATTATAACTTCTTTTAAAAGTCGAATCCTAAATGTGTCTTGTAAACTCAGTTTAGAAGAGTGCAAAACTTGTTCTTCATTGTTTAAAATCTAAACTAGTCCAAGAATTGTATTTTTCTTTTCAACGATTTACTTTTTCTTACCGTTTTGAGTTTAAACTAAACGGTGTATATATAAAGACACTCCCTAGATATATAAAGCTAGTGAAGTGCTCATGGTTGATGTTATTGCTAGAACAATTATGTTTTTAACAGCACAGCAACATTTTACATAAGGGCAAAACCTCCCGCCACCAGCAACATTAATTTGAATTCTAATTTCAAATATTATATACTATATAACATGCATTCAAACATGCTAATATATACACACTATACGAAAAGATTTACCCTATAAACTACATTATGGCCGTTTTAGTTTAAAATTGATGTAGCTGGCAACAAAATTATTGCTGCGGCAATACACATCATCGCCCAGTACGTACAATTACTTGATGCAAGAAACTAGGAGTTTAAAAACTGTGGCTCTGATCAACCCTTTGAGAAGAGAAGATGCATCCATGATCACAGGGGAGTGGTGCAGTCATGGAAAGTTTTGTTTGTTTTGGGTTGGCACAGGGTGGAATATGCTTGTTAATTAGGCATGCCGTCGGATGCATCAGAAGCTATAGGGAGGGGTATAGAGGTGAATGGTTGCAAGTGCATGGTTTGACCGCATAATTTCAGATATGAGAGTGTTGGTGTTGGTGTTGGTGGGCTGGGAGAGGGAGTTGGGGTTTGGGAGAAAAGACGCGTGGGTGGCGCTGACACAATTAGAAGGCATCAGCAGCAAGAGCACCACGAGCACGAGCGCCCTCCGCGGGGGATTCGTTCTATGTTGGATTGGTTCACAACACACTGTTTTATTACTTGCTTTTTCGTGAGTAGTACCAATTCTTAATGTTGTTGGGATTCTCTCTTTCCTTCCTTGGTCCTGAAACTGATAATCTGGCTGATCCATCCTCTTGTCGTTCTCTCTCTCTCGCATGACTTTTTTGGGCGGAAACCCATGTAGCCAAGATGCTCATTGTCGGCTCTCCCTCCCTCTCTCTCTCTCTCTCCCCCTATCTCCAACCTCTTGCCTCAGTTTACCTAAGCATTGTGAGATAATCTCATGCATGAAGACTGAACAAATCTTAAAAGAGTTTCTAGTTCAAATGGACATTTCGCCACTCCTGGACATTGGAAAAGTATCTAAAAAAAAAAAAAGAATTGTATACTTGAATGAGTTATTTATTGCATGTAAAATGGATTTGAATCCATTCTTGAGGAGAAAAAAATTGATTGTTTTAGGAGTACCATGTAATATTGCCAATTAGCTAGTGCTTTTACATCCCACCATGTCCATTCACAACTCATTTAGGACCGAAGCAGTGCGCCACAAATACCTAATTTCTCTCGCCAATGAGTCAACTCTGAGAGGTGTCCAATTGCGGCTGCCTTTTACTTGAGGGGTTCAGTGAAATAGATCATCCTTGTATTCGTTTGGTGACAAAATCTTGTGGTTAGATACCGCGACTCAATTTTCTTTATGGTTACTTTTTTAAGCACTAAGAAGATTTTATAATCTCATACAGATAACCAGAGTCATATCAGTTTGTGTAGAACCATGAAATCATGTACAGATTAAGTGATCAAATCTAATCCAATAGGTATTAGCTAGGGAGGAAGAAGAAAAAAGAGAAAAGGGCAAACAACCAACAAAGTTCAGGTAGGAGAAGGAAGTTCAATTTCTATCATCACCTTCTCCTTTCCCACCTTCCTTGCCCCGCTCCCCTCTCGCTCTAAACATATTTTAGCAGAGAAAAACCTAGGACAAGAGTCTTCGAGGTACAATTCGAGTTAATGAAATTTAAGTAGAAACAAGAAAGGAAAGGAGGGCACATACCCATGATTATGGAATGTACTTAGTCCTTACCTCATTTGGTTTATCACGCAAAGTATTAAAATCTTTAATGACCGGAGCTCTATTATGATTATCTATGACCATCCTGATGCTGTGATTGGACATGAAGAAAGCTTAAAATAGACATCTTGATGCTATAGAACTTATTGATCAACTTGTCTATTTTGCTAATGAAAAAGGCAGAAAGATGAGAGCCATGATTAGCTCCAACTCTACACTATTGAATATTGATTGATTGATCAGCCGCATAAATACATGTACCTAATGATTACTTGTCAAAAACCTTGGCCTGTTAGCTAACGCAAGAGAGCATCACACCCTTTATTTTAGAAGTAATCTAAAATGAAGAAGATTATAGAGTGTTTAGGTAGAAAATAACTATTACATTTTTTTTGTGTGATGTAATGCATGAGAGATAAAAAGATGATAGAAAATATGTTTGTAACTATTTATAAACAATAACAAGATCTATAAGTGATAAGCGATCATCTTTTTTCAGTGAGAGATGGTGAGAAAATTTTATTGAATTTAGTCTTTTCATGAAGTAGATATTTTTCTAGGCTTTTGTGAGCCCAATGATGTGCATCAGTTGTTACAAAAGCGGAAAAAAGGGTAATAGTAATTGATTTTGAGAATTATAAACGCATACAAAAGTCTAAATTACGTTTGAAACTTTAGAAAATCGTTTGAGTGTTTATGAAATAGGAGTAGATGTGCCTAAAATTCAAGGAAGAGAATCAATAAGTAGCTTAGCTGTATTAAAAAAGAGTTAATAGCTAAAGATTCAGGACTATTAAAACATTAGGGCTTATGGAGACTCATAGGCGAAGTAAAATAACTAGTGAGTTCTTCAAGATTAGCTCACCCTCACAGGCAGGCTCCTGCCATGGTGGAACAGTGTTAACAATGTAGCAAGTAGATGAGGTTCAGAAACTTTAAACAACTTGGTGCTAATGACTGGAAATATTTTAAGCACTACTAAGTCACCAGACATTAATTAATCAATCATTTCCACTAAAGATATTGATGCCTTAACCATTCCATTAAATTATTATTATTCTACTTCTCCAGCCACCCCACAGAGGACTGCACCAATTGGAAGCTAAAAACGAAAAGAAATACTAAACCAATTAAGTCCCATGTGATAGTGTGATAGGCGCCAATGGCATGTAATCAGGGAGGTTTTAACTGTTCTGCTTTCTCAAAGGGCGATCTTAATTTTCATTTCATCACCTTATCCAGCTCCCCAATTTGCAGCTTTACATAGTTGCTTTGTAACCAAACATGTTTATCCTGATATATAGTGATACACTAGGTATACATGCATTAAGCTCATTTGAGTTGTATAAAATGAGATTAACGTGGTTGTATAATCCGAGCATTATTTTCTCACTTGGGAGGATACCGGATTTTGGGACGTCAGTGTTCTAGGACGATAGAATTAGTTGATAATAGCATCGACAGAATTAAGTTACTTTAGGGTTAAGCAAGCGACAAAAATGAGGAATGCATGTGATTGTTGATATATGCCATTGGGGGCGCATAATCAAGAAATAATTTAACTAATCCCCTAATCAATTATCAGTAGAGTCAGATGCCAAAATTCAACCATATTCTGCCTTGTTTTCTAGTAGCCAGAGGGGACCAAACCCTCCGCATTTGAGAGGACTAGTTGTTTGAATGGCGATTCGGGTCAGCGGTGTCTTGGCAATTTAATTGGCAGCTAGCTTCTTCAAGTCCGTGGCCTTTCTGTTGTTCTCTTGTTGCTTTGTTTGAAGAGTAAGTACTTGACACTTCCCACAATGGGGTAGGATTTTAAATGTCCCATGCGATTTAAGTAATCATATGTTAACGAGTTTGTACCACAAGATTAAGAGGGCCATTAGGAGTTGACCATGATCCTTAACCCATTTTGTTTTCGTTTCTGTGTTCAATATACATCTCGCATCCTTCACTTTTTCTTGTAGGTTTAAATGATTATTTTCTTTCGATTTAATTGTATAAATTTGAAGATTATGATTAGGATTTTCTTTTTCTTTTTTTTCTTTAAAAAAAAAAAAAAAACCTTTCCCTTCTTCTCACGTCCTTCCTAACCTCAACTGTGAGTTTTAGGTTTGAACCCTGAACCTAAACACAGCAAAATAAATGAGATAAACTAGTACATCCTTTTAGTGATTTCTTTCAGACCAATAGTACGTAAAGGCTAGCTAGTGGGCAGCTGAGCTCTTCTCTTGAAACTTATGGTATTCAACTTCCATGAACAATTTCTCTAATTCCCCCATAGTATTCAAGAAATGACCTCACAATGAACATCCCTCTGTGGTACTCTATATCTATGTGAATAGTACATGTTGGGGGAGAGAGAGAGAGACCTTTGTGAGTCGAAAGAAATCCTCTGAACAATTGTGTTTTGAAGGATAAATCCGTTGAACAATTAAGTCTAGTTACATAATCAAAAGCTCAATAGAGTGTTGTTTTGTGATAGAATAGTTTGACTTTTTAACTCTTCTAGTGGCACATATGTTGGGAGCATCTTCATCTTTCATAGTAATTTAGAAATTGCATCCCAAGTCTGTGGGGATGGGGAATCACACAAGACAGCATAGCAGCAAAATTTTATTATCCATTGCAGATCACATCTCTGGAATCAACCTTTTAGTTTAATAAATCCACTTCCATTCACTACGACTACCAAAAAAAATAATAATAATTTTTTTTGGTTTACTTTTTGGGTTTCATCGTTCCCTTTGCTTCTCGTGGCCTTGTCAATCCTACTCTGCCTATGTGGGGCGTGTTTTGAAGAATCGCGTCAAACTGTTGGACCAAGCTTCAACTTAATTCGGGCCAATTGCGCTGATTGCTGAGAAATGCAAAGCCCTGTAAGTAAGGTTTCTCTTTTTAGCAGTTATCCGTGTAAGACTATCACTGGCCCAAACAACTTTACAATGATAGTCCACTATATACATGATACATCCCCATACGAGAACAACAAATTAGTCCCGAGACTCAGCTTTGATTAGTAGTGGTATTACTTAAATGACCATGACATCTTTAGTTTATATTTCTAATTTAGTTCTCAAATTCTCCCTTACACGGGGTTTAGAGTTTCCTTGAATTTGAATATATGCATTAAGCACGAACTCGATACAGATTTTTTCTTATATATATAATAAGCAAATTTCACTAACGGATTGTTAAAAATCGTCCAACACGATTTAATTTACATCATAGTCTTAAAAACAGATTAAACATGCGCTAGAAATTATAAATCTGCAGGTTAAACCCAGTACAGACTTATCACTGTTGAATTTATCGGCATAGCTCTTTCCTTGGCTTCATACCAATCAAACGTCAAACAAAAATTTTAATTTCATCGTCTGCAAAAAATGAGTTCGTTTCATTTGGGACTACAAAGCTAATGGTCGCTGGTCTATTCAAAATTTTAATGGGAGGAATTAGATCCGTGGAAGAAAACGGAGATGGTAGGATAAGCAATTTTAGATGTTATAGATGCGAAAGATACTACTAATTCTTATCAACTTTTCTGAATGCTGTCAATCATATTTTGCTTGATTGATCTCAGGGCCCAGCTTTCACAAATATTTAGCTGCCTAAAATTACGACAGGACAAAGTACAGAGGTCCAACTCTGATTCCACTAAAAGAGGAAGAATCTGAGATGATGATTACCAAAAGCACTTGCTATCTTGGTTTTTAGATCTCTCAGTCAGTGCACCTAGAGATGTTCCATTGCAATCATGTAAATCTGATAAGCCAATTGTAGCAAGCAAAAAAAAAGTTACTTGTGTTGATCGGGGAACTTCCTTAATTTTAGGGGACAAAAGGTTTAGCCTTGCAAATCACGGTAACTTTAATTAAGGTAATGTAATTGATAAAATTGTTAATTGTTAGTGGGAAGGAGTAGGCATAGACTCAGTTTTCGCGAAATTTTACACATCTTATAGATATTTCCCTGCAAACTGGAATTCTAGTGAAAAAGATGAATGAAAATCAGGAATTAAATTGAATCTCATAAAATAAAATGCTGAGAGTTAACGTACACAAAACTGAGTACAGAACTTTTATCTCCAGCCTATCCCTCTTCCTGTCTTTAACCAAGATCGCAGAATTTGAATCCTCAAATCAGTATTGATCCATCCGAGTTCTTTCACATCTCATTGCATCTGCCATCCATGTCAAAACCTCTGAATCTTTACTGCTTGATTCAATCACAGTCGAGTCAAGAAGTCAAGATATAAAGCACCCAATATTAAATGATTTGCATGCATATCTTTATTTATTGAAATGGCTGCCATTTTCTTGTTGCTTATTGATTCATGGTCCCCTTTTGCTCCATTTAGGTAGCCAACTCATGCAAAGGTGAAACAGTCCTTTGGCAATGCTTGATTGCAGCAACTGCCACTACCTTTTCATTTTAAAGTTTTGATCTCCCTATCGGCGCATTGCAAAGTTCACCCCGCACTTAGAAGCACCTTCTTTGGCTTTTCACTAAACAATTGCTTCATACTGTAACCATAAAATTTTGGTTGCTAGTACTCAATACGAGCATTTTATATATATATATATATATATATATAGAGAGAGAGAGAGAGAAGCATGCACATGCACGCACACATCAGTAATTGTACATTTTTTTAGTATAAATGGAAGGTTTCGAATTCGAGAACTTTCCCTTATACTTCCTCTCTCTAACCTAAATAATTGAACTATATCTTAGTTTGTATTTACATATTAACTATCATGTGAGAAGTAAAAGGGGCCAATTATGGTTATCCAATTACAAGATAATCTTTATGGATTAATCCTTCTACATATCCTTGATGTCGATTGAGATTACGAGGATTGCATAATCCTTGCTTTTCTCTAAATTCCACGAGTGTTAGGAGAATAAGGAATCCACCTGGGTATTTCTGGTATCTGTCACTGTATATCATAGTACTTCAACCTTAATTATTCTCTTCCTCGGCTTCCATATATTCTTTAGCTTGGTATGGATCTAATTTTGGTTTCACCTTCTAGATGATCTTGACCCCATATATTTGCATGGTGTAGAACGAAACCTAGGCAGCTTCGATGAATCCTCTTTCAATCAAATCAAAGCCAATCACTTGCGTTTAGAGTTCCATTTAGTTAGTGAAGTGCCATTTATTAAATTCTTAATACACTTTTTTCAATTCTTGTACTTGTTATATATCCTTTTTTTTTTTTGTTGGTGGATTCATGAGTGTCTTCACAGTCTTTTCTTTTTCGTTTCCCCCTTTGAATTCTACCTTTTTGGATGTGGGAATTGTGCATCAAAAACAAAAAAGAATCCACACAAAAGCTGAGATAACACCAGTACACCTTCTTCGTACAACAAATATAGCACCAATATACAAAGCTAAGACCATATATGATTTTAGACTTACAAATCACTTCCTCTGTAGTTGGCGAATATATCACCAACCTTAGGATTTGATACGTTGATTCTTAACCGAACATCAGCAGCAATTGATTTGATTTGTACCTGTGAACACGAAGATCATGCTATAGGCAGTGGTTGCCATACGTGGCTTGGCTAACCGCTTTAACGTTTACTTACAGGGCATGCCCATCTGTAGACTCCGTGCGAACGATCTCAAGCATCAGTTTTTTATTTATATTTTGCAGAAAAGATTTATTGATCAATGATGACTTTGGGTTGTGGTTTTCGTAGAAAAATTTTTATATTTTTCATGAACACATTTTCTAATTACTTTTTTATCTCATATATATCAAATCGTTACACTATATTTTTCTATAAAATCTTCTTAAAATAGCAATCCAGACGAGCCCCATTCAAGATCATGCCACTGCCCGTTCTCATCAGATTGTCGAACCATAGTGCGGAATTTGCCAAAATCGGAAATTGTGTGACAGATTGACAGTCCCATTTTTTCGAAAGAAAGAAAAAACTTTTTTCTGACTAGGGAAGGATGGGATTTGATAAATTGGGAGGAGGATTTGAACTCGAAAGATCTCTGAATCTTGGAGTTTCAACCTTAGCGATAGGTGCAAGTGAAAGTATGGAAAAAGCTAAGGATTGCAAATTGATTTTCCAAGAAGATAAAGTGCTACTTGATGAATAATATTGCCTTCTAGCCATAACATCAGTCTATAGTTTTCAAAATTAATAATGGGGGTCCAAAATTAATAATGTAGAATTTTCAGGAAAGATTTTAATCATCCAGATGAGAGAATTCCTAGCCCCTTAGCAATGCAGAACGAATTATTTGCTTGCTTCTTTCGAGAACAGACAGCAATCTTTGGTTGATTGGGTATCGTAATCTGGAACTTTTATGCACGGCCCACCAAATGCTTCATGACCTGAAATTCAAAAGTGAAGGGATGAGGAGAATTTAAAAAAGAAAGGGCAAAAAATCGCGTGATCCTTAATCTTTTAACTTTGCACTCTTTTAGTCCTCCAACTAATAAATACATAAATGTAGCCCTCTAATTAATAAAAATGTGTAGTTGTAGTTCATCCGTTCAATTTGACTAGTAAGACAGACGGGAAACACATCACACATTGCTCACATGACATTTATTTTTGGAATAATTACAAAAAACTCCTTAGAGGTTTCTAAAAATTTCACTTAGCTCCCCTGATGTTTGGAAAATTACACCTACTTCCCTTGATTTGATAGTTTTAGTAATAAAACCTTAAAATAATATTGATTTGGTCAAATTTTTAAATGAATTTCCAAAAATACCCTTGTGCAATGCGTTTTAATTTACTTCCTTATACAATTATAAGATTACCTAGTTTAATTATAAGAAAAATGTGCCAAATTTTTCATATTCGTACCTACTATTGATAAACGGCAATAATAATAATTTTACCATTATGATAGGATACTTTTGATGGTATTTTATTATGGATTTAAATTTATAAGATAGAAAAGAAAATGTTGAAATAATTCATTTAGTGTTTATGAATTTGGAGAATAGTTGGATTGTCATAATTTAATAGTGATTTTGGACCATTTTCATTTGATTTATTGTTAATTTTAATACCAAAAAATAGAAAATAAAGATCAGCAAAATCATTGGATTGCATATAAAGTTAACTCATCAAAAAAATCACTATTTGGACATTTGATTGCAATAGAAACTAGAGATAATAGTGATAGTTTTATAGTTTTATTGGCAAAAATTTTTTAAAAAAAGGAATAAGAAGGAAAAAGAATAATAAATAATTTTAAAAGTCATTCTAAATATAAACATACCAAACAAGGAAATTTCATTAAATATTCAAGGGTAGTATTGTCATTTTAAACGATAAGGGAGGTATGTGTAATTTTTAAAACATCAAGGAAGCTAAATGAAATTGTTAAAAACCTCAAGGAAGGTTTATGAAATTATCCCTTTATTTTTTGTATCATTTTTGTATCTTCCCGTCCATCTTAACAGTCAAATTAGACGGAAAGACTATGACTACACATTTTTATTAATTGAAACACTACATTTACGCACTTATTAGTTGCAGGACTAAAAATGTACAAAGTTGAAAGTTTGAGGACACCGCGGTTTTTTACCCAAAAAGAAATCAATTGACTGTGGCCCATTTTCTTTTTTTTTTTGTAAAAAAATTATTTACACTCTCATTTTTATTAATTACGCTTCTACTATAAAAAAAAAAATACAGTGCAAATAATATTCCCTTTTTTTTAACAAAGTGATTGGTGCTGTCCGAACTGTACGTAATACGCATGCAGTGCAGAGCGGAAGGCCTTGTGATACAAGAAAATGTAGGTAATCATGAGACAAATGATTATGGAACAATGATCAAAATTTCCATCACCAAAAAAATCATTTTAATCATCCAAATGAGAGAATTCCTAGCCCCTTGGGCGATGCAAGCAAGGGGCAGTGGAGGACGAATTATTTGCTTGCTCCTTTTGAGAACAGACAGCAATGGTGTCATATTCTGGAACTTTTCTGCACGGTCCACCAATTGCTACGTGACCTGAAATTTCAAAAGTAGAAAGTGTAGGGATAAAGAGAATTAAAGAAAGAAATCAATCGACTAGCCCTTTTTCTTCTTGTTTTAACTTCCTCTTTTTTTAAAATATATATATATATATATTTTTTAAACAAAATGATTGGTGTTCTGCGAACCGTACATAGTAAAACAGAGCAAAGGCCTTGTCATTTATCCTTAGCATTAATTGATTATGGTTCAATGATCAAAATTTTCCAGCTAAGGTATTATTAGGTTCATGCGGGGCCTTGGGAGCATGGTTCGAAGTCTCGGCCGAGACCGAGACGACTCGACTGAGTCGTCACCATCTCGGCCCCTACCGATACGATACCGTGACGAAACGATACCGAAATACTTGACTCGCCGAGAAATCGGCCGAGACGTCACCGCGACGGATTGACTCGGCCGAGTCACTCCGAGTTATCCCGAGTCAAGATGAGAAATTAGCCGAGTTACACCGTGACGGATTGACTCGGCCATTTCTTTTGCTATTTTTTATTATTTTTATTTAGCATACTTTTTTTATATTATTAATAATTTTTAGAATATTAAATACTTTAAAATTTGCGTCTCACCGAGACCGCGACCGATATGCCGAGACCGATGTGGAACGTTCCCGGCCGCGACCGCGACCGCGACCACGACTTTGAACCATGCTTGGGAGGGATTACCTTTTGTGCATGGAACTGAATTCTATAAATGTCTGGGACACTGGATTTGCGTTTAAGATTAAAAAAAAAAAAAAGTAGATGAACCTGTGAAGTTGGGCAAGTGGTAGATGTTATTCTTATGCAAAGGTAGCAGCAAACATAAATCCGGTAATTATTCATGAGGCAGTTAGTTTACCAATAAGACATTTCTGAACCAAGCATTGCGATTCCCATCAGCATCTCTAACCAATTAAAGCTTTAGCTTGCAGAATCATCACGCACTATAAATCTACCAACAAATTCTCTTCGTTTTGGTCATCATAAAGCCAAGTTTTTGGGGTCATCTTTCTTCAGTATACAACTCCTTCACGAAATGCATGCGCTCCCATATGATATCATTCGCTTCTTTTATTGACTGGCTTCTCATTTTTTCAAGTTAGAGATCCCGGTCACCAAAATCCCACTAGTGTCTTGCAATCACCATTCTTTCCATGGCATCGAAACTAGAAGAAAACACAGCAGACAAACTTCATCTTGAGCCTTGTTCACCTTCAAGTCCCAAAGAAAGATGGTCTGGGAACATGGTATCTTTGATCCTTTCGGAGTTAAAACTGCAACGAGGTATAACAGTTCCAATGTTGGCAATGAATTTTACATGGTTTGCAAGGATTGCCGTCACAACTGCATTTCTTGGACGGCTTGGTGAGCTTTCCTTGGCTGGTGGTACACTTGGTGCCACCTTTTCTAATGTGACCGGTTTCGCAGTCTTAAACGGGCTCTGTTGTGCCATGGAACCCATATGTGGTCAGGCCTTTGGAGCTAAGAACTTTAAGCTTCTTCACAAGACCCTTGTCATGGCAATCATTGTACTGTTGGTGGCAAGCATACCCATTTCTATCTTGTGGCTTTACGTTGACAAGATCCTCATTCAGTTTGGCCAGCAAGAAGAAATTTCGGTTGCCGTGAGGAAATACCTACTGTATCTCCTTCCTGATTTGGTTGTCTATTCATTCTTGGGCCCTTTGAAATCCTACCTAAGCACACAAAGTCTAGCTGTTCCCATAATGTTGAGCTCAGCTTTTGGATTAGGCTTTCATGTGCCCATCACCATGTTACTCTCAAGAGCTAGGGGCTTCGAAGGAGTGTCCATGGCAGTTTGGATGAGTGATCTTGTAGTAGTCGTTCTACTCGCCTTCTATGTTTTGATAGCAGAACATGGAAAGCGAGGGAACTGGAATGGAGGAGGCTGGTGGGAGCAAGGAATTCATGACTGGAAGAGGTTGCTAAAACTTTGTGGTCCTTGTTGCATCACCACTTGCCTTGAATGGTGGTGCTACGAGATCTTAATGCTGCTAACCGGAAGGCTCCCAAATGCCAAACAAGCAATTGGAATCCTAGCAATTGTAATGAATTTTGACTACTTACTTTATTCAGTGATGATTTCACTATCGACCTCTGCATCTGTTCGCATCTCAAATGAGCTTGGAGCAAACCAGGTTGGCCCTGCTTATCGATCAGCATACATATCTGTAGGCATTAGTGTAATCTCAGGCATTATTGGAGCGTCTGTAATGGTATCAGCAAGAGACAGCTGGGGCGGTTTATTTAGCCACGAAAAAGGAATCATGAGCAATGTGAAAAAGATGCTGTTGATAATGGCTGTAACAGAAGTTTTTAACTTTCCATTGGTAGTTTGTGGAGGAATAGTACGAGGAACGGCTAGACCAAAATTGGCCATGTATGCCAATATCACGGGTTTCTATTTGTTTGCCTTACCCGTTGGAGCTGTTTTGGCTTTCAAGATCCATCTTGGCCTTCCTGGGATATTGATAGGCTTCTTAAGTGGATGCATTGCTTGCTTGGTTCTGTTGGTGGTTTTTATAGCACGGATCGACTGGAAGGATGAAGCAAGGAAGGCAAGATCGCTGACTTCATCCCCTGTGGAGGAGGAGATCAAGGATCACGAAGACCACAAGAATTCTGGAGTAAATAATGTTGCATTATGACAAAGCACAAACAGGATTCCAGGAACAATTTCTCTTAATGCCTAACCATTCTGCTGCACAAAGCTTGCCCAAAGAAAATGGTTACTCTGATCACTCTATCGATTTACTCTCTGGGATAGCTAATCTCTATTTATTACAGTGCTTGCACAACAAGAGAAGCCAGCAAAACAGACGATTAGATCAAACTCCGCCGAATCAAATCAAAGTTGAGTTAGTCTCACAAGTAAAAGCATGCATCCAAAGGCCAAAAGCTTTGGAGGCTAAAGCATTAGATTCAGTTGCGTAACCTTGCAAATACATGCTCCACCTGTCCATCAGCACGTAGATATTGTGGAATCAGTATTATTCTTCTCTTCCCAAAACCCAAGCCCCTCATGTCCACCTTCTGTTTCTCCCTCTTACAAAAATAAAAAGGCAAAACACGGGAATACTGTCATCAAGTACTGGAATCAACTTGCCCTCTAAAAATGCGTAACCATTTCTTTGATAATCGCATGAAATAATTCATTCATGTAGTTTTCAGGCCTAAAAATGATATCAATTGCAACAATTAAATCCAAAAGCTATTAATCGTCTATAAATCCAGGTTCAGAAATTACAGATTTCAGCTCTTGAGCTTTCTCATCATTAAAGCCAAAGGCAGCCAATATCTTGTGCCCTGGTGATTCGTCTTGTGACCACACTCCAAGTAGCAAGTGAGCAGTTGTAACTTCCCGATCGTCACCTGCATTCACATGCATGTTCACTGAGAATATAGAAAAGCATAGACATTCCATTTTCTGCAGGCAATAAAGGCAACTTTAGAAACACAAAAAAGGCATCTCACATCATGTACTTCTTTCCAGTACACGACAACAAACCTACACCATCCATTGTTTAATTCTTTTGCTGAGAAAAAACGCATGTCATGGAAAACTAGGGCCTTCGAGCCATGACATCTAGGAGTACAAAAAAATACAAGAGCTTTTACTGGCTCTAGGACAACCACCTCAAGCTTCCAATGCCCATTATAATCTTGATCTAGTGCATTCCTACTGACTGTTGTTGCCCTTCCAATCAATATTCCAAGTGTTTATGTTCTACAAGTGTCTCGCTTGAATTGTAGCAGGAAGATTCAAGCTAACAGCCAAAACTTGTCAGCATGAATACAAATTACGAGCCAACAAGACAAGATAAAAATGATCAGCAAATTGCTTCACATATATCCACAGGATAAGGTCTAGCAGAAGTTTCGGTTTCAAGGTAAAATCTGAGTATTCGACTCAAAGAATGTTGGAGCACCAAGTTTCTTTAGTTGGTTAGCTTCAAGATTTATACAGATATTGAATTTCTAATAAGGTGAAAAAATAACTTGAAGGGACAGTAATCAGTGAGCAGAGATTCACTCTCATTTATTGGGGAATCATTTCTTTATCAACAAAACTAGAATCGAAAATCTTTTCTAGGCAGCAGAAGATACAAATAAAAGTGATTCTTCTCCTCCTACTTTCGTCTATATTAAGGCCTTAAAGCTAAGAGCTTTACGTTCATACATTTGTTAATATAATATTTCCCCAGTTCCACATCTTCTAACACCTTTTGATATTAAATATAGTTATTCTCCCTTTGCTTCCTGAGTTTCTTTGTTCGTTAATACTAAGTTTTGATGTGCAATTAAAGAACTCAACCTAATTCTATCTGGAAAAATTTGTTAACCATTTATTTGTTATAACCATGTTCTCTAAATTTGTCCAATAATTAACCGTTTGAGTGTTGCAGTGTCCTTTTCTTTGGCCGCCAGGCATCTGAATATTCCCCAGGTCATGCTGTACACATTATTCAGCTGATAATTTACCCCATCTTAGTTGCCCAGGATTCTTTCATTTGCTATTGATTCAGCTCTCAGATAGATCCACGACTAAAAAGCAGTCACCAAAAAGTTCCGTCCTTTCAGCTTATGTTTCAAAAACTGTTTTCCTATTCTATCTTTTCCAGTTCTGCCACGATCACCAGTTTGCTGCACTTGTTGATATTTAGCAACACTACCATGCAATATAGCTGATGCATGAATTAGAACTTCCAATCAATTTTTTGAACAAACTAGTTTGCAACCATGATAAAGCACCTCTTTCTTGATCCATATGAAATACCTGATCCTAGATCTTCCCTTTAATTTTAATTTCATAATTCCATATAACTAACGCCTTGTAGCTTTCTGAGCTTCATGAACAGACTATAAAAAAGAGTAAGATTGCTCAACCCCAATCTAATGTGCGAGCTCTTTTGAAAAAGACAAGCTGACTATAATTGATTCCAGCAACGTAATGAGTTAAAATCAGATCATAGATCATACTGATCAAAAGAAGGAGGTATCTCAAATTTGAATTGACAGATAAACCACCTTGGTAGATGTAGTAGAAGCATACCAGATTTGAGCTTTTCATCGACAGCCCAATCAAGGGCTCTTTGAGCATCTTCAGTCAAAGGAGGATGCTCAGGACTGAAAAAATACATATCTGCCTTTCCAAGTAGCTTTACAGTTTCTTCACGAACTTTCGAAAGTGTAATTCCATTTGCCCGCAAAAATTTTGAAGCAAAATTTGTTCCTAAAAAACAAAAGATTTTGAAACATGGGTGAAATTTTGTGAAATAAATCACATTCATCTGCAGAAACAAAACAAGAATCAAAGATGGCCATGCATATTATTTATAATCATGGGTAGTTCCATTGATGAAAGAACTGTAATTTTATCATGCATCACAGGAAAGAGTTCTGGATTAGTGATTTAGAAAAGTTTTAGAAGCTCTATTGAACACATTTTTCTCTCAACTGATTCTTTGTACAGAAGACATATTGGACTGGAGGATGATTAGCTCCCTCTAACTTGACCATTTACACGATTCTATCTCAATTAGCTGAAGACAAAGTGTAGGCAAGTGATATGATGAGTTACATATGAGACATCAAAAAGGTTCAAGCCCAACTAGAAGTTACACATGTCATCAAATAATACAGATACACAGAGGCTCCTAAAATGCTAAACAAAAAAAGAGAACTAATGTAGTCATACCTTGGCTGCTGTATAGTTCTTTTCTGCTCTTGCCAAGGCCCAGCTGTTTTTTTCAATTTCATGTAGACCAAAACTGGAAATATAAGAGGAGCAGTTCCAAAACTATACTGCTTTTTCTTGACTAAGGAAAACCACCAGCTAAATATATCGATGATCTAGAGGGGAATTGAAAGAACCCAATTTACTTAACATCCTCTTTACTTAGTAAACAAAGAGAATAGTCCTTGTGCATTTATGTTTCCCATTCCCATCCCTTTTAACTTGAATCACTCCAATAATACTACTAATTAACTTCTTTAAGCATGGCAGACAAAACCGAACCATAAATTAATGAAACAGAGAGCCTTAAAGACATGATTTCTTTCAATGCTTAGACATCATTACAAGTGACTAAGTGAGAAAAAGTGGAGGTAGAAGCAGGGACTCAACTTTGCAAGAGAACGTAGCATTCCTAACTCTGAAGCTAAATTGAGCTAAGAAAATAGGATCAAGTTGATTGAGTTCTGTTTGAAAGATAGTTTGGTCACAACTGCTTATCCATCAGTCTTTGTCGAACATAGCCTGTTCAGTTTCATTTCCTTGGTTCTCCAAATTTATGGCAGTATGCTGAATGGAAATGAAACCAAATAAAGACTTAATGTCAAAGGTTTTGGTTTTACAATTGCATGACAGAATTTGACATCAAGCTGCAAATTTATGTATGAGGGAATACTCAGCTCTAGTTGAGATAAGTGTATAACACTGATAAGAGCCCTGGTTGACAAAAAGCAGCAACATTAAACAGGCAAAACTGTGATTACCATGGCGTATTGGCAACATCAGCCCAGATCTTGAAAATTTTTTCTTTTATTTGTCTACTACTGCCCTTACCTTCTCACTTATTTACATCTGATTTAGCAAAGGTATGCCCTTGGGAGCTATTATGCAGGCACTTGCATACAACTTGGTACTACCAATGTCACAAGGTAGACGGATCATGACTTCCATATACTGTTCCCCTATGGCTCAGTTCATTTTATATTGAAAAGGTCCCTAATCCTGCAATACGTGAAAGATACCACAAGGGTTCTACCGTTCTACACGTTGTTGATCAGAAATTCGTTATATCTACTACCTCGTAAAAACAAACAGTAACTAGATTATGCGTTCATTGACTCGATTGGATACTTAACTGTATCGTTGTCCAATCGAAAACTACTTTTCTTCTACTGAGGTTTGTTAAACTAACTAATCACTCAAAACATAAGTTCATCCTCAAGCAAACAGACTAATTTGTTGCATAATGGAGTAAGCACATGTTACATGAATATGAAGACGATAAATCAATAACCAAAACCATACCGTCCAGCACTAAACAAATAACATTATTAAGGGAAAAAATTTGACCAACCCTCAATTAAGATTCCCATAAGAAGAGCTGCAGTCCCAGTAGTTGGATACTTGAGCTTCCTAGCTTCCAATTCAGACATTGCAAATGACTTTATTGCCTTCGCTGACCATCTACAATTTCAACAAAACCCATAATGCAAAATCCCAATACAGCAATCAAACAATCACAGTTAAGCAACAAACAAGCTCAAAAAATACCCACTTGGGAACTTTCTCAGCTGAAGCAACCCTCTCAGGATTCCTGCGACATCAATAAAAATCCCAACTTTATTCTATTTTCCTGCAAAAATAATATAATCAAACTTAAAAAGAGAACAAGAAAAATTGAAACTTTACGAAGTGGGCAGGCTACAAATGACAGTGGCTTTAATGGGTCGATGTCTTTGGATAAAGGGTCTGAGATTAGAGGAATGGACCGATATTCTGCTTGTACAGCCCAGCCATGGACTCTGTAGTGTGGGACTCTGTGTTTTTAACATGTTTTGGGCTGTAAAAAAGTGGTTGGTGTGCTTCCAATTCTGTGGGGAAATTCCAGGTGGAGTAGTTGCTGGCGTTGAGAGAGTATGAGCAGCCATTTTCATGCCCAGAAAGTTTGTACTGGGTTAAGGGAAAATGAGTTGAAAATTATTTTCTGGATTGGATAGGAAGACTGAAAGAGGCTGCAGAAATTGTTCTTAACCTTTCTCTTTATTTTTTTTTATTAATTAATATACTTACAATTTTTGACAAATGGCTACGACAGCGTTTAAGATAAGTGACTTTGAAAAGTTTGAGACTCGTGCGTTGCCTACAATGTGCTCGATTTCTCTTGTTTATTTCTTACAGTGATAAAAATAGCTTCGGTATCTAGTTGCTTAATTCAACCTATAGTAACATATCTATATATTTTTATACATAAATAAGCAGAAATACAGAAGAAAAATTAAACATTGAATAATTAAAATTTGTTATAAAAAGAAATTTTCATCTATGAAATTAGTCAACCATTCATCCTCCTTCCCTCTCCTCGAATTTTATAACAAATGAAGGCCTTGTTTGGTAAGTAACTTTTTTTGATATTTGTTTAAAATTTTACTGTATTTTACTGTAGAAGTTTTTTAAAAAAATTTTGAAGTGTGTCAATTTTTAAATATTTTAAAATGTATAGTTTGAAATTTTTGAAAAAATTTTTGAGATTATTGTAGATAAAAATTTTCAAAAAATTTATAACAAATAAATTTGACAAAAAACTCAAGTACCAAACAGGGCCGAAGTTAGCCCCCGTGGAGAACAGGCCATTCTCCACTCGTTGGAAACTCGGAAATTCGTCTGAAGTCTAGGCTAGAGGCGAGGAAAGGAAGGCTCTGTTTTGAAACTCGGACCGGTCGGACCGGGAACCGGCCAGGTAGCCGGTCCGAGTCTTATTAAAAACCGGAAATTTAAAATTCGGTCAAAAATCGGGTTTGACCGGAAAAAATCGGTTTTTTCGGTTCAACAGTAATTTTAAAAAAAAAAATTCAAACTTTATAATATTATGTTTTGACCCCCTAAATTGTTAAAACTTATCGATATACCTCAAATATTTGATACTTTATAAATATTGTCCTAAAATTTGATGTTATTTTTCAATTAAACTCATAATTTTAATTCTAAACTTGTTAATATTTATTAAATAATATAAATTGCTACTTAATTGTTCTAATTTCTTTATATTTTCTTGTTAAATATATTTGAAACATCAAATATATATGAATATACCTTTTTTAATATCAATATATTATTAGATATTATAAATATAATATTTTAATTTTTAAATAATTTTTATTTATGACGTCATCCGGTTCGACCCCTATCGACCCCCGGTCGAACCCATTGACCCCTGACCCCTGACCCCTGACCTTGGCCGAGTCGCTATCCGGTCCGGTTCTGAAAACATAGGTTCCCATGCCATCAGTCTAGCTCACCCCATCTTCTTCTACAAGCACTCGTTCCTCAATCTTCTTATTATGATTTGGATAAATAATTTTGAATCAGCATTGTGTGATATGGTGGTACAAAAAAAAAGAGAGAAAGTAAATACACTAGGTCTGTATTACCAACTTGGTAGCAACATAACTTTAGCTGTAATTAAATCAAAAGTAGTCAAAATGAGTTTGAAGCTTCTCCTAAGCAAAGGTGAAGAACTAGATTATGACTATAGGAAATGAGTGAAAAGGAATGTATCAAATACATCACTAATCTTTAGGTTCATGAAGGAAGGCAATGAAAAAAGTGCACGACTTGAGTACAATTGGAAAGGAAGAAAGCTAATTTTTTAGTGCAACTTGACAAACAATTTATAAGGGAACAAGAAAAGAGACTTTAATTGACCATTTAAAATGAGCCGTTTAAATGTAACAGTTAGGTTAGCTACTAATCAAACATAATTAATCAGTATATAAGGATTAAAAGTTTTTCATTAATTTGTAAAACTCGATTCTTTGATTATAAATTAGACAACACATAAAAGCAACACAAGTCCGTACAGTTAAAAAAATAACTTGCAGTGGAAATCTTCTGTTTTAACCCATATACCCATATAGTAGATCTTCTATCTTGGTCAATTGGGGAAATAAAAAAATTGAGAAAAAAATTACAACTTTCTCAAAGGGAAGATATGCCGCATGCCAAAAAAATAAGGATGCTACATTAAATTACCATGTCTACTTCTATAAATAGGTAGAAGTTCATGAATAGGAAAATTTCAATAGAGTGGTTCTAAAAAAAATTTTCCTTTAAAAAAGATTCTTAATTTTGTTGCACATATGAAAAATAAATAATTCAGTCCCTTATATTATAGTAAACCTTATATATACTGTCAGTATATGCACTATCATAGTTGGATGGATGATACATGAGCAAAATTTTAATTTTAAATTCAAATTTTGCACATGTATTATATATATATAGCAGTGATTGTGTATATACAAATATTGTATATAAGATTAATCCTATATACTATCATGTGAGTTATGGTTTAATATCATGTCATTTTTTCCCCGTTATATGTGAATTATTTTAACTTTATTGCAAGTTTATCACATTTATCACCTGTTTTAACTCTTTCGCTACTACTACGAAGAAGAACATATAACCCATTTCCAAAATCTATTTTACTACTGTAAAAGAAAGAAAACACATATCCCAAAAACTAAACTTAGTTGGTAAGGATTAATTAGTTTAGTTTGTTAACTTGTAGTTGAAATTCGCAATTTTTTATGAGAAATCAGGATGAATTTTCTAATTTTGTGTCTCTAAACAAACTCCTGCGACTAGAAAGTTTATTTGAAGCTTCGTATGTCAAAGGACCAAGGTGGCAAATCTGTGAAACTTCAAGAAGTAAATTATCTCATTTTAAACCTACGATCAAAACAAAAATTTCTGAATGTTCTTTTAGGGGCTAGTGAAACACACCTGGGCTAAATTTTTGTGCGATGAAAATGCAAACAGCACAATACCGGATACTGAAACAGTGATGGACTTTTAGACCAACAGTGTTCGAATTAGGATCTTTGGAGCTTTTGTTTTTACAAAGCCCAATAGATCATTGAGTGATTTGACACCGAGTTCTACGTGTCTTTATGCAGCGGCCTTTGCTTCGGGCCATCCTATAATAAGTCGAAAAAGGAACCACACAATTGGGCCTATTTTCCATGTGACAGCCCGCGCCTTTTTACCAATTTACTGGGCAAATTAGTTTCGATCTACCACCATGACAACGATAATTGTCATCCTTTTTATTATTACTTCCTAGGAATTGGACAAGATGGCTTTATAAGGTTCGAAATTTCAATTACTTTTACCAATTGCAGAACTACCAACGTAATACTTTACAAGTCCAGTGGTCACTACCGGGGAGCTTTTTCATCTAAGTTTGACAAATTCTTTGAAATCAAAACAGAAAATGAAAAAAGAAAAAAATGATCGTGCAACTTCTAGCCCTGAACACGTTTCTGTAAAAATCAGTTTCTTCAAAATTATTTTACTTCATGTTCATTGAAAGCACACCTAATTCAATGAAACTAACATCACATAGAAAGCACGGATAAAGATAGTGCTGTGTATAATCTTAACAAGCACTACTACATTTGCAAAATGCAGAACGTAAGCTTCAGTCACCCGTTTGGAATTTTGTAGAAAGATATATTATAGTGATTTAATGCATGTGATGTGACAATATGACTAGAAAATTGTGCTTCTGAAAAGCGCGTAAAAATTTTTCGGAGAAAAAATGGCAATCCAAACAAATATGATCATGACTCGAAAAGGGAAAAAAAAAAAAAATGGGGATCAATTGTAGTAAAATTAAATTTTGAACCACCATTATCCACAACAATAACAACTCAAGGGATAAAGAAACTGACATCTGAAAATAACTATCAACTTTGGCAGTTGGCAAAGAAAACTGCCATTCATTTGCAGAGTTCATATTCCTATTGTCACATCCCATTTTGGAGAGCCAGGCTTTGAATTCCATTTTCTTTAACTAAGTTTATGAATTATAGTAGTGATCAAAGAGTCAAAATACGCGAATTCATTTCATTCACCTAATTCTGTTGCATCACCTTCAAGGCTTTAAAGGCCCTGAAATGATATATGGTGCGCAGTGCTACATCAGAGACACGACACGCAAAGGGTTCAGCTCCGTAGAGCTTTTCTTTTGATTTTTATTCTTTTTTTTTTTTGGTTTTGTTTTTTGGGGTCCTCCAATCCAGGCGAGGTGGGTGCCGCTGCCAATTAATTGTAAATCAGGCCCCAATCACCGGCGTTATTATTATGCTTGCTGTGCCCTTGTACTGAGGAAATTTTGTGGGCAAATCTCACTCCTCTGTAAGATCATGTGTTAACTCAAGACTTTGCAACTTAGTTGTACACCACTAAAGTTGATGAGAACTTCGTGCCCCACTTAGATTTAAACATCTAATCTCATAGATTTTTCCGTACGAGTAATTACAGGGAGAAAGGTTTTGGAGATCCTCACCAAAGGGCAGGGCCTTTGTTGGAACTGGTTTTAGGGAGAAATAGAGGGAAAAATTGACTAAAATTGAACTCCTGACTGCTTTAGTTTACAAATACAACTGAGAAACCTCCTAATTGACTAAAATTTACTTATTAGGAGTTTTTTTTTTTTTTTTTTTGCCCCACATCACCATAGATTTTAGTAAGAGGAACGACCAGTGAAAATGGAATGTTGATGCTTCGGATCGATAGCATCACTCTTAAGTAATTGAGCTGACTCTTACAAAGGTTTAGCAGACAAAATGTCCTTAAATCAGGAGTCGTTCTGGGCATCGTCATGCGGAAGCAGACGCATGTGCATAACTGGTAACACCATACATCCCCTTCCCATCCCTTTGAAAACAATTGGATTTCAAGGACAGAGACTGTCGGTAAAGAAAAGTGTTTGGTGATGTACTGCAATTTCACTGCTTGATTGTTTTGCAGTCAAGCATAAATAAATTTGTTGTATTTGTCGGACATCATTTACTGCAGTTACCGTTTCCGTGTAAACAAATGAGTGCGAAAGAAAGCATTTGGGACAAGGCAAACTGGTCACGAAATACCAGCAAAAGGAGATTGTTGTTTGTAAATTTTAGAATGTGTTGTTGTATTTTGTTTTGACGCAGGGGTGGGGTGATTCAATAGTGTCTTGACTCACTTGTCCATAGTATACGCCCGGTAACCAATTCTCCTTGTACGCTATTGGCATTGACTGCAAGTATGTTTGCAGTTGTAACTTAAACTTTGCCCCCTATACTTTAAGGGCAGTCATGCTTTGTGACCCCCAACTTGAAAGTTGAAATACATACACTTTGGCCCCCCCCCAAGATAGCATATTATTGTTAGTACTTTTTTTTTTTTGGGTTGACAAATCGTACGAATACCGAAATTTAGCCAAGCAGTCAAGTGTGATTTCCTTGAAGCCCAAAGGGCAAAGTGTATATTTTCAGTATTTATGGTGATAAAGTATCCAAAGAACTGGGAATTTGGTAACGTAAATACCTAATTTTTTTTTCTTTTCCTCGTAACTGTTTAGAAGTTAATTTAAATATATGTAATGGTCATAGGATTAGCATATAATTTGTAATGCTCAAAAACCAAATATGGTTTATTCATTACTATTTTTAATGAAAATCCCGCATATGCAGTTCTTGAAAATAAGTTTCATCTAGGTTTACAATAAATCTAAAAGTCTCTAATTTTTTTTTTTTTTGTTTATAATGTCTGTTTTCAAGATGGGATTAGCAGCGTCTATTGTTAATTTTCTATGACAATGCATCATGGATAACCTTATGTTTAAGTATCTTTTTAAAATTATGAGCATTAATCTTAAGGTTTTTGGTCTCAAAGAAGAGAAAGGAAATGAGGCATGTAAAAAAAAATTATAAATTTGATTTCAAAAAACCATTTTGTCAAGATTTCTAATACAAAGCATGATGGTAAACGAGATAGAAAATTGATGATTATATTAACTTGGTCATATCAAAACGGCATGCATATGTTTTATTACACTTAAATAGTTGCTCCACAGCAAGAAAAACAATTTTTTTCTGTTAGAATAACATAATTTATACCAATAAGAAAGAAAGCATTCAAACCATTAGCAGCACCTAAATTTCCATTTTCAACAACAATAGAACGGAAATAATGTGATTGATATCAAAAATTGGATGGAATTAGCTTTTCCAATGTTTGACTCGTTTTCATGGGGGCATAAGGTGTCTAATTTCAAGGTTTAGAGTAGCAAAGTGTGACTATCTTCAAAGTTCAGGGGGCAAAATGTAATTAATTCTATTAGATATTTGTCATAACGTTAATGTAGTTTCATGAATTACTTCAACAAATTGCGAAGAGGATGAGGGAACCAATCAATTTCTTGAGTATTCAATCTTTTATAAAGCCAATTGACTAGGCTTTCTAAAAGCAGGCTTAGGTCGGCTAAATTTTGTTGAATCAGACTAAATTTTGTTCTAGCTAATTGGTTGATACGGGACTGAAAGTTGTATCGGACGAGCCAGTTTTCCATCTTTATCATCTTCTTTTGGTTGTGGAATACCCCACCTTTTTTGTAGTCAATCATTAGAGCTTCTTTCTTCTTTTTTTTTGTCTTTTTTGGGGAAGAGGGGTGGAATATCCTACATACATCTCATCTCATGCCTTCTAATTTGAAAGAAAATTAGTCAGTAAATAGATCCTGTTGTTCACAGCAGACAGAACCGAACGAGTAACGACCTTTCAAGAAAAGAAGTTTAAGTAATGCTATGTCATTAATTACATATCATTCACTCGGTAGTACTGCAATAGTGCATATTTTACTGGAAGAATTACCATCGCAAGGACCACTTTAGACACAATTATCGCGAATATTGACTTTCCATCCTTGGCTTGGAGAACGAAAAATCATGAAAATAATCAACCCCAGGACTTAGGAGAGACAAATTGTAGACGTTAAGAGGAGACATTTAATCATTTTTGTCTCCTTAACGAGGGTGTCCAACTAACCTCGGCAATGCGAGTTGATGAGTAGAAAGCAGAAAAAAAAAAACCATCAAGAAATTGCACGCTTCGCTAGAACGTACCTGGTAAAGCTAATTTCTTGCTTGCATTTTTATAAGTAGCATGCAACTGCAAGAAGAGTTTTCAGCTCTCTGTTTAGTCAGTAACTCTCTAATCAAACCACAATTAGCATGCAAGAAGAGTTGCTCGACAAGAAATGAGTTCAGGAAGTCATGTGATAAAAAGGGCCCCAAAAAAAAAAGCTCAAAGTGAAGAAAAATGGCGAAAATGAATCACGAGCAAGCTGGAAGTTCAGTGTAATTGTTTGGCAAGATGAAGTGCTGCCAGAGGCTATTAGTGTAATTACCACATTCGCACGAGTTTCGCATGCATGCATTAGGACTTAGGGGAGAAGTCGATTAAATGAGGCATCAGTTGGCGCATTGCTGTCAAGCCTAGTCCGTGAGTACTTGCTACTGTGCACCTCTATCTCCGAGCTTGCATTAATGGGTTTATTGATGTGAAACTCCCCCCACCTAGTACATTGCTCATTTCTTCTTTTTCTTTTTTTTTTTTAACAAACTATATGGAGGACTAGTATTTATTTTATTTTATTTTTGTCGAAATCACCAAACTATTTATTCCACACATGTTCCCCACCAACCTACCCAAATCGTGTGAATTGTTTCACCCGGATTTCGATTCTTAGCGGTAGTACTCGCCTAACTAGGTTGCTATCACCAGATCAAAGCCCCGAGAGCATATGGAGGACTAGTAATTGATTTGCCAACAAACTGCCCAATTATTTTCCTAATTTACTTCTTCTTTTTTTTTAATCAAGAAAAAAGAGGAAAAGAATTGCAATAAGATTAGTAGATAGAATGTGGAATTAGGAGGTAGTGAGAGATACCGATACACATGTACAAACATCTGTTTATTTACGTGGGATTGAACCACTATTCCAATGTAAAGTTACCAAAAAAAAAATTTTTTAAAAAAAAAAACAGCAATCCAAACGGGCATAGTTCACAATTTACATATAGTAGTAGTATCTTTTTAATAAGAAAGGAGATCCACATGCAAAAACATAAATGGAAACGCGCCATTTTGTGGAATTGATGTAGACGAGCATCACATGCAATTTTCACCAAAGCTTAAAGACAGACTGCGGAGGCGCTGGATTTTTATTGCTGCAAATGCAATTGGGTATGCCTATTGATTCCACAATGAATTATGGCAGAGCGAGCCTGAGTTCATGGCCTTCCTGTCCAGGTCATGTGAATTAATTCCTCCTGTCCGGGGAACAAAGGTTACTGGCTTCACTTGTTGCCTGTGACATAAAATCCTGTTCCTGATAAACCAAGCTGACCCCCGATTTTGACAATTGCAGCCCAAAATAGTCTCTGTTGATTTCCTTTCTTTCTTTCTTTTTTTTTTTTTTTGTTTTTGTTTTTTCAACATGTCAACAGAATTATAAGCGCTGACAGAGAAAACCAACCAATGGTAGAGTGCTGCTGCAGCTGTCTCTGCTTTTTCTCAAGTTACTTGAGAATTCTTCTTCAGTTCACCAGGAATTAATTACCTCTGTCCTTTACCAGCTCAAGGACCGAGTCGTAAGTAAACGAGTGAAGCACGGGCAAACACGGCTTATATTGTATTATTATTATTATATGCGCAATTCCTCGAGTTTGTCTCTCATTCAATCGTACTCAACATTTCACTTTCTTGCTTTTGTTTCCAAATTTTAGGTGGTGCTGGTGCATTGAAACCATACAAATAAAAACGATTACTAGAATCGCAAGCCATGTAACCTTTCGCCAGTTATAAAACTAAGATCAAATGCACATTATTATTATTACTCCATTTATTTTTTTTTGGGGGGGGCAAATCAAGATTCTTGTACAAATCAGCCGCAAAAATGAAGATTATTTTTTTCATCCAAAATTGAATTGACTCTAAGCGACCCAACCCGACTCGAACGGAATTAATCGCAAACCATAAAATAGATGCGAACACCGGTGAATTATACCTAAAAAAAAAGTTAGCTGGTTTTTTTTTTTCAAAAAAAAACATTTACAGTCAAATTACAGGAGGTGGATTTAAAGTCTTGGAAAGGTTGCAGCACGCTGAAATAGCTGGGCAGATAATCGCTGCGTTTCCTACTTTTCTCCGCCCACTGCTTTCAACGCTCCAGCTACCTTTCAGTAATTGCCTTTAACGTTTGGAACTGTTCTGTGGAAATAGCAGTGGAATGTAGGCATCAGTTTTGATAAGGCTGCTTAAGTTTTTGACTAACTAAAGTTCACAGAATTGATGTGCTATCGCAGTGATTATTGTTACTCATATACATTACTACTATTGTACAGGAAGAACTAACAATTTGTTTGACAGCCAAAACAAATTATTGCTCCTCACCTGCACAATATGTTTCTTGTAGGTAGTATTCAATCTCAGACAGTTTCCAGTGGTAATTTTTACGTTATCAAATTTTACTTTTTTTCCAATAACTTCTCCTCCGGTTCGTTTGTATCACAAAAAGATTAGTATCATTTTCACGAGAAATAGCTATTTTACTTAGATGGCTCATTGAATGACAACAATAGGCATTACCAAAACGAGAAAGAAAAAAATTCATTGGGCTTCTTTTTACAAATTTGATCTAAATGTAAATGTTAAAGCGTCATAGAAATGATTAAAATTGAGCAAACCCCCCCCCCCCTTTTTTTTCCTTTTTTTACAGAAAATAGATCAATATTACGATCTAATGTTAAATTAGAATACCGGTTCATATTTTCTTCAAGTCAAGTCTGACCTTTTCGTTTTTCATTCTCCCAAAACAAGAAGGTTGGGTCCGATTGGGAGAATAAATAATACTCCCTTAAAGAATGGACGAAGTCAAGTCTATTGCTGCCGTGTTCTGTGTTGAAGGAGGACTCGGTGCATGGAGAATGGATTAAACCTGCAAGACAAGCCAAGGCAGACACGGTCTCAATCAGATTATTGGTCAGCCCCCCTCCGGATATAATGGATTTGATTAAGAAATAATTCCAAGTAAAGATGCTACTCTGGCTTTCTTTTTTTTGAAAACTAACAAAGAAACTCGTTTTTATTGGGTTTCCTTTTTTTTCATTTTTACTGTTTGTATGAAAGGAAAAACAAAAAAAAAAACACAAAGGAGGAGTTCCCTCTCACTTACTTCCATTTTTCTTTCATGTTGGAGATTACTTAGTTGGATCAAATCCCTTAATTTTTTTCCTTTTTCACTTTTAGACTTGCTACATTAAAAATATATTGTGATCTTTATACGCATGCAATGATATTCCTTTCTTTCCCGGCAAAAATGGCTGTGTTAGTGCATGTACTCTTGTTTGGATTGTTATTTTCTGAAAATTTTATATATATACAAAATTATACCGTAGCGATCTAATATATATGAGATAAAAAGGTGATAGAAAAATATATTTACAAAAAATATATAAAAAAAAACTTTTTGGTAGAAAACTGCAATCCAAGCACACCATTGAACTGTCATTCAATTTTCAAAGCTCATAGTTTGAACTTTGAAGGGTATAAAATTACTCAAACATTTACAGGGTCATTTTATTTCGATCAAGCAGCGTCCATACAAGATGAATTGCTACAGATTGAAAGGTACAAAATTACTAAAACATCGAGCTACCCCCTTTTTTTTTAACCAATCAGGCAGTTTCCACTCTACAAAAGCGACTGCCTCGTACACAAATGCCTAAATGCTAATTGACTGTCATTAAGACAAGAATCTTTCTAAGAAGAAAGAATATTCCCTCAGTATTCAATTAACGTGTGACAGCCAACAATCCAGCCTAATGACTTCACGGGATTCTACTTTGACCTTTTATTCTATAAATTTTCCAGTGTTTTGATTAACGCTCGTTTGACTAACCTACTCGTTCAAATTGGTTAATCTGCGTTCAATATCAAATTAACAAGATTGTATCAAAATCTCAATGCCTCGAAATTATAGGTTATAGGATCCTAGTTTTCCCTATCCAATCATGATTCATGCAATACATAATTAGCATAATTAAATTCGATCAAGTGCGAATTGGAAGAGATCTGTTTCCTAAACATCATGTTTCAATCAGAATACAAGAAAACATGCTGCCAGTATCTTGCGGAGAGTTAAAAGGTGCTGCCTTATAAAATATAGAAAAATGCTCCAGCCACCATCAAAGTCAATATTTCTTTTAGTACTAGATTAGAAATTACCTTTATTCTGCAAATTGCAATCTCCAAATAGAAACGCTCGGGTGTTACCTTGACAGCGGAAAATTGGAATGCCCAAAAAAAAAAAAAAAATTTACAGTAACCTTTATCTTTTTTCTTGCATGCCTTGTAAAAGTTACGTAACTTCATTGAATACTCCTATAGTCCTTCCTTTTGGACTCTTGGGTCGTGCATTTTAGATCCTGTTTCGATTGCAATTTTTTGAAATTTTTGTAAATAAAAAAAATAGTATTGTGATGATTTAATATATATGAGTTAAAAAAATAATTTAAAAATATGTTCGCAAAAAATATATAGAAATTTTTTGACAATATCTACTACTGTCTATACAATAACGTGGAAGTTTGTAGGAATTTTGCTGTCCTTCCTTAACCTCGATCTAGGACTTTATGCCTTTCAATTTGAACATTAAACCCAAGGAGAACGAATACTCCAACGCTAGATCACTAGCATGTGGTGTGCCATGTTCAAGTGATGCTTTCATGATGAATCTCAAATGGGCAGTAAATATTCAAAGCTATAGTAATTAAGATATCAAGATTATAAATTTTATTCACCCCACTAATACGAAAAGTGTTTTATTCACTCCATTTGTGCGTGTTACTTTTTTTTAATCTAGTAGCAACAATCTACGCTACTCTTTTCAATTGGACTTCTACGTTTATTTATTCACCTCATGCTCTACGTTTCCTGGTTACCATTTTTGGGCGTGACAAGGTACCACCAACCTTAAAAAGCTTTCGAATTTTAGCGCCTGAATTTGAACGGTCAAAAAGCCAGAAAATGGCGGGTTTTCCAATTAAAGCTAAAAATATCCCCAGGGAAGAAAAAGTGACAGCTGACAAATGACCAATACCCAAGATAGAGCTGTCATCTACGTGTCGAGTTCCCTTCCACTTTTGTAAGATCCTTCCCCGCCCAATCCTCCTCGTACATTGCCTCTTGGCGTCTGCAAAAGCCGCCCGCCCCGACCCGGTCTTTCTTTTGATCTTTTTCCCCGCCATCTGGAATCAGTCGCCTTATTACCTACGTAGTATCCACGTCAACTACTCGTGGGACCCTCACTCGACATTGTGGATGTTGATAACTTCGCCCCCACCGTCGGATCTGGCGGGAGCATCATCCCATATTCACCTCACTTTCCCGCCAATTAATACTACAACGTAGCAACCGCCATAACTGCCGTCTTAACGGCCGTTACCAACGGTACTTACCTTACCGCACGTCTTGAAGTAACACTTGATTTGTCTGACACGTGGCTGAAACCTGAATAGATCACGGGAAAGATCGTGCGGCGCAGCATTGATGATTAAAGTATTAGATCTTTGTCGGGGAAAAATTGGTCGACCGACGGTTTTAATAGTGCCACGTCTGGGGAACTACGCAGAGGCAACGGCCAGTAAAGGAACGTGTTTTCTGCTGGTTGTGCACGTGATTGTCAGGACAGAAGGATCACTTAATTGGGACCCATGTTTGGGCCGTTGCTCGTGCCTTCATTTCACCACGTCCGCTGTTACAACTTACTACAGCTTAGTACTTAAAAAAATAAAAAAGGAGTTCTCAAATGGAGTAGTATTAAAAAAAATTTTGAAAGAGTTCTATAGCACTTTTGGCTACCCTACTCATAAATATAAATATTAATTTATGGTTGAATGTATAAAAAGATATATAAATTTTTAAATAATTTTAAGAGTTTAAATTATGAAATGATGCAGCAAGAATTTGTTGGATTATAATGATGAGCGTGGTATTCAATGAAAAAAAAAAGAATACTAGTATAATATCCAAAAGAAATGATAGAATTTCTTTATGTTTTGATTAAAATTTTTAACATGCATCACCACTCATATTGCATAATTATACTACTATTTAAAATGTACAAGGGAGACAAACCTCTCGTGTACTTATAAGACCACCATGAATCCATAAAGCCATTTTGGATATTGACATGGATGATAAAGAAAGGGTTAAAATGGCATTGATATTTTTCCTCTTTTTGTATTTTGTGTTTGGGTTTTACGTTTGAAAACAAATTGGGTTGGATGATTAGCTTGTTTTTATGTCACGTGGAGTGTTTAGTGGCATGTACTTTAGATGAAACCAACATTATGAAGCTTCGCGTTGGTAAAGTTAGAGGACAAACCTTATAATGATCGCTCTACTCAAACTCGATCACCTTGATGCAACAATCTTGTTTTGCTCTAGTTTTGTCAAGTGAATTGAAACCATTTTCGTGCATTTTGTCCCATACAATTCTTAAGTTTGGTTCAACTGCAAATATATGTCCATTTGCATCTTGTGCACATTTTGACCAAAAGGGTTCAGCAAGAATTTTTTTTTTTTTTTGGAAAAATGGAAATGTAGGCAAGGAAATCAAGTATTAACCTGGCATGCATGTACGACACAATTGAAGTTAATATCATCAGTCTTTTGTTAACTACTCTGCAAGATTACTATGCCCTCCGTCACACTTTGATAGGGTAAGAATATGTTACTAATTAGTCATGCTCCATTAGCGTAATGGTATATTAGGAAGATGGTAAGTTATATTTATTCTTCTAACAAAATTAACTAACTTTTTTTAAACTGTGTAAAAAATCAAATCTATCAGAGTGAGTGCATCGGAACGTGTATTACCGTACATCTTTTGTAGAGTTAACTCGATTATTCAATAATAATTACATTTTTCCTTCAGAATTTCCATCCAAAGACATCATTAATTAGTAACTAACGACCTCTAGCTGGTATTAATCATAGCTGAGCAGGCAAGGAAATATATATATATATTTTTTTTTGATATCACAAACATGGGCAAGAGAAGGAAGAAAGCAAGTTCGTTATGTTATAAGCAGTGTTTTGAAAACCGGACCGGCCGGTTCGACCGGTTGGACCGCGAACCGGCCATGGCTCCGGTCCGGTTCAATGCCAGGTTTGACTTTGTCAAGAAACCGGTCAAAAACCGGTCGGACCGCGAAAACCGCTGAACCGGATTTGAACCGGTTATTTCCGGTTTTTGAGTTTTCCTCCTTTTTTTTTTTTTGCAAAATGTAGTTATCAAGATTCGAACTCAAGACCTTTCTAATAGAAGACCAATGTAGTAACCGTTGCACTATCACATCTTATTAGTTTTTTTCGATAACTTATTTATATAAAACAAACACTCATATTTCTTTTGTTCCATTTTTTTTACAAAATATCATCCTTTCATGACTCTTCCTTTTTAATCTTCAACACACACACACACACACACACACTCTCTCTCTCTCTCTCTCTATCATCTTTTCTTTTACCACTCATTTTTTAATCAAACATCTTTATTTTTAATTTATTGATGTTTTCTTCCATATTTTAATTTTGTTTTTGTCCATTAAATTTTAAAAAGTTAAAAAAGAATTATTTTTCTTTAACCCAATTTATTTAATACCACAACCACTCACTTTTATCTCATTTTTTGTTTCTTATCAAATTTGCATTTCTATTTTGAATTCTCTTGATTTTCTTCGAACTCCAAACTTCCTTTTTTAAATTGTAAATTTAAATTCCAAAATGTAAATTAAAATTTAAGTTCACAATGTCTAAATTCTCATAGACGTGAATTTTGTATAATTTCAAATATTGTGATATTTTTGGATTATATTTAAGATTTTTTTGGTAGATATAATTGAAATTGAGATGAAATTTATTTGTTTTAACTTATAATATAAAAAATTTATTTTCAAAAATCCAAGTTATTCAAAAATAGTAAACTTTTCATTATATAAAGTATTAAATTATCCATTACATGTCTTATTTTGTGCACATATATATTTATATAAATTATTTTAAAAAAAATTCATTGAACCGAGGTTGAACCGGTCCGACCGATTGAACCTCGACCCTTTCACTTCACCGGTTCGATTAACGGTCCGGTTTTTAAAACATTGGTTATAAGCAACAGGAATGATCAAAGGGGACGGAGGATCACAAGAAAACCGGCCAGTACTGTGACAGGAGAAAAGCCGAGTGGAACTGAACACTGAGGCGGTGTTGTCACGTGTGGACGTCATAATATTGGTCGGCACTCGGCAGATCCCAACTTAACGTACAATCCATCTTAATTGATAATTCCTCCTCATCCATCACTGCCCCAATTTCTTCTGTTATATATACGCACAAAGAACTTTACTGATTTTATCTTGGAATTTACACAATGCTGGTGAATATTCCCATTAAATTAAGAATCCAAATCCATAAACAGATGAATTAAAGGTAATCAATTTGATTCTCAAGCTACCATGCAAGAAGACAAAAACAAGAAGCACAAAAGAATTTTTCTCGAAGCTGCTTTTTCTTATAAAAATATAGTAAGTGTTTGGAGTTTTCAATTGCAAACACTTAGAATATTTGGAGCTTTAAGAATGTACTTAGGGTTTATTACAAGCTTACATGTCACTAGAAATCATTTTTCATTTACCCTTTATCCATTATAACTACAAATACATTATACTCGTATAAATATTTTACATTGTTATTTTCTAAAGAGAAATTTTAATATTTTTTAATATTTAAATATTTTTTATCACACATATATCAAATTATTACAATACATTTTTCTACAAAAACTCCAGAAAATAGCAATTCAAATGAAAACAATACAGCCTGGACGGGTTTTTGTGTTATGTGACTTTATTACAATCATTAATGTTTTTGCCACGGGGATGAGTGATAAGATAGAAGAGCTAGCGGCCTTAAATTAAAGTATTAAAAAAAATTAATGTATTATAAGACTTTCTTGCCATTATTAATGTCCTTATCTTTGAAATGTAAGTGGATGTAAGTTTAAAAAGTGCCTAAATTAATTGATTCTTCTATTTTTGCCTTGTACTTCATGCCTAAAGTTTGCACACAAACGAGAAAGAGTACTACTATAAGAGGATTATTATGGTTACAAAAGATAAAAGATTACTACTAATAAAAGAGGGTGGTGGGATGATGAGGGGGTGGCGGTAACAGGTAAAGGAATCCCCAAATTCATTCCTCCCACTGGGCCACGTGCAACAAACCCTAGACGTCGATGTAGAATGAATATGTACTGTCCCTTCATTACTTCCAACCTCCAATTCCTCTATGCTTACGCCCTTCCACCCAACCCGCCAACTCCAATTGTAATCTCTATTGAGTCGAACGCACGCAAGGCACAATCGATAGAATAGCCAACGTGGCATCGTCGCTGGACCTCAAAACAACCCCCGGAGCTTGTGATCAGAGGACGCCTGTCACATTATTATTGTTCGCTTAAGCAAACCAAAAAAAAAAAAAAAAAAAAGAGAACCAAAGGATTCAAGACTTAATATGCCCATCCCATCTACTGTGTTCCTCATTTCCTTCTCAAGTTCTAACTGTATTTGAAATTTAGCAATTCCATCTTAAATTCCACTAATTTGAAATTTGAAACGTGAAAACTTAAATTTCAAATCTAAATATACTAAATTCGATACATTTGAATACATATCACATTAAATTATAAATAAATAATTTATCACTTATTTTTCAGAATAAATTTTGATTAAAAAAATTAATGCAACTTAGTTAATTCAAAATTTTTTTTGTTATCAAACATGTATGAATACATTAAAATCTAAATTTATTAAATTTAAATGATGAATTAAATCGTGGAGTTTATATGTATGAGTGTGGTGTCTATGTTTTGGCACTAGTCGTTCTAAGTTTTTTTTTTCTTTTATAGTTATAGCAGAAGGTAAATTCAAATAAATAAGTATCTACTATCATGTATACGAAAACGTTACGTTCATGTTACGTCATTTTGTGTACGAGAATTCAAATTAAATGTTACATCATAGGGGATTCTAACATTACGGTCATGTTACACTACTTTGTATATGAAATTTCAGGTTAAAGATTTTATATCCCATTTAAAACATAGGAGATTTTTGTATGAATATTTGGGTTCGAAGTATACCACTGATTTTACATACCAACAAATATCATAAATGGCTCTTTGAAAGGGAAGAAAATGAAAGAGGAAAAGTGAAAAATCAAATGTAGGTCACGTCGGGCAGGCACTTGGGGCAGCACGAGTCACGCATGTGACGCTACCACCCTTTGCGTAGAGGCGTGGTCTCAAAATTCATCAATAAAATATGATAAATCAACCAAAAATAAAAAGAAAACAATTATTAGTAAATAAACTAAAGAATATATAAATAGGCGAGTCAGTGAGACAGGGTAAAGCACATAACCACAAAGCGTGCTTTGCGCTGCTAGAGAAAGAAAAAGAGAGAGAGAGAGAGAGAGAGTAGATTTTGTAGAGAGACAACACCAGAGCTTACATTACAGAGCTACACATGGTAGTATTCTCTTACCAAAGAAAGTAAGGCTCGTTTTTGGTGTGTGTTTTCACCCAACAAGAAGAAGAAGAACGGCTATCTATTGTTTGTTGTTAATGGCGATTGGGACTATGTGAAACGAAGATTATATTAAGTTCTGAGTTTCTTTGTGAAGTTCGTCAATTAGAGCCGTGTGTTTTTTTTGTTGGGTTTTTATAGCTGAAGAAGAATCAAGAAACAGGAGAAATCTTTGAAGGGTTACTGAGAAAGAAATTATGGAGTGGCCTTCTTATTTAGATGAATATCAAAAGCTTGTGATTCGTATGAATACTCCTAGGTATGCTACTAACTTTGCTCTCCTCTGTTTCTTCTTCACTTGTTTGTTGGTTTTTGGGTCTACTTTTCCGGATTTTGTTTCGATTCTTCATCCGAGTTTTGCTTGAATAGTCCATTTTTGAGTAAAACAATGAAGCCTTATTCATCAATTTCTTGAAGATTTTGGTGAATTTTTGGTCGGTTCATTCCTCTGTTTTCTTTGTTTTCTGGGTTTCCCTGCTACTGCGGAAAGAATTTTTTGGAGAAGAAAAAACAAAAAACGGAAACTTCTGCAAATATTTTCCTTTCCATTTTTCCGAATATTCGCTCCAAACTTGTTGTGATTTCTAACCTCAAAAATATTCAGATCTTCCTATGGAAGTTTCCTTAGTCCAGCTCTTGTACAACATATTCACAAAATCAAATCATACATCTCCACGAATTTTTAGAACTTCCTTATTGTTGACTAATTTCATCACTATAGTTTCTTTTTTTTTTTTAATGTGGCACTTGTGCTCACATTCCTTACCTTTTAAGTCACTCCATTCCCACGCTTGACTCCTCTTCGAGGACGTGGAAAATCTGGCTGGAAAAATCCCTATTTGAAATGTTCAAGAATTCGAAAGTTTGAAATTTCAATTTAAAGTCTCTTACGTCTTCACCAATTCTGACTTGTTTTCCCCACCAATTCTGTTTTTTTTTTCTTTCCCCACAGGGTCATGTTTGACAATGCCGGCTGTTCTAATGCAACACGCGTTACGGTAAAGTCGGCTTATACTCTTCTGGGCTTCTAATGATTTGACTCAAGTTTTCCTTAATATTCATCTAAATATTAGTAGTAATTTTGATTGATTTGTTTCTCCTTTTTTGCTTTCTTCCCAGATTGACAGCGCTCGAAGACACGGCATTCTTCTGGAAGCAGTACAGGTTTTGACCGATCTGAATCTTTCAATTAAGAAAGCCTACATTTCTTCCGATGGTCAGTGGTTCATGGACGGTAAGCACTTTTTTTGGTCTTTTTTTAAAGGTTTCTGTTAAAACGCGCCGGCCTTTTAGCTTACGTTACCGTTCTTTGGGGACGTTAGTTTCGTTATTAGCCCTTTTGCTGATTGTGGCGTTTCGTTTCTGTTTTGCAGTTTTTCATGTGACTGATTTAAACGGCAACAAATTAACCGACGAAAGCGTCATCAATTACATTGAACAGGTACATAAAATTAGCTATTCTCATCTTCAATTCATCCTAATTGCATTTATTACCATTTAGTTGCTTTTTTTTTTTCTTTGGTAATATTCGTAAAAGCCAATTCGTGGGATTTACTGATTTGGTATGTTTGGTATAGTCACTCGGGACAATTCATTATACGAGTTCAAGATCCATTGAGGGCTTAACAGCACTGGAATTAACCGGAACTGACCGAGTTGGGCTATTATCTGAGGTTTTCGCCGTGCTAGCTGATTTGCAGTGCAATGTGGTGGAATCTAAGGTGTGGACTCATAATGGACGAATTGCGTCACTAATTCACGTTAAAGACTGTGATTCGGGGTCCCAAATTGAGGATTGTCGGAAAATCAATCGGATAGAAGCCCGGTTAAGGAACGTTTTGAAGGGTGATAATGATATCAAGAGTGCCAAAACATCGATTTCCATGTCTGTTACTCATACAGAG
The DNA here is from genome assembly GCF_036785885.1 of Coffea arabica. Taxonomy (NCBI): domain Eukaryota; kingdom Viridiplantae; phylum Streptophyta; class Magnoliopsida; order Gentianales; family Rubiaceae; genus Coffea; species Coffea arabica. The sequence goes on along the minus strand of NC_092325.1, from coordinate 43,330,556 downwards.
AGGAGGCTTCATCAAATGATGTTTGCTGATCGTGATTACGAGAGGAAGCCGATAATTAGCAAAAGCAATGATTCTCTGGTGGTTTTAGTTCAGAATTGTTTGGAGAGGGGATACTCTGTTGTAAATGTTCAGTGCAAGGATCGGATGAAGCTTCTGTTCGACGTTGTTTGCACCTTGACAGACATGCAATATGTTGTGTTTCATGCCACCATTAACACTGCTGCAGACAGGGCGTGCATGGTATATATATATATATATTCTTCACTAAGCATTTGAGACTCTCTCCAAGCTGTTTGTGTTAGTATTAGTTTTGCTTAATCACGACTGACTTGCTTAATCTTGATAAAAAATGGATGGTTGTAGGAATTCTTTATTAAGCACACTGACGGAACCCCCATTAGTTCAGAAGCTGAGAAGCAACGAGTGATTCTCTGTTTACAAGCGTCAATTGAAAGAAGGGCGTCTCAGGTATTTTTTTTTTCCCTTCTTTTGTGTGTGTGTGTGTGTGTGTGTGAAAGGAATAAAAAACTGGAGTAAGTAGGATTATTTTGGTCTCTTTCTTTGGAAGAAGAAGTCTTAACAGTTACTATGTGCCAATTTTTCTTTGATGACAGGGTGTAAGGTTAGAGCTGTGTACAAGCGACAGGGCAGGCCTATTGGCCGATGTAACACGAACCTTCCGAGAAAACGGTCTTAACGTGACAAGAGCTGAGATCTCCACAACGGGGGACACTGCCCTGAACGTATTCTACGTAACAGATGCAGCTGGGAATGCTGCCGATTCCAAGATTATCGAGGGGGTTCGACAAAAAATCGGATTGAATGACTTGAAAGTGAAGGAACTGCCGCTGATCTATCATCAGAAGGCGGAGGAAAAGGGTGAGCCCACCGTTGGTGTAGGTGGGGCCATGTTATCACTGGGGAGCTTAGTTATGAGGAATCTATACAATTTGGGGTTGATCAGATCATATTCTTGAAAACTTGAGAAAGGACGAGAGCCTTCTACGAAAGGCAACAATTTGGCAGGGGGATGTCCCCAGTCCCCCTGTTGGCATATATACTTTGCTTGGGAAATCAAGAATTGCCCAGAGGATAATACCCCCCCCCCCCCCAAGGGATATGGGGGCTTGTGTACATATGGAAAAAGAAGGAAGTGGGTACTCTCTACTTATTTGGTAATTGGATATCAGTAGGTGTTATAGTTGGTGGTGGTTTGGTTGGTTGAACAGGTAGACAGCCGCATGTAAAACTTGAAGATGGGGTTAGAATTTGAATTTTAAATAGGGATGATGGATGGGAGAAAACAGAGGAAGACAAAAGTAAAAGTTGTTGGTGGGTGGGTTGATTGCCGGCGGTGAAGGGTTGATAGAGGAGAAGAAAGCACTGCTGGTGGAGATAGAGATAGAGAAAGAGATTTGATTAGAGCTCACATTTGTACATAACCGCTACTCATCTTCTTTGTTTAAAGAAAAACTACTACTGTAGTAGTAGGATTAATTATCAGCTCTAATTGTTGACTTCGTTTTTTCGATCACATTTGTTTCTTTTCGAGGGAAACATCTTTGTTTTTGTCATTAATTTGTGTGAAGAAAATCTGGTCCAACGCCGCAGATTCAATGCATCAAAAGTTAGTCAAATGGTCCATCGCACGATGTGCTTTTTGATGATGATTTTGATTGGGATTAATTTCACTTCATATCCTTTTACTATACCTAAAGTTTGCTTTAGTCCTTAAACTTCAAGACGGGCAGCTTTTGTCTCTACATTATAAAATTTGTCAAACTCAAATAACATCATTCATTCGGGAAGTGAGACAGATTTTATGTCTAAATGGGTTTGCTTTAGGTGCTAATTTGGAATAGATGTTATAATTTAGGAATTAAGATAGATAAATTCTATATTTTACAGACTTAAGGATATACTAACAGTGTAGTAAATTTTTTACATTAACAGTTACATATCTATGTTACATATTTGAATTTTAAATTCAAATTCATATTATATGCTAATGATTTAAACTTGTTAATATAAAAAAAAAAAAAAAAGTGTACATTGACAATGTATAAAAAAAAGAATTCTAGTTTAGCCTGAAAGAATGGAAGAAACTTGCCCCACGTACATTGTGACAATTACAGTCGTAGACTTCCATGATACTAGGCTATTGAAAGTGGTGAAAATGAAAGAAAGCTATCATGGAGGTGATATTCAAATATTTCTCCCGTATAATTGTCATTGGGAGCTGCACTTTTGAATCTGAGTGTAGTATCCATTGCTTCCATAGACTTTGAGCGTAGTTCTTTGATTTTATGCATGGTTAGTTTTTGACCCCTAAATTCCCACCGCAAACTTCGTATGGTTGGGTCTTGTAGGTGCATTGCGTTGCAAAAGGGGAACATATTTTGTTTTCCCATTTTCAAAGGTTAGGCGAGGGCGGCTGTCGTTTGAAGCTTCCAGAAAATTAATTTACTCGTTCTGCCATCCAAGGTGATTACGCGCTTTGTTTTAGTCTTCTTCATTTGGATCAAAATTACCATGGAGTTAAGGTCTTTTTTCATCAAATGGTTTTTTTAGGTGACACGTGTTTTTTTCATTTAATTTCCACTAAATGTTAGTATATAAAAAGTGAAAGTACATGTATCACCTCATACATATGGTGTAATAGAAAATGTAATACTAAAAGTAAAATAAAAGCCACTAACATGGTAAGTGAAACAATTTGCGGTAATAGTTTCAATTTCAAAATTGATATATAAATGCACGCTTGCAAGTCAAATCGAAAGAGTGATGTTTATTAGATTTTTGTTGACACAATAAATTAGGTGAGGCCGAAAGATAAATCAAACTATCCGATATTTCAATTAAATTCAGATTCGCAAGATTTGACTCGAGTTTAGATCGTAGACTAATTAAATTTGAATAGCATTTTATGTTCGATAACATTTAAATATAATTTAAAAAATTGTCCAAACTTGATTCGATCAATAAATAAGTTAAATTTAAATAAAATTTTAAACTCATTAAAATAATCAAATAAATTTGAACACCAAAGTGTTCGACTTGTTTATACCCCTAAAATTGGGGTATCGCCATTTCTCTCCACCATTCTTAGGCTTGTCAACGGGTCGGATCTGGATCCGGACCCGGACCGAATTCGTGAAATTTTTGCGGGTACGGGTAGGGATTTAATTCTGTTACCCGTACTTGGATCCGGATCCATTTCGTCAAACAAAAAAAAAGGGTCGGATACGGAATATAGTATTCCGGCCCGTATTAAATCCGGATCCGGATACAAATGGATTAATAATTTAAAAAATATATATTTATCAATATAATTAGATTAGGGTGATGTATTTGAATAAAATCAATTTGATTTCTTTTCTTATTTGGTTTTTTTTTGTATTAGTTAGAAATTAGTTTACAAATATTTTTTTTTCTCATTTTTATTAGAAATTGTAAGTTTTGATAATTTTTTTGGATAGGTTCAACTCGGATTCGAGACCCATCGGATCCAGATCCAGAACATAGAGTAACAGACCCGTCGGGTAAAACGAATTGGATTCGGGTCCGTTATGATATGCCGGGTCCGAGTCTGAACAATGAATTCCAGCCCGGACCCCGCCCGTTGACAGTCCTAACCATTCTAACACCTCTTAGCCTTTTTGTCCTCTCACATTTTTAACGGAATGAAATTACGAAGCACAAATCCACGTACACCTTGAGATTAGAAGAATGCCACCACACTAACAAAATCGTACAGTGAAAAAGGACAACAGATAAAAGGAGTATAAAGGTGAAGGCCAGGTGGTAGGGGTGGGAGTGATTGCAACAGATAACAGGGGCCAGGAAAAAGCTTCGTGGGCTATGAGAGAAAGGAGTATGGGACATTTCCTTTTGGACTATGCAGAAGCAGTGAAAATAGCAATGGTAAAAGTAAGGTCACAAAACTGGTCAGCTGTAAAGTTTGGAATCACGGATCAGCAGTTGCTAAGACAACTAGGGTCGGGAAGGTCCAAAGACATCAGGTTATATGCACAAGTGGAGGAGATTAATAGCCTAAGATCAATGTTTAGGCAATGCTCATTTTATCTGCTCCAAGATGAACAAAGACTCAAGAGTAGTCAGATCAGTTTATATGCTACATGCATTCTTTTTGATGAGGAACGACTGGTTCCTTAGTGTCTCTGTACACTATGTATAGTGTGTCTGGGTCTTTACCCATACTTTTGTAAAGTTACTATGATTATCAATATAATCTTCTAACGTTTCCGGAAAAAAAAAAAAACAAAATCGTACAGTGTATTATTGGACTAACACCTAAGGACATACTCCCTCCCTTTTTTTATAACTGACGTTTAAGGTTTTGCACACTAATTAAGAAAAGTTTTTCATTGTTTAAATCTATACACTACTTTCCTTTTATACCCTCATTAATTGTCCAATTCACCCATATTTTCTCTCACTAGAGTATTAAATGGTGCTGTTTTACTAGGTCAAAAGCAATGCAAACTAACTCCCACCAATTATGAAAAGAGAGATAAAAGGGTAAAATTGTGAAAAAATAATTAATGCTGCATGGGGATAATAAAACGACAGATAAAAGTGCTCTTAAGTACTTTTATCTGTCGTTTTATTATCCCCATGCAGCATTAATTATTTTTTCACAATTTTACCCTTTTATCTCTCTTTTCATAATTGGTGGGAGTTAGTTTGCATTGCTTTTGACCTAGTAAAACAGCACCATTTAATACTCTAGTGAGAGAAAATATGGGTGAATTGGACAATTAATGAGGGTATAAAAGGAAAGTAGTGTATAGATTTAAACAATGAAAAACTTTTCTTAATTAGTGTGCAAAACCTTAAACGTCAGTTATAAAAAAAGGGAGGGAGTACATAGTACTAGAAAATTTTCAACCGGAAAGTAAAAAAATGTGGGATAATTTCCTCAAATCAGTTGACTTCCTCCTTTGAAATCATGATCCAACTTGTCTAAAGCGGCAATCAACTAGCTTAAAAAGTAAGCTCCCATTGGACCGGGTTGGACTCCTAGCCCCCCCCGGGAACGGGTATTCTTGTCTTGGAAATCAGAAAATGATTCTCAAAGGCTGATTTGAGCTCGTGATTTGTCTTCTTGTATCTATTGATTAGTTGACCAGCTCTAATCACCTCAGAATTTTCCAAATGCAAAACTGATTCACAAACGATTAAAAAAGATTTGGTATGAAATGAATGAAGGGTTGGTGGTCAAAGGGAGGCATAAGACTGAAGACAGGCGGCCAGTTGTCTTTGTTTCCCTTGTTTGAAAAGTAAATAAGAAATTTGTTGACAAAACCCACACGCCAGAGAAACGCCATGACTCCCGACAGTCAGTAGTCCATTCTGTAAAAGAAGCATTAGTTTATTGATCTTTCAGTTTCTACATGCATCCTGCTAATTGGATTTAATTTCTGCCTCGTTTAAGCTGAAACTTAGGCTGTTAGTACATAAATAAATCCCTGTAATTTGACCGACACAAATTAATGGTCTTCTTTTCTTTTCTTAGCCGTGGTAGACCTGCGAAAGCTAAACCAGGGGCCGCAATTAATATCTTTCTTTTCTATCATATATATATATATATATATATATATATGTATATATTTAAAATTTCTGCAGTCTTTGTCCTGCAAATATAAAATCATGTCTCGCTTACCAAATGACAAGAAGGTTCATGAAAACCGAAAAAAACCCAAGCGCGCCGTGCTTGTGATTTTCAATTCGAACATAAAAAAAAAAAAAAAAATCTGAAGGATTAATCATAAATCACCATATAGGGGCTAATCTTGATCAAAAGAATTGTATAATTAAATTATTCATTCGTTTTATATTGAAAATAGGGGTAGGAATAGGTTCCATTATTCCAGGACGTGCATGAAGCATGCAAGAGAAGAAGAAGATCAACGAAAAAAGACATGCATTTGATTTGGCTACCGCCTACTACATGATGCATGAGCCGCCGCGTCCGCGTGGGGAAGGAGTATTCCATTGACTAGCAGGGAGAGTCGTGCAGCTGCATGCGGCTGAGTTGGCATGGCTCTGCTTTTCAAAATCAAAGTTTGATTAGCCCTTTGCAGCAGATAGTTTGAGATTGATAGAAGGGCTTTTTCACTCTTAGTTTAATTTCATGGCTAAACTTATCCTAGCTGGAGGGACTGCCGATTTGCTCATCCATTTACCCAACAGTAAAAACTTATCCTAGCTGGGTTTTTTTTGTTTGAGTGTTAACTTGTTAATATCCTTCCAAATTAAACATGATACTACTGTACATTTTAATATTAGCTTTCGCACAATCGAACTGTATGTAATTTGTTAACTAAAGAGAGATGACGCTGAAGAATGGCAGAGCGAATAAATGCCATAAAAGATTCGAGGGACAATAAGCGATCCTTAAAAATTGGAGGAATAATTTGAGAACCCAATAAAAGTTCCACAGTTTATACTCGTGGAAAGGAACGTATTAGGAACAAAATGAGAACCCAATATTCCAATTGATTTGTTTCATCACAAAATTCAATTGCTGCCCAACATATAAAGATGATTAATGAGTGCCCTACTTGTCAACTCCCTCTTTAGGGTCATTTTAATGGAGGGCCCTCATTGGCATGCATCACCAAGCTACTAGAAGCCTTTTATGGTGACATAACTATTTTTCAAACAATGTCGAAATCAATAATCAAATTACTTATTTGTAACTTAGCCTCTTCTTAATTTGCCACTACTCTTCTTCGTGGAAATTGCACAAGTCAACTATATATAATGAAAATGAAATTTGTAGTGTATACAATTCGGCCCTTTTTATACATATACGATATATATATATATATCACTACCAAACCCCACCAACTGCTTTGGATACTATATACATACTATCTAATATTGCAAATGGCTTTAAATTATGTTCTTCTTCTAGAGATCTAGAGCCCATTCTCCTTATTCCCCACTTGGCTACCGTTTAAAAATTTCCTTTCCAGTGTTGTTCTCAACTTGCTTTAAACAAAATGTATTTTCAGAATTGCAATTATTTTACACTTAAATCATAATCAAGGAGATACATACATATATATATATATATATACATGTGTGTGTGTGTGTGTTTCAAACTAGGGGCTTACTGGAGGTTCCTGACTCGGGCTTCTTCAAAGCAAAGAAAGCGTATATTACCACATTGCGTACGCAACGGGGATCAAGGGCAGGCACCAGCAGGAGAAAAATAAATAGAAGAAAACAAGAGCATTCTCGGAGATGAATTGGATATAATTTGATAGTTTGTCATTATTCTGGTGTCGTTTCGTAAATCCTGTCATTCTCCTTCCTGTCATTTTTTGAGTCACATGAGACCATATACTGGTTAAACCACTTGATTTCAATATCTACTTTACTTGCTTAATTATGATTTTTAACCAAAAAGAGTCAAAACTGAATTAATCTGCCTCTACTCCTTAATTAGGTCCTTATCATCATATCTTGCAAGTGGAATCTTGAAAATGCTAGTTTCTGTCAACTTCTACTTACTTGTCTCGTCCCAATTAGTTTTATACCTGTGGACTTATTACGAGCCTTGCATGCTTTTGAAGAATCTTGCAATCGTTTACATTACACCTTATCCTCAACAGCTACTCCATCCATTAAAAGACAGCAGGCAAAATGTCGTTAAATAATATGAACATGGTATCCTTCAAAACCTTTGTCCCCTGCGTTGTTGCTATCTGCTAATTAAAAATGCGTTTTCTTCAAAATGGTCTTAGCCTTTCAAACTATGCCCCATATGCAACTGATCAAGGCTCCTCAAAAATGATGGAACTCGTACGATCTCAAGAGCTGGAGCTCTGACCTTAGGTCACATTATTTTGGCTTAACTTCTCGCCACAAACTCAATCATCAAGCCACACATATGTCACGATAAATGCCGTACTCATAGTTTATGGTAGTAGTTTATACCCAGTATTAGAATTTGATCATAATACATAAGTTCAGAATTTATATCGATGATGGTCAAAGCAATAATTGCTTGAGTTCGGCTAAAATAATTAGTGGTTGAAAGTTATAGTACTACTACCGGGCAAATTATTTGCTGCCTCTGATTAGATGAATCAAACCCAACTAATATCAAAGGTTTGGATTGCAATTTTCTAAAGTTTTTTTTTTTTTTTTTTATAAAATGTACTGTAATGATTTGATATATGTGAAATAAAAAAGGTGATTGGAAAATGTATTTACGAAAAACGTAGAAATTTTTTAGTAGAAAATCCTTTTCCAAACAAGGCTAAAGGCTAGGACGGGGGTTTTCAATATGCACCTTCAACATGAATTATGTGATGTTGCAAATAATCATTCAAGGAGCACAAACGAGAGAAGTACCAAACAGGCAAAAGAAGAAGTAGATATGCCTGAATTGGCGGTTTGATTCTTATTCTTATATGTGCTTCCATCATCTATATCACAGCTAATTTCATCCTTAATTCCCATAGAAAAAAATGACTAAAGAATCTAGTTCTCTTTCGTCGATTGATTTACTGGCATGGCTGGAACCGTTCTTTTGAGCCCAAATATGTACATAGTAATCGACAAAGACACACTGTTCTTGAACCTCATTCCTTTTCGCATTTATGTAGAAGATACTTCTTCTTATATCAGTGCTAGGCTTTCGGTGTTGATATGCCTCCTTTATTCATTCATATGAGAAAGACGCTATTCCTTCTGAAATTAGTAGTTAATCAAGAACTTTAAGGCATGCCAGAAAAGGGAAGACAAAGTTCAATTGTAAGATTCGCTTCATAAGGCTCCTCCAGCTCACAAAGTTCATTCGAATGATCCGCATGTTTAGTACCTACCGCGTTTCAGTCATGTACGTTGTATTGTACCCGATAGTGCTGCATCTCAGCATTTCATCTGTACGAATTAATATTGGCCATGTACATACATACATATATATATCTACCAATTGAGTAATGTCAACTATAATTAGCATCTTCCTTTTATCTGTCTTTCTATCCCCCCCTTTTTTTTTTCTTTCTTTTTTTTTAACCTTCTTCGTCCACTTTCAGTCACCAACGTGCAATCCCATGTCCTTTATCATCAACTCGATCAGCTTGGGGTCGTGTTTGGGTAAAGCTTAAAGAAAAATTTCACATGCATTTGGCAAGAAACAAAACCATCGACACATGCAAGAGGACAGATGATCTAAGACAATACATGAAAATCAACCCCCCCTCTACTAATTAAAGCCAAAAGGAATGATTAAAAAACAAAAAAAAAAAGGGCGAGATTTATAGTGCTAATCACCTGTATTTGGAGCACAACGATAAAAACCAACTTATTCCTCTTTTAGTACTTTGCTTGAAAAGTAGATTAATTAACCGACAAAGTGTATGCACATTGATGCGGCTTGTTTGCTTGGTGGAGGTCTCAGAATTATCTTTATGCTCCTTGCCAACTTTGTCTACTAATACAGCTTACTTTCAAGTCGCTAGATTTGCTAAAATCCCATCTTAGAGAACACGTTATTATTATAGAATGAATTAAGATTAAGGTTGATTCTCTCCACTTTAGCCTTTAACCAAGATCTGCATGCACTATGAATTAAACACACAAATGACGAATAAGCGTTAAAGTCTAAGTTTGGCTTTAGTAAGCTTCACTACTGTTTTATACAAAATATCACCTAAATGGTTAAGAATATTCTAACCAGTTTCCCATCAATGATATTCTTATGATGCCCGTACATGCAATGAACTAGAAAGGTGATTCCATTAGGGTTCTAATTTTTTTTTTTTTAAATCTTTATCTGTTCTCTTCTTTACTAATTGCAATTGTGATCCCATTTCAATTCTTAAACTTAAACATTAGAAGTTGATTGTTAATTATTGATATAGGGTTAAAGACACCTTGGAAGATCAATTGCATTTCTCGATACAATCTTCTCAAAAGTCCAAAACTTTTACAATATTGTATTTCATGTTTGGCTTATGCCGCCGTTGGGTTTTCTCGGACGGGCACTTTGAGCAGTTGTTGATTGGACCAGGAAGGTCAGATTCGAGGTTAACAGCATTGATTCAAAAAAGTGATCTAGCTTAACTCGTTTTTGCCGGCGCAGATGTGCTGAAGCCTGAATGCTGACTCCCATTTGCGCCTGCATAAATCGTAATCCCCTTAATTAATTGCATACACTTCCTGATAGAATTTTTATTACAATTAATGGTCCAATTAGCTGCTTCGGCCGGCTGGGGGTTGGTTCTATTGGCCATGTACTGGAAAATGTTAAGAAAGAAAGATATAAATTATACTGGCACATGAGGTGATAAGGTCCAATTACAACAATGGTAGTGGCTGCTTACGCATCATGGAACCAAGAAATGAAAAAAAAAAAAATACACTAATTAAGGTAGAACAAAAGGAGAATCCCTTCTTTGAGCTTTAATGCTGAGGATTTACATTTAATTTAAGTCACCAAGTGATTTTCATTGGCCATTGAAACTCCCAAGCAAGCTTGGAGGCGTACGCAACTAAACATTTTGTCGTTGCAGCTACAACAGGGAACAAAAATGGCGGCTGTCTGGCTTGGAAAAATGGGTCACTTTCTTTTTCTTTCCTTTCTTTTGTGATGTACTTTTTTTTTTTTTTTTTTTTTTTTTTTTTTTATTGTGACCATTTAGATCTACGCCTATTCTAATCTATATTACGGGTGACTCAATAGGATCACGGAGAATCAATGAGGGTTGAACAACTATCGGAGGTGCAAAAGATACACATATCAATCTAAAAGAAGTCAAACTCTTGACCTCCCATCTCACAAAGACATGCGGTGGCCAACTACTCTAAAGATAGTTGATTTCTTTTGTGATGTACTCAGTCAAGAGGATTTTTGTGTTACCTTTTTATGGTCATGCCGTAGCTTTCAACTCAAGTATTGAAGGCACTTTATTTCAAGAAATTTTTTTATACATTGTCAGTATATATACATATATATATATATATATATATAGTGTGTATTTGATATATGTTACATAAATTTTATCGATCAAATATACGAGTCAGAAGATATATAATAGAGAGTAGTAAGCGATTTAGTGGACAAAATTGGTAGATGCACGTTATAGTTTTTCTTCAAATGGAGGAAAATAATATTAATTTGCGTACAAAATCGAACTTCGTTTGCTTGGTTCATTAAGCAAAATGTGTCAATCTTTTTGAATCTCTACGGAATTTCTTTTCCAATTTTGTTAATAAAATCATGTTAGACAATTTTCAACAATCTTACTTGTGTTAGTCGTTTGTTCTATTTTTTTCAAAAAAGAACAGAGTGTAATTTTTCGCAGATCAAGACAAATAAGTGGAAATCGGGTAATTACCCCGCAATTGTTATGGTGCTCGTTTATGTCGATAAGCAGCCAAGTGTTTGACTCGTTAACAAACGCATCAATCTTTGTTGTCGCTATTATTTGTCGATCTTCTCCGTCGTTTAATCTAATTGATCGTATTTATCAATCTTTGTGCTCAAGTTTGTCATTTAGCAATCGCGTACAGACGCATTAATGGCCGACGGAACTCTCCAGTAGAGGGAATCTTGATTTCGAAATATTCCAGATAAAGGCCAAAGTAAACTGAAATTTGTATTGCATCTGTAATCAGAAGTGTTCCTGATCTCATACTACCAAAATGTCAATTTAGATTGCAGGTTCGATATTGTTGATACGCACGCGATCGATTCAGATTTGAAATCTATCATTAATGCATGTTTTACGCTGTAAAATTATATCGTTTTTTGGTTGTATTCTGATTTTGCAAATAATATATTTCCATTTCCCGATGGTTAGCATCAGCACAGATCCAACTTCTAAGGTGCATAAAACCAGTATCCAAACTCGGCCTTCCCAATTGCCATGGATTTGGGCTTCTTATATATATATGATGACAAGATCCACAGATGAAGGAGTTCCAAAGTCGACTGCAGGTCAGGTCTAAAGACAGAATTCAACGCCTTCCATTTGCCAAGCGCGGGCTCCGTGGTCCATGTCGAGGTTTGCTTTAGCAGCAATTAATGAGCATGAATTCGGTCTTGGCCCAACAAAATCTTATCGACTAAGATTTCAATTAACTATTTTTTGGGTATCAACAAATTCCAACTGTATCGCTTCAATTCAATCTGGGCCTCCAGAATATGTGCCACGGCCACTCTTTTTTTTTTTTTTTTGAGGATGATACGCTTAAAAGCCAAAAATTGAAATGGTTACACCTTCTGTATTGTCAGGCGAATTATGAAGTATCAAAACAGTAGCCCGTTTGAATTGTTATTTTTTTGAAGTTTTTATGTAAAAAAAAAATGTGTTGTAGCGATTTGATGTATCGAAAATAAAAAGATAATATTTATAAAAATTTTTAGAGAAAAAATTGACGATCCAAACAATACAGTGGCATGTATATATATATACAATAAGATATGGGTGGGTGAGGAAGGTTTTAAGAAGTCTGTGGTAAAAGAGTGCGAGTTTGACGGTCCACAAGATTAGCTAAAGGTAGCAGCTTGACTGTGTGTTGGACTTGCATCAGATTGGTTAAGGTTTGCCTCAGCTCAGAACTACTTTTATGTAATACCACCTTTGTATTAGAATACAATTAATTACATGGTACCCTCAGAACTGGAAGGGAAGACTCGCACTTCGGGCAGCTCTGCTGCACCATGTGGCAACCCGCAACATCACACGCAAAGTTCAAATCTGTTTCCCGCCAAAGCTCCATCCATAATTCTTTTTATGGATTGTATTTCAGAAAATAGCACAATTCATTCATTGGGGAATTTATCATATATATATATATATTTTGACTCCGTTCGCTTTTTAATCTAGCCGCAACCTTGTTTGGATTGTAGTTTTTTGTAGAAAAATTTTTACGTTTCGATGAATATATTTTGAAATCAACTCGCATACATTAAATCGCTATGATACTTTTTTTTTTTTTATAAATAAAAAACTCTTAAAAATAGCAATCTGAGCGGTGCATTTTTCTATGTAAAAAAAAAGAAAAAAAACTCCTAAAAATAGCAATTCGAACGAGCTGGATTTAAAAAACTTTGAGATCAGAACATCATTAATATTAAGATAGTAAGTTTAGGTTGAGATATGTGATTTAAGAATAGGAGTTACATGTAGTGTATTACTTTTTGGAGTTGAGCTTAGCCTTTTCACTATCAAAATAGATTAACTCAGTATAGTTGACTGAGTTAAGCATTAGTCTTACATAAGCTATTAGATTAGGCAATTTAATCAATCATTTCGGCACCCACAAGGGAAGAAAAAAAATTTAGCTGAAAAAAGTAACTCAATCTTTCAAATGAAGCATTGAAGTGGGCAAGTGGCAGTAGTGTGAAAATGATGATATGAATTGAAAATTAAAGGTCTAATAGAGAATTTAAACATATTTCTATTGCTGCCCACTTGGAGTTGGAGGGATGATGCAGAAAACATATATGGAACTTCTCAACAATCTGCTTTAAATAAGACATGGCTTATATTAAAAAAATAACAGAGGTATCGTAGAATGGAAAGAGAGAGGTGGCCATATAAAATTGGATTTCCGGACACAATCATCGCCTATTATTTTATGTTGACATTATTTTAAACAAAGCAGATTGTTCTTATCTAAAAACCTACTTTGCTTTATTTATATTACTGGGATTTTTGTTTTTTCTCCAAACTAATTGCAATTTTTAAGTAAATATATAGTCAATAAAATTAGCTTTTATATATTTGGTTGCGGTCCCATCCAGTGGTCAAATGCTGGTGGTCCAACTGATGCCTAAATATTTTAACCTGTCTTCTAATCTAATATAATAAGACTACTGAGTAAAATAAAATTATGGTTCTTCATTATTACCAGAAAACAAAAATAAAATTTTGAACATTGAGCACAAGAATTTTGAAAGAAACGGACAAGCTCTTTTTCTGTGTTTTGACTCGGTGAAATGAGTGATTGGCTGCTGACCTCAATGGAAAAAAAAAAGTTCCATTATTGTTGCTAAAAAGGCATCGATGTTTTACTTATTTGATTATTTTTTTTTTTACGATATAGTATATTAGTATGAATATTTAATTCTCTAACATTGCATTTTACTTCCTTATTAATTTTCAAATTATTTTTTCTCCAATAGATTGAGAGGAAAAAGCCAAAAAACCCAAGCATCTTAAGCTCTAGCACTCTTGGAAACAAATTCATTAATTGTAGGCAACCGACAACTTTCCAGCTTTATCTTTTTGCGCTTCTGTATTTTGATCTTTGCCGGAAAATTACACCCAACTCTGCCCAAGCTCACTACTTGCCCAAAACTTAATCATTAACTTTAAAAGGCTTGTCTATTACTATATATTTGTTTGGAGAATATTAATCGCACTCTAATTTTTATAACAGTATTCCGGCTTCTTCTTCTTTTTTTTTTTGTAAAAAAAAAAATTGTAGAGTCTAATAAATGAACACCATATGATAAAAAAAAAATATATATATATATATATATATATATAAATATAGAGTGCGATTAACATTTGCCCATTTGTTTTTTTTTCTTGAATTAAAGTATTTTTTTAAAAAAAAACAATAGGAATGACTAATTTTGACACAACGTTAATAACACACTGGTAATTATGTTACTGCTTAACAACGCAAGTATTGATTGATTTTCAACACGACATGATTAGAAGACAAAATAAAATAGGTTCTGAGCTATCTTTAATTGGCTGTATCAATGTAAATATCAAGACCCTCTTTTGTACAGCACATACATATCAAGACCCTCGAACATTTAATAAGTTCGGATAACATATATGTAGTAAGTGGTGTAGGCTTGCTTCATATTTTCAAACTTATTCTCAAAAGTAGGTGTCTACCTTCAATATAATGTTTCATTATTTTGTGCAGCATACTTAAAAGCTTTTTAATTTTTATTCGATTAATATGTGTCAGAAAAACATCATTAGTCTTAACAAACAAGTATGACTAAAGTGAAAAAAACGCAAAAAACAGATGTACATATAATGGCCCGTGAGGCACCTAGAAAAAAGGGAAAAAAAAAACACCGTTATTATTCTAGTGGTGCTTTACTGTTTATTTGCTTTTTCCTGTGAGTGAAAAATGATATATGCCTTGTACTCTTTTTTTTTTTTCTTTTCCTGGATAGGAACCAAAAGGGGTGCCTTGTATTTGTTAGATTAGATAGCAATGGGTGCATGCAGGGTAAGAAATCTGTCTTGAGTCTCACTTTAGAGCTCTAATAATAACTGAAATAGTAATCCTCCAAAGCAAAGTAGTAGTAAATGGTACAAAATGCAAGATTGATCTTTCAATTTTTTTTAACTTCTTCTCTCTTTTTTGCTAGATCCTTCAGCTACCCAACGGATAAAAAGCGTTTCATTCAAGCTACTGACGCTAGCCTGTACAGGAGGAGCATTAGCCATTTTTGTTCTCCAAATTTGGTTAATTTTGCACTCAATTGTTGGGCGTTCTGCTATTTGGTCCCCTAATTTTTTGTTTTCTTGGACAAAATTACACATAAATCATTTCTTGTTCATTTTGTTTTTGCCTAGGATTTTCCTGGGTTATCTTTTCTCAGAACCCATCTTTGCTTGCTTGGTCTTGTGTATAATGTAAAAACCATCCATCTACCTTTGATGTTTTCTCGAGCCAAAGAGGAGGAGACACGAGTAAAACTCAATGGTGACTGCAATTTGACTACAATTTTCAACACAAGAAAGAAACACAGAGAACCATTTACTACTTCTTCTACTACTACGATTTATTGGTGACCAATTTGTCTACATTTTTCTTTTCTTTTGGGGATTTTGCTGACCAACTATGTGCCTGCACTGAAAAGCGATAACACACGCGGGTACGTTTGGATTTCTTGTTTTTGCTTCTATTTTTTAAAAATTATTTTTTATATTTTAAATGTTACAGAAAATATGTATTTTTAAAACAATTCCAAAAATACCGTATTCAAACATTATTACTATTATTATTATTATTTCTGGGATGTCTGTTAGAGCTTGTGGAGAATGAAAAAGAGCAACGAAGAAAAAGGGGAGAAGGAAAAAGAAGTGGAAAAAGGGGAGATGACATTTTCCTCATATTTTCCTTTCCTCTTCTCATCATTATTCCTTCCTTTGTCTGTACTTGAAGGATGCTACAATCAGCCCTTTTAATAAATAAATGAGAAAAATTATATATATATATTACTAAACAAATGTATTGTGGTATATGTGCATGTATCAGTGAGCATGTACTCAAATATTTTTTTCCCTTTTTTTTAAAAAAAGAGAGTGATGGTTGTCTTCATGCCTTGGCAACCTAATTTCACTTTTCCCAACTACAATTATTTTTTTATTTTTCTTTTTCTACCGGACTCCAACCATTTTCTTAACTAAAATACATAATTTCTCTGCTTTCACTAATTACTAATAATTAATGACCTACCAAATTTTAAATTCCGTTTTCTTTTTCTTTATTCTAAATTTTCTTTAATCTGAATTTGGACAAAACTGAGGAGAGTTAGCAACACAAATTAGCATTTTAACTCTCCCATTTTCCATTTTCCCCATCACTCGCCAAACCCAAAAAAATCTGCCTTTCAATTCTCAACATCTCCGTTTTATCCCGGAAAATTCAAATTAATTTTTCCCAAAATTTTTCATCCTCCCCGTTAAATCTCGCTGTCTTTTTTTTTTTCTTTTTGTTCTTTACCCGGTCAGCTTTTTTCTCATCAAAAAAATTTGAACTGAAAAAATGAACAGTCTGAGCAGCTTGCTTCTAGTTTGATCCAGGTTTACATTTTTGAGCTTTATTAAGAATTTCTGTAGCTGCTTGAACCATAAAGTCAAGTCCTTTTTAATTTTCGTTTTCTGGGTTTGGTTTTTTGCTCTTGCCCATTTTCTCTTGATTTTCTGGGTTTATGTCTTGGAGTTTTATGGTGTTTTGTTCTCAGGGAAATGATGGGTTTTTGAAAAGAAGTTGACAGCGAATTTTTTTTCTTGTGGGGGAGTTTCTTTTTAAGTATGGAAGGGAGGGAAGGAATGAGTAGCACTGGAGTTACAGTGGTGGGATCAGATGCTCCATCAGACTACCATGTGGCTCCTAGGACCACTGAAAATCCACCTCAAGTGAGTGGATCAACACCAGCTATAGGACCCCAAGTGGGTGTCACTCCGGCGCCGGCCACGGCGCCGGCCGGAATGGTGGCTGCCACCACCACAGCGAAGAAGAAGAGGGGCAGGCCTCGAAAATACGGCCCAGATGGGTCAGTAACTAGTATGGCACTCTCCCCTAAGCCAATTTCGTCGTCGGTACCGCCTCCGGTGATTGACTTCTCGTCGGAGAAACGTGGGAAAGTCCGACCAGCTGGGTCATCTGGCAAGCACCACCAGCCTAGGGTGGAGATGGAAGGCCTAGGTAATGGTAAAGTACTAAAGTTCACCTTTCCTGGCTTAATTCTGTAACTGAGTTTTTGTTAAAGCTCGTATCTTGCATGCATGTGAACGGGTTTTGGTAGTGGGATTAATGTATATTTTGTTTGGATACGAGAGCATAGTTTGTGAAGGGGTTTTAGGAGATGATGTTAGGTTGTAGTTGTGGGACCTGTGAATAGATGCCCCAACTAAGATCTTGATGTTAATACGTGGTTTCTGAAAGTCAGGTTTGTTTTTTCGGTTGGTGTGGAAGAATGAGGGAATTAGACTTAAATGTTTGTTTGGTGCTTCTCACTTTTCTGGGGGAAGAGGGATGTGATCGTGGAAGCTGTTTTCTTGTGTACTTTGTATTGTCTGGTAAATACCTTTCCAGTAAATGGTAAAGCTGTATTCGATTATGGACCTTCTTGATCTAATGCATAAAATGACAGGAGTGGTTGCTTACTAATTTTAGGGCATACTAACTTGTTATGGATTGTTGCTTTTTGCAAATTGCTAAAGCGCCTGGAAGTTCATCAGCATGACACATTGCATTTATTCTGATTCTGTTAGAAAGCTGGTCTTTTTGAAGCTATGGCATTCAGTCTGCTGTCCATGTGCTACGCTCTTTGCCAAACTTAAACTTTTTATGTTTTTTGGCTCTAGTGGTTTTGATTGCTACTGCCCTATTTGTTTGTTGAAGCACTATCCCTAGTATCTACCAAGTTAGTATCTCAGCTGCTTTGTGCCAGTAGATTTTGGATGAGGATATTTGGTCCTTTGCAAAACACATATAGTACAGAGCATCTTTTTGAGAATGCATCTTTTGCGTGCTGCTTAACATCATCGTTTTAACTTACTGTTCCAGCTGAAGGAAAACTAATGGCATTGCTTTCATTTTTTTAAAAATTTTTTTGTACGTTTTTATGCATTGCTTCCCTCTGTGAATGTTGTTTTTCAGTTCAAGCTCTTAGCAAATTGAAAAAATTCATTGCAGAATGTGAAGATATTTTTTGGCGCATAATTAGAACCTTTTTTTTCCTGTTGTCTGCAGGTGAATGGGTTTCATGCTCGGTTGGAGCTAATTTTACACCCCATATTATTACTGTTAATGCGGGAGAGGTATGATAGTCTAATCAATTAGTTGTCAGTTTTTGCAAAATTTTGCTTTCTGCTCTTAATGAGACTTAATTTGTTTTTAATTCCTTTTTGAGTGAAACTTTAATAGCTTGAGCTAGAGGTGTAACCTATTACTGGAAAATAAGAGTCAAAGTACAACATCAAGTTTAAATAGATGTCTCTACTGTTCGAAAATTTGTAGCTGCTGGAGGTCTGTGAAAAGTTTTCTACTTAATAATTAGTGCTGGTTTGGACATTTTAGGGGACATAATTGGCTTTATAAGGAAGAACTCTGCAGTTTCGAATTTTGGTCTTGAAATTTTCATGGAAATGAAGTTAATGGTTGAAGTTCACGATACTGATTATTGTTTGGTTTTCTAGGATGTCACCATGAAGGTAATATCATTTTCTCAGCAGGGGCCTAGAGCCATATGTATTCTGTCTGCTAATGGTGTAATTTCAAGCGTCACTCTTCGTCAGCCTGATTCTTCTGGTGGTACATTGACATATGAGGTGCTGTGACTTGTCAATTATTTTCTTTATATGGTTAACAGTTTGGATATTTTAACCACTACTTTGTCGCCTCCTTTTCGTCATTAAGGCGATTTACGAAATTTGTCTGAATTTGGGTTCTCTATGTCTAGTGCTTTGATTAACTGTTAACTTATATGTGTAGTATCTGCAATCGGGATATACTCTTTGAACTTTTGGCCACTATGGACTTTACTATCTTCTTCGCTAATCTAGTTTGCCAGGATGGATGCTTCTCTGAAGCTGAAGTTGAACTGTGTACAGAGCTTTGAAAATGGATTTTTTTGGCATGTTTGGAAGAGTTATAATATTTTAGATGGATTGTTGGGAATCCTACTACGGTCCCTTAATTCGCAACTGAATTATTATGTTTCTTGAGATTCTTATTGGTCTCTTATTCCACTTGAGTGAAAAATACCCGTCAGATTCTACGTCCTGGCAAGTTTTGTGCAAAATATAGGGTGGACTTTTTTCTCACCCTATATTTGTTTCTGGAAAAGGATCTATGGCTCTGTTGAGTTGCAGTTGAACCAGCATGACCATGTTGAATTGTTTGGATTGCGTATGTAAAAGCTTCTGATGTTGAGTGCCAATTGGTCGATTAAATTTTTGTTGCTTTAGCGTTGACACATTAGTTATGGTTAACCATTTTTGTTCTGGCAGGGTCGTTTTGAGATACTCTCATTAACTGGATCATTCATGCCATCTGAGACTGGAGGGATAAGGAACAGATCTGGTGGTATGAGCGTCTCTTTAGCAAGCCCTGACGGACGTGTTGTTGGTGGCGGAGTTGCTGGTCTACTAGTTGCTGCTAGTCCTGTCCAGGTGCTAACTTTATGTTTCTGCCTTACCTTGATGAGCGTCTCTTCTGCTTCATTTAAGGAGGAGCTTTTTGGGTTCTTCTAATGATTAGAACCGTCTTCCAAATTGAAGGTTCTGATGATTTCACTTTTTTGGATGAACCAGATCGTTGTAGGCAGCTTCCTGGCTGGAAACCAACACGAGCCGAAGGCCAAGAAGCAAAAGGCTGACCACATAACAGTGAACCCATCTGTTGCTTTTCCTATCTCGAGTGCAGAAGTCGAGGACCCATATCGCACTTCCTCTTCCTTCCGTGGAGAGAATTGGTCATCGATGCCGCCTGATTCAAGGAATAATAAGCCAGCTGACATCAACGTAACTCTGCATGGTTAATAAAATTTCGGCCCGCCCCCCCCCCCCCCCCCCCCCCCCCCCGTCTACGCAGAAGTTCGTGACTGACCAACCGCATTGGTATTTGTCCAGAATTATGAATCTCACCCCTCCTGTTGTTTGTTTGTAATCCTAGTACCGGCATGTTGATTTCCAGTGAGGTTTGTTGGAGTAAATTTAACTAGTTTAGTGCATTAAGCCGGATCGGCTTCTTCTCGCCTGTTTCCTGTTGTAGAATGGTTTTTAGATGTAAAATTGTTACTATTATTGACTTCTGAAGTTCAATTCTTATCGGAGCATATATGCGTTGTGAATGTGATTTCAGTCCCTGTTGACATCTTATTTACACGCTGCCTGCCTCTCTTGATTCAATTACTCTCTTCTGTGTAGTAGAAGAAAAATATTTCAGAATTTGGCCGATATATCAATCTTTTCAAAGCTGTAATTTCCTCGAAGGTTCCAATTCCTTTTTCGGTGTTGAGGAAGAGACGGTACTTTAGGTCAAGGGTAAAGAGTAAATGCGCAAAATGTTACTAATGTTGACAACTGATTGCCCGAATTGGAGATTATCGTCAAATCCACACTTTTTTTTTTTTTTTTTTTTTTTTTTTTTTTTAACTTCATCTGTTTACGCTAGCTACCGTAAAGCCGGAAATTAAGTACGGTGCATAAATTTCTTGGTTTCACGCTTTTTCGGTCTTCTTTGTATTTTTCTGTGAAAGTTCTTGCAAAAGTTTTATGCTTTCTTTCTCCATCACACCAAGAATCATAAATCAACGTCAACCTGAAAGTTCCCTTAGTGTCCTCCTGCTGTCGAGGCTCCTTCCTTCCCCTATGGAAAACGTACACAGATAGCCTTTTTAAAGTAACCTGAAGCCCTTGTCCTCAACCAAAAAGGAAAAAGGGAGAGAAGATACAGGACCAAGAAGAATCCAATAACTTGATATTGAGGAAATTGATCAATTGGTATCTGCCGCTGTATTTGGGTTAAAAAATTATCTGACGTAAAGGAGAATGAAGAGAGGACAAAGGTAACTAGCATTTATTAATCTAAGAGCATTGTGCCCCCATAGCAATCGATCCTTAAATCAGACAATGATAAATAACTTCACTACCAAATGCAAATTTATTTTGAGGTACCATATATTATGCGGAATTTTTTTTTTTTTTTTTTCAGAATACACAAATTGTATTTTGATTTGACTACACTATCTATGCAGTAATATTTCTCCTTATCCCTAGATTTTGAGCATATCCGCCACCTCTTTTAACATGGGAAGGATGTCGGATCAGACTGAAGCCAACCCAAAAAAAGAAAAGGAAAAAAAAAAAAGGAAAGAGAAAAGAAAGTTGATGGAGCCAAACATGAAATTTCAGTTCATTGGAAATTAGGCATAGAATTGTTGACAATTTTAATGTGGGAAAGAAGGATGTATGTGTTTATTTCACAGGGTTTCTTGTTCTTTCTCGGAAGATACTCAAACGCAAACTGCGCCCAGTAAATGTACCATACCATTCAATAAAAAAGAAGAAAAAAAAAGAAGAAAAAAGCAAGTCAATGGCAATACAATAATATGTTTAGATTAGTTACAAAGCAGCATTCTGTCATGAAAATTGCACAAATTAATGTTGTCCAAGGCAGCACTCAGTTTTTGAAGATAGAGACCAACGAGAGTTCTATCAATAGCTAATTTATAGTGCATGAGGATGAGAAAACTTCCACGGCAATTAACACTATCCGAACTGATCACTTGTGTTATTGCATTTCTTATTAGAACAATTAATAGAAGAGAATTTCAGGGCAGGTCAAGGGAATTTCGTGGTACACGCAGAAAAGCTTTAAGCAGCTTATGTGGACTAACTCATTTCTCATTATGCGATTTTGCGTTAATTTTCTGAGAAGAAACCCTTGCAGTATTTTGCTAACAAAAGATCACTACTATAAAAAGATGGAGCCAGCGTCTTCCCAACACAGATAGCACCACCTTTTATATATATATATATATATATATATTGCAATTTACAGGGCATGAAATTTGGGTTGGAGCTCATTTTTCGGCTCATAATCTTGGTTGGGGCGGCAACTCATCTGGTGCTACTGAGTTGCTCATTGTCATCATATGGCGGCCTCGTTGAGCGTTCCACCAGCCGAGCTTTTGTGTTTATTTTGTTTAATACCATTATGAGCTCCATTCTTGTCAAAAGTTATAGGCCATCTGCAGAATACTACACCGAATTCTTGCCTTGTGGAGACTTTTATGACCAAGCAGAAGAAAAACAAAGTGAAGAGATGATCCGTGATGATATCGAAAGCAGCTCTGCTAGCAGCAGCGATAGTGATGATGATGAAGAAGAAAAAGAAGAAGATGATGATGACGATGATAGCGACGGTAATGATGAAATTGGTTGGGGTAATGATGATGAAGAATATGATGAAACTTTAGAGAGTAGAATTGAGGCTTTCATAGCCAAAGTCATCAGCGGTTGGAAAGAAGAGCTA
Source organism: Coffea arabica (assembly GCF_036785885.1). Classification (NCBI taxonomy): domain Eukaryota; kingdom Viridiplantae; phylum Streptophyta; class Magnoliopsida; order Gentianales; family Rubiaceae; genus Coffea; species Coffea arabica. The sequence continues at coordinate 43,307,759 of NC_092325.1, read as the reverse complement.
TTAGCAGACAAGCTCGACTGCAAACAAGTGGACTAGATTTTAAGAGATCCCTTGTTCAAGTTTCAGAAGCTCGGGTGTCCCGTAGTTGGGTTTTTTGCCACCTTTTTTTTCTCGTTTTCCCCTCAGTTTTTGAAGATTACCTGCCTCTCCTTTTTATGGGGCTTTCATCTTCATTGTGCAAAGTACAGTTTTGTACAGTCAAAGCTTGGTGTAGGTGCATGCATTCGTGCATGCGTGCGTGAGCGCGTTTTTTTTTTTTTTTTTGGTTAAAAATAAAAACTAGCTAAAGATGATATTACCAGTAAATCAATCATACCTTGTGTACTTGCGAGAAAGTATGATTTGGTCATTTATTTCGTGTTTGAAGCGAGTTTGGATTGAAATGTTTTGAAATAAAATAATTTACTTTACAAATTTCAATCACCCTTTTATCTTTCCAATCATCTTTTTATCTCACATACATCACATCACAAAAAGCAGTACAGTAATTATATCAAATAAACTCCTATCCAAACAAAGCCGCCAGTGTAAGTTCTCAATGGTTTCTGCAAGTGCTCATTTAAACTTGAAAAAGCCCACTCAGATTATTCAGTTGACCACAACTTTTGTGGCGATAATGATTTGTTAAATGAAACAAAGGTTATCCTCAACACCAGTGATGATATATTTCTCTGCTTTGCCATTTACTGGAAAAGCTCATCTCCAGATTAAATATCCCTTTCTCCCAAGAATGTGCTTATGATCATGTGGTTAACCGCATTCGGCAAAGCCAATATATCATAATCTATGTGAAGGGCCGATGTTAAGCAACTCCTATCTACGGTAGAAGCTTAAGGTCTAAAATAAGAAACTGCAGGGTCTGCTCCACAAACACCAACATACTTATTGCACGTAGACATGGTAGCATATTCTGCTATATCTGCTACTCAAGCAAAGAGAAGAGCTCCGCTAGAATAATTGCAGCCTATAGTTGTCCTACCATGCCCTAGCAGAAACCCCACTACATTATCTAAAAATGAAAATTTAATATTCTCCATGATATCTTCTGCTTAGAGTGAGATCTAGCAAAAGAAAACTTCAAGAGATTCAGGAAAAATATGAAAATAATTCAGTATGTAAGCCAGTAGATCACGAATGGCAAGCATCAATTACACAGTCGCCAATTCATTCGATTCATCACCTCAAAACTCAGGAATATCTTCTCTGGTATATATAGTCAACAACCTTTTCATTTGTTTGTGACAAGCAATGAATAAGCTAACCAAGACCTGTAGACTCCTTCTTTGGAGCATCAGCCTTAATACGCGGAGGCCTTACTATGCGATCAATAAGCCCATATTCAAGTGCTTCTTGAGCATTAAACCGCTTCATTCGACTTAAATCCTTGTGAATCTGCACAACAACATTCAGCTATTACACTCTGACATGCCAGACAATATAATATAAGCAAATTGACAAGAAGGAAGATGAGACAAAGAAGTTTGCCACTTCCACGTTCTTTGAAACTTTAAAAAACAATTTTATCAGTCAATCTGAGAGCGGATATGGAAAGCCATACCTTTTCAACTGGTTGGCCAGTTTTCTGTGACAACTCCTTAAAGAGGTAATCCCTAATTCTGATAAGTTCATCTGCTTCGTTACGAATGTCATCAGCCTGCCCAACAACAAAAGGTAATCATCATTACGTTTAAAAGAAACTATTGGAGTCAAACTCATAGAATAATAAAGAGGGCTATAATTGCACCTGGCCCCGAGCAGCCCCAGCAGGAGATTGTAATGCAATTCTTGAAAGAGGCATTGCAAATCGATTGCCCTTTAGATCATAAGATGTCAAAAAGCACAAAGGTCAGAGAGAACCGAAAGTTGGTCATGTTATTAAAAGAGATCACTTGTAGTGAAACAACAGCATAAGAAAGCAAAATGCAAATAATTCTACCCTATACACTCTTACAGAACACTATCAAACATAAACCAACCGAAAGTCCTTTTAAGTAGATAAAATTGTGATCTATAACTACTAATAGATCTGTGATAGTTTAGTTAATTGAGCAAAATGACATATATCAGACAGCAATAAGCCTGATATTTGACTTTATCAGAAGAAATCATTACCTTTTCACCTGCAGCAAGAAGAAAGCCAGCCAGATTATAGGCATAGCCCACACAGTGGGTGGCAACAGGGCTTTTCAAGCTCTGCATCGTGTCATATATAGCCATGCTTGGAGTAAGCTGCAAAAGGAGGAAATTTCAGAAAAAATGAGAGCTACACCAGAAGCAAGAAGATGTGAAAACAAAACCAAAAATTAATTTGTACAGAAGTCTAAATAACCAACTCACATCCCCACCAGGGCCATTGATATACATGTACAGCTTCTTGGAGTCTTCAATGCTGTCAAGGTACAGCATGGTTGCCAGTATCTGATTGCTGAATTCTTCATCTATATTTTGCCCAATAAATATAACACGTTCACGATACTGCATCAGAAAACTTGGTGAACTACTTTTTTATGCAAGAAAAGGAACAAGCAAAGATCACACAGAAAAACTAGGCAAGAATTTTGTAAGGATGAGAATCCACCCATTAACTTAGGCTCAAAAAAGGAACAGTTGAAACACAAATGATCTAGGTCAATTGTTTGGTTGTATATTCCAATATGTTTGAACTCCAGACAACTAGAATTGCATGAGTTACATCTAAGTTGTAGAAAGCAGCCAATTGACTTACAAGAGCATTCCACAAATCTACCCACTGCCAAGTCCCTTCAGTCACATTTCTGTAAGGCACTCTTGGTGTCCCTATCGGCATCATTGTAATACGTGCACGTGTTGCCTTAGTGTCACATGATCTGGAAATGAAGAAATGAATGGATTCAATACATTCTACTAAAAATGTTTTATGTGGCATGATGCAGTATAGCAGATATGGACCTTGTACACAGACAATGGTGACATAAAATTGAAACATTCTTGTGCTTATACACAGTTTTGTATCTTCATAGGCATATATGCCGATATTAACCAGAAACTTATGCTTTGCCACCAGGAATGACACATCAGAATTTTTCAAATCTTCTAAAGAAATGCTCGTAGGCAAATCAAAAGCATGCACTAAAATATACACATTGCATAGCAAGAAAAGCAACTAAGGAAACGAGCCTGGCACAATAATCTCGCATCTACTAATATAAAATTTGCACAAGCTGGAAGCAAGGGGAGAAATATTTGGGAGCTGCCCTGCCACAACCTCAATCTCTCTGCCGACCTGATGCTTGTAATTTCATCAAATGTCAGACAAGAATTCAGGATGAACATTCAAACTCTTTCATCAAACTTAATATTACACCAATTGGCCCAATAGCGAAAAATAATCAACTAAAGAGTTGTAAGAACTCTGAACTTTCGCCTTAACCCTTCCCAGCCCAACAAAATTCAACGTGGCCCACGAAAGGAAGGGGACTTGGTAGCAGGGGTGGTGCATTTCCTGTATTTTTACCTGACAATTCAGTGAATCATCAGAATATAAATACGTCAATGCAATATCACCCAGCTAAAAGGTTGCAAAATCAAATAGTCAAATTAGCCTGCCAAATAAGTGACTCACTCCTTTAAAAATTTTCCAGAAAATTTTCACAAATTCTAGCTCATCGAACAAAATTCACCAACTAATATTACCCAATTAACTTGAAAGACCTAATTAATCCACAAATATGATCAATGAACATTTGAAGCCAAAAAAGAGAAAAGAAAAGAAAACTGAAAACCCATAAAATGGAGCCCAAAGCCTACCTGGATTCGATGCTTTGGTAAACTCTGTTATAGAATTCGACATTCAGGTTGTTTTTTGAAATCCCATAAGAATCTGTTAAAACAAAAATAATAATAATAATAATAAAGCTGAAGTTCACCAAATCTCCAAAACCCATAAGAGATAAAGCAATTAACTTAATGAATTTCACATACTTGGGCATTGAACCCTTAAACCCACATAGACTTTGCTTGCACAACTGCAAAACACACAGAAAAAGATTCCAGAGTTATGAAGGAAAAAAGATGCTTTTTTTCATTTTTTTCTTAATTTCTGTGTCCAGAAAGCATATAGAAAATAAATTTCTAAGTGGAAAGAGAAAGGGTACCTGAGAGAAGGCTGAGGGGTTCTAGTGCTGGAGCGGAGACATGAAGAAGTGGCGGGACGGAGAGAGACCACTGCCATCGTTGCTGGATAGAGTGACCGAGGAAGAGGCAAGAGAAAGGCTGTTTATGATATCCGGGGGAAACGCGCGAGGGCAATAGTGCGTTTTTCAGTTACGAACCTGAAGTCGCGCTGCTTGATACGAGTTTATTTAGCCTAGTTGCCTTCTAGTAATGAAGTTCGGTCGGAAGTCCGAACCAAGGAAGCCCGTGCAAGCTTGGATCAAGAGACTTGGAAGAGAATAAAACGGCACTAATTATTTTAGCTATGTACACCACCAATGATCACAAAAATTTAGTGTTGACAGTGCTTTTTTTCCTTTTGTGCAGTCTAAGGCTAAACATTTTACAACTCCAGATTTAATATAATTTTCATTCTTGGATTAGAATCAGCTTCGATAGAGTGAGTTCATTTGGATCACTTTGTCTAACACGCAATGAATTTACATGAACTGCTAGTAATTCCTTTGATGCCGAAATATTAAGTCTTGCATGCCAAAAATTAATCGAGGATTGGAAAGCTAAATTTACTCGAACCCAGAAAACACTGAAGGGAAAAAAAATCCAGAGTTTCTAACTGACAAGCTCTTCAAGTTCTCTCTAAGAATGCAACTGCAACCAAATTTATATAGCAGTCATAACAAAATTGTATGCCACGTATGCTCAGCATTAGGTTGACTAACAGCCGAAAGAACTTGTAACAACAAGTGAAGCTCAGAAGTCTCATCTCTTCTTCCTTCAACCCATCAAGAATACAGCAACCGCCTGTTTTGAGATGCCAAAAGACTGTTGCAGAGGCATCATTAAACTTCACTTGAAAGCATTAAGAAGGCTTCTCATAAGTATTCTGCTCCCTGAATTCTGCAATGGCTGATCTTATCATTCCAGCAACATCAGATCGTACAAAGAGATGAGTGCTATCTAAAACATGTATAATAAACTTCTGTGATTGAGGGAGTGCTGCATTCATGTTGATGATGAATTGAGCCATAGGTACGTCACTGCATGGACAGAAAATACGGTGTTGGTTAAAAGAAAGCTAGAACAAGATGCAGAAACATGACGTGCAATGCGTCACAATTAGTTAATGAAAGCAAAAAATTGACAAACAGAAAATAACATTCCCGTAACAAGTGGAGAAAAATGTGATTTACCATGAAATCATCAGTCCCTTGATGGCATTCACCATGTTGTCCAGATTTATAATCTGGAGTCAAAATAAAGGTGTGTAAGAGGATAATAACCATCCACAGAACATAAATGATGCATGGAATGCTACAACTTAAATCTAGGATAGAGGAACATCTAGTTAACAAGCAAGTAGCAGACGATGTAGAAAGCGATCTATTCAAACAATCTTCCTCAATTATAATTTACAAGGGCACAGTTTCGTGAACTCATCAATAGATTCTGCTAGCAATAAGAGTGACACAATAGTTTTCCAAGATCTCTTCCAGAAAATGCAATGCAAACAAAGTTGTTTCTCATGTTACTCCAATGAGTTGTCTACTATTACCCCAGCATTTTATCAAAAGATTATGTAGATGTCATTGCCTGAGTACTGTAGTTGAGTTGTAACCAGGAAAATGCCATACATATTGCTTTGGTTTAACAACTTAGGATTATTATCATGAAAAACAGAGATACTTGTGTAACCTGATGCACATATAGTTGAACTCTGTGCACCAGAAATATGAGAGTTAGCAACCCCCATGTCGTCTTTGGTGATACCACCATGATTCTGATACGCGAGAATTCATATCAGTTTGGTGGTGGTATCATCAAATGATGAAGCAAGACAACAAGCATGAATGATAGTTTATAACACATAAATAACAATCAAATTATATGAAACTGAGCTATCAGATATCGACTTGATCTTGCAAGAGCAGTTTATGGTTGATCAGATACATGTGCGGGACTTAAGGTGCCAGATAACACCAATTATGGAGGTTAAACAACTAAGATTTTCAAACATGCGCCAAATACAGGAATTTAATTCATAAAACCAATATTTCTTTGACAAAAAACAACTACAGGCTTAAACATAGTAGGATACCATAATTTCACAACCACAGGATAGAGAACAAAAAGAAACTACTCAAATTAGTAATTTGAAAGCTTATCTCCTAATTGGTTGTATACAATAACTCTCTAACATATCATTCATCCGAGCCAAAATTCAAGGGTTCTTACAATTCCCATTTAATAAACCGAATTTGCCTCAACAACCAAGATTCTTGGTATCGGTAGAAAAATTCATCGCACAGGTTTGAGCAATTAGCCCATTAGAAAAAGCTACACGTGGACTTGTAAGTCTTCACCAAACTAACCAGCCACGAAGAACTACATATATCTGATTACCACGAACCTAGGATCAGCTGAAGTAAGCTCTATTCAAGCAACTCGTGCATTTTGGTTAAATAATTACTCAAATAAAGCAGATAATCAAGAAATCAGAACAAACCTCGTCGAGTCAGAGAGAGAGAGAGAGAGGGGGGGGGGGGGGGGGAGGTACTGAAAAGACTGTGACTGTGACCGAGAAACAGAGCAGATTGCGGTTGGATGCCAAAGCTGACGGAGAAGGGTTTTAGCCGTGCTAACATTTTGTACAATTATTGGAAAATTGGAAAATTGCAGGGTGAGTCCCCTAAGTTTTGGAGTTTGAACGAGTCGCATTTTTGCTTCTTTGCCTTCTTGTGTTTCATCTTTAACATTTTATTCTTTTATACTAAATTTCAATTTACTCTCTTAGGTTTTAACATTACATTGAGGAAAAGAGTTAGTACAACTTTTGTGAGTTTGATGAGTAAATTTATCCACTCTAATGTTCCAAAAAAAAAAAAAAGATATCTGACGGAAAGAGTAATTCTCAGTTGTTGAAATGGTTTTAAATTATGAGATACACACCACTTAATGATCTTCCAAATTTAAGTTGTCCATTTAATTTATAAAAAATAAATTTCCTTAGTGGAATGGACAAAACAAAAATAAAAAAACTCCTCAAGATTTTGTACCCATAGTACAAAATTATAACGAGGCTTTGTATTACTTTAGTCCAATATTTTCCGGCTGTCATACCATCCAGCATTTAGCATTTTGCATCAAGACAATTTAATTAGGACTAACTTTACTTTACACTTCCAAATTTGTATCATTTTCTTAGTACTTTAAATTCAATTTTAAACTCCTTGCACTCTAACCTCTTGATTTTAGACACTTTATACTTTAAATTCTCAAGTTTGTCCTGGGTATTGCAATTGGAATAGAATGACACATTATCATTAATTTACACTGTCCTTTATGTCATTAATTTTTGTTGACGATATTAGTGATTGGAACTATACAAATCAATAATAATGTGCTTGAAATGGTAAAAAAAAAAAAAAAAAAGAAGCTAATGGATCGAAAATAGGACAAAATAATATATTATCATTAATCTACACCATCCTTTATCTCATTAATTTAGCTAACATCGCATTGACTGACTTAACTTAGATAAACTTAAAAATTTAGGGTGCAAAATGCCTAAAATTGAGAGTATAGGTTGCAAAGTGTTTAAAATCAAAATTTAGGATGCAAAATGAAAATGTGGAACAAGCACAGAGGTGCAAAGTGGAGTTAGTCTATTCATTTATGGTATTTACTATACATCCCACAAGTGTAGAAATTCCAGCCCAAAAAAATAATAATAATGATAATACCAGAATTAAAATCGCCACTGTTTAACTTCCTGGTTTGTCTAGAGCACTCATTTTTCTGGTAATCTGTTATCTAATATCTACATCAGCATTGAGCGTTAAGAGTGAATACATGACGAGGAGGAAATGCAAGTTAAGAAAACAACAGCAACAACCCAAGCTGATCATGCAAAAATCTGTTCAAAGTACCAGGCAAAACCATCAGCAACAGTACATGGTTCCAGAGCGGCATTAGAGGCGGATAATATTGCAAGAAATCAAGGGGCAAGTGATGAAGACTTGTGCAGTCAAAACATATGCGAAACTAAAAATCTTGCAATGTTACAATGAATCTAGGATTCACTATCACAATCTGACCCAAAGCTCAGGGACCTACTTCTGAACCCTGATCTTTCTGATTAGTGTTTACAAGAAAAAATCATACTCAAGTGCCCAGAATCTTCCAATCACTGAAAGTCTTAGGCGAAGTGGTCATCATCTTCCAATGCACTGTATATCAACCTACAAAAAGCATGAAAATGTTGTTAAAAACCATATCATCACAACCTTAACCTTCATGTAGGCAACGTAGATGCTTGATGTTAAGCTGATTGGTCCATGACTTACCAGAATAGGGACATGAACAGGAAAAGCATGAGGTAGCCAAGTTTGAAAAGCCGTTTTTTCTTTTCTCGATTGAGCATATTAAAAATCTCAGTTACATCTATGAGGTGTTCTCGTCGATTATACCTGATGCAAACAAAACATGACTCAGGAGAGTATAATCTACCATTATATAGCAGGCACATAGTGCGTTTATATAACACCAAATCCATTAAATTGCTAAATTTCTAATCGATTTAGGGATTTGAAATCCTCACAAGCCCCTCTAGGTTGTTTGGATTACTTGGGAGGTATTTGGGTCTGTAATCCACCAATTTTTCAGCTGCTTTTAAATGTAATTACATAATTGGTGGATTACAAACCCAAATACCTCCAAAGTAATCCAAAAAAACCTAGGAATTTGAGAGGATTTCAAATTATTTGTCATATCCCTTGTCAAATCCCTCAGTCCAAATGTAGCAAGGATTTCTAATCCTTAACTTTTCAAAACATAAATTTGTATCTAACTTTATAAATGAGGAAGCAGCGCAATCAAATATTTAGGAACAAAATCACTAAGCGGAACCACCAAACCATAACAAGCTTCATAGGAATAAATCTAAAAGCAAATCCTGATTAACTCACAGTTCATAAATTTAGAAGCACAGGAACATAAATTGATACAGTCAAAGAGCAGTCTAAGTGTCCAAATGCAAGTCAAATTAGACAGCTCAGAAGAAACATAAAAATTACAGGAAAAAAATGTTTCAAAGGAAGCTGGACAAGAGACATTGACAAAAGCACGTGAAGTGATAGCTACCAAAATAAGTTTCGAATTGTGTGCAGTTGTGACAAATTGTTAAGTTACAAGACACTAAATGTACTTGAATAGCTTTATTTCAATTCTTTGTCTACAAACTAAGCATAAGACTCTAAACAACTATGCACAAAGTTTTTACCCACCCCGCAATTGTTACAAAATCTGCTTTCTGAGAAAACATGTCATGCAATGCTACAGGAGGTTCCCCAAAACCTAAATGTCAAATTTCATGGGGTATTCATTAGAAATATTGGTAAAACTAAAGGTAAAATTATCCTGAATGGATTAACAAACAGACTAGTGGAATAAGCAATCACTACATACAAAAACTTTTCACTAAACACTTTATTGTGTTTGTCTTATGATGTGTCAATAAAGTACATTTCCCAGACAGCAAATACATAAGGTTCGTTTAAAGGAAAAGGAAATGTACATGGCACAAAATGGGATGGCAACTTTATAGTCATCTTTAGAACTATGATTGATATATAACCTTGAAGACCTAATTTATTTAATATCAAGTCTTTTTGTAATTCCCAACAATGATGTAATTTTCAAGAACAATTTTTGCCCATAAAGCTATAATGGCTAATATTTGTAGTAATCAATAATCAGAAACTTTTTTGGTGAAAGAACTTTATGACAATTATTTTTAAAAGTGAATCTCCTTTGTATCTCCTAAGGATCATTGATGTTATAGACCATATATTTTTGGAGTGTTATCGACCTAAAAGATTCTATTGGTTCGGAAGATAAGCACAATATTTCACATTGGTACTATTTGAAAACATTTACAACTTCTCTATCTCCAAAAAACACAATAGTATGCATCTTATATACACAAACAAAGAAGTGAAAGAAGTAACAAAGTGTATCACAACCACATAGAAAACTAGTAAGCACACAAGAGAAATGTGAATAACGAAATTATAGCAAGACTCAGTACTTCAGATAAGCGATAAATTTTATTTCTTCCGGTTATAAGTAAAAACTAAGATCAATTTGCTATAATTTAAAGTAGAAAACAAGTTTGTAAAGACTTACAATGTGAAATTGTAGTACAAATATGGAATACTGAGCAGTGCCATGATCCAATGCCCCGTCAAAAGGAAGAGCAAGGATAGAACACCTTGTGTAATGAACTCCGGTAAAATCACTTTGTTTATCCTAGAAGCTGAATCATAGGGGTTGATATAATCAAACTCTAGATCCGCCAAGCACATAAGCTGCAAAAAAATAAATAGGTTGTCATACTTTGGAATTGTGTTATTGAACAAGCAAATGACTTCTAGTTCTATCTCCATCCTTACTTAACAATATTCCATTTTACATAATTTTCAAGTAAGATACATTAAACATAAAATTCTCAAGCAATGTTGCATTCGCGAAGGTTTATGAATTTACTCCCCGTAGAAAAGATACAAACACAGAAATTTTAACTAGAAATACTGGACTTGTGCATTCTGAATTAAGGGTAGATTTATGCAAGTCTATGCAACTTTCAATTGGTAGAATACAGATGTCTACACAGAGTACCATAAAGAAGGAAAGTTGAAGTCACTATGGCAAGGTATTCTGATTTTCACCAGTGCAAATGAATTTAGGATGCTTTAGAAACATCTCTAACAAATCCACCAACTAAGATAAAAAAAAAAAAAAACCAAAAATTGGAAATCAATTGGAAAAAAATTCCTGATCAAACTGGAAGATAAAAGAATGCAAATAAGTATAACCTCAAATAATTTGGGACAAAAACAACAACTAAAACTGCAAAGAAAATCGTACACTAATTCATAAAACCAGCAGAATCTACACAACTCCATCTCCATTAATACAATAATTTAAAAAAAGGGGGTGAGAATTCAAAACATTAGTAGTACATGTAAAGAATATTAGCATAGTTGAAGGGCTAAAGCTGGTTGACCTGGAAAACGACCATGACGATCACTCCTATAATTATGAAGAAGAATAGTAGCCACGCCCACACATCTCCCATGGTAGATTTCTAAATTGCAAAGTGTTTTTCTGTTCTTGTATTTATTGAAGTAGAATTTATGAAATAGAAAAAGGAAAAGCACAAGGTCACAGGTACAGAGGAGCAGGTGGAGATGCGAAGTGGGCTACACTTAGATGTTGGCTCTGTACCAGAATAGTTTGGCTTTGCCGAGGTTGAAAGTTAAGGATCGGAAAAGAAGAGGTGGGACGGTGGGAGTTCTGCCGTCTAGACGACGCAGTTTCAAGCCGCAGCGGAGCAGTCTTTTAACTTTTTGAGTTGACCCTACATTATAAGCGGAGTGCTACTTGGAAGTCTTAAAATGGGACTGGGACTCCTTCCCATTCGGGAGAATGAATTGTATGGAAATTCTAATTGTAGCGTTCCTTTTCCATTTTATTTGAGATTGTTAATTTGTTATAATGTTTAGGTATACTTAAATTACATCAATCAAATTCAAGTAACCCACAATATGAATCCACACACTTTATTATTTTCTCTTGTATTTATACACTTTTGTGATTTAGCTTGTTGGAAAAATTAATAGTAAATAAACTCCATCTTAAGTGTTTCCCAATTAGTTCAAGTAAATTATAAAGGTCATCTCATCTAGGACTAGGATTACATTATCCCAAGATTATGAGATTGGTTCAATTCAAATGTTTTGAAAACCGGATGCCTCAGGTCCGACTCAGTTAAAAAATCAAAAAATTAATTAAACCAGTCAAGAACCGGTTGAACAAAAGGGGGACTATTTTTGTGTTTCAGAAACCAATCAGATAAAGAACAAAATCATATCAGTAATCCTGTCACACTTCCATCCCTTCAACAAAATAATGTTACAATGCTATCTTACTAATAGTTCTATTTGCTTCAAGTACATAGGGCATGTTGTTGATTAATTATTTTAACCAATTATAAATTTTGATTTTGGATAATCAGTTTTTGTGATGTTCTCGGTTGCTATTGTAGTCTAATTATAGATTTTTTTAATGACCAAAAAATTTAAAATCTATAATTATCCTAGGAGTAGCTTTTGCTAATTCTGATTATTCTCTATAATCAAATTTTATAAAATTTAAAACAATGGAGGACAAAACCATAATTACTTGCAAATGATTGCCTTTTTTTTTATTTAAGTGCTCCTAATAAAAGGTACAGAATGAGTGGATAAGCGTTACAAATGGTAGCTATGAAATTTGGACCCTAATTAATCCTTTATAATCCAAGAAAATGGTAGTTATGATATTTGAACCCCAATAAAACACCACATGATATGGGAGTCATGACTCGTGAACAATCCATATCGCTCAGGAAAGGAAACTTGACTTCTCACTCGTATGGGAATTTTAGTGTGGTGGAAAAGAAAGGAAAAGACCCGATTTAGAAGGATGAAAATGAAGCTACAATTTATAAAAAGTTTACAAAATTTTAGTGGGAATTTTATGAAGCTACAGTTTTAGAAGGTGAGAAACTTGCAAGAATTTTTAAGCCATGTTTCACTCTCTCTCTATGAGAGCTTCCTTTCTCTCTCTAGTAGAGATTCTCTCCCCCTAGTGGGTGGTTTAAACTTTGCCGCTTTTAATTTTTAATTTTCCCGTACTTTTACAGTTCATTTTCCTCTCTTTCAGAGCCGTAGATTCATCTGATTGTCTTGCTTTGATAAACAATGAATGCATTTCTGAAGATTAACACATAGAATTTGGGTTTGGACTGCATCCTTTGTGTACTTTCTTCGTGAAGCTTTGGTCAGCTGGATCTGCTCAACTAATGAACAGAGCTAGCTTTCCAATCTTAATAGAGCTGGTTCTGGAGCCAGATTCGTTTGTTTTCCTTAGTTTGATTTCTGTGTTTTCTTTTTTCTTCCAGCGGTGTTCTTTGCTGCCGCCTTCGTTGTTAGGATAGGGCGGTAGTAGTCCTTTTGTTATCTGCTAAACTTGGTGTTTAACTGCTCTCTTTCTGTTTCTTCAGATTTCCTCTTGGAACTGGTGTGTAGTGGATCATCAGCCTGTGATCATCGGTGCGACGCCTTTGAGTATTGTAGCAATGGCTGAGGAGCTTGAGGAAGTGCTGAGGAAATTTGATCTCTCGGAGAAAGAGGAGGTAGGAATTCAAATTGAGGGGGAGGATATTCTCCAGGGAGTGGCGGAATGCAGATTGAGCATCATTGGCAAAGTGATTGGTGAGAAGGTGGCCAATATTGCAAGTATTAAGAGTTTTACCAGTAATATATGGATTTTTGCTAAGAATGTGAAGGTTGTTGAAATTGGTGTGAATCTGTTTCAATTTCTTTTCGTGAACCAAAATGATATGGACAGAGTTTTGAATGGGAGACCGTGGGTGTATGATAATTCCCCATTGGTTGTGATGCCGTGGAGGGAGGGGATAGAGATAGATGTTATGGCTTTTAGTAAAACTTGGCTTTGGGTGCAGATCTGGAACCTTCCAATCCATTGGATAACTAAAGAGATAGGTCGCAAGATTGGGGGAGTGTTTGATTCAGTTAAGGAGGTTATTCTTCCTAATGGTGGGGGAAAAGATGGAAAACATATTAAAATTTTAGTGGAAGTTAATATTGAGAAACCACTGTTGAGGGGAACTACTGTGAGAATGAATGGTAGTGCGCGATGGATTGAGTTTAGGTATGAGAAGTGTCCTGATTTCTGTTATTGTTGTGGACTATTGGGACATAATGAGAAAAATTATAAGATTAAAGGAAATTACCTGGACAAAGAAACACAATTTGGAGCTTGGATGCGAGCTAGTAACTCTAGAAGCCCAAGAAGACAGAATAAAGGCTTTTCAAACTATGGTGAGAGTGCTGGGGAGTCTCAGAGGGATTTTGGTAAGGAGAATGAGGGAATTAATCTACTCTTGCCTTGGGGGGGTAGTGAAACCAGCTGGATTGGGAAGGAGGGCGAAGGAAATACAGGCAATATTATTAGTAGTGGTAGTACAGGGGAGGTAGAGCTAGTTGAGAAGACTAAGGGGGCTGAAGCCCAACTGAGCTTGGATGGGGAGATAGCTGGACCCAAGATAGAGGAGAAAGGGGAACAGAGCTTTGAGGAGGGGAGTTTGGTTCAGAATGAGAAGGTGGGGGATGATAACATGTGGGTTGATGGGGGTGGAGAAGAGGAAATATTGGGTAGGGGTAGGGGGAGAGAGAAGGGAAAAAGTCAGGTTGCTGGAAGTATGGGTAAGAGTAAGCCTTCTGGGAAGTATAAAGGTAGTAGGGGGTGGAGAAGATTGGTTCAGGAGGTTGGGAGGAGAGTGCCTTTGGGAGAGAAAAATTCTGGTATGGAAATAGAGGAGTCGGGTAAGAGGAAGCAGGGTGAGGCTATTGGAAAAGGAAACTGTGGGGAGCTAAGGGGAGGAGATCAGAAAAAATTTAAGGGGATGGAAGGAGAGGTTGACAGGGAGTGTTTGCTGAAGGTGGTGGAGCCCAACCTTAATGGGGCTCCCAACCCTCAATGAGAGCTGTGGTATGGAACTGTCGAGGTGCTGGGAGCCCTTTGACAGTTTCCCAACTTGAGGAGGTTGTGAGACTCCACTCCCCTGATTTAGTCTTTCTAACTGAAACTAAAAACAAAAAAAAATTTATGAATAAGATTAGGATGAGATTGAGATATGATAGTCTGTTTGTTGTTGACCCTATAGGTCGAGCTGGAGGTCTGGCTGTACTTTGGAGGAGGGACTTAGTAGTTAAAAGAGTTCTTTTCACTGATTTTACAATAGAATTGAATGTGGAAGGGAAGGGGACTGAGGAGGATTGGTGGTTTGTTGGGATATATGCTAGTAGTAATGATCAGCTCAGGGAGCAGCAGTGGAAAACCATTGAACATAGAGCTAATATATGGGGTAGGAACTGGATCTTGGCAGGCGACATGAATGATCTACTTTCCAGTGGAGAAAAATGGGGAGGGAAGCAGAGGAGTGATAGAAGTTTTAGAATCTTTAGGAATTTTGTCAATAATAATCAACTGGTAGATATTGGTTTTGAAGGGATTCCCTGGACTTGGTGTAACAATTGGGATGAGGAGGGTGAGGTTAGGGAAAGGCTTGACAGGATTCTGTGTAGTAGGGATTGGAGTAGAGATCATGATAGAGCTAAGTGTGTGCACATTCAAAATGAGGCCTCTGACCATTGCATGTTGTTGCTGGATACTTAGCCAAAGAACAAGAAATGGAAAAAGAGGTTCTATTTTGATAAGAATTGGGTGCAGCATAGGGAAGTTAAAAATATTATCTCAGCTGCTTGGGATAAACAACAGAGGGGATCCAGGGGGTTCAGATTTAAACAGAAAATTAAAGAGTGTAGGATGGCTTTGCTAAGTTGGAATAGGCAGTGTAAAGCTAATGCTAAGACACAGATCAACAGGATAAAGAAGGAAATAGCAGAGGTTCACAGAGGGCAGCAGGCAGATCAAAAAGAGAGATTGAGTGCTCTGAAGAGACAGCTGGCTGAGGCTTACAAGAAGGAGGAAGCTTACTGGGGGCAGAAGGCTAGAGTGCAATGGTTAAAAGAGGGGGATAGAAACACTAAGTATTTCCATACTGTGGTTGCGGGGAGAAGGAGAAGGAACAATATATCTACCCTACAAAAGGAGGATGGTACCTGGTGTAAGTCTGAGGGGGAAATTGAAGGAGAGATCAATGGATATTTCAGGAAGCTTTTCACTTCCACTAATCCGAGGCAGTTTGATGCAATACTCAATGGCATTCCCCAGGTGATCACAGGACAGATGAACAACAAGCTCACCAGACCAGTCTCTGAGATGGAAGTCAGGAAAGCAGTGTTTTCTTTACATCCTAATAAAGCCCCGGGACCTGATAGTATGACTCCCTTCTTTTTTCAACATTTCTGGGATATCATCAAAACTGATCTGATAGCTACCATCTCTAGCTTCTTTCATTCTGGTTATTTACTGAAAGCTATTAATGAGACTATTATTACTTTGATCCCTAAAGTTGCCTCTCCCATTTCTGTGTCCCAATATAGACCTATCAGCCTTTACAATGTAGTCTATAGAATCATTTCTAAGGTTCTGGTGAATAGGTTGAAGCCTCTCCTAAAGCAATGCATTAGTAGTAATCAGTCAGCCTTTATTCCTGGTAGGCAAATAATTGACAATATTGTGATTGCTCATGAAAGTATTCATTGTTTAAAACAAAGAAGAACAGGATCTAATGAGTTTATGGCTCTGAAATTAGATATGGCAAAGGCCTATGACAGGGTAGAATGGCCTTTTGTGGTCAAAATGCTGAAAAAAATGGGATTTTGCCCAATGTGGATAAACTGGATGTTTAAATGCATGGCATCTGTTGTGTATTCCTTTAAAGTAAATGGTGAGAAAAAGGGTATGGTTAGGCCTGCTAGAGGAATTAGGCAAGGAGATCCATTATCCCCATACCTGTTTGTGTTTGTGTCTGAAGGGCTGTCATGTCTGATTAAGCAGGCAGTTAATAATCACTGCTTGTCAGGCTTAAAGATTGCTAAAGATAGCCCTGCTATTTCACACCTATTTTTTGCAGATGATACTCTCCTATTTTGTAGAGCAAATTTGACAGAGACAAGACAGGTAAGGAGAATCTTGGAAATTTATGAAACAGCATCTGGACAGAAGATCAATACTGATAAATCATCTGTGTTCTTTAGTAAGAATACAGATGAGAGTAAGCGGGAAGAGATTCTGGGCTTACTAGGGGGGATGAAACAGGTGGATCAGAGTAGGTATCTGGGGCTACCTATGGTTATTGATAAATCCAAAAGGCAGGTTTTCAACTATATTAAGGTTAGGGTGTTGGAGAAACTTAAAGGCTGGAAGGAAAAATTATTGAGTCAAGCTGGGAATGAGGTTCTGTTGAAGGCTGTAATAGTAGCTATGCCGGCATATGCTATGAACTGCTGTAGGTTGCCTAAAAGCTTGTGTCAAGAAATTTGTAGAGAAATGGCAAGGTTTTGGTGGGGGGAGAGTGAAGGGAGGAGGAAGACTCACTGGGTGAACTGGGGGAGTTTGGCTGTAGTTAAAGGGAAAGGGGGGTTGGGATTCAGAGATTTGCAGGATTTCAACAGTGCTATGTTGGCTAAGATGCTGTGGAGGATTCTAACACAACCTAACCTGCTGATGAGTAAGGTGTTGAGGGGGAAATATTTCAAAGGGAATTCCATTTGGCAGACACAGGTAAGGGCTGGGGACTCTTGGATATGGAAGAGTCTTTTGAGTGCAAGGGAGGTACTGGAGATAGGAACTAGGAAGAGGGTGGGGGATGGTAGAACAGTGGATATTTGGAAGGATAGGTGGTTACCAGGGGGAGGGTCAGGTATGGTGGTCTCTCCAAAGCCAGCAGATTGTCCTGTCCAGATGGTTCATGAACTGATCCAGGATGGAAAGTGGAACAAGGTAGTAATGGAATCTATGTTTAGAGAGGAGGATTGCAAGAAGATTGAGGGAATCCCTATCAGCCTATGTGGAGGGAAGGATAAACTGGTGTGGCCGTGGGCTAAATCTGGACAGTATTCAGTCAAGACTGGGTATATGCTGGCTAGAGATATGAGAAGAGATGGGAGGAGGAGGGAACCACAAGAAGCCAGTAATAGTAGAAATGCATGTCACTCTAATGTGTGAAATGTGCTATGGAATTTGGATATAAAACACAAGCTGAAACACTTTCTCTGGAAGTGCTTGCATGGGGTCCTGTCAGTCAATGAGGTGATCAGGAGTAGGATAGGGATAGGGGAGAATAGATGCAAGTGTTGTGGGGAGATGACAGAAACATTGGAGCATTTGTTTTTCTTTTGTAGTCATGCAGAGCTTATATGGAAGGCAGCTCCAATTGATTGGGATGGTCTGAAGGAGTACAGGCACAGTTTTTGGCATTGGTGGAATAGCCTGATGGAGGTGCAGAACAGAATAGGAGGACGGAATCACATTGCCTTAACAGTAAATATCCTATGGCAGATATGAAAATCCAGAAACCAAGTGCAATTTAATGAGGAAAGGAACTGTCCAGGAAGAATAGTCAATAAAGCTGTGAATGAGTGGTCTGAGTATCAAGATGTGAGAAATGGGGATGGATTGGTAGCGGAACCAAGGAAAACACAGGAGGATGGGAGTAGTAAATGGGTTCCACCTCCACAGGGGGTTGTCAAACTGAATACTGATGCAGCCCTGGAGGTTAAAGGAGGCAGAGTAGGATGGGGAGTTGTGGCCAGAAGAGAGGATGGCAGGGTAGTAGGAGCTTGGGCAGGTGGTGAACAAAGGAATGGTATCCCAGCAGTGGAGGAGGCTTTAGCCATCAGGGAAGCTGTCATCAAGGCAAAACAGTGCGGGTGGAACAAAGTGGAAATCCAATCTGATTGTAAACAAATGGTGGATTTGCTTACAGATAGGAACGGGGATCACCCAACTGCAGGGACCATCCTGCATGATGTATTGGAGTTATGTCAAGCCTTTAAGGTTTGTTACTTCTCTTTTGTTAAAAGAGGTGGTAATAGTGTGTCTCATAAGCTGGCAAAATTTGCCATTAGCTTGTCTGAGGAAATTAGTTGGAAGGAATCCTTCCCAATCTGGCTTACTAGTTTAGCCACACTTGATGTAAGGGCAGTTGCTCAAACAATGTAATCCTTTCTTTGATTAATGAAATTTGTTACCGTTTGGAAAAAAAAAAAAAAAAAAAAACTTGCAAGAAGCCTATTCCAATTTTTCTAAATACCCATCTTATCTTTATAGAGCTGCTGAACAAATTTTTATTACCCTATCCCTTAGTTTTTGATGCGTAAGAATGGTCTGAAAAAGATGTGCTTTTTAAATTTGTCCGTTTCATTCCACTATTTGGTATAAATCATTTAAGTGGATAAACCCTTTCTCTCTAAAATGCTCATTCCAAAAAAAATTTTTGGAATCCTATTAGGCTATTCTTCAACATAAGAAAAAAAAATTTAGAGAAAACTCTTTCGACCTCCATTGTAGAATGTCAAAATAGTAAAATGTCAAGTTTATCTTTATATTGCCATATCTTAATCTATTTGTAAGCTAATTAATGTTTGAATGTAATTTTTCATAACAAAGAATTTTCTTGTGTTTAAAATATCTTTTTCTAGTAAACCTTTGATTTTCGAACAATTGTGTAATAATTTTTTTATTAAAAATAAATTATAATTGTTATTTTACATTGCTAGTTATATTTGGTAGTAGATGCAAAACTTTAACATAAAAAATCTAAACGTTAGAATGAATCAAATATTACAATTGAAGAATGAATATCATTATAGAATAAATAACACAAAAAGTATCAAAATATGTAATGTCCTATAAACTAATTCAGGGTAAATGAGTCAAATTTGTATTTATTGTATTTCATTTTGACATAGAAGGACATCAAAATATTGGTTATACGAATATTAAAAACTGAATGGACATTCCATTATGGCTTGTGCATTAGATTCGGGAGTGATAAAATTTTTTCCCTACTATTCTCAACTCTCGATGGAAATCTACTCTAGACATTTTCGCATACCAGATGAGGGTTATATGTCTAAAATCATTCAAGACTCAACTTTTAGGCTTACTTCTCTTCTTCTGAGTAATTAGTGATAATGCTCTTCAGTTTTCCAATCAATTGAAGTTCGAACCAATTACTATCGAGTGCGTGCCTCTTGTCATTCCCAAAAAGCTTGGGGTATCTAAACAGGCCATGCTAGCTCTTATATTATCCCGACTGACGCTCTACTGATATCATCTGTCTCTTTACTTTTTCTTGGCAATTGATTGAAAGTGAAAAGTGATGGAGGTTGAAACGTATAAAAACTCTGTTATCATTAGGATTAAGAGGGTGGATGAGCACGAAGTTTACTTCAGGATCAAGCGGGGTCGTCCACTTCGTGATGTGATGCTTGAGTATTGCAATTATCTGAAACTGGACTACGATGCCATAAGGTTCACTTTCAATGGGATTAAGGTAAAATGCTCCGCCACAGCGGATGATCTTGGCCTCAAGGATAATGACACAATCGATGCCTGGTCTGATCAAACTGGTGGTGGTCCGGCTGTCTAGCATTTTCGATCTTTTAGCGATCTTATTACTTAATTTGTGGCTACAAAGATTGGGTCTTTGTGGAAGATAGAATTAAGCACTGAAATTTGTGTACTTGAATCCATTAATTGGTAGATGTTAAGGGTGTTTTTTATGTCACTAATTGAATTCCCCACATTGTTTATATCACATTCTCTCCGGAATATGCATAGAAGAATGGATAGGAATGCTTGGTTATGTTTTATATGCTTCATGTTTCATATGAGGTTAATAAAAGACATGTAGCTAGACAGCAACCATTTACGTCTAGCAAATTTTATTCGCCTGGTAGAGGTTGAAATTTCCAAGTTCTTCGTTCTTGTTTTGTAGACAATTTAACGCTGGGAAATACTAAGAACTATAGTAAGAAATCCATGAGCTTTGTCAATGGAAATGGAGTCCCTCCCTTAGCCTGGTTCGAACAAGAGGAACTGATGCTGATCACAGCATGGCTAGGTCTTTGACAGAGAAAGAAATTTCGCGATCCCAAATTCTTCAGCTTCTCCTCTGGTTTCAATCCTGCAATTCACAGGAATTGCGTTCACTAATTGTTATCCTTTTCGAAAGAAACGGGGAAAAGAAACGCTAAAGAAACAGAAATGAATCTAATATGGTTGAATTGGTTGATGGCTAAAACGAAAACAACATCGATCATGAGCTTAAGTCGACTTTCTACATACTAGCTATGCTTCTGTCTGCCAAAAAGCATTTTTAATTTCGTAAAATTGGCATAGTTCAAAATGTTATTTGATACCCACAATCCAAACAGAGACGACTTGGTAATGGATAAGCATTTTGCCCCCCTGTTTTAACTTGTCACTTCCAAACAAACCCCTACAGAGAGCACCACACACTGTCTCTCTCTCTCTCTATTTTTTTTTCTCACAACATTTCTTGGTTTTTAGGACGTCTAATTAATGTTTAAAATATTCACACACCATAATCTGAACCATACTGTAAATAATGCAGCAAAAACAAGGCATTCATGCAAATAAACAAAAATAATTCATGGCAGTGACATAATTTCAAGCTAGCCCAATTAAAAACCTCACCTTCCAGACAAAACTGCGAGTAATGAAGCTCATAAATCCGATGATCACTACTTGTCAACAAGGGCCGCCTCTTCTCTCTCGTATATATATCCACAACCGCCTTTATCAAATCCCCAACGCTGTCTTCCTGCGGCATCACCACCTGCACTGGCCCCAAACTACTCTGCAGGTTCACATTCATTAACAACTTGGTCGGCTTCCTCCCATTACTCAACCATGCAGCTGACGCCAGCTTTCCAGTAGCATCCGGAATACCACCTGGGGTTTTGGATTTTGCACGTGGGTTCGGGAATTCCAGCAGTGCTCTTCCCTTGCCGCCTTCCGCAGCAGAGTTGCTATTCAGCACCTTGGGATTCCGATGTTTTGGTGGAGATAGAAAAGACATTTTGGTTGAAAAGAAGAAATTTATGAAATAAAACATCGTGCTGGTGAGGCGCTGGATGAATGGACTGGATGTATACATGTATCACAAGGCAGACAGATTGATTCTATTTGAGTGGCAGGTCTTGGTGTGTAAAACTAAATGGTGCTTTAGTACATGGGATGGGAGGTGTTAGGCTGTTGAGATTCAAGAAGGTTATAGCGATCCATGGAGCATACGGCTGAGTGAAATCATGTGGCTTGATGTTTGTGACTTCTGTGTTTGTATAGGAAGGGAGATTGGCTGAGAAGCTTCTTGGAAAGTGGTATTCTTGTTTTTTTCCCGTTTTGTTATTAACCATCGTTGCATCCATTCCTACTAAGTACCAGTATTTGGGTAACACAGAACTAGAAGATATTAGTCAATTGAAACAGATACACCATTTGAGGTTAAGTTAACGAGTGGCTTTGATTTTTTTCATGGTCTGCCAATTGGGACAGAAACCCTAATTGAAGCGAAGGCAGCTAGTGATACAGTACAATTGATCAGAGTTGGCTCTGGGAGCCACCAAGAGACGTGGTCGTGTGCAGGAAAAATGCAAACACTTCTATTTGGTTGATAAAGCACTCGTGGCAATTAAGAATCCTCACCCTCACGTGCAAACTTAGTCCAGCAGGTCAGGCCGTGACTTCCAAAATTAGTCCAATAGGTAGTGACTCCCAATAGGACTTTTTTTTTTTTTTTTTTAAGTCCAATAAGTGTTGCTTATTTTTCTGAAAAACAAAGCAATAGATTTTACAAGTTCAATGACAAAATTAATGCAGGATGATCAACTAAGTGGAAGGGGGCTTTTTTTTCTCATTCGAAGTCTTCATACTTAATTTCTTTTTTTCTTTCTTTTTTAATGCTTGCAATAGAGACAAAACACTTTTTGCTTGATGAACAATTACTATGTACTGTCCTCGGATATCGAAGTAAGCAATTTAATAAACATATACAGATCGGAGTTACTGTTTTGAATTCACATTTTAACAAGAAAAAATGAACTCAGTTGTGCTAAGCTTACGCACTTCCTCTGTTCCTTGCATCTCATCCTTTGACATTGTACAGTATGTACAGCAGCTATTGCTATGGTTGCAGTTACTAATATCACACCATGTTATTATTCACATCTTTGGGTGGCGCGTTTACCAACAACCTCACCGCAAAAGGTACAGCAGCTCTGAAAAGTCAGCCCCTGTAGTCCACTTGAGTCAACCATTATTAGCTATTCTTCAATACAACGCAACTTTGATCTTCCAGCTCTATCTTGTAGACAAAGCCACACCCCAAGCAGGAATGAGAAAATACAGAAAATGAAAAGGCACGCCTTCCCCGGTTCAGAGAGCAACATATCTAAAACAACGTTGCTCTGACAAGGGGAACTGTATGTAGTTATCTGTTACCGTTCATGCAGCCCAAGAGCTTCCAAAGCTTATTCATTCTTCTCATGAATTTGTTAATCTTCCTACAAATAAAACTCTGAAGGCAGATTGAGGAAGAACCGGGCAGGTGAGAGCCCGCATTACGGGACAGATCATATGGAGTTAATGAGGCACTACTACTTCGACCGCTGCTATTCTTTCTAAGGTAGAAGCTTCTGCTACCAGAATCCCCAATTGCATCAAGTTTATTCAAGCCTATACAAGATAAAAACGATTGTATCGGAATCAGATAGCTGGAGAAAGAAATTAAAGATTTTATAATAGACACAACAATCGGTTCTAAGACTCAGAAACATGCGAGCGTGCAAAAGGAAACTGTTGCCTTTGGTATATACCATATTCAGACCCTTGTCGCAACAGTAAAGGCTTACAATGCCACCTGAAGGGACAAATTATTAGCCTACAGATTTCAAAATTTGGCCCGCCTGTATAAAGATGAAATAAATTCTATCACTTATTTTATGACTTCCATGTAAATCCCAATCCCTGACAATCAAAATTTGCATTGTGGAAGATACTCTTGTTTGTCATTGCATACAACATACAAAAACATCTTTGGCTGAATTAATCTCTCAATAACTTTCAAACATGCTTGTATCCTAGTTTGTTTTTCCCTTTCTGTGACGTCACCCTATTTGGAACAAGTCAAGTACCAAGAAATTAGTGTAGAGAAAAGAATGCATGGGGTCAATATGTTGAACTTACTCTGAAGGCTGAAGTAGGAGTGGTGCAACTCAAAGGTTGTAGTCGCATCTTTATCAAGACGAGGAGTGCGACCTTCTTCACCATATTTGTCGATAACAAGCTTAATTGTCTCCTCCACGCTTGAACCCAATTTGACCATAGCTCGAATTGGTCCAGGGCTTCCCTCAACTGTCACATTAACCACCACCTTGGCATCCTTGCTGTATCGCATTCCCTGCAAACCCAAATTTCTTACTCAATTTAGACATCAAGGTGGTACCCTGGCAACAGTTAAGGCACAGTCCTGCATATTTTCACAGAATTGCATAAAAATTTAACGTGAGCACTAGCCAATTCACATGATTCTACAAATTTCAAGCATCTGAAACAAATCTCATTCCTGCAATCATCAATTAAAGTCATATGGGCCACACATAGCAACCAATCTTCAAGAATTTGTTCACTGCTTATGATAGATTCACAGTTCAACATATTCTATTTATCGAACGATAGACAGAAATTAAGAAATAATTTTCATTTCACAAATTCGTCCCAATCGAATATCAGAACCCAACTCTGATCGAGGTGAGCCATACCTCACCTTTTGATCTTCTTCTTCTTCCTTTTTTTTTCTTTGGTCATTTTTGGATATGTAAGTGATGATAGTGCTTATTTCAGTACAAGATGTATTTAACATCCGCATAAGCAATTAAAATATCAACCGCATTAAATTAGTATCATAAATTTCATCCAAATCTTAAAAGAAAAAAGGAAGTAAAAATATTCATTCAATAAGCAGAACTATCGGCATAAAAATAATGATAAAACACAAACAGCAACGGTAACTAAATTAGCAAACTATTTCTTGTATCCAGTGTAATTGATCTTGATACCTCCAAAGATATTCGCGGAGACCGAGGCAACAATATATTGTCCGAAGATGCCGAGAAGATGTCAGCACAAGTCTGAGGTCGGTAAAATACTCCCTCAGCCTCCGGCGAAGCCAAACTCCGTTGACCAAAATGTTCTCCTCCTCCTCCTCTAGCTCTCAATAGAGCCGGCTCCGAATTGCATCTCTTAAAAATCTCAAGCCGCCTCGAAAGCTTGGAAGATCGAGGACGGTGAACTTCACGACTACTTCTCCTCCGGCGAGTCGCCGGTGCCGGGGACGGGGACGGCGAAGGTGACCGTGAGGGATGAGGCGGTCTGGTTTTAACTCTCCGGTTCACCGGAACTCCTCTCCTGAAATCTCTCTCTGACATAAATCGGATTCACCGCAAGTGTGTGTTGGTTGGTGAAATCTAAGGGCCGTGTAGAAGAGCAAGGACAAAGCAAGCAAGGGGAAGGATGCGAAGAATGGGGAAGAAGGAAAGTTGACAGTTCGTTAGTGGTTAGTTGTGTGAGCCGCTTACACTCGCTTTCTTGTTACTTCAAGATACGCGGGAGTATTTATATGTCTTCTGGCCGGTCCAACAAAGTGTAAGATTCATGCATGTATTAATGGTAATATGTTCTCATTTTCGATCCTGCCTTGGCCATATATATATATATATATATATATGTATGTATGTATGGGTGTGTTTGGATCCCTTGTTTTTTGGACTGTTTTTGAAAAACTGTTTTTCACATTTCAAATGCTACAGTAAATATGTATTTCTAAAACAACTCCAAAAACACCATATCTAAACATTATATCAAAAACAACTGTCTATTTTTTTGGGAAAAAAAGGTATAGGAAGATTGAAAATTTATAAGCAAGATATAAGCTTTTACAAATTTGTAAGTCGAGTATATGTGTATTGTTTACAAAATTTATTACTGAATGATTATCTTCATAACATGTGTATGGTATTGAATATAAATATGCATTTTAATGAATACAAAATGTATGTCTGAATTATATTTTGAAATAGATACATGCGCATCTACAGATTTATTAAAACTTATATATTACTTATGAATTTGCATTCTTTGTATTCTCTTTTCTATAAAAATGTCCTTTCTAAAAAGTTTGATCAGCTGTACAAATTTAATCACTAAAAATATACTCTTTCTTTTATAATTGTGAGGCACGATTGTAATTGATATGCTACCTTTAAGTTTACTTTAATTGTAATTTTATGTCTTACCTAATCCAACTTACATAACATTGATCACTTTGGAGAATTTTCATTGATAGGATAAAATGTTTCTTATACTATCAATGTAAAATATTTTTCATTGGCAACCTAAATGCATGTCACATGTATGAAAAAAAGAGATTCAATTAAAATAAAAATTATTTTTCATATGCTTAAACTTGTTGATGTAAAGAAAAGTTTAAATTTAGAGCAATTTATCCGGTTGGTCATTAAACTTTTGCGATCGTCGAGTTTTGGTCACTCAACTTTTAAAGGTCTGGTTTTGGCCACTAAACTGTATAAAGATGAGACGCGAGACCATTCTGTTACATTTAGCCGTTAAGTTCTTTGATCTGTCTGTTAGCGTGGTTTCCAAGACAAAAGACAGGGTCTTTTTAGGAAGTTCATGGTAGCATTCAATGCTTCTCTCAAAAATTGTCGCTTTTCTTCCTCCCCTCCTCAAATCTTCGTCAGACCATTTTCATCCACCGCAGGCATCACTCCTCCAACGCCACCAGTAGATTTCTGAGCGTCAAATTCTTCGCTGCACCTGCAAATGCCAAGACCGCCATCCCGGAGAAGTCGTTCTACTTTGAAAGCCAAAGGGGTAATTTTATGCCCTGCGTCAAAACCTTTGTGGGGTGACCCATCATTTAAATCAAATTGTTATGGGAGCTTTGCAGCATAATCTACAATGGTAGATAGATCTGAAGATTGAGCGGTGTCCACTTGGATTATTACGGCATACACCTGTACCTTTTTACTGTGAGCTGGGAAAAAAATGTGTACGAGTTTCAAAGTTAAGTTTCTGCATCTGCTTTTTCCACTTTGTTTCTTCCATCTGGACTTTGGATGTGGCTGCCGGTGCAAGGATGGGCGTGGATAAAGCTTGAAATCAATTTCCTATCTGGAAAATGCTTGTCGAAAATTAGGATAATTCAGGAAGAATAGACATGAAGGATTTGGCCAGAATTAGAATTATTTTTGTCTTTTAACCTTTTTGATCTAATTCTGATTAGAATTTTTCCGAACCTTTCCGATCAATTCTGATTAAACTGCATCTTGGGTTGCAATAGCATCTTCCAGGGATAAAAATGATTTCTCGGTTTCTCCACCATGCTAATGGACCAATGACCTGTCTATATGGAAAGGTCGAATCGAGTGGTTGGAAAAGGAAAAAAAAAAGTGAAAGCTAGAGAAGTAGTCCTTGTAGCAGATGCGAACGAGTTCATGAGCCTTGAGCTCCAAATGTTATACTGCATTATGTCAATCGTCGGGACCAGATCGTCGGAGTTCAGCGCTCCAAGCTAGGCTTCTTCCATTTCCTTCTCTCTTGTAGTTTCTCGGGTGAATTTGCCTTCTTTAGGTTTATGCAAAAAGAAGAAGAAGTGCTATTTTGAACTTCCTAAAAAGACCCTGTCTTTTGTCTTGGAAACCACGCTAACGGACAGATCAAAGTATTTAACGGCTAAATGTAACAGAATGGGCTCGCGTACCAAAACTTGACGATCGCAAAAGTTTAATGGCCAATCGGATAATTTGCTCTTAAATTTACGATGCAAGAAAAATTAATCCATGTAAAATTTATTTGCAAATTTCAAATATGTTGATATATTGTGTGCAATCCTATTTTGAGAAAAAGTTTTTTTTTTTTTTTAAAAAAGAAGAAGGTTTGTTTCGGAATTTAAAGCCGAAGATATACTGTATGTATAACTAGTTTGACAGAAAAGGAAAATGAAAAGCAGAGTGTCCTTTTTTTTTTTCTTTTTGTTGGGGGGGGGTGCGTGAATCGTTGGATTATTCTTTTGTTTATGCGAGTGGTCAGAAGTTGGAGCGTGAGCTTCCAACGTGTTGAATGAGAGTTGGGGGGTTTGCGTTTGTGGGTGGTCGGTTCATCTGGTGTCAGAGATTAGAGTACTTTGGGGTCCGGCCAGTATATTCGTTCCCGAGCGGGCAGTGCCAAGCAACTGACTTTGGTGGTTCTTTCAAGTGACATAACGTCATGCCGAGATTCACGTTTGACATTTGATTGATAGGAGTAATTTTTTTTAAGAAAACAATTTGTTGTATCATGTTTGAAGAATGCGTTCAACCAAGACCGGAGGAATATCAAAGTGGAACCAGATAACAGGGAGCTGGTGGAGTGCATAAAGGATGCAAGGCACAGCAATCAACTGATGGCTTAGTCTAATAGAAGACATCTACCTATCTATTGAAGTTGACATTTGACAAAAAAAAACAAAAAAAAAGAGAAGAAGAAGACATCCAGTTCATAAGTAATTTGTTTCACAAGTGTTCTTTCTCTTTTGCTAATTCAGGAAAAATAGGTAGTATTAACTTGAGTTTGCATGCTCAAAACATCTTTTTATTAGATGAATAATGGGTGAATCCCAATCTTATGTGCTAGGCACCAATGATCTTTGTAGGACGGTTGTCCTTTTGATTGGATATTTGTCCAAATACTATAAAGTTCACGGTGATATATAAATCTAACGTTTCGACAAAATATATATATATATATATATCATGTTTGAACAGGATATTATTTAGAATAATTATCATAATACTTTTTGTGATGTGGTATATGTAAAATAAAAAATAATAAAAAATATAAAAATATGAATTAAAAAATATATTTATGATACAAGCGAAATATTATTTAAAAAATTTTGCTATCCAAACACTCTTGCATCATACTTGACACTCTATAAAAAAACAGTGAAAAACTACTCCAATAATATTTTGGAAAGTAAATACGAACAAAATGTATTTTGTTATTCTTTTTTTTTTATAAGTACATTCGGGTAAAAATAACTCGTATGCTTTGTCAAGTTTAGGAAGATATCATGCAGCTCTCTAGAAGCTACATTGCCCTGAATAAGATGCACTTTTTCACCATCTTGATTTTTTTGCAATATGATTTTCCTTTTTGATGTAGTTTCAAAATTATAGCTGCACACTATAACTATAAGAGGATAGGCCTTGGTTAAAGTTGGGTTGATGAAACTTGGGCCAGATCATGACACTTGGGTTAAAAGTTGTTGCATTCGTCGTACAACGGCGTTTCTGATTTGGTAACCAAATTATAAGTCCCTTTCAATTTGGGCCTCAAAAAACTCCCTTCGTTCGGGTCCAGAAGAATAGGGAATGGGGAGCATTGCAGTTGAAGCGGTGGATATAATCTGGCCCGTGAAGAAAAGGTCGGTTCACGAAACACCAATTAAAAATTAAAAATTTAGGTAGCCTTTAGAATTTTATTCTCATTGCAATCAAGTCCATGACTTGATTGCAATGGACTTGATTGCAATGAGAAAGTTTCTAAAGCCTTTGGGCCTTTAGAAAAGGCGGGTGTCAAAAATTTTATTCTGAAGAAAAGGTAGCCTTTAGGCATTTACAGCAGCAAAGAAGAAAAAACTTCTGCCAAAACAAACAGAATAAAAGCTTGTAATTACGCACTCGTGTAATCGAAAATACTCAACTTATTCCTGCCGCGGATTACATCAATGAAAATGAAGCTCTTATTTGTATTCCACGCTGAAAAGTAAAAGTTCCCAGTACCACAATTGGTGAGCCTGTTGAAGCAATCCACTTAGGGTATGTTTGGTTTCCCATGGAATTGAGATTTAGAATTGGAATTGGGGCCCCAATTCCAAATCTGTTGTTTGGATACTGCTTCGGTCAAAGAATTAGAATTGAATCTGAATTCTATAGGGGTCCAATTCCATGATTTGAATTCTTTATTGGACCAAAAGAATTCTAATTCCAATTCCACAACTAAACCCTGTGAAACGGGTCTACACGCGGATCTTGTGGGTAAAAAATTAAAATCGGGTCAACTAGGTAAGCAGCCCTCTCTCTCGATCACTTTTCCTCAACCACAACTGCTTCTGCTCTGCGTCATCGCCTTCACCTCCACCCTAACATTTTGCCTCTTCCACCACCGTCTCCGGCATCGCTTTTTGCTTCTCCGGCTATCCCTTACCAATCGCAAGATTGCTCCGAGTAAGTTGAGCTAATTCTTCCAGGATTCAGATAGTCACTTTAAGCAGTAGCCATTATTTGCAAATGTTTAAAAGATTAAAAGCATGACGTTTTTAACTGAAATTCACCCTATACGAAGTTGAGTGTTAAGAAGGAAAGAGGGATAATCTGATCATCCTTTGAATCTTCTATGTGATGCAAGTCTTTCATCCTTGAAATAGTTATAGATGTTTGCAAGGTAGTGAAAAATGCAGGCTGATTTGGTAACTTGGCTCGAGTTATACTTTTGCTGGCCAAATCGTCAGTGTTTCACATTAGAGTGGTTGTGATGATTTTCTTTGTTGTTTTGAGGAGAAATTTCACAATTTTTATTCCAGTAATTGAATGGTTTCCAACTGATTTGACCTTGATTTATGGAAGTAAAGATGAGAGTCTAATAAGATCCAGTAATATGATAAATACTACCATGACAACAAAGATTCGGATTTGCAGGTTTTAGATGATATTTTTGCCTCACGGATGCAACAATTGCTCGGGAATGCACTACAACAAAAAGACGTGGAACCCCATATGAAAAATGATTTTCAGGGGATTTTTTTAAAGTTATAAAATATTTTAATCGATTTGGACATAAAAATTTTGGGTGTGAAATGATAGAATTAGAATGAAATCTGGAGGAATTTGAGATCTCAAAGCCATGCTCCTAAGATTGATACGTACTAGGTTGTTGCCTAAAGAAGGAAACTTAGGACCAAGAGGATTGTTACTGATATCTAGCTCTTCAAGCTGTGATAGGCCTTTCAGATCGGGAATACTTCCATTTAACAGATTATAAGCCAAAACAAGACTTTTCAGATTCTTGAATGTGGCAATCTCTAGGGGGATGCCACCCTGAATGAAGTTGGAACTAATGTTTAGCACCTTCCACTTCTTAAACTCAGTAGAGGCTAACATAAATGAACTCCCATTTTGTTGCGACCTTCTTTTATCTTTTGTTTAGCTTCTAATTTGGGGTTTTTGAATAATATGATTCAATTTGAGAATTTTATTGACTTTTCCGGTAAGCATGTATATTTTGGATTGGGGAAACTCGTCAATTTGATACCATCTTCTTCATGTTTCTAGTGGTATGAGTTGGGATTGAATTGACGTGTTTATCTGTATGAGCTGTTAGTTATATTGATAATTGATATTTTAACCTTTCTAGTCAAGTTGTGCATTTCTTAATGATTGAAGGCCTGCTTTCGTTTCTGCTTCCTCTCACTAATTTGTTGTGTGATGACTGGAGTGGGTTTGAATTCAGTTAGTTAAATCGAGTCCAAGTTTATCAACTATATCAAAGTAAGCCGGGCAAGTAAGACGAGAATAGTAGTGAAGCACCTTTCTTGCCTTTATTTCTGTGTTATCCACAATAATCTGCACTGTCGCTCTAGTATGTTTTTCACTGCATTCCACATCTTCCACCATTGGTACTCTTGGTGATAGTGTACTTATGTCCAGAGTACCCCATTGATCAGAGAGCACTCTGCAGAAATCATCTAATTCCTGCATCTTCGGACAGCTATTGCTGCTAGAGAAAAAGGGATTGACAAAAGGGGCTTTAGGCAGCTTTTGATACCTTCCAAAGAGATGTCAGATGCTCTTCTCTGTCTATTATCCCACTGAATAGCTGTTTTTTATACATTGTATGGAGAAAAAAATTATGTTCCATGGTCAATATCTTGATTTTATATGGGCTACTTGTCAATAAGTTGCAATTTCAACTTCTGTCCATCCTAAGGATCTTATAATTCCATATGGCCATCGCGTTACTCTTGTCTATATGTTTCAGCTTCAACTTCTATCCAACGGTTTCAGATTGCTCAAAGTAGGTGGATCTCTTGTGTACAGCACTTGCAGGTGCATATTCCCGTATTTCTCAGTAAATTACAATGCCTTGTATCTTGTGTCTGGGTAAAGATGTACAACTAATTAGTATACTTTTTCGTTTTATGATGGAACAGTTTAACTGTTCCCAGAATGAAGGTGTGGTCGAGAAATTCCTTTCTCAAAACAAATCTGCTGGTAAGCCTTCTAGTGCAGTTTTTGATGCTCTTGCTTAACATATTATTCTGGCTTGAGAAAGTGTTAGTACTCTGGTCAATGAAAATTTGAAGCGCTTATTCTTCTTGTTATAGCTTTAGTATATCTGCTAGTAGTTGGTTCATGTGTTGTTATATTACTGAACGACCAGATTAGATTCTTTAACTTATGTATGTGATAAAGATAATCAAATCAAGTTAATCCATTACAGAGTTTGTAGAAATGATAGAAATTGATGGGACAATGTTGATTGTTGGAGGTGCTAGTTGTAGAGTTTTAAAATGGGTGCCAGACTTTTCATTTTTCTTGTCAAACTGAGGTGTGAATCTTGAGTTATGGCATCATCCGAATTCTAGACTAGAAGCCGAGTATCCAGAAGCTGGTTTAGTTACTGTGAATCACTTGGGTCTCATTTTAATCACCATTGTGACATCTAATTATGCCCTTGGTTTTACAGGCTTGCTGGAGATAGATTGTGCAAGAACGTGGCCTTGTAAGAACGGGCAGATACCTAAAACTTTGCGCTTTGATCCTAATACATCATGTACGAGTTTTCCAATAGCTAATTTGGTCTTTTGAATTAATAGCTAGTTTGGCATGATTTGGTCTTTTGACTTACCTTTTCTTATTGTTGTCATGATTTTGAATTGCAGAATTTGGATATTGACATGGATAAAGAAGGAGACGTGCAAAAAGCAAAAAAGAGAAAAGTGGTAGTTGCAAATTATATGGTAACAATAGCTACATTAGTAGTTTGGTGGCATGAGAAACATATAGTAAAGGAGCCTTACTTGGACTTTAAAGTAGCACGTGAAATATATCTAAGGCGTCTTTACTATGGAAACAATAGAGTTTGTGTAGAACAACTTAGACTCAATAAACATTGTTTTACTGTTTTATGTACAAATTTAAGAGAGCATTGTGGGTTGACGGATACTAGAAATATTACTGTTGAAGAGGCAGTTGCAATGTTTCTCTATGTTCTTGCTCATAATTTTAAGAATCGCACTGTCAATTTTAATTTCATAAGATCAGGTGAGACAGTTAGTCGATACTTTAATATAGTTCTACGTGCTATCATAAAATTGGGGAGACACTATCTTATCCAGCCTGAATCGGAAATGGAAGGTTACGAACATGAAAAGTGGGAATGGTTTCAGGTAATCAATATTTTTTGATATTTATTAATGAAGATAATATTTACAAGATTCATCAACTTATGATATTTTGTTTATAATACAGGATTGTCTTGGAGCGTTAGACGGTACTTATGTTAAAGTACATGTTCTTCTTAGAGATCAAGGAAGATATAGGAATAGGAAGAATGAGATAGTAACAAATGTTTTAGGTGTATGCTCCCGTGACATGAGATTTACATATGTATTGCCTGGATGGGAAGGTTCTGCAGCAGATGGTAGAGTTCTACGGGATGCGTTAGTTAGATCAGATCCATTAATTGTTCCCAAGAGTATGTGACAATTAGATATCAAGTGTTTTTTTTTCTTTTAACTATAAATGAGTAATAATTTGTTGTCTAACATTACAGGCAAGTACTTTCTTGTTGATGCGGGTTATGCAAATAGCTCCGGTTTCTTAGCTCCATATAGGGGAGTTAGATATCATCTTAGCGAGTGGTCTGCTAGTGGGAGCAAGCCTCAAAATTTTAAAGAGTTATTCAACCTTCGACATTCAATTGCTCGAAATGTGATTGAAAGGACATTTGGTTTGTTCAAGAAGCGGTGGACCATTTTGAGAGATGCATCTTTTTTTGATGTTAAGACTCATGTCATGATAATTAATGCATGTGCCATCCTTCATAACCTTATTCGAGTAGAACAACCAAATGACCCTTACTTGGATGAAGTTGATGCTGAGATGCGAAGAGTACAACATGAGGTTGATGATGAAGATGAAATGGAAGATGAAGATGAAGATGAGGAAAATGGAATGGAAGATGATGGTCCAAATAATGATGGTGGTGTAAATGCTGTTAACGAGAATCGAATTCGAACAGTACAACCAACTAGTAAGTGGACACAATTTAGGAATGCTTTAGCACGAGCAATGTTTATTGACTATCAAATTAGACAAGGCCATCATGGAAGTTGAAATTTGACAGGAATTTATTCGAACTTAATTTCATATTAGAATGGCCATTTATTGAAAAATAGTAGCAATGTATAATTGTGCTTTTCTTTCTCTTTTTTTTTTTGGCTAAAAACACTTTGTTTGCGTATTCCTCTATTTCTTGTATTCCTATATTGAAATTTCTTGTAAGAAACAAAACTCAAATATTTATAATAGGTACAAGTTATGACTTTCCTCCCAATTCATATCATAGAGTAGGCTTTTGATTTTCTAAAATTTAAAGTTCTTAACTTTAAAAACGTATCAAGGTTTTAACTCGATAAATATTAACTACTTTTTAAGTTAGAATATACAATTATTTTTTATTTAATATAATTTAATTTTTTTTAAAAAAAGAATTTTTTATTTTTGCAAAAAAAGAACTAATTTTTTTTTCTTTTAAAGCTTTATTAACAATTAGTTAAATGCAAGAAAAAATAAATTATTAAAGGTACTAATTGGTTTTTTCCTTAAAGCTTTAGTAACAATTAGCTAAATGTTAAAAAATTATTATATAGTAAAAAAAAAATTTTTTTATGTAAGAAAATATTAGTTGGAAACAATTCTAATTCCTAATGAATTCTTCTCTCATATAAACAAAGAATTTAGAATTTCAAATAAATTCCGTATCAATTCTATGCATTTCCCAAACGAAAGAATTGAAATGATTTGGAATTCCAATTCATAGAATTCCAATTCTATAGAATTTCAATTCTAATTCAATTCTAATTCTGTAGAACCAAACGTAGCCTTAGTAAATTTCAGAGGCTCGTAAATCAAATCAGCAGCATCTACAATTTCTGCTGAAAGGCAATCGGCCGCAACACTTGCAACCTTGGAAATAATATCCAACGCCACCGCCACCACGGCCACCGCTGGTTCCACCATGGCCTCCTCCTGTCCTCCATCAGGGTACACCACTGCGTATCCACCTTCAGCTCCAAGGTTCTTGGCTTCTTCTTCTACAGCAGCCGCACCTCGGGTGACCATTATAATTACAGCCAAGGACAAGCAGAAGAAAACTAGTGTTTTTGAAATGGAGCCCATCTTCTTCTTTTCCTCCTCCTTTTTCCAGAGAATTTTATGTGATGAAAAAGCTGAAATTTAGAAGGATGAGGAGGAGGTGGGATGAGGAAGAAATAAACGTACGCGTGCTTATAAATTCAAATTGTGGGGGTCCTGGTCCAGCCCCCACAGTGTTGAAAATTCTACGGCCTTGGCAGAGAGGATTTTACGTAGCAAAAACAAATTTCTCTTCTTCACCAATGTGATGAGGACATTTCCAAGATTTTGCGTGGAGATATTTGATCATAGCACGTAGCTGGACCTCTTTTTTGCTTTCTTTTCCCAACCCAGGAAGCAGCCTACTACTGTTTCCTGCGGATATGGTGCCAGGGATTATAACTGGCAACAGGAGTAGCTATATCTATATTCGGGAGTGAGTGAAGGAATTAGGTCAACAAGACCATTAATTACATCAGCTAAAACTCAAGTTTCTCGCATGGCATGGCAGGCACGATCAGCCATTTCTTCAATTATGTTAAAAGTACTCCCCAAAGCTCTAATCAGGAAACAAGCCTCTTCAAAAAGTATTAGGGAGAAAACCTTTGCAAAGCCGCCAAAGAGATCTAATAATATGTGTGTAGAAAATTAATCCTGACCTAAAACTTTAAATTAGTATGTCTCGAGTTTTTACCTATGTATTAAATATTTTTTTTGGTTCTTGTTTTAGACTAGAGTGGGATGAGTAATGTATCTAAAAATCTAATAAAGGTAAACTATCTCGAAAATTTTAAACTATTTTAATTTTTAATTTAGGACACGATATCTATTTCAAATCTCATATTGATATCTCAGCCAGAAAAAAAAAATCAATATTTGATCCCTCAGTCTATTTCTATTAAAGCTAGCGAATCTAATGGTAAAGATGGATCAATTGATCAAAAATCTGATTTTTTTTTTTTTTTATAATTGAGAGGCCAAATTAAAATTTTCAATCGATAAAGTGTCGAAAGTTGATGATTGA
The DNA here is from genome assembly GCF_036785885.1 of Coffea arabica. Lineage (NCBI taxonomy): Eukaryota > Viridiplantae > Streptophyta > Magnoliopsida > Gentianales > Rubiaceae > Coffea > Coffea arabica. The sequence goes on along the minus strand of NC_092325.1, from coordinate 43,271,486 downwards.
CCTCTGTCATCTCATGAATAGACTCTCCTATGGAATCCAAGTCCCTCCGTGAACGTCGCGTGACGCAAAGTGATACCACTTGTCAATTACCGCATGGATTGGATACCTCTTCGTCAATTCCAACCGTTTTCATGGTCTAACGCCGCAAAAAGAAAAAACCGACTGTGTTGTCTTAAGTCTTAACCTCGTAGCCAATTGTTTGGAAGTCACTGGTTAGGGTGAATACCCCCTATAGAAGCCCAATCCTTCCAATCCAAGCTTTGGTTCTCTTTGCCTTTGGTTTCAGAGATCCCACTATATTTCTGTCTTCCTTTCTTTCTGGCTCATCAAATATTTGCATGCCTTTCTGATGTTATTAACCCAGTTATGATGAAATAACAGATCAGCATACCAGATTGAATTAATCCAGTTAGCTGCACGGCTGGTTGCACTTGCACCTGCAACTGCGAAGTTGCCCTCAATCCTAGCTCTCGGAATCAGGAACAGGAGGAGTAGACTACAAGGAGGGGAGGGGAAACTGGAAAGAGAAAAAGGTTAAAAGAAATGCTAGAAAATTTCGAGGAGCCAGAGCAGGAAGGAGATAGGACAAAAAATGTAAAGGGCAAAAGGTTCTCTCAGCTCATCTCATCTCTTCTCGTCAAGGGGTCAACATTCTACATGATTAGACTTCAGCAAGAATCACATCACCATTGCCCACAAACAAAAACTCGATCATGTGACGGGACCCTCGACTTCTTCATAGATTACTAGGATTTTGGTCCACAACCATGATTTTACAGATCTTTGATCGTATCTGGACATTCTCCTTTTGGTCGTCATCGCCACCCAGTTGGGCTCTGGGCTCTCCCTCTCTCTCTCTCTCTGCAATGTGTACGCACAGTGCAAACTGCAAAAATGTTTTCCTGATCAAAGTCTTTCTTCTTAGCCTAAATAGGCTTTTCCACTGCTACTTTATATCATTGGATCGCAGTTCACTTTGCCATGCCAAAAGGTCTCCCCTGCAAGGTGCCCTTCTTTCGTCATGTCTCCATCACAAAATGCCATCCAGGAGAAAGTATTTTGTTACACCGTCACCAGATGAACAAGCATGAGGGTCTGGCATTATGCCAAGCAATATCGAACATAATGCACCTTTTTTTTAATAAACTGGTGGTACCTCTAAATATGGAAACCAAAACAACATCGTGAAAGGCAAAAGGACGACGGCCTAGCAGTATTCACACAATCAATGAAGAAAAATCTCAGCTAGGCAGAGCAATTCGAGAAATTCCGTTAGAAATTCTTTAGTTTTGTCAAAACATTTGGAAATTCAAAGGCGTGGATACATTAACATGTATTATAAATGAAGAATTTGTTATCTTCTTAATTAAACCTGAAGAAAAATCATTTATTTAAAGTGCTTCTTGTAGGTTGTTAAGCAAAACAAGGGATTGCTTGTTCACTCGAAAGAGAACACTTGGAACTAAAAATCAAATGGTGCATCTTATGCTTTTGGGGAGGATCTATAAGCTGTATAATTGATAGGAAAACAAAACCAACTTTGTGGAATGTGGATAACCACAAATGACTTGTGAATTGCCATGTATGATCACATCTTGTATCCATGGCAGCAGGCATTAGCAATGATCAGAAGTCGATGTGTGGGACTCCTCTTGCACATATTTCCGTTTAAAAGCTGATCATTGATCATTCTTCGCAGTAGAGTCAATAAAAGCTGCTTTGGTAATTAGTAGTATTGACATATCTTTTGTTCGCTTTTTCACAATTTTTCTTTCAGGCCTTTGAGGAGCCTGGCCAAACGATGTGGTTTGATAGAATCATGTGGTTCTTCTTGTATCCCAAAGTTTAAACCCAATATGGAAATTTCAGTTTAGGTTTTGAACTTTACTAATGTGGCTTTACTTAATTGCAAGCATGAATTAGAATTGATAAGTATAACTGGATAAGCCATAATTAATGGGTGTTCAACATGGCATAATGGTTATCCATAAAGAGAACTAAGAGCGTGGTAAAATGAGCACGAGTTTCACTTAGTTCATCAATTCTTTATGCTAATCATTCTACCACAACCGCTTTCTATCGTATGACAGAAATTTAACCTGTACAGGCTCCAAATCCCATTATCTAATCAAGAGCCTGTTTGGAGTTGCGGTGATAGTGTTTTTATTGAAAAATACTTCATCAATAGAGATTTTAATAAAAACACTTATTAAGTGTTTAATAAGTGACTTCTAGTATATTGTTTAGATATATAGTTCAATAAGTAATTATGTATAATTTAAAATTTTTTAAATATATTTATCTCTTATTTAGTTCATATATAATATAGAATAAAATAATCAAATTTAATATTTTATTTTTTAAAACACCAAAGCTATTATAAAAGCACCATATTTGAACTTTTGCTAACAACGTTTTTAAAACCAAAAACTCTATTCATAATTTTATGGAATGGTGTTCATCAAACGCCTCAAATGTACTTTTAACACCCAAAAGTGTTTTTTTTTTTTTTTTTTATCAAAAGCACTACAATTTCAAAACGGGGCCTAGGTTTCCAACGTCTGTGACTAGAGCATCTTACTTGTCAAGTTCTTGCAGTGTCCTATTAAATGAAAATTGATATGCACTAGCATTAAGCAATTACAAGGCATTTCCATGAGGATCTAAAGAAAATTAGTCAATATCATAATTTTTTTTTTTAAAAAAAATCTCATTTAAGTAAACTGACCTCAAAGAGTAGGTCTATTCTTGATGCTCAATGTTTCTCATTTCAACCTTAAGATCCAAAAACTGATCATGGCACAGTAGCTCGCTGATAGGAAAAGTAAAAGCCAAATCCAATATACGTGCAGTTGGAGGCCAAAAGTTAAACCTGCACTACGATTAAGTCAAAAGAGATTTAAGACGAAGACAATTAGACAAATGATGAGACTGATGTGAGTGAATTAGCATGTGATTATGATTAAAAAAGTACAAATAGCCCATGAAACAAAACAAAACAAAAAAAAAAAAAAAAAGCAAATTGTAACCGGTTCAATTGTGGGGACTTGATGATTCTAAAAGATTGCAGTAAGTTGGAGCATGCCTGGTCTGAAAAGGTGGAAATTTTCCTTTGATATAAATCTTAAGATCCTTTTCTTGCATTTGGCACAAAAATGCCAATATTGTAATATTTTTATACCTGACGTGGACCAAAAAAAAAATTATATATATATATGTCTATCAAAAGGGAAGCTGTAGGTCACAAATGAATCACATGTTGATGTTCATCATTACTTATTTCCTTTCTTGGAGATACATTTTGTGAATAATTCAAAAAAATTAAAAAACAAAGAAAGAATTTTTTTGACAGAAATTATGAAGGAAGAAGCACATAGATTTATGGTCATGATTGAAGGCTCCAGGAATGTGGTCCAATCGGAAACCGTATATTTCGCGGATGTTTGCAAATAATTTGGTTTAATATCCAAAATGTCCTCAAATCAAATCATGTGATGATAATTCTTAAATACTCTATTCTAACCTCAAATATTACATGTCAACCTAACCTCTACGCAAGAATATCAAAAGGGGAGTTCATTTGGAGAGTAGCTAATCGATATCAGCCAATTTGGCTTCCCTACGTTTTGCTACGAATTGGTGATCAAACCAGAAAATGAACAGCAAATGGTTGAAATAGAAAACCACAAAATATGTCTACGTAGAGCTTCAAAGCATCATATTGGGACCTTCTCAAATCTGATGAGGTTGTGGTCCTCAAAACATTCCAGAAAATTCACCACCAAGAAGGTTTAGGTGAAGAGCCTGTTGTGCAAATCCGCTGTAATTCTTCTCACTTTGCCATTCATGAAACACAATCCTCAATCCTCATTGAACTCGACAGTTGGTGGATCATCAAACTTATGATGAACATCAACTTTCGTGCAAAAACCAACACATGATTAGCCAAGCACTTGGCTAGTTGGCTGCCTGCACATTTGGACCTGGGGCAGCGAACACGAAAAGAAAATTTTTTTCATTTTTTTTAACATATTTTTTAATTATCTTTTTACCTCACATACATCAAATCGCTGCAATATATATTTCTGCAAAAACTCTTAAAAATAAGCAATCCTAACAGTAAAGTCACTCCAAAAGTCGAAAGGCATAACCCAACTCTTGAACCTTGTGTCGGTCACAAGATCCTAATATATCATGTCTATCGTTTTGATGGACTCAAATTTTGTAGATATGTCTAAAGTACAACCGTAAGGTTTAACATTATGTCATTTTCTCTGTAACAAGATTCTATGAACTTTAGACATGCGTGTAGAAGTATCAGTAGTAGAGATAAAGGGCTTGTTTGGAAGTGAAGTTTTTGGCCAAGTTTTTTAGCTACTAGTTTTTTAACAACTTTTGCTACAGGAACCCAAAAAAATTTATCAAAGTTTTTTACCTACACACTTCAAAATAATACACAAAAAACTTTCCCTTCAACTTTTCTTCTTCTTTTTTCTCCCCCACCCAACCGGCCACCACCTCCACCACCGCTTCCGGTGCCGGTAACTATTCCGGCCAACTTTTGCCGGCCTTTCTTTCTTTTTTTTTTTTTCTCTCCCTCCCCTCCCCCTTTGACCGATATGTTAGTTTCCAAAATCTCTTTTTTCTTTTTTTTTTCTTTCTCCCTCCCCCCTCCCCTCTTTCCCTCTGCCTTTCCCCGCCACCTTCCCCCTCCCGCAACTTGGGGAGAAGAAAATTGCAAAAAAAAAAAATTAAAAAAGATTGAAATTAAAAAAGATTCTGCCGATGCTAACTGGCACCAGCAGTAACGACGAGGAGGGTTCTCGAGAATTTGCAGTCAAGAAGCCAAGAGCCCTCCTGTCTTTAGACCTGAATATTCTGGCCACCCCAGACCAACCTGAATCTTCCGGCCGCCCTCCTGTTCGATTGCGGGCAGAGGGAGAGGGAGCTTTTGCAGGGGTGGGGGAGGGGGTTGCGGGCAGAGGAGAGCGACGGGGGAGCTTTTGCAGGGGGCGGCGGATTTAACTTTTGCAGGGGGTGGCGGGGGAGGGGGAGGGAGGAGGGGCGGCGGGGAAGGGAGTTTCGGGAAAAGGGACAGGGGAAGGGGAAGGGCAGGGGTTGGCAGAGGAAAGGGCGGGGGTGGCCGAGGGAAAGGTCAGGAGGGTGGCGGGGGAAGGGGGTCGCGGTGGCAAGGGGGGAAGGGGCACAGGGGGTTGGCGGGAGGGAGGGGGTCACGGTGGCAGAGGGGAGGTGGCGGGAGGAGAAGGGGAAAGGGAGGAGAGGGGTGGTGGGCGTGAGCTGCTGGGAGGTAACGGGGAGGAAAGAAAGAAAGAAAGAAGAAGAAGAAGAGAGGAAAGAAAAGAAAAAGGAAAGAAAGAAGAGAAAAAGAAAAAGAAAGAAAAAAAAAAGAAAAGGAAAAAAAAATTTCACTCTACAAAAACTTCTACAAAATTTTGCACCTTACAAAAAAAAATTTTCACCTTATAAAAACTTCTACAAATTTTTTTCAAAAACTTCTACAGTGCACTACAGTAAAGTTTTAGACAAACTCCCAAAAAACTCAGGTTCCAAACAGGCCCAAAGTTTTAGTAGCTTTGGTTCTGATCATTGCTATGATTTCTAAGATCATCATCCACAAATACTATAGTTCTCACATTAACATTTTGATTTTAAATGTAAGTGGGAAGTTTTGAATCTGAAATCTCTTAATTACACTCCCTCTTCTTATAGTATTCAACCCATTCTTCCCCGTCCTCACGTTAACATCAAACAGGAGTTTCAAGTAACATCTTGTTATTATATATTGTTATAACAGATGCAACAAAACAAGAGAACAATCAAGAACACTAGAACAATTTTGGGGGAAATCAGATTTTATTAGGATTTGGAATGAATCAGAATTATTTACAGAATGAATATAAGGTGTATATATATACAACCAAATAATCAAACGGACTGGACCCAAAAACAGGTCCAAAACTAAGATCCAAAATAAAAACAGACATGGTAACTAAATGAAACGCAACATGGTCGAATCGCCATAGGTCGAATACCTGATTCAAGGCATCCCAACATATATCAATATCTACTAATGGACGTTTTATAAATCTTAAAAAATTCTGAGCCTAGACATTGAATAAACAGAAAATTCAGTGTATAATTGCCTCGGATCTATGGTAGATATGGACAAAGACTGTGTAGGATGTTCATATATATATATGTATTTACCTTGCATATATTGAGACCCTGTATAACGAAATGTTCAGATATAACTACCTTGCATATATTGAGACATTTCTAACGAATTATTTTAAAAATCTTCACTTTTTTACTGAAATCTAACACGCATGATCCTTATGAGGATATAAACAACAATCTAAAACTTAGTGTCATGGGAGAACAAGATTGTAGCGATAAACTCTAAAAAGATGACAATCAGTCCACACGTTACTTAAAAGAAGAAGAAGAAGATGACAATAATGTCAATTCAAAACTACAGAATTTCTTCGTTTGTAGCAAAAGAACCCACCACACAAAGCAGTCAATCCGATAATGGTCATATAGGGGGAAAAAAATCCCAACCTAACACCATAATTGCTGCAAAATTTTGTTTTCTACCATATTCTACTTCTGGTGCACTGATATTTACCTGCGGATTTAAGCTTTGTCCTATTGTTTTCATAAAGTGAGTTGGTGCCTACCCCCTTGATTTATAGGCATCTTTTTGCTTCTATTGCTCTCCACGTACTCACAATTTCACAAACCTCGCTTCATGCTCCAACAAAGTATTTGCTTGAATTGAAACTTCCATAGGAAATGAAAGCTCAAAACTTATGTTCCAGAGAACCTTCATTACAGTAACCTACTTATAATCATGCACCTGTCCTTGTGATGAAATTTAAGAAATCACTTCCCACCTTTGAGTTGGACAAAGGACAGACAATTTTACATGCGTTGATGGTTAAGTAAAAGAAAAGAGTTTTTTTTTTTTTTCTTGCTTGTTGAAAGTTTTTGAGGAACAAAAAAGAATAGAAACCAAATAATTTGGACTGATGTACGATTAGAAACGTTTTTTGACCATACGTTGGTGGAAAAAGAAGGAAAATTTAGAAAAGCCCTATGAAGTTTTTTATGCTCATTTTATCCTTAAATATCTATTAGACAGATATTTACTGGTATATATACCCAAAATCACTCTAGTTTTTATGCTCATTTTGCTCTTTTTTTTTTTTTTTCCTTTTGCTCTTTTCTACCCCAAACTAGGCATCAGTTTCCCAGCCATCCTTTCGCCTGGAAGGGAAAACCGAATATTCCCTTCTCCGGTTTCACAGTATTGCAGTTCAGTCATCAGTGTTGAGCGTTCTCTCTCTTACACGCACAACACACAGTCGATCACTGACTCAGCCACCATCTTCACCACTCCACACCGTTTGAATATTCTCCCTAAGCTGCTTTCCCGCATATTTTAACCAATACCCCCCCGACACTACAAACAAACCAACGAAACAAAAAACAAAACACTTCCCAGTTCCTCCCTATCCCCCCAATCCCAGACTACACAGCTCACCCCCGCTATTTAATAGTAGTAGTGTTCGCCCCACCTCAGCACCGAGACATTTACCCCTCTTGGTCAACCCATTTCCTCACTCTCCCCGCCACCCTACAACGAATAATGTTGCCATACACTTCCATCCACGAGGCGGAAGCCGCCTTAGGCCGAGGCCTAACGGCAGCGGAGGCCCTTTGGTTCAACTATTCCGCCAACAAATCCGATTACTTTCTATATTGCCACAACATCATTTTCCTCTTCCTTATTTTCTCACTTGTCCCTCTTTACTATCTGATTCTTGAATTCTTCTTCAGAAATTCTGTCCAGCCTTACAAAATTCAGCCCAAAGTCAAGCTCTCCCTCTCTGATTACTTCAACTGCTACAAATCTGTCATGCGCATGTTCGTCATTGTTGTCGGCCCTCTTCAACTTCTCTCCTATCCCTCTATTAAGGTGCTTTTCCCTCTACCCTTTTCATCTTTTTCTTAGCTTTTTCCAATGAGTTTCACAATGCAGGGAATCTGTGATTGCTCTCTGGGTTCAAGAATCCAATTGGTATGATGATTATTTGCTTTCTGATGGAGGGATTCTTGTGATTTTGGGAATGGGGATGGTGAAGATCGAGTTTTTTTTTTTGTGCTAAGACGAGAAACACTGAACCCTTATCTACCATTAGACTATGTCTGATTCTATGGATGATCCTTCGATGTTTTCTATGCTTTGTTGTTCTCGATGTACGCAAACTTTGAACTGAGCTTATTCTTTTTTTGTGTCTCAATAGATGATTGGGATAAGGACTAGCTTGCCGTTGCCATCGGTTTGGGAAATATTAGCTCAATTGACGATGTATTTTATGATAGAAGACTATACCAACTATTGGATCCACAGATTCTTGCATTGCAAGTGGGGTTATGAGAAAATTCACAAGGTTCACCACGAGTACACTGCGCCGATTGGATTTGCGGCGCCGTATGCTCATTGGGCGGAGGTTTTGATCCTCGGGATCCCAGCTTTCCTAGGGCCGTCCCTGGTCCCAGGGCATATGATTACATTTTGGTTGTGGATCGCGTTGAGGCAGATTGAGGCCATTGAGACTCACAGTGGGTAATGCACGCATGCTCTCTTCTTGCTTACCTTTGCTACTGTGCTAGAAAGTTAATTTCTTTTTCACTTTTGAGCTTTGGTTGATTAAGGGTCATTATCGTTATTGATTTTATTGGCTAATTTGACCATAATGATGTGTTAACAGCGTGCTATGGTCACTTTCTTTTGAACTGTTTGCTTTTGAGGATTAGAACTTATCCGTGTAAAGTAAATGTGAATTGGTGGGATCGTTGACAATGAACTGAACTTTTTGCCTAGAGGAGAAGGATTCTGATTTTTTAAGGTGTCTTTCTTTTTGTTCTTTATTTTATAAACCCTAGCTGCAACATCTTTCCCTTTTTTTCTGATTTTTCTTTTCATTTCCCTTTTCAAGGGTCTCTTTAGCCTTTTCTTTTCTCTGGATTGATTGTTCAGTGAAATCGTGAATTAAATCTAAACACCAAAATGAATTAGTTGCATCATGGACTCACCCACTCGAGATTGCACTGTCTGGTTTCAAGTTGCATCATGGGCTTGTCCACTTGAGCATTGCAGTGTCGCAAAATCTATAAAAATTATTTCTCTTAGACAAATTTATGCGTGTAATAGAGCATTAACTTTTTAGTTTTCTATTTGGCAAAACTTGAGTGCAAATAGGAATTCAAGATGTCATGCATACACTTCTTGGTGTTTTTGTATATCCTCCAGGATTCTCTATGATAATTTATGACTGATCTTGGTGCAGAAGTCCTTCATTCTTTTTATTTGATGCCTTAGTATGCAATTTTTCTGGAGTGGAAAAATGTTGCAATCACCTTAATGTAGGATATGTTGTGATTGCATATTAAAGTGCTCTTACTATTACTCTGGCCCACATTTTTGCCTTGTGCTTGTCAATGGTAGATCAATCTTGGTTTTTGAATCTATACAATTGAATGCTTTAGCATGTATAAGATCACTGGACCACCTTTGGCATCAATATACATGAGGATGCAATGTGGAATAGGTGCCAAAAAAGACCCTAGTTTTCTGAAACAAACATTTAAGAAACTGGACAATCTTTTTTTTTTTTTTAAAACTGGGCAATCATATATACAGATGATGCTTTGAATTCCTTTTCATATGTACCGGCTAATCTTCATACGGTTTTCTGTACTTGGACTTAATCAACTTGTTTTGAATCTAAAAGCTACAGATGAATTTCTTAGAAGTTAGGCGGTGGTGTTTCAAGTTACTCACCTGGAATAAATTAAAATATGTACTAAGGTAGTGTTAAGATCTATTTTAAGAAGTACAGCATGTAATAATTTGAACCCAGTTGAGACAGAGAAGAGGTTAAACAACAGCAAAATGTGCTTCTAATAACTTATGAACTGCTTATTAGCCTTTGAAGGAACTATGATGCTTAAAGGTTTTTCAGTGCAGTAAATTTTCATTCGCTTAATTTGCATAGAATGACTGTTTCCTTATCACAGTTTTGACTCATACCATATGTTTTGATTTGGTGACATGAGAATCTAAGTAGATGAATTTCGTATCAAATGTATGCCTTTGAAGACCTATACTAAAGTTGTAATTGGATTGACATAACTTTTGATGTCAGAATTTGCTACTGTAAGGAATCTATTATCACTTCAAGAAACAGAAATTGAGATGAATAGATGCTTTCAGTCATTTTTTCAATACTTGTTCTCCATCTTCCTGGTTAGGGAGACAAGCATAATTTATGCGATCATATGGACTACAATGCTCTAAAATTTACATGGATTACACCAAGCATTGAACTGTTATACTTGATTAACTTACTTGTCTTGGAGTGGCTACACATAATGTATCTTCAAGCCTTCATGACCGGAAGAGTCCTCAGGGCATGACTACATTGCATATGTTATATATGTTTAATTAGTGCATGACAATATCTTGGATGATTTATCAGTTTCACAAGTTATTCCGTTTCCGACTACAGTTATGGGCTTTTTCTTGTATAATTAGTACTTTGGGATGTGCATCCTATTCTGCAAATGCTGCTCTACATATCCTGTTGTGTATGCTTAGATTAATTTTACCTAGAAAAGGCTCCTGGGTAACACCCACGGCATGTCTTATAACTTATTTTCATCACAAAATTTTTATGCAGGTATGACCTCCCTTGGACTCCTACAAAGTATATACCCTTCTATGGTGGTTCAGACTACCATGACTACCATCACTATGTCGGTGGCCTAAGCCAAAGCAATTTTGCTTCAGTTTTCACCTACTGTGATTACATTTATGGGACAGACAAGGTGATTCTAGAATTCAATTGACCTCATTAGGATTATTTTTCATTGTTCCAGATTTGTTGTATTTTAACACCATAATACTCCTTTGCTTTTCTTCAATAGGGATACCGCTATCAGAAGAAGGTCCTCCAGCAGGTAATTGGTCAATTTTCTTTCTTGGCCTATTCCATCTAGCATGTACTGAAATGGTCTTTGGGACCATACTTAAAAAAATTGCCTAGAGATTTGGTGTAGCTATCTTTCTACATTATCCTGTGATCCTTGGGCAAAAAGTCTAGAAGTGCTGATATCATTGTGGAGAGTAGGTTTTCCATATTAGCTTGAAGATGAGTCAGCGAATTGCTACTTATATTAATCTTTTAAAGTGACAATATGTGTTAATTTGTTTTTCCAGCACTTATTGCCTCTGCGTGCAAGTTATTCTCATCATGGTTCTTAATAAGCATTGGTGCATTTTCTTTTGGTTACACTCTAAGAGTCACCCTGGTTTAAATTCATCTGGTTAATGGTCTTTGGTCGGATGTCTAGTTTGACAAGATTCTTTGTTCATGTTGTTCAGCTACGAGACGGATTGGGAAATGATGGTGACCAATATGGAGTCCCCTTCGACACCTCTTCAGAAAGTCTGAAAGTTGACTGACTGGTTATGGGATATGAGAGTAGCAGAACAAGCCCTTCGAGCAATGTTTTCCTTTTCCAGTATGCATTCTGTTAGTCCCTAGTATTTAAAGCCTAAGCTTTTGAGGTGACCTCATCCATTGTTTTCGCAGTACTGAATCTACTGAAAGACTAGATGGTTCACTGTTTCTGAAGGGCGGATTGAGTAACCTTCCGAATTGTGATCTTTGTATAGCCTAGTTTGTCCCTTTCTTTCTGTTTCTGCTTTCCCTCGACATAATTCTAGTGGCGCATTAGGTGTAGTTCTCTGGTGCATGAACTTTGTTATGGTGCAGTAACTTCTTATCTAAATCTATTCTGGCCGAGTAACGTATTGCATTCTGGTCTTGGAATGTGCGAGCTGCTCCTTCTCAAAGGATGTTTTAACATTCTTCATCGGTGCGAAATTTCCCCTATTTTGCCTCCGAAGGCATTCTTGATCCGGTGTGAAGAGAAATATGACACATAAAGGGAACTGAGAGCGTACTGATATCAAAATCGAATTTAAACAAATGCCAAGAGAGATAGTTGAGAATTATGCACTACGCGTTGCAGAAGCTGTAAAAGTGTGAATTTGTTACCTCGTCAATAGTTGTAGTAAGGACAAAGGCCCTCTGCTAAGGGTGGTAGTTTTCTTTTCTTTTCTTTTCTATTCAAGGCCAACTGAACTGGACGAACTCTTATTCGTGTTGCTAAATGATACGCTGGATGAGTGGCACAAGAAGCCCGTCTAGCTCAGTCGGTAGAGCGCAAGGCTCTTAACCTTGTGGTCGTGGGTTCGAGCCCCACGGTGGGCGTCGCTGTTTTTTCGTTACGGACAGCTGCTTAATAAAACCGAGCAATCCTAACTCCTATGTATGTGGTTGAACAGAAGAAGATGCGGCGCTCGATCTTGAGAATTGCGTGCAATTGCTCCTCCTCTCTTTTTTCAGTGCCAAAAGTAAAATTACTGTTGTACCAGTAGCAGTAATCTACTCTTTTACCATCCAGCCCCTCCCTCCCCTTGAAAAAAAAAAAGTGGCGACTACAGCAATATAAATGGATGTTTCTCGGAAATAGGGCAAGCCATTTTTCCCATATGCAAATTCTTAGTACGAAGACCCTTCAAAGTAATTGTGCAAGCAAATACCAAGGTACAAGTACAACATGGGCTTGCATTATTAGTCAATGGGTCCTTTGCCTGAACTTAATAGAGGAGTATTTTTTGCCCAATTTGTTGATGCATGGTAAATCTACAGATGCCCCCTTAACTTCATTTGGCTTGAAAGCTCTCACATTGAATTTTCCCTTGTTGCTTTCATTTTACCCTGCTTTTACAGCACTCGTGATCCTCGTCCTTATTATTACTTTTTTTTTTTTGTTTTAAAAAAAAATAATAATGTATTATGGATATTCATTGGGCCTCTAATAAACTTGAAGTGCTTCACGGGTTCAAAATTTTTTAAAGTTCCATGCAGACCTGTTTGCGAACTGCGTATTGGTTTTACGCTTTCCAGCTTGACGACCCCAGTCATGTCGCCCAAACAGTGTGAAGTGCATGTGTGGAGTTGGTTCAAGGAGAAAACTTTTCAGTTTTTTTTTTTTTTTTTGAATTAAGAAACACCGGTGAAACATATATTTTAAGATTCTTCTATTATCTCAAGGATGTCATTCTTCAATTTTACATTTAAAAAAAAAAACTAAAAATTTACCATGTTTTGAGAGTTTTCAAATAGGCCAATGACTATTTTACATTGCTCTTTTGCCTTCTCTTACTCTACTTTCCATTTTGATAGCTCAAAAAGAGGTAAAATACAACAAATATTGAATTTTCTAACAATTTGACGGCAGTACAAGGAAGCACAGTTGTTCCTTGTATTCGTTCGTATCCTTTGAGCTAATGTAGAACTGAAAAGGGACAAAAGTCCCTCCTCGGGGTAGATAAGCTGTTCGAAACCCCTTGCTTTCATTTCCCATAGAGAATTTCTTGAAATATTTTCAAAGGCCTTCCGAATATTCAATAACTTAGGCCTTATTTGGCAGATAAGTTTTTTATCAAGTATATCTGCTACAAATTTTTTAAAAACTTTAACTACAAATTTTAGACAAACACTCAAAAAACTCACACTTGCCAAACAGGGGCATTAGTTGGGTCCATCTCCATCCCTCTCCCTCCTCTCCCCTCTCCCCCCCCCCCCCCCCCCCCCTAGTATAGGACCAATTGTAAAAGTATTGTACTAAAAAAAAAAAAAAAGAGGGATTGCAAAAAGCTAAAAGGAGAGCAGGAAAATTATTAACCCTCAGACATTTGTGTTACTACTATTTATTGACTTTAGTGTACATTTGTACTCCGCTTCTGTCAGCCACGACCCAAACAGACTCTAATAAGAGATTCTCGGCAGAAAATATATATGCTGCAACTTTAAAAAGTATATGTTGACATGCTGATGTTTCTTAGCCCAAATGCGTGAATCAAATCAAAAGAATATGGTCAATTTTGGAGGTCAGAGGTTAGAGCTCAGAGAATTTAAGTAGCAAAAATATTTGTAAGTAATAGATCTGCAGTTAACATTCAATAATTCAAGAATCAAGTGACATCAAAGTGATGCCCAGGTGGAATTTTAAATGTCAATGCTACTCCTTAGCTGATAAGTTAAAATGCAACAATATGTTAGCATGGAGCAGTAAAATCACGAACTTTGATCAAGCCAACCGGTCATATTCCTACAACAAACTTCAGCTTTCCGTGTTTTTTGCTCATTCACCGGTCCATTCTCATTGTCCTTTGTTTGTAACTTTTCTAAAAGGCTAGAACTAAAGATTAGGCTCTTTTTTGGTTGTTTCTTGGACTGAATTGCCTTCTTTTCCCCGAGCATCTTAGGGGGGAATGTTGCCATCTCAGTCTTTACCATACACATACGTACGCCAGATATGTGTAATAGCTGATCCTTATTGTTGACCTAGAATCAGACCCCATGAACGATGGAGGGTAAACGGTAGTGTTTTTCATTTGCAGATCTTATGAATTTTCTTCCAACTTTTTTGGGTAGAAATGATTAATTGGGAGGCTGAGTCGATGATTTGTTCGAGTGAAAACAGATATGCAATGGATTCTAAGATGAAAGACAAAGATGGTTAACTTTTTTTTATACTCGGGTAATTAGATTTGATAATCTTCCTTCCCATTCTCTATTCTTGATTTGTCCTTCATCATATTCTTTTCTTAGAAAAACAAGAAAGTTGAGGTTCAGACTTCTTTAAAAGGGTTAGTGATGTGCAAGTCAGCAACACTTTTGACTTCATATTAATTATAGATCTTCTGTTTTACTGGTATAAATGATTTTTTTTTTCAACGGACTGGTCCATATTTCGTAGCCGAATTGCCCACATGAGGATGATTCAATTCGAATCAAATAATAATATGTCGTTTTCTCTTCGTTTTGGCCCATTGAGGAGTTTAGAATTATTTGACTTAGGATTGCAGGTATGTTTGGATAGAGGGTGGAGAACAAAATCTATTGGGCACTTTTTTTTAAACTTTTCTTCCCACCTAGAATTTGACTACAAAAAAAAAAAAAAGACTCATAAAGTTTTGCCAGCCATTTAACAATGAATTAGTGGCTAAGTTGAAAAAATATATATAGGCAGCATCTGTAGTAATTGAGGAACCACCACTAAAATAGGCGCCAAATTCCTTCTTAATGCATGCAACAATACATAGCTTATGAACTGTCCACAATCAATGTTAGAAAAAAAAAAATAAAATCCATATATATAATGAGGATGGATAAGTGCTTTAATTCCATAGCATACATGATGGTTGCACGGGGAGGCTAATGTTTGCTCAATTGCAGAGAGAAAAATGGTAGGGCAAAAAAAAAAAAAAAAAGTTCTGCAAAGGAATTCCAAAACTAAAAATTTCTTGTAAGCACTAAAGTCTGACAATGACAAGTGTGTGAAAGTTCATTTTATCACAATGGTCAAGCCCTTTGTTATCAATCACCCTCTCGTCTTTTACGGCAGGAAATTATGTACTTCAATTACAATTAGCCAAAAGTTTGGAGGTTTTAATTAATTTGTTGTTCTCGTATAATAAAGCTATATATTCACTCAATACAGAATTAATAACGATGGTAAGTAGTAACGAACTAATTACTCTTTTAATTTAGATGTACGATTTTTGGTTAAAGAACCTATCTTAAATTTTTTTTTTTTTGGGCTGGAGAAAAAAGACCACTTGAATAAAGAAGAATTTGAAACTAAGCACAACAAGATCAATGCAATCTTTGTCTAATTTTCTCTTCTCCATAGCAACAATTAAAACGTAACTCGTATTTTATTGGCCCAAGTGAGTGTCACCCTCTTTAATCTAGGATCTTGATTCCGCCATTGATATAATATAATAGTAGTATATTGCTACTCATCAAAAAGTAAAAACCCACAACGAGAAAAAAGTGAGGCGTTGTGAAATGATTAAAAAAAAAAAAAAAGTTTAATGCGCTGATGGAAGAGGAAGCCTGTGCAGTGACATCCCCAATTCCAATTCCAATTCCAATTCCAATTCCATTGCTTTATAAAAACAGATGAATATTTTGATTGCACTATGATTTTGATGATACCCATTAAAAATTTTTGCACAATAATAAATCAAACGCTGTTTAATCATGTGGAGCCTTAGGTGTTGGGAGAAAGAATAATCTTTAATTATTTGCCAGAATAGCATGATGGTTTCCCGTGCGTTGATATCAAACTCAAAAAAAAAAGGGCAAAAAAGAACTGTAGAAAGCATCACTCTCTCATGTGTGGGTGTGCATATGTAATAAGGCAAAAGTCCAAAGTAGTCTGTCTGTAATTATTAATGTATGTCACCAACTCTGCTACATGTAACATTTGAAAATCCTAAAGCTTGATTGCTAATAGATATGCAGATCCTTTTGAAGAAAAGGGGAGGGAGGAGAGGGACCGGGGGGGGGGGGGGGGGGGCCTTTCTCTTTTAAATATGTACTCATCATTTTACATTTTGGCGAATTTTGAACGTGTTTTAAAATAGTCGTGTATAAAAGATTAATTTAAAAATATAAATATATATATATGATGATGAAGATACAATGACGGTAAAAAAATATATTTGTAATGCAAGAAAATAATTATTTTTAATTAATGGTCAATACAGACACACTAATCTATATCATGCAAACAAAAGAAAATTTCCAAATAATCGCCAAACCAAATTTACATAAATTAACCGAGTAAGAGAACCAACAAATTATCAATAAAGAAATGTACAATTCTATTACATTACTAAAAGTTTCTTTATACACTAATGGACTAATATTTTGTTTTTCTTAATGAAATATATATATATATATTTTTTTTTTTTTTTTGGTTACTATGTCGGGATTTGATGATCATATTGTATTATTGTCCAAGAAAAATCACAATGGTGGATTTTAATCAAAGTTCCTTGGTTTTTCCTTGATGTGTGCCTCTTTGTCTCTTAAGACCACATGAAGAACAAAGCAAATAAACAAAAAAGAAAGCTCGAATAAAGCTTAGAACAGACAACTTCCCCTAAGATATAAAATTATGCAAAAACGCATTATTTTATGACATATAGCACGAAGAAGAAAATCTGTGAAGTAGGAGAGAGAGAGAGAAACGGACAAACAACAAAAGGACTTTTAGAGACCCACCAGACCTTCGTCGTCAAGGCCCACAACAAGACTCCAACAACATAAAAAGAAAAGGAAAAGTCGAAAGAATTGTTAAAAAGACACCATCAACAATTCAACATCCATCTTCCTCTTCTTCTTTTTTTCTTTTTTTCTTTTTTAGATAATAAACCTATTCTATCCAACATAAAGGTGAGAGTACAGGGGACAGACCTAAGGAGGTCCGAGAATAACTCGGAGAGAATTGAATCACCATCGAATCAGACGGGTGCAGAGCACACCGACCTGAATTTTTTAGAAACAAAATACTTAGATGTGGCATTTTTTTGTGTCATCAGGCTTTGGACCGGTGGTTTCAACATCCATCTTCCTCGATCGCGTGAACTTCCACCAACACAACCTCTCGTCCATTCCATACTAGGACCATGCATCACTTTAATTTTTTTTTTCCCTTGAGCAAATTGCCCGAATAGTCACCGAACTTTTTGAATCATACAGTTCTGATCAATTAACTTTCAAGAATAATGTATTTACTCGCTAAATTATTAAGAGCGTAAATTTTGAACCATTTTATTTGTTTTACGATTAAGCCTACCAGATCTAAGGATCGCACGAATCACAAGACATAACCAAATCTGGAAGAAAATAGATTGAATGGTCACACTTTTAATAGTTCAGTAGAAAAATACAGTACTCTTGAAAGTTGAGGGGGCAAAACTATACAATCATTTAAAAAGTTGAATGGCTACCTGTCTAATTTACTCTTTTCCTTTTTCCGAGTCTGGTGCTGTCATTAATTCAGACGAAAGTGAAAGGGGTATTTCAATTTTAGCATAAAGCCACCAATATAAAGACACGCAAGAATTAATTTATTCGAGCCATTGTAAGTTAATCTTTTGGGGGTGAAATAACTACAAGCTGATCTGTTCTTTTATTTTTTTTTTTTTTTGACTTCTCAATCTGTGCCTTAAGTGTATACATGCTAAAGCACACCGAAAAAAGAGGAAAAGGGTTCATTATAAGATTCTGTCACCATTCCTACCTCGCTAGAATTTTTATACACTTTTGGAAAATGTAAATTTTAAGCTTTTACAGACAAAAAATAAAATAATTGACAACTAGAAGATCCCATGTTTCTTACCATATTATAAGCCCTTTTTTATTAGTTTCTAAAATTATGGAGAAATACAGATAATTAATTATACAATACCCCTAGTTGAGTATGCGTTTAAAATATATACATATATATATATGCACAGAACCTTAACGAGTAATAGAAAGAGGACATATCAAAAAATGAATATAATTGGGCTGGTGGGAGGTTGAAGAAAATAGCAGTAAACAAATGTTTTATAAGCAGCTGATGAACAAAGGGTACGTCGCTAATTACTCCCCATTTTGCCTGCAGAGCATAAGAAGAGTAAAATCAAGCATAAGTGCCAAGTGATCTGATAATTAAGAAGTTAAATTTCTATAACACAAGAAGCTGGACTTAATTCAGAAGGAGAAGAACACAACAGTTAATTGAAATAACTACTACGTAACATCTTTCGGTAGTGTATCAGACAACCTCCTGGCATTAAACATATGTATGGCTAACATTAGGAAATAATAATAAGTCAATTACTTCTTCGCCCACAAGGCATACTCCTTCTATAGCAAGTTAAAATCTCAATTCATTATTATTATTCAACTCATAAAAAACATCAACTTTCTAACCAATACGCCATGTTTTGTCAAATAGTAGTGAATATTACTGTGCTTAAAAGCTCATTCAATTATCTGAAAACTGGAATTTAACCGCTTTCTCTTTACGCTGAATGGCACTTGCACCCTCCGAGTCTTGTTGTAATTACAGAATCCTACCTTCAAGTTTTAAGAATGTGATGACACCCTTCAAAGACCTGGTATGATGCCAAGTTTTAACCACTCTCCCGTCTAATTGTTGATTTCAGCATTAAATGTGCTTTGAATTTCAAAATTACCATTATGAATACCATTAAGAGGAGAGTCATTGATGACTTAACATGCAGGTGTCGAGACGAGTGACTTTGGGCGAAGAATTATAATTGGGTAGTGATGGGTAAAATTGGGTTAATTCATTTATATCCATTTGATAAATAGATCAAAATGAATCAATTCATTTAAAAAAAAAAAAAAAGGGTATTCATTTATGACTCATTCGAAATTTTACTTTTTTTTTTATTTTCTCACATGTTATTTGATAAGAAGTAATAACATTTTATTATTATTAGATTGGCAGAGAGTTCAAATTTATCTGCTTAACACCCACTAAAAATTGAGTTTAAATGTATAATTATTTTTACACGGATATAAATATGTGTGCCTAGTCAACTTGCTATCTATCAATTAAATGGGTTTAATTGGATACCCATTCAGATTCATTCAAAATTTCTTGCATATCTAGGTCCACTTATTAGTGAATGAGTTTGGAAGAGTCAATATAATTGAATTGTGATTGATACCTCTACTCACGTGAACAAAATAATTCAACTAGTTGCCTTGGAAAGTAACTCATGTCACTTCTAAATTTTAGAAGAAAGGACTAAGAAATTATATTAAACCCTAACAGAAACTAATTTTACTCTCTATTTGTGATTTAATTCTCAGAATTCTCATTTGATGTCTTGGTCTTTTTTTGGTCCTCAAGCCATTATATATATATATATATATATATATATATGAATAACAAGCTTCATTTATGATGCGTTACTGTTGTGTTTGTGTATGTGTGTGTATATATCTATATATTTTATATATATATATATATATTTTTAAATTATTCAAGAGGGAAGAACTCGAGAGAGCTGAATCAAGAACTTCAATGTCATCTAAACAATGCACCTACAAGTTAAACTAAATCTTGGGACATTGTTCCCTTTTTCTTTTTGTACTAAAAACAATGGTAATGATCCGACAAGTTCCTTTACCATTTTTTCCAAAGCTTCATTCAATCAAATGTAAAAACATCATAGTTCCAAATTACAGAAAATATAAAAGCTCTTTTACCTAGCTTTTCTAACCAAATTTGCTTTTAGAATAAATTTTCAAAATGTATATCAATTCGACCTCTTTAACTAAAAATTTTCAATTGTATGAATTGCAATTTTTATAATTTTTTTTTTGTTGAGTTTCTGAATAAAAATCGACTAAGACATGACCAGTTTATATTTTTATATCACATGCATCACAAGTCAAAAAATAGAGTTATACTATTATTTTTTTATAAAACTCTTCGAAAATGCAATTCAAACAGGCTATACATGGTGACTTGATCACGTAAAATTCTAAATTATAGCACAAGTCTCTAAAAACATTTGTTTGGATAGCAAATTATCTCAAATAATATTTCGTTTACATTATAAAAACATGTCTCAACTCATCTTTTTATATTTCCAACCACTTTTTGTATCTCATATACATTAAATCACAAAAAGTGCTATAGTAATTATTTCAAATTATATTTTTTTAATTAAGTAAAATTTAGATATTAAAATTTCGACGTTAAGAAGTCCAAGTAATATAAATTATCTTTTTCTTTTGCTAATAATAATAATAAAAAAAAAAAGGAGGACTAGGGTGATGTCAATTACTCCATAGATTTTGTCCACGGGCAGCGACTGAGGAGGAGGAGGAGGAGGTGGTGGTGGAGGAAGGGTTTGGAAGCTTCTATTCATCTTAGACATCTACGGTAAAAAGGCGCGTGCCCTTCTGTTACTTCACTCGTGGAGTAGTAGTGGCAGTACTACTCCTCTACGCTCCTATTACTACAAAACTAGAAGCTTAGGAGTACTATTGTCTTTCTTCGTTTCTCACCATTGTATTGTAGTCCTCAGCTCAGCTCAGCTAACCCTTTCACCACTCTCTCTCTCTCTCTCTCTCTCCTCTCTCTCCCGCAGATTCTTTGACAGTTTCACTAAACCCCACCTCCACCCCCAGCTTCCCCCCCTTTCCTTCCTCTCCACACCCCCATTGCTACCATCCCACTTTCTCTCGTCCTTTCATTGGTTCCTCCCACCTCGGAAACTATTAAGAAAACATAAAAAACAAGAAAGAAAACCAGCATCACCACCGGATCACTGCCGGAGTCCTCCATGGACCACCGGCAACAGCCACCCTCTTCTCCTCCACCTCCAGCCACCTTCCCCGGCTGAATGCAAAAACCCCCCCCATGTCAAAGCTACATCATCCCTGAGCTAACAACCCTACATCAGCAATTCGTACCGATTTCTCTTCTTCTTTAGCACTTTCAAAAACCTTTGCACTACTTAATTTACTCGGAAAAACAAAACCTTTAAAAAAAAAAAAAAAAAAAACTACTACCATTTTTCCCATAGTAATACACGTTCAAAACACACACACACACAGAGTTGGGAGTGGAAGCTGGAAAGCGAGAAATAATATTAATGGCTGCAGCAACCAACACTAACACGCAGGCAGCTCTGGAATCAACAGCAACAGCAACAGCAACGGCCACCTCGGCATCCCTATCAGCTGATGAACTGACAGCCAAGGCAGTTCACAAGAGATATGAAGGTTTGGTGATGGTACGGACGAAAGCTGTAAAGGGCAAAGGGGCTTGGTACTGGGCTCATCTCGAGCCTATTTTGGTTCACAATTCTGATACTGGTTTGCCTAAGGCTGTCAAGCTCAGGTGTTCCCTCTGTGAAGCTGTTTTTTCCGCATCTAACCCTTCAAGAACTGCCTCTGAGCATCTCAAGAGGGGTACTTGTCCCAATTTTAGTACTGCTGTCAAGTCCATTTCTTCTATGCCCTCCTCATCCACTCCTACTGTCAATTTCATGTCCTCATCGCCTCCTTCTTCCTCCCAAGTACAACAGCCACACCACAACCACCGCAAGCGTAGCGCTGGTGGAGGCCGTGGTGGTGCTGTAAATATTGGCTTGTCGCCGTCGAGCGCTACTCCTACCTCGAGCGCTTATCAAGTTCCACCATTGGCTATTGTTGATCCTTCGAGATTTGCAGTCGAGTTGGCATACCCGCCTATAACTAGTACTGTTGTCGTCACTGCTGCTGCTGCTGCTGCTAGTAGTAGCGGCGGTGGTGGAGGTGCCATGTTTGCTGCTGCTTCTCAACAACAACATCAACATCAGCAGCATTTGATGTTGTCAGGTGGGAAAGAGGATTTGGGAGCATTGGCCAGGTTGAAGGATGATGTGAAGAGGCTGAAGAGTCCTAAAACATCGCATGGTCCGGCATTGAGCAAGAACCAAATTGATTCTGCACTTGACTATCTTGCTGATTGGGTGTATGAGTGTTGTGGGACAGTGTCATTTTCAAGTCTTGAGCATCCTAAATTTAAGGCATTTCTTAACCAGGTTGGACTGCCTGCAATTTCAGGGAGGGACTTTTCCGGGTCCAGATTGGATAACAAGTATGAGGAAGCTAGGGCCGAGTCTGAGGCCAAAATTAGGGATGCCATGTTTTTCCAGATTGCTTCTGATGGTTGGAAGTCGAGGAATTATGGGTATGTGGGAGAGGAGAATTTAGTGAATTTGGCTGTCAATCTTCCCAATGGGACCAGTGTGTTTAGGAGGGCAGTGTTTACCAGTGGTTTTGTGCCCTCAAAGTATGCAGAGGAAGTGTTATGGGACACTGTCACAGAAATTTGTGGGAATAACGTGCAACAATGTGCGGGCATTGTCGCTGACAAGTTTAAGGCCAAGGCATTGAGAAATTTAGAAAACCAAAATCACTGGATGGTAAATCTTTCTTGTCAGTATCAAGGGTTCTGTAGTTTGATTAAGGACTTGAGCAAAGAGCTTCCGTTGTTCAAGAATGTGACTGAGAATTGTTTAAAACTTGCAAATTTCGTCAATAGTAAGTCTCAGATAAGGAACAGCTTTCATAAGTATCAGTTGCAAGAGTATGGACATGCTGGATTACTGAGAGTACCTTTGCGTGGCTTTGAGGGTTCGGATTTTGGGCCTGTTTACACTATGGTGGAGGATATTTTGAGTTATGCACGGGCACTTCAGTTGGTAATACATGATGAGTCGTATAAGATTGTTTCGATGGAGGAACCAATTGCTAGTGATATTGAAGAGATGATGAGGAATCCGCACTTTTGGAATGAATTGGAAGCTGTACATTCATTGGTAAAACTGATCAAGGTCATGGCGCAGGATATTGAGACAGAGAAGCCAAGAGTTGGACAATGCCTTCCTCTTTGGGAGGAACTTAAGTTGAAGGTCAAAGAATGGTGTTCTAAGTTTCATATTGCTGAAGGGCTTGTGGAGAAAATAATTGAAAGGAGATTTAAAAAGAACTATCATCCGGCCTGGGCTGCTGCATTCATTTTGGATCCTCTGTATTTGATCAGGGACACTAGTGGGAAGTACTTGCCACCTTTCAAATGCTTGACACCAGAGCAAGAGAAGGATGTTGATAAACTCATTACCAGGCTTGTATCTAGGGAGGAAGCTCACATTGCATTGATGGAGCTCATGAAATGGAGAACAGAAGGACTTGATTCTGTTTATGCCCAAGCTGTACAGTTGAGACAGAAGGATCCTAACACGGGGAAGATGAAAATTGCCAATCCGCAAAGTAGTAGGCTTGTATGGGAAACTTATCTTACAGAGTTCAAGTCCTTGGGGAAAGTTGCAGTCAGACTGATTTTCCTTCATGCGACGTCCTGTGGGTTCAGATGCAATTGGTCTTTATTGAAATGGATGAGTGCTCATTCCCATTCAAGGGTAGGCATGGACAGGGCTCAGAAGTTGATCTTCATTGCAGCTCATTCAAAGCTTGAGAGGCGGGATTTTTCCAGTGAAGAAGATAGGGATGCAGAGCTCTTTGCTTTGGCTAACGGTGAGGACGATGTGCTCAATGATGTTTTTGTTGATACTTCCTCTGTGTAACATTCATTGTTTCTTCTCTTTTCTATCATTCTAAATTTTCTAGAATTTTTAATTAATTCTTTCTACAACTCGGTAGTCCTACTTTTGTTTCTTTAAGAAGATTTCGGCGCAGTTGGTTGAAAGAGAGGAGGATATTATTTGATGTTATCAGCAATTCCTTATGGAGGGTAACTTCTTGTTTGTAAAGATAAGTCATGAATAGAGTTTGCAGGATAGAAAGGATGATGTAACATTTTTGTTCCTTCATTAATTTGGAATGAAAACCATTTATAGCGAATTTCTTTCT
This sequence comes from Coffea arabica, assembly GCF_036785885.1. Lineage (NCBI taxonomy): Eukaryota > Viridiplantae > Streptophyta > Magnoliopsida > Gentianales > Rubiaceae > Coffea > Coffea arabica. The sequence continues at coordinate 43,247,073 of NC_092325.1, read as the reverse complement.
TTTTGCCATGTGTTTTAGATCAAACCTTATTGTCTTCATAAAATTTATTACTTGTTCATTTTGTGCTGTTTATGTTTCTCTTCAGCATTGATGAACTCTCTCTCCTTGATTTGGCTTCTTGTCAAAAATTTCTGATCTGCTTTCCTACCTCTTTTGTGCTTTGCACTTCAGCTGCAGCTGAAACCTATTTACGCTCTTATGAGCTTTAGACTGGACAGAGCACTTTTTTTGGAACGAGTAGCTTCATAAAACTTGATATTTACCCAGCCATATTTTGCTGTCTTTTAAGTTTGTGCCAGAAATGTTTCTGTCAGAAAAATTGCAAGATCACTGAGTTCTTAACCCCTCAATCCTTCCTTATTTTGAAAGGTGTTAGACCTCTTCTGCTAAGTAATCTTGTATTCAATACAACACCTTTTCAAGTTCGTCTCTGTTTCTGGTAGTTCAAGATCACAATTCCTGCTATTTTGAGAAAGTCTCAGAATCCCTCAATCCAACGGGTTAATTTTCCTATTTAATGATGACACTCTTAAACGAACTTGCGTCAATTCTCTTGATGTCCATCCTAAAAGGGTCATCCAGATTGAAGGTAAGTATTAGCTATAGTCTTTCTTCCCATTCCAGTTTCCCGTGCCATCATGGAATAGGGAACCAGTTTCCTGCAAATCTAACACCACTCCGAGCAAGTGATGGTTTTCTGGACAAAGGAGGAAGGCAAGGAACTGTAATACAACTGTAATATTGGGTGAGTTTTCATAACTAGGAGTGGTTTTTGTCCTTGTCAATAGCTTCATCTTCCTTTTTGAATGATATGCCTTTCAATTGCCTGCTAAAGTTGTTTGCCCTTTGTTACCAAAATGATATATTTACACAGATCATATGCATAGTGTACAGAAATCCTTCAGTCTGACTTCCATCCCATACAAACAAGATTCTTAATTTACTTGCTGTGTTATTCCCTGTCTTTTGAACAACTATTCATTTTTGCCAGAATGGTAAGAGAGATGACATTTGTCTGCCTCTTGACAGCTCTAGTTCGGTTTAATTGTCTTGTCTAGATAAATTTATCTTGCGGTTATCTGAAAAAGGATGCTAGTTTTATCCTAATGGAATATTTTCACCTCTGATGGCAGAAGCATTTGCTGGGGACAATTTCAGACCAGAGAGACCGCCATAGGATGCCTGGTTGGTAGTGAAACGGTGAGATCATGATTTAAAAGGAGAATTTCACGTAGAGGATCCAAGAAAGGGTATGATTTGAGTTTCACGGTGTTCTTCTAAAAAGGCCAGAGTGCACTGGATCCATGTGGTGGCAAAACAAAAATTTGCAACTAGGGTCAACCTATCAGACTTGCTATTTCATGATTTCCTATGAACTTCCAGCTTTGACAAGGCTGGAGCCCCACAGGAAAAGCAGTGCAGTGGAAGTCGATTTCCAATTTTTGGTGGTTATGGTCCTTATGGGGAGAGAGAGAAAAAGGGCTCTTAAGTTAAATCATCTTTGGTTAACCTCTCTTTTAAACATTTCAAAGCTTGTGATGTTCATGCAGAGTCATCGGATGATGCTCCCCATGATTGCTGAAAAGGTTGTGAGAGGACCCAAAGCAGAAGAAGCTGTCGGCATGAAGCAATACGGAAGATGCTTGATAGTGATTTGGCAACAAAGGGTAACTAATTTTGCTGGTTCCAGATAGCTTTGAGAAACAAAGAATCATCATTATTCGGTAATGGTATTATAATTTTTATCCACATATTTTCCTATGTCAGTTCCCATGATGTGATCATCATACATCATAATGCTGTTAAATTTCAATCTTACAGATGACTAGCGTTTCAAATAATGCCTTCTGTTTTGTTGTTGCAGTTTTAATCTTATATAGATGACCTGACTGGTGTTTCATTTCATTGTTGCTACAGAAGCCTGCTTTTGATTAGTTTTAAACGATGAATTTGCAGGGAGAAACAAAAAAAAAAAAAGGGGTTGTTGCTGTTGTCACCTTTCGAAAGAGTTGGTTCATTTAATATTGAAATTTATTGGTTGAAAGATCTTCGCATTTCATAGTCAATGCTAGAAGCAGGGATGCACAGACGTATGCTGTTGTTATGTTTTTGGTATGGCTGGCTAGAATGTTTTACGAAAAGAAAATTGCTGATGCTATTTCATACTCCTCTATCACCATGGAACCTTTTGGTTCATTAATTAAGGTTGTGAGAACTATAGCATAATAGAACCACAACTTCACAAAATCATTCACAATTGTGAAGGTAGGTATATATATGTATGTATATATGCCATAATATGGCTCTCTCCGTAAACATGTGGTTTTTCTCCTGATCTTTTCTGGAAAGCCAATATTTTTCTTGGTTTTTATGCACTGCAAGTTTTGTGGGCTGTTGCAGAACTCGGTACCTTCACTCGAATTGTCATCAACCGGTATGATATTTTTTTTTTTTTTGTTTGGGGGTACTGGAGTGGAGAAGGTGGTGTAGTTGTCAACAAACGATGCTTCCATCATAACACATGAAGCATCATTAGATTCCTCAAGTCTTCTCTAACCCCTGCCTCTGCTGCAGTGCTGAGTAGCATGGTATCATCAGCTAAAGCGAAGCATTTTCCCAATAATGGAAAGCTGACTCTGACAATTTTACGTCTCTTCTTCGTTAGTAGTAGTAGTAAATAGTGAACTACTTACTACCAATCAGTAGTATCTTTTTTTTCCTTTGTTTTTTTTTTTTTAATGGACGACTAGGTAGTAGTACTAGACTAGTAGTTATTTTCAAAAGAAAATTATGCTGTATCATATGATATGATATGATATCCCTCACTTTTTTACGAGCCCCACTCCCCACTGAGCTTTTTGAATGTCACGCACTCACATTATCGTACTGGATTATGTCATTCCCAAATTTTATACCCAAACTAACAAATGAAAAAAAACGCATGTAACTAATATCTAACATCCAAATACCTACACATTAAACGTATATATGCAAGATTAAATAAATGGCGTACGTATTTGACACCGAACATTAAGAAATGACGTATGTATTTGACACCGGACGAGATTAAATATACATATGATAATTAAAAAAAAAAAGCCCTCCATCAAATAGGTAGAAATAGGTGAAATTAATTGAAATGATGAATTAGTCGTATTAATTTTTTTTTTTTTTTTTTTGGTTGAAAGGTGAGGTAGGAAGAGCGGGGTTGAAATGAGTAAAAGGAATGGGAATTGCATAGATTTTTAGAGGATGGTGGTACCAACTTGGGTTGTGTCATGTAATTTGCTTGTTTAGTGGAAGGACAAAAATTCTTGTCGGCAGAGATTAGTTACAGGGTCTAAACGAAAAAGGTTAATTAACAATGACCACTCACCAACTAAATTAAAGACAGACCACTGTACAATTCTCGCTTTTTGGAGACTGATGATATTTTTTAACCAGTATGCCTATATGCTATGCATCACTCCACTCACCCAACCAAGATAAAGGAGGTATAATCATTGATGTAGGACGACATTTTTCTCTTTCTACAAGAATCTTTTCCCATCCAATGCTCCTTATAATCAACTCTCTCTTCTTTTTTCTTCTTCTCAATCTCATCTTCAATTACCTAACCTCTCACTTATTCCCCTCATTACCACCCCCTTTTAGGTGATGGTATTGTTCGTCTTCCTTGAAAGTTTTGGAAGCAAGTTAAGTAAATTTGCTTTGTACAAAGGGCGAAGACATTATTATTTAATTAAACAAATATATAGGACATTTTCCCCTAATAAGTTATCAAATTTTGGTCCATGTAACCAAGGAGACGAGCTTCTTCTTCTTCTTCTTCTTTTTCTTTCTTTTATTTGTATGTATATATGTACCACATTAAATTTTGCAAAGCAACTGCTTGTTGTTACCGCTGGTCATGATTAATATGGTACCAATGCAAATTCAATTCGTCCAAGGGAGATGTCAGCAAATTAGGGGTCTCTATCACGTTTATTCAAAAAAAAATTTTTTAAAAAAAATATAGAAGATGCTTTCTTTAGAAAAGGCAAAGCAAGATACGGAGGTGTCTACTTTAATTTTGTACTGTTGTTTCACATGGTACGTACGCTACATATGATATTTTGCATGTTTTCTTGTGTGGGCTGTGACCAAATATTAAGGAGTAGTTAGCTGCTCTTTGAACTTGCAGCCACAAAGTCCTCTCTCTTTTATGTTTGTCCACCAAACCCCAACCCCACTTGCTTCTCATTTACCAAAACCTTTAATTATTTCTAGTTCCTTCCTCCCGTACTAACTGGACTGGACTGGACTTGCTGCTCCTCCTCCTGCCTTCTTTGCCTTCTCATTGGTTCTTCTTCTGCCCACATTCCAATTTCATCAATTTCAATTCAAAGTCCAACGCGCTCCGGCCAGCCACCTCCCCAGAAAACTACACTACTCGTACCTGCGTAGTAGTATTTATTATGAATTTCTGTCCTGGTGGTAATTTTCAAGTTTGACATTTGATTGCCTCTTGACCGACCATTAAATATTGAATTCATTTGTGTAGCTGGGTGCCATTAATTTGTGTGCGCATCTGTGTGTGAAAGTGAGCACCTCCATCCATGGCCATGAATGATGATGGATCCACGTAAAATCTACTCCCTCCCTTTTTTTTTTATAACTTACGTTTAAGAAATTTGCTCTTAAGTACTTTTATCTGTCGTTGTATTATTTTCATGCAGCATTAATTATTTTTTCACAATTTTACCCTTTTATCTCTCTTTACCAATACAGGGCTCTTAATTACTACTCCTAGTAATTATTACTTCTCTCTTTACTTTTGGCCTAGTAAAACAGCATCATTTAATACTCTAGTGAGAGAATTAATGAGTGAATTGGACAATTAATGAGGGTACAAAAGGAAAGTAGTGTATAGATTTCAACAATGAAAAACTTTTCTTAATTGGTGTGCAAAATCTTAAACGTCAGTTATAAAAAAAGGGAGGGAGTATATCTATATCTTTATGTCATGTCAGCCCAAGGATGTGGCATGAAATACTACTGTACACATCCCCGATTTACTTCTTATAAATCATGCTGCTACTAATACATAGTGGTACTATATACTACTAAAGAAAAGAAGATTGGGGATTGGTTGTTACTAATAGAGACGAATGTTGACCGGACCGTGGATAGCAGGAAAATGAGGGTCGACGGATGGACCAGTCAAAGCAATATCGCTCGTCAAGTAGTAGTGCTCCATATCACTACAACTATTTTGGTGGTACACATTGTGGACCACCATCCCTCCCACGAACAAGAATAATGCAGAACTTTGATGTATTTGGAATCATGGTGGCCGCGGAACGTAAGTTGAAAGTTGTAACTCTCTGCTGCCTTGGCTACCGAATCTCTTGGTGTACGTCTGTTTTTTCGCGACGTGCATTGTACTACTTCAAACTGATTATAGGTTTTTTTTACTGTCTACAAGAAGGGTATCTCAGAATCACCAGAACTAATCCCCTAGGGGACAGAGTTCGTCCCAAAGATGCCCAACAACGATAGCAAGTAGGTGTCGAGTATGGGATTTTACTATAAAGACAGACGATCGAAACCTGTCGAGCTACCCCCGCTGGGGGCTAGTATATTGCATGCTATATTTGCTATTATTAGCAATTGTTTTTTCGTATTTTTGGGTTGGAAATTAAAAAGACCGTAATATAATTAAACCAAATCAGTTACAGTCATTCGAGGGAAACATAGTTCTAAAGGTTTGGTTATCAAAATATCAAATTTTGAGAGGTAAATGTAATTCTTAAAACTTCAGAAGGGCACAGTAAAATTAATAGAAACCTAATGAAGGTTTGTGAAATTATCCCTTTATAAATTGAGGGGCATAGTCAAACAAACAAAGTCCCTGTCCCTCTCCTGTCCTGCTTGGTTCCCTCCTTGGCCAATAAGTTTGCAATGTTGTTCGCCTCCAAGTGACCAACTACTCCTAGAGAAGTAAAGTAGTTGGCCAACAATAGAACCTTAAGACTCTACTTGAATGTTGATCAAGGGATCGAATCTCTTGATATATATTCTAGTATCATGTTTTGCAAATGGGTGAGTAGGCACTCGTTCAAGTTGGTGGTGGTTCAGTCCCTGCTGTGTTACCTCTTGATCCCTTTGAGTCCTCCTTTTCCTTAATATATAGTAGGAATAAGTGTTGTATAAAATATATCGTGTCTAGAAAAAAAAAATTGCTATTTGCCTCCCAGTATACATGATCAGTATTAGTTTGGGCACGTGCCAATTGGTAATTGTTGATGTCAAGAATTTTGTATGACTATATCAAGATCAAAGGACTACAAAGTGGCCAAAGAAATAAAGAACACTTATATTCACTCTTTTATTCTAAGAGCATGTGATGCATCGGTGTATAACCTTCAACATAAAAACCCAAAAACGAAGAAACGTGAATATTGGGATAGTGTATTATTTGAAATATTATTTGGAATAATTACTGTAGCATTTTTTTGTGATATGATGTATGTGAGATAAAAAGGTGATTGAAAATATAAAAAGATAAGTTGAAAAATGTGTTTGTGATACAAGCGAAATATAATTTGAAATAATTGGTATCCAAACACTCCGAGCTTATAGCTATTGTTATTTATATTTTTGTTACAACTGGAACATGTGTTAGAATATTGTAATTTATTTCATAGTATTCCAGAGTTTAATTCAATTTAACATCCAATGGAGCAATGTGAGAAAGAGGACCAAAAAAAAAAATTTTTTTGGAAGGAGTTTATTTTATTTTAATTAACCCTTCTTATATTTTTGGGTAAAAGATTGTACGGAATACTCCAATTAAATAGGCCTACAATTGTATCAAGTGGTCATGGGAACTGTGGCCCAAGGGATTACTTTCAGTTCAGGCCTCGCGAGTCACGTGCCGGCTTAATGTAGTACAGCACATTCATGGGACAAGTCACTGTTGAATAACTAAATTCAATACAATACATAAATTTAATGAATTCAATTTTTTTAAATGTTGAAATACGTTTTATAATTAAAAATTAAAATTAAATACCTGAATTAATTAAATAATACATAATTTGTTGGACAAAATTTGTTTTTAAAAACAAATAATAAGATATTTATTTATCACTTAATATAATATACACTCAAATATATTACATTTAAAACTTAATAATTTAACAATTTAATATATTTATAATTTAGATATCAAATTTTAAATTTGAACTTTCAGACTTCGATAACCAATAATTAAAATTCACATTTTAATTGAAAAGAACAAAAAGAAATCCACGTGGTCAAAGTGTTGTGTCCGTACAGACGACGTCATGAGCTTCTGTTGTTGTGTGATGATGTCACTTGAATGTCCGAATAAATATCACCAATATTGCTGAACCCCAAAAAAAGTGGGGGAAAGAAATGACAAAGCTAATTCTCATAAGATTTTACTCTAGATTATCTATGAAAAAAAGTTATATTTACTTTACTTGTAAACTACTTTGACAAGAAAATCGACTAATCTAACGAGATTTAGAAATCTTGTACATATACACATGCAGAGTCATGTGGTTGGCAGATTTATGCTTAGCTTACTCTAAAAGTTGATTAATATTCGGTTCCATTTGATTACAAGATATAAAAATTTGCTAAGAACATGTATTATATCCTGGTTGTAGAATTTTAAAACTGAAAGTAATTTCTTTTTGGAAAAAGAACCCAGAAATGTAGGAATATTTGTTGTATTAACCCTGATTTCAGCTTACGCTTTGAAAGTATATAATTCAATTAAATCTTGCTAAACTTAATTTCCGATATGTTAATTATAAGGGAAAATCTTTCAAAACGTTATTTACATTTTGTGAAATAAAAATTTTTATTATTCACTTTTAAAATGGTAATTTTATATCATTTACAAAATCAAGTCAGTAAAATTTAGTATCAACCTATATTTTTAATCACTTCTAATCTAAATTCATCTCATGACCCACAACATAACCTTTTTTTAGGGGAATAAGCTTACATTCCAATTATAGTTAAACAAATGACCCTCTCAATGTTTATTTTTGCCTCTAAAAAAAAAAGGATGTAACTCGAACCATAATCATTTTTTATCTGGGAAAAAAAAAAGAGATCTTTCATTTTTTGCTACTAAAAAAGTGGGATCTGACTCTTTTTTTTTATCACATAAAAAAATGGCTAATTTCAAGCTAAAAAGCGAGTCATGTGGTGATTTCAAACTAAAAAGCAATTGAAAACTTATATTGAGATCAGATTTTTACTAGTTTGAATTTTATTTTAAAAGTGAAAGTCGAAAAAAAAAATCATTTGATAAAATGTGATCATAAACGATATTCCCATCTTATAAATACTAGTAAACAAATTCCCGGTAACAAAAAAGTCTTTCATCTCCTAATTTTGCACACACACTCTCAATCGTGCAAACGGATAGTTTTATGACTTTTTATCACCTCTCTACTTTTGGGGTCACATTATGATGGTGGCAGTTAGAAAATTGTTGGTATATTTTCTAGTATGCAGAATATTAAAAAATGTCACAAGTATGGAGTAGCTTACGTTCCTACTAGCACGTGAGGACATTGAGCACAACCCAGGATCTCCTGCAACAATACTCAATGTGGGCTCCCCCCCCCCGGCCCCCCGCCCCGGCGGCGCGGCAACCACCACAGTCCTCACTCAACTTGAGTAGGAGTAGGATACTTTTAATTTTTAGTTTGAACTTAGCTTTCATAACAACGAACGAAATGATTGCTGCCATTCTTTTTTTCTCCTTCGTCTCATCTAATTCGCTATCACTGCTGTAATTAGTGATACTAATCTCTTTCTCTGGTTCTATAATTGCACGTACTTCAAACACTTTTTCCCTAGATTTAATAAAATTCAAAAATACCAAAAAAAAAAAAAAATTTGACTCGACATGTGTTGGCTTAGTTGGTCCACACAAAACCAAAGATGCCAAAGCTAATCAAATAAATAATAGTCTAGTAGGTGTAGTATGTGCGGGTATATGATTTGTTTGATAATAATGTAGCTGGTTGACAAAGGAGGATTTGCTTTTTGCTCACCTTTTTTGGGATTAGATGAGATCTCCAATTAATTTTACATGGGCAGCATTATTTAGCCTTCATCTTTTCCCACACTTTTTCAGCGGTCAATCATACTTTTGGTTTGATTATTCCTTCGCATAATAATACCATCGGTGCTAGGTGTATAATTGTACACGTAATGGAGCAATATCAAACCAATAATTTTGGACCCCCCCCCCCCCCCCCCCACATAAGCTTTTTTCTTTTCTTAGCCATCCCGTGATTACCCTCCCCTGGACCGCGATGCAGCGTCATGATGGGAGGACAAAACTGTCCTCCTCTGTGGTTTAAAAATAATAATAAGATTAGGTGGGCATGTAATTAGATGTTTATTGGGTTGCTTACTACAAAAGAAATGAGATGTGGCGTACCAGGACCACAAATGTGTTAGATTAAGCTGGTTAGCTCATCTAATGTTTCACATGTGAGCACATACAGTACAAAAGCAAGCAAAAATACGCCAAAAATAAAGGAAGATACACACGCCCCTCGCTTTCGGTGATGATGAGGACAGCGTCTCTCAATCAATTGCCAACAATTGTAGGAGAAAGTAACCGCACATTATGGTTTTTGGTTCTACACACGAGATAATTTGCTTCTTAGGAGGCTGAATGAAAAAATTTGAAGTTTGAACCTAAGTAAGTTACTAAAGTGTTACGCATTAAAATGTTATCATTCGAGTATATTTTGTGTTAAGTGACGAGTGTATAGTTTATCACTTGTTTTTTAGAATAGATTTTGTTTAGAAAATTCAATATCACTTAATTTATTAAGTTATATATTCTTTTTTTTTTTTTTGTTATCATACCCATTTCGACAATATTAAAATCTGAATCCATTAAATTGAAATGTTAAATTGGGTTATTAAACAGGGCCACATGGTTAAAGAATTGGGCCAAAAGTAATGGGCATGTACATAGATATTCGGTCACCTAGTGGGTTCCAGCGTAGAATCAAGGGCCGCCCGATAGGTATCTTCCGTCAGTAATCCAATTCACCACTAAAGATGCGCGATCAAATTTGCTCATCCTGTTTGATATTATTACCCATTGGGCTTTTCAATGTTAAAGGGAAAGGGCTTTTGACAACTATCTATACTTGGATTTTAAAAAAAATTATATTTAGTACTATGACAAATTTTTTTTTTTTGGAACACGATAGAATCTATTCTAGACGGGGAATTCGGAAAGGACTGAACTACCATCGGTCCAGACGGGCGCATGACAAACTTTTTTAGAAAAAATCTATAGTTTTTAGAATGCAGACCAAGGGATTTGCTCCCAAGTAAAATTTTTAAACTCTTTTGATGGTCAACTAAACTTGCTACTATAACAATTTATTTTGCATACTCAAACATAGAATCATGAAGTCGACTGACAACGTAATTTACGAAAAATTAACAATATATTCTTCCATCGAGCATCTCTACAAAATCGTCTAATTTAAATTGAAGGGAGTAAGAAAAAAAAGGTAATTCACTCGGAAGATAAAAATGTTTGAATAGAGACTAGAAGTAGCCATTTAAAACAGGGAGGAAGGAGAAAAGAGAGGAACTCGAACCTAAATGTACAATTGTAATATTGTGGATATAAATATTTGACCATGGAGAACGAACATAATAGCTAAACCTTAACCTTTCTCCTTTTTCGCCCTTAGTGTCATCACTTCAATAAATTAATAAAAAAATAAAATAACAAACAATGCAAGTAAACGAAAGGTCTGTTTGGATTGATTTTTTTTAAAAATATTTGACTGTAGTGTATGAAAAACTTTTTACTGTAGATGTTTTTTTCATGAAGTTTTTGAAGGTCTTTTTGGGATATATTTTAAGATATTTTTAAAGTTTAAAAATTTTTGTATTATTTTTAATCCACCATCATCACCACCTCTCTTTCTTTCTCTTTTTCTCCTCCTTCATCTCTTTTCTCCTTCCATCTTCCTCCTCTCTTTTTTTCCTCCCCTTCTCCTTTCCCCTTTCCCTCCTTTTCCCTGCCATGCCTCACCTTTCCCTTTTCCCTCTTTCTCGATTTGGCCGAGACTAGATCGAAACCTTTGGTCACGATATTATGGCCAGATTATAGGAAGAGGAAGGGAGGGGTGGGGTATGGCAGGAAAGGGGAAGGGAAGGTGAATGGAGAGAAAACAAGAGAAAGAAGAAGGGGTGAGGAAAGAGGAAAAAGGAGAGGATGGTGGCGATGGTGGGTGATGGTAATAGATGAAAGAAAAAAATGGTATAGATTTTATTTTTTATTTTTTTTTTTGTATATTTGGAATTGTTTTTGATATATTGTATGGATGTGGTATTTTTAAAGTTGTTTTTATTTACGTGTTACTGTAACATTGTATATGAAAAACCTATTTTTCAAAAAATAGGAATCCAAATGGAGTCGAAGTTTTTTTTACCAATAATAAAAAAAAGACACAAATTAACTAAGCCAAGACATTTATTCCTGTTTCTTTTAAAAATTTACTAGTAAAGTAGTAGTACTAGTTTGTTGTGCAAAGACGGAAAAATGAAAAAAAGTTATTAGCGGGAAATTCTTTTGTTAAATTCTTAAAAGTTATTTCGTACTAAATAGATCTTGGATGAAAAGCCGTTACGTGCCCGATTTTAAACCACAACCGTCAACCGTTTATTTTCCCTCCATTTCTGCAACCTGCCCGAACCGATTCCCCGTTTCTTCCTCCTCGGCCACGCTAAGCCATTTCCGGTTAACCTCCGCCGCCATTAACCACCACCATCAATGGCCAATTCAATGGCATCAATTCAGCAGGGTCGAATCCGAGTTCTGAAACAGGCATCAGGGCCATCCATTGACCGGGAGAAACTTAAGGGTCCAGTTGTCTACTGGATGTTCAGAGATCAACGGCTGCGAGATAACTGGGCTTTGATCCACGCAGTTGATCAAGCAAATAAGGCCAACGTACCCGTTGCCATAGCTTTCAATCTATTTGATTCCTTCTTGGGTGCCAAAGCCAGACATCTGGGTTTTATGCTTAGAGGCCTTCAAAAGCTTCATCAAAATCTTCAAGGAATGTCTCTCAATATCCCCTTTTTTCTGTTTCAGGTACGACCAGTTTACCCGTTGAAGATTTTAAGCCTGACCCGTTTGAGATCGTTGATATAGCACTTGTGTAGTGTACCCTGATCTGATTTTAATAAGTTCCATATTCAGTTTGTGGGTTTGGTGATCCAAGTAGTTTTTGACCCAATTATGATAATCAAAGAGAATATAGTTATTCATCATCCTGCAGTTTTTCTGTAAGCTGCAATTTAACTTTGTCGGTATGGTGGCTTTGTGTAGTGTGGAGGCAAATTGTGGATTTGTCCACCACAACACCGTTTTGGAGTTAAGGGTGAGCCCTTGAAATCCTGGTAGTGCTTTCGGAGGCGCCTCCCCAGGATTTGATCCCTAGTCCCTTGTATAAGGGGTCTTGGGGATGTTTCCTGGTACCACTTGAGCTAACCCCGAGACGATGCCGAGGTGGACAAATCCACAATTGGCCTCGCATGTAGCACTAGTCATAGCTCAGAGTTGGCTTTTAGCATAGGTGTAAGAATGTTGCTATGGAATTTCATAGATTTTGGTTTAAAAAGTTGGTGCTATGGAATTTCATAAATTTACAGATTTTCCCACATGGATGACTGGTTGGAGTAAGTGAGCGAGAAAATCAGTAGGGATTTCAGTTAATGGGCTCTGTTGCTTTATTTGGTCGCTGATATAGTGATTGAGAAATGAAAATCTGGAGGGTTCAAAGTTCAAACTAGTTCTTGGACGATTAGAGATTGAAAAGACTTAAACTTTATGCTGAAGTAGTAAAAATTTTACATTTTGTTTAACTGGGGCAGGACACGTGAAGAATAGCTGATTGTCATTGTAAAGAGTAGCCCTACTGAGATATAAGGATCATATATTTCAGTGTCTCACTTGTTAAGTTTGTCTTCTAAAAAACAAAACCGTATTTATTTGATGGTCGTTACTAGTTGGATAGTGAATTTCGTGTGAGGATTGGCAGACAGTATTGAATTATACATCTGTACATAAGCAGACAAATTAATGGGTTCAACAATTTCAGACTGATCCTTTTGTGGCTTGGTTTAACTAGGGGGAAGCACTGGACACAATTCCCAATTTTTTGAAAGAATGCGGGGCTTCACTTTTGGTGACAGACTTTTCACCCTTAAGGGAGGTCAAGAATTGGAAAGAAACAATTACTGAGAGGTTGGAAGATTCAGTATCAGTTCATGAAGTTGACGCACACAATGTAGTGCCTATTTGGGTGGCATCTGATAAATTGGAATATAGTGCTAAGACCATAAGGGGTAAAATCAATAAATTGCTTCCTGAGTACCTAATTGATTTTCCAACACTAGGGCCTTCAAAAAGAAAGTGGCCTAATCTGCATCATTTTATAGACTGGGATAAACTAATTGCAGATGTTGTAAGGTAAGATGCTCTTAAAAATTTTAATGAATTGTTGATTTTGCTCTAGTTTGAGGTAGGAGTTTCTGCACTTCTGACTATATGACCAGGAAAGGAGCAGAAGTTCCTGAAATTGCATGGTGTGAACCAGGTGAGGATGCTGCTATGGAAGTATTGATGGGGAGTAAAAATGGGTTCTTGACTGCCAGATTGAAGAATTATTCCATGGATCGGAATAATCCGCTAAAGCCCAAAGCACTCTCTGGTCTCTCCCCTTATCTGCATTTTGGGCAGATAGCAGCACAGCGGTGTGCCTTAGAGGCACGCAAAGTTCGGACACTATCTCCACAGGTTTTCAATGGATTTAATTGATGTTGTGTTGACACCTAAGATGTTTTACATCAGATTTATTTAATGTTCTTCTCCTCACTGGCATAGTTGATCACTCAATTTTATCATCCAACTGGATAATTCATGTATGTTCATTGATTGTGAAATTTAGTGGTGCTGCTTGCCTGGATTTGTTTTAACTGTGCGTGTCTAGCTGCCTCGTTATGCTGCAGTTTATTTTTGTATACGTCTCTGGTTGAATTTTCACACGAAGCTCATTTGGTACAACCTGCTGCTTTGAAGGGAGTTGACACATTCTTAGAGGAGTTGATTGTACGCAGAGAACTAGCTGATAACTTCTGCTTCTATCAGCCCCATTATGATTCACTGCAGGGGGCATGGGAATGGGCACGCAAGACCTTGATGGATCATGCTTCTGATAAACGTGAACATACATACACGTAAGTGAGACTGCTATTGATGTGTTATACACACTACAGGTTTCTAATACTATTGATCAATGACTGCCATCTGCTGTATAAGATTAATAGTTTTGAGACCACTGCTTTTGCAGGATGCAACAATTGGAGAAGGCACAAACTGCAGACCCTGTAAGCTACAAGATATCAATTTGGATATAGTAACTCAGAATAGCAATAAACCTTTATGGTGCTTTTATACACAGCCATAATGTTCTCTGATTATTGACTCAATTTTGTGCTGACTCACTTTACTGACCTGCAGCTCTGGAATGCTTCTCAATTGGAGATGGTTCACTATGGGAAGATGCACGGTTTTATGAGGCAGGTTTTTCTGATGTTGCTTGCTCTGGACTGTTACCGTTGTGGTTTCTCTCATCCTTTGTATCTTGTTTTGTTTTATCCTCTCTTTCTTTTCTTTTTTTTTTTTTGGTTTCAAAATAATTTGCAGAATGTACTGGGCAAAAAAGATTCTCGAATGGACAAGTGGTCCTACAGAAGCTCTTGCAATTGCTATAACTTTAAATGACAAGGCAAAATTCTGACAAAAAATACTTTGTTAAAATTCTGATCATAGTACAAGATCTGAACCTCATCGACTTTTATCTGCAGTACGAAATTGACGGGAGGGATCCAAATGGTTATGTAGGCTGCATGTGGTCAATTTGCGGTGTACATGACCAGGTTGGTAATCTGAACCTTCTTCTGGCATTTTACTTTGGTAATCCTGAATTGCATGCCAATGCCCCTTAGTTTAGATATGCTTAGTGTTACCAGAGATCCTATTCCAACGTTCGCTGCATTCTCAACGATATGTGCTTGTGTTGTCTACACACTACACACAGGGTTGGCGGGAGCGTCCAGTTTTTGGGAAAATAAGGTATATGAACTACGCCGGCTGCAAGAGGAAATTTGATGTTGATGGGTACATTGCATACGTGAAAAGATTAGCAGGTGAGAGTAAGAAAAGAAAGGCAGAAATCTAGCTGAACCATCAGCAGGCAAAGGAATTGTGCCAGTAGCATTTAGATTGTGTGTTTGCTCGAGGGTATTCGTGTTGTGGGCTGGTGGAAACTGTTTCGAGTCTCATTATCCGGAGCGATTTACAACCCTTTGGTGGTTTCTTTCGTTTGTAGATTTATCTCTCGAGCTCTTTCAAATATCTGTTCATGTGTAGCTTTGATTTTCTTGTTCAAATCGAATTCTTCGACTCCCTGCTGGGAGAGGAGGATTACATTGACTCAAATATTGTGCTTCTCTAACCAAAATGTAAAGCAAACAAAATCCCTCAACTTCAAGCAAGGACCAAATAATAATAAGGCCAGCCGGAGCGTCAATCTGCAATTGCATGAATTTCAGCGCACCAAATAGCGTCACTGTGTTTGGGGCTCTACAATGCGAAGGAAGTTGTTCAATACGGAAAGCTAGAGATGTTTGCCGATTTAGTAATCACTATATCCAAAGTGATATGTTGCCAACGGAATGTCACGAAAATTAAAGACAAGAATTTGGCAAGAACAGAACCATCACCCTTAAAAAGAGAGCAAGGAGAGACTTCTTAATCGCTAACACACTCGACAACACAAAAAATGGGGCCTTGCATGAAATGAATGATATTTATACACACGGACTGATTGCTTCCTAAAAAGTCAAAAGTGGTATTTTCCATGGAAAGAGAATGATATTATACATGCCGATTGCTTCATGGCTTTCAAATCATCACTTACAAGTTGCAACACAAGCCAGGAAGCAATTCAAAGGGAAGGAGAACGACACAGCCCAAATAATACACGACACATTTGCAATAGCAAACTTAAGACGACCAAGGGATGACCTATTCGTAGCAAGCGAAGAGCAGGCATGGGAAAAATCGTTTGACCACCTTGTACCCCTCATGCTGACTATATCTGAAGATCATCTAACGATATCTGAAGATCATCTAACGATAAGTCTTGTGCAGTCAACAGCTTCAATTTCTGCCACATAAGAAATGTGATTAGCCACCAACAAATAAGCAAGTATAGTTTGTTTAGTTTTATATGGATTCCAGTAGGCAGTCAGTACATTAAAAGTAGGACTAGAAAAAAAACTCGAGGCTACGTCTGTTTAATTTGTGAAATCTCATTCTCCATTTTCCACTTTCCAATAAAAAATAACTCTTTTTCCCAAATGTCTTATTACAGTTTAAGGCCTGTAAAGGTCTCTAAAGTAGAAGCTAAAACTTCAATAAGACCACAAATTGCTTGTGCTTATTTTATACGAGTCCCATGGCCACATATGAACCGCACTAATTAGACGATGCATCACCAACTAGTGAATCAGTTTCGAATAAAACAAAATCTCTAAAACACCAAGACAGCAAGAAACGTTATCAAGTTTAAACATATTTTAGTCATCAAGTAATGATGAAATATGGGAGGTGGTAGATGTTTTCATCCTTTAACAAGCTGCCCACACCACCAAGAAATACTTCAATCATGATCACATTTCAGAAGCAGTCACATTTTTCAATCTTCGTCCGTCCGGACCACCAACAATTCCCTCCCTCATACAGATGCAAAAAAAAAAAAAGGTCGGGATAATGGAAGATGTCAAGAAGAAGTAAATAATTCCCTCAGTATTTCCAAGTCCTAAGGACCTAATGCAATATCTTACGATATGCACATTTACGTTGAAATTCCAACAGACACCAAAGGGGAGAAGCACAAAAAAATTAGAGGTAGAATAGCATGAATGGATAAGTCACATACCGTAATAAATTGTGGAGGGTCATCAAGACTAGATGAACCAAGAATAATTTCCCTCTTTAGCTTTGTGGTTAATTTATGACAAACTCGCAGCTGGAAAAAGAATAGCCATTGCAATAAACATAAGAACGAATGTAACAAGAATAACATCATATAATAGTAGTTTGCATAATGGCATAAAATGAGCCTGAGGATTAGGAAAGCCTTATGAAACAAAAAGAAACAGAGGCTTACCTCTGATCTAGTTGCCCCACCAACTATAAACACGAAAATCCGTTGACCCATGCTCTTAAAATCGCTAGATGCATGCTTCAAAATTGAATCACTACAAGAAAGGAGGAATAAGCTACTTTTTCTAAAATTAAAACCAATATTTGCAACAGAAGGCATCAATAAATGTATAAAAGCAACACTCTAAAGGTGGAAAGTCATCAAATGTTTTTAATCCATTATCTTATATCAGCAGGGTGAAGAAGTAATGCCAACTAAAAATGCATTCAAGAAGAAATAGTAAAATATGTTACTTGTGTTGAAGTAGGAAGATAGACTGGCCTTTAAAAAGTAAGCAGGTATTTCAAGCCTATGATCAGTATTATTAGCCATTTGGTGCCAATGTGTATGGAAACAGTACAAAAACAAAAAACAACTTGAGCTTAAGAATACCTTGAATAGCCATCATCAGAGTTTCGAGGGCGGGCCCATGTTGCTGTCCGTCTTGATCTCACTGAATGTGCAGCTGGAATTTCCCCTGTTCTTACTGATGCAGAATTAGAGTTCCCGTGGAATGTTGCACTTGGGTCATTCATACATGGGTAGTCATTCTTTGCGAGTTCACCTTTGCTCAATTTTTCAATGAGTACCTGAGGTGATAATAGCATCAGCAAGGCGTTGTGTTCTTTCCAAGTAGTGTCGTACCAGCTGTTTCTTATTTGAGTTTGTAATCAACTATACAGTTTTCTCTAACTCATCAAATGAAGCATTAAAAGGTCAAAAGATGAATTCCATTTACTGACATCAAGGTCTCAAACTAGTACCCAAGATCAATAAAGATCATAGCATGGACAAAGCTTTACCAGACCGTATAGGTTGATCTTGGTTGAACAACTAAAATTAGAGGTACCTCTATCATAGGGTAGAAACGTGATAGTTGCCATGCCACTTCTTCACCAGGACGGTCTTTTCTGGCAGCGTGTTTTTTCTGAAACAAATTTGCAAAAGAAATAGTAGTTATTGTTAGGCAGTCTGATTTAATTCTGCATCAGAATTCGGGAACCAATTTCACTATACCTTGTGTACATCAAACTTCAAGGAGAAAGGCACAACAGAGCTTTTTTTGCTGTCTGCTGCGCCCTCAAGCAATCTCATGTTATACACAGCATTCATATCTTCTTGCGGCAACCTAGCAAGCTACAAGCATATAGGGTCAGTAAAAGAAGCTAAAATTAGATGACGTTTTGATGCATGTAACACAAAATTTTGACCAAGTCATAACAAAGATGACATTTTCAACATGTGAAATAGATTAAAATGCGAATCTGCTGAGCAGTCCACATTGACATCTGCAGTGATGTGTGATCAGTATGAGTTGCAAACATGCACAAATACCCGTGGATAACCAAGCTCCTTTTTTCCCTTTCTTTTTTGCCCAGGGATTCTTAAAGGGAGAAGAAGTCTTCATTTCAGTTAATACTTCTGTTTGTAAAGAAATAGGCAGTGGTGCAATCTGCTTACCAGTTAACGCAACAATTGTGGAGAACTCAAATAAACTAAAAGTTACGTGCAAAATGCATATACATATATATGCATACATATAAATACAAGTATATAGATACATACATACATGCATACATACATACATATATATATATATATATGAAAGCACAAGAGTGCATGCACACACACACACACATATGACATATGTATATGTATGTGTGTATGTGGTAGCTAGGTCTTGAATGATTTACTATTTTTGAGAAGCTCATAAAGAATGAGAAATGGGTTCTCTAAAAGTAATCAAGAAAACTAACCTCCACTAGTTTTGCAACTTTGTCTCCCTCAAACTTCTCAGGATGAACAGCTGCATAAATCATCAGCAAGCGCAACTTATTCTCACGTGTAACGTCCTGCAGGAGGAGGAAGGTAGGAAACTTAAAAGACATACATATCACAGTGAGAAGAATTCACAATTCAAATAGTTCTAACCTGGTTTGTTCTCAGGAAATTAATGACATCCTTGGTTCCAGCGTCTCCAAAAACAAGATCCTGCTCTAATTTCCCAACTTCTTTTAGCCCCAATTCCCTTATAATTCTGTTAATTTTTCCAGCAATCTGAAAAAAATGGCTTGTGTCAAACCATATTTCTTAGAGTACCTTATAATTTAAAAATGCAGATCAATACATGAATCATACTCCATAATTTTGTATATCATCAACTGTTTGTAAAGATGCAAGGCTCTCACTTGGTCTCTCCACTTGTTAATGCAGATACAAGGAGCAGAAATTATTCCTAAGGACAGCAATCAGGCAGATATAGAAGGCATTCAACTTGCAGTAGTGCTTTCACACGATTGGAACTCATATGCATCAGGACAGAGTGAATGCAGCAACAGAAATTATTAATTCTTATTACCCACGGAAGTATGATAGCATGGCCTTGCAAAAGGAACATGTTCGCAACAAGCACAGACGATTCTAAAATTTTCAAACTTTTCAGAATTGAGTTCATTGAGATGCAAGATTTTCTCCTACCAATTTCTACTGCTATTTTCATTTCCATTCTTGCAGAAATTCATATTCAACAAAATTCAGCATATGCATGTAAGAGAAGTAAATATCAACACAGTGACTCAAATTGTTGGCCCTGTTCCATATTGCTGTACCTTATCAGAAACTGCATACGAAAAATTTATCTGTCAAAAAGCTATGCATAGAATTGAAGCCATATTTACCATAATAGTTGCGAAGTGTCAGCTCTTATGAAAATAAGCATTCAAGATGGTGGCTGATAAGTAAACTGCTTTCAAACATTACTCCGTAAACTTAGAACGAGTCAAAAGGTAATGATACACAGCAAAAGACACTTTGATAGAATACAAGTATAAAGCATATGGATGCACTACTACAGCAATCTTGAAGGCATTCAGATAATCAATGAACACATTTCACATAAGAACTGCCATGATGTCATTTGAAGAAGCCCAAGATTGAAGACCTAGAAGCTGTCCCATAAACAACTTTAAAGTTCTTTTGCTTCAAGGTTTACAACAAAGGAGTAGAAAACAACTGGTCCACAAGAGAAGCAGAACCTAGAGGAAATACTAGTCTTAGATGTCAAAGTAATAGGTAGCTCACATTCAATAAGTGTTGTACTTCTTAAAATAGAAGGGTAACAGACTCAGGGGCCTGTTTGGGGTTATGCGAGCTTATTAAAAAGCATTTAAATTAGTAGAGCTTTCGGTCAAAGTACTTGTAAAGTGCTTAATCACATTGTTTGGGTGCATACTTGCATGTGCAATTTTGAATTTCTAAAACATATTTACTTCTTCATTTAGTTCAAAAATTTATAATAAGATTGCTAAGGTTTTTTTTTTTTAATTTTTTGAAATACAAAAGTTGCACTGAAGCATCAATTTTGAGCTCCTGCTGAAAGCACTTTAATAGCCAAAAGCTCTACTCCTAAATGAAAGGAATTATGCTCAGCAAACACATTAAAAGTGCTTTTATCCTCCAAAAGCACTTTTTTAGCAAAAGCACCGCAACCCCAAATAGGCCCTAAAACTGTATGGAACATTTATAAATTGTCCTGAGTACAAAAATGACAAATACAATTTTCCAAAACCCAAAAGTATAAATAAAATTGCAACATTACGATCAGGTATGTGACACTCACATCCACATGAAGGGAAAGCTTTTCAATCTGTTCACTGTATTGAGGCAAAGCTTGAACCATCTTCTGCAACTCACGCGTAGACAATTCACCACCATCTCTATATACGAAATTAAGTGTCAGTGATCACAAGGAAATAGAAACCAGAAGCCAAACATAAAGTCAGACACAAAATGATCAACTTCCCAAACTTCATGTGACTAATATCCTCATGATTTCTATGGAGAACAACTGAACATTACACTTTTATGCTTCTCACTATCCGAAGGTTATTATATATCATTGAATGGTTTATTAGAATACGTTAAACAAATACCCTTGTTGGACCACTGAAAACACTTGCACACAATTCAATATAGATTGACGTTAACCTACCTGGGCTTCCATCAACAACAAGAAGGTAAAAGTTTATCAAAAGAAGATAACAGAAACACGCTGGATTTGATGCTAACAAATTACCTAAAAAGGATTAGCAATCTTTCCTTACTGCTAATTACTCAATCACAAGAAGTCCACTTAACTAAAATTGCTAACAAAGAGCATCCAGGAAACATACTTCCAAAGAGGTCAGATGCTTCTTCATTAAGTAAAGAAAACAGAAGTTAATCATTGATGGACAAAATGAAATTACGATTAAGTTCCAACACGAGTTTTGAAGGAACTATACAGGTGGTTCAAGAAAAGGGTAGTATAATCACACATCCCAAAGGATAGACACTAGTCACCGAATGACACTCTTAAGGTCTAGTCAATCAGAAAAACAAATAAATGAAATATTCATGGGTTATCATGACTTAAACACCTAAATGTTTGATATTCCAACTTGATTTGAGGAAGAAAATGTTGAGCCTTATAAGGATAAAGATAATGACCCAAACTCACACTATAGAGGAGGCTGATTAATTAAATCACATGCAGAAGTCTGCCAGATCTACATAACACAAGCCTCGATGAACAAAAGTAAACCAATGTATCTTATTTTAATGGAAACACAAAAATGACCTTAATCTGAAGTCAAAACATCAAAAAACTCTTCTCTCAGAACAATAGTTGACCACTTTAAAGATAAAAATCACGTGCAATTTGACTTTTAGCTTGTTTGCACAGGAAACATAAATGTTGTCTAGATACGAGGATGATGGATAAGTAGGATAAGTGCAAAGAAGAAACCAAAATCGAGACTTCCCACACAATCAGTCCAGTGGAAAATCAACAGAACGCCATTAATAATAAAAAAGAAAAACAAACCTTGAACCTTGATGCATTTGTGCAGCTTTGTTCTTTGTTACAAAGTTTGTCATCTTCTCATGCAACCGTTCATTAGCCTGACAATAAAGTTCATGATCAGAGAGAATCCCAACTAAAACAGTTCTCAATTGAATTATTAGGCACCATGCATACATCTGCTATGTGCGAATGACGAAGCTCCAGCCAGATAGGATCATGATCCTCCAATAGGACCTCTTTTCTCTCAGGAACACCAGTTTTGCTTGGAACCTAGTCAGAGTAATTATTACGTGGGCAGCTGAGTCGTCCAAATATTTAAAGCAACAGGGATGTGACTTTAAACTTACCTCGTGGACATATTTATTACCCTCCATATTTAATAGATCATGGCACATGGCATCATATGTCCATTCATGTATAACAGGAGCAATCTATCGAATCATTTGAAAAACAATAAAAAGGGTATGTCAAAATTGTATAAATATATCTATGCACTGAACCGCAAGATTAACCAATTGGTGCAACTAAAATACCTGGTCCACTGATCTATCAAGAATAAGCAATTCACATGTTTCTGTTTGTGGGTAATTTGGGAGGTTAGCTTTGTATTTCATAAGACAATTCCAAACGGCAGCAGCAACCTTTGTAGGAATTAGATCACGGAATGTTGTCATTGTAGTAGGATCAAGAGATTTGGCTGCACGGTAGCGCACAAAAGGAAACTCCTGTAGAAAATCAATATCAAGAATGCTTCATGATTGTTGTATGCAGTACTAATCATGATTGAAGAATTTTAATTTACTTACCCGCAGAGAAGCAAAAACGGTAGCAATGCTGGTGGCCATTGCGTTCAAACATGCATCAACTTTGCGTGAACTTTCTTCGTCACCAAAAAGTTCCTCCAAAGCCCTCTCGTTATCTGTGATGAAGCCCTAGATATCGACAGCAATTATGCAATCACAAAAGTTTAAACTATATAAAAGCAGAGTAGCCAAGGGTAAAACATTACATTTTAGTCCTAGAGGTTTCATTCAGTTGCTATTTTATTTGTATATAATAATTCTGAAGAGTTAATAAAATAGGTTTTCATAATTTATCATCTTAATCTTAGGGAGTTAAGCCACTTCTATTCATATCATCCAAAAAAATTCTTAAACTTTAATTTTTTTTTCCAGCCATTAATCCGATTTGAAACTATAGAGATTTCAAATGAAGTTTAAGATTTAAAAAGAAATAATTCATTTAAAACCAACTATAAATGATCAAGTAATGCAACATCACATACCTGGCTATCTATGGTGAAGTATTCCAAGTTCATCTGCAGGTTCCATGCCCAATATGACAATTTTAACAGACTATATAAATATTTAGAAACAACAAACAGAATCTCACAATAGATTTCGTGACTAGAATTGTGTAACCTCTCTCAGAGCACCAATGCGAGATAAAACACTTGTATCCCTCTTTATCTGGATAACCAACTCTCTGGGCACAGGTGAACTAAAGAATACAAATGCCCTGACAAGGAAATAAGGGTGGGGAGAGAGAGAGAGAGAGAAGCAAGTTACAATCTGATTATCAGAAACTCCTCTTTCATTTTTCTTCCTAGAAGGTGGAAGGGAACTAAAATAAGTAGGCAAAAAATGAACTATAAAGTTCTCTGCGTACTTTTTATACAAAGGCGATCCTCCGGCCATGTCAGACAAGAAGATGACAACACTGCACATCAAAAGAAAAGGAGAAATGATTCAGCAGGAATAGCTGTTATGCCCCGAATACCAAAATCAAAAGTTACAAATATCATATGTTCGATAAACAGAATCTGATGTATGAAACACTGCAGCGGATTAAATCAGAATTAAAGGACCCTAAATCATCAATTGGCGTGAGTTTTCAAAGTAAACACCAAAGGCAGAATCAAACAACCATAAAACTCAAGAATCCAGGTAAAAATTGGGATCTTTAAAAGCAATTCTTGTTTAAGCAAGCAATTCAATGGAAAAGAAAGGGGCATATTTACCTAATCTTTCACATAAACGGTAAGTATAGTTAGATCACTTTCCAGCTTATAAAGTATTCGATAAGACATCACACACCATCAAGAGGATTAGACAAGTTAGGTTGTTTAAAAATATCGAACTAAAAGTTTGAGAAGTTAATGGAAATTACTTTTCTTTGGTTGGCTGAATAAAATATATAGCATCCATCGTAGGTAAAGGCTGCCGTCGCCTGTGTATGTCCTCCACCACTGAAGCCAAAATGAACATTATAAGTTCACAAAATCAGCTTAAGCATGTTAACATGTGAAACAGCACAAATATGCATAATCATAATTAGCCCTTCAAAGCTTTCAAGCTATTTGATAAACTTGAGCACAGCAAAATTTTTACACCAGGTAATCTGAATAACAAGAAAAAGTACGCCAGCCCCACCAAACAACAAGAAAAGAAAGCAAAAAAAAAAAAAAAAGAAAACACAACACAATTGTACTAGGTGTTTGACAATTTAACTACAGGTTATAGCTTTGAAATAAACTTTGGGCTTACCACTTTGGCTGTGAAATAAGTGGACTCTTCTCCATACAAATAAAAGGGATTTCAACTATATTTTGCTGTCGTACTGCAGAAACAGATATAGCAACTTCTTGCGTACACATTAACATTATTTCAATCCCAGCAAGTCAAGGAAACTTAATTACTTTGTCATGATTCTCCAATTTTATTGATGTTTTCTGGAGAAATATACAGTCAGCAAAAGCTATTCAACTCAAGTCACCTGAAAGTGGGCCTCAAAATGCTTTATACAGAAAGAAGTCTGAGGCCATGGATACAAAATTGGGTGGAACCTTATATTACATACATTTCACGTAGACAACAAAAGGTCCCAATACTAAAGCCAGAATTACAGAAGAAAAATCATTGACCAAAGTTAAGCCATAATAGGTCAAGCAAATCTGACAAGCCACTGTGGTCCAAAAAATATGTATAAACCAGAATTTGTGCTTAAATTGACACATTCTTTGGCCAACTCAATATTTATGTCAACAATAATCTAACCCCACATATTACAAAGCCAATTATTATTCTCTATATATCTTTAATTTTGTAATGAATAAGCATAACTCTCCCTTAACCCTTTTCTCTTCATATATTCTCAATGGTCACAATTTCGTGCTTATGATCTCTGATATAAAACCATCATTTAAATGATACAGGAAGTAAGAGCAATGAGTAGTCACCGCTGCAAAATACTGAGTAGCAGATATGGAAAGCTGTAGTTTTGACATTTAATGGAATCTAATAAGAAAAATATATTAAACAAGCTCATCTGATAGAAAAAATACACTCATTAAGGGCACAATGTTGCATATAAATCCTGCCATGTCACACATCAGAATAAGAAAATGGCAAGCAAAATAAACATTCTGGAAGACCAGCCTTCTAACTTACATGAAACTCCTTCCTCCGTAATGTCCGCCATCTTGCATGCGCATGACATTATTTTGACAGTCACTTTGTCCATGACAAGCACCTATACATATGGCAGTAAAAAAGAGACAGTAATTAAACAGAACGAAGACAGACACAGAAACAGAATAAGAACCAAAAGAGGAAAACCAAAGGATGACAAGAAAAGGCCAAGAAACTAAATTTGAGCTATAGAAACATATTAAGCTTCACATTAATAAATAAAAAAAAAAACAATAACACTGGTATTATACTTTAAGCAAAATAGTTTGGCAGCAAAATCATTCTTATCACCAAAAAAAAAAAAATGTGTGGAAAGTTTAACCCAAGGAATTAAGTAAAAACAACAAATTCTATTATGTAAGAACTCATTACCAAATTGAGAAAGCTAATAATGTAGCAACAGTAGCACCAAATGGTGACTAAACATGAATTCAAGTTATTCACACCTTCCAGGTTGATTTAGAATCTCCTGTTTTTGTAGATCGAAGCATTTCATATAACAATCCTGCAAAAGGTACAAAGGATTATATGAAAAAGATCAAAGAACTACTTCCCTTGCTATGTGTATAAGGATGCAATACCACAATCAGTAAACAGTTGTGATTGCAAAAAGACTAAACAAAGACTAACTTTATCACAAAAAAGATATAACAATTATGTGTTATATACATGACAAACATGAGGAAATTAACACGTTCAGGTAGCTCAATCTGCAAAAGATAATAGAAAGGATTATTAATCATATTTCTTCATCATAAACAGCACATAGCACCAAGAATTAGGGTATCAGAAAGAATTTGTACTGCCATGCGGAATTTTTTTAACCAAGGGACAAGAATAGACAACAAATAAGCCATCCATTTGAGGAGCAACGTCTAGTGAAAAACTTGGACCACAGAACTGAAGACTATAGCACATCAATTTTGTTTCATAACTTCCATAGATCTATCAGCGTTAGGATTTGTTCCCATGCTTCAAGTCCTATGCTGTTGCATCCCTAACCAACAAATGGGGGTCATAGGCTTTTAGACATGTATGTTTGGAATTATTCTTTGTACTAAAAACCATACACTGAGGGTCATATTAAACCCATATTCCCATCCACCCTACAGCAGGGGCCAAACCAGCCTAAGTCACTGAAAATGCACCTTGTGCATAAAATATTTTAAGAAAAACTAGTGGGAATCTAGTACAAGATGAACCTGTAGAGCAAATACATGGACCGGAACTAGTTTATCATGTCAAAATGGATGCTCATGACAAACATGACTCTTCTCAAACGTACTCCAGTAATTTTAGCTACAGTGAAACTCTAACCAACAGCATAAGGAGTAAATTACTATGAATTTTAAAGTACATTAAAGTGCAGATGCAAATTCTAGTTAATGTAGAGTGAAATTTCACTTTAAATTAAAACAAGGGATGGTCTTCACCCTGACCCTAGGCATTCTTTTTTAGTGATAATTTTTGTTACTGTCTATACAAATTTGACTTGGCTTCAGTTATGCATGACGAGAAGATGACTAGAAACATGGACTAGGCGATGATGCAAAACCAATTGGCAAGAGAAGAGTATGAAATAAAATTAAACATAAAGCTGAAGTTATAGATAATGTCATAATACATATCGACGACATCTAAGCATTTCAATAATTGCAAGTCAAGAATATCTAACAAAGAAACTTTACAATATCTAAAAAACGTCTTGGCTACCCACAAATGAAGCCTAGAGTCAAGATAATCAAAAGCTTTATCTACATGAAATGATTCCTTATCCAACTTTTCTCCATAAATTGAAATTCAATTTGAAATAACCGAACACATCATAGACATGCTATTGAGGTTAGTGAGTTAATATAAACATACGCTGACAAAACATTTTTCCCTTTTCTCAAATTGAATGAACTGGACCAACCAATTTATCTGCTAGGAAAATCAAGAATTATATTTTGACAATTCACTTCATGATTATACGTCTACAGACCCAAAATTTTAGTAAATACTATGCATCTCCAAAAAATCAGCTCATCTCAAAGTGAAGCAAACCACAAGCTAGGAGGCGTCTCTCAGAATTGAATACACGCCCACAATACAATAGGGCATGAATCTTCTTGAGAAAGTGACATCAGAAGTCTTCTCAATTACTACATGACAAATCTACTAGTAACAAATACAAGTTCCCACCTTTCAACAGATAATCAAACTTTTCGGCATGCGCCCTCCTGCTGTTCTCTATCATGAGTGAAAACATTTTTTATGGGCTGTACTCAATTGTCCAGGGTAGCAAGATAACTCAATGATCGACCCTCCCTATCAGCGATCCAATTCTCAGGTTAGGAAATTTATCCCGTAGACTAGTCTATTGCCCAAAACACTTCTAGCGTACTGCACTCATAAAGGCATCAATTTCTATTCTCAGCTACAATTCATTCAAGGTAATTAACCATTAGCTTCACTACTCACAACAAATATTGTTACTTAATTCAGCCTTAGTTAATTAACATTTCCTTTTTTTCTCCACTACAAATTAAATAAGCGTATACTGAGAGAATGAGAAAGAACAAAAAGAAAGCGAACAAAATCACATTTCACATTGCTCAGTAAAATTAACCGTTGCTGAATAAGTAAATCCGTCAAAATTCGATCACCAACTTTATACAGATAAAACATCATCCTCAAACCTTGAATCAACCATACTTCAACTAAATTAAACACCATTAAGTTAAGAAACTTACTTTCCCGGCTAATTTGTCGTAAATTTTTGTACTCGCCGCCCTGCGACGACGTATCGGAATCAGACATCGACATGATGAATTCAGCTATCCAGTTTTCTTTTATCAAACCGACAAAAACCGATCGATCGGAGATCGGTTTGATCGAAATCCGGAGTGGTTTAGCGACAGAACGGGAGCGTTGGGGAAGAAATGGAGGGGTCCTGAAAGTAATTATATGGGGGACTTTATGGTTTGACTATTCAAGCCCGACAGTTGAATATTTCATGACCCGAACGCTACGGATAATTTCTTGCCTCTTGCTTGCTGGGTGACTAATTCAATATCCGGCAGTCAGAACCGGGTCGGACCGCATAGCCGCGGATGGATGGTCACAAGTTGAAATCACAGTCATGCCCTTATCGGGGCTTTGGACTTTGGATTGTTTGACTAACCTTTCCGTGATAAGTAACTAATTTGAAATTATACCTCTCAATCCCATCTTTTCCGTCAGATTTGATTTTCTAATTTTGGTTTGAGAGTTCTAAATTGCTCTATTTGGCAACTTTTTTTTTTTTTTTCCTCAAAGTAGGATAAGATCCTATTTAAGAAGCGAAGAGGAAAATAAGAAAATTGAATTTATGATTTCTAATTTTAAAGATTCAATTTTAACTACTAAATCAAGACTTTTTCAATATTTGGCAGCTGATTTGAAATAATAATTGGTTTGTTTGGATACACGTATTATTCCAAATAATATTTCACTTGCATCATAAACGCATTTCCCAACCTACCTTTTTTATATTCTCAATCAACTCTTTATCTCACATACATCACATAACAAAAAATGCTACAGTAATTATTCTAAATAATATTTCAAATAATATTCATTATGCCTAAATGCAATTGTTTTACAAAAATAAAAATAAAAATAAAACGCTGACGCTTTAACTTTTACAAAATATGATTCTTATGTGTCAAATTGTTACACCAAACTTTGGCTATTTTAGTATTTTTAACATGGTTTGTGTGGAGGAACTTTCAAGGAAGTAAAACTATATATATATATTTGGAAAAAAAACCGTGTATATTCGTCAGTTGTTTGGTTTTGGAAGAAAGGTTTTGTGGAGGGTTGTAAATGCGTTTAATTTGAGGAAGGTGTGAAGGGTTAGACGACACGGTTAGGTTTTGTTGAGTTTAAGATAATTCAAATAATGCATACAAGTTAAGGATGGAAACCGTAAAAGGGCTTTTGTTTCTGGAAGCTCTAGAAGCTCGGTCTGCGACGATGTAAGGGGCCTATTTGCTTCTTCTAATCTTTTTGTTGGCATGTTCCGTGAACGGACAATGAAAAAACATAAGAAAGAAAAATCTGAGCACGGGAAGAAAATAGCGTCATAAAAATGTGAAATGGCGTGATGATTATACATACAACGTTTATTATGGTATTAGTGTTTATATATTCTACGATTAATTCAAGGTAAGATAGGATGAGCAGGAATCATACACTTCTAAGATTACAGGGATAAGCCCGTGAAAGAGATACTTGTGTTTCATAGTTCCAAGGCAGCAATTTTTGTTGTACCACATGCTTTCACATGAAACACTTTGGATTGCATTTTTCTTGATTTTCTGTAGAAAAATTACTATAGTTATTTGATATATATGAGATAAAATGATGATTGAAAAATATGTTCATAGAAAACGTAACAATTTTTCCTGAAAAAATAGCAATTCAGACGCAGCCTAAAAATGTACTGCCTTTGCATTTCAATATAGTACTATTATGTTTTTTGCCTCAACTGGATATTTGGTGTTTGAGGGGATAATTTCAAAAACCTCCCTTGAGGTTTGTAAAATTGCAATGTAAGCATAAAAAGTCTAATAAATATCCTATATAGCCTCTATTTGATTTATAAAATAAATTAAATGACAAAAGAAATCAAATATTAGTGTTACTTGTTAATTAAAAAATTTTATAGGAAAAATTTAGTCCATGTTTCAAGACATTATTTTTTTTAATGTTTGGACTTTTTTTCTTTACTAAGTTGTGAAGAAATTATTTTTAACAAATGCATCCCTAGTTATTCAGTTATATATAAAACTAAGCAAGAAATCCATTTTAATGACTTAGGAATTGAATGTAATGTATTAAGTGAGATGATGTTAGAGTTTTTGGACAAAGAAATATTTCCAAAATGCTGTTTATTTTTCCTTTACACTCACTTTTCACTTGGAATATGTAGAGAGCTGTCATAAACACTAAGGGATATAGGTGTAATTTTTTAAATTTCAAGGGAGGTGGCTGTAATCATCAGAAACCTCATGGAGCTTTATGGAATTATCGTCTTGTTTGAAACAACACATTTGCAAAAAGTGCGATCTCTCCAGGGTCATTTACAATTTCATCAACCTTGACCTTGTTTAAATGCTCAAAATTCGAAGCCTGTTTCGGTGACAAATTGGTCGATTGCCATGAGAGTTGTAAACTTTAAGAATGAATTAGCCGTTCAATAAATTAAGGTCAAAACCACAAATCAAGAAGAAGAGAGATTTTAAAAGCGCAACTGGGCCTCCAATGCATTGCTGTATTGTTATTCTCCATTTGGCGGACCTTTCAAGGACCAAATATTGTACTTGCATCGATTTAATGAGTAGTACTTCGTAAAAGAGGATAGGATATACAGCAGAGGACCGCTTCACGTTTTGGCAGAAAAAGAGGATTGAGCCTTTTTTTTTTTTCCTTTATTAAGTTCAGTGATTGCAAATGAATTTGAAACTCTTCCTAATACTAAATTGACCAGCATCTTTACTCTTTTACACTTGTTACTTAGCGTGTGTGTTTTGCAATGCATACGTTGGAACTCTACAATTACCACGAATGATTTTACAGCCCCTTCCCAGTCGAAACTTCCAATTGATTAATCGGACACCAATCTGATAGTTCAAACATTTTGATTAATTATCCATCTTTCTTATAATTAATCGGAAATAGGTGCTGAGGAGGCTTTGATTTGGTAGTTAAAGGTTAAAACGCCAAAACATAAAGGTTTTGGGTTCTAATCCCCCTATCCCCTCGTCATTTCTTAAATCCCACCCCTCGCCTTCTTAAATCGGACTCGTCAGAGAGTATCACATTTCATTTATTTGATTCTATTTTGTAATAACAATTCACTTATAGTTAGTTTTTTATACAATGCCAATATATACGGCATACGCTATCGTGTTTGAATGTATGTCGCATCATTTGAATTTGACTTTGTGATATGCATCTAGATCTACTAATGCATGAAACATCAATTCTTCGTTTATTAAGTTATTTTGTGATACATAACGCAAAAACTTACCACATCCGATCATTCAGGATTATGTTATCGATCCAATCCGAGTATCTGGTGAATTTCTGCACCACATTCCACGATAACAGATTACAGAAGTCAGAAAATCTACACTGGCTAAACGAGTCCGTTCTTGTGGGAGGCCGCACCATGCAAGCTTTGGTCGGTTCATTATAACCGCAGCCTGCCATGGCAAAACCACAACCATTCCCCTCAGAAAGAATGCTCACAACTTGCACGAGTAGGCTATATTTTCAGTGCGACTCCCACGAGGCAATCTGCTAATTGCTGGGCCCTAAATGTGCGTTGCTGGTGCTGCCCACAGAGAACACTCTCAGCCCTGGATTTCCCACTACGTCAAACATTATAACAGCTAATGAAACAAACAAAAACGATCATTTTGACTTGTATTGACATGATAGCACAACGTGAACTAAAGGAAGCTGCAAAAAGTAAAGAAATTTCGTTTTCTTGTTTAGGTACAAAAGACCATGATGTTGAGAAAGGGCAAAAAAAAAAAAAAAAAGAGAGAGAGAGAAAAGCTTTGACAAAATTCGAAAGAATTGCATCTTATCCAGGGCAGCATGCACTTGACAGGAGGAGAGGAAACTAAAGAAATTTGTGTCTAAAGTGACTAAACAGATGAAAATCCAAATTGACTTGGACCAACACACGAGAAACTCAATACCAAGGTAACAACGAGAAAATGCCAAATTTTGTTGGTTTGACCCTTAGATTCTCAAAATCCTAGTAATTTGCATACAAAATCGCGCCCGTCAACACCCATATATTTCTTTTCTTTTCTTTAATTTAATTAACAGAAGCAACAAGGTGAGACAAATTAACAATTGGCTAGTACTACAACTTGATCAAGTGATCGTACACGTTCTGCTATGACGGGGATGGGACCAAAACCTTTCCGCTGCTGTCAATGTTGTACCCGTTGTTGCTGTTGTAGTACCTGCACAGAACCTTGCACTTGACGACATTGTCGTAGACATAGAACCCGGGTGTAACCATGATCCTAACTATAGTTGGCACCAGTTTTTGGGCCTTTTCTCCCCCCATGTCCTCCATGTAGATCGAATCGAAGGTCGCACCTTTGTCCACTCTGAAAATTGGTAGGCTTGGATGAACCGAATGAGCCAAAAGGTGCACCAACCACACAGCTTTAGACGCACCGAAAAAGGATTGCAGAAGCTGTTCGGGCCACGCACGATTCCACCCCAGCATAGCCACAATCTCGCTCATTTTCCTATCGCAAAACCTGCTAAAATCTTCGCTAAAATGCTTGGTCCCTCTATTCAGAACTTCATCCCAGGTCAGCCCTTGTAGCCGGTTGAAGGACGCGAAATTTGCTTCACAAGAGTCAATGGGATTCAAAATCAAGTTTGGAGCACTCTTTTGGAACCCAATCGATTCAAAATCTTCGAAGAAGGCTCTGTTCAATAGCGCTTCAAGATACAGAAGCAAACCTCTCGGATTTCTTGATATGGAAATCTTGACTTCATAAGGTTGAAGAAGCGATGATATTCGATCATAAACCTTGTTACCCATTTGTCTGAGCTGAAGAGTCAAAGATCGAGATAAAAGCCTGACTGAAGACCGAGCCTCAGAAACTGAAACCAAGAAATGCTCAATCACTTTTCCTTGATCGTGACCAACTTTTACAAGCTGATAATTCACTTGAGGTTTAGAATTAGAACACTTGTTGGCTTGTGACTGGTGGTGGTGGTGGTGGTGGTGGGCATTAGCATTATTATTACCAGCACAAACCTCGAGCCCGGACTTCAAATTGTGACAGTATATCTCAAGCTTGTTCAGCTTCTTTTCCAACTCAGCCATGGAATACTTCAACCGGGATGCCTCCAGAATCGCCTCATCTCTTTTTCTGGTTGCTTGGATGAGTTTATGAGAAAGCTCAGCCGCAGCAACCTTCCATTGCTCCTCTCCAGGAACTGCTAATCCCTGATCATCTGATGATCTGGGGCTTTTCTTTATCAAATTAGAGAAAATAGACCTGAAAATACCATTTGGGCTGGTTAAAGATTGTCTATTAACTCCATTGTTGTCCACAGGGACGACGGATATCTTCTCCCGGGTACCCGGCCTACACTTATTGCATGAGATCCCACGGTCGTCTTCCCCGGCAACTTCACCATTCTCCAACTTTTTTCTGGTGCTCTTTTCTTTGCTTCTCTTTTCTGAAGAATTTTGATGCAATGGCGTCAGGCTGTGGTGTCTCGGGTCAGTTGAATCACTAGGGGTCGTCGCTCTGAAACTGCTTCGCGACAACTCCTCATCTTCGTTCCCTTCTTCAATCTTCAGCAAGAAAAAACAAAACAAAGAAAATAAAAAAGTGCAAATTTTGTCAAGAAAACAAAACCCAACACGAAGAAAAGAATATATTAGAGAGAAAAACTTACAGGAGTGAACTGAGGAGGGTGGTGAGGAGAAATAGATGGTCTCGAGGAGGAAGAAGTGGCCATAGGATTATTCATGGTTTCTTTCATATGCTTGGCTTTTCACCAGCTAGAGAAGATAAATCATAAATGTAGCAGTAGTAGCACGAGAAAAGTTTTGTGGGATGGACGGACCGGTGGATAGATTTATTTTTCATTTTTTTGGGATGCTTCATTATCTTATCGTTGTCTATCATTTTCTTTATGGATGAATTTTCGTCGGTTTGTAATCATGGTTCTGTATGAAATTTTCACAGATTTTGCAGTCACTGACCCAATAAGTATTTCATAATTATGAGCTCCATGCCACTAATCGAATTGTGTAGGAGCAGAGTTACTGCAGTTCCCACGCGCTGCCGCTGGACTAATGGTCAACTACCACACGCCTTCATGAACCAAGGTTCAGCAGCAGTCCCGCATCTGATTTCTCATTGCTTCGTGAGATCCACTCTCTTACCTTGGCTCGAGAATGTTTGCATAATCCAAAAACCAGGGAAAATGAAAAATGAGAGAATAAATACTAAACAGCCAGGAGAAAACAAATTGCAAACAGTAAAAGAGCTGCACTGGGATTTAATTCTAAAAAGCTTTTGTAAATGGTATAATATCTTGAATTTTGTAACTGATGAGTATCATTAATGTAGTAGTAATAAAATATCTTTTTAATAAAAAAAATGTGGTAGTAATTAAAACATAGTATCTAAATACTAGTAGTAACTGTTTTTTTGGGGTGTTTTTGAAAAATTTTGTTGTAACAGAGTTTTTAGAGTATATTTTTGAATATTTTTTAAAAATATTTGGAATATTTAAAAGTATAAGAGTTTTTAGAATATATTTTGAGATATTTTTTAAAATTCTTAAAAATTCAAATTAATTTTTAAATTATCTTTTAGAGTATATTTTAAAAAATTTCATTGCATTTGAAAAACTAATTTTTGAAAAATACTCCAAAAACAGGGATCCAAACAGAGCCATTATCTTATAGTGGATCTGTTTTGGAATGTTCAATAAATTTTTGTCTCCTTTGGACAGCAGTCAACTTAACATGTTTTTATTAGTTTTGAATAGTGACCTTTTAATCCTTCATAATTTCGGCCTTATTTCAACAAGCAAGGGATATAAGGATATTTATGAAACAATGTGCATTTGGAAAATACACTAATTTCCTATACTTTATTCTAAAACGATGAATTTTCCATTGTCACTTTTTGCATTGTGAACAATTTTACACCAACACAAAAGTAACAATGAAGAACTTTTCTATATAAGAAAATTTTATTAAAACAATATTGTAGCAATTTTTGTGATTTGATATATGAAAAAAAAAATTTAATGAAAGACGCGCTTATGATATAAGTTGAAAAATTTTTACAAAAAAAAAAGGTGTATGGCTATGAAAGATGGTACAATGCTCAATAAGCAGGCATCTTCTCTTCTCTCTCTCTCTCTTTTTTTTTTGTTCTAACGATAATGTTTGTTTAGCCTAGTCTAAGGAAAGGAAAAGCCGACGAGATTTTTCCGTTGAAAGAAGTCACAATTAAATGATAAGGTGAAAGGTAAGGGTTCACCATAACCAATACTTAAATATATGTCAGTCCAATACATAGTTGTAATATTCAAATATTTCTATATCTAACCAAATAATCGCAAGCGTACGCTTTATTTTCCTAATCAAAGACTCTAAAAATAGACCCTGTGACCGCTAAGTTGAGTAGAGTTTCCTTAGTTTTGACAAAAGCAATCATCAAAGCCTACCAAAAGGGTAAAAAATGGAAAAGATGAAAAAAAGAGAGCATTCATTGTAGGATACAAAAATGTTGATAAGTTAATTAAAGAATCTAGTTGGCTTCTGATTTCTGAAAGTTATAGCAATTGCAAGAAAACCTTGGTTCAACAGAGCTATGATCATTGATCTGTGGTGGAATTGCTTCAAACTTCTTTACATTGCACCAGTCACTAACAAGTATACATCTAACATGGGGGCAAGTCAATTCGACATAATAATGTCTTCAATTTACGATGATAAAAAAACTGACTTTTGATAACTCACTCTTGATCAAAATGAAATGATTAATCCACCTTTTTGCCTTATCCTAAAGATATTTTGTTTCTTTTTTACAAGTATTTGTATCATAGCTGTTTGATGTATTTTCTGTTATAGTACAAATTTATGAAATGAATGATCAGCTCTATCAAAAAGCGGTGAAAAAAAGAAAAAAAAAATTGATGTCCAACCGCTCCCCGAATCACTCCACCAAACTGATCCTAAATTAGTAGTAGTATTTGGTTTCTTAGGTTTCGTCTAATTGAAATAATAATAATGTGATTGCATGACCTCTGGAATTTTATTTGCCAACGAACTTCTGTATTTTTTTAACTCTTAAAATAAATTTTCAGCTAAACAAATCCAACTTACCTTACCAAATGCTAAACATAATAGTTGTCAGCCTACATTTTTAAAAGGCTCGTCAAAAATAAATTTCCCAAAAAAGTTTCACCCCTCTCGTGAATTATTTTGAGCAGAGGTCGAAGCCTCTTTCGTACACAATTTTTTTTTTCTTTTCCGATATAAACAATCCAAGCATTCTTCACATTTGCCTGTCGGTCCATCCTAATCCTTTCCTCAATGAATGCAAAGGTGCTTAGTGGATCGAAGGAATTGATAGATTTTGGAATTTTTTGCCGTTGAACAACACCGAGCTAGCGGTCTCTCTTGTATTCTTCTTCACCATTACGTACTTTCCTGATTCTTGGCTCTGATGGGTCAACTATAAGATAGTTAACTCAAAAATCAAAATTATGAAATTTGTTTCAAACCCACATGATTCCATTTTTTTCTTGCGTAAAAAAGAAGTTTGAATGACTTCGATTTTAATCACTCTCACCAATAGAATATACTTTCAAAACTATAGATCATTCACATGAATTCTTATACACATCGTTCATCAACACAGTCCTCACGTCAGCAAAATCTTTCATGAAAAGGTAGTCCATCGTTATTAATTGAACCAATTTGTATTGACTTTGTCCCTGTGATCTTTCTTATTGTAGAAGAATGTATCTTTAATTACGTTGCGCGCAGTAAGTGGCAGTTGAAATTTTTACTGAAAATACTCGTGAGAGATAAGTTGTGAAACTCGTCGATCCTAATAGAAATCAAATTCAGAAGAGCCCGGTAATGTTTTTCGCGAGATAAATGCACTCCAGAGTGATTAGGGGGCGTAATTGTGCTAAAGAACAAAAAGTCATTTTAGTACGCTACGAATAAATTAAGATTGCCCTGAAAAGTCTTTGTGGCTGCACGCAACACATAGGTCCCAGGGATGGATCCATCAAATTCAGAAAACCCTCAAATTAAATTAAACAGCTTCTTCAATATCCTCAACAACGTTCAATTTCAAACACCAAAAGAATTCTTCTAGGAGGCAAATTCTTGGGTCAGAACCCAAATCCACAGTAAACGTAAATGCAAAGAAAAGAAAACCACTCAGAGAACGACAACCAATTGATTACCAGATATACTACTCGTAATTAATGACTGATGAGCGACAGGGAAAAACATATCAGGAAACGCGTGGAACCACTGTGACAGTACTCACGGCCGCAATAGAAATACACACTGGCGCGGTAAAGTGTTAAAAGTTGGGTCAATTAAATGAAGCAGCAGCAGCAGCAGCCTGGCTAGGTGGTAGCTAGAGGTATTGTTGAAGCATTTAAGAGCTCATCTTAAATATCCCATCACTCAATTCTGATCAAAGCTTCATTATACTCAACCACCCCATTTATTTCACGGAGAAAAAGATGGCGTGTTGATCCGCGGAGGATGTGCAAAAGAGCGAGCCCTAGAAAGAGAGAAGATGTGTACACACGCATAATGCACTCAACTTGAATTGGAATTGCATGTGAGGATAATAAATGAGACGATTGGGCTGGGTGGTGAAAAGTCCTATGTGAAGGCGGTCCCAGGCGCCTATTAGACAGCCGGCTCTGAGAGGAGGGGCTGCTGCTGACCGGTGTCGTCGTGGTCTCTCACCCTATCTGTCTCCGTCTCTTCCTCTCTCTCGCGGGTGGGTCACGTGCGTCGTGCTTTCCCAACCCCACTGACAGTAACCCTACCAAGCAAGAAGTCGGGAGCGTCACTCGGGTCGAGTTTTGCTCTGAAACGGAGAGTTTCTAGCGTCATCGAGCCGAATCGAGCTCTTTTAACTGTCTTGTTTTAGAATTTGAGCTAGATTCAAGTGGTATTCAAGTTCGATTGGGTTTTCTTGACTCAGTTTTAAAACAAAGCTAATCACAAAATTTTCAATAATCAATCCGTTATTGTAAAGGCCAAAATGCTTAAAAACTAAAAATTATTAAATTTCG
The DNA here is from genome assembly GCF_036785885.1 of Coffea arabica. Classification (NCBI taxonomy): domain Eukaryota; kingdom Viridiplantae; phylum Streptophyta; class Magnoliopsida; order Gentianales; family Rubiaceae; genus Coffea; species Coffea arabica. The sequence continues at coordinate 43,208,527 of NC_092325.1, read as the reverse complement.
AATATGCTCATGCAGCCTCACGAGCATTTTGAAATTGAAACTCGATTTGGTTTATTATTCAAGCAGCTTGAGCAAGATGAAACTGACTCAAGCCGAGTTTTTCTTGAGTTGAGCATTGAGCTAATTATGAGTGGCATTGTTCACTTGCGCCGCTAATTTGTACAACTATCAGTCTCAATTACACCATATAATCCATGCGCTGAAACAGTACACGTAGATATTAAAATAAGGAATATGGACATTAAAATAATAGCATGCGAAAATACGAACACTTTTTTGTCACTCATTCATTAAAAGTTGAGTCACATGACCAATCAATCTTGTCCATTTAAATTCAAATTAATACTTTTATACCATGAATTGCCCCATGGAATTGGTCTAACAATTTGCATAGTTACTCAACCCGACTCCCCCCCTCAAATGACGCTAAATGAATTGATATAAGCACGCGGATGAGAATGAGAAGTTGAGACTTAAATATCAATGAGCAGTTAAGACTTAGATACCTTTGACCTCCCATTAAAATGGGAAGAATTATATCTTTTGTATAGTAATATCATCTTAGTGACAATTTCGTCATTATGTGCAAAAAATATAGTTTAATATACTTGATTTCGTCATTTGCAAAAATAGATGGAGATTCCCACTCCTCATATACCACCTCAACTGAAATACCGCAACGAATCTTCTGTCCCACATCCTGTGTCATTTTTTATTATATTGCTATTTCTCCATCATAAACATCATATTTTAGTTCTTTTTTGTTTCCTTAAGATTCAATAACTATTAATTAAGTAATACACAAAATTTAACAAAATTAAAAAATCAAAATGCATAAAAAAAATGAGATTTTTTATGATTTTTCTGCCGTATTTTTTAATTTTCTATTACATATTATTTTTTTGAAGTTGTTGTATTTATTTTTTATTGAATTAATAGTTATTGAATCTTAAGGAAATAAAAAAAAAACTAAAACGTGATATTTATGAAGGAGAAATAGTAATATAATAAAAAGTGGAACAGAGAGTGACACAAAGTGTGGAACAAAAGATCCGTTGCACTGAAATACCCTCATGCCTTTAGGCATGTTTCACTAGCTGAGAAGTGGGCAATTCCAATTTGCGTGGAAACTGAACCCATACACCACCTTATCAAGAAAAGGAGAGTTCAATATAACCCATCACCGCACAAAAAAAAAAAGGCTTTTCTGATTCCAATCGAATGAGGGGAAATAGGGAAAAATGAGGGAAAACACCGATCAATTCACGGGCCTGTTTAGCACCATAGTTTTTTATCAAGTTTTTTAACTACTAATTTTTTAACAGCTTTTGTTACAAGAATCTCAACAAACTTTCCAAAGTTTTTTATCTACACACTTCAAAAATCTATACACAAAAAATTTTCCAAAAATTTTTCTTCCTCCCTTACCCAACCCACCACACCAACCCCCACCTCCACTACCTCTCCCCGCGCCAATCACCTATTCCGCGCCGCCGGCAATCTCAAAAAAAAAATTTGAGTCCCTCACCCTTATCCCCTCTCCTCCCCTCCCCTCTTCCTCTCTCCCTCCTCTGCCACCCTCCCTCTCCTGCTAGATGCGATCTGGTCCCAGATTGCAGAGCAGAGAGGGGGAGGGTGGCGGAGGAGGGGAGAGAGGGAGAGAAAAAGAAAAAAAAATTTACAGATGCCGGCGTTCCTCCAGCGTCGGAGTGCGAGGGAGAAGGGAGAAGAGAGGGAGAGAGAAGAGGGGAGGAAAGGGGGAGAGTGGGCAGAGAGGTTTGCGGGGGAGGGAGAGAGAGGGGTGGCGGGCCTAGGGGGTGGTGGGCAGAGAAGAGAGGAAAGGAATGGTGAAAAAGTTTGGGGATGGCGGGGGAGAGGGGAGGAAAGGGGTGATAAGGAAGGAAGAGAGAGGAGGGAGATGAGAAAAGCAAAAAAAAAAAAAAAGAAGAACAGAGGTGGTACTGGCGGAGTTGGTGGAGGTGGGAGGCAGAGGAGAGGTAACGGGAAAGGGGGAGGGGGAAGGAAGAAGAAGAAGAGGAGGAGAGGAAAGAAAAGAAAAAAAAAAGAAAGAAAATGAAAAAGAAAGAGAAAGAGTAAAAGAAAGAAAAAAAAGAAAAGGAAAAAAAAATTTTCACCATACAAAAACTTTTACAAAATTTTTCACATTTCAAAAACTTCTACAAACAAAAAATTCTACAAAATTTTTTCAAAAACTTGTACAGTGCATTATAGTAAAGTTTTAAATAAACTTCTTAAAAACTCCGGTTTCAAACAGGGCTAATTCAAGTTTGGGAAAAAAGAAAAAAAGCAAGAGCCAACATACTCCGGTCAGCTGGCATAACTGTGAAAACTCAAAAGAATTCAATGGACGGCCGACTGCCGAGAATTTTGACTGTTTGGATACAAGATTGCTATGGCATGTGCCACTTGGGATTTAATGAGAGCTGTTGCCGCCTCAGTTTTGCATGTTTTGCGGAGCAACGAGTCAAGGGCTCGGGTCACCTTTCTCCTTCCTCGGAATCTACAAGATGGAAAGCATTCCCATTTCTTTGTCAAAATTCCGTATATTCCAGTTAGAGAAGTTAATACGACAATTCATTATTAGACAAGTGTGAAGAATAGTTACCCTTCCGTAGGTATAAAAAAGTTTTATTTGTACTTCACCGTTGTCATCTTACAAGTCATGCCACAAAATTTAAAATAATTGTAAACCACTCAGCATTGGCCTAGGAGCCCCCAAAAGAGGTATCACCAGCAATGAAAAAAATTAAAAGAAAATAGCATAGCACTGAGATTTGATCGGTCAGGTCTGTGTACCTGCTAGTTTCTTTCATATTTTGCAATATGATAGTTGAAGTTATACAAATATTATCATTGTTAATTCTTTTTAAAATAATTGTGCAACGTCAACCATAATTCATTTGGATTTTCTCAATCAACAAATAGTTTAACTCCAGATTGTGCGTCACTAGGCTGCGAACGATTGTTTAAATGAAGTGGGCTTGGGCGTGCTTTTCATAATTCATATCTGCTGCAGCATGAAATTTGCACTCACATAAGCTAGCTAACACATCTATGTTCAGAAAACCATTGAGTATTTTTTTTTTTTTTAGGTGTGTCCCGCAGGGAGTGAACCCCGCAGACTATTCACCACCCTCAGCAACTTGCTGGCAGCAAAGTTCGAACCAGGGACCTGAGGCTCCATCTTCAGCAATCTCAACCAACAGACCAAGCCCCTGAGGGCTCAGAAAACCATTGAGTAACTAATAGGTTATTGTATTTGATTGAAACAAATATCTACTTTTTGATAGTAGTGTTTGTTTGCAAGGAAAAGTATGGAAAAATAAAGGAAAGTTAAGTTTTTTTTTCTTTCATGTATATTGGATTAGCGGGAAAGTTGAACATTTTTCATACACTTTCTTTCAATTTCCCGCATTTTGTGTCCTGCAAATTTTCAGGATTTTGAAGACACAAAATTTTTAACAACCCCCACTAGCTATAAACAACTTCCCATTTCCGCTCACAATTTTTCTTGCTAACCAAACGTAAAGCGGAATATTATTATTTTCATTTTCCTTCACCTCACTTTCTTGCATTTTACTTTCCCACACAACTTTCCTTCCATTCAAATAGATTTGAGTCTGCAAAACAATATGCATACCTTTTATTTGTTAAAAAAAGAAAGAAATAAAAAAGATAAAACGAGAAAAGACTAAGCTTCTCTCGCAAACCTAACGTCCCCACTCCACATTGACATTGGTAATATGTACAACCGTTTTTCACGCTATGGGGCGGGAAAAATATCCAATGCATACAGGCCCATTTGGTCTAGTGGCTTGCTTGGGCCAGTCTGTAACTGGATAACCTGAAAAAGTCCCAAGAATCCCCGCCTGCTTTGGACTTAACTCAGTAAGAAGTTTCCAAAATTCAACCTAAAGCTTTAAGTTTTAAATTATTTATTTTTTTTATTTTAAAAATAAACTCTCTTCTGCTCACCGCCTAAGCCGGTGAAACATATTCTTCATTACCGTCCTTTTGTTTTAAAAAAAAAAAATTGCACGTAAATAATCCATATAAATACTTGAAGTCGAGAATTATTTTCACCAAAACATAAACTGCGTCTGCCTGACTTTTATCTGTTTTTTTTTTTTTCATTCATTTCCTCAATTCTCGTCTTCTTCAGGTATTTTCTCTCTCTGGTTTCTTTGGTAGCGATAGTTTGATGAAATGAACTCCTTTGCTTCTGGATTTCTGTTCGATCAATACTTTTTTCCCCATAATTATTATTGTTTTCAAAACAAAATGAAATGGAAAAAAGTAGGGAGATGAAGACTGATTCTTCAGTTTGGGTATGTCTTTCTTTTGCGTTTTAGGTCTTCTTTCTGCAAAATGAATTTGTTCGGTAATGATGATTGAAGGATTTGGGAACCGGGGTGGTGGGGCAGGATGATAACTTTACTTTTAATTTTTGGTCAATTATCGTTATTGATGAATTTGAAACCCCGGAGATTCTTTGGAACTTAATTTTTTCGTAAATAGTCATAATTTTTTTCCTGTATTTTTCGAACGACTTCTCAAATTTAATTCTGGGAAATTGTCTATGCGCAGTAAGATTTGAGTTTTTTTTTTTTTTTTTTTAAATGGAGTGTATTGTCGAGCTTTCGGTAGGCGTGCGTGTTCGTTTGTGGATCGTATCTTTTTATATTTACGAATTTGTGGTAATCTATACATTCATTTCTGATGTTTAACAGCGAGTGTGTTTGGACGGTAAATTATTTGAGATATTTTTATTGTAGCATTTTTTTGATATGATGTATGTGAGATAAAAAGGCGATTGAAAAATGTGTAAATAAGGTGTAAATAAAATGAAATAATCTTCAATCATTTTTTTAGTGCCAATGAAATAAAATATAAACCTGCAAGCTTTTGCAATCTTCGCTGCACTTGATCAGTTAGTTAGTTTAATATGTAGGATGTGTATTTTGATTGTTGTTATGCGTAGTGTATTATGCATATGGATGATTTGCCTGGTTAATTACGTATATTCAGGAGTAGCAAGATGAAATCACTTATTACCTTTTAGATTGAGTTTACAGATCATATCGTTGTGATTGAGCTTTACTACACTTATTTGGGCTCACAAAACGTGTGTCTAGATTCTCAGGTGAATTAATTGTCAAATCACCTTTTTAGCTACATATCTTAGTATGCCTATTCGTGTCAAAGGTTTAGTGATCCTTGTTACCTTATTAGAAGTGCATCATTTGATGTACATTGGTTGTGCCTAATCTAGGTTAATGGTTTAATCTTGATTTAAAGTTAATTTCAATTCACCATAGATGTTTTCTTGTGCAAATTATTAATATGTCAGCATTTTCTGATTCTGTTTAAGGTAAATATATTTGGTCAGAGCCAAGTTTTAAAAATCCTGTTTTCTTTCTCTGATAAATGCATTGACTGGAAGTGTTTAATTTTTATCTGGAAATGTTGTTTTCTCACAAATGCGATAGTATTATCTCCTGAAGGGTTTCTAAGTCTGCATTTTTTCCATTGTTCTGTGGTGTTAAATTGACGGGGATAGAGCAACTAGAAATGCAAGGAGGAAGGGACCCCTTCTTTGGTTTTGGCGACCCATTTGCCAGTGGTGGTTTTGATGGGCATAGAGATTTAATATCTAGCTTTTTTGGAGGGAGAGACCCATTTGATGACCCCTTCTTCACTCGCCCATTTGGGGGTATGCTTGAGTCAAGCTTCTTTGGCCCCAGTAGAGGTCCATTCATGCATTCTCAAGCGCCTAGCCTGTTTGGTCCCAGTGGAGTTCCATTTATGGACGCACAAGCAACTGGGTTTCTGGATCATCAGTCCTCTCATCCCCCTAGGTCTAGGGGCCCTATTATTGAGGAATTGAACTCTGATGATGAACAAGATGAAAATGAAGATCAGAAGGAAAAGAGGGATAACCCTAGAAAGCATGGTAGGTCAATCAATGAGCCTTTGGTTGAGGATCCAGATGGCGACGCTGGAGGTTTTTTCTTTTCCTTAATTCCAAGTGAATTTGGTTGCTTTTTATGTTTCTTTTATACATGATAGAGACTAATCGGTTTATGGTACAGAGAGGAGGAGGAAACAAGTGCAGTTCAGGAATGATTACCACAGGGGGAGTATCCCACAGTCACAACCCCGAGCTCAAAGCTTCAGCTTCCAGAGCTCCACTGTAACTTATGGTGGTGGAAATGGTGCATATTACACTTCATCTAGTACAAGGAGGACTGGCAGTGATGGAGTAAGTCATCTGCTAGCTTGAATAAGGTGGAGTTCTGGTTTTTTATTTCATTTCACAATAAGTTAATCATAATTTGCAGATGACATTTGAGGAAAGCAAAGAAGCCAATTCAGCTACTCGTGAAGCAGCCCATAGAGTATCAAGGGGAATCCATGACAAGGTATGTGTTTGTTTACTAGACAGATGGTGTTAGTTACATTTATTTTGTTGTAGACGGAAGGCATAAGGAAATAACGATGACTTTCTGTAGGGTCATTCTGTCACTCGGAAGCTGAAATCTGATGGTAGGGTGGACTCCATGCAGACTTTGCACAATCTGGAAGAAGGTACATTGAAATTTGTTTTCGAGTGAAGATGAAACTTCAGTCAAGATGGTGTCTTTGATGTTTCATTTTTTCTCCTGTGTGCCCTGCCAATAAGTTAACCTGTTGTTGGTTTTTTTGAAGATCAACTTGCTGGTTTTGAAGAGGCATGGAAAGGGAAGGCTAGGAAACATCTGCCTGGCTGGACTGATGGTCTGAACCCAGAAGTTATTGGTAAGTGTTTCTGGATTGTCTGAAGAATTTTTGTTTGTCTCAGTTTCCTGCCGAACTATTGTTTTTGTCAGGTTTCATTGATATCTTGTCCATTTTCCTTTATTTTTTTTAAAAAAAGAAAAGTTGAGTGTCTTGGAACTGGCGGTTAACTGCAGGTTGGGTTGAATTTAACAAATGAGAAAATTTGGAATGTTTAGAAGTATCCTATTCGCTTTTAGTTGGGTATGGTGTTGGAATCTGTAGCGGTTGTAATGTTTTTAAATTGTGTTGATTCTAAGAGTTTGTTTATTGATTATATTTCTTAGCTGTCATGCGGAACAAGGAACAATAAGCTGCATGACCTTGCTTGCATGTGGTCCTTCATGAGTTATGGTTATCAGAACTATGGTTTTCCAAATTGCTCATTATGATTTTATACACTATGCTTAAAAAATGTATTTTTGAGAACTACGTCACGTGTAAGATTGAGATTGGACTTCAATCTGGTTGTTTCGAGGCATTTGGTCTCTGGATCAGTGGGGTACCAAGGACCAATAAATTAATGGCTGCGCGTTTGGAGCCCACTTAGTTATGGGGCTTGAGATTGGTGGTTTGAAGAGGATGTTGCTTTTCCTTTTTTGGAAATCTTTTTAGTGGATATAGAAGATGAGCTAATTGGTATAGTAGGTCGAAGTATTGGTCATTCTTGGCCTTGCGCTGCAGACAAGTCTCTGCTGCTTAACTTTCATTATTTGATTATGGTTTTGTTCTTTGGGGATTTTGTTTTCTTTTTTCTTTTTCTGTTTTCTGAAGTATTTAAAGCATGTCTATATTATTATTATTATTATTATTTTTGTTGGCAACCAATGCTCTAGGATCTGGAAGAAGTGCTGTGAATGGAGCAAATCAGGGAGGGCGGGCACTTCCTTATGTAGGAAGGTCCAATCAACTTGAGAGTGGTGCGGTGCCAGAAATGGGACATGCAGCAGGCCCTTCGCGTCCTCACCATGCTGGAAGGGGAAGATCAGCTGTTGGTGGCATGTCGGGTTCTTCATCCCGCGTTAAATCAAGGGCAGCTGACACGGCTAACTTGAATCAAGCCGGGAAGCATTAGGGATCCAAGCTCTCTGTATTAGTGCTGCTATGCTTTAGGTAGTTACTAGCTATATATGTCTTAGGCTTATCCTCCGGATATCTCGAAACAAGATCTGTTGTAACTCTCTGCGCGAGTATGGTGGTGCTTATTGATCCGATTCTCGGATCAGTCTGTCTGAATCGAATCTGATATACGACAGATGATATAAGATTTGCATTAGCGTTTGGCATGCTTTTTCTTTTTATATTGTTCAACTTATCAGGCGGCCTCATGGTGGTGAAATCGTACTTTGAGATTTTCTGTCCCTGGTGTTTTGGTGGTTTGGATTACAAGTCTTGTTCCACCTCAAAATCGAGAAATTTGTGCTCGGCTAGTTCTCTCATCGTGAGCTTGTCTGGTAATTTTGTTGCGTATGAAGTCTTGGTTGCTGGAACAGCAGTGAAGCCTTGAATTACGTGGCAGATTATCCATGAATTAAACAACAGATAGATTTCCAGGATTGACAGGTTGAAATTGTACTTTTTCTATTAGGTATCACATCGGCGTCGACTCATGACGATGGTTAGGCTTAAGGTTGAGGATACTTTAGGATGATGTGCTTTAGATTATCAAAGGTTGAAAAATTATGGCGGTGCCGGAATCTTCGTCTTATTCCGGTTTAGGTTTGGGAATGGAGAGAGCGTATATGTGGCCGGTGCACTGCTCAACATCATTCATTTTCATATAGTGTGTGTTACTTTCGTTTTTGTTACTTGTTACTATTCCACAATATCAGGTTCTTAATTTCACATCGTGTATGTTTCCTGCCCAGGAGATGGGGATAATATTTTTCTAAAAAAATTTTCTGAAGTCGTGAAATAATAAATGAGGATTTTTCTATCATAAAGAGGGAAAATTAACGTCTTAAAAATGGTGTGACATTCACTCCGTTTAATGAAAATATTATACATATTGCTTGGATTGTCGATATTTCAATGCTATCGAATTGCAAATCGTCTAACACAAAGTCGAATGAGATTATTCTTGTTTGTGAAAGATTCAATAGTTCATTTTGAAAATCTAAAACTCACCGTTGAATGATGAAAGAATTGTTATTAACTTTTAGATTAAATACTATTAAATATTTAAAATTTAAACTATTTATTTTTAGTGAAGATTTAAATTATTTATCTTTAGTAAAAATTTAAAATAAGTTAAGGGAATGATATTAAAAGGTAATGTGGAATTTTCTGATGCGTGGTTGTTGATATCCAAAAGGAAATGGAAAGCAAAATTCTTCTAATAAGAAAAGAAAAATAATACAAGAGAAAAAAAAAACGAAAAAGAAAAAGAATAAGATGGTGAAAACGTGATTTAGTACTTGTTAGATGGAGCATTAGTTAGTGGCAGAATTTCGAGACTAGCATTTCAATAGACAACAAAAAAATACAAAGAAAACTTTAAAAATTGGTGATCACTTTAATTCAATCCTAAGTTCTCCCTCTGAATCCTCTCCTAGGGTTAAGGCGGTTAAGCTAACAGAATAGTTATTGAAATGGCCGTTCTTAGAGTTACGGCAAGCATGATAACTAGAGAAATCTTCCGTCCGGTATTGCTGTTTCCACAAACGTTGAGGAGCTTATCTCACTTACCGTCGCGGCCGGCTGGTTCCCAGTTCAGCGGGGTCCATCTTCCAGTCGTCTCACGCGGCATCAGTTATTGCCCGGTCCGGTGCTCTGCGGCGTCTAATGAAAATGCCACCGGAGAGAAAAAGGCGCCGGCTAGGTTGGCTCTGGTTCAGGAGTTTTTGGTTGCTGCTAACGAGCGTGCTCAATCCGCTGGAAATGAACCTATTCCCAAAATCACTCTTGGTAACTCAATTATCCAAGTATTTTACTCGTTCTTAATGTTTAATGTCATGCATTATTAGCTGAAACTCTGTTTAATTTCTAAAATATTCGTGAATGTTTATGGATGTGTAGCTTGATGCCATTACTGTGTATGGGTGTATTCAAATTATTAATGGAGAATTTGGCTAAAGAATGAAGGAAGAACCAAATTTAAGTCTAACTTTTCGATAATCATATTCTGTGGCAGAAGTATTTAGAAGACTGTATGTACTTTCGTAGGTTAACTAGGTAAACCTTAAACGTTCACATGTTATAATTGAAAGCAGCTTGCGCATGCCTTGGAAAAATTGATTTCAAACAGCTCTTTAAAATTCTCATGCCTCTGAAAGTAATTAACAAAAGTTTGGTCCTACTTATGAAGTTTGCTTCTTCCACCTTGACAGAAATTTAGCTAGAATGCTAAATAATAGATAGATATTGCTAGGGAGGTGGAATAGAGATGGCGGCTTGTCGTATCTTCTCAAATAGATGTGGATCTTCTCAAATAGATGTGGGAAATAGCGGGTATCATGAAACTACGTTGAGGGAATGCAGTGATAAAAGCTAGAAAACACGTAACGATTCCTCCATATTACAAGGTTAAATCATGGTCTTCCAATTTTAATGCATATGCTATAGGTATCCATTTGCTAATGCAGATAAAAGTTTTAATCTTCTAGATAAGGTTGTAGTTAAAATGGTGGTTGAACTTTATGTTCTCAGTCAATTTAAGTTTTGGAGTCAGTGATATCCAACTTGTGAATTGTGATTACTTGTCAAGTGGTACTTGTAATCAGAACCTGATTTTGCAGCATTGGAGGGGCTGGCAATTTTTCCTTTCCTACCACTTGGTTTGCTGAGTGAGAGTTTCCTGGATTCTAAGGAAAAGTTGTTTTGATTCATTTATTTTTCTATGGATGTAATTCGGCAGGCTCTTAATCCAACAGGAAGCTTTGGTAGGACATCCGCTTTAAATACAATTTATGTTTTTGACCTGTGTAAATTTTGATGAGAAATTTTTGCTCATGCAACTTGTTTTCTTTAATTGCAGCTGCTTTGTCAATAACTCTTCTTTACTTGTTTACCTATCAATGGCTTTGTTCAATCCATAGATTCTACTTGTGATATTGGAGAAAGTTGCTTGTTCAAGCTGCGTGTTTTTGCTTTGGGACCAAAGAGTACTAAGATGAAATTCTTCCAATGTATCGTTTTTTTCGTTTTCAGATCATGTTACAGTGAACTTTGCAAGAAGTGGTGGCCCTGGAGGTCAAAATGTTAATAAAGGTCAGCCACCAGCTTGCTTGGGATCAATAAATGCAATTTGTGACCTCCCTTTCTTCTGTAATCCATACTACTTTTATGTTGTATGTTTTCTTCTTAGGCTCATTTTTCTTTTTACAGTAAATACCAAGGTGGATATGCGGTTCAATGTTAGAAATGCACATTGGCTCAGTGAAAGGGTCAAGGAGAGGATCATGCAAATGGTTACCTACTACTGCTATTTTTGGAGTTATCCATTTTTTAGATTTTCAATTTTGGTACAGGGCCACGTTTTACAAGAGGAAAATTGGAACAGGAGTGCCTGAGAGTCAAATTGGTCACCTCATGTTTTTGAGATCCCATAGTCTTGTTAGGCCTAGATGCTCAGTTTCCAGTTTTCTAGATCATGACCCTATGTAGATACCTTAGCCAAATTTAATATATACTTATCGTCTGGAGCAGTATCTAATTTATTAGGACATGTTGGTATGTCCTTCTGGTCTTTGATTTCAAATATAGAGACTGAACTATTTCTGGTCTATTTGCCTCGCCCCTTTTTTTACAACTGCTAACTGGTATTATTTATGCAACTGAGGACACACTGATGCGATTCTTCCACACCACTTTTGCTCTGTTGTGCAAGTTGGTGAACTTTATATTTCAAAAAATGACAGAATAAAAAATAACCTAGGGTTTCTGTCATTTTTTAGAATTGTTAATTTTGTAGTCCGTGCACAGCAAGATAATGTATTGCTATATGCTGTCGTTCTGTCATTACAAATCTAACTTCTTATGTTGTCAACAGGAAAAGAATCGGATCAACAAGGATGGGGAACTTGTAATTTCATCAACGAGGACTCGTACTCAAAAGTTAACTTCTTCTTTAGTCTTATCATTTTCCTGAATTGTTGCACAAGTCATAGACTCACAGTAACATAGTACACATGTATTACAGGGGCAACATTGAAGATGCTTTGGCGAAATTACAGGTATTCATGAGACTAATAAAGAATTTTCAGGTACCATCATGTTTGTCGTTGTGTCACTAATATCCATGAGCTTCCTCATCTCATCAACACAGTAAAAGCGATCTTCAGTTGGTATATTTAGATGTCAGATGTAACACAATTTCTTAATTTCTTAAATGGATGATGCAGGCTATTATTGATGAGGCATCCTATGTCCCACCACCTCCGTCAGAAGAGACAGTGAAGAAGATTACTAAGTTGTACGATCTTGTCTAAATTAGATCTTCTTAGTTACTCGTGAACATGCAACAAGTGCCTATTTTTTGCCCTACATGTCCAAGAATCATTTTCCATTCAAGGCAATACGGACTATTTTTCTGTATTCTCTTCAACTAATTTACCTGCCATTGCTTCTTCATTCTTGTATGTTGTATGCACACACACACTCTCTCTCTCTCTCTCTGGGTTTGTCTAACAATTCAGGGCTCGACAAATTCTGTACTTTTAAGCGAATACATGTCTTTTAGCTCTCAATATGCTTTAAATTTTAGGTTCTTTTGGACTGACCCCTCTCTTTCTCTCCTAAACACGCACATTCAGGGCAGCTATTGGGGAGCAAAAGCGTCTTGACAAGAAGAAAGCACATTCACAGAAGAAGGCTTTTAGAAGAAGCCGAGACAGTTGGGACTGAGTTATTAGCGCATGAGCTGTGTGCTGCAATTTTTGCAGTGAATCGATGATTAAGCTGAATGTATAGATGCAGATGTTCAGCACCATTTCTGTGTTTCCTGGGTTATCATCGTGAAAACAAAATCTTCCATGTGTCTAGAGTTTCTTGATATGACTATTACACAAGACAGTGGAAGTGATCTAAATTCCCGCCATCAACCAGTTAGGGAAGTAGGATGCTGCAGGAAGAAGGATTACACCTCGTTCATTTTTACTAGTTGCAGTACGTACTGCATCCAGATATAGATATTACAGAGCCCAATTAATTTCTGCTTGTACTATTATTTTGTTCGGGAGCCTTCATATGGATGTAAATTTGGCAGTCGGACAGATTTTCTGTCTGTCCAAAAAAAGAAAAATATGCATTTTACTTGGGACTATCACCTAGCAATTGTCTGCAGCATTTGTGCTTCTGAAACTGTGAAATGACCTATATTTTTGTTGATTCATTAGTTTACAAAGGCGTCCTTTCTGTACAGTGAAACTCGAACTTCTGGGCCTGTCACCAATATCCGAATCCAAACAAAGCTATTACCGCGTTTATGTTGCTTTGAAATTGAAGTTGATGCTTCGGTGGTCAAAAAATAGGGAAGCAGTTGGGAAATGAAGGAAATCCCCGGTTGTACGTGTCCGACGGTGCTTTGCTCATGTTTAGACCTTAGCCCCCGGGAAGTTGGTGAATTTTAGGCTCTTTTTTTTTTTTTTTTTTCAAAGCAAGCAATTTTTATTGAATAAACTCCATTTTTACGCGCGTCAACACCGTGTGTACGTGCAGATGAAGTTTGGATTCGCTATCAACCCAATTACCTAGTTTTTTCGCATATACTCGAGTTCTATTCATTAATACAGCAAAGGTTAAAATTGAGGTGATGCCCTTTTTTCTTTTAGGGTTAAAAAACATACCCAAAAACCGGAGTTGAACAACAGGTACCTGAAAGGCAGGCGATACAATACCAAAAACTTCATCAGACTTAGACTGCAAAATTGATCAAAGCTTTTATATACAACTGGTTGATTGGAAATGGGAAATGCACTAATTTCATTTACATAATGCAAAAAGGGTTTTTTTTTTGGGGTTGGGGGGAGGGAGGGGGGGGGGGAATACAAAAGTTTTGGTATATAATTCTATTGATTGATTGAGAATCCTAAGGTGCGTGCCCTTCCATGACTGATAACTGATGATCTAATTCAATTGAGAAATCACTTCCGGATGATGAACTCCTCTCCTGTTTGTCGATCAATGTATTTAATCCATCTTCTCTCGCCCTTTCTTGGAACTGAGTTCCCACCTCTTGCTCCAACATGTGCAACATCCAATCCTTTCCCCACAGGCAAAAGAACTGAGCGGACAATCCTTGCTTTAGCATCAAGAGCCGTACGCCATCTGAAATCTGATTCAGCCTTGGCCAAAGCATTCTTGCGTATCAAAACCGCACCCTTTTCACCTAGCTTAGCCACCTTGAAAATTCTAGCAAAATCATTGCACCTGCAATCCACAACCATGAAATCTATACCTTCTAATCCGTTCATAGCGTCCTCCGGCTCACCAACGATGACTTCAGGCGATTTTCCGGCTTTCTCCATTGCTTGAATGTACTTTGACCTTGAGGCTTCATCAGCAACTATGCAAACATGCCTTCCACCGGAGTGATGGCTCGCAATTGCCAGGCCAATACTTGTTGCCATCATCCCACCTTGCGACCAAGCTTCCACAATCAATTTTGCATTCCATCCAGCTGCCATGGCTGATACCATCTCTGCTACACTGGATTCATTGTAAACAACTTTACACTGCAAATTAAAAAGAAAGCAGTCAAAGCCAACATTACAGATGACTTTTTTTTTACAAAAAAAAAAAAGGTAAGAGTAAGAATTTTCAGAAATGGAAGGGACTTACTGTTTCCACAGTGTCAAGAAAAGCCTTGGTGGCTGTTTCTGGACACCAATCGAGCTTCATATCTTTTGTTGATGGTATTCTTTTCTGGGGTGGTTTTTCTTGCTCCTCCTATTCTTCTACTTTTCTTGATCTCCAAGGCTTGGGAGGAGTTGTGCTATTCTTCGCTGGAAAGGTAAAATGGTGGATGATGTAGGGGAAGAGGTGTGAAGGTGGGGGTTTTTAAAATGAGAAAGACAGCGACCTAGAAAAGGTCATTTCACACCGTTGACAAATGCAACTTTGCAGCCCCAACCAAATCCAATGTGTCGATTGGGATTAGACTGGATTACTTATTTACATCTGCTTTTGTTGTTTTCTTATTTTTTTAGTCACAAATTTTTTGTTGCTTTCTGTGTTTGGTTTTAATTCGTATATATCCTGCTTGGTTAGACAACAGGCTGCTAATATTTATATGTGTTTTTCTGGTATCGATTAGGCTTTGCCCAAGTCAATTTGTCACGCAAGGACATAGGCAAATTAAATTTGTATGACTTAAAAAGCATGAAAACTTTGCCAAAACTTCTCTTCACATTTATTATTCCTCTTCAGCCCAATTGACAGGCAAATGTCAGATTCGGTCCATAAAGACAAAGGAAGATTTTCACAGAATTTCAATCCCTGATCCTCTGCTGTGAGCCTTTTAGGCTGGGGACAACTTAAAAAGGTTCCCAAGCATGCGAAAAAATGGAGCTCAATTTCGGTTATAGATTCCTGCATCATCAGGTGTAACATCGTATGATCACTTGTAAGAACCCTGTTTTTTTTCTCTCTTTTTTTTTTAAATTAATTTTTTTTACATTGACAGTATATATATTATCAACGTTGGAATGAATAATAATTATATAAAATTTAAATTTAAAATTCAATTTTTGCTCACATATATCATGAATTCGACGATGATAGTATATACACTTTCAGTATATATAAGATTTACTCTTTTGTTTTAATCTTCAGTTAGTCTGTTTTTGGGATCCACTGGCCGGAGAGGCAAAGCCGCAAAAGAGGGAAGACAAATCGGTAAGGGCTTCCGTATGATTCCGTGGACCGTACGAGACCTTACGATCCTCTCAAAAACCTCTGGCAACGGTTTTTGATTCTTCGTCGCTGCAAAACTTGTACAATTGACTCTAGCCTGCCAACTACGTTGACTTCATCCCTTAGCAGCTTTTTACGCCTTGCTCCCAATCATTGCCACGTATGCAATTTTCTATTTTTCCATGTCACGTAGCTGATCTTTACTTTAATCTGTTGTACGCATGTACAACTGTACAGCCAGTCGAGGCCCCCATGGCTTGAGGGTTGACGATTGGAGTTCAAAGTCCTTCGCTATCTAAAAAATTGAGGAAAAACAGAGACAAGGAAAACGTCAAAAACCTCAAGTGGTAAATTGTCTAATTTAAATTAAGCAGATAATCCTTTGACCTAGGCTCCTCCTTGATAGTTTAACATCAAGTTATCGTAGCTTTCTGAAAACTATAAGGTGCATGCGTGGTTTGAGGTACATTTACGGACAAAATGTTTGGAGTGGCATTCAAACTATTACAAAATTTAATTTTCAACTCTTCAACTATTAATGAATAAGTTTTAATCCTCCAACTAATTAGAATATATAATTCTTATCCTTCCATTAATTTGGATCATTATGTGTAACAGAAATAGCACGACATGGGTTCTAGTAGTTTTCAAAATATTTTAAAGTTCAACTTTTGACCATCCAATTATTAACGGATAAGTTTTAACTCTTCGATTAATTAAAACATATAATTCTAGTCCTTTTATCAACTTGAGTTATTATGTCGTACAAAAACATCACCGCGCGTGAGGGACGGGGCATACTGGAATGTCCCCATTTTTGTGTCTAAATTTCAAAAATATACGGCAAATTAGTGTCATAATCAAGATACAAGCAATAGCTATGGAGCAATGTATCACTGTTTTAATCTTTCCAGACATGCCTAAATCTGATGAACATGTCTTGTGAAAATAAAAACTCTGCTCAGTTATGCCCCTTACCGTGTACGCGGAGATGTTTATGTTCGACATAATGACTCAAGCTATGATTATATCTTCGAATTAGTTATAAGTCTAAAACTTATCAATTAATAGTTGGAGGGACAAAAGTTGAACTTTGTAATAGTTTGAGGGCCACCGAAAAATCATGAATCCTTTAACTCAAGTTGACATAATGACTCAAGTTGATGGAATGACTAGAATTATATGTTTTAATTAGTTGGAGGGCTAAAACTTATCTATTAATAATTGGAGGCTAAAAGTTAAATTTTGTAATAATTTGAGAAATATTTTGCCCTAATATAATAAAAAAGCGTGCCTGTCTTAATGCAGGTCTTTCCTTCTTGGGTCTTTACGTTTTAGATGGTAAAGAATTAATGTTTATCCCACGCCTTGATATGATTCACGAATGACAATGGTAGAGAACATGATTTACTTGTGAGGGAAGAAAGGAAAGAGATGTTTATTAGGTATAGACGAGGAACATTGAAGAAAAGGCATTTTAAATTTTGTCAACTTGAGAATTATAATCTGAAATTCCTAAGCTCCTAATTGTATATCTAAATACAGCAAGCGAGTTAAGTGCAAATTAAGTAATCGGGTGGAAGAGAAGACGACGATGTTATAGCTGTCCTATATAGTTGCTAGTTTCTTGGCCACTTCATGCTTAACCAAGTTGTATCATATATAATCTTGAAATTAATTTCACTTGCAAACGATGACGTTAAGTGTGGAGTTGGCCTTTAGTTTGGCCAAAACAAGATAAGTTTGATCTTAGTTAACGAGAGCCGACTGTGCCATCAAAAACAGGATTGACACTGTTGACAATTCGCCAACAATTTTTTTTTTTTTTTTTTCAAAAGTAGCCATCTAAATATAGATATGACTAATGATTATGACCATAAACGTTAAATATAAGTACGGGTGACGTTTTGATGAGCTACATACCATCATGTTTCTTAGTTGCATCACTTCTTCTCCCTCTTTTTTTTTTTAATGACCAAATAGAATTTGACTAATGATTACTTAATTTCCATGCCTCGTATTATTCTACTACTACTTAGCCACGGAAACACTCGTGATCATCCAGAGAAGAAAGGTAATACTAATACGTACGTTGTATCATTATCCTATTATGGTGGCTAGTTGTCTTTTTTGAAGGAAATGATGGTGGCTAGTTTAATGACATACTCCAATTGAGAAAAGTGATTAATTACGGCTAAGTACCAAGAGCTGACCTGAGTTTGTAGAAAAACAAAGAAACGAAGGCTGACAAATAAGCCACTCCTCATATATATATGTACGAAGAAACGATGGATGGATGCAGCGCTTATCACTTATTGCAGTCGCGATTCAATGCACAACAAAATATTATACTGCCATATAAATCTCGGCCATATATTTTAATAAGCACCTGGTCTTCATTAATAGCGGAAGGCCAAGATCTTCATAATATAGTAAAATCTTTCCTAATTATAGCGGATTATGTTATGCGAAATAGCAGCACCCTGCCCGTTGAACAGGAACAAAAGTCGTGGGACAAAAGCAGCAATGAGTTCTTCTTCTGGTTACTACCTCCTCTCTGTCTTCCTTCCACTGCTTAACCTCGTTCAAGTCAATTGATGCTTAACTTCACAACTACACCATTCAATATTGATTAACGAGTGGGGTGACAGGCCTGTGTACCTCGTTGAGATCAGACACCTCGTTGGGTTACTAAACTTTTGAATGATTAAAATGATGTTTGTGTTAATATCTTGTTGGTAGATATTAAAAACACAAAAAAAAAAAAAGGATTAAATCTGGATTGAGACAACGATCCTTAACCAGAACTAGTTGCTTTTGCACTAAGCCTTCATTCCACGGTTCTAGGGAGAGGAGAACCAAGTGGTGCTTTAGAAATGTCCCAAGTGACAGTTTTGGAGTTCCATCACTACTGTATTTGATTTTTATTATGAGACTAAAAATTCATGTGAAATGACGACATTTATTAAGTGATTGTACTGAATTTTGTGATTTTTGCTCATCCATGATATGCATCTCCTTGGGCGATTCTTTTTTCCGGGCCATTGATGGTTTTCTGAGCATTGAAGCCCATGAATAGGTTGATAGTCTTGAGCCCCCGTAGATCAAGTCCAAGAAGTGGCAAACAACAATGTCCATCTAAGGAGGGCCAATTTAGAGCTTAAACTATTCTAATGTGGGATGATAAACCTTTGACCTTTTTTCTACTACTATCATAAACCAATTTTACTCCTACGCCGCGTGGCATTTTTTGGATGGATGGACATGTTGTCATATTTGTCACAAATACGTCTTCTATAACTTTAAAAAAGAAATATATTGTTGAAATATATTACAATTTTATATCTCCGTACCCAACCGCTGTTAAAATTGTTGACTAGGAATTTGATGTCTCGTCTAGCGTATTAGAGTTCAAATTTGATTGTCAAGTTTGTGGATAAGAAGCGATTAGGGGAGGGGGAAGGTAAAAAAGAAAAAAAAATTGATATTCGTATAATCTTACTTACCATCTTAATTTTCATTTGGACAGCAGTCTTTAAAAAATGAATGTCAGTTAAATAGGTCAATTAAATAGGTGTGTGAATGTCATATCTAACTTGAAAACACATTTATCAACCGCTCTTCCATCGTCAAAAACCAATATTTATCCATAAAAGGTAGGGGTGAGAATCGAATTCGAATTCGATAATTCGGTAGATTGAAATCGGTAATTTTCGGTAAATGATTCTCGAAATATTCGACCTAATTCGCATTTGAAATAGAAAATATCGAATTCGAATTCAATCCGAATTCAATTCGGAAAACAGAAAGTTACCGATTTAACCGAATTCCAGGAAACTGCTTCTTTGACCATTTTTCATCAGCAAACAGCACGTTACCATAACAAGGCAAATGCCCGATTAGAAACCATAAAGCAGAGCCAGATATCTAAAAAAGAAAACGTACGTTATCTCATGATTATTGAAAATTGGTTTGTCTGTCTACTTTCTTTTTTATCAATCCCATTGCCAAATTTCTCAAGCCTTACATCCGTTTTACTACCTTATCATTTTAGGAAACCCCAAGAGCTGGCCAGTGGGTGTACATTAAAGAAATCAATTGCCATTGATGAAGACCGCCCCCTCCTCCTCTCTTCCTCTGATAATTAATATTTCTGTCCTCACTTGAAAGACGCCAAATAGGAAACAAACAAAAAACTAGAGAATCCATGTCTAACCTCTTATTCAATGAGTAGTTCTAATTTTCAACCAAACCTTTAAATGGACCGGCTGGTGGAGGTGTGACTTGCGAGGAGCCGGCTGGAGAAGGCTTAGCCGCTTAGGGTTTCTATCTTCAGTTGAGAAACCAGAAACATAAAGCAAAAAGCAAGCAGAATGAGAAACGGATAAAGTTAGGGGTGAGCCTTTCTGTAATTGAGGAGAGGAGAGGAGAAACTCAGAAACAGCTTAGGCTTTAGACTTCAGTGGGCGGCGGTGCAAAGGAACGAGAGGAAGAGGAAGGCAGAAATAGTGAAATTAGAAAGTGTACCAATTAGGGTACTGAAATTGGAACATATATCCAGACATATTATTTCCTATTTAACTTTGTTCGGAATTTCGAATTTGAAAACGGTAATATTTTACTGTTTTATCGAAATAAATTCGAATTCGGTAAATCCGAATTCAAAAACTCCAAAATCATTTTCGATCCTTATTCGATTCTTACTAATTCGATATCACCGATTTACCTATTTCAAATTACCAAATTCAAATCGATTTCGATCGGTAATTTGGTAATTATCGCAATTGCTCATCCCTAATAAAAGGTTTTAGAGTTAAACTTTGCCCAAGGAAACACCCCTAAAAGGATAGCTTTCTTTAGAGTCCTGTTCAATATTATCAAACGCCATATTCCACATTTTCCCATGGACGCTAGCTCCACAAGCCACGCGTCACACTGTCGAAGAGTAAAACTCTTCCCTGTCCAGGTGTCACAAAGTACCCCTTCCCTTTTGCCGGGCGACCCATATAAATGCTTCGCAATGCCCGAATCTCCACTACGCCTCCCCGGAATATACCAAACAAAAATGCATCGGGTCAAATTCTCCCTCCGATTCCTGAAACCCAATTCACACAATTACCTAAAACCCAGACCGTTTTCAACCCATTTAGAAAATGCCGGGTCCATGGCTTGCCACCTGAAGGCCCGGTCCGTAATCCGGTTCAAAGGACCCGACACTGTCAAGTTCTTGCAAGGCTTAGTCACCAACGATGTGCGCAGGCTTAGCGAACCTTCAACTGACAATCGGAGCTTCGGCGCCGTTGGAACGCCGAACTTCCCGGGTGTGGCAGTGCCACCGGTATACGCAGCTTTATTGACTGCACAAGGGAGGTTTATGCACGACATGTTTCTTTACAGGCCGCCCCAACCAGATGAGAAGCTCAACAGTACCGGGTCAGGTCCTGGGCCTATCCCGGAAGAGTTGGAGCTCTTTGCTGACGTAGATGCTTCTTCTTTGGATGAACTGTTGGAAGTATTAAAAAAGTGAGCTTTTTTTTTTCGTGGATATATGGATTCTGTTAGACTTTGATGATTTAGTTTGATTGCCTAAATGAACTTTTAGATTGCATTAACTGCATTTAATTTAAATGTGATATCTGCTATTATTTAGCGAAGTCTTTTAGTTTATCTCCTAGTAAAATATACTTGTTTGTACTGCTGGGTTTTTTTTTCCTCTAAGAAAAAACGAGGGTTAGAATATATGGCAATGATTGGCTGGCGCTTTGTTGAGTATTTAGCATAAATCTTTGCTTTTTATAAGTTGTTTGTTGTTTGTGTTGATTTTTGGTGGATAAGATTATGTAGTCTATTCCTTTATTGCTGCAATGCTCTGACTCACTTGAGGACAAGCCAATGCAGGGGAAATGATCTTGGTTTCAGATGCAATTGCTCCTCCTTGTCTAATCGAGCCATTGGAAAGAAGTCGGATAAGTGATGTTGTTGCTTTTTAGATAAGCCAGTATATCTAAGAATGTAGAGTGAGTCAATTTCAATTTATTTTTTAACTAGCCAGAAGGGGCAGAAGTGGTGGCATCATATGTCTTTGTAGGTAAATAAGAAACTTATTATCTTAACCATCGGTCTTGTGAGTAGCCAAAGAGTCGGAAACATGACACGATGAGGAGTAGGAAGAGATTGTTTTTGGAGACAGTCTTCTGTTTATTCATGTGCGTGATGCCTACTATAGACTTTTCATGACGAGAGAAAATCTTCCTTTCCCGTATTGTTCTGATCACTCTTCAGCTTACTTTGACTTCGTTTACTAGTGAAGGAAATACCCTCTATGGTAGTTTCATATTCTCAAGTATTGCAATAATGAAATGCTAATATTACATTTGTACGTGAAAATTAAGTGTATTCTTAAGGACAATAATGGGTCTGACCAAATCAGTAAGTGTAGTGCAAAAGCTTTTGGATATAGGTCATTTATTATTTAGTGAAATGCTGTATAAGCTCTGAGTCCCAGGATTTTGTACCAAAATGGACTCTTACACTCTTTTGGCATTATCAGTTCATTGATAGAGCCATTTAGAGGATTTTTTTGGTTTTAAATTATTTTTCATCTGAGTGCTGCAGATATCGATTGCGGTCCAAAGTTGATATCGACAGTGTTGCAGAAGATTTCTCCTGCTGGCAAAGATTTGGTTGGAACCTTAGTGAGAAGTCCTCATCTGCTGAAGAACCAGAAGCTGCATCAGTTGGGTGGGGTGGTTCTGTTGATCACGCAGGAGTGGCATCTTCAGGGGGGAATAAATGTGGATGGGAATGGTATAAGGATCCAAGATTAGATTGCCTTGGATTTAGGGGAATTTTTCCTTCCAATGAAACAGGTAAGTTTGTTGGTGGCCTACCTGTATTCTATTTCCCTTCTTTTTCCATGTATTTATTTCAGACGTGTGAGCGTGTGTGTGTGTTGGCATACGATAAGGCAAGAAAGTCACTTTGATGTGGGAAAAGATTTGATTGCTGGAAGCTGGCATTTTGGTTAGTTAAATCATAAACTTGTTAGGTACATCTTTTGGTTGATCAAGAATGTACGCGTGAACTTTGTTGCAGCACCTCTAGTTGAAGCAGATAAAGAAGCTGATGAAAAGCACTATCTTCTGTGGAGATTAGAGAAGGGAGTTGCAGAAGGACCCTCAGAGATTCCAAAAGGTGCATCTTAAAAGTGTCTTGCTTTTACACCCTTTTTTTTTTTTTTTAATGGGTGACTGCAACTTGCTCTTCTTCACTTGCAGAAATGTTTTTGCATGGTTCTATATGTATGAATTCACATCCTCTTATTCCAATTGAGAGCACGTTTTTTTGAGAAAAATCCAGTATCTTTTAACTCGAGTTTCCCTTTGTTTTTCTTTTGGTCAGTGGGGTAACAGAATATTTTACACCTTATTCTATATGATTGTATCATAATTTTCAGGCGAGGCGATTCCCCTCGAATACAACCTGGCTGGTTTAAATGGTATTAGCTTTGACAAAGGGTGTTATGTAGGGCAAGAATTGATTGCCCGTACACATCACCGTGGTGTCATTCGAAAGAGATTGCTTCCTTTACGATTTCTGGATGATCAAGGAAGGGGTAAGTTTATCTTGATTTCAGGTTCTATGGTCTGCTTATTTTCTGCGCATATCTCAACTATTTTCTTTTCTGCTCCTAAAGAGGTGGGAGAAAAAGTAGTTCCACAGTCGGAAGTAATTGATGTAGCATCTCGAAAGAAGGTCGGGACCGTCACAACTGCACTTGGCTCCCGTGGTCTTGGCCTTCTACGCTTGGAGGAAGCCTTTAAAGGGGCAGGCTTTCTGGCCATACAAGGACAAGATGGTGTCAGGGTCAAGTCTAACAGACCAGAATGGTGGCCTGCTGAGTGGTATTTAGATCATCAACAGAGTGCAGCAGCTTAGGAATTTAATTGCAGAAGCTGAATATCCTTCTTCCTTCGTGGTTCTTTAGCTTACCTTTAGCTTCTTCTGTAGTAAGTGAAGATTAGTGACTTTCTGCCGAAAGGGAAATAAGAGGAGCTGCTTACCAATTTCGCAGCTAGTATGCGATATCAATTTTGTACGTCGTATTAACTGAACCAAGGGAGCCAACCTTTGGATCGGTAGCTGGATATTGGACAGGCTTGTCAATGTTAGTAATAAATGTTCAAGTACTCGAATGATAGTTAGAAAGTTGAGTTTCTGAGAAGGAAATTATGAAGGTGAATTAGAACTTGGACAGCAACCACTGGGTTCACAGTTGTATGCCTTCAAACAAAGGAATTTGAGTTATCTGTTTTTGCCCACGTTTGTTACCGTCCAAAATAGAACTTCAAATATGCAAAATTTTGATTTAAAAACCAAGTAGCCTTCAAACATAGGTCTCAGTCACATCCTCTTCCACGCTATAATTACACACACAGTTCATCCTTCAGTGGGGACAGCCAAAGGTTGGTTAGTGTTCACCTTGGCAATGTAACATGGAAGGGGAGTGGACCTGAAAGTTCTATCATCAGTCAATTCAGCAAAATACGATACATGCTCTGTTGGCTCACCTACTCTCATTCTACAGTCTACCCCACCAATTATTTCTCTCCTCCAAAACGCTCCTCCCGACTTTTTCTTCTACCTGTACAGCTCGCTCTGTGAAGAACAGGACTGATTATGACACTTGGATATCTTTCCCACACGAGCAGGCACAATAGATGATGATGATTGAGGGGCTTGTTCATCACTCAATGAGCAGCCAGCTACTCTAGCATCAGTAGTGTGTTTTTTGTCATCATCTGTGATTCTCTGATTTTGATAGATGTCCAGCAGCTAACCATCTGAAGACCTGTTCAGTTCTTGAATTACTGAAGCAATACTTGGCCTGCCGTCTGGACTTTCATTCGTGCAATCCAGTGCAATTTTAGTGAGCCTGCTTGCTTCATATTTGGAATAGTTGCCTTTGAGATTAGGGTCGATAAAGTCCTCGAACTTGCAAGATTCAGCTTCCAGCAGTATAGAATTGGTAAGCTTTCGTCTACCAGAGAGTATTTGAAGTATAATCACTCCGAATGCATACACATCACTCTTCTCCGTAAAGCGGCCGGTGGTAATGTACTCAGGGGCCATATAACCCAATGCTGCACTGACCTTGAGGGCAGAGTAAACAACGTCGTCGGCCAGGAGTTTCAGAAGGCCGCAGTCCGATATCAATGGGGTAAACTGTTCATCAACAAGGACTTTCTCAACAGATATGTTCTGGTGGACCATGGGAAGCTTGTTTTGTTCGCTGCTGTGTAGATATCCTATACCTGTTTCAATGAAAAAATAAAATTATATTCCAACAATAAGGCAGAGGAAAAAATCCGCAACAGGAAATACAGAACTGACTTTTAATATTCGTGATCTTAGCATTTCAGACCTACAGTAAATGGTCAAAGAAAGGAGGGAGAAAACATAACATAAGTGTTCATTTTTTCAGGGGAAGGGACCAGACTAGTAAAAGAACCAACGTCAAGAAGTGAGCCATCACTTCAAAATGCTGAAGCATTAAAGTCCCAAGTTTATTGGAATTTAGCGCAAGGACATTACCAGCTATCCTGCCTCGCGCATTACTCTCAATGAGTTTCAGAAAATAACTAGAGAGAGAGAAGAGTTCCTTTTTAATCTGTAGATAGATCTAGGGGAATCACAAGACCAACTATGCTACGTCCCATTAGAGATTTCTCATTTACATCCCTTGAAAATACTGAAACGTGTGAAGAACAGAAATGACACAGGTGATTGATTGAAAGAAGCATGCAACTGAAACACATTCTTGACATGTCTTGACATTCGGATTCTACAATCTCTTATTATAGATCGCAAGACAAACTGAGGCTTCTATTCAAAAACTTGTCAACAAAATGCAATTAAAAGTCTGTTTTTCAAACAATGGCAAATGCAACAGGGAAACACTCGTGAACAAATTGAAGTAAAGAGGACTTTGATCTTGGTGTATTTAACTCCAACAACCAAGCAAAGAATCTATTACAGCAGAAGGAATATAGGAACCTGTCGGAAAAAAAAAAAAGATTGACAACAAAGCATACATAGACAAATGTGACAAACATGCAGCTGTAAAGTTTAGCAGCCAGCAGCAAATAAAGATGAGCATAGGCTCATAGCAAGAGAAGAAAGACCATACCACTTGTGCCTATATATGAAACTAAAATCTTTAGCATGCTAGCAGAGTACCAGCACAGTGCCAAACTGAGGCTGGAGAATGAAGACATAAAACTCTAAGCAAAGAAAGAAAAAGGAACACAATTTGAAGCAATAAACTTGTGATTAAGATTTCGGCAAACTAACCTTTTGCAATCCCATTAATGACAGAAACCCTAGTGGCCCAGTCAAGAATACTGCTCCTATCATCTTCCACATCAAGATACTGTGACAGATTACCCCTGGAAGCAAAATCATAGATGAGGAAACACTCACCCCTACCCTTTGAACAACAGAATCCCCTTAGTCTAACAAGATTTTCATGTTTAAGAGAGGTCAATAAGTTCAATCCCTTCATGAATTCTGCTTCTTCTGACTTGCAGCTAGTCACGTTGATGCTCTTTATAGCAACTACGGAACCATCTTTTAAAATTCCTTTGTAGACGAATGAAACTTTGCTTTTTCCCAACAGGTTCATCTCTGAGAAGTGCTGAGTTGCTGATTCAATCTCATCTAAATTAAACTTAAGGCCCTTTGGGAGCTCTGTAGGACACAAGCCATGGCAGTTCTGCTCTGCAATCATTTGGTCCCATCCTTTGGAATACTCGAGACAAACCAGTGGCGAGGGACTTCTGCAAGATTCCTTTATCTGTCCTATGCTGCAACGGTCATCAGAAATGTCGGAAGTGTTTCCAATTCTTTGCTTTTGTCGGCGATGCCGAAAAATGCTCAGAAATGCAGCAATCATCAATGAACCTGTGAGAGCAGTTACCCCAGAAACAATTGCTATTCTTGGAAGTTTGGATGAACTTGAGCAACGTGTTTGGTTGCAATGCACATGAACATAAGCAAACTGAGGTAGCGGGGAAGCATTATTGTTGGATGTAGGCGCCAATGGTGCCACTTGATTGATGTTTAGATTATCCCAAGCAGTGCAATTTCTCAAAGAAGTAAAGCCAACACCACATAAATCAGGATTATTTTCAAAATGAAACCCTTCATTCAACTTTTGCAAAGCTTCATTTGGATGGAGCGTCCCAAGATGATAGAAATTAGCAAGAAAGAAGAAAACAAAAAAAAATTAGCCTCAAAATGCAGGGTGCATCATTTCTTTTAAGCTACTCTTTTTTGTATGGAGGAAGAAAAATACGTTCGATGAAGTATCAACTCTTCAGACTAAAAGAACCGAAAGTCTGATGAACTCACCAGGAGGTACAACACCAGATAGGGTGTTATTTTGAACATCTAGAACCTCCAAATTAGGAGCACCAGCTAACGCAACAGGAATTGAACCAGAAAGTTGATTAAAGCTTAAATAAAGCCTTCTCAGCATACCCAGATTCCCTAAATTTGCAGGAATTGATCCAGTTAACCCATTGTATTCCAATGCAAGCACATTGAGCTTCCTCAAAAACCCCATCTCTGTAGGTATATTGCCCGTCAACTGGTTACCAGATAGCTGCAAAACTGACAAATACAAAATCAACAGATTTAGGAAGAGTAGAAAAACCCCTGAACCTTCAAGAGCCTCAAATAATTATGACCAGAAAACAAATTAAACCTTAGCATCGTCACGTAGATTTACAAAAAAAAAAGGAAATCTTGAGGAATTTCTTATGAAAGCAGTTATTTATGCACCAGGAACACAAAGTTCAAATAAAAGCCAGATTCATATAGTTATCAAATCAAACTGGAAGTTCAGCAATTCATCTACCTAGCTGGTATCCAGCTTCTCAAGCAAAATCCAACCTTTTTCACCCTTTTGTCACTTGACTAAATCGAGTAGCAACTATTCAAATGATTAAGGATTACTGCTCTAAATGATCTTGGAATTTCAGAAAAACAAGTCTTTCAAAACAACAACTTCGAAATTTCTTTCAAAACAACATAATAACACCAGATAGGGTGTTATTCAACTTCGAAATTTCAGAAAGACGGTAACCAGGCTGTCGTTGAACATCGCATACTTCTATATCACTAACCTTGGAGACTAGCCATGCTTCCAAGCTCAGGAGGAATCGTCCCAGAAAGATTATTTACATTCAGATAAAGATCATTCAGCTCGTTGAGATTAGCAATCTCTTTCGGAATCTGTCCAGTCAGAGAATTATAATGCAAGTACAATCCAGACAAGCACTCGAGTCTGGCCAGCGCCGGCGGCACTTTTCCGGTGAGCCCTTTACTCTGCAATGATATATTAGCAACTTTCCGGTGCTCATTACAAGCCACACCCAGAAACGTGCCTGCACACGGATCACCATCACTAGTCCACGAAGAAAGATACTTATTTTCCGGGTCCAAAGAAGTTTTTATGTCCATCAAAGCTCTCAGCTCGGCATTCCCATGAACAGGTCTGGAACAAGAAAATGCGAAGAAAATAAGGAGAACTAAGAGGAATTCGGAACTGCCCATCTCAGGGCCTGGTCTGAAAGTTGTAAAGAAACTATCTTTTTCACTGGGAGATCATTAACGTGAAGACTCAAGATTCAAGTTTCAACCGACCCATGTGATGCTCTGTAATGGGATTTGGATTCTGGTGTTTTCTTTTCTGAATAGGTTTGTTGTTCGTTTTTGGAATCAAATTCCTGGTTGTTTTGTGGCAAAGAAATGAGACTTTTTGTTAGAGTGAGAGAAGAGAGTTGGAAGTCGGGCTAGTGTGTGTTGTGTGTGAGAGACATAATGGGAGGGAGAACGACCGCGTATGCATATGTATACTGTTTTGTTTGGTTTGGTTTGTTTGTCAGAGGAAAAAGGTTGTAAGAAGTACGACTTCTTTCGGAGCGGGGAGAAACATCCAACCACTTCGGTTGGATTTCTCTGTTTTTCAAAAATAAAATTTTCAATAATATATAATATACAAATAGAAATAATTTTAAAATTTTTTTTAAAAGAATTTTCATATATATTACTATAATAAGTTTTTCAAAAATACACACAAAAATGTCTCTACTTAATACATTTTGCAAATGATTTAAGTACGTATGGTATCTGCATGTTGCCACACAGCTACACCAATCAAACTACGGGGGCTGTTTTGGCCGCGAGTTTGAAGCTCTGTTTTCAAACTCGGACCGGACCGGCCGGTCGAACCGGTTGAACCGGGAACCGGCCAGGTAGCCGGTCCGAGTCACATTAGAAAACCGGAAATTTAAAACCCGGTCAAAGCCGGTCAAAAACCGGGTTTGACCGGGTTTGACCGGGAAAAAACCGGTTTTTCCGGTTCAACAGTATTTTTTTAAAAAAAAAATTCAAACTTTTTAATATTATGTTTTGACCCCCTAAATTGTTAAAACTTATTGATATACCTCAAATATTTGATACTTTATAAATATTGTCCTAAAATTTGATGTTATTTTTCAATTAAATTCATAATTTTAATTCTAAACTTGTTAATATTTATTAAATAATATAAATTGCTACTTGATTGTTCTAATTTCTTTGTATTTTCTTATTAAATATATTTGAAACATCAAATATATATGAATATGCCTTTATTAATATCAATATATTATTAGATATTATATATATAACATTTTAATTTTAAAATAATTTTTATTTATGACGTCATCCGGTTCGACCCCTATCGACCCCCGGTCGAACCCATTGACCCCTGACCCCTGACCTCGGCCGAGTCGCTATCCGGTCCGGTTCTGAAAACATAGGTTTGAAGGGACTAATCCCAATATAGCTTGTTGCAGCCTTCGACACATGTTCCAAAGTAAGTTATAACCTAAACAAACTTTGAATTGATTCCACTTTGATTTGGATTATCTGCAGTATGCAATCATAATAGTGGTTGAAGAATAAGATTTATGGTCAGCATGGGTCGATTTTAAATTAGAAGAATGAGATAAGTTTGGAACACACATTAAAATGACAAGATTTGTTATTTTTTTGCACATAATTATTTTGACGTCTACATTTAAGGTGTTAGTACATACACATTAGATCTTAATTTAAGGGAGTAATGGGTGTGTTGGGTGGTACGAAAAAAAAGTATAAATGAGAAATTTTAAAATTGAAACTTTTTATTTAGATTAAATTTTTTTTTTTTAAAAAATATCATACGATTTAAGCTAATAACTAGGGACCTCATATCTTAAAAAAAAATGCAATGAGTGTCAATTTTGGGGTTTGTGCACGATAATTACGGATCAATGTGCATTTCGAGAGTTGAATCTTGTCTGTATAACTGTTTTGGATTGTTTTCAAAGAATTCTATGGTATTATTGGTAAATGGTACTATATGTCTTTGAGATTAGAAGCTCGCAGTTGAAAAATGTGTTGAAAAATTGATAGAATGCCTTTAAAAACTGTGCGTGTAGTATAGTTATTAAACCCAACCCGAGAAGGAATCCGGCGAAGGGGGTGGGTCAACGGGTTACTGGTTCAACCGGTGGGTGAGTGATTGAACCGGTGGGTCACTAAATATATTTAAATATTATATTTCATAATTTTTTATATAAGATATATGATATAAATTGTAATAAATAATGCCATAGTAAAAGCTCATTTAATTTAATTTGCTATAAAATAATTAATTCATATAAGAATCAATTAAATATAAAGTTATTTAGTAATACACCAAACTTCAAGTGTAAAATTTTATCTATATTTAGTGTAATAATGTAGCTTATTTATGAATTTTAAGTGTAAAAAATTATTAAATTAATATTTGTCTTTGAAATGAATTATGTAATGTGTTATTTTTGAAATTCATTTTATAAATTACAGAGTTTGGAGGGTACTAATTTTTATTAAAAGATTTCAAATAAATTTATTTTAGAGAAAAAAAAAGATAGAATTGAAAAAACATATATATATTATAATAAAGACCTTTTATTAACAAATTTCGGAGTAGCCTAGTGGTAAGCATACATTAGTGATTGGTGGAGGTCCAAGGTTCGAGCTTTGATAAAGGCAATAAATTTTTTCCACCAAAACCGGTCCGTAAGAGAAAATCGGCCGGGTTTCCGGTTTAGCCTGGTCCGATCGCCGGGCCGTTGACTAGTCAACGGTCCCGTTGCTCAAGCGATCCAATTTAAAACTCGGCCGGCCTAATGGTCGGTTCACCGGTTCGACCGCCGGGCCAGATCGGATTTAATAACTATGGCGTGTAGTTTTTTAATACAAAGGTCCAAACGATTAAGGCCTTGTTTGGGTTGCAGTTTTTCGTCGGAAAATTACGTTATTTTTCGTGATCACATTTCTCTATTATCTTTTTTTCTCACATACATCAAATCGATACAGTAATTTTTTCATAAAAAATCATGAAAAATATAATCCAAACACAACTTAAGTTCTTCTTGGTTGATACGGTATGAACGTCGTTAAGGGTTCAGGGCTACATATACACGGTATGGATGGAGTCATCAGATTAATTGCAGTAATATTGCAGTTGTGTCTGTTTCATATTTAATAGATGTGAAAATTATTTAATGGACGGAAAGGTCCGTAAAGCTACCACTCATCATATAGATTTTGAAGATCATGATTCGTGATATCAAAATTTAAATTTAAAAAATAGGAAATAGAAAAAAGAGCCTCCACTAACACACAGGTTGTGAGCTTAGTGGGACCAAGCCATCCAGATGTGTATGAGATATTTATTAATTGTGAAATCTCATTTAATTTCCACGCATTCCAATTTTCAGACCCTTTTTCAGTCTATCGAGATCCAGCTTGCAAGAACTCATGCTCGTATTTTTATCATATAGGTATTTTTTGACCCAAAAAAAAAAATCATACAGGTATTCCTTTCTTCTTCTTTTTCTTTCTTTCTTATGCTTCACTCCTTTTTTTTTTTATCCTTTACTAATTTTTGGGTTGGCGGGCACCTGAGGTTTGACTAGTCAAGTAGGGTTTTGGACATTCATATTCCAATTGGATGGTCTCAAATTCAAATATTTTTTTGCAACGTTGCATGGAGTAATTAATACTACTAATCCATAATCCATAGGCATTACAGGGTGTCCGTCGAGTTTACTAATAGCATACGACAGCGTCTACATGTGGGAGAATGTAAACAGTTTGAAAACTTGAAATTTTAGGACGGTCATTTGACAAAATCGCTTGGGGATAGCCATTCACCGTTATGATGGTAATTCACTTTCGATAGGAAGTAAATATCAAACAAATTTTTATAAATCTCACGCTCGTGACGATGATAAAAATAATATACATGCAGTGATTTGAATGTATATATATTTTTTAGACAATTTTTGACTAGTTCCTTCTTGGGCAGTTTGTCTGCAGCTTCACTCCTTTTGACATTAAAATTTGATTGCTTTGACATTTAACCCAACAACTTTTAACACTGAGTTTGTTTGGATGGAGAGAATTTGGAAAAAAAAATTTTGCCTCACAAATCCCAATCACCATTTTATCTTCTCAATCATCTTTTTATCTCACACGCATTACATCGCAAAAAGTGTTACAGTAAATATCTCAAATAAATCATACAAATAAACTCTTATTCAAACAAACTCAGCGACATGTAGAGAATAATTACATGATAAAAGGAAAAGTTTTGAAGAAAAACATATCGGATCCCCATAATTTATCAAACCACAAAAGAGTGATTCCATTCATTTTCCCTTTATTCCCGTCTCCAATTCAGCCTCCTTTCACTCTCTCTCCTTTTTCATCTTTTTTCCCCTGGCTCCATCTTATAGCCCTTGTGCTTTTCCTGAAAGTGCGAAGAGTGGCTCATGTAAATGTTGTAAATCGTTCCAAACCCCTGCTCCATGTTTCCCCTCAAAAAACTCCTACCATCTGTACGTTCTGGAGGCTTCAGTAACCATTTGGCTGAATTAGTTTGTTAATTATCTATAAAATAATAATATTCCGACAAAAATACAAATTTTTTTGGTTCATATGGAATTCTCTTTTTTCGAATTTCCCCTTTAGATGATGATCAAACCGGTGGTAAGTGGTAACGTGCTCCTTCATACTAATATTCTCCCCGGATGGGACGAGGCATCCGTTCTTGCGTCGTAGTCAACCACAACCTTTTGACACTTGCAGCTACATAGGTTTCAGTTTCAACGAATTTCTAGACTCCCCAGCTTTGAATTCTATACGCTCAACAAACACCTACCACTGGTATCTATCAATGGAAATTTTCCTGGGACCAGTTGAATGATTGACCAAAATGCTTTTGTATTTATTTATATATATATATTTCACACAGTCTGACGACTGTGTAAAATTTTATACCCTACTGCTTTGTTTCCATGCAGTGCAGAATCTATACATATATAAACAAAATTACAACTATTGAAAGAATCTGGTTTCATGTACTTTCTTATTTCTTAATTCGAGACATCGACCTTGGATTCTTTGTAATTAATACTTTATGATGATCTTATGGACAAATTTTCGTCGAGTATTGATCATGCTTACCCTATTCATTGCTGTCTGCAAACAAAAGATAGAAACTTTTACAGGTTTGTTGGTGATTTGGTAAAAGGGTTTGTTCTGTGAAGAAATGTAGCCCAGTGAGAGAGAGAGAGAGAGACAAGAGCATCCTGAGTGACATTTTGGGACTTGAGATCTTCTGCTTAGAACATCTGACATCACCTGTGGACTAAGGCTTTCTTTTCTTTTTTTTGGTTTGGAAAAGAGAAAGATCGTATTTGAAAGAGTTGATAGAATCTAGAAAGCCAAGATTCACAAAAGGGCCTAAATCTATGCCAAACCTTACTCTCGAGACCTTCAAGAAAGTAGATTGGCAACATTATTATTTTTAGAATAGACAAAGTTAGATCAATTTCACTATCAATGGTCCAAGCACCATCGAAACAACTAAGAACTAACCACTCAACAGTTGAATGGGTACATTTTTTTTTTATTTGAAAAGGATAAAGTCGAAAGCGAGATGTTTACAATTTGCATCCATCAGAGAGAAAAGTTAGGCCCTAATGAGATTCAAGCAGTTTGTTACTTTGGTTGTCATCCCACCATTCACGACATGATTTGAGTTCAAAGGGGAGCAGTCAAGCCGTAGAACGTACACTTGTGATTTAATTATTTGATGAGAGTTGAAAGCCTTTCCTGCTGTTTCAATTACATTGCAAAATTAGCAGGATGTCGTAGACAGGTTGCAATATGATGTGAAAAAGTCTAAGTGCCTCAAGGAAGGAAATTGACTCTGTCAATTTTCCACATTTCAAAGGATGTAAATTTAAAACCTCTTCTATTGTAATTTTTGACACTGGGCTGCTAATTTTTGGTCTTCTATTTCTTTACACTTTTTCCGTTCTATTCTTCCACAAAATGTCTAAGCTTCAGCGCCATTTATGGACCAGAGGCCGATCTACTTCACTGGTTCTATGATTCAGCGTTAGGCTTCTTCCATTCTAGAAGTGCAAATGAGTTTCCTAGCATTTAAATTCGTCACACTTACACAGTACCTATTTTAGTTTAGTCCACTTATTTTTTTTTTCTGCAAGCTGGAGATAGTAGTTATTAATTCATGATCTGGCATGTACACAGCATGACTTTTATTTTGATTGTATCATAATTTTTATGAAAGCCTCTTATTTGCTTCTCTTTGATGGAAGTTCAGAAATAGACTGAATAGAAGCAAGAAAGGAGAAAAATAAAAAGAGTGACAGAAGAATATCAAAAGCTTATTAGGAAATAGTTTATTTCAAAAGTTATTGGAAGATATTTTTTATTTGTTTTTCTAGCGTAAGTGAGACATCTCAAACCTAAAACCTTTCACTTGTACTCCCCTTCACTCTCGTCTGGTACCATCCAACCAATCCCTCCTCTCAATGATTGAAAGTTTGGATCTCAGTTCATTTGCAGCGAAACAACTACTGTATCAGCAGTAGAAGACCAAGAACTTGGGTGTCCGTATTTTGTCAGTGGAATCATTACATATAACATATACCTATGAAGTGAATTTCCGCCCAATTTTAAACTTCTGTCACCTTCGAAGTAAGTAAGTAAGTAAATAAGCTGGCACTCGTTTGGTCATAAGAGTGACATTTTTCTTAAGTCTTATGACATTTTTCTTAAGTCAAGGCGGCCAAATCAGGCTTAGCCAAGATTCATCTTACAATTTATTTATGTTACGCATCATTAAAAACTAGAATATTGGGGTAGGTCTCATTCCTCAATCAAATGTCAAATCACCAGACAAAAAGGTCGGGATTGGGCACCGATCAGGTCTAGATCGATAGTCGAAAATCTTAGAGCCCATTTGGAATGTAATTTTTTTTTGGAAGTTTCCATAAAAAATTTTTATCATAGCACTTTTTTTAAGTATGATGCATGTGACATGAAAAAATGATTGACAGATATTATAAAGAATATTAAAAATGCAATCGAAACAAGACCTAAGTTTTTTAATAATTAGTCCGGTTGCATTCTTTATTTCAGGAAAAAGAATAATAAAGGAAGATTGGCAAAAATAAAAGGGGCAAAGTTGACTTAGCTCATCAATTTCTGGGACCTGAAAATAATACGAGTAGCTTCTATAGTAACTAGATTAGAAATTAAATGAAATTAATTTGTGTGAATAATGAATGATAACCCAAGATTAAAGTAGTAAGTAAATGGAAGTAATTCAACTCTTGAGGACATTTACTTGTCTAATTTCTAACAAATGTCTTAATCAGATAATGAGCAGGATTACGAATTTATTCTATACATATAACAAAGACACAAAGTGAGCTTGATTTTAATATCAAGATGTCTTTTATACCTCATATTATTATTATTATTATTATTTCATTTATGAGCGAAAAGACAGGCCAACAAACCTATCCATTTCGACGACGCCAGGGAAAACGAAACCAGGATCCTTGATAGAAGATTTTTAGAGATTTTAAATAAGGATACCAAGGTTTTGTGGACATTTTAATATGTTTTTCTAGGCCTAGTTTAAGAGTTGAAAGGTGGAGGAAAAAAAGTAAGAAGAGAAAAATAATATATGTTTTTTCCAGCATCCTGCTGAGGTTGAAAAATGGATGGTGCGAATTTCATAATTAGCAGACAAAGTTAATACAAATTGAGAAAAAAATTTTTACGTATAATTTTTCTGTCTTTTTTCTCGAATGGTTTTCAAACTAGAGCATTATTTTCTCTCCCCTAACTTTCCCCGTCCTCTTTTCTTCTTGACTAACTTGCCAAAGGTAAGTAAGTGGAGCATTTCTTCTCAAACTTTTTATTTTCTTCTTATTGTTTTTCACCTTTTTTCCCATTTTCTTTCCCTTCAGATGAGCTGTTAATGAATGAATAGTTGACTTATGGTCTTTCTCCCACTTGATTTACTGAGTTGCAAGTCAAGCGAGACAATTGATGCAACAAGAAATTTTGGCATCCTCAGTAAAAATTACCATTCAAAGGGGTAATTCTCTTTTGTTTGTATGGAAAAAAAAAAAAAGTTCGGATGGATTTAACTCTATTCATCATCACCATCGTCATCGTGAGTCGAGACATGTCCGTGGATAATAATAGCTTACAAGATTTTAACAACTTGTTCATCAACACACTCTTATTGGCTGCTAGATTTGAACCCACTTGAGGATTGAAGGGCACAATTGGTTTCAATCCCAAATTTTATCACATCAGCTCAAGCCGTCGGTGATGGGAGAATGGTAGGACAGACAGAGCTCGACTTTTCAAATGGTTTGGATCATCTCAGCATTTCCCGTTATCCACCATCACTGAAATTTACGTACGTGTACCATACCAATTCTCCCCCCCGCTTCCATTCTGTACGAATCTTCCACACTTCCTGTTTACCAATACCAGGTGAATTTAACTTGACTGCATGAAATTCTAATGCTACCAATTTTTTTTTTTACTGCCTTGTAACTGACGAAACACTACCAGTTCATCTGTTCTGTTTTGAATCTAAAACTTGAGAGTCCTTCAAAACAGCCTTTTTATGCAGGACAGAGACAGAGAAAATCATCCTAGGGATCCCTTGAATTTATATGTCTTCAAAACTCTGTCTTTGTTTAGAGGGGCCATGGCCATGTGAAAATGCAGAAATGCCAATGCCAATGTCCGGACGAAAAGCTGGATGTCACATCAGCGTTTCTACCATGAGTAAACATCAGTCTGCTTTCCCCTTTTCACTTTTTGCGAGTGGGAAAGAAAGCATCTTCCTTGGATTAACCTTTTGCAGCCCAGTACATCGATCATCTTTTCTGGAACCCATTTTTTGGCTACTGTTGCTGCATCAACTGGAATCAAGTATAGATTGTGTCCCAATGCATTGAGCCCGAAGGTGCCAAAAGGTCAAAGATGTTCCACTTAAAATGATGATTCTCAATAAGCAATACTACAGCAGTAAAGCACCAAGCTGCAGCTTTCAAGACAGTGGAAGGCAGCAAAGAAATTATATGATGATACATAAAGGCACTTACCTCCCTCTTCCAGCCCAACAGAGATTAGAACATTGCCTGAGATGTTGCTCATCAGAATTTATAACTTTTATAATGATCTCTAACAACTGCTTTGTGGTGATGTTAAGACGAACAAGGAACAGACAATATGTTGTCTGTGCAACGGAAGTAGGCATTACTTCGCATTGAAAAGCAGCAACGCTGTACGGGCACCTGACTGCTAACTATAAACTCAATAAACATTTTGTCTTGGTACTCAATAAACATCATAAACTACCAAGTAGCTGGTAAGGCGCCAAAGATTTAAGCAAAGAATATGAATTTCTAAAAATGGCAGCACATTTGTCTTCTTCACTTGACAGTTTACAAACCATAATGTACATAAAAAAAAAAAAATCATGTCCAATACGCTCTTAAATATCCAGTATTAATTCCTGTTAATGTACAATGTCTGAGAAAGGAAATAAGAAAGGCCAGTAACAGAATAGATGCCAGGAATTCGCCACTGGCGCCAAGAACTTCTGCATTGCTTAAAAGTTGGTTATCTAAATCATGTGACTCTATGCTCTCAGGAAGCAGTGGCGGTCCACTTTCAGTTGAAGGGCCAGCAGAATCCGTCCTGTCATCTTTAGCTTTGTCATCTGCATCTCTGCTCTCATCATCTTGTTCCCCAGAACTCTCTCCCCCGCCGCCCTTTGGGAGACCCTGGACTAAGTCTGGCCTGGCTTCAACACCAACTCTACGCAGGTGCAGCTGTTGCATAAAGCAGAAAAACAGCAGTTGTAAGTTTAGATAGACTACAAAAGCTAACTCCGTTTCATCATTTCTGGACTGTCAAACCTTCATTCAGAAGAAGAAATGCTACCATACCTGAAGATGAAGATTTACTTCATCTGGTCGTGAAAGAAATGGGAAATCGCCACCTGACTTCAAGTAAGCTCTTCTGGCACCAGGGTACCTTTCACTCACTTGGTCTTTGAGCTGCTGAGGGATTGCGCAGTAGTCACTTGTCTTCAAGCAGCATGATTTGGCCAACAATGGAAGATACAACATCAGAAATCTCTATAGTTTCATTTCTTATGATAAAATCTATGTGATATGAGAAAATCTAGAAATATTATTATCATTTAAAGATCATCTTACAAGAATACAGCTTTCCTGGAGAAAGTTCATGATATGTTGTATCAAAAAATATTTGGCACCTAAGATTCTCCACAAGCAAAACGTGATAATGAACACTTTTTACCACATTATTACCTCCACATGGCAAATCTCTTTTGGGCCTAAACTGAGGATAAAATATCCTTACAAACAGTTCTTAGGTCATTGACCTGACCGCCCACCAGCTTTCCAACATTGAAACAGACTTCCCTCTACCTTAAAATAATATTGCCTTCAGGTCCATGATAAATGTAGCAGAAAAAACATACACATGGAGAAATTCATAGGGGTCACTCGAGGTGTACAACATGGGTCATAAATAGTTGTCTTAGATGGCAAATTTTATTTTAGCAAATGTGCAACTTTTTCACAACTCGATATAGTATAATCAAAAAAGGAACAGCATAAAATATAGAATCTAACCATAAGAAGCAAGGTTCAATTATGGACCACTTCATCAATTATTATTTTCTTTTCATCCTAATACATGCCTATCAGCTTAATTCTCTAAAATTGTCTTTTAGTCCCAAACTAACTGCATGCCAAGTAACAGCAGACAGGCATTGGATATGCACCAGGAAAATTATATTGCAAACAACCAAATAAATTGATGATGGAGGAGATCTTATGTTTTATTAACTTGAGTCTCAGAAAAAAAAATGAAATAATATTACGAACTTAGAAATTGTTTTTGGGGCCTCATTATTTCCCATAAATAATACTCGGTTTCATCAAATTACAGAAGGTCCCATGAAACTGCATTTTCACTCAAAACAACTATTATCACGCAGTCCCCATCCTCAACCATAGAAATTCAAGAGATGCTGGATGGAAATTATATTAAATTTGTAACAAGCAAATTTATTATTATGCAGTGGAAACTTACATCCATTATAGTAATTAATGAATCTGAAAGCACAAGAGCTCCCACTGAGGCTGCATCGACTGTCAAAGTCAACCTGGATGCTAAGTCATCTTTTGAGAGTGTTTCAACCTGCATGACATGTAAATTCCTGCTCAGGATTTCAGAACTGAAATAAAAAAGGGAAGAAGCATTGAAGATGCTGGAAGAAATTTAAAAAAATGCATCAAATACATGTAGCTCAGCATCTCTTTCTTCTTTTAACATCTCTTTTGAACTATTTCTTCCTGTTTTATCTCTTTTCCAGCCCCCGCCCAATGAGGGGATGGTTTGTGGAATTCACAGGCAGCAGATGAGTAACATGTGATGGAATTTGCAAACAAGTTATCGTGTAACTTTTTACCAAATTTTCCACAGTATCTTGATCAACAATCCATGAAGCCTACAACAGAACAAAAGACCTATATCCATGAAAAAGCTGCTGACTTGAACCCTTACTACAATCTACAGGCATCAATCTAGCAGAATTTAAACAATCCATTTTTCACCCTTGCATAGGAAAGAGTTGTAGCAAGCAAATCTTATGCATCTAAACAAGTCAAATTGTTTAGCAACCTCGGACAGATATTATGATGTCACATTTACCACTCATAAGATTCACACTAGTCCATGACAGCTTTTACCTGGGAGACAACAAAGTCCACAGAATCTGCAATAAACGGTTCATGCGGACCACCACGAATCCCCGTTAGAACATAACGTTTCAACAGAAAAGAAGGCGCCCAAGAAACACTACCACAGGAAAAGCCAACATGGAAAGTTAATCAAAATGAAACTCTGGAATGCTGATAAGGAAACAATATGTGTGCGTGTCAGTGTGTACACATGTATGTGTGTGTGTGTGTGTGTGTAAGGATGCTTGAGATTTATGGCCTACGAAAAAACTCTGATACATTATACTACATGAGTATAAACAAGAAAAAAAAGGGCACCACCATCCTGTTGCCATGAGTGACATCTGAGCATGTGTGGAACTCTCCATGAAGACCATATTGTTGTGGAATAAAAATCCACTCAAGATTGTGATAAGACTTACACATTAGCTTTTAAAATGTGCAGAGAGAGAGAGAGAGAGAGAGAGAGAGAGAGTAGGAAAGGAATGTCATGAGAATTTCTTTTGTAAATAAACACGGTAATTAAACCTATACCTAATTGATCCCAATTAAAACTATCTCATTCATGTCTAGCTTGGAGTGAGATGGAGAGCTTCTAGAATGCTTGCATTTTGAAGGTAGAGTTGGAACTATCATCGAAAAAATCCTATTGAAGATAGCACATTCCTAAGTTTAAGAGCAGAATTAGAGCTGGAATAAAATGCCATCTAACTTTCCCAGCATGGACCATCGAATTAAGAGAGATTAAGAAGTTACATCAACATCCACTCTGGAATAAAACTAGTACAAATACAAATTGTTACTTCTAGTAACGAAGGAACCCTTACTAGATTTATTCAAGAACATTAACTTCATATGAAACATACATGGGAGCCCATGGCATGGCAGCTTTGAAACTACTGGTCTCTGTATATGTATTTGAGAGCACTAATGATCGAACTCGCCGTGGACGATGCTGAGCAAAAAGTTGAGCTAAGAAGCCACCAAGTGAAGTTCCATACAGATGAACCTGTTCATCACAAATGCATAAGCAGGTGAGTGTCTCTGTGAGCTTAAAAATCAAGAACTGCAAGTTTGCAACATATGCACTCTCAGTAAACAGATTACACTGCAGAGCTTCCCAGTGTAATCGGCTAAAAGACATAAAAAATGAGCTAATCAGATCAGACTACAGAGCGAAGATGCCACAACAATAGCCTTTTCACAAATCATGAAACAAACAAGGAGGTTATCTTTTAGACTTTAAAGCACTAGCATGTAGATAGAATCAGGGGAAAGTTAAGTCTCTTTTAGTCATGCCAACAAGGGTAAGATCAGAAGATAATATAAAAAAAGGTATAAAAGCTTAATAGAAATCTTACATGGTGCACATCAATGGCATCTAGAAACTTTTCAAATGCTTGTATCCACTCCTGATGGTTCCAGACACGTGGTATATCAACTGAAATCACTCGATAACCCTGGAAAAATATCAGACTCATCTTTGATGTCTTGATTTCATTAAGAAGCACGACCCCAGAAAGGGTAAAAGAGTAAAAAATGGAATGAATAAACCATAAAAGAAACACATCATTCATGATATTCTTATATACATAGACATCCTGAATCCTGTACAATAGTCTCCTATGGAAGTGTTTAGCAGTGCCCAAAGTTCCTTCCAAAATTTGGACCTCATTTGGTCAGTAGCACTGTGCAAGAAGACCAATTATTCAATTTCACAAAGGGTATTTGTATGATCCTCCGAATTTAAAAGTCACTCCCTTTTACTTTCCTTTCTACAGAATACCTTTTTAACACAAAACCTGATTTCCTCAGCAGCCCAAAAGGAACAAACAGCACTAATCAAATTGTCTAGCCTTATTATATATCAATGTTTCCTTTTTGTTAACTTTCCATCCATAACATCTTCAATTTTGACATCAATAGCCATTATCTGTGTCAAGCGTGAGGAAGGACATGAACATTGCTGCAGCAATTTAGTAATGGTTCAACTATCAAAATAGTACCTTCATAGACAATGACATGATCTGTTTGTAGTGTACATCTGCAGTTCCAGTTATTCCAGGAAGACAAATAAGAGGGGGCACCGCTTTTGGGCCAAAGTCATAATATCGCCAATGCTTTGAACCAATCTACAACAGACACAAAAAATTTTCATTAAATTTGCACTAGAGGTCTAACCGTGTGCAACTAGCTTTCACCATTCAATAAAGTGGTCCATAAAATTATTAAAAGCTCTTCATTTACCAAGTTCATACATAAGGATCCTAGTATCATCAATTTTCTTGAGAAATTTTTTATTTTTCAGATCAAGAAACAATCCTTCTATCTTCCAATGAAATAAAAAATGATAACAATGATGACGAAAGCAAGTGTAATTGGATCATACATCATATTGGAATGGGGAAGGGAAGAAAAACCTGCCCAAAGGCACTCCATTATGCTTGCGTTAACATGACCACAACCTGGATATGTTTGGTTAATAGAGAAAATTTTCTGATGGGAAGATACACCATAGGCTAGTGCATTGATTACTGAAACAGTATGCACAAGCATTATTGTGTTCATACTTGCATACACACTTACCCTACATCTTAATCACGATGACTAGCTTGAAGAATCATATCTGTAGCTGCTGAAAAAATTCTGTATTATTAGACTTTCTTTTTTTTTTTTTCCAAGAAATACTAA
Organism: Coffea arabica; assembly: GCF_036785885.1. Classification (NCBI taxonomy): domain Eukaryota; kingdom Viridiplantae; phylum Streptophyta; class Magnoliopsida; order Gentianales; family Rubiaceae; genus Coffea; species Coffea arabica. The sequence continues at coordinate 43,165,877 of NC_092325.1, read as the reverse complement.
AGCGTTCTCACAGTTGAGATTAGTTTGCAAGTAGCAACTTAGCAGTTTTCCAGAAAAGCCTTTACCGATGCCCTTGGCTCTCCATTGTTTGTATAAAGCCAGGTAAGTATCAATCAAAGGTACTGATTCAATTTGAGGCCAGAACCAAAGAAGATAACAATAAGAATTCGGTCACAGCATTATTCAGTCTGATTGAAAATGCTTCTTCATGACTTATTCAATTAGACTGAAACGAACTTGGTTCATCATATACCCAGAGATATGCAATCATAATCATTGAAACCAAGTAAACAAAACAAAACTATGATTAGTTTAAAAAAAACACAGATATTGTAGAACTAAAGATTCTAATCAAAGACAAAAAAATTAAACAAAATTCAGTCTTTAATCCAACAAACACTGGGAAGAAAAAAAAAAGAGAAGAACGATCATCCAATTATCACATAAGCTCAACAAAATTACTGTAGAAATCTCTAAAAGTTCACTTCAATCACAGAAAAAAGGTCAACACCAAACCCATGTTCATGAATATTAAATTGGATTCGAAAGAGGCTAAAGTTCGAAGCTTTAAGAGAAAAAATGAGGGATAAAAAGAGAACTTACAGGGATCTTGTGAAGAGGGACCTGAGACTTGAAGTAGATATAATCACCGGGAGCTGAAAACACGCCTTTCATTGCTGATTCCGAATCCGAGGCTTTCTGTTATTGCAACGCAAGCCCATCATCGCCATGGTACATCTGCATCTTTTACGATTGATTGGTAAAAACAGAACAAACTGGTCGAAGGTTAGCAAGATTCTCCGTTTTCCCTGTTTCTACGATTTGGGTTTGGAGAATTCAAGGAGGTATAGGAATCAGATGAGCTGTGAATGTGATTTTTAGTTTTTTTTTTAATGGGATTTTAACGAGGTGATGAACAAGAGCTAAATCAAGAGGGACCACGTGGGATTGGGCCCTGGCTCATGTTCTTGTACCACTATTAAATCAGTTGATCAAGGATGGACTTCATCTGACCAAAGCATCGTCAACTAGAGGTCAATGCGATTTTTGATCCAAAAAGATCTGTAAGAAAACCTGATGAAAAAAGGTGCAAGGAAATTAGTCTTGAGCATATTATTGTAATATTATATTGTAATAATGGTCCCTCAACTGTGTTTATTAGGCTAATTCCTTCGATTATTGCTAAAAAAGTAAGAATCGGAGAGAATAGTTTCATCGTCTTCACATACATTCATGGGGTGTGTTTGGATTATTAACTCATGATAGTTTTATTATTGATTGTTGGTGTTGTATTAGTATTTAGTTTCATGAGCTAGAGAGGCGGGTTAGTTAGACATGTGAGCTGATTGAAACATTACCTTACTAACAAAACAAACAAAAAGAACAATTTGAACGGAGGGCATATGGATTAGCAAGTCGAGCGCTCCGCGATCCAAAATCCAAAAACCAACTTAGTTGACAGCAACATTATTAATTTGAAGTCATATTAAAGAAAAAAAAAAGTTTTCCCTTCTCCCTTCTCCCTTGTATAAGATATGAAGTTTTTCATTGAACAAAAAATGGAAAAAAAGAAGTGCTCCAAAGTTGGTTGTCGTGGAAAACATATCGAAGTTCTGCTTTTACATACTTGGGACAAACTTATGTCAAGTGATCTGTGTTGATTTTGATAAGAATTGAAACATCAGTGTCAAAAGACTAACAAGACTAAAGTCGTATTACACCTTGGCACTTTGATCCTAATAAATACAGTTTGGGGGAACATTATTACAATATGATATTACAATAATATGCTCAAGACTAATTTCGCTGCACCTTTTTTTCACCAGGTTATCTTACCGATCTTTTTGATAAAAAATGGCATTGACCTCTAGTTGAAGATGCTTTGGTCGGATGAAGTCCATCAACTGTTTTAATAGTTGTACAAGAACATGAGCCGGGGCACAATCCCCCTTGCTCCATCTTGATTTCGCTCTTGTTCATCACCTCGTTAAAATCCTATTAAAAAAAAAAAAAAAAACTAAAAATCACATTCGCAGCTCATCGAATTCCTGTACCGCCTTAAATTCTCCAAACACAAACCGTAGAAACAGGGAAAACGGAGAATCTTGCTAACCTTCGACCAGTTTGTTCTGTTTTTACCAATCAATCGTAAAAGATGCAGATGTACCATGGCGATGATGGGCTTGCGTTGCAATAACAGAAAGCCTCGGATTCGGAATCAGCAATGAAAGGCGTGTTTTCAGCTCCCGGTGATTATATCTACTTCAAGTCTCAGGTCCCTCTTCACAAGATCCCTGTAAGTTCTCTTTTTATCCCTCATTTTTTCTCTTAAAGCTTCGAACTTTAGCCTCTTTCGAATCCAATTTATGGACCGCTTAATTGAACGGTGAAAGCTAGTTGCACATGGTTAGACTTCATGCAAATTTAATGAAAATTTTTTGTGTCTGTTGTAGATTGGCTTAAAGCATTGGCGATATTATGACTTTGGCCCAAAAGTGGTGCCCCCTCTTATTTGTCTTCCTGGAATAACTGGAACTGCAGATGTACACTACAAACAGATCATGTCGTTGTCTATGAAGGTACTGCTTTGATAGTTGAAACATTACAAAATTGCTAAAACAGATCACCGAACTGCTAATGTTTTCGCTGAAATTAATCGAAGTTCGCAACTTGTACACTGCAATAGAGTCCAGCAGAGGGCTTAAAAACCTAAGCCCATGTCTAGTATTGTATAGAAATTGTCATTTTTATGCAAATTCCAGTGCGGGTTCTGATTTTTCTGGTGAATCATTCCGGTTAGTGAAAAGGGTTGCTCAGAAGAATGTTGGGATTTTCTGGGATTTGGATAATAAGCCACCAAAATCATGTCCCCCTTATGATGCTGCTATTAGGCTTAGAAAAGCAATGCTCGAATTTGGATTTGTTAGGTATTTGGTAGCTTATGCTAATAGGCATGCTTTTAGCTACGTGCCACCCGAGGTGCTGGCACAGAGGAAAGAGAGGAAAGCTCTGAATCAGTTGGAAAGAAAAGGGGTTGCTAAGCCAAATGTGCCTTATCTTTGTAGAGTATGTGGCAGGAAATTTTATACTAATGAGAAGCTTATTAATCATTTTAGGCAAATTCATGAGAGCGAACAGAGGAAACGCTTGAATCAGATAGAGTCTGCTAGGGGAAAGAGGAGGGTGAATTTGGTTGCTAAGTATTCTATGAAGATGGATAAGTATAGGAATGCAGCTAGGGAAATTTTGACTCCGAAGGTTGGTTATGGTCTGGCAGATGAGTTGAAAAGGGCGGGATTTTGGGTCAGGGCTGTGTTGGATAAACCACAAGCGGCAGATGTTGCATTGAGGAATCATATAGTGGACATGATGGATAAGAGATTGATTGATTGTGTGGTTCTTGTATCGGATGATTCAGACTTTGTGAGGGTTTTGAAGGAGGCAAGGGAGAGGTGTTTGAGGACTGTTGTTGTGGGTGACGTAAATGATGGGGCTCTTAAAAGGACTGCTGATGCTTCATTTTCTTGGCAGGAGATATTGATGGGAAAAGCTAAGAAAGAAGCTGTATCAGTTGTTGAGCGGTGGAAGGACCGAGATGTTTTGAAAAGATTAGAATGGACATATGACCCTGAAACAGAGAGAGAATTGTGTTATTCAGATGTTCTGAGTGAGGGTTCTGATGTGGAAGATGTTTTTTCAGGGAATGAAGATGGTAATGTGCAGCAAGAAGATGCTGCTCCATGGTGGAAGCTGGAACCTGGTACTGTAACTATGAACAGCTTCTCGCACTCAAGGAAGTAATGATTTGTCGATCATAAGTTGCTCTGTGGTAGACCATAATGAGTACTTGACCCTTAGCTTCTCAATTTCCTTCGAGAAAAAGAAGAAGAAGAAAATTGTTAAACATTGTCTGTTTCCCATCGTCTGAAAGGAATAGGTGCCCTGACTTATGGGAAAATTTGACAGCCATTGCTTTCTGCTTCATCTACTGCAAGGAGGATGAACATTTTAAGACGTTGAGATCCTGCCGCAGGACTTGATGACTTGGACACACATGGCTCTCACTATTCATTTTAAGACTACAAAATGCAGAACTCTACGCCATGAATCACATTAAGGTTACTGAACTCTTATATTCCCCAATTTTCAGGCCTAAGCAAGTCCATTGAAGTTCTTGTGATCCATAGTGGAATGGAAAGATGATTGGGTTAATTTACAGACTCTTGAGGACTTCTCAATCTGACAGTATGACTGGATGATACTTGTTTGCCATGTCAGATCGCTGGATATCATTGGATATTTTAGAGGTAGGAATTATGACAATGTTGTGGAAGATGGCTGTATTGCAAATGAGAGTTGCTCCATATGAAGTATGAGTGGTGGGCTGGTAGTCCACCAATCAATGATGTGATTGCTTTGCCTCTTAAATGTATTTCCTACTAAGGTGGTTCAGGTGTAGTAATCCTGATCTTTTCTCGTGGGATCAGAAAGGAAGAATTGCCATGGAAGCATGGTCCATTATTTTCTAGTCCACAATGAGCTGGGACATTTGATTAGTGGAAGAGCAGCTGGAGCTAATGCTTAAAAGTTTGTCCGAGTGAAGCAGTAGCCCAGCATGGTAGTTTGTGGAACTTTGATGAGCATGATCAGCAGGCACTTTTAACTTAGTTTAGCAACTAATTTGGTAGGTGTGGCATACTGCAGAGGCATTTGGGTTGGTATCATCTGTGCTTCTGCACTTATATTAGCCAGTTGTTTTGAGGACTTGCCTTTTTTTTTTTTTTTTTTTTTTTCTTTCTTTCTTTCTGGGTCTTGCTTGTTTGCTAAAACTCCCCTGTTCGGCCCGGCAGCCTGCATTTTAGAATGAATTGATTTAGCCCAGCAGCCAGCCCAGTGCCATGTTTTTTATGTGGCACGGCAGCCATAGTTCAAGAAAACAACTATGTTAGAGCAATAATTGTGCGATTTTTTTTTCCCAGCAATAAACAAAGGAATTAGCCCCAATATTCCTTGTGAGGGAAAGACGTGCCTTTTCTGCTAAACCAATGAGATTATAAATTTGACTCAGCTGGGGAAACAGCTTGCTACAAAATGGGAAATGAAAAGATTGCTTAGGCAAGATACGAACGTTGAAACTTGAAAGGTAGCCTAATTTTTCGCAGAAAAAAAATAAATGACTTTCTTTTCGGTTTCCAATTTTTAGCGCGTAATAGAGGGCGCTATTCATGCTTGCTTTAATGAGATGATTCTGTGAGAGCCGAATAAACTCATAAGGGTCATTCTTAGCCGAAGCCTTTGTTGTTAAGATTCTTGAGCTTCAAAAATTGGTACCCCGATAACAAAGGTGTTGTTGGAAAATATGGGACAATTTGCTCAAAAGCATAAAAAAGGGACAATAAAGAAAAGAAAAGGAAAGTACACTAGGACGTGACAGAAAAATGTTCTACTTCCATGGAGGTCCGGTTACACTTTTTTTCTTTCTTGAGAGGACCTTGATTGTTTCAAACTGGGATGTTATTTGGTCGTGATAAAATGTGAGCACCTGATTGTTTTAAACTGGGAAGTGATCTTCGCAAGAAACAAGCAATCATCTTCCTATTCTTTTCAACATTTTAGGTGACATTTCACATCTTACGTAATAATTAATACTCCACCATTAGAGTTTTTCTTGAAGAGGGGAATGCAGAATGCCAGTCTGAGCGTCAATCGTGACAAAACAAAACTCCTGTGGGACTAATTAATAATGAGGACTCCTAGTTAGTTATTCAGGGCAATGAATTGATTTAAGCCCCTAAGAAGATTCAAGGTTGCAAATCCTCTACATTGTTATTGATCGACTCAAGATGGGATGGGACCTAAGGTTCACTTAATAGACAAAAAGAGGCGAGGCCATTCCTGCCATCCAACATTATCTGACCAGGGGGCGAAAAGAAGAGGAACCTCCTCCAAGGAAAATGACAACGCCCGCCCCGGTTTCATTACGTGTGCAATTGACAAATTTGACCAGCGAAAAAGAAGATGACCCAATTCCTATACTCGAAATAGACTGCTGGCCTGTGAGGCAGTGAAACACAGACACCTGGTCATCCATACCAGGCAGAAAGAGTATCTAGCAAGTCCTCTATGAGGAAAGAGGCCATCAGCCATCTAAACAAGTGCTCGGTCTTGTGCCAAATCGCATCTAGAAAGAAAACGAAAATCAGTATACGTCTTCACCTGCGATTAGCCAGAACTGGTGAGATGAGAATGGCTAAAGCATTAATAGGGAAGAAATTTGTGCATGTGCACAGGATGATCTTTCATTTGACAATTCTGGTATGCCACGCCAACATAAAGTCAGAATCGGGCTACGCTTTGAGAGTTCAAGACTGGCTGCTTATCATCAGACAGCTGTTAATAGAAGCTTCATATTTGGTCCCAATGAGGTTAACAGACGAAATACCTGCGGACAAATTTTAGGAGGCGGAAATGGATATGAATAGAACAGCAGCAATGCTACAATCAGGCCCTACACTCAAATGTCGACAAGCAGTTTTTACCTTGTTAGAAGTTAGACTCAAGTATACAGCATCTCAAAAGTTTCCCAAATTACAACCTTTGAGCAACATGCCAAAATAGCTGGCTGTTAAGTGTTTCTAATCAAGCAAACTTGCTAGTTATCAAGAACAGCTTCATAGTCTATCTCCGTCAATCCAGTTTCAACAACTGTTTGTCAGAGATACGCAAGTACAAAGGATGCACGGTTAAACCTGAACAAGATTAATGGTCAAACAAGGGAAGCACACATAAAAAATCACTGTGAGAATCCCAAAGTTCATGAGCAACAAATAAAGGTATCCTCTAGAATTATACTAGAGTATTTGAAAATGATGATAAAATGAAAAGGCTGATATATAGAAAAACCAGTGCAACTGTATATCACCAATTCGAAAAGTGAAGAAATCCATGCACCAATCTGGCCAATTAAACAAGTTGACTGCCCAACAACTGAAACTTCATCCAGACAATCAAATAAAAGAGTGAAACAGCATTTTTTGCTAAAAATTTTCCATGCAAATGGTTTAGTAGAACATTCAATTGTTTTCTAATAAAGTTTAATAAATATCAATTAACTGTCTAATTAAGAAAATATTTTTCTAATTGAAACTACATCAAGATAGTGAAAACAGTGCTCGGCACAAATAAAATCCTCATATATCATCAGTCAAGAACTGTACATATCTACCCACAAATCGAATAACCAAAAAACATAAATATGGTAAAACAATAAGAAGGCCAATGCTGCTCTACGGATACAGATCAAGAATGCCTTGCCATCAAATGCAGGACAATCAACAGCTCCATCCATTTAGCAACTTCACAATCGAACACGATGCAGTTACTGAATAAGATCTTCCAAAGGGCAACGATTCTTATTCCAAAGGGCAACAATCATCCAAGTTCTAGTGAGCTAAACTTGAAGAAAACAAGTCTCTCATATGACCTGAACTGGTTTCTGAGAGATCACCAAGCACTTGGTTTCTGAGAGATCACCAAGCACTTTTTTTCTTCGATCCATAATAACCAACATACCACTTAACAAACTTCTTCAACCCGGCCTCCAAATCCGTAGTAGGCTTATAACCAAGCTCCTTGTGAGCCAAACTAATGTTGGCATGAGTAAAAGGCACATCTCCATTCCTTGGCATTTGAATCACCTTCTTCTTAGCCTTCACCCTCAACAACTTCTCCAATATACTCACAAGCCTCCCAATTGGCACCGGGGTCGTATTCCCCAAATTATAGATCCTAAACTGTGCAGCACCTCTTTTCTTCCCCCCACTCCCGGTACTCTTTTTTGCCGTATCCAACGCAGCCAAACAACCCTTCACCACATCATCAATGTAAGTAAAATCCCTTGCTACAGTCCCATGATCAACCCCCTCATAGATTTTAATCTCTTTTCCTCTCAATATATCCTTGGTAAAGAAATAATACGCCATATCAGGCCTACCCCACGGTCCATAAACCGTAAAAAACCTTAACCCGGTTAAGGAAAGTCCATAAATATGATTATATGTATGTGCTATTTCTTCACCAGCCTTTTTTGTGGCTGCATACAAACTTGCTGGCTGGTCAGTTCGATCTTTTTCCGAAAAGGGCACCTTAGAATTTAATCCATAAACAGAACTAGACGAAGCCCAAACAACAGAAGGCTGTGGATTTGCAGCTTTACATATTTCTAGTAAATTCACAAAACCATCCACGTTACTATGAATATAGGACATGGGATTTTTCATAGCATACCGTACCCCGGCTTGAGCGGCCAAATGCATCACGTGCGTAAATTTCACCGTCTCGAAGAGTTTCCGAAGCAATGCGGCGTCGTTTATGTCACCTTCAACAACAAAAATTCCCGACTTTTCTAGGAGGGAATTTCGGGCCTTCTTAAGCCCGGTTTCATAGTAAGAGTTGAAGTTGTCCACCCCAACGACGCCGTCTCCACGCTTTTTGAGGGCAAGGGAGACATGGGCTCCGACGAAACCAACCGCACCGGTGACTAGAACGGAGAGGCCCGACTTGGAAGCCGGACGGGCCGAGGCCCATGCCCGATTCTCCCAGTTCGGGCCGAGACTGGGTCCAACCACTGCAGCAGTATGGAGACTCCGGCGCTTGCCTCCATTGACAGAGGCGTTCGAGGCGGTGCTAGTGGCAGACGGCGGAGACAAGAAAAGGAACAGCAGAATAAGGAAGAGGAAAATAAATGACCAAAGAGTGCGCCTTGGGAGAAGTGCAGAATGAAGCCTTAAACGATGAAAAGTGGAGTGATACGGCGACGTTTTGTCCGGTTTGCACTTCCCCGGCGTAGAGGGTATGGCATCAAGGTGGGACAGAATCGGCTTCAATTGGGTCATCTGTATTTCTTCACTTAAAACACTTCCGCAAAAAAAAACACAATAAAATTTTTTTTTGGGGCTAAACTGATGAAAAAACTAGTTTTTTGAACAGATATTTGGGGTAAATTTTGGGATTGCAGATGATTCAATGCTTCATCTTCTGGTGAAGGCCTGGAGGGGGGAAGAAGTGATACAGGAGGAAAGGAGCACAGTGGGGCCGGGGGGGGGGGCTGCGAATCTGCGATGACTGGGTTGGAGTTGGAGAGGCTGGTGGAAAAAGCAACAAAGCGAGACTACTTTAATCTTTCCAAACTTCAAGAAAAGGCAAGACATCTCGTCCAATTTTATGTACAAGTATACATCCATTTTTTTCCTTTTTTTTTTAAGGCACAAGTTACGAGTATACCAAGTATACATACATTTCTAACATAAAATGTACATCCAATATAGTAAAAAGGTAATTGTACAATGAATTACATCTAATATATATAGTAAAAAGGTGATTGTACAATGAATTACGAATCCTAATTTTTGTGGACTTTTCGGTCTTCACCTCAACTAACCAAAAATAGATGGATTTGACTCTTTCTTTTCTAACCAAAAATACATGGATTGTCTTTTTTTTTTTTTTCCCTTTCCTTTGTGATGAAAAAAGAAATTTTATTAGATGGATTGGGCTCTTATCCGTCCGTATTGTAGTGTGAATAATTATGAACACCAACAAGTTTAAGATCTTGTAATATTAATTACAAGCTCGAAGATAATTTTGCATGCAACAAAAGCCACTGAGCTATGATTACAATGTAAAGAATTTTTTACACTGAATATGTAACAAAAAAAAAATTAGTAACCAATATGAAATTGAGCTAATTATTTATAATTCATTTGAATTGTATTTTTAAGAAATTTTATTAAAAATATATATATTATAACGATTTGATATATATAAAAAAATTGATTAAAAAATATGTTTAAAAAAAGGTAAAATTTTCGTACATAAAATCACGTTCCAAGCAAGGTCAGCTGCATTAGTTCAACTTGGTGACATTTGGGAGCAATTGCATTCCAGTTCAATGTAATGTACGGAGTTTTTGTGAGTGTGGTGATGATGGGATACTTTGGATAGGGCTGTTCATAGTGTCATAAATCAATCAATACTGGCAGTGGTGCTGTCATTGGTGTGCATATTTTTGTCGCGTTTACTGCAATCGACGAAGTGTATAATTTGGTCATTATCATGACAACCAATGCAATGCATTAAATTAGCCACCACGCAGTCGTTGACATGTCCCGCAGGGCAATGCATCTGCATTACTTCGTAATCCTGTACCTCCTCCAATTATACACACAATCAAATTTTTGAACCAAAACTGCTTTTCCATAATCTAAAAAGGAAAAATAACCAATATGAAAAGTTTCCGGGGTAGATTCTCTTTTTCTTTTTGGAAATGTCAAAAGCATACTTTTCTCTCCCCCTTTTTTTTTTTTTCCCTTTGTTTTTTTCCCCTTCCCATTTCATTTCGTGAAAGAGACTTGCTTGCTAACGATTAAAACCAAGTGGAATGGATGATTTTCATCGAAAATCCTATCGAGAAGGCTCACCCTTCATTTTCTATTTATCGGCAATTTTTGCAATTTACACTAGTACTACCACTTTTGGTTTTCTTGAGAGAATTGACAAGCGATGTTACACTTATGCATGTATATATCACTCTTTATTTTCTCTTGCCGATTAAGGGCTAATAATGCAGGATTTTAAAGAAGATTGGCTCCATAAACTTCGTTTCTGCTTTTATTGCTTTCTATAAATTTTCCCATGAGCCATAAATCTTACTTTCAATATGATATTCTTTTCTTTTTTGAACAGATCAAATAAGTGAAACAATTATTGGACATGGGTGGAACTTTCATTGGCACTATACAAGTTTCCGAGCCATAAAATCAACCGAATCAAGATGCAAACTGATAGGTACATGAAGAGAAGAAACGCCGGAGTGAATCATGATTAAAACTTGCTAGCGATTGCCTTGAGCAAGTACCAGTTGGTCATCACTGAGAGCTTTAAGGCTCTTATTATTAGGTGTAAATCAAGGGTCGAATCCCTTGACTTACATTCTAATTTAAGATTTTCTGAAAATTTTACAGCGGATGCAAAGAAACCCGTTTGATTCGATGGAGGTTCATATATCCATCCGATTCCGTGGATATTCAATCCCTTCTGGTTCTCCATTGATTTCCTCGGCCCCATCCCTTCATCTCAGCGTGGAGTATGAGTAGATGTATATAGCATTTATCGTGTCAAAAAAAAAAAAAAGATTGCCTTGAGCAAGTACTGATATGTTCCTGAAATAATAATGGTACATGTCCTCAAGAATGTGTAAATGTTTCTCGTAAAAGAAACTATTTTGTTAATTGATGTTTATGGCACGAGTGCATTTTTTTCTTAAAGGAAGAAGAAAAGGGGGAAAAAAATAGTATGATTGCATTTGTGGGCTTTACAAATACATAAATACTACATTAATACATTATACATGCACCCATGCTCGGGAGCTTGGTGCATGTGCCATTGTCAAATACTCATACAACAAAACCTAGGAACCTAAAAGGAAAACAAAAGAATTATTAGTTGTCGTACAGTTGTGTTTGGATTGTATTTTTCATGATTTTTCATGAAAAAATTACTATATCGATTTGATGTATGTGAGGGAAAAAGGTAATAGGGAAATGTGATCACGGAAAGTAACGTAATTTTTTGACGGAAAACAGCAATCCAAACAACTAAATTTATGAAATGATGCGTAGAAATACTTAAAATTGATTATGTCACCTAAAATTTCTTTTTTTTTTTTAGCAAAAAATACCGTAAATCATAAATGGGTTTTAATTATCTATTATGCTCCATTGTAGACAAACACACACCATCTTGCTAATCAAAATACATTCCTTTGGTTTTGTCAGCCACATTTGCGATCTTTGCTGAGGTAATTTTTTGTGTCGTCAGTTTTGTTTCGAATTTATGATGTTATACTTTGATGTTGTCAAGAAAATTTGACATAGTCCATCTATCACTTGTATACAAGTTCAAACATAAGAGATAGTCAAAGATATTTAGGATGGCCATATATATCTTGCCTCAGGCTTGAGGAAATTCTGCTCATTTCATGGATCCGTTTCAAGAAGAAAGAAAAAGTAGACAGCCTCCACCGCTATCCAGAAATTGAGATGAATTTTTTGTTGATAATAACTTGAGAAGAAGCATAATTCTTCAAATAAAAAGCAGAAGAAACGTTCTGAAGTTTTCTTTCCCGTGGGCAGTGATTTTAGTACTTGTGAAATGATTCGACACAAACAAATTGTAAAAAAAAAAAAAAAAAAAAGCCACAATCACAATTTTCAAGTTTTGCACTAAATTAAGTGTCCAAAGTGTTGTGGATGTGACTTCTATGCTAGGTCCTTAAACTTTAGTTATTTATAAATTTAAATGTTAATATTGTTCAATATGATCCAAACCATAGCTCACTGTGAAATTTAAATGACAAAAAACAATGCCTGATTGTGTGGATTATTTTGGCACAGATTTGGAAAGCAATTTTCAAAACAAAAATTGCTACGTTCTCCATTAACACATTTTCCAATCACCTTTTCACCTCACATATATCAAAGCGTCGCAATAATTTTGCTATAAAAAATGCAATCCAAACATGAATATATATATATATATATGTGTGTGTGTGTGTGTGTGTGTCTGTGCGCGCGCGCATGCGTGTGTGTGACTCTTTTCGTGTAATCCGGATAATATGCTAAGAATCAGGTCAGATTTTGGGTGAAGATTGAGATATGCGACCGCACACAAGTAAAATAATTTGAAATTATACATTATAATTGAATTTTAAAGCAAAACAAGGTAAATATTTCTTATTTTAAATGGGTACAAATTTGTTCTGACGTCTGTACTCAGTTGCATCTAAAAGTAGGAAAAAACATCCATCCCCTCCAAGATTGATGAGAAGGAAGGAAAAAATAAATAAAAATCTCCAACAATGGGAAACAAAACAAAATAGGCCGTATTTTTTTTTTCTATCTTCAAATTTTAGATGTCAATTTTATTTGGTAGTGAATTTGTACTTATGGTATTCAAATCATTAACACAAAAGATTATGGAGGTTGAATTTAATTACAAATTATTCAATTTGGATGAAAGCTGAAAAGTTCTTTTATGTTATTAAAAATTGCATATAACCATTTTCCTACTACAAACTCCAAAATTATTCAAGTTTTTTTTTTAAACAGAATTATTCGAGTTTGACAAAATTTTCTACCTTTTCTCATGGATTTTTCATTTTTTTTCCTTTGATTTTTGCTCCTTGAAATTCGAAAAATCAATTACTTTCTAATTGACAGATGCCTTGCCATGCTTGCGCAAAGGAGTTTCAAATGCAGAAATAAAGTATGTCGTCTCCTTAATTATTACAAGTTTTTTGCTACGACAAAGCCAGGAAAGAATTATGCTGCGAGCAAACAAGTGGAATAAAAATATCCATTTTTTGTGAATGATTACAAGACGCTTGAAGAAAGCTACTTGGCAATAATTCTTCAATAAAATTCTTAGCCATCACCCTATTTGCACAAACTTGCTGAGTTTTTATACTCAGGAGAGTAACTGAGGAACCACAAGCTATTTGAATAAGTTGTTGTAGACCTCGTCCAACTAAAACAGCCTTGGTTATGAAGCAGAAGGCATTGGTCCACTTGACCTGTTATAATACCCTATTTGTCGCTCTCTCTTGCTCCATATTCTTTTTTAGGTTTGGTATCGAATTACGTAATAGGATGCTATCTAGTTATATTATTTTTGTTACCTGTTACAAACAGTCCATTTCATCTCCTCCGTTGGGTGAGATGTTATTGCCGCGGACATTTTGTGTAATAAGCATCATCTGTTTGTTGTTCGTTCCAAAACAGAGTAAAGGGCCATTTTCATTGATGGAAGGATTGACTTCTCATCATATAAACTCATTAGACTCTCTTCTTTAACCAGAGAAAGAAAGACAGAAATGGAACCTCCATCCTGTTCCCGTTTCTCCATTATCCTCATCGTTCTCTTCTTCATATCTGCAACGTCCATATTGGTACAAAACAATCAGTTCAGGATTCCTGGGATGCCCCAAGGTCACATATTGGTGCAATTCTAGTAATAGGAAAGCAAAGTTGAGCTCAGTCCTGGAGACTCCAATCCCCAAACCCAACCACTTGGCTGCTGACACTCCTTCACACCCACAGGACCCCTTAACTGTTCAAGAAATCCTTCAACGGGGTGGTCCGAGACATCCTCTAATCCTATGAACCATTTACATCATTCTTTCCGTCGGTTCATTCTCTACCCCTTGACGAACCTGAAAAAGCCCAAGTCTTGGAATGGGGAAAAGGCCATTCCCTCCCACCAAGGAAAGCTTCTGCAACTGCAATACTGAATGGTGAAGTTCATTTACTCATTGTGGACTTAAACTTGGGCCAAATCACAAGTCATGTAAAAAATCCAGGATCAGGGTATCCAATGCTGTCCATGGACGACATAAAGGTTGCTCTGCAAATTACATCAACTAGTGAAGAGTTCAACAAGTCCATCATGGCTCGAGGATTGAAGTTTCCGGATCTTACTTGCGTCCCACCTTCCCCTTGGATGGTTTGGCCCTGAAGAAGAAGGGAGGCGTATCGCGAAGGTTGAATGTTTTGTTAACCAGGGCACGCCCAATTTCTACATGAGGCCAGTTGAAGGGTTGGTCGTAATTGTGGACATTGACAACCGAAATATTTTAAGAGTCTTGGATCCGGGCGGGGGAATTCCAGTGCCTAAAGCTGAGAACACTGATTATCGGCATCAGGCACAAAACAAGCCTTCAAAAATGCAGCCAGTCAATCCAATTTCAATAGAACAGCCTCAAGGGCCAAGCTTTACCGTTGAGGATGGACACATTGTCAGATGGGCCAATTGGATTTTCCACCTTAAGGCAGACCAGCGAGCTGGGATGGTGATCTCTAAAGCCATGGTTCAAGATTCTGAGACTGGTGCATTCAGGAGTGTGGTGTGATGTACAAGGGATTTGCTTCAGAACTATTTGTGCCACATATGGACTGCAGTCAAAATTGGTACTTCAAGTCGTTCATGGATGCTGGGGAATTTGGTCTAGGTGCGATGGCCTTAGCACTTGTGCCACTCAACGATTGTCCTAGGTACTCATACTATATGGATGGCGTATTTGTTTATGCTGATGGTAGACCGTATATTCAGCCCAACATGATTTGCATTTTCGAGAAATATGCAGGTGATATCGGTTGGCGGCATTCAGAGCTCCCGGGCAACGGTTTTGAGGTATGAGTTACCATAATTGTTATCCTATGGCACATGAATGGTTATTCTTGTTAGGAAAAAGATCAATACTTCATTCATTTAAATCAGCAGATACAGCGTTAACCGAAAAGGACGGAAAATTGTCCGGAGTTTATTTCTGAAGTAACCTTCTTTGGAAAAAAATTTTCCAGTAGGTTTAATCTTTTTTTTTTATGCCATGTAAGCTCCCATTTAAATGGAGGAAGACCACATTTAAATGAATTGTAGTAATCTTACTCAGGTCATACTCGAAGTTCAAACACCAAAAAACCAAATCCAAAGCAAAAATAGGTAACAAACATAAGATTCCACATTTGATTAATGATAAGATATTATAGTTAACAAATATTTTATATTTTAAGCTTTTCAATCATCCAAGTTCCTTTATATCAAAACCAATAGGATTCGATATTGGGTTTTTAGAAATAATATTATCATGTTACTCCAAAGAATTTGGGATCCTAAATTTTGATTGATCTCCCCGTCCCCTCTTCGCTTTTTAAATCCTACCATTCCCCCCCTCCCCCCACTATTTTTTTTTTAAGAAAAAGTGTTACTAATAAAAAATGAAAAAGAAGTACTATAATCATTTTATAATATTTTAGTAATAATCAAATATAGAGTCTTTTCCTATGTTTATTGCCTTGGTTTTTTTTATTTTTCATCCTTAAATTTTGCTTTTTGCATTTGCATTTCGAATGCGAATGTTAAAACCAATAATCACGAGGTAGAAAAAGGTGAATACTATTACAACAAAGGATAATTACGAAAACCCCTTCCAAGATTTCTGATAATTTCATGTTGCACACCTTTACATTCAAATATTATACTTATCACGCTTTTTTAAGATATAATAATCTTCCCAAACTTCATAAAATATTCTAGTGACAATTTTTTGAAAAAGGGAAAAAGGTAATGAAATGCTTGTCAAACTTGAAAAATGTATCACTAAGAATCTACCCATCACCAAATACTGTATCACCCCATGCTATTTCTTTCTTACAGTTTCAATCCACCTTTTTTCCCCTATTCAAGTTTTCTTATCCTTTCCATAATCCAAATCTCCATGTCTCAAAAATTTCAGTGTTAATCGTGCTTTTTAATTGATTCATCTCTCATTCTTTCGATTTGTCCTCATTTTTTCACTGACCAAAGTTTAATAAACAATTGCAAACACAAATATACAGTTGTAACTTTGGCCAAAGGAATATAGAGAAAATGATTTAGGCCTAAGGTGAAACTATTTAAGACTAGGAGAAAAACAAGAATGTATTCATTGAATAATTTGATTTAAATACTATAAAAACTCCTTAAGCAAAATTCGAGTTATTAGTATGATTTTTTCCCTTACATCAGCCAAATAAAACCCACAACTACTATTCAGAAAATGTATGCATAATTTTTTAGAGGTGAAGGGAGCTAAATGTAAATGTCATAAATCTTAGAGGAGGTTTGTGAAATTATCCCTCAAAACAAGGAGGAGGTTGTAGCTCTCACGACATTTAAGATAGAAGTTTACCTGGCATAAGAGATATTAAAAGGTAATAATTTGTGAAAGAGCAACTGTAAATATTTTTTCTAAAGAAGGTTACTTTGGAAATAAACTCAAGCTATCCTACCATACAAATCTCTGATCTAAGTTAGCTGCTAGTTTGGCTAACATATCAGCAGGTTTGTTCCCATGAATACACACACCATAACTAGTAACGCTGGAAGACAAATATCCAAAGAATAGGCAAAAAGGTGGGAAGATGACATTAGTAAACTATAAATTTACTACTGTGTGAAAAATTTCCCATGTGAATAGACTAAATTTTGACCATGAGTAAAAACTGCATGTAACCCGAGTGTCAGTTTTAGGAATATTCGAAACCTATATTCTCATTCAGCCCCTTGACTTGGATAATTTGTACATGAAGGCGTCAATATTGTATAACTGCAAAATGTTGATATCGGTAGCCGTGAAGTAGATGAAGTAATTTGATTCTAACTTTCGAGCAGATAAGAGAAGCAAGGCCGAAGATAACTCTTGTAGCTAGAATGGCAGCATCAGTTGGAAACTATGATTACATATTCGACTGGGAGTTTCAAATGGATGGTTTAATCCGAGTCCAGGTGAGCTTGTCAGGAATGCTAATGGTGAAAGGAACTCCATACGAAAATCCCAATCAAGTGCCATCAAATGTAGAAATGTCCACTCCTCTAGTATCAGAAAACGTACTTGGTGTTGTGCATGATCATTTCATTACTTTTCATTTGGACATGGACATTGATGGCTCAAACAATTCTTTCGTCAACATTAATCTTGTCAAGGAAGAGAATCTGGGGGGACAATCTCCTAGAAAGAGTATCTTGAAGGCCAAAAGACAAGTAGCCAAAAATGAGGAAGATGCAAGAATAAAGCTTAAGCTCTACGATCCTTTCGAGTTTCATTTCATTAACCCTTCCCGGTTTTCTAGATTAGGTAATCCAACAGGGTACAAACTGGTTCCTCGTGCCACTGCAGCCAGTTTGCTAGATCTTGATGATCCCCCACAATTGCGAGCTGCTTTCACCAACAATGAGGTACCAGTAATTGGATTGTGTCGCCAATTAATAATCATATATATTTGATCACGAGTATTAAAATCTTTCTGGAAATATTAGGTCATCGCGAGTTTCGATTCAAATGTTATTTTGTAATGATAGATTTGGGTGACTCCCTATAACCGATCAGAACAATGGGCTGGTGGGTTTCTAGTGTATCAAAGCAAGGGGGAAGATACACTTGCTGTCTGGTCTGACAGGTATATACTTTACCTGGGATCTGCTTCAGTTCAATTTTTCTTCAAAGGAATAAAAAACAATCGAATTTTGAACTCCAAATATACGGTGATAGCACTGTAAACTCCAACAAGAATTTCTGGGCATCCATTCATTGACTTCTTTAATATGTTGGTACTTACTTTTTCTTGATTCTCTTTTAAATGTCAAACAGGAATCGTCCAATTGAGAACAAGGATATTGTGCTGTGGTACACACTGGGATTTCATCACGTACCATGCCAGGAGGACTTTCCTGTGATGCCTACAGTGTCTTCTAGCTTTGATCTAAAGCCTGTCAATTTTTTCGAAACCAATCCTATTCTTGGAGTAATGCCCAATTTCGAGAAGGACCCGCCAATTTGTTGGGCCTCAACTTCTCAGTGGCCATCAACTCAACAACTCAATCCTCCTTTTTGTATTGAGTATGCATAGGGCTGCAAACGAATCGAACTGCTTACGCTCGCTTGAGTCGAGTTCGAGCCGACTCGAGTCAAACTCGAGCTAAGAATATTAAGTTCGTTAACTCGCGAGCCGATTCGCGAGATTGAGTATATATATATATTTTTTATTTTTATTTTTATTTAATAATAAAATTACATATATTATATATATATTTTTTATTTTTATAGTAAAATTACGTATATATTCTTAATATTTTATTATTTATTCAGAAAAAAATATTATTTTATTTATTTTTTAAAAATAAAATATTTATTTTTTATTTTTTTTCGAGCTCGAGCTCTGTTCGACTTGATTCGAGTCGAGCTCGAGCTCGAGTTCGAGTTTGGTAAAATTTAATCAAAACTCGGCTCGATTAGCTCAAAACTCGACTCGATTCGGTTCGTTTGCAGCCCTAAGTATGCATATCATGATGTTGTAACTTTGACAGTATCGCCTGAGAAAAGCCACGCTAAATGGGCAATTCCTCGCTACTCAACATTTGCTAGCAAATTGCTAACATAATTTCCGGGGGAATCAATTAGTTTTTTTTTTTCAAACGATAACACTCTCATTAAAACAATTCAAAGTTACAAAGCTGGAGTACGTGCTCCTGCATCTTTACTAGCTAAACTACTTAGCCAGTCAGGAAATGATTCCTGCCACACATTCTCATCTACCAAGTGTAAGGCAAATTTAGCCAAATGGTGAGCTACAGAGTTCTCTCCCCTTCTGATAAAGGAGAAGGAACATTCAACGAAGTCTATCCTGAGCTTTAAAATATCAAACAGAATGACTCCCACACTTAGAAAATAGGCGTCATACCATTAGGTCCAGGTGCCTTATTTGGATGAAGGGAGAATACACAGTTTTCCTGACTTCCTCTTCAGAAACAAGTCTCACTAGTCTTTGATTCATCTGCCTTGTAATTATTTAAGGAATTCCTTCCAAAATAGTATCAAAATGCTAAGGATTAAAAGAAGTGAACAGGCCCCTAAAATACCCCTCTATCTCCTCCTCAATATCCTCCCCAGATTTACACCAATCCCCACCACTCTTCTACAAAGCTGAGATAGTATTCCTCCTTTTCCTACCCTCCACAATGGCATGAAAATATTTAGTATTTTTATCCCCCTCTTTTAACCAACAACTCCTAGCCTTCTGCCTCCAGAATACCTCCTCCTTTCTATAAGTCTCAGCCAATTTTCATCTCAGTTCTCTTCTCCTCTCTCCCATATCAATCTTGCCACTCCTTTGTAGCTCCCTTAGTTCCTGTTTTATACTCTGGATTTGTCTCTTAGCATTATTATTGTGCTGTCTATTCTAGTCCAGAAGAGCCATTCTACACTTCTTTATTTTTAGCAGGAGTCTATAACCTCTTGAACCAATTTGTTGTTTGCTCCAAGCTCTACTAACTACCTTTCATACATCTGAATTTTTAAGCCAATTTCTATCAAAATAGAACCTCCTCTTCCATTTCCTACCCCCTGGCTTAGTATCAAGCAATAACATGCAATGATCAGAGGCCTTATTTTGGATATGTATACACTTTGTCTTTCTGTAGTCCTCTCTCCATCCTCTAGTGACCATAATTCTGTCCAGTTTTTCTTTAATCTCCCCTTCATCCTCCCAGTTGTTACACCAAGTCGACAGAATACCCTCAAAACCTATATCTATCAACTTATTCACTTTAATGAAACTCCTGAACTTCCTAAAACTATTCTCAGGCCTCCACCCCACTTTTCATCATTATTGACAATATCATGCATATCCCCTGCAATCACCCAGTTTTTTCCCCGTAAAGCCTTTCTTTCAGTGATGATGTTCCATTGTTACTCTCTAATTGCCTCTACACTACTGGTATATACACAGATGAGCCACCACTTAGACTCATCCCTAGTACCTTCAATCTACAATTCTATCAAAAAATCAGTAAACAGCACCCTATTAACAGCTAGTTCTTTCTTCTACATGACAGCCAGTCCTCCTGACCTACCAATAGGCTCCGCTACAAATAGTTTATCATACCGCAGCTTCATCTTAACTTTATTCATGAAACATTTCTTATTCTTAGTTTCTGACAAGCATATCACCTCTGGGGAATGGAGATTTGCAATCTCCTTTAGTTGGAAAACTGTCAAGGGGCTCCCAGCACCTCGACAGTTTCACATCAGAGCCTTCATAAAGACTTTGGAGCCCCATTTAGGTCGAGCTCCACCATCTTCAGCATTGTGATCCCCTCAGTATCTATTACCATTCTTCTACCTCTCTTTAGACTACCATCTACCAAGCCTTCATTTTCTTTCCCATCTAAGCCATCCTGTTTCCTTTTATTTGCCCATTTCTGAGATTCCAGTCCAGAGTTAAGCTCTCACAGAAGCTTCCTCCTTCCCACCTCCTGAATCAATCTTTTCTACCCACTATTCCCCTTATATTTTTCTAACACCTGTTTCCTACTCCCCTTTGAGACCTTGGAACCTTCAGCCTCCAACCTACCCCCCTCCAACCCTCCCTGCTCACCCATTCCTCCCTCACTCCCATCAATCCACGTTAAGTCACAGTCCACTAGTCCACTCCCTTCCTCATTTACAGTAATATATTCCATTCCCTCAAGGTTTCCCTCCCTAATTCTTCCCTTAACAGTTCTTTTTTACCCCCCTTTGCCCTTTCCTTTAGTACATCCCCCATCCTATCTGATCCTCCCCCCTCTGAAGCTGTTGGTCCCACTGTTTTCTCCCCAACACTCATATCCAGGATCTCATGATCATTTCTCCTTGCATCCCCCCACTAGCAACCTCATTTTGTATGTTTCTACTTTTTTCATCAGCTTGCCAAGTCAGCAGCAATTGTTTAACACCCATCCTACTATCCCTTGAACTACCCTGTTCCTCTCTATTGCTTGATTCAGAAGACTTAGCTTCATTAAATTTCTTAGCTGGACTTCTGGAAGAGCTGGCTCTCAACCATGCTCCATATTGTGTTCTTTCCTTATGTTCACACTTTTGTCTTTACAATTTCTCTCATTATGGCCCATATTCCCACAATAATAGCAGAAGTCAGGGCATTTCTCATACCTAAACTTGATCCACTTAGCTTCATCCCTTATCCTGACAGTAGTTGCCCTAAGGATAGGATGGTTTAGATCCAATTCCACCAAAACTTTCAAGTGTTTGCCTTCTTTCCTCTCTCCTGGCGAAATTATTACCTCTCTAACCCTATTGAAAACTCCCCCAATTCTCTTCCCAATCTCCTTGGTAACCCAATGAAGTGGTAAATTCCACATATGGACCCAAATCCATGTCTTAGAAAAAGCCTTTGTATCAAGTTCAATCCCTTCCTTCTAAGATAGAAGCACCAAAGAAAGATTATCGAAAACCCAAGGTCTACCATTAAGGATCCTATCCATATCATACCTATTATTAAAGATGAACTGGAACATATTCACTCCAATCTCAATGCTCTCAGGTTTTTGGCAAACGACCACATATTTGCAAGAAAAACTTTTAATTCCAGATATGTTCACATTTTTTCCCCCACCACTTTACCAATGATACTCATTTTACATTCCTTTATTCCTTGAAACATTTCCCCTCCTTCGAGCTGAATACCATTAGCCTTCTTATCAGTTAGCTCAAATTTTCTTAACACTTCCTCAAACTCCTCAGCCATCAGACAATGGCTTAGGAATCAATCGCAATTACAAAGCAATGCTCAGACTATAGACTTGTCTCTGAAGCTAAAGTAGCTAGCTGTTCAAAATACTCAACAGACACAGAGAAATATACAAAAAACACAAACAGAACGGAAAACACTACAAACGGAATGAAGATGAAGCTGAAAGGAACAATTAGCTAGCTAAAAGAAGATTATTCAAGGAAAAACAACCAGATTTGACTGAGCTAAACCTACTGATTACCTACGAGAGACCAAGCTACCTGGACCAAAATGAAGCTGAGCGAGCCATTTGAAGAGGATCGTGAGTAAACAAATCAATAATCATCATAAATGCATCACAGTTTCATCATTGTTTGTTGAATGCGAGGAGGATCAATGCTTTCAGTGGAAAAAGTTGAAATTATTGGGAAAGAAGAAGTGCGGGTAATTTGAATTTTGGTAGTTTCAGAGACCCACAAGGGGGACTTTACTCTCTATGTAGAGAGAGAAAATGCTCTCATTTTGAGAGACTCTAATCATTTTACCTAATGTATTTTTGAGCTACACTCCCTGAGGGAATCAATTAGTTGTTTCCACGAAATGTTGCTAGGAAATGCAGAATAGGTGAGCTTTCGGCAAAAACAATTATGAGAAATTGTATCCCACCATCCTCTACTTAAGGTTTGGCGTCTGTTAAGAGAATGTGATTGCCAAATATTAGAGGATGGTTGGATGGACAAATTTGTTACCATATTATATTTCTCTCATGAATGGGCTCGAGCTAAAAGCCTAAAGATATTCAAATTCAGACGGCCCTCGATGATATCAGCCAAAACAAATTGCAAATACAGAGATGGCATAATTGAACAAGAAGCAACTTTAAGAGAGAGTAGCTAGGAGGCGAAGCTGAGATTAAGTGACCTAGCAAAAAAAAAAATTATAGAGGGCTAGTAGTGTGTGAGATTCATATTTTCGCGAAAATATAAGAGATGTTTTAAACGTTTTTTCTTGTATGAAACCATCAATGAAAACTAAAGGTCTATTTGGATTTGTCTTTTTTTTGTTTTGTTTTTGGAATCTACACTATCACATTTAAAAAACACTTCCAAAAATACTTAATCCATGCAATCAATACACAATATGCACTTAAACAAAGCAAATAAAATAAAATAAAATAATTCTTGCTGCCTCTTTCTTTTTCCACCCACCATCTATACTCACCACCCACGACTGCCACCGCCCCTCCTCTCCTCCCTCCTCCTCTTTCCTACCACTCTTTTCCCTCCCTTGAGATCTAGTTACTTAATTTGAGTTTTTTTTTTTTTTTAAGAATGTATTAGATCATAGTCCAAGTAAATCAAATAATCAAATAGAAACAATCCTAGACATACATGACAACAAATTGATTCTGATTGGAGTTGGAATCCAGCATAAAAGATGTGACTTATTTTGTGAACATCCTTTTCAAAAAAAAATTTTTTTTTGGTGAACATCACCCTAGTAAATGATGGAGTCAAATCAAAGTTTTCAAGGGGAAAGCCCAAAATGTATGACATGCCAAAGCTTTCAAGGTTTGTTTGGGCGGTGATTATTTGCCAATTTTTTTTTGTTTGCATCTTCAACAAATTTTCAACCACATTTTTTTCATCTTATATATATTATATTAAAAAAAATTATACTATTTTTTTTTTAACAAAACTATCCCAACTAATCTAGTATTCAAATATTTGGAGCGCTTCGTCGCCAATGATGTCGGAGTCTCAACATGCATGTTGATATGGTCTTTGCTGTGGTCCATATGGAATCTAAACAAATGAAATAATTTCGGAAACCTCTCATAATGTTTCTTCCAATTGTGTTACTTCTTCTAAAGTTTGAAAAATTATACTTACATCTTTTAATATTATGAAAAAATTATAACAACCTTCACAAACTCTACAAATCTTAAATAAAAAGTGAGTTTAAAAGAAAAAAGGGAACTCATTCTCACTAATGCTTCTTTATCGAAAAGTTCTAATATCATCTTATCTAATACATTATTTTACATTCTCAAATCCTTGGATGAATTTTTTGCTCTATTCTATAAAGAACTGATGAACTAATAGGAATGCATTTGTTAAACAGAGTATCTTAACAAATTATTTAACTAAAAAAAAATGTCCAAGCACAAAAATGATGCCTTCAAGACGTGGTTCAATTTTTCCTGCAAAAAACTACGTGGAAAATTTTATCTATCAAGTAATGGTCATATTTGGCTTCTTTTACTATTTGGATTTGTTTTACAAATCTGATAGGTAAATATAGAGTATTCAGTGGACATTGTTTCGCTTACATCACAAATTGTTATTAAAACATACCTTTTAGTGGAGATTTTCATAACATTTTAAACTTTAAGGAAGGTAGTTGCAATTGTCAGAAACCTCAGCCGAGATTTTTTGAAATCACCCCAATGAAAATAAAACAGGTACCGGAATCTTCAGATCCATTCAGATGCTGATTCCAACGGTCTCAGTCTGAGCCACAAAATTTCAAGCAAAAAAGTACAATCAGTCAGGAATCAATCAATTATTAAATAGTTTATTCATCCATTTATTAGTAATTAGTCATGACTCACTCTCTCTGTCGTTTGGGCGTGAGATATTTCTTGGAGTTGCGTCTGATCTTGGGCACCCTAATTTCGAGATTCCCCCGACATAATATAAGAACAAAATTGCAGTCCACACTCCACTGCAAGAGAAAAGGTACTAATACTAGTCTTTCATGGATCAAACTTTAGCAAAAAAGGGAAGAATAAAATAAATGGAATGGCTGGTGATCCACCTCAGAACTCAACTTATGCGCAAAAATTTCGAAGAGAATGACAACTTATCCAAATAGTTTTGCAAAAATAAGCAGTGAATCTGGTATATAATCTCGTATCTTATCACCAAGGATTCCATACATATACCAAAGGGTAGGGAAATAAATGGGATGGTGATGCTGGCATCTCTTTTGGTGCATTCAGCTTCGAAGACCAACAAGAACTTGCCAATCAAAATTGGCTGTCCGACACTTGCTTTTTAAGTGGGGTGGATTAGAGGCTCGTTATGAGTGATTTATGGCATAAATTGTAATCTAATAGCAGTAAAATGTGTGCTTCTACGATTCGCCATTGGATAGCAATCGTGATGAACATGCATGAGTTGGACTTGGAAAAATAAGTATGCATTATGCATAGCATGCAAATTCAAGATTTTGAAGAGGTGATTAACCTTGTAAGTGGAGTCCTTGGACGGTAATTATGATCAATGAATTAGTTCAGTTGGATACATCTTTTTTTTTTTTTTTTAATTCTTTTTGAAATTTAATCAAATATTCTCGAAGTTACCAGTTTTAATCAATGAACCATCAGTTTATTTACCCGGGGAAGCAGATTACCATTGTTCCCTGAGCTTCGTAATTCGTGTATTCTTGAATATCCATCCTACCCCATCATGCTTTTGTAGAATAAGTAAGGGATCTTAGTATCTTACATGACTACCTTAAAACGTTAAGATATCTTATTAGTAGCTGGAGAATTGAACTACTATTAATTAGAGCAACAGCAGCGCGGGTGTAATGGAGGGCCATTACACCGCTCCATGACACGGTCTCCCACTAGAACCGTGTCATGGAGATTACATGATACGAGTAATCCATTAGAAAGTGGGACTCATGATTAAATGTAAAATAATTCTAACCACCAACGGTTACATTCAATTTTTGCTTCAACGGTAAATTTGTCAGCACACAACACATTTTGGCTTTCCAACGGTTATATTCAACGGTTAGATTTTAGCCTTCTATATAAACACACAACACTTTTTTTTTAAAACATATCCCACTATTTTACTCAATTATTTCTTTTACTCTCTCACACACTTTTACTCTCTCACTCATTTAATTCAGTTTTTGTAATTATGGATGAAAATTTTAGCAGTTTTACAAATATGTTAAATGTTCCAAATGTAGAAAATTCATCATCCTCACAAAATCAAAACCCCCAAAATTTTCCAAATTACCCATTAGTACTTTATTTTTTAAAAATAACAAAATTATTTTTAAAAATTACTTTATCTATTTATGGGATATGAGTTATGCATTATTAAAATAAATATTTGATTTAATTGTGGATCCATGCTATTACACCTTATGGAGTGTAATCCATTGTGAGTGAAAGTGTAATAAAAGAGAAGAAAGCGGAATGCTGACGTGGCATGTGAATTATACTCCACAATATGTAATAGCATTGTGGATGCTGACATACAACTCCAACTCTCTCACTCATTTAATTCAGTTTTTGTAATTATGGATGAAAATTTTAGCAGTTTTACAAATATGTTAAATGTTCCAAATGTAGAAAATTCATCATCCTCACAAAATCAAAACCCCCAAAATTTTCCAAATTACCTATTAGTACTTTATTTTTAAAAATAAAAAAATTATTTTTAAAAATTACTTTATCTATTTATGGGATATGAGTTATGCATTATTAAAATAAATATTTGATTTAATTGTGGATCCATGCTATTACACCTTATGGAGTGTAATCCATTGTGAGTGAAAGTGTAATAAAAGAGGAGAAAGCGGAATGCTGACGTGGCATGTGAATTATACTCCACAATATGTAATAGCATTGTGGATGCTGACATACAACTCCAACTCTCTCACTCATTTAATTCATTTTTTGTAATTATGGATGAAAATTTTAGCAGTTTTACAAATATGTTAAATGTTCCAAATGTAGAAAATTCATCATCCTCACAAAATCAAAACCCCCAAAATTTTCCAAATTACCCATTAGTACTTTATTTTTTAAAAATAACAAAATTATTTTTAAAATTACTTTATCTATTTATGGGATATGAGTTATGCATTATTAAAATAAATATTTGATTTAATTGTGGATCCATGCTATTACACCTTATGGAGTGTAATCCATTGTGAGTGAAAGTGTAATAAAAGAGGAGAAAGCGAAATGCTGACGTGACATGTGAATTATACTCCACAAGATATAATAGCATTAAATGAACAGTTCAACTCCAACTCTACAAAGAATGCACGTAATTAAATGAACAGTTCAACTCCAACTCCAACTCTATACGTGCGTTGCTAGATAAGCCGCACGCTTGTGAAAAAGGAATAAGTGTAGCACCACGCGACAGATTTTACGTGCGTCAAGCTCAATTTAGTGTATCCAATAAAAGTCAAAATATCTGTTTAAATTTTTATTTGCTTTGTGCAAGATGCTTGGTAGGGGTATAAAGTAATCAAATTATTTGACTTGAACTTACGAGTAGTTCCATCAAAGATTCAACTTTAATTCGTTGGTGACCAAATTCGGGTTAAGATCAATTATTTGATGAAGTAATCGAGTTATGTTCGAGTAGAAAAAATTAAAATTCGAGTACTAGTTTAACTTTATCAAATAATATATTTTTAATATAAATTTTAATTATTTATTATAAAATTATGAAATTTACAAAAAGAAAATCGAGTTGTAAAACTTGATTGAGCTCAATTAAACTCAATTGAAATCGATTTGACTGAACTTGAATTCGACCGCAAGCTCGAGTGAAGATATAATGAGCTTGAACTCAAATTCAAACTCAATCATGAGGAATTTTACTAGTTCGAGTCGAAGTATTTTCATTTATGTAGTGTACTGTTTCGTACTTAAATCGACTCGATAACAATCCTTGCGGTGCTTGATTTGTTGGACTTTGTGCCAAATATATTATGATAGACTTGACTTATACGTCAATCTCGAAGTCATGTGATTGATTCTATTGTTAGAGCGATATGACGTCGCACAACGATATAGAAGTGACGGTGACTATCACACGATGAAGCAAGAAAAATTATGTGATTATCGCATACCATCACATGGTTTACAAAGTGTAAATTTCTATATTAAATGTCCTTTCGAAATTTAGATGACTTATTAAAAAATATTTTATTTAATAAAAACACTTATTAAATACTTAAATATGTTGTTTGGTTGCACGTTTCGTAAATGCTTATCTATCTCTTTATTTAGTTCATGGTTCATAATATAAAATCATATTTTACTTCCTAAAAATACGAAAAATATTTTAAAATCATCACATTAAAGTTTTTGCTGAAATTATTTTTAATACTCGCAACTTAGCTCTTAAACTTATGAGATGATATTTAGCAAGCATCTCCACTCAAAACGCCATTATTTTTACTTTTTAGCAGTAGGGGAAAATCGCCAATTTAGTCCTCAAACTATTTTACTAAAGCCGATTTGGTCCCTAAAAGTTTTATTGCACCAATTAAGTCCCTTAACTAAAATGCTTGTGCCAATTGAGGACTTATACGGCGTCGCCACCCAAAACTCATGTATTTGTACAGAAAACAACGGCCAGGCAGGGGCCTTTTTGGAAGTTCGCATCCTAATTTCTACGGGAAGCAAGACAGAGCCCATTTTGCATCCGAATTGGGAAAAACCTGTGAAATTAGGAGTTTTCCAAGACAAAAATCCATTTTGCATGCAAATAGCGGAAGAAATTGGGGGTTTGAAACCGATTCAAAATTCCACACCGGAGGGAGATAAGATGACAAAAACAGAGCGGAATTCCCAAATTGGTTTGCGGGCAACAGAGCAGAGCAAGGAAAAGCTGGAGGATGAATATTCCGGATGGCAATGAGGATTTCCGGTAAGTCTTGGCCTACATGTGCGATGGTAAGTCTTGGTCTGAGACAGGACTTAGTACATTTGCATGGTAATAAAGAAGATGCTGGAAGGAACTTCTGTCACAGTTCTGTTCATGGTGTAGGATATGTTCTCCCAGATTTTGATAAGCTCTGCTTACAATAAATTTTTTTTTTTTAAGGTGGATAGACAATTCTGTGGGGTCAAAGGTGAATGTGAAAACCCAAACTAATTCATGATCATTAAAATAAACATGCATAGTTCTGAGCTACTTAAAAGGTTTCACTCGGAATGATGAATAGGTACTTGAATGTTGTGCTTGAAGAAAAGTTGAAGTTATATCATTATCGAAGAAAGAAAAGTTGAAGACATATTATCATTGAAAATTTTAAGAATAGTTGAAGATATATCATCATTGAAGAAAAAATATCGTGGCAAAGTCTATTAGCATTTCAAATTGCTTTTTGGCTTACTAACAGGGCAAAGTGCATTTGCATGTGTTACTTCTTCTTGCACTGTTGTTAATAGTATTCTCATTTTCATTTTATGAATCTGAGAATCAAAACATCGGAATAGTAGGTTTCTTATGTTCTAGCATACTGGGCACATGCTGCTAAATAAGAAGTCTCTCATTTTAAGCAGTTTGAAAGGTTAAAAAATCCCCCTCCCCAGCTTTCTTACTGATTTATTAGTGTTGAATCTATTTATTATATACTTTGATGTTTTGGACCAGAAGCTTAGATAGAGAGAGATGCAAGTTGCAAACTCAAAAAGGATTGGATATTTTCACTGGAAAAATGCATCAAAATGGTAGAACGTAGATGAACTATTTATTACCACTCATGCTAGCAGCTATATTTTGTCTTGGAAAACCCCTAATTTCACAGGTTTTCCCAATTCAGATGCAAAATGGGCTCTGTCTTGCTTCCCGTAGAAATTAGGATGCGAACTTCCAAAAAGGCCCTTGCCTGGCCGTTGTTTCTGTACAGATACATGAGTTTTGGGTGGCGACGCCGTATAAGTCCTCAATTGGCACAAGCATTTTAGTTAAGGGACTTAATTGGTGCGATAAAACTTTTAGGGACCAAATCGGCTTTAGTAAAATAGTTTGAGGACTAAATTGGTGATTTTCCCTTAGCAGTAGCACCGTTCTTCCAAACCGTCTAAGGCTATACAAAATTTTAACACCATTCGTGTACCAAGAACAAGATTCAAAAATGATTTTTGTAACACAATAAGCCCACTATATATAATATATCCTACTCCCTGGCTGCTGGTCATGCTCTCTCATTTGCCCCGCCCACCACTCAGTTCACTCCACTAGCTGCTACCCAAGTAAGCCTAATGGAAGGAAAAAAATTCCTTCGCCATCTATTCTTTCTCTGTGGCATCATAATCCTCTTGTTTTTCACCATATCCAACCTTCCTTATCCACCATCAAACTCGCTAGGCTGCACCACCAACTCTCCCTGGTGCACCTCCTCCAAGAACCGCTTCCAGTTCAAAACCCCACATGTCATCCAATTCCCCTCCGACTCTAAGCTCCGCCGCCACTCCACCGCCGTCCCCCACCATCCCCTCGACCCTCTGACCATCCCGGAGCTGAACAAGGTCAAAAAAGTCATCCAATCCCATGACCTGTTCAGGAACTCAAACTATGCTCTGCATTCAGTCGTTCTGGACGAGCCCGACAAACAGCTTGTCCTGACGTGGCAGAAGGGAGACCCGCTTCCGCCTAGAAAAGCTTCGGTCGTCGCACGTGTGAGTAGCGTCTCACACGTGCTCACGGTTGAGCTCGAGACTAGCAAAGTGATCCTCCATGAAACGGGTCCTCATTCGGGTTACCCGACTATGACCGTTGAGGATATGACGTCGTCCACCTGGGCCCCTCTGGCCAACGCTGATTTCAACCGTACGGTTATTGAGCGCGGAGTTGATTTAGCTGACCTCGCATGTTTGCCAATTTCCAGTGGATGGTTTGGTAAGCACTTGTTTTCTTGCTTGTGGAAAATTTTCATTCTACACATTTCTTGTAAGACGTGTCACATGAGCTAATTTAAACGTCATTTTTCATGAATTTTAATATTTACAAAATATTTTAAAAAAATGGAC
Source organism: Coffea arabica (assembly GCF_036785885.1). Classification (NCBI taxonomy): domain Eukaryota; kingdom Viridiplantae; phylum Streptophyta; class Magnoliopsida; order Gentianales; family Rubiaceae; genus Coffea; species Coffea arabica. The sequence goes on along the minus strand of NC_092325.1, from coordinate 43,134,908 downwards.
GGATGGCACGACACAGTATTTTTCTTTTTTGGTTTTTTTGAACAGATTCTATATCACTCACACTTTACACCAGAGTTACTAAACCTGGTTTGGACATCGATCTGAGAAGACAATTGATTTAATGGTTAGCAGTTCAACCGTGGGTCTAATGGTTGAACCAACCAAATTTTTTGGACTTTTTAACAGTAGAATCGGCGAATTTTTTACTAGTCCATGGGTTACTGTCCTAAACGATGATTCCAATCTAATAAGAACCCGGACTGACTAGGTGGTCGGTCATGCTGGTTGAACCGTTGGATCAAGTCTGGTTTAGTAAGTATAATTTGCACCTTAAAATTTTATAATAAGGTCTTGTTTGATAACTCAATTCAACACTTAAAATCGAATAAGTTCAGATAATAATTTATTTAGACGGGTTTGATAATAAAAAATAAAATATTTGAATTAATTAATTGATATTAGATTTTCTAGACAAAGCTTGCTTAAAAAAAATAAATAATAAATTATTTACTTATCACTTAATATGATATACAATCAAATGTATCAGATTAATAATTAACAATTCAGTAATTTAACAAATTTAAAATTCAAATTTCAGATTTTAATCTTATCGCACACACCCCTAAGGTCAATTGGTAGATATCTATGCATGTGCGATGTGAACATCACGCCAATTTCTTGTAGTTGATAATTATAGGTGGTAAGTTATTTCAACCTTACTTTCAAAGTTTGTATAGTCTTTAATCATTTAAAAGCTAGTGTTACAAAGTCGTGTTTAACATATATATAAATATTTGCAATTTTTGTAGGTAAGAGTGAGGAGAAGAGAAGGTTGATTAAAGTGCAATGCTATTCTATGAAAGACACTGCAAACTTCTACATGAGGCCGATTGAGGGTCTAACAGTGCTTCTTGATTTGGACACCAAAGAAGTGGTGGAAATTACTGATAAGGGCAGGAACATACCAATACCAAAGGCTGCCAATACGGAGTACCGCTTTTCAGCCCAAAATTACCATCAAAGTCTAATAAACCCAATATCTATCGAGCAACCAAAAGGTCCAAGTTACACTATAGAGGATGATCACTTAGTGAAATGGGCAAACTGGGAATTTCACCTCAAGCCCGACCCAAGAGCCGGAGTGATCGTTTCTCGGGCCAAGGTCAGGGACCCGGGTACTGGGGTGATGAGGGATGTGATGTACAAAGGCTTTTCATCAGAACTGTTTGTGCCATACATGGACCCCACTGATGCATGGTACTTTAAGACGTATATGGATGCTGGTGAATACGGGTTTGGGCTCCAGGCCATGCCTCTTGACCCGCTTAATGATTGTCCGCGTAACGCCTATTACATGGATGGCGTGTTTCCGGCTGCTGATGGAACTCCATACGTCCGATCTAATATGGTTTGTGTGTTCGAAAGCTATGGAGGTGATATTGGTTGGCGTCATTCCGAGAGTCCAATTACCGGAATGGGGGTAATCATTTCCTACGTTTTTTTTTTTTTCATTTTTATATGCATTAAAATTGCTTTCGCTATATATGTATTTTTTTTTTCTGTGCCAGCATTAAAACATGTTATAGTGCCAAAATAATGGACATCGATTGATTCTTAGTTACGTGCAACATTTTTTTTAGTATAATGAATAGAAATATATATATATATATATATATATATATATATATATATATATATGCTCATTGATTATTATTATTATTCTTGTTTTTGGGCAGATCAGAGAGGCAAGACCGAAGGTGACCTTAGTGGTGAGAATGGCAGCATCAGTGGCAAACTATGACTACATTGTGGATTGGGAGTTTCAAACGGATGGACTTATCAGAGTCAAGGTAAGATTTTAATCGCTTTTACTCGTATCACCTTATGATGACAAGTTTGCACACCGCCGCCCAAGATGGCATCCCCTAAACATGTATTAATAACCTCAATCGTGCAAAGGATGTTAGTTACTTACCTGCTATTGGAGATAAATTGGTCCAATAATTGAGGCCTGATCCATATCCGGTTAGTTACTTGTGAGATATTCCTTTGAAAATGACTGACAAAAGAGTGGAATTAGACTGACAAATGGTGCCAAAAGGTTCTCCAATTTCAACATCCATCAAGTCTGATGAAGTTTTGGTTTTTTCTTTGGATAATTGATCACAGGTTGGACTGAGTGGTATATTGATGGTGAAGGGCACTTCCTATGTACACATGAATCAGGTGAACCAACAGGAAAATCTTTTTGGAACACTATTGTCCGAAAATGTTATCGGTGTCATTCATGATCACTACATTGCATTCTACCTCGACATGGATGTGGATGGCTCCAATAATTCCTTTGTGAAAGTAAACATCGAGAGGTCGAATAATCCACCGAAAGTGTCACCAAGAAGGAGCTACTTGAAAGCTGTCAAGAATGTTGCTAAGACTGAGAGAGATGCACAAATAAAGCTCAAGCTCTATGATCCGGCAGAATTCCATGTTATCAATCCGTCCAAGGAAACAAGAGTGGGAAACCCTGTTGGGTATAAGGTGGTTGCTTCTGGCACAGCAGCTAGTTTGCTTGACCTGGATGATCCTCCTCAAAAGAGGGGAGCATTTACGAATAACCAGATTTGGGTAACTCCATATAATCAGAAAGAGCAATGGGCTGGTGGCTTGTTCGTTTATCAGAGTCAGGGTGACGATACACTTGCGGTATGGTCTAACAGGTAAAATCCCAAGATAGTCCTATTATGAACAAGTTCTTATGCAGATATTATTGTCTTGAGGGAATTGGAAGAAGAAACGGCAAAGACTAAGATTAGAACGGATTTATTTTCTCCGATAACATCACAAAATTTGAAAACTAAGTTTTTGCAAAGCTTTAGTTCTGTGACCTGTCGGATCAGGGAAAAAACATAGAAGCAAGGTCAAACTTAATGTTAATTCTCTGCGTCCGCTCTAAACTTTTCTGTCACTAAACATAATGGCAAGGGAAAGGTCTTATTGCATCTCAATTTTTTCTTTTGACTGTACCATTTTCTATAATTAGACCAAAAAACTTGTTAGTATATTATATATAAAAAATAACTGAATTCTTAGCAATTATTTGCCTTTCACTTGGAACCCAAAAAGGAAGGGTTCTCTAGTAGTGCCTCGAGAAAAAGTGTCATTTACTGAAGATTTTTATTTTAACTCTCAAATTTCTGAGTTGCATTCTCTTTCTTTTGCTTGCAGAAATCGACCAATTGAGAACAAGGACATAGTGCTGTGGTATACATTAGGTTTCCATCATGTTCCATGTCAAGAGGACTTTCCCATCATGCCAACCGTGTCATCAAGCTTTGACCTAAAGCCAGTCAATTTTTTTGAGAGTAATCCTATTCTCAACATCCCTCCTAATGTTGAAAAGGATCTGCCAATTTGCAATGCTGCGGCTTCTGCTTAACAATGGACTGTTCCTTTCTTCTCAACTGTGTACATATATAAACATCTCACGAGCTAAAGATTGTTATTTGTATCCTGATTTTCTCACTTGATGAGGATGCATTGACAATCTCTTGTGATGATTTGGCATTCAAGATAATAATATCAGGTTTTTGTATCAATAAAACTGGATTCTCATTTGATAATCTTTGTATCAATAACTTGTGGTGGCTCTCTCCCTCTCTTAACTCATTTCCGCTTAATACTTCCTTTTGACAATAAAGAAATGTCGAGAAGTTTGAATCATTCAGCAATGTTATAACGGGATAATTGTGAGATGTAGAAAAATGGAATATATATCATTCAGCAATGTTATAACGAGATAATAAAAGCTTCAACGCAGTAAAACGGATAATTTATTTAACATCATATCCAACAGCAATTATGTTGGGGTGGCTGATCTGCTCTGTTATGCAGGCACACCAGATTTATCCAATTTCTTGGTAGGAATCGCTAATAATGGTGTGCTTTTCCTCATGACAATCCCGAATTTCTCTGAAAGGTCTGCCTGTTTGCTTTTGGTTGATTTCCAATCATATGAGTGCAAGAGTGAAGCCAGGATGTACATCAGCATTTTCTCTGCTAAAGGAATGCCTGCACATATCCTTCTCCCTGATCCAAATGGAATATACTGAAAATTGTTGCCACTGTAATCCCATTTGCTAGGTGTAGCCAGAATCCTTTCTGGCTTGAACTCTAATGGATTATCCCAGAGCTCAGGATCCCTATGTATTTGCCAGGCGTTTACAAAGACCCTAGTATCCTTCGGTACGGTGAAACCCACAACCGTGCAAGATTGGCTTGGACGCTTTGGGACGAGGAGAGGCAATGCAGGGTGTAAGCGAAAAGTTTCCTTTACTACCGCATCCAAATACCGTAGCTTGGGGAGATGTATCTCTTCAACAGTGTTGTTGATCCCTATAACATCTTCCAATTCTTTCTGGACCTTTTCCATTATCTCTCTGTCGTGCAAAACCTCCGTCATCACCCACTCGGCCATGGTGGCTGTAGTGTCTGTACCACCAACCATAATATCCTGTTCACGAATTAGCTAGAATTAGATCCGGAACAATTTAGCTCTCATAAAATTTTTTAATTTATTCATTGCATTTGTTGAGTAATTTCACGTGCCCCAATTCTAAAAGGAATGAAAATGTGAAACATGGAAACACAGATATATCGACGTCAAAATTGCATTAACAGAAGAATTACCATCACAATGGCTTTTACTTGTGTCAAAGTGATCTTTTCTCCCTCATTTTCCAGCTTCACCAGCTCAAGTAGGATCTGGATGAAGTCTTTTTCCGCCTCATTCCTGATTGGATCCTCCACGTTGTTAGGGACCATCTTGATCCTTTCATCTATGACAGCATCCACAATTTCATCAACTTTTTTTAGAAGAGCCTTCACTTGTTTCTCTATGCCCTGTATGTCAAACCTGGCAAGGATAGGGAAGAAATCAGATATATTTGGTTTCGCAATCGTTCCCACAATTTGTTCAACCGCACCCCTGAACTCGGGTCCAACTTTGCTTTGCTTTTCCGCATCAAGTGTACCTCCCCAAAGCATGCTCATAATAACCTTTACCTCTGTTAGGAAAATCAATTCACCAATGTCTACCACCGTTCCAACCTTTGTGCTAACGTATTCGACTGCCTTCCTTACCTCAGATTTTCTAAGATCATAACAAGCATCAAGGTTGCTTCCACTCAGCATCTCTCGCACGAACATCTTTCTCATATTACGCCAGTTGGAGCCGTAGGGGGACCAAGCAATGTCAAGTCCACCATAAGTTACTGCCGCTGCAGCAATTGGAAGGTCACGATTAGCAAAAACAACGTCTTGGTCTCGCGTTATCTCCCTGATGAGAGGTGGTGAGCTAAGTACAACGCATAGTTTGTTTCCAAGCTGCAGCTTGAAGATTGGACCATATTGATGAGCCAACTCCGCAAACTCAGTGTGCAAGTTGGTGCCGAGAAATGGCAAGTACCCAACAACTGGCAAGCCGCGAGGCCCTGGTGGTAATAAGACCTTTCCCCTCCTGGACTTGATGAACGCCGCTATACACCAGAAAAGGAATATTGTCGCAATTGAGACAGTAAGAGCTGCTTGAACAAGCATGTCTCTTTTGTTGCTGTTTTCAAGCCACCATGCACATTTTGCAAGAATTGTGTGCATAATCATATTGAGAATATCCAAGAGCTGAGTGAAGAAAACGGTGAGTATTCAAGAAGGACCAGATTCTTCTTGGCTATTAGTGTAAAGATGTAGGAGGAAGTAGCTTATTACGTATCTGAATTTTATTAGCCCACCGCTATGTAGAAATGTGGGTATCATTCCAAGATAAGTCAGTCAGGGATATATAGTATGAATGGGTATAGCTGATAATAGCTACAGGCTAGAGTTTGTGCGGATACCATTCCAGGATATTTCGAGGGATAATATGAATGTGCCTGAAATTATCGTTGATGTCAAATCGCCCACAATTTTGAACAACACGCATGACTAACTTAGTAGCTTACGTTGAGAGATTTGAGACCACAGGCAATTCAATTCAACAAGGACAAATACGAGAATCTTATTGCCTCTAATATCTTATCCATCGTTATTACGATTAAAGGTAGTAAACCAGATGCTTTATCAAATTAACTGGAATTGTGATGGGAATTGCTATAGGGATGGATCCCTTCCACATCACATTCAATAAATAGTGTGGTTACTTGAATTGGCTGCTACCCAGTTACAATTAGTTCTGAACAACTTTTGCCTTCTTTTCACTGGGCTCTTACGACACTCGTGTTATGCAAGAAAACATCTACAACGCTCGTATTGTGCAAGAACGTACTTAATCGATAGATATCCTTTAGAGCCATAACAAATTCGTTTCTAACTCAAAATAGAATTTGAGTATCAGTTCTCAGAAAAGCATTACTAATAGTCAACAATGGAGGCATCGCAGACAAGCCAACAATAAGCCTTCAGACAAACTGCGCGCCCTTATCAATGCCCAACCCGGCCATCAATGCCCCAAGCCCCCTGGTCATAAATTTTAGACTTTGCTAGATACGTAGCCTTGTACTTTTTAACTCCAAAAAAAAAAAAAAAAGGAAAAGGAACTGATGGAGGCATCCCTCAAAGATCTTATCTGTAATCATCAGCGGATAAAGGTCCAATGTAAGTCCGGGCTTTTAGTCAATAATTAGGATTGAAAGCCACAGCTAGATATTGACCACTTTCAGAAATTTTGAATGTTAAAAGGTTAGCTCACTTTTTTCCTTTCGTAATTGGATGGGAGTCTCTACAAAAGCAGAGATACGATTGAATGAGATACAACTGTGCCTTGAAATTGTTGGAATTTTAATTGTCAAATTTAGAACATATCAAATTGCTTCTTGGAGAAATTCCACAATTTGTACTCTCAGCTATGGTTGTTGATACACAAACAAATGCACCATCCTATGCTTCTGTGTCTACTCATAACACGCTGGATCAGTCAACCGTGGCGTAGGAATGGCGATCAAGGGTGTCTTCTTCTTCAAAACTATTCCGAACTTTTCAGAAATTTCAAGTTTCTCTCCTGCAGGCAATGTCCAGTTGAAGGAATGCAGAAGTGAAGCAAGGGAGAACAAAACCATCTTCTCTGCCATTGCCATTCCTGCGCAGATTCTTCTGCCGGAGCCAAATGGTAAATAGTTAAAATCATTTCCACTATAATCTCCCTTGCCATTCAAGAATCTTTCTGGTAGAAACTCCAGTGGACTCTGCCAAATGGAGGGATCCCTATGAATTGCCCACACGTTAACAAAAACCTGAGCACCCTTTGGAATTCTGTAATTGGCAACAACACTTGATACACTGGGGCTGTGATTCACCATAAGGGGAAGAACCGGGTGCAGGCGCAGGACTTCTTTCATCACTGCATAGAGGTAAGGCAGTTTCTGAATGTGAAATTCTTCTACTATTGCATTTTTTCCAACTACATTCTCCAATTCTGTCTGTACTTTCTTCATGATTTCAGGTTTATTCATCATCTCTGCCATGGCAAACTCAACCGTACTCGAGGCTGTTTCGGTCCCCCCAACTACCATATCCTGTTATTAGTAAAATAGCAATTAAGCAATACAATTCAAACCATACAAGCATATATTGCTTAGTGGTGAAAATCATTTTTCCTCCTTTTAAGACCATGACACAAGGCTCTTAATCACCAGGCTACCTACTTTTCTCCAGTACAACATAACATAGTCCTTTGAAGCCAGGTTCGAGTATTACCACGACATTGTGAGGTCAAATGAAAAAGGGACGGTAAAACATACCATGAGTAATGCCTTGACATGGTCCATGGTTAGAGGTGTTTTGGCATCACCAGCATCTTTCAGCCGCAATAAAACCTGCAAAAAGTCTTTGCTCTCTGTGTTACCATTGCTGCTACCAATCCCTTTCTGTCCATCAATCCGTGTTCGCTGGTCAATTATCTTGTCAAATATGTTCTCAAGTTTGGAGGTGACTACTTTCATCTGTTTCTTTGCACCCTGCAAATCCAACCAGGCCAACCATGGAAAGAAATCTGATACATTAGGCTTCCCTAGAAGCTTAGTAACCTCTGCAACCACTTGCATGAATTCGGCTCCAATGTTAGTCCTTTCTTTTCCCTGAATAGTACCGCCCCATAGCATATTTGTAATTACGTTGAGAACGTTCAAGAACATCACTTCACCCACGTTAACAGGAGAGTCCTTTCGACTATAAAGGTACTTTATAGTGTTATGGATTTCTTGTCTTCGGTAAGAATAGACAGCATCAAGATTGGCATGGCCAAGCATGTCGCGAACACAAACCTTTCTCAGCATTCTCCACTCAGCGCCATATGGCGTAAAAACTATGTCCCGGCCACCATATTCCATTGCTGTCACTACCACAGGGACATCCCGGTTGGCAAAGGTTACATCCTGGTCTTTGAGCACCTCGCGTGCCATGCCTGGTGAAGCAATCACAACACTGACCTTCCCACCAAGCCTGAGTTTGAAGATAGGACCAAAGGTTTTAGCCAGGTTAGAAAAGTATGAGTGGAGTTCAGGATCAAGAAATGGAAGGTTTCCTACCACAGGCAAACCCCATGGACCTGGTGGCAGTGGTTTTTGACCCCTTGCTATGTTGAAAAGTATCCAGGCGAGCCATGTTGTTATAAACATGAAGACTAGTGTTGGATATCCAAGAAAGTCTCCAACATTATTCAAGAAAGTGCTTAGTTTATGAGGGTACTGGAACATGGTAATCATGGTCTGTAATCAACTGAACTACTCCAAGCAACAAACCTGCTCAGCGTATGGCATATATTATAAGGAAAGACAAGGAATCAGACAAAAGGAAAGGAGAGATTATACGTGCAAGGCAAGAGTCAAGAATGAACAGTTCAGTAGATCATAGAAATGTACAAAGCGGATCTTCTTCTGGTTTACAGTTCAACGATTCTTGCTTCTGAATTCTGATTTGTTAGGACATAAAAAATTATAGCTGGGAAGGACGGGCGGCCGCTAGGCGCTAACAGATTCCTTGTGATAAGACATCTGACTTTGGGCGTGAAAAGTTGACAAATATATCAGACAAGAAATATCTTTGGACATATATGTGAACCCAATGCAGGAATAATTCTTGCAAGGATTTGGTGGAAAATGCGCTCCCTTGCTGTCTGATTCCTCGCCTCTTGATCTTGTGCTCCTAGATTGTACCAATCAAGAAATCCATAGAACATTGAAGATTGATGTGCTTATTATTATTATTATTATTATTTAAGTTACTCAAAGCTTCAATCGCTCTACATCTATTAGACTTGGTGATGATAAATGTAACCTTATCATTTCCGAAGACATTATTTATTTTTAATGTCCATCTCCCTTCACAGTATCTTCTCGAAGTGTGGACTGTAAAGGTCGAGTTGCACTTACCTTGCACTAATACATATGGATAGAGCTATGGTATAATGCAAATGACATCTAATATATACTTACTAAAATGCAGACCATGGCTTTACGATTGGAAAGTAGCATTAAATGGGAATTCAAGAGGGACGCATTGTCAGGAAAGTGTTCATTTAAAACGTCAACTGCAGAAAAATATTCTTCCTTAAAAAACTTTTACACCCAACCTAACAGATCCTTTACTCCGGCCAGCCGATTAGGTACATTCAATTCACAACAATTCCATGGTACATTTCAATATTATGCTGTAAAGTTTGCTGAATTGTTTGAAGTTTTTTAATATCACTTAAGAGGCATACGGGTTAGTCCTCTCCCCTATGCCTCTTTAAGAATTTAGACCTTGCGCACTAACTTCACCTTCTTCAAATTAGAAAGATTTTTTTTTTGGGTTGAAAATGTAAGGTACAAAAAGGTGAAAGAAACTCAGATCTAGTTGCCGGTATTTTTGCCCCATTGTCTTTGACATAGAGCAAAATAGCAATCTTGTGGTAGATTTTCCTTGATTTCAATACTAGGCTTAACTAACCAGCAGAGTGAAATGATACACAGAGGCAGCAATTTTCTTGTTACTCATATAGAAATGCATCAGATAATCGTGGAATTGGTATTGCAACCAAAGGCATTCGCTTCTTCAACACAATTCCAAACTTCTCTTCCAGGTTTAAATGTTCTCCTTCAGGCACCTTCCAGTCAAAGGAATGAACCAGCGAAGCAAGTGAAAACATGAACATCCTCTCAGCCATTGCAGTACCAGCACAAATTCTCCGCCCCGAGCCAAATGGGAAATAATTGAAGTCATTTCCACTGTAATCCCATTTACCATCCAGGAATCTTTCAGGGCGAAACTCCGAAGGGTTCTCCCAAATGGAAGGATCCCTGTGAACCGCCCAAACGTTGATAAAAACACGAGAACCTTTTGGAACTGTATATCCTCCAACAATGCAGGTCTCACTTGGGCAATGAGGGATCAGGAGTGGTAGAACTGGATGCAACCTCAAAACTTCTTTCATCACTGCATACAAGTATGGCAGTTTCTGAATGTCAGACTCTTCTACTATCCTATCTTTGCCCACAACTGTCTCCAGTTCTTGCTGAACATTTTTCAAAATTTCTGGTTTCCTCAGCATCTCAGCCAATGCGAATTCAACCGTGTTAGAAGTTGTGTCAGTTCCACCCACAACCATATCCTGTCAAAATCATGAAACATCACACGCAAAATTATGGGGAATGGCTTCCTGCTTTATGCTATTAGACATTTGGCGTGGAATGTTGTCACCATTATTGAATATTGACATAAATAATACTATGGCATATTGTTCCAGTGTAGTCTTGTCTTTCATGTATGTGTGATTTTTTCGAGATGTGTCACCATAATACTATGGCATACTATGTATGTGTGATACGGATCAAGCTATGATCTTCTTCCAAAATAAAGTGTCGAGAAATGAATTATTGTTACCAGTTTTACTTCTGTAGCAATGAGAAAATCATAGTGGTACCCAACTAGAAAATAAGGGATAATTTCATAAACCTCTCCTAAGGTTTCTGACAGTTTCCACTGTCCTCCCCTGAAATTCTAAAAATATCACTAACCTCCCTTGAAACTAATTTTATTGTAAAAATTTAGCCCAATTCATAAAAGGCAACAACACAAAATAATTTCAGGTGTGAAAAGATTTATTTATATCAAAAGTGCCCCTCAACTATTATTTTAGTTAGGTTAAGTATTTGATCTAACTTCTTAATCTACTTATAATGCCATTACTACACATGGTCAATAAAAATTTTTCATCATCCACAACGAAAAAATAAAAACTTCAAAATTTAACAAAACAAATTTTCCACACCTTAAGATTCTTGCTATCACCACAATTATAAGAAAAACTAGCTCAACTAAAATTTCTTTATATTTGATTCCTTTTATTTATCAAGTACACAAATTAGAAAAAAGGTGCCTAGTATTGGATCCCTTTTTAGATGTCAAATTATATTTTCTTTTTTACATTTCAAATTATGGTTAATTTAGTTTGTACACAGTTTAATTATTTCTCATGTCTAAATCCTTTAATTTATCAATTGCATTACGTCTGATTTCTTTTATTTGTCAAGTATATAAAAATTAAAAAAGATCCACCTAATATTGGCTCTATTTTTAAATGACAAATTAATTAACATTTTTACTATCCAAATTTTGGTTAATGTAGTTAGCAATCATTTAACTCTTTTCCTTCACATATATGTGTAATTATTCTAAATTATAAGGGAAATAAGTCATTTAGCCATTTGTAATGTTGGGTCTTAACTCTTAAATGACTGACGGGGAGGTAAGTGAAATTTTTAAAACTTAGGGGAGGGGAGTGAAATTGTTAGAAACCTCAAGGGAGGTTATTGAAATTATCCCAGAAAATAAAGCGTCAACAAATGAATTATTGTTGCCGGTTTCAATCCACGAGTTGTGACCACTCAAATTTGGCTGCCTTTTTGGAGGATTAAGTCGAAAGTCTTGGTCGGCCTAAGAAAATGACACCTGCCCAAAACTAGGTAACTGCGCTGTTCATACATCTGCAGAATTCAGTTTTTTTTTTTCCTTTTTCCCTAAGAAAGTCTAAGCAATTAACTGAGGCTACAACAACAGATTAATATCAAAATTGAAGGATGAGTGTGAGAAATACGTAGCAATATCCCTTTTTGTGTTGGCAAATTGCTAGCAATTTCATCGGAACTAAGTTGGTGTTGTTGCTATTAACACACTAAATTAGCTAGGCTATAATGGCATATTCTCATCCAGGCCAAAGAATGGGAAAAGATAAACATACCATGAGTAGGGCCTTCACATGAGTCATGGTAAGAGGTGCCTTGGCATCTCCTTCATCTTTCAGTTGCAGAAGAAACTGTAGAAAATCCTTGCTCTCTTTACCATCATCACCAACTGCATTCACCCTTTGATCTATCATCCTCTCAAAGATTTTATCAAATCTTCCTGCTAAAATTCTGGTCTTCTTCTGGACGCCTTGTAGGTCATATCTTGCCAAAGCAGGGTAAAAATCTGATATATTCATCGCACCTAAGCAGCCAGTCATCTCATTGACAACTTGCCTGAATTCTGCTCCAAGGCTAGCCCTCTCGTCTCCCTTGACTGTACCACCCCATAACATGTTAGTTATCACATTAAGAACAGTCAAAAACATCTGCTCACCAACATTAACCGGCTTCCCCGCCTGTCTATACAAGAATTTAATCGTCTGTCGAAGCTCCCTGCGCCTGAGGTCATAAACAGAATCCAAAGTGGCGTTACTCAGCATTTCCCTCACACAAACCTTCCTCAGCATCCGCCATTCGGGGCCGTATGGAGTCCACGCTATGTCTGAGCCACCATAGGCAGCTTCCCTGGCAGCTGCAGGAACGTCACGATTGGCAAACGTTGTATCTTGATCCTTGAGCACCTCCCGCACCAAGGCTGGGGAACTGATCACAATTCCAACCTTTTTACCGAGCCAGAGTGTCAAGATTGGGCCATAAGTCTTAGACAGGTCTGTGAAGTATGTATGAAGCTCAGGATCAAGAGACAGGAGGTTCCCCACGAGGGGCAAAGTTTTAGGACCTGGTGGCAATGGTGGTTGACCCTTATTTGGTTTCCAGATAAACATCAAGATAAACCATAATAAGGCAAGCCCGCCAAGGGCGCAAGAGAGAAGCACAAGATTCTGATCATTAACAGAGTTGCTGCCATCAGAGGCGTTGAGAAAAATCTGAAACATCATGGTTTGGAGGTTGAGGACTCTTTCTTCAGGCGATGAGACAAGGGAGGGAGGCGTTTGCTGCTCAAATATGAAAAGCAGTTTCTGCCTTGCTCGTTGCTCTCACATATATTTGTCAACGCGTCGGGCACGGCGGTAATTGAACATTCCGAACCTAGACAGTTTCAGTGTAGATGTTTTGGATTCGACCCATGTATCCGACCCGACGGGTCTTACACTTAATCTTCTGGATCCAGATCCAACGGTTCGAATTGAATATGGGTCAAATCTTGTGATAAGTATATATATTATAATTATTAATTTATTGTATAATAAGTATATATATTATTATAACAATAATGAGTATTATTGTATTAATAATTATATATATTTTATAACTATTAATTTATTTAAACAGGTTCGAATTTGGATTCGGGTTCAGAGAGCGAGCACAAGTGAGGAGTCAAGTCCTCCCACTTACACTAAAAAAAAAAAAAGCAAACCAAATATCTTTAGGTTCTTTCTATTTGGAACCCTACTAAGACCACATTGACAAGCAAACCAATAAAAAAAAAAGAAAAAAAGAAAAGGTGAATTTACTATTAATATTTGAACTTGACCACACACCCCCTAGAATTACAACGTTGTCCGGAAGAATTTACACTCCCGAGAAAAAATTAATACCGAACCCATTTCTTACCGTGTGCCTTCAAGCACCAAATAGATGAATCAATATCTTTATGTTTATACACCAAATAGATGAATCCATATTTTTTTTTTGACAAAAAAAATATCTTTCCGTTTATACACCAAAAACAAAAAGCATTTTCCCACATACATACAAAAACACAAGGCTGCGACTCCCACAATTGGCCACGTGGCGGGGTTCTGGGCCGGAAGGAACTGTGCACAATGTTTTTGTCCCAATAATGAACATATCTTTATGTTTATATATATTTGCAGAGTTTTTTTTTTTTTCCCCAAACGATAAGAGATATTTGCAGAGTTAAGCAGCACAAAATTCACGTAATCTTGAGTTGTCCACATATAGGCTATAGCTGGATGGTTCAACGCATCATATTGATTTAGATTCCACTCATCTACTCTCTTATGCCGGTCCCAGTTCTTTCAATAACAAATCATTGAATACTGGAATCCGCCGGTCTTTTTGCCAATAGGATACAAAATCTCTTCTTCCTTTTCTTTTTTTTTTTTTTTTTCCTTTTTGTGTTTAGAAAGAGGAAGGATGAAGAGGGAAATGAAGAATAGGGGAGTGGGAATCCAAGAATTAATCTATGGGGATGAGTAAAATAGGGAAGATGGACACCCCATATATAACAGCAGATATACATGTATATATATATAAGATACAAGGAGCAAAACAGTACACGTGAACGACTGGAAGAGTTCGGCAGGTGGTTCACGGATCAATTGACTTGATAACATGATCACAAATGAAAAACTGAAGCTCACTCCTGATATAACAATGCAGTAATATTGTTTAAGAGATCATTGTCTCGTTTTCTTTTCCTTTTTCCCCCTTCTTCTTAGCTAGAATTAAGAGATCATGGTTGATTATTTATATGTTTCAAAGAAAAAATCGTTCAAAACGCCCTTCACATTTTGTAAAATGACTTTTTTTTGTCCCTCACTTTTAAAAGTGTAATTTTACGTTCCTTACGAATTCACATTAATCAAATTTGATCTCTACCTAGGTTTCCTACTAGTTTTTAGTTGGAATCTATCATGTGCCTTGCACTTATTTTTTAAGAACAAATTTGTCAAATCAAATTTTACATAATTTTGATTTATAATTCCACACATTTCACAAAATGAATTTTTTCATCATACACATTTTTCAAAATAAATTTTTTCATCCTTCATTGATCATGTGTGTGAATAATTTTTTTTTAAATCCATGCATATATTTATTTGATTTTAACTGAACAATACAAATAACGTGTAATATATTTCTATTTGATTTCATCAGATATATTACACGCTATTCGTATTGTTCAGGTGAAATCAAATAGATATATACATGAGTTTAAGAAAAATTGTTAGTTTTTAACTCATATTCATTTCATTTTACTTGAAAATTGAAAATAAAGGAGATATTTAATTCTAAATATTATCGAATGTATATATCGAATTAAATTTGGACAGAAAAAAAACAAAGGAAAAGTATAACAAAAAAAATAAGTGATTGTCACTTTTAAATTTTAGTACAATCGCAAGGCAAGTAATTTAACTGTTGGTTTTAAAAATGGCGAGTTAAAACTTTATATTTATATTGCAATTTGTTAGTACGACTATAGAATTTGAGTTAAGACCCATTAATTAAATGATTTATTATACAACTTAATAAATAAATTATTATCAAAAGAGATAGGCTACAAATATTGAATAAGTTCACATGGTGAAACCATATAAATATATACATGAATTTAAAACAAAATTGTTAATTTTAAATTCTTGTATATATTTATTGAATAACATGTGTACAACTATGATTAGTCTGTTTAGGTGAAATTAAATAGAGATATATTACATGCTATTCGTACTATTCAAGTGAAATCAAATAGATATATACATGGGTTTAAAGAAAAAAAATTGTTCGTACACATGATCAATGAGGGATGAACAAATTTATTTTGAAAATTGTGAAGGATGAATAAATTCATTTTGTGAAATATGAGGGACAAAACAATTCATTTTGTAAAATGTTAAGGACAAAAAATTTATGTTGTGAAATGTGAGGAACTATGAATCGAATTATGTAAAATTTGATTTGACAATTTTACCATTAAAAAATGATCAAGTGCAAAGCACGTGATAAATTGTAACAAAACTAGTCGGAAACTTAGGTAAGGACCAAATTTGATGAATGTGAATTTGTAAGGGATGTAAAATTATACTTTTAAAAATAAGGGACAAAAAAAGTCATTTTGCAAAATGTGAGGGACGTTTTGAACGATTTTCCTTGTTTCAAATAAAAATGTAAACTTTGTGACTTAAAAAACACAAAGAATTAGACATTGTTGAGACCATGAATAAGCAGAAACCAGACAAGCCAAACAGATTCAGAAATTGCACAAATGACAAAAAATAGTTTTCTAGTGTTTGTATACAGTAAAAGAATAAGAACATGTTGCTGGCATTAGCAGCGAATGAAACACCAAGAAACGAGAGTA
Organism: Coffea arabica; assembly: GCF_036785885.1. Classification (NCBI taxonomy): domain Eukaryota; kingdom Viridiplantae; phylum Streptophyta; class Magnoliopsida; order Gentianales; family Rubiaceae; genus Coffea; species Coffea arabica. The sequence goes on along the minus strand of NC_092325.1, from coordinate 43,118,525 downwards.
ATGCTATAACTTTATTTATTTTTTCTTTTTAATACTTTAACTGCCTAGGATATCAGATTGCATCATTATGCTATGGCTAGAATCTGACCATAATTACTGAAAGATCAAGCACAATTTAGATTCCCATGCCTGCTTAAAATATTGAAAGCGGTTTTTGAGGCACACCAGTTTGTCAACTGTTTTTTAGCAGGTAGGGCTGTACTACAGTTACATTTTTCGACAGCTAAAAGAAGTTTCACCTAGTTTGGATCATTTTAAAGGCCTGCATTCTTCATTTGCACATCCACCAATCACCGTGTGAAGAAAATACTTTTTCAGTACAATACAAAGCTAGTGAAGCCACTATGAGATTGGTTAACTAAAACTTCCTTCAGAAAAAGTCAAACCTTTTCTTTTGTCAATGCTTTTACTCAATGGAACTTGACATCAACGACAACAGGTTGGCTTTGGCTTTGCACTTACCTAAGCGTGGTTTAGTACCAAGGACCTACTTTCCTCCAAAACTTTTAGAGGTAAGACCAATATTAAGCAGTCTAAGAAAGTAAATTTTCAAGAACAACTTCTTAAATATCAATCTGTCCTTTGTCTGTCATGAAACCTTGAAGAGATACACAAAGTTGTGACTTTCTTCAACATGCTCTAAAGTTATCTTACACTATCATATCGTCACAGCTCTTACCTAAAATATCATCACATGAAACTAGAACATTCAATTTTAATCAGAAGATCAGTATAAATATAAGCTACCAATACATTACCTGATACATCTGCACTTCTAGGAATAAACATTAGCTAGAAAACTCAATGGCAGACTCATCTTGAACCTACTCATCATCATTTGCAATATTAGCTACAAACATATTTTATCACTAGTATGAATAACAGGAAATATACAAAATTTTTCAATTTAAATTTTCATAATTGGCAAAAGAATTACCTCTACTCTCAGGGTGAAGATAATCCAACCATGCATCGTCAAAAAGAGGGGAGCAAGCTTCAGATTCTGTAGGCCACTCAGAACTGACATCTACCTCATTAAAATTGATTGGCCTATTCTTGCCGTCTCTGCTTCTAGAAATTGCCTGCAACCAGAGATTGCAGTGTACAAAAACTAAATCACTGGATTTGTCAAGCTCTGCTCTAAAACGTCTGTTATTATGCATGTTCTCAAAAGTACTCCAGTTCCATCTACACCAGTGGGAGCTACACGGTTGACTTAAAATTTGGATAGCAGCTCTCTGCAGTGTAGGAATTTCATAACCATATCCAGCCCACCAATCACCTAGAGATTCAAAAATGGATCAATTTGTGATGATTTCATCAAGGAACAAATAGGCTCAAAAGACATCTCAAGATAGAAAAATTACAAAGGAGATATGTAAGGAGCTTTCCAGCCAATAGCATAGGGGAACTTTAAAGGACATCTCTTTTGTCTCAGCATAATGTAGACAAGTTCAACTTAGTTTTGCTTTACTCTTTTTTCTAATTTTCCTTTCCTTTCCCCTTTAACCACCAAGTTCTCCATCTTAGAATAATATCTTATTTGACTTCTTTTTTCTCAGGTCTTTCCATGGTAGATCAACTTTTTGTGGACTTGACACCTCATGATTGTGGTGCATGCAAATTCTGTTCTCCTATTGTATTCAGGTTTTCTTCCTATCATCAAAGGATAAAATAGCACATGAGATAAGTCTGCTTGCAGAGTAGCTTCTGGAATATATCATTAGATAAATTCAGTGCACTTAGAAAATGATACCTGGAGCATTCAATGTCCGGCCCTTTAAAGCAAATTCAGTCCCCAAAGCACCTTGAGCATTTACATATATAGGGTGTTCTTTAGTGATTTCAATCTTGTCCCTTTCCTCTGTAGCCATCTTTATCATGGCTTCTTGAAAACCATTCCTCACCCTTGAGTCAATCCTAAAGGTAGGGCTGTAGAATACAGAAGGATTAAGGAATGCAGCTGCTGCATGAAGTGGGGAATGAAGTTGCATGTACCATCTTCTGTCGATTATTTCCCACATTGGCACGTATTTTTCCTCCAAACTTCTATAGTATGTCTTAATACTAATTTTAGCCCTCTCCATTGCTGCATATATGTAGCCCATGGCAGGCATGTCCCCATCTACAATTCTCAAGATCTTAACTAGTGGTTCAGATACTGCAACAGCTTCATGGGCAGCCTTCCAGAATCTCTCTAGGTGCAACAGTGAAATGACAGCTTGAGCTTCAGACTGCCTGCTGTCTAAGGATGATAACCACTCTGTATGAGAGAACATGTGCTTCAAATTATCCTCTTGAATCACAAGGGACCTCAAAGAGAGGAAATGAGCTACAACTCCTGAAAATTTTGGCCTAATTAGTTCCGCTCCAGAAGTAAACTTTTTTATCATAGCAAGAATCGAGTCATTACTGTATATGTATTTTGTGATGGTATTTGCTTCTTCCAAGACTCTGTTCACCCAATCTTGCTTATTAAAATCTTCCAACATCTTGTTTATACAATGTGAAGCACATGGAGACCAGAACAATGAAGGATATTTTTCCATGAGAAGCCTGCCTGCATAGATATAACTAACAGTGCTTTCTGTTATCACTTGAACAACATTCTCGACACCAACTTCCAGAACTACAGATTCAAGAAGATCAAACAAATAATGAGGATCATCTGCATGGCCAGATATATCAATGGACCTAAGAAATAATGTTCCTCTGGGACATGTAACAGAAAAAGCTACAAGCGTTTTGCTCCTACCATCAGACCAGCAATCGCACAAGAGTGTACAACCCATTTCTTTCCACTCATTTTTTAGTTTGTTGTAAGTCACGTTTATATCAGCCTTTACTTTATCCAAGAGGCTACACCTTAACCTATCATAACTTGGTGCTTTGTAGCCCACCCCACATTCCGCTATAGCATCCACCATTTCCTGGTAATATGTTGATTTGGCAGCACTAAAGGGAATGGAATTCTGAAAGAAGAAGGCAGCAATTTTTATATCAGCATAGTCATGCTTTTGGTTTTGAGCATTATCAATTGTTTGTTGTCCACTTGGAGAAGAGCGTGGGAATAACAAAGAAGGGCTAGTGTTATCATTGTGTCCACTTGATCCATGGTTGGGATGGACACCACCACTAGCTGAAGAGCTATGCTGCTGACCATTGGCAACTTGATCCACCTTCTGTTTCTTAGTAGTCTTCTGTTTCTTGGGTGTGCTGAGTATAGTTTGTATATGGTCCCGAACATGGGTTGGTACTTCACTGCATGGAACTATATCCTTGTTCTTTATCTGTGCCAAATGAAACTTCATCCGGTAAACTCCTCCGCTGAACTCCCTCTGACAGTAATTACACCTAACCTTTTGCCTAGTTGCATCAACTAGAACACAATGTTCCCAACAGGCATCTCTCCCACGAACCATTATGTTTAATTTAAGTAGTAAATTATGCAAGATTCTGTTGTTTTGCCCTGTCAACAAACCATCTTGATTCAGACGTCATTTGTAAGTCTAGCTACTCAATTTCGGATACAACTTGCCAATGCAACAAAACACTATTTGCTAGTAATAAGCATCACATTCCTGGGTATGCATCCTAAAAGCTGGAGCATCATCCTAATTGAGATGCAATCAAATGCATCCTGACCAAAAAAAAAAAAAAAAAAAAAAGCCAAAAACGCTATATATAACAGAGGGACTAGGTTGACTAATAATCACATTGTCCTACTCACAAAAGGACTCATGGCATTCAAACAATTTACCTTAACATGCAGGCAGGGTATAGGCAAGAAAAGAAGTATAGTCCAGCAGGATCACTTTTGCCCATAAATTTACCAATTGAACTCTAAGAAACCAGGCCAAATGCAGTAAATAAATAGGAAAAATAACACAATAATCAATTTAAGCAGGAATGCCATTAAAGAGAACAGTTGTGCTCTTTTTAATGTCCAAATAATTTATTGCAAGAAAGCATATTTGTCAAAGAACTTCGTATAGCTTAATTTGCATTTCAACAACGTTTTCAGGAGCTCAGTCTTAGATAAGTCTTTGAAGGGGAAAACAAACAAAAGTAAGATACAGAGAGAGGAACTAAGCACCTACTTGAAAAGGGTTGAGAAGAAGGTGCCGGGTGAACGTTGACGGTGGTCGGAGAGGAATTGACGTATGGTTAGCCGAGGAAATGAAAGACAACGGCGATGAGTTTGTTATCCTCGCCAAGCCGATTAAATGAGGGCGTCGCGAGGAGTTCTATTCCCGTACAGATCGGCTATTTTCCTTATCACGTGCTGCATGCGTGCGCGGTGAATTTTATTCTTTTTTCTTGCTCTACAAAGATTTGCAGATGCTGGTGGAGGTTTCTTTTTTTTATTCTTTTTCCTTGCCATACACCTCTATTATTTTTAATTTTTTTTCTTTTAGCATGATCCTTTCTCAATTTTCTAATTTATTTTAGTTTTAAATAAAAAGATATATTTTTCCTACTTTTTTTTTTTTACTGACACAGTGGGTATCCGGGATTCAACGGAGTAATAATCCGGCCCCGACTAATCTCACTGCGCTTGTACCCCCGCCTCCAAGAGACACAAGACGCTAACAGGAGTCGAACCGCGACCACTCGATGCCAGGACCTAAAGAGGCTTCCCCAGCACCAGCCAAGCCAACCCAGGACGCAGATATATTTTTCTTACTTGCTTAGGATTACTTGTCGTTGCCTTTTTCGCTTGCCTTTTAAGTTTATCTTTGCCTTTGGAGTGCTAGGAGAAGAATTCATAGATTCCCTTTTTCCTCCGAGCATGAAGCATAAGAATACATCATGATTTTACTCCGTACTAGTGCAAAGCTGTAAATTGTGACCATTGCAAGATTCAACCAAGTCGTGCTGCTTCATTCCCTGCTATTGCATACCCCATCTACTCCAACCTCTTCAAAGGCAAAGGCAAAGGCAAAGGCATACAAAGGAGGATTGATAAACATCGGAAAAAGAAAACGTAATACAACAGCACATGCCACTGCCATGCACGAACTCAAAATAGAAATAAGCAGTCGAATGAGCTCTCAATCAAACAAATGTTGGTTCAGAGGGAGGAAATGCAGCTAGCCATTATGGCAAGCATTAGTTAGTACAACAAGATATTAGCTACAATCGTCTTCTCAATGTCAGTTGAGGCAGATCGCGAACTGAGTAGGGAGAAAAGTGCATCAAAGGCCTAATGAGCAAAATGATATATCGAGAGAGCCCAGAGCAGCACAATGGCAGGCATTCCATCCCAAACATGGGGCAAGAGTAAGAGGTATGCTTTATTTGCACCACAAAATCTCAGATTCGAGAAAACTGCAATTAGTTTGTAATCAAGTGTATTAACTCTTCTTTCACATGGACTATTTATCCTCTGAGCTGACTAACCGCCTAATTTTACGCACACAATCAGCATAATCATTGACCAAAAATTGACATCTTAGAGAGTCCCGAGTGTTCTCCTTGTAACACTTCAGGCAGGCCTCATACTTCTCTAAACAGGGCACGGGCTTCTGCTGTGGAAGCTTGAACTCTTTAGCATGGAGATCCTTAGCTCTTTCAGTGACTTCCTGCAGCATGTCGGCCTCCTGCTTTTGCAGCTTCTCCACAACATTTTCACTGTCTTTCAGGACAGACTGAATTGCTTCTAACTCTGCATTAGCAGGTTGCACAGGAGGAGGCGGCAAGTATAGAGGAGGCTGAAGCGGCCATCCAGCTGCAGGTGGCACTTTAAGGATCTTAGAATCATCAGAGACCAGCTTTTGCTTAGAAGGGGATTGCTGAGGAGTTTTAGCATCCTGTGGCAGCTTTGGCTTTGCTTTCCTAGTTTTCCTTTTCCGCTTTCCACTATCATCAGCTAGCTGGTCAACTAAATTGGTACTAATCTGAATTGTAAAGGATGATTCCCCCATGATGCCAGAAGTTCAACAATTACCTGAAACATAGATTTAAGATCAAGCTAAGGTGTCAAATAAGCATCAACCACAAATTGACTCTTTAAAACCAAACAATATTCATCTTTAAAAAATTTCAGCAGGAATGCAGCCAAAAGGCTAATTAGCTATGACTGCAAAAAAAGGCCAAATACACCTAAGGTTAATTGACTGATGACAAAGAATTTTATAAGCTCACATGAGTCCCCATCATATATCAAACTCCCCCCTCCCCACTGCAAGAGGAAGAGGTGAAAGGCTTTTTCTTTATCAAGTCCAAAAGAGAACTTCTCAACTACAGTCAAGTCCAAAGAAAGAAAGTAATTAAAAATGAAACAAAAACAGAAACAGAAAATTTTAAAAGTTCCTAGCAGGCAGGTGTTTCAAGAAGGAATTACAAAAAAGAGGGAACATAAGCAAGGCCAGCAGATTAATCCAAACTAAATGCAATATAAAAGCAATAAATATTTGAAACACCAGAAAAAACTGCATATATGCATTAATCCTGCTAGAATGTTGTAGAAAATAGAATCTGACAAGGCAAAATAGCATCCTACATGCACAAGACAATAGTCATTTCAGTGATATACAAACATTGGTGGACACAATGCCTTCTGTCATGATATACAAACTACAAAACTGGAAAAATTACCAGTACAAGTGCTGCAAAACTACACAACTTCACAAAAATATAGCTTGCAACAACTTATACAACATACTTGTGCTTAATGGTCCAGGATATTCTGAACTTATTCACATTCACAGAGTCAACATGTACAACATCATATACACCAAAATAGTAAAACACTATTTATATTTTCAATAGGATTCTTTTTTTTTTTTTTTTGTTTGAGTAATCAAGAATATTTGAGGAAATGGCCCAGGAACAATCAGCAAGTCCAGTAGACATAACTATAGAACGAGACCTACCAAGCAGCTGAAAAAGAAAAAAATCAACGCCAAACATGGGCAATATTAGCCATCAAAGAATACAGTTGTCAGAGGTATATGCATATTTTTGCAATTCGCAAAAACAACAGTTCCCTATCAAAAGCATTGCAAAAAAGTAATAACAAACATGTTTTGGCAGTCCTGTTGCCAGGAATTTTAACCATTTATACATGATATATATCAGCAATATATTAGCAAATTTGAGGCCCAATTATTTCCATTTGCAGCAGCTTCAAAAACTATTCATATGTTATCAAATAATGGCAGTTTTTCTTTGCAGCATGCAAACACTTATTGCAATTTCTTCCTTCTAAGGTTTTGTAGATTGTCCATTTTGACGACAAAGCTCTTCCCCCTCCCAATCTCAGACTCAGCTCTGTAAGATAATTACAGAATTGCTTTAATATATTAAACCACATCTGCCACCATCTAAAGCCATTCCTAAGCAGATTTTCCTAATTCTTCCGCTATTTCAAAAGAAACATGATCCACTCTCCAGTAGTTAAGTTTACACTGTTACATAGTGGAGAAAATCTGGCATATTGAATTTCGTGTAAATGTCATTTTAATTACATAAGCTATTTCGAAGAAGCCTCAAAGGAAAGAAAGAGGACGATTAGGGTTATTACTACACTTTTAAATGTGTAGTATTATTACTACACTTTTATTACTACACTTTTTAAGAGATTGGGGTTACAAACAAAAGGGATCACTATGATTAAATGTATCTCCCTAAGAAAATGGTTTAACAGCAAAAGAATTTCTCACTTAACAAATGCTATAAGCAATGCACTACCAGTCCACTTCTTTTAATAGTCTTTAACATTCTTATAAGACAGCACCACCCCCCAAAGGGAAACATTGGGGCATGTGAGGATTAACAATGAGTTGAAAACAATATACAGGAGTTTAAATCTCTTCACAATTTCACATAAACAGAGATAAGCACGAGATAAACGGAGAAGATTGTTCACATTCACAAGCTGGTCACAGTAGATTGATAACAATACCAGTCATTTACTAAGGACCTCATAAGCCCAAATGAAATTGACAAACGACATATATAACAATGCATCTAACTTTTATCTGTAACATCATTAGTTCCTTATCACATTCTCATTCAAAGAGCGAACTGAAGCTTTACTCAACAATTAATTCTAAAAGAAATAAATATTCGAGCCTAATCCCTTGCGATAAACTACTGCAAGTAACCAAACACACCACACTGACAGCTACTAAAAGTGATGATAGACACTCCAAACTCCAAAAGCCTGATAGCAAGAGTTCCCATAACGTCCCAGAAACATCTAAAGTATAGGCAAACTGATACATTCAGAACTTCAGTTATCCTTCTCTTTCATTCAGGAATTACGTTAATCCCAGGTCAAGTTCACTTAATTAATAGCAGTAGAAAATATGTACAATAATTTGAATTAAAACAAAAAAAAAATGTTGCAACCTCAACCTTCAACCAAGGCAGCCTATTAAAAGCAAAAAAAATCAAATGATAAAAAAAAAAAAACGTGAATGCAATTTCATCGCCGTCCACCCATCCTTTTCCGATGGGAATCACAAATTAATCGATAAAACAAAATGAACAATGCGAGGAGCAATTTAACAATCTCATAGGCGGAAAATGGTTGTAAATTCTATGACAATCGTAGGATTCAACTTGTTTTCCTATACCGATTAAAACGTAATACAAGTGCAGCAAAACACGAATTCGATCATATACAGATAAATGGCCTACAAACAGCTAATTGCACGATCAATTAGAATTTTACCTCGGATTCCAACGCCCAAGTCCTTCGATTAGTACGACTCTAGAAACTCGATTTCGCTTCCCTGCCGAAGATCACGCCGACGTAGAGGGCGATTGGATCGAGAGCTGAGGCTGTCGAGTGTGAAGTTTAGGGCTCAGGGGCAGAAATGGTAGAAAGAAACCATCGGTCTCACGGGTCGGTTCAGTAATCGCTGACGGTAAAAAGAAAATGGTTAAAATGGATTATTACTATTGTCGTGGGCAAATTTTAGATTGTTCCTAATAAGGAGGAGTATTTCTTTTGTGAAGCCGCCTAGTTCCGGACCAGTTTTGAAACTTTAAGATAGAATTATACCCTTCCGTCGCATTTTAATAGTTCTGATTTTTTTTCACATAGTTTAAAAAAAATAATTAATTTTATTGAAACAATCAATTTAGGTAACTATTTTCCTAAAATAACCTCACATTAATTAGAGTACAACTTTATGAAAACTTGAATTGATAGTAAAAAAAGATCAACTCTCATTAAATGGGGTAAGTTTATAGTAACAACAACTTACATTGAATAAGGGTATTTTAGAAAAATTAAAATGCAACTACATTCTTCAATTGGAAAGTGGACTACAATTTAGGACAAACGAACAAGGAAAACAGGACTATCAAAATGGGACGGAGGGAGTATATTAGTCTATAAAATTAGAAAATGTAACATCATGGAATTATTTCTAATTTTCTATGAGCAAATGCTTGAACTTTGATTTTGCATAGAATGAACATTAATTAGTTGGTTTCAATTTTACTTGTCTTAGTAAGCTAATTATATGATTTTATTTCATGCATGTTGTTAAATTTTTCATGTACAAAGAACTGGATCGATATACTTAGAAAACTTAAATGGCTAAATGTTGCTACTAGTTATCCTGTGGAGGAAATGGTAATGGCACTTCACTTGTTTTACTGACATTGCATTTTTTTTTTTTTTTTTTTTTGCAACTTTTACCACAGACTATGAAGCAATCGGACTGCAAATTGCCGCCCTTGTTTTTTATAAGAGCATGCACAGGTGTAATCGAGCTAACACTCGAATGATCAAGTTTGCTTATTTATTTGAACAAAAGTAAAATTGAATTATTCAAGCTTAAATAAGTTTTTACTAGAGCCAAACTCAGGTAACATGAAATTTTTACATATAAATCAAATTTACGATTATGTAATCGTGCATAACTTAATTAATTGATGAACCGCATTCGAACAAGCTCTTACTGATTCAAGTTTAATTTGATAGTAATTGATTTTGTGGCTTGATTCCTCTTTTAGTCCTAAGGACTCAAATGAGGTTTAGTTCACTAACATTAATATTATTCATACCCCAACTCTTCATATTTGATCAATATTTTTTGCTGGCATTGATGTGTTGGAAACAACCTTACTTATATTTGCAAAAATATCATTAAGAAAAAAGTGCAGTGCATTACTGCCGTTAACATTTGTCATAATTAGAAAGGCCTTCTCCGTAACTGATTTCCCTTCAAGCATTTTGATGTTCTTACACAAACCTCTTCTACCTGGCAATATGTCAGGTATTTGGTGTTCCAAAATACTTTTACTGATACTTTAGGGGTACAAGGATTGAAACGAGTAAAGGAATGAGAGAGAGTTTGAGAATCGAATCGAGAGTTTCAATAATATCACTTGAATAATAATGTCTTTTACCAGCAGAAATTGGCATTGGGAACAGGTTTGATTTCAACCAAAATTATATGAGTTCAGCCAAATATATGTTGGTATAATGGAAGCAGGGCTTGTGGTGTAAACAATGGTTTGAGCAGGGACAGTTCTATTAGCAGAGAAACAGTTCAAAATTGTAGGAGTAAATGAGATAAGGGGCATAAACGTTAAACAGTGAGTGCTATTACCAGCACTATCCTGAACAAACTCCACTAGCCAGGATTCCAGAAAAAAAGAAAATTAACGTGCCTTCATGTTGCTCTCTCTGCTCTACTTTCCCCTTTCTGGGACGCTTTTCTTTGTTCTGTGTAAAAGTATCCAAATTTTCCACTAAGCCATGACTGGCCATATAATATAGCCTCCTCCATCTTCCGTGCTTCTCAACTATGATTGATCGTATGGTCGGTGGAAGTTGGTAGAGAGCCCTTCCAAAATGAAGAGGTGGCAAAAAAATTTGTTTGGATATAAAATGGGATAAATTATATTGTACATTATCAAGTGAATGAGTAAAATACTCTGTAGCATTGTCAGTAGTATTGTCATCGTCTAACTTTTAAAACACTGTTCAGCATGTAGTACTATATTCCAAGTGCCCAAAAGTACCAGCTACCATAGGCATGATTCAAACATTCCACTCTACTGAGGTATCAAGTTCTTGAAGGGCTGAAAAGAGAGCCACCTGCAGCAATGAGATATTGAGAATCCGTGATGTAGGGTCTGCTCATCATGTCCGCTTTTTTGCATAAACTAATTAATCCTCCTCCTATTGGCCGTGGACCATCTTTTTCCACAACTTTACATGATGAATGAGCACCTTTGTGATAGATGAAATGGCCTTCCTTGGTTATATCAATGTTTGAGGGTCTTGATTAGAGCTTTTAACGAGTCAAATTGAGCCAAGTGCTTACGACTTGTTTGGATTGTATTTTTCTAGATTTTTTCATAAAAAAAATTATTGTAGCGATTTGATATATGTGAGATAAAAAGGTGATTGGAAAATGTGTTCATGGAAAAAGTAGCACTTTTTCTTTAGAAAATTGCAGTCCAAACAAGGCCTTAGTGTTGAAGCTCTAATCCTATGTCATATGATTAGTGTTAGAATTCGGCTCAAATATTAACAAGTTATAAGTATTGCTCAAATTTAATTCATTTATTTGTGTGAATATTCGAGTTGGAGCTCGAGCTCTGCTTGTTAGTCTCAACGATCCGAATTCGAACTCGATTTCGAATTTGAGCTCGAACTTGAATTTGATTTTGGAGATGATTTAATTATATTTTAGTAAATAATATATTGTGTAGAATAATTTTAATTGTATTTCTTGATTTTAATAAAACAAATAATAAATAATATCAGTTGTACTAACTAACTTGATAGTCATTTTCGTTAATCGAAAGTTTTTTTTTTTTAAAAAAAAAAAAAATCATATGGCAGTTTTCATTTCATCTTCGTCAATTTTGGCCAACTGATTTTCACTTCAAAAGAAGACTTTCCTTTAAAGTATCTCAACAAGTTTTTTTTTCTCTACCAAATTTTATTTTCAAAACATGGGTTAATTTTTTGAACAGCCTTCCGGATAAGGAGTTCGAAGAGACGTATGGATAAATGAGAGGATGATTGCAAGTTTCTGGTGCGAAACAGTTGTATAGTGAAAGCAAGAGAATTTGACGCGCTCCCAAATGTATTCTTTTGTAACATGAGAAAGCGTCCACATGAACGCTTAAGCAATGTATTCAATTGGCTGTTTTGGTGTTTAAATTATTGGAAAAAGATGAGTATAATTTAATGTGTCAACCTCATTTAAAATGGTTGGAAACGAAAAGACATACAATCTGATCAATCAATGCAAATTAAAATGGAAGACATTAAGATTGATTCCTTCTGTTTTCCGAGCGTGGCTAAGATGTTGCAACACTAGCCGCCAAGGCGTTCTCATCAATTTTCAAAAACTGAAGACAAGTATCTTCTGTCGTCATAGAAATGTTAGTCACATTCAGATATAAAAAGTTTCTTGAAATGAAATTGTGGGAGAAGAAATGTCTGAAATTTCAACAGCATCATTCACAAGGAAGAGCTCCAAAAACATCATTCATCGATCGGACTCAGGTACTTAGAACAGGTATATATATAGATGCATGCCTTGTGCACGCTCATATTCAACGAAAATGATCGAGTAGTTATTGATGGTGGAAATCATATCGATCATATTGGCTGGCATCTCTAGCTCTTTTGTTTAGTATATCTTTAGTGCCAAGATTAAAGGAACATCCACAAAGGCTCCTGATCGATCAATATATCCCTCTTACAATCCCACCGATCATGAGAAGATGACAAGTTAGACTAAGTGGATGCACTGTTTTATATATTGAGCCAACCATGCCAAAATAAATAGTACTATATATATCAGAATCAAGAAATAAGATAACCGTGGCGGCATTCTCATGCCTCATGGCGAAGCTCTGTACGTGATGTATAGGACCAAAGAAAGTGCTTATACAGCTTTATAGAAGTAACCTAAGCTGGAGACTTTATTAGGCTGTACCGTACCACCATGGCATAGATGGCCACTTTTTTAATTCCATACGTTGGTGCATCCCATCCTTAACAGTAGTGAGTGAGTGTGTGTGTGTGTGCGCGCGTATATATATATATATATGTGTGTGTGTGTGTGTACAAGAAGGAAATTTGTAGTAGTAGTAGTGGTTGAGGCTTGAGAGTGGCAAGGTGGTAGAAGTAGTAGATTAATTAGTAGGGTATTTGACACTTGGGAATTTAATTGCGCAAGGGTGACGCGACAGAGCATTATTATTCATGCTCAGCAGCCAGCCAGCAGCGTGCGTGCTTCACGATTTAGGCAGTGCTTGAAACTTTGAGTTTCTTTAGTATGTTGCGTTATATCAATAATGTCATCGCATTATTCAGGAGTTTAGGTTTCACTCAATCATGACCATCTTTGATTTTAGACTTTAAGTTATCCATAACTATTTTATTGTCAGTGACTTGGATTATACTCATAAATAATTAAAGGATTTAACATTAAATTGACTAATTGACATAAAAATATATAGTCGACTCGATCTCAATGCTTATTATTATTATTTTTGTGAAAAAAAAAATTAAATAAATTCACTCACTCTATATATGGTTACACTCACATGCTTGTAAGAAAAGTTCTATATATATATTTGATTGAAAGTAACTCAATGCTTTTTTTTTTTTTTGGGGGGGGGGGGGGGGGGGTTTCCATTTTTTGCATTTTATGGGGATATATTGAAAGTAAGACGTACTTCAAAGCCACGTACTTGTGAAAAGAAAAGCTTGGCAAAATAATGACATATGAACTTTTATCTTTATTAATGTCCAACATATATAATTACATGGCATGATATACAAACAAAGGGTATCATATTCACATCAGCCCTTTGATCCTAGATTGTGTCCCCATATTTTTACACAGGAATACAACAGCGATTTTCTTCCTTTTCTTTTCCAATTGCATCACATTTTTGGATCGATCTCAGTCGTCTTGGCATTGCTGATTACTCTTTGGTATGGTTGGTGAGAAACCTCTTAAGAAACAAGGTTTCACTTGACAACCCTCGCTCTAAGGATATGCTAAGGATTACATACAAAATTACTTCTACACTAAGGATCTAATTAGGTTGAGGCAGACATGATACTTGTTGTGTAACATGTTCACTAAGCAAACTAATTAAGGTTTTTCTTTTCTTGTGTTTTTCATGATTACTCTCCTTCTCTTTCCGATCCCCCAGCTTGGTAAATTTACAGCTCACTCCTTGTTCCCCATCTCTATGGTGTCCAACACATTTGAGATTTCCATGTCACTGAAACAATCGAACCCAAAGTCATGAACGCCAAAATCCTGGCAATCCAATAGCCACGAATAGTTGTCATCCAACAGTGGCATCCCAGGATTATCAAAATTTTGTGCAGCAGCTGGAAATTCCCATGGAGCATCGACTACGGGAGGTACTGGTGCTTCCTCCTCCAGTAGGTAACTTATCAATGGATCGTAATCAGAAACGTTCTCAAGAATGTTATCGAGTAAACGGGATTCATCGGAGGATGAGTTTTCAGTTGGAGAGCAAGAGTTCTGATCTTCCGAGCTGGCACTAGCGCTGATAGTGCTGCCACTGTTTATCTCTGGCAATTCAAGCTTTTGATGCTTCTCTGATTCCGCATCAGGCGATGTTTCGGCCACCTTAGTTTCCTTTTGAAGCGGTTCATGAGTGACAGGATCAATTCCCATCTTGAGGAGCTTTTTCTTGATGTGAGTATTCCAGTGATTTTTAATCTCATTGTCAGTTCTTCCGGGCAGTCTTGCGGCAATCTTGGACCACCTAAATGAAAAAAAGAAAAGAATCAATCATGTGACGTAAGAAGTAGCTAGCTAACATAATTAATAGTTTCGAATCCTACGAATGGAAGAAAATTCTGCACAGTTAAAATAATTTTAACTTAATGAACACTTGATTTTGAAGCCAACAGTGGCCTGCATGTATATATATTAAAATTTGATCCTACATCATATGACGAACAGTCGATACATATGCATGTAGAATAATACGTACTAAAAGTGTAACAATAAAGTCTCATTGAGACTTTTATTATTTGCTACTTGTTGAAGAGTAACTCAGAATACTCCACTAGCTTACAAGAGGCAGGCAAAACCAGACGTTGATGCCTGCCTCCAGCAAAAGATGTTTTTCTTTGGATTGGCTGTAATAAGACCCAAAAATCTGCTGTAATAAGACATCCATCATTACTACACGGACTTTTTTGTTTATACAATAAACGAAACTTTTGAACCGCTCATCCTCAATATTATTGTTTATACAAGAAATGAAACTTTTGAACCGGGGGCCATAATTGACGTATTTTCCATGGAAAGTTGCCCACAGAAACTATCTAAAATATTTTCAATTGAATCAATAATATTTACTCATGGTACTTGTTATTTAGACTAGTCAGTCAGTATTAAGGGAAAAAAAAACATGTGAAGACATGCAGAAGATGATGCAATTTGTAAAAGAACTTTGAAAGGAAAAAAAAATCTCAAAATAGTTGCATGAAACCAATTTTTGTTTGTCAAGATAACGAGTGAAAATTTGTTTTAAACCACAGAAAAACAAAAAATTTTCTCGGCTTCATGCATGCTGATCATAATGCACCTAAAGAATTCAAGACAGTAATAATAATATTGTAAACATGGTGGAACCTGTTGCCCAGACGAGCATGAAGATCGATGACCAATTGCTCCTCAGCTTCAGTAAGAAGGCCTCTCTTCAAGTCAGGCCGAAGATAGTTAGTCCACCGGAGCCTACAGCTCTTGCCGCAGCGGCGAAGCCCGGCGAGCTTGGGCACGGCCCGCCAACAACATTGGCCATTAGTAAGAATAAAGCTAATAAGCTTCTTGTCTTCCTCGGCCGTCCATGGCCCCTTCTTCACCCCAAGTTTGTCACAGCAAGGTTGTCTCCCCATGACCGCTACCTATGAGCTAGTTACTAGCAAGCCAAGCCAAGCCAAGATGAATACTAGCTATATATTACTATTCTGATCACCAATCGCAATGGAATATATGAAGTAGCTAGTCTCCCAATATGCATATGCTATATGATATGAGATCATATGATGAAGCGAAAATTTGCCAAGACTCAAATGTCCCCTACCCACCTATATATACTGGTACCAACTTTTGTGTAAAGGTGTTGGCCTTACCTTCCCTATTCCCATCCTAGCAAATTTTCATATATGTGTATATATTGCCAAATTAATAGTGTATATATGTTATATGTTTAGATTACACTAGTAATTAATATGGGTGAAAGAGGGAGGGATTCCATGGCCCACCATTGGTTTATTGAAAAGTACAGATGAACTAAAATCATCTTGTTCTGGTGAAATCAGACTAGAAACACTAGACAAAGGTGGTGGTGATGATAGTGAAACTGATAAAAGGGGTGACCCTAACACAAAGCTACATCTAAGCAATTCCCCAAAATATTTCTTCCCATTTTCCTACACAAACCACTCCCTCATTGCACTCTTACTCAACCATTCCATCACCTATTTCGTCATCACCACGTCTACGTGTCCGTTTCTTGGCGACCGGGATCCTCTGTGTTACAGTCACCCTGGCCTAACAAGTAAGCCTGAGAGTTGGACGTCCGATAACCCCCCCCCCCCCCGGGAAAACTTTTTCATTTGGAGTTCCAGCAAACTCTGAGGTTAATTATCCCTCAACAAATGGGAGAAATCAGGAATTTATTAACTCGATCAATTAATTTGCTGGAATAAATTGCAAGCAATCTATCATGAGTTAAATTAGTGGTTCTGCAAAATCTACGTACTACCATATTGATCAATTCTTTAATTCGGTGTCCATATTGACTTGTTTTATGCTGTTGCCCTACATATTTTGTGTTGTTATATATATATATATATATATATATGAAAAATCATAAGATGAAGTATGAGATTTAAAAGAAATAAGACGCGGAAAACATAACGTTTATTTTTCATGTTAGCCAAGTACATACAAATGATCAGAAACAGGTGATCAATTATGTATAATTTCCGTACCAATAGCAGCTGGAGACCAGGCTATTTTGATAATAAAGAAAGGTGGCTTGCCAGTATAGTATTTGCTTTTCCATCAGCCTAATTTTTTAAACAGGTCCGGGGGCAGTTCGTCTTCTCGCAGTCGTAATGGGTTCGTTGGATTTTGAATCCACTGTTCAAATTTTCTGCTACATTAATAAAAGGAATTTACTGTTTTGAATTAATTATCATGTTGGAAAGTTACACATTATGATCTGCAAAACCGAGCAGGGAAAAGAATTCACGCTTAATTCGACCAAATAAACCTTTCCATTCTCTTTTGAGATGCGGATGAATAACAGTCCCTGGTCAAAACAGGGCGGGCCGGCCACCTTATCAAGTAATTCTACAGACGAATAATTGGTTTGCCATCTTTCCTTGCACAATTTATTTTTCAGTGGAAAATATATAGTTCACTAATTAATTTCATGCAACTGATCACGTCTAAAAATAGGGCAAGCTAGACCACCGAATACTGTCGTTAGTATACACCTGAAGTTTATACGTAACCGTGCATGTCTTAGCTAGAGAGAGACGGACAATTAATTACGTTGTCCTGTGGCATGAGTAATGGATCAATACATTTTTCAAGTGGACCATATTACATTGTTAATCAATCATGGCATGTGCCTGCCATCACATTTGTCTCCTTATCAGAGCTTAACTCTGGATTGTTCCAATACAATTATTTTTCAGGTTAGCCAATCGGATTAGCGAACAAATTGTGTCCCTCATGAATGTTTATCTTTCCCCAACCCATGAAAAAATTGGATGGGCTAAAGCTTCGACTTGTCTCAGTGTTGTTCTTCACAGAGAAGCCAGATGGGCATACCAATAGATGGACAGATACGTGCCATAATGAAGGGATTTCTTGTATGACAATTAATTCCTTAGATTTCTGCTATGTGATGCCTAAATCATTACTAGTCACAAATTGCAATACATTATATTATCTGTTCATAACAAGAGAAGAAGGGGGGGGGGGGGGGGGGGGGGGGGGGGCAGGTAGTTGCCCAAATGCTTGGTTTTTGACTTGTGCGTCTAGGCTTAGGTGTGTTGTTGATAATTGTGGACCGTGTCCTTCAACTGCGTACTCAAAAGTCCATTCTGTTAATCTCAGGTAAGCAACAACAAACCTTAGATTTTTCGATCTTTCTAGAAAAATTATTTAATCAGCACAAGAAGCAAAAGTTAAACAAAGGGATCACGGCCCCCTCACAAGTTCTATTTCAATCCAATTAAAAATGAAGTAATTTTTTTTACATCACAATCTTACTCATTTATACCTTACTTAAATTTATGTACATCTATTTAATTACACCTCAAGGACAACACTGATGCAGACCAGAACTTGTGAGGCTCTCGGTTTTGGTTGATTGCTGTCTGTCTTGACTCTTGAGGTCAAAGGAATAGTCGCTCAAGTTATTCGGCTTCCCTCATTATTAATTAGTACTAACCAAGACGAAACAGGTCCGTTCCCATTCATTCAATGATAAGAGTCTCAAATCATCAGACTGTCGACTGCCCAGATTGCTAACTTGTGGGACTTTTTTTAATTCTATGGCGGCAGATGTTCGAAGCACCTGAGGAGTATAATTCTCCTTATAAAGGCTTGTGAATCACCAAACTCGGCAACTATTATTCGTAATTTCTGATTGAAAAAAAAAAAAGAGCGTTTGCACCATTTAAAAAAAACAAAAAAGAGCATTTGCATTTTGCACCATAAAATAAAACCACTCTGTAGTTTCTTTGTTCAATTATAGATTTGGTTCCAACACATATGCTTTCCCCTCAAGGAAGGTTAATCGTCTCCTCTTGGGTGAACATTGGACCTGCCCTGTGAATATTAAATTTGTTCAAGTAACTATCGTAGATGATAGATTTTCAGATCATGCAATTTGCTCGCAAACCCTGCAGAAATGAAAGATGTGCTTGTACATTCACGAGCAACCCACGTATGAAACTCTAGTTTTCTCCAACATGAACAACATAAATCATCATCAGCCACGTATGGATTGTTGGGTGAAACGAGTACGTACCTAAAATTGGTGACACCTAAAATGCCATGCAGAGTACTACATATATATATATATATATACACACTTCTGGATAATACGCTTGAGATTACGTACTAGTTATCACTTATACAAGTGTCTTCTGTTAATCCAGCGCCACCATTGAGAAGAAATAATGGAACATGTATGACTATTACCAGACACGGAACAGAAAGGATGAGTTCAATTTAGAATTGGACGAGTATTGTTTGGTAAATTTTAGTGTTTTGTGGCCAAACTGTTTCCAAATTGTTGAAGTCATGTCATCACTGCAACAACCGCCATACTCCAACATCGCGAAGAGACAAGAATCAGTAAGGGGTTAGGGCTGACTATTGCTAACGAGAATAAGCACATAAATGAGATAAACATTTAGATAGGAGGAGTGTGTTTGAATGCTAGACGAGTGTGTTAAAAGGGGGATGAATTTGTAACACTTGTATGTTTAACTAGCATTTGCTCTTCTGTAATTTAAATTTTTTTTTTTTTTTTGTAAGTGAAATGATTCGAATTCGAAATCTCTTACTCACATTTTCTTCTCTCCAATCATCGTCCGATCCATCAATCCTCCAAAATTAAGGGCTAGTCGTACCTTTCCAACTTATGTTCATTTTATCCTCCAATTCTAATAGTCAAAGGCGGCTTGTGTTACTTGTTAAGGCGGTCTAGTACAATAAATACCCTTGATTATGACCTATCTTTTGATTCTTGAGCGTTTTTGCCCTTTGCACGGCAAATTCTTGCCCCTGCATAAGAGGGAAAAAACTTGTACGTGATAATTAATTAAGTGGGGGATATGATAGCTAGGTAAATCAGAAAAGAAAATTTTTAGAAGCACAAATTGGGGTCGAAAAAAAGTTTCTAAAAAATTAAAACCATCGCCACGTACAAAAACAAGTAGGTGGTTTGGGTCATCTGAGCTGTGATGCAATAATAGAAAATTAGAGAAGGACAAGAAAGAAGGACGGTGTATATTAATGCTATAGCAAGCTAGTCAGTGTGAAAAATTGAAAAATTGTATGGGACTTTTTTTTTTTTTTTTTTTTCCTCTGAAAACATGTTGGCTAAGCAAAATTGCGCGATAGATTCTAATTTTTTGGGCAAAATGGCAGCGTTTGATTAGGAATTTTTCAAAATAAACTTGATCCCAAAACAAGTGACATCCAGTCTGACATATTATCTAAACGCTTTAGATACATATGGAGCTGTGAAGGAATATTATTATACTCAATAAGCTTTTAGAAATGTGACAACAAATATATTATTTTGCCTTCAAAGCATAAAAAAAAAAATTGTACAATTTGCCTTCAAAGCAAATTGTACAATTTATATAATGGTCTTGATGTGTGCCCACTTTCATCAGTTTTTCATTGAGCTTTTGTTCGATGTGTATTTGGAAACTAATTAATTAATGGCATATCTCATTATTTAAGAGATCGAAGGACAAAGGCAGCTGATAGATACCTCGAACAATTTGGGAAGCCAAAAAAGAAAAGAAAAAAGAAATTTCGCCTAAATTTGCTCATCGTTCACTTTCATCTGGACCAACAGACGGAACCTTAATTATGGGAGCAAGACTTCTGTTCCATTCTACTTGTACAGAAAGTAATGCCAGATAAATTGTCCCCGGGATACAACTTACCACCAAAGCAAAGAAATGACTAAACTCATTCTAAGAGCAATTATTCATTTCTTTACCACTTTAATCGGCATCGTGAAGGTTTATTAATTTCTAATCCTAAGAAATGTCTCCACTTGTGGGTATAGGTCTTAAGGGCAAGATTAACACCATTATGCCTTAAGCACCATCATGAAGCACGTTTAAAGCGACACGTGAGCTAACAAATCAAAAGTACAGATATCGAACTAAAATTACCCCCCAAAAAAATTAATAATAATAATAAACTTAAAAAAAAAAAAAATTGGCATGGGATTAACTGTTTCTACTTCCCACAAAGGAAGAGCTAGAATTGTTAATTAGTGTGCCAAAGACTCAATGATGCGTTTTGCACGTAATGCAATCGTCATTAAGCAAACCAACAGACATCTTAAAGTCAAGAAAATGAATGCAAATGAATCCCATTTGAGACTTTTTTTGAGTAGCAATTGAATTAATTCCACTGTTTTATCTCTAAGCTACCAAAGCTCGTTAGATTCAAGGATTAGATCAACCCTTATTATGAATTTAAACAATCAGTCTTTCACTTTATGGTGTACAAAAGTAGGGGTGGTGGGCCTACCAGATGATTTGTAATGAACTAATCAATGGGGAGATTTCAAGTATGGGTCAGAATAAATGTGTTAGAACTGAACTGAAATGTCTCAGATAATCAACTCCGTAATCAATGGTTCAAGAAGATGGAATGTGTAGATTAGATGTTATGGTTTGTTTATAGTACTTTTTGTCTAAAGGCATGGAAAGATGGAGGTTGTTGAGGAAATAGTAAGCAAAGTTAGATATGTTTGTTAGATGGCAAGAAATTTGGCATTTAATACTGCTTACTACTAACTCCCAAGTTAAGGTGAAAGTGGTCAAACTCTAGAGTCTAAATTGCAAATCTTTATTTTCTCTCTTTTTTTTTTTTTTTTTTTGAAGTTGCAAAGATTATATACAAATTTCATATATTCATATGTAATTAAAGGTCATGTTTATGTCCTTTTTTTAGTGCAATATATTTTGATTTTGTTATTAAATATGTTGGAATTTATGTCTAATTAGCACAAGATTTCTTGAAATAAGAAAAAGTACTCTTGGAACTGAATTTTTCACCTTACATAATGTGAAAAAGAAAATGAGCAGACTAAAACATAATTCATTTTAAAGGTCAGATTGTGGGAGGACACGTATCGTCAAAAACTCGTTCTAACAAATTATTTGGGGTACCCAAAGGATTGGCTGGTTGTGAAAAATATAAGCCTCTAGTGACGAGTGAAATTCTGATCAACACAATGCTTGACAGGTTTTCGAAACAAAAAAACACGCACCCCCCCAGGTTAGATCGGAAAAGGTTATACGTAGCCATCATGAATATATTATTGTTTATACATATCAACCCAGGATGGATCATAGGTAAGAAATGCTTTTAAGAGCCGTAGAAAAGATGCATGAGACAGGGTAGTCATACACGGTTGGGGTAGATGAAGAACTTTAGCAGGCGACCGACTCGGAATTTAACGCCTGAATTCTCAGGCAACTCGAAATAAATAGTTGCTTGCTTTTGAACTCGTCAAAAAATTAGTAAATAAGGTGAAACTTCTTATTATATGATCTTATTGAGATGTAATGTAACCAGGTGGTGGAATAGAGATGGCGTTTTGGTCTTAGTGCGTTTCTACCAACGGTTCTTTTCCTGGGAGATGAAAGAGTAGCGGGTTGCCGTTCAAATTATTGGTGGGATGAGAGACGAGCCCAATCCTCTATTTTCATTTAAGAACACATTGCAAAAGAACTGGTGTTCTTTTGACCCCGAAAAAAAAAAAAAAGGAATAATAACTGACAAAAAGGGTCTAAAATTTGATCCCAAAACTGACAAAAAAATCGTGCAAAAAGCAAATCAATATCCATGAATAATAAACAAATCAATATCCTAATGGGTTGGTAAGTGCTAATTGTTTTCTCGAAAGGAGTCTGCTTCTTGTTTAAATTTTGGTTCTGTACAAGTCTCACCACTAGTTTGCTGGCGAACCATACCACACCTGGACTGCTTCTTCACAAAAACCAGTCATGAATCACTCACTATCCTAAACCCCTTTGGCAGAAATTTTCAGATATCAGGTTCGGGTTACAGTCGAAATATAATATAGAAAATGACGCAGACCAAAAGATTTATTTGCCGACATACTTTTTTTGCATGCAACAAGCAACCTTTATCAGCCTCGAACGCCCAGCTTTAGATTTTGTAAGGTGTGTCATTAGATCCAAAACCAGAATGGTGGCCCGATTGCCAGCAGACAACCGCTCTTTGTAACCTTGTCTATAAGCAATTGCCGCGAAATAACGCTAAAGGGACAGATGTCAGGATCCGAACTCCCTCAATTATTATTAGTTTTTTTGCCCCTTCTTGTATTCCCGTTCTGTAACTTATTAAGCAAACCATCCGAGATCCCAAGTTGAAAACGATGTATGTCAACAATATAATCCCATTCTAATCCATTATTTTGCTTTGAATTTTCAAGTTGAAAAAATAATTTGATTGTGCTCTTTCTTTTCTTTTCTTTTTTTTTTTTTAAACAAGACTTGTAAGAAAGTACGACTGCAGAAAAAAATTCCCTAATTCCAACGTAATCTCATCGCCATCTCCAGAAAATGCTTTAGCTCATACCTGTTCTACATTTGTTTTGCTTGTAGCAGCCCAACATTAAAAAGACAAGAAATACAGATCCCAGCCCAAAAGAAAAGCACGAGGGAATAGATTTTAGCTACATATAACCAACAATCTACCACACAAAACCGGCCAACTGTTCTTCAAAAAGACTGAGCAGCATTCCCATCAATCGATAATCTTCATTATGGGAGATTTAAAAATTTAAACTTTCCAACATAAATAGTGTACAAAATGAAAACCTCAACTCCTGCTGCAGTAAAGACATATTGCAATACATGGAAAGCAAAGATGCACACTGACTTTCAGCTTGGATACCGCGTGACACCCTGGATGTCCGAGTGTGGAAAACCAGATAATACACTAGTCCAGGAATCTACTTTGGTCCCGCAAATTTACTCATCATTTTTGCAATGATGGGAGCTACCTTTGGATTATTTTGATGCTGGGCCAAATTGGCAGGATTCTTCATCACTGCAGAACAATTCCCCAAGTTAGTGGAAAGAAAGAACAAAATCATGAATACGAGACGTTGTTCGTGAACAACGATGGTCATCCTAAGCACCAGAAGCAAACAAGCAGTTGAACATCCAGTTAATTTGCTACATGGCACCTCTATGTAACTGCAAGTCAAGGAGACAAAAAGCAGGAATATAACAATTCTTCACGGATGCATCCCAATATTATGACAATAAATTGTAAATTTTGCCTGTCGTAAGAATTGAAAAGCCAACCATTGTCAGCCCTTCTAATGGTTAACACTGAAACACAAAACGCATGTACATGAGACATCCCAAGTGCCTTATTAACCCACAAGGCCCAAACAAACACCACAAGTTCATGGTATTCTTGGAAGCAAAACAGTGAGAATGTACCCACTAATGTTTTTAAACATTAATATTTTCTGATTAAAAAGCAAATGGCCACCGCTAAAATAGTAAAGTATCAGATGATAGGAAGGAAAATATTTCAGGAAGGAAAGATACCATCTTGGAGAGCAGCCATGACTTCTGGATCTTTGAATGCTGCCATTAGTTCAGGATCCTGCTCCAGACAATAACATAAAGTAAAAACATGGAATTATTATTGGCAACTGATACCTTCACTTGTGCGAAATAATCAGAAAATTTCCAAAAGTTGACAGATGAAAACTCATATCTGCTGTGTACCATGGACAGTAATCTGAGCTACACACCACTCACATAGTGTTTACCGAGGACAGAACACCACTTACATTCAATATCTTGCTGTAGTCAACATTCCCAGGCATCCCTCCAGGCATGCCCCCAGGAAAACCACCAGGCATGCCTCCAGGGAAACCACCAGGCATGCTGCCTCCAGGGAAACCACCAGGCATCCCACCTGGGAACCCACCTGGCATGCCTCCAGGTCTTCCACTTGATGATGACTTCTCTTGCTTCTTAGCCTTTTCATAAGCAGCCTAAGGCAGAGTATATAATAATAGATTAATAAGCCAGTTATAAAGCTTCTTGTACATCCAACAAAGCAAATTAACCTGAGCTTCAGCCTTGCGACGCTGTCTCTCTCGTTCTATCTTTCTATCTTGCCTTTCTTTGCGAAGCCTTTCATATTTCCTACGGTGCTCCTCAATCTTGTGAGCATTAGGCTCAACCTAAGGTTAAAGTTGAACTCTTAAGTAATGCACCGAAAAGAACAACACAAAAGTTGACATCTTAGGGGCTTAAGAAACTATCAGTTTAGGGGCTTTTGGCCAAATAAAACCAGGAACACACTAATAATACCATCAACTTAAAAAATATACAACTGTTAATTATTGGTAGCACAGCATGAGTATGTAAACATACTTATTATGTATATGCATGGTGCAGTTGTTGAAAATGAAATACCTTCTTCAGTACAGCACTGATCTCTTCATCGTAATCCAGCTTAGAAGCTACGTGAAGATCCTTGGCAGCCTCCTCCCACTGGCCAAGCATTGCTCGTGCGATGCCACGGGATTTGTACCCTTTAGCAGAATCAGGGTTAATCTGCAAAATAAATAAAATTATATTAGATGACTCTGAACATGTATTAACAACAAAACCAGAAAATCAAAGCACAGATTAATTGACTTCTGTATAGACAATAAAATTCTGATTATACAATGCCTAGACTGTTAACATGACAAAAAGCTAACTGGCAGCTACTCCTCCTGTGTCATACTTCCGATGAGAGGAATGGATTTGTAGAAACTAGTCACTGCACACGAGATCACATGCAATTGACACGTCACATCTTCATCTTTTATTGCCACACATCATAGCAACTATGAGCGCAAACCATAGTTCTTAGCCGCAGAAAAGTTACAACACCCATGTAATTCAACAAAGTGTGGATAAACATGAAATTAAACCAACAAGAAACATGAAAAGTTCTCAAAAAAAAAATCAAAGAAAAAGGAAAACCTCCAGAGCTGCATTGGCATCTCTGACTGCAGCATTTGGTTTCTTCATTTTGATATACACGGTAGCTGTAAAAAAAATTTGAAAACAGTCATGTGAACATGCTGGACATTGTCAACAAACGATCAAGTACAAGTGAACATAATGATAACAACTGAGGCAGCAACTGCAAGGCTCTAGGCAAAGTTACCTCTGGTAGCATACATGATTGCGGATGTAGGATTGAGTGAGATTGCTTTTGTAAGCTGCTCAATTGCATCCTCCAGCTTTCCTGGGGGCAAAAAACCAATGTTGACAAGTAGATCAAAGAATAATATGCACTAACATGTTCTCTGTAAAGACATCCATAGGCATTTACCTTCAGAAATTGCCTCCATTGCCTGAGCCTTTGCCTCTTGAGAAGCATCACGACTTTCTGCACTAACCTCAACCGAAGGGTCTCCCATCTATAAAATGCAGTGGCAAATTTGAAAAATAGAAGCACTGACATACACGACCACTTTTTTGACATTAAGAACAATGTGTTAGAAGCTAACCTGTTGCGGAGGATCATTATCAGGCTCCACAACTTCAGTGTCATCAAGGTCAACATCAGATTCGATTATCTCAGGCTCCTCTTCTTCATCAGCACCCACCTTTGAGTGATCCTCATCCTCAACATCATCCATATCCTCATCAAGATCCTCGGCCACATGAGACTTCTAATAAATCAAATCATAAGCTACAAAATGAGCTTACTCAAATGTTTGGTGTATCTCCATGCAATAGTGGTCATGCTAATATAAGAAATTCAATAATTGGACTCTAAACACAACGTTAGCTCCTTCAATTAATGTTTCAAGGTTGTATCAAACTACAGTGCAACCGGGATGTGGACACCCTTGTTCAGGATTATTACTCGACCATTTCAGCCATTCTGATTAGTGGCACATCAAAAATCTCTTCCATTTCTTTCTCTCTTCCCTATGTCTAATAAGCAACATTAGAGAAAAATCAGATGCTCAGGACACATTAAATAGATGTGCATTCTCAACTTTGCACGATGACTTCAACAATAATTGTTACGTTTCTTCAGCAATTTTTGGGGATTAAGAAAGCAGACCACGGGAAAACGCTATACAAAGAAAGAAAACAAAGGCCAGAAAGCTTACCGCCTTATACTCTCCAGCCTTGTAAGCAGATGGTGGAAGCTTTCCCCCAAGGCTAATAACAGAGAATTACAATATTACTTCCACTTATAATGACAAAACAACTAAAGCAACGATCAATGGAAAAACGGAAAAAACGAAACTCAAAATAATCAAACACTCAAATCACTAACAACATAAACAAATTCACATTGCCTTGCAAGAATTAAATCGAATTAGGTACAAAAGACATTCAATTAACCAAATAAGAACTTTAAAAAAAACAAAACAAAACAAAATTACACGCTCTGCATCCCTAAAACTTATAAAGCCTCAAAACTACTGCTATTAATATGCAACAAAAATAACGCATTTTTCACACGTTAATAATGAGACATGGTCTTATTCAGTTGTACCTTTCGATGTAGTCGCGGAAAAAGGAGAGGGAGGGGTCGGAGAGAATGGAAGGGTTTGCTTTGCATTGATCTATGAATTTCTCCAATTCTTCCAACTTCGCCGCGTCCATGTTTTCTCTTCCGGCTTTGCTCTACTCTGCTATCAAACCAATCAATCAATCGGTCAAAAATGGGTTTTTGATGATTTTGTGATGATTTGGGGGAACTTGCTTTGCTTAGAGTGAGAGTCGGTGCTTTGTTTTGCAGGACTGAACGCTGACTAGACGCCTTCTAGCAGCTTCTCTTACCTTCCATGTATCCGATAAAACTTTTTTAATTTTTCTTTCTTTAGTTTATCGGATATTTTCAGAAACCACCCTACAATTTCACACGTAGTACTCCAAGAGTTTCGAAAAATGAACCTACCCCCTTATTCATTTAAAACAATAATAATAATATTAGCCTTAACATTTTAATGAAACTTTCGTATTGCTAAGTTTATACAAATGATGGATTTTATATTTTTCTCCCTTTTCCTTCTTATTCATTTCTCTCATATTTCATTTGAAATATAGAAGAGCTATCAATATATATTATCCCTAATCTCTATCGCAGTCAAATGTTAAACTAGTGATATTTACAGACTCTAGTAGTTCCATCACTGAACTAATCCATCAGCTTTTCTTCAAAAAAAAACTAAAAGCTAGTCCATAAAATTTTTTTTAAAAAAAAATAAAATGACACTTTCTTTTCTATCTTAAAGAGAACCTATATCCCCAATGAGATACTATGAAAAGTAGCCTATTATAGCAAAAAGATTTATTATTATAGTTGATTATCAAACAACAAATATTTTTATGAAAAACTCGACACTCATTTCTTTTATAGTTATATCAAATTACTTTACAATTGTTTATAAGAATAAATTAAATTTTATAATAAGGGCACTTTTGGATACTTATTAAAATTTTGACTCTATTTTAACGTCTAATTACTAAAGTGTCAAATCAAAAGAGATAAATATAATTTTTAAAACTTTAAAGAAACTAAGTGAAGTAATCAAAAACCTCGTGAGAGGTTCCTGAAATTTATCGACAACTTTGGTATTCTTTCCCTTTTTCTTTATCTTTTTAGCTTTTCTTTTTTCCTTCATACTTGTACTGCTTTCGGGGCTCTCCCTCCCTCCCTCTCTCTTTTTTTTTCTTGTTGGTTTCCCCCAAGGCAAAAGCCAAGCACAAAATTTTGTTCTTTTTTTATACTCACATTCATTCAGTAACATGATCGAGTTAAATTGGAGACGCGGATAAGTGAGGACTTCATATGCAATGAAATACCCCGTGTTATTGTCATTCCTCTGCTGCTCTTTGGCCTAAATTGTTGCAGCTACAAGAAATTTGAGGATACCATTTGCAACTACCCTAGTCCGGCATGTCATCTGGTGCCTTTACAAAAGTAAGGATCGAAAACCTGAGGCGGCTATCGTTTTGAGAGTAAGAAGAAATCTATTTTGATGACATAAGAAGCTCTCGGCATCCTCCTCCTCCGAGAAGCAATGCTTACTGTAAATCACGACGACGCTATTTTTTCCAGGGATAATTAAGGTAGCATAACCTTGAATGAGAGGAAGAGCGAAATTATTCTGAAACAGTTTATACACCAAGAATCCACATAGTTCCAAGGAACCAAAAGGGTACAATCAGATCAGGTATGTCCTAAAATCATCCAGTGTGATGGAACGCGAATATGCATATAAGGCGGATGATAGAATAAACAGCCTCTCTCTCTCTCTCTCTCTCTCTCTCTCTATAGTAATCAATTGCCTGCAGATATGTGCTTCCAAATAATAGAAAGGCACAAAAATGATCTAAGAAAGCATCAAGGAAGCCAAAGCCAAGAGCAAACTTGTCAGTCCAGTCCCTGCAATCTTGCCTACACCGTTATTATCTTTTCCACCAGATTGCGCTGCAATTAAAGAAACAATAATGTCACTTAAACAGTAACGGCCGGCACAGTCACTGGGTTGCAAAATTGTAAAAAGAAAACAAAGGAACAGATTGCGCTAGGAGAGACTAATCAAACAGGAGTATTTGTCAACACGTCAATCACCATTCCCTGTTTCCAGACTCTTCATGACTTTTTCACGTACCCAATAATAAAAAAAGATAGGAAAGATGATACTGATAAGTTCAAGCACGCTACAAATTTGCTTTTCAGTACTTCATGATTCGTATTCTGTCAATGACAAGTAAAATAACAGGCTCCTGAGCTTTTTTGGGAACATGTAAATTACAACACCTTTCTTGATCACGAGACAGTGAATTTCCTGGAATTAATTTTTAGCTTGTATTGTCATCAAATGTTCCATAGTTTGTGCGCAAGGTAGCTAACATTAACAGGCTGTTAATGTCATCAAGTTTTTCACTTGTCAAACCAGTTCTTATTGGCTGTCTTATCTTTTTGCACCATTGACAGAGTCACAGGTATTGACATGTTATTGGAGGAAAGCAGAAGCAATAAATCAACTCCAAAACATGATTTATAAGATTCAGTCCTATCTAAGGCAAGCAATAACAATTATGTGTGTTTCACCTAGTAATTTCTTATCTAAACAATATATGAGACCCCAGATCAAACCGGTCCAAATGAAACGTTGATAAAAGTCAATAAGCATATTATTGTCAAAATGGGAGGGGTGCGGACATGGTAGCCAATCCTCTTACTTGGAAGTTTGACCAAGCAGTTATTGACTAAACCTTAACCAGACTTTACTATGGTGGGGAAAAACTGAAATTTTGCATAAAAGAACATAATGAGGAGTAATCAAAGTAATTAATGGTGGGGAGGCCAAACTCGCACAAAAACATATCATATCAGAGGGGACAATTGAAAAGATGGCAGAAGTTTCATTTTTTACAAAAATAAGAGAAAATTTGTGACGTTTCAAGATGGGTGGATGCTGTGGTGCAATTTAAGAATCAAATTTGTACATATACTCCATCACACAAAAATACGACCAAAAAAAAAGAAGGGAGAACTTGAATGGGAAGGAAAATTAGTTACCTGGAGGAGTCTCTGATGCTGAGGAACCTGGAGCCTGGGCTGTAAAACAAAAACAAAACATCATAAAAACTTGTACTAATATTATTAATTCTTTTTTTAAATTTATTTTGGAAAAACAAATAAAAATTTGTTTGTACTAGTTACTACTACTATAAACACTGCCCTAAAAATTGAAAAGGGAACCTTTTTTAGATCCATCAACATCCTCTTGTTGTGACTAACAAAAGTTAAAAATGACAGAGCAAATATGTGGCTTTGGAAGAGAAAAACCAAAAAAGAAAAAGAGAGAGAAGGGAATGCAAGTTTCAGTCTAAATCTAACGAATCATTGGTCACCGTGGAAAGGAGATCGAAGCAAAGATAATCCCTTTAACTCTCGATCAAAAGATCTAGCAAACCCATTAAAACTTCATAATAATCTAATCCTTAAAAGATTGAAAGAATCACCCAGGCCAAGAATTCGGCTTGGATGTTAGAACTTTTCGCATACCGTTGCAGGCACTAATATTCCCAGGGATGCCACAGTAGCCCGGAAGCTTGAGTGCCTGGGTTATATTGATCTTAAAAGCAGCCAATAGTGCAGGATTCTCGTAAAGCTTGCAGAGGCAGTCAAGCTGCGTGGTGACGGCTACTCTGAGAGGGTTACAGCACGAGGCTGGCGGGTGAGTTGAGTTGAGGTAGTCGGCACAGGGGACCAAATTTGAAGCACAGGACGGTGTACCCTGCCCCTCCGCCACCTTGGTGGTGGTGGTGGCCACAAGAATCATTAGCACCACCGTGATCAGTGCAGACATTTTGGAGGAAACCATATGTTTATTATTGTGTGTCTAGGTGGTGGGATTTGAGTTGAGCAGCTTCTTCTTACAAGTGCCTTCTTCCCGGTGGAGTTCTTCTTACAAGTGCCTTTTTATTCACTGGCCTAGCTTTCTCGTGGGATTATTTATAGACCATTAGGCAGTTCGCTATTGGCCAGTTCTTTTTGGTTGGCCAATGCTTTTGTTTTTGTGCTGTTTCCATTGTGGGGTACTTTATTTAATTTTGGCACTCGGATTTGGAGATCTTTTATATCCCTAAAATACATTGGTCAATCTCTCAATTCGAGGAGCTAATTGCTCCAGCAACTTCCAAGCTAATTCCATTTCTGATATTCAGTCCGAAATTCTGCTTGAAATCTTTTTTGTATCAAGACAGAAAAATTCTGGAAATCCATTTACTACTGGGCTCCTTTGGCCAACCAGTAAAGAAGAAAAATTAAATTCATTTTACCGATTAACTTACTTTCGGCAAATTTGTGAGTCTCTTATTATTTGTTATGGCAAAAATCAACATTCGCTTAATACCGAAATTATAGAACTTGGTATACTGCTCATCAAGCAGATGACATTAATGACTCAATTTAACACTTAAAATTAATAAATTCAAATATTCATATATTCCGACTTTGGCTATCAACGAAAACGACCAGCCACTTAACTGATCTAAGATTATGCCACGGTAATTGTATGAAATTGAGTCATTAACCGTTCTAGTGAATGGAAGCTTAAAATTTTGTAACTGTTCAGTTGGCAAGGTCAATATATTCGATTTAAAATTGCTAGATTTTGGCCACTTATATTTTGACACTTGTCAATTTAATTTAAAATTTTTAAATAATTAACACTTAAAACTATTTCTAGTTCGTGATGCGTGTACATGGACAGATGTAGACAAACGCATGAAAACTCCATATCTTTGCCAGCGCATGGGAGCAATCATTAAAAAAATTGGGTCAAATCGTCCCGCCGAAGAAAAAATCAATAATATGTTCATATGGGTTGTCGGTCCACGCTCAAATAATCGACTTGCCCATAAGCATGAAGGTTAGTTAATCAAATTGTTTAAACGACCATTAAGATTAGCCCTCGTCATTGTGGCAGGAATTGCCAAACACGGGAAGGCCAACCAAAAACACTCGGATATTTGGCTATTTGCCAGCTGCTAGTCGGAATTGAATTTTATACTTAAAAAAAAAAACGACACAAGCATTTTGTTACACGATGAGAGTAAAAAGATCGCCAGAGTCACAATTTTACCATATGTTTGGATTGCATTTTTCATGATTTTTCATGGAAAAATTACTGTAGCGATTTGATGTATGTAAAGAAAAAAGGCAATAGAAAATTGTGATTACGAAAAACAACGTAATTTTTAGACAGAAAACTGCAATCCAAACAAGGCTTATTCGAGTAATTAAGCAGAACAAATCCCTCCTTAGAGGTTAAAAAAAAATTTTTAAGGTAAATTAAGCAGAAAATTTGAACTCAAAAAAAAACCCTTGATTAAGCCAATCAATCACATGTTGAATAGGTAAAAACACTGGGCGTGGATAGTTGTTATTTATACAAAAAATTATTTGATTACATTACAAATATATTTTTCAATGTATTTTTTTATTTTATTAATATTTTTTTATCTGATATATATCATATTATAAAAAATATTATAATAATTATTTTAAATAAAGTCTTAACCAAACGCACTCACTGTGTGAGATAACATCTGGCCGAAATGATGACCAGTGTTGACCATTCTATATTCCGACCATGAATGCATTTTTCAAAATTGAATAATTTTGATTGACGAATGTTTAACATATTCAGTGTGAACTTACATATATTCGGTGCACTGAATTTACATTTTTTTTTTTTTACAGACCCTTGAATTGACATCTTGTCAATAAAGATATGAATGAATTTGTCTGTCGAATATTTGATTATGCAACAATAGCTTAGAGAGCCTCGAAATTTTGTTAGTAATCAAAAATTGTTTTCGGCCCAATACGGACACAGGCCTTTGGTTGTAGTAATCGACAATTGCTAAGGGTACGTGTGATACGTGTTGCAGCAGGACTGGAGGATTCCCGCATAAGATAAGTACACATTCTCCAGTTTCTCATCTTCAGAATACGAAGCTCAACCAAGGAAGAGATGGACGGCGGTGGCGAGGCGGCGACACCAACAACACATCCAGCAGTCCAACCTCTGTCCTTCCTGCTAGGGACCTGGAAAGGCCAAGGTGAAGGTGGGTTCCCTACCATCACCCCATTTCAATACTTTGAAGAGGTGACTTTTTCTCACCACCCCAGCAAGCCCGTGGTCGCTTATTCCCAGAAGACTTGGAAGTTGAAAGATTCCGGCGAGGCTCAGCCCATGCACGGCGAGAGTGGGTACTGGAGACCAAAGCCCGATGGCACAATTGAAGTCGTGATCGCTCAAAGCACGGGTCTGGTTGAAGTTCAGAAAGGGACATTTGATGCAAAGGAGAAAATCGTGGCGCTTAGAAGCGAGTTAATTGGGAATGCGACTAAGGTGAAAGAGATTAGTCGACGGTTTAAGGTGGTCAATGATGAATTAACATATGTCGTTGAAATGGCCACTACTGCTACTAGTCTACAGTCGCACCTCAAAGCCTCTCTCAAGAAGCTCTAATGTAACCTCCTCCAAATTATTGAAGTTAATGCCTGTGCTTTACTTGTACGATCTTGGATTATGAGTTTTTTTTTTCTTTTTTTCTTTTCTAAATGGGAGATTTTATAATTTTTTTTTATTTTACCATCCAACTCAATCTTTTTCTGGCAATGTATTATGGGTGCCGTTGATTGGTTTATTATAATAATTTTTTCGAGTTCTGATTAGAGTACCATTTCAAAAAAAAAAGGAGTATTGATTAGAATTTAGAGTACTACTGTATTAGTTACGGCCATCTTTGAAAATTAATCAAGTTTGTTTATTCAAAAGAATTACTTGAAATATGTGGTTCAATTCTTTGTCCTTTACTTTACTCTTTTTCCACCGTAAGACTTTAGTAGAGTCTACATTAAATCGGACGTTGAAAGTTGGACAAATTATCGCCGTCTAACATGCCATCAAACCAAACAATTGGTTGAGTGAAGAAGCTCGCTTGACATAATTAATCGCACCGCTGATTAGTACTAATAAGGGCTTTCTTTTTAATTTTTTCAGTAGACGTAGGAATATTTGAATAACCAGTTAATAGCAGCATCTTGGGCCGTTGGCAACCTCAAGACTCCTTGACCTCCCACCAAACTTGCCACTTAATTGTGACTGTCACCTTCGATTGATTTCCTTCGATGAGGTTTCTGCTGACTCTCTCTCCTCTTAGATTAGATTAGAATATAATCTATCGACTCCTCCTCTCCTTAAACCAGACTAGACCAGTATGGGTTATACAACTATTATCGTTGCGACAAAAAAAAAAAAAGAATAACTAGTTAATTGGCCTGTCCCAAATAACCCCTATGCTACTAATAAGGGTTTTCAAAATGCAGGAAACTGAAAATTAATTGGGAAATTAGTAAAAAGACAGAACAACCAGCTGGAACTTGGAATCTTGAGAACTACTAGAAGAAATATCTGTTGTGAACGTGAAGTGTGAAAATTTGCTTAGTTGGGGTGGCATGGCAATAAATGGTACCATCCAAGGCTGATAGAAACAAGCCAAATGGATTAAAAAAAAAGACTGAAAGGGGGGTATCAAAGTCGTGTTCATATTACGTTATTGACTGCTGACCATTTAAGATCGTGAACAATTGTCCTTTCATCAGATTGGAAACGTAGAGTTTTGGGAATTTAAAGACTCAGGAGAGGACCAAGTCTACTTCCAAAATTTCAGAAAACGCGTTGATTTGTCAGCATCTCATTTCTGTTTTTCTCTTCTTTGACTCCCTTCTCACTCAAAGATGATTCTTTGGCTCCTTGCATAAATATGACCTTTCTACCCAACAAATGCGGGCAGTCATGGAACAGAATTTGACTGTCACAACAAGAAGTGGAGGGTTAGGAAAAAGGAAAAGCAAATGGAGGATAAAAATCAATTAGAATGTAGTGCATAAATACAATTGTCAGAAATAAGAAGATTATATAGAAGTACATAAATAACCAATTAAACCGTTCGAGAACTTGTAATTTAAGTCCATATTTCTAGCATAAAATAACCAAGCTTCATGTTCATGAAATTTTTTTTTTTTAAAAAAAAAACCTTCATCGCGAAGGAGATTATCATGGGCCTTGACAAAAGCCCAATAGAAAGCTGATCCTGTAAACCTCATCAATACTCACGGGGCTAGATTGCCCGAGTCTGGCGTTTACACAAAGAAAATGGGCTCCATTTCAGAAAACACAATACCATGATTTCCCAACTCTCATTAAATTTTAAGGCCTTGAGAGCTTTCTCACCCATGCTTGAATCAATAACATCCAAAAGTTACTTTGGGCCGCATGTCAGCTTGAATAAAAAAGTAGGAGAAAACTCGTAATTGTTGTAGCTATTGGGGTTATTTTACGTAACGATGGCCCTATTTGGTACTTGAATTTTTTATCAAGTTTGTATGTTGCTAATTTTTTAATAATTTTAATTATAATAATTCAAAAAAATTTATCAAAATTTTTAACATGTTCATTTCAAAGTATCAAATACATAAAAATTTTCCTTCTTTTTTTTTTCTTCTTCCTCCCCCATCTAACCCACCACGTCCTCTGTCGCGGGCCATCACCTCCACCGCCGCTTCCGACGCCGATTTCAGTGCCAGCCTTCCTTTTTTTTTTTTCTTTTCTCCCTTTCCCTTCCCCCTCTCCTCCTATCATCCCCTCTCCCTCCCCCTTTGACCAATCTGTTGGTCCTCCCATTTTTTTTCTTTTTTTTCTTTCTCCCTCCTGTCTCCCTCTCTTCTTCTCTCTCCCTCCCTCGCCACCCTCCCTTTCCCCCTAACTGCAATCTGATCGCTTGACTAGATCGTGCAAAGAGGGAGGGAAGGGGGGCTGCGATCTAGTCGTGTGACTAGATAGTAGCTAGGGGGAGAGAGAGGAGAGTGGGGGAGGGGAGGAGAGGGGGAGAGAAAAAGCAAAAAAAAAAAAAAATCCATGGCTGCGAGTTCTATGGCGTTGGGAGGGTGAGGAGGAGAGGGAGAAGGAGAATAGGGGGAAAGAAAAAGGAAAAAAAAAATTTATCCTAAAATTTTTTCATACAACTTTTACCGTAAATTACAGTAAAATTTTAGACAAACACCTAAAAAACTCACTTGCCAAACGGGTCTATTTTCGGGAATGGAGCAGGTACGGCTAGGCTTAGGTTCAGTTTGTATGATTGTTGTACTTTTTCATGATATAGTGTACATTTGCATAACTTTGTTATATTTCATGATTTGTTACACTTATATAATTTGTGTTGTATGTCAAGAAATACAATAAAGTTATGTAAATTTACATCAAATCATGAACAAAATACAATAATTATACGAATCGCACTTAAACCTAAATGTACCTGCCCCAAACCCACTATTTTCTCGTAAAATCCTAAAAATTTGTAGGACAAAAAATGCATAAAAAACTTTATTATTTTCTTGCAAATTAAACGCCACGAAAATAAAATTGTAACTAATTATATTGCAACCAAACTCTATGTTCCAATTATTACGAGTTCAACTTGTAGTAGTTGTTGCATAAACCAAATGGATTAATAGAAGGGCCAAGTATTACTTGCGAACTAAAAACTAAAGAAATAGTCAAGAAACACTTGCTCTAATTGTTAAGGTTATTCCAAGAATAGGAGGTTTTGGATTCAATTTTCTCTTAATTTTTTTTGCTCCTTAAATCCCATTCATCTTCTTATAAAAAAAAATAAAGACTAGAGGAATAAATATAGGTAAGATTTTTTAATATTTTAATACAGGTAAGATTAACTAAAAACTAAAGAAATAAATATAGGTTAGATGTGAAAAAACAGTACTGGGTTTGTTTGGATTGCGATTTATTTATCAAAATACATTTGCTTACATCATCATTACAATTTCCAACGCATCTTTTTATCTTTTCAATTACCTTTTTATCTCACATACATCACGTCACAAAAAGTGCTACAGTAAAAATATTTCTAATAATTCACAATCCAAACAAACCCAGTATTTGGGCGTTTGGTTACAGAGTCCGGTAACAGTCATTCGGTTGGAAGATTAACGGTTTACAGTCTGTTAATTTTGGTGGGCATTTCAAATGGATAAGAAGACAGTAGTAAATATGGCTCCCTATCAACAACTGCCATAACCACTCATAACTATGGCTCCCTCTCTCCTTCTCCGCCTTCCCTCCTGCGCCCCGGCCACCTCCATAGCTCACTTCCAACAGACAAATATGGCGAAACCCAGAAAATTTTCAACCCAAATTCGCTGCATAGGATGGGTATCTCCCTCTATCTCTAATTACAGATACTTGTATTTATCGACCAAGAACTATGTCTGATTCATGTTAATTTCGTGTTTTTTCTTGATGGAAACTGTAAAGAAAGGACCCAGAAGGCGTGTTAGGACCAGCGCAAGGAGGCCACATCGCAAGACTGGAGTTCAAGAGGCGCCTGGAAAAAGATGCCGATGCTCGAGATGCTTTTGAACGCCAGGTTCGCCAAGAAAAAGAGCGTCGCCGCACTGTTCGCGAGGTAAGTTAGTACTTTGAATTCTGATACTAGTAGTTGACTGCATTGAATATATACGATCAATTGGATTTTATAGTGTTTAAATGGCTTCATCTTTCTTTCTTTCTTTTTCTTTTTTTTTTCAGGCTCGTGCTGTACCAGATACTGTTGCAGAACTCGTCGAGTATTTTCTTGATACCGAAGCTCGAGAGCTGGAATTTGAGATTGCTAGGTTGAGACCTCGGTGAGTTCTTTGCTTTCGTGATTTTAAAGGAAAATGCACAGGGAATATGAGTACCTAACATTTTGATCTCCCATTTCCGATTATATGAACAGATTTGTCGATACTTACACATAAGCTTGTTAGCTTGATCAGGATGTATGTAGCAATTGGTGACTTTCCTAGTCTCCTAGATGCCAAACAGCGTAAAATGCAAAATATGGGAAGCATAGAATAGAATTTTCCTCTAAAAGGACCTAATCGTAATTTACTTGGAAATCTTTCTACTTTCTGGTCTCATGACTACTTAGAATATGCCTGCATCTTGTTTAAGTTATATTAATTGGCATTTCTTTACATCCCTTTATAGCTTCATTATGATGCTACTCTATGCAAGTTGGTTCAATCAGTAAATTGGTTTGTGAGTTCCTTATTTCTGTGAACCAACTAGTGTTAGAGTAGCTGGCCACCAAGGGAGTTTTAAGGCTTTACTTGGGTGTCAATCCCTTGACCTGCATTCTAAAATCCAAGGTTTCTTGGAATGTTTCGCCAACAAGTGCGTAAATACCTATCTGGACCAGTGGTGGTTCAGTTATCCCGAATCCCCCCCTCCCCCTTGATCCTGTTGGGTCAGCTTCCTCCCCATAGTATAGAGTAGGAATAGATCTATCGTGTCCAGAAAAAAAAAAGAAAAAGAGTTCCTTATTTATGTGACATGCTGAACGATTTTGTAGATTGAATGAGGAGTTCTTTTCACACATTCAGCTGGAATTGGGAAAGTTGAGATTTGCTGTATCAAAAACTCAGGTTTGTCAAAAATCAATACATCAGCACATTGATGAGTCTGTTTCATGGTATAATTTGGTGATTGTTCTTTCTAGGATATGGAGGATAGACAAATTGAGTTAGAAGCTCTGCTAAAAGCCCTTCAGGAAGGAACAGGTTACAAATCCACTAAACTCACTATGATTAAATTGTTGCAACTTTTCCTCTCTAGAAAGCCACAAGAATTCTGATCCTTGTCATTTTACAGAAGCCTATGATAAATTGCAAGCAGACCTTGTAACAGCAAAGAACAGCTTGGCCAAGATTTTGACATCAAAGGATGTAAAGACAACTGTATGTTCTCTTTCTTTCACCAGAAACTCTTCATAGAACAATTTATATTTTAACTGTGTACTACCTAGTTACAACCTTCAACTTGCAGCTATTGGAGTTGGTTGAGAAGAATGAGTTAAATAGATCCCTACTGACACTTCTCGATGAGAATATTGCAAATGCATTCAGCGCTAACCAGGTATGAAACATCAGAAAAATGATTTGTCAGCTAACAAATACTGCAATTTGTTTTGTTCTGTCCTATTGTCAACTTTAATTTTTTGAAAATCTTAATGAGAATCCTTTTATGTGGTATCCAGGATTGAAGCTGATGCCTATTAGTAGTTCTTTCCTTGTTCATATGTTTGAAGTATTGTCTAGAAGGAGTTCATCATGTTAGCTATACTTGCTGGTTGATTTAGTTGAATAATGTAGAGAAACCATTCATGGTTTATTGGCTTGGCCCGGCTCAACCAAGAAACATTTGTCTCTTAATGATTCAATATTTCACTACGCACCATATTACCATATGAATCCCTCTAGGATTGATTTGTGAAAATGAAGAAGAAGAATATTATAACAAGAGTAATTGCCGTCGTCATCTTGAAGGCATTCAAGTACTTAATTGAAGGGCTAACCATTCCTTTAACACTATTAAGATAACCTATTTCTCAGAGGAGACACTTTGCTCTTTCTTATTACTTCAATCATTTAGGCAATGTCAGTTTCATTTCATATGGCTCTGTACCTCAGATGGCTGCCCATCTAAATAGGATTGAATTGTTCAACTGAAGGTCCCTAAACTTACAAGCATTCCTACTTGTACTCTATGAGAAATTAGACAAACTCTTTGATGCTATGGAAGAAATTTTGGGTTTCAGTACATCAGTGGAACATTGAGCAATTCACGGTGATTATTGACCTGATGGAAATTTTCCCTTGACATGCAGAAGGAAGCAGCAGAATATATGTCAAAGCTTCGGGGTGCTGTGCTGAAGTATATAACTGTTTAGCATCGGATTGGACAAACATCAAGTACTCTTCCTATCATTTTGGTCAAATGCTCACAATCATATCTGATATTTACCACGCTTCAAAAATGCACACTCCAATGGTTAATTGTACCCAGTTAACCGAATAATATGCTTAAGAAGCTAAGATCACTGTTGAAGTTTAGATATGAAACATAATAGATAGGATTACCACTTGGATTGCATCTGGTACATTCAAGTTCTACTATTTGTGGGTTTAATCATGAAGCAATTGCTTTTATTTCGAAACTTTATTGGCTGATCTTAGATTTTTTTTTTCTTTTAACCAAATCAGATAGGAACACCGCAGTGCTAGTTTGGATTCGAAGTTTCCTACCACAGCCCTTAGGTTTGTGGAGCAGTGCTATTATGGCTATGGAGCTGCCATTCAGGAATTCTTACTTACTTTATATTTTTATCCTACTTTTAGCTGTTATATGGATGAAAAATATACTGTTTTTGCATCGTTGGCTGCAAACAGTTCTGAGATTCAAGCATTAACTTCGATTTGCCACTAAAATACTGGAACAATATTTTGTTTGGAAAATCCTTTTTCTTTCTGTGCATGCAAAAAACATTATTGTTGGCAAAACATCAGGATTCAATGGACGATGAAGTGGCATGACATGATTACATGAATAAAACTAAAGGTGCTATGCTACCTGGACATTGAGGCGGCATGCACCCCAAGCAACCAAGAACTTTTTTCTTTCTTTTTTTTTTTTTTACCTTGATCGAGATTACTAATAGACACCTTCAAAATCATTTGGCATAGGGGACAAAGAAGCATTACAATTATCTTCATTGCGTAGTGTTTTGATCAATTCAAGAGCAATCCAGAACCATCAACCAATCGGCAGAGAGAGAGAGAGAGTAGAGTTCTTATCAGAATTTTAGTCCCTCAACTCTGTTGGAAGTCATCAACTCGTATCAGAATTTTTTACAAGGAACATTTTAGCAAGCATGACACCCTGATGATTCCCAATGAACTTATCATTTGGAAATTAATATGACATTATATGCTCAAAGCCCATGCAAAACACAAATTTTAACAAAGCAGTAGTCCACAACATAATCAGGAAGCTAAAAGCGCAATAATGGCTTAAGATATGTGTTAATATATCATATTTTATATAATTATTAGTGTCTCTATCTTCTTTTTCTTACCAGTCTGTGCGAAAAATCAAAAAGATAAAATCACTACACTTCAATAGCAAATTATAGACAACAAAAAATATCGTAAAGTTCTAATTCAAAGTTCATAAATGGAATAGCCAATTAGTTACAAACGTTCATTGTGTATGTTTATAAAAAGATGTCTTTAGCGACAATATACAAAATCTTAAGAACATAATATGTACTTAATATTAGAGCATTTAGTGAGGAGTTGCATTTTTTAGATTAACTAATTTAATAGCCGTCCAAAAATATTTGAAGAAGTTAATATTTTCCCTCAAACAAAAGTTAGGTGGGTGAAGCAATTGAATTTTTCTAAAACTCTAAGGGAAAAAGGTAGTTCCAAATGAAAATTCTCAAAATTACTTTGAGATTAAAAGGGTTTTTGCCAAAACTTGGAGCCACTTACCTGCCGAACAACCGTCGCTATCCTTTTAGTTTTTTTTTTTTTTTTTGGGTTGAATTTAAGTTTCTGCAGTTAGGCCATCATAATATATAGTAAAAAAATATTTGCACCGTAGTATGCAAAGAGGGTTCTTTCTTCAACATCTTGAAATCATATTCAATTCTAACCCTCTTCATTCCATTTCTTGTTCTTGATTGTTTTCCGTACCCAAAGACAATAATTCGAGAAATCGGAGCAGTAATCATTGTTCTCCATCTTGAAATTCAACTCTTCTTTCCATTTGCCATCTCTGATTACTTTGCCCTTCAGAAAACTAAAAAGTTTGACAAATTGAAGATGAAAAAACCATGAGTGAACTCAAATTGAATTATGAAACATGCTTTTGAACTCAAACTGAATGATGAGTGATGA
Source organism: Coffea arabica (assembly GCF_036785885.1). Taxonomy (NCBI): domain Eukaryota; kingdom Viridiplantae; phylum Streptophyta; class Magnoliopsida; order Gentianales; family Rubiaceae; genus Coffea; species Coffea arabica. The sequence goes on along the minus strand of NC_092325.1, from coordinate 43,076,334 downwards.
CTGTTAACAAGCTGCCTGAACATTTGTCTAAAGGAACCTTTACATAAAAGCAAATCTTCCTTTTTAGTGCTTTTGGTACCAAATCTCAATCACTTCCTTGTCATAAATCATACTACTATATTATTGCCAAGTTGACATGTAAGAAGAAAAGCTCTGGCATCAATAAACTAGTTTAAAAAAAAAAAACATAAATCTAATCAGTGTACCTCCATTTTCTTTATTTTATTTTATTTTTGGTCGCTGAGTACATCTCTATCCTTTCCTTTTTTTTTTTTTTTTTTTAAAAAAAAAGGAGTTCATCTTTACCTAACTACCTGTGAGATTCTCCCGAACCAGTGAGATTATAGACTAGTTAAATGCCTTGCAAGTTAGTATCATAGATAAGCATTTAAAATAATGAAGAAGAAAAAAAAAAGGCAAGGAAAGAGAAGACAAGGTAAAGACAGCATTGGCATGTGACAACCCTTAACCTCATTGAAATGTTTTCTGTTTTTCCAGCCTTCTTTTTCAGTTCTTCAAGAGATCTATATACGTGCTTCCTTAGCTGTACTTGTTACTTCACCTAGCTCAGAAAAAGAAAGGCCCAACTCCAATCAATAAACCAAAACTTCCAAGAAGAAAAATTAGCATGGCCAACTGTGGCTTTTACTTGCTACTGTTTTTGTCTTTCCACTACTTCAATCCAGCCACTTCAGATCCTACTGTTTCTGCATCAGATTTCATCAAAGCAGCCTGCAAAACCACCAGATTTTATGCGTTGTGCGTTACATCGCTTGCACCCTATTCCAATACCATCCAACAAAGTGAAAGACAGTTAGTTCGAGCTGCCTTAACAGTCGCCTTAAGCAAAGCTCAATCCACAAAACTGTTTGTTGCCAAGTTCTCCAACTCCACAGGATTGAACCCTAGAGAATCTCAGGCTCTTAAAGACTGCAAAGACAACATGGTTGATAGTTTTGATCAGCTCAGCCAATCTATGCAAGAACTCGCCCGGTTGAATAATCAGGTAACCAGTCGGGATTTCACGTGGCACATGAGTAATGTGCAGACTTGGGTTAGTGCAGCTTTAACTGATGAAAGCACTTGTCTTGATGGGTTTTCTGGGTCTTACATGAATGGAAAAGTGAAGGCTCCTATTACAAGAAGAGTTGTTTATGTTGCTCAAGTTACTAGTAATGCTCTTGCCTTGATTAATCGCTTTGCAGCAACAAGGCATCGGTCCGGTTCCACCTCGAATGCACCTTGAATGTTGTAATATACTACTGTACGTGTGCCATCCTTAATGTTTTGTGACTTTTGTGTTCGTAAATGTTACTCCTGTTTTCTTGAAATTGTACCATGTTGTTGTAAGAGCTTTTCACTCGACAAAAGCAGTCATAATCAGTTCATTTTCAGCGAAGAAAAATAAGCCGGTGACATGCAATTTTTGCTCCTTTGAATGATTTTGGAAAGTAGTTCTGTACAGTTCCGTTAATTTTCCACCCAGCCCAATATAATTTTAAGGTGATTCTTTCCAATCATATAGATACAGTAGACAACTTTTGTGGCAAAGACAACTTTTATTTTTTACTCCAATCATTTATTGATTTCTGTTCAGGTCGCTGTTACAAGTCAAGATATGCTTCCCGGATTATTAATTCCTTACAAGTTACTTATAGATTAATCACTAACAAAACTCTCACGTCAACGGCAGCAAAATTTAAATACATGACTTTTTTTGTCAGGAAGTGGTGGATCCTTTATCAACTTGTATTAGCGTTTTGGCATCATTCCGTGCAAAGCTAGGAGTAAATCTAGGAGGTGAGTGTTGAGAAGTTGCTTAAAACTTAAATTAGTAGTAAATTGTAGGGGATCATTAAGGTTAGGTTGTCCCGTTTTTTAAGAGTTTTGTCCTACTACTTAAGTTCCACCTTAATCCGTGGCAACCCTCATTAATCACTTGGATGATACCCTAAAGAGCAAATTCATGTGCACGCTTTCACTGTTTTATGTGTAGTTTCCAATTGCAGTAGTATCTGAGACGTTTCTCTTCACCTGCACTTGGATACACACATATACAGTTATCAACATAAGTAGAATAAGAGCCGAAGAGCTCTTCTGACGTGGCTGTTTTCGTCGTCCTCTCACGTGCCGCACATGTGAGTCACCAGCTTTTTTTTTCCGCGCGATGCGCCAGACGTCTGCATATACTTCGTCTCTAGGGTTTTCGTAAATTTCCTCCGTCGCCGCCGCTTTCTCATCCTCTCATCTTCTCCTCTTCCCCTCTTCCTTTTCTTCTCTATTTTCTTTCTCCATTCCTCTAGGGTTAGATACACCTCTTCTCCACAAACTCTCTCCGTTCCCTTTCTCTTCCTCTCTTTCTCTCCCTTGCTCTCGTTCTTATTTATTTTGCATTTCCCGACCTGACTCTTGGCTTCTTTATCTGGGCCTCTCAGCAGCCGGATTTCTTGCACACTTCTGCTACTTTCCAATCCATCCTCAAATCTCTCTCCATTGCCCACCAATTTAGAAATGCTCGTAAAGCACATCAAAACCCTCCATATCCACCTTGACCCTTGCGTTTATCAGTCACTTATATGCTCCCACCTTGCAGGCAGGAAAATCCATATTGCTTTCTCGATTTTCCAACAACTCCTCCATTCTGCAGCTTCCAAAATCCAATCTGAAACCTGCAATTCACTGGGAACCTAAAGAATGCCCGTAAGGTGTTGGATGAAATGCTTCACAGAGGCATCACTTTGACTACAGTTGGTTTCGGTGTGTTCGTAAGCCCACTTATACCCTCTCCTCTAAAAAAAAGTTGTCAATCCCTTCTCTCTCCTTCTCCGATCAACTGCAAAGCTAATGTTCCCTCGATTCTCCCTTAAATTTTAGAAAATTTTTGGGCTCTCTAGGACTGCAAAATCTGTGGCTCTTTTATTTGCCCACAGATTTGCTTGTAGTTGCCGAAAAGCCCTACATTCAATAGATCGATATAATTTCACAGTTTTCTGTATATATCTCTTGGTTTTTTAGGAATTTTAGTTTCAGGGAATCAACGACCGTCGCAGCAGCCCTGGATTAGAGGTATGGTTTATTTTTTGTAATTTTAAAAAGTTTTATGTTCTTTGAGTCTTCTTACTATTTTTATGTATTTTTGTGCTTCATTTTTTCCTCTTTGTATTTCTTCTTGTTATATATTTTTTTTAATTTTAACAATTTTTATGTTCTTTGAGTTTTGTTACTATTTTTATGCATTTTTTTGATTAGTTTTTTTCCCCGTTGTATTTCTTCCTGTTAATAGTGAATAAACTGAAAGTTGATTTTTTGAAAATTTGATATTACAGATTTAAAATGCTCGGTTTGCCTAGCGTTCAGGAGGCAGGGAAGCTTTGATTTTGATGCCCAGAGTTAGAAAGCCTAATTACACCTCTGTGTAAGGTATGGTTTATTTTTTGTAATTTTAAAAAGTTTTATGTTCTTTGAGTCTTCTTACTATTTTTATGTATTTTTGTGCTTCATTTTTTCCTCTTTGTATTTCTTCTTGTTATATATTTTTTTTAATTTTAACAATTTTTATGTTCTTTGAGTTTTGTTACTATTTTTATGCATTTTTTTGATTAGTTTTTTTCCCCGTTGTATTTCTTCCTGTTAATAGTGAATAAACTGAAAGTTGATTTTTTGAAAATTTGATATTACAGATTTAAAATGCTCGGTTTGCCTAGCGTTCAGGAGGCAGGGAAGCTTTGATTTTGATGCCCAGAGTTAGAAAGCCTAATTACACCTCTGTGTAAGGTCCAGCTCATAGTTATACATTTATTCATTTCTTGTTTCTTTCATACGAAAAGTTTGGGTCTGAATGAACATATGCTGACCATCCATTTTCCTTTCTTTGACTAAAGTTCCTTCATAATACCTTTTAAGCTTTTTTTGCTTGTTTCATGTGCTATTTGGGTTATTTTTTAGTTCTAGGATTCCACCCTAAAAAAGGCAAAAAAAATAAAGAAATCCCCATGACTTGGATTTCCTGCTGGAATACATATTTTGTCTTCCTACCTTAGATTGGCTCTGTTTTCATGTTTTTCTCCTCCTCTGTTAAAACTTGTTTGATGCTAATAGCTGTGCAAGCAATTTTTTCATTGCTTTTAGGAAACTGGTTTGTGATTTCTTTGGTGGTTGTTTTTCCCTTAACAGTTTTTTTTTGTGTTGCAGCTATTGCACATTTTTCTTGTGTCATGTTTGATCATTTTTTTTTGAGTTGCTATCAGGCTTGTGATGCTTTTTCGTCAGTGCTGTTGGAAATTTTTTCCCTTCTGTTATGCCTTTTACTAATCAGTTTGTGGTTGCATTACTAATGCTGTTGTACTGTACAATTTGTAAGTTTTGCATTCAGATCATATTTAGAGTAATAAGTTTTGCATTCAGATCATAAGTCAATTTTGGAAAGAATAAGTTTCGCATCAGACCATATGTGAGGCTACAATTTGTAAAGATTAGAATAATAATTTTTCATACCAAGTGCAAATGATGCTTGAACTTTCATTCCTTGGAGCAAACATCTTTTATGTTCTGTTTTTTTGTATTTTTGTGGGTTTTGCTTTTCTTTATTTAGCTTTGAAGCTTTTCGTTCTGTGAGTATCTTTTTGATTTAGTTACAAGAAGAAAGAAGTTTTGTCCCTCTACAATTTTCCTCTACAATTTTCCTAAAAAATTGGAAACTTATGTATTCCATTAATCTTATTTATCTAATTTTGCTTCTATTTTTCTGTCAACATAGAGAACATCAGGTCTTATGAGACAAATTATGACTTTTTATTTTCATTCACTTGGTGGTGGTGGATTTTTTTTTGGGTTAGATCTGTTTTTTCCCTCTTGATCTGTAAAGAAGTTTTTTTTTTATCTGTGTCTCTTGCAATTCCTGTATGCTTTTGATTTTTTGACTTGCTAAGTTTTTGAATGCTCATGCTTGTGGTCGCTGGTTTATTTTTCTTCTTTAGCATTTTGTGTGCATTTCTTTCTGCCATTGTTTTCCTGGTTTGGTTAAACAGGGAAGAAAAATATTCTTAATCTTGGGATTTTACAGAAATGTACGATAATGTTGGAAAGCCTGGGGTGCCAAGACAGCCACCAAACTCACAACCAAATCCATTGGGATCCTTTTTTTGCAGGATTGTCCTTTGCTTATCAGCTTTTATATTCTACCAGATGCTACTGGGTTCTACTTTTTGAGATTACACGCTCTTGGAATTCATGTTTGTCCAGCTAAAGCCAGGAGTTGGTACTTTTTCTAGGTATGTGTCATGTGGACCAATCTATTAGATCTACCGTCATCCTTCTTGTCTGTGGACTATCTTTGCTGTCTATATCAATTTACAACTTGGTAATTTATACTTATATAGGATCTTGCATGGAAATTCATGCCTATTTTCAAACCATTAATGTTGCTTACTGTAAAATTTTTGTTTCTATGTGTACTTTAACTATCAAACTAACACTTGACTAGGTGCATTTTCATATAAGTCTTATAATTTTCTCCATAGAGCTGGTAGTTTGAGAAAAAGGTCAAGTGGAAAATTTGTATTTAAAATGGAGAAAATGTTTATTTATTCAATCAAACCACTCTTAGACATACTTGTAGTTGTTAGTTGAATTAGTTGAGCCATCGTTAAACCTTTCTTTAGGACCTAGCAGTGGATTTATGATAGACTGATTTCAGTTATGATGGAAAAGATCAAGTAAGAAAATTTGTTTTCAAAATGGAGAAAGTGTTTATTTGTTCAATCAAACCACTCTTAGACATACTTGTAGTTGTTAGTTGAATTAGTTGAGCCATCTTTAAACCTTTCTTTAGGACCTAGCAGTGCATTTATTATGGATTGATTTCAGTTATATTTCTACTTATTTCCTTCCATTTCTTTGAGCATGGGCACTTTCTTTTGTCAAGGTAGATAGATATATCTTCAAGAATTTCTAAAATCAGGAGCCGCAAACGTGAGAGACTCCATGGCCCCCCTTGGCTGAAGGTATGTGATTCCATATTTCTTAATGGCTTTATGCTGATATTTCGGATATTGATAATAGTCCGAGATTACATGGAGCAGTTACCATGTTTATTCAAGCATTGTGCATATAGATGCCTATCATGTTATCTATCATATTGCTGAACCTCAACAAATTTGGCTCTAAGATTCTAGTGGTTGTCATTTTTTTGAAACTATAAATTCAATGACTATTTTGAAGGTTCTATGATCAATAACTTGGCTATTTGCATTCAGGCAGTACAAGGCGCACTTCTAAGCAGTATGTATGCAGTTCTTGACTATGCACAAACTGGTTTGATTGCTACAGTATTTTTTCTTTAAAGTAAGAGCACTTCACCAAGATTATGTCAAATCGTACATTAGCAGCTTTATTTGATTCTTTCTTTATCTTCATGTCATTGTCTTATCATCATTGGTTCATTTGATTTTTCTATTGGTTTCATCTTCTTCTTTATTTATTTTAAAGTCCCCTTCATCTGGGGACTGTTTTTCATTCTATTAAAAACTCTGTTTGTTTCAGACTTGATCATGTTGAATCATGCACCTAATTAGTTGTATTTTCTTTTTCATTGTTGTCCTGTTCTCTCTCTCTTTCTCTCTCACTCAAAGAAACACAGACATCCACACAAGATAATTGATAAAATTCATAACTTTTCATTATTGATGTGCATGTCAGATGATGGAAGGGTGGTACCAATCTGCTGAGGAGAGAATGTCTGCTCCAACAGTGTATCCCCCGCCACCGCCTTCTCCTCCCCCAAAGGTGAGGTTATTTTCTTTTATTGTGTAGGAAGTTCCGTGAATGGTTGGTAGCTTGTTAAGATTATATTTTCTTGCATGTAGGATATTCTTTTGTATATTTTTTTGCATATAGGATATTCTTTTATGACTTGTGAGAAAGTCGTGGTAATTGTTATGTTTCATATGAATAGTTTCCATATTTGAGTTATTCCTATCTGAGACATATGGCTCACCCTTGCCAGGTCTTGGGAAAATTTTGCATGGGGGCACCATTGATGGTAATAAATGAAAAAAAAATAAGAACCATAGGTGCAGAGATGTTATAATGGTTAGGTTTCTTACACGAATTGAAAAAAAAATGAAAGAAAAGGATAGGGATTAAAAAATATAAAGGACTTTATGAACTTTGTGTTTCTATAGCCATTTGATATTCACACACAGATTATTGCTTCATTTTGAAACAGGTTGCAAAGGAGGGAATTCCACTGCCTCCAGATAGAATGTTATGCCCTTTGCGTTCACAAAAGTGTGTAAATCCATCAGCTGTAGCTGTTTCAGGATTTGTCTTTTGTTATTCTTGCATATTTAAATAAGTCTCTTAGGTTTGTTTCTCCATACTTTTGTATTGATCATGGTAAAATTGCAGAACTACTGCCAAATATTGTTTCTAAGTGATGCTTTCTCTTATGTCACATTTCAAGAAGCTTTATCATTTTCTATATAGTGTACGCTAAACTTAAACAGTAAATTGTACACTGTAGCCAGAAATTCAATTTTGCAACTAATTCTTTTGTTTAATCATACTAGCAGTTGCTTGTTACCCCACTTTAGTTACATGAGATTTGCCATTTTCAGTTACAATTCGATATTGTTTTGAGTTACTGATGGGCTGGGATGCTAGGCTATCTAGATCCAGGTCTGTCTTTGTTGTTGTAAACTACTGCAGTATCTCTGATGAAAAATTATCTGAGTGTTGTCTCTTTTGGTCAAAATTTTCTGTAGTAGGATATTTTGTCGTATATCATTTACTTTTAAGTTCCAATTCTGTTATGAACAGGACTGTTAGGTCCTTTGCTTTTTCTTCCTTTTTTGGTCGAATTAATGAATCAAAGATTGTAATCGCATGAATATTTTACATTGTGATATCTACTCAAGTTAATGCATTCGAAGAGCAGTTACCAATCTTTGGGCTGACCATCCTTTGCTGTTGTTGTATTCAATCGAAAAAATGTATCCATGGCATTTTAATTTTCATCTTCAGCTCAATTAGGCCATTATTAATCTGGCACATTTCAGTAATGTATCAGTATTCTGGCATTTTACTGTATCAGTAATCTTCCATGTTTTAATGCTTCTGTTGAAATGCAATGTAAGGTTATTCCCCGTTTTCTCCAGTAGTATCTTCTTGAGGAATTTATCCGTCTTTGCTACAACTATTTCTGCAGCAATGGATAAGTTTTAGTTGCTTTCAATTACTTTGTGAAATTACATACAAGCCACGGGTGATGAATCCAGAAAAGATATAGCATCAACTTACAAAGCTTCAACCTGCAAGTTATTAGGTTTTCTAAAAAAGTAGAGAATAGCTCGCTTTATAAGTTGTGATTTTACTATCCAGTGTAGCAGCCAGGTACATTGTCATCATCGTTGCCAAATTCATGTCATGCAATGGATTTGAAGTCTTTGCATTGCCTTGAAGTTTAATGGACTTTTGGATTATCAACATTAATCTATATAGCTCAATGATATTTTTCCCTCTGTCTAGTGCCATGCATATTCATACTGATATACAAAAAAAAAAACAAAAAAGAATTTGCATGCAATGTTGGATAAAAGAAGAATGCACCAAAATTCAATCACTCCCTTAATCTGCATATTTGGCAGGGCATATTATCTTTGGTTGCCTACGCGCATAGCGCGTTTTATACCTCCTAGTATCTAAATAAATACGGAGTACTATTTAGGTGTAGGCATTGGAAAATGGAATCAAAAGTTTTCGCCTCAGACTGCGGGAAATGCTGAAGATAATTTGAACCGGGAGTCTCGTTTTCAACCTAAGTTGCTCTACTAAAATCCTTTCAGCTTCAGGAGACATTTTGGGCTTGCTTTGGGAAGTAAAAAAGAGATGGAGACGCTTTGGAGTACTTCTTTTATGGGCAGAATTTGGTGGTATTGATTCCCAACCATTTTTATGTTTTTGCAATCTAATTAACTAAGAGGGTGCAAATTGTATTCTCTGGTGGCTATCATAGAAAATGTCAATTTTCATTGCTCCCCAATAGTTTGTGTTTCTCTTCTTACCAAAAAAAAAAAAAGAGGTTTGTGTTTTCTCTGCTTCGCATTCTCCAAATTGCAGGCCTTATACAAATTTGGTTTAGTATTCTCCATGCGAAATCTCCCCTCTTTTTTTTTGATGCAGATAGCAAACAATTCTGTAATACTCCTATCATTAACTTACTAGACCATTTGTTCAATAAATGTGTAGCTCGTTTGCATTGCTATTTTCTGAATTTTTTTTAAATAGAAAAACATACTATAATGATTTAATGTATACAATATAAAAATACTATTAGAATATGACAGTTGTTGTGCTAACGACGCTTTTCGTGCTAGCTATATGACGTGACTCCATACGCTAGAGAATCGATTTACTTGGTTGGTCGAACAAAATTTTGGTGTAATTAAACCAAATTTAGATGCAAGCTAATGGCAAAGTAAACACGAGTATTAAGTGTTCGTGTTTGTGAGTTGTGACCAATACGACAAACACCTGGATTCCAAGACAGAGTGCAAGGAAACTAGGACATGAGCAGAGGATAAGTAAATACAAGTTGATTCAATCAACATAAATGAATTATTTTCTTATAAAAAGTTGTGTATTCTAATTATATTATTAAGTCGAGTACTGTATTAATGGATGATCTACAGAAACTCCTGCAAATGATCTATGCTTTCGAGGATAAGTCCTGGTTCATAACGATAATTGGGATCGAACCTACTCAATTTCTTTTTGACATTTAAAAATAAAAAGACAGAGGGTGGGAATCTATGTAGTAGGTATAAAATGAAAGCAAGTAACATATAAATAAGGGAAATACTACTTAAATGGATGATATACCCCACAGTGACCACGTGAAGCCGGATTGCCGCTACGGAATGGTGGGGTTTGGAGTCCAGAAACAAGTGATCAAAAGGTCCTCGATGAGGCCACGTGGACTTAGGGTTTGTGGGCCGGTCTACTTACAAGTCTGACAGCCAGTAAGGAAACAACGCGACACGTATCTTGGAAGCACACGACAAAGTAGACACGTTGGTAATTGGTATGGTACAGGCAGCTCAGCCAGACGATTACCAAATTCGGGGCAGGACGGCTACAACAGCATCCGTCATGAACAGTCAAGAGTCTTTTGGTCAAGAGGAGAAAAAACATTACACGTTCAAATTACAATATATATAGAGGTGGCAATTTGTCCCAAGTCCCAATGGGTTACCCATACCCATAGGGACTTTGGGCGGGATGGGTACTAAAATTTAATATTGGGTTTAAAATGGGATAAATCCCAATTGTACCCATTAATTGATGGTAAATTTTGGAAAATACTTGGGTACCCATTGGGCTCAAATAGTAAGGGCTCTGTTTGGATTAGTTATTTTTTGGGGGTGTTTTTGAAATATTTTATTGTAGTAGTATATATGAAAAAATTTTACTATAAATTTTTTTTGAAATATTTGATATACTAATATGAATGGGATGTTTTTTGAGTTATTGTATATTACTATAACATTGTATTTCAAAAACTTATTTTTTGAAAAAATAGTCAATCCAAACGGAGTCTTAGATTAAAAAATTATCTTTAACAATTTTTATAGTCACACCAGTGAATATAATCTAGTAGTATTTCTAGTCATTATTCACAAGAATTTCCAACATTTCAATCAGTTTAGACCTGTCATTATTGGACAATGACGAGGATAAATATTCAACACCCTAAATACCTTGGCCATCTTGATATATGTTGGAATATGGGTGTATATCTATTTTTTCCTTTATTTGTTAATCCAATTTTTGGCGGGATCCTAAGTATAAAGCACTTGCATGTTTATTTAATAAAACTAAAAGAAATTTAATAAGTCAAAAATATTAAAATTATATAAAAAATAAAAAATGAATTAAAGGAAAAAAAATATGTACAAAATAGATTTGGGTATTGGGCGGGATCAATCTAAACCCATCTCAAAGTGATCCCGCCCAAGTTAGTCCCAAAACACATATGGGTCAGATTGGGCCCAAACCCATGTAACTCGGTTCCATCTCAAACCCAAGCAAATCCCGCCCATCCCGCCCATTTTGCCACCTCTAAATATATATACCAATTTTAACGATATGTCTGAGGTCTAAATAAAATGAATTAGCTTATATTTAAACTAATTTATTTTTAAATAAATGTATTTACATTTTAATGAAATTTGCGAAACCGCCGGAGACGGTTATACTGACAACCGTTTCAATCTCGGATTTTCACAATAATTACGGCGTTGGAGTTTAGGCTGGACATTTTATGATCTTTTCAGCGAACATCTTCTATTGATAGTTGCTACTACTCCACTGGGTTGTCGCTTCTTCTTACCAATTTATTAAAAATGCTAAACGGCCATTTCTTCATCTTCCACCTCACTCACCTCATCGCTCAGAAACATTTTTTAGAGTTTCGCATCCAAAGACGAAAATCGATTGGTGTAGACTCGCCCATGAATATCTGAAACTGAAAATGAAACCAAGAGGAGTGGACCTACTAAGTGGTTCATCACCAGCCTGCAGGGCTGCACTCTCCAAGTTTGCTGAGATTGGGCTTTTAGGAGGGCCGCCATTACCAACGTCAATACCCTTCAGTGAGAAGTGGACTTCAAAGGGTATAGGCTTCTGGCGGGACGTGGCATCTTTAATACCATCATCACTCGATTGGTGGATTTTGTTTTTGCCATCTCATGCGATTGGCTGATCAAACGGCTAACCGAATTTTAATATTAAATATATTTATGGGAGGTTATTTTGTTGTTCATTTTTATTTTTTAACGAAGCTTCCTTCTTCATTTATGGACAAACCGGAGCAACCAAGGGAAATGGAGAGACAAAGTTGGATGGAGCAGAGTCATATCTATGTAGACACTGTAATTAAAGGTTTGTTCGGATGGCTTGTTTTAGAAAACTTAAATAAATTTTATTTTAAACACTACCTACTGTAACAGCTGCTAAATTTATTTTGGTTGGCACCAATTCCTTGACAAACTCAGTAATTAGATTTTAGACGAATCAAAATACTCCAGATTAGATTATGGAACCCACTGATTTTACATTAAATACAATTCAAGTAAATTTGTAGGATTTTTATAAGTCTAATTGGTAATATGTGATTAGTCAAAAATCAACTAGGTTGATCCAAATCGACACAAAAATTTCTTCTCTAAAACACCCAAAAGTTGTAGAAAAAGTTTTAGGGTAGGGGTGGCAGAGGCAGGCGTCGATGATGGTTGGCGAGATTGGCGGTGGTGCATGGCAGGGAGAGGACTAGAGGAGGAGGGAAGGTGGGGGGCGGCTGTTTTCCATTGGAAAAATAAAGTGTGCTTAACAAACGCCAACATTGTGTTTAAAATAATTACACTAAATTATAGTAAAATTTTAAACAAATATTCATATAACATACAATTTAACCGGGTCATAAGAAAGTAGTGACCAAGCTATTTGTCACTCTTACGTTCCTTTTTAAAAGAAAACAAAAATCATATCCGAGTAAAAAAGTGCAAATGCACCATAAAAGAAAAGGAAAATAAATCCTATATTATCGGCCACAGAAAATCATCCCCGGTCCACTGCTCCACAAAAGCATTAGAATGGCCCATCTAGCCTCCACCCCATCTCATACGATTTCGTTATCCCCAGCCTCAACTCAATCTTATAGCCAAACCCCTCCTTATAAACAACCGCCAGAAGCACACAAAACAGAAAATAAAGCACACGCCTTAGCCTAGTGTAGTGTGTGTTTGAGTGAGAGAAAAAAAAAAAATGGCAGCAGAAGCATTGCTAAAGATGTCATCTGCATCATCATCAACAGCTGCTTCTCCACTCTGTAACTTCAATGGCTCATCAAGAAGGCCAGTTCCTTCCAAGCATCTACGCCGTCGTATTAGTGCCAACAGTGCTAGAGTCCGCTCTCTTACTTCTTCTTCTCTATCTGAATTCTTTGGGACCCTGCGGCTTAGCTCAACTTCAAAGCTCTCAATTATGCCTCAAAAGCAGAGACAACGGAGTAGCTTCACAGTCTTTGCCATGGCTGCTGACGGTCTCTCTCTCTCTCTCTCTCGCTGGTCTTATAGATATGTGCTGTGGAATTATGATTATTATGTTGTTGGGATGCATATTTGATGAATTTGGATTTTTGGGGTGATTTCTGAATACCCTTTGGGCTGTTGACCGAGGAAATTGGATAAAGTCGTTATATTTATTGTCATTTGCTAGTTTGAGTGAAAGTGCTTCTTAGTTCTTGGTTTTCAGTTATCTGATTAAATGGTTCCTTTTGTTCTTGTGTTTGATGAATAGCTTCTTCTTGCCTCTGTGTGTGTTGCTGTGATTTTGGGGTACCCTTTTGGTTTTTGTTGAAGAAATTGGATAAAGTTGTTATCTTTACTGTCTTTTTTTGGCAATTCGACTGAAAATGGTTCAATTTCGAATTATCTAATTGAAAGAATCTGTTTCTTCTTTATGTTTGATTAATTGCTTAGCTTTTCAAGATATTATGAGGTGGGAAGTTTACAGTGGGGTTCCATGTTTTAATGATTCTCTTTAGCTTGCAATTCAGTTACTGTTGATTATCTGTGAGCTCGAGCCCATGAACTTATGAGCTGTGATAATATGATTGGGGTGGAGGGGAGATGAGAAAGAAAATTTTCATTATTGTTTCCTGGTTCTGGGACATGCATGAATGTACAATTCTCCTTGTTGTTGAAATATGAAGTATTTGAACAAGTTGATTGTTATGCCTTTTGCTTGCAACATACTCAGTTTTGCGGAAATGCTTTTATGATTCAATGGAGTAAAACAGCACAGGGACTTCTATGCTTCTCCTTTTATATATATAAAAAATAATAATAAGTTTGAAGCGAGGCAGTTATATGCTATTCATACTATTCTGAGTAACTATAGATTACAATGTTCAAACAGTGTTATATGGTCAAATAGTATTGCCACCTAGCTAACCAAATATCTTTTCTGGTTTGAATCATCTGCAGCAGGGAAGAGGACAGTTCCTTTGGAGGATTACCGTAATATAGGAATTATGGCTCATATAGATGCAGGAAAGACCACTACAACAGAAAGGATTCTGTATTATACTGGTAGAAACTACAAAATTGGTGAGGTGCACGAGGGAACAGCTACAATGGATTGGATGGAACAAGAACAGGAGAGAGGAATCACCATTACATCTGCTGCCACTACTGCAGTTTGGGACAAGCATCGGATTAACATTATTGATACTCCAGGGCATGTTGACTTTACTCTTGAAGTGGAGCGTGCGCTTAGGGTATTGGATGGTGCAATCTGCTTGTTTGACAGTGTTGCAGGAGTGGAACCTCAGTCTGAAACTGTTTGGAGACAAGCTGACAGATATGGGGTCCCCAGGATATGCTTTGTTAACAAAATGGATCGTCTTGGAGCAAATTTCTTTCGAACAAGAGACATGATAGTAACAAACTTGGGTGCAAAGCCACTTGTGATTCAAATTCCAGTTGGTGCAGAGGATAATTTCCAAGGAATAGTTGATCTTGTCAAGATGAAAGCAGTCATTTGGTCTGGGGAAGAATTAGGTGCAAAATTTAGCTATGAAGACATTCCAGCTGACCTTAAAGAGATAGCTGATGATTACAGGGCGCAGATGATTGAGGCTGTTGTTGAGATGGATGATGGTGCTATGGAGAAGTACCTGGAAGGAGTCGAGCCTGACGAGGAGACAATCAAGAAACTAATTAGGAAAGGAACTATCTCTGGCAGTTTTGTTCCAGTTTTATGTGGGTCGGCTTTTAAGAATAAGGGAGTCCAACCTCTTCTTGATGCAGTTGTGAATTATTTGCCTTCTCCTCTTGACGTGCCAGCAGTGAAGGGGACTGACCCTGAGAACCCAGAAGTGACTATTGAAAGGTCTGCTGATGACGGTGAGCCTTTTGCTGGATTGGCTTTCAAGATAATGAGTGATCCTTTCGTGGGATCCCTAACATTCGTTAGGGTCTATTCAGGGAAGCTTGAAGCAGGATCCTATGTATTGAATGCAAACAAAGGTAAGAAAGAGAGAATTGGTAGACTCCTGGAAATGCATGCTAACAGTAGAGAAGACGTGAAGGCAGTCTTAACTGGTGATATTGTTGCTCTTGCTGGTTTGAAGGATACAATTACTGGAGAAACGTTATGTGATCCTGATAGTCCTGTTGTTCTTGAAAGAATGGATTTCCCTGATCCTGTCATTAAGGTGGCAATTGAACCCAAGACCAAAGCTGATGTTGATAAAATGGCCAATGGATTGATCAAGCTTGCTCAAGAAGATCCATCTTTCCACTTCTCAAGGGATGAAGAGACAAATCAAACAGTTATTGAAGGAATGGGAGAATTGCATCTTGAGATTATTGTTGATCGGCTCAAAAGAGAATTTAAGGTTCGATAATGCAATCTTTTGCCCTTCGTGCTTCAATAGTTTTCATTTTTCTTCAAACTTAAATTGTTTCAGCGAATTATAGTTCCTTAATCCTGGCATCCACGTTTATGAACAGAAATGATATAATAAAATGCCAAACCAGCAGCAATCTTAATTTTTGTCTTTCTTTGTACTCTTCCTTTTTTGAAGATGCTTTCCTGTAAGACCTAAAACCAGCTTTTTAGATTTAAACTTTCATTGCCTAACCAGGAATGAAGATGAGCTAACTAATTGGGGAAGAAAATATTCACCATTGTTGGAGGCTTGTCAATGTTTTGTGTTTTATACGATATGTGTGTATGGTTATTGAGTCCTTGCGCTGTAAACTGCACTCATTTCTTTGAAGCAAAGGATAATTGACAATTCACCGGTATTGATTCTGCTTTGATTGCTTGCAGGTGGCAGCTAATGTTGGTGCACCACAAGTAAACTACAGGGAAAGCATTTCAAAAGTCACCGAAACAAAGTATGTCCACAAGAAACAATCTGGTGGGGCAGGGCAGTTTGCTGACATCACAGTAAGGTTTGAGCCCATGGAGCCTGGTGGTGGATATGAGTTCAAGAGTGAGATCAAGGGAGGAGTTGTGCCAAAAGAATATATTCCAGGTGTGATGAAAGGTTTAGAAGAGTGCATGAGCAATGGTGTGCTGGCGGGGTACCCTGTGGTCGATGTCCGTGCTGTGTTGGTGGATGGTTCTTACCATGATGTTGATTCAAGCGTTCTGGCCTTCCAACTGGCTGCTAGAGGAGCGTTTAGGGAGGGGATGAGGAAAGCTGCTCCAAGGATGCTGGAACCGATAATGAAGGTTGAAGTTGTCACCCCTGAAGAACATTTAGGAGATGTGATTGGTGATCTGAACTCAAGAAGAGGCCAGATCAACACATTTGGTGACAAACCTGGTGGCCTTAAGGTAGGTTTGTAGGATACCTTATTGTGGTTATATCAAGTCACCATTTGATTTTGGTTTGCATTATTTACACCAACTTCCATGCTTTATTGAAAAAAAAAAAAAAAAAAAAAGGTAAAGTGTCAGGGCTATGTCATGAGATATTCAATCTGTTACTGACGAATCAGAGACCTCGGTGACATGATTAAGTAAATATGGTAAATATTTCTGCTTGGATTCCAATTTTGATTGGATCATGGTTTTTGTCAATGCAGGTTGTTGATGCCTTAGTTCCATTAGCAGAGATGTTCCAATACGTCAGTACCCTGAGAGGGATGACAAAAGGTCGTGCTTCCTACACCATGCAATTAGCCAAATTTGACGTGGTTCCTCAACACATCCAAAATCAACTCTCTCAAGTCAAGGAGGAAGCTGTGGCTGCTTAATCTGGTTTGCATTACTTAGCTGTAGATGCAGAGCAATGCCAAATACTACTTGAAATAGTCGATTCTTTTTGTACTAAAAGTGTTGATATTTGAAATTTTGAATACGAGTTTTGGTAGAAAAGCAAGCGGGTGTAGCTCATAATTCCAAGCGTTTCAAGCTTTCGGCCGCGATCTGACATGAATTTTTTTGGGCGTTTTACTGCCCTTACACCTGCCGTGCACAGAAATAAAACTTTTGGCCGTAGAATCAAGAATGTAAACCGAGGGTAAATTATCTGGTTAGCCTTCAAACTATTCAACAAAAAGTGTACCATCCACAATACACAAGGCATATTCTACTCATAACTAGCAAGATTCATAGAAATTTAGGTCCAATTTTGTAATTTAGGTAAAAAATGGAGTTTAAAAATGTGATTTCATCTAAATTTGACAATACTAAGTTCGTTGATCGACGGTTAGTAATTATAGCGAGGATTAAACATGATGATTGGGGGATTGAAGATGATCAAAATTATATTGTTTTAAGGTAGATTTCATTAGAAATAATAGCTGAAATTGATAAAAAGGGTTAATATATATATATATATATATATATATATATATATATATATATATATATATATATATATATATATATATATATATATATATATATTAGCTAAACTTTTCCTTCTACCTATTATATAAGAAAAAAGCCAAGTTACTATAGCACCCCATCTTTTTGACACATGTATTGCACATATTTTTGACAAGTGGATTCTTGGTCATTTTAGCTAAATTTTTCCTTCCCTTTTTTGATTCAATTGGACCAAAATAATTAAAATATTTTTTCTCCTTCAGAAAATCAACTGCGTCGCTTCTTCTTCTTCTTGCGACAAGTGCTGTTTTTTTTTTATTTTTTAAAACTAATCTAACTAAAATTGTTGCCATGTTCCTTTTTTTTCGTCGAGATGATTAGCTACTTAACAAAGAGAAGTTTTTATTATTTTTTTATCCCATTTTACATTTTCTTTTCTTCCTTTTTTTTTCTTCATGTCTAATCTCTCATATTTGCTCTATTCTTCGATCAAAATGTTATAGTCAACTGGCATTTGTTTGTTAAATTTATAGGATGATGCTATTATTTGGTATTTTTCATGGATAAAATGTGAAATATTAAAATATGTAAAAAGATCTTAAAATTCATTTTATACCAATGATCATTTTCTATGAAGAATAGAACAATAATTCTTTCTTTTCTTTTCTCCTCCCATGATTTGATTTCTTACTTCACATTTTTTTTCCTTTTCTTTGTTTTTTGGTTACATTTTATAATTATCTACAATTTTGTGTATTTTTTAAAGAGAAAATATATATCATGTGATGCTTCCACCAAGATAAATCTAGTTAGGCATTCTTCTACCTCTGTGTTCTATAAGATTTTGTATATATTTAAACTAACGTTAATTTTTGATTGTTTTTTAATTATTCAGGTTCTGTAGTATCAATTGGGTTGGCATATAAAAATTGTAGTTGGTGGTAGAAGTCACAATTAAAAATTGTTAGAAAATTCAATTTTGATTAGGAAGATGTTTTTGCAATAAAAAAAATGGTTCAATTCTAATTTGTATATGTAGATATGGAAACGTAGCAATTCATATTTTTTTATCTAACCTTGCTATTTATATTTTGGAGCTACAGGATAATGTTATCACCTTTAAACGGGATTTAAATAAATAAAGAAAGAAAAATGTGAAACTTTAGAGTAAGTTATATTGATGTTGAAGATTGTGACATGTCTTAGTGGCTTTCTAAACTTTTTTTCATTATTAAAATACTGGAAGCATTATGACTGCTTTTGATTTAGTTACAACTAAGACTATGCTGCTAATTAATACAGTAATGCACTTGTAGTGTATTGATTTTCTCTCTTTTTTGGGTATTATCATAATAATAGTTCAAAAATCTTTATTCAAATCACAATAAATAGGGGTATTAACTTCATAGATGGAATTTCTCTTCACAACAAATTTTGAGGGAAATTTTATTTATACTTCATATTTTATTAATTGTATTCCTACAATAAATAAAAACTATATGATAAAAATAATAGTGAAAATGTGATTAACAAAAATGAGAGTTCAAATAACATTTGTTAATTTTAATTGTTCTGAGGCCCAATTTTCTCCCATATTTCTATTGATTTATCATGTGCCAAAATAATTTGATGTTATGTGTTTGGCTAAATTTCTAGGGAGCCCAAGCTGTGCTTTGCACAGCTCAAGTACCTATAGTACAAATAATAGTTGGAGGTTTGGAGCAATGAAAGTGTACAACGTATCAAGTCGAGGTCCTTCTAGTTCTAGGTTGTTTGCTCATAAACGGATAATGACCAACTGGTATATGGTCAAGGAGATTACACTAGATCGAGGGCCTTCTAAAATTTTTGGTGGTATATGGTGAAGGAGATGGCCCTGTGCGAATGGTCCAGCGGTAGCACCTCCCACTGGTGACCATTTGATCTCAAGATCGAGTCTCTGCTCTGCTGGATTCCTCCCCGCACTTATTATGTTTGGGTCGGGTTGGGGCGCCGGGTCCAGGCCGCAGGGGATTAGTCGAACCCCGTAAAGATTGATCCGGACACCTCTGCGTCGAAAAATATATATATATATATGGTGAAGGAGATGACATAAGCTCGCCGCTGCAAGCTTCGACAGGTTCCAATTATAAATGAATTTATGAAATAAAAATTACTAGTACTTACTGTTGGAATAGTTTTTTTTTAAAAAAAGAAAAAGATAATTTTAGAAAACTCCTCTAACGTTTTTCAAAATATCACTTAGCATTTCTTAATTTTTTAAAATCTTTTAATATTTTTTTAAAATCTCACATACCTCCCTTCAAATTGGCATTGTTTGTAACATTTTAGTCCTTTAGAAGGAAATGCAAGATAGATAAAATTTTTGTTCTCACACTATCCTTATATTATGCAACTTATAATGATTACAACAACAATAAAAAATAAAATGAGATTAAAAAGTAAAAAAAAATGAAAATATGAGCGACTATAAATGCTATAACGAATAATTTTATAGATATACAACAACTATTAAGGTATTATATAGTATAATGAATGCCGTTTTAACACAAAGAAAATATTCGTAGATATGTAAATTTGATAATAAAAAAGACTCTAAACCCCTCCTCTGACCACTATACTGACCCGTGTTTTTGGTACATAATTTATTAAAATATATTCACTAAAAGAATACTTTAACTTCCTTATAATTGTTCTATTATTTTTTTAAAAATATTAATTACTTGACAAAATTCTTGTAAGTGGTTAATTTTATCTAGATTTAATTTATCTATATCCTTTGCCCACTCGATATGGAGAAATATGAATCGCCCTAGTGTGTTTGGATTGTAAATTATTTGAGATATTTTTACTGTAGTACTTTTTGTGATGTGATGTATGTAAAATAAAAAAATAATTGGAAAGATAAAAAAGTATATTAAAAATTGTAATGATGATGTAAACAAATATATTTAGGCAAATAATCTCCTGTCCAAGCAATTACATAATTTTTCTATCTATATTTTTTATTTAAAATTTCCCCTCAATATAGAAAAATATGAATGATTATTGAATAACAATTTGATCATTTTTCTATGTATATTCTTTTATTTGAAAATTCTCTTTCTGTTTTGATTTTTTGGATTAAATAGTTATTAAGAGTGCAAAGATAATGTTATCCATTTAACACATTTGATATTTTAAAAATCTCAAGAGAGCAATGATATCTATATCTATATAAATTTGACAAGGGATTTTTAGTAACAAGCCTCCATGCATCTTCCCACTACCAATTCCATTTTTCTAGCATTTCACATTTAATTTAATTTATAAAATATATTTCTTTCAACTTCCATATCTACTCTTCACATTTGAAATTGTTGGTTACCTTATAAAATCATTTCATTTCAAATTGTTGGTTAATATGCATGTTATCCTATTTGAACTTCAACCCATCATGTTTCCGATTGTCTTGCGGTATTTATGATTCTACAACAATTAAAACTTCTATAAGATCATAAGAAAAGAAAACAAATAGAACATCTTTTCATACTTTCTTATTAATTTAAATAAGTAAGATTATTTACACTTCATTTTTGTTATTCACACTTCAATAATCAGTTTGGTTATATAATTTTCCTTAATTATACTATATGATAAAACAAATAGTGGAATTGCAAATAATAAAAAATGGAGTGCAAATAATATTTTCTTAAGTAAGAAGTGACTTCCATGCTTTTCTAATTTAAAAAAGTAGTGACTCCACTTATACAGAAATTTGGTTTGAAGTTTATTAGTGGGAAGGTAAATAAAAAGAAAGCATTGCCAAACTTAGTAAAAGTAAAAAAGTAAATGACAATATTTTATCTTTTAACTTAGTAATCCTAAGTAAAAGGGTAAAATTAAATAAAAAAATATTCATGAAATAATGTCGTGGATTTAAAAAATCAAGAATGGTACTATTCGTGAAATCCAAATTATGAAATCACTAAATAAAAAACAAAGTACTACTAGCCTTTTAATGTGGAATTTTTTTTAAATATTCATTTTTGGTAAAAAAAAATAATGATAATAACAACACCAATTCTACCAAATTTTTTTTAAAAAGTAACATTATAGTTTAAGAGAAAGATATAGAACATTCAACCCTAAAATACTACTTAATTTGTATATATCTGGTCCAAATTTGACATTAGATTTGAATAAGAGTGCAAAACCCAAACACTAAGGATAACTTTTGATATCATTAATTATTTATGTATTCTTATTGCTGTCTTCATATGTAAATATGTATTTGCTATGTTAAATATATATATATATATATATTGATTGTAGTACTTGAGGATATTATAGATATTATCAGTTTTTCATTCCCATTATTAGATACTAATAATTGCAACCATTGTAATCAATTTTCAAAATTATATTTTCATTATGATAGGTAAAAAGTTAAATATATTGGGTTGCAGGGATATGAATTTAGAGGTTAGGTATCAGGGGAGGGAGGGAAGAAAATGGTGAGAAGTTGAAAAGTGGCAGGAAAAGTTGAAAAAAAAATATGGATTACAAGGATGGGCAGAGAAGGGAGAGAAGGAGAAATGGGATTGCAGGAATATGACCGAGATGACAAAAAAATAATAATAGAGAGAGTGGTACCATAATAGAAGATATGAAAGTCGTAGGAGACATCTCATGACTAGGTGTCGGATAGGGGAAGAGAGAAATAATGGTGATTTTTAATAATTTTGAGAATTCTAAAAACACATATTACGTAGATTTTTTTTAAATATACGTTAAAGTTTATGAAAAATGATAATCTAAATGCATTCAACAATTATAGGGGCACAAGATAGGAGAAAGATTTTTTTTCTAAAAATGGAAGAAAATAAATTGGTTATAATTTATTTTTTTATATTATGAGTATTGATATATGAATATAACATAATATGTTTTGTTAGATATTGATAAATTGACTTTTTTTAAGAAAACTCTTCTCACCTTACCATCCAACCTAACCCTCTCCTTAAATGCATTAACAATTCTTTTATCATGTAAATCATTATATATTAATTTTTTTTTCAAAATATTAAGCATATCTTCTTTAAAATTTTTAGTATATATATTTATTATTCTGTACCATAATATATATATATATACAATATCATTTCAAAACACTAGTTATGAAAAACTTAAGAAGCGGTTTCTAAGATTTTTCTAAGGCTTGCCTGCAAGCGACCCCTTCGGAAGAAGCAAAAGATCACGCATCCATAGAGACAGATGTTCGTTACTGAAGCGTCTCGAAGCAGCGAAGAAATGTTTACATGATGAAAGGCAAACAGACGGGCGCTGGGCATTCCACTGGTTCAGTGGGAAGATTTGACAGAAAATACTTATTACACTGTATTTAAAATTCTATTTTAGTCTGACAAACAAAAAATTGAAAGAAAAATTAACGATAGAAATGGTGTGGGATTCAAGGCCAATTAACCCAGTCAGTCAGATCCAAAAGCAGGCCATTGGCCTAATTAGACAGAGATGAAAAGACATTTTTAGACACTCAGTTGAAGACAAATTTTTGCCAAATTAAAGTCTGTATCTTTAATCAGCTAGAAAACATCCAAAAGAAAACCAAAAAAAGGAAGAAAACCAACAAGTTACCATCAAAAAGGGATTCAAGAAGGAAGCATCTAAAAAATTATTAAAATGTTGACCAGTTCACCATCAAACCAGTGAAATTCACACAAAAACATTCACATGATGAATTTTGTTGTGTCCTATTTCCAATTTGGTTTCTTGTCATTTCATTTCATCTGGACAATTCCTGCAGAGACTAGTTTATGTATCTTATTCATCACAAGAGGGTTCTTCATGTGTTCTTGTGCTGCTCTTGGATTATCCTGGAAGTCATTCAGCACCTGGGCAAACAAGAAATCCGGATTAGAAACATGACAGCAGATGGGCGCTGGAAATCCACATTGACTCAAGTTCAAGAGCTCTGGCATTGTGTAGGAAACACTACATGGATGCTAGAAATCTACCTGTCTCATTACTGGATCAGTGAGGATATTTTGGATTTCAGGATCCTGCATTGCCTTGGCCTGCAAATCCCAATGACCCCACCCCATATTAGATTTTTACATATAACATATCTTAGTAATCAACTACAGGAGGAGATGATCAAACCTGTCTTTCCTTTAGCTCCTCAGGGGTTAGATCCCCGCGGCTTGCCTTGTTAATTTGTTCTACACATCTGCAGTGATTTTTTTTTCAGTCACCCAATCATCACTGGATTGAAGATGCTGCAAACGTATTATTCAAAAGAAGAGACATTCAAGGGTGTATCATATAATTTACCTTCTAACGCCATCTAGCAATTCCTGGTTGTTGCGATCAAGCTTCAATCCTTCCTGGTATGTTTCTAAAGCCTTTTCATATTCTTTCATCAAAAACTGGGCAGCACCCTTTCTTGTATACCCCTTGACAAATGTTGGATCAAGCTCAATGCACTTTTCAGCATCTTTCAATCCCTCAGGTAAAGCCGCTAGCTTTGTATAGCAAGCAGCCCTGTTACTATAAGCCTGAAAACAAAGCAAATAAATCATGCATTATGACAGCTGAAAGAAAGAGTTCACTATCCAACACAGAAGCATATGTTCTTTTACGCAGCCTAACTTTCCAAATACACAATCTTGAGATAAGGAAATACCCTTGGATCTTTTGGGTTCCTCTTGATGGATTCTGTGTAGTGCTTGACAGCTTCTGGGAACTTCTGCTCTTTAAAATACTGATTCCCTACAATATGAATATTGCAAGTATTTAATATCTACATTGGGGCAACAAAAAGAACACACACACACACACACACACACACACACACACCCAAGGGGGGTGTTGGGGGTGGATAGGGTACCTTTTTCACGCTCCTCATCAGCTATCTGTGGATCAAAATACTCCTGTTGCTCTAGTTCTTTCTTTGCCTTCTCAGCTTCATTGAGCTTCTTCAGTGTGTCAGGATTGCGGTGCTCTGTCAGTGCCTTCTGGAAAGTCTCAATAGCAAGTTCATAATCCTTTGAACATTTTGCCATCTTGACTAAGGCAGTTCCCTTTCTTGTCAGAGCCCTTGCGATCATCTTGAAGTCTGACCTCAGCTCTCTTCCTCTTTCAACTGCTTTGTCACAGTCTTTAATGCAATCCTCATACTGTTGTTCATGCAACCACAATTATCAAGGATGGTGAATCAAAATTAATGAAATAAAAAAGTAGACTACACATTTGATTGAAGTCATGTCTCACAATAATTCCATAAACTACCTTTGAGGGAAGTACAAAAATGGCATCCCTAAAACGAGTCAAAGCAAAACTGAATTTTTTTTCCCTCCCCATCCTACATCTGTTGTCTTTAGAATAATCCCTGCAGGCCTCTTATACTAACATCTCAATATGTAAAAACACCAGTATCTCAAAAATCATCCGCGCTTCCAAAACCCAGCATACTAACTATGTTCCTTACAGACGCCAGTCAAGCAAATCCAAGACATAAGCCAAAAATGCTAAATTTATTGCAGTCAAATAATTGATCAAGAAACAAACTTGAAAGAGAGTCAAGATCATCTAGAATCACAATACACTTCTCAATGTGCGTAAGAAGAAAACTTGAAAGCAACAGCAAGCAAAATAATAAAAATAATACTGTATCGTCAAAAAGTGCCACGTAAAGATGTCACTCCCAGGAATATAGGCAAAATGGCACCCGGTGGAAAATAGGTACTTCATAATATCCTCAATTACCCGATACATCATCCCCGCTGAATAACCCCCAACCAAATAACTCATGAAATTTCAAACTGTACTTTTG
This sequence comes from Coffea arabica, assembly GCF_036785885.1. NCBI lineage: Eukaryota > Viridiplantae > Streptophyta > Magnoliopsida > Gentianales > Rubiaceae > Coffea > Coffea arabica. Next base: position 43,051,091 of record NC_092325.1, on the reverse strand, counting down.
TTCTGTAATCACATACTATCTGTTTTCCCCCAGGGCAAACAACATCAACTTCTCCACTTCCAACACCAGCTCCCATATCGATTGCCCAAAAGGAGATACTCCCCTCAAAATCAGGACAATCAATATTGGGACTCCACTCAATCCTCTAACACTTCTAACGTACAATGCCAATATCCACGTAAAAATCAAACCACCAAATTATCAAGTATCACATACACCTAAACTAGTGATATACCACACACCCCAACATGGCAAGCTCTAAACTGTAGAAGAATGGAAGACATATGCACCAATCAAATGCATAAATAGCCATAAACTTCTAAATAATGCATATACCGTAAATTGACAAAGGAAGAAAAAGCTTTCGAAATTTTGGTATATCATACCTTCCCCATTTCCAAGTACACTGCTGCCCTATTGGTGAGGAAGGAAATATCCTCATCATCAAGCTCAAAAGCTTTAGTGTAATGCTGGATTGCAGCTTCGAAATCCTTCTTTTTATAGGCAGCATTCCCAGCTTCCTTCTCCTTCTGGGCCTGGGCTTTCCTCTCCTTAACCTCCTTCACTTCCCCTGAAAGCTCCATTGGTTCCGGTTCCGGCTCGGGCGCCTTCTCAGGTCTCTTCTCCTCCTTCACAGGCTCAGCCTCCGCAGGCCTCTTGCGCTCCGGCGACGACTCGGGCATTTCGGTATCTTCTTCTGGCCCACCTCTCGCATTCAACTTCAAGCCCAACAACACCCCGAGAGCCTGCATTACCCTCTGGTCCTTGAGATACGTATTCAAACTGCTGGGATTTTTCTGAATATCCTGCATAGTCCTCACAAAATCAGGCTGCTGGAGCAAAGCCCGCGTTGAGGGATCCGCCGTAAGCTTCGCCCACATCTCCGTCCCGGAGAAAACATCCCCAAACGGGCTTGGAGGTTGCTGCGCGGGCCTGGATCGGGCCTGAGCAGATTGAGCATCAGCAAGCCCAGATTTAAGAGCATCATTATTGGGGTCAATCTCAAGACCCTTGTTGTACGCCGAAACGGCGTCGTCGTAGCGACGCAAACCTAAATGAGCCGCCCCGAGACGGGAATAGCCCTTGGACCAGTCGGGTTTAAGCTCGACGGTTTTCTCGGCGTCGGGGAGCGCGTCGGAATACTTACCAAGAGAAGCATAGGCGGCGGATCGATTGGAGTAGAGGACGTGGTTAGTTGGGGAGAAATTAATAGCCTCCGTGAAGTGGCGGATGGCCTCCTCATACTTTCCGGCAGAGAAGGCGGCGTTGCCCTTGGCCTTGGCTTCGTCAGCCATTAATCAATCAATAAAAGTAATTAGAAAGAAGCTAATCTTGGGTATGGAGGATTAAGCTGCTTCTGTTTTTTTTCTTTCTTTTTCTTTTTGGGGGGAGGTGGGTTTAGAGCAGATGGATTGGCAGATGGGGTTTGGGGACGAGAGGTTTATAAAAAAAAGGAGGACGAGGAGACCAGAGGATTCTAGGAGTCAAGCAGTGACTCCGGACTAAGCAGTGGTGTTCTGGAATGTTCGGCGGGCGGGATTTTGGAATTAAGTTTCTCCTAAGGAAAATAAATATACTTGTTTTTTTTTTTTTTTCTCAACGATAGGAAAAACAAAATACTTGTTGCTAAATACTAAAAGTGGCACAGTCAGACTAGTATTTAATATTTCCAATACTAATTCCACGCAGAGATGGGTTGAGACGCGGATCCTAAACGGGTCATCTTAAACATGGATATTTTTTCTTGGGTTATTTAGCTCACAGTTACAGACATAACTCTCTCTCATCTCTCTCCCTTAGCACTTCATTCTCCGATTGCGGATGGCAACTTTCTTCTCCGGCGACGTCATAAAATTTCCTCCCTCTGATCGGAGAATATCACAGGTTGCTCCACTGACCCCTTAAACCTTTCTCTCTCTCTGCGATTTACCGCTTGGGAACTTTTATGGGATGCTGCTTCAATTGCTCTTAAAGGTCAGTACTGTCATTTACTTGTATGTAGTACTTAAAAATGCATTTTTTTTATTGTTATTGATGAATTTGTCTCTAAATTGGTGATTGCTAGAATTTATGTAGATACAATGGGATTTTATCTATTGAACAATTTTTGCCCCCTCCCCAAAAGAAAAAAAAAAAAAAAAAGAACAATTTTGGCCCTTTTCGCAGCTTTTAGCTTTTTGTTCTTGTACGCATTCTTGAGTTGATTTAAATGGGTTCTTTCTTTCTCCTTGACGGTATTTGATTTTCACATGTGCATGTATGAGCTTTGCTTTTTACCTAGGTTATTATTATTATTTTTTTTTTTGGTAACCATTTGTCAATGGGGTTTGCCCTCAGGAGTCAGGTGGGTGTGATTGGAAAAGAAAGATTCTATAATTTGGTTAATGTGTTTGAATAAGAAAGATATGGCAATTAACGTGTAAAAGAGCAGATATATGGCATATTAACGAAAAATAAGTTTGGAGACATCATATCTTTTGGCTCATTGAAGATTTATACTATTTTACCTGATAAGAACTTTTCTGAAATAGTTTGCTTGAGTAAAGTAAAGAAAATTCAGTAATATGGATTTGGACATGGATTATATTCAGTAATATTCATTCTTATACTTGGTTAGTCTTAAGAGCTTCAGTTTTCTTACTAAAGGATACTCAGGTTGTTCTTTAATTATCAACTTAAAATGCTAATTGTGCTTTGAATTTTACTGGTCAGCCGGGTTGAGTTAATTAGAAAAATTATAGATCCTACTGGACTATGTGCGCTATTGTTAAGCAAGAAAAATGATCTCTACATTTGTTGATACTTGCCTCTTAATATATGTAAGCTTTCAGTTGTGCTTTTTTAGTTTCAAGATTATGTCTTGGATGTATGGTAATAGTGTCCAATCACGTACAGCAATTCAAGTCAGACTCATGGCTGATTAATGAAAATCTTCAATGAAGGGTCAATTTAAGCAAAAGCCTGGCAGTTAATTCTTAGTCGTTTAAGTAAAAATACTTGCTCTCTTCCCCTTCATATCAACATAGAATACTTGGTTTAGAAACTTGAGTTTCACTTTCCATTTCTGTCATTGTGTTTGACTGATTTCCTTCTTTGTCTTCTAATTTGTATTGAAGTATTTAGCTTCTGACTTTCTAATTGCCATTGGCAGAGAATCATTGTTTACATCAGATGAGTGGTGCTTCTACATCTAGTGGCCTAAGAGCGGCCTTCTCCTATTGTGTGCAGCAAGTACGAAATTATGATTATCCTCATTACCTTTGCCTTCTTGAACTTCCGCCAAACATGCGAAGGGCTGCCTTTGCATTACGTGCTTTTAATGTTGAAACAGCTAGAGCTATGGATGTTGCTTCTGATCCTAAAATCGGCCTTGTGCGCCTACTATGGTGGCAAGAAGCCATAGACAAAATTTTCTCCCACGAGTTAATTGAGCATCCGGTTGCCCAGGCTTTAACATCTATCCGTTCTGAGCATAAAATAAGCAAAAGCTGGCTGAAAAGATCAGTGGAAGCTCGCATAAATGATGCCAAAAGAGAGGTTACTAACATTCCAGAAGCTATTGAAGAACTAGAGCGATATGCTGAGGATACTGCATCCACACTACTGTACATAACCCTTCAAGCTGGTGGTATTACATCCACTGCTGCAGATCATGCTGCATCACATATAGGCAAGGCTAGCGGTCTCCTTGTGCTGCTCAGGTCATTGTCTTACCATGCCAGTCGCAACCGTCATTTTTCCTACATACCTGCTCAGGTGGCGGAGAAGCATGGATTGCTGGTGAATCAGGGTGGTCGGAGAGAGATTCAAATTGATTCTCGTGAGGGAATATGTAATGCAGTTTTTGAAATAGCATCTGTAGCCAATGTGCATTTGCTAAAAGCCCGTGAGTTGTACGGAACAGTGCCTGCCGAGGCTCGGCCTGTACTCCTACCTTCTGTGCCTGCTGAGGCCATTTTGGATTCTCTAAGCCGTGTGCAGTTTGATGTGTTTGATCCAAGGCTGAATCGAGGGATTTTAGGGACTCCTCCTTTGTGGTTCCAGATAAAATTGAAGTGGTATTCTTGGAGAGGAAAATACTGAAAGCTACTAAAATTGGTGATGTGCAAATTAGTTAGAATTCTTGCTGGATGGATGGAACAAGTATAAATTACAAAAGGCATGAATTCCCTTGGCTTCCTGGCACACTTACCTCATGATACTGGTAGGAATAAGTATGAGAGTCGAGTAACTATGATTATAGTGCCCGGAGTAGATTTATTTGTTTCCTTAATATTTTGCCAATAAAGGCGGTTATCTTCCATGCCACTTCAAATGAGAATCCACAAGGCTACCCACAATAAAGGAGTTTTTGCTTATAGAATCCACGAACTAACTTCATTAGGTTGCCAACCAATTTTGTCTTCGGTTGAAGCAATAGTAGAATGCAAGACATACTGGATCTATGGCCATATCTTGTCATATACTGCCATTTATTTTTTTTATTTAATATTTTTTTAAATAAGTAATATTTCTATATTTCAAGCTCAAGGTTTTCCCCTGCTGCCTACGTATACCGTACCACCGTAGTACTCGACAGTTGTATATATTTTCTCCGTCTCATTTTGATAGTCTCATTTTCTTTTTTCGTTTGTTTCAAATTGTAGTCTACTTTTCAATTGAAGAATGTAGTTGTATTTTAATTTTCTTAAAATATCCTTATTCAATGTAAGTCATTGTTACTATAAATTTACTTCATTTAATGAGAGTTGATTTTTTTTTTTACCATTAATTTAAGTTCCCATAAAGTTGTATCATATTTAATGTGAGGGTATTTTAGAAAAATAGCAATCTAAATTTACTTTTCCAACAAAGTTAACTACTTTTTCTTAAACTGTGTGAAAAAAGAAATGGAACTATCAAAGTGAGACGGAGGGAGTATCAAGGAAGATCTCAATAGGTTTTTGGTTGAGGTACACTTCTCTGCATGAAGTTGATTTAGGAGACTATGGCCCTGTTTGGAAGCTTGGTTTTTTACCAAGTTTGTATAAAACTAGTTTTTTAACAACTTTTGCTACAGGAACCCCAAAAAACTTATCAAAATTTTTAAACTACACACTTAAAATATCCAAAACACAAAAAAAAAAAAAAAATTCCCTTCCTCTTTTCTTCTTCTTCCTCCCCCACCACCACCTCCATTGCCGGCTTCATCACCAATTTTCGGTGCCGGTGCCGGTGCCGGTCTTTTTTTTTTCCCCATTTTTTTCCCTCTCCCCCTCTTCCTCCCCTGCCATCATTCTCTCTTGTTTTTTTTTTCTCTCTACGTCCGGTGCAGAAGGGGGTGGCGCAGAGAGGGGCGGCGAGGGGGGCAGAGGGGGACAGCGGGAAGAGGGGGAAGGCGGGAGAGAGAGAGGTGGCGAGGAAAGGGGGGCTGCGGGGGGGAAGGCGGGGGAGAGAGAGGCGGCGGGGGGAGGGGGAGAAAGGGAAGGCAGGGGGAGGGGGAAGGGGCAGAGGGGGGCTGCGGGGGAGGGGGAAGGGGGAAGGGGGAAGGCGGGGGAGAGAGAGGCGGCGGGGGTAGGTGGAAGGGGCAGGGAGGGGGACAGCGGGGGAGAGAGGGAAGGCGGGGGGAGGGGGAAGGGGCAGAGGAGGGTGGCGCAGAGAGGGGCGGCGGGAGAGAGGGGGAAGGCGGGGTAGAAGGGGGCGGTGGGAGGTGGAGTTGCAGCTGGGGGTAGCGGAGGTAACGGGGAAGAAGAAGAAGAAGAAAAAAAAAAAAAGGAAAGAAAAGAAAAAAGGAAAGAAAGAAAAAGAAAAAGAAAAAGAAAGGGAAAGAGAAAAAAAAAGAAAAAAAAAATTTTTCACCTTACAAAAACTTCTACAAAATTTGTCACTTTACAAAAATTTCTACAAAATTTTTTTAAAAACTTCTACAGTGCACTACAGTAAAGTTTTAGACAAACTCCCAAAAAACTAGGTTCCAAACAGGCCCTATATTTCCGCTGGAGCAATTTCACTTGGCTGCTTAAAATTTAAAGCTAGAGAGGCCTTTGCGTGACTAAAGATGAAGTAGGACAGATTGCAGTTGAGACAGGGATTATTGAAACCGAGAAGATATTTTCCGTTTTGCCCTCAAACTTTGATGATTTTCCCACCTTCAGTTTTTTCCAAGGTCAATTTTCTTAGCAGAGAGGTCATTTGATGACAAAACTGTATGAAATCATGAGAACAATGTCGATGTCGAATGTTTCCAAATCTTTTATGCTATCCATGCAAGAGGTGAGGACCTTATGCTTCGTTGGATTGTTCATAGTTATAAAACTTGATTCGGTTTGGTTTGGTGATCGAATCAGTCAACCCAGTGAACCAGCATAAGATTAGGTTGGACTATTAATTAGGGGCCTGTTTGGAATCTGAGTTTTTTGGGAGTTTATCTAAAACATTACTGTAGTATACTGTAGAAGTTTTTGAAAAAATTTTGTAGAAGTTTTTGTAAGGTGAAATTTTTTTTCCTTTCCTTTTCTTTTTTTCTTTCCTTTTCTCTTTCTCTTTCTCTTTCTTTTTCTTTCTTTCCTTTTTCTTTTCTTTCTTCTTCTTCTTCCCCATTACCTCCGCCACCCCTCTCCTCCCGCCACCTCCTCTGCCCCGCCACCCCCCTCCCCCTTCCCCCTCTGCCCGGCCACCCCTTCCTCCCGCCTTCTCTCTCAGCCCCGCCACCCCCTCCCCCCGTCTTCTCCCTCAGCCCCGCAATCTGCAGCAATTTTTTTTTTTTTGTGCATTTTCTCTCCCCATCTCCTACCCGCCACCCCTCTCCTCCCCTCTGCCCTTCCCCCTCCCTCTTCCCTCGCCCGGCAGTCAATGCCCAGCAGTCAAGACGCAATCAATGCCTAGCAAAAAAATTTTTTTTTTCGCATTTTCTCTTCCCATCTCCTACCCACCACCCCTCTCCTCCCCTCTGCCCTTCCCCCTCCCTCTTCCCCACCCGACAGTCAATGCCCAGCAGAAACTTTTTTTTTTTTTTTGCAATTTTCAGCCTTCCCTCCCCCTCCTCCTCCCTGCAATCTGGTGCAAATGGGTGGTGGGGGAGGAGTGGGGGAAAGGCGTTCTGCATATTCCATGGTTATCGCAACAAGGCGTTCCAGAAATGCCTTGGACCAGAATAACACTTAAGAGTTTCATCTGTGGGTTTTCACAGACGCCGGAGTTTCATTTGTGGGTTTTACAAAATAACACTTAAGAGTTTCATTTGTGGGTGGTGGGGAAGGAGTGGGGGAAAGGGAGAGGAGGAAAAAAAGGGGTCATACAAACTGGGTAAAGGGGAAGGATGAGGGGGAGAGGGAGAAAGGCAAAAAAAAAAGGACCTCGGCGCCAGAGGTGGTGGTTGGCGATGGAAGTGGTGGTAGGTTGGGATGGGGGAGGAAGAAAAAGAAAAAGATAAGGGTTGTGATTTTTTTTTTTTTTTAAATTTTTGGTATTTTAAATTGTGTAGGTTAAAAACTTTGATAAATTTTTGGGGTTCCTGTAGCAAAAATTGTTAAAAAACTAGTAGCATACAAACTTGTGAAAAACTGAGCTTCCAAACAAGCCCTTCTTCCAACAAGAAATTTATTAACTAGTCAATGATTTAACGGTTCAATAGGTGATTAAAAAAATGTTGGTTTAGCCGTTGGTTGAATCACTAATTAAAATTTTTTATTAATTTTATAATTTAATATATGTTATATTATATAATATAACTAATATGCAACTCATGGTTAACCATCAAACAGGTAACTCGATCAACTTTCTAGATTAAGTTTTGGATCGGATTTAATATCCATTAACTAGTCAATGATTTGATGGTTCAGCTAGTGAATCGAAAAAATCATCAATTGAATTGTCGGTTAAACAACTAATTTAAAATTTTTATTAATTTTATAATTAAGATATATTGTTGTAGTATATAAGCAATATGTAACTCACAATTAAACAGCCAATTAGGTGGCTCGATCAACTTTCTGATCAAGCTTAGGACCGAGTTTAATAACTATGTTCGGATTGATGAGACCATTTAAGGTGAGAAAGGGCGCCATTCATGTTTGACAATTGTTTAGGCCTTATCTACTTTCTCTCTAAAAACATGAAAAAGAAGGAAAAAGAAAAAATAAAGAAAGAAGAGTTTTTCTTTCCTGCTGCAACTCCTAGTACACATCAACTTTGCCAACATGTTACTAAATTCTATCAAACTTCGGCTGATCTTTCGTATTTGTTGAGAGTTTTGGACATACTCCATCTTATTTTCATTAACCAACTCCAATTACACATACATTTTGTAACAACGAGTACAACTCAAGAAGATTCAAATTTGTAATCCCACATTGAGGTTACTAGTGTAAAATTGAACCCTCATCTTGCAGAAAGAATATTCACTCGCCATTTCTGCCCTTGTTTGGTAATGATTTACATTTACAACTTCATAACCAAAAAGAAGCTTCTCTTTCTATTTAAATGGATAAACATCAGTGGTTATATATATATAAGCCAATGCCACCGAAAAAGTTTTGCAAATCAGACAACATATTGCACAGGTTACTGTATTGAGTATTCCGCCACAGCCAACTGAAATTAAATGGCTTACATAATCCTCCCACATGGTATATGCAAACACTGTTCTTGGACCCACTGCTTTGCTTTCCTCTCCCAGGTGTCACCCTCTAGTTTTGCATGGCAAGCCAGCCCAGTGACCACCGCCGATAAATAACCAACAATTGAAAAATGTAGAAACACCACTGCTTCATCCTTCAATCCTTAGTAGCTAGGTGCTCAAGCCTTTTCTTTAAGTCTTTAGCCCCTTTTCCTCTCCAACATTTTTGCTGATAAGTTTCTTGTTTCGGTGTCTAAAGTGCTCGTTGGCGGGTTCAACATCATGGCTGTGCATAGGATTGCTTTTGGTGTCATGTGGTTGGTGCTGCTTCAGCTAATTACACTGCCTTTTGTTAGCATGTCTATAAGAAGCAGAGCAACAGGGGGTCCATTTGGACATCGGGTTTGGGACCCCTTAATCCGGTCACCTGTGGATGACCCTGGTAAACCTGAAGCCGAAGAAAATGAAGGTATTAGGTGGGCTATTCTTGTTGCTGGCTCAAATGGGTTCGCAAATTACCGCCATCAGGTAAAATATGCCAAGAACCTTACTCCAAGATTTTTTATTTAGTGAGGAGTGGTAATTTTAACTTGTAGTATCAATTGTAAATCAATGTGGAAATAGTACACGGTCAAGTTTGTGTTGGTTTATATCTTGGGTGAAGTTGAAGATCGACATTGATTGAAGTGTCAAGTTCATATCCCGGCCCACATTTTCTGGAGAAATAGAAAAAGAAATACTAATTGAATGATCTGTACAGTTTTGATAATAATCACGGTTAATGATGTCCTTTGAAGATTAGGCTATAAGCCAAAGATTTAGTCAATCTCTATCTTTTAACTCGAGCATGGTTTTTGATCTGATGCAGTCGGACATCTGTCATGCATACCAAATACTGAAAAGAGGGGGATTGAAGGATGAGAATATTGTGGTGTTTATGTATGATGATATCGCCAATAACAAGTTGAATCCAAGGCCTGGCATCATAATCAATCGGCCGGATGGAGATGATGTTTACGCCGGTGTTCCAAAGGTAAATTATGATCAGACAGCGGTCTTGTCAATTTGTCATTGTTGCCTTACTGTCCCATAAAAGAATTAAAGCACCAGGGCTGTTATACTAATTTTATCAAAGGTGAAATGCTTCAACATCCATTAGGAGCAGCAAGAATATTGTTTTATTTCAAGAACTCAGGATACTTGTGGCCACTTTACAAACTATGGGATTGATGAGATTTTAATTGTTGTATTCTGCTTTTCACTAGTTATAGCATCACAGTTGCCTTAATGACAATATAGAACTCATTCACCTGTGAACTGATCACGAGGGAGGAGGTAGGAAACTGAACTTGACAGTACATGTCAAGACTTGATTGCAGACTTTACCAAGCCGAAGTCGTTCACAAATTGTGCAAAAGAAGAGGAAGAAAGTAAATGGTTTTATTCTTCTTTGGTTCATTTTGTTCTGAACATAAGCCATCCTCTTGCCTTTGAAGACCGCTCCAGATAATTGAGAAGGGAAAGAAAAGTAGTTGTGGGCCATGTCAATCTGCGAAATTTGGATGTTCAAATTAGTGTATTGATGTCTTTTTCACATTGAACTAAAGTCTTAGTCTTGTGTGTTTCCATAACAGATGAAGTGTGGCAATTGACGAACTAATGAGTGCGCTACTCTGTCAAAGGTAACAAACTTGCATTGAGTGTTAGTGAGAAGGAATTATATCGTTGCTCCACTTCTTAAGAAGATGAAAAGCAAGGACCTTTTGCCTTCCACATTTCAAGCTTTGGTGAATGAATGATGGAGTTGCTCATTGATCCTGGCTTGCACATAATTCTTGTGCCAAATTCGTGTGATTGAAGTAGTACTACTTAATTAGGAACATCAAGACTCCTGCTGCTTTCTTCTCGCTTTATATGGTGTTGCTGATCTTACTTCAGCAATTGTCCATGCCAATGCAAATGTACTAGTTAATTCATAGGGATAATATTTAGAGTAAAAGTGAAACTTCAATCAGGGTTCTGCATTAAGCCTTTATAAGGTAGCTCATTCATTTTTTCTTGTCATCTTCTGTAAATTATGTGGAGAAGGCTGGTAATTAGGTTTGAACTTGATTAGCACAAGTTGACTTGGATGCTGACGCTGGAGACTTGGACTAGGAAGTGGCATGCATGATTTTTCAGCTAAATGTAAATTAGCATTCATAGTCAATCACGTCATCTTTGTCTTGACAGGATTACACTGGTAAGGCGGTGAGTCCTGAGAATTTATTTGCTGTGATCCTTGGAGATAAGAGTGCTGTGAAAGGTGGAAATGGGAAGGTTGTCAACAGTTCAAGTAATGACAGAATATTTATTTATTATTCTGATCATGGAGGCCCTGGAATCCTTGGTGAGTTTGAAACCCATCGTTTGGTTTTGTGTTGTTTTGCATGTTTACATGGAATTATATCTCAACTAATGAATCCTCTAAGCCTCCAAGCCCTGAACTGACGAGATATTTTAGTTTTTTAAATTCATCAGTCAATGTAATGTGAGACTAACTTAAGATATTAACTTCCTCTCTTTCTGACAGGGATGCCACAAAATACTTACCTCTATGGCAAAGACTTCGTAGAGGTATTGAAAAAGAAACATGCATCAGGAACTTACAAAGAAATGGTAGAACTTCACGTCGTATCTCCCTAATTTCATGTCTTTGACTACCATGATTAGAAATGTATTACAAGCATTCCCCTGTATCTGTAGGTTATATACGTTGAAGCGTGTGAAAGTGGGAGTTTTTTTGAAGGTCTGATGCCTGAAAATCTGAACATCTATGTGACAACAGCATCCAATGCAGAGGAGAGTAGCTATGCAACATACTGTCCTGATATGGACCCATCACCCCCAGAACATTTTCCATGCTTGGGGGATCTCTATAGCGTTGCCTGGATGGAAGACAGGTATGTTGCTTTTACCCCGGGTTTTGCCGATCCAGTTTAGTCATTGGATTGTGTTTTTTTACTTTAATTCCTGATTCTGCTTTAGTGGACCAAGAACTGGATCTCCTCCTATGTTTGACAAATTGTTACTTTTGTAGTCCTTCTGCACTTAATAGACAATTCAAAGCTGGAGTTTAGGTTCTACCCATTTTTCTTTTCTTTTGGTAACAAATGCAGTGAATCTCACAACCTGAAGAGAGAGGCAATAGTACAGCAGTACAAGAAGGTAAGAAGTTTTTAATTTTTTTGAATGTTGTCTGATTATTTGCTTTTAGAGCTCCTCCATCCATTCAAAATGTAAATTCTGTAGGTCAAGGAGAGGACTTCCAACCACCACACCTATGATGCTGGTTCTCATGTGATGGAGTATGGGAACAAGAGCATTCATGCTGAAAAGCTTTACTTGTACCAGGGCTTTGATCCGGCCACCGAGAATTACCCTGCAAACCAAATAGACATTCACCCTCGTATGGATGTGGTTAACCAGAGAAGTGCAGATCTTGTCTTCATGTGGGATAGGGTGAGCTTATATCTGCTTCTGTTTCCATTGCAAGAGTTAGTTGATAACAATTAGCACTCAATTCTTACCGTATCCGAGTTGCCACAGAATGATACAAAGCTCAAGATTTGTGGCCTATGTCAAACTGCTAAATTTAGCATGCTTTGATTTGAATCATATTCAGACACGTCCTCCAAAATAATGTCTTTTTGTTTTGGTTTCCCATTTACAATGTGACCTGTGGCGTTTAAGATCGAAACAGTATTCTCCTAGCTGACGTAGAAAACTGCCTTTCTTGACAGTACAAGAAAATGGAAGATGGTTCTGCAGAAAAAGGGGAGCTGCTTAAGCAAATTACCAACACAATGCTTCACAGAAATCATTTGGACGGAAGCATGGACATTATCGGAGCTTTTCTGTTTGGTCCGGAGAGTGGTTCTGCAGTTCTTAATCACGTTAGGCATGGTGGTCTTCCCATTGTTGATGACTGGGATTGTCTAAAGTCATCGGTTAGTACTAGACCATAGTTACTCTTGATTAAGTCGATTAAAACCCAAATGTCCATTCTGGTATTGAAGTTTGCAGTCTGGTTGCCAGGTTCGCATCTTTGAGACGCATTGTGGCTCATTAACACAGTATGGCATGAAACACATGCGAGCATTTGCAAACATTTGCAACCGCGGAGTCAGCCGAGCTGCTTTGGAGGAGGCTTGTGAAGCAGCATGTACTGGCCATGACCTGGGGCAGTGGGATCCTGCAAAACGTGGCTTTAGTGCTTGATTAAAAGGGCTGTAGTGGGCATGTACCCTCCCTGTTACATACATTTTGCTCTAACGCCAGTATAAAAGGTTTCTGCATGAGTTCTTGAAACTTAATTACCCTCCCTATCTCCTCTGTCCTAATTCATTTGGTTGTATCTATCAGGTCTGTAAATCGTTTCCCTTAAAAAGTTGTTCTTCTCAGAAAACATTATAAATGGATGGTGCTGCAGGTTCCATAGTCGGTTCTGTGCACTTCAAAAGTTGACGGGATGAACTGAATATGACTAATAACAATAGCAAAGAGTACTTGACAATTGACAATCACACGAAAAGTTGGGCAAAGACTATGGGGTCACTTTTGATTCTTTGAATAATTGGGCAGATAACTTGTCCTTGCCAGATAGGTAATTCCCCCCCCCCCCCCCCCCCGGGGAAGTAGCTTCCTTTTCTAGTATTTGGTGGCAATAATTGCAATTGAACAACAATTACCTCTTTCTCGAAAAGTTTTAACCTCATCATACTACCAGAACGAAGTTGTAATGCGAGAATAATCCCTGTGAAGAAGACAGACACAATTTACCCTTTTCAAGTTCAAAACTTTAAATGTAATTAATCTTGATTATAGGAGAGTAAATTTTTGACAAAATTGCTGTGCCAAATAAATTTGAGCAATGACTTCAAACTTCAAAATCTCTAACGTTAACCAAAGATGATGACATTCTACCTGGCAAGTTGGTTTTAGAATTTCATAAGAACAAACTTCATTGAGGACCGACCAGCACAAGTAAATTTTCTTTAACTGATGTCTCAAAATGTTAATGTTTAGTTTGAGTGCCGCTATGCTGTCACTATAGTAACTCTTTTTGGTCGGACATGCCACTAAACTGATGCATAGCAGTTATGTACTAGCCACACGTTTCAACTAAAAACCTTGGCATTTTATCGACTCTGAAATGACTGCCACTAATTAGTAATTACACTTCCTTCTTATGGTGCGGTTCAGACTTGGGGGCAGATGATGAAAGATGGAGGAAAAGGGTTTGTTTTGTCATCCAACCGCAAGCTGGATAATGAACTGCGTTTTCTTAGCAACCATATTATACCCAGCTGCACAGATTGCTTAGCCTATAATTTGGTCATCAATCAGCCCAACTTGCTAAGAAAAAGTCCTTGTAAATTGAACAGCAATAAAAGAAGTTGCTCTGGTAACAAATTAGACAATCATAGATTACTGTAATATGTCATTACATTCCAACCCAAAATGTCAAATATCATAACAAACATATATATATATATATATATATATATATATATATATATATTTGGATAAGTAGTAAGCTTCCGCATTAATTGACCCATTGCTCTATTATTTTTCCTCCCAAGTGCCTTTCCATTGTTCTGCCTATAAGTAGGTAACTTTTATTCACTTCTCCAAGCTTTGGTTGCAACTTTCACTTTGATAATCCTCTAACCCCTTTAATTTTCTCTACAATTCTATTTTCTTGCTTGTTCATTTGGTTGGCCTTCTTTTGTGTTTGGTTGGCTTTTAAGGAATGGCTGTTTATGCCATCTTTTGGTGTCTTAGCATGGTGCTGCTTCAGATGGTGACAACACCTTCAATAGCTATGGGGAACAGACCAAGATTTCCTGACCAGGCTTGGAAGTCATTGAGTCCTCCACCTGCCGATGACCCTGAACCGGAAAAATGCCGAGGAAAAACATGGGCTGTCCTTGTGGCCGGTTCCAATGAGTGGTATAATTACCGCCATCAGGTAAAGAACCTTCATCGAGCACAGATCACCTATGATCCATGGAAAGAATTTTTTGGGATGGATCATTATCCGCATGGAAGATGGTCAATCCAAAGTGCTCATCCCATTTGGTTGGCTAGTAAATGCATTTGTTTTAGCTGTAGTAAGATGCTAATAATCCAACGTATTCAATGCATGTTATTTAATGGAAGTTTTACTTGTAATTAACCACATGGAATTTTACAAAATAAAACGAAAATACATTAATTGGTTGGACAGACAAATGAGCCCGATTCCCATTTTTGCTAGGCATATCCAATATGGGATTTATTTGGCAAATGGTTTCGATTAAGATTTATTTCAACCTCAACACCCCAATCAAATCCAAGATCACACACAAATTTTTGTTTGACAATCGCACACATACTCACACACAAAAACACCTAGAAATGCACACACTATTATATTTGACACACAAGCTTCTTTCCTTGTCAAACAGGCTGACGTATGTCATGCATACCAAATACTGAAAAAAGGAGGCTTGAAAGATGAACACATTGTAGTGTTCATGTACGATGACATTGCCAATAATCAAGAAAATCCCAAGCCTGGTGTCATCATCAATCGACCTCATGGGGATGATGTTTATAAGGGTGTTCTCAAGGTAAAATTAAAAAAAAAAAAGTATTATAATTTATAAGGGTCCAGTTAACCACTTTGACTGAATAATCTTGACAGGACTATACAGGGAAGCATGCAAATACTCAGAATTTCTATGCTGTGCTCCTTGGAAATAAGATGGCTTTAACTGGTGGGAGTGGGAAGGTCGTCAACAGTACAAATGAAGACAGAATATTCATCTTTTACTCTGATCATGGAGGCGCAGGAGTCCTTGGTGAGTTGGAAAGCCATCCTTTACCTTCGTTCTATTCGGGATGTTGAGACAGGAATGGATTACATGCTTTCTTTGAAATTGACTTCGAGGTTCATGGACCCTTTCTGTCCCAGGGATGCCCAGTGGTGATCCTCTTTATGCTAATGATTTCAACGAGGTATTGAAAAAGAAACATGCCTCAGGAACCTACAAAGAAATGGTAAATTCTTGTCACCATCTTTTTAGTTTTGCATCTTATCTCTGTACCTATGATAAGCATATGATGGCCTTAAGATGGTAGCGATGGTCATACAGGTCATATATGTCGAAGCATGTGAAAGTGGGAGCATCTTTGAAGGTCTGCTGCCGCAAAATTTAAGCATTTACGCCACCACAGCTGCCAATGCACGAGAAGATAGCTATGCTACATACTGTTCTTTTCCTGACACGGCAACGGGAGAGCCAGAAGTTTTTCCATGCCTAGGGGATTTGTACAGTGTTTCCTGGATGGAGGACAGGTATAATTCCTAGCCCTCATTGACCTAATTAATCGAATTTTGTCATTACATTCTGCACTTCGACAAGGGATAACCAGAATTTCATCAAAGTCAATTCATCTGCAGCGAGTCTCACAACCTGAAAAAAGAGACAATAAAACAGCAGTTCAAGAAGGTGAGCAAGCATTTGAACTTTAGAATTGGATCGAAATACTTGCCTTTATCACTCCAATACAGGACAAATTGGAAAGTGTTCTGTAGGTCAAGGAGAGGACATCCAACAACCACACCTATATTGATGGGTCTCATGTCACGGAATATGGGAACACGAGAATGCATGCTGAGAAGCTGTACTTGTACCATGGTTTCAATCCAGCCACCGAAAGCTTCCCTCCAAACGATAGGGACTCACCCGTCCACATGGCCGTTGTAGAGCAGAGAAGTGCGGATCTGTTCTTCCTGCGGAATCGGGTGAGCTCCTACTCTCTCGCTCTCTGTTTCCTCCGTATGCTTGCAAGCCACAATCGATATTTGCTGGCAGATGGAGTAACTCTATTTAATCAGCCTCACAACAATGAACAAACACGGCTTCTTGTCTTGTCGACTCATAGGAAGACCCGGCGTATAGCACAATGGACTCCTACTCTCTGTTGCTGCGAACGAATTGAGCTGCTGGCAAGTCAAAGCTCGACTCGAGCTCAAGTCGAGTTTGAGTTTGTCAAATTGAATTTGAGTTTAAAAATATTAAACGTAAAATTACATAAATATATATATCTAATATTTTATTATTTATCAAGAAAAAAAGTTATTTTATTTATATTTTTAAAAATAAAATAATTATTTTTTATTTTTTCGAGTTTGAGCTCGAATTCGAGTTTTAAATTGGCAGTTCATCAAATTCGAGTTTGAATTCGAGCTTGATAAAACTAAGTCAAGATTCAACTCAATTAGACCAAAGTTCGGTTCAACTCGGCTCATTTGTAGTCCCAGCCTAGTCCTACGATGATAAAATAACTGAATGTGAGAAAACTGCCAGTGGACAATTAATCTCCTAATAACCTATCCTTATGGACTTCATAGCGTTCTGGCAATTAAAAAGAGTGTATTCCACCCCTTTTGCATATGATGTGTTCCTATTATGGATCCAGTATCTGTCTTACCTCTGATATGCAGAATGTCCTTCGTTCGCAGTACAAAAGAATGAAAGATGGCTCTGCAGAAAAGGTTAAGCTCCTCGAGCAAATTACCAACATGGAGAATTACAGAAAACATTTGGATGGGAGCGTAGATATCATTGGAGCTTCTCTGTTTGGTCAGGAAAGGAGTCCTTCAGTTCTTACTCATGTCAGGGCACCCGGTCTGCCTGTTGTTGATGACTGGGAATGTCTGAAGTCAATGGTAAGAAAATTCCATATGTGTCTCTCAACTCAATGAAATATTGTTTGGATCTAGATGCTTCGCTTTGGTGTTCAATTATGCATTTTGATTGCCAGGTTCGAGTTTTTGAGACGCACTGTGGTCCGTTAACCCAATACGGGATGAAACACATGCGAGCATTTGCAAACCTTTGCAACGACAGAATCACCCTGTCTGCCATGGAGGCAGCTTGTAAGTCTGCATGCAAGGGTCATGACTTGGGGGAGGTCGGATCCTGCAAAACGCCATATTAATGCCTGATCAAAGAAAGGCTTATAGGCGATACAATACTCTCGTAAAACACTTATATATTATCTTTAGAAAATCAAAATCTCCCTTTAATCTCCTGAATTTAGTAGTGTGTCCTTTAATTTCCGAAGTGGCATGGTGTCGCAGAATCCCTTGGAGAGCTCGAAAATTCCAATAAGAACTCTGATTACAAAAGAAAAAATGATCCATTTCGATTGCAATAGGATATGCAAATTCGAATAAACATTTTTCCTGCTTATCTTGTCAAAGATAAGAACCACAGGACCACCATGCAGCTTTCATGAACATAACGCGCAGTTTTTGTCAACAGTTATGAGATAATCATCGTTGATCTAATCTTACATTCCTATGACGGGGTCACCAGTGCAGATAGTTCACATCGACCAGCAGTTCATATTAATCAGCTTTTGCGATTGGAGGGGTCCCTAGTAGGCTGATAAAGTCATATCAACACAGAAGTATGCTGCATGAGCTGATTAAACCGGCATTGATGCAAGCGGACCACCGGCGGTTGCGTAACTTTGTTTGCACGCGATGTAGCATACTTTCAACAACATGTAACTAATTTTGTGAATCCCACACATGTTAAAATTGAAATACAAGATAAATTTTGAACCGTACAATTTTTTTGGTCAAGTCTTAACCGTGAACTGTCCAAAGACGGTCCTTCTGATGACCGTCCCTGCCCCGTATCCGGTGCAAGAGCATCGCTGGCAACTTTACAGAGTCATAACGGGAATACTTCTTTTCGAGGAAGGTCTTGTCACCAAATATTGAAGTCGGCACTCAGTGAGAACACCTTAGTAATTTGGTTAAATTAGCATCATCTAGAGCCTGATAGGAAAGAAAAAATTCAAGACCACCAGAATAGAGATCTTAGAAATATGAGGTTTAACACTGAATTCCAAGGCTTTCTACGTATCAATAAAAGGCAAATAGCTGGCTTTGGAGAACCCCAGTTGAACATCCAATTCTGCTTGATAAAACGGTTCAGCACAGACAAGAATTGGAAAACCATTCAGAGTTCGAAATTTAAGAACTAAAATCTCAAGACTTTTGTAATTTGATCTTCAAAATCAAATTTCTTGCTTTGTCTAATTCAAATGAAAATCATAATTATCTCTATTGTTCATAACACCAAAGAGATGTTCGACATTTCATTTCCCTCCTAACAACATCTGGTCATCAGACAAAATCCCTGTAACTGGACATGACAGAATGCACTCTCAACCAAAGACAGGCCTTTTGTTTGGGCAGCCTGATGACTCCCCGGTTGAGGACAGCAACTGGTATTGGCGAATGCCATCCCCTAAAGATTGCCAGTAGTTATGGTCTCTGTATCTCGTGCAAATTAAGCAGCGGTTGTATTGGCTGCAAGAAGAACATAGCGCTTTAGCTGACTGAGTGTCAATCTCGCCACCTTTTACTGAACCAGATCAAAAGATTTGGGAGTCTTCCAGCATATTCTTGCAAGCTTATGCAATCCTGGTGATTATTCACGAGCTTTCAGCTCAATAAAAGTAATATTTTGTTATGACAAAGAACTAAACTTCATAAACAAGGACAATCAGAGGTAAGAATACTACCTCTTAACAATCTAGCATGGTAGCAAATCATATAACAGCAGGCATAAGATGCTCCGCTCATCCAGAAGATGTAAAGATCATAAACATCTCCTCATTGGAATCTCTTCAGTATCAGAAGTCAGAGGAGACTATACTCTCCTATTTGCTTTTTTTAACTTTCTCAAGCGGTCATTGGGATCTAAGAGAACTTCACGCTGCATTTCTTTCCAAAGCTCTTCAAATTGGTCATGAAATCCTTCCTGGAACCAATCCTGCAATTCTGAAAACAATTCCATACGTTTATCTTTCCACACTTGTCTTAACATAGAACGACTGTCAATTACTCTTCTTCCGCTCTTTAATTTACTCAACAGATTTCCCACTCGTTTAACACCTGATGCCTCTGGTCTCAATATGCTAGCTGGAGGTGCAGCCATGAATTTCCGGACAGACTTTAGGCATGGCAAAACTTGGCCGTCAAGCAAAGAAAAGGCAAATACAGCCACCCGATCCATATCATCTTTGATGGGTGAACCGTGAAGTGGAAGCTGCCATAGATGAGGACCGAAAATTGGAGTGACCCAATTGAAAACTAGGTCAGTTTGAGGGTCATAATATGGTTTTGGATCTGAATGAGGTGCAGAAAAACTGCACAAGGAATGAGCATATTTTACAAGCCATTCTGATTTCACACAAGTGGCCCCATGAATATATGGCCTCTTGGTATGCAGTAATTCACTGTACACCAAGAATTCAGGTGCGGACTTGGAAACAGATGACCAACGGTGGAGGAAAACTCTTTCTTTTACCATGCAAGCTTGATAGCGAACGGCATTGACTTTTCTATCTCCATCTGATAATCCTGAAGCACTTCTAGTCCGTTTAGCAACTCTATCAGCCCAACCTGCACAGATAGCTTGGCCTATAATTTCCTCTTCATTCAGAAACAGAGGATTTTTCCCTGAAGAAACCCTCCAAGCGCCTTCTACATCATCTACTCCCCCATGAATCCAGACAAAATCATGCTGCAAATCTGAGGAATTTGAGCTAAATACTAAGTGAAGAAGCTGCTTCCTCAGCTTGGACATTTCCTCCATCGTCTTTAAGTGCAAGAAATTATCACAGCAAAAGTCAACTGGATTTGCTGACAATTCGAAACATTGTAGAGCATAAGCTGTGGTCAAAACATCACTGGTAGGGTTAGAAAACTTAGCACGAGAATCCTTGGCAGCCTCTTTCATTTTCTTTTTCCGCTGTTTTTCTTCCCTGTCTAAAATTTTTCCATTTTCTCTAGTGCCTGCCTTCTCACCCTGTTTAAATTCATCCCCATCAGTGTGGTTTCCTCCAAATTGCATGCTGAAAGGGTTTGATAGGCTCAAAGCAGCAGCAGCTGCAACCGCATAACCCAGAACTAAATTTGCCCGGGCATAGTCATTCACATTTCGCATGATCTGAATTACCGTTAGGAGCATTCGGGAGTGCCGAGGACTCATAGGAAATCGTGCCATTGCTTTCCCCATACTAGTCATCCGCCCTTTGTTGTCAAGAGCTTCAAGCACCTTCAGGCAACGCTCTGCTTCAGCTACGGCCGTGGCTTCCGGAGGAGTTGGAAAAGGAAAGTTTGCAACCTAAATTTAAATGACGGTAAAAACGAGGGTGCTAGAAAGACAAAAACTGAACATGATTGTGCCAAAGAAATGAGGGTGCTAGAAAGACATAAACTGAATATGATTGTACCGAACAAAATGAGACCCTCATGAGTTAAAGCATTAAATAGCAATGGGTCAAGAATGGTTACAATTGGAAGAGCCAAGAGGGTGCGAAAAAATTTTTGGGGAAGGGGGAGATAAAAGAGAGGATGACAATAGACACAATAAAGAAAAAGGTAAGTTGACCTCAAGATCTAGCTTAGCTGGTAGGAACATTAATCAAGTGATAGTGAGACCCCTGGTTCGACTCACAAGCCCCCCCCCCTCCAAAATTCCCCCTTTTCCCTTGTAAGCTTCTCCCCTTCAACCGTTAAAAATTTTTTTAAAAAAGGTCATTTAAAGTTAGCACACAGATTGACAGGGGGAATTCCACATTACCACATTGCCTTGTTGAACTCAATGGATCCAACCTTAACTAAATGTAAGTCATGACAATACAATATATCCCAAATTGCAAACCAACCATTTTTTGACTTGAGTCTCAAATTCGAACCAAAATTTACCTTGCCAATATGCATTGATTTCATAAGGAGGACAACCCCATCAACAGGCACCTTTGAGATTTCAGCAGATGAGAAGTCAGGAAATATGTTACTAAAGACAGCAGAAGAATAAAGGCGGTAACAGTGCCCAGGCCCTGTTCTTCCTGCTCTTCCAGCACGCTGAGCAGCAGAAGCCTTACTAATCCACTGTATTTCATATGCTTCCATGCCATTTGAAGAGTTATACTTCTTTACTTTTTCTCTTCCAGTGTCAACAACATACTTAATACCTGGGATTGTCAAAGAGGTTTCAGCTACGTTAGTGGCAACAACGACCAGGCGTTCACCTTCCTTGACTGCTTCAAATACCCGAAGCTGTGCAGATGCTGGAAGCATTGCATAAAGAGGCAGAACAGATATTGGACCAGCAACAGGATCGTTTGTTATTTTCCCTGTATTTCCTGTTGTGGAACCAGATTCATCTACACCTCCTTGTGGTGCAACCGAACTCGTCTTTTGTCCCTCCAAGTCAGGGTCAAAAGTTCTTTTTCCGGCCAAAGCTTCAAAGGCTGCCTTCAATGAAGCAAGGCTTCCATTCTTTTGTAGAGTATTTGCAAGCTGACTGTCAGACTCCATAGACTCCTGATTGAACAAATTCTCATCTTGATTGGAGAATTCCAAATCACTGTCATCTTCCGAATCATGGGACGAATCTGATTCATTATCAGACACATCCTCATGATCCTCCTCATAAGAACTGAAACGGTCTGTTATGTCATGTCCGGAATCGTCATGACCTTCGAATGCTTCATTTATCTCCTTCATGTCATTTAACTCTCCTGGATTCTCACCAGACACTGAAGTCGAATCATTTTTTACTTTAGAAACTTTATCAACTATCTCCTTAGATGCTTTACGCAACTTCCGACAAAGGTACTCCACCTCCCTCTGCCCAGTCACAAATACAAGTATCCCACCAGGTGGCAGCCTCTTGTGAATTGACAAGACCTTTTTATACGCTTGGCCGACATAATCTATGACTTCAGTTCTCTTGGAGAAGTGTATAGTAACTGGATATTGTCTAGTTGGGACTTCTATTACAGGTGGAGGAACATGAAAAATTCGTTTGCCAGAAACAAAGTCCTCAACCCGCAAAGTAGCACTCATCAAAACTAATTTCAATGGGTATATCCTATTTTCCGGCTTTATATATTCTCCTGAAACAACCTTCTTCTCCTGCTCCTCAAATTCTCTCTGACATTAAAAAGTTACAAACTCCCCCGTAAGCAAAGAAAAAAAGACCACAAGTACCTTTACAACATTCTCATAGCCTCAGGTCAGATGGAAGATGGAAGGAAATGAATGCATGATAAATCTAAATAACTTTAATTACCTGCCGCTCTCGTATAACACGAGAAAGCATTCCTATGAGTATATCAGTGTTCAAGCTTCTCTCATGAGCCTCATCTAGTATAATGATAGAATAGCGTTTCAGTAAAAAATCACTCTGCAACATACAGGAAATTTTCATAATTAGAGATGTCACCCTAGCATGGAAGGTGTAAAGTAGAGAAGAAAAAGTCGTATAAATGATTTGAAGGGGAAAAAATTTCATGCAAGAGCAAGAGCATTAGTTGAGAAAGACCTGGACTTCCCGAAGTAAAATTCCATCAGTCATAAACTTAATGGAGCAATTCTCCCCAACCCTTTTGTCATGCCTGACTTGAAACCCAACCTCCTTGCCCAGACGAAGGCCAAGCTCAAATGCCACTCGCTTTGCAGTTGCAAGGACTGCAACTCGGCGTGGTTGTGTCACACCAATTATTCCACCTTGAGTATTAGAATGCTTCGAACCAAAACCAGCTTCATAGAGAAACTAAATACCAAAAGCAAGAGATAAGAGAACTTCTTCCGGAAAAGACCTAACCAGCATAACACACGTATCCTCAAAATATACCAGTGGTATCAAGAAAATAACTGGCTTACCTGCGGAACTTGAGTGGTTTTGCCACAACCAGTCTCACCACAAATTATGACACTCATATTCTCATTTATAGCTTCCATTATCTCCTGCTCCATCATGACAATAGGAAGATTCTTTCTTTGGTTCTCAACATTCTTTGATCTAGATACATGCACCACCATTGGGGCAACCAAAGCCCTTTCTTGGGGAGAGTTAGCAAAAGGTCTGGAACTGGAACAGTTAAGACTATTTTTCTGTGCTTCATCCTCTTTCCTCCTGAACACATCCACTCCATCCAGGGCAGTAATAGGTCCTTCTGGAGGTGAGTTAGCTAAAATGCTCTTATTCTTAGATTTGACTTCTGGATCTTCATCAACCTTATCCTGTCAAAGAATTAATGCCAATAGATAGTATTTACCTTGCCTTAAATTATAGCCTAACCATTGCATATCCATGATGAAGTTAAACTTTAAAAACTTTAATATATAGGAATAGAACTATACTTTTAACTTTTTGATATCCTTATCATCAGAATTGCATTTGAATGGGCACTTCTGCACTGATTGTGGAGTTGCCAATGTGATATTGTCATGGGGTACTTTCTTAACCATAATCTCAGCATCTCCAGTAAAGGTACCAACTTCATTTCTGACAGTTAGTCCTTCAGATGATGGTGAGGAGATAGAAATGGCATTTAGCGCTTCTTCTTTATCTTTAGCTGATTCATTGCTGTAAGCAACATGTATTCTATCAGAACAATGCTCGATCTCACAAGCAGAATCATTGATGGTCCTCTTCTTGAAAGGTTGAACAGCATGTGGCAATTCTAAACCAGCTTTAGAAAACTGCACCTCCCTTTGGCGTTTCTCACGCACAGTTTCAACCTGAAATTTGAAGCAAAGCTAGCTAATAAACCAGTATCAACCTGATTCACCAATTAGGGAACATTTGTATAAACCTGGCCCAAGTTTCGTGAAGACCACATAAGTGAATAGACATCATCTCTTATTTTGTACTTCCTGTGAACCAAAAAATACTAGCATTCACTTTGATATTCAAGCACTAGTTGGTGTTTGTCTCAGAAACAACACTAGAACAAGTAAAAAAAAAACGAGAAAGGGATCGCACTCTAGGGTCTCGATGCTTTGCGACCAAAGAGAGGCCTTCTCCTTCTCCTCCTACACATCAGAAAAACAAATACCTCAGCCCTTCCAAAACAATTAGGACCTAACCTAAAGAACCAAACAGACATAATATTAAAGATGCACGCACCTCAAGCCTCCTCAATTTTCTTTTCTGGGACTTACTTAATTTAGGATTTGATATAGCTCTAAGCTTTCCAGGCACCTAGAGATATAAAAACCATTAATCTTCACGCATATTCCATCAGAACAAGAAGTAAAAGTACTGTACATTGGCTGTACATACCTGATCTTTCTTTTCCTTCTTCTGATTCTTGTTTTTTTCCTTTTCTGGCATTATAATCTTGTTGGTATCCTCATTGTCCACCTGAATACTGTATAACCATAAAAAGACTCAGTTGGCAACAATTAGAGGATTAGGAACTCAATAGGAGACAACTTAAATATCCAAACTTTAGCAAGTAATAGACCAACCAGAAAGTCTGAAGCTAAATCAATGTTGATCGAAACTTCAAAATTGTTTTCAGCTGCCCAATTTGCTGCCCAATTCGTAAAATTTATGTCTTTAATCTACTATCTCATGAAGGCCACAAGGTCCATTTTTCCTGTTCAATTCAAATTTGCCCCCTAATCAACCCATTTATTCTGCATTTTCGAAAAAGGAATTCTTTTTAGCATTTCCACTAAAAACCCATGGACGGCAGAGGCAGCTAGGTAAAAGTCAAGGAGGAAAGACAAGGAATAAAATGCAAAAAATCAATTAAAACTATATAGTAGCCCCACAAAGAAAAAAGGGTTCGAATTATTCCAGCTAAAAAGAGTCAAATTTTAGTCCCAAGTTAGCTTCTTTGAAGTCCCTTATAAAGATAGTAGCACCATAGCTCCACAAACAGAAAATTTAACAAACTGCACCATATGCTATAAAATGCAAAAGAAACATCTTACGAGGGATTTTCTTTGGCCTCCATTTGATAGCTTTAACAAGTTCGAGCTTATTGGTTTCTTGCTTGTTCGGTCGGAGGAGGCCGCAGGTGGTGGCTCTGCGGTGGAGAAGGATGATAAAGGCGGTTGGAGCGACGGCGTTAAGAAGTGTATGCAGCTAAAACCCAGCGAAGAGTAAACCCTGTCAATAATTTAAAAACCGATATTTATAGTTTGGGTAACCGGTCATTGTTCTTTAATTAAAAGACGATTTTACCCCACAACCTTTTCTTCGTTGGTGATGGAAATGCAGTAGGTCTTATTCTCAATTGATTATTTTAGTTAATTATAAATTTTGATTTTAGATAATTAATTTTTTTGACATTCTTGAACACTTTTGTATTCAGGTTATAAGTTTTGTTAGTAAACAAAAAAAAAATCAAAATTCATAATTAGTAAATTTTCTTGATTGCCATTATGCTCAATAATTACTTCCCGTGATCATATTTTGCAAAATTTAAAACAAGCAAGAACAAGGTCATATACTTCCTTGTTCTGATTTTATTAGGAAAAAATCTTTTTTCTTTCTTATTTTAGGGCATCACACATAACATTACACATGTTTGACGGTAGAAATCTATATGGTCTCGACTCAAAGTTATTTATTTATTATTTATTTAAAAGGCAAAAACATAGACACTATTAAAACATGTATATATTTTTTTAAGGAATTGCTTAAAACATTATTGTCTGTTAGAGGATTTCAATCGAAAACAGGCAGATTTGAAAAAGAGTGCTGCTATGTTTTGCATTTGCCATATCAATCAATATTAATGGCCAAACGTCTCTTCAAGCTTTGATAGTTTAGTTTTGGATTGAAACCGAGATACTTGAAGTGAGCTTAGGTTGAATTTGTCAGACCTTAGTTCATAAAGCCCCCTGATTATATGAGAATATGATTTGTAAACCACCTGCCTTTGCTCCGGCGTTTGGCAGCCACCAAAACATTAAAATTTGATTGGTGACCCTTACCTCCCATCAATTATCACATTAAGTGATTTTGCTTAAAAAGTCCAGGCGGATGCATAGTGTATTCGTCTGGTCCGGTGGTGGATCAGTCCCCTCCGAATTATTCTTGGATCTCTTTAAGTCGGGTACCCCCTAATATAAGATAAAATAGATTTATCGTATCCGTTAAAAAAAATAAAATATATGAAAATATGATTTGTAAAACATGTAATTGACTAATTTAGAGTTGCTCGAAAATCTGTATCTATGCAAACATAGTGCATCAAATTTTGCATTGTAAATTGAAACGAGGAGAACTGCGCAATGGACTAATTATAAAACTCAAAATAAGGTTACTTTTCATAATTGGCCCAAAGGAGAATATGTTTGCACAAGAAAATCTACCATAGCCTATTACATCAACTAAGACTATAGCAACAGGGAAAGAAAGAAAATTAATTCAAAAAAAAAAAAAAAAGAACATGAAGGGCGCCTGATATTTTTTCCCCCAAATTGATCAAAGACAAACAGCCAAACGAGAATTGCGGACGGCACCCTCCACATCACTATCTCGTCAGTTGTCCAATTTCTCATGCCGATTACTCATCAGCAACTGTCTCCAGCTCCGCCCACCACGGCTGTTTACACCACCGCTACCGGCAGCGGCAATTCTCATTTTAACACTTTCGAATTCAGATTTCTGACAAGGAATCTGTATTCCACCAGGATGATCAAACCCATGAACCTTTTCAGCCTCCCTTAACAAGTCAGCAAACAGAGGATGATTAAAATAAATCACGGGCACAAGAACTCTGCAAGTCTCATCATCATCTTCCCCCACGTACACAGCCAAATGCCCCTTGGGTGTACTCACTGAATTCTTCGACTCCGCAACCGGTTCTTGCCCGACCCGAATGTAACCGGGCTTCCGCTTCGCAAAGCATAGCCCTTTAGCTCCAAGCCTCAACGAACGGCCCCAGCTACAGAGCTTTGACAAGGCTCCTCCGGTGCAGCTAGATGACCCCAGCCTTGGGTACGCGGCTCTCGTCTGCGCTCTTCGATTAATGAACCATTTAAAGACCCGACCCATTTTGCGTCCGAGCCTGAGTCCTCTACTTCTTCGCATCCTTGCAGTTGACGAAAAATTGGAAAATCAAAAGGGTTTGCTCCTCAAATCCTGCTCTAAAATGGGTTGGCCGTAGAAAATGTCAAGGATGGAGGATTAGAATTCTCCACTCCATTTACAATACATGAAAAATACCCTCTTTTTTTTTTTCAAGAGGATAACTAAAATGTTTTTCTTGTTTCTTCCTTTCTTCTGGGATGCTAAATGTTGTTGTCCGTTGTGGTTATTTGGCTTTTGTAGAAAGTGTAAGATGAAGATAAGAAGACTCCAGGAGTGATGCAATTGATGATGGTGTAAAGACTGATGAAAGATGGTTGGGATTCGAAGAATAAGGTTCTGTTTGTGAGCGGTGCTTCGTCAGAGCTTTCATAACAGTTTGGAAGGTCGAGCCAAATTTGGATTTGGAAGAATTTGAAGAGAGGGGGTGGGGGGACGATAAGGGAAGTGGTCGGCAAACAAAGGCAATATAAAGGAAGAGAATAGCTGAAGAAAGATACTCTACTATTGAATCGGAAATGAGAGAGAGAGAGATGGACTAATAATCTAATGCAGAAACACGAGGGGTCAGCTAAATGGACGCTAGGCTGCTCCGCGGCTGCATGGTGTCTCAGGAGTCAACATGACATCATGTTAGAATAAAAGGATTTATCATTTATGTTGCAATATATATTGCTTCAAGTACCTTTCCAATACATATATATATATATATATATATATTGCTTCGAGTACAAGATGCATAAAATAGTGGTACTGGAAAATTTTTGTGGCACGTCTCCATATATGTGGCAAATTTTATAGGCTGCTGTTTTTTGTTCCCCCGCTTAATTTGAGTCTCTATCTCGGACATTGAGAAAATTTCATATACGGAGATAATAGAAGAGTACGAAGGAAAGTACTAACTAGGATTCAACTAATAATAGTAGAAGAAAAAGACAAAGAAAGTGACTGCTCCCCTATTTAGTTCTGACGGTAGGTGTGCAGCACCAGATCTGTGCCACGTAACGCAGACACAAGACCCGTGCGCGGATTAGATAATTGTGCCAGTACGGAGCTACGGATATGTTTGCGGAATTGCGGGCCATGTTCGAGGCTTCAAGTTCAGCCATGAGTGACTGATGAAGGTAATCTTTGACCTTTATTTTGGGGATAATTTCAGACGAAGTTTCTGACCATTTCACTGAACTCCGCTGAATTTAAAATACTCCTCCGTCCCATTTTGATAGTCTGTTTCTTTTTTCACACAGTTTAAGAAAAAATAGTTAACTTTATTGAAAAAGTAAATTTAGATTGCTATTTTCCTAAAATACCCTCACATTAAATAGAGTACAACTTTATGGAAACTTAAATTGATGGTAAAAAAAGAATCAACTCTCATTAAATGGGATAGGTTTATAGCAACAACAACTTGTATTGAATAAGGGTATTTTAGGAAAATAAAAATACAACTACATTCTTCAATTGGAAAGTGGACTGCAATTTGGGACATACAAAAAAGGAAAACAGGACTATCAAAGTGGGACGGAGGGAGTATTACATATACCTCCTTTAATTTGATAGTAACATTTAGAGAGAGAGAGGAGGAGGAGGAGGAGGGGTAAAAATGAAATGTCATAAAAATGTATTTGAAAACAGACAAAAATAATTTCTCTATATAACTTTTGAGATCAAACTGAACTGGCTAAAAACTTCATGGCTTCAGGATACATACGGCCTGGGACCATAAGATCGCATCTCCTACCGCAGAGTATGAAGCGCCTCAATCAGCCAAACAGGTGGTTCCCTATTCACAAAATGTTTATCTCGTTTTAACGCATTAGATTCCGGTTTTGCAGCTTTTTTGGAATTTACACAATAAAGATGAGGCAAAGCGAAGCCGGGGACTTGGAACCTCACAACGTCCCTTAATGAAATCCGTGTCATACTTGTCAACTGAGAACTCAAATACCTAGCCGAAATTAGGTCAAGAAAAAGAACAGAATTTGATTTTGCGGAAAGGTTGATTTTTGACCATCTGGGAACGTAGCGGACTTGAACAGTGATGGGTTATGGAAATGAATGATAAACGTGAGACTGAGGAACCTATGCGGGAAAGTTACGCGTATTTGCCTTTCCTTTCCATGAAAATTTTGGTCACCAAATTGTTCGTTACTTGCATATTCTCTTGATTTACTTTCGCAATTTGAAATTTCCAATTGTGGGAACTGTTTGAAATCTGTGCTGTTTGAACTTTAAAGCTCCCAAAAAGAAAAAAGAATTAAATTAGCCGGTGATATTTATGAAGTAAATCGTATTGAACGATTTTAACTAATTTATTAACAATAATGGCCTTTGTTTTATATATGTATATGTAAATAAAGCTAATCAATTGTGCATTTTTTTGCTAAGATAGGACTAATTTCACTTTGCACCCTCGAACTTATATCATTTTTTCATTTTACACTCTAAATTTCAATTTTGGATACTTTACATCTTAAATTCTTAATTTTGAACACTTTGCACCCTTAACTTTCAAATTTATCCAAATTAAGTTCAATTGATGACTACAATCGCAAATTTAATGAAATAAAGAGTGGTACAAATCAATGATAATGTACTATTTTTGTTCTAACTGCTATCTCTTTGCTTTTTTGACCACTTTTAGTATATTATCATTGATTTATAAAGTCTCAATGACCAATATTGTTAACAAAATTAATGAGATAAAAAAATGATGTAAACTGATGACAATGTATTATTTTATTTTTGTTATGATACCTTGGCACTTTTAACTACTTTTGGTACATCATCATTGATTTCTTGAGTCCTCTATGTCGTTAATTTTGCTAAAATTGTCATTGATTGGATTTAAATAGGATAAATTTGAAAGTTGAAGGCAAAAAAATGTTCAAAATTAAAATTTAGAGAGCAAAGTAGAAAAGTGATACAAATTCAAATGCGCAAAATGGAGTTTGTCCCCTAAGATACGATGAAACTTCTATGTATTGTTGAGGTGGCAAATGACCAAAAGATTGAAAAAAAAAAACCACTGCTAAGCCATTGAACCCCAACAAGCAGCTGGGAATACATATTGAAGCAGATGTTTTTGGCGTGTCTAAGCGATGGAATGGTCCAATTCTCCTTTTTGGTTGTGGATGAAATTGAAAAATACCCTACTAGATTGTAGAAATATCCTGAATAAATTCGGTTAAACGCACAAGTCTTGTCGGTCCCAAAAGTTCACATTGTCTCGGCTAGTTTAGCTAAAATTCAAGCTGCTAGATTTAAAAGAATTTACAACGTACAAAATTTCAGTCTTTTGGGTGGACCAAACCATAAAATCTAAATCTGAATTTTATTAGAGTGGTTCTGTTGAAGTCACTATAGACTATCAATTAATTCTATTATGATGAGATGATTTCTGCTAAATTGCACGCGTATAGCCTGAATATGATTGCTAATACCTTGAAACACTCGTGTTAACCTGAATGATACACATTAATCTCTTAGCTAAGGTTCAAGATACAATCTATGTGCAAATTGCAAATGAATGAAAATTCTACTTGCTTATTTGTCTGTGCCTTTTAAATTCGTTTCTAGGTTTCCATTTCAACAATTTCGAAGAATTTCTGGAGCTTTTGCCCGGAACTAGATAATGAGATCCGTACTTATACAATGAACTTTGAGAAGACGAAGATCCTGTTTGATAATCCAATTCAACATTTAAATTTATTGGATTCAGATCTTAACATATTCAGACTGTTGGATAATAAAAAGATTGAACATCTGAATTAATTAAGTGACACTGAATTTCCTAAGTAAAACTTGCTCCCAAAATTAAGTGATAACTAAATCAAATATATTAGATTTAATACTTAATAATTGAGTAAGTTAATGTATTCAAACTTTAGATTTTAGTTTTCAAATTTCAGTTTTATCAAACACACTCCAAGATAGACATGGACAAGAGAACGTGACAGTTTTCATTTTTTTTTTTTTTTGTCATTATAGTGGATATTTGGGCCCGTGGACTGGTTACCGTACGATCCAACTAATCCCACTGCGGGCTAGAAGAGGCCCGCCCCAAGCATCACCAGCCACGGTAGTACCAGGAGTTGAAACCGTGACGATGGTACTCATCCAACTGGACTACTACTACCCGCTCCAACCTCGAAAGGGCGTGACAGTTTTCTTTATTCAAAAATAAACTATTCTCATGTTACTATTTCCCTCAAAAATACAAAAAAAAAGGAAAAAATTTTGATGTCACACTTTTTGGTGTCATTAATATGCATCCTGAACATTTGCGCTGTCCCTATAATCTAGGCTTTTCTTGCGGTGCTTAATCAAAATTAAACAAGTCAAATAATTTAACAATTTCTGAAAGGAATTAAAAGAAACTTGAAAAAAAAAAGTTAAGCAATACAAAGGAGCTTTACAGCGACCGAAAGTACATACGAAACGGTCTTTCCAGCGTCATTGTCTAAAGAAGGTACACACACACACACACACACACAAAAGAAGGCAGCTGGTCTTCCTCAGATTCTGCCAATTTGTCTAGGCTGCACCACACAGGGATCTTTAAAGCTTCATATCTGACTCAGCTTCGCACATATCTATGTGTCTAGGAAACTGTCATTCTCCTACTGGTACTAAAATTAGTGCACGAGTGCATGCAATAGATTTACTCTGTGTTCCAATTGTCTGCTCAGATGTGGATCTGTATTCTGTTCTTCAAGTAATATTCTATGCTGAAACTTTGTGGATCAGTTGTTTCCATGAAACTTACTCAGCTTGTAAGCAAGAATGCAAGCAACTTCACACCAGAATGTTCTTCAAATAAAAACAAAAAATGAAAGAAAGAAGACAGCAAGCAACTTTGTCTGAGGAACGCAAGTGATTCTGACTCTGGAGTATTCTAATTTGGTCAATGGTTGTAAAATTTATTAAGGAGCTTCAATTTCAAGAAGAAGTTGTTGTTGAAACTGTACATAGCTTTACACATTATTGGGATCTACATACATACATCCCTAAAATTCTAAACACGAATCAACCATCATTTCCCACCAAAATTAAAAAACAAGATTAATTATTGAGAAAGTACATAAAAAATTTTTCACCACCCATCAGCACTGCTAAATTTTAATTTGTTCAACCTCTAAACCGCTAGATTATCCTTAATGTTCAAATAATTTTTTATTTCCACTATCTTAGAATATTCTCTATTTCTCTATGTTTTAGAGTTTGGATCCGGCATCGAAGGACGCATTAGGTGCTGCCTGCTAATAGACTTCAGCCAAAAATATCTTAATAATTAACAGTTCTATTTGCGCTGTCTCTAAATTTGGTCCCTTTTCTCCTGGGCACATTTTTGACTGAAACATTATCCATCTACTGCTCATATTTCATCATCAGGGTTGAAATTTTAGCAGTGAATCAAATTTCTGTCGACATCCAGTGAATTGAAAAGCAAACATGTTGGTCTCCCTGCTTGTTTGTCTAGATTCAACCGGGCAGTTTTGCTGGTATAATCAACTTCAACAATACATTATTGTTTGCCTAGATTCAACCAAGCAGTTTTGCAGGGGTGATCACCTTCAACAATACCATGAACTTTAATTATGTCTGCACTTAACCAATCAGTAATATTGATTGATTGTTACTACCTGTCGTTCGAAGCTTGGTCATACATAAGTTAAAAAATGCCAGGCGTGGCATTTATCATCAGCTGAATGTTGAAGGGTAGAATATGTTACAAGTCACGTTCGTGGTATAGAATCTTAGCTACAATGGGAATTCTGAAACCATACTGCTGCGTTGCCAATGAATCTTGGCAAGCCAAATCAAGAAACTAAAATTGCAATTTCATTACCCTGAAGAAAATTCTGGGAAGGAAGAATAGATGCCCATTGGATATTCCTCAAGTCATACACTACGTGCACGTTTATATTAATTTCCCCGAGAAGCTTATGAGAATCTAATGAAGATGACATAGAGAAAGTGGGTTGCAAGAGAACAGATACAGAGTACTTAGAAGTGACTTCAATGAGGAAAAATTATCAGAACTTTTATCTTAATTTTCCTTCCCAAAGCCAACAAAAAAAAAAAGAAGATAAAAAGAAAATGACAAAGGAAAGTGCAAACACACAAATACAAAGAAAATCCATTTTCCAATGTACTAAAATTGAGGATTAACCTATACTTTGTATAAAAATTTGCTAGCCATGCGCAGGATTAATTCATGTTTTACAAACCTTTTTTCAGCAAATGATGCATTGATCTGATAATTTCCTCTACAGCTGTAGTTGCAGGATTAATGAAAACTGGGAATAGGCTGGAATGACAACGAGAATAGGTAAACAATCCAAGGGGGAAGGGGAGGAGAGTTTTGCAGCCAGCTGCTTATTTTTGTAGCGTTTTAAGAGGTTCCTTCCCACATCGACGCGTTGATCAGCAGGGATAGGCAACTGAGTAGTATAAAGAGGGAAGGGGGAGAATTGGAAAACATACTTACCTGGACGGGGTCGATGGGCGATCAAGCAGGTCCATGGCCTAGGTCTGGTGACCTCCATTGCACTTGGGAGGGGTGCCAGCCTAAGGTCTGCCCAAGTGGCAGAGCCTACGTCATAATTTGTGGCAGCGGGGGCCTGCGTTCGCGCGGCCCCTACCCAAATATAAGTCTTAAACGTTTCCGCCTCTGAACGGCCCAAAACAAAGAAAGCTATTATTCTAGGCCAATATAAAACAATTTAATGAATAATGAAGCCTATCCCTCGTGGCCGATATGGAACACGTTAATGATCACGAGCGAGTATAAGCTCAGATTGAAAGGCCCAGCTATAGAACAGGCCTAACATAAATGAGGGTCCGTCTGCCTAACTTAAGGGCCTATTTACAGAACAGGCCCAACATTGCCAGGGTGCATTTTGTGTTTAAGTCTTTGTTAGCTAAAATGTTGAATGTGACTTAATCCTTTTTCGGGTTATACTAATTTTACCTACATACTCTGTTATCAATTATGCTATTGAAAGCTGCGCCCTTGCAACCCTGATTAAAGAGTACTTTCTCAATTAGGTAACAAGTTCCCCAGCATAAGGGTTCCAATCAAGGAGGAAAAGCTAAGAGAGAAAAAGTGATAATAATAAGTGCAAATTTGAATCCTAAATCAAAAAATTTTGGGGATAATTGCAGAAACCTCCCCTGAAATTTCTGACATTTGCACTGACCTCCCCTCTAGGTTTAAAAATTGCATTCACCTCCCCTGAACAGTAACAATTTGTTGCAGAGACCTCCCTGACAGCTTTTGTAGAAGTGAGATAAGAATTTTCTTCCAATTTTGCCCTTACTTGCTTGACAATTATTATTTGCTTGACAATTGCTTAACTAATTATCTAATTAGTTAATAGTTAAACTAATTAATTATTAACTAATCATCTAATTAACTATTAACTAATTAACTAATTATCTAATTAATTAATTAACTAATTAACTAATTAACTAATTAACTAAAGCTATTGTCTGTCCGAAACTAACAAATTATCTAATTAACTAATTTTTGTTTATCTAATTAACTGAAGTTGTTGTCTATCCAAAACTAACAAACTATTTGCATGTTAAACTAATTAACTAATTAACTGCTTAACTAATTAACTAATTAACTAAAGCTGTTGTCTATCCGAAACTAACAAACTATTTGCATGTTAAATTAATTAACTGCTTAACTAATTAACTAATTAATTAATTAACTAATTAACTAATTTCTATTTATCTAATTAACTAATTAACTAAAGTTGTTGACTATCCGAAACTAACAAACTATTTGCATGTTAAACTAATTAACTAATTAACTAACTAACTAATTAAAAAACTATTTGCATGTTAAACTATATGCAGTACGCATTATCTATTTAAAGTATCGGTTCTTTATGGGTATTTTACTTTCAAACATTTAATTTATGATAAAAACATCAATGTTTGTAAGTAAAATTCAAAAAGTGTTACAGTAATATCAATATTCTTACTTTAGATAATTAGTTAATTAGATAAACAAAAATTAGTTAATTAGTTAATTAATTAATTAGATAATTAGGTAGTTAATTAGTTAAGCAGTTAATTAGTTAATTAGTTTAACATGCAAATAGTTTGTTAGTTTCGGACAGACAACAGCTTTAGTTAATTAGATAATTAATTAATTAGTTAATTAGATAAATAGAAATTAGTTAATTAGATAATTAGTTAATTAGTTAATAGTTAATTAGATAATTAGTTAATATTTAATTAGTTTAACTATGCAGAAATAGTTTGATTAGTTAATAACTATTAACAATTAGATAATTAGTTAATTAGTTAATAGTTAATTAGATAATTAGTTATTAATTAATTAGATTATTAGTTAATTAGTTAATTAGTTAAACTATGCAGAAATAGTTAATTTAGTGTAATTTTTATTAACAAATGTTTTGTTGGGCTTGATGAAAGTACTCATCACATTCATTTGGTAAAATTAAATCATGTCAGGGGTACTTTAGTAAATTGACCCACTTTTGCCTATTAAATTACCTCCAACTTTTGATAGGGGATGTCAATGCTATTTCAAAATTGATAGGGGAGGTCAATGCCATTACTATTAAAGTCAGGGGAGGTTTCTGCAATTATCCCAAAATTTTGATATACTTTCAAAGCTAACTTTACACAATAAAAAACTATCATTCTACAATTGTTCGCTGTCTCAGCATTCAGCACTACAATAGTATTATATTGTACTACTACAACCTAGGGGTGATGGTGGACCGAGTAACTTGACTCGAATTCGTTTTGATCGAGATTGAGCTCTAGTTCAAGCTGCTTGATAAAAGCAGCGAGTCGAGCTCGAGTTTCAATATTTTGCACTCGAAAGTTCAATGAGTTTAATCGAGTTTTTTATAATATATATTTTAATTTTTTTATATTTATTATCGTAAAATGTCAATAATATCTTTTATTCAAAAATATATGTAAAATATTAATTTTTATTACGTGAGCTTAATTAGACTCGATTGAGCTCGAATAGGCTCGATTGAATTTGATTTGAATCGATTAGATTTAATTAAATTCAACTGAAGTCGAGTTCAAGATTGAGCTCGATATCAAACTTATTAGTTATTTTACTTCGAGTCGAGCTTGTAAGGCCCGAAAACAACCAATGAGACAATTAACAAGAAAGCAAGGTTGCTTGGGAGTAGAAGAGATAATCAATTTAAAGAGCACAAACGTAACAGTAAGTAAATAAAAAGGAAAGAATTGCAAATCAATTAACCACACAGCTTCTCTTGAGCTTGTAGATTAATTCAAACAAGCTACTTCAAGTTGATGAATTACAATCACTCTTGTGTACAAAGAAAGGTTCACCTCCTCCTTGCCCCGAACTCCACTCGGTCAAGTCAGGATGTTTTATTATCTCTCAGGACAACCCTCACAGAGCTACACTCATGAAAGATTTACTCACAAATGAAAAGCTTACAATGAATCTCACACCACTAAGACTACAAACCTTCTTTGAAGAGTATTTTCTCACTAAAATCTCTCTAGATCTTTTTGTATCTTTAGTGTGCCAAAGTTATTTGAAGTGTCTCACCAACCACTATTTATATAGGACCAAGAAAGTGCCTCATTAATGCTTCCAACGGATAGAAAGTAACTAAACAGTCAACTAGCCGTTGGTAGTGTCGGACGTCCGATAGCCCTGTTTTATGCGTCCGACAGCAGGCAGTGAGTTTGAGAAATTTTCTTCAATTCTTTCGGACGTCCGATAGGTTGGTTTTCTGCGTCCGAAGGTATGATGTAAAATTGAAAATTTTTCTTCAATTCCTTAGGACGTCCGATAGGCTGGTTTTCTGCGTCCGAAGATACTCAATGGTTGTCGGACGTCCGATGCAGTTTTTTTGAGCGTCCGATAGCTTCAGCATATTTTGTTTTCTTTCAATTGCACTTGTTCATGGAATCAAATAACTTCATAACTGAAAATATATCTTGAAGAAATATCAGTATCATCCATTTGTTTTGTAAACATCAAAAGCGAGTCGAGCTCGAGTTTCAATATTTTGCACTCGAATGTTCAATGAGTTTAATCGAGTTTTTTATAATATATATTTTAATCTTTTTATATTTATTATCGTAAAATGTCAATAATATCTTTTATTCAAAAATATATGTAAAATATTAATTTTTATTACGTGAGCTTAATTAGACTCGATTGAGCTCGAATAGGCTCGATTGAGTTTGATTTGAATCGATTAGATTTAATTAAATTCAACTGAAGTCGAGTTCAAGATCGAGTTCGATATCAAACTTATTAGTTATTTTACCTCGAGTCGAGCTTAAGCAGCAACTCGACTCAAGCGCACCCCTGCTACAACCATCACTGTAACTTATAGTTAGTTATCCATGAAACTGTTTATGCTGCCTTTTGGATTGGCGATTTCGTTTCTCACCATAGAAGATGTCCTTTGAGACCGTGGCTTTTAACATTAATACTACCAATTGATGACAGCATTCTTCTACTTGTGCCAGGTGGGGCTATGTTTAATTTTTGTCTATAATATTCTAAAGTTTCATGGCTAAAGCATCTTGAATTCAGAGAGTAGGTAGGTGATAATATTAGTAAAATTTTACAATGGATCCACTCCTCCTTTCGGTGTACTTAATTTGTGCTCTTAGGTCGCACAACAGAAAAATCTCATAATAGTAGTGTGGCCAAACTTTTTGCTTGAAAAAAGAAGTGTGTATACGGTTGGGGAAAAGGCAGGCTGCCTATCGATCCCATCACACAACGCTGAAGGCCCGTTGCCTTCCACAGCCATTCGCTGGGACCGCTTCGTGCGACAAGCTCACAAGATCAAGTCATTGATTATGTTGGATTTGGTTTGAGAGCTACATGAAACACAGTTCACATTTCAATGTTCATTCGGCTTTCAGGTTTTGGATTCAAAATATCAGTCAACAAGTTTTTCTGGCTTTTAGGGATATGAAAGAGAGAGGTCTTGGCCACGAGTAGTAGGTCCATCAATGGTTCAGCTTTAGATTTGCACACGGTTTCCTTCACCATGCTTAGTTGTTTCAGAAGCGCGTTGTGCGAATGTGATTGGTATCAAAATAATAGTTCGTGCCACATATAACTGAGACCAAACAAACTCAAAGTTTACCTTATTCGTGGGTGTATATGGGCATTATTAATATTATATGGTACATTTGATCATGGAATTCCTCAGTTTTTTTGATAGAATCCGCGTTGTTAAGTTTAAATGAATCTGACTGGCTGGAAAGCATATGAATTCAAGGAGACCAAGATATTATAACTTACTGGCAAATAAGAAAAAGATTAGTTTCCTTCACACACACAAAAAAAAAAAAAAAGAAAGGAAAACATTACTAACCATTTTGAGGATGGATCATGTGTAATAATCATATAAAGCTGAACTGCCACGCTGATACGAGTGCACCAAATACCGGAAGAGAAGAACATTGCAAGCATCGATGGCGGGGTAGGCCATACATTTTGATGGGAACAGTTGACTCTTTTATTCTCTGCATATATTTTTTTTTTGTTTCCTCTCAGACGAGTCCAATTTACCTGTCATTTTCCAAATCTAAGCATCTTCACGTATAATTTTAGCTTTACTAGATGACCACTGTTCCAAATGGCGCCACGCTGCTCGGATAAAATTGAATGTGAGAGTAATGATTCAATCTACACCACCTTTATTTGTTTTCCTTTCAATATCGCGTACTAATTGTTATCATAATTGGTAGTATAATTCTGAAGATGACATATAAACCAAAAAGCAATCATACCATCTCTTCCTAATGACATTATTCCTCGCTACCCTTTTCCCTTCTTTCACCATTCCCAACATAAAAATCAAACCGAAAAAGGGTTTAAAAACAATAAGACTGCATCGCTCATGACCCATTAGGTGTCGAAAACCACACATTACATGATGGCACCGTTTTGCGCATGTGTGTTTGTGTCACAGGAAATAGAGAGGCATAGTTGACTAGTCCAATGGATCAAGTGCAAGAACTCAGAATCCCAATGAATTTCATCCACCTTTTACTTCTTTTTGTTCTTGCTGAGGATCAATGATGGTTAGGGGTTGCCGATGGAAATTTGTCTTGCATAAATTGTACTCTCATTGCAAAAGAGACGTTTTATTCACAATTACTCGTCTTCCTTTTATTTCTATCTCGCTCTTTCCCAAAAACTTTAAGGTTGTACGTTATAGCAACTTGTCATTAATTTATTTGCAAGGCGATATATAGTAGAGTATTCATTTGAAACATTTATTATTGTAGCACTTTTTGTGATGTGATATATATGAGATAAAAAGGTGATTGAAATTTATGAAGTAAATTATTTCACTTCAAATGTTGTTTGTCCAAACACACTCTTTTTTCAGTTCGTGACTTTCCCTGTTTTGTACTTCTCGACGTAAATTGTTAATCTACATGCTATTTATGACTATGGCATCCATTCTGAAAGAAAAAACTTCACGCTACATTCTCTGTAGTAGATTATAATTTCGCCCTTTTGAAATTGATATCTTTTCATTTTTTATTAGACGATTAAAATTTTGTTCTTAAATAATACTTATTTAACAGATTGAATGAAGTTTCATCGTAAGAGCCAACGAAAATTTGGTCTAATGATTAAAGTTTAGACTCTAAAATTTAGAAGTTCAAGATTGAAATTTCCCTTTTTTCTCTCCCACTTCTTGAATACCAAATTCCGTTCCGTTCCTCCCCTGCTAACATAGCA
Source organism: Coffea arabica (assembly GCF_036785885.1). Taxonomy (NCBI): domain Eukaryota; kingdom Viridiplantae; phylum Streptophyta; class Magnoliopsida; order Gentianales; family Rubiaceae; genus Coffea; species Coffea arabica. The sequence goes on along the minus strand of NC_092325.1, from coordinate 43,010,761 downwards.
AGGACAAGGAAAGTCTAGTTGAAAGCAAATGTTTGCCATTCACCCTTTGTCTTGCCATTCACAACAAAAGAATCACGTGCTAATAGAATGGACGACAACAGAAATAGCTGAGTCTTTAACCACATTGGTAATAATAGGACTTTGCAAACAAATTTATTCCCTGTGTATGAATTGTATTTCTAACTTTACCACATATCAAAATAAACTCGGTTTAGCAATTTTAATTTAATTAACTAATCAAATTGAAAGGGAAGGGAAAAGTATAATCCCAGGCATGCTATGATCATTGGAACTACCACGAATCTAAGGCGCTGGTATGGTGTACAACATATATAGGAGTAGTAGATATAGAGGGTGAGGAGTCGTCTTTCTTGATGTAAAACTTCAATGGCTATACAAAATGAAAATCGCAATGAAACGTATGGCCTACTTGTATAATCGAGATTGCCTAAGCTTTACTCCATACCCTTCAGCAGGTAACCAACATACACTTGGAAAGGCCAGGATCAAGAAAAAGAAATGAAAGTATTGTGTGCTCTTAAATGGTACCATATATTTGACATGATAGCAAAAATAGACTTTAAAACAAGGTCGATTTCTAACGTTGCTTTGATCTCATTTCTACCAAGTTTCGTGACTTTAACAGTTAACAATAAACTTTCAAAATTTTAATAAGGATGTGCTAAAATGACAGTGTGACACTAATTAATTAATTAGATTCATGATGCCCCATTAGCTTAAATTAAAGCTTGATTATGAAATTCGTCCATATATTTTTTATTATATCATATGAAGTAAGGGTTTCTGTTGCAATTAGCAGCATTAAAGCTTAATTTAGTTTATTTTTCTTGATCTAATTGGTAGGTGAACCAATAGGAAATGGACATGGTGGACCCGTTTACTTAATCTAATTCTTCTCCTTTACAATGCAAAACTCTTTTATATGCCAAAGAGAGTGAACGTGAAGCATGCAAGGGAAAGGAATGAAGTACATTCAAAAGTCACTCGCACTTTCACTAGTAGACTAGTGGGCTTTTCAAGGCGAGATTGTTCGCCCTTTCTCTTGCTAAAACGTGGAGAGCCGACGAACAATAATGATTTTATGTCAGCAATCATTAAAGTTGGCTTCCTTTGTAAAACTTTGGCATCAGCTTGAAAGTATTACTGCCACTTGGATATTATCATCCCTTGACTGTAACTTGACATGAGGAACGAGTTTTGAGATTTTCCATCCTCTCTTCTACCATAGACATTGCACCACCGTTCTGTATCAATCAGGCACCGCCTCTGCTTCCCTATTTCTCCTGTTCATATCAGGATTGCTCAGAAAATCCATCTTGCTGTTGCGCTTGCCAAGGAGGATAAGGCCATGGCACTCGATCTCATTCACTTCTTCTTTTGTGAGGGTGTACTGTTGCTTTAGAAGAAGTTGACACTTCTGGTTCTAACTCCCTTTTGCCATACAAACTGCGTCCTCTTCTAACACGCACGTATATTTGGTCCCTTCTTTTTTGGCTGCTGAGGTTTTGCCGCCTGCATTAACTTATGGACCGTCTCAGACTATTATGAGAGCATATATAATTTTGTTATGCATATTGCAAGTTTTACATATATAGTCACCTGGACAGTGATAATCGATCAAGAAATACAAAATATCATGAAACGAATGATCGATCCCTTCTCTTTGCTCAATCAATAGGGAAATGAACATTAATTATCAGGGCAACGAAAAAGCTTCCTATATATTTGTCACACACACTTCCAAGAGGGGTATAGAATAAATACACTAATTAATATATGACATGCAGTGTATTTCATGGTGCCAATATATATATATATATATATATATATATATATATATATATATATATATATATATATATGACATGACCGTATCCACTAATGATGAAAATTATACAAATGATTAAAGGTTTCACAAAATAATTATTCTCCCAAACACATTACTCATGTACTGTCACTCCTACCAGAAAGCGAACTCCAACAATCTCCACCTCGTTGGACCAAATTATAATAATGTTTCATAATTTACAATTCCAAGGCAAAAAATGCCATGCAGTATTAGCAAAATTCTAGAACTCGAGCTCAGCTGCCCACCCCACGCAATATTACCGTCTGTGACTTTAGCTTCACTTCTGAATTACTTGTAAGTACTACTATAAAAAAGCAATCAAGAATGAGAATACTTATTATATATATATATATAAAATAAGTAATTCTTGTGCACTTTTTCCTTCAATTGAGCAAAAGTGCTGGGATGGATTAACTTGCCTTGCCGGCACGCACAAGCACTTAATTAATTTCACGTATTATAATAAATTGCATACGTGGCATTCAGCTCAAGTACCCCAACTCGGAACGTGGGCCCGTAATTAAAAAAAAAATTAGCCGAATTGGGGAAGGATAACCCCGTGGGGCCCACCTCGCACAAACCGGCCTGCTTGTGAACTCAATGATCAAAGAGTTAGCCCACGCCGGGCCGTTAGCCGCCACGTCCAACGAAGGCCCGAGAACAGCTCACATCATTCCGTTGATTGGGCCCCGCAGTCCAACATCTCAACGGGGTTCAAGTCAAGCTTAGGCTCCTCACACTCGACCTGCTTTTTTTGTTTTTTTAATATATATATATATATATATATATATATATATATATATATTCATAACGGCTAAGCCGAGCCGAGGTAGAAGCTAGTTTTGCCCTTTTCAATTTCCTTTTTAATTTTTGTTTCCAAAAATATTTTTTAATTGATTTTCTTAATCATTTGTAAAGGTGAGCGTATTTGGAGAGAGGTCTCCGTCGTAGTCGATTGGGTCGGTCCGTGGGGCCTACAACTAGTGAAAGGGAAATTGTAAAAAATTGCAGACCAACCAACCTGAGTCTGCCTACGGTTGCCGGTCAGGGCTTCAACGTATAATTTATTATCCCTCTCCAAAACCTAGGAAAGCTTCTTCCACACCAATTTTATAGCTTCATTCTCTATGAAATGTACTTTGAGTACCCTTGTCTTTGCTAAATTAATACTTGTTTAACTCGCAAAAAGGTAGCTGTTGTGGAAGAGGGTGTAGACCAATCAGCTTTTAGTTTCTGACCTGTCTTTGTGATGTTGTTTTTGATACAAGGTTGGCGTGGTCGAACCACATGGACCCCCTTATAAGTTTATGAAATTGCATTTTTAACTTCAGTAGATATATGTATATATTTTTTCCCCCTTGGATTACCAAAAGGGGCAGCCTTAGACCTTGTTTTGATTTTCGCAGCATGCGGGTAATACTCTAAAATGATTGGGCCGTTACAGTGCGGAGTGTTTTATTGTACACAACACAGTTTCTTGCATCAAGAAATGTACAGTCTCTTTTGTTTCTTAAAAATATTTTGTTTGGCATAGACTTTATGGAAATATCAACTCATTGTGCATGGAGCGTGCTTAAAGGAGGTTCCCATTGTTTTTCGGGAGTCGGAAAATTGTACCCTTGAAAGAGAAATAGAAGCCCAAAAACACAAATGATAATTGAAAACACTCCACGAAATTTCTTTGCATACGTTCTTAGGTGGAGTTTTCTTACGGGTATTCATTATTACATATGATGAGGGTCTCATAAGCAGTGGCGGAGCTAGGAATTGCAATTAGGAGGGGCGAGTCTCTGTTATTTGGATAAAGTCCAAATAACTTTCAAACATTATTATTTGGGTTCTTAGGAGGGGGCAAAGTGAAATTTTTTATCAATATTTTGGGGGGGCAAAACAATATAAGAAAATTTTTTTTTACTTAGAAATTTTTTTATAACAATTGGAGTTTTATAACAATTGGAGGGGGGGCAAAGTGAAAATTTTTATCAATATTTTGGGGGGGCAAAACAATATAAGAAAAATTTTTTTTACTTAGAAATTTTTTTATAACAATTGGAGTTTTATAACAATTGGAGGGGGGGCAAAGTGAAAATTTTTATCAATATTTGGGGGGGCAAAACAATATAATAAAAATTTTTTTACTTAGAAATTTTTTTTTTAACAATTGGAGGGGGGCGGTTGCCCCCCCTTCCCTCCGCCCCTGCTCATAAGTTGAGTTTCGTCTAATTCAAATTTTTATTATATATGATATAAATTTGTATAGTTTTGATGTAATTGCCAATTTAGTTGTATGCATTAATACATTCAAATTTACATTTATATTATATGAGTTTACATTAAAAGTTATAACAGTTATACTAACTAATTTGAATGGAACAAAACTCAACTTATGAGACTCTAATCCATGCATGAAGCTATCTTAACTTCACCACCTCCAACCCCACCCCCCTCCCACCTCCCAAAAAAAAAAACTTATTGTTGGAAAAAAAATTACTAGAAGAAGATTTTTTTTTTTTAAACAAAAGTAAAAGCATGAGTTAGTCTTTGGTCGGGTGGGTGTGTTTGTGGGGAGGGCTTTAAGAAGACCTAATGACGCATGCCGTCAGATTCTGACGCTCTTTCACCACCGTCTGTGTGTCCCCTAAGCCAACCTCATCGATCAGTTGTAGTATTTTGTAGCTGACAAAGCTAATAGCTTGTGTGTTTTGGTCTCTATCAGTTGCTGGTGGGAGGTGGTGGAGTAATCAATCGCCACCATTTTCTCCGCCTCCCTTTTTTCCCGCATTAAAGCTTTTCCAGCAATCAAGCTCATAGCAATATGCTCAAAAAGAATGCATCCCTAGTGTGAGAAACATATAAATACATGCACAAGCTGAGAGAGGTAGAAAGAGAGAGAGAGAAAGGGCAGTTGAAGAGGGTTCTTGAAGAGGTATAGCGTAGCATAAAATGGACAACAAGCCCATTTTGTTTGCTTGATTTCAAATTTGCTTCTTTTTTTCTTGGTTGATTACCATATTCTTTCTTACTTCTAACTTTTCTCTCCTCTTTTTCCTTGGGATCTGATCATTCTTGACAACAAGAAGACAAAGTTTGTCAGGTGTACAACCAGAATTTGAGCATACTTCAATTCCCGAGGAAAACCCTTTTGTTCCAAACATTCTTTCTTGGCTTTTCTTTTTCTGTCTGCTTCAGTGGGCTCAAAAGTTGCAAGAGAGTGACGAGCACTTCCCAGAAAAAGAATTTTAAATGCTTTCACTTCACTGATTGGCTGGCAAGAAGTTTGGATTCAAGAAACATTTTCCGAAGAATTTTCCAGTACTTTTAAAGGATTCTCGAGGTTGTCTTCTTATCCTCACAACTCTTCAACCTTCTTCTTCTGATGACAATCTTGGTTCTTATTAGATTTTTTGCCTGCCTTGGTTTCAAAAGCCATGAATGCCATCTTTCTTTCATCCTTGTTGAAGTTTTTGCTTTCCCCAACTCTTGTAGCTAACCTAAAAGGAAAAAAAAAAAAAAGAAAGAATTGTAGCTAAAGCTTTTAGTCTTCAAGGATGGCTTTTCTCCAAGTATGTCGATTAGACGGTTTCATATGTTGATCGAGGCTTTTCATGCTTGTTTTTTGTTGTTAATTTGTGCTGTTATTGTTACCATCTTTTTCTTTGTTATCCTTCGATTTAGTTGATAATCTATGTAGGAAGGTTAAACAAAACTAAACTTTAGTCTCAAATAGTGGACATAAGGATGCATGATGCTACGAGTAACAACAGATCCTTGGAGGATAATTGAAAATTCTTGATGATAAATCATTCTTTTTCATTTACTGCCTGTTATGCGTATGTATGCGTCATCTGTGTCTTCTTAAAAAGTAAAGGCAATACAAATTTTTGATTACGCATTATTCCTAGCTAGTTTCACTTTATGAGTGGAGCAAACGCCTTTTCTATGCCAGTTTTCGTTCAGGTTTCAAGCCTCAAGGAAAAGCAAACTCGAGTACTCGTACCTACATCCTCCAAGCACCAATAACTATAATCAAGCTCACATTTTCGCCTTGGAGTTTCTAGTCTTCTTCCTCCAGAAATCACATACGCAGTACATGCTGGTCATTTGAAGTTCTTGGTCATATATGGTTTGTTGAGCCTGTATTTTGATAACTTGATTTTAAATAATTAATTTTGCCACATGATTTTTTGAATCAATCTGATTTTTTCAAATAATCCAGAATTAATCCAGATTTTGATCCATTTCTTAACCGTCAAAACCTTTAATTTGATTGGGATTAAGGCCTCAATACAGTTTAGCTTCTAGACATGCTTATGTTTGCCAGATTTATCCAAGCTTTCATTACTTGGTGGCTTGCACAGGAAGAACCAGGAGCTTTTATGTTTTTAGGGCACATAATCATATGTTTTTAGGGCGCATAATCATATAAACTAAAGCATTGTTTTATCAGGCCTTTGTTAATAGAAACTAATTTTAACTTGCAAATTAGAAATACACATAATTTTTCTTTTCCCACTAAAATAGGGCTTATTAATGTACTTCAATACATGCAACTTCTTCTTACTCATCTTTGTCCGTAATACTTGCTGTATTTTGCCTCTTAAATTCCTTTTCCAAGTACAAATGGATTCCATGCTCACTCTTCTCACCATCCCAGTTAAAAGTTTTCATGATTTTTACGAAGTTTTCGTGATTTTCATTCTTAGCAAAAGTATTCCAAAAATTTTGCGATTGTCTGTACACTCCTAACTGGTACTCATGTTCTGTGCTCAGCAATGACTATTAGTCTCCTTTGCTCGCCAGTACAAGTCCATTCGGAGCCTTTTAAGATTTTTTTACCAATGTCACTGTAAATTTAGTGTTACTCTTGTTTCGACTGCAAAGAGCTATTCATAATAATTAGAAAATTAAGAGAGATTTCTTTCTAAAGTTTTTCTTCAACCATATATATGTTCCCTTCTTCCTCTAATTTTTCCTTGGTGTCTGCTTGTGTAAATTCGATACTCTTGTCTCTCTCCTTCTCAATTTCCTATATAGTTTTGCATGGTGGATAAAAGGATAACAGACAACCTTTTACTTAAAGTATAGTTTTGGAGGAATTTTTGGCGCCTCCTTTTTTCTATGAAGACAGTTGTGTCTGTACCTCCTCTTTTTGCACAATGCTAATTTCAAGCAAACAACTATAATCTCACGTTCTCAATCATTATTTTGTCTACGCTTCTATTGTAGCAAAGGCTTTAGGCTTCAGAAAATATTTCTCTAAGAGTTGCTACCTCCTTGTTGATCAAAACTTTGTCTAATATCGTCCTTTTATCCCATTTGAGAGACTACTGGCAAACAGTTTCTCGATTTGAAGTGTGAATGTGATCATTCATCTGTTTCTTTTCACTCTACGCACTCTTTGATCTCTTATGATTTGGTGTAGATGATGTCCATTCAGACAAAAGTACTCCAACTCCCTCCAATCTGACTAGTATTTTTCTTTTTATTTTTTGGAGAAGTTAGCTAACTTGGAATGAATGTTCATTTCTAATAGTTCCATATTTTATGCATTAATCACATTTCTTAAACTTATTTCTGGTATCCAGTATATGAAACATATAAAAGCGCAGAAACTTGAACAATGAACGAAGGATTTGTATTTTCGGTTGTAAACGGATTCTTACTTCCCTGCCTTGGAGATTTTTTGCGTTAACTCAAGTCATCTTCAGTTTTTGAATAACATTGCAAGTGAACATATAATTGTCATAGGTAGTAGAAGCTTTTTGCCAAGTTGCATACTTGCATTAACCTTGGAAACACAATTCATAGTTTAGTTATCAATTGAGAGATGGCAAAGTAAGATGCCCCCCCTTTTTCTTTTTACATTTCTCTATGCTAATGTTGGTGTTGCCACGGCTAACACCTTCTCCTTGTCCAATGCAGGTCTTCCTCTGCACTTGAAAGAACATGAATACTTTTTCACACGTTCCTCCAGGTTTTAGATTCCATCCTACAGATGAAGAATTAGTTGACTACTATCTACGGAAGAAGATTGCTTCAAAAAGAATTGATCTAGATGTAATTAAGGATGTTGATCTTTACAGAATCGAACCATGGGATCTTCAAGGTAGCATTTGTTTATCAATTTTGATGATGATTTTCTGAATTCAGGAGAAAACCCTCACTCATTGTCCTGAAATTTTTATTTGAACAGAACTTTGCAAGATAGGTACCGAGGAGCAGAATGAGTGGTATTTCTTTAGTCATAAGGATAAGAAGTATCCAACTGGAACACGCACTAATAGAGCTACAAAGGCAGGATTCTGGAAAGCTACAGGAAGAGACAAAGCTATTTACTCTAAGCATAGTTTAATTGGCATGAGAAAGACCTTGGTATTTTATAAAGGTCGAGCCCCAAATGGACAAAAATCAGACTGGATAATGCATGAATACAGACTAGAAACCAATGAGAATGGGACTCCTCAGGCAAGTATTAAATTTAGACTAATACATCCGAGATGCCTGCTTAGCTTGCAAAAACTATAAAAGAATATATCATACATCAGCATTCCATTGCTTCTGCATGGCAATTTCCTCCTTGCCCTTAATTAACAATTATCTCTTCAAATAAAGATGCGTATATCTTGATGAACAAAACCTTTTCCGAAATAAAATTTCAACTCTCTCGATTCCATGCATCAACTGTTTTTTCTTTCTTTTTTTTTTTCTCCCGGAAATACTTAGATACTAAATTCTGGGGTTAAACCTGTTGACCCAGATGATGGCATTTATCTGGTCTGCTGGTTATTTGAAAACAAAGTTCAGGAGAATAGTTTTAATTTTAGCCGCTTGTTTATGTGCTGATGTTTTATGATCTAATTCTCAATTCCTTCTTTAAACCTACTTCAGGAGTTTTCTCGTACCATTTACATGTCCTATATATTATACCTGTAGCCTTCTTTGCCGTCATGAAAATGGAAATAACAAATGCATCGCAACAGTTTGTTCTCTATTATATCAAAGGACGACCTGTACTTAATCTATTTTGAGACCAAAGAAGACTTTAAGCCTAATACAAGATGTTTCTGATTGAACCAGGAAGAAGGATGGGTTGTGTGTAGGGTGTTCAAGAAGAGATTGACAACTGTACGGAAGGAAGGAGACCTCGAGTCACTATGTTGGTACGATGATCAAGTTTCTTTCATGCCCGAATTTGACTCTCCAAGGCGGATACCTCAATCATATTCGTCATACAATCCTCAGTATTCCTGCAAGCAAGAGTTTGAACTGCAAAACAACATCCCCCAGGATGTATTCCTCCAGCTTCCTCAACTTGAGAGCCCTAAAGTTCCACAGTCGATCACCAATGTAAGCTGCAGTTTAATGGTACCATACGGTTTTGATAGGAGCAGTGGAAGCATTTTACAGTCTTCAACACTTGCGCATGAAGCACCACATCTGCAACAAAGCCACCAAGCCCAAATAGTTTACATTAACAACACTGATCAAGGTGTTGAACAAGTGACTGATTGGCGAGTTCTCGACAAGTTTGTCGCATCTCAGCTAAGTCATGAAGATGCAGCAAAGCAGACTGCCTATTCTGATGGACCTTCTTCACTTCAAGTGGCAGAACACATGAATATGCTAGTGAATGATGAATCAAAGCAACAAGAAATGACGTCACCAGAATTTGGCTGTGTATCCGCCCCGAGTCCTCAAGTGATCTTTGGAAGTAAGAATATGTTAATTTAACTACAATTACATATAGCAGTAATCAGTCATAGGAAGTTACTACAAATAGAAGAAAGAAATGTGACGACAGTTTCTGTACATAATAAATTGCTAAGTACTACTAAGTAGCTATTTGGTTGCTTGTACACAATGTACTAATGTTCAGAGGCATATATATAGGTTCATGAGAGACACCTACTAGTAAGTATATATGGATGCGTATATGGTTTGTAAGCTATAAGTGCTGGTGACACTACTACTGTGGGATTGTTGAATATGTTTCCTTTTATTGAAGTTCAACAAGCACTTAAATGGGTTTTTTTTTTTTTTTTTTGCAACTTTTGAAGTTTATTTTGGCTTTTTCTCTGTCCAAAAATGGAATCTTAATTACAGATACTCAATGGCATCATTCCTTCTTTTGTATATTTTCTTATGTTTTATCATACTAGTTTCTCTTCCTTGAGATGTTCATGAATTGAACTTACTGAAAAATATATAGAAAAAACGGACAACTCAATCACCGCATGCAGCAGAAGCAAGTTGCGACCTATTCTAAATACAAAATGATGTTGGTTTTCTTCTTTTTTTTCATCCTTTTCCTTGGGGTTATCATGAGTCGAAATACTGAGATACTAGGTAGAAGAAGGTCTGCATCTTTGAATTTCGCGTAGTTTCTTTCTATGAATGAGAAATCCAATAATGGGCTGCTATTAACTAGAGAATGCAGAAGGCATGGTAGAATTTCCCCCCGGTTTATACACGCAGATGACCTCAAACTACTAGAGCAAAAGCAAAAGGTTTTCGAATTACCTGGAATTTTTCTCCACGACCTGCCTCAAGAGTGCTATTCTTAAGGCTTATTATCCTGTTTTGACAATTAACTCTTAAAAATGCATGTGGACAACCAATTGCCATGCAGACAGAAAAATGATCCACATGTCGATGCTTACTAGGAACTTCTATTACATGGCTTGTGGATTTTCCTAGAGAGCATACCTCCTCTCCTCAAGGACCAAACAATTTCGGAAAATACTCTTCTAAAAAGAGATTGTGCATACAAGTTTGCAACTTTAGCCGGTGTAACTGCTGTACAAAAGCCATTTCTTTTATGTTACTATCACCAAACAAAAGTTCTAGCAATGAAATTTGATTGTGGAATATGGCGAAGAATAACTTGCTAGACAAGTAGAAATGCATGCGTATTGTACCATCCGGATGACCACAGCCCCAAAACCCCCTTGATCGCCTAAATGTTTCATGCCAGAAGACTGTCAATTTGGATGTTTGTACGGCCTCTCAAAACTTGTCAAATACTTGTTCGATGGATGAAGTTCACAAATATGGAGTAATAATTGTGATGAGACATTCTTATTCACTGGGTATAAATAAACATGACCAGACTATCTATCTGCTAACACTTTGGAAGTTGATATGGTATATTAGCGCTGCAAGGGAAGCCATGGCCTTATTGGTAAAATCTGAGCACTTGGGAAGGAAAAATAGTTTGAACACCACAAGAGACAGGAAGAAAAGAACGAAGTATTTACTTTCCTGCTGTAGACATTTTTTTTAACGAGGCCTAAACTACCCGAAAAGTAGTCTCTCGTGGTGTTTTGAGTTTGAAAGGAAAGAGTTGGAGATTCTGTAAGGTCAAGAATCAGGGAACTAGCTAAGGTAGACAAAATTTGATCGAGTTGGCTTTTAATACTTGGAAAAAGAGACTTGTAGTTGTTTTGTTCATTATTATGCAATGAAAGTGAGAAACAAGAATTATCTTTCTTGTTTGACCTGTAACATCATTTTTACTTGGCTTGAATTCATGCTTGAAAGTACCTTTCAAGCAATGCCAATTTCACAGCAGACACAATAAGTGAGCGTGCTTTCATGGGCTCATAAGTCTCTCTCTCTCTCTCTCATGTTGAACGCTGGCTTGCTAGGGCAAGATCGAGGGCTAGTGGGGTTATGGTAGAAAAAACCATTGAGGAAATTAATTAAGTTGAATGGCTATTCTTAATAGATTGTTCATGCAATATCCCGTATAGGATATATGTGAGGAAGGCATTAGTTTCTCTTCACTTCTTAGTTTAACTCATTTAGCTCTCACTTTTAACAGTTGTGGAACATTTGTCCAATTGGAATTTTTTCCCCCCGAAGTGTTGAATATTTTACTTGTGCAGTCTCTTGATTAGCTTTAAAGAATGATAAGCAATGGTGTCACTAAGATTTCTGCAAATTTCAGGAGGAAGCAAGTCAAGCCATGCGCACTGATGCATTGCATGTGAAAATGTGTGGCCATATTATTAGGGTTACTAAACACATTGTCTGCAGGCCAAGAAATTGCAAGTGCCTTTGAATTGTGATTGACTATATTATAATAAAATTCCATGTGGGCATGTATCATTTGTCTGCCTTTTTGCTCCCCAGACACCAGACCTTTGCTGGCCCTCAATTCCTCGCGTTAAGGATAGGGATTCGTGGATTAGAACCCAGAAAAAAAAAAGGTGCACCTGTGTACGACGACTGTCTTTTGTAGTGCGTATAATATATGTACTTTCATATTCCTATACTCTGAGATATTAATGGTTGTCGTCTCTCGAGTATGAATGAAAGGTACTTATAATAAGTCTTACCTTCAGTCTATACTGCTTAACTCAATCTTTAAAAATAAAGTTCCAGTGCTTCCTTTCTTCTAGTCAAATAAAAGATCCGATTAGATCAAAATAGTGCTCTTTAAATTTTTTTCAAAATAGATAGGTTCGAACTCTCAATTTATAATCCATTCTTTTTAGTGGTCACTGAATCATGACTCAGTGGTTTAAGCGAAAGATGACTTCTCTTCATAGGTAATGACTACTCTTTCAACTATGCATAAATTGCCCTTTTCGCTAATCTATTTCACGCACATTAGATGAAAAAGAAAAAGAGAGAGAGACAAACTAGTTTATGCTTTCTTGGTAAGTATTTTTACTTTGTCATATCCTCGTGATTAACCAACGAGATTTTTTGCTCTAAAGTCGAAAAACGAATACCGATGAGGCTTTGGCTCAAAATTCAAATAAAATTCCTCAATCATCTGCTAATGAAACTAGGGTTTAGTCATGACAAAATAACTACAAATTAGAGTTGGAAAGTTAAAAAGTGATATGATACAGCTCTAAGCAAAAAAATGTCACTTTTAGTATCCAGTATTATATTGATTTTTTTCTCTTGTAATTGTGCGTGGATTTGTACCTTATGCTTCTAGTTCCGTGAAAAAAAAAATTTCCTCATTCAGTTTTCTTAACATTGACAGGCAGAGCCCATAGTTGCTGCAAAATGTCAAAGCATGGGAAAAAGAAAATCTTTATACTTACTGACCTTCAAATTTTGGTACAGGCCGATGTCTATTTTGGCCGCACTGTCCAATTTCATTAAAAAAAAAAATTGTCAATGAAGTTCAAGAACCACCATATGATTCAAGGGAATGCCAGTGCATGAGTTCAAAAAATGGTACTCTACGAGTTCATGATGGAGCTAGCCAAGTCAATTTAATAAGTTAAATACACCTTCATACTAAAGCTGGTACTGCTTGTCATTAATTTTTATACAATTTGCAAAACTTTTGAGAACTTAATTTGAGGAAATGCCAAATAATTTTGGTTTAATGGTCAAGAGATTCTTAATTCAAGTATAGAATTTATACGTGAGTTTGTTTTAACTACATGCATGTTAATTGGTAATTGGCACAGTAATTTTTCAGTTGTAATCTGTTTTGCGTTGCCCAATTGTGGATTCTTGTAATTTCGTTCAAAAAGAATGAAGCATACTCAAACTAATTGATAATAAGTAAGTGCATGGCATGGATTACAAATGGGATACTAGTTGTATGGAATAAACAGTAGAACAAAATCCAGAATCAAAAGAAGTGCAATTTTTCAACAAACAATCTAATATTCACTACCCTAGACAAATTGATCTAATAACCTTTCTCTTTGATTGTAAACTCTAGTTGATTTGTACAGACGTATAACTACACAGCATACTCAATGAAGAATATTATTCAAACTAATGAAAGATAATATATTCATGCTACAGTCCAATTGCATTTAGTTAAAAGAAATCAAATTATGCCTTCTCCAGATGAGTTTGCATCCTGAGTAAGTACATTCAAATGCCTGCTCAGTTTTCCTACAGATGGAAGAATTGCTAAGTAGGAAATGTTGCAATTTATTCGCCTTAAACTTTTCCTTCAATTTCATTCAGAAATACTCCAGAAATTATAGTGTTTGTCCTATCCTAGAGTCCCTATATATTCAGTCCATTACAATGTCTTCCAGTATATACTTGTCCGTATATGGTCGAAGTATCCTCTTTTTGCTTTTATGTTGTTAGGAAATACGACTAAACTGGTAGTAAAGTGGATATGTTTTATGATCGAGCAGTAAAAAAGTTTTGACACAAAAGCGATGATAATTGTGGAAATAGACTTGACAAGAAAAGAGGGCACAATGGCTGATGGGAAACTCTCGAGAGGAGTCCACAACGGGGACAGCAGTTTCTGTGTTGGGGAATTGCTGGTGCACACTTTATCTATGGGAATTCAACAAGTAAAGACGAAGCAATTTGATTGAATTCTTTAATCATTAGAGCTATGGCTAGCTACGAGCCTTGACTTGCTGGTTGACACATCATATGCTTCTTGCCTATCCCTTCTAACTATGTGAAAGACTTAGAGCCCGATTGGATTGCATTCTTCGAAAAATTTTTGATGAAAAAATTACCAGAACACATTTTATAAATATATGGTGCATGTAACGTAAAAAATGATTAAAAATTTCTCACAAAAATCTAAAAATTTTACGGTAAGAGATAGCAATCCAAACAGAATAGCAAAGAAACACATGCCACATGGATAGTAAGACCGGAAGTAGTATTCACACTCTCAAATTTGTCTCTTACAATTTAATTTACGCATTGAATAAAATACCGCCCAAGAGTACTGTGAGAGGGTAATTTGGAAGTGTCAATAATATCGCCTCCAAAGACAGATACAAACGCTTAATGCTACCAACAAAAATGGATAACTTTAAAAATCAAGGTTAATGACTATCGCAACTAGTTCCCTTCTGGTTTAGTTACGTTTACCTCCCTTGGCAGTGACATAAATTAATAAGCTCTACAAATATCCAGTAATGGTGTTGAATTGAGTTGGGCACAATTGATTTGATATTTTGCAAGTGTGGTTACAAATGGAATTTTTTCTATCACTTACACTTTTCTTTCATAATTAATGTGTATAACAACTCTCTAGGTGTGTTGTTAATTCTTGCTTGTTTTTAGATTCTGTTAAATTTTCTTAATGTTTCTTAAAATTTCTATTCTACACCAATTGACGAGAGCCTGTGGGCTAGTGTCCTTTGTTTAATGCTCTAAAGATCAAACAGCACTAATGGAGAGGGGAAGTCCAAGCGGGTTGTTAATTACTTGAAATATTTTGACCTTCACAACCTTGTGGGGAGGGCAGTGGGAAGTTGGAAACTTAATGTCTTTTATTGCATTTGGTGCAGCATTTTAACAACACACGGGCTGATTTTGCTACATGAAACCACAAACTAAGAGATGTAGATGTAATTTATGAAACGAAAGAGGTGCAAATTGAAATTGTCATAAACCTTCCAGGAGATGCGCTAGAAGATATTACATGAAGAAGCTGCCTTTTGTTAATGAATTAACCTCAAGCTAAACACTTGATATCCATTCCCTACGAGTACAATTTTTTTTTTTTTTTAATTTGGGTTGCCAATACATTTAGCACATTTATGCAGGTGAATGAAACAGTTATTATCTTCCGTTCAATGTTTTCTAGCACTAAAAATCAGGAGGAGCCCTTGAGGTGGGGATAAGGAGGAATATGAAAAGGATTAGGATTGCAGGCCTAATGATTACTTCAATTGATGCCCTGTGGCATAATTAAGCTTTTCAAAGCTCACAAATTCATCAAACTCCAAATGATTGGGACCACATTTCTTAACCATAATGCTTTGCAGTACTCTAGAGATGGCAAATTGATGACTACCACATCAAGAAAGTACAGCCATGGTACTGAGCCATTTGAACAAGGAATGTTGTGACAGCTATATTGTCTGATACTTTTACGGATCAATTTAAATGAACATAAAAGGATTTTTCATGATTTGGTTTGGTAGAGTACTGTTAAATGGAACTTCAGAAGTTGGGCAAAAAGATATGGCGGGATTTTCCACATGGAAGTTCCCCAATCTGCTTCGGTGCAATTAATCTCAAACTGAAGCGGGAGAAGAAAGCACAGCAGAAAGGCCAGGGTTTTCAGATGAAATGAAACCATGTCTTATAATACATATGCAAGCAGAAAATCTGCAGAATAATTACTACACAGTTTTAAGACCAAGCGAAAGTGAATTATAGTTATTTTTATCTAACTCCATCCACTTATAATGTCCTTGTCCTTTTTTTTTTTTTATTGAGTGTTAAGCAAGTACCTATCTGAGGCTGGTTATCAACACTTGTTTATAATTTAGGCTTCACCTCTTGTTTGCTGGAATTAAGCAAAAGAAAGCAAGAGCAAATATGCTGTGACAACTACTCAGGTAAAAGCATTTGCATGATCACGCTCAAACAATAATGACACAATACAGGACAATTTTATGAAGAAACTACAAAGCTTGTTTTAGACTCTTAGTTGAACATCGCCAATTGTGTGATGAGTGCTTTCTTCAACTTTAATGATCAGCCCATTGCTTCAAAACCAAAAAAAAAAAAAAAAAAACACTTTGATCAGCCCAAGTCAATGAATTTTTTTTTTTTTTTTTTTTGTCGCGGTTTAGCTTGTCCAGTAAATGCTTCTGATGTTCTGGTCTCCATGTTCGACGGTAAAACATGAATGTTAAAGTAACTTCCACGACTTGTTAAGCTAGTTCAATACCATGATATTCTGATGTTCATCTGTTATTGATATTATTGAAACAAAACTCGTCTCATGAACCTGAAGTGATCTAAAGCTCTAAACTACGAATCGATAGGCCAATGGAAATATTAGTGTTCAGATTGATGAGTCCTACATTTAATGCATTTTATTGTTTTGAGAGTAATTAATCTCTGAATTTTTCCTTGGTCAAAGTATGAGAGTTGGGAGAAGGCAAATTTGAGTATATTCTCAAAGAAGTTCCGATGCATGCAGTACTCTGATAAGAGATGACAAAAGAGTGTGCTTTGGCGATAATTATCCTTGCAACTTACAGAATGTGTGATCAATTGCAAGGCCATGCATATTTCACACATGCTTATCTTCTCAACATTACAATTGATACGGAGAAAATTGCTAGTTGTTTCTCATTATAATGCCAACTACGAGTAAATAAGTCAATAAACTCTTCAGAAGAAACATAAACACGTTAGCAATAAGGTATCAAGTCTGCTTGTGAAATCTTTGAGGTGTCTAGAATGTCATCAAACTTGGGGGGTAGTGATGCTCAGGCAAAGTTGATTCTTGATAAGCCCAAAAATCAGCAAAAATTTGTTCTGAGTCAGACTAATTAATTTGCATCACATAGGCCGGTGGTTGGATCACAATATCCATCACGGTCAAGCAATTTCTTTGGCGGAGCACTAAGGAGAGGTGAAGAAGGGGAACCGTAGGCGTTTCTTCGACTGTTTCCACAACCTAGACTTTTTCTGGTACTTATCCCTGTTATAGGATTTGTGCCACTTGCATATTTGCAAAGAGCCTCCAAATCAACGTAAATAAAATTAGATGTGTCAAAGAAAGATAGCATACGAGAATAGAGAAAGACACAAGGAGAGATCAAGCCAAAAACAGTGTACATGCCTAAATTCCACAACTAGAAAGACTGAGATATTTCACAAAAGCAATTGTATCCCCCTTAACAGATTCTTTTTTAGGTTTCCAGCTTGTAAATACGAATAATGAGTATATTTAACTAAGCTAATGGAAGAATTCGCACATCTTATTTCCATAATTTCATATAAATAATTTGTTCTGACAGATTGCTCTAAGAAATTGAGGGTCTGTTGACGGACAAGCACAAAAGTTCATGAAACAGCAGGCAGACAGGCAGTTCTAATTTGGCAAACGTATAAAAAATGTAGACTGTCCCCAGCTGGTAGGCTTCAAGAATGACCAGCAAGTATACAGTTTCTGGGCTCGATCTTGACATAGAAATTTTACCATTTTAACTTTTCGATTGATCATAAATGTAGATTGCAGGACTCAGTGAAACTTTGCTACGCTGTTCTATTAAGAAGTTTTCCCTCATTGAAAGCTTTTGCAGAATGAAACTTGTATAACGAACTAATCCTGGGAATGAGTTCAGGGGTTTCCGACACTTAACAGATGATCAAGAGAACATCAAGAATACCTGTTTTTGGGGAAGGTCTATCACTGCATCACTAAAGTCAGCACCCTCAATAGTAGCACCCCCAAGATCACTGCGGGTGAGAACTGATCTAGCCAGGATTGCATTGGTGAAATTTGCCTCATTAAGAACCTGCAGGGATAATCAGCACCTCAAAACTTGAGAGCATATTAATGTCATACTGAAATGGAAATTAATACAATGAAGACTTGAGTCTTTTCATTGAAATGGCTATGGAGCTTAAGAAATACTGATGGGCTTACCATTCGATCCATCAAGGTGTCACTTAAATCTGCGCCTGTTAAATGAGCATAGAAAACCCGGAGTAATGAAAATTTTGTTCCAAAATTTGAAGCAAGTATACAATCAAGGCATTATTCATAAAGTGCCATGTTCAAAATTACAGACATATTGTGCACGCGAGTAGGACTGTCAATGGGGCTGGGTCAGCCCGAGCTCGGCTCGTTCGGCCCGACAGAAAGCCCGATGAGCCCGATCATTTAGTGAGCCGGTCTGAGCTTGAACCTAAAAATTAGGCCCGAATTAAATGTGAGCCGAGCTTGGGCCTTATTAGGCTCATACCCGATATAGGCCCGGCCCTTTAATTACACATATATATAATATTTATATTTTGATATTATGTATAATTATATATCCAAATATATTTTTGCTAAATACTAAATATATATATAAATTACAAAACACAAAAACACATCTAAAGACTCTTTCATGAGCTTTCTTGAGAGCCAATATTAGTAATGCATAACTAAATCTCTAATTTTTCTTATTGGTTGAGTAACTTTTTGTATTGGCATATTATTGGTTGATTTTTTTTTTGGTCTACAAACACAAAAATCATCAAGCATATTTGGATTTAAATCACAAGATTATAAAAAAAAGTTTCAACTTTTAAAGATGTATTGGCTTATGATTGCATGTTTTATTACTATTTTTCATGCATTTTAAACGGATTACATATAAATATTGTTGAAAAAATTTTGGTTTATATACTTTTTAAGAACTATTATTTGTTCATGTTTAGTTTTAATATTATAGTCTTGTAAATGTTAAATTAGTTTTACAACTTAATAGTTATAGTAATTATATTAAGAAAATTCAGGAGTAATAAGTGAGCTTGGGCTAAGCCCGATTAAGTCTCACAACCCGAATATTATGTGAGCTGAGTATGAGCTTCACATTTACGAACCCGAATCTCATAGCCCGAAGCCCGAAAATGTCTCAAATTAAATGAGTTGAGCTTGAACACATCAAAGCCCGGCTCATTAGGCCCGATTGACAGGCCTACACGCGAGTGATTACCAAAAAATCTTTCCACTTAAGCTAAGTAGGGTTAGCTCAAATTAATCTCAGTTGTACATGAAAATTGAGCCCTTTGGTTTTCTCAATTTCGCTAGTCTTTTGCATACATCCAATGTACTCTAATTCCTGAAATTGTTTTTAATTCATTTCTAAATAGGAGGAGCAACACAGCAGCAAACTCTCACATTAGAGGGACCAAAAAATAAAGATTTCCATATTGAGGGGCTTAATGGATGCAACATTTTCATTTCAAGGTCCAATTTGCCACAACTGTTTTCATTTAATAAAGCGCATAATATTGCGTATATAAGCATTCTTCCCGATTGTCATTTAATAAGGAGCCACAAAGTTTTCCTTCAAATTACGATTATTCTGATAGAAGGACATTATTGTTGAAAAAGAACAAAGAACATTATTGTGACATTATTTTGTGAAAAAAATAAATAAAGTTAGACAAAACATTTCTTTTTTGGAGTAAAAATTAGAAAAAAAAATGTTAATCTCACCATTTATAACAGTTGTAATGGATGAACAAATAAATACAGATAATTAGCCACTTAAATTTCATATTGGAGTTGGACCATAAACTAACGACTCAATGGTCATCCATTCCATTGTCAAAGAATGTTTTAATATAATATATTTTCTTCGATGACAGAATAATTTTATTAACTTATGATCTTCCATCATAGAAGCTGATCACGGCTGGCATAATCACTCTTTTTCTTTCTTTTTTTTTTCAACTTTAAGTATCGACTATTGAAGAAATTGTTCCACTTACGTTACGTGTAGAGAAAAAAGGACAAACAAATCATTCCTCCATCGTTCCTCTCCCGACAATTACCCCATTTTACACTACATCTTTTCCTTGGCCCAAAATGCATTGATTGATGGATGGACTCAATGCAATTTTCATAATCGAAAAGCCACCTTTTTTCGTTAGGCCCAAAATGCCAAAATGGATCATTTTCAGTTTTCTTCTTTTGCCCCGAAGCCCCAATCCTCCTCCGCTACTTGAACCCTGTTCCCTCCTTCACCGCACCACCGCCTTATTCCATGATTTCTCGAAATCTCAAACTTCAAAACTCCCGGACATTAATTTCATCAAGCGAAACCCTTCTCCACCAAATACAGGTCAGAATTCCAAAATAGCCCTCTAATTTCATCATCATTTAAACAGTTGTTTTATTTCCCTACAGTTCTTTTGCATTCCAATCTTCCTATTCTTGGAACCCTCATTAACAACTCTACAATCTGATACCAACCCTCTAACTGGAATTGATAATACGTTAAGCATTGATCTTTCAACAAGAATATGGAGGATTTGAAATTGGTTCCATCAGTTAAGGATGATGGTTCACAAAAGATTGAATTTTCTCCATCCTCTTGTGTTTTATCTCCCAAGTTCAAGAAAAGAAGATTGTCTTGCAAACGTGATTTTCCGCTGGAGTTTTGCCAATTGGGTACGGAGATTGATCATAAATCTGAGCAAGAAACCTGTAATGCTACAAACTCAGTAAAGGTTGCAGATGGGCTGTTTAATGAAAATGTTAAGGTAGAAGGAGTAGATTATGATCATCGAATGATCAGGACGAGTGAATCAGTGATAAGTCCTAATCCTTTACCTAAAAGGCGTAGAGTATCGGTAGTTCGGGATTTTCCTGATGCCTTCTTGCAACTGAAAGGAGAAAAGGATTTTCCAAAGAAAACCACTGGGAGTGAAAATCAGAAGAAGGATACTGCCTCGGATTTAGAGGATAATATTGAACCGTTAGAGAATATCATTGAGCTTTTTAGAAGTGGAGCTGAGATAGGACGCGATCAGCTGTCTTGTAGTTTGGGATTTGGGCAGGAGGCACCACTGGTTTCTCCTGATAAGAAGGAACTTCAGGTGTTGGTTGCAGAATCTAATATAAAACTTGGCCTCTTATCTCATGATTTGGAATTTGATGGTGAGCAACCACAGGCCTTCCCTGATAAGGAAGAAGCTCTGCAGTTGAATTTAGAATCCGTGATCCCAATAAGTGAGCTAGAGTTTGAACATGGTAGGATCATCAGCCAAAATGAACGTTCAGAGGAGACCAAATCAAAATTTGGAGATGGGCTTGAGGCTAGTTTTATTGGTCAATTTGAAGACTCAGAATTGCAGTGGTTGAAAGAGAAGGCTATGCTGGTTGATGGAGCTTTTCTTGAGCCGAAGGACAAGCAAACTAATTTGGTGCTGTGTTCCGCGATGTTGCCAAAAAGACGCAAAGTTTCTGTTGTTCGTGAATTTCCAGATGCATTCAAACGGATAAATGGAGGAGATAGGCAGTTCAATGTTGCTTGTGTTTCAGAGGATGAGGAAGAACCGTTTGAAATTTGTCCGCCGCCCCTGACAGGTCATGGGAAACTTGACAGGCAGGTTTCGCATTTTGCATTTGATTCTGATCAGGAGGAACCTCTAGAATCAAGGTACAGTCAATCAGGGATTCACAAACTTGAAATTACTGAGATGATTGGCTCAGAAGAAGGGAAGCATAGGGTTTTTGTGCAAGGACTTATGGCTGCACCAACAAGTCCGGGGATTCAAGAACATGAAATCACTGAAGTGATTGGCCCTAGCGAGGATGCACGAGGACAAGGTTCAGGCACCAGATTATGTCAAGGACAGCGTTCAGGCTCAGAAGGTGTGGAGAATAGGATTATTGTGCAGGCACTGATGGCTGCAAGTAGATGTCCTTGGACATCACCAAGAAGAAAAGGTTCTAAAAAAACAAAGAAAATGCTTTAATTCGGATTAGGTAGTATGATTTGATTAGTTCCATCTATATCACTTAAAAGGATTCTCTGAAGGTGTGCCGCATTTGATGAAGAAGCATGGGTGCTACAATGTATTAGGCATACATCTTTATGTATATACGAGTTGGGTACTCTGTGTAATCCTTTTAAGGTTTCTCTTATTTTATTAAGGCGCATCACATTTCGCAGATATAAGATTATTGTTAGACACTGAACCTGGTTCGGCATTTGCCTATGTGAATGTGTGTATTGGGCATTCTGTAAACAAGGTCAAGGTCTGGACATGTACCTGTGAAATTTGCCTTGTATGCAACAGCTTTCTCGAGGTACGCACCATTGAAAGTTGAACCACTAAAATTTGATTCCCTCATGTCAGCAGCTGTGAAATTGGCTCTTCTGTCTCAGACAATACAACAATTTAAGCATCAGAAAGCTTGCCTACTATTAGGGATGACATAGCTTAACAGTTCTGATAACTACACAGTTATCAGAAGATCAACATACAAGACTTGTATCTTTTTATTTGTAGCCTAAATTCAAGTTCCATGATGAATACAGTAGTTACCTGAAGGTCTCGTTTACATGGACCGCTTTTCTGCAAACCAGAACAATCCCAGAATTCGTAAATCAATTTCAAGCATCACTTGTCAAGTAAAATCAGAATATGTTAAAAGGAACTGACTTGAGGTCTGCAGAGCCAAATTGAGCAGCTGAACCAATCCCAAACTCGCCACGAGTTTCTGCCTCGTATTTGTTGAGGTCAGCCAAGGCAGACAGGTTGGTGCTAAATGTCACAACAGCAGCCGCAGCCAGTGCAGTTGAAACCAGCTTTCTCCACTTAGGTTCTGCACCATCAACGGTGTTGGTAAAAATGAACCCAAGTCTTGTGCTGGAATGAAATTCTATCAGTCTTTAGTACTATATGCACTTAATTAGTTTAGTGAATCAACAGAAAAAGGGTATCCGAAATATTACAAACCTGTGGCATTTTTTCCTTGTTGGTCAAGTTGACAGATTACCTTCAAGGGCCTGAGAGCAGATTGCTGAGGAAAGAAGCATCTGTAAGCACAAGAAGGTGAAGGGATGGTAAATGATTTCATTGGAAGCAAAGAGGTTGAAGAGAGTGCCATTTTCAGGGAATTATTATTTTTCTGTTTGTGGATATACAAACGAAATTGAGAGTGCGAAATATTTATGACATGGGAGAAAAGAGGTGGGGCATTAAGATTTGTGAGACTATTTGGAACTTTGATTGGTTCTAAATCTTACGTGGATGTTTTGCTTTCTTCATTTTTCTTTTTCTTTTTTTTTCTTTATCTTCGAGACTTCGACCATATAATTTTGGCAGGACAATTGGTTGGCATTTCGCCACGGATTTTTTTTTTGGCTGTGTATTTCTCATAGGTTCACCTGGAAAGAAAAGCGGACAAACCTAAAACACTTGAGCCCAAATCAAATTGTACATGGGCCGTACGAGACGATATATGACCAAGGATTGCGATTGCTCAAGCAAAATATGATCTTGGGGCAGTTACTCAAGAGTTAAGGGATACTAAGATTTGTTTTTTATACTTTAAATTCAAAAACTTCTTTTTACATCTCTTACGTGAACCCTTATTTCTTTTTGAACATTTATTTATTTATTTATTTTCAATCTTTGAACCTTTACAGAGCATAAGAGGTCATCCCCCGCATACCCAATGTTCTCAACTATTTATTTATTTTGGTTGTATTCGTTGAATGGGTAGTTTCTGATTTTCACTACCAATAATGGGGAGAGCTTTTAATGTTTGTGTGTGTGAAACGGAACTTCTTCACTTGTTAAAATTGGGAGAAAGAAATTGCATGTACATCTTAGAGTTTCAAATGTAATAATCTCTTGTACTTAGTAACCTTGTATGTTGAGTGGAGGTTTAGAGAAACCTCTTACCTTGTCTTCAAGGGGTGATTTTATCAATCAAAACAAATGATTTTACCTCCATTTAAAGTATAACATTCCCTTAATTAATCGATGTGGTATCATATTCAAAACTAGCCAAAGATATATTTCCAATAGTCACTCCATTATCTTGGACTTGAGTGTGATTTCCTTGAATCTTGATCCCTGAGAACTTAAATCCAAAAGGATCTATTTACCATGCATTATTGTCTAAAAGAAAGGTGTCTGAAGTAAAGTTTTTAACGAGTGAAATCAAATCAAATACTTAATATTCAAACTCTATTCATGCATTATATGAACAGGATTTAAGTTCATCTCAAAATAATGACGGACTATAAGAATTGATTTACCATGGTCTAAAAGAATGGTATCTGAAGTGGATAACTACTTCTTCAAGATTGGGTGCCAATGCAACATATGATTGGTTTTACGATATTGCACCAGTCTTGTAGGTGGGATACTTATGTGCATTGACAAATTACCAATTATTATACAGATAAGAACTTTCTTAATGGGAGGGGGAAAAAATGTAGCTCAAGCACGCCTTGGTGATGGTTTGCGCGGTCATGTGGCTTTGGTTGCAGAAGTCATGGTACTGTTTTGCTATTGACCCACCATCTTCACTCAAGTTAAACTCCAACTGATAAATCACAGTTCTTGAGTAAAAGCCATGCATTTCTTCCACTGTTCGATCATTAGCTATTTACGCACAACCTCCGTTGATCTTTTACAATTACAATATTGTATCCAGCTCGCAGTTCCTAATCCGCCCGGCAGTCCTCTTGTCTCCCTTTCACTCAGTCTGTCAGTCACGCGCATGGACGTACACAAATGTGCCCAGCCTGCGCATATGGACACCCTGCATAAGCACAAATATAAGGAGATTTTTCACTTCCCCTCTCACTTCTCAGGCCCAGCTTACAGCAAACAATAGGGTCCTTAGCACTTAGCAGGCAGGCTTCTTAGATTGAACATTTTCCCAATACTGTACGAGATAAGGGGGTCGATGCCCGACATGTTGCCACAAGAAATGGCATGCATTGCAAAAATGAAACAGTGGGGTCACGATTCAACGAAATTCAGGCACTAAAGACTTGCAAAGTCATTTGTCGTACGCTACAATCAAATCAAGAATATGCAATTTGGCGCCAGGGGTTAAGCATTTTGTTAATTATGTCCTTTTGCAAGCATTTTGTTAATTATGTCCTTTTGCACTTTTACGAGTCATGACTAATAGGAGTTCGGCTTTGTGCTGGTTTCAAATGTTCTTATAAACATTTGGAATATTTCTCCGTTTAGGTTGGTTTTATGGAACAAATTTTAATATAAATGAACAAATATAGGTATGTCTAAGCAGCGTTGTGACAACGATGATGAGAACCCAAGGGTTCGGTGCCTTCAACTTGGCACTTGAATGACCATTAATTGCCTGAATTGCAGTCACTCAGAGTGATCAATGAATTCCTACAAGTACGCAGGATCGACCATAGTAATAATTAATCTAGAGTGTTCCAGGGTCAAATCCATAGGGACCAATTAATTTTCTACTCTAATTATTCTAACAAAATAACAAAATTTAAATTCAAAATGTTGTATCTTCTAATTTAGCAATAAAATAATAATCAATTCAAATAGAGCAGTGGTAAGAAAACAAAAGACGCAAGTCTAGGGTTTCACATTTTAATCCAGAATTTGAATCAATGATCTAGTTAATTTTTTAATAAACCATGAATGCATCACACAATTGTATTTTAAATTATCTTTCAATATATCTAAAGTATGCCTAATTAAATCCTATGTATGTTTCGAGATCACAATTATCTCTCGATATATCTAAAGTATGCCTAATTAAATCCTATGTTTGTTTCGAGATCACAAATATTCAACTAAACCCCTTAAAAACTTTGGTGATATCACTGCGTCATACAAATCCTAACCTATTCTCGTGATTAAGTTAAGTATGTTTATCTATTTAGTGTATGGTTGTATCTTCTTTTTCACTTCAATACAAACCTTAAAAGCGTGTCTATAGTGGCCAAGTATAAACATATAATTAAATCAAGATACATAAAATCGTAGAAAAAGGCAAGAAATTAAACTAGAAAAATTAATCAAATTCCTTCGTAAAAACCCTAACCCTAGAAACAATTTAGTTCAATATCATTTCGAAATTATAACCATGAATTCAAAGAATTGCTACAAAAATAAGGAAAAGAGTAAGACGATTTTTCAATTGCTTGCTCCAATCTTCTCCTTGTGCGCTCCTTGATTCGCCTCCGTTAAATCTTGATCTCTTAAGAATAAACTATGAAAAGATATTAAAACTAGGCTAGACTAATATTTTTTCCCTCAAAAACAACCTAAAGAACCCCTATTTAGAGTTTCTTGAAGATGTATCCTAAATAGGGTAGAAATAGGCTTTACTGGAGTTGAAAATTTGCATTTTCTCCCATTTTTTTTATGAAGACCAGCCCAATATCTAGCACTGATCATTGGGCCAAGCTCAAAGCACAAAAGAATTTGGAGATGTTCGGCGCAAAATTGTTTGAGATGTCTAGTGCCGGTCATGGATCCGTCCGCAGATCGGTATGGATTCACACATGTATAATTAAAGCTCAAAAGCACCATCAATGAGGCCGAATCAGTTCTTACTCAAAACAAAAAAGTTGTAGCTTTTTGAATAAGCTTTGCAACGCCACAAGAATCAAGTCGTTTGGAGGTCTGGACACTGAAATATGTCTAAAATACTGAGACTTGGTTGTAAGACCATTGCAGGGCAACTATCAGTAATTTGGACTTTTGACTGTGAAAACATGAGAACCAAATTTTAATGTCTTCATAAGATTTGTATATAATTCTCTTAGCTTCAAATTAAATTAAGAATCATCTCAATCCAATTTGTGTAACTCAAGTTATTGCCAAAATACTGAAATATATCAATCCTGTCAAACCCTTTTTTCTTGACTTTTTCTACTTTCATTGCGTCTTCGTGCCACGTTTTTAGTTCATTTTCTCTCCAATTGAGCTTTTCACCTATTAGGACAATATAAGAGTCAAATTAAGTAGTTTTTACTCAAGATAAAGTTCAAAGAACATGGTTAACAAGCAACTTATATTTATAAATGCATTACAATTTACCTCCTGAGCTTTGACATCATTCAAAACGCATGGTTAGCCAATAAAGTTGGTCTTCGAAATATTATACGTGCTTCAAAATCTTTTTCCACCTTTCTGCCTCAACCATCATAGGATATATATCATACCATCAGCTTTCTCCAATTTTAAACACAATTTAAGACAATATACAAAAGGAAGCTAGGCCAAGATCATCAGTCAAACTCTATTTGTAACAAACAGAGGGGAAGAAATGATACAAAGATCAAGAAAACAGAACTGTCAGTAAGAATTAAGGAGACGGAGAAAAAATGTATGGTAATTTAGCTCAACCAAGGAGTTAACTGTAAAAGGAAAATAAAAATTAGCAAGAACTCCTCTCGCCCAAATTCTTGTCTGTGTATTTTACTTTTCTCCTTTGCTTGCTTAAAGATATGGCTGAACAACCTCCAGTACTAGATATATGTGTGAGAGAGAGGGTGAGGTCAACAACTTGCACATTGTGGGTGTGTGCGTGTGTATGTGTATTTATTTATTGAAGAGAGACTCCCGTCCAAACTTTATAAGAGAGAAGCCATAAAGGAAGAGTTTGAGAATTGAATCAAGGATTTCATTAATATCTGACTATTTTTCCTGCCAATTGAGTTTGGTTTTGGAGACACACTGTTGAATTTGTTTCTCATAATTGTGAAAGGTGGTCCGCTTGCATAGTGTTCAAGATGCATTGAAGCCTTTTAAGATCTTAAGCTTTATTTTTCCAAAGAATGTCACTGTTTTATCTGAAAGCCAGGAAATTTTGTACATCAAATCAATTCTGCACTTTAAACAGCGGGCAGTCTCCTTTCACATTTGATACCATGGATCTAATCACGACGTACGTTTTCTAGACTGTCCTTCATCGAACATTTCTTTTTTGGGCGTAAAAAATAATACTTTTGAAGACGATAAGGATCAAATTGAGTCGGCATATAAATGAGGAGCAGGTCCTTGACAGTCTAGCTCTATCCATTGCATGTAAAAGGGCTAAATAGGCAGAAGGCATTGGACTTTTTCTGTCAAAGAGTCTTTCTTTAAAAAAAAAATTAGGTGCAGATCTAAGAAACTCTTGGTTTGCAAACTTGAGTTTTTTGCCCTTAAATAACAATTAGTTTAAAAGATCAAATTGTGACGCCAAATTGATATCCTTCGTACGGATTCCAACCAGACTGAGTTATTATTATGTATGATAAGGGCATAGACAACAGAATGGCTATCGTATAGAAGTTAATGATTAAAATAACACCTTGAAAATATTTAAGGATTTTCATCAATCTTTAAAACCTAATATATAGAATATGTCAGAGACTACATAAATAGCCAAATGTAAAAGTTCTGTTACCACAAAATGAACTTTTTTGAAAAGTTGAGGGATTTGTGGTAGAAAGATGCACAACCAAATAGACTTTAGCAAATCAAATTTATTTCCTCATAGATGAACAGAATATTTTCAGCAACATAAGAGTTTCATTTGTCATTGATCTAATGAGCAACTTTAAGAGCGTCAAACCTTTACAGAGAAAATTCAATACAAACACACTAGATGAAAAAAAGAGCGTTAGGGTTTGCAGATGGGCATACTAACTAGGAAGATCCCAGTTATCCATGATCTATGTGGAGCAGGATCATGGATCTAGCCATGAACATCCAGCAAAATTAGCTAAAAAAGCATACAAAATGCTGCAATAGAACTTTAGTAAAGGACAAACAAAGTAAGGTTAAAATGGTTTTACTGACTCATAAATTCGTACCTGCATCTATGCAAGGACAGAAGGAATGAGTAGTCAAATCATTGGAGAAAAAATATTTTATGCCTGCCCCTGAGATATATCTCATAATTTAATAATCACGAAGGGTAAGTACACGAGAGCATATACTAGATACTCTGCTCATTGAAGAAAAGGAACCCTAAGGAGGCGCAGTCGGGCACGGAGGATGATGACCAAGACAATTTCATAATTGAGAAAACATTGGCTTGTTTGTCCGGGGGGCACAAGCGAGAGTCTTTACTCTTTACTGATCTATTCTTTATTAGGTAGCAAAAAGCAAGATAAATAAAAGGGCATTCTATCTATCTATCCATCCATCTATGCAAAACTGCAAAGCTAGCTAAATCACTGGTCTGAACACCCCATCTTAACTTTGAAAACAACAGGTGCGGAAGTGAAAGCTATACCTCCCATGCAAACGTCCCTTTCCGGCTCCTCTCTCCCACATCTGCCGCCTGCGCTTCATTGTCTCCATCTATCTTCCCCACAACACCCACACACACACACACACACACACATCGGGAATGCCAACCACACATGTTCTTTTCTTGTTCTCAAAATTATTACAGAATTATGCATGTATGATTGCATTGCATTGCACATGTATCTTCTATGAATCGACCCGGGCTGATGCCTGGATGCTTCAGTTATCAATAGTGGTTAATTTGCCAATAAACGTTAGTTTAATTGATAAGAACGGATTATTTTTTTTTTATTAAAAAACGTGTGTATTTAAATTTTATTGTCAATGTGAGATTATGTTAGATTGTTTGAATCTTGTTGTCAATATAATGGTATGCAACTTATGATTTTAAAATATGATTTGACTTGTAGTGGTGATTAGAGTTGATATTATTCAAACATTTTTTTAACAAAAAAAAAGTAGTGATTAATTTGTTACTTTTACAAATTGTGTTTGTATATTAATACTGCATTCTGTAAGTTCATCTCTAGATGATTATTTGCTCATCTTATCCATTGTTGGCTTAATATTTATAACTTTTTTAGGCTAATTCAATCTGTTAAAGTTAATACCAAGTCTCTTCACCCTTGATTTTTTATGCACATTCTACTATGCACATCCTACCATACGAGGGTTTGTGGGCTGAGTTGCATTTCGCTATTCGCATGCATGCGTTTTTTGATTGCATTACCGACCAAAAACAAGAAAGAGAAGAGAAAGATGACTAAAGGTTTTTCACTTTGGCCGCACTAGCATCACAAACTACTATTACTCATACGTCTCTAGATTGGATATATAGATTCTCCACTGCATCAAATAGAGACTTCTCTCTCTTTTCTTAGTATACAGCCTTTCTTTGTCTCTCTCCTTCGCTTCTTTCTTCTTCTATTGTGCTTGCTCCATTGTTTCATAACACAGTGATTAAAAAAAAAAAAAAAAAAAAAGAGGCAGATCCAAGAAGAGGTTGTTAATCTGTCAAAGCCATCAATCAATCAATCAATACCCCAGCAGTAGCCAATCCAATAAATTTTAAAAGATAGAGAGCTAAAGTGATCTCTCTCAACCATGTCCTCCTCTTCTACTAGTTCCACTACAACTACTTTGTCATTGGACCACCTCGCTTCTTCCGAGCAGCTGTGCTATGTCCATTGCAACATATGCGACACCGTCCTCGCGGTATACTGTTTCACTACTGGCATTTCTTCTCCCCTTTTTGATATTTTAATCAATCCATCCTTTTCCATTGATCCATCAGTAAGGAAAATTTTAGGGTTTCTGACTAAGTTTTTTTTTTCCTTCTTCCCTGACTATGCTAGAACTTGTGTTTTGTTAATTTGTTTGGTGCTTTTATTATTAGGTGAGTGTTCCATGTACAAGTTTGTTCCAAACTGTCACGGTCCGCTGCGGCCATTGCACTAATCTTTTGCCGGTGAACATGAGAGGGTTGCTCTTGCCTTCAGCTAACCAGCTCCATAATCACTTTGGCCATACATTCTTCTCTCCTTCCCCTAACTTTCTGGTAAATCAGCTGGAGAATTGTATGTTTGAAAATGTGCTTGCCCCTTGGAATTTGTGGTGTGCTGTTGTTGGGTAAAAATTTTAATGAAATAAGTGCATAGCAGGATCAAATCTCAAGCCCGACTCCCAACTTTCTGATGAATCAGACTACAGCAAGTGACTTCACTCTACCTCCTCAGACGGGATTCAGTGACCTTCCTAGGCCACCGGTTATGAACAGACGTGAGAAACATTTTCTTCCACTCTTTTTTCATTAAATGTAAAAGCGCATACCTATTTTTTGTGTAAAAATGTGTGTATGCTGTTGGGGGTGGGTTAAAATGCCTTGGCGCTTGGACACATTGGAGAGTGAGGAAAGCTTTATAAGATGAAAACTTGGTTAAATATGAGGAACGCTGTCCACTGTCCTTGAGTATTCCATGCACTTATTCAGATATTCCAAGAGATTCTCATGTTTGACTGCAAATTGCACTCAGTTAGCTGATAGAGACTAGAGAGTAAAATTTATGTTCGAGTGGATTGTGAGATCAATTTCCTTAAATGTTTACAGCCTTTAGGTTGAAGTTAAATGCACCTTTTTTTCTTTTCTTTTTTTTTCCCTCTTTGTTACTGAAAGAATTCTCAGGATTTACACTAAGAGTTGCTTTTGCCACCCAAGTATATATACAACAGCTAAATAACAGTTTAGTTAATTTGTCAAAAGAATTAACTTGATTAGGAGATTCTTTTTTCTTCCTCCTAAAACACGTGTGGTAGAATATCCATAGAGATGAAGAAATAGTGAAGACGCAGGAGTGAAATCATACATTATGGTGAAATAGTCACGCACATACTGACATTGTTGCACAATTAAATGACTTCTCAGCTCCAGAGAGGAGACAGAGAATCCCTTCTGCTTACAACCGATTCATCAAGTGAGTTATCATCACAAATCTGAAAAAGAAAAAAAAAATCTCCCCAAGGACCCTCTCTCTCTCTTTCTGATCATCTGGTGTGTGATTGGTCATGCTGTGCTTGCTTTACACTTACAGGGAGGAGATCCAACGCATTAAGGCAACAAATCCTGATATTAGCCATAGGGAGGCTTTCAGCGCAGCTGCAAAAAATGTACTACCATCTGTCTAGACAACTTCAGCTTCTCTTTTTCTCCTTCTTTCTTTGCAGACAAAAGTTTTAACTAGGGTTCTCTTTCTTTTCTTTTCTTTTTTTCTTTTTTTAGGGGGTTTTGGGTGGAGGGTACATTGCAAGTGGGGATGCGTTTAGGCTTACTAACTTTTCCATTGTCCTTATATTTGTTTCTTTTCTCCCACAGTGGGCTCACTTTCCTCATATTCAATTTGGTCTCATGCCTGATCAAACTGTCTAGAAAACCAAAGTGCGCCAACAGGTAAAGCATCATCTTTTGTTGAATATTAATGCTCTTTTTACAATGCCACATTAATTTTCAAATGCATTCATCCTTTCACTTTCTCAACCGGCCATTTTTTTGAGGAGACAGATGATGTCCTAATGAAGGATGAATTCTTTGCCGCAGCTAACATTGGCGTTTCCCCATACTAATTAAGAAGCAAGAAGCGAAGCACATTATGCTTTTGGCACTATCTTTTTCAGGGCTCTTGTGCAGAAACTTCTAGCTATGGCATGGATATGTTATGGATCTCTTGAGTGGTAGAGAAGATATTGAGGTCCAGATAACTACTCAAGTCTAACCCTTTGGTTTCTATTTAACTTGTCTGCCGTTGATCTCCACTAATGTGTTGATATGTTTGCAAGCTAGCATGTAGTAGGCCAAGTGTTAGTAGGAAATCGTGCTTCTTTAAACATTATTGCAGTGACCTTTTGCTTTAAGGACTTTTATCACTCTTCATGTTGGCGCTAAAGTAAACTGCTAATTTGTCTATTGGGTTCGTATTGTTGCGCAACTACAAAGATCATTGCATCTTTGTTTCTGTCTCTCCTCTTTGTTTTATTTTGTGGGTTTTTCTTTTTAAGAAAAAAGGGTGAATGGGATTACACAAATATAGGTTGATGATGTATTTCAGGTAGAACCAGTAGTTGCATTTTAGGCCATCATAAAATGTCCGATCGCAGGAGCGAGTGAAAGATTTAATAGTCAAGACAACTAGCTAAGCAAAGTGATAAAACTGCATATTTTGTTTGCCTGACTTGGAAGTTGGAACATCTCTGGAAAGCTTGTTCGTAAATAGACTAATCTGAGGAGCCACACCTGTAAATTGTTAAGAATGACATGCTGCGTAAGTTGAATGTAAAAATTCAATAGGTGTGAAATACACATAAGTGCAATAAATTGATTGAGAGCTTCGTCAAGTAAGATTTATGTAGACACCTTCGAAAAGGATGTTTGGGTTGCACACCAGCAAATAATCAATAGCTAGCTGGATAATAGTTTTCCTCGTTTATTAGTATTTTGTTGAAATCCTCCCGTCTGGACAAACAACAAATTAATTACCAGCTCAGAAGAATAAAATGAACAGATAGATTATATACTTGGTTGCAACTTAATCAATTAAATCGTTCAATTAATGCGAATGACCAGGGTTCGATCCCTGGCAACGGGTTATTAATTTATTTATTTTTTAAAAATTTTTTGTTCAATTCAAGCCTGTATCTGTGGGGGGAAAAAATGGAGTTAGGTCGAGTAAATGTTTGATACAAGTGCTTATTTAATTTTGAAAGCAGCCCTAACCTGTAAACCATGTATTCAATCTATTCCAGCCTAACTCTAACTCCGAGAATGTATGAATATCAGTTAAAGTTAACCATAGATAATCGTGGAAATAAGTAAACTCCATATTGCACGTAAGGAAGTACATGATAAGACTCAATAGAAGACGGAACTTCTCATGATTTAAGAACTGAAATTTTCAAGATGGCCTAGAAACCGAAATGGGCATCCAATTCCTACCCTCTGCCGTATGCACAGTAAGCTTCTACGTTTTTTTAGCCTACATGAGGTTACGCTTGCAAGAAATCAAGAAATTTCATCTTTTTACGCTTGAAGGTAACCATTTTGCGTATTTGAACATCTTCATCCAATGTCCAGCTAATACAGATTTTGCCCTCCCCATCCTTCTCTCTTTTTGCTTATCTTGAATGGGAGTGGTCTAACACATGAAACATGGTGTCCAAACCAATAGAGTACTTCTACGTACCGTAAAGAAATTGATTTATTACAAAGTTAATTGAAAATACCAACATTATTCAAGCTCTTTAACGGTTCACTAAATTATATAGGCTCTAAAACTTTTTGTGACAATTTCAAGAAATTCTAAACTTTTTATTAGTAATCATACTCCGTCCAAGCATTCTTCCAATATTGATATTCTTGCAATCACGAATCAGAACGGAAGAAGCATTAGTGAAAGTGTTGAAGGCTCGTATATTATGATAATTCATGACAGCCAGAAAAATCAAATATTGCCCAACTTTCTTGGAGCTGTTTACAACGAGAATAAGACTTAATGCTAAGTATCCTTGTTCATGGAAACGGGCGTTTCACGTCAACATAGTTCATTGTTTCTCCCTTGGAAGGGACAATAATAGAGAGTCCATTCAGAATCACTAACTATTAGAAAGTGACCTGCAGTTCATATAGGGTGCATTAGGTTAACATATAATTTACCTTTTGCTTTATATGTGTGTGTGTGTGTGTAAACTGAGAAAGGAGACTTATGCCATATGTATAAGGAGAAATGGAAAAAGAGAATGGTTTGAAAGTTGAAAGGGAAAAGTTCCTAATGAGCTACTATGTGTTGCTCCAAGTTAATTAAGGCGGACTTGTGTTCCAGGCACAAAATCTAAAGCTCGCTCATTACTTACCTATCTCTTAGTACTATGTTTCTCAAGTTGCCAATCAAACGTTAATTGATAATGGTTGACATTCAAATTATAAAAGTTAGACCAAATTCACTATTCTAGTCCAATTTCTCAATTACATAATGTGAATTTTTATCTATATTAATTACTTTAGATGACATACAGAGTAAATGATTGTTCCTTTTTTTTTTTTTTTTTTTTGTATGAAGAGATTTCGTTGGGTTTGATTGATCATTATTGACAAGTGATTCGACTCTGTCAATTGAACCAACTTGTGCTATTTACGCTGGTGGAGTAAATGATTGTCATACCCTGATAGGATATGAGTCTGCCTCGATTATGCACTTTGATGCCCCGTATAAGCATTAAGCAGTAGCCGTAACCAATTTAAGAAATAGGTGTTCACCAAAATTCTTGCCAATGTAAGGAAATGTAGATCCAAATGACATATTCTCTGAGTTTTGTAATTAAGGTTCCAACTTCGATGATATTATAACGTCACATGACAATTTGAAATATTGATTACATATAATTAGGGGCAAAGTAAATTTATAGCAAAAATAAGATGCAGTATTTTCCATTGTATATAATTAATATGAAGAATTAGAACTAGAAGCATAGACCCGCAAAACCCCTCAAACTCTATGGGAAAGACTTGATTCCAGGTTTATTTTCAATTTGAAAAGAAAATATTTATGAAAAGTTGCTTCCTAAAAATGTTTTTGCACATGAAACAGGAACAACCTGAGCAACCTTAATTAATCCCACCTTTGAAAGGCTGGCACCCTGGTCCTCATTAAAAGGAGAGTCTGTGTACGTAGCAGCACAGGTGACAGTAATTGGGAAAAAGCACCTCTCATGTGTCATTCTTTCGCATCTCTTTACTTTCCCTCTTTGGTTCATTGATTTTTATTGTTCACCAGCAAGAAACAGCGTTAAAAGTTATGCTCTAAAGTTAAATTTTAACTTACAGAGATGACCATAATTGAGAGATGTTTAAACAATAAGGACCCCCTTTTTGTTAGTGAGGTTAAAGAGCTTATCCAAAAGGAAAACTAAGATACCTTTGTTGAAAACCAGGCATGACATCAGCGCGTTAAGGAATAGTTGTATTCTGTGTCAATTGTGACAATTTTGCTGTTATGTTTATTGGAGTGGTCGGCACTGCAGAGTGTCAAAGTCTTGGGTTCGAATATATCTAGACAGTTCATAGTAGAATAACGGACATACTTATTTGTATTCATTTAATAAATAGATCAAAATAGGCATGCCATATATAGGTATGATTTTAAATAGATATGGGTATACCTAATTATCTTCTTATGACCTAGGTATGGTCTTAAATGGATATTCCAATTACCCATTTATGACCTATTTCAATTTTGCTTACCTTTTATTTTTGGATTTTTAACAAAAAATACTGACATTTTATTACGATAAAAAATTAAAGACATACCAAGTTAACCAATAAATATTTATACCCAAATAAATAAAAAGGATTTAAAAAACCAACCAATATTTTACATAACACAAAATGGTGATTATGATAAGTTGCAAATAATGTCATATTACAAGTATTGAAAATGTTGGGCTGCAAGTATTAACACAACCATTGAAGAGTCTACCTCAATTTTAGGAGGAGGAAAATAAGATAAGGAAACAAAGGAAAAAGAAAATAACAGAGAACATGTCTAGTAAGAAATAATTATTGGATTGGTTACAAATTCAAATTTATACACCTGACGCCCAGAAAAAGTTTGCATTTGAATGTGAAAATATCTTTAGATAGGTATGAATGGATAATACAAGTCAATCTAGTTAAACCAGCTAATTAAATGGGTTTAATTGAGTCACTCATTTAAAATTTAGGAAAGATGACCTGTTTCATCCGTCACATTTCACAAAAAATATTATATTCATCCCTTACTTTTAAAACTAAACAAATTCGTCCCTAACATTTGAAAATTGAAGTTATTACATCTCTGAACTCGACTTTTAATCTGAATCAAATCGTCCAATAACCTAGTAATAAATTTCAGGGATAAAATTGATAAATCACTCAACCAATTCCATCACATCCGCATGACATTTATTGAACCAAAAAAGGAAAAAGATAAAAAATTATAACATAAAAAGTCATTCTTTGTCTTGGAATGGTAAGGTTTTTTTTTTTTGGTAAATCTTTTCCTCCATCGTTAGTATATACACTTGTGAATCTAAATGTATACCATACATACAAAGTTTGGTGTTTAAATTTAAATTGAAATAATATGGCAAGTATCTAGATCCGTTGGTGTATTCAATAAAAATGTAGGAAAGATTAATCCTTTTTTTTATGTTATAATTTTTTATTTTTTCCTTTTGGATTCATTAAATTTCACGTGAATATCAAATTAAGTTAACCAAGTTATTTACCAATTATACCCTCAAAATTTGTAATCGGGTCGTTGGGTGATTGGATTCGGATTAAAAATTGACTTCACTGATGTAATAGTTTCAGTTTTTAAATATCAAGTATGAATTTACTTCATTTTAAAAGTGAATAATAAAAAAAATATTTTTATGAAATGTGAGAGACGAAACAGGTCATTTTCCCTTTGTTACTACATATTAGTGAGTTTTGAGCAGGTCATCTCCCCTTTATTACTACATATTGGTGAGTTTTCAGCGGGTCTGACTTAATAAGGTTGTCATTGACGCCCGGTTCAAATGCATTCCTATCTCCGACTGCCTTTACAGTATTATAATGGGTACCCCTGGCAGACGCAAGGAAGCATGCCATCCGCATAAAACGATATCTGATGGTAATTCAACATCCCAACCATATCCTGCCAAATTTGGCCCTTTTCCAGCAGCCAGTTGAGAAATCGTACATCTTTTCTTGTATCCATCCACATGAAAGTAGTCATCCCTAGATAAAGGAACCTCACAAATTAATCCACCAATCATGAGAACTATAATCTAGAATTTTTACTACTCCTTTGGTTTCTCCCAACTCTTTTTTCATGATTAAAAGAGCAAAAAGGAATGACCACCGCAGCTCATTCCCATGGGTATGATCATGGCAAATTTTAGCGTCATAAAATATTTGATTTGAGTCATAACTAATGAATTAGGAGCAGTAAGCCTACCACCATAGCTTACAAAAAGTACAGTGGAAACTAAAACCTTTTCCTACAAATATATCTGATTTATGCAACTATTTATGTAACCATTACCACACACCACTAGATTGAAATCTCGGAATTTTGAGGTCTCCTTCTCTACTAGAAAAAAAAAATTGAGCGAAATAAAAAAAAGATACCAGAGGCGCAAAACTATAAGATGAGCCATAGCACGTAGACCACCTTTGGCTGTTGGTTTTCTTTGGTCCACCCTCAAGCTTTCTTTGGGGCACGACTTCCAGCGTCCCAAAAGGCATTATACATGACAGCAGCTAGGTTCAATTGAGTGTGCACACTTAAATAAAGCGTCAAGTTTTGAGTGCCATCATCCACAAAACAAGTGTACAAGGTCTAAGCCTAACCGAAAACCAGCATGGACGGGGCCTGAGGAGGTTAGGCATCCCAGCTGAATTGAAGGAAAATGGTCCCAAATGAGGAAAATGCTAGTACTAGTACTGGTGCATTTAGAATCAGACGGCAGAAGAACCAGGCACCAGCCAGGCTGGCCTCCTCAGCCAATGGACTTCATGACCTGTAAATCCACGGTTTCCTTAAATGGTCCTACACTGTCAGGATTGATCTTGTGCTTGAAACTCTGGAATATGGGACCAACCAAGTAGTGATAAACCACAAGCAGCAGCTATTGCAATATATATTGAACAAATCCCTGAACATAAAGTTTAAGTCTCAAGAAAACCTGATTCTTGAGAGTACCCCAGCAAAGAGAGGATTAAATATATGCATATTGTGCAGGTGAAAGCCAAATTGAACAAGCTATTTATAGGAGAACAACAACTAAGTTCTTTTCACGTTTAAGTAAACAATGTAAATGAACTCCGCGAAAGAAATATTAGTCCTTTCATGCTGATTAAACGACGACTGTTAGATTGTATTACAACTTGATTAACTGTAAAAATTGCATAAATCACAAATATTAAAAGAATGATAATTCCAATAAATTAACAAGGATCCCGGGAGCATTTAATACAACCGGAAAGCAAAGAAATTACATGTCAAAATATGAAATTTCATATAAACAAAACTACAATTACACACCTACTCTGACAACACAAACCTCACTAAGCAAAGCCAGGCTCCCGCATGCAGCAGAAATAAGCACTTCTATTGGAATATGGTGATTAACATGGAAATCATTAGCAGCAGAGTAAAACATAGCTCTGACCGATTGACCATGATCGATGTAGCCAAAGATATATCTTGTGGCCTGAAGATGATAAGGTACACGTTAGAATTAGTCTATAAGAAGTGAACAACAGAAGATGTCAAAGAGAGAAAATTAACATACTTTTGCAATTTGCCTAGAGCACCACAAAACAGAGCATTATCTGGGATAGGCAACTCTGTTTTGTTCGTTGCCTCTGGATTAACAACTCTGACATATGTCTCTTGGCCAAGATACCATGAGTCAAGGTTCTCTGTTCTAAGGTTCCAAACTCCAACATTATCAAGGGAGACCAGAACAGCTGTCCAAGCCCCAGGGAACACCTGAACAACAAAAACACAATAGGCTGATAGTCAAAAACTAAACAGACAACACCATTTTAGATGCATAGCCATAGCAAATCAATTCTGAGCAAGCAAAACTTACTCTAACCAGTAATTATTTGTCCAGAGCATTCATTAACTTTCTTTTTTTTTTTCTTTTTTCTGTTTGTTTGGCTGAGAACTGAAAATTGGGAGTAGTCCATACAGTTTATGGAAGATCTTAACTTTGCATACTGTTGATGATATTATTAACATGAAATTGCAGATATGCAGTACATCATGCGTGAAAGAGTACTACTGAAGTAAAACTTTGATTTAGATGACAGTAACAGAAAAATCTGAGGAATCGGAAGATGCATCATTATTGCAGCATAGACTAATAAATACAATTGGCAGGAGCCAAATGTGAATCTTAATTGGATCAGTCACTTTCTCTTGACACCTGCATTATAATACAGGGAATATCTCACTATTAGGGACATTGTAGATGTGAATAACTTGCAGGTTATCTAAGCAGGATAAGAGAATCCTGAAATAAGTGGTTTGATTAAAACAAGCATAACATTTAGTAGATGATTTACCAATTCAAGGAACTCCAGAATGATAACATTAAGTTTGCGTTGAGAAATTTAACAAACTAAACCCAACAGTCTTCAACACGCACCTGAGTTGTAACGCGAGCAATGCCATCCCACTTGTTGTATGTTCCTCTGCTATTCTCAGTCCACTCACCAAAATCCATTCTGCAATTGATTGAAAAGAGCATTCAGATGAAGATGAGCAAAAACAAGCTCAAGTTTATATCATCAAGGGCAACAGCAACAAGGCAGGATCCTACCCAACCACAAAAAAGTTATAGCCACTCATGTGATATGTATGCATCTTGGTATCATTGTTCTGCAGTATCACCTCCATAAACCCCCTATAAGTGCCATTGATAATTGAAGTTTCCATCCTAGGGGATCCTGTGAGTGGCCTGGTTGGAAAATCAAGTTTGTAGACACCCTTTACTTTATATTGGTCAGCAAGCCTGATGGGAGTTGCAGGATTAACAAATGAAACCCCACTGAGTGTTGCTCGTTGTTTGCCGTTTACAGTTACTGGTGGTTTATTTTTTAGTACATATACTTCGGTCACATTAATTGAACCATATCTGAAGGAACCTTG
Organism: Coffea arabica; assembly: GCF_036785885.1. Taxonomy (NCBI): domain Eukaryota; kingdom Viridiplantae; phylum Streptophyta; class Magnoliopsida; order Gentianales; family Rubiaceae; genus Coffea; species Coffea arabica. Next base: position 42,970,177 of record NC_092325.1, on the reverse strand, counting down.
AGGGTTCGGGCGAGCACCACTAGCAGTCACATTCCACCTGCAAGATTTAACCACAACATATTCTTCTAGATGAGTTAAAGAAGCTAATCACATGCTGTGTAGATTTTAAGTAAACTTGGAAGATGCAAAACTATCTAAGTGTATCTAAACATTCCTAAATATAGGTATCTAATTTTAATGTTGCTACATGTATTTATGAAACTTCCGAGCAGCATCCTTTATTCAAACAAGCAAATTCTGATCCAGAGGAACAATTTATGAATTATAAATTAACTGCAATCATCTCATAAGCACCATAAGCACTGGCATTTCCTAATAATCCTGGTATTACCATGACTTGTCCATATTCTCTAAATAGTCTAAACACCAGAGTTCATAAATAACATCACATATTACAGAAGAAAAGATTCAAAGAACTTGGTTATTCAATAATGTGAACATAGGGGAACACTTTGCAATATACTATTGGGCGTTTGAAGGAGAGACAAACCTGATCGATCTAGCCTGGTTCATCGAGAAGGTTTTGTCAAACTGATCTTGCGGTGGGTCTGGAAGAGGACCAGATGCCTTTCCTTTCGAATTTGTATAGTGCAGGATTCCAACACCTGTGACTTTTTGCCATTGTGATTCATTCACCATCCTCGCACTTGTGACTATGTAGTAATCGCTACTTGCATTCTGATCCATGGTTACCAAAAAAGAGTATGATTGTCCAACATGAATGTCTAAGCTAGAATAATTCTGCTGCACTGTATATGATCCCTCTGTTTCAGCTAGAAGTAGGTTATGATTTTGAATTCTGAAGTTCAAACTAGTTGATATTCCAACATTGCTTACACGAATTCTATAGGTTTTTCCTGCACAATTTGGATGATTGACAAAAAGGAGGAATTAGAGCAGCAAAGTTTATGTACACTCATTGACTTGTGCATCTTATGATTTATAGTCAAGGATGCAACTTAACACAGACTCATGAAAAGCACACCCATCAACCAATAACAAGAGAAAGTGGGAGGGAGGAAGAGTTTCCACTCATGGAGACGGGGGCATACTGGAAACAACAGAAAAACCTTCATGCGATACTATATACAACAATCTGATACAGAACACCAACACACTGCATGTCATTTTCTGAATCAAAACCAAAAAAATGCAGAATTAATTCAGGTCAAACATATAAATAACTAAATACAAAGACAAACAACAGTTAACATTCCGGGTCCTATCCCGTGAAAAGCTGACAAAATCTACTGTCTTGCGGATTGAACTGCCAACAGGCAGCATCTTGTTTCGAAACAGGGTTAAATCAAATGAATCACTTTATGTATTAGGATATGAAGCAGATCTGACATTAACATTTTTCATACTATAGCACTAAAGCCCAAGAACAAGGAATGAGATGTTCCATTACCAACCTGGATGGACTTCAATTTTTTCATAGTCAATGCCATCAGGGACGAGAGAATCATTGTATCTATAAGGTCCTTTTCCATTAATCAATACGCCATCAGGAATCCCAAGATCTTTTCCAGAATTAAGATCTCTCCTTAGAGCCTGCAACCAAGTACAAAAGAAACCATAAAAAAGGTACTTTTAAAAGCTACATATCAGTCATTGCTCAAATACATGATATTTTATTTTATTTTTTTTATTTAAAAAAAAAAAACCTACCGTGTGGTTTCGAATGTACCAATCACCCATCACAATTGTAATATCACCATGAGGCGTATCAAAAGGAATTGGAATAATTTCCCTGTTATTGATGATAAAGCTTCCAAAGCCACCAGAGGCTCTCTGAAAGTTTATGGAAGGGAAGTAAAAGAAGCTACCAATCTGGTCCTTAACCTGAAACTGGTAAGTCCAGTTCCACTTTGGAGGTATGGGACAATTAGTCCCAAGCACCCCATCTTGCCATGAGCTCTTCCTCATAAATATACCAGACCTGTCAACACACCCACCCCAATATCCGAAATCTTTAGGAACATCTCAAAATACAAAATTCAAATAAAACCAACAGTAAATAGCATACCAATGCATAAGAAGATCTTCATCTAACTTGTTCTTCACATTGACAACAACATTGTAGTTAGTAGTAACGTTAATGGTAGGCCCTGGAAACTTTCCATTCACAGCAATAACCTGCAAGCGACAGCAATGCAGTTCAAGACCTTCAAAGTTCTCAGCTTTAAATAAGGAATGAAATAGACCAGCTCCAAGTTTTAATCTTTATCACGTTATTATTTAGATCTGAACAGAAAGATTCAAAATTTGAAAACAAACTGAAGCCGGACCATGATTGCCCACAAAAAAATAAAGCAAACCCACAAATTTGAAGCCGAAAAAAGGCACAAAATTGAACACATGCAAGCTTGAGCATCAGGACAATACAATGCAGCATACACAGAGAAGGCCTACAAAGAAACGGAAATAGAGATCTAGAAAAAGACATTACCTGCTGAGGGACACCAAGAGGAGAAGCAGTAATGTAAGAGACTACAAAATCAAAGTTAGCAAAGGGATCCTCAGCAGAGCAGAAGCCCACCAGAAGCCAAGTAGTAATGCAGATAAAAGAAAAAGCAGGAAAGCTGGAAGAAGCCATGAATTCACCTTTTGGTGTGAGTGTTGTACTCTCTGAAAAGGAAAAATAGCTGAAAATTTGTTTGCTTTATGGGGTTTACATTACCAGAGGGACAAGAGAAGGGGAAGAAGATGGAGAAAGAAAGAGACTGTAGTGACTAGCGAGTAGTGAGGCTGGTGGGCGTTTTTGGATTCGAGTGTAGCGTTCTCCGCCTTCGGAGCGAGTAGATATCACATAAGTTAAAATGTCATAAAGAGACCCAAAACGGCTCTCTTTTTCCTCTCCTTTTTTTTCCTTTGGGGTTTTGTTGCCTGTGACACAGTACTCGAAACTCACCTTGGCGATCGAGGTTTTATCCACGGTTCATATTGCTCGGAAAGATCAATCATTGAAGCCGACTCTCGAGTCTCAACACAATTTTGTAAATCATATGGAAAATTTATTTTCTGCGTCTTGATTAGTATAAATCCATTTTAGGTATTTGAACAATTGCATGGTATCTGAAAATGCATAACATTTCGTACGAGTTAAAAAAGTATAAAATGATTCTTTAAGATCAATGAAATAATCCTTAGTATTTATGAAAAAGAAAAATTATTTCAAACAACATTCAGCGATAATTTGGAGTCTCGACCATCACCAACAACATCAAAAGACTATTTTTATAATTTAGATTTAATCTATATATATATACTTACACGATAACTAATACCAAGTTCCTATTATAATTAATCGGTCACATGCTAGTTAAATCCTTTGATTTATAATTGATAATTAATGGATACAGCGCGACCAATCACATGCTAGATAAATCTTTTAATTTGTAATTGATAGTTTATGGATACAGGGCATGCGCAGCTATGATATAATGCGTTTATATCTGGTTATTATATTTCTTATCATAATCGATGTACACTTATGTAGATTGTTGTATTTTCTATAACATTTAGTAAATACAAACAGAATTAGTACCTTTGACTACTGAAAAGAAAAAGCAATAATTCCTAAAATAAAATGTATGTTATGTGGTGTATTTTTTTTTTCTTTGGTCAAAACATATATTATGTGGTGTAATTTTTATTTTTTTTTTTACGGAGACGACAACAGTTGTATAATCTAATCTATTCTATATTAAGGGGAGGGGGTGGACCTAACACGGCCCAGAAATAACCCGGAAAAGACTAAATCATCATCAAATCAAACGAATGCACAACACATTCGCCTGAATTTTTTTGAAATAAATCACTTAAACGTGACATTTTAGTGAATCCTTGCCTCTCGTCCCGCCAAGCTAGGTGTAGCCACCAGGCTAAAGGCTGGGGGTTTATTACGTGGTGTAATTAAAGCTAACAAATTTGCCAATTTCGTCTTGTGTGGGGTTGGGTGGTTGGTTGGAGGATAGAGAGTGGCGTATGTCGGTCCCAAATCGGCCCATGGGATTAATTATCATGCATGCGAGGGAGAGGAAGAGAAGGGCTGAGGCGCGTGAGTGAGAGAGAGAGTGAATATTCAAACAGAGAGAAAGAGCGCACAGAAATGCACTGTGCCAGCCATTGACCAGTTCAGATTTGGACATGAATTTGCTCTACACACGCTTGTTCTTTCATCGCTGTCATCGCAGGGGACGAAAAGAAAACAAATAAGTAAAATAAAATAAAGAAAGAGGAATTATTGATCAATAGGGGGCGTTCTTCTTCTTCTTTTTTCCTTTTTCTTTTGTTTTTGTGCAAAAAAAAAAATCTTAAGAAGGTTCTAGACTAAAATGTGATATATCAACTTTCAGAATTCTCTATGGATTTTGTAAATTTCAGAAGCAAAATATAGCAATAAAATATTAGACAAACTCGAGGTCCTATTTGATAATCTAACCAATTTAACACTTAAACTTAATAGATTCATATATTAATATGTTCAGACGCATTTGATAACAAAAAATAGAATATCAAAATTAATTAAGTGAAACTGAATTTTGTAGATAAAATTTATTCCAAAAAAAAAAGTAACAAGTTATATATTCAAATATATTAAATTTAATAAAATGCTCTTTTTGTGCTGGGCAATATTAAGGCATGATTATCTGCTTCTTGTTTAATTTGAATCTAAAAAAATTAGAGACATTAAACACTTTTTTTAACTATTTTTTATCTCATATATATATATATATATATATCACATTCCAAAAAACGTTATAGAATTATTTTTAAAAAAATTTCACAAATAATTTTCAAAGGAGAATAATATGGAAGAAATGCATAATTCAATATTTTGATATTTATACAGCCTGGGGGCCAATCTATATAGCTACAAGTTACTTTTAAACTATTAATCAAGTTGTGCAATTTTTTTTCCATAATTTACTTACAAAAAAGACTGCAACGACATTTTTAATCGACAAATACAGATACGAGAATTTCTAAAATTAAAATTAAGGGATCATCCTTTATTTTTTTTTTCTGTCGTTTATGTCGTACATGTTTGGTATAGGATTTTTCTTATTCTTATTTTTATTCTTTCTTGGCACAAATGATTTACTAGTACTTCAGACCAGGTCATCTCCCATAGCACAAAATTAAGACAATGGCTGAAGGCATTATTGAAAATATCATATCTTGCCCACCTTTGATTGACAAAACAAAACAAGGAAAAAAAGTTGTTGCATATGCTCAGATGACAGAGACAAGGAGTGAATCTATTGTGAGATGTGTACTAGATCTTTTCTTCTGATCTTGCAACACTGGACGTAGAAAAATATCGTGTACGTTGACTGGATCGATTTGATCTTCCAACTTTTTGTTGAATCCAAGATCCAAAAGCAAGAATTATTCACAAGGAAATAAACATAAACAGTAGACTATTCCACTTTTTTTTTTTTCATGAAAACAACTAGACATCTAACGCCGACAGCTTCGAAAATGATTCACACTCGTGGGCTTTTACAGGAACGAACAGCGCGCCCAGAAAACACCCCAAAAACTCTTACCTAGTACGTATATTGAGCCAGACTTAATTTAAGCACCATTAAAGCCCAAATCAAGTAATCAACTAAAAATAATCAGCCAATTAGAAACCGGCTTGCAAGTTGATCAGTAAACCAATTCAATTTGCGTGACATTTGAAGTTTCAAGTTTATCTTATTGTAACTGGATAAAAGATGTAATGCTGAATAAAAGGCTAGAATGCTTTTATTTTTTTAAGCGATAAATAAAAAATTTTGAATTCAAAATCTGCTACTTACAGCCTCTTTCATTTTGCTATCCGACCCAACCTGACCTACTCCGCTGGTTATAAAGCTTTTATTCCAGGGTAGAAAGCCTTCAATAATAGTTACTTCGCAATATGTAAAACTTAAAAATTAATCTTGGTTATATTGACTAACGTATACGCTGCATTAGCAGGGAGTAATGCATGTCGAAATTTACACTCAAATTTCACATGCATTATGTATTTAAACTGTTAACCTATACAAAAATGTTACTATAAAAAGATTAATCCAAAACTTTAAATAAAATAAAGATCCATGAATTACATTTACAGAGTTGAACCTATCTTAAATCTTAAGCACCCCTTCAAAATAAAAAAAAAATGCAAAAGACGAATAGTTTGAATTTTTGAGGTTTCGACAATTTGAATCACCGTTCAAAAGCAACAGACTTTGCGATTTGTACATCCGACATAGAAGTAAAGAATCTGAAACGCCAAAACGCACCAAAAAATGGAATAAGTAAAAAGTAAAGAAAAAGAAGAAATGATGAGAAGGCAAAAGACATCCGAGGAGGAGGGGGAGGGAGCAGATGGATACCATGGGGGCTATCCCACCAAAAGTTTCTCTCCCCATAAATAAATAAAACAATAATATCTTTCTGAAAGGTCCACATGATTGCCAGTCATCTGGGCCCGTGTGGGGCCCACAGGCCATTAATGGGCTCCCTGGATGGAATAGTTGGCCTTGCTCGACTTTGACGATGATGTTTTCTGTTTTCTACAGCGGTACCGGAAAAACCCAATCCGGCAACCCCATCAAATTAACTAAACAATCAAATATGGGTTTTGTCTCTTCTGCAAAATTCTTTAATATGATTATAAAACTCAGTAGTTAATTACTAATACTAGTGATTACCTGCGGTTTAGTCTAACGTGGTCTTTAACTGCCTATGGCTTTGGTCACCTGCGCATCATTGGCAGTCAAAGTCAGCGGCATCTGTGATTTTTCTGAGACAATTTCAACAGATTTGACCCCTGCCGATGCCTCGAAAGTTACCCCCCAAATAATAATGAATTGCTGTTTGGATAGGAGATTATTTGAAATATTATTTGAAATAATTACTGTAATATTTTTTGTGATGTAATGTATGTGAGATAAAAAAATAATTATGAAGATATAATGATGTATTAGAAATTATAATGATGATGTAAGCAAACAAACTTGAATAAATAATCTCATGTCCAAACAAGTTATGACCTATCTTTTGGTTTTAGTTAAGTAGTAATTACGAGTTAATGACTGTTAAACCATCAATTTAATGCATTTACTTTTCAAGCCAACGAGTACAAACTGCTGTTATTGTCTTTCAATGATGTTAATAATTTCTTGGGCACCGGAAGGTAAGAAATTAAATATACTCGTATGCAGGTAAGAAATCATATTGGCCTATACTAAGTCTAATTTGCAAGTATTAAAAATCAGACCCAAATGATTGATGTCATTTGATAATGGCAGCATCGCGCCCAATGATTTCTTCCACTAGCTAGTATGAACTTAAGTGATATGGTGTGATTTGATATTTTCAATTCAAATTTTGTTATTATTGTTAATGAATTAATGAGCTACCTTGATTTTACTTCCCATAAAATTTCATATAAACATTGAAATATTTTTTGTGATTTGACTTGTATGATAGTGTAAAATAAAAAAAATGATTGAGAATGTAAAATGACAGTTAAGATACGGTTTTTTAATGGTGCAAGTAAAATAATTTTTACAAAAAATTAGAGCCCGTTTGAATTGCTACTTTCTGGAACTTTTGTATGAAAATATACTGTAGTAATTTGATATATGTGATAAAAAAAAAAGATAATCGAAAAATGCGTTCATGAAAAATGTAATAATTTTTTTAGACTTTGCAAGTGCTTTTTTCCCAAAGCAAAATTGTTGAATGCTTAAAACTCGCACATGATTTAGTGGCTATTTTTATGGACTCAATCAATTTATTACTTACATTTTTGAATGAAAGAGACAAAGTGATGAAAAAAGTATAAAATAGCACACCGTCCAAATTATAGGTGGTTGCTGAATAATGTGTCGTGAAATGTGAAACCAACACCGACTCAACCAAAGAGGTTTCTTGGAAGAATCAAACAAGATTCTGGGCTGGCCGCTGCTGGTATTTCTTGTGTTCATAAAATCTCAAATGATGTAACATACATTTAAGAGAAGCCTGTTGTTGATCAATTTCCATCAAAACACGTGACAATCTTCAAAACCAAATCCATAAACATCAACGTTGATCCAAGGCCAAGCCAAAGATCATAAGCCACGCAATGCCAACTCATTGAATCACCAACCACTTCCAAAATCGTACATTAATTAGTACAATTTTCCTTTTTTTTTTTTGGGAATCTCTTTTATGGCATTTGGTTTTGGTATTTGATTAAAGACGTTATCAGATTATATGTCAAAATCCACATGCATGCTTGATTAGTCGATTGCTTTCCTTCTTCTAATTTGGATCTAATCACAGTGTAACAAACACAATTACTATAATCAAAATATAGTTCCTAACATGTACAAGCCTGTAGCTGAAGAGCAAAATGAAGGGTGGGTGTTAGACTTTCAGTGTTGCCGTCATGTTAAGGTTTAACCAGACAATAATGTTCTTCTTCTTTTCTTTTTCTGTTCATCATGACTAATGATGAGTAATAACCGCGAATGTGGCCGGACCGTATATCCCACAATGATGATGGCTTGTGTGCTAGTTATTGTTTCTTTGTTCTTGGCCATCAAAAGATAAAAGCCACACAAAATGAAAATGAGTGGGATACGTACTCATATGGCTCTGTTTGGATGTAAATTATTTGAGATATTTTTACTGTAGCACTTTTTGTGATGTGATGTATGTGAGATAAAAAGGTAATTGGAAAGATAAAAAAGGTGCGTTGGAAATTGTAATAATGATGTAAGTAAATAAATTTTGACTAATAATTCTCTATCCAAACAAACCCTAGTTTTTTTTCTAATTAACTCATAAAAAAAAAGGGTTGTATTGTGAAGCACTTCAGTGTTTGCTTGGAATCATGGATTACACAAGGATTCTTTTGTAGACAAAAGCTTTGGCCCAATGATCATCCTTCCCATCTTTGCAAGAAAACTTTCTAAAACAACAACTTAAATAAACGCAACCTTTTGATTAGTATATTAAACTGCCCAAATAACTTTATTCAAGATACTTTTTTGAAGATAAGTAGATGTTGTGACTTGTAACTATGATGATAGGGCTAGGGACGTTTAGTTGCACAAGCATTCTCAAAGCACTGAGGCTTCGTTTTCTGCATAAATGTATCTTTTCAACTTTAATCTTGGGTTTCAACAATTAAACAGTTGCACTAGACAATGAATTGAAGGTTAGTAACTAAGGTTATTAGTTATTATCAAGGAGATAGGTGGATTTCCCATCGGTTGATCCTCTCAAGAAAGTAAAAGAAAAAAAAAAAGTACCACCAGAGTAATTTAGTGTGTTACTTGCTTTTTAAGAAATAGAACATACACAACTTTGCCGTTCTTATACAAATTGACTATGTACGCGTAAATATTTTTGTCTAGCTTTTTTTGGTTTATAGTTTGTCGTCTGTTAGTTCATTACGAAGAAAAAAAATCACAATTATTAGGATTGGTGGCGGGAGATGGCATTGGTGGAGTTGCTGCTGGTGGTGGCGGGAGATGGCATTGGTGGCGGGGAAGGGGGAGGGGGAAGAAGAAGAAGAAGAAGAAAAGAAAAAGGAAAGAAAGAAAAAGAAAGAGAAAGAGAAAAGGAAAAAAAAAATTTCACCTTACAAAAACTATTACAAAATTTTTCACCTTACAAAAACTTCTACAAAATTGTTTCGAAAACTTCTACCGTGCACTACAGTAAAGTTTTAGATAAACTCCCAAAAAAATTCAAATTCCAAACAAGCCCTTAAAATTGTCCAAGCGGGAATAATCAAGAAAGTGGGATTTAACGGCCATCTAGAAAACAAAACATAGCTTAAAATTAAAAAAAGAAACCAAACAATATGGCTACAATGAAGATGGCGGAACAACTTTTAAGAACAACAAAGTTGAATTTGTTCATGCTGTCATTGGAGGGATACATGTTTGCGGAGTTCATCTGCCACGCCCTGATCGAGGCCTTAACCTTGGCGTCGGTGGCATTGTTGAACAAGAAAAGCCGCGCATGTTCATACACAGAATTTGTTGGATATACCCGTGATGTAATACATGTCCTTCCACCTTGCCCAAAGCTCTCCACAATGGAGTGATCAACCTGCGTCATCAAAAGCCCATCATCCATATTAGTCTTCCGTACAACTATTAAATGGATAAATCGGGCTTGTTTGGCCCACTGTAGCATACATTCTTCATCGTTTGGACTGGCCAAGCTTGGGCCAAATCCAAGCTTGACAGGATAATATAACTTACCAATATCCTCATAGACAGTTTTTCTCCTTCCAAGACCGGAACGGTGCTGCCGTAGACGCCCTTCCTGACATCCGTTGCTTTAGATGACCTTAAAAATTGTGCATTGAACGAGTCAAAAATGCAATCCAATTTTCACTAACTGTGCAATTCTTGCGATGGAAAATTGGATCAAACAGGGCAAACTGAAAGGCAAAAAAAAAAAAAAAAAAAGAAAACCTTGAAAGATCAGAACAGAAGGATGTCTTGAAATTTCCATCTGTTCCCTTGGCAATGTAGAAGTAAACAGGAGTCTGCTCAGACTGATCATTATCTGCGAGAACTAACAAACCAAACGGACCCAATGCGCCCCTCTCAGCAGCACCGCCGCTTGTGCTGCAAACATACTCTGCATCGGTTCCGTTAACCATCTCCTTAGCCTCTTTATCGATCTCAAACTCAGCAACAATATCCAACTATAAAAACCAACGACATAGAAAATGGTCTGCGTCAGCAAAATCATGTCCTTGTCGGAAGTATCAATAACAAATTTCAAGAAAAACAAGTACTGCTACTAACCTGTGCTGCAGAGCCCACATCAAGTGGTATCACTGAACCTGGTTTAACCTCCACACCGTCGAAACTCTTGCCATTTAGTCTCAACTTCTCAACCTCCTCCACTGGCCATTGCAGCAGGTTTGTACCAGTTTTCTTATCATACAATACTGTCCTTGGAATGGCCTGTTCAACGTATACAGCACACCATCATGAATAAAATTGTACCAAAACGTTTTTATTCAGCTCCATTTACATCTCCTAATGACTGCATAAATTTCAAATTTAGAGCCGCAAAATCATTAGCTTTTGAAATCCCACTCTGAGCTCGTCTCGATGAGAACTTACTCAAGATTGGTTGGTTGATTGATTGTACTAAAAGAAATTTAATCAGTTCACTTGTTAAGAAATTTAATCTGTTTTTTTCCTTCCAAATAGTGCCTTGACCAAACAAAGAATGCACTGCACACACACCTGAAGGGATGCCCAGCCTTTAGCAATGTCAGCAGCTTCGCTATCAGTCTCAGTAATCCATCCCCAAAGCACTCTTCTCCTCTTCTCTTGATCATAAAACGTCTTAGATGCATAGAAATTACCATAATCATATCTTAATCCAATGCCAACATCTAACGTGGGATCATCGGGAATCCATTTCCCACGAACTCCATCATATGCGCCTAATGCGTAGTAATCATTTCTGTCATCATCCAAGCTAGCCTTCACGACGTGTTTCACACCTGAACCATCGTCGGATGTGTCCAGCCCATTTTCATCCGTTCTTGAAACCGGGTAAAAATCCACACATTCCCACATGCCCGTACCCGGGACTCCATGGAGGACCCCATCCAGGAGCTCATAGGATTTGAAATCCACCGTGTCATAGACAAGTGAAATTCCAGTCTTGTTCACTTTTGAACCAATGGTAATTCGCCACTTGCCCTCTGAGGTGTACCAGGCTGTTGTGGGGTCACGGAAATCCTTAAAATGGATTCCGGGTGGTGGGACGAGAACCGGGTTTCCGGGGTACTTGACCCACTCGATGAGGAGAGGATCAGACGGGTCGGCAGGGTACGCCAGATTTTGCACCTGCACAGTTGCGTTGGTCGAGCCGGTGTACAGCATGACGAGTTGACCGTCGGGAAGGATGGTTGCAGACCCGGTCCATACGCCATTTTGATCGTACCATTGATCGGCCACCATGGCTATTGGCAGATGGCGCCAGTGAATCAGGTCCGTTGACACTGCGTGGCCCCACACAATGTTGCCCCACACTGCACCATCTGGGTTGTACTGATAGAACAAATGGTACCATCCCTTGTACAATAAAGGACCTATGAAATGGGAGTAAGATTTTAGATGAATCTAAAGAAAGTAAAAATTCTCAATGGTCTTTAATGGTATACCACACTTTTTTTCTTTCTTGGGGAGAAAAACTTGATGGTGATATTTGTTCTCCTTTTTTTCAAAGTCATGAACAAGTTGTTCAGGTTTAGAAAAAAAAAAAAAAAATTCCATTACACAGGCAGCAGATAAAAACTTAATCCTTAGAAAACAACAGGAAAAAAAAAAAAGGGATAAAAGATAAGCTCTAGATAAAGTTGATGATGCAAGAATGACTTGTTTGGAATATGGTCAATTTACATCCTAATGTTTTTATTCCTTAGTAATCACCCATTTGAACTTTTAGTGGATATAGGGCTGCAATACATTATCACCGAAAAGTTATTCAAATAACTGCCGGATGATTTAATTTTAAGGTGTATTGATACGAATTTTCGCTTGCATCATAAACACATTTTCTAATGTACTTTTTTATATTCTTAATCATCTTTTTATCTCACATATATCACATCACAAAAAATGCTACAGTTGCCTCGAAACTTCGTGAAAGATAATCTTTCTTATACATTGTATATAAAATTTACTATTCTTCTATAAAGGTTCAAAATCAGGATCTAAAACCATATCTCTTTTTGTTCTCTCTGTCTCTCTTTTTTGTTTTTGTTTTTTTTTGTAATCTTTAAAAAAGTCAAATCTGGAAAGTAAAAAAGGGCTGAGAACATAAAAGATTGCTAAAAGCACTTCAAAGAAGGCAGTTGAGAATACACAAAATCAATTATGTGGTGTTAGTTGCTTCCTATAATGTCTACCTCCTTTAAAATGACCATCTTCAACATTTCCGGGAATTAGGGACTTGACTAGATTGTATTAACAGAAAGCATCCACGAAGAAAGTTTTTTCTAGTTTTACATGTTATCCCATTTCTATATCCAAATTCAATACAAAAAACCACGAGAAAATCAAGATATCTAGATTAAAATTTAGAAGAGTAGATGTAGTAGGATACTTTAAACTTATCTAGTAGCTTCTTAATCGAGAGAAGATCCATCGAACTACTAGCTTTCTGTGGGAATGATAAAATTTCTTAATACATGGAACTATCACACTGAAATCAGATTACTTAAACCAAACAGGAACACATTTACGCGTTGCGTTTCAAATCAATTGATCGGTCTGTATTTCTCAACTCATTTCCAACAGCTAAAACGACAAAAAAAAAAAAAAATTCTCAAAGAAAGGGTGGTGGTGTTGTTAGAACTTAGAACAGGCATGGTTATTGACTTTTGTGCTTACCATTAGGATCTGTAGAAGTAAAGATTCCCCCAGTCCAGGCAATGCCAGCCAAACATCCGGCAAGAGAACAAAGGAGGAGATAAAAGGGGAAAAAAAAAGAATTAGAGATAATCAAATTTGAATGTAAACAAGGAAGCTCAATCCAACTAGAGAAATGGATGGAAACATTATCCAGAAAATATATTAATTACGAGCAATTTGCATTGATGAATCCGCAATCCAATCTCACCCAAAAGATAAACAAAAATATATGTATACATATATAAAAGAGAAGCACATCTTTAATCAACACTATAACAAACAACAACTGAATTTGTTACCATTCATCCAATTCTTCCTCGGCTGAAAATGGAATGCAGTTCTTTGCCAAGCAAGCATTTGATTAGTCCATGAAAATGGAGTCCCTTCCCCAGCAAACAAGAATGGACCATTTGACTTGGCCGACACTCCTTCCGCCACCCCACGGGCTACCGCCGGCCGCGGCGTTGACTCCAGCCCTGATGAGGTAGATGTCGCCTCATCATTAGGCATGGATGATGACAGTTTTTTTGCATATCCATCTCTATCCACCAATGCCACCAAAAGACCACCGGCCAACAGCCCAGCTACTAATAAGAGAATGAATTTCGTGGGCCGTCGGCATTTCGCCTTTACTCCCGTCCTCTGATCGTCATCACCTAACAGCGGAGCATAAGGGGATGGGGCGGGATTTGATGGTTCATGCCAGCCGGAAGATGCCATTCTTCTCTCTTGTTCAGAATGTTACATGACCTCATCAGAATTCACGTAAGAAAGGGTGAAATACATATATAAGAGAAGCGTTGTGGATATAGGAAAAGTAAAGAATAATATACGTTCATGAGTTTGACAGATGTGGCTTGTGTGTCAGTTTTGGAGTTCAGCGGAATTTATGATTGTTGAGTTTGTACAAGGGGCACATGTTGTTAAGGTTTGCTGGTTTTCCCGTTCCCGCATGGCTGGAAATAAGAGGAAGAGGACACAAAAGAGGGAGTTGTTTTTGGCCTGCCAGGATTGCCACAGCAAATTTTCCTCAATGTCAAGATTACTTTCAATCAATCAACTTTATATTTATATAATTATATATAAAAAATTTTTAGATCCATTGAGTATTATTTTCTCCTATTTTCTCTCTATAATTAATATTTTTCCCTACTCATTTACTGTCCTTTTTCTCTATCTCTATCTCTTTAATTCATCAATTATTTTCACAATTTACTAAATTGGTTTCGGCTTTAATAGTAAATATTTCAGATTTGGCTTTAATAATTTCTCATAGACTAATTCTGCGTTCTCTTATATTTTTTTTCAAACAAAATATAATTTAATTCAAAATAAATAATAGTTTAAAATGAAAATGATCTTAGATAATGGTCTTACTTTCCCTTCAACATTCATGGAATATACAACGTGATGTAATTTAAACTTACTTTCATCTAATTATTAGAGAATATAAATACTTGAAAGAAACCAAGGCTTATATGATACTATGAACACTCGATCAAAGTCAAGACTTATATGATGAGTATAAAAGAGGAAAAGATGGTAAAGTTTTTAATAATATTAACTACTTAAAAGCATGATAAATAAGTAGAATTCAAAGGGAAAATATATGTTGCATATCAAAAATATTTTATACTAAAGTATTGAGTTATAATAACATCATAATAGCAATCGTTTTAAAGTGAAATTTGTTGGAATTAAATCAAGTTACATTTGCAAATAAATAAAGCTTCCGAATAGAATAAAAAAGCAAGAGCACATAGAATCAAAAAAATACAAGAAAAGATTATGGCAAAACTACATTATTTAATTATAAAGTAATAAATCAATTAATATGTGCATGTGTGTGTGTGTGTGAGAGAGAGAGAGAGAGAGAGATGAGAACAATAAGGGGAAGAGTGAAAGACCCTAACAAACAATACTCAATTAGAGAGAGAAAAGATGAATAATTAATGCATAATGATTCTTAAGGAAATCAAAACATATATGGAGTTGATTGAATGAGCGTAATCCTAGCATGTGAGTAAAATACATTCTGCAGACGAATAATTGCTTTAGCAATGTTGCTTTCCATTTTTGTTTCCATGGGCGGCAATTTGGTAAGAATTTAATTGTTCAAGAGTTTAATTTAGGGGACAAGGGGAGAGCATACTAATCGCAATTGGGTTTTTCTGCCTATTTTGGTATGAGGAACTGCGGAGTTAAAATAGGAAAGGAAATGAAATCTTGAAGTGACGTTTGTATTGGTCCTGCTATAATATTTTGATTTTCATGTCTATTAAGCATAATTTTTGGAGTAGATTTGTCCCAGTAGGTGGTGACGTGGTGACAGCACGGTGTTGTTCACCTTCTCGACTTTCTAATTAGTCTTACCTTTTAAATATACACTCACATATCAACTTCCTTGCATTTTAGACTTTTTTTTTTTTTTTCTTATCATTGATTTATCTTTCCTTCACAAAAAACCAACATATGAGAACCCCCCCCCCCCCCCCCGGCCCAAAAACAGAAAGAAAAAAAAATCATTAGACAAACCTGCATTTGAAGGTGGCTATAACCTCAATTATTATCATAAAACTAGATGTATTAGACCAAAATTTCCCTGCGTGTTGGGATAGATCCCCATGCAAGATTGGAAATTAAGTAAGGGTAGTGTAATCAACGATATATATATATTATATAGGTAAAATCTTCATGCAGGCAAAAAACATGCAACTTAATTAAATCTCAAATTCCAAAAAACATTAAAAAATATAATTAGACCTTAAGAATCCTAAAATTCCACAACTATAATTAGACTCACCCGCATGCTACAGTAAATTTAAGTAAATCAGGACTGCATTTGGGTAGAAACCAGAAACTAATACCGCAGGAACTTTGTATTAAATCCCAGGTACTTGAATGAATCAAGTGATTCTAATTCTTCTTCTTCTTCGGCTTGAAAATTGGTAGAAAATTGGACATCCATCATGGGGTGGGATGGGATGGCAAAATGCTGGAAGAGCATGTGCTCGGCCACATGCAGCATTTTTCTCCTAATATTAGTCAGCTAGACGAATCTTAATTTGTCTGCTGCTCCATTTGTCTTATCATATTAGTGTAGTGATTTAAGACGAAAACCTTATGGAAAAAACACAGACAAAATCCTCAATTATTTGACCCAATAATGTGATTGTTTCACATGTCTCCCACATGCCATTAATCTATCAAATCGGATCACCGCCGTAAATGCGTCCTCGGTTTTTCAGATTCTAATACAAGTTCTCCTTCTTAAGAGAAGTAACATAAGTCGATTTTTTGAGTCATAAATTACATTTGCGTTGTTAAAAAAAGAAACAAAGAAAAAAAACTTATGGCGTAGTACAATTCAGTGTAACTCATTTTGTATTAATTAAACAAATAGTAATGAAATATCAAGTCTGGCAAATGTTAGTAGTATTAAAACTAGAGGACAACTAAATCCGGTCGTGCAGAACATTTTTGACATTTATGGTCTATGTAATTTCCCTAAAAGAGAACATTAATCCTACAATTATACCTTGGAATTTTGCTGAATATTCGTGACACTGTATCTTCTTGCAACTCTAAATTCTTGTTCGTGCTGTCACAAAGGAAAATTCTTTATTGTTTGTTCGGCCCCAGATGGCAGCTATTGCGCAATTGTACTCGCAGTGAAAATGCAATATGAGGGGCTTTGCAATTTAGAGAGATGCAGCTGAATGCGGCGTTCGTGTTGGGTCCTTTGGTTGATGAGGCCCGTTAGAGGATTCTTAGAGTAGGCCACCATAGGCGTGTCTGAGAATTTTGGCATCAGGAGGGACGGTTGCCCGTAGTTTCGCTAAAGTAGCTAGAGGCACATCATATTTCAATGACTAGTCTTGAAGCTGGCCATCAAGCCACAGACAACGAGTGCAGAATGAAGAATTATATATTAGCGGCTTTTTTTGGTTGTCAATCATCAGTATCACATAACCCTCGAGTACCTACTCCTGTTGAAAAGTACCAAGGGGCAAAAGCAAGTTAGACACCAATTCCGACAATTGTCAGCTCCTTGTAATTCGGGCATATTCATCAGCGTCAGATAGGAACACGACACAAGACATGACTGACTACGAAGTCATTCTTCTTAGACGTAGAAGACGCAAATGCTGAGAGTTCATAATAAAACTGGAGCTCAGGCAAAGCAAGAAAAACCAAAATTGAATTGGAAAAAAAAAAAAAGCCCGAGCCTCAGATGTCCGTCCTCAATTACAGAATATGCTAAAATTTGGCATGCGGTTCTCATTATTTGAAGCAAAGGACAGGTTTAGTTGTAACCCCAATTCAGACATTGGGAGGAGGCCAGATCTTCCCGAACAATTCTTCAACCCGCTTCGCTTGATTAACATAGCTGTCCATCCCAGCAGTGAGAAGCTCCACAGCAGCAGGCCCCATTGCCAAGGCAAAGCCATTCTGGTCCCACTTTACTAGCTAGAAATCAATGCAAGATATCCATGAAAGTTGCTAATTCACCCAGTATACGTTAACATATAATGATTAAGTTGCAGGTAAGCTGGAAGGACTTGATTGAGAAAGATAAACGGAAGGAAGAATTTCTTTGGAAATTTGTTGAAAATTTTATAGCAAGTTCTGTGGATATCATGTAAAAAAATCACTTCAGAAGATGAGCTTCTTTTGTAAATGTCCTAAAAAAAAGGTATGATATGAAACCTTTCAGATAAAGTCTTGCTACACGGTCCTAATATTGTTACTTTAGTATCACAAACAAGAAACCTTCTTTGGCTGATGCGGGCATATCCCATGGAGCTAGCTGTTTTACCGGTGAGCTCCCATACTACGTGAGTTGTTATAATTTACCTTACCCTCTTTGTAACATTAATCAGAAGTTAACTAATCGGCTATCATGGAATTCTACTCTCTATTGAATCACTAAGCAAAAAATAGACAGATGATGCATTAAAAATATACCTCCTCCTGGCTAAAATTGTAGGCGGCAGCAGATTGTGGGGAAAGCCTTCGCACAAGAGAGTATTTCTCATCAGGAGGAGTCACTGAATCCTTCAGAGATTGCAATATCTTCAAGGGGGTGACAACATAATCAACCCTGGAAAATGCAGAAAAGAGAACTTGAGCTCCAGAGAACTAAAAATTGGATCAGCCTTGTAAAGAAGCTCCACATCCCAAATGTAAACAGATTCATATTTACCCTAAAAGGTTGAAAACATCCTGTTTGTTTCGAATTGCTGCTGCCATCAATTTTGACTTATAACCATTTTTATGAATGTAATTATAAGCCTTTGTCACCTATAATGACAAAAGATGTACATAAGCTCAAAATGTGAAAAGCACTCGTGTTAATATACTATAACTCAAACTTTTCATAGTTCAGAAAGGGTAAGGGTTCAAATTGTCCAAATATAACTTCATTTCTTTGAAAGTTCAAATTTACCCGAAAATAATTTAAAACAGCTGTAACTATTTTGGAAGTATACTCGACATTTTGTAGTCGAGGCAGAAGAAGGGGTTGACACTTCAGAAGACATGTTCATCTGCAGGAAGTTTCTTTTCTCCCTTTCTAGTGGAAGGGCAAACAGTTGTAAAAAAGAAAGTACTCATACCCGGAACACTTTTTTTTTTGACAAGTCTACCAACGAAAATAACCATCAATTAAAACTAACCAAAGCCAACCCAGGATCTTCTCCTCTTCTAAGTGCACTTTCTACTTCAGGGTCACCACTATGGTTCCGAGCCCAGTCCTGAAAAAATAAAGCTTGTAACTACTGTGTGTAGAAATTTTCATACAATGATAATGCATGAGGAAAGTAATTACCCTAAGGCGACCAACAAATATCTGAATAACAGATGCACCAGCTTGGGCTGCAGCTGCTGCTTGGCAAAAGCTGAAATGCATGACTAAGTGATTAATGAGAGAAAAAGTGACAGAAGAATAAGAGAAAGCCAATAAATCAAACATGATTAGGAAGGCACAAATGATATCAAACAACAAGTTCATCACACAAAAATTTTATTTTGTGATTAGGAAAGGAGAATTTCATACTAGATTATAAGACAATATTGACATGCACATTACATCAATCTAAGAGTGAGGCTTTAGAGCAATCCTCTTGCAACTTATACAGATTTTCTTTGGCAAGATTGAGAATCTAGTTATGTATGGTTGAATAGGGTGGCAAATTCATAATTGGGAAACTTAGAAAGAATGATGCTATGTTATGCAAGTTGAATATGTGATGTCATCTCCTGTGCACGTAGAAGGTTTTACTGCACCCATTACCATAATTTATGTGCAAACAGTCATTTCAAATCATATGATGATGCTACTGTATTGAGAAGAAAACAGCATACTAAAGGTCAGTAAATACTGTACATTTAGCTTAAGTATGCGAACTTTGCATTTTCTTGCGTATTTGCTTCTGCTATTGTATAATTTAAGAATACAAGTTTATCAATCATTCAAGAACACGCATAACATTGGAATTGAACATCACTGAAAGATGCAGAAATATAGCAGAAGCACATTGAATGTTTAAAGAGAGAACTGGATCCTAGTAGCTGCAAGGTGAAAGCTACATCTGCAATGATAATGTAGCTGAATTTTGGATCACAAGAAGCAACAAAATGCAAAGTTCACATCTTTGAAGTGCTGAAATTTTATCTTGCCCACGTAGATGAAAATTTTCATTTTTTGGTGAAAGCACAGATAAAAATTCACAGCACAAGAGAGATAAACGAACAGCAGCCAAGAGAACTATTCTGAAAGTAAAAGCATGATAACAATAAGGACATATAATAACATAATTCAGCCAATAACCAAGTCAAAACTACCAAAGAGTGCAATCATCGGGGAAAATCTACTATTGTTGCCATTTGACAGAAATACATAAATAATTGCATATAGTGGTATTTTTGAAGAAAAGAAGTTGCCATCTCATACCTGTAAACAAATGTCAAATGTGTCTGTATACCCTCAGATTCTAGCAGGCTTGAAGCCTCAATCCCCTAGGAGATAAAAATTAGGGAAAATGAAATCAAGCATAAAGTCAAACAGGATGAAAGCCTAAAACAGATGAACTGTCTGTAACTAATGGCCACACTGTGTCCTTCCTATTTACCTGCCAAGTAGAAGGGATTTTGAATAACAACCGCTCTGGAGGGACTTGAAAATCATCATACAATTTTAAAAGCTCATGCACCTGAACTCATGCCAGAGAAAAGATTTTTGTCAGCATAATGGGTTATATCTTCTTGGAACTATTCATTATATTATATGAAAATTGTTTAACTCTGCCACTTTCAATAAGAGAAGTAGGCCAACTCCATTTGAAAGATGGACAACAGCCTTTAAGTTAAGAGGAATTGCCAGAGTATATGGATCGTACTTGGTGCAGCAACCATGAGCTTAGTTAAAACAGGTCTACTAAGGTAATCACCTATAACAAACACATTAATGATATCAACAACAATTTGCTGCTAATGGTGAGAAATTATGGATGGATCCGACAGCTGCAAGGCAGCATCTCTTTTCAAACACAACACAGCATGCAAGTGGTTCTCAGCTCAGACTACAAGGCATAACTTTGAGTCATGGAGATGGCAAGAGAGCTTTTCCAGACACCTCTAGTCCAACTAGGGTCACAATTCTATAAAGTTAAACTCCTACATGTTGTTCCAGTCATATAGAACTACCTCGATTTTCACACTGCATAAACAAATAAGAACAGGCAGAGGCAACAAAAGTATATTATTCAAGTCAAGTTCAAATTTATAAGACAATTGCAAATTCATACATCAGATCTATCTTAGAAGTTTCAGATTACACTTAATTAAATAGTAGAAGGATATAAAATGACCGATATATAGAACAATTCAAGTGAATCTCAGAGTATGCAAGTGAAAAAGACAGGACAAAGTTGCAAAGACAGACCATAATGCAACATTCAACTTCCCAAAGAACTGTAAGTAATTTTATAGAATGTTTTGCGTAAAAAGAAGGGGAAAAATGAAGGAATTTTAAGAGATTTCACCTTACGAACAATGCCATGAGTGTCATATGCAAGACGAGCATCAACTTCTGTAGAAACTCGACCAGGCACTAACTTTGCAAGATCGCTACCTATATTTACCAAAGCCTGCAATTCCGACATGTAATTGTCAGAAGAATTCAAATCAACCAATCATAGGAACCAAATAGACATGATGAAAAAAGAACCAACCTTGTTAAAGAAACAAGACATCCGAAGATCTGAGTTCTCTAATCCATAACACTCCGAGTCTGCCAAAGCAGTATCCACAGCGCTCTACACCAAAAAAAGCTACAGAAATATAAGGCGGCTAAATAGATAAACAAATATTATGTTAGTAAGAAGAGAACAATGCAAAGCAACCAACAATTGCAAGTTCTAAATCAATCCTAAATTACTTAATTTGATAGACTACCAACTATAAGTTTATCAATTCAGAACAGCCTTAACATCTTCATTTAAGAAGTAAACTATGTCCTTACCATTTGCTGCAGGAAAGAAGATAAGTCAATCTTGTAACTAAACAAACTCCAATAGACACATATTAGCCGTATCTTCAGAGATATAAGTTCATTTTACCTTTTTCTTTTGCAAGCTACTAGATAGCTAAGAGAAGCTTTTATATTTTCTTCTTATCTTTGAGAATCCTATTTCCTTGCCATAAACAGAATTTGTATGAACGTTCGTGTAATCTACATATTACCATCTATAAAACTAAAATATTCAGCACAAGGCTTGATTATGATCGATAGATAGGAATTATTACCCTGAATTTGGTATCAGGAAGGCTGCAGATACCTAAGATTAGAGACGAGCTAACAGTAGCAGCTGTTGGAGGGAACCTGCAAAAGGTATAAAAACTTCTTTTTGAATCGTCTATAATTCATTTCCAGCTGAAAGTTTTCAATCAACAACAAAAAAATCAGGGTACAATCAAGGTACAGCAGAATAAACAAAGGAAAATGGGTGGGGGAATCAAAACCTTTCGAAATCATCGAAAATTACAGTATCAGGAACAATCTCACTGTAACTTGTCACAGCATCCAACTCAGTGCTCAAACCTAATCGCATTATCTCCATATATTAATCATGATTACAAAAAACGAAAAACGTCATTTCTCAAAAAAAATTTTAAAAAATAAAGATAAATAAATAAAACTTCATATTATACCCGTGTCAAGAGAAGATGAAAAACCGGTGGAAGCTCGGATTAGAGAAAAAGATCGACTCGGCTTGAATATTAGAGGTGGTTTTACAGATTGCACTGCGAATTTCAATTTATTATCCTGTTCAATTTTTGATAAATTGCCATCGATTAGATCATTGGTTTATAACTATACAGTGAACAAAATTCAAGAAATTGAATTACAAAGGAAGGTAAATGCAGACCTGGAGAGATGAGGAGGAGGCGAGCGGAGAATACAAGGCAGCTACTGACGCTGCTGCTGTCGACATTTTCACGCAGTGAGAGGGTGTGTGTGAGAGAGAGAGAGAGGGGGAGGGAGCTGTGCGTAGAGTGGCTCAGGATGAGTGTGGGGTTTATATATGTAGAAATGGCGATGACGTCATTCGAGGAGAGCATTTAGAAAATGATATTGCCAGAAGACGGGTACAAATTTTCAAGTGAAAAGTACATCTGTTACTGGTTTTTGTAATCTGGCAGTGCTGGCAAGTATGAGTGGAAGTAGACTAGAGCCCAAAGAGGATTTTAAATCTATTTTGACAGCGAACTTGACTAAGACAAGTTGGTTTTAATATGAATCGGAATTGGATAGAGCTAAAATAAGATTTGGGATTGCCACATATGAACTGAAGATCCTGTCACTTTTTTGAAGAGTTATGTCCGTTTGAATGATGTATTTTTTTTGCGAGCCTGTATAGAATTTTACTGTAGTTTAAATTTATAGAAAAAATTTTGTGTATTTGGATATCTAAAGAATGTATAAATGTTTTCTTTTTTTTTTTTCCTTTTTTTTCTTTGCCTCCTTCTTTCCTCTCGTCGCTCCACTCTCTTCTTTGTCAGTGCCACAACTAGTGCTATCATCTCCTTCTCTACTTTTTTTTCCTTCCCTCCTCCCTTTCTCCCCTTCCTTCTCCTCTCTCTCTGTTCCCTTTTCTTCCCACCCTCTCTTTAACTTCTTTCTTTTCCCCCTCCTTCTCCTCCCTCTCTTCCCCCCACCATCCCTTTCCCTTCTATCTCTTCCCCATTTGGTCAAATCCGATCACGCAACCAACTAGTCATGACTTTAGTTGTGCAACCAGCAAGAGAGAGGGAGAGGGTAGTGAGGGAAGAAGGGAGGAGAGAGAGAGAAAGAAAAAAAATGAGAAGTCGCCGACAGCACCAACGAAGTACTGGCTGGCGATGACAGATTAAGGCAGAGAAGGAGGAAGAGGAAGAAGAATGAGAAGGGAAAAAAAGAAAAAACTTTGTGTATTTTTGAATATTTTGAGTATGTATTTAAAAAAAATCTCAGGATATTTTAACAGGTTTACTGTAGACAAAAAATTGTTAAAAAAAACTTGTCTATTAAAAACTAGGCAAAAAACAAGGCTCTCAAATAGAGCCGCTATTTTGTGGTGTAATGGATGTTTTTATTTTTCCTTTTCTTTCTTTCTAGTGTACTAGTATCTACCATTTTGTCACCATTTGGAATGAAGGAAATGAGGGGGAGAAGGAGGGAGGAGAAGAGAAGGATGTCTATTCGGAAAGAAAGGAAAGTAGAAAAAACCATCTTGATTTAGTTGAATATAAAGGAAAAAAATAAGCATATAAAAAGTTTTTTGGACATTCGATTGAGGAAGAAAAAAAGCAAGACCAAATTTTTCTTATTTTTACAAACTTCTTGGAAAAAGATAAACCATGTGTTAGTATAGCCAATGGTGGACTCAGGATTTTTATTTAAGGGGTGCAATAATATTAGTTTAGAATTATATGGTGTCGATTTGTAGATTTTTGGAATAACTAAATATTTGTTATAGTAAACATGCAACTTGAGATTCATTATTTTTTAACTCATCCAATGATACAAAATTATGCATAAGAATACAGGATGTATGTTCTTATGAACATATACAATTGACAAATAATTTGTACACAATCGAATTATCATATAGATGTTTGATTGACTTGTAATTCATATGAAATGGATATGTAAGAAATGTTAAATATTAATAAATGCATTTATTTACAACAAAAACAATTTACATTTAATAGAAAGCATCATGTAATATATTTTAGTCCAAGTTTCGCCACTGTGAAAATGGAGAGAACAATTAGAAAAGATTTCAACAATTTTGGGGGGACAATTGTGAAATTAGAGGGAATATAATCAAAATTTAGGGGGAATGAGAGTGGGGCAAACTAACTTGAAGAAAAAAAAAAATTAAGTCCACTTATCATACAAAGCAAAAAATTGAAGGAAAAAAAAAAAAAGTTTTAGGCCCCGTTTGAATTGCGCATTTTCTTGGAAAGTTTTTGAAATATTTTCTAAACATATTTATCAATTACTTTTTTTTATCTAACATACCGAGTGTTTCTTAAAATTGCATTTGTACATTTCGAGTTCAAACCAGGGCTAATTCTTCTCTTTGATGTCCTAAACTCCCATAGATAGGTTAATGTAGGGCAACCAGAAACCGTAGCATTGCACCAAGGGGGAGAAATGTCCACGAGAAAATGCGCAGAGCGGGTTATCTGTGTCTGCAAACATCAACGTGTCGTCAGTACTCAAATGCACGCATTTGACTCCATCAATGGCATGCAGCCAAGGGATTCCTAGCAACCTCCGCCGAGCATTTGTATATTGCCATAAAATCATCGCTTAATTTGTTTCGTTTCTAGAATTCATCATGACAGAAACCTCGAGTCACCATCTCAGAGTAGAAATTGGCTACTTCACTAAAGCCAAATGGAAAAGCCAAGAAAAGAATAACAAAATCTTTAGGTATTGATTCCGAACATCCGCCTAAGCTTCCACTTTAATCAACAGGATAAGATTTCACAACCAAAGAAACAAAGCAGAAATAACTCTTTGGAGGGGCATGGCCCCTTTGTTTCTGAACAGAACCAATATCGAAATAGGAAAACTTCAAGCTTTACAAGATGCATGGCAAAATTCCAAGACAATCAATGATTCAAATAATGATTACTGAGAACCTAAATAAAATCCTTGTTCCTGTAGCTTCTCTTAAGATGCTTGACAGAGACTTTGAATAACCTACTTCATGAATCCATTCTAATGTAGATCTTTATTCATAGATCACCCTGTTCCTTCATTCTCACAAGAGCCTCGAGGAACTTTTTCACCTGCACGACTCGCAAAGCTAAGTTTCTGGATTTGGATTTCTAATAATGAGACTGAAATTAGAAATTACAGGATAAAACCAAATCCAAACCTCTGAAGGATCCCTGAGTGAAAAGAAAGCGTTGGTTTCTTTAGGAACTGCAGATACTATGATTCCATATCCTCGGCTTTCAGATCGCAAAACCTACAGTAGGCAATTAGTTGCTTTGACGAGTTCAGGCGGTCAAATTGATCACTATAGTTTTCAAGAGCACAAACTAATTGAGTTAGCGAGCCTCCCAATATTGGGAGGCTCATTACTTCAATTGAAATTGAGATAATGAAAAATCATTTTATCTTTTTAGTTGGAACTTTAGGAGGTTCTCGAAAAAAGATAGCGAAAAAAATTATTTATGTTGCATTTACCTTGAAAGCATCTTCATCCGTTCTATCATCCCCAATATAGATGGAAAGCACATCAGGACTATTACTAAGCCCTGCAAAATGTTTGGTTCAGAAAACAGGTAAGGAATACTCAAAATTGCTGACATGAGAAGGCCTCAAATCTATCAGGATGGAGCTACTAACCCAAAGATTCAAGAAGAAACTCAACTGCTTTCCCTTTATCCCAGTCAATCACTGGACGAACCTCTAAAACCTTGAGCATGAGAATAAAATAGAAATTCTGAGATTAAAAATCACATTTGCCAACTATAAAGAAACATGGCATACTTGCCACCTTTGAAGTACCAAATTGTAGCTACCATACCTTCCGTCCATGAGTTAGTCGTAATCTAGGGTAACTGTTGAGGATATCATGCACTCGTTGTGCAATGATAGGCCAACTCTGGAACCAAAATGCAAGAAAATACTTGTAAGGCAATCAGGAAGATGCGCTTAGAGAGTTCTTGATCAAACAAGCAGCTAGTTTGGAACACTAACCTTCTCATCTACGTTGCGGTAATGTACAGAGGTGCAGAACTTGTGGTTCTCAACTTTTGCACCTTTAATATCTTTAGTATTCTCGACAAGGGTTCTAAAAACCTGGAAAAAGAAAGATCAAAGAATTACTTGACCATCATAATAAACCAAGTACACTGTGCAATGAACATGTGTTAGTGGCAAACAATTATGCACCTCATCAATCATGGGTAGAAATTCACTTGCAGGCTGGAAGAGATTAACCTCCTTGTCCTGAAACAAATTGAAAATGTTTGGTCAAAAGATATGACAAACATTTATACTAAACCAGAAATGGGATTGCTTGGGACGTTTAGAAGGCGTTTGCTTAGTACCAGCAGGTCAGTCGATTTAATACAGCCAGAGTGGTTGGGCTCTGTATCTCTGTCTGGGAGCATGATGTCCATGCCATGACTACCAGCATAATAAAGTTCTGTTAGTCCTATCAATTCATAAACCTGGAAATTAGGTGGGAGACAAGAAAGGTATCAATCAGTCCACAGGCATATGTGTAAAATAGCCAAATCAAATAACAGAAAAAGAACTGCCCCTCAATCCCCTCCCCCCACCCCCTCAAAAAAATAAAAATAAAAAAAGAAAAGAAACAGAGAGAGAGAGAACTAGCAATTCCTCTACCTACCTTGTCACGGCTTCTTCCACTGATAATGGCTGTAGGGAAATACTTTGCAACACTTTTAACAGCTGAACGCATCTGAAACATATGAGGTTGTCACCATCACAACATGGAAAGAGATGCATGAAGGGCACTATCAACCTTCAAAGATTGGTAAAATGGTTACTTACATCAGCAGACATAAAAGCACGATCAGGGTCATCCACAATTGGAGAAAGGGTTCCATCATAATCTAAAAATATGACTATCCTCCTATTCTTTGCAGCATTCATAATTTTTCCAAAGGACTTGAGCGCTGATGGATACTTGCTCTACAAAAGAAAAGGCAAAGATAAGTATGGTGATGTAAGCAATACACTGATAATCAATGTGTTTGTTGTGTATTACTCTAACATACCATCCAGGAATCATAAGCTGCATCACCATCATCCAAAACAACCTCCACATTAACATCCTTCATAATCTTTTTCCGAGGGGGGGAAGAAGATTTCATGGCATCTAGCCAACCATTAGAACGAACATCATCAAGCTTTCCTGGCTTCCTTCTCGGGATGGCTAGCACACTAGTTGAGAATGATGGTCCTGATTGAGCATAAGGCAAGACACCTCGGATACCCAATCTAGACTTGTCTATGGGAACAGGATCAGTAAGAACAGGAGAAGCTTTTGAAGACTTCAAGTCCATCGTCAATTCAGAAAACTGTCAAGGTTTTGCAGCTAGAAATTAAGTGTACTATCCTAAACCACCAAAATTAGTAACCTTTTATCCAACTCTCTTATCAATGAAAAACCACCGCTTCAATGTCTTCTTGTCACTGCTACTTTGTAAGCAGTCCATCAAGCACAGGCTTCCTGAAATCTGAGGAGACATCAGAGTAGAAGAGCAAGCTAAAGCATTCAGTTCCACAATTGCAAACTTATAAGCTAATTCCAGTGAAACATATACCAAGAAGTATAATACCTCATTTCCAGGGCTAAAATGCATTTACATCCGGAAATAAAGCATTTTGATCCACAACTTTGAGATACAAAATTGCTGTTAGCGTTGAAAACCAACAAATTGACCTCCTTTACCTGGAACATGATCAATATGCTTAGTCTAGCAATTCATGTGATTACTTATACAAAAAACAGCAAAGCAGGGCAGCACCATGACAGAGTGAAAACTACTGGAAACCAAAAAATATAAAATTCAACTGCTATCTTAAGGACTACCAAAAATATGAAAAAGATAGTACAAGTTTGAATTGCTGCCAGAGAACATAACAATTTTCTTATGTAATATCATCACAAAATAGGGTAAGGACTGTATGTGCACTATACAGAAGCGTCGAAGGTGACAAGATGTACCAGTATGCAAACAGGAAAACCAGTGTCCAAACACCAGCATGTCTCAAGCAGCTAAGTGAATGGACTAAAAACATAATTCGACAGTACATCAGGCAAGATGAAGCACAAAGCTTTTCAGGTAGTTCTCTCCAGAAATAACACCAAACTAAACAACATATCACACACACACTCACCAAACAAAAAGGAGCAATGAGGAATTTTCTAGGAGGAAGAAGGAAAATCAGTCTGCCCATTGTAAACTGAAAGGAAAAATGTTCTACTACTAATTAGTACCATGAATATAGTCAGCTTGTGGTTGCACCTCAAAAAATTTAATATACAAATATACCAGCTCAAATCTGAGTACAGATGCTCAGCAGTAAGAAGGTGACCATCAGAGACAGCCATAAATATATAATATTCAACCACAACCATCAAGTTAATACTTCATTCACCCTCAACCATTCCCCCCCCCCACCACCGGGGCCCCAAAAAAACTTAAGAAAAGAAAAGACTACTGGAGAAAGAAAAGGGCAAAAGTGATTAACCATTATACCGATGTATATGCCATTTTTTTTAAAGTTAGAGCTTCATTTAGAAACAGCCATAGAGAAGATAATCTTTCACCTTAAAACAAACACAACAAGACAAGAAAGAAAAAGTTGCACTGTTGGAAACATAAAGGAAGATAAACCATCAGAAGAGATGTTTTGCCTTAATTTCACATCAAACCCAATGAAGTCCCAAAAAAAAGGCCCATTTTGACAATCTTTAAGGTGATGAAACTGGTACGATTACCTATCAGAATTTATTAACTGGTAGTAACTCTTTTTAAAATTCAATCAATCATTTTTACCTATCACCCTGGAAAAATAAACTCTAATAAACAATCTTTTACAGACATGGTCACAATTCAAACTATTCATGGGCGATTCAAACATCTTCATATGCTTGTTTTTAAAGTCTGCGCTCATCCTTTTGCTTCTGGGAAAAAGTCCAAATCATTATCTACTGCTCCCTTTCCTCTCCATTAAATGAAAAAAAAAAAAGGAAAAATTTGTTGAAGACTGTTAATCCTCCAGATAAAGAAAAGCAATAAACATGTAAAGTTGCAACTGACTTTACAAAACTACAGGACAAAGCCTTCTCCTTCTATTTGTCTGTTCTTTTCATCCGGGATTGGTGAGTATTCTTAAACTATTTTTCACTTGCCAAATTCAATCTTGAATAGACTACTTTTAGAAACACAAGTACCATGTACTTTTGCCAAAACGGCGTGAGCATCCTATGAATAATCACAAACTAGAATTTCTTATTCACGAATATACTCACTGATCCAACAATAAAACATATTACTACCATTTCTTTTCTTCCAAATTTTAGTCAACTTTCCATCGTTGCTTTGAAAGTAAATGCATTTCTCTTGCAGATCCAACATCCTAATTAAAACATGTTGATACAGTGCCTCAAAAACAAAAGTTAAAAAAGATCCTTTTTTTCCTTAAGAACCCACAATAATTTCGAGCATTGCCACCTGTAGCTCAAAGGATGTGACAACTCAACCATCAAAACTGACTCTACAACTTACAACCTCACCATCCTCGCATGAGAGAGAGAGAGAAAGAAATCATAGATTGTAGACAGTAAGATTGGCCTAAAGCTTGAAGCCACTTGGAGGCTCTTGTCAAGAGACTAAAAGAATACTTAGACTGGTCACTGGTTTAATTAGTAACGACACAGCACTCAACTGTTCACATCAAATTTCTCAAATGAAAAATCACTTAGACCAGACAAATCCTGATAACAGGAAGGACTCTGGGCAAAACCATGGTCCTTTTTTTTTGGGTGCAAAGAAAGTTGCTCATTTTAAAAAAAAAAATCAATATAAATGGTACGAAACAGACCATGTGCAATTCTAATCTATCCACCAAGTTTAAAACAATATAACACGATTTACTGGTATCCGACAAAGCAGGAAAAGCTTTCCCAATTCAGCAAATGCAGTGCTACATGAAAACGATATTGGGCTAATAAACTTCCAAGCACCGTTTGAACCCTCTTAAGAGACGGTTAAATATGAAATCTGAATGCTATTATTAGGCTTAATAACTAGATAAAGAAGCAGCTGGATTATAACAGCAAAAGACGTTAAAAATTGTTTCTGTTTCAGCACAGATAACTCTTAGACACATAATCAATCTTTCAACATCATAGAGCAACCGACAAAATATCATATCTACGATACAAACAACAGGCATCAACTAAACAAATGTGCTGTCACCATCAATATAAACGCAAAACAAAACCATAAAGTATCAAACACTAATCCGCACGTCCATATAGGCATATGACTCATAAAAGTATGCAACCCAGGAAACTTCTCATACCAATCTCGTAGAAAATTAAGGTTTTTGAAAACAATCCCAGCAAGAAAAAGCCAAAAAGTTTGCAACTTTGCATTTGTCATTGTCGTAAGAATAATAAACATGACCAAGAAAATGGGGAAAACCCAAGAAAGCTGAAATTTTTGGGCTTGATCAAACAGCATTATCTCATGTAACCAAAAATACAATCATGCTTTCATTATAAAAAAAATGATAATGAAAGAGAGAAAGAAAAGATGAAGCAAAAAGTTTTATCCTTTACCTGTTCAAAGAGGGTCCAACAAAGTTGAAATCTTTATTGGAAATTAGCAAGAAGAGGGAGCCACCAGGATGTGAAATATGGGTTTGATTCAAAATGATCACAAAAAATTTAAAAAAAAAGTCCAACTTTTGTTGGAAAAAAAAAAGTAACAGGAGAGGAGGGAAATGAATGTAGTACCTTGAATAAAAGGGAGGGCAGGCAGGCAGGTAGAGGGACAAGCAAAACCCTAGGGGTAGAAGAAGGGAGAGTCGTGAATTGTGTAACAGAAAATAAGAGAAGAGGAGAGAGAGGGAGAGGGAGCGGTAGGGAGATAGATATTGAGAGAGAAGGAGAGAAAGAGGAAGGAGAATGGAAGCGAAAAGGCTGGGGTATTTATAGCGTTTGATGGCCCCCAAGAAAACTCAAAAAGACGTGCCAAACAAGGTAATCTTCTGCTCCGGTTGTTGATTCAGGAAACAAAACACACGGTCCCTCCTTTCCCCACTTCCTCTCTCCTTGACCAATTTCACCTTCCTTTCTTCCCCTAATTACTCGCACCCCTCGAACTAAAAAACTCATTATTCACTTTTCACACCGTTGAATTAAAATTTACTTTTTGCAAGCAGGACAATAATGTTGTAAGTAAGGTTCTTCTTTTCCTTTACTTTTTCTATCTTTTTTTAATTATTGGATAGGAAAATGAGAGTATAAGACCAAAGAAGACAGTAGGGGCTTTATTTGATTCTTAGAAAAAGTTGATAGTATAATGACTTTAATTTCAATTCGTAATCCTTACAAAAGAGGGAAAGATAACAAACAATCTCACGCACATTTTGTGTCATCAACTAATTTGTCGAATATCTATAACTAAAAATTTTAGTTAAATTAAATTTAACATTTTTCCCTAATACTACATGATTCTTATTATTCAAACGATACATTTAGATCCCTTGAAAATCTTCAAGTGCTTACAAATTTGCGTGAAACATTTAGGTTGAATTAGCAAGTCTTACAAATTGAAGGAAAAATGAAATTATGAAGCAATAGCTCCACTACTTACTCCCAATGGAAGTCAAGCTTCAACAAAGAAGTGAGAATTTTGTAAATCTACCTTCTAATGGAAGTGAGGAATTCAAGCAGAATGCTTACTTATAGCAAATTATTCTGTTTAGAAGAGCAATTCAATTTGGTATCAATTAGAATGGTTCGTTATTATCGTGTTTCATCTCTAATTTTTTGTAGGTAATCAAAATTATTCACTACTAGAGAATAATAGCAGAAAACAAAGATATTTTTTTTTGTGGTTTTTCTTTCTTTGTTTTGTGGGAGGAAATTTGGTTTTTTTAATCGCTCCGGGTCTCATTCTTCAATCTTTTTTGACTTTGATTACAGCCGCTTGTAAATTGTGTAACACTTTTTGAACAGTTTTGTAACGATTACATCATAATTAGCTACTATTCATATAAAGTTGTACACGTCAGTTATATTGTAACAGTTACATTATAATTAGCTATTGTTCATGTGAAATTATTCACGTTCGTTATGTTATAACTGTTACTATTCATGTAAAGTTGTGCGTGTCAGTTACATCAAAATTACGTGTCGTGATCTCAATTACGTGTCGTGATCTCAATAGTATACTTTTAAAATGTGTACTAATAGCTGAATCCGGACCGTAAATTCATTGCCAATTATTTTACAGTTGTCCGTTAATGTCTCTTGCCCAATTTTTCAAAGCTTTCACATCTACAGCCAGTAAAAGAACAGAAAAGTAAATGGTCGTTGGTTGTGTGAATATTTTTTATTTGCAATTAATTGATCTACTCAGGGTATTGATGTGAAAGAAAACGTTGACAAGCAAGATCAAATTGAGGTAAAAAAATTTTTTTTTTTGGTTGATACACGTATGATATATAATTAAAGAATGAAGAGTAGATTCGTCGGTTACGGATTTGTGAAAGCGTATACGTCTATCCATAGGCGTAGAGTATTCATAATAGTTGTGGCCCACTCTCTGGATGACGTGGCACTTCTTCACATGTACCCTAGACATCTCACGTGGCAACCACACGTGTGAATGTGATGACCCAGGCCTAGTCCTGCATTTTTTTTTTTAATTTTTCTTTTCCTTCTTTTCGGTGTTTTTTGGGTAAGGGCTGTCACGTAAAATCAGTGATTCTCTTACTTTTTCTACAATGGCTCTCTTGATTCACGTGTGCCAATCACGTGACCGAGGTGATGCCTTGTTTCCTTCCAAGTGTCATCTTGTTTGGACAATCATTTTTTCTCAAAAAAATTTTACATTTTTGATAAATACATTTCTGAATTACATTTTCACTTCACGTATATCACATCCTTCTAATAAATTTTTCTATAAAAGTTTCAGAGCAAAAAAAAGCAACTCGTATGAGCTTTAATACTTTTTTCCACCGAAAGGGTAGATTAATTAAAGACTTAAAGACTGCCATTGATGAATGATACTCGCACATAATCTAATGCTAGGGCCAGGTCTCCGAAGAAAGGTAACTAGGCCGTAAAAAGGAAAACATGGGCGGTTTCTTTTTAGGGAATCACGTATGAATCTTCTTATATATTATGATAATCGCGTACAAGGTCTACTAACTAACCTGCACCTACAGACCAATGAGAAGAAAAGCTTTTGTTGAGTTGAGGGTTGCGCCACCATTTGGTCCAATGGCCGTCACCTTCTTTGATGATGCTGGAGGTCAGGGTTCTATTTCGATCTCCCTCAAATTTGTCACAATTTGTGACTGGTCTTAATTGATCATCTTCCCTTACCCTTTATCTCTAGATTAGGCTAAATTAGATTATAGAATATCTACCGTTGTCGACAAAAAAAAAGAGTTGAGGGTTGCAGTGGCAAAGTTGCATGGTTTTTTGTTACCAAATCAATCGATTGAAACTCTTTCTTTCTTCTTTTCTTCTTTGAAGGATAAAAAAGAATGCGTGGTATTTCTTTTTTCCTTCTAAAAAGCTGGGGAATGAAGAGCACTTAAGAAACTAGCCAGTTAGCCTAGTTGGCCAAGAGTCACCTTTGCGCACTCCTGCCAATGTTAGGAGTTCAAATTACGTACCATATATATGAGGTTTTCTTCCATTGTGTGTGCTAGGGTTTCTTGTATGAGTTGTAAACATATATGTAATTTATTGTTCCCATCATTTGCGTGGTTTTATTATATGAGCTACTTATGTATTGCTCAATTGTTCGTAATTTAATTGTATTCATCCCATTATTGTGAATACTGAATAGTAACACTATACTCTATCGGACAAAAGAAAAAGGGGCCGCGGGAAGATGATCTTAGTGTCGGAATGGCCTTCACTTCAGTTCAGAGTTTTTTCCTAGGGCTAGGAACATGTTATGGTATATTCCCAGGGGCCAGGAACATGTTATGTTAGGTGAAAAAAACTAGAACTTATAGCCTAGCCATGTGAATGGAAGAAAGTTCAGTGGTTGGTGGAACCAGTCAATCCGCCGTTGCCTAAATTAAGGTTCCCATGGGGTAAACAAATATGTAAGAAGAAGAAGAAGGTGGTGGTAGTTACAAGAATCATTTGGTATAAAATGGGAAACGAGAGAAGTTTTAAATGGCGCCTGCCAAGACATTTTACATCATGCCTGCATATCAGGGTATGGACCACTGCTAAATAACACCAAAAACAGGACGGTTTCAGATTTTTTTTTAACTTCTTCACCATTTCGCTTTTGACTAACTAAAGGGAACGCTAGCTTGAACAATGTGGAATGAGGAGAGGTGCATGTGAAAGTCCAAAAGTTAATCATCTTGTTAAATACACCGTAAGAGAAACCCGTGTTATATAAGATATTATTTAATGAAATGTTGAGTAAATTTATTAATCATCTAGCCAGCAGAAGTCAAAAAGGCATTGATGAATAGACGTGTGCAAAAAACCAACTTCCTTTGTTGGAGTTGGCCACTGCATTTACTTTGAGGTTGAAGGTCAAGGGTTCAAATCTTGTATTTCATCAAAAAGTTGTCACTTAGTGTGGTTTTGCTTAGATCGATAATAGTTCAGTTTCCGTCGATTCCCTGTGACCTTGTTGGGTCACCCCCTTAGTATAGGCTAAATAAGGAGTAGGAGTAGATACAGAACGGTAACAATAGATATAAAAAAAAAAAAAGACGTATGCAAAAACATAGATGTGATGAACTAGAATTTTGTAAACCAATTACATAAGTTTAGATAACATACACGGTTAGGGTGAGTGAATAACTAAATGCAAAAACAGATGTTTAATTAATACTCCCTCTGTTCCACTTTGATAGTCCTGTTTCTTTTTTCACACAGTTTAAGAAAAAGTAGTTAACTTTGTTGGAAAAGTAAATTTAGATTGCTATTTTCCTAAAATACCCTCACATTAAATATGGTACAACTTTATGGGAACTTGAATTGATGGTAAAAAAAGAATCAACTCTCATTAAATGGGGTAGGTTTATAGTAACAACTACTTGCATTGAATAAGGGTATTTTAGAAAAATTAAAATACAACTATATTCTTCAATCGGAAAGTGGATTACAATTTGGGACTAGGGCTGCAAACGAGCCGAGCCGAGTCGAGTTTTGAGCTAATCGAGCCGAGCCTCGACTAAATTTTACCAAGCTCGAGCTCGACGAGCCGGCAAATTTCGAGCTCGAGCTCGACTCGAATCAAATCGAGCCGAGCTCGAGCTCGAGCTCGAGCTCGAAAAAAAATAAAAAATAAATATTTTATTAAAAAATAAATAAATAAAATAATATTTTTTTCTTAATAAATAATAAAATATTAAGGACATATACGTAATTTTACTATGAAAATAAAAAATAAAAAATATATATATAATATATGTAATTTTATTATTAAATAAAAATAAAAATAAAAAAAATATATATATATACCCAAGCTCGCGAGCCGGCTCGCGAGCTAACGAGCTTAATATTCTGAGCTCGAGCTCGAGCTCGAGTTTGACTCGAGCTGGCTCGAGCTCGACTCGAGTTCGATTAACATCGAGCTCGACTCGAGCTTGACTCGAGCGGCTCGCGAGCGGCTCGCGAGCGACTCGATTCGTTTGCAGCCCTATTTGGGACAGATAAAAAAGGAATACAGGACTATCAAAACGGGACGGAGGGAGTAAGAATTTGACCAGTTACAACTTTAGTCATGAATAAATTACCAAGATCTAACTTTGAGAATCTAAGCCTTAAGAAATAGTACCGTGCATATTAAGCTAAAGTGGACCGCAAATAAGCAATTAGTACTGCATTTGCAGTTCATATCAACTAACAGCTAGAGCTAAGGTTTTGCAATTAAGTCAGACATGTAGATATAAACCCCTATTAGTTAATGTCGTTTTCCTTTTGGTTTGAAATATGACTTGGTTGGTGGTTGGTAGACGTTGTTTTTGCTTCATATTTGATCTGCTAGCTGTACAAAAGAAAAGGTTTGCCAACCAAACATTCAGCTAATACTAAATAAGTTCTTAACTGAGATGCTTTTCAGTTTCCATCAATTTATGCCTTCATTTTCTTCACACTATTTCTTTTCCTGTTTGCTTAATTTATTTCTTTGATTTGACTTGTCCCTGCAGTTGAAGATTAATGTTCCTCTTCTTTATCGTTTCTCTTTTCCATATTGTATAAGTGCGATCAATTATTGACACGATTTGCATGTGGCGTCGAACATAATAATTGCTAGAGCATATACGAGAGAACTGTGGAGCATAAAATGGAAATAAAGTTTCTTTGTTTTCTCATGGAAATCATGAAGAAAATGTTTTAAGAGAAGATCGAAAACCCTAAAGCCTTTGAGATTTGGCATCTGAGAATACTTTAAATCTTGTGAGGAAAAGAAAAACGCAGCGTCAATTGAAGAAACGCTTTTATCATGCTTACGGAATTTGCATACACATTTTAAAATTGATTTCACCAAAATGATTTCCTACAGCTAATTCAAGAATGACTATTTGCACCGTGTCCGATGTGTCGGTTTGATATTAATTCTGAATTTTATGACCCAAAAGGTGTAAAAGCTTTTAGTTGCTGATTCTGATTTATTTGAACAGCTTGGAGGAAGCTGATTTGATGAAGAAAAGGCTGGGAGTCGTAACTGTACTTATGATATTCTTGTTCTTGATTAAAAAAAAAAAAAACTGTACTTTCATGGAAAAGCATTTGGGTGTAGTAATTGACTGCAAGCATTTATTTCAAGTAAAAAAAAAAAAAAAAAGCCTAAACCCACACACTAGCATTCTAAATTCTTACGCGCGTTGTGTAAGTTTTAATGTGCAAACTACGAGTTGTCATTAATGCCTGAAAATTGTTGATCCATATAGATGGGTACCTTGATCAATAATGGAAGTAAGAACAGCATACTGCTATCAAGATTGAGGCCAGCGACTATTTCGGGTTCAATTATGAACAAATTGTCGTATTATTTAGCAGACTTGCATAATTGAGATGACAAGAAAACAAACCATGAAAAAAAAATACGATTATTTTATCATTTTCCGTTAGCATAGATGTGGCAAGAAAATAACATGTTTCATTTTCACATGAAAAACCAACAGAACCTAATTTGGATGAACATAAAACATGACACAGGCAAATCTCCTTCAAGTGATTTTTTTTTTCTTTTCTTAAAAGTTGATTGAATTATTCTGTAATTGATTGAACTTTTCCAGCCATTTGAACTATTAGGGAATCTTCACAAACCAGTCCGTAAGACTCGTGGAAATGAATTAGTAACTTGCTTTGCGTATGTTACCTAGATTTTTGATGACGGTTAAAATCAAACTTCTAGTCTTACCACAATAAAATGCCATCTTTTGGTGGCTGATGATTACTTGAACAACTCTTGAGGTTTTAACTTAAAAGGGTTTTTCTAAGGTTTTAATTTAAAAAAGTTTTTTTAACAAGTGCCTAATAGACTCTTGTTAGTTGTTATAACACCTAAATCACACATAATTTACCATACACACACCTAATTATTACCTTCCCTTACATTTATAAACTTTTCTTATTTAATTTTATATTTTTAAAATATGAACAATTGAACTATATCTTTACGAGTATTTAATGGACACTTATTAAATAGATTCTTTAATAAAGGGTAAATTACCTTTTACCCTCATGTTATTTGATGTTTTATCACATAACCCCGCTATGGGTTAAAAATCTGTATATAATTCCCTCATGATTTGGTATAAAGTGGCGTCGTTAGTTTTTTGTTAAAACTAATGGTCTATAGTAAAAAGTTCAAGTCAAACTAATAATTGATAAATTTACCCTTTCATTACTTCTTTTTTTCTCTCCAAACATTAAAAAGAAGAAATTGAAATAAAAATAGATAAATAAGAAACAAAAAATACCATTAAAGATTTGTTTGAACAACCTATAATGATATTTGTAGTAAAAAAAAGATTAGGTATTTTTTGTTTCTTATTTATTTGTGTTATTGCCTTCCATCTTTTTTATTTCTTATCTATTTATTTTTTATTTCCTTCCATCTCTTTTTATTTGGAGAAAATTAAGAATTTGTAAGCCAAAGTATAGGCTTTCAAAATCATCTCTTCCCTTCCGAAAAAAAAGAAAGAAAGAAAAGAAAAAATAAAAATAGGAAAAAAAGTAATGAAAGGGTGAATTTATTAATTTTACTTTGACATTTTATTACTGATTGTTAGTTTTAACAGAAAAATTAAGGCGACACTTTAATCTAAATCATGAGAGAATTATACATATGTTTGTAAACTATAGGTGATTGTATGATAAAACACCAAACCATCCGAGGTAAAAAGGTAATTTGTACTTTAATAAATATGAAATATTCTCGCTAAGATAGTAGTACTAGTTAATTTCCAAGTAACTAGAAGTGCAGGTGTACGAAGTATAGCATGCATTCTTCAAGTCTA
The DNA here is from genome assembly GCF_036785885.1 of Coffea arabica. Lineage (NCBI taxonomy): Eukaryota > Viridiplantae > Streptophyta > Magnoliopsida > Gentianales > Rubiaceae > Coffea > Coffea arabica. The sequence goes on along the minus strand of NC_092325.1, from coordinate 42,930,937 downwards.
CGAGTACACATGGGCAGTGCTGCCACCTCGGATCCACGAGGTTTCGCTGTCACGACCGCGTGAGACAAAGACGAAGCTAATTATTTTACAGGCCCGCCAAAATGTTTGCCAAATTGCCAATCATGTCTAAACGACGACGTTGACTTACTGACGTGGCCACACTTAGGATGTGGACTAACTGCTGTTGTGGGACCGGGTAAAGTACACAGGACGAGTGAGTCCTGACTCGGAGATGACGTGGCGGCGACTTTAACCGCCAAGTCTTGACTTGAAAACGTCCGAGTCCTCAGAACGCGCAGAAAATGGAGGAGTTCGAGGTAAAGAGTTCACAAGTGATTTCCGTCAAAGCACGAACATGATTAGTATCCTTCTCGTGATTATCAAGATTCTAAGAATCTTTTCATTATTTTGCGCGTACACTTCACATTTGTATTGGTCGTGGGAACTAGGAACTTTTATGAGTGGAAATTTGGTAAAATTGAGTTCGATTCAATCGATTAAATCAAAATTTGACTCGATTCAATTCATTTGCATTTATATTTTTCACACACATACAGTGTAATTGAACTCCTCCTTCTCACATAAGAATTTACTGAGTTGAATGTTCTGTCACTTGGAAAACACGAAATTGTTGGATTCATCATGTCTATAATTCAATGACCAAGCCTTAGGCTAGTCATTCAATTAGAAACGTAGTAGCAACGGGTGAAACCATTTGAATTCAAGATCTAACAGTTAGTGAAGCTTCACACGAGAAATGTCGAATTAGTGTATGAACTGCATGTAATCTCACAATTCATGCTAGCACCGTAACATTCTCTCCGTTTTTTTTTTTTTTTTTTTGAGGGAAGTGATATATGTATGATTCTTGATTAGGACTTAGACAGAATCATAGATGACAAAGCAACACGTATAAAAAGACAATAAAAATTTTGAGGAGCAATTACAAATTCGATTAAAATTCAAAAGACAATGGCATTTCAACTACTTGTGCTAATTAAGAATGAGCATAAGAAATTCAACTCGAATCTTGGTACTAATTTGAAATATTCAAATATCGAATTTATTTGTACGTTGTCATGCAATATAGACTTGTCAAACGGTAAATGCTTTCAGTAGGGTCAGATATGATCCCTCAAGCATAACTCTAAAATCCCAACGATTGAGTTTGATAGTAACATAACTCGCACATACACATGGAGTGACAGATATGTCGTTGATCAACTGTGCTTGTATGTATCCTTCAATGCGGACAAACCTCGAAATGCCTTAGAAATTGCGACTTCGACTTTATTGAGAGAAATTCTTGTAATGTATTGCTAAAGTTCTTTTCATGACAATGAAATGATTAGTAAAATGTAGTCTGATGTTAGATTTTCTTTGTGAAACATTGACTGGTCCGTTTACGTAATTGATCAGTTAATTTTACCAAGTTTATTTATGAATTTAGTAACACGGATTCCATGCATAATGACATGTTAAAAGAAATGCAAAGACTTGTTAATTCCATGATGACTTAGAAGTTTCCAAGTCGTTAAAGCCCCTTAGCATGTGTTAATGCCACGAATTTAAGGGGGAAAAGTAGACATCCACGAGCCCCCGTGGGCAGCTCGGCTGGAACTGATCGTCTGTAGTTACAGTAAGATCCCAGATTTGATCCCTACGTGTTACCGTTGTTGGATATCTTTGGGGCGAAACTCTGTCCAACCTGGGGGATTAGCCTCCAGACCCGAAAAAAAAAAAGTAGACATCCACGAAACTGGACTAGAGTTAGAATCTAGTGAACCAACCAACAACTCCCAGGCATCAGCCATGATCTCATTAGGAAGTTCTTACAAGCAAAATGTCATTTCTTAACGAGAAAGCTATACTTGGTATTATTCATCTTTTGTTGAACTTCGAGAAGAAGCAGCTATCAGCTCTGATGGCCTTGAAACTCTTGAACCAACTAATAGATTGGGCGGTGCCCAGCAATTCTGGTATTTGGACTTTTGCTTTGATTCGCCACACATTTGTGTCAAGTCTGGAAAGTGTGGGTTGATGAAGCTTCTGACGAACCAAATAGGCTACAGCTGCAACAATGGGTTAATTACTTTTTCAAGTCAACATAAATTATAAGAGTTGAAAATTCCTTTTTCGTGGATCTATTATATATGAGAGTAGGGGTGGCAAACGGGTCAGGTTCGGGTTGGCGGGTCGGGTTGAGGTTTAAGTATAACAAAGAACCTGCTGACCCGAACCTGACCCGCCAACCCGAAATGGGTCAGGGTACCTGACACGAACCCGAAAATTTCGGGTTGGCAGGTTGGCGGGTGGACCCGAAATGACCCGAAACTTAATTTTAATTTATTAATTTATCACTGTAATTTCTAATAAAATCAATTTTTTCACAAACTTAATTACATCATCAAGTAATAAAAATTTAAATAAATAATTTCAAACCAAATCTAAAATAAATTAAACACCATAAAAGTGTTTTATTCCAAACCAAATATAATTTAAATTAAAACAACATAAAAGTAAAAAATAACATAATATATTATTTGTCCAAATATAATAATTTTAACTTCACACAAGTTAAATAAATTCATTTAGGATTAAGTAATTAATGCCTTTGAAAAAAAAGAATGATTTAGTTTAGTTAGATAAAATAATTTTTATGTTTATTAAATTAGTTTTAATTCGTAAACGGGTCACATCGGGTCATATCAGGTCACCACGGGTTGACCCGAAATTGACCTGTTTTCTTTTCGGGTTCATCGGGTTCGACCCGAACTCCCAAAACCTCAACCCAAACCCATTAATTTCGTGTTAGATTCGTGTCATATTTTCGGGTCGTGTCAGGAATTGCCACCCCTATACGAGAGCAGTCAAGTTTTTCCTTGGATGTTAATTCCAGTCAGGCACACAAGTTGCAGACAGCGAAAGCTTGCCAAATGTGTCACCAGGTAAGAGTCAGATCCAATGCCACACGAGCGAAGTCTGACACTTAATCTGTCCGACGTTTAGATTAATCATTTGAGATCAATGGTTTTAATTAACAGTCAACGTTTGATTTATATAGAAAAATTGACCAATCTTCTAAGTGAATTAGATCAAGGGTGCACTTAAAAGGCTCACGTCCCTGGTAAGGAGGCGAGGAAGGACACAAACAATTTGTGGTTGGCAGCCAGTGAAAAGAAATTCATCATGGTTTAACAATTAATAAGGCTTACATTTTATTTTGTATTTTTTTTTGTTGAATATATGAAAGCACTTCTATATAAGGATCGTTATTTGTGAGAACTAATATTGTAATGTGTCCATAGGAGATTAGTGTTATTTTAATAGGACATTAGTAAACCTATACCATCGTACTATTAGTATTAGTGCTGTGATAGGATGGCTAATAGTTTAAGTAAGGGGTAATATATGTAGATCACATTTTAATCAAAGGCAATATAGGTAGATCTAGAAAGCAAGAAACATTTAACACACTTTTATATTTTCGTTATATTATTATATAAGGTAAATTATCCTTTACTCTCCTGTGATTTAGTGTTTTTATCACGCAATCCCCTATAATTTAAAAGTCTATATATTAGCTTTCTCATAATTTAGATTAAAGTATCACCATTAATTTTTCTGTTAAAACTAACAATCAATATTAAAAAAGTCAAATTCAAACAAATGTATTGACAAATTCACCCATTCACTGCAGTTCACCTTTTGCATTAGATATAGATATAGATGAGAATTGTGAAGTGTTGCATTAGCAAGTGTAACATGGGTCTTAATACACTTAATCAGTTGAGAATTGTAAGTGGTAGCATACAATCATGATTGAATTAATAAGTGTATATATATATATATATATATATATATATATATATTGCTTTCTGTGCAGAAGTTAGGACATCAAGCACTAATATAGACAGAACTTCCGTGAAGAGATTGTAATCAGTTAGATGGTCCTTCAGACAAGTAATCTTCAACAGTAGATGCATGATTTGCACCCCTTTTGTCTTTCTTTTGAGAACTAAGAATTTAGCTTTCTTGTTTTTTTGGGTTTTTTGGGAAAAATAACCTAATGTGGTTGAATAACATTATTTAAGAAAGAGGACCATGTTGATGGTGGTCCAGCAATCGTTTAACTTTAAGCTTGAGGACATCCAATTACCTGAACCACAAGGACTTTAAAGTGGTTCAGGGCCACAGCCTGAAAATCAAACTTCGTGTTCCTTTATAAAGTCTCTTTCCTGTCCCAAAGGAACTGAAATTTTCTTTTTGAACTTGTGGTGATCAACTAATGAAAACCACCACTTAGTATTGCTCCAAAAAAATTTAAGATGTCGAAAGCCGACATGTTGTTTATAGCTTGGATTTGACAGAGGTTTTCTAATAAACTCTTGATGCTATTTCTTTTGTAATGCACTTGTCCAACGCTCATGTGACTAAAAATGGGGTAAGGATTTAAATAAAGCTCTCGTGTAACATGTTCTTGGTTCATGATCATGAAGATGGAGGGGAGAAAAAGACGGGAATAATAGTTGTTAATTAGTCACCTCGCAGAGCTGGTCCAATATAATAAGCTAATATAAGTCCTTACATTAATTCACATCTCAAAGCTATGTATGATAATCAGCTTTAAAAGGTTCCGATTAATAATACCACATTCAACTGCATGGATCTAGGGATTCCAATGTGTTCATATAACAACCTGGTTAATATATTATCTAGGGAAGAAGATTTGCAGCACCTATCAATAAGACTATTTGATCATAAGCAAATAAACTAAATTAACGTTGGCAAGTTGTAAGAAAAACACAATTAATCTGGCTTTCCTAACCGTAGTGTCACCTAGTCCTGTAATAGCACATCTAAGATCGGCCAAATTATATAATCTATTTCAGAGATGCAGACATCAATGGAATACAGAATGAAGGAAGCAGTCCTGATTTTAAATCTTCTCATCACCTGAAGAGATTCTTATGCAGGTATTCCGGATTAGTATCTCGTTCAATCCTGATATTTATTTTGCAGGTTGCAATATTTGTAGGACCAAAGGATAAGGGATCATTCAGCTGACGCTGTTTCAGTTCTACACAGTTCTGATAGTTTATGTTTGCAAGTTGCAATAATAGAATTAATTCAAGGGATTTTTTTTAATCTGCAACTCTTTAACTTCCCTATCTTCTTGCTCAAAATCTCAAGAACCCTCAAGTTAATGCTATCTAAATCATACTGACATGGAAAACACCAAAAGCTTCAGGACAGTAGCTAGTGTCACTACTGAGTCAATAATTACAAAGCAAAGTTAGTTTTTTGGCACGAATGAGGTGGACTTGTGTTGCCTAACTTGATGTTCCACTATATTTCTTGTTAAGGTAAAGTTATACTAGTTTGAAAAGTTCTATGCATACTTTAGGAGCCATAGAAAAGTCCCACAGGTCCCTTTTCATATAAAATCATGGGCGATGAAAAATCACAATTTGTGGATGCCTTTGCTTGCAGGCAAAAGCAACTCAAAAAGCAATAAAATGACAGCCTTTTGTTGCTTGTTTTCAAACCATGAACTTCATTAACTCGATATTAAAACCCTAAACGTGCATCTCATGACTAGAACTCATTGATCCAAGTTGCTTTGATTTTCTGGTCTAAACTTCGTGTGTACGTTTACTTGGATCATAAGACAAAAAAATGAAAGAAGAGGTGTGGGACGGATTAGGTTCTTTGTCTCAGTTGAGATTGATTTTTGAGGGTAACAGGATATTCTTGGAGAAGTTAAGGATATTATAAGGTTATAAGCTTTTGGAAAAAAATAAAAAAGGCTATAAGCCCTTTAAATTTGAGTATCATCTTATCTTGGTACAAATTAAGGGGACTAGTAATTTTACTGTGTTTGTACGATCTAATATAATGTCCCTGCTTTCGTTCTCTTATTCAAATGAACTGCTCATCATGCTAATCATTCTCTCTTCCTCTTTCTAATACTAATACTAGGTGATGTAACAAAGGCACCCCGCCATCAACTGTTAAATTTGCCCAATGAATATGTCACTCACCAATCTCGTCTTTTCCTATACTAACACTGTGCTTTCCATTCCTTCTGATCTACTTACTCCGGAGGGAATAGGGAGAGTAGAGTTTCATCTATATCGTAGATTTGGCAAACATAACAGACGCATTAATCATCTAATTTTCCTACAATTAAGAGTATAATGGCTGTTTTAGAGTTGTTTCTTGAAGCTGTTTCACCTCCGCCGGCTGGTAGAGTAAAGCAGCTAAAGATGCTACTTAATCTTATAGCTAGAGAGAATCTGGGAGTTAGTAAAGTACAATTTCTCAGACATCCCTCTGATGTTTTCCATTTATGACAGTTTTGGATAAGGTTCATGACAAAACTCCAAATATTTGCCATTAGTGTAATCCCTCGTAATCTGATCTTTACTCATACCTGGACTACTGTTAAATACATAGAAAATTTTCACTGACATAGCCACAACAAGTGGGATTAAATCTATAAGCGTATATTAGTGTTTTTCTGAACTTAATGATCTGGACCTGGACTTTGTGTCTCTTCCTCTTGCAACTTGCATTTGCATGTTCGTGGCTGTGTTTCCATGCAACAATTGTACAAGTTCCTCGTTTGTCCCCATGCAAAACAATAGAAGGTTAGTATTCAAGACCATATGCTGGTCTATCTGATTAGCTTCTCCAAATTAATTCGTGTCTACAACTTGAAATTTACAGAAGTGATGCCATCAAGTTTGGGACTTAATTCAGAAATGCAGATACTTCCAGAGGGCTCTTTTTTTTTTTGTTGTTGACAAGAGAACCTGCAACAGCTACTCAAAAGTACTTATTGGTAAACTCCGCCTCGTGCAATATTCCGCGAATCACACGAAGGGGTAAAATGCACTAGGCAAGTCCCGTACGACGGAAAGCTCATTTTACGAAAGAAAGCCATAGTTCCGCAACTTGATCAATTTCCCAGATTTTTTTTCCCTGTGACATTGTGGCTAAAGTAATCCTTAGTTCCAGAAACTATCTGGATCAAACTTTTCTATCTAGCCAGGAGGAAAATAGGAAGAAAAGAAAAGGCATGCTGAAATTAATCTTGAAATGCGAAATCCGCTGTTTTAGTGTCAAAAATTGAAATGGTTCCCTTTTTCTTCCTATTCTTTGTGGTAGATTCAGATAAGTATGGCCAGTCAAATATTAACGAAGACAGCCCGTTGACAAAAAGGGGTTAATCTAACTTTAGTTGGATTGGGCTTGCTATCCAAAAGCTAGTAAAGAAGAAAGGAGCTCTATCGTGCATGAGTCAGACAGAGTCATCTAGTGTAAGCAATAAAGGATTCAAAAGGCTTGGGCTAGCAGCACTGAAGGATGTAGTGCATGAGTCTAGCAAGCAAGAAAGGATTTTAAAGTTTTGGGGTAGGATTGAAGGATTAGTATATTGCAAGTTTTGGATAGTTTTGGTCCAAGTCCAATGCAAGTTGACAGAAAAGATTCCCACAGACAGAGGCCTCAGTGTCTTCATGGATAGCTTCACTTACCATTGGCTCATTGGCACCACAAGAGATAGCCATTACCAGATGCTCCTAAACTTTATAGGGCAGAACTATAAAGGTTCTCCTAACATTTTCCTCGGGCAGAAGAAGAACGAAGAAAAATGAAAGGACATCTTTTCGCGGAGACCAGTTTATATTATCATTCAGGACAGAAGGAAACTAAAAACCATCAAAATGGTCACCTGTACAAGTGCAACCTTAAAGAATGAAATTGAGACTCGAATATGCAGATAACAACAAATTGTCACCCTTTCCATTCCATTTGAGGATTGCAATCAACAAAATCAACCTGATGAAACCAATCCATCTTGTAGACACGGAACCTCAACGCTTGTATCAAAACCAATACAAGCAGACCTGGATTGAAATGAATAGGGCCAGTCAGTAGACCTATGGAAACTTTTGCATCAAATTATGCAAGAAATCAGTACGCTTATCAATGAACCAATCACGTTAAATTAAGCACCATTTCAGAAATCAGACCATTAATGAAGACCATTGAAGAACTTACATGAGCAAAATGAAATTGAATTCATCAATATGGCCAGAAGTACAGAATCTGAGATCAACATTCTATAATTTTTTTTTTGGGGTGCAGAATAAAATTCTGGATTGTCTAATTAAGATTACAACAACTTCCAATCTTTCCCTTGAAGAACTGTAAACCAAATACCCGATTTGAGGCCATTCCCAGAAAGGCAAATTATGCAAACAAACAGAGGACCCTGAAAGACCGTCCAAATTATGCAAGAAATTCGGGTAGCCCATCACATCATTGTTTTTTCGCTTCAAGAAGGACATCGAAATCGAATGAATTCCTTAATTCATTGCCACCTTGTGTTTCTCAAATTCCCGAAGCAATTGCCGATCGTGAAACCCAACAAGAAATCGGGCTAATCCTTCAAAAAACTGAGCCGCCTGATAAACATTGGTAGCATTCAGGATATCAGCAAGGACACTTTTCCTCAGCCTATTAGCATCCAAGAAAACGTTAACCAACTCTTCCATCGCCGCCATCATAGCCTCTCCGACCGCCACCTCCGCGTCCTCCTTCCTCCCTTCATATTTCCTCCATTCAAATCCCACTCTCTCGACCAAGGCTGATTGCGCGTTTCTTGCACGCACCACCAGAGGCGGCACCATTAGCCTCAGCCCGCATTCAATCTGATCAACCCTCATCGAAATACTCTTGGATGGACTGTCCCATGCCATCAAACCGCTGCATGGCTGCAGCTGATGATCATCATGACCAAGAAACTCCCGAAACAGGGGCAGATCCACCACTGTTTTGTCGTCATCTTCTTCACTCCCTCTTCCTACTCCTCTTTCTGTTTCTTCATCATCGAGAAATGATCTGAGGAGGTTCGTGAAGAGATAAGGGTGGAGATCACCGAGCCAGAGGAAGGGCTTCTCGAGGGAGTTACGCCATTCAGGGAAAAGGAGCTCGGGAAGGCTGTTGATGGAAGATGAACAGCAGAGATCAAACTCTTCATAGTAGGCTTGGAAGTGGTGGTGCATGGCGTCTACGTGGGTGGCGAGGAGAGTAGGGGAGGAGGCTGAGAGCATCGCACGGCGGAGATGAGGGAGGAGGGAGTTCTTGAGGGTGTTGAACCATTGATTGTAGTAGTTCTTGAACGGCCTTGATGTTGATGATGATGCCTTCTTGCTTCCAAACAGAGCTGCCAAAAATTTTTTTTATTTGGTTGAATTGCAAGGAAGAAAATGAACGAAATTAGTGATTGGATTTTTGGAAAACTGGGGAAAGGAATGATAGTAGAGATGAACATTGAAATATACCGGTGGCCTTCAACATATTGTTAAATCCTGGCTCCAGTGGAAGAGTTTTCCTGGACATGATTCTTGAATCTGCCTGAAATTCTTGGGATGTTTTTCTTTAGATGAACAAGGAAAGAGGGGCAATTTACACTTCTCAAATATATATATATGTAGGCTTGCAGTATGTCAGTTCTGGATATGAAATTGGCCGCCAAAATACTGAAATTTTATTCATTTGAGTGGGATATCATTGACCTTGTGAAGCTTATGTAAATCTAACCCAGCCCATGTGAAGCACTTTGATCAAGCCCACCGTGCTGGTTGATCGCCAGACCAGTCCAAATTCTAGGAGTAGTGTTACTCTCATCCTAGCTCCACCGACGTTTATTTCTTAGTTGTTGGTTGCCACTTTCCCATTTTCTGAGATGAGAGAAAAACATAGTTGCATTGTTCCAGTTAAATGCTTTCTTCTTCTGGCATGAAAGCAACATATGCCGAAGTAGAACTCATCATCTTATTAGTTATTGATTGCCTACCACTTCAGACCATTTTATCTTTTTGGTTTATTCTCTTATTAGCACAAAGTCTTTCTTCTGCCATTTTACGTGAATTAATTTATAGTGCGTGCAATTTTCACCAATTGTGCGTTAGTTTGAATTGTTATTTATTTGCTCTACTTTCATTATTATAGATTCTTGTAATCTTATAGCATTGATCACAAGTTAAAGAGTAGTAATGAGATTCAATTAGTCGAAAAGTACCCCAAAGAACAAAAAAATTACACAGAGACTCTGTGCAAGTGCCCTAAAAATTGCACGTAATCATGTAAAATGCCTATTGCTTATTTCTAGCATTGAATATTAGCTAGTAGACTGAGCTAAAATTCAAATATTTATCTAGTTTGAGTGGTTTGTTTCACAAAAATTCAGACGGGTGTGTTGTACACCCGTTTGATCCGGTGGTGATTTAGTCCCCTCCAAGTTATTCCTGGACCTTCTTAGGTCCGTCCCCTCCTCCTTAATGTAGAATAGATTAGATTATACAACTGTTATCGTCTTTGAAAAAAATATATAATTTGAGGAGAGTAGTTGATAGACAGATATCATTCAAATTTAAACTCAAATTAACTTCAAAAACGGGTACCTTTACTGGCTCAGGCGGTTGTTTCGAATCCATGACTTTTTTTTTTTTTTTTTTTTTTTTATGATGATGAATCCATGACTTAAAGATGGCCATCAAGAACAGAGAGAAAAAGTCAAAATCTCATTTCTAGTTTCCTGCGTCAGCCTGTAAACAAACAGTCTGAAAAGGAGAACAAACCAAAAACTATGCCAGCCTTCACAAAAGGACACGTAACCACAACTGTGTCCTCCCTGGTCAAAATCCCATGGAGCCAAAGATCCAATCTTTCTTGCTTATCCCTCTGCCCACTTTCTTTCTCCGCCACCCGTCTCTTCCCATAACCACCCCAGCCCATCATGCCGCCACCACCACCACCTCTTCCCAGTTTTTCCCTCATTCTCCTCCTCTTCCTCCTAAGCTCCACCACCATCTCTCAATCCCAAGACACAGATCCTGAATCAGACTGCACCGACAAATGGATCCACATCCGCCACCTCCCACCCCAATTTAATGTTGACCTCTTAAAAAACTGCTCCGAATACCCTCTTTTCGACAACTTCTGCCCTTACCTCTCCAACCATGGCTTAGGCCAAAAAACTCACAACAGCTCCCACAGCTGGTACAGAACAGATCCTTTCATGCTTGAACTCATTTTCCACCGTCGCATGTTAGAGTACCCTTGCCTTACCTCTGATCCAAATCAAGCCAATGCCATCTACCTCCCATACTATGGAGGCATTGATAGCTTGAAATACCTTTATGGCCCAGAGGTCAATTCCAGCATTCTACATGGCCTAGATTTGTATCAGTACCTAGTACATCAAGATTCACCAAATATATGGAATAAAAACTTTGGTCACGACCATTTTTTGGTCATGGCTAGGCCGGCGTGGGACCTTATCCAACCTTTATCTGCTGATCCACCAATTTTTGGTACATCATTTCTTGAATTGCCCGAATTTTATAATGTCACAGTATTGACATTTGAGGCCAGGGCATACCCCTGGCAAGAAAGGGCAATTCCGTACCCCACCTCATTTCATCCTCCAAATTTGGCATTTTTTGAGTCTTGGGTTAACAGGTTGAGGAGGACTAGGAGACCTAGTTTAATGTTGTTTGCTGGTGGGGGTGGAATTTCGGCAAATCCCAATGTTAGGAGGAGTATTAGGCTTGAATGTGAAAATAGTACTAGCATGAGTGTGAATGGTACAAGGTACACTAAATTATGTGATTTTGTCGATTGTTCAAATGGGGTTTGTGAGCATGACCCGTTAAGGGTTATGAAGCCAATGTTGCAGGCTACTTTTTGTTTGCAGCCTCCAGGTGATACACCAACTAGGAGGTCCACTTTTGATGGGATTCTTGCTGGTTGTATACCTGTGTTTTTTGAGGATTTGTCTTCCAAAAAGCAGTACCAATGGCATTTGCCTGAGGAGAAATATGAGGAGTTCTCTGTTTTTATACCAAAGGAAGAGGTAGTATTTAAAGGGTTGAGGGTTTTGGATGTGCTGATGAGTATACCAAGAGCTGAAGTTAGGAGAATGAGAGAAAAGGTCTTGGAAATGATGCCTAGAGTTATGTATAGAAAGCATGAGAGCTCACTCGGTTTGAGGAGCAAGAAGGATGCGTTTGATATTGCTATTGAAGGCACCTTGCAGAGGATCAAGTCCAGACTAGAGGAAATAGCTTGATTCTTGGTGTAATTTTATTAGCTTCTTGTAGTTGTGGTCCTTTTTCTCGCCTCTTTCTTTGTTATTTATTTGCCAATGGGTGTACATGATTACAGAAGTTTTGTACTAGTAATAATTATTAAAAAGGAAAAAAAGGAAGAAAAAGAATTTGCATACGGATTTCCACTGATGGATAAAAAACTAGTTGATAAATACGGTAGAACCGTAGAAATGGCGATTGTTATGAACATCTCCACTCAGATGCATCCTCGACACAGTTCACAGCAACATTTGGAGGTCAAGAATTTCGACTACATAGGTGTCCGTCTGCTATAAAGTTTATTGCTTTTATTATAGCAGAAGAGCAGGATCAACCCTGAAGTGGTAAAATTTGTAGCATCCTGCTTTGTATTATTGATTGTAAAAATTTGAGGGCTTTGAATGATGTTTAAACAAGAAGATCAGCTTATGCGAGACAATTGACTTAATCCTTGTTTTGCATTCTTGTAACTGGTTTTGGTAGGCGCTCTTGCATGCATGTTTAGCCTTCCGAATTTTTAAGGCAATCAGCGGTTTGCTGGAGGAGAAAACTTTGAAGAGCAGAGGTCAAGTCTGAAACTGAACGCCATATTTGGGAAAATAGGCTCGTGGTAGATTCTGCTTCTGTGATCTGTCGACGACAAGAATATTTCATTATTGTTTCGACCAAAATTTTTAGAACAGGAGCTGCAAAGTGTGGCTTGTGATCCTCTAATTGGAGCATTGAAACCAGGAGCTGCAGAGCCTATTATAGCTTTGGCTGCAAATTAATTTCCACACATGATGAAAATAGTCAACTTCCCTGAAATTAACTATCCTGTTTTCCTGTAAAGATTCATGTAGGGGCATTAACAAGAAATTGCAACGAGGTTTTAACTTGCACCAAAGTGAAGTGGGGGGGAAAAATTGTAAACCTATAATTGATGAATTAAAAACATGAAGCTGTAGGTCGATCTTTGCATGAAGTGCAGCTGCAGCCTCTTGCAGCTAATGAAGGTCAAATTGGAAAACAGGCTGACTAGCTAAAACATTCAGCAATTTTCTCTGCAAAATGGGGAAGTGGCTGAGAACTACAAAGCTCCACCGGAAAACATAACATGAGAGCACCACCCCGTATCAACCACTGGGCCAATGGTTCAGTGGCCACCAGGAGGGACTTAAGTTCCTCCTTGAGCTGTCAGTGAGGGTTCAAATCTCACCAGCAGCGAAAAAAATCTAAGGGTTGTGCTATAGCACTCCTTTGGTTTAGTTGGATTTGTATAGTCCCCACAACAGCTTCCTTAGACTCCCCCTCACCCGTATCCAAAAAAAATCTTGGAAGAAATTTCGTAATCAATCAATGTCAATGGTTTGGGTCTCATGATTGGGCTCTTGGCAACACAAAGAGTTTCTCCTTGTTGGGTTTGGACATATGCAAGGTAACCGGGCAGGTGAGGGTGACAAGGGGCTTATCAGAAACGACCAGGGTCTGCAACTATTGTTGGGCCTTGTGATAAACATTGAAAAAGCTACGAGCTTAGATGCGGGATTATGGGCTTAGTGTTTGGTCTGGGGATGACTGGAAAGAGGGCTTTAAACATTTGGAAGTTGAATTCGCACCACTGGTTTAAAAAAAATAAAAAAATCTTTTACCTCAAAATGGGGTTTGATATTCTAGTTAGTAAATACTCGGATTATACTCAACAGAACACACATTCATGCATACGATTGAAAAAACTTTTATATTTCGTATATTTTAAAAATGTTCTGAAAAATGGTTTATACTTTTCAATTTACTATATAAAATACGTAATAAAATTTTTATTTATTATACTTCACAAATTATACATTAATTTTTTTTAAAAATTTTAATTTAGAGTAAGGACAATGACTTATCTTCCTAGTTGTAACAACGACATGTGACATAATTCTATAAATTTTGTACATATACAAGTGACAATTTTAATAAATTTAATGTCTTATACACATGGATAAGAGTTATCGTTGATATAAAAATAGCATAATCTTTGAAAAAATATATAAATTTAACGGTACTTTTAGTTTCATAATTTTCAAATATATCCGTACTATTCACGTACAAATTAATATACGTAATTTGGCCAAACACATATATATCTTTACACCAAACTTTTACTCATATTCTTGAAAAAAAATTTCGTACAATACGCGTACGTATGATATCTCGTACCATACCCATTTTGTATTTGACTAACTATATGTTTGATATAGCTCTAGCTAAATGCTGCCATGAAGGAAGCCATATTGAGGAGATTTGTTCAAATCGATGAAACACTATATGAATGACTACGTACATAAGCCTACATAAAATTCTCCTCAGTGATGCTGGAGATACTAGCATGAAACATCTAATTAGGCCATATGTAACGAGATAAATACACGAAATTTACTTGACAATTTCATATGGTTTCACGACCTACCATCTTAAAAGTCGAAACAGAAACAATTTAAGAGAGGAGATGTTCCAATGCAAAGAAGACAAGTCAGTAAAATGAGCCTTAGTTCTCTTGGAGCCTCATAGATTTTTTTTTTTTTTTTTTAATCTCCTCTTCACTAAATGTCTTTTGAGCTAGCCCTAATATTACTTGCATATACACATTTCATGTGAGCCAAATATTCTCCCAATAATTCAATTGTCCACCACGTAAACTTTTGGCTGTATCACTTTACGAAGTCCTTATTGCTTTGATCAAGAAAGTCGATCTACAGCGAAAAGTGAACGATCCAAACTCTAGGACTCGGGAAAATTTATGAATTCTCATGTTTAGGTTTTGGAAGAAACAAAATTTGCTGTGAGAAAAGTGCTAGCGTTGTGGGATTTGATTCTTCGTTTGATTTCTTGGGTAATAGAGATCAAGGGCTCCACCTTAACATGTGCCACTTTGCGTGGACATGAGACTGCTACAAAAGAATCAAAGGTAGATAAGCAACAAAAGAAGGGGAAATATTCCGGCTTCTTAAAAGGTAGAACAAGAAAACTAAAAAGGGGAGGGTGGAGAAAAGATAGTTCTGCTTATTATGCATGGTATATATACTAACCCCATTCTGCAAGAATCTTGGTTTTGGTGATGGAAATTTTCGATGAAAATGAATTCTAAGTTGATTTGCTAGCCCCACAAAATTATATGTATGCTCCTATTTTTCCATAAGGCATTGCGACTTTGTACTCAACGAATTATTTTTCCACCACAATGAATTATAAGCCCACAAATAGTAGTGTTTAATCTATAACACCCACTAAAACTCAATCAGTTACGTACCCCTCCCCCATGCATACATGAGCACCCATGCACACACACACACACCCCCCCTCTCTCTCTTAAAAAAAAAAAAAGGAGCTGGTCTCTCTCGCATTAAAAACTCAATATTAGTATAAAGATACCAATATATATGAAATTTAGAAATTGGATGGGTTACAAAGATTCTTTCGTGTTAATATTGCCGTTCAAGAGTTGGATATGGTCCATTATGACAAACCTTGCCTCTACAAGACTAATGAGTAAATGACATAAAGGAATTCATTAATTAAGATTCTTGAATCAGTGCCAAGAAAAAGGAGGAGGATCTACGATGTCGATCTAATTTTATAGGTGTCAGATGATTAACATTTCGTTTTTATAAGAAAAGATATAGAGTATTATCGTCTTATATATGAACGTGAAAGAAGAAACAAAATATCTCAAAGTGAACCCACATGGTTAGCATCGATCGCTTATAAAGCTGCACTGATTTCATATTCTCATCATCATCAGTCATCAGACTCATCACCCTTGATGGTTCTAATACTTTATCAATTCACACTGGATACTATGACCACAGTTCTGTCTTACTTATCTCAGTTGGAAGTGTCAAATAAAAGAAATGTGCCTTTCTTAATAGTTAATAGATATGCTTTCTTAATCATGGAGCATCAGCTTATAACCATGATTCCACTTTCAAAAAAGTAGACTCTGGGCTGAGCTGACCAACTGGAACTACAGAGAAGAATGTTCAATTACAGCCAAAAAAGAAAACATTAAAAAGGTGTTTGTGTCAAAGCCAAAAGAAAGACAAAGTTTGGTGAACAGTGCAAATTGCAATAATAATCAATATATATAGTTGATTAATGAGGGTAGTCAAAAATCTCAAGATACGTTACTGAGGGCCTCAAACTTCCTCGCAACGACCTAAGTATAAAATCAAACTTGATAGACATAAGTATTTAAACAAATATGTTCCGTTAATATTGTAACAAAACTTGCCTAGAGGCTTAAGATGATGTCCTGCCATAAAGAGGGTGAGAGTGGCAGTGATAAAAGGGAAGAGATAGAGTGAGACGTTTGTACCAAACAAATACTAAAAGAAATAGGACTTATAGTCAAAATCCATTTAGTGTACATAAAAACAAATGAACTTTCACTGTCAATGTGAAAGAAGGAACTGCATGGTTAGCATGGCCGGCACATTAATTGACTGAGTATTAGTTACTACATGTTTGTTTCTATTTTCTGATATGCAATAGGCTACCTGTGTCTAACGCTAGCGTCCTTTGAGTATGAAATAGGCTACCTGTGTCTTATTGGCATATTTTAGTTCCTTTACTATGCATACGACTACAAATTCTTAGTACTTAGACTGCAAAAGAGATCGTCGAAGAATATTTTTTTCCCTTTTTTCTGAGATCAAAATATGAATTTGGTTGTCATATCATTTGATTTTCAAACCAAGAACAAGAGGGAACAAGCCGGAATACCTGTCTTTAAATTAAGGGCCTTAACTTACATCAAATTCAAAGTTTGACAACGAGATGGATATTAATTATAATGATTGATTCAAACTTTCTTCTAGGTTTTCAGCGCAGAATTGGAATCTTTACTAAATATTCCACAGTCTTTTTAATTCAAATAGGAACGCAAAAGAAATGCTTTAATCCTCATCTTTTGCGACTTGATCAGGAAGTAATTTAAGCCTTTTTCCTGTTGATGAGGATATAAGAGACAGCTGCTGTGAAGCTCTCCCATGGTTCGCTAAACAGGTCACGCTCATTATCGTCCTCCTTATGTTTGGTGTACTTGATGACCGGGTAATCTGCTCCCCCGGGGTAAGTACGGTGGCCCCCGCCAGACTTTTGGATCAGATGCATCTCCAGCAGTGTGTAATTGCTGAACATGCTAAGATCTATCTTTTCGACCTTGAACGTTGATCCACGTTCAAAGGGTTTTGCTTTGTGATATTGAAGAACAACATAACTTCGAGGACCTTTTTTTGGCCTTCTTCGATC
Organism: Coffea arabica; assembly: GCF_036785885.1. NCBI lineage: Eukaryota > Viridiplantae > Streptophyta > Magnoliopsida > Gentianales > Rubiaceae > Coffea > Coffea arabica. Next base: position 42,913,496 of record NC_092325.1, on the reverse strand, counting down.
AGCCATCCTACAGAAAAACGAAAGTGTAAGATTCATCGCTAAACGAACAATTGTACCCTTCCCATTCATTTTCAAGACGTGTATAAGCATACAACAATATACAACAGTGACCAACTCGCGTGCTTGCCGCCTTTTGTATGAAGCAGCACTTGACCATTTAGGCACATCAATCACAAAGACATTGATGATTACACAGACTTACCCCAAAAGTTGACCCCTTATAGTGTGGAGTTAGCCAAGTAAGATCTTGCACCATAAGGGATTGGAGATATTGCAATTACTTCAAGATATTGACCTTTTCAAGCAAAGCTTCAAATGAGTATTTAATGAAACCCTTTGCATTGTCAATTCAATCCAAGGGCAGGAGTATAGGTCATGGTATTGTAATTTGTTCACAAATCCCTTAATTAAGTTCCCTTCTACTATAGATAGAATCAAGGGAAGTTAATGCTTGTGAGGGTGTTTTGAAAGGAGAAATTTCCCCTAAAGAATGGAAAGAGCACTTAAAAGAAGCTATTTTTTTATGCAGATTTGATTTCCACGTCTACTCTCAGATGTGTGCCCCTTAAAGTTTCTTTCTTCTTCTTCTTAGACTTAGGAGATCCCAAACAACCATGTATGTGAGAACAAGAGACTACTCCGGGGCAAATTCTTCCCAGAAGCATAAAGTCACTCACAGTTAGATTTGGATTTTCAATTTTCCTCACTTTTACATCCATCAAGCAGGAAATAGCCAAATCACCGTGATTTCATTACTCAACAAACAGACATTCAAATAGAAGCATCAAAACTGGTTTTTTTTTTCAGGTTTCTATGTCTACCGAATGGTGACATATTTGGAGAATTTCCTGTCCTCTAAGGGCCTCATAGTGCATAATGATGACAACTTTATTTGAAAGTCCTAATAAGACCCATTGAAGTGTATAACTTTAAGCTGGAAGAATAAGAAAGACTAAAAGGAGATTGATAAACTTTAAATTTTGCCATGGAAATTTAAGCCCTTTGTTATCCTAGTCCGCCTATGTATCATAACTTTGTTAGGCTTGGTCATCAACTAGTTTGTCCATCTCAAACTATTATGATGAGATCAAGTTAGTACAGCCATTGAGTTGTGCACTGGCACTTAGTCATTTAGCATAAACTTCTTCTTGATAGTTAAGAAGATGCCACCTAAATAGAATGTGCTAATTGGTGAACTGGTGATGGAGATTTCTGAAGGGTCAGAAGAGGATGGGAAGCACTTGCAAAATTGAGGAAAATTGCTTGATTAGGAGAACCATTGCTGCTCATGTTGATTATGTCTATACCCAGAAGCCTAATAAGGGTTTTGTGCTTGCTGGGAGGGAAAGTTTGTTCATCTGCACTTTTGTTGCTAGCTATGGTGGTCATGCCCAGAAGCCTAAACGTATAGTGTTTGGTGGAAGGGAAGAAATGACAGGGGTCATGCCCAGAAGGGTATAGTGTTTGTTGGGAGAGGCAACAAACATGGCCTAAGTTATAGTGTTTGCTGGAAGGGGAAGACATGCCTAATGGTGATGGAGATTTCTGAAGGGTCAGAAGAGGATGGGAAGCACTTGCAAAATTGAGGAAAATTGCTTGATTAGGAGAACCATTGCTGCTCATGTTGATTATGTCTATACCCAGAAGCCTAATAAGGGTTTTGTGCTTGCTGGGAGGGAAAGTTTGTTCATCTGCACTTTTGTTGCTAGCTATGGTGGTCATGCCCAGAAGCCTAAACGTATAGTGTTTGGTGGAAGGGGAAGAAATGACAGGGGTCATGCCCAGAAGGGTATAGTGTTTGTTGGGAGAGGCAACAAACATGGCCTAAGTTATAGTGTTTGCTGGAAGGGGAAGACATGCCTAAGGGTATTGTGCTTGTTGGAAGGGAAAGTTTGTTCATCTGCACTTTTGTTGCTAGCTATGGTGGTCATGCCCAGAAGCCTGAAGGTATAGTGTTTGCTGGAAGGGGAAGACACGGCCTTTTGCTTATCCTCATTCCTCCCTTTTGTAGTTAACCATGGTGGTCATGCCCAGAAGCCTAATACAGGTATAGTGTTTGTTGGGAGAGGCAACCTTTTGTCCATCTCCAACTGAGAGGAGCACTTTTAAGACAAACTTGAAAAAATATTGGTTGAAACTTGGATGAGGAATACGAGATTACCTGGACAAAGCAAGCGTGGAAGTGAATTCAGTAACGGAGTACGAAACCCTGCAAATGCACGAGAAAAATCGAAGTTAGGAATAAGGATTGATGGCGGAGAAATCAGAAATGTATTGTATGAAAAGATATTGGGAACTTACTGGGTTGACGGAGAGAGTATAGAGGTCTTGAATTGCTTGGAGTTAGAGCATCAGAGCTCCCCCAGTGATGCTTATATCGACAATAGGTCTTGAATTGCTTTTGTTGTTAAGGTATTTTTAATTCTTGGAGAAACGTGAAATGAAACGTCAGGTGAATGAGACGTAATCATTTTTTAATATGCTACTCTTAATCTAGTTGATCCTTGCTTTAGAATTTATATTGCTTTTCTTAAGGTTGTCATAGATTGGAATATGGGGGGTTCTATTATTGTTGTTTTCATGTTGGTTTAGATTCACTACTCTAATTTACGTGTAACGAATAACAAACAATTTTAGCAGAAAATTTTTGCCAATAATATATCCTTAGTTTCTTCTAATTCTCAATGGAACATATGGGAAGCCAGTCCTCAATTGCCATTGCCGGATGTGTTTAGGCATGAAGAGAGGATATATAGAGTCAGCACTCAGCAGTTTATTCTGATTATCCTCCATGTCTTCATTCATTTATCTATTTTGAATTTGAGCTAGCTAGATTTTTCACAAACAGAAAATTTTTTTCCCAAATACCTCAGCTCGCAAGGCTGTCTCGATCGTGGGACAAATCTGACGGACGCCATTTATGCAGTTTGTTACAGTACATGTAAAAATTCTACTATCCTGCGAATGCAGGCAGCTAGTGGATGGAAATTCGCAGCAATCAAAACCCTAATTAAAGTCACCTGTTTGCTTTAATTAAAACAAGAAACTTGGCTTTTCTCTAGCTAGTATGCCTTTTCAAGAAGAATGGTAGAATATACACTGTAGTCTGTAGCTTTGTTTCATTATTGTCTACTGGGATTTCCATCCAAAAAAAAAAAAAGAAAGAAAATACTCAACTAAGAAAGTGGCCCCTAACTTTGGTGGGATGAAACTATATATGGCATATCGAGGGCTTTGACATACAAAGTTGATGTTATTTAAGTGCTAGCTCTTTTGTTTCTTCCAGGAATGTGAACAAAACGGCAAAGTTTATATCTGGCAGCACGAAAAGAGAGAGAGAAAAAAAAAAAAAAAGGTTTCATTTAACCCAAAAGAGGAGAAAAATATCCATGTTGGACGAAATTAAGCAAGGTTCAAATATATTTAAACATCATCGATCCCAACTATTGTTGTTATCCATATCTTCTAACTACTATTAATTTGAGATGCAAGTGCGAGCTTAACTGATACAGACAAGACAAATCCAATTGCTGAATGGTTTGGCTTTGTGGTAGTATTATATATGAAGACAAGATTATGGGAGTAATAGAGGTACTCCTGCATGCATGGCGGGTCACTGCCTGCACTACCCTCAATATTCTTCTTTGTTTTGTTGAGAGTCCGGATCATTGACATAAATTGCCTCCAAAGTTTTTTTAGTTTCAACTTGATTCTTTGCCAAGTTTTATAAACCATTCGACTAACTGAATTAGGATTTTTCTAATTAAATTGGCATGATTTGGTAAATTAGGATCTCTCTCTCTCTCTCTCTCTCTCTCTGTTGTTGGTCATTTAAGTTTAGCAAGGCATAATGCTGGTATTAGAAATTCGCCTGGTAAAATATGAAGTAAAAGAAGCATCTGGTTTGGGCCTGGTAAAATATGAAGTAAAAGAACCAACCACCAAGTACATGCATGGTCGTTACGTGGTACTTAGTAGGTACCACCGCTGCAAAATTTTCGCTTGTCCCTCTTACTATGGAGTAACTCTACTTTGTACCCTCAAACTTATTTCACTTTGCATTCTAAATTTTGATCTTGAACACTTTGCATTTTAAATTGTGAAAATTTTAAACTCTGCATCCTAAACACTCAAATTTATTCTAATTAATAACAACATTATCAAAATGAAGGAGTAAAGGATCACACAAATCAATGATAATATGCTAAAAATGAGCAGAGGGATAGTAGCCGGAACAAGCTACTTAAAAGTTTGTCCCAATTAATAACTAATGTTGTTAACAAAATAAACGAGATAAAAGACGATTCAAATTAATGACAATGTATCATTTTATTCTAATCGCGAATTCTTTGCTTCCTTTGACCACTTTAAGCACGTTATTGTTGATTTTTATTATAATTCATTCCGTCAATGTTGCTTACATTATTACTATTCATGGACTTAAAATGAGACAAATTTAAGGATTGAGAATGCAAAAAAAAAAAAAAATGTCTAAATGAAGAATTTAGAAGATAAAATGTTTAAAATTAAAATTTAAGTTGCAAAGCCAACAAGGGATACAAAAAAAGCTGTTCCTTTCTGTTCGTGTCATGTATATGTATGTGTATATATATATATATATATATATATATATATATATATGTATATGTATATATATGTATATTGACCAAGACCAAAATCAAATTTTCAACGACATGCTCACGGGCTTCCACCTTGGATCTTCTTCTTTAACCAATTCATGTCAACAATTAAGTAGTAATATAATTAAGTTTAACACCTTCCTGGCTTCCACCTTTGATATATATTGTCCTCTTGTTCTTCTCATCAAATTAAAGCTAAGGTGCACGAAGAAGAAGTACTAAAAGAAATACACACACACACTCACTATGCACATCATCCGTTCTATCCCCATCAATTATAAAATATATTCCTCTCTGGTTTCAGACAAAAATCACACAAAAGTATCTTTTGTTTTTGTTACAATAATAATAATACAGGTAGGCTTGTCGTGTCACTGCATACCAGAACTAAATGGAGGCGATAACATCGTCATTTTTATTACCGGCCGGCCTCCACTTAATTTGCAGCACCACAAGTTTAATTACCAACTAATTAATTAGCCATTCCAATTTGAATTCGATTATTGCCCACGATAACACAAAAACTCACTTGTCCGAAACGTCTGCATCGCCTTTAATTCCCACATTTTTAGAATTTTGTGTTCAATAGAATAGACCACTTCTCTCGCGTGCACAAAGAATTTGCTGATTTAAAATTGTCACTGCAAGTATCATGGGATAAATTACTACTTGTTCTACAGCCCCCAAAATAAAAAATTTGAAGTAAAGAGCAAATCAAAAGGTATAAAACGTCAGAGAATGTAACAGCTAGAACATTATTAATTCTTGGTTGCATTTCCATGATCTCAGAGAACCGAACGAATACTTTTACACAACTTGAATTATTAATTGAAAGGAAACCCTGGTTTCGGTGACTCATTTTCACATAGGTAAATTGTGACCTGAGAATGCCTTCCAAAGAATTGGTTTCCATGCATCTATCAATTTTTTATGTGTCTCCAATGAGAGTTGCTTCACCGGTTCGGCAAATTTTATGATCTTATTTTCAAATCCTTTCGTATACTTTACACTTTCTTTAATTTTATAAATTGTTTTGCCAATCACATCCAATTCAATCTTTACAGTTAAATTCAACACATGTGGACTACAACGAACGTGAAAAAATTCCCTTTCACAAATGAAAGAACCATCAAACAGGAAATAATTTTGCAACAATCTAGTTACTCTATCATTGTATCTTGTATTATATAGAGTGATGGCAAAAACCTTTTTCTCAATTTCCCATTCTTTTAGAAAACTAATCAGTTTCTCAGATAAATTTGGACCATTGTGAGGAGATGATACATGACGAAACACAACTATTCTCTTCTGTAAATTCTAATTCCGGTCAACAAAATGTATTGTAAGTGACATGTATCTATCACTTGTGATAGAAAACTATAGGTGGTATAACCAAGAGGGTACAATTCAAAGGATGTAACCAAGTGCTGTCACTGATTAAGCAGTATAACTAACACCTTCCTCGGTTCGACCGACCCTTAATGTCCTTTTACTGCTATCATCAAAAGTTAAGGTGCCGAATTAGTAGTTAAGGATTTGACCAAAAAAAAAAAAAAGATTAGTAGTAAAGGATGCCTTAATTTAATAAATCCTGTGTTCAAATTCTCAATCTCACTCCTTGCTTTTTAATTTCACCCTCCCTTGATTTTTTTTTTTTTTTTTAAAAAGAAGAAGCAATCAATGAAACATAAGTATCAAACGTTTAATTCATACGATATCCTTCTGCAAAATGTCCTATTCTAGTCATCTCGTGGTTATTCCTATGACATTAAAAGTGGAACGAATAGTTAAAATTACCAATTTGAAGACATTAATATTGGAACGAATATTTGATCTAAAACTGTGAAGCAACTGGAAATTATTATTTCTCATCTCGCAAAACTCATTATTATTAGTAGTACAAACTGAGAAAATAATTCTATTTGCTCTGGTTTCTATTGGTGTACCAACTGAAGTAAGTAAACTTTTCTACTGTGCTCCACTCTCCCACACCACAAGTTTACCGACAAAACCATTCCTATTTGAATCTTGTTGTCCACGATACCACAAAACTTACTAGTACTAATTAAACCAAAGTCAGCGTCACCTTTTCCATATTAGAATTTGCATACTTTATTGTAATGACACAGTGACATATCTTTGTTATTCTCTAAACTGCTATCAATTCATGCCTGCCGTAAGCTCAGAGAACGAATAGTAGTTTTTCACAAATTGTATTATTAATTGCATGGTTTCGGTGACTTGTTTTTGATACGGTAAAATTGTTACATGTCAACGCCTTCCAAAAGATCGAATTGGTTTTGTATGCTCTGTTTTGAATCTCAACATTTTTACAACCAGAGTAGAAATAGGAATATTGCACGCGTAGCATAACCCTTTTTTTCTTTTCTTAATAATTTTTTTTCAACATAAGATAAGACTAAAGACGTAATCAGAGATAGATTAAATTTAACCATTCACACATGAGTCCCACAACTTTAAGTATACCACTTGGTCAATCTTCACGACATGCTACTTTTTCTCTTAGGGTCTTAAATCTTGACCCCTTCAAATCCAAACTGGACCAGCTAGCGTAAGTTGCTTCACTCCACTTCACTCCACTATTTGCTGTGTCACGGATAGTCACAATTCGCATTCACACAAGGAAGAAAACCAGATTTTGTGGGACCATTTCAATGATCTGTGATTTCTATTCTTGCTTTTACCAAAACATAAAGTTTAGAGTTACCATTTATTTCTAATTTCTTAGGAGAGTCAAAGCAAAAGTGGGTTTGGTACAAATTACTCCCTCCGTCCCACTTTAATAGTCCTGTATTCCTTTTTTATCTGTCCCAAATTGTAGTCCACTTTCCAATTGAAGAATGTAGTTGTATTTTATTTTTTCTAAAATACCTTTATTCAATGTAAGTAGTTATTACTATAAACCTACCCCATTTAATGAGAGTTTATTCTTTTTTTACCATCAATTCAAGTTCCCATAAAGTTGTACCATATTTAATGTAAGGGTATTTTAGAAAAATAGTAATCTAAATTTACTTTTTCAACAAAGTTAACTACTTTTTTTTTAAACTGTGTGAAAAAAAAACAGGACTATCAAAGTGGGATGAAGGGAGTATTTTTTTTTTTTGTAGAATTCTGGCTCAAGCATATATTTCAGCGTCAGTCAGTTTTAAGTATGAAGATGCCAAAGCATGCGTATACCACCTGATTTATTTCAGTAGGCTAAAACCTTGACTTTATTTGAAACTCTACCTTAGCCTCAAGTATACTGCTCATGTATAAGAAGGGTACAGGGTATGAAGCCTCCACTCCTTCCTTTTTTTTTTATTATTTAAATTATTTATTGATATGGAAAAATAGACCTTACAGTGAGAGGCTCTCCGCAACCGCAAGGTTAAACAATGTTAAGACATTCATGAGCTGAAAATGGTCCAAACAAAGCCTTGCCTTTATTTATGTGCCAAGAAAAGATGTTCTTCAACAAGGCTAATGAAATTTAGTGAACCTAAGAGACAAATTAATGACTTCAAGTTTGTTTCCACCAGAAATAGGAAGAGGATCTATCGTTAGGATCCGGTTATTTAATGAGTCTATACTTTCTGAAGATCCAGTTAATTATCTTATAATCATTGTTCACTTCTTTTTAACCAAAAAATAAGAAAAAAAGGTTTGCTAAATAGTTCAATGCTACTTATAACGGATAAGTTTACTTATTATTGGGTGTAAAAAAGGAATGGTTAAAAAGAAAAGAAAAAAATCAGAGTTACATTACTGAAATCCCCCGAACTAATTAATAATTACAATAGACTAGCTAGTTTAATTTTTTCCTGCCTATAAAAATCACATATACAACATGATTGATGCAGTATTCAACCAAAATGATGGCTACCAATTTTATCAAATAATCCTTGGCGGATGTGCGTCATTCGTTTATCCATCGATATAACAAACCTTCCCAAAATCAATGAAATCAATTGTGGGAAGAGATTGAGGAATTTATAAGAGAATGGAATTGACATGAAGATCAATGTGTTTATGATCACAGAAATCTTGTGTTATTTATTAAAAAGATTGAAGGAAAAAAAAGATTTTGCATACGCGTATCCACAGATGATAAAAGTATATATGGAGATTATTTATTAGGGCTTGTTTGGATAGCCATTTTTCACCAAAAAATGGCCTTGTTTTCCGTGAACACATTTTCCTATCATTTTTTTACCTCACATACATCAAATCGCTACAGTAATTTTTCAATGAAAAATTCATGAAAAATGTAATTCAAACACACTCTTAGACTTTCGTATTCAGATGTTCACATCGGGAGGATCCGACGGTCAAGAATTTTGAGTCCTGAGGTGTGCGTCTGTTATGAAGCTTAGTCCAAATCGATCAAAACGTTAACGACCCTGAGTGGTCAAATTGCACCATCCAGCTGTGGATTGCTTGTCACAATTATCGGAGGAGAGCTTGCAATATATTAGCAATGGTATGGGTCTCATTCTTGGGCTCTTGGCAACGGAAAGAAGCATTTTCATCTTGGTTGGTTGTTGCAAATCAACCTATCCTATGACGGCAGCCCAGACCACATACTAGAGATTTCTGCCGAGTAAAAGTCCATTGAATTTTTTCCTTCACAATGCTGGAAGCCAGTAGCAGGGTTATTGGTAGGACTGCAAACGAGTCGAGTCGAATTTTAGGTTAATCGAGCCGAGTCTCGACTAAATTTTATCAAACTCGAACTCGAGTTTGAGCTCGACGAGCCGGCAATTTAAAGCTTGAGCTCGAGCTCAAAAAAAATAAAAAATAATTATTTTATTTTTAAAAAAATAAATAAAATAATATTTTTTTCTTAATAAATAATAAAATATTAAGAATATATATGTAATTTTACTATTAAAATAAGAAAATAAAAATATATATATACTTAAAATAAATATATATATATACTTAAAATAAAAAATATTATATATATATATATACTCGAGTTCGCGAGCTAACGAGCTTAATATCTTGAGCTCGAGTTCGACTCAAGCTTGATTCGCTAGCGGCTCGATTCGTTTGCAGTCCTAGTTATAGGTACGGAATTCCAAAAGAAGGTAACAAATAAAGAAAGGAAAAAAAAAAAAAAAGGAGTTAAGATTCGGGCTCGCAGCAGGTAACCCGGCAGGGGCGCGTGGCACGTGGATTTTCCAAAGGCTGTTGCTCTTGGGCTTTGTAGAGAACAGGACCAATTCAAGAAATTCATGCTTAGCGGCAGAATCATGTGGGTTTGTTGTTTGGACCGGTAGTGGGCTTCTAACATTGGAAATCGAATTGGTCTACTGGTTATAGATCTCCAGACTCCAATATTTGTCACAAAAGAAAAACAAAAAAGAAGGCTCAATCCGAAATTCTGCCACGGAGGAAATCTTTTGGTGTCTAAATGTCCGTGGTGTTATGAAGAATGCGGTTGCCCAGTGAAAGCGTAAAAATAGTCCAAAAAAATGGATATTTATATTTATAGAAAGGTAAGATTAATTAGAGAAGGTGAGTGTATTTTAAACATAAGGGAGGGCAATAATGTTGGTATGTATATGTACACGTTACTTTGGGTGAAATTTAGGTGCGAGATTAATTAAGAAAAGTGTATAAATGATTATTAATAAATGCAAAGGAAAGTAATAATTTTTAATATGTATGCATGCATGGTTGGTTAAGTCAAATTTAAGTATCTAATGAGCCCAAACAGAATAACCAAATGGAATTTACTTTCCAAATCTGTGATTCTAATTACTAATATGTTGTCACCGCTACCTTAAACGGGAAGCAATTTAAATACGTCCACAATCTAAAGACCAAAGAGTCAGAGCTAGAAAGCAAGGAGGACGAGTCTCCCACGGTTCTTTTCTTCTGGAAGTAGTGGCTTACATTTTGACTTGGAAAAAAAATGAATATTGTTGGATTAATGTTTCGGTCGAGGGAGGGATGGGAAAACCGGAAAAGAAGTGACCGATCCAAATGGAATAACTGAGAATTCCGAGGGACCAAAATGTAAATCCAGAAGTTTCCAATACTGTTAGAGCGTTAAGCAAGAGAAAGCGCGTGGCGACTGCTTTACAAAATTAAATCCCGCCATCCTGATATGCGGATTCCCAATTCAATCCTGACCTCATTATCAATTTATCATGACATCATTCCCCCAATCTAGGAAACCCGAATACATTTTAACTGCTTTTAGGATTTTGTGTGCCAAAAGTAGGTAGGAACGTTCAATAGCATTTGTCGAAATGAAGAAGAAGAACATCCCCACCTTCCTTGCAACTTCGGATGGTTTTTTAAGCGGCCTGTTTCTGAATATGACTTGAAAATTGAGACTCCGTAATTAATACAATGTGCTATTTTCTTCCATCACCACGAATGATACAGAACCACAAGGATTGTTTACTCAATAAACCCACCCACCCCCCCCCCCCCAACCCAACAAAAAAGAAACTTTAAATAGAAAATGCATACACGAGGGCGAGAGTGCACGTGTAACTTGGCATTAAAAATTCAAGATCGCACGACATTGCATGCGGGACGAGGAATGTCGATGGTTGAAAACAATAACATCAAGCAAACATTGCCATCCACGTGTTGCTTCTGGTCTAAATATTTTTGCTTGTACTTCAGATTGGAAACTACAGTACAGCAGCAATTCTTTTGATAAAATGTAGTCCACCATTTTCTACACTACACACCATAAGAATTTTTGTAATCACATGCAGTCTATCATTTGACCTATCAAATGTATAAACTTTTCTCTTTTTTGGGGCAAAATGATAAGAGACTTTATTAAAACCACCAAGAAAGTTTGTACACAAAGTCTTATCTTTTACTACTATCATAATTTTGCGTTTGAAGTCCAACAGTTAGGTTATTGCCTTCCAGACCGTATTCTTTTCAAATAGTATAACCATGAAATACTTTCAGGGGTTGACTTGACCTACTTGAACTTTAGAGGGACCACCGTGGACCAGAAGCAGTAGTGTTTGGCAAGAATTCGACAGTAATAACGATGAATATGATTTGAGTTTTGATTAAACGAGGCCAGCGGTCTGAAATGCCTAGTTATTATACTTAGATATACTGGAGTACTTGAACAAAGATACTCGGTTAATATATCAAATGGATATCCCGTTAGGCACATTGATCGGGTATTAGTTACTACTCCTAGGCAGTGACGTCATTCTTTTTCTCACCACTTTCGTTATCTTCATCATCATCAACATGCTTGTTTCTAGTCTCCAATACAACTCCAAGATTTTGCCTTTTCCGACCCTATAACTGCTTAGTCCTTGCCTTGGGCTTCAAAAGGTGGTCAAAATATGAATAAGATCATACCAAAAAACAAAATATATTTATAAAAATAAGATTACCATATCCATGGATTTTCAAACCAACGAAAAGAGAAAGGACAAGTCCTCAGCAACTGAGATCAAATTCAGACTTTGACAAAAGAGTTCCACACGATCACTTGTAATAATGAACACAAATCAAAACAGTGTTTCTATGATCTCAGTGCCAAAATTGGAAGCCTTGAGATATGGAAATCATGAAGTCCTTCAACACTTTTCTCTTTTGATGAGTATATAAGAGACGGATGCAGCAAACCTCCTCCATGGCTCGGTCCTCAGCTGACGCTCATTGTCATCTTCCTGATATTTGGTGTAGGTTATGACTGGGCGGTCGGCGCCGCCGGGGTACACGCGGTGCCCCCCACCACATTTTTTGATCAGATACAGCTCCAGCTCTACATAATTGCTGAACTTACCGATATCTATCTCTTTTGCCTTGAATGTTGTTCTACCCTCATAGGGTACCGCTTTTCGGTATTGAAGAACAACAGAGCTCCGAGGACCCTCCGTTGGCCTTCTATGAGAAACCATCCTACAGCAAAATTGAAAGTTTAAGATTCATTGTCATGGCATCAAAACTAGGGCTTTTTTAGCTTTCTTTCTATACAAAATGACCACATAATTTCAGAAATATTTCAGCAGCTAAGCACCTCATAATGCATAACGATGACAACTGATTAACGTATAAGCAAAAATTGACGTATAAGCCGAAGAATAAGGATACCAAAAGTTTTGTGTCTCAGGAAATACCAAAGACATGGAAATATCAGGCAAATCCCAGAAACATGGAAATTTCAGGCCGCTGTTATCCTACTCTTTTTGATACTATACTATGTTAGGCTCAGTCATCAACTATTTTTACGCCTCAGCCAGACGGGTCTTCCCACCTTTGAGCAAAGAGCGGATAATGAGATCAAGTCAGTATAGCCGCTTACTCCTGCGGTCTAAATTATGTCTTGATACATAAGAAGATCTTGATTAAATTGAATGCGTAATGACTCAAGGTGATCGAAAAATATGGGGAGGAAAATTTAGAGATTTTGAGGTAGTGTTTGATTAGTCTTAGATCAAAAATGGTTTCCTGGAAACCAGCCCGGAGGAAGCAGTACTTTTGAGAGAAACTTGATGAAATGATTGAAGGACAGAAGAACATTTAAGCTCAAAATAAAAGGTAAGAAGAAGAAAAGCAATCCTTTTTGCAGGCCTCAATGAGGACAAAATGAATTGAAGGTCCCAAGCAATACAAACTTGCGGCAATCATTCAAGAAATGAAGAAGAGGAGGGGGGGTGTTGGGGGAGCCAAACATTGCCGTTATCATATGTGCACTCACTGTCTACTAGGTCCCTTACTAGATACCAACCGGGAGGAGCAGTAGTTTTGAGACAACTTGATGAAACGGTTGAAGGACAGAAGAACTTGTAAGAGCAACATAAAATGTAAGAAGAAGAAAAACAATTCTTAAGTCTTGCAGTCTCCAAGTTGTACCAAATGAATTGAAGCTCACAACCAATACAAATTTGAGAAATCATTAAAAAAAATGAAGAGAGGCAATACAGGTACACCATTTGGCCCTTTTTAGTTACCCATGGTGCCCGGAAGCCTAATACAGGTATAGTGTTTGTTGGGAGAGGCAAGACATGGCCTTTTGTCCATCTCCAACTGAGAGGAGCACTTTTAAGGCAAACTTGAAAAAATATTGGTTGAAACTTGGATGAGGAATACGAGATTACCTGGACAAAGCAAGCGTGGAAGTGAATTCAGCAACGGAGTACGAAAACCTGCAAATGCACGAGAAAAATTGAAGTTAGGAGTAAGGATTGATGGCGGAGAAATCAGAAATGTATTGTATGAAAATATATTGGAAAATTACTGGGCTGAGGGAGAGAGTATAGAGATCTTGAATTGCTTGGAGTTAGAGCATCAGAGCTCCCCCAGTGATGCTTATATAGACAAAAGGAAGAAAGGGAGGAAAAGGCTTTTCAAAGGAATTTAATCAACCTACTACAGTTTCATTTCTCTTCTTATCTTTTCTTTCTTCATTTAAAAAAAAAAAAATTTCTTTCTGTTGGTAGTTGGTTGCGACTTGTATAGTAGGTCGGTTGGAGGCCTTGGGGAGAAGAGAGTGCGCACACGCCGTCTATATTCTTAGTCTGTGGAATGGAGGCCAATTGTCCTCCGAAGAGAGGAAGCCATTCAAGACATGCCTGCCTTAGTAGCTGAGTTGTGGTGGAGACAGCGAGAGGGTCCGCTGAGAGGAAGCCATTCAAATCTATACAAGGCACATGAAGCATGGGAGGAGGTTCAGGACAAGGCTTTTCATGGTCCGGCCATATGAACTCCTGGGGTATATGGGATTGGTTTTGGAGAAAAGATGCATCAAAGACAAGTGACTTTTGTTCATCTTTTGTTTCATTTTTGGTTGGAGATGGTGAAAACTGATGATCAGCACTAGGCATTGCCAAGTGAGAATATCTGACCTTGGCAATTGCCAGTGGATGTTCCATCTCTCTCTCTCTCTCTCTCTCTCTCTCTCTCTGTCTATGTGTATATATATGTATATGTATGTGTTCAGAGTGGAAGGCACAAGAAAATTTTTAAAACGATCACGTAATGAAGAAAGCAAGCAAAATGAATTGAAGTCCCCATGCAATACAAACTTGAGAAAATCATTAAAGAAATGAAGAACTTGGATTAGGAAAATAAGGTACCCGATCAAAGCAATCATGGAAATACCTGGGTATGGAAACTGAGACAGTGGCTAAACCTGCAAAATGGGCAATAATACTGGGAGTCAGGAATTTCGCCAAGGGACAGATTTGAAATGGAGTCTGTGGAGGACAAATGTATTGTATCAAAAGGTCTTCGGAAAAAATTTACTTGCCTGAGGGAGGAGACCAGCAGAGGGACTGAGAGAGGTTGAGTGGTGGGTTGGCGAAATATGGCAGAGTTAAATGTCTTGATGCTTTATAGTACCCCTGAAAGCACTAAGCAGCCAAGCAATTGCTGGTTGGTCCGGGCTCGCTGCTTCTATAGCCTGTAAGTCGGTTGATGAAGTCAAAACACGCGCCTATATACGGCACAGGTCTCTCTCTCTTTCTCTCTTCTTTTTTTTTTTTTTTTTTTTTTTTTTCTTTTTTCTTTCTTTGAAAGAGCTAATTAGTCACTTGTGGAGCCAGGAATCTTTTCCAACAGCCTCGAACACTTTCAATAGAATGTCTTCTGTCAAGTTAGTAAACTATGACCAAAGCCCAATTAAATGCTTCGTGTGTAGCGCAAATTATTGACTTATGGAGTCACACGAAGGACGAAAAGCCAAATTTGTGGTGGAGGATACACATATTTATTTAACCGCTTTGGTGTCTAATAAAATACTCCACTTATTAAGAAGGATGTTAGCTGTTTATTTTTTGAAAAGTGTAATTAATTTTTTTTTAAAAATGTGCATAAATATAGGACGTGTAATAATTGTGATGGTATATATGTATTGACATGATAAATTAAAAATAATTTAAGTGTGCTAGCAAATATCTAATTAGAAAAAAAATCCTTAATTGATATATTTACGTCCACCAACTCTGTTCTGGGCAGTTTGTTGCTACTTTTAATCTGGTTGGTGTTCGCTTTGTGGTTTATAGTCCAAATGGGGTTTTATTAGTCTTTGTTTCAATTTTGCTTTACATTTCCTGCCCTAATGTGCTTGTAACGACGTAACAATCAGTTTGAGTAGAAGCGGCAATTTGGATTGAAATCCATTTATCCATCCATATAATTCATAATTAAATGGATAATGGATTATCCATTTATAGTATTGGTTTTAAATGGTTGATCAAAGTAAAATCATTAAATTAAATGGATTTATATGGATTATCCACTAAAACCATATATATCCATTTACTTAAAAACCAAATAAAAGAGAGGGAAAGGAAATGACTAAAAAAGGAGCCATCCTAAAATTGCAATTGGGACGTGAAAAAGCTGAAACTGAATGTTGGGGTTTACTGCTGAAGAGGTCAGGAAACAAGTGAGATTCGGTTGATCTTTGAAGCAAACCCATTACTTTTTCCCAACGATTCCTTGTGGAGGATTAGAGTGCAAGCCTGGCGCTTCAGAATTTGCGGTTCAGCCTCCCTGCTTGGTACACCCATGCACCTGATTACTAGATGTTGAGCTCAAAAGTCATCCGTGGCTTTAGTAGTAGACATTGCAAGTGTTGTGTGAGTACGAATACAAGCTAGTGTTGGTATTTTTGTAAATACCCTACGTACGGTCTATGCAGAACTTCTATTGTTTGGGCTAGTTTGCAATATATGGCTACTCTGTAATATGTAATATATATATATACATATATAATAATAATAATAATAATAATTTCAGATAGTTTTTTAGTGAAATGAATGTTCATTTTGCTTGAATTTACATCCGTGGTATTTTGTGGCTTGAATTTACAAGAAATGGTAATACAAACAAAAAGTAACAAAAATATTTAAATGGATTATAAATGGATAATTGGTTTTTATTTAATCCATTTAAATCCATCCATTTAGATCCATTTATTAAATGGATCTAAATGGATTGGATAAATTTTATCCACCATCTATTAAGTCAAAACCAATTATGAACCATTTATCCATATTGCCACCTCTAAGTTTGAGCAACAATTTGACCAGTTTTAGATTCACAGCCGGTAAGGAGCAATTATTTCTAATGGAGTAATGGAAATAATGTGAGAAATTGACCTTGTGAATCTGAATATAAAGTCTATGTCATCTAGCTTTCCATAAATTGACCAGCAAACTGATTAGATGCCAAATTTCAGGAAGGAAAATTGCAGGACGCTTTGCTTACTCCTTTGTTTTGCAATTTCAGACGCATCATGGAGAGGATTAATGGATCAATTTCTGTCGACATGTTAAAGTCAAACCATAGATGCATAATTTGAATAGTTTGTGAGTTTTTTTCCTTTGAGTCTGGATGCTAGAGGTAAATTTTCCGGCATGTAGTTCTGCCGTCTGCGCGCGTGGTGGCGACAACAGTTATCCAACTGTTGACTATTAATTTGGCTGTGTTGTTCTTTTTTTTTTTTTTTTACGAGGCTCTGACTCTGTGTTGTTCTTATCTTATACTGTACTAGTAGTAGTACTACTACTAATCTGGCCGTATTGGGAAGAATAAAGGTACACATGGCGCGCTAATTAAATGACCCACTCGCGTTAAGCAACTGCCACCGCATATCAGCGCAAAATTCTTGGGCATGAACCTTAATCAAGTCAATGATTGTTCTTTGTTGAAAATTCTGATCAATGAAATGTATGTTGCCTCCGGTCTCGGCTGTTTGCCAAGCCGGGCACCCGCGAGTACATTGCAGACAGCAAATAATTAATGTTTGACAGTGATAAATAAACCCCTCCCTCACATTTTGATAACCTTATTCTTGCTTTTCATCCCTTCCATATTATATCCCATTTTTCAATTCAAAATTATAGTTAACTTTAATATGCGTTGTTATCAATGAGTATATAACCTATCTTATTCAATATTTGCTTTGATTCATGCCTTTGAATCGTGCAACTTTCTATAGTATTATTGTTGTAATTAATGTAAAACTTGTATATATAGTGATTAGTCATACTCCTAATATATATTAATGTAAGGGTATTTTAGAAAATTAATATTCTAAATTTACTTTTTCAACAAAGTTAACTAATTTTTTTTTAAAATTATGTCAAAAAAAAATCAAGACCATCAAAATATGACGGAAGGAGTAATTTTTTTTTTTTCGGGTGAATATTGCATAAACTGAATAGTGGCAATACCCATACTCTTGGCGAGCCACGTATTTTTTTTTTAATGTGATTAAATCATTTTGTCCCAAATGTATATCCGATGGTAAGCTTAAATCTTATTTTCTTGTGAACCCTCCACCAGTACTTCGTTTGATATTAATTCGACAGAAAAATAACCGATTGAATCAGCTCTACCCACTTCTCGATTGTCATTTTCTTGGCTGTTACGAATGCTGTTTTGTTTTGTCACCAAGACGAGTCAAAACTGCATTTGCAAATCGACCGTTCTGATGATCGGCGAGATGAATTCTGAGAGTAGTTGTCCTAATCCTAATCCTAATGCAATAATATTTATCTTTTGGGACGACCACCATGATAGTTTGTGGCCCGGTACAAACGCATCAACTTTGAGATTTTTCAAAACTATTTTTTCTGGCTTCAAAGACTTTTTCTTTCTCCCGGCCCCTTACTGTGTTTTAGGATTGAATTAATGCCTGGACTTACTTGCGGGTTTCCTAAATAATATCTGTAGAATTTCTGTTTTGGCTGTTGGGGGTGGGTTTGGATAGGGGAAAAAAGGAAACATAGTCCCCTTCCCTTCCCTTTAGCGCTTTTCTGTTCGAAGAAAATTCCATCTGAATTAGCATTTGATTAAGGGACAAAAGCAAAAAAAGTCATCGACCACCATGGATTAAGAGGTAGCGTTCGTCACAACATTCGGCGAGGACCAGAAAGTCTTGGATCCCGATAACGATATATAAATAAATACTAATAAAAGTGCTGCGTAGGATAATGAAAAAGACGACAAACGTGAGACCTTTCTATTTCTTGTGGGATGGAACTAACAACCAACTTACAAAGCTGGACCGACCTTTCAAGTTCAGCAGCCCTCTTCATTTTGGCAGTATCTTCTGCTTGATGAAAATGAAGAAGCCAAAAATGTCTGTCTGTCTTCTATGATAATGACCGTTCACTTCAATTGCATTGAGCTATGGAGACATCTGGAGCTTTAATTTATTGAATATGTCAACAAGCTTCACACATGGCCTTGTGGAAAGACAAAATATTCTCTTCTCTATTAATTAAACACAGCAATAGCAATATTGATGATACTTAAGTGAAAACTTTGATGTTCTCTAATTACGCTTTTATTTCCAAAAAAAAAAAAAACAAAACTAAGCAGTACTATATATATGAATCGATTGACATATATATATATATATATATTATCAAACAACCAAAACAAAGGCTCATTTAACCCAAGAAAAGAGGGGGAAAAAATGTTGATGA
Source organism: Coffea arabica (assembly GCF_036785885.1). NCBI lineage: Eukaryota > Viridiplantae > Streptophyta > Magnoliopsida > Gentianales > Rubiaceae > Coffea > Coffea arabica. The sequence continues at coordinate 42,894,406 of NC_092325.1, read as the reverse complement.
ATGTATTGTATTACAAAAGCACACTATAAGTGCAGAAATTTGTCAATCAATTTCACTAAAAATGAAGGCCATGTTTAATATATAATTTCTTGAGGTGTCCTTATTAAAGTGCATGCATGCACTCAGTAGTTTCATTAGGTGAAGACTATGCTATGCTATCTTTTAAGGCATAATGGCGTTCAATTAGCACAAGTAACTGGCTTTTTCGGTTTTAATTGCAAATGCTCTACATGTTATTTCCGCAGCTAAATTTGTGCATACTATTTTTTTGACTAGTAAAATTCTTCCCATAAATGTCGGAGATGGGAAGATGGGGTTAGGTGCAGCATACATAAAAGTAATACGTACGTGTTTAAGTTAGGTGCACTATTTGTCAAAATCAAATTATTAGGGGAATTTATCATACAATCAAATCAAATCAAATTTAAAAAAAAAAAAAAAAAACCCCCTGTAATATTACATCCACAAAACCGGTTTTTTCCACCAGAATGAATTGTAAGTTGATTTGCTATGTACCCACAAAATTGTTTAATCAACAATCCCTAACTCAAGGTAGGTAGGTAGGTTATAATGCAAGCATACATGAAGGCCCATGCACCTCTATAAACTGTGCTCAAAATTGTATAGGCACGTACAGCAATTAAGAAATTCGATGCATGGTTGAAAACATTAATTGCCATTCATCAGTTGCGTCTGGTCCATATTATGACAGTCCCCTCAGCCAAGATGTTCTTCCACACAAGACTAATGACCCCCATGAGGCTTGAGAATTATTAATGATTTCTTAGGACCGAAAAGTGGAGGAAGATTTACGATATATATATATATATATATTTTTTATAAGATATTGAATGTGAAAGAAGGAAAAAAATTTTCCTCAAAGTGGATCCCACATGGTTAGGATCGCTAGATAATTAAGCATTAATTATTTATACGTGCGTAAATTTCATTATCTCATCATCATCATCAGTCATTGCCATGTTTTATACTTTATTATCAATTCACACTGCATTCCATGACCACAATTCCCAGTCTTATCATTTGAAGTGTCAAATGCTGCCTTTCTTTATAGATGTGCTCTCTCCCCTCCAACATGGAGTACCGGCTTATATATGACCATGATTTCATTTTCAAACAATAGCCTGTACCTGTTGAGCTGACCGGCCTACCTGAACTTTAAAAGGATCTTCACTTACAGCCAAAAAAAAGAAAGAAAGAAAGAAAGAAAGAGCGGCCATGTTAACGTCAAATAAAAGACAAGTTTGGTGAAGAATTCAAAAGCCAAGTTTGGTGAAGAGTTCAATTTCAGTAATAAGGAATATATATATGGTGGACTAATGAGGCTAGCAAAAAATCTCAAGCTACGGTGCTGAGACCCGGAATCTCCATCAACTCGTTTAATAAATGAAAATTGCCTAGAGGCTTAGATGTCCTGCCATAAAAGAGAATGGCAGTAACAAAAAGAAAGAGATAGAGTGATCAGATGTTTCTAACAAACAAATAAAAGAAATAGTACCTATACACACAGTGAGAGAATCCATTTAATGTAGAACACACAGTGAGTTGTTAGTTTACACTTTGCAGAAATCATTATCACAGTGAATGCGGAAAAAGGAACCACATTTTCGTACCTAAGAGCTGGAATGCTTGTCCCTATAATTAAGGGCTTTAAATTACCCGCAAAGAGAAAGGAAAAGTCTTCATTAATTAGGATCAAATTCAAAGCTTAACAAAGAGTTCGATATTACTCATAATGATTGATCCAAACTTTCTTCTAGGTTTTCACCTCATAATTGGAACCTTTAGTACATATATCATTCTCCTTTCACTCAAAAAGGAATTGCAGAAAGTACTTCCATATGACAAGCATATCTTTTACCAAATGACAAGAAAGTTACTCTAAGCCTCTTTCCTGTCTATGAGAATGTAAGAGACAGATGCAGCGAAGCTATCCCATGGCTCGCTATTCAGGTCACGCTCATTATCATCTTCCTTGTACTTGGTGTAGGTTATCACCGGATAGTCTGCACCCCCTGGATAAGTACGATAGCCCCCACCACATCTTCGGAGCAGATACAGCTGCAGCTCTACATAATTGCTAAACATGCTAATATCTATCTTTTCTACCTTGAATTTTGTTCCACGTTCGTAGGGTTTTGCTTTTCGATATTGAAGAACAACAGAACTTCGAGGACCTTTCTTTGGCCTTCTTCGATTTGCCATCCTACAGAAAATCCAAGGTTTAAGATCCATTACTAGAGCTACCAATGCACCCTTCCCATTCATTTTCACAGACATATATAGCACAAACAATATACACCAGTGGCCAATTCATATAAGTGCCTGCTTTTGCATGAAGCTGCACCTAATCTTTCATGTACAGCAACCACAGAACTACCCATGATTATACCAACTTATTTCATAAACTGAACCTTTACAATGTAGAGTTAGCCAAAACAATCAGGAAAGACAAATTTTTGCACCATGAAGGGTTGATGATAGTATAGATAGAACTGAGGAAAATTAATGCTCCTGAGAAATTTCCCTCAAAAGAATGGAAAATCACATAAAAGAAACTACTATATGTTCTGAAAATGTGACTTTTTGTGGTCTATTTTAAGATGCATGCCCTTCAAAGTTTCTTCTTCTTTCTGCTAAGATGCAAGAGACCAAAACCACAAGGTATATCAGCAAAATGGAATTAGCCCCGCTCCCGCCGCATCATCCGTATCAAACTCTCTTACAGTTAGAATCGGAACTGCAGTTTTCTCATTTTTACATCCATCAAGCTGCAGGAACTGATGCAGGTACCGGGATTCTATGACAACATACCGATTCTCACTCAAAAGCATCAAAACTAGGGTTTTCAGCTTTCTTTTGCAGACATTTCCTATCTTCCAAGAACCTCCTAATGCATACTGATGATAACTATATCTGGGAGTCCGAGTAAAGACCCATGGTGAAGTGTATAACTTTAGGTAAGAACAAAAAGAAAGGATGAAAAGATGCTGATAAACTTTAAAATTTGCCAAGGCTCGGCTAGGCCTTGAGAATCTAAGGGATTGCAGGATTTGTTGTGCTGCAAACTTGAAAGGGATTGCTGGATTTGCTGTGTTCCAAATTTGGAAGAACGAGTGCAATATTTTCTGCCTTCCAAACTTGGAAGAGCACGCACACATAAACGAAGAGAAAGAAATAATCGTAAAAGAAACAGGAGAAAAACCTATACAATCATGGTTGGAATGGTAAATAGTTGGATAACAATACGAGATTACCTGAACAAAGCAATTGCGATAGAAGTCCGGGTATGCTAACTAATACAGCGTGCAGATCTGTAAATGCACAAGAACGATGGAAGTTTGTAATGAGATGGATTCCCAGATGAAATGTAGCAAAACTCGACGTATGAGCAGAAAGTCACGAGGAAAAACTAGAGGTTTTCTATAAAGATGAAAAGTACATGAACTTTATGCATCCTCACTTTCTTAGCTAGCTAGTTATTACGAGAAAAGTGAGGATATTATTAAAGAAAAGAAGAACTTGGAGTGACAGTATGAGATTACCGGAGCACAGCAATCGTGGAAGTATCTCTGCAGATGGCCCTGCCCTGCTATGGGTACCAGTGGTATATATGCAGACCTGCAAACGCACAAGTGTTATGAAAGCATAATTGAACTGATGAGGAATATGGCCAAGGGAGAGTCGTGAATAGGAGTTGGTGGAGGAGAAATGTATTATACCGAAAGATCTTGGGAAATCTTACTTAGCTGAGGCAGGAGGCCAGCAGAGAGACCGTCGGTGATGGTAGAGAGTTTAGAGAGAATTAAGACTCAGGGTTATAAAGAGAAAGAGAAGGGAAGAGAAACGAATCTGGTGAGGCCCCGTCCACGGGAGGGAGACAGGCACCATCAACTACCAGTACCAGTACCCAACCCTTCTTCACTAATTTTTTTTTTTTCTAATTTTTAATGCTAGTTGCGTCTTCTATAGGTCGGTTAAGTAGAACGTACACGCGCCCGTGGAACACTCCACGCGCGCCGTGTATGATACTATCTTTTTTGATGTTGTTGGTTTTTTTTTTTTTGGCCCTTTTGAAAAAATACGATCTTTGTTGTTGGAATGCATCCCATGTATCCTTTTCTTTTGTCATCTTAATCATCATCAGTACTACAGTAACGGATATGTTATGTACAGATTCCCTTCTCCTTCTCTTGGGTGTCCAGCTTTTCAAGGCAAGATCTTTTCCTAAAACCTGGATTTCGTTTATGGAAACCTGGGACCTCATTCAAGTGTTCTTTAACGTGGTAAACTATGACCAAAGGCCCAATTAATGCTTATTCAATTCCAGAATAGTTTATAATTCGCGAAGGCAAACGAAATGAAAAAAGGCTACTTTGGGATGGATGACATGACACAAATCTTTAACTTATTATGATCCCTACCTACCGTAAGCTGGTGAGTCTAGCCATGATGAAGAAAAGGGACAATCTTTGGAGTCAGCACTAGCAGTGAGAAAGTACAAGATGACTACTTTTGATACGGATTGATGAAATGGTTGAAGAAAAGAAGAAGTTCGATCAGAAATACAAAATTACCTGAACGAAGCAATCGTGGAATATATAAGTACCTCGTCAAAAGGCTGGCGGGCATGGGCGTGAATGGAGCAGGGAGACCTGCAAATGCACAAGATCGAGCAGAGCTGTGAATAAGAGTTGGTGGAGGATCAAAATATCAAAAAGACTTGCTCGGCTATGGCGGCAGGCGAATAGAGAAGAGAAGAGCGGCCGAGAGGCCTAAGGGTAAGCAGAGCCGCCCTGTTTTAGTGTGATGGCGCTACTCGAGTAATAAAAAATAGCGGAGGGGAGGAAAAAGGCATAGTCCAATGGTGCATCTACCGAATGTGACTGCGGGGTTCAAACAAAACGCACGTAAAAGAACCCCTCTAAGAGCACCGGCCCCGCTTCACTGTCCTTTTTCTTCATCATTACATTAAAGGAGGAGTAGAATTTAAACAGGAAATCCACGCGCCCATACAACACTCCACGCGCCGTTTATATTCCATTATGTTATGCCACTTGTCCTTGCACCATAAGTTCCCAACTGGAACGAGACAGGCGTCTGTCCCAGGATTAATCAAAAGCGATGAAGTCGTGAACTACGGCGAAGGCGAATCTAGTACACTGTACATCAATTCACGTCATTCGTCAAAGTGACACGAAATTAAAAACGCCTAGTTTGTTTGTGTTTGTGGAGGCATACAGCACACTGTTATGTTTTATTTTGATGCCCCACCTACTCTAAATTGGGATGCGTAGGTAATTCGCTACATCTGAAGCTAGCTAGTTGATGTTTTCTTTCCAAAAGTTAATTTTATCTGCTTTCTGTTATTAAGGAAATTGTCTACTACTTATGATACTCATCATTTGTTTGTTGCCATTGAATTGGAATACGGGAATATTTTCGATTTTGCTTTATATTCACAGCCCCATTCTGCTTCTAACCCAATCACAGCCAATTTTAGATGCAATCATATCATTTATACTCCTAGCGTTTGCTTGCAGGGAAAAAATGTGGAAAAGTTTAGGAAAGTTAATTAGCTCCTTTTTTTTTTTTTTTCCTTTCTTTCGTGCAAGTTTGGTTTGCAGGAATGTTGAAAATTTTTCCTGCACTTTCTTGTATTTTGTGTCTTGCAAAATTTGTTGTATTTTGAAAAAAAAATAATTGATTACTCATAGAAATTTCAATAATCACTGCTAACTGTCATTAACTTCCTATTATATATTTTCTCTCAATATTTTTCTTTACCTCACTTTCCTCCATTTCACTTTCCCATACAACTTTCCTTCCGGATCTTCAAATCCTTCATACTAATTCTCATATCCACTCTACACTTATTCATTTATTTATTTTAATTTGTATCGAGCCAGATTCCCTGCTGTCACCCAAGGTGTCTCGTGGGACCCATTTGAACCCCAACCATACTATTTACTCTTCTTTTTTTTTTCTTTTTTTTTAATTTTCCTTCAATTGCTTAGTCCGCTTGCACTAAGCAATTTCCATCGCATATTAGCTTCTACCAAGTTTGACAAAATATCGCATATATCAATTAGAATTTGCGACAACATAGTAAAATATTTATTGTCATTTGAACGCATGTAGTTATATTTATTGCACCAATTACTTTAGACTTTGTTTTGATTTAATTTAACTTTTTTTTCACAAAACTAGCAGTTTAAAGTCCTCTTTACCAGTTTCCAATCGATCTTTTTTCTCGACTACCATAATGTCTTTTCTTTTATGTTGCAACAGGCATATCGTGTTTCATTGAATGCGAAATCTTGCTATTTTGTTGTTAAACATGCATTTGCAAATCAGCAATCCTGAGACGATAATATTAAATTAATTAGTTGCCCTATTTGTAATGATGTCCTTAATTTGGGACCACAATGAAATTAATGATAGTTAGTGGTCCTAAAGACCGTCTGGTGGGTGGATATGAATATCATTTAGGAATTTCCTACCTTGCGGATTCACATTTGGAAGCACGAAAAATCTGTAGCAGTATATTTTTCTTTTTATAAAAGGGATAATTGCAGAAATCTCCCCCGAGGTTTCTGATACAAGCACTCACGTTCCTTATGGTTTAAAAAATAGCACTTACCACCCTTGAACTTAAGGTTTGTGTTGCAGATTCAGTCCATGCCAAAAAAGTTACCATTAAAATTTTTTTTTAAGGAGTGAGATGAGAAATTTGTACCAGATTTGCCCTTCATGCTGCCTACCAAGTTATATTAACAAAGGAATGACAAAATATGAAAAACTATTAAGAATTAGCAAAACTCAAGGGGTATAAGTGTAATTGAATGAAGTTTACCACCAATACATGAAGCAACAGCGGATACCAACGGTTAGTTAAATGACTATATATCTAGGTTCTTGCAGCAAAGTTTATAAACAATACACATCACTTTAAATCTCTCTATTAGTAATATGAATAGCTATTTGTAGGGGTAACACAACTGTTTATGTTATCTGCACCAATCATATACAAAAACATATAGTTGAACAATCAACTAATTAACAGCATACTTAAATATCACTAAAAGTTACTGAGCGTGAGATAAGTTTAGTTACAAATAATTAGAAGTGTATACTAATAAGATAAAGTTATTTTTAGTAAATGAAAATTGCAATAAGTGCATTAGAACCATGTACTAAAACTACTATTGCTGCTAATATGTCTAGATTATATGGTTATAACTGTTTTAATGGAAAGAGATATAGCTACTTGAAAAGTAGTTGTAGGCTGAACTAAAGGGGGTTATGAAATAGAAATGACTTGAGGAGATATATTTATGCAAGTTCTCTTTATACTTACTTTAGTAGAAGCTCCAAAATTGCTTGCTGACCTTCTTCTCTGCAATTGTATAAAATTTGACTTAAATTGACTAGTTTGAAGAACATAATATAGAAACATGTACACCGTTTTCTTCCCTCTATTGGCACCATTTCTTAGTTTTGCTTACAATGGCTAATAATGCTAAAACTCACAGGTAATCTAGTTTAATTAATTACACAATTTGTTGACAAAAAATAAATTTTCTTTTCTAAAATTCTTTCATTAAGTTTCTGCAATTAGTTAGGGTATAAAAGTAAGATCATACAATTTATTGTTAATAATAGGTCCAATTTCCTCTTAGGGGAGGTTAGTGCAATTTTAGAAATCATAGGGTAGGTGAGTGCTAGCGTCAGAAACTTCAGGGGAGGTTTCTGCAATTATCCCTTTATAAAAAGCATGAAACATATTAGAGTAAGGAGAAAACGACTTCAAATCCTCTGTCCCCAAAGTAGTCTCTGTCCCTTATTTGTGCAACTGCCACGTGTCTCTAACCTTTTGTTAACCCCAACTCAAATAAACCGATAATAATCAGTTTATAAATTTACTCAAAATCAATTAAAACAGATAATTCAAAACTTTTTTTATTTTCTTTTTAACAAAAAAAAGTCTTGTTGATCATAAACATAGAAATCAACTAAAACTCCTCTTTATTTTTTACCCCAAATCAACAAGACTTTTTTTTGTTAAAAAGAAAATAAAAAAAAAGTTTTGAGTTATCTATTTTAATTGATTTTGAGTAAACTTGTAAACCGATTATTATCGATTTATTTGAGTTTGGGTTAACAAAAGACTAAAGACACGTGGTAGCTGTACAAATAAGGGACATAGGGGACAGAGACTACTTTGAGAACAGAGGATTTGAAGCCGGAGAAAACCAGAAGCAATTTCTGGCCGTAATATCTGTCATGAAGTTAGGAGTTTTTTTTTTCTTTTTCACTTTGGCGCATCATCTTGATTGGGGCAGAATCAATAGAATTAAGTTGCTTAATTTTTCTTTACCTTGAACGATTTTCCTCGCCTCAACAAGTATCGTCATTGAGTTCATTTACTAACTAACAGATTTCGAATTTACTTTTCTTCTTTTTGGCATGTTTCGATTATAGAAAAGAAAAATTTTTCCAAAAATTCTTAAATCCAAATGGACCCATTTATCGAACGGCTTCTACCCTTGAGAGTCTCCATTTACAAATGCTTATCGATTATACTTCACCCTTTTATGAATTCGGGTTTGAGGCTCGACTCATTTTGTGCAAGTAATTTCTCCAACAACTGGATGTGAACCAGCATATGCACAGTGCCATAAAGTGTATCTATGGACGTGTAAACAAAACAAGGAAACCCCCTTTCTTATCCGCTATCAATTTCTTGGCCAAGTCATTTGTCTTGCCCAAAACCCATAAATTCAGACTTCAGATATTATCCAACTCATCAGTACTCTTTTAAAATTACAGCAATGTATGGTCCCCTATCACATATATATATGCCTTACATATAAATAATAAATAACAAATGATCGAAATGCATAGCCAAATAAATAAATAAGGACCACCTACACTTTTATTTTGAAACAAAACTATAATGTGTAAAATCAGGGTATAGATGCCGTGTATTCTTCAATTTTTTCTTGGGCACATTCATTTTGTTGTGAGGTAATAAAAGATAATCATATGTACTTCCTATTGTCAATTCATATTCAAACATTAAAGGCTAAAAGTCGCCAAACCATTTCATATGAAGATGAGTTATCGAGGGCGAGGATCTTTCATGCACCTAGTTAGTGGGGTATCATCGTAGATGAATAAACTTACTTCTTTTTCAATAAACTCGTGATGAAAATTTCTCGAAATGAACCCAGATTTTTCTCTTTGGTTTTTTTTACTATAACGTGCTTACCTTCTTAAACCAAGCAGCTGTAGGTCAGATAGTTTTTCATAATTAAATGAAAAATCTCACAATGCCCAGATAGAGGGTTTGGACTACAATTGCACCTTGTAATTGATGGCCCACAATGGTTTAATTAGAACTTAGATGGATGCAATTGATTGGTAAACACAATTTTTATTATATCTTTGCATTTATATATCATGTCCTAGCATACGCATTTGGTTGCATGCATTATATGGTGACATTGGCTGTTTAGAAACCCTAAAACCGGCAAGCAATCCGGGTTGCGCTTTCCACCCTTTTATTTAGCACACAAAAAAAATAAAAGAAAAGGAAAGAAACAAAACGCGATGAACCAACCAATTTGACATTGCATTTAGCAGCTGTTCAATCCTTGCTCAAATAGGTGATATTACACTTGCGGTGATAATCTTTGTTTAAACGGCAATCAATCTTAGGCCGTTGCTTTTGCACATATCATTTCAGAACTAATTGCCCCTTCGGCTTTGTAAATTTCTCAGGGATCAGTTGGTGCTTTGCATTTCGGAAAGAACATATTCCGATTATCTAATGCTCTGGAAAATTGAATAAAATTTAAAGGTTGAGTGTCTTTTAATTAATCGTTTTAGATGGCAGTTCAATTCTCATTCATCCCAATATTTCTCCCATTCATTTAAAGGGGGGGGAAAAAGGTCATCTGCTACTCTTATCATCATCCGCGCTGATATTTAAGCTCATCCTATGCATTCATATTCTTATTTTGTATGGAGTTTTGAACCACGCATCCATACAAATCCAATGGCAAAAAAGTACTGTTCTTGAATCAAAGACCGACCGCTACTAAAGGAAAATGGAAGGTTGAAACTGGCCATTGCCATGTTTGTGAGAGAAACCTCCATCATCGCTACTCCTCCTGCAGCATAGCTTGCAAGGTCAACTTCTCTAGCATTCAATCATTCTCCTCCATGATCTACAAACGTTTAGGGAATGTGCAAATCACGTCAATTTAATTCGAAATGATATTCATGCACTTTGTTAGTTTCTCGCACACACTTAATTACCATTTTTTGTTATTTAGAAGACTAAGAAGTCCATGATCTCTTTGGTATAAGAAAATGTGGAGGCGAAGATAATGAGCTTGGTTGTCCTTAAATTAATTATTTTTATGCTTTCTTCTAATGGAGAGTTAAAGTTATAGGTACTTCAGCAAAGCAAAAGAGACGGAGATACAACGGGATGAAAGTTGAAACGGAGAGTTGATTATAGGCACTGCAGCAAAGCAAAGTTTTTAACCCAGAGACGGATCGACAATGGGGCATTGGGGGTAATTGCCCACATTAAATTCACCAAAATCTGTAATTTTTGCTTAGAAATTTATAATTTTGCCCTGATAATTAAAGAATTTTGTCTCTACCATCTTTAATAAGATATTTATTTGATGTTATTCCTTGTTTGTCACTTTTTCTATGTCAAACTAACACACTGACCAATGAAAAATAAACCATTCACCTCTATTATTTGGATCAAAACCAATCAATAAAAACTTAACTGTACCTCTACTTCTCCTTCTTTGACAATGTGCTCTCAATATATAAATTCATTTGAAAAGTTTTCATAACTTTTTTCCCACACATTGAAACTTCTAAATTTTGCTAGTTCTTTCTTCATCTCACTACTACAAATAGAGAAAATTTAGGTTAAACTACTTAGGGAGCCCTTAAACTATTGTAATTATCAATTTTTGGTCTGTCATTCATTTTAAATCTCAAATTGGTCGCTCAACAATAAAAATTTATTTATGTTGTTAGATCCATGAAATTTTGGATTTAGATCTATGAAATGTAATAGTAGTGGTAGATTGAAGGATCCAAATTTGACACTTTTTTTATTGTTTACGTACAAATTTAAGAGTTACTATAGATATGCAGTCAAAAGTTGACAATGAAATAATTTAGGGCTTTTTAAGTAGTTTATCCCTATATTAGGAGTTTGATAGGAGAACTGGCAAAACTATTGGCAAAAAAAACTTTATTTGGGATTGAGAAAAGAAGTAGAGAAGCTCAAAAGGAATTTGATTATTAAGAGATATTAATTATTGTTTCCCAATTAATACTCAAAGTCTCCAAGTACTCTTCGTATATGTTTTAGTTATTTTTCGGCATCGCAAATTTTTGTACATATTGCTTGTATAGAGATTCAATGCAGAAGACCAGAACCTCTGAGAGTGAACTTCGATGATTTGACGAAATACATTTTTAATGGACTACCTGAATTTTAGAGAAGCGTCAAGGCACCAGTGGTCTAGTGGTAGAATAGTACCCTGCCACGGTACAGACCCGGGTTCGATTCCCGGCTGGTGCACGCCTTTTTGTACAATACATTACCGGTTTAAGCCTATTTACCAAAAGCACAGTATTCTGTGGACGATATCTTGTTCTCTGGTGCGAGAACAAGCAGTCGTAGATGGCTTTTCCTTCCTTTTAACTGATGCTGATCTTTTTGTACTCTTTTTAACTGATACTGTTCTTTACAAGATACCCCATTTAGCAAATGAGTTTAAGACGAGAAAAAAAATAAAGTTCAAGGAATTATTCTCATTAGCTGGACAAAAAATGTAACATCGAGTCCTCTTATTCAACTTCTTGAGTTGCAAGTGTTTACGTTCATGAGAATTACAGACTCGTGAGACTGTGTTGCCACCATTCACCAGTCTATATGATTTTGAGAAAATCAAGGATCAAACAATAAACAAACCCGATCAACAAATCAACCAATTAGAAGGGTGATTTTGATATCTAGCTACTAGGAACTTTTGAAAAGTACTGTGAAAAATCAGCTAGTGCCTGTCTGACCAAGTGTTCATCTTCCCACTGGTCTCTATATGTCTCAGGCTGAGACCTCTTTCTCATGGAAGTTTCAACATACATCTGCTTTCTCCATTCTTCAGTCGGCAGACAACCACACTGAGCAGCCAACCAATCGTCATATTCGAACTGGCGATATAAAACAACGCATCAGTTGAGTTGGGCAGAAATTAAAAACTCTAGCCTAGGTCCATGGAAAAGCAAGTGCAAAAAGGGTCACACTGGTGAAAGATGACAATGTAGAGCTGCAGCAAAATCAAATCAGAAGCAGGATATCCTAGACAATGACATCAATTCGAGAAGGAGGCGAGCATTTTCTACCTGATAACCAGCCATGTTATGAGTATACCGCTTTGGAGTGCCAGATGCTTCCATTGATGAGTAGAAAGCTTGAATATCAGCCATCATCTCCTTGGGAGAAGGAAGTGAAAGCCGACCAGACAAAGTACCAGCTATCCACTTGCTCTGAAATTCAAACAAGGGGAAAGGTACAACCTAGCAGTCAAAGGGAAAAAAGATTGCTTTTATCAATTACATGGATTATCAACCAGAACAGTTCATCAACTCCGAACATGGAATATATGCAAGAGACCTTCCACGGCAACCCAACGAATGAAAGCCATGGCGCTAAAGCTGGAGGAAAAATATGCTTGTAAAGTGGCCCCACACGGTTGTCATCCACAGTTACCATGCCATTAGTTTCAAGGAACGGAAAGTGATATTTGTACCTTAAAGAACATGAATAATGATTTATTGCAAATCTTCAACTAGAATATCTTAGTTCTGTATTTAAATAAATAGTACAAGCAATAGTTTCTAATAGTTGCAAGCAAAATCAAGGCAATACCCGGTACAGTGCAGGATGATATCAGCATAGACTACACTACCCTCTTGGAAAGCAACTGAACCATCTCCGTGTGTGCTTTCTATCTGTGATTGTCAGTTACATTCAGCACTCCAATTCTAAAACGTTTAGCACCTGATTGTTAAAAACCCTGTGCTGGATATCTTACAGTTACAGGATCAGCAATTTTACCATAGAATGATGGTATATATTATCATAGCCAGCCAACTTTCCCATGATGCCATTTTGGACTGCTCTTGATGCTATATGAACCTCTTTAGAAACTTTAGCGATCTCTCTGGAGATATCATCAGCACTAGCTGCACTCCCTATCAATACCACCACCTGTCAGGGCATGTTGAATTGGTATCCGGTTGATAAAAAGAGAACAAATAGTGTTAAAAAAACCATCATCTTGCCATTGAGTCATATTTTATTCTAAATGCTCTCCTTCCAATGCCACAGATTAAGCCTCTAATTATACTAAAACAACATCCTACTGCACCATAGCCAACTTCTTATGTACAAAGTGAAGCCAAAAATTTATTCTTTGCCCTTCTATCACAGACCGATGCATTCTCGCCCATCAACTAATTAGTCGCTTGCAAGAATATGCACCTCTGTGCTAAACAAATTGTGAAAACAAATTTTATGCTACTGCTTAGATTGCAACCCAGACAAATCCATTGTCATCGCAGAACGATAGACTAGTCAACTTCTGATGGTATAAAGGCCTTCAGAAAAGAGAAGCACTAAATGTTTGCCAGCTTTAAGTCATGCCATATAAATTTAACACCTGTTCAAAGAGCTATCTGTCCTCTAATGAACCAATTGGAAGGTCAACAAGCTCCAGATAATGAATCTTGGCACAAGTAAATCGAGAATAAGAAACACTAGTAATAAACATTATTAAAGACATTTAAAATCATTTCTTTAACTTAAAGCACACAACTCCTAGAAAATCTCACAGGGAACAATAAAAAATGTAAAAACAAAACGAACCTAAGCCATTAAGTATGCTATGCAGCTCTAAGAGATTGATGACGAGATTTAGATGAAGAAAAAACAAAAGGAAAACAAGGGACACCTGCCACATACTTGATCTCTGAAAGGTTCAGGATCACGATAGTTGTGGCTATGGATTTGCTTCCCCGGCCATCCTTCAACCCCTGCAATTTAGCAAGAACAGATCGAAATTTATGTTTGTATAATATGAATAACCAGAATCATACAATGAGTACTTCTATTGCAGAATGACACAGTAGGTTACTCAAACATTGGAAAGCCATAAAACGATAGGAATCTAATAGTCGGAACAACGATGAAGTTGCAAAATTTGAGAACAGCAAAGTAAACAATTTAAGTTGCCATTGTAGGAAAGAAGAATTACCGAATAAAACAACCTTGAACCTTACGGTTCACATTGAAATGAGACCTCTGTAATAATACATAAGGATCAAAATCACTATCTGCTAATATGCAATTTACCAAATCATCTGAAATTTTCTTTCTCGTAATCCCTATCCCAGACAAAACATTTTTTAAACCAAAAACGAGATATCCTCAATGTCAATGTCCTGAACGAAGAAAATAATTACAAACTAATTTAAAACGTAAGCAACCTTCAAAGTTTGATACTGCTATATCATGCTCAGTTTCTCCACCAATAACAGCTCGCCTAAACAAAAAGCTAATAACTGAAAATCTACCGGGAAAACTGAAACTCAGCCTCTCGAGACTTACAAGATTGGCATCCTAAAGTTTGTCCTCTTTTTTTTTTTTGGAACACCTTTTACAAGTCTACAGCATAAAAAACCAATCTTGAGCCAGCAATCTTAATACCCCAGTTTTTCAACAAGCTCAACTCATTAAAGTTTGGTTCTTCATACAAATACAAAATGAAATTCCATACACCTTTAACATAATACCCGGAAAAAAAAAAAAAAAAACTCCCGACAGATGAAACCCACTAGATTATTCCTTCCAACCCAATTCTCTATCGTTGATTAAGTCATATAACTTCCATTTTGCATATTCCATAGTTCAGTCAACAAAATCAGAGCATCGTATAATAGTACTATAATCATAAAATTCAACGTTACAAGTAAATTTTTTTCTATTTTGAGGTGGTACCTGGGATTTCTGCAGGTCGGGGTTCTGTATAATGCCCATTACAAACTACTACAGCATCATAAACCTCATCCAACTTTTCTTGATTCCTATCATTATATGCATTTCCCTCCCTTTTTCTTGACGTCACTTTCCATTTACCATTTTCTATCAATCCCACATGCCATACCTCAGTTCCGAACCTCACCAGCCCACACAATTTAAAATCAACTGCAAAGTCCTTCAAATACTCCAATACCTCTCTATGCCCCGGGAACCTTCTCGGGTCCCGGTGACTTCCCCTTTTGTACAAAAACGGGTATGACCGAAAACCCATTACTTCTCTAGGCAAGTTGGTCCGGAGAGAAGCGTAGAGGCTCGAGTGGATCAGGTTTCTGGTCGGGTCAACTCCGAGAGGGTCGGATTCGGTCGCTGGATTATAGACCCATATGCCTCCCACTTGGTTTTCTCTCTCAAAAACCACCACTTTGTGACCCTCCTGTCGGAGCTCGTGTGCAGCGATGAGCCCAGCAGCGCCGGCCCCGATGACGGCGACGTTTTTGGAGGCAATTGGATACATGGTTGGCGGGTTAGAAAACCGGACAATCGGGACTGGGCTGGAACAATCATGTGGCGTCGTTAACTCGTCATACGTGACTGTCTGCTGTCGAAAAAGCCGAGAATGTGAAAATCTCTGTCTTTATCTTTTATTCTTTTTTTTTTATTATTGTACTTTCAAAATATGCAAATTCGAGGAGGAATTGCAAAACATGGTGAGGGGCCTCTACAAATGCAACTGTAATTGTAAATTATCATTGATTATGTGGATCGAGAATGGTTCGCAATTAATGGATGGAATCGGATTCTTTCTAAAAATCCTATTTACATTTAATATGCATTTATTACTAAAATTGAGACATTCACTAGTGTGCTTAAATATAAGAAATCAAAGCGAGTAATTTTGGATAAGATAAAATTCTCAATGTAAAAGTGACATTAAACCAAACGCTTTTTTGCACTCTGTGGCTAACATAGTAATAAGCATATTGGTCTCATGATTCTATAAAATCTAAGAGCTAGGCCGGATTAGAGCATTTTTTACCAATGAAAACCTTATGAGCTTTTTTTTTTTGGAAAATGAAAACGTTATTCTACATTGGAATATAGAGATAGGAATGCTGAAGCCATTGGTCATCGGTCCCGTCGTGTAGTATACAGAACTAGCATTTTAGAAAGAACTCGTTATAGACAAATAAGAACCATGCACATGCAACTAAGGGGTTTGCATCCTTAATCATGAGATCTCGGGTTCGAAACTCATGAGAATAAAAAAAATGACGTTGGGAGAGCTACCCCTATGAGGCCCGACCTGACTCAAACAGGATCAGTCGCAAACCGTAAAACGGATGTAGACACCCGTGAATTATACCAAAAAAAAAAAAAGCCATGCATGCACATGCAATTCATGATGTCCAAAAACAAAATCACTTAGCATAACGTTTCTTAGTTAATATTGAATTGCAAAGATGATATGCAATTAAATTTAATTAGTTATTAGGCAAATTATAGTTTTTTTTTTCCTTTTTGGGTATGTCTATCACTACTTGTAGAATAAATTAACGTGTTTTTAGCACTGACCTTGAGTAAGATTGCCTCCCCTCTAGGAACACATTGAAACACATCTCCCTCGACATGCTCCACACCTAGGAAAAAAGTAGAGCTGTTAAGTTAATCAAGTAGCTCGAAAGCTCGTTAGAGCTCGGCTCGTTAAGGCTCGAGCTCGGCTCGTTAATTTTGGTTAACGAGTCGAGCTCGAGCTCGAAACATACTCGTTTAGTTAACGAGCCGAGTAAGCTCGGCTCGTTTGATACTCGAGTAGCTCGTTAGAGCTCGTTAATGAAGGGCATATTTGTCATTTTAGAAATCAAAATTATAAAAATTAAAAATTATAGGTTTTTATTAAGGTTAATTTGCACGAGCTCGAGCTCGAACTCGTGAAACTCGACTCGTTTGTGATAAACGAGTCGAGCTCGAGCTCGAACTCGAGCCACATATACATTTAACGAGCCGAGTTCGAACACATTTTAAAGCTCGTTTTCCTAACGAGCTCGAGTCGAGCTCGGCTCGAATTAAACTCGAGTCGAGCTCGACAGCCAAATACTCGGCTCGACTCGGCTCGATTAACAGCTCTAGAAAAAAGTAGTGCCAAGTCTCTGTCTCATTGTAAAAGATGTAGCAGGGAAATTGACGTAATGAACTAATTCTTTTATCAGGTTAGACAATTCGAATATATATATACACACACACACAAACTAGAACCAGTTGATCTGAATAAATTTCTATTGCCCCTTATGGGGGTGAGACGAATTTGAAGAATTAGTTCGAATCCAATCTTCAGAAATTGAAATGAATAAAAGGTATACCTGCGCAGGGTGGGGCATTCTTGATAACAAATGGCAAGTCAAAGTTGATCCCTCCCTCGGATTCTGGGTACTTGGAAACTCCCATCTCAAGAGTAGCACCAAGCCCTCCTCCAACATCCACTGCCTCTTTTAGATCCTCAAATCATTTGTATTTTTCAATTACTGAACCCATAAAAACATATGTGTGGCTAACCATTTTTCGATTGAAAACCTCATTCAGTCCTCTAGAATTTCCTATGTATTCAAAGTTGATAATGATGCCCAGAGAACTAGTAATCAGCCATGCATCTTTATAGCCTCAAAGCTATTGCCATTCCATTCTTTTCCAGTTGATTTCATCTAATTAAGGCGCATTAAACATATCATAACTGCTGCAACGGCCGACCTCTCAACCTATCTAGCAGTCCAAAAACTATTACTCAATTCGCTTGGCGTTGCATAAATGGCAACAAAATTTCCGGATGTGAAAAATTTTCTACGCTTTGTAATTGTGTCTTCTTTATGAATATTACTATGCAAAGGGGGAGTTCAGATGAAGTAAGCTGCAAAAGTAGCATCAATCAACCCAGAGTAGACACCTAACACGTTCACGCATTGAATTTTTCAGCCCCAAAAATGGTTGTGCCTCGGGGTGACCTGCCCAAGTCGGCCCATGAGTTGCTTGCAATCAAGTAAGTGAGGTGAATACACATTGAGAATTGATGATGTTGTCTGATTTGCGGCAATCAAAGAGTCCACTTTAACTATTGAGAAGTTGATATTAAATTGGACTGCCAAGGACAATCCATCTCGTAAGGCCCAACAGTCTGCTAGAGTAGAGGATGCAAAGCCTAAGCTTCTTGAAAAGACTTCTGCAACCCGGTTACCCTGAGAAGCATTCTGAAGCGGAGTTGATACACGAGATTTGAAGATGTGCAGTGAAAAGAGTTGTCTGGTTCAACGATCCCACTGTTTCTGTTTTTCCAAAGAAGCCATCATCCAAAAGCAGATATGATACCCCTCGGGATACCAGAGAAACAAGAGGGAAGAAAATTGAGGCATCCTTGCTTCAGCCATGGAATTCACAAGACACGATTATACTAGTAATTCGACCATACCATGGAATTCCAAGTGGTTAAAAAATTTTGAGTACGGTTGAATAGTTTTTGGTCTTTCTTTCCACTCTCGTCATTTTCTATATAACCTCAAGCAAGGACTAGGACTAAATGTGGTGTCGCCTTCTTATGATTAGATGTAAGCTCATATGGACTTTTGATACAACTAAGGGTGGGGCCTAGTCCGGTCTCACCACACAAACATCATTAGCAAGAAATTTAATACGCATACGAAACTAATCGTGCATGCAATATTTTGTCTGTTGATCACAGAGCTGGATTCTCTTTCGAGGGACTAAAAAGTTTCAAGACACAATTATCAAATAGATTGACGACTCCTGCTACTTTGTTTTATCTTTTACTTTGTTGCAAAAAAACTACTGTACAAGAGAAAGACAACTTGTGATACCCCATTTCTAAACTTCTGAGATGGGAATATATATACATATATATGTATGTATAGGAGAAAAATATTAGTATAAGAAAAAAGAACAGCGGAGCAGTATTATGGAAGGGGCCGACCCTTGAAGCCCCGTTGATATATCTGTCTTTCTGATCCTGTGAATGTTGATTGGATATGAAGACCGTGGACCATGATAAGGAATCTAGAAATTCGGCATAAAAATATACACTATGTCCTCGACTTATGGCAAGTAAGATACCAATAACCAACGCTATACATTTTGACAAACAAAGGGTAAACTTCCCTCACTCATCATCATCATAAATAAATAAATAACAGTTATTGAATCCAATCTTGCACACAACTTATCACTTGAATGCATTGCACATCTTCTACTTAACTTTTCTTTATCAAAAAATTTAACACTTGAACTACTTTTTTTTTTCTTTTAACGAATGTTCACTAGACGCTCGTTAGATAAACTCATAAAAGAATAACTTAAGCACCTACCTATATTAATGTTATGAAATCATGGTTCATCGTCGCGGGTCGTGGTCTTGTCGTGGATCACGGTCATAGTTGTTTGACATCTATCGCAACATATCGATTGGATATCGGCGCATTATAACACATAAAAATTTTCAAATAATCTGAAAAAAATACTAAAAATAAAAAATACCATAAAATGCACAATCTAAAAATATATCGGAGCCGATTTCGAATTGACTCAGATATTTTGGTCGATTTCATGCATCATATGTTTGAATCGGCCAATATATAATCATCGCGGATATGAAATTATTGATAATTCAGATATCAATATCGTATTAATTCCCTCCGTTCCGATTATAATTCGGCCGAGATAGCTAATCATGTCTGAAATGGAAAACTCCATTTGCAATGCACGATTAACTAACTAAACGTACGTCCCTAGATTACATATTATGTCTCTAATTTCAAAGTTGACTTGAATATAAAAGGTTTACAAATGGGAATGAATCATCCCGGCTTGGCCTGATCAAAAATTTTGAAGGTTCAAGAGGAAGCCAACTTCGCATTAATCCTTGATCCCGCAGAATGACCCTCCTTTATCTTTTGTCTTTTTGGTATCACCATTATCCATACACACTACACACTATTAACAAGCCGGAGAGGAGGATGAGCACTTGCTGGGGTCCTTGGCGACTGGCCCAAGCCGGCAAGGATAGTTGGGGGTTTTTATTGCTTATTGAACGATTGAGATGATTTCTGCGGATTCTAATATTGTAGTGATTTTTACAACCATATGCGTGCACAAAAATACTGTGAGATTCATGTACATTATTTGGTTTCTAGCACGGTTATTAAACCCCAACTCACTCGGGGCTTTTCAACGGGTTAATGGTTCAATTAGTAGGTCACTAACTTACTGGCTAAACCGATGGAATCTATGAAATCAAGGATTAATATTAAAAGTTTAAATTATGAAAAGTGAAAACAAAAAACAAAACCACCCTTTCGATAATTCCAACTTGCTTAAGGTTTTGATTTCCATATCAAGCTGCTGTACTCATTTAAAATACTTAGAATATTATGATTTTACCTTAATGTTTTTGTTTTGAAATAAAGTCGAGGTTGTAAAAATTTGGATTAAAAATGTCAATCTGGATTTAATTGTCAAATTTACAGGGTTCATAGCCTATCTATTCCACCACTTAGTTTCGCAGAGTTGAAGCGGGTTCACTCCTTACCCGGTCATGGTTGTAGACACTAGACATCATCATTTTTGAACTCCTTAATCTAAGGCCATTTAAGTGCGTAGAAGGTTGAGAGTAGAACCTTCCTTTCCAGAACCTGACTCCTGAGTGCATTGCAGGAGGGCAACTGGGCGTTAGTAGCGTAACTTGCGTGGTTTACTTTATATTATATTCAGTAGCAAATGCATCTCTTACCACCTGGCAAATTGGCAGCAAGGTGTGAATGATTGTCGAGGGAGGATTGGGTCGGATGGTAAGATGGGAGTGATTGTAAATAGACCTCTAACTTATTCCAAAAAAAAAAAAAATTTTTGCGAGTGATCCTCCAACCGAGTCATGCACCCTTGGAATATAATAACATCTCTCTCATATTTGGTCTTTACAATAAGCTGAAAAATGGCAATTATATAGAATGCTGGATGCGAGGTTGAGCTTAATAAACACTAAGCACAAATTAAATTTAACCTCAATCTTTCAGTTCATTGAAACTAAAAATAGGGTTGAAAAATAAATCAAATTACTCGATTTTTGAATTGAGTTTAGTTTGATAAGAGATGGTTCGAATTTAGTTGACCAATTATTCAAACCAAACTCGAACCGCTTTTTATGTTCAATAACTATCAAATTTGATATTAAAAAAAAGGAGCTCTTTCAAACTCAATACGACAAATAAATCAGTCAAATTTATTAAAATAATCAAACAAATTTGAATACTAATTTGTCGGCTTTGCTACTTTTTTGTCAAAAAAAAAAAAAAAACTACGAGAGTTCTACTGGTTGTCAAGAAAAATATCCGCGTTATGATTTTACCTTCTTAATGCATAATATCAAAGCTTTCAAGAAAGGTTTAGTCAACGCCACAATGCGGAGATATTAAAAGGTTAGCTTTTAGTGAGAGCATCTGATCTGACCCGACGCAAGATCACAATTGCATCAAGCGTCAATTCTCGACAAAAAGCGCATGCGCTTAGTAGTTGGCTTCTGCACAAATTTTTTTTCCCGTGGGATAGCCGCAATTCATTGCAGAGAACCATTAATGATCTTAATTGGTTTGGGATTAATATGGTCCATTCTATAGAAGACAATTTACACTTCAATATTTAGTAAATTAATTTAAAAAATGGGGTTCAAACAGTTTAAGATCGGTTGCCAATTAATTTGAGCAGCAAATTTGTTTTTGCGATTGCATCTACAACCGGAGAGGCCCCGAATTGTGTTTTCGTTGCCTAGATCCGTTGATATCACTCGTAGAATATAGGAAAAAAAGCGATTCAATACACCTTTCTCGTCTTATCCTAATACAAAAGCGAGGTTATCGACCTAATTTTCTTGCACAAAGCAAAATAATAATCATAATAATTTTTTTTAAAAAAAAAATTACAAGTATGAATCTATATAATTTGCTGATTGGATTTTATGTGCAAGTTTGCTTTTTGTCACGTAACCATTGTCTAAACTATAAATTTCTTCAAATTCATTGTATATGTGTTAAATTGCAGATCCGGTCTGCTATTTCTAATACATGTTTAACCTGCTTGCAATGATGTAAATTAAATTTTTGTTGGACGATTTCCAGCATTTAATTAATGAAGTTTGCTCTTTGTTAAAAAAAAAAACTATAATTTGAGTTTATTAAATTTGAATATCAGTTATTCAAGACAAGAAATTACTATCAAGCATCAAATCTATTTTACACGTAGACTATGAGTCCACTTAGCCAAATAAGAAATAAAGTTATTCTTATAGGTCAAAAAAATGTTTTCTTTATTTTATTTTATTATCTTCATCAGGCTCCGCTACATACTCGATTTCTCCTGGGGTCTTGGCAAGGAAATTGCTGATTTTATAGTTGTGTAGATGTAGACAACAGTGTGTACGACGTGGTCCATACGATTGATATACTGACTTAAGTTAGATTAGATTTCGATACAATACTTTAAGTCAGATCGTTACAAGGATGGTCCCCATAGGCTAGGAACCTCAAAATTTTCTTTAATTCTAAAACTAATAAAGAAGACGTTGATTCTTCAACAACTATCTTCACATTTTTTTAGCTTTGAGGGCTCCATCCTTGCCTTATTTTACTTCCAAAAATAATGGTGGCTCGTATTGATCTATCTCGATTGAGAATCTGGACCGTGGACGGTTGGTTAGAATTGTAAATGGTGTGATCGTATACTACCACTGTATTTGTTAAATGGATTGACGTATAAGCATACCACATTATTGGGCACAAATCTATGACATATTTGTTTACATACAAAAATTCTTGTATCAAAATAGCAATATCGTATTATTGTATTCTCAGCACGGCAATAGAACAATACATATATCAAATCGATACAGTACATTTGTTTTTAATAAAAAAACTCTAGAAAATAGCAATTCAAATAGACGTATTTTACAAAAATTCCAAGTAAAACAGCCAATCATAAAGATTTTGGTGGCATGAAGAATTCAACATACATCAGGTCAATTCTGCAAAAAAAAAAAAAAAAAAACCCCCTATGCTTGTTCTACATTCATCATTTTAATTGATTATTCATTTTAATTATTGGATAATTATCTATTTTGATTTTCTCACTTGATCTTGTATTTGAATTATAAAATTTGTTAATAGTGAAAAACAATAAAATCTATAACCTATCGAAATGTAATTTTTGTTGACTCTGATTATTCTTTATAATAACTTTTCATAATCAATGTATGCATAATTCAAAGCAATGAGAACCAGGGCCAAAGATGATTCATAAGCAGTAGTCCTAAGTACTCCTAGCGTGCTTCCAAAATGGCTTGCAAACATATATACAGCCGGTTACCGAGCAAATGAAATATTTATGAGCATCGGCAGAACTTGGGAAGGAATCACTTAAATGGATTTTTTTCCCCCCTCAAAATGCAATACGAAAATGAAAAATGCCTCGGGTCATCGACCCTATAAATAAAAAGCAATTCTAAACTAGCATGATTATGAAGAAATCCGTTAACTGTAACTAAGCAAAACATAGATCTATTAATCATTGCAAGTTTTAATCATACACAACTTGATTAAGAAAACTTAAAATCGTTTTTCAAAAGTTGACTTTTAAATCATTCCATGACTTTTATATATGTGGATCCCGTTTGGATTGAAAAAATTGCTACGTTTTCCCGTAGACATATTTTTCAATCACCTTTTTACCTCACATATATCAAATTGCTACAATAATTTTTCTACAAAAAAATTCAGAAAAATGCAATCAAAACGGTGACATCTTACACCATCTAAATTGAACATGTTAACTTTGGACAATTTCTAAACTCCCAAGCATGTAGGAGAGAAAATATCGCGAGTTTTTTTGGCAAATTTCTACATATAATACTCAAAAAAATTTTTTTTTTTTTGTCCTCCAAATGTGAATTTTTTGGAGGGTTATAAGATTACCCCATCTGTCAGTAAATGGCTGCCCCATAAATAAATATTAGAATGTACATGCGAGCATGACATCCTATTGTTGTCTCATTTGGAGGTCAAATATTTTTTAGTATTATTTATGGAAATTTGCCTGAGTTATCTTTTCTTGGGTTCTTTTATGCATAATAATCAGTTCATTTCGATAATCCATTTGTTTGCAAAAGGCAAGAAAAAGATTTTGATTTTAATCATAAAATCATCTTCCATTTTTTTTTTATCTTCTTATTCCAAAAATGTTTTTCAATTGATCTTTTTTATCATACACAAATCTTTTATTGTGTCCTTGTCTGTTCCCAAATTAGGCTTGACGGAAAGGAGATTACCAAAAGGGGCATTGCAAAACAAATTAAACAATTACTAAAATTAAAAAAAAAAGATAGGAAAGGTAAAGGGAAACAAAAGTAAATTCAAAGGGTAATAGTCATACTGTAGACTATAGTATGTTTCGGTTCCCTCAAGTGGCCCATTTTTCTACTTTTTGTCCCTTTTCGCAGAGTGGTTAACAGCCCCACTGCCCAACGATGCTCTGACACATAACAAGCCCCCTCGCCCCCCCCCCCCCCCCCCCCCCCCCCTTTCTCAGCCTTCCCCCCCCTCTCTCACTAAAATCAGAAATCCCAAAGTGCTTATATATTTTGCAGACAGCAGAAAATCCTTAGATACCACTTGACTTGACAAGAAAAAACCACCATAGAAGAAGCCAGTGAGAAAAAGAGAGAGCAAAAAGGGAGGCAGAGAGAGGGGGAAAAGAACCAAAAAAACAAAAAAACAAAAGCAAAAACAAAAAAGGGTGTGTTTTGTATGGAGGAATGAAAGAGTGATGCAGCTGGCTTGTGCCGAACTCAAAAAACACACACCCCTGAAGGATTTATCTTTCCTTTCCTTCTCTTTTCTTTCCCTTTCCCCATCACCATGACTTCTTAGCCCAATCTGATTCCCTTCTTC
The DNA here is from genome assembly GCF_036785885.1 of Coffea arabica. Lineage (NCBI taxonomy): Eukaryota > Viridiplantae > Streptophyta > Magnoliopsida > Gentianales > Rubiaceae > Coffea > Coffea arabica. Next base: position 42,869,251 of record NC_092325.1, on the reverse strand, counting down.
TTTTTTCTCCTTTTCTTTTTCTCTTTCTACGCATACACATACAGCAATACCTACGTAGATATATGGATGGATATGGAAAGAAGCATTTATTTTGATCGTCCAGGATCACTAAATATAGCCTAATAAATGTGGTAATATTGTGAAGTCCTCAACTTCCTACCTTTCCTTTGTTTTATTCTAACATGTGCAGGTTGGTGGAGGAATAAGTACCCAGCAGGCTTTTCTTTCTTGATCCCGAATGTTGGCTCAGTGCTCTTTTTCTTCTTCATTTCCGTCACGGTATCTCTTTCATTCTGTATCTTTGATTCATGTGGGCATATTTAGTATATATTTCGTGATGTGGGCTTCTCTTGGATTGCATTTTTCCTGATTTTTATTGCAAGATTTTCCTCTGTTTTTTTATTGATTTATTGAATAGGATACTCTGCTTCTTTTGGTGTGGATATTTGTGCATCTGTGTGGACGAACTGTACATGCAATAATCATAAACGTGGCTGCGAAATAGTTATAGTTTGTTGCGTAGTAGCTGGAATAATGTGAGAAAGAAAATGAACTGTAGTTTTGGATCTTGAACTTTTTGGTCCCAGTACTAACTTAAGACTGCAAATTTTATTTTATTTTTTTGGTCATCTGTTGTAGTTCTATAATGCTCTTTGCCGTTTGGATTAATCTTTGTCCAGACTCAGAAGCTTTTAGTTCATACAATATAATATCCATTTTTTCTGCGTCTGCTTTCTTTGGCTGCTCTATCTATAATCTGTGTCCAAGGTAACATGCCTAACGGCTGGCTTTCTGCTCTGGGCTTGTCTTTTATTCTTGCTTTTTATTGTGCGGAGGAATAATGTTGGATTTTTAAATAAAGGGAAGAGCATGTCAATTTTGATATAGACTTTGCGAGACTTGGTCAAGTCGTGATCCTTAAACATTCTTCAGAACGACTTGGGCAACTGTTGAGCCAGCTGAAATATCCCGTTTTGAATATTTAATCTTGCTGCACTTGAATTTGGATTTTGACATTTCAAGTCAAGACTTTAACGGGAATGAGTTGGCTTTAACCCCGTTGTGGCCAAGATATGTTTTTGGCTGTTTCCAGCATTCAGAGACAGGCGGATTGAAGTTGAACTGAGAAGATGGCATTTCATAGCTTGGAAGTCATTGCCACACTTTTGGCCTTTAGTCGCTAGATTCATTCTAGCATTATAGGGGCCTTTTATTTTTTTTTGGTTTTGTTGGGGGGGGGGGGGGGGGGGGGGGGCGGGGAGCAATGTAGTTGATCGTGCTTCTTCTTCTGAATCTTCTTTATCAGACATCGGTCACTCTCTGGAAGTTGGAAGTTGGCTATGTTCTCCTTAGCATATGGTTATTAGAAGCCTGGCATATCTTAGAAGTATGTGAGAATTAGTTTATGTATGTATTCTTCTTAAATCGTGTTATGTATGGAAAGCTGCAGGAAAATTTTATAGTTGGACTCAAAGCTTCCACACCTTTGCATGTCTGGCAGCCTGTTGAACATTCCATCATTTAAATCATATGCATCTTCTTGAAACAACATACTTCCATTATTTGATATGCTTTTCATTGCTGCCTTATCCATTCTTTTATGATTTGTTTGATTTTCAAGACAAGCATTTGTTGACTTCTGATATGAGCCCATTATCTGATGATGGATTTGTATTTTAGTAATGGAGACTTACGAATAGCTTTGCAGCAACATGGCTCGGATTACGACATCAAAGTTCCTCAGAAGAGTGCACTACTCGTGAGTATGCAAAATAATTAGTGCTGACCGAAGTTTCAGTTATTAGGGGACAGGATGTTACCCAGAAGAGGTGATCATTATTTACGTCAGAAGTACAGTCATGATGGATCCCCCAGAGAAGCTTTAAAGCAGAAAATGCTCAGTCAGGAGTATACATTCAAGAAGCAGGTAAACTGATTATGCACTTCATAGCCAGAGCAACCTGTAGAAGTAATAATTGAAAAGCCTGACCGTCTTTTCTCTTCATCATGCTAATGAATTATGTGATGGCTGTCTAGTAAGCCAAACTCTGAGCCTTTATGATCAGTCAATTCAATCTAATGCCCGTGCCTGAAAGTGAATTTTGTTCGTAATGAATTATGTCAGTAATTGATGCTCCAAGATCTATCAGCTAAATCTGCTGCTTTATAGTTAGTGTATCTTTGAAGACAATTGAAATTTCTATATTTGGGCTTGGGGTTGTGGCAGGGACGATTTTGAAAACCAATCTGGTGATGCCTATTTCCCACAAAAACTTGTGTAAAATTTGGGTCTCACTCCTGAATCTACGAGTATCTGAACATTGTACTCTGTTCTTATGACATGGTCCTTGGCTTAGCTGAAATTGTTTTCTTGCATGAACTAAGCATGACTTCTTGCACGCTGATTTTTCAATCTCATTGCTTATGATGTTCAGGTCCAGGAACTTCATCGGTTGTACCAGATACAAACGATTCTGATGAAGAATTTGCGGTTGAAAGAGGTAGGTTGAATCTGAGTGAGATGAACGTTTTCCGCTTGTAAAAGTTATGGCTTGCTTGCAATATCATACGTTTGTGCGATTTTTGATAACCTGTAGATGTAAGAGTGAACTTGTGGTGATTGCATTTTTGTTTCTTTATTGGACAAGACAACCTGCTTTGAGGCATGGGTTGTGTGCTCCTGTCCATCAAAAGAGGAAAGAGAAGTCATTACTCTTTTATCAATTAAGTGGTACATGATATGAATTGTTTGCAATATTATACATTTGTGCAATTGATAAACTGTAGGTATAAGAGTAAACTTTTGGTGATTGCATTTTTGTTTCTTTATTGGACAAGACAACCTACTCTGAGGCATGGTTGTTTTATGCTCCTGTCCATCAGAAAAGGAAAAAAAAGTCTTTAGTCATTTATCATCTAAATGGTGCATGAAAAGGATTTTCTTAAGATATTTAGCTCCCTCGTACACATGGCAATGGCAGCCTAGTTTTACATGGAGCAAAAATGTTTACTTTGCCTCTTGTGCTGTATTCTTTGCAATCTTATATGCCAAACAATAAGTTTCCTATTTGTGAGTACTACACTTTGATTTGATTAATGTCCTTAATGTGTCCACCAAACAGTCTGCAAGCTCCTCTTTTCAAGGAATCTCACGAAGACCTATGGATGCTGAAGTTTCAACCAGTCACCACGTGAAACATAGTGATCTGCATTTCCCTAAGAAGGGAGATGGTTGGGGTACTGCAGAAAATCCTGTACAAGTAGATCAGTATTTTGATGGTGAGCTAGGAGCTTCTTCAGAAGAAGTTCAGCTTTCCTTGAGCATCAGTGGGGACACTATGCAAAATAAGAGTTGCAAGAAAATTTGGGATAAAAAGCTCACTTCGATATCCTCCCAATATGCAATTGACTTGGAGGAATCAGCTCCCACAGCATCGAGTAGAGATATCCAACCTAAGTCTGCACTCGGCTGTGCTGCTTGCTCTGCTGATTCTGGAAACCTGCATGTTTTCCAGATTAGTTGCAGCTGCCCAAATGGCGTGAATAAATATCTTGATGATGGAATTAAGAGAACTCAGTCACTTGTAGATGAGACTAAAAATTTTCTAGAGCAGAACAACTTAGATCAAGGTTGGCACTTTCCCATGCTTTGATAATCTCTATATTGCACGCATGGCATTGTCTATGCATTTTTCTCACATAAGAGTACCAAATTATTCACATCAGTTATTTGATTTTTATTCCCGATTCTGCACCTTGTGCAGGGGCTAAAAATTGGCTTGGAAACGTTCCAAGTATGGGTATATCTTGTGCGACCAACATTTGTCCTTCCCGTGAAGCTGCATGCATAGACCTTAACAAGCCTCTGCTTGATGAAGCACCTCACTCAGAGGAGTACCTTGTAATGGAGTGCTCAGCTGGTGCCTCTTCTAGTGTTTCAGAGAGAGTGAGTGGTGAATGGCACAAAGTCTCGTCACCTGTTGGAACTAGTAGAAAACCAGAGAGTAGGTGCATTTCTGCTATGACTAAAGAAGATACCCTGAATATTACAGTGATGGCTTCCAACAGCACCGATAGTAGCACTATCATGACTGGAAGTAAATCACCCTCTGTTGATCTAGAGTCATGCTTCAAGTCACCATCTGACCAAAGTGATGTTCATGACTGCCTCACTGATAACTTGCAACATAAAGATGCAAAATTTGTGTCAAATCTTCCCAGAAAAAATCATAAAGGCAAAACGATGATCGAAGTGGATGATATGATGGGCGAAGTGGATGCCATGTCTCCAAATTTATGTATTAGGGGAGATAACGTCGAGGATGAGGACAGAGACAGTTCCCCTGCCTCGTTCAAGTTTGGTTGTATTGGAACTGATCCTTCAAGTAGCTTTAAGACTGTGCAATCTGGGACTCGTGTGGGAAAATCTGTTTCCTTCCAAAACTCTGAGTCATCTCAAGATGAATCTTCTATTCACGCTGAATCAAAATCTGAATCCTTTGATGGGAAAACAGAAGGATCAGCACGAGATGATGCTCTAATCCAAAAAGGTGCCGTTTCTCTGATGTACTTTTTGCTGGAAATATCGAGTAGAGAGGAGGATGATCGTGTTGCTGAGGTTGACAAGATGAATGAGATTGAGAAAGGGAAGAGAGATCAGCCACAGTGTTCTTCAGATACTTTTGAATCCATGGTGCTCAAGCTGCAGGAAAGCAACGTAGAAGACTACTGTGTGTCTTCAATGCCCATGGAAGTGAATGACACAGACAAGAAAGATTACGGAATTAGATTGAGGAGGGGTAGGAGAATGAAGGACTTCCAGAAGGACATTCTACCAGGCATGGCATCTCTTGCTAGGCATGAGATTTGTGAAGATATTAGAATTATGGAGGGAGTAATTAGATCCAGAGAGTATAAAAAACTTAGATCCAAGATGGCCAACACACAGAACTGGTTCACTCCTGTAAGAAGCAGGAGGTCAAGACTCAATTATATAGGTAGAAAATATTATTGATGAACTTGATATTAATTAGGATTACCTTTAATGGGTATAAAATACAGTCATTGGTGAACATATCTGGTTGCATTTGTTTTAGAGACCATAAATTTATGTAGATCAAGATGACAGACGCTGCGTCTTCCACTGTGTAGGCTCAGTTAAATCAATTTGAGATGACGTAATCACTGCTAGTTTGTTATCCAGTCCATGCACCGATCCAATGTGCCCTAAGGAACATATGGCTTGAGACATTCTAAACTTTCTTGACAGAAGGTAGGAGCATCTTGTGGTTGCGCCTAGAAGCAGTTTCTTCTCTTCCCTCTTTTTTTGTATTGACATGCCAATATACTAGTTCTTTGATGACAAATTTGACATAATTTCTTCATCTAAGAAAACAGTAGATGTCATTGATGGTGAGAGGAAAACAATTATCGCTTGGCTGTGTTGGTTGAGTTTACGCTTGGAACTCAAAAACTGCCTGGTAAGTTGTGAATTCAAAGCCCCCCCCCCCCCCTCGGGGCAACTCAGACGGTTTCGTAGTTTCCTCTTTAAGAGCAGGTCTCGACTTCGACTACCGGGTGCTTCCGTGCTGTGATCCTTGGGGCGGGCTCTCATAGCCTGAGAGGAGTAATCTAGCCGGTTCAGGTGATTCTGATCAGGTCAAGATACCTCCCAGTCGACCAAAAAATAATCATAATAAAATTGTGAATTCAAAGAGTGGAAAGAGTTGACATAACTTGTTCACCCAAAAACGAAAGAGGAAATTTGCAGTTTTGGTATCAAATATTTAGGGCATCAGCAGTTTTAGTCCTTAAAAGTTTGGACAAAAGCAAATCTAGTCCTAAGGATATTTAGTCCAAGTGACTGATTTTATCTGAATTCGGTCATGTCAGTAGCAAGTGCCTGAGGCTAATTTTTGGGAAAAAAAAAATAGAAAGAAGGAAAAAATATTGGTGGCCATAATTTGAAATTAAAGGGCACTAATCAGTCGCAAGTTGAGTAATTAGTCTTCACTCTTTAGCTACATGACTACTATGCATGCAAGTAATTAGTGCCCTTTTATTATAGATTATGAGCTACACACAATTTGTCTTTTTTCTATATATATATATTTTTATAAATTTAGCCGCTAGCATGTGCAACTTATGTGACCGAATTCCAGTAACAATTTTGCTAAAATTAGTCAATCGGACAAAACATGCTTAGGAGTTAAAATATTTAAGACTAGATTTGCTTTTGTCCAAACTTTAAGGGCCCAAAAACATTTAATATCAAAACTATAATTTTCTCAAAATAAAGTCTAAAGAAAGAAAGAAAGAAAGAAAACCTGACTTAATATTGGCTAAGTTTGGCCAAGTGATTAACAGAGACATTACTCTCTGTCCATGCGCTTTTTTTACTCACATTCCCATGATTTTGCAGTCAATTCCCTGATCTTCTGCCAGCGTCAAGGAAGATATAGACTTTGGAGTCCGCTACAATCTTCCTGAGTCCAAGTTCCCAATCCATGCACCATAGCCCAGAGATCTGGCTTAAGATGGCTTGCCTCTCCGGCCATTTTCATCTCTGATCAGACCCTCTGCCCCATCAGCATTAGTTTACTCCAGCTGGCCTGTGGTTTGATAAAGAAGCTTTCATAATTAACTTCTTGTTCTAGTTTGTCTCACCTCTTCGATAATTCCGTTGGGCTCCCTTGTAAGGTCACAATGGGCTTTGTACCATAGTTTTATGTCAAAAGAAGGGGTGGTGGAACTAGTTTGTACCATTTTATCGGGTTTTCCTACATGGAAAAGCACGGAACTTTGACTGGACTCCAAGAAAACGAGAGAGACAGGGGAGTGAATTAGCAATAAAAACCAATAAAAGGCATCGGCAATTCTATATTCTTTCTCCTTTGTTCAATTCCTTGGAGTGGGGCTTTGTCTCCGCGACAACAAAATAAATGTGGCTAGTTTTTCAAGTGGGAACATGCTTTATATCATTTCTTGCAGGCAAATCTGGGGCCTGAATTCTTACTCAGTATGATTAGAGACAAACTGCCTATTGCTTTCTAGCCCATCATGACATCTCCATACGACACATCTATTCATAGAAGAAGATTATTACCCGCGGCGTTAACAGATGCCAGAGACGCAGGTTTTGTATTTTTGCGATGCGATGCAAACGTATTAGCCCAAAAAAAAAAAAGAGAGAGAAAAAAAATGGCATCAAATAATTAACAGGCACTAGCTAAGATTATGTTTGGATGAAAAGGTCTTTCTACCCAGAATGTCTTTCTAGTCGAAATGATATAGAAAAAAAGTTTATTTTTTCGTTATCATGTGTGTGTGGTATGTTTGTCAGAATGGAATGTTCGTGGCATTTCCAATATTTGGTACAATCAATTTTCAGATGTCAAAATGGAATAAAACATGTATAAAATTGACTTTAATTTCCCTGAAATCTATTACTGAGCATTTTATAGTTTTACATGTTTTGTTCATTCGTACTACTACGCTGTTTGTTACTTTATACGAGGAACTTTGACTCTTTTTTCTTGGTACATTATGAATAACTTGCGTGCTTATTAAAATAATTTGATTATAAAATTTTATTATTTTTAAATTATGAATATGCATTTTAAGTTTTTTTTTGTTTTAAATAACAATATTATAATTACTAGCTTACAAAAAATTAAACATTCATATTCTCTCTTTATTATTTTTTTCACCATTTATGTCAAGTACCAAAAAAAAAAAGTCCTTATATGTTTGCACTGAAGTTTAAAAGAACAATATCTTAAAATTAGCAAAGAAAAAATATTGTAAAAATAACTAGAATAGTTTGTTAAAAAAAAAATCATGGTCAATTATTCATTAAACTAACAAAAAAATCTATTGGCAATAGAACAAAGATATGTATGATAATAAATTTGGCTCCAATAATTTTGGACATTTCAGGGTAAAGGTGATCAAAAGAACTTTCTTTAGAATTTTGTGAGGAATGGGTTCCCAGGAAAATGCTAGAATGAGTTTTCTAGGGAAAAAGGCCTTTCTAACTCGAAAAATTCATACTAAATACGAGAATGGAATCAATAAGTCGGAGAAGCCGTTCTATCAAAGGTGGTTCCTACGTACCAAACAAACGAGGGCTTAGAGTCTAGTTTGTCTGAGCCAAAATAACTTTGCTTCTTGTACAAAAATTCCAATTCAATCAATGCATGTGATAATTTATCCGATAAGAAACGGGTCAGAGTTTGTCATTGATGCGTTTGGAAATTAGTCTTGAGATAGGGAACTTCTTTACCAATTTGAAATCAACAATAATATTCCCATGATTTTCTTTTCGTCAGTGAATGTTATTGTAGAAAAAAAAAATGAATGTTATTGTAGGCCCAATTTCCGTGGTCTTTCCATCTTTTTATCTTGAACTTAATGACATGCAAAAAAAATTTTTTTTTTTTTTGGGCGAATTGGAGCTCAAGGGTCCTATTGAATGATTTTGCTACGATGGTATCAGAAATTCTGCGGAATTTGTAGCAACTTGAATCATGAGCAGCAGCTTGTCAGTATCCGTAAACAGTAGTATAATTCCAACGGACAAGACAGAAGGCAACCAATGATTCTGTCTAGAATAGATAAGGCACCGGTTCAACAAATTATCAAAGTGGACTAGGTGGGAAACTTGGAATTTTTTATAGTTTTAACAATTTTTTTTTTTTTAAAAAAAAGGATTAGATGTAATGTAATGGTTTTACAGCTATTAGAGGGATGTACTATATTTGGTCGAGTAGAGACTACAAACTACAAACAACTTGTGATCTGTTTAACGACCAATTACGTCCCATGACATACTCCAAGAAAGTGGGAATTTAACCTTTGACATTTAATTAATTACGTCTGTTGCCAAAGGCCACGAACCCATTCTGTTAAAAAAAAAAAAAAGAGGTTGAGCCATATTTCTCCTTGCAAATACCTCGAGCCCAAGTTTGAACAGCTAGCTAAATCCATAAAAAAAAATAAAAATAAAATCTCACCTATTCCTCGAAATTGGCTCAGCTTAATTGCAAAATGTACCACACAAAAAAAAAAAAAAATTGACAGATAACTGATGCGACATAGATTCTTGAATTAGCATGTGACTATATTTTATTTGAGTACATACATCGAATTTCCGTTCCAAACCATCCCAAATAAAATAATCTGCATTGAGTTTTATTTCAGCGTTGATTTGGATCAGTTGTACGTGAATTGGTCTTGTACGTGAACATAGCTTTCCATTAGGTTTGCATTTAATTTAGAGTTTCACTTGTTAACTTCTACACAGAAATTTTATCTTCTCTTCTCGCACTTCTCCTATAAACTCAACAAGAAAAAAGATGGATAATTTACAAGGCTTGGCTTTCGTGTGTACGTTTGTTATTACAGTTAAAAGTGTCTACGTAGAAAAAATGGAGACAGGAAGATGTTGGGCCATTGTGTCTTCATTTATGCCATTAATATAGTACGGAGCAAACACGAAGTACACAACCGAGAACCTCCCGTTTGGCTGTCTGCCACCCTCCTTCCTAGTCTCCGGTAACCCCACCGGCTGTCCCTCATTTAATCAACCACCACATTTATAAACAAACTGAAAACCAGAGAGTTAACCCCGGCCCAAAAAACAAAAAGAAGGGTATTTGGTTGAAATTAGTGATATATCTACATCACTGCTCGTCAAATTTATCTTATTCACCGTCCCACTCCTACCTGATTTGTATCTCCGATCGTTAGAAGTGCTGTGATGTCATGGCATCACAATTTGCAAAAATGCATGTACTTAGATGACTACTATTCATGCTCTCCACCTATAATGTATAGACGGGCACGCTTCTCCAGTACATCAAGAATTGTACCATAAGTTTGTGTGGTTTGACATTTTTTCCTTCCATTTCTCTTCTACTCTAGACTCTAGTCGTGGGTTTTACATGCCATTTATTATTCTGGTGTAACTCACAAGACACACTACTGGTTTGCTGCCAGGTAGACAGTGATTTGGAAGATCTCTTAAACCACGAAAATTAGGGAGGTTTAACTCCACATGTGAAATAGAATCGATATCTGATGGTATAGCTTAACCAAGCAAAGATTTTCACATATTTCGTCTCTTTAGGACAGCCGAAATGATATATGGCGCATTATTAAAAAGTAAAAAAGAAGCACAAGAAAGAGAAAAAGGAACAAAAAATAAATCTTATGAACAAATACTTAGATAGGCTAGATCTAAAAGATATTTTTTCTTTTTTTTACACAGAGAGAGTATCTCAATTTAATTTGCCGGACTAATCTTTCTACGCCTGTGCACCTTACCTCTCAAAGATACACAGGACGGTAGGAGGGACAACTCGAACACGCAACCTCAGGATTTGAAGGAGCTGCCCTGATGCCACCGAGCGAACCCCGAGGGCTTCATCTAAAAGATATTTGAGACTTGGGTATAGAGCACAGCACCACCTACCCAAGACAAAAGCAAAGTATGGGAAGAACAATACTCATAAAGTTCTGATATTACGATCAATCTATCAAGATCACGCATTAAAAATTTGTCCGATGCGCCTTAAAGATTTGCATGTTCCAAAATGATAATAAATCTGCAATTACATGATTTTGGCACAAGTCCAGTCTATATCGAAATTAAATACTAGTACTGCGACACAAGCTATAATATATATATGACTATGAGAGCGTCTGTCATCTGTCCTGATCTTGAGGTCTATATAAAGTCAATATCTTTTGCATAGATTTGGCAAGAGATTGGCAGAAGAAGAGTGAGAGGAGCCAGGCAGGCAAAATGCAGCAGTAGCACGCACGGCAATAATTTATTCATTGCATGCAAGAGAGAAAGATATTTGGCTTAATGTGGAGAAAAGGGGCACGTAGGAGTTGCCCACAGAATATTGCTGTGGAGATTTGAAAGCAACTTTTGATGTTAAAAGAAAGAGATGGGCACGTTATTGAATCAAGTGTTTCTAATGAATCCTTCACTTTTTAATCTTTTGCGACTGGCTAGGACTTCAACTTGACTGTTACAAATGCCTTTTTTTTTTTTTGGAAATGTTATTTACACCCCCAATTTTTTATGCATATGTTAAATGGATCATAGTAGCAAAGTTATATAGACATAAAATTGGCTCAATCTTTACTTATATGATGTGGAAATATCTAAAATAGAGATATAAAGAGATAAGATAACGATAGATTTAGAAAAATTAGCAACCAAGAGCGGGGCCTATAACTTTTAAAATTAGAGGTTTTTGTAGTGTTCTTTTTTTTTTTCCTATTAAAATGTGTCACCAAGTCAATTGATTTAATGAAAATCTTTTAGGGGTGCATTTGGTAGGTGGGTTTCTACTAAGGAATGGGTTTCAAAATTAGTGATAGTAATACTTATTGTTTGGTAAATGTTAATCATGGAATTCTTTTAGAGGGGCATTTGGTGAGTGGGTTTCTACTGAGGAATGGGTTTCAAAGTTAGTGATCCTTATACTTATCGTCTGGCAAATGTTAATCTGAACGAGTTAATGGATGCATGATAGGTCCATTCTATGAGTTTTTGTTTTGTGATTAATTACTCTTTTTAGTAAGAAGTCAATGTTTATTTATCTGTAGAATTGATATTTATAGTTAAAAATAAACAAGTTACAAAATATTAGAAGAAATTGAGAGAGTGAGAAAAATTTACAAGAAAAAAGAGTAGGAGAAAGAAAAAAAAAATGTGAAACCTACACTTCAATTTTAGTTATCATAAACTAATTAATTAATGATGTTAACAATGATAGTGATGGTGATTGATGAACTTTTATCAAACGGCCCGTTAGTGTATAATTTGGAGGAATTGGATGTTCTGAGAGGCTTGGATGTGGAGGGAACTTTCCTACACCAGTAAATAAATAAACAAATAAATAAATGATTCACTCGTGGCGCAAATTGCAAGGAAATCTTGATTATGGTTCTTGTTCTTTTTCATTGTTGCCAAAGATTCACATGGAAAGCCTTTGGAATAGTTTTGTACGATTAAGTGCAATAGTGTTGCCCTTAATAGTTATGAGGAAAATAATAGGAACACAAACCGAAAAGTAATGATCGATATTTGATTTTTTTTAAAGCAAATTTTATTTACATATTGCTGGAAATTGTCCAACGAGATTTGATTTACATATCTGAAAATATGAAAAATTTCACGATTGTCTTTTAATAGATAAATAATTACAACTTCCTTCTGTGTATGTTGCAATGGTCGAATCTGCTAATCAACGGTTTTAAACTTCAGTGACGATGATCAAAATTGTTGAAATGGATTCAAAATTCTAAAAAATTTTAGATTTGACAATCAGATCCAAAATAAATTTAAATCTAACAATAAAATAAGAAAAAACACAAAATCTCCTTAGGTATCCCTAGGAGAACAAAAAATTTTTGCTAGAAATCCCTAGAAAAAACATAAAACTTTCATTAAGAAAATTTAGAAGAGATTTTATTAGAAAAACAAAACAAACGAAATTCTTGCGAGGGAAACCATGAAAGAAGGCTTTTTAATAAAGGAGAAAAAGTAGAAAGAAGTTGGAAAAGAATAGAGGAAGCAATTTTATATCGATATTTAACATTTGTGGACTAGTTATTCAACAAAATTTCTTCAATTTGTATTTTTTTTTTATCAAATAGTAACAGCTATCCTAATCTACTCCCATTCCTACTCTAATCTTCATTGGGGGAGAGATCTAACGGAAACTGAACCATCATCGAATCAGATGAATGCACTGCACACCCGTATGAATTTAGAAGAAGTCATATAAAGTAACAGGGGTTAAACCCTTGATTTTCTACTCCACCAAGACTTAAAGTCTTTGGTGATTGCCAACTGTCCAAAGGGCGTTGGTTAAATTTCTTCAATTTGTAGCTGTCAAATGAATCTCCAAGAAAATCTATCTTTGAAAATGCTGTCTCATTCAATTAGCGAATCCCCTGTATCAGATTGAAAAAGTGTCTTCAAAAAGGAGATTTGATTGGGTTATTATGCTTGAACAGTACTCGTCCGGTCTTTCTTAAGATCATGGCAGGTTTGAACATTCCCATATCGTTCCTACACCAGTATGCCTGACTCTTCCAATGGGATTTGGGGACCCTCAAAGCTCAAACACCAATTTTCCCTTTCCTTCTTAAGAGTTTCCCGTGCCTATGGGGTCCATAGCCATGGCCAAGAAAAGCTGTCACAAAAATCGTACTCTTCCCAATTAGTTTAAATTTTTTGTTTTACGAAATAGATTTTCTCTGGATAAGTGAATTTTTCTTCAAGACCTAGTAAAGATTTTTCTACTAACTTTCCCGTAATTTCACATCGATTCTAAGGGATTTGGGGGTTGGGTAGTTAAGTCCCCAAGTTTGCCTCAAGAGTTGCCTGCTTTTGGGGTTAAATTTAGGAATAGATTTAATTAACTAACTTCAAAAATCTGATAAAAAAAATAGATTTTCTTTTCTTTTTGGATTTTGACTTTTATAGACGCAAAAATTTGTAAACCAACGATTGATTTTACTCTTTCAAGCAGCCTTTCGATTTTCATAACCATTACGAGATCTGCAATTACTTCGTACGTAATTATAGTGTACTTTTATTTGCAGAAATCATACATTATTGGAAACATAGCACCAAGTCCATCCCAAACTCTTTTTTTTTCTTTTAACTTTTTAAAGCAAAAAACGAACGAAGCAGAAGAGAGGAAGATTTTATACCCGAAACCTAAAACTTAATCTAGGTATAGTAATGTCACGTTGCTTCTATGTTTTGTTCCAATATCAATTAAATTGGAAGCACTAATATTTATGTTCGTGTATGCCCTTCTATGTGTTCATAAACAAACATCAGCAAATATCAGCTTATCAACAAGACATTGGCTAAACATCATAATTGTCTACTACCATAAAACTTATTCTTCTTTCTACCATAAATTTACCCGGGGCCGGGGGGGGGGGGGGGGGGGGGTTGGGGGGAAGTGGAGGCTTTTCTCTCCGTTTCCTCTCACTGACTAAAACCTCTATTCCTTTCTCCATAAAATCATATCAATACGTATAGCTATGTGGAACGTACTAACACCAAAAGGGCAAAATGATGATAAACATCTATCTGGAATCCCACTGAAAGGACATCATAACTGACCTAAGAAATTTTATCTTGATTTTTGAACACAGAATTACATTGTTGATGATGGCCAATTTAGTTGAAAAGTTAATTGGCCTAATGATTACTGGCATTTGTTTTTGTTTCTTTTGATTGGTAAGTCTTGCTTGTAATTATGTAATAATCTTTACTTCTCTACCGGCTTGTTACAAGCAAAAAGGAAAACCACAAAGAGCTTCCCAATTTGCGAGGTTAGACTCGGCAAAGGAATCGGCAATATGTTGTACTTGTGTTATACGGAGAAAATACCCGCGCAAAAGTTAATTTTTCTTTTCACTGTATTATGAGAACAAAACATAGGGATAATTTTAGAAACCTCTGTTGAGGTTTTTGATAATTTCATCTAGTTTTGTTAAGATTTCAAAAATTATACATACCTCCTTTTAAGTTATCATTTTGGTAGCAAAGCTATTTCGTGGTCAAAATTTTGAATAAATAATCCAAAATGTCCTCATGAAATTGTGAAATTCAAAAAAATTCCACCAACTGCATTAATTTAACACCCTATCCCTCAAATATTGGAGTACCAATACTAACCTTATCTTTTTTTAGACCTTCAGCCTACATATTTTTGTACACATTTCTAGATCCTCCAAGCAAAATTAAAATAATTTGCATTTAGGATATAATTGGTTATTCCATGAGTGAACTTTGTTTTTATCTCCGTTTAATGTCTAATTGTGTGAAATGCATTCAGATGCACAAGATTAGGAGTGGATTCTTTAATTGTGTGAAAATATTGATATATCAAAATTATTATGATTATTTTATAAGGCCAATGAAGGTAAATATAATATTAAAAATCTCAAGAGTAGTCGATTAAATTATAGAAATCTCGAGGGGAGTTTCTGAAATTATCTCCAAAACATATATTGCACAATCCCTTCATGTTCTAAACCCTACTAGTTACCATTAGAGGGAAAACCAAACCAATTACTAACTATAAAGTGTGTGTTTAGCAAGATTGTAGAAGTGACAAACCATAAACGATTTGATTTATATTTTAGTAAAAGGTAACTTACAAATGCCACTATTCATAGAACTTGTTAGCATTTAACGTATTTTCTTTGTTACAATACAGGTTCTGTTTGGATTAGCTGATTTTTGAGGTGTTTTTCAAAAATTGTATTGTAGCGTGTATATGAAAAACTTTACTGTAGATTTTTTAAAATTGTTTTTAGAGGTATTTTTAAAATATATTTTTGAATATTTTTATAATTTATAATTTTTTTGGGATATTTTTTTAAAAATTTTACGCGACCCACCACTATCCCCTCCCTTTTCCTCCTCTTCCTCTCCTCCTCCCCTTTATTACCTCCCCCTCCTCCTCCTCCCTCTTTCCTCTCCCTTCTCCCCCCTCCCCTCCTTTTCCCCAACCCCAAACCCCTCTCCCGCTCGCGGGTGGTGGCTGCAACTTTAGCCACCACTCTAACCATGATCGTCTTGGTCTCGGCTTCTAGTTGTGATTGGATTTGATCGTGACTAGGAAGGTTGCGGTCAGTCGAGAGGAAGGAAATTGGGGGGTGGGGGAAGGGAAAGAAGAAAGGAAAAAGGAGAAGGAGAGAAAAAATGAGGAAAAAAGGAGGAGAAATGGAGAAAAGATGGGGAGAGGGTCGTGAGTGTCGAGGTGGTGGCCATGGTAGTGGAGAGTGATGGGTAGTTATGTATTTTTTTTATATATTTGGAGTTGTTTTTGATATATTGTATAGATATGATATTTTTGGAGTTATTTTTATTTATGTATTACTGTAACATTGTAGATAAAAAAATTATTTTTCAAAAAAGTCTGAATCCAAATAGAGCCCAGACAAGCACCACGTAATGATCTCGATCAAGTCATATTCTAATATCAGAATGGTTCGGACTTACTAGGATTTTCCTTGGGACAATATAGGTCGAATCGTCAATATAACAATGTACTTTTGTCACAAATTCAAACACTTGCCATCGTCAACAACGAGCATCAAAGCATGTTAATAAGCTAGCATACATTCATGAGAATCAAATGCTACTGTCTATTTTGCCCTTCAACATGTTGTCAGTTCTCAGCTAATTTTAGGTGCATGGGGAAGAGTAGAAACACTGTTTGATGAGCTACCGCTCTATCCGCTTTGACAAAGACAAAATCGATATGTGTCCTCGAGCAAAGGAACAACAACACACAAACACAGTTAGAAAAATCGATATCTGTCCATTTCACAGAATTTCTAGTTCTCTACCTAGTAGCGCGTGCAGGGCATTGAATAGTGAATAAACCAGCGCTGAGTTCACAAAAAGCCAAAAATTGCACACCTTTGAAATCCTGTTGATCCCTGGATTTAGCTATGGACTATAGGTAGGTATGCTCCAATAGTAATTGTTTATTAAAGTGAACGATACTTTGTCTTCACGTGTTGCTAACAACTTAACAAAAAGAAGAAAAAGAAGGAAGAATTTGTAGGTGTCATATACCTTTAGAATCTAATTAAGATTCCACATATTAACATAGGACGGGAAGAATTAGTCTTAATTAAGAAGTCCATCAAGTTTGACTATAACTTCTTTAAAGGGTTACCATTCAAATTGGGTTACCATGCATTAATTCTCAAACTTGGGATGAAGGTGCAAGTGATCTATCATGTCCTAGTTCATGTTCTCTGGTGTGGACAAGATTTTTTTCCTTTAAGAGGATACAAAAAAACTAAGTCAAAATTTACCACTACTAAACGGTTGCTGATTTACTTAAACAAATGTAGTTAAACTTTCTAGGACCGCGGGAACCAAAGACCATATGAATGGGAGCACGTCGCAAATCAGTATCATGACCACACTTGGCCCGAAAATGATTTGGCATTTAGAATATGTGCACGACGTAATTTATCGACGGTGCACAACTTTTTACGAAATATGCATGACATGCACTACTGGTAAACAAAATCCCAGACTCGTAATATTCAAATATTGAAAAGCGAGACTAACACAGCGGTGCTTCTTTAATGACTCTTTTAAGAAAGAAAACTAGTACTGTATGTAGTAGTAAAATTTGTTGAAAAGGGTCACAACAGGATTCAATTCAAGGTTGGAGGGCACTTGGACGCCCAGAAAGTGTCCTCAGGAAGAAGGACAACCCTAAAGAAGCGCGCGCGAAAACCCGAAAGGCTCGAAAACAGTAAATTATTGAAGAGTCACTAATCACGGCTGTACTGAGACGCACACCGCGCTGCAGCAGCAGCGAGCCAAGCCCACGAGTGTTTAACACTTTTCAGCAGTATCAAGTTTTAACAGCGAGAGGCTGAGAGGGAATGAGCCAAAAGAGAGAAAGCGATGAGAGAGAGGGAGAGGGGAGATGAAAACAAGAATAAAAATAAAAGAAGCCTCGTGATACCCTTTTGTTTGAAAAGTTATTTTGGAATTTTCAGTTGCCTTTTTATGGAGGATGATCGTCTTGCTCATCGAGTAGATTTGCCTCGTCCTTGTTCGCTGCAAAAACCAAGTGAATGTCAGCAGCGTTCTGCTGCATCCACTCTTGGTCTTGGGGATCCAACTAAAGTCTTGCTTGTTTTTGCGTATGATTCATTAATAGGGTTAGATAAATTGTGATCTCATTTATTTTGCAACCTATTAAAGAATACCGAATTAATTCACTATTGCTGTTGCATAAAGCTACTTTCTTTTTTCCATAAGATACACAGTGTTGATTATTTTGTCCAAAACAGCTCCCAGGTGCATGATTATCATCCTGGAAAGAATTTAAGAATCTTGACTCTCTTAATGCGGGGGAATCCCGTATCCTCACCTAATTCTTATTTGTGGACCAAACAAGCCCTATAGAGATATGTATCTGTACGAATCCATTAATCATCAAGGGGCCAGCCAAGCCCCTGTTGGGATCGTCCTCTCCAGTTCTGCTTTCTAAACAGGTCATCCAATGTTCCATTTTTGGGTCCAACAGTGTCCTCAACGCCCATTAGAACATCCATGGCTCCAGCATGACAATTTCGGCCGGACTTTTGAGTTCTATCAGCTTGGTAAAGATACGAAGCTACTGCAGAGATTTGAATTATTTTAACCTGGCCAATGAGGGGTCCAGGAATTTGACGTCCAGCATTCGTAACTTACTGAATGTGAGTTTGCCCTACTTCATGTTAGTTGAAGTAAAAAAAAAAAAAATTAAAAAAAACTTTATGTGAGTTATTATTATTCCATTATTCGAGGGTGTAGTGTTAATCACGTGATTAGTTATAATTTAGTTTGTCTTGATCTACTATTATAGGTTAGTTGTGCTCTTATAAAAAAAAATATATTTTTTGACTTGATAGAGAGTTAGACTTGTTATACTTATTATTTTCTGATTTTTTTTTGAGTTTGATTCTCACCTATTCTTTTTTTTTACCCTAACTTATTAAATTTTTTATTTTTTTAATGAATAATTAATTTAACCTATTAACTGGAAACCTTTTCTACTAATTTTCTATAAAGACATAAACTTTCGTGAAATTACGATGCTCAACAAATTTTCTTTTAATTTCTATTGATCGATGTTCTATGAAGCTTGCTTGCTTGCTCCAAAGGATACATCCATTTGCATTAATTCAAACTATTTCTTACTGACCATGATAACTATGCAATTAAAAAATATTTGAGAAAAAAATTACAATTGAAACACACTCATATTATTATTTAGTTTGTACCAACTGTGGATGTTTTAATTGGACGCTGACAAAGTATTGACTATGAGTCCATCATTAATTTATCAAATGCCTAGATTAGATTAGTGATTAGCTATTAATCGGTGCATCTTTACAAGGAGGCCAGGTCTTGATTTTTAATAAGCATTACATAGGTAGTGGCAGAAGTTTTGATGGCAAACATTTAAATCCACTATTGGCAGAATTTTTTTTTTTTGGTGTGCGTGTATATATATTTCTATATGTATACATATGCCTATGTACGTATGTGCATACATATGATTAAAAATCTTAAATTTTGATTTTATTGGCATGATAGAGTTTATATATCTTGCCTTTTCTTTTAATACATTTTTTTCCCCTTCTAACACCTAAAAATGTCTAAATTTAGCCAAAATATAGAAAATTGAAAAATTAACTAGAACTGCACTCTTATGAGCACCGTCCCCTAACTGCCCTAAGCCATACAGGCACTCTCCTCTCCACTGTTGAACCTTCTCTGATTCTAAATATTTCTCTCTCCCTATAAATACCCCTATCCTTCCCTTCTTTCCCTCCCTTCTCCATTCCATCTTCCCTCCTCTCTCCTGTTTCTCTCTCTCACACACACACACACACCAACACAGCTTCTCTTAAAACTTCACCACTCAACACTACATATTTACCTCCACCATAAAGAACCACACACAAACACTGTAAGGGGCGAGGCAGAAAGGAATTTGCTTGCGGGCTAACTCTTTTTTCACTAAATCCAACAATGTCAGCTTGCAGAGATGATGATCCGCGTATCCGTTCCATTCAATCCAAAATCCGGGTCGTACCCAACTTTCCCAAACCAGGTAAACCTGTGTATTGTAAATTTATAATTGTGCCCGACAATTCTTTTTGGGCAAAATATGCATAAAGTTCATTCAGATTTTTAGAGGCGATTTTGAGCATATTAACGTCGGCGTTTTTGCAGGGATAATGTTTCAAGACATAACTACACTTTTACTTGATCCCAAAGCCTTCAAAGATTCCATAGACTTGTTTGTGGATCGCTACAAAGGCAAAAACATTTCTGTTGTAGCTGGTATATACTCTCAACTACGGGACCCTTCATTTTTTTCCTTCCACTTTGCATATTACACTGTGGGGCCTTTCCACATATGGGAATTTTGTTTGGCTCTTTTTTTCACTTCTCTAGTTGAAAAGGTTGAATTTTTCGGTTTTTTCAACACAGAAAGGCTTGAGCTGTGTTACCACTCAAGTTTGTGATGAGTTTTTGTACTTGGTGACTGGCAATGTAGGCAGTAATTACCGGTTTTAATTTTTGGGGCATTTTGGGGAGTTGACTATCATTTGGCTTCCTCTTTATCTATTCTTTTGGGGTTGAGAAGGGGGAGGGGGTCTGCTATTGATTTCTTTCTGAGAAGAAATAAATATGAATGGGTGAGAGTGTTCCCATGGGAGGCATGTGCTCAGTCATCTTACTATTTGGATTTTGGGGTTTAATGGTGGTGTTGGTTGGTGATGGATGCCCACATTGTGGAAATGAGGATAGGGCCCCACTGTATTGATGATTTTCCCCTGTAATTTTGTTGTTTGTCTCAGTTGGTAGTAAGACGGTTCACTAAATTACTGTTGGATGAGTAATTCTGGACCTCAAGTACTTATCTTTTCTTTTTTGGTTTTGGGGGTGTACAATAGAAATGCTGTGATACATGATGACAGTATGACACCTGAGTGGCAATGAGGTTTTTATGGTGAATGATGACCATCAATTATTGATGGATAGATTGTTGATGGAGGTCCAGACTCCACTATAATGGGTAGTTTCTTTGTCCTTTTCAGTGCCATTGGTGAATGCTCTCTGTCGGCTCTGTTATGTCATGCTATGTTTCTTGAACCCTTATCGAGGTTTAAGACTGTCAATGAGTAGTTCATTTCCTATTTCGAAGTCCCTTTTTCCTTTTCTTTTTTTCAGTATTCCCCACTGGTATCTATTTTCAATATTCATCTAGATTATCAGTCCATGTTTTGATTCTGTAAATCATGGATCATTATCTTTTTAGATATCTAAAGTCATTTGACAATTTTAAAAAGTGACTTCCATAAGCTTTTGCAATATGGTCTATTTCTGATTGTTAAGTGCTTGAAGGATGGAATTATGATATGTCTTTTTCTTATTTGTTTAGTGCTTTTTTCTGTTATGCTGCCCATTATGGTTAATAAAGAGTTCCTTCTGCATATGATTGCAGTTCTCTAGAGTACTGTCACACCTTCTAAAAGTTCATAGGATTTTCCCTTTATGAAACTTTTCAATTGCAGGGGCCTAGTTACACCTTATGCCTGAAAGGATGAACCAGCAAAGTTTGGCTACAATATTTATTTACTTCTTATTTTGTCCTGATGTGTATCCGGGTTAATTCCTTTAAATCTCGGTGCATATGGCCATTCTTGTCCTTTTGTGCCTATATAACTGGGAGTGGTTTAGCTGTTAGGAGAATTTTGTCACTGTTTGGTTCCATGTGACTAAAGTATGCTTGTATTCTGATTATATAAGCACTAGCCTCATTACTCTAATTGCTGCTTTGGTTGACATCATAGTATCCTATAAAGCAAATCCCTTGTACTTGTGAGGGATTTGATTAATCAGTATTCTTTCAACAGAAAAGGCATTATCTCACCAGCAAGAAAAGGGTGGGCCATGATAAAGTTTGTTAGTTGGTCAAATGATGGTGCTGATTACTGTTTTTTGGTCTGATATCAATTATGAGCCTTAAGGCATCTTCCTATTTTCTCGATATATCTTTTAGTTCTTTTTTTTTTTTTTTTGTCTCTTACATATGCCAAAAATAGACAACTCGGAAAACGTCAAAATGAAGTAGACTGTGTTTATGAAATCTACATCCAAGTGGGTTTAAGCTTTTCATAGTCTTTAAAGCAAAAATCTATGTGTTTCTTTTGAATTTTCCCCTCGTTGCTACTGTCAGGTGCCTTGGTCTTCTAAACTGTATGAGGTAGTGTTCATTTATGTTTTTAGCTGGTATGATGATGTACTCCCGTAAATTAGCACTAACCATGCTATAGTGTTATTCATCATAAATGCCCTCTTATCCTTTTTCCCCTTCATACTCCAACCGCAGACAACCTACAATCCCCAGTGAGACTTAAAATAAAGTAGCTGCAAAACTCTTCAGGGATGCAGTCGAATAGATGGGCAAATTGCACATTTTTGTTGTGGATGTTATATGGAAAATGTGCTAGGAGATTGTTAAGCAGTTCATCTTGCACTTTTGCCTGAAACGTCACTAATTTTTACATTCCTCTGTCCCGAATAATACCCCCCCTCCTCCAAAAAAAAAAGTCAGGCGGGATTGTGATTATCTGCCTTACATAATGACTAGGTTAATTACTAAGACTACTGTAGCATTTCTTACTAGCATGCTCCCTTCTGCTTATCAAGGGTGACGTGATGAATTTTCTTCTCTCATCAAGTCATTCAATAAAGTGTGCATTGCTCTGGAGATAAATAAGGAATCATGTGTCAAAACAAAGCCATATCAGAGTGCATAAAATGATAACTAGCATTTTGTGTTGCTTCTGCTGTCCCCAGGAATAGAAGCTCGGGGCTTTATATTTGGTCCTCCTATAGCATTGGCAATAGGGGCAAAATTTGTTCCCTTGAGAAAACGAAAAAAACTGCCAGGTAAGTTTTTCCTACTATATGACTTCTCTCTATCAATAAAAGCTTTGTTCTTTGCGTAGAAAAAGTTGTTGCTACTATAATGCATAGTTTGTTTTAGTAGTTATGTGGTTGCAAATTGGGTCTTTCTTGGATGCATCTATTTGTCTATCTATGCTTAGGTAATTTCACCAGTATCTCTTTCTTTGCTTCAAATCTATTCATATGGCCACTAGAATTAAATGGCCGGCTGATCCAACAAGTTTTTGGCATATTTCAGAATGTGATTTAGTATAATTTTATTGACTTTTTTTTTTCCCCTTTGGGTGAGATCATGGTTACTCCACTATCAATACTCTTCTAGTGCTTTAGGTTCTTTAGTCTTAATGAGGTGACAAAACTGTGGAGAACCAGCTATTCAACAGTGATGCTTTTCAAGGACATGGTAAAACATAGTTTTTCAATGTAGAAACATTGCTTTAAAAGGACAATAAGCCAAGAGAAAGGCAGAAATGGAATGGTTTAATGGAAGTTTACCCTTTCTGGATTTTTATGGTGCCTGCTACTTTAGTTGTTAAACTCTGTTGTCTGATTTGAAACAAGTCTTAGAATCTTATCTTTCTTCTGATCATATGGGTTAGTGATGCCATTAAGGATAATATGGAAGCTATTATCAAGTTAATACGTGGAAGTGAACGGTTTTGAATGCATATACACAGATGCCATAGATCTGGTGAATTTTCTTTACTCAATGTATATACTATAAGATGCAACTATCATACGTATAGCATAAGGCCTGCCTGCTTTGAATTCAATTGCTGTCCCCTGGTTAATACTCACTACTGAAATAGGTTTAGGCGTCTAAGTATTGCAGTCAAACCAAGAGTATTTATCCTTCAATTTGCTTCAGTGACATATGTTGAGATTTTTTTTCCCAAATCTTATCATGTACACGTATCAGAATTTGTTGCCTTAAGATCAAGATCATCAGAAGCCAGAAATTCTATTGATAGTCAATCTGCATCTTGTCTAGCGTTCTGTGATCTTAAATTTTAAAATTTAGATTTACCGTTGATTTATATATGGTTTGTATTTCAAACATTTGGTTACAGGTAAAGTCTACAGAGAAGAATATGACTTAGAATATGGAAGTGATTGTATCGAGATGCACGTTGGAGCTGTAGACCCTGGAGAACGTGCTTTGGTAGTTGATGATCTGATAGCTACTGGTGGCACCCTGCGTGCAGCTATGAATTTATTGGGTACTTGTTTGTTATCCATTAATTACACTATTTACTTATGCCATTTTACATATGGAAAAACAGTACAACTTGTGATTTTACATAGACAACTAGATTCATCTTACAAGATGTCGAGATTCCTAAACAATGAGAACTTAAATGATTGTCAGTGACATTTAGGAAATTTGAAACACTTTTCTCTGAATATCCAAGAGTCAGCATCTTAATTGCGAAGCACTAATCTAATGCAACTTAGACTGGTTATAGTGGATCTCAATTTGACATGAGGAGCTTGTTTGTCTCTTAAACAACATTCTAACATGTGGTGAAAATAAGTTCGAATTGAAGCCGTTGAACAACAAGGTTGCAGCAAGTGCATTTGTTCAAACATATCCAGATAATGCACCTTCTTTTTTTCGAGTCTGTCATATCTCAAATTGATGCAGTCTTGGTAAAACCCTCCAGAATACACAAAAAAAGTTGTTGTTTTCAACTTAAAAATGCCAGAAATAACATTGTCTTCTCCTTGCCACTCTTATTGGAGTCAAGCTAATATAGGTAGCTAGAAGCGACTTGTCCAGCCTAGTAGTCGCGAGGTTAAAAAGGATTGTTGATATGATACTTGTGTTATTTGGTGTAGGGTTATCTTTGTATTGGATATCATAGTCATAATTCAGCAGGACACTGGCAAAGTATTGCTTTTGTGCCAGTGGTTTAGTTGCTTAAATATCTGAAAACCAATATCCTTTAGCATTATGCATTCTGCATCACCACATGAATTAGAATTGATAATCCTCATTTGACTTGAGATTGTTTATTTTCAGAACGTGCTGAAGCTGAAGTTGTTGAATGTGCTTGTGTGATTGAAATACCGGATCTAAAGGTTTGTCTTTGGCTTTCATATATACTCCCCTTGTTTCCTTCTGGTGTGGTCAACACTTGTACTTGTCCTAGGAATCCTAGAAATTTGATGCCTCTTTGCTGATCTCCTTTTCTGGATGAATAAGTTAAAATCATCAGACTTATTCCCCCCCCCCCCAAAATTGGTATAGCGGTCTCATATGGTTGCTTTTGCTTTTGGCGTTCTATCTGCTTAGTGGCACTATGAATTGGCCTAAGGCAAACATTGAGTTTTTGCTTCCGACAAAGTCTCGTGACCCTGTTACTCTTGTAATATCATCAACAGCAGCATGCCTGTCCACTGCATTTCCATTGGCAAAGGTGTTCCTAAGAAATTTTCGAAGATCTGAGTATAAAATGATGGGTAGTCAACTACTTTCACATTTTTGGTCATGGTTGCTATTTGAGTCCAGTTACAAATTTGATCTCAATAACAGACGAATTGCTTTTAAGATTGGTAAGCTACCATATACTGCGTTTTGACTGGTGTTAGAAAATGCGAACCTTTCCATGACATTGCTGCGAGACCTGAGAGACTAGTTTTAGCTTTCAGTAAATAGGAAAATTTGTGTTGCCATCCAACGAATTCATGATTGCCATTGATCCTATGTTATTATTCATTCCCTTGGATGATGCAGGGGCGGGATCGATTGAACGGGAAGCCGTTGTATGTTCTTGTGGAGTCTCAGTAGTTAGTGCAGCATGAAGAAAATTGTACATTAGAGGGCTCTCTCTCTTGGTAGAAATTTTCCCCAGAGCTTCCCTCCATTACGTGGTTACTACATATTGAAACATTTCAGAATTTAGTTGCTTCATTTTCCGGCTTAGCTCCGGGAATTGAATCGTGTAAAATGCCTGGCTTAGAAATATGCTCCACCAGCCTTGTCATCCTCCCCACGCGGATAATCGATGTATCTATAGGATACTCCAAATATTGATGATGCCTTCACATAACTGTTTAACAATCCCTTCATTCTTTTTCTAATCAAAATCAAGCTAACCCTGAAAGCAATAGATGAATTAAAAGACTTATCTAGGAGTGGCAAGCAAATTCTGCCGGATTTCTGGAACTTTTACTTTTGGCTGTTGTCCAATAAAATGGGATTCGGTGGCTAACATAACATGCTAAAACCTACTTTGCTGATGACATGATCTTGAGTTCAACATTCTGTATAATCACATCAACGTTATGATACTACAAGCATTATACAGAAAGTCAAAGGCTGTGATGTGTTTAAGCGGCAGTCTGGCAAGCATAAGCACAAAAGATGGTGACAATTCGCTAGCCACAGCCCTTTTAACATCCTTTTACAGCTGCGGCAGTCGCGCCTCGCTTTGCCCTGTAATTGGAGAGAAATCGGGTCAAAGGTCCTACTAGTATATCTGAATATGAACTATAATGACCTGTACCAAGTACCAACAACGGAGCGGTTATAAGAGGATGACGTTTCCAGTTAATGCAGGGCAGAGACTTCCCTGCTCGCTTTTTGGTCAAAACAGTTCCGGTCTTCAGTTGGATCCCAAGATTACGATTTTTCAGACCAACAACCTAGTCAAGATATTTCAGTTTACTACGTTGACTAGAATTTTGAGGAGGAATATTTTTAATCTACAAGTGTAAAATATATATATATATATATATGCACTGACCGTGTATAAAAAACTCGCTCTTTATTTAATGTGTTTAGATTTCATTTTAAAATAATAGAAGTGGAGTATTTTGAGAATTTACTTCTTGATTTTCCAAAAAAAAATTATTGCTAGAACAAAAGAGGTTGGGCAAAGAAAAGAAGAATAGAGAAAAATAGAAATAAGGACAAAATTGAAGGTTTTAACAGTTTTTAATGGTAAAACTGGCGTGGCATAAATGTGTGTTTTGGGGAGGGAGGGGGGATGGAGTGTAAAAAAAATAACGTTAAGAAAGAAAGTGCAAATGATACTCAATGTGGTGCCTTTGGCCCTTATGTTTATTTAGAAAGTTTACCATTATATCGGTTACTATTATCTTATTGATCTTTTTTCTGTTTTTTTTTTGTAAGTGAGAGGTTTTGAACTCAATACTTCTCACTTACAGTCCCTCCTCCTCCCATTCTGCTGATCTTAAGTACTTGATTTTGTATGAATTAGAAATGAAAAGTTAGATACACCGAAGCATGGAGAAGACAATCAAAAAGCCAATGTATGTTATAAGTATGTTTTTGCCACGTTGTGCACTCTTTCGAGCCGTATATAATAATCAGGTCGCCTTGAAAGTGGTATGAATACAATGATGAACTTTCTAAATTTAATAGCTCAAATGTTTGAGTGTATATCTACGCAATGTACAGTATTTGATGGATCCACCACCTTAACATACATGTGCAATAACTGTGTTCGGTTGGAAGTAAACTCCGAAGCCCTAATTCCACACCTTGAAAAAGCATTGCATCGCATTTCTTCAGCCTGTCTTTTGTTGCTAGTCCAGTTTCGGGTTTTTTTTTTTTTTTTAGATAAAACTGCCATTCCAGTGACAATTTCGTCCAAGACCTCACTGAGTTGTTGAAATAGACAGCAGTAAAACGAGTTTCTAATCACTTGGTAAATTATTTCCATTTTTTAATAACTCAATAATATTGTGTGAAGAAAATGGAAGTTGAATTTTTTTTTTAAAAAAAAAAATATATATATATATAGTTTGACAAAAGAAGATGAAGGTTTATGCACCGCTTTGAAAGTTGAAACTTTAGGACGAAAGTGACACTAAAAAGAGTAGCTTAGAGGTTACTTCCAAGAGATGCCAAATTTATTGCAACAGAATTAAGTTTCAACCTTTTGGGATGGTAATTGATACTTCAGCAAATTGTTTGGTGAGATAGTTTCCCAAATTCTACCACGTCAAAAGAGTCTGTTAGTGTACTGAGGTGGTTGAGCACAATGAATAAATCAAACTAAAGAACTCTCTCTGTCTTTCTAAACTATGATCAAGTGTTCAACCATATAAAATTATACCCTTTTTTTTCCCCTTTGAAGAAACAAATCTTTTTAGCAGGAGAGGGGTGGAGAAGAAGAATGAGAAGATTAATGGGGATGACCTCCACAATCTGTCCATGCAGGAGATTACTTGTTTCACAATCATACGAAACCAAAGCCCCTGGCTATTAGTCTATGACTATTAGACTATACATTCATTATTTGTGCAAATGACATTCATATATGGTGGTTCTTCAAGGTAATTCATCATCATAAATTAATGCAGATTTCCCCCCCCCCCCCCCAGAAGATGAACCTCAACAGTTACGATCTTACTTACTACTATGAATTATCAATGCGCACGCACGTTTCAGTTCCATTAAACGTTAATGGATTGATCAGAGACTCTCTATCTTTCTTTGTTTTTTTTTCTTCTTTCCCTTAAAGAAATGTATGTTTTTCTAGTCTTTTCAACTACATCAGGTTGATTGAAAAGAGTAAAGGTATGGTTCAATTATTCCAAATCGAATTAATTTCCTCCAAAAGCTACGTACCATAGGAAGGATCAAAATGGAGGGTCTTGAAAAAATTTGATTAAAAAGGCATTCAACTTCGGCCAATGTCATCATAACATTTAGTCATGGGGTGTTGGCATTAGGGACTGTAATAAGTTCATGGGACGTGTCTAATTAACAACAAATAAAGATGAAAGGTTTTGGACAAAGCAAAGCTGGCAAAAGTGGGGTGGGATGTCAAAACTTTAAAACAAAAAATTTGGGGTGCAGAAGAAGCTTTTATGCTCCACACGGGAAAAGCAAAGCAATTAGTTCAACTTAAAGGTTTAGCTCTTTAGCAAGAAGCAATGTCAAATATATATCATGAGAATTACTCCGCTTTAAACATGCACAACAACTCAGATTATGATGGTGTTCCTGAAAAAAGATCAGATGTCTATTTCTTCTGAATCATCTTCTTACACCCCTTTTCCTTTTTTTTTCTTTTTTCTAAATAAATTTTAAGAGGAGCTGAAAATTCTGGGGTGTATGTAATGTACTCCTCTTTCTTTTCCTTCAAACCATTCTTGCTTTTCTCTTTTTTTGGGGCTGCCCTGTACTAACAAATTAATGTACATTTATGTTATATCAACACCATGCAGCTGGATTCGATAACCACTATCATATTAGGTATTAACAATGGTGACAAGACCAGACATGATCGAGGAAGCAAATACTTTCGAATATCAGCAACAGCTGTTGTACATGAGAATCGGTACAATTAATAATTTACTTTTATGGAGGAGAAATCACAAATTCAACGAACCGCTAAAATTAATATGATCATTTTCCACACTTTTATTACCTACTTACTCGTATTTGACGAAAAGGAAAACAGTTGAAGGGCTCTCAACAAAACAAAAAACTTTTTTTTTTTTAAATTTATATCCCTTTTGTTTGTGTGACAAATAATCAAACTTTGAATCATACCTTAATTATGATGAGGTCGAAACAAATGGTGGGCCTATCTCAAATATAAAAATGTCAGATTTAGGCAATCAAACTTGTGATCAACTTTTGATGGTAATGTTCCAACTGCAGATCATGACTTCCATGGTAAATTAGTTCAATTTTCAAGCACATAAGGCCCTAATTTCATTTATTATCGAGACATGATGATGCTGATGAAAATTTTTAATAACCTCATTTTTTTTCCCAATAATTACATGTCCAAAAATTGCAGCGCAAAAAATAGGGCAAACAAAGGGGAACGGGGATTATAAAAAAAAAAAAAATCCAAATATATAAGAAACAAACAACTAAATTGGACGTGAAAATTGCAAAAGTGGTCTTACTTCTTTCTCGTGTTATTTTACAATTTGTAGATGATAAGAAAACAGGGCAATACCGCACGCGAATCAAAAACGAGCAACTCGCCGTTATCCCCACTCACCGACTCATACCCACCTCGCCCTTCCACCAACGAGTCAAATCCGAGTTGCTTACAGATCCGACCAGCTATGACCCGGCAGACCAGCATTGCCCTCCTACCCCTCCCACCGCCGGCACTCTCATGCGCCCCACCACTCCCCGAAAAGGTGCAAATCGCCGCCCCTTTAACGCCGCTGAAAGCCCACGCGCAACCACCAGCATCATACCCGCCGCTGCTACTTGTGGGTCCCAAGCAGTAAAACCTCATCACCTCGTTCCCGTCCGCAACACACCGAGCGTGATCTTCACCGCCACCATTCACGCCCAGCCCACCAGCAGCACCCGCTCTGGACTTCGCTACTTCCCTATACTCCTCAAAACGGGTCACCGTCCGGGGCAAATTCTGGACCTTGAACACCATCTCGATCCGACCCGAAAATGCCTTGGGCGACCAACTTGTGTGAAAGATAATCTCCACCACATTACGGGAGGGATGGCCCTCAGGAAGCTCAGTCAAAGCGGGGAAGAACGACTCAGCGGAGCGTGAGATTCGGGAACTACTAGGACGACCCCTCGTGGCAGGTTGGTGTGAAACGGGTTCGGGCTTTCTTGGAAGCGATCTTTTTGCATCTTTAGCCGGTGGGGTTTGCGGTGATTCCGGCGGCGGGGACTTTAGCTTTCTGGGTTTTGCTTGTTTAGTCATTTCCACCACGTCCTTCAGACTTTGAACGCTATTTCTGCAGCCGCCGGAGTTGGGAATGAGATGGTGGTGGTGGTGGTGGTTCTTGGGGTTCGAATGGGGGGTAGTGGTGGTAGTTAGGACCTTGTGTTTGTGGTGGACGACGTCGTCTACTGCTCTTGACTTGCATTGTAACGACTTCATCCACGCCGTGGCCATCCAAGGCTAGAATAAAATGAGATGTCGCCCTTCAGGCTTTCAAACAATCTCTTTCCCTAGTTAAACTCTACTGATATAACTGCACATTCATACATGCAAATCATATAATGGTGTTCATGTAAGTTTTTTTTTTTTTTCTCTTTCAGAAGAAGAATAATTCAGGAGAGCCAAGTGGGGAGGAAGGGGTTAACAGTAGAGTATTAGGTTTTGAGCTGGAAGGAATGGAATGGAAGAGACATGGCGGGATTTAATATGGGAGGGAGGATCAGAAAGAAAGTATTAGTATGGTGTGTGTGTGGGGGAAAGAAAAAAAAAAAATTTTCTCGGGGGAGGTGAAATGACATAAATGGCCTTGGAGTGGGTGGGAATAGTATGCCCATGTGGACTTCTAGTACGTGTGTAAGAGAAACAATTGAAATCATGAAAGAACAAAATTCATTAATTGACCGTAGGAAGCCATACAAGAGTTCATCAATGGCTCTGCACAGGGTGAAAGAGAAAGGAGATTAGAAGATTTTTGATGAGACAAATGTTTTTGGTCCTACCGTCTGGTGCGTATCATGATATTGGTACATCAATAGAACCAGAGGGATCATCAACATATACATATGTATGTATATATATATATATATATATATGTATGTATATCTATACGAGGAGTAATCTCACTTGTGTAAGATTGGCATTGGTTGACCATAATTGATTATTGTGGATCAAGTCTCCGGATTTACCTTTTTTGTTCGAGGAATAGTAGTGTACAACGGTTGATAGAACTTTAAGGTTGTTAAAATGGTGGATTTGAAGAGAATAGTTTTATGGAATATGTTTCGGGTTTAACTTGTTGGTAAATCAATATCCATCTCAAATAAGAAGATGCATGTTTTACTCTTTTAGCATTGCTTGCATTCATGCTCAAGTTACTGCTTATTCTTTTCCATATCGTTTTTGCTAACAACATTGCAATCAATCTTTTAATATATATATGTCCTCCTACCTAATTAGTTATTAGATACTATAAATTTAGTCTTCAATCCTACTTGATATATAAATTTCCCACTCAAACTGCCCCTAATCAAGAATGCTGAAGGCAGGCTGAGAAAATTAAAATGATTTGACTGAGAGTATAATACTCTTTTGTCATATTCCCGAAATCGTCATCATGCTTGCCTACCCCTAAAGAACAGAAACTAAGGTCTTAGTGGGTCATGAAGAATATCCTTAATGATAAATTAAATCCTTAAGTTGCCCGCTTTTGAAGTTTCTTCTGGGATTAGATTTATATGTCTAGTTTTCGTTAAAAAAAAAAGATAAATTAAATCCTCACGCTCCAAAGACTAAATTTTAGTTAATGGTTGTTGATATATTGAAACTGATGGCCATAAATCCCCATCCAGACAAAATAGCATTCTGGGCTCAACTCTTTTTTTTTTGGTTAATTTTGTGCTCTCTTAATTACCCCTTTAATTAATATTTAATAATATTAAACAAAGTACAGTGAAACGGAAAATAGACATTGGACCTTACCTCCTTACATATTATTGAACTCACCTACCTTCTGCCATATCTGAATCATCTAATTCCTACCCAATCAACATTACAAATGCCCTTAATAGACTTAGGCAAATCCGCAAAAAAAAGAAAAGATTGAAACAAAATGAACTGCGAACCTAAAAACTTCCCATTCTAAAGGTTCCGGTAGTAAACATGACAAGCTGCATGCTGTCCGATTTGATTAAACTTTGCCTTGGAAACAAAGACAGAAGAAAGAAAATTAAGGTGAGAGACGAATGCCATATATACTCGAGAGCCTTACAAGTGTATTGGGACCTTTGGTCGACAATCTATTTATGCAAATTATTGCCATCTGCTGCCTAATTTGGTTAAACTTTGCCTTGGAAACAAAGGCAGAAGAAAGAACATTAAGGCGAGAGACGAGTGTATCGGTGGTCCCCCGAGCCTATTGGTCTTTAATTATTTGTTCATAAGATAATAAAAAGTTGTTAAGACTTGAAAGAAAATTAGGGCAAGAGTACAAGTTTGGACCATTTCAGATGTATGCCCATATCCTCCCATAAACTTTTTTTCAGTACATTATCCCTCAACCAGCTAGCCTACAAATTATTCACAAGGTAGAAATGGCATTATTGTATATGCAAAATTTTAGTCTCATTATTCTTGGCTTCGAGTTTATTAGTATTATTTATAAACTGAAAAGAGAATTTAAAAAAAAAAATGGAAACTGTTATATATAAGACGTTAATGTTTTCATCAAGGTTAAAAGTGCATTTAAAGTCGGTCAAAATTGCTGCTGCTTGAAGCAGTTTTATATTCTTTGAAACGTCAGACGCAAAATCACATGAGTAGCCTATTCCTCTGCATTTAATTAATGCGTGCCAAGTATTGACTTTGAGATCATCGAAATTACTGCATCAAATTAGTAAGCAGCAAAAAAAAAAAGAACGAGTTTAGGACTGTAGCTCATTTCTTATCAGCCACATTTTCTCAAACAAATGGATAAAAGATCTATAGGGACATTAAAACTTCCCTAAGTTTGGTTGGTGGACGCATATTCAAGTCACATTGGTATGGCAATGAAGTCTAGTTCGTTCTAACAAACCTTTAAATGCCATGTTTCCTTTCCTTAACCCAAAAGCAACACATTCTGCTTGCTCCAGGAACCTTGGTGAGGTTTGATACCAGCAGCCAAAAATCCTACAACATATATATTCTGCATGCAAGCACTTTTCACTGGTTTGATTAATTTCTAAATGTTTCTCGCAAAAGAATCTTGTAATAAAGGCTTTTGTTGCCTTTCGGCTTTTACCAAGATCTTGCATGCAAGAGTCCTGAATTTCTTGGCCAGTTCTTTCTTTCTGGAGTTGGACCACGACCCCATACCCATAGGGCTCTCTTGTTGCCACCCCTTGTTCCTAACTTGTTCCACCTGCAACAATCACACGAGAGTGACTTTATGGCCTCAGAAATGAATTAATTGAAATTGGTTCATGCAAAACTCCTGTGAGTTGTAAGCGTCGTCGTGGTCAATCAAATCAAAATGGAATCAACGATTATTTTTGGTTGTCTAAGGTTAGAAGCGTTATGACCCGTATAGTATTAAACATGTACGCACGAGAGGGTATCATACTCGTCCTTTCCTGCAGAAGCCGTAGAAAAAGAGTAAGTACAAAAGCCATAAATGGTTGTAAACTTTGGCCATATATGCATGTAAAAGATGGGTAGTTCTGGCATTTTCATGGGGCTGGGAATTGTCCCTTATCTTTTTCTTTTGGACCAAAAAGAATTGAGAGTGTGTGCACATGATCACAGCACGGTTACCAAATAATCGACCTTCAAAAAGGTGACGGAGGAATCAGGGTGGAATCTTACATGGGAGTTTGAAATGAAACAGGTGGGAGAATACAGAATAGAAGAATAGAAGAATGAGAATGGAAGCTGGCTAAAGAGCATCCAACCAAAAAATTTTTTTTAAAAAAAAAACCACTGAAATTTAAACAATTACTTTTACTAGCACAACAGGTAGTAAAAGGACATCTTTTTCTGCAATTTTTAAAGTTTAATCTCATCTTGGTAAGAGGGTAGACCTCTAACTACCACCAACACTCAAGGTGAAATGTCCTAAATCGCAAATTAAGTTTGGTGTTTACTATTCATTGTTGGGACAAAACCCTTTATTTTCGGACTAAGGAGACAACCTTGAGATGTGAAACGCCTATCAAGCTCTAAACCTTTTTTTTTTTTTTTTTGAACTTTCATCAAAATTCAAACACTACCATCGAACAGCTAACAAAGCACTGAATTAAGCATCATTCCTTAGGGCTAGATAGCATAAAAATTCGTGATTAATATAGGCTGTGGAGACTCTTTTCATTAAGGCATTTGAGAAATTCAAATTCGTTGGGGGCCTTAGGGATACTATCATCTGGCAGTCGGGTCTCAATCCACATTAAGCTTAACAAATTTTTTTTTTTTTTAAAAAGGCCGTTTGGATAGCTTCTTTAATTTCTACAAAAATTTTTAAAGTATTCTTTTGACATATTTTTTAAATATCTTTTTATCTCAAATATACCATATTATTATAGTAAAATTTTCTATAAAAACTCCCAAAAACTACAATCCAAATACGTCCTAAATTTGTTATGTGGAAATAATCCATATGAACAATTATTTTTGAAGCATGACAAAATAATCAATTAGAATGAAAAAAATTATTCCTGGATAAATTTTTTTAAAAAAAAATTAGAATGGCAACCAATTAGGACCACATCTCAGACATTAAATATTTAGAATTTTGAACCCTTTCGAACACTTATCAGAGAAAGAGCTCTAGTAGCATTTGCTTTGGATAATTACATCACCTGCTTCTTCATCTTCTTCTATGACTTGGCTCATCACAAAATTTGTGCTGTAAAAATGAGAATAAGTGTTTACTGTTTAGTTGGTGAAGGTGGGCCGAGGAATTTTGCCAGCCTTTGGCCTCACGCCTGCAGAATATATCGGAGTCCCGGGAATGGTGTTAAAATGTATCTTGGCGTGCTCCATTTTTCGACCTCCCACATTCATACTTTTCACCTTTTCTAGCCTTTCATTTCACCTCTTTTGGTATTGCTCAAATATCTGAATCCTATACCAACAACCAATGCGTCTCCAAACATGTTTTTCGAAGCCCCAGAACTCGGCTGGGGGAACTCAAATTATGGGCATGTCCTAGTGTAGGTTAAAGGAGTTCTGCAACAACTATCACTTGCATGTACTGCTACGTATTCCCCCCAAAAAAGAAAGAAGTTGAAAACAGTTCTTTTTGGCTTTGCGGAATATCCCTTTGAAAGTGAAAAGTGACTGAAGTATACTATATTTAATTTCTAATACACCAGTAACCGAAGAAGTAGTTTATCCAAGAAAAATGATTTGGCACACTGTCACCTTAAAAAAAAAAAAAAGTTACCAGCTGAAGTTTGAGCTTGCAACCTCCATTCGAGTTCTAATTAAGGTGCAGGCTGTACAAGTGCAGCAATATTTGAAAATTAATCGCAGGCCATTATAGTCGATCTTTTAACTTTTTCGAATAAAACACGTTACCTTATCTAATTGAATTATTTGATGAAATCTAATTGAATCGAGATTACCTTTAAGGTTGCCGCATTAGCACTTAAAATAACCCTTTCCCAAATCGTATGCTATTTAATTAGAAATGCAATGCAACTAGGAGAGATTAATGTTGTGCAACTACTTTGGGGAGGTGATTTTGGTGATGATCATGTAGTCCTATATATCTTCAAAAATGATTCAAATGGTTGAGATTTTTTGTGAAAAACTTGTACATTAATTTTCTTAGAACCACTATAATATACTCTAGGTGCACAGCAATATTTCATAAAATTGTGACAAAATTCGTACGTTCATGTGTTCAAAATTATTTTGCCCTCAACCCCTTAGAAAAAAAAAAAGAAAAAAAAAAAGAAAGCCAGTCCACTTTCAAAACATTTCTTAATTTTCCCTCTCGGTTGGGGTTAGGAGTTGAGGACTATAAGTATTTCGGAACTTACACACATAGTGAGAGGTGTTGGTGGCCAAGAATGCAACTTAACCTGGAAAGCAATTACATGCATGCTAGTTTGGTTCATCATTTTGGATGGTGCTGACTGCTGAGGTAGATGCCGGCCGGAAATGCATTGCCTTAATAATGATGATAGACGGAATTTTCTGCGTCAAAACAGCCAACAAGATTTGTCGCTGGTATCGGATTAAGTGATAAGCTAATAGAGTGCTAACGTGTCGTGTGCTTGAGAAATAAGGACGAAGCACTGTAGTGTAGTTTGC
This sequence comes from Coffea arabica, assembly GCF_036785885.1. Classification (NCBI taxonomy): domain Eukaryota; kingdom Viridiplantae; phylum Streptophyta; class Magnoliopsida; order Gentianales; family Rubiaceae; genus Coffea; species Coffea arabica. Next base: position 42,832,978 of record NC_092325.1, on the reverse strand, counting down.
AGGAGAAGGTATAAACTAAGAAGTATACCTCTGTAAGTATATTATGTACTAAAGAAATCGAGTTGGTTGGTGGTGTAACATGCACGCTGCTACTTACCTTTTCCCCCTTTTTTGTTTTGTTTTGTCCTTGTTTTTTTTTTTTTTGAACGAATCTTTGTTGATGCTAGAAACCCAAATAAAGCTTAATGATGGATATATATATATATATATATATATATATATATATATATATATATATATATATATATATATATATATTCTTTGTTGAATCTTGCATTTGGTTATTAGTCCTTCCTGGCCAACAAAAAAGAGAAAAAAAAAAGTATTATGTTAGAGAGTATGTTGATACTTAAACAGTGCACACTAGTCACTAGATGCGATTATGGTCCAATAAATATTATTATGAGTTTCGTTTCTTCCCCTTGCAGTATTGCCAACATATGTTATCATGGCAAAAAGTGGAGGATTGGCAGGAGAGTAGTTATAATATCATGTGACTTAATGAGGTTAAGCCGCTTGTAATAGAAGAATTCCCTGATCTTTTTTAAACAAAAAAGAAATATCAAAGAGAAGAATTGATGGAGCAACTTCAACGTACGACAGGAAATGAAAGCATTTACTTTCATTTGTTATTTTCCCAACCCTAGACAGGGTAAACTCTACCGTGTACTATCTATTCCCTTTCATAACTCACAGTTTTTTGTATGAGTGTTTCGATACTATCCGTGTACTATCTATTCACTAAATAGTTTTGTGCTCTTTCGCTTGTTTTTATCTTGAAAACAGGCAGGTGCGAGTCAAGTCCGCTGGCAGCATTGTATAAAATGTTAAACCTTCATCATTTTATGGCCCCAGTTTGTAGGGGCGAGGAAAATCGAAAAATTTCGATTTACTGATCGAATTCGAATTGAATTTGAAATTTTGAATTCGGTAATTCGGAATGGAAATCGGAATATCCGATTTCGAATTGGTCGAATTCGGTAATGAGATTTTTCAAATCGAAAATTTCGATTTCGAATTCACAATTCAAAATCGAAATTCGGAATTCCTATTTCGATTTCAAATCTATTATATATATATATATAATATAACATTTATATTATAATAATAATTTTTATATTCATGAATTAGGTGTTATAATAATAATTTTTATATTCATGAATTCGGTGAAATCGGAATTTACTGAATTCCGAATTGAATTCGGAATTGGTGAATTCGAAATCGAAATCGATCGAAAATTCTGATATCAAAATTTCAAAAAATTTCGATTTTAAAGTTTCAAATTACCGATTTCGATTTCGATTCACACCCCTACCAGTTTGGGTGTTATTTCACTAAAATCTCTCAGATCCTCAAGCACTCTCTCTCTCTCTCTATATATATATATATATATCCCTTTTCATTTCATTTTCTTTGTTCTGTTCGAACACTCCAATCATTGCTAGCTGTAGTAATTTTTACCATCGATTAAAAGATGTCAATTCACAAAACGATTATTGGGATGCAAAAAAAAAAAAAAAGAAACTTGAATAATTAGTTTTTCATATGTCATGAGCAATTGGCAAATCTTTTGTCTAGCTGGCCTGAAAGGGAAAGCTTTATAGCTTCGTATGCAGAAATTGGTTCTTCTTTATATACAATTTAATTTATTCAATCTCTTTTTTTTTTTAAAATAATAATATACACATGTTGATGCCTAGAATATTTCTTCACTGCTTAAGTTCAACGAGACAGTTGGAACGCTAAAATATTCATATGTTAGACGACAACCTTCGAGACACGGAGTCGTGACTGGTATATATTCAACCTTCGGCTATTAAATGCTCTGATCATTTTTAACATGACCAGCTAGTACTGTATAAGATAATGTGAGTTTCATCTCCACTTCAATTCATTAAACTTTGAATTTAATGCTGGTTTTAGGGAAAATTTCAGCGGCAATGTGACAGCCTGAGGAACCAGACTTCGAGGTGGTTTCACTGCATTACTACCATTAACATCTTATCTTAGTTCTGTCTTTAACCTAGTACTAGGAGGGTATCACCGCGCGATGCGCGGTGTGGGAATGTAATGATACCCAGTAATGCCCAGTTGAGTAATTAATTTTATAATATTAATTAATTCAAACAAGAAGTAATGTATCAAGGATTGTCGGCTAGTGGCTGCATAGTTTAGCTAAGAAGAAGCAAAAAATTATCACTAATGTATTTAATTCATAGGTAGATTACACAGCATAGTCCAGCTAAATTTGTTAGGCATTCGAATAAATATTGAATGTGTGATACCAAGGAAAAATCTTTTCAACTCCGGTATCGTCGAAAACTAAAACTGTAAATATATTTTCAGATTCCGGAACAAAAACAAGAGTTTCGTTGTGCTACAGTTGATGCTCAAGAACGAAATCTCTCCAGTTTTGGTGAAGGCGTTTATGTTTTACACCTATTTGAGCACTTTTGTTCCAGTATTGATAAGCAACATGGGAGTCTTGGTACCATTGATGAAGTGATCAATAAATCGTGGAATTTTCTGTCATGAAGAGGTGTATATCAGAAGATATGCAGAAACAAAAGGAAATTGATTCAAAGAAAGTTTAGATGACAAATAGAATGCAGGTAAACATGGAATAGCTCACCAAACTGTTTGGAGTTGCAGAGTTAAATATTTGATAAAAGCAAATCGAATCAGATAGATCTTGGCAGAAATTTGGCCTCAGTGATGAAGCAACTTGCCGCTGTGTAGTAGGTGTATGGATATCATCTGCAATCAGTAATTATGTGATAAATTTAAAAATATATATGATATGGATGAGGATATGAGATAAATATAGTGATATTTTGACCTTGTGATACAATGACATTCATGTGTAACAGGTCTGGTAGGGGAACTGTCCAGGGCAATAAAACTTGTTTTTGTAGTTCACAAAAGTAAATGACATCAAATATCAGGTTTCCGCTATGTCGAAGTAACAACGTGTCATGTCTTTTAATAATGTTGTGTTTACAAAAAGCATCCCATCCTTCCTGGAATGCATGATCAGTAACTATGATAATCCATTGCCGCAGTCCAAACCTTAGAACGATTCTATTGCAATGATGCTGATGAAGTAACAGTTCAAACTGACCAAGTAATACCTTGAAAAAATGAGGCAGAAAAACAACATCAAACAATACCAAGCTATTCAACTGTAAATGCTGCAAATATAAGTGAAGATGAATTAAAAGTTAACCTGTCCTCTGTGGATGCATTTGAGTAGAAAACAGCAAGCTGGTAAACAGCTATTTGTGAGAGGAAAATTCGTCGGAGATACAGACATTGTTTCTGCCATTGATCTATCTAGAAGAAAGTTGAAGAATCAAAAAATCAGAAAAATGGCTTGTTAACAGAAATTGCAAGCACAAGTCTGTATTATCTTATGAGTGCTAGGAATAGATCGCAGAGCAATTTACCTGTTGACAAGTTCTTATGCAAAAACTGTGTGGTGCATCTGTATGGTGGACAGTTTTTATGTATGATCTTGTAAGAGATAAAGAACATATATATAAAGAAAAGATGAATGTAAAAAGAATATATTTTTGATTGATTTTAATGCTGAGTGCAAGCTCTTTCCTACCACCATTGAAAAGATTTATTAGTTGCAGTAGAGAAAGGTAAGGAACAATGAATAGAAAAGACAATTGAATGCTAAACATTAAGTGCGAACTGTCAATTGACAGCATGTAAAGTAATGCATCTGTAGTGCTTTAATGGTTTGAAAGTAAAACTGTTGTTATTTTTAACGTGTACTTGGTATGTTAAATGGAGCAGATAGTCTGACATGTAAGTAGCAAGAACTGAATATATAAGTTTGATTTGAAAAAATGCAGCCTTGTGTAATAAATGAATAAGCATGCATACAAAACTGGATGTACGAAACTGATAGCAGCAACTGTATTGAAAAAAATATAAACAAATGGAAAGGAATCCCAAATTATATAGATTATAAAGCTGTCAGTTCCACAGAAAGAGAGTTCATCGTCAGGTATCTAAAAATATCTGTAAAAATCCTTATGCTTCCTAAGATGGAGGATTTCAGTTAATCTTTGGAAGCCGGACAAGAACTTTGATACAGGTGCCATTATCGAAGTTCAATGGTCATGACAAAAGCTGTTTAGTAGATAACCACGTACAAAAGCCAGGATGAGTAGTATTTCCAAAAGCAACTAACAATCTGCCTAAGCATAGAAGTGCAGATAACAGAAGCAAAAAAATATTAATGTCTGAGCAATCCAAAAGATAGTGAAGGTAATTCAGCCTAATTTTGCTTTCTTTTTGGAGTCAGCATCTGGACTGTCAAAGTCATTGCTGTCGACAGTTTCTGTTTGGTCAAACTTTTGGCTGAGTCGAAGACGCACTTTTTGAGCTAGAACCACCATGTCCTGTAAGCACAATGCTTAGTTAAGTTAATAGTTGATCGAGAGAAAACATAATTATGCATTACAACTCTAGGCATATTTATCAACCTGGTGTCAGTAGCTGCTCATTTTCTATCTGTTGATCAGCTGAAAGAGAGACAGATTCTGGTTCATGTGTTAACTGAGGACAACCGAATTCTGGTTCAACTTTAGAGCAATATAAAATGGTATAACGCTGTCTGGCATCAGCAAGCTGCGTTTGGACTGGTTTAATGTGAACCAGAAATGTTTTGTTTTAAGGTGTGTATGAACAAACTCGAGCGGCAACTCAAGATTCTGGAAGAAGGACGAAAGTTATCATTCAATTGAGCTCCTAATTTTTCTCCTAGGCAGACAAAAATCAGGTTCAAAAGCGGAAGAAGAGATGTTCAAATTTTTTCTTTTTTCGGGAAGGAATTTTCCTCTGCAACTCCTAAGATCAGCATTAGCAGCAAGTGAAAATTCTGCAGATTGTAAATAAAGATGTATCCATTTACAAAGAATTGGAAAGTAAAACCAACAACGAATAGCTAGGGAAGTGAAGGTGTGTTAAAAACCACCCATTGAATAAGAAGAAATAAGGACATCACCAACTATACCTGCAAGATTACTTGCATTTGGAATGTCACTTGTAATTTCAACAGAGGAAGCAAAATCAACACGGGGAACAAAAGAAGCATATGCGCGAGAGGATATATATTGTAATGACTCAGTAATAACATCGGTGCTGTCATGACCGCTCTTCAATGCTTCGCCTCCTAATAGTTCACTATGCATGGAAGGGTGATTCGCACTATCAAGATTTTCATGATGCGAATCAGGGAAAGAAACACCTGATTCTATATAACCAAGTGGAACCTTGCGAGTACGTGGGAGCAAATGTGTATCTTTTTTCTGTGCAGATCTCTTTTCTCTTCGACGTTGCAGAAGTTCTTTTTTTTTCAACAGTGGCATTTCTGCATACTTTTTTCGGCGAGTAGCATTTCTATCCATTTGATTTCACTAAGAGTACTAAAATGGCGAAGGACTATATAAAGAAAGGAACATCCAACTCAGCAAAAAAGAATGTAAACTAAAAACCTCCAGAAAATAGAGCGAGTAAAAATGAAATAAATAGTAGAGAGGTAAAGGAGTTAATAGGTAACAGCTTAGCAAAAAGCAAATATGTGACGAAAACAAAAGACCAGGCAGATGATAGTGCAGGAAATATACATTTTCTTGCTGGAAATAGAACAGCATCAGAAACAATAGAATAACATGTACATGGAATGTGTAAGGATCACAAAAGGCAAAAAAAAATCAAAAAGATCCAAACTAAAAAAAGGTAAAACTGGAGCAAAATTCAACAAACAATTAATCAGAAAATGCATGTCAAAGAGTAAAAAAATTAAAGGGTACAATACAGAGAAAAGAGTAAAAGAAAAACAGAACAAAATGAGAATAACTAACCTGCTTGTATGAAGAAGTTCAACACCGCAGAAGTGAATAACAGCAAAAACTATCAAAGAAACCACGAGAACGCAAGAGGTCATAAGAAAATGTGGGAAAAAATGAAGGGGGAAAAATAAGCTGGTTTGGTGATAAGAATTAAGCAAGGATGAGGGAAAAAATATAAATGGACGAACCAGTGCGCAGGAAAGTAGAGAAGTAAGGAAGAAAAAAGAAACACACCAGCATGACAGCAATTCTCAAATATACGAACAATTAGAGGAAAAACAAAAGGAAAAAAAACTGTAAAATGAATATGCTTACCAGGAAGCAGCAACAACAGCAGCAGTGCAAATTAAAACCAAACCAACAAACGGGGGAAAAGGGAGGTTCAAAATAGCTAAAGAAAAATGAAGAACAATGCTTATGATGTAGCTCTTTCTGCTTAGCAAAGAAACAAGAGCAATAGAGTAGGGAAAAGAATGCAGCAGATGCACAATTACCACCGATCATGATGATGATCAGTAGAAAATCTGCTGTGGGAAACCAGAGAAACGGTATAACCATTGTGCAAAGGGAAAGCAGAAAACAACATCAATCAATGGAAGCAAAAGAGCTGATGGGCGACCAGGAGAAGAAGTGACGGTATCTTGCAGATTTACAGACATAACCCCAAGCAAAGGACAAAAAGACTACAAGGGCTCGTATGAGGAAGCGTAAATGCAGCCAGAAGATATGGGTAATATAATAAAATAAGGCAGCATTATTCAGCCAAGTACAATCACTTGTCAACAAAAGGGGGCTGATGACAATTAATGTGAAACGGTCGATGAAGAAATCGAGAAAGCATGCATCGAAACTAAACAAATAAAATGCGTCCATAGTTAATTGCAAAGAATTGGTAATTAGATATGTTAATTTATAAAATGAGCTAATTATGAATCAATTAATCATTAAGATGGTCAAAAGCAAACAAGAAAAGACTCATGAGAAGCGGTTTTTTCAAGGTGGAGCAATGTCGACATATTAATTGACTAACAATTAATAGCAACAATTTGGTAATTAACTACGATTCGTTAGGCAAGAAAAGTAACAATATTACTTAATTAATTAGCAGTTAATTGCAAAAAAGGGCAACCAAAGTATAATCTGACCAGGAAAAAAAACTATTTTTTGGCTAATAACTACATACAACTGGTAATTAAATGCAATTTGTCTAGCAATAAAACCGCGAAATCAGAACTTAATTAACATAAAATGAGCTGGAAAAAAGTCGATAACTAAACCTAATTTGCGGGGCAACCCAAAAAATAAAAGGGCATTTTCTTAAAGAAATTTGGGAAAAAGGGATTAATGTGTTTTTTTTTGGAAAAAAAGTTTTTTTTGGTTAATAATTGCAAAAAAGTTATGAAGTAAATACGATTTGTTGGGTAAAAAAAATGCCAATAAAAAAAGACATGCTTAATTAGTTATTAATTTATAAGATTAGCTAATTATGAATCAATTAATTATTAAGATGGCCAAGAGCAAAGAAGAAAAGACCAACAAGAAACGTTTTTCTCAAGGCGGAGCAATGTTGACATATAATTGAGTAACAAGTAACAGCAACAATTTGGTAATTAATCGCGATTCTCTATGCAACAAAAAAGTAACAATACTAATTAATTAATTAGCAATTACTAATTGTTAAAAAGGGCAGCCAAATATGATTTGATTGGCAACCAAAAAAAAGTGACTAATTTTTGGCTAATTATTACATACAACTGATAATTTAATGCGATTTGTCAGGTTAAAAAACATAATAATAATTATAAAGTTGGTAATTAAATGCAATTTTCTGACTAAACATCGCGAAACCAGAGCTTAATTAATAAAAAATGGATTGAAAAAAAGTTGATGACCAAACCTGATTTGTTGGGCAACCCAAAAAAAAAAAGAGGGCATTTTCTTAAAAGAATGCGGAAAAAAAGGTAACAAAGCAAGTTTTTTTGGACAGCCAAAATATTTTTTTTTGTTAATAATTGCAAGAAGTTACGAATTAAATACGACTTATTGGGTTCAAAAAATGACAATAAAAAAACGGCATCATTAATTAGCCACTAACAATTAATTAGTAACTAATAATAATCAATACAGTTAAAGCAATAATTACAATAAAAGATAAGAATTAATATTTGCGATTTAGCCGGCAACGTGGGGCCAAATGCTGGCGGAACACTCCCGAGCAATCAACGAACAAAGAAATAAAAGCAATTGCTAGGCATTCAATTGTCAAACGGGCTGGACGACCATCCAGAGGAAAGAATCACGGGCCGGATGACCACCAATCATCCAATGGAAGCCAGCCACGTCAGCAATTGAAGTCCAATTGAAAACAAGGGCATTCCCCAATAGACTAGATATGTTAAAGAATGCTTGGGGCAGTGCGTACAATTTTTAATAATCGGTATTAAAAATTACGTACTGCCAAGTAAATGTCGTTTTTCTGTGGCCTTGAACGGAGATGGTTTTACTCGTTAGTTCAAGCAAAATAAATTGATACTATGGGAGATTAGATGAAATGTTGAATAACAAATGTTTCGAGTACGTTTTCCTTCCTAAAGATCAAAACATCATTGAGCCCATGTCATGCGTTGTTCCACACAATCAGCTCCACTGAGCTTGATAGATAGTGTTCAACAAACACATCATTACCATACGTTTATCCAACAAAACTATTGAATGCTTTTAGTAATCATCCACTTCTTCCAGGAGGTGGATCTATCAGTACATTCTTCTTTTTTTAGCAGTACATTCTTCTCATGTATTCCACATGCAATGATCATTAATTTGTTTCGAGGAAGTTTTTGCTGCTCCTTCCTTTTTTGCCTCTTTTGGCCCTTATAGATATCCTTCTTAGGGATTTCTTCCGCTAAAACTTTAAGGTGCAAAGTGCTAAAAAAAAAAAAAAAAAAATTCAGACTTTTGAAATGAACGTGGGAATGCTTGGGGTGCAAAGTGAAATAAACCCTCCTTCCTTCCATGGAATTTAGTTCCGTGAGAGCTTCATCTCTTTCGTTATTCAGGCGGCATTGATAATTGATTCTGCTGATGCTGCGTGACCACAGTGGTGGCGGAGTTCCACACGTCGAATGTGGCCACTTCTGTATTACGGCCCAGTTAGAAAGGTTGTGGACTATTGAACTGACAAAAAAGTGTGGTACTCATCAGTTCCATGACGGCCCGGCGCTTCACGACTCCCGCAACACCATCAGGGCAAGTCCAACCGAAAATTTTAGCAAATGATTCCCTGACAGGCATTTATTTATTTATTTATTTTCGACAGTCGATAATAATCTGCTCTATACCTACTCCTCCTGAAGATGGATGCACTACACACCCGTCTGAATTTTTTAGAGAACCACAAAATATGATAATTGGTGACACTTGGTGGTGGACTTGGCTCCCACCCCACCCCATCAAGACTTAAGGACTTGGCGATGGCCACCAGCCCAAAGGCGGGCTGGTGGTTCTGACGGACATCTAGTTTTATAGAGCAGCGCTTACAAATAAGTTTTAAGTGTTTTCCTCTGTCTGGTTGGGTTAATTGTTAATGGGGCTGCTCTAGAAAGCCATACTGGTGGCCGCCTGCATAGAACTTGGAACTGACCAAGGTGTTTGGATCATGGGCTTCACAACAAATTTGTTGACTTGACAACAAAGTCTTGCTGGCTAACTTCTTAGATTTTGCAACAAATAGTCATTGAAGTTCACTTGACTTCCACGCATGATTTCCTGTTTCCAGGACTAATAAGGCGAGAAAAAGTTGTCAAGGATCACAAATGTTTCTCTTACAATATGTGGCTTTTTTTTTTTTTGAAATCAATATGCAGCTTTAGTTTGTTCACCGTACTTGAATTTGGGGGTGAAATTTTGTAAAGAGAATGAGAAGCTGAACAGAAAGAATTAAAATCGATTTTCTATCTCATTACTATACTTTCATTTTTTATTTTTGGTGCGTGTGTGATTTTTTGGGGCGGGGGGGGGGGGGTCAATTTTACTAGTAATATGTGAATAAGATTTTTTTTTTTTTTTTTTGGTGATGGTTAACGGAATCTAGTTTCGATGACAACGCCACCAACGACCAACTAAGTATAACATCCAAGCCGTTTGTTAAAATCCCAATTTCCTAAAATCTCCCCAAAATCCACCCGTTCAAACCCTCAAAACATGGGCTCAACGTCCCCAACTATTCCACCACCGCCCTCCTCCGGCCTCCGCCACCTCATCAAATTCGACACTGCCCTTTCCCTCCGCCTCTACACCATAACGCAGCCCATCCTCCCTTACAGTCTCCTCAAATCCCTCGAATTCTCAGGGGACGGTCGCCTCTTCTTCCCTCTAATCCTCTCCCTCCTCCTCTACCCTCTCTCGACCACCACCGCCGCCACCACCAACCCTTTTCTCCTCGACCTGTTTTTAGGAGCACTTCTGGACCTCCTCCTCATTGGCCTCCTCAAACATCTCATCCGCCGCCCCCGACCCGTCTACAACAAAAACATGTTTGTGTCTTTCGCCGTCGACCACTGGTCTTTCCCTTCTGGCCATAGCTCTCGAGTTTCCTTCATTGCCACTTTATTTTACTTTTACTCCAATTGGGTCCGCAATCTTTTGATTAATTCAAGACTTAATCAATTCGTGGTGGAAAACATTGTTTTGATCGTCGCCTCCTGGGCTGTAATTACTTCGGTTTCTCGGGTTCTACTTGGAAGGCATTTTGTCCTTGATGTTTTCGCAGGGATGTTTCTGGGAGTTCTTGAAGGATTTTTTGTTTTTCGGGTTTTCAATTGTGAGAATCTCAGCTCATTTCTTAGATAGCAATGGATGTAAGACCTTTTTTTGTAGTGATCTGGTGGGTATTTTGTTGGACATGTGATTGAGATAAATATTGAATAGTTACGAGAAAAATCTTCTATAGTTATTGGTTTCATATTTTCCCGCTTTTGGATAGTAATTATTGCAGTAACAACTGATGTTGATATTGTATCCCATTTGGTAAAATTTGCTTAAATCTGGCTATTGTAATTATGACAGTTTTGCACCGTTAAATTTACCTTTGTCTAGGTTTTGAACTTGGAAGAAATGTTGCGTCTCTTAAAAGTTGTTTTGCATAAGTGAAATAGTTAATTGAATGTGGATGATGAGGGAGTGTCTGAATGTTTTGTTCCATGACAGTTCAAGGAATGAAACCCTCGTGTAGTTATGAAGGATATATAAAGATTTCTACTGACATTTGCTATTGGAAGTTTGTTTGGAATGTGTAGTATTTTAGTCAATTTGGTATAGTTTCAGCTGAAGTTAAAACTTTGGTGTACAGTTTTGGATGACCGAAGATTGTTTTACATTTAGGAAGCTATTAGCGATTGTGTCAAGAGAGCATCTGTTTTTTAAAGCTCTGAAATGTGTTGTAAGCTTAGCATTTAACTCAGTTTAAGAGTGCTTTGATTCCCAAAGGATGCCTAGTATGTGTTGTAGGTTTAGCATTTATGTCGGTTTAATAGTGCTTTGCTTCCCAGTTTAATAAGTGTGTTTTGCTTCCCAAAATCTCAGCAAGATGGTCTGGAAGAGCTTTTTTACATCTTCTTGTACTTGTACCTGTATCTGTAGATTAGTTGGAGACTCTCATCAAATTCATTTGCCTTCTGTTTATATCTGACCATCCGAGGTTTGATACTCTGAAAAGTTGCTGATTCTACAAATGTCGATTTAATTAATCATACGTATATCACATGATTGTGTAATGATAAGTGTGGCTCTGTGGTTGGTTCCATACTTCCATGTCCTTGTTTTACACTGTTTCAAAACTTGAAGCACCACGGGCTTTTGGTTGTGTGCTTTATGGGTTTTGTGGAAAATTGGCCATTTTTCGAGCCTTCTACCGGGTCGTGTATTTTGTTCTGTTTCATAAAGATCCTAGCATGGCTTGTGAGAATTGGTCATCTTGGGTTACTTTAAGAAGATGGAGGAACTGTTTGTGTGTTTGTTTTGCTGCCAATGTCCTCCTAAAAAGGGTAGATGTAAGATGTGTCACTACCCAAAAGTACGAGGGAGCAAAACATTTGCTTATAGAATTTATATAATATGCAAGTAAATTGAAATCATATTCATCGGGTGATAAATCTGAAGAGTGGAATTATTAGCTTTTCATTATCAAGGAAATGTCCTTGCAAGAGATGTACGAGTAATATGACTTCAAGATTGATACATTTTATGTTACTTTGGCATGTAGAGTAAAAGGTGGCATTGCAGATTTATTTCTTGACAGCAGAACTCTGTTGTTTGTATTTCATTTGGCGTTTAGATTTGGTTTAAGGTTAAATTAAACCGTGCATGATTCTGATTTGTATGTATTATGCTTTCATCAAGTGCGGTTTTTTAGTCAAATATGGTTGAAATGAGACAGACGAGCGACAGATTATGCCATAAGATCTTATACCAAATCTTTACGAGTAATGATCAGATTGCTTTGGTTGGTGGATTTGCTGGTTGATTCCAGAAAAGCACGGTCTCTGATTCTAGTCTTCGTGCTTGCTTCCATAGATTGTTCAGGTTGTCGTGTGCATTCAAACAGCAGCAAAGATTCAATCTCTCTCATTTCTTTTACAACGAAAATGGATCCTTGAGCTAGTTAATTTTTTATAAGCGATTTTTCTCCATTGAATTTCCTTCCTTACCCTTTTTATATGGGGAAACTTGGTAAGTATCATTCAAGAAGTTATCTGCGCTTCTACAGTTTAATCCAAGAAAGTTCTTTTTCCGTGTGTCTTCTTGGATAGGTAATATTTGCATAAAAATTATTTATTTGTATTACGGATACAATTTTCAACCGATTTTTTTTATCTTTATAATTATCTTTTTATCTTATATATATCATATCTAAAAAGTGTCATAATAATTATTCCAAATAATAATACTTCAAATAAATTCGTATCCAAACAAACACATAGAAGATAACTTATTTTCGAATCTGGAATGATTTTGGTTTCAGTTGGAATTACCTAATAGGTATGACATTTTTTGATACAGTTTCTTGATCTGCAGTTTCCGATCCTCTTACCAAAAACACTTAGAGCATCCAAACTTGGGCCATACCTGTTACCCATTAAAGTATTCTGATTGACGGTTTAGTCATATTGTCTTGGGTTCGAGGCAGCAACCTGTGGATTCCTTTTGGTCCAGCCACCTTGCTTGACAGTGAGCAAAAAGATAGGCAACGCCCAAGATCTGCTGTGTCACGTACAGACTTTGAATCGAACAGCCCTTTGATTGATCCATAATCTTTACCCGTTAACAAGTCCTTCTACAATTTTTGTTTATCTTTAGGGTTGGATTGAGTGATTTGATGGCAGAAATTGTAAAAGAAAGTCCTGATCCAAAATCTTCTATTTAAAAAAAAAAACCATTCCTTTTACATTTAATTATTCACAACTCTGTTTGATTGTCCTCGGTTAGATTCTTTCTAATTTACTTGTAACACAGTCACGGAAACCGTGTGATTGATTCAATTATCATGACCTTCTTTTGATAGGTTTGCTTTGAAATTTGATACTCGAAAGGAAGACCGCACTGCTTGACCGAAAAGATGCTCTTTTCCTTTTCCTTTAATCTTGCGAGATGAGAAGTCGGCATTTACCCTCTGCTTGGAGGAGGGGACTAAAAGGGTCTTGATATCCATATACCACTCGTTGGATCAAAGGAAACTGAAACTTAGTGTTGATTTGCAGGACCTATGCCTTTAAGATGTTACTGAGTTTGTTTGGATAAGAATTTATTTGGATGATTTATTTGATTCAGTAGCACTTTTTGTGATGTGATGTATGTGAGATAAAAAGGTGATTGGGAATTGTGTGTACGATGTAAGCAAAACAAAATCTGAAATTTTGTTTCCAAAACCAAGTTGTCCAAACAAACTCAGTACTATGTTTTTTTTTTCGGTCTAGTTCTACTGTTGAGTACCCAAAAAAGAAAGATGCATGCCTTGAGATTTCTAATGTATTTTACTGTACACTTGCTTTGCTGTCGCCTTATTAGGCGGATGCCTTGGTGGCCCTGTCCCTAACTTCAGTCGGTGATAAGTTTCTGGATGAGCTAGAACCGCTGTTTTATGGGTCAACCATGAGGACAATAACACTTGAAGCGGTGTGGTCTTTCTTCAATCTGTTGTGCTGATATCCTTGTGGTTGGTCCAGGTCTATGCACTTTTGCTGTAGATAAAAATTGCATCGCTACTATCTGTCAATTATTTGCACTGTTTTAGCTTTGAATAAACGTTTGCAAAAGCAGCAACTATGTTCAATCAGATCACGAATGCATGTGTGATGTCCTACGCAGAATCTTGCAGGAGGAGGTCGGATTTCTTCCTAGTTTTCTTAGGATATTGTCCTATTTACCATTTTTTGCCTCTGAAACCTAACTTTGAGATTTTGAACCACACGTTCGGTCCTATAAAGGCATTGCCTGTTATTGTTCGTAACTTGGGTGATTTTATGATTTTTCATTCTTCCCTGTGTAGTAGGTCAAGTTCCAGACAATCTCTGAATGATTCTTCTGCGGAACTTTGTCATGGCCTGCCCAATGGGAATGCTACGGGTACCTGAAAGTCCATATAAATTCGTAAACTGACCATAAAAATACAGCTGGTTTGGTATTTTGAAGAAATGGGAGCCAAACCTTGTTTTAACTTTCTGAGGGTCTGGCAAAATGGCTAGCTTTCTTAACAAAGTCTTTTATGGAACGTGATTCTTTAATTTCCAGAAACCATTGGCAAAAACAAAAAAGAAAAAATTGGAGATAAACCGCCATTAGCATTCTCTTTAGAGAAAATGAAAAAAATGGCTGGCATTAGCATTATTAGTGCCTAACAGCCAAGCTAGAAATAGACTTGTTACTGCATTGCTGGTGTTCTGGGCTCAGACAAGCCTCAAAGACTGAGCTGCTGAATTTTTGGTCCTGGTCAAAATTTATGGCTTACAATGTCATCACCGTACTTCGGATAACATTTAGTCAGAGAAATCTGAGAAAAAATTGTGCTGATCCATCTGAATCCAATATTGATTGCAAGCCCTGATTGTGCTGCAAACACGTGAAGCTATTAGCTCCACATTTGGATATTTTGAGCCACTGTCAATAACAAGGGATCGATCATCGATGGAGTGATTGATTTGGAAAGCAGGACCACCTGGGCAACACCAGGATTATCATCACTCATCACTACCAGTGGTTGCCCTTTGCCCCGCTCTCTCCACTACCAATACTTGAAAGACTTGGAGTTCGTCGTCATTGCTGCACAGGCTCTAGTAAAGTAATTAACATGTAGGCAGTAAAAAGATCCAGTAGAGAAAGCTAGACTGACATCATTGAAAGGGATTCACATTGGACGAACCTGCAAAAACGTAGTCAGAGTACCACTACACCGTCTGCCCACTTTACCCCACCAATTATGATGCACAAAAAGCTTGGCCCAGGTCCTTTTCTCTTTTGTTCTGGGTCTGCTTTTGTTCATCATTCTTCCTTCCTCTTTCTGGGTGTAATTCCCCTTTATGATTTTTTTTTTCTTGGGTTTCTTTCTAACTACAGATGTTTTCTTTACTTGGTTGTGTGCTTTCTCAATGTTGAAGGATTTTTGCTAAAGGAGTACTAAAATTGTACTCGATTCTATTACTCATAATCCCTGCTTTACTTATGCTTTTGCATTGGATTAGGATTTACAATAAATGTATAAAGTTGCTTAAAATTCTATGACCCCATATTAATTTTTGCTTAAGGGCATGCATATTCAGGGCAGATAATTCGTGCCTTTGTTAAACCTAGGCTAGATTGAAGACTGAAACTTATACGGGCTTAATTTACGGAATCTTGATAATTTGGTCGTAGTACTCTAGCAGCAAGAATTAGGTTTTCTAGAGTGAGGCGGGCTCTGCCCTGCATGCATGTGAGCTAAAGAATTAGTCTAACCGATTTCTTTCTTTAATTAGCACTAACGAAGTTTCCCAAATATGTTCAGCCGGCTGCATTGAACAAGGAACAATGGGAGTAAAGCCTTGTTCTTTCCTTCCTTTTCCGTCCCCTCCCCAAACAACGTATTGATGTTTCCTTGCTTTTTGCCTTCATAGTCTAATCCAAAGAAGGTGGAAGAAAACCAATTTTCTCTGCTCTCTTTTCCTTTTCCTTTATATTTCGCCGACAGGATATGGTGCCTAATAGAATATTTTTTTTATGACGGTTGCAGAGCTTCCCTTAATTTTTTGAGCTTTTGCTAAGAGTGTATTTTGGGCTCAAACCTAAAAGTTGGTAGTCATTTATTAACTATCAAATTAGCCTTTTTTTTTTAGGTATATAAGATTACAACAAACTATATCGGTACGCTCAATACAAATTATAATCACTATGCATGATAGTTAAGCAGCATTACAATTAATTAACCTCAAATGACGAGATAAACACTAACATAAAGCTAAACAAATTAAACTTGGATTTAGTGAAAGTTGAATCCTAAATCTCTATTTTGTGGCGACTTAACCATCAAATTTGCTTCTAAATGCTAAGTATTCAGAGGTTTCCAATTACATGTGAGTTCTACGCAGGTTATATTTTAACGCATGAATTTAGAGAAAAGATTAACACAAATAATTTTCACACGGTTCAGGAAGATTAACTGTTTAATCTTGTGGCAAAACCAATAAAAAGCTGTTTAAAATCCAATTAGATGCCATAAGAATTAAATTGCCAATTCAGAAGTTCGCAAACAAGATCAAACCTTTTTAATCCGATGATGAAGTGTTTTAAAATAGTTACTGAAAAATAGTTGCCATATCCACAGAGATGGGAGGGAAGATGGCTTGATATCTTTAACTTCTAGCACCTTTCCACCCTTCTGTTTTGTAGATGTCGGGTGGGATTGGGAGAAGGGTGAAAAGTGAACCGCACAAACCGAAGCATAAAGATCAAGAACCTGGTCTTGATTAGACAAAGGAGACAAACTACCTGGAAAGGACGTCATATCTGTGTAGCCCTGCATGTGTAGGGCAATAATTAAGTGGATTAAAAAACTTTCTCCAACCTTTTACGAAGACATTCGAAGCTTCAATCTGGTTAAATGTTGTAAGCACCAGAATTTACCATAATCCCATGCTTTCTTACATGGTGGTAGAAGCAAACATGCTAGCCACAAACGTGCTTTTTCTTTATTTTTGGCATTTTGGCGGGCAAGAGTTAGTGGGGTTGAATTGGGAAGGTAAAAATGTTTATAGTACTAATAAAGTGGCGTAACTGGAACCAAGTGAAGCACAATCATGGTTTTGCTGCAGTAACTGGAGCCAAGTTGCAGGGGTGAAAAGTGATTCGAGAACAAGATGACATCTTTTTATGTTCTTGTTCAGTTAGTCATTTTCATTAGCCCTCCAAATCTCCATCAGAAAGTGATGGATCAAGCAAAGTAATCATCACTACTTCAATAATTATTTAGGTCGGTATACCAACAAGCCCTCAATGTCCCTTTAGATAGTATTCGTGCCTACCCGGGATTCTTCCAAAAATTAACGCATTATGTTAGGATGGTACGTACGTGTCCAAAAAATGAAATAGAAAACAAGAAAAAGGGACAAGAAATATTAGATCAGCTTCAAGGAGTGTGAATCATGTGTGAATGTGAAAGATGGAATTATGGTGTCTGGGAACAGCAATGCTTGATATTTCCTTTCAAAGAAGAGCATCAAAAGGCATGCATGGGCAAGCACATGTCTTGCTGGAGGCACACCTACTTGAAATGATAGAAAAGCATTGAAAAATGTTTGATAAATTACAAAAGACATTAAAAGCAGTTGGGGAGGGGGGCCTGTTGTTGTTGGTCTTCCATAGGGTTGTTTCTCAACTGGGATTTGGTGAATGGTCATTCATTCATGCCTCTCTGGAATCGTTCCTCAAAAGACTTTTTTATGGAAAATAGCTTCAATGTCAAGCATTCTTGAAACATGAATTTTCATGGCCAGTTGTAATATTCTTCGACCCTTACTCTTTCCCAACCTAAGTCATTGCTTAAGTCATTGCTTGCTCATGCTAATTGACTCAATTAAAGATTAAAAAATTTCATCAGTCAGTTGTGTATATGAAAAATTGAAAGTTCTAGTTCTTCCCTAGGCGCAAGTCGAGCAATACTTGACTGACTATCATCAATGCACGAATTTGAGTTTCACATGAGCAAATTAATTTATTAGTTTCTAGTACAATAAATGTTCAAAATTGCTTGGAACACAAGTTCTGAAAATTGGTGATCTTGATCTTTCGTTAATAGAAGAACCACCAATAATAGGAGTAGACTTCCCTGCTGTCTGCCCTTCTTTGGGTATGGTTAATAGAAAATCGGTGATTGAATGGTTTCCCTTTTTTCTTTTTCTTTTTTAGGAGTGCAATGTCAATCAGCTTAATTGTCCGTATGTACTGGTACATATTCCACATGTCACAACCTAATTGCATGGATGGATCACCAATTTGTGAAAAACGATGTTTACATATATATAGAAGTGGGGAGGTGAAAAACGATGTTTACTTTAGAACTGTATGAACTAACAAAGTCCATCAAAATCAATACTAGTATCTGATTTGTTATTGCTTAGGATGTTTCTGGCTAGTTATGTAAGTGAGGATGTTAACTTCAACAAAATTTAAGGAATTTAGCTCACACGGGTTGGGAAGAGAATATGGCCAGGGCATCTGCTAGAAGGCATGAAAAATAAAAGTACTCTTCCTCTCAACGAGGAGAGGTGGAACATCATTTCTCAATAATTGTACAATGCAGCAGCTCTATGATTGTGTGATCAGTTATCTCATTAGATTGAGTAATAAATCCTGCTCAAAGACTTTTTTTTTCCCCCTTCTTCACAAGCTTTGCGTACTACTCATTGCATCCACCGGGATCTGTCTTCAAAATTACTCCAATACATATGAGATGTTTAGTGCACCAAAATCTTCTCCCAGCTGATTAAGTATACCTTTTCACAAAAACCATCTGGCAAAAAACTGGCTGAAATGAAATCTAGAATGTCGAGTTGTATAAAATACAACTCATCCTACCAAAATGCATGCTAGCTATTCTATGAGTAGCTTCTTTACCCAAAGAAAAGAGAAAAACAAAACTTTTTCTTTTTAAATAATTAGACCATAAAGTTTTGTACTCGTGTTCCCTAACCGTTCTACAATGCCTGTCCTCAATTTCTTGATCGTTCTGCTTCTTTTGGATTTGTCCTTTAAAATATTGCATTATGCAGCTGTCCACCCCAAAACCTCCTGCCCATCGCTTTGCCAAATTTTACTATATGAAATGTATATTTGGTATGAAGAACTGCCCTTCCAAAAGAAGTGCGCTATGCAAACGATCAAAAGAGAAACAAGGGGTGTAATATTATGGGAGACAAGGCCATTTGCTTCATTGTCTTCCTGCCAGTCTCCTTACTTCCTATCACGGGACATTAGGGTCTTTATTGATTCCCTTTTCATGAATGATCTCTTCGTTGCTGTGATTATAAATGCATTTGTAAAACACATTTTGCCCTCCTAAATTATTCTGTCTCTTGTTGTTACCTCTTCCAACTACAAATAATGAAGCCATTGACATGCCGCCATGCATGAATTACATGTATTATAGGTCACAAAAAAGTTATAATATGGAACTAAAACCATGAATGCCTATATTCTGTTCACTTTCTTTTTTATTCTAACGACATTTTGATGAGTATCTTTTTCTTTTTCTTTTTCTTTTTGCCCCACATAGACAAACTCAAAATTTCTTGAACAAAGGAAAACATTAGCGTTATATGCACTTTTCCTATTTAAACTCCCTGATTTAAGACATTAAACTGCAAACCAATTATTACACTACTATCGCTTAATGGACACTCTACGTGTGTATCTCAAATAATTACTGGAGCTCAAAGATTTGTATAGCAACAGAAAAAGTAGAAAGCTAAAACTTTAAGCAGGTCAATCTTTTATTCTACAATATCAAAAAATACGAACAGAATAATGTATTTAGTAATTTAAAAGAGGAAAATTTGCCAAATTGGTCCCTAACATTTTTCAAAAAAAATTTTTAGTCCCTAACATTTAAAATCAGCCAAAATTATCCCTAACATTTAAATTATGATCCATGTTGGTCTTAATGCTCGTATTTGCTCATTTTTCCGACCAAAAATAGCACGTCTCTCTCACGTGGACATATTTTCAAGGGCAAAATTGAAAACACACTTCATTTTCGATTAAAAGTAAAAGTACATAAGACCACCACCCCCTTTTCACCTATCTGTGTCCTAATTACAGTCTCAAGAAACCCTAGTTCCTTGCATCCCCTAATTAACAGGCATAACCTGAGGAATTATGGTGGCGATGACGACAACAAGAAAGCTGTAGGCATGTAATCGAGGAATGATCGAAGTTTTGGCCAGAAAATTGTGAAGAAAATCTTCAAAAAGATGCAGAAGGAATCGGGAAAATGGAACTTCACAAGTGATCCCAAGAGTTGTTCAAAAACTAAGTGATCACTTGAGACTATATCCTTGGTTTTTGAACAACTCTCAGGATCACTTGTGAAGTTCCATTTTCCCGATTCCTTCTGCATCTTTTTGAAGATTTTCTTCAATCATTCCTCAATCATTTGTCTACAACTTTCTCGTTGTTATCATCGTCAGCCTAATTCCTCATGTTATGCTTATTAATTAGGGGATGCAAGGATCTAGGGTTTCTTGATATTGTAATTAGGACAAAGATAGGTGAAAAGGGAGAGGTGGTCCTATGTACTTTTACTTTCAACTGGAAATGAAGTGTGTTTCTAGTTTTACCCTTGAAAAAATGTCCACGTGAGAGAGGCGTGCTATTTTTGGTCGGAGAAATGAGCAAATATAAGCATTAGGACCAGAATGAATCAAAATTTAAATGTTAAGGACAATTATAACTGATTTTAAATGTTAGGGACTAAAAATATTTTTTTGAAAAATGTTAGGAACCAATTTGGCAAATTTTCCTTTAAAAGATGATAAAAAATTTTACATCATATGACCCTCCCAGGCTTTATATATATATATATATATATATAGAACAGATTGGTCCTTTTTTTTAAGAGAAAATAGGCCTCACATTAGATCATTTTCATGGCCGGCCAATCACGTTTCTGTCACACTTTAGGGGTTTATCTTGTCTCTCATCTCCAACAATGCCAGAAGTTTATTTAATCTTTTATCAGAGATACTCATGGATATTTGTGGATCTCGTATTAATTCTCAGTAAAGGATACACAAACACTAGTATAGTATTGATTGCCATTGAAATAATGAGTGTGTAGAAAGAGAGAGAGTGAGAGAGAGATAGAGATGTGGTGACATCAAATCACGAGGGCTTGTATTAAGGCGTACTATATGGATCCCCACCACTGCTACGGCACCCTCAAAAGGCCATCAAGCATATATAAGCTTCACTATAGAAGTTGAACTTTGACAATAACATATATATATATATATATATATATATATATATATATATATATATATATATATATATATATATATATATATAAGCTTCACTTTTACTTCAAAAAAATATGCATGGCCTGTTAATTACTACTATTATTATACATTATCCTTGTTGTCGTACGCGTCAAGAACTACTATTCTACTAGTCCAGATCCGAACGATTGGACTGAAAAGAATGAAAGAGACGAATAAACAATAATAGGGTTTAATTTGTGTAAAGCAATTAAGTGATACGAAAAGATTTGCTTTTGTTTGATACATATATGCGGTTGCGAACTCCAGGATTTTGTGTTCCTTATGTGACATTTAGACGTGGGTTTTGGCTTTTAAGTTGATGTCTCGGAAGAGACTTGTGATTGGGACTAAGTTAAGCTTGTGGCTGGACCCAAAATTAGTAGGGTTTTAACCCGCAATTATAAGGACACACGGGCTGGAGATAACACAACAGTGAAATTGGTCATTTGGTCTCGCAAAGTTTAGGCAGTAGGCACCATTATCGGAGGAAGTGACTCTACTTAATGATTTGATTTCCTTGGCTGGAGCCAATTAGGAGCAGATTTTGAAGTGATATTTGGAGTTTGAAAGCCAATTTCACTAGCGAAAAGTACCGAGAACTCAAAAATATCTCAATCACAATGGACCTCGGAAGGGAAATCATCTGCTTCAACTTGTTACTTATCTTATCCTATCTCTCTTTGATAAAAAAAAAAAAAAAAAGAAGACTAAAGTGTAAAAAGCCTTAGCTTAGCTTGACAATTTTCGAAACTTCATGGATTAGAGATTCTTAAAGACAAATCTCGTTCACTTTTGGGGACAAAGGGAGGGCCAACGAACGCAAAATTCTCCAAACTCACTGTGAAGACACGATGGAGGTGGTACTTTGGCACTGTGCAAACAATTTGCCCATCACGATTCAAAAGTGATGGTTGCAGCCACCAATAGACAACAAAATCTTGTACAAAACTTATTAGATATCTTGACATTTGAAAATCTGATTTCTATTATATTCTGCATTCCTCAGCCAGCTAGGGAAAACATTTATAGTTACCACATTGAAAGATGAATTGGTATCTCTCTTGTAGCTAATTCTTTCTCTCCTTCCAACAGCATGCATGCCCTTTTGTCCCCCTCCCCTCCCCCCCAAAAAAAAAAGGGCAGAAAAAGAAGCCCTCCGAATTGTTTCAGCCATGGTTAATTCATCAATTTGCCTCCTAGAAAATCTTATAAAACCTTGTGAGGTGTTACAAATTGTATGCGAGACTGTTATGCTTTGTTTTTTTGAATCTTTAGGCCCTTCATACTACGTTGTCCGCCCCTTCATAATACATTATCCCAAAGAAAAGAATACAGGGCTTGAGTTTTATCTTGTTAGCAAGCGTTTGTAACGAAAATATTTCTTACTTTCTGCAAAATATAAACATAGATTTCAAAAAAAAAAAAAAAAAAGCGTAAAGATTCTTTTGGTTTTCTTTTAAATAACTTACACTTTCGGTAATTGGGTACTATTCCATATCATTTCTGTAGACAACGAAAGAAGGTGAAACATGTTCGTATAAGTCTTCAAAAAGTTATTTTCTTTCCTTTCTTTCCTGAGTGGACAAAATGAAGGGTATGTACTACAAACATATATAAAACATTCTGTCACTCACTCAGTCGCAGAAACCTACATAATAAACTTAGACAGATGCAGTCACATATACAGAATCGTGAAGTGTGAACTTAAAACGGGATCTTTATCTACATTTCCATTTGTCGAAACAGTCTCTATTTTTCCTCATTGAGTTGTTGCATTTTCTTCATATATATATATAGGAACTTTAGAGTGGAACATTACATTCTCAAGTCATCGTCGACTTCTAAACATCTTTTAGAAGTCGATGATTAAATATAGAGTTTGAGGTTGTTACTATCCTTTGCGAATTGAAAACAAAAATTGGCTACTCAATTTATCGTTACTAGTGATCACAATTGTACTTCTAGACTAGATATCAATGCGGTAGAAAATCCAAAGGACAAAGAAAATGCAAAATTGAAAATCCTTTCACACATGTAAGTCATAGCTTAGGTCCGTTTGATAATATAATTCAGTATTTAAATTTAATAAATTTGGATTTTAATATGTTAATATTGCGTTTGACAACAAAAAAATAGAACATTTGAATTAATTAAATGACACTGAATTTTCTAAATAAAATTTACTCCAAAAATTAAGTGATAAGTTATTCACTTATAATTTAATGTAATACACATTTAAATGTATTAAATTTAGTACTTAACAATTTGGTAATTTAACGAATTTAGATTTCGAATTTCAGTTCTCAAACTTCAATTTTTATCAAACACACCCTTAGAGAAGGTATCAAAATAAGTTGTAGGTAGTTTCTTAAGCAAGGTATTCAAAAAGAGAACATATATATGTAGCCTAAGCAAACTAATAAACAAGGTGATTAATCTTTTTCTTTTTCTTTTTTTGTTAAAGCTACCAAAATTGATCTATACCACAGAAATGCGCTTTAAACTCAAGTGTCATGGAAATCCGGCAGTGTGTTCCTCCACATCAACAAAAATGGCATCACCAGAAAGCAACTTATAACCCGCAACAGCAAATGAGTTGTCTACATTTATTTCCCGGTTGTACCACAATTTTCTGAGAAGCATTCGCCAACGTAAATGGCTCATTAATTAATTGAAGTCCCAGAGTTCACAAAGACAACCTTGCATTTTTTTTTTCCTTCTTCTAAGAATAAAAAAAACCCTTCATCTAAGAAGAAAGAAAGCTGAATTTAGAGGTCTCAATTTCGACTTAGCAATCTGTGGCAGCATTTTCTTTTTATACATCATCGTACTCGTGAATTAGAAAAATCAAAAGGCTGGTGGTCCAGACTCCAGCAGAATGCCGATACACGGTAGCAAGAATCCCAGTTCTCGGTCAAACAGTCCACGGGTCACGCCTGCATTTATATGGCAACGGTCCATGGCTTTCTGAATTATGGTTGGTGGTCCTTACTCCTTCCTTGGTTCCAACTGGTTCCTTGTTTGGTTGCCTTGAACCTTCTAACCATCGCCTCCTCTCGGCGCACAGCATAAATGTTTCTTCACAAACGCCCGGGCAGATACAGCTAATTGGAGCTTCAAATTTACCCAAGGTTAATGCAGCAACATAATGTTCTGACTTCACAGTTCCAGACATAACATGTACAAAAAGAAATGCACAACGTAGGAGTCGAAAATGTACGCGCACAAACACAAGTTGTATGTTTGTTTTTCCTTGTAGTTACCTGTCACTATTGTGGGCTTAAGGATATTTGGTCTATCAGTTATTGAGAGTCTCAAGGTTTTGTTATGCATGTGATATGTAAGGAAGGAGGGTATGCACGTTAGTCCAGATTTATTGCACTTGCTGACACCAGAATTACGTCCGATATGGATTTACTCTTTTATATATATATATATATATATACACGCGCGCGCGCGTGCACTAGTAAAGGGCTCAACGAGGACAATAAGACTGGTGGGAGAAGATCCTACGTCTAAACTAAAGGGTTGCGTTATTGCACGTTTTTTATATTTTACCATAGGTGCAAAAGTTTGAACCCTTGACCTGGAGTCTACACTATATGCCTTACCTTAATTAAGATCTGAATTTGTCTATTTAATGCTTCAAAAACACACAATAAGATGTTTGTCCCCATCTATATATATATATATATATATATATATATATATAGATACACAATTTAATGATGGATGGTAATACCAAAACTTAGAATGCTAAGGGGCCGCTTGGTTTGAGGGGTTTGGGCATGTGGAATAATAATTCCAATTTAGTGCTTAGTACACTGGAATGGCAATTGAAATAATGGAATTATGTCCAATTTATGATTCCTGACTAAATTGGAAGGAATCGCTCAAAATCCTCAACTCATT
Organism: Coffea arabica; assembly: GCF_036785885.1. Classification (NCBI taxonomy): domain Eukaryota; kingdom Viridiplantae; phylum Streptophyta; class Magnoliopsida; order Gentianales; family Rubiaceae; genus Coffea; species Coffea arabica. The sequence continues at coordinate 42,807,639 of NC_092325.1, read as the reverse complement.
TCCAACAGTGAATAAATAAAAGATAAAATATTTTGTTAAAATACTTCATTTCTCCCTCTCCCATGCTCCCACCATCGACCCTCCCCTTCCTCCCGTCTTCAACACTCCTCTCTCCCTCATGGCATCTGACAACTCCTCCCTCTTTCCTTATCTCTGACCACTTTTCCCTTTTTATCGGCATCTAACAACACCTCTTCCTCCTTTGATTTCAATTTCTTCCTTTTCCATGGCATCTGACAAATCACTCTTCTTCTCCCACTACCGACCACTCCCCTCTCACCCCACCAAGCACCAGTCTGTAGAATGATACCAGGGGTTCAAACCCATACTAATTTTTTGTACATGATTCCATCTCTAATACCAATTCCAAAGCATGAACCCAGCACCCCCTAAGCTCATTTGTATTTTATCATGTACGCTTATGACAGTAAAAAAAAAAACTAGCGATGTTTCCTCTAAAATGGTGCCTCATATGAGCCATATGAGTTTATATCATATTGATTGGTAAATGCTCTATCTTTAACCTCTTCTATGAAAATCTCCAACAAATTTTGGGCCTCACTCTTTCTTCAAATTTATAACAAGATGTGAATAAAATCACTTATATAATCAACTCATTTAGGTGAGTTAGCCATTACAGAAACTTTAACTTTTTTTTAGAATTGGCGAGCTTTATATAATAAAATAAAAATTTACGTTCTAACCGTCAACTTTCTCCTCTTATCTTCCTCTACAATTCTGAGAAGATCAGGGGAGAAATTTGACTAGAAAATAATTTTATCCACCCTATTGAGATAACTAACCATAAAATCAGCAGCTTGATTACATCAGCGATATACACAATATGTACTCAACTCCTTGAAGAATGAGATTAAATCCTTTATATTAGAATATGCAACTAGAGCCCTCCAAGAATAGTCAATTTTGCTATTTAAGATATCTGCAGCAAGTTTTGAATCAGTGCGGACCTCAATTCGTTTAGAGAAGATAAGGGTTCTGATATATCTACAGAATCTTTAGCTTGCTCAGCCATTATAGAAGATAAGGGTTCATATTGAAGAGGAAAAACAATTCATGCAGCTCAATTCGTTGGCGAAGGGGAAACTTCACAATAGCTTCCACAAATAACTACGGACGCGGGCTCATTCCCCAAGGATTTTAAAGCCTGTACATTTTTCCCCGGTAAAGATATCATTATGTAATTTCAACATTACGTTCATGGCCAATTTACCTGGCACTGTCCTGTATCACATCGTAGTCCGAATTCTTATACACTATAGTTTGGTTCTTGGATGGGATACAGGAGGACGAGACATACCGGATTCTATTTTTCCAAAATGATCCATTCTAATTAAAATAGTATGTTTAGATAGGAGATCATTTGATATAATTTTTGAGAAAAAAATATTATAGTACATTTTTGATGTGTTATTTGTGTCATAAAAAGATAATTAAAAATTATACTTATGATACAAACAGTTAAATTTATGTAAATAATTTGCTATCGAACTGCATAGTTATTTCACTTTGTTCATCGGTTTATATATCTTGCATTTTGTATGATCATTCTTACACTTTGTTCGTTTGATTTAATGCTTACAATTTGTTCACAATCGTACAACAAGAAGATCATATTATTTTTTGCTTCAAAATTTAACAACAATACTTACGAAGCATAAGAAGCGTGGACTTCAAAGATACAAGTAAATTCTCTCTGTTGTTTTTCGTCAAGAGAATTGGAACCTGCATTTTCGTCTACTACGAGGTCCGTTGCGCTGTATAATGTAGCAGGAGAAGTCTTGTGCTCCCCGTGTTGCCAAAAAAAAAAAAAAAAAAAAGGAGGCAGTAAATTAAATAAAAAGTACGCCTGACACTGTCGTTTCTTTCGTGAATGGTACGCGCATCAGTAAAATGAATTGAATCTGACTGTTCTAAGCGCCACGCTGAAGAAAAGTATGTAATTGCTTGAGAGATGAGATTACCGGATCTCAGAAGCGTGGCCGGTTTACGGTGCCACAAGTGAGTTGAATGGAAATGGTACACGCACGTTCCTGAGTAGCGAAGCTGTCCCTTCCATGTAAAACGGGAGAGTACATGCCCCTGCCAGTTAAAATGGCCAAGATTTGGCCAATAAAATTTGTAAGGTTCAATTTTTAACATGTGTGAGACACATAAAATATTATATTAATATTATTCGTTGTTGTTCTAATATTATATCGTGTATAAATAATATTACATCATATGTAAAATATACATAAGCTTTCGAAACAGTTATACTGGCAACCGTTCCAGCCCCGAATCCATGTAAAACTAAGATAAAATACAGAAAACCTACCTCTAGTTTCATGGATGGTTAATCGACGCGCACTGTAATTTCGAAATATTCACGTAACTTTTCACGTTAAAATTAAAAACTGATGTGAAATGTGAAAAGCTGATTCTCCGAATTTAAAACTAATGTGACAAGTTGATTTTTGACATGCTGATAACAAATAAAATATCTTTCTTTTAATAACTATATTATATTTTACTTTATTCCTTAAATTTTATTTCCTTTTTTATCCTTTTCTTATTCAAATAACTATGATCTATTTGGATTAGTTATTTTTGGATGTATTTTTGAAAAACTTTACTGTAGTAGTGTATATGAAAAACTTTTATACTATATTTTTTTTAGTTGTGTTTGTATATTACTGTAATATTATATTTGAAAATTTTGTTTTTGAAAAATCAAAAAATCCAAACGTATGTTTTCCTTCACTACATTTTTCCCTTTTAAAATACCTTTTTTTTAAACCATTTCTTTCCACCACCACTAGTACTCCGGCCACCTCTCCTTGCTGTCTCCTCTATCCTCTTCCTTTTCTTTCCTCTCTCATCACCACCTCCTCTCCCGACTTCCTCCTTGTAAAACTATGACCTGCAAGTTTAAGGATAATTTTACCCTTATTCTGATCAAGAAATTAATTTTGCTATCCAACTAACAGACCATGACAAATCAGGATTAATACCGGCAAAATTGACTTTTTTTTTGGTTCAATTATAATAGCTCAAGCAGGTTTTGGACTAAAGGGATCACCAAATTTAGCTATGATGTTTTTATTATTATTATTATTGGTTCAAGGGAGACTCTTGACTGTTACAAGATTGAAAAGAAAGGGAATAGAGAGGACTTGAGAGGTGAACTAAAAATTCCTTGATCATGCAATTATAATTCCTGCTAGCTAGGTTAAATCTTAGGAATTAATGTTTTTAAACCACAGAAGAGTAAAATAGGGTCTAAATCTATAAAGTTCCCATTTCAAAGGCAGCCTTGATGAGAGAAATATTAATGGTACTCTAGTTTTGTATAATTGCAGTGCCACTAACTTATTATTTATAGGATGATGTTATAGGGATGTTCTTGTTTGATTAAGTCTCCTAATTTTGGAAAATCAATTTTTTCAATGTTTTCATTTGCTTTCGCATTTGTTTTAATACTTGAAAAAAACAAAGAACTAGAATCTAAAATCTAAATCAGGAGTATCTTCAGCTAATTCTGAATTTTTTTCTGTAGTCACTTCTTGTAATTAAATTTTGCAAAATGTGATACAAATGATTATTAAAAAAAAAAAAAGAGTATCATTAACAATTACCTTCTGAATATTCTCTACGAATTCTGATTCGTCATGTGGCAGCATCTAGTTGGTTATTGATCTTTGCACAAAATGCATGTAACGGCTGTCTGGCGCTTTGACATAAACACGTGAAGATGCATGTCATCAACAATAGGAAACATGGAAAAAAGAAAAGATCAGAAAACAAACGAAAAGTACTACGTTCGAGTTAGATTTTCTACGTGACTTCTCATGTAGCAAAGGAGACATATGCGTGCACTTGACTTAGGAAAGATCATAATTAATCTGTAGGAAGTGTGTTCTTATGTTTCTTTGATGTTTTTGTTTTGATTGTCGAATGAAGCTTTAATAGCGTTTTGGTACATATCTTATGTATTCTTCATGATTCAAGAACTCATCTACATTCAAAACATATACATACATATATGTATGTATCGACTCACAAAATAGTTTTTTTTTTATATGTATATATACTCTTCAATTTTTCCCTCTTGCTTTTTCAATTTCGTTTAAGAGCTAAATCATGCATATTATATATATATATATATATATATATATATATATATTCTTTTCTTTTCTGGACATTGACCAGAGGAGTTGGTTGGTGGATCAAAACCAAAGGAGAAATAATAGCAGGTTGGTCGTTTTCCTGCTTGCCGTTGCCGGTAACTTCAACGGCCAAACAAGTATACTCCAGAAGCAGCTAGTTTTAGGACGACCACGCATGTTTTATTTCTTAGCTACGAAAAATGGAGTTTAAATTTATTTCTAATACCGCTGTACACTTCCTAAGACTAAATGTTTACTATGAAGTAATGCTACCTCATTCATTTCAAGTTCGGTCAACACGTACCCAAAAAAAAAAGAAAAGAAAAAAGGTTGCATTAATTTTATATGGAGTGACAATACACTGTCAACTTTAGATGCATACTTTGCAAGACTTGAATTTCAAATTAAAATGAGATTAATTGTCATGCATCAGGCTTGATAATAGTAGTGTGTTTGAAAGGAGTATTATTTGAAATAATTATTGTTATACTTTTGTGATATTATACATGTATTAGTAGTAATTTAATATTAAAATTGAAGAGTTGAATAAATTAAATCGAGGAATCTATTGAATATTAAATCAAATCGAACTCAAACTATGAAAAGATCGATTCGATTCGTTTACAGCTTTACGAACGAGGTCTTTTAAATATATTTTAAATATTTTAAATTTATCAAAAATATATATTTTAAATATTGCAATAATTTGTGATATATAAATTCAAATACCTCTTTTAATAATCTAAACAATTAGAGTGATTTGAAAGGATTTTAAATCTTCCGCCAAATTCTTGGATTCAAGTGCAACCTTACGTCAGACTCAATTATTTCACATTATTGGGATGGTTGGGTAAAAGTATAGCGTATCATTTGATGTAATCAAGAGCTGAAAATAAATTGGGGATTGTGTTGACTCTGCTCGAACGGCTGATTTCGTCCAAATTGTGCTACAAATGCTAGAAGCGGAAATCGTCAGATGGAACTACGCAAAGATTAGACAAGATTGAATTCTAGTCAAGATCTACAAACTAATCAAATCAGAATGGGGTCATATGTTCATGATTACATAACAAATTGACTGACGTAAATAAATTACTACGAAGTAGCTTAACTTTTTTTTTTTTTTTTGCAAAGATTCGATTGGTTATTTTTGTAATCTGTATATGACATGTAGAGTAATGCATTTAACCAAATTGATACATTTTCTGTTGCCTATACAAGGTTCACATAAAGTCACAAAAACCAAAAAGAATGACTTTTGAATAGGTCAAGTCAAGCATGTAGGCAGCTGGAGGCCTTTCCAGTGATCCCATCCCATCAAAAATTACAATGATTATATGATAAACACATTATTAAATATATATATTTTTTAAAATTTTCCATTTACATATTTATATTTTTTGTACATTCACATCATAAAAATTATTATAATATTACCCCTGAGCAAGTTAATCAAATAGTGGAGTAAAAATATGTTTTTTTATAATTTATTTATTTCAGTATTCTCCACTAAAAAATGGAAATGCCAGGCAAAAAGTACAAATAGGAGAGAGGGAATGAAATACCGCTCTACTTTGCTAAAAATATTAATTTTGTTTTATTTTAGTTTTGGAGTGCAATCTTAGTGCCGGACAGACTGATGATGATGATTATTATGCAGTAAATTCCAACACCAACCCAACTCTCCCAACCCCCCCCCCCCCCCGGCGCCCTCCCACCCGTTCCCTTCCCATCCTCCAAATTTTTATTACTACCCTAAAGTAGGACCCCAATCTTAAACAAACCAACCCTCTCCCTCAGCCTTTCTTGGAAGGCCTTCTTGTTCCAAGAAAGAAGCAACAAGTCCTACCAAGGAGATATCTTCACGCACATGAACACTCTCATCTCCTCTAGTTGTTTGTAAATGGGAAAATGGTAAAGTCTTAGGTGTTGCAGTATAAAAAGCTAAAGAAATAGTAACGAATAAGAGTTAATTATATATACAATGATGAAACGTGGGTTATCATCATTTTCGTATGCATGGCATATATGAAAACTTTAAAATTTAAATTTAAAATTTAATTAGTTTCTTCGTCCGTATATAAAAAATTAACTCTACTAAGTAGTAATAATTGTGACAACTTCCAACTAATTAATGTGTATGTTTGTTTTAGTTAAGGAGGTGAGTAGAACTTTTGCATCCGATCCATGACACAAGTGAAATTACCATCTTGTACCATCACCAAACCTTATACTTCCATCCTTTTTTATTGACCTAATTTATCATGCTCGTTTGAATTAGTTATTTTTGAAAGTATTTTTAAAAAATTTTATTGTAGTAGAGTTTTTAAATTATATTTTAAAATATTATTTTGAGATATTTAAGAGTAGAAGAGTTTTTAGAATATATTTTAAAATATTTTTTAAAATTTAAAAAAAATTTAAACTAATTTTTAGATTATCTTTTAGAATACTTTTTAAAAATTTTTATTATATTTAAAAAATTAATTTTTGAAAAACACTCAAAAAGACTGGTATAAGGGACAGGTATACAAAAAAAGAGAGCCTAAAGAGACTAGATCAGATGAACGTTCTGATATCTCTTTTGAATTTTTTTTACTAAAGATAAGATTCGAATTCCCGACTTATTTGCGACCAAAGAGAAACTTGGTCTTTTTTTTTTTTTCCCTTCTTAGTGCTCTTATTATAGGTGAAAGATTACTACTATAAATAATCCCAAAAATTTTCTTCTCCCTCCCACCTTCCTTAGTCCACTCCTTCCCTCCCTACTCGTTGTAGATTATCAAAACCCGAAATAGTAATTAAACATTTCTTTACATTTTAAACTTTGAGATACTAACAACAACTCTCTCTCTCTCTCTCTCTACCCTGCCCTCAGTTTCAGCGCTTTTCTCAGGTTCCCTTCCTCCCCCCCTTCCCTTCATTTTCCCATCAAACGTTTGATTCTTCTCTAACAATTCAATCTTTTTCTTCTTTGTTCTCTCCACAGATAATTCAAGAAGTGCGAAGGTGGGCAGCCGAGGCTATCCTACCACAGCATCATAGCATGTCAATCCAAAATTTCTGCTATAGTATCACGTAAAAATTTACATCCATCTTGATCCCTTCATCGATTCCGGATAAGAATTTTGAAGAGCAAAAGAGAAAATGCGGGTGATCAAAGAAATGTACCCTCTCTGTTGCATCCCATTGGAGAGCAATAGCCCATCTGCGATCGACGAGGGTCCGGTGGAGCCGACCCTTTTGCGAACAGGGTCAGCCGTGATTAATGGATCTGATGCCAATGCCAGAGGATCCGACTCCGCGGTCAGCGTCGCGGGTCTTCTATATAAGTGGACTAATTATCATAAGGGCTGGAGATCCCGCTGGTTCACTCTGCGAAATGGTGTTCTTTCCTACACCAAAAGCAGAACCCGGCCAGAGAATCTCTCCTCCGCCTCCGCTGCCGCCGATGATTTAATCCTAATCGGCGGCGACTTCAATAAACGCCACTCCTCCGGCAGCGGAAGACGTAAGCATGGGAACAAATCCGCTGGCATTGTTCATCTCAAGGTATAGAAGTACTAAATGAATAACGGCGGTGTAAAATCATAGACCTAGTGTGTGAAGTGCGTGAGAGAGAGAGAGAGAGAGAGAGAGAGAATTAGTAGTATTATCAAACATATGATTTCTGTACAATACGGAAGGGAGGGAATGATAGAGTGCGGTGGACGTATTTATTAGGGGTCTCCAATCGACTACAGAAGGAAAAGTTTCCAATACAGGAAAAATAGTTCAAATGGGAAATTTATTTCGTCATTTTACCATATTTATGTCAAGGGACAAGCAAAATCCAGGAGGGCTTTGGTATCTGAGCCTGATTTCTGATGGTTACTTTTTCAGTCATTGACCGACGGATATATCAATGTAGGATTGATAATTACACTAAGTGGCTGTTTAGTGTTGTTACCGGTCTCTAAGATTGGGCGATTTGTTATGTGAGAGTGATTTTAACTGATTGTGAAGCTGCAGTGGGTCACATCAGCAGGTGAATACATTGGAAGGCCAAATTAAGGGTTTAACATGCGTATGGCTTCTGCTTCTAGGTTTATCTCTGTGTTTTAACTGATGGGTCACATCAATTTTCTTGCTTTTTTTTTTCTTTTGTTGTTTTTTTTTTCTGGGGTGCGTTCCAGTGTCTTGATCTTTTGGCCAATTTCTGCTTTGTGGGGTTTTGGATAAGGAGTAGACCCTCTAGGGCCTCTACTTGTTTCTTGGTTTATGAAAGGTCGGGATGGTCAGGGAGCTGATAGCAATGAGCACCCTTCTGCCAGTTAAACAAAAAAAAAAGACAGAATTGGTGAAAGTTTCCATTTGTGAGAACTGAAAGAAGTCTAGCCGTTTGTTTTTGGTGTTGGGATACAGACAACTGTAGTGTAAGTGGCCAAAAAGAGACGAAAAGGGTAAACAGAAGGTGCTTTTAGCTTCTCTTCCTGTGCAGATTTTTGTGTTTTTGTTTTTTATCTCGACTTCCTACAGTGGCTCTGGGACGGGCTGTTGAACTTGGAAGTTTTCGAGGTTTTGGCCTGTAACTTCTTTAGGCTGTAAAAGATGAATGTAGGAGGAGTAGACAGTCTAGCAGTCTAGACTCCTGAGGAGGTTATTCTTGCTTCGCAGTTTGAGTGTAATGTGGGCAAACAAATAACAAATGCTAAATGGAGTTATCCTGGAAAGGATATTCTTGCACTTGAGGTGCCTTTTCTGGTGGGTCCTGAAAGTCTTAAACTTGGTCAAAGTAATCAAGCCTTTGCCCGATATTCCATATAAAACCATTTTGATCTACTTAAAATTTAATGGACTTTAATGACTCTGTTAGATTTTGAGTGGAGGGTTCGTAGTTATCTGAGATGTTTTCAGTGATGGGCTGAATTCACCTTAATTTCTGTTGTATTCATGCTTTTCTTGATTTATCCAGCAGCATGTCGTGCTGCTTTTCTTTCTTGTTTCTCTTAGGTTCCCTAGTTGTCTGATGACAGTGCTTGTCATTTCAATCACTCGCCTCTCTTGATCGCGTAATTGCCTATAACTTCTGTATTTTGATCGTCTAATTGATTTCTTTTCTTCATCATTATTAATTTGGCCTTAGGAGCTGAGCCCACCATTTGCCATTGGTTTAAATTTTCTTCGCAGATCTCATCATTTCGTGAGAGCAAGTCAGATGACAGACGGTTTTACATATTTACAGCTACCAAGACTCTTCATTTGAGGACGAATTTGAAGAAAGAAAGAGCAGCCTGGATAGAAGCTTTGAGTTCCAGTAGAAATCTCTTTTCATTGAGGCCATTGAATGATAATCTTTCACTTTTATCGGATATATCAATCTCAACTGAGAGGCTAAAGAAACGCTTGCTAGATGAAGGGATCAGTGAAGCACTTGTCAATGACTGTGAGCAGATCATGCTTTCCGAATTTTCTGATGTACAAGGACAACTGAAGTTTCTTTGTGAGGAACGTTCAAATTTGCTGGACACATTACGGCAATCTGAGGTAAGATTGACTCCCCACATGGGAAACCACCCCAGTAATTCCTAAAAGTTCTTGTTTTAGTGAATTGATAATTAGATACCAAAATATGCTCCTTGCACTTCAGCTCATCACATTGTGATGCAAGGGTCCTCTTCTTTTGGTCAGTTACTGAAAGTAATTTCTTAGAGCTTTTCCTCGGGTCTGATATAAGGGTTCTTGTTATTCTAGTGAACCATGGGGTTCAGAATTCCATGTTTATTCAGTAACTAAGAATAGCAAATGTTACCTCCCTTTACAGGTGTGCTGGAATCCAATTTCATATTTAAGTTTTAAATTACTGAAAATGTGGTTAAACTAACTTTTTACAAATATTTTGTAGATGGCTATGCTGAAAAATAATTTCTTAAGAATTTTTGTTGAATGACTATGCTGATCTAAGTGTACACCAAACTCGCCACTCTGTCCAATTTGCACATATTCCGCTTCCCGCTGATAGAACAAAATTCTTATTCATAGCTCATCTTTTCTTATTATCCAATGAAGACTTAGCTTGTTGCTAACTTGTATTTGGTTATATACTTTTATCTCCTTCCCCTGGTTAATCTTTACAATAGTGCTAATCTAATGTGTGTTGCTAACAGTTGGATACAGCTTATTCATGCTTTAATAGCCAATGTAATTGCTTTTTTCGAGGAAGGTACTGCTAATGTGCAAAACACGTTAACTTTGCTTTTTATTTTAGTACTCCCTGAGATTGCTGCTGTATAAGTTGTTTTTTATTTAATTAGTTGCATCTTCCTATTGCCAGTTGTTGTAGTTTTATGTAACTCTTCTTTACTATCCAAATCCACATATCCCATTACACGCATTTGTGATTTTCTTTCCCTACTATACTGATGATTGTGGTAGATCAAAATCATTGTACTCTCAGTTCTTAAATTTCCTTTTATGATGTGATCGTATACATTTCAAAGTTGTCTTTCTTGTCGAATCATTTTCAGTTTTTCTTTCTACACTAGTATTTTCATCAGTTAAAAGCACTTTCTAGTGAACCTGTTATAGGTCTTATTTTTGGCAATGTGCGAAACACTTCGACTGTGTCTTGTAGTAAGTCTCTTCTGGATTCATATGTTCATCCTTCATATTCTTTCTGATATAAACATTTGGAACATAGGTCAGACTATATTGTTTCACTATAACCGGCAAAATTTTGCAGAACTTCTGAACAAACTTAAATATGTCACTCTATCTTAAGCTGCTTTCATGTGAAGTGATGATGTTGGACTGGAAACCACATATAGGAAACTCATCTCTTAAATGCATTTTATTCCTTCTCTAGCTATGACCGCTAACAGATTATAGTAATTCTCTCAGTTAGTTCTGAAAGATGCTTGCATGAGCCATATCTTGGCTAAAAAGAAGCATGACTAATATATAGGTAGCCAAGTACATAAATACCACTAAGGTCAATCTATTTAAACTCTACGTAGTTGTTTTGTTCACATTATTGTGCAACTCAAAATGGTGTTGTTTATGCATTATTTGAAAAGATCACTTAGTTGTCTGACATTATTGTCTTTTAAGTTTTTTAAATTCATTTTGTAGTTTGTTTCGTCACTAAACCCCTCGAGTGCAGGTACATATCATACATTGCCCTTGATTGGAGTTGGGTGTCACAGTAATCCCTTGTTTTTCCATATTCCAATTGATAATCTGCCTAATGGATATTGGCACCTAAGATTTGCCAGATATTACATTAAGTGATCCTCTGAAGAGTAACCACTATTTATTTTTTATTGGCTTTTGTAGGCAGCTAATGTTGAAGCTGATGCCAGTGGAGTTCAAGATGCTGAATACCACATGATGAAGCATGAGTACTCAAATTTAGGGCGTGGAAAATACAGTGGTAATCTTTATATTTGATGCTCCATATCCCTCCCCCACTGCCACCCCCTAAAAAGAAGTAAAATCTCAAAATAGAGAACTCAATGGAGAAAAATAAAAAGCAAGCTAAATTTTGTGAAAAAATTGTCTATCCAATTGTTTTTGTTCCTAAGCTTAGGATTCTTCAGATAAATTACTTGATGGACTGCTTCTCTCTCTCTCTCTGTGGTTTTTCCTCTTCCATATGTTAACTCATCATTGCCCTCTATGCCAAGGGATTTTGACTGATGTGGCCTCTATGCCTTATTCTGCATGATTGTAGACATTGTCATCTTGTGGGGCTTCTATTTTCATGTTCAATGTTAAAGAGAATTTGGTTTCATCTCTGAGCATAGTAAGCTTTGCTATTCTAGATCAATGGAACCTGAGAGTAGATAAATTGCTCAATTTGTAGATGATTTAATTTGTCAGATATACTCTTCTTTGAGTAATTATGTGGCTCTTGACCTCTTGATATGGTATTTGGTGTTCAGAATGGAGCACTACTGAATCATCTGATGACGTGGAGAAACAAGAGCTTGAAGAGGTTTCAGATGAAGAGGAAACCAATTTCTTTGATACTAATGAATACTTTTCTGAACCAACTAGTAGTTTTGGATCAATAAGAGAAGAGGTCATGGATAAAGGTATCAAATTGGAAAATCATATTAATGGCATGGAGAAGTTGGATGCCGAGAAGGAAGAACATGAATCCAGATGCTTAACAATTGAAAGGCGCAAGAAGCTACCAGATCCAATTGAGAAAGAGAAAGCAGTTAGCCTTTGGTCCATGATCAAGGACAATGTTGGAAAGGATCTCACACGAGTATGTCTCCCAGTGTATTTTAATGAGCCACTATCCTCCTTGCAAAAATGTTTTGAAGACTTGGAATACTCGTATCTTTTAGATCGTGCATATCAACATGGGAAAGCGGTATGACCTATATAATTTTCAGCTATTTGTCTCCTAAAGTTACAATTTAAAAGGGTTATTGTTTCTTGAAATTAATTACTTTCCTCACATTACACTTGTTAAGTGTCACTGCTATGGAGTAATTTTTTGAGAACTGGTGGATTGATTATCCGCACTATCCATGACAGTTTGGACATAGTTCATTTCTGTTTGACTTGGAATTTTTGCATCTTGTTTTGTTTTGTTCTTTTGCATTTTTGTCATCATTTTTCTGTGTCTTCTAACTTGCACTTCATTTGAGCGTCCCCTATTCCTTGTGTCAATTATGATCACTTAATGCAAGAATGATAATCTGTTGCCCTCTGGATGGAGTCAATTATGTATATCTTTTAGTCATTGTTAGCTGCCATTTAAATTGATATTTTATCTTGTTTACTTAGTAACTGATACAATGGTTTTACATCTATAATTTACCCAATCTTCTTCTGTAGTTTCAAAAATTATCTCCTTGAGAGCTAAGATTGTTAATGCCCAAGAGTTTGACATTCATCTGATAAACTATTGTTTTGCTTTAGGGGAATAGTCTCCAGAGGATTTTGAATGTTGCTGCATTTGCTGTTTCTGGATATTCTTCATCTGAAGGCCGTCATTGCAAACCTTTCAATCCATTGTTGGGTGAAACTTATGAAGCTGATTATCCAGAATTAGGAGTCCGGTTCTTCTCTGAAAAGGTACAAAATGAAATACGGGTTGCCATGTTGATTCAAGTCATGTAATATGCATGTCTTATGGCATCATCATTTGACATGCTTATGATTTCTTGCTAACATAACATCAATTAATGCCCTAATCTGGATTCTTGAAGTTTGTATTGAAAGAGAATTGAAGAAATCGAAGTTATTAGGTACAGTTCCATCTTTTATTTATTGCCAAACTTTAGTTCAACAAACAGTAGACTCGGAGTACTTGGTCTGAGAGTAAGTGATTGAATTGTTGAATTCAAACTAAGTTTCTATTTTAAAGGAGAGAAACTGCTTAAAATTGATTGAGTTTTTGAAAAATATAGTAGGATCCTGTTGTGCTATGATGGCTACAAGTTACAACTTGTTCTTTTCTGGTAAATAAATTTTGAGGGTTTAAGTAAACAGTACAGCAAGTAATCCAAGGACCATCAAATAGAAATTCGGAGTACTAAAAAGTGACAATGAAGCTTAAATGTAACGATAGTTCACATCACCTGACTTTCCTGATTGTTTATGTTGGTTATTTGTGCATGTTTCTCCATTCTCATTTCACATTGGGAGCGAGTATACTGATTGTTCTTCAACATTGTTGAAGAAACCTTATCCGGCTGTAGATAGTTGAAGCCTTCAGTGAATTGTTGAAAGAACCAGTGCCTTGTGATATTTCAAATGATAAAATCATCTTCAATTTGTGTAAGTAATATGGACAAATGACATCTTTACTGCCACTGATCGCACACCTCTATTCAGATGGTAAGATTTTTTCTACTCTAAAATAAGTCAATCAAATAGGAACTTGGATACAACTCAAATGTATTAACAGCATCACAAAGATGTCATAGCATCTTGTTCTTGCCCCTCAACATGAGCTGCAGTAGTGTAAAAGTTTCCAGGACTTAAAGAGCATTCAGTGTTTGCCAGTTAATTGGTACCTGAGGCATTGGTTGAATACTGTCATGGGCAACTAACTAGATCTCTGTATTTGAAAGACTTCACATCTAGATCCTCCAACTCTGTTTGTGTTCTTAAACTGTTCTGATCTTGTATTTATATTTAAGTAAGTTTACTGTGTTCTCTTATAGTTTTACTGGTTGAAACAGGTTAGTCACCACCCAACACTTATTGCCTGTCACTGTGAAGGCCGAGGCTGGAAATTCTGGGGTGATAGTAACCTGAAGTCAAAATTCTGGGGGAGATCTATTCAGCTAGATCCTGTAGGAACTCTGACCGTTGAATTTGACGATGGGGAGATATTCCAGTGGAGCAAGGTTAGAAAAGCCTCACTCTCATGGCGATTGGTTTAACATTGCAATGATTGTTTGGTATGATCATTTTCCTTTTCATTAACAATGTTTGGAACCTATTGTACACCTTTGTGTTGCCTTCAGGTTACCACAAGCATTTATAATCTTATCCTCGGTAAAATATACTGTGACCACCATGGGATAATGCACATACGTGGTAATCACCAGTATTCATGCAAGCTGAAGTTCAAGGAGCAGTCTATCCTTGAACGTAATCCTCACCAGGTAAAGCCAAAAGTCAATTTGTTTTTCTCAAGTTCCCTGTTTGTAAATGGATCTATTTACAGTTTAATTCCGTGAGCTATTTCATCCATGGTTTGATAGCATTAAAGTCATACTACTGAACAGGTTCATGGATTTGTGGAGGACAGCAAGGGTAAAAAGGTTGCTACTTTGTTTGGAAAATGGGATGAAAGCATGTACTTTGTGAATGGAGAGGGGAATAGCAAGCCTAAAGATATGTATAATGCATCTTTATTGTGGAAAAAAAATATGCCTCCTGCAAATCTCACCCGCTACAACTTAACTTCTTTTGCTATTACATTGAATGAGTTGACACCTGGATTGAAGGTATATGTGGTTACACAAATCTCATATATGCATTTTCGGTTCTTCTTATGTATATCTAATTGTGTTTTATAGCTTTGTCTGATCCGGGTGTTTGGTGACGGATAAAGGAGAAGCTTCCACCTACTGATTCAAGACTTAGACCAGACCAGCGGCATTTGGAGAATGGAGAGTATGACAAAGCGAATGCAGAGAAACTACGATTGGAGATGCGGCAGAGAATGGTACTTGCAACAACTTTTAAATCATTGGTCTAAGTAGGTCTATGTTCACTAGCTGCTACTGGTATATTTTAGCTAGTCTTTTTCTCATTTTTTAAAATTGAATTCAAGTTTTATGATAATTGCCTTGCTTTAACTTTGAAGTAGTGTCCAAATTATTATTACACGGATTTTGAAAACTACCTTTAGTGTTCCCCTTGGCAGCCATCTAGCTTGACCAGTTCCCAAGAACACCTACTTATGCCCATTTCTTTTATGCAATATTGAGCTAGGAATTGATAATATATTTCTGTGGTTGTCTATGTTGGCGTTCAGTTCTAAAGATTTGTCTTGCCTATAATTTGAATGTGAATTTTATGGAACCTGGTTAAGTTTTGTGATGAAATATACAAATGCATGCGTTGTGCTACAGCACTAAACAAAGAATAACTGGAATAGCATAGCCAAATGCACAAGAATCACAAGATGGAATTAAGTTTTCTATTGCTGAAGTTTTTTACATACATCTCTTTGATGGCATACCGAATTTAAGATATGAGTATGATTGAATCTAGATAAGAGGTAGCATAAAAGGTTGCATTGACTGCATAAATCTTTGTTTGTTTATTTTGCTCTGCTAACTACAAGAATCTGTATTAGAAATGAAAGCTATCATATTTACTTGATTTCAGTTGTTATTTTTTTGTGGTGCTATTTTCCTGGTTTCTGATTTTTATTCACACATCTTTTCTC
This sequence comes from Coffea arabica, assembly GCF_036785885.1. Taxonomy (NCBI): domain Eukaryota; kingdom Viridiplantae; phylum Streptophyta; class Magnoliopsida; order Gentianales; family Rubiaceae; genus Coffea; species Coffea arabica. The sequence continues at coordinate 42,791,565 of NC_092325.1, read as the reverse complement.
CTTTAACTGTCCTAAATACTCATCGAATATTTTTTAATCGACAACAGTAATCTCTTTTGGTACCAAAAGCTATCATACTAATTCTCTGTCTTGCTCTTTTATTTGGGTACTTTCCCTTTTTCTGGTTCTTGTTCCCACATCTTTCTTTCGGTATTGACTGTGTATGCTCCGGTAACACTTTTTAAGTATGTTTGTATTGCTGAAACTATAACAGCAAATTCTCATTAAACAATGCCTACTTGATGATTGCATTGCCTCTAATCTTAGAGCTATCTTTCTAATAGTTCAATTTTTGTTGCCTGCAGTCTAGAAAATTACAAGAACATGGATGGAAGCCCAGATGGTTCCAAAGGGATGGTGAAAATGGAACCTTTCGGTACACTGGCGGATACTGGGAAGCACGGGAGCAGAGAAACTGGAACGGATGCCAAAGTATATTTGGTGAAATTAGTGAAGATCTTCTGGATTCTTTCAAGGACTGCTGACTTCAAGGAGGTATACTACTCAAACATTAGAAACTTCTCTAGTCTGGATACCTTTGCATGTCCGCAAATATTTCAGTTTTTGCCAACTCAGTCGTTGATCAGGTACTGGAAATGGTGAGCCATCTCAAAATGGCCATGGAGCAAAACTATCAGTTCAATAAAATCGCATTTGACGAAGCACTGATCTTACGATAAATACTAGACCGCTTGTTGTGTACGAGGCACTGAAATGACGTATATTAGATTCTTCTTTGACAGATGCTTGGCTGCTTAGCATTGAAGCTCATGGACTGTGAAGAATACTCTCTGGGAGTGCTTGGTAGGTCATGGCTGGCAGCCCCTTGCTTGAGTTGGTCTTCAGGAGATTATCACCCCGGGGTTGACGCGGAGTCAAATCTTAAAAGAAAAATGAGGGATCAAATCTTTTTGGTGACATTGACAGTTAGACCATAGTAGAGAACCCTTTTCTTTCTTCTGGGGGCCTGTAGCTTTTGTAGTCTCTCCACAACCTCTCTCCATTCATTGATCATCAGGGTCACCTTTTTCATTGCTTGCATTCCAGGCAAGCAGTGTCTAGGTTACGATTGTATTTTCTGTGCCAAAATAAATATGAAAAAGCAATGTATTACAGGAATCAGCGAAGCAAAATATCATTATCATTGTTGTAAAGGCCAAAAATAATTTACTGCTGGACATCCATGTTGTTTTGATGCCGCTCCACATCATATGCAAGCAATGTAATGTTTTGATGCTGGGCATTCATGTTGTTTTGAATAGGACCCAAAGCAGAACTGAAGCTCGGGAGTAAATTTTGGAAAGGGTTGGGAGCTAAACTCGTGGAAACCATTACAAAACCTTCTTATAATTAGAGAAACCTGTTTTTTCCCCCATTTTCTTTTAGGTAGTGAAATTTCACCAACGAGGATTCAGATTTGCCAAAAGAGAACCTAATGAACATGTTTGATGGGGCAATCAGTTGAGATGAATGGATAAGGTTGTACCACAAAGAAACGAGAAAGAACAAAAATGAAAAGAAGTCCACGTGCACCCAGCAAATGCTTCTCTTTAACTTAGCAGTGGTTTGTTTGCGATTACTACAGAAACTTCATACGAGTTCCTCAGTTTACTCAACTTTTGATGAAAGTACAACTAGGTGTGGTCCTTTTACATTCTTTTGAGATTTTGCAAGGCAAAAAAAAAAAAAAAAAACTGTATACATATGAGCCAGCCCATTAATCCTCCATTATTTCGTAATCTTCAAAGAGGATTTATTTGTTGAACTCAAAACAGAAAACGAAGTAGATTTTCCCCAAAAAGCCAAAAAAAGAAGATTCATCTCCTTTGCAATCTTCAATGGCAAGCAGGTCCCACGGACTCCTCCAACTCAATCCCCACATCCGCCAGCCGCCTCTCCTTGTAAACATACCATTTAGCACAAATCAAGAAGAACATCAAGTTCAATGCGCTCAAAATCCCCAAAAGCCAGTAGAAATCGTTAAGCTTCCCTTGATTAAGATTATCAGCTAACCACGGCTTCCTGTTTCCTGTCACCTTGTGCACTATGGTGACCAAAACTGAGCTAAAGAAGAACCCCAGGGAAAGCGTGCTCAAGAACAAACCCGTGCTAATGGTCTTCATCCCTTTTGGACACTCCCTCAAGAAAAAATCAAGCTGTCCAACGTATATGAATGCTTCACCAGCTCCAACAATGGCAAATTGTGGGATCAAATAAAATACAGTCATTGGCACTGGGGTGACGGGATTATTTGCTAGGCCATGAGATTTTGCAACATGCAAACGCTTGATTTCAACAGCCGCAGCGGCTACCATTCCCACGATTGACAAAAACAGGCCAATGCCAATTCTTTGGAGAGGAGTTAGCCCGTATGGATTCTTGAGCAGTCTTTTACATATTGGCATGATAATTCTGTCGTAAATCACGACGGTCAAGAGAGTGCTTCCGACGAAGAATCCGGTCATTGCTGCAGAAGGGATTTCGAAGTTGTTGATTTTCCGGTGCATCGTTGAGGCTTGAGAGACTGAAAATGTGGTCATCTGGGCATGAACACTCCAAAACATTATTGTTGTGGCCCAAATGGGTAGCATTCTGATCACTAATTTTACTTCTTCAACGTCAGTTAAAGTAGAAAGGCACCACTTGTTCATGGTCATCTCATGGTCCTTGATTGCGGCCTTGTCCAAGAAACTACCAGGAAAAGACAAAGCAAAAAAAAATTTACACTCGTGATCAAATTAGAAAGAAAAAAGGCTAATTGGAACCAATTGATAATACACTCGTGATCAAATTAGAAAATGAAAAAGTCTAATGATTGCTAATCGGAACCAATAGATAATACGCTAGTGTCCTGTCATACTGATGCGTTGTCCTCCTCCTACCTGTTAATCCGAACCAATCGTCAATGCATTCAAATATCTTAATGCATGACAGCAATTAGTGCCGCATTGTGGACCTGATTTCAGATGGTCTATTTAGAGTAATGCGTGAACTATTTGGTAAAGGAAAACGGGGTAGTATTCGGGGAAGTGACAAACGTTGACTCCTAGGGTTGTGCTAAAGGAAAACAGTTCATATTGCTTTTCCAAAACACTAAAAGAGATATATTAGAATAACCCCAGATCAATTTGTGTTGGACAAAATAGATACTGCTTTCCATCATCTTTTGATCTGGAAAGAAGGACATCCAATTTCTTTACGCTGTCATTCACAAGATTTCACAATCCCATCACTGGGCTATAAAGGTAGTGGGTATCAGGCAGATCAACCGCGCCCGCTGAAAGAAAGGTTCTAGTCACTCTGTTGATGAATATGCATTAACCTAGGAGGAAATATAAAGTAGGAGAGAAATAATCATTGAACAAGACATGGTCGGGCGAGTTATGCGGGGAAGCAAGGTGGTAGATATTTTGGCACAGGAAGAGGGTATCGTAATCTTGGATTCCTTTCCATTTCCGATAAGACTCTTAGTATAAATCATGGCTGATCCAGAACTGGCCTGCACCGGTACTTCCTATTGTTCTTATTAAATAATTTAGACAAATACCCAATTATCAACAATAATAACTTGATTTGTGGTGGCCCATTCCGGCCCCACTTCCTTGGTCGGCATATGATGAATGGCAAGTCAATTATTCTAGCGTCCGAAAATTGTTTACCTAATAATAGGCTAAAATATATGGTCTTTATTCTGGGATCTAATTTGATTGATACCGTGAATATTCAAGAATAGTTCGCCAAAGACCTTTACAGTTACAGAGTTCACTCAGTGAGTCTTGAGACCAACCCCACCAGACTGCAGCAAAGGTAAACTGGCTCATGCATCCAGATTTTTTGGTGTGATAAGGGAAGTGTTAACCAATAATAAAGCCACAGATGATTTCTAACGTCAAGCTGAAAGACATATAGCATTTGACAAGAATTTTGGGTTTGAAAAAAAAAAAAAAAAAAAAAAAGGAAAAAGGTGATGCTAAATATTGTTTAACGCCAGTTGAAAATTTTAACATATGATGAAACCCTTAAGTTGAGGAAGAGGTAGGTGATATTCACACCACCTAAGAGATTGTAGATAGATTGTGTGTTTTACTTTTTAAGAGGATCAACATAATTGGAACTCCTAAGTGTAGATTCGAATCCTGAACCTGGCGGCGTTGGAGTCATGATCAATGTCATATATTTTCAAAATTACTGAAGCATGTAATACTAACCGGAATTGCTTGCTATGAGGCAACCTTTGCTTCTTTTTGCGTCCTTCTATAGGAATGTCATCAACGTTAAAGAGAAGGGACGAATCAGATGGTAAATCTAAATGCCTCTTCCTCCAAGCCGCCACAATGACAGAAGCAATCTGTGTTAATGGACTACCGACAAGTTTCTTGAATCGATATCGCCGTGTACCAGCTAAGAACACGAGCAAACCGACCACAATTGCACAAGCACATATTCCATAACCCCATCGCCTTCCAACGTTGTCTTGAATGTACACAAGAATTGTCACAGCACAAAGGGATCCCACACTAATAAAGAAAAAGAACCAATTGAAGAATTTTATCATTTTTTTCCTTTCTTTCTCGTCAGAGTCGTCAAATTGATCGGACCCAAAACCGGAAACACTTGATTTCAGGCCACCGGTTCCCAATGCTGTGAGATAGAGTGCTGCATAGAGGACTAGAAGCTGATTGCCACTAGCTTGGACACACGAGCGACTGCCCTGGGCACATTTTGGAGGTCGCAGGCTTGGTATTGTGGTTGAGATGGTCAAGAGTGCCACGCCCTGATGATCAACAAGAAAAAATAAGTGCAAAAATTTGTGATTCCAAGTCATTGTTTTACTTTCTCGATTTTCCTCCTCTCGAAAACAAAATGAATTTAGGATCCCATTTGCAGCTTGACCATGTAAAACCTTATCTATTATGCACAACTTTCGAATCATTATATAATCATAGTGCGTATGTGAAACAGACTTTCGCTTTTTCGAGCTTCCTCATAACAGATGATGGAGTACTAATTGGTATTAAAACATTAAAGAATGATCCCGTGTTACATTTTCAATCTTCCTCCTCATTGTTGGATAATAGTATAACACAAAATATGAGTCAGGAAATTGTAATTAATGAGTGTCTTCCACCTTGCAAGTTTCAAATGACTGAATCACTTTCGTTATTTGTTCCATATTTCTTATCAAAAGTTAGTGTAAAAGAAAGGGGGAGCCAAAATCACCACCAAATCATGGGTTACTTACCGTTGCTTGAACAGCAGCAAATATGGCAATGGTGAGATATCTTCCCAAGTATGTATCAGCAATGAAACCACCAAGCAAGCAGAGCATGAAGGAGGTTCCAAGAAAATTAGTGACAGTATTAGCTGAGGTAGCATTTCCCAGATGCATTGTTCCAGTCAAGTAGGTAACAAGATTAACAGCAATACCAAGAGTTGTCAGCCTCTCACAAGCCTCAACTCCTACGTCCACAAAAAAAGAAAACCGAAAAACTGATTAAAACAAAATAAAAAGGAAGGTTGAGGGAATCGAACACGGTAAAGAAAATTATTGGCTGAAGATAAAGTTAAGGAGAGCATTAAAGGACCTAAAATCATGGCCGCAGCCGCCCAACCACCGGTGGTGGATCTTTGGGCTTGGCCGCCTTTGTAGTCCCAGGCATCTGGGATAGTCTTAGCTTCTTCGTACGATTGTGGGAGTGCCATTTCTCTTACTTTGATGTAATCTGTTGTGCAAGGAGTATTGGATTATTGGAGTGGAAGCATTAAATGAGAGCTTTAATCAACAGATGATAGGAAACTAAGTTGTTTATTTATAGACACGTTAGGAGTTGAGACGCGATCAGGCGTACGCCGTGGGGTGTTTAAAACGAGCCCATTTGTGTCCTTTTATAGCGGAGGCTCCGACCACCCTGCCTCCCTTGTCTTTCTGCAAATGCCAGAAAAGAATTTTTTTTTTTGTTTTTGATAAAACATCATAATTTCATTAAAATTTACATTAATAGCAAAAGTTGCATCATTAAACATACATATATAGATATTAAAGAATGAATATGAAGAATGGATATTACAAATTTGAAAAACAGATAAAACTTACACCGTAAAACTTCAAAAATATTATTAGTATATTTTAAAGAATGAGATAAAATATTTTGTATACTTTTTTTTTTTTTACTGTCTTGAGGGGTATCCCGAAATCACCCGAACTAATCCTCTCAGGTAGGCCTGTCAACGGGTCGGGTATAGACCCGGATCCGTGAAATTATTGCGGGTATGGGTAGGAATTTAATTCCGTTTTCCGGATCCGGATCAGGATCCGTTTTGTCAAACAAAAAAACGGGTCGGATACGGAATATAGTATTCCGACCCGTATTAGACCCGGATCCGGATATAAATGAATTAATAATTTAAAAAATATATATTTATCAATACAATTTGATTAGGGTGATGTATTTGAGTAAAGTCAATTTGATTTCTTTTCTTATTTGATTTTTTCTTTGCATTAGTTAGAAATTTGTTTACAAATATATTTTTTTCTCATTTTTATTAGAAATTATAAATTTTGCTAAATTTGTTCGGGTAGACCCGACCCGGATCCGGGACCCGCAGGATCCGGATCCGGAACATAGAATAAAAGACCCGTCGGGTAAACAGGTCGGATCCGATTCCGGTATAGTAATTCGAGTTCGGGCCCGGCATAATAAATTCCGACTCGAACCCGACCCGTTGACAGCCCTACTCTCAGGTTGGGTAGAGCTCGCCCTAAAGATGTCCAGCAATGATAACAAGTAGATATCGAATCTGCATCTTGCTATAAAGACAGACGACCGGAACCAATCGAGCTGGCCACTTGGGGCACATGACTTATACTTTTCAATCTATCAAATATCTGTAATTTTGTTACATTGAACTGAGATTGGTGGCAGATTGACATCCTTAGATCGCCATCACTCTTTCGATAGACTCTAATGCAACCGCCCTCAATTTCATTTTCATTTTCATTTTCATTTCGATGGGCAAGTGGGGACAGGAAGAGCTTAGCATATGCGAGTGGAATTCAACCTGTAGCTTAAAATCAAAATGGTAAGACATAATAGAACATTTTTGGGGCCTTAGGAAAATCGCTTTCGTGCGGTAAAGTTCTTCGAAAAGTCGATTGCGGCCGAGAAAACATAATCGGGAATCACCCGCCCGTGTCCTGCAAGTTACAACTTACAAGCACCAGTACGTGAACATGGGAAAAGGATGATTTTGTTTTTAGGGATAATTTCAGAAACAATCCTTTTAAGGTTTCATGAAATATCACTTAACTTTTTTAAAATTTCACTTAGCGCCCCTCAAATTGACATTTTGGTAACATTGTTAACCCTTACAACGAAAAGTAATATTAAAAAATTCATGTTTGAGGAGAGAGACTATATTACAAAGGTTAAGATGAAATTTTTATCATACAAAGAATTCACTCAAAATCAACTGACTTTTTTATGGGTGTGAAATATGAAATTTTTATTATAAAAAGAAAAGTTAGAATTTGAAAAATTGCAGTGTCTGGAGTTTCAATTACTTCATTTTTCTCGCGCTCTACATGAATAGGAACAAATAAATAGATAAATATAGTTGTGAAACGTAAAAAGGAAAAAAAAGAATCTGCAGCTATTTTGCTCCAAATACGTTGAATATTTCATTGATTAAATCCTATATTTTGAAAGGTGCTAAGTGAGATTTTGAAAATCTCATGGGAGCTAGGTGATATTTCATGAACCTTCAAGGGAGGTTTCCGAAATTATCCCTTGTTTTTACAATTTTTTGCAGCAAAGAAGATAGTTGTCTAGATGCAGGGAACAAGTGAAATTTTCTTCTTACTCAGGATTTTAAGGTCTGCATTTTAGACGTACACTTCTATAAATATTTAACATTCAAAGCGAGATACTAAGTAACAATTGAGAGAACTCTACATACGTCCGCAGCTTTCAAACTTATAGCGTCTAAGATGACCATCATAATTTGCGAGAGTTGACCATAAGATCGAATTAAGCGTGCCATCAGTATTCAATACAGCTGCCTGTCTCCTGCTATTTTCTTCAAACGCTCTCTGTCTTCGTCTTCATTCTCCTACTACCTGGATGCATTGCTGGGCCATAGACCAACCATCATAATAATTCAATCTAATATATAGATCAGACAAATAAGCTACAAATAGTCTGTTTTCTTAAATCTTTTGCTCCACTTTTCTCACCATTATTGCTTCCGGCCAACCGGAAGCCAGTGTCAATGCACTAAATAGAAATGGTAATCCAATTCCGTATTTATCTCCCGCCAGTAGTTTAACAGACTTGAATTATTGGCCAGAAATTAGGCATCAGATGAGTGGGTTCTGTCATCCTTGTACATGTGTGACACTCACGGGTCGTGGCATTATTGCTCCTTTTGCGAAGACGTGTCTGATCAAACAACACGAGAAGTACGAGGGCCGGCAGCAGATTATCTCTAAAAAATCCCACACCTCGTATATTTTCTCTGTTTTTTTTGTGGGTCAAAACCTCGTATATTTTTCTTTTTTTTCTTTCTGACATTTTCTTACAAACCTCGTATATTTTTCTTGCAAACTTGCTTTTGAGTGTTAATGAATGTGCCTACCTGCCCTAGACAGGAGAAATTGTGAGGCCTATAGCTTCCAAGTGTCGCGTTCCTAGCTATGAGTGCGTCCCGAACTTTTTTGAAAATTTAAGCACAGAGACAGAATCAGCACGGTGAAGTATAAGGGATGTATCCCTTCAAATTTTAAACATATTATCATCTGCTCTCTAAATTTAGAGAACTTTAACAAAAAAAAATTTTTAAAACTTTTTCGGACAACTAACGCTTGGCTCGAAAGGGACTGAATAAAAAAACTCAATTTTATAACTCTGAAAAGAATAATGACACTCCAAAAACTGTTCTTCACACTCTTCTTAACTTTTTGCACCCATACATATGTCTAATATTCTAAAGGTACATATATCTATCTAGGATTAAAACCCAAATATATGGCCCCTTTTTTTTTGGTAATTAAAAGTCTGGATGGGTTTGATCCCGATTATCACCAGAGGTCATAGTATACGTCACTTACAAAATTTCTTAAAAATCATTCATCAATATAACTTTCACATCGACGGTGAAATTCAAACACAAATCACTTTACGAGTTGGCCGATTATACGGTCCCTATGAAACCGACCCCTTATGTAGCTTTTCAAACATGATGTATCTTTATTAGCTGGGTACTTCATTTCATCTCATTAGACAATACTCAACATATAGTCAACTAGTCTCAATAATTACCAATAATTTTCACTTGCTCTGTTTGGTTCCAGAAGACCACTAAGGGAAGTGAAAGTAATTCCACCAGAAATGATTCCTGCGTTTGGTTGGGGTGGGGAAGAATTCATCAAAATTGCTATGCATTTTCACTAAAATCCGTTTCCTCACAAAAGTCTGAGGAAACAAAAGGAAAGTAGTGATAACTAGGAATGTAATCGAGCCAAGTCGAGCTCGAGTATTGCTATACTCGAGTTCGACTCGACCCATATGTAACTAGGCTCGAACTCGGCTTGAACTTGATCGAGTCCAAAAAATCGTAACTCGAAGCTCGACTCGAGGAACTTTCTTTAAACTCGAGACTCGACTCAATAAGGCTCGACCTTTAGTCAAGCCTTATCAAATCGAATTTAATCAAGCTTTTTGACTCGACTCGACACATTTCTTTTTTCTAGACATTTTTTCTTTTTAGGTCTTTTTACAATTATGTTATTACTTTTTTGCTATTATGGAATTTTATTATAAAGAAGAGTATATTGTAAATTCAGTATAAATTATACTCAAAATGGTCATTTTATAATTATAATACATATATATTATTTAAATTATATATATTATTTAAATATACCCCGGCTCGACGAGTAGCTCGACAAGCTACAAGCCTTAAAACACTGGCTCGAAACTCGACTCGAAGAACAATCGAGTAGCTCGAGGTTCGGCTTGAACTCGGTCAAACCGAATTCAAGCCAAGCCATTGACCTCGCGAGTAGCTCGGCTCGCCTACATTCCTAGTGATAACTGGGTCAACACGCAGATCTATATCCGGTAAAATTTGTTACTCCCTCCATCCTATATATTTAGTCATGTTTAGGGACATGTGATTTTTATGCATAGTACACTCCACCAAAATTTTTTTTTCTTTTGCTTTACTTTTGCCCTTAATTATGTGCTGGTTAAAGTAAAAACTAGAAAGCAATCTCATCATATTTATCTTTATGCATCATTAAAGAAGAGTATAAGGGAATTTGAGAGTATAAAATAGTTAAAAATATCAAACATAACAAACATTTTGGTACAACCAAAAAAAAAAGTATGACACTTTCAATGGATTGAGAGAGTATTAGAATCTTTTTTTTTTTTTTGAAAAATAAAGCTTTGTCTGTTGAACAATCAAAAACTCCTCCACTGCTCAGCCATGACTTAAATCAGACCTACTCCCATGTTTTCCCTTTGTAAATGGCAACTCCATCCTCCCTTTCCTTGAATATGTATTTACATCCTCCATCAAGATCAAGATATACTTTTTCACCATGACTCCCCGTGATATACAAAGAGGAAAAGAAAATTGTTGAGTGAAATAGACCGCCTTTCTTTGGTGGCTGGAAAAGAAAAGGGCTGAATGAGATAGAAAGTCTTTTCCTGCCGCCACCATCGACTGAAATCAGTAGAATAGTGGCAGCGGTGTCAGGCTTCCTAGGGCTACAGTTTTGCTAAAAAATTGGAGACTTAGGTTTGTTTGGATAGGAGTTTATTTGGATGATTTATTTGAAATAATTATTATAGCATTTTTTGTTACGTGATTTATGTGAGATAAAAAGATAATTGGAAAGATAAAAAAGTGATTCGAATTTGTAAAACAAATTATTTTATCTGAAATCACCCCAATCCAAACAAACCCAGTTCGAAAATTTCCGAATTGGCTCGCAACTGTTGTATTAGCTATAGATTATCCTCCGGAAGACCTTTTTTTTTTATATATAATAAACAGGATTATTTGTTTAGCAATTTGTGCACTATTGGTAAAAGAAGACTCTTTTCTTTATTTATAGTTTTCCATTTCAATATTTTCACAAAATCTGTGATGCAAAACCAAAGAATTACATTGGGCGTGTTTGATAAAACCGAAACTTGAAAACTGAAATTTGAATCCATTAAATTAGTAAATTCTTAAGTACTAAGTTTGATACATTTGAGTGTATATCATATTAAGTGATAAGTGAATAAATTATCACTTATTTTTTGAAACAAATTTTGCAATGTCACTTAATGAATTTAGATGTTTTAGTGTTGGTTATCAAACGCGTTTGAATATGTTAAGAATTTGAATCCATTAAATTTAAGTGATGAATTAAATTATAAATGGGGCCTTTCTTTAGAACTCTTTGCCCTTTCCCTACTACTTTTCTTAGTCAACCTAACAAGAGAAAGTGTTGGGGTTTTCAAAAGGATTCACTCTCCATTTCCCTCAGTATTTTCCCGGAACCAAACAGGGCCTTAATCTTAAACAGGAGACGCGATGGAAGGTATATCCGAATTCGACGTTATGTGGGTTGGACCAAGCGTAACAAATTTGTATTACGTATTTGCCAGCAGGATGTAAACCAGTGCGAAAGGACAACTTAAAAATGGACCATTAACATAGTTTAGATGCAATTTCAAGCCACAAATGTTTATAATTTAATTCCGTTTCTGCAACGCTTACGGTGCAAACATGACAAAATCATAGCTAATCAAACAAGATAAACAACAAAAAGAACTCAAATGGCAGCCTAAAACTTTCTGACCTGTTTACTTAGTCGACAGATTAGCTGCAGAAGTGCCTCTTCTGCAGACTGTAAAGACGCGTAACACGAGTTTACGCAACAAATATTTCTTTTTCTTGAGCAAAAGTTTAACTAACAAGTTGCTATTATATAGCATGACGTACTGGGAAGCCAATAATTTGACCGTTTCTAGGTCACGAGTTCATACCTCTTACTAATTGCAGGACTAATTAATGCATATGAAAGGGAGAATGCATCCGATTCTTCATCGTAGCTAGCAATAGCATTGGACGTTAATCGATACGTGCAAGTTCTTTATTCGTGGGGAAGTCCATTGGCATCCGACAATGTCCGTCGTTTGTTTCTTTCGATCATTTTGCCTCGTCGTGTATACTTTTTCCTCCTGCCATATATTCATTCACACAAGTCAAGGCTTCCTTAATTTTTGTTAACAAGGTTTTATCTCAGCAAAATCTGATCTTGTGTCCTCATAAAAATCTTGAATAGAGAGGCGTGATGCTGCCTCCTTAGCCTATATACCACATTTGTGTTGGCGCTGGCATTTGCGATCAGCCAACTGCTATATTGCGACTCATGTCATCATTGCGACAATGAAGTATCTATCGGTGTAAGCAAAATATTCTGCGATATTCTTTCAGGAGCTCCAAAAGCCAGTCGGCGAGACATCATGAATTGACAAATCACCGAATATACAGTAGTATCTTAAATAAGGTTTTTATAGTACGATTCAAGGGTCAAAGACTATTGTTCAAGTTTTGACAATATAAAACCGTTATAATAGAAGAGAGAGGGGGAACCGTCCATGCAGTATCAATTAACTAATTAAGTTCCGAAAAATGTAGGGTTGGTTGATCATGGTTTTATTCCCTTATACGCAGGTAGCATGCACGCACGCACGCACGGCTTATTTGGGTGATAGTATTGTTATGGAAAGAACAACTTAATTAATTGAGCCACAACCCTTGTTTTTATCTGCTGAATTCTTTCCTCAATTATGCAGGAAGATAAGATCGATACATTTGCATGGAATGAACAAGTGAATTCTTGGCCCAACAAGATTAGGGGAAAAAAGAAAAAGGGAATTCTTGAAGATGGTTAGAATTAATTAAAGACTTTGCAAAGGGTCGTTTTGTTGGTTACTCAATCTACCGTTTAACGAGTCTGGGATGCTAGAAGATGTCAGCTTTGGCCACGTTGCGAAAACAAAGATCGAAAACGAAAGTCTTACATTGGACAGCTGGTGACATCACTGATACCTCGACTCCACGTCCACATTCTTATCATGTTCCATGCTTATTTGTTTTCGTTGTTCACCTGTATCTGTTTTGCGGACTGCTAATTTTTGTCCAATTTTAATGAATATTTCTCTACAATGTCAGTAATGACCAGCAAACAAAAAAAAGGGGGTTCACGCTTTTGGGTTACTTATTCCATGATTTTAAGTTTAGTTTTGGCCTTTCATCCAGAACCAATGGCAAGCAATTGTTTTGACTTACTAGAGGGGGTTCACGCTAATGCCGTACAAATAAAAAAAAACAGCTCTATATGCAACTCTCAGGGTTCTTTATTGCTATTAGTTGCTATCACTTATCAGGTGGCGTTCTGGATTCGTAATAACTTTTCTTTTGGTTATCAACATGGTGGGGGTGGGGATATTTTTAGGTTTTGGGGGGGGGGGGGGTGGGGCAGTTGATGACATACGAGTAGTAGTAAATAGTAAATGTTGGTCGAGAAATGGGGAATATTTTCAATGGTCGAAAGAAGTTGGGAAGAAGAAAAGGAAAGGCATCTCAATTTTCAACTGCAGGAAAACTAAAATACTCTAAAACAAGTCCTCTACAAACCCGCGTTTGGTGGCCAAAAAGAAGAAAAGGAAGGCATCTCAATTTTCAACTGCAGGAAAGCTAAAGGTTTGTTTGGATAGAGAATTATTAGCCAAAATTTATTTGCTTACATCATCATTACAATTTCTAACGCACCTTTTTATCTTCCCAATTACCTTTTTATCTCACATACATCACATCACAAAAAGTGCTACAGTAAAAATATCTCAAATAATTTACAATCCAAACAGAGCCTAAAAAACTCTAAAATAATTCCTCTACAATTACAAACCCGCGTTTGATGGCCAAAACGGGATTTCAACTCAACTGGCCTTTTCTAGAGTATGCCAACTAGCCTAAAGTTTGCCAAAAAGAAGAAAAAAGCCAGTTAATAAAAGAGAAGACGCAGGGACAAATAAGGTCATGGATTCATGTGAGCATTTAATTTCTTTTCTTAGAGTGATAAGCGAGCGACTTGTGACTCCTATTTAGTTTCCAACCACGAATTTTTTTGCCTTTTTCTTTTTTTCTTTTAGGTAATAAACGAGGAACAGCTAAAACTAGAATGTGCCAACCACGAATTCACTTTTACAATCCCCACAAAAAAAAAAAAAAAAAAAACCCCCCCTTGCTACTTGAGTGTCAAAACCAAAAATAAAAAAATCATTTATGTTTTACAAAAAATTTTGAAGAATGCAGTAGTGCATCTGTCGATACAAGTCCAATTGAGCTCCCCTTCCCTCATAGTATAAGAGTAGAGCAGATTGTTAATGTTAGACACAAATATATATAAAAAATTAGGTTTTAAAAATTATATTACTCTACTTAATTAGTCATCTAGCAAACAATTTTTGTTGGGATTCAGAAGCTTTGTTTTTGATAGAACTCTACTTATTCTAAGTTTTTGGCGATTCACCATATAACATCTGCATAACCATTACAATTAGGATTCTTGTACGTCAATTATACTGCTGTCACAAATTGCAATTATGCTTCCTAATCCAATTGGGCTTTGGGTTCACATATATCATTATTCGTGCACGGTTCTTTTATCTGCTTTGGATTCATTGACCTCAAAATTTTTTGATGGAGAAAATTTTTGAATAGGAAGCAATTTTTCAAAACGATTCTCTAACCTATGTCCAATTATTATTGATAAGAGCACAAAGTAGTACTAGTTTTTTTACTGGGCGGACCAGGCGTTGGAAAAGGTACGCAATGCTCCAAAATTGTCAATCTCAGCGTCGGTGAGCTACTTGAAACTTGAAAGGGAAGTTCAATGTGCAACTGAAAACGGAGCCATGATTATACCTATGCTTTGAAGACGGAAGGAAGCTCATTTCAGATGAGTTGGTAGTTAAGCTCATACAGCAGGCGATGGAGGAGGAAAGCCGCAACAAAACATGCAAGTTTCTTATCGACGGGTTTCCTTCAAGTGAAGAAAACCGGATTGCATTTGAGAATATTATGAAGACTGAACCCGAATTTGTTTTGTACTTTGATTGCTCAGAAGAGGTTATGGTGAAGCGACTTCTAAACAGAAATAGTATTGCCTTGGAGTACTCACTCTCCTTGTGTCCGCAAATTTCAAGAAAAATCACTGAAAATTTTAAAACCTTTAACATATCGGTCGCAATAATGAAATCTGCCACAGCTATCAAGATTTTAGCACCATTAGAACCCCCCAAAATGCGTACGTGTGATAATAGCAATTCTTGAGGAAACTGAATTCTCAAAGCTTATAAAGTTCTGGTAGGTGATATGTCAGAAAATTGGCCTTATTTCTTTTAAGTGAATTTCTTAATTTGTGTGTAAGTGACTAGTTTTTTAATTGTTTAGTTATTGAAGTAATTGTCAAGTTTTTTTCTATTTATATGAGTTTAGAAATTAGAAATTATTTCCTATTATTACTTGAGTGCTGGCCAAGTAACCTATCTCATAAATAGGTAGGAGTTGGCATACTATAAAGTGGTTTGTAAGGGTGATATGTAACCTTATACATGAAATAAGAGAGGATTCTTGGAAAATAAGAGACAGTATACAAGAGTTAGGTTTGAGTTCAAGTTGCATTCTTGTATAGAATTTTTTTTCTCATAATAAAAACTGAATTTTCTTTCCGTAGACGTAAACTCAATGATGGAGGCGAATCACGTTAAATTTTATATGTCATTTATCTTTCATACTTGCAGTGTTCTTGTTATTAAATTATTGCATATTTGACATTTCAAAAATCATGTATTGTGCGCTTGGATACCAACATGATATTGGTGCTACCTAGAAGTAATATCAGCAAATTAGTGTTGCCGTCCTCGCCAGTGAATGATGATTGCAAATAAGATCTTTTTGACGTTTGAAATGAATGATAATTTCTTAAAAAGGAAAAACAAGTAGGGAAACAAAGATGGAAAAAAAATGGAGAAAGGAGGGAAAGATAATAAAACAAAGGGTAAAAAATAATAAAGCCCCCTGTGGTAAGCCTAATACACAGAAAAGTCCCCTATGGTTTCAAAATATACAATACAATAGCTCATGCTTTGACTAAATTGTAAAGGTGACGGAATGCGTTAAACTTAACGGAAATGACTTATTGGAACCTAAAAAAAAAATTTTATACCTAATTTTTATCAAATATACCTATTCTATCCCTTAACCCTCAATTCTCTCTATTTAGAGAATAAAACAAATGATTTTTTTGAGCTGTCTTTTGCTTAATTATATCAGGGCATTTTGATCATTTCGTTCATTTCCGTTAAGTTTAACGGATTCCGTTATCTTTACAATTTAGTTCAAAACATGAGGGATCGTGCTGTATATTTTGAAATAATGCGAAACTTTTCTGTGTATTAAATTTACCATGCAAGACTTTTTTGTTTTTTACCCTAAAACAAAAAGAAAGAACCTAGTGAGCCAAATGGTCCAACTGGTGTTAACGACCAGTTTGGATGCAAGAAGCAAACAAAACATTTTTTTTCTTTTTTTTTTTTTTTTTTTTAGAAAGAGGTACAATTCGGGCCTTTAGTTTCTTCTGCTCAAAAAATGAACGAAGGATGCTTATGTATTTCGAAACAACTTTCATGTCCAATATCTAAGACTTAGGCCCAACTGAAAAATCCTAGAAAAGCAAGTGGGCCATGTCTTGTCTATACGGAATACGGATCTACACTAAGACTCATCCAATAAATATTTTTTCTCTCTCCTTGGGACTTGGGTTTGTGGCAAACATGCAATAATGGGTGCGATTGTTAGGTGTATTTTAGCCTATTTTCGATCAATAGCTTCTCGGTGTTATTTTATCAGTGATAATTCAGTGTCACCTTTAAAATTATATCAAGTATTCAATTAATTTAAATTACCATGTGATATCTAATTTAAATTTAGATTAACTAGACATTTGGCATCCAATAAATGAGTGGCATCGAGTTGCGACCGGTTAAGTGGCATCGAAAATCTGATTTGATTTCTGATAGACAAAGTCTTATTTAGACCCGTTTGTAATCCAATACAATACTTAAATTTAATGGAATCAGATCTTAACATATTCAGACTATTTGATAACCCAAATTTGAACATCTAAATTAATTAAGTGATACTGAATTTTTTAGACAAAACTTACTTCCAAAATTAAGTGATAAACTATTTACTTATCACAGAATGTGATATGTATACAAATGTATTAGATTTAATACTTAATAATTCAATAATTTAATGGATTTAGATTTCAGATTTCAGTTTTTAAACTTCAATTTAATCAAACGCACCCTTAGTTACGGTATCTTATTAAAACACTTCAATTTTTTATAAAAACATACTTCAAAAAGACACGTTCCTCCCCCTCTTGCACAACCATTCTCCCTTACTATTTCACATCCTCCCATCACCGCCGTCCCCACCTTTTCCACCACTCTTCTTCTTACTTCCACCATACCCTCTTCTCCTTCTTCTTTCCCTTTTCCTCGCCACCATTCTTCTCTTTCTTTTCCTCTTTCTCTCTTCTTGTCCTCGCTATTCTCTCTTCCCTTACCTATTACTTGCCTCCTACTTCTTATCCGATTTAGGCAAGACTAGACCTAGTCATCTTTCTCTTTTCCTCTTCCACTCTCTCTTTCTTTACCCCCATGAATTTAGATATATACACATTACACCCTTCATTGATTAGTCAAACGTTAATATGAATTTTTAATCTAAATTTTGACAAAATAACGTTAATATCCATGCATAATGATTGTGGAATAATGCTATCCTTTTAGTCGAAATACGAAACATCTTATTAGAAAAAATATGGAGTCACATGATGTATATATATATATATATATATATATATATAAAAGATGGTAAAACACTAAAGAATTGAAAATTTTGTTTTGGAGTAAAAAAGAATTTAAAATTTTCAAAACTTTTTACTCTAGTTTTTCATTGCTTCTCTTTTTTTTTTTTCTCTAAATTATAAATGGATTGGCATCGTAATTTTTGATTTCCTTTTAATTTTCACAACATTCTTACGAGTCAATAAGATCCACAATCAAACCCTCCTTTATATATATATATATATATATATATATATATATATATATATATATATATATATATATTTGGAGTCTACACTATTTAAAAAATTAATTATCAAATAATTTTCATTCTAAATGCACTAATTCATTTTATTTAATCTAAAATAAACATTGCTATCAATATTGACATAAACATACTGATCTATATAGACTACTTTTTTGTAGATTTTCTAATTCTTTTTATTACGGAAAGAGCACATACATTGTGTTATTGTGTTTAAATGGATTTAGCACCCAATGAAAAAATGGATATTTATTATGTTACAATTGTTAAATGTGTTTATGAATGAGTTGGGGATGTTGTAGTTGTGTAAAATATAACTTTATTTTAATCCCATCAATAAGTTAACCACAAGGGATAAAGTGTACATATTTGGAGTTTGTCACTGGAGGAGAGGGTGTTGGGGGTCAGGGGACAAAGTGTTATTAAGGGCCAAGTTTAGAGGAGAAAAGTGTAATTAACCCTTATGTTTGTGTCTATGAGAAATTTATCTTTGCAACATCTATTGGCATTGCACTACTGCTGCTGTCTGATTCTTCCCCTCTCACAAACTGATTCCATGCATTGATAAAAAACAAGCTTAAAAGCATAATTCATAGTACTAAATTAGTTCTGATGATACAAAAACCCTTTTCTTTTTCCTCCGCCTTCCTACGTACGTGATTCTTTTTCCTCCGCCTTCCTACGTACGTGAAAAGAATAATCTACTGATGCTTCATATTTTCGTTATTTTCAGGCCTGGTCCAAGGAATTCGCATGCTATCGCATTCGAGTACTCGCTTTCCTTGCGTCGAAGATCGCCCGTTCGGAAAATGCACTAGTCAGGTAGAAAACTCTTGGCCTCTTATGTCCTTTCATTAGGCAGGGCAGAATCTGCATAATGGTCCTAGGAACCCAACTTGGCCTAGATGATTCACGTGCCTTCAGTTTTTTTGTTTTGTTTTAAATAAGTACGCATGCAAAGATTTTTTTTTTCCTATTTTATTTTGCATGCAAAGATGTTTTGCTTCGACCTTACCAACTACATCTTAGAATTTTCATCATTTATAAAATAATATACTATATTATTTACGTATATATTTTTAAAGAGTAGCCCATAATTCGCTTAAAAAAGAAAAGGAAAAAAAATTCAAAAGTAGTGAAGGACCAAAGTGCTAAGCACTAGAAAGTCAAGGAATCGACTAAGCAAAGTCGAAATGAAGAAAAATGAAATATAAACGTTACTTAACACCTCTAGCAATGAAGCGTTCAAGCTCCAAAAACATAGAAAATAAATATAACACAATGAGAACTTGAGAATTACGATCAGAAGTATGACAATCTCAATGTAAGAGTTATTGAGCACTTGGGAAACCGGAAATCAAGTAATTAAGTTAAACAGCGGAAAAATTCAAAAGTTATGCAGCTAAGCGGAGCCTAAGCACAGATGAAGTCTGAGGGGAGTTTTTTCCCGCAAGTGTTGACGAGCAAGCCGAGTGAAATAGGGATGTTAAGGTTGATTCCAAGAATGTTGGCTCTCAGAGCGGTGCAAAGGCAAATTGCAGCTTCAAGGTCAAGAAGGCCGCCAAGTATGGAGCAGCATGGAGTATCTGGAGGGTTTCCAATAACAGTTCCAATGCTCAGCAACTTGGCACATACCCCTAACTTCAGGGCATCCCTTGGGCAACTTCCCTTAGTTGGGGTAGGGGTTGGGTTTGGAATTGGCTTTGGCATTGGTGGAGATGGTGTGTTGCATGCACTTACGAGGACAAAGAAGAAAATGTTAATAGATAGGAAAATGACAGTTGATTTGGATCTTTTCGAACCCATCTTTTTGCTCACAAAACTTTGATAATAGGAACTAGATACGGTGACTAAATTGCGAAGCTAAGCTTATCCAGGTGTTTGATGTGATGGTTAAGATTGGCTAATAAGCCTGGTATTTATACAGCAAGTTTCCAAGTCATCTCAGACATGTGAATCAAGGCTGGCTGCCCAGTAATGCTTTTTCGTTAATTGCGAGAGAATCTGCTAAATGTATGCAATTTTTATTTTTTGTGTTAGGTACATCCTTTTTTTTTTGTATCACAAAACAAGACTGACCATAAACTTTTCCCCAAAAAAAAAAGAACAACTAAGCACATATGCACAAGGCAATCCCGTGACTAACATTCTCATAGAAGTCTGTGCCATTCTTTTGCTTATTTAGAATGGATGGATTATTCATTTTCTTTTGAGTAAAAAAAAAAATACTTGGATGGATTTATATTCAATCACCACTAGGGTTACAAACGAATCGAACTGCACGTACGCGAGCAACTTGAGTCCAAGTTCGGGCCGAGTTTAAGTTGATCAAGTCAAACTAGAATTCGAACTCGAGATCAAATTCAAAAATACTTAGTTCGTTAGCTTGTGAGTCGATGCAGTTATATATATATATATATTTATTTTAATAGTAAAATTATATATATTCTTAATAATTTATTATTTGTTAAGAAAATTTATTCTTTTATTCATTTTTTTAAAATAAAAAAATTATTTTTTTTAACTCGAGATTTACATTGAGAGTTCGAGTTTCATAAATTTAAGTTGAGATTTGGATCAATTCGATTCGACTCATTTGAATTCCTAATCATCACCACGGATTAGAATATGCCTCTAAACTATATATCGTTTACAAGAGTTCTTACAAATCATGCACCGACGTAACCCTCATATCAACAACGGAATGCAACACTTGATCTTTTACGTAGAAGTGATCCATATTTGCTAGTTCAGCCAACTTGTGTCGGCAGATGGATTATTCATTTCAGCCAATCAAAATATGGTTCTACCAGATTTACCCACCGACAATTCCTCGCTGTCGACCTGGGTTCATTCACTAGCCTTTTCTTTTGTTTTTCCAGTTTAGGCAAATCAGCGGCCAACCAAACACGTGCAGGCAATTAGGCGGCACCACCTCTGTTCTTCAACTGTGGGCGGTGAAGAGAGCATCTCTCTCTGGCAACATAATTGCGTCCACAGCGACTAATTGGCCATAAGCGCGAGAGCCCGATGCTAGTAAGATTTCTTGAATAAAACCCATGTCAGCCCAGCTCCAAAACTTTTCTTGGGCCTGCTAAATACTTAATGATAGCATCTCCACTTCGATTGGCTGCGTCTGGGCGGTCAAAAATAATTCCATTTCTTCTGTTCACTGTTCATGCACAGCAACCATAACTTAATTGCAATAGGTAAAGATTAAGAAAATCAGTATCAGTCAAGAATTACCATGCGATTTTCTTTGTTGTCGACAGGCTGTGCTGCTACGGCCCTAGGCTACCATTTTCGCGGCAACGAAGTTTAGCCGGGATAAAAGAAGCTTCATGAAACCTAATTTAGAGTAGACTTTTCCTCTAAAAGCAGCAAGAATCACAATTTACGGAAAAGAGATACTTGTCTACAACCTCAAAAACAAATGGAAGTAGGATCCAACTCGCGGATTTATGGAGATCAACACTCAACTAGTCCTGAATTTTGACTTGATGCTGCATTCAAAAATAGTAAATCAAATTTGGATCTTTAATCAATGGCTTGGTCCTCTGACCACTTATTTTTCTGGTTAGGGATCAGGACCTTATGATGTCGTTTCAGAAAGAATGAAGTACAATGAACAAAAATTGATTACCTAAGATTCGTTTAACCATTTAAGGACTGATTCATCATCATTATTTAAAGAGTAAATTTTATATATACTGACAGTGTATACACTATCACAATTGGATGCACGACACATATACAAAATTTGATTTTTAAATTCAAATTCAGATTATGTGTCATATATCCAAAGATGAAAGTGTGTACACTGTCAGTGTATAAAAGATTAGTTTTTATTTAAATAGGTCTTTCATTTAATTAGCGCAAACAATCATCAAATTGGCCTACCAATTTGCTTACTCTTCAATAGACTAATCGGGCATGGCTCCCATATCAGATTTTTTGAAACCTACTTAATGCACCATGTTAGTGTGAAACGAAGAAAAACAATGCAGTTAAACGACAAATCTTCATTGATCAGCATCAAATGATGTAAAATTCTCGTCGACATGCAATTTTGGTGGAGCCCTTGTTAGTTTCCTATACAGCCCGTGACACTCCAGGACGCTAGCTAGGAACTAACGAGTGAAGACGCCAAGCAACAAATATTGGATTTGCATTGAGGGCTGGAAGCTGCCAGAATATTGAACATTTTACCTATATTAACTAGTTTCTTTTGTTTTTCTTTTTTGGGTGTGTATAAATATGTATACGTGTATTGAAAAGCATCATTTTATTTTTGGTGCTTCAAAAACAAATTTTGTATGGTGATCCAAACCAGACTTGAGATTCATGGCATCTCCTCCTATTGCAGAAAGATGCTATGAAGGTTTATAGCAGCACTAATTTGAAGTCAAGGTAAACCGACGCGTAATCCAAACTTTGATGGTGACTTTGCAGATAAGGTGTGGTATGTATATACTGAATTCAAGTCAACAGAGTACAAATTAAGGTACAGTCATCTGTGGGATGGTAACCCCCTTTAAATCTTGCAAAAGTAAGGGATGTACAAAATTAGGACATAATTCAAAAAAAGTGGAGTTTTGAGTGTTGCTTCTTCCCCGGTTGGCAAGGATGTCTGCACATTTGTTTGCTTCTCTATAATTATGGTGAAAATATACTTTCTGGAATGTAGTCAATAGCTCCCTGCAATCAAGAATAATAGGCGAAAGTTCATGAGAAACATATTCTGTTGACTTGACTTTATTTTAATGCATCTTTATTTACCAAAAAAAAATGTATATACTGAATTTGACAAAAGACAAGAAAAGGAAAATGTTTCGATGGAGAATAATATTACTTGATTCTCAACGGATGGCAAGAATGCTAGCCACAAATATTAATGGGGAACATGTCGCATAGAATCATTCAATTGTTGAAATCTAAAACACACAACAAATCTGTAATCATTCAATTGTTGAAATCTAATACACACAACAAAATTCAATTAAAAGATCACAACATTGCTGGAATGTTTGGAGGTCTGTTAGTATAACTATTTCACGAGTTCTGAACTACCTTTATCAGTTTTTAGAGTATTTCTCTAATTTTTTCGACTTCCAGTTTCGCCAGCATTGTTGATTTTCGTATACCGATTACCAAATGATGTATCAATTATACAAGAAAACCAGGATTTTTTTTTTTTATACATAAATTGGCAGTGTAACAACACTGGACATATATACGGTCGGTTCACATAATCCATGGTTTGATCGACCTGGCCGTTTCAAAGAAACTTGGCTTGAGTCGATTCTAACACATATTTGATCACAGATGCATGTCTTCAAATGTATCTAAACACTACATCTTTTTAGCACTGATAATAGTTGTAAAATCCAAAATATTGAAGTTTGCCCTGGATACATCAACTAAACACTTTTAACTTAATTAGGTAATGTTACACTTTGCAATTTCTCGATGATGGTGAATAAATGGTACAGTCAAACCATCGTAAAATTTGTCGTAAAATTTTCCACATCAACCATCGTTGATTCAAGATCTCTTTTTGGACCTCCAAAGAAGAAACTATAAAGAAGACAAGTTGCCAAAATGTACAGTCAAATACAGCAGAACTTACGTACATTCTCAAACCAGAAAAAAGATTTCAATGGTACGTACACTATCAAATAATTCTATCAAACTTGTAGTTTAGCACATAGGTGAACTAATGCCCAAAAACAAAAAGAAAGGCAATAACCGCTCAGATTCTCGGTTCACATGCAAGCTTCCAAATGCCGAATGTTGTCGGGCATGCCAGCTAAAGTACCTATAAGACACATGGCCATCACAATTTTCTTTATGTGCTTCAATTTTAACTCATATTCCTGGGGATCAATATCCATGCAAGCTATAAAAAGCCCACCTCACCTAAAAGTTCTCCACCATCAAATTACGAAACCCTTCTTTCTTTTACCCATTTTCTTAGTAATTGCTTCAAGTTCTGGATATGGCCTCCATGAACACTACTAGGGCTATTGCTCTCTTTCTTTGTTTCAACGTTCTCTTTTTCACTTTTGCTAGTGCATGTGGGGGCGGTTGTCCTCCAAAACCAAAGCCAAAGCCAAAGCCAAAGCCAGGCAAATGCCCTAAGGATGCACTAAAATTAGGTGTATGTGCAAATGTCCTTAGCGGATTGCTTAATATTACTATTGGTAACCCTCCAAAGAAACCATGCTGCACATTGATTCAAGGTCTTGCTGACCTCGAGGCTGCTGTTTGCCTTTGCACCGCGATTAAAGCAAACATTCTAGGTATCAACCTTAACATCCCACTTTCCCTAAGCCTGCTCCTTAACGTCTGCAGCAAGAATGTCCCGAAGGGCTTCGTATGTGCCTAGAGTGCGAAGAGGGCTTCCTGAAGACTGAAGTACTTTTGAACTTTTGTTTACTTCTGTTCTTTTTTTTTTTTTTCTCTTGATTTCGAAATTCTTGTTATGTGTGATACCAGAAAAGCAATCTGGTGTGTATATTTGCTTGGTAACTTCTTGTTTCCATTTGTACTAATGGTTGTGTTGTTTGATGGCTTGACATTAAATAAATTTTCTACTGTGAATTCACATGATGAGTCTTGTCACTTGGGTGTGCAAAATGCTTCGTATGTACCTGACAAAAACTCTACACTTTTGTTTTCCTTTTCTTATGTGGTTTCTTCAAAAGGACAAGAGCTATAAGTTAAACGTTGCCATAGAATCACCATCTTAACATTTTTATTCTTTTTCTCACTTAGTACTTTGTCGTGTAAATTGTTAAACCATTTAAGAGACAATTAAGGACAAATGGCATATTCAAATTTTTTTTTCCTTTTTTTTTTAAAAAAAACTGATGAATATGTCATTTGTCCAACAGTTTTTTTTTTTTTTTTTTTTTTTGGGTTGGAAAAAGAAAGTGGAATACGAAATAATGGAGAAGATCGAAGTCCAACTTGCTTGCGCAAAAGTTATGCAATTTGGTTGGAGTTACTGTAGATAAGTTTCTACCGACAAATTTTGAGATAAGATTGTCATATGTAAAGTTTTAGTAGAATCGTGCACATAGACGACTATACGTCAGAGTTCTATTTAATTCAATATAAAATGGAGAAAAAGCTTGAATGTTTCTCATACTTACAATTACAAATCTTCATGCCAAGTTTTAGGTGCTGATCTTTCATATCTCAGGATGCACGAAAACTAATAAGCTCAAAACATAGAGGATTATGCAACAAGCATATAATTATACAGTTTGCCAAGAAAAGATTATGCAACTACACTACTGTCTCCAACTTCCTTACCTTTTCTTAAGAACATAAGAAGGAAAAGATAAGAGGAGTGACATGAAATCCTGCAAAGACAAAGTGTCACTTACCAATGTACAGCCTGTTTCAGATGACAATAACTGAATTTTTTTTTTTTAAAAAAAACACAATAAAAAACATACAACCTAATATTTTCTTTGTCTTTAAGAAGTTTATTTGAATAGGTTCTACTATAACACAACCAAATTCAAACCGAATATTGATGACACAAGCGTGGTTACGTCCCATGAAATGGAGAAGCAAACACTATATCTATATGTTTTTTTATACGTATAACACATATTTTCAGTAAACTTATATTTAATGGTGATATGCATTTACTCCTTGATACTTTTACTACGCTATACAGATTAAAATAACAATTTTTTTTTCATTAAAATCTTTTCTATCCTTGCCTAAGCAGTCTTTCTTAAAGTCTGCTTCATAAATAAAGGACATAGCTCAGTTTCAAGTTATTGAAAGCATTTTAACCTTTTCGCAATATGTTCTATGTAATCCAATTGTCTAGCTACTCTCCCTCCAAAGTAGCCTTTAGTAAATTACTTTAGTTACTACTTTGGAAAAGGCAAAAACTTTGTTTGTGGGGGTGTGGGGGGGGGGGGGGGGGGGGAAGGCTCATCTTTTAGAACTTTTAGACAGTGTTTGTTTAGAGGGAATAGAAAGGAAAGGAAAAGAAAGAAAATGGAGGGATAAGAGTTTTGATGTTTGAATTGATTTTTAAGAAGGGAAAAGAAAGGATAGAGAGGGATGAGATATAGTTATTTTTTATTAGTCTATTTTCTATCTAAAAGTGGGTAGAAACAGGGGGTAAGGGAATCAAAATTATGAAAATTTTCTAAAAAGTCCATGTGTTTACAAATTAAAATTTTAAATAATGAATAAAAAAATAAATAACTCATGATAGTTTTTCTTTCCTTACGTTTCCTTCTCTAATCCAAATAATATTTTCAATGTTTTCTTTTTTGTTCCCTTGTATGTAACCTGAACAAGACGGTGCCTTGGTAATTTCCGTTTATTGGGTTCTCTCGAAGGGCTCAAGGCGGCATGATGAGAGCTGATTGATTTAACGGCCCATCTCCGAGGCTTAACAGCGACGGATCGAACACAAATTGCCTTCTAATGGGTAATGAACGCAAAATCGTGTATTGTAATTTTCCGCATACGAACAAAATATACAAAAAAAAAAGAAGATTAAAATCGAGATTGTCTACACGAAGCCTAACAATAATAAAGGGAAATGTCGGATAATTAATTGACCCCAATGGCTTAGGTTAACTGGATTCAATAGGCTTTTTTTTTTGGCTTTGTGAACCAATTGAATTTGATGAATATAGGTGCAAATACAAATATGACCCAAATTCATTCACCTCATTGATGGGGCAAATCAGGTGTGGATGTGCAAGAATAAATTTAAGTAAAGGGATGCTGATTTGACCCGATTAGTTTCAAGTACCATGAAAATAGGAAACAAAAATTGAAAAATTATTTTTTCATTCACCGCTATAATTCCAAGAAAAAAAAAAAAGATTTCAGCTATTTTATTGTCTCACGACCTTCAATGACTGTCTGCGGGAACGTACTAAAATATTGACATAGAATTATTCTTTGCATGTAGAATATATGCGGAATATATATATGAAATCTTACTCCAAATTTCACAGGTTCTGCGTAATATGCGGGGGCTTTGTTCTTCGTTAATTACGTTCAACTCTAATCTCAAGTGACCCACAAGTACGATTAACAATAAACAACTGGGATTAGGTAGTGAGAACGGAATAAAAGATTTGTTAATGATGACATTTGACATGTGATTTTGGGTAGGAGCTACTAATCAATCTGTAGTCGAGGGCTGTGGAGCCCGCAGCACATTCCATAACGGTGCCCGCAAAACTCTAATCAAGAAACTTGCAACCACATCATTCAAACTTTTATGGTGACTTTGCAGATAAGATGTGGGAAATTAATACTTGAATTGGCGGGATATTGCACAGAGGTTACATTTTTAAGTATTCTGGTTTTTGTTATCTGTCTGTTCAATGACTTTTCGCTAGGTGCCTTGATGTTGAGGGAAGACCTCGTAATTATAAATACTTTTTTGGTAAGATTGCATGCCAAATGATATATCAATTAGACAAGAAAATCCAGACTGCTTTAATTGGATTGGCAGTGTAAAAAGATTGTATAGTTTCACATAAACTGCGGTTTGATTGACTAAGGCTTTGTTTGATTACCCAATTCAGCACTTGAATTTAATATATTCAGATTTTAATATATTAATATGCGTTTAATGATAAAAACTTGAACATCTAAATTAATTAAGTGACATTAAATTTTTTAGGCAAAATTTGCTCTAAAAAAATAAGTGATAAGCTATTTACTTATCATTTAATACAATATACACTCAAATGTATCAAATTTAGTACTTAACAATTTAATAATTTAATGAATTCAGATTTCAAATTTTAGATTTCAAACTTCAGTTTTCATATTTCAGTTTTATCAAACGTACCCTAAATCGTATAATCTTTCAAAAAAAACATGGCTTGAGTCGACTCTAGCTATTACATATTTAATCACACATGCGTGTTTCAAATTAATAAATCTAAATATTACACCTTGTTTTAATTTTTGTAACTTTAATATATAATAAATTTAAAATCCAAAACATTAAGGCTTCCACTTGATACATTAACGAACTTTTGAACTTAGTTATTAATATTCCACATTGCAATTTCTCAATGGTGAATAAATAATACAACGAAAATAGATATTCTTTGTCTTAAACTTTTCCACGTCAACCTTTCTAAGGTTGATTCAAGATCTATTTTTTTTATGGTTGACTCAAGATCTCTTTTTGGACTAAGGGGAAAAATACTGGTAGGATTCGTTTGGATTGAAAATTTTAATTAAGGATTTGAAATCCATTCCAATTGCTCTAATTGTTTAGATATCTTAAGAGGTATTTAGATTTGTAATTTTCTAATTATATAAATGCATTTTAAATATTAGAATAATTGATAATTTCAATTCCAAATACCTTCTAAGTAATTTAAACAACTAGAAGAATTTGAGAGAATTTCAAATCTTTGTCAAATCCCTCAATCTAAAGCCAAAAGAAGACAAGTTGCCTAAAATGTACAATTAATTATGAATAAGATACAATAGAACTTGCATCCTCAAACCCAAAAAGGATTTCAACAGTTTCGTACACTATGAAATAATTCAACAAATTTGTAGTTTAGCATGCATCTGGATTAAAGTGAAAAAGGCAATTATGACTTTTCGTATCCTCGGTTCACATGCAAGCTCTCAAATATTTGTCTAACGCAAAAATTTAGGTAGATCCGATTTACCTACGAGCCCACTGATGTAAACTATGCCACGTCGGTCGGTGCTGCTTTCAATTCAAATTGCTCTAAGCTCCTAAAGTCCACGCTTGTTCTCTTCTCTAGCAAATCATTTTACCGTTCGAGCTTTTCAGATGCCCCAGCCCTCAATTCCGGTAGATCATTTCGACCCTCTGCCACAAGCCACTCCTCGCCACCACCATTATCAACACTCCTCTCATGTCTCCTCCCTCTTCCCCTCTCCCCCCAAAATCTTCATTCCTCCCTCCCTTTCCCTCCTACTGAGATAGATGTGTTCTTGTGCAAGTGGCGGTGGGTCAGATTTTCACCAAACCCTGTCTCGCTACCGTGTATGTTCTCCATCTCTATGCCTTTTATGCCTACTTCCACTCTTTCTCACACAGCATAGGAACTAAGGTTTTAACCATTTTTTTTGTTACATTGATCAATTTTAATTGAAGAAAACCCACAAACCAAATCTGAGCAAAGATTCAACCAAAACAAAAAAGTGGAGATTGCCGCTGGATGGAGGAGGGGGGGATTTGAATATCTTTCAAGGAGGGTAAGATGGAGTTTTGGGGAAGAAAAAAAAATGAAACACTAACCTGGAACATGATACAACAGGATTTTGGTTTATACTGGTATTAATTTTAGAAGATGAAGAAATGGCACAAAATTTACAAAATATAGACAAGAAATTAGAAAGAGTTCTGGTGACGCGGCAATAATAGTCACCTCAACCTACCCAAGTTTTTGCGCCAATATGGTCGGGCATGCCAGCTAAACTACCTACGAGACACATGGCCACCACAATTTTCTTTATGTGCTTCAATTTTAACTCATATTCAGGAGGATCAATATACATATACATAGTCGTCCATGCAAGCTATAAGAAGCCCCACTCACCTAAAACTTCTCCAACGTCAATTTATAAAACCCTACTATCTTTTACCTATTTCCTTTGTAATTGTTTCAAGTTTTGGATATGGCCTCCATGAACACTACTAGGGCTATTGCTCTCTTTCTTTGTTTCAAAGTTCTCGTTTTCACTTTTGCTAGTGCTTGCGGAGGCTGTTGTCCTCCAAAACCAAAGCCAAAGCCAGGCAAATGCCCTAAGGATGCACTAAAATTAGGTCTATGTGCAAATGTCCTTAGCCGATTGCTTAATGTTACTATTGGTAACCCTCCAAAGAAACCGTGCTGCACATGGATTCAAGGTCTTGCTGACCTCGAGGCTGCTGTTTGTCTTTGCACCGCGATTAAAGCAAACATTCTGGGTATCAACCTTAACCTCTGTTTTAAAACTCGGACGGGACCGGCCGGTCGAACCGGGAACCGGCCAGGTAGCTGGTCCAAGTCATATTAAAAAATCAGAAATTTAAAACCCGGTCAAAGCCGGTCAAAAATCAAGTTTAACCGGGAAAAAATCGATTTTTCCGGTTCAACAGTAATTTTTTTTTAAAAAATTCAAACTTTTTAATATTATGTTTTGACCCCCTAAATTGTTAAAACTTATTGATATACCTCAAATATTTGATACTTTATAAATATTGTCCTAAAATTTGATGTTATTTTTCAATTAAATTCATAATTTTAATTCTAAACTTGTTAATATTTATTAAATAATATAAATTGCTACTTGATTGTTCTAATTTCTTTGTATTTTCTTGTTAAATATATTTGAAACATCAAATATATATGAATATACCTTTATTAATATCAATATATTATTAGATATTATATATATAATATTTTAATTTTTAAATAATTTTTATTTATGACGTCATCCGATTCGACCCCTATCGACCCCCCGGTCGAACCCATTGACCCCTGACCTCGGCCGAGTCACTATCCGGTCCGGTTCTGAAAACATAGACCTTAACGTCCCACTTTCCCTAAGCTTGCTACTTACGTCTGTAGCGAGAAGGTCCCAAAGGACTTCATATGTGCCCAGAGAGCTAAGAGGACTTCCTCATTGAACTTTTCTTTCCTTCTGTTTTGTTTTTTCCTCTCTTAGTTTTGAAATTCTTGTTGTGTGTGATGAACCAGAAAATAGTTTGGCATGTGTATTTACTTGATAACTTCTCGTTTCCATTTTTACTTGTGTTTGTGAGTTTGATTGTTTGACATTAAATAAATTTTCAACTGTAAAATCACATGATGAGTCTCGTCACATCTACAAAATGCTGTGTATGTACCTGCAAGTGTTCGAACTCTTGTTTGGATAGCCATTTTTTTTCAAAAAGCTTTTATACTTTTCGTGAATATATTTTTTAATTTTATTTTTATTTTAAATATATCAAATTACGATAGTACATTTTTCTACAAAATCTCAGAAAATTGCAATCCAAATACAAATATTGAAAAATCTACATATCATTTTCGTGCCATAGAGTCACGACCTTAACATTTTTATCTTTTTTTTTCTCACTTAGTACTTTGTCATGTAAATTACTAAACCATGTAACTGACAACTAAGGACAAACAAATTGACAGACGGCACATCTTCAACAGCTTAAAAAAAAAAAAGAAAGTCAATATGAAATAATGGCTAAGATCCATCTCCAACTTCCTTACTCAGAACTATGCAATTCGGTTGCAGTTATTGTAAGTAAGTTTCCACCGATAAATTCGACATAAAAAATGTCATATGTAAATTTTCAGTAAACGGACATATTGATTGATCTCAAAAATTCGTTTTCTCATTCAAGCAATCATAATTTGAAAAAAGGAAAAAAAAAAAAAACAATTTGGACTATGCTATGCCAATCGGCCTTATTATTAGCATTTACTATCCACGGATTGTCTATGATAACCATGACATATAAAGAATCTAGCTAGTGCAAAGTTTCAACTTTAGATGCTTAAAGTCCTAGTTTTTGTAGACTCTCAAGTCTCTCTCTTTCTCTCTTATAAAGTTTTAGAGCCTCCTTTAAAAAGATTTAAAAAAAAAAATCTAGTTTTTGTAGAACCACCGATGAATGTGTCAGAATTCTATTTAATTCGATATAAAATGGAGAAAAAGCTTAATTCTTGCTCATCTTTATCCAATCTCCAACTCAACTTTTAGGTGCTCATTTTTATAGCTCAGGGTGCGAGAAAAAGTAAGAAACTCAAAAATTAGAGGTATACGCGAGAAGCATATAGTTATAGTTTGCTAAGAAAATACTATGCAACTACACTACCATCAATAACTTCTTCATGTTTGTTTAAGAAATAAGAAGGAAAAGCTAAGAAGAATGACATGCAAGCCAGCACAGATAAAGTTTCACTTTGTGATGTTCAGCCTTTTCCAGATGATAATAGCTCAATTAAACATGTACAACCTAATATTTTCTTTGTCTTTTATGAAGCTTATTTGAATACGCTATACTAAAATACAACAAAATTCAAACAGATGCACGTAACACAGGAACTTGTGCCACTACCTTCGTATTTTGTAAGGGAAATGTTATTTGCACCTCTCCTTTTTGTTATTTGCACTCTTACTATTATTTTTATTATATAGTTTCCATTTATTAGACTACATGATATAATAAATAGTGGGAGCGCATATAATAAAAAATATGAAGTGTAAATAATATTTTTTTTAATTGTAAGACATACTCTCAGTAGATAACTTATATTTAATGGTGATATACATTTTCTCCCTAATATTTAATGGTTATGTACATTTTTTCCTTAATACACTTACCATGCTACACAGATTAGCATGATACATTTTTTGCCTAACAGTTTTTCTCCAAGTCAACTTTAAAATTAAAGGACACAGTCCTAATTCCTTCTTTTGACTTAACTTAGCTTCAAGTTGTTGAAAGCATTTTAACTCCACACAATATTTATATGTGATCCAATTGTCTAATTTCCTTCCAAAGTAACCTTTGGCAAATTATTTTAGTTACTTCGAATTAATTCTTTAAGAAAAGAAAAAGCCTTATTTCCGTTTCTCGGGTTCTCTTTGAAGGGCTCAAGGCCAAGAGGGCCGCATGGTCTCCTGTTCGAGTAGCCTGATGTAACTTGAAGAGAGTTGATTGATATACATGGTGGCCCGTCTCCTACGCTTAACAACGATGGATCGAACACAAATTGCCTTCTACCAGGTCATCAGTGCAAAAGCGCGTGTTATAATTCTGACAGGTCATGCTCATCCCTACACGAACAAAACAATACAAAAAATAGATCAAAATCGAGAGTTTCTACACGAAACCAGACAGTAATAGAGGAAAGGGAATCAGCTGATAATTAATCGCCCACAATGCCTTAGCTTAACTGGATACTTTATAGGTTTTTGGCTCTTTGCGAACCAATTGGGTTTGAATATTGATACAAATATAAATAAGACCAAGTCTTCCTGCATGGGTATACAAGAATAAATTTAAGTAAACGGATGTTGATATGACCCGATTAGTTTCAAGTATATATATCTCGAGAATAAGAAACGAAAATTGCAAAATTATTATTTCATTTCTTATTGTAAGTTCCAAGGAAAGAAAAAGATTCAATCATTTTATTGTCTAACGACCTTTTGTGCGATTCTTTGCACGCAGAATATGAAATCTTAGACGAAGTGTCACAGGTTTTGCATCATATAAGGGATTCGTTCTTCGTTAATTACGTCCAAATCTACTCTCAAGTGATCCACAGGCACGATAATTAACAATAAATAACTGGGATTAGTTGGTGAGAATGGAATAAAAGATTTGTTAATGACGGTGTTGGACATCTGATTTTGGCTGGAAGCTAGTTAACATTCTGTACGTAGTCGGGGCTGTGGAGCCCGTAGTACATTCCATAACGGTGGCCAAGAAACGCCAATGAAGAAACTTGCTACCGCATAATTCCAAGATGCGCACCAGTTTAGTCTTTTCTTGTCTAATATGCGAACAAATTTCTAGGTGAGTCGGCTGGACAAATGAAGCTCCTATTGACTAGCACAAATTGTATCGGAGTTAAATCAAATCCCAGCGCCAATTAGTGGATGATATGGTAGAAGTATGGTTAACATCAAATGTACTGGTCATGCATTTGACTACTTCTGGAAAAGAACGTTGCTTTTACCGAGTCGGGTTTTCCCCTCGTTTACTTCAGGGATGAAAATTATCACTCAAGTCAAGTTGATGCCATGAAGTCTACACGCGGCACGACCTTGTCTAGATAGCTGCGCGTAACCTACGTTCTACATGGGGTATAAAATTGAATGGCCAGGAAAATTTTAGGCCCGGCAATGACCTCGACCTCATAACTTGGCTTGTTAGGCTATTGGGACCTTGAATGACTTGGGATTTTTGTTCCTTCGCGCATCGCGGATACAGGGATTGAAGGGTTAAGGTTCGAAAAATTCCAGCATGTCTCGCAACGAAATGGCTGCCATTTCTTATTCTGCCAACAAAGATTGATGGGTGAACTTCGAAATCTCCATGTATGTACTAGGAGGTACTGATGGTTGAATTCCATCACTGCTAACGAACTGTAGAGGCAGATATTAAGAGAATTTGCTTCCTTTGTTTTGTATCTATAATTTAAGTTTTTATTACTAAAAAAAAAAAAACCAACTGTCTTTTATTCTCATTTGCTAGGTTTAGCCCCAACTTGTGGCTTTTTTTGCCTGTTATTGTGAAATGATGCTATTAGGATGATGATTGAGCACACGAGTCAGGCATAAATTAAGTTTTACGAGAAAGGCTAATAAAGTTGCTTTTGAATCTCTATGCCACTCAAGCCTTCTTTTTTTGACCCGGTAGAAACAAGAGAGCTGCATAAATAACAAAAAACTTTTGCCATTCCATCCAAGCTATCTTGTAAGGAATAAACACATTAAACACGAAATAAATAAACCCACTAGAAAGTAGAAAGTTTACAGCATAGCTAGGATTTGGTGAAAAAATGTACTTCATGTGGAATATGCATAGTTTGTAATCTGAAACAACCATATATTAGGGTGGGGATAAACTCTAATTCCTGTCCAGACTTGATCTTGAGTTATCGAGGAACATGGCAATTTGCATTTTCCCCACCTCACATGCACGCATCCAATGGGTTTGCCAAATCTATGTTTGTGTTGCCAGCTAAAATCTCCAGGGCACATGGGTCCAACGCAATTCTTTAATAATATACCTTCAACATAAATCAGAAAATTCACTCCTTGCTCACTATAAAAACCCTCAACTTCTTCCAAAACATTGCACGGCAAAAACCCTTCTTTCTTTACTATACCAACAATACTTAGCTACTATTGGGGTTTGAGAATATGGGTTCCAAGGCCACTACAACCCTAGCTCTCTTTCTTGCCTTTAACCTTATCTTTTTCACTCTGGTCAGTGCTTGTGGTGATTGCCCAAAACCAAAGCCACCAAAGCCAAAACCAAAGCCATCACCACCACCTACTGTTCCGTGCCCTCCTCCTCCATATTCTCCTACTCCCAATCCTCCTCAAAAATCTTGCCCAAGAGATGCCCTCAAACTGGGTGTATGTGCTAATTTGCTGAATATAATTGGGATCTCCATCGGATCTCCTCCAACAGAACCATGTTGCTCTCTCCTTCAAGGCCTTGCTGACCTGGAGGCAGCTCTTTGCCTCTGCACAGCCATCAAAGCCAATATTTTGGGCATCAACCTTAATGTCCCAGTTTCCCTGAGCGTGATTCTGAATGATTGTGGCAAGAAGGTTCCAAACGGGTTCCAATGTGCCTAAACAGACTTGCTTGTTTATTGTTCTAATGTGCTTTTCATTTGTAGCTCAACCATGAATTTACTTCTAAAGAGTCCTCCCCCTAGACAGTGGTAAGGGTAACTTCTTGTTACTTTTGTCTAAATGTTTTCTCAGATTTGATGTTTGTGATTTCTCATAAGGTTTTCGTGTACAAGTAAGTTGTCAGGTCTAAGCTTGTATCTTTCTATGTCGTGATCAATGAAAAGTTAATAAGCCTTTTTTATTACATTCATGATATGCCATTTTCTGATTCTGTAAAGGAAGATTACAAATTTTATAAGCATAAATTTTGGATTAATGCATGGATATTCTCGTTGTTGGTCTAAAGCCAAGATTCTACTGCAGTACGATATCTGCAACCTGCAGCAATCAATCGATTCTTGGATAATTATTACTAGCATGCATTGGAGACATGTTTACAAAAATGGATGTCTAATATACTGCTTTCTTGATCTACAAATTCGTACGTTTATGTTTGGTAAATGGCGTCTGCAACTTTCCATCGATCAATCAATTCCATTAGCTAAGAACCTGCGTTGGGATTCTTTCTTATCTAATGGGACTTGGGATGCGGACGGAATTACGCATCAGTACCCAATACGATGTTGATATCTGTTGATACGTACACTCTTCCGTGTACCAACTACGCTTCGCAGCACTTCCCTGTCCTCCTGATGATGGAAAATGGACGAGAGAAGTCGGGTCCATAATGCTTTACCTAGGCTGTGAAATATCGACGTCCTAAAAAAATCTGTCCTTTATTTTTTGTGTTGGTGGGAGTGAGAAAGAGAGAATACATCTTTAATCCGTCCTTTATTTTTTGTGTTGGTGGGACTGAGAAAGAGAATACATAAAAGATAAATATGTGGTGATTAAGCTGCTCTGATGCTATTTCGGTTTTGGGATAAATTTTATTTATTGAAAGTAATAATTGATCCTTTTATCCATTGCCAATAGCTGGAGAAATTCGTCACAGTAGTATTAACTTTTAAAATGTTAAAATAAGGAGGGACAAAATGGTATATACAAGGAGGATGAATCCTAGAATGAGTCCAGAAAGCAGGAAGTAGAGTTTTATGGATGGATATCTTTTAAGCACATCCTTGTAGAGTTGGAGTTTCCACAGGACTATCCACAGGACTATCGTTGTAGAGGCAGAATATATTCTTTCTACTTAGGAGATAACCAAAAAAAAAAAAAAAAAATTACGCTTGTAGTGCATGCAGCTAATTCATCCATGTACTTAACTAGTTCTTTTGCATGTTCTTCTTTCCTCAACTGTCCAATTATTTGCAACCACTGATAATTTTTGTTGATTTACTTTTGCAAAAGTTTGTTTACCTCGAAATGTTTTTTTTAAAAAAAAAAAATCATTCATCCCAAAAATAATTGTAATTGCAACCCTAGGACTTTTTTCTGCGTTAAAGATTGGAGCAAAGCCGCATAAAGCCAGAAAGTACGTTAAAAATAACCAACCAACATATATTTACGTATTGTCAGTCTAAACCTTCGAATATTTGACACTATCTCTGGTGAGTGAGGTTAAAACATAACAGCGATTTTCCATATATAATGACCCAAAATCAGGCAAATTTCCAAATTAAACATGCCCAAACAAACAGTTCGACAAAGCAGTCTAATGATCTTTTCGAAGGTGAATTTGACAGGAATGGAACACAATAATCAGCTCCGACGCATACATGCGAGTCATTATCAGTTAACCATCCTGCATACAATATTACATTCTTTTGTGTGTGTGTGCCGACATCATTTTTTTTTTTATCCCTTTTTGACAAGATTGTGTGCCTGACGTTTATTATCCTTAATTTGATGATGGCCGTGAGACTGCCCCTGATCATGTACGTATTTCCTTTCCATGCAACTTGATCAAATATTATTAGTCCCCCGATCCCAATCACCGGAAAAGTTATCCTCCTAATCACTGAAATACGACTCAGCCTAAACTAATAATGTTGACCTGTGACCAGTAGACTGAAAGCAAAATGAAGATAGAAATATTTCCAGGCCAGATAAAATAAAATGTGGACTGAGATTCTTTAGAGAGGTATGAATTAGTTAGTTCCACATGACATGATTGCGTTCACGGAGCAGGACATAGTTTAGAAGAACGTTATCTGGAGACCTGTTGAACAGTAGATGCTAGCAATGCCCGTGATGCTGGCTGGGTTGGTAAAAATCCATAACTCTTCATAGCCAGACAAAGAAAAATGCCTATCTCACGTATGTATGGTTGGTTTGTTTAAAAGCCAAGATTCTTTAGCTCCTTGTTTGTTTGATATCGACTGCCCCAGTATTTGGGAATAAAAACTTCAGAAAGTTGATCATCATGTAGGTCCAGAATCCGTTGACTACTTTTCCAGTCTCCTTGACATCGAAAGGCTTTGAAAATATCTAGTCGGTATATTGAGCAAGTTTTTGTTACTATTACATAAGTTTGATTGATATGGAAAGGCTTTGTTATTGTTTTAATGTTTAATATTAGGAAGACCTGACACGAAACTCTAATTTCATTAAGACTAATCCCATAATGACAAAACTAATCCCATAGTCATGTTTGCCATGCAGTGAAGTTAAATTAATGATGAGTGAAGAAAAGCTAGCTAGGTGTCATTTTCTCTCTTGATA
Organism: Coffea arabica; assembly: GCF_036785885.1. Classification (NCBI taxonomy): domain Eukaryota; kingdom Viridiplantae; phylum Streptophyta; class Magnoliopsida; order Gentianales; family Rubiaceae; genus Coffea; species Coffea arabica. Next base: position 42,753,270 of record NC_092325.1, on the reverse strand, counting down.
GCCATTCCATAGTAATCAAATCAATAGGGATCCTGTAACCCACTAGTATTAAACTACTTTGGTGATTGTCTTTTTCTTGATCCTTTTTTCCTTTTCCATTTGTCAAGACAATTCTAAACTAATTGCCCTTAACTAATCTCATCGTACTAACTTTCGTGTACCATAGCACCCAGGAATATCACTATAGCCACCCACCGGATTTCAAAATACCACACAGTTGTGGCTTGGATGTCTCCTGATTTCGCTAGTATCTGCGGTCCCCTCTTGCTGTAATTCCAATATAGTAATTGCTACCATTATAATCACCAAAAAAAATCCCGTGAGCCATCTTTGGCTCAATCCATTCACATTAATTCCGATCGTGCGTCACTCTCTCAATAACTTCTGTAGCTGTTATTTTCAACTCATCGTTGGTTGATTATAACCTCAGATCTTTGTCTTTTTCTCTTTTTTTTGGGGGTCTGGCTACTTTCTGAATCAAAATTGTGCTCCTACATGAATGGGAACGAATTTTACAAGTGTGTGCGGAGATATGTTATGGAAACTATACTTGGTGCATGGACATATTGGAAAGCTACATTATCTAGCTAGGGAGAAGTATCAGTGAAAATTTGCAGTGGCAGCTCAGTCTATGCATGCATGAGAAAATTACGTTAAGGAAGTTCAATCATCAAACACTACCCGCTTACATTACTTTCATTATCTACATGCTGAATGTTGGAACTAAACCCAGTTTTTGATATGAACCATGACTTGAGTGAATGTCCGATTCACAACAAACTATATTTTGTAGCCCAATTGTATGCTCTGATGTTAAGGCTACCTTTCCAATCAACTTCCAAGTACAATATTGTGCAGGAAAGGGAAAGTAGTATAATGCAGAAGGAAATCTTAAAAAACCAAAACAAACAATGAGGTTCCTCGAGCAAGTTACATAGAATGATAATAGAAATAGAAACAACACAAAATCTTTTTGCCCAATATTAAAAGAGAAGTAAAGAGAGAAAGAAAGAGAGACACAAAGACTAATTAGGAAATAGAGGACTTATTAGCAAGAAAACACAACAATCAGTTAAGGAAGTGGAGGACATACAAAACCGGGGGTTGGGGTCAGCCCACAAGTTATTAGGACTTGAAGAGCCAGAGGAAGGAAAATGTTGAGGTTAAGGAGCTTAAGTCTGATAGTAGTACACAGACAAATAGCTGCTTCTAGCTCAAGCAACCCTTGAAGCACCGGACAACATACGTTCTCCACGGGATTCCCAATCCCAACATGGATTAATCCACCAAGCACATCCAAACAAAGCCCTAGCTTCAGCGCATTAATAGGGCAAGTAGCATTGCCTGGTGGGGACACACCTGGAGGTCCACCACCTCTTCCTCCGCCTCCACCTCCGCCTCCGCCACCGCCACCTCCTCCTCCAGGAGGTGCAGGCGTGTAAGGTGGGTAGCCGCCTCCCGAGGGAGGCGGTGGCACAGTCACCGGAGGGTTTATTATAGGAGGACTTATAATAGGAGGAGTGATACCCGGAGGGTGCGTGATCGGCGGTGAGATTATCGGTGGTGGCTTAATGATAGGTGGAATAATACCGGGAGGGTTGTTGATCGGCGGTGAGATTATCGGTGGAGGCCTAATGATAGGTGGAACAACAACTGGAGGGTTAATTATGGGCGGTAAAACTTTTGGAGGTGGTCTGGTAGGTGGTGGACGGAGCGGAGGAGCTCTGGGAGGGTGTGGCCGCGGAGTTGATGGAGGATGAGGCCTTTTGGGAGGGTGTGGCTGCCTCGGAGTTTTAGGCGGACTAGGGCGGGTGTAAGGCGGGTGAGAAGGTGGACAGTCGCAGTCTTCCCAGGCATAAGCAGGTGGCAATGCAATCAGCATGAAAAACATGCAGATGAAGAACATAGCTGAAACCTTTGGCGTAGCCATGGCTTCGGGTTCCTAAAGGATCGCCTTATTCTTTCTTTCTTTCTTTCCTTGCTGAACGTTTTGTCTTGGGATAAGTTGTGATGATCCTAAGATTTTATAGCGCAAATTTTTGTCGAACCCGTGAATGCATGAATAGTTCTGTGGACTCAGAAATGATGAGGAGGAGAGTGCATTCCAGCTTTTTTGTACGTACAACACATAGCCACGGTTGGAAAGGGTTGTACTAGTACTATATGATGGAGGATTCCAAAGAGATGGACTGAACTCTGATGATAGAAATAGAGAATTTGGAGGGTTGCTGGGCGTTCGCGAATTTCAATAGCTAATCCGTGACTGGCTGAATTGAATCCGTGAAGGTGGAGGAGTCTCTTATTTCAGAATAAGTCAGTTTTTGCACGGATTTTCAGGACAGCCCCGCTGGCTGGCTGGATGCTCTCCTATCCTGACTCTGCTTTTCTTGTTTCTTGCTTCATTTCATCCTCTACCCTCTACTGCTGCTACTACTATATTTGCTTTACCATATTTCTCATGGTGGAGGCCAATTCAGTAAATCATAGACCCCTCTCACCAAAGTTCTGCTTTTAGGACTATTGTTGGATTTATCTGGGATCGTGGTCTATTCCTCTTTTTTTTTTTGGGTAAAAATCGTGTCCTTGAAAATTATTATTGAGGGTATGAGCTATCTTTCTGAAATTTGTATACATCAGAGCATGAGTTCTCCTGTATTTCCATTCCATTATAATAGACCAAGTTGGCCAGTTGGCGTTAAGTGCAGAATTGAGGATTCTAGTCCCCTTGCGACCAGAAAATGGAGTTTCAATTGCATGGTCGCTGCCTGCTGCTCATATGTAAAAAAAAGGTAATAAAGCTATATAAAAAAATCATCTCAATTTTGAAGTCAGGCGCAAGGGGGATACTGATAGCGTCTCTGATAATATTGTTGACCAAAAATTGTGCATTACATTATTGATTAAGTTCTATAATCCATGATTTGCCTTAAAGATGAAATGTCTTTCTATTTTAAAGGGATCATGCAATGTATGATCTATATATCTACCGTCTGTATACAGGATTTCCGCTGAATCGGTCGTGTTTCAGTTGGATTGGCATCATGCGTGATGATTGATCTTCTATTAAAGAACATGAGGAAAAATATAAGAGGAAGAGAAAATAGGGTTCTTTGATCTTAGAGAAAGATCGATCGAGCAATTAAACAAACATCACCAAAAACTTAGTTTGCGGATTCATGCATTACTTCATCATGCGCTTATGCTCGTCTCTACATGAAACAGAAACATTAGGGGGAGAAATTTGATCCATTTGATGAAATAGCAGTCTACTGGCAGTGCAAGTGTTTTCTTCCCCCCATGACTAAAATAGTTCACACCCTTAACATTGAACAATAGTTTTTCATACAAATTAAATGCTTATTCTTCCTTAGAGGAATATTGGTATGGCTTTGGAGGTCACTTTTAAGTTTCATTTAAAAATTAAGGTTCGTTAAGAAATCCTTTGTTGCTCCACTGACTCACTTTAATCCAACGGTGTTTTGCTCACCCAAATAGAGAGGAAGAAAAATTCTGCATCCGCAACTAAATTTACCATTGAACAGGTGAAAACCAAATTTTCTAAATAATTATCTGATACATATAGGAGAAATTTTTATTCTAAATTGTGCGTAAAATACTATCTCAAGCAAAATAGAATGGCTAGCAAAAACATATTAAAAAAATGTAGTGGAACTCCAAAATAGAAATGGGCTCACATTGAAATGGAAAAAAATAGGGCCAATATGGATATTTGTGAAAGTTACTGTTTACTGGTTAGTGCGCATAAGATGATAAATGTATCATGTTTTCAGGACTGGGCAACAACCGTTTTATTTGACCATGTATTGTCTTGGACTGTAAACATGAATGACTTTCCCAGCGTTTTCTTCTTTCTCAAACGAAGAATGACCTGAAATACGTGGAACTATGTCCTGAAAATGTGGTGGAGATTAGTCAATTTGAGTGTTATCTACTTGCATCATGTGGTTACTTCTTCTGACAAAGAAGAAAGCATGAAATTGCAAGAAAGCAAATTTTCTAAATATAGGCACATTACATTCTTAGTGAAGTACAGTATTAAGTTTTGACCGCAGAAGATAGAGCGGCCATATGGACCGGGTATCCACAAGAAAACACCTAATTTTTTGTCTCTCTCCCTCTTTCTCTCCCCAGTACCAAAAGAACATCCAAAAAAACTAATTATTTTCTCTTCTATATCACTCTCTTTCATGTAAATTTTTTGTGTCTGAGCATGTTTTCATCATTTGAATTGAATAACAACATGTTTTTGGTGTTGTAACATCCATAACCACGAAAGTAGTAGCAGCCATGCAAATCAACAAAGTTGCCTTTTAAGAAATTGTGATTGTTCAGAAGGATAGGTTGATAGTTTTGATACAACAAAGGGAACAATGGCGGACGAAGCAGCAACAACGGCAAACTCAACTGATGAGACAATTGTTTGTTATGCACCAACCATGATAACAACAAACGGTATCTGGCAGGGTGACAATCCACTGGACTATTCCCTACCACTCTTTATACTGCAATTAACGTTGGTTGTGGTTGTCACTCGTATTCTTGTTTACATCTTGAAACCCCTTCGCCAGCCCCGTGTGATCTCTGAAATTCTTGTAAGTAAGCTTCTTTAATTTGTTTAATTTATTTTTTTTTGGGTCAAAATCATTTTGTTTCTAATGAAATTTTGGATCAACTTAGAAATGCAGTATACTCTAGATGATTGACATGGATCTGAAATTTGATCAATTACTGAATTGGCAGTTGATTGATTAGCTTGTTGGATAACGAACAAAAACGAGCCAAACCTGTTTGCATAGACCTAAGTATTCGGTCCATCAAGGGTACCATTTGAACGTATGCGTCAATCAGATAATATCTCATAGCAATAGCAAATTCGAAAGAGTTGTAACGTATGCATCACTTTCCACCTGTTAAACTTTTATGGAACTGAAAGTAAGATACTTATAAATCCAATTTTCTAACATGTTTCACTTTCTGCCAAAGTAAGGAAAAGGATTATAATCTACTGAACAGCTGTTCCGCAGTTCAACTGCGTTATTGTCGTAATCTTAGTCCTACTTCCATCGACTGCTTCCACTACAACTTTGTTCATGTGTAAATATCATAAGACAGAGCTTTACAGTCATGCAATCCCAAGTAGCTACCTCTTTCTCTATTTTCTATAGGCAACTAAGCAGCTGCGTCCATTTAACACTGATTAATTCGATTACTTAGTAATCTTTTGCTCATTAATTTTCAGGGTGGAATAATATTGGGTCCATCGGTATTAGGACAAAGCACTAAATTCGCAAATGCAGTTTTCCCCCTCAGAAGTGTGATGGTGCTCGAGACAATGGCAAATATAGGTCTTCTTTATTTCCTTTTCCTAGTTGGAGTAGAAATGGACCTTGCCGTGATCCGTCGTACTGGGAAAAAGGCCTTCGCAATTGCTGTCGCTGGCATGATAATACCTTTTCTTATTGGTACTTCATTCTCCCTTATGTTGCACCAGAAATCACAGTACATGAAGCAGGGCACTTTCATACTATTTCTTGGAGTTGCTCTTTCTGTTACTGCATTTCCAGTGCTTGCGAGAGTCCTTGCTGAGCTTAAACTTCTTAACACGGAGATAGGTAGAATCGCCATGTCGTCCGCCCTGGTGAACGACATGTGTGCATGGATTTTATTAGCTTTTGCAATTGCCCTGGCAGAGAATGCATCCGTGTCCTTAGCTTCCGTTTGGGTGATCCTGTCAAGTTCTGCTTTTGTGCTTTTCTGCATATTTGCAGTTAGGCCTCTTATTTCATGGATGATACGACGAACCCCAGAAGGTGAAACCATCAGTGATTTCTACATATGCCTAATTCTTACTGGAGTGATGATATGTGGTTTTATTACTGATGCCCTTGGGACACATTCTGTTTTTGGAGCATTTGTGTTTGGCCTAATTATCCCAAATGGACCTATCGGTTTAACGCTTATAGAAAGGCTAGAGGACTTCGTTTCAGGACTTCTGCTTCCTCTTTTCTTTGCTATTAGCGGGCTCAAGACAGAAATTAGTACAATCAAAGGAGTGGGAACATGGAGTATTCTCTTTCTGGTCATAGTTCTTTCTTGTGCTGGGAAAATTGCTGGCACACTTCTCGTCGCTCTCTACTACAAGATGCCATTTTATGAGGGTCTAACTCTTGGCTTTCTCATGAACACTAAGGGCCTCGTGGAAATAATCATCCTCAATGTTGGCAAAGACCAAAAGGTACTCTCTCTAGCTGATTACCACCTACATCGATTGAATTTGCATCTACATGCATACGTATCCCTACATCTTGATTGTTTCAAGCCTTTCATAACTTAGCGAATCAACACGTGGAACCCCTCTAATATAAGTACCAATGAAGTAATGTTAACTGTTCTTATTCCTTCATGAGCTGATGCGAAAAACATAACACGTTGCTTGGCAGAAGCAAAGTAAATGGTCGCCACTTTCTACAACTGAGAAATTATAGCACGGAAGCAATCGCGTTAGTCATTCTATCCTTTTTTAACGGTTCAATTAGGTTCTTGGACCAAGACGCCAGAGTTTATATCTGTAATTTTAAACTTATCTAGGATTCAAGGGATGAGAAAAGATAAAGTTCAATAGCCAAATTAAAAAATTTCTTGTTTCTGTCATTTGCGATGTTTTTGTAGCAAATTGCTTCTTAAACTGGTTACATACACCTGAGTGCAGGTCTTAGATGACCAGTCTTTTGCAATCATGGTAATTATATCAGTGGTTAAGACATCAATCATCATACCAATTGTTACACTAATTTACAAGCCAGCAAGAAAGTTTGCACCCTACAAGAAGAGAACAGTTCAGAGATCAAAACCAGACAGTGAGTTCCGAGTACTTGTATGCGTCCATACTCCTAGAAATGTCCCAACAATAATCAACCTCCTTGAGGCATCTCACCCAACCAAAAAATCTCCAATATGCATATATGTCCTGCACCTGGTTGAACTTTCAGGCCGTGCATCAGCAATGCTAATTGTCCACAACAGCCGAAAATCGGGCAGACCAGCCCTCAATCGAGCTCAAGCACAATCAGATCATATTATCAACGCATTCGAAAATTTTGAGCAGCATGCTGGCTGTGTTTCAGTCCAACCTCTGACAGCAATCTCTCCTTACTCCACGATGCATGAAGACATCTGCAATTTAGCGGAGGATAAAAGGGCTGCATTCATTATAATCCCTTTTCACAAGCAACAAACAGTTGATGGAGGGATGGAATCAACCAATCCAGCTTTTAGAACTATCAATCAGAATGTTTTAGTCAATGCACCTTGCTCAGTTGGTATTCTTGTTGACAGAGGCCTTAGCAGCTCCACAAGGTTAGCAGCAGGCCAGGTTTCTCACCATGTTGCCATACTATTCTTCGGTGGTCCGGATGATCGAGAAGCCTTGGCATATGCATGGAGGATGAGTGAGCATCCAGGGATTAATCTAACTGTGATGCGGTTTATTCCAGGGGAAGCAGCAGCTGAACCGTCATCCTCATCAGGGCGGAGAGCGGAAGCCAGTGCTCCTGGAATATTAACGGTGGTAACAGATGATGATAGAGAAAAACAACTAGATGAGGATTACATAAATCAGTTCAGGAGCAGAACAATGCATGATGATTCTATAGTTTACACGGAAAGAGTGGTGAGAAATGGTGAAGAAACGGTAGCAGCAATTAGATCTATAGACAGCATTCATGATTTATTCATCGTTGGACGAGGACAAGGCACGGTATCACCATTAACGGCGGGGCTTACTGATTGGAGTGAGTGCCCCGAACTTGGTGCCATAGGGGATTTATTAGCGTCATCAGATTTTGCTACCACGGTTTCGGTGCTGGTGGTGCAACAATATGTAGGGATGGGTGTACATGGGGATATGCTTGGAGTTCAAGATAGCCCAAATGAGCAGCCTGAGCATTTTATATACAATCATACCAGTCGACGGCCGCCACTGCCAAGAGGGCCGGAGTTGTTCCATTCACAACCTTGAAGACCATAAGAAGCGATGTGCATATGTCAATTCTTTATAATGTCATACCAGCACATTCCTCTCTTTTGTTTTTTTTTTCTTTTTCCCCCGTAAAGTGTATGTGACGTAGATCAAAATTTTGTCCAGGGATTCCTGCTAATTCCATGTTGTAAGACAGGAATCTAATTCCTCTAAGGTAGAAACCAGAACATGATAATTCTGATTAAAGAATGTGGAGCAGAAATTCAAATAACTTTTTGTGGAACACAAATTATTCATCTGAAGATGGAAAAGCAGTAGTGTATTTACTTGTCTGACAATTGGGATACTGGCCCATAAGAAAGATGAGAAAGTGTCGCATCCAACTAAAGTAGAGTATTAAACTATTGCTTCGCCCTTTCTCAATGACGTGAGACCAGAAAGGCAGTACAGTCACGTCTCCAAAGAAACCCATTCTCTTGGGGAGAGGCGTGGTTAAAAAAGGGGAATAACTTTGAAGACAAGCGCAATTTTTCGATATGTTAAGTTAGTTTATTCGAGGATTTAAAAAAAGGATAAATCAAAAGCAAGAACAATAGCGGAAGACAAAAATAGCATAACATCCTTTAAGATGGAAAAACAAAAGAAAAAAATCATGAGAAGGAAGGTTAGAACTTAGATGTTTCCTCCAAATCAAATAATCAACAAGCAAGAAGCAATAGTCTTCCCCAAAAAATGGTAACAGAAATAAATAAAGGGAAGAACTTAAAAGAATTGGAAAACAGGAAGCAGCAGAAAAGTAATTGAGCTTGTTTTAATATCCGCATTGGAACCCAAATGGGACCTCTCTTTGGCAGTGCTTGCAGAGCAAGCTAAACTTAAGAGAAATGTCGTATATAAATCCCAAGATATTTCCTTTGAGGGCAGTGCACAGGCATAGAGCGGCTTCAAAATCATCAAGACCCTCAACCAGGCTGCAGCAAGTTGGAGCTTCTGGTGGTGTTCCAACTTTACCATTGGTTACCAAAAAGTCCAACGGGTTGGCACATGTTCCAAACTGGAGAATGTCAATCGAGCAAGTTTCCTTGGGATAATAGTAATGAGGTGGTGGAGATGGTTTTGGGTAGTAAGGCTTGGGAGGACTGGTGTATCTGTAGTCTTCTGGGGGTGGAGCCTGAGGGGGGTTGTAAGTCTTTGGAGGACTGGTAGTGTAGCTATAATCCTTTGGCGGTGAAGGAGATATGGGGCTGTAAGGCTTGGGAGGACTAGTGTAGCTGTATTCTTTTGGTGGTGGAGGCGATTTGGGGTGATCAGTCTTGGGGGGAGGACGGTTATAGCTATAGTCTTTTGGAGGTGGGGGAGTTTCTGGATAATAAGGCTTCGGAGGGGTACTAGTGTAGCTAGAGTCTTTTGGTGGGGGAGGGGGAAGGGGTGGGAGTGGGGGTGTTGGGCATGGGAGGTTATTAGAGCTTACAAAAGTGATGAAAAGGAGGTTGATTGTGATCAGAGCAATTGCAGTCGTTGCATGAGTTTTTGAAGCCATATTGGAGACACTTGGAAATTCTCAAGTTTTGGAGAAGATTGGTGAATGCCGATGGAAAATGGCAAAGAATTATAGATGAAACTTACATCATTTTCCAAAATTTTTTTTTTCTTTCTGCACAACAAGTTCCATGTGGGAAGATCAAAACGAAATCGTATAGGATTTTGAACAAGTTGGGTTTACAAATTAAACATTAATAGCCCAGTTGTTCTAGAGTTTTTGGATATCTGCGTTACTTGCCTATTTTCTGTCAAACAAAAATTAATGTTTCATAAACTGATTCGTCTTTTTCTCAAGTGGGCGATAACGGATTTTTCTCAAGGATCTATCTGAGATGAACGTGCAAAGGTTTTACCATGTTGAGTCAACAATAATAATATCTATTTTATGGATCAACATCTTGCCCTTTTGATGCTGAGCTTCAAGAACAGTGTAAAGAATTGTACATTCAATCGGTGGGTTATTATTTGCCAGTAAGCAAATCAGAGCTGAAAATTCTTGCAGACTCGCTCACTCAGATGTACACGCACGGGCTCTCAGAGTTATGCATAGTGTATATGTATCGCGGTCTGCGATTCGGCGGATCTTAAGGCTAATTGTTTGACTTCCTCGCACATGCTACATACATATATATATATATATATATATATATATATATATATATATATATATATATATATATATATATGAAATGTGTGTGTGTGTGTGTGTGTGTGTGTAGATTATTACCAAAAAAAAATATACGTGCAAAATCGTGGTCTGGGCTTGGGCATACATGCAGGTCCAACAGCTAAACTTATTTATTTGGGGAAGGTTTTGACAAATGATGATGATGATGATGATGATAATTCAAAAACTCCAGAAGATCAAATAATTAATATTTCATACATACAAGAGTGATTCTAATCACAGCAGAAGTTTCTTCTTAATGTATGTATGCATTTTGGGATTCTATACTATCCATTCCAGGGTATGCGCGTTTTGGAAGTGCAAAGCATTTCTAAGTTCTAAACATACGAGGAAGGGTTTCTTTACTTGTATCAATATCGAAGACGTCATAAATCTGGTCCTGTTCAATGTGTTTATCGTCAAATTCATACTACCCAAAGGCGTAAAGTTTATAGTGCCTCCTTTCACGCCTTCATTAATCTTGGCATAAGAAGTAGAGTGGAAGGAGCATTATCTTACATGTGCCTTCAAGGGATAAAGCATCACTTTAAAAGTTTCGTTTGGACGGAATCTCGGAGTATGACGCAGCATTGTGTAAAAGATTAGAAATATGAAAGGAGTAAATCGTCCACACAAGCCAGACGACACAGAACATATGAAAGGAGCCACAAATGGATTAAAACAGAATCAGTATTCAACTGTTTGCCAGAAAACGTTAGATACAGCAGGATTATTTCATACTATTGACTTAAAAAGGGACAATTAAACAAAACACCCATGAAATGCATTTGCACATTTAGGTTCAACAAGCTATCTAGGGTTCTTCACCAAGCTCCGCTCTGAGATTGTCATATGGATAGACCTTTGGCGTCTGGTCAAAACAAAAACAACACCAAATGAGTAATATTGCCCAATCGCAGATTAGTCAAGAGTGCAATTGGATTAATTGCACTTCAGTAACTTTGTGTAAACCATATACAATCAAGGTACAGTTCCCCCCTCAACCCTCTCTACACACTTTAAACACACATAAATAAATAAATAAGTAAAGCAATACAGATTAAGCACTTAACAATGTCCATATTGAAGGTTACAGGTTACACTGGGCCTCTTTAAGTGGCTGCCTGTCTTAGACAGACGGATCCATCATAATTTTTACACATAACGAAAGATTTTTTGGTTGTCAACCGCCCTTCATCAGTTTAGAGAAAAAGATGGTCATCTACTTGACGATTTGCATCTCACCAAAAGTGACATTCTCGTGCTTACCACACATCAAGAATGGTCATCTAGAGCGGTTAAGCACATTAACAATATCTGTACAAAGGTTACAGGTTACACTGGGCCTCTTTAAGCGCCCACCCTTTTAGACAGACAGAACCCATCAGAAATTTTACACCTAATGAAAAGTTTTTTTGGTCATCAAGTTCAGAGAAAACAATGTTCATCTACTTGACAATTTGCTTCTCACCAAAAGTCACATTCTCATGCTTACCACCCACCAAGAATGTGAACATCCTGGCATCATTTTGAGTGAGAAAAGAGCGAGGTCTCATTCAAAGATTTACTTGTTCTTTCAACTGCTGGAATGATGAACAAAATAATGACGCCTCCCCTATTAGAGAGAGATCAAGAGAGGGAACTGAAAGAAAGTATTCTTTTCACAAGTGAGTTTCCCCATTGTAAACCACTTTTATTTTCTAACAATTCAACAGAAGTCACCCAGAAATTACTGCAGGTACCAGGGTTTTTACTTTCATGAAAACGAGGGCGAGTGAAACAGTAATATTTTGTTAAAGGAACGTGAAGATCCATCCCACGATTAAGCTTACAAACAATTAATATTAACTAAAGTCTGGCATTTGTATAAATGCGACAAATTTAATTCATCAGAAAGTGCAGAGTTGGTGGCTTCCATATAATAATAGTAACAACCATGTGCATAAAAGGAAGAACATGCCCCCAAAAAAGAAATCTTATAATAGTGAAGGCCAGAAGCCTTCAGTCCTTCATCTAACAAGTTATCTAAATAGTTAGACACCTTGACATATTCATCTTTTGCCACAGGTAGCGTTTTTCAGCATTTCTTGAATAGGTGATTTCATACCATGTAGATACAAAAAAATGACAGTCATGCAAGGCTTTTCTACCATAAGATAGTGCAGACAGCCTAGTACAGGCACCTTTAGCAATCAGGACACCCTGCTTTGTGCTAAACTATAATCCAAGATGGTTTTCCAAGTTGAAAACTCTCACACTCTTTTCTAGAAGATCACCCTGACTTATATTGTCAATCCATCCATGTCATACATTATATCTCACATATGCCTGGACTCCCATCCAGTACCTTATCACCGAAAAAGAATTTTAAAAAATAAATTCTCAGCTTCCAATTGCAAAAATCTCACGCTTTAAGTTAGTAAAAAAACAGGAATAATGTAATACCCAAAACTATTCCGACTTCAAAACTTCTTCGAAAAGAAAATCACACTCAACTCAGTCATCATTAGATCCAATTCCACACATGCACGGTCAAAGAAAAGAAAGAGGAAACGATGCACATTAAAGTGTATCTTTCGTGAGAAACATTTCAGCACACTATATTATCGGAGACTCTACAGTGCCACCTGGTACCACATTGTTACTTCAATGTATTAACCAGTTAGATAAACATTATTAAACCAATTGCATAGTTAAATTCAACTAATGGACAAACATATTGAATGAATGGAATAGATATATTGAACTACCGGTATAATGGCTAACAGCAATGGAGCATCACAGCATTTTACATTGCAACACAGCTTATAAGAATCGAAAACGGCTAAAGAGGGGTCATAAGTTGTGGACTTACATATGGGATTTTTGAAGCTTTGTCATTCCAAACAGCTAACAGTCCAAGGCTCGCGAAAAACCCTAATCCTCCACACATCCAAGCCAATGCTTCATACTGAAACAAAATAATTATGATCACCCAATTGAATAACCAACAAATCTCAAAACCCTAGAATTTCCAACTTTAATTCCCAAAATAGAAAACCCAAAATATGACTCATACACTTCCACAGAAAATAATGAAACGATCTAACCTTTCCAACTGTTTCAGCAATTCGATCAATACAAGGTTCCGGAAATGGAGTTCCGTTGTCCCATACCAGCTCATCATTCACCGGAAGCTGAGAAAAGAAACGGAAATGTAAAAATTAAGCAATTGGAAAATGGAAGATAGGGTCTATCAGGAAGAGTTGAGAAGGGAAAGCTAATTACAGGTTTGTCTGGGACGATATGTTTGCCAACAGGGAGACCCATGCCAGAGCGGAGGCGAAGGGATGAGCCAACGGAGCGGGCTACGACGCCATTGCCGCCCATGATGCGGGATGCCATGTGACTCAGTCTGCCAGCCATTTTCGCCGGATCGGTGTCTTTCCGACTGCTAGTTTCACTAGTCTATTATTAACTCCCAAAAAAAAAAGGCTTTTGGATTTTGAGAAAATTACTGGAAGTGTTGACTGTCGAGCAACGAGGCTAGAGCTGCTACTTTTGCCAGTGAAGCCAAAGACAACACCGCTAAACGATGTCGTTTGGTCAAGGACAAATGAAAAAGGTGTGGTATTGTTCACAAATTTTTCCCAGAATTATGAAAAATGCATGGGAGTAATGGGAGTTCTCTTTTTAAAGGTTTTTTTTTTTTTTTAAGTCGAAGGTTGAAAGCAGAATCTGTTATTTGCAATTCCTTCTATTTTACCATTGAACCCAGCCCAACCCTCCCCGAAGTCTAGGAGTTGATCTCTAGTAAAGTTTCCTCCGAGGTAGAACATTTGCGAAATTTCTTTTGTACAACCTTTTAAATTGATTATGTTTTATTGGGAGGAAAAAAAAAAAGAAAAAGAAGTCATTACGTCATTTATTATTGAAAAGAATGATTTTTAGTAAACTTTGATGCTAGAATTGTTGAGTTTGCACCTTTTGCACCTTTACCTTTTACATTTTCCAATAATAGTAAAGGTGAAAAAGTTGTGAACTCGGCAATTATATTGAATTAAGTTTATGAAAAAGTAGAGAAATTTTTGAAGCTTTAAGGGTTTCTTATATGGGATAATTTCAAAAAACCTTCCCTGAAGTTTCTAACTATTTCACTGACCTCCCTTCAAGTATTAAAAATTGCACTAACGTCTCTTGAAGTTAATTATCTTATAACATTTAGACCCAATTGATAATTAAAATGTGATATTATGAGAGAGGAAATAACATGATTCCATCATTTCTCCTAATCTACATTATTTAATTAATTTAATACAAATCCACACATTAAAGAAAAACACTAAAATTTGCTATTTATCATTGGGGATCAAATCACATATAGCACCAAAATATAATATATTATTATATATTTTTCACTTAATACAATATTTAAATTACTCTTTTCAATTACATAGTTAATGTTAAACATGATCAACAATAAATAATTCAAAAATTTGCAATCAAAATATTACAGAGAACAAGCTCTAATATCATAAATATTCTTGTCAACATATTAAGATTAGTTGTTGAGATTTTTATGGTATTAAAATCCACTCATTATAATGTTTTGGTCACATATTTTTAATTTTTTGTTATTGATCATGTTTGATAATAGGTTTCTAATTGAAAAGAGTAATTTAGATCTTACATTAAATAAAATATATAAAATAATATACTATTTTTGATACCCTATGCAATTTAATTCCTGATAATAAACAGCAAATTATAGTGTTTTCTTTACTGTTTGGTTGGGTATTAAATTAATTAAACAATTTAGTAAATTAAGGGCCATAGTGGAATCATATTATCTTCTCTCTCTTAATATTGCTTTTTAATTGTTGGTTGGACCGAGATATTACAATATAGTTGAAAACCTCAAGGGAGGTTTCTGAATTATCCCTTCTTATATTGGTCTTTTGTTTGGAAGTAGATATGTTTCATTTGTTGTATCTGATGAATAAATGTGCTACCATTAATATAATTTTTCAAATCTTTGAAATGATGACTGTTTTTTTTTATTTAAATATGAAGTTATAGTATGGTGTAAGGTTGTACAATGATCAAATAACCTTGATTTGGGTTTATAAATAGTTAAATCATTTGATACTTTATTTCCCCATCAGGATTCTCACATTTTTCTCAGGTTGTTAATTGTTTCAAATTTTCAGGTTTCTCTCGTCACATACAGCACAAGCTTTTTCAGTCTTTAAATTTCTAAATTACCAATTGTATGAGTTGTTTATAAATATATTTTCTTTCTTTCGTTTTACGTAAATGACAAAGGATTAATGCAACGTGGGGTCTAGGCAAAAAATAAAGGATTAATTAATTGAATAAATCTTTTATATACTGACAGTGTATACACTAGTAAATCTAGATGCACGTCACATATACAAAATTTTATGTTTAAATTCAAATTCAGATAACGTGGCATTAACCAATCTCATGAGTGTATACACTGATGGTATAGTAAAGATTAATCCTAATTACATTTACCTTCTTTGGGGTTTGATAAAATTAGAAACTATACCTTGAGGTTTGGCCGTATTACAATAATGTCTTCTGTTTTGATTAGTTTATAACAAGTACACCCCTACTGGTACTACTTTAATCATTGACTGTTAAACATCTAATGATGTTAGCTTAAAACATTTTCAAAAGCCCCAAATTACCCCCGGGCTCTAACGTGACTTCTTCATCTTCCTCTTCCCCCTAAAGATCAGCCACAATGGGATGGCTCCACAAATTTCAGCAACTTTTATATTTCTGAGGAAAATAGTTTTCCATCATCTTTTCTTAATCTTAGTCCGTATGGATATTCTATTTCAGACTTGGCACTCTTTCATCCCTTTGTTATTGAACATTAGTTTAGTATTTTGTACAGAAGCCTTTTCGTCATTTCATGGATTCTATTCCATGAGTTTAAACGTCGTTACTAACAAGAGGGTACGTAATTATTATTTGGCCAAACCTTAAGCTTTAATTTGTAATCTGGTAAAACTATAAGGGAGGTAAATATAATTAATCCGAAAATAAATAAACACGGGTAAGCTTAGGACTTAGGAGTCTCAAGTTTAAAAAAGATTTTTTGTTTAAAAAAAACCATACTATTTCTTAGCTATTACACCATAATAATCATGTCCCTCTCATCTTCAGCTTTAAGCATCAATTTTAACTTAGTTTCATAATAAACACTGAATTTGCAATTACTAGAGAATAGAGATATTTCGGATGAATTTCCGAACAGTTGACAATAACAACACCACCAAAAGAAGAAATATGGCAAATAGTACTATCTCATGAAACCGCAAAAGAGAAACTAGAAACTAAAAAAATTACGAAAATAAAGATTAGCGGTATGAGAACCTAGAAAGCAACTTGAAAAGTCCAAAAAATTCCCCATGCAGAATCTGATCTCATGAAACCAAATGCCAGTTAACTTGGAAGTTTGAATTAAAGGTCCTCGATATCCAATTGGCTCTGCGCCTCCAAAATCGTAGTAGCAGAGTTCCTGAGTTGCCGTGCTTCATAGTCCGTCAACTCCACATTGGCCACACCCATGACTCCAGTCCGACCAAGTTGAGCAGGCAAGCTCAGAAAAACATGTCCACCATCAATTCCATATAGGCCTGTGGCAAGAACCGAGACAGGATGAATCCTTCTCTGATCCCTCAGGAGGGATCGAGCCAAGTTAGCCACTGAGTAGCCAATTGCCCAAGAAGTGTAACCCTTAAGATCAATTACTTCATATGCACTCTCCACAACTTCTTTCCGAATGTTTTCGAGAGTTTCTTTCTCGTACGCAATTTTCTGCCTGTCTAAATAGCTAAGCACCGGCACTCCTCCCACGGTTATGCTTGACCAAAGCGCCACTGAACTATCTCCATGCTCCCCAACAATGTATGCCTGGTGATCATAATTTTCATATATACAGGGAAAAGTAAATCAAATACCGTATGCAATATATATATATATATATATATATATATATATATTAGCCATTTATAACAGCATTACCGAAAAGTGATCTCGTTCTCGAGCCAGATTATTGACAATTTATAAACAAAACTGTAAAAGTTAAAGAAGCAAACTACAATTAAAGAACATATTCCTGCACTATCAGGTTTAATCAACTTAGTACTAGTACTGTAACTAAACTTGCCTGCACGTCCTGAGCATTGACGTCGAGATGATCAGCAAGCAAAAACCGGAACCTAGAAGAATCCAAGTTCGTTCCAGATCCAATAACTCGATTTGGATGAAAACCGGAAAGTTTCCAGGCCACGTAGGTCAAAGCATCTACGGGATTGGACACGATCAGGAGTATAGAATCCGGAGAATACTTGGCCAACGGAGGAATGATATTTTTAAACAAGACCAGATTCCTCTGGATAAGATTCAGCCTACTCTCGCCCGGGATCTGCCGGGCACCTGCTGTGACAATGCAAAGATCCGACCCTGCCGTGATTGAGTAGTCCAGGGAAGCATGGATTTTGGTCCTTGGTAAGAAAGCTGCCGCGTGTTGGAGGTCAAGCATTTCTCCGCGGAGCTTGTCGGGCTGGGCGTCAACGAGGGCTAGCTCATCGGCAAGGTCTTGGGTGAGGATGGTTTGAGCTATGGCCATGCCGACGTTTCCAGCACCGATGACCGAGATTTTGGTGTGCCTTTTTGTGGGTGAAGGTGGAGCGGAATTGAGAATGGGTTTGAAGAAGGCTTTGGAGATGTCTAGGCCACCCGGGCCTAATGTGGAAGATGATTCAGCCTTTTTCATTGTGTGTGAAGTAAAGAGTTTTTTGTTTGCGAGGGAGGAGAGGGTTTAGATGGTGGTGGGGTGGCAGTGTTGCAGTTATTTATAGGAAGGCGTTGGATTGGAGGAGGGGAAAAGACTGATGAAACTGGAAATTGAGGGAGTGGAGAAGAAGACTAAGAAGAAAGGAAACTGGAAGAAGGTTCGTTCATTCGTTGGTAGTTGGTAGTTGGTATTTTGGCATTTTCAACGGTCAACGGTTTCGTGGAAACAAGATTGGAGGGAGTGAATGATCACCTATGGGCGCATGAAAAAACTCATCAATAAGCTGCAGCTTGTATCAAATTGCAATAGTATTGATCATTAGGGGGGAGTTTTTTTCTTTTTTGCCTTTTCCCGTGGTTTTGCATAAAGGAAATGATGAATTTTGACATGAAAGATCCCGCTGATCTCTTTTACCAAGATTTTTAAGTAGGATTTAATCACATTTTAGCTAGAAAGATTTCGAAACGTTAGCTGATGAATTTCTTTTTATTTTCCCTCCCCCCAAGCCCCTTCTTTTTCCCCTTCATTAGGTACAAATGGAAAGGATACAGACTAAAGTCTTGCTCCATGGATCTCAAAAAGAATTTGTAAACGACTCGATATTTGATGAGATCTTTTCTGAATTACGGTTGAGATTAATTTTGCATTTTGACAAAATGTGTGTGTGTGTATATATATATATATATATGATAAAATCTCAACTATCCCAATGAGTTTAAGGGAAATGCTTATCACTTTACTTTTCTAGCATAATCGAGGTGCAATCCTTTTTCCCTATTTCATCACCATGAAAATAAACTGGGTGACCACTATTGTTTTTTTAGCAACTAAACATTGTTTTTTGTATTTATTCTTGAATTAAACAATGCATGTGAAAAGTAGATGACAACATGTACATATCTCATTGAGTCTTTTAATTGTAAGTATATTGTTTTATGGACTTTTTATTTCTTATATTTTTGGACTAAAAGAGATTGTATTATCAAACATTTTTGCCCCACAGGATAGTTCAATAATAAGCGAACTCTTAGGACTCAGTTAATCTTAAATTTGAAATTTATCCTGAATTTGAACCCTCGTAACTTGTTTGGGGTGCGTTTGTGTGAGATCACGGCATATTCCTCAGATTTGGTGTGTCGACTCGATCCAAAATGGCTTGAATTGACCACGTTTTGGGTTATCCCCAAAAAAAAAAAAAAAAGCCCCCAACTTTTAGCTCATTCTTTAAGGGAAAATGCACCCAAAATGACTTACTCATTGCATGTTTCTTGTGTGGATCCGAGAAAACGATTGCGTGGAACGCAAACCAGCCGTGCATTGACAAATCCGGCAACCCACCGCGTTCGACAAGGGGCACAAACGGTTACAGGTGCAATCGTTTTTGTCAATTGTGTGCATTTTTTATTATGCGTAATTTTAATTACACGCGGTATAACTTTGATTGCACATGAAATAACTTTAGAACAAATTTTTATTGATCTCACAAATAGTGTGAAAATCGAGTTACAAAATGTGATCTGAACTGTACAAAATTTTTTAGCCAAATCATGACGGACAATCGTTCCTGCCCCATTTCCCACCGCGTTGTGGCTATTTCTAATATTTTCTTCTGCTTCTGGATGTGATAATTTGCTTTATTAGCCCCCCCCCCCCCCCCTAATTTTCTTGTCTAGAAAGTACAATGCACGAAAAGCAAACCATAAACCAAAGAAGTTTCCCTAGTTTCTTTTTCTTGGTAAGCATTTCTGTTGGCCACGAAACAATTTTTTTTTCCCCGTGCAACTTTTGAGTCAGAATGTCTCGAATTGGGTAGCATACTTTCCCTAAAAAAAAAAAAGATTTTGGTAACATTCTTCATGAGCTAATTAAGCATTGAATAAAAAACTCCAGCTGTTTCTTAGGAGACTCCAGAGTCAAGACAGCCCATTGTTACAGCAGCCGCGGTAAGCTATTGCCCTCGTTTTAAGGACTTAAAATTTCCACCTCTTGGGTTTCCCATCGTCTTCTCGACGTTCTCGTGAAAAGTAAAAGATTTGAACGCAGAACCAGAAAGATTTGAACGTAGCTTCCGTTTTCTTTCCAAGTCTAAAGTTTTTTTTGTTGCTTCTCAATATCAACTTTTCAAAGTCTTTTTTTTTTTTTTTTTTGGGATAAGTCAACTTTTCAAAGTCGAACACTACAATATTGTAAAGTATACGTGGTTGAATGCAAAAAAGGCTATAAGTCGATGGATCTTAACTGGGTTATCAGGTTATAATAATGTCATTTGAAACTCTGTTCTTGCTCTTTTCTGCTTTGTCAATTTAGATTTCATTTTGCATTCTAGTTTAATGATGGAAATGATTGTAATATTCATTAAAAAAAATAAAGTAAATGACAAATAGTCATTATATTATTTAGAATTCTCCACTTTAATCCCTTTGAAATTTTAATTCATCTAAAATGATCATTCTACGAACAAAACAGTAGATATACGTCACATCACTATTAAAAAACTTACACTTGTAGTCACTCAATTAGTGCACCAAAACAAGAAACTCCAGTGACAAATTGCGCAATTTAATCTAAAAATTATTTTTTTAAAAAAAATTAATGCATTAATCGATCCAAAGTAACGTGCTACTCTATTAATTCATATGAAGTTTAAGCCTCCAGGATAGAAATGTACAGCTTTATATTAAATTGAGGTATAATCAAACCTTAAAAATCAACGACATCAAGTGATTCATTTTTCTTTTATTATATCTAAAAAGAAAATACAATCGAATAATATATGCATGCAAAAGGTGATAAAATGAAGAAAATATATAAAAAGAAATCATTAGACCTCAAATAAATCATATATATAATAAAAGGGATTTTTGGGGCACCCATTAATATGGACAAAAAACAACTTATTTAATAAATGCATTAATTATTTCATATTTTGAAAAGCTATGTTTAAGGGGAATCACATGCTAAATGACATATACAACCTTTTTTTTCTAAAAATAAACCTAGTAAACCAAGCACATACAATTCATTTAATTAAGATAACTAGAACATCATATATGATTTGCTTTTTTTTTTATTATTGAATTTATTATTTACATTTTTCTATTTTATTTTTTTACAAGTCTTAAAAAGTTATTATTCTATGTCTTCTTCCAAAATAAATTGTATTTTCCCTTTCAATTTGTCATTTTATGGGGTATAAAAAGTTCCGAATTCATAATGGTGCCCTTTTTTTTTTGGGTAAGTTGCAATAATCTTGTTTTGATTTGGTTTAGAATTTGGGAACTTACCATCTCTTTGTTGTTAAAAAAATTTAAAAGTATAAGAATGAGTTATATTTATCTTCCTTGATGTTTGACCAAATTATAAATTCAACCTTGAGGTTTGGCCATTTTACAATAATGCCCTCCATCAGCATTCTCACATTTTACTCACGTTGTTAATTGGGTCAAATTTTCAGATTTCTCTTGTTTTACTTAAAGGGTTAAAAATAAAAAAACCCCCTGTGGTACACCTAATACACAAAAAAACCTTCATGGTTTCAAAACATACAAAATGGCACCTCATATTTTGAACTAAATTGTAAACTAACAAAATTCGTTAAACTTAACGAGAACGACTGTTTTGGCCGTTAAACTTATCGAATTTCGTTAAATTTACTGTTAAATTTATCGAATTTCTTTAAGTTTTCCTTTAAATTTATCGGATTCCGTTAAGTTTAATGAATTCTATTAGTTTACAATTTAATTCAAAACATGAGATATCATTTTGTATGCTTTGAAACTACGAGGAACTTTTCTGTGTATTAGATATACCATAGAAATTTTTTTATTATTAACTACTTAAATGACAACAGATAAATGTAAGGTCGGGTCTCAGCCAAAAACAAACAAACACAGGCAACCTTAGAAGTCTCCAGTTTCAATTTGAAAGAAAACAATCATAGTTATTTGTTATTATACTGCAATAATCATGTCTCTTATATATATATATATATATATATATATATAGATTTATCCCGCTTTAAGCATTAATTTTAAATTGGTTTCATAATCAACACTGAGAATCATGCTAAATTTGCAGCTGGTAGCGATAATTCAGATAAATTTCGCGAACTGTTTGACATTCATTAACAGAACAAAAAGAAGAAATATTACAACATACTACTATCTCATGAAAGTACCTCAAAGAGAACCTAGAAGCTAGGAAGGTTACGAAACCTAGCAAGCAACTTGAAAAGCCCAAAAATTTCCCCATACAGAATCTGATCTCAAGAAACCAAATGCCAATTGACTCAAGGCGTTTGAATCAATGGTCCTCGATTTCCAATTGGCTCTGCACCTCCAAAATAGTAGTAGCAGCATTCCTGAGTTGCTGTGCTTCCCAATCCGTCAACTCCACATTTGCCACACCCATGACGCCACTCCGACCAAGTTGAGCAGGCAAGCTCAGAAAAACATCTCCACCATCAATTCCATAGAGGCCTGTTGCAAGAACAGAGACAGGATGAATCTTTCTCTGATCCCTCAGGAGGGATCGAGCCAGGTTAGCCGCTGAGTAGCCAATTGCCCAAGAAGTGTAACCCTTGAGATTTATTACTTCATAGGCACTCTCCACAACTTCTTTCCGAATGTTCTCAAGAGTTTCCTTCTCGTATGCAATTTTCTGCCTTTCTAGAAAGCTAAGCACTGGCACTCCTCCCACGCTAATGCTAGACCACAGCGCCACTGAACTGTCTCCATGCTCCCCAACCATGTATGCCTAGTGACCGTAGATTTCATACAAGATAAATCAAATACATTTATATTAGCAATTTATGACAGTGTTATGGAAAGTTACGCAAAAGGACTGCAATCAAAATTTGAGAACAATGGTTAAAATCAACTTGGCAATTTTATAGAACCAAAACTATACAAGATCTGGTATCCAACCTGCAATGTTAGGGGTTAATTAGAAAAGAATTGCACTGAAATCTACCCAACCAATTGTCTTTTCTTTCTCCTACGCATATGAAAATCACCATCTGCAAGTTGCCACTTCAATACTAAAACTTTCACCAATGGTAAGAAAGAACTAAAATAGTCCAAAAGTGTCGCTTTAGAAATTGCGCCTCCAGTCAGGCTAAAGCTATTGGAGGACAAAGTTGAGATGAGCAGCCTTCTCTCCAAGCCATCAGGCGCTAAAGCTACCCGATAGCCGATAGATAGGGCAGGCAGTGATCCTTTGACTTAATCACAGATGATGGACCATAAAACACTTGTTGTGCAGAATAATTAGGCCTTATATTTTCCCCGCCAAATGCAGCACGATTTAGAACTAAGTAATACTCTAACATGACACTCTTGTTAGGACCCCACCGTCAATTATCATCATATAGCTGTCATCAGGTAAAGTTCAAATTCTTCTCGAGCCTAATCATTCAAAGTTTTAACAATGAAAAAGTGTAAAACCAAAAGAAGCAAAATGCTGAGAGCAAATTCCCAATAGCTCCCCACCCCCCCCCCCCTTCCCCGGGAGCGGGGGCCAAAAAAAAAAAAACTTACAAGACGTCAGATGTTAATGAACTAAATAGTAATAGTAGCGCAACTAAACTTGCCTGCACATCCTGAGCATTGACATCGAGATGATCCGCCAGCAGAAATCGGAACCTAGACGAATCCAAGTTCGTACCCGATCCAATAACGCGATTAGGCGGAAACCCAGAAAGCTTCCAAGCCACGTAGGTCAAAACATCCACAGGATTTGAAACGATCAAGAGTATACAATCCGGAGAATACCTGGCTAACGGAGGAATAATAAGCTTGAAGAGGGCTAAATTCCTCTGTATAAGATTCAGCCTACTCTCACCGGGGATCTGCCGCGCACCCGCTGTGACAATGCAAAGATCCGACCCGGCAGTTATTGAGTAGTCCACGGAAGCGTGGATTTTGGTTCTTGGCAAGAAAGCAGCTGCGTGTTGGAGATCAAGCATTTCTCCGCGGAGTTTTTCGGGCTTGGCGTCGACAAGGGCTAGCTCATCAACAAGATCTTGGGTGAGGATGGTTTGTGCAATGGCCATGCCAACGTTTCCAGCCCCAATAACAGAGATTTTGGTGTGGCGTTTGGTGGGTGAAGGTGGGGCAGAGTTGAGAATGGGTTTGAAGAAGGCTCTGGAGATGTCCAGGCCACCCGGGCCTAGTGTGGAAGATGACTCGATCTTTTTCATTGGTGTGTTATGAATTGAAAATACAAAGGTTGTTTGGGATGGGAGGGGAGATGTTGGTAGTGGTGGCAATGGCGGATTTTGCAGTTATTTATGGCAAGGCCTGGATTGGAGAAGGGGAAAAGACAGAGGACAAATGGGAAAGTGGGGAATGAGGCCGTGGAGAAGGAGAGGAGAGTGGAAACTTGGGCATCCTGGCTTTTTCAACGGTCAACGGTTTCCTGGAGACTTTACATTTGGAGGGAGGAGTGATCACGTACAGGGCCAAGCAAATTTATGCCACCTGGCGGTAGACTAGTGGCAGGCTGGAAGCCCATCATTGACGTTCATTTTCGTTTGGGGAAACTATTCTCCGACCCCTAAACTATTTCCATTACACTATTTTAGTCCCTCAACAATGCATTGTCTCAAACAAGTCTCTCAACAAAACAAAATTTGAGTGAGTTGCATTTGAAATTAATTTTAAAATTTAACATAATTCACCCAATTCAGTTTAAAGTGAAGTGTCTTTTTTTTTCAACTTTTTATATTTATTAAACTTTTAAAGTAAAAGAAATTTCATTGATAAAAAAAGCAAAAAAAAAAAAAACCAAAAAGTAATCTCATCATCAAAGAGGGCAACAGTGCTCCAACCATCAGTTCATTTTCTAAAACAAATGCAAAATCAAATAGACATATACATATGTTTAAAAAAAAATATATTCACACGTATAATTAGTGAGAAATGAAAAATTCATTTTTTGAGATGTGAGGGATGGAGAAATTTATTTTGTGAAATGTGAGGGATGAAAAAAATTATTTTATAAAATGTGAGGGACGAAAAAATTTATTTTATAAAATGTGGAGGACTATAGATCAGATTATGTAAAATATAATTTGACAAATTTACCCTTAAAAATGATCACGTGCCTTGCACATGATGGATTCCGACCAAAAAATGATCGGAAACCTAATTAGAAACTAAATTTGACCGATGTGAATATGTAAGGGACATAAAATTACACTTTTAAAAGTGAGGGACGAAAAAAATTATTTTACAAAATATGATGGACGTTTTGGACGATTTTTTCAAAAAAAAAATCAAAAAGTAATATCATTGTCAAAGATGGCAACAGTGCTCCAACCATCAGTTCATTTTTTAAGACAAATGCAATCAAAATAACATATTCATAGCATGCGAAATTACACAACGCGTCCACACAAATTGAACAAAATAGAGAGGTAACTAATCGAAAAGGCAAAGAAATAAATGTTGGTTGGTGAATTCTAGATTTTATATTTTGAACCCAAAAGGGCAAAAAAAAAAAAAAAAGAATACTATATTTTATGTTTTATCTATGAGAACCAATTATATGATCCCCGAAAGCCTGGATTCTATTCCTAGCCCCTTGGTCTAGATTCGACAAAATCATTGCGTGGAACGCAAACATTTGACGATTCGGGGGAACCACAGTGCTTTGGTAGTTTTCTTATGCTTCTAGATGGGATAAGCTGCGGTGCAATCCACCAACACTAATGCATCGCGTCTCGTCAGAATTCAAACATTTGACGATTCGGTAACTTTCTTATGCTTCTAGATCTGATTACCTGCTTTATCCCTCACCAAACGCAAACAACACACGCACATGTTATCTAAGGTGAATTTACGACCCAATTCAAAAGGCATGCTGACTTTCAGGCCACATCAAGAATTTTAAATAATACACACATCACTCACAATCGATGTGGGATTGAGGAAAGGGGAGGAGAAACACCTAGACTATTGCTCAAAGGCTCACCAATGACTTTTAACCACTCCAGCAATTTCTTTTCTATCAGCAACCGCTTTATCAATGCCTCATTTTCTTCTCCGGAAAGTAGAAATTGGCCAAGTTTGTTTGGATAAGAGTTTATTTGGATGATTTATTTAAAATAATTAATGTAGCGCTTTTTGTGACGTAATGTAAGTGAAATAAAAAAATAATTAAAAAGATAAAAAGGTGATTGAAATTTGTGAAATAAATTATTTTACTTTAAATTTTGTTTGTACACAAGGTTTCCTAGTCTCTTGGTAATCATCTCTATTGGCCAGAAATCAATTGATAGCATAAAAAAAAGGGAAAAAGAAAAAGAAACTACACCTTCTTGATAGGAGCAGACTTCAAACATAGTAGTTCTTTTTTTTTTTTTTTTTTGCTTTATACTACTAATTGTTAGTATAACCAAGTTGTAAAAATCAAAGATACCAAATGATTCAATATTCTTTTTAAATTCCTAAAATGAAAAACATAAAATGAGATGCAATTGAAATCTATATACTCACCAAAGACTTTTCCAATAATGCACACAAGAGGAAATTTTTTTGTTCTTATTCCCAAAATTCTTTTCCAATAATGCGCACTTTTTTTATTCTTATTCCCAAAATTCGCAGCTCACCCGATTCGCTCTAATATATGAACCAACCAAAGGACACAGCAGCTGAGTCGGGCCCATGGAGGCGTTAGCGGATCTAGAGAAAGTCCAAACCCGGATCCTCCAACGAGTAACAAACCTCGAACTCTCTCTCCTGCACGGCCACTTGTCCAACTCCCCTTCACTCTCCCCTGCTTCCGAAGACGCCAGCTCCGCCGTCGCCACCGCCACCGAAGCCCGACTCTCCGCCATCCTTCGCTCTAACGGCGTTAATGACTTCATTTTCAAACGCGTTTCCTCCGATTACTACGATTGGACTTTCGACGCCCGCCGCGACGTCCTTGGCGCCGCTTCTATTCACCATCTCTGCAAAAGCATTGTCTTGGTATTACGGTGTTCTTTCACATCTTCGATTTTCAATTACAAATTTCCTATTTTGTTCTACTCTTCCGTGCTAGCTGCATTGCCTTTATGTCTAATAATAATTATTTATGCTTGTTCTGGCCTTGCTGAAGTAACTAGGTGAAGTAATAATAACCGAAAGATTCAATTTTTAAATGAATGATTGTAGGGCGAGGGAATTGTAGGCTTGTGAACGAGGACAATGGAGGCAAAAGCTTCAGAAAGAGCTTAAAGTTGTATTCGAGCTAGGATCATTGTCATTCTACTCGAGCTCAAGTGAGCTTTCATATCAAAGCGAGCTTTGAATAGATAATTTAAATGTTAATTTCAGGTTTTATGCTTATAGAGGCGTGCTTAAAAAGTTAACAAACATGAGATGAGGTTTGGTTAGCTAACGAACCAATCTTGAAAGCTCGCTCCTTGAATCGTGCTTGATTCAAGTAACAAGTAGCCTTGTTCATCTTTCACCCTAAGTGAATGACAGAAGAATGCCTCAGTACAGAGTGGCTCTCATTTCATGGCAAATAAATTGTTGGTAACTGGCATCCACGAGTGTGATAGATGTCTCTTTGAGGCAAATTTATTCCCAAGGATCAGTTTAACTGAAATAACTATTAAAAAAAAAAAGAACCAGATAAAAATGTAAAAGTGTAAAAATGTTGGGCAAATGCAAACTATTCATAATAGGTTTTAAGAAATTGTGATCCTTTTAGAAGTTGTGAAAGTATTGCTATATCATAGTGACTAAAGAAAACGGTTTTGAAACTAATTAATTATATTCTAGTTGATAACTAAGCACAACTCATTATTCCAATAGGAGAATATCACATTTGAGAATCATCGCTAATTAGTTTCCTATAAAACTCAACTTCTGTAGCTTCTTCTGAAGCTTCTCGCTTCATGTTATTTTTCTGGAGTTTTTGGTAATTATCTTGTTGTCTGTCGATTTTTTTTTTTTTTTTGATGGCTTGCTGTTGGACTAAAATCAGTGCCACATGCCTGCCTTCAGCTTCAGTCCCATTCATCCTTTTCCTTTTGTTTCTCTTCTCTGTGAGTCATATGTGATTGTGTTCCTGACAATTCAGAAGTAAAAGAATTTCAAGATAGATATAGGTTATGAAGCATAAAGGTGTCTAGTTGATTGAGTTTTTTCGAGTCCCTTCTATCTTTACACTGTTAATTCTGACACTCCAAACAGTTCATCTCTCTCCATGATGTGTTAGATAAGTTATTGATCAAATCTCCTTGTGTTTACTGACTGACTCTTTTTTCACATTTAGTCATTTTCAATGCTACACCAACCAGAAAGTTAATTATCATCTCCTTCTGTATTCCAAATAATGTGCCAAGAGCAGAGTGGAGTCCCTCCAGAAGCAAGAATTGCGTAAAACCTGATAATATCACACCCCAAAAAAGTGGTGACAGTCATCTCAACCTCCCATTTCAAGACTGTCCTTCAAAAACAACTGCTTCCCTATCCATACCAGTATTTATACACTGATAAAGAATTTAATGTTGTACTTTATGTTACTGAGTCTGAGCTTAGATGTACCAAAGCAACAAAGTTTTCCACCAGGCCTCACTTTGTATGTTGAGCATTCAATTTAAGTAGAACACTTCCTGGGTTTGCTGATTGATAATGACCATGACGATGTGCTTGACCATTGGAGCATCAAACTTTTTTTTTTCCCCGTATATACCTGCATTTTTTGATATTAGGCCCTGAAGTCTCTTTCTGACACAGTCTTTCTACATGGCACAGGTAAACACTCAAGCCCCATCAAATGTGACCGACTGTAGTGATCGCAACTATTCAAAGTATTATGTTGTTGTTGTGCAGGTAGTTTTATAACTTATTACTAGTTTCTCCATTATCATATTGTGCCACACAAATGCAGAAGACAGCTGAATATGGATAAGAGTGACTTTGCACATTTGATTGCAGTATACTGCTCGGTTTAGTGCTGAGGCTGTGAAGAATTTTCTATATGCACTCAACAATGGTCAGATAGCCAAAAAGAAATTTAATAGTAAGTTGGCAGATGACAAGTTTAAGCAGCTTCCTGTATTTGTTACTGACATTTCATAATCATTGTGTAGACCTGTTTTTGATGATATTTCTTGGAATTGCCTGCACACTTTTGCTTGTCTCAAGTTGAGATGCAATTAAACTTTCTACTGGTCAGAATTATAGTAAGCTCATTGAACTTTTTGGAGTTTTGCTGCGAGGAGAAGCTGCAGGTTTCACTCCAAGCCTGGTTACAGTAGTTGTAGGCATTGTCATAATTCAACTGATATTGATTCATACACGACCTACAATTGAATTTATGATTTGTGCTTGGAATGCATGTCATAACAATGAGTTGTGACATTCTTTTCCTTTGTATCATCCTTTTGAGTTAGTTACTTTGTTTTCTAAATCATCACTGTTAATTCATTTCATAGATAGTTATTTTATGAGTTTGTATCCTTGCTTTAAGCTATTTAGTTGATTGTCATGGGCTGCGTAATTGGACTATTATGTTTGCTTCTACCTGAAAGTGCTACGACTTAAAAGATCTTTCAAATGCATAATGGTAATGCTAGTTTCCAGTCCTTTTCTTTTTTCTTTTTTTTTTTTGGTCGGGGAATCAGTGGCTGAGACTGGTCCTTAAGCTGACTATTGTGTAGATTGGGAAAATTAGTCCTCCTGATGTTAATGTTTGGCATATCTTGTGCAGTGAGACTTGCTCCTGAGGAGACATCAGTCAAGTTGACTGGTTATGAACACAATGCCGTGACGTGTATTGGCATGAAAACAGACATCCCGGTAATCAGAAATTTTGTGAATCAAAATTCTTGTTATTGATGAGTTCTAGGTGTGTTATCTCGAATCTGGCATGAAAATTTTCTTGGTCTATATTAATTGCAATTATATCCAGAAGCAGGTATTTTTTATTTTCATGAGAGAACATGAAAAAAATACAAATTAACATTTACATCAAAATTATGAATGATTTAGTTAGAATAAGTTGTAGTCATAAATGTGGCAAAACATTTCGCAGCTTGTGGCTATCCTCTTATTCATCCACTTGCTTATTATCAATCTATAGGAAGCACCACGGTATTCTTGCTGTTTGGTGCAGCGTGAACAAATTGGGCCCTAACCTTTGACAATTGAGGTCATGTTCCTCTGTCTATCCTGTTATAGCCTATGATTGGCTGTATAAGATACTTGCACAAAGGTCCCCCATGCTCCTGCTTATAGATGGAAAATGTCGATATTAGGTGTGAATTTTATTCTTGTCATAAATTGAGTTCTGCCATTCATTATGCCAGCTGTTGTGTTGCTTGCTGTCCTAACATATCATACCTGTCACAATTTTATCTCCCAAAGGTCAGCTTGAAATTGTATCTGCTGTGAATCATTAGTTATGCTTCTGTGCTATGGAGAAATTGCAGTGGAACTTTAAACATACAGCTACTTATGATCTGATATGCACATATAAATCAGTTGCATTCCTATTATTTTGCAGCTCTTTTGTTTTGGTTCTCAATTCGTGTGTTGTCTTATGCTAGTCATCTTCAATTGATCGTTGCATTAGATGAATTAAGTGTTAATAATGTGCAACTCTTGGGCCGCCGTCTATGTTGTTTAGGATCTAAATTCAGCATGTTTGTTTCGGGAGCATTTGAACTGTGAAGATGTTGAACAGAATCCTCCAATGATGGATGTGATTCTCTAGTGGCACAACTTCTTGTAGGGATGTGTAATGTATAATTAACAGTTCAATGTGAAATATGGTGATTCATAGACGGACTGAGTCTGTAACAATGTTCTTTTAGCTAAACAGGGTTTTTTTTTTTGGCTAGAACTATAATTGAGATTGCATGATCCTAAGTGAACATACTTTTGAATTTTGCGCTAGTTTTCATCCTCTTGTTGTGCCAGGTGGATTCTTATTTAGAGATGTATAGGTTTTAAAATTTGAGATCACGATTAACATTGTCCATTACCATAAAGTTCTTATCCCTATTTAGTGAAGTTTAAGTCCCCCAAAAGGAACCAGAGGCCCCAATATGGAGCACCTCCTTATTCGTCTTTCACGTTTGTGTAAGCTATATGTGGTCACAGAGCAAAAGTACAATGATGATCACGTTTGCTTGCCGTATGTGCGAGAGACATGTTATTATTTTATGTATCATGACAGTATCACACTGATGGTAAAACATAATATCTTCCCAGGTGATTTTGGATGAAGCAATTGTAAAGCTCAATCCTGATTTCTTCTGGTTGGGTGGCGGTGAGGTTGATCTAAAACTTGGAGCGAGAACCACTGAATTCATCAAGTTTGTGAAGCCATTTATCGTGAACTGTAGCAGTACTTAAATTGTTTTACTTGCTAAATTCTTCTACTTGGCTAAAGGTAGCTTTTTGCTGGGACATTTCTCAAGTTGATATCCGTACCCTTGCCCATGCTGACATCATGGACTGCTGCTCTTGCTCAGTTTTCAGGTGCTTGATGTCAGAAACCTGTTTGCTTGCTTCATGCATCTCATTCATCTTATTTAAGAATAATGACCAGAAGTAAGCTTGGGCACCAGGCCAGTCACTATTGTCTCTCTCTTTGTACTTGTTGGAGTTGATTTCTTGTCCGTCAAAAGAACATGAGTTGCGGTGTAAATTTTGCGTAGACCACATTGTCGGTCAAATAACAATTAGGCTCGCAAGCAAACTTGGCAATGGCGCCTAGAATTAGCACGACCTTCTTCCATAGTTCCATGTAACTGGTGAAATTGGGGCATCAAATCAAGCTATTAACATGCAGTTTCAGTCACTGTTTCCTCGCTGATTTGTGCCTGAATCGGCAGAATGCTCTTGTAGAACCTGGCGGGTTTTTCGTGAAGAAATTCTTGAGAAAATGGCGGTGACGCTCTGAAGAGGGGCCTCAAGACTCCGATCTTCCTCTCTTTAACCAAGTGCATGCGTCAATTCAATTCTACAACTTCTTTTTCTCTCGTCTTTTAATTTCTGTGTGAGTAGTACATTGCCCGCAAGGAAAGAAGTATGGCAGAACTGCTGTTAATACGGTTTTAGCATCAAACCTAAGCCGATTGCACGCCCTAAATGGAGAGGGTTTAATGATTTAGGCCAACATTCAGAATCCTTGAGAATTTTTGGGTTATAATGAATTAAGCTTCTCAAAGCCCAAGGTAGGGCAAAGAGTATGGAGCTACGGAGCTATACCGTAAAAGCCACACGATTTTTTCATTCGCAAACTCAAATTATTCATCGAGTTGGAAATTCCTATATTTTACTGGTAGAACTAATCCACCTCTCTTCAAGTAGGAATTCAGTGTCAGAGACAGCAGATCTTTTTGGATCCACTTCTAGTAGGTTATCTGTTTTGCCATGGCCTTCACGCTGGTTTGAACCTATTCCAAGGAACATTTGCTAAGGGTGTCCGCATGTATTATAGGTTGTTCATCAACTTGGCTGTTTCAATTATTTGGTCTTCTCCTCACTACTGTTTGTGAATGGGATAAACAATTGAGTACTGCAGTGCATGACCTGTTGCTCCTATCATTGGGACGGACAATCAACAGAATGTGCACAAACTAACACTTAGAAACTGTTTCCCCTATTCAAGAGGGAAACCAACAGATAAATGTAAAAGACAAAAAGGACGTATGCACATATTTAAGAAGCATCCTGCTATTAGGTATATTTCTGTAGTGACTCATAGATATAAACTAAAATACGGACGATTTGAGTTGATGTTTACTATACCCATATTCGTAGGTTACACAGCAAACCATGAGAGGCTTCTAAGTGTAAGTTACTCCACTTTTCCTCGGGTGCAACCGACATATTTTATCCCCGAGGAGAGGGAATAAGAAAAATAAGAAAGGTCAAAACAGAAGAAAATTATTAAGTGAAGAGAGATTGATTTTGTTTTAGGGTCTTCTGTTATGAATGGGTGGTTTGCGATGGGGCTGTGCATAATCCATGACCACTATGTCCTCCCCCTCGTCATTTTCCATAGAATCCACAGTCTCCTCTGCTTTGGCTGTTGGTGATTCCATTATCGATCGAGCTCTCCTCTCCTGATCCTACAAACAGCATCCATGGTGATGGTTATTTTCATGGGGCACCTATTGCAGTTGAACATTTCGTGTTTTTTCTTTCACAATTCTTGCACGTGCTTCATGCATGCATAGAAGTGCAAGCGTAAAAATAAGTGGCTAGTGCATGCAATAAAAGACCTTAAGAGGTTTACCTCCAATTCTGATGTCTCATGGAGATCCATTTGAGGTGATGGCAGCAGAACACTATATCCTGCAAATCATGCCTGCCCATGTTAGTAACACAGTATCATTGGCAAAATAGATTACTAAACTTTCTCCTGAAAAACTGTAGAGATAGAAGATTATATTCCTCGTGGGGAGAAGGATGAAAGCCAACCTTTATCATCTTCATTTTCTTTCCCTGCTGTCTGAGAATTCTTCTCCTGGATTGTGTTTGCACCACCCCAATCGGGTAGAATCATTCTTTTGTCAATTCTAGCCACCGATGGTTCTTGCACTTTTAGACCTTCAGCTCTCGAAGGCTCAATATTCTGTGGAGAAAGGAAAAAGTCTCCTTAAAAACTGTAAAAGCTAAGATATGTATTCTGTGTATAAAAAGCGTCCAAGCTAGTAGAAAACTGATACTGACCTTGTGAGGAAGCTGAAGCCCTGTAACAATTCTTTCTATATCAACAACTCCAAAAGGTCTGGCACCGCATGCTTGCAGAGAAAGACAAAGAAGAAGAAGAAGAAGAAGAAGGAATAGAGACATATTATCAGAGATGCAATATTTTGAAGGTTTATCAGACAGAGGAGGAGTAGGTTTATCGGATGCAAATTTTAATTTGATATATGGGATTTCCATGTTGCAACTCCAAGTTATATATGTATAGTGAAGGAAGTGGAGCATTAAATGCAGGTTCTGGTAAAGATGAAGGGTTTGTTGTAGGATAACATGCAGGTGTTTAAGATGCTGAACATGGAAAACAAATTGAAGCTATTGGCAGCCTCCCATTGTCCCCTCTTCCACTCTTTAATCAAAATGCGGGCCCAATCACAGACGAAAAATGAGAGACGTAAATGCATGGTGCGTATAGAGTATAAAAACGGGTCACACAGAGGGAGAAAGAGCCTCTTCTTTCCTTCATGTAATTCTTTTTTACAACCCTCCATGCAATGCAACTTATGGAACTTTCTTTCTTTCTTTTTTCCCCCCTTCCTTTTAGACTATTTTCGAGGTAAAACCGTGGAACACCTTTAAATGGTTGATTTCATCTGATAGAGAAGTATAAATTGATAATCTATCGTATCAGAGCTAGGGTTCAGATGCTTTCCTGCATAATCCTCCTCGTACCACCAGCTTTGTTATGCTAAAACGGTAGAAACTAGAAAAACAGCAAGAACTACTAACAGTAAACAGTTAAAAAGAGCAGAGCTAGGACTCTCCATGCGTCTTTGCAGATATCCTGACCTATCCTAGTGTCCTTGTATTAAAGCATGATTTAGATATATGGCATCTTGCTCGTTCTGGCTTCTCCAGCTTAGTTTTCGTATCATTCTCTCAAATGTGGGTGAATCCATTAAATGAATTAGGTGCAAATTGGAAGACTTGGATAGAGAAATGACATAACAGCATGTCCTTGATCGATGTTGATGATCCTGCTCTCTCCAAGAAAGACTGCAATTTGGTAAAGAACTCATGCCAACACATTTGGAAACCGTGTGTTAGCCCACAGAAAGCGAAAATCTTGACAAGAAGGAAGAATTGTAGAATGTAGAGCAGGCAGCTTCTTAAGATAAGCATATGTGTTGGTTTGCTAGAATTTTCAGGGTTCTGTCATTTTCCAGAAGAAAATAAGGTTCTAAAATTCAGAATCTAGTTGTTCAAGTATGAAAATGTTTCGAGGGAAGTTCTTTGTCAGGAAAAGATAATCTTATGATAAGCCCTGACAAAGAACAAAGACCACAACCAATTCTTATGACAAGCCCAACACAAGAATTTTCAGTCCTTCCTTTTATCCAAAAACCGTTCCCTCTTCCTAAGCTACTTTACTTTTAAAAAAATTTTGGAAAAAGATAATCTTCATTTATTATTTCTGTTTGTTACAATGATGAAGAACTCAAAATAAGCAGCATCCTAATGGCAAAACAGTTTCAAAATTTACAGTTGCCTAATAGCAGCTGACAGTAGAGATACTGCTTGAATTCTTAAAGTTCCGTTGCCTCTGCATAAACTTTAGTAAGGGCGGAGCTTAATTCTTCTGAAATATTTCACTGGTATGATTTTGATCATAGAAAAGAACCCGATGAGATGATAATCGAAGAGGAATACTAGATTAATGTAGCATGTGAATCATAAATGAGGTATTGTCAAATCAAATATTGTGGTACTCAAATTTATACTTCACCATAATGATACGAGCAAGTAGTGCTCAATACGGCCGTGGAGGCTTCAAACAGCGGGGACCTATGGGTATGGGAAAATAGGGAATAAGGGCCCGGAAAGAGAGAAAAAGAAATGGGAGACAAGTTTACATGGCCAAACCGGCAATTGCACCATCAGGCCAAGACAGAGGTCAGAGGGGGGCCGAGCAAAACCCCATCGTACATGCATCAAATCAAAGTATTCAGGATGCACGCCAAGTGGCAGTTGATCCATGTGCCACTCCCATGTGAAAATATATATGTTGCCACATAAAAACCAAAATGGGGTACCATTGCTGCTGACCATCATCTTATTCTTCAAGAGAAAATCTTTGTCATGACTCATGATCCAGGTCCATTTGAGTTTTCTGTCTTCTTTTCCTCTTCTGTTTTTGGTTTGTATTTGTATGTTTAGGCAGGGTTATTATAGCTGAAGGGAACAGATTTAGGTCCCCCCATTCGCAAGGAGAAGGGATAATGATGCCAGAATTCATCAATGTTAGTACGGTTTATTCATCAAAGTTTGCTTCATACACTGAATTTGGTTTTTATCTCATCTCATCTCATCTCATCATTTTTTTTTCTTTAATCACTGGAGCTAGGTGGAGAATGGAACTATTTTGATCATTATAGAATGCATCATTTATTTAATGTCAGTCTATAATACCTGATGTCTTCACTAATTAACTCTCATTTTGCATTCCAATCTTTTATATTAAGGAAACTCTGTAGCCTTTGCTTTTGGATCAATCCTCAATTCATTTAAATGTCTGAGATAGTCAGGCTTTGACTCTTAAAACTGACAGAAGATGAATTGGCTTGGAGCCTTGGATAGACTTACCTGTTGCAAGAGCGGTAGGCTTGCTACGGCTGCATGTTAGCAAACAATGGAAATTCTCAACAGAGAAGAAATGAAGCTTTTGTCTGTGATCCCTCTTCTGTCTACTTCAGTTTATTCCACACTGCTCTGGTGCTTCTCGCATTAGGGTAATAATAACTAGTAAGTTGATAAAGAAAAGAGATTCGTTCATTGCAAGCTTTGTTAACCTCTGCAAAAGCCTAATATGCTGAACAATTTTAAGTCAATGCAAATAATATTCTCATAGTACTCTACTAATCTGAGACATACTCCTTTTGGCTTTTGAATTTCTTCTGCACTTGGATGATGTATGTGTAGGTTCAAGGACCTGATACTTGGGAGAACATGTTTCTTATGAACCATAATGCAAATAAAGGTTAATTCGACATAGTTTTGGCAGTTAAATTTATAGACAACCTAATTTTGGAATGCCAGTGCCATTGATCTATTATTATTATTATTATTATTATTATTGCTTCGGAGGCTCCCCGATGGGGAAAGAAGAGGTCTGCAGACAAGGGAAGGGAGCGATTACTGGGGACCCAAAAGCATAACCAAGAGGCAAGAACCAGCTATAAGGCTAAAATCAGGACTATAAGCTTGATCATACTTCCCAGTTCCTCACACAGTCAAATTGAGTGCGCGATCCAAATAATTATTGAAGATTTCAAGTTATGTTCCGGCAGGCAGGGATGCTGTTGGAAGCATTCAAGAACTGTACAGAGAAAGCTATACACTGATACATGGTTGCTGCATCTTTAACGAACGATGGGCACGATAATCAAGTGATTGCCATAGTATTATAGTGGAAGCAAGATGGCGAATGGTTTAAGAAATTATGAGAGAACGTCTGTTGGTGGCTAAGGCAGGATCTTGCTTCCAAATGTATTCTCTCCACTGTAAGTAACATAGAGGAAGCCATCTTCATCCTTCTTCTCATCATATATGGCTGACATAATTCCCCCTGCAACAAGCATCATACAAAGGGCAAATGTTTCAAGCAGCTTCAAGTCCAAATCACCATATCATCAGTTATGATTTTTTTGTGTTTTTTGTTTTTTTTTTTTTTTTGGAGTGGGGGAAGATAAAACAAACACGTGAGATTAAGAGCTACCTGTTGGTGGCAGGACATTGTCGACAAAGATGAAAATCGCTTTCTCTGCACTCAGCTTGATCCTTTTGCGGATTACATAGACAAACTGCCCTACAGTCAAGTCAGCTGGAACAAGGTACCTGCAGTGATCCAATCAGAAAACTGAAATGTAGGATCTCTTTCCCAATAAGGTAATCAAGTTCTATACCTACAGATATTTGTAAGTTTACAAAATAACTACAAGGAAAATCAAGACTCAGAGTATAATAACAGATTAATTTTGAGATTAATGCCTTTTTTAAAATAATTTCAAGTCCATTGCAGAATTTCACAAAGGAAAGGACTTTAATTGCATCAAGTTAGCACCCTAAACAGACATGCATATACTTGCTGCAACTAATGTTTGCACTATCATTAAAAACTCCACAATGAAGAGTATATGACATCAAATGAAAATAATCACCAAAAATATTAAACAAATTTAGAAAAGACTTGAAGTTCAGTTTTCAACAATTAATTAGTAACTTCAGCTTTGCACAGAAATTGCTTAAATCAAGATAAATCTTCAACTAACCACACAAGAAAATTTTCCTTATCTTTTTTTTTTTTTTTTTTTTTTTTTAAGGAGTGGTGGGTTGGGGTGTGGAGATGACCGGCAACATAAAAAATACTAAGGTAAAGAACAAAAAAGAAGTCAACTGGCAACATTTTTTGCCACAACAGTGATGAAGGTAAAGACAAACACCACTCCCTGTCAGAGCTAGTATTTGACGACAATATTCATTCTTAAAACATTAAGAAGTTCCTTCACCTTCTCATCCAAAATGAATGATTGTAGAGATAGGAGCCAAAACCTGTCAAACTTAATACAGGCAACATACTGGAATATTTCCTATTTGGAATTTTCATCACTCCTTGACCAAGCATTCATCGTTTTGGTTGAAGTATATCAAGGTTATCTATATTACTAACCATTCTGGATCAAGTATCAAACTATTTCAAAAAGTTTATCTAATTGGAAGCATCAAAGCAGGCTTACAATCAACACTAGTAGAATATGCTATATATAACACAGATGCAGTAAAGGCACGGGGAAAGCAGAGATGCAGAGAAAGAACATACTTTTTCTTATCGATGCCGGGAATATCACTTTTCTCTGCCTTTTCCACAATGACCTATAAAAACAGACAAGAGTTTGACAAAGAATTATAAATTTGTATACTACCAATGCAGGTGACAGCAGCATCATCCTGGAAAAAAGAAATCAAACATACGCATGGCTTATGCAGGAACTCAGATGAAAGCACCTATAAGATCAATCCGTAACTTGTACAGCCACTATTTTCGGCAAAGACATTAATCTTTTAAGTGTGATACTTAGTAAAGTAAATGTAATGATTGGTTAACTATTCTCAACTCACAGATAACTACAAGCCTCAAAAAGTAATGTGTTAGACTTAAAAGTCTGACCTAATTCCACTAAATCCCCTGATTGTTGATGTCTACTTATATGTTAATTGGGAAAGCAACATACGCAACTCAAATCATCAGATGAGAATTGCCTGGCATGAGAAGGAAGAGGCACAAGCAGCGAATAACACTTTTCATAGAACCAAAGTGCATATGAAATGACCTTTCTCCAGTTAAATTGCCACTTGACTGGCAACGTGTGTAGAAAATAATTTTGGAAACATTAAGTTGTCAGATTCTTTCATCTAAGTTTAACAGAAAGCACTTCCTTACTTAATTTGAATTGTATCTATGCCTAGGAAACAAGCACTAACAAATAACCTCAAACCTACTTGTCCTCCCAAAGCTTCGCCACTTTAGTTTCTCCTAGTTTTTCCTTGAGTAAAGAAACCCGTTTCTTTCATTTTAAGATTGAAAAAATGCAGTCGTCGAGAACAAGATGAACAATGACAGGCAGTCTGATAGAAAATTAGCATGCTAAAGACCTCTCTCAGTCTACATGAATAGCATTAGTTCTGAAGCAAAAGCTCAATAATCAGATTAAAAATCATCTAGAGACGCTATATTCCTAACTGAATTTTCAATTGTCAAGAGTCCAAACAGTAGTTAACCAGCCACTACAATTCATCCCCACACAATTACTTCAACCTCACCGGTATTCTATCTGGATATTTCTCCCTAATCCTGGCAGCCTCAGCACGCCTCTTCTCTGAAAACAATAGACGTAAACAGATTCAGAAATTTCAAAGAGTTCAATATGATGGAAACTTCCCAATAAAACTCAAGGAATATAGAAAGGCCAGAACAAACCAAAATCATGTTCTTGCTTGAATGAACTCTTTGCCATTTCCACCCGAACTTACAAGTCCTTAAACCAGTATCCTGACATTATTATACATGAGCAGGTGCATGAATTTCAGTTTCTTGATAAAAAAAAATAAGAAAAATTCTAAAAAAAATCCATCTCCGAATAATATACTGAATCTTGATTATCATGAATTCCTATCATCTGCCATAATTTCGTGCTAAAACAAAAATATCATCTTTTTATTCTCTGTTTCAAGTAACAAATTAGGGAATCATACAACGTATAAAATTCAACTCCAGCAACCACCCACATGGATAATTGGATTTGAAAAAGCCCGCCAAGAATTCAGTACAATAAACAGAATCAAGCAAAGAAAACCATCAAAACTGAGAAAGCAAGAATACGATCGAGCACTAAAAAGTCAACGTGTATAGCAAAAGAAAAATTCTTGACAAACACGTGTAAGGCAACACTGCTCCAAAGAACGTACCTTTTTGTGCACAGCGATGATGAAGATATATTACCGAAAAAACGATGATGAAGACAGATAGAAAGAAAGGGAAGAGACGATAGAATTCTGGCGGAAGAAAATAAGGAAACTGATTAAGATTGAGTGAATGATGAGCTTGCTTTTGCTTTATTATTGGAACTCCACAAAAGCATAT
Source organism: Coffea arabica (assembly GCF_036785885.1). Taxonomy (NCBI): domain Eukaryota; kingdom Viridiplantae; phylum Streptophyta; class Magnoliopsida; order Gentianales; family Rubiaceae; genus Coffea; species Coffea arabica. The sequence goes on along the minus strand of NC_092325.1, from coordinate 42,712,893 downwards.
TGGAGTATTCTACTGTAGAACTATAAACTATTGAGGAGCCCAAATTTTTTATTGGTTTTCCAACTCTTTAGTCCAAGTAGTTTGCGTGCGATCGCTGCCATCTTGGACTTTCAAATGGGCTGGACAGCCCAATATATCATTACAATATTCAACTTTTCTTTAATTTTTCAATCTCAGCCATTGCAATTTATAATACGACGATAGAAACTGATTAAAGATATTAGAAAAAGCTTAAGTGCCTCCAGTCAATTTCCAACCAAATTGATTAGACAACCAGCAGAAGCCCAAAAAAAAATCGAAACAAAAGAGGAATCTTCATCGAGGCTAAATTCTCAATGGAAAATAAAAATAATAAGCTCGCGCCTAGGGAATTAAAATAGTAAATGGATTGACTTTTAGGTTTCATCTAGCAAGAGACCAACATCCTCTAGTGTGTGTAGTGTGTGTGTACAGAAGAGAAGTAATAGTTGATGTAAACGAATTTTGTCGTCCTTTGAAGCTTCAAATTAAAGTCTTCCTCATTCTTAACTTTGGTACGTCAATAATCTATAGCAGTTTAGATATACATCCCTTTTAAACTAAGTGCTAATTTGTTTCTTCATTCACATAATCACCTCTAATGTGAACTCTCCATAATGAATGGTAAGTAGGATCTTTTGAGAGAATGCGCACGTCAACTCATCCTTGAAGAAATCTTTCAATCGAGAAATTGGTTTGCTGTCCCATCCACCCAAAATGCCCTCTTCTTTTTGTTTCTTTCTTCTGAATTTGAAGAAAACTCTCATATTTAGGACATATTCAGAGTCTGGTACAACTCTTTATAACTTGTGCAACTATTGCAGTTAAAATGCAAGAAAACAAATGCATGATGATGCATTTAAGTAACGGTTGCCATAACAGTTTCTCATATTCGGTTAGACATCCACCATAATTTCTCTGAGAACTTGAGTGCTCTAATAGGGCAGCCTCCTGGACAGATACTGTCACCAATCCATCCCACTCATAGACGAAACAAGAAACCAGAAGATTACTTCTAACTAACTTACTCAACAATTACTGCTGATGTAACATTTCTATCAACGCTGCTTTGGGATGATTCCCATTCCCAATTCGAGATATGCAAAATACATTGCCGTCTTATGCAAGAAGCAGCTATGCTACGCCTCCTTTCTTCCTTCTGTAATCTTTGCTACTTGCTGCAGTTTCCACCCCAGAGAAACGCGCTCTATATATAAACATTTTATTTCATCAGTAATGAGCCAAACAACCATGGCTTGTGTTCTGCTGTTCTCTTTTATTTTCCTGCTTAGTTTCTTTTCACACTTTTTTCAGGAAACAAAAGCCATACCATTTCAAACTACACCAATAAATGCTACTAAAATTGGGCAGAAAAGTTTAGAAACGTATATTGTCCATGTGAGTTTGCCAGCTGATCCTTATTCTTCCAAGTTAGAAGACTTGGAAAGCTGGTACTATTCATTCTTGCCAGTAAATCCTACCACGGGGTTGAATGATGCATCGCGCATGGTTTATTCCTATCGCAAAGTTGTTAGTGGTTTCGCAGCTAGATTATCAGCTGAAGAAGTAAAAGAAATGGAGGAAAAAAAAGGATTTCTGTCTGCCAGACCTGAAGCGCTCTTGGCCCTCCAAACAACCCACAGCCCTGACTTCTTGGGACTGCATAAGAAGGTTGGCGGGTGGTCTGATGCAAACCAGGGAAAAGGTGTCATTATAGGTGTCATAGACACAGGAATTACACCTGACCATCCGTCATTCAGTGATGAGGACATGCCACCTCCGCCACCTGAATGGAAAGGGCGATGCGAATATGGAAATCCGCCATGTAATAACAAGCTAATTGGTCTGAGGAGTTTCATTAGAGACAGGCCTGGGCTGCCATTTGATGAGGTTGGGCATGGCACTCATACTGCAAGCACAGCAGCAGGAAATTTTGTGGCAAATGCCAATGTGTATGACAATGCCAATGGTACAGCTGTTGGCATGGCCCCTCATGCTCACTTGGCCATCTACAGTGCTTGTTCCAGACATGGATGTCGTTCAGCTGATGTCTTAGCTGCAATTGATGCTGCTGTGTTGGAAGGCGTTCACGTTCTCTCTCTTTCGCTTGGTTTTGATTTCCCCATTTCATTATTCGAGGACGAAATTGCTATTGGGGCTTTTGGTGCAATTCGAAATAGAGTTTTTGTGAGCTGTTCTGCAGGCAACTATGGTCCATTATACCAGTCCTTGAGAAATGGAGCACCTTGGATCCTGACAGTTGGTGCTAGCACAACGGACAGGGATGTAAGAGCTACAGCCGTACTAGGGAACAATCAGGAATTTGATGGACAGTCTTTTTTCCAACCCAAGGATTTCCAAACAACATTGCTACCCTTGGTTTATCCAGGCATGAATGGTGACCAATTTGCTGCAACATGTGAAAAAGGATCACTGGACAATATTGATGTTAAAGCGAAAATAGTACTTTGTGATGGCTTTGGAGTGGAAACAGGAGAAACAGTGAGAGATGCTGGGGGCGCTGCAATGATTCTTATGAACCAGCAAAGCTCAGGATATACGACTTCTGCTGAAGTTCATGTTCTTCCTGCAACACAAGTGAGTTTTGCTGATGGACAAGCTATCAAAGCTTACATAAATTCGACATCCACCCCTAAAGCAACCATACAATTCAAAGGGACAATTATAGGAGTAAAAGATGCTCCTGCAGTAGCAGCATTCTCCTCAAGAGGTCCTAACCATGCAAGCCCTGGCATCTTGAAGCCTGACATTATTGGCCCAGGTGTTAACATTCTTGCGGCATGGAGTGAATCTGTCGAGGACAAGACAACAACAAAATCAAATTTCAACGTGATCTCTGGCACCTCAATGGCATGTCCCCATCTCAGTGGCATTGCAGCCTTGATAAAAAATGCACATCCACGATGGTCACCAGCTGCTATTAAATCAGCTATCATGACTACAGCCAACTTCACCAATGTCACTAGTAGCCCAATCATAGATGAGAGGAGGGTGCCTGCTGACATATTCATGATTGGCGCTGGCCAAGTCAATGCTTCAAGAGCTCTTGACCCTGGGCTAGTATATGACATCCAACCTAATGATTATATTCCTTATCTATGTGGCCTGGGCTACTCAGACCAGAACGTTAGGACAATTGTGGGTAAGCCAGTTACATGTTCCACTGTCTCCAGTATACCAGAAGCGCAGCTTAATTATCCTTCATTTGCGATTCAACTTCCTCAGAATACTACTCAGACGTATTCAAGGATAGTGACAAATGTTGGGATTGCCGTTTCTTCTTATCATGTTGAAATAGAGGAAATTCCAGGGGTTGAAGTATCTGTTCAGCCTGAGGTACTTAACTTCACAGAGTTGGATCAGCAGATGACCTATCAAATAACTTTTCGAAGAACAACCACGTCATCCAACAAGTCCTTTTTTGTCCAGGGAGCAATTACATGGATATCTGAGCACAGGGTTAGAAGCGCAATTGCTGTCTTATTAGCGGCAGATACGAGTTATGACAAAGAATTTATAGCTCTCGAACAATCTGAGCAGGTTACCAATACTGTGTAATTAGTTTTCCATGTATCACTGGAATGACATTGATTGTCTTGAAAAGTTAATAATCTTTATTGCTTGCATGCATGAACCTGAAATTGCCGCTCCTTAACATAACGTAATTAACTAAAATGCGTATATCATATTTTCCGCTCTCAAGTTTCAACTTTCAACAACAGACTTAGCGTGAATATCAAATCATGTATCCAAAATTAGCTTGACGACAAGTAAGAGTATACAGTGCGAGAACATACATCAATATCATGCATAGGTTATCTTGTGATTTGACTCCATTGAAGGAAATCATATAGTAGAGAAATCGATCTAAGATGTAAGAAGAATAGCTAGGGGGCCAATTTATAAGCCCAAATGTGAGTGTTTTACTCTGTATTCATGCTCACACCTCGGCTGAGATAAAGGGAACGAAGAGAATTGTGTGTATTTGACAATTTCAGCTCCAGATATCACGAAACTGTCAAGCCAAAATGTCCTGTTTTTACTCGGCAGAAATGACAGGAACAAGGCCCATGAAAGCAAGCAAGGAAGCGGAAATAGATATAATCTATGTCAAACAACTCCACCACGCTACTAAAGAAATCTCCATCAGAAACATTATCAAACTTTTTATGCATTTTCCAGGAATGTCAAAGGATCATCTACGCATTGATTGCAACAATGATGGCGTCAATTATGTTCAAGGGTGGATTTTGCTGCTGTTACCAGTTGTTGCAGTGCTGGGAACTTCTGATGGTGGTCTGGCTCTGGATGGAGAAAGCAAACAAAGATGGTCGTGCATCGGGGTACTGCAATGCTGACAAAGAAGTGATGGGATAGAAGAGCCTATCACTTTAAAGGAAAAGGACATGAAAATCATGCAACAAGATCCTCAACTCGTGGCATTTGCTTCCTTGGATCCTAGTCCCTTGTGTCCTTAATTGCCCTCTTCGGCGAGTTGAAGGAATCCCGCACGAATTGTTGTAGCAAGCACACCTCTGAAGAATGGGCTAAAACCATGTGAAAGTGGCCGTGTTTCATGTAACGGGAATGGTTCAATTCAATGGGCTTAAAAAGAATTTAAACTTGTTTGGAGAAACATGAAATGAACCCCCGACCAATAGTGGCTCTCTCCATGATCCCGTTTACTCAGAGATATTTGTTTGGGGGAATGAAATCCTACCTATGTGAAAGTTGTATCCAATATATATACCTTTTCTTCTCTTCTTTTTTGGTCAAAAATTGAAAACGAACGTTCGATTAAATTAATTGTTACTTGGCCAATTTTCCCTAGATCACTACTCACAGTCATATATCCTAAATCCTAATACTGTATTTAGGTGCAAAATTAACTTCAAATTTTTATCCTCAAATGCGACAACAAAAATCAAGGATTCCCATCTCTTACCCCAAAAAAACACCGAAAAAATCACGAATGGTCCATATAATGCAAGAAGACAATTGATACAATCTTACAATTGATATAATGCAAGAAGACAGTTTTTTTTTTTTTTTTTTGGAAAAGATCAGTTAATTTAATGTGGATGATAAAAGAGCTACTAAGCCACTTTTGGTGAAGAGGCAAACATTCAAATACTCGCTAAAATCAGTTTCCAATTGCAACTGGTTATTACTCCCCCCCCCCCCCCCCCAAAAAAATTTCCACTTGAGGTTGTAAAAACTTTCTTGCTTGAAGACACGAGGGGTGTAACTTATAGGAATGTATTTAGCCTTAAAAGTCTCCTTTCTCAAGCCCACAAAAAGAAAAAAAGACAAGCTTGGTTTAAAATCATTGTGGAAATTTTCGAAGTGAATGGGACTTGAGATAGATAGCATTCATAAAGTTCACAAAATGAGTGAGTATTGAATAGTTCACTATTTGAGTCAAGTACTGCAGTTATTGTCAAGATGATATTTGTCAGATTCAGACATTTGAAGGATGAATTTGCAATCTGGAGGAGGGCCAATCAAATAAATCGTTGTATAATATTGGATACCATGCATGCCTCCATCACGTAAAGCTTTAAGCAATCCGACCTGTAAAGAACCACAACCTGATCTACTCCAACTTTTACCCCCGTAAAAAGGATTTAAGTGGGATGGTCAAGCTTTTAAAGCATGATTAAGGTGGATTTTCTTCACCAATTCTAAAGCTTCCGTGATCCAGTTGCTGCTGCAAGACTTGACTGAGCTTTATTACCAGTCTTTGGAAGTGATACTCAGTTCGAAGTTCCTTTTCCTTGGAAATTGGTTAATGCCTTGAAAAAGTCAGGTTCCGAAGATCCCAACCGAAAAAGGAAAGTTTCATGTTGTAAGTAGCCAAAGGACGGTCATGAATGGAAACAAGTAAAGGTTAAAGCAGATTACCGCGATATTTGGTCAAGAAAATGTTCTTCTTGATGCATTAATTATCTTTTTTGGACACTAACATATGCTATTTTAATTAGCAAACCTGATTATCCCCGAAAAGTACAAAACATCCCAACTCATAATCATAATACCTTCGGCCCGAAGAGAGAGAGAAATATCCATCTCAGGTTTTGAACGAACAGCATGGACAGTACATAATGTAACTTACACTCCAACGGGCATTGCCTAATTTTGGCAGGACCCTCCCTGTGACTACGAGAGGCACTCTTACATCAGAGAAAACAAAATAACAAAAAGCAAGAAATTGTAGTATATATGAGAGTCATGTGCTTAGCAAATTGATGCTGAGACTGCTTCTTTTGCCACGTACTAGCAGATTAGCCAAAGCCACTTTCTCTTTGGTGAATTCTAATCAAATCATCCTCCTAAATCTACGAGTCTATTCCAAACTATGTAACAACAGTTGTGAGTTGTGACACCACCACGAGCGGCTGCAATACAACTCTCAATATGTAATTCCTGTTCATGTATAGGCTACCAGTTATTCCACTTTGAGTCTATCTCTATGATCCGAGGTCTAAGAAATACTACTACTATTTCCGAAAAAAACCAATGGTGCTGATCAGTAGTGAATACTAGAACATAATATATGACCAGACAATCGTGAAATTCGAAAGCTTAAACTACGCTGGATGGGGGCTCCACGCAGATAGCATAAATTCGTGTACGTTTTTCATAGTCTGAAATTAATTACCTTCTACAAAATTGTCCAACTAGAATGAATGAATGAAAGGTAACCTTAATTTCATTAATCTCCATGTTTTTGTTGTTAGTCGGAAGAAATCAAAAGCTAGCTTTGAGTTTTTTTTGATGTTTAAGTATCTAGCTTGTGAAGAGAGAAAAGCACATGTATGTTGTGTTACCATACATTTCTCTCTTAAGAAATGAACCATTTGAAAAGTTCCCACAGGAACGAACTGCAACATGTATGTAAGTTGGTCCACATATGAAGAAAACAACCGAAAAGAAAGATTAAAAATTTTGTAAGCAGTTTAAAAGCTATTCCAATCTCCCTTGCCAAGGTAGGAGTTTACAAAGCACTCGATCACAGGAGAAGCAAGAAACAAGCTTGAATAAAGCTAATTACAGTAACCAGTCACGGGACGTTTAATTGTACATCTGAAAAACTATAAGGAAGTCAATAAGTTGGCCACCGTACCATTCCCATTTCTTATTAGGGTTGGGACTTGGGAGAGGAGTTTGCTAGGCATCACATGGGACTTGGATAAATAAAACCGGCATTGGGACATGTCCAAAAATCCAAATCGTTGATTGGTTTTCCTAAACAACTGGTTCTTGACCTAAGCATGTCCCCTTCTCTTAATTCTCTCATGCAGCAACACCTAAGGTTGTGTTTGGATTGCATTTTCCGTCATTTTTCATGAAAAAATTACTGTAGCGATTTGATATATGTGAAGGAAAAATGTGATCACGGAAAATGACAATATTTTCCGACGGAAACAAGCAATCCAAGCATGGCCTAAATTTCTAATAAAAATTTGTAATGTATGGACAGGGAGACACCACACCTCTTATTTGTCATTGCAACCTGTTGGCCTCCCTATCGGCCCTCTTTGTTTGATGATCTATTATTATTATCGTTTCTCAATTTAAATTCTCGTCTACAAACAATGGACACAAAATCATCGAGATATTTTCCAAGAACATCAGGTGTGGTTCGAGAAGTCAACCCTAAAATCAACTTAAAGCTGTAGAACATTAATCTCAAATCATAACTTGTAAGAGCTTCTTACTAAACTATGTGATAAATGGGATATAAAACTTAGACCAAGTCTACCAAATACATTTCGAAATGGGAGCAGATATTGGTTTCATTTGGAGTTCTTGGTGGCAACACAATTTGGCAACTAAAGCTTATATAGTGATGTCAACTCTATTATATCATACCCAGAATCTCATATTGTTTTAATAGTAATAAACGCAGCATTTCAAGAACAATTGTGCAAATAGATTGCAAATAGTGCAGCAATCGCAACAAGTATCTAGTGTAGCTGCTGTAAATGCACGATCCATTTGCCCATCCTGTAAATGCATGTGAGAGAGCATATTACACTTTCGGCCAAATTATTTTATCAAAATTATTGGTCATGAATAGTGATCCTGGCAGTTTATTTGTGCTGGAATCTTAACTAGAAGAATTGCAAAACAGTTTAGTTTGTCTCAACTGCCAACAATAATGTTTGGTAGCAGAACTTATGCTTCGACTACAAGATGCTATTGTCTTATTAGTAGTTCTCTTCCTATTAAAAAAAACCAAAACTAGAGGGGGTTTTCTTGATTTACTATAAAGTGTTTCCGTCAACGGCATAAATGAACAGCTTTAAACTAACAATAGCCTAACCTGCCCCAGTGAAAGTCGTAAATCAAATCCTCATTCCGAATTTATTTAGTCCTCATTTTCCTAATCAAGACCATGACCTCTCTTGCTCTTTTCCCCACTCTTTTTCTAATTCTTTTTGCTGTTCAATGAATTTTCTCTTACCCGTGTTGTTGGCATGCTTAATGGACGTCAAAACTGATCAAACATGCAATATTTACATATATTGTCAATCAGTAACATCTACGTCTACTCTGCTCCTACTCCTACTTTGAACCGTTGATCTCTCACTTCACAAAAAGTTAAGGCCATGTTTGAATTACATTTTTCTGAATTTTTTGTAAAAATATTATTGTAGCGATTTGATATATGTAAGATAAAAATATGATTGGAAAATACGTTCACAAAAAATATAAAGTTTTATTTTCCCAACTAGACCTAAATCTTTTGTGGTGACCAATAGTCCAAGAGCTGATCAAATATGCAAATGCTATACTGAATTTCACACTTCATAGCCATACCATCAAATACACAATGAAAGATATGTCTCTTAACTGCGTTCTTTATTCGCTCCATAATGTTGTTTTCAATTCTATTTTTAAGATGACGTGCGAGTGAAAACAATAAATGATTCATGTACGAAGCTTCACTTGCAGCAAGGACATGAATCAACGGAGAAAGAAAAAAGCTATAAGGAATCATCAAAATTTTCTAAGCCAAAATGAGATAAATGATCGGGAGGGAGTTTAAAAAGAAAAAAGCGCATGCATACGAAATTTGTTCTGCCTACAAGAATTATGCAAAGGAAAGCCCCCAACGCAACGCAACAGTGATGAAAATTTTCGCAGTAAAGGGGGAGACAAGAGTCAGACAACATGACTTTCATTTTTAAGCTTTAACTCAAATGTCTGTCGTTTAGAAAGAGCTACTGTACTAACAAACCACCAATCTCAGAGCTTGAGATTTGCGCGGCTCCAACCGGTTAGTTCAGTTGTCCGTGAACCGTAATTTCCCTTGAAGTTTCCAGGCACGTCCTTAGTCCGTCTTCATCATTCTTGAAGTTGAAGGTGGCCATATCATTTTATAAGACCAGAGTTCTAAATGAGACCGAATTTGTACTCTAAGACTACATTAAATATTCCAAGTAAATTCTAACGGGTTGATCAAAACTTTTTTGTGTTTGTACGGAATATTATTTGAAATGATTATTGTAATGTTTTTATGATGTGATATATGTGAAATAAAATGATAGTTAAAAATATTTAAAAAAAAAAACGAGTGACTTGAAAAATGTGTTTATGATATAAGCGAAATATTTATTCTAACAAATTTAATTATGCTAAGAAACCAATTTTGTACTTACGTAGAAGAAAATCACAGACAAAGAAAAAGTGGAACCTTACTAAAATAAGTAAAGATCATACCTACCAATAAATGCTACATTAAATAGTTCAAGCAAGTGGCATGGATTAGCATAATTAATCTTCAAAACAAGTGCTTTTAATGTATACCAAAATTTTATTCTCATTCTAATAACGTATCGAACCTATAACTCAAACAACGTACTTAAAAAGGGTGGACTTTTGTTAAGTATCAATTTGGTTGGGTTGAATGAACTCGCATGTTTGCAAAGCAATGAAAACATTAGATTATTTTTATGTTTCCACGTCTTAAATCTTACTATGAGATAACACAAGATTTGATGTCCAAATTGTCATTCAAATCAAATAATGTGCTGGGAATTGGCTTGGTTTGTGGTCAAGATCATAAATGTCTCAAGCTCTTTCTATCTGTCTGAATTTTGTCTCCTGCTCATTTCCTAAATGCTCAAGCTATAGTTGGAAATGAGATGATTAGTTGGGGGTTACTTAGAACTTACAATTAATCCACTTCTAAGATTAGTGGATCCAAGATTTAGTGGTGTAAGATAAGATGTCTGTTGGACCAAAAAGACCTCAAGCAACAATCCATTGGATAAAAAGCCTCTTCAGCTTTTCCAAAGTGAAGCAAATCATCGCCCCCCCCCCCCGCGGTACTTTTATTTTACTGCTTTTAAAAAAAAAAAATCTTTTTTTTTTTTTATTATCACACCTTTCCAGCAGCAGGACAGTAGCTTTTAAAAAAGTGAAAAAAGGAGGCGGTAAACCCAATCAACAGTAACACTTACAAGGGAGTCACCCCCGACCTCGCCGCCATTTATTTGCTTTCGCGGCCTGAACCAATTGACCTTCATTGACCAACGCTCCTTTATCTCTGCGCGTTCAAATGCTCCAATTACACATTGCCACGTGTCATTGCTGCGACAATGACCGCTGCTGCGTTGAATCCTTCGAGGACGCGAAGACGATGCTGGGATTTTTTTTTTTTTTTATAACTCTTGTTAAAATTTGTGTTTTTGTTTTATTAATTAATAAACTTCAATTAGGAAATCCGATGCATTTCCATCCTGTACTCTACCAAAAAAATAATTTAAAAAAATGGATAGCAATGAATATGTCACGTTGTTTGGACACTCGATTTTTTTTTTTTGGATAAAAAAGTTTTGAAAAAATCTTATATGCATTGACAGTATAAACACTATTATCATTAGATTCATGACATGTGCACAAAAATTAAATTTTATATTTAAATTTTATATAAATTAGCATTCATCTAACGCTGACAGTATATGCACTGTCACCGCAGAAAAAATTAATCCAAAAAATTTAGGTGAGTCTATAGTGAAATTTGAACACACAACTTTTTTTATGAGAAAATAATTCGTTCTTATTAATTTGTGTTGGCGGGACACTTGAATGTGCAATTATGGCTTGTGATATCCTGCCTACATCTTTTCTGTATCGTGGCCCAAATATTTTTGTCTTCATATCTTAAGCAAAATCACATGATTAGTAGCAAATAGGTTGAAATAAACTGTGTCTCTTTTTCATTTTTCCAGTTCTCCTAAGCAAATTGGGCTGTGTGAAACGCAGAACGTTGGTTACTTATATTTTTTGAACATATATTCTTTTGAGTATAATTCCACTACAATTGATTTGTAGTATTTTACTTTTCCAGAGGTTTTTTAAGATATTTATAGAATCGGTCCAATTTTGATTTTATAACGCAGAAGTATGTGGTTCATGATCAGTACTATCTAGTAATTTTGTATGCAATGATAATTGATAAAAAGGGAAAAAATTGATAATTAATAAATACTACTCTCATTTCGTTACTCTTTTCTCTTTGTCCATGATAAATACTTCACATTTTGCCAGCCAAAATTAAAAAGAAAAAAAGAGCAAAGAAATGAAAGATACATTTTTTCAAGAAATCAATGAATGTCGTCACGGCCAAAAAATCTGATGAGTCTGGGACAAAAAAATTGAAAAAAAAAAAGAGAAAATATTTTTGGTGGTCAAATTCAAATATGATGATGACATAGGAGGATGGTTGGACCCAGACGACAGTGGGCCGGTTGGCCCTTGGCCCTGCAATCAGAGAAAAAAGAAAGGGTCGTCATTTAATCCTTCCAAAATACTTAAGTGAAAGACACTCTACTTACAGCGAGTTTACTCACTGGGACAACAAATTGGTGTCCCCTCCCAATTCCCAAACCAGGGTAATAAATCCCCATACAGTCACTATGGAAAAAAAAAAAAAAAGACTCGGCAAAATAACAGGGAAAGAAACAAAGAAGGAGAGAGTCTGGTGTGTGTATTTTGGGTGGGGATAGGGACTAGAGGGAGGGGAGGAAAGAGGAGAGAGGAGGAGGGCCACTTTATTGCCTTTTTCATGATGCACGCATCCATTGCAGAGCAGTGACGGGTACTCTGTGCTGCTGCGACAATAAGAGGGATTGTACAGTAGGACAAGAAAATTTTAAAGAAAAAAAAGGGGAGAGGAGAGAAAAAAATAATAATAATAAAGCAGTCTGTCCCAGTCCATAGAGCCTACAGCCTAGAGTCTAGAGTGAAGGGAAGAAAACTGAGAAAGGGTGGAGAGGAGAGGGAAAAAGAAAGAAAAGAGGAGGGAAAGGGAGGGGGGAAAAAAACAAGCCAAAGGGTACGGGTATGGGGCTGAAATGGTGATATGGAGCTCAAAAGAAAGAGAAAAATCTGGTGGAAGAAACAAGTTCATCTCTTTGATCTAATGGATTTTTGTAAGGATTGATGGTTGCTTTGAATTTCTCCTTGAAAGAAAAATTCAACTGCTTCATATCCTTGCTCAAATCTTCACGGAAGTGAGAAAAATCCCATCTTGAAGCCACAGGCAAGCTGAAAATGCTCGTGTTTTTTTCCTTGTTCCTCCTCCTTCGAATTTGTGCAGCCTCTGGTTTTAATCTGCTTGGGTTCGTTTTTTTGGTTTTGCAGATGCTAGGAATGCAGTATAATACTAACTTGCAAACAAAAGGGGTGCTGGAAGTTGGTTGTTTTGCTTCTTCAATCTCCTCAGCTGAAGCAAAGTGCAAGAAAGATGGAAACTTTACAAGCAATGAGCCCATTTCTGTGCTGGACACCCGGAGTCCTAGCCCTTCAACTTCGACATCCACTCTTTCTTCCTCTTTTGGTGGCACAAATGGTGGCGGCACCAGTGAAAATACACCCAACCTGGTGGTAGGTTCTCACAGAAACACCCTGAAAGGAGCTGCACCGCTGGACCCCATTACCACCGCCTCCGCCACCAACGGAGAAGGTGGTGGCGTAAAGGAGGAATGGGTCACTGAGCTTCCGGCTGGCCTGGAGCTGAGCCAAGATGGGCCAGAAAGATACAATCTTGGATTGGAAGATTGGGAGACTTTTTTATGTGAATCGACAGGCCAAGACCAGTCTCTTATCAGGTGGATTGCTGGCGACATTGAGGACCCTTCTTTCAGCATGAAGCAGTTATTACAAGGCGGAAACTCAAATGAGATCGAGAGCAATGTGGGTGTTGGCGGTATTGATCAGAGTTCTGGATTTGAGGCCTTGGCCACAGGTGGTTGTACAGCCGACAATGGTAATGTGTTGCCAACCTTAAGTTCTTCTCCTTTAGGCCTTTCTGGTTCTGGGAATTCTTTTGATAGCAACAACGGAAAATTCGGCTCTGTCCCAAGCTCTTTAAACTCGAACAACAAAAATGGGAATTCTCAAAATCTATTTCCATTACCACCCAACAGTTCACTTGGTATGCCTGATGGTGTAAATGTTGCTCACCAACAGCAGCTTCAGTTTGCCACCATCCCTGAGCAGAAGTCTCCTAATTTTATGCCTCATGTTATGATTAGTACTCCTCAATTTCAGAATGCTCCAAATTTGAATCTTTTGAATTCATTGTTGTCTTGTACCAATCAAGACCAGCCTCAACCGAAGAGGCAGAATTTGGGGATTTTGAACCCAGCTGCAAGCTCTCAGATCCCTAAAGTCCCACTTCTTGATCCGGATCCCAACCTTCTGCTCAGAAAGCAACAGGAGCTTCAATTTGGGTTGGGACAACAGTTGAATTCGCTTCCTTCCAGCAATCCCCAGCAGAAGCCATTTATTGTGCCCAAGCAGGAGGTGGCTGAGGGGAATGGCAATTTACTAGTTGCACGCCACCAGCAGCAGGTTGTTTATGACCAGCTTTATAAGGCCACAGAGTTAGTTCTGGCCGGAAATTTCTCACACGCGCAAGGGATATTGGCGCGGCTCAATCACCAGCTCTCTCCTGCAGTAAAACCTTTTCAAAGGGCTGCTTTTTACTTCAAGGAGGCTCTACAGTTGCTTCTGCTTTTGCCTAACAGAGCTATCTCGCCTTCTCTGAGGATTCCTACACCATTGGATGGTATTTTCAAGATGGGGGCTTATAAAATGCTCTCTGAAGTTTCACCACTTATCCAATTCAAGAATTTTACCTCCAATCAGGCCCTTCTTGAAGCCCTTGATGATGCAGCAAATATTCACATTATAGACTTTGATATTGGTTGTGGTGCTCAGTGGTCTTCTTTTATGCAAGAGCTTCCCAGGAAAAATAGAGGGGCAACTTCTCTGAAGATTACTGCCTTTGCTTCTCCTTCAGCCTACCATTCGGTTGAGATTAGCCTTATGCATGAAAGTCTAACGCATTTTGCTAATGATCTTGGTATAAAATTCGAGCTTGAGGTGGTGAATTTTGACTCTTTTGACCCAAGTGGTTATTCAGCATCTTCATTCAGGTCATCCGAGAGTGATACGATTGCTGTAAACTTTCCTTTGTGGTCTGTTTCTAGTCGACCGACTATACTACCTTCACTGCTCTGCTTTATCAAGCAGCTTTCACCTAAAATTGTGGTAATGTTGGATCATGGGTGTGAAAGGTTTGAACTTCCTCCGTCCCATCACCTGCTTAATGCTCTCCAGTACTATGAAGTATTCCTGGACTCAGTTGATGCTGCTAATATGGCTTCAGATGCTGTTAACAAGATTGAGAGGTTCCTTATTCAGCCTACAGTTGAAAGCATTGTGTTTGGTAGACTGCAATCACCGAACCAAATTCCGCCCTGGACAAATCTCTTTGCTTCTGCGGGGTTTTCATCAGTACCAATCAGTAATTTTGCTGAAACCCAAGCTGAGTGTGTTGTCAAGAGGAGCCAAGTTCGAGGATTTCACGTAGAGAAGCGCCAAGCATCATTGGTGTTGTCTTGGCAGCGGCGTGAGCTCTTGTCAGCCTCAGTTTGGAAGTGCTGAGAAATTTCAGTAATGTTAAGCAAGAAGATTGCTGCAGCATTGCAACTAACTCAACTCTTAGATATCGAGGCAATAAAATTCTGAACTGAAATGGTACCACCTCCTATGTAGTAGTTAATTATTGTCCTCCTATGTAGTAGTTAATTATTGTACTATGTTCTTGCTTGCGTATCTCTGTGTATTGCAATGTAGTCTATCTTCTAGACTGATTGTCTCTCCTGATGGAGAAACTCCCTAACTGCAAGTTTAGTAGTCTTGTTAGAGTAATTCGAAATCTTGCTCCTGTGCATCTTGATATATTACTTAGTAATTAGTTTTTGAGTGGCTATGTAGAGTGCTTTCTCTGGGCCCTTTCCTGATGGCAGGGATCATCCATCCCATGTCTGCTAAGAACCATGATATTAGATGCGGAAAAACAAACCAAGGTGCTGTGGCTAACATGCACTTGGCTGGAGAGTTGTTACCATTTCTTGTTTTTTAAACTAGTCCAGTTAGTCATATTTAGTTATGATGTGAAGACCTTTAAGATCATCTCGTTTGTATACGTTTCTGGAACCCATCTTCCTCCCCTGTCCATGTGTTTTTCAAATCGTTTAGTGCCATGTTTCTTATAATCAAAATCTTGCGTTTGCCTGTGAATGATCCTGATCTTGACGGCTGTTTTTGCTAAAAACTCAGAAAGGAGGCATGTAGAACTTGGGGAGATGGTCTAGTGCGTTTTGCTTTACCTTGTATGCTTACCGTCAAAATTGAACATTAAACTGGAGTGATTCATGATGCCGCATTTGTATTCTAGTTACTAGAAATTCTCTAGATTGACATCAGAGTGTTTTTTTGCCCAGCAATTGTCGTCTTTTTTTGCTTCTAAACGTGGAAGTTTCATTTTGACGAGTGTCTTTTTAACTTTTCTTGTTATTTACGTTAAAGTGTAGGAATTAGTCGTCAGGTGGTGGGGTCATTTAGGCAGGCGTTACCCGGATATTTAGTTCGGCAAAAAGTGTGACTGAATGAGATGCTGCCTGAAATTTGACGGGTTTTTTGTTCTTTGTCATCAGCAGAAAACTAGCACGTATCACTTGAGCTTGTCTTCGGTTTCTTGCAAGAATTGGAATTGAACTGGAATTGAAATCGGTATTCTGTGGGGTATCAGTAGTAAATCTCCCGTTGAATCCAATTCTAATTCTCTATTTCGATTCCAATTCCCATGAGGAATCAATCACAACAGCTCAAGTCAAATTCCGGTTTGCTCGACTGGTTTTCCATTTTGTGCTTTGAGATGGATTGTCTTTTTTTTTTTTTTTGTTTTGGGGTAGTGAGGTGGTTGTGGCTGCTGCAGAATGTGAGTGGAAGTGAACTGGTTGCAGCTTAGTCAGTCTAGTTTTGAATAATTCGGTGGTGTTTGAGCCTTATTAAGGGATTCGGTACTCCTTGCTAGCATCAGAAGTTGGAACTTCCAAATGATTTAGAGTATATTTTTAGATCTTGTTTCAAGACTCAGATTAAGCTGTGTGTGTGTGTGTGTGTATTTGTGAAAGGATTAGACTCGAGGCTTAGACATGAAAACAGAGAAGTTCAGGAATTTTCTAACATTTGGCTGCATAGTCATGCATGTTTTCAAGAATGATCATGATCACTTTCTGCTTCAAATATTGCAATAGTTTCGCAAAACAAAGGCCATTGTGTCTTTTAAGGTTTCAACATTTTGTGAGTATGATATATGGTTGTGAATTCTTTATTGGTCTGCAATTATTAATTAGTAGGGTGGAAATTAGTAGCATAAATGCATTCTATGCTACTAGTGTTGTTTAAAGACGAATTGTTCCAATGCCCATATGATTGAAGTAGTAAATGTTAAAAAGAGAGGTCGGCCGTCTACTCATTTGGATTTCATTACGCCAGTAATGACTGTCGGATGGCTCTTTTCATCATCCACAAATTGCAATTAGTTTATACGTCCACTGAAGCTGACCACATGGGAGTCATATTTGATTGAAACTTGAACCCCTCCCCTCCCCTTTTCAATAGCAAATTTCTTTGTCGCATTTGAACTTGAATAATCTCAGCCTTGTTGATACACCCTTTGTTTAGAGCAAACCAAACACAAGAATTTCTATTTTATCTAGTAGACGGCCGAGAAATTCATACTAGGCGACCTCAATATTCTAGAATTTATGTGGGGAATCCATCTAATCATAGTTGGAACCTATATATGTATATATATAACATTGGAACTTAATAGTAAGATGATGATGGTTATCGACCACAATCATCATTGTATAGGAGCTCAGTTGTCTTTCGCTTGAGTAAACTAATCCACTAGTTTAAGTGTTCAAGTGACGTGGATCACAAAACTCCTCCCAAAAGTACGTAGCTCCAAACCGTTGAGCTTAGCTCAGTGGCTATCAAAAAATAAGCTCAACGGCTATCAAAAAATTCAAAAGAGGTGTCAAAACATCACTTCAGGTTCTTATACTTGCTAGTTCCTTATACGTAACATCTTTAAGAAAGAGCCTGAGTAAAAATGTCGTTGCACTATATATTATTGTCTTTCATTAGACCCGATTAAGATTTTCAATTATTTGGGAAAGGAATCTTTTCGAGTCAAATTCAAACCTATCGAATACTTATATCAAATTGAACTCGAGCTCATATAGGGTTCAAATTTGAATTCGAGTTTAAATCCAAAATTTTGAATCGAGTTCGATGGGTCAAAAGTTGAATTTAATTCGATTCATTTACGGCCTAATGGCAATAAAGGGACAATAAGAATTTTTCTTTTTTTTTGAAATACAATGCCCGATGGATGTTTTGTTTTGCACTTCTTTTTTGGTCCTCTGTGTGATTACGCCAAAGCGATTCAGGTCCATTCCTTTTTAGGCATTCATACAAGAAAACATAGCCCAAAAAAAAAATTTTTTTTAAAGAATGCAGAAATTACTTATTAAAAAGTTTGAGTCATGTAATGATTAAGTGATGATCCATAGTCCCATACTGTGGTTGGTTGCGCAAGTGGTCCACTGTCCGGACCATCCAGTCGATTGATTGGTCCCGCTTAATTGATGATGCTAATAACGATTAGTAGTGCTAAATTAGCGGACTGAGAATGCCTGTGGACGTTTTAAGCGGAAAAATAATGCAAGAAAACGAAATAAGGGCTGAAATTAACTATTCCCACATGTTTGGCTCTTCTCCCGTTGGAGATTATGGGGTCTAGTTGAGAGGGGAATTGCATCTTAACTAATCTCGTGCTTTTAGTCTTTCGTTCGGTACGTTGTCCATTTAGTTACTAACCTAAGGATGCGAGTAAGCCCAAGCGCTCACGAGTAGCTTGCTAGTGGTTTGGTCAAAAATTTGGTTTGAATTCAAATTCGAAGTCTACTCATTTCATATAACGAATTGACTTCGAGTATCAGTAGTAACTATTTGACTACTCGACGAGTTTAATCGAGTATTTATATTATTATATATTATATATTTTAATTATGGAATGATTATTATAGGTTCATATTTTAATAAATTTACATAATGTAATGTTCAGTAAAAAGAGTGATGGATGGCACAATGGTAATCTAATAAATCTAAAATATAAAAAATTACAAACAAGAAAAGAAAAACTCGAGCTCCAGCTTGATAAGGCTTATAACTTACTCAAGGTCAAACAAGTCAAGTTCGAGTTTAATTTTCATTATATCGAGTCGAGTTCAAACTCATATTTATATACTTGTTCGAGCTCTCGAGCTTGAGCTCAAGTAGTACTAATAGTGACCGAATTCGAAATCGAGCATGGTGCTACCAGACCTCAACTTGGCTCAATAGCACCCTTATACTAACCTACATTTTGTGATACGCATATACTAAGGACTACGAGTATAGTTGAGTCAAGTTAGGTTCAAATATTACATAAAAACTCGCCAAAGCTTTTGAAAGTTGAACTTAAATTTAAGTTCAATTTTGTTTTACCTTAATCGAGTCTAATTGAGTTCAACTAATATAAAATAATATTTTGTTTAATTTTAAATTAGGGATAAAATAGACATTTCACATTAATAAATTAAAAAAAAAACATGTGTGTATGTGTGTGAAACTCAATTGAACTCGATTGAATTCAAGAGTTTTCGACATTCACATATTAAATCCAAGTTCGAACTCGTCCGAGCAACTCGAACTCAAGTTCAAGTTTTGACCAAGTAAACTCATGAGTTAATTAAATTTGATTTGTTTGTACTCCTACCAATGACTAATATGTAAAGTCATTCCAAAACCAACTTGTAAAAGGTGAGTCGCAAAAAAAAGATTATATTAATCATCAACCTGGCCAACACAAGTTGGTCAGTCGATGAGGACGGGCTAATTTTTTATAAAAAGTTGTGTGTTCAAATTTCGTTATCGATGTGAGAATTATATTAATGCTCTAAATCTGTAGTGATTCAAAAGAAAAATAAAACTTATGATCCCGGAGATTTTTGCTCTTGTCCGTAGTGATTTAAAACCAAAAAACATATAATCATCGACCTCAGTTCTTTGGTTTTAACTTTCAAATTTTTATTCTTTCCCTCTTTCTCCTTGCAAGACATATAGTTTGTTTCTTGAACTAAAAAAAAAAATCTAAAAGGTGTATAGTTTTGTTCTTTATAAACAATTTCTCTCAAACCCCCCCCCCCCCCTTCTTAACTTGTACTATTAACTTTTGGGGACCAAAAGTACTAATAATTTCGCCGCAACAAGTGGTCCGTGCAATCCACAAGTAGCCTTAAATAACAGAAAAAACAAAAAGCAGAAATCGATTACCAGTGTTTTTAAAATTCTAAAGGCTTGGAATACTGGTACCAGTACTTTGATGTTTCGTACAAACAACCTGTAAATGTCTCGAGATCTTCAAAACTTGTTTGGTAGAATGTGAGGTGTGTCTGCTGAGGTCTACAATACTCATCTCTTCTGATAGTGATGCAGAGAAAAACAGGGGACCCCATTGTGGGAAGAGATGTCAGTCTGTTTGGCTATCATCTGCCCGAAAATATCCCAATCCTTCCTTGGCTTTGTATATATTTTTTCAAAAGGGTTATATATCTTTTCTCACCTTGTCCCCATGAAGCTTGAATTGCACCAATCACCCCCTATGATATTGCAATATTTTCAATTATGTGCAATCGAGTCGGACAATTTATGCCCCGTTTGGATTGCGATTTTTCTCTTGTCCCCATGAAGGTTGAATTGCACCAATCACCCCCTATGATATTGCAATATTTTCAATTATGTGCAATCGAGTCGGACAATTTATGCCTCGTTTGGATTGTAATTTTTCTCAGAAAAATTGTTACATCTTTTGTAAACACATTTTCATATTACATTTTTATCTCACATATATCAAATCACTACAGTAAATTTTTTTACAAAAAATTCAAAAAAATACAATTCAAACAGGTTGTTGTGGCTGATTCGGTTATGTGCACCTTGCATAATTCCATGAAATGACCAAATTATTTCACAAAAATTGGTAATTGGTATGACAAATAAATAAATAAATAAAGTTTACTAAGTCCGATATGATTTGTAACAATATATGTGAATCATTTAATCAATTCGCCAAAGACTCAAGAGACAAACCCATTATTGCAATGCTTGAAATGATTAAAAAAAAAGTACCACTGTAGGTTTTCAAGCAAGCAACTAGGTCATTTCATTTCTTAACGGCTTATTCTCCTGCCAGAAAAAGGACAAATTGGTAACTTCATTTATTTATTTTTTCAGCCATATCAATTAATTGATTTTGAGGAAATAGTTTGGTCACTTCATAGAGTCATCCGAGGTATAGTTGTATACGAATCGAGCCGAGCTCAACTCGAGTAGTGCTAGCATCCTACTCGATTTGAATTCAATCTCGATTGAGCTAGGAAATGGAGGATCGGACTCAATTCGAAGAAAATGTAAAAAAACTTGAACGCGACTTGATATATATTATTACTTTTTTGCCATTAAATAATTTAATTAAGTATGCAAACCAACTTGTAAATTAACTAAAAAATAAACCCTTAATGGTAATTTTATATTTAAAATATATATTGTTTAAATTAACAAAGTACTCGACGAGTAGCTCATTAAGCTCGAGTACCATATATTCAAACTTAAAACTCGACTTGTATCCCCACTCGAGTTACTCGAGCTTGGTCTTGAATTCGATCAAATCAAATTCGAGTTGAACGGTTGATCGAGTTGTTCGGCTCGCAATCAGCCATACTATGAGGTGCACATAACCACATTAGTCACAAATTGGGTTGTTTAACTCGATTGCACCTAATTGGGCATATTTCATATTGCAGAGGGTGGATTACTTTAATTCAACCTTTTGAAGAGATTTATTGGAATTAACTCAAAAAAATTTCATTTATATCAACAAGAACTGGCGCCGGTTGGGCACAAGTACTTGTTACTAGCTGCGTATACATAATTACACGTCAGTATGCCCGCCACTGTGCGGCAGTAACATTCTTGAACTACCATTTTTACTTTTTTGATAATTAAAAAAAAAAAAAAGTAATAGCTAGAACCAGTTTACCTTAAAGATTCAAGAAAAGACCTCAAAATGTAATTAGATTATGTTACGCTACATCTTTTTTTTTTTTTTTTTTCCCTATACAAAAGACAACATAGTTGCCATAAACTACTGCCATACGAGGGTTGAGTGAATCGCGACATAATATTGTACTAGAAAAGGGTTATCCCTTGTACAATACACTGGATGGAGTGGGGTGATTACATGAAATGTTGACCATGTTTGTGACTTTAGTATGTGCGGTGACGGAGAGCACACAAAATTATGATGGATTCATCAGAGGAAACAAGCACTTGAAGACACCAGACAGACAGCAACCACCTTCCCCAGATAGCTCAATTTTTGGTTAATTTGATGCATGGGGTGGGGGATTGTAATTGGATGAAACCCAAAATTTCTCTCATAGGACACGAATGAGCTTTTGTCTTCCCTTGAATCATGTACTAGAAGATAAAGGTCAAAACATCGAGTGGGTTGCCACTAGATATACACGGCATCATTCCTTGGCTTCCTTGTTCTACGTGTGTGTACTGTGTAGTTGGTTTTAATGGCATATGATGGGCTCGCGTTTGGGGTACTTGGAAAGTTGACACTCTCAAGTATGTAACATATATATATATATAACTTTTTTTCCTGTTCTAAAGGAATGGATATAGCACATCTTATTAAAAACAAAAAAAATTTGCCATTTCTTTCTTTGTTTGGTTACACTTCCAAGTTTCAAAAATCAATATGTTGATGTGATTGAAATTCAGCCATGGAACTAATACAAATTGTTTTAACCACCAGCCCAACGCCAAGCCTTAAGGGTTTGGTAACTCTACCTCCCATCAATTGTTACATTAAGTGGCTCTCTAACAAATTAGACAGGCGTGTAGTGCATTTGTCTGATCTGATGGTAGTTTAATTCCCATCGATCCCTCCCATTGGTCCAATTGAACCCTCTAGAATAGGTTAAAATAGGAATAGAAGTAGATATAAAATAGACTATTACCGACTGTCGAAAAATAAAAAACTAATACAAATTGTTAGGAACCTGCAACCCTTGTACTAAAATGCCAGTCGATGTGAGATGGAGCAATAGGGCCATGCTACCTGTCAATGCCTCAAAGGTTCGAAAAATTAGTGAGGCACCTTGAGACTTGAGGGGGATTTCATGCCATACTTCAATATCCCATAAAATTTGACTCACATGTAGATTTGGTCTTTTTAGTACTACAATATTTTTATAAATGGTTCAATACTTGGGAGAGGGGGAAGGGAGATGGGAATCAACCCAACTTAGCTATTGAGAATTCAGAGAGAACTAAATTACCTTTACAATTACTTGAGAAAATCCTGAATTAAAAATACAGATGAAGAGTTTCGATTCCTTTACCCACACTTTTGGGAGTTGAGAGGGACAAAATGTGCCTCCCTAGTGACTGAGCTAGCTCACATGTAGATCAAACTATGCAACTAGTCCAGCAAGCTCCAATAGTGGGTGGATGTGGATGTTCAAAAAAGTAGAGATTGCCATCATCAATCTGATTTTTTTTTATTTCATTTTGTTTTACTTTTTTGGGCTCTTCTGTGGATGCTTCAACCACTGAAAAATATACAAGCAAGTGAACATCTCAATCAATCTCCACAAGTTTGGTCCAATCAATACTTTCCTCTTTCTTTTGCATCTAATTCAGCGTAAGAAAAACGCTAATTGTTAGATTTTCATGTCCAAACAAAAAGCCTAAAAGCAACAACAACAGGATGGCCCCAACCAGATATCAATCTCATGGAAACTCCTTCCAACAAGTCGAAATTAACCCAAGAGCGGTTAGATTAGAAACATTCAGAGGTAATCGAAATTCTGATGCAAAATACAACCTAAGGTGGAGTCCACAAATCAACACCATCCAGCTAATTAGTAACTGGAAGTGCAGCTGAGAACCTTAAACCCAGAATAACTACCCCACAATCAATCTCACGGAAACTCATTAACCATTTTCTTGAGCTTCTTCCGGAGCCGAAGCCAAAACTACCCACTGAAAGGTGGACTTCATTTCAAACTAGCTTTTTCTATGTATAATTTCATTTTGGACCATAGTGCAAAGTGGAACTTTGACTCCACAAAGCATTAGTATAATTTCAGTCGGACCGACAACAACTGCTTGGGACCTTGGAAGTTTCTAACACACCGAGTTCCTGAAATCCTTAAGAAGACTTTTACGATTTGGTCACATTCAGGATTTGACCAATCCCACCCCAAAAATACTAAAATAGTTACAAATCTCTTTTGTCGCTACCATGCATTAGGCAAGTAAATAACAATTTTGGGCCGGCTTCAATCCTTCTCATAACTTTAAAGGTCACGTAATCAGACAAAGATTTTTCCATTTGGAGTTCTAACTTGATATTGTATGCTTTTTGTCATAATGTTCTTAATTTGTAGAGCTTTGTCCAATAAGCAATATTATGCCAATAGCTTGTTTTGGAGATACCCAGGCACTAGCCAACGAGATTATATTGTTTATTTATGCATTCAACGTCCAATTAATTGTAGAAAAAATGTAATATGAAACTACCCACAAAGTAGGAACTTGTATCTGCACTCGGAACTAGGACCCAAGCTTGAACCTGCAGCAACAAGTTATTTTTGGCCGTTCACCGGACAGCTTGTTTGTGTCCTTATGCCGGTTGTTTATGTATGCATCTCTTGAAATAAATACAAAAAATTACATACTCTAAAATTTCATTAATTTAAAAAAGTATTCGTTGCTGAGTTAATATGTTACTTTGCAGTTGGAATTCTCGGTGCCACTAGCTGGTGTCAATTCTAGTATCAGTCCCACTTATCATGTGAAGGTAAAAGAAACTTTAGTTAAATTAAACCAAATTGAATTATTAAAAAAAATTAAAGAACATGTGAAAGTTTAAATAAACAAAACACTTGACATAATTATAGAGATGGCACGCAAGAATCTCATATGGTTACTTTCAGGTTATAGAATTTAGAGGTTCTGGATTCTAATTTTCCTTCTCGCTACTTAACCCACATCCCTTGTTTTTTTTTTTTCATATTTAAATCCTCTCTTCTCTTGCTTAAAATAATTGAAAAGAAAAAGTTAAAATCCTACTTTGTCACAAATGTTAAAAAAAAAAAAGAAAGAAAAATATAGCCCATCAAATGGGTACAATACCCGCAGGGTCCGGCCTAACCATAACAAGCCATGCACAAAAGAATGGCTCTCAGTTATGTGATCAGGACGGCGGGTTCCAGCCCTGTTTAGCCCATTTTACAGGAGCTTGAAAACTGATTAAAGTTTGAGGATTGAGGGGCTCGACCGGATGCCTTACAACCCAAAGTAAACAATCTGAAGCCCAATCGGAAAGAGTATCACCCAAAAGAGAGGTTGGAGGGGGAAAAAAAAAAGAAAAAAAAGAAGCAAATCTATCTTTGGTTATAAGTGGGTCCTACATTTCCCCCATGGCAAGAACCTCGCAACGGATCTTCTGTCCCATACCCTGTGCCACTCTCTGTCCCACTTTTTATTATATTGCTATTTCTCGTTCATAAACATCATGTTTTAGTTCTTTTTTGCTTCCTTATGATCCAATAACTATTAATTGAGTAATACACAAAATTTAACAAACTCAAAAAATCAAAATACATAAAAAAAGAGACTTTTTATGAATTTTCTGCTGTATTTTTAAATTTTCTATTATATATTATTTTTTTGAAGGTGTTGTAAAATTTAACAAACTCAAAAAATCAAAATACATAAAAAAAGAGACTTTTTATGAATTTTCTGCTGTATTTTTAAATTTTCTATTATATATTATTTTTTTGAAGGTGTTGTATTTATTTTTTACTTAATTAATAGTTATTGGATCATAAGGAAGCAAAAAAGAACTAAAACATGATGTTTATGAATGAGAAATAGCAATATAATAAAAAGTGGGACAGAGAGTGGCACAAGGTATGAGACAGAAGATCCGTTGCGAAAGAACCTTGGGGAAGGGGTCAAACTGTCAGCCCCCCAAAACAAAACCTTTAAATCCCTTAAAAAACTTTTTCTTCTCTTTTCAATTTTCACTTCACTCAGAAAACCCTAGAAAATAGAAATAAAGAAAATCAGTGGAATAGTTCTTCTCCGATCTCATTAGATTTTCTACGTATTAGAGCTTCCATCCTCAATTCTCCGGATTACCGAAAAGCCCACAGACAATAAGAACTAAAAAAGAAATTCCGGAATGGGATTGATCAGGAGCTGTTTTTCATTCATGGTGGGTACGGTTTTTGGGGTATATTTAGCCCAAAACTACAACGTCCCCAATGTTCAGAAGCTCTGCAATACCGGTTTGGTAATTGCCAAGCACATTGAAGAAAATTATCGCAAGCCCAAGAACCGAGACAGGGATGAGTAGTTGGCCGGCTTTTCTGGAGTTATTTTTAGTCCACCAGGTGTTTGGTTTGAGTTTGCTTTTTGGTTCAGGGGATACCTTTTGGGAGGATATTTTTGGGTATAGGGAGAAAGGTGTTTTGAAGGTCTGGTGTTTATAAAATTTAGTGGAAGGATTAGGAATTTAGTTATAGTTGTTGGGAGAGGGAGATAAGAGAATTTTGGAAATCCAGCATATTTTATTTATGAAATGGAATTATGAAAATTTCATTACACTTTGTCATAATCTTTGCAGTGCAAATTCTTGTTTCTCGTTATTGAGATTGATGATTTTTTCCCACTGTGAATGACTTCTCTTAAATTCTTGGTTTATTTAGTATGCAGTTTTCATCGTTTTCTTTTACAGGAATTGTGTGCATATTTTGGTTTGACAGAAGCATGCTATTTGGTTGATTAAATGTAAAAGTGGGGCATATTGAAGTATTAAATCCGTTGAATTTTATTAGGGATGAGCAGCTGGAATTGTTAAAAAGGTTAACTTATCATTAACAATGCTGTAATTAGATCCAATTTAAGATGCTTTTGGTTATGGTTGTATATGTTATGTTCTTTTTTTTTTTCTTTTTTTTTTTTGGTAATAAGTGAAATTCACAAAATTAGCTATTAGTTGTGGAGAGATTGCACGTTTGGATGGATAGCATAACTTATGATAGAATATTTAGTACACGTCCAAAGTTCATAGAATTTGAATGATGCAATAACAAAAATTATATTTTGCTTGTTCTTTTTGTAATCCAACAAGTCTTAAGTACAGAAACTGAAGAATAGACTGTCAGATTGTAGTATCAATATATGGATGAAAAAGTAGGTTTGAGATGTTTTTGACATTATATGCTTATAGCTGTAAATTTAATGGCAAATTTCATAGCCTGTGCTAAAATGCGATGGTTTAACTTTCTCTTATGATCAACGTCGTAACTTTGGAAACAAAATGTGCAAATGCTGCTAGACATTGGCTTATCACATTATTGATGTAGAACTTTCTGCTGCACTGTTCATGGCAGTAGGCTCAATCTTTCCATGGTATATATCTCTATTCAAGTCTTTCCACTACTTGTTATCATGCTATATTATTCTTGGTACGTCAAAGACTACCAGCTCCAAAAGTTAATTGCTTAAGTTGTTATATTAGGCAGTAATTCAACAATCTATGCTTGCTTATGTCAAATAGAAACAAAGGCATTAAGTAAGCAGTTGCAGCTGTGATCTCGATTAAATTCAGTCATTTCTAACACGTTCATCAAATTCCTTATGGTGGCGGGTGGCCTAGGCAAAACAAATATCTGGTGTCATATGATGACAAAGTTTGAACATTGGATGTTCAGATTTTTGGTAGAATTTGTTTGACCAAATGTAATAAGGTAGAGGAAACTTACCCCCTTGGCACCTGCTGGATGCAAATGTACACGCTTTTGCATGTGTTTAGAACTGTATTTGTTTTATATATTTATTCATGGAGGATGTAAGATGGATTTGGAACTTAGTTTCAGAAGTTCTTAACAATATGATATGGGAGAGGGAAATAGTAGGAGTCTAGGAGGAAGCAAGAGAAGTACTGAAGTTAAGATTTAATTCCACCTGAAATTCTTAGGATTAACCATGCCAGGTAAGTTATCTTCCATGCTCAAAGATGGTACTTGAAGCCTTAGAATTCTCTAAAATTGTTGGTTTGCTGTCTTTGGTTTTTGCTTGCACATGATGTAACCAAGTCCTTATCTGGTTTCAGGTTTCACTGATTTTATGTAGTTTTAGTTAATATTGTGGCAAGGAATTATGACATAAATCACAAATTTTAAAGATTTGGCTATTTCTAATACGTAGAGAAGCAAATGACAGATCACCACGAAACACCGATCTTCTATATGAAAATTGATCAATGTGTTTCAATTGGGATGGGTTTGAGTGGGCATGCATTGGCTTTCCCTTTTCTCTGCAATTTAACTTGCATATTGTTGCGTGCTTTGACATTTCCTTTGGCTTTCTACCATATGATCTTGGTAGGAAAACTGTTTCTGATTCTGGTGGATTACATATGGTGCTATTACTGAAAGTTTCCTTTTCACATACTTTTTCATTTGTTTCTTATATCAACTCCATTAAATGGATGGACCACCAACTTAGACTTTTATCCTACCAGTATCCCCTGTTTCTGGTTCTGGAAATCTCTATTTTCGAAATGGGAATTGGATCCATCATGTAGCCATTTTCCCTGGATAGAATGGTGAGATTTGTGTTACTGTCGCTGTTGGGCTGCAGGTTTTGGCGGGGTCAGTATGTGATCTCGTTGGATAGCCATTAGAGTAATAGCTTCAACCTGTCGTAGTCCTTTTATAAGGACTTTCGCTTCTTTCTCTCACCTCATCTTGCAATTGTAAATGGTAATATGTAAACATTTGTTTTGTTAGTTCATTGCTTCCTTTCATACCTATTTGCTGAACTTTGTCTATATGTTTGTGCTATTCAGTGCTGAATGATTAGGCGGAAGAAATCAGCAGCTAGGTGAAAAGCATTGCTGCTTGGATGTGTTAATTTGGTCTAACTGCTGCAGCTTGGAATGCTCCCTTGTCTCAATTTTTCTTCTATGTTTTTTCTTCACAGCTGCTTTAGGCTCTACACTTTTTACTTGGGTTTGAGGTAGCTCATTATGTACTTATGTACACCATTGATATCCATCTCGCCATCCTTTCTTCATTCAAATACTATAACTAAGCATGAAGTATTGTTCAGTTTCCAAGTAAGCTTTTGGCATTGATAGCAATACAAAGGTTTACTATATATGTACAAAGATGATTATACATTTTTTAATACAGCATCACTTTTTTTGGTTAAAAAAAAAGTGCAAACTACTGAACGAAATTAGCTCTGGAAGCAAATAATTGTGCTTCTTTTGAAATTTACATAACCGGCTTATCTATTCCCAGCTTTCCAACCTTAGTTCTCAGTCAATAGTAAGATACAAGTCTGGGGAGTTACTGGAGGCTGTGTCAGTTTTTGTGGATGAAGAATTGCACTCCAGAAGATCTTTGCGTTTGCTCAACATCCTCCAATGGTCAATGTACAACAAATGCTCAGGGTTTGAACTTGGGAGTGGTTGCTGCTCGAGAATCTCCAATATCTTCTCTGTTTTCCCGAGAAGAAGAATGGCATTGCGAACTCTATCTTCCCTCTCTTCAATTGCACTTTGGTGGCATTGCTCAGAGATCGCATGGTGTAAGTTTGTAAAGCAAGCCCCAGCTATTTCAGTAATCATAGCAGACAGTTTCTCAAATGCTGTCTTGCCACATTCCCACTCTCCGCTATCAGAACTTAGCACAAGAGTCTGACATATTCTATACATTGAATTGGCGACTAACAAATTGGTTGGCCATTTGGAAGCATTTTCCCTTAGAGCAGCTATTGGATCTTTCTCCTTAAATTCCTTAAACCTTTGCTTTGCTTTTTCAGCAAGTTCTTCGAATATTACTTTTGGACACTTATCTTGGAGGGATAGTTGGTGGAGATCCACATCCATCCACTTGTAATGGAGATCGACTCCTACCCACAGTACTTCTGCTGCCTTCCTGACGTTTATCAAGTCTTTTTTTGCATCTAGGTTGTCTTCAATGAAATTGATGTATTTGAGTGCTTCGTGTACACTATTTATCAACTGTTTAACCAAGTCACGGTCAACTTTGGGAAGTGCCACTGCAATGCTTGTTAATGTCACTACAGGAAGCGCCCAGCAATTTGGAGGTTCTTCGGAATCTAATGAATGGACCAGGTCACTGTCAAACTTTATTACTCCCTCAAACTCCTTAGAAGACTTGAGTTTCTCCAAGAGTTGTATGGCATGTTTTGGCTGCTGCTTTTGCCCCATCCTGATCCAATGGCCAGTAGCGTCACAGTTTTTTGTCGTCATCATATGAATGAACTCTTCCTCTCCCTCCAGGTGCATTACAAAACGACCAAGATCCTGCATTGGATTAGGTTGTGACTCTAATTCTGAATCATAGAGGGACATACTATTGCTGGTATTGAGGCGCCTGATCATGTTTGAGAAGGACCGGTAGCTTATCAGGAACCTGATGATAAAGAACAGGGAGATAAACCGGACTTGCTTGCTTAAGAACACCACCCCAATCTGCATCCAGATACACAAATCCAAGACTTTGCCTTTTAGGTTGTGTGCAAGCTTTCTACAAAACCGGCTGTATAACCTCGACTCCAATGGGCACTCTTTTAATTGCTTGAGCTTGAGGGTCCAGTATTTCTCCAGTTTGAATTTTTTTTTGCAGGCCTTGTGTGCTCTCTTTGGGCACCTGAAATTGATGGTAGCGAACCATCTTGAAGCTGGAGCTACCGTGCCAACTGCAATTGCTACGGTTTGAATTATTAAAATGAGCGTAGTTGACCACTTGTAATCAGAATCTCCCGCACAGAACTTGAAGTCCCAGGGCATGAAGAAACAATGGATCATAGCTTCTGCTAAAGTAGCTGTGCTCAAAAGGCAGAATGCTCCTGAGGCACTGCATGTTGCTATGCGAGCCATCACAAACTGGGGGTTACAAGTGTGTGCCATGATCCAGTATTTTGTCAAATCTTCCTTCAATCTGTGAGATGCTTTCTGGGATGGGCATCTGTTAGATTTATCATTGCACTCTTTCACTGCTAATTTATGTTTTTTCTTGTATTTGAGATCAAAGTAACTCTTTGTCATAGGAATCGTCAAAGCTGAAGAAATCATGAGTGCTAGCAAAATTATCATAACAGCCATGGTAACTGCGTATTCCCTCCAGAAAACATAAATCACACCCGTACCTAACTGGATGCAGATGTTCACTATGACTGTGATTGCAAAAATTCCCAAAGCCACCAAGTTTGCCAGGAGCTCTTTGCTCTCCATGTTTCCAAGCGAAGGCATGAAATTAGCCATCACTGTGCAGATGAAGACGGTGCTGCTAAGTTTTGCCAGCTGATCCTGCCGCTGGGGCATGGAGGTGTTCAGATCAACAGAAAGTTTAGTTGCCACGGCTAAAAGGGTGAGGCTTGTTGCATTGAGAGAGAAGAACTTGGAAGGAAACCAGATCTTTTTGTAGCGTAAGCCGTGAAGGGTATCAATGGCCATGGCGATTGCACAAGCTGCAGATGCTGCTGCAACATACAAGCCGATCCATGGGATAGGCTGGTTGAACTTGGAGTCATCAAGGGAACCATCTATGGTGCAGCCAGTCCTGCCCATCTTTCGTTCGCTGCTTCTGGATTGCAAAATGAGGCTGTTGAAGGTAGTGATTGCTGCGGAGTAGGATTGCCAAGGATTGACCCCTCTGATGGTAGCAGTTTTAATTTGCTAGAATGGGCAAAAATTCACCAGCGCAGTCTCGTTCACTGGATTTATATCTGTGCTCTAGGTCCTTTAATTGGGTCGTCGTCACCTGGCTGCTGGTTGAAAGTCAAACTTAACGGATGATTTCTTCCTCGGATACCGGGGAGATATAATAATTGCTCATTGCAGGTGGGTACTGCTACGTTTCATTGGGGCCGCATAGCTAAGCCGCTAGGCTTTTCCTCAACTTGCTGGCTGATGTTACTGCTGAGCAGCTAAACATTTGCTTTTGCATTAATTCCAATATGGAGAAGCTCCAGCATAAATCATTGGCCTCAAATTTTCTGTATCATTGGAGTAATTTTTATTAACTTGTTTATTTTAGGGCTTGCATTATAATTAATAGTAATTAAATCATTTACGACGAGTTTACATGGTTCCAGTGAAGCCATAAACTGTCCTCCATGACAACTGTTTCCACAGCTCACACCTAACCTTGTAGTATTTTTTTTTCGACAATAGACATTTACAGGGTGAAAGTTAAACTATATTCAGGCACAACAAAGAGAGTCCCACTCAATCTAAAGGGGGGTCCATAGAACTTCATCATCCAGGCAATTGCTTTCTAGTACTTGTACGTGAACGTGAGACGTGGCAGGGGGTTAAAAGAAAATGTCATGTTCATTTAATATTACGGGAACTAAGGGTGTGTTTGATGAAATTAAAATTTGAAACGTGAATTGTTAAGTATTAAATCTGATATATTTGAACGTATAGTTTATTAATTATTTTTTAAAATAATTTTATTTAAAAAATTTAGTGTCATTTAATTAATAAAATATTATATTTTTATTATCAAACGCGTTTAAATATGTTAATATTTAAATTCATTAATTTTAAATATTGAATTAAATTATCAAACAGGTCTTAAGTGCCGAATTGATTTTTGAATTCTTACTTGTGTTTCCAGACGAAATAAAAAGACAATAATAACCCGCAAATAATTTGGCATTGGTGTGGCTTTTGATTTTACCCTGTATAGAAAACGTCAAGCCCGACGAAAGAGTGAGATTGCTGCTGCAACCATCATCAATCGTCATCCCACTTTGACTTTTTGACATATAATCACTGGAGAAGAAGATAATGCCGAAGTCAACCCACGATAATTCTATTCACAATAATAGGAGTAACCTAACTGAGATATTGATACTTACTCTGTTAATTAAGGCACGGAAGCAGGTGAAATTGGTGAATTATTACTTAAAAGCAAAAATAAATCAGCAGAAGAAGATATTGACTAATACTACTCCCCATATAAAATGAAATGGCGGTCAACTGAGATACTAATAGGCAGCAGGTGAACTATTACTTAAAAGCAAAAAATAAAGCAGCAGAAGAAGATACTACTGACTAATACCATATAAAATGAAATGGCGGTCGCCCTCACTTTTGTATGTAAAATTTGACTAGCCAAAACCATCCGGCGGAGAGCCAACGCTACTGGAAGGCGGAAGCTGAAACTTTCATTTGTTTATATATATATATCTAGCAATTTCACTGTCTCCTGAGGTTTAAAAAATTACATATACCTTCCTTGTCATTTAAAATGACAATTTTATCCTTAAATATTTTAATAAAATTCCCTTATTTGGTATGCTTATACTTAGAATAAGTTTTAAAATTATTTTTTCATTCTTTGTCCTTCTTATTCCTTTTTTAAAAATTTTTCGCCAATAAAACTGTAGAACTACCACTATTGCCTCTAATTTTTATATAATCAAATGTCGAATTAGTGATTTTTTTTGATGAGTTAATTTTATATGTAATCCAATGTTTTTGATGATCTTTGTTTTCTATTTTTGGTATTAAAATTAAAAATAAATAAAAAAATGGCCCAAAAGCACTAATAAATTATGATAATTCCACTATTCCAAAAATTCATAAACTCTAAATGAATTATTTCAACATTTTCTTTTCTATCTTATAAATCTAAATCTATTATAAAATACCATAAAACGTATCGTATCATAATAATAAAATTATTATTATAGTTGTTTATCAAATAGTAGATATGAATATGAAAAATTGGCACCATTTCCTTTTAATTATACTAAATAATCTTATAATTGTATAGGAAAATAAATTAAAACTCATTACACAAGGGCATTTTTGGGTATTCATTTAAAAAATTGACCAAGTCAATATTATTTTAAGGTTTTGTTACTAAAACTATCAAATTAAGAAAGATAAGTGTAATTTTTCAAACGTTAGGGGAGCTCAGTGAAATTGTCAAAAACCTCAGGAGAGGTTTCTGAAATTATCCCCTGTATAAACAAAAGTAGTAGTGTTTTTTCTTTCTTCTTCCCCTATTTACGGGTTTTCTTCGTTATTTTTTCTTTTGGCCTCGTTCATCTTCATAGTCTTATTTGAAAGGCAGTTTCGTCAATTGTTTGCACATTTGTTTGAAACTGCCCCTCATGATTTACTTTAGTTAAAAATCCATCCTTCAACTTTGAAATGGACTTTCGCTAAAAATGATGATGGAGATCAGAAAGGTGTCGGCATAGATGGCTTTCTTCTGAGTCTTCTATGGTGTAAAATAAACCATATGGATTCCGCACTTATGATGCTAACAGTGCTCTAGTAATATCAGAAGGCTGTCCACGATAAGTTTTAGTAGCTGATCAAGACTTTCTCGGTGATTGCCCGTTTGCAACGTAAATGAATAATAGTCCTAAAGAATCTTGAAACTGAATTAAACTTGAAAACATGCTTACCAACACCAAACAAAATTGCTAAAAGTGCTCTAGTCTAAATGATTTCACAGGTTAGGCAGACAAGCATTGCCCAAATGGACCGAAGCTGTTTCAGTGTCCTGAATCATTGGAAACTGATGGAAGGTTTTTCTTCATTGCAGCACGTCACTCGTCAATGTATGCTGCTGCTTGACCAGGTTCAGGAGCTGGAAAGTCACATTGCTGCCGAATTTTTAGAAAAATGGATGGTTGAAGTTGAAGAATTTGAAGGTATAATTCAGATACTACTGGGTACATCATTGCCTGAGCGAGTTGTATCTAACCATCCAGGAAGTTTTCTATGACATTACATGTGTAGGTTTCTGATTGACCTCAACTGATTCATAGCTAATAAACCAGATCCTGAAGGAAAGACATTATCAGAATGTTCCAAACTCTGTTGAATTGGATAAATAGAGATTTAAAGTGAAATTCGTTCAAGACAATAAGTGCAATAAAAACACAAACTTGTATGCTTGAGAGCAAAGAAATGCAGAACATTTTATGAAGATTAGTGTGGGTATCTGTTACCCAGTGAATCATCTGGAGTTGATGATGGAAGAGCCGATTATTGACTATATATATATATATATATATATATAATGCCCTGATGAGCGCTTAAGGATTCAAACGTTCCATCTCGGTAGATTGAAAGCAAGAATGGTGAGCGTACCACTGAGGTATCATTAACAGAAAGTTTAGCTGTCACAGCTGAAAAAAGCAAGGCGTGCTCAAACCAAAATTTCTTGTGGCATCCGTGAAGCCCTGATGGGCTAATATAATACATAAACTGCAGATGTTGTTGCAGCAATGCAAGCCAATCCATGGCATTGGCTGCAGGCTGAACTAGGAACCATTGTAAGTCACAATCAATGTTGCAACTTGGAATCCTAACCATCGTTTCATACACTAAACTTCGTACAAGTTCCAATCAATCTTGATAGTACGGCTGGGGTTTGGACAAACAAAGTTTTCGGTTCTTCATACTGTGTGAATCTTCTCCACTGGAACGCAACCCAGTAGGAGGCTCTTCTTAATAACACAACACGGCTGCAAGCTTTGTTATTAATACAAGGTCAATCTTGAACAACGTAACCAATGGTAACTGAGTTTGATTTCTTGCTTGCAACTCAACTGTAAATATGACTAGCAGTCTTCTGTTTGATCCATTGACAGTTGCAGTTCATGTATTGCAATTGTGAAATCAAAATACTAGTACAAAACAAAGTAGCCAACATATTACGTCTTCAAACTGAATTGGCAATTGACTCAAAATACATCAACGTTCATATTTGAATCACTAATTTCAATAGAGTAATTTAGTAGAGGGGAAAAAAAACCTAGGCTTCTAGGAGGGCTTCTTACTCTGCTTCATTTCCCTGGGCATTTTCATTCTTGTCTCCACTTTCTTGTCCAGCTTCTTGAGTAGTCCTGTGGGAAGAAACAAGCTGCCCAACCTTAACATACTTCTCCATAAACTTGTATTCCCAATCTTGCAAGGTTTCAAGCTCAGAATTGCTGAGACCTTCAATGTTTCCGGTGAGATCTTTAGTGTCAAAGGACATGAGAGCCAAGGCACGACTTGCATCCCTCCCAGCAAACAAGGCATAGGGACCACCAGGACCGTAAAACATTCTTGATCTGGAAACATCATAGATCTGTCCTTTGATGGCCATAAGCAAGGGCTTGTTAGGGTCCTTGCCATCATAGGCTGATAATTCTTCCTCGGTCACCTGATCCCCTAATTGTACGGGCTCTCGGATTACATACTCATTTGCCCTTTTGACCTCCATGTAATCCCCTCCTGCCACGAACATCCCGCATACTATTTTGTAGGTTACAATCATCATTGCTAATATTGTGAAGAACGCTGTCGGGGATAAACCCGTGTAGTGGGTTATTGATTCTGCAAAGCTTGTCCAAAGACTCATCCTTTTTTTGTTTTTTTTTTTATGAACTTTAAATTTCTGGGCTTTTTTTTTCTCTGGGATCTGAATGGGATCAGAATTTGGTAGGAAGTTTGGGTCGAAGGTTTTAACGCCAGCTAACCACAGAGCTTACTGGTGAGAAGGATAAGGCGTCGTATGTATGTTTAGTCATCGGTGGACTACTTTTGCCGGCCCTTTGCTTGATGATTTATTAACAATGAAACCTCAGCCGTCGATGTAAACCAGGAGATGTCCTAGATGGTGAACACGCTCAAAATCATCCAAGACGGCTTGACTTGTGTGGTGAAAGGAAACTTTTGACTTTTGCACATAAAAATTGTTCCTCAATAGATGGGGCAGAAAAGATTATTTTTATTTTTTTAGCTTTTCTTTTTTTGTTCCCTTGGATATAATTTAAAATGAAGCGAGCGGAAAGAAAAAGGCTAATTGCTTAAAATATACGTTAAAAAAAAAATATCGCACAAATATATTTCTGACACACACCATTTCTCATTTTATACCGGCCGTGCTGATTGGGCACGACCGCAGAACAAATTGGCAGAAACTCTGCAAAAATGTCAGTGGGACAGGGGCCCACAATTTTTTTTTAATTAGCCTGTCCCCGGCCGTGCTGACTGGGCACGGCTGGGACAGGCGGCAAAAAAAAGGGCCAGCAAATGGGATGTATTTGGGGACATAAATTTTGTAGCAAAAGTGAAACGAAAGGCCATACAAATTCACCGCACTAGCTGCCCTTTTACTTTCTTTCACTCTTTCCTATGCTCTTTATTTTTTGGAAGAGATACCTAAACGATTTTATTGCCCTAATCCTAATCAAAGATTTTGATTTTATAACTTAAAGATTTTGCTGTGGAGTCTTATAACACTTAAGTTAGGAAGATCAAAATTTTAAAGTGGAAATGGAAGATTATTATATTTTTCAAACTGCAAATTAGTATAATTCTATGTACAATAAAAATTCAATGCTTGCTCAAATTTTTTGACGAACAACATGTGTAAGCTAATATATGAATATTTATATGTAAATTAAATGCAGTTTATACGCAACAAAATTCATGAATAAGAATCCATATATGTAAAATTAATATACATTTTTAAAATTTTTTCTTGTAATTAGATACATTTGTGACTAACTGGTTTTCAAAGATAATTTTTAAATTGTAATATTATAAGACGCTAAATTTTAAATTGTATTAAAATTTAGTTTTGAAAACCAGTTAGTCATAAATGTATCTAATTACAAGCAAAAATTTAAAAAAAAAATATATATATATATATATATATATTAATTTTACATATATGGATTCTTATTCATGAATTTTGTCGCGTATATAGAATTATACTAATTTGCAGTTTGAAAAATATAATAATCTTCCATTTTCACTTTGAAATTTTGATCTTCCTAATTTAAGTGTTATAAGACTCCACAGCAAAATCTTTAAGTTATAAAATTAAAATCTTTGATTAGGATTAATGCAATAAAATCGTTTAGATATCCCTTCCAAGAAATAAAGAGCAAAGAAAAGAGTGAAAGAAAGAAAAAGGGCAGCTAGTGCAGTGAATTTGTATGTCCTTTCGTTTCACTTTTGCTACAAAATTCATGTCCCCAAATACATCCCATTTGCTGGCCCCCCATTTGCTGGCTCTTTTTTTTTTGCAGCCCTGTCCCAGCCGTGCTGACTGGGCACGGCTGGGAACAAGCTAATTAAAAAAAAAATTATGGGCCGCTGACCGACTGACATTTTTGCAGAGTTTCTGACAATTTGTTTTGCGGCCGTGTCCAATCAGCACGGCCAGTATAAAATGAGAAATGGTGTATATTAGAGATACATTTGTGCGATATTTTTTTTTTTACGTATATTTTAAGTAATTAGCCAAAAAGAAAAATCGAGGAAGCAGGTGGGCAATGGTGCCTTTCCTTGTCGATAATTTGGTTCTAGTCTATGGAGTACAATTCCTGCGAGCAAGTGCTATTGGTTTAGAAAAACTGGCGTGTATAATTCTGCAAGTCTTCTAAATATGCACTCTTTTCTCTGTGTCTATAATTTGTGGTAGATGATGGTAGTTTGGACCGTTAAGGTCAGAAATGTGCCTACTCTTCCAGGAAATTAAAAAAAAATAAATTAATGAAACTCATACTTGAAAAGAAAAAGAAATTAAAATCAGGCTACAGCCTTTTAAGATGATCATTTGGAGAGCATAAATGGAATCCAGTCTCTTAATTCTTGGAACCAATAATGTTAAACGGCCGCCTGAGATTAATGTAAATTCGTGATGATGCTGTCTCCTAATCAAGGCAATGGGGTACTATACTAAGAGAAATGAAGCGTGCTTCATCTATCCGAGGTTAAGATGATACATTTTCTGGCTCGATTGCAATGCGCCACTCATCAATATATGCGGCTTGACTAGGATCCAGAGTTGGAACGTCACGTCCATCAAGAATTTTTATAATACCTTCAGTTTCACCTAGAAGAAGAGCCGCATGATCACGCACGCTCGCCTCCCTTT
Organism: Coffea arabica; assembly: GCF_036785885.1. Classification (NCBI taxonomy): domain Eukaryota; kingdom Viridiplantae; phylum Streptophyta; class Magnoliopsida; order Gentianales; family Rubiaceae; genus Coffea; species Coffea arabica. The sequence continues at coordinate 42,674,341 of NC_092325.1, read as the reverse complement.
CCTTAATCGCGCTGGCCTAACACTTCACAGTTTATCACTCGTGGTAAATTGGTGAGGCAAGCAGCCAAAATGTCTGCAATCATGATGGATATTTGGTCAAACAGCTTCACATCTGAAGGCGGACTGTCTTATCTGAAGCCCAGTGAAATGGTTTGGCTGATTCTGTCCATTGAGTTAGCAGCAATTAACTTGAAAGGCCAGCCAGTTAAGAGGATTCTTCATCAGGCTGCCATTATATTTTCTTTTGAACTCTTTGAAAGTGTGTTCTGCAACATCGGATAAGCAATAAAGTGCATCAAAGGATTCATGATTTTTTCGAGTCATTTGTAGCTTGTAGGAGATCCACGTTCAGCCCCTTGAAGTGAAGTTCAACTCCTACCCATACAGCATCTGCTGCATTTCTGAAATTTGTTAGTTTCTCAGGTGTGCCCGGGCTCTTCCCAGCATACAAGAGACCTTCCCTCACAGATCGTTGCAATTCGGCTGCAAGGTCAGCTTCGTTGTTGGGAAGTGCAATTGCAGTGCTTGTTAATGTGATTAAAGGCAATGTCCAGGAATTAGGAGGCTCTTTTGCATTCAAGTTGAGAATCTGGTCCTTGTCAAACTCTATCAACCCCTTGAGGCCTGTAGATTTCATGAGAAGCTGAGCTAAACTTTTGGGTTGTTTCCTTTTACCAGTCAGAATGAATTGATTAACACCGGAAGATATTTTATCCAGGACTCTGTTGGGCAATTTTGGCTCATCTTCAAGCAATAAAATATAAGGGCCAAGATCTGGGTCACTTCTAGACTCCGGAACTGATCCGTTCTGATTGTTTGACGCAGCAGAACTCGGGTTAAGTTGTCTCTTGCAGCAGTTAAGAAATGACAATACAAAACTTGCACACAAGATAGAAGAGGTTTGCAAGCTTTTGCTTACTACTATGATACCTTTCTGGACTGCAATACAGATGTTAAGAACAAGAATCTTTGCTCGTTGAGCGAATTTCTTGCGCTTCCGTCCACGAACTTGAACGGATAAAGGACTTTCCTCCCATTCTTCTAGTCTCTGTATCCAGAAATTTGGTATTCTCAAACTGTACCAGCATATGTCGTTGCCTTCCGCTAACCACTTGAATTTTGTTATGGTAAACCATTGGTTTACCGAGATAAAAGTTGCCATAATCACCCCAAGAGACTGAATAATGCATATAATATAGATGGCATATCTATAATCAGTATAACTACCATTGCCAACTATCTCCCAAACATGTAGATATGTTCTAAAAACTGCTTCAGTTAGGATGGCAGCCTAGGAAAAAGAGATTACCCCTGAAGGAAAGCAGGTCACAGAGCGAGCAATCACAAATTGGGGACCCCAGTTTCTGCCATCATCCAGTATTTTCAGCACCTCGGCTGTAAGCTTCCTGCTTTCTTCTGATTCACTTAAAATCGAGCTGTGTAGTTCAGAGTACTTGTGTTGAACAGTGGAACTGCTTTAGTGGTTGGAATTGCGATAGCAGTGGAACAAAGTAATATGATTAAGAATAGCGACTAAAATAACAATGATATACTCTACTTTAGGAAGTTAATTACCTCAGTTCCTAATTGGATGCAGATATCCACGAAAGTGGTGATGACCAGGATACCTAATGCAGCTAGGTTCGTCCAAGTTTCAATATTATTCAACGGCCCTAAAGAAAGCAAGAACACGCACATTGAGGTACACAGGAAAACCATTACCACTCAGCTTTGTTATTCAAGTCACTCCAGGCATTGGATTATTCAAGTCTGCAGACAGCTTCAATGCCACTCCTAAGTCCTAACATTGTTAGTGAAGCAGCATTCAGGGCAGAGTATTTGGTAGGAAACCAGAGCTTCTTGTGACGGAAACCATGGAAAATATCGGCCACCAGTGCCAGAAAGCAGATCAGAGATGCAATTGCAATATAGAAACCTATCCAGATCAGCGGCTGAGCATATTGTGCTAGTTCTTGTAAAGTTCGCTGGCATGCTTCATATCGTTTTAGCACTACTTCACAAATTATGCTATCACAAGGATCATAAGGCATTGTGCTAATTCTTTGTGGCGCCTCTGCTACAATGTGTGGCTACATTCATTGAGAATCCTATATAAAGCACTGGATTTAGTTTTAGTGCCTAGGCCATTGTATTGACGAGTTCTTTCAGTCACTGCACTAGACACATAGGACGTCAACTATTTACTGTCTGCTCTTTGTAGTGCTGCCAAGAGGAAGCTCTTTTCTTAATATGTAACCGCTTAACTTCATTGTTCACCATCACCATGATAGGTGACAGCGTATGAAATTAGGCTGGTCCAAATGCATGGGTGAAGGTTTAGAAGATTAAATTATGATTCAGATGCATTGGAAAGGAACCGTTTTAATGCAAACAGCTTCGCATCTTCCAATAGAGATAATGCAACTATAAAAGTCTTCTCTTTTTTTTGAGGGAATACAACTATAAAAGTCTAACAACACGTTACAAGGCCAGTTGAATTGAGATATAAATATACATCATGAAATACTTCTAAAACAATGCATTATTTATAAGGTTGGTTGAATTGAGATATAAATATGTACCATGAAATACCTTTGCTTTTGGATCCAAAATTTGACATTCTTTCAGATTCCCTGGTTGTTTAGAACTGATAATTACAGATGCTGCTGTAAAAATGCATCCACCATAAGCAACCAAGCCGAGCAATGGAATATCTCCTCCGCCTCCTAGAGAATGCAATGTGCCCCTGAGTAGTAGAACTTACAATATCCAACAGAGTAATGCAGTTGTAAAATGCACTCCCAAAGCTTCAGGGCTAAAGCTACAGTTAAACAAGGGTTCATGTTAATACCAAAACACAAAATTGAATGTCACTGCAATTTTTTGTTAAATGTAATGAATTTATCTGCCAAATCAAATACCATCACAAATTGACTTGAGCCGTATAGTCTTGTCATGTTTGATGGAGCATCAAAACTTTGGTCTGACGATATCATTTTTTGAAAATAAGTGGTACTAATATCTCTTTCTTTGAAAGGCAAAACAGTACTAGTCTAATTGGAGTGGGAAACAGACTATGACTCACTTTCCATTGATGCCCAAAAAGAAGCCAGCAAGAACCATGCAAGTGCCAAATGCCATCATGGGGATGTATAGATCAGGCGCATTAATATCACAATATGGAGGTTTGTACAAAATTTCACCCCCAACCATATCAGTTGTTCTTATCCAGTGTCCCTATATTCACAATGCAAGGTGGCCAAACAATTAAATTCATCATGCAAGCACTTTGGAAGTATAAATGAATCAAGAAGACATCCCAGTTATTGTCAAAAGTAAGAAGGAGAAAAGAATAATCTCACTGATATATGAACATTTTTCTACATACCTTGTGCAGAAAAGGAAAGAGAATCATCTTGATTTTATTCTTCACGTAGTCATCATTCACTTCCAAATAGTATTGGGGATTTGAGAGGTGTCTGCTTACATAATTGCTTTGAAGAAATGATGAACTTGACCCAAAGATTTTCTCGCCGTATGCACCAAATTCATTTTTCACAAGATTGTTTCCTGCTTCAATGAAGACATTTCCAATTGGATTTATGCGCTCGGAGGTCAAGGGTCCAGGCAACATGGTATTGGTATTACTACTAGAACTTGATTTTCCATACATTGCTAGAACAGACCAGAATTGTATGCAAATTAATAATCGATAACCCTTAGATTCAGAACCTGTATCATCCTAAAGAATGGCAAGAATTCAACTGTTCTATCTAAGAAAGAGGAAATACATATGTTGATATCATGTATGTTGTCTTTAATGCCTCTACTCAGGCTTTTATTTCAGTTACACATCATCTTCACCGGCTTGCCTGTGAGTTGCATTATCGTTGGATAAAGAATTTGAAGCAAACAAATTTCTCTGCTTGACTAAAAGACGCCACTGATAAATATCTGCTGCAGGATCGGGAGTGAAGCCTGATAATTCACACTGTTCATGAAGAATTTCAAGAATTTTTTCAGACTCACCCAGGAGAATAGCAGCTTGACGGATGCTTCTCTCCCTCTTTTCAACTGCATCAGAGTGACACTTCATAGATATAATATGTGGTAAACTGGCAAGGCAAGCCAAAAAAATATCTGCAATCATGATACATATTTTTGCAAATAATTGTTCATCCGTAAGATCATTGCCTCCTTGATAGTACAGCAACATAGTTTTGCTAATTCTGTACAATGAATTAGCTGCTATGACCTTTAAAGGCCATTGAAGTGGATTATCAGGCAGCTTTCCATGTTTACTTGCCTTTAACTCAATAAGATTCCTTTCAGCTACTTTGGCAAGGCCTTCAAGAACTTCTGGGCATGTTTTCCCTTCAAGACTGTTAATATCTTCCTCCAACCACTTGTGATAGAGTTCAAGTCCAACCCACACCAAATCTGCTGCGTTGCAGATGTTGATGAATTCCTTTCTGTTATTCTGGTGCTTCACTATCATGTTTGCAAAGCGGAGGCCTTCACTGACGCTTCTTAGCAACTGATCAGCTTTGTCATTCTGAATGTTGGGAAGTGCAATGGCAATGCTTGCTAGGGTCACTACAGGTAGAGTCCAGCAATTAGGAGGGTCTTTAGAACACAAACTTGGAACTTGTTCATTATCGAAATCTGCTACCCCATGAAAGCCTTGAGATTTTCCCAGAAGCTCAAGTAAATACTTCGGTTGCTGTTTTTTCCCTTTGAGGATCAATTCATCCACCTCACAGAAAACTATCTTCAAGGTTTGTCTGGGCAGTTCTATCTCCCCTTCAAGTAGTAGAATGTAAGGGCTAAGATTTTGTTCCTCACCATGTTTAGGATCTTGATGCCTTTGATCAGTTGAGGCAGAAGAATCAAATTCAGATTCAACCCTGAGTATCTTGTTACGAGATAGCGACGGCTGGAAGAAGCTCAAGAGGCTAGCAGATAATAGCTGAATGAATTTACCGGCCCCGACAATCATAATCTGAACTTTTATGCATAGACTTAAAATGATATATCTTGTATTGTAAACAAGTTTTCTGCCCTTGATACCCCGGATTGAAAAAGGTATGCGGCTTTCCTGCCAATATTCCAGCTGTTGCGTCCAATATGTCTCAATTTTCAACTCAAATTTGTTGCCATTTCTGCGTTTTTCTAAGCATTTCAAAATTGCAGCAGTGAACCATCTAAACGTAGGGGCAATGGTACCAACAGCAATTCCAACAGACTGAACCACCAGAATACACGTGGTTGACCAATGATAATCGGAAGAACTGTGTAATCCATAGAGATTGGAAATACGAATTATTGCTTCACCTAGAGTAAGGGCGCTTAGTAGACAGATTGCTCCACAAGTGGTGGAGGTTGCAGAACGTGCCATCACAAATTGGGGGTTACCCGTTGCTGCCATCACCCAATACCTTCTAATGACTGATTTTACATTCTCAGCTGAGAATGTCCCATTTTGGCCATTTTCATCATTCAAAGATGTTTGGTCCATTTCTTGGTACTGAGCTTTGATATGTTCCTTGACAATTGGAACAGATAAAGCGGAAGAAACAAATATCAGTAACATGATAAACATGACAGTTGTGGCCAAAATGTATTCAGTCCATAAAGAGTAATCTGCCACATTAATACGAATTTCTATGCAGATATTTACAATGGCTGTGACCACTAGAATAACTAAGGCCATGAGACTCATTAACATTTCTTGGTCATCCATGGCTCCCAAGGAGGTTAGAGAATTACCCATTACAGAAGTCATGAAAATTGTGCTGCTAAGCTTTGAGAGCTGATCTCTAGTACCCTCCATCGGAGTGTTAAGGTCGACTGTGAGCTTCGTTCCTATACCTAACAATGTCAAGGTCATTGCGTTGAGACTAAAAAACCGACATGGGAACCAGAACTTTTTACTCCGGACTGCGTGGACGGCATCAGCAGCCATTGAGAGCGTGCAGATCAAAGAGGCTGCAGCAGCATACAAACCTATCCAGGGCAATGGTTGAATAGTTTGATCAATGTAATCTCCCATAGGCTTCTTCCCCTAAGGCCGACTAAATTTGTCAAGGGATCAGAGAATATAGCAATTTGCCTTGCATTTCAAGCACAAAAGCAGTGCCGGGGGCTTGAGGGAGTCTAATGTATACGTATTGGGTTGATTGTGCTCTATTTTGTTTTCCTCTCATTTCTTGACTTCAAGTAATAAAAGTTCTATTTTACTACTACAGCTTTGGTGTAAACACTGACAATTTGTAGAACCCCACGAGAAACATTTTCTCTCGTCAAAGTATGAATGTTTACTGGTACGATTAGAAAGGTCGTCATAGCTTCAAAAGTCATTCAAGAAGGAGCAACTCTACTCTGCAATCAATGGTTGGAAATCCGAGATATGGTCCACATTTAAAATACAAAAAAATCCTCGTTTGTGATTTGGGGTTTAGTCACGATACTTCCCCGTTATTTTAAAACCTTCACATAATCCTCCTGTGTTTTGAACTTTTTTGAATTTTAACGATTTGAGGTTTTAGTCACAATACTTTGAAAGCCTCTCTATGTAACCCTTGTGTGCTTTGAATTTTTCTGAATTTTTACCTGAAACCTTTTGTAACCAATAACTAAATGAAATACCAAAAGTATAACTGTTTGAGGATTAGTTACAATACTTTTTCATCGTTTAAAAACCTCTATATAACCCTTGTGTGCTTTAAATTTTTCTAAGGCCCAGTTTGAAAGGTGAGTTTTTTGGAAGTTTATCTAAAATTTTACTGTAGCGTACTGCAGAAATTTTTTAAAAAATTTTTGAAGTGTGTAAATTTTTGAATATTTTGAAATGTATAGTTTAAAAATCTTGAAAAGTTTTTTGAGGTTACTGTAACTAAAGTTTTTAAAAAACTTGTAGCAGATAAACTTACCAAAAAACTTGGGTTCCAAACAGGAATTTTTACCCGAAACCTTTTGTAACCAGTAACTAAATGAAATACCAAAAGTATAACCATTTTCAAGTAAAAATTCAAAGAAGCTCAAATCAAAGGGAGTTATGGAAGAGTTTTTAAATAATGAGAATGTCGCGATCAAACCCGAAATCACAAAGGAAATTTCTTATATTTTGCCCTAAAATATAAGGTCAATGCTCAACGGCTTGACTGTAAGAGTGGTCTTGTGCCATCGCACATGGCAATCTTACGCGTCTTTTGCCTCCGACGGTGCAGCCATCATGGGTCCCAAACAGACTTTAAGAGTAATAGTACTCCCTCCGTTCCGTTTTGTTAGTCTTGATTTTTTTTTCACACAGATTAAGAAAATGTAATTAATTTAGTTGGAAACATAAATTTAGATTAATAATTTCCTAAAATACTCTTATGCTAATCACGAAGAGTGCCAATTAATATCAGTTACAACTAATGAGTTAGTATTGGAAAAACTCAATGTATTCAATGTAGTGGGTTAGTATTTAATAACAATGTATTAATAACAAGATATTTAATAAGGGTATTTTAGACAATTTAAAAGATTACTACATTTTTTAATGGGAAAGTAGACTACAATTTGGGACAGACGAAAAAGGAAAACAAGACTATCAAAGTGGGACGGAGGGAGTAGTATATAATCGGACATTATCTTAAGAGTTTAGCTACCATTTTTGATCAATCGGACTCTCCGCGTAGTCAATTTCAAGCGAAGATGCCCTGGTGCTTGGGGCGGTAGTACGAGTCATTTTCTCTTCCACTGCTTCATTTATATGCCAACGGTGGCTGCTCAACTAATATAACTCGTTCACCATATTTAATACTCTATCCGTCCTATTGAAACTGTCATGCTTTTCATTTTGGTTTGTTCCAAAATGTTTCACATACCTAAAATGACAAATAAATTTTTCTCCTTCTTCTAATTTTACCCTTCTGACACTACCTTTAAATATGTGGGCCCAACATAAATTGTCAAAAGAACAAGACACGCTTTGAAGTGCGTGGCTGATACTAGTCAATGTTTACTAGCGTGCAGTGCAAAATAAGCAAAAAGTTAGTGTAGCTTTAATAATGTAGTGGGCCCAAAGTGTTGACTAGTTTGCATAAACCATTTGAATAACTTCATCCGCACCAGTATAGTCAAAATTTGGACAGTTTGGCGAGGATAATTTAGAAATTACAGACAGCTATCTCTTATTCTTGTCTACTATTGAAAAATATTCCAATTTCCAAAAAATGACAAACTTTTCGGGACGGAGTCTTGTGGTACTACTAGTAATGCGTAAGAACCTTATTGAGGTGCAACTTGGCGTGGTAATCATCATGAGCCGCTGAAAAATGTACTAATGTCTGTTCTACTCTTGGAAGTTGGAACGGGGTAAACTTTTTCTATGATTTAATTTTCTTCTACCAAAGCCCAACACACACACACACACACACAAATGCTGTAGTATACTATAAACAGCATGTAATTTGGCAGCGACTAAATGATTTTAATCGTTTCATTAATGATCACTGGGTTAGCCCATAGTTGAATAAACATGTACTACTATTTAAAAGGCATAATTTTGTTATAAATAAATTTTATATATACTATTACTGTCATTCTATATACTATTATGATTGGATTGTACATATGTTATATATCTAATAGTTACATGATAGTGTATCAATTGTATACACTATTACGATTGGATCGTACATATGTCATATATCTAATAGTGACATGATAGTGTCTATATTGGTAGTATATATAAAATTAATCCTTTTGTTATTGCATAACATCACGCCTTTAAATATATGAAATACCATGGGCAAGGAAAGAAGGGGCAAAAATATAGTTGTCAAACAAATTCATTTAACTAAATTTATCCATACCCACTCATGAATAAATGGATATGTGTATCTTAAATTTTTGCATATGAGTATAAATGGATTACCCAATAATACCAATTTATTACATGGGTATTAACCCATCAAGAATTGTCTTCCCCCAAACATCCCCTCTTCCCTCACCCATTTTTTTCTTCAAATTTTTCATTTTGTCATGATGTTAACTACTTTTGTTTCATTATTATTATTATTTGTTGGTTTTATCTTATCATTTTATTTTCTCTTAGTTTGCTAACTTGCTCATTTTTCAGTATTACCAATTTATGACAAGTGTTAGCCTCTTTTCTTACTTTTGCAAAATGAAAATTTAAATTTACACACAAAAAAATGCTAGAGGTTCAAAATTTTTGAATTAAATTTTTATGTTAACTTTTATAATACATAGTTCAAATTTTTATATTTTTATTGTTTAATTATTAAATAGTATGTACTTTTGCGACATAGAGTATTGATGGGGAAAAAATTGATAATTAGGTTTATTGAGTATTCTAAGTAAATATTTAAAACTAATGATAGGTGCAAAGAATTGTATAAATTGATAACTTAGTTTGCAAAAATGAATTTACAAAAAGTTAAAATAAATGAGTTATAAATGGGTAATTGGATTATCCAATTCATTTTTTGACTTACCCCATTTATATCCATCTAATTAAATTGGTATAAATGGGTTAATTCACGTGTACCCATTACTCATTTTATCCAATTCAAACCCGTCCAAATCACCCATTTTAATACCTCCAGGCAAAAGTAACTCTTTCTTTCTCTTTTATTAGATTTTATTACACCTATCCCTTCTCTCTAGATTTTATGAATCTTAACATCACCAAATTTTGATTTATCTGTACCATAAACTCGTTTCTTGCCTGGTGGGAAAGAGGCGTGGATTCCATCATGACCGCCAAGCCCACGCGTTGGGAATGTAGTATTCCCTAAAGCAACTGAAAGGCGTGAGATATCCAGCAACTAAACCACGCCTTTATGATGTGGCATCTGAATAGGAACGAAGTCAAGAATTGTGGATACATTTTCCCGCGCCTTGAGAAGTCAAGTCTTAAAGGCGCGGTTATATATCAACCCGCCATCGGCAGTTATAAAGGCTGTTTGATTAGGAACCAGAAAGCAATATGGCGAATAGAAGCAATTTTTACAAGAACCCTTCTTACGCTTACAACAGACAATTTAATCTCAACTCCGTCCTTCAAAATCTAACCAGTAATTAACGAATCATTATTTTCCCAATCCTCATTTATCAATGGAAATATTCAGCTTTGCAATTAGGTTTTTTGTTGTCTCTTTTTTTTTCAAATTTTCTTTTATATTTTCAGCTTACAATATCGCCACTGGAAATGTTTCTACTGCTGCTGAGCCAGTCCCTGCCGACGATAAAAGCGTACGACATCGCAAGCGCCGACGGGAGCGGGAACCGCCGGCGGTCCAGATCGATGAAATTGGAGAAAGTAAAGGCCCTATGTCGCACCAGGACTACATTAATAAGAGAAGGTAAGTAATGATAAACCACCGAGTTCTTTTTTTTCTCTCTCTCTCTCTCAATTAATATTGACTAATTTGCTTGAATTAAGGTGCTGGTGAATTGAGAACTGATTAATTACTTGGCTATCAGGAAGGAGGTTAATTCTGCTGCTCAGCCTTATGAAGAACTATCTGCAGATGTATTGGTACTTAAAATTGAATTATGCTGGTTGTTTATTATTGTAAATTATTGTAACTTTTCCGTTAAATTTGATAAGTTTTGAATTATTCTTTTTCATTTTTATTTTGGGTGCAGGGAAGCTCAAGTTCAGTTTTGCATTTAGTACAGTATGATAGTAAGCTCTCGTTTTTCTTTGTGGATGCATATCTTTTTAAACTGTTTGGAGTTTTAGTCTTCCTTGTGAATATGAGTGTTCGCATGGAAATAGGATATCTTAGAAATGCTTGGAAGCAAACAACTATGCAACTTTTAGGTTTCAGGCTTTAGTTTCATCTCACTCTTGGTTTTTTTTTATTATATTTTTTTTAATACTGGATCATGTGTATGTTGGAAGGAAGACAGCTATTGCTACTTGCTATTTCCTTTTCCCCTTGTCCTACATCATTCCCTACCGTATCCTTTTCTAACTTCTCCTTTTCCCCTTGTCTGTTTGCTGTATATATGCGTGGACACCTAAAAACATTTTTGTATGCTAGTAAAATAAATGGCTCCTTTTGTGCCTGCCATTTAACTTGGGCAAAAAATGGAAGTTGAATTTCCTGATTACTGATTGTCTTTGACTATGCTTCCTGTGGTCTAGTTCCCCCCTTTCCGTGGCTTTCAATTGCTTTAACATATTTTCTCCAATAATTATATATTCTATAGTATTGCACTTCTAAGTAATTTCAGCTTTGTTGGTGATTCCTGTTGTCTAAAATCATGTGACGTAAAAAATGTGCAGGCGATTCCAGTTCTTCTAGTGAAGTTGGAGAAAAGCAATATCCTAATAGTGGTTGTATAGGGCTGCTACAATCACTTCCGGACGACCAGAATCCTTCTACATCTGGTTTGTCACTGCATGGATTGAATCTTTAGCATATCTATTTAACAAGGAAGAGTCTGTGTGCATGTGTGTCTATTCAGTGCTTGCAAATTCTTGCGTGCACTGACACTTGATGAAGCAGTTCTGCATTGTGATTCCACTTGAACTTGATGAAACATGCAAGTTCAATTACCTACTTTTGCCAATATTTTGCAAGTTACTAACAATTTAATGCATATTAGCTACTTTGAACTAGTTCTGTTTTGCTAAATGATAGTCTTTTGATGAATTCTCCAGGCAAGTGCTGGTCTTACATTTCAATTTACAACTTTGGCAGTTAGTTTAACTGTCTGTCTCGATATGATTTGCAAATATATGTATTAGTACAATTATTTTCCACAATATCAGCAAGAAACTTTTTGCTGCCTCGAATTTGTCTATTGTTCAGTAAATTATTGATCCCTTTCATTTCTAAGTACAATCTTGCATCTACCATCCCATTGGGTTTCAATTTGATGTTACGTTTTAATAGCTTGTAGTTTGGAACTTCAAGCTGCATCTTAAATTCTGTAGGGTGCAACAGTCTTGGTAGTGAACAAAGACGAACCTCTTGATGCCTTGAGTTTTCATGCCATCCAGTATCTTCTTGTTTATGGCTTTTTTGGCTCAATTTGTATTTTTTATCAGATAGCACAACTGGAGTTGATAGAGTTAAAAGTCGAAGTGAGCAGAGACTTCCTCTACCTGGTGAGCCTGTTTGCGTTGTTTGTGGGAAATATGGGGAGTATATATGCAATGAGGTGGGTATTTCATGCTTCAGTTTTCAGTTCTGTTCTGTTTATTGGGTAATTACCTGACCACCTTGCATATTGCTTAGTAGACCGATGACGACGTATGCAGCATGGACTGCAAAGCTGAGCTTCTACAAAAGTTTAAATCCCAAGAGGTGGTATGTGCTTTTACTTTCATTTCCAGTTGGATTTTACCGTGCATTCTTTCACACATTGCCAACTTTCTCATAATTATACCAGGGTCCTGTAAGCAGCAGGCTTGTTTTCGATTCCTTCTCTCAAGCAGGTGGCTCTTTGGAAGTGCCTGAATCTGTTCAAGACACATGGGACAATGACCGTAATTGCTGGTCCAAGAAGAGATCTAGTCTCTGTACATATGAATGGTAATCTCACGTATAATTGATTTGTCATAATTATATATGTTCATGGGATAGACTAGCAGCTTGGAGCATTTACATATGTTCTGTACCATCTTATGCAAGAGAATGAGTAACTCTCTTCTGCATCATGAATTTGATGATATTCATCTTGCTGTTGTAGCTGGAAATGTCAGAGGCCTGGGCATCTTGCTGAAGATTGTTTGGTGATAACATCTCAAAGTCGGTTCCTTTCATCTGGGGAGAAATCCATCAAGGTACTTGTTTTCTTTTTAGTGTTTTAGAGAGTTTATGGTTGATGGCTGTAGGTCACTGTCAGGGAAAGTCATGCTGGGAAATTTTTCTTCGACAGGAGGGATCAGTTCAGAAGATACCCAATCCTATACCCAGAGAGCTTCTTCAATTGTACAAAAGGTTTCAAAATTTCTTTTATGCTTAGCTTGGATTTAGATATAGTATTTCTATTTGAAGTGTCATTGGGCTATCCAGTATTTTTCTGGTTGGAAATATCTCAATCAGAAATTTAAAGAATGAAGTAGAGAAACTGAAACGAAGGGTTGGCTTTGAGACATGAAGCTGTGTAGAAGAAACTAGGTTCCTTTTCTTGTCTTAGGTTGGATTTGGCTATGCCATACACTCAATGATGTTGAAACAAACACGCTATTTGAATATCCTTTAGACAATGGCATTTTCAGTTTGTTAGTAGCATCTAGAAAATGATGTAAAGATTTGATGCATTCAGCATCCAGTGAAATATCATCAGACCAGACAAAAAGCAATGGATATACGTGCCACTAGGATTTGTTGATCTGTACAATTTTATTCAAATTTTGTGGCTGTAATCATGTGCTGAACCATGTTTCACTTCTTTGAACTATAACTTCTAATTATACATTAGAGCTACTTTATCAGTCATGGAACAACCAAATGTTGAATTGTTTACTACATGCATCTGAGTTTGTACAATTATTATTCAGAATGGTACATGTCATTGTCTCTGTCCAGCAATGTTTTATTCTTTCTGGTCTCTCCTTGTCTGCAGATGTCATAATATTGGCAAAACCTTTTTGACTGCAAAATGTAGTGTTTGCCGTGGATCAACAACTCTGGCTACATGTCTAAACTGTAGTAATGCATTTTGTGACAGGTACTGAGAATTACTTTTTTGGCTGCTTTTGTCCTTACCTGTTGATGATGTTATTATATATTATTTGCCAGTCTCTAAACCCTTGTCAGTTTATTGTGAATTGTGAGTTTTGGATAGAGAACATGTTGAGTGGGATTTCTGTACTGGCGACTAATAGTAGAATTTTGTTTCTTTGGGTTTTGCTTCTCTAATCAGGATGCATGTGGGAGATTGGCTTTGCAAATGATAAAATTGACAAATTTGAATAAGAGAAACTATTTTGTTTGGGTAATGTTCTGGAATGCAAGAACAAAAGGCTAGAAAGTGAAGTAGCTGTTCCTTTGTTTGAGGATTAGGTGTGTCAATGTTTTGTTTCTTCTCCAAATTGTTGAAAAATGCCTTAAGTAAACTAGCAAGTTGAAGGCTTGGAGGATGTTTAAGACTGTTTTTAAGAACTTCATCAATATGGCAAATGAAAAATCATGATGAATTTAAATCCTAATACACGGAAATGCCCTGGATGAAAGTGGTTGGTGAACTGAATTTTGGATATATCCAGTGCAGGTCATTTGGCAGACCACATTATGGCACACTCCTCTCATCGACAGTTTTACTCCTATAAACTTAAGCGTTTGGTAAGAATTCATTCCTATTCTCTGCCTCCAATTTCAGTATATTTTTATTTTTATTTTTTGGGTGTTTTAGAAGTTGAGCCTGCTCTGTACTGTGGCTTGTTGAGTTTCTCTCTCAGCTATGTATCTCTCCAGAGTGAAGGTTTAAAGTTGTTGCATTCTTGACTGCTATGCTCTTAAGAATTCATTCTAGCACCAGATATATAAATATTATTGCACATTTCTATGGACTTCTTGTGAGTTCTTGGATGTAAACATGACCAGTTATGTTTCTGGGTTTTTTGAGTTCCACTGTGTGAAGGATAATCCTTGGATTGTGTTTATCATCCTTCCATTTTTCATATTTTCTAAAAGCTTCACACATGCAATCCATATATACCTCCCAATAACTCCTCATTCTTTAACTTAGCAAATCTGCCATTTGCCGAAGAGATGGTTTCTCTTTGGGAAAGTGCAGAATATTGCCCATACATGCCCCAACTTAAGAGTGGTAATGGTAATAGTAGGTTTTGAATTGCAAGCTATTAAAACATGGCAAGCTGTGCCTTGAGGAGTAGGAATACATTTCATGTGTAACAGACTAGCTGACTTGTCCAAGCTGATATTTTGAAGAGACATTAAACTTTGGACAGGCACCTTTCGGATGCTCCATGTTAGCTAATCTGGTTAATCTACTCATTCACAAGAGCTGGCCACCAATTGTTACTCACTTTTCAATTTGGTTTATTGTTTTTCCTTTATATTGTTGTGATTACTAATATCTTCATTCTGGAGGGGTGTACTATAACTGTGATATCTTTAAATTCTTAGTATTGATCTTGATCTTTCTGTCATGTTTTATTCAATTTGCATAATAGGTCAAATGCTGCAAATCGACATGCCAGGTGACTGACATCAAGGATCTCTTAGCTTGTCATTATTGCCTCAACAAAGCTTTTGACAAGTTCTATGATATGTACACTGCCACATGGTAAGTGACATTAGAGGCTGTTTTTGGGTTGGATAGCAATATTGATTAATCTAAAACACCATTTTCCCAGTTTCTGTGTGGAAACCTGATGTTAAGTCCCAAATCCTATCAAAAATTGATTTTTACTCACAAATTGATTTCATGAGTTATATGTTACACAAGTTTTGATTTGCCTTCCCTAGTTTCATACTTTTTGTTCTCTTGAATTTTGATATTAGGTGGATCGAATGTGTTTCAAATTGTTTATCCCCCTTTTTCCTTGGTAATATGGATTGGACTTTGTATCATGAATATCAAACTGTCATAAGATCCTGGTGACATTTAGATCAGACTCTTCTTTCTTGGTGGCACTGCATACATCTTTGTGCTTTTGCCATTTTGCTTTTGTCCTCCTCGTTGTAAGCAGGAAGGTCATTCTGTGTTCTAGATACCATTTTAGATAGTCCCGTGGTTGAATTGTTTTACGAAAGACCCATTTGGGGACCCCCTTTTTAGTTTGGATTTATGTTGTTGCCCTCTTGATTACCTAACCTTAACTATTCTGAGATGACAAAATTTAGAATGCTCAACCACAGGCTATTATTTCTTCTTCTCTATTTCCTCATGAACAACCGATTGCTTGCAGGAAAGCAGCAGGGCTTTCTATTATCTGGGGTTCTATTTGCTGCGAGGATCATTTTGAATGGTAAACATTTGCTTCTCCAAACAATTTGCTTCTGCATCAAGAACCAATTATTTCTATATTTATAACTGTCCCAACCATGAGCACATGATGCAATTTTACAGGCACAGAATAAATTGCTTGAGTGCAAACGTAGAAAACAGTGCCTATATTGTCAAACATCATGGCCAAGACCAGATTCGGAAGCCTATCCAGCTGAGTGACTTCATCTTCTAAAGAGGTATTAGAGTTGGAGATGCATATGGCGACCAAAGGCAAATAAATATGGGGTGGATGTACGCTGGCACTTGCAAGCAGTGTAAAGAAGTGGGTAATATCTACATCAATCTCCAGAGGCCGCGGGGCAACATCAGGGATGCAGTGCTGTTGAATTTCTCGATATATTCCAGCCGTTGTATGTCTATTGTGCCCATCAATTGGAGGGTGTGGATAGATCCAAGAAGTTAGAAGTTGCTGCATACTGGCCATCTCATATGTGCCGAAACTTCTCAGAAAAAAGATGTTGATAATGCATCGTAAAAAAAAAGCCTGTGAAGCCGTGACGTTTTCCTTAACAGTGTCCATATAGCATTGTCGTTTAGTAAGCCTCGGTTCTATGGGATATCCTTTTCGCTTGTCCCATTATACACTGCAGCTATCTGGGATTGCTTTTAAGTCCTTTTTTTTTTTTTTTTTGGGGGCGGGGGGGGGAATCAGATCTTGTATTTTTGTCAGCTTTTAGGAAAAAAAAAAATGGAAAAAGAAGAGATAAAAGAAGCTGTGAGTAGCTCAATCCTCTGGGCAGCAATGTTGTTTTGCTTCCATTAATCAAGGAGATGAAATTTGATCTTCATACATAACCTCATCCATGAAGTTTATGTTTGTAATTCCCATTGAGGAACTCATACGAAATACTGTACTAAACACGCATTTCCGATGACTTTCATGCAGCATAAGTTCATGAATTGTCTCCGCAAGTCACCCCACCCTACTGGATTAGTCAGGCGAAAAGTTTCAACAATTACGGAGTAATTCTACCATCCAAGCCCAGCGTAATTTTTTTTAAGTCACAAATGTTTTACTTTCAAATCTACGACTCTTTATTTAAAATGAAGAAGGGGAATGTTACTTGGGGTCAGATTAAGGATTGACACATTTAATTTGGTAAAAAGGAAAACATATTTAAAATTTTTTCTTTTTGCTATTGTAGAAAATTGAAAAAAAGATTTTGCAGAATCTTGCTATGTTTTTGCCGTACTTGGACCTATTCTTCCTATTGGGCTTTCTTTAATAAAAGTCCGGGAGCCCAAGTCTTTTAACCCAAAAGTATAAATAAGTTCCTTCGGATCGTCTTCCCTCATTTCGTTCAACAAATTCGAACGAGATTAGGGTTCTGACTTAATTTATATTCTACCGTTTCCTTTCCGGTCAAGAAATACTTGAAGAATCAAATTCGAATAGAAAGCTCCATACATAATTCAAGCTGAAAAGATGGGAGGTCACGGTGGCCTGAATATTCTTCCTCAAAAACGATGGAATGTTTACAATTACGAGAACCGCGAAAAAGTCCGGCGCGATGAGGAAGCCGCGGCTAAAGAAGAGCAGCTCCAGCGCGAACAATCTCGCAAGCGCGACGCCGAGCTCCGCCTCGAACAGCTCCGTCGAGCACGAGGCTTGTCTAACACCTCAACCTCCACGGCTGAAGCCATAGCCGTAGCTCAAGCCCAAGCCGATGAAAAACCGGCTTCGGTAGAGTTGAAATCTGAATCCGACTCAAAACACATGAATTTGTTCGAAGGAATTCGAATTTTTGATCCGATTGATGAGGTTAGAGAAGTTAGCAGAGATGAGAAGAAGGAAAAGAACAAGAGAGTGAAGAAGGAGGAGGTGAGGGTGGTGACGGCGGAGGACGAGAAGTATAGGCTAGGGTATGGACTGGTGGGGAAGGGTGCGAAATTACCGTGGTATATGGCGAAGCCGGGTGGAGATTTTGCTGATAAAAAGATGGTTGCTGATGAGGATCATGATTATGGTGGTAAATTGGAGTTTGGGAGAAGGAAGGATCGTAGCAATGTTGGTGCTGATAGTGAGGGTAGTAAGAAGAAGAAGAGTTTGAAGGAGTTGAGAGAGGAGAGGTTGAAGAGGGAGAAGAGGGAAAAGGAAAGAGAAAGGGCTTTGTTGGGGGAGAAGTCGCGCAGGGATGGAGGATTTTCACTGCGGAGATGACTATGAGGTTTGAGCATTCTCCAAAGTTGGGTGCTATTTTTCATTTTCTGATCTGCTATATTGCATTTCTCTATTTAGATTGATTATTGGTTTGTTGGGTGGGGTGTTGTGTTAGTAATCTGAATGGAGCAAATTAATTTGTATGGACTCTTTTTTCACTTTGGCCTGGAAGCTGATTGGTTTTTTAACTGTATGATTTTGCTAATGCTTTTCCCATGTTTTATTCGCTGATGAGATGGATAGTTTTGGCTTTTCGCTGTATCTCTATTGAAAGATGTTACTGTTGGTTGTGATTTAGTCTGTTTTCAAGCAAACTACTGTAGTTTATCATGCAAGTCTGAATTTTTCCTGATGATCAAGATTGTACATTCTCCTGCGAGTCATCTATTTGTAATACATGCTTGTATCTTACTACGTGATGCTTGGTATTGAGCAATTTTATGGTGTTCAGAGGTACTTGACATCTATTTGTAAAAGGATTATTTGCTGATGCTCATTGGTTTTTTAAAAACCAGTGACCATCAGTTCAGTTGGTTGTTATTTGCTTTAAGATATTACAATCAATCTTCTGATGTTGCATCTTTCATTGCAGAGGTGAATCATACTTTCAGTTTGGAGCCGTGCTTATATCGGAGTCATGTACCATAACATTTCTTATTTTTTGGCACTCTGTTTTCATTGGATTTTCACTTTCATGAAAAATTTTTGGACACTCTATTGTTAACTGAGCTGATGGTCTGAACGTCCTCAGAAAAGCAAGATGTGGAAGATTCTGCTGTTATTGTGGAGTTCTCGACATGAATTGTGGCCCTTTTTTTTGCAATCTTACCTGGCACGAGTCTTCTGTCTCTTCTGGTACAAGTTGAATGGCAGGCAGCTGTGTCAAACACCCCCTGATCTTGTAAATAGCCAATTAGTTGGAGAAAGTAACGTTAACTTGTGTTTTGCTCCTTGTACTTCGCTGTTACATAACTAATACGATGCTCTTGCTGCAACTGCTAAGTTGTCTATTGCAGTAAACAAGGAATATTATTCTTTTGGCCTTTTGGATGTGTGCCTATGGACTGATTATTGTGTCAGATGATCTCAAAAAGAGGGTAAATTGCGCGGTAAGGGGTCTGTTGATGGTCGGTGTGGATACATGACTGTGGATTGATTAATGTATAAGCGCAAAGGGAGAATTGCAATAGGCAGTGGGTCTGTTCCTTGGGGAATCTCTTATCAATCTGTTATAATTTGCCAAAATGCTGCCTTTGTTTTGTATTCGTCATTCATGTTACTGATTCAGTTGTCATACGATGTAATTGGGCGAGTGGTGGAGAGATGCAGATAACATCGAAGATCTTTATTTCGGGGAATTGGCCCTCTATCAAGTTTAATGTTTGTGGATTTTGGCTACACTTGAGACTTGCAGATCATTTCTGCAGTTTGATGCTGTGCCACTCAGCTTTGTTTAAATGGCCTGTATCAAGTTTCAAGTCAACGGGTTTTGACTACACTTCATATTGACAGATCATTTCTGCACTCTGATGCTGTGGGCTTAGTTAAAAGTATTCTGGTATGTTTAACGATGGTTACACTAATCGATGGTTTTATTCCCACAATCAGCGGAATTGCCATAGCTGTGCTAATTCTTCTTTGTGGATTAATAAAATCCCAAGGGAACCAGACGTTGGCCGCCTGATGCTCTTAACCAATGCCACCTTTTGACGCTAAAAGAGCGATGGCAACGGGTGTCGAATTAATGTAAATTGCTTAGCTGGAAGCACCTTTTTTCACTTAATTAAGTAGGGTTCGTTTCCATCTGCTCCCAATAGCAGTAAACCAAATGGGCGGACGAACAGCTAATTCAATTTTAATACCGCATTTCGGGATATTTGAAATACTATTCTCCGTCCCGGAGCTTCTAGTCTTTAGTTAAAAACTCATCTGTAACCTTATCTACACATAAAATATGAAGGCATTAGCAAAAGGTTTGATGAGGACATGAAAGAAAGCGTTTTGGGAGGCGAATCTTTCTTGGTGGTCATAACATGCGACCGGCCAAACCAATCACACCCCTGGTAGGTACTACATATATTGCTTCGCAGTGTCTCAGGTTTGAAGGCCATCGTGATGTATAATCCACAGTTGTTTAGGCATTATTGACTAACATCCAAGAGTGCTCCCGCAAAAAATACTACATAGTTGTAGGCCTTGCTTTAATTTACTACATGGTGAATTGGAGAGGATAAAGGAAGTTGGTCTGTGTACCGATTAAAAGTTTTCGGTACATAAGCAGAATTTACTTTGTCATCATTAATTACAAAATTTCTTCTATATGCTTGGATGGAAAGGCTCGATAAGCGGGCTCTTTTACATGTTGCAAATCTAACAGTCCCCTCGGTAAGTCCAGAAACTCATCTCACTTGCTAGAGTTAAAGCTACTGGTTTCGTGCTTCCACATATTTAGAACATTTCTTCTTTTCTGTTTTTTTTTTCTTGATAAAGTTGGAAAGTAATCCAATTCTTCTGAAATGTTTGATATCTTCTGCTTAAATTGGCATTACTTGAAGCAGTTTCAGGTGGTAGTATTGAAGGTGAATCTTGGATGTGCAATTTGCAGATGGAGAGTGTTTCAAGTAATTTCAAAGATCAATGGTGAGACCTTCTCAGAAATAGTAACAAATTGATTGAAAGATCGCATGTCAAGGTTTAAACCTGTACTAGTCGAGTTAGTATAGGTCTGTAATGTGGTAGTGTTTCACGAACTTTTGCAGGGCTGGAAGAATGTACGGTTGATTATAGCAATAAAGTGGTGATTGCAAAGGGAGATGTCAGATTTGATCAAAATGTCAGGAACAGTATATAAGGAACAGAATGGAGGATGAAGTGCTGTCTGTCAACGTGGGCACTCATCTTTGTGTTTGTGTAGGTTACCCTTCTCAAGTGATCCACGCTTTGATTAAGAATCACCAGCAATAATTGACATTCATTTTGATTCTCTTAAATTTTGCCTTGCACTAAATCTGTTGTTTTGGTAGTGTTTCAAGCAGTAACTGTAGGCGTCATATCACAATTTAGCAGAGTAGATACTTCTTCAAGTACACAAGACAATAATAGTAGCCATATTGAATCAAAGAACGGATTGATCCCCAAAAAAAAAAAAAAAAAAAAAAAAATCAAAGAACAGACGCTCGCAGTTAACCACAAGCCTGTAAGAAAATAGAATACGAACCCACATCCACATCATACAGATAAGAAGAGTGCAGCCTCTTCGGCCTATTAAGTGTGTACTGTCTTCAATCTCCATAAAGTACTGAGCATTTTTTATACTCAATTTTTTAAATAGTGACAACGAAAATTGCTTTTGGGTTTTGGATTGTGATTTTTTTTTTATGAATTCTTTTTTAGTTGCAATAGATGCATCTCTTAATCATTTTTTATTTTTTATTTTAACTGTCATTTTATATGATACATGTCACCTCACAAAAAATATTACATTATCATTTCTCAAAAAAGATTTTCAAATAATTTTCTATCCACGCAAGCCCGACCGACTTATCCATAATGTTTTGATGCGACAACATGTCTCAATAAAACATATCCAACAGCGGCTTTCAAACATATGGAAAAAAGAAAAATTTTCGACTGTCATGTATTAGCTCAAGTCTTATAATGGATTACCTCAAAAGAGAAAAAAACAAAAAACAAAACAAAAAGAGTCTGATCATGGCTTGAACAAAAATGGCATGGCAAGAAAAGGGCACAATTTCTTCAACACTCCCCCCCCCCCCCCCCAAATTCAAAAATGTTAGGATGCCTTAAATCAGGTCCTCGTCCTATGGCGATTCGATTATGTTACGCTTCGCTGAGCTATTTGGGAGTCTCGCTGTTTGATTGTATATATATACACCATATATTCATTCTGTAATGTATCCTGATTCGTTTCAAAACCCTAATAAAATCTGATTCCCTCAAAATTGTTCTAGTGTTCTTGTTTGTTCTCCTGTTTTGTTGCATCTGCTACAACAAAAAAAACCCCACCACAAAGAAGATTAATGAAGATCAGAAGAAGTAGAACATAACAATTTGATGCAAACATTCGAACGGCTAAATTCATTCCATACGTCAAACCCATTTAAAACACTCAAGAGTAATAAGATGTGGCCATCTTCTATTTCAGCCCCTAATAAATATATGAAGTGACCACTGTAAACAGTAAACTGACGAGTTAGCAGGAAGGGATCATTTAGACAAAATCCTCACTGCCTAAAACAAAGGCCACATTGCTAAGGAACCAAACAGATTTAAAAAAAAAACACATACATACATATATACACAGACACACACAAGGTCCTCATAAACAGGCGAATAGCCACGGAATAAACTGCAAGGACCTCGCACTAGTAGAGTGAGGAAGATGGACTCCAACTTCTTCATGCTTTATTCTTCTTCAAATATCATTAAACATGAAGGTGAAAAATAAAATTTCATCATCAAATCACAAAAGCCATTGTATGTACTTGATGCAGGCCTTCATTAATCTTTCAGATTCTAAATGTACCAAAGTTATGAAAACGACCATGAAACTAGTATCACCAATTAAATAGGATTAAAAGATGCACATCAATAGAAATAAAACCAGTAGCAGTACAACTACCCATAGGAAAGGATTCCAAAATAGTTGTGATGTCTTGAAAATCTATACTCATGATTAAATACAGATACTTAATCGATTCAAGACTCCAACAATAAGGAAGATGAGCCAGCAAATGGGATCCAAGTCTCCAAATAAATAACCAAAAGCAGATCTAGAGGAAAAAGTCCGAAACTAGATGAAGATCCTAAATTGTTCTATCTACTATTAGATATGGAAACCAGGTAGGCGAATGGTGATTCAGTTTCAGGCAACGTTGATGTGAACAACTTCCTTCCTCTCCTCAAATTTCACCATGGGGATGACCACCTTCAGGACCCCATTCTTCATCTCAGCTTTAGCTTCATCTTTTTTCAGCAACCCTGGTTCAAAAATCTCATATGTAACAGCATACTTTCTGCCTTCCTTGGGCACCCCGTCAACATCAGTAGCATCTTCAGTACCCTCTATTTTCAGGTTACCATTCTCAAACCAGATTTTCAGGCCTTCTTTCCCTACCCCGGGGAAATCAAACCTCAGCTTTGCTGCTTCATCATCAACATGCATCTCGAAAACGTTCCTGTTTCCAGCTTTTAGAAAAGGGTTTTCTGCAATAAGAAGAATAACCAAAGAAATCAGGAAAACGTGGAACCAATGAGTACAAAAGGAAACAAAGCTTTGTGTCTTAGTCTACCATATGGGAAACTCTTGGATTCATCAGAGAAGATTTCAACGGCTTCAGCATCGGCCTCGGAATCAGAGCAGAACTCATTTGCTGCTTCAGAGTCGGAGTCAGAAACGATGAAGGTGGAATATTTAGGAGCGGAGAGAGGGCGGAAAGTGAAGGTTTTGGTGGTGGGGAGGAGCTGAAGGCGGTGGGGAGCAAGTGAAGTGGTAGCGGCTAGTTTTGGACGTGCATTTGTGATGATCAGATGCTTCTTCAAGGAGGAGGCAGCTGTGCCCGCGAGGAGGGTTCTTAAGGAAGCCATTGATGACCGAATTGAAAATGAAGGTTTTCCTCTGTTGAAAGTAATTTTCTTGGTATCAGTCAAGTGAAAGAGGACGCGTGGGAGAATGAATCTGATGGAAAAATTTGTACTAGAGAGGAGCAGCACAAGAGCGGGGATATGGGATTGTGCCACGTGTAATCATATTGATTACAAGTGTTTTGCTGTGATTTTTTTTTTTTCTGATGAATTACTGATTTGTTGTAGCAGCTAAATTCATCTGCAATGGAGTATGTACAAGAAAAACTAATGTATATATAAATGCATTTTGGCTAATGCATTGAAATAAATGTATTTAATTGTTGGGGAATTTGGATCAGATGAGGACTTTGAGAGCATGCATGGTGTTTCAAGTGACGAGGCAAAATGTGATGGCTAATTATTCATGGTGATGGTACCAGTATGGCCAGCAGATCAACCAGCATTTTGCGAGTGCAATATGCTTTTTGTGACAACAAAATGCAGTGAGATCAACTTCATAATTCTGAAAAATGATGCAGTAGTATTAATTTGGTAAGAAAGTGAGATCAATGCTGATGCGTATAAACATAATACTGTTATATAGTAGTCCCTATTAATTCTTAGCTTTCTGTATGCTTCTTAAAATGATGATATATAATATGTATCCCTATAATCCTGTGTAATGCTTTTTTGCTTTTCTTATGTTAATATGCAATTTACAACGGCAAAAATCCAAGGCATCTATTAAGAAATCCAATCCACAACGTCAGGGATGCGCAATCTTATATATAATTGAGAGTCAAGCAATTCAACAAATTAGTATCAAGCTAATTCATCAATTTGAATGAAAATGACCGGAAGCATATTACTTACTTTAACTATGTTAAGTTTTGAAATGCTAACCCCCGTCTTACTACCACATGCATGGCTTTGTTTGGATTGCATTTTTCTGCAATTTTTTGCAGAAAAATTACTGTAACGATTTGATACACGTGAGATAAAAAGGTGATTGAAAAATGTGTTCTCGAAAAATGAATGTAAAGAAAAATTGCTTTCTAAACAAAGCCACAACAAAACAGCTTAAACGAGACAAATGCTTAAATCGGCATAGCAACCACTAAAATTCATGTAATTGGCCAGATATGGTGTTGCACAATTCATGAAATACTGACGTTATTGAAACTAACACTCAGACTGCTACGCTTCAGTGTTGAATATCAGTACACTAGTGTCACTAGAGCATTTTGTTTTGCCTTCACTTTTTGGGTGGTCGGAACCTGGACGGGCTTGGGAAATGACGGGCAACAGTAACTTATATTCTTATAGTATATATATCTCTTTGGGGATCATTCACAAACAGCAGTAATTTTTAAGAAAGACCGCAAGGAACTAATAGAAACTCAGAAAGTTTATTCTAATTATCTTAGAAATGTTTGGAAAACCATAAAAGAAAAATGACCCAGAAAACTTGCCGATCGAGGATTAATGGAGTTAGTGAACAAAAGGGATATCATCAACACACCAACAGGATAAGCCCATAACCGGAATGAAACAGACAAAACCAGAAAAACAAAGAAAAGTTCAGCAGAATCCACCTATAGCTAATTAATTAAGCTACATTTACATGGATGGAGGAAGTACAAGTGCGTAAAAAGGAAGTGAAAAAAATAAGTGGGTAAAACTAAAAGGGGCAGGTGGTATATGTTCATGAATGCATTTACAAGATATTATAAATTGATGAGGGCATGCAAAAGAGTTAAATCTCTAAATGGTGCTTGATTAATTCTTAAGATGGGTTTGCCTTAATTAAAAAGCAAAAAGAAATCTTAAGATGAAGAAGGTTTCAGTGCATGTAGGCAAAGGTTGGTGAGTCTGTGTGTCTCGGGATTCAAAAAACCTTTGGCATGCACCTGCAACTCAGCAGAAGCAGGCAAAAGATGGATGCAAATGGTACAGAATCAGATTTGAAAGCGACACGGGGAGCAGAAAAAGTCTGTCGCTCCCTCGTACCATGAACATGATCCATTCCAAAAGAGAAGCCTAAAACAAAATGTTTCGATGGAAGGAAGTAACTCTTGGAGAGAATCGAATTTTCATCCAAGCATGTAATTTTAGTTATGATATCTCTAGACTAAAATGATCCATAATTTCATGCATACATAGGAATATATATAATTATAGCTCCGTTTAGATTGTATTTTTCATGAATTTTTATGAAAAAATTACTATAATGATTTGGATTGCATTTTTCATGATTTTTCATGAAAAAATTACTGTAGCGATTTGATGTATGTGAGGGAAAAAGGTAATAGGAAAATGTGATAACGGAAAACAACGTAATTTTCCGACGAAAAACTGCAATCCAAACAAGTCTTTGATATATGTAAAAAAAAAAGTAATAGAGAAATGTAATCACAAAAAAGAGCGTAATTTTTTGACGAAAAATAACAATCCGAAAAATGACAATCCAAACAGAGCTTAGGCAGCCACTCTTTAACACACATAATCTGGCGTTTGATGGATCGATGTAGAATGCAGGCACGAGGCTTACATGAATCGTAAATCGGATCCGTCTGTATTGCGTTCTTTTTTCTTGAATTTGCCAATGGAAATCGACTTCCACCTCGGGGCTTACAAAATAAGCTGCTTTTTTATTTGCCAAAAAGATATGAACTGAATATTAGCGAGTACTCATTTGTAAGCCACTTAAGGGCTACTTCAATAAATAATTCGTTGTAAAATCACTCAGTATGTGATCTCCATATTGAGTTAATCACCCACATCAACTTGAAAAATCACTCAGTATGTAAACAATTATTATGTAATGAACGGCAACTTAAATAATAATTAAGTGTTCATTATTTGTCATCTGAAAATCAATCATCTGTTGTTTTCGTTTTGAAATTCATTGGTTAATTCACCGTTTAAATTTCACAGCATAAGGCTGACAGAAATTGACCAAATCACAATCAATCAAATGCACAGTTTTCCCACTAATTTCAGCATTAAGATTTGATTCGTTTGTCAATGAGTATTATGCAAAATTTAGAAAAGAAAAAGGGAAGAAATCCATCCGCTACGCTCTGGATTAAAGATCACTAATACAAACATCATTTAATCCATAAAATCATAGAGCATACCTAAAATTTTGTGGATTAGAAAGCTAAAACAGCCCCACCCTGGACCTAAAACAAAAAAGACTAGAAAGCTAGACAATGGTCGATTTTTCAAAAGGATGCACTGCAATCGGACTCCATAAGAGCTTTCTCATCAATTTTATTGACCCTGATAAAAGCCCTTAAAATCCCATCTCTCATCTCCGGCTCAATTTTTGCAACCTTGATATTCATGCCAATCACCTCGAAACTGCCCTTATAACCCCTCCCTTCTTCAGATTCGTGTTCCGCTTCTCCTTTACCCTCAAAGAATACAGTATTGTTCTGAAGATGGACCCTCAGACCATCTTGGCCAACACCCGGCATGTTTACCCTCAACAGACAACCGCCCTTCACTGGGCTATGCATTATAGGCATCAGAGGCCCTCCTGTTTGAAACGGGTGGGGAACCAACCTCTGTGTTGGTTTTTGTTTGGGCGGGGAGTCTGAGCTCCCGGTGGAGAAGAAACGGGTGGCGATGGCTGTGTTGAAGGTGGCTCTGGGTCGCAGGGATTTGGTCAGGAGGGTGATAGCTGCGGAGGAAGCCATTTTTTTTGGCGTTCTCTTTGGGTGCAGACAAAAAGGCTCAGGCGCTAGTAGCTTTTGTCTTGCTCAGCTGTGGGGATGTTACTGGGTGGGTGGGACGCTACGCAAGGGTTTTATTTTGGGAATTGAAATTGGGAGTTATTGAACTTTTCTTGCCTTACACGTGGACTGCAAAAGAGGGGGAAAGATTTTCTGTTTTATTTTTTTTCCCTTCATCTTCATGGAAGTCAAATAGACGACAAAAAAAAAAAATAACTATTGCAGAGTATCGTCCGCACATCCTCAAGCTCAACAATTGCAATGAGGGAGGCCAATTTTCCTTTTTAATCTTTTTTGGGTTTTTAACTTTTGCGTTTACGTTTTGGCCAAGTATTTGTAGGCCAGCTGTATCTGATCAAATGTTTCTTCTTCAGAATTCAGATAGTGCTCCCCTGCCCTGCTGTGCTGGCTGGACAATAAAGTGCAGTGCAGTCTTTTCTTTTGGTAATCTCAATCTGGCCTATGCACAGTGGCTAACGTGGAATTCTACAGCCTTAATGCCCGTGGATTGACAGCAATGCAATGGTGGGGTGGATCATGGATGGATGGATTCCTGAGTACTATACTGCTATCTACGGCTTTATTAAGTGCTATCAACATTTCTCAAACATGGATGATGGATGACTGAGATTTAGAAGCTGATCACGTTTTGGATCACTAATCAATTGATTCTACCTTCCCTTTTCTAAGAAAATAAAAATGAAAAGATGGGTCAGTGAAGTTCTCAACCTTGAACCTTGAACTAAACTTCCAGGATCACGCAGATGCATTGAGAAGCAAAAGGGAAGAACTTGCTTGCAGTCTTGCAAGAAAACCAAAATCCTTGCCAATAGTTTTCCTCTAAACTCAGCATAAAGTCCTTTCTTTAAGAAGTAGGGAAGCAGAAAATGAAACACAGGGAATTAATCAAACATCATATAAACATCAAGTTACCCGATTGTTACGGGTGGTTAAACAAAAATTACAAGAAAATCATTCATCAGGGAGCATGCATCCCAATGGGACCAAGACCAAGAAAGGCCATCACTATTCACAGCTCGATTCAAGTCATAAACAAAACCCACTTAACAAACTACCAAACAAGATCAAACATCCACAAACAGCTAAAGAAAAAAAAAATAGTAGTACTAGCATCAAATTAGCAACTAAACAAAAGGTCTTCAAAGCTGCTCAAACAGACTAAGCTACGGCTGTGTGTTGCCTTCCAAATAGATCCACAAAACCCCATGTTTGATCTCAGTCTTGAGGACCTTGTCAATCTTGTAAGCCTGCGGCCTAAACCCAATCTTACCCTCATAAGTCCTCCCAGAATCTTCATCTTCCATTTCTGCTTTTCCTTGCCCTTCAAAGAAAATGGTATTTATCTCCTCATCCAAACGCACCTTATACCTATCTTTTCCAACCCCGGGCATAATCACTCTCATGGTCTTGAACTTGGGGTCCTTCTCTGTTTTCAGAGCAATTGCTGCTTTTGGGCCCGAAATCTGCAATGGGTGGAGGGTGTACTCCTCATCTGGCTTGGGCAACTCGGAATCAGAGGACTCTGAGGATTCTGAGGTTGACCCTGTGGAGCTGCTGCTGCGCGAGAACAAGGAGCGGCTGATGGCGGTGGAGGTGGTGGTTAATGGGATTCTGGGGTGAAGGAGTTTAGCGTAGTTGGTGGTGGAAACGGTGGCGATAGTGGCTCGTCTCAGAGTGAGGGCCAACAAGGAGGAAGCCATTTAAAGGCAGTTCTGGACTAACCTGCTGTGGGTCGGGGGAAGGGAGTGGGTATCTGAGGGGTTTTAGGGGGGTTTGCGTAGGTAGGGATTGAAATTTCGGAGAATTGTAGGAAATGTCTGATGTCTTAATTTACTTTACCAATTGTATCGCACGTTAATTAGAGGAGGTTAGTCATACATAACTCATAAGACACTCTGGTCCGTAGATGGCTCGGTCCCTCCGAATTATTCCTCATGACTTCCTTAAATCCACCCCCTTCCCCGTAATGTAGATAGATTAGCTTTATCGTTTCCGAAAAAAAAAAGAGAACTACGTTACTAGCCAAAAATGTATCGGATTGTCATTTTTATTTCCTCCCCAAAAAGTTTTTACATTTTTCATGAATTCACATTTTATCTCACATGCATCTTTTATATAAATTTCAGAAAATAACAATCCCAATTAGGTCTAAGACGTATGATGGCGATTGTTTGAGGGTTAAGCTTTTCATAAATGCTTACAACGTGATAAATATTTTACACGCACTGCATCAAGGTTGAAGTCACTTATCACAGCAATTTTTGTAAGGCACTCGTGTAAATAAAATCATGTAAAAGTGACATATTCTTTATGCAAATTTGCTCCACCTTTAGGTTAACACGGAGTAAAATAAAAGGCATTAAGATCCTTATGTAAAAAAAAAAATTGACAATTGAATATTGTTGAAGTAAGGAAGCTAGCTGTTTCTCTATACTTGATTCAAGACTTCCTCACTCAAAAAAAAAAGATCATCCGAATGGAGGAATCAACAAAACATGAAGTAAATCAGCAAGGAACAAACCAAGCAGTAATGATCCCTAATCTTTCCTAGCAAAAGATTCCCAACACATTGATGTCATAATCTATGATCATTAACAACGTAATTGATCCCAGACTCAAAAAAGGATGAAACTAACGAGTCAGCAAAAGGGTTCGAGAACTGACCTTAACATCTCATTATCTATACATACTGTAGATCTAGAAACAGAAAATAGAACTTTAAAAGGTGGTAAAAAAAAAGATATGAAGCGCTATTGGAAGTTAGAAATGGGACGCCAAGAAGACAATTGCTCATCCACTTTCAAGCTGCGTTAATGTGCAAAATGTCCTTCCTCTCCTCAAATTTGAGCTTAGGGATCACCATCTTCAGCACTCCGTTCTTCATCACAGCAGTAGCTTCATCTTTCTTCAGCATCTCTGGCTCAAAAATCTTAACCGTAATAGCATATTTCCTGGCCTCCTCGTCCATCCCGCCATCAGTACCAACTCCAGCAGCCACTTCAACGCCTTCTATTTTGAGGTCGCCATTCTCGAACCATATTTTCACACCATCCTTTTCCACTCCTGGCATGTCAACCCTGATTCTAGCGGCTTCTTCATCACTCTGCAGCTCAAGAATGTTCCTGTTTCCAGCTTTCAGGAAAGGGTTCGCTGACCAAATAAAAGAAACTCTTTTTAAAAAAAAATCAGAAACATATCAAGAAATCACACGTTAGTGGTAAAATTAGTATGTATATATGTCATTATTAGTCATTACCGTAGGGAAGAGTGCTTGGGTTGGAGATATTATCAAAGCAAGAAGCCAGTGTTTCAGCCTCAAAATCTGAGCCGGAATCAGATTCAGATTCTTGAGAAAGAATAGTACCGGTGGCCTCACTTTTGGCCGAGAGAGGGGTGAGAGCAGTGAAGCTAGTAGAAGAAATGAGGCTAGGCAGTTTGGAAGGAGGTGGCAGTTCGGTCACCAGTTGCTTCTTGAAGAAGAAGGAGGTGGCAGTTGGAAGGGTTGTGAGGGAAGCCATTGATGATGAGGATGATAAACTGGAAGAGGGTTTCTTGTTGTAGGAACGAATTTGCTTGCAGTGAGTAGCCACGAGAAGGGAGAGTATTAAAGCAGCTGGGAGAACCGGATCAGAGAACATATATGCATATGACAAATTTTTACTACCACAGTACAATCGAGAAACAGATAGGGATGGGGGAAAAAAAGGATAGAAATTCAAAAGGAGTATGATTCCAAACTAGTGAAAGTAAGAGTAAAAGAAGTCTGGAGACAGTAGAATTTAGTTCTGCCGCTGTTGTGCTTCGCTTTTTAAGTTCACAATCTGGTGGTACCAAGCTGGTGGT
Organism: Coffea arabica; assembly: GCF_036785885.1. Lineage (NCBI taxonomy): Eukaryota > Viridiplantae > Streptophyta > Magnoliopsida > Gentianales > Rubiaceae > Coffea > Coffea arabica. Next base: position 42,642,976 of record NC_092325.1, on the reverse strand, counting down.
ATGCTTGGAGATGGGAGCGTCTGTTTAGTATTGGTAGCCAAAGAAAATTAGATGATTAGTGCTAGAATTCAATGAATGGTAAAAATTTGGGGAACTCGTTTGGATTGATATTTTCTAGAGCTTTTTTTTTTTTTTTTTGTAAAAAAAATGTAGTATAACACGTATTTTTTTTTGGAGTTCTTTTTGTAGAATAATGTACTACTTTCTTGAACCCAAGTTTCAAGCTTCCTCCTCCAAAAATATATGCCCATGTAAATTTTTCTTAATTTACTAATTTACTCGAGAGAAAAACCAGAACGAAGATTTGATCTGCTACACACGCCGAGAGAGAGAAAAAGGCAATAATTGGCTTTCTTTGAATTAAAGAGGCAAAAAAAAAACAAAACAACATTGAAACTACTAGGACACTAGGGTAGTACTACATCAGAACGTTAAACTTTGCCGGAACCATATCAAACACGAAAAGTTATAGCAGTACGAGAAGATCAAGGATCATTGGCTTTAAACACAGTTGTCATTTTGATGATCATGTTCGTAGGATCGCTCTTATCCAACTCATAAGTGGCCCTTTTGACAAGCTTAACAATGCCGAATTGCCTAATGGTAATCAACATGGAATAAGCCCTCCCGGCTTTCACAGCTGCCTCCGCTTCACCCCCGTATCCGGGCGATTCAGTAGTGACTCCACTTTCGTCCACCGACTCCAGAGTCTTGTAATCCTCCTAGTCCATGTCAGTTTCGATTATAACCGCAGCACTCGAGCGAGCGGAGGAGCAGCGGCTGGTGGTGGTGGTGAATCTGGTGACAGAGGAGACGGGGGCTTTGGTGGGGAGGCGAAGGAGTAGTTTGGCCAAAAAGGGCATGGTGACGGTGGAGTTGGAAGTTTTCTTGAGAGCCAATGAAGACGCCATTTTTGCCTTTCGTTGTAAAAGAGGCAGTAGTGGAGTGGTGCGTGGGTTTTTTTTAGCGAGTCTGGAGAAGTGGTGATTTTAGGGAAGCTGCCGAGAAAAGAGGAGTGGGCTGTATTCAGCATCCATAGCCATACACTTGGCAACAGAAAAAGGCATGATAATAATATGGTTCATAGGACAACTATCGAGTTTTTTATACATTGCCGTAACTAAACCAGCACCTTTCCTGAACACGGCTTTATGGTTTTCCATGACAAGGGTAGAATCATCATCATCATCATCATCTCCATAGAGTCTTTTGATGGCAAAAGGCAAAGAAGAAAAGAAAAGGAATTGCAGATGAGATGATTCGCCGGTCTTGAGTTTAATGTTCATCGTCCGTCCTAGGGAAATTGCGCAAGCAAGCAAACAAACGAAGGAGAGCAACACAAAGACGGTATCCAGCTTAAAGGAGAGCAACTATGGCACTTCGTATGTGGCGCTTTTGAAATACAAAGGTCCCAATAGAGGACCAAATTAAGTGCCCTTTTCAGAGCAATAGTTGTGTGGTGTTTTTTCTTTTTTCAACACTAATATTTTGAGGAATTAGCCCACTTTTTTGTTGAATGGTTGTCCTTTCATTTTTTTGAATCTGTATGCTAAAATGAGGGAAAGTCCAACCAATTCATTTCCATTTGTAAGAGTATCAAAAGGACATCTAAATTTCATAGATTGATGATTAGAGAACACTGCACTACAATTCAATAACCCCCCAAAATAGTCTCATGTTTTAGTGAGACTTCAAACTTCTGAGGTTTTAATCTTGGTTATTTTGCCACTAAAAGTATCCGTGACTAATTAATTTAGTTACTAGTGCAAAACATCACGAAATTCACTAATGCTACTTTTGGATCGAAGAATTTTATGAAAGGTTCGTAATCCTCTCAAATCCTTCTAATTGTTTAGATTATTTAAGAGGTACATTTAGATTACTAGTTCACCAATTATTTTTGTGCTTAAAATGCACTTTAAAAAATTAGTAGCTTACAAACTCAAACGTCTTTTGAGCAATCCAAACAACGAGAACAATTTGGATGAATTTTAAATCTTTCATCGAATTTTTCAATCCAAACGAAGTCTAATAAATTAGCTCACTATAGACAAATTAAGGGTAATTAGTTGAATATCACAACTCACACTATCGATTCAAGATCTTAGTCATACACGTGGCAACAGAAACCAAGAAAAGCAGAAGAGGCTAGCATGCACTTCAATAATTGATAATAGTAGTTTTTTTTTTTTTTTTTTAATTCCAAATGAGAAAGCCTTCTTGTTGCAGGCAAAGTGACGCCAAGCATCCTACTATATTTGTGACACACTCGACCGTCCTATTCTACAAACAAGAAAAGACCTGTTCTGCAGACAGGGAAAGCAAAATGTGGATCGAAAAGGATAAAATCAGCCAATCGGAATTGGAACCCCAGGATTGATTTTGCATGAACTTTGAGATGAGGACGTGAGATACTAGTCACACTGAACAAAACCCAAGTATCGTAAGAATATAAAGATTACAAAATTCAGAAAACATGAATTCTAGTAGAAGTGAAATCTTTTATTGCTGTAATGTGTTGATGGACATAGGAGGAGATGTAGGATAATTAAATTCAAGCAGATCCCTTAAATTTCCTGGCAATGCCTGCAATGTATTTGCCCTGGTGGAAAGCAATTTGCAGCTCAAGCTCAGTTGGCTGTCTGGAGCCATCTCCGGCGAAGGTACCAGCGCCATATGGGCTGCCACCCTTAACCTTCTCCACCTCGAACATTCCAGCTCCAGCAGTATATCCAATAGGAACAAAAATCAGCCCATGATGAACAAGTTGCGTGACGGCTGTCAATCTAAAACATTGTTCATCAAGAATTAGTTTAATCATTCATTTTTATTTCCAATATACTGTTAACAATGCTTTTCACGTAATTCGTGTACTTACGGGGTGGTTTCTTGGCCGCCTCCCTGAGATGCAGTGGAGTAGAAAATGCCAGCAGGCTTTCCAGCCAGCTTTTGAGCTCCCCACAAGAAACCAGTTGAATCCATAAATGCCTTGAATTGGGCAGCCATCATCCCAAATCTAGTTGGGAAGCCAAATATGAATGCATCAGCTTCAGGGAGTTCATGGGGAGTAATCACAGGGACGTCACTCTTTGGGGGAGCACCCAACTTTCCAAGAATTTCCTCTGAAAGAGTTTCTGGCACCTGTTACGAGTTATTACTATCAGCTGCATCAGCATTTCCTGAAAGAGTTTCTTGAATTCTCTCTCTCTCTCTCTCTTTTTCCCCCCCTATGAGAAACATATGATTTCTAATTTGACTTGGACATGAACATAGACATATTTCTCATATTAATTTAATCACAGTTTTTAGGCAGAACTGTACCTAATCCTCTGCATCTCCACAACAGAACGCATTTTGATAGTACTATTAATCAGAACAGGAGCATTTATTGATATCATCCTTCTACGAAACGTTATAGAAAACAACTAACTTTGAGTCCATCAATAACTTCAAGACAAAACTTTCTGAACTTATTGCCTGCCAGATAGTAAAATCTGCAGAAAACAAAATTGCGTTGATCTACACAATTGCACTTAAGATTGTACCTGCCACAGTTTTGCCTCCACCCCTTCAACAGAATCAGCTCCCTTCTTGATCTCATGGGCAAGTTTCTCAACATGTCCATAGGTAGAGTAATAACTGCAATCCGGAATTAAAAAAAATTAACATTTAGAGATCCAATTGGAAATAAATGACTTGAAGCTTTCAGATTTAGAAACGGGGACAACATACATGCTTTTTTTTTTTTTTTAACTAGAGAAATAGAAGGGAACATAAGCAATTTGTGCATCAAACTTCATGAGATATCCAATCTAGAGTTGAAAATCATGCAGTCCTGTATATTCAGAAAAATAGATGTGGGTTTAAAAAAAATGTGTTCTTCAGACCAAAATATTGTGCATGACTTGATACAGTTAGGCGATTCAGCCCAGAAAATAAGATAAAGATAACAAGAACTGCAAAAAATCCAGACACTCGAAAACGAGTAAAAAGGATGAAGAGAGTAAGCAAAAGCGCCGGTACACAATGTAGACTTTGGTGGCCATTGGATTAAGAATCTTCTTCTTGATGAAGAGGAGGACCGCTCTTTATTTGATGGTGTAATGGAAGATGAATGAAAGGTTGGAAGAATGGAGAATAACAAGGGGCACCTCCCGCCCGTATTATATAGTGGCGCCTGGGAGTCGATATTCCCATCAATGACAAGTTTAATTTACAATAGGAATATTGCAATTAGTGCTGGAAACACATTGAAGAACAAGGAAAATACTGCCATAGTAGCTGCACCAAAAATTTTACGTCAGTTTGGAGGTAATTGATAAGTATGTTTAGTAGTTATTATCGAACCAATGAAAAAGTTTCACGTGAATATATAAACGTCTCATTTTATTTCATTTTAACATTCCAAGTGGAACGTGATTCTTTTCTATTGATTCTGAACCAACATAAATGCCTATGAACAACTAATATGACAGAATATAATTTTTAACCATTTTTATGGTAATAGAATCCATTATGATTTTGTTCTATCAAAATGGGAAAAAAAAAAAAAAAAGGAAAGAAAAAAGCGATGGCTCCATTAATAACATAAAAGAAAGGACAAATGACAGATCAAACTAATCGGGACAACTCAGAGCTTTGTAGGTGTAACAAACATATCACTGAACATTAATTATGGAAAGAAAAGTAATTAAGGAAACAACTGTTTGGACAATTTTTTGCATTTTCAAATAGCTAGATAAAATCAGCTGTTAATGTCACGCTATTCGTCATTACCTCGTCATATGTTCTTGTATTTTTGCAAATTCTTTAAATATATTTTTACTTTTGCGATTACTTTTGATTTTCTTGCACAAACCATTTTGGAATTGTCCGCTACTGTTCTCGATCAAAACATCATTGACTTGAGCAGCTAAAGAGAAAGACAAAAGCCGGAGCCCATCTGAATTGCTATTTTTAAGAGTTTTTTTTATAAAAAATTATATTGTAATGATTTGAGCAAAACTGATTAAGAAATGCGTTCGTGAAAAACATAAAAATTTCTTTTGTAAAAGAACTATGATTCAAACAAAGTTTTTGTTTTTTGTATTGTAATAATTTGAGTAAAGGTGAATAGAAAATATGTTCGCAGAAAGCATAAAATTTTTTTTGCAGCAAATTATAATCCAAACAAGGTTTTTGTTTTCCTTTTCTTTTTAGGTTTTATTTGTATTTATAATTATTTTTCGTTTCTCTTATAATAATGAATGAATAATATTTATAATTGTTTGGAAGTAATTGGAGAAGAAAATGTATTGGTTCACATTTTACCTTCTAAGGATTTGGATTTCAACCATGAGTTTCAACTTGAATTTCACCTAAAACTCCTTACCCATCATATTACTCATTACTATTACATGTGCAATTTCTCACCTAATGAATATTTGCTAAAGAATATGCCTCTGTGAACTTTGACGTGATTAGGAAATTAGCGTTGACTTTATCACTCCCATGAATTCCGCCCTCGGAAGCTGCTAAACATCATCAGTGAGGCAATGCATGAACTTATTGAACAGAAAACATGGCGAATTTTTAAAGGATCCGAACAAATAGTAATTAGTATCCAGAGAATGTGACCAAAGTCTGTATACAATTTTCTCTTTTCTGCCCAGCAAAGGCAAAAGATCCAAATAAGTATTTGGAAAGGGATTTTCATCAAAAAAAAATCTGTACGTTTCGTAAACATATTTTTCAATCACCATCGTTACCTTACATATATCTACGGTACATTTTCTACAAAATCTTCAAAAAGTTGCAATCCAAACACAGACCTAAATCTTCTCCCTACAACTAAACTTAGAAAGGCAAAGATACGTTTAAACTTCTATCTTACTCCAAAATGTTCCCACAAATATAAAATTTTACCATTTGGGAGAAAATGTTTATTTGAGCCCGCATAAACCTGTGATTAAAATCCATCTTAATGCCTCTTGTTGTTTTGTCTGATACACCATCATACTTACTACTCATATGTCAAGTACTCTAGACAAGAATTGATAGACCAAGCCATCATCATCATTCATCATCAATTTTACACTAATGTCCAAAAGATGACCCCAGTAATCATCACAAAATTAGCTAAACATAGCTGGAATCGAAGAGCAGAAGGCACAATCCAACTGGGTTTAACCCCGGTAATATTTAGATCCAGGTTGATGCTGACCTAGCACGAGAATCCTCAATATCCCATGCCTCATCTTGGGCTGAATCTCCTCAACCTTGAAAAGACTGGGTTCAAATTCTATGTTGCCCCCGTAATTCCTGCCGGAAGTCTCAGAATCATCCTCAATCTCGCCATACCCTTTGTAGAAAAGGGTGTTGCTATCCTTATCCACCCAAGCCTTGAAGCCATCTTCGGCAACCCCCGGCATGCACAGCCTAAGGTACCAACCGATCGGGCTTACAAGGTTTATGATGGCCTCTTCTGGACCTCCAGTTTGGAGTGGATGGGCTATTTGATGGATCCTTCTTGGTTGCTCCTCATTGTAGTCTCGGATTGCAATTATCTTTGCTGGGTCTTCATCCGAGTTCTGGGGGAAGGAGGAGGGAGACGAGGAGAAGATCAAACGGGTGGTGGTCCTGGGGGTTGTGCGGCTGAGGAATCTGGTGAGTAGCGCGGTGGCCATGGTTGCTCAAGAGGCTTTGCTGATACTGCTACTTTTTCCGAAGATGAAAGGGATTGAGATCTTGCTTATGCCGAGGCAGTAATTGTACAGATTTGGAGTGGAGTACTAGGAACTTTGTCAAACTGGTCTTTATCAATTTTGTGTTGTCATAAGACAAAAACCACATGATAAATGGACATCCCTAGTAATAGTATTAAATTGCGGATTGCCAATTCCTTGTTTGGGCCGGTCAGGACTAAAAATCCAGGCTTCCTGAAAATGTCATCAGCAAGTGCATAGACACGCATATGATGGTGATTCATTTCTTTATGAATTGTTCTTGGATATTTTCAGGTTCCCTTCCCTTAGTATAGGATAATGTAGGTTTATGTGTCAGGCAAAAAAAAAATTTTTGCTGATACGTTGGTACATATTTAAGATCTTGGCACTAGCTAAATTGGAGCCATCGATAATTTTTTCTTAGAAAATTGAATTCCAATCAATGGATGACTAGATACAGTAAGAGATAATAAACATAAATATATTTTTTCATATGGTAATATATATATATATGCATGAGTGCTCTTCGAGCCCTTAGGGAATATCTTAAAATTTATGATTTATTGATGCACAAATTTGATGCTGTTGAGGGAAAATCCTTCATTAGAGGTGCCTTTGGGAGCTGAGGATTCGAACGCAAAAGAAAGGAAAAGAAGAGAAAATCTGATTTTTCTTTGTTTGTGAGTTTTAAATAAGAGAGAAAAGAAAGGAAATTAAAGGATGAATAGTAAGTAAAATTTTTCCTCTCAAATTAAAGAGAAATGAAGATAGTTGGAGGAAGCTTGTAAAAATTTTTTAAAATACCTCTTTTATCCTTAAAAATACCTTTAACAAATATTTAATGACTTTCATATCCAAAATCATTCCACTAATTCTCAAAACTCCCAAACAACATAACAATCCTTTCTCTTCTATTCTCTCGTAGCTTAAATTTTCCCTTCTTCGTCTAAACTGCCCCGCCCTAGGTACAATCTTTCACCTTAGTAGTAGCTTCTTACAATATCCGGTAATTTTAGGGAACTTTCTGGCTATCTCCTTTCAATGCATTACTGCTACTTAAAAAATCTAAAAGTAAAACCTGAATTCAAACACAGCCAGATGGAAAATAACACACATACCCCAACCCCCCCAGCCCAAAAAAAAAAAAAAAAAAAAAAAAACTCAGTTGAAAAGGGGAAGGAATTGAGATGAACCCAGAAACCAATTAACTTTCAGCAATGATCAAGTACCCTAAACATATATAGATACTGTAAAACACATCACTAATCATTACTTTATCGGATGGAACCAGAGAAGTGCTTTCTTAGAAGAGTCCTCCAGTCCAGCATCTCAAATTCCAGCCTGAAATACCAACATCCAAAAACCTCATTACAATTCTATTCTAGCCAGCAAAATATACATACGTAGAAGGCAACATTACAATTAAAAATAAGAATAAAAAAAAAAAAAAAAGAGGACAGCAACAGCGGTAGTAAATGACCCTTTTAGTGACACTAACAGTACCAACCATATACTAAATGGTTCAAGCTGCCAAATTCCTAGACACAGTGATCCTCAAGATCCCATGTTTCATCTCTGACTTAATGAGCTTCTCAACCTTAACTTCTTCCGGCTTAAACTTGATTTTTCCGGCATAAGTTCTCCCGGAGGTTTCACCCTTCACCATTAGCATTTCGTCTTCTCCGTTTCCTTCAACACACAGAGCATTTTCCTTGGAATCCAGCCATACCTTGTAACCCTCTGGGCCTACACCCGGCATGACCACTCTCACAGTCTTATGTCCCTTGTTGTCTTTTGCAGTTTTGATGGTGACAGCCGCACTCGGACCTGCTGATTGAAGAGGATTCAGAACGCACCACGCATCTGGCTCAAATGCGCTCTGGGGTAAGTCTGGTGGGAGGCTGCTGCTGTTGCTGGTGCCGCCGGAGGAGAAGGAGCGCCGGCTGGTGACCGTCCAGAAAGATGAGACGGTGGCGGTGGATAATGGGGTTTTGGGGTGGAGGAGATTGGTGATAAGGGTGGAGGACACAGTGGGTGCTGCGGATTTTTTGACGGCGAAGGCCAACAAGGAGGATGCCATTTCTCTCTCTCTCTCTCTTTTTTTGGAGAGAGTAGAAAAAGGGTTTCTGGGGTTTCGTGAAGGGAAGGACCGGAATTGGGGGTTGGATCGCCGGACTACACTCAGACATAACGCCGTTAACTGCTCTATGCATTGCGACGTTGTAACTTGTAAGCAAGATTAGGATTGTACCTCTGTATTTTACAACCGTACACGTAGCAAGTTGAGAGTACTTGGTGGGTAGCTGACAGGACTCAGACTGGAGATTTTCAAATTTCGTTTGGTTGCCGTTTCATTTTTCTTTTGGATTTGAATGGGTAATTTTGAGTTTTGGGTTGTCAATTTTTTTTTTAAGCCCAATGACCAAGTAGTACATATTTACCAGTTGTATGAGTGCAAGATTCTCGACCTCTTTGCATTATTAGGCTACTTTTATCCATGGTTTCCATTTTTAGGTCAATGTTCATACCTAAGATTAAAGGACTAGTAAACAGCTTGTAAGAACTTGATGGCTATTAGTTAGGCTTGACCATTAGCTGATTGATTAGTTTAATTGACAAAGGGAAAAAAATCTAATTTGTTTGGTAGGGCAAGTAATCTCAATCTCCCTATTATAATTTTCCTTAATTTGTTTTCAAGCATATGAATTTAGAATAGAGCCCCTGATGATATTCAAACATTTCCAATGGCTGAACCGAATTAGTGCTAGCATACTTGCAAAATTAGAGCTACTAGCGAGTCGAGCGGCAAGTCAAATACTCAACTCATCGAATTTAAGTTCGAGCTTGAGTAGCTTCATGCATATACCAAGTTGAGTTTGAGCCTCCATTTGTGCTCATCGATTAAATGACTAATAAGGGCTATTCTGCGCTCATTGATTATTGGTATATTATTTAAATTATATTTTTATTTTTATTATGAAATTATTAATAAGGGCTAATGTTTTAGGTAATTTACCGTAAGTGTTGTCAACTTAATAAAACTCATAAATGGTAGAAATGTAGTATTGTAAAAACTAGATAGAAATAAGGATTTTAGATAATTTACCATAAATTTTTGAATCCTTTTTCAATTTTTTTTAACCTTAGAGTTTGTTAAAACCCAAGTTTCGAATCTTGAATCTTAACGAGTTGAGATCGAGTTTAAAAATGTATATTATCGAGTTGAGTGAATTGAATTACATACTCGCTTGAGTATGCATATGTGAAAATGCATACTCGATTCCAATCGTTAACACCACTACTCGAAATACATATCCACATTTCCCCAGTCAATTTCAACTAAGAAAACAGATTTGCTGGTTTCCTGTTCTTATGCGACAAATTCAGGATTGAGTCGTCATCAAAGGAGTGGGCAAAATTAAAGTTTCCCGATATTAAAAATGAAAAAGGGCTGTACAAGACCAAAATTAAGACCGTACCATAAGTTTGCTTGATTCAACTGTTTTTCTTCTTTGATTCGCCACCATGTCTTGTAGAATACACCTATGTATGTATCCTCAGTAGACTACACTATAGCAAGCATGGATGCACATCTATCCATCTTTTGGAGTAATTAGTAATTACCAACAAAACACACACACACACACAGAGAGACGAATCAAATGAAATTAATCAGCTACTGCATCATCAACCTAGAAATTACAGCAACAACAGATTAGTGAAGTACTATTCACCTCTTCATTTCAGATGGAGTAATAACATCTATTTTTTCTACATACCCTGCATTGAAACGGATTAAACACCCAAAAAAACCATAAGCAAACTCTTAACCGAAACTGAAGGCCCTCCATATTGAACAAATTACACACCCGATTACTTCTCTTGGTCCTTCCCTTCCAATACACTACCGAGTCCACCGACATTAGGAATAATCATCCTGAGTATCCCATTCTTCATCTCGGACTTAACCTCCTCAACTTTACTAAAGTCAGGGTCAAATTCAAGGCTTCCCCCATAAGTCCTCCCAGAAGTTTCACTTTCATGTTCAATTTCTCCTCTCCCAGCAAAAAATACAGTGTTGTTCTCCACCCAAACTCTGCAACCATCCTGGGCAATCCCAGGCAGGGTAACTCGCACAAGTATACCATCCTTCAATTCATCTACTGCCACCACGTATTTTGGGCCTCCTGATTGAAATGGATTCTCCATCTTGAACTCCTGTGGCGACCCTTTAATTACAACTGTAGACCATGAACAAAACATTTCAAGTCAAACTACAACAGGAGCACATCCGCTAGTAAGAAAATAAAAGGATGTTTCGTGGGTTGAAGGAAATACGAGGAGATTCCTGGCTGTTGCTGGTCTTTTCGCCTATTTCGCGGCCCGATTCTGATGCTGCCGTGGTGGACGACTTGCCGGCGGACTTGGAGCAGAGGAAGCGGTCGGTCAAAGTTGAGGTGGCCGTGATAGGAGGTCTGAGGCGGAGGAATCTGTTCAAAAGAGTACAGCCGGTGGTAGTGGTGGTAGCTTTTTTGACGGTGCTGCCTACTGCCGCAGAAGCCATCTCTCTGTTTTTCCTCTTCTAAATTTTTTTAGTTTGGATTTTAGTTTGGTTTGGTCTGCTTCGGGACTCACTTAACGAGGGTTTACGTGTTTCACGAAATATTTATTTATTCCAACAAATTTTTTTTTTTTTTTTTTCAATTGACTCGGGCATTACGTTAATTTTCTAGAATAATAGCCTTGGGTTGGGTATAATATAATAAGCCCAATGTTAGACACGTACCGTACCATACCACCGCCCAAAGTGCGGATGCCCAGTAAACAATTTGTAGTCTTACACTTACACTAGTCTTATTCTAACGTATCGGATTCAACTGAATCAAGAGCAGTCAAAGGGAGTAATTCTCGCTTCTAAATCAACCATGGTCTTGCACTAATTTGTGACTTTTCATCCTTTCCTCTCCTGTCACATTGTGGGAATTGATCCCTTACCAGCTGATACTCTGATCTCTAGGTTTGATGACGAGGAGATACCAAGACGGGTTTATATCTGGATTTTCCCATGAGATGGATGAAAAAGGAAAACAGAGACGGCGGCAAATTCACAAGCCACACTAGTGTCTCGAGCAGCTGATCATGAACTCTGTTTCAAGCAACATAATCGAATAGTGCAAGCAAGTCTCGTTTTGATTCCAGAAAGCAACACGGTATAACAAAAACCAGAATGAGTAGGTCTCAATCCAGAGTAAGTATCACCTATTAACACCAGTAGCATACAAATATCAGTTGCATATAAACATAGCCTGATAACAGCCATCCAGACTTAAGCGGCAACCACGCATCCCATCAGAAACGCAATCACTCAGCTGACTGACTCTATATTGATTTCTGTGACTTGATAACCATTCTCAGAACACCAGCTTTAATTTCGCCTTTCACTTCCTTGACCCAACAACACCCACACTGAAAACCAAATCTCCCAACATAGCTTCTTCGGCTGCCATCATAGTAGGAACCCTTAACCCCTTCCCCAGCAAAGTAAACAAAGTTATCCTTGACTTTCATGGAGAGACCTTCCTTTGGGACATCAGGCATGTCAATTCTCATGAACAATCCACTGTCACTTTTCTTATCACAAGTACAGAGCCATTTCGACTCCATAGTTCCATTCGATCCAGCTACCTGGAAAGGATAAAATCCTTTAACCTCAACTGCACCACAAACATTAAGGAAAAAAAAAAAAAAAAAACGAGCGTTACCACGTAGCATTAGCATTATTATCAACCAATGCGCTGTCACCCTTCATGACAAACAACAGTGTAATGATGATTTGTACCTGGTGGGGCTATGAGGGGGATGCTTCTCAGCCGAAGTAACAAATTCCCAATACTGTGTTCCACATTCTGGGAATAATCAATTCCTGGAAAATGATTGCTAGAGGTAGAGAAGCCAGGCCGAAAACCAGCACCCTTCAAGACCTTTTAAAAAGAAATCAACTGGTTAGATATCACTGTTAATCTGAAGTATCAAGTTCAATGATCATCTGTTATTCAGTAATATATCAGGACACTGTAACCCTGAACATTAGCATTAATTTTGAAGTTCTTTTCCCAGTTGACAGTGCGAACGAGGATAGTGACACCAGCAGGCATGAATTTGAGCCTCGTCCTTCGACAGTAGCTATGGAAGTTCGGATTATCATACAAGTCTTTTAATTATGCTTCAGAAGGTCGGCTGAGATCTAAATCATGCCACAAAAGACTCTTGCATTTTGATATGGATATACCAGAAAGATTAACCTGATTCTGCTGACAACTAGCTGCTACTATTCATCAAATAACTTCTAACCAAGATTAGGATAAGCAATACTCAATATACTCCCACAAATGTACTTGTCCCGTCCAAAGTATAGAGAGATTGCTAGTTTAGTTTAGGAATATGAAGAACAACATCAATTTAACCCAGCAAGGCCAGTAAATCTACTCAGTGCACTGTGAGCTATTCCCGCATCACTACAGATATCACAACAGCTACCGTGGCATGCATTTCAGCGGTGGCAAAGTGGCATTATCTGAATCTAGAACAGGAAACCAAACATATTTATGCAATTATCTACTGGTATAACCTACGAAACCCACCAAAAAAGAGGAATCAAACAAATAAATTTCAGGAACTCAATAAGAGCCTAGAGGAATTAATCACAATCAGAGGTTCAGAACTCTCCTGCAAGGCCGCAACCCTACAATCTTACCATCAAAATTTAAGGAAAAGCAGAGGCAATCAATTGTGTTGCTCAAAAAAAAAGAACAACCCATCTAAGATTTCAAGCATTTCCACATCAGCAGCCCATAAACTTTCGTGCACTTGGAATGAAACATCGAGGGAAAAAGCAAAAATCAGTAATAACTTAAACGGATCTCACTAATCAACATTGGCTGATGGATAAAATACTAAAAAAAAAAAAAGAAAGAAAAGTCTAGTCGAGAACTTAGTCATCGAACCATCATTGTTGATAATTCATTTTTGTGCATCAACTGCCCCTCCATGGCTCCATCCCCACCCCCACAAATGGGGAAGACAAAAACACACAATAACAACAAAAAACCAAAAGGGGAAAAAGGGCTTATCTGCAAGGATCTCCTCCCTCTCTCTCTCCCTCTCTTCTTCTTCTTCTTCTTCTTCTTCTTCTTCTTTGTTTTTTTTTTATTTTTATTTTTTTGTCTCAGAAAGGTATCAGGTCCTTTTCTGCCTCTAAACTATCACATGCCAAGATGTATAAGTGCCGTTTTAACTTAGATCAATAAGTGCACATCTTTCACTGAGATCAAGATTAAAGCTGGAATAGTACAACTAAGTAAAAACACCCGAGCAACGAATCATTTATCACCCAACAAAAACAGCTTGAAGCAAAGGATGAGGAAAAAAAAAAAAGCAAGAACTTGAAATGAAAAAACAAAGATCACTTTACCATCCTAAGGACTCCATTTTTTACGTCAGTTTTGACATGCAGAATCTCCACAGGATCAGAGTTGAAATCAAGTTCGCCGCGGTAATATCTAGCTCCAGCTTCATGATCCGTCTCTTTAGGGGCTTCTCCAACAAAGCTAACTTTTTTCTTATCCCAAGTCACCTTCACATTTTCCTCCTCAACCCCGGGCATGTCGACCCTCACATACAGCCCCTTGTTCATCATCTTCTTAGCAGCTTCTTTCTTCTGTCTTGGATAAACATTCACCGTTCTAGCTTCATAGCCTTCTTTTGGTCCCTCAATCTGGTATGGGTTCATCTGGAAAGGTCCCTCTGCACAAAAATAAAAAAAAAACACGAAAATGTTAAGTAAAATACATCATAGAAAAAGAGAAAAAGCCAAGGAAAATGAAAAGAAAAAAAATGAGGAAATGAGACAATAAAGCGAGATCTTTTTTTTTTTCTCTAACCTGTACTTTTCTTCAAAGCGCCGGTCAGGGGATGGCGGTCGGTGGATGAGGAAGCGCTGCAGCTGGGCGCCACACCTTTGGCGGTTGAAGAAGTGGCCTTGGTCTTAGCTAGTTGTTTGTCAGCCTGAGCAGCCATTGTTAGTTCTTCTGTGTAAAGGGGTTTTAGGAGGGTTTCTGTGCTTTATGATTTTCACTAGCACTAGCACGCCTAATAAGAGAAAAGCAGTAGACACAGCATCATATTAGCAGCAATTTTACTCTATAATCTTTCAGCTAAATACTAGAATTAGTGCCAAATTAGCAGAATCTTGTACTCCACTTAACACTAGACACTATCATTCGTTCAAAATTTAACCCAGAGATTGAATAAGATTATTGCACTAGATAGCAGAAGAATTGCAGATATTCCAGTGCAGTGCATGTCAGAAAGCATCCCAATTGCATGAATTTTTTGGATATGGTGTGGAATAAATTACACCAGCTGTCCTGTCCTCTGTTGCTGCCTCGGTGGTAGTGGTAGGTACTCACTCCTGCTGCAATTTGGATTTTTTGGGAAACTGTCTGTACCAATGGGAAAAGATATATAATTACCCTCAGCAATAAGCGTTACCAATTTCGGTTTGAGTCCATCTACCAAAAAAAAAATAAATCTAAATCACGCGACATTTTTGAATGATAGAAAGCATTTTTAAATCACGCAACATACATTTTCGAATAAATGACAAAAACAAATATAGGAACATGTGAAATTAAGGAGGTTAACTATCTTTTAATTTATTTTTATATTAACTCTCATATGTTGTTTAGTATAAAATTTTTTTCTTTCAAAATACACCAGCTTTTCTCCCACCTTCTTTGTTTTTTTTTTTTTTTGATTGATAAGCAAAGAGAAACTTTATTAAACCACTGAGCTTTGATTCAGTTGCCACAAAAAAGGGATTAAATCTCTCTTTGAACTGTAGGTCAGGAGTTTGAACTACACAACTATAGTGGGATTTTTCCATGACCTTAAATGGGGTACATTTCATTGCACATTAGTATTTGCAGCACATTGTTTAAGGGGATAGATCTAACTGGGTGTTTTTGATCATATTAAATCCAAAGAATGTGATTTCTGACTAACTTTACTTTATTAATCCAGAGAATGGCATGCTAATTTTAATCCGATGCCAAACAGCAATTCGAGTTTGTGAGTGTGAATTCAAGTATGTATTAAGTGTTGAGCCACATTTGACAGTAGTGTAAAATGGTGGTATTTTCTCGGAATAGGTTATATACCGTATGAGGTGAGATTGAAGATACATCCATCGCAACAGAATGAGGAAATTTTATGGGTTTAATAAGGGTTTAGTGTTTCCTTGAAATGATATGAGATTTTACAATTTCAACGGTTTCGGGTTTCCATTTTACTGTACTTACACTTTCTTTACAAGAAAAGAATTTTGATGCACAAATTGGTCCGCCATGCAGCGTACAAAAACCACAGCATCTTGGCACTTAAAATGCAGCCAACCACGCACCCACGCTCTGTATATAACTTTTGACAAAAATCAAAGGCGTAGGTAAATCCAGAAGCAACAAACACTCCAAAAGTTAAAAACTAGATTGCTTACCAAAAAAGCTAGAAACATGTAATTAAGTTGGTGAGGGACAAACTACGAGCTACTACATTAATTTAGTCCGTCCAGCAAAGCAAGAGCTAATTAATGGAGTCCTTTTGAACCAGCTTTGTTTTGATCTTTTCCTTTTGAACCAGCATCCTCAAAACTCCAGCTTTGACATCAAATTGCACATCTTTCACGTTGCAGCACCCACAATACAGTCTGAATATTCCAAAATACGTCCTTGTACTATTGGAGCTGTCATCCTCTGAGCCCTTGACGCCTTTGCCACCATAGAACACCGAGTTGTTCTTAGTTCGAAGGGAAAATCCTTCCTTCGAAACACCAGGCAAGTCAGTCCTGTAGAAAAAGCCGAAATCATCTCTATCAGGAGTGCATTTTGACTCCAGACTTCCAGTTGCTCCGCCCGCTTGGAATGGATAGAACCCTTTAAGCTCAGCTGTTGCAACAAGAAAAAAGAACAGAGTTAAATGTTAGAGAAAAACAACACTAGTAGTATATTGTTCCTTGAACGAGTTATAGTAATGTATGACCCTCAAGTGTAAGCAAACATGGTAGTAACTGGTATCAAATAATCAAATGAATCAATAAGACCGGACCTGGTAGGGCTCTGAGGTAGAGTCTGTCCACAACCACAAAGGTATCACTACTCACTCTCCCCAAAACCTTGATACAACCATAGGATTCGAAATGACGGCTATTAGTAGAGAACCCAGGCTGGAAACCAGAACCCACCAAGACCTTTAAGAGCCAAAAGGTATCAGATATGTGAACCAAATATGAAATTTATATTGCAGTCCTGTCAGATTACATTACGGATATGAAGATTACCAATTAACCCTGGCCTAAAAGCTAGAACCTCTTTCATGAATTTTTATCCTGTAATTACTGCAAGAATTTCCAGCAGGATAAACTTGAAGGCACGTGCCTCTACAGATTCATACCAAATTAACTCGCAAAGATACAATACTGGACAGTTTAGATTCTTGCGTTTTAGGATTATATCTTCGTTACTCACAAAATTTTACGAGTGGAATCCAAATCCCAGTCATGGTATCAATTACGAGAAAATTAATCACCGTATAATTACTTAGGCCAAAGATCATTTACCATCGTCAGAACTCCATTTTGCAGATTAGTTTTCACTCCATAAATAGCAACTGGCCCAGAGCTGAAATCAAGTACTCCTTCGTAATTCCGTCCTCCAGCATCATTCTCAGTTTCTCTAGGGGCTTCACCAACAAAGCTGACTTTCTTCTTCTCCCATGTCACCTTTAAATTTTCCATTTCTACGCCAGGCATGTCCACTCTCACATACAATCCTTCCTTCACTGTCTTGGCTTCATACCCGGTTTTTGGCCCATCTTTCAGATCTGGGATAATCTGAAACGGCCCCTCTGCAAAACGAAACAAATAACAAAGAAAAGGGTAAAAGACAAAGAAACAGAAGCAAAAAAAGGGAAGTGCTTATCTTTCCCTCAAAAACATAAAGAAAATGAAGTGATTATCTAAGATGATAGTAACCAAAATACTCTATTATGAAGAACAAGAAACAGGAAAATGAGGAAAAAACAAAGAGAAAAAATGAAAGCAATTTTTTTTTTTTTTTTTTGTGAAATAGTTTCTAGTACATGTTAAGCTCAGATTAAACCCAAAACAATAAATATCTATGAAGTGCTTTTCTTTCCTTCAAAAAATGAAAATGAAATCATTATGCAAGATGGAAAAACCGAAATACTACTCTGAAGAAATAGAAAGAGCATGAGAAAAATACATATGAGAAACAACGACCCAAAAACCAAAAAGAAAAAGAGGAAAGAGATATTCTTTATTTTTTATTTTGTATTGGTTTTCTCTAACCTAAACTCTTTTTCAAGGCTCCACTCATCGGATGGACGATGATGGACTTGGAAGTAACATCTGGGGGAGTTGAGGAAGCAATCTTTGGCTGCTGTTGCTCAGAAGCCATTTTTTTTAGGTTGAGAGGTTTCAAGAGGGTTTTGAGCTTTTGATGTTTCTTGTCGAGAGAGAAAATGGCAAGTTTAGTAGTATAGCAGGTTGGGTTGACGTTTTCACTAGGCTTAGACTAACAATAAAAGGGTTCTATTGGTTTAAATTAGGAAAACTTAGCTACAATGCTAATATTGGGATTAGCTCATAACGAAAAGTGAAGCTACCTAGTTAATGAGCAAAAACTAGTTTTCTTGGCCAGATAGTGGATAAGAACGCCTTTTTTTTTTTCGGTAGTAGGAGCTGATATTGTATATTACTTTTGATTTGTTTCACCCTATAGTAGGCCCAGTACATCCAGTCCTATATATGGTAAGGAACTGGGGTGTGGGGTGAACGGTACTGCACTGCTTCATTATAATTGTTTCTGTTTTTATCAGTTTTTACTTCCATTTCTTGTTATAGTATTTTGGTTTAAGATTATTTGCAATGGGCTTCTTAATGGATAATCAGCCATTTGGATCCTATCTTTCCACAATGTGAGTTTGGAGTAATTCAATTTGCTACAAAAATAGTTCAATCGTGATGTGTGTTTAGAGTGATTTGATAACGCTTTGCAATTAAAGCTGGTAATCGTACTGGATAGCTCGTAAGCTGAGCTCGACACGGTTCGTTTTTCTCAGTAAACCAGTCGAATTCAAATTCTATACATACTCGTTTATGAATTGAGCTGAGCCGAGTTGGACTCGTGAACTACTCGACAAGCTCAAAATATAAGGATATTAGTATCATTTCATTACTGTCCTAATTTTTCTTTCCTCTTCCTTTTTCCATAGCCCACTATGCTCGTTAAACTTGACTCGATTTTCAAATTCGAGTTCGAGCTCGAAACCAAATTTGACGAGTCGATCTTGAACAACATTTGAAGCTCGAACTACTAATCGAGTGAGATCGAGTTAGTTTGATAAATGTTTGAGTCAAGTTCGATTAGCAGTTGCTTGAACTTGACTCGACTCGACTCGATTAGTAGCACTCTCTGCAATATGTGAAACCAACAAAAATAGGAAAACACTTATAATTAGGTCTAAGACAATGAACACCTATAGATTGAAATAATGAGGTCGAGTTAGATAGACTCTATTGAATTTAGTTTAATGGAATATAAGTTTTGTTTAAAATAACATGACTTAATCTTGACAACCTCATTTTCAGGCAGCAAGCAGACTTGTGTCTATATACTTGCAATAAGAAGTAATTACAACGATAATTACTCAACATATTTTACAAGAAAATTTTGCATTTCAACTAAAGAATTTATTTATAACGTAAAGATCTTTCCACTGCTCCGGCCAGTATCCGAGTAGCTTGCAATCTTTCTGTGTACTTGGAAAAGCAAAGTCACAATGCATATTTAAATAGGTTCGGCACAAATGAAATGAAGCATTTTAAATAATTGGGATACATTATTATCTTAGTTATCACCATGGTGTACAACCTGTTCCAAATAATGTTTTTTTTTTTTTTTGGCCTTTTTTTCTGTGACAATTAGGACATGACAAGGTCCTGTAGAAGAAAGGTTTGTGACCTTAATTTTATGCGTGGAAAAATTCTAACCTAAAATGAATGTAACCAATCAACTCCAAAAACAGCTGAACACTCGTGTAATTATGAATTTGCACAAGCTTTTCATCGTCTAGCATTCATTTGTTAACCCCAGATGGGCTCTATAATTTGCCTGGTAAGATAGCGAGACTTGAAATTCGAGGAATATATCGGCCACTTAGATAATGGTCACAGAGATCTTGTATGGATCCTTGTGCAATCAAGCAAAAATGCCCTGGCTCATCCTCTCAGCTGAATTAATAAAATCCATCAAATTGGAAAAGGTTCTACAACTACAGATGTAGGAAACAATTCAAAATCAACAACAAAACTGAGCAAGAAGCAATGCATACCACATTTAATTAATAAAGCTCAATGGTTTCATCAAGTGAAACCAAAGGAGGATTATTGAAACGATTTCAACTAAAAAAATTCTCCAACTAAATAGTTAATTGGAGCAACCACATGGACAATTCAACCGTATTTTCTTGAAATTCATTGCCCATGAAAGCAAAGAAAACAAGAGAAATAATCACAAACGCCATATTCACTCTCCAAATGCAGCCCAACACTAGGCTAATTCAATTGCTAGTAAGTACTGATTACTGAACATAATCCAACCAAAAGGTTCCCAATAAAACCCATGATTTTTTGGTTAGCAAACTCACTCAAACTTGGCGTAGATTAGCACTCTCTTTGTGTGGAATCAACATTCTAAGAACACCATTCTTCACGTCAACTTCGATCTTGCCTGCATGGAAAGTGTCTGAAGGAATCTCAATGGTAGCACTGTAGGCCCTTCTGAGTTTCTCAAATCTTGACTGCTTATTGTTTCCTATCCCCTTCACATAAACAGTCCCGTATTCATTCCAAACCTTCACATCCTCTTTACCAATCCCCGGCATCTCCATCCTCACGTACAACCCTTCATCCACATGGTTTATCTCGTAAGCCCCGCGAGAGCCCGAAGTCTGGAAGGGGTTGATGTATTCATCAGAGTACCCACCTGAAATCAACACAAAAAACGAAATCTAAATCGACCCTTTTCACCAGAAGAAGCAAGAAAAACAGAAGAAATGTGGGGAAACTAATTACCGCGGTCAATGGGAAACTGTTCAGAGCGGGGATAAGAACCACCCAGGGCATTGAGGGTCACGCGCGGTTCGTCTCCTAGGATAATAGGGATGCTGGAAGTGATGGAACTAGTTGTTATTGGGGCAACGCCGGCGGCGGAGGGTTTAAGAACGGTGGCGTTGAGGAATCTGGTGAAAAGGGTCGAGGATGCAGGTGAAGCCGCGGTTCTCCTCATAGCCATGAGGAAAGCCATGGAAATTGAATTGACTTCTTTTCCAAGAATTCACTGAATCTGGCGGGCTTCTCGCTTCTCCCACCGCTGAGCAGTAGTAGTTTTTTACTGCTAATTCTTGTTGTACAAGAAAAGGACCTCATACGAGTATTAAGTATAAACTACGAAGGAAACTAGGATTAAATAAAATTAATAGAGTTTGACTTGGACCGGAAATGAAAATTTTTGTTGAGTCATTTATATTGCTATTTTCTGTAGTTTTTATTAAAAAATATATTGAATTACTATTTTTAAAGTTTTTATAAAAAAAAATACATTGTATCGATTTCATGTATGAAAGATAAAAAAAATAATTAAAAAATGTGTTCATGAAAATATAAAAACTGTTTGAAAAAAAATTAAAATCCAAACAAGGCTATTATTATTATTATTATTATACTTTGGTAGAGGTCCAATTGTACGTTAGTACTTCATATATATTGAAAGAAAGCTATTATGCAAGTCCATAAACAAATAGCTGTAGTTACTTTTATGTACGTTAGTTATCATCCATTCTTTTATTAAACATATTACCACAACAAATAACCCAAGAAGAGTATAAAAGGTAGCCTTTTTATTTGGAAACAGGATATTAAAAATGTTTAGTAGCATACTGTTTCAAATAATGAATTAATGTTAAATAGCAAAAGATAGAGCTATTTCACACTAAAATAATTTTGACTTTACCCCCAACCAAGAAAAATAAAATGTTGACCAAAACAACACGTATAAATTACTTCGTTTCCTCACCACTCAAGTGAAGGTAACCAGAAAGTAGTTTAGTTGTCAGCGCGGTTTGGTGAGTCCTTTAACTTTGGTTAGAAAGCCCAATTCTCCCTCCGAGGAACCACCCATTCACTCGTTAATCCATGTTTTGATTATCTGATGATTCTGAAATTGCGTTAAATTTTTTCTTATTCATTTTTCCTGTTATGTTGTAGAGCGTCACTATTCTATTCTACCAGAAAGAACAAGCGTGCAGTTGTTTGGTTCAGTTGCCAAATCTCGCACAATTTTGCCAAAAGAATGCATATTAGTAGCTTGAACGCACAAGGCAAAGATAGGCTAATCTGCACAAGAATCGCCTCCAATTAATTCGCATGAAGAATAGGGCACTGGCCTAATCACTTTCTCTTTACCTTACCAGTCCATTTTTTTTTTTTTTTGATAACACAAATAATAGTTCCAGGTTTTGGCAATTATTTTCTTAAAAAGAACATCGGTCACATAAGCAATTTATTTGCAGATTGTTTCAGATTTGCAGATAATATGACTGATTTCTCCTTTCTACACACGAGAAACCCACATTTTTTATATATTAAAAAAAAAAAACTCTCATTACAAGCTTTGGGAAGAAAGGGAAAAACTAAAGTAACGAAGAAGAAGATACAAGCTCAAAACAAGAGATATCATCATAACTCCGCTTCTTCAAGTGTCCAGACAGCCAGCATTTACAAACTCTTCCCTCACTGATAATTCACATTTATTCTCCTTAATCCACTCTCTTAACCCTGACCACAAAAAGGCACTAAGCCTTAAACAAAACTCCCAAATTAAAACCTCAAAAACAACCCTTCATCCTAAACGTGTTTCTTGATCATTCACGTTACGCAGAGAACCTTTAGTTTTAATCAACCTTAACCTGGAACGCATCTTTCCTCTCTTCCTCCTCCACTTTGGGGACGATTACCTTCAACACTCCATTCTTCATCTCAGCCTTGACCTCCTCAATCTTGTACAGATTAGGCGGCAAATCAAGCCTGCTCGAGTACCTCCTTCCATGTTCCTCCTCCTCTGACTCTTTCACGCCTTCTCCTTTAATTACCAGAGTGTTCTGCTCTACTGTGACCTTCACGTTTTCCTTGTCCAGTCCCGGCATGTCCATCTTGATGTACAGCGCTTTTTCGTCCTCCCTAACATCCCAGCCCCTCCTCGACACCGCTGCTGGCCCAAGTTCCCGAGCAGCTAGAAATGGGTCTTCCATGAATCTGTCCATCAGGTTCAGCAACTGGTTCACGCTCCTCGTCGGTGAAAATGGATCAAACACATCTGCTCGTTTTTCAACAGGGAAAAACATGTTAACCTCCTATTCCACACCATTCACCAAATCACATATCCAAATCAATCAACCATCAAAATCACATTTCCCATACCCAACTGTCAAGAAAATTTTGAAGAAAATAGCTAAACACCATTTCATTATCGAGTATCGATCGTCGAATTAACTAGCTAACATCAGGCCAGTATCAATTAAGGCATCGAAGATCTTTTTGTTTTAAAGAAAACGAAAAAAAAATTTCCTAAATAGCTCTAAATTAATTGACTCTTACACATAACAAAGACGGAGGAACAATATTGATGAAAACAGGGGGAATCTAGTACCTGAAAAGAAGCTGGGGAAAGAGTCACGTCGGCGAAAGACACCGCTTTCGGGGCGGCGTTCGACGTCAACACTCTGGTCACCCTCACCATAAGTCGTCATCTGAGCATTCGTAGTGAAAGAACGCGCCATCGAAGGAGCGGCTGCAAGGGTACGAAGAGAGCCAACATCCATAAGCTTCATGAGAAGAGGTGAAGAAACATTCGCAGCCCTTCGGAAAGCAAGCGAGGAAGCCATTTTCACAAGGGTTACCGAATCTGATTTCAGGTTGTGAAAGAGTACTAGTAGAATATCAAGCTTTGCTTGGTGACTGACCGTTGTGAAGGAGCGGAGAATGGGCGGAGTGGCCTTATAAAGGAAGGCGGTGACGTGGAGAAGGGGAAAAGGAACGAGCTGGAATCAGCGGGAGGCGCATCTCTCTCTTGTGTGGAAAATTCCAGAGTGTGAAGAAGTTTCTGGAGGTTTTGTTCTAGAATCAGGACTTCGGGACTTGGATTGATCCATCTCAAGGGCTAGGAATTCCCTCCATCGTCCACAAAGCTGAACTTTGGGCTTGGTTTGGTTGTGTATGTTTTCAAATTCGGACCGGACTTGTCCATCGGATCCATCGAATCAGGAATCAGTCAAGTGTTTGGTCCAAATTATCCTAAAAGATCAGGTGGATAAAAGTTCGATCAAATCCGATCAAAAACCAATTTTGACTGGAAGACTTGGAAGACTGGAAGAACTGTTTGGAGTCAAAAGAAAGGTCAAATATTTTTAATATTATGTTTTGACCCCTAAGTTGTTAAAAATTATTAATATATCTCAAATATTTCATACTTTATAAATGTTATTCTAAAATTTGATGTTTTTTTTCAATCAAATCTATAATTTTAATTCTAAACTTGTTAATATTCATTAAATAATATAAATTGCTACTTAATCGTTCTAATTTCTTTGTTTTTTCTTGTTAAATATATTTGAAACATCAAATATATATGAATAGACCTTTATTAATATTAACATGCTCTTAAGTATTTTACATACAATATTTTAATTTTTAAATAATTTTTATTTATGACATCATTCGATTCAATTCCGATCGAACCCATTGATTCCTGAGCTCGATCGAGTCGATGCTCGGTCCGAGTCTGAAAACATAAGTTGTGAACTATCATTATTAGGGGTCCAGCGAGTTTGGCGCAGCTAAGGCCTGATCATAGGACCGCAAAATTAGGATACAAACTATAAGTCATTAAAATGTGAGATCTTAAATCCTATGTTAAGTGATGATATGACTTATTTTCAAAAAAAAAAAAGTGATGATATGACTTAAACAACAGTTATAGACTAAAAAGATGGTCCACTTCATTGATTTTAGGAATTTTATATTGTCATATCTATCGTTTAGAGATGCCGTGATTTTGAATCGCTTTTTATAAGTGGACTCAAATTTGAGAGCGTGGGTTTATTAGTTAAGAGAAGAACCTAAAAGAAAAAATGAAAATAAATCGAACAAAAAATAGATGGACCATAATTGTAATTATATGCATTTACGTGATAAATTAATTGTATATTAAACCTATTACCAAGTTCTTAAGAAAAAAAAAATTCCATTTCACAAGGAATACATAGATTATTGAATAAAGTTCAAATGCATTTTGCTTGTAATCACAAGTAACATTTGTGTAAGTAACCGTATACGTACTGCATCCTATGGTTAACATTCTGTACAAATGGAGAGTATTGTAATCCAATTCATCCTATAATATTGCATTCAAAAAAAAAAATGAAAGAAGGGACAGAGCATTGACCAAGAGTTCTTCCATTCCTCCCAATGAATCATCCATCAGCTTCATCACACTAACTTTTTGTACTGATCATAAGACCTTAAGAATTAAAAAAGAAAAGGTTAAAATAACATTTCTAAAATAACTCAAAATGAACAATTCAAACGGGATTACGATGCAAAATAAAATAACTCAATCTTGAAAGAGTAAATCCCATTTCTAAAATTTTAGAATAATCTCCAACTTCAAAATTTTCATGCAGGACTATTTAATAAAAGAAATGCAGGTATGTAAGGCAAGATATTGTTCTTCGAATAAAAATCGTGACGAAATCACAATATGTCAACCACCGAGAAGAATAAGAGGATACGACACAAAGGAAGAAAGATCCACCTAAATTGGCTGGAAGTCAACCCCAAAAAGTCAGAAATCCTGCCAAAAATGGATGGAGTACCCATATTTGTCTCGCCATCATGCCATGGGATTTCCTGCATTCGGAAATCTGAGTAAACTTTTCAATCTTCACAAGCTAAAGCGAGATACAAGCAAAAGAAAAATCTAACGGGAGTAATCTTGAATTTTGACACGTGCTTTTTCATGAACAGAACATATCATCTAATAGGAGGTGGTAGTGGACGATGGTTATCTTAAAAAGTGCCTAATTGTTCTTCAACTGTAACGCATACAGAAGAAAGGAAGATGTAAACGATTGCCTAGTCTTTGTATTCGAGCTCAAAAGGTATAAACTCCTGCACATATTCAGTGCATAAACTATGGGGCGAAGGAAAGTAAGAGGATCAATTAGAGTTTGAGTAACAATTTTGCTGATTGCCGACCATAAGAAAGGAGATGTTCAGGGACTTGGCAACAACCTGAGAATTATTCGAACTGTCATCTTGCATCAGCAACACCCTTTCTGAGGAAAATTCTTCTGACCCCTCTGCAGCTGGAATTGCTGCTTTGGGTGACAGAGTATGAATCGCTCTCAGTTTATGGTCCTTAACCAGTCCGTCCTCGCCGAACTGTAACAGGATCACCACATTTCCATGGTTATCATCTTCATGAATTAGCAAGTCCAGTGCCTATGCACTTTCACTTTGCTCGAGGACATTAATAGACACTTCAAGAATAATAGAGTTACCAGGTCCCAGTTGATGTCTTTTTCAGTGGTACTGGGACTAACAACTGCACTTCGAATGAGAAACTTGTCCTTGCTTGGTGCATTCGGAGGAGCTTTCTGAGCTTGCATTGTCACTGAAGCAAAGAAAATTAACAAAAGGGCAAGAGTTAGTGAAGGATCACCTGCTGTACCTTAAAGAATCTTGAAGACTGGGAAGATGTTTTATACCACATTGCCGAAATTTCAGTCTACCAGGAAGAGTTTTACAGTCAATATCCCTTAAAAAATGGGGTGTCAAGTAGAATTTGAGCAACAAAGGGGTTGAGACCAGAAAGGATCTTCATTGTGCTCGGTTTCACCAAGTCGAAGACTCTAATTTCGCATATGAGTACAAACTAGCACAGGTTGCTATTGATTATTTTCAAAATTCTGGCATTAGAAAGAAGCAAAGTTTGTGCAAGGAAAGGGAGGGGTGACTGGCGAAAGGTAATCACACCTGTGATACTAAATGTAGATTGAGGAACCATAACACCTCGGATTGGTCGAGCACTGTAGTTCTTCGGGTTTGTGGTCATGACCTGAAGACAAAGTACTTCAGACTTGAGCATGTACAAGAAGAACTGCAAACGAATTTAATTCTTGTTTCAAATGGATATGCTAGAAAATTCTGAAAACCCTCCACCGAAATTATACAAATGAAATTCGATGAACCTAAAAACATCTGCAATTGTAGAATAGACGAGAATGTAAATTCTCTAAGGATTAATATGCCCCTAATATTGAAAAATCACCTTGAAAGCAACATAATTTGCAGTCTTATTTGAAAATTGGAGAGAACTGGAAATCTGCTTATTCGCCTCAACTGCCCAATACGTCCAGTTAAAGACAACAGAAAGCAATCAAACAAACGTGAGTATAACTCCATAGAAAGAATGGAAAACGTTTGGGGTGCTTACAAGGAAATTTGATGACATCAGGCATCTCCATTGTGCTCATCTTTTTACCCCCAAAGACAAGAAGAGAACAATGTTAATTTGCATCAGTTCATAATGAAAAGGTACCTGTAAAAATGAGGTACTTGGATAGGATAGAATATACAGGTCAGCTGGTCTATTCATAACACTTATCAGATGAATAATGATGTCATGAGCACAAACCAGCTTCATTGTAAACTCATCAATCTGAATTCTGGGTACTTGTGTGGAAAGGAATTTTTACAAAAGCATTTACTTTTACATTTTATTTCATTGATGCCAAGCAAATTTAACTATGCAGACCAGTTCTATCTTCCTTATGTGTTCGCAGAGTACCTCAAGAAAAACAAAATCCAGGAAAGGTAAAACTAGAAAATTGTCAAAAGTTTCCTTCTGGAAACTATAAATTAAGTGCTGAAGGTAGAACTCATTTTCACAGGAACATAGACATGTCTTGGTAGTGCTATAAGATGTGCTTTTGAAATACATGAAAATACAAAGGTATCTATGGCCTTCTGAAGGGAGGCACATAGGTGGGGAGAAATCATCACTGAGCCTCTTCAGTAGAGGCAAGACAACATTTTTAGGCAAGAAGAAAGCTAAAAATGCCTGATAAAAATGCTGATGGAAGACATATTTGTTTTCTGATTCATACAAATGGCTATCCCTTAATGGAAATGCTTTTTGTTTCAAGATGATCTTTTGCTGGTTTTGATATACATTTTCTAGCTCTTCAGCATCGACTTCCCTGATTTTGATAAGGAATGTATTCCAGTATACACAAGTTGGATGATTTGCAGATTTCTGCACCTAAACTAGTTGCTTAATGATACATTTCCAGAGAATGTAAATCTTGCTTCTAGTTCTGATTTTCACTCCAGATGGTTTGTAAACTATGTGCCACATGTTAGTAGAAAACATATCAGGCTGGACAGAATCATAGTTTGCACTCCAATACGATCCTAGAATACAACATCAAATTATTGAATACATGCTTGTATGTGCCGATGTAAAAATCCAACTAGGATGTGTATTTGTAGGCTATATCCAAAAGGTTTGACATGAATTTTAAGAACTGATGCCGGCATACAAAACAACACAGATTTAAAATGAGAATTTGAAATCAAACATTCCGAATTTACTTGTTCAAAACAAAAACTGTGCAGCTATATAAGACGGAAAACCTGAGAAGAATTCAAATTTGTGCCATCTGTTAGCAATGTGTTGGCTTGCTCAGACTCCAGCGAAAGTGGTAGAGCTGTGGACAGGTAAACAACTGGCAATTTGTATTCTTCAATAGAAAGCCCTTCCTCCTTATCAAACTATACAAGAGGAAACTCCAGTTTAAGGGTCATATCTTGCATATAATAAATGCAGAATAAGTGGGTGAATACAACTTTTGACTTGTTGACAATGGCATCAAGGAAAATTGTAAAATTTAATTATGCATATGCAAGTTTGCCATTCAATTAGTAACTCTTGACAAACTCATGAATTGATCGCACAATGATATGGCATACCACATTCTTGGTGATGTGGTTTAAGTCTGCGCTTGCGCTGACAAGGACGCTTTGAATCTTAAATTTGTCCTTGCATTCGTTGGCTGTGCAGGGCTCATTCTGAGCTCGCATTGTAACTGTGGAGATTGAAGCATAATATTCAGAAACAGCACCTACTTTTATCAGATACAAATACAATGAATGCGGGAGAACAAAGGAAAGTTGCATCGATCTCAGAGAGCCTTTTTTGTTTTTTTTCCAAGAGCATATAAAACAAACAGATCAAGTCATCAAATTTAGGCTTCATTCAGCAAAGACCAGTTTTCGACCCTCATACAGTTCAGTTTCAACGTGACTTGTATCTCATTGAACTCAACAGTGTCGGAGAAATTGTTCCAATGGAAGGGAGAAATGACACAAGATTTTCATAGTTTCAATAATTAAAGAATCAAACACCTAAGACGATGTTTTGATTTCTTTTACCCGTCTTAATAAACAGAGTTGAAGAAGAAAAGCAAACAAAGGAAAAAAATTTGTTACCACCTGTGATACCACATGTTGTCCCTGGCAAAATAATTCCAGTGTTTGGGCGGACAGCATAGACAGTCTTATTGGTCGTTAAAACCTGCAAGTGAGAAAAACAATGAGATTAGAAAAGCCTAACCTAACCAACCAGATTAGAAAATCCACACATAGGGTATTGAAGTGAAGTATACCTTGAAAGCAACAGGGCCATTCATCAAATTAGACAAGTGAAGACAGCAGGATATCTGCTTCTTTGGCTCAACTGACCAGACAACCAATAAAAGACTGCACTGTCAAATAACAAATGCAGAAGGAAGAATAAACTCTGAGAAAACTTGATTGCAAAACAATAGGGACTCACTCACAGGTAAATCTCAGTTCCGAAGGTTCTATCTTGAGAAGCCTCCCTCCACTTGGCGTCTTTTACTCTCATAAAGTAACAAAAAGAGAGAATAAACATTCAGCAGGACCAATAAAAAGGCTTGGCAGAATAAGCTAACTGCCAACTGTTTAATTCTTATCACAAAGCTAATCAATGATGAAAAGTAATTCGCGAAAAATTTTCATGAAAAGAGTTAATGTTTTGCTTGATTCTGACAAACCAATTACCTCGATCATTATATAACTCAGCCCATTTGATTACAAAGTAGCTCAAAAAAAAAAATGTTTTCTGCCTATCTCTCAAGAAATGGGAAAACAGACAAAGATGATTAGCATTATGAATTCTGTTGCAGATGTCCAGCTAATCATTCTCACGAGTAAATGAGCATGTTTTTTGCACATTAAACCCAGAAGCAAAGGCCCTTTACCTCAGAGGAATTGTCAAGACTACGAATAGATGCTTCAACAACCTGCAGATACCAGCATCCAAAGCTTTTTAGAACATTCAAAAAAAAAAAAAAAACAAAAAACAAAAACAAAAAGATGGAACTCTCAAACTCATGCAAACCTCCATTGTCTGCAACCAAAAGTGCTCCGAAAACAAGCTTTGTTGATGTGGGAGAGTTCTTGGTTACATGTCAAAAATACAAGAATGCTTCTTCTTAGTCTCTATAAAAGGCAACATCTAATGCTATTAGATTCTATTATAGTAGTATAACAAAGTCAAGTCAATTGGGGAAAATAGTTTAAAATGTTTAAGAAATTACGTAGAACATAATAATGGTAGTGCAAAACCAAGAACATATGGAACCACATCAATTAATGTCAAACTTTTTTTTTCTTTTTCCTCTTCTTATTTGTAGGGGAACCAAACCAGGTCAATTACTTGTTTGTTTGAGCCTTTGAGGGTAGAAACATTTCATTTGTTCAATGAAAGAAATTTCATTTGAAACATGAAAATTACTACGACACACGGCCGCACAATCTCGTACGGCAACGATAGTTGTGAAACTTCCTATATTATGCTCTTAGGATACTTTTCAAATTATGAATTCCATCTCGATCTTGAAGTCAGCTAATATTAGTATAGTTGGAGGGCTAGAATTTTGTGATTTAAAGTCCATGTTTTATATTATATATATATGAAAAAAAAGTCCATGTTTTATGAACTAAGATAGCTTCTTGATAGATAAGCTGGGATTCAAATTCTTGTATTTTACAAATTTTAGATTTATTGCGATAAGCAAAATCAATTCCCTGCTGCCCTGAACTTCTCTCTTTTTCTTTTTTTTTTAATGCTAATTAATAGCATAGGATGGTAGAATTTTATTTATTTAGCTAACGCTGAGTTTTCTACATTTTATTTTCATGATATATAAAAACTGTTTAGATAGTAGATTATTTGAGATAATTTCTTTTAAAAAATATATTGTAATATTTTTTTTTTCTGAATGTGATATATGTAAAATAAAAATATAATTAAAAAATAAATTAACAGTACAAGCAAATAAAATTTGACAAATAATCTCTCTCCAAACAAACCCGTAACATAAGTTTACAAATGAATAAAATATTATACTTTGACAATTTTATTGGATCAAACAATTTTTAGCAGGTTTAAGGTCCATGGGAGCCCTTCCTGTCACCAATTGATTGGATAGGATTTCTCTGTGGATCTCCCTTAGATTGCTCTTGTTGGGCCGATTTCTCGATGCTTCCTGCGTCATTGAGTGTAAGTGTGTGTGTGAGGGTTTCTACCAGAAGGAAGAAAAACAATTTTTAGCAGGTTTGACAAGAAAAGTCGAAGATTATCTGAAAGAAGCAGGTTTGACAATACAAAGCATGAAAGGACTTCAATGTGTGATCATCCAGTAGTATTTCGGCAGTTCAACTACTGAAGCTCTTCGTAGCAGAGCTTTTATTATATTAGCCAAATTCCCCATCACTTGAAAGCCGAATCAACATTTTTTTTATTTTCAAAAAAGACTTCATCCGTAGGAGCAGTAGGATATGATATGCTACTCTAAAGAGGGCAAGGGGCCCGAATGATTATCAAGGAAATCATTTTGGATGATTTTGCGCAAAATACATACGGCGCTCCCGTAACTTTATTTGCACGCGACGGCATCATAGTTGTCAAAATCGTAATCTGGATCGTAGGATCGTACGATAACCAAAATCGATCCGGATCGTATTCAGAGTCGCAAATCATATTAATTTCTGTAGGATCGCATAGAATCGTAGCAGGATCGGTAGGATCGTAGAATCGTACGATCCTACAATTTTTTTGTAAATTTGTAAAATACGAAACTCCATTTTGCAAATAAATGAAAATATTTGTGGTATATTTGTAATTTATTAAAGAATTGCAACCTTTAATTGCAATTAAGAGCTTTGGGTAGGATCTTACGATCCGATCCTACAATCCGATTCTGTGAAACTAAAATCGATCCTACGTAAGATCCCGATTTTACAAACCTTGGGCGGCATAAGTCACTTGTAAAAAGAATATTTCTTCATCCCATTTGCAGGGTTATGTGTATTTATTGGTACCTTCTTATATTATAATCTTCTTGGCTGGGCAAATAGACAGACATCATCTTATATTGGCCTCGTCCTTGTTTCCTTTTTCTCTTTTAGGTTATTGGCTTGTCACCTTATTCCCTCCCTTCATCAAAATTTATCCCTTTTTTTTAGATTAAAGTTGAGTAATCTCGTCTACTTCTTGATTAGAAGGTGTTTCAACATTAAAAAAATTAACGGTGTTCTGTTGTCAGCTAACAAGTCTTCCGTAGTGTACGTGCTCACTCTTGCTGCCTAATGCCAATTTTTGTTTTGATTGCTCAGTAGTCTTCCTCAATTTGCTTATTTAGTAGTAATTTAGATACAATTTTATGAACCCAAGGTTAAACCTCATCATAATTAACTAACAACAGTTGCTGCCACTACGGTAAAAAATGAGAATTGACAACCACCAATTTAAAAAAAAAAAAAAACACGTCTATTATCAGTTTCAGAAGTTGCCCACCAATGCCACAATTTCGTGAAATGAAAGCCTTTCATATTCTATGTTAGAGAAATGGTCAAGACGCCCAGTTTCCACCCTGCCAGTAGCGACTTGCCTTTACCAGACAACAGCAAGAAGTCCCATCCATTACTGTACATGGCTTAACTTGTACTGCCATGGCTCAAATATATCTAAACTTCATAACCAGATTCCTGCATACTTGCAGCCTAAACGTACAGTTTCACACCAAAATACAGCAGATTACCTTGATAGCACGAATTGACAACCCAATACGAAATATAACAGAAAATAATTGGATTATGGTGCTTAAGAAGAAACTATCTCCCAACATTTTTTGGGAGTTTGAATGTCTTGCAAAGCAGTAATTTATCCTACAAGATCAAACTGCATTTTTAAATACTAGTTGAATAACAAGAAATAAAAAAATTTCATCAACTTCATAAAAGAATACACCTATAATCCACCAGATCAAGTTACATGCTACACAAATGCTAACTATGCAAAATCAGTGTCCTCACTGGAAGAATTATGTCCTTTTCAATGTGTATCCCAATATGATGCCCAGCAAGCCAAAGATAATGACAATAACTACAGATACACCGCCACGACTTTTGTTGCTGTCATGCCTCAAGAGTTCCTGCACCACAGAACGTTTATAAGGATAAGCTACAACCATTTTTCAAATACTAGACAAGAAATCTGACACATAACAAAGGACAACGTACTTCTGTAATGATTCTAATTGCAACTGATTGTTGCTTACCTCTCAGTTCTGCATTTCTATAGTTTGTGATATATTTACAACAAACTTATTTGCCATTTCATATAGTGAATCCAAACCAAACAAATAAAATTGGAGAAAAAGCATGATTGTAGGCAAATAACCAAGCATGCTAGATCTCACATAATAAGGGACAGGAAACCTTACCAATTCTTGACGAATTCTTTTACTATGTTGGACTGCAGCAGCTTTTTCCTCAGTTAACTTTGAAATGACAGATCTTGCCTGAAAAACATCACATCATGTTCCTATTAGTTGTCAAAGTTAAATGCTTGAGCTGGATGGATGCAAAATGCAAATGGACAAAGACATGCATCTAAAAATCAAACGATAAAGCAAAGTTAAAAAAGGGAATAGCTAAGTTCTTGTAGAATCAACAAGCATATTGCTGTGAGAAAATCAGAGGGTAAAGGAATACCATAGCCACTCAACAGATGTGTGCATAATGTTGCTCTTAAATCAACAATACCAAAAGAAACACTCCAAAATGATATGCGGAGACCAATATTTCCAATATCATTAATTCTCTATGACAAAAAACTACATAAATTACGTCATAGTGTCCAACCATTACTCCCATGTACCAAGAAATAAGACTTTTGAAACTTGAATGCGTGTGTCTGGGTACATTTCTCTACAACTCTTTTTAGGGGGAACTAAAAAAGCATATTAAACTATCCACTTAAACCCCTAGTTCCTTGATAGTGTCTCAAGAACAATTTCCATTTGCTTCAAAACACAGCCTTGAAGATGAACGGGAGATCTGACCCAGATCTACCTAGACCTAAAAAAAATACTGCTGTTTCACATTTGGAATATATGGACAGAGAGTTTGAACTGCTATGTTTCAAACATTGGTTAAAAGACTTGGCAATCTGACCAGCAAAATATTACTTTTGGTGCCAAGCTGAACACAGTTCCAGACTAAGGAACTGGCAAAAGTACGGAAATCCATCCATATCTCGATTACATAGGAATATTATATTACCTTATCCCATCATCTGTGAAACAACAATAATATATCATTGCATAGCACAAAGGTAAACCCATCCCAAAATTACTTTGGAATAGTAAGTCTAGATTCACTCTTTTCCTTTTATGGTCCTTCCACCCAGAACTATCATCCTCATATAAGTAAGCTTGTATAGAGAGATGCACTAAAGATAGCGGTATTTCCCTCGAGTGTAGATCATGAAGATATGTGCAAACCTTAAATGGCTAGTTTGGACTATGGAATCCAAACATAAATAAAAGCAGTAAATGCTATGATTTATAGGATAATTAACTGGCACAATACAAAAAGATATTCAATTCTAAGCACAAGCGAAGACCCGTAAAGTATTGAAAATTGAGCTCTCATATTTTTAATGTGCTTAGAGAGGAGCAAATGTTACCTCTGAAGATCTGTCATATGTATCCACAAACTTTCTCGAGACCTGCATGTACAAAAAGTTTTTCTCAATGCCAAGGTATTATCAATGCCAGGTAAAAGGAGTGAAGAGAACATCATAAAATCAGCCCCACCCCCCCACCCCAAAAAAAGAAGGAAAAAAAATGAAAAGGGAACCAAAATTGACCTACCTCAGAACCACCAAAACTCCCATTTTCAAATATCAATGGCCTAGGAGAAGAACCCTCTTCAGATCCTTCTGCAACTGGTGATGGAGGTTGTGGAGGGGATACATAAACAACTTTTAGTTTGCATTCTTCAACTAGATTTCCGCTCTCTTTGTTGAACTGTTAAAAGAGAAACCACTTGTATAAGATATGACGTGTGTCGACAATATACAGCTCTTCTAGCAAACCCACTTGTTTTAGCTTCTAGCATTTAAGACAGATAAGGAACATATGAGCACAAAATAGCTCAGACAAAGCTTAAAAACAAATGAAAGGTTCAGCCACATTAATCACCCTAAAATCATAAATAGACAAACTAAATGACCAGACAAAATTACCATATCTCCAGTTATATCTTTCGGTGTTGCTCCAGGACTAGCAACTGTGCTCTGGAGCAGAAATTTGTCCCTGCACACCAAGTCAGCAGGAGCTTCCTTTTGCGCTTGCATTGTAACTGCAGACGATAAAAAAGTAAAAATTAATGACCAACACAAGGACCAGTGTTTGTATCATCAATATTATGAGAAAAAGAAAAAAGTAAAATTCTTATCCAAAAAAATGGAAATCAACAACCCCACAAGGACCAGTCTTTGGTTCATAAATATGATGATGGAAAGAAACAGAGGAAACTTTTTATTCAAATGCCATTATCGGTAACCCAACTAAGATTGAACTACGAATAAATCTATCCAGAATTAGACCTCTCGGGGCTTAATTTTGACGGTTGAGCCAAATAGAAGTTGGACACTACAATGTCATTACATTATATTCAATATTATGTTTTTGTTTCAACAAAAGGGCTCAATGAAATCCTCCAATGTATTTTATCTGCTACTTCTCATTATCTGTTCCTGGCCAGCAACCAAATGGAGAAATCAGAGAAGATGATATGACAAATTCACAAGTGTCATAAGACCCTGCAATAGATTGAATTTTGAAAGCCATTCATTTACAGCTACAAACCATGATGGACCATCTTTTCTGATCACAATGCGGAGAAATGTTTTCCTCTCTAAGGTTAAAGCACACATTTCTGAAAGAACACCTCAGATGATCTTCGAGAATCGCTCCCTACCATTTCAAATCCATGATAAGAGTTCCTACTCCATACTCTTCAAAGTGTTTGTTCAACATCAAAAGAGGAAGCCTATAGCAAGCATTTGAATTTAACAATACCCACATTATATATCTTTTTAACTCAAGAATTAACATTAAAAATAAAAGCAAACCACTTAGATGTGTTGGAGGAAATATTAACAGAAAATGTAATGTATAACTACCTATCACATCACAAGTTGATCTCGGCAAGACAATCCCCGTGTTTGGTCGAACACAATATTTTTTGGGATTCGTCGTTTTGACCTGCAACACAAAACAGATGTTTAAAAGAAACGTGAAATAGATCGAATGCAGATAGATAATTCAAGACATCAAGTATGAGAGGGAAAAAAAAACCGCTTCTACATAATTGGTGGGATATGTTCAAAGAAAAAACTTAAGAATTTACCTTAAATGCGACATGATTTTCTGTCTTATTAGATAATTGAAATGAACAAGAGATCTGCTTCTTCAGCTCAACTGAAATTCACAACAACATTTAGGAAAAAAAAAACGAAAAAACAAATATTACAACAACGAGAAAAAATAAATCGAAAATGACTTACAAGGGAACTTGAGCTCCAATGGTTCAATGTTTAAAAGTTCTCCAGCACTCATTTTCTCTTATGTATCTTGTTTTTTTTTCACCCGAGATAAGATGGCACTGAAGAAATGAATTCAATCAAATTGAAACAGATAGAATTTTTTTTTCTTGGTTTTTGGAGATTTGGGGAAGAAACAGATAGGGGTGATCCGAATAAATCTGGAGTGGGGAGGAGGAGGGAAAAGGTGGGGGGTGTTGGTTTTTTATTAGTACTACAATTTTCGTACATTTGTTTTCTTTTTTTTAATAAGAAAGATGAAACGGAAAAATCGTTCACAATTTCAAGCAATGACGTCATCTTACCACGTAGTTTTTTTTTTTTTCAAAATAAACCAGATGGGCAAAAAAAAAAAAAAAAAAACTCTCCCGTGATTTAACAAATGTTCAATTTAATTCTTTCTGATTTGAAAATCTATACTCTAACTCCCCGTAATTTCAATTAAATTAAAAATTGAATAGAGACAGTTGTACTTGAAATGTTAATATTACCCCCCATTATATGTGAAATGCTTTCCATTCAATTTTTAATTTAATCAAAATTACGATGGGCTATAGTGTAATTTTTTAAATTATGAGGAGTTAAATTCAACATTCGGCAAACTATCGAGAGTTCATTTATATAGGAGCAATTTTGACATTTCACGCATTACCGTTATATTAGATGATTTCCGTTTAATTTTTAATTTAGATGAAATCACGTAGAGCCATAGCGTATATTTTCAAATCAGGGGGAGTTAAATTGAATATTTAGCAAAGCATAAGGAGTTTTTGTTGTATTTTACCCTAAACCAAAATACCAATACTTGGTTCATGGTTTTGTTTTGGTTATGAAAATGGAAAGCCATGTAGGAATTGGGGATGCAACAATCGTAAACCTCATAGCTTTCAGCATATAATCTAAAAACTTGTACATAATAGTCTGCATAATGCTTGAGAGAATTTATATTATTACACGAATCATAGGACAAACAACAATCATAGCACATCTTGCAAATCTTTTTTTTTTTTTTTTTTGGCTCAAACTATATAGCCTATGTGTAAACTTAACATGTTGCAAACTTTGTTCAAGTGCACATTTTGTAACATTAATATTCCTCACAATCTCGCAGATTCATGTTGCACAACTTTTATTTGGAATGTCGAACATGAGGAAGATTTGTTCGAAGTGTACTTGCAAAATCTTGCCTACAGCTGGTGTAGATGATTTGTGCCGACTTGATGAAGCAGTCGCTCTGTTTTCTTTGCTGGCTTTTAACGATTTACAAATCTTGTTTGAGACAGAAAGCTGCAAGAACCGAAAATAACTTCACAGGAAAACGGTTGGTGAAGTGAAAAGCATCAGCTGTTTATTAGTAGCAATTACAGTTGGTTCATCTTTTCAGCTCTTCCAGATGTTGTGAAAGCCCTCGTAGCACCTACAGATGATGCAAGGCAGAATATTGCTATTAGTTGCCACCAAAAGCAAGCAATACACAGGCAGATGCCTAGATGCTTTTGGTAGGAATTGCTTACCAACTTGGTATCCTCAAGTGCAGCTTCCAGTGTCGCGATTTTCTGCTAGACAATAATAACTCGTAAAAATGTACTGTAAATTCGCGTATTCTACTGCAGTTCAGGGCAACAGATATGCATGTATTCAGTAAAACAGAAACTCACTATTTTCGCTTCCGTAAGCAGATCTTCAAAAGCTCGGATTTTCTGCATTGAGGGTCTGTCAGGACCTTCTGTTTCAGCAAGTCCCCCAGAAGTTTCATCTGTTGCTGGGGTAACGTCATACACATCTTTTACTTGCAAATTATCCTGCATCAAGCATGTGCCTGCAACTCAGTAGATGCAAAAGATTTAACATCTTTGTAACCAAAAAATGATAAAATGGACTTGGCAACCGTCCTCGGAGAAACATTCTAATGCGTCTCTGAGAATGTAGCTTTCATTAGGTGGAAATAACGAGACATTCCTACTTCTAATGGCAGATTTGCCTGAACACCGGAAACCAAGAAGCAGACAGACAAACTAACAAGGACAGTGAGGCAGGAGAGCGGAGGAAGAACTCAAGAAGAAGAAGAAGAAGAAACATTAGCCATCATCACTGAACTTGATTGAGAAAATTTGAAGCAACTAGAGTGACTATATAATCCAAATATTTGGGTTTTTTATCGGGTCTATACAAGAAAGTGGGGAATTGTCTCCTTATCTGAAGATTTAAGCTTTAATAGACGGAAACATGGAGATTCCAAAGCGATTATCATGTCTTCGTCCCTTGCTTATATCGACAACCTAATATGTCCTCTCAAAGAAACTTCCAGTACTTCTTTCATGATCTATTACTTTTGCCTACTTTGGTTCGATATTGAACTACTACGTCAGCCAAAAATTCAAGCCATTAGAGAAAAAGGTCTTCTTGTTATCTATACTCGATGACAGAAGGAAATGTAGCTTCTGAGAAGAGAAGAAAACAGTTGTGTAACAGCAGGACCGCATCAACTAATGCAAGATTAAGAATTCAACATTCCCAAAAACACTACTGTATAGCATTAATTTCCGCAACCATAGAATTATTTGGAATGAGATTGTAAAATGAGTATGTGGTAGCTGCTCTGAGTGTTTTCTAGTCCATGATGT
Source organism: Coffea arabica (assembly GCF_036785885.1). NCBI lineage: Eukaryota > Viridiplantae > Streptophyta > Magnoliopsida > Gentianales > Rubiaceae > Coffea > Coffea arabica. The sequence continues at coordinate 42,603,412 of NC_092325.1, read as the reverse complement.
TACGTTAAGGACTAGGTTTTCATACAGTATCACCACCATAGGCATCTTCTGCTTCCTGGCCTCTCATTCCTCCATCCTCACACTCTTCCCCTGTAGCAATCATTGTCTACAAGGAAAAGTGATATTGTTTAGTCTAAAAGGTAGGATATGGGAACTCTACTGTAATCAAAAACAGGAAGTTACTAATGATAAAGCAATTTACACGCACGTGTAACATTTGAGTAATTTCTGGATCATTCCAGGGTCCTTTATCACTGAAGAGGCAGCCTCCAGAATCATAACATGTACAGCTACCACCCAAGAAAGTAGGAAGGTTACTGCAGGAGCAACCAATATCTGTCAACAACTTCCTTAGGGGAACTTTTTATATCTACGAGCATACACTAAATTGGCCATAAGGTACATGTAAATGAACTACTTATATCTGTTGACCTCCTTTTTCAAATATGAACAATGTAGATGCTCAAAATTTCAGTTACCTTGGATCTATAACTTCAAGTAGACTGCTTAGGTAGTTACTTCCCAGCACCTGCAATTGCACCCCAAAAATTTAGACTGACAATGGAAAGGAAAAGGCAAACCAAAATCTCTACGCACTTTGATCTTTGCCAAAGTTCTGGGTTCAAGAAAAGCCTTTATAGCCGTCCAAAGGACCTTGAACCCTGATCCAGCGTTGACAATATACAGCCGATTCAGCGTCTGCAAATATATGAAGGCGGAAGGTTTATATTTTAGTGTTCCAAGTTTCATCCAACAGTATTCTAATCTTTCACGTGGAATAAGTGAAGAATTTGGCTAAGAAGAGCTACACTAATCAGTACCTCAGGATAATAGTTGCTGTCAATCTTTTGAATTTCCAGGAAAAGGTATCTTGCAGGCTTTGAGAAGTTTGAAGTTCCCTGTGCAAAGAACGTGGATTTTCAGTTTACCAGAAACTATCGTATTCTGCAGACAGTTGCGCATCAGCTTTCCCAAAAGACGGTTTCTATGCAACATGGTTTTTAAATTCTAAACTAGCATGTTTAGGTGCAAAAAATTTCCTGCTCTCATTTGAGGTATAAATGCCAAACAAAAGGCGTCAGTCAAGGAAGAAATCATAAAGACGATGACTTGTTAGCACTTGCCGGGACACCTGTGGATCTACCTAAATGGCGAATGAAAAGCACATCAACTGAGATGCAAATTTGAAGCGTGCCACGAAGACAATTGATCGCACATATGAAAGATTAACAGAAGGAAGTTTCAAACTGTTACCACATTCTTCACATCCAGGATACTAGTGGTGGAGGCTATATGCTTCTTTGCAGCAAGTGAGCATGCAGGGAACCTCCAATGCAAAGTTTTTTCTTGTTCGGAAACATGATACTTCACATATCTCTCAATGGTAGTTTTCTGGAGGAGCATATCGATATCCACCATCCCAAGCCTTTCAATGTAAACTGGTCTGCCATATTTATCTACTCCATGAAATCCATGAGGGTAACATTCTTTAACTTCTCTATACTCCTCAAACTTAAATTCCTGGAGAATATGTCAAGCCCGTTAACTTTAGCAATCATCACGAGAAAGTTGTTACTCTAGAGGTGAAAGCAGTCTAGCCAAGATACTGATGGAAAGAATTTTTTCAAAAAATTGTAGGTGCATAGAGATTGTCTTAATTTGTGAAAGTTAGGAGTTAATACAAGATAACATGTATTTATGGATATGCAGGATATGCTCATGTTTACCTAGTCAATGCACAGAACGATCTTTATACGAAGTTAAACTCCCACAGAAGAAAATTGTAGTCTTTAATGCAAGATATATAGAATTGGACCTTTTCTTTGTGTCATTAAGTTCCAGATAATGCCGGTTATCTTAACTTATACTGGCCAAAGAAAAAAATATCAAATACAGGGCAATATGCTGTCATTTATGATTTTTATAGTTAAAAGTAGTATCAGTTTATCTCCATGTCAACCCTGAAGAATCCTTTACTTTTAAGACACATAGAATCTGCGAAATATTGAACTCGGAACAAGCAATGAAGCTGAAATGATCATTGTCACCTAAATTTTCTCTCTGGATCCAGCCTTTGGGATAACACGTCTTAGATTTTCCTTAACAGCATAGTTAGAAGGCATTTCCTTTTTCTTTTTGTGACATGCCACCATTATGTACATGAAAAAGTTTACAGGCATACATTTCATGCCAGTTCCAGGCACCACAGGCAAGGGTCACATGAAGATGTAGATGCACATAAATGATAGCAGAGAAGAAAATCTACAGGTGCATCCTCAATATATGCATTTTCACTGTGTGCAGATAAAGACATATTACAGCTCATTAAATAGTACTTATAAATGACAAGATATCTTGGCCTAGAAATACATAGCTAGAGATAGATGCTTCAAGTTTGAGAGAGACAAATGACAAGGTATCTTGGTCTAGAAATACATAACTACAGATAGATGTTTCAAGTTAGAATGAGATGCTATCCTCCAAACTACGTTAGTTAAATACACACAGAGAGAGACTTTACAGGTTTGGCACTTTGCATCACCTACACAGCTACACTAGCAGAAAGGATTCTGATAAAAATTTTTGTTGAAGTGCACAACATTTTTTGCTTGAATTTGTAACAAATTGGAAAGTAAAGGTAAATCAATCCGTTCATTATAAGTGTCAACACAAGGAACTCTTTAGGAAGGTAACCTGAAATTTACCTTGGCAATTGCATCAACACCAAACTCCTCTCTCCATTTAAGGTAATTCAAAAACATTTCTTTTGCTCTGTTCTGATTAAAATCCCTCGTTCTAAGAAACCTGCAGTCACCAAAAAAGATTAAAAAGGCAATTGTAGAATGGTCCAAACTACCATATCTAGCTATTGTACTTTATATATTGATAATGCTGACATTAAAATTTTGTAGAAGAAGAACTAGTGCATACCATCAGTGGCATTTGATCGATAAACAGACCAAGTAAGCGTACCTTAACAGGGTGTGGTAATCATAATGCTTTCCTGTTGCATGACCCTCAAGAGAAAGCAGTTCACGGAATGAATCCACAATTTGCTCATCTTTAGGATTACGAACTCCTTCAAGGATTGTTTTCATTGATTGGCTCTTTTTTGATCTAAAAGAGTCCAAAGGATTTGTCAATATCGCCTTGAAGCTGTCTTTCGATACGAAGGACCTTTTCTTCTCTTTTGGAGGAGGTAAGTGCCAGTGAAATTCAATAGGAGGATGAATAGATTTAGCTTTTTGTTTAGCAACCTGAGCTTCTTTGGAAGTAGGAGATCTCCTGGTCCCTCCTGCACCAGCTGCAATAACTATTTCCTGCAACAACCCCTTTGACTTCTGCATGTCAACCTAATATCCATGTAAAGAAAGAACGACAAAATTACTTGGCTTCTGTCACATTACGCATTTACGCTTACTTTCAAGAATTCAAAAATTGAAAGGATATTCAAGTATATTGAGGTAATGATTGCATTGATACCCCAAAAAAAGGGGTCAATTGCCCAGTGAATTATGACTTTGAAATAAAATGAAGCAGATTACTAAGTGCAGTAAGCTTGAGATACATTAGCCGATGATAAACAGAGTTTGGAAATTTTTCCGTGCAACACCAATACAGTAATCTATTCCCACTACTTGACTCCACCATTCAGCGCTGTGAGTGCAGTAGCAATATGATTGCTCTGTGAACCCAGTAGCACTACGGTTGCTCTGTGAATGCATAATTCTGTTAAAGCAAGCATTGGAATTCTCTTAAGTTATGAGGTCATGTTTGATTGCTCTGTGAATACAGTAGAAATATGACCAAATGCTTTACTCATACAGGTCAAACGAATGCCCAGGCACTCAATACGTGGTACCACACGTTATGAGATAATCTTGATTGCCAAATCCTGATGATTTTTGGCAAACCTGGAATCATATATAAGAAACAACATTGATGAAACAGCTAAATTAAAGAAGAATCCATTAAATATACCCATACATTATCATGCAAACACTAAGTCGAAGATCGGGCAGCATATCTAATCAAGTCGACATCAAGAGCTGTAGAAAATCTCAAAAATGAAGAGTGCTTCGAGAATCTAGTGCCAAAAATGTGAAGGAATCAGAGAGGTTACCGACGAATGTGAAGCGACAGAGAAGAAAGCAGAGCAGTGGATGAATGAAAAGGAAGCTGGGACGGTGAAGCAATGAATTTTTCTAGCGTCAAATGCCATGCTTTTTTGATCATGTCCTCCTGGCAATGGGTATCGCATAAGAATTTCGAATGTTTGAATACCAAGGAACTCACTAAGGAATCCCCGCGCCCCATAACTCCATGAGTATTCCGTAATGTTTTCGGTAACAGCTTCGCTACATTCGGCCCACTCATTGAAATAATCCCAAGTCCGTGGTTAGCACTTTGCACTTGGTACATTTATTAGTGTATTATCAGTGATCCTCGCACAGTTAATGTGTATCTAATCAACTAAGAAAATATGCATTTGAACTAAAAAAAAGTTAATATAGCAAAAAATGATCAAAAAAACAAATACAAAATTAAATCAATCACTTAATAAAAAAAAGGTCAATTTTTTTCTAAATGTACTCTTACATTGAGATGGAATTTCACAATCATTTATAGGATTAAAATCTTGTGATAATGGATAGGGGAAGAAAAGGGTTCTCTCGTATGCTTATGATGCGTATGAACTATGAAGAGGATGGAGAAGAAATTTTTATGTGATTGTAATTTGTAGTTGACAAGAAACTTTTTATGGGACTGTAAGTTGTAATTTAGTAATCATATGATATTTAGTGGTTATGTTGGAGCAGCATTGCTACGCAGCATGATGGTTTTCATACATTATTGCCATTACAACACAACATGGCAAACAAAGCAAGGAGGGAATTACAAGATCAGGATCAGCCGGTCCACTCATATGCCTTCGTCTACTATGTAAGTATCGTGTTGAGTCACTTTTTCCATTTAAAAAAAAAAAAAAAAGACATTTTCCATGTTGGAGTAAGTTAGTGGCGAGAACACAGTTATAAAACCCGGACTGACGCGACGGTCGAATCAGTCAATCCGATGAATCGGCAATAGGATCGGTTGGGTTGCTAATTAAATCAATTAAGCAACAAATTCGTTGACCAGTCAACGATTCAGCGGTTCAATCAGTGAATTGAAAAAAAAAATCATCGATTGAACCACTAGCTTAAAAATTTTACTATTTTATAATTAAAAATACATTATTATTATTATATTATAAAATATAACTATTGTGCAACCTGCGATTGAACCGGTGACTTGGTCACCTTTCCGGATTGAGATCCGGGTCAAGTTTAATAACAATGGATGAGGAGTTATTTAAAGGATAAAAGAAATTTGAAAAAGTGACAGAGGGATCCATTTAACGATCAGAGAAATATTCTGATCTTTGCCTTTTTTTTTTTTTTACCCATTTATTGGGTCCAAACTATCTACTCCCGATTTATTATTGTAGAGATTATTAATTTTTGTAAGAGCAAGTGAGTACAAGATTACAACTGGTTTGAATACACACTAATTATTAATTACTCCATAAGCGAACAATCACTTATACAAATAAATGATGAGAAATTGGCAAAAATTCAAAATTCGACCTTAACAATATTAACACCTTAAAAGAAATCCGTGACTGGCTGGCTATCAAATGATTGGTTAGCACATTATTCCTAAAACAATGAAAGTAGTCAATTACAAATCCATTTTTGCCGCTATTCTTCCACACTAGTATTTTGTCTCAAATCTTATCAGATGTTAGTATTTTTTTCTAACCTAGTACCAACAAAATTGAGGTAGGTTTTTTACGTAATTGTCACCGGGATTAAAGAGTCTTATTTCTTTCTGGAAATCAATTTTAAAAATGATAGCTGAAACTGAAAATTGCTAAAGTCTAACAGTCGACGACTGGGCTTCTGGACAACAACGTCAATAAGGCTCTAACCGACCAGGATGTGCGGAGTTCAGGTTTACGTAATCCTTATAAGCTGGACTATTGGATGTCCCTCCCAATTGGGCCGCGGACTCTGCATGTAAGGACGACCCTCGATGTGTTTTGGTACCTCTAATCCAAAAAATTTTAAGGAACACTTCGTGGACCGCTTTATCTTTTCGTGAGGATGAAAAAGGGTTAATTTTGTATACGCTAATAATATATTGATACTAGTGGACATGAATGTATGTAGAAACATAAATGAATCCAAACAAGTCGAGCATTCTAGTGTTCAAACTTGTTTGATTATTTTGATGAATTTAATATTTTGTTCAAATTTAACTTGTTTATTCTCAAGCCAAACTCGAACAAACTTTTATAGAGTTCAACTAAATTTGAGTTCGAATAGTTTAAATTTGGGAAATTTGCCAAATTGATCCCTAATATTTTTACAAAAAACTTTTTTAGTCTCTAACATTTAAAAGCAGTCAGAATAGTCCCTAACATATAAATTATGAGCCAGTTTGGTCCTAATACTCGTATTTGCTCATTTCTGCGACTAAAAATAGCACACCTCTCTCACGTGGATATAATTTTAAAGGTAAAATCGAAAGACATTCGTTAATCCATGGTTTTAGACTCTTAAAGAATGAGAATATTCTCTTCAAAACTCAAGTTCTCAATGGCTACTCTTCCATAACTCCACCCACTCCTCCTAGAGTCAATCTTGAGTCATTTTCCATGCACCTACTCCATCAAATGCATTCCACCATCACCACTAACCCAAAGCCTGATTATCTCAAGAGAACCAGAAAACTTGAAGTTTGAATAAGGTGAAATTTTGCATTTTGCAATCCTTCACGAAATCCCAAATTGTTGAATCCTTCAGAAACTGCGATTGTCCATCCTAGCATTCTCCATACCATTCTTTCCATCGTTGATGACATCCCATCCTACCGCAAGATTTTTATCAAAAGCCTATGGTTTTGTTACTTTTCAAGAATGTTGATTCTTTCTTGCTTGCCCTAAATAACCCCAGCAATAAAATTGATAGGTTTGTCAGCAATAAAATTGGTGGAGAATGTGCCAACCAACTAAGATGAGTTCTGAGACTTTGTTGAATTATTTTGAGAGGTATGGTGAAATTGAAGAAGGGCTTGGGGGTTTGATATGGGGACAGGGAAATCAAGGAAAGTGCAAGAGCTACTTTGACTGAGAAGGTGAAATTTGTTGATGGTTTCCGACTAGTTTGCAAAATGGTGTCGAGGGAAAGGGAAAAAAGTAATAGGAATCCAAAGAAGGTTTTGCCTGTAAAATCATGGATTAACGAATGTTTTCCAATTTTGCTCTTGAAATTATGCCCATGTGAAAGAGGTGTGCTGTTTTTAGTCGGATAAATGAGCAAATACGAGCATTATGACCAAACTGACTCATAATTTATATGTTAGGGACTATCCTGGCTGATTTTAAATATTAGGGACTAAAAATTTTTTTTATAAAAATGTTAGGGATCAATTTGGCAAATTTCCCTTTAAATTTTCTACATTCACATTTCACTTATGTGCTAATCGAAGCGAATTCAAACTGAATTTAAATGTTTATCAAACACAAAATTCTGTTCAAAGTTTGGTTTGATTAACTAGAGAAACCAAACTAAAACAAACTCTTACAGAGTTGAACTCGATTTGAGTATCTTATAGTTTGATTCATCTTTTAACTCTAAATGCATGTCGCCTATTTTAATTTGAAATTGAACTTCAATTCTTGCATAAGTAGCATGCATCCATACTTGGTATTATCTCTACAATAATAAAGCGAGAGCAGATGGTTTTGTGTAAACAATCAGTTGTCACTCTTTATAATTTCTTTTTTACCCTTCAAATAATTTCTCACCACTAACCCACTCCAACTCAACCACTGACATCACACAACCAATAAATACATGTTTATCACTTAAGCATAAACCGCATACAAATAATTGCTAGATTTATTTTTTATTTGATTTTTTGTATTAACTTTTTAAATTTACTACTGCTAGATTTTGTTGTCAGAAAATGAATCTACATTCCAACAACCGGGCTTCATTGCGATCTAGTGAGACCTCAAAAAGCAGCCGGGGGGTTGTTATATGTTCAGACTGTTCTGGTATGTGCTATTGGACTCGTGTCTCAGCAAAGTTGTCTTTTAGTTATGATCATTTTTATGCATTATGAGAAGGCAAAGAGAAATTGCTCAACCACTTAGGTTGGATTGTAGCCATCTGTTCCTTCTACGGTGGCCAGAGTCAAAATCGTTTGATCAGTGTGGAACAAATCTAAGTATTTAGAATTCTTTTGATTGGACTAGAGTAGAGGCAATATGGGCCCCCAGTCTGTCGTAAATGCATAGCAATCTTAACATATTTTGAAATGCCATGATAATGGATGTCTGCATCTTTTTGGCCCAACACAGAATCATAATGCCGTAACGTTTGAATCATCAAAAGATTTGCATGCCTGGTGAAGCCAAATCATGTTGTATTTTTTTTTTTTTTTTTGTCGACGCAGGGATGTTCGGATCAATTCTTACAGGGCCCGACTAATCTTCTGCGATTCAGATCCGGCACCTCAACCCGGTCCGAACACGTTAAGTGTGTGGAGGAATCCAGCGGAGCGGCCCGCTGGACCATTGACGCGGGGCAAATCATGTTGTATGGAGTCCCATAAAATATACGATGAGCGTTTCCCCGCAAATCTATAAAGGTATTGTTAGCTGTAGTGAAATTTCTCACGTCTATTTGTTGGCTTTATTTATAGTGGTGCAGACAAATGACCAAGAACACCGAACAGCTTATGCAAAATAATAGACATCATGATAAGGGTTGGGGAGGCCAGTCCATGCCGCTCTATGTAATCGACTGTCCTTTCAATTCTTGACATTTACCACATCTTCAATACTAATCTTGAATTGAATATTAAAATATGGCAAGTCCATTATTTGTTGGATTAGTCTTTCAGTGTAAAAATTGTTTTATGCATGAGGATTTGAAAAAAAAAAAAGGACACATGCGTAAGAAGAGAATCTGGACTTTAAATGAAATTTATATGACGCACATCTAAAATTACAGTAAAATCTCTGTAAATTAATATTTGATAAATTAATAATAACTTTTATTTGTCTCGATCTGGGCTAACGAGTTAAATTAATAATTTTGATAAAATGATAAGATAATAAAATTTTTGAAAACCTTACACGACCTTTTGCTTCTATTCGTATCATAAATTAATAATTTATTAAAATTACATATCATACATTCCTAAAATATGTGTCTATTACTGTATTTTTTAATATAAACCTATCGACTTAATTCTCACATTGCAATGAGAAATTATGAAGAGTTATTGCTACTTTGATGCTTTCAATGCGTCCTTTCATGTAACAGGAAATGGATATCAATCATTTAGCATTCATAAGTCTTTTTGACCTCTTGATAATAGAAAAATGGATGTGTCCAACGAGTGGTCAATAGGCACTAGTTGAGTGGAGTTCAAAGTATTAATAATATGAAAAGCTAATGTTAATTAGGGAAAGTATATAAATGTAAGATATATTAATAATTATTAATGTAAATTCATATGATGGATTAGGTTTGATGTAGATGTACTAATAAGTACTCGTCAGGCACACGAACATTGAAAACATTAATAGAATTAAATTATCTATTTTTTTGTAAGTAAAAGGTATTAAATTCAATAACTCCTATTTACAATCTATTCCATCAACCCTCCCCTAAAATTAAATTATACTTGCAAAACAAATAGATATGGATTAGTTTATATTCTTTTAACTGTTAAACTCTTTTCATTAATAGAATAATTCATATCTTTATAAAATAAAATAAATTTTTAGTTGATAAAATGAGTGTTTATTTGAATTATAACTGCACTCGATAAATAATAGTAATTTATTAATTTACCAATTAATTAATACTTCTTTAAATTAATAGAAATTGTTCGATGCCAAAGTTAATTATAGAAATTTTACTCTACTAGCACTAGTAATTTATTTGGACGACGTAAGAAAATTATCCTCTTACGTATTTATTTTGATTGTTTGTTGATGAGAAGTTAATTAGCGTCATAGAGTGAAAAGGAAAGTTGGTCCCACAAACCCACTCGTGGGGAAGAGGGGACCCACAATGTTACTGCTACCTACTGCTAAGTACTGTACTAACATAGCAGTAAAAGTGTAAAACGTGAGGAAATATCTTAGAGGTACGGGAGCACATCTGGAAAACAGCTGGCGGTGAGCAGACACACACGTTTTCATAAAAGCATTTTCCTTGAAAACACAAAACAAAAAGAGACCATGACGTCAGCTGCCGAATCCTTCCAAAAGGTCTTCTGGTTCCGGCGGCGTCTTGTGTCAAGTACCTGTCGCGTTTCCGGCGTCCCGCTCCATTGGGCTCTGATTCAATGACTTTTTTTTTCCTTTAATAAAGAGTTGGGATCGGATTCCTACTGATTTCAGTGTGACCGGTCACCGAATCCCTAATAGTAACCAATAGTATGCCTAATCAAGCCGAAGATGTTTGTTGAGGACAGGGGCAGGTTCCAAAGGTTTTGTGCAAAATGTTATAGCGTGTAACTCTATATGTATCAGTGTAACTTATTTTTAATAGTATTTAATTATAATATGAAAAATAATGTTTAAAATACAATATGAATCTTATATTTTTTTTAATCAAATTTTGACCATGAACTTGCAGGAACGATTCTCTTCCGTTTGTTGATGCCTGAAGCCTAGAATAAAAAAAAAAAGCCTTTAATTGTACAAAACCCTGTGCAAAAGGCACCGGGAAAATCGTCTTAGCTTACATTCAAATTGTCTATTCGTCCTACTTTGATAATCTTGGTTTTTTCTTTCTGTATTTTTAAAAATTTTGGTTAATTTTGTTGGAAAAGTAAATGTAACATACTATCTTCTTAAAATGCTTTTATGTTAAAACTAGGATTATGATGAATAATCATTATACCTTTACACAATCAATTACAACAACAATATTGATAAAACAAAATTGTACTCCCTCTATTGCACTTTGATAGTTTTTTTCCCTCATATGGTTTAAGAAAATTAGTCAACTTTGTTAAAATAATTAATCTAATCTAATGTTTTTCTAAAACCTTACATTAATATTTGGAGTATCACTAACTACTATATCTATAAATTAATTATAAAAATTATAACAATAATAATAATAGTAGTATATTGCATCATTCAAGACATATATCAAAACAATTATTTGTGAAAAAGTTGGTTGCATTAAATAAGGTAAGTTATATTTACTAATAACGAAGTATGTTAAATAGGAGTATTTTAGAAAAATTAAAAGTTAACTATATTCTTCAATTGAAATGTAGACTATAACTTGGGGGGTTGAAAAAGAAAAACAAGACTACTAAAGTAGTACGGAAAAAGTACCATTCAAGGCATGAATGAAAGTAATCATTGATTCAAAATTTAACTATATTAAATAAGGTAGGTTATACTAATGGATAACAAAGTACATTAAATAAGGGTGTAGCATAGAAATTAAAAGTTGGATTTGTCTAACGGATGTCTAATAGGTACTTGTTAAAATGTATTTCAGATGTTAGATTTTTAGAAAGATAAAATTAATTAAGAAAAAGCTTATAAATATAAGAAAATTAATTAAGGAAAGTGTATAAATATAAGAAAATATATTAATTATTTGTGTGTGTATATATGTGTGTGTGTGTGTGTATGTGATAGGTTAAGGGGAATGTATGAGTGATAACGAGTGTTTAATGGACACCCATTAGAAAAATTCATAAAAAGTAATTATATTTTTCAATTGAAAAGTAAACTATAATTTAAGACGGATAAAAAAAAAGACTATTAAATTAGGATGGAGATGGTATAATGTCCAACAAACTTATTGAGGCGGATTAAATCCGTCACCTATTTGAGTTTTGAGCGGAGCATTTTTGGCCCAGCACCTTTGTTTGTAAAGATTTTTTCAAATTTGGCATACATTTTTAAAATTAAACTAGGATTAATGTTATATATACTATGAGCATAAAGATTTTTTATATTAACAAGTATAAATGCATAACACATGGATAAAACGTGAATTTAAAATTTGAAAGGTGATGATATGATATTCATCTAAGTCTGCTTGTGTAGGTAAAAAAAAAAAAAAAAAAAAAACCTTACATTGCGAGTGTATAAAAATTAATCACATTAAATTAACCCTCACTAGAAAAGGCATTGCAATCCTAGAGGATAATGCGGCACAGCTGTGAATGCATTTACTCGCAAGATTTAGCCAATAAAATTTTAGTCCTTGTAGCATCGCCACCGGCACCATTCATTCTTCATTTAATCAAGCAAGCAACCTATTGTATTTGTAGCTTCATCATTATACACTCGCTTGTTCGCTGGCTTTTGATTCACTAATTCAGTAATCATCAGTTCGAAAATTAATTGAAGCCAGGCTCAGCCTCAGAAGACATTTATGTAATGTTGCCATGCATCTTTACTGCATGAAATAGGACTCTAGCGATTTACGATCACGAGTCAGAATGCTAGCAGAATTATATTGTGATTTACGATCACGAGTCAGAATGCTAGCAGAATTATATTGTGTTGCACGCTTCCAGTTTCATACTAATTTACACTTGAAATCTGGCAAAGCAGTGTCCTTGCTTCTCCTTAGGGGTGGGCAAAAATATCCGCTAACCCGAAAACTCGTCAAATACGATCCGATCCAATCCTATCCGATCCGAAAATTAAGATTTTCGATTTTTATTATTTGATTGGGTCAAAAAAGGGTCGGGTATCCGCTAAGATGCGGGACGGTTTAGGATTACATAATTAAAAATTCACGGGTACCCGATCTGCCCCGCATATATATTTTTTATTTTTTTATACACACATTATAAAATAATAAGTTAGAACTAAATAAGTAATTTTATTAAACAAATTACATTACAAATATGAGAGACTATAGTTTATTTACAAGATTCATTTGTAGAGGCCATGATCTTATATTTTATAGAAAAAAATTTAATTAATGTGGAACGTATATATTAAAAATTGTGCTACTTATTTCAAACTTTTATTGATGTTGAATTCTTTTAATTTTTTTCCTTTATCTTATATTCTCTTCACATGCTTGTTTCTTGGTGAGAAACATTTAAAAAAAAAAAATTGTTAAATTTTAGATGAATGTCTAAAATATAAAATTAAATTGGTATAAATTATTTAAAAAAAAATTAAATGATAAATGGGACGGAGCGAGTACCCGCTGACCCGATCCTATCTCAGCGGGTACCCTATAATCGGATACCCGCTGATATGCGGGGCGGGTAAGGATCAGAAAATCGCTGACCCGTAAGATGCGAGTCGGGTCAATCAAATAATAAATGGGACAAGTACCCGACCCGTGCCCACCCCTACTTCTCTTCCTAATTGATTTGCCAAAAGTTCACGCTTGACTTGAAATGAGAAAAATAACAAACACAATTGAAGCACTTGATTTGCAATTTTGCGCATAAGCAAAGAATCATACAAATAGAATTGTCAACGTGACAGGACGAACCGAGCTCGACCCGTTTAGCTAAAAATTTGGGACCAATTTATTGTGTTATTGATGTGTACATTCAAATAATTTTATACAGTGTATAGAATTTATAGTTTATATAAAATTTTATTATAATGCATAATGTAAATATATAGTTACGCGCTAATTTTGAGCTCAAGTCCGAGCCCAAAATAAGCTAAAAACTCTGATATTTTGTGAATGACTATTGAACTCCTAATATGAACTCGAATTCTAGACATTCTACATTTTTTTTTTTGTGAGCTGAACTTGACTTGCCAAAATCTTGCTTATAAAATCCAATCGACACCCTTTTATAGGAAAAAAAAAAAGGAATCCAATCTTATTTGTATCAATTATATATGACTCATTATACATTGAAGTCCTCTATATTCTTAGGCAAAGAAAAATATTTTTTGGCCGAGAAACTGATGCGTTTTTTCAGAAAATAAAAGTACAAAGAATAACACGAGACAACATATTAGATTAACAATAGGACATGTTAAGTTTTAATTGTGGACTCGACGATACTTATTTAGTGTTATGTTATTTTATTTCCTTCCTTCTCATAAATGGATCCGTTTGGATAGCTCATTTTTTGAATTCTTTTAAATTATACGTACGTTTTTAATTACCTTTTTATCTCACGTATATTAGATTAAAAATATATAATAAAATTCCAAAATATTTCCAAATAAGCTTCTGTCCAAATACATTTCATTGAGTAAGCAACTGCAGAATATTAACTCACTCTCTTTTGTTAAAATGTGTACACGGAAGAAAGGATTTTCTAGAATAACAGCTATAAATTATAAAATTTTAATAGTCGAATTGAAATTCTAGGAAATCTACCGAGTTTACTAGAATCAGGTTTGAATTTATAATTTTGTGTCATGAAATAGTAACACCTATAATTTGATCAACTATTTTCTTGGATCATTCACTTAACAAAATATTCTAATCGCTCTGCTTTTCTCTTACCACTGAAATCAACAAACTTAACATCTAAGCTAACCCCACCGAAGAACCCCAAAAGGTGTTAATTTTTGGAGCTTCCTATGAAACTTAAATCTTAAACCCATAGAACCCAACCGATCTAATGACTCTACTTTTCTCAATCACCGTTTTTCATAACATACATCACGTCACTGCCAATATTTTCCTAACAATAGTTTTGAAATGCACAATCCACAAACTTATTCTCAAAGACTCAACAAGTTTTTTGTTTTGATCTCATTTTGTCCTTTTGTTCTTTTTTCAACGGGAATAAAGACTTAATGGCAAGTGATAGTAGTATAAAGTACTGATTCAAATACGAGAATGCGAGCAGTTGAAATTCAATTGTAGTTGTCCAAAATTCCAATCTTAGCTATCGTGCTCACCAGTTATTTCACTCTCATTTCTATATACTAGCATATATATAACACCACTTCAATTGAGTGAGTTTCTCTCGTCTTTCATGACGTTGCGGTAAAAATTTGCGAAATTACAATTCAACCCAGCAATAATTGACAAGGTTGTAAAAATAACTAGTACCATTGAAAATTAAGAGAACCCATAAATAATTGATGCATCTTAAAGGAGCACATATTTTATTGCCTCATCTGCTTTGGATAACGGTGGCGTATTGGTAGTAGATTAAATAAGAAATTAACTTTTGGTCCTTACAAATTTTAGCCTTGACTCATTTTGGTCCATATCATCTTTTCCATCATCTAGTTATTCCTCAAAGCAAATATGCAAAATTCAGATTTCAGTAGGGTTTTTTTTTTTTGGCTTAGGAGGTAGGTGATTCTAGTTATTTGCAGCCCCAAATGTGCTCTCTCTCAATACATATTAGCTTCCTAAGAAAAGTTTTTGAGCAAAAATATCTTTTTAATATTCTAAACAATCTTTCCAACAATCATTTTCCCAATGCACCCAAAAAGATCCATTGATTGATTAAAGAAGGAACTCTTCTGTACAAACTTTAATCCGACGAGTGAGTAAAGTAACTCATACATCCAATTTCAAGAATCTGTTGCTTATATTTGCCTTCCATTTGTTGCTTCTAAAACTCCATTTATTACCACCTTATGTACCACAACAGTAAACAAACTATATATACAACAATGAAAAACTCAGGACCATTAGAAGCAAAAAATGCAAGGCAAATAACTCGCAAAAATCCCTTCCTATTGAGCTGATGATGACTGTGGTCAGCCCTCCTTTCTTGACCACTTCAACCCAAATCAGGGAGTCAACTCTGAAGCTGCTTGAAAGCTTTTCTTTCTTCCACCTCATTCATCTTACGGCGCAAGTTAGTGCTGGTTCAATGTATCCCACAAAGATGCGCACTTCCTTCTTGCAAACCCTACTCTCTCTTGCTCCAAGTCATACACCACCTCAAACCCCTGCTGTTGATAATTCCCCAGCACACCAGCTGGCCCACCAGATTCACTCTCGTCCCCACCGTTCATCAACATCATGCACCCCACCTTTCTTTTCACCTTCCCATCATCGCCACCGTCCAAAAACTCGTAGAAGTAGTTTCTCCTAGGCATCACCACGCTGGAATTCCCCCCAAAATGCAACAGCAATTGTGGCACGACCACATTCGACGAAACCTTAACATCCCCGCCAGCTACGTAATAACACGGCCCGAGCCCCGTCCGCCCCTCCACGTCACTCGCCCGCTTATAAACCGACCCGACCCGGTTGTCGAACTCCGCCGCCACCGATTCGTAGAGCCCGGGTGGCAGCATTGTAAACGTAGTCCCGGAATCCACCACCGATTCGTAGAGCCCGGGTGGCAGCATTGTAAACGTAGTCCCGGAATCCACCACCATCCCACCGTCGCCTCTTCCGTCCACCCGCCTTAAATTTTCTGGCGCCGCAATTTTCTTCTTCCCGACGGACAGCCCTTCCAGCCCAACACAATAGAAATACGGATGCTTCGGATTTTTGAGCATCGGAGTGTAGACAGGGTCAGTTCCCGGTGAATCCGTTCGCCTGTCTTTGTTCTCGCCAGCCGAGTTATACCGGCCCAGAATGAGTGGACTCGGCATTCTAACTCTGTCGGTGTCAAAAGAGTGAGAAACCAAGCAATAAGAGAAATGATTCCCGATTTCAGGGGAACTGCTAGCGAGCTGAGCCGGCATGGATAGAGCTCCCCTGCCGAAACCGGCTACTCCGATAGGCTCGCCGAGAGTGCTGTGAGCGCAGCCGAATTTGAAATCATTGAGGACCAAGGACGGAGAAGAGAGGGATAATGATAAGTTATCTGAATACAGATGAGCAATTAAGCTGCCGTAGCCGTAAGCATAGTAGAAAGGCGGGCAGCTGAACTTTTTGCAGTCGGAGGTTTCGATTTCTTCCAACGGGCACCTGGCCACGGCGCAGAGGTCGGACGTGGGATGAGAGGAATGAGCTACGGAGCATGCACGCGACTTGCACGTGACGGGGGTGGCGGAGGTGATGTTGAGAGGGGCTGTGTACGGGATGGTGGAGGGATTAAACTTGCCTTCGCAGAGCATGCAGTCGAAGGGGTGGCAGGGGAGCCAAACGATGTCGCTTCCGGTGTCCATGTAGAGAGAGATGGTTTGGGAGCCGAGGGTGAAGGACAAGCTGTAGTCGCTGCCGGGGTTCAGCGGAAGGGAGACTTGAAGGCGGTGGGTTTGTTTCTGGTTTTGGCTGTGTAGGCGGTGGCGAAAGCGGGTGGCAGCGTGGGTGGAGGTGGATTTGAGGAGGTGGGGAGTGGTGTTGAATTGGGATTTCGAGAGGGAGTGAGTTAAGGGAAGGACTAGGATTGATGAATATGAGATAGAGACGTGGAGAATTAGGGTGGCAACGAAGATGATGAATAAAATGGAGGAAGCCATATTGAAGGACACAAACAGAGATTTTTTTTTTAAAAAAAAAATTTTAGCTATCTATCCACAATTGTACGTGTTTTTAAATTTTAAAGGGTGTGTGATTGTGTGTTTATATATATACACAGCGAGAGGGAAGTAAGAAGAGCGTGTGATTGGTGAGCTGCTTTATAGGTGGTGATGAACTGACCATGGTTGAGACTTGAGAGGAGAGGTTAAGTCAGCGAGAGGGGCAGAAGAGGACGAAGCTTCTAGTGGGAAGAGGCAGCCTAAAAGTTTACTTGCAACGTACTAGTAGGTTGCTTGGTTAGCTAGCTGGCTTTTTTGGATTCGGAGTTTTCCCAAGTTGAAGGCAGTTGTACAGTAGTAATACTTACACTCTATTTTTTAGTATAAACATATACTAATTTTATTACTTTATACGACTGATTCATGATTATATTTTAAAATTATACGCATTTACGTTAAAAGTTGTGAGATATTACAGCAATAATCGAATTGAACTGACGGAGGCCCCTTGATCCGGCTTCTTTGAGATTGATAGCTTCAATATTATATACAGTATGTTTTTACTGTACCTTTTTTCCTATTTGTTTTCCCACTTTTTTTTTTCTGATGAGAAATAATTGCTTAAACTTGACGTGGTCAATTAAACCGTTACAGTAGTGTGTTACTCAATTTGTTGGGAGCTATGGACGAGGATTAAAAAAAAAGGATGTACTCTTCTTGTTGTGCATGTAACTTGGGGATAAGTTCCGACCCATAAAGTGATTTTACATTGGCCGGTAAAAGCCTGAAAGTGAATCGGAATTCAACCCATTATTGATTCTCAAATGCCTTATTTGGATTGCTTGTTTCTGTCAAAAAATTACGTGATTTTTTACAATCATATTTTTTTATTATCTTTTTTTCTCACATACATCAAATCGTTACAGTAATTTTTTCATGAAAAATCATAAAAAATATAATCCAAACACAAAAACTTTCCATTTTGGCCTGGCCTGGACTGGACCGCAGTAGGGGGAAAGCATAAAGGGTGTTCATTGATTAGCAAAGTGGAATTTGTTGTGCATGTTCCACCACAGATGAGATATGAGATTACATCCCTTGATTATAACATGTTGTCCGAGATTGACATGCCACGTCAGAATATTTAGAAGCCTTATTGACTTGAACAGTCAAAAATAATTTAGAGCTCAAATTATATCGCCTACAATTAATTATGTGTGTGATAATTTAATGTTTTAAATTATGTAGAAGGGGCAATTACACAAACCTCCCCTTGAGGTTTGTGTTAACATCACTCAGCGCCCCCGTGGTTTCAAAAATGTTTCTTACTTTCCCTGTCCGATTAAGAGGATGAGATGTCTCCATCACAGGTGATAAATTGATGATATTACCCTAATAGAAACTCTTAATTGATTAACTAAAATTCGCACAAAAAATGAATTTGAAAATTAAAAAAATTAGAACAATAATTAACAGAACTACCAAATATATAAGAGTGCTCCTTTTTTTGTTGTCTTAAAGTTGGAGTACTAGTAATTGCACAGTTGTAAAACTACTCATCTGCTGCAACTTCTCCTTATTATACTTACATCTTTCCCAATCCAATTTGTCTTTTGCCTATTAAATTTATTTTGGTTTTAATTGCTACTCTAATATTTATATAAAGAACAATAACATGGCATAAATGAAAGACAAACCTATGAGGGTACTAAGCGATATCAAGACAAACCTCAGGAGGGATTTGTGAAATTATCCATGTGTAAAAGGGGGAATGTGCATGTTTCCAATGTACCCTTTTCCCAATTGTTGGGCTCATGCAGCCTCAACTCCATCTTTGTTCATATTTGCTAAATTGCTCATTCTACCAGTAAGAATAGAGATGACAGAATGTGAACTAATGCCTTTAGAAAGAAGATGAGGATTTACATAGTGCTACTTGCTCGTGCGGTGGTAAATTGGTAATTAAGGCAGTTTTTTTTTTTTTTTTTTTCATAGACAGAATAAACACACACACAATTAGATTAGAAACGCTCAGAAGTCATCGCTAAATTGGGTCTAAAGACCAGTCTAAAGGGGACTCACAAATCAACACCATCTAGTCAATTGGTGACAGGAGGTGCGGCCGAGAACTTTAAATCCAAAATAACTACCCCACAATCTTTCGATGTGGGATAGAGTGTCCCATCCCCATCCTCCTCCTCCCCCGAGCACATCCTCGCCAACCATATGATTTGTTTTTTTTATAGATAGAATAAACATACACACAATTAGATTATAAAATTAAAACAGTTCGCTACCTAAAAATCGCAAACTCTGACCCGGTCCTCAAGAATAATTAAACCCCCAAATGCCAAGTCAACTGCGTCAAGGTCAAACAAGCAGGGCTTTGCTTCTTCTCGTCCTTTAGGCTTTAGTCCTACCATATAATAACAGCGTACTACAAGTCTACAAGATCGTGAGCTGTATCAGTAGTGTTCTCCCTTAACTCATTACTGCATGTACGAGATAACGTTCCTTTTTTTTTTTTTTTTTTTTTGAAATGGAATGGCTAGGGATAAACACAAGATGACACAACGCCCAAGGTTGCCGATAAAGTGCGCGCACCTAAGTTTCAATAAATTCAAACTGGTCCTTTGCCCTGATATTTTGGAGTCCAAATTCAATCCAATCATCTGGATACAGTGTCCACTCTTGAAACTTATCCACACAAATGTTGGTAACAGTACCGATCCTTGAATATGGCACTAAACTAGTCATTTTATTGATTAGATGGTACCAAGCCACCATTCACTAATCTGTGGAAACACGGCAATTGTGCGTGTCAATCATTTTAAACGCCAAGATCCTTTCATCATGGGTCTAGTCAATCACTGTGGAGTAAATTACATACTAAATGGATCAGGGGGCGGGAATGCTAAAAACAAATAAAATAAATTTCGTTGGATTGATTTTGTGTATTTTACATAGATGTGGGCCTATTTGAAAGGTGTGTTTTTTAGGTGCTTGTATAAAATTTTACTGTAGATCACTATAAAAATTGTAGAAAAACTTTTGTAGGATAAATTTTTTCCCTTATCATTTTCTTTCTTTCTTTTTCTTTTTTCTTTTTTCTTTTTTTTCTCTATTTTTTTTTCTTTTCCTTCCTCCCTCCCCTGTCCCCTCTCCCGGAGACTTCCATGGCAGCAACTTTCTTTTTGTCCTTTTTTTTTTTTGCTTTTTTTCTCTTCCATGGCAGCCACCCCTCCCTCTCTCTCCCCCGCCATCTCTCTTCTCCCTCTCCCCTTCCCCTTTCTTTCCCTGTCACCCCTCTTTTTTTCTTTTTTTCTCTTTGCCTCTCCCTCTCCCTTCCCCGCCTTCCCTCTTCTCCCTCTCCCTCTCCCTTTCCCCTTCCTTTTCCCGCTGCCGCCATCCTTTCTCTCCCCCTTCGCGACACGATCCGGTCGGGCCCCTCCCCTTCCCCTTCCCCTTCTTTCCCCCGCCCCCTCCCCTTCCCCTTTCATCCTTTGCGATCTAGTCGTGCGACCAAATCAGTCAAAGAGGGAAGGGGAAGCAGAAAAAAAAAAGGAAAAAATTTTCAGAAGGGCACCAACAGATCGGTCAAAGGGGGAGGGGAGAGAAGGAGAGAGGGTGAGGGAGAGAGGGAAAAAAAGGAGGAAGGCCGGAACTGGAGGCCGGAATAGTGACCTGCGCCGGAAGCGGTGGTGGAGGTGGTGGCCGACGGCGGAGGATGTGGTGGGTTGGGTGGGGGGAGGAAAAAGAAGAAAAGTTAAAGGGAAAGTTTTTTGTGTATTTTTGAAGTGTGTAGGTTAAAAATTTTGAATAAGTTTTTTGGAGTTCCAGTAGTAAAAGTTGTTAAAAAACTAGTAGGTAAAAAACTTGCTTAAAAACCTGGTTTCCAAATAGGGTTGCAAACGAGTCGAGTCGAGTCGAGTTTTGAGCTAATCGAGCCGAGTTTCGACTAAATTTTACCAAACTCGAGCTCGAGCTCGACTCGAATCAAGTCGAGCCGAGTTCGAGCTCGAAAAAAAAAATATAATTATTTTATTTTTTAAAAAATAAATAAAATAATATTTTTTTCTTAATAAATAATAAAATATTAAGGATATATACGTAATTTTACTATGAAAATAAAAAAAAAATATATATAATATACATAATTTTATTATTAAATAAAAATAAAAATAAAAAAATATATATATACTCTAGCTCGCGAGCTAACGAGCTTAATATTCTGAGCTCGAGTTTGACTCGAGCCGCTCGCGAGCAGCTCGATTCGTTTGCAGCCCTACTTCCAAACAGGCCCGTAATTTAGTTTGCACACGATATAACTTATTTTCTATAACATATAATTATAAAATAAAATTTTGTGGATTCAACACATGATGTAAAAAATGATATACAAGATGAAATTTGAACCTTGCATTTTTTTTTTGTCAAATCTTGGCCCCCAACCTTCTAGAATGGTTGCTTCCTATAACCGTTCGTGCCCCATTTCACATACTAAATATTTAATCAAATTCGTGGCGGAGGACGAAAATATGAATAGGTTTTAAATTGATTCCACTTCCAAGAAAAGTTTTAGAAATATTTGTAGTTCAAACATATGATTTTGAACAAGTTCTGATAATTCATACGAGTCATATTTTATTAAATAAATTGCAAAACCCACATCCATGGAATACCTCATTATTCCCAATTTAGTAGGACACTTTCATTATCCATATGACTTTTTGGCGTTCAAGCCTTCGTTTTTTTTTTTTTTTTGGCGAAACGGCAACATGTTCAAACCATTTGAGTACATTAATTATAATCAGAATCAAACCCAAATACTATGAATTGGGTACATTGTCACTTGTCAGATTTGTAAGACAGAAACCTGCAAGGAGGGAGACGGTGATGGGATGATCAAGGATTAACGCTCATATTTGTGAATAATAATTTGCCAACCTCATGGAGAGTTGGAGTGGACCATACTTGGAAGATCTCAATGGGGACCCTTTTGAAACCAGTCTAAGACGTAAATACGTAATTTGAAACCAATCTTTCGTAATTTCCTACCCCCAAACCCCAACCCAAAAAAAAAAAAAAAAGGGAAACTTTTGGAAAGGAGATACTTTGGTTGGAGTTCGAGCATTCATTGCTTACGAGTTACGATCCAATACAGCTGCTGGAGCCTGCCAGCTCCTCTGGACAGCGACCCAAACTAGGGCGCGTAGCGTCTGTCAGAACTTTTTTAGGTAAAATTTGCTTGCGAATAAAAGAGAGGGACGGTAACGTAGCATGTAATTGCTGACAGTAAAATAACATGCATGAATATCAATTCTGAAAAACGCAAGCATTGAGTAACTATCTATGCAATTGTTGGACCAATTCACAGTTCAAATCTGTCTTATGACCAACAAGTCTAGCTCGGTCGGCCAACCAGAGGAAGGACTAAGTCCCTCCCCAGCGCAGGTCAGGGGTTTTCTCTCTACAATTTTTTAGAATGTGGTTGAAGGTTATTTAGTTCCAATTCGAGTATTTTAATGGATTAAATAGGTTTATCCCCTTCTTGTTCCTTCATTACAGAAGCAATTGTAACGATGTTGTACTCATGTATTTCACAAAAAAAAAAAAACGAAGAAAGTGTCTTACCATACGTTAGAAGGACAAGATTGATTCTAGGACACAATTTTTGATGCATAACAAAATTTCGCATGTTCCCACATAATAATATTTTATATTCATGAGTGTGTCTGGATAGTTTATTATTTGTGAAAATCTATTTGATTGTATGATAAGCATCTTTTTATTTTTCTAATTACATTTACATCTTACATACATCGCGTAAAAAAAAATATTATAGTGTTTTTTTTTTGTTTAAAAATTGTGACTGTAGAAACTCTACAAATGCTAACACCTCTGTAATTATGGTTTGCTTGAGGGTATTACCTTATTTTTAAATGTTCTTTCAAGTTTCTTCCTTGCAGTAACAAATAACAAATTTATCTCATCTAAGCATTATTCCGTGCAATTACACCTAGCAATTTGTTGGGGAATTTTCTCCCGTCATCTTCTCTGGTCCCACAAATTTCCGTGCAGTTTAATTTTGGATGATGCGTAGATCCTACCGAGCCAATAATGCTGCGTAACAACAACGAAGAAGGGCCCAAACTCTGATCCCGTACCAAATTTCCTTGGCAGTTGGCACTTTGAATTTTAATCCCGGTTCTTGATCTTTAAGAGGCTTCGTCTTTCCCTCATCTTTTTTTTTTTTTCCCCTCAAAGGGGGTAAATAGTTAGAGCAAACTACAAAAGTGTATCACTCCTTGTTTGGAAAGTCATTTTTTTTTTCAAATTTTTGTTATATTTTTCAATCGTTTTGCTATCACGCATGCATTAAATTGTTACAGTATGTTGTTTTGTATAAAAACTCCAGAAAATAACAATTCAAACATGCTCCTAGTCTCTAAAGTTTTGCTCGTCAAACATCAAAATTTTGTTCCAATCCTTCCCTATCTTGCCAACTTGTATCAATTTACCCCGAGTTGGACTGGACAAAGAGCAAATTGACCAACAATTTACTCTAACCAAATAAGAAGAAATTCAAAATTTGAGTGGCATGGTTGGTTCAAGCTTATTATTTGAAAAGCAAGATGCTAAAGGACGTAAAACCTCTGTGTGGGACAAAATCATGTAATGCGTAGGACCAAGTCTTTGTTCCAAGCTTATCAAGCATACAATGGAGAAAACTTATAATTGTGCTTAGTTACAGAGCAGCAAAAAATTCAAAGATACTTGATATTATATCATCACGCGTCCTATTACATGCTTTAATTCAAGAACCAAGTTCAATTTGACCATGCATACACCCAAAAAACAAAAAACAAAAAAAACTATACATAAAATCCATATTATATACATTCATAGTTTGGTAAGCATCTGCACCTGCAGCAAGCGGACCCTTTACTGGCTGTAATCTCAGAAATATGGAGCTTATCGGACCACATGACCAAAACTTGGGGATGAGAGGAATGGGTTTGAACGTGTGAGGCTGGCTTGAAAGAGTTTGGTATGTTGATTCCAATCATTATTGCCTGCGGACCAAAGTCACAACTGTCCACATCCACAACCCATTCTTTCCCATGCTAATTATAAGTTCCAGCTGCCTCGGCTTACCAAACTTTGATGATAATCTTGTAGTGTATAGAAGGCAGACCAAGGAATCTAACTTAACTTTCCCCGCTCGCTTCTGCCCTTTTCATTTTCAATATTTCTGTCCATTGATTGGCCATGTTTAATATGACAGAGACTGGGACATGGGCTAGGATTATTTTGATAGACTTGGGACTCTCTCCTCTACTGTGCTTTTGGTATGGATGCTTAGCATATAAAACTGATCTATTTTTTTTTTTTTTTTTTTTGAAGTGGAAGGGAGTTGGTGAAGAAAATCTTTAGTTAAATGTGTAAGCTTTTCATACAAGATGCTTAAGGTATCCATTTCTCTTATTAAAACAAAATCTCTTTCATTCACAGAAGCAGTTGTACTGTATGTTCTGTCTCATACTTTTGGCCACAACACCAAAGCCTATGAATCTTACCAACCATTAAACTGTACAAGAGGTCATGATAGAAATGACAACTAATCCCTTGAGACATTCATGAATCAGGGAGCGGTCTGTTGCATCAGATACTCCGCCTATATCATAGTACCAAAGCTTCGTAAAGCAAAGTGGTGAGAAAAGTAAAGAGTTCCAGGAATTGCTGAACAGTGCATAAGGTCGTAAACATGGCTTCTATTTCTGTAGTCTATACTTTACAGCTTGAAACACACACACCCCAGATTAACTCCCTAATTTTTGGAGAGTTAAGGACATGGATCAGTCACACATCATGATGTTCCAGCTAGAAAGCACCAAAAACTAATGGTTTTGAGGTTGACGAGCTAAATTTAGGAGGCAGCTAAATGTAATTTTCCTTTTTCTCTTTGTTGTGTGGAGGGCCAGAACCAGTGTCTAAATGCTGTTGGCTTTACATGCTTGAAATGATAGTTTTGTCACGGCTATGTCTAAGCTGTAGACTATGAAACAGAACCATGAACTTGGAACAGTCGCTTCCTGTTCATAAAATGTTAGGATTACGGGTAATGTCACCAATCAGTTGGAAGAATTCTGCACCAGAAATTAAGAGCATTCAACCAACAAAATTAGGAAATTTCTACCTATCTTCCCTATGCCATACAAATTTCAAGCAAAATTCTTGGCACAGATGCGAAACTACATTGGCATCAAGATGTTAAAAGGATTATGATCAGTCATCGCCATTTTCTGATTCCAATGCAAGGCTCTTAAAGGATTTTCTCATGCCTCTTTGTTATGTTACACCTAGGTTTTAAGCATCGGGTGCGAAACTGCTTCACTTCTGGAGCTATTGTAATCCAGAAAATGGTACAGTCCCTATTCATCCATCCATTAGGAGGCAAGTTACGCAACCCTTTATCCACATGTTGCTAATTTAGACGATGTCTCACGTTACTAAATGGATATCATATCAACCAGATCCTCTTGACCCATAGAAATGTCTGATGTCTTTAAAGAACCGAGTAATTTTTTTGTTTTTTGGGGTAAGTAAGAACCGAGTAAGTTGTCATATAAACAAAGCATGCTTAACTTGTGGCTATTATGCTAGTTACATTCGGACACTTTTCCATAGCCTAATCACCTGAAATTCAAAATTAAGTTTCCAGCAATAGATTGATCAGAGACAGAAACTAACCTAGTTCAGCAAATAAAAATTCATTTGGCATTGGCACCAGAATTTGCTCACGACAAGTAAACTTCCATGGTACAACATCTTGCATTCATATCAGAGCCGTTGGTTTCCAGGGCTTTTTTCATTCCAAGAAATGAAAAAAGCTCAGCTAAATTATGGTAAAAATGATCAGATCACATGAAACAAAATTTCAATTATGTAAGATGCTGTGAAAAGATCATGCCAGTGCAATTGCACAGCTTACTTGATCAACCAATTAACAAAACAAAGATTACAAATCATCAACATAGCCTGAACGAAGCAATGTCATCCAGATCAGCACTTGTACAAGATTGCCTGATCCTCAATTCCTCATCACTATTTACGCTTTATCTTCCTTTCAGTTGGAAGCTTGACAAATACAATACTGTGCAGTAAGGGTCCTAGGTAACTTTGCTATAGTCATATTACATTTGGCAAAGCAAATGGATTACCGTGGAACAAGCCAGAAAGAGTTGAAGATGGACTACGTTTATGAGGTAAGAGGAGACAATGGCTTTAATTTCTCCAACAACTTTTCAGCTTTGATAAATCCACCAAGTGGTCCAAGAGATAAGTATTTTATGGATTTCCAACTGTTTCAAATCCGTGAAATTAGAAGATGCATTTGTGATTTTTTGCAGAAGTTGAGATCTTCTCAAATTAAAAAAAAAAAAATGCTATCCAAGCTAATGGCACAAGGGGAAACAAACCTTGGAATAAAAGGAAGTGCTAAACAATGAAGGTGGAGATGATCAACACTGTTAAAAGGAGGTTGATGAAAACCAAATCTGTTCATAGTCATACATGGAAACAAACAAAAGAAATATAGTTCAGCATTTCTTTTCCCCAGTAGATATCTGGAGGTGAACCTACAATCTATTCAGACAGCCATCAAAGTCGCACTATGAAAGAATTATACTGATATTCATTAAATGAACTTGTAAAGTGCAATTCCATATAAACCCAGTCAACAAAGTTAAATTTACAACCAAAAGTATGTAACTAAAACCTATGCTATTACTTTGTCAACTAACTGTTGACTTGACAACTTCTATTCCTTTGCAAAGTCTCCATCTTACCTCCCATGAAATTAAAGAAGAAAAGAGAGAAATTAATTGTACTTGACCATTCCACTGATCTATTGCTCATAAAAAATCATGCCACTCCTCCTAACATGTGAATATGATATCCACCACTGAGATCATATTAAAGAGTGTGTAAAATGTGTTTGGTAAGAACAAAAGATATGTAAAAGGCACTGCACTTCCAAGATGGTAAAGTATACAAAAGACTGTTCTGCAGACTGTGCTTGTATGGTAATGGTAAAAGGTGAACCATAAACAGAACAATTATTCAATTTTTCTTGCCAAATATTAAATGAAAGAAAACTAATTACACAATCCAGCTATTACTGAAAGTATGCAAAGCATTATCTACAGAATACTAAAATTTGACGAGTAGTCTGGCCAAATTCTATTCTTGCTACCATTTTTATATTCTCATAGGAAGTAGTTGACCGTAAACTTCTCAAATGAAGAAATAAAATTTCACATAGTTTAAACCATTATTTTTTGTTTACACCACCCTCATAACAGAACAGAGTCAGCAGATCAAAATTTGTGAGAGCTCATAACCGAGTTTTTAAGCTCCAGAGAGAACATTTAGCTAATGAAAAATGCTAGAACCTCAGGCTTCATAAGTAATTTGTTTGGAATACTACAGGGAACTTTTTCTGTTGAACCATTGCGTTTGCTGTTTTTCCTTCTTCAAATGGGGATGACGATTTCACTAGCTTTCAAGCTATTCATAAATACTGGAAGGAAAGTGGTACAAGGAGAAATTGAGAAGATTAATGGCCACTCCAGCTTGATGGAAAGAATGCACATAAAAGGCATCTAAATACATCTTGTCACTCCATGGAATAGGTAGTTTTTCATTCTCATTCTCTTCTACACTTTCAATTTGTAGGAGATGTGGGGGATGGTTTGGGCTGTCAAAGAAGTTACAGTGGATGCCGTAGGAGTGCCTGACTTAATTTTATGCACAGAGCTGCTAAAACCTAGTATATTTATCATGAAAACCATGAAAAAACCACTGAACACACTACTGTTTAGAACCAGAATCCTGAATTCAACTTCAGTTTGCTCCTCGAGTATAATTCTCTGACCTATTCAAATGTAAAAAGGCATCAAGAATTAAGTAGACCTTGTGCATGTCTAAAGATACTACTACCTGAAATGCTTGGAATTAGGTGCATCCTTGCGCAACAGAGTTTGTCCCACATCTAACATGTGACTCACTGTAAAAGAAAAAGTAGAAGATCATTCACAACAAGTACAAAAGAAAAAGCCATTTTCTATATACCTGAAGTAATCAGCTTTTCATAGCTAAATAAACTTTTCTTACCTAATGCAAAGTCTTCATCTCTCCTCTGAAGGTTCCTCACTGTTGGAATGTGCTCTATTGGAATTACCAGGTAATGCCTATTAAAATATATCGGATAATCATCATAAATTATTACCATTGGGTGTTCCCAGATCCCAAGTATGCAAAATGTATATCAAATGAAGCTATTTAACTGGAAGTGGGATGAATGTCTTTGCCCTTTATACACTACATATAAATGGTATATCACATGTTTGAGAAGCAAAACGTGAGATCAACACATTTAAGCGAATTGCTAAAACTTGAAGGATAATGTGTGTAATGTTCAATTGGTGCCCTTCCATCGTTTAGCTCACTGACAAGATCCAAATCACAATTAATCACAAACAAGTATATAAGAACTCTTGCCGGGGTTACAGTCAGCTAATAGATTGATCAGCAGATTCACGATACTGAATTCTTATGAATGAAAGCAATCAAAGTACAAGGGAATTTGCAGCAATTTAGGCAAGCGGAACTGATATTTCCAAAGGATTGACAATTCTATAAACTCAAACACGTGAACAGGAAAATAAGCAGCAGCTACAATCAACCCAGTCTGAGTAAACGGATAAACTGGCCAGCAAAACACGACACTGAAGAGAATCAATCACAATCAGAGTATATCTACTCACATATGGAACAATATCTAGACAGAGAACATGTTGAAATCAGAAACGAAATGAGGTAGCAATTCAAATTATGAAAATTTGGGACCTGAATGCAGAAGGGTTGATGTCCTGAAAAACAACCACCTTTTCATCCTGTAAAGTCAACACATTCAAGAACATAAAAATTACAAAACTTTACAGCCATTCCCTCGTAGGTTCTGCCTATTCAATTGCAATAGTAATAGGAGAAGAAAGAGAGAGCGGCAGAAGGAATGTACAGAGTGGAGGAGAACAGTGGAGGTGGAAGAACGGGCAATCTGGCAGAAGATGCAGGAAGATGCTGATGATGGAGCTCGCATCATTTCCGCCAGCTTCGCCCTTGGCCTTTCAAGAACTTCTCTCACGTTTTTGAGCCAATAAAATGATGGATTTTTAGTCGACTTTCCGTTTCTTTGGACGTTGTCCGCTTGTCCCATACTGTTTGTTCGTAGGAAGAGAAGAGTTTGGTTAAAAGCCCATTCATCCTAAAAATAATCCATAACACCGTATCCTAAGCGGCCCGACCCCCAACCCAAACTTGATGCTTTCCCTCTTCCTTGAGCCCCGACTGCTCCCCAACCGCCTGCTTTCCCTCTGCAGCCTCTTCACCATTCTTAAAAATCCCTCCTCCTTTCAATTCAAGTCTAGAGCAGTCAGAAACATGAGTTCTGATTCAGCTCAGCGGATGTTCCAGCTCAAACTCGACCCACTCACTGGCAACTCAGAATGGGTTGTGATTGAAGAAAACCAAACCCCAGAAGAGAAAACCAAGGAGCCCCTTTTGGCCACCACTTCTTATCTTGACATGCTCAATGATTCTCACAGAAACAGAGCATTTCGTCAAGCCATTGATAAGACCATTACTAAGCCTTGCCATGTACTTGATATTGGGTAATTTATATCTGCAAGTTTTTTTCACTTTTAACTTTTGACTAACAGAAGTTTGCTTGGTACTAGTCAAGGATAATTGAAAGTTGTGATCAATGAAAATTCCATGTATAAAAAATGATCAAGCAGGTCAGGGATGTGAAAGATTAGACTTCTACTAATTAATGTAGAAGCCAAGGACTTAGGACTATAGACTTGGAAGAAAACAAGGTACTATATTTATGAGAGTTCTACAATTGCTTCAGTGTCTCTTGCATAATTTACATTCATTTATAACGTTAATGCTATCCATACCAGCATTTTGTTAAGGTCAGAAACAATAGAAAAAACGGGAGAAAGAAAGCATTGTTTGATAGTTGGAATTTTTATGAGAAATAAAAATTTGGAAGATATAGCATTCCTTTGTTAGCATAGTATTCTAAGGTGCATCTTAGGTAGAGGGTTCAGAACTTTTGCTGGTATTGATGTTATTCTTTTGACAACATTTGTGTTTACATGTGCTTGCGAGTTTTCTATCAGACTGGCTACATCGTTACCTATTGAAGGATTGAAATGTCTTTGCTCTTTTTTTTTAATTTACTGTCTTATGTATTGTGAACCCAATATTTTGCTTTCAGTGCTGGGACTGGTTTATTGTCAATGATGGCTGCTAGGGCGATGGGTCTTGATGATTCATCCACGAGTTATTGTCCAAAAGGAAAGGTAACAGCCTGTGAATCATACCTTCCCATGGTAAAATTGATGCGCAAAGTGTTACGAGCAAATGGAATGGACAAGAAAGTACGTGTCATCAACAAGAGATCTGATGAATTAGAAGTTGGCATTGATATGAGTTCACGTGCTGATGTTCTTGTAAGTGATGATATCGCACACACAAGTTTTAAATATTATGACAGAAGAAGGTTACAGCTATAGTTAATCAGGAAAGGGTAACTGTTAAGTAATGAAATTTTGTCATTAACTGCAAATGTGAATATGGAAATTGCTACCCTAATGACTAGCTCTATTTTAGATTAAGCAGTAGCTTAGGCTTGTCAAAATACATAACTTTCTTGAACTTTTTCTAAGAAGCTGGTTATTGTTCAACGTCAATCTTCTTTTTTTCCCTTTTTTTCACTCTCTGCTTCTTTTAAAGTATTTGTGGGGCCAGACAAGTGAGGCCCAGAAGCTGCATTGCCAAAACTGTTACCTTTTGTTGAAGTAAACCATTTCGGTTCTTTTCCATAGTTTTTTATGATTCTTTTAGTGATGAGTCCAGTGGATTTGAGGCTCGACTCTCTCCCTGAATAAGTAACATTACGAATTCTTCACCAGACTTCTGCCAATGTTATTTCATCAGAGCTGCTGTTCCCCTGCATTTTTTGTTGGGTAAATAGATATGCATCAAATGGGAGGCACATTTGAAAAAGCAGAACTTCTGTGGTACCTTCTTTCTTTTTCATTTGCAAATGCAATGGACTACAGAAGATCGAGAGCCATCAGTTTAATCTAATTGACCAAAATAACAGAGTAGAGTTGCCGGCTATTGTGGCTGACTATTTCTGTTCGAAGTATGTCTTGGGTGAGACAGCTGAATTAAGCTTCTTGTATAATCTATTTTGCGTGTTACATAATCATTTTTAATAGCTAACTGCTGCTGTTAACCTGGAAACAAGGCTATAAGTTGAAATAATGATCCATTTAGCTTAATATTCGACTAAATGCACCCATTATAATATAAAATTAATGCATGTCAAAGTCAAAGTAGTTTGCAGAGAGCTAATCTTCTTGTGCATTATCACAAAATCCTTTTAAAAGATTTTCAGTTGGTGTATTCAGTAAGTACTAATTAGTATTTAGTTTACTTGATTCTCTATCTCATGCTATAAGATATGTTGTATAATATATATTTGTTTGTTTATTACTTATCATGCTATTACAGGTCAGTGAAATTCTGGACTCGGAGTTGTTGGGTGAAGGGCTGATTCCCACTTTACAGCATGCTCATGATAATCTCTTGGTGGAAAATCCGCAAACTGTACCATACCGGGCGACAACTTATGGCCAGGTGTCTTTCCATATTGAACCCATTTAGTCATTTGAATTTTATCTAATTGGAGTAAAATCTTTGGGTCATAATCCTATCTTCGTTTAAGCTCCTTAGCGAATCTTGTGAAAGCATGGCATTTTGTTCAAGGAGTATGATTAGCAGGAAAGAAAGATGCAGTTATTTTGGTATTTTTTATGTAAAAGTAGTGTGCTACAGTTGGTTATATGCAGTTATTTTGGTATTTTTTTAATGTAAAAGTAATGTGCTACAGTTGGTTATCATCATGGTCCATCAAGTACATTTACTTCCCTTTGATCTCAATGAAACCATGGAGAAACACCTGTTGATTGTGCCTTACTCAATATGAATGTTGGAAACATTTATATACTGAACCAAAATGTAGAACTTTGATCAGGATTTTGATTGTTTATCTCTTGACCTTATCGTTCTGTTTTGGCATTTCTTTAGATCAGCCAGCATCTTTTCTCTGACTAGAATCATTGTTTACAAAATCTGTTGATTTAAGAGGATGATTCTTAGACCATTACCTTGATTTGTGTATCTCAAACTTCTCAAAATTGAGGAAAATTCATTTTGAGAAAATGGTTTCTGGCATTGTGCCCACTTGCAAATTGGAAAGTAAAAGCCATTAACAGAATTATGGTTAGCTGTATGATGAACAAAAGTGTGGTGTGCCTCAAAAAATATCCTCCGAAGATGCAAAAAAAAATAGTTTTAACAAGTATATTTCTGATGACTGAGTACAAGCTAATCCGTGATTTGTAAGGCTGCAGGATTGGCAATAGAAGAATGGGCAAGATGACAACTACTACTGCAAGATAAAGACAGGGACTAAAAGGAGGAAGAGTATACAAGAATAAAGAAACTTAATTCTTAAGAGACTAAGCCAATCTTCTTTGAATATTGGAATCCTCATATTAGGTTTAAGAACTTGATGGTCTCCAAACCCATGGAGAAATGACTCAGCTCGCAAGAAAAGCTGTTTTGTATTGACTAGGATTTACTTCTGATTCACCGCAGTCTCCATTAAGACTGGGATTGTAATGGGGTGTTGCACACAAGTACAACTCAGACAAATTATGGTTCCAAATGCATTCTGCAACCTTCCCCAGTGTCATGTCAGTTAAGAAAAAACTACTTGTACTATAGGCTAGCATAAGTCCTAATCTTTTGCTTCTGATAGACAATCTGACTCTTGGGTTTGTATACTGAGAGCAAAAGTCTCCTTTCTACAACTTTTCGTATATGGATGAGCTATAACTTAATATCTGTGTCATCACTTAGTCATACTTAAGATTGACAGGAGTTTTCTGATATTTGCATTTAAAAATGATAAAGCTGTTCATCCTTTCTTTCACTGCTTCCCTTTCAGCTTGTTGAAAGCCCATACTTGCGGAAGCTTCATGACTTGATTAACAATGAGGCCAAAGCATTGGATGGTATCTATCTCGTTCCAAATGGAGTGCATTCAATCTTACAAATTAAAGAGCAGCAGTTTGCCATGCATTGTGATGCAATGAAAGAAGAATTTAAACTGGTAATGATAACACTTGGGACTGTTCTTAAAAATGAAAATCTCTGTTATTTAAACCCTGTTTTAACATTTTATTCAGCTTTCAGAACCATTCAAAGTTTTTGATTTTGAATTTTGGAAAAGGCCAGAAAGCAATAGAAAAACCGAGGTCTGCATAAAAGCTACTAATGATGGTACAATTCATGCTATTGTCTCATGGTAATATGTCGGAACAACAATAACCCCTTTTCTCTGTATTTCTGTTAAGGATTTTAATATTCAGTTTTTCTGTCAGGTGGTTGCTTCAACTTGACAATGAAGGAACAATTTTTTATTGTACTGGACCAAAATGGATTAGTGATCAATCCAAATCATTCTTCCCGGGTAAGATGCAACATCTGTTGATTTTCTCCTCTCATCACTAATTAATTTTCACCTGTAAGCAGTAATCAATGTGTCATTGGGAGTCATCATGCATTAGCAATCTGTTAAAAAGTGATTGGGCCTTTTCCTGTTAATCCAACTGAGGACAAACTTTGAGGACAGTTTGTAAACTATTTCACATTACAAATGGAAGTTTTATACTTTGTTGCCTAGAATACAGTTGTCTTACTGGAGATCCATCTTTTGGCAACAGTATTTGCTTTTCCTAATGGTTCCTTAATTTTTTCAAAATTTTGCAATCTAAACTTATTTGAACTGTAGATGAATATGGCACAAACAGATGCAATGACTGCTTTTAAGTAGGATTAAAATTGGGATAATACAAAAGAAAATGGTGATGAAAGTAGGTCTGGGACAATTTATGTCTGCACTGAAATAGATTAATTTCTGTCAAGGAGCACAAATTCTTGATGCTGCCTGTAGCCCACAGCTCAAAGGAATTGCTTCTCCATAAACTTTAACGACTAAATACTGCAGCATTTTTCTGATCTGTCTCCCATGTTTTAGGTATTCTGGTCTGCTGATCTGACTTTATTTTCTATTCAAATTATAATTCTGTCTAACTTAATGCCTTCTTAGGTATGGGAAATTGGTGTGACCACTGGAAACAGTGCATTTGGTTCCTACCAGAGAAAGGTATGACTGTGTGCAAGCATCAAGAGGTTTTTGTAGGTGCTAGACATACGAAAACTAGTATCTCATACAGAGTTAAGACTTCATTGGAGAAAGAAGATGGGGGACATTGCGACCCTTCTCCAGGAGATAATCAGATCTTTCTAACACCGGAGCAAATTGCGATATATGGAGATTGTAATTGGCGATTGTCAATGTTTAATGTGATTAAGAATGCTGTGAGTTACTTGTATTTCACTCGGCTGATTAATTATTTCTCTTGGTTTACCTGCTTGATGAAATTAAGTCGACTAGGTTCCCCTAAAAAAGTGCTAGCGAATTTGGATATTTTGATAAAAGGTTTCCCGTGGAAAAGGTTCATTTTACCCTTGAACTTCATAAATTGAAGCATATTTAGGAACATAAAAGTGCCCCCTATACGCCACTGGTTTATACATGGAAGCATGTATATGAAGATAACCGTGCTTCCTATGCTCCTAGCACTTTAACTCTGCGACTGCGAGTCTTTATATCTTTTTTAAAGCAATTCTCCAATTATTATGACCGCTAATCATGTTAGCTTGATCCTGTGATTTACAACTTCACTTAAGTTTTTCTTAAATTCTGAAGAATAACAAGGTCTTTACCTATCACCTGTTCAAATATTTGATTTGTTTACTTGTCATTGACTTGTTTACTGCAGTTGAAGCAGAAAGTTTCTCCCATGTGCATTGTTGTGGATGACAGTCTTTTCCTGCCGATTGCTATTGCCAGTCTTTCTAAATCAGCACATGTTATAGCTTTGTTCCCTGGACTGCGAGAGAAGGGGACCCACTATTTGCAAGCCGTTGCTTCTTCAAATTTTTACTCAATGGATCGTTTAGAAGTTCTGAGGACAAGGAACCAGCAATTGACAATGGAAAATACGCATCAAACAAAGGTTTGGGATAAATTTTACCTGACGATGGGCTTTTTTTTTTTATATTGGAATGTTTTGTTCGGTCTGACATAAATTGAGATTCATGTTGGCTTTTTAACCTTTATATCTTATAATTTCACTTCGTGATTCTCTTTACTGCTTGAATATTACAGTTTCATTTATATCCCCTCTCTGCAGGTTGGCCTTTTTGTTGGAGAACCTTTCTATTATGGAAATGAGAATGTGCTTCCTTGGCGAAACTTGCGATTTTG
The DNA here is from genome assembly GCF_036785885.1 of Coffea arabica. Classification (NCBI taxonomy): domain Eukaryota; kingdom Viridiplantae; phylum Streptophyta; class Magnoliopsida; order Gentianales; family Rubiaceae; genus Coffea; species Coffea arabica. Next base: position 42,567,443 of record NC_092325.1, on the reverse strand, counting down.
GTAATTAAGGTGTTTGCTCATGTGCATTTGTTAATCATGGACCGAAAGAAAACTTATATCTCTTCTCTTGACCTGAAATGTTGAATTCTCTGGTAATAACTTGAAATATCACCTTGACAGCATGATTATGTCTTGAACATTATGACAATTTTCTGTTTCCAATTAATTGATGAAACAAAACAAATATTAGCAAATAATAATTTAGAACTGTATGGTTTCACAATATTAGCAAATAATAAAGGATGCTCTTGATTTCACATTTTTTCATTTGTTAAAACTGTATGGTTTGGCTAAATTACTCCTAGACAATTTCTGTACCTGCTAAAATAGTATAATACAGGCAGAGACCATCATGCACTTTTGAATGCCACTCTTGGATCAATTTTTGGTGCTCTCTCTCACTCTGCACCTTCCCCTCTCTCCACCTCTCTCTCTGTTTCTCTCGTATGCATACTTACGTACTTGCTGCTTTGCTTTTAGTGTCTGAACTGTGTGGACGCGGTGATTTTGCAACACTAAGTCTGCAGATTTAATTTAACCATCACATTATGTTTTCTTACTGACGTCTGTACTCGTAGTTTGAGGAGTTTATCTCTAGTTTTTCATGAACTGATGTGATTTGCAGGAAGGAGCGAACAATGCATGATTCTGTCCTATCAAAAGACGTGCTGATAGTGCCTTGTAAGGGTATATTGAGGGCTTGTGCAATGTCTCTTCCTGTAAGACAGAACTACTAGTAGCTGCCACTTTATTTACTTCTTTGGTATTTTGTATTAATAGCGTGGGGACACCAACTTATTAATCAGGATTTTTGGAGAAGTCGCCGATGCCTGCAAGAGATTGAAGGCTTTGATCATTCAGTTGCCAATTCTACTTTAGGGGCATGTGGAGACTTACCCGCAGATGAAGAAGGTCCTTGTCTACCCTTTCCTATATGGCAGTGTGGCGAAAGCAAGGTACTCTATATGGTGCTCAGGAAAAGTAAATATTATGTTAGAGAAAAGTTTTCCTGGTTTGAAGTACACCTCTTACTGTTGAAATACTTTTTAACTCGTTTCAGAGACTCAGTGATACGGTCTCTATCATGGAATTTGATTTCTTGAAACCAATCAGTTCATGCGCTGGGACAGCTCAGGTATCATATGCTGATCTAAGCATGCAAAGCTGCACTAACACTGGGGCTCTTAATAATATTCTCTTGAAAAATGACCTACTGTGATGCGAATACTAAGAGTAGATTTACAGGTTGAATTTACAGAATCTGGGATTTGTCATGGATTTGTACTTTGGATTGATTGGATGATGGATTCATCCACTGAGTTGTCAACCGGACCAGGTCCGTATTACTGTTATCAAGGATCTATCTTGCTTCTTTTCTCTAATTGTATTTATGTAGTATTATAGATTCGCTTATTAGCTTCATTATTGTTGACAAAACCTCTTCACTGTCATCATCACATATAAGTAGCACGATAGGAGCTCCTTGTTAAGTTGATTGTGCCTTTCAGATAAAGGATATTGGAAGCAAGCAGTGAAACTTCTGAATAAGCCTGTAGCTGTTGGAAGCCACGGATTGACTCTTGCTGATTGTTTCTCTACAGAAATCAAAGCATCATTTGATCCGTCAAGTGGTGACCTCAATATTAAGTATGTATTTTTCTAATTCAGGAACTGGCAATCTGTTACTGTCCATGCCTTTTTATCCTCATGATTTCCTTGATGTAACTGCGAGGTGAGAAAGATTGAACTTTCATTGATTAGGACATTCCTTTACCATTTTTTTTCCCCTCTCAAATAAATGAGTGTATAAGTTCACTGCAACGGGTAAATATCCCGTGAACTGATGCATACAAAAACTCTTATCCTACTGGACATTACAAAATTGGTATCCTTATGGTATCTACAAAATGCCAATCAAGATGCCAAAAGACAAGTCTAAGAGTTGGCATCCAGACCCATCTGATTCCTGGCTGCAAAGCAAGAATAAAAAATGCTTGATGAAAGTTTCCATAGTCCACCACACAGGCAGTAACTGCCTGTTGAGTGTAATATGGCAACTAAACTGAACTGAGGAGGGCTAAATCTTGATTGAATGACCTTACCTCTGTCTGTAGTTAGTTCCCAAAATGACCGGGAAAGCAAAAAGAGAAGATGGAATGGCTTCGGATATTTATCCAGAAGCGCCACAAGACATGCCATCACTTGTTCTCCTAGCGACACCAAATTCTTATGGAGGCACAAGGGAATTCGGATACAAACTATCTTGAAAAAATCCTTCCCTTTTCCTCTTTTCCAAGAAACGCACCATAAAAGGAATCATATGACTTAAAAGGGCCGTTTAAGACTTGGGAAAGTGAAGAGGTCCCAAAGTTTTACAAGTCTTCATCATGGGGCCAAGGATCTGACTGATTTCATGGACGTTTATATTCTGTGTGCTTCCTTGGGGATCACCAGCTCCTCAAAGTCATCAACAGTAACCTGTTGCAGACAAAAGTAATTCTAGTCATCAAGTAAATATAGTGAAAGCTGATGGAAGAGGACTTGGGTTTTACCTCGTATTTATTGCCACCATAGGTGTACTCTATGTACAACTGCTTAGGTTCTCCTGGACAAGGATCACAAAAGCCCATAATTCCGGATTTTTTTACACCCCCATGTAGCTGCACCAACATTTTTCAAGTCAATAATCAAAGCTGAAAAGGTCCAATTCATGTGATCTCAGAAAAATATCCTCATCCGAAACAGGAATATAATTGGTATTCACAAATTAGATGAAGATGCTTCCAGAAGCACCGACTTCAACATAACCCTGTTGAAAAAATTTAAAGAGGAAGCACACCTTAAGTTGCCCTGACTCATTAACCAGGAAATTTAGAGGTAGAGTAACATCGATGATTTGTGAGGTAGCTTCATCTTTTGCTTCTTCAGATTCACTTCTATTTCTCAGAGCTTTACGACTTCCATAAGTTGCTTTTGTGACCACAAGTCCGCCAGTTTCGAGTTGTCTACTCCTTTTCCTATTGGCCACATTTTGCAACAACTTTTGAGCTTTTTCAGCAGTGGCCCTTGACTCACGAACCTATGCAGAACAAAAAGAAGTAAAAGGAGAAACATAGAATTAAGAAAGTTTCAATTTAAGATATAAAGGAAAATTAGGCAACAAAAGTGAATACAATTGCTAATGCATCAGTTGATAATTTCATTCATTTTGTCCAATATCCATGCCAGTCATATTCTGTTCTTTTTAGATAACCTTAACAGGTCCAGTCCATTAGAACCCTAGTTTTGTCACAATAAGCATTCGAAAGGAAATCCTTGATATAGACAGAAGATAGCATACATTATGCAGAGAATGGTGGCAATAAGCTTCTAGACAAGCAATCTATGTATGGTTCAACCAAGTGGAGATTATATAATCGGAAGGAAAGACCAGCACTAGAAAGTATGTAGAATACCTGGGATAGAGTTTTCTCAGCATTCTCCAACGACTTCTTTTTCTCACGTTTCAGATTATAAGGTTTCACAATGTAGGTCTGCAATTACAAAGCAAAAACGTTACAAACCCTCTGGGAGATGCAGATAATACAATGTAACCTGGAAGATATTCACAAGTCATGCTCAACTAGTTAGTTATGATCTATAACTGAACAGGTTACTTTTTCAAACTGCAGAATTCTTTCATAACGGCATTTAGGAGCAAATTCCAAATTTCAGGTAGTTCTAAGCGCTTTAAAAAAGAAGAAGAAGAACTATGAAGACGAATGATAGCAATTGCAAAAGTTCAATAAAGTGGACATTAATGATTCACTGGTTTCCCATACACCAGGTCTCAACCAAAAATTTTACAGCTCAAAACAAAGCATGGAGTAATGCCTTTCTGCTTAATCAACATCTTGCAATAGTTTATTAAGCAAATATCAGATGGAGACACTAATATGTCGTTAATTTACTTCACAGACTGAAGCACCAACCTTGACTAGAAAGTAAAGTGACGTTGGAATAATAAATGCTCCACTAGCAAAGATAGGGTTCAACTGTCTGGACAGCAACACCTGCAAATTTAGATCATCAAAGATTTTATCAACCTCCAGTACATGGATTTAGAAAAACCAAGACAGGTTATTAATTTTACAACTCTAAAGAGAATTAAGATCCTCTAGTTGTATTGCAGTCACCTAGACAACTATATCAAAGGGTAAAACATTGTGGCAAATCACCTCCAATTAACATATTATATGGAAAAGAAACTAATTGATAGAAGAAATACATAACTCTTACCTTTCTAAGTGCATTGAACTTTTATTAAGTCTATAATTAACCTCAATTTGCAGTTTCATCAGAATAGGTTTCTGTGGACTGGAAAGAAGGAGAGCAGAATGCAAGAAGGTGGATTTACAGGTGACCCAAATTTGGAACAAACTCTTGCCTGGATAACAAAATCAGTTTCCAGGCTCTCAGAGATTTTCTTGCAGAGAAAAACACGTACAAACTTAAGCTCAGTTACATAATCAATAAGATTTCATGAGTAGATTCGGCAAGTTATATGACCTAACTAAAAGCAAATATATGTTCGCTGCAGATGCTAGACGTCCTTTACCCAAAACCAAAGTACAATAAGCATATGCTTGGTTGCCACACTGAGAATATACTTACAGGAACAATCAACTTTTGACCTCCCCGGTGCAATTCAAATTTCCAAAAGATTCCCTATAAATAACATATACAGCTGTTAGAGATGAAAACAAGCTTACAACAGGTAATATCACATATAAAAACCACAGCAGAAAACTCCAAAATTGCTATTCATTTTCCCTCCCTTCCCCATCCAAACCACCATCCTTTAAACCCAATGTAATTAAGGAATAAAGAATGTAATGTTTGACGTTGGGGGTAATCTTTGAAACAAAATAAAAAAATCTATGCTTCTGTACATGAAAGTTATGCACTCCAATAAGAACAAGTAAACCATGAATTTTGATCATACAGAAGAAGCATAGAGCATAAAACTTGGTGTACTGATTTTTTATTTTTACCAAAAAAGTGACCAGATGATGTTACATAACAATGATTGGATCTCTTTGATATCACAGGGCCCATGAACAATGAATTAACCAACCTATAAGTTAAGCAAGTCTCATTATGTTTTGTTGGCATGTCTTGTAGTCTTACTCCTTTGATGCAACATAAGCCTAGAAAGTCAATATGCAGCTTTGACAACATTAATTTCTCTATCTATGGCTCCAAATGGCTCAATGCCAAATTTGGAAGTTGTTAACTCCACTACCTGAATTCCAATCGTATACAGCATGCGAACAGTGCTGAAGTTGGATATTTTTCTCCCACCTCCTACTTCAAGTTCAAGTGCTCCACTGAAAAATTTGGTGTCCAATGTCAGAAGTCAAAAGACAAGCAGCAAATGATTACTGCAGGCACATAAAACCTTTCAAGTAAACCAGTCAAACTATGCAACCCTTTAGCAGCATGCTGCTCTCATGTTTTTAACCGGAAATTAAGATACTAAATCACAAAATATGTTTTTAATCAAGAAATTCAGTTAAATGAAAAATATTAGAGGCACTTATAATACAATGCAATGGACATACAAGCACAATAGGCAAAAATAACACCAGCCTTTTGTCATTTGGTACGTAGCAGAATATATAATTGCAAAAATAATACTAGGAAGCACTTCCAATTTCCAGATATATAATTGCAAGCTGCTCCACAAGCAATAAAACAAGGTATCACTTTTGAAGTTATGAGAGACGATTTTAATATTAGACAAATTGCATTCCTAGTCAAATATATTTCCACTTCTAAAGTTGCATTTCAAAAAATAAGGTAGTCAGGGATGCAGAAGAGGTATCACTTCGAAGTATCATTATTACGACAAAGACCCAAAGACATAAATACACACCACCAAACATAGACACACACAAAGACAGGGAGAGGGAGAACTCATTGATCTTGCATGTTTAAGGCACTATTTGACTAGCACTTACGTATTCAAGATATCTCTCGACTATATCTATATGAGGCTCATGCTCAGATTCCAGAAAATTTTAGGCAAATTAAAGATGCAAAACTAACAATGTTTAATAATACACAGACCTTCCAAATCTTCCTCCAACGCGCCCATGGGAGTTTGAGGAGAAGCGATGTGTATAATGAGCTGTTAAGCCAACTGCACCTGGACCGATCTACAATATGTTGAAAATGATTAGTGATAGAACATCTAAGGTAAATAACAGGGAAGGTATAGGAAAGAAGATTCAAAAAAGAGGGCGAATACACCAATATTGGTGTTCCATATTTGAAGCTTGATCATACTAGATGTAAATATACTAGATGCAAAAATAATTCAAACATAAAATAAGGTGAAATCATTACTTGTGAAGCTTCTTTCCTGCAAATGAAAAGAAATTTGACTTGATAAAAATTTGTTTTCCAAAATATCTATGATATTAAATGAATAATCTGAAATCCTAACTTTCGTATGCATTTTACTACTAATAGACTCATTATTATTCACTCAAAGATACAATGCTGAGTGTCCTGATATGCATTTACTCATAGGAAAGAGAAACATTAGCTGGTTAAACTATAACTGCATTACGAGCCAGGCTGCCCTTACAGAGCCATACCTTGATATCCCCAGCAGCAGACATTTTTTGATCCTTCTTTTGCCAGCCAACGCCAATAGATGTGTCTGTCCCTAATGCAAGTTGTATCTAAAATAAAGCAAAACCACAAAACTAATAGTGAATTTGGCCCAAAAAAAAATAAGAAGAAGAGAAGAATCAATATGAGGAAAATTTACATTTCCATTAGTTGTCTCTGAGAGTTGCCGTGTCCAATTGTTGGAAAGATTAATTGAACCGTCTTTTAAAGACATGGCAAGGCCCATTGTAGCAGAAGAGTGTTGGGATAGTTGACTAAAGACAGTAGAAAGAACAAGTTAATCCAACTAAGTTACATGTAAGGGAACAAAAAATATAGCAGGAAACCAATAGTGAACCTTCCTACCGAGATGTTTGTACCCCTAGTAATGCCCGTAACCCAGCAGAACCCATAAACTCAATGGAAGATGCGGGAGATATATGATGTCTAAAGACAATAGAGGCAACGCCACCACCAGAACTCCCATCAACTGCCAGGTTCCCAGCGAGAGCAATACCACTCCGTTCAGATAATTGAGACTGAACTTCACTTGCCATAGCCATCCTGCATTATCAATACTAATAGTAACATGAGATGATAGGAGCATGGCAGTGCAAGATTGTTTTGTTCCACAACTTCAATACATGCTTTCCATCACTGTTGTCAGCTGATGAAGTCATGAGTAGGGTTAAGTTGATAATATGAGGACATTTCTTAATGAATTTGTAATGAATTAGAAGTCTGACACCAACACCCAACATGAGAAACGCATAATACTTTCCTACTTACTGGAGCAAGAATTTGGGAAGCCAGCTATTCATATAAAGCTTTAGTAGAATCGCATAGATTTCTTAATTCAGAGATACAAAAAATGGCATCATTAATCACAAAATTAGCAGAAAAGAGAGAAGATAAAGCAAGTGATAGTATTTTTTTTCCTTTTTTGGCAGAAAAATGAACTAGCAATTTGGATAAACTTGAGATAAGTATAAAAATGTAAAGCAGCATGAGCTGTACCCTCTCATAATGCCATCACCCTCCAAAAATTGTGGCAAAGACAGATTTGCCATAACTGAACCAGAAGGTCGAACATGTGATGAGACCTTTTCTTGTTCTTTCTGACGCCGCAGTCTCTCAAGTTCTTCTTTAATTTCTTCGGCCTTATTGAGGTTTGGACCAAGTTCCAAACCAGAAGTTAGTCCTTCCATGCCATATATATCATATATCAGCCTCTTGTGCTCGTCTGATAAAATTTCATAGGCTTCACATATACGCTGGAAGTTCTCTGTTGCAATATCTTTCATCTGCAAAGGTTTAAGCACAAATTAGTTTAGATTCTTTTTCCCGAACACTAAGAATCCAAAAAATCCTTTCTTCAACTAATTTTGTACAAAAGGCGGAACTAGCTAAGGTCCCACGCTAATGCAGTTCCCTAGCCCAATCCCCATACCAGATTGAAATAAAAGAATAAATAACAAGCAAACAATCTGCCCATCAGCTGTCGATGCACATATTGCATTTCGAGCATTTTATAGGATGCAGTTTTGATACCGATACATGAGCTAGCCAGGTTCATAATTCTCTCAAATTGGTAGAACCTTTACTAATATGATCTATTTGAAAGAATGTTAAGAAAAAAAACTACTAAGTATCGAATGCAATATAACATACCAATAATCAAGTCCCAGACCCAGTCACAGTCAACTGGTAGACCAGCTTAAAATCCAACAACATTTACCAAGATAATGCATAATGTTCGATAAAAGAATACCACGCCCAAATTTGGAATTCTCATTCACATACTCCACAATGCATAACAAAATCTTAAAGTTTTCCCCAACAAAATATTGTAGATGAAATTAAACTAGCGAATAAAGTAGCAATACGAAAAGGGATGTTACAACTCAAGGAGATTGATAATTAACAGGAACAATCCATTCAAGAAATGATTTATGGAAATTCTTAATTGGAACACAATATCCCAAATAACGCAACCCAAAAAGGGAAAAAAATTGGGATGATGGAGTACTTGAGCAGCCTGATATTTATCAGGGTGATAGACTTGAGCCCATTGACGATAAGCTTTTCTAATTTCCTCATCAGAGGCTTCTGGTGATATATTCAGCAGTGCATAAAGTTCTCTGTTTGGGGCTCCTCCTCCTCCTTTTACTTCTTCCTTCATTGCTATTTTGAATTATAATAATCCACCAAAACAGATAACAATAACAGCAACAATAATAACAATGAGGGATTAGGGTTTAGGAAGATGAAAATTTTCATAAAGGGGTTTTAGACGGAGCTGGCAAAGCCTCTCTCCGAACTCTGAAAGTGTCCAAAGCCTGAAGAACACTGTGAGAATCCCATTTAAGGGACTGTTTGGCTTCAGCAACTTGTAACTTTCGTGGGCGTCAGGTTACCCGGCCTAGATACCTTGTCAAGCTACTTTAGTACTTTGGGCCTTGAGTTAACCCAACCCGCTTCATGTTTTCTTCTCAGCCCAAAGTCATACTTTTGACAAACTGCCTTCTTTGGGTTGTGGATCTCTGATTGACATTTGAGCAAAGTTGGGCCCAATTAGTAAACCGACCTTTTCCATTGAACCAGCACCTTGTTGAGGTTACCATCAACACCTACCCCGTCACCACGTAGTTGGTGACTGAATTTTTTTTTTGCCATTAGTATATTCATTTTGTCATAAGTTTAATTTACATAAAATGAGAATATTATAAAATACTTGAAAATCTTAACATTTATCTTGGTTTAATTATTTGTACAAATTTAATGTTGTAAACATAAGAGTTTTCTCGTAACCTTTAAAGTTGACATCAACGTTAATCGTTTCATTTCATCATTTTTGTCCTAATAAGTGGCCGGAATGGTCCCTATATGAAAAAGGGTTGGACGTCGCTCACCAGGTTGAAGATGTAAAGGCCCATTTATTTGATTCTTGAAGCCCACATATGCAAAACGCTGGGCCCTTCGCACGCTGTCATAGGCTCAGTTGTCAATAAATAGCCAAGGAGCCTATTTTAAGTGTGATCTATGCGCTCATCAATGTTGGGCCATTCTCATGAGCATGTTGGAATAATAGATTATTTGGAATATTTTTTTTTTTTGAAAAAAAAATACTACTCTTCCGTCCCAATTTATTTGTTATGTTTCACGAATTTAGCTTTTTTAAAAATAGCGATTTGATTGCAATTTATTTGAGATAAAATAATAATTAAAAAATGTGTTGATGATATAAATAAATAAATTTTGACAAATAATTCTCTATCCGAACAAATTGTTTTCTTGACGGCACGAGTCTCAATTGTTTCGAGTTTTTTAACTCCTGCATTCCTAAGAACCTAAACCATCTGAAGGGTAAAAAGACGAAGAGTTGACACGCATTTTCATGGAATAAAGGTAAGCTACTTAAAGTTAGCATGCATTTTCATGGAATAGAGGTAAGCTATACATTGACAGCCAAAGCGATGGAAAGCAAAGAAGCTCTTTTTTGGAAGAATGCATGAAGAAGCTATCAATTCAATGGTGTTTCTATTACGTTAGTATGGGATAGAATACCGTGCTTAGAACTTGAATAATAGGATGGTTCTTTTCTATATTAAGATGGCAATGATGCTAGTCCCGAAGATGGACAAAAATCCAATGTCCATGATAATCAAAACGGGAAAACTCGCCTGTCGGAGAGTGGAGCCAAATATCATCATCTCTCGATTTGGCACAGGAATGCATGTTTTTTGGTGCATGATTGTCACAGAAAAGTCCGAAGTCTACGAAAAGAAGGAAGTTTCAGAGAAATTTCGTCGGCTCAGCTTACAGCCGTATCTAACTGCCCCCACCAATTGTCGTGATTTGCAATGGCAAGGTCGAGGTTGTCCGGCACACAAATCTCTCCAAATTCTGTTCACAGTTGCATGTGGCCTTCAACTCGTATTTCAACAATTGCACTAAAGTTGTAGCCCTTTCATTTCATTTTGATCCATTGCCACTAAATAATCAGGGTAATTTTAGAAATCTCCCATAAGATTTGTAACAATTACACTAGCCTCCCTCTAAGATTTAAAACTTACACTGACCTACCTTGAGGTTTATGATTTGGTAACAAATCAGGTAAAAATCTAAATGTTGTGTCATAACACTCCCTTGATTTAATTAGATCTGTATACCCACTAACCCCTATCAGGATATAGTAGGTTATACAAATGTATCGTTGCTTGCTGACCAAAAAAAAGGTTTACAAGTTAGAGATTGCTTCAAACAAAATTTTTCCTAGGTGAGCTTGTTCCACCTAAAGAAGAATGTTTCTGACACACTTTTAAACATTAGAACTGCAAGTTTAAGTCTAGCAAGATTGCGAAGATATCCGACTGCATTGATAATCATGATTATTTCCACCAGGGTTTTCAAACCTGTAGTCTGTTTTAGCTGCCAAAATCAATTTTGTCAAACTGTTTAGACTGGAGAATTCGGGCTGCTTCGATTTTTAACCAATTTCTACGTTGATACTAATTAAAGGGAACTAATTCCGTTTAAAATCTTTCCTCAAACTAGTCTGCCAATTTTTTATTTAGTTACTTCTGGTGGGAAGGAGCACCTTTGCTTTAGCGACACAAATGGGATTTTATTGCAGAACTGTTTGTTCAGATTTTTTTTTTTTTTTTTTTTTGGGGGGCTCGCATTTTGAATATCGTATTCTCAGAAAAAGAAAAGCTTGATTGAGTCCAAGCAATCGTCCTGCTTGTTGTTTTTGCTGTCCAAGTACCTCACCAGACTAGGCCATACAAAACTAGTTCTGTCGTCAAGGTTTAGCTAGAAAATTTTCATCTCGTACAATCTCCAAAATATAGGACCACATCCATACCAAATCAAAACGGTGTCAGGAGCCCCCGAACTCCATCCTTTACATTCTACTGATTCTGATTTTTTGGGATAAATTTCACTTTGCTTTCTTCAATTATGCTCAAATTCCTACATCGATTCTTAAATTTTGAAATAGGACACTTTAGTTTTTAAAGTATAAAATTTATCCCACTTTAGTTCTTAAGGTATAAAAATTTATCCCGCTTTAGTCCCTAATTATAAAATTTGTCCTACTCAAATATAATATCTATCTAACTTTAGTGGGATAATTTCTACATTTTAAGGATTAAAGTGTCTCATTTAAAATTTAGGCACCAAAATGAGAATTTTCGGTACAGTTGAAGGGTACAAAGCTAAATCAACCAAATTTTGTGTGTTTTGGTTTCACTAATTTTCTCCATTTGTGGTATGCAAATGCTCTAATTACAAGAGAATCACTGAATAGAAGGATAATTTCAGTAACCTTCCTTAAGGTTTTTGACAATTGCATTCACCTCTCTTGAAATTTGAATAATTACAGAAACCTTCCCTATAAAGTATACTTTGGTAACAATTGATGATATAAAAAAAACAATGAATGTTCAATGTTACTCCTCTCTAATATGTAAAACAAATTAAATACTAAAAAGTCAATTATTATCACCGTTATCTATTGGGTGAAAATTTCAAGTTAATTTTTTGCAGGAAAATTTAAGCCATATTTTGAAAGCATTCTTTTTTGATACTTTAGACATATTTTTTAGTTAAGTACTTTTTGAAGATACTTATTTTAACAAATGCCTCTCTAATTGGGTGGTTGACTTGTTGTAAATTGATTAATAAATCTAGTAAAAAATTAGAAATAAAGTGTAATGTACTAAATTAGATGACATTAGAGTTTTAGGATCAAGAAGCATTGCCAAAAAAGAATTATTGTTTTTTTAAAAAACCTATTTTCACTTAATATTTTTAAAGTTTGTAAAGGCTATCATTGTCTTTCATAGTATCAAGGGAGATAACTGATAAGTGCAATTTTCAAATCTTAGGGGAGGTGGCCACAATTGTTCGAAACCTCATGGGAGGTTTCTGAAATTATACCTTAAATAAATTCCCTTGCTGTTCTTTCTTTCTCTCGCCTAACAAATCAGTGCCTTACACTTCATTTCTTTTGCTTTTTGGGGTGTTTTATTCGTGCTTCATTACGTATTTCTCTATTTGACACGGACATAGCTAAGATAACTCCCTCTTACAAACAAAACTAGGGTTTCCAAGATTCCTCCCTAAACTCCAAATCCCTAGCTGAAAAGCCTTGCAATAATGGGGTTTCACTTGGTTCTAGTAGCAAAGCTCAAACTCTTGAGCGCAGGTCATCACATGTGCCTAAGCACTCCAATAATGGCCAGCTTAGTAGGCCCTTTTTTGATCAAGTTCATCTTCACTACTTTCAAACCTCTTCATCAGGTTTTCATCAATGCAGCCTATGCTTCCAGATTGTTCATTTTTCAGATGGGCCAGATAACCTTCAGTTCCCAGCCACCAGGATTCACTAACGGCGCCAACACCAGGTGGCAGCGGGCTCTGCGGTTGGTGAGCGAGAGATTGATTCTTGCTCGGCAGTCGCAGACCACAGATTCTGAAGAGGAGAGTATCCGTGCTATCTCAGCTCTAGCCCTCTAAGCTCTCAGACAGGTGTCTTGAAAAATCTCTTATTAACTTGTAAGTAGTTTAGTACCCAAGTTCTTCTTGCTTTTGTGCTGGTATTATGACGTTAGATTTACATAATTCTACAATTGTATCATTTCTACTATGTACTTATATGGATTATTATAAGTATTATTATTTTTGGTTATGATCTAGAACAACAAATAATGACATATATGTGAAAAAAAGTTTTTTAATAAACTTAATACAATACAAAACAGATGAAATTACTCGTGCTTTTTGCAATCCTTCATGTAGCACAACGAGATAATTTCTTGTACAGCTTCAATTAAAAAAAAATCTTGTACTGCATTAATTTTTCCATCGAATAGGAATCATATGTATGTGTCCCACATAAGTTATAACCCTTTACAACATGAGGCGAAACGAAACTTCGTGATACATGGTTTAACGTAGATAATTTGGATCTTTGTTGGACAACCAGACAATATTATCCCAAACGGAAATTTCTTAGTACATGTTTTGTCTTATTGAATTTGTGGACAAGCAAAGTTTGGAAGACTTGTAAAGTTCATGCCTTATGGAAAACTAATCTTGAGAGAGCATTAGATTTGTGGGAATGAATTTCCATTTTACTTCTTTCTTTCTCCAGCTGCATGCTGCATAGAAATGTATATATACTACGTTTTAGAAATTGATGAATGACTGATTTATTGGCCAGTGTGCATATGATTAATTTCCTAGAAACCAATCTAAACGAAATGCTGCTCCATATTGAAGTTTAGATAACACAGGAGAGGGTAATGATTGCAAACGTAGAACTGGGAAAATGCTACATTGGCCCCAATAGCACAAAGCTTAGATTGTCTAGGTGTCTAAAACATGAAATCATTCTTCAAATTTAGATGGTGTTCCTGCTGCATCGTTGGAGCATTGTCCGATTTCTAGAAGAGGGAGGGCAGGATTATACATCGTTTTGAGGAGCTAATGAAGCATCATATTGTTGTTGAAGTTCTGCCTTATTTATGTGCTTAAGAGTACATGTTGGATCCTTATCGTGCTGTTGCTTCCCAATTTAATAGTAAATAACAAATTAAGAAAGAATGTCCACCAAGCACAATAAGCTTAATTAAGTCATCAAGAACCTGATTTGGCATAACTTTATGGCGCTTTAATTAATCTCCTTTTAAGGATAAAGAATAAAGGTGTATGGACTTTTTTTAGTCTTTTCAAGAAAAGCTTTTTGTGCACAAGCATGTTGCGATACTGAAAGAAATCCCTTTACAAACGTTGTTTATGAATTTTTGTGACATTGAAAATCCTTTTACAAGCGTTGTTTATGAATTAGTTATATCTAGAATAATGCTTTTTATAAATTTGTTTTCTCTCTCCAACTTGAACTTCTTTGGTGTGTGGATGAATTCTCCAACTTGAAGTTTCAATAACTATATTTTGCAGGTGGATTTTCCTTCTTTGAGGATCAACACAAAGAACAAATTCATGAGTGCTATATGAAACAGGTTTGTATAACTGGTATGCAATTGGTGAAGAGATGGTTATGTGTTAGTATTTATAAAAATTGTCATTCAAACTTGGAAAGTGTCCGATGTAAAATAAATGTGAGCATGTATTTATAAAGTAGCTACTGCATTGCATGCATGGTGCAATTCACCACTAAGACAGAATAGGATGAAACATATTCGATTTAGGGCATTTATTTTTCAAATGAATCTATCATTATACTCGAGATTTGGACCGTAAATTATACCATACCCACCTAGTCAACCCTGCATCTGTTGAGTCTCATATGCTATAGGGTTTGGCAGATTCAAGGGCATGCATGATATTAAATACTCATCATTGCATATCTGTCTTTGTGATATACTCCCTCCCTTTTTGTATAACTGACGTTTAAGGTTTTTCACACCAATTAAGAAAAGTTTTTTATTGCTTAAATTTGTACACTACTTTTCTTTTGTACCCTCATTAATTACTAAGGTTTTTACAAAGAGAGAAGCAATAATTACTAGAAGTAGTAATTAAGAACCCTGTATTGGAGAAGAGAGATAAAAGGGTAAAATTGTGAAAAAATAATTAATACTGTATGGGGATAATAAAACGACAGATAAAAATATACTAGAGCAAATTTCTTAAACGTCAATTATAAAAAAAGGATGGGAGTATTTGCGAAATTTAATATGGAGAATAAAGGTGATAATCATATGCATGTCGATCTGCACAAAGAAGGTAACGCGAAGTTGGAGCTAGGTGATGTTATGCACGGGGAAAAAGAAAATTGGTCAACAATTAATGATTGAGATATTGATTTTTGGGCACAAGTTTACATGCACATAGGATATAGAATTGATTGAGTTTCTAGCAAAAAGTTGACGAAACCTTTTAGAGCTCCTTGATTCTTTACCCATCCCATCCAAAAAAAAAAAAAAAACCATAATTTTTCTAAAGCTGATCAACGTCCTTAGTGCCAAAAAACGTTAGGGAAAGATGTAACAATTATATTTTGATCTCCTGCACATATTTTATGGTTGAATTTTTTTTTGGTAAAAATTGACAACATCATTGTGGAAATCAGATTGCATGGGGATTATTGAATCTTTTAATGAGTTAATCTTTGTGGCAACTGAATTGTGTACATATATCGACGAGTGTATAATACCCACACTAGGCAATCATTGGAAAGAATTGTCTACACTTTTCATTGATTAGTAATCGAAACAATTGAATCTTGATTTTGTGCTGATTCGGGAAACATCAAAGAAAGTGCCACTTTGTTCTGGATAGTCTTACACGGTACGTACTTTAATATGCCTCGTAGGAAAAGAAAAATGTCATGTATGTGCCATATATTTTTGAAGCTTGCGCATTTTGGAGGAGATTATATGTCATATGATAGATAAGGTCCATTTTCAGTAGGCTTGAATAACAAGAAATAAAATACACAAAGAGCTAAGTCTGGAAAAATTTTCCTATTATTTGCCATTTTATTTTGGCATCTTTCCAAACTATGTCACATTTTTGTCTCACATAAACGAATCATACAAGTTATTACAATTAAATAATTTGCAAAAAAGAAAAAAGAAAATCCAAAGGCAACTTTTATTTTTTTTTATTATTTTTTGGATGGTAACTAAAAACACAATTCAAACCTTTTTTTTTAATAAAAACTAGGGGGAAAAGCCCACGCAAAGCGTGGGAGTTTAGTGCCTATAATTAAAAACAGTTGATAATTATTATTTGGTATTTTCTAGTATAAGAATTGAAGTATTACAATTTTATTATGTGATATTAAATAAAAAAAATCATAAGTTATATATTGAGTTAAAAAATATAATATGCAATAAAACATAATTATAAGATATGATCAACTACTTTGCATCTAACCTAGTATAATAAAAGACCTATTTATATCTGCTCATGCATTTTAGAGATATTAAAATTTGTTATTTAGTTTGAATTTGATCCTGATATGAGGGCAATCCACCACATTATCTTGTCATATAAATGAGATTTGAACAATTAACATATTTGAAGAAATCATTGCTAGCGGAATTTCGGTTCTTGCAAGCCAAATTCTTGAATTTATATTGATTTCAAGGACAAATATCATCACGAGGCCTTCACATTGAGCAACCAATTAATTATAATTTATTGTATGATTTAGAACATATAGCAAAGTATCTCCTTCTCGATAGGGATTACAATCACGAAATATCAGTTTTGTGTTAGTTGCAAAGATATACAACAACTAACATGCCAATTTAGAGGAATAATTACCTCTAAAAAGTACTAAAGCATCTTAATCCACTCAATTCAAGAAAAACAATTAAAAGTAATGAGGTATATACTTTAGATTTGTAGCCAAATAGTTTTAAGTAGATAGTTAAACATATTGACAAATCAGATGACGTGAAAAATTGTCCAAATGGAATAGTCAATAAAGTAGCAAATGATTTGAAAATTACTCTAACTAATAGTTAAAACAACAAAAGAAGTAGATGCAATCTATAAATGGGAAAATTTATGATGATAAACTTAATGTAAACCATAAATAACAATTAACAAATGTAGTCTCTTCCTTATCAAGCTTGTCTAACATGGACAATTGAATTAAAATACTAAAAATTATTGCACATACAACTTGCAATATTACAAAATTTTTATAACCAAAAAGTAGATTGGTTAAAGAAAACATACCTATTGAAAAAGGTGTCATAAAATGGGGAAAAGGAGTAGCTAATATAGCAACGTCCGAATTCAATATACTGCATGATTGTGGTGGAACAAAACCTATAAGTAAATGAAATGAATTTGAATAGATGAGGTTCCTATGGTAACGGCCAACTTCTCTACTAATTGACATTAATTGTGTCTTAACATCTATATATTATAACTTTGCAAATAACTGATGAGAAAGGCTTTAAGAAATTAAAAGACTTAAATGTTAATACAATTAAATGATTAGAAGGGTTTTTATGTAATTTCACTAAAACACAAGCTGAATTCAGTTGTACCCAATGTTTAATCGGATATCAAACACTGTCACATATCAAACTTACCCCTAGCTTTAAATGTTTAAAAGGACATCCAAGTAATTACAACAAAACTAAATTAGTTATAATGACTCATATTCAATACTCTAATTGCATTTCAAACACCTTTACATTTCCAAAAAAGCCCCACCCTTGCGGTTGAAATTTACAATTAAATGATTAGAAGGGTTTTTATGTAATTTCACTAAAACACAAGTTGAATTCAGTTGTACCCAATGTTTAATCGGATATCAAACACTGTCACATGTCAAATTTACCCCTAGTTTTAAATGTTTAAAAGAACATCCAAGTAATTACAACAAAACTAAATTAGTTATAATGACTCATATTCAATACTCTAATTGCACTTCAAACACTTTCATATTTCCAAAAAAGCCCCACCCTTGCGGTTGAAATTCAAGATCTAAACTCATTCTTATATAGTATAAGGAAATCCATACGGGCAACTTTACTATTTTTTTCGTTTAAATGCCATGACACCGTGACTATCATCATTCCCACAGGAAAAAAAATTAGTTCACATCATAAGCCGAAGGTAAGAATGCGCTTGGCCCAAACAACTGCACGGAGCTTCTTAAAGTTGAATTGTTGTTGAACGAATATGACATGGTGAGATCAGTCTGAGTTCAGGCCTCTAGAGATAAAGTATTGGGCTCCGTCTTTCATTATCCCAAATTCTCCACGCGATGGACTTGAACCGTGTATCATGGGTCCGTTTTGATTCCTTATTTTTGCTTTTGTTTTTGCAAAACTATTTTTCACATTCCAAATGCTACAGTAAATATGTATTTTCAAAATAACTCCAAAAACATTATATCCAAACATTATATCAAAAACAACTCCATATGTATATTTCAATTTGTATATTTCAATTATGTATATTATATATATTATATTAATATAAATTGAAATATACAAATTGAAAATTATATATTTATATATTATATATTATATAAATATTTATATACATTAATATTATACATAATATTGTATATTATACATAATATAATATAATATATGTAATATGTAATATTGTATGCATAAATGTATAAATATTTATACATAATATATTATGTACATTATATTATAATATATACATTATTAATGTATAATATTATTATGTACATTATTGTGTATAATAATGTTATGTATAATATATAATATACATAACATGTAATGATGTATAAATGTATATTATGTATAATATATTATATATATACAATATTATGTATATTATACAAATTAAAAATTAAAAATTATATATTATATAAATATTTATATAACAAAATATACAATAAATATTACAAATTGAAATATTATATAAACACCATATTTATAATATTATAATATTTATAATTAATATTAATGTATATTATATATATTAAATATTTATATATTAAACATTTATATAAATGTACATTTATACATAATATATATTAATGTATATTTATAATATATATTTATATTATGTATTATATATAATATAATACAGTTATAATACATTTACACATTTATATTAATAAACACAATATTAATTTTACATTTATACATAATATTAATACATTTATACATTTATATTAATTATATTAATACATTTATACATAATATTAATATATATTTATAATATAGTAATTTATACATTTATACAATATTCGTTTATAATTTATACATTTATAATAATATACACTTATACATTTATAAATATATTTATATTATGTATTATATATAACATAATACATTTATATATTTTTATATAAATATATAAATATATTTATTTATAAATATTTATAAATGTATTATAAATGCATAAATGTATATAAATATAAAAATATAAAAATTATAAATTATAAAAATACTCAAAAATATGTTTTAAAAATACCTCTAAAGATAATCCAAAAAACATCTACAGTAAAAGTTTTTCATATAGTTTTTGAAAAATAACCCTAAAAACAGCTAATCCAAACGGAGCCCATAGCTTTTGTCAAATTGCTGTTATAAAAAGAAAGGAAGACAGAAAGAAAAAAGCTTTCTCAAATTGAAACATAATCTTCGTGCCTACATTTCTTTCATTTTAACTGAGGAATTTAATAGCAATACTTTCAAACGATGAATTCATTTTGCAAAATTAGGATGCATGTACTTTAATAAAGATGGAAACATACGGTTGATACTTATTGTTTCAAATTTAGATACTTGCGAATCTCGTAATTTTAATGACAAAAGATTCCTAATTCAGAGAAATTCTCGGAGGCTTATTTTTTTTTAAATGCTTGCAATTGGAAGATTCTAACCATATACAGATGTAAATGTAGATGGTAGTGACACGCAACGGATTTTTTGTCCCACATTCTGTGTCACTTTTTATTATATTGCTATTTTTTCTCCTACATAAACATCATGTTTTAGCTCTTTTTTGTTTCCTTAAAATCCAATAACTATTAATGGAGTAAAAAATAAATACAGCAGTTTCAAAAAATCAATATATAATAGAAAATTAAAAAATATAGCAAAAAATTCATAAAAAGTCTCATTTTTTATGCATTTTGATTTTTTGAGTTTGTTAAATTTTGTGTATTACTCAATTAATAGTTATTGGATCTTAAGGAAACAAAAAAGAGTTAAAACATGATGTTTATGTAGGAGAAATAGTAATATAATAAAAAGTGGGATAGAGTGTGACACAGAGTGTGGGACAGAAGATCCGTTGCGTGTCACTACCCTCTTTATCATAGTGATATGTTTAGTGGGTACTTCTAATCCCCTCCTCTCTACCCGCTTCTTAAATCCCATCCTTTCTAGTAGAAATTTTTTTTTTTTTGAAAAAAGGCACTTGTTTAAGATATAATTATGTATTAATTTTTTTTGAGAAATAAAGTTAATTAAAATAGTATATAAATGTAATGATAGATAATAATTGTTAGTTTGTGCACACGCATAGTATAAGCTGGGTGTGATATAGGTGCATTAACGAATACTCACAGAGAAACATTTTTTAACATCAATCAGTTCTCCTCAAAACAAAAAATGCTAAGGTTACATCTTTGTTAGCAATTTCTAAAAAAATTCGTAGGAATTCATTTGTTCTAAAATGCATGAACATTCTTCATTTTTTTCCTCTTTAATTTTCAACATAACGAATGGAAAATTTGAACCATGATAGCTACAAAGTCAACCCCAACCCTTTTACCAAATATCGTTAATGAAAAGTAAGAAGATTATGATCCACCGACCTAACGCAGCGCTTGCAGTAATTAAGTACTATTACGTAAATGACCTTTGTCTAACTTATAGATCAAAAATATTATAAAGGAGAAATGATCACCAACTGTCTGGTTTTCGTTTTTTTTAGGTCAACGCCGTGTTTTAGCTGTACCTTCAGTCCATCGTACGATGAAAATTCTGCACAAAACAAAAAGTAGAAGTGTCTCTGTAGCATTTGAGATTCCACCTTCACCAGCAGCCATTTGGAGTATCAGAATTCAGAATCCATTTGAACTTGTTGTAAAACATCATACTGACGAGTGAGATCATACCTCCCGAACTAATTAAACATTAGCATGTCCCATTCAGGGAAGGTATAAGTGGTACACGACACAAATCATGCTGCTGCTGGTTTGCTAGAGAGAAATATTCTTTTCTGTGGCTGCATTAAAAAAAAGAATTGATTGTCACTATCTAGGAAGAAAAGAATGGTGTACAACATCATCTGAGATGACCAAGAAATTAGTTTAGGAAAAGAAACAATCTGGAGATCACTAGGGGACTTTTACGTTAGCTTGTAATGCATTAACTGTGTTTTAAAATCAAAAGCATTCATGAGATGCTCCTCCATTTTGTACCTTCAGATTTAGACCATCTCTAGCACAAACAGTTGTTATAAAGCATTTTATACTAATATCAGGTTTTGATTAATGAAGCTAGGCATGCTTCTGATGAACGCAATAGACCAATGAAAATTAATGTTTTTACAGTATAATATTGACCAAGAAAATTCTCCCCGTGAGACCAAATGGGAGGGGAGTTACAACTAGATCCAATCCCCTATACCACCTCTCTAGTGCAGGCTTATCAGGCTAGACTCATTAGGATTTGGCTCCTCTCCAATAAATTCTCTCTCTATTTCCTGCAACGCACATTTGGATGGATGATACGTGTCTTCATTTAGTAGGAGGGAATATGATCATTTTAAGTTTGACTAATCTTAACTCTTGTTAATAAATGAAAATACATGTCATGTATTCAGATATGTATCATGAAAAATAAAGAAAAAATTCACCGGAGAGAATCCAAATCCGACTCATTAAGCATCAATTGAATCTGCAGGTTAGTGGTATTAACCAAAAATGACTATCTGAGTGCTCTTTCTATTTTCTACAATGCATATTTGGATGGATGATACGTGTCTTCATTTACTAGGAGGGGACATGATCATTTTAAGTTTGACTAATCTTAACTCTTGTTAATAAATAAAAATACATGTCATGTATTCAGATGTGTATCATGAAAAATGAAGAGAAAATTTGCCTGAGAGAATCCAAATCCGACTCATTAAGCATCGATTGAAGTTGGTTAGTGGTATTAACCAATAAGGTAAGAGGGATTGTAAGCATTAAAAAAAAAGGCCTTATTATTCTAGTAAACCAAAACCCTAAATGTGAAAAAGATTCTAGCAGCTCTAACAAAATGTCAAATAGAAGTAGTACGTAAACATTGGATTCGAGCAATCCTTTTTCTAAGAAAACTAACTTGAACTTTCACACCTTCAATAGTGTAAAGAAAGTTGTCCTTCATCATTGGAGCTATAATTAAGACAAAAGTGGACTACAACAACAAAGAAATCCTGAGAATTAGCATGATCAACCATACAGAGAGCATGATGCTTTGCTTTGCTTTGCTACGAAGTAAATGGTAAACGCCAAAAGTTGTGCTACAATGGTTGTAACGATGACGATTATTTCTTGCATGAGGAGTAAAATATTCTTGCTAAACATGATCATTCTTTTCAAGAAATGTATATTTACTATCTGAGTCATGTGAGAGAACTTAAGCATCCGCTAGCCCATGATATTTATTGGAAATCCTTTCGAAAACCGATGTAAACGCATCCCTTAGCATGTTGCCCAATTACTAATGTTGAATTATACAATGAAAACTATAAAGCACCATACTAATCCGAAGTTGAAACTCACACGATTTTATGACTGAGAAATTTATTTCTTGTTAAGGCATGCTTTCTTTTTTTTCTTTTTCAAGGCCATGTGAAGCCATGTTTTTCTTCAAATAAAAGGGGGCAAAAAAACAATTTCCAGCCTTAATAGATATATCACTGCAAAACTTAATGACTCGTGTACCGCAAAAATATAATAAACGTCTTCACCGAGACTTGTGTGGTTGGTTCACAAGTGGATTGATTAGCTTCAATTTAATGACTAACTTTCTTATTCTCTTAGAACATCTATACGATGAATATCTTTCTTCCAAAACTTTACTACTCGGGTTGTTGTACGTTAGTGTGCACATCTACGCAAGGGTGCAATGTGATTTTGTCCTTAGGCGTCAAGGATAATATCAGAACCAGCCGTTAATGTTTGCAAATATCGTACCGTATACAAATATCTAGTAGTACTTTACGACATTAAATTGACTTGGGATGCCTTTGCAAGTTGCAACAATTGGGAAAAGGCCGTCTACTGTGAGACAAGCAGAATTAAGATGGCATTATCATGCGAATTTAGTTAGTAGAATATACTTGCTGATTGCCTCATGATGATAAGCTCCAAGTGCCTCGCCTTGCAATCTTCGCATTTCTTGAACTAAGAATTTTCTTGTTCATGTATGTGCTTTTTTTTTTTTTTTTATGTATCTGCTTAGATGCCAACTCTTGTTATTCCGCTGATAACTAGATTTTAGAGCTTCAATTCAGATTCAGATCCCAATCCAAGCATTAATGCCGGCATTTAACTTGGAGGATAGGGAAATGTAAGTGGAAAAGCAGGATAGTAGTGGGAATGGAACCCTCTTATTTCCTTGTATCCAAGTCATGGAGACGTAGAAATGAAAAAACCCAACTAAATCTTTGGCAGAAAATTTATCATTTCAAACTACAACTATTCGTTGTCATTTTTTGGTTGGGATCGTAAATGCTGGTTAATAATTTACCAACGAATGAAAATGAAAAGCCATAATCTGCTCCACCATTGCAGGAGGAAATATATATGTAAAAAAACAACACACACACACACACATCGTACGAGGATACTAACGACAATTTCACCCCAATGATCACCAGATACTACCTTTTACAAATGCTTTGACAATATATCTTGTTCTAAGTTACAGATTGTTTAATAGTATTCTTTTTATATAATAAATATTAGGGGTAATTTCAAAAACCTTCCCTGAGATTTCTATCACTTTCACTGATCTCCTATAAGGTTTCGAAAATAACACTAATCTTCTCTAGACTTAAGCTTTTGATAATAGAATCAGTTCCAGTCAGAAAGATACTATTAGAATGTATTTTGACGTGTGAGATGATCACTTTGTTCCATATATGCCCTTTTCTAATTGTTCTCAAGTTGCTAATTATCCTCTCAAGTTGTATTAGTAATGAATGAAACAATTAATAAAAGTTAAGGGATATAATTAAAATTCAAAAAGCTGCACCAGCAACAACCTGAAGCAACAGTGATATTTGCAACAATTAGTGCAAACTACAGAGATCATATTTTTTGTCCTTTACAACTACATATAAAGGACACAACTAGCTCTAAAAAGCTATCAAATTATCGGTATAAGCATCTAAATCTAGGGTAAAAAAATTAATCTTTCCATTATAGTTGGCAAGGTGAAAATAAAGTATTGATGCATAAAACATATAGGTATTAGTCAACAAATCAGTAACAAAGGCATGAATTAGTTTTGTCTTAACACAAGATTCAACAAATTACAGGCCAGTCAAAAAATCCTTCTACGTAAATTATATAAGGTTGTCTATCCTTATTGTTGTCAAATCATGTTAATCACAAAAATAGTGCCATCTTAGGGTAGCAACCCTTATTCTGGTGTAATTAGTTAATCTCATTTATTTAGTGCCCTAACCTTTTTTTTGTCAAATATCCATTTATAATAAAAGCATATGTCTTAGGGCAAAGTAGCACTTTAACTACATCTTATATATGTAATGCGGTTCAAATTTCTGACATGGGAGATTAGTATAATTTTCAAAACCTTAGGAAAAATTAGTGAAAGTTTTAGAAAGGGAAAATCGTCCAAAACGTCCTTCACATTTTATAAAATAACTTTTTTCGTCCCTCACTTTTAAAAGTGTAATTTTATGTCCCTTACATATTCATATCGGTCAAATTTAGTCCCTAACTAAGTTTCCGATCATTTTTTGGCCGGAATCCATCATGTGCAAGGCACATGATCATTTTTGAAGGGTGAATTTATCAAATTATATTTTACATAATTTGATCTATAGTCCTCCAAATTTTATAAAATAAATTTTTTCGTCCCTCACATTTTATAAAATAATTTTTTTCATCCCTCACATTTCACAAAATGAATTTCTCCATCCCTTACATTTCAAAAAATGAATTTTTTATTTCTCACTAATTATGTGTGTGAATACATTTTTTTAAACACATGTATATGTCTATTTGATTTTATTTAATAATAATAGCATAAACACATGTATGTAATTGGGCCCAACTTGTGGGCTATTTTCTCTTTTTGTATGATTATGACTTATATTTACCAATAGAACCTTAATTTGCATATTCTTATTGTATTTTGACCGAAAATAGCTTTATTGGCCAACTTGACAATGAATGCAAGATTTTTTACTAGCTAATACCAGATGAAATTAAATGATTACGTATAATATATGGTATTCATATTGTTAAGTGAAATCAAATAGACATATACATATATTTATTCTATTCGTATTATTAAGCAAAATCAAATAGACATATATATGTGTTTAAATAAAATGTATTTACACACATATATATTTATTTTGGGGTTTCCCTTACACACATAATTAATGAGGGATGAAAATATTCATTTTTTAAAATGTGAGGAATGGAGAAATTCATTTTGTGAGATGTGAGGGATGAAAAAATCATTTTATAAAATGTGAGGGTCGAAAAAATTTGTTTTATAAAATGTGGATAACTATAGATTAGATTGTATAAAATATAATTTGACAAATTTATCCTTAAAAAATGATCACGTGCCTTGCACGTGATGGATTCCGGCCAAAAAATGATCGGAAACTTAGTTAGGGACTAAATTTAATCGATGTAAAAAGTGAGGGACGAAAAAAGTCATTCTATAAAAAAGTCAATTTTGGACGATTTTTTCTTTTAGAAACTGCAAGGGAGGTTTCTGAATTTGTCCCTAAATATTAAAAATATGAGAATGAAACTATTTTGCGCGTTTTGTGACCAAGGCGTATTTGCCAATTCTCTCACACCAGTCTGTGCCTCCCCCGTGTTTTGCAACTTTGGAAGTATTCAAGCTGCTGGTGAAGGTACGCTCTGTACTGCATAGCATGTAAATTTGACATAATCAATGGAGGCCTCACAATTGTGACCTGGCCACTTGCCTTAGTCCCAAAATACAAGTAGTAGTTAAAACAAAGGTCAATTGCTTCGCCCAATAATTAATTATAGTACTGCCGTAGATGTTATACGGACGGTTGATACTTCAAATACGGCTACGCTTGAACAGTAGTTTATAGCTTGTTTAATTCTAAGTTGACAACCCAAGAGTAGGACCTTAGAAAATTTCCTGCTTTCAAGTACCCTCATTGATGGTTGTACCATGGTGGAAATGTGGTACTTAAATACTAATGCAATTTGTTTTACTTCCTGATGTTTCCGTACAAGACCAGTTTAAAGAGAACTTTTAATGCGGAAAGCTGCTGGGTTCACCAAAATACAGTACTAGTAAGCAGAAACATTTAACGGTGTAATTGACTACCATGAAACTAACCATTGGACTTTGGTCCAATTATTACAGTATTATTATATATTGGCGGAGAGCATGCGCGGTTGCACTCCCTCAATTTTTTGAAAATTTTAAAATAGTCTTTAAAAATTTTAGAAATTATTGTATTATCTCGCTGTTGCCCCCTCTAAATTTTGGGAGTGTTTACTCTAACCTCATAATTGCCCCCACCCCCTCCCAAAAAAATTATTGAAATCTTTACAATTGTCCTCTCCATTGTCACAATGCTGAACCTTGAGCCAAATTATATTACATGATGCTATTTTTTCCCTTTCCATTAAATGTAATTTTTTTTTTTGGCAAGCAAATGATATTTATTTAGTATTTGACTTTTGTTACATGTCCATTTCATACGAATTACAAGCCACCCAAACATTCATTTGACAATTCAACTACATACAAATTATTTGTCAATTGTATACGTTAATTAGAATAGACATCTTGTATTCTTATGCATAATTTTGTACCATTGGATAAGATGTAAAGTAATGAATCTCAAGTTGCATGTTTACTATAACAAAATATTAGTTATTCCAAAAACCTACATAGCACTTATTGTTAGTCTAAACGAGTATTATTGCACCCCTTAAATAAAGGTCCTAGCTTTTATTTCCGCATTTTTTAGTTATTTCAAAAATCTAGTTAAGTATACAGATCTAACTAGATTAAATGGTACTCTGACACTTTTTTTTATTTTATTTTTTCATTGTAAATGGGGTTTGAACTTTCGAAGTACAGCAAGAAAAAAAAAAAAACCCTTTTTGATAGCTTCTCTTTCAAAGCTTATAGGTTTCTTTCACTACTTTCCAAATTGTAGACGGTGCGGACATGTCTACTAAACGTGTTCCAGCATTGATCATGCGGAAAGGACCAGATACCACTTGTCAATAACTCAAGCACGGAAAACCTTCGGTGTTTGACCCACGAAGAACGGAAACGCCAATTCTCAAAGTCGATTGTGACTTCTGCCGATGAAGCACAAGCAACAGTAGTTTGACAAGGCAGTCGAGATATTTTCATATAGTATTAAAATGAACGGAGTTTGAAGGAACATGGAAGAAGAAAATTAGTAAAAGAGGAAGTGACACTCTATGAAACAGTCAAAGCAACCTTCGTCTCAACTGGACTGCCCAAAGATATATTTGTCTGTTTCCCCCCCTTTTTTTTTTCTTTTAGGCCCTTCAAGTAGAACTTATTAACGACTGGTACAGCAAAAAGCAATTGCTTTTACATTTTCACGTTGGGAGTTCAGAGTTGGGATGGCAGGCATACTCCAGTAATCGGAGACCAGGCAGAGTCAAGTTTCGACAGGATGAAAATTAGGAAGGTTAAGGGCCCGGTCCAATGATGGGAATTCGACATTCCCACCCACCTCAACCAATGAATTACGAGGGAAATGTACATTTCTACTCGGTTAGAGCTTTGATTAGTAATGTGTAAACCACTAAAATTCTTACTACTTAGTTACCTCAGATTTTGGCTGACCATTTCACTTCCCCACCTAATTGTGGAAGCTTGCCAGTTTTGTCATTTGTCATTTGTGGTTTTTCACTCGAAAAACTTACAAAGAACACAACTGCGATATTTGTAGCAGATGTAAAATCATAACACGTTTTTACTTGCATAATCAGCATCTAATCATCTATAACACCGAGAAATATCATTGAGACCAAGAATTTTTTTTTTTTTTGATAAGTGAAAAGTTTTGAATTCAGGATCTCCTATTTACAATCCCTTACACTTTAACGCCTAATTTTATCCTACCCCTCTAAGCCAAGACTTGGAGATTATTTTGTCAAAATATTTTTTTTTGCACCTCAATTTTTTATGCTCTCGAGTCATTTTTGTAATTCTAACTTTTTTAAGTACTAACAGGGTAAAACTACAGAATTTTTTTTTTTAAAAAAAAAAAATCATAGCAGCTGGGGGTCATTAACACCATACATCGGATATTCTCTTTGAACGCCTTTTGGTCGCTCTTAAACTAATCGGAATTGAGGCTTTCAAGTAACACTTCTCCTCCATTCCAAGACAGATGTGTCTAAGCTTTTTCAGAAGGATAAGCTTGTTTTTGGGGTAAATAGCATCCCAGTCATCTGGGGACCAATAATTTTGTGATAGGAACTTCTTCTTATTCTTCTCAAAAATCATGCAAGGAGATTCTAGGATGCTAATGAAATATCATCATCTCCCATGTTTAACACTCTGGACATCTTTAGTCAACTAAATGATGACCTCTGCAGAATGCCTCTATTTAACATCAAAAAGTTCATTTAATTTTGGCTGACCATTTCACTTCCCGACCCAATCGTGGAAACTTGGGCTAATAATAATGCTAATGTAACTAAAACACTTACCGATGGCAATTAATTCCTAATATGAATCCAAAACAAACTCGAAGGAGGTCAATAATGTAAATTTGACCCTTTCGCTATTGGTTGGGGACGTGAAAAGCAGAAGAGAGGCGAATTTGTGAAAATGCGCCGTACGTTCACGTTGCACTGCCGCACCTTGTGATAAGCCGGAACAAATCATGGGCCCCACATATTCTCGAAAGTACAGTTCCCCGAGATATTTTATCTGCTTGGGCAAAAGGTACCTTCCTACATAACTCAAATTGTGCGCTAAGTTTGGTATTTCTTGTTAAAGGTTCTTTCAACGAGTGTTCAATTGGTATTTAATATTAAATTTAAATTCAAATTATATACTACCTCCGTCCCACTTTGATAGTCTTGTTTTCCTTTTTCGTCTGTCCCAAATTATAGTCCACTTTCCCATTAAAAAATGTAGTAATCTTTCAAATTGTCTAAAATACCCTTATTAAATATCTTGTTATTAATACATTGTTATTAAATACTAACCCACTACATTGAATACATTGAGCTTTTCCAATACTAACCCATTAGCTGTAACTGATATTAATTGGCACTCTTCGTGATTAGCATAAGGGTATTTTGGAAAATTATTAATCTAAATTTATGTTTCCAACCAAATTAATTATACTTTCTTAATCTGTGTGAAAAAAAAATCAAGACTAACAAAACGGGGCGGAGGGAGTATATTTTTTGTTAAATTTAAATATTATATATTTATTATTTATCCAACGTGCTGACGGTAGAAAAGATTAATTCTCAGATTTATTAACGATGGTTCATTAAACACGGATTAAGTAAAAATCCAATAAATAAAGTACGGCTAGCTGTCACAGCATTTGAGCACTAAGTTTATGTTTTCTGATAACCGCCCAACTTACTCAGCGTATTACAAACCAACAGCTCAGATCATAAGTCCCATCAACACGTTAATTTTACGCGATTCCTACACCAATAAGCACAGGCGATACGAAAACAAAAAACTGCGGAGCACTTCAAAAGTTGCCGGCTTTTGAAGTGTCTTCGCAGAGTCCATTTATCGAAACACTCATACAAAAAACTGTGAGTTATGAAAGGGATACGAAAACAAAAGTTATTGCCCACCACAAGAAAAATCATAAAGGGAAAAAGAAAAAGAATAATATAATTTGAAAAAAAAAAGAACTTACAAAATCCACGTATCCTTAAGCGTGCGGAATTTTAAAAATTGTATCTCATACTCTCAAAAATTTTTTTTTTAAATATACGCCAACGACAATTTGAAAGTGGTATATTTTTTGAGTAAATCTTTGATACAGTGTGGCTGACTCATTGTGTGTCACCCTCATCAATGGAGGTGGGTAACATGTTGATTCCTTATTTTAGCTTCTTTCCTTAATGAAAAATATAGTTTAATATTAAACCAAATAAAAATTAATTAAACAGAGTCCAACACAAATAAAAAAAAAAAATCAACAGTTTAACACAAATTAGAGATTTATCTCAACTAAAACTTTGAAAACTCATGGAAGTGGGCAATGATTTTTGAGAAAACCCTACAAGTTTTAGGCTTTTCCTTGCTAGATGTATTTAGAATTCCACTTTCTGTAATGTCTTCCCTTGCATAGCAAATTGAAGTGAAAATCACTACTACTTTTGCCAATTCAAATCTCAAAATTCATGCATTTGTAGATCCCAAATTTTTCTTTCTCTACATCCAATTACAAATACCTACTATATATCTTTTCCCTATTTGATCTACGATTTCGTGCCTCTATGGATCCCAAAATTTTCTTAGTTTTCATCAGTTCCTCCAAATTTGATGAAAAACTGAGTTTGTTTGGACAACATAAAAATTTCATATTTTGTTTTTGCTTGTATCATACACACAATTTCCAATCATCTTTTTATCTCACATACATCACATAACAAAAAATACATCACATAACAAAAAATACTACAGTAACTGAATCAAATAAATCATCCAAATAAATTCTTATCCAAACAAACTCAATCTTTTGGTCTTATTAAATGCGAAAGGATGATGGTTTGGGTTGACTGGCGGTTTGGCGAATGCGAAAGTCAGCTAGAAGAGGTAGGTGCAGTAGATAGGGTAATTAGAAGAGAGCGGAACATATCTTTTGGAGATTTATTGGTGTAATAATCTAGGTCGATTTTAGGATTAGTTTATTAAAAATAAAGTGATTTAGATAAAATAGTAAACTTGCTACAAGAGACAATAAAATAAAATAATTTTGGTAAAACAATAAACTTATTACAATAGATTACTCATCTTCATTATTCATTAATGAGGTGAACCGATTACACTGTCAGGATATATAATATTTACTTTAAAATTATTCTTTTGGATATTCAACTAAATTAGTAGTACTTCATATGATTGAGATCAACTAATTATCCTATATTTTGTCTAATTGTTTTTTAATACAATTGTAGAAATCAATCATAACCTAATGTAGCCATGATAATTTGTCTGTATGGTTGCACGAAATCAACAAATATAGAAAAGTGGGATAAACATATGAGGATTAATATTAAGCAACATTAAAACTGATATCTCAAATTTAATGACACAAATCTCTTAGTTGTTGCAAGATTAGGCCAAAGCCTCATTCTCACACACACACACACACACACACACACACACACACACACATATATATATATATATATGCAAATAAAGTTGTAGTACAACTCGAGTATTTTTTTTAAAAAAAAGAGAAAGAACTCCACCAGAAGTGAAATTTAAAAGTTTTTTCCCTTTTTTCGAAAGAAATAAAATATTTTCACGAAAACTGGTTTATAATTCGATTTATTAAATTAATAAATATGCCTCCCAAGTCTTCTCCTTTTAAATGCCACCCTTCGATAAGCTCTGCTTGGAGAGACAGTCCATCCCCAACCTTTTGCCCCCACTCTCCTCCCATCCTTCTTCCGCCCATCCTTCTTCCTCCCACTTTCTTCTCCCTTCCCCTTTCCCCCAAGTGTGTATATATACACAACGCTAACACTCCAGATTGGAAATATATTCCTAATCATCTTTAAGGATTCTTGCTACCAGTCCTGATTTAAATATCGCCGGAACTGGAAGAGTTTTCCCGGTGAGATACACATAATGCTGTAAGAAGAAGCAGAGACACCATATCCAAGAGTCAGTACCTTGTGTTTTTCTCTGAGGATATTAACATCGAAGTTGGTAACATGGAGTCTGGGGGACTATCAAGGGGGGAGATAACGGGGCTTTTAGTGATAATATGGATGGGTTTAATGTCGATTATGGTTCGTGTAAGCGACGCGACGAGGACAGCCGTGACAACAACGGAGGCAGCGTCGGCGGTGGAGGCGGCGACGGCGACGGCGACGGCGACGGAGACGACATCGTTTAATGCAGGACATAAACATGCGTATGCGACGATGATGTATATGGGGACCCCACGTGACTACGAGTTCTACGTGGCTACGCGCGTGATGCTCAGATCCCTATTGAAGCTCGGCGTCGAAGCCGATCTCGTCGTCATTGCCTCCCTAGACGTTCCTCCCAACTGGGTGAAAACCCTGTAAGTTCAGAGCTCTTCTCCCCTTCTCAAACTCTCTTCAGCGATCAATTTCTATTTTGTCAAGGGTGTTTTAGTAATTTAATGGTAAGCTTTGGTGGTTTTTTTTTGTGGGGGTGAGGGGGTACAACTGTACAAGTAAGCTTTGTATTTACCGCTTAGTGTACGACTTTTCTTTCTTTCTTTGGATGTTTGGATTTCTTTTCTGACTCTTTCGACGAGTAGTGGACTCAGTGCTGGAATCATTAGACATCGGATCATGCTTATGGTGGAAATGTTTGATTCTTGAAGAAATACTGGACTTAGACTTAGAGCTGGCCGTTTTGGTCCGGAGATATTTACGAAAATGTTTTTGACCTTTTTTTATTTTTTATTTTTTTTGGTGGGGTTTCTAGGGATGGGTTTTTTTTGGGGGGTGGGGGGCGTGGGGTTCTGGTTCTTCGGGCTTTAATTGGCTGCCATTGAAAACATACCTTGTAAGCGAAAAGCTTAGGTCCACTTGCCTAGTGTGCAAGTGTGTGTACTGCCATAGAAGAACCATGTGAACACTGAAGAAAGAAACGGGCTGAGATCTTAGCTGGGGTCTTCAACTGCTCTCTTTCTTCATGCCCTATTAATGTAGTAATTTAGTAGTTTTCTTTTATCTTTTGGGTTTTTTCCACCCTTCCCTGGGGCGACATATCCACGCTACTCTTGGGGTTTGTTCAAACTTCAAATGGTAATTTAGTAGTTTTTTTTTTATCTTTTGGGTTTTTTTTCAGTTCCCTGGGCCAGCAGGTCCGCACTACTCTGGGCAGCATTCAAATAATCTTTTGTCTTGGGGTTTGTTCCTGCATGTTGCTGCTCTTGTCATCCGAAATTACAATCTGGACCTAATAGTACGAAAGTGATTGGAATTTTCCACAGAGTAAAGATGAATAACAACTGCACTTTACATATTGCATTTCAACTATGTCGGCATTTCATTCGAACACAATAATAAATCCCGCATAGATTTACATATTATTGTAATTTTGTTCATCATTTCAGTCAAGAAAACAGAAAGAAGGGTTCACCCTGTACACTTATCGATTTCAAAGATTTCGTTTTACGGGACAACTAATAGGTGTCAAGTTTATGGATTTATAGGTATTAACGGCCTCCTAATACCTATATATTATACCGTTGGTTATAATTTAAAACGTGACACGTGGCATGGCTAATTTTAGTTTAGCAGGGACATGACATTAGGTGCATGATAAATACTATAATCAATGTCAGATGTTTCTTCTAGGAATTGTCCTTTTCGTGTAGCTTGGTGGCACGGAAAACGAACCACCTTTGGCCAACCACAGAGGCCGGCCGTGGTAGATACGGGCATCATTTGCCTAAGAAGCGTCCCCTTATACGCGGTCAAGACCTTGAAATTTTTATACTGTGCTATAAAGCATGACACGCTCTAACACGTGTACAGTATTTACCGTAATCCTAATCGTAGGTGTTAACCTGCCTACACTGAATTGTGATGACTCCAGAAAACAACTAATTTTGTTTTCAGAATTTTTTCGGCAGAATTTGACCAATTCTTATGCGTATTTTAGCCATATTCCTTCTTTGTGAAGGCATGAGCGGTTCCCAAATGTATCTACTTTTAATGAGGGCCAAGTCAGCCTTTTTTGATGTGGCAAGCATATAACGAGGAGATCACACGCATTTGCATTGTCCACCCATTTTTTTTCTTTTACCGAACAATTTGCTTTATCTAATGGCCTCCTACATTATCTTCAGATTTATACATTTTTCTTTTTAGTGCCTCTTTGTTTCGGAAATTATAATATGTTTCCTGTCTCTGGCTTTTCTAAGAAACCCATTGGATATTAGAAGCGTTTTGTATTATATGTGAAGGAACCTTGACTTTACAATATATTCGCACAAGAGTATGAGTGATCTAGTTTAGATAGAATAATGTCTTATCATCTTTAGTGAGAGACTCTTGGTTTTAATATAATTTCTGAATTGGTCCTTTTTTTTAATGTGGTGTGTTCCAAGAAAGTGCTCCGTACATCTAAGTTATCACCGTCAATGCCCATTTTTAATGCAGTATCCACGTATACATCGAAAAGTCTAGTTCTTGAGGAAGTAAGACGTGACAGCAAGAAAGTTGATCGAAGCCGTTTGAACATAAAATGTCTTTGAAACCCCTTCATTTTTGTTTTACCAGAATACTGGCGTCCAGACATATGGGCGCTAGGCTTTGGGTTGAACTCTATCTGAGTCCATTAGCATTACCTGTCTCCTTGGATGACCAAATTTTGGACCCCTCATTCTAGCAAGAGAGAATTTTGAACTAAAATTTGACATAGTTTGTGAAACATCATCTACCAGTGAATGTCAGTTTGGTTTTCTGCAATAAATCGCTGACTGATACGTGTTTGTGAATTAATACATGTTTTTACCCGCTGGTAGGATCATATGCCTATAGGAAGGAATTTGTGAACTGTTTAGTCCCGGCCCTTGTTGAGACTACTCTATTATCACCAACAATTATCGGTAGAAATTTGTTACCGTATAAGATCGGGACATGAAGGAAAATTGGAACTTCAAATTTCTTGCGTCTTCTTTATAGCTGCACTTCTTAAATTGTTCCAAGCGTTTGAGCTGTTAATGTGTTCATAGCTAGTATTACTCAAATTAGTTGTCAGAACTAAAATGATATTTTGTAATTCTGTGCACTTGCATTTCCTGTTACCTCATTCTACGTACTTGTACTGGAAAAACAGCAGAAGGAAATTGAAGATGGTGATTTATAGAATTCATCCTAGGTCATGCCTTAATTGAATTATGTGAAAATCACCGAATAGTATATTTTTTTAGGTTTGCCTTTTGGGGTTCTAAATTAGCACATTTTGGGAGCCAAGGATATCAGTAATCAGAAAAGGGTGATGTAAATAACACTGAAATGTACTAATCATTGTCTTTTGTTGTGCTACAGAGAAGAAGATGGGGTGAAGGTTCGCAGAGTTCAGAATCTGAACAATCCATATACTAATCAGGGCAATTTCGATTGGCGATTCAAGTTGACAATGAACAAGCTTTATGCATGGAGCCTAGTGGAATATGAGAGGGTGGTCATGCTCGACGCTGACAACCTTTTCCTCCGAAAAACAGATGAACTGTTCCAATGTGGCCAGTTTTGTGCAGTTTTCATAAACCCCTGCATATTTCATACTGGTCTTTTTGTGTTGCAGGTAATTATTGGTTTGAATCCAACCTGTGTTTTTCGAAGTATCTTCATCTCAAAGCAAGTGTCAATTTGTTGGCATAACCAAGCCAGCTTTTCTTAGAACCTTTTACTTGGTGTTCATAAATATGTAGTAGCATGCATATTTTGCCAAAGTCCTTTTGGGTTATCATATACTAACAATCTTCTCACTGTTTAGTTTCTAAAGTTTTTTGAATCAAAGTTTTTAGCTTTTACTTTGCTACCAAGTCAATTCTTGAAAATACTGGCCAGATATCTAATCAGTTCCTTTGAAAATTTTCAACTGCAGCCATCAATGACAGTATTTAAGGACATGGTTCATGAGTTGGAAGTTGGGAGAGAGAATCCAGATGGTGCAGATCAAGGTTTTATCGGAAGCTATTTCCCAGATTTACTATATAAGCCAATGTTCCGGCCTCCTCCTAATGGCACTAAGCTTGATGGACAGTACAGACTTTCTCTGGGTTACCAAATGGACGCTTCTTATTATTGTAAGTACATAAATTACCTTATTCCAAGGTTTTTTCAAATGTTTGACTTGTTTTGTTCTTTTGGGTAGCTCTTACTGCAGTATTCTTGGTTGTCATGTTTTGAGGCTTTCTGCATATTGTTCCTATGTTCTCGAATCTCATTATGTTTACTTATTATCTGGTTCAAGATCTCAAACTACGATGGAGTGTACCGTGTGGACCCAATAGCGTCATCACTTTCCCTGGGGCGCCATGGCTAAAACCATGGTATTGGTGGTCATGGCCTGTCTTGCCCCTAGGCACCCAGTGGCATGAACAACGGCATCGAACTGTCGGGTAGGAATTTCTCCGCACATCTCAATGTATCATTAAGTTGCACTCTTTAGGCTTTGTTTGCATTTGCTCATGAAAGCATCATCATTTTGAGTGCTACTATCTATTGTTTTATGGTTTCATCAACACATACACTCAGAAACATACCATATGGAATTAATGTTTGAAAGCCTCGACTCTGGTGCTGATGATGCAGCTAATAAATGTGCAAAATTTGTTTCATACTTGGTCTGCATAAAAAGTTGCATTTCTTGTTAGAACAAATTTGGGTAGGAATGTCGGTTTTGTGCCTCTGTTTATTAAGCTTTTAATTTATTGCCTTCATGCTCACTGGTTCATAAAATTGTATTTCATAACTAACAATTTGTTGTTAGCTTCGACGAACCATCCTATTCTATCTCACCTATTCAGGGCTCACTTTTTGCAGGTACAATGCAGAAATGCCCTTTGTATTTATCCAAGTAATATTTTACTTGGGAATAATGGCAGTGACGCGAATTGCACGGCCTGGTTTGTCTAAGCTATGCTATCGTCGTGAAGAGAAAAGTGTTTTCCTCATTCAAACTGGCCTTAAATTGGTTGCTTTTTGGTCTATTCTAGCAGCCTACATAGCCCCTTTCTTCCTCATTCCCTACACTGTTCATCCGCTTGTAGGGTGGAGTCTTTACTTGCTTGGGGTTTTTGCTCTGTCCTGTATAGCGGTTAATGCTTTTCTTCTACCAATGCTCCCCGTTCTAGTGCCATGGTTTGGAATCCTTGGTTCTCTTCTGGTGATGGCTTTCCCCTGGTACCAGGATGGGGTTGTTAGAGCGCTAGCTGTATTTGGCTATGCCTTTTGTTGTTCCCCTATTGTCTGGGCTTCGGTGGTTAGAATCGTGTCAAGTCTTCAGGTTTCACTTGAAAGGGAAGGCTTCTTGCCTAGGTTGGCTGAATCTACAGCTCCTTCTGGGTGTAACAAGTTGTACTAAGATTCTTAAGCACAATGATCTGATGCTTAACAAAAGAAAAAGTCTCGCAAAAAAAATCTCGGGGCGCGAGGCGGCAGATTTTCAAGCCTCTGGAAGTGGGTATTCTGTCGAGCTTCTGGAAGTGGATATTCTGCAGTCTGCGTGCGGCCATTGCTTTCTTCAGTTATGGATATCCATATAGCTGAAGTGATTCTTTCTGGGATCCTGTATCATTTACTCTTTTGTAAAATTGGTGATCCCAATGTATGAATTTTGTTCATCTGTAATTCGTAGCATGGGGAAACCGCCTCTAATCTGGAGTAGTTAGATTCTTGCTGAGGTGTATTCATTAGAGAATCGTTGTATCAAGAAAGATACTAGAGGGAAAGAACTTACAAATTGACATGGATCGAACTGCTTAGTTTTAGGATTTGATTTTCCTCAACGGCAATGCAATGATTATTATAACATTTGGAAAGCCATTTTTCTCTATAAAAAAAAATATTTACGATTTTCGTGGATACATTTTTTATTTATTTTTTTTATCTTATATATTTCAAATCATTATATTATATTTTTCCAAGCTTTCTTGTCTCCGATTTCCCTTCAATTCCACAAAGAGAAAAGAAGAAAATATCTAAAATTATCCTGAAAATAGAAGTACCAAAGGGTTTAACTAGATTTCGAGTTAGTGTCCGATGAATAGAGGCATGCAAATCCGAAAATTTTCAATTTTTTGATCGAATTCGATTTGAATTCAAATATTTGAAATTGAAAATTCGGAAAACGAAAAGGAATTGGTTCGAAAATTGGGGCCATGATTCTTAACGATTAATAGTATAATACCTCTGACGGACTAATTTCTAATAATGACTTGTATATATATTATAACAACTAATAACGATAGTATAATACCTCTGACTGACTAATCTAGGTTATTTTATTAAATAAATTCCAAGTTATATTTTTATACAAATTCGGTGAATTCGGTACCGAATTCTTAATTGAATTCGGAAGTTTTGAAATCTAAAACAAAATAGGTAAACATTTTACCAGGCTCAATTTATCAAATTTTTCGAATTCAAATTGACGAACACCACCGTGCCCAACAGGAAACCACCATCATTTTAATTTTATGTGCCACTGCAAGACGGTAACTGTAACAGTCGAAAAGGTGAAAATGGTAAGCATTGGTCACCGCTTGTTGGTGGGCCTCAGTCCCTAATCGGCATAACATCACGTCAAACAACAAAACAGAAGAATACTTTCAGACCCCCTTTTCATGCCAAGTTTGGAGGGCAACAGCAACAAGGTCCTGATGACCTCCTTTTATCTCCCGTTACAACGTTCGAATTTGTGGACTTTTACGAGTTCTGCTGGAGGGGTCCATGTGCGTGAAAAATATATACATACATACATACATACTAATAATAATGTAGTAAGAGCGGGCCTCCAGAAAGTAAAATCTGTCTCCTCCTCATTAGGCTCAGAGAAGAGAAGCTAGATTACAAAATGATTTAAAGCCATCCTTGGACCATCCCTCATCGTGCACACCACCCCAATACGCAGGAAGGACCGTTTTTCTGTTTGATCTGAACAAGAAGAAAAGGTTTTTCTGTGTCTCTAAAGCCTGAGTTAATTCCTATCCTATCTTCCGCAGAGAGAGAGAGAGAGAGAGTATATCTATATATATATATATATTTTAATGTTACAAAGATTGGATGATTTCAGTCAGTTCTAATTAACACCACGGATCAATCAAAATATGTTGTTGCAACCATCATCGATTACTTAAAGGATAGTGACAAGTTATTTACAACACAGCTCTTGACATTTGCAATACAATCTTTTAGCGACGGATGTTAATGATGATTTCTCAATCTTACGCTACAAAATTACTGGCCGTAATTAACACCTGAGAGAACAAATTAACTACCACCAAAATTTCAGAGCATAATATTATTATGCTTATAATTTAATTTTTTTTCTTTCTTTTAATGTTGCTTGATTAGTAATGCTACTACTTCTAGTTTCGGCTATAATTAACATGGCTGGAGGCTTTGTTTGAAGCTGCATGTGGTTATCCAAAGACTCACACCAGCATGTCTTGTAAAAGGGATCAATGGAGAATAATTAGTAGTTCGTATTTTTTTCAAGCCGTAGAAAACGACCCATTGCATTGGACGGGTACTGTAGATAACATTACGCTATTCATTAAGTAAAACGCTTGAAGTTCAGTCCCTGATATTAATGTCCATCTAATACAGGCAGGCACTTGTCCGATGATCCACTCGCAGTTCAGCTCCCTTCGGTGTTAGCCTATGACCCTAGCTAGCATATTCATCATCAATTAATTCCTGAATGCAAGGGAATCATGCACAGAAAATATGACCGTTGGAATGTGGAAACGCACTTGATTTATGTAGTAAATAGTTCCCTCCTCCGTATGCCATTACGCCCCCCGTCTTCTCTATATATTAATCTGTATTTCGATCTTCTCAGAAATCAGAACTACTACATTCCTCGGTCCAATTATTTCTCTCATTCCCTTCTTCGCAAACATTCCCTTCCCTGAACGTCATTAATTGAAGATTTCTTGATGGCTTTTCTTAACTCTCACTTTGCTCTATTCTTCGTGTCCTTTGTAACATTATTATTCTTGGTTCCAAATTCTTGTGCTTCTTCCAGGTTTCACCGCAGACACCACTTCTACAAGCACAATTCACTAAGCACACAGGAACCCTCTTTTAACTCTAGCAACCACCACCACCGCCATAGATATATAGGGCCCTCCGGCAACCGTCTCATTACAGTCGACCTTGAAGGGTTCGGAAACTTCAGATCAGTTCAAGCTGCCGTTGATTCTGTCCCAGAGAGCAACCGCGAGAATGTGCTCATCCGAATAAGTCCTGGTTCTTACATGTAATATAATGCTTATCAGATTTCGGTTTTCGTCTCAATTCTTCTTCTAAATTAGAAAAAAGAAAATAATTATATTCTGCTCCGCATTTGGCATGCATGCGTTGAATGCCATTGTATGGAGCACTAATTGGTTCTTGAACAAACTTTAGTTGTTTAGTTTTAAATTGTCATTAAAGATAGATAGTCTAAATAAACTTTTGTCAACTGTGATTCAATTCTCCAACATTCATTTTGCGAAAATTTCCTACGTCTGAAGTTGTATATATATGTTAGCTTTTGAAATTACTCAAACCATTGTTATGAGTTTTTATTACATGCCTAGTAGGAAGAAGACGTTGGTTATACTCTACTACATTAGCTAGTCAAGCGATTGTGGCCGTGGGGGTGTTGTTAATGTATTTCATACTCGTGGTTAGAGGCTTAGCATGCAGCATGCTAGCTCAAAATCAAGCTGTGATTTATTTTTTTTTTA
Source organism: Coffea arabica (assembly GCF_036785885.1). Taxonomy (NCBI): domain Eukaryota; kingdom Viridiplantae; phylum Streptophyta; class Magnoliopsida; order Gentianales; family Rubiaceae; genus Coffea; species Coffea arabica. The sequence goes on along the minus strand of NC_092325.1, from coordinate 42,526,379 downwards.
TTTTTTGGTTTTCTAAAGCATTATAAATATGTTATTTTTCTTTTGGAATATGATAACTACATTTTGAAGCTCTTTTGCCATGATTGACAATGTGGCGGTGGTGCAGAGAGAAGGTGGTGGTGCCGGCATCAAAACCGTATATTACGTTTGAAGGAGCAGGAAGGGGTGCAACGGTGATAGAATGGCATGATAGGGCAAGTGACCGGGGGCCAGATGGCCAGCAGCTGCGTACTTATCATACGGCTTCTGTCTCCGTTTTCGCAAGTTATTTTTCAGCCAGAAATATCAGCTTCAAGGTACACTAGCTCATGACCAGTCACTGTCTGCTGCCTCCGTCCTCAGTTCCACTCCAGCTGAGGACAAAATCTAATAATGCTCGTGTAGTGACATATTAATAATTCTATTTACTACCAGTAGTAGTAGACTAAGTAGGTCGGAGCATAATCATGAAATTAAATTTCAAAAGTATTTTTTAGGCCACATTTTTCACGAATAAGAGAGTAAATAGCAAATTACCACACAAATTTTAAGTTGAGTATATAAAACCCTAGCAACTACTGCTGATGACCCTTTTCGTTTTTTCCAACTCGAACAGTAAATACTCTACAACTTAGTCAAAAAACCACTTTTTTTGTACCGCGCAATAATTGCTAGTAGAAAAGATGCACTTTTTCCAACCAAAGCTAAAAATTTCCTCAAAGTTTTCAATGTGCAACCAGGATTTTGTCTGTGCTTACTTGGAAAGTTTCTCCTTTTTCTCGTTCAAGTTGTGCCATTTTGGCTTGTATATATCCTGTCAACATGCAAAAATCACGTCCATTAATTCAAGGTACATTATTGAAGTTGCAACTTTTCATTCACTCAAAAGCTAGAAGGTAAAAAAAAAAAGAAAAAAAGAGCAGTAAAATGGCTCCAAAAGTGGTTGAACACCAAATGCTTCCCAAAAACACAAAGGGGGGGGGGGGAAAGACATGATTACAATGTAAAAAAAAAAAAAAAAAGATTTGAATTAAGTTAATCTCTGCAAATTGGGGGTCAGAATACAGCACCAGCACCAATGCCGGGGATGCAGGGATGGCAAGCAGTGGCATTCCGGATATCCGGCGACAAAGCATACTTCTCCGGGTGTGGATTTTACGGGGCACAAGACACTCTCTGCGACGACGCCGGACGCCATTACTTCAAGGACTGTTACATCGAAGGCTCAATCGACTTCATATTTGGAAATGGTCGCTCCATGTACAAGGTAATTTAAGCAGATTTTAAGTATTTAATTCATACATTTTTCTTCATCTCTTGGTGGTGGTGGTAACTGGTAAGGCGTTCTTTGGTAGATTAAATCAATTAGAAAAGATGAGTGCTTTTACCAGTACATGTTTGAAAAGGTGATGGGTAATTGAGCCCATTGACAAAAGCTGTTGCCATTTGTCTCATCTTCTTGTCTATGGTATTGGTAGCACAATCCACAAGCAGCAGGCTGATCACTTTTTGTTTTAGCTATTAAAGAATATTAAATATGCGTAATTAATTATCCAGGCTGATCACTTTTTCTTTTCTAAACTACTGTTTTTCTTCAGATTAGGACAATTCTATCAAAGTTTTTAAGCTATCAGAACTTTATAATGATAGAAAACAATTTTTAAAAAAAAGATTAACTGGTAATGATGGTTTTGAATTCAAGATTTTTCACTCAAAAAAAAAAATACTTACCTTATAATGATAGATTTGTACACAGACTTTTCACTTTTGTATATTTCTCGGCTTTCTGTATTCCTTTGCTTAGCATTGGCCCATATGAAAATGATCAGGACTGTGAACTACACTCGATAGCCACTAGATTTGGATCCATTGCCGCCCAAGGTAGAAAGTCGCCTGATGAGAAGACTGGGTTTGCTTTTGTGCGCTGCAGAGTGACGGGATCTGGACCAACATATGTGGGCCGTGCTATGGGCCAGTACTCCAGGATTGTTTACTCCTATACATTTTTTGACGATGTGGTTGCCCATGGTGGCTGGGATGATTGGGACCATGTTAGCAACAAGAACAGGTAAGCCACTTTTTTTGGTTGGGGTTGGGTGTTAAAGGGGAGGGATTATAAATAGAAAGTTCTAGATTCAAAATTTCATATATGTATATATTTTTTCTTGTTGGATCACTGGGTATGTGAGGTTAAGTCAGAAAACTTGTTTGTTGGGTTAGAGATGAAATTCCTTTCCGATCTTTTTAAGCTACTTTGTAATAATAACTAAGGCAACCTTTGGACTAGATTCTCTTATTTTTCCCAAAGTTGCTAGGCAAAAATTTTTAACTGCCTAATTTCATTTCTACTATGATTAGGAGAATATGACTTAAAATTCCTGATAATATAGGACCGTGTTTTTTGGAGTCTACAAGTGTTGGGGTCCTGGAGCTGCAGCGGTCCGCGGTGTATCATGGGCCAGGGAGCTTGATTTCGAGGCGGCCCATCCATTTCTTGTGAAGAGTTTTGTCAATGGAAGGCACTGGATTGCACCATATGATGCCTAGAGATTTGGACCACCCACGGAGCCCGCTAAAATTCATTTATTCATTTATTCTATTCTTACCATAATATGCATTGCAGTTACGAATCACTTTTAGGATCAATTCGAGATTAGAAAGCAGTGAAAAATTTAATTTATGTAATTGCCATAGAGTCTAGTTTCTCATTGTCATTCTTTTAGTGGTGTAGTAAACTTGACACTGAAGTTGAAGATTTCTTTCAGTGGGCTTATTTTAAATTGATTATTTTAACTAATTATAGATTCTGATTTTTTAAATAATCAATTTTTGAAATATTTTTTACTTGCATTTGTATTCTAATTATAGATTTTTTTTCATAAAAAAACTAAAATCTATTATTATTCAAAAATGTGCATTTGATTATCTTTCATAATCAATTTTTATAATTAGATTCTATAAAATCTAAAACAGCAAAAAACAAGGCGTCTTCATCTCCCCAAGATGGCCAAATTTGTAAGAGCCCACCAGCACAAAGCTTCCACTACCTGACACTTCATGTACAATGGGGTGACCCCAAGGCTGATTAGTCCGTAGTAAATCCAACCCAAGATTGAATCCTTCTTGCCACTGGAAAATGATCCTCAAACGTAGTTCTGAAACTGACCATGAAATTGGGCCAAATTTAATTCACTGACATGGAAGCATCACCTGAACAAATAAATGCACGTCCGTATTCACGAGGTTCATAAAAGCTTTTAACTTTTGACGTCTCATCCTAACAATCTTCATGATTGCATTGATTTCCTGATCCGGGGGGGCCTTTCATGAATCAAACATAATTCCCCCACAGGAGAAGCATGGACCTCAAAATTACAACATCCCAACTATTTTCTTTTCGTTTCTTTTTTTTTTTTTTAATAAAAAACCCTTATATTAACCGTGAGAAAAAATAATAATTGAGATAAAGAACCTATAATGATATAAAGGCGCTACAAACAATCCGTAAAAAACTTCTGTGGTGACAATCTAAAGGTGTGAAGATAGAGAAACATAATAGAAAACATCATCTTCACATAATACAACAATTTTGTTGAGCATCAGGCGTCTCCGGAGATCTGCAAAAGCGGCCAAACCATTTGTCAATCAGTGCTCGCTATGCCAAGATGTAGAAGGAAAAAAAAATATATAGGTGAAGAAGAAGACAAAGAAGGTTGGTCTTCTTGTAATATGAGAGTGCAAAAAGTGACCTGGTGTACTTCTACTCCTCATGCCACTATGAAAAATGAAAACCCACATCCCAGAATCCCACCCCCCCCCCCCGGGGAAAAACTTCTCCCCAAGTCAAAGCCGTTCCCAACCCTGGAAAATCTTTATCTAATCCGCCAAAAACCATGTTGTTATCATGTTAATTTTCAAATTTCAATACCCGTTACGAGTTTTGAAAACACAAGCAGTACACTTACAATGGTCCAAAGTTTGATAGATCAAATTCCGGAGCAAGCTCCTGCACAATGTCGTTGGGAGGTTGCCCACATTCTTGCATTTTCTGCATGAGCTCCACAATCTTGTTGAAGTTACCAGGGTCAGTTTCATAAACTTCGTTCAAATCTTTTATAAGTTCATACTGGTGCGAGAACCGTTGATAATCTTCACTGCTGAGTTTGGTTCTATTGTCTTCCAACCAAGTTGGATATCTTTCACCAATTTCTTTCATAGGTTCGTGAAGAACATCTTTAGACAAAAGTTGCTGCATCATTGTCTCCACAATAGACTCCATGTCCTATGATATAGAAGAGAACAAAGTTACACACCAGCTTTCAGTGGATTATTAGTAGGCAGTGCATAAGAACCCATGTGAGAGGATGCTGGCCAAGATCATATCAACTAAGCAGTACAAGGATCTTTCAGCAAAATGCCAACCAGTTTTACATGGAACAAGCTTTGTCTATGATATAGCATAGGCATATGTAGGCTTAAAGCTACAATACAAGCACATCCCTTGCACTCAAGGGATTCCAAATGCATCACTAGCCTAAAAAAGTAAGCCTTTTCCCTAACTATAACCCCTCTCCCAACACAAAAAGAAAAAAAACACATAAAAACAAAAAAAGGGGGATAACCCCTCCCTCCTAACGAAGAAAAACAGATTCCCAGACACATAGAAATAATAACTGAATTTTGACAGCATAGTTAGACAATTTCAATATTGCTAACATGGAGCTTCCAACTAAACCGTTAGTACTTGGTATTCACATAATCGAGTAGCCTAACATCCACCATGAGTAACAACCCGGCAATGCAATTTTGGCCAGATATGCAACCACAAAGACACATGCAGAGCCATATGCATACTTTATGTATAATCAGACTCCTCAAAAGGGAATTGTGGCAAACTGGGTTAACAGTCAGAGAAGTTTGGTGGCCCTAGTGCATTATAAAGCATCTAGCATTCCAGTACTGTTAGTGGAATAGGCAATTTATCATTTGCAAAGAACAAAATCCGAATAATACCAGCCCATGGAGGATACCCATGAATTTTGTTAAGATAATACAGTAGTTGAATCACTCTATAAACTCTTAATCAAATCATCAAGCTTCTTTTCCTCTTTCAGAGTTTGTTAGTCCAAGCCAGTATTTCTTTGAACAACCAAGCACCAGAACAACTGAAAAATGGCTATAAGCCTAATCTTTGTAGTTTTCTACATCTACGATCTAAATTCTTGAATACAGAGAACATGAGCTAGATATCACCCCTTATGATCATGATGTCCCTCCATGTCAATATTCAGATAACCATAACTGTTCATTAAAGCAGACAACAGAAGCTAACATTTCCTGGGACAGGCCATTGATTGGAACACAAAAAGGTAACCAGCACTTCTGATATCAGAAGCTCAGAACTTGAAATTATAGACTACCTCCAAATTTTCATTTTTATATCTCCATCATCTTGCTTGGTAGCAGAAACTCTTCTAATCTAGAACCACGAGATTTAAAATTAAACTGAAAATCCAAGACGATAAAATAACAAATTAGGGACACATGTTAAGATTCCAACGTGTTCCATACAAAAACAAGTTAAGCAAGTTGCTCCGAAATGAAAAATTGACACAATTGCCCAAGAACTTAACATACTAAAAAAAATACAACAAAAATACCTGAGACCCAGCAAGCTCCTCAAATTGCTTAACCCAATCTTCCATCATTGCATCATTTCCAATGTTCTCTTCCATGGGTTTCGGCCCTGAAACAGATTCCAACCCTTTAACAGCCTCCCTTGTCTGCTGTCTTAGCTTATCAAGAGCCTCAGAAACATGGGATTCCTTTGAAACCTTTTGCTTCCCTTTTTTCTTACTTCTCAAATCAGGCAATCCCATGCCTAGCCCCTGTACCTCACTTGGCATCGAAGAATTCTCTTGCTTGTTCCCTTCATTATCCCCACTTCTCGAAGCCAATAAAAACTAACCCTTTTTAGTTCATACTACATAAGCAATCAAAATCCACAGATATTCTGATTAATCCATTTTAAAAAAAAAATTGTCCTATATCAGTATATGTGACTATTATGGACAATAAAAAACGAATACAGCAAATAAAGATTGAACCTTTGAGCAGAGGAGGTAAGATTGAGGCTCTGAAAATCATCTAAAGCACCTGAAAATAAATAAAAACCAACGAGAAACAACTGTTCATTCAATTTTGTCAACAAACACGCATCTGCCAAAAAAGAAAAATTGAAAGACAAAATTCAGGAAAGGGGCAAAAAAATAAAGTGCCCTGTGTTTGCGTATTTGTCTCTCAGAGGTGCTTACTATCAAGAAGTTGGTCCAGATCATCGGAGTGGTCAGCCATGGATTCCTCACCTCTTTCCCCTGTATCCGCTTTGGTAAATATATCTCTTTCTTCCTCTACGGGCAAATAAAATACCTTGAGATATCTGCTTGGATAGAAGACTAAAAGAAGTAAACGCTATTTATATAACTTATGGGTACCTTTTCCTTCTGATCTTTTGTGCTAAGTATGTTATTTTTTTCAACAGCCTGAATCAGACTTTTGTTGTTTTATAAACCTAATCCCAGAATTAACCTCAAAAGCCGGCAACTCTTGAGGCAATCTCAGGGACTTATATCCCAACTCAAACCCAACCCCAACCCCGATGTAGGACAAATGTACCTATAGGGGGACCTGCTGCTAAGTATGTTATGGGGAGAAGAAAGGTGCGTCAAGGAAAGGTGCGAATGAAAGAGAAAAGAGGCAAGAGCGGGCTTTGCTTTTGTTCTCTGATGCGGGTTTTTGTCTGCGATTGTGTCACGTTATCCGGCGAATTCACCGAGATTTATAACTTTTCCCGTTCGATAAGGGCTGTAAACGAACATATAAGGACATTTTACAATTAAAAAAAATGCTTTTGGAAGTGTAAATTCATTCTTTGACAGGCATCATTTTGACAAGCGATAGAAGTTTGGCCAAATTTGCTACCAAGTTAGTACAGGTTAGCAAGTGGGGAAATATCTTTCCCCATGCGGCTTATTAGAAGTCCACATCTTTGATGCAGCAGTTGCTCCATTTATACCGAATGTAAAGATTAACATATTAATGAAAGTGAAATTTTGACAAAAGGAAAAAAAATAAAGGCTGTAAACGAACCAAATTTTAACAAACGGCCTGATTCGTCAAGAGCTAGATTTGTTAAGAGTTGGATTTGAGTTCAATTGTCAATCAACTTTAGCTCGAATTCAATTATGAATTAATATTAAGTGTTGAATCGAGTTCAAACTTGTACATGTTTGGCTAGTTAAGCCAACTTGAATAGTTTTTAATATTTTATTTAAAATACTTATCAATATTTTTTATATAAAATTATATATTATTATTTTATTATATAAATATTATATATGTATTAGTGATAGTTTAATTTTAAAAGAATTAAATAAATTTTTGAGATTTGGATTTGAATTTGAGCCTATCAAATAATAAATTGAATCGAACATGAGCATAAATTTAAAGTTCATATACAATTCGAGTTTGAACTTGAACCAAACCTAAGAATTTGAATGTAGGTTTGATTTTGTAGACTCCATACAATACTTGTGGTATTGAGTTGAATCAGTGGAGTCGAATTTGATTATATCAATTTTTATATGTTATTTATCAAAAAATAATGTTTAAATTGATTCGATTAATTGATAACTTAAAACTTGTATGAGTCTTTATAAATTGGATCACATAAATTTTGAATAACTTATCTTAGCCTTGACCTAGGTGATAATATCATTACCTTTGATCAAATGTAAAGACTCCAATTGTAAAACCTAAATTTTATTGAGGCTTCATTGATATTTTAGTTTGTCAAAAAAAAAAAAAAATAGAGTGATTACAATGTTGTAAGGGATTAGAAATACAAAATCAGCTGTGGTTAAATATAAGATATTCCAATTCCAGCTGAAATCATTCTTGGATTCTTCTCCACTTGACTCCATATTAGAGATATTTTGGTTCTTTGGATGTTTTTAAGAGGTTTATCTGTGTCTCAAATCAACTAGTTGCAGAAAATCTAGTCCTTAGTGAAGCTTAATTGGAGGGGCTGTTAAGAAAAATATTGTTTCCTTGACGGGGTTAAGTGCAATTTGTGCAATAAAAATTCCCACGACATTGGCGCCAACCTGCAACCACGGCCTGCAACAGTACTCAAAGCTCAGATACTTTCCAGACCATTGCATGTAATTAAAGGTTTAAAGCTCAGATATTCCCCAGTCATTATCGCTTCTGTCCAAACAACTTCCCACTCCTAATGAAATCCCAAACAAAAATGAACACATAAGACCCATGAACAATGAACTATGAATCAAACCCAATGAGTTTTTCATCTCATTCTCAGCAAATGCAGCATCAGTTTCAACCAGAATGTGCATCAACACAACAAGCACATGACCCGTGTCAGATTAATCAGTCCTATTATCACCCAGCGTGTTATCCACACTACCAAAATCCACAGCAAATGCAAGATTCTTCATCATTTTTTAATACCCAATTCGTTAATGGATATGATCAAATTCAGCAGCTACAGCGACAGCAATTCTCCCAGCCGGAATCAGAGAGTCCAGTAATTCACCCTCCTGGGCCATCAGCCCAGCCAGACGCGCCATCACAGCCGGCTCAGGGTGGTAATGGGGCTGCGCCTAGGGTGGCGCCAGGGATATCGGAATCAAGGCAGGTGCCGGACCAGCAGAACGTGTATTATCCTGTACAGGGTGTTAATCTGGCAGCAGCAGCGGTGGTGTTGGCGCAGATTACACAGATTGTCGGAGCTTTAGGAGCACTTTTGGGGACCCAGTTCCCCGTGATGGGAGGCCCTGGGTTAGTTTCGGGTCCAGGCCTCGGTACAAGACCAATGCATGCAGCGGTATGTTGCTTATGTTTAAGCGGTGAAATGTCTGCTTTTGCTGTTTTTAGTAACACGAATTCAATCTAATTCATTGCTTTCATGGTTGTGTTTAAGTGGTTGAAGTGATATTCTAGTTTGGTGCTGCTACTTTAGATCTTCGAGTGTGAAATTTTTGCTTTCAACTTTCATGTTTTTAGATACGATTTCGTTGTCCAATGCGCTATAATGTGTTTCTTGAAGAGCTTGCAATATTTGGTTAATTTTTAGTTGTTTGAGTAAGCACTGGTGGTTTCTTGAAGAGCTTTTAATATTTAATTAATTTTCAGTTGTTTATGAGTAAGCATTGGCGGTTTACTTACCGCCCAAAAAAAAGTTTATGTTTAGTAATAGTTTCTAAAGGGATTGCATAGAACTGATAACTTCAGCAAAGTGCGGAGCTTTAGACTATATGCATTGCAATTAAGCTGGGTTAGTTGCCTGGGTAGTATGACGACTGTTGGGTGCAAGATCTCGCAACATTAACCACTAGCCATGGGGCTAGTGGCCATGGAGTTGAACTGCCAGGTTTGGGGTAGGGAGGGACTAGGAGAAGGGAGAAGGTGGATGGTTCAAAAAAAAAAAAAAAGGATAACAGAGCATTTGGAGAGCTGTAATAGTGTTATTGAATGCCATCAATATGTTTCTAACTGTCATCTAATGCTGATCAAGTGCTTAGTTTTCATGAAGCAATGGTAGATGTTAGTTTTATGGTGTTCTTTCTTCAATGCAACACCTTAAGGTTAACTACCAAGGCTCTTTTCTTTAGTTTCAGATCACATTTGATCACCTTAAGTGTCTGTGACCGTCGTTTCCTTTCAAAGATGATCCTTTTCTCTTACTAAAAGATGCTGGAAGAAATGTTCGCCTCGCCTGTGTCTAAACTGAATGTTAAAATGTAATAAGAAAATGAAATCTTCCAATAAATGTTGGCCCGGACACTTTCTGCTATAATTGTATACAGACTGTATGCACCTTAGACCTATCCATAATTATGGAAAATATTTGTTGTACTGATTTTTTGTTGGCTTGCTTTATCTCCCATCTTTTCTTTAGCCATGCTTGTTTCAGATTTGAGCAATCTAGATGCAGTCTGTGAGGTACAAGAGCTCCTTGATAGTTTTATCAGTCAATTGAAACCGAGTTGAATGGTTTCCTCTTGTTTATAGAACTTGGGGCCACAAAAACTTTGAGATTGAAGTAGTTAAGGTTGTTCCACTCATTCATTATTCTTGAGATGGAAATTAGTAAATTAAGATGGTAATACTTTTTCTTTAGCCTTGTGTCTGATGATGGATCTACTTGTCCAAGCCATTAACTTTTCTTGTAGAAAACAAAAGACCTGTTGATCCCAAGAACCTTCTTGATGCGAGCTTCAGAGGAAGTTTATGTAAGATAGACCTGCATACAGGGATACTCCAATTTTTTTCTCTCTTTTCTGACTATACATCAACTTTCTTTTCAGTAAAGAAGGAACATCAAGATCTGATGGCTGAAGCATGATAATTAGTTGTACAAATGGATGTATGAATTAATTTATTTCCAAGTTTAATTGTCTGGTGGGGAGGTTTATGAAAAATAAAGAAATCTCTGTATGGTTAGAGTATCCTTGGAATATGGTGCTTTTGATTTTTCTTTATAAACTTTACGAAGTTCCCTGCCACAGTAATTTACACTCCTTGTACTCGAGCCTTTCTGCCAAAAGGTTGAATCAGCTAAAGAGCCTTTCGGCCAAAGCTCTGGATATAGTTGTTTCAACACCTCAGTCTCTAACACTCAGTAATTCTTGGATTCAGAATGCAGGAAAAAAATAAATCAGATGTTTTTCATCATAAAGTTTCATTTTTTTTTAGGTATCCAAGGTTTTGTTTTCTCATTTTTTGGTATTCATGTGAATCTTTATAATCATCATTTTCTCTCAAGTTTGGAGACATGTCTATTTGCATGATAAGCATATAATATCTGTGCCCTATTTTGAGTATTGACTTGCAGGGTCATTCGTCTCCATATAGAGGTGGTGGTAGAAGGGATGGCTGTTCTTTTAGGGGCAGTGGTCAGGGTCATATGGGTAATAACCAGTCGAGGACAGGCGACTTGGTTCATGAGACAGGATGTGCTCAGGAAACAGGAGGATCAGCCGATCTCCAACAACATGGTGCATCTTCCTCTCATTCAGAACCATCTACTGCTGCTGAGAAGGTCAAATCAAAAGAAAAATGTGTAGAGCCTTTAGCTAGTTCTGTTAAAGAGGGTGATATTCAACGACAAACGCCTATAGTACCGAGTGGGAGTGCAGCTAAAAATCAGCAACCAACTCGAGGTGCATTGTGTGAGCTGTGTAAAGTTGATTGTAATAGTTTGGAAATACTTAAGCAGCACATGAATGGAAAGCGACACAAGAAGTTGTTGCAAAGACTGCAGCTATTGAATAATGCCAACAAACCTGGTGCTGAAAGAGGTAAGGAAAGTGTACCACTTGGTTATTCAAATCCTGAGGTAGCTCCGCAGCCTGAAGTCACTGCAAAGGGTGATGAGAACAGGAAAAGCCTGCAAGAACATCTGCTAACAACTGTACTTGATAAGATGGAGATACAACGGTCAAATGATAATGCAGATTTACCTCGTACTTCTGGCAATTCACTATCTGATTGCCTTGTGAGCCAGCCTGGCCATCAAATATGCAGCCTGAAGCGTAAAAGAAGAAGTGGTCATGGCAGGAAGCAAGTAAAAACTGTGGATACACCAAGCGGGTCGCTGAAACCTCAAGAACCCAAGATTGTGTTTCCCTTCATATGCGACTTGTGCAATGTTATATGTGACACAACAGAGGTGTTCAATCGTCACCTTTCTGGTAAGAAACACGCCTCCAAGTTTAAGCGCTTTGAAGCTTACCGGGCTATGTATGGAGCACTGAGACTCCAAGCTCTATACCCTCCAAGTTCTGCTGCACAAAACCTTGTCCATCAACAGGGTCCTCGACAAGCTTCATGTACTCCTTTAGGAGCTGATATATCTCCACCCAGTCAAAATGCAAATTCTGCAGCAACCTGTATGGTTTCCCGAACAGTTCCAAATCCCAATCAGCAGATATCAAATGGGACTCCTCAATTCGGTTAAGCAAATGTTCTTTTCATACTTGGCAACCGGCAGCCCCAGTGTAGCTTGTTAGGGGCATGTAATGGTAACTTCTCTTTTTCTTCATGAAGTTTTGAAAATATTGGTCACAAATTCTCCCTTGGATTATAGAATTGCCAAACATAGACTACAGAACAGATGCAAGTATGTAATATGCGCAGGGCATTTGACCCTTGACAGATGATGGAATTTGGTGTTTAAATTTGACTATAGTATTACAAACTTCCTATAATGTTTTCAAATGTTGCAATTGACCTGCAACTAGTAAAATCTTTTGCTTGTCCCAAGCTTATGGTTAAGATTAATGCTATAATTCTAGCAATAAATTTTTTGTTTGCTACGTAAAGTCGTAAATAAGGAAAAGTATAGTTTAAAATGTTCGAGAGTATAGTTTTACCAAATGCTACTAATGTAAGTTGTCTGACTTTGAGGTAAGAGATATATCTTTCATACGTTTGAGGTTACTCATAACACATAAATATCTCGTAACGAATCTTCTGTTTCACATCCGGTAAGTACCAGATAAATCCATTATAGATTCTATCCTTGCAAGATTTCTCAAAAGACAAATTCCACATTTTAGATTTGTTATAAGTTCAAATGCTAGGCTAAAGAGATCACTTGCTTTGGTAGTAGACTATTATATGCAAATAAACCAACTATTTTGTGCTAGAATATTATGCCAAGAATGCACCAAGATCCAAGAAATTCCACTCTGTTTTTGGGTAGAAGATTATTTGAAAAAATAATAGTGTAGTAGTAATTTTTTTTTGTGGTGTAATATATGCAACATAAAAAAGTAATTAAAAATATATTTATAATACAAGTAAAATTATATTTAAAAAAAAATGCATCCCACTCTAAATTTTTAAAACTTTTTTCAAATAAAAAGAAAAAAATCACCCGAGACTTGATACAAGTATTTTGTTCTATCTCTCAATGGGAAGGGCCAGTGCGGTTAGGGTTTGGTACGATTCGGTCTGATTATTATATCTTTTTACATTATTCTACCTTTTTATTGTATACGAGGTAAAAGTGAGTATATAAATAAAATACTTGATATATATTACAAATAACATTATGTTTTATTTGTACATTAAAAATTTAAACTTAAACATGTGCAATTATTGAACGAACTGCACAACAGCACAAAAAGTATTATGGCCCTATTTGATAGCACAATTTAGAATTTAAAATTAATAAATTTAGATTTTAATATATTTAAATCCGTTTAATAATAAAAAATTGAACATATAAATTAATTAAATAGCATTGAATTTGTTAAGTAAAACTTGCTCATAAAAATAAGTGATACATTATTCACTTATTACTGAATGTAATATACACTCAAATGTATTTGATTTAATATTTAATAATTTAATTAATTAATTAATTTAAATTTTTAAAAAATAAGTGATAAACTGTTCATTCGTTACTGACTGTAATATTTACTCAAATATATTTGTGTTTAATATTTAATAATTCAAATGTATTTAATTTAATATTTAATAATTCAATAAGTTAATAAATTATCAAAGCAGCCTAACTTCTTGTTGTCTCGGAGTAGAAAGAGATATACGTAAATATTTAAGGTAACGTAAACGAAGCCATAAAATTACAAATACCAAACGAGCCCTAGCCACTTCTTTTTTGCCTCCCCCGTCACTCCCCTTACCTACACTCTCCTCGCCGCTCCGAGGCTCTAAGCGAATGTCTGTTTATTAGCGTTCATCAGATTTCTCTGCATTCAGGTAATGATTTTTCTTCTCCCTCTCCGATTATTACCCCTATTATTTCTCAATTTTACCGTAATTCATTTTTAATTTATTTTTATTTTGCTAATAGGATTCTTACTTCTTTAACTTTTTCATTTTGTAGTCACGTTACATTAGCCAAATTAAAATAGAAAAAACCCTAGAAATTCACCGACGAAAATAAAAAAAGGGTTGCTTGGCTGGGTATCTTGATTACCGGAGCAAGCTTTTCTGATTTATCCGCACCAACGAATGAAAAAGAAAACAAAATTGGATTATAGTGTATAATCTCTGTGGTACTTAGCTCGTACATAAATAACCTTCCTACTGGCTTCTCGGTTGGACCACCTTTTTTTTTAATTTTTATTGAGAAGTTGTAATGTTTACTGGATTAGTTGAAGAATATTCTGAAGAATTTACCAAGGTTTTTGAGGAAATGTTGTTTCTTCTTGACAAAAAAGAGAACCTGCTGATGGTAGCCTTAACAAATGTTTCTTGTTTTTTTTCGGTGAAAATTCTAGCACCGACTATTATTGTGAGGACTGGGAATCTTGGGTAAAAAGACAAAAGAGTAAACTTGTATAAGGACCAGAACTGAATTTTTTGGATGATGGTTGATGTAGGAGTGGACTTGAGTTTGTTTGACGAAATGGGAAGTAGGGAGGATTCAGATATAGATGATGATTTTAGTGACCTTTACAAGGAATACACGGGCCCTGGGGTTTCGAAACCCAACACTGCTGCACAAGAAAGAACTACAACAAATAAAAGGTCACATCATGGGTCTGACGAGGAAGAGGATGCTCGGGACCCTAATGCTGTTCCAACTGATTTTACTAGTCGAGAAGCTAAGGTTTGGGAAGCTAAGTCAAAAGCCACCGAGAGGAATTGGAAGAAAAGGAAAGAGGAAGAAATGATTTGTAAAATCTGTGGAGAATCGGGACATTTTACCCAGGTAATTCCCTTCTCCCCTTGGAATTTATATCATTCATATATGTGATATATTTTGGGTTTTTGGTAACTGAATTTGTACTCTGTAAATGGTGAGGGGAGAAGGTTTGCTTTCTTGTCAAGTGAATATGACCATGCTTTTTGATGGAAGGGACTTTGCTAGACATTATCTCTATCATCCCTGTGCCTCTCACACCCTTCATTGTATTTTACCACAAGCACATCAATGAACAATTACACATTTATATGATCATAGAATTCTAGGTTTGTGTCTGCTATTATGCTAACAGAAAATGATTGTAGGGTTGTCCATCTACACTGGGAGCAAATCGGAAGTCCCAGGATTTCTTTGAACGAGTGCCTGGAAGAGAACCTCATGTAAAAGCATTATTTACTGAGAAGGTGGTAAGCCAACTTGAAAATGACATTGGGTGCAAAATCAAAATTGAGGAAAAATTTATTATTGTCAGCGGCAAGGATAGGTTGATACTGAAAAAAGGTGTTGATGCTGTTCATAAAATTAAAGAAGAGGGTGAGAAAAAGGGTTCTTCAAGTTCTCAGCTATCAAGATCAAGGTCACCTGAAAGGAGAAGTCCCGTTGGCTCTCGATTTGCACGCTCTGATTCTCAGCGATCTAATCCTAGCCCACAGGGTGCCTCTCATTTTCAGAATAGGTTTGGTAGACAGGATAAGGCTGTGGAAGACATTGTTCGCCAGAATTTGCAAAAGCTATCTAGAGGTTCTCCACAAGGTAGGAGTTCAATAGATAATTTTTGCTGTCATGTAGAGATGGTAAAACCTTTCATCTACAATGATATCTATTGTACTTATTGTTTTTTGATGCTTATTCATTGTTAATAATGCTTCTTGCCCAACTATGTTGTTTGCAGCAAGAGGTAAGTTGTTCTGTTCAAGAATTCTGTTGGTTCTGATGTAAGTTTCCTGGGGGGTCTGAATTGAAAAGGGTTGTCTGCCAATTGAAAATTTTTACTGAAAAGACTATTCAGACTTGTCTTGCTTCAAACGGCTTCACAATGGGATTTGAGATAGTATGTCATGTTTAAGCTGGCCTCGTTCTTAGAGATCTTGAATGGACGTGCTTAACACACTCTTCCTTTGGTGAAGCTTATGGTAATGATGGAGTTAGAGGTCGGTCAAGCCATTCGCGGTCTCCAGCACGTCACCCTTATCAAAGCAATGCATATAGTTCATATGATGGTCATAGTCAAGGCAGGGTGGGATATAGGACAGATGGGTGGGATGCTGAGAGACGTTCATCTGACAGTCAGTTGGCACGTAAGGTTGAGTATCCTGCATTTCCACAGACATTAGAGGAATTCGAGTTGGAATATAAGAAAGAGGCAATGGATCTTGAAAGAATGCGGGACAAGGAAGAAGCTGAAGAAAATTACAGGCATCATGAGGTGAGAATGTTGGTTAAACATATTATCATAATTATCTTCTGATTTTGATGTCCATTTGAAGGGGCTGAAATCATCAAAGTAGATTGTGATCAATTTGTTTTAATTCTGGAATATCCTTTTAGTATCTAGATTGTCCTGGTGATTGTCTGGGTGCATTACAGGATAGGTGCATTCTTTTTCAATCATATCAAGATATGATTGGTGTTTGTGTTCCCTGTTGCTCTAATTTACCCGGTGGAGATTAACTCTGAAATTTTTGTGTTCTTGGACTCTAAGACTATTAGAGAAATAAGGGAGAATTACATGAAGAAACTGGCTCTTTTGAGGGAGACTCATGCAAAACAGTGGGAAGAGTTTCTTCAGCATGATGCCCAAAAGAGGCAACAACAGGTGCAACAGCACATGTCAGCTTCTGGGTTTGGTGGACATAAACAATCCAGTTATTCAGACTATGAAAATTCTGTGGGCAATTCTCACTATTCTGGATCTAATATGCCCATGGAATCTAGAGGCAGGTACCCAAAGCCTGTGGAAGATTATCCTTCCTTGCGGTCTCACAACACTTATGGTGACTTCCAGCGTCAGAGGCGTGATGACTATGGGAAAGCCTATAATCGATATTGATTGGTGTATTGGAGTTATCTTAGGTGAGTAGCTCTTACCCTTGAAAAATCTAAGCAACGTGGCTTCTTATGCTCGTTTTCACTTCAGCCAGGTTTAGGTAGGAGATGTATATACTTCATTGAGCGAGGCCTTTTAGATCGTGATGGGCCAGGCACTTGGGAATCTTAGTACTTACCTTTGTGTAATTTGTCCGTTAGGTATTGGTGTAGGTTTTTGAGCTTGTAGCCTTAGATGAGTAGGATGGCAAATGCAGGATTTGTACATGTGGGTCTCTTGCTTAAACTACTTCAACCTAAATTACCACTTCAAAATTTTCAGGATGCAGTTGCTTGGGTACTACTATGGAAAAGGAGCACTCAATTTAGGTAAGTGCATTGGTTGTGTTTCTGGACATGAGTAAATGACATTTGTTTCCCTGGTAGAGAAACCCATTTGTTTTTGCTATTTTTGGCGGAATACTGTTGTAATGAAAAACGGGGAGCAGAGCATGGTTTGGTGGTTCTGTATATGGGTGTCTCAATTACATGACTCTTGAATTGACTGCGCAAAGCTGTTCGTTTTGTTGCTCCTGTCGTGTTCCTCTTTTTTTATCGTAATTAAATTAATTATTTTCTTGTTGTGGTCTAGATTTTATTATTCTACCATTGGTTTAGATAAATCAATGAATTGGTTTGTTCTCTAACTGCTAGCGCGTCCAAACTAGGGGAGAATTTAACCATGAGCTAGAATGGGAACCACAATCATGGGTTTGACATCACATCCAACCCAAAACCTTAAGGCATTGGGTCTATGGATCATTCCCACTTATA
The DNA here is from genome assembly GCF_036785885.1 of Coffea arabica. Lineage (NCBI taxonomy): Eukaryota > Viridiplantae > Streptophyta > Magnoliopsida > Gentianales > Rubiaceae > Coffea > Coffea arabica. The sequence goes on along the minus strand of NC_092325.1, from coordinate 42,508,780 downwards.
TGTTTTTTATTTTACTCATCTCTTTTCGATGTGAGATATTGATTCACACTTGATATTTCAAACGGCGGGGGAGGGGGGGGGACGGGGTGGGTTTGGTGAAAGTTTATTTTGGCCAAATTTTCGTTTATATCTTTGGGTAGTAATAATGAGAACCTATGAAGAGAATTAGGAGAGGTTGAGGATCTCGCATCTAAATTAAATGGTTGCATTTGCCCTCGAGGAATTGCATCTAGAACAGCCTACATAATTTTGGATAGGGATTTGATGGTATATTTCCAAACAAAAGCAAATTAAATAAACACCTTCCATCTCGCTTTTCTGTAAAAATTTTAAGTGTGCAGGTAGTCAATTTACGGGAGGCGGGTGATGCTTGACTCCACTTTCTTCCAGAATATGCATTGATCCAGTTATTTTAAAGGTCTCTATTTCATTTGCAACATGTTAAAAGTGCAGCAGTTGTAGCTACAATTTTTTTAAATCCAGCGCGCATTAAAGCGAGTGAACATTAGTCCTACTACTGAAAACGTCTATGTAACCAGGTAGTATTGATTGGCTTCGCCGACTACATTCCTCTTCCTCTTCTCTATCCTTACTTGCTAACGGGTCTCCGGCCGAGATTCAACGTTTTGCTGCTGTCGTGTCGATGCTTATTATGCGAGTATTGGATTGGATGCGAGGCATTAACTAGGTCGGTATGGATCAGGGCAGAAACGGTTGAAGGTTTTGTGCATTTTGTACACGACATAATTCTGTTTGCACATAATATAACTTACTTTCAATAACGTATAATTTTAAAATAAAATTTTGTGAGTTCTAGATCTAGAGATAAGATCTAGATCGTATAATTTTTTTTTGCTGAAATTTTTTTAACCCAAATCTTGATCCTGAACTGTCAGGAACGGTAAGCAACCTTGCATGCTCCTCTTTCAGCCAGGTGGGTACCAAGCACTGCATCGATAGTAGTGTTTATGGGACCGACGAAAGTACATTCCTTTTCCTGGTACGGAATTATCTTAATTCATATGTTTCTGCTGTTCTAAAGGAAGGTCTTTGAACATCATCAACAATGGCCAAGAAAGACTTCTCTGGATGTAATGTTATGTTGAAAACGTCTGTGCGAATTATGTTGGTTCAGTTGAGCAAGCAACCCACTAATCTGGCAATTAATTCTCCGGCGCACTTGACTTTCAGGAAACAAAGTAATATCTTTCTGCTTTATTTAATTGTGTGCGACATTTTACTGTTGTGGTTTTTAATTCAGTGATCAAATTAATGGTCGAAGTTTTTCCCAATTTCGGTCCGTGAGATTGATCATTTGACTAGAAAATTATAGCCAAAACGATACCCCTGTTGATAGCTAGGAACTTGCCCCCTGTGCTGTAATCAACTTCACTTCTTGCAAATTTTGACGCGCACAAAAAGTTTTTTCTCTATTATCGTTAGGTAAAAAAAAATTTTTTTTTTCTCACTTTCTTATACTTTTCTTGCCAAATCAAAGGAATTGTACTAATTAGTTTGCATCACAAGATTTTGGGTGGATAGGATACTTGTAGAGTAAGTTGAAAACAATCTACACTTTTTTACAATCTAAAAATACATAAATGATTATTTTTAAAATATAGAAGTTAGAGGGATGGAATTTATCCGACCATTGGAGAGTAATTTCTAATTTTCTGATTTTTTTATTGTTTCTCTTTATAGACTCATAGTCTGATAGTTACGCTATTTGTCTTAATTTCGTTCAAATATATATATATATATATATAAAAGATACGTAAGAAAAAAGCAAAAAATACCAAGGGTATTTTTGGAGATAACAATAATAATAATAATAGAAATTACCGGTGGCAATACAGAGAGCTCAAACTTAGCTGTAAGCAAATGGCTGTGGCGCTCTCACTGGCGGCTACTTCTCTCCGCCTGAAATCCTTCACCGCCGTCCGTTTCTTCTCTTTTTACCGGAAAACACCGAAAACCCACCTAACCCCCACATTCCACTTCCCTCTCAAGTCCTCTACTTCCAACTCCACCCCATTTCTTCCCTTGCACTATTCCCGTACAAGAAGCTTCTGCTCTGTAATCTCCGCCGCTGTTTCTTCCGGCGAAGCCACAAAGACTGAAACTTTTGAGAAAAATGAACTCCAAAAAGGCGAAAGAGTTGGGGAGTTTCGAAAAAGATTGAGAATTGTTGATGTCAAAGGTGGCCCCGATGAAGGTCTGAATAGATTGGATGAGACTTTGGTTGTCAGGGGTTGGGTCAGGACTTTTCGTGCTCAGAGCGGCATCACTTTTATTGAGGTAATTCGGACTTCATGACTATGATATGTTCACGAGTAAAGGGGTTTCAAGTAAAGAATAAAAATGGCCCTAAAACGTGTGTATTTTGAGCGCATGCATGTGAAATATAAAGTTCCATGTCAAGAGATTTTAATTTTGATTTTTATCTTTTGCATCTTATCAAAGTTCAGATATTTTAGGGGAAAGTTTTCATTTTTTAATCATCGTATTTGTTACTGTTATGCTAATGTTAAGCTTCAGTTTACAGTATTTTGGGTTTGGATTGTGTGTTAGTATTTCGTTTGGGTATTAATACGCGGGTTTGTGCAGGTCAATGATGGATCTTGTCTTTCAAATTTGCAATGCGTGATGACTTCTGATGCTGAGGGTTATGATCAGGTACTTTATCTCATGGAGAACCTCTTGTAATAGTAGTTTTCCTTCGTTCGTATGAACCTTGAAGAGTGAGGTGATCGGTGACTAGGCAGGCGAGACATTTATTGTCCAAATCATGGTCAGTGCTCATGAATTTTGACATGTTTGACAGATAGAAAGTGGCTTGATCTCAACTGGTGCATCACTATTGGTCCAAGGTGTTCTGGTAAAGAGCCAAGGCTCAAAGCAGAAAGTAGAGCTGAAAGTTGAAAAACTTATTCTGGTAAAATATTTATTTCCTCTCTTGTTAACTTATTTGATATCCAGTTGATCTGCAGATGGCACTTGTTCTAAAAGTATTGATGATTTACTGCATTGAGTATTGCAAGTGGAATTCTATCTTTAAAAAATGAGCATTGCTCTTGCGCTAGATAAATTGGTCAGCTTACGTCTGCCTTAGGATTTTATTCACACGTGACTGGAGGCATAATAGGCATGCTGCCGTGGAAGAGTCTTGCCCAGTACTAAATTTCGCTGTAATGGTTATGTAACTACTACTTCTGTGTACCTGTTCTCATAGGTGGGGACAAGTGATCCTTCCTTCCCCATTCAAAAGAAAAGGGTCAGCAGAGAATTTTTGAGAACCAAGGCTCATCTTCGTCCAAGAACAAACACTTTTGGTGCGGTATGATTTGGCTTTTTGTTTTAGTTGTATTTTGATTCTGCTGCGCCATAAGTGCATTTAATATCTCTGAGCAATGTTTTTTATTTTTATTTTTTCCTCTCAACAAGCGGAAGTTGTTCAGTAAAGCTATATGCTTAATGTGTCGACTTTGAATATACCTGATCTCAGTCTCATTCTGGTTTGGGAAATGGGTACTTTTGAAAAGAGTGATTTAACTTGGATTGTCAAAGACAGTATCATTGGATATCATATGTTGATTTTGTGCTGTGATTTTCATACCCTTTCTGATCCTCAATATATATCTGGGTTGAGAACTGGATTTTAATTTATTTTTCTTAGAATTTCTTTCATGTCATTTTGGGCTTTTGGTTTATAATTAGAATTTTATATTTTCTTCATCTTATACTTTCTGCTATTTAGCCTGTGTTATTTCTGGTTTAGACTATCAGTCATAGATTCGATTATTTCATTTTGTTATGTTCTGCCTTATTATTTCAATAGTTGCATTCCATTTCTGCCATAAAGCAACATTACTTTGTATTTAGACATAGTAGATTGACAGTCCCTTTTCTGTAGTTGAACCTCTTTTTTTGGTCGTTATTTGTTTTTCTTCCATGCTTGTGTTATGATGAGGGTAAGGGAGGTTAAAATGAGTAACAAAATTTGAGTAACTGAAATTGCTGAAGATGTGTAGGGCTGTGTTCTAGTAACTGTTGAGCTTAGTTCTTTGCCTAAATCTATGTTTCCTTGGGATGCTTTTTTCTGTGCTAATCTTTTTGCTTCAGGGAATGGAGTTTGTTAGCTAAGGGACTGCTGCTTATTAAATGGAGAACTGAGTTGATTTCAATTTTGACTTCTGCTCAATTTTCTATCCTAATTTCTCTGCTTTCCTACTCAAACAAATGTTCTGGATCAGAAGTTTTGTTTCTTTCCATACTTTCATATGCGTAAATTTGAGGTCTGCAGGTAGTTAATTGTGTTACTTTCACACATTTTGTATTCAACAACTCTATTGGATTTATTTGGTCGACTGGATGCCTGTGAATTTTATGTTTGAGTTGCTTTTAGGTTGCGAGGGTGAGAAATGCTTTGGCTTATGCCACACACAAGTTTTTTCAAGAGAACGGATTTGTCTGGGTGTCCAGTCCAATCATCACTGCTTCGGACTGTGAAGGAGCTGGTGAGCAGTTTTGCGTCACTACCCTGGTATGCTCTTTCTGGAGCTGATGTTTCTTTTTATATGCATCCGGTCGTAAGGTCGAAGACCACAGGTTAAATTATGTTGAGCTCTGCCTCTTTTTACTTGCCATTCAACCTGCATAGGACTGTACTTAAGTTTACTGGCTTTGTTTCTCTCTTTCCTGCTTGGCATTTGTATCTGATTCTCTTATCGTTATTGGAGACTACATATTTGAACTCCTTAACTTTCATTCTTCCTCTTGTCCATGATGCTGTGAGGAGTTCGTGAAAGCATTACGGTAGGGGATTTGTGGTTGTTTGGAATTTTTTGTTTGTGTAAACTTCGATGGTTTCTTAATTGGAATTGTCTTCTTTTCTTCCTTGTTATAATCTTTTCTTTTTTATTGTTACCATGTCTGAGTGCTATCTCTCTGACCTTTCTTCCATTCTCTAAAGAGGGATCTTTGATGTGTTAGATGATTCTTTAATTTCCTTCACCAGTGCATTATAAATTTTTATTCTGCTCTTGAATTGTGTTTTATTGGGTTTGATACTTGAGATTTTTGCTGTTTGTAGTATTTTTAAAGTTTTGCATCTAAAATGTTACTTTACACGGGACAGATTCCTAGTTCCAGAGAAACCACAGATTCTCCAGTGGCTGCAATTCCAAGAACTGAAGATGGTTCTGTTGATTGGTCTCAAGTGAGTACAGAAAAAGCCTATGTTTTGGTTCTTTCAATCATTAGACGGATTTTGGTTCTTTCAATCATTAGACGGATTTTCTGATACATCTATATTTTGCACATTGGCCTATAGAAGGTGTATTTTAAAATGTTTGGGATGGATGAGAATCAGGTGTGGTCTAATGGTCAAAGTGAATTTTTAACCAGATTGTTTAAAGTTTGTTTGGACTGTTTCTTTGGCTTTTTTTTTTTTTTAATTGCTGAATGATAGGTTATGACAGGAAACTCTCGAGTCCTAATTTTTCTTCCTTCTCTCTTAGGTTTGTGATGGGGCCCTTTGCATGTTTTGCCTCTTTGCATTTTTAAGTTCTATATTTGTTTTTGGGGTTTTTGGCTGTTGCAAAATGGGTGTTTGGTGAGGAGGTATGATTTATCTATTTAGGAAATTTGCTTGAGTAGAGCTGTCAATTAAATACAATAGTTTGGATGCACCTCAAATTAGTTATTTGCTTATTATTTTTTTTTAATTTTGTTTATGACAGGACTTCTTTGGAAAACCAGCGTTCTTGACAGTATCAGGGCAACTGAATGGTGAAACTTATGCAACGGCTCTTTCTGATGTACGTCCTCTTTTTTAAGACTCCTCTAGTTGATGAGCTATTGGTCTTTCTTTATTTTTCCCCTTTAGGAATTCTGTTCTGAAGAGCATCTGGTGAATGTTGCATGTTCTGCTTTGTGCATTTTGACTCGAAATTAAGTAATGTACTTTCTGGCAGGTCTATACATTTGGCCCCACATTTAGAGCTGAAAATTCTAACACTTCTAGACACTTGGCTGAATTTTGGGTATGTTGAGGCTGCTACTGTTTCTCGTGCTTCAATTCATGTACTTTTTTACCTTGGGAGAAATTAATGGTATATGGTTGAGGTAACTGACAGCTAAATGCTAAAACTGATTCCTCCATTTCTAAGATGATTGAACCAGAACTGGCATTTGCTGATTTAGATGATGACATGGCCTGTGCAACTGCCTATCTCCAGTATGTAGTATGTTACTTTTCATATCTATTCTAGACTTTTATGCAACAACTATTTTTTGCACTTGTTCTCTTTTGCTGTTGATTTTTCTATATTGGACTTGTGAATTAGTATAATACTCTTCATTGAAGGTGCAATATATTCTAGAGAATTGCAAGGAAGATATGGATTTCTTCAACACATGGATAGAAAAAGGAATCATCAGTCGACTAAGTGTATGAACTATTGGCTATTCCGGGCACTTTTTTTTTTTTTTTAAATTCAAAATTGTCTATCACCGAATAATGAAAGCACATGGCTAATATTTTGTTGAAGAAATTCATTTCAAGATTGTAGACTTGTTTTTGCTTTGCCATGAAATTACTTTTTCTTATTTTTTTTGTCCAACAGGATGTTGTTGAGAAAAGTTTTGTGCTGCTGACATATACTGATGCCATTGACCTTCTATTAAAAGCGAAGAAGAAATTTGAATTTCCGGTATTCATCCCACCTTACCAGTCTTTGCTGTGTCTTAGACTTGTCTATTAGTCTTCCTATCTTGGACATGCTATGCTGCCAGTTGAAATTTGTGATATGCCCAAATCTTGATATTATGAAGTTATTGTTACGAATCTGATCGTTACAATTCACTTTCTAAAACAATTCATTTGCAAAGATTGTATCATATCATTGACTACTTAGACAGCTCTCGAATGAGATCTGATTATCATAACTATGTATCAGTTCTGCATTGACAGGTGAAATGGGGATGTGATTTGCAAAGTGAACATGAGCGTTATATCACTGAAGTGGCATTTGGTGGATGCCCTGTCATTATTAGAGACTATCCAAAGGCACGTTTATTTGCTGATCCGTAAGGGTCGTAAGTTATGCTGACAGTAGAAGCATTAAGAACTTAAGTTGACTTTGAGAAATAACTTTCAGGAGATTAAGGCATTCTACATGCGGGAAAATGACGATGAGAAGACAGTTGCAGCCATGGACATGCTGGTTCCTCAGGTATTCTGTGCTTTTTTTTTTCTTGTTTTTCTGTTCTTGGTAGCGACTTGAAGAAGAAGTAGGTTGATGTATATATAGACTTAAATTACTCACCAGCTGAATTAGACTCATTTGGAAGTTGGATCTTTCTGAAATGCTATATCCATTCTGAAGGCCCCAATGTGGCATAGTACATCATCTTGTTACCTGTAATGAAACTTGCATTGCATATTGCATATGGTGTGTGAGATGGGTCACTATGGGTTGATGATATGTTGCAAACTTCTGTTTTTGTAGAGTTCAACCTATCATGCAATTTTTCCTAGCTAGCGATTAGCATTATCTTTTAGATTGAAAAATGGGGAAAAGAAAAAAGGAAATTGAAGGTACCCTTTGCAAGCATTAGGCTTTGCTAATTCATTTGGACCAGGTTATCCTTTTCCTGGGTTATATGTTTCCTTGGATGCTTAAGTATAGGAGTTGACAAGTAAATTTAAAATGAAATGACCTTTATTGTTACTGCTGCGAAACATTTTCTGCAATACTAATTGCTGGGGAAAATACTTGTGTTTATCAGGTTGGTGAACTTATTGGTGGAAGCCAAAGGGAGGAACGCCTTGAGTATTTGGAAAAGCGGTTGGATGGCTTAAAGCTTAACAAAGAGAGCTACTGGTGGTATCTTGATCTGCGTCGTTATGGTTCAGGTTAGTCTTTCAATTTTCCTTTCATTTGACAAGTTCTGCAGATGCAGCTCATCATCCCCCCTGGCCCGGGGGGGGGGGGGGGGGGTTTGACTTGGTCTCAAATGGTGGCAGATGATAACTTGCAGCTACTAATTTTTATCATTGATGTTCCAATACACTGCCTTATTAAATGCTGCATTCACTCTTGGCATGGAATCAGTTTGAAAGCTAGTTTTCAGGGTACCTTGTGGAGTTAATTTGAATGACCTTGACTAAACATGCTGTTTTGTTCTTTAATTGCTTTTCAGTGCCTCATGCTGGGTTTGGCTTAGGTTTTGAAAGGCTAGTGCAATTTGCAACTGGTATTGATAATATAAGAGATGCAATACCTTTTCCACGAACGCCTGGATCTGCTGAATTTTAGTGTCGCCGACTTCAGAGATGCAGTAACTTTGATTCAACCTTGGTAGTCGGTACCCATCAAGGCTTATCCTCCTGAGTTTCGCATTGTATTTTGATTAGAAGATTCAAGTTCAGATTCGAACGGTAAAAAATTTTGTTTCGAGTAGTTAGCAATTTGTTACACAAGGTTCATAACATAGTATATGCGATGCCTGTCATTCATAATTAGCCTTTTCCATTTGGAGGGGAGAGATATTGATAGATCAATCATTTGTTTAAATTTGATCATCACCTCTGTCTTTTGTTACATGGATAAGTCAGATGCTGTAGTTGAATTTATTCCAGTGCCTTATCTTGGTGTTTCTTTGTTAGATTTGGTGTCTGCTTCACTCTGGTTACAATTCCTATTAGTGTTTTGACCATGTCGCACAAAGCCAGTAGTGGCAAACGTTCAATTTGCAAACATGTTACTTTTTTTTTTCCTTCTCCTTTTTTGGTTATCTTTATAACCACAAAGCATGAAAAGTCTTTACGCTACGATGGATTCTCATGCCGTATCTAATCTATTACTAAAACAGACATCTCTTTTTCTGAATCTTTTCTTCACGATCCTTTTCGCTCTTTGAAGTTTGAACAGAATTTCACCTTTGAACAGAATACTACCGTAACTCTCTTCGTAATTTTCTTGCGATGATCTTCCTCTTGCATGCAAGAAGAGGAGGATGATGATCTTGCAAGAAGCTGGCATCATCATCTCTTTTTTTTGGCATATTGGCCCTTCGAAAAAGTTCTCCTTGACACCACACCACCTACTTTTCTTCGGTACTACGCAAAAACTTTCTGGGGTCTCTTGATTTTTGCTACGAAAAGATGCAAATTTGCAGACAAGAAAAATCATCCAGCGCAATGGGTTGCGTTGATAAGCAATGCTTTGGGATCTTGTAGCTGCTGTCATTTGTACTGCGTTGAAATCTTGTAAGCACATGAGGTGAGGGTCGTCTTCCTGATATTTGCGATTTCTTAGAAAACATAAAAGATTAATAAATAAACTTCTGAAGTTGATCTGTTCTTGAGATTGGTTTTTTTTTTTTTTTTTTTTTTTATGGTCGTGAAATAAGCAAGACTCTCTTCTGAAAGGAAAGATAACATGCAAAGAAGGGAAAAATGAAGAAAATTCGTAAAAGAAAGGAGCCTTCTCCATGTCAAAAGCCTTTGAGAAAACCACTGGAGTATCGTGAAGTTGAGTTCTTAAAATTTTAGGCATGTTTTTAGACTGGAAACGATCAGATGCAATGGATTCTGTTGAGACGTACTATGATTGATTGAAGGAATCTCTCAAATCTAACTCAAATGCTGTATCAGACGTTTGAAACGTGAAACCGGACGAACCTCATCTTTAACATTCCAATTGAAGCAAAACTCTGAAAGAAAAATATGAGCCTTTTACTCCCACATCCTTTTTCCTTTATTTGTTTGGTGGGTAGGGTGGTTCCTACTGTTGGATGGGAACGATCGAAAGGCTACCTTTTAGAAAAGGCGATGTCTCAAGCAACAATTCTCCCCAGCCCCCACGTCAAAAAGGACAAAGAAGTGAAAATAACCCAAAAAAAACAACGGACACGGAGACTGATTTCACTGTCATAAAACAATTACAGATGCGCGGGCTGGTGTTCTTGCCCCAGGATCTCAAGCAAAATCAGTAGAAGTATATGCCCAGTACACCGCAAACCACTTAGTTGTTGAGCCGCTTGAATTTCTGATCTGAGACCCTATAATCGACCAACGAGAAAGCACCTTATTGTCAACTTAATACACTATCCTTTTCCCTTGAGAAGTTCACTTCTTGCTTCTTCAAGGGGTTCTTGAATAAATGAACAAATGACTGTACAGTGGTGTGCTCTTGCAATTTCTTTGAAATTTTATAAGAACACCAGCTCCTAAGATACCAGATTCCACGAGATAATATAACCTATGTCTAAACTATGGTAAACAGCTGACATACCCAAATGATTTTTGACATACAACGAGGAGCTTTTCGAGGGTTTTCAGTATGAACTGCGAGGAAAAAGAAAATTATTTGATTCTCCGTATGGGCTTTCAATATAGCTCACTGCCATTCGGGAAAGTATTTTCAGCAAGGCTGTGCGACGTAGTGGCTGAAGCAGCAAAACGCATTATGTACATCCTTGTTGCATCAGAGTTCGACTTCATGAAGCTCATCCCCAAAACTGCCACCACTTGCTGATGAGTGCATCAAGGAATCGCTCGGCATAAATGACGATGGCGGCATGCCTAATACCTCTCCTAGAGGTTTCACTGCAGCCCTCTGAGGAGGACTGGAGTTTCCTTCAAAACTTCCACTCCATGATGCTGTGCGCCGCGAAGGAGCTGAGAAGGATCCATTGGCACTTCTCACTTTGGTAGAGATGCTGCCCATGCTTCCAAATCTCGGCATATTCATGGAGGATGATGGTGCAGGGGAATGGAATGTATCATTTACAGCCGAGCTTGATGGTATCTCATTACTAATTGTAGTATCTTGAGTGCTCTCAGAACTGTTGTCAAATGTATCCTCAACGGAGGATACTGGCGTGGGAACAAAGAACTTTGCGTTGGCACTGGCAGCAGGTCTAGTGGAAGAAATAGAAGGGGATTGGAACAAATTTGTTTGGTTCCCACCACCCTTGTTGAAGGTGTCGACATACCTGCCAAAGGGACCACAACAAAAATAAAATCAAATTGAATGCTTAGCTGAAGCGAGACCGAGAACATGGTTTTCCAGGCTTCCAGCCTCAGAATTATTTTTGCTTCTTTACCAAAGTCTAGACTTCAGTTACCTTGACCGAACACCCATCCGAGCACGTGCAGAGAATTGATTGGAGGTGGGTGGAAGCGGTGGAATCCCTGGAACTTGGTCCAAAGTTGGGCTTTTGAATTCTGGGCTTCCATTGCCAAGCGAACCTTCACTTTTTAGTGCAGTCTTGAGGTTGTAGTCAGATGTCCCATTCTGAAAAGCTGCAGTTGGCGGGGGAGGCAGGGCAGTTTCCTCTGGCGGAGGTTCAGCACCTTCCTCTACCCATCTCTTAAGTTTTTCATCGTAATAAAATTTATTTGTATCACCCAGCTTTGCCTAAACAATTAACAAAGGACATAAAGAACAATTTATATGCAAAAAATCAAGTGAAAATTTTCCCCATCACAGAGAAAACCAAAAGAACTTTACAAAACAGAATATCATGAACGACATACTTGGCGGCCTTGTCGCGGTCTTAAGACTAAACCTACAGTCTTCTGAAGAAGCTGCGAACCAAAACCAAAACGACTGAACCGGGATGTAACTCCACCTGCTGTTTCACCTTGTCCATTGGAAGAACTCTCTCCCTTCGACGAATCGACCTGATCCTGTATGATTTAGCAAGATCTTATGCATTTTTATCTCCAGAAGCAATATTTTTGTCAAAACCAATTAAGCACCTAAAATTTAAAATTCCAACTCTTTAGAATGTACACAGAAGTCGGCCAACAAACCTGTCTGGGACTTCTTCCAAAGTCAGGCTCTGAAACACTTCTGTTATGCATTGTCCTCCTATTACTATCACTTGCCCATTCACTTACGGGCTCCATTGATCCTGAAGGGATCAATGAAGAAATTGCCATTGTTGATTGACTTGTAGAGACTCTAGGTCCAATCTGTTGATTGTATTCCAGACTTTGCATACTGCCACCTGGTGCATGAGGAACAGGAGGCGGCATACCCCCCACAACGCGATGGGCAGTAGAATCGAAGAGGTTGAGCAATTTTCCCACCAATTTTGTTGTGGCCAAGTTTGTGGAAAACCCTCCCTAGATTTAAGAGTTCAACATTAGTAACTATAATATATCTATAAGATGAAGATCCATGGATGGATAGGTACCTGTTGGTAACTTCTTATACGTTCCTCGAGAGATGACGCCAATTGTCTCAATGTCTCTACCTCAGGAGAACGACTAGTTTTGAGTGATTTTAAAACTGCTTGACAGTACCTGGATTAAAATTTATTCTTCTTAAGAAGACTAGAAGTAATGAATCAAAACTATTACTTAAAATTCAAAGCTTTCCTTCCATACTTTAACGCATCTGATATCCTCCCAACTTCAGCCAACATGTGTGCATATGCGAGCTTATATGGTTGAAAAGGGTCAAGGATAAACTGAGAGTTTCCAAGTACCTTTGAGTACTCATATATCTCTGTCCTCTGTCCAGATGCAAAAAGTCAGTCAAATAAAACACACTCAATTGGTATTAGGTACCTGATTCAAAGAAGTTATATATCAAGTAGCGCATTTCATATTCATTAGACAGCTTAGTCGCACCTGAATAGCCTCTGGACTAGCATATGTTCGGGGATATTTCAAATGGTCTGCACCAACAAGACACAGCCTAGCCTTTTCTGAGTATGGCTCGAAGCTTGTTTCAGCAACTAAATAACATATGTGTGCAGCAACAACCTGAGTCATTCATCATCCACAAGATGAAAAACCAAGCTCAGTAACATTGATACAAATTTAAAAAACAAAAAAAAAAAGAAGCAGAAGCCACACGGAGAAACAAGCTGGTCATACATACATCACTCTTTTCCTTCCACAGAGAATCTCCAAGATGAATAAGCACAAGTTCATCATCTTTTGTCCTATTGGCAGTTATAACAGCTAAGTTCTCTTCCCAGTCGTCCAACATGCCCTTAGCAGCAAACTACAGAAAAATCAGGAATCTATGGAGTAAGAATACTTCAAGTCAGAATACTCAAACAACATAGATCTAAGATAGAATCGCAAGATACTCAGACCATCAGGTATCAGTATTTCCATTATATTTAATTGCAAAAACAGAATGAGCTTTTAGTCCCAAAAGAAAAATCAAAACTTCACATTCATAAATCCGATACCTGTGCAGGTTGTTGAGCTATATTTACAGCACCAGGCATGCTGCTATAAGCTGAGTCATCTGTGGAAAAAACAGCTGCTGGTTGTCCAGCAATTAGCAGGCACAAGGTCCGCAAAGGTGAGCCAGCCACTAATTGCCTAAGTGCCATTTGCTTCACTGTCTCAGCATAAAACTGCAAATAATATACACAGAGAAGAACAAATCTCAGACAGCATAAAACTGCAAAGAATATAGATAGCGAAGAACCAATCTGAAATATCTCATATGGTAGACAGTGTCCAAGTGACAAAACCTGATCTCCAAGCTGTGCAGCAAGAATAAGGGCTGGACCCCATAACTGACCCTCTTGCGCACAATGCAGGGCCTCTTTTTTTCTCCCAGAAACCAAGAGACTTTGAACCTCAGAAGCAGTGGCCTAAACAAATATTGTGATCTATAAGTGCTTTGGATAAGTGATAATCACAACCACAAGGTACCACACACATACCCGCATTTGCCCTTCGGAAGGCAAATTTTGCAAGCAATGGGCAATCGCACCATAATTACTGAATTGAGCACCGAGCTTTTTGGCAGATGCAAAAAGGTTTGCAACTGCTGCTTCTGGAGTATCATTCTCCTGTTAATTTCAAGAGCCAAAAGAGCCAGAGAAGCCATGTAAATCTCAAGATGACACTAATATAGCAAAAAGGCACAGGACCAATTCTCATAGACAACTTTATTAACTATAAGAGAAACAGCAATCCCCACAAGGCTCCCAATCCCAGGAGATTAATCAGCTAGAGCTAAAGGAGCCAACAAACAGTTGCCTTGCACTTGTCAATCTCAAGGATTCTCATTTTAAGTTTTAACATCTAATCGGTGCACTGAATCACAACCAACCATCACCCACAGAATAAAAATCCAGAAAGAAAAGACGAGAACATTCCATGGTCATCAATACTGTTTGGTACAGGTAAAAGACAATATGATTGTTTTCCATTGAAGAAACCCTCACATAAACTTCTGAAACACAACAGATAAAGATATGTCCTATGCATAATCTCCAAGATTAGTGAAGATAAGTTAATAACATCAAAAAAAGGGATTGAAATATTTTCAAATCAAGAATAGACAGCAGCTGAATATGCCCAAACTGTGTTTCTTGAAAAACGACATGAGCATTATTAAAGAGGCTCTAGAGCATGACGTAAAGGGATGAGGTGGCCCAAATTGAAACCAAAGGCAGCTATAAGTCCTACAATCACCAGCAATGAAAGAGAAGGCATACCCCAAAATATCGGAGATCAAAGGAGGGAGAAAAAAAACTATAACAGAAAACTCATACTTCCAGGAAAATCAACCTGATTGGCATCAAAACTGCAAGGAAGGAAATAAAGCCACTGAAAGTTGGGGGTGGGAGGAAAGAATTGAATAAGCAATGATTTTGAGAGGAAAAAACATGGTGGCTTCCCACTGTCCAATTACATTGTGCTTACCATGAACTAGTTGCCTAACTGATAAAACCTAAAACAGTCACAAAATGGCGCCCAATATCATATTCTTTTACTGTTGCAGATAACTCAAAGCCAAGTACTCCTATTCTTCCAACATTCACCCTTTACCACCAGACCAGGATGTAATAGCATCTTTGACTTTTGAAAGTAGATACTTTATCTTTTTCAACCCCTGCCCCTTTTGAGACATTCAATAAACATCTAAATTCAGACTTTTTTCCTCAATCTTATCACAAATTATTATCCATTATTTTGACAACTCCAACTCAGGATTTTATTCGTTAAACAGTTCAGGGAAACCAAAAACACAGGTTTCTGCTTGGTCCAAAGAAGTTTCACCACAAAAAGCAATTGAAACAAAACTAGCAGTAGTCCACCAACCACATTTCATGAAATATTATAGTCAACAGACATTGAAATGTAATGATTCTTTTCCCACAAATTCAATCAATATTAAATACTTTGTAACAAATCAAAATCTAGTTTTACCTTTGACAATGTATCGGCACCAAAAGGAGAACGTAGTTTTCCATAATGCTGACAGGCAATCTTTAGCAAAGACAGAAGCAGCCTCAAAGCTTCCCCTTTTTTGGAGTCCAAATCAGAAGTATCAGAGATCCCAACTCTCTCATCAATCCATTTGTTTAACTCCTTGATACCACCACCCCCACCATGAAGTGGACCAGAGATGGAGTGTTGACAGAGAGAACGAAAGTAATCAGAAACACCAAATCCACGGGCAGAAGCACCATCTTTCTCATTTACTAATTCCATCAAGTTAAGAATGGATATGGAGCTTCCTACAGGATTCTTTAAAGAGAATACACAAAAAACTTTGGTATCAGAGAAAGCATCATCAATCAACAGGAATTCAAAAAAAAAACTTTTATGCAGCTAACCTGGCTTCCATAAGATGAGCCTCCAATAGAATCAGTTCCTTTTGTCACAATAAGTTTCCCGCCAAAACCAAAAGTAACCAATGCATGTGGAGGACGGCCAGCAGATGACCTTCCAGCGGTCGGAGCATAAGAGAATTGATGGGTACCGTTAAACTGTTGCTGGGGGAAATTAATTGAATTCTGATTGGCAAAATACTCATCAGAGACATGCTTCTGTTCACTTTGCTCAATACTTGCCTGATAAAATTGCTGACTAAAATTAGGCGCATGAACAAAGTTTTTTGAGCCACCAACTGCTGAAAACTCTTTCTGACTTTGACTTCCTCTCTCATGATAAGGAATTGTTCCCCCATAATTGCTAGAGTTCTGTTGATTAACACGGTTGTTTCCCAAAACATTTGTGCCATAATGGTTCTTCAATTGTTGGTTATGCCCATAACCTGTACTGGATTCAGGATTAACAGCAGTTCCATGCTGCCACATATTTGAATTTTGATGGTTGAAATGACCGAATGATCCAGCCCAGTTGTAATCTTGGCTTTGGGCAGCAAATCCTTCTGAAGTATAATTCAGGTTTTGCTTATATGTATCAAATGTCTTCTGATTGTCATACTGAGAGAAAGTATCTGTCATAGAGACATTCTGTTTATATGTATCAAATGTCTTCTGATCGTCGTACTGAGAGAGAGTATCTGTCATAGACACATTCTGCTTATGCTGATCTTGAGCTCCAGTAGTTGATTGAGAAGATGAAACATATGCATCCAACAATCGCCACTCTTGGGCATTTGTATCATAGTACCAACCAGGGTATTGAGGATCAAACACCATATGTGATGGGTACTCGTTCTTTACTTGTGATCCTTGATTCCACTCTGATGTAGTTCCACCCGTACTGCTCACGTGAGACACCTGATTCCAATTTGATTCAGCCCCAGTAGCATCATTGAGATATGATGTTTGATTCCAGTTAGTGACGCTCTCAGTCGTACCACTCTCAGCTACCGTTCCAGCAACAGACTGAGCAGTGTTCTGCAAGTAAGAAACCTCAGTCTTTCCATCAAAAGCAGTCCAATCACCAGCTGGGTTAGAGTCTGCAGTTCCCTGCACATTTACACCCGCATTGTAGCCATCCACCTGATACCACTGACCAGTAGTTGGATCAAACTTCCACCCAGGATATTGGTTTTCCCAGTATTGACTGCTATTTAGATCCTGCCCCTCTATACTTTTATGTGCAGCTGTACCATAATTATAACTATCTTGAAAATCCCCATAATTTGAGCTATCCAAATATGCAGATTCATGTTTTTCATTGGCAGATATACCCTTTATCTCATTATCAAAATTGTTCAGCATATTGGCACTTGAATCGCCAGCTTTCTCTCCCAACTCGGTGAAAAAATCTGAGTAGGATCCAAACCCATTACTATCATTCTGAGCCTGTTTGGTATTAAAGGCACTCCATTGCACCTCCTTCACACCCAAAGCTCCAGATCCGTCACTCTTACTAGAGGTGGTCGCATCAGACAAAACCTCAGTACCTACATTTTCATTATTTTCCTCAACTACACCTGCAAACTCAAATGAACTCGATGATTCCAAAACACCATTACTCTCCTCCACTACACCCTCCACCGCCACAGCCCCTTTAGCATCAATCTCAACAACTTCATTAACCACGCCATTCGGCTCCCTCTCTAATTTCCCACCCAAATCATCTATTCCCATCTTTTTATCATTCTTATCACTATCATCGGCCTCATTTGGACTCAAATTCGCAAAGCCCTTAACCTCGTCAGACTCATCCCCATCCGTGAAAACAGGCCCTGAGGCGGTGGAAGCCAACGATGACGTGGCAGTGACCTTAAGATCAACGTCATCGTCATCATCGTTCACCAACTTATCAAAGAAATCCTCATCAGTCTGATCCTCCACTTGGAATGGAGGATTCGAAGCCATCAACTCAAACCCTAGAGAATACTTCTCACTAAAACAATAAAAAGAAAGTCACCGCTACCAAAATTAAAACCCTATCAAATTCTAGCTAGTAATTTTTCCAGATCCAATTACAAAACCCACTTGGTCAAACCAAAATCGCCCTACTCGATCCAATCAAACTGCGAATCAAGTAAGATCTAGGGCTTTCAAATTCACCCCAAATTTCTGCTGTAATTCAATGCATCAGATAAAAAAATTCAACCGAAAATTCGTGCAAAAAAACTGATTAAAACAACTTACAGATCGAGCTGCAAAATCCCTTGCCGATGCACATTATACATAAAACTATATAAGTCCCCTAAATATAAGTATACACAGAAAGAGAGAGAAAGAGAGAAATAAAAAAAAAATAACGATGAGAGAGAGAGAGAGAAACAGGGTGTACGTGAATAATAGAGAAGACAAACTCTCGATTTCGCGCACCAGAGGAAAGTCTCTCTGCTTTCTAGTCTCAAATCTCCTCAATTCTCAACGACAACCTACCAAGGCCAAATTTGGCATTGCATTTAAATTTTCCTTATAATTCTCGATTATTATTAATAAAATTTATGGCTTTTGCTTTAGCTGGGGACGGTTTTTTTACTGTGATTTTATTTTAGTGTTACGAAAATACGGTATTTCTATTGTTGTATTTTATCGTAGTTTTATGGGATTTGGATAAATTACAATTTGTCTAGATTTGCGGGCATTTCATCGTTTAGTGTACTACTCCCTGGCACCTCACTGGACTACTCCCCTTTTTTTTAAAAAAAAAAAAAAAAAAAAAACTTTTTTGCCCTTGACTATCACGCACAGATCTTTTTGTAGAAGTATCCAAGCTTCCCAAAAGCAAGGATGTAAAAGGAAACTGGCACTATAAGATCATGCTTGGAAAAAATTTTATGTCAATCCCAAACAATTACCAGGTAGTTAGTTGGTCCCGAATCAATTAACACTTGCTTTCATTTAACATGCCAAAATCAACTTCACCTAACCTGTGAATTAGCAAGTGAAGTTCTTATGTATCCGCGTAAAGTTTATCGATTGATTCTGAATCGATTACTACATATGCCTCCATAAAATTTTGGATTCGGGGGCTGGAACGATTGTCAAAGTAACCGTTTCGGAAGGTGTAACACCATTCGCACACAATGTAATATCATCTGTACAAAGTGTAACAATAAAATAACAGCGAATAACACTAGAACAACACTTTTGTGGGTCCCACACGGCATAAAAATCAAATTACAATGAGTGATTTGAACTGCATAAATTTTTTTGGCCTAATCTGACAACCGTTCCGCCCCTCCACCTAAAATTTCGCTCTGTGGATGTCCGCAGACAACATCAAGCTTGGAATTCTGACCAGTACTTTATTCCTGCAAAGAAATTAAGGTATCATATAAGGGTCACATGAGCAACCAGAAAATGAGAAGGAAATTTCATGTATCAGTAAGAATAATGAGTTTAGCTGTTCCCCATCCGTATTTGATTGGGGCCAGAAAAATTACTGTCCTTCATACTGTAGTTATGATGTATCCTTTTTTTCCCCCTCCAGTTGTTGAATAGAATATTGAAATTCACATGGAAATTCAAGTGTATAGGGAAAGATGGATCCCCGCGTGAATGGTCTAGCGGTAGCACCTCTCACCGGTGATCCTTAAAGTCTCAAGTTCGAGTCTCCGCTTCGCTGGGTTCCTCCAAACACTTATCGCGTTCGAGTCGAGTTGTGGCGTCGGGTCTGGATCGCAGGAAATTAATCGGATTCCATAAAAGTTGATTCAGACACCCTTGTGTCGGAAAAAAAAAAAAAAAAAAAAAAAAAAAAAAGAGTATAGGGAAAGATGGGTTTAGACATATGAATGTCAGTAATGTGTCGCAGTAGAGTCATTATCGTTCTACACATATAAAATGTTTGCGAAACAACAGGTGCCTAAAAATTACCTCTCAAATCAACTAATGCTTTCACATCCAGCATATCTAACTATCTAACTATTTACAATATAAGAACCAGTTGGTTCTACCGTAGCCCCTTCAGGTACTTCCGTATAGCATTATGGGAGGTGAAGTTTGCATTTCTTTTGCTGCATTGACCTTTTGTTCTGCCATTATAAGAATCTAACCGGTTGCAAATTTTGGGTCATGGAATAATGATATGATATGAAGTATGGTAAGAAAAGGGCAGTCCAGCCACTTGCTATGAAAAAAAAAAAGAAAAAGAAAACCAATGTAGACTTGAATCTGTTTTATAGTATTAAAATTTTTTAAAAAAAAGCCTACAAACTATATGTGTAAATGCAGGCTTATTTTTTTAGAAAGTAAATATAACTATATCATGTGTTTGAATTTGTATTTTAGGTTTTTCTATTTGTTTGGGATTTAGAGGGAAAAAAATCTACCAAAACTTATACTATGGCTCTGAAAAAAAAAAGTATAAGAGAAACAAAACTCTTTTATTTTTATTTTGTTTTATTAAATGAATACTTTTTTATTGTCAATTTTGAGCTGTTGGATTTGAATTTATCAATTGTTCTCCTCTTAGTTACCGTGGGGATTGTTAACTTTGTGATGTACTTTGCCAGAGTTTAAAACCTTTTACCATTATTTTTTAGATATTGTCCCTGATTTTTAGATATATAGGTGGCAAGCTTATTTGAGATGAAAATTAAAGAGATTTCTATCACATAATGTCCGCAAGGCGAGTCAAGAAAATCTCCGAACAATGAGCTTCCAGTCCTCTAATTATTTGTTTTCTTCACAATATAATTCAATAGTGCAACGTCATGCAAAAAATAAATAAATAAATAAAAGAACTATACTATTCCAAACTAACAGAAATAAAAACTACCTTTTCATATATAAAGAGTTTAAAATAAATACTTCTTTAGAGTTTAACGGAATTGGTATATTTTTTAAAACAACCATGCACATTTTCTTTTATACTACTAAAATAATGTTTTTCGTGAAAAAAATATGCACATTTTTCTTTTTAAACACCAATTACGTTGTCATCTCTAAATGATGAAAACACTTCTACGTTTTGTTATTTTTTCCAAAAAATATGATTACAACTACCACGAATATAATATTGAATCATTTCATACATTGAATACTCTTCGGTGGGCACTTGCCGTGCGCAACACATCGTAGCTCAACTAGTTATACATACATACATAGACAAGTTGTCATACTATTAAATTTTCTATATCTCACCAAACCTATGACATTAATTATCTGTGGATAGCTTGAACTTTGAAGCACAAAGAATTTAATTTGGTTGGTCAAATATGAACGGCTTTCATTGAAACTTCAACCTAAATAGTTTATTTACTTCATTTTCAATAAAGTTGAAGAAAGAGCCAACCAAATCCTATTCTTATCACAGCAGAATATTAGGTGGCGTAATTGAATCCAATCTATAAGCATGGACCTCGTGAGGTCTAGATGTTTGTTTCTTTCTGTTTTTTTTTTCTTTTTAATTTGTGTAGGTCCAAGCAAGTTACAGAGACATGTTTAGACAATTTAAAGAAAAATCATTCAGAACGTCCATCACATTTTGTCAAATAATTTTTTTATTATTTGCTTTTAAAATAATAATTTTATGTCTATTACAAATTTAATTAGTAAAATTTGATTCCAATCTAAATTTTCGACCACTTTTTATCTTAAATTTATCACATAACCCATATATGATCCTTTTTTAGGAAAAAGGGTTAGATCCATTTGTATTTTTTTTTTTAAAGACCCGATCCATATCTATTTTTATCCCTAAAAATGTAGAATCTGATCCAATCCATATTCATTTTTTCCCCTAAATAAGTGAGGTAGGACTCAATCCATATTCATTTTTTCACTAAAAAAGAGTAGAAGCAAACCTTTTTCGTGCATAAAAGATGACTGCATGCAAGTAGTGGGGTGATTTCATGGAAACTTAGGTTGAGAATAAGTTTTGTTAATTTGAATTTGTAAAGAACATAAAATCAATATTTTAAAGTGAATACTAAAAGATTTCTTTTGACAAAATGCAAGCAACTTTTTGAACGATTTTCGCGCAATTTAATTTGATGCAAGATTCGCTAGATATATATATATGAAAAATTTAACAACAGGTGTTTGCTCCTTTTTGCTGTTGTCTATCAATAACCTCTCCCGCCCTAATTAATTATTTAATTATTTGTTTGTGTATTATTTGTGCGGAACAAAATTCTAAACCTTATCTGGAAACTCCTTTTTACAGCACTGTTATTATGCTTTGGTTACGTAAGTGTCGTAGTTTATTAAGGGGAACGCCAAACCAAGAAGTTTCTCATAAACGGGTTTCCCAGAAGTGAAGAAAATCGGATTGCAGCTGACAAATATATCAAAGATTAAGCCTGAATTTGCGGCGTGCCTTGATTGCTCAGAAAGAGGTGATGATAATTGATGAGGCGACTTCTTAGTAGAAATCAAGAAAGAGTTGATGACAACGTTGAGATTGTTCCAAAATGAGCTAGAAGTTTTGTTGAGTTCACTTTACCTGTGGGGAATTAGAAGAATTACTACAGCTCTATGAAAAGATTTATGGAGGAGATGTCAAGGTTTTGTTCACAAAATTCTGAGTGGATTATGGAACTAAGTCTAATAACTTGATTTAGTTTAGTTTTAGCAGGAGTACTTAGTCTTTCTTTTTACACAACTAGTTTTATTTACTCGGTAGACTTGGTTTTATTTGGCTAAGGATTTGGTTTTGGATGGCTTAGAAGTTGGAACTTGAGGCATGGGAATTTTTTACCTCGCGCTTTCGGAATATAATTGAAGGAATCTTTTTTTTTTTTTGAACTATATTTTTTGATGCATCATGTGAATCCAAATTATAACAAAGAGATTTTTCAGAGATGTGATTTGTCGATGTAAAAAAAAAGAAAGAAATGATTTGTGGATGTTGACCATAAAGGTCGTACTCGCCACCTCAGCGTTTGTTTGATTGTTCTTTTCTGCACTTTCCAAATTTTGACTGAGTGGCACAAATTTTGGGTAGTTAAATTATTGGGAGCAATTCAAGAGTTGCCGGCTTTTGGGTTGATTTTTGGAATTAGGTTTAATTAATCAAATTTCGTTTCTCGAAAAAAGAAGGCACAACTGAAGTTGACCAGCAGTAGTTTTATTACCAAACGGCCCTTGGGTAATTTTTCATTTTCTTTCATGTTCTTTTAGTTTTAAACGTCCCATTTTAGGGGTTTTTTTTTTTTTTTTTGCAACGATAACATTCTTATAACCTAATCTAGGGGGAGGGAGAGTTGATAGGAGTAGAAACCCCATTGGAAAAAGTTACTTAAGACAGCCATATATACAGTGACAATTTGATGGAAGACAAGGGTTCAGCCCATTTTAGGTCTCTAGTTAACCCATATACTTTGTAATCCATTTTGGACCATCCGAATCGAGTCATTATTAGACGCATAGGAAAGCTGTTGATTCCTTGGGAAGCCCAAATTAGCAAATTAAACTGTGAATGCCCAAATTGGATGAAGACTAATTAGTTAATTTAAAGTCTATTAATCATAACCGGTATGTTTTATTTTGCGATTTCTTTGAGTTTAGAATTTAAAACCTTGTACGGAGTATCAGTAATGATGATATAAGAAGCGCAATAGTCACTAATTCTTATGCCAGTCTTGTTTGGATTGCCGTTCTCCGTCAAAAAATTACGTCGTTTTCTGTAATCACATTTCCCTATTACCTTTTTCCCTCACATACATCAAATAGTTACAGTAATTTTTCCATGAAAAATCATGGAAAATGCAATCCAAACACAAATTACCTAAAATGTTATTTGAATCAATTGTGCATAGACTTTGGCTATCGTATGATACTTTAAACATTGTATAGTTATACACACGAAAGTGAACAAATCAATTCAGCAAGAGGGTCATTCAATAACTGAGGATTATTTGCAGACTAGAAATGTCTTTAAATTGATATAATTATTTGCAAGGGGGTCATTCAACAACTTCAGGATTATTTGCAGGCTAAAATTCACAGGCAACTAAGAATTTCCGTGGGAAACTACTAGTATGGTCATCAGTCATCAATGATGATGAAAATTGCTAAATCGAACTGCCCATTGGTTCGTGCGGGGACCAAGATTCAAAGTCCACAGACTAGGTACGTAGTTTAGATAGTATGCATATACCGGATTTCTTTAGAAATTTTACAAAATCTATGACACGATCCTTTGATTTTGCAAATAGGTTTCCACCCCAAATTCTTTATACAATCTAGAGGGATTGCTGTTTATTTTAGTAACAGAACCATAAAAAAGGCAGACAAGAGAGAAACTCAAGTTGGAAATTCTCAGATTGCAATATGCACTGGTGAAAATTCGAAACTCAAAATTGTTACTTTCGGAAAGCTTCACGACATTTGTTTCCTTGTCCTGCAAAGATCCCGTGCCCCCTTTTTTTTATTTTATTTTTTAAATATGAGATTAAATGAATAAGTACGTCAACAATATTAATACAGTAATCCCATTGCCATTGCTTAATGTTGAAAACATTATCGTGTGATTTCATACTTTAGTTTAGTTAACCATATTATTCCAAATAACCGCAAATAACACACACACTACCTAAGGGAAACCCACAGTCCAACTCAGAAGGCATGCTGACTTTTCAGGCTACATTGAGGACGTTAAGTAGTACACACACACGCCACTCACAATCGATGTGGGATAGAGGGAATGGGGGAGAGGGAAACACCAAGACTCTTGCCAAAGGCTCACCAACGGCTTTTAACCACTCCATGATTTTCCTTATCCAAACAACCGCAAATAACACACACACACACTACCTAAGGGAAACCTACAGTCCAACCCAAAAGGCATGCTGACTTTCAGGGTACACTGAGAACCTTAACCATATTATTGATTCGGTGAAACTTTGTAAAACTACTTAATAAAGTACAATTGTGTAGACGTTTTTGTTGTATGAAATTTGAGGACGTTTGGGTGGTTTTTTTATTTCAGTTCCTATTACAGATTCGCAATATGTCCCGAGAATAACTTACACGGATGCTTATAGAATATCCGTCAACATAATCCTCGTATTGATAGTGAAATTCGAACAAACGATGCTTTAACTCTTATCTATTCAACAGGGCACCTATATTCAAGAAGTGTAATAAATAAAACATTTACACCTTTGGAAAACCGAAATGCTCAATCCATCGTCGTTCGCGGCAGGGAGTAGTTAAAAGTTCCTAATCTTTGATCCAGAATTTTAAAGTACCACGAGATAGGTTTGGTATCTGTACGAGGTGGGTCTTGGTCTAAACAAACACACAAAATACATACATATGTATGTAGGTCTGACAATGAAGAGCTGGGACAGGGACTCGCGGCTTTGATGCCGCAAACTCAAAGTTGGTGTCGCCTCTAGGCTCCAACCAAAGGCATAAATTGCCGAGTGAGGAGTAGGAGAAATGGTTTAAATTATGTGAAACAATTAAATTCTATCCGCAATCAAATTTCAGGATTTGTACTCCGGATAGAAATTCTGCAATAAATTCCCAATCCAACCAACTGGTTTATTCAAGATAAAAGGAGATTAATTACGGGCCAGAAATGACGATAATATTCTGCTGCTCATGAGTAAATTCGGGGTGGCCATTTCACGTAAAAAGTAAAGAAGAAGATCAGAATGTGACTCTGGCGCTGAATGGGGATATTAATTTGCCCTTCATCAGCGGGGTACGGGGATTGTGGAGAAAGAAAGATTATTTGTCCTTTAGATATCCATGGTAATACTGCTAAGAGAAAAAATGCAGCTGTCGACACAGGTTTCGACGACGCAGGTTTGGTTCAATTGATAGGAACATGTCACTTTCTCACAAAAAATCGTGTATTCGAAATCTCAGTGCCGATGTGAACACCGTTATCGACAGACAGACGATTTGTAAGAATCTCTTTGAGCACTTAGGGTCAAAAAACACATGCATGAGAAGTGAATTGGGCCTGATCAATGAATTGGTGTAACCATTTGATTGAATCATTAGATGTTACGTAATGAAAACCAATCATCCCTTGCTGCAAGAGCCGATCATTAGGAAATATCATTTTTACTTTGAAGAAGCTACGCATTTCTTGATTTTCGGTGCTCATTGACACAAGCCGAAATACTTTTTTTAGACACTTTTATGAATTTGCTGTAAAAATAAGTGTCAATTTGTTCGACCTCTCACTACTGTTTTTCCTATATTTTTGTCCCTTTTAAAACGAGACCTTGAATCACATGTTGGATCTTCATCTGAATAAGAAAAGGAAGTGGAATTTCTTGGGTGAATAGAGCATCATCATTAACACACACACACACACACGAGTAACTTATGGTCCCAGATTTTTTTTTTCTTCTACTCTCTGCCTAACCTGTTTTCTCACCTTTATTCATACCAATTGATTTCAAACTCCAAGTTAAAGCTTAGGAGCTTGGACCAGGTATTCAGCTGAAAACTGTAACTGCAGTGTTTATATGTCGCAGCATTAACAAGTACCTTTCTCGGCATTTTTGGCTAAGATCAAGTGAAGAGTAGCATTTATAATCTGAATTATGTGACTAGAACAACAATCTATGCATATATCCGAATTTGAAGCTAATTTATTTAATATCAATAAAGTGGCTGGTTTCAATCATGATGGCATGAGCTGCAAGCCTGCAGCTGCACTATTACTGAGTCTACTGACTTTCTCGGGCTCTTGGACCGTTTCAAAGCCACCAAAAACATTTGTTTATACATGTGAGAAGCCAAAATTGATTGAAGGATTGGATATTCTGAGGTCAACTTCCCAGCAACGTTGCTAATCCATGAGACTAGGGAGGGGTCCATGCAAGAATGGCACTTAATCACATCACATGCACTTTTTTGAGAGGTTAATTCGGTCTTTAAAATCAAGATTCTGGCGGACATGGATGGAGGGAGGAAATGGAAGTCTGGAACCCTGTCCTTTAAGCAGACAAAGCCACCAAGCCAATGATGAGAGAGAACAAAAGAAATGGGATTTTCTGGAATTCTTTATACCACACCGAAAGAAGGGAACAGATCACGAAGGTAACAACAGCTGTAAACAGGAACTGAACTAAGTTTGATTAATTTCACAAGTAGACAGCAGCACTGGACACAATTAATATGGTGCTCTTACTTTTTTTCAGAAACAAAATTCTTGTCTCACAAGCAAAACTTTAAGAGAATTGCCACCATGCACACAAACCTCGAACTACGAGATAAACTGAAGTCCCCAGAGGATAAAAGAAAGAAAGAAAGAAAGAAAAATGGGATGATGGATAATAGTGTGTAATACTACCAATATTGTACATATCCCTGAAAAAATTGCAAGCTAATTAAGGGAAGACATAAATGTATAGAAATTAATCACCAGTAGAATAATGCAAAGTCTTTCTTGCTCTCCTGTAACCCCACTAGCTAGCTGGTGCGCCCCACAGGCGCACCAGTAGTTACAGCGACTAACTGCACATTTCTTGTGAAGATATCGAAACAAAGCAATGTATTGCACGTTTGCAACTACCAATGGAAGGATACTAGGGAGAGTAAGCTTACATTGGCAATTTGAAGTTAATGCATTCCTACAAATAGATAAAAACTGAATCGACCATATTGCCACAAAGAAACTCAAAAATAGGAAATGCTTTTAAAAAATAAAAATAAAAAAGCAAAGGAGGAATACTGATAGGCTCTCTAAAATTTGTTGATTGTCAATGGTTGATGGGATTGGTGAAATCAGCATCTGAAACTGCAGAAGCCTCTTCTATGATGCAAATTAAAGTCTTCACTTTCATGAGGATGATCATCGTCAATGTCTTCATCTTCCATTGGAGCTGGCAAGTTAAGATCTATCATTAACAACGTACCTTGCTGAGATTTAGCAGCATTTGATGACGATTCCAGTAACAAGCTCTCAGCCGCTGTGGCTGCTGTAGCTGTAGTTGTTAATGTTGTTGATGAACCCAAAAAGTGTGATCTTTTGTGGCCACCGAGAGCTTGACCTGACCCATAAACTTTGCCACAAAATGGGCACTCATGCACTTTTTTGTCCACCGTCACATTTTTAATGCTACAACTTCTACTAACACCATTTCTTGGTAATTCTAATTCCTCTGAGGACTCGCCTTCTTGATCAGATGAAGAATCATTATTATTAATCTTGATCTTCTTCTGCTTCTTGTGCCTCCTTTTAGTACTACTATTCACGAGTTTCAACTCTTCTGCGGAGTCATATGAAGTAGTAGTAGTAGTAGTAGTTGTTGTTGTTGTACTAGTCCTCCTCCAAACATCTCTAGAAAGCATTATCAAACATAAAGCAAGATCTTCTTCTGGTGAAGTGTCAGAGACCGAACTCACCGGTTGTTCCAACTCCAACAATGACTCAGTTGTCTTCATCATTTTCTTCTCCTTAATCAGTGCCTCATCAGCTCCTTCTTGTTTAGCAGCAGACACAAGCATTCTCCGAGTTCGCTTGGATCTTTGCCGAGTTGGTTTCCTAGTTGACTCGGTCTCGCTTCCTCTGTCTTGAACAACCACCGAACCACCATCCAAGAACTGAGGATCTACCATCCTGAAGCTCTTCTTGGGATTCTCTCTGAGTCCATAAACCAGCCCTTTATCTTCAGCTGCACATTCCTTCACTTGTACTACTACTACTTCCTCCTCTGACAAAGAACAATCAGATGAAGTTGTTGACTCGGTTGAGGCGTCACCACCGGGCTGTGGTGGGAGCTGGCTGCTGGCTTCCTGTTTTTGCGGTGTCTTGGGAGGAAGCGGCAAGTTGGCCAAATGGGACCTCATATGACCACCCAAAGCTCTTCCACTCGGAAAACTCCTTGAACAAAGCTTACATTTGTGTCTCTCCGGTCTCACCATTTTTCTTTTTTTTTTTTTGGCTTTTTTCACCGCACAACAACGCCAAAGATTGAAGAGGTTTTCTTGTAATCTTCTTTAATTTTCTTGTATAGTGAATGTGTAGTGTGCTCTGTACTTCTAGCAGTACATATATATTCAGCTCAGTTGAGTTTCTCTCTCAACATAGCTGCTGCCTTGATTTTCTCTCTCTTGTCCTATAAGCTTTGGAGAAGTGAGTAGTAAAAGTACGGTGGGAGTGAGGAACTTAAGAGGAGTAGGTGACAAGCATTCTTCCACCAAAAAGCCACACTCCACCCAAAAATATTTCATTTTTTACCAAACAAATTAAAAAAAAAAAAAGAAAGAAAAAGACAATTATAAATTCTTGAGTTTAACCCTTTTTTCTTTTCTTTTCTTTTTGATGATAATAATGGTACAAGGGAGACCTATATTATTGTTAAGCCCAACAGCTCACATATTACGATTATATGCACACAAAAAAAATTGTCATTTAGATGGACCTTAATTGGGACGGAAGTAATTACAAGGATGGATTTCTATTTGCATAATTAGTTGTAAAATGTAATTGAAGGTGATGATTTCACTTGGCAAAGTTTATAATTGGAAGGTTAGGGGGGAAAATTGGAAAAGGCGTGACAAGGATGAATGGATGAAGACATAAAGAGGGACAAGGAACATGCAAATCTTGCCATTTCCGTAGTTTTGTTTCTTTATTCCAAACTTTGATGCGAGTACTAAGAGGCGGTGTTTTCTGTTTCTAGGACTGTTCCTCATGGCATGGGAGATTTTACTGTAATTCATTTCCACCAAAATTTGTGATTTAGGATTTAGTTAAACAAACAAGCAAGCAAGCAATAATATGTCTTGAATTGCAGACCACCACCAAATCGTCTAAATTTGGTAGAATTGAATTGGTTTCCATTTACTTCAGTTCTCCCATAGTTTTGTTCGATACCAGACACTTTTACTACTATAGTCCCTAGATTATGCGGCCAATTTACTCAAGTCCACTTTGGCCCTTAATAAAGTCGCGCAGTGCAAATTTATGCGGCTTTTAGGCGAAGTAGCGTTTTTAAAAGTGTTTCATATCATAAATCGGCTTCTATGAACTTCAATTTTAAGACAGAGGACCATTTTATGCCTTTCAAGGAAACTGTTCTAGATTGTCACGACACAAATCAGAAACTGAGATGAAAAGATAACTGAGAAACGTGTTCACGAAAGACGCAAAACTTTTGTGTTCCTGCGAAAAATCACGATCCAAACAATATTGAAGTTCTAATTTGACATGGTGGAACTAAGATTTATTTAGGATGGTTTGAGAAAAAATAATAAATAGTGTTAATTTCGTTTTGCACCCTCAACTATACTTTTGATTTTTTCACTTTGATTCTTAAACTTCATCGTCAAATAACATAATGCATAAATGCTCTCGGTGAAATTCTCAATTGCAGAAATATACGACTTAAATGTTTGAATCCAAATTGTTACCACAATAAGTGCTCTTTACTTCTCTACCTAAACACATAATGTCATTATCTTCCAGCACATTGATGATCCACTTACTTAATTCCTGCATCATCTCTTTTTCTCAAAAAATGTGATTAGACCCATTAACACAATATTCTTCTTCCATGGCAGTTAACAAACTCGATCATGAGCTCTATAAGTGTCGCTAAAACCAATACGTGCCCATCTCGCACGAGTCAATGAATCGTTGGGGTTTGTTGTGACCAAACGGGCAGGGCATTGATGATGATAAAGCTTCGTGCCATAAGAAGGGCTGCTGCACTTTTCTTGATCCTTTTTTGGTTGATGATTTATACTAATAATAATAATAATAA
The DNA here is from genome assembly GCF_036785885.1 of Coffea arabica. Taxonomy (NCBI): domain Eukaryota; kingdom Viridiplantae; phylum Streptophyta; class Magnoliopsida; order Gentianales; family Rubiaceae; genus Coffea; species Coffea arabica. The sequence goes on along the minus strand of NC_092325.1, from coordinate 42,478,433 downwards.
ATTTCATTTCTTTAAACAGCCTTTATTTTGAACTTTGAATTATTGACCATTGAATATGGTCCACGTTATAGAAATTTAATTTTGAAAAAACATTTAATATAACTATCATGAGTGCAATATTGGCACGTCTTGTATGTGGTGATTTAGAGATTATATGTCTAGTAGCGCTTTCTTCAGAAAAAGTAACCCGTAGATCACGTCAACAATGCAAAAGCTATTACTACTACTACTGCTTTAGTCTATCCGTTACGATGGGACATGGGCATAAACAGTTGCACCGTTTGTGTCGATTTGTGCATTTTTTAACAGCGCGTAATATTTTTTGGACATCGCGTAACTTTCTTTACACATGGAGTAACTTTAGAACAATTTTTTGTGGGCCCTACACATGACGTAAAAATCGAATTACATGCTGTAATCTGAACCGCACAAATTTTTGAAGCCGCATCATGGCCGTGCCCCATTTCGGTTACGATGTAACGAGGATCAGTTTCCGCATAAAAGTCACTTCAAAATAATAAGGAACGAGGACTGTTAATAGTTGCCCATTGTCAGTGAATCATAAACTGAGGTAACTTTAGCGAATTATAATTCATGAAAGGATCTCTAAATTGATGAGGCAACTCACAAACTTCAGTTTTATTGTGGCAAAATGACTTGTTTTGAACATACTACTGATAGCTATGCAACAAGAAAGTCATTTTTTTAAACAGATTAAAGAAGAATTGGAACAATATAAAGTATCAAACTGTCCGTAAATATTCGCACTTTCTCAAAGAATGAGATCAGAACGTGACAAGAAAAGGATAACCAAGAAAATGGCTTTTCGAGTCTTGCTGCCCAGTCCAGTCCGGCTCGCCGGTCGGTACAATTGATTCAGCCTGCAAATTGCAGGCCGAAAGAAATGCGTTTTGCCAGATGAGTCTAATAGCGCAGAGCATTCGTAATGCAGTTAGTACAATCCAGCTTCAAGCATCAATTATGGAACAAACAGAAATGATGCTGATGACGCAGCCGCCAGTGTATCAGAGGCGTGTGTCAATTTCCCTTTCTCTGCTCTTTTTTTTTTTTTTTTTTTTTGGCCTAATTGAATACAATTTGTAAAAATAGTGATAATATACCTTCAATCCACACGGGAAAAAAAAATTAAGCTACTATAAGTTAGAGTTCTTAAATTACTGGACATGCTGGTTTAACTATAGACCTTTATTTGTTAAGTAAGTTTTTGGTCAAGTTAGTTTTTTAACAACTTTAACTATAGTAACCTCAAAAAATTTCACAAAGTTTTTAAACTATACACTTCAAAATATCCAAAAACTTGCACACTTTAAAAATTTTTCCTACAACTTCTACAATAAGTTACAATAAAGTTTTAGATAAACATCCAAAAAATTCACCTGTCAAACGGGGCCATAGTTTTCTTGACTTTGATCAAATGTTATATTTTCGGGCACAAACGTCTTTAGAGTAGACGACAAAAATATGATTTTCGAAACGCTATTTTGTTGTGTTCTCAACTGATTTTTAAATACATAATTTTCAAATTTTTGGATAAAACAAAGCTAAACATCAACTAAACTACCTTTCAAATTTTAACATAATTACTACCCAAAGGTTAGATAAATTTTTACGTCGCATGTCTCTTTATTCTTCTCCAATTTTTGCCCCACTTTTAGTTCATCTGTGTTCCCTCAATTCCTTTTTTCTTATCCAACATTGAATCTTCACAAGAAAAGTAATTATCTACATAAAAATTAATTAATTAGTAAAAATTTTATTTATGTAGCATATAAGGGTAAATTGATAATATTTTTGTCAAAAACAACTTTTTAACTTTTCTTGAGAACACTGATGCATTCATTAAAATAGTTTTTTTTTTAACTAATAAACGAGAACACGTGAGTTATTATGAAAAATATGATTTTCAAGAATTAATTATACAAAATCAATTTTTATAAAATCAGAATCAGTTAAAAAACAAGCCCTAAGAATTTAGGTTCTCTTCTTAAGTAAATTTGTTTAGAGAAGGATAAGATTTATCAATTGTTAGACTATAATGAAATCTAGTCTTATACAAGTATAGGATCTTTGTGATAGTAACACCTACTATATATATATAAAAGTGGTAAGTTGTTAACTGTTCCTCCTGAGGATGGATGTCCTCACTCCTCAAGTAATGAGTGTGGTACTCATCAGTTCCATGACGGCCCGGCGCTTCACGACTCCTGCAACGCCATCAGGGCAAGTCCAACCGAAAATTTTAGCGAATGATTCCCCCGAGCTGACGGGCATTTATTTATTTTTTTTCGACGATCGATAATAATCTGCTCTATACCTATTTCTCCTGAAGATGGATGTCGTCACTCCTCAAGTAATTCATTTTTATTCTGTCTTCTCAAACTATTCAACAACTCCTAGAATAGATGCTGCATTTTTGTATAATGTAAAAACATTGATCCTATAATAATAAAAAAATTGTATAGGATTCCTATGCAGAGAGCGTTTGCAATGATTGGATTTTTCTTTTCTTTTTTTTTTTCATTGTTTACCTTACAGAAACCTTTTTAATTAGCCTTTTTTATTTCTCTAGTATTTACCATTATTATAAACTTTGCTACTAATTTTATTGCACTCTTTACAACATCAAAGCATTAATTTGCTTTTTCTCTTTTGTGATTAATAACAACAACAATAATGTTTAGTAGGGAACTTGAACCTTTTTTCTTTTTCTTTTTTTTTTTTGGTCAATTGTCAACTCTTACTCTACTTTAATCTATATAAGGAACGGTCAACTTGAAAATGCAACCTTCAAGAACTTCAATTTGTAAATTTGTAATGCTCCATGAACGCAGATGAAGAAGGCAAGGCATAAACGATTCAATAAATCTACGCCGAAACAAATTTGACGCTAATTTCTGAACCAAAATTGACACTAATTGTACGAATCAGATACGAACTGTCTCGTTGATATGCCCCAAACATGATTACACGCATTCCTAGGCAGCCAATTTTGAGAAAGTTGAAGATGCCAATGGCCACGGATACAAAGAACAGGTATGATCTGCAGTACATGGACGTGTCCTGTTATTGCGCATGCTTTGTTTCCCACGCGCCATTCTCACCCCTCCCCCGCCCTTCATTGTCACGCAAGCCCTCGGCTGATTCTTTGAGTCATAGTCGGTAGATTTAGATTTAATTTAAGATGATTTATATTACTAATTAGTAGTCCATTTGAAGGCATATAATATAATACAAATCAAAGGAAAAATGTTAATGACATTTGCAATTGGCAGCGGAATTTTTCCTTCCAACGAAATGTTACGGAGGAGGCCTATCAAGTCAAGGGACTATGTTCTACTAGTAATTAAGTATATTTCCAACCTTTATCCTTTGCTTGATTTTGATGACTTTAATATTGGAAGAAGGAAAAAGGAAACCTTCAGAATATGACTTTATAGAGTAAATTATTAAGTTTTCTATTACAAATTACTTCTTTTTTTTTTTTTTCAAAATTCCAATAACTTATTTGCAATAATTTAAGAAACTACAAACAAATAAGAGCATGCCCATAAGCATCTCGATCTTGTGGAAAAGTCTGAGATATTAATCTAAAAATCAGAAACTCATTGCCATCCACAGCAGAGGCATTCCTCGATTTCTGGATGCGTTTGCACTTTTCTAACCATTGCTTTCACTTTTTTTTTTTTTTTCGGAGACGATAAACCTAATTTATCCTATACTAAGGGGAAGGAGGCGGACCTAAGTAGGCCCAGGGATAAACCGGAAAGGACTGAACCACCACCGAACCAGACGAGTACACAGTACATCCGCCTGAATTTTTGGAGACAAACCACTGAAACGTGGTATTTCTGGTGGACCCCACCAAAGAGATGGTGGCCACTGGGCCAGAGGCCTGGCCCAGTGGTTAACCATTGCTTTCACTTCACTCTTGAAATTTGGTTTTACAAATAAACAAGCCAAATTTAAACAAAATTTTGAATTCATTAAAACAATCGAATAAGCTTAAATACTAGGTGTTCAATTTGATCAAACTTGTTAGCATCCTTAACCATACTCTATGTCATAGCGTCCGTCTTGTAATATAGTGTAGACTTTTAGAGCTAATAATGACCGACAAAGTTGCAGCAAATCACTAACATCTCACGGCACCCTTTAATTCATAAAGAAGGAGCTATAAATATGTGATACAGGGTGGTCCTTTGTAGATGGACCTTCAACTCCCTGCATGAGCTAGAACAGGAGCACAATTTTTGGCTCTATGTTTAGCTGGTCTTCGTTGAAGATGATCGGCTGGAGACACAGGGCATGATGTCCTGTTGGCCGCCGGTACCGTATGTGATATGATATTTGTGGTGGGCTGGGGTGGAGGCCTTTCAAAATGGTGTGAACCAGCTACGTATGACATGAGTACTAACGATTTCAATGAATTAAAAGTAGCAGAGAAAACAAAAAAAATCAACCATTTTTTCTTACACCATGTAATAACAGGCAACTGCTCTTTTTCACTTCAATTCTAGACAATACATTGATAGGAGAAGTGAAGCACCAAGCTCCATGCATTTTCCTCTGATTGAAAAAATAATCCATGCATATGGGGTAATTTATGGAAGAACGATCAATTGTAAATGTCCTAATTAATCACATGGTTTTATTAGTACTTTGTATCTGACTTTGACTTCGCAGCTTGGGTAAACAGTTTTTTATGTGATTCTCATGCCAGCATTTAGCCAACACAGCCGACTCCATATACACAACATGCTAGCTTCTTCATTCTTTCCCACATTTTTTTTCGATATATTTGTATGTTCTTCTTCCGTATCTGCATAAAACACAGAAGTTTTTTGTTTAACCCCTCCCTTCACTCTCAAATGCCAGATTCAGGATTTGAACCTGGATATGACAGTAGGGAGGGAGGCCCCCTAGAGATAAGACCACAAAAAAAAAAAAAAAAAAATTCCGTAATGCCATTAGTTACAAAATATATACTATCACTTCTTTGTTTTTAAAAAAGGCAGCAGACTCAATATTGGCAGTAGGAAAAAAATAGAGCGCAAATTGATGAAATTGTAAATTGAATTTCCACCAGAGAGACAATCAAATATATCTATGTTTAACACGGAAGAACATGTAATAATTACAAGTCTTGCTTAAAGTAGATAACTAATTAATTACTAACACTAACAATCACTTCATGGGGTGGCTGTGATATCAGTAGTTGAAGCAATCCCCACCTGTAACCACCGAGAAGACCCTCCATCCAAATTCATATCTTTCAGATTACTCAGTTTTGCAGTCTGCTCCGTTCTATAACCATCTTCTTTAGCACTTTCGTCCTCATCATGCAATGAACCACGAACCACGCTTTTAGTAGTATAGTTCTGCTGATGATTATTATTACTAGTACTGTTGTCAGCCTCTTCGTTACCCCACAGTTGGAGAAAAATTCTAGCTGGGGCTTCGTAATTGAGGGGATCATCAGCTGAGTTCATGTGCAGATTATCAACCGCATTGTTCAGCAATGGAGGGAAATTGAGATCAAGAGGCAGTGGCTCGGGTTTTGTGAGCATAGGCTTCTTGAATAGTTGTTGGCTATCAAATTGGAGCTCACGTAAGTTCTGTATGATAGTATTATCAGGTAAGTTTGAGGTTAGCCAGTGACATCTTTTGTGCCCACCTAAGGCTTGTCCTGATGAAAACACCCTCTGACAAATCGAACATTGATGAGCTTTGGACTTCCTTTTTGACAATGTAGTATTTTTTGGAAGGTGATCATGATGAGGTGAGAAATCAAGATCAAGCCCTGGCTCTGAAGAATTTTCTGACGGAGCCAAATGTTCCTCGTGTTGGTAGAAGGCATCTTCGTAATTATTGTCATTATCCTGATCATTGAGGTTGGTGCTGCAGTTGAATCTGGCAGCATAACAACCTTTCACCTTCTTATGACTGGCTCTATGTCCCCCCAGTGCTTGGTGGGAATTGAACACTTTCTTACAAGCTTTGCACTGGAACGTACCTTTTTCCACGTGTTTGTCCGTGTTTTCCTGCTCCTTATCCGACTGAACAAATGATTCGTTTGACAACATCACCAAACAATTCGCGAGATCCTCTTCTTCGCTGGAGGCGGCACAATGCCGGTCCTCGTAATTTTTGGATTTTGCTCGCGCGGACTTGAGCATCATCTCTTCAACCTCAGATTCAGAAGACGACACGGAAGATGAAAATTTCTCGCGTTCATCATGGAAAGCAGAGCGGGTGAAGGTCCTCTTATTATTAAATTCTTGAAGATCTTCACCAGCTCGACAAGCACCGGTGAATCGATTGGTGGAATTGGTTCGGAGGAAGTACGAATGCTTGCTTCCTCCTTCCCCCTTATTGCTTCTCATGAAGCTGCTGGTGCCTATTTCTTGATCGCGACTCGATTGATGCATCCGAACATCTCCAACAGCATGGCTCCTCATGTGACCCCCCAGAGCTCCGGCACATCCAAACCCTCTTTTGCATACCCTGCAAAAGTGCTTGAAAGTTGGTTCTTGCAATTGTCCAACATGATCTTCCGCCATTCCCATTGTTAGCACTTTTTTCCTTTCTTTTTTTTTTTGTTTTTTGGGGAGAGATTAGGACTTCTAGTGAGTGTGTTTTTCAGTACAATTGGTGGCGAGTTAAGAATGCAAGAGTACTTGAAATGGTTGTACGTAGCAGTGGCAGCAGTAAAATATATATAAGCTGGTGCTGCTTCCTGCGCTTTTTACACAGTTTAAGATAAAGATAAACATGACAACATAAAAAGTGGCATGGATTGTGGGTGAGACCAGACAAGAGTGAAGGTTGTGTGGTGTTGTGTAGTAAAGTGACGGAAGTCCTAGTTTTTAGTCGAAGTTAGTTGGTTGTGGATGAGAAGAGAGTGAAGTTAGTTAAGAGTAGAGGAGCGGAGTAGAGTGATAGCCAGTGTCTGACAAGTGGAGGGTGTCGTTTTTAAGTGGTGGAGAGACTGTTTCTACCACTTGTGGTGCTACCCCGCCGCCTCTCAACCACACCGCCACTACACATACACATACTTCTATATACTGAAAATTTGAGCACAGGCCATGCCATGCCATGCCAAAAATTAACTACTTATAGTACAAAGTTATGCAGTACTAGATTTTTCCTTCAATAAGTTATTTGGTAATGAGTTTTTAATTATAGTTATGGAGAAAATTTCATTAGGCTTTCTTGCTAAAAATTTTGGATTAATTTGAATTTATCAAATTATATTTTACATAATTTGATCTATAGTCCTCCACATTTTATAAAATAAATTTTTTTTCGTCCCTCACATTTTATAAAATAATTTTTTTCATCCCACACATTTCACAAAATGAATTTCTCCATCCCTCACATTTCAAAAAATGAATTTTTTTATTTCTCACTAATTATGTGTGTGAATACATTTTTTTTAAACACATGTATATGTCTATTTGATTTTATTTAATAATAATAGCATAAACACATGTATGTAATTGGGCCCAATTTGTGGGCTATCTTCTCTTTTTGTATGATTATGACTAATATTTACCAATAGAACCTTAATTTGCATATTCTTATTGTATTTTGACCGAAAATAACTTTATTGACCAACTTGACAATGAATGCAAGATTTTTTACTAGCTAATATCAGATAAAATCAAATGATCACGTATAATATATGGTATTCATATTGTTAAGTGAAATCAAATAGACATATACATATATTTATTCTATTTGTATTATTAAAGCAAAATCAAATAGACATATATATGTGTTTAAATAAAATGTATTCACACACACACACACACATATATATATATATATATATATATATATATTTTAGGGTTTCCCTTACACACATAATTAATGAGGGATGAAAATATTCATTTTTTGAAAATGTGAGGAATGGAGAAATTCATTTTGTGAAATGTGAGGGATGAAAAAATTATTTTATAAAATATGAGGGACGAAAAATTTTGTTTTATAAAATGTAGGACTATAGATTAAATTATGTAAAATATAATTTGACAAATTTACCCTTCAAAAATGATTACGTGCCTTGCACGTGATGGATTCCGACTAAAAAATGATCGAAAATCTAGTTAGGGACTAAATTTGATCGATGTGAATATGTAAGGGATATAAAATTACACTTTTAAAAGTGAAGGACAAAAAAATTATTTTAGTAAAAGACGTTTTGGACGATTTTCCTTTTTTTCAATTAAAAAAATGTTATGCTGGCCCCAACAATGAAGCTAAACTTACGGCGTATGAAGATGAAAATTAGAGAGAATATTCCATCGATACTGTCGGATAGAAGTGTTAAAAAGGCAAGCCGACAAAGTCATGGTCTCAGAAGCTGTTCAAAGCTTAGAGAAAAGCAGAAGTCTATGCCGATGCTCAAGTGAAAATGATGTTTTTTTTTCATCCGCACTTTATCCGTATTATCCCGTTCTATCCTAATTTAAGGGGATTTTATCTATATTATCCTATTTTATCTTAATTTGAGAGGCCTATGCTCAAGTGAAAATGATGGTTTTTTCTTTTGTCGTCGTCACATTATCTATATTATCCTACTTTATCCTAATCTAAGGGAATTTTATTTACATCATCCTACTTTATACTAATCTAAGAGAAGGCTCAATTGTGTTTACGGGGGACCAATAGGGACATCTAAGGGGACTTTATATATATTATCCTATTCTATCCTAACTACGGGGAGGTCCAACTGAGTCTATAGGGAATCAATGGAAACTGAATTACTATTGGATCAGACAGGTGTACTACGCACTCATATAGATTTTTTTAGAGAAGCCACATATTGTGACATTTGGTGGAAGATAAGATTTGAATCATTGATCTCTCAAAGGTTTAAATATGTTAAACCAGTGGCAATAAGAAAATGATGGTTTAAATATATTAAACCAGTGGCCATGACCAGAAGTATAAACTCAGATCCCGTTTGACAAATGAGTTTTTTGGATATTTATCTAAAACTTTGAAAAAATTTTGACTATTTTGAAGTATATAGTTTAAAAATTTTGAGGAGTTTTTTGAGATTATTGTAGTTAAAGTTGTTAAAAAACTTGTAAAAGACAAACGCCAAAAACTTGTTTGCAAACAGACCCTCAACCCTTTATCAATTTGTATTGGAAGCTTTGCAACAAGATTAGAGAAATAAATCAATCATGTAAGTATATGATGTTATCCTCAGTCTGTGTCTCGCAGTATTATTATCCTCCCAGTATTTACTTTTTACCCAGGGAACAAGTCCATCAAGAATTGCGTTCTTTAACTTCTTATATGTGGGCTTGTTGTGTGGGGGAGGGGGGGTGGACATACTTGTGGAATAAACTCACGGTCTCAGTTGTAGAACTACAGGCAATCAACACATCTTATTGGTCAAATCAAGTTCTAACAATCTATCTCAAAATTGATCACACCTAATTTGCAAAATGCAAACTATCTGGTGAGGTCTAGCAAGATAGGTTCCTTTGCTGTTTATCCAACAACTTGGCATCACCTAGAGACAGATTACTGATAAGAATGTGTACTTACGTTGGCTTTTCAAACGATTTCACTTAGGAGCTTACCTTGTCTTAACTACACTAAATCTGATGCTTAATTAGGTCTAAATAGTGTTTAGTACTATTAGTTTTCGGTTACTTTTGGAGCTAATTGAACTGGAAATCAGGCAAGTGAATGGTGTCTTGTGGGATTAATTGCGTTTCCTTCGAACTCAGGGGTTCAAATTCTCTTGATCTTTCAAGCGTTTGTGGAATGTTCTGCCTGCCATTCCCTTAAACAAAACGAGGAACAAATATACTCATTACCATAAGTTGATTGAGAGAAACATATGCATGATATTCAGTTAGTCAAAAAGTCAGGTTTCCATCCTGAGCATCGTACTAAGCTACCATGACTGGAAATTCATCTCTGCACTGAAACTCAAACACAAACTCAATCCTTTCAGCCCATCAAAAAAGGACTAAAAAAATCAGTTGTTCAAAGTTTTCCTCCTCAAAACGTCAAAAAAAAAAAAAAAAAAAAAGAAGTCAGTCACAGTGCTTTGCAGCCATAATCCATTGTCACGTACATGAACTTTATCCTTGCACAAACCCGATTACTCTTTCAAGTGTGCTGTACCAAAAGCACTGATCTCTGCTGCCAGCATTATGCCAAAATTTAGTTTAAGATCTACAATAATGGTATAGATCCTTTACTGTCTTGCATCCAGAATCAACCGTTGTATGACGTATATTGTGTGCATCATGGAGCTGCAGAAACATACTAGGATTGGTACTTCGGACTTTCAACTATGCACTGAAAACTGTTAGTAGTATTCAAAACTAACTATGTTAGTAATTTTCTGTCTGAAATTATAATCTGGGATCTTTAGTTTTCTGTTCTTGTATATCACATTATAACTTAATCGAACCTAAAATTCATATCACCAATTCTTGGGGATATGTTCCCTATCCTGTACAATAATAGTTGATAGATTACATCTAAACAATCAAAGTAGATAATGTCAAGATAAGAGAGGCTTCTCCACATCGTACTCACTTTCTGAGGAGTTGTTATTCTCGGAGAATCCTTCCTTCCCTTTAGCCCATAGTACACTATAGAGACCAGTAAACATGATGGACATGCCTGCGAGACTGTGGAAAGACATCTAGTGGTTAGATTATCGATGTTTGAGGCTCCTGGTTGAGAAGTAAAATTTAAAGCATGATTTGGTATTTGATTCGTGATACCTTCCTACGGTAATGGAGCTTCCTAAGGTGATTACTGAAAAGGCTAGCGACACGACAGTTCCAATGGGACTAAAAATGGACACCAGAACTGGCCCTCTTTTCTTCATTGCCCATATATTGAAGGTAACACATGCTCCACTGATGCTTCCTGCCTGTTGCAGTAAAAGGTCAAGGAATTTAGCCATCGTTCAAAGGCAACTATTTAAACTGGAAAGAAACTTTAATGATGTATTCAATGATCAAGGCTCTTTCTTTTTCATTTCTTGGAAATAATCACGTGGTTCATGAACGTGACATAGAATCAAAAGACCATATTGATATATTATTCTTGCCCTTTGTTGTGTAGTTCATCTCTTTAACAAGGAAAACCAAAAAAAAAAAAAAAAAAAGAAGAAGAAGGGCAACTTGGGAGGATAAGTACTTTACCAGTACAGAGTAGCACATGATATCTTTGATGCTTAACAAGGGCCATCCAATATCTAATCTGCCATCTTGAATCAACTGGGCAATTCCAGTCAATACCACCCCTATTAAAGTTGTTATTGTAGATAAGGATATCGGAGCTGGGAAATTCCTTAATGTTGTAGCCTGTAACACGATCAGACCAAAAAAGCACAAAGTTAGGAATTAGAAAAAATGCATAGTTTCTTCAATCTCTTCTACTACTGGGGAACATTCAATTACCTGTAAGATAATAGTGCTTGATAGGACGAAGACGGCTGCCATGAGATAAAAGCAACCCATGATCTTTCGCTCGTCAAATAAGTTTCGTGACAGTGTAGGTGGTACTGATAAATGAGCTTCTCTTGCTTTATGACTACCCAAGGTACTTTGCGTAAGGCTCATTATAACAGCACCGGCAACACACAGCAGTGTTCCTGCAATTTTTGCTTTGCTATATATGCAGCCTAACTCAACTTTCTCCAACCTGCACACGAAGTGTCCATCTTTTAAGAAACTCATGGATATATCCTGGGTAATATATCACTAACCGCAATCAATTGGATTATGTAATATTTCTGTATTTTCGATGAGTCTGAACTTGATTCGTCCTGATTAAATTCTCTGATTAATTTACTCATGAGAAGTTACAAATCCGTCCAAAGAGTTCTCGACTTGAAACGTACTTTGCCTATACTGCTCGTCTCCTAAACCTTCTCTCGAAATTAATCTGCATTCTGCAATAGACATTTTTTGTTTCCTCTCTGAATACATATTCAGGTATTCTTTAAGTTTCTACTCTTTGTTTGCTTCCATTCATCCCCAAGTATGCTGCAACTTATCATGAGTTCTGAATTAAGTTTTTTCATTTTGTAGCAGTTGGTAGTTTTGGTTTGTCAGTAATTGTAACACAAAAATCAAAACCAGATTGCTTATACCTGAGAGCCCAAGCAATGAAAAATATGAATCCTGGAGCAATGTTTGGCATGGCTGTTGCCATTGCTGGTGAAGTAAGACTGATGCCCTTCAGGAACAGAGATTGGAATAATGTCACCCTGCCATCCAAACAACAAATGGATAGATAATTTACTCGACTACTTGGCCTTGAAGAGTGAAACCTCCAAAAAGAAACTTCCGTTTAGTTTTTCCTAGGCAAATCATGTCCCTAAAAGCATAACATGCCATTTGAAATTCAAGAAAGCGCTGTGGCTAGGAAGACAACGGAGGAGAGAAATGTGAATATCGTTTAGCTTGTGAGTGCAAGAAGGTTTTGCCTTTCAACATCTGAAGTATTATGAAAAACATGTTCTTCTGCCTAAAATTTTCATTCTCCTCTCCAGGTTCTACTTGTAAAACATTTCAGTATGGTCAACTAAAAAGGCAACCACAAAGGAGGAAGAACAGAAAAAGAAAAAAAAGAAAGAAGCAATTCTATGCATTCCTATGGTTAATCTATGCATGTCAGGAAACAAGGAACGTCTAGTAACTAATGAGAAAAGGTAAACAATCTTCTTTTACGTACCCTCCAAAAGAAATTAAAACCAGCTGTACCCATAGCTTCAGACGGAATTTCCTTGGCCACAGCCTCCTGTACCATGAACAAAAATAAATCGTTAGCCGAAAAACTTACTAATGCCTGTCTGCAAAGATTGGGGAAAAGAAGCATACCTTTCAAAAATTACGGAGAAAGGCAATAGAATCACAAACGTGGCCAAGGAAGACAGGATGATGAGAGATGCAGGTGTAAATCCCGTTAACATGAGATAACTAACCAAAATTGAGTTTCCTGCATACATAAATTGCATCCCAATTAACCCTGCAATTATTGCAACATCTTCAAGATATTCTCTTCTTGGACTTCCCATCATCTTGTACTTGTCTTGCAAACAGACGCTTCCTCTGACTGGTAATAAACCTTATTTCTTCTACTCTTTATTCTTCTCCAGCTACCTAGACATGCATGACCTCATGCATGAAAACATCTCCCTAAAACCTAGCTGTCAGATTAATGATGCAAATTTGAATCAAGAATCAATATTTCCATATTATTAGTCTTTGTCTAGATAACTAGTGATTGGTTAATGCATCCACCTCTCACTATTCTGCTTTTAGCTAACGTTCAAAGTGCTTACAACGTAGTCACAAGTACACCTCCGTCTACCAGTCTTCTTCCTGGCCATGGTAATTCTTCAATGTGAAAGTGACCTTCAGATTTTTTGACAGGGTAATTATTTCCGATGAATTTTGTTTGACTTTTGACCTTGTTCGGAATATGCATTTCCACATTGGGATTTTTCTCCTTCAATTTTCTTTTGCTTGTAATAAACATCTTGAAAACTTTGGAAAGCAATGGCGTAATTTTTGTTTTGGAATGGAAGGTTGAACTTCAGGGGTTTTGAGTAGAAACTTGAGTGGTAAAGCTTTTTTCTGTAGTCAAGCCCGGATTTCCATCCAATATTTTTTGTTGTTGGATATTTTTCTTTCTCGTACCTTGCTGGAAATAGAAGTAAATAAACTGATGAGTTTATTTTCTTTTTCTTTTTTTTTTTCATTTTACCCCTCTTCTCTCATTTTCTTGGTAAACGATTTCTAAACTTGGTCCGAAAAACCAGCTTGATAATTCAATTTAGTCCAAATTTTTAGAAGCTCACCTGGACCAGTTCATGGATTAGCTTCCAACTGGAGGATATTCTTGTAACATCCCTTAAACACTACATTGAAATAATGCAAATCCCACGTAGCCCCCAAATCTGTCTATCTTTGTGTAAATTTCGTAGGTGATATCTCTGCTGCTTTAGTTTTTCCACAGCCATTTACAAGAAAAAGAATCAATATATAACTTCGATTTATTGCCCAATTTGAACAGGAATCAATGCATAACTTTGACTTATTGCTTCTTTTTCCAAATTGGGTTGTGACATGTAACAGTGACAATTGATCATAATATTGTCTTGCAGGGATCTCCTATTCTATTTACACTTAGGGAGATGATATACTTTTGTCAAACTACTAATTTTGCATGCTTTGTATCTTTGGGATTTTGAGGCATTCCTTTGGCTCTACTCTTTTAAGAGCTATGCCCTCATCCAACCCTTGGATTTTGTTATGGCTGGCAAAGAGTCCATCCTAATTGCTGTCCACAGGCAAAAACAAAATCAAAGGACAAAATATCTCTTCAGAATTTCACACCATCCTTCACAGAATCACTCAACAACATAAGTATATCACAATTGCAATGAATTATATATATCTAAATGTCAAATTTCCGTATATGAGAACTGAAGAGGTGATTTTTGGCGGGTAATTAGTCCAACCGAAATCAGCCCTCTCGTAAATGTGGTGAGGTGAACTCGATTGTATCTCCTCGGGTAAAGTGAGGCTACTAGTCCGAAGTGGGAGGCGGGGCTCTTCCCCTGGGATCACTCCAACGATCAAGTTAGTATGAGAACGAGAAGAATAAGAGTATGAGTGAGTGAACAGTATGCCTACTTGTTGAGAGTAGGTGAGGGGTATTTATAGAGTGAAAGTGAAAGGTAGGCCGGAGAGCGCATGCTAGTGGGACCCACGTCCTGGTATTACGGCTCTGTTCCCTGCCATGAGACCTGACACTGACACTGTAGCCGCCTGGGCAGGGAGAAGAGGAGCTTTACGCAGTGGTCATTAAGTCTCCCAGGTGCTTTTCAGATAAAGCACTGGCCTTGAAGGATGTCAGGTAGGTTGACATCATCAGCTTGCAGCCGAGGTGGAAGCCTGAGAGGTGGAGGCCACCTAAGCAGTAGACCTGGGACCCGTCGAGCTCATTAGAAGGACAAGGTGGGGGGATCACCTCGGCCGTAGAGGGTGGCCGGGGTGAGCATCCTCAATAAGCCCCCCAAGCCTCGGAAGTTCTGGGCCTGGGAGGTACCGAGGATTCCTTGAGCCGAAGTCATTAGAAGTCGTTGTTGAGTCGAAGTCATTGTTGAACAGAAGTCATTCACAGTAAGGGTCCTGTAACTGCTCCGGAAGACGCGGGGACGTGGCACGTGGGCGAATTAGTTGATAGGACGTGATGAGCAGGGCGGTTACGAGGAACCGTCGCGTCGTGAAATAGTGGGACGCTTCGTGCAGAGAGGGTGTCAGATGAAAGGACGGGATATTAATGAGGAGAGAGAGAGGGGGGACGTTTTGAACTTTGAACGTGACCGTCTTTTAGCTTTCTTGCCGCCTCCTCGGGTTCTCCCAGACCCCTATAAATGGGGGGTCCCCTCCACCGGACATCTCACACTTTTTCCTCTTTTGCTAGGACTTGCCAACTTCGTGAGTGTTGCCGAGGTCAGCCTTTCTCGCCGAGATCACAGCCGAAGTCATCATCTTCGTTCAATTCCGTAGTCAACAGTAAGTATCCTTCTTTTCCATTTCATCTTTTCACTCATGGCCAAAACGGCTAAAACCCATAAAGAGACCGTGGAACCGAGCTACCGGGCCGAGGCGAGGCCGGATCCTTTGGAAGAAGCGACTACGTCCAGCTCTGAAGGATCATCGCCTAGTTCTACGGAAGGATCAGCCGAGGTGAGAGCCGGCGAGGCAGGCTCGGAATTGGAGTCATCCGAGATGAGCGAGGGTGGTTCCGAGGTCGTCTATAATACCGAGTTCGGGACCGAGATACCCCATGACGAGGGCGTACCGGAGCCAGTCGCTCCGAGGGACGCGGCCAACATCGACTTCGGCCAGATGCCGAAATTTAGAAGTCGCATAGGAAGAGATAGGGCCGAAAAGGTGTTAAGCAAGTACCCTTTCTGGCTGGGGTATATCATCACACCGTCCGGGCCAGATGACTCAGCCGAGAAGCCCCCCATGGGCATGGTGGCCATCTACGTCCAACAGTTGGAGGCCGGGTTGAGAATGCCGACGTCGAGGTTCTTGAGAGACGTACTTCGTCACTTCCGCGTGAGGATTACTCAGCTCACTCCGAACGCCGTCCTCATCCTCGTAGGCTTCGAGATGTTGTGTCGACATCAGGAGGTGACTCCCTCTGTGGATCTCTTCCGCCGATGCTACACTCTCAAGGCGCATGGGACGGACAAGAGATGGTTTTATATCTGCAACCGAAACAATGCCATCCCGAAATTCGTGATTGGTGCTCCCAGCCCGATCAAGAATTGGAAGCGCGACTTCTTCTTTGTATCCGGAGTGGACTTCCCCAGGGGTTTTTGGTGGAGGCCAATTAAAGCGAAGGCCGACCCCTCCGCAGGGGATGCCGAGGAGGAGGCCTTCCAGAAGCTGATGGGGTCAGGACTTCGGATATACAGTTTGGACTACCTCGAAGCCGTGCTGGTTGACGGGGGGATTAGTCGAGCTTTGCTCAGTCCTGACAAGACTCCCTTCACTTCCACTAAACTTAAGAAACCTTGTAATTTTTTTTTCACGGCTTTTCTTTCATTTCGACTGTGACAAATAATAATGTTTGTTTCTTGTGCAGTGGTCAAATTGTCCGATATCGTCACATCGGGTTCGGCCGAGGTGGCCAAAAGTTCGAAGAGGAAGAGCTCCGATGAGACGTCGGCCCCTCCGCCGAAGAAGAAGTCACAAGGGCAGGCCGCCAAGATTTCGGCGGCCAAGAGCACTCCCGCCACGGCAGCCCAAAGCAACTCGGCTGCCGCGGCTACTGGGTCTACCTCTCCTGTGTCAGAGGGAGTGCCTCTTGAAATTGTCAGGGCACTCCCGCCTCCTTATGGCGAAGGTAAGCAGCTAAAGCCCCCAGTCAATCCGGTTTCGGGGACCTCACTATGGAACCGTTTCCATAGCCCCCGGTGTTTTCTGGGAAGGAGAAAACGCACTCCGGCGAGCACTGGTGTCCGAACTGGACACTTACGGTCAACGACAGGTGCAGCCATCCTCGGGTTGCACAAATGCTGGTGATGCAGTCCACCTTGCCAAGGGACTTGGAGTATATGAAGAAACTGACTCCGGCCGAAGTGGTTCAAAGCCTCATGGTGACCACAGCCTCCAACTCAGCTTTTGTGGCCGAGATGACACACCGATACTGTGCTCTGGTCGAGGCGCAGGACTCCGGCAAGTTACAAAAGCAGATCTCCAAGTTGGAGAAAAAACTGGC
Organism: Coffea arabica; assembly: GCF_036785885.1. Classification (NCBI taxonomy): domain Eukaryota; kingdom Viridiplantae; phylum Streptophyta; class Magnoliopsida; order Gentianales; family Rubiaceae; genus Coffea; species Coffea arabica. The sequence goes on along the minus strand of NC_092325.1, from coordinate 42,461,114 downwards.
CGTGTCCGAGTCTGAGAAGGCCGAGCTTCAAAAACAGCTTAAAGAGGCCGAGACGAAGGATGAGGAGGCCGTGGCTACAATCAACAACCTCAGATCGGCCCTCGAGGAAGAACAGAAGAGGGGGGACGAGGTGAAGAAGTCCCACGAACAAGACCTCGAGAGTGCTGGGGCCTCGGCCGTGGAGGTCCGAGAACTTCACCCGGGATCTCGGCCAACTACTCGCGCCGAGTTTCATGTTCGGCTTCACATCAGCCGTGGAGGAGGCCGCAGCTCACCTCTCCTCTAAAGCCTTGAAGTCTCTGAAAGACAATGCCAACTACAATGAGGACTCCAAGGAGTTGTGCGATCGGATGGCCGAGGGCCTCCAAGCTGGAAGGAACTTGTCCGAAATCCGGGACGAGTTCAACAAGTGGCTGTCCGAACTCGACCAGGTGTTCAAGGAGGGCGATGGAGTAGGAGCTGGGGGAGACGTCGGCGAATAGCAGGGAGGAGGAGATCCTCACCCCGGCGGGGAAGAGACCGGAGAGAAGGCTGTCCAGGAGGGAGCCGAGACGGAGGAGAGAGCCGAGACAGGGGTCGGCTTGTAGTCAATTAGATAGAGTTTCGAGGTGGGAGATGCTTAGTAGCACTCCCTACCTCAGTCTTGTATTCTTTTTTGTGTTGTCCTTTCATTAAATGAAATGTTTATTTCTTCTTATTTCGGCACTTTAATTTCTTGTCTTGATTTCGTCCCTTGCTTGTCCCCCTTATTTTTTAATAGCAGATGTGTAACATCGGAGTGTTAAAAAATAACAAAACATCTGAGATCATAACTTGGTCAAAAGTTCAAGCATAATACAATTTAAGGTTCTCGGCGTGCCAAGACCTCGGCACTAGTGAGCCATCTCGGTAGCTCAGTTTACAATATACCTTAAGATTAGATTGCACAACCCGGTGATGGTCCTTAGAGGCTCAGCCTCAACCCACTTGGTGAAGTAATCCACAGCGGTTACCAGAAAGGTATAACCCCCGACGGCCTTGGGGAAAGGATCTATGATGTCTGTCCCCCATTGCTCAAACGGCCAGGGTGAGGTGACGGGCACCATGAAGTTTGAGGGCTGGTGGTGCTCAGGGGCGTGGACTTGGCAGGAAGGGCAACCGAGAACGAGGTCCTAAGCATCTTGTCGAACGGAGGGTCAGAAATATCCAAGAAGCAAAGCCTTCTTGGCTAACATCCTGTGGCCGATGTGGGCTCCACATAGGCCCTCGTGGATCTCGTAAAGGACCTGGCGTCCTTCCTCGGATGTAACGCACCTCAACCACGGGCCAAGGTAGGAGCGCTTGTACAACTCCCCATCGCGGAGGACGTACCGAGCAGCTTTGCGTTGTATTCTTCTCGCCTCGGCTCGGTCTTCGGGGAGGACTCCCTGACCTAAGAAAAGGATGAACGGGCTCATTCAGGTATCTCCAGAGTGGACGGGGTAGGCCACTTCTTCCAGGTATCCCGGCTCGGTCAGTACTTCCACTAAAACTGTTTTGTTGAGATCAGAGAATGATGTGGAAACCAGCCGGGATAAGGCGTCGGCTCGCTTATTCTGGGACCGGGGTATTTTTTGGATTTCGAAAGACTCGAAGTATGCGGTGAGTTGGTGAACTTTGGAGAGGTACTGTTGCATGGTCTCATCCTTGGCCTCGTATTCACCAAGAACTTGGCGTACAACGAGTTGGGAGTCACTGCAGACGTGGATTTGCTGGGCGCCGAGCCTGCGGGCCAGCTGGAGTCCAGCAATTAAAGCCTCATACTCGGCTTCATTATTGGTGGCTGGGAAACCAAAGCGGAGGGCGTACGAGCACACTTCTCCCTAGGGGCCCTCCAGGAGCAATCCAGCTCCGCTGCCCTCTCCATTAGAGGATCCATCTACATACAATGTCCACAGGGATGGGGTGGACACCTCGGCAAAGGTGGAGGTGGACTCCGAACCTTCCGTGAAGGTGAGTTCGGCAAGGAAGTCGGCTAAGACCTGTGCTTTTATGGCGGTGCGGGGCTCATATGACAAGTCATACTCTCCCAATTCGACAGCCCACTTGGTGAGACGACCGGAAGCCTCGGGTCGCACCAATATTTGCCGAATGGGCTGGTCGGTCCTGACGGAGATGGGATGAGCAAGGAAGTAGGGCTTCAATCGCCGAGTTGCGTGGACTAGTCCCAACACCAGTTTTTCCATTTGAGTGTATTGAGTTCCGGCCCGCGGAGAGCTCGGCTGAAGTAGTAGATTGGCACTTGAGTGCCCTCATCCCGGATAAGAACAGCGCTGACAGCCTCGTCGGCTGCGGAGAGGTAGAGGTAGAGTTTCTTCTCGGGCCGAGGTGAAGCGAGAGTTGGTAGGTGATGGAGGTACTGCTTTAGCTTGTCGAAGGCAGCTTGGCACTCCTCAGTCCAGGTTAACTGGTCAGCCTTTTTCAGCACCTTAAAGAAGGGCAGAGCTTTCTCAGCAGACTGGGACAAGAAGCGATTCAGCGCGGCCAGGCGTCCATTCAGCCTTTGGACTTCTCGGATGTTCCGAGGTGGGGACATGTCTTGAATGGCCTTGATCTTGTCGGGGTTGGTCTCGATTCCCCGGTGGAAAACCAGATACCCCAAGAATTTTTTCGAGGTGACGCCGAAGACGCACTTCTTGGGATTGAGATTCATCCTTGAGTCCCGTAGGACACCGAAGACCTCCCTTACGTCCGACAGAAAGGCTGAAGTGGTGAGGTTTTTGATGAGAATGTCGTCCACATAGGCCTCCACATTGCGGCCGATCTGATTTTTTAAGAGTCGGTTGATCAGCCTTTGGTAGGTCGCTCCGGCGTTCTTTAAGCCGAACGGCATGGTAGTATAACAATAAACACCTTGGTCGGTGTAGAACGCCGTCTTCTCTTGATTCTCTTCACTCATTCCTATTTGATCGTACCCTTTGAAGGCATCCAGGAAGCAAAGGATCACGTATCCCATTGCCGAGTCGACAAGGGCGTCTATCCTCGGCAGAGGGTAGCAATCTTTGGGGCAGGCCTTGTTGAGGTCGGTGAAATCCACACACATTCTCCAACCACCGATATCCTTTTTGACCATGACTGGGTTGAACAGCCAGGTGAGATATTGGACCTCATGGATCATCTTGGCCGACAAGAGTTTGTCGACCTCATCCGATATGGCCTTGCTACGTTCGGGGTCTAAGTGCCTTCGTTTCTGCCACACAGGTCGAGCCTGTGGGTTAACGTTGAGTTGGTGAATCATGAGTTCGGGTGGCACTCCAACCACTTCATCTGCGGACCACGCGAAGACGTCTCGGTGGTCCTTGATCAGGGAGATCATTTCTTCTTTAAGGGGTGAGGGGAGTCCGGCCCCTACTTGGACTACTTGGTCAGGTTTCGCTTCATCCAAGACCACTTGTTCCACCTCATCCCTGGGCTCAAGCCTGTTGGGTTCTCCTGACTTCTGAGAGTCGATGCAGTCTATGGAGAGGACCGCTGGCCTCTCTTCTTCTGACCTAGCCGAGGGTCGGAGTATGACTGCCGCTTAAATGGTGGCGAGGTAGCATTTCCGGGCGGCGCCCACGTCGCTGCTCACCTCGGCCACCCCCGCAGGTGTTGGAAATTTAAAACTCAGGTGGTAGGTGGAATATACGGCTCTCAAGGCGTTGAGCGTGGGCCGGCCTATCAGCATATTGTAGGGAGAGTCTGCTTTGACCATCGCAAAACTGACAGGCACAGTTCGGCAGCGTGGATGTCGCCCGATAGTTACCATCAGGGTCACCATGCCCTCCGGGTGGACGACGTGTCCCGCGAAACCGACAAGGGGAGTTCTGACCGGAGTGAGTTGCTCCCGGGTCAGCTTCAAACTCTCGAAAGTTCGGTAGTACAGGACGTCTACCGAGCTTCCAGGGTCAACATAAACCTTTTTGACTATATAATTATTAGTAAGGACCTCGATCACGAGAGTCTCGTGATTACTGGAGGCGGCGGGTACAGGGTCACGGGGACCATAGGTTATATCCTCGGACAGCCTAGAACTTTGCTCGACCACCTCCATACCGGCTTGACAGTAGGTCCTTTTTTGGGAGTTCTGGCTGTCTCCTCCCGTGGGGTCACCCGAGATGGTGTTGATCACCCCGACAATATTTGGACCGTAGCCTGGTGATCCGTCGCGTGGAGGCCTCTGATCCCCCTTTCGGTCCTTGGGACCTCGGCATTGAAGCTTAGTGTCCGGCCTGGCTTCTCGGCGAGGACCTCGGCTTTCCCGGTGGGAGGCGCTTCGGTTGAAACCCCCATCTTTGCGGACGAATTGCTTTAAGTATCCTTGTTGGATCAGGTTTTCAATTTCTCGCTTCAAGTCGTTACAGTCTTCGGTCTCGTGCCCCACATCTCGGTGGTAGGCACAGTAGAGGTTGGAATTCCTCTTATCCCTTCTTCCTGGGATCTCAGGAGGAGTTCGACCGAGGTGATTCTGCCTCATCACAGCCAAAACATGAGATCGGCTGGAATTTAGGGGTGTCAGCTCGGCGTCCGAGGTGGACGACCTCCCCTTCACGATCCGATCAAAGACGCTTCGGCGGTCTCGGAACTGGCTGGATGAGCTGCCGGGGCCTTGTTCAGCTCAGCCGGTGTCCTTTCTCCTCCGAGATTCTTGCCCGGTACGGGCTGCTTGGGCCTCCCGCTTCATGCGATTCACGTCCTCACTTTGGATTCCTTGGTTAACTCGTTCCCAAAATTCCCGAAGTGTGCGGGGGTAGTCTCGATATATTTCGGTGTTGAAGATTCCCGCAATCAGCTCGTTGGTGAAAGCGGCTATGATAACTTGCTCATTTTGATCAGGTATCTGTACGTTCTCCTCATTGAACCTCTGCGCATATGAGCGCAGTGACTCGCCGGGAGTCTGTTGCAAATTCAGGAGGTAAGTTGAAGTCTTTGTAATAGGTCGGGACGACACAAAGCGGTGGATGAACCGGTCTATCAGCTCATCCAGGGAGAAAATACTCCTTGGTTCTAAACTCCAGAACCACTTTCGGGCAGTCCCATGTAGGAAGATGGGGAAAGCCCAACAGATCACAGCGTCGGGGACGCAATAGAGTCGGAATGCGGAGATGAAGGCGCGGAGGTGATCCTCGGGGTCACCTCGGCCGTCATAGGTGTGCAAGTTTGGAAGCTTAAAGTTCGGGGGCACCATCTCCCCATTGATGTCATCAGTGAAGGGCGGAGCCCTCATGTAGTCAGAAGCTAGGCTCCCGGGGCGCCGAGGTGGGTCCTCGGCCCGTTTCCCTAGCAGTCCCCGGGAAAACGCCCGGGAGATGGAGGCAATTTTGGAGGTTATCTTGGAGGAGGCGCGCCTGGAGGTACTCCGAGAGAGACACCCCTCATCGGAGTCCTCACCTGAAGGTGCTTCAGGGGACTTCATCGATCTCCTCTTGGAAGACTCGGCTTTTTCTTTCCCTTGCCTCTTGAGGTACCTTCCTAGCTCCTCAAAAATGTTGGGGTTGTCCGTTAAGAACTCGGCCATCTTGGCGATGGCGTTTTCGTTGTTGGGCTGGGTCCTTTGGGACCCTTGCTCTTCAGAAATGCGATCTTGCTGGGCTCCCGAGGTCTGCCCAGCCCCGGTCGAGGGAACTCTTCCGCTTCTGGAGCGCGTGGATCTCATTTTAGCAATAGTCTTGTTCCCACAGACGGCGCCAATTGAAGAGGTGATTTTTGGCGGGTAATTAGTCCAACCGAAATCAGCCCTCTCGTAAATGTGGTGAGGTGAACTCGATTGTATCTCCTCAGGTAAAGTGAGGCTACTAGTCCGAAGTGGAAGGCGGGGCTCTTCCCCTGGGATCACTCCGACGATCAAGTTAGTATGAGAACGAGAAAAATAAGAGTATGAGTGAGTGAACAGTATGCCTACTTATTGAGAGTAGGTGAGGGGTATTTATAGAGTGAGAGTGAAAGGTAGGCCGGAGAGCGCATGCTGGTGGGACCCACGTCCTGGTATTACGGCTCTGTTCCCTGCCATGAGACCTGACACTGACACTGTAGCCGCCTGGGCAGGGAGAAGAGGAGCTTTACGCAGTGGTCATTAAGTCTCCCAGGTGCTTTTCAGATAAAGCACTGGCCCTGGAGGATGTCAGGTAGGTTAACATCATCAGCGTGCAGCCGAGGTGGAAGCCTGAGAGGTGGAGGTCACCTAAGCAGTAGACCTGGGACCCGCCGAGCTCATTAGAAGGACAAGGTGGGGGGATCACCTCGGCCGTAGAGGGTGGCCGGGGTGAGCATCCTCAAGAACCATGAAAGCTACTTTCGCCACCTTGTGTTTGATGATAGATAAAATGTTCAAGTTCTCATACCGCTTTCTGGATGTGATTTTGGCACCCATGTGCCCAAGCGTTGTTGTTACATCATTTTTTTGTAATTCATTATTCTATGCTCCGATCATATTTTCATCAAAATCAAAGACTATACAGGACAATGTAAGATTAATTGATGCAAAGACAATAAATGACCTCGAGAGCTACCTCTTCAGTGGTCCACAATTGGCGTCTTGAAAACACAAGGAAGATTGCATTTGGTAGCTCATACTTCGTGCATATATGTCGTCCTTAGATCCACCACCTTGTACAACTTTTAAAGTGATTATACTCCTAATGACACACCTGTTTAGATTGAGTTTCATGATCAAAACATTTTCTTGAAACTTAAAGCATAGGATTCAGCTTTCAGCAATTTTGATTGCCCCTTACCTCATTCATTTGTACAAATTCTGAATCTGAGGTGAAGTTAACGAAAAATTTGCTTTTTGTATCATGCGCATCTGAATATCCTCTTAAACTCGTCAGAAACCGGTGTCCTTAATTAGTTCCTTCATCCTTGTCTGATAAAAGTCATGAAAATATCATCCACGCTATTTCATAAAAAGCTTATTTGCATGTACAAAGTGCTACAAGCACCATAAGTGATCATCTGGATAAAAAATTGTTCGACAAAATAGTTACCATCATGTCATGTAGGTTTAAGTTGTTTAGCAACGTTTAGTTATTGTGTTTGACAATAACAGGAGAGAGCTTATGATGGATATAACAAAAACGCAAGAAGCCTCTCAATAATAAAGTAAACTTTCTTATTCCGAGATCCTAAGCTAGCATAGGACAAAGAACAACATTTCCATCTTGCTAAGTTCTTGCTCCTTTACCTTTAAAGGTCTAAAACTCAAGAAATACTTAGCTATACCTCCTTGTAGCTTTCCAATAATGGAAGTATTGCAACGCAAGCAAAAAGTTACTTCTCAGGTAAATTTTCAGTTAAAAAGGGTGACAAATTCTTGAAGTCATTGTAAATTTTAATGGGTGGGGTACATGAGAATGAGATAGTTTAGTCCCCGTGCAAATTATTCTTCTGCTAAATTAACCAGTCATAAAAAAGAATGTATAGTTTGGTAAACATAGGGATGTATACGTTGTTAGCATCATTTCATTCAATAATCCAACTTCTAGAAGATGACCAAAGATTTTTACTTCATCGATTCGAGCTGTTAAAGTTTCTATTGAAATATATTGCTTGTCTGGTATACTTGAACAACCTACTCAAATTAGCCTTCAGATGCTGTTTTTCCTATTTATTTCTTTACAAAAGACATAATAATGTTGTGTTAGGGAAATTATGCTAAGATTTATTCTCAAACTAAAGAAAAGCCCGAGAGTTTAGTATTGTAGTCATGCATATTGAGATGACGTTGTGCTAGGGAAAATTATGCTAAGATTCATTCTCCAACTAAGGAAAAGCCCGCTTTTTTTCTATCAAAGAAAGCCGAATCATTTCTTGTTAAAGCAAATTAGCACCACGATTGATCCCGTTCAAGAAAGTGACCCTGTGTCATGGGCCAATACCATTTCAGCCCTGGCTCAAGGTGGGCTTTTTTCTGACATCGCCTTGCTGAGTGCCTGTCTGATGATGAACTCCGGCTCCAAGCCAAATGACTATGCTTTAGTCCACTTGATCCGTACATGTACCAAATGTGGCTGGTTTTCACTCGGCCAACAGCTTCACTGCCAAATTATACAATCTGGGCATGATTCCAATGTCTTTGTTTCCACCGCTTTGATCAATTTCTACGTAAAATTTGAGCTAATTTATGAAGCGCGGAACCTGTTCGCTGAAATTCCTGAACCAAATTTAGTTGGTTGGAATTCTTTAATTTCTGGGTATGTTCGTTCTGGGCAATTCAGGAAATCCCTCACCTTGTTTCTCCAGCTAGAAAAATCTGGTATTTCTGCAGATTCATATACATGCACAGCTGCTTTGTCCGCATGTGGGCAGCTGGCTTTATTGCAGTTTGGAAAACTAATACATTCCAAGATTGTGAAACTTGGTGTTGAATACAGTGTTATCGTAGGGAACTGTTTAATTGACATGTATGGCAAATGTGGAGCTGTTGAAGAGTCTATGAGGGTGTTTGATGAGATGATTGATAGGGATTCCATTTCTTGGAATTCAGTTATAGCAGCTAATGCTAGAAATGGAAGGCTTGAGCAAGCGTTAAGCTTTTTGCATCAAATGAATGATCCCGACACAATCTCTTATAATGAGGTGATCAGCGGCATTGCACAGTTTGGTAATATAGAAGATGCTATTGACCTTTTATCCAGAATGCCGAACCCAAATTCATCTTCATGGAATTCTGTGATAACGAGCTATGTAAACCGTTATAGAGCAAGGGATGCTTTGGAATTTTTCAGCAAGATGCACTTTAGTGGTGTTCAAAAGGATCAGTTCACATATTCAAGTATATTGAGTGGGATTGCAGGTTTATCAGCAGTCACCTGGGGGATGTTGATCCACTGTTGTACAGTAAAATCTGGTTTAGATGGATCAGTGGTCATTGGAAGTGCTCTTATTGACATGTATTCAAAATGCGGGAGAATAACTGAAGCTGAAATGGTATTCCACTGGCTACAGAAGAAGAATCTGATAACTTGGAACACGATGATATCTGGATATGCTCACAATGGTGATTCCAGCAAGGTGTTACGTCTTTTTGAGAAGTTGATGCTTGTGAAAAATTTACAGCCAGATAGAATTACTTTCCTCAATGTTTTGTCTGCATGTTGGCATAACAGAATGCCTTTGGATGCTGCAAATCGATATTTTGAATTGATGGTGAACGAGTACAGGATTAATCCCACTGCTGAGCATTGCTCTTCCATGATCAGGATCATGGGCCAAGAAGGAAAGGTGTATCAGGCAGAGAAGATGATACATCAGCTGGGATTTGAGTCGAATGGAGCAGTTTGGAGAGCATTGCTTGCTGCTTGTGTTACTTGCGGGAATGTAAAAATGGCCAAAGTGGCAGCGGAAAAGGTGATGCAACTTGAAGGTGATAGTGAATATGTTTATGTACTGATGTCTAATGTTTACGCTCGTCATGAGAAATGGAGAGATGTTATTCAGATTAGGACAATGATGAAGGAGAAAGAGGTGAGAAAAGAGATTGGCCATAGCTGGATTGAATTGGAAAATACATTTCCAACTTCATCCATATTGTGAAGAAAATAGAGGACGTGTCTACCATCTAAGGCTAGCCGAGTCTAACGTTCGTTAACATCTTGAAGGAAGAATGAAACACTCGTTTATTATTGCATCCATGGTTTAAATCAGATGTACAACTTTAGATTCGTATGATACTTGGTTGCAACACGAAATACATCGACTGCAACCAAAACTAGGATGCCATCGCTCAGTTGTCGCTTGTATTCATGCTTTGCTCCCATATATGGGGCCTACGCATTAAAATTGTGTTTTGGAGACGAGGCTGCAAACAAATTGAGTCAGATCAATCAAAACTAGACGGTGCCTCCAGGGGTTAGCTGGAGCGGTCAGCTTCCCCTCTTTAGGATATGGTAGACTTACCTGGGCAATCAGAGTTCGAACCCCCTTGCTGGAGCGGTCAGCTTCCCCTCTTTAGGGTATGGTAGACTTACCTGGGCAATCAGAATTCGAACCCCCTTGCTACCGTGCTCAGAGTGGAGTGAGGCCTCCTCTCCCGGGCCGGAGTGGGGTGGGATTAGTCGGGCCAGACACCCACTCCGTCAGCAAAAAAAAAAATAAATCAAAACTAGACTCTAGTTTGGTGTCAACTTGAGCTCAAGCTGTCAAGGTCGAGCCGAGTATCAAATATATATATATATATATATATATTTTTTAATATTTTTTATTTTTACTAATATAATTACATGTATATCTCTAAGTTTTTTATTATTTATTAACATGAAGTGCCCATATTATCCATTTTAATAAACATAATAATTATTTTTCCTTTTTTTTTGAGCTAGACTAGGCTCAAACTTAGGGTTAAACTCAAGTTCAAGTATTATACTGAGAACTCGTCATGTTGGAGCTTAAATTTGAACTTATTAAAACTCAGTCAAGCTTCAATTGAATAAGTTAAAACTCAACTCGTTTGCAGCCCTCAAATGCCCTCAAATGGGAGGTGGTGTATGAAACATTGGAAACTTTGTACTATAAACGAACCAAGAAACACATAAAAAGCGTAAAGATTTACAATATCAATTGATACATCTCTATTTCTTGGCAATTTGAGAAATGGAATGATACCTTCAGGCATTGATGTATTGCCATAGTTGAGATATGAAAAAACAACCACGTCACAATCCAATTTAAATCCTAGTCCAGTAATCCAACCAAAACTCAAAGGCTGTGCCAAACATTTAATGGATCAACATATCTCGTGTGGGGTACAATAATAGCTGAATTTGCTGCTTTGCAAAGTGCAACTTTACTTTATGATCAACTAAATGTTTGCATAGAATATATGCAAATACCCTGGTAATCCATTCACAAGAAGGCATAGCACTTCATGTTCACCTATTGAAGTCACCTTGGAACTGACTGACCCAGCTCTAATTCAACAAACAAAAAAGAACTCGTATCAGAATTACAATCAAACCATGTCAAAATAAAACAAAGAAGACTTTTCTCATCAACAGATATTTCAGAAAATGACTGTTAAATAACTTGTTGCCAAATTATACAAATAATCATCTCCGCTCAGAAAATCCTCCTTGTTTTGGTACTATTCGTCTAGCAGCTCCCTAGTCCTACCTCGGCACATTCTCATCAAATTGCTTATCAGCTCGTTTTTACTATCATCTCCCAAAAGTATTTTGGGAAAACATATTCTACCACAGCTTTAGTTTGCAAGTGACTGTACAGACAGCTAGACCGAGTTCATTTCTAGCTAAAACGTCCACAAAAAGTATCTTAAGACATGTTATAAACAAAGAAAAGTTCCTTGCAACTAGATTCACTTGAGCAGGTGATGGAGCCCACCTCCAAAAACAGCAAAAATGTATCACGTTCCATCATATTCATCTGGGAAAAGGAGAATTGTCATTACCATAACATTGCAATCAAACCAAAGCACAATCGTTGTACGAAGAACATACTGGTTTCTAAACCTTTATATGGAGATAAAAAAAGACTTCACCCATTATCAGGAGCCAAAGTAATTTGAAATCTTAAAAACTAGCCATTCGACCACACAGGATTGTTCAAATCTTTAGTGGAAAGGGTTTTCCCCACAAATTTTCATCCAATTTCATAGAAAGATAAGCCAGGTAGCAAACCATTGTAGTTTACATAGCAATAGGTTGGTTGTGGAACACTGTATCCCGCCCTCAAAATAAAACCATGTAGTCGATTTTATATTCTCACTCTAATGTTGAGACACTAGTAATTCATCAAATTGGAGGCAAGAGCCAGAACAAGAATAGATATGAAAAGTCTTTTGAGTGGGTGTGGCTTTTTAAACAGAACAGATGGTTTTACTATTTGATGCAGCAATTTAGCAGATATGAAGTTGTCAGGGATTTAACAAATCAAAGCTTCCTGATTTCAAGTAATAGAGGTGTTCTTACATCGGCTAACTGGGGCTTCCTTTACCTAAAAGTAAAAAACTGCCCATACTAATGAAATTCCACAAAATTTTCCAAACCTCAATTCTCATGTGAGTTTAGTGAGGTGGCACATAGGCACGCCAACACAGAGACCACAAAAGATGAACAATAACGAAGAGATCACCGAACACATACAATTCAGGAAAGTCAACTATTGAATGAGAACAGAAAAAAGTCGCCAATACAACCCCCCCCCCCTTTTCCATAAGGCACCTCTCTGACCTCACAACCACAGAGGATAGGAAAAGAGACTCTGCAAATTCCAAATCATACACATAAAGGATGACTAAGTACTTGAGCTAAAAAGTACAAATTTCACTGTATCCCATATACAAGAGCAAATTGAGATTTATGGTCTTTTATATCCATCAAACATGTAACTAAATTCCTTAAGATTGTTAACCAAATGTCCATAACTGAATGTAATGCACTGAGTCATAATGGGAAGACCTTGTAAAATGGCAGTATAATTCTTTCAAGCTTTTGGAAACTCATGTGCCTGCAGGAACCAAATAGTCCAGGTCAGATAGCGGATAAATGCCTTCCGCCCCAAAAAGAAATGGTCAATTTGTTCCTAGCATGGTTTGTGTTGAAATACAAAGATGTTTAAGACTGGAGAAGCAAAATAACTAGTTGACCTTGGTATCTTTTGGGAGTAGAACACATTAAATTTCAACTCAAATCTTAATTTATGATAATTTCTGAAATAATCGCTCAAAAGCAAAGCTTGAACAACAAAAGCGAGTAAGAAGGTTCATTCAGGCAATAGTATCCAAAAGAACAGCCTCTTTTTCTAACATGTAACCACAGTTGTGCAAGAATGCCTCCACTATTGAGCAAGATACATTATCCCATAGAACATTCAATTCCTATGCATACACATGCAGACAAGTACATCATATGTTTAAGTGGAAGCCTAGCAGTGGACTTCATCAGCTTCTACATTAACGTAAAGCACACATACAAAAACAAAGAATACATGTAATGATACTGCATGCATTATGATATATTTAACTGGCTCCGGGTAAACCTTAACAGTTGAGTTGAAGGATCCATCTATCAAGAACATATTAATGTCATCAGAACAATCATAAGTTGAATATCAAAGAATAAAGAGAAAACAAGGATGACCATCTTCCTCTGTTCTACCAAACAAGAAGCCATAAATTCACATGTCCTATCAAGAAAAATTAATTAAAGTTGGAGGGTTCATCAACAAGATGGTACTTGCTAAAGTCATTCAAACAATGAAAAATTAGAGATCAAAGAAGAAAGATTAAACAAGGACAACCACTTTCCTGGTTTCATTATCTGTTCTATCAAACAAAGAGCCATGGATTGCCATGTCCTATCAAGGAAACTTAATTTACACGTATCCTCATATGAGATCAGCACTAAGCCACCATTAGGAGTCCTTGGACCCCTCCCCTCCGAATGTCTACAATTACTGAATCTGTGATCATGCAGAAAAACATTGCAATGCTCACGTGACATCCAACAAATTGTGCAAAAGGGTAACCTTTGGTTCATGTAAAACATTCAGCGACTGATAATCCTATCACAAATAGAACCCAATCCCTCTGATTCAAACAAAGGCAACAACAAAATGAGAACTTCATATTAAATGAAAATGCTATACCGAGCAATGCCTTTTGACTCTGGTAAACCAAAGCATTAAAAATACCTAAAAAAATAGGGAACATGTTCAAATGGTTGCTGTAGTTTAATTAGTCCTGAATTCCCAATGTTCATTCAGAGGAAAGCAAATGAAACGTTACAGAAAATATTCACTCTTCACCATTCAGCATCAAATAACCACGCCAAAAAGGACTAAAGAAAGAAACAAGCCAAATAGTACTAGCATGTCATCGAATTAATTAAAATTGAATTACAGGAATCATTGCGGAACTTCAAGAATAATAATAATAATAATAATAACATACAAGGGAAGAGAATACTAGAGCTCTGGAGAAGTGCAGCAGAGTGTACCCTGTGAAAGAGCCCTGCAACTCCTGGATGTTGAACTCAGGCACGACGTCATCCTCGCCGTCGCAACCGCGCTGTGCAGCGGTAGCATCGACTGCACCGCTCCCAATTCCGACGGAGCCCTATTGATTTCATTTCAAAAATTTTAAAAACAGTTTTCTTAAAAAAAAAAAGAAGGAAAATATCTTAAATAAGATGCAAAGAAATGGTAAAATAATCTGAACAAATAAAAGCAACCTGGCGAGGGAGAAACGGCGGAGGAATGACGTGGTGGCGTTAGTGGATTTTGGAAACGACGTCGGAATGGATCTGTTAACCAGAGAAGAAGAAGAGGAAGCTGATTTATTGAAGGAGGATTTGAGGGATGAAATTGTAGCCCTATTCATAATTCTGCTGCTGCACTTCGATGCCATTAGGAAATGGAGTGAGATCTGAAGTGATGCGCTGCCAAAAATATGAGCGAGCTGAGGAAGAGGGCTTATAGAGTTTGTAGTTTACATTTTCCCCTTTGTAGATTTTTGCGAGGGTTTAGGGTTTAAGTTTTTTCGTGAATGGCCCCGTAGAAAGTGCAAATATTTGTAACTGTCCCTCATGTTTGTTAAAATTGTGCTCAGGCTTCCCCAGCTTCCTCCCCAATGGCATGGGATTTTTTTTTTCCCCTTGGTTTATAATAGTAGTACAAGATTACAAGTTACAATTGAAACCCAAAATGGTAAAATTAATGCAATTGATAAAAGCAAGAAGCCATATATAGCAAACTCAAAATAATGGAGGAGGAATGTGTTGGGTGATTTATGAGGAAGGAGTGTATGTGAAAAGTTCCGAATTCGAACTCTCTCATTCACACTTAAAAAAATTTTCTTTTAAACAATGGTTAGCAAAAGCAATTATGCCCACATACATTGAGACAAATATTTGTGGGCATGATATTTGTCTCAATGTATTTGTCACAAAATTTATCCTCTACTTCGTACTTTTCTATTCTAAAATTACTTAGAAAAAAATGCAAAAACGAATTTATTAGGAATTTGGAGTTTAGGATAACTTCAACCATCAATACCTTTTTTTTTCTTTGAATTAATCTTATATACATTAACAATGCATACACTATCACAATTGGATCCTTAACAACAAGAAAAAAATTGAATTTTAATTTAAAATTTAGATCAGTTATCAATCATTCAACAGTAATAGTACGTACATTGTGAGTTTATAATTCTGTACACTTTCAGTGTATATAAATTTAATTATTTTTCTTTTATTTTCTTTTCTTTTTGTTAGATCGAATGGATATAGATATTATTACCCTTAAACAGAGCAACTACTGATTCTGAATCGATATTTGAACAAGATAACCACGAAATGATCTTGGACCCCTAATAGCAAAGATGGGGTAGATGACATCCCATAATCTTGGACAAATGCAGGTACTTCTCCAATCCTTATCTGACTCGTGCCAAAACGCCTGATTACCTTTGTGGGTCATAGATACGTGTACCACGTGGCACGGCCACACGGGGCACCCAAATTTTGGCATGTGACCTTCCAAGTAAACTATTTTTTATTATCCGTTATACTAAAAATTTTTCTCCATACAACATTTTGGTACATAATTTTTGGAGGTTATGTATCTTAGAGATATGTACATATTCATGCTTCAGGCCTCAAAATCAAAAGTAAGTTTCAAACGGGAAAGATTTTTATTTTTATTTTTTAAGTTTCAAACGGGGGAAGAAGAAGGAAAAAGAAAAACAGAAAACCAAAACAAAACAAACCCTCAAAAATGACACGTAGCTGTTGGACAAGGACCATAAGCGAAGCTGTCCGTCCAACCCAAATCACAAGGACTATAAAGTCCATAACTCAAATCACAATCCAAGACGGTACCTTTTTTTTTTTTTTTTTTTTTAGTAACAACAACAATTGTATAACTTATTCTAACCTAATCTAAAAGAAGAAGAATTCAACGGAAAAATCCATTCAAAAGAACCCAATCGAAGGTGGCAACCACAATCCAAAGACGGTGCTTGCTGGATCATTTTATCAATCCCTATTTAAGTTTGATTAGTTCATGGATGACACATGATTGGATTAATTATTTTATATAATCTCATATTTAATTGTATTTTATACACGAGATGACATATTTCAACTAATTGAATTAATTCTCAATTCATGCGATATAATAATTTCATGAAAAGGTGGTATTAGTCATCTTAAAATGACTAAGACATCAGATGATGAACTTTTAAATCAATTTATCCTTACAAATAATATAAATTAATACTCTTATAATTATATAACATTACCCGCATGCATCAATATAACATGAATGGACTAGTCAGTGAGTTATAGCTTTCTGCCTTTCTTTATCTCCGGAACACACACTTCTAGAGTCCTACGTCAAGCAAAAGAGATCTTTGCATAGCATTAGGTGAACCCCATTTGTATCCGTCTATCTTCCAAGTTCCTTTCTTTCTTATACCCTGTTTCCGAGCCTCCAAAAAGTTCCTTGCTTTTACAAAGGTAAATAATCAGCCTTCTCTTTCATGTTTTCACGGCATTGTCTTCCAATTTGGTCTAAGAACACAAGAATGATTCTTTTGAAAGATGACATCCCACGATGCAAAAGAATGTTCTTTACTTCCTTTTCAGTGTAAACAATTTTTTTTCTAAAAAATTTCAACATCAAATAAAACCTATAAGTATCAGATAAAGAAAAAGCAAAAAGGGCCAAAAAGGAAAAACCTATGCAATCATAATCACAACGAAAAAATGAAAACCACCATGACCAAAAATACAGTGGTCCACTTGGAAAATCTTCTTCTTTCCATGTAAATGCTCCGACTTGAGGAAATATCCGATTCATATAAAGAACTGTACTTGAAATTTGGGTTTGACCCGTATAAGGCCTGGATCCCTTCCACGTCATCAACTCTTAGGTCCACTTTCTTAGTCCTAGGACTCAAACTTGGGTACATGACTGCGTCCTTAACCGCCGAGTGAGCCAACCCAAGTATGTGCCCGATCTCATGGGTCGCCACTGATTCCAAATCAACCGCCACCTTTGACTTCTGTTCTTTGAAATCGACGGCCCACGCTTCAGCACCGTCCAGGTGGAGCCTTCCATTTTCCGGCGAGAAAGCGTGTGCTAGCACTCCCAACACCCCGTCAAACGGCTGTCCGTCCCCGTGATCCCCCCGGTACCACCCGATTTTTATGTTGGCTGAATAATAGTCGTCCACCTCTGTGAAGTTCACCGGAATCACCGACGACCACCGGGCGAAAGAGCGTTCAAAAACAGCTCTTATATCAGCCGAACTTATATAGTCTATGGTATGATCCGGCGAGAAAGCATATGTCAAAATCATGGGAGATGATCTATCCCACCTGGGCTCACCGTCAAAATATGCATAGTGAATTTTCGCATGCAACTTCTGGGCCGCGCGACTTTTTTCGTCGCTAACGCCGCACCTGGGCGACGTAATTACTTTCATGGTATCAGAGTCGAGCCTTCCAGTCGCGGGTAATCCAAGGTTTTTCTGATACTGGAGCACGGCCGATTCTAAGTCTTCGTCGAAAGAATCCGTGAGGTTTTGGTTTGGGATTGATAGGTAGCCGAAACGTTGGAAGTACTTCTTGAGCTCCGACATGCCCCTGAGTTGGCTGCCCTTCTCGGCGTCCAGGAATCTCGTGAAGCTGTGCCACGTGGCGTTGCTGTTGGTCCGGACATCGGCAGTTAATTCAGTTGAAGGGTCAATAAGCTTTCTGGCGGGAAGACACGGGACAAAAAGGAGGAGGGCGAACAAGGAGAAGAACACAAATGTTTTTTTTTCATAATAATAACTGAAAAACGGCAACATGATGATTACTTATTTGGAGGTCGGAGGTGGCAGCCCTTTTGATTTCGTGGGGGGGAGAGATTGGGGAGGCTTTATTAACAGTACTATGAAGAAACAATTTAATTACCGTCTACCAAACAAACTTTGTTTACTATTCCAAAGGAAGAGACCATGGCCTGGTTTTGAATATTACTATGCAAATACCACTTATTTTTGGTCCGTATCGAGGGAGAGCATATATAGCTCGAAGACAAGATCATTGCATAAGTAATAACTTGGAGAAAGTTTAGGAAGATTCTTCCGTGTGGATGTGAGTCTTTTCAGTTTCCGATTCGGACTTAATTTGATCGAGGGTGTAAAACTGTTCTGGTGGGTGAACCACCGGCTGTTTTTTTTTTTTTTTCCTTTCCTCTCATGGTCTGAATTTTGATGGTAGTAGACTAATTAAGCCTTGGACCATGATTGTTTTTTAGGTGGACAGGAAAGTGGATCCACTTTATTCTATGATTTGTTGTTGTTTAGGACTAAAATTCTGTGAAACTTAGTTGTGAAATTGATTAGTTTGTTGACCAAATTAGTTGATATTTACGTCATCAGAAGTTTGCTTGTACGATGCGATGATCGATCTTAGAACATATGTAGACTTTGGAGAGGGGCCAAGCTTCTTTTCTGGAGGAAGACCAGAAAAAATATATATATATATATATATATATATATATATATATATATATATATATATATATATATATATGTGCTGGATGAACAAAATATCAATTAATTTACAATTTAAACGTGGTTCATGTTTACTCTAATTTCTCAATCATCTAAACTTTTAACACACAATTACAAATCAAAGTTGGTAAATATAACTGTGGACAAGGATTTAAACTGTTTAATTGTGGTGGCTATGTCTATGTGTCAAGATTTATCCATGCATTAATTAATTTACACGTAACGAGTATTTTCTTAATTTTCAATTATTTTGAACTTAGGAAAAACATGATCGGGTGCCGGAAAGTTTAAAAACTTATTTAGCGAAGGTTATAACCAAGTAATCTAAATCTATTACGAATTTTGGCTAAGGTTGAGGGTTCAACACCTCTAAGTTGTGTGTTCTAATTTTTTTTTTTTTTTTTTGTCCTTTGTTTTTAAATCTCGTTTTTTTTCTTGTTAGCAATTTTTTTTTTCAAAAAAAAAAAAAAAAATCTGTTATATACGAATGTGGCTCGTAATAGAATTGATATATGTTTTTTCTTCTTCTTCTTCTTCTTCTTCTCCTCCTCTTTGGGTAGAAGTGATTTTTGGTAATTCGATAAAAGAACGAGAGAGACGTTAAAGGTCCAACTCTTCTTTAGTTTCGCTTTCGCTTTGCAAAGAAAGGAACCAATAGGGACGAGTCGTCTGACGCAGCAAACAAAGGGTCCATTTTCTAGTCTAGTCTTAATTCCTAATTTTGATTGCTTCAAAATAGACTTTTTCTTCTCATAGGAAACAACAATGCAATCTAAATTGTCAGGTCAATTACGCAAATGTACGTTGATTTCGTTCCAACATACAGACTTCTATTCCCACCCAACAGAAATATAGGACGAAAACTGTACATAATTACCTTGGAAAAATTCCCCCTCTTCAAATCCATATCTAAGAAAACAGGCCTAACACTTTTAATCCTAACATAGTATAAATAAGTATAATACTTTTAAGTGAATAACTAGTTGAGTCTAGGCGGTCCAAACGAATCGAACCGCTCGCGAGCTTGATTCAATCTCGACTCGAGCTCAATCGAGCTAGCCGAGTCAAATTTGAGTCCGAACTCGAGTTCAAAAGATTAAACTCGTTAATTTGCGAGCCGACTCGCGAGTTTAAATATATTTATATATTTTTTTAATTTTAATAGTAAAATTACATATATATCCTTAATATTTTATTATTTATTAAAAAAATATTATTTTATTTATTTTTTAAAAAATAAAATAATTACTTTTATTTTTTCAAGCTCGAGCATCAGAATTGTCAACTCGTCGAGCTCGAGTTCAATACAATTACATCAAGACTCGACTCGATTAGGTCAAAATTCAATTCGACTCAACTCATTTGCAATCCTAGGTTGAGGCTGTGACATTTTAAAAGGAAGTTGTTTAATAATTCTTGCTCAAAGAAAATACAAGAAGTAGTTGACAAAATATATGCTGACATTAACTAATTTGAATATTTCAAGGCTAATAAGAAAAGAGAGAACGGTTGATAGTTTGATCCAAGAACAATGCTAAAGAACAAGAAGGACCACTTGTTTTTGGCAAGCAGAAAATTTATCATCATGATGATCGTAAAATTTTCGATGAGTCCAAGCCGGCAAGGCATGTTTCTTCTCGGCGATTACTACTATGACCCCCTCCCCCTTCCCGCCCCCCAAAACAAAAAAAAATGAGATGATATGTTTGCTTTCAGCTCGCCGGCCTTAGTAATTGGCTCCTTGGGCACAAGTAAGGGGTTCGAAATCCCTTACCCACATTTTCCATCAAAGATTTTGTAGAACATTTTCAGAGCTAATTTAGTTCTCTTCGAATTTTCAATAGTTTAGTTGGATCAATCTTCATCCCTCTTCCTGTTCCTCCTAGTATAGGACCAATTATAAGAAATGTTGTATTAAGAAAAAAAGCTTGCTGGCTTCCCGCGTATTTTCCTGTTTCTAGTTATTTATTTATTGGTTCTCTGTAAGTTTGAGAGGAATGGCTTGCTTCTTAGTTGTTTAATTCTTGGCTTCTCGTTTCTGTTTCTTTTACTGCTATGTAATTTAGTAAGGCTTGAGATATCGTTCCCGAATTCCTGGGATTAGTAGTTCCACTAAACATTAGTTTCTGGCCAGCTCTTTTGGAAAATTAATTTTTTTGTTGTCAATGCACATAATCAGTTTAGGATGAATTATGACCGTACATGATCATGTAGGATCAATTAGGATACTTTAGAGGGTTAACTTATCTAGATTTTTGTCTAGAATCAAAAGAATCATTTAGGATCAATTCATCTAACAGTTGTTGTGATGGATTGTCCAAGCCAGCTTGAGCCATTGAGATGATGCTTTGAGATTGAATTGTGCTTATTGGTCATTGAACAGTTTGTGCTACTGAGCAAGTTGTTTCCTCCTGCTAAAATTTCCTCCATATTCTTATATCACCAGAAATTTGAGGATAGCAGGTTGGAAGTTTCTACTGAGCAGGAGCTGCCTAAAGAATCGAAGCAACGTTGCAGGAACAGGAAGCTGCCTGGAGACATTATCATAAATGTGTTACCTTCCAAGGAACTTTGTAGGTTCGAGTGCGTGTCGAATCTCAGGTATAAGGATGTATCTACCTGTCGTTCTCGAATATGGAAATCCTCCCCAAGGATGGTAGGATTTTTTTTTGTCAGAATATTACACAATTAAGTAAGCCGGAGATTTATATGCTTAGTTCAAGTGAGAAGTTTGGTTCAAGGAGATCAGTAGATGGAACTAGTTTGGATGAGTCTGCTAGATTCTCCTTTGAAGTCCACAGATGAGGAAGAATTTCATCCAGTAACGCAACATAAACTGTGCAGTATTGTAGAAAGCAGAGAATTTTAATGGAAAAAAATGCATAGAATAATCCAGCAGCAAAACAGAGCCTAGCCCTTCAGAGACCTCAATATTGCTGCAGAAAGTTGGTTCTAGGATTTTCATGCAGGGCAGATGACCTTGGCCGCCCTGGCAATGATCTGATTTTCTGTACGATAGTTCGTGGTGGGATACATGGCAAGCTCACCAAAATTCCCATCGAAACTAATGTTTACCAAAATTCGCATAGAAACTTTCTCTTCTGAAACT
Organism: Coffea arabica; assembly: GCF_036785885.1. Taxonomy (NCBI): domain Eukaryota; kingdom Viridiplantae; phylum Streptophyta; class Magnoliopsida; order Gentianales; family Rubiaceae; genus Coffea; species Coffea arabica. The sequence continues at coordinate 42,439,485 of NC_092325.1, read as the reverse complement.
AGTGCATGGACTACAATTCATGTCAGACTTGATGTCCGGTTGACCATCCTGCGGTTGAAATAGATGGAGTTTTCTTTTGGTTAGACAAAACACATGAAATTGTGGCCGTTGATTTATATTCACCAGTTTCTGGAGTCTAGAGAGCAATTTTCGTTGCCCAAATCCAGAATGGCTAATCGAGTATGAAATAAACATCTTTGGCGTAATCGGCTCGAGTTTCCAGAAATTTTCGGACCAGCAGATTTATTAATAAACTTAATCCCGTTGGCATTTCATCCTTATAATAGCTCCAATCATAAGTAATATCCTTTGACATACGTAACGAGACAGTGGAATTCTTGGATGCGTCTCTCAATCTTTCTTCTTTTAAACTAGGGGTGTGCATCAAATTCAAATTCGGTAATTCAGAAATTTGAATTCAGAATTTTTCGAAATTTTGGCATAGAAATTACCGATCGATTTCGATTTCGAATTCAGTAGTTTCGATTTTGATTTCGATTTTGAATTCCGAATAATTCCATTCGGAATTCGGTAAATTCCGAATTGACCGAATTCGAAAACCTTTTTTTCCTTTTTTTTGTTAGATGTATTGTTATATAATATAAAATTTATATTGCATATATTATAAAATATATAAATATATATTAATATACATATTATAAAATGAAATTGAAATAAAAATATTATTATATAAATAAATAAATATTAATATATATATATATTATAAAACGAAATTGAAATCGGAAATTCCGATTTAAAAAAACTCCGTTATCGAATTCGAACCAAATTCGCATAATTCGAAATCGAAAATTCCGATTTCAATGCCGAATTCCGAATTACCGATTTTGAAAATTCTGCACCCTTACATAGTTTTTTCAAACTCGGACCGAGAACCGACTTAGCCAAGTTCAGGAATTAAGGTTTAAATCGGATCGATAGGAGGTCGAATAAAAGGAATGACAACGTCTTCTTCCGCCACTAAAGCAAGTTCGATTACCACCTTTTGTTTGTAAATTTATTTAACGAGAAACTAGCAGTCGAGGAGTGAAGAAGGGCATTTTCTTTTCTTTTTTTTTTGCTGAGAATTTCATTGCTGACAATTATCCATGCCTGGATCGAGAGGCCTTTCTTTCCTCTTATGGTATGTAAATGCAAATCTTTGGTAGTAATCTGAATATGAGTATACTGTCCATGACGCCTTTCATGATTCAAGAGGTCGTTCTCGTCTCTGAACCAAGAAAATGCACATCTTTCTTTGCCTTCGAATCAAGAGGTCTTTCATGACTATGAGTATACTACTATCCATAGTGTGTACTAGTAATCTGATTCTTGACCTCTTAAAGACAAAGCATCTTCGACAGTATACGAGCATGCTTATCTGCATCATCTTAGATGGTGCTGAATCAATTTTGATGTTGCAGTGTCTTGAAATCTAGTGAAAATCCCAAGTCATTGTCAAAATAGTAGTGCTTCATGACTGCAGGGTCGACAATTAAGCTTATGTAGACAGTAGACCATCCAATTTGCAGCTAGCGTCAATTTAAATTGTCAGGGCGCTCTTGGGGTTTTCAAATCACAATTATTCCAAGAGGAGGAAAAGGCAACTGCTCTCTTGTACTCGGGAATTGACATTGAGGTGGGGCTTGGAAAATTTGCTGCGCTCTCTTGTATAAAATGTTGAGAAGGCATGTACATTGCTGCTTCGAACTAGAATTATCCCTAAAAACAAAAGGCAAACTGTTTCTTCACGCTCCCTTTAGTTTCTTTCGATTCTTGATTGGGCACCGTTTGGAATGAGGGAAAGGAAGGAATCGGAAAGGAAAGGTTGTTGATTAAATCAGACCGAGTTAAGCTGACCTGATCGAATGCGTGAAATGCCCGATGCAATCACACGGAACCTAGCCCTCGCATGAATGGTCCAGCGGCAGCGCTTCTCACCAGTGAATCTTGAGATCACAAGTTCGAGTCTCCGCTCTGCTGGATTCCTCCGCGCACTTAACGTGTTCGAGCCGGGTTGGGGCGCCCGACCCGGACCACAGGAAATTAGTCGGACCCCGTAAAGATTGACCCAAACACCCCTGTGTTGACCAAAAAAAAAAAAAATCACACGGAACCTAACCCCAAACTTTCCTATTGGGAAGTCCAATAGTACCTGTTTTTATTCTCTTATCTTGCGGGCCTCTTCCACTTGATGGAGTTGGAAGTTGCACTTCCCCCTCTAATTTTGGGTTGGATATAACTGGTCTTTGGTAATTTCTTGGGCTTGTAAGTAGACTAACAATCGCTCCTCCAAGTCTAATCTAATCTTAAATATGCCTACCTGCAAAGCTGTCCATATGAACATTAATGTTTTTTTTTTTTTTTTTGCTGCAATGATATTCTATAGAAAGGAAAAGTCTAAAAAGATTGTATAAGAGACTAATAGATTTACGGATCCGATTAAATCAAATAAGTGCTGTGACATCTCTTTTAAATTTTTTTTACTGCAGGTGAGATTCAAATTCCAACCTAATGAATATGGTAGGTTCAAACCCCGACCTAAAGAATATGGTCCTACCTGCAAAAAACCACTCTTAAAACGATTCAAGCCCAAAAAAAAAAAAAACCACTCTTAAAGGATTCAATCCTGTAAAATATTGACTTGATAGTGCCAACATGTGAAGCTCTTGTCATTAGGTGCCAAGGGAACTTTCAATTCAAAACCAAGAAAGCAACCCGGGCAGGGGTTGTTGGGGAAGGGAGCTTAGCACCTTCTCTGTCGTGCGTCTATTAGTGTATCGTTGTTCTTCTTGTTCCGGTCAACAAAGTTGATAATCAGTAATCATCACATAACTGATTTTGATTAGCACGATCTCTGCCGCCGAAATCACTTTTTGAATAATCAGTCAGTTTATTTGGGATGCGATCATGGTCAGTGTCATGGATATTGGGACCATGTTTTTCTTCGAAAAGACAATTTTAGCTTCTTTTAATAAAGGATTTGATTTTCCAACAAAAAGAAGGATTGTGATTAGGACTCTCAGCTTTAATAAAGGATTTGGTTTTCTAACCAAAAAAAAAAGGATAATACTAAAGGATTTGGTTTTCTTTTAGGTTCCATTTGGCAAAATCGAATCTGAATTCTTAAGTTTGAATTCTGAAATTTGAATACTGAAATAATTAATTTGCTAGATTTTAAGCACCAAAAAGAAATGTACGAATGTTTGAATTTTAATGCTAAATTTATTTATACTGTTTGATAAATATTTATAAATGAATGCTTAATAAGTTTAATTTGACAATTTTGCCACTATATATATTTTCATTCAAAAAAGAAATAGAACTTATGATTTAATTAGTTTAAAATTTTTAGTTATGAAAATGACAATATTTATTTTAAATCAAATTAATGTAAAAGATGAAATATATTATATGAGAAATATGGAGAAGATGTGAAAGTTATTAAAAAATGAAACAAGAGATATAGAAAATCGTTAGATAGAGAATATCATGTTGCTTAATTAGATAAGAATTTTGAACATAATTAACAAATAATGGTAGATTTGGTAAATAAGATAAGGTAGTTGAAATAATTCTATTGATTATTATCAGAATTAAACATTCGGTTAGGATTCTTGTGCTGGAAAAAATACACACAAGTTCAGCATTGCGTAAGAAGTTCATCAGATGGATTTTCATTTATCAAACAGTCAAACACATCATCTGAATATCTAAAAAGGTTCAGTTTCAACACTTTTGTATGTTATCAAATAGATTCTTAGAGTATCTAATTTACACCAAAATTATAAGGGCTACACCCACATCTATTCTCCCCTGCAATTATACTATTTAGTTTTAATTTTCAAAACACTAATTTGTTTGGATTATGATTTTCTGTAGAAAAATTTTTACATTTTTCGTGAACATATTTTTTTAATCAACTTTTTATCTCACATACGTCAAATCGTTACAACACATTATTATTTTGTAAAAACTTTTAAAAATAGCAATTCAAACATCACTTGAAACTATTCCCATTGGACGAGCCATTGAACTTTTTAGTATTTACCCACAACAATTTGTTATAAACGTGATTGTTGGATGCAAGTTTGTTTCTGTGTCAATGCCTTTATTCTACATTTCAGTGAGCAAAAGCTTGGCCGAAAATTTTTGACAAATTCTATGAAAATGTAAGAGAAAAGCCTGTGGAGATGTGATGTGTGCTTCATGTCAATTTTGTCGTAGTGCAGAAAATAAATGTGTTCAATACTATGGTAGCAAAATTAGTGTAAAATCCTAAAAAAAAAAAAAGGTACCTCCAACAAAAACTAAATGTTAAAGCATTTCTCAAAATGTTGCCGTATTTTTAATATTATTATGCCCACCAAAAAGGTCTAAACACATGATGAATATGCTTTTTGACGATTTCTGAATTTGTAATAGGACCATTCTCCAGGACCACTACTGTGATGTAGAGATAGAAAACCCACTGGCATAGAACTTTCAAGACATATGGAAAGGCAATCTTGATGAGATGAGATAAGAAGGTGTGTCTGAGGCATTTTTGGAAGAATTTCCAGAAAAATATGATTGAAAACGATGTCTCAATAATCATTTTCTAAAAATAAATCACCAACCGAACACTAAATGAAAGGCGTTGGTCAATTTGTTCTCCCTATGGGGAAACTGGGAAATGAAGTGTTTGATTGTGACAAATTTAATCAAAAAACTTAAAAATGAGAGATCTTGCCAAAAAAAAAAAAAAAGGATAATAGACAGCCTAGTATTTTGTTTCCTAAATTCCCCTCCCACGGTTTCAAATGACATGATGCCTAGTATTTAAGAAACCAAAATGATTCTCCAAAAATAGCCAAAAAAAAATTGTTAATCAACTTCAGCTTTGTTTGGATTGCATTTTTTTTGGACTTTTTTTTGTAAAATAATTACTGTAACGATTTGATATATATGAAATAAAAAAATGACTAAAAAATATGTCCACGGAAAATATAGCAATCCTAGTTCTAATTATAGCATATAAGTTGATTTTCATAAATTTGGATTGCAATTGCAATTTGTTCTTTCTCACGAGAAAATAATAATAATAAGCTACACCAATGAACCGCCAAAAAACACAAAAATTTTGCTACAAAACAAAAGATAAAACCGACAAAAAACTAGAGAGACTAGCTCCTAGTTTGGATTGTAATTTTTCGCAAGAAAATTTTTATGCTCTTCGATAATATATTTTTTAATTATTTTTTATTTTAGATATATTAAATTATTATTATATATATTTTTAATAACAAAAAAATAACTTCTAAAAATAGCAATCTAATCTAAGCAGGAGTCAGTTGGTAATTGCTTTGGGAGACAAATTCCAAAATGTGCCATGACTCAGTGGCTACTCTGTAGTGTCCAGTAGGTAAGGGTAGCACGTCCTTTTAAGGTCAGGCATCGGCATCAGCAATAATAAAGACGCAACAACACGCGTCCCACGAATCATGAATTCTTATTCACTTTTTCCTTTCTTTTTTTTTTTTTAAATGCACTATAAATCTTCATTAGTGCTTTCTGTTTTCCCAGAACGAAGGTCCCAATACCTGGAAACTGTGAATGCACTACAATTACACAAACAAGCGCCGAAATTCACTATTTGGGAAATGTATGCTGGATGCCTGAGTGTGGCTACTAATTACACTTTCGGTTGGACTAGACTGCGGAGCAAATAAAGGTGCATAGTGCATTCATATGGTCCGATAATGATTCAGTTTCGTTGATTTTTCTTGATCTAATTGGATCATCCCCTTAGAATAAGGAGTAGACCGTGACAATTGACAAAAAAAAAAAAAAGATAAAAGGCGTATTAATATACCAACTGAAAGTAAATATATGCTGGATGCCTAAGCGTGGCTACTAAAGGCTGCTACTAATCATACTTTTGATTGGATTAGACTCCAGAGCAGATAAGGGTGCGTAATGCACATGTATGGTTCGATGATAGTTCAATTTTCGTCGATTTTTTTTAATTTAATTGGATCATCCCTTTAAAATAGAATAGGAATAGATGGTGGCAATTAATAAAAAAAATATAAAAGGACTATTAATATACGAACCGAAAATAAATAGTAGTAAATTGATAAAGGATGCTTTTAGTTCTGGGGAAGCCATGTTGAATGTTGGGCCATTGAAGTTACCAATCACTAGGGATGTGAATCGAAATCGAAATCGGTAATTTGAAACTTTGAAATCGGAATTTTTCGAAACTTTGGTATCAAAATTTTAGACCGATTTTGATTTTGAATTCACCAGAATTCGAATTTGAAATTCAGTAAATTTCGATTTCATCGAATTCATGAATATAAAAATTATTATTATTATATAAATGCTATATATTATATTATATATATATATATATATATGAACAACAGATTCGAAATCGAAATAAGAATTCCAATTTGAAAAATCTCATTACCGAATTCAAAATTCCGAATTCATTTCGAATTCGGTAGATAAATCAAAATTTTTCGATTTTGTACACCCCTACCAATCACAACAAAGTAGGGTGTGGTAGGACACAACAAAGTATGGTAAATAAAGAAACGAGGACCATTTTCCTATATCAAAATACTCCCTCCCTCTTTTTATAACTGACGTTTAAGGTTTTACACACTAATTAAGAAAAGTTTTTCAATGCTTAAATTTGTACACTACTTTCCTTTTGTACCCTCATTAATTGTCCAATTCACCCATATTTTCTCTCACTAGAGTACTAAATGGTGCTGTTTTATTAGGCTAAAAGCAATGCATGGGAGTGTATTAATACCAGAGAGATAAAAGGGTAAAATTGTGAAAAAGTAATTAATGCTGTATGGGGATAATAAGATGACAGATAAAAGTACACCAGAACAAATTTCTTAAACGTCAGTTATACAAAAAGGGAGGGAGTATATTGTCACGGTACAATAAATGTTGAAATGTCCTTTTAGGATTTACTGTTGGAGATTCGCGTTATATGTAATCAATTCTTTCTCAAATGCATTTTATTCATTATGATGTTCAAATGCCATTTTCCTACCCACTTCCAATAGATTAGAATAAGAATTGGAAACTCTCAATTATTTGAGCTACAAGAAAAAGGTTCAGTGAAGGAAATTACTATCAAAATCCGTTGTAATCTGAGCCTTGTTTAGATCGACTTTTTCAGTACATTTATCTATAAACATTTCAAAAAATAGTAATCTAAATCAAAATTTTGTAACTCCCTCATCTTATCAATTTCGATTATCCAAAAGACTTTCGAATTTAAAACTTGATAGAAATGATATCTCTCCATGCTTGAAAAACTTAAATCCAAATATGATCATCAAAATCTCTACACATCATACTTTTGACACACCTACCCAATCATTAGTAACTCATACAGCAAATTACCAAAGCGCAATTGGCAAATTATACAAAAGGCTACGCAACAAAAATTATTTTGTCTAAAAATATTAATCTGCCATCATTATACCTACCCTTATACATCAAGAAACTTCGCTTATTCTTAATCCCTGATAAGCACGTCACAGCCTTTCCCTTGCGTCATCCTCTTCACCGTCTCCTTTCACAGTCTCAAAATCTTTAGATTCGTGTCTCAGCACTGATCGAGCCCCACCATTTCACCCCCTTCTTCCATTCTTTCTCCTCAAAATTTCACCTTTTCCCCTTCTACAGCGCCCCATTTCCACACCCCAAAACACACACTAAAACACCGTTTGAAACACGCGCTGAGGGCTCCCCTCTTGGCCTCTTCTTCTTTACTATCACCCTCCTAAAAGAGAGACTCTGAAAAGCAACACTGACCCACAGTTTCAAACGCTCACCAGTAAAATCCCATTAAACAAATCCCAATAAAAAGCCATAAAAGAATTAGGGTCATATGGCATTTAATTGAAAACAAACAGCGGATTCTGCATTTTTCTGCCAAGGGGTACCTGTGGTTGATGTCATAAATTAATTTACTAGTAATGAGTAAAAAAGCCGGAAAAGTTTCACTGGTTCCTGAAGCTGAATTTGAATGTAGTTCTACAAGCAGAAGAAGAAGAGTAAGCCATCATCATGGGTGTAGCCAACAAGGCTTGGAAGTATAGTGACGGAGTAGTAGTCAATAGTTTTGGAATTTTTTGTAATAGTAGTAATAATGTTAATGATAAGGAGAAATTAAAGGTACAGGACCAGCAGCAGAATTGGAGATTGTGGTTCTGGCCATCAAATGCATCTACGGCGGCATCAGCAAGGCGACCGAAGATCTCATGGTCTGTGAAGGTTTGTGGGGTAATGCTATTTGCTGTTGGGTTGATTTCACTCTTCACTGGACACTTGGCTTCTGATCTTGAATGGTACTCTCAGCGTTTTGGCAAGCGATTTCCCTATCATAAGGAGCTGGTAATCGACTGTCATTATGATTTACATTTTTTACATTTTTATTTGTTTTTGTTCCCATTTTTTTTTCTAGGCTGTTAAATTTCTCTCTTTATTTGTTTTTCAAGCGAAAGTCAATATATTGTTGCTCAGTGCGTCGCTGTTTTCACTTTAAGAGCGGTTTTTTTCCTTTTTTTTTTTGGGGGGGGGGGGGGTTCGGTCTGATTCTTGAGCTTTTGAGTGAAAGTTAAGATTTTATTGGTCACTGGATTTAGGTTTTTGTTGTTTTTGATCGGGAGAGAATCGGAGCTTACGAGCATAATGGGGTTGAATATAAATGTAGTGTTTCAAAGTTTTCATTTTTATCTTATACTGTAGGGGGACTATGAGCAAGATTCTTTCTTTTACCTGTCTTTCACCTCTTTTCTCCCTTCAAAAACCGAGAAGTGTCAGCTTCGGTTTTTAATTTCTGCTTTTCAGGTATTGTGGGGTGAAAGATTTTTCACAGTTTCAAGTAAATCTACTTGCATGAGAATGCACCATTTTAGACCACGAGTATTGTTATGAGCAAGATTATATTTGTTTAAAATTTCTTTTATAATCTTGCCCCAAAACATAAAAGTACTAGATTTACTTTGGATTCTTAGCTGTATGCGATGGTGTGTATCGTTGGAGCAGTTATTTTTGTTTCTGTTTAAGAAATTAATATATTTCATTCTTAGTAAAAAGAGTTGGACGGATGCTTGCTGTAAAATATCATCTAATGTTCGACTAATAGAATATTAAATATGAGAATTTTTTGAGAGCTTCATCTGCTATGTGAAACTGTCAACTGATGTATTTTCCCCCTACATGCTGGAGTTGATGTGCTGCTTGCCATTCTATATGAGTACATGATCTTTATTGTTTGATTTGTTTGACTAATGAGCAGAAGTGCTTAATGTGTTTGTCCCTTATCGGTTTTGAGAAAAGATGCTTGCATGCCTTCCAGATTAGATGCTACTTATTCATCTGGAAGAGGATAGGACAAAATAGTTATGTGAACAGTAATTGGAAAGTTTTGCATTTTAATGAGCTTATATTATTCAATTTAGACAGAGCCTTACCTGCTAAAATGACTGATTTATGTGCTATGCTCCCAGCAAAAGTTTTTTTTTTTAATTTATTTTTTTAAATTTTTTAATAGTGTAAGTGGGAGATCTTGAACCCAAGACCTCTCACTTACACTCCCTCCCCCAGTACCACCCAACCCATCCCTCCCTTCCCCCCCATTCCCAGTAAAAGGTTATTGTAAATTTTCTGTTACAAAAGCAGCTGTACAGCAGGGGAGAAGCCATTTTTCTGCTCTCTTAATTGAGGAATTACTTTTATAGGTCCTTGTCTTGTGATATTGTAACTTTTATGCTTGTCTTATCAGTGGAATCTCTTTTTAATGAAATACTACTGATGCTCCTCTATGAACTTGTATATAATGTAGAATGGCAATGGCCGTACAGCAATTGATATTTGGAAATCGAAGTTCTCAAAGTTCTACTATGGATGCAGTGAAAGAGGACGCCATTTTGGCCGTAAGCTGATTAACCCTTGCCTGTACTCGCTTCCAAAGTCATGGCATGAATAATATTTGCATCTCCTTTTCTTCAAATATTTGTCTATGTTGTTAGTACACCTACTTGTGTCGTCATACTAGTCCGCTGACCAAAATGGTCTAAAGAGATGGTGCTCTGTTTCTTTATCTTTTACCCAAGCAAAAAAATGTAATTATCCTGTCTTCGTTTACTTCTTTTCCCTCCTTTCTAATTTGGATTAAAAAGAAATTGAATTTGATGCATTGAGTGATCTTAATTGCTTCCTGGGTAGACGCATCTCCCGCGCCGTATATGGATAAACTCTTTCTTTGCTTTGTAGTCTTCCATGGATGCTTTTCTAGATATGTTCTGTGAGCGGTTTGCTGTTGTACATTTTTCTTTCGATTTGAACTATAATTCAGGCCCTAATTCTGTATTGAACTGTAGCTGCCATTCGTGAGCGATCTTCAAACGGCTATCTACTTATAGCAACTAGTGGAGGGCTCAACCAACAAAGAACTGGCGTAAGTGTGTTTCTCATTGTTGTCTACTCGTCTGGTTTAAAGGCTCATTTATTAGGATTTATGAATTCTTCAACTTTGTTTCTGTATCTCAATATCCTAAAGTCAAGAATCCATTTCTGCTCTTCAGATAACTGACGCTGTAGTTGTTGCACGGATTCTTAATGCTACTTTAGTTGTACCAGAATTGGATCATCAATCTTTCTGGAAGGATGATAGGTAGGCTGAGATTTCAATTAAATACCATAGCAGGAGGATATGTAGTCTAGTCCTATAGGGGATTTCCATGTGTTTGAATTGCATTGATATTTGTGAATTGACTTAACATGCAGTGACTTCTTAAACATTTTCGATGTTGACTGGTTCATCTCTTACCTTGGGAAGGACATAACTATTGTTAAAAGAGTTCCAGAAAAGGTAATGAGATCAATGGAGAAACCCCCATATACAATGCGTGTACCAAGAAAGTCAGAACCTGAATATTATCTTGACCAAGTACTGCCTATTCTCTTGAGGCGACGTGTAAGTATGCAAACCAATTATCTTCCAGTATCTTTTAACTCTGAAGAGAGCTTGATCTGTTTACAGGCTTTCACCGAGCTGTTTTCTTGAATTACTCTTCTTACTGCCCACACTATATTTAATTTAGAAGTTTCAAGATTACGAGCTATATATCTATCCAAATTCTAATTACCACAAAGCTTCTGTTGAAGTTTTAGGTTGAAATGAACTGAACAGGGGCAGGATTTGTCACGTTTGAGGCACATTTGGATTGGGATAGGAATTTGAATGTACTCATGCTAACTATAGACTCAATTTTATCACTTATTAACCCTTGCTTAGTAGGTGGATGAGTCAAAGTCTTTGCAATGGCGTGTGGTGAAGACACAGTGACTTGCCTTAATAAAGAGATGGTGTTGAAGTAGAATGATGGGTTAGGTTCATGGAGGAGATAGTGGCACTGGTGGCAGGGGTGGAATATTTTTTTTGATATAGTCTACCTGATTAAAAATGTTCATTTATCGTGTTTGACCATCAGATGTTGTATTAAAGTGCAAGCTGAAAAGCTTGAGCGTTACGATTTTACTTCAATTTCTACTCATTTAGTTCCCAAACAATCCTGTCAGTGATTTTCTAGAGAAAGCAAATATTGAACTTAGACTGTTAATCACCATAGTTACCTGAAAATCTCTGGAAAGCTTGGATGCTAATAGATTAACCTTACTTTCCTAAGTTAAGAAAGAAAGGATGTGTACATTAACTTTTGTATTAACAAACAAGCTAAATTTCATGCAGGTTGTTCAGTTGACGAAGTTTGATTATAGGCTTGCTAATGACCTTGATGAAGAGCTACAGAAACTACGTTGCCGGGTCAATTATCATGCTCTAAGATTTACTAAACCCATAAGGAATTTGGGGCAGAAACTAGTGATGCGAATGCGGAAGATGACCAAACGTTTTATTGCAGTTCACTTGAGGTTTGTCACTCTTACTGTTGCAAGAATAAAATGTTCCACCTGCTATTTGAAGGTTGTAATTCCAGCCATTATAGCTAGACCGGCAATATAGGAATATGTCATTGTAGGAAGAAGAGATTCAGAGATGCATAACATTGAAATGTAGATGCAACAAAAAGTTTTTATATTTAATTAAGCTTTTTGCTTCTAAGATATTGATGAATTGCTTAAACTTCTACTTAATATTAAAAAGTTCTATGAAGACTTGTCACCTATTTGTTTGTTTGGTAAAACTTGGTTATTATTTTTGAAGCTGTATTGATTTTGGACGCCTCTTTGAAAGGGATATCTCTAATTTGGTAGATTTGAGATTCATTTTGCTACACGAGCAATATTTTACTTTTTATCAGCCCTAGAAGAGGTAAGTAGCTTGGGGACATTTCTTGAAGAAAATGGCACTTTTGTCAGAATGATGTGATACCAGGTAGACAAGAAATGATAATTTGGATCACGTTTCTGCATTTGTCTGCCCCTAAATTTTCTAACGGTCTTGTTTCATTTCTTAAATGTGGACTATTTACCAGTAGACCCACAACGACAAAAGTATTTAATTTTCATAAAATTTCATCTCTTGCATTTCTGATTTGCTCTTTTTGACTTTGTGTTTGGCAGGTTTGAGCCTGATATGCTAGCCTTTTCTGGGTGTTACTATGGTGGAGGAGATAAAGAACGATACGAACTGGGGGAGATAAGGAAGCGATGGGAGACATTACCTGTGAGATCATGCTTTCAAACGATATTGTTCTTCTCCTTTTTTTTGGGCTTATCTTGTATTAAATTAGCCACTTAATTAGCAAAGTTTGATATTTAACAGATTGAATCTACAACATATCTAAAAGTAGGAATATTTAGAGGCGATAATTTGTTACAGTAATAGGTCTTCGTAACAATGAGCGTGTGAATAAAGGCAAAACATAGGTTTCTTGGCAATGGCCAACTCCAGGTGCCATTGAGTTAAGTGGGTTAATCATGTAATGAACCAGTTTTGATATTTTGCATGGTTCACGAAGCTATACGACATTTCTCTTTTCTGTTGTAATTTTGACAAGAAGAGTCTTGTAATTTGTTACATTTTTTGTGCTTGCCAAAGGAGCTCAGCCCTGATGAGGAGCGCACCCGAGGGAAATGCCCACTTACCCCCCACGAAGTTGGTTTAATGCTCCGTGCACTTGGGTTCCGGAATGACTCCTACCTGTATGTCGCATCTGGTGAAATATATGGTGGAGAAGAAACCTTGCGACCCCTGAGAGAGCTCTTTCCAAACTTCTTCACCAAGGAGATGCTTGCTGGTGAAGAGTTGAAACCTTTTCTTCCCTTTTCTTCTCGTCTTGCTGCCATAGACTACATTGTTTGTGACGAAAGTGATGTATTTGTCACTAACAACAATGGAAACATGGCAAAGATCTTAGCTGGTCGAAGGTGAGATATTGTCTGTTAGTTGTAGTAATGCTTTTCTGTGATTTCATATTCAGCATTATCTGTTCAAATGTTGGTGAAGTACTAAGACCTGACACATTGGACTTCCCTTAGCTAAGGACAGTTGTTAGTGCAGAGAATGAGAGAAGATGAAGATGATGTTCTAAGCATGGCTATTGTCAAGAAATAGGATTAAGCTTCTGAAGTAAAACCAACATCTAGGAGCTACTGTGTCAAGCAACAAAAGTTTTAGCATTATGCATGAAATTTCAGCTTTTCTGAAGGCCTAAAATTGTTGTATAATGTTTGCCTAGGTATGATCTGATTTGTTATTCTGCATTGTGCTAGACCAAGAAAGAAAGCTTAGCAAGATCCTTTTGAGCGTAATTAAAATGCATTTAAATGAATAAGTGCAAACAACCCAAGAAGAACAAGAGAATTTGATATTTATCTCAAAATGTTGTCTTATAATGTTAGTTTAGCAAAGTTAATTCTTTATTTTCATGTCAAAGGAGGTATATGGGGCATAGGAGGACTATCAGGCCAAATGCCAAAAGGCTTAGTGCCTTATTCAAGGCACGAGATAAAATGGAGTGGGATACATTTGCCAAAAAGGTGAAATCATGCCAAAGAGGATTCATGGGAGAACCCGATGAGATGAAACCAGGACGGGGGGAGTTCCACGAATATCCAGCGTCTTGCATTTGCCAGAAACCATTCAACCACTCTGATGTTGTAAAGGATGAGGATGGAGATTGGTCTTTAGAGGATAATTCCATTGCTTCTGATGCAAAATCTAGGTATCAAACTATCAGGCAAGGTGAGGGTAAGTCTCAGGAGTTAATGAAAGCCAGAATAGGAGAAGGGCCAGGATCCCTAGCAGAAGAGAGTGACCATGAGGACTTTCTGTCTGACTAAAAATGTCTCTGGGTCAGAGTTGCTGCAAGGTTTTGGGCTCCAGCTGCAGCTCAGATTTGGCACTTAGAACCCCTTGAGTAACATGTGGATTACCAGGTGATGTGGGTGCATGTATAGCTAGACTGTATCTTCAATCGTGTTGCAATTGTTCATATTAATGTTAAGCACCGTAGTTTGTAGGAGAGGAATGAAGCTATTTTACTTGGTGACGAGACTTTAGCCAGCAATGGCTTCAATTGTTAGCTTACACGTGAAGGAAGTTTTGTGGTCTTTGGAAATAGGCCTTTTCAGGATCCTGCTTGGTCCGTTTGATTCCGTTGTAAAACGCAAGTTGGTAGTGGAAGAAAGATTAAAGGAATAATTTCAGAAACCTCCCTGACATTTCTCACAATATCACTTCGTAAGTTTGTACTGCTGGAAATGACGACATACATAAAGGAATAATTTCAGAAACCTGTCAACGTTTCTCATGATATCATTCAGCACTTCTTAAGTTTTTAAAATTTCACTCACCTTTTTCAGATTGACATTTTTTGTAACATTTTAGCCCATATGAAGGAAATGCAAGAGAGATAAAATTTTTGTTCCAATACTTCCCTTGTGTGGTCGTACGTATGAAACTTGTAACAATAACAAGAATATAAAATAAGGTTGAAAAGTTAAAAGATGAAAATATGAGTGGTTATAGATGCAATAATGAATAATTTTTGCATATGCAACTAAGTATCATCTAATACAACAAATGATATTTTAACCCAAAAAAATATAAGATATTCCTAGATATATATTTTGGTCATTAGATCATGTTTTTATTAGTTTTTTTTTTCTATAAGTAGAATTTATATTACAAATTACACATGAAGAAATTGTTTAAACTTTCAGTACAATTTAAATTACATCACGAGGATTTAAATCTAAAACCTCCTACGTATAATTCCTCTCACCTTACTATTCAACCCAACCCTCCTCCCATATTGGATAGCAATTTGGTTTTTTTTTTCATCTACATTTTTTGGTTTAAAAATTCTCCCTTTGTTTTGGCCTTTTGGTTAAATGGTTGTTGAGAATGCAAGGGTAACGCTGTCAATTTGTGACCGTTGATAGGGATATTTGATCTTGTGAAATTAATAGGAAAAGTAAGTGAAACTTTAAAACCCTCAAGAAAGTTGAATCATATTGTAAGAAACCTTAGGGAGGTTACTAAAAATTATCCAATCCATAAAAGATATACCTTCTTAACCTCCATCGACCATTTTGAGAACACCCTTTTTCTTTATTCATCTGATCTTCAAGACCAGCCCAAAAAGAAGGGGATTTAATACGGGTTACGAGTCCACCAATCCAAACACCGTGTTTATTGCAAATTTTGCGATTGAAATGAATTTTGATCTAATTTAATCTCCACAGTTGAGGTAGATTATGCATTAAAATACTTCTCACAATTCAAACGCAAGTTTTATTGCTAGTTTAACAGATAAACATGGATTTTGCAATAGAAGTACAAGCATTAGAGCTACCCAAAACATTAACAACATTCACCAGAGAAAGTGTAGACCAAACCAGACAAGACTATTCCTAAGATCGCCTATGTGCTTCCCCATCAATATCATACCTATAGGCGACGGAAACATGAAAAAGTTGCCATAGGTCTCCACTGGATAATAGTTCCCAACAGCAAAGGGAAGATAAAAAACGGAGGAATTATTACATACCCAAAAGTTTCTTGCACACCTCTTTTATAAATTTTTGCCTACAACACGTACCCGCCATGTAGCCAAAGAGAACATTCTAAAGGTGTGCAAAATGATGTGTAAATACATATCACCCTCCACAAGTTCGGATGATTAACCTAAAGTTCGAGTTCTCTTCCACTTCCATTGACGAGACAAACGTAGTCATAGATGACAACGTGCCAAAGTACAGATCAACTCTATTATTTCAGGTCGATCAACCCTCAACCCCCTCCTAGGTACAAGAGCTTCGTGAGCTCTAATAAGGTAAATTGACAACAAACAAATATTTCGGCAAAGACAATGGAAAAAAGCAAAAGGAATGCTGAAACCTACAGGCAGAAAAATCAACAGAAAGGGCTGCAGCCTGCAAAATGGTATAATTTATCATTCAAAAAATTTCCAAGAAAACTACATAAGTTGATATACAAGCCTACCATGGTTATTGGTTAACTAGACATTCTGTAAGCTAAATCAATATGAACAATTCTAGCTAAATTTTACATCTTCGCAACACCAGGTACTGTGAACCCTCCAACCCAGATCTGCTTCTATGATAAATATTCACAAAATAAATCCTGGGTATCTTGATTGCTAAATGCATATGCTGGTTATTTAAAATCCTTCAGACCCAATTCCATTCAAAGAGCTTCTCGACTAGATGTTATTCCCTGTCACAAAATAATACAAGCCATTACAAGTTAAATACTGCAACATATCCCATAGCATTCTTTTATCTATTCTTTTGGTGGGGAGGAATAAGGGGAGGCCCAGGAAGAAGAATGTTACTTAGAATTCAAGTACTACCTCTTAGATACCGCCCTGTTATGGCTTCTCTGACTTTTGTCATGTGAAACAGATGGAATCTTGGAGACTATGAGTGAACTCTGCAATCCTTCTAATAGCTGTAGATAATCAAACCAAGTATAACTAGGGATCCTCTTAACCCCAAAAGATAAATTGAGATCTACTCTGAGTCAAAGCAAAATATGAGATCACAACTTGGTATAAAAGCCAAAGGAAACTTGTTACGGAACATTATATAGAGTATCAGGAACAGAAAAAAGGAAGACATTAGCCAATTATCAAGATCATATCAAAGCTACAATTCTGTTTACAGTTCCAATTGATTTGATTCCAATATTTATTTACTACTACAAGCCAGCGCACAATGCTCTCATGAACAGACAATCAGAGCAAGGCCCTTCTTTATATGACCTTCTGCAGGCAGAGAGAATATCTATGTTGTATAAATTCAATGACACCAAAATCATAAAAGCAATGTTGCTATTCAAATTTCCCACATTCTTCATTTTCTTTGCATTAACTAATCACTATCTCAAATAAGGTCAGATGGCTGAATATGCACCAAATCTTGATGTTGAGTACAAATTTAAAGCAAAGTAAGGAATTTGATTAAAGTTAAACTGGTTAGGCAAATCTGCTTTTGTGTAGATCCAACTGCAAATATAACAGTTTACATCTTGGTACTTACCCTTGATGTTGGCTGAATCCTGCGATTTGATCTACGGGGTTCAACAGCTTCAGGAATTGGTTTGTCCTTCAACTCAACCTTAGCTGACTTCCCACCAGCAGGCGGAGGTTTTCCTTTCTTCAGCCGCTCAGATTTGGTACCCAGAGTGGCTGCTCTCCTTGGAAACTCTGGGGGAGGAACTTGCGAAGAGGACGATATAGGTTCTTCGGCTGTCTCTTCAACATTTGAAGAGGACACAAAGTCAATAAGATTCTGCTGACCTGAATCATTCTCATCATTGCTGGTTGAATTCTTTGCCAGATCATCTGTTAAGCTTGCATCCTTTGAAGCAGCCAAAGATACCACAGAATTCTCTCTCTGAGGTAATGTTCTAGCAGACAAACCTGGAGGTTTTCCAGACTTAAGACCCCTAAGTTTATTAAACTCAGCTGTTTGCTTTTCCTTTGAATCAATTTTGGAACTACTCTTCCATCCACGAGGTCCTGGTCCTTGAGGCATTAAGTACTTTGTGAATTTCTCTGAGTCATTTGAAGCATTGCTCTTTATGCTACGATCAGAAACATAGTGCTTGCTAACTTCCATAAATTTTCTTTTCTTCCCAGGCTTGGGAACGCCAAAAATAACTTTAGAACCTTCCTTCTGTAAACCAGACCTCACTGTTCTAAGAGTCTCGGGCTTGTTTTCATTCCTGGTACTACCAACGTTGAATACTTTATCACTAGCAGATAAAGGCAGCAACCTTGAATCCTTGGGTTTCCCTGATTCAGCATAATCCACATTCTTTGATATTTTGCTCTTCCCTTTGCCCTCAACAGGAGGACTTCCCAGCTTTATTCGCTTCTCCTGTGGTGTATCACCCTGAAAATTCATAAAGTAAACAAACAAATAGCAACCAATAAGTTGGGGAAATGGAGATTCATGAAAAAATAAATATGAACAAGAAATAGTGTTAAACCTGCAAAGACTCTTTGAAATTTGCCCACTCAATCCACTCCCCATCTTTCCATACAAGGGTTGGCCTGAGATGCCATGCTCTAACAACTGACGTTTTTCCTTGAGCTGCAGAGGAAACACATGAAAAAATTTATCTCTGGAAAAACCAGATCATCTTTTTATGAAACACAAAAATTCTGGGGTGTGCAACCAGAAATACCTGGAAAGTGAACACTCAATGTAGTCTCATCTTTTTTGTTCTTTTCTATAATCACTCCTTCACGCCAGCTAAAAAACATTGAGAAAGCAGGTTCAAAATAGTTAGTCTCTGTGTCAAACAACATGACATCACAGCTCAAGTACAGAGATCTAACAGCAGTTCAAATCTAAGACTTTTTAACTCTCTATTGACAAAGTTCCACAGACAAGATATCACCAAAATAACGCTCACACTATATTTCAAGGAAACCAGAAAAATGAAAATGTATGTTAATAATGTATAGACTCTTAAAAAGAAGCATAATTTCCTCTCCTTTTGTATTGTTTGGCATTTTCCGCTAAATAATTCTGGATGCAAATTCAAGTTGCCGCATCTTTTCCATAAAAGGTCATCCAATATTTTAATGAATTCCAGGTTAAAAGCTTCCTTAGGTTGTCTAAATGAATCATATATCAACAACACAAAAAAAAAATTCATGAACAAACATGCGCACACACTCGACTCTCATTGTTTGACAGTGCTCAGAATGAAGTCTACCGTAACTGACATGTTAAGACGTACAAAAATTACACAATGGAAGAAGGTTTGGAAAAAGAAGGAAAAACACATCCCATGAAGATAGCTCCCTCCCTCTTCCTGTCACCAAAAATCTTTCTGCCTTGGTCTATGATTTGAGGCACCTAAGTTACATTTACTAACAAGATGACAACACTTGCAGTGAAACATTCTCCTTTCTGAATGCAACAAAGAGTCTATGAAGGCAATAACTTGAAATATAAACACCCATTTATTTATTTCTCTGTCATTTTGGTAGATAAACCTCCTGTGATTTGCCATTAACATTCTCAACCATCAAGAAGACAAATCATGAAAATTTACCAATACAACCACAACATGCAGAACTTATTGGGCACATTAGGCAGGGAAACTGTCACCAGAACATCTAAATAGGAAGTAATCACGACAATTGGTAATAAAACCTATTAAATAACCTACGACAAGGAAAAGGACTTAAACTGTTCACTCTACTATAAACCACTAGCAAACATATTAAAGCTCCAAAAATATTCACAGAGAGATGTAGGGGATCTCACCAATTTTCTATCCATGCATCAACTCTGTCATCAACAGACCAAGTATAATCTCTTGCAGCTGCTCTCCGCCTCTTCCTTGTCCCTTCAGATGTTATGCTAGTCATAGGATGGGCAAGCCGTATTCTTGGCTGTTTACTCCCTTCTGCTTCAAGTGGTATCCACTCCTTCAGTTTTGCTGACCCTACACCGAGAATTAAGAATAAATATTCTATAATAGTTGAATATACTACAGATATACTTTATCAAGAACAGTTTTGCCAAACCAAATGTCACCATGCCATAAACCATGCTCACTGTGCATAACTAAAATCCTAGCAGGTCAAAGACCGATTATACGAAATGCAGAGCCTTGTATGATAACCTGACTCTAGCTTTTATGAAGCCAAAATATTACACAAAGGACTTCTTAGATTCTCACCACAATCTGATGCTTGGCAAGAATGGATAGTTGAGTCTGCCTATAATTTTAAAAGAATTAATGCATGGACTTTGTGATAACAAGGTATGCATGACAAGTTTCTTGAGAAAGTAAGGTGTTTCTAGTTATACACCAATGCAATGTTATCCTCCAATACTTTCCTCTTCCCTTCGGGGAAGGGGCTAACACACCAGGATTTTAGTCTGTGTGACAAAACAATCAACTTTCACAGTGGTATGTCTGAGGCTTTTATTTAAATTGCAAGATTTATTCCATGACCACATTGTCCAACTTTCTGAGATAAGTTTCCTCCATCTCTTCAACTGGTTGGGCAAATAGACAAGCACTCTGCATTGTGCTATAGGAAAAAAGGAAGCCACTCAGACATGCCACAGATTTCACTCAATGAAAGCTTTCTGATATTAGCCTAAATAGGTAGGCATAGCTTCAGTTGGAACCGATATACTGTAACAGGGTTGCTCGTGTCAGCCTGAATGGTTGTCAGACACAAGGAGATATAAGAAATTATAGACTCGAGATGATATTAAAATGCGAATTGAGCGGTCAACCTGGAATTTAACACTAAGGTGATAGTGAGGTAACATTCCTAAAACTTAGCACTCTGCCTAACGTCCCACGGTATGTGTCTCAAATATGATGCATGTCATACTGAAACATGTTGCATAGGGAGCTTACCTTCATCTGATTCCAAATCAGTGTAGCAAACCAAGGCTTTTCCATCCTTCAAACTCAATACGTTGGCAGAAAACCAGGCTCCAGTGAAATCCCCATTGTCTTTGAAAACCTTGAATAAAAGGCAGCTAACTGAATAACATATCTCAGATGTTAAACATTATAGACAAACATCATAGTTTATTTATATCCTTTAAGACAAATAGCGTACAGTTTTGAAGAATATCATAGCCCATGAAACAAGGATCAAGAAAACTTAAAGAGGCAGGCATTCAGCAAATTGAACATGCCAGTCTTAAACTGCAATAAATTGCAAAAATCCAAAATTCTAGACCGTTAAAACCTACATACCTCAACAAGGCTACTCTCTTTTATGCCATTGTCATTAAAGGTAACAATCATATTTTCATCTGCCATAGATCTTGATCCGATCACCGCCTCATGAACATCATCTGTAGCCTTCCTTGAATCTGATGCTCTACGACTCTTTTGCCCTCTAAAATCCTTTTCAACTCGAGTGTCAGTAGCAGAAATGCCCTCACCTCCCTTATTGTGGTTCTCCTTGGATGTCTCTTTAGGGAAAGGTGAAACACCATTGTTTCTAGTATGTACCTCCTTCACTGAGTGGTCCAGAACAACATCACCCACTTCCTCAACACTGTTGATGCTCGACTTATTTCCAACCATGTTTGACTTGGCACCCTGCCCAGAAGGTAATTTTGCACCTTTCCAATAATTTTCTGGACCAGCCTCAACCAATTTACTAATAGGCAAAGGATCACCCATTGCAACAACTTTCCCTGCTTGTGATACAGCTTCTGCTGCCAATTCAGCAGCTTTTACTATGGCATCCAAATTTTCAGCATGCCTTGAGGCGGCTGAAGCAGCCTCAATCTTCTTCCTAGCAGCTTCCCTAGCAGCAAAGATGATTGAACTAGAACCATTATTTCCGTCCCCAACCTTCAGAATTGATGCAGGAGTTGCATTCCCCACATTGTTTACAAAACCAGGAACAGATTGTAAGTTAACTTGAGTTGGATGTTGAGTCCCACTGGAGATCAATGCCTCATCAGCCATCAGTTTGGCTTGGAGAGCAACATTTGATGCAATCTTAGCAGCAGCAGCTGCAGCCTTCGCAATAGAAGCAGCTGCTGCTATTGCAACAGCTGCAGATGTTAGCTTAGCCTCAACATCAGCCGTCAAGCCACAATTATTGTGTTTCTCCAATTGACACCATACATTCTGGCAGTGAGAAACTGCTATAGCAGCATGTGCAGATGCCTCTTCTGCCTGCAGTTTAGCCTCCTCCACCTTTGCAATGTCCTCTGGTTTCAAGGGCCTCTTTTCAGGAAGTGATTCCCCACCTTTTGGGTGATCAATGGTGGAAACAGAGGACACAGTTGTGAGAGGCTTATCTGAACTGCTCTTAAGCACAAAATTGGACAGGGTAGTATTAGCAACGGATGTAGAGATATTAGTACCAGCAGGAGCAGGTACCAGCTCCGTGTGATGTCGAGGAACCAAAACACCCTGCCCAAGATCCTCCACCGCATGAACTTTTCTTGATGCATCATTATTGAATGCTGGTACAGCTGATCCTGTCTGAGTCACGGGCACTGATTTCTGGCCAATATCCTCAGTAGCAGAAGTCTTCTTTCTTTTTCTAGATTTTGGATCAGTAGAATGCGGGCCATGTGAACCTGAGACTTTTTTCAAATCATGAGCTGTGGGATCAGGCGAAGCAAGTTTTGTAGTGGAAGAAACTGAAACAGATGACTCTTTGATGGGTGTTAATTTTACTGTTTCTGTAAGGGGTATTGGAGGAAACCGAGCACTGACATCTACAGCAGAACTTTGTGCAGAGGAAACCCATGAACCAGGGAAAGGGGGCTGCGATGCCCAAGAAGTTGTATTTCCACCAAAGTTACGCATAGGCGGTGTCTGATAAGCATGCAAAGGAGAAAGTGCCTGATAATCAAGAACAGGACCTCTAACCATGTTATTGGTTGCCAGAGCATCACAAGAGGGCGTAGGTATGTTCCATAGAGGTGAAGAAAGAGGTATCATTGGATTAACAACAGGAGAAGGGCCACTCTTGCTGCTCACTCTAGCAGCAGGTGTTGAAAGAACCTTGTTTTGGCTCAAACCCTGTATATTTCCCTGCTCTGAAGTTTTAGGACCTACATTGGAGCAAATTGGAACACGCTTCAGCAACAACAAAACCTTAAAAAACCTCAAAAAGTCATGAAGTACCTGAACGTGATTGTACAGGGGTCTCAGAGCTGCCTGGATGCAATTTTGGACCATGCAGCCTTTCCAAACATGCCCGCCAAGCAGGCTCCCAAAAGCTCCTCCCTCCTTCTGTTAGTGAAAAGCTTCAAGCTAGTTACCACAGATGCTAACAGATACATGCAGGTACGAACAAAATAAAAGGAAGAATATACGAACCACACATCCCAAATGCCGAAACCATACAAGCTTCATCAGGTGCTACTCCTTGTCTGCACCATCACAATTTCAAAATATAGTTAAATCAAATGCCAGCAGGTAGACATGACATAAGACTTTTGTATAAAAGTTCAGGAACTGCAAGAGAAAGGTATCAGGAAAAGAAACCAGACTCAGGTCTTATTTGCGGACAAACATAACTATGCCTAATGACCAGAATCTATTCACTTTCTTCACATGCCATATTGTGTATGTATCTTTGATTTCAGTATAGGACTCACATCAAGGACCCATAAACAAAAATTTGCGCCCGTAATTGCACTTGCTGTAGATCTGTAAAAGGCTGCTGAAAGAATAAAGATACTTGAGCTGAAGTGTTCAAATCTGGTAAACTTGATACAGAAACAGGAAGAACCACGCCTTGCTTTGCTCCACTGCGTTCCACGCTTGTCACTTCTAATTGCTTAAGTTGACAACTTCCTGTTGAGCCAATGGGTGCTGATAATCTGTCCCCTCTCTCTGAATGCTTCAGTGGGGCTGTTTCCTTCAAAGGATTTCCCTTTCTAGCATTTTCTTTCCCTGATTTTGCAGAGCTGCGCCTCGTTTTTCGCTCAGAGGTGCCTTTGGCAACCTGGGGTGGTGCCCCCTTATCAGGTGTTTGTTGACTTCCATGAGAAATTTCCTGCACTACTATAGGATCTACTTGGCTTCCCCCAGATGTCGAAGGGAATTTATCTACGACCTTCAACAATATTTGGAAGACAAGGAAAAAGAAACAAAAGATTATGTAATTTGCAAGACAATAACATCTAAACAAGTATTTAGGATAATGCAGTTACATACTGTGGATCTTTTGTGAGCTTGAATATGCGGATCTGACTGCCAACCCTTGCTAGTTCCTCCCTCTGGAAGACGTTCCAAGGGACTGACATCAAAGGCAAAGCTCCCCTCATCTTTGGAGGCAACATTCACTTGTAAAGCTATGTCACTTGATGAAGTATCACCATCATTTCTTTCTTTGCAGTCAGAGGGAGGGAAATTCTTAGTCATGCCCCCAGTGACACCTGCTTGCTTATTCATCTCACATTCAGAAAGTTCAGGGACACCAATACCATCCGAAGTATCATCAGGTTTCTCAATTGCTGGAGAAATGCTTCCACCTGCAAGAGGGAAAAAAATTCAGATGATAGGGAAGATAATAACAGATAAATGACCCTAAAAAGAAGAATAACAATAATCCGCACAATAGCAGAAGATCACAATTATTTGAGACAAAGCAACTTCTAAGACTACTGGACGAGCACCTGCAATTAAAATGCATCTCTCCAAACCACACACACACACAAAAACCCATAATATTTGATCTGAGTGATAAACAACCCGGGGTACTTTTTGATTAACATTTGCACTCAAAATTTAAAGCAACTCATCAACTGAAGAACAAAGATAGTAATTTTCGCCCTTCTACAACGTATCTAGTATGGGTAAGATGCTATCTGCAAACTTCATACAAAAGATTGTGTTAGGGAGAAAAACCATGGAGGCCACTACAAAATTCAGTTTCTACGTCATAGCTCAAAAGCACTTTTTGGCATAACCAGAATTTAATGAGCTCGAGATCCAAAGCACTGGGTTTAGAAGTCACATCATTCACAAACTGCATAAAATGGGTGGTAAAAAATATTTTTTAAAAAAGAAGAGAGATAATAAATCAACCTTGAACTTCAGAAGATGCTGCTACGCGCTTTTTTTCTTTCTGTGGTTCATCAGGGTTTAGGCTCTCTACTACGTCAGCACCTTCTCCCTCTTTTGCATTTGGCTGACAATGAACTAACAGCTCCACTGAAGCTCTTTCAGCAACCACTTGCTCGACATTAGATGCTGCAGCAGATGTCTCAGCCAGTATCAGACTGGCAGATGCATTAGCTTCATCCGACGCTGCTTCTGCAACTAAATCCTCAGTTCTAACAGCCTTGGCTACAGCATCAGGGTGCTGCTGGGTTGCCTCTTCCACAGGCTCCCCCAACAATGATCTACCAGCATCTATTGGGGCTTCCATTTGCATCCCTCTTTTCCCTTCAAATTGATCACTCTTCTGCTCCATACTCTGATCAGCAACTTTAGTAGTAGCAGCAACACTACGCAAGGGAACACCCACAACTGTGTCAGGTGATATTTGGTCTGCACCTTCCACCTCACATTTTGAATCTGCAAAGGATGAGAAAAAATCAGGGACAATATTGAGTTGAAATCAAGAAATAGACACAAAAGCCACTTTTTTGGTGAAATACCCTTTTCTTTAGTGACTGAAGCATCAATTTCTGTTCTAGAAGCTGTCTCAACATTCTCCCCAGTTTCAGCCAGAGGTGATGATCCAACCACCTTCCCATCATCAAATGACTCAACAGAATCATGGTCCATTTTACCTGAATCAGAAGTCATCTCTTCACCACCCTTTTCCTGGATTGACACAACTTGTACATAATCGTGAACATCAACCAGCATAGAGGACAAAACTTCTCCAGAAAAATCTGCAGAACCAGCTTGCCTTGGAGGCACCACATATGCTGCATCACTAGAATACTCATTGTGGACGCCAGCAGCGTCATTTCCATGCTTAGTATCCACACTTATGACACCACAATCTTCTCCAACAGTAGTACGTGTCTGTTCCAAAACAGTGACATCATCTGCATGTTTAACGACCTGTTCACTGTGTTTGGAAGATTCAAATTGCATTTCAGATACCATAGGTGTCTCCATTTCAATGACAGAGGACCCTATATCCGTATGGCTAGTGCTTCCAATATGATCATCATTTTTATTGACCAAATTGCTATTTTCATGAGAAATCTGCACATCACATACTTTCTCAGAAGAAATAACATTAGTCTTTGTGTCCCTAGCACCAACAGGACACTCGTCAACAATGCCATCACTACTTTGACAGGTCACTAATGACTTCTCAACCAACATGCTTCTACTCTCAAATTGTAGTCTGATCTCCATGCCCTCTGAAAAGCTGTCAGCCTGAGCGGGTTGAAGAGAACATACCTCCTCATTGCATCCTTCATCCGTCAGCAAATCAGAATTTCCTACTGGCGGAAGTCTAGAAGGTTCGTCTAAGTCACTGGCAGTCACTTCAGCTGCACATATCTCTACAGCTTCCACATTCGAATCAACCTGATGCGGACAACGGAGGCCAGTAACACATGTTTCTGCAGATATCTCACTGAATTTTTGGTCATCCATGACAGAAACATTATCTTTTATGCTGCAGTCCTCAGATCTATTATCCGTTGAACCAGTAGCACTTTCAAGATGTACATCACTTGCCATACTCTGATTACTCAACTTCTCAACACTCACAGGAACATCCTTTGCAAGGCATTCTGCATGTTGAACCTCAACCTCAGAAATAGAAGGATCTTGTTGCATTTTTTCATTTAAAGATTCATTGACTGAAGTGCATATTTCTCTTTGATTCTCATCTAAAGACTTCATGTCAATGCCTAAGTTTTCGTCTGTCACACCTACACTACTTTTTTCACTAGTAGCACCTGAAGATGCATGAGCTAGAAAGTGAACCTCTTTCACCGGAGAGGTAGATTTACCACACGCATCCTCCACCCCCGGGTTCTCACTCAATTCAGAAAATTTTCCTACAACCTCAGCTGGGGGTAATTCCAAGTTAGAATCTTCAATTTTATCTATTTTATCATCCATTTGATTGGGTATGCTAGGAAATTCATCACCAGCATCAGATTTCTTAATGGTAGATTCCCCTGGGATCATTTCTTCCTGCCCAACTGACTTCAATAACATTTCAACAGATTCGGATGAAGTTGCCTCAGACCAGACATTGTTATGCCTTGGTATGGGGCATGAATCAGCTGCACTGGAACTAAACTCTATTCCACTACTTCCACGAGAAAAGTCCTCAATCCACTGGTTATCTTCCTGACTTGGAATGCCAAGAAAAACTTCGTTCTCAACCAAACTGTCAAATCTTAGATGCCCCTCATCAAAGTCAAACTTGGGAAGAGCATATGGACGTAGAACAGGAGAGACTTTGGAGTTTTCTTCACCAACTAATTGAAAACCCTGGCCTTGATAAACATTGTCTTCATTGTCCATTGGTATATCCCTAAGAAGAAAAGATATCAGTAAGAGCAGAAAAAATCCTTTTCAGGCTCATCACTAAGACTAGAAGAGCATTACTATGAAAGCAATTTATACACTTTTGTATACCATCCGAATGTCAAAGCAAAAGATGTATTCCTATTAAATAAACAGAAAACTGTTCTTTGAATAACCATCGCAGAAGAATTTCAAGGAACAACTTAATCTCTTACTTCAAGAGTCGGTGAAGCCCACATTAAAATTAAGGAAATGTAAACCCAGAGGAAAAGCAATACTAAATTCCAAAAACAATTTATGACAGGAGTTTGAAAATTCACAACATAAACAAAGCAACTACATTAGAATCTCCATCCCAACTAAACTCTCAGTTCTCATCTACTGCTAATAAAATTACTTGCCTCAAAATAAATACCACAGGAAACCCTAAAGGTTGTCAAATCCTAATAGAACAAAATCTCAAGCTCCAAATGAATATTAATCTGCAAGTTCTCTGCCACCCAAACATACAGAAACTGTACAATTTAAAAAAAAAAAAAAAAAAAAACTGCAACAACAGGGTATAAACCAGTCAATGAATAAGATGAAACCAGAAAGCCAAAACCGGTCAGACATTTCTAGCAAAGATCAACTGCCTTGTTCCTTGCTATTTCCAAGACCAATCACAGCACACACAGTGAAAACTTTACAATCCAAGAGATGAGGGAAACAAGACTAATAAAAAAAACAATGCTAATAACTTGAAGTCCCTTCCACCCACACCTCAAAAAAAGGAGATATAAAGGAAGAAAGAGAAAGGCAGGAAACTATGAAACTCGTTGCAAACATATAACAGACTGTCAGTGAAATCCTACACAATACAATCCAAGACTCAATTTTCTTTGCATCTTGCAGCAATCCGTTGTTCCCAAAAAAGGGATATGTTTAACCATGTTCAGGGAAATTTTCATTTATAAACCATATTCCTATGTTCAGACATAAAGTATAGCACCCATTTACGCTGTATTTTTCAACCTTACTAGCACTCATTAATGGGCTCTAACAGCAACACATAGCACAAAAGCAAGTCTAGACAAACAAAATAAAACTTTCATTTGTTTGTCAAGAATATTGATTCTTCCATTCATAAGGTTCCTCCATAGATATAAATGTTGAGCTATTTGAGTTGTTTTCAAACAAATACAGTTTGCAGAAGAAGAAAACGTGGTTGAATGACACTCTTTTAGGTCACCTAAAATTTTCTAGTGATTTCCAAACATTCTAATCAATAAAGCCAATGAAATCAAACAAAAGCAATTCCAAAATAGTTTCTAATAAAATTTAAAAAAAAAAAAAAAGGAGAGAGACTCTTTAAAATGCAAAATGCAACCAACATTTCCCTTTTTCCTGCCTACTATTAGGGATAAGTTCTCAATCACACAGGATGCACTCTTTCAAGAAATAAGAGAAGGATTGCTATCCTCTTCTAATGCCTTCATACAGAAACTGAACTTGAAACACAAACAATTAATAGACCTCCACATGATGCTTTTATGATTAACATTCTGAGAGAGGGGGGAGGAAGAGATACCGAAGCAAAAAGTATTTCAAGCCAAATCACCATATCAATGCCAAACTTCACATTGAGCCTCATTAAATAATCCAGAATTTTCAGAAACCCTGAACCCAATGCCCAACCAAAAAAACAATTCACTGCAATCACCGCATTCCATAGATAGAATACCGGCAAGTCAGCAGTAAGCCCAACTCCCTCCATTCATCAAACTCTTCCTCATCACACAAATGGGATAAAAAAAATCTTTACCATGATTTTGCCTTAAAGAGAAATGGAGCTAATGTCATCAGCAAAAATCAAGAAATGGAGCCTGTTACAGAATCATTACCCAATGTCATCAGCAATTAAGAACCCCAAGATTCCAATTGCCAGAGTTATCTAAAACCATTAAGTCAACAATGAAGACTCAGTCCTGTAAACAAAGCCTACTATTTCCTTAATACCGACTCCCAGAAAAAAGACCCAAAAATTTTAATTTGCTTAAGCTACTCTTCAACTCGTGCCCACCCATGGATAAAAGAGACTAGATAGGATAAGAGGCAAGGTTTAGAATACTATTCAACAAGTCTCGCATCTTAAGACCTCTTTAAACTAAAAGCCAAATGCAGTGAAAAAAAAAAAGTCTTGCTGCAACACCCAACTTCCACATTAATTCTTCCTACTGAAGCACAGCGGATCAGAAAAAGAAAGAAACAATATTCACTTTTTTTTGGGTGAAATTACACTTCCACTCTTCACCGCCATCCAATAAAAAATGCTGCTTTTTAAAAATTTACTGCCTTCCATTTTCATCATAAATCAAGGGTGCCTGAGATTCAACCCTATTGCCACATTACACAAGTAAAAGGTCATTGAGCAACATTAGCTCGCCCCAACAACATTGCAAGTCACTCAACACTAACCCAAATAATAGCTGCTTTGACTAATGCTCCATCCACCCCCCCCCTGGCCCTCCAACCAAAGAGAACAAAGTACAATATCAAATCTTCCTCCATCACTATTCACCGTGACTAGAACCAAAAAACGAAAAGGATAAAACAAAAAAGCAATGGAAAAATCCTAACTTTAGCCAAAAAACACCAACCTTTGACCTATAATCGTCGTTAATTTAAACAAAACCCTAACTACTAAAGTACCAAGTTCATCAACTAAATGACAGCTAGAGCAAAACCTAATACAAATTATCATATTCCAGCCCCAAAAATCAACCCTAATGTACAAATAGTAATACAAAAATAAAATAAAGCAATAAAAAAAATATAAAAGCAGTGTCACAGATATAACACCATGGAGGAAATGAAGAGTACCAGAACAAGTAGTAAGTCTAGAGACGCTACCTCCCTCCATCCGGCGAATCCTCACCGTCGATCAACTCTACCCCCAAAACTCTTCTGCTTCATAACCAATCCCCCCAAATTCGTAGCGTCTTCCCCTTTCCTTAAAACCCCAGCCCCTGTCAACCCAAAACCCTAACTCCTTCCCCCAAAAAAAAACGACGTCGCAGCAACTCAAAAGTCCACTCCGCTACACCTCAACTTTATTATGTTTTCTGATAGCAAGAAGAAAAATGATAAAGTTGGTCTGCGTCTCTCTCTGTGTGAGTGCTCGTTTGTGTGTCAAAGTGAGTGTGTGCGAGTGTGTGTTTTTCTTCAGATGTTTAGAGAGAGAGAGAGAGAGAGAGAATGGATGATGGCGATCGATTCTGAGAGAGGGGTTGAAAAATCGATGGGGAATCGGACGGGGGTTGGACCGAGCGGAATATAGACTGACGTGGTGGAATTTTATTGGTGAAGGTGTCAATAGGGACCAATGGTTTTTTACTGTTTAGGTGTAGGTCTTGGGTATGGTGTTTCGGGTTACGGATAGGTGAGGGAGTTGATGTGACAGCCTTAGTCACTTAATTGATTGGTTGCTTCGGTTGCAGAATTCATTTCATAAAGGCACGAAATTTGAAAGCGGTGAATCAATGATGAATGGAAGAGCAAATTATTCGGAGACCACTGAACTCATTCAATAGTAGAGTTTTAACTATTCAACTTTTGAGAGTATATATTTACCCATTAAATTACCAGAGTTGCAAATTTTAGGCCATTTTATTTGTCTTTACCATTAAATCTGCCAAATCTAAAAGTCGCAAGAATCAAGCAACATAACAGGATCTGGTAGGCTTCAAGGTGGAAATAAATTGAATGGCTCAATAGGGTCCGTTTGTATTAGCTGTTTTTTGGGTTATTTTTCAAAAACAATACTGTAGCATTTCGTTTTTTAAATACAAATCCGTTTGGATTAGTTGTTTTTGGGGTTGTTTTTCAAAAACTATATGAAAAACTTTTACTGTAAATGTTTTTTGGATTATTTTTAGAGGTATTTTTAAAACATATTTTTGAGTATTTTATAATTTATAATTTATATATTTATATATTTTTATATTTATATACAGTTATGCATTTATAATACATTTATAAATATTTATAAATAAATATATTTATATATTTATATAAAAATATATCAATATATTATAAATGTATTACATTATACATAATACATAATATAAATATATTTATAAATGTATAAATGTATATTATTATAAATGTATAAATTATAAATAAATATTATATAAATGTAAAAATTATAAATTTTATATTTTTATCTAAATATATATTTATGCATTTATAATACATTTATAAATATTTATAAATAAATATATTTATATAGTTATATAAAAATATATAAATGTATTCTATTATATATAATACATAATATAAATATATTTAGAAATGTATAAGTGTATATTATTATAAATATATAAATTATAAATGAATATTATATAAATGTATAAATTAATATATCATAAATATATATTAATATTATGTATAAATGTATTAATATAATTAATATCAATATATAAATGTATTAATATCATGTATAAATGTAAAATTAATATTATGTATATTAATGTAAATGTATAAATGTATTATATTATATACAATACATAATATAAATGTATATTATAAATATACATAAATATATATATTATGTATAAATGTACATTTAATATTATGTATATTAATATAAATGTATAAATGTATTATATTATATATAATACATAATATAAATGTATATTATAAATATACATAAATATACATATTATGTATAAATGTACATTTATATAAATGTATAATCTATATAATATAATATATAATTTTATAATATATTTTTTATATAAATATATATTAAATAAATAAATTATATATAATATGAATAAATATATATACATGTATTATGTATATATTTATAAATATTTAATATATATAATATACATTAATATTAATTATAAATATTTGAATATTAATAAATATGGTGTTTATATAATATTTCAATTTGTAATATTTATTGTATATTTCATTATATAAATATTTATATAATATATAAATATATAATATAAAATTTTGCAATTTGTATAATATACATAATATTGTATATATATAATATAATATACATAATATACATTATTACATTATTACATATTATGTATATTATATATTATACATAACATTATTATACATTATTATACACAATAATGTACATAATAATGAAAGTACATTAATAATGTATATATTATAATATAATGTACATAATATATTATGTATAAATATTTATACATTTATGTATACAATATTACATATTATGTATATTATATTATGTATAATATTAATGTATATAAATATTTATATAATATATAATATATAACATATAAATATATAATTTTCAATTTGTATATTTTAATTTATATTAATATAATATATATAATATAAATAATTGAAATATACATATTAAATTTGTATATTTGGTGTTGTTTTTTATATAATATTTGGATATGGGTGTTTTTGAAATTGTTTTTGAAATACACATTTACTGTAACATTTGGAATGTGAAAAGCAGTTTTTCAAAAACAGGTGCAAAAACAAGGAATCCAAACGAACCCCTATTTTTGATAGTTTAGTAAGTAAATACATACACTTAAAAATTGAGTGATCAAAATTTTACTATTCAAACAATTTTAATGACTATTCGTATAATTTGGGGATAATTTCAGAAACCTCCCTTGAGGTTTCTGACAATTTCATTGACTTCCCCTGAGGTTTTCACAATTACACTGACTCCCTGGCAGAACTTGGGACCAAATTGCTGACATCATATAATGCAAAATTACTATTACACCCAAGACATTGTGTGTTATTATAAGACTGAAATTTGATAAATAAGTCATTGGGGTCCAAATTAAATCTTTCAATTTCATTAACCAAATTACCAGTTGGAATCTTGCTAATCAAAAAAGCATTTAACCAGCCGGCGTCAATTTCGTTCACCAATATGGCGCCATTTTGCTGATTGACACTAGGAACAACACAACAAATTAGTCTTTTATATATTGCGAAGAAGGCATCAAGGAGAAGAAAGAAAAATAAAAAGAAACATAATGAAGATGGAAGCTGAAGAAACCTGCATACATCTTCAGGTTTTGATTCTAATAAAGTGCTGGATTTTTAGTCATTTCAATCCTCTAGCTGCAATGAATTGAATTAATTATTGTCTAAGAAATGGTTATTTGTAATTGTTAACTCATTAATCATTTGGCATTTCTTGCTTTTTTCCTTTTTTCCCAACGCTTATGAATGTATGATCTTTCTTCTTCTGATCTTAAATTGTGGTGGTTTCATGTTTTACTAATACAGATCTCCATCATTGGCCTCAGTTGCCTCCTATGGTAATTCATAGGTGCTATCTTGCTTTGTGTCGGTTTTTTTTTACTCTCCTTTTTGTCGCGTAGGATCCTTCACTAAGCTGTTTAGCTTGTAAACAGTTTTGCTCTCTTATTTTTCTTTTCCTCTGCTAAGGCATTTTCTCACATTGGTTCAGTGAATTGTTGATTGCAATTCAGCAGGACATTGCAAAAGCGAGAAAGGCGTGTGTGTTGAAGCCGTGGTTGAAGCTTTGTGCAAAAAAAGTCAGTGACTTTTTTTCCTTATTTCACTAGCATCCCCTCACATTTTCTAATTTATTTCTGGTTTTTATTAGTTTTCATTATTTCGCTAATGTAACTTATACGCCTACCTTAGGGGCATTTATGGGAACAAATTTCCCTCTCTTTTCTATAAACACTCTTTTATATTCACTTTTGACATCATAGGCTGATTTGTTACAAATCCTAAACCTCAAGGGAGGTCAGTGTAATTGTAGAAACCTCAGAGGAGGTTTCTAACATTATCCCTATAATTTGTTCTAAATAGAAATGGATAAAATGACTTTCGGTTCTATAGTTTGTGCGGTTGTATAGGTTAAGTAGTCTAGATTAGACAAATTTTTTGTTTAGGCATATGAACTTAACTAATGACTATCATGATTGGCTCATTTCCTGCAAATGTAAAGAAGGACAGGTATAGATTTTTTTTTGATAAAATATTATAATTTCATTGAAATCTGCACTAATTGCTGAAAGTACATTATCAAATACACACGGATATCAAATAACATATCTGAAGAAAAGATACTCCAAATCTAAAGAACAATAAAAATAACAAGAACCTCATAAAGTTTAATCCATGAACGATTATTATTACTAACCGTTGGATTGAGAAGTTAATGCAACATAGCAATATAGAAGTATTGTTAATATGAACATGTTCTATAATTGCAGCAACAATTGGCATTTAGTCCGTTTGAGTTATCCAAACACATTTACTTCTCAATTGATACAACTTGGTTTAATTTCGATATGTTGGTTAGTTATGCCAAGTAAACCAAGTGCTTGTAGTCAAGATCATTGGATAAATTACTTTCTTGGTTTTGGGTTTCTCAAAGCAATTCAAAGCAACAGTCTAAAACGGAAAAATAAATTCAGATGACAAGAGAAAATTAGATGTATAAGTTAAGACTGTGATTTAGCATATAACTACCGTTGGATTTTTTAAAAATTTTTTTTTCAAAAAATATTTTCATTCATGGGTTTTTTTTTTTTTTTTTGTGTCTTCTTCATCTTCTTAATAACTCAACCTGCAAATAATAATTATAAAAGCTCCAAGCAAGCATACTATTATGTTCCTGGTTTCATTCATGTACTATCTTTTTAAGAAACTTTTTTTTGGATCAGATATTACCACGGTACTACTGATTTCCTGTTGACTTTATGTTTTGTTCCAATTTAATAAGGATGGATCTATAGCAGTAGCTTTTGTTCTTTCAGCCTACAGGCGAGTGTTGTCTCCCTGTGGAGCTCTTTGTCAAAGCCAACTATGCCAAAATCAATTTACCGTTAACTTATGGATGCTACTCGTGTTGAAATGTACAGAGTCTACTTTTTTTTTCCTTTTCTTACAGAAGTAAGAAATTATTTAATTAAATCTAATCTAAAATTTAGCCTTAAAAGTCGGTAACATTTGAGGCAAACATGGGGACTTAACTACCTAACCCTTAACCCCCCCAAGAACGATGTGGGATAGACAGAGTCTATTTTTGTTGAAAAATAAACAGCTTAATAAACAACTTTTTGTTGAAAAAGAATATTCAAATAAGTTATTCGACCTATTTTTATGCTTACCAACAATGTAATCTAAAAGAGTATATACAATAAGTAATCCAACTAATTTTTATCCACTAGTACTGTATACACTAGCATGTTTGTATGCATGTCGCATGTATAAAATTTGAAATTCAACTCCAAATTAGAATGATATGACACGTATCAAAACCAATTATTGTATACATTAGTCCACTCTAAACATGCTACAAAATTTCTTTTTCTAAAATCTCTATTAGCGTGCATATAAGATTGATTCAATTTAAAACTTGTTACAATATATTCTAAATACTCTTGTAAGTTAGATAACCATGAGATTATTGGTTCGACTCTCAAATTTTCCCCTTTTTCCCCATTTAAAAGGCTTGATACCCACTATTTATTAAAAAAAAAAAGAACAAAAAGTACATTCTTATAAGTAGGGTTCAGACAAGTCAAACATCCACCCCATGAGCCATAATAATAACCCAACTTGCCAAATGCAAATCAAGAAATTTACCATCCGTGTCCGTACCCATAATTTTGGATATCAACAACTGAAATATCCACATTTACCGGGTCGGTTATAGATATCCAATATGTATCCGAAATTTAAAAACTAGCCTTACACGTTTTGCCAACCAATTTTTTTTTTTAATAAATTAACTCATCAAAATCACTTATAAATTAAAAATAAACTTAAAAAGGCATCATTCCAAACAAACTATACATTTTATAATTTTGCTAACCAAATTCATTAATCACATTCTTAAGAAAGAAAGTTAACTAAACAACAAACAATAAAAGCAAGAGCCAAGAAGTAGTAGGTAGTGAATTCTTTGAGGCTTCTTATTAGAAAAATGTAAAAACATATGTATAAAACTGATTTAATACTATAAAAAATTCGAATATTTTTAATAACTACCCTAAAGTCCTAATATGCAAATACTTGTCTAATATCTATGAGTATCTAAAAATAAAACCCGTATTTGACCCGCATGAAAGCAAAATCCGCATCTAATCTATATCCGGAAGGCCTAACCCGCGGATTTCCTGATACGCGAGTTAATTAATTGGCACACCCTTACAGTTTGAAGAAATAATTTCAATTTATACCCTTTAACTATAGATAAATTCTCACTTTGATCTCTAAATTTCAAAACGAAACACTTTAGCCCTAAATTATAGAATTTATTATACTTTAGTCCCTAAAGTGTATGACTTGTCCATTTTAACCCTTAGAGTATAAAATTTACCCCAATTTAGTCCCCAAAGTAAAACATTTAGGCATAAAATCTATCTCACTTCATTGATGATGTTATTTAAGTGAGACAAATTTATAATTTAAGAACTAAAGTATCTCATTTTAAAGTTTAAGGACCAAAGTGAAAATTTAGATATAATTAAAATGTGCAAAATGAAATTATCCTTAGTTTGGATAGCAGAGCAGAGCAAGCAAAGTGACCAAGTGAACTACGACTCCGGGCTGTGACTCTGTGACTTGCGAACGCTAGTAATATTCTACATGACAGTAGTCGACGATAGTCGCCGAAAAACTGAACTTGCTTTTATTTGTAGTTAAGTTAATTGTGACGTTTATTCAACACAAAAAGGCCACAAATAGACTACTTAGTCATGACTACAGAAAGTAATGCCAAGACACGTAGAAAGAGGCAGTTAGCTTGAGGAAAAAAAGTTCTACAAAGATAATATGGGGCGCTCTGGGCCGTTGATATCAGCCCCTTTGTGTAATCAATTTGGGAGTTTCGTCTAGTCTTGCTATTTTATTTTGCCACGATAATATCTATGCCTCCTTTTGCTCTCAAGTCAAGGGACGAACTCAAAATGGTTAATGAAATATTTGGAGAGGATTGTACCACCTCCGAACTTATGAGTGCGTCATGCACCTGTATAATAAAATTTCAAGAAATTCTAACATGTAATGCAAGCGGATTAAAACCTTCGACCTACAAGCAAGAACGAACCAAGTTCTTTCTTGGCGGCCAATTCAATTAGATTGGGTTGATTCGTCTCATTTTTCTCCCTCTCTCTCTTTTCAATTATCATAGTTGATCAATCAAATCTTTTTCTGAACCTAAAATGAAATGCAGCAGTTTCTTGGCTAGAAACAGCATAGTTTTTTTGACAAGAATTTTCATAAACAACGCCTAAGTTAATCCCACAAGATACAACCAAAAGTGCACCTATAGAACTTAAATACAGCTAGAAGCAGCATAGTTTGATTAAGTTTTTTTTTTATCAATTATTCCAGTTGATCAATCAGTACCTTTTTCTAATCATCTGGATTTTTTTTTTCTTTAAGAAGGGAAGGATCAAGAGGGCAAAAATAACGAGCTAAAGTAACAAAAGAATTCTGATGAAGCAAGATGCTTTGAAGACTCCTAGAGTATGCAGATAGGGCCAATAATCAGTGGCCATCATCTCGCTCGAGATTTTCTGGTTAACCATATACATGTCCAAGTCGAAGCAAATGGGTCCTAGAGCTGCAGCAACTGGGCACGGATGAAATTTAGCAACACAATGACTGCCTGTTCAAAGTAGTCTGTGCACATGTGCATTTGTTGCACAAAAGAATGAGAGCAGCTGGGAAATTTCAAGGAGAATCTTCCATTACGATCGCACATTCTTAACCTAATACAAGTATGTACATGCTAATATACATCAGTTTGATACATATCAAATCTTTTAGTAAGATCAGACAACTAATTAACAATGGAAAAGCTCAGGACTACATTGCAAAGAATGAACATCCAATTTTAATTTGATATCGACTCCCCAAGTCTTCGCTTAGACTTCTATACCAACCACGG
Organism: Coffea arabica; assembly: GCF_036785885.1. Classification (NCBI taxonomy): domain Eukaryota; kingdom Viridiplantae; phylum Streptophyta; class Magnoliopsida; order Gentianales; family Rubiaceae; genus Coffea; species Coffea arabica. The sequence goes on along the minus strand of NC_092325.1, from coordinate 42,401,050 downwards.
CTTCTCTGTTAGATCCTTCGCAAACACGTATCGGAACCTTGAATTGTACGGCAACCATTCAATAATCTGAGAAGCTTTTTTGGTATTTGTACGCTCAACACATTTCTTTATTGAATCGTTAAGCTTCTTGTCTACATTTTCAGCAATCCACTTCAGAAGATCATCTGCCGGAATAGATGCTTCTTTCGTGTATCTTTCAAGCACTTTTGGTAAAAACACTTTCTTCGACTTCTTCACAACAGTATTAGCTTGAAGGAACTCCCTTTTGGCGGATTCCAATTCATCTCTAATGTTTGCTGCTGTAAAGACTCTCAGCTAGACAGGAGAAAGGGGGGGGGGGGAATACTAAGAAGATAAATTCCAAGTTGGAAAGCAAAAGTAAATCTTTTGAGCAAAATCAGAAGTCTAATCATGACTTTCACCCTTTCCCGTCATCAGAACCTCTACATTTAACTGTCAATGACGGTACATCAATAATATCTTCCCAAGATAATACTCTTAGAGCAGAACAAAATTAGAAGATGATTAGATGTTCATACTATAGAGAAGGAGGAAAACAAATTAAACAAATTGACAGATGAAAGAGATTACCATGGGATCAGAAAAGGCTCCTGTGCAAAGGGCAAAGCAAACAAGAGGTTCAGAATCTCGGAGACCAAATTTTGAACTGATATGATGTCTTTCTTCTGCAGCTCTTTTCCTTATAGCGGTTGAAAGAAGAGTCTCTAGCCACTGTAAGAGGACAAAAGTAGTTGAGTTTGAGGCCACATCTCAAGAAGTTATCAATTTTGTAAATAATGAAGACAGCAAGTTCTTTCTTTCTTTCTTTTTCTTTTCTCTTTTTAATAATTATAGGAGCTTATCAGCCACATAATTATACTATGAATATCTATAACCTCCTAATGATCTGTTCTTCTATCCATATTTACATTTTTGCCTTGGTTGACGCTACTACAATTCGAATGCCAGAAACTTGATATGATTGTGACATGAATATGTTTACTCATCTTTCGTTATCGTCTTCTGGAACTGATAACAATGTTACCACTTGCTTCTAACTACAAATAGAGCAAGGCATGTGTAGTTTGAAGACAAGGAGGAATGGAGGCAAAAGATTCTCATTAGGTGTTGCACTGTATATTTACAATGGCTGATGGGATTAAGATGATACCTTTCCCGTTCGAGGCACACGGAAGCAAAATATGGACTGCTCAATTGCATCTGCACTTACAGCATGGCCACCAACATTATAAGCAGCCTGCACTATACAGGAAAATCCGGGGTCATCTACGGGAAAAGAAATAACATGCAAAATAGCAAGAAGTCTTAATAAGGACAAAAATATTCTGTATATTGGGTTGGTTGTGGAATGCTAACAAACACAATCACTTAAGATGTTCCTGCATTAAGATGATCTTACAAGCAAATCTCCAGTGCTAATCTACTTAAATGTTCAAAAGCAAAAAGAATAAAATGTAAAAATACAGATGTAAGTGCACATGTTTAAAATCACCCAAATAGTTTGTTCAATTGCAGGTAGACTTTTACTAGAGTGTTCTCTCATGGTTCTACCAGTTTCTATGCTGCTAGATGTTCTTTCAGAACAATGTTTTCTTTACAAATGTCCAAGTGCTTATTTGCTGCAATATTCCATCAGCATAAATAAAAAGCCAAAATTTGAGCATTTGATATAGTAATAAAGTAAAACATGTTTTGTTTATCTTCGACTTCGTAGTTTTAGAGATCATCTTACTTGGATTGATACTTCCAAAAGACCAAGTTTATTTGCATTGAAAGTTGGGTAGGGAGCTTAATTTCATTGTTGGAATATCTTGGTGTACAACATATTATAATTTTCATCCCCCAATGCCATTGCGAGAAAGAGAGAAAACCAAAATAAAATTTCAGGTGGTTTGTCATGAAACAAAATTGAGCACTATACTCATAATTTTTGCTACCTTGTGAAACAAAGCTAACCTTCTGAGAGAGCTGTGGGGTACTCCATATGCCAGATATGCCTTCATAGGTGAAAACACAAAAAATAATTAATGGAAATATCCTCAAGAAGAAAACCAAGACAATAGATTCACCAGTCTTGAGGCATTTACATGCATAATCAAGGAATTATATATATTTATCCAAAAGGCTGTCTGGACATCACTCTCCATCTGATTGATGCTCACCCTTTCCAGCTGTTCCACTAGAAGTCTGAAATTGGGAAAGGAATTGACCGTTAAAATGCACATGAACTGTGTGGTACATAACAAGCAGCAAGAAGTTCATTAAGAAGGATGCAATTTAAAAGAAAGAGCAAGCTTCAACCTTTTCAGTAACAGATACATTTCATCAACCACACCTAGCTCTTCACATAAATGAGCATATGTGGTACATAACAAGCAGCAAGAAGTTCATTAAGAAGGATGCAATTTAAAAGAAAGAGCAAGCTTCAACCTTTTCAGTAACAGATACATTTCATCAACCACACCTAGCTCTTCACATAAATGAGCATATGTGGTCATAGGAGAAGAAAAGAAGAGGTCAAGTCTAAACTAAATGCTACAGCCACTTACAAATTTACTTTGAAACAAAACTTCTGAATTTCTACTGCTAGCGGCATATAAAATTTGGCAAAAACACGTGTTTCATTTAAACTTATTCATCCTTTTGCAAAACGAAAACTACAATAGAAAAGTACCTGTAATTGTTGATGGCATAAGATGCATGGGAAAAGTTATTCTTGTCAGTTGATAAACTAGATATTTCGAGTGTGCATTTGCCAGGCCAGTCTCTCGGATCCCCAGAGCCCCGCCTGGGAAGTACAACACTAGTGGAAGACCTCGATAACAAAGGCGATCTATTTTGCTCCAAATCTACAGATGCTGTGCTTCGAAGCCAGCAGTAGACTGCAGCCATACACCTGACCATTTCCTCTGCCAACTTACTTGGACACTGGTTGAGATGATCTTTCAGAGTTCGCATCACAGAGGTTCTCCTCATTGCTTGTGACTGTTCCTGAACCTGCCACAATTTATAGCAACATGGGACTTCCATCAATAAAGTGGCACAAGATATGGTTATTTTATCACGACATCAAATTTAGTTTCACTAGAAACTTAAATAAATAAATAGAAAATCGAAGATGTAATGTCTAAATACACTTTGGCTTGTTCTTGTATATAATTACAGGAAAGACATTCATGCCTTATAAAAGAGAACCATGGAATACAATTTGCTGGAACAATGACTACCCTATAACAAGATGTTAGATATATAATCAAGACAGGGGCCATCAATAATGACTTGTACTCCTAAAATAATCGTTCTAGTGTCTCATTAGTTATCTTACTGCCTGCTTATAGAGATTGCATCATGAGGTTTACTCATTTTAAGTATGCTCCAAGCTCCTTGATGGACAAATATCTTTTGAGAAAAAAATTAACAGAAAAACTTGCTCTTATAAAGTTCAGCAACGTATTATGTGGTAGAGCATCTATTATATGAAACATCCAACCTCAGAATCAGTGACTGAATAACTAGCATAAACTACGAGTCACAATAGGAGCCATCGCTTTGAAAAACAAATACGAATATCCATTTTCTTGAAGAGAATATGTGATGACAATGGGGGATGATGGAATAAAAAATTCAGAGAGTAGCAAACAATGTCAAGAAAAACTGAAAAAAGCCGGGAAATAAAACAATAAACAGGCAGGATATATTCCTAAATATCAATAAAGATATCTAATTAATAACCTCATCTACAGATATCACTTAATAGGACCTTAGAGAATGCACTGAAGCACACATGGCCAGAAGAGATAGGTACAAGGCTTTGTATCTCCTCTTCATTAGCACTGTGAAATTTTTTGGGGGGTCCCGGGGGGGGGGAGGGAAGAAAAACTGGTGCCATAGACAGCTGAAGGAATGAAAAGAAGGATCATGGGCTAATGCCAAGCTTTTTGATGGAGGATATTTATCAGCACATTCACCAACCTTGTGAACAGCAACGCGTAGTACCTTATGCTTCACACCCAATACTAGTAGAGAGGACTGTAAAAGGAGTGATGTGGAGACAGGAGATTAGGAGCCAAATATGATTTGTAACAGCAAATGACATTTGGGGATAGAAAATCACCTATGACGAATTGCATAGTTTAAGAAAAGGAATTTAATTAATCCCAGGACCATTTTGAAAGCAACATATGATCTTCTACCTTTCAAAGCTCCCATAGTAAATAATATCCTACCTTCGCATTTTCTGTACAACTCTTCTCAAAGTGGATGTTGGCTTTACCACTAAACAGTGAAGCATGTCTAGTCTTATACTGCAGCAGGTCCCTTTTTCCCGAGTCATTTATTGAAGCAAGGGTTTGGAAAGTCCGTAAAGGGAACTTTGAAGAACAAAAAGCGCTTGAGATAACACTTGGGTGCTTTCTTGTCTCATTCTTTGCATGTGCAGGAGAAGTCATGACTGAGCTCTGCTCAGAGGATGACCTACTAATGCATTGCTCAAAGATGCTCCTGTAGAGAGAGAGAACATGCTGCTCACGATTTGCAACCTCCTCTTCAAGTAACTCAATCTCTGCCAACAACTCCTTTGTCTAAAATAATTAAAGAGTAGTGCTCATTATTTCCTATAAAGACAGTAAACTGGAAGCTAAAACTAAGATTTGATTAAATAAAGTTTTGGAACCATTCAATGGCAGTAAACTGGAAGCTAAAAGTAAGATTTAACCATCAATATTCCAAATTCAAACATTCATTTACATGAAGGTATCCAGCATTTAAATTTTCCAAGTACTTTCAGCTATTCTCTACCACTTCTTTTGGGTCCATGTCAACATTTGATGTAAAGAAGCAATTAAATCTATAGACTCATATGGTGAAAGCATTAAAGCGACAGGCTTTTCAACTATTAGGACTTGAGATAATGGTTCTGAACTTAAAACAAGCACTACAACCATGTAACTTGAGACTTCTAATCAGGCAAGAGGTTTCCAATGCCCGAAATCCCCCAAATATTACCAACTGGGTATGATTGAGTAACTGTGGGATTTGGTGTTTAGTTTGCTGGTGAAAAGGTTGCGTGCTTCGTTGGCGTTGGTTAGGACTTCAAAGATAAAGGCTTAACAGCTAAAAAGGGGCTGATTCATTAAAACAGATCATAAAATCAACAAGAGAAGAATTGTAACAAGGTTAATAAATGCTAGAGATCCTTCAGATATTCCCTTTTGGATAAGTTCCAAAGTAAACTTTGCTGCTTATAGGTTCATATGAAAGTTTCAAAAGTTCCAAAGTCAGAACAACATGTTTCTGGCACATGATTATTTATATCACCACTTCCAATAAGCAATTGAACATTTCATTAACACAGTTCCTAGTTGGAAAACCCACTAACCGTCTGCCAAAACAGTTGTAAGTTCCACAACAGGCCAAGAATATAACTTGAGTTTTGATAATAAAGACATAGATAGACATTCTAAATTTTTTTACGTATATGCAAATTACATAAGTTTTTTTTTTACCTTCAAAGAAGAGAACTCAAGGGTAACAGCCATGATAGATATTTTGAAGTCATAAAAAATAATAATGAGAAAGTCTTTAAAGTTGCTGCTATGACACTGAGGCACAGCTAGGGAGTTCTATACATCTTTTCTCGTCATCTGAGCCACTTAGCTGTACATTTCACAAGAAATGAAAAGGTCATCTGTCAGATCCACTGACGATGTTCATGACCTATACTTCACCTTTGATCTAGAATGAAACAAGTTCTAAAGATTGCATGTTATTATGGAGAAGCTTTCATGCCCAATAAAAATAGCATACTGTCACTGCAGTTGGTTGTTCAGTATGGAGAAGCTTTCATACCCACTATGCCCCATAAGATAAAAGAACAGAAGTAAGGCTAGAGGTGGTTCAGTTAACTACTTAGCCATCTGTTACACTAACACACATGATAGATATTGAATTCTTGGAAATATGGCCACCTAGTAACATAGTATGTTAAGTTGCAAACAAGATTCATATTTGCAAACCAGATTCATGAACCCAAAGCAAACTAAAATGTTAATAGCATCTAGATGCAGGAAGCTTTATCCATAGTTAGATATCATTTTCTGTTGCAAATGCTTGTGGCGAATTTGTATCTGATTCTATTACAACAAATGTAATCTAAACACAAATAAAAGACAGAGTATTAGTGCTTACTTGAGCAGCAAAATGACGATGTCCAGGAGATAATGTGCTGGAAGCTCGACCCATAGCTTTCTCAAGTACCATACGCATAGATCTCTCTTGCTGCAAACGGAATTGTAATTGCTCAATCTGCAGAAGTGATTTAACATTTATCAAAATCCAAAGAGACAAAATAGTTATTATGTATCGATAGGCAAACGTTGTATGTATATAAAGACATTCTTAATGTATGACTTTTACACAGGGGGCAAGCGATGAATCCTGGTGAATATTCAGTATTTAAGTAATTTCAATGAAAAAGGCCTTTTTCCAAAACCTGCAGAAGGCTGATTTTACTGTTTTCTTTCTTCCTTTTATCTTTTGGTGTGGATGGGATTAGGCTTGTACGGAAAAGCAAATTCATACGGGTCCTTGTATCAAAAAAATTTCCTACAAAAAAAAAAAACTCTAGCAGAGCAATCAATTTCGTACAAAAAAAAGTTTCTTTTTTTCATTCTTTGATTCTCATGCAAAAATTACTATTTTGTGTTCATATGTCACCCTGATGCTTCATTCACATTCCTTCATGGAACCATGATAATTTTTTTTATATATGTTTTACAGTAGTCTTCAAAGACTATATGATTCGTAATGAGTTTATGATCTAAAGGTTGCAAAACCAAGGGAGGAGCTCCAAGATTAAAGTTTAAACTATCTTCCATGATTACACCTGTTATGGTGTATGTTCTTTACACGCAGTGATCTAACATAGACGCACACACATAAAGCACTTCTAATCCGTGAGTCTTTGTTAACTAAAGGGGATCTTACTGGATGTGGAAAAGAATCATAAGAATGCTTGAAACTGTATAAGCTACAAAAGGAGAGACTAATTGATGGAGTACAACGGAACTATGAGCAACAGAAATCATATAATTCCACTAAGCCACTTGACTCTATGTTTGTGAAAGGGCTTACTGTTTGTGAAAGCATGAAAACATAGAACAGATATAGCAGACTAATCTGTCCTTCATCTCAAGTAGAAAAACAAAATCAATTTCCACTCTTACATCTTTTTCCAGGGATGCTCTATGATTTGAAACAGCATCTTTGTTGACTCTAACCGAGTGCGCCTGAAGTGGACTTGCCCTGCAACTCCGCGTTAAAGGGGGTAATTCCTGTTGATTCCACTGTTCAATTTGTCAAGATGAACTGTGAAAAATTTTCATCTTAACATACAAAACTGAACTTGCTGCCATCTCATGTATGCTTAAAGTGGCAGTTAATGATTGCATAACAATTTCTTACAGGTGATTCTTTAATGTCTTGCTGGAGAGAATGCAGATTACTCTCTGGTCTAACAGTCAAATTCCTGTCAGAAGCACTGCAAAAGCAAGAGCAAAAGCACTTAAGTCACTTGACTTACTACCAGAAAAATCTTTAATTGGGGTTTCCAATACGGAAATTGAAACTTCAAAGGCCAAAACATAACAAACTAGCTTAAACCGAATGAGGCTCATCCAACATGTTAAACTTTAGTACTTTCCACCAGAAAGTGTATCCTGAAATGCAGCTTCACTTTATGCTTTCATTCTTTTTGGATTAAGTCATGGAACTTCGAATCCAAGGGACAACAGCTAAACTAGTACAAATTCAGAAGAGAAAAGAAATTAAATAACAAAGACAATGACATCCAGAAATCCAATTACTGAGTGAACACTTTTCTATTTGACATATGGGGAATCATTCATTAATTATACCATTACCCAGGGGAAGACATCAAAATAATTTCGTGAGTCCAGTGACCTAGCATTTTGTTTGCCAAAATTTCTTTTACGCGGATACCTATTCATCCTGACTCCTACGAATTATTTCACCTAAAGAATGAGTTTAATCTAATATTATGGAGAGAACAACCAAGTTGTGAACTTAATCTAAACAAAAAAGAAAAAGCACGATTTGTAACTTGCACCTCAGGTCCCCCTCCCCCCAAACAAAAAAAAGAAAAAACAGTGAGTGAGAGAGAGAGATAGAGAGGAACAAACAAAATTTGATTTCAACACAAGCTAGTGCGTTTTTAAAAGGTAAACTGCGCAGAAAGAACAAACATTCAACTCCTCCCAGAATGACAAAATCTGAGATTACTGAAACCAAATTTCTCAGCTTTTCACCCATCACTATACAGGGAGAAAAAAGAAAAGAAAACGAAAACCCCAAAAGTATGCAAAAAAAAAAAAAAATGAGGTGAGTACAGCGACAAATTTATTTGACCTAAATCTTTGAATAATTCAGCATAAACTAACATACAAGTCCTACCCAAACATTTTATTAGATATAACGGACAAGAAATGAACCTCCTAGAACGCCTATGTTGAGCATAAGTATGTGTATGCGCCACAGAATCTCCATTTTGTCTCCCAACAGCAGCAGTTTGTTTCCCACCTTCATCTACAATTAAACTAGTCATTATTCTCCACTTTCTTTGAAACCCAACCCAACATTCAAAGCTCTCTCACATTCTTCATCAACATACTCCTCCTACCCCCAAGGACCCAATCTTAATTGGGTCATTTTAAAACAAGTGCTATAAAGCAAACAAGAGAAATAAATGAAACCTGACACCGCAAAAAAATTTGTTTTTTTCAAAGAACCAATTAATGAGTGATAGAAAAAAGAAGACGATCCATTCTTTAATGGGTTTTGCACGTTTCAGGCAGAAATGGAATGTAGTTGCAAGATTTTTAAACAAGCCTGCAACGAAAACAGAAAAACAAGAAAACATGTCATAATTGAGTGAAAAAAGCGAATACTTGGCATGCAATAGTAACCTGCTCAAATGCATGGGGCCAAAGTTAGCTAAGATGAATTCAATTCCATCGCTTTGTGTCGTTGAGAGCATTGAATGGGGCGATTTATTATAGCTGGTGTGGGGTGCAGTGCCAAATGCCTCATTCTCTCACTCTCTTTTCACACAGTAACAGTGTGTAATCAGTTGTCAGTGTTGTCCGTATGGAATTGGAATGGAGGGTAAACCTTTTGAAAAGCTGAATCCTTCTGATGAACAGTTATTTAACTTAACGGGCAGGATTTGTGCCGCGATGCATTGGATTCGACCCAGGTATCACACTAGTAGTCGTAGTAGATTGCAAGGCGGGCTGTGGACGGAGGGTTTGGAGCAACGTTGCCAAAGATACGGCCCAAAACTAGGACTGTCAATGGGGCTGGGCCAACCCGAGCTTGGCTCATTCGGCCCAACAAAAAGCCGATGAGTCCGATCATTTAGTGAGTCGGGTTGAGTTTGAGCCTAAAAAATAGGCCCGAATTAAATGTGAGCCGAGCTTGGGCTTTATTAGGTTCAAACCCGATATAGTCCCGGCCCTTTAATTACCTATATATATAATATTTATATTTTGATATTATGTATAATTATATATCCAAATATATTTTTACTAAATACTAAATATATATATAAATTACTAATTACAAAAATACATCTAAAGACTCTTTCATGAGCTTTCTTGAGAGCCAATATTAGTAATGCATAACTAAATCTCTAATTTTTCTTATTGGTTGAGTAAATTTTTGTATTGGCATATTATTGGTTGATTTTTTTTTTGTCTACAAACACAAAAATCATCAAACATATTTGGATTTAAATCACAAAATTATAAAAAAAGTTTCAACTTTTAAAGATGTATTGGCTTATGATCGCATGTTTTATTACTATTTTTCATGCATTTTAAACAGATTAAATATAAATATTGTTGAAAAAAATTTTGGTTTATATACTTTTTAAGAACTATTATTTGTTCATCTTTAGTTTTAATATTATAGTCTTGTAAATATTAAATTAGTTTTAGTAATTACAACTTAATAGTTATAGTAATTATATTAAGAAAATTAAGGAGTAATAAGTGAGTTTGGGTTAAGCCCGATTAAGGCTCACAATCCGAATATTATGTGAGTTGAGTATGAGTTTCACATTTACGAACCCGAAACTCATAATCCGAAACCCGAAAATGTTTCAAATTAAATGAGCTAAACTTGAACTCATCAAAACTCAGCTCATTAGGCCCGATTGACAGGCCTGCCCAAAACGCAGAATGACACCTTAATCTGAAGTGACATGACTTTGGGCCATTTGACATGCACAGCAGTATTTCAGGATAGAGCAGCTCTTGGCAGGGCAGTTAAGGATGTGTTTGGTTTGTAATTTTTTGGAATTTTTGTATAAAATATACTGTAATGATGTAATATATATGAGATAATAAGGTGATTGAAAAATGTGTTCATAAAAAAAACGTAAAAATTTTTTGGATAGAAATCTCCTTTCCAATGACTTTTCCTTTTTACTTTTTCCAAAGCAGAAATGTAGTACATGATTAATGAACATCTAATTTTTCAACAAGATCAGACAAGTAATTAACATTGGGAAAGATGACAACTAAATATAAAGAATGAACATCCAATTTTGATTATATCTATAGCCAGCCTCCACCAGATTTCGTTTAGACTTCAATACCCACCAAGGCTTCTCTAGTAGATCCTTGGCAAACACATATCGGAACCTTGAATTGTAAGGCAACCATTCAATAATCCGAGAAGCTTTTTTGGTATTTGCACTCTCAATGCATTTCTTCATTGAATCGTGAGCCTTCTTGCCTGCACTTTCAGCAATCCAATCAAGAAGATCATCTGCTGAAATCGATGCTTCTTTCGTGTATCTTTTAAGCACTTTTGGTAAAAACGCTTTCTTCGACTTCACGACAATATTAGCTTGAAGGAAGTCTCTTTTGGCGGATTCCAATTCGTCTCTAATGTTCGATGGTGTAGAGACTCCCAGCTAGACAGAAGGGGGAAAAGATACGAATAAGAAGATAAATACCAAGTCGGGAAGCAGAAGTAAATGTTTTGGGCAAAATCAAAAGTCTAGTCATGACTTTCAGAACTCTTTCCTGTGAACAGAAGCTCTAAGACCAGACAAAACAATTGCATTAATGGTCAGTGATAGTATATCTAGATCTTCCTGAGAAAATACTTCTAGAGCAGAACAAAATTCGAAGATGATCGGACTGCAGAGACGAAGGAAAATAAATCGACAGATGCAAGAAATTACCATGGGATCAGAAAAAGGCTCCCGTGCAAAGGGCAAACCAAACAAGAGGTCCAGAATCTCGAAGACCATATCTTGAATTGATATGATGTTTTTCTTCTGCAGCTCTTTTTTCTTCTAGCAGTTGAAAGAAGAGTCTCTAGCCACTGTAAGAGAAGTAGCCAAGTATAAGACCACACCTCAAGAATTTGTTGATTAAGTACGTACATAGTTTTAGAGGCTGCACATTCTTGTTATATTTGCTGTCGTGCCACCTGTGATAACTCATTAGTTTGTGCTGCTAATCACTGCGAAAATTAGATCGTGTTAACTCACGTTAATATGCCGGTTCAATACTCACACGAGTAGGGGTGCAAAGCCATCAGTTTGTATTGAATCGGTCCAACTCAACTTTTTTCTCTCATGCACACGAATTCGCACTAGTTATCAATCTAATACAAATTCAATAAAAGACTAAGCATTATAAAATGATAAGAATTTCCTTTGCTTTTCCAATATGGGTTAAAATCTTTTGAAATACTCCTTTTATCTGCAACACACTTGATCACACATACTAGCATTAACCAAAAGGATCAAATTAAAGAGCTCCTCAAAGAAAGTATTTTGCATGCAAATGCCAACTATTCCAGTTGGGTAATCTATAAGAACATCTAACTGGCTACAAGTATAATGCTTCTTTATGATATAATAAGTGAAGCCATAACTATCATTAGCTCGTATTTTACTAGGTTATCTAAATAAATTACCATAGTAAACCTGGAATAAAAAATGTGATCAGCTTATGACTCAAGAACTTCCTCAAAAAGAAAAAGAAAAGGTCCCCATATTATTTTGCATTATCCTTCTGCTTACACTAACATAATCACCACTATCATCAGAATTATTATAAGGCGCCCGGCTTATGTGGGTTTAGGTATACGTGTTACTAAAACTTATCATGAAATAGGCCATCAATCATTATTTTGGTGGAGTTGATTACTTCATTAAATCCACTCATTAATTATATGCTAAAAAGTGATATTGAGCAGCAATTCCCTTAATTCTAATTACTCAGTCGTCGCCATGTACATAATGTTCAATATTCTGAACTCAGGCCGGTGGGGCGGCACCAATTAGGTGCCTCAGCTCCCTCTCTTAGGCCCCATGGTCGGTGATTAATATTGGAAATGCCAGTTTTGGCTTACAATTCCATGCACTATATAAAGAAGATCATTGTGGAACTTCATAAGCCAACAAGTTTTAGTGAGTCAATCTTTCTGGGATTTTGAGCTTTTTTTTGGCTAGTAATTTGCTTGCCTTTCTCAGGTGATCGGAAACAATGGTGAAGATAGTTTTTGGTAGCTTTGGTGACTCTTTTAGTGTTGGTTCATTAAAGTGTTATTTAGCTGAGTTTATTGCCACTCTTCTCTTCGTTTTTGCTGGTGTTGGATCAGCAATAGCCTACAGTAAGTATTCCATTTCTCTGTAGTAATTGTATCGAATCTTGCCCACAACACAGCAAGAATTGAGATTCATTAGCAATTATACACATCTATTCCATTGTTTTTTTTTTTTATTACTATTAATAATTATGTGCACCAAAAATTCCTTGTTTTGTGCTTGTAGATAAGCTCACATCGGATGCAGCTCTAGACCCAGCTGGTCTAGTGGCAGTGGCCGTGGCTCATGGATTGGGGTTGTTCGTGGGGGTGGCCGTTGCGGCCAACATTTCTGGTGGCCACTTGAATCCGGCAGTGACCTTTGGATTGGCAATTGGAGGAAACATAACTATTCTAACTGGCCTCTTCTACTGGATTGCCCAATTGCTTGGTTCCATTGTTGCCTGCGCCCTCCTCAAATTTGTTACTAATGGCTTGGTACGTTCCATGTACCTCAGAATCATTAATTTGTGAGAAACACTTGTCTTGATTATTTTATTTTTACAAACTACCGAGCTTTAGCTCAATGGTCGCTAAGAAGGGTTTTTTTTTTTTTTACTTGTTAACCTCTGATACAGTTTCTTTAGACTCCACTTTCCTGTAGAATATGATAGATTAGGCTATAATGATATTATTGTTGAGGCAAAAAAACTTAATTTATTTTACAAGATCACAAGTGATGACAATGGTAGGAATAATACAAACAAACCTGCAAATGATGGAAATCACAACTCAATTCCCAAACCCACAAATAGTGAAAGAAAAAACTCAATCTATCATGGGATTTGAAAGCCTAACCATCCACTAAATTTAATAAACTTCTGATCGGAAAGGAAAACTTAGAAAACCTAATCATATTGGAAATTTATTGCATAATAATTAACATAAAACTCAAGAAAGGGAATGAATATTGTGCACAATTTTTTTTTTGGCAGGCAATTCCTACACATAACGTTGCCTCAGGAATGAATGGATTTGAAGCCTTGGTGATGGAAATAGTCACTACGTTTGGTCTTGTGTACACTGTCTATGCCACGGCAGCCGACCCCAAGAAAGGGTCCCTTGGAATAATTGCACCAATTGCAATTGGGTTCATTGTTGGAGCTAACATTTTAGCCGCTGGCCCATTCAGTGGTGGATCTATGAACCCAGCAAGATCATTTGGCCCAGCCGTTGTTAGTGGAAACTTCGAGGATAACTGGATCTATTGGATCGGCCCACTTATTGGTGGAGCATTGGCTGGGCTAATATATGGCGATGTCTTCATTAGTTATTATCAGGCACTCCCGGCCACCCAAGAATACACGGCCTGACCGGCCTATCTCGTTTTTAATATGGGCTTTTTTGTATTTTGTGTCGTTGAGCTTGTAAATTTTTTTCACTTTCTTTCTTTAAGAAACCTTTGTGGTTTTTTCCTTCTCAAATTAAAAAAAAAAAAGATGTTTAAAGTGCAAAATTATGTCAAATTGCAGTAGCGTTCCTCTCTATCTCTTTCGCTCTCATTTTTTAATATACATTGAGGAATTAGAGAAGGCAGTGAAATAAAATGGAACCTTTTTTTTTCTTTTATGTTTTGGGAAGGGTATTACTAGCCCAATTCTTTACAATGGTTGAAATTGTGGTTAAATTTGGATAGAAGATTAATTTGTCTTTGGGATAACAAAGTAGGAACTTTGACACGATTATTAGTGTTATCTGTCTCCTAAATCTTATCTTCTCTCCTTTTTTCAATTGCTAATTGTTTCTTGTGGAGGTCTTGCCCTGCATCAATAACTGGATGACACATGTCCAAGCAAGCAGAAAAGGCTTCTCAATAGTGGAGGTTTGGGTATCCGTCCAAATCGGTATAAAGATTGATAGGAATAAGCTTCGTATAGATCAATATCTTTTTTATCAACAGATGTGATGGATAAGAACACTTGGGAATGAATGTAACCATAGACAACGTCCAATAGTTGATGGCAAAGATGAAGAGCATCTGTATTGTTAATTCAATCCTTTGTTTAAGTCGATATGTGAAATTGTTTTGTCATTGTAACGATTTAATTTACGTGAAACCCTATATAAAAAACAGCAATCCAAACACGGAAGCGAATCCATTCCTGTAAGTCACATCATTTCTACTGGTTCCACACGTGTACTCTAGCCATCAAAATTATGTAATACTACTATTGCTATGATCACTACAATTATATGTTACTTTCTGCCGCCTAAAAAATTAGGTGCTCTACAAGATCCAGTTCATTTCTTGCAGTACTTCTCTCTTGCTCTCCCCTTCTCTCCTCGTGCTTGTAACATGATTCTTGGATGATGTTCAAATCCACATCTATAAACACAATAGGAAGGATGCTTATCACGCAAGTACACTGTTGCTTAACTGTTAAATGATTCTTGAAAGTAATGCAAAGTTGTGCAATCCATCTTTGGCTTAAAAGGGCTTCCATCAAAAGGCACTGCTTTGAATTGAATCTGTGGGAGATGGAACGCACTGCTGTCACTCTGTCAGTATCATCACCACTGCAATCACTTTATCCTGTTGTTAAATAGACAAAATGCACGAACTCCACACTGACAAGAACTGAAGCAACTTTTGTGCACCTAGTTTTCTTAAAGTAGAGAAAACACATTATTGACTGCTAAAAAGGGAGACTGTTGTTGGAGATAGGCATGCAACTGATCAGAGAATAGTCAAGATGTCATTGCAGCTCACATGAGGAAGAGATGAATGGACTATTACTACAGCATTCGGATTGAGAAGTCTTGTTGAGCCAAAAGCGGAGCAATTTTCATGAAAAGAAGAGATTAAAAAAGGTGGAATTTATATTCACCTGATGTTTGCTTTGTACGTCAGTTTTGAGCACTTTATGTTAAAATGTATCACTTTAATCATAGGAAAGGCTGGTAATTTCAAAAGGCAAATTTAAGCAAGCGAAATTATTACCAACTTGACCTTTGGGGCTTATCAGATTGTATTTACTAGTACTATAGTCGTGAAAAAGCAATTGCTAAAGGCAAAAGCATCTTTGAGATGAGACTTTACCAAGCAACAAGAAAAAGGTAATATTGACATTTGGCAAATTGATATCAGGGTATGCCCCTTCCCATCCGCTCCTACCATTCCGCCTCTGAAAAGCCATAGAAGTACAAATATACACATCCATAAATGGCCTTTTGTCTTCTTCTTCTCTTCTTTATATCTAAGGCACTAAAATCATGTAGAACAAGAAATTTTGGTATAGCAACTTTAGCTAGGCCATGTGATAAAGGTTAACCAACGTAGCTAGGTGTTTTTGCAACAGAAACTTTGGCAACTTCAACGCAATCGAAACAAGGGTTTTGATGTATATGTTCGCTGGAATGAAATCCATGGTTCATGAAACAACTCCCTTCCCCCCTCCTCCCAACACACACACACAATATTAAGGGATTGATTGCAATGTGCTATAGGTTCAAATTGTATTTGAAAGCCCTGTTAAAAGCATGCATATAGTTACAGAAGAAAGGTAAGAATCCAACTTTTCTAAAGTATCAAGAAATGTTAGAACGCGTTAGAATTCTCAAACAAGGGAATCCCAGATAGCTTGGAGTTGGAGCCTTGGACTAAAGCAGACAGTGCAAATAATTGCTGTAAAAAATTTGCCTAGTGCACGTGGGGCTCCTATGGCTGTGAACTCGGCAACTTCTCAATTTGCTCGCCCACTAATCCCTTCGTCCTTACCCTCTGTTAGTAAATGTTAATCCCTTTAGTCCAAGGTTCAAGAACGGCTGTGCCTGGTCCTGCAATAATTTTAAAACTAATCTAATGCCGGCCACCGAAAGTTTTAGTCTTAAACCCGCAATAGATTTGGTCCTTTAGCATAATTATTATATGCTCCTCCTCGTACACATCGGCTACTTGTGCATGTCTGTATTCATAGGCCAACCCTATTTGCTTTGTATATGCAGAGCTGCATGGGCGTTGCGAAACACATTCCCCATCTTACCAGGACGATGTTTTCTTATGTTTGGTCAAATTAACATTTGTTTAGTGTCTTTGCCCAAAGAAAGAATATAGAGTTACGTAAATTTTGGAATACGTGTTCATTAATTCAGCATCGTATTTCTCTAGAATATTGAATTAAAAAAGATACTAATATCTTTTACGTATAAAGCATTTATTGTGTTGTACGAATATGATTTTGGCACAACGAGAATTAACTATGTCAAATAATCTAATTCACAATTTTTTGTGAACGTACATAAGTTAAATTGCCAAATATTAAGTGACGTGAACAAATGTTGACCAGACAGAATTTGATTAGATTTAAACCCGTTTGGATTGTTATTTTTCAGAATTTTTGTAGCGTTTTGATTAGGTGTCCAGCAAAGTATGACGAGTTGTTTTCATGTTTATGCTTAATCCTACTCATATACTATATTATGTATGTATATATGTATAATATTTTTTAATGTACTGAGACCAAACCTGGAACTCCTAGGGGTTCCAACTCCAAGCACGAGACTGCTAGCAAAGGATGGTGGTGGCCACTATGCCACTTTGGTGCTAGTCTGTCTCTACTATATATACAAGTGAACTTGACTGAGCATGCTGCAGAGTAGCTTATCGTGCTTCTTCTGCTAAAGCATAGAAGTAGTGCTATAGAGGAAGTTGTAAGCATAGTCCAGTAGAGTGAAAGTGAGTGCAAATGGAGGGTAGTCGCTTTTTAGGATGGAAGAAGAATTCAAGGAATTGGCTTCACAATGTAGAAGAAGATGAAGAGGTGAGAGCAGAATCAACTATACCATCAGTACCTCAGCCAGAAACACCGAGGGAGCCAATGGAATTCTTGTCAAGATCTTGGAGTCTCTCTGCTACAGAAATCTCGAAAGCTCTTGCTCAGAAAGAGAGAGACTCCGCATCTGACAAGAAGCTGAATGCAATCCCAGAAATGGTCATTGGAAATCAGTTTGTAAGTTACACAACTCTTTTCAGTCTTTCAAGCCCTGATATACTTTTCTTCCCATTCTGGTGATCATTTTTTTATTTACTTTGTCAGTTGTCAAAGGGGCTATAAATCCAGATTAATTAGGATTATTAACTCATCAAGATATCTTAGCAACAGCATACCATTAGAAATGGCAAAAATATGACTCGCTGCCAGATTTGGTACTGAACGCTTTGGATTTTCTTGTAGCCAGGGAAGGTCATAAATCTGCCTGTTCAAGGTCGAAGATCAGGGGCAATTGGAAGGTGGTTTCATCATAAGGAATCTAGTCATAGTACAGTGAAGAAGAAAGACAAGGCACGAGTGGAGAATGCACATATGCATGCTGCCCTCTCTGTTGCAGGTCTAGCTGCAGCATTGGCGTCTGTGGCCGCAGCAGAAAACAGAAAAGGTTCAAGCTCTAAAATGAGCACAGCTTTGGCCTCAGCTACAGAACTTCTGGCATCCCATTGCATTGAATTGGCTGAATCAGCGGGGACTGAGCACGATCGTGTAGCCTCCATTGTCAGATCAGCTGTGGATGTTCGCAGTGCCAGCGATCTAGTAACTCTCACAGCTGCGGCTGCAACAGGTACATATCCATTCAACTGGTTTTCCATTTACTTTGAACAGTGGATTTCAGAAGTTCTCATTGATTTCTTTGTTATTGAAAAGCACTACGCGGAGAAGCAGCTTTGAAAGCAAGATTGCCAAAAGAATCAAAGAGGAATGCATCTATAACTCCTTGTGACAAGAGCATGGCAGAAACTCAGTCTTTTGCTGGTTTTCGTAGTGAAATGGAAGATGCTCCCCTTGTAGGTGACTTGCTGCAACACACGCGAAAAGGTAACTGCGTTCTCTTGTCCGCATAGAAGACATAGTGTGTCAAGCAACAAAATTCAGCAAGAAATTGCTGAACTGTGGAAGTAATCTGGTCGGGAATGTTTGCATCTTTGCTTGACTATGAGGGAAATTCAGATTTCAATTTTTACGATAGCAGGAAGAAAATGCAGACTCAGAATGTTTGGCAATTAAATCCCAATTTACAGTTTCATGGATTCGAAAAGATGAATTTCAAAATCTTAGAACACATCGCTTCATTTTTTGAACCTTTTTTTTTAATAGGATTGATGAGAAGCAGCTTCTTTATCAGAATAATGATTGTAATAATATTTGATTGGACTTCTCAGGTGAGCTGAAGTGGAAACACGTTTCTGTCTACATCAACCAGAAATCCCAGGTATAGAAAACACAACCAACATATGAACTAACATGAATATTACCCTTTGAAATGCTTAATTATCTGGAAAGGCTTACATTGCTAACTTAATGAATCTGATGGCAGGTGATACTGAAACAAAAGAGCAAACATGTGGCTGGAGCCTTTTCCAAAAAGAACAAATGTGAGCTTTTAACATGTTCAAGTACAAATTTGCATTATATTTGTGAATCAAACAAATAGTTGTGTTTCCATCATTCTGCCATACCAAGTCTACTCACTGATTCAGGAGAAACAGTTCCATGGTTGTATCTAACGTGTTTCAGTGGCACCTGCAGGTCTTGTTTATGAGGTTTGTGATGAGACCGCAACTTGGCCGTTCAAGAAAGAAAGGGAAAACACAGAAGTCTATTTTGGAGTCAAAACTGCACAGGGTCTTCTTGAATTCAAGTGCAAGAACAAAATCCACAAACAAAAATGGGTGGATGGAATTCAAGATCTACTGCATCGAACCAGTTTCATGGAAGATGCTGAGCATTCTATGAGGGTTTTACGCATTAACAAGAGCATTTGATTGCTTGTTTGCCAATAATTTCTCAGTTTCATACGTGAAGTTTTCTTGATAAACAGAGAGTAGAGTATGTATATGTATTTGGGCTAGGGTTCACAATGATAAATTAGATAAAAGCAGTTGTTTTCATGTGAAGTTTTGTTGTTTGCTAGCTCTGATATCTGTATCATCCAGCAACATAAAAGAGCAAGTCTTATCTGTACAAAGATTCATGTTCATTTGTTGATAACATATGATGAGCCCACGGTTGTAATACCCAATTTTTCTTCCTGTGCGAGTTCTTGTGCTTCTCTTTCTCTATAGTTTCTAATGAAAGGAGCCAGTATTGTATATAGCGTAATAACAAACTGTCATCTGCCAAAGGCAGTGCTTTACAGTTTGTTAAAAAGTTATCAAGCATCTAGTTACAGCAAGTAGTTTTTACATCTGCCTTCCCTTCATTTTTCTCATATAATTTAGTAATGAAATTGAACAAGTCATACTGCTTTGGCTAAAAGAAACACCATAACTGATATACCAAAACTACATATCTGATGAGCTGCAGAACTAAATAAAACAATTACAGAGTAAGTGAAAGTGGACTTAAAAGTTTGTCACTTGGAATTGCATTGGAAGAGTGCAAGTAAAATGACTTAGCATCCCATACTTAATAAACGCCTGATTTCAAAACAAGATTTGCCTTTCATCATCAAAACACAACAGTCTTGTTTCGTTCGTAAGGCAAAACACGCAGCTCACAATATGATTTTATTGCTTTTGAAAGGCATCGTTTCTCAAGATCCATGGACTTCTGTACAAAACTCTGCAAATTATCTCTGTGGGAAACTCTTTCCACCTGAAAAGTTATAATGTTCTATTTTAGAACAACAGCACCATGACACACTTTCAGCTAGTTCTTTCAATAGACAGAATCACATATCTTGTGCCATGTACAGAAATTGCTAAATGGCAGGAGGACTCATGTTCGATATTCTGAAGATACAGCAAGCACAAGCAGACAGTATGAGAAACAGCGGCAGGCATAGACATTTAAAGGCCTGTCCCATGCATACGTTTTGTTTAATTATGACATGCGTAACATGTTATGTGCACTGAAAAGATTGTTTTCTAACAAGGGGAGCCTCACATGCCAAGCTTAATTAACTTTTTGCCATGTTGAAATGATCAGATAAATCAAAATCTTAAATGGACAATGATAACATTACTTGGTTAAAGAGTACAAGAATATCAAACAGGTAGCAGAGAACCTAAGGTCAGTTATATCGAACCAGAATACTGATGCTAGAGTTCACGTTACCAAAATATGGTACCTGTATATAGCCAGCAATAGATTAGGAATACATAAAAATTATAACAAACACCACTAGCCTCTATCTTAATGCCAATTCACAATTGCATATCATACAGTGGCAGCACATATAGGTTGGTGCAGAAAATAGAATAAAAAATTTGAATACACACTATTCTGAAACACAAAATTCTTAGACAGAGGACAGTTCAAATCAACTGGTAGCCAGCACTCGAAGGGGCAGAGAAGGTGGTTAAAGAATTTCTCCACCACTATTATGGCAAATAAATTATCTTTCAGGAACTAGCATCTTAAGAGTATGAGAGATGAAATTTTTAAATCTGGATACGTGTTTGATAGCAGGTACTAATAAGTTTCAATCCCTACTTGACTTGTTACAGCAACCAATTTGAAGTATGCTGAACTGTGAAGTACATGAAGTTGCAAAATTTAGATTGTAAACAACATAAAACTACATACCATTTGCTCAATTATTGGCCCTTCATCAAGTTCTTCAGTAACAAAGTGACTTGTTGCACCAATTAACTTGACGCCAGCATCAAATGCCTGCAGATTGTGAATGCCAGGTTACAATCTACCAAAAAGAAGTAAAGGGTAATGACTAAAACAAGCATTTCAAAAAGGCTTAAAAAAAAGAAAAAACCTGCTTAGCTGGATGACCACCCTTGAAAGATGGCAATAGGCCATGATGAATATTAATAACATCCTTTCCATAACTTTTTAAGAAGTTTCCAGAAAGAACCTGCAGAAATCAACTGAAGTTTTGAAATACAGTTATTGCAATGTGTAATTGAATAATGCTAGTCTGGTATGTCAAAGCACAAGTGTATGATAACAAAAAAAATCAGAAGCAGCAAATGCAGTGATTCCAATGCTCTACTCTGTTGTATTAAAGCAAAAGACATTTGAACTGAAGATCAAAATGGTAGATGAGATGAAGAAACATACAAATATTCTAGAATTTTAAATGTCAATCAACCAAGTCTTTGAAGGATGCTGGGAAGAAATCTCACTCTGTTGAACTTATGATTGTAAATCCAAAATCGTTTAGATGAACACCAACAGCAATCATTATGATATCAAAGATTATATTACCTGCATGTATCTAGCAAGCACTAGAAAATCAGTATCCTGGACTAAGTCCAGGATCTCTTTCTCTCTTTTATCTTCAGGAGTTGTCCTCAAGCAATGGTAAGGTATTCCATGCCGCTCTAGGAATAGAATCAAATGGGTGTTCGGAGCTCTATCATGATTGCTGTAAAGATCAACTGGGTGTCAGAATTAAGCTGTCAAAGCCAGTACAACACAAGAAAATTGTAAAATCTCCAAAGTATTTTGCCTTATTACTGATGCTATTTGAATTGGAAGCCTTCCATCTTGCCAGCCATGCAACAAATCAACAAGACAATGGTCCTGTAAAAGCACGAAAGTGGCTTAACTAAAGAAAGCAAACAAAAGGACAAACTAGCAACTATGTAGGTTTGGTTATTAAACTTTGATACAACAATTATTAGAAGCAAGAGGAAAATGACCTGCTTTGAGGCAAGAATTGCAATTTTATGTCTAGGGTCAAGGTCAGGCACTCGGACAACAGAATTTATAGCATTGAACATCCTCGACAGTTTCAGAAAGTCTTCATCCATTTGTACACGGGACCATTTCGCCCGGTGAAAGATAAATTCACTGTACATTGCAGCGCATTTCTGTATTACATGCATGTTTTGAAGAAAATCAACATTGACTGCCTTTAATATATTTTAATATATTTTCAAGCTACAAACTCTACCATGACAGGCAAAGCCTTCAGATAGGTTCACACGAAAAAACTTGACTATCTTAAGCAAGCGAGTGAATAGTAGCACAAAGATCATTTTTTATCAAATGCAGGAAAAAATCAGGTTATGTTGAATCTGACCAAATGTGATAGCTGCGATCACTGAGCATAACAGGAGGAACTCTCCTAGTAGGTCCTGGGAACTATTTTAGTTCCAGATGTAATGCCTCAAACCAAAGAGTACCCCAAAAAAGCAAGCATAATAATTATCATATAATGCATGTACTTGTCATTATACTTCAATGATATGAAATCCGAAAATCTGTCTTCTCAGTCTCGCATGGTTTAAGTTCAGAAAGGAGATTCAACGGAAAACACATCAGGAGAGATGGTATCTTTTCCATTTCTTATATCATGGTGATAACTTGTAGATAATACAAGAAGTTGAACTAAGGGATAAAGCATCTCAAGTACAGTTATAAAATTCTTGTGTCTCGGTCAAATTTACAAAAACATGTCAATCATTAGATTTAATAACCATAATCTACCATTGAAGAATAAATCACAAAAGGGACCATAACTCTCAACGTCTGGCCTAAATCCACTTCACGGTACCTCAAACATAAGCCAGATAATCCAAAAAAGAATAAGAAGAAAGGACAAACCAACTTATTAACTTGCCATAGAAAAATGTACCAAGAAACAAAGTGCAAGGGAGTGCAATAGACCTTCTAGAGTAAAACACATTCTTGTCCTCAGGCACAAAAACATCAGCATTGAGAATGTTTCCACCTCTTGAAGCAATACATTCTGATAGCTTTGCAACTATTCCCACCTCATCCTGCAATTTTCACACACCGAAAACAAAATCAAAAAATTAAAAATCCCATCTTTATACCTCATTTGGCCTAATCCAACTAAAAAATGAAAAACCATTTCAATGTCATTAATGATACCGTTACTCACAGGGCAATGGAAGACATGAATACCATGGCTGACGGAGGAAGAGGTAGATTCATCAAGAGACTTCGCCTTGAAGGGCCTCTTTGAAAATCTCAAAACTTGAGCAGGGAAACTTGAGGACACAACTTTACGTAGGAAACTCATTTCCGTCTCCGCCCCAATCCGATTGTTGCCTCTCTCAGAGAGTTGGTTGAGTTGGCAACCCACAACTTACAGGCCTACACAACTGTTTATTGCATTTTGGGGCTGTTGGGTTCCTTTTTTTTTTTTTTTGGTCTCTGGGAGGGAGGTGGTGGGGCTGCGGCTATATTGTGTAAATCACCAGCCATTAGTTGCAAAGATTGGAAAATGACATTCTTCGTATGCTTTCTTGGTGGTTAGATTTTGGAGAAATATATATATTTTCCTTTTTCCCTTTCTCTATCTCTTCCTCTTTTTTTTTTTTTAGCCCCTGTTGTTATCTAATCTAAAACACGTGATTAGGAAAAAGTTTGCACAGAAGTGGACAAAAACCCATAGGCCATAGCTGCTGATCCTCAAGTGACACAGTACTACCGTTTTGTTTATGGAAATGGATGAATGAACTTTTATATGTATTGTTTTTCCAAAATTCAAGGTAAAACTGTCTCTGTCTCGAGAAAGATTCAGAAAGCCTTATAAAAGTACATAATTTTTACTTTTTAGCATGTGGAGAATGGAGATTTATTCATTTGGTGCCCATACTAATAGGATTCTTACCTTTTGCTAAGAAATGCACCACAGGATACAGGTTGTAATGTGTTGTGCTAGCTTGAGTGTGTTTGAAAAAAATAAAATAAATAACGTAACATTTTTTTTATGTGACGTATATAAAATAAAAAATAATTAAAAAATATATTTATGATATAAGTAAATAAATTTGTGTAAATAATCTATTATTCAAACAAACTCATTGTTCGTTTTTTTAATCAATTACATTTTGACTGAATTGAAAAAGTAACAACCTCAATTATTTTACTTGTTTTGCCACATTTTGACATCTATTTTCAAGTAACGTAAGCAAATCATTATCTAACTAAGACCTCATTTGACATTGCAGTACTTTCACACAAAAAGCGCTTTTAATCATTAAAAGTACTTCTAAATTGTTTGATAACTAGTTTTCATAACTTAAGAATCTTGGTAACTCCTTTTTTTTTTTTAAATGAGTAGATTTAAATCCAAAATCTTTTACTCATAATCCCTCTCATCCTATTACTCAACTTAACCCAATCCTCTCTCAATTTTTGATAACTGCAAACAAAAATTAATTGCCTCCAACTTTGTATGCCATATCCACATAAGTTCGGAAGAATAAAAACTAATGTGACTAGATTTTATTTAATATGGATAGTTAAGCTCTTCGATCAACATTCAATTCTAATTCATCTAATGACCTAACTAATAAAAGTTTAAAGAATTTAGTAATTATTTGACAACAATGGAGGCAGTTTTATACTTATTTCTTTTTTATTTTTATATAAATGGATGGCCTCCCCTTAATAAAAGAGTCCATTTTTTTCAAAAAAAAAAAAAAAAAATCCTCGGTTAGAAAGGTTTTGCATCAAAGGAAAAGGATAAAAAAAGGTTTAGAACAAAACTGTATAGGTTAAACTGAAATTACAAATTAACTCAAGGGACCAATTTGCCAATCTACCCTCCGAATTTACAATACCCCGAGGACTTTATTTTTATTTTCCCATCTTCTAGCTGCTGCTGTGTGCTGAGTGCTGACCCGCCTGAAATAGATCGTTACTTTCATCTTCAAGACTAATCTGCTCAAGCTGACGCATCTCCACCTGCAACAACGACAATGCCTGTAAGTTTTAGCCCTCTGATCTTGTATTTTGCTTGTATGGTTTGGCATAATTGAACAATTGAATATGTAATTTATTGGGGGTGGTTCTGAAGTTGAGGAAATTAATAGAGGTCGACCCACCAAGCCCACTAAGATATCTGATCGGAGTGGCAATCATGATGATCGGAGTTGTATTGCCCGTCGGCTACATGATGTTCCGCAACAAGCGCGTTCCCTCTTCGTCCTCTTATTCTAAGCAGACGTAGGTGTGCTTTTCGCGTTTTTGTTGTTTTTCCCATTATTCTTGAAAGCCCTCTTAAATTTTGGGTTTGGGAGTTATTAATTCGATCTGGAATAACATAATTATTAATGGGTTTTAACTCAAAGTTGGCAATCTTTTTTTTTGCAGGAATAAGGTTTTGATATAGAGGCATTTTTGATTGAAGAGGAAATTAGGATTCTTGATCTGCGCTGAGTTTTGGTGAAATTAAGAAGGGGAAGAACAAGGGACGGAAGCAAGATTACAAGGACTAACAGACCCACGTGTGCTTGTAAATGTAATCAAGTTTGAATTTTGGATATCAGCTTACTTTTTGTACCATTTGGATTGGCATCTCAGTAATGCAATTCTTGGTTTATCTTTATTTCTTTTCTCCTGGAAGCATTATGGTTTCCCTTTAGTCTTGCGGGTCGTGTGATCCTTTACTGGTACTACATATTATTACCTGAATTCACGATTTCTTGTAGTTTTGTTAAGGTATTCTTTATTGTTTATGATTCTTTATGGCCTCAAACATTGAGGCTCTTATCTGTGCTGCTGTTGATGTTTAACTTAAATATTGGGCTGATTCTGAGGGAAGCTAAGAGGGAATAGATGAATAAGAAATGAGGAGATATAGCTAATGGACCCAAATGAGAAGATATTCTTATATTGCATTTTTCTGGTAGCATTTTCGATTCCTTATGGTTTTAGAGGTAATATTTAGCTTCACTGGCTGTTATTAGTGGGGTATTCTCTAGCTCTTGTAGTTTGTTTAGCCATCTATACTTGCTATAGATTCTTTAATTACGAGGACTATAATGCTGGTCTGTGTTGCAACTCCATTTGCTTGTCTAGTAATGTTTTGACATCTTAATTTGATTGGTGCTTCAGAGTTTTATTTCTGCACACAAGATGTATAAAAGCAGTTTCTTTGCCATGTTTTCGGGCAATGGTTTTTCATTTTCAAGTTGGGTGTTGGATGGGGACATTGGGGAGGGGAAAGGAATTTTTGCGATGTTTATCATCCTCTAGTCGGAATGGGGAGAAACGAAGTTGAACTGGGTTTAAATTTAAAATCAGCATATTGACTTTCTTCTAGCAGGAACAAAACTTTGCTATAGCTGCATTTCATTGAGGAGATATTTTGCTTTTTGTTATTGGGTTGATTTTGGATGAATTAAGAAGCAAGACATGACTAACAGATCAAATGTGCTTGTAGTGTGATTAAGATTGAAGTTATGATCATTAGTTTGATTCATATCTGAGTTGGTCTCAATGAATTTTTTTTCCCATCAAGTCTTATAGCTTACTATCAGTTTCAGGGTAGCATTAATGCTTGTAATTCATTTATTTGGAGGAAATACAATCCTTTCAGCAGGCCCCTCCTATTTTTAACTTCCGTAGCTGTAGTATCTGGTTTTTTCATCTCTTGCAATTTGGTTTGTATATAATCTGTCACAGGTTTTTTGTGACTCAGAACAAATAAGTTTTTTTGTGCATAGTGAACATTTTGATTTAAGTTGGCTTGCCAGGAATTCAGTTCTGATATCTTTCCTGTCCATTTAGCCCTTTATTTATGATTACTTTGAAGAAATTACTTGCAGAAGTGCTTCTTTTTAACATGGATGTGTACAGAAGAAATTTCCTGCTTGTTTTTGAGGCAGGCTTTATCTTCTTTGGAAGTGGATAGAGGAATAATAGGTATCCCTCTGGTTGAACAGGGATTTAAACAAGCAACCTCAATCCTGCATATTCAAATATGCTGTTGGTAATCTGTTGTAAATGCTTGCTTTATCTTGCGGAATTGTAAGCTCTGGTTTCTGATCAGTGGAGGTCACTTGTTTGAATAACTTCTGGTATTCTATGCTGTAATTTTTTTGTGTGTAAACGATGTCCACAAGGAAATATGTTGAGACAAGGAGTCTTTATATGCTATTAATTCCTTAGGTTTGACATTGCCAACCTTGGATATGCTACCAACAATCTAGCATGTAATTGAGATAACTTGCTAAATTATATGCTAGAATATTTATCATAGCTAATAAGACATTTGAATTGGATCCATAAAGCTCAAACTTGACAGCGAATGGAATCAGTATAATTGGCACAAATAAACTGCACAATCACTATTGATAAGGATAAACATAACCATCTTGAGAAACTCTCAAGCAACAAATTTCTATCAATTACAGGTGAGAATTTGTTACTTCCACCAGAAAAATGTGACACCGTATTTTACAATGGTGGACTTGGTACAAATTGGACGTTTGCAAAGCTTTCATAGCTAGCTATTCATCACCAAAAATCTGGGTCACGACTCATAAGAATCCTCGGAATAGTTCACAGCATGCTTGACGGGCTATCATTAATTATGCATCATGCCATCTACCAAGTGCTTCACCCATACGGATCCTGTCCCCTCTTTCAATGCAAAATTTAAAGTCAGATGGCATACGCTCATTTGCAGATGAAACTGGAGCTTGGAAGACGAGTACTACAGTTGATCCCATGTTAAAAGCACCTACCTGCAATGTTAAAATCAAGATGCAGTGAACAATCAATTTCAAGCCACGATTCATACAGATGACCAGTTGGAAGCGTAAAAAGTGGTTAACATGCAATAGTAGAAACAATCCATCAGTTAAAACAAGCCCAACTAGTTTCCAAAGGTTTCTCAGTGAATGAATGGCCGTGTTTCATCAGCTACGGTGTACTGTACAAGCACAAGCACACGCACAGGCACAGGCACACTCACGCTCAGAGGCAGCAACCCAAATTCGTGGAAATATTAAGTGCCAATTTGTGCTCTTTCGTTTTTTTTTTCCAGAAAAAAGCATCAATATATCTCCTGCTTCTACTCTATTAAATTCAACTTTATTAAGAGAAACAGATTGCCTTTCATACCTCATCTCCTTTCTTAAGCATAATGCCATTGCCTTCAGGTTCATAAACCCGTTCTTCAGGAGGTTCTGAATGCAAAAGTTTCTTTCTGGGCCGATTTGTGTGCAGTGTGCGTTCGACAAAAAGCTGTCCAACAAACATTTTGCAAGAGGACAGAAAAACAGAAACTATTCTGAGCTAACAACAGGAAATTTTGTGATGCCAACTAACTATATCATGTTTAACACATCAAAAATAGCGTTAGTATGCTAATTTGTCAGTAGCAGATATGTCGAACAGCCTGAACTTTAGTTGGATTCATGCAGTGGGGCAAATAACACTCCCCAATCCAAAGAATTCACGGTTCATGCCTATTGAATTAAATAAATAACTTTTAGCAATGTCTACTGACAAGAAATCCAGGTGTTTTAAATCCTAAAGTTTTAGAGGAAGCCAACTTGACAAAAGTTTGGAAAGTTCATACGTATGCTTCAGAACAAAAGAATGCAGCTGGGACACCTACCAAACAAACTTGTACCTCGGACAAGCTGTATTTCAACACATATAATGCTAATAATTTGAAATGGAAAATTTTGTAATCCAACCTCAATAGAACCAATATTTGTAGCACCAATTGCTGCCATTGCCATATATCCTTCTTGCCATTGACCTTCAAGCACCACCTGGTCATACAATTTAAAAATGAAAAAAAAAGATATTAACAAAAGGTGTGCAAGGCATTTTTCTATGCAGTCCATAATAATCCATTTTATATTAAGCAAGCACATGATGGAGAGACTCGATTCTCAAGCACAAAACACACACAAACAATTAACAGGGTATAACTTGAGACGATTGCCAGGAGTTCAACAAACTCTGTCAAAGGAAAAAGAAAAATGTGTCTGAAATCTGACCAAGCACTGACTGTGCATGGAGGTATTATGCTTATAAGGCCACAGATGAAAATCCTACAGATAAATAGCAAATTGACTTGGTAAATTCGCAAGAAACACTTCAAAGATATTATTTCCACTACCAGTTGGCAGTTTGCTGAGTGAAAAACTTGGCACTTCAAAAAAATTTATGTATTTTAATCACTGAGGGAAAAACTTGGCAGTTCGCACCTTGTAGAGATAAGATTAACATATTTTACTATAATTCGTTACATTCAACCTCGAGAGTATTTTGTGCAACTATAACAAATACAACTTATGTTAGAAACTAAGAATTTGTAAGTCCCTTCACCCTATAAATGAATTGGGGACAATGCTCAACAATAATGTGAATGAGACCATTGTCATCTCCCCACCACCCCCCCCCCCGGCGGGGGCCCCCACCAAAAAAAGAATTGGATGAAGATATTTACCCTTTCATTCTCAACATAAAGGTTTCTGATTGTTCTCATAGCACGTTCATTCAAAGGATAAAGCCGACCTGCACAGCCAATAAGAGAATAGTATAACTACAAAATTTAGTAGGGGTATCTTTAATTCATCCAAAAAGCAGGAGGAAAAAAAAGGGGGAAAAAATTTAGGTAAGTGATTGCCCATAACATGCCTACTTCCTTTTTAGCCTATCGGGAAGAGCTAACCAGACTAATGACCATGAGTGTGACGGACACGGCAACCTCGTCCATGAAATCGCCATTAGGTGGAGGCATATTCTATGCCACACTCGCTTTAGCTGAATCCACAGCTATTCCTTGCCTGTGAACTACTACTCCCAAAAACTGCCCTGATATTACTCCAAAGGTGCACTTCAGTAGATTCAACTTGCTTGCTAAAGGCTGTTAAGGAATAAGTAAGGTTTACTGTTGCTAAGGTAAACTTGAGCTATGGACTTAGTAAAGAAGCACAGAAAGAGCAAAACGAGTTAGGGTTGGTATGGCCAGAAAGATTTGTAGTCCTTCAATAAAGCTAATTTGATTACTTCAAAAGCCTAAATGCTGGTCAAACAAATCAGAAGCTATCTTAAAAGAAAAGGCACCAATAGTTAAATCCAGAAATAGGAAATAAAAATTAAAATCCTAAAATATTCTTCTCATACATAAGATTGATGTCTGCGTTTCAGTGAAACATTAATGCTACCCCATGTATTAACTTTGGAGCACCTGCAAGTTTGAGTTACTAGGGAAAGTAACTAAGAAATTTCAAACGACAAAAGCAAGCCAAACTCAACATTCCTAAAATCATTGCCAGCTATAAGCTGTTCATACATTGGGAAGGACAAAGAAATGGTTATAAAAGAAGGAAGGAGAAACAGATAAAAGGATTAAAAATGTTAAAATCATAGAAAATGACAGTGAGAAGTCTGCTCCTCTATGAACCAAATGCTATTCTCCAAAAATATACAGCGGAACAAAGACTAACCTGAAAAATGTCGACGAACAAGTACATTCCAATCTACTGGAGAGTGTATCCGATGATAATCTCCAGGTTTCAAGTAAATTACACAGTAGAAAAGGCCTTTCATTGGGCTGCATAAGAATTTGACAGACATATTAAGTTGGGTTCTCCATGTGACATCACATGCTATTTGTCATGGAACTGCTACCTGGGTAGAAACTACACTTGAACAGAGAAAATGCATCAACAGATTAAGCAGTAAATTTTATTGATTATCCTGTGAAGTCAGGGAGCTCAGTGAAACTTCCAGATATGACGGGTGAGTTATGTATTTTGGTGCCAAAAAGAAGCTTTAGATTAGGATTAAAGAAAATTTGACTAGCCCCAACTCATTTCAGCAAGTGATCAAGCAATCAGCGAATATTATCTAGATTCACAAATATATTCTCCAATTAATACTAGAGAGATTAATCCCAGAAAAAATCAGAAAGAGCTAGGTTGAGCTCAGGAGTAGATTTGGAAAAGAAACAATAATGGTGACATTAAGATTACTTGATGATGATGTAAGAGATGTTCAAACAAGGGCATTTAGTTACCTCTCTGGTGAAATGGCTCTAACTTTCGGAGAAGCCAGAGAAACTCTCCACCATGATTTCTGAGTCTCATCTCCCATAGATTTATCTTCTCCACCAGACTCTTGTTGGATGTTCTCGCAAGCAGTCATGGGAAGGAATGATTTTGCTCCAAGAAGGGAAGAAACTGAATAAGAGAATCCTTTAACTTGCTCAATCATGGCCCCAGCTTCCTTCAGCTCTCCAAATCTTAGAACTGTTCCATCTACAGGACTGATCTATGAACCCAAGACACAACAGTAAATTAAACAGACATTTAGAACCTAATAGCGCAAAACAGAAAATAAAACCAAGACTATCTCCAAGATGCTAGTTACCAGTTACCAGACAACATGGATCAGAATCAATAGGTCTACAGCCTTCCTTCAACGTGCGAACAAAAAAATGCCGTAAAGATGCATATTCTTCCAAAGGCAAGGCTGCTTCTTCCAAGTCTGAATTACAAAGACAATGATTAACTCCCAAAATATTGGTCCAGTGCAGCTTGCTTGCTTGAGGCATATTCTACCATAAGGAAACTGTTTAAAGCTACATAGTAAAACTGAATCAGCCAATCCAAAAAATTATTCAAATGGAAAAAGTAGCAAACTGGAATGGAATGCTCGAGCCCAGGCATTGTAGACATGTGGCCGCAGCCAGATGGGATATTCCTGGTCAAGCAACATTCAACAGGAAATTTTTAGGAATGGTAACCACATGTTAAATGTTTGCAAAATATGCACCTAGTTAATTGACAATTTTTCTAAGTGAAACTCACCACACTGGTCAAAAACCCCCAAAACCTTGAAATGGTACGCAGTGGTAGGAAGCTCAAGAATGTAGCCTGAGGTTTCACAAAGCCACAAGTTTGAAATGACGTTCACTAGGGAAAGATCATGGTAGTTGAAATGAAAATCATCAATGGAAAGAAAAAAGCAGTTCACCTTTACATCAGGATGGAACTCCAATTCAATTCCTTTCTCTCTAGCCTCTTCAATCTGTCATAAGAAAATTGAGAAGATTCACGTAACCCAACTGACTGAGAAGCAATACAACTGTCAAGAAATTAACCAATACATAGCCAACCTCACTCTCTTTGGTAGACAGCATACTTAGGGAACATTTCAAGATTGTTCCACTTGGAAGTTATCCTTCATATTAATTGAAGCAAAAGAAGCGGACAGAATTGGAGACACAAGAATAACTGTTTAATATCCCTGGAAACCAATATCTGACTCAGATAATCATAAACATCACAAAAAGGCAGGAAAAATCTTCTAGTAGCCTCATTCTCTGTTCAATTCGTTTTTACCTCTTCACTTCTATCCATGAAACTTTAAATCAAACTAAAATGTGGTCACTCCACGACAGCATCCTAGCCCTACAAATTTTCCACTAAGTTACATGACAAGCCAACGAAAATAAACAAAAGATTCTATTGGCATTTGCATATTCTAGCAACTCAATAGTTTCCAGCTGTAAAATTTCACGCGGTATAGCACTAGAAGTTATTTCAATTGAATTTAAATACCAAAACTGCTCATACATGTAAACTCATATCTTTAATCCAAAACAAATTCAATAATCAAATATTACCGCATGACCTTGAGTTTTTCCAAGGTCTATGGTGAAAGAGATACCTTCTTATCATCATAGAGTCGACGAGCGTGCAGCGCACCAAGCATAAGTACCGTTCCCACGGTTGCTCCAGGAACAAAGAAAGAATTACCTAAAATCCAAATGAAATTTCAACATTCACATACACAACAAATGACTCTCAATTTCAATAATTAACTATGTAGTGCATAACTAATTTAACTTAATTAGAAAAAACTTCTACGGAGTAACATTATAGCTAACATCGTTAAACCCTGAGCAACAAATAAGCACGACAGTTGCATAAACACATATACGCTTTCGTACATTTCTCTGATATTATGCTGCTATATTTCTTTCTCATTTGTTTCTTTAATTTTTGTTTTTGTTTGGTTTTGCAGTTTTAGAGAGTGAAGTGGGAGTTGTGCCTTGAGAGCTACCCCTTCCGCCGCCGCCATTGATTGAAGCACGGGCTGCAGAGGATTGTACCTTCCGAAAGAACGTAGAAAAGTGGCGAGGCTGTTGGTGCAAATTTCGGGCGTGGCGAGCGGCTTGAGCGAAGAGAAGAAGTCTCTGAGTAGCCGCCCTGAACTTCATCTTCCCCGTGCAATCTCACTGTTGTAATAACGAAGGTTCAGAGAGAGAATTGTGGAAGATTTTGGGGAGTATGTATAGGGCTTATGATTGTTGAACTGCTTGTGAAAGGGGAAAGCGTGACAACCTTGTCGGAGAAGACGTTTGTGCGTTTCTAGAAGACGTCACAGAAAACTGCGCTTTCGTCCGCATCCGTCTCGAGCAATATCTATCTAATCTAATCTACTTATCTTTCTCAAATTCCTCTTCAACCGCAATTGTTGTTTAGACCTTTTCATTTGAACCTTATGTCAAAGGAATACCATAATATTCTTGCATGACAATTTCAAGTGTGTTTCAAAAGTATGTTTTTTTTTTTTTTTTGACAAACAAAAGGATCTGGACCCACTTCAGGCCCCAACTCTTATTTGAGTTGTTGGATTTTTCCCATTTTTGTAACAGTGGTCGAACTGTCGTGGATGCTCTAACTAGAGGCTACACCACCAGGTCGGCTACCCTGAAAGGTCTTCCAAAAGTATGTTTATGGTTGGCAACAATTGCATAAACTTGGGCATTCAAACCATCTTGTAATGTGGGACACATGTTACTTGAATGATTCGAGAGATTGGGTTTTTATTTGCTTACATCATCTTTACAATTTCCAATACACCTTTTTATCTTCCCAATATCTTTTTATCTCACATACATCACATCACAAAAAGTGCTACAGTAAAAATATCTCAAATAATCCCAAATAACTTACAATCCAAACAGACCAGTTTTTCTTTGTTATCCTTGCCCTTTAACCAACTTTTCTACAAGAAATGTTAGAAAATGTAAACGTTGATCAATAGAAAAGATATCTACATTATTAACCCTCCTGTGAATGAAATCCTACCTATCACCAAATTGTTGAGTATAGTTAGCCTTAAAATAATTCTAGAATGAGCGAAAAATAAAAATAAAAAAAATTCAAAGAAAATAAATCAATAAGGCACTGGTCCCCGGCAAAGGTGCAAAAATTTGTTGGTTTGTCAAACCAGCAAAAATAAAAGTTCATACTCTAATAATATGGATTTGAGTGTAGCGATGAGTAGGGTCGTATCCACAGGAATTGGATGATTTATTTCTTTATGAAAAATGGGGGATTAGGAGAAATGAACTAAATAGATTACTTGAATAAAAATAAAGACAGTATCACAAAATTAAATAAAACTAAACCAAGAATAGACAACGCTCTAGTCGAAGGTCTAATTTTCACTTTGGTTCATTTGACTGATCATCGATGCAAAGGTGAAAGTACTTGTTCATAAATAAACTGGTTATGGTTGTCAACACGCTCTGACAATCTGTTTCTTCTTACTATTTCGATAACCATAACACGCTCGGTGGCTATTTCTCTTGCCAATTAAGCAACCCTAAACAAACTCTCAGGATTTAACCTATTGACAGCATTAAAAATTAGAGAAGTTACCAATTCTAACCAACAAACATACAAGCTCGATTCATTTAAGTCAGATTATATATTCCCGTGACATAAATTTGAAAGTCTTTTTTACAATCAAATTATATCACGCGCCATAGATACTAAAATCATCAAACAATTATGGATTTGATATTTTAGATGGCAATAGACTATTTCGACAATTAAATACTGATCAGGTATTTAATTGTAGAAAATAATCATAATCATGAATGAGCAGAGAATATATAAATATTCATGAATAAATGAAATAAACAAATTAAATTAGATCTCACAGTATTGTAGAACCAGAGTTTCAATTATCCTTCAACTAGAAAAGAAACTAGCCGCTTCTCCTAGTAGATTCGAGACCATAAGAAATACTAGGGTTTATTGTAGAGGAAAAGAGGAAAAAGAATGAGAGCCCCCGTCTATTTTCTCCCCTATTAATAAGGACGGGATCCCCTTTTTCTTCTAGGACTCCTACTTAAACTAAACTAACCAACCAAGACCTATCAATTGGTTTCCAAAATAAATTATATCAAGTCATAACCCCTCAAGATCTCCACTTCCGTGACTAATATGTAAAACCATGGGTTGCAATTGGCTTCTTGATCAATTGATAGATTGATCTCATGTCCAGCGAACTCTTGACTGTCTTATCAAATAAGACGTGGGCACGCTTAACAGATTGGAGTCTTCTGGACATAGATATTTAGAAGCATCACTTCGCATTTGACAGAGCGTGGGCACGCTTAACAAGACGTCTTCTGGAAAGTCGACTTTTAATGCGCATTTTACTTCATTCTCACCAACAATTCCTAAAAGCGACACCAAAATTCAAATATGAGTGAAATATATTGATTAACGTCATATTTTAGCAAAATAAATGGGAAAATATTCACCAATTATATGCACAATTAGCTACTTAACATTTACTAATAGTCCGAGTATCCAATAACAATTGCAGGATAATCGCTCGACAAAAAAACACTGTTCATGGGGCAATTCTCACTTTTATATTGTTAGGTAAATATCCATATTTAATCTATATATATAATTATTATAAAATTTTTCCTAATGACTATAAATTTAATGTATATATATTCATTTTTCCTAATAGCTCTAAATTATTCTAAATTGAAAAGCAATGTTGTATGCTATTTTTTTATTATTCTTTTAGTCAAACATGCAACATTAATTACATTGTTTCTTACATTAAAAAAATTAAAGTACTATAAATTTCAAAAACAATGTAATAATACATAATGTGAATTAATGATCTAATATTAGTGAGCAACATTTTACAAAAATATGAAAGAAAAATAATTGTTGTGATTATATTGATTAAATATTTTAATTTGTGCAAAAAAAAAAAAAAGAAAATAGGCCCATATTTAGGAATTTAGTGAGTAATAGAGATATACATAAATATAGACGAGTATCTTTATAATTACCTCACCCAAACCACATAATTTATACTTATCATACCACACAAAATGTCGACACTGCATTGTCCTAATTATAGTATTTTATTAACCATTATATTACAAAATATCCTCCATACTTCACAAACTATTAACACTAATTCATCCAACCAATTTACCGCACTATGATTCTATAATTCAAGCAAGACTTATAATAATTATATAATTCTCTACATTATAACAAATATATAACGGCTAAAAATTAAACAACTTAACGCGAGAAATATTAGTACTCCTGCGCAACGCGCAGGCCGTCTCACTAGTAATATATAATGCTGCAGTCTGCACCCCTCTGTGCCTAAATAAAAATTACGCCTTATCTTTATCTCTAATGAAAAGTGATGAAAGATAGCGCCTTTAGGCATATTATTAGATAAGGCGTGGTTTTTCTGTTGGCTTATTCTCACTTAAACTAGCAAAAGCTGACGGAGGGCGTTGATCGATTTTCCTAGCAAGGGAAAGATTATTAACTATGGTAAGAAATCAACAAATTAGCCCTTCTTGATTAAACACCAATACATTCCAAAAAGAAGGCAAGATGCATTCCTATAAATATTTGCAGAGTGTTCATTTCATCCATGACCACAGCGTATTTCATTTCTATTATGCTAGAGAAACACTCTTTTTAACTTCCTTTTGATTCTTTGTAGCAGGGAAATCTTGTAATTTTTTAGCTACAAAAATCGACCTTAAAATTCAGTTATCTTGTGATTACATTATGTCAATATAGAGGCAATCTTTATTGATCCTTTCAAATGAAAAAAAAAAGGAAGAAGAATCCTTGTATTAATCATGTGTAATGATTGCCTCCAAACTCCGACTATAAAAGACCCATCAGCAATCTTCTCCTTTCCTTTCTATTGCACAATAGGCAACTTTAACCAGTGAAGTAGAGATAAAAAAAGAAAAATATCTCAACAGAAAATGGCAGCTGGAACAGAAAGTATTGTTAAGTATGGGATTATTGGAGTTGGAATGATGGGAAGAGAACATCTAGTCAACTTGTATCATCTCAGAAGCCAAGGGGTTGCTGTTGTATGCATTGCTGATCCACATGTCCCTTCTCAACAACTTGCTCTAAGTGTAGCAGAATCTTTTAATTGGCCACTCCAGGTAAAAAAAAAAAAAATTTGTTTGTTCAATGACATATGTTTAAAAACGAAGTATTTATCTGTTTTAAATTTGTGGGTTTTGTTAGTAAAGAAAGCAGGAAGTGGTTGTTGCGTTGATGATTTTCCACTTTTTTTTTTTGAAGGTTTTTTCAGGGCATAAGCAGATGCTGGATAGCGGCCTCTGCGATGTAGTGGTGGTTTCTACTCCAAATATGACTCACTTTGAGATTTTGATGGATATTCTTAATTATCCGAAACCCCATCATGTGTTAGTGGAGAAGCCTTTGTGCACAACTGTTGCAGATTGCAGAAGGGTCAGGCACCCCATATGATGAGTAACTTTATTATCTTTCCTTCTTTTTTGGCTTCAATTGACTAGTTTGACTAGTTAGGATTCTATAGGGAAGGGCAAAAGATAAGCTTTTGAGTTTTCAGAGAATGCGTTCATTTATGAACATACCTTTCTGCATTCATCCCATTGTGTGATGGAAGGTTCCATTCCTTTGACAAAGTTTGCTAGTCCCTTTTACTGCTAATTTTTTCGTTTCATAGTTTGTAATTTGGCAAAGCACACACTAAACAAAACTAGGGGAAGCTACTTCGATTTTGAGTTATGTCAGCGAAGAAACATTTTGACACAACACCTATCAATCTGTCTGAATCTCTATGTATGACTTGGAGATGCATAAGTGAAACTCCAGTCTGTTTCCATGGTATAATTATCTTCAACTTTACCAGTCTCTCAGGGCATTGCTTCAGAATTGTATCCCGTTCACAAGCTTTTGCTCTTAATAACTGGTGACTGTAATTTATTTCTTTGGATCTCCCACGAATATGTTATCTTTTGCATGCTTAATCCCATTTTCTATGTTTATAGATGTTTGGTGTTAATATAAAGGATTCTAATATCACTGAATCAGGTTGTGGAAGCTGCCAAGAGAAGACCAGATATGCTGGTACAAGTTGGGCTTGAGTACAGGTACATGGCACCTGTTGCTAAACTGATAGATATAGTCAAATGTGGAACGCTAGGGCAAGTCAAGATGGTGGCTATCAGAGAGCATCGATTTCCCTTTCTTGTTAAGGTAGATAAGGCATGATTTTGTATTGGTTTGGCATCCATTGAGTTGTTAAGACATGCTTGTTGTAGGTGAATAACTGGAACCGGTTCAACTGTAATTCTGGTGGTACTTTGGTAGAGAAATGCTGCCACTTTTTTGATCTGATGAGGCTATTTGCCGGTGCTAATCCTGTTCGTGTAATGGCATCTGGAGCCATTGATGTTAATCACAAAGATGAAATCTATGATGGAAAGGTTAGATTTTTTGTGGAATTCTCTACTCCATGGTCCACATACACAGAAACTGGATACAGTAGCTGGAACTGTGCAGCAGTGTACTGTGGGCAATATAATCCATGTCAAGTTTGTGCTGCAGATTTACATTGACTAAATACCTCATTTTCACAAAGTTCTAGTTAGTTGTGACGCTTCAAAGTTCTCCTATGATCCATTTAGGTTTTGGATATGGTACCTTTTCTCATAGTCTGGATGAAATTTCTTTATGTTTGGTTGTAGTAATCAATAATCTTCGCTACATATTAGTTTGGGTTATGATTAACTCAATGGGTGACAGATAGCAAATTGAAATGGGAAAACAACTTATTAGAGGAAACTTAACTCTGATAGGTCACATTTTTATGTGTTTTTATATTATGTACTCTTGTTACTTGTGATCATGTGACTCAAGAGTTCTCCTTTCCTTGTGTTGGGTTCAGGTTCCTGACATCATTGATAATGCTTATGTAATCGTTGAGTTCGACAATGGTTCTCGTGGCATGCTTGACCTTTGTATGTTTGCTGAAGGGAGCAAGAATGAACAAGAGATATCTGTTGTTGGTGACGGTGGGAAGGTAAATGTCCTCCTAGCTTATCCTGTCTCCCTCCTTATGCAAGTAAGAGCTACATGTATTATGAACATGTTCTCCATAATGTAAATGCTGCAATTATGAAGAACTGCAGCATTAATTTGCATTTTCCTCTGTCATCATTGCTTCTCATTCTGTAATCACTGTAGCGGAAAATTGGAGATGAATGACATGTCATTGGTAGTACAGAAACTAGTTTACATTTTTCTCAGAATGTGTTTCCTATTCTATGTAGGATTCTGTGTTTCTGATATAACTCAAATTAGTGTTGCATCTGTTTCATTTCTTACTATATATTCTAGGGTGAGGCCTTTGTTCCAGAAGGCATTGTACGCTGGGGCACTCGAGTTGGGGGAAGGGAAGGTGTACAAACCTTACAAGCCTCAGATGATCGAATACAGTGAGTCTCTCTCCTTGTATTGTATGCCTTCTCGTTTAAGTCAGCTAGTATGGCTGCTGATCTGCAAACCTATAGTATTTTACCTCACATAAATTTGCTCATCAGATATGATGGACTGCATCATGGTTCCAGCTATTTGGAACATCTGAACTTTTTGTCTGCGGTCAGAGCTAAAGGGGCACAAGCTCCTGCTGTGAATCTGCATGATGGATTGATTTCGGTAGCTATTGGAGTTGCAGGACAACTATCGATTGAGAAAGGTCGATTTGCTACGATCGAGGAAGTCATAAATGAATAAACTCGAGTCTTCAACTTGTGTCCTCTAATACCAGCTAATGTGTCTTATTATTCTCATTTTACACTACCTAAAGATGCATGTAAAATACAATCAATCGACCAACCGGAGCAGCTTGTATTTGATTTTTTTTTTTTTTTGTCGCAATGATAACATTTCTATAACCTAATCTAAGGGGAGAGAGAGCCGATGGAAGTTGAATCACCACCGGTTGGAGAAAGCCACTGAAGGCAGCCACATACAGTGGCAAATTGGTAAGTTCATTGTGGTATATTTGATCTTGAATGTCTGCAGTTGGCTAAAACAGTTATACCATCACAAACTACCTTCAATGCTAAACAGATAAACTTTGTGAGACTGGAAATTTCAGATTATTAGTGGTGAGGGCGAATGGAAAATGATAACACGGAAAAGTGAAAACAGTTATCTCAAGAAAAGAGGATGTGTGTCTGCGTTAACCATCAAAGGTAGGCCATGCAGATCCATGGTAATGACTGATCATAATGATAAAAGCTTTTATACCATGGTGGGCAGAAGCAATGGTGTCTGTCACCCAGCTTAGACTTCAACTCATGATTAAGAAGAATTCCAAGCCTTCTAATTTCTGCAAGGTGGTGAAGTAAAAGCACTCCAGTTTCCGTGGAGATGCGACTGCTCCCAAATGCATCGTCCATTTCTCCAACCTTCACTAGCAAACAATTGAGAGTTGAGAAAATACAATGGCCTTGTTCTCGAATGCTTTTAATTGTGTAAAAGTTGGTTTTAGAAAATCAAAATAAAAAAGCACCAAAATAGTTGCTCTGGATTTTTAGCTTTTTTTAGACTAAAAAAAAATTTCAAAACTCAGGATTTAAACATGAGAACACAACACAATAAATTTTTCAAAATCAGAATCTATAATTAGGTTTTGAAAATCAATTGAGAATAAGGCCAAGAAATCAAAACGAAGTATGATACTTTAGAAACCAGCCCTCAGGGGCTTGGTCTGGTGGTTGAGGTTGCTGAAGATGGAGCCTCAGGTCCCTGGTTCGAACCTTGCTGCCAGCAAGTTGCTGAGGGTGGTGAATAGTCTGCGGGGTCCACTCCCTGCGGGACACACCTAAAAAAAAAAAAAAAAAAACCAATTAAGCTTAACCCACTAAGAAATAACAACCAATGAGTAGAATAATTATCAATAATGCATGAAATTGTTTGCAAATTTTTTTTAATATTCAATAAAAATGTTTCTAATAATTTTTTATTTTTTAACCATCCTTTCAAAAATTTTTTGAGAATAAATAATATAAAAAAGAAATATAAACAATATTTATAAGCATCAATCAATCAAGGAGGAGTACGATGCCGTTTCCTCCATCCATTTCCGGTCAGTGTTTCCAAATGTTGGATGCAGAACTTTTGCGCATATAAATTGGCGCGGGTTTCAAAATACATCATTTAAAATACCTCCGTCCCGCCCCTCCCCTTCCCTTCTCTCTCTCAATCCCCTTTTCAAATTGTTACAGTGTACCCTACCGCGTTCAAATGGAAGACATAGACGATGCCGGAGAGAAGTCAAGCTTCGTCGTCGGCCTCATCGAGAACAGAGCCAAGGAGGTTTTATCGATACATATTTCACTTTGCGATTTTCCGGTTTAACTGAAACCCGTAAAATGCATGTTTGAATACCAACAGAAACATGAATGTGAAATTTTCGAAAAATTTATACCAAGTATCTACTTGAATTCCACTGATCACATCTCAAAATTTCCTTTTTTCGTATTTTGCGCTCCTGAATTCATCTGAATGTGTTAGCGATGATATTAGTTTGGTGAATTTTTCCTGAGGAAATATTTCTCGTTGTACGATGTATATATGCTGCTAAAAATCGCATCGCTTTTCCTTTTGCAATACGCTCTCGTGTTTGTAAAACCTACACGGATGTATCTGAATCGTTTGGTGTCGGATTTTGTAGATACACGTAACACGTAAATACAAATTTATTAGTGTTCAATTGTGTGGATTACCTGTAAACTTAATAGTACATCTCTAATACGGTGATGGTTAAAGCTGCCATAAAATCTGTTTCTCAATAAATTAAGTTGAATTATTGATCTTCTATTAGAGACACGTTTTCTAATTGCTGGGAACAATTCTAAACACAAAAATGGAATTTTTTTTTTTTTTTGAGGGTATTGCAACCTTCGATCTCAGTATAAATCATAATACATTTGATTTATGCTTTGACATTTTATACTGAGATATAATTTTCAACCATGACCTGATTTTGTATACCTTCCCCATTGTTTTGTTTCCAAAGATGTTCGTTTCAGTTTATATTTACAGGTTTGACAACAAAAGAGAGTTTCAATATGATCATATAGTAGTATCAACTTTAAAAAAATTCATTCTGTTAATCTTATCCAGAGGAAGACAGAGAATACACCTGCTAATAATTATGATCTTGCCAGCTGAATTCATTTAGTGACTAATGCTGAAAATTATCATGCCTAATTGGCTGTAGTAATCTTATATCTAGGTTGGAGTGGCTGCTATTGACTTGAGGTCTGCTTCTCTGCATCTCTCTCAGTACATCGAGACAAGTAGCTCCTACCAGAATACAAAGACCATGCTGCAGTTCTACGATCCTATGGTCATTATTGTTCCTCCAAATAAGCTGGCAGCTGATGGTATGGTTGGTATCTCAGAATTGGTTGATAAATTTTGTACATCAACAAGAAAGGTATGACCCCTGTCTCCATGTTTATAGAAGTGTGTTTGTTTGCTTGACAGAAACTCCATATTTTTAATGTCCAAGGACATAACAGTATCTGCTTATTCTGATGGCACAGGTTATAGTGTCTCGAAGTTACTTTGATGACACCAGGGTAGTTCTTAGACTCTCTTTTCTCAATTACCTAGTTAATTTTGGATTATAAGTATATTTCCAA
Organism: Coffea arabica; assembly: GCF_036785885.1. NCBI lineage: Eukaryota > Viridiplantae > Streptophyta > Magnoliopsida > Gentianales > Rubiaceae > Coffea > Coffea arabica. Next base: position 42,357,853 of record NC_092325.1, on the reverse strand, counting down.
CCACTTTGGAGAAATATTCCAGGGGGCTGTGCTGGTAAAAAATTTAGCTGCCAAAGAACCATCTGCTCTTGGTTTGGATACCTACTACAAACAATATTATCTTTGCTTGGGTGCAGCTGCTGCGACTGTCAAATGGTACTAAAGTTTTATTTACTGCTTCTAGTGATGCTTGAAATGTCTATTCCACAAGCATGAACTGTGCTGTTGTTGCTGGCATCTGATGTCCTCTTAGTTATTAATATACCAATGAATCTAGCAGATCTATGACCATGAACATGACTTCATTGATTATTGATCTTTAAATTTGTTGCAACTAATGCACCTTTACTTACAGTCTTGTACCTGGGAGGATTTGTGATAAAGTAAACTTTCACTCTTGTGGTGAACTTGAGATGGTTGTAGAGCTGATCTTGAATTGTACTGTAAAATAATACAACAAATACGGTAAAGTAGCAAGGAGCTAACAATAGTTCAAGAGGAGACATAAGATATTGGTGTTTGGCATTTCATGTATTCTGTTTCCACAGATTTCCATGGCACATGTCTTGTTACGAGTTAAGCCCTTGGCATTTTGATGATGTCCTGTAGTCATGAATGCCTTTTAAGCCCTTTTCTTTTTGTTGTAGGTAAGGTAAAATTGTTTCTGAGAAATGGTTTGCTTCAATTTTATGCAGGACTGAAGCAGAAAAGGGAGTGATCATCACAAACCACTCATTGTCAGTATGTATTTTGTTTATTATCTGCAATGAAATATGAGCAGTAGATGCTACCATTGGGAAAATATTCTAGCAAATTGCAGAATGAATAAAATTACAGAAATTCTGGACCTTTGACTTCTTCTCCTAACCAAACTTAGATAGTTGTGAAGAATCAGAATCAGTAATGATCCAGTTCATATGTGGTATTCTCTGCCATAATCTGCATGAGAGGTTATCTTACATTTATGCATTCGAACACATTAGTGGTCTTGGTGGTTCTCACAAATATGTTAGTGAAGCAATGATTGCTTACCATGTCAGAGAAGGTTGATTGAAGCAGGAGACCATATATAAAGATTAGATAAATGGTTCTTTTACAGATATGATTATGTCATTTGAAGTTATTGTGGAGCCTAGTTGCATATCTGAAGTAACATGTTTTCTTGGTTTAGTATGTTTTACATTGGTGATGTTATGGGTCTGCTTTCATGATTCCTGCAAATTTGGCGTGCTCAAGTTCTGTTGAAATCAAAGGCACTTTGTTAAGCTTTGGTGTCCCATATAGAAAGAGGAGATTGAGTTTTAGATGTAAAAATATTACATCTATTCTACAATCACAGTCAATTTCAGTGTCTTGTAATGTCCTCAGTCTTTTTGCTTTATGGCCAGAAATTATCCTAACCGTGGATTTTCCATTTCTCAGGTTACCTTTAATGGATCATTTGGTCACATGAATATTGACACGACTAGGTCATTTTCTTAACTGGATGTTGGACAATTCTTTTTTATGACAATTTTGTATCTATGCATTCCCATACACATGCAATTCGTACATAGAGCTGTTTATATGCATATTTTCCCTATCTGAATATGGTGTAGAGGTTATTGAAGGAGATAATCAGCATGTTTCCATTTAAATTTAAGATTGTCAAGCTCAAAAGTGCTGCATTTCTGTACAACGTGTTTTATTTCTTTACTGATGACAGTGTCCAGAATTTGGAAATCATTGAGCCTCTGCAGTCCACCCTCTGTGGTACAAACAACAGAAAGAGAAGCTTGTTTCAGATGCTAAAGGCAACAAGAATAGTTGGAGGGTATGTTTATTACCTGGTCTCCAAGTTGTTAAAGAATTCATGTTTAACTAGTGCTTATCAAGGAAGTCCCTAGCTTTGACATGAGCAAGTGGTTGTACTGCCTCTCTCTCTCTCTCTCTTTCTCTCTCTCTCTCTCTATTTTTCCAGTATTATGGGAAGAAAAATTGTATATTAGTCTCAGTAGCTTGTTGTTTGCTTAGGTGGAAATGTCAATTCACAGAGGTAAAAGAATTTGCTGTTGTTTTTTAAACTATCTATGCTGCATACTTAAACTTAAATTGATTACAGAACCTCTAACATTCAAGTATGCTACTAGGTTTGTTGGCTACAACAAGGGACGCTTTTATGTACCATTGCTAATTTTAGCATATTATTCACCTTGGATCATGCTTTCAGGTTTAACATGACTGGATTTCTTGATATCTTTTTCGCAGGACTAGACTTCTGCGAGCCAATCTTTTGCAGCCTCTGAAAGATATTGAAACTATCAATGCTCGACTTGATTGCCTGGTCAGTATCCACAAAGTCCATTAAAACAAAAACAAGAATGGATGCTATCCACTATTGTTTTTATAGTCAATAAACATGAGTTGGACAAGTTCTGTAACTTCAAATAAAAGAAAGGTATAACCATTTGGTATAAATCCTTTAATAAGATGTTTTTGCTGAAGCACATTATTTTTTTCATTTTTTTGGCAATAATGCTGTCTTGTGATGTAAGGCCATATTTTTCGTGTTCTGGTTGGGCATATACTAAGAAGCAAGAATATAGTGATTGAGAAAGGTCTTTTGAGCAATTTGAACAGTAATGAATCTCAAAAATTGAAACAAGAAATTCTCAAATGTATTACAAGTCTATGCTATTAAATTAGTAGTCATCTTCTAGATGCTGGAAACGTGACACAGATAATGGTATTGCTGGCATATTGTAAGAGCCTTGTAGAATTGATTAGTTAAATGGGCTGGAATGCAATCTTTAGAAATCTCCATTTCATGAATGCGTTATATGAACTAGTGATTAAGGCGCACACAATGGGTGTGTAAATAATAATTATTGTATTATTTGTAAAATGAGTTTCATAAAAATTCATTCATTGAAAATAAATTTGTTAATGAATTCTATGAAAATAAGAATCTATAGATGAGTAGTTTTTTAGTAGTTACCTATAAATAGGGGTAGTTACTAAAATGAATAACAATTCTATTAAAATAAGAAAAAAAGAAAATATTTTGAGTATGGCTAGACCATTTTTCCCTTTATTGCAAGGGTAAAAAGACAGTTCAAAGAGTGTCAAAAAGGTTGACCCATAAAGGAGCTCATGCCATATATAAAATAAAATGTTGAAAAATTTCCTAACTGGTAGGATGTTGCTCTTACATCAGTAGCATGGTAGAATCAGTAATTGTTGTCCACTCACATAGAAGATTAATTAAATGCCCTTTAAACAGGATGTATCACTGTTTTTTTCCTCACCAGAATTTGAGATGTTCTATGGTCAATTAAATCAACTACTTCATCCTTGATCACGTGAATCCCCTAAAATTGAATAACTTTGATTTCTTTCAACTGAACTTCAAATATAGTCATATTTATACCTATTTTGTCATATTTTCCATTATAAGTTCTAGTTGTTCTGTTTGATTAAATGGACTAAAAGTATTAAGCTTTTTACTGTAGGATGAGCTTATGAGCAACGAGCAGCTGTTCTTTGGCTTGTCCCAGGCTCTTCGGAAGTTTCCCAAAGAGACAGGTAACTGTTAGAGTAAAAAAGGGAAGTGGAAAAATCTCCTATCTGGGAAAAATGACTATCCACTCTTTCTCCAGATAGGGTCCTTTGCCACTTCTGCTTTAAGCCAAAGAAAGTTACTAATGGAGTGCTGGCCATTGACAATGCAAGAAAGAGTCAAATATTGATATCAAGTATTATCCTACTCAAAACAGCTCTTGATGCATTACCACTCCTCTCGAAGGTGCACTGTGAGTCAATCCTTTTTCCTTTTTGGTGGGTATGGAATACTGTATTGGCTAACATCCACATGAATTTGTTCATGTCAGGTCCTTAAGGATGCCAAGTGTTTTCTACTGACAAATATTTACAAGTCTGTTTGTGAGAATGAAAAATATGCTTCCATAAGGAAAAGGTAACTTCCAAGTCAACTTCTACTTTTCTAAGATTATACATTTCTTTCTGCAGCACATGTGCTTGAAAGTAAAATGGGAGGAATAGATGAAATTCTTATTAGATATTGCAGTTTTGTGTAAGAGATATGCATACAACTACTTGAAAAAACAGAAGCACATACGGTTTTCTTTCGACTAAAACTGGTATATGATGCTGGGTAAAAGGAAAAAGTTATGATAATCATTGCGAATCGAATCTGTTCCACATCTTGCCTTTAATCAACCATGGAAAACCAGAGCTTCTCCCTCTCATTTCAGACTGGACTGCCCAAGATTTTGTTTTCACATGTCCCCTCATTCCAGTTCCACCCCTCTAGCTTCATCCTTACTCTTTTAAGATTTGTTGCCACTCTAGGTGGCCTATTCACTTGCTTAATCAAATGTGGATGTAGTTATACGAAACTGAATCCATAGCATGTATGACTTTTTATACGTTCTCCATTGATGATGTCAGCATTATAAAAGAGTTGCACGTTTTGACTAGCAATACGTGATCCAGTCTGGAAATGCTACAAGGTTTACCATACTGTCTATAATGCATCATGAAAATTGGTGTAAATCATTTCCACATTGCATGTTAAAAAGTACTTCCATGATTTTCAAATCTGGCAATCTACAAACAACATTCCTCGAACTTATATTTGTAAAACCAATATGTACAGAATTGGGGAGGTGATTGATGAAGATGTGCTTCATACCCGTGTTCCTTTTGTTGCACGAACACAGCAGTGTTTTGCTGTCAAGGCAGGAATTGATGGACTTCTGGATATTGCAAGGAGATCTTTCTGTGACACCAGTGAAGGTTTGTGTTTGAGTTATATATTTTGTTTTGTTTTCCTCTCAGAATGTGTGACTCTGATGGTCCTAATTGGTGTCAAAATAGCAGCTATACACAACCTTGCAAACAAGTATCGTGAAGATTATAAGCTAGCAAATCTGAAAATCCCTTTCAACAACCGACAAGGGTTTTACTTTAGCATTCCACAAAAGGACATCAACGGAAAACTTCCAAGCAAATTCATACAGGTGTTCTAGTGATATATACTTCTTATTAAAACTATTGCCAGGTCATTTTGCTAACTTAGTAAATGCTTAATGTACAAAGCAGGTCGTGAAGCATGGAAATAATATCCATTGTTCTACTTTGGAACTTGCTTCTGTGAGTTTCCTGATCATCACATGCTGTAGTATCCATTTGTTAAAATGTAAACTATACTGTGATTTGCATCTATTGGTTCTGAAAACTGCAACCATTTTAGCTTCTTCTTCTTTTTTCTTTAACCTTTTTAAGGCGATGAGCAACACACTACCTGTGTGATTGTGGTCACCTTTTCTTCAATTAAAAGAAAAGGTCAAGCTGCAAAGTTTTTGAAGCTCTCGTTAGCTGGACAATGGAGGAATACAAATTTGGGTCTATTCTACAAAGTTTCTTGGTTACTTAAAGGGGAGAGTTGGATCTTGACAGTCATATTGGACTATTTAATCAATTGAGTTGAGAATTATCAAGTTAGCTTCCACTGAATCATTACTTTGTGATTTCAAAGAACTGCTTCTGCCTATTTGTTCCATTTCCATGTCTTACAAGATTTTTTTTCATTTTCACCCATAGCCTGCTTATCCTTTGCTGGGTGACAGTGGAAGCATTATCCATTCTGATGTTCTGTCTGTGTTGATTGTTGCTTTTTAGCAGAGACACTTATGAGTAGAGTATATTTAGTTCTGCCCAACCTGAACCACTAAGCTTTGCCACCTTGTAATGTTCAAGGAGATGGTTTAACTGTTGGCATTGAAGTATAAGCTTTGCAGTTATGCTCTTTGCTTCAGATAATACTTGAAATCCTTTTGATCATTCTCCTCTTGTGGCATGAAACTAACAGTTGAACGTAAGGAACAAGTCTGCAGCTAAAGAATGCTATACAAGGACAGAGCTTTGCCTGGAAGGTAGATTGATAGCTAAATTTCAAAATCCTTTGATTTTCTTTTGCACATCAGTTGGTTCTGTTGAGTTGAAAAGTGAACTCTTTGGAGGGAGAATCTTTCATAATTAACCTAGCAAATGAGGGGACATTACTTGAACATATTAGGCCAGTTTCATTTGTTCATGATTTGAAATCATCACTTACTGCCAGAACTTTTGTTTCATTTGGTTTTTATCAGACCAGCTTCAAGCATAATTATTTTGTTTTTGGAGCGAGAAATAATCTTCTCATGAGTTCATTCTTCAATATTGTTTTCCCAAATGTGCTAGTCAAACTCTTCATTTGGTTTTATAGCTCAATTTCTTATATCAATCTAGTGAACACATATCACCAGGAACAAGCATTGCCAACAGGCACATGCTTTGTGCTGTTTAAACATATTAAACAGTTCTATTGTAAGTTATTGTGCTGGCTTTAGTATGTCTGTTCAACTTCTGATAGAACCACTATAATGATATAGTCTCAATCACTTATTTGCAATTCTGGCTTTCTTTATCTGATTGAGGCAACTATACAATTTCTTTTGGTATAAACATGCAGAATTGATGGATGTCATACGTCAAGATGTATCTGTGCTTACCCTTCTTGCAGAGGTCTTATGCCTCTTGGATATGATAGTTAACTCATTTGCTAACATGATATCAACTAAGCCTGTTGATCAATATACTAGACCTCAATTTAGTTGTAAGTACTTCAATTAGCTGTCTTGATACTTATTTCTTGTGGTGATGAAAGAATGATTGATTTTTTTCACTTGGTAGATGATGGCCCGCTGGCAATTGATAGTGGAAGGCACCCTATCCTAGAAAGCATCCATAATGAGTTCATTGTATGTCATGGATAGTCTTAACTGAATCTTGCCTCAAAATTAAATTCATCTAGCCTAACTTCTTCTTCTTCCTCTCTCTCTCTCTCTCTTTTTTTTTGGGTGCAGCCTAACAATATCTTCCTTTCTGAAGCATCAAACATGGTAATTGTTATGGGCCCGAACATGTAAGAAACTTATTCCAGGAAATCTCTTTGGCCACACATTCTTAGTTAAGAATCCTTAGGAAACTGTTCTTTGAAGTTCTGATGTTATAATACAACGAAATATTTGAGCATCAATAACCACAAAAAGAATTCTTCTTAAGAAGTTCGCTCTCATCTTGAATGAAGAATTGTCTTTGAAATTCATCTAAAATCTGAAATTAGTGCTCAGTGTTTTTGCTATTTTACTTTGTTGAGGCATTAACATAATGTTGATATCATGATATAAATTTTGAATTTTTCCTCTTGTATTACAATTAGTGCATACCGCAGTAGCTGAAAAATTGTCCTTCAACCAAAGCCACTAAGATTACATCATTTGCAGAAAGTTTTAAAATTCGAGTTTTTTCAAATTGACAATGATATGGGAAACTGAAGACGGGAACATTGGTACCCAGATCAATTGGTTTAATCAATTCTAGTTTTGAATAGTTTTGAAGAAAATGTGGAAACATATTGGTTCCGAGGCTATAGACAACATTTCTTTATGTTTCTTCCACAAATTTGATGAAAAGACTAGCTTTTAAACACCTAAAATGTGGAATTAAGTCAAAAGTGATGGAGCTAAAGAAATAGAATACCTTTGGTCAACTGAGTCATCTGGGTCTGACAAGATGGTTCCAAACACTGGCTCAGCATGAATTCAAATTTCATATCTGACAATTCCTGGCGAAGGTAGTTGAACTGGCTGTCAAAACACTGTATGACAGTAAGGACATGAGTTTGTATTAGAAAACTTTTGCTTAATTGACTTCTGCTAGAAAATTTGCAATGAAGTAATTATTTGCAGCATGCACACGTGTTCTCCGACTGCTAAGCATTTTATAAAAGCAACCCAGAGAGAGTATTTGGAGTCACTATAAGAAAAAAATTGCAACTAGCTGGTGTGATTGCTCATTTTGAATTTAGTATAGAGACAACTTGAGTTTTCCAAAGCAAAATGCCAGGAAATTTTTTTTTTTTTTTTAAATGTAATGAAGATTCAAAAAGCCTACTGGCTGTCTCTGTACTTAATTCATTTTCAGTTAATTTCCTAGAGAGGAGTTTTAGACCTGCATAATAACCATCTTTAAGAAGCTTCTGTTGGTACTTCTTGCTTAAACTCATAAGCATAATACTGCAGCATAGAGTAAGTGTTCTTTTTCCTCCAGGGTACATAAACAAAGAGAAGGCAGATTTGTGTAGCTTTTCAAACAGTGCACTTTCATTTTCTTTCCCTCTTTCCTGAGTTCATATGCACTTGGAAAGAGGCCATTGTTGGGGCCACTTGACAATTTTCCTTGAATCATTCCCTTAATGATCCTTCTATGTTTCCTTTAGGAGCGGAAAGAGTACATACCTTCAACAAATTTGTTTGATCATAATCCTCGCGCAAATTGGTTGCTACATCCCTGCCCGCTTTGCTACTGTGAGGATAGTTGATCGCATATTTACAAGGATGGGAACCATGGACAACCTTGAATTAAACTCTAGCACGGTACTGAATTTCATTTCCTAATGTTTATAACCTTGTTTTTTATTTCCTATGTTTGTGGTAGGCACATATACATAAATTCCTCTCAGCCCATTATCCCATAAAAAGCTGATCCTGTGATGTACTTTTTAATCTTCTTATTCTTTTAGTCATAATCACATAATTACACTGTTAAACTCATCTTTCCTGATATATGGCTGCTTAGCCCAATTTTAGTCGCTAACCTAGAAAGTAACAGCCAATCCTTGTACGAAATTATGTTATTCATGTTATGTGCAACTATTGCCCTTTTCTTTTATTTAGCTGCACTTTATTTTCTACATTTAACTCTACTGATTTCACCAACTTATGGTCCACGGAAGTGATAGTAAAGTAGTTCCTGTGATATATTAATTTATTTTTATGTTGTCAAAGCTTACTCAAATATTTATTGGATCTTCATATTCCATTGATTGAATACTTACCCAATTATAGTTTACAATTGAAATTATAATGTGGGGTTGAAAAAATAACCACATGGGAATGTTGACTTCTAAATGCAAAAACTATTGCGGTAGTGTTTTATGTCTACCTTGTGATCTTTGAAAGAATATGCAGCTGTTATCCGTTCAAGCTGTCCGCTTAAAGAAAGGGTGATACATATTTACTGTTCATTCCTTTAGTGAGAAAAAAAAAAAAAAACTCATAGCTCGTAGGGTAACAAAATTGGTTGCAAACTTTAGATGACCACCAGGGGAGAAAGGCCCTAATGATTATTGCATGCTGTCTTAGTGCAGTTTATGATGGAGATGAAAGAGACGGCCTTTATTATGCAGAATGTCTCCCCTAGGTATGTGAACAACGAGCACTGAAACACAGATTGGCTTCAGTAAAGATGTAAAAGTTGACTTTATGATGAAAACAGGAGTCTGATTGTTATGGATGAACTGGGGAGAGCGACTTCTTCCAGTGATGGATTTGCAATTGCATGGAGCTGTTGTGAGCACCTGTTATCACTGAAAGCGTAGATTCCCTACTCAACTCCTTCTTCTTAGCGAACTGCATTGCTTCCTTTTTATCATTTTAAATCATTCATTATGGCATTTGTATTTGAAACCATCAATTCTGTAAGCATTTAGCAAAAGAATATTGACCATGATGAGTAGAGAGTTAAGACGAAGTTCTTTGTATTCAAGTGCAAAATATTTAATGTGTTGCTTCTGAAACCAGTCACTTATTTGTGGTGCCGCTGCAAGAAAAATGTTCTCAGTGTCTTGATAATGGGAATTCCTTTGGTGTACCTTTTTCAGTTCTTGGTCTCAGGCCTTATGTAAGCAATCATCCGTCTGCATTAGAAAATTAAGTGGAATATACTCATTTATTTTGGAGAAATCACAATGCGGCTCACACTTGTAGGCTTTGAACTTTAGCGTTGCATCTTTTTGGATTCTTTTTCTAGTATTAATTCTGAATAATCTAAATTTTACCATTTACATAAGATGGAATGCCAGCAGGGTTCAGGATTTGGTGCTATATATTTCTGCTGATCATTTTGGAGTTAAATATGGTTTAGTAAGAAGAAAATGACAACATAATTAACTTTTGTGAACTCTGCACTAATCTTTTGGCTTGTCTGAATTAGAAGATAAAGGTTGCTTAAGCAACGTTTGGTAGGCCAATTGTTCTTTAAAGTTATCTGTCGTTTGGCCTATTTGGTATTTTTCTCACAAATGTATTGTACTGATGGTGTTTGTAACTTGTCAACTTGTAATGAAAAAGCATCCAGGCCTGTGTATTAAGTGGCAGACAACTAAGTAGCCTTGAAACTCTATCTATCTTTACACTTTCGAGTTTCTTCTTGCTTTTACTGTTTTGGTTGTATGTCAGGTATACCATATTTGCTACTCATATGGAGAACTTATCAGAACTTGCCACCATTTACCCAAACGTAAAAATTCTTCACTTTCATGTTGACATAAAAAACAACCGTATGGATTTCAAGGTATCAATTTCCTTTAAGAATTTTTTTTTTGAAGGGGTAAAGCTGCTTCTTTTGTTATTCACTCATTTTATTTGACCAGTTTCAACTAAAAGATGGACCACGACATGTACCACATTATGGGCTGAAATTAGCAGGAGTAGCTGGATTACCTAGTTCAGTGATTGAAACTGCCAAAAGCATCACTGCAAAGATTACAGAGAAGGTGATTGTCTGTTCATAATCTCATCATTTTTGGGAATTCAGTAGATGCAAACAGGATGAGCATAATTGTTCATGATGCTGCCCTGTGACCTTAGTCTGTCATGGTGGCTGCTGGACCACATTAGATAGCTATAACCTCGTTTATCTGGCTTTTATTTCACATTGGCATCAAACTATTGTGAACTCTCTGATGAAGAAATACAATGGGAAAAACTAACAGATATCAACTTTAAGAACTAAAACATATTCAGGATATTGAATTAATACTGAGATATTAACTTGAAAGAGAAAACCTGATTCAACAGTTATTCTATTACGAATACTGTGTGCCTAGCTTAGTGTAATGTTAGTGTTCTTCGTTACATTTATAGTACTGTCAACTATAGGTCTTCAGTATAATGGGAGATAGCTGGCTCCATGCTGTGATTTTGATGAGCTTTATATACCTGGTTTAACATATGGAAGAAAACAAAGAAACATAAAAACCGAAAGTTTCAAGAAATTACTGGGAAAAAACTAAAGAGAAGTAAAACCATAGGAGTTGTGCAATTCTCTAAAATGAAGCCTTATCTTGAAGAAAAGGAAAAAAAAAAAAAAGAAAAAAGATAGAAGATGGGACCGACTTACAATAGGCATATTCTGCTTTTTCTTCCGCGCCACTGCCAGCGGTTAGTTTATACAAGTAGGTTGCTAAAACTATAAATTGCTATATGTGTGTGTGTTTGCTTGCAGGTGGCTTGTTTCTTTAAAATTAAGGATCTGGAACCGTAGAGGCAATTGTACATTTCAGTTAAATGTTCTCCTAATATTGTGTTACTGCTCAACATGCAACTGGTGTAGAACTTAAATAAGGAATTAGTGGTCTGTTTGACTATGAATCGTCGTTGTCTATGATGTCAGAATAATAGAAAGTTTGTTTGGTAATTCTTTCACGTTTAGGTATTTACATAGGCATCTTTACTCGTAACATGCACAATACCACACACATTTCTTCACTTTGCTTAGCATCTTGCCTTAAACTCCTTGTAGCATAATTATGCTCTTCGACTAGCTGAAGACACATGATTTTGAGGCAAAATTAGCAGTACAGATCTGCAGAGCATCGCTGTCTTGACTGTATTTTAATTTGTCCTTATTTTCGTATACAGGAAGTCAGAAGAATGAAAATAAATTCTCTACAATACAATGACATCCAAATGGTTTACCGCGTAGCTCAACGCTTGATGTGTTTGAAATATTCGAATCAAGATGAAGATTCAATCCGAGAAGCATTGCAAGGCCTCAAGGAGAGCATCCTCAATGGAAGCCTATAGTTGCTTTCTCCCATGTATTGGTAGGTTTTTCTAGTGCTTTCAAATCTTAACTAGTACAATTAGAAAGGTTATTCGAATTTTCTTCTTGTCAACTTTAACTGAAAACACTTGATACTCACAACCGAAAATTGAGCATATTTTGATCTAACCGGCGCATTAAAACGTGTAAAGGCGAAGTTGAATCAGTATTGCATCCGAACTGGCACACTACCCGAGAAAAGGGAATACTTACAACTGTTTCGTCAAGGTTTTGGATGTGCAACAGACCAAGAGCGAGAAAGCCCGGAACGTTCATTTTGGTAATTTGCCCAACCAATGCCTAATCCCATTGTCCATTCTCTCCCCTTCTCTAGAAACAGTCAAAGTCAATAGTTGAAAAGAGCATCAAGAATCCAATTTGGGCAGTTTACCCGGGATTAAATATCCAATCATCAGGAGCAGTTATCAAACAAGGAAGTAAGAGCACCGGCCAACGATATTGATCTGCTTGAGTAAATGGTGTTAAAAGTAGTCAGCACCGCCTTCACCCCAACCAGCAACTTCAAACCCGAAAGACTGTGTAGTCACTCGAACAAAGAAGAGCGCAAAACCTTTTATGCGGCATGTTGACTCGTAAAGCTTGCCTCGCCTTTGATCGTATGCTTGTTTGCAAAATGATCAAACTGCACTCGCAGAGAGTCAAGGCGACTAACATTACCGTGCAAATGTTAAAATGAAGCACCCTATTCGGGCAGAATTGCCGGAAAGATGACAAATAATTCCACATTTTTCACACAAACAGGTTAAAACAATCTCAAACTGTTTGTAAGCAATGATGCCTAGACATGAAGGATAACGGCCACCAATGTCAAACTCTTGGGACAAAAAATCAGTGGTCACTTTTCTTTTCCATCTGTGCTTAAGGATATGAAGCAATATTTCGAGAAATTCAAATATAAATCTTAAAATCTATTAGTTATTTTTTTAAGCAAGACCATTGAACTAGAAAAAGATCAGCCATGTCGAAATTCAGCTTGCACATACGCCAGAACAGTGAATAATTGTTAACAACATACAAACGACTGTTAGCTGGAATTACTACAGAAACTGTCATTTTTATTTAATACTTGAAAAGTATTATAACTGTTACAGCAGGGCTAAGTGGATCTTCAGCGATGTTATGAAGACCAAGAAGTCACTAATAACACAAGCATACAACACACAGTCTATAGAGCCAAACAAGGGCTTCCTTGCCCAAAAACCTTAAAGTTGAGTAGTACAACCCTTTCGCCAGGACGCCAAAATTGTGAACCTTCGCAACCTAAGGACCTGCAGAAATCATTAAAATGACAAAATCAATTAATACGTGCACGAGAGAGGCAGGGGGTACAGGTTTAGGCGCCTGAGTATAATGGACAACACTTTATTTGTTATATCTCTGATTTTCAAACTACTTCTCAGTATTCTGTTGTATTCTTATTAAAACAGGAAGCCATGACAACCACCACCAAAAGAATCTCGTTATGGAATTATGCCAGATAAATAATTTCAATACTCCCCAACTGAATGAAATACAACACGTTTCTATAAAGGAAAGCCAAGTAAATGTAGAAAAGAAAAGCAGATGATGAGAAGCTAACAATAATCTTGAACCTAGAGTCAGCACCAAACTTGGTGAACAAATCTTGCATCCACTTATTGTGCGAGATCAAAAAGAGCTTTAAAGGTATCTATGCTTTAGAAGGAAGAATGCCATTTTTTGTTGCATATACAGAAATTTACTGCAGTAATGAGAAAAGAAGAAAACCCCATAGGCTAGAGTTTGCCCAGCTGATGGAGTAAAAAAAAAAACCCTAGCAAGGATGAGGAGTACTTTCTCAGCATCAACTTCAGAATAGAAAACCATAGAGATTTGACATCCCAAATAAACACTTCCAATTGTTGTACGACCTGTTAACAACTGATACGCAATCTGAAATCTCCACTTAGAGAGATTAATGCAAGCATGAATGACTACAACAATAACAATTCATTTAGCAAGTACAAATATTGCTTACTGTAGTTGCAAAATTTCAACCCATTATTCAGCATCTATACCACATCAGAAATTTTATCTTGTATTTGGGTAACCTTTTCAAGTTAGTAAGTATGAAAGATGTCATCTCTGCATCTTCATCCAAAATCATATGCACTACCAGTTCAATAACAAGCCATCTAAAGATATCTTCAATTCCAAACACACTAGAAGGCTACGCATGAACACCCCCAGTATGTAAATAAGTTCAATAATTCAAAATAGCAGACGTTTTGAAATAGGAACCGCCACCCACACCTCACATAAAATTAGTATTAGTAAAACACCTAAAAACTCCCATTTAACACAACATACAAACATCGGGGAACAAAAATACCACAAGATAAAATTCAGTCCGCAATTAATCTTCCAACGCATATGAAAGTCTAATGGTTAAACAAAGAAAGAAGCTTTTTTTTCCCCCTTCAAAATGTATCGCATAAAACAATATCTTGAACAGAAATGAATCAATTACCATCAAATTTCCTACGCAGGAATCATCCCAGTTTTTCGGGCATAAGCAAATATACCACCAGCTTCAATTACCGGGCCAGCATCCCCAATGGGCTTCAACTTATACTCTTTCCCAGTGGTATGATTGATCAATTTGTTATCCGCAACCTCAATTGTCACCACATCTCCAGTCCTACATTCCTCACACAGTCTCCCTTCTGATTCCAATGGATAAATTTCTCCAGTCGCCACAGAATTCCTGAAGAAAATCCTCGCATAAGATTCCGCCACCACCGCTGCCACTCCTGCCGCCCCTAGCGCCACCGGGGCGTGCTCACGGGAAGACCCACATCCGAAATTATCACCACCGATGACAATGGAGTAATTCGATTTGAATTGGCCGGGTTCAACAAAACGGGTCTGGTAGGAAGAGGGAAGTCCGATTAGAGCATAGGACCCGAGCTTTTTGTATTCTTCCGGGTTGGAGGGGACCAGGGTAAGATACTCAGCGGGAATGATTTGGTCGGTGTCTAGGTTGTCGCCGACAACGTAGCAGACGCCGTGAAAGGTGGAAGCGGTGGCGGTGGGAGGAGGAGTGGAGGAGGCGTTGGGGGGAGTGACGGCGGAAAGGGGCTTGTGTTGGAAATGGGGAAGAGCAGAATGGGAAATGAGGGGTTTAGTGGAGGGGTAGTTTGGGGAAATTGAGGGGAATTTGAGGACGGACGGTGGGGAGAGAGGGGTGGTGGCAGCGGTTGAGGTGGCGCGAAATTTGGCAGTGGCGGTTGCGTTTGATGGGATGATTGAAGCTGAAGCCGCCATTTTGTGAAACGTGTTAGAGGCGTATTTTAGTGGGTGTTGTGCGTGTTTTTGTGCTCTCTGAAAGAAGTGCGGCGCCTTGGGGCGTTTCTTATACGGGCTCTGGCCTGTGAGGGCTTCTTTCTTCTACCCGGATCAAGGGAAGCGCCGCCAGTTGACGAGGACGACTGATGGAACCCACCGGTGTACTTTTAGTTCTTGGTTTCAAGTTTTTGTAAGATGAACAAAAGGTTTTGGGTTAATTTCAGGAACCTCCATTTGAGGTTTTTGGGAATTTTATTTATCACCCCTAAACTGTAAAAAATAATTACTTGCTTTCTTTATTTTTGACTCTTTATAGCATTAACGATTCATGTCAAAATAAACTATTAAAAAACTCATTTTTGGATAAAGATATTTTCATTTCAAAACTGCCTTTGTCATCTTACTTTTTTTTTTTTTGTCAAATTTAAAAGTATACTTAGAAAAGTTTGAAATTAATAGACAAATAGTGAAAATGTGTTACCATCCTTGATTCCTTGTGAACAGTGTTCAGCTGAGCGATTTTTTCGTGGGGGCTGCCTGCTCATCTTCTTTTTATTTTGTGGTGCTTAAATTGTGTAAGTTAATGTATTTGACTATTTGTATGCAATTTTAAGTTGGGTAAATTTTGATTAGGCCCTACAGAATAGGCCAAAGTTTCAATTCAGCCCTTCAAAAGTGAATTAGGCCTAATTAAGTCCTCCAAATCGAAAACTTGGCTCCAAATAAGCCATTACATCAACTAATGTTTGGTTAATAACCTTGAACTAATTTTAGTGTTAATGCAAAATCCTACTATTTATTCTAGAAATTTTGAAGCAATTAATTTCTTTCTTGAATGTGCTAAAATGAATGAAATTCATTCTTTTAATCTAAATAGTTTTAGCTGCTATTCTGAATCTTCCAAATCTTATTAGAAGAACAATGGTTTTATCCTTGTTAGTTTATTTAGGTCCGACATTAATTACTTCAAAGTCCCTAAAGAATTGGTATGATTTTCCATTACCGTTATAGTTTGGTCAAATGCTATTGACCACGCATATATGTTTGAATTTGAGGGCTCATGTGAGACAAATTTTCTAATTTAGAGGGCTTAGGCAGCACTTATTCTCTTTCAAGGGGCTATGTTGACACTTTATCCATTTTGGAGGTCCTAATTTAAATTCACCCTTTCAAGTTTTATAATTTACTGCTAGTTTGAGAACTAATTGATACTAACCAATTAACTTTGACAAACCTCTGATATACCTGAGCTTGATCCGTGTTTAGGTACCTTAATTTTGCTTAAATGAGTTACCTTGACTTGATTATGACCTCGTCAAGTTTTAACAAGTTTTCAGTATTTAATTTTCTACACTATTTAGTTTTAGCTTTTGTTGAGTAATACATTAAAAATAATATGTAATCATTCATGATAATACATTATTGTTTCTTTCAGATGAAGATAAAATGCACAACACACCAACTTGTCTAGAAATTGTTCGATACGGTCGCGGGTCAGAATCTGATCAAAAAAATCCCGCATAGAGGTACAGGCTACATTTGAGAGTGGTAGAGATCGGTCGCAACTTGTTTCAATTTATTTTTGAAAAAGAGAAGGACATGGAATGGATATTGAACAAGAGGCCGTGGATATATGATGGTCAACTTTAAGTCCTGCTGAAGTAGAGAGCAGGACTAGAGGAGAATGAAGAGGCTTTGAGTAAAATTGTTATTTGGGTCCAGATGTGGAATGTCCCGTTACATTGGGTCACGAAAGAGGTTGGTAAGAAAATAGGAAGCATATTCACTAGAGTAGAGAATGTGATCATTCCACAGGGGTAAGGGAAAGAAGGTAAACACATAAAAGTTCTCACGGAAATAGATCTAACTGTTCCTTTATCGAGAGGGGGTTATGGTTAAGAGTTGTGGTATGATGAGATGGATTGAGTTTAAATATGAGAAATGTCCAAATTTCTATTTCTGTTGTGGTTTGATTAGGCATAATGAGAGGAGCTGCAATAGTAAAGGTTTTAATAAGGATAGAGAGGCTCAGTATGGGAACTGAATGAGTGCTAATTATCTTCGAAGTCCTAATAAGAAGTATAGGAATGGGAGGGAGTTTAAGAGGGCTGAGAGTGAGGAGCCTCAAGGTCAGGAAAGGAGTGATGGCAGTGGTTCTGGCAACAAACTGCCTCTAACTTACATGGATGCCTTCTATAATGGGGAGGAGATGAGACATAATGGGGAGAAGGGAGGAGAAGCGAACTAAAGGAATGGGAGGGGTAGGCATAGAGAGGGAGCAGAGGGCTGAGGGAGTAGGGAAGAAAGGAAGAGGGGACCAAACAGATCTGGAGAAGGCTTAGGGGGAAGGGCAAAAGGAGCAGATGGAGGGCAGGCCTGGGGAAAAATCAGTAGATGAGGTGGACTTAATGTGGATTGACGGTGAGAAGAGTGGAAATAGGGTAAAGGGGGAGGGTACGGTGGTACAAGAGACAGTGATAGATAAAAAGAAACTGAAGAAAAAGGAGGTAAGGGGAAAAGGGAATCACAAGGTTAATAAGAGTTGGAAAAGGTTGGTACTGGAAGTAAGTAGAAGAAAACCACTAATGGAGGTCAATAGGGATGTTGGTGATTATGGCAAAGGGAAAAAGAAAATGGAACTGATGGATTGGGAAGAAAGGGAGGAATAGGTAGGGAAGGAAAATAAGAAAAAGTGCAAAACTGGAGTGGAGAGTTGTGAGGGGACAAACTTTTATGAGAGGATGGAGTCCACCTTAAATGGAGTCCACCAATAAGAGCTATAGTGTGGAACTGTTGAGGTATAGAGAGTCCCTTGATAGTTCCCCAACTGAAGGAGTTTATAAAGCTCCACTCTCCATCCTTGGTGTTTTTATCAGAAACAAAAAAGAAAAAAAGCTATTTGAATAATGTGAAGCAATGGATAAAATTTGATAACCTTTTTGTTGTTGATCCTGTGGGATTGGTTGGGGGTTTGGCAGTATTCTGGAAGAGGGAATTGCAGGTTAAAAAGTGTTGTTCACAAGTTTTACCATCGAATTGATTATTGTTGATAAGGAAGCAGATGTAGAGTGGTGGTGTGTCTATGTTTATGCTAGTGCAAATGCCAGGATTAGGAGAGAGCAGTGGAAGGTCATAGCTAGAAGGAGTTGTATTTGGGGTGAATCATGGGCTATTATGGGAGATTTGAATGATATAACATCAAATAATGAAAAGTGGGGAAGGAGGCACAGAGCTGATATGAGTTTCCAGGATTTTAACTCCTTTATAAACAACAATGAACTATTGGACATAGGTTTTGAAGGAGTTCCCTGGACTTGGTGTAATAACTGGAATAGTGAGAGAGGGGTAAAAGAAATTATTGACAAAATTTTAGGCAACCAAGGCTGGATAAAGAAGTTTGAGAAGGCAAAGTGTACTCATGTTGAAACTGAGGCTTTTGATCACTATATATTAGTGTTGGATACTAAACCTCTAGAGAGGAGGTGGAGGAAGAGGTTTATGTTTGACAGGAGATGGTTGTAGCAAAGGGATATAGGGGATATTATTGAAAAGGCACAGGGAGGACAGCAGGGGGATCTAGGATGTTAAAGGTACAAAGAAAAATCAAACAGGTCAGGATGGATTTACTTAGTTGGAGCAAGCAGCATTTATGCAATTCAAAAAAACTGATAGAGGAGGTGAAGTAGGAAATAAAGGAGGTTAAGGAACTAAAAGGTAATGGTTATATGATCAAGTTAGCTAGCCTAAAGAGAAAGCTGGCTGAGCCTTATAAAAAAGAGGAGATATATTCGACTCAGAAGGCTAGAGTTAGATGGTTAAAAGAAGGGGATAAAATACCAAGTATATTCATGTGAGAGTGACAGGTAGGAGGAAATGGAACAGGTTAAGTATATTAAAGTGTAGGTCTGATGATTGGTATAAGAATGAGGAGGAAACATGTCAGGAAATAACTGACTATTTCCAGTAGATCTACACTACATAGGAGCTTGAGGACTTTGCTGAGATACTAGAAGAAGTTCCACAGACCATCACTGAGAAGATGAATAGTGAGCGAACCAGGAAAGTTACAGAGCAAGAGATTAGCAAAGCAATCTTCTCGATGCATCCACACAAGTCCCCAGGACCAGATAGTAAGTCTCCAATTTTTTTTCAAAAATTCTGGCCAATCATTAAGGCCCTGTTTGGAACCTTGGTTTTTAGTCAAGTTTGTTTTCTACTAGTTTTTTAACAACTTTTACTATAAGAACCCCAAAAAACTTCCAAAAACTCACGGCTCCCTTGTTACACTTAAAGAGGACGACGTCGTTTTTCACTTTCCCTTTCAGTGCCAAACCCACACTTGCAGTAGACTCTTCACTGTGCATTTTGAAATCATAGAAACCTTGCCCTATACAGTAAATTGCACCCCAACTCAGCTGAGCAATTTGACGAAGTATGGAGCCGATCGGAGCAATTGGACGCGGCGGCAAACAACTGGAGCTGGTGTTAACCCATTCATTGTTCTTTGTGTGGTACAAGCTGAAGGTACCGACGGACTTGGAATGAGCAACCAGCTGAGGAAAGTGCGACCTGCTGTGTCTATCCCTCCATCACGCTCGGCCTCTAAGATCATGGCTGGAACGAAAAGTGTTTAAGGAAGACTGCTGTGCTTCCATTTAGGTTGATTTCCTAAATCCCATAACTTTGAATGGAGGTTCACTTGTGATTGATTTTTTTTTCGCCCGTGAATTCTAGTCAACAGTGCATTTTATATTCGTTGATTACCTCTTACAATATGGCGTACTAGTCTCTTGGATTAATTTGAATTTTGGTATTAAATATGCTAATTTCTTGAGAAATGCTGCTTTGTTAGTTTGACAACCAAGTTGATTGCCCTGTTTAGTATTGATTACTGTTGAGTTGATAGCTAAGTTAAATGAATTGTTCCACCACGCTCTGTTTTGGACATGCTAGTGGTATGAAAATTGCTCTCTGTTTTGAGAAAGGCTACTGATTAGTTCACGTTTGATGAGTGCCATGGGTTGATTAATTTGGCTCTGTGTTAATTAATTCATTCAGGTTGCTCTGTAAGAATTAATTTGGCTGCTGAGTTCATTAAATTCTCTCTTAAATTTGGCTCTGTGTGTAAATTAATGTTGGAAGCTGAGTTGATTAAATTTTGTGTTAAAGGTTTGCCTACTAGAATCTTTGAATTTTAAGAAGCCAGTTATTGATAAAATCTAGGAAAAATCGTCCAAAACGTCTCCCACATTTTGTAAAATGACTTTTTTCGTCTCTCACTTTTAAAAGTGTAATTTTATGTCCCTTACATATTCACATCGGTCAAATTTAGTCCCTAACTAGGTTTCCGATCATTTTTTGATCGGAATCCATCTCATGCAAGACACGTGATCATTTTTTAAAGGTAAATTTGTCAAATTATATTTTACATAATCTGATCTGTAGTTCTCCACATTTTATAAAACAAATTTTTTCGTCTCACATTTTATAAAATGATTTTTTCATCCCTCACATTTCACAAAATGAATTTCTCAATCCCTCACATTTCAAAAAATGAATATTTCCATCCATCACTAATTATGTATGTGAGTGAAACCCTAAAAAAAATGTGTGTGAATACATTTTGTTTAAACACATGTATATGTCTATTTGATTTTGTTTAATAACACGAATAGCATAAATATATGCACGTGTCTATTTCATTTTACTTAACAATACGAATACCATATATTATACTTGATCATTTGATTTCATTTGGTATTAGCCAGTAAATAATCTTGCATTCATTGTCAAATTGGCCAATAAAGCTATTTTCAGTCAAAATACAATAAGAATATGCAAATTAAAGTTCTATTGGTAAATATTAGTCATAATTATTCAAAAAGAGAAGATAGTCCATAAATTGGGGATCAATTATATACATGTGTTTATACTATTATTATTAAGCAAAATCAAATAGACATATACATGTGTTTAAAAAAATGTATTCACACACATAATTAGTGAGAAATGAAAAATTCATTTTTTGAAATGTGAGGGATGGAGAAATTCATTTTGTGAAATGTGAGAGATGAAAAAAAATCATTTTATAAAACGTGAGGGACGAAAAAATTTATTCTATAAAATGTGGAGGGCTATAGATCAGATTATGTAAAATATAATTTGACAAATTTACCCTTAAAAATGATCACGTGCCTTGCACATGATGGATTCCGGCCAAAAAATGATCGAAAACTTAGTTAGGAACTAAATTTGACCGATGTGAATATGTAAAGGATATAAAATTACACTTTTAAAAGTGAGGAACGAAAAAAGTCATTTTACAAAATGTGAGAGACGTTTTGGACGATTTTCCCTAAAATCTATAAAAAAAAAAACTTTTAATTTCCTAATTCTAATCAAGTAGTCCAATTAACATTCTTCTTGACTCTTTGGATACACCCTTTTCCCTGTCCATATCAGTAAGAGTAGATTACTTAATACTGTATAAAAAAAAAGAATAAAAATAAAACTAGTCATGGCTGAGATGTCTGAAATGAACCACTGCTTGTTTATTCTAAGGTTAATTAGGCCTAAACCAATCAATGATGCTGATTTTATCCTCTATTTGTTGTCTTTTCACGTTTTATTTCCATCAAAGGTTACCTAACTGCTTGGGTGGGAAACTCCATGCTTGCACGAATGCAAAAGATAGTTTGAGGAGGCTCATTAACTTGTAATCAACTTTTTGGTTGTTCTTGCGGCATTAAGAGCTGCTTCAATAGTTTTCCCCTGCTTTTGACTTCTTTACCTTGTATGAAGCTGAAAATTTTTAGACTCATTTGTCCTTGTTATATAGAGGAGCTCTAAACTTCTAGTATTTGCTTTTTAATGTTTTGAATATGGAATTTCATCTCTTTCTTTAGCGTATTTTTTTGTTATGTTATACATTTAGGTAATTAAGCTATATCCTTTAATTTGAGATATAGGCATGCATTCTTTTGTTAACAGGTTTATGCCGCCGCGCACTAGGTCCATTTCTAAAGGTTTGTTTTCGGGGTAAATTTTTCTGTTATTGCATGTCGGACTGTTAGTAACAGTAAGGGCTGATTTTCGCTTCATCTCACAGTCAAAAAACTCATACTTGGCGATCCTGTTAGCACTGCTTGGTCAGAGTGTGGAGAGAACGACTTACAGCTTTGCATCACCAATTATTTCAAGGTATAATTTAATTCGTCTCTTTTTGCAATTGTGGCAACTAATTTCACTGGTTAACTATTTCCTTTTAGTTGTTCATGGCTGCCCTAATTGTTCATGGCTATTATTACCACGATTTTCACCTATATTACTTCACTATGTATTGTATATGTATTGGGCCTATAGATGGCTGTCAATTTCTGTTTAGTATCTTTAACGTCCAGTTGTCGCTAATCTTATTTGTCCTACATAAAGTGTAAAAAATAAATGGTTGGTAAGGTTGGTTCATCAAGGCAAGGTCGCGCCCAATTTCCAATTAAGCGAGAGCTTGAATTTGCGGAGTATTTGGTTGAAATGAAATGAAGTAATAGAATGAACAATGGCAACTTAAAGAGCGAGGTCTTCCCGGCAATTGTTGATAAATTTGCCAAAAATGGATGCCACTTTGATCCAAATCAAATCAAGACGAAGTATTATGCATTAAAGCATCTCACACAAGAATATAATCGCATGCGGTTGAGGGTGACTGGGGCCGGATGGGATCCCCTCTTCCAGACTGTAACCATGGACGAAAGCAAATGGGAAGCTATGATTAAGGTAGAAAAATTAATTTTTGTTATTCATCATAAGCTTATGAAGTGTAAAAATTGTTTTTTTAACATCTTCTAATGGCTGATTTTTGGTGTTAAATGTGTAGAAGAACCCATCTTTTGAGACATTCCACAACAAAGATTGCCGTGTCTTCTACATGTTATCGGAGGTGTTTCATAAAATGGATGCCCAAGGTCGATATGTGAGGGACTCAAACCAACCACCAGTAGACATCAATGATGAGATAAGGGCGAGGCAAAGTCAAGCATATCACAATATGGGTGGCCAGGACCCGGAGCACGTGGACCTGACTGATGAAATGATCCCTCCTGTGCCTCCAACTGGGAAATCAGATGCCAAACATTCAAAAAGCAAAGGCAAGGGGAAGAGGAAGACTCCGGAATCTTCATCCCTGGGGACGGCAACCTTCCACCTAGTCTAAGTCGCACCTCTTACAATAATGTCATATCTTGGATGGATGCGACGTTTGCTTTCGATCGAAGCACCTCCAATAGCGTAAATGCCCTACCACCCCCACCTGCTGCTCCTCCAGCCCCTCATCCTCCGATTTACGTGGATGATGACCCTTTCTTGGTGACACATGCCAATGCAACCTTAAACAAAATAGCAGGCTTGCCGGATAAAGTATTCATTACAGCAGCTGTGAAGTTGGTTGAATCTGCTGACCATCGGAGGATGTTTCTAAGTCAAGTGAGTGATGTTAGGAAGCGGTTATATACACTAAGTATTAGGGGGCGACCTAGACAATTGAGACCTGCATGTGCCTATAGGTTCATCATCAGTTTGAAGGACATTAGTTTGTATGTTTTCATGTAAAATATTTGTATTTGTGATTTACAAAGGATTCTGGTTTTCCTTGTTGGGAAACGAACTTGCACTGGGTTGTCTTATTGCCCAGTTTGGATCATTTTAAGACGATTTGATAAACTTTCGGCATTTCGAATATGCACTTTTTGAGACAATTAATAATAAATAGGATTTCTACTTTAACATAAGAGTTGCTCCAACTAGTTCACATATTACTTGCATTGAGACATTTTAGCCTTATCCTGTACTTTATTTCTCATGCAGGTGTTTTGTCTCTAAAGAGGATAAACGGCCAGTGCTCCGCCCAATTTTAGACTGAATTTAGATGATCCAGAAGATGCAAGGAGAGCCATAACTGCT
Organism: Coffea arabica; assembly: GCF_036785885.1. Lineage (NCBI taxonomy): Eukaryota > Viridiplantae > Streptophyta > Magnoliopsida > Gentianales > Rubiaceae > Coffea > Coffea arabica. Next base: position 42,333,601 of record NC_092325.1, on the reverse strand, counting down.
GTGTTGATTCTACAGTGGCACTTTCAAACCCATCAAGTTCCAAGGACAAGGCAGAGGGTCCACACGAGTGCCTTGACTGGTCAGAGTTGGGTTGAGAATCTACTGGGGGGAAAGTGCATTAGGATGCTTAATAACATGTCTATGAATATGCCTACATTTATTTAATTATGCCGGATATTGCGAGAAGGTGGATACATTACTGAGGGCCCCTGTGATAAAGTGACTTTGGAGAAAAGCGTAGCAGTTGCCTTATATGGTCTGAGCCATGATTTGACACAAAGAGTGCTAGGTGAACGATTCCAACATTCCACTGAGACAATTCATCGACACGTACGCCGCCATGCCAGGCCTTAGTCCAATTAGTCAATTATGCCAGATACTACTCATCCTCGGATTCGAAATAATAGACGATTTTACCATGGTTTAAGGTATGTGGCCACATCTTAAAACTCATAAGTTAAATTTATGATTAATTTGTATTAAAATTCAATGTTTAGGATTGCATTGGAACTATTGATGGAACACATGTCTCGATAAACGTGCCAAGAGGGGAACATGATGCCTTTCGTAATAGAAAAGACACGCTTTCACAGAATGTTTTAGCTGCATGTGATCACGACAAAAGGTTCATATATGTCAGAGCAGGCTGGGAAGGAAGTGCCCATGATAGCCGTGTCTTAATGGATGCTATTTCCAATCCGGATGCAGCATTTCCCATACCACCGGCTAGAAAATATTACGTGGTTGATGCAGCATACAGACACATGCCATGATTCATAGCCCCTTTCAAGAGTGGTCCAGGGGGGAGATCACAGACTGCACAGAAAAGTGAATTTAATCGCGCCATTCTTCGGTTCAGAATATAATAGAGAGGACATTTGGGGTATAAAAAATGAGATTCAAAATTTTGGATGGTCCAATGAAAAACTATCCTATTGAGGCACAGAGAAACATTATAGTGACGTGCTGTGTACTGCACAATTTCATTAGAGAGATGCAGCTATACGACGTCTACTTGGCGGATGAAGCGAATATGGATGGCGCACATACCGCAGGAGCTCAAATACCTCAATTGCACGTCACTCCAGAAGCACTCCATGATTGGAAGGAATTACGAAATGCAATGGCTGATCACATGTACCTTCATCGAAATGAATAGTATATGATTGCCACGCTTGATTTCCACGTAGCTCAAACTATTTTCAGCTGTATAATTTGACTTTTTTTTTAATATTTGGGATTTTGACTTGGTAATGAACAAATTTAAGCCTTGTGGTCAAGGTTGGGTTCACGGATTCCTTTCGACTTGAGTTTTTGTAATATTTTCACAATCTAAAGTGCTAATTATTTTGTTATATCAAATTATTTGCATACAGGTGTGAGATTTTATGTGCAAGTGAAACATAAGAAAATCTCCATGTGTCTCCAAATTTTTTTTTGGGAACAAAATCACCATAAATTCTCACAAAATCTAAGGTCCAGCAAAGTTGCTTTAAGTCGATAATTAAAAGGGTTAATTAATACCTTCTTAGTCCTTGGATGGATACCTCGAATGCGAACAAGGGGAAAATCAACTTGGCCTTCGGATTGGAAAAAATGTAATCATTATTTTGATGCAATAATATAGAGCACAATTGTTGGATAAAGGGAAAAAAAATTTATGGAGGGAATTTTTTTTTAAGTCATAAAAAAAAGTTTTTAAAAATTAAAAAATTGCTACAGTAAAGTTTTTAAACTACTTATACAGTAAGTTTTTTCTACTATTTTTACAGTGATCTACAGTAAAGTTTTAGACAAACTTCCAAAAAACTCAGTTCCAAACGGGCCCTAAGTCTGGCATTATCTGTGCAATTAACAATTTCTTTCATTCTGGTCACCTTCTCAAATCATTAATGAGACTCTAATCAGCATGATTCCCAAAACTAACACTGCTTGCACTATTTCAGATTTTAGACCTATAAACTTGTGTAATGTCCTTTACAAAATCATATCTAAAGTGCTTACAAACAGATTCAAATACGTTCTGAATGCATGTATTAGTCAATCCCAGTTTGCTTTTGTTCCAGAAGGCAGATTTTGGACAATGTTTTGATAGCTCATGAATGCATTCATTTCTTAAAAAATAAGAGGTTTGGCAGGGATGGTTACGTGGCTATTAAATTAGATATGTCAAAAGCTTATGATAGAGTAGAATGGAGATTTCTGGCAAAAAAAATGATGAAAATGGGGTTCTGTCCTCAGTGGATCCAGTGTCTCTAGTGTCTCTAGTGTTACTTATTCTATTAATTTTAATGAAGAGAAAAAAGGATACATTAAGCCAACAAGATGGCTGAGACAGGGAGATCCCTCATCTCCTTACCTGTTTTTGATTTGTGCTGAAGGGTTTTCCTTCCTGCTGAAACAAGCAAAAGTACAGGATAGGTTGACTGGCTTGAAGATTGCACAGGGAGCACCTAGCCTCTCTCATTTGTTTTTTTGCAAATAATTCCTTGATCTTCTATAAAGCAACTGCCGATGAGGCTAGTCAGTTAAAGAGGATTTTAGAGGTGTACAAACAAGTTTTCTGGACAATTGATTAATGTAGAGAAATCCTCTCTATTCTTTAGCAGAAATGTAGGATGTAGACTAAAGGAAGAGGTTATGAGGGAGCTGCAGGGAATGAAACTTGCTCAGCAAAGCAAGTATTTGGGATTTCCTTTACCCATTGGAAGATTCAAAAGGCAGACTTTTGAGTTTATCAGGAACAAAACGACAGAGAGATTGCAAGGATGGAAAGAGAAATTGTTGAGTCAGACAGCGAAGGAGGTTCTGCTTAAATATGTTATAATGGCCGTGCCCATGTATGTAACGTCTTGTTGTTTGTTGCCAAAGGATCTGTGTTAGAAAATTTGCTCAGAGATGGCTAAGTTTTGGTGGTTGCAAAAAGGAAATGAACAGAAGATACATTGGTTGAGCTGGGGAAAATTATCAGAGGTGAAAGCAGAAGGAGGTCTTGGCTTTAGGGATCTTCGTGAGTTCAATCTGGCTTTGTTGGCAAAATAGCTGTGGAGAATTTTAACCAGGCCAAATCTGTTAATCAGTAAGGTAATAAAAACTAGGTACTTCAAGGGGGTCTCTCTATGGAAGATGGAAAGCAATGGCACAGATTCATGGTGTTGGAAAAGTCTACCGAGGGCAAGGGAGATCTTAGAAGTGGGACTAAGGAAGAGGGTGGGGGATGGAAAATCTATTAGTATATGGGAGGATAGGTGGCTTCCTGATTCTGAAGATGGGAAAATTAAAACTCAAAGAAGGGATGAGGTGAGTGTACTCAGAGTTAGTGATCTCATACAAGAAGGGAAATTGAATAAGGAGTTGATTGCACAGGTGTTTGAGGAACATGAAAGGAGGGAAATTCTGAGAGTACCATTGAGTGTATATGAGAGAAAGGACAAAGTATACTGGAGTAAGTCTAGCACTAGAGAGTACACTGTAAAATCAGGTTACAGATTGGCTAAAGGTCTTAGAGGGAAGAGGGAACGTGGGAGGGTAGGTGCTGAACCAAGCTGCAGAGGAAAGTACTCATCTCAAGGTTGGAACTTCCTTTGGGGGCTGAATGTGAAACATAAGTTGAAGCATTTCATCTGGAAATGCTTACAGGGCATTTTGCCAGTAAATGCAGTTATTAAAGAAAGATGCTTAAAAGGGGGTCCTGTTTGCAAATGTTGTGGGGAGTATCCGAAAACTATTGACACCTGCTTTTCTTCTGTGATAATGCTAAAGATATCTGGAAGACAGCACCTATAAGTTGGGAAGGCTTAGACTGTTACAGGAATAGGTTTGGGCACTGGTGGGAGGAGCTGAAGGAAGCCAAGGCTAAGGAGAGTGGTCAGGAGAGAATAGAGCTAACTGTGAATTTACTTTGGCAAATCTGGAAGTCAAGAAATGGGGGGCAGTTTGAGGCCAAAAGGAAAGATCCAATGACAGCAGTAAAAAAGGCAACTTTGGAGTGGAGGGAGTTTCCAGGAGGCTCAGGAATTGGAAGGGGGAACAAGTAGTTATAGGAACAAAGGAAAGGAGGGATTGTGTGGCTGGAACGAATCAGAAGAGGGATGGGTTAAGATAAATTCTGATGCAGCTGTGCAACAAAAGACAGACAAAGCTGGATGGGGGATGATTGCAAGGGACTGTCAAGGAAACATTCTGGGAGCTCGGGCAGTGCCAAATACAAGCTGTTCAAATGCAAAACAGGAGGAAGCTCTAGCTTTAAGAGCTGCTATGCTTATGGCAAAACAATAGGGCTAGAGAAGAGTGGTGCTCGAATCAGATTGTAAGCAACTCATTGATAAAATAAATGGTGGGGAAGGAGATTCAGCTATTGCAACTGTATTGTCGGATATAGTTAGCTTGAAATCCAACTTTTATGAATGTTGTTTTTTCTTCACGAGTAGGATTAACAACTCTGTTAGTCATTATTTGACAAAATTAACTTTAAACTTGAAAGGAACTGCTGAATGGATGACTGACTTCCCAGCTTGGCTGCTTGAATTGCTTCAAGCAGATTGTAGCGGCAGTTGCTCCAAAAGTTTGTAATCTGTTTTGGTATATAAATAAAGTGTTGCCGTTGAGGAAAAAAAAAAAGGTTACAGGCTACGTTGGAAGTTCCTTCCTCTCAAATTAACTACTTTTAAAGCTAGGAGTTGGACGATAAATGCCGATTTGTGTACCCAAACCAAAACAAAAGCCCATTTATATTGCTGTCTTGAAGAAAAATTGTTAAAAGATAGATTCACGGCAGCATAAACAAAAGAAATTCAAAGGACAAAATAGAAACTAATGTAGTAGGAAGAGACACGATACGCGAGTTATGGAGGAAGGTTTATTATTTATTCAAATAAAAAGTTGGTATCATTGCATTTGATTGTACATAACGAGAACATGCGTGGAGCTTCAATTTGAAAGCTCCAATAAACCTAAGCACAAAATTCTACTGTTTTCCCAATTTGCCCACCAAAGAGATGGACACGGAAAAATGAACAAAATCAAAAAGAAAATGAAGCAGGCATCCATCCCGTTCATCACTGCCCCTTCACCAATCCCCAGCATGCAGCCGGCCACGCCTGCAGAAAACGAAGAGCAATTCGCCCAATTACAGACTCACATTTGCTCCACCACGTCAACTACCGCATAGATGGATCCACAGCCCTTTTTTTGTTCTATGGGCTCTTCCGTTCAGCAGCATCCCTCCAATCCTCAGGGCTACAACCTACCTGTGCTTGCCATAGCTCCCACGTTCCTTCTCTCTTTCCCTCTTCGAATGCCTTGGCTCCTCCTCCCACTCTTTAGTTGCAGCCACCGGAGGCGATGACTCGTACCTTGATGGCCTTCTCTTGAAATGTCTATCGTCGTCACTACTCTCATGATCTACAGCAGCAGGAGCAGAACTTTTTCTTGTGGTTGATCCTGCTTTGTGATCTTCATAGTAGCCATTCGAAGAAGGGCCCCTGTGACTCCCCGAGCCACTAGCTGGTGCTTCAGTTGAAGACGTCAGCTTTCGCTTTTTTGGGGCTGCTTGATCTTCAGCAGGGAAACTGATGCGAGAGAATACGCTGAGCTTCTGTTTCTTGTCAGCAGTGGAAACGGTTTTAGGCGCTGCAAGCGGTTCTGGAGTTGGTCTAGCAGCAGACTCTGGACGGTGGTGACTACTGCTACTACGCTGAGGCTGGTCACGGCGATGGCGGTCATCAGGGTGATCACGAGGGTGGCGACTGTCCAGATGATGGCGGTCATCACTGTGATCACGGTGGTGTTGGTGGCTGTCCTGGTAATGCTCACTGCGATGGTCACGATGCCGGTGATGGTCATCATAATCGTGATCCAAATTCTTCTTAGAAGACGGGCGTGGAAGTTCAGGATCACGAGAGCGGCGATCAGGGGATGGCCTATCCGAGCGATGGCGAGGACGGTGATTATCCGAGCTTGATGGCGGTGGAACAGCTTTCTACGAACAGAAATAAAAACAGGTAAGCTATAGCAATAGCTAATTCTAAATCAAAGTACATACATTCCTCGGCCCTCGCATTCTAAATCCCGCGAAAAAGCCTGTTCTTCGTTGCAATTTTCCTTTAAATAGTCAAATACATTTCATTTTCACTATTCTTTTTCCCAATTTTGTTTCGTTATTGGTTTGATGGTTTCCAGACCACACTGAGGGACCTGCGAGTCAAACAATGCATATTTCTATTATTGGTTTAGAGTGGTGATCATAGCGCATCCCCAAAAGACATAGAGTTAATAATAATAATAATATACGCCACCTAAAATACGACATTAAGAAACTTCAGATTGCCAGGGTTAAGCACGGATATGGATGTTGGGAGGAACTTGGACAATCATCCGCTAGCGATGGAACACCAGAAAACAATGCGTAGTGATAATTTCACTCGCGCGAAAGGTGGACAAGAAGGGGGGGTTGAATAGGGGCGGCGGCAGCCGTGCAGACAAATTGGTAAAATTTGTGATGCATAACTACACTGCATTTTCCCACTGAAATAAGACCAAGGCTGGGTGATGCGTTAAAAGACCTGTAAGAACCCCAGAAATTTCTCATCCTCAGCCTTGGCATTCAAGTTGAGCACAAGAGGGAAGCAGTGCAGACCATCACGGTTGCCCTTCGGTTCTGCCTTTTCCAATAAAACCTTTGATGAAATCCCACCCAGGTTATGGTTCAAAGAGAGGGAGGGGAGGGGGGGGGGGGAGGGGCCTCTTTCCACAATGATTACTCTGTTGCCAAGTCCATTTTTGCCCAATAGTTCACAAAACCAAAAGAGGGAAGAGGAAATTTCAACAACAAAAGTACATACAGATTTAGATTTCCCTGAAGAAATGTCACCACTGCTGCTCACTTCCCTGCCAAACTCCCGATCTTTAGGTGGTAATTCTCGGCTGCAGACCCAATAAGCAAATAATTGTGTAAGAGCAAATCAAACATAACCAGATGAAGGTCATCCAGAAACCAGAATACAAGATACAAGAGCGTAAAAACACAATTAACAATTATGAAATGTTCAAAATCCTCGCATTTACCTCTCGCCACGTCTCTCAATTTCACGTTTCCTTTTCAAATTGGCTTTCCTAGCTTCAAATTCCTCCCGGCTCATCAAAGGTGGTCCAGCATTGAATCCCATCCCAAAGTCTGCAAGATCCCTGAAAAAGAGGACATTCATATGAAAATAAAACACCAATTGTAATCTGCTGCAAGAGACCAAGATACACAGCATTATATATACCCCTCTAACCAGAGGCCCCAAGTGTGAGGCTGCAAATCACAGTGCGTCACCAGATTCAAGAAAAGTATATAGAAGGAACAGTGCTCCAAACCACTCCCCCCCCCCTTCTCTCTCCAACCCCAAAAAACCAAACACATATGAAGAGAGAGTAAAAACAGTCAGCTGATAACACAAGAATCAGTAACTTTGTGATAGGTTGCAAAAAAGCACAAGCCATCTTGATACAAAAAAGATATAATAGGAACAACAATCCCCCAGAAGCAAGAGAAACAAGAACTCCCTTTAGTTCATAAAACAAGAATCAATACCTCTGAGGAGGGCCAAAAGGCAACATGCAACCTTGTCCCCCAAATGGGTCCTGTGGTAAGACACCCCCAAATGGAACATCCAGTGGACCAAGACCAAAACCCATATAAGGAGCAGCACCAGGATACGGGGCCATGAATGCATCCATTCCAGGTTGCATTCCTGTCCAATAAGGATTATAGGCAGCAGGGCCCATAGGCATCATGTAGTTCTCAGCTGCAAGGTCTTGGGCTCTCCACTGCATCTCCGCAGCTGCAACTCCTTAAAAGATTAACCATTAAACAGAAGATTCAGTGGCACGGTTCAAAAAGCTCAACTAAAATGTGTTTTAATGTGTACAAGGACAGCAGCATGACAAGGTCTTACAAAAGCATACCATTTAAAGGCAAGCGAGCTTTCTTCTTTTTCTTCTTTTTGGCTGAAAGGACAGAAATTTATCAGTTAAAAATCATAAACAAATATAAGCCCTTACTCCAAGATGCCATCATGATTTTATACCAAAGGGAAATTTTCCCTGATCATATATATTCTGTTCGACTCCAGACAAAGTACAAGATTTCACTAAAAAGAGAACATTAAACTATCCTGCAGACGAACCTACACTGCCTCTGGGTGGGAAATCGTGGCAGGATATTACCACAAATGTGAAAGGAACGCAAAAAAACATATCACAGGTATGAAAGATATCTGGGTAATTACCTGCCTCACTGGAAACTGGTTTCTGCTGCACTTCTTCATCAGGCAGAGGTGCACTCCCTTGAGATGCTGGTTCCTTCACACTTACTGACTCATGTGTAGCTTCAGAAGCATCTGCAACTTTTGATAATCTCACTTTCTCCATAGTTTGCTGTGGAGCAACAACAGCCTTAACCTCTTCTACAACTTCATGCACCTTAGAAGTCTCTTCTTTTTGAGCTGGAGGTGGCATGACCTGCTCTCCCTTTGAAGCCGCAGACTGCATAGGAGATGGAGCCTTGGGCTGTGGATTGCGAGATTCCATATCTGTAGAATAGAAGTATTTATAGTGAACTGATTATTATTCCCAAAGTACTGACAACAAACTTCTTAACAACACAAACCTGGAACCTGGAAAGTGCTGCCACCATTATCTCCACTGCTGTTATTGGACTCCAGTATTCGGTTAATGGTATCCCTCAATGTCTTGTTTGGTAAAAGATCATCTGCTAGTATATTTGTCGCCCCACACACGCACATTGACTTTGAAATAATATATTCTCTTATGCCTGTAAGAAACACTTAGTTATCAGAGAGAAAGAACCCCAAAACTACAAGCTATGCAAATGAGGACTATGAAATTAATTACAGGATGAAAAAATCCAAACAACAAGAGCCGTTTTTTTTTTCTTTGTTTCAGAACAAGCTCAGGAGGAGAGGGAAGGGAAAGCCAGCTAGTCATCCATAGAAATGCTTGCCATTTGGCATACATGTAGTATATCACTATTCATTTTTATTAGAGAACTAGTGAGTTTTAAGTTGACTACTCAAAATTTATTCACATGAAACCACCTAGATATTCCAATAAGGCAATATGATTTCATATTCCGATAATAAATTCAGCAAAAAATTTCAACGTGCTACCATGTTGTCCACATGATTTTTTTTTTTTTTTTTTTGTTGGGGTGACCTTACAGATTTCAGTTCTCTTAAAACTTCCTAAACTTCAGTTTCAAAAAAGAAAACCAAAAAAAAAAAAATCCATATGCGTTTAAAGCACCAAACTTATAATTTTATGCCAGACTGCAAACTACATATTCAAGGTTAAATATTATTGGTCCTACTTGTCTTGGTTCAATTATGATTTGTCCTTGTGGGGTCTTGTTCATAACATGTAAAAAAAAAAAGTTGGTACATAATGAGCACCAACAGAATAAACTAAATGATAGAATAACAGTTGTTGCACAGATACAACAACAATCCAGGCAAAGCAACATAGAAACACAAAGAAAAGAATGTTCAATCACCATCTGTGAGCCATACATTTGTCACAAAAACTCTTGAAACAACATTTGCTTGTAAGCACAGCATCTTTCATAACTTCTTTACACAACGGGCAATGAAGTTCAGGTGGAAGATCACCAACGGAGCGCGTGGATGGAAGCCCTTCAATTTCCTTTTCAAAAGCAGCCCTGCAACATATATGGACAGTAAACAAATGATCTTGCCCAAAAATAATGACCAATAGTTTCAAATGGAGAGAAACAGCTTACTCATTTGGTTTCAAAACTGCAACAGCCCCACTTGGCAATGCATACGAGCCATCTGGTGTGGCCATTAACATAGATTTTGGGATACCAGTTGGAGGTTTAACCCGCTTAATGTCATAATTAGGGTCACCATTTGTTGGACAATGTTGAATAAAGTGTCCTATAAATCAGTGATTGGAAAAATTAGCAAAAGGACTAGTAGAAGGGAGATTTTATTTTTTCTCCTTTCAGAAAAAATAATATTCTATCTAAGAACTCTTAAACCTAATTTTAACCAAAGAAATCAAATTCAAATGTCAAGAATAGGAAAACGCACCAGGAACCTTACACCTGTGACATACATAACCCTGAGGTGGTGTTTTTCGCTCCAATCCTCCTCGACCTCGAAAAAAAAGAAGAATTGGTGTTCAGTTTTGACCACAATTCATAAACAGCAAAGCTAAACAACTAAAACAAAATAAAAAATCATTTATCTCCTTCCACTACAGCACCTCAAACCTTCCTTACACACGCAAGTCTAAATCTAGTTTTGCTTGAGGACTATTGTCCTAAGCAACAAAAAACTGGAAAAAGGAAAGGAAACAAAAAAAGTTGAGGAAAAAAAAAAATTAATAGTGTATTATGTATCTCAGGTAAGTTGATTTAAACAAAGACAAGTATAAGCGCTCACCAAAACCACGTCCTCCCATCATTCTTCCACCCATACCACGTCCAAAACCTCTACCAGGACCAAAACCATCAGCAGATTGGCTGAAATTAAATGATACAATGATAAGCCTATCAGACAAACAAAACCTTTTTCTTTTTGGTGAAGGAAAAGACAAAAACAAAAATAAATAACAGTTTTGAATGTTCAAATCAGCAAGCAGTAGCAGAAGATCTCTCACCGCTGCCAATCTAAGGCCGGTGTCTCGATTAAAGCCTTAATCTTACTGTCCTCGTCAACTATACTAGGGGGAGCAGCTTCCTGAACAAGATTGCTTGGTTGTGCTGGCAAAGTTTCAGGAATTGCATACAAATCATTACCAAATTCGTCCCATTCTGACTCATCAGGCTGCAAAGGTCAAAAACTCATTATCGCGTCTGTGTGCTTATCAACACTTAAAGACAAAATTAATCTATAATAGTCTTTCAGGACATATTGCTTATAGAAGCTTACATATTTCATTCCAGATGACTCTACCCCTAAAAAGCTGCTCTTTACTGTTTGAACTTCCCCAGACTCACTTTCCACCTTTACCCTGCATCAGAGAGCACATAGTAAAACTCAACCAACATTAAGAAGCCTCTCAAAGTCACGTCTATGCTAGTCCAAATCTATCATCCTCTCCCTCATAGAATCTCCTTTTTATAGTGTAATTGATTTTACTCACCAACTCTCAAATCACTACAAACTGATCTTCACACCACCAAAATAAGACTTAAGAAAATGCACTAAGCAGAAAACAAGGACAAAATTTTTTGCTAAATCAAGCTCAACCTAATCAAATTGAGAAGTTTTAAGGATCAAGATTATACTCTTCAGATTCAGGAACAGGTGCTGTAACAATAGGCATTCGAGGTCGTCCAGGAACCCGACGAATTAAGACAGCAGTATTTTTTGGAATCAACATTTTTTCATCAAGGTACTCTGAAATTGAAAACAGAACAAAGTTCTATATAAACCCTGAAAATAATCAACATATGGACCAAACATAGCTCTAACTAAATTTAAACCTCAAAAAAGGCACATTTCATGTTGGGAACCAATTGATTCACCAAAACCAATATCAGCATCAATTTTCCTGCTCCTACTCAAACACGTGACAAGACTTGACGCTCACAAGAAAACCCCAAACTAAAAGCATGTCTGCAGGTTTTATATCTTAACCCTAAGCCCTAAATCTTCGGACTGAGAATTCTACTCGCTCACTAAAATTCAATCAGATACAGAGAAAGAAACTTGGACGCAAGCAAAACTAGTGGGTGATAAATGAAAGAACCACATTCAGAGTTATCATTCAAACTAGAATTCCGTTTGAAAAGTTTGTCATCAAACAGACCATTCATCAACTACCTCACAATACCCCTCAGTGGTCCAATTTCAAGGAAACAACTCTATAAAGACTTTTGACCTTATAGTAATAGAATCACATAAGAAAAACCAATTCTCCACTTCATATGCAGTGCCAATCGTGCAACAGGAAGTGGACAGACCAAAGCTCTCACGTGACACCTTATCTAGGATGCAATTATGCATCCCAACTATGAATTGCAGAAGATGAATTACAAATGGTCTCCTTGGATGACTGCTTTCTTTCCGCAAGCCTGAAATTGCTAATAACTCCATAAAATACTCACAAAGGTATTTCCTTTTGACTGAAAACTAAAATCTAGAACAGTATGACCAGAAAATTGCAAAATATATAAACATACTTGCGTCAATGTAGAAATTGTTTAAACAATTGTAAAGAATATGAACATATTTGCTTGAAGGAAGAAACTTTTATACTGATCATCTACAGCTTGCACATTGTTGTAATCAGATAAAAAAAGGCTGACCAATAGGAAGTCAAACCAACCTTCGTTAGTCTGGGCGTTGGTGACCACGAGGTCAAAATCAGTACCCCTGCCCAACTGCTTGGATTCAAATATTTTTTCTTTCAAATTCCCGACTGTTATAAAGTGCCCATCAATTGGAATTGAATCAAAATCTTTAGCACTTTTAAACTTGTAATATACAGCCATATTTGCTTTCTTTGTTTTTCTTTAAAGTTCCTTTTCCCCCCTCTGAGAGAAATCAATAACAAACACAAATAACGGCCTTCAAACGACAAAAATATATGTATGGCCTGATATTGAACTCAAAAACGAAAAACAAGATAACAACAGTACAAAAATTGAAGAAATATCTATGATTTTTCTTCTTTTCTTTTCCTCAATAATCCAAGTAAGATCAAACCAATTTCTTCTCTCGAACAACTCAATAACTTCAGGACTTTCTCTCAGTCAAGCTACGGTAATCAATATCTTCAATTTCAATCCGTAAACCCAGCCTCCGATGCAAAAAAGAGTATCAAACTCTTGTTAGATCAGCAAAGACACGAACTTGCCCCTTCCTTGACACAACCGGAACCGCAGCGAACGCCGATGAATACTTGAGATCTCGAAAATCAACAGCCGCACCTCGAACTGAACAGCCAAAACAGAACAAATTCAATTTAGTTCTTCGGAAACCTCCGATCCTAGCGCCTCTTCGTTCTTCTAAGAAATTAAGCGGGCGAGCGAGAAAACTCGTATAAAACTCGAGAAAGTTTCTGTTTCTTTCTTCTCTGTAATACGATAAATATTTACAAAAAGCAATTCATGGTAAAATTCATGAATCGATCAGCGAACTTCGATGAAAAGTTCGTATATTGGAACAATCTGTGCCCTAGAATTGGATTGATTAAAAAGGGAGAGGGGAATTTAAGGACTAGGGCTAGGAAAATTGAGACAGAAAAAGAAGCAGACGAGTGAGAGCTTCTTTAATTTTATTTATCCAAGGATACTGTCGAGAAGGTCGTCGAAGCCCCCTTATATAGCGAGGGGCAGTGAGAAAGATTTTTACTTGTGCTTTACGACAGCGTTGCGTTGCCATCAAGCGGTATGGACGCGTCCGGCTCTGGCCTAGTTTAGGATTTTTGCGTTTTCCAATTTTTGTTTTGCCCATGTTGTCGGATTATATAGTTTGATTGCTAAATAAATGAGGTTAAACGGGGGATGCCTCGAGCTCATTTTAAATTGAAGAGAAGTCAGGTTACCCTAAAGGAAAAAAGACAAATCAGGTTACCAAATACTTACATTGAACTCTTTTTAATAAAAGCCCATATCAGATTAAATAATAAAAGAAATTTTTTGGATGAATGTTCAAGTAAGATTTGGTTGTGGCTTAGGAGAGGGTTTTTAGAATTTTTCCTACCATTAAATCCAAAATTTTAAGGGTGAAATTCATAATATCCTCTGTGATTTCGCCAAAAATCAAAGAAGCCTTATGTGATTTAGAAATATTTTATAAAACTCTCTCATAATTCAAATTGATCTAAAAAATTGACTTGTTAAGATACTTGCAAATATTATATATACGATTAAAAAATTATTATTTTGTCCATGTATTTTATTTTGTTTTTTCTTTCACTTCTCTTTTTTACTTTTTTTTCTTTACTTTACTTTGCATTTGGGTGTTTTTAAAATTTTTAAAAATTACTTCCTTAAAAATTATTTTATATACATGATTTAAAAAATTATAATTTTGTCCTTGTATTTTATTTTCATTTTTTCTTTCACTTTTAATTTTTTCTTTTCTTTACTTTACTTGCTTTTAGGTGTTTTAAAATTTTTTTAAAATTATTTCCTTGCCCCATCCACCTCCTACCACCTACAACTACTATCACCTGTTGCCTCTTCCAGCTACCAATTCCATTTGCCACCCTGTTCTCTTATCCGCTTCTTCCTCTTCCCTCCCTTCCTTCCCCTCGTCCTCTTCTTTCTCCCATTCTCATCATCCTCTTACCCCTATCTCCTCCCTTTCTGTTGCCCTATTCCTTCTCGATCCTTTCTACTCATCTACTCTTCTTATGCCATTGGATGTAGTCGTAGATTGAGAAAGGAGGCAGCAAGAAAGGTGGGAGAAAAAGGGGGAATATGGGAAAAAATAAAAGGGTAGAGGTAAGAGGAGGAAGAGAAAAAAAAAGATGGTGTTGTGGAGAAGAGTAGGTAATAGTTGGAGGTAGAAAAAAGGAGGAAAAGGGATGGAAAAAATGGGAAAAGGGAGGAAAGGAAAAGGAAGGGATGAAGATAAGGAAGAAGGAGAGAGATTTAGTGCTGTGAAGAGGAGGAAGTTATAGTTAGGGAAGAAAGGAGAAAGAGGAGGAGAAAGGAAAAGGGAAGGAAAGTGATAAGGGTAGCGATGTAGATAGATTAGCGGGGATGAAGAGGAGGGAGGATGGGAGAGAGAAAAAGAGAAAAAAATGAAAAAAGATAAAATGGCTTGAAAGAGATTTTCTCAAAGAAAAACTGGAAAAATAATTAAAACTAAAATAAAATATAACCCATTAAATAAATAAGGTATGACTTATTATCTGTAACATAGCAGGTCATAAATCACCATTTCGTATTAGTTTGACTAATGAGGGCTTTTTCGAATATTTTTAAATGATATGGGACTCCCCGATTTTCGATAATAGCACAGAGGGTTTTCTGAATTTTACCCAAGTTCTAAAGCTTTACATTTGTATATGAATAAATTGAATTGCTAAATCTCATCTTAATTACACTTGGTTATACCTTTACATTGAGATGAAACTTAAACTGAATCATAAGTGAATTGATTTTCGAATTTGAGTAGGTGAAGTGAGCTTGTATTCAACTATGTAGCATTATTTTATAGTAGTTTGAGTAGTTTTATGAATCTAGTTAGATTGAAAATTTTTTAAGAATAATATTATAGATGTATTTAAAAAATATATTTAACAAAAAATTTTTCATATGATGTTTTATGTATATGCGTACACATGTATTGGTTAGGCTCAAGCCAAATTTACGTAATAGAAATACATATATTGGTAGATGAAGTGAATATGTCCAAATAAGATTTGCCTCTGTTAGAGTTATAAATCTTGACAATAATGTATGAATAATTTTCTTTTTTATTCGAGGCCTTGAACCCAATTGAGATGAACTTAAACTAAATAATTCTTTTATTAGATGTATGAATGAATTAAATTACTAGAACTTGTCTTGATTATATTGATTACACCTTTATATTGAAATAAACTAAATCACAATTGATTTCGTTCTCTAAATTTGGTAACTCACAAGGTATTAGGATTACCTCTATTGTCTCTCCCCTCCAATGGCGGAGCCACATACAAGCAAGTGGGGTTAAGCTTAGGAAATTTGAAAATTTTGAAAATTATATTTTATTTGACCCCATTATATTTTATCAAATTCTCTTCCCTATATACATTGACCCCCCAAAAATTGAAAATTCATAATTCTTACCATCACAATAATTTTGAATTTTTTTCAAATTATCTATGGAAATTAGTTCAAGAATAAATTCATCTAAAATTTCCAAACACAAAGAGTGAACTTTTTTGAGTGGAGTGAGAAAATCAATTCTTCAAATCATTTTTTTCAAACTTCAAAGACTTCAAAAACAAGAATTATTCAAGTGGATGGTAAATTTTTTGTTTATAATACGAATTAAGTTATTATGATTTTTATTTATAATAGGGTAAAGATAAATTTTATAAAAGAAACCTGTAGAAGATCAAGTTGTTGGTGATTTGTAGATTATTTTAAAAAATTCAAGAGGTTCAGTTACTTATATTGAAAAAGATGCATTTATCAAAATTGATAATGAATTGATTTTGTAACATTTTTTTATAGAAAGAGTATCCGTAGGGTATAATTATAACCAGTATACAATGTTATAGTTTTATTTTTTTAAAAATAAATTTTACTACACTAAAATTTGACCCCACAATACTCGTAGGGTATAATTATAACCTATATATAATGTTAGTAGTTTTATTTTTTTTAAATATATTTTATTGTACTAAAATTTGATCACTTATTGTGTGGTCTTAACTCTGCTCATGCTCCCCTCTATCTACTCCTCTTCCTTCGGGAGATCTTGGCTTTAAATCAAGGTCTCCCTTCCTCTTTGTTTTTACTTTTATTTAATAAAGTCTCTTATAGGGTGTCTTAGTGAGAGTTTTAGTCTCTCACACAATATCCTGGTGAGAGTTTTGTTTAGTTTTATTTATTTATTTATTTTTTCAAATTTATATGTTAGATCTAAAATTTCTTGGGTCTTCTCGTCAAATTTCAATATCAGTTTTGATCTTGAATCAGTTGGATAGTAGATATAAGGGAATAGACATGCACAGATATCCATGGCATGATTCGTTCAATTGATCAAATTTGATGATTTGTGATTCACAGTATAATCTTTTATAATTTGTAACTCTATTAAATCTTATGATTTTTCAAATCAAATATATCTGTGACATGTTTAATCTATCTTCTGTCATTAGTGCAGATTACTTTATCAAACAAATCGTGCTGGACGATTCCCAACTAGATTATTAATAATATTGACTTATGTTTTATAAAAAAAAAAACTAAATCACAATTGAATCGAATTTTGAATTTGAGTAGGTGAAGCCAACTTGTATCAAATTATGCTAGCATTTCTTTTTAGATTAATCTTTTATATATTGACAGTGTATACAATGTTAGCATTGGATAAATGACAACTATACAAAATTTAAATTTGAAATACTCAGCGTTGGATGGATGACAATTATATAAAATTTGAATTTAAAATTCAACTTAATCCAACGACAATAATGTATACATTATCGATGTATATAAAATTAGATGTGCTCTCTTTTTTAGTAGTTTGAGTAGTGTTATGAATCTAGTTAGATTGACTATTATTTGAATTTTTTTACAACAATATTGTAGATGTATTTAAAAAAACATATTTATTATGCAGCAAAAAATTTTCTCAAACAATTTTTCATATTATGTTTTACGTATGTGTTTTTTTTAAACGTATACGTTTATTGGATCGGGCCCAAACCAAGCCGAATTTACATAGTTCTACTATCAATTACACTTATTAGATATGATTTAAATCCATAACTCATCTGACATAATCATTGTTTTAGCAGAATTAACCATAAAATTATGAGAATTCATCCTCAAAAGATTTTCAATCCTTCTCTACTTGGGGGAAGAGAGATCTAAACCCAAGACTTGTAAGTCTTGAGAACTCAATCTTAGTCGTTAAACCCATGCCTCTAAGGTTATTCTTTTTTCTCCCTTCTCTAACAAGAAAGAATGGGATTAAAAAAAACAAGGAAAGAGAGAGAGATTTGAACCCAATATTTCTAGAGCTTCAACTTTACTATTGGCGCTTTGAAAAGAAGAACTGCATCACAAGAGAGGGAGTGGTGAACAAACTTTGGAATAAGACGCTCACAAATAAAGCTAGTTTGGCTGTCTATACACTTTGGAAACATAATAGACCAATCCTCTGAAACTAATGTAACCCTTTTCCTAATGCTTCCTCTAATTGTAAATAAATCTAGCCATACCAAAAATAGAAAGAACAGGCAGGGAAGGCAAGTACCACCTACAGGAATGTCAAAATTAAAACAAACAAAAACCAACTATATATCTGTCAAGATTAATGATGACACAACTACAACATAAGCTACAAAGAAGAAGATCGCTATCTGAATGAAGAACTTTGGATTGTCTCTCATGTTTGGTGACGTAACAGCCCTGCAAAGTAGACCATGCATTTTGTTAAGCTTGGAAGGGAATAAACCACGGTGGGAAAATGTCAGCAAATGCAACATTTTATTCATCTAATGAATCCCAAAGAAGCGCAGAGTTTAAGACTACCTAGCAATGCGCTGGGAAAGTCGATGGAAAGGCAAACTCTGAATGAAAACGATACCAGGGCCAGTGAGAACTGCAGTTACAAGATTTTCACCCTGCAAGGGCGCACAACTTCTTAAGTCAGGCCGTCTAGAAACCAAGCAATCATTGACAATCAAGAGTATGTTGGCAGAGAGAGTCCCAGCATCAAGAAAAATCAAACTGTGACAGACCAGTTGAAGTAATTTAGCCAAGATCTACCGGTAAAGCTTAACTCTTTAAACGCTTATCGCACGATGAGGTTCAGAAGAAGAGAAAGCACTCTTTTACTGTTAGCTTCGGAGTTGCTAAAAGCCTACAACTTGGAAGGGTATACTTATCTAGGTTAAGCCATGGGAAAATTAATACTCAGGACTTCTGTCACAGTCAATGATGCATTGGATGATCTATCTAGTATCAGATACCACGTACAGGATGCATGAACTGTACGCGCTGCTAATCAACTTCATAATGCCATTTATTCTACATGTGTGCTTCTTATCATCCTACTTTCGTGACTTGAGAATTTATGTTGAACAAAAGCCATCATAGCCTATCACAGAAATTCTAGTTCAGAATGATTACTTTCCTTTGCTGGTAAAAGTGGAGAAGAAAAAACATGTGAAACTGGTTACGATCCATGACATTAAACAAGAGAAACAAATGGTGTACAGCAATAGAAATTGGGTAAAAATAGTAAGCTAACCTACTAATGTACAAGAGCATGAAAACAAACCACATTGCAGGGTTACCACAGCCAAATATGCACCCCTTTCCCAAAGTCGGCCCAAATTCAGGTTAATCTCAAAGAAGGTAAGCAGAAAAAGGTGCTTTCAATGTTAAAGAGAGGTGGAGCAGGATGATGGTAGTACTAATATGCCCAAAAAGACGAGAGAATAGGCCATCTAAACAGCTGCAAAATTCTCTTCTTGTAATACTTGTTGCATTTTGCATGTTGTCAAAAATGATTAAGACAAGAAAAAGATAGGTACATAGGCATTGACCATAAGAATATGGCAAATAGAAAAGCAAAATTTGGTAAATGAATTATTTACAAAGGAAAAGCGTATACAAGCATGTGTTGTTTCTCTATCACAGCTTAGTTCTATTCACTTTTATTAGGGCACATCCTCAGGTCTAATTCTTTTCAGACAATCTTACTGTTATTCCAACATTTACTGATATTTCAATGCAATTTTTATGATTGGTTCACGGAAAATGTACAGAAGGGTTATCCAGCTTAAACATGAACTCTTCATACCCATTTAGGAAAATGAAATAATTCAGGAAAAAAAAAGAAATTAGAAGAATTACAAAGACTAGAGCTGATCTTTTGTGCAGGAATTGAAGCCTAGGTACAAGGATATGTGGAGACAAAACTGATTGGCTACTAAAAGGCTAGATGGAAATTTTTGAGTTGATGTTTAAAATTGCAACAAACAAACAAGCCAAGACATCAATGTAATGAACGACCAAGTAAGAGAAACTAACAGACACGAATAAGCAACTACAATTGAGGAATACAAAGAAGATAATGCTCATAAAGGAAACGAGAAATCACTCGATAAACTTACCCCAAATACCAGTCTCCTAACAGGACCATTATATTTGACCTGTACATTGATTGTTGATGATAATGCAACAATGCTCGGCACATCAACAGAAAGTACTTCTCCCACTTCAAGGTTTTTCTGTACAACTAGAAAAGAACCAAAATAAAAAGGTATCACATAACCTTACAATCTAGATAAGTCAAAGAAAGTAGGGTAAGAAAGAATAGGCTCCCCTTGACTAGGTGATACAACATGTGAAAATAGGCGCAATCCCCGTGTAAGCATAAATAAGTAGGAAAATCAGGGACCTGAAAAGCAAAAGGTGTTTCGAACTAGAAGTTGCAGGGTTTTACATTGAAGTTAATACATTAAACAAGTTTCCTAGGATACTCTGAAATATCCAGTTTTGAGTTAGACCAATAAAAATTCACTTTTATTTCAATAACTTAGATCTCCTTGTAGCGTATCTTGGCAGCAATAAAGATGTGCACATACATTCACAACAATTAAAGAAAGGACCAACTTCCAAGCAAAATTTAAAATTTCAAAAAGTGAAGGGAGAAATTATATGAAAAGTATAGACAAAGAGATGGCAACGTACCAGAACCACCACCAATTACGAAAGCAAGCCCTTGGCCAGATATCTTCTGCCTCAGAAACCCCTGTAGATAACATGCAGTGGGAGGATTATAAAATTCCATGTATATGCACAATCATCATGAGACAAGAAGGACAAGCCAGAGAATAAGAAACACTAAAAAAAAAAAAACTGCATTCTCTCACCTCTATACTGGTAATAATATTACGAGGCCTTTGATCAATGGCATTATTGACTTTTACATCATTAATTGAACAAAGATATGCATCTGGCTACAAAATAAAATTAAGAAAGTTGTATCAATTAATAAACTTAAATGAATAAACCATACAGGAGATTAGAATCTCTTGAAACTTATACCTGGCATAACATTTCGCCACCAAAAATTGATAAATCAATCTGCAAAATAAATCAGAATCAGAATAAGAAAATTGCTAACATTCTAAGTGGAACATATAACCATAAGCAAAACTATCTTGTATGAGAAAACAATCGAGTGAATATTTCAGATAACAATACAAACCGGGAGGATTCTTCCTAAAGAAGGTGCAGCAATCCCCACAAATCCATCAGTTGAACCAGTATTATGTAGAACTATGTTGGTGACACTCTTTCCAAAAAGCCACTGCCATATACCAGCTTCATTTTCAGGAGCATAAATATTGTCCATTTGGACAGACCCAGACATGTAGCACATCGAACCTGGAAAATATACACAGTTCCTTATTTTTCAGACTGCAGTTCTTGAAAGGAAAGAAGCACATCGCAGTTAACATCCATTCAATAACAGCATTACATATTCATAACAATTCCATCAGTAAGCTCTGAACCAAAAAAAGAACTGTTGACCAGGATCCCCTCTCTAGCGTGGTTATATGAACTTGATCGGATGGACAGGCTTTACTTGGAAATTAGCTTTACTTCAAGGTATGAAAGCAACATTGTTAACAGAGAGTGGAGATGAATCGCATCAATAAGATTGGTCACTAAAAAATGACTGGTACAGTGGTACTATCATCCTCTATAGATAATAATTATAATAAGTCCCGTTGCAGGCCCAATGGCTTGAAACGGGCTAGCATTTCTTCTGTTTGTATGTCAAGTTTCCAATTTGGCTAGAAATCCCACCTCTGTCAGTAAAAGACAAAAAATGCTTCTTTGCAGAAGTCATTTAAACCCACACAGGCTGTAAGAAACCAGTAGACTAAAAAGAAAATATGAGAGAAAGAGAGAGAGAGAGAGAGAGAGAGAGAGAGAGAGAGAGAGACCCCATTAAAATCCACCATTAAAGTCAAGAGTAGGTAGATCATGGCCATTTAGTGGGAGCCTAGATTCATGGAATTGGACAATGGCGATAGTAGGCTAGCCTTTTCCCTTGCTAATAAAGAGCTCCCGGACGCTTAATTTTGTGTTTTTTTTACCAAAACTAGTGACCGTAGATGGAAAAATTAGTTTATTTTCACAAGTTACTTAATATTTTCATCCTATCTGCTTGCAGAGATGTACCAAAAATCTGAAATTGGATGTACAAAGTTGAATGTACCCATGGAGAGTATCAAATTGAACTGTAATAGCAGGAAGCTAGGAAGATTAGTATCATGACGTGAGATTGCACAACTCATGTCCAACAGCCTGTTAAACTAATACAAAATTTTCTATACGAATCACAAGCACCAGGATATGGATACGGACACAGACAATTTACTAGTGCCAATTTTGACATTGAGCAAGATTCAAATCAAATGATCGTAATAAACATGGAACTCAATAAAATAAAGATGAATTAGCAACTTACCAGGCTTTGCCACAATCTTCTCTCCAGGCTTCAACATAATCTATAAGAAAAAATACGTAAAAATCAGTCAGACGAAGCACAAGAATTGTCAATAAGAAGAATAACTTATAACAATGAAATGGTAGAATCACCCCGCCCCCCAAAAAAATAAAAAAATAAACCCCCCCCCCCCAATACCACACCCAAATGCAAAAAGAAAAGAATCAAAAGACCAAGTTAAATACCTGAACTATCTGAGCTTCACCACCTAAAATCTGAAAAGGTGTTAAAGCATCTTGGGGACTCTGCAAAAGAATTTTAGTATCACTTCCATGAAATATTAATATTGTAACACTTCAAACAAGTCCAAGTTCAAGATTGTGGAAAATCTAAGAGGTCAATACCCAACTTCAATTTAGAAAGGTTAAAAATTCATTGAGTTCCCTTGAGGTTAGTTGTAATTAAAAACATTCCAGGTCTCTAGGATTACCATTGACTTTTCCTCTTCATGTCCAATCAATTTTATACACGAATTTTCCTTACCACCATTAGCACCTGGGAAACTTGCTGATACGGCCAAATGCACTTATTAGCAATCTTTTTTTGCAAGTGAGGTGTCCATATGACTCGTTTTCTGCTATCTTGAACCACTTTTTCCGCATATCTGGCTTTCCATAGTTATCAAGAGAGAGGGAGAGAGAGAGAAGAAAGCTTGCAACTTTTTAGGAGAAAAAACAAAAAGAACCAAAAAAGTTCCTTTCTATCACTGACTTCATTGTTTCATTAACCAATTTGCTTAATTTTTTTTCATCTCCAACTACAACAAAATTACCTTCATTTTCAAATTTATTAAACAAACCACCACACCAAAGATCAACAAAGTAATGAACTTTAACCAATCAAAACACATTCCAGTAAGAAGAAACATAATTTCCATTCAGGTCCTCCTAATAAACCACAATCACAAGGCTACACACTAAACCTCAATCCAGATCATTCTCCAAAATTCTCATCATTCTGCTTCCAATCTGCTTCAGTCTCATAGCTGATAGTATTAAATTTCCTCTTGTAACAATTTTGCAAAGCCCAATCAAATTCTTAGCTAGTTTAAGCATCAGTAAACTAAAAAAACTACACAAAAAGTAAGAGAAAAAGAAATCAGATAAGCCAAAAGAAAAAGCACAAAAGCGCTAAGAATCAAAGTTTAAAATCAAAACCTAAACTTTAATTACATTGAATTTAATTTAATTTCAACAAATGAGTACCTGATAAACAAAAGGCTGAAAAGGCGTTGAAAAGAATGGGGCGGCCATGCCGACAGATTAAGCAGTTGATGATTGGTGACAGAGATCGAGGGGCATAGATATCAAGACACCATCACCGAAGATCAGAGCTTGGAAATTTCAGATCGCCGGCGACCGTTTCAATTTCAGATTATAAATTGGATTTCTTTCCGCAGAGGTTTAAGTCTCTCGCCAACTACTTTTTTATTTTTTTGGTTTCTGCTATGCGTTTCTATTTTTTTACTTTTTCATTTTTGTCTTTAAAAAAGAAAAGAAATACTAAACTGTTTCAATATCGACGTCATTGTTAAACTGTGTACGGAGGTTACCTGCGAATTACACGTCAGATAAAATGCGATGGCGGAATTTGATAGGATGATGTATCTGCGCACGTGGCCACCTGATCATGTCCATTGTCGGCCCAATCCATAGTGTCTTTTTGTGCTTATCTACTAACACACAGCCCAGTGGACTTCAGCCCACGTGTTTTTGTGTTCCATACTACAGTCACTTTAAAATTATAGGTGAACTTGGGCAGATTTCGAACACGCAAACACCCATTACACTGCGTTTTCATATAAGATAAATTTTTTTTTTTCTCGCATTAGACATTTCTAATATTTTGCAATTTGATTTGTTTTGTCCGTTATTCTTAAAATGATGTATTTATATCCCTCTTATAATAGTGAAACGCACCGAATTGATTCCAAACTCTAATTATGATCACTTTTTTTTTTCTAGAATCATCACGAGATCTTACATGTGATGAACTTTAAACAGTGAAAAGGTCAAATTAAGAATATTAGAAACATTAAGGGCTAAAACTATTCTTGATCTAGCTCAAATACAATATATATATATTTTTATAATTCGAAGGGGAGATTTCAAATCTTACAATAAAGAAGGAGAAAGGAAAGGATTTGAGTGTCACATCAGGGACCTTGTAGTCACCTGACTAATGTTCTTACCGACTAAATTGGATCTTAGAAACTCACAGAAAATGGTATTCACGCAATCTAAACAACACCAACCAGTTATGCATTCTTTAGCAAATAAGATATTTTGAAATTGCCCAGTAATCTTACCAACCATGGAACCTTCTTGCCAAATTATTTAATGTCCAATTCATCACCAGATTGCCACAAAGACGATTAGCTGCCATCTCCATCGATTTGTCAATTGTACTTTTGGATAAATGAACCCTAAATGCCTTTGCCAAATTTGTGAGTTCTTTTCTCTAACCTTTTCATCAGACGAAGAGATTGAAATCACTTGAAAGATAATTTTTTGTCAAAACCTTTCGTAAGATTTTTGTGACTTTACAAACCCAAAACCCCGAGTAAACCTCAAAAGCCGGCAACTCTTGAGGTTCCTCAGGAGACTTGAAAGATAATTTGGGATTGGAAAAAATGGATCGAGTAACGTGACTTAAGGTTAAAATCCCAAACATAACCTTTTACACCCCTTTGAAATTCATCACCTTGTGACCTTGGGACAAATTGGTATACTTCACTTTTGTGAGGGATATGAGCATATTTTCTTCTGCAGTTTCCACATGCAACCATGTAAAGATACTGAGTTAGTATGGTGCAAAAATGTCATTTTCTCTATAGTATCTGAGTTTATTCAAGTTTCCCTCAAAATTGTTATAAGGCATTAACATCGATCAAAAGCATTTGTTCATTCTATTATCACTATGATTAGTTAAAAATTTGAGTTCATTTTTTTTTCACCCTTCTATATCATTGGTACTTGATTAAAATTTGCATCTTTTGCCTAAACATGATGGGCTGATATTGAAAATCATATAGTTGTTCATCTTCGCATTCACTCTTACTAGAAAGCGTGCATTTTAAGACTCTAGGGCATCATGTAGTGTTTGAAATCAAATAATTACATTACATTACAATTCGTGAACGTAATGTATTTCTACCATAAAGAAATAATACACATCTATATGTCAAACACAAAAAAAAAAAAAAAAAGAAGCAAGAAAATGACTAAAGCAGTAATTAACCTATCTATAACCAAAGGACATATTAGAACCCTTTTTCCAAATTTTTTTTAATAACATTATAAATAAGCTACAATTGTCATATCAATACTGATCAAATATTATAATTAAACATCAACATAAAGTTAAACTACTAAAAAAAGTATGAAATTAAACTAAATTGACAATTTATGAGACTTAAATATAAGAAGTGACTAACGCAGTTTGCAGTTGAAATTACTAATTAAAGGTTCATAGTAAGGAAATAAATTAGCATCCATTTGGAAGGGGGGCCTGAGATGTTACCTTCCAATGAACTAATAGTACAAATCAACCCTCCAATGAACGGGTCAACTAATGTATTTTTAATAGCCACAAAAAATATTATACTTGAATATCAAAATAAAAGCAGGAAAGATGTTCCTATCACCTCCTTAATCGGCCGTATTAGTTGGCATCACATACTCTGGAAAACAAACAGATCATTTCCTCATCTTCAAATTTAGATACTCTTTTACAACTAAATTTTGAATCAAATTTTTTCTTCAAAAAAGTTTTTCATTATGATTACTACTAATATATACACCATATTACTATTGGATGCAAAACAGTTAATTTGAAATCTAGATTTTACAGATGTGTTATGTATCCAATCGTGATAATATATACACTGTCAGTCAGTATATGTAAGATTAACTCGTACATTTATGATGTTTCCTTAAATTTAAGTTTGAGTGAGCCTACATATTTTTATTCCATTAGATATAGCACCCTTATTTTAGCTTGGTAATTAAGATGTTTCATTAAACAAAGAGCAAAATATTCATACTAATTAAACTACACTAGTGAATCTTTAACTAACTAGTTCAAATTACACTACACTAATGACTATGTCAATGTGAATCTACTTATGACAAGAGTCACAGCATAAATTTCATACTATTAAAACGCAAATATTTTTTTTTTGCTTGTTTATTCTTGACTAAGGTATTAAGACAGAAGGAAGTAAGATAGTAAAAAGGGAATAAAGAAACAGAGGAGCAGTTAAAGTTGTTGGATTAAGACTGGCAACCAAGACGCCAAAGCACGATCAAACACATAAATATGGAAACCGGAGTCCCCCGCCCATCCTTTGTCCGTCCCTGTCTCAACTTGTCAGCGAACCAGCGCCATCTGTTGGTTTCTTTCCTTTTCATTTTTCCGCCCCGCCCACTTTGTTTTTGTTCCACGACCTTTCCTTCCTCTAATTTTCTTGATCATTTCCCTTTCCTTTCCTTTCCTCCATCCATTTTCGGCCTTCCCAGATTCCTATTGCCAGGTATGGATAACTTACCACCACCGTCATACGTCCAGACCTCATAAAACATGCATGCATCTCTGTTTTGTTTACATATGTTTTATCTGGCCTTGAATTTTCATTTAATTGTCGTTTTCTTCATTGAATTCTCTTTGTTTCTGGCCAGGACATGGATATATGCTTGGTTTATCAGCTTGCGTGTTCTTTGATTAATTTAATTGAGTTAGAGGTTTGAAATGAATGCAAATTTGCTTCCTTTAACGACCGTTAGCTGAGAAGATAAAAAGTATTAAATCAAGAAAAAGGTTTAGGACCCTTAAATTCTGAAACTCTTGTTTGTCACCTCTAGTCCTCTGTGCCTATACACACAGAAATTAGCAACATCTCATGATTCTTTAGCTGTAATCAAAGGTTATCCAATTTCATGCTTTATTGACACCTATATATGTATTTGTTTACTTTTCTAGTTTTTTATTTGATAATGACTTATACAAGTATTTATGGTTGAACACTGTTCCTTGGAAATGGTTTAAAGAGAAATATTTTAATAGATAACTTACCATGGTAATATGTCAAAAAAATTGGACCGTAAGAAGTTTTCTGCTATACTTTTCATTTCTAAAATTCAATAGTTTGTATCACCAATGGTTCTGTGCAGTGCAACAAAATTTTGTTAATAAACAGTTAGTGGGGTGGCCCGGATGGGGGGAAGAATTATAATTGTATAGGGCTACAGCTGTCAAACCCATTGATGGATTTTGAACTAGTGGAGACTTGTACTTTTGGTTTGGTCTAAATCAGTGTAGAAGTTGTCAGTTGATTGAGTTCCATCATACAAATTCCACTAACTCTCTTACACTATTCTTTATATTTTGGAAGTTTGGTTCTTTATTCTTTTCGCATGTGTAGGAAAGTGGCAAGTGAGAGACAGTTTGCCTTGTAACCCAAACAATGATGGGGAGTTTGCCTTTATGTTATGGCACATAGACTTGATTGCACAATTAAATTTTGTTTTTCTTGGTTTTCTGCACACAAGCAGAAATTAATTGCATAAATTTTGGCTAGTTTAGTGCCTGATTTCCATTTGACACTGAAAATAGGATGCAGAAGTTTGATATGCAAACCTATATCTATGTCCTGCATGTGTATACTCGAGTATTCTCTGATAGATGTAAATGCAGTTGGAGATGGTTTAATGATAAATCATCATTTTTTTTGAAAATATAATTTGATAATCCTGGTATTTACACATTTTATCTGATTTCACACCAAATCTTATCCTGGATTATGTTTGCTGGTGTTGATTTATGCTTCAGTTATCTTAGATGCAGTTACATATCTGTATGAGGTAATGACCATTTTCCCTCTTCTTGTGGTAGACATGCAGGGTTTGGCAGTTGCAAAGAATGTAATGGATGCATGTAGTGACTTTAGTGGGATATCTGTTGATTCAATTTTGCAGTCTCTTGATCTATCCCCTTTGTGACTGTGAAGGTTAGATTTTTGTAATACCAGGAGTTCTTCAGTTTTGATCATGAGATGACTAAGTCATGGCGGCAAATCTTTATTATCCTGTTGTTCAGAATTGATTGGAGAGTATTGTTGCTCTTTAGCTCCTTGCTTACCATAGTCACTGTTATGGTTCAAATTCCTAGACTTCCTTATCCATTGAGTGAATTGATTTTTGTTCCTCCAATAGTTGAAAGTGCAATATACAACAATACTAGTCATGCTACAAGCAGGAATTTTCATTTTGCATCTCACAACCAGTTGGCAGTTGCTCAGATAGTCCCCGTAAATCTTTCTGCTTCTGCCAAACAGAATCAATCAGTACCAGAGGTAGGTGAAATAAAACAGTTGTCTTCCAGAAGCAGGAAAAAGAATAGAACTACTACCCATCGGCGAAGAGGAAGAAGACACAGGAAGAATGTTGAGCCATTTGATGAAATAACTACTCCACCTTCACCTCCTTCTTATGCAAATATGTCCAAAGAAGTTCTGGTAAGTGTTTCACCACAGAAAAGTTTGCTGAATTAATTTCTAATTTCATCTTTTGTCTAACTCCCCCTCAATCACACTTTGCACCATGCAGAGACAAATTTGGTCATTGACACCACATGAGGGCCTTGTACATGCTAGAAAAGAAATTGAGAATGCCCCTCTGGTTCAGGATGATCCAGATTTATATGCCCCTTTATTCCACAATGTGTCTAGCTTCAAGAGGTAAGTGCATTGCGGTTGTAACTACCTGCTTTATTGGTGTACAACAGTAACAGCCTTGTGGAAGGCGGGGCTGAGTATATAAGTTCTTTCGTGTGGAAGGCTGATGCATTTAGGCCAGGAGATAATGTGTATAATGCAGCAAAAAAGGCTATTAGAAGATCTGGACAGGCTTCATATTTTAAACCTTCACAACTCAGTGACAGAAGCCTCCTTCTGGATCTTCTTTTCATGTGTTTACTGATGAGAGATTTTGGCAATAGCTGAATGCTTTTTTTTTTTTTAATACTCGTTTAGATTCATACTGAGCAGTTGCTTTTGAATGTAAGAGTGTTCATTGTGGTTGGTGAATTTGTCTATGCTCCAGTTCAAAGACAATTGTCTGAGCGACAGTTTGCTGGCTGCATAAAATTTCAGAACATCTGGGTTCTGGAGCCAATTTTAAATTAGTTAAATTGGATCCTAGTAAATTTCTTTAGTCTAATTGGATGGAGGATCAGAGACAGGCAGCCATAAAATAAGCTAGTAGGTCAGCAAAATTTGCATAGTTATGGGTTTTAAATTTCCACAGATGCAAATTGTGACTTTAGCTGGAAACAGAAAACATGGTTCTGGAAAAGAAATTGAAGGATGAAAATAAACAAAGGACAAAAACAAAAGCCGAAAACCACTGCAGTGTGAAGTCTTGCCACAAACCACTAACATCCATTGCAAGCTTGGGCTAGCTGGCTTATTAGAAGTATTGTCTGTTTTATCTTTGGATATCTCAAAAAACTCGATTGTATGATTTGAAGTTATAAACAATGGGTGTGCCTCATGCTCACTATTGAATTCAATGTTACTTTAATCTATAACTGGCTAGGTTCTGGGCTTCTAGTTTCTCTAAATGTTTTGCAACTAAAGCATTTCTATCATTTGTTTGTCAAATGTCAACTGATATCTATATTTTATCATCTTTATATCTTGCTATTACAATTCATTGGCATTAACATGATTGAGGACATAATCCCATATGTGTTTAGGAGCTATGAGATGATGGAACTCATACTTAAGGTATACATTTACAAGGAAGGAAAAAGACCAATTTTCCATCAGCCTCATTTGCAAGGAATATATTCATCTGAAGGATGGTTTATGAAGTTGATGGAGGAAAATCGAGAGTTCGTCACCATGGACCCAGAAAAGGCACACTTATTCTATCTGCCATATAGTGTACGCCAGTTGCAGTGGGCTCTTTATGTGCCTAATTCACATAATATTAGACCCTTGTCAATTTTTCTGCGCGATCATGTTAACATGCTTGCTGCAAAATATCCTTTCTGGAATCGGTCTCATGGATCAGATCATTTTCTAGTTGCTTGCCATGATTGGGTAAGCAAGTTTCGCTACATAGATATTTATGTCGTTTGGACCTAAAGTCTAAGCTTCTCTGCAATTACTTCACCTAGGTACCATGACTAGTAGCTTGCAGAGATGAATTCACTATATTCCTGATGTAGCTCTTGGATTTGTTTTACTTAGGCGTATGTACATGCAATAATGCGTGTTACAGAACAGTTTGGGTGCCAGAATTGCTATGATCTTAACTTGACAGCATGATTATGATTCAGCAAATCCTACAATACATTTCAAGACCAAACTCGGGTATTACGGGACTCAAATTTGTGAAATTTTCCCTAGGCAGTTACAGTTTTGCTTGGTGACTTGTTTCCTGGCTTGTGTGGGCATTATGTGTTTACATTAACTTAGTGCATGTAAACACATATATTATTTCTAAATGGTATGAATGGGAATTATTCGTTCTTAGTTAGGCTTGTGTATATTCATTCTTGAATGAAGCAATTGCTCTCTCTCCCTCTGACAGTATTGGGAAATTCTCGTTTGGCACAATTAAGGCAATGACTTGACTGAAGGCTTAGTTTCTTTCTTTCCTTTTTCTTATAAGCTGGTTGGATTGTTTTTAATAATGTTCTGCGGTTTGCAGTGCATATATTCTGATCAGAACGTTTAATTTCTTTCTCTTTTTGGCTGTAAACTTGGGAACATTCACTACATTAATAATATATCACAAATTGCAAGAACTGAACTCATTTTTTATCTGCTAGTTAGCATAAGACTCTATACGTTATTTGAGAGGCGCATTTTTTCAGCTCCTATGATCTCCGACTCTCACCTAATCTTTCCATCCTTTCCCTTTTGTTTTTGGAATAATAATTGAACTATCTAACTCTTTACTCCTACTTTCTCGTTGCGTTTTAATTTCTCCAGGGTCCTTATACTTTGAATGCTCACAAGGAGCTTAGAAGAAACACCATAAAGGCTCTCTGTAATGCAGACGTCTCTGAAAGAATCTTCATTGAAGGAAAGGATGTGTCCCTTCCGGAGACCACCATAAAGAATCCCACTAGGCCTCTTAGAAACCTTGGTGGGAAAAGAGTTTCACAGCGCCCAATTCTGGCTTTCTTCGCCGGAAACATGCACGGCAGGGTCCGTCCGAAACTGCTCAAGTACTGGGGCGACAAAGATGGTGATATGAGGATCTATGGTCCTTTACCTAAAAGAGTTTCTCAAAAAATGTCCTATCCTGATCACATGAAATCAAGCAAATACTGCATTTGCCCTATGGGTTATGAAGTAAACAGTCCACGAATTGTGGAGGCAATATACTACGAATGTGTACCAGTGATCATAGCTGATAATTTTGCCCTCCCATTTAGCGAAGTGCTAAATTGGAGTGCATTCTCAGTTATTGTTGCTGAGAAGGACATCCCCAGATTGAAGAAGATACTGCTGGAGATACCTTTGAAACGATACCTCGTCATGCAAACCAACGTAAAGATGTTGCAAAAGCATTTTCACTGGCATTTTAGACCTAGAAGATACGATTTATTCCACATGATACTGCATTCTATATGGTTAAGCAGGTTGAACCAGGTTCAGGTACACGAGTCAGCACAGTAGATGTATAGGTTTTCTTTTCCTTCTTCTCACACCCATTTTGTATGCATCTGTTACAAATATCATTTGAGGTATAGTTGGTTTTTACCTAAATTTGTAGAGTCCGTGCAAAGAGATGATGCTATACGTGTAGATAACAATTTTGAGGGCACGGGCACATTTATTGGCATTGTAAAAGATTACCCGTTAATTGCTGCAGGCATGCTTGTCTTCGTGTAGCAACTGCATTCAATTACTGCTAGGGAAAGTAGGGCTATCAATAGGGCTTGTTTAGCCCCAAAAAAACCTTATGTTTAACATAATAGGACTGGCAGCAATTCAATTTTGCAAGGATGGTGGAAGATTGAATATAGATTGTTATCTACTACGATTTTGCAGGCGAAGATTAACGCAAAACATGACCATTAGAATTCAAGAAAATTCCAAACATTTTCTTCATAATTTCACAGTTGCACCAAAATAATGCTAAGCTCATAATTTCACACTCTACAGAATAATTTTCGCAATACCAGAACATCTGGAAAATGTAGACGCTATGCCACACAATCTTATGTAGTTCCCTTTCTCATCTCAATGGTTTGGGCCCGGGGGGGGGGGGGGGGGATTCTCATCAAGTTCGAGAAATTTGATTATGCAATCCATTGCAGAAGTCCCTTCCACAGAGTCATCCAAAGAATCACCGACACCGAAGCTTAACTCAGTATTGTCTGCTTGGCTTTCGTGATGATGAGTGGCTTGTACCTCCACCTGTACCTTAGCCATGGTTGTTGGAGGTGGTGCCGCAGGAGCTCCAGTTGTTCCATCTGTTATTTTTGTTGAATATATTTTCTTGCTCAAATGAGAATTCCAGTAGTTCTTTATTTCATTGTCCGTCCGTCCTGGAAGTCTCCCAGCAATCAAGGACCACCTGCTCATCCAATATCTTTCAGTTTCAGCCATATATTTTCAGCATTCCTTTAATGTTAACTATGCCTTCAAATTTTTTTTCCCCTGTGCACTTCTAATTTTACTACTAGTACTGCTTGATTCAGTCCATTATGGAGTATGTTACTTTAGCTTCGCAGCATTGTGAATTCCCCAAAATTGGGATAAATCAAGGGAGCAAAATTAGTGCCAATGCGTCAGTTGAGTTGAAAAATATGAAATGACTAACCTATTCCCTAGGAGCTTATGAAGCCTAACAATCAAGTCTTCTTCATCAGGAGAGATGTTGCCTTTCTTGATATTTGGGCGAAGATAATTTAACCATCTCAGTCTACAACTTTCGCCACACCGATTGAGGCCTGTGAGAACGCGAAAAAATTACAACCATTGATACTTAAAAAGTCTTGCATAAACATAAGAACGGTTAATCAGACTGTGCCATTGCCAACAACATTTTCAAAACCTCAAGTGATTACTTAAAGTTAAAGAGACCTGATTTCGTTGCCACCGTTTTCCACTTCTTTGCGCCGTGTGTTTCAATGTACTCGGCCAACTTCCTATCTTCCTCAGCAGTCCATGCTCCTTTTCTGCAAAACCTTATAGCAGAGCCCTCCTGTTTTGAGGCCATGAGAGAAAATGATCAAGAAAGAGATTCTTTAATAAGAACTTGAACAAAGTGATCGATGGAAGAGAATGCATAAACCGCTAGTTTTTGCAATGGCTATAGGTTTCTCTTTCCTCGAGAGTCAAATGAGGGAAGGGTGTAAAATATTATGATAAAAACTTTTGGAAATGTTTAGAGTAGTGCTGGAGAATGAATATATTCCTACGATTGAAGGAAATTGTGAAAGTTGGAAGCGCTTAAATAAGCAAGGAAGATAGGATTCTTGGGGTGGCGGTTTGGGCTTGGTCTGCAAGAGATGAAAATAGAACACAGAATTGTGACAGCCAGCAATGTACGACTTCATGATTTATCTATCTACCCTTCTTCATAGTTCCCAACTACCACCAATGCATGTGTTGTTCTATTCAGATATGCATGGCCAACGCACTAGTTTAATTTGGCAGCAAAGCTAATTATTTAGTGGGAGGAAAAAGGACTAGCTAAGTTGAAGTTGACATTTATCTTTTTCATTCCTTTTTTTTTTTTGTTCTTGGTGGGAGGAATTAGTATTGATTTAAGATTAAAAACTGCGATAAAATACTATTAGAAAGAGAAAACAAGCATTTTTTTTTTGGGTGGAGAAACTAATATCTATCTAAGTGGATAATTTCAATCGATATATAAATTTAGTCCGCTTTATTTTGCATTTATCTAGACAAGACTAACTTGCTACGCTGTGATTTCAATCCTGTGACTGTGACTGATAAGGAAAAGGATTCTTTCTTGCTAGTTCTTTGTCCCCTAAATGATGCTGATATTGACAATGACAATCCCCAACCACCAGTCCGATCAATTGTTAGTTACAGGACTTCGATGGATGGTAACAAAAGTAACTAAAGTGATTGTATCACTGTAATTTAAACAAATAAAGTGACAATAATAATGTAGTAATATTATAAAATAAAATGATATTTTTGTCCAAAATTTCTTAACATATTGAGTTGAATTACTTATGGAGATAAAGTGACTAAAAGATAACGTTAGGGGGTAAACTGATAATAGTGATATAATTTAAGGGGGTAAAGTAATAAGGGAAAAATATAAAAAAACCCCTGTAGTAAACCTAATATACAGAAAAATCCTCCGTAGTTTCAAAATATACAACACGACACTCCATACTTTGAACTAAATTATAAAGGTGGTGACGGAATCCGTTAAACTTAACGGAAATGACTTATTGGAAGCTAAAAAAAAATTTTTATACCTAATTTTTAACAAATATGCCTGTTCTACCCCTTAACCTTCAATTCTCTCTATTTAGAGAATAAAACAAATAATTATTTTGAGTTGTCTTTTACTTAATTATATCGGAACATTTTGG
This sequence comes from Coffea arabica, assembly GCF_036785885.1. Taxonomy (NCBI): domain Eukaryota; kingdom Viridiplantae; phylum Streptophyta; class Magnoliopsida; order Gentianales; family Rubiaceae; genus Coffea; species Coffea arabica. The sequence continues at coordinate 42,298,760 of NC_092325.1, read as the reverse complement.
TCATTTCGTCTATTTCCGTTAAATTTAACGAATTCCGTCACCTTTACAATTTAGTTCAAAGCACGGGGTGTCGTATTATATATTTTGAAACTGTAAAGAACTTTTATGTGTATTAGGTTTATCACATGGAACTTTTTTGTTTTTTACCCAAGTAATAATAACCTACAAAATATATATTGTCGGGGACATCTTCGGAGGGAAGTTATCATTGAGAAATCGGAAGTGTAATAGTATAAAAACAGATGGTTGATGAATACACTGAAATTTTTGAAGAAGGAACTAGGGGAGGGCTTGGGAGGCCGGCGGACGAAGACAGCAACCTCCAGCCAACCAATCTACTGTAGGGTTAAATTCCATTCTGCACCCCTAAACAATAATCGATTTATTTTGTACCCCAAACTATTAATGTTAGTACTTTAGTATCTTACATACTAATTAAATACTAATTTGCCTCGTATTGTTTAAATCAGTTAAAAACTAAAAGAGTTTGTAAATTGACCGTATGTTTGTAAATTGTGACCAACATCCGCTGTACTTTTTTACGAGCATCACCTCGTCTGAGCTCAGGCCTAGGCCTGTAATTATCCTCGCGTCTTCGCTGCTTCAATGTTGGCTCGAGGCTTGAGCACAATCTTTTATGATTGCAGCAGTTTTCCCTCGTATTCCAATTACCAAGTCTAGCACCTTCAGGCCCAACCATAACAAATTTTACCTCGACGTAAAAGGCAAGGAATTCTTAACGGAAAAGAAAGGCAAAACTTTATAAGCAGCAACTGTATTCGGTGTACAAAACTTTCAAGCTACACAGACTCACATTATAATTACAAACTGCACAGAGATTACAAAACCTTCCTCAAATTTCTTGCATATTCTATTCATTCTTTGTGATTATCATCTTCCTCTTATATACATGTATATAACCTAGGAAAAAGCTTTACGCGAAATGCTAAAAGCAGCAACCATAAGAAGCACCATCACTATCTTCTTTGAAGCTAATATTCGGAGGTTCACCTTCAGACCACGCTTTCGCATAAACATTAACCCTGCCTTGCCTAATGCAGTAAACCAGGAGAACAATGAAAGGAACACAATTTTCATGGTATCCATAAATCCCGATACGTTTCCTGCATTACCTGACAAATCCACATAAGACCAAGCAGGCCACCCTTGGCTGCTGTTCACCTGGTTTAAGCCAAGACTTTCATTCAACCATGCCGATAAATCCACAAGAAGCTTTGCCAGCCATGCAATTTCATCATCAGATATGGGGCGCTTCATCCAATCACCCTTGTACTTGACTTCAGACACCATATGGTGGCCAAAACTTCTGGGTCGGAACATTTCATCGCGAGTATGAACATGCTCTCTTTTCTCTGGCGTTCTGGAAGATGACCCCAATATTGGCCCGCCAAATAAGCAGCTTAGCTGGGCTTTGAGAGAGTCTAGACACTTGAGGCTTTGTGCAACATTGTCCCCAGATATAGCTTGTAGCTCAGACTCTGCTCGCAACACAAAGAGCTGTACCACAACATATACGGTAAGAACATGATGTAAGTAGATGCAATGTAAAGTAGACCTATTAGCAAGATCAAGATACCTGAAGTAATTGTTGTCCACCATCCTCACCCCCGCTAAAAAGTCGTAAATCTTTGTTCCAGTTGTCATGCAAAAATGATCCATCCGCAGCTGTCTCACATAGACCATTTTCCCAGTCCTAGCACAATAAAATTGACAAGACACAAATGAGATTTAGAAGCCAGACCAAGAAAAATTGCATACAACTATCAAAAAAGTGAAAAAAAATGACAATAATTGTCTGTATTTCCAATTGTATTACCAATATTTTCTATGTCTAAAATGTGTCACTATCAGAATCCTCATGCAGGCCATGAAAAGGCTATGCGAAGCTTCTCAAGAAGCAACTGCAAGGAATTAGCTTAACTAGCCAAAAGCATTAAAAAAATCCACCACAGGGGCGCCCGGGGGAAAGGGTTGGGGGTGTACCACACACACACTTTAGGTCTGAAAATATCGCTCTACTAAACAAGCATCCAAGAGCTTCATTTGCCTAAATTAGAAAGCTTTTCATGTCCAAAGCGTTTCAAAGGGGTCACAGAACAAGCGCAGAAGGAGTTGGCAAATTCTACTTCAAGCAGTTCAACAAGGTAATCATAAAAGTTAATTGGGCAGACTGATGATAAAGTTTGGCTGCCAAGTCACTTGCTTTCTTGACATAGTAGTGACAACAGATGAGAGGTCAGTTATATCTTGCTGAGAGTCCAAAAAATAGAAGCTATGAAAGAGTTTTGGAAGTCCCCTATGCCCTTCATTATAAATATTATTATCAATTAACCAAGAAAGTACCTGTAATTGCTCGCGGATTGCTGGAACAAAACTATATAAGGCATTAGGCACTAATTTGGATGACCCTGTTGGTTTTGAATGATAAGCAGTGTCCATAATTTTTATGAGATCCATCAGCTCTGTCGATGAAGTTAAAAGGTTTATCACCTGTACCAAACACAAACAGAAAGGTTAATGAACAAAAACAAAGACAAGAACACAGAACAAGGGTGCCCCTGAATACTAGATATGCAGGTGTGACAATTAACAATGCACAAAGAACAATCAATATGCAGCATTTATCAGGATACATGCATACAATTAACAAAACTTGCATAAATTGTGCTTTTATCAATTGTAGAATCTATACAGTGATATTACAAACATAACTATTTTGATAACAATACAGCTGGAAAGCAATGTTCGCAGAAATAATCTCAAAAGCCATATCATATCATAAATATAGTCTCCCCAAATCAAATATCAAATGTTGTTTCCAAATAATCTTTTCATTTACCAATATTCCAAGAAGTACTCCTTCAAACCTTCATCACTGATGTCAGGCATCTTACAAGTGCTCTAAGTGTTATGAGCGCTTGCCTATTGTCGACTCCATAGAGTAAACTTTTCAGCAACATTATTATAGTAAACTTTCAGCGACAGTCATACAACTGCCTGAAAAATCAGACATACAAAAGCATTGAAAGAGTGCTACCCAGTCATTGGCAACATGGATGTGCAGCCTTCTCAAAAGTGCGTTGCTGCTTCATTCTATAAATGAACATCAACTAAGCATGCAAATGATCCTTTCTTGAATATCTGATGGCGTTACTAATTTCATCCAGTATCTCCCCTATTCATACATAATCCTTTTCTGCTTCATGTTATAAATTAACATCAACTAAGAATGCAAATGATCATTTCTTGAATATCTGACAACATTAGTATTCTCATCCAGTATCTCCCCTATTCATAATAACCTATTTGAGAAGCCTCCATTTTCCGGTTGCCGGAATAGTAATTTAGAAAGAAAAGTAGGATGACATCCGTGCAACTGTATTCACCTTGCTTTGCCTCAAGGAGAAAAAAATTTATCTTAAGATGCCTTACAGTAACCGAGAAAACCGCAAATTTATATCTCCCAAACATTACAGCATAGAAATAGATGTGATCACAGAAGCAGCAGATGTCTTCATAGGTACCCCTTTAAACAAACCGCAACCCTGTGTCCAGTGGCTTTCAAAAATCATATTGTCAAAGTACATGATATGACTATCAGCTATATCATCATATAACCAAAACAAATTCTCAACTATGCTAAAATGAATATTCTCTCAAGTAATCAATCATCTTGTCTCAAGAAGCATATTAACAGTCTCAGAATAGTTTATTCCATTATGTAATGCAATGCACAATTATAAAGTTGACACATAAAAGGCCTGCAATCTGATATTTTGAGCTTTGTGATACTTGACAAGGTACATAGACAGGAGAATCCAACAGAATAATATGAAGCATCATTTTTCTTTAATGAGAAAAGCTTCATCTCAAGATGCTTCAACATCTTAACAGCACATTTGACAAAAGAGATCTCATGAAGAGTTTAAACAAATGCTCAGGATGTTCCTTCATTCACATAGCTAGTCCAAACAGACGATTTCTGACAACATAAGAAAACAATTTACAAAGGAATCTACATAAGCAAACATTTCACAGCAGAAGGGATCTACCATTAGTATTTACAAAGGCACAGTAGTGTTTGACAAAACTCCTAGCGAGCCTAACATCGCTAGATACTCGATTTGAGATTAGTATTATTTAAAAAAAAAAACTATTAAGGCTTATCAGATACAGAAAACTAGAGCAGAATCAGGCAACAAAAACAATTAGGGCAAAATAAGCAATGAAACAAACCTTGGAAACCATCTGTATAATGACTTCTGGATCTGTATGAAGGAACTTATGTGCAAAACCAAAAAAGTGCATAACCAAAGAGCTATAATACAGATAATTAGCCAGCACATAAGTTTGCCAGGCAGTTGAATAACCATTTTCAGACGTTTGAGTAACCTCAGATGTACTCTTTTGAGGCATTCCCAGTGTGGCATCAAGCTCTGCAAACTCCTGCAAATTAACTTTCCAGGGTTCCATGTAAGTAACCCAGACAGTGAATACTTGAGAAACATTCTTTATAGAACTTTCTACTGGGCAAAATAGAAATGTTCTCAATACAAATCTATATAATGGCCTCTGAACCCATATGTTCCAAGAATTGTTGGAGGTGAAATCTAGTGTAATTTCCTTTGAATTAATCACATCAACAGAACCTGAAACCTTCCGTGGAGGATATCCATTGCATCCAAACTTGTCATGCCCCTCAATACAAAGAACTGAATTAAGAGTGAGATACTTAACAAACAAAGTAATTACTTCACCCAATCCGGAAGCAGGTGGAGTTTCACCAAAAATTGACCGGAAAGGTAAAGTCACACCATATGACTTGCACAAACTCATGGGCAGAGGTGAGAAATCATTATCAACCAACCAAAAATGTATCAAGGAATTGACCAAAAACTCTGCTCTTTCAATAACTGAGGTATCATGTCCCCATGAATAATGAAGTAGAGAACTGCGATAAGGTTGATGAGCACTCAAATCAACCATAGGCACAAAAGCACGAAGATAAGCATACAGTAGACGACAATACAAATTGACATCATTTTTTTGCTCCATTCCACGTTTACTGCTGCACAACCCCGGAATAGAATAAGCCCAATTCTCCAACCTAAATTTCCTACTTCTCCGAACTCTCGCACCATCTGAACCATCACTACTGCCCTTGCAGACAGGGTAGTAAACAAACCAAAACAAGAAATACTCTAAAACATTCAACTGAACTTGGCAAGGCGAGCCCTTAAGTGAATCCTCCTTAACCTTGTTCCTGAATAATGGACATAAATCCATCAAAACCTGACAGTCTCGCTTGTTCTGAAGCATATACCGAACCCATTCAGGTAATCTTTCAATTGGAAACACATATTTTACTAGAGAGAGTCTATCAACAGCTGAAATGGAGGACATCAACACTCCATTTGGTGATAATAAGCTGAAAATTTTACCTGCAACCGTAATATTGATTTTGCTTAGAATACATTCATATCTGCATATAAACAGTAACTGATGCAAAAGCCACACCAGCAGAAATTAAGGCAACACAAGGGAAAGAGTCTTCATAGGGTCTTTCAACATTCCAGGTAACTTAGAAGTAGCTATTGATCTCAACGTAGACAGAACACCCACGAATATCAAGAAATGTTTAGGCAAAATGATTGATAACTCATTTGCAAGTCAGTCATAAATCTCAATATCAAATTAAAAACGTCAGGAAAAATTCCCAAGAATGCAGACAGAACAACAAGATTATAGAAACGGCCAAAACCCCCCAAAACCTGAAAAAGCAGCTGTATTAGCACGTTAATTTGAATCTCACCAAAAGAACCTAGGCGAAGATAAGCAAAAATATATGAATCAGATAAACGCGCAATAATCTAAATAACAGATAAATACACAAAATTCCCAAAATTAACGGTCCGCACTAACCAGCGAGCTCAGAATCTCCAGAAAGCATAGCGATATCGATCCAACCGTTTGGGGACTGAGATTTGGAAGGCAAAGACGACTCATCGAAGCCAAAAGTTTTACAAATTAGGGTGGGAAAAGTGATGGAGAAGAACCACCGGGACTGGTCCGGCGTATGCTTTTGTAAGAAAGCCTCCACTCCGCTACACGCAGCGGCTATCTGTGGCGGCGACGCCGCAGCTAGGATCGTCGTCTCCAGCTCCGTCGCCTTCGCCTGTGCATCCATACCGTACGAATGCCCAATCATCGCTCATAAAACTTCTCGTCTTCGTCTATACCGTAGGGTGCGAGTGTGTAATTATACAGAGTAAGTGTGTGCTCTGCGGGTATGTGTGCAGTTTATGTGGTGATAGTACCGTGTGTTGTATGTGAGAAAAAGGGGAAAATGGGAAAGGTTTAAGAAAAGAGGCCGGGATTCAAATGAGGGAAGTTGGAGGGCAAATGGCGGGTTTATTAAGGGGGTACGGGCGGATGAAAGAAGACGAGAGGGAAGACCCACGCGGAGGGGTGGGGGCGGTGCAGGGGCCTACGTGGCGTTGAGGGAGTGTTTTGTCTTTTTGGGTGTGTGGAGGAAATGGGCCCACTGATTAATTAAAGGATAAGAAACTGGAAATTTTGAATTGGATTAGTATAATTTCACTAATCTCCCTTGTGATTTTCAACACTGTCACTAACCTGACCTTTCCCGACGCTCTATCGCAAATTACAATAATCTCCCTTGTCAGAAATTTGGGCTCCACTGCTTATCAACTATTAATTATATTGAGGTGCTTACACTGACAATCTGATAGCTTTATAAAGCTAGTTGTGTCCTTTGTATGTAGTTTGTAAGGAACAAAAAAACTTTGCAAAGATCATTTTTGCGTCGGGTTGTTGTTGCTGCATCCGGTTGAATTTCACTTATATCCCCTGATTTTTGTTAATTATTTCATTCTTTACTAATATAACATGATGATAATTAGAAAAAGACACATTTATCGCTTCTCAAAATACATTTTTCTCAAAATACATTGGACTGATTCTATTTAGTGTAGGCGTCAAGAAACCTTTGAAAAGGTTTATGAAAGGGATAATTTCAGAAACCTCCCCTGAGGTTTCTGACACTTTCACTGACATCCCCTGAGGTTCTCAAAATTTCACTTACCTCCCTTGATAAAAAATTGGGCCCCTTTTCTGACGTCATCAGGGCCAAAATTACAGATATATCCCAAGTAGTTGGGGTTAATTACTACCGTTTAGTTACATAATGGCATCTGATATGATTAATTAAGCTTAACAACAATAATAGAAACTTGATTTATATAATATTTTTAAAACCCTAATACATCTAAATTTGATTTTATTTTTCAAATTTATAAGATTTTTATTTAAAAAAATGGGATACGGATAAGATATCCGGTTGGTTCGATTTGCATAGGTGCATATGAGAATATCCGAATACTCCTGAAACCCGCAAGCGGGATTCTGTGTTTTTTCTATTTCAAGGTTAGCTCGCATGCGGGTTAATGTTATATTTGAGCGCGAGAAGAAAAAATTGGTAATTAGGCTCTTTGGGCATTATAAGTAAATATTTAAATTAATGGCAGTTTTATTACACCAATATTATTGTATTATCATTATTATGATTATTGTATTATTTCTTATGCAAATATAACATTTAATTATCCAAGCAGTTTGATTTTATTTTTACAATTTATAAAATTTTTATCACTTATATAATATTTTTAAAACCCTAATACATCTAAATTTGAATCTAATTTTCTACAAGTCATACTTATAAATGCGAAATCTAACAAAAAAGTTAAATACAATTTTTGCAGGTCAAATTTAACAAATGCGAGCTATTTGCAAAATTTTAAATATTTGCAACATTTTTTAAAACAAAAATTAGAAGCTTTCTGCAAATAATTCCCTACCTCTCAAAAAATACCAAAATAAAAAAGATAAGAGCTCGCATTTGCTTCCTAGAAATAATTCCCTAGCTCTTAAAAAAGGAAAAAAAAAATTGAGAAGAGCTCGCATTCGTGGAATGCGAGCTCTTGTAAGCTCGCATTCGTGGAATGCGAGCTCTTGTAAGCTCGCATTTGTGAAATTCACAAATGCGAAGACCCCCCTGACGGAAATTAAACCCAAAATCACCCCTTTTGTAGAATTTTTTTAAAATTCATCACAAAGTTGGAAATTTCTCAATAGAAATACAACTTGTCTGGATTCCTTACACTCTCTGATATCATTACGGTTGCTTTGCGATTACAGCGGCAAAACCTGTTTTTAATGGAGAAAGATGTAGGTGAATTCCATGATTCTCCCCTATGGCTTGAAGAGGCCATGGTTGCAGCTAAAACTTTTTACTCAGAGCTCTAATTGTAGCACAGCAAATGCACTTGTTATCACTCCAAATTAGTAGCAAAGAATGTTAATAGCTTGAAACCTCAGAGGTAGTTAAGTTGCTTTACTTTATATGCTATTGCTACTGAAACAGCAAACCTTCTGGCCGTTGCAATTTGCAGCTAGCCGTTGCAAAATCTGCCAAATAACTGTTGCATGGCACATTTGGTGCATGCAATTTTTTGTATTGCACTTACCCCCCCTCAACTTTACTAATTAGTCCAAATCATTTATTCTTCTTTGAATCTTCTACTAATACAACTTCTGCAAAGGGTAGCTATGGAATAAAAATACCTTCTCACACATGAAAATAATATTTTAATCTGATTTGGACTGGATTGTTACCACAAAATCAAAAGCAAGGGAGGTAAGTGAAATTTTGAGAACCTCAGGGGATGTCAGTGAAAGTGTCAGAAACCTCAGGAGAGGTTTCTGAAATTATCCCTTTATGAAATTACCGGAATAGACTAGGAGCTTGGTCATGTGTGGTTGAGGGATAAGTCTACAAATGAATGAACGGTGGACTGCTACATTCGAGGGGAAGAAGTGAAAATTTCGAGGCAAAAGATAAGGGGAGATAGACTGATAGCTACCAAACCAAAACCATCACCAATACATTAAAATTAAAGTTTGGTGGGATGGGAGGCAACGTTTCGCCCATTCGCCGCATTAAATAGTAATTCTATTTAAAAAATTCAAACGGATGTATAGTATATCCGTCTGATCCGATGATGGTTCAATCTCTCTGCCAGCCTTATACTCGTTTGAGAATGAATAAAAGGAATGGTAGAAGAGGCTTCTACTTTTTATCCACTTGATGTAAAAACAAATTGTGAAATTGGGATTTTTAAAAATCACAAAGAGTTATGAGTTGATCGAGTTTTTAATTTTTAAAAATTTTTCTTAATAGGTTTACTAATTATCTCTTTATCTCCTATGTATATTACATATGAAAAAAAGTGTTACAGTAACTGAAAATAAAATGTAGATGGAACCTTTATTTGATTAGAACGAAACAAAAAAAGGAACATAAAGAATCATGTTTGATAAAGACGTAATGTGTTGATTTAATGTTGCGAATCACCACAATTGTCGTCACAACTTAATTAAAACAAACTAATGAATGCGCCATTTGTCTAGATGATCCTATTCCTCATCCTTAAAACTCTCACGCTGTCTCGGTCGTTGACATGATCCTATTACTTGTCCTAAAACAAGGAAAATGTGTAAGTTTTTCTTCTTCTTTGACTGAAAATTTACTCAAGTTGTCTCTTTACTAGCTCTTTCTTTCTCAAAATGTTAAAAAGTAAAATGGTGAGAGGGACTAATGCCGTGTCAACAAAATAAACATGATTATAAAGGTGAACAAATTATTATTGCACCAGCTGGCTGTGATTTAGCAAGCTCAAAAAGAGGAAGAGCGGAATTAATAAATTGATTTAACATTGACAATGAGATTTCATGCATATGACAGCTTCATTTAGGTGATAAGTATAAAGTTCTCTTCTATGGCAGTCCTTGAAAACTGATATTTCATCAATATAATTGGTTTTTTTTTTTTTTTGACGGAAGTAAGGCCGTTGTTGATAACCTAATTCAGCATTTAAATTTCACAGATTCAGATCTTTATATGTTAAGACACATTTGATAATTAAAAATTGAACATCCGAATTAATTAAGTGACACTGAAATTTTTAGTCAAAACTTATTTCCAAAAATAAGTAATAAGCTATTCACTTATCATTTAATATGACATACACTCAAATATATCAGATTAGTACTCAACAATTTAATAATTTAATGGATTCAAACATCATATTTCAAGTTTTACATTTCAATTTTATTAAACGCATCCTTAAAGTCAGTTTTTCAAAGAACAAATGCAAGTGTTTTAAAGATTGTCATTGACTAATCTTACCTTGTTTCTATCTTAATTTTTTCAATACGACAACTTTTGCCAGAAACTGACAATACCCAATCCAATTGCTTTTAAATCAGTTCTTTTAGCAATGGAGTAATATTTATTCTCGTAATTTATCCGCTTGTGCAAGAATTGTACGTGACGTAATGACAAGGTGAAATCTGAAGATATGCACGCTACTACAATGTCAGAAATCACATAAGAGATCCCTTCTAATTGCTGCAAAAATCTTGGGCTTGGTCCAACTTGGTCACTGTACAGCTCATTGGGCCTAATGAATATCAGGTTACTGCATGAGGATGAGGCTAAAGGTGCCCTTGGTCGCCCCAAAGGAAAATCAAATTGGAAGCGAAAATTTAAACGATGAAGGAATAAATGTTGGCTTGAAATTAGACTTGCCATTTCCCTTCAATTTTTTCTTTTTTCCTTTTTTTTAACAATTTCAACTTCAAACTCCTGGAATGTCAACGTAGTCGTAAGTAGCAATCGTTGATATAACTAGCCCAATTTTTTTTTTTTTTTTGTTTAATAACAGATTTCAAGTCTTACAAGAAAAAAAGAAAAAAAAAAGAGAATTTGAGAGCCGAATCAAGTATCTCATGGTCATCCAACTTGAAAAAATATATTTTACAATTTATTTTCAAACTTTACATCTAAATGTAACAATTTTATGAATTAAACTTTTATAATTTATTGCCATATATAATTGAAAATTTTTTATGGATATCGTCTAGTAAATGGGACATGTCTAATGACTCCTATTGACCGTCCAATTATTCCCTCCAAAAGAGAATTTTTATATGAAAATAGTACATCACTCATATTTATATTGTCTTAGAGGGGCTGCGCCCAATTGGATAAAACTGGACTTACCAGGCTTTGCAGCCCACGGCCCGTCGGTAAGACGCAATATTTAAAAAATATCGCTCCCCGTAATTAGGATCAAGTAGCAAATTATCCCCTGTATTCACAAAACTTATACTCCCTCCGTCCCGTTTTGTTAGTCTTGATTTTTTTTTTTCACACAGATTAAGAAAGTGTAATTAATTTGGTTGGAAACATAAATTTAGATTAATAATTTCCTAAAATACCCTTATGCTAATCACGAGGAGTGCATTGGAAAAACTCAATGTATTCAATGTAGTGGTTAGTATTTAATAACAATGTATTAATAACAAGATATTTAATAAGGATATTTTAGACAATTTGAAAGATTACTACATTCCTTAATGGGAAAGTGGACTACAATTTGGGACAGACGAAAAAGGAAAACAAGACTATTAAAGTGGGACGGAGGGAGTATAAATTACCTACTAGTCAAATGTATGTTTCTATAAAAAAGATAATTATGTCCTCATTATTAGACATTATCAAATGATCCTTTTTCTTTTCTTATCTTTTTCCCGATTATGTATAGATTTCTTTTTACTCCTCTCTTTATCTAAAAATCTATTGTCTAACAATTCGATTAATTGTAATAATAAAAGAGCAGACATTTACTAAATTAAGGGTCTGTTTGTTTCGATTGAAAAGATTTTCCAGAAAATATTTTTCGTGATTTCCGTTGTTTGGTTCAATTTAGCGCTAAGAAAATGATTTCTGTTGTAAAATCTTTTCCATAAGTGGGTGTAAAATAACTTCACTTAAAAACTGACTGAAGTTATTTTCAACCCTCTAATCCTATCCCTTTTGTCCTTAGTTTTTACATTCATCAACATAAGAAGTAAAAAGCCATAGGAAATAGTTCCGGTGGGATTGTCTGATATCTCTCGGCAAAACATCATCGATCCCTCTATTCATTCCATGCTATTCCTCCTCTCACAGAAACACAATCCAACATATCGCACATCCCATTGCATCTGTGTCAGATTACAGAAACAATTAAGATCTACAGAAATATGGAGGATCTAGAGAGACAAAACAAGGAGATTGGCAGCATAAAGAAAGAAGAGATCTCAGAGGAACTTTTACAGGACGAAGAAAGCCTTTTAAGATTGGCCACGGAGAAAGAGATGAACTAATTCTATATATCACCAACAATGTCCAGCTTTTGCTTTGGAAATTTCAATCCAAGATCTTCTAGATCTTTGAGAGAATTTTAGCCGTAAAAATATTCTTGTGAGAGTTGGCTTTATTTCATATTGTCATCTTCAATGTCTTATGACTGATTATGGTTGAGCTGGAAAACTGATATCGATCATTCATGTGTCTATTGCTTTAATCTCTTCTCGGTCAAAGAATGATGGCAGGGGTGGTGTATGTGGTGGAGGAAAGTTTTTTGTGATGGAGACGAGAAAGGAATGGCGGAGACGGCCAATGGGAGAGAATTTCTTGATATGGTGAGGAATTGAATTAATTACTCATGAGGACAAATGTTTTCCAAAAGTAACCAAACAGATGAAAATTAGAAAGTAAACAAAACTTTTTCCAGAAAAAGGCTTCTAATGAAAATATTTTCCTAAAGAAAATATTTTACATCCTACCAAACAGACCCTAAGTCACCAATGTCTCCACATATGCTCTGTGTTCTGTATTTTACCAGAAATGCAAATTTATGAAAGCCACGTGGCAGTGTCCCATATGGCCAATGGGTAGAGTTGCAAACGAGTCGAGCCGAGTTGAGTTTTAATCTTATCGAGTCGAGCCTTGACTTAATTTCATTAAACTCGAGCTCGAGTTCGACGAGCCAGTAATTTTCAAGCTCGAGTTCGAGCTCGAAAAAAATAAAAAATAATTATTTTATTTTTAAAAAAATAAATAAAATAATATTTTTTCTTAATAAATAATAAAATATTAAGGATATTTATATAATTTTACTATTAAAAATAAAAATAAAATACATATATATATACTTGAGCTGGCGAGCTTAATGTTTTGAGCTCGAGTTCGAGCTCGAATCGAACCGCTCACAAGCGGCTCAATTCGTTTGCACACCTACCAATAGGATATGTTTTTGAAAGATTCAAAAAAAAAAAAAAAGGAAAAAAGAAGAAGGTATCATAAGCTTCAAAACATTGCCTACCTTGAAAATAGAAAAACGGTAATTTCCAATAATTTTATTACTCAAAAAGATTTATATGGTCCATGATGCCAACTATAGCTTCATTCCATATATCCCTTATTTTCAATGCTTCTTTTTCATTCTTTTTTCAACGATCTGCCCTTTTATATGATCCGCATGAAACTGTATTGATTTTCCTGTACCACATGAAAGCCAGATATTTCTTTAAAGGGTGTGCGAGTCTTAAATCGTAGTACTACAAAGATATCGAGATTGAGAAAGCAAAATGTGGCTAAGGTAAAGTTTACGAAAATACTGAATGTTGTAGGAGCCACGCTTATCATATCTTATGCTTCTATGTGGTCCGAATATGCATTTATAACGTAACCATGTGGTAGATGGTTGGTTGCCATGGTTGGAGAATTCGAACAAAAACCATATGGAGCTTGGGTGAAGGTTTTAGAGGATTTGGTTTTTGGGGTAAACTTTGTTTTTAAGAACTGAAAAGGCAAAAGAGCTTAGTTAATTATATCACCGACCTCAAGAAAAAAAAATTAATTGTATGCCCAATATTTTAGGTTCATTACTTTGAAGTATATCTTTAAAGTTTTATTAACAAACGAGGCCAAAAGATAAATATGTGGAATGTGTCAAATTTTGGCTGAAAATTTAGTTTTGATGCTCAACATAGAGGGAACAGAATATTTTGAACTGAAATCGATTTGGAAGTTTAACTGGTTTTATTTGATTCAATTTTGGCAAAGCTTAATCAAGTTTCAGTGCCCCCCAAAAAAAAAAAAAAAAACTGCTGACTTAAGGGCGTTTTCTAAATTAAGTGACCACAAATGTAAATATGAATATTGGCAGGATTTGAAATTAATTTGTGAATATAGAAGTGATCAAGTGGATCCATCCATCACTCTCCTTTACAAGAAAAGACATATATATAACAATTGATGCGAATACAAGTTGGATGGTCGATAAAACTCCTCTTATAAGTGATTTAAGATATTTTGAGAGTATGCTTGAAGACGTGGTGGTGGTGGTGATGTCCAAACTATAGTTTAAATTTTCATTCCTACCCGTCCAAAAAGAAAAAGTACTTGCATGCCTATCTAACTTTTTCCATTTTTTTGGCCTTCATTCCCACATACCTAGCATGACGCCTGCATGATGCCGTCTACATTGCAAAATTGCAATGGACCAATGGCAATAAGCAATATCTTTGTGGTCACTTTCTTCAATTTGTTTCCAACCTCTAGGCGAGAATGGTTGTTGGCTTATTGCACGAGGTACCACATGCTTAATAAATTTGACCATTAGATTGACTGGGAGAAGAAAGGTTGAACGTGATACATATTGCTGATTGGATTCTAGCTTGGCTTCCAAGATTTGACTCTTGGAGCTTTGCCTTCTTTATGCTCCTTTTTGAGCTTTTCCCCATCTGGCTTTGGCTTTGGATATTGTCGAAACATTTTTTTCAGATGCCTCTAGATCTTGTATCCTCTCATAATTCCTAGACATATATTTTCAGAGTAATTTACATGAGAAATTCAGTTCGATGCGAGTATAGGTAAATTTATGGAATTTAAACTTGATATTTTCGCGCTAAATCGATCCTTACCATGGTAGAATCATAAGATCGACCAAAAAAAATAAAAAAAAAAACGGACGAAAAAGAAGAAGAAGAAGAAGATTATATGTTGTTGAAATTACATTTTCATGCATCCGGATGGATAAAGGGGTTAAAGCACCATGGAGAATGTGGTTAAAATTCTCTCTTGATCCTCGTAAAGCAAATATTCTTTGAAAATGAAAAACGTTCATTTCTTTTCTTCTTTACCTAAGCTTTACGTAGCCAATTAGATCAACTGCACCTTCCCTGTGGGGTTAAAAGAAAATGCCTTCTGATGGCTCTTTACAACCATGTGTTTGCCAAAATCAGCAAAAGAATAAATCAAAAAAAAAAAAAAAAAGAGTGGAAAAGAAAAGAATAAAGAAAAAAGGGAAAAGATAAACCCTTAAATTAATTACAGTGGAAGCTCGGTTCCTTATCATCAATCATCATTCAGTCTGTTGACTAATGCTTATTTGCTTGCTCTCCTATTCCTCTGTTGGGATCATCCTTTTTGGAATAGGACAAAGAACAAAGATAATATGAGTTTCAACATCAAATTCAAGAGATAAGTCATGATGAATTGCAATAGTCAATTAATTTGCCAGGAGGGTTTTTGGCTACGTTTAAGAGGCACGAGGCCTAATCAATAATGGCCCAGTACTAATTGCAATTATATTGGTTCAAGGTATACAATGCCAATAGTAGAAAGTTGAATAATCATGGAGTCCACCTCCATCTTCATTCACATACATTACCAATCAATAATCAATTATGAATTTGTGATTCTTGGTCGTGCTTATTACACATATTTCTCACCCCCCGCCCCCCCACCAAAAAAAACCCAAAACAGCAAATCAACCAAGGGAAAGTGAAAAAGAGGAAAAATTACGTGCTCCATGTAATTATGTTCTATGAGCTCGTTTGGCAGGTTCCGGGGGCCTGAGCTAGAAGAAAAGTGGCAATGCATCAAAAGCATAATGGTATCTCAATCATTTAAACAAAAAAGCAATTGCAGACATATGTTTCCAACTCATAAGAAGAGAGGGGAAAAAAAAAATTGTCTGGATGTTGTTCGATTACTCATTCTTGTAGCCAAGGCCAGTGGCCCATCTCTTTCCTTTTCAGTCAAATTGCCAGCCACTGAGATCCTCAAGGACAGTCCTTCTCGAATGGAAAAGAAGAAATTTGGTGGACGAAAAAAGAATTTATGGGACAACTAACCACTGCAAATCAGTCGGCAGATGTATCAGTTTCAACGTGAGGATCGTGTTTTCTTGTTCTTGGTATTAATATCTAGGCCCCTTTCAACCTCGTATTGGCTCATGAATGACTATAATTAACAGTTATTCCTTGAGACCCTGAACTTCTTTTTTTTTTTTTCTTGTTCATCTTTTTCATTTTGATGAAGACCTTTAAATTGGAAGTCTGAATTTTTGGGGCCTTCCTTCACTTTCCTTTTCTCTTTAAGATACTGCACCGGTAAATAGCAATATGCTTCTTAGAAAGTTGTCAGTTTGCAATACCGATTTCATCTGTTCAATTTTTCTTTACCTATTTAATCTAATCCTTGCCACTGCAGCTTTTATAAGAACTGGCTACTTTTTTCTTTGTTTAACCAAAACTAGCTACAAACAGGTGTATCATGTTCCCTGTTCCAACCATTGTGGGAGGATACTTTATTTCTGTTCTCATCTTTCTGGTAACCGCCACGGCATTTAATTGCAAATTGCGAAAAGAAGAAGAAGAAGAAGAATTTAGGCAGCAAATTGATAAAATGAGGTTGTCTGTCAAATGGTACGGATTTGAAATGAGTCAAATGACCATTCTAGTAAACGAAGAAAAAAATTAAGGTAATCAAATCAATGTTGATAAAACTCAAACTGTGAACAATCATTTAGATGCTCAGCGGTAGGATGTCCAATGTAATTTCCTAAGAATGCTAAGACCTTTAAGCCAAATATATTAAGATTAATCTCACTTTGTACCCTTTGATTATATCTAAATTTCTAATTTGTCACTTAAACTTCAAAATGTAACACTTTAATCTCTCTGAAGCATAAAATTTGTCCGATTTTAGTTTTTAAAATATAAAATCTTCCAATTCCAGTTTCTAAAATCTGTCCCGCTCTGATTCTTAAGGTATTAAATTTGTCTTATTTAAGTATAAAATCTATCTTGCTTCTGACAGTACTTAATTTACTTAAATGGGATAAATTTTATATTTTAGAGACTAAAGTATTCCATTTTATAGTTTAGATATCAAAATGAAAATTTAAGTACATATGGAGGGTGCAAAGTGAAACTAATCTAATGTATTACTCTACAAGGGAATAAAGGATCAGTCTTTCATTTTTCCTTTTAATGAAAGGTCTCCTCGAGATAGTGAGCATTTGGCATGAAACCTTACTTAGCACACATTAGACCAACGAGCTTTCCTAGCATTGACCTTTCTTGTATTGTGATTTACATGGGCTGGCCTAAATTCATGTGTCAAAGAAAATTGTCATAATCCAGCAACATGGATATAAAATTTGGTCACAAGTATGATGTCAACGTGACAGTATGCTTGGGTTGCTCTGCTGGGTATTTCCTCCATGACAACCAAGGCAAAAAGAACTCTTTTTATTATATAGATAGAAAAAGCGAATTAATTCCACGAAAGTGTGCTTCTTTTCATTGAACATTAGCTTTGATGAGTGATAAAATAAGCAAAAGTAAATTGCTCTGAAGGCCGTCGGGGTTAACACGGGTTATCATCATTGAATACATGGTACGTACAATTTCTTGCTTGGTCAGCAAATCAATAGATTCCTTTTATCCATAGAGGCACCCAGTATACATAACAATATCCCTTTCAAGAAGAATAAACAGATGAAGAAGACGCCAATTTGTTTACTAGCACTACCAAAACTAACTACAAAGATTAATGGGTTTTGGTCTATTTGTCTAAGTTCTATACGACATACATGACAGGGGGACACTAACAAGGAATTAATGCCACCACAAAAAAAAAAAAAAAAAGAGATATTGAAGCCACAATTCAGCAAATAAGCAAGTTTAATTTCCAAAGATTTAGCAAGATCACTGCTGAATTCTTGGAGACAAGGCATCCACCAAATTTATCTGAATTATCAGGTTAGCTAGTTACACGAACAAATTATTTTCACAAGGAGCGCTAATTATTGGTATGAATATATTTAGCAATGATCCCACAAGAATAGATCTTCGGTCCACAATTCCCCCTCAGTAGATTCATAACCAGCGAGCTGCCAGGGCGATTTGTAGCAGAATTCATCGAATTGGTGATCACTAAGGTCGAAGAAAAGATCAGGCAAGTCAAGAAAAGGGTCATCATCTCTACCATTATGGCTTAGTACTGGAGAAGCTGAAGAGTCAGATGTCACAGTACCCTCAGGAGAATAAGGCTCTTCTAGCTTGTCCGGACTCAATTCTCGGTCATCATGGCTTGTTGGAGCTGCTAATGCAGCTGCCTTTGCCGCTGCAGCTTGGATATCTTTCGGCAACTTTGAGGCCGGACGGGGAAGCTGATGAGCCAAGTCTGGAAAATTGAGGAAAGCGGAGTGGCCCTTTATTGCAATTGCTGCTACATCATGAGCTCTAGCTGCCATTTCCGGAGTTGCAAAAGTGCCTAACCAGATTCTTGATTTCTTCCTGGGCTCGCGAATTTCGGACACCCATTTGCCCCAGCTGCGTCTTCGGACGCCGTGATACGTGGGATTCTCCCCTTTTCTTGCATCAAGATGGTCATTTTTCTTGGCCCTTTTGCTCCTGGTGTCTTCTTTTGCTGCATCTGGCCTGATTGAAGGATCATACGATGTTGAAGAGGTCTGCTGCTCATTGCCCTTCATGGTTTGAAGGTGTAAATTTTTTTGGCTTTGGAACTGGTGGGGGTTGCAGATTAGAGGGAACGTGTAAGGGAATTTTTATATGGCAATCTTGGCTCCCATAATTCTGACACAAAATGGAATAAAGTCAAAATATATATATAAAGAACTGGGGTCTGGGGGTGGGGGGGAGCTAAAGACCAGGCCAAAGCTCTAAAGTGCCATAGCAGAGGGCTATCATGTTGCCTATGGCTATGTTGATTAGATATGGTGAGAATGGGATCTGACCCTTTTTCTTCTACATTGGTTTCTGTCGCCAAATAATAAGCTACAAGTCAAGTTCAGTGTAATGTAGTCAAAGAATTAGTACATAGTACTGAAATTCTTATTTTGTATACTCATTATATACCTATACCATCTTGACCCTGACCATAAAATTGAGAATGAAAACAACAAAATAGGCTCCTTTCACTCTTACTTTTCATAGGTAACGTGGTTGGAAATAAGTTTCTATCTCATTTTCCATCTGCGTTATTGCCATTATTAAGTACTATAAGGTGGTTGAGGAGGCTAATTTTTCAAGACCAGAATTGTGAATCTTGTTCAAGTGTTCATAATGTACATCAATTGGCCACTCTTTTGGGTTAAAACATGGAATACCGCGTCATGTTATGGATATTTTATTCCGTCAATGAACATATGGTCCCTCTAAGTTGGACCATGCATAGTCCTCCCTTGGATACCTCAATGAATTAAGCAGCTCTATTTAGTTACTGCCAAAACTAAAGTAAAAATCATGCTCCCTACACATTAAAGAAGCTGTTCCCAATAATGAATAATGGCGGCCCCTGGCTTTATGATTGAGACGGAAGCAATTTGGGAATATGATAAATTTACCAAAACTCTTCCAGATCGGGCAAACTTTTATTGTCAAGTCAAATAGAATGGCAGAGGTTAGAAAAGATGATCTGATTTTTGTACTGCTACACCATTATTTTTGGTTTCAAGACTAACCAGAAACTTAATTAGAGCACGCATAATCTGTCTGTCTATTTTACGTGGTATGAAAACGTTCCCCTAAATAATCTCATCATTGTACCAAACCCGTATGGGGGTGGTGCTGCGCAGTAACATTTGCTTCTTGAAACAAATAGGCCTTCCTTCCTTGAGCACTTTTTTTCATGAATGTATATTTTCAATTACGCTTATCTTTTTACTTTATATATATCAAATTGTTACGGTAAATTTTATTTCAAAAATTTCTAAAAATAGCAATCCAAACAGATATGTTTTGTTTTTGGGGGGGGGAGGGGGAAGAAGACAAATAAAAAATATATTTTTTTAAAAGACAAATAATGTATGAAATAGATATATCTGTACTATTTGTTGTGAGGTCTCCATGACTAAATTATAATCGGCTGCTATGCCTAACTATTTTGGTTCTGAATTCCTTTTATATTTGGTTTTTTGTTTTTCTTAAATCCAGGATCAAGAATGGGCTTCTAACTGTTTAAATATCATCCTAATTAAAATGCTTGTTGCTTAAGCTTGAGAGACAGCCTTCCAAACAATATTGACGAGTATTGTGGAGATCTATCTCAATTCAAGCTCGGTTCCCGGGACTAGATGCTAAAGCTAACTATTCTTAATTTTCATGTGCGAAAAGATCAAACAGTAAAAGCAAAAGAAAGGAATGAAATGAGTTGTAATTGTGCACGTGTTCATTAATCAACTAGCTAAGGTAAATTAACCTTTAGATTGCTCATTTCCTAGCATTTTACAAAATAACCAGTATTGTAACCGTGCTAGGCACAGATTTATGTTTAATATAATAATAATAGTAAATGAACTATTTATATTAGTTACATAAAAAAAATTTTTAAAAAATAAAAAAGTGCTATTTTAGCATCTAATTTATATTTTATTTAAAACATTAAAGTATATTAAAAAAATAAGAACAAAGATCACCAAAATACCTTAAGAAATACCAAAAGCACATTAAGCACAACATTATTACCTCTTCCTTTCACGTTCTCTCTTTTTGCGTTACTTTCCCTCAACATTTCCCTACACTTCATTACCCTCTTCTTTGCTTGTCTAACCCAAAATTCCCACATCTATCCAACTTTTTCTCCTCCGACAAACTCTACCTTCCTTTTCACCCTACCATGCTTCTATCAAAGTACGCAATCTCTTATTTAATTTCGCAACCTATTTACCTTCTATTTTACTACTTTTCCCATTTGTTTATAGTTGTAAATAGTGACCAATTTCTCAACCCGTTCTTTAACAAATGAGTGTCGGTATGCTAATTAGTTTCAAATGGGTAACATAATTAAACTCATTAATTAGTAGCTATTAAATTGATAGATTGGGACTACTTGTTTAGAGTTAATTAAATTAGACATAGATTCAAATTCATTAGTAAGTAAATTTAAATCACTACTGATACAATAATTATATTCTACTTTTTGCAAAGACATATTTAACCTTCTTTTCCTATTCTTTAATTTTTATTTTTTAAAATCTCATCCTACTTCCTCCCTCCTTTCCATCAAAGTTTTAATTAACTCATTGAATGTTAATTAATTTCTTACATTCACACCTGAATTATTTGAGATTCTTGTAGATTGCAAATTTTGAGACTTGTCACTATTGGTTCTTCTATGTAATTTTTTATTTTTTAGGTAAATATTTATTTATTAACATAATGTGTATTTTTTTTTGTTGATTACAATGATATCTTATTTTGTTGTTCAAAGAATATGGGAGAAAAAAAACAAAATTTGTAGTGGATTGTAAATGGGTAAGATAACCAATATCATGCAAAACTATACCCATTTAACCCACATAAATCACCCATTTTGATAGCTTCATCCCAAACCACAACTACAACTCTCTTGACTTTAACCCTCTCCTTCATAGCTCTAAACTCCTATCTTTCCATTCCTTTTATTATTTAGTATTCGTTACCTCGCTTTTCAAGTGTTTGAATTGACATAGGGTTAGTTGTAAATCACTATTTTCAAACTTTTTAATTGACTTTATGTATTAAAATAAATAAAAAATCCAGAAAAAAAGTATGAAAGATTTGGAAATCATCCAGGGGGCCTCCATTAAAACCTTCCCTGCAATACATATATGTATAGATTATGCCACCAGCTCAGATTTATCTTTGTGTTTTAGAATACATTTTTATCCTAATCACCCATCAGCAACCTTTTCTCTCCCACTGTAGATCAATAATAAATTAATTAATTAAGTGCATCGATAAACATTTCTACAATAATAAAGTCTCTGTACTTAGTTTGAATGGTGTAAACTTTTTCTGTCATTTTCTATATTTTCAAATTTACCCTCACTACAAATGTTCAACTGACACTTAAACACTATGTACAAAATAACTACCATAATCCAATAACCCTAACAAAATGACTATCACAATCCAATAATTGCGTTCACTATGTACAAAATAACTACCATAATCCAATAACCCTGACAAAATGACTATCTCAATCCAATAATTGCATTCTTCTCTAGGGCTGCAAACGAATCGAATAGCTCGCGAGCGGCTCGAGTCGAGCTCGAGCTAGCTCGAGTTGAAATCAAGCTCGAACTCGAGTTCAAATATTAAGCTCGTGCTCGCGAGCTCGAGTATATATATATAATATTTTTTACTTTTTTTATTTTAAGTATATATATTTTTATTTTTAGTATATATATATATTTTTATTTTATTATTTTAATAGTAAAATTTCATATATATCCTTAATATTTTATTATTTATTAAGAAAAAAATATTATTTTATTTATTTTTTAAAAAATAAAATAAATTATTTTTTATTTTTTTTCTAGTTCGAGTTCGAGTTCGAGTTTGGTAAAATTTAGTCGAAACTCGGCTCGATTAACCCAAAACTCGATTCGACTCGGCTCGTTTGCAGCCCTATTCTTCTCTACTAATTTCACTCGAAATATTATTTGAAATAATTACTGTAACACTTTTTGTGATGTGATGTATGTGAGATAAAAAAGTGGATTGGAAAATATGTTTATGATGCAAGCGAAATATTATTTGGGATAAGTTCACTATCCAAACTACTATTTCCTTCGTACAAGCTTCCCGTGCTTTATGTTGTAACTAATTGTGAGTGGTTAAGACAAGCACCAAAGTATGAATGGGAACCAAACTAATAGTAGTATACTAAAATACACAAAAAAACTAAACAGAACAATTCAAAGGTGATTCAATCAATAAGTGAATTATGTTTTTTAACTTCCTAGTTTTTCTTTTCTTTTTGCATACTCAGATTTTCCTCATTTTCTTGCTAAGCAAGGTAATCAATGTATGGAAGTAATGTTCTGTTCCTACGTACTCAAAAATTGCATTTTCTTGCCAAGTAAACTGCCAAGGATGTTAAGAACTAATTTTGATATTTTATACTGAAAATTTATCATCTACGTATTAAGTAAAGTGCTAAAAATGTTAAGAATTAACTATGAGTCTGCCCCCATCACTAGTTTGAATAATTCTCATACAAATAGATGAATGTAGCTATAACATTATTATTGACGATCATCGTTGAGTGAATAAACATATTCTAAGTTAAACATGTTTAAAATGAATATATAAAATTATATTGTCAAATTCACAATGGCACAAAAAATTTTTACTATCAAATTCTATCAAATTAAACATGCTTGGATGGTTATTTTTCTTCAAAATATTTTTACATTTTCTGTGAACATATTTTTCAATCATATTATTATCTCACATATATCAAATTGATACAGTACATTTTTCTACAAAACTCTAAAAAATAGCAATTCAAACGGGCAGAACCATGATAAAATTCTTGAACATATTGAATATCCGGATTAATGCTAATAATTTAACTACAAAAATTATTGATGGCAATACAGTGAAATTGCCCTGGCCGGGAAGACAACGAAAAAGTTCGGACAAATAAACAAACACGACGGCGACTGATTGGTTGCTCTAAATTTACGAAAATATGCCTGGCTTATTTTTAATTATGAATACTTTGGCTTCACATAGTTGTCCTACTTTCTACTCAATGATAGGCAGCCCATGCACTGCAATTTAAGCAAATTTCACGTGTCCATTTTCTTCCCATGAATATTAGTGCTAGCTAGTAGTAGTACTAAAAACATGTCTTCCATATAGAATAGAACCCCACTCCAAAGTCTCAGGTCCCAAACACCCAGCTTTCGAGTTTCAATTGGTTGTTTTGATTAATGTCGAATTTTGTACCAGAAAGTAAGATCAAAATAATGAACTCAGGACTCAGGAGATGTGGAGACACCACAGCATATTCTTGGGTCCTTCAAAAAAAAAAAAAAAGGGAGCTTATTCTTGGGCCGCTTGTCTAAGCCAGCAATGATAATTATCCACATTTTTCTCTTAAACTAATGAATTAGCGGACCTAATTTCGATCGATCCTAAGACGATGCATTATTGATCTCATCACATTACAACGTTTGTTTGTCGTTTTTACGTGTTTTCTCGATTTCTTAACCTCATTAAATCCTCACCGCAGGAAGCCAATTTTTGGCTATTTGCAGGTTTCGGGCCCCATGATTAACCGCATAATCAACACTGCAACAGCTTTTCATCTTCGCCAATATATATATATATATATATATATATATATATATATATATATATATATATATGTATGTATGTATATATATATATATATATGTATGTATATACTTCCTCCGTCCAACTTTGATAGTCCTGTATTCCTTTTTCATCTGTCTCAAATTGTAGTCCACTTTCCAATTAAAAAATGTAGTTATATTTTAATTTTTCTAAAATACCCTTATTCAATGTAAGTAGTTGTTACTATAAACTTACCCCATTTAATGAGAGTTGATTCTTTTTTTACCATCAATTCAAGTTTCCATAAAGTTGTACCATATTTAATGTGAGGGTATTTTAGAAAAATAGCAATCTAAATTTACTTTTCCAACAAAGTTAACTATTTTTTTTAAAACTGTATGAAAAAAAAAAACAAGACTATTAAAGTGGGACGGATGGAGTATATATATATATATATTTTCCAAAGACGAGTAACATCTGGATTCATTATCAAAGGGAAAAAAATGAGCTTTTAACTGGTAGGTTTGGATATAATTTTTGTACGTTACACTTTTAAAGAATTTCACAAGAACTTGTGGGAAAAAAAATGTCAAATTAGCAATTCAACGTATCGGGGATTACCCACACTCAACCTAGATCTACCATATTTTTCTTGAGTTTGAATTTACATTCTGAGACTTAGGCCCTACTCAAGTCTATGCCTTGTAAAAGAATCATGTATAGATTCGACAAGGTTTAGTTTTCTAAAATGGTTTGTCCCGTTCCATGTGAAATGACAAGGTAAGTGGGTTCCAAATGTTACTTTTTTCCACCAATCAATATAAAGGATTGACTAATGGCTATGCCCTCCTTGAGAAAAATCTTAGGTGTTAATTTCTTTTTTACAATAGTGAATTAATTTAGGAAAATGTTTAAATAGAAAACGGACAACCAGTGTTACTATGTGCGTTCATGGTAAATTAGGTGTTGTTTAGATATATTAATAAATGTCTGTTGGGCACCTATTAAAAAAAATTATAAATTTGAATCTAAAAGGTGTCTAAATGCAAATAGACCTATGAATAAATGGGCATGTGAACCTGTACAGTGAAGCCGCTTGATAAAAAAAAAAAAAAAAAAACTTGTACAAAATTAAGTTCGTTGTGATTATTCTATTTCGTGAATTCTTGTGACTTGTCAGATTTGGAATTGCATGACATAATAATATTTACACGTAAATCATGTGTATCCAGGATTTACAATGCAACAAAATTCTTCTTCTCAAGTTAAGTACTTTGAGGCACCCAAACTTTTTTCTACCAAAAAAAAAAAAAAAGAGGGTTAATGTTCTATACTCTAACAGTGTATACATTTTCACCATTAGATGCATGACACATAATTCGAATTTGAATTTGAAATTCAGATTTTGCATATGTGTCGTATATCCAACCGTGATGATGTATATACCGTCAGTGTATATAAAATTTTTGATATGTGAAACTGAAAAGTATGTTATATCTACTTAGCATACATATAAATTCTACACATATGCGTGTGCATAGATTGTTCCGGTAGATACATGTGCAAAATTTAAAATTTAAATTCAAATTATAGTTAATTGTTATATATCTAAATCCAACTGTACGTATATACACTATTAATATATAGATAATTAATCCTTAAATTTTTTATGTCCGTATGACCCCCAACTTTTTTTTTTTTCAGCCACTAGCTATTTGTCGTAGCTGTGTTGGAGAATTTTATAAAAAGATGAATGATAAAATTGTATTGTCTATTCACAAAAGTTTGAAAGAGTGAATGGGCATGACTGATCGTCTGGAAGGGAGTTATAAATACTTCGAATCTTTTGAGTCCGTAAAATTTCAGTACTCTTTTTGTTCCTCATGCAAAATAACACAAATTTGTCGCCCATTTTTTTTAGGGTGAATGAGAGGGTTCAGACCCGAATCCTCTCATTTACATTTTTGTGTGATGTATATATATATATATGCTTTTAACCCTTTGTCCTAATTAATCGTGCCAGAATTTTCACTTCATTTATAATCAAATCCCCTTTTCAGGACAAAAACTTTTTCAGAATGGTTCAAACTGTGAGAATGCATCATACTTATTGTATTTCCAAATTGTAAATGCAATCACACTTTCGTTAGTTTTTTTTTTTTTCCTTAAACATCAATATCAGCAAGGTCGTCATACACTTATAATTTGAACATTACTCTTTTTTTTTTTTTTTTAACGGAGCGGCATGTAGAGGTAATCACTGAAATAACATGTGATCAACTAGTAAAATCACGTTGTTATATTTAAACCCAAAGGCAGTAAAGATTATGGTAGTTATCTAAATTGAAAGTTAACTTTTTTTTTGGTTTGGGTTTAACTGATTATGCCTTTATAAAATCATTTTGGTTCAAAAAGGGCTGATTTAACATCTAAGTAATTTTGCTGTAGACATCTTTATATGAAGTGATTTGGTGATGCTACTGATCCGTATCTTTTCCCCAGGCCATTAAATTGAATAATGAGCTTAATTTGCCTGACCTAATCTGGAAAGCACTGTACTACTAGTTATCTTGTCGCCATATTAAAAGCATTCTATCTTTTACATCAAACCATAAAAATGTCGTTTTTTCCCGTCAGCCCACCTCTTAGATTGCAGAATCAGAATGCGCTACAACGCAAATCTTTGCTGGAAGCCAAATGCAAAACACACACAGACACGCACTTAACTGTTGATTGTTGAATCCATCTTTAATTATCAGCCATCAGTACCCAAGGCTGCCTGCCTTAATTCATTAGTTTCTACATCAATTGAATTGACAAGAGCCCTCTTTCCTCTTGCGTGAGATTCCAAGGCTGCTCGGCTTAATTAGTGTTGCTTTGAAGGTGATTTTTTTGGAAGAGCCAAAAAAAAAAAAAAAAACTTAGAATTGTTTCCAGTAGCATATTGTGAGTGTGAATTATGTATTACTACTATAACTATATATTTTTCTCAATTATCATCGGTTGCTAGCTATGTCGAATTAATTCGCTTGGAAAAAAAATCTTTGACATATTGCCCGTTTGTAAGTTTAGATATCATCTTTGGAAGCAAATGCAATTAGATGTACTTGAGTTCATATATAAGTGACCTGGCCGTATGGGGAGAATTCTCCAGTCATTCCAAAGCAAAAATTACAACAAAAAAAAAAAAAGGGGAGAGAGAGAAACGAACAGTTGGTAGCAAAGCAAAACCTTGATGAACCAAATTTATGTAATTAAAGATAACTAATAGATGTATATCCAGTTTGTGCTTCGGTGGATATGATGAACCACCATTAAATATTTCTCCTTCCTGCTCATCCATGATCAAGCACATTAGGCAAGTCAATTTCTAAGAGCAGATTTTTGTACACTCCTACTTGGCACTTGATTTGTGTGCAGGCACTTGATTTGTTGATTTCGGATTTGACAGCAATTCTAGTTAAAAGGGTTCTTTGAGTTTGGCATCAGTTGCAGAGTTTGCAAGTTAACCAGTCGTAGAGTTAGGCTGGCGGTGGTGGTGGTGGCGGCGGCTTGGTTGCCAGCCTTGGAAGACTTTTGATTTATGAACGCAAGCGTGTGAGATTTCATGTGGTGGACATGCTCATCGATCGGCTGCTATCATTGGATTTGACTGCAACTATTTGGTTTTTCTTGGTAAAAGCGAGTCTAGAAAAGAAGATGAATGATTGAACGAAGGCCAATGGTACGTACGTATAAATGCTAAAGCTTAACAGCTGCCAAGAGGTTACTTGTTGAGCATCTGGGAACAAAGGTTTAATAGCTTTTGC
Organism: Coffea arabica; assembly: GCF_036785885.1. NCBI lineage: Eukaryota > Viridiplantae > Streptophyta > Magnoliopsida > Gentianales > Rubiaceae > Coffea > Coffea arabica. Next base: position 42,270,573 of record NC_092325.1, on the reverse strand, counting down.
TGTTGTTTTCCACACTTCACTGTCCTAAACGCAAAAAAGGGATAGTATTAATTCAAAGAAATGGATTGGTCAGAGTTTATAGCAAGTGATGCAGAAGATGATGATCAGATGAGTAAACATCTGAAAAATACCCAAGCGCAGAGAGTTTGGTCAAGTGCAACATCAAATAGCTACGCAAATCCTCTTCCCGATTCCAAAAAGATCAACAAATATTAAAGGTGAAAAAGAAGTGGCTCACAATTCAAGCATAAATGTTTCTTTTTTTTTTTTTCCTTTGCTTTGCTTTGCAATAAAACTTTATGAAATTCTGAATGGTTTAGGTTTCAAGTAAGAAATTTCATCAATCCAAAAAGATCAAGCAATGAAGAAGAAAATGTCAGCTTCATACAGATAATTTGTGGAAATATATATATTTCTTGGCTTTTGGCAAATTCCTTGAGATGGGCTTCTTTTTAAGTTAGTCGCGGAAATAATTACAACTGAATTATGAGAACACAGTTAGAGCAATCAGCTCATCAATCATCAGAGCAGGTGTCATGGATTTTCATTGAACAAACAAGTCGTGAAACAAGACAATGCCAACACGTAGGATGATGTCGACCCCTTTTTAATTCTTCTTTTTTTTTTTTCCTTCCCATCATTTGCATGGCTAAATGAGTTTCCACTGAGCTAATTGAACGATATATTGAACTCACTTCTCATGATTAGCAGGATCTAATGGAGCTTCCACCAGCTTGGGAATAGTCCAAGAAGCTTTACAACCACAACTTTGATTGCAGGATCCTATTCAGGGTAAGAACGAAGCAGCAATATCTGCTACAGTGCCCTCATTGTGGGCAACATTATTGTCACATTGCTAGAAGGTGCATTCTGCCTTTTACACCTATAATAATAATTATCCCTGCTCAGGTACTAATATGATAATCAAAAAACACACTCAAATCCTATCCTACCTATGCTTGCCTACTTTAAGTACTTATAGATTATTAATTTACTGACTTAAGCATCGGATTAATTTATTTCCTCTCACAGTGCATGAATTGTGAATTATTGACCCTCATTAGCCCGCGTAACCAGTTTTTTTTTTTTTTTTTAGTAAGGAATGAATGAAATGTTGTTGAATATTCCAAAAGATAAATTTGTTTTGAGATAATAATATATATATATATATTTTTTAATCTGAAGATAGTCAAATTTTACTTTTACTTTTCATTTTTTCCAACGGATAAGTTTTGACCGGCCGGTCTTCTATAGGCCAATTTTTTCCACTGCAGCCTCCCAATCCATAAAACTTTTACCAGGTGTTCCACTCATATCTAATTCTCCAACATTCAAATTTGCTATCAAGTGTTCTATCCAAAAAGTCTTGAAGCTTTTCTAACGGTATGTTTCGTTTCGGTGGCCTATAAATAGTGGCCTTTATCAGAACTTCAGATGCACGCGAAACGACTCCAGTGAATTTTCCTATTGCTGCTCCTTGATGCCTCAAAATAGTTTATTATTAGCGTTTTTTGTTCAATCATTCCTACACAGAACATATTGTAACTTTTAATTAATAATGAAAAGAAAGGTCGTGTGTGCGTAGATATTATATCATGCAGATAATCCCAGTCGGAAAACTTTTGTTAATTGAAAGTGTATAGGGGAACGAAAATTCTAATTTTTGTATTAAACAAGTCCGTCGCTAAGGAGACTAAGCATCCACGTTTAAATATTTTGTTATTAGGACGTAATAATCAAAGCAAAAGAAAGCTCGTAGTGCGTGCGGTATTAAGAAGAAAGGTAAGACATTATGAGAATGTACTGGTAAATTGAAGTTTATTACGGAGAAATAACATCTGGATTTTGACTCTAGTTTTGTATGAATCTCTTATATACGAAAATTGAACTACAAACGAATCGAATTGAGTAAAATTTTAGCCTAATCGAATCAAACATTGATTCAACTTTACCAAATTTGAACTCAAGTTTGACCTCTCAATATAAAACTCGATTTCGAACTCAACCTTAAATTCGAGCCTAATCGAGTTTGAGGTCGAACTTGCTCGAGGTTAAAAAATAAAAAATAATATATATATATATATATTTTTTTTTTGCTTACATTAACTTGGCTTGCGAGCTAATAAGTTAAATTTTTCTGCACTCAAATTCAAATTCAACTTGAACTCGAGTCAAACTTTAACCAAGCAGAATTACGAGCGAGTGACTTGATTTGTCTGCGGTCATATGTGAGAAGAACGTTCCTTCAAAATCACAAAAATTTTCCCCGTTTAGGTTGTCAATCACACTAACCGAGGTCAAAGCTATCAGATCCAAATAACAACCTCATCAGCATAATGTTCATGTTTCGCCTCGGGATTCAAAAACATGAAAGAACAACCTGATATATATACTTACGTCATATATAATCTAGTAAATAAATTTAACATGATCTAGTAGCCTCAGCTAATCTAGTAACATTATCTAGCGTCCAAAAAAAAAAAAAGTAGCCTCAGCTAATCGAATTTCACCTACGCCTAGGAACGTAAACTCGTGCCCACAAATGTTTTCGCCCCACCATGAACTTTGCCTTGGACTGTCCATTGAGAATTGTGTCGATGATCGAATGCCTAGTAAAAATGACTCTTCCATAAAGCGGTGGATCTCTCCCTGCAGCTTGCTCCACCACCACATCTTCAACCACGCCTCCCCAATTCCTGAAGAAATAAAAAATCCCACAAAATTTCGAAAGTCCTCGTGCGTGTGTTGCAGTGTTTGTGTGCATGCATGTGCATGGAAAAAGCAGTAGGAAAAGAGAGGTTTATATGGGTACATACGAAGTAAAAAAGTTGATCACTTCATCACGAGTAAGGGGATAGCCTTTAGAGAAAGTTAAGAACATGGTTCTTGAATCTTCATTCGTTTGTCTCGGAACGAACTCACTGGCGTTTGGATTCAAGGTTGAAGATGGCCTCATTCGACCACAGGCCGCCACTTGCCCAGAATTGCTGGTGCTGCCACCATCCGCAAATGGTCTAGCCATAGGCCTTAGAATAACATTTCCATCAACTTCAATGGCAGCATTTTCTCCAAATATTCTGTTGCAAACTGTCTCCATTATGTGTGTAAATCGCCTGAACATAAACTCAGAATTGTAGTAAAAGAACCTCTGGATTAGTGGCTCATCCAAAATGCCAACAAAGACAGGAGAATCATTCGCCCCAGTCGGCTCATTTCCTCCCGGTTGAATGCTGTCTAAACAGGACAACGTCTCGTTGAATATTACATCAATGGTGCAATTGTCCGATGAATGGATTTTTCGAGTTAGGTCATGATAGCCAATCTCCTCTAACAGCAACCAGAAGGCCATAGCCATCTTAACAAGCTGTGGGTTTTTTCTCATTGGTCCTACGATTCGATTAAACAATACCCTCTCTAGTGTATAGAATAAGAGAAGATCAACAAGGTTTCCTACTCCAGCCATGTTAGATTTACAGTCAGCGAAATGAGGGGTAGAATCCATAAAAGTTAACAGTGATCAGAATACAAAGCGGGGATATTATTATCGGGAGTTCCATAGCATATTTATGAAGCTTTGCGTTGTTTGTTATGAGCGTATAATACCAATGAAGTTCGACTCAAGTAACCTAAGAGTCTATGACGCTTGGATAATGCTTCCCATTTACTTTGGCGCCCAATGCTGTGGTAGTAACTGCTACCATTTCCTGCCCTTTCAACGAAGAGAATCACCACAATCGAAACCTTGGAAATAGACACCTATGACTTTAACCTGAAGCTAAACAATTCCGTGACTTTAGTTTCCGACTCTTTCAAGTAATATTGTGCGAGCGGCTAATTCTTATTGCAATGGGGCACACATCTGGAATAAGTAGCATCTGTTTAACATGCAAATTTCAGAGCCTATGGTTCAATTTTGAGCCAAAGTAAAATACTGTCCAGGAGATCATCCCCAATCATATGTGGCAAGAACGGGAAAAATGGGTTTATATTTATTAGGGTCGAAGTTTCAAGCGGGAAACCATACCTTCGTAAGCACACAACTCAGTAACCTGCCATTCCTTACAGTTTAAACAAACAAATCTTGTTTTCTAGCATCATAAATAACTGAAACTCTCCAAGGAGTTAATTCCAGGATAAAATTTACTAGAGTTATTGCTGGAGTTACAACATTATTCACGTTCAATGCTTGTGGAATCTTGAACGTCCTTTATAGCTTTGCAGCACGAAGCTGCTGCTTCAGGAGGGGCCGAATGTATTGATGATAGCCATCAGGTACAACGGATTCATTTAAAGGATCCTTCCATGCAGCCTCGTAAAGTTTTGGATACACATTACCATCATAGCGGCCAAGAATTGAACCAAGGAAGTGATCCGTGTAGTTAAATGCATCGACGAGTGCAATAGCATTAGGCCGAACCTAACAAACAATCAAGAAGTCACATATCAATCAGTCGAAGATCCTTCAGTGAACAAGGTGAAGATCAGATATTTCTGGGAACAAACCTGGGTATACAACTCTCGGAGTTGGTCATTTGCAAGTGAAGCCTGTTTAGAGGTGACGCAGCTTGTGGCAAGAAAATCACCCTGATGTTTGTGGAGGAGGGCCAGGGAATAAATGCCACAAAGCACTTCCAACTGTTGCTTCACCCTCTTGCCAGGAATGTCTTGTTGCAGTTTCTCAATAAACCTAAATGAAAAACGATGTCATATTTTGTCAGTTGAGTTTCATCTTTCCAGAAGACATGAGACTAAAACTTTACATGAAAAGATTGTGATGATAAACCATTCCAATGTGAATCAACCAGCTTGAGGGTATGAGCCTAAGAACCAAAAGTTTGGAGGTTTTGACTCAACTCCTATCACTTCCGATATCATAAAATGTTGATTTAAGATCCCAATTCTCAAGCGCATAAAAGCAACATCAAATACAACAGAAACTATGGTGACAAAGATAATTTAATTTCTGCAACACCATTGCAGGAGCCCATCAAGACTTCGAGATTAAAAAAACCAAGCTAGTAATTTTCAGGATGTTAAACACACATTATCAGTGATTGTACTGGCTATTAAGTTAGTTACTAACAGATCAGTGTTGTTGGGCTCTATCACCCCAGAAGCTAGCTCAAGGGGTGAGGCTCTTCCTCACAACTATAACCTAACACCCTGGTGTTTCCATAACTGATGTTGGATATACCCAACACAAACTGTACTTGGAAGACCTGCGGTACAGGCAATAGTGTGTGTAGAAAACTTCTACTGGAAGGAGCAAATAGAAAAAGCTTACTTGGAGACAACAATTAACTGACAGTGAGCGACGGATGCCTCAACTAAATCAGCTGATAGTTCTGCAAAGCCTGATATGAAGCAGACAGAGGGGGAATATAAGTGGTGTGAGTAGGACTCTTTTAAAAATTACCATAAATGCACAAGCACCAACCAAGTTCATTTAAGAATAAAACTTTAATCTCAGGACTTCCATTTGAGACCAACCTCAATTGCCCTTTCATATGAAAGAATCCAAAATCATATCATTTAAGATGATAAGACTTCAAAAAAGAAAGGCCATTTGCAACTAGCTCTTTGAAATTTGTTATATTTAACCAAGAAAGGTAAGATAGAAACATGTAAACGAGTTATTTACTGTAAAGGAAGAACAAGCTTGACCACCATGGCAGACAAAAGATAAGGTACCTTCTTCTGGGTTAGAAAACTTGCTCAACTTTTGAGCACAGGAAACAGACATTCTAGCAGCCCTCGCTTCAAATGCCTCCAGTACCACATTAGGATTCATCCAATCCTTGGCTGCAGGACATAAAATCAATCAGAAATCAGCAAACTAGTTCCACTTGTTCAGAACTCCAATTCTGGAAGATGAACTAATAAAAGATTATGTTACTTGATACTTCTGACTTGCAAATGGACAAAAATTTCACAAATTGTCAGCCAGAACCACATAATCATAGATGTGATTAGTCAAGAGAAATGAAATTCTATCTTCAGAACTAAACTCTCAACATTTCATTGTGGACTTTCCAGAAGCAACTTTAAGAAAACCAGCATAGTTAATTATGATCCAGAAGAAAATATACCTTTTTGAACATTACACCGATACTGCATCAGAGGTTCAATCCTTCCCAAATAAGCCATTGTTCCCACTGGCGGCTTTCCAGAACTCAGTTGAGAAACAGTCTTCATGAGAATTCTGGCAACCTACAGCATAACAATACCACTTCAACTTCAAGAAAACCAAGAGTTCAACATACAAAGAGAAAGTAAGTGGCAAACAAATAGCAAAATTGTTTAAATAACCTCTTTCTGGGAAAAGATGGCTAAAACAAAAATGTAATAACCAGCTCAGTACTACAACTGAGTTGCAGCTTCCTCCTCCAAGCAAATTCAGATGTCAAGCAGCAATCATCTTCAGTGAGCAGCTAATATTTTGAGATTCCAAAGAGTAAATTGGTTTGGACAACCTCACGGCAAAGTATATAACTAATTAACTATCCTAATTAACTATCCCACTACATATTAAAATTTCTATCATTCTGAACCTAGTTTACATACATGAAGTAGCCTAAAAAGGGGGAAAAAGAATGAAAAAAAAAAAGTTAACATGCCAGAGTCTTAATGCAGTGCAGCAACATTCAATCATTTAAACAACATGAAATTGCATTCCGGCAAAACAAAAATGAAACTAATAAACAGATCATAAGACTCCACATAAGTTGTCAATCCCATAGATTGACATCTCATACCTGTAGCTGCAGCACAATGTTGTCTCCTTCATATGTGCAAGCAGGGACATAAACAGCAAATAATTCTGGAAGCCCACTAGTGCAAAGATAACCATGGCCTCCACACAACTTTCGGCATTCTTCTATTCCATCCTACAATTTGACATATATGATGAATAAGCAACTTACACACGTAATCAGACGTAAACTGATGCTTATTGGAAATAAAATTGTAGAAAAACACAATTCTCAAACATCATATACAACCAAGTGCAGGTACCCGGGCAGACATTGTTTAGGTCCAGGAGACCAATCTTTTCAAAATGCAAATTCTTATAACTACCTGAGTTCTAATAAACATAAGCATCCATGGAATCAATGCAGACAAGCAAACTCTATAGGCAGATGGATCAAGCTGGAAGGTGCTGTACTACAAAGAAATGCAATCCAAATCTACTTCAGATAAGAGTCTTTATATTACCAAAATTAGAGCAACCTGTTAGTTAAAAATCTCCTGAAATTGTGTCAGAACAAGTGTCTCGTTACTGTCCTAAAAGCGTAGAGATCTTAAACTACAACCCTCAACCTTATAAACCATCTGAAAAACACATCATGAGCAACCTACCCAGGAGTAAAATTAGAACAACACAAACATGAACACGCACGAAAACAGAATCAATTACAAAGATAATATTTGCTACTTACAGCAGTGACAGAAGTAGTCAAAGACTTCAACCCTGCAGTGCATGCGTGAACTTCAGGCAATGTTGAGAATTCATTTGCTTGCAGTCTTCGCATTACATCCGTGTATAACCAGTTTAGCCACTCACCAACGAATCTGAATGCATAAGCAGAAGCCAGCAGAGGAAAGAGCCTACTTTGTTGAGTTTTGTAATCAATCACCTATAGCAGAAAAAGGCATACGGATTATTGTTGCGACATACACCAACAAGATTTATGAACAAGCCAAGCCACAAACCCAAATTTATGCATGATCTGCAAGCAATTTCACTTTTCATGCAGAAAAAGTAATGATGAAGCACATGTCAGTAAATGTCCAATTTGCTTCAGGGGAAGCAAAAAATCCCAATGCAACCAGAGGATATCTCAGTTCTGCAAAGCAAGCCTGGTTAGATTAACAGCACCCAAACTGATGCTTTCTTTTTGATAACCAAGAATGCTTGTTTTACATGTAAGAAACAACAAATCGATGTCATTTACTTGACAAACAAAGATCCCACTCTTAGCTCATAAAGTTACATGCATGTAATAAGTCGACCAGGCTAGAGATAGTGTACAAAAAGAGTTCTATCATTGATCTTAGACCAGCGGTCATCTTATTTAGTTTCATTACAAATTCCCTTAAAGAAAATTAAGTGAAGGATAAAACCGCTGTCATACAGAAGCAGAAGTGCATTTATAGGGGTGTAGTGTAACTTTGAGAAAAATGTACTCATCAACAATCAAGATCAAGCAACCATAAGCAGTTAATCTACAGGACATTTAACACCTACGTCATCAGAATAATTCATTTCAAAATACTTAAAATGATAGAAATTTTTCATTTCATTACCTGGGTTTCTGGTCCACCATTTTGTGAGCCAAATTGTCTACGAACAGCACTATACCTAGTTGCAATGCAAACAGCCCGTGACAAGGCACAAGAAGCATCTTGTACAATTGTTTGCCGGACAAACACCATAGTACCGTAAACCAGCTGTCGAGGAACATCCGATTCAACAACTTTCCCTTCTCTGGTAACTCGGGAAACCCTGTGACGTTCAGAAGTCAATTAGTTACAACTGAAAGTTGCTACTAATACAAAAAGCAATTGAAGGAATTAATACTAATACAGGAAGCAAATGAAATATTACAGCTACATTCAAATTTCAGCAATGAGTGGGGGCTCAAGAGAATCACTCCATGATAATGCATCAACTGCAATCCTCCTATCTCTTTGTAGAATATAGAAATGCTCCAAACTACATCATGCTGTTGATTAGAAAAGCCCCACATTACATGATACTCCAATTAAAAGCTCAAAAAATTAGAGAAGTTTAACACTGTCCTCTTTTTTTTTTTTTTTTTTTTTTCAGTTTTCTGGTTGTAGCCTTCCCGCTTTCACAAAATAAAGCTATGTCAAGGCGCAGAACCATTAGAATGCAGAATCTCTACAGTTTTTCAGATTGATTGATGAACGGCTAAGATAAAGTCAGCAGATCACACCAATCACATTTTGCACCTAGACTCCAGTAAATAAGTCCAGAACAAGAATATATGTAACGTGCTCCCATTGTTTTGCCAGATTAATCTATTAATGCTAGACAATAAGAACATTGACAGGTAAGACATGTACACTAACAGTGCCGTTCAAAGAGTTCTGATTCACTATGGAAGCATAGAGAGACAATTCTGATAACTACTGGCAACAATATTGAAAGTTAATTGTCAGCTCAGTAAGCAGTCATATCAAAAAGAAAACCATACATATCCTGGCCATCAAAAGCTAATCTAGCTCTTGATAATTACCCAATGAACCAAAAAAAATATTGGCAGACCAGACAAAGAATGAATTAGAAAGTGGCAGGTATGGATGGTAACACACCTCATCAACATTTGATCTCTTGGAATTCTCACATGGTCAAATCTCAGCACTCCATTGTCCATAGTGTTGTATGCTCCATTACCAAATTTCATTCCAATATCACCAATTGTGATACCTGGGAGTGGTTTATGATCCTCCAAGCTCCGTAGTTGGACAATGAAACCTGTAAATTAATAATTAACAAGTATTACTACTGTCTCAATTTTCACACTTCAGGCAAACAGTTTGGCCATTTCAACAAAGATTTAAATAAGTAAAAAAAAACTGTGCTTACCATGAATGCCATGTTCTTGACCATCAGTTATAAGACGAGCATAGACCAGCCCATGAGTTGATACTTTACCCAATCCACCGGGCCACCACTATTCACAATCATAAAGGCAGAGAATAAGTAATAGTTCAAGAATACAGCTCCAACAGTCAGTTGCAAAACAACAACAATTTTCAAACACAATTGACCACAACAAGGATAAAGCCTCTTGTTCATACTATGCTCACAAGTATCAAGAGATTGTAGTTACTGAATTTGAACCACAAACACACAGTACAATGACAATAAAACCGATTTTTATTTCGTTTACGAGCAATAAACAAAAAACATAAAACAAATGAAGAAGAACCTCTTGTCAGCCATTTTAATTACCTTGCTTGAAGTCAATGTAGGACTATGAATGACAAATTCATCTGTTTGAGGATCAAATGTTGCAGTAGTTTCAAGGCCTTGAACGTTAGAGCCGTGACCAAGTTCAGTTTGTGCATAACAGCCTATAATCTGCATCTTATAGGCCAAAGGCAACCACTTCCGCTGTTGTTCATCGGTACCTTGACCTTTGATCGCAGGAACAAACATACCCTAAAATGACAACACTAATAATAAGCCCTCTTAAAAGAGCAAACCTTCAGCTCTTCCCAAACATCAATAAAGGCAAAAGAATATCTGGGAAGCATTTGTTGATTAAAATATCTAAGGTCCTAAGGTCCATCTCATGATAACTTTAAATCACAAATGATAAAAAGGGAAGACAAAATCATGTGTAACTGTGGAATATTAGAATTGGATGTTACCCAATGAAGATCAGTAAAGGAAGGTTCATCGACATAAAACCTGAGTTTTGAAGCCTCTTCCTCTGCAAATGTAAAATTAAAGAGACAAATATAAATTAAACATGATTGCACAAATGAACCAATGTTGCTAACAGTTCACCAAAAAATCACAGGAATGAATACCGGATAAACGAAGCTCATTGATTCGTTTCCATGCATAAGTTGCCTTCCTAAGAGTGTTTTTAAACAACTCCTTCCTAGGAAGCATAGTTCTTTCATCCTTCCGGAAGGCCTAAATCCCAAAACCAAACACAATAAGAAGACAACATTCTAAAACACAACTAAATGCCGAAATAACAGAATTCCCGCATCTGTTTTTACTTTCTCTCGCTTAAACAACTATACACTTCATTCGATAAAAGGGGCCACTTTGTTTCAGTTTAAAAAAGAAAAAACTGTTCTTTATTGTTGGCCTAATCAATTGTTGCATAGTTAATCACAAACTCGCCATCTACAGTATTAATTCCTCGAATTCATAGAAAGTCACTGATATAATCAGCTAAAACCAAAAGATACCATCATTTTGACTTTGCTTACATTGCATTAACACAAAAAGATGAAAGGGGATTAAAAAACAGAATCTTTACCCGTCTACTTTTAATTAATTCCTTTTCTTTCCCCATTTATCAAGAAAAGCTAAAAGATTGAAAAGCATGAGCTCAACGTCTTTTACCACATCCTTTAAAAGTTTCGATCTTTTACACCTTTCAGTTATACTGCAACTAATTCTTTTCCAAAAAATAAAGCAAAAAAAAAAAAAAAAGACAGCAAAAGCAATTAGAGTAACTTCAAAACTAAAATTTTTTCCGGTTTATTTTCCTACTTCACTGCAGTGAAATATTCAAGAGTAGAGAAAATCTAAATTAAGAACCCAAAAAAGAAAAAGTGCTCAAAATTAGAAAAAATACAGGATCATTGGCAACGAGCTTGGAAATGCGATCGGAGACTTCAAAGGCGTGGCGGGAGCCCGCCCACACAATCTTCATCTCTTCCACATCGAACTCCGCCTTCTTCCTCTCAGCAGCTAAGTAATCTACTCCTTCCATTCCCTCTAGAAAAAAAATTTTCCAACTATTGTACAAACAAACACGACAAAATTCAGATATAGATGCAGAAATCTTGCTGCAATTATAATCTATTGGTGATCGTATAATCGGCGAATTTCCGTCTTACAAAATTCGGTTGTGATTACTAATTAGGGATAAGGAGCCAAAGTAAGGGAAAATCGCACTTCCCGAGGAAGGCAATTGCCGATGAATTATTTTAGATATCCCGCACATGTAGATAGACATATGGACGCCTAGGTGGATCTGTATCGTCAGACAGGTCAGCATTGACTTGTATTTGTGGTTTTTAACAAAAGAAGGTTTGGGTTTTCTTTTAGGCTTATTATCAGTTAATTATTATTTTAACTCATTTCAAATCCTAGATTTGAATAATCAGCTTTCATGGTGTTCTCATTTGATTTTGTATTCTAATTATAAACTTTTTTTAATGTTCAAAAAGGTTAAAATCTATAATCACTTAAGGAGTAGCTTTTGCTGATTCTGATTAATCTTTAAAAATCTATAATCATAAATACAAAATCAACTGAAAACGTCGTAAAAATTGATTATCCAAAATTTGAATCTATAATCAATTCAAATACTCAGCGAGAACAATCTCTACTTACAAAAAAGGAAAGGAAAGGAAAACTCTTTTGGAACTTTCTTTCTTGCTTGGTTCGCTGATCCTACACCCTAATTGATTGGTTTGTTTCCCTCAGGTGTTTATTCCGTATTATGGTTTCAAACCTCTAAAAATTGCCGAGAAGGAATTGTCGCCATTTGAGGGCTGCCATTCATTCATTCATTTTTCTATGTACCGACCAAACACATTTGACACGTGAAAATTCTGCCCGCCCTTCCGGGCGAATGGAAAGCGGGTGAGAGACCATCATATGATGCTCAATTATTTCGTTGTGTTTTTGCATTGTTTTGGTACTTTTGTTTTCTTTTTCTTCTTCTTTTTTTTTTTTGGTATTCTTGTCATTTATCAGACATATTAATTAAAGAATCCTGAATTATATGCTTGAGTTTTTGGGCATTTCAGTGAAGTAATTTTTTTGTACTTTGTTGGGTTGGGAGGAGTATCCAGGCACTGGGTTGTGGATCCATTGAATAACTTATATTGTTATATCAAGAAAATACATTCATACCAGATAAAATCAATAAAAACTTGGAGAAAAAAATCAAGTATGATAGATTAATATGTTACTATGAATAGCAAAATAAGAAACTCATACAACTAAAATTGCGCCTTTTTTTTTTCTACAATCTGGTGCATTTTTCGACCCCGTGTTACTTTTTTTAATCAATTTTTTTTTTTGAAAAATTCTCGATAAAGAATCGATTCCAAATTACAATAATGCTAGCAGGCGTGTTTAATTGAACATCCAATTAAATCAAATCCTTTTGCAAGGCTATTGTTTTCTCAAAGTTATGGGGGCAAAACAAACAATTTCTTAATTAAGATCGCAAGTCACATTAGATGATTATGTGACCCTTATTCCTAAAAATCTAACGTACAAAGAAAGAGAGTGAAAGCGTTCGTGCGCTTGGAGAAACATGCCATAGCTAGCGGCTTTGCTTGATTTGCTTGGGAGTTCATCCGTTTGGATTGCATTTTTCGTCATTTTTCATAAAAAAATTACGGTAGCGATTTGATGTATGTGAGGAGGAAAGGTAATAGAGAAATGTGATTATGAAAAACGACGTAATTTTCTGACAGAAAATGACAACCAAAGTTTTTTTGTATGAAATGGAAAAAAAGTTAGACATTTTCAATGTTGAAAAGTTAGCATGCTTTTAGAACTAGAAGAGAAAGCACGATGTAAGTCTGGAAGAAATTCATTGAACAAAAGTAGACAAAATTAGTTCACTTATACTATCAAACAATGGAACTTTAGGAACACATTTTGTCACCAAACTTTTAGACGCACCACATTTAATACATGAATTAATTATTTTGAGCTACATTTAGTCCAAAAACGATAAAATATTCAATTTGAATAGAAGAGGCCTACGTAACCGTTTATTTTGACTGAGTCTAAAAGTTTGGGGATGAAATATATCCCTAACTCAAAGTTTAAAGACGAAAAAGTGGATTTTTCCCTATTTATTATGTTGCCAATTAGGGCTGTAAACGAGCCGAGTCGAGCCGAGTTTTGAGCTAATCGAGCCGAGTCTCGACTAAATTTTACCAAGCTCGAGCTCGAGCTCGAGCTCGACGAGCCGGCAAATTTCGAGCTCGAGCTCGACTCGAATCAAGTCGAGTCGAGCTCGAGCTCGAAAAAAAATAAAAAATAATTATTTTACTTTTAAAAAAATAAATAAAATAATATTTTTTTCTTAATAAATAATAAAAATATTAAGGATATATACGTAATTTTACTATGAAAATAAAAAATAAAAAAATATATATATAATATACGTAATTTTATTATTAAATAAAAATAAAAATAAAAAAATATATATATACCCAAACTCGCAAGCCGGCTCGTGAGCTAACGAGCTTAATATTCTGAACTCGAACTCGACTCGAGCTTGACTCGAGCCGCTCGCGAGCAGCTCGATTCGTTTGCAACCCTATTGCCAACCAAAGGAAGAAGCGTCATTGTCTCTAGTTTTCTGCGTGTTTGTGTTGGAATGGGCATACTCGTCAAAAACATAGAACATAAGAAAAGCCCTCTTTCAACTAATCAAAACTTGACAAAAGAAAGGACGTTTAGGAGATCCATCTATCGAAATAAATCAAGATTTCTTGTTGAAACTTCAAACATCTCAAGGATGGAAGCAACAAAATAGCAGGTTATATTAGTTGATAGGCTAGAATTTTTTTTTTTAATTAACTATGGGTTTCTGCGGATGGTAGTTGAATTGTGACTTGCCCAAAGGGGTTTATTGATAAATGCAATCAATATACCCACAGTTGTAAAAAAATTTCTAGCTTATCAACAAATACAATGGGTTTATTCACTGCATCTAACGATTTGAAAAGCATACATCCTTCGTATTCATTAGATATACAAGAAATTCGTTGAAGTTCATCTTTTTTCTTTTCTTTTTGTTTTAGGGGAGGGGGTGGGGTAGTGCATTAAACGAATCGAATCGATTCGAACTTTCCACAGTTCGAACTCGATTCAAAAGGTCAAAATTTTATTTAATTCTTCGATTTTAATATTAAACTATCACTAATACGTATATAATATTTATATAATGAAATAATAAGTGTATAATTTTATATAAAATACTAACACATACTTTAAATAAAAAAATATTAAAAATTATTCCAATCAAATTGAGTTTTAATAAGTCAAATATCTACAAGTTCGAACTTAATTTGATATTATAAATGAATCATAATTTTGATTTGAATTTAAATTCGAGTTCAAGTTCATTAAAAATCAAACTCGAATAACTTGAACTCGAGTCTAACTCTTAATGAATGAGTCTTAAGAATCGAGTCTGAACTGTTCGTGAAGGGTACGGATGGTTTATAATTAGGGGTGTTTCGCGAATCGAGCCGCTCGCGAGCCGATCGCGAGTGGCTCGAATACGAGCACGACTCGAGCTCATCAATATCGAGCTCGAGCGGCTCGCGAACTCAATTATATATATTTTTTTATTTTTTATTTTAATAGTAAAATTACATATATATCCCTAATATTTTATTATTTATTAAAAAAATTATTATTTTATTCATTTTTTAAAATAAATAATTATTTTTTATTTTTTAAAAAATAAAATAATAATTATTTTTTTTTATTTTTTAAACTCGAGCTCGAGCTCAAGCTTGATATTTTGAGCTCGTCGAGCTCGAGCTCGAGTTCGAGCTTTACAAAATTAACTCGAGCTCGGCTCGATTAGCCAAAACTCGACTCGATCTCGGCTCGTTTGCACCCTTAAATCCTATTTAGGGGTCAGAAAGACACTAGTGCATAGATAGAACAACCGGTTAAAAGTTTACAAAATGAGGCAAATATAGGCCCCTACAGCCATCCTCAATAAATTGAAGTTCGTTTTCATGTTGCCAGAAGTTGAACTACTTACTCATCTGACTAGACGTTGGATAGAACCATGCAACCAACTCATGTGACTAGACGTTGGATAGGACCAAGCATACCAAACAAACACAAGGATTGATTGATGCTTATTTGTTGAAGATAAGGAATATGAAGCAGTGCCATATATCAAACTTTGCAGTTTGCACATCGATTGCTTATCCATTGGGTTAATTCATTGTTCATCTAAGGATTCGAAAAGCATATCTCCTATACATCCTTCGATTTCGTAAGATATACAAGGAATTCGTTGAAGCTTTTTTTTTTTTCATTTTTTCCCGGAAGAAAGACAGTGCAGTGCATAGACAGAATAATTGCTTAATATTTACAAAACAAGGCAAACATAGGCCCCTACAACCATGCCAAACAAACACAAGGAGTTGGATAGAACCAAGCATGCCAAAAAAACACAAACACAAGAATTGAATAAGGTAAATCAAACAGTGCCATAATATAAAAAGACCTCCCCAGAAGGTCTTCCTTTGAATTTTTATTTAAGGCAAAATTGCAAACTTTTATTGATGTAAGAAATTTTAGCTTTAAAAGAGAAATAAGAACCTCAAGTACAGGAACGCATACTATGTACAGCAAGAACTAGGAGAAACATTTAGGGGATAAGCCCCATTCCAGGCCCAACTTCCAGGTTTCTTGAGTTCTTTGGAATTTTTCCCCCAGGGATGCATCACATGTTGGATTTCATCCACAATTTCCATCAGAATACCCACATTTATCACTGGTTTCAATTGAAACAAAGCAACATTCCGAGCTCTTCAAATATGATAAACCATGACAGCAAATGCTAGTCTTCCTTTGAATTAGAATGACTTCTCTACAATTTTTTGCACATTAGGTAAATCTTACCCAACTGTATTCCTCGTTGAAAAATACCGTTCAGGAAATCATAGAGGAGGGAGGTCATGAAAATAGAATACACAGGCAAAAAGAGCAGGAAATGAGGTTACTGAAATTTCCTAAACATCAGGGGACTCCTAGAATGACAGCAAACTACAGGGGGCGAGTGTAGGACATGACACAGTCACAACCAACCTAAACAAGAGTCCAAGATTAGGAAACAGGAAAGCAGCTAACATCAGCAAAAGAACACTACAGTGCTGGCAAATTAACTGCATCTGAAACAACATATTAACAACCTAAAACACGAGCAATTAAATGTAAATGTGATTTTGAGATGAGAAACCATATAAATAAGGAACAATAAGGCACAATACATCCTACTACAACATAAATATTCATAGCCACTGTTTATGACCTCATTTCAGAAAAGGAAACATCAAGTAAAGATACAATCAAGTTTGATGCAAACTAATCTATGAAAGTTTAGGAAGATGGATAAAAGGAACAATCAACAATAGTCAGATCTCCACTTCAATTTTAACAGAGGGTACCACTTTTAATACTAAGTACACCAAAAAATGAATCATGCAGCCCTTGGCTGCCCTCAATGTGTAAAACTGTGAAAAAGAACATCGTCAATGAACCATAGTTCGCACATAATATGTCTTATTTATGCATCTGTTATCTCCTTTGAAGTCACAAGACATGATACTTAGTATCAAGGAGCAGGTACGATTGTTGAATTAAGAAAGTATTCTTCACACATTTGCATCTAAGAGTTTATCATGTGTGCAGGTGAAAAATTAAACTTCAAATCTATTGAGCACCATAATGCTTGGTAAAGACAAACTTGCTGCAGTCTTGAGAACTTTTTCACCAAGCTGACAAGTATAACCCATGTGGGTATCACTCCATCAATATGTCACAAATTCTACAATATTGCAAATTCCCAGTTCCGCACTCAATTCGATTAAGTCCAACCAGCAGGATTGTCAAATTTCATCCTCCATTTCCAAAACCAAATGAAAGAGCTCAGATTCCAAATTATGAATAAAAAGAAAACAATGCCCAGGAGTGCAACTTGGTTTCCAAGGGTGAACTGAATGCATGATGTGACACTTGACCCCCAGGTAGCTTGATGAAGTTCTCAAAGAATCTCAATCCAATTAATAGGAAGTCAGCAATTGTGATAGGAAAGCTTCAGCCTGATACCTACCCAAAAAAGATTCAGCCTGAACATGCCTTATATTTTCTCATCAACTCTATAGTTTCTGCAATTGTTGATCCAGTAGTGCCGACAAAGCCAAGAGAAGCACAGCTGCAAACTGTCTGTTCTACATATAACAATATATCAGTAAATGACTGGGGATCACAGTGATTATCTACCGTATATGACCTCTTAGAAACAGACTCCAAATTCTTCCCTCGGGCAATATCCATGAGCTTGTTAGCAGTTTCTACAATTAAATTATCATCTCCTCTTAGAACAGATATCTTAAAAGCATCAGAATCTTTGAGTAAATTGCCCAAGTAGGTTCCTGTCCAATTACTCATTGGAAGATCAGTCATCACAAAAATATGAATCGGGGGAGGACCATTCAGTTTCAGAGACTCTAATTTTTGCTTCAGCACAAGAAACGTCCCTTTCCAGTGGTTCTTAAATTGCCCATCCAGTAATCTAAGTTGTGCACAAAGAAAAGGAGCCTTAATTTTCTGAAGAGCAAACTCTTTCCCAGCCTCTAAAATTTCAGGGACAAAAGGAAGAAACTCAGTCTTCTGCATCACAGACTGTATCCTAGGATCTTTTCTAGCATCATGGATATCTATATACGACTGAGAGCCCTTATATGGGGCTGTGAAGAGGGTTCCAAATGCAAGAACTTTGGCTGAGTCTGCTTCAGACCCAGGACCAAGTGCCCTATATACATCTCTTCTTCTCCTAACAAAAGAAATTTTCTTTTTCTTCTTAAGTTGATCATCTGGTTGGAATGGATCCAAAATCCCATCTTCAACATCTTTTTGATATGTCCAAACTGTTGTTCTGCAATCTTCATCTACAGCATACACACAATTACTCATACTACCATTATAACCAGACAGTAACAACCCACATTTCCTTATATCCTCAAACAAAGTACACTCAAGACCTAAATTGTTCCCACCACGTTGGCGAGTCCGATAACTCTCGTGGCACACACCATCTATGCTCCAACCACACCACTTAGATACAAAAACTCTGAAGTCAATGACTCTAACTGTTGAATCAGACACTATTGATGAAATATCTATTATATCAGTCATGGAAACATACCTGAAAAACCAGAGAAATAGAACAAAGATGCTGATTAAACACTCGAATCAGCAGTCAACAAATGGCCAAACTCTATCTTTACATACGATACCATCTTCAGCAACAACCGCATTTAATTTTGACTCCAGTTAATCACTAGTACATATTAGGAAGAAATCACAGCAAACATATATATTCTACTTAAAAAGGGTATTTCCAAAATCATAAATTAAATCCATAAATAAAACCCTTTTTCACAAAAAGCATATAGTGCACAGTGCAGAAATATATATAATGAAATTCCTCCTTTTTGTTTTCTCTAATTCAAGCTAAACCAATAAACATTTTCCTATAAAAAAATCATATGAAAACAAACGTTAGCCCATAGGCAATTGTAACAGGAATTTACTCTTTTTTCCTTTTTCTAACTTGAACTAAAACCCACAAATCCTTTTTCTCAAACAAAAAGGCACTATCATTAAACAATAGTAATTGTAATAATAGAAAACGTCATCCCACATTTTCATCTGGATAAAAATTCGAACTTGCCTATGATTTCGTAAGAGATCGAGAGAGTGATTCCAGACAGAAAATCTGAGATCACTAGGGCTTAAAACCCTAAACTTGGGGCAGCTACCGAGAACAACAGCGTGGTGATCTAGAATGGGAGGCACAATTAGCGTTCGATTGAGAATCGCAGCCATTAGAATCGCATTCTTGAACTCCGACAACTGGTTGCTGAACCCACTGTGAGGTGCGTACCAGAGGAACTTTTCTCCCCTGAATTCTTCTGAACTTGTGCATTGTGGAAAAACGAGGACTTGTTCGGAATTACCTGAAATTGAAAGCACGGATGGGGGAAGAAGGCGCTTGTACGTAATGAAAAGAAGAAGAGAGCAAGAAAGAAGGATAAAGAGTGCGAAGGCTTTTGATTTGGGACGCTGATTTTGATTCTCTCTTTTTCTCCATTTGTTGCTTCTGATGGGATTCAGTGGTTCCATATTTCCTCTTGGGAAGAATCAAAAGGTTTTGGATTGGTCGTTACTCGTTAGTTAGCTGTTCATAAATTCACATAGTCGCGATGAAGTAGCACTACATTGGATCAAGAAAATTGGATCAGAAAAGAACTTTCAAGTTTTAAATTTATATTTTTGGTTCCAACGTACGAAAGATCGAAGCAATTTGATCCAACACAAATCCAAGTTGTTAGCCCATATGATTTCAAAATCACGATCATCTTTGCCCCATAATGTGTGATGGTTTGTCAATTGTCACAGTCAGACATAATTAATTGCAAGGGCACAAAGTATTAGAAGGAAGTAGCAAGCCTTCTTTAAGGGTATAGATTTCAATAGTAATAAGCAAAAGTACCTCTAATTTTAGGCAACTGTTAGCCCTTGTTAGGATTGCAATTTTTCACTAAAAATTTTTTATATTTTTTATAAACACATTTTTCAGTCAAATTTTTATTTAACATACATCAAATCATTACATTATATTTTTATATAAAAACCTTCAGAAAATAGCAATTCAAACGGACTATTAGTCTTTTATGATACCATCATAGAAGATCTTAGCCATTAGGGGGGAGTTTTCATGAACTGTATATGTCAAATATCACTTTGTCATGCCAAGAAGTCCGCACACTTGATATCCTCATGCACCCGCTGATAGTCCGACTAGTTCTGTAGTCTGGTAGTTACCAGATAGATTCCTGTAATCGATTCCTGTGTGCTGACTTGCTGTGTACTCTTGGGACAAGACTCTACACAGTATTAAAAGATTAGTCTAGCTGAAAGACTGGAATACCCTTAAGTGAAAAAAAAGAAGAAGATATCCTCATGGAAGGTTTGACTTAATTATGAGCCTTTAACTGCCTGCCACTTATGTTTCTTTAATTAAATCAAGTGCTTTGTTTCATTGAGGATGCTAAAGTGGTTATTAAACTAATTGTTGCCCTAAGAAAGTTAAGCACGATTACTTAGGTGCACTATCATTATATGCAGAACGAAAACTGCTGAATACGGAATTTTGGAGCAAAGTGCTAGAGATTATACAAGTCATTAAGAAATGTGGGGTGTAGACTGGCTATTTTTAATTCTTGGCATGGTCGAGGTTGTTTCGAGTTCAATGACACAACCTGCACGATGTTTATGAGCTATTTTGATATTTATTTGCCAATATTTGGGAAATTGATAGCTGAAACTTTGGATTTTAGTAGGAGAAGAAACTAGAACTCAAACCATCACAAGGTTCCAGCTCAAAAAATGAAGACACATGAGATTGAGACTGTCAATCAAACAAATTATATAAAGCAGTGATCACACAAGAAGATGCAAAAACAAACACAGCAGTAAATTACAAAAGCACGATCAAAATATAACTTGATATACCATTAAGGATGGCTTATTAACAGTACCTCGATCCGTTGATGAAACAAGCGAGTCCAGAAAGCACAAGGTGAAATAGCTCCTGAAGAATATCATAACAGTAATTACCAAGCATAAATTTGAAGATCATTTGAGCAAGAAACAATCTTCATACTAACATGCTGCATGAGCATTATTAAAAGCAAAAAAGCCCCCCAAAAAGAAAACAACAGAGTGAAGGAGACGTTATTTAAAGAAGAACTAAGCGGGTAAACACGCGTCAAATCACCATAGCAGTCGTTTATACCAACAAGAAAAAACACAAAACAGCAAGTAAAAAAATACGAGTAACTTACAAAGCAATAGAGTAAAAAGCAGAAAAAGGGGGCAAAAAATGGGCGAAAGAACTAAATACCTTTCAACAAACGACGAGACTTGAATAATGCATGAACATGCACTGTGAGAAAGAAAAATGAAATGCAAGCATGCATGTAAAAAAGGAGAAAAAAAAAAAAGAACAGAAAAAAGAAGTAGAGTGAACAAAAGATAACTTGAACAACAACTAAGTGGATAAAAAAGTTTGGAGACACGATCACAATTCTTGATATCAACATGATATAACAGAACCGAAACAAAATCAATGAATATCTTTTGTATAATCTGCTAACAAAACAATAGACTAAAAAACGGCCTTAACAGGGAAAAAAAAAAAAACGCTCTCCGGAGTAAACTAGTGATGTTAACAAGGCAATTTACAAAATTAGACGCCACATAAAGAGATGTAATCCATGAAATTCGAATCTGAAGGGTGAACAAGTAATCTGGGTCTCGTAATTAGTGACAATTGATTTAACCTAACAATCTTATCCTCAAATATATTACCAAAGAACCGTAAAGAAGGCATCTTTAGGACTAAAAATGTAAATATACATCCTCAAATATATATACACACACACACATTAAGAATCTGCAGCAAACAAATGAAAGGTACCACAAAAGAAAAAAAGAGTACAATATCTTCAAGTAGAAGCACGTCCTCGAAAGTTGCTAAACACCTGAGGTTCAACCATACCACTAAATCAGCATAATGTACAATACATTACAGCACAGCCGTGCACTTGAAAGTCAGTGAATAGTAACGAAGCAAAGTGCTTCTTATCAACCATATATAGACTAAGTGCTTAGAAACTCTCCAAAAGGTCGGTGGTTCTGCTGACGTGTTGCTTTGTGATAGGCTGAAAAGTTGTCGTCCCGCGTGTGCTGAGCACGTGACTTCCATTTGCTTTGACTTCCATGTCGTCCCGCGTGTGCTTCCATGTGGTTCTGCATTGGCGTTGAGGCCTTCAGACCCTTCACTGGAAATCAGGAACTGCTCCACCAACTCTTACCCACTCCAATCTCCAGAGTCCAGACGTACTCCTCTCCCCTTTGTTTCCCCTTTTTCCATTTCTCAATCAATCAATCTTCTTCCTCTGCTCTTTTGCCCCTCTCCTCTTTTCTTCAACACAAGTCAATATTCTTCTCTCCATCTCTAGACTAAGTGCTTAGAAACTCTCCAAAAGGTCGGTGGTTCTGCTGACGTGTTGCTTTGTGATAGGCTGAAAAGTTGTCGTCCCGCGTGTGCTAAGCACGTGACTTCCATTTGCTTTGACTTCCATGTCGTCCCGCGTGTGCTTCCATGTGGTTCTGCATTGGCGTTGAGGCCTTCAGACCCTTCACTGGAAATCAGGAACTGCTCCACCAACTCTTACCCACTCCAATCTCCAGAGTCCAGACGTACTCCTCTCCCCTTTGTTTCCCCTTTTCCATTTCTCAATCAATCAATCTTCTTCCTCTGCTCTTTTGCCCCTCTCATCTTTTCTTCAACACAAGTCAATATTCTTCTCTCCATCTCTAGACTAAGTGCTTAGAAACTCTCCAAAAGGTCGGTGGTTCTGCTGACGTGTTGCTTTGTGATAGGCTGAAAAGTTGTCGTCCCGCGTGTGCTGAGCACGTGACTTCCATTTGCTTTGACTTCCATGTCGTCCCGCGTGTGCTTCCATGTGGTTCTGCATTGGCGTTGAGGCCTTCAGACCCTTCACTGGAAATCAGGAACTGCTCCACCAACTCTTACCCACTCCAATCTCCAGAGTCCAGACATACTCCTCTCCCCTTTGTTTCCGCTTTTCCATTTCTCAATCAATCAATCTTCTTCCTCTGCTCTTTTGCCCCTCTCCTCTTTTCTTCAACACAAGTCAATATTCTTCTCTCCATCTCTAGACTAAGTGCTTAGAAACTCTCCAAAAGGTCGGTGGTTCTGCTGACGTGTTGCTTTGTGATAGGCTGAAAAGTTGTCGTCCCGCGTGTGCTGAGCACGTGACTTCCATTTGCTTTGACTTCCATGTCGTCCCGCGTGTGCTTCCATGTGGTTCTGCATTGGCGTTGAGGCCTTCAGACCCTTCACTGGAAATCAGGAACTGCTCCACCAACTCTTACCCACTCCAATCTCCAGAGTCCAGACGTACTCCTCTCCCCTTTGTTTCCCCTTTTCCATTTCTCAATCAATCAATCTTCTTCCTCTGCTCTTTTGCCCCTCTCCTCTTTTCTTCAACACAAGTCAATATTCTTCTCTCCATCTCTCTATTTTTTGTTTGTCTCTCAAGTCCACTGCTTTCTCCATTTAAATTTTGTGTATGCTGTTCCTGCCCCTTGATTAAATTTTCTTTTATTCTCTAATAAATTTTATTTGCTGTTCCAGACTTCCAGTTCATCTCAATCGGACTCTCAGGCAGACAGACACCCAAAAAGACTCCAAGTTTCACTAATGCCGACTCTATGGATGATTGGCAATTAACCCTTTTTTGTATTTGTCTTGAATAAGACACTGAATCATTTTAATCATGTTTAATGATATAGTGTTTGTGGGGTTTTAACTTGAACAGATATAGCAGTCAATCTCACTGGTATGTCAAATCTTAAATCTTTCTAAAACATTTTTTGTGGAACGTAGTTTTTCAAGTAAATCTACTTTTAATGCATAAATGATTCTCAATTACAGATGGTATGTTCAGATGAATATACAATGGCAAGAAATACCATGTGGCAGATATTGTTGCAGTACTCAGCAAGACTGGGAGCGCCGGTGTTGATCGAATTATTGTAAGTCTGTATCCCTGAACAAAACTTTGGTCTATTTCATACGGATATGTCTCGTGCGACTATTTTTCTGGTTGGTATTATTATTAGCTCGTTGCAAAGGATAAGTTTGCAGCCCGTTAGCTCGTTGCAAAGCATATGTCTCTTACATGGACTATATGAATTGTTGTACGATGGCTTCATTGTGAGTCATATTGTACTGTATGTGGTAAATATGCTAAAATGAGTGGTTATGAGGCTATAAAAGTTATTTCCTGATCAATTTGAAATCTTTGCTGTTAACCAAGCCCAAATGAACCAGATAATATTAACCAACAATTTCTCTCATTAAAGCTTGCATGTCATTTTTCTCTTATTTTCCATGCATTAAAAAGTTTCGAGTTGTTTCACCTATTTGTTTCATTGTTCTCCCCTTGTTACCTTGAATCAATTTGGTGAAGGCTCAACCTTGCAGTGAGCTTGACATGGAAATGAAGTGCATACTGATTTCAGAGTATATGACAAAGGTTACTTTTTTGTATTGTATGATAACTTGCCTAAGCTTCTTTGGGTGATCTAAGGTTAGAGTAAATGGAATGCAAGAGCAAATTCTACATTGGAAGATTTTGTGAGCAATATTGTTCTTTGTTATAACCAAACCATGCAATCTTTAACAAAAGTACTTTTTTTTTAATGGTACTATAGGAGTATTTTCTTTTGCCTACAAAATTGGGTTTAAAATTTTTTGCATTCTTTTGCCTGTGATTATCTTTTTGACAGATTTCAACTTTATTTTTGGACGAAGCACTGCAATGTATTGGGGAAGAAGGTAAAGTTTTCCAGTTCTACTCTTAACATTTTTTGTTTGTAGACTATCTTCTTATGGATTGTGCCCTCAGCTTCATTACATAGTGGAGCTGAGTTTACGCCATATATGACTTAAATGAATCTGAAAAAATGAGGTCACTTACTCGTTTGTATCAATTGTCTGAAACTTCTGCAAAATGTCACTTTAAAATAAAAAAAAAATTAACTTCTGCAAAATGTCACTTGAGCTAAACTACTTCTTGGAAGGGATATAGGGTATATCTCACTTGAGCTAAACTACTTCTTGGAAGGGATATAGGGTGTATCTTGTAGGTTTATTAATTTTTTCTGCAAATTATTTAGCTGACTGTTCTGTTTTAATTTGTAGGTAATGAACGTATTGAAAATGTTGTGCCAGTACATTGTGATGATGAGCAAAAGGGTGATCGATCATGAGACAACTTTGAAGGAGCTGCTACAATTGGGCTGGACTCCATGCTTTGAGCAAATTCTACATTGGAAGATTTTGTGAGCAATATTGTTCTTTGTTATAACCAAACCATGCAATCTTTAACAAAAGTATTTTTTTTTATGGTACTATAGGAGTCTTTTCTTTTGCCTAAAAAATTGGGTTTAAAATTTTTTTGGACTGGTTTTACTTTATATTATAGGAGGATATTCTTGTTCTCGCAATGGCAAGACTTTTCCTTTGGGATTGTTCTCAAAATTGTTGGAATGACGGTACTGAAGAACAGTGCAGGTCATATTTTATCTTGGGTTAATTTCACTTTGTCCCCTCAAACTTTGGGCGATTACCCACTTCAGTCCCTTAACTTCAAAATGGGACACTTAAATCCCTAAACTTATGAATTGCTCCCAGTTAAGGAAAATTGTTGACAGAATCTTGAATGCCGTTGGTGGCCGAAGAGCGTGGCAAACACTCTCCGTTAATGAAGATGGGCGAATATTGTTTCTGAAAATGACAAGGACATAAACGTAAATTTGGGTCGTAAATTAAGGACAAACAAAGACAAATTCCAGAGAAGGGAAAGTGCGAAACAGTCAGATAGTGGGCGTTTCTTTCCTCTGTCTTGGATGAAAAAATAGAGAGGAGGGGTAAAACCAAAGTGTGTAAAAATCCGAATGATTGTTGCTGAAAAACACTGAAGATTGCAAGAATGGGAAGAAAGCGAGTCAATGTGAGAGAAAAAGCATCCGCGTCCGCAGCGAAACAATGGAAAGCAAAAAAGAAGACAAGTACTGGTATGAGAAAAATATTTTAGAGCTTTTTGTGTACTTTAATTGAATTTAATAATTGGAATTTGGGTAAGAATTTAAGGTAGCAGTAGAAAAACGTTTTAAAGCCATAGGGATTGTTGAAAAGTTAGGGTTTTGGATGGTTGTGGAATGCATGTCCAAGGCATTATATATTTTCGATGGTACTGTTAGTGGGTCTGCATATTTTACTGAAAAGTGAGTGTTGTGGGAACCCTAATGTTCCTTCTGTTGAAGACATTGTGGTCCCAAATGCTAAAAATGTTGTTAATAATTAATGGGTTAATTTTTAATGATTTATTTTTTTATTTAACCAGAGTGTGGTCCAAATGACATTTTGCCCGACCCATTTTCCTTGGCGATACACCATCAGGGGGAGTTCAGAAGCTCTCCCAGCAAAGAATACGTGGGAGGAAGGGTAGACTATATAGACAACTGTAATGCTGAAAAATGGTCACTACAAGTGCTTGATGAATGTACAGTAAGACTAGGATACCCGAAAAATGCTCGTTTTGGGTGGTATGGTAGGATTCCTGGTATGCCGCTTGAGACTGGACTATATTTTTGCATGTGTGATTGGGATTGTGATCTTCTTGTAAACACATTGCCACTGAATAGAGTGGCAGAGGTTTATTTACAAGTTGGCACTGATGATAATCCAGTGAGGTTTCAAACTCAAAAAACAGAGTATGTAGACATGCCTGAAGGCCACAACACTTCTGCTAAGCAGGATACAAAAGATAAAGAAACATCTGAAATGGACAGTGACATAGCAATACTGGAAGAAGTTGACTTCAATGATATGGACAACAGAAGGAAAAATGTGGCTGATGACAACAGTACTGAAGTTGCTACAAACAGTCATGAGAATTTTGATTCTAAAAGTCCTAATTTGCAACAAGAAGAGGACAACAAGGGAGATAATGCAGGGGAAGAATCACAAATGGCAACTGATAATGATATCCAGGCTGATGAGACTGATGTGCAGGCTGATAATAATGTGCAGGCTAATGATGATATGCAGGCTAATGACAAGTTCGATGATCCAGATTATACGGGGCAAGTTGAGGAGGATGTTTTATTTGATGAAGCCTTGAAGATTGGACAACAATTTGGTGTGCATAAAGGAGCTCCTGAAGTTGAACCTTCTACCAGCAAAGACAGAAGAAAGAAGAGAACAGGTAGGGAAGGAGAAGCTGTTGACGAAGTAAATGTTTGTGATGAGCCTGACATGGTTAATGTGGAGGATATGCAGTCAGAATATGAAACAGATTGTTCTAGAGAGTTGAAGAGTGAGAGTGAATCCGAAGATGAAAATGGTCGTAAGAGAAATAAGAAGCCTAAATTTTCAGTTTTTAATGAGAAAACTGAAATGAGAAGTCCAAGATTTAAGGTAGGCCAGAGGTTTTCATCAGTTGTTATTTTTAGGTTGGCTGTTAGAATCCAGGCTATTATGGAGGGAAGGGATGTCCAGTTCATAAAAAATGACACATATAGGGTACGGGTGAAATGCAGAGGCTGTGAATGACAAATTTTTGGCTCAAAAATGCAAGGTGAAAACACTTTACAGATCAAGACACTTAGCAAGGAGCACACCTGTGGACGTGTCTTCCATAATAGAAACATGACATCAAAACTAGCTACCAGGTTGTTTGTAGATGAGGTGAGAAAAACACCATCCATGACAGTCCAGGAGCTCATGACTAGGGTGACTGAAGAATTAAATGTAGATTTCAGTCTTAAACAAGGCTATAGGACAATGAAAAAAGTAAGAGACATAATTGAAGGCAGTCATGAAAAACAGTATGCATTGTTAGAGGACTTCTGTGGTGAATTGAGGAGAGCAAATCCTGGATCGACAGTGTTCGTTGAGACGGATGAGGATGAGGATGGGATTGTCAGATTCAAAAGGCTTTACATGTGCTTAGAGCCATTGAAGAGAGGATTTCTAAAGGGCTGTAGGCATTGGATTGGGTTGGATGGGTGCTTCTTAAAGGATACATATGGTGGACAACTACTTACAGCCGTGGGTATGGATGGGGATAATAAAATGTTTCCACTAGCTTTGTCAGTTGTTAGAGTGGAAAATTATGACAATTGGAGCTGGTTTTTGGGATTGCTTGTACAAGATTTGGAAATTTCAGATTCCAGTAATTGGTGTGTCATGACTGACAAGCAAAAGGTATGATAAATTGTATTAGCACTTATTTATACAGCAACTTTTTATTTAATAACTCAGGTACAACTTTTTATTTAAGCCAAGTTGTATTCAAACGTGTACAGGGACTAGTTCAGGCAGTTAGAGACAAAATGCCACAAGCTGAGCACAGGTGTTGTGTGCAACATCTATACACCAATTTCAAACAGATTCATAGAGGCCTGGCCTTAAAAGAAAGACTTTGGAAATGCGCAAAAGCTTCTTATGTTACCCACTGGAAAGTCGAAATGGAACAGTTGGGGCAAGAATCTGCAGCTGCGCATTCTTGGCTTGATGAAAAAGATCCCAAAACTTGGTGTAGAGCCCATTTTAGATGTGGATTGGATTGTGATATTTTGGTGAATAATATGTGTGAGTCCTTTAATGCAGTAATTTTAAAGGCCAGGTCACTACCAATCATATCCATGCTGCAGACCATTTATTTGTACCTGCTGAAGAGGATGGAGAGGAACAGGGAAGCAATGTCCAAGCACGAAGGTTAAGAAACATTTTATTTATTTACTAGTATTAAGGTCAGTTCATAACTTGTTTGAGAAATTTATGACCAATTTATTGTTTTCATTTTGTATTCAGGTCTTCTTTGTCCAGCAATATTTGAGATATTGGAAAAGGCTAAGCAAGAGCAGTGTATGTGCATAGCGTCATATGCTGGGACAATGAAGTATCAGATAAGCTGTCCATTTGGGGACCAGTATATTGTTGACATGGCTGCCAAAACCTGTTCATGTAGAAAGTGACAATTAAGGGGAATACCATGTGGCCATGCTGTAGCTGCCATCAACAGGAGACATGAAGCACCAGAGAAGCATGTTTCCAACACCTACTTGAAGATCACGTATCTACAAAGTTATGAACCTGTACTTAATCCAATCAATGGTCCTAATTTGTGGGAGCACATAGACCTTCCAGCAATGAAGCCTCCGACTTATAGAAGATCTGCTGGAAGGCCAAAGAAAATGAGAAAAAAGGCTTCAGAAGAAGACAGACGGGATAGCTGTGTCAATCCAACTAAACCTCACAAGGTTAGCAAGGTTGGCACCATGATGAGCTGCAGCCGCTGCAAAAAATACGGACATAACAAAAGAGGATGTCCGGATAAAAATAAGCAAACCACTGAGGGGACAACTACAAGTTCAGCAAAGGAGAACAGTGATAGTGGAGATACAGGTCCATCTATGCAACCAAGTACTAACGAGGCTTGTCCAAGTGATGTGACCGTTGACATACTTGGAGTAAGTACCCAACAGAGTCACACAGGTCCATCTCAAAATTTGGATGCCAATCAGCCAAAACAAGGGGCACAAGAACCAGTGACAAAGAAAGGAAGAAAATGCTCATTTTGTCGTAAGCATGGTCACTCAAAGAATAATTGTAAGTTGAGGCAATGGACCTTTAGCAGCTCACTGGACATGACTGGGGACTTGGGATTCAAAACTGTAAAAATACGGTCTGAAGATTTGGAAAACCCATATAATCATCCTCAAAATAGTTCTGAGCATGTGGAAAAGAGTCCTACAACAACTCATGTAAGTGGTCTCCATACATCAGGTCTTTATTTTTGGGTGTCATGTCTTATTGATTCATGTTATGTGCTTGTTTGCAGTTAAGCTCCAAAGCTGATGGTCGCAAACTTTATTCCCACAGCCACGGAGTAACGATGAGAGCACCACACTCATACGTGGACTTGGGGACAGCCTCTCATTCCAGCAGTGGACTTAAGCCAGCACAATTCACATGGCAGGGCAATTTGTGTGTTAACCTGTCTATATTACAGACAGCTGCGGGACATGCGAAGGAGTCACCTGGAATTGAAAATGTGCAGCTCCATGGGGATGGAAACCAATCTGTTAAGTTGGGAAAATTGCAGCAATAGGCCAAATAGCCTTCAAGCATGAACTGACTGATGCTGGACAAACCAACTCAAGAATTGTACAGGCATATAGCCTTTTTTATTTTGCAGATACAATCAAATTGGGCAGTAAAAGCCTCTGCTTTGCTAGTCCAGATGTGGCGAACTTTTGTTCAACTCATATAGTCCATTGGAACTAAGAATTTTTTTGTTAATATGGAATTTTTGTTAGCCTCTGTTTTTGGTAGCCTCTGTTGTGGAACTCATATAGCCTTTGTCTTGCTAGTCCAGATGGGTGAAATTCAGAGGCTGTTAATGTGGAATTTTTGTCATTCCTGGTATTGCTATTATGTATTGGATGATTTGTTGAATGATCAAAGGCTTTTGCTGAAAATTTTATGTTCTGGTACGACTATTGATTGCTGCTGTTAATGTGACATAGATTACTTGCAATAAACTTTACAAATTGGGACACTAAAGTCCCTAAACAACAAATTCTGATTACATAGCAGGTCCAACGTTCACAATTATGGGACATAGCAGGTCCACTATATCCCTAAATTTGATACAATACAGTTAAAACCAGCACTTTTAGAGAAAGTGCTGGTAATTACATAGTCAGCAAAAGCAAGAATTTCCTTCCTGCACCACTCAAAAGGTCCACTACTTAGCAATGACAGACAAAGGTGGTCCCATATTTGAGCAAACAAAACGGGCAGTCCGGCATAAGCGATTGCTTCTTCTACAACTCATTTTGGACCTTCTCCCCCAGATTTGAACAAAAACAACCACATGACAATGGCAACCCAGTGGATAATCAAGTACATCCTTAGCTTCCTCACTTTCGATTGTTGGCACCTTGAATTTTCTTTCAACCTATCCAACTCAGCTTCCATCTTGTTCATCGACCTTAGCAGTCCAGGTATTATTTCTTTTGACCTTTGACACATCTCAGGATCAACCCAATCCCAGTATATGCAGCCTCCTTGTTCCTAGTTTGACAAGAACATTATGTTTGCAGACAAGATTAAGTGGCTGCAATTCATACAAACCAAAAATAAAAAACAAGTATAAACACAAAACCCTAATTTCCCTTACTCTGTACTTGGCACATCGACAAAACCTTCTTCCTGGGTTCATGGCAGTCCATGATGTCATCATCAATGTTTGCTTTCCACAATCACAAAATTGCCTCACCATTTCTCTTTGTTTGTTGAACCATGCGTTGGGTTCTCCTTTTCTTCTTCCTGCCTTATGGATAGCAGAATGACAACTTGGGTCTCTCAGCATACCGACCTGAAGTGCCCTTTTATGATTTGGATCGGGTCTACATTATCCATCTGAAGTGGGTAGCATGGAGGGAAACTTTCCCTCCATATTTCACCATCTTTTTTTAATCTATATATGTGATTTTTTGTGAATTTTCATTGTTGCCCTCGGTCAAAGGAGAGTGTTTGCCACGCTCTTCGGCCACCAACGGCATTCAAGATTCTGTCAACAATTTTCCTTAACTGGGAGCAATTCATAAGTTTAGGGATTTAAGTGTCCCATTTTGAAGTTAAGGGACTGAAGTGGGTAATCGCCCAAAGTTTGAGGGGACAAAGTGGAATTAACCCTTTTATCTTTTATAAGATGGATGTTCACCAGCTGCAGTTAATATTCATATACTTACCAATACTTTCATTTACAGAGAGTTACATTTATCAGATAAACAAAATGCAACTCTCTCTCTCTCTTCCCTTACTATATGTGGCTTATATTCTGCATTTTGTTGTGTACATTAACTTGCGAATCCAGACATTGCCGGTCCATTTACCTGTACAATAGATGCTCAGTGACTTTCTCATGTGTCCTAAATAAAATGTAAAGCTTCCTTGCATAGTCCACTACCCCTTTTCAGAATGGAATATGGTAATACCAACAAATCATTATGACATGAAAAAAATTGCATTACTTTTTCCAGTACATGTTAATGTGCCTACTGCTTGGTACCTATAAATGTGAAAGGTTGTGACAGTAATTGTTCCAATTTTTTGCTACTATAAGTAATATGTCAATTATGTACATGAATAGCATAGTGAGAGCTGGCATTCACTTGAAAGTATGGGGAAGAAATCTTCTTTAGGGATGATAATAAGCACATAGGTATAATCATGTGTTGTGTAAATCAGCAAGTCAAGCTTGACTGAGAAGTTTCTACCTTAAAACATCATGCCAACTCTGATTACAAGGTTTTGGAGAAAATTTATTGTATTGCTATTGGCAAGATATAACTTTCCATTTTCGATGCATGGGAAGAAGCATGTATCATGTGTTGTCATTAATGGATGACAAAGTGATGCTGTAGATTTAACTATGAGGTAAATCATTTTCTGTTGTTTTTTTTCCTCTTATGTTGACTATCCTGAATATTAAAGATTGTTTTTCACTTGGTAGGATGATGTGTTGGAGAATAATTTCAATATATTGCACATGTTTGTGAGAATATATGGAGCTTCAAGGGCACCAACCATGCTGGTCAGTAATGGTCATTATAATAAGAATACTTTTGCAAGCCCCATGTAAGCTTATTGGAATGCTAGATTTGTGCTTGGGCTTGTAAAGCCAAATACAGTTTTGAGCTATCCAATGGCATTATTGCTCAATAAATTGAGAGGATATGAACTTTGGGTCTTCTGAAGTTCCACTTTTGGACAAGTTCAACATCTTGTTTTTAATATCATAGAGGATGGATGGGCTTGTAAAATTTGCTGATTTGTAATTCATTCCATTTTATTGGAGTAACAGAACTGAGAGGCTTATTTCTTGTCGGTAAGGTTGGTTATTTGCCTTCTGTAATCGGGACTAATCATGCTAAATGATTCATTATATGTCTTGCATTTTCTGTCCTAGGTTACTGGTGGATCTCTAGAGGAATCAAATGAAGCTCTTGCTATTGCTGAAATTGATGGTTAGTGAGACACATTTTCCTTTGTTACATTTTTCTTCTTTCTGCTATTTGTCTCTCGCTTGGTGCCTTACCCTAGATTCTTGGCAATCCATTTTCCCTTGCAGCGAGACTTTTTTCCACGGTTGCTATGCACCCAAGAAGATGCAAAGTGAATGTTGATACTCTTCTAGATGCCGTACTTAAGTTATTGAGTGTGTGAGAATGAGAATGCATGGATACATTTGTGAATGATTCATGAATTTGATGAGAGTGGGGATCCCGAAAAGCATTTTCACTCTCTTCTCTCATTGGCTAAAGAGGGGGTTGAGAAAGAAAAAGTAAAATAAAGTGCTGCATTTAGGAGAACATAGAAAAGATTACTTTCGATGCACATATCTTCCTCAATTTTCTTAATGCGACAATTTAATTTTTGTAAGGTGGCAGGAATTGGTGAATGTGGACTGGACTATGACAGGCTTCATTTTTGCCCATCTAAGATTCAACAACAGTATGTGCTTGCCTCAAAGATTAGTTTTGTTCCCCTTTAATTCTTGACGAGTCTGGGAGGTGTATTGAGGGTCAATGAAAAATGCTGTTTTTATCCATTATCGTGGTTTACGTGTATAATGATGTACCGACTCTATGGTTCCAGTTGTCTATCTCTTATTCTAGTCAAAACAGATATTTTGAGCAGCAGTTTGAATTAGCTCATGTAATAAGGCTTCCAATGTTTCTTCGTATGCCAGCAGCTGCGGAGGACTTTCGTATCATTCTGGAGAGAAATAAGGAGAGGTAAATTTTCTTAGCTACTAAAATTAGAACCAAAAGCATTAGTACCTGATTAATTTGCCTATTTGTAATTGTTGTGTATTGCACCAATCAACTGCGAAAGATAGTCTGTAAATACTCATTGCTTACTATCACAGCGAGTCATGTTAGAATTCAAGATGAACATTGGGTTGCATCTTTAAAAAATTCATCTTTTCTTAAAGAAGTGTTGAATTAGTATGAGGCTTCGCTAAAAAAATTTATAATAATATCCTTTTAGTATATACTAATTTGTTCGACCTAACCCTTTTTAGTATATACTAATTCGTTAAACTAGCCTCATATGTGAGTTGCCATATCTGTCTTTGTAAAAATTTGACTGCTATTTATGCTATTGGGTCACATTAGGTCAGATGTAAGTAGGCATTTTTTGGTTGGGAGCCACAGTATACACATTTTGCGGAACTATGTTAACAAAATGGCACCTCTCGCATGTGCAGAAACATCTCATCAGAAGTTGTTTTCGTTAGGTAGAAATCGAAATGTTGATATTTTAGATAGTTAATTTTAGTGTAAATTTTTGTTTGTTTGAATGGTGTTATTTTCATCTACCTTGCTATAGCATGTATGGAAGTGGTAATTAGGTTTATGGATCTAGCAAATTCAATGTTTACCTTTTTTGGGTTTAGGCTTTATGGATCTAGCAAATTCAATGTTTACTTTTTTTTTTTTTTGGACTACCTTAGATGTCATGGGAGTTGTACTACATGTTTTACCTGTCATTATGTCCGCAAATCCAATTGCTAATGCTGCTTGTTCTTTTCCCCTGTTGAAACATTTTTAATGATTACTATTTTATATGTTCAACACAGGATGGGGAGAATAGCATTTTCTAAAGAGTTGACTGGTACAGAGTGGTTTTGGATGAAGCTCATACCATCAAGTCCTCTAAAACTCTAGGTGCCCAGGCTGCATTCAAATTGTCATCCTATTGCAGGTGGTGTCTTATTGGTACCCCTCTTCAGGTATGGCAGCAGCAAAGAATTCTGGCATTAGTTGAACAAGTGCCCGAGTAATGTTTTTCCTGATTGTTATTAAACCACTGGCTATTGTCTAGCATGTATCAATTAAGGTCATTATAAATTGCTGCAGAACAAGTTGGAAGACCTTTATAACCTACTTTGCTTCTTGCATGTTGAACCATGGTGTAATTAGGCTTGGTGAGCTTGATTTTTTTTTTTTGACAATTTTATGGCTGATGCTCGAGATGATTGAAAAACAAGCAATTACTATTCAGTTTTTGCGTTACATTTCGTAGAAAAATTGTTCAAAGAGTTAAAGATGGCCAAATCTTTTTTTTTTGTTTATTATTATTTTTTTAATCAACATTATAATGCAAATGAGCTTGTTCCCTCGCTCTTCCCATTTGCTGAAATTTGTTTACTGCTTGTTATAGGTGGCAAAAACTGATTCAGAAGCCATATGAGAGTGGTGATTAGAGGGATAAAGTTGATCAAGGCTATTTGGAGGCCACTAAAGCTCTACTATTTACAGACAGAAGTAATTATCATTTCTTTTTATGTAATAAATGCTTCCTTCTATTTCTTCAACAGCTTATAGTACTTTCTTTTTTTATCTCCACCAAAATGTAGATTTAACTCAACATCTCATGACTACTCTATGGAGAAATATGGTTATATGTTACATCAAGCCTTCTCCTTCTAGATTTAGATTGACCAGATATGTAGCTCATGAAATATAATCACTACCTATGGATGAAGCTCTCAATATTGACAACCTCTCAACATCAACAATCTCAATATGAACGACTGACAATCTACTTCTTGTGTTATTTTTACTTGTACCTTTGCTACACCGACAGTCTACGATCTACTTATTATATGTTTTTAGTCATAACTTTACTACATCAATAGCCTATTATGTCCTTTATTATATTTTTTTATTTCATTTTCTTCTATTTTCTAGATTCTTATTAGCTTATTGAGCAAAACTAGGCATGCCAGTCTTTGAATTCTACACCGCGCATATGCGCGGTGTACACCTCCTAGTGTATTACTACAAGAATAAGAATAAGGATATCGCTGTCATGGGGGCCTAGATTGACCAAGATCCTCATGCTACATGGGGGCCAAAAGTAGTGGGTTGTAAGATTGAGCACAATACAACATTATTGTCTTTGGGCAATTTTTAGAAGTTTTGAAGACACGACTGGATTTTAACCACCTAATGGAGTACCAGGCTAGGACTGCAATTGCACTGCTTAAAATCTCCAAAATCCCAAGGGGTTCGCAAAAGCCAAAACCATGATGAGAATGAGTACTCAATTTCCCTTTCTTTTATAACACTTTGTATAAGTTTAAAAGCCAGGTAGTTCCATCACATCAACTTAATTGGTATTTTAGCTGCTAAACCTTTTTATTAGTCGGTGATCCTATTTAATTACATGGCCCTTCAATAAGTTCAACTTTGGATCAATTAAATGTGAATTCAATAAATAGCAGCAAGAGTTTCCACCACCGAGTTGTGCTTGGCCATCCTCCAAAAGTAAGTTTAGTACTTTTAAGCTCTTTCCTCTTTAGGCACTATCAGGGACCATCTCTTTTTGAACAAAGCAGAAGTTTTTTTTGTCTGACTCAGGATGATGTGGAAGGACTTAAAACCTTCAAGACCTGGGAAAGAGTAAAGAACAATGACCAAAAATCAAACTATAACCATTCCCAAATGCCCCTCCAATCATACTTTTTTCTCTGACTCAGGTGCTTCCCTTGAATCTAGAAGTCTATTATACAGTTCTTCAAAAAAAAAAATTGAAGTCTATTACACAGTTAACTGAAACTGACGGAGCTACCTCGATCACTTCAGTGATTCCGTTGACACGTTGCCTTGCGGCAAAACTCAAAAAAGTGCCAATAAAAAGGTGCAAAAACATTATTATTTTGGCCAAGAACTTTCACGAAGACCCACGCTCAGACTCCGAACCCTGGTTTAGTTTTATGTCTTTTGCAGTGGAAACCTCTGGTTAATTGGCACCGTAATTAAGCCTCAAATTACTTTATCTTTTTTTTTTTCGTAAAAACCCAGTATCCTAGTTAATTAGTTCCGTAAATCTAGGTGCTCGACGTCTATAAAAGCACTTAAGATCCTCGGTGACATATTTTCTATGTCAATCCAATGCCACCTCTAATATTACGCCAAATGTCCTATTATTATTTGCATTTTAATCTTTTAATAATTCAAATTGATTTAATTTAACACAAGTTTTCTCTAACCTCTAAACCTTTAAACCAAAATTAGCCGACCGGGCCAATGATACTCATCTTATTACTTGAGCAAGCAGTGAAGTGCGCTGCCATGGCCGCCCGCTCCATCTTCCTCGCCATGGCTCGGTAACAACTGACAAATGGCATTGAATCGGAGGGAATTGAACCGTCACTAGACCAGACAGATGCCTTTGCACCCGTGGATGAAATTTCCAAAAAAATCCTGAATTAGAAAATATGTCAATTACGCTGTTAACTGAAACTGACGGTTGCACAAAGTGATTTTCTGGTAGTTGGCAGCTAGTAGGTACATGTCTTTGTATGTATCAAAGATTTTTGACCAAGTGTATAAAAGAATGACTTTTGACAAAACAAAACAAAAAAGAAGAAACTGACGGGAGCTACTTCGCTCACTCCAGTAATTCAGTTGACACCGTTTCTTCTTGTTTGTAGTTGGACTGCAGGAGTGCATTAAGTTTTTTTTTTTTGGCTCAAAAGAGGGATCGGATTCTTAATAAGGATTGGAGTGGAGGGGGCTGTCAGCAATATCCATGCCTACCGATCGATCCCACAAAAGTCACATCGCGTACGTAAGCCCGGATTTTCCTTCCTGGAAAATGTCCCTGCCCAAAATTGGAAAAAATTCTTGAATTGTGATGGAAAAAAAAATGTATTCTACAAAGGGGGTAATTTGTAGAGTTCATTCTAGACTTGTGATCTTCGCATTTGTGAAATGCGAGTTCAAGTACCTCGCATTTCACAAATGCGAGGTCAGTAATTTCACGAAAAAAGAAAAATAAATCGCATTCTTCTAATGCGAGGTTTGTTAGCTCGCATTAGAAGAATGCGAGATGGAGTACCTCGCATTTCATGAATGCGAGGTACTCTTCCCAGCATCGCATTTGTGTTCAGTCCCTTTACTCTTCAGTCAAGACTCCCTTTACTCTTCAGTCGAGAGTCTTCAGTCCAGTCTTCAGTCCCTCACTCTCAGATAAAATGTTGGTCTGAGCTTTGTCATCGGAAATCAGAGCCACAGCATTGTCGTCGGAAGCCGTCGGAATTCTCCTCGGAAGCTCTGGAATTTTGTAGAGGTGCGGCGTATCTCCTCAGGCGAACTTCTTCCCTTCCGAAGCTGTCATCGGAAGCTCTCTGCCATTGCAGAGCTTCCCCTTTGGGAACCCATCTGTGGTAGCTAGCTCCATTTAAGTCCGGCATCTCTTTTCTTCTCCATTTGCCATTCCTTTCACCAGAAACAGCATTTTCTATAAGATTTTTGTTTTCTGAGTTTTAATTCATTTCTGGGATTATTTGTTTGTACGAATTGAAGTGGCTTTTATGATTTGGCAAATTATTGGACATTGTTGTTGTTAGGGTTGGCAATTTATAATGCATGTGGAATAGATTACATGTAAGGGGGAAAAAATAGGAAAAGAATCCAAGCCACTTGTGGAATATCTGTTTCTATGGTCCAAATCTAGAAAAAAAAATTAGCTAATGTGCATCACCATTCAAAATCATTTAACTAGAACAATGAATGATAGCAAATAGAGGGGTGCCAAAACTGTGCCCTTTTTACTTGAAAGGTATATAATTAACTTTTTCTTCATAATTTTGCTACTGATTTAGTGATTATATTGCTGTAGTAGTTTTATGTCTATTTTGGAAGATTTTCTAGCTATTTGTTGTCTTGTGGCAGTTTTCTAGCTATGAAGCGTCAAAAGGATATACTTTGAGAAAACATTCCAATCTTGTTGCCATTGTCGTATTCTAGCTACCACTTATCTAGGGTTGTAGATGTTTTGAAATTAGATCATAATGTACTGTGTTTTCATTTCTTTCCTATGTATTTAGATATTTTCCTTGCCATCATTTGCAGGACCCCGAATTATTTCCTTCCATGTCATTTGTAGGACCTTTTTTTTATTTTCTATAACTATGTTTTCTATACCTATGTTATTTAGTTTACCAACGCATATTTTCTTTGAAATTGGGGGAATAGATCCAAAAAGGTATATCGGAACAAGCAAGATCTACGGGAACGAGGTGGTTCATCTGAACAAATCCCTCATTGCACCCCAGATCCTCTGCTCCAGTACCTTATCTTGGTTTTCTGTGATCTCCATCATATTCATGTAGGTGCATTTAAAGTTTTCGACACAAGCCAGGAGACTTGAAGAGGCTTTCATTGGTACCACTAGGAAGTTGTCCGCACAAGTGCATCGTCAGAATCTGAGGCAAATCATTGGGTAAGTCATGTAGTTTACATGTAGATTTAATTGTAGTCATATTAATGTTCTAATTTTTTGAACTTTGCTTGGATTCATTTTATGGTGAATTCATGAATGTATAGTGAGACCCTCTAATGTACTATATTTTTTAATTGCATGTTATGTCGGTTGACAGGGGAGTATAAGAAATTACTGTTGTTTCACACTAATCTATATACATTATATTATTATTGTAGGTTTGTCAAATATCACAGTTTCTTGTGTTCTTTAAGAAATTATTGTATATGAAATTATTGTACCGTATTTGCAGTGGTCTAAATTATGTCATATTTCTCAATTGTTTGAAAATCGATGTGCCTATGTTGGTTGACAGGGGGTTTTAGCCCAATTACAGGGGAAACTCTGTCAAAAAATTTTTAAAATATTTTTGGGTGTTTTTGATTAGTGATTGCCTTAAGAGTATAATAAGACGAATTGGCGACAATATGGACTGAAAAGGTGGAATGCTTGGAAACGTTAAATAAAACAAGATATCTGCCCGCATTTAATAAACTTAAACTCAATTTAATTAGGAATTCTTGACTAACATTTTGGCATGATTCGTAATAATGTTTAGGCGGTTAGAGGGAATATTAACTTAGGTATATAACTAAAAATATGTATACAAGACAAGCATGTATCACATTTGCTTGTACTACTAAAATATGAGAAAATTCTTAAATTGTGATGAAAAAAAAGATATTCTACAAAGGGGGTAATTTCATGCCAACTTGTTATTAATGACAAGAACTCGCTCAAACAATTATACTTGAATAACAGCTCCCTTATCCTTACAAATTTGGGTTTCCCTGTGTATGAACTTTATATTAAACACCCCTTACTAAAGCTAACATTTATGGAGGTAAAGGCAAGGTTTGAAGTCAAAATGCTTAATATTCCCGCTGCACAACTTTTGTCTTTTATACCAATCCTATATTTAGTATCGCTATTTGGAACCTATACCTTTTACAAAAACAGTGGAATTTTCTGAACTTAGTCTTCTTTACGTTAACCTCTGTTTAAATTATCCTCATCATTCTAACCATTATATATGGAAAAAACAAGAGGATAATAAAACTATACCTACACTCTTGAATGTGATGCAAAGTTTAGATTTTGTGTGAAATTTGGATGAAAAAATCATGTGGGTTGTGCTATTTTGGTTGCATTTTTCCTGGGTAATTAAGTGGTAAATTTGGACCACATAAAAAAGTACCTATTGTTATGTGTTATATATTCTTGTACCACATGAGCTAACTTATATTATTCCAAAATAGGGAGTCTTTTCACACGTATGTCTATAGAAAGACCTCTGCGAGTGTCTGTTTATTGGGGAGGTAGAATACACTACGAGGATGGGTCAATTTGTTACTTGCCTCGTACGTGCAACCGTACATTCTCATTACGATCCAGAATTAGATATGATGAGTTGGTGGATAGAATTTATCAATATATGGGGGTCGATAGGGGGTTGTTCAAGTTTAATATATTTCTCCGCCAACCTTGTGGCCGGAGCTCTTATAATGTCTCCCCAGTGGTGGATGATTAAACTCTGGAGATAATGTATGATGTATGGAATGAAATTGTCCCATACATCGCAGAACTTTATATCGAGAAGGAGGAAATCGGCCAAAATCCGAGAGTCACCGGGACATTCATTTCACCAAATACCAATTGTGGTCCGATGATGTCGCTTGTCCATGCATGCATGGATCCAACAAGGTTTCGACCAAACTTTAGTACAGCAGTACCTGAGACAACATCGGTATCACAAATGGCCCAGGGGGATTGTGTTAGGGATTCGTTAGAGCCACGTCTTCCATCAGGCCTAAGGACGGATGTTGAATATGTTCAAGGCCTAGACTCGATTCAAAGTTTTAGAGATCGAGAATCACCGGAACATGTTGGTAGTTATGGCTTGGATTTCACTGCCAGTCCAAGTCATTGTAACAGCCCCCTATTTCAATCCTCGGAGCATGATGTGGAAGATGTAGAGGAATCTGAGTCGGTTGATGTGTCAGGTAGTGACTCGGATGGTGAAAATGAACAACGTGGAGTCCACCAGAATCTCGAGAACCATCAGCCCTTTGATGCATCTGGCAACCTGTCATATGCTCCACGAGGATTGAAATTCTTCTGTAATCTTGGAAACATAGATGATGACGAGCATCTCACTGATGAAAGTGAGTTGGAGCGCATTGTGACATTCAGTGAGGAGAATAATAATATAAGGATGCATATGAGATTTGAAAGCAAACAACAGTTGAGCAGGGCTATTAGATTGTGGTCTATCAATAATAATAGGGAGTTTAGGGTTGTTGAGAGCAAGAGGAATACCTGGGTTGCCAAATGTAAATCTGCATTCGAAAGGAGTTTCACCACCGCGGCCGACTCATCGGAACCTCCATGCGACTGGTGTGTCCGAGCAGTGAAAAAAAAGACACATGGATTGTGGCAAATAACTAAGTGGGTGAACGATCACAATTGTCTAGGTGAATTGATCAGTAATAGCAATGCTAGCCTCACATCGTCGATTATTGCTAGACACATTGTTCATAGTATTGAAGACGATCCTGGGTACAAAGTAAAGAGCATAGTAAGTGATGTTAAAGAAGTGTTGAAGGTGGATGTTTCTTATAAAAAGGCTTGGTACGGCAGATGCAAAGCTATTGAACTTGTATTTGGTTCTTGGGATGCCAATTTTGCTGACCTACCAAGATATGTTGATGCACTTATGAAGTCAAATCACGGTACTGTGATCAGGTGGTTGCACCATTCTGATAGTACGGATCACGTGAAGACATTTAAGTATGTGTTTTGGGCCTTTGGACCGGCTATTGATGCATTTCACATGTGTCGACCGGTTATATGTGTTGATGGCACGCATTTGCGAGGCGAATATAAAGGCAAACTACTTGTTGCTGTCACGCAAGATGCCAACAACAGGATTATTCCAATAGCTTATGCCATAGTCGACAAAGAGACTATTTCTAGTTGGTCTTGGTTCATGGAGCAATTTAGATACAACGTAGCCCGTGATCGGTGTCCTATTTGTGTCATTTCAGATCGGC
Source organism: Coffea arabica (assembly GCF_036785885.1). NCBI lineage: Eukaryota > Viridiplantae > Streptophyta > Magnoliopsida > Gentianales > Rubiaceae > Coffea > Coffea arabica. The sequence goes on along the minus strand of NC_092325.1, from coordinate 42,227,936 downwards.
ATCATGGTATCATTCATTCGATGACACATTTTGACTATTGGCAAGAGCCTTTGGCCTTTCATAGGTTTTGCCTACGACACGTTAGGAGTAACCTAATGACTCACTTCAAAGGTTTGCACTTAAGAAGGTTGTGTTGGGCAATGGGAAGAGCCAGACAATTGCGCAAGTGGCGGGCATTCAAACGAGAATTTAGGAGCACGTTTCCAGACGCATGGACTTATCTGTCCAACATTGAAATCGAAAAGTGGTGTCTAACGCATGACGGTGATCATCGGTGGGGTATTCTGACAACCAACATATCCGAAAGTTGGAATAATGTACTTAGAGGAGCACGTCATTTGCCTATCCGGGCTTGTATTGATTTGACTTTTCATCGGACAGTTGAGTTATTTAAAAAAAGAACAGAGGAGGCCAGACATTGCCGTAATCCATTTCCTCCAAAGATATGGCGGAAGTTTAAGAATTCGGACCAGAAGGCGGGAAGTCACAGGGTTGTTGAGTTCGATTTCTCTTCCGGGGTGTATAAAGTTGTGACTGGCCGACGTGTGGATGGCAAAGGGGGTAATACACAAACGGTCAAATACTTTGAAAAAACTTGCTCTTGTGGAAAGTGGCAGTGCTACAGACTGCCATGTTCCCACGTGTTGGCTGTGTTCAGGCACCGAAAGGATAATCTAGGATCGCTTGTAGACCCTCAGTTCACAAAAAGGCGATGGGCAGTGCAGTATTCAGGAAAGTTTACCCCTATGCCACATCGGGATACTTGGCTCCAACCAGATTGGGAGCTGCAGGCAGATAGAAGTAAATATGTTGCCCGTTGGGCTGGAAGGGTACGAGCTAGAAGAATTCGAAATGAGATGGATGAGAGAGACCCGGAGGAACCGAGAAGGTGTACAAATTGTCATCAGTCGGGCCACAACAGAAGAAATTGCCCTAATCTTAGAGCTTGATTTTGTGTCTTAGCCAATACATCCATTGTACTAATCGTACCTGGGTGGGATTTTCGAAGTAGTATATTATATGTGATACCTACTTCTATGAAACATTTTCATGACTTATGTTATTCTCATGTATTTTGAGCGTTTTCTCATATTTAAAGTCAATATAATATGAATTCGCATCTAGATCTCCTATTCTACTGGTAAAATGTGTGTGGTCGTATTTCTGACGTATGCATATTGTAGAGCAGGATACATATTTTTAGTATGGCAGACATCCCTATACAGCCAGACCCACATCCGGGTCCATTTGTGTATGATGTTATACCAGTAGGCTCAGTTCACCGGGCACATTCTATATTTCACGGGCATATTGTGGGTGATCAGCTGGATGTTAGGAGATGTGATAGGGGTTTTTGGGAGCATACACCTATCCCCGAAACTGTTCTGCATTATATTCGTTTGGCGGGTTTTGGAGGGGTATTAGAGTGTGGATATATGATGATTGATCATGCGTTGATCACTAGTTTAGTGGAGCGGTGGCGCCCCGAGACTCATATATTCCATCTCCCCGTTGGGGAGACGACGATTACCTTACAGGATATAGAGGTCCTGTGGGGCCTACCCATAGATGGACCTCCAGTTACAGGGATAGATACGTCTCATACCATTGAGGAGTGGAGAAATTTATGTGAGGAGTTGCTTGGTTTCCCTCCAATGATGTCCGATTTTGATGGACAACGGCTCAAATTGGGGTGTTTATCTAGAGTATTAGATGTAGAGCTGCCATCGGATGCCCCGGATGTCCAATGTCGACAGCGGGCCCGCATATACCTACTTCTGCTGTTAGGGGGCCATTTATTGTCCGATAAATCCGGCAATAAAGTCCCGCTATTGTATATGCCATTATTACGAGACTTGGAAACTGTTGGACAATACAGTTGGGGCAGTGCGATTTTAGCGACTCTGTATCGTTCATTATGTGCCGCAACATCTCCCTTAAGATCTTCTATCGCCGGACCATTAGTTTTGCTACAGGTACAGTACCGTAATTGGTATATTGGCTTGCAGTATCTGTTAATTTACTCCAACATCAAAGGAAGTTGAATTCAAATCTAACTTTTTTTCCCAGCTATGGACGTGGGAACGGATACCTACAATGCGTCCTGATCGAGTGCAACCGTTAGAGCACTATCCTGGTCCATATGGAGCTCGGTATGTATATCAGATATATATATGCACCTAAAAATGAGAAGATGCTCGAGACATTTTGGAGTTGTCAAGAGTCATGATTTATTCAATGCAGGTGGAATGTTCAATTAGATCTACACAGAGTAGCGAGACATGTTGTGTCCATATTTCGAGATCAGTTGACAGGCCTACGTGATCTTCAGGTCTTATTTTTAGATATATTATGCTCTGTATTATCCTGTATCTAATTTGGCTATATTATACCATAGTAAATAATTTGAAAGTTGGAATAATTATTGTCTTGCAGTTCATATGGCAGCCATATTCGGAGGATGTGCTTGCTTCTCTGCCTGCATATTGTACAGCTGGACGCGCTATTTGGAGATCTGTCACATATCTAATATGTTGGGGAGTTGTCGAGCCACATCTTCCGTATCGCATCATGGGACAGTTTGGATATCATCAGTCCGTGCCTGATATGAGATTGACCGAAAATCAAGCAGCACTACATTCTTTGGATCGTCGTGGCAAGGGGAATCAGAACTGGATAACTACACATGGAGCATACATTGATGTGTGGACTGATCGCCATTCTCATGTGGAAGACGGTGTTGTAGCTGAAGAACCCAGATATCCGTCCGATGAGTATCGTCAGTGGTATCGCGAGCGGACAGTGCTGTATGTTTCAAATCCTACTAGGCAGCTCGCTTTCCCGGAGGGCTTTCAAGGTGATAGCGCCAGAGCTCAATATCTGGTAAGTTTTTCTTACAATTTATGAAATAGAATCCCAATGAGATCGCTATAGATTTAACTATATTGATCCTTATGCATCGCTATATTTGCACATCAGATGGATGCTATGACTCAGGTGTATTACATGGCAGAGACCTCTGTAATACAGAGTGACGAACAGCACGCGAATTATTTTAATGCAATGAAGGACTTTGCATCCATGACATTGGAAACTGTAGGTGAGTCTTCCCGACTTGCATTTCGCCCTCCAAGAGTGCCACAGCAAATTCCACAGCCAGTAGACCCGCGTCGCGTTGAAAGAGCTCATAGGAATGTTCACGGAGGCCAGCATGGTGGTGGACGGCGTCGTAGATTCCGATCACCAGAACCCACCGTCCAAACTGGATTTGCTACTAGCTCACAGGCTACTGAGCATCCATGCACCTCTACGGGACCTATTGCTCATTCTAGGTCCCCAGTGTCTATGGCGGAGTTCACGACCAATACAGACTTACATCACGGCAGTGGTGAACAACATATGGGAGGTATAGATGCAGGCCAAGGTACCCAAGCACTAGATGCCAGACTTGAGTCACAAATTACTCAAGTCGATATAGTGATGCCAGCCCAGCCACGTCGAACACAAAGAGTACACAAACCTCGAGGATGTGGCACTCATGGAAAACTTGGACATCACTGATATTGAAAACTCTACTTGTGTGATTGTGTTATTCAATATTATTCTAAGTGTAGGGGAGGAATATGTGTGGTCTATGTTGTAGTAGTTTTATGATACCAATGTGGACAAGTTGTTGGAAGTATTGTTTAGATGAAATGGAGTGGTCTATTTTGGATTTGCTGGCAGGGAGCTAAGGGAAGCTTTTAAGGGGAGATTATGTCAAAAATTTTTCAAACTTAAAAGTAAATGTACATATATATGTATATTAATTATAATAAATTACAATAAGCGAAGGCAGAATTGAAAATGAATTAATACATATATACATAAAATGTATATACATATATTTATCATATAATAATTTATACATTAATATAATATTCATTTATAATTTATACAATCATTACATTTAAAAATATTTATGATTTTTTTACAAACACATAATACTATATCAATATTTAAACAATAAAAATCCTCAATTATAAAAACTTATTAATTAGGTCAATTACAAAACTGTATTAATTAGGAGAATGCGAGATTAAGAATGCCCATGGAATGCGAGTTACTCAATCATTTATATTAAGAATATAAAAAGATTCCCAGCCAAACCCCGGCTAGAGCGTTTATGTTTATGTTGAGTCGGTGTTAACCTGGTTAGCAAAAGGCCATTCTTAGACCCAGTAAAACACCGGCGCCGGTGTTTCCATATCAGACTGCGCCGGTGTTTCACTGGAGAGAGCAGGGATGAATACATTTGTATAACACCGGCGCCGGTTATACTCATCTCTGCTGGCGCCGGTGTTTCCCGGGAACGAAAACATGACCTTACCAAAAAACCGGCGCCGGTCTTACTCATCCTAAGATGCGCCGGTGTTTCCCTGGGATGCTAGTCCACTTACACATTTTAAAAACACCGGCGCCGGGTTAGGTTTTAAAAAGCTGAGCCGGTGTTGACCTGACAATTCGCAGCTGAACCCTGGCTTTGGAACATTGACTTTTTACCAAATTTTCAATTTTGACCGCAATTGTGAAAACCTAATTTTCACTTCTTCACTCTTGGGTCAGGCAGCCTTCACGACACTCTTCGTTTCCCCGCTTAATTCTTCCCCGCTTCCGCTCAATTCATCTGCTTTGATTCTCATTTCTCAGCTAGTTCATCAATTTAGCTCAGCTGGGTTTTGGTTATCCCCTTTTCCCCTTTTATTCCTTTCATCTTCGACGCAAGGATCGTTTGGTTGCTGGGTTTGTAGCCTTCGCCGCTTCAAAGCCTTCCGTCCCCTCGGCCTTCTTCCGTCCCCATAGCCGCCGCTGCATTTCTCAGCTACTACCCATCTGCGGTTTTACCAGGTTTGTTTTTCCCAATTCCCTTTTTTTTCATTTTCTTCACAAATTTTGGGTTTTGGTTGCCCTACCGTCCCCTCGGCCCTCATAGTCAATGTTAAGGAACTGCTGTAATTTTTATCAATTTATGATGAGAATGAACTTGTCTCAGCCATGATCCTTATTACATCCCTATGAGCACGTTTCCATATTTTTTTTTATTTGTCCTAAAATACATAAGCTGATTAGCCTAAATAAAATTAGATAAGCTGTCTCCCTTCAGATGTTGTAGGTGTTTTCATTTTGTTTGGAGTAAAGTAGATAATTTGGTTGGCCTGTTGTTGAGTTGCGCCGTTGCTGAATCTGGAACTTAATTGGGAGGCATTTGTGTTAATGTATTTGGCTAACAATGAAAAATGTCAATTAATTGGTGGTCAGGCAATCCACTGTTGGTAGATAAGTAGTTAAATTCCCGGTACTTCACTGTTAATTTCCACTCTTAGGCCTCAGTAAAAGTGTTTTTATTTTGGTATCATCTGAAAACTGGATTAAAAAAAGGGAAAAAAAAGTCGTCGGACTTTAAGTTGGACAGCCTATCATATGCTCCCTTGTCTCACTTAATAACTGTAATTCATAACCACGTCATTGTGGAGTTGTATTATAATTTGATATTGAAGATGTAGCCAGTTTAACTGTTATTCAAGTACTTCCATTTGGCGAATTGAGATGAATATCAGTGCTAGGAATTTTTGCCGAATTTGTGGCACGTTTGATTACTTGGTGAAGTGTAGTGAGAATTTGACAGAAGCTGAGCAAAATTTGCATCTCAGTTGTTGAACAAATCTTATATATGGTCTTGAAAATGCTTAATATAACAGCCCTAATCTTAGATATAATAACCATGACTCTCTCAATAATAATCTAATACTACCATTTATCGTACTTGCCAGTCTTTCAATATTTAACTATTATAGGTCAACATTTAATCCTATAATTAGAAAACTTTATGTACCAAAGTGCATAGTCGACAAAGATAGCTGGATGAAACACAATTTGATTTTCTGTACAGCAAGGTTATTTTCTTTATTTGGCCAAAGCTTTTTTTGCTTCTGTCTATAACAGCATGTTGTTTATACATATCCGGTTTCTGTCCTTTTGGTTTAAATTTCATAAATCATGTGAGCCAGACAATCCACCATTAGTGTATTTGACAGACGCTGGGATGCTAGTCCACTTATTAAATAATATAAGTCCATTACTAGCATCTTGCTACTAAATCATTGTGGGTGACCTCCTGTTTGTGAAAGCCCTTTTACTTCCATTAGATCGAAGGACTTTTGTCCGTGGGTCACAATAGAAAACCTTTTGAGGAGATTAATTAGGTGTTGTTTGATTTAATCAGTTTTGGTCAACGAAGCAACGTAGCAAACTTGAGTCAGTTGACAATGCCACCTAGGAATACAAAAAGAGGCACACGAAAGAGGAGTCGGAACCAAAACAGCGGTGCTAGCACCAGTGCAGGCCCCAACTTCGATGTTAGTAGGTTCACTTCAGTTGAAAATCAACGTTGGTATCTCGTTCGTGCTAATAATACAGTTCTAGTTGAAGTGGACCTTGATCCTGTCTTTGATGGGAAATTTCACTTTCGAGAACAGTTTGCAACATTGGGGTGGGACTGTATGTTGAATCTACCTCGACGGTATTACCCGAATTTGGTTCGCGAATTCTATGCTAACATCTCGAATAAAGGGAATGTCAGTTCTGTAGAACTACAGAGTTATGTGAAAGGGGTACATATAAGTCTAACGAGAGAGACTCTGGCCGACATTATAAGAGGTGATGACGAGGGTCCCACCTTTGAACATGGAAAGTACATAGTCCGAGGGGATCCAACATGGCAATTCGAGGTCACTCTCCCTAAATATGCCAGTAGCTTTCATTCTTTTAAAACCATAGCGGATCCTGTCACGGGGGACTTAAGAATGGAATCGGCACCTATTCCCACACGGTGTCTTGCGCTCCGGCACAGTTTATTGGTATATTTGTTGAACCACAACATTCTGCCGGCTTCAAGCAGCAAGAATGAAGTCCGGGTAATGGATGTGTATTTCCTAGACAAATTAGAGGCTGGTTTAGGGAATATATCAGGGATTCCGATATCCACAATCATACTTGGTGCCATGTCAAGAACTGCAGGGTTTAAGGGGGCTAAGAAAGCACTACCCTATGCTAGGACACTAACGCGTATCTTTGAGCACTTCGGTGTAAATTTGACAGGCGAATCGTACAACACTGCATCAGCAATGGTGAGCCAAGCCACAATGGACCGAATTGCCTATCGCGATGAAACGGAATTGGGTGACGAAGAACAACAAGAAGAGGGCGAAAACAGGCAGGCCACAACTGATGCAGGGTCTTCTCAGGCTACAAATGGGCAAACGATTCAAGACATGATTGGAGCTGTGATCACTGAGATGCGTGCAATGCGTGAAGTGGTTGATCGGTTGGATGGGAGAGTACATGCGGTCGAGGAGCGATTGTCTGCAATCGAAGACAGATTGGAGGCATTGAGTGGTGGTCAAAACACAAGCCGAGTGGAGCGAAATGAACACGGAAATTAGTCACAGGCTGTAATCTTTGTTTTTAGATTAATCTTTTGTACCTAATGTGCTAGGCATATGTTACAAGTCTAACACAGTTGACATGTCAATATATTGTTATTTCAATGTATGACTTATTGTTCAGATTGGGTGTTTTGTGTCTGGATTTGCTGGCAGGGCCGTTATTTCAATGTACGACTTATTGTTCAGATTAAATGTTTTGTGTCTGGATTTGCTGGCAGGGAGTTTAGGCCACTTTTAAGGGGAGACTCTGTTCAATTTTTTCCAAAAAAGATAAGTAAATGTATATATGTATGCATATTAATCATAATAAATTACAATAAACAAATAAGCAAATCTAAGTAGTATCAATTTTTACAAATTAGAGAAATTGATTAATCAATTATTAGTAGTACCAATACCAAAAAAATTAATTACTATTCTTGTTCATTCTTATTTTTTATTTAATTATAAATAATAATTGCTAACTTTTCTTTTTTATGTGGTATATAATATGTTACTTTTAATATAAGTAGTTGAGTAACTACGATTTCTCAATCTGTTTATAGATACTTAAATTATTCAATTACTACATTAATACACTTTGCAAAAAATGTTGACGTACTAGATTAATACACTTTACAACATATGCTACATATCTTTTTTAACAACAAAGAGTTTATGGTAAACTATTAAGAATGAATTTAACAAATAAACTAATTTTATAAGTAATTTAACAATTATTACAATTTTTTATGCAATTTTCTAGGAATTTGTATTTATCGAATGCAAGCTAAAGTCCAACCAAAAAGCTTGCTACATTGGTTAACATTTATTCCCCGAACTTATTATCAACTATTGATGTCAATATTATGGGATCTTTTTTTAAGCAGTTGTGATGAATTTAGAGCCTTAAGTAGTCAAATTTGTAGAAATTTGCATTGCAAATTGTAAATCATAAAGCAAGAGAACATGGCATTACAACAGAAGCAAAAAGAAATATTTTTAGGCAAAATCTAGAATCCTGTTATTGGAAAGCAAACAACATAGGTACATAGTCAGTACTTGATCATAAGTGTAAAAATTGCACCTTGCAGCGCCCACTAGACAACGGAGTTTTGTTGTTTAATTGGAGGTACATGACCTCGCATTTTCTGAAATGCGAGGTAGGTATACCTCGCATTTCTTAAGTGCGATGTACATATAACTCGCATTCAAAAAATCCGAGGTCATATACCTCGCATTTAAGAAATGCGAGGTTAGCTTTTTTTTTTCCATTTTTTTTTTATCTCGGATGTAGAAAATTTAAGGAGACTTCGCATTTATCAAATGCGAGCTCAAGGAACTCGCATTTGAGAAATGCGAAGACCCCAAAAACAGAAACCACTACACAAAATACCCCCTTTGTAGAATTTTTTTAAAAATCATCATAAAGATAGAAATTTCTCCCAAAATTGTCTCAAGTTTCCTCTCAGCAAAACTCAGAAAGTGCAAAGCATTTACAGTTGGGTGTTTTAGCATGAAATTCAATTCTCCTAAGACGCCCTAACATATCAACCAATCCGTGGTTTTCGCCCCAACAATACAGTTGGGCTTTCTGGATGTTAGCTTATCAGCAATTACATAAGTGAGGCCAGATATCGGTCTACACAAGTTTTTCTCCTTCTTCCTAACACTAATGAATCATAAATCTTGTTTAAGCTTTATCTATCGCATGCAACTAAGACTAAATAAACCATATCCTCCCTAAGTCATCGACCAATCAAGAACTACAAGTAACAGCTACGACCCAAGACTAGACAAACCACATCCTCCCTCCCTAACTCATCGACCCACTAATAGCTTAAAGCACAAATGATAAGATAGGCTTGCTTCATATACATTCGCTTTTAGCCTTGTGATTTTAGTGGGATCGGCAGACACTTCCTGGACTAGAGGAGCCAACTATCATTGATTTTGGAGGAATCTGCATTTATGTAATAATAAAATAGGCTTGGAGTTGGTGTACACAAATTTTCTGTCGACCTCTTTTAGCTTTATGATTTTAGATGGACCGGCAAAGGGAACACTCTTCATGGACTAGAGGAGCTAGCCAACAATAATTCATTTTGGAAAAATCTACACTTATGTAATAATTCTTTTTTTTCCCCCTAGTATTCTTCTGATTGCAGTAAAAAGTTGCCAATGTACTGGACATGCATCCACAGGTCACCTCATATGTGGAAAAAGGAAATATCCATCCACAACAAGATACTCCTCCAATATGTTACGGACATTTACAACACAATCGAAAACTTGTTTCCCAGGATGATTATGTATAACCACACAATAGGATTAAACTTGTGTAATACATTATTGTCTTGTTACGATGTAGTTGCATGGCATGGCTTTTGGAGTGGAACCCTAGTTAATTAGTTTACAGTGCGCAAGCGCCGCCCTTCGACCACTCTTTAACCAGAACTTTTCACTTTCACACCCAATACGGCAGTGTTGGCGTTGTAGGCAATGCCATGGTGACTTTGACAAACGTAATCGAATGGCACGTGTGGCGAGAAAACGTAGGAACTTTCATGAGAACTTTCATTGAACTCTTTAGTCTTTACCCGCACAAGTTCGCAGTACCCGTATAAAAGCAAGTTCGCAGTACCGCACACCACGCTGCTACGACGTAGTTCTTGCTATTCATCTTTGGCTGTTAAGATAGTGCTGGCTATTCATTTTTGGCAGTTAAGTTTCGGTTTGTGGCAGATTCTTTTTGTTATTTTCTAATTCAATCTTGCTTGTTCATCATCTGATTGCCATTTCTTTTGTGCACATACAGGTGCGGATATCAGTGATTAGCCCAATGGGAGAGCGCGCAAGCACAACTTTTGTCATTCACTCACATGCTGAATTCAGGGACAACACTTTGAGCTACACGAGAAACTTGAACGTTTCTGGCAATCACATGAATGATATAGTGTCTTCTGACCAGGCCCTATTCGCTTTCATTCTCACGGTGTTGCTCGACTTTCTCACACTCAAGTATCAAGGGAAGGTAGAATCTCCATTTGAAACGCATCCACTGTCAATGTTGGCAGCTATTACCAGTTTGTCTTTGTATTGTTTGTCCTACTATGCCATGTTGAGAATTTCTTATGATCATCAGCATTCATCTTCTCCTTCCTCAAGATATACCTGCCTCTTGCATGGCAGCATGGTTGTCTTTGCACCCCTGTTATTCGCATCCATAACATCCGTCCTCCTCCCGTACTCACTTTGCCCACTTCCGTTTTCACTAGCTGTATTGTTTTCACTGTGTCGATTACTAAGATCCCAGGTTAGTACAATCTGGGACTGGCTAGTAAAAACAGCCATTGATGTCAGGGACAATTTCTGTAATCAGCCACGCCACCATGAAGGAGGAAGAAGAAGAAGAAGCCGCGTTCTTTCAGCTGAACTACCTAGGCTGTCACAACGTTCTGCTGGTGATCAAGCACATATCCTTCCCCTGTAGCTCGATCGAAAAGATGGACATCCTCAATGATTGGTCAATTCCTCAGAACAGGCTGTATCCCCATCGAGGGAACATTTGACTACTACCTATGACCACGTTGCTGTCTTTTCTGTTTCCAGTTTAGCGTTCCCTTTTCTTGTTGTTTGATTAATGTTTAGGATCTTTTGGTCTCAACCAATAGAAAAAGAAGAACTTTTTTTTACTTAAAGGAGGACTAAATTAAACTAGCGAACCATCACTGAATTTTTATTTCTTTTATCTTTTTTTTTGGGACTTTACAATTGTAACGAAGCTAAAAAAGAAAAGGGGGAGAAAAAAAAAAGACACAAGCTCTCGGGTTTCATTTGAGATTTTCTTCTGTGGTGTTAGAAAAATTCAAAAAGTTGTGACTGTCTTTTACGTAGTTGAGAAATTACAAGAATGGCCACTCGAAATTTCTTCTCCCAATTTCTTCACTATTGGAAAATCAGAACCGAAATTATGCTTATTTTCCAAGGAAAAACAAATAAAAATCTTAAATGAATTCTTGACGATGCTCTCCAATATGACACGAGTTAAAAGGTTCCTGATTTAGGTTCCTGAAAAGAAAGCAAGAAAGAAGGAATAATGAGTGCGAAGGATTTTGATACGGTAGGACACTGATTTTGATTTTCTCTTTTTCTGCATTTGTTGGTTCTGATGGGATTCAGTGGTTACATGCTTCCTTCTAGGAAGAATCAAAAAGGTTTGGGTTGGTCGTCGGCTGTTCATGAATTCATACAAGTCGGATCAAGAAAATTGGATCATAAAAGAACTTTCAACTTCTGAGTCCAACACCCTTTCCTCGACCTGGGCATTTTAAATCCTCTGTTCATTTGGTCCTTCAATTTCTAAAATTATATATTGTTTAGGTCCAACAGACAAAAGATTGAAGCAACATAAATCCCAACTGTTACCCGCAATGTGTGAGTGACGGTTTGCACAGTCGGACATAATTGATTACAAGGGCACAAAGTATGAGAAGGAAGGGGAAAAGAAAAGGGTATGAGAAGGAAGTAGCAAGACTTCTTTAATTGGTATAGATTTCAATTGTAATAAGCGAATGCAACTCTAATTTAGTAGGGTTGCCAGTCTGTTATCATACAATTATAAAAGAGCGTAGCTCCCAACAAAAGGAGGGAAGAAAGAAGGTCATTACAGTTCGGGGTAGTTTTCATGCCTTGTACAAGTTAATAGTAATAATGATTTTGTCATGCCAAGAAGTCCACACACTTGATACCTTCATGGAAGGTTCGACTTAATTTTGGGCCTCAAATTGCTACTTATATTTCTTAATTAAATTAAGTACTCTTTATTATTATTATTATTATTATTATTATTGAGGTGCTTGAGTGCTTATTAAACTAATTGTTGCCCTATAAAGATACGCACGATTACTTAGGTGTATCATTAACATGGGATTTTGGAGCAAAGTCCTAGAGACAATAAGACGTGAAGAATGATTTAAGAAATATGGGTGTAAATTAGATATATTTAATTATTGGAATGGTCGAGGTTGTTTCAAGTTCAATAACACAACCTCTATAATGTTTATCAGATATTCTGATATTTCATTAACCAATATTTGGCGAATTGATAGTAGAAAATTTGGATTTTGCAAGGAGAAGAAAATAGAATTCAAAGCATTACAAGGTTCCAGCTGAAAACTGAGATTTTTCAGTGGAATAATATTACTAGTTTTATAATATATATGTTTTAAGGCCAAAGCAAATTTCAACAAGTTTGTAAATTTTGTGACAATTTTTATTGGATGATAGGAATGTTATACATGGTGCAATAGGCTACTCTTAGCCATTAAAGATTTTAATCTATCATTATCCTATCTTTTTATTACTGATATTATAAATATTTTCGTCGGCAAACATTAAACACTTTATGAGTTTTTAACATTTCAAAACATACAAGCAATGATTGATTGATGTTTATATATATATATATATATATATATATATATATATATATATATATGTACGTATGTAATTTTAACTTTCAAATAAAGTTAGAACATCTGTGACGCTATTAGAATTCATTTTCATTTTCAGTATCGATATGGTCGATGCGGTTGATCATTTCGGTGCATGGCTGCAATTCCAGCACGTACATATATATCTTTCAAAATGTGTTTCCTTTCTTCCATCTGCCGGTTCTCTATACAGCCATGAACTGTAGTGTCACCCCATTAACCATGCATGGTCGCCCTTTTCTGCCTCTGTCACAATTTGTATCATTTTAGATTAGAACCCATGACTTATCCCTTCATTAATTAAGGGGATCAAAGAACTTTGCTTACCGGTTATAGACTTTAGCTATAGACTTTAGTAGTCTGTTGGGAGCCACGGGGCAGTTATCGACTTTAGTACAAAATATTTCGCACCTCGGCCAAATACATCGCCGATCAAAGCATACCCGTTCATATATGGAAGTATATTGTATCCGGATTTTTTTTTGACACAGAAGAATTTGGATGAGTTTTGCTTCAGTTACCATGCCTAGTTAAGATGTGTTTTCGAAACTATAGATCGCTCACAAAGTTTTCACAGCTCATGCATCAACATAATTCTCACATTAATAACGAGTTTCGAATACTTTTCAAGAGGAAGTCATCTGTTCTTGTCAACCCTCCAAAATTCTACCGATGGTACTTCGATACCTTGCATCAGACAATCGTCGGTCGCTGTCACGGCAATTGGGAGTCTTGCAGTCTTCTGGCAAGCCGATACATCGCTGTCATGACTGACTTCCGGGGCCTTTGGAGTAACCGTATACATTGGAAGGTATACGTAATACGTCTTAGCTACCTACCAAACATACAAGTTGGCTATATATGTAAAAATGGATCACGTTTTTCATAAAAAATTGTGTGTAAATCCTTCAACACGATCTATAATAATTCTGGAAGTATGCTTGACTAATAGTGATGATCAGAGAGAGAGAGTCGAACTCAATCAAATTTTTTTCTAAAAGAAAAAACGTCTAGCTTGGGCCATTTATTTGGGAGTCGAAAGTGAGATATAACAACAAAGAAAAATGGGATGCTAGAACAGAGTCGTGGGGGCATGCAATTGGGAGTCAAAAGTGGGATCTAAGACCGACGACCAGGTCTGTTTACCTTGGGCAAATGTAATTGCAATAAGTGCCCTTACAGATTTGCCAACTTCTGATTTACGTCCTTGTCTCTCTAGAGTGTACAACGCTGTTAACTGAAACTGACGGGATGGATGGGAGCTACTTTGCTCGCTCCCACTAATCCATTTGACACCGTTTCTTCTTGTTTGTTTGGAATAGGAAACAAACAAGAAGCAGCTCCCGTCAGTTTCAGGAAGAAAAAGTGTCAACTAAATTACTCCTACTGGAGTGTAATAATAAGCTAATTTATTTTCTCACAAGAGGGACTGGATTCTTAATAAATAAGGATTGAACTTGAGGGGCTGTTTGCAATATCCATGCCTACACGATTCACAAGTCACCCTAAGCCCGAAATTTTTCTTCCTGGAAAATGTCCACATCCAAAACTATCCCGTAAAAAATTCCGAGAAAGTGCAGCGCATTAGCCGTCCTCTATAAAAAAAACTCACATTGCAGCTTTACTCCCAATCCCCATAATAAAATTCCCCATCCTTCTTGTCTTTGTTCACTTCAGCATTTTATTTTTCCAAATTTTTTGTTAAGTGCTTTCTTAGTTCAACATGGCAGAGTCTACGACAACCAATTTTCACCTCGACTCAGCCACAAACTTCATTGTACAAATCAAAGAGGCAAAAATCAGTAGCACCACTGCTACTAGTACTACAACGCAGTCTCCGGACACTATGATGTCCACTCGCCAAGCCACTTTTGCCTTCACTGTAGCAGTGTTGCTTAATTCTCTCCAGCTAAAGTATCAAGGAAAAAATCAATCTCCTTTTGAAACTCATCCAAAGACCATGTTTGCAGCTATTATGAGTTTGTTCATCTACTGCTTTTCCCACGAGGCCAAGTTAAGGAATTCTTTTTTCGGTAAACTGAGCATTGCGTTTTCGGGTCCCCTCTCGTTGGCTTTGCTGTCCACAGTCCTCTTCCCTCAATCAACCAGCCTGCTTCTGTATCCACTATTTTTTCTGTATTCGCTAAGCCAGTTACCGCAGTCCCAATTAAAAAGAAAATGGATCTATCTTCGCGCGGTCATCATGGATAAATTCAATCATCAGACAAACCAGCAGGGGAGACAAAGTGGAAGAGGATTCGTTTCTGTTCAACTTCCTTGGCTCCCCGAAGAACATGCTTTTCTGGACCAAGTAGATGTGCTGCCTTCTGTGTAGCTGAACCCCAAGAAGATGAAAGTGACCGTTAGAATAGGTTTGGTTGACCCACAACCTAAAAGGCTCAAACAAAAGGATAAAGTACTCCCCAGTCTCCTAGTATCTCTGTTTAGACAATAATAGAAGGTAGTCGTGTATTTGACTGCCGCATGTGTCATAATCCATGAATCTCATGCGTCTTTTCTGTTCATGTTTTATTATGCTTTTTGATGTTGTTTGGACCTCGTATCCTAGTACTGTAAGGTGCTTCTGCCTCGTGGAATGGCTGTGATCTATATCCAGTTTATTTTTGTTATTTTGTGCTTCTGGATCACTCCCAGAGCAAATTTGGGACTGAGCATTCTACTGCAAAAAAATTAAGCCACCACTAGTTTCCTAGATCCGAACAGCCCTAACAGAACTCCATAAAGCCAGCTAAGTGATTCTATTTCGTTTACTCTCTCTATATATGTATATATTTTACCAAATGGACCTTTAGTGTTATGTCCTAAAAATACCTTGTCATTGTTGAATAGTGAAGAAGACATGCTCCGTTTGGTTGTAGTCTCTAAGACTGGAATTAATATCCACAGTCCAACTTCAAACCAATAGGAACTGAGAGTGTAAGTTAGGGCTAGCACAGATCCAGACGGGAGAGGGGTGTTTTAGCAATTTCTGCGGGTGTTTTAGCATGAAATTCAATTCCCCTAAGACGCCCTAACATATCAACCAATCCGTGGTTTTCGCCCAAACAATACAGTTGGGCTTTCCGCCGGTTGTTAGCTTATCAGCAATTATATAAGTGAGGCCAGATATCGGTCTACTCAAGTTTTTCTCCTTCTTCCTAACACTAATGAATCATAAATCTTGTTTAAGCTTTATCTATCGCATGCAACTAAGACTAAATAAACCATATCCTCCCTAAGTCATCGACCAATCAAGAACTACAAGTAACAGCTACGACCCAAGACTAGACAAACCACATCCTCCCTCCCTAACTCATCGACCCACTAATAGCTTAAAGCACAAATGATAAGATAGGCTTGCTTCATATACATTCGCTTTTAGCCTTGTGATTTTAGTGGGATCGGCAAGACACTTCCTGCGCTAGAGGAGCCAACTATCATTGATTTTGGAAGAATAAAATAGGCTTGGAGTTGGTGTACACAAATTTTCTGTCGACCTCTTTTAGCTTTATGATTTTAGATGGACCGGCAAAGGGAACACACTTCACGGACTAGAGGAGCCAACGATAATTCATTTTTGAAAAATCTACATTTATGTAATAATTCTTTTTTTTTTCCCCTAGTATTCTTATGAATGCAGTAAAAAGTTACCAATGTCCTAGATACGTATCCATGGGTCACCTCATATGTGAAAAAAGAAATGTGTATCCACAACAAGATACTCCAATATGTTACGGACATTTACAACACAATCGAAAACTTGTTTCCCAGGATGATGTTATGTATAACCACACAATAGGATTAAACTTGTGTAATACATTGTCTTGTTACGATGTAGTTGCAACCCAGACACCCAAATTAAACTGGTGTAGTTGCATGGCATGGCTTTTGGAGTGGAACCCTAGTTAATTAGTTTACAGTGCGCAAGCGCCGCCCTTCGACCACTCTTTAACCAGAACTTTTCACTTTCGCACCCAATACGGCAGTATATGATTATTCTGATCTAATAAATTCTAACGTGGTATAGTTGCAGGGCCTTTGGAGTGGAACCCTAGTTAATTAGTAACCCTATAAAAGTTCACAATACCACAAACCACACAGATAAGACATAGTTCTTGCTATTTTTTGGCTGTTAAGTTCGGGTTTGTGGCAGATTTTTTTTTTTTTTCCTAATTCAATCTTGCTTGTTCATCATCTCATTTCCATTTCTCTTCTATATATAGAGGTACGTATATCAGCGATTAGCCCAATGGTAGAGCACGCAAGTACATATTCTTCACGTGTAGCTCGATCAAAAAGATGGGCATCCTCAATGATTGGTCAATTCGCGGACCGGAATAAATTGTTAATAGAAAAGATCCTTCTGCGCAAGTTTTTTCCTCAGAATATGCTACTAGTTCCTCCAAAAGAGAAGAGTATGAGTCATGTAATGTTTTAGGATTTGGTGGTGGTGGTGGTGGTGGTGGTGGCGGGTGGTGGCGACGGGTGGTGGTGGAGGAGAGAAGAGAGCAGAGGTGGTGGAGGTAGTGGGTGGCGGATGGTGGTAGTGAGTGAAAAAGAAAATGTTTAAGGATTTGATCATTTATTTTTAGTTTTATTTTTATTTTTGTGAGTTGTATTTGAGATTGTTTATATTTGTGTTGTTTATTGATATATTAGACCAATATCTCTATTGAGTGAACCTTTGACTACTACCTATGACCATATTACCCTCTTTTTTGTTTTCCGGTTTAGGGTTCCCAATTTTTTTTGAATTAAAGGAGGACTAAATTAAACAAGTGAATCATCACTGAATTATTCTTCTTTTTTTTTTTCATTTTGGACTTTGCAACGAAGCAAAAAAAGAAAAGGAAAAAAAAAAACCCAAGCTCTCGGGTATCATTGGACTAAACAATGAAGCAAACAATTTTTTCTTTTTTTTTTCGTCTTTGATGGGCGCCCAAAGCATTGGGTGATTTTGACTCTAATCACCGTTACAAAATATCCCAAAATCATGTCTTTTGTTTTTTTTTTAATAAGAAAAAGTTCACCACCACATACAAGGACATTAACAAGGGAACATATGACTCATTAGTAATAGAATTCCAATGTATGATCTTTTATAAGAAAATGATTCATTCTTATTAATTGATCGTTTATAAGAATATTTATAGATTACTCATTAATATACCTCTCTCATCAAGATTTGAACACGTTGTTTCGTGAGAAAATGCCAAAATGGTTTGTGCTTACTCACTAACTAGTGTGAATACTCGTATTACGCACGGTGCTGATATTATTAAAAAAAATAAAATGATGAATAAATAAAGGTGAAAAAATTGAACCAACAAAATTTAAATGTAATATATGTTTAACAATAGTTTGAAATATAATAGAATGTGTATATTATTCAAGAACTGTCTTTTTTCAAAAGATGGATCCTGAAAAAAAAATTAAAATTTATATTAAAAAAGAGAATGATATATTTCTACAAACAAATGTAATTGAATGTTGTTAAAATGAAATAGTTATAAATACTAAGCATTCAATTTGATAATCTTTCTTGAAGGTGCGAACACTTTTCACACCAATCCACTTTTAGTACGAAAGCCAAAATTGATGATTTAATTAACTATGTTGGATTTTGTGGAGTGTGTACTACAAATGAAAATGCACGATCTTTGAAATCCCACCCATTAAAAGTGAAGTGAAAATTATTGCAGTCAATGCAGAGATAAAATGATAGAAAAAAGAAAGGCTAGAATGCAATTTTGCCAAAAGAATTTCTGACGAAATTAAAAATTAATCCAATTTTAATAATGGGCATATAGTGCCTTAGTTATTAGTAGTATCTGAATTATTTTTCTCTAATTATAAACCATTTTTAATTATTTTTTATTATCAAAAAATATTTTTTTATTTCATGCACGATCATTTTTGGAATAAAATTATGAAAATAACTATCGTAACACATTTTTTATGTGATAAATGTGCAATAAAAAATAATTAAAAAATTTCAGTAATATAAACAAATAAATTTTTATAATATATAATTTATGTTAGAAATAGTAAAATCCTCAATCATGAACTTATACCATCCGCAATTATATAAGCAAGCAATACCTTATGTTAGAAGTGTGATTGTGATTTTGTGTTTATACTTTATTCTACTATTGACTATCTTTGCTTTACAGTGTAACAATAAGCAAACAACCGTTCATAGGATTTTATAAAAATTTTTCAGAAATAATGGATAATCAGAAAATCAATGCAATATCATTCATGACAAAAAACAAAACATACTTAAAAGGCAGAGGGGACCGATTTGGAAAATTAAGTTGGCAAGAATATACTTCCAATTCTCCGCAAGAAGGTTGAGTTCTGCTAAAGTCTCTGCACATAATATCTTCCACTACTGCTCATAAAAAAAACAAAATCAATACATTTACAAAATGAATAGAGAACCAAAAACAAATAAGAAACTGAGAGAAAGTGGGAGTGAGATAGTGGGATAGTGGGAATAGAGAATATGTATGAATGGTTGTAGGATGAGTTAAGATAGTGGGAGTGAGATAGTGGGAATATTGATGGGTGATAAGGTGGGTTATAACTCACTATTTTTATGTATTAAAATAAATATAAAAATCTAAAAAAAAGAATGAGAAGTTTAGAAATCATTGAGAGGGTTTCTGCTAAAAACCTCTTCCTGAATACATATAGATATAGATTGAGTCAAGTAAAATAGAATCAAATCATGCAATGAGGCGTGCAACAGGTGCAAAGGATGGGGGAATCGAGTCACTGTAGGCTCGAGGGTGAGAAAGAAACGGTACCCAAATTAATGGTAAGCAACGTCACCAAGGGGGCCAGCATCAATAGTTTGTCGGCTTTGACCTTTCTCCGTTTTACACGTTTTCCTCTGAATTTGGTGGCTGCGGGGTGAGGGGGTTCTAATTTCTGTCTTAGTTTTCCATTAAACAATGAACAATAAGAGCGGAGACCTTAGTATTGAAAATGAAATGCCGCGGTTGGGTTTCGGCTTTAACCCTCGCCTCCCTCAATAGTGGATTGTCATTTTCTAAAAAAAAAAAAAAAATTTTTTTTTGACGTTTTCATAAATTTATTTTTTAATCATTTTTTTATCTAATGCATATTAAATTATTATAACACATTATTCTACAAATAACAATCCATAAGAACATTTATTTTTTTCAATTTTTTTCCTCCTTTCTCTTTCATATCCAAACAAACAACCCCACTAACGTACTCACTTAGGCTTAGTTTGCGAGTTGAGATTTGAAGAGAAAAGCAGAGTGAAAAAGGAAAACTTTAAGTCCTTCATCACTTGGGAGATTTAAGTGGAAAGAAAGTAATAAAAAAAAGAATTGAAAAAGAAAATGGGAGATAGATTAGCCACATTAATTTGTGGATAGATCTATCCACAAATTTTTTAGCCACAAAAGCAAAATGGGAGATAGATTACGTGCCTAGCTCTTTTGCTAGAATGTCTCAGGCTGCAACAACAAATTTCTTTATCCAATTCAATTTCAAGGAGGCTTCAACTGTGAGGAGCGATCACTTTTCGCAAACTCACGATGTAATTATGTCCTCTCGTCAAGCCATTTTTGCCTTCATTGTCACGGTGTTGCTTAATTTTCTACAGGTGAAGTATGGAGGAGGAGATCAATTATCTCCTTTCGAAGCACACCCGAGGACGGTGTTTGGAGCTGTTATGAGTTTGTTGGTGTATTGTTTGTCGTATGATGCCAAGTTAAAGCTTTCTGCCAACCAATCCACACATATCTATGCCTGCTTCCTTCGACTCAGCATGGCCTTCTCTGGCCCCCTGTGTATAGCATCTATATCTTCAATTCTTTTTCCTCGATCACTTTGCCCTCTCCTATTTTCGTTATCCTTGCTCTTTTCAATATGCCAATTATCGCTATCCCAAATGAAGAGAATCTGGAGTTGGGTACGAGCGGCCATCATGAATAGGTTCAGTCACCTGCTACACCAGCACGGGAGGAGAAGTGGACTGATTGCGGTTGAACTTCCTTGGTTCCCAGATGATAATGGCTTTGCAGACCTAGTAGATGTACTCCCTCCTGTCTAGTTGAAGAAAATTGATTCAGCTTCCCCAAAATCCCATCGATCAGTTTAATTAGTTGAGTCAGTAATGATTTGTAATAAACAAAGGCTCCGTGAAAAGCGAAAGAGAAAAGGGAGAATCGATATGTAGCTTAATTAATAGGATGGGAGGCAAATGTCGGTCAGTGCTTCAACTTCAGCAAGCTTCTTTGTACCCTGGACTGCTGCTGGATCATCATTCATCAATCTCATTTGTGGTTTACTTTTTTCGTTTTTTTTTACTGGTTTATTGTGCTCTGGATGAATTGAATATCTCGTTTTTCTTCCCTAAAAAAGGAAAAAAAAGGTTTGAATACATTCTCTTTTTATTTTTTTGACACTATATAGTATGTCACTCAGAAAAAAAAAAAAAGGTTTTCTGAACAATTTGATTGGCTCTATTCCATTTTCTTTTTTTCCCAGCCTTTTAGTCCTTTCAGCACTGGTTCATTGACCCCTATTGAAAACTGACAGAATTTTTACCGCAAAACTTTAAAGTTGGAAAAAAAAAAAAGAAAAAGAAACGCTTAGAAGTTTACAAAGGAAATACTATGGGACTGAGCATTCTTTTTTTTCAACAGCTTGAATCAGACTTTTGTTGTTTTATAAACCTAATCCCAGAATTAACCTCAAAAGCCGGCAACTCTTGAGGCAATCCCAGGGACTTATATCCCAACCCAAACCCAACCCCAACCCCGATGTGGGACAAATGTACCAGGGACTGAGCATTCTTCAAATAGCCTTTTCTACTGGCGAAAAAAAAAAAAAGAAACAAAGGATTAACAGAATGGGTCCGTATTCTAACGAGCCTTATCCGATGAACCAAATGGACCTTCATCCTAACAATACTTTATGGGTGAATCTGTTTGGTTGAGCCTTAGTTCAACAATGTCCATGCATATATGCCAATGAAATTTCTTCCCCACCACATGTTAGTGTAGTATGGCTCTAACTTATGAACAAGTCCATAGTTTGCGGCCCAACAAAGATGTTGGGCTTTCCTGATGTTAGGTTCGTCTGCAACTAATGACCGTGTTTGAAAACAATTCTGCTAGTCTCCACAATGAAGTGCATAAAGAAAAATTTGAGGTCAGTATAGATTTGATTGCTAATATCTTCTTTTGTTAGTCTTTCAATATCGCCATCCCTTAACGCCATTGAGGACTTTAAATCTTTAATCGTTCTTATTTGAACCTCCATTAGCTGGATTTTTTGGAATTACATGTTTGAAAATTAGGCGATGGAGGAATTAACAGCAACATTTTATTTGTATTACTGCTATTTGTTAGTAAGATTAGACTGGTACAATATAGGAAAGAATAAATATAAACTGAAAAGAAAGAAATGGGTGGAGATTGAAAATAACAATCCGAGACTTGTGAGCATAATTTCCTTAAAACAGATTCGTCCCCTACAGGTAGAGTGCTCGAGATTAAATAGGCGTCTGTCTCCCAAGATACAACGAATTAAAGGTGAATATGTTAGCACAAAACTTCTTCACCACAGCGAACTCGAACTAGAGCAATATGAAACATTATAAAAGATGAAGATGCAAAAGAATAAAAAAATGGAGAGGGAGTGTGAGAAAATCCATAATGGGTGGAGATTGAAAATAACAATCCGAGACACTTGTGAGCAAGATGGACATCCTCAATGATTGGTCAATTCCGCAAATCAAAATAAATTCTTTATAGAAAAGGTCCTCTGCACAAGTTTTTCCTCAGAATATGCCACTTGTTTCTCCAACAGAATGAAACGAGCAGGTAATAGTAGTATCGTTCCCTTTTCTTGTTGTTTAATTAATGTTTAGGATCTTTTGGTTTCAACCAATAGAAAAGGAAGTTTTTTTTTTTTTTTTTACTTAAAGGAGGACTAAATTAAACTAGCGAACCATCACTGAATTTTTATTTCTTTTATGTTTTTTGGGGACTTTGCAATTGCAATGAAGCGAAAAAAGAAAAGGGGGATTAAAAAAAACACAAGTTCTCGGGTTTCATTTGAGATTTTCTTCTGTGGTGTTAGAAAAATTCAAAAAGTTTTGACTGTCTTTTACGTTGTTGAGAAAAATTATGCTACCAATTAGAAGAGATCCGGAGAGGACGAGGGCAATTACGTACAAGAGCAGCCACTCGAAATTTTTTCACCCAATTTCTTCAAGGCAAACCAAGTCAACCAACACTATTGGAAAATCAGAACCGAAATTATGCTTATTTTCCAAGAAAAAAAAATAAAGATCTTAAATGAATTCTTGACGACGCTCTCCAATATGACACGAGTTAAAAGGTTCCTGATTTAAGTTTTACAAATATGGCAGCAAAATTCCTTGGAGCGCTAATCAAACTTATTCTGTACGTGAGTTTTTAATAATGAGAGATATAAAAGAGCAAACATTAAGCTGGCAATTCATCTTTTCGCCCTTAGGGCAACGACTCAGCTCTTCATGGTCTAACCGAGCTGCGTCTATTGCTCTATGGCTCTAGTTACGGCTAATCCGAAGAAATAACAATAATGAAAAAATACAAAGAGTGAACCCTTGTCCCCTGTTTTCTTATTTTCTTTTAGGAATTATTCTCCTGGAAACCTGCCTCTATATCCAAATTGGAGATAGAATGGATCTATTTAACTGGACGATTTAGATAGAATAATGTACTAAAGACAGGAGTTCCACCATAATCCCACGGCCAAATAATTATCACTGAAAATAATCCACCATGACACTTATTGAATTTTGGTTCGATAATTTGGTAGTAGAAAATATATCTAACGAATAATGGAAATGAGAGTTTGAACCCTTCTCATTTAGCTTCCGTGTACAGTAGCTTAAATATTATAGAACATCGCATAAAATAAATTTGACTAAACAAAGAAGGAGACACTTTTGTTTTACTTGTTTCGTTGAAAGGTTTTATCGGCTTCGACCATTCCCTGTTTCACACGTTCTCCCCTGTTTCTGCTCTTAGTATTCAAATGGTGCGGTTAGCCCTCAAACAGTTAAATGTGGGTTTTGGCTTTCACCCTCGCCTCCCTGCGTTGCTAAAAGCCTAAAGTAACATACCTTACCTTGTCCCCTTTTTTCTGTTTATATATATATGTATATATATATATATATATATATTCCTCCTTTCTCTTTTATTTCCAAACAAACAACAGCACTAACATACTCATTTAGGTTTGGAATACGTTTGATAAAACTGGAATTTGAAATTTGAATTTGTTAAGTTATTAAATTATTAAGAGTTGAACATTTTGCATTAAATGATAAGTGAACAGTTTATCACTTATTTTTTGAAATAAGTTTTACCTTGACAATTTAGAGTCATTTAATTAAGGAAATGTTATTTACACTTCATTTTTTGTTATTTACACTCCTGCTATTTGTTTTGTCATACAGTCTAATAAATGAAAACTATATGATTAAAATGATAGTGGGAGTGTGCCATTTGTTTTATCGTACAGTTTAATAAATTAAAACTATATGATTAAAAAGATAGTGAGAGTGTAATTAAAAAAAATGAGAGTGCAAATAACATTTCCTTTTGATTAATTAAGATGTTCTAATTTTTGTCATCAAACACGTTTAAATATATTGAGGTCCAAAATTATTAAGTTTAATTACGGACTTAAGTAAGAGAACAAATAGGGTCTTAGTTTGCACGATCGGATCTAAAGAGAAGAACAGAGAAAGGAAGGGGAAAAATCTTTCCTTGCTACATTTGTTGAAAGCACTGATTGGGGAAGAAGGCATTTGCACGTAATGAAAAGAAAGCAAGAAGGAAGGAATAATGAGTGCGAAGGACTTTGATTTGGTCGGACGCTGATTTTGATTTTCTCCTTTTCTCCATTTGTTGGCTCTGATGGGATTCGGTGGTTCCATATTTCCTTTTAGGAAGAATCAAAAAGGTTTGGGGTGGTCGTCAGCTGTTCACAAATTCATACAAGTCGGATCAAGAAAATTGGATCATAAAAGAACCTTCAACTTCTAAGTCCAACACCCTTTCCTAGACCCGGGCTTTTTAAATCCTCTGTTCATTTGATCCAACATAAATCCAAACTGTTAGCCCATGTGATTTCAAAATCACAATCATCTTTACCCGCAATGGGTGGCGGTTTGCACAGTCGGACATAATTGATTGCAAGGGGGGAAAAAAAATGGGCATGAGAAGGAAGCAGCAAGACTTCTTTAATTGGTATGGATTTCAATTGTAATAAGCGAATGTAACTCCTAATTTAGTAGGGTTGCTAGTAGAAAATTTGGATTTTGCGAGGAGAAGAAAATAGAAGGCAAAGCATTACAAGGTAATGAGATTTTTCAGTGGAATAATATTACTAGTTTTATAATATGTGAGAGTGTAAAATAAATCTAATTTGTTACTTTGGATCCCAATGAAATTGTTATTTGTCTCTTTGGCATCAGCCCCTTTCTTAGTAATGTCCATTGTAAAATAATCTGTACCGAATTAGCAATTTTATAAGCCAAGGAAAAATTATTATTATTCTACTAGTCAGAAATCATTTTTTTGTGCATGGCTGCAATTCCAGCTTCTGACTGCCGGCAATATAAGAGTTCATGTACGTGCTGGAATTGCAGCCATGCACCAAAATGATCAACCGGATCGACCATATCGATACTGAAAATGAAAATGAATTCTAATAGCGTCACAGATGTTCTAACTTTATTTGAAAGTTAAAATTACATACGTACATACATATATATATATATATATATATATATATATATATATATATATATATATATATATATATATATATAAACATCAATCAATCATTGCTTGTATGTTTTGAAATGTTAAAAACTCATAAAGTGTTTAATGTTTGCCCGGAAAAAAAAATATTCACAATATAATAGTAAAGAGACAGGAGAACCATAGATTTAAAATTTTTAGTGACGACGAATAGTCTATTGCACTATTTGTAACATTCGTTATCCAATAAAATTGTCACAAAATTTTATAAAAAAAATATTTCAAATAAAAAAAATATTTCAAATAAAAAAAATATTTCAAGTAATTATTTCAAATAAGTACATCACATCATGTGTTAATTAATGCCCAAACTGTTCATGGTATTCATTCCTTAATTATTTATTTTTCCACGACTTCTATCCCACTGGACAACTTACAATCGGAGACTTCATTCTAAACCGCGATTTCAGCATTTGGATCTATTGACTTTGAAGTCAATTCTGTAAATAGATTTGTAGTTGACTTAAATCTTCATTATGGATGATTTTATACCCGTATATTTAAATTGTTGCTGTAGATTTACAATTAACATTATAGTTGTATTTAAACTAAAAAATGTTGAAAATTTTTTTTCTATAAAGTGAATCTTCACTATATAGCATTTGTATATATAAAGACAGAATTTTAGAAATTTAAAGGAGGAAACATAAATAAATATTCAAAAGTTTTAAAAGGTCTAACATAATTAACTTTATAAAATTATAGGGATGGAAAGGGCAAACAAATAAGTTTTAAAAAAAAAAAAAAAAAATTTTTGTGGGGGTGCAGATAAGGTGTAACATAAATATTCATGAGCATTGGCAAGTTTGCTAGGATCTCTCCGGTTGCATATGGAGAATTGGAAAGAAAGAAAGGCTATAGCCCTTAAAGAAGAACACCAGTCAAAGATTTAAAGCTGATGGTGATTTTTGTTTGTTCTGTCAAAAACAAAATGTGGAAATCTATGGCGGTTCTGCTAATTTGCTTCATTTTAAAATGTAGAGCAAGCGTGTCCCTGGCTTATGGAATAGTAGAGGACCAGCGTGTCCCGTGACTTAAATGAGGCCAGTTCTTCAAAATCCACTTTTAGGGATTTGGATCCATTCTAAACCGCCATTTCAGTATTTGGATCCATTCTAATGGTCATAAATACAAAGACATGTACATAGTAGCTCTCAACTGCCGGATAATCACTTTGTGCAACCGACTGATTATCACCCTACTTTTGATGAACGAGCTAGCATATCAAGTCCAAAGACGGAGCATGAGAGGATCTATAGCTCAATGTTCATGCTCCTCAATTGATGTCCCCGTTAGGAGCTGTTTGGTTCGAATTTCACAATCGCTGCCACTATTGGTATATGATAATGGATTTTAATAAAAACCTGCAGTATGTATATTTGTTAACGGCACAGGTGAATTTATTTATCTTTTGAACGGCACAGTTGAATTTAAAACTTTGCACTTCTGTTAATTCACTTTGTCAACGAACCAGTGTTGAGAGGACTAAAAGGCTGGGGAAAAAAGAAAATGGAATAGAGCCAATCAAATTGGAAGTTTTTTCCTTTTTTAGGGAAAAAAAGGAAGAAAAACGAGATATTCAATTCATCCAGACTGATTAAACCGATCGATGGGATTTTGGGGAACCTGAATCAATTTTCTTCAACTAGACTGGAGGGCGTACATGTGCTAGGTCTGCAGAGCCATGGTCATCTGGGTACCGAGGAAGTTCAACCGAAATCAGTCCACTTCTCCTCCCGTGCTGGTGTAGCTGGTGACTGAACCTATTCATGATGGCCGCTCGTACCCAACTCCAGATTCCCTTCATTTGGGATCGCGATAATTGGCATATTGAAAAGAGCAAGGATAACGAAAATAGGAGAGGGCAAAGTGACCGAGGAAAAAGAATTGAAGATATAGATACTATACACAGGGGGCCAGAGAGGGCCATGCTGAGTCGAAGGAAGCAGGCATAGATATGTGTGGATTGGTCGACAGAAAGCTTTAACAGAGCATCATACGACAAACAATACACCAACAAACTTGTAACAGCTCCAAACACCATCCATACTTCGAAAGGAGATATTTGATCTCCTCCCCCATACTTCACCTGTAGAAAAGTAAGCAACACCGTGACAATGAAGGTAAAAATGGAGTGACGAGAGGACATAATTACGTCGTGAGTTTGCGAAAAGTGATCGTTCCTCTGCCTCAAGATCACTTGTCCGATAAAAATGGAGTGTGGGCCGGATTGGCTAAAGAAATTTGTTGTTGCAGCCTGAGACATTTTAGCAAAAGAGCTAGGCGAGTACCTATATTATAGCTTAATAAATTAAGTAGCCATTGCTGTAGGGGTGTATATATACCGCTGGAGAGAGAGAGCGGACGTAGAGTTGATCATTCTCAATTTTCAGCTTGAAAAACATATGTCAAGCTTGACTTCCCCAATTCTCCAGCACATTTCATTGAAGGTGGTGTGGCTAAGAGCTTGAGAATTTATTGGCTCTTCGTATTTAAATTTTTTTATAATGACTAAAATATAATCATGCAAGGATTGCAAAATCTAAAAAGGGTCTTGAAAACATCACCATCAACAAAGGATGGGCGGGCTGCGTCTTGACCCGTATTGTGAAACTTTGTCCTGCAGAATTGGGGCTGCTTGACAAAGTTACCAAGTCTTATTTGATCCCTTACTAAGTCTCCCATCCTTTATTGATGGACCTTCATCCTAACAATACTTTATGGGTGAATCTGTTTGGGTGAGCCTTAGTTCAACAATGTCCACGCATATATAGTATGTCTCTAACTTATGAACAAGTCCATGGTTTGCTGCACAACAAAGCTGTTGGGCTGCAACTAATGACCGTGTTTGAAAACAATTCCGCTAGTCGGTCTCCACAATGAAGTGCATTCCTAAAGAAAAATCTGAGGTCAATATAGATTTGATTGCTAATATCTTCTCTTGTTTAATTATTATTTTAGGTTAGACTTTAACTTTCAATATCGCCATCCCTTAACTCCACTGAGGACTTTATAAATCTTTAATCGTTCTTACTTGAACCTCCATAAGCTGGATTTTTGTTTGAAGATTAGGCGATGGAGAAATTAACCGCAACTTTTATTTGTATTACTGCTATTTAATTTAGAAACATTTTAAAAGACAAAAAAAAACTTCTATAGGAGTACTTGCAATTTTTCACTAAAAAAAATTTATATTTTTTATAAACACTTTTTTCAGTCACATTTTTATTTACATACATCAAATCGTTACATTATATTTTTATATAAAAACCTTGAAAAAAATCACAATTCAAACGGACTATTAGTCTTTTATGATAACATCATAGAAGATCTTTAGCCATTAGGGGGAAGTTTTCATGAACTGTATATGTCAAATATCACTTTGTAATGCCAAGAAGTCCACACACTTGATATCCTCATGCATCCATCCGCAAGTAGTTCGACCAATTTCGTAGTCTGGTAGTTACCAACAAATTTCGTAATCGATCCCAATGTATTATCTCGCTATGTATTCTTGGAACAAGACTCTACACAGTATTAAAGAATTAGTCTGATCGAAAGAAAAAAAAAATATATATATATATATATATATATTTTTTTTTTGTTAAATTAGGAGCATATACCCCAAACTCCATTTCTCCGAGCGATTGTCCTTCCTGCAAGTTGTAGCCGGTGATCATTGTCCGCTTAGATAGATGACCGTGAATTTATCATCAAGTTGATGAATTAATTTTAAGATTTAATGCTTTCCTATTAATGTAAAAGGATTGCCTATTTTTCCATCAAATTTTTTTTTTGTACAAAATACTGAACAAATATTCATTACATAGATTTATACGGGCTTTGTGTATCCGAATGCTAGCAAATGAAGTCGACGTCCTTATAACCGGTATTGTTAAGCTACATTTCATCCACACACACACACACAAAAAGAGGCTCTGCATCATCTTGGAATAATCAATTGGATTCTTCAGTTTTGAGCCCTACTTTTGCCTTCTCTTGTCAAAAGAATTGGAGAAACTGAATAGCCATCCAGGTTCTGACAATTTAAAATTGAGAAGGGTACATAATTGCAATTTTTTTTCAAAAGTCCTCATATATCTTGCTCGGCTTTGGATCTAGAAAATGAGAAGAGAAATTTGAACTCAAAACCTTTGGATCTAGATCCATTAATTGCCCAAATATTCGTGGGATTTGCAAAGAGGACGTCGAAAACTCAAGGAGCCAATGATAATTCTTTGTTGGAAGAATCTCTATTTATGTGAGAACAAAACATTCCTTGCAACATAAACAAATTTTTCAGTCATCTTTTTATCTCACATATGTCATATCAAGAAAATGCTATAATATTTTTTTTTTCCAAAAAATTATCCCAAATAATCTCCTATCCAAATACACTCCAAATGTATCTAAATACTAATATGCTACGACTGTTAGTGCACATAAAATATGTTAACCAGATCTAAACGAGATGAATATCACTTTGACATCACTAGAGAGATGACAAACATATTACCTGGCAGAGGACACCTATCCAGAATTTGGGACATGTACAACTTTCTTTGATGAAGACTTTTGCTAATTGTCTTGAAAATTATTCTGCTTTTCTCAGTTCATCCTATTCTACTGAAATGCTGTTAATACCCTAAACGTTTATACACAACTAAAACCACAAATGCAAAAAAATAAAAAGAAAAAAGAAAAATGAAATTCCAATAAGATACTCCAATATATTTGGGACATGTACAAGAATTGCATACTCGTTTCGACGAAGTCCATGAGATGTGGCAGAAGCAGAACATCATTTCAAGTACGTGCGCCTTTGCCGCAAAATTTGAGATATTCAACAGACTGAGACAGCCCGCAGACGGTTGAAAGTTTGACACCTAAGCCCTGCACTCCCCGTTTGACAAGTGAATTTTACGAGTGTTTGTCTAAAACTTTACTGTACTTTACTATAAAAATTTTTTAAAAAATTTTTATAGTATGTTTTTTTTAATATTTTGAAGTACAAAGTCTAAAAATTTTGAAAAGTTTTTTAAGGTTACTGTAGTTAAAGTTTTTAAAAAATTTATAACAGACAAACTTGACAAAAAATTTGGCTTCGCTTAGCTTAATTTGGGTTTTTTGTAACTTTCGTTTGTATGTGTGTGTGTGTGTATATATATATATATGCTTGTATACGGGTCTTTTCCCTGGCCTAAACATCTATTTCCACGAAACTTCAATATTGTCTTTGGCAGTCACTGGGTACGGTAAAACATAGAGGAGTGTAGGACAGACAACACAGTGTATGAAGAGCCTGATTAAAGGGAATGAAGTGTGAAGAAGCCTAAAATACAATGCACCGAAAGGTTTCTCCACCTCTTGCTACGACAGATTTATTTGATTCTCTAATCAAGAGCCTGAAAACTCCTCAATTTAAGTGATTGAAGAATCCAGTTTAAGCTGCCAAGATACTAATCTTCTTTGGAAGAAATAACTGGGGATATATATTCAAAATAATACCTTGCTTTACAGGAGAAGAAGATGTGAAAAGGGAAAAAGATGAAAAGATACTACTGATGTTACCTTTTGGCATTGTTTTGCTCTACACACGAGAAGAAAAGATGAAAAGAGGCTATCCATCGACAAAAACTCAAAAAAGAAGAATACTTGAGGCTTGAAAGCCAAAAAGACCAAGACTGGTGCTAGTTACCTCTTGCATCTTTTTGTGGAAACGGCAAAAGTGAATCATTTTGGACATTGTCTAAAACTGAATTGATTCGCGAAGACTTTCCTGGAACCTGCAAGCTTGTTTCTTGGACCAAAATGTTTTAAGAGAATTTGGAACTGGGCCCGTTAATTATCATTCATTACCCGTTAACTAAATAGAAAAGTTTCATACTAATCAAATGAAAAAACATCACAACAACGATCCAAGAACCTTAATAAGTCTTCTGTACGTGGAAAATTCACGCATTACAACAGTCTCTTAGAATTACGGACATATCTCAATAGTTATGCGTATCATCTTCCCCTGCTTAATTTGCTCAAGGGTTGGGTTGATTGCAGAAAACCCTTGCGCACTTCTACTTGAATTGCACTTTACAATTAATAGGCAGTTTACACCCTTTCTTTGGCAGACACTGTTTGGAAAACTAGCGGTTGACTTCAACATGTCAGCTGCACATTCATCGGTTGATAACATTAAATAGACTTTTAAATAATCACCGAGGCCAAAAAGAAAAGAGGAAATTAACTGGAAAGTGAAAAAGCAACCAGAAGCGAGGGTGCGGTTGCTACCGTCATCCACCACTGCCACCGAACTCAGCAAAGTAAAAACATTGGAATATTATTGTATTCTTTATGCGTGCCGTGCCGTGGTCTTAAAAAAGTGTTGTACTGATTTCATTCAAGAAAATTGTTAGACTCTTCTCTACAAAACATAAGATTGAAAGTGAAGTTTAGCATGCTAACTGATCGTAAACATAGGATACCGATGATGGTGATCATTGCTGGCCGCTTCACCATCAGATGATGCCGAAGAACAAAAGGCAAAGAGCATTATTTTTATTCTAGTCTTGTCCTCCTGAATTTTGGTGGTACGTATTTTCTTCAAACTCACACTTGTCCCCAAAAGTGTCGAGATGTTTTTACAATTTGTTTTTACGCTTTCATACTTTTATTGATAATTAAGCTGATGAGTTTACACAAGGATTGAGGGCTCCCGTACCAATTTACATCACAGATTGAACGGTAATCCAACACTATTGCTAAACTATATTGTTTACAAAAGAATGCAGCAAGGGAAACTCCTAATTCCAAACATAGCTGAGATGTTTTTACAATTATCCTCACTATTTCTACAATGGTGAATCTCGAACTGAAGTATATGATATGATGCTATTTTTTTCCCCTCTCTGTTAAATGTAATTTACCTTATTCTGTAAGCAAATATTTATTTATTTATTTCGTATTTAACTTTTCTCCTGTTTATATGAATTACTACAAGCCAACCAAACAGTGATTGTGTACAAATTGTTTGCCTACCGTATACGTTAATTAGTATATACATCCTGTATTCTTATGCATATTTTTATATCATTGAATGATCCGAAAAATAATGAATTTCAAACTATAGCATTGTTTTACTATAACAAATATTTATTAGTTGTCCTAGAAATCTACAAGCCAAACAAACATCTTATAAATCTAAATTAATATTATTGCACCCCTGATTAAGATGCTAACCCCGCCATTGCTTATACCTGCTCTCTCTCTCTCTCCCCCTGCACCCTACCCATCTCCTTCTCTCTCTCTCTCTCTCTCTCTCTCTCTCTCTCTCTCTCTCTCTCTCTCTCTCTCTCTCTCTCTCTCTCTCTCTCTCTCTCCTTGCTCCCTCTTTTGCCGCCTTGTTCCCTTCCGCCAGTTCCTTTTCTCCAGTTAACTCCTACCTTCTTGTTCTGCAAAATAGCCATTGCTGTCATGGGCCTCATGGCGAGGAGATATGCTTGGAAGAATTTTTCTGAATTAATTAAAGAATATATATCTTTTATTGGATAAAAAAAAGCCAGGAAAGTAGACCCTTAATTGATTGCTCCATTTGCTGTGAGTATTGCAATCTTAACTTTAAAGCCATTAAACAATTTGTTCTGGGTTTTTCGTGGTAGCAACATCATAATTCTTAGTCCACACCAAAATTTTGAAGTAATTCATTTTTATGTTCAATCCATCTGAACTTGGTAGGGAACTATTGGTAAGAGAAGCACGAATGCAGCTCAAAGTTGATTAAAACTAATACTAATAAATAGTCCCATGTCTTAGACATAAAATGGAGAATCATATCTATTTTGCTCATCATTTCGACAGCGATGACCATCAAGATAGAGCCTACTGAATCGTCACATGAAAAATGCAAAAGGAAATCCTAATAATTCCCGAATTGAACTGAACTTTCACATTTACACTCAGAAGCCGGACATCGGCTGGCTTTTTTGTTGGTTGTTAGTTGTACACTCCTTTTGACCAGATTGAGATGGAAATGGAGCTTCCAATTCCCAATTCCCAATGCCAATTTGACTATCTGTCTAAAAGTTGCGGCAGGTTGTACAAGTCATGATAAGATATGAAACTTCAATGCTTTTTGTAGAGATAAGATATGATGAAGCTATTGTAAATTGTAACTAGATGTACGCCATTTATGGGGAAAAAGAAATATATGACGTGATTTCATTTAAAATCTAGCTAGAGAAAATTTTCTTTTTCGATGGAATATGGAAAAATAATTGGTCCATTTGGATCATCCTAGAAAAAAAAAATTCCTGTCTTCTTATTTTATTATCTATGTGATCCGATTATTACCCAAAAAAGAAAAAAAAAAAAGGATCCTCGAACCTTGAGCATTCCAATCCAAGGCATGTAGCACAGCACTAGTTGCGGCAAAGCCCTCCTGTAGTTTGAGGAGGACCATGTGGTCGAATCCTAGGAAGACTTCGCATGGACTTTGTTCCGACTTCCGACCGGGACTTTATGTTCATAGAAACATTTATACTTTGTGAAGATCAACTGATTAAGTAAGTGCATGTAATTATTGATTTGTCTGATGAGTGTTTCATTAAAATGTTAGTTCAGGTGTTAAATATTTTTTTTTTAAAAAATTATTAGAAAAAGTACATAAATATGAATAACAGTTATTATATAATGTGTACACTCACATGACAAAATTAAGTGTATATAAATGTACTAGAAGAAAAATGTTTTAATTGATTATTTACATCCCAGAGGAAAGATTGTGAATTCAAGGCTTAGAAATAGGTCACCTAGAATTTAGGGAAAATTTTCTGATGGTACTTAGAAAGAGCAAAATACTAAGATGACAATCTATTTCTCAGATTGGTGCCCGTGAAGGCATATAAAAACAATTTATACTACTAATAATAGTAATCAGTGTTTCTCTTGTTTGGACAAGCGTAATAGACTATTATAAGTTGGCAATAGAAACCCGCACTCTATATATATTCATGGACCAATCGCGGTTCAATCTCATGACAAACAGCTATGACCGTTTAAGATCACAAATTTGTTCTGAACACCTCCTAAAAGGCATTGGACCGGCGACAAAAAAGCATTTTCGTGAATACAACTTTTGTTTTTGGAACCCATCCTGAAAAGCATTGGAAGTGCCCTAAAACAAAACGACAAAGTGCATTTTAGTGTGAGACAATTTCGGGGTCAATTTCGGTGATGGTAATAGAAAGGTTGAATTCTTCCTATTACCATCACCCAAAATTTCCCCAACTTTTATATAGATAATAATAAAAAAAACTTTACAAAGTTTTTTTATTTTGGGGAGAAAGTTGTGTGAAATGATATGGAGAGAAAAGGTGTAAGTGAGAGATTTCGGATCGAGATTTTCTACTTATACTAAAAAAGAGTTCTTTTTTTTTTTCTATTTTGTATATCCATATAGACATCTCTCTCTCTTAAATGGTTGCTAAGATATTCTAGTTTATGTGCAAAAAGAAAACTGTACGAGTTAAGGCATACTGCAAACTATAACAGTTTGTGTAATTAAAAATCAGATATTTTTTACCAACTAAACTTGTATGGAATGGATTTTCGATTTGTTCCTTGTATGTTTCTCATTGTACATTTGTACTCAATTTCCCGCAAAGAAAGTGCACCCACTTCTTTCATGTAGAAGAAGGGATACTTTCTACTTCTAGGGTTTTTCTGGATCTAAAAATCTAGGGTTTTCCTAATTAATAAAGCACTAATATTCCTACAAACCCAAAAAAAAAAAAAAAACACTAATATAGTCTCTACAATAATCAACGAAATCAATAACAGTAGTAAAATTTGCAAATTTACAAAAGAGCAAGAATGGTTTTCCTCGTCAAAGCTAGGCTATAAATAAAGCTAGGATTCGAAGTTTTCCTACCCTATTCAGATCTCTAACTCTACCTTATTCATTTTTTTTCTTCTACTGGCGCATATCTATATCTCATGCCATTAATGGACGCCGAGGAAACCACTATCAGTACTAAAAGAGACCTCTATGCTCCACAGGCTATTTTCATCTTCATTTTCCCCGCGTTGCTTGGTCTTCTTCAAATTAAGTACCAAGGAATAGTTAAATCCCCATTTGAAACCCACCCAAAGGCCATGGAGTTGGCTATCTCAAGCTTCTTTATTTCCTGTTTGTCATTTTACGCCAGGTTAAGGATTTCTGCTGGACTTCCCTCTTCCCCAAGAAAGAACATTTACTACTGCTTTGTTCAAAGCATCACGTTCATTTTTGGGCTCATTTCAGTGACATCTTTGCTCTCCTTCCTTGTCCCTGTGCCGGTTTGCTCGCTCTTAGTTTCACTGTGGGTTCTGATTGCAATCTCTCGACTGCTGCTATCCCAAATTAAAAGAATGTGGAAGAAATTACAAGCAGTCATCATGAGCAGATACACTAATCAACCCCGAACTGCAGCAGCAGCAACGACCACTGAAGCTACAGATCATGTTTCAGATCATGATCATATCAGTAAATGCACGGAGGTGGTGGAAATGACTGCAGCAGCAGCATCCTGCTTAGCTGAAAAATAATGCACGGAGGTGGTGGAAATGACTCCGTAACAAATGATTCAAGTCTACATGGACCTTTAGAGCAAGTACTTCACAATGGACACATAAAACCCTCTTCCACTAAACCCCTTCCTATAAAATCTACCTTATCGTGTAAAACTACATGTGCAGTGGAATGTTTGTTGATATTTACTTCTAGCGTCTTTTGATATCACCTCCACTTTTAATCAAACTTGTGTATTACCCTGTGTTGATATTGCCTCCAGCGTCTTTCAATGTATACGTCTCTTCGACTTTCACATTCCTTTTTAATCAAACTTGTTTGGCAGCATTTTGCTACCTTTCTTGTTGTATGACGATTCAATTCTTTTTTTTTTTTTTCTCGATTTGATTCAAAATTCTTTTTCCCCTACCCTCCCGGAGCTTATAGGGTTTTTCTTCTTTTGTCGTGTTACTTAACAAGTGCATCTTACGATGGTAGGTTCTCTTAAACAAGTAACGAGTAGAGTTATACACAAAAGAAGTGGAAAGCTTTAAATTCAACTGTGCCGTTCAAAAAATAAATAAATTCACCTGTGCCTTGAACAGCATTCTCAAAGGAACACTTCCTGGGCGTAATCTATTATCTTTGTGATTTTAGGGTAAAGTATGGTACATACATAACAGGTCAGCCCTCTGCTTGTAGTAGAAAAAGTAACTCATCCAATTGTCTGTGTAGAGAGAGAGAGAGAGAAGAAAAGGGCAAATATAGAAACTGCAAAGGTATGATATGATCATCATATTTTGTTGTTGACTAAAACGGGATTTTTGGGATTTCCCCCACAGATACTTTCATTAAGCCCGAAAAAGCATCTTAAATTCCTGTTACTAGAATAATGCATCCATAAAAGTTACGAGTCTTTGTCCATCATCGATCAAATCTCAATTAAATTGGAACTCCGCATTCATTAGTAACTTAGCTGAATTTGAATGTAAATTATGTAATGCACAGACTCTGTAGAGTAAATAAATCTCACAATCACGGACGAATGCTCCATGAAAACTGGAAATTTAGTGTAGTTTTAACAATATGTAAATTAAATTTCGATTAACCGATTTTTGGATTGCTAAAATAAAGTGAGTCCAATCGAATTTCGCTCAAAAGCAACACCAGTTTTAAGAACATTTTGGGGTACCATAGCCTCAGATTTAAAACAAATGCTGTCTAAATAATGTATAAGATGATAGTATGAAACGAAATTTCTGTCGTCATCGCAATAAAGATGTGCAAAGCTATTTTTAAGACTTAATGATCGACTCACTTTTGTACAAAAGGGAATGCCTAAATCCCCGCCTACCTGTAAAACTAGCACTTGCGACCTGAGCCTGCACGGTTTTAAAAGCCTCAGCAGCCCATAACTTTTATTTGATCTTTTTGGCCCAAACGTCAGCCTGCATCCGGTCCTCCATGTTTTGTTTTTTACGATAAGATTTTAAATTCAAAATCTCCCTTTTACAATACTTTTTATCTTTGTCACGTAATCTAAGATCCGTAATTAGTTAATGTAGAATGAATTAAAGAAGGGTCTCTGATCACGATTTTCCACTAGGCTATGTATCATGAATTCATGAGATGCTTGACTGTTGGAGACATTTCTTGGGTAATACTCCTAATTCTGTTCAATGTGGACACCACCATTTTCAACATTCTTGCAGCACCACCTCTGGGCTATGCCAAGGCACACAGGATCCTTAGTGTCACTTTTTGAGTGGTAATTCAGTGTCACTTCTATATTTATACTAAGTGTCCTGTTTATTTAATTTGTTAAATTTCTTCTACCATCACGTGATAAGTGGGATTGGCACTGAATTTGATACCGAGTAATGGCATAGAGAATCCCAACG
Source organism: Coffea arabica (assembly GCF_036785885.1). Lineage (NCBI taxonomy): Eukaryota > Viridiplantae > Streptophyta > Magnoliopsida > Gentianales > Rubiaceae > Coffea > Coffea arabica. The sequence goes on along the minus strand of NC_092325.1, from coordinate 42,189,668 downwards.
AATGGCAAGGACCCAAGGTTTGGCAAAGTTTGCCGTTAATATTACTGCGTGAAGGAATGTTTATAAAATTCATCGTTTAAGAACAGAGAGAGAGAGAGAAAGAAAAATTCAGGGATGAATCTCTATAAAAACAGTATTATAGAATAAATCAAATTTATTGAACGTCATCCCCGTCTCCAAACACATGTTAGAACACATCTGACCGCTCAATTGAATAATGCCAGAGTCAGTCCACCCATGAAATTGTAATGCATGCTTCGTCGGAGTTTGAAGATTACAAAAATCAAACACTCCCAACTGGGCAAAAGCCAAAAGGCCAAAAGATTCTAGGGTAAAGTACATAAAACCCCCTTGTGGTTAAGGAAATTGACACGAAACCTCCTCATTGTTTAGAAACTCCCACTTAACCCCCTTGTGCTTTGGACTTGTTTGGATTTTACCTGCTAACCGGCTGATGAGCCGGTAATAATATGAAATACCAAAAATACCCTCATTGACAAACGGGCACAAATGGGAAACATGAAATTTCAACACATGATTCCCATTACATCTCTGCAGTGACCAGAGCCCAATCGAGATCAAAATATTCGAATTTTAAAAAACAACTTCGAACAATTAAGATATCGCTTTCCAAACACTCTATTACTACCATTTAACAGGCCGGACCTTTCAATCCTACAACCTTCTCAGCGCCTGTGCATAGAACAAGATTCGTAACCGTTAAGATTAACAGAAACGAATAACTCAGAGTAACTCATGACTCTGACGAATAACAAGAATCAAAGTTGATGGGCAGAAATTAACATCATATCTCATCCATGACAAATGACTACACAACAACGCAATTGTTGCACTCCATCCACAACAAAACAAAAACCCACAAAGAAGTGACAGAATTATTTTAATCAATAACAGTCAAAGCATAAGGTCACATGCATCAGACAACTTTCAAATACTGATGTTCAATGCAATGTTCAAATATTACCACAATTGATCAAACAATTGAGGCAGATTCACTATCTAAAACTTTCTAAAACCATGCATCACATTCCAATGCTGCCATTTATCGAATGTGGAAAGGTAATCCTAATGATTACCGGAACAGAGAGCTCTGCAGAAAGGTCAGAAGCCGAATTGCTGGTATTGCCGGTGAAAAGGGTGTCGGTGTCCGGCAAGGCTTCATCCCAAAGGCTAGGAAAATTCTTGCAGTCACCAGAGCCAACAAGGCCGTTACCACACTCATTCTCAGGAGGGAATTCAATCAAGTCATCAATGTGATCAAAGAAGCTTCCGCAGTCTATCTCATCCACAAAATTTGGCCCCATTCTTCTAAATCCTGGACTCCTTCTAAAACATGAATGGGGTTTTTTCTTTGATGAGGAAATACAAGTGGGATTTGGAGTATTTGGGGAAATATGTTGAGGTGTTGGAGGAAAAGGGGTTTTTGGGTCTTCGTTTTGCATCTCTGTCGAAATTTTTCATTTGCAGATCTACAACTATGGTGGGTGCAAGCTTGGAAGAGACATGGAGGACAAAATTGGAATGAAATGAGTTTCTGCTAGACACGAGTTACCATTAAGTCGCGTAAATATCACTCGCTAGCTCCCCAACCGGTTAGCAGGTAAAATCCAAACAAGTCCAAAGCACAGGGGGGTTAAGTGGGAGTTTCTAAACAATGAGGAGGTTTCGTGTCAATTTCCTTAATCACAAGGGGGTTTTATGTACTTTACCCAAAAAAACAAAAACAAACAGAAGAAGAGTTCTGAACTCATCTGCTCTGGCGTACTTCCACAATTTCTTTCATGCATGCAAGAGCTCACAATCGTCACTTAGCCCATAAAAATCATCTCAAGTCAACGAATGGAATGAAGCACAAGCCAATTATATCTGCTCTTTTTTTAATTTTCTTTCAATGAGGTTTTTTGACCCCGGAGTCATCCCCCATGAAGGAGGTTGTAGCGAATTTCATTAGTAATTCAAAACGCAAGGCAGTAGGTTGCCACCCTGCATGCATATCCTCAGCAACAATTTTTTTTCAAAAGCAGATGGTACTATTTTTTTTTTCTTCTGCCTACTTAGGTGATGCTTCCATTCTCCTTTTGTCACTCTCAGCAGTAAATAGTAATTGATCTCGAGGTATGCTTTATTGTTTTGAATTAGTAAAAGTTATTTTTACTCAAAATAGAAGCGTAAAAGTTCAATTCTTTTGGCAATCTTTTCTTGCATTGCAATGGCTTCAAATGCAACATTAATGATTCTCAAATTCCAAATCAAATTATTCTCAAGTCTTAACTTATATACAATATCAAGTATCCCATTCCTCTGTCATGGAAAGTCAACCATGTAATGTTGGACAAATTGATGGCATGTCTTCTGCTTAATCATTTTTACGCCACTGATCACAAACCGGCCAAACGGCCAACCCTACCATATCATGTGACTCACCAATCAGACTAAAGAGGATTAAAAATGCCTTTGAATTGAATTCTGAAGTTGCTTTCGGAGGTTAAGTTCACACGGATGAGTGAAATGTTTATTATTTGATGCATCCATGGAAGATTAAGGAGGGTTTTCCTGAGGCAGAAAACTCATTTTAATTACACGGTCAACTCCCTGAATGAAAAAGCTTCCACGCACGCTCACTGCTAAACTTCCATGTATGACCAATAGAATAATATGCCGTCAAATTTCAAATTCATAATAAATTTTCAACTTACTTAGATGGTGCCATGGCCGGCCAGGGAGGCCTTTTTCTCCTTATCATTCTTTTCAATCATTTTATTACCTTTGTTGCTTGTGCTACAGAAAATGAGCAGGACTTTATTTGACACAGGAGACAAGCAGCCAGCAGGAACCAGATTTTATCGACATCCATGTCATTCCTACCGTTAAGGATGTCAATCAATCTCTGTAGACCAGGCACTGACAAGTCTGAACTCCGGATATTGTAAGATGAACCAGGAATTGGAACGGTTACCAATGTAATCGTGATAGTTCTTGAATAATAATTATTTGCATCTCAATAAGATGTAAATGTGCTTGTTTTGGATGTAAATCATTTTAAATATGATGTAAGTTACATTTTTTTTTAATATAGGACCAACACATATTGTTAAAATTAATTTACAATTTGTAATTTAAATTATACATTTTTTTTTCTTAACAAATCTTGACCGTAAACCTTTCACGAACCGTTGCTATTGCAACAGTTCCTGCCCCAAATCCTTGCCTAACTTTGGTTAGGAAAGCTCACGATATATTTGCCTTATTGGCCAATATTGAGCTCACATAATAAATTGGATTTCAAGCTGAGTTTGGATTAATTACCTGAGCTCACTTTTTTAGCCAAGTTATTTCTTATACAAAAAACAAATCCAAAAATTAATACATTCTTTAAAACTATACCAACTAGCATATGATCTACGTGATTTTCATCAAAGAACTGAAAATATTCTATTCCGACGGACGATTGACTATAATTGCACTAAGTATGACTAAATAACTAGGAAATTGCCGATTAATATATGCAAGTATTATTATAAATAGAAACGAAAAAGAATAAACTTACTTTGTGTGGGAAATCTTCTTAACCATATCAAAGATCCAATGAGGTTCTGAGCAAAAGAAAAAAAAAATTTGTCAATGAGGTTATCAACGATGTAAGATGGTGAGGTTATACGTGATTATGAGCAATGACTTTTAAGTAATTTCCTCATGGGGTAATTAGGTGCTTAATTTGCCAGTTGGTTGCCATCCAGTTGTTCATGAATTTGGAAAAAATCCATGACGTCTTGGCTGGGATTGCCGAGCTAAGCATGGCCTAAGCTCAATGCTGCCCTTTCTTGGCTCCCTTGAATTGAATTCAAGCAAATATTAACAGTCCTACTCCTACCTACCACTGCCAGCAGATTTCAAGATGAAATTCGTCAAAGCCGAGTTAGCAAGCGCAAGTAACCCGGCCCTTGTGATGGAGCATTAGGTACAACTTTGCCTACGTTAGAGCGCAATAGAACAATCGTATTCGTACCTACTATAGTCTATGGCAAAGCAGACTTGAGATCAAATTAAACCCGCCAACCGGCTTTTTTTTATTCTCAATCATCAATTGTGGTTAAACAATGAAAGGGTCAACTTCAATTAAACAATGAAAATGGATCTATCACTTTAAGCTCTAACATAGGATCAGACTCATAACCTCTTCGTTGTTAGGCTCTATAAAAGGAGAAGTTCTAAAAGACAGCAGAAGCTATCTCCAAAAAGAGGCAGGTTTTTCTCTTGTATCGTGTACGTTCTCGCTCTCTTCTTGTTCTGCTTCTAGTCATCTACCCCATGGCACAGGCTACGACCTCAAACTTCTACAACATCCAACAACACACAAACTCGAATTCAGATGTGAGATATTATTACTACTTTTATTTTCCTCAGTCTCGAGAATTGATCGTGTCCTCTAGCCAGGCCGCTTTTGCCTTCATGGTTTCAGTGTTGCTTAATTTTCTTCAAGTGAAGTATCAAGGCAACCATCAATCACCATTTGAAACTAATCCAAAGACCACCTTCTTAGCCGCTGCAAGTCTGCTCCTATATTGTCTCTCATACCATGCTGATTTGAGAATCTCTCAGAATCATCAGCATCCCGAAAGTACTTCAAACTACTATACCTACTACTGCTACCTAGTAAGCAGCAGCATGGCATTTTTTGGATCGCTGTCGTTGGCGTCTATATTATCTCTTCTTGTCCCTGAATCACTTTCTCCAGTGTTGTATTCACTAGCCATTTTCTTGATGTTCTTTCGATTACCTGGAGCCCGGATTAAGAAAATATGGGACTGGCTACGAGCAGTTATTGTCAGGAAATTTCTTCAGCGGCGAACAAGTACAGCACCTGGAGTAATTGCACGAACACTGGTTTCAGTTCAGTTGCTTCCGATGCCAGAAGATCGCATCATAGACCAAACCGATCTACTTCCTGTGTAATTTTAAAACGGATAGCAACCAATTAAGGATAGCGGAACGAACTATAACATGAATGCAAATTTAGCTTTCAATTAGAAGTTACAAATATGTGCACTCTTCCATGAAGGCGCGTTTCTGTGTTTTACTATTACGTTGTCAAATAGGCACGCCTTTAATCGAGTTTGCAATCATTTACTTTTTTTTTCTCTCTTCTTGGATCCAGTTTCCAATCCTTGACTTGTTTTATAAAGTTTAAAGTTGACTATTCGGCCGAGAAAATAAGTGGTAATCCTTCACCTTCATGCGGATCAACCCTTTTCTCGGACAAGTCTTACTCAACTAGTTGTACTTTGTCTTCTTGTTGTGCAATTTTGTTGGATATCCAATTAACTTTTTTGTTCTATTTTCAATTCCTCATTTTTGGGCATGAATGTTGAAGGCGAAGGGGAAAACTGAAAGAAAAAGACTTGATGAATCAAAAATTTTTAAAGAACTTCGATTCCCTTGCTATTTTTATTAGTAAAACGCAGGATCAAATTAGAAAAAGGTGGTTAGTGCTAAATTATAACATCTCACAATTTGTGTTGTGCGCGTAGTTTTTCTTCCTCTTCTTCTTCTTTTTTTTTTTTTTTTTTTCCTTTTTATGCTTTTTTAGTACTTGAAACGTAAAAGTCAATCCAGAGTTTCCGAAACCAACTTCAGGATTGGAAAGAACCAAAATTCCAGTCTTCCCTCGAGACGGCAAAGTCTGCCATAAACGTTAGGTGAAGAATTTCACAAAACTCACCCAAAAAAAAAAGGAGAGAGAAGGAGTCTTTCCCAAAAAAAAAAAAAAAGGAATAAATCTAATTTTAAGAAAAATAAAAAGGATCAAATCTAATTGAATAACGATTATCTAAATCTTGACTATATGCAACAGCGTTATCATGAAGTAATGACACGTCAATTATGCATGCAATTGCTCTTCAAAGGGAGAAAAAAAAAAGCATAGAATTTACTAAATCTCACAGTACCTAATTAACCCGGGGCACCCAATATTTACAAACTAGAACACACCAGACCCAACAATTTAATAAGGGTTAATTTGGGAAACCTTCCCTGAGGTTTTCCCTAATCACACCTGGCACCCCTTAACTTTGAGAAATTACACTTACCACCCTTGGCAGAATGAAGTGACGTGCTGTCCCAATCAGTAGCGGAGAAATTACGATGCTATCCCCTATTATTAAGTAATTCCTGCACAGGAAAATGCTGCAAAAATTAAAAAAAAAATTGAAGGTATATTAATTGAAAATTGAAAGAACAAGATTGCTATATCATTTTTGGCACACAATTTGAGTGCCATTTTTGGAGTATATAAGCCTGATGGTGGGCTTTCTTAGCTAATCCCACCTGAGCATATAGTTGTCGATGAAGAGGTGGTGATAGTTAGACGAAAATCAGTCATATGGTGAAAGACAATTAACAAATGCTGTTGAATGCGAAAGAGGCTGGGGTGCTCTTGAGGTTGTGGGTTTTCAGCTTCAACTCCACTAGAGTAGATAAAAATCAGTTTCACCTCCCACTTATACATAAAAAGAAAAAAAGCATGAGCTTTTTAATTTCTGCAGATTTTTTTTTTGTTGATATTAAGGAATATGGTGAAGATCTTAGCTAATATATAGTATGCACGTTAACAAAATTGAGATGCAATGATGTTTTGTAGTGGTAATTAAACGAATATTTCTAAAACTACAAAAATAGCTAAAGGATTGGGGTCTAATCATGTTCATCCTTGCTAATATTTAGCATTGGTACTTAGTCTAGGCATGAGAAATACTTGACTATATATTTAGAGCTATGCAGTTAAGAGTCTGGTCATGTTGTACTTGGATTTCATCAAATTGATTTTGTAATCTAAATAAAAAAAAATGTCGAGAGCAATCAATATTTGATTGATGCATCAGTTGCTACAATTTGCCCAAGGAAAATTGATGGTGAATGGTATTGGTATCTTGTCTCCAGGCTATTTTATATAGCTTAAGCACCCAACGGTCCTCTACAGTAGTATAGTTAAGAAATTTCTTGTGCTTATTGCACTTACCCCGTTTAGCTTCAAAAATAATATCACAACATAGCTTTATTTTTATTTTCATCTTGTAAATTCAAAACTCCTCTTCCCAGCAGGGTAAAAGTGGAACAAATAATAGTCGCTCTCCTATAAATTATTTTTAAATACTATTCTTACTCAAAAGGGCTGACAATGTGATGAAAGTTGCCATTCTAAGGGTGGTAGGTGTGATTTCTGAAAGTTGGGGGTGCTAGGTGTGATCAGAGAAAACCTCAGGGGAGGTTTCTGAAATTAACCCATTTAATAATCCCGCCGTCAGTCCACCCATGAAATTGCAAGGTTGCTTCCAATTCCAAACATGACGTCTTTGGAGTAGTAGGATTAATCAACTAAAAATCTAACACTACCAATTAGCCAAAACACCACGAGATTTTAAACAAATTATATTAATTCGTTTTCCGTAACAACCTTGGAGTTTCAAGAAAATATGAGAGTATGAAATATGTGATGAGTGATTGAGTTTTGGTGAATAGATCCCTATTTATAGTTGTAGAATAGGATAGAGGTTACAAACATGTATGCCGCCTTATTTGTCTAGACATACAGTCATATAAGAATTGCATCATTTTAAATATTATCTCTCTATTTTTTATATTTATTAATAAAAAGATAATATTAATGAATATTTCTTTGATTGGCCAGGTTTATAGGGACATATAAAGTGGCACAATTTAAGTGGATAAACCATACATATGTATGGATCAAATAACTCTAAATATTATCTCTTTAATAAAGAAATAATTATTTAGATATTAATCCATAATTTTGTCAAATCATATATACATATGACATGGCATAATTTGATTGGTGGAGGCACCTCAACATTTTCAATTGATCAGGAAACCTCAGCTTGACATGTGGAGAGATGTAATTGGCCGTTTAATAAACAAATTTCCAAATATGCATGACATGTGCAATATTCGAATGAGTAACAATAAATCATATAAATAATTTATAGACTAATAGTAATTTTTAATTCATTAAAATTTTATTGTCTACATTATCTACTACATATTCACATACTACACTATGAATTGTTTATTTATTTATTTTGTTTTAAGTGAGAATTCAAGCTTTATATGGGGCAGGGATAAAGTAATAGGTTTGAGGGTTAAATGGAAATGGATAAATGTTTTCACCTGAATACATTTCACGATTAAAACAACGGGCCTATCTAACGAGTGTCCAATAGATGGATTTCAGGTATTCATATTTTGGAACAGTAATGTTAATTAGGGAAAGATCTAAATGCAAGATAAGATAATAATTATCAGTGTTTCAATATAAAAAAAAGATAATAATTGTTAGTGTAAATTTTAGAGAGTCTATTATGCACCCGTTAGAAAAAGGCCTAAACATTCATAACGGGTCCAATATTTTTGTCATATAAAATGCATACCAAGACTTTTCAACTATGTGAACTGCGCGTATATGTCAAATGGAATTGAATGCAATAAAAAATTCCTTCTTTAGCAAAGAATGTTCAATTTTTGTGCAAAGAATTTGAGTTTCTTATTATAAACAGTTTTTTTTAATACCAAAGCATGGCATGCTTACGTAGCCAATTTCCAACCGCTAGTGTCCGCGCCGCCTGCGTGATGGTTGATAAGTACAAGATATCCATCCTAGTTCGTAAATACTTATAAATACTGTACCCGCCTAATGTATCTTCCTACGTATCATTCAATAAAACTTTTGTATTTCGTACATTTTAAAAGTGTGTTGAAAAATATTCATACTTTTTAAATTTAATTACCCGTATAAAACATATAATAAACTTTCAACGTATTATACTTCACAAATTATAATTTATTTTTTTTTATTTTTAAAATTTGAATAAAGAGAATGATAATACTTACTTTTGGATTATATTATACCGAAAAGTAAACGACGAGCATACAACATGTATCTGTTTGCAGGGCGTCTGTCTGGAACATAAATGTTAAGCCAAGTAGCATTGTAGTAATTGCCTTTCTGTCTGATAATCCATCACCATCTGTGGTGTCCTTGTTCGAACGTCAAATTGTCAGACGAAGGGAACTCTCCAAGCTACTTCCAAGTAAGTGTTTTTATCATAGTTATTATTAAACCCGGGGCCAGACGGGACCAAGTCTTCCAAGCTAAAGGAAAACGATTATGGGGCTGTTAAATAAGGGGCACATCATGCATTCAGTTACTTGAACCACACACAGCAAATTGAAAAGCACAGTAGCCTCGCGAAAGCAGAAGAAATGGTAAACGAACCATCTCCATTTCCATGCATTCTCAGCAGGGCAAGTTTCCAGGAATCACACTTCGTTCATTTACCAATATCTGGTATCTGCTAATCTTTCAAAGAACACTCTAGGATGGCAACACAGTTGGGAAAAGCATCTAATATTTATCATGCTGTGAGGCTACGATAAGCAGAGTGCATTTACTACAAGGCTGTGTGATTAGAGAAAAGCATCAAACCTTCAATTCTTCCTGCCATAAAATAATAACACTCCCAACTGCAAAATATATAAGAGATTGTGGGCGGGAATAAAATGTCACAAAAATGCTAAAGATTTAAATTCAAATAATTTTATAAAGTAGCTAAAGCATACCAAGTAACATTACTGACTACTTAAAACATAATCTAACAGCCCCAGAAACCAACCTTATTATGCTGATCCAACAAATAAGACTAATAAACTTAAACCATGCTAAAAACTAATCCTACGTATAAACAGAAAGCCAACAGGCTCTGAGATATTCTATGCAGAAGACAGTACTTCTCTAGACTGCATGAATAGGACTATGGCTTGAGTTCATGCCTGAAGTGCCAGAAGAAGGATTTGCATGGAAAGCTGACTGCCTCGAACCATCGGCCAATTTTAAAGATAGAGGAGGTCTTCCATCTCCAAGTGAATCCCCTAAGCTAAGTTTCGACATGCCAACCAGCTCATCCACATTAATTGGGCTCTTTGAATGAACTGCTGTTGGTTTGACCACTTCATGGCTCTCTTGTCTTGTTGGCTCTGTGCCATAGCCCGACCACATTGGAAATGCCACTGGGAAAAAAGGAGCAACATAAGTAGGATAGACAACTGGATAAGAGTACTGTGAGCTATCTGGCTTAGGAGGCACAGCTTCAACGTCAATGGAATTTGCAGAATCTACTGATTCAACCTCTTCCTCCATAGCAGCAGCAGGCAATTCATTGTTGCTTTGTGTCTCAGCTTCAGGAGGATTTACAGAGAAGAAATCTCTAGAAACCATGGTAGCATCGGCTGACTACATGTGCAAGGAAAAAAAAATGAAAATTCAACATTCTTATACTCTCCTAGAAACATATAATACAAGTAAAACTACTAGGCTATCATTTCAGTTAAATACATAGGATGCTTTTGTAAGAAAAATTTACAATAGCAGAGTCTCAAAACACTTTCCATGCATTTCTCAGTGAAAGCATGATGTACATATGCTATACACCAAAAAGTGCATCTCTCCAGACCATTTGACCAACCTAACAAGCATCACAACCTAAATATTGTCTAATGCCAATATGAGACTTGCAATACTTTCTAAATATTAATTATTGAAAAGGTAGCAGAAACTCCTCCAGAAGTAATGCTCTCTGACAGAAGATTTTAATAATCCAGGACCACAAGAATTACTGCAATTTTTTAGACAATTTACTTGTGTAATATTCTACTACTAGAGATAAATAATATGCTTACTTCATCAGGCACAATATCAAAGAGGCTGGAGCGTCTTTTTCTCCTTGATACATTACTTTGCCGGATAAAATATTTCTGGGCATGGCTGGCTACCTGGGTAGGTGTTCTAGAAATCACATAATTACGTGCAATCCCACGCCAATCACCTTTACCAAGCTTTTGTAAACCAAGCAGAAACATCCGATGTTCCTCCTCAGTCCATGGAACACCTGCAAATCAAATTGTACAACTAATATGTTAAGTCATCTTCAACCAGTCACACTAGTGATTGTAACAAAGACAAACATGAACAATAACAATTAGATCCCTAGCAAGAAAGCAAACAACTCCTTCAGTCATGCAAAAAATGCAAGTATCCTCGATAAGAGTCATTTCCCCATCTTCCAAGTAGGGGCTATATCCACAATAAAAACATTCACCATTTTCTCCAATGATCTCTGAGCAGGCATTCTCTGTTCTTCAGGATAGCAGAGTTCATTTAACAGTATACTTTTCATCTTCTGTACCCCTTCACCTCTTTGCACGATCATACGTAATACATGCAGTGCACCATACAACTCAATACTTAATGGGATCATCATTAAATGATTATAAAAGAAATTGAAGTTGAAAATTGCTGCAATATTGATACTAGAATCACATCGAGTGGCCGGTGTCCCCAAGCAACTTACATGCAACAAAAAGTATTCAATCTTGAAGTTCAAGTAGCAAGCAAAGCAGCAAAGAGTTTGATTCATCCTAGATTAAAAAAGTTGACCAACTCGAAAACATGAAGTTCACAGATTATAGGTTGACTAACAACAAGACTGACTCCTGAAACGCAATTTGATATCTCCGCAGATAAATTGCTTAGACCAAAGTTAGTATCCAAAACTGCATCAAACTCAAAACAAAAGTCAGTTCAGGGATCTCTTTTACGTTGAAAAATAACAATCTTGCCTGATTTGTGAAAATACATAGAACTCAATGGATATTCTAAGCATGTTGTTTCATTTTTTTTTGTCATTTCAACAATCTTAGACCTATAAAACATCACAATTTATTCAACTTGTCCCTGTAATCAACAATTTGAATATCTCAAGAGCTCCTGAAAATGATCCAACCCACTGTCCTGATTTTTCAGTCTCAGCATAATGTCCCCCATTCTCAACCAAAAGAAATTTTTAATTTTTTTTGCATTCTTAGTCCTTTCCAGGCAGTCAGACAAAAATAACCATTTAAATATGCAAATAGTAAGCCATAAATTTGAAAAGATAAGAACAAAAGAGTTTCTCCAACTTCCTTCTTTGCCATTATCATTCAAGCTCACCAGCAACTTCAAGCTGACTCTTGGGAAAAGATGATAACAGCAAGCAGGACATTCCATACACAAATAAATGCTATTGCATTTGAGCCTAAAATTATCAGCAGTCAGAAGCAAAAAGTTGCCTAGCATTAGTTCCCCGGCTTTCCAATAAGCTTCAAAACCCTCACGCGTATCAAAACCCATAACGCATCAATACAATTGCACAATCTTACAGTTCCAGACAAAATCCGGAAAATCTTTAAATCTCAATAACACAAAATGAAAAGTTACCTAGCATGATAGTCCTTTTTACAAACCAATTGTAATAGAGAAACCAATTACACCGCCGGCACCACCATAGATCCAAATTGGTACGAATATCAAAAGACGAATAAAACAAAAAATCAATAGAAAATAATTGCCAAAAAAAAAAACCTTTCTTTCTTTCGCGGCTGGATGAAGACCCGGCAACAAAATCTTCAGAAGCATAACCATCGGCGGCGGCGGCGGCAGAGGGATGATCAGGGGTGTCGCCCGGAGAATCATGAGCAGCCAATCCATTTTGAGGAGTAGCACTACCACTACCACTACCGCTACTACTATAGTGGGACAAGTTACCCATACTAGCACTCTTTCGGATCAACCCATCAGTTAATCGGACCCCAAATAGCTTCACGCCCCTGTTCGGACACGTCCTAGAATTATGCCCGTTTTGGCTGCAATGTGAACACCTCCTCGTCATCCTCGAAAGACAGTATCTCACTAATTCTTATCCTTATTCACCTGAAATTCGATCAGACCCGGGTCGTATCAGGATACGGAATTTTCCCGGACTACCCAATTCGAAACGCCTATCCTGAGCAGCGAAGTTCGGATTTTTACATGATCTGGGAGATGGGATTTTGATGAAGATAAGCGGGTTCCTTTTGGTTTCTTTTTCTCGGTAAAGATTGATTGAAAGAATGTTTTCTCTGCGTGTTTTAGTGTGTGTTTTTGGTGTAAAGGGAGAAATGGAGAGGGGTGGATACAGATAATGAAATAGATATAGAGAGAGAGAGAGAGAGAGGACAACAAGGCAAGGAGTACAATATAGGAGTGGGGAGAAGATGATGAGGTTATTAAATTTAGGTCAAGAGATAAATAAAAAAGGTTGAAAATGATTTGGCGTGGGAAGGCTTCTGTGGTGGCCTCACAGGAGCCGTTGGTTTAATTTCTACATTTTACGTGAATATATTTTTTAATTATTTTTTATGTATATCAAATTATTACAGTATATTTTTTATAAAAATTTTAAAAAATTGAGATTCATTTTTCTTTCTTTTTTCTTAAGTTATGATAAAGTTTTCTTTTTGTGTTTTCTTTCCTCGTCTTTATTTTGATTATCTTTTGAAAAATCTTTCTATTTATGTTGAGCAATAAAGCTACCCTTAGTTATTGTTGAAAGTGAGGTTAGAGGATAGTGAAACAAGAGAAGAAATGAATGCTGCCTCGATGGACATATTATTTAAATTTTGATAAGGTTATTTGTATTTCATCATTTTTATTGATAATTGACATTTGAAAATAACTCGAATTAGTTGCCCATCTTTTCATTAATATTACGAACAGAAGAAGTAGATATTTTCACACTTCTTTGAATTATTTAGCTTTCTTTTTTCAGACTGTAAGAAAATTATTTATTTTGACTTAGTGAAATTTTTTTTTTTTCCCTCTTAAGGGGCAATGGGATTTAAAAAATAAAGAGAGAAATGAGGGATCGAAATCTAGAATCTCTAAAATTTAGGACTTCAACCTAAGCTTTCGAGCCGGACAACTTATGTACTGATGTACATAGATTCTTTGACTGGATACTGTAGCCTCAGTTTGATAATTTTCGATCTTAATAAATTGTCTGGTCTAGTACCATACCCTTTGCAATAGATACTTCAAATCTAGAGCTAAATCCTTCAAAAAAAGAAAAAAACCTAGAGCTAAATCAAACCAGTTGACAACTTGTCATTTAAAACACTGGAAAAGATAATATATAATAATACATTAATGCCATCCAAGAAAAGGAAAAAAGTCGTTTCATCCTTCCCTTGAACAACAAACAAGCTTTCTTCCACTGTATGCAACAAGTTATCTAAGGCGGCTTGGTTAGGGATCTCCTCTTAATTGTTTATCACTGTACCAATTTCAGATTTTGTCTCGCTCACATCATACGCACAATTTTCAATCAACTTTTTATTTCACATACATTACATCACAAAAAATACTACGGTAATTATTTCAAATAACCTCCTTTCTCAAAAAAAAAAATCTGTTTGAAAATAATGATCTTCCTAAAAACTTTTTTATGCTTGGATGACCATTTCAAACCTCCCCATTTGGCAAGTGAGTTTTTTAGGTATTTGTCTAAAACTTTACTCTAGTTCGCTGTAGGTGTTTTTTAAAAAATTTTTGAAGTGTATTTTTTTTTTTTTGAATATTTTGAAGTGTATAGTTTAAAAATTTTAAAAATTTTTTTGAGATTACTGTAGTTAAAGGTTTTAAAAAACTTGTAGCAGACAAACTTGACAAAAAACTTATATACCAAACAAATTTATTTGGTTTTAGACTCATAAAGTTATTAGAGTTTATTTGATTGAAACAAAATAATTTCGTTGACAATTTGACTAGTAATTATGGTGTCTATGTCTATAACTACAAGAGAAATGTGTGTGGAGTAAAAAGAGAAATGCATACTCTCTTCTTCTTGGAATTCAATTACCTGTCCAAACCCTCACGGGAGACGGCATCTTTAACCCCAGTCAAAGGCCACAATTATATGTCACCATTCGTTTTGGGAGTTACGTTTGAGAACTTGGTCTGCTTTTCTAGCCCACCATCTCACCAAGAATGAGGGAAAGTGATGATACACTTCTGACAATGATATATACTTTTCCATTTTCCTAAACACACTTGAGATATGAACAAATCCATCCCAATCAACTGTAGATTACTTGAACATGAACTCGAAACATTAATGAGCAGACGCTATCAAAATTTCACACGGGTTCAACCCAATGTTTTAAAAACCGGACCGTTAATCGAACCGGTGAAGTGAAAGGGTCGAGGTTCAACCGATCGGACCGGTTCAACCTCGGTTCAATGAATTTTTTTAAAAATAATTTATATAAATATATATGTGCACAAAATAAGACATGTAATGGATAATTTAATACTTTATATGATGAAAAGTTTACTATTTTTGAATAATTTGGATTTTTAAAAATAAATTTTTTAAATTATAAGTTAAAACAAATAAATTTCATCTCAATTTCAATTATATCTACCAAAAAAATCTTAAATATAATCCAAAAAAATCACAATATTTGAAATTATACAAAATTTACGTCTATGAGAATTTAGACATTGTGAACTTAAATTTTAATTTACATTTTGGAATTTAAATTTACAATTTAAAAAAGAAAATTTGGAGTTCGAAGAAAATCAAGAGAATTGAAAATAGAAATGTAAATTTGATAAGAAACAAAAAATTAGATAAAAGTGAGTGGTTGTGGTATTAAATAAATTGGGTTAAAGAAAAATAATTCTTTTTTAACTTTTTTAAATTTAATGGACAAAAACAAAATTAAAATATGGAAGAAAACATAAATAAATTAAAAATAAAGATGTTTGATTAAAAAATGAGTGGCAAAAGAAAAGATGATAGAGAGAGAGTGTGTGTGTGTGTGTGTGTGTTGAAGATTAAAAAGAAAGAGTCATGAAAGGATGATATTTTGTGAAAAAAATAGAACAAAAGAAATATGAGTGTTTGTTTTATATAAATAAGTTATCAAAAAAAACTAATAAGATGTGATAGTGCAACGGTTACTACATTGGTCTTCTATTACAAAGGTCTTGAGTTCGAATCTTGATAACTACATTTTGCAAAAAAAAAAAAAAAAAAAAAAGGAAAACTCAAAAACCGGAAATAACCGATTCAAATCCGGTTCAGCGGTTTAGCGGTCCGACCGGTTTTTGACCGGTTTCTTGACAAAGTCAAACCTGGTATTGAACCGGACCGAAGCCATGGCCGGTTCGCGGTTCAACCGGTCAAACCGGCCGGTCTGGTCCGATTTTCAAAACACTGGTTCAACCCCCGCAAGTTGGGCATTCGAAAATTGTAAGCCCGCTTGCTTCAGATTTTGGATTTGTCTGCAACAACTTTCTTCATACGAGTAAATTTTACATAGATAATGTATACATTATCACCGTTTGATTCATGATATTATGTAAAAATTAAATTTCATATCCAAATTTTACATAATTGTCATTTATCAGCGTAGGAAAAATTAATCCAAATATATATATATATATATATATATATATATATATATATATATATATATTGCAAAATTGACAATAAAAACTTGTGTTGCTCCTAAATCGTTTCAAGACAAACATGGGGAGGTATGATTAAAGTTTTCGTGCAACATGTGAATGTTGTATTACACGGTTTGATTTCCATTTGAATACTTTTGTTGTGCATATAAATTTTGTTAGCAAACACAGACAAAATGTATGCATAGAATTGTGTCTATAAATTTATACTGCTAAATTTTGGAAGAATGTTGAACATGAAGTTGCCTGCCTGCCCCAATACCTATTGATAAGTGATAACGTACGTAGCGCGACTTCCCCAAGGTAGTTGCCTAGGATCACATCTGTTCACGTGCCCACTGCATTGATTCCAATTTGGCCGGATTAAACGTTCGGTTTGTCCGAAGGACGTCCACGACCACGGGACACCCAGTTAAAATATATTTCAGGTATTATATTTTTAAAAAAATAAAATTAATTAAAAAAAGTAAATAAATAAAAAAAGGATAAACAATATTAAATAGAGAAAGTGTATAAATATAATAGAGAATAATAATTATTAATATATATATAATAGAATAAATAAATATTATATGTGTTAACGAGCGTCCTACAAAACACCGATAGAAGAATCCTTAAATATTCCCTTAGGATCGCCTATCCTTCTAGAGTCTAACACTGCATTGGATTTCTTGCTAAAAAGAAAATGACAAGTTATGCAGGAAGAGGTAAATGCATTGATTTAGGAGTAAAGATTTTGACCCTAACAAACAATCAATTATTGGAGAATTCAGTCTTGGGGTTAATGACTATAGTAGTGTTTTTTAAAAGCTTTTACTACATGATAGTAAAAAGGAATCTTCTTGTCCTTCATGTGTCGGATTGGATAGGCATGCAACTGAGGATTACCAATTAATGCGGTCGGATTGGATAAGATAGTGACGCAACATGGTAAAAACAGTAGAGTAACTATCTTTACTATTGTAAATATTGGACGAGTAATTACTACTAATTGATGGCCATTCTATCCCAATGTCTCTGTTTTCTCTTTCTCCTTTCTGTTCTTAGCTATGAGGGGAGTAAAATGTCTACTTTCGATGCACACTTCTTGTTAGGGGAAAAAAAAGAACAGAAAATGATGCTTAAACTAGGCAATATATACAAGTATTTTCGTATGGAAAACTTTGAAAAGTACAAGCAACTTAGCATGGTACAAGTCATTTATAGACTTACAACTCAATAAAAACTTATTGAGCTTACTTTAGCTTATTGCAAAAGATTTTGGACAAAAATGACAAATTCGCTCAAAATTATTTTTCCACCAGACGTCTAATGGGCATTTATTAATACATTTAAATCACACCTAATTTTATTACGCAAATGCACACATTAATAATTATTACCGTCTCTTATATTCATGCACTTCTCCCAATTAACTTTATTTTTTAATAAAAATTTAATACCTAAATCACGTCTCAACAAATGTAATAATCAAGTAAAAACCCGAATTAGACAACTCATTCATTAATAACCAAGTAAAACAGCCTCTCTCGCCACCTTCTCATGTTTTACTATGATGTTTGCTACGACGTCGTGAGCAGTATAGAACACCAACGGATTTATGGTGTAATATTTTGGTTTACATTCCTATGCGACCGTAAACAACACACGCACACACTACTTACCAAAAATATACTGACTTTCAGGCGACACTGAGGATCTTAAGTAATACACACACCACTCACAAATTAATATTTTGGTTTACATGGTCGGTGAGATTTTTGTAATTTTGCGTGGGGCGACCACATGGGTGACGTAACTTACTGAACAAGGTCACCGTATATTCTACAGTGGAACCGAATAAATGATATCTTATCATTTACTTACTTAAAAGGGGATCTTAAAAGCAAAAAAAAAAAACCTTATCACCAACTTTATCCAAGTTCGGAGGCGCAGCCTTTTATCTCCATCCGATTATTATTTATTTGTCGGACCCCACTGGGGATGGTCAAAAGTTGGTGATAATCAACGGATTATATTAGTTCGCAAAGGTTATCCTCAAACTCGAGCATCTATCCTTTTCTTTTTGTTTTTCTTTCTTTCTTGTACAATATATATATAGAGAGAGAGAGAGAGACAATATATCAAGCGAGACTACTATATATTGTGATAACCTTTTTTAATTTTCTTCTACACCCGTATTTGTGAGGGTAAAATGGACTCAATAAAGCTAAAAAGAAACCCTAAAGTTTAACAACTTACTCATTCCTATCTAACAAAAAAAATTTTAATTCATTTATCTAAATGACTACAAGAAAGTACTATAAATTTAGTACTATGCTTTCATGATTTCTAATTTATTATTTTCTATTATTTTTTCAACAAAATGATTTTTGTTAGTATATTTTTATTAGTTGTATGCATATGAGCTATGGCTTAGTCTTTTTTTTTTTTTTTTTTTCCGGAGACGATAAGTCTATTCTATCCTACACTATGGGAGAGGGGGCGGACCTAAGTAGGCCCAGGGATAATCCGGAGGGGACTGAACTACCACCGGACCAGACGGGTGCACAGCACACCTGCCTGGATTTTTTAAAACAAACCACTTGGCTATGACTTAGTCACTAGTAAACTTTTAGGAGGAGGAAAAGATTAACATTCCAAGGCCCAATGCTGAGTTTAAAGTAATTCATACAAATCCTCTTCCAAGACTGTTAGTGGCTAGAGTTTTTGTTTTTTTCCGAGGGATAAGACTTTAATCTAAAACCTCTTATTTACAGTTACTATCACCTTGCCACTCAGTCCAATCTAACCCAACCTTCCTCCATTAGCAGTTAGAGTTAACTTTAATCTTTCCTTAAATAAGGTAAGGTAAATGAGTTATAATATATATATATATTTTACCTTTTCTTTTAGTGTAAATGGGAGATCTCAAACTTGAAATCTTTTACTTATATTCCTTCCCCTATTAATAATGAAACTCAAATCCAACCTCTTATAGATCGTTAACAGCAAAATTTGAATCTAACTTTTTTTTATGCTAGCAAAGAACCTTCCCCATACAAGACAAGATAAACAAAGTCTTGCCAGGAACGAAATAATCAAATAGCAAATAGAAAAAATATTCTTTATATTTTGTAATAAAAAGTTTGGTGAGTTTAGTTTTGATCACAATCACGGATTAGAACATGTCCCGGAGAGGTTTTTGACTATTTTACTAGCTTCCTTCCAAGTTTCATAAATTTCGCTGACTTCTCCAATTAGAAATGTTGAGACCCAATACTCATATCAATTAGGAAAAGATGACTTTATTATTAGCCTCACAACTTTTCAGATGGTACACAATTATTGCTGGCATAATTAGTGAAATCATACTTAACCATTATTAATTGAATTTAACTATAATTATAAAATATTAAATTATTTAGTTGTTCCACTTTGGGCAATTGTATTTGTTCTGCCCTTTAATACAGACTTTGTTGGATATTCACCTTTTTATCAGCAGAACCACCATAAACTTCAATGAATCTACACTCTGAACAATAAAAAAAATGCAACTCGTGTGGATTTCTTTCACTCTCAGGAATTTTGATTGTTGCGTTATGAATGCATCTGCAAAACCTGTTCTTGAGATGTTACTAACTTTTGAGTGCTGCCTTGCAATTTCAATGAATTGCACTTACACTTCTTCCAATTTTAGTTTAAAAAAAATAAAATAATTATTCACTCTTCATAGTAGATTAACTAGTTAATTATTCACTCTTCATGTTATAAGATATTAATTAATCTCAAGGGAGAGGCCAGTGAAATTTACAAAACCTGAATGGAGTGAAGGGTAGTAAAATAGTAGAAACCCCATGGAAGGTTTCTAAAATTATTCCCGGATTAAAAAAAGAAAAAAAAAAGAAACTCGATACCTACTACCTAGGGAAGAATGAGAAGATTATAGTTACATTCGATTTGAGACTGGGACAGGGGCCACGTGTTCTTTCAAAGCCGACTTCGACGGCTGGTGAAGACCGTGGCCCCACAGAATCATTTAGAGATGATTTTCCACGTGTCGTCCGTGTCCATCTCACTTGACCCCCTAATTTGGTCATGATTTCTCCGGCGGCGTTCAGATTCAGAAGAGAAGCCCAACACGTGGCTCTCCTTGATTGTTGCATTAATAAATCTGTTGAATCCCCCATTTTCACAGAGACCCGTGACGGGAATGGGAATGGGAATGGGAATGGAATTGGGGCTTAGCCTAAAAGATAAGAGGTTGTTAAATTGGATATCATATCACGCTTTAACCTTTTCCTTTTGCCATCAATCGTGGGATTATCTCATCATTTATTAACTTGTTTTGTGAAAGATGAAGTGACATTTTACCCTACTCCTTTTACTCTGTACATTTAATAAATAAATAAATAAATAAATAAAGCAAGAGAAGTATAGGATTTATTATTTAAGTGACGAAAAGAGAAAAGGGAAGAATTGAATTTAGGACTTTTTTCTTTTTTGGATTCTATAATAGTTTTTAAAATTAGATACTACTATGATGGATATCTTTTCTCCCTCAATTTCATTGGTGAACATCATCTGAATTGCAATCCAGACGTATTGTGTTTAGTGTTTTACACAACTCCAAACCACAAAGTTTAGCATTTTACTCAGGAATTACTAAATAATAATTCATACTCATACTGTATTTTAAAAGCATCACCGTTAGGAATTTCTTCCATTATTAGTTGTGAAACAATTTAAGATTTTTTTTTGATAAAAATATCATAATTTCATTAAAATCTGAACTAATTGTAGAGGTTACACCATCAATCATATACAGATATCAAAAAATAGATCTGAGAAGAATGGATACTACAGATTTGAACCCATATCATTAAAAAAAAAAAAAAAAAAGGAGTGGTGGAGTGCCAATATGATTTGCCAAGAAAAAAAAAATAATTGTAATTGCAGATATCCGGATCCAACAATTTCTCTGCTGAGCTTTGGCCGACACCTACATGGTGGCCCTTTATTAAAGAGTGAAGAAAGTCTGCCTCAAACAACTAACTAGTGTATAGACGACGTTCTTATCTTACCCAATTTATTGTGTTTCATCGGAAGACTACACTACACCAACAAAATTGGAACCAATAATAAAAAAAAAAAAAAAAGAGAGAACAATATAAACAAAGTTAAAAAAAAAAAAAAGAGAGAGCAACATTTGAGCCAAGCAAATTGTTAGGCCATCATCAGGCAGGGTAACTTACTTACATTTTGGAATGTTTCCATCAATCAATTAATTGTTCCATTCAACTAGAATTTCATAATTTATGGGTCGAATCTACAAAAGGACATACTTTGCCATTCCCTGTCTTCGACCGACCTTACCACATCAACCATAAGTAATCCTAAAGCGTTGCTGTAGATGGTCTCCAATGCGGATTGGAGGATACCTGTCGAATGAGCAAAAGCCAATATCATCATAATCTTTGCATCTGATGGCAAATGTTGAGAATAAAAAAAAAAAAAAAAACTTCTAATTGGGCTTAATAAACAAGAACTTTTTAACTTTTGCTGATGAGGTCAAGAAACAAAGCGATTTCATTTTCTTGCATAGTTAAATAAGGATAGATAGATACCCCCGCGCCACATCAACACCAAAAGAACAAAATAAATATATCAATAAAAGCAAAGGTCAACCCTCTACCGTGTTACATTTCACCTGGCTTCTTCACATTTCTATCAAATTTGAGATAGATATACTCAAAAGTTTAATGCCTGGCACGCTTTTCACCTATGTCCCAGTAAACATATGTTTCTTTGACCATAAGGTACCAAAATTTTGAAACTATTTGTAAAGTAGAGTACCAAGTAAAGCTATCTATCTGTTTGAGGCGGCCACGCTTGAAACTTATTGATGGACGAGTTCCACAAGTATGTATTACTGCAACTAGTGGACTGCTAACAGTTCAAGGAACAAGGCAAATAGAGATAGCAGGGAGTGACCATAACAATGCAAAAAAGCTTTACAATCACATTCAGTAGTACAACATGTGTATTTCAGTGCAACATGTATTTCCATACCTAGGAGGACGGGACTCACTGCAGCAACTCTTCAAGCATTCTACCATGCAATCTGGGTTTCCGTCTAAAAAGAAAGCCGCCTGGATTTGGCAAGGGAAAATTGTTAGCTTCTGCAGTGTGACGATTTAGTTTTCCCATAATAGCATGGACAACAAATTTAGAGCATATATATATATATATATATAGGGTGTCCATCCACAATTACGTCTATCTGCTCAGAACGCCACATGACAAAGACCCATTTCATGGCAGTAAGCATACAAAAATTGGACAACACATTCACCTCAAGATCATATACATGTTTCAGTCTGCGTGTTAATATGGACCAAACTGACAAGTAATCCTGGGGAAATAGGGGGGAAAAGAATATTTTACAGCCTGATTGATGACAGCCTATTCAAGTTGATGAACACACCGTCTGCAGATGATCGACTCTTCTGGAGCCTATTACATTTTTCTCAACACAAAAAGCCAACCATTTCTTTCCTTGACAAGTATCAAAAAACCATGATTAAATCGTTTTTCCCAATCAAATTAATCTGACATACAATTAATAAATAATAGGGAGATCTAACACCAACATATAACCATAGGCTGTGGTAAAAGCAGTGAAATTTATTAGAGAATGAATGGGCATAGACTAGTCTGGGACAGAAAAGAAGTACATTATGAGCAACATATCATTACCGAGTAGCGTTCCCGTCCTGTAGGCAGCACTCTGTGAAATGTTGATCTACAAAGAACGAGAAGATAGAATACCACATACACAAACCAGTAAATTGCAATCCTTCTAAGTGACGTGAAATTTGTTTTGAATGCAACCAAATATGATACTACCTGAACAAACAATTTGTCCACCTCTCCATCATGTCTGCAATGTTAACTATGAAAGCCCTGAAAAGCAAATATTTGCCAGAAGAAGCTAAGTTTTGAAACAGATGTACTTTCAAGGATGCAAGTCTGTGGAAAGCAGATATCATAAGCAATCAGAAACCAACCCATTGACATGATGAACATCTTCCCAGACCTGATTTTGCTCAAACTTTTCCCTGCAAATCTGTCAACATAGATAAGGTGGCTACCATTGAGATATACAAGCCTGCCTCAACAGTCAAGTGTCCTTCATAACTAAAGCTACTCTATGAAAACATGCCTGAAGACCACCAACATCCTCTGCCGCTAGAAGAGTAATCATTCCATAATCTGAATGAGCAGAAGCACCGTACATTTGTTGATCAGCAACTCCTAATTCAGCTGCAATTGGTAAAGCCAAAGAATTCTATCAATGAATAATTTTCCTGCCACTATCTGAATCATGTAATTGAATCCCTAGTTACTCAAAATTATTGTGAAACCAATTTATTCGCAGGGAATTATTTGTTCCATCTTGCTGGACAAACAATTGGCTGGAAAAGGGATTGCTTAGTTTATGATGAATTCCGATTTATAATCAGTTCAGTGCAACATATTTCCCAGAAACAATGACGCAAATAAACATCAAATCTTGACCATTAACCCCTGAATGCACACCTCAGATGATACTTACAAGACACTTTTATGGTATTCCTCCATCGTAGATCTCCAAAGTGGTAGCAGTTCTGGAATTCACCAACACAATAGGAATAAAATTACTAGTATGACATTTCCCAAAAACATAGAATTTACGCACAAAGAAAGTTAAAATTATTTAAAAAAGGAACCCTAATATACAAGTTGAGTGTTGCAAACGAATGAAACCTGCCACTTTCTGATTCATACCAAAAAGTGATCACATTTTGGAGAAATGCAGAATATTTCTAGATAAGGTCAAATATGTTATCTGATATACAGAAGTACCTGCTGGAGGCCATTGATTTTTCACATCTTCCAAAGGACCAACATAGAAGCTTTCTTTTGAGTCACCTACTCCAACAAATGAAAATGGTCAAAGAGAGCTCTCCTATGCACTCCCTGTGGTTAAACAAGTCAATAGAAGAGAAGAAAGCAATGTAGTTGCCCGACTCACAAGATTGTGAACTCCCTAGACATGTGAAAAAAAAGAGTGCGCTATCAGGTTCAGCATAATTAAGACTGATGTCCAATATACTGATCCCAAGTGTCTAACCATCTAATTATTAGTCCACAAACGAAAGTTGGATATGAACAAAGTTCAATAAAACCTCCTACAGGTTTCATTAAGAAATATACACTCGCTCTGCAGAATTTGTTTGAGAAATCCTTGCACCAAATTCAACTCAGAGAAGTGTCTTTAACAAACCAAGCATTTTTTCTTCACACCAATGACAAAACTATAGCTGTTGTAAACAAAGATAAACATGGGAATTCCCATCCATGTCCACAACAAAATCGATGCTCAAAATGTTACAATTTATCAGCCAACCAGGAGAGAGAGAGAGAGAGAGAGGCCAAGTAATCCCAAACCTAGCCGCAGCATTAAAATCAGCCCAATCTAAACAAATGCTGGCATCAACAAGAATCTGAGAGCAGATTCTGACTATTAACAATTAGGAGGAAACAATGCACATTGGACAAAACTGACTAAATATGCTTCCACTATCAAGGCCGATAAATATCCCAGTTAGACAAGCAAAATAACATATCTAGCTAGCAAAGTTGAGTAACATCTTTTAGCCCAGTTCAGAGCATCAAAAAACTCTAGCAGAAAAGAAACACAATGATATTAAGAAGTTATATTTAGTGAACAAACCTTTGGATATGGAAGATGGGTCAAGTTTCTCAGCATAGAGCGGTGTATAACCTCGATGGTCCTTTAGAACCACTTTCATTTTCTCTTCGGAGGGGAGCACGAAAAATTTTCTGCTTTCTTCGAACACCCTCTTTAACAGCTCTTCTTCAACTCCATGATTGATTAAGTAAAAGAAACCATATTCCATGCATGCCTGAGTTATAAATGAACCACTTATTGTTTGATTAATTCAAACGAAAATATTATTGATATTACTATAATTCTACCACATAGAATTCACTTCTTTTGCGTAGAGACAACGAAGTAAACATGAGAATCAAGATGGGTGGAATTTCTCCCGTATATTCCAATTTATTCATGCAAAAATAGTCTTTAACAGCAAATTTAGTGTCTTGGGAGACTTTCTTAAGGTTTCTGCATTAGTAACCAATTTTTGCTCTAAATCCTAACTTTTTCATTGCGAACAAACTCAAGGAAAAGACCCTTCCAAATTCATCAGTTAAACAGGAAATTTTGATTTTTATAGCATAGCTCATCCTATAAGGTTTGTGCCTCATCGCTTCTTAAATTTCGCAGAAAACTCTTTAACTTTCTCAACTGTTTTCACATGCTTACTCTTTAACTTTCTCAACTGTTTTCACATGCTTCTGGGGCAAATGTACCGATTACAGGCCTGATTACAATGTGATTTTCATTATGACCAAGAAAATCAATAATTCATTGGAATTTCAAGAACTATGCCGGGATAGGGTGAGCAGTAAAGAGGATTTTAGAAGGTCTTTGAAGAAGAATCAATGACCTGACGAATGGACTGAGCGGTGGAGATGCGGTCGGAGCAGCTGAGGTCGATGATCGGTAGTTGAAGAGCAGAATTCGCCATCATTATTAATAGGATAATTATATCCTCTGTTTCTGCCCTGTTCTTTCTGGTTAGAATGCTTCACCGCATACAAGTGTCCGACTCTAATATCAGCTGACTCATCTAACAAGATAAAACTCGAATGCTTCACCTCGTACAAGTCGCAATATCAGCTGACTCATCTCACAAAATAAAACTCGAATGCTTCATCGCGTACAAGTGTCCGACTCTAATATCAGCTGACTCATCTAACAAGATAAAACTCGAGGTGAAGCTGACTCATCTAACAAGATAAAACTCGAATGCTTCACCTCGTACAAGTCGCAATATCAGCTGACTCATCTCACAAAATAAAACTCGAAGTCAGCATCTCACAAAATAAAACTCGAATGCTTCACCTTGTACAAGTCTGTGACTCTAATATCAGCTGACTCATCTAACAAGATAAAACTCGAATGCTTCACCTCGTACAAGTCGCAATATCAGCTGACTCATCTCACAAAATAAAACTCGAATGCTTCACCGCGTACAAGTGTCCGACTCTAATATCAGCTGACTCATCTAACAAGATAAAACTCGAATGCTTCACCTCGTACAAGTGTCCGACTCTAATATCAGCTGACTCATCTAACAAGATAAAACTCGAATGCTTCACCTCAGCTGACTCATCTCACAAAATAAAACTCGAATGCTTCCCCTCGTACAAGTGTCCGACTCTAATATCAGCTGACTCATCTAAGGGCAGCTCCAATGGGGGTGTAATGGGGAGCCATTACACCGCTCCATGACACGGCTCCCCATTGGAGCCGTGTCATGGAGATTACACGCATCACATGTGTGATGCGTGTAATCCATTGAATGTGGGTCCTATTTGTATTTTATTTGATTTAACTTATGTAATATTATGTTATGGAGTTCAACTAATTACATTCCGAATTATTAATTAAGTATGAATTATTATGTTGTCTTCGCATTTGAAGTATCCAATATTTGTTTAATTTCCTACATAATTATTTTTAAAAAAATAACAATATATTATTTTTGAAACATAGAAAAAGATATATTATTCAAACTTAAAAATTAATAATATCATTTTTAGAAAATAAAAAAATTCAAAGTGTACAAAATTTAACGAAAGTTAGTACTTTATTTTTTAAAAATAACAAAATTAGTTTTAAAAATTACTTTATTTATTTATGGGATATGAGTTATGCATTATTAAAATAAATATTTGATTAATTGTGGACCCATGCTATTACACCTTGTGGAGTGTAATCCATTATGAGTGAAAGTGTAATAAAAGAGGAGGAAGTGGAATGCTGACGTGGCATGTAGATTACACTCCACAAAGTGTAATAGCATTGTGGATGCTCTAACAAGACAAAACTCACACTTTCCCTCCCTTTCTCTTTGGCATTAAACAGGTCTGTACACACTTGGGATCCTCGGTGACATATTTTTCTATGCCAATCCAATGCCACCTATAATATTACACCAAGTGTCCTGTTATTATTTACACTTTAATTTTCTAATAATTCAACTTGGTTTGGTTTAATTTTCTAATAATTCAACTTGGTTTGGTTTAACACAAGTGTAAATAATAACAGGATACTTGGCACAATGTTATAGGTGGCATTGGGTTGGCATAGAAAAAATGTCACCAAGGATCCCAAGTGGTCTGTACATGGGTCGGCTTATTCCAAATTCAACTCACTCAGTCCAAGAAAAAGATCGATGAGTCTAATTTTTTAAAACCTGATATAAGCCCAACACTTTAATCTGTATCTATATATACAATTGTATATAGTATATTCATATTTTGGTATATATAATTATATATCTAAATATACAATACTAATACTTATACTTATGAGTTGTATGTCAAAATATATTAACATATATAAGAAATATTAAATATACAAAATTATGTCAAAAAATTTAGAACGCAAGTAACGATCCAAAACCCTAAATATACTTATGAGTTAGAATTAACAATTCTACTGCTTTCTTGAGGTCTAATAGTGGTAATTCATAGTTTGCCTTTAGGTTTAGTAAATTTTTGTGTGGGTATGATATTGGCTACTTCTTATGCCAAGTAGTTAGATTATGGTTTAACTGTTTCAATATCTCTAATATGTTACCTAGATGCTTGTAATGGTTGCTTGTGTTTTAATTAAGCATATATGCGTAGTTTTAATGACAAAACATGCTTTTTGTATACTCCACCAATTTAAACTCTACATGAACTGGTCACCATCATTTCTTGGTCTATTTTCTTTCTTTTTTTTTATAAGTTCTCATGTAACTCATGAAACAAATCAATTTGTTTACTTCTATTTGGATTTAAAAGCTGTATTTCTGTTCAAATCTGGTCACTATGAACAAAGGAAATGGAAAAATCTTAATACGAGCAAATTGAGGATCTTTGAAAAGGTATTGACTGTTGATCATATTTTATTACAATTTTGTCATGTATTTTAAACTAACTGGATATATTATTATTGTTAAAAAATTCTTAGTTTATATACTTTTTAATTAATTGTTACTGGTTTGTGTATAGCTTTAATATTATGGTCCTATAGATATTAAATTAACTTCAGAACCTAATAGTTATAGTTATTATATTAAGAAAATTAAGGAGAAATAAGTAAGTTTGGGCCAAAATTGAATTAGCAGTCTGAATATTTTGTGAGTCAAATATATTTATCAATCCAAAACTCATAGTTCGAAACTCGGAAGTGGTACTAACTATATTAGTTGAGTCTGAGCTTATTGAAGTTGGCTTTGATGACCCGATTAACAGGCCTGGTACTAAATGTTACTCTCCTTTATCATCCACTTTCCTTTTCCGGATAAGGTCATTGTGACTTGATTATATGGTTAAAAATTTGGCCAGAAGGGGGAAAATGAGTAAGCCATGCTAATATGGTAAAGGGTGATTAATTTTGATGTTGGGATTAAATACAAACTGCAAAAAAGATGAGGTTCTTCTTTTAACTCAAATTAGTTGAAAAAAAAATTCAGCGTATTTAAGCATGGTAGTTTGAGATTTATCAGCCCTTTGAAGTACTTGTTTCCAAACAATATTGACGCCAGCACATTCTTAAATAGATTCTGAATCATCAGAACCAGCCAAACTGATAGCAAACTAGATATAAAATGCAGAAGCTCCTGCTTCTTTGATAGAACATACGTAAAATAACAACGATAGCTAATGAATTAAGAAGATGATCTTGGAACTGCATCTAGATTATCAAGCATGTCATCCGAGAGATCAGCAAATAGAGTATCAGGTATCGTCAACATCTTATCCTTATAGTCATTAATCTCACCAAAATTCTGGCCAGTGGCCTCCAATTCATCCAGTGACAATCCCAGGTTATGCTGTGCCATATTTCCAACTTCCAGAGATTCTTGTTGCGTCAACGCACCCATAAAATTTGGCTCACCAAGTTCCGCCCCAAAATCCTGATTTTCTTGCCAAAGGGGAAGGTTATTCAGTGCTGGTTTAGGCTGCTCAGTGCTGAAAAAGATTCCAAAAGGAGGTGAAACAGATGGTTGATGATTGTTGCTCTGGATGCAGAGTTGGGGAGGACTTGTATGCTCATCAACTGCTGGAGGAACACCCGAGATCACACCAGCTGTACCCATGTTTAGGCAATCTGGTGGTGGCAAAATATTGATAGCACTGGCATTTTCAGACCAAAAACAGGAGCAGATATGACATTGTAATGAAGTCTCTTTAACCTGATTGAAGCTGGAAACAGAGGCCTGAAAGAGTGAAAAATTCATCAGAGCAGATAATGCAAAACTCCAGAAATACAACGGCAAAAGGGGACGCAAGTGAGCAATCAGCCAATCACAGGCAAGATATTGGAATTGGCACAATTCCTTTCCCTCAAACTAAAACACTTGGCGTGGATTCTTAAAAATATTATGGCCCTTTCCAAGATTTCCGCAAAAAGAATGGTACCCCAACACCTAAACTCATAAACAGACATTATGCACGCGGATTTACTTTATACTGACGAGCACAAATTTCTTACTTCCTTAACTTATCATCCGAAGATGTTTTTGCTCCAAAATCTGCAATATGGAAACTAATCAAAACAGACAAAATACAGAAACCGTGTGAGTTCAAATAGTTTGGTAAAAATATGTATGACAAAGAATGTCAACTATTACAGCATGTAAGATGCAACATAAAGCTCTCAAATAGAAAATCCATGCAAATGGAAATTTCAACATTATGGCTTGTTAGGTGGAAATGGTGAGATAACCACTAGTGTCGATCTAGTTGACAGAGAAGGGCTCTTAGAATCTTTCTCGCTGCCATGTTTAAGGTTCGAATCTTGTGACTGTCAGTTGATGCTTGAGGGTAAAAAGGGTGCAGAAAGAGACGGAATGGTAAAAAAAAAAGCAAAAAAAAGGTGGAAATTGTGAAATGAAATTGTATGGTGTGGACTAGGAGTTCTCACTTGCAAAGTAGAAGCTTCATTTACAACCGTTGCTTTAGCTTTATGCTTGTGCGCCCTGTTTGGTTGTGATGATGCTCGCAGTATCCTGGCCAGCCTCTTTTGCCTCGTGCTCCAAAAATTCTTCACGTCATTATCAGTTCTTCCGGGCAAATATGTAGCTATTGCTGCCCATTTGTTTCCAAGTGTAGCCTGCAACTCCAAGACCACTCTCTCTTCCTCTGCTGAAAATTTGCATCCTCTTCTTTTCACAATGTGTAGAATGCAAGTTCGACAGATAAAAGAACAAGAAGCCGGAACGATTAGCTTAACATGCCTTCTTTAAATTCCACAAAAATCAAAGGTAACAAGATACTCTTAAGTAGATTTATGCAAAATCAATTAACGCCCAAAAATTGAAAATTTTCCAACGACTCAAAAGATATCTACATACTTTTTTAAGTTGGGTTGAAGTTTATTGACCCATCTGAGACGACAAGATTTTCCAGTTCTTGGTAAGAGCCCTTTGGATCGAATGGAGCTCCAGTCTCCGGGGCCATTTTCCTTTACAAAGTTCATCAGTATCTCATCTTCCTCAGCAGACCATGGCCCTTTCTTGATATCTTCTTGGGCTCTCAGTCTTTCCATGTTCAAAATTCTTTGCCTGCTTTTCAGGGTTTCTGCCCGTCACGACCAAAATCAGGAGGGGGATGTGATTTTGCTTCTTTTAATATTTTGAATTAGACGTTGAAACAATTTTTTTTGTTTTCAAACTTGTTAGCCCATGCTCCTTAAACCACGTAGGTTTCTCATTGTCCAAATTTGAAAGTGGCGGTTTAAACGGTTAGTGGGCATGTCCATTCCAATGCATATCCACATTTCCCCATTTTTCTCCCAAATGCACATTCACGTTTGACTTGCACATATGCCCATTAAGTAACAAGACCGCCATTATTTCTGGACTCCCTGCAGGTAATAGAATAACAGAGAGTTTCCAATGAAGCAAAATAATGAGGCTCACGGGCAGTGTTTCATGATGCCTTCAACCAGTTGACACGAAGGATTTCATTGACATTATTGTTAACGAGGGCCATTAAAATTAGCGATAGAGGTTAATGTTGATCAGTGCAGAATACCTGGAATGAGTCGAGAGACTTGACAGCCACACTCTGCTGTTGGAGTTCACGGATAAGAGAATGAGAAACAAAAACAAGCCTTCTAACTCAGAAGCACAACCACAATGTACGGAACCAAAACTGAGGAGAAAAATAAAATCAATCTAAATAACAGATCAGGTTTGTATGTACATGTTAGGGTAAAATATTAACATCAATTGTGGTCAATAAACAAGCCAGTCGGGCCTTGAAATTGTTTATCATAAGCTACAAAACTTTGGCCAAACCAGTATGTATAATATAGATCTCATCTCAAGTAGTAAAATATCATTCCGCTATAACTCTCGGATATGAAGTACAACAATGAAACAGCTAGGATCCATCACCAAATTTCAAGCCCTAACTGCAGTGAGGGGCATCCAAATGTTTCCTCCCAGGGCAGTTTAGAAATTACCGGTTGAACTTCCTCAGACGGCCTCCTAGTCTGTTGCTTATCTGCTGGTCTCCAATTTTAACTAATCTTTAGCACGAAGAAAGGAACTTCCTTCCATGCGAACCAGATGCATCATCTTCCCAAAACCCTGCCTCTTCTCGCTCCCCTAATGTTCCTTGTATTAGCTGCTGTAACTGCAGTTCTATCCTGGTTTTGATGCTCTTCATCTTCACTAGACTCGTCAGATCGCCATCTGGGCCCACCATTTGCATCTACTCTCTCAACAGACAAACCCCTCTCATCATGACTGGAAAAATAAACAGCAAAATTAGTAAACTTATTTGCCTAGTCGATCTAAAGCAGGAAACGCAAGCTATGTCAAAGAAACGGTGCTTATTCCTAAAAGAATATGGCATAAGAATTTCACCTCCAAGAGATGTCCATGGAATCATTTGAATGAAGCATCTGAGGTACATCAGTTGTGTCTGAGAATGCAAGTTTGCCAAGCACACTAGAGTCTTGAGCAGAATCCATCAACATCCCAAGGTTGCTCCTAAGGGAAGTGACAGGATTTGCAATAGATCCTTTCAAGTAGGAGCTTCGGCTGTGGACTTTGTTCAAAGACCCATTTTGCTTGGGTATACTCCCAGGCCTTTGTGATGAACTGCTTTTCAACTCTCGGATTGGAGATGTAGCTATATTAGTATTGGGAATTGCAGGACTGACGTCATCAAAGCTAAAATTTTTCCTGAGGCCACTATCAGGCGTCCATCCCTTTTCTGCTTCATTAAAGAATCCCTTGGGGAGCATAGATGCACCAAAATTCCCATAATTATTGGTTCGAAAACTAACAGATCTGCCCAGTTTTGACGAACTATTAAGAGTTGAATGTATTGGTGAAGTCATTACATTATTCGTCCCTTGAACAGAGGAAGAAATGACAGGAGGAACTAATAAACTGGTCAATATAGGTCCCTGTTCTCTTGCATCATTGGAGTTAGCTGGAAAACCACCTGCATTACTAGGAAGCACCCCATTTTCATGAAGCTTTCCATTTTTCAGTTGCTGCTGTATGACATCAGGCAATAATTCTATGCTCTTCTCCTGTAGAACCACAACTATGTATTTAGAAAAGCTAAATCCCTCACCTGAAGTTCCAAAGACATTATTTCTACAACTTAAATTAACATGGCAGTAATAGGAAATAAGACATGCTCCATAGGACCAAAGAAGAGTAGGAAAATATGGTTGGAGTATCCAAGTGTAACTTTTCTTCTTCTTCACCTGTTTGGAAGACCCCAGTTTCATTTTATTGCACAAAAATTAACTCTGGATAGAAACTTTATTGAGCCCATGGCATCATATCTCCAGCAAAAATTTGAACTACAACTAAACTAAATTAACTTAGAATCTCACAGATATAAGCACCCAACTTTGCAATGTCATTTGAACTATCAAAACACCTGCATAATTTTCAGAAGAAAAGAAGCAAAGAAACCATCTAAAATTTGGAAATACTTACAACTAATGCAGATCTCCAGTGACTTGTGGATCTCATCCTGACTAAAATTTCTTCTCGGGCAGAACTTTTCACAATGTACTCTTGCTCTATATTCACGAGCTTCCGATCAACTTCATATGCTTCAATGTATCGATATCGCTGAAACATAAAAAGGAGACAATAACCATTAACAGAGCTAGCAACTCAGAAAATGCGAGGGCTTATTTGCTAAGATTGAATGTCAACAGCAGAATTACACTTCAATCCCAACAGAAAAAAGCTAGCAATAGGGACAATCAAACAAGCTTTCCTTTACTCAGACTAAAAAGGAGCATAGTTCCTGAAAAAATGTGGTCATTATCCCAAGACATGTTGGCTGAGCATTTACAGAGGGTATTAACTTACCTAACCATACAACTATATTATATCTGCAATTAAAAGTACTCAATGCCCACATTTCTCCAAACATATCCAAGAATATTTTCCTGAAGTCCAAAATGCAACAGTTATTACATAAATTACTCTTACAAATTCCATTTTGATGAAACAACTTCTATGACTTCAAGAGACATCAAATAATTAACAAATTGAAATACATATAGAACACCATTAGAACCACACGGAGTAATTAACGCAATATCTGAGCTTTTTAAGGCCCAACAAACCAAGCATCAAAATACATTTATTTGGTTGATCGCAAAATCATTTTCACCAACATTTGCACAAGAGATAGAAAGAAAGAAAATAACATGCAATAGATGTACAAGCAAAATACCTGCAAATAGAACACTACAAGAAGACTTCCCATTGTTGATAAAGGATCATCTGTTGCAAAATCCAACAAACATTTGTGTAGATGTTTCTCCTCATCAAAGTTCCATGGTAATTCTATCATTCGATCTACCAAATTCCTTCGAATACAAAGACAACTTATTTCTGTCACCATAACCTCCACCCATTGCGTCCAGGTCCAATGTTCATCTCTTGTTTCACCTGAAGCATTCAGAAAAGATTCATCCCCCAACTTTTTTTCTTTGACCTTCATGCAGACAGCCCTCTGATACATAAATGCTTCAGTAAGAAGCCCACATTCCACTCGCACCCGAACAGTGGTGACAGCCTCCTCAAGTGAAACCAATTGCGCTTCATCTCGACCTGACCACCTCAAAACCATAAGAGCTGCATCAGGATTCTGCCTTTCTAGCAATACTTTGGCCATCTTGGGATGAACTGTGGGACCCGAAATTTCAGGGAGAAGACGACAGGCTTCCTACCAGGTCAGGATTTCAAGGGTCAGTGCAAGACAGATACTTTAATAATTATCAATAAGATACAGAAGAAGGTAAACCAATCAATCAATGAAAAGTTCAGATGTGCGGCAATAATCTCACAGTAAAAAGTAATCGAATCATACTTCCAAGTTGATATCTAGAAAAACAAAACAAAAAAGTTGGTCATATTGGTTTGAAGACATATTGTGCTGATCAATTACTCGCATAACCAACCAGATTTTAGGTTTATAAATCTGCCTGTTCATGTAAAAGTATATATCTGAATCGTGGCTAGAAAAAAATTGCCAAACTCATAATTTTCAAGATGATAGCTTCTAAATGAACTACTGCAGACTGATGTGCTAAAATTGGCAAGTACCAGGAAAACTGAAGAACCAAAACCACATGTTCAAATATTATAAGGCTGTGCTGAAGATTAAAATGGAATTTTGGCTAAAAGCAGTACACTTGAACAACAAGATATCATAGATTTATTTATAAAAACAGAAAATTTACTTGTCAAGAGATATAAAGGTAGAATCCTAACTCCCAAGAAAATAGAGACAAAAATAATGAAGTCACCAGATGGAAATTACCTGAAGAGCTTTGTCAGTATGGTCATCAAGAAGATAAAAGACAAAAGACTCCAGTAAGGAATGCCTTGTTATACAAAAACTCGCTGCAAAGTCATCAACAACATCTCTCCATAGGTCCTCGGGTATTGTCCAGTGCCGGTCAAATAGGTAATACAGAAGCTGTTGAAAAGTCAGGGAAAAACAAGAGAAACTAAAAGCGAAGCATAATAAATTTTAACTACATTCACAAGGATACAATTGCTTGCTTTGATACCACCAAATCAGAGCTTCCTCGTAAAAAAAGCACATCAATAGCAGCTCTCATACTCTCAAATGGGTATAATGCAGCCAAACCCTCCAATTTGGAACGCAAAAATGAAGATCCCCCATCCTTCTGCAGAAGTGCAATTTGCAATTCTTCTCCTGGATCATCTATATGTCCCCACTCAGTATCAAGATTTGAAAGTGCTTCTTCAATAAAAAGAGTGGAATTATCTGTCCTTGAGGAGACTGCAGCAGAATTTGGTACTGAATCAGGCCATGCACGCCTAATAGCAGCAGATTTCCTCTCACGAACTTCAGAGCGCCATGATGCAATCGGACCATGACGGGACCTCACATTCACCAAAAAATCATGTCTCGTACACCAAGTTATAACTTCCAAGTGCTGAAAATCCAAAAGAGTAAAAACAGGGAAATGTACGTGTCAAATGCTCATCATAAAAACAAGCACTCTTCCAATCCTCTACATCAAATCCATAGGATCAAGTTTCACTTCCCTATCCACCTTAGATAGAATCAAAGTCAGGATACAGGGTATAACAGTGTACTTGAAGTATTCATTTATGTACAATATCCAAAACCATCTGAAGTAAATATACAAGAAACCCAGTTTTTTAATTGCTTCTACAGTACTTGCATTCTAAAACACTTTCGGAAGTATCAAAAGTGAGTGAAATTGTTCAACCACTTGAATATCATAACAAACATGACTGCAAAATTTCTCCTCCTGTAAATACTGGATTCTTGAATTTATGGAAAAAAGTTTCAGCAAGTTCACCTGCTTTGTCTTTAGAATGTTTTCTTGAAGATGGTGAAGATCATAAAGTTTTGCTGATAGCGAACCTTTAAATGATGATTCCAGAAC
Organism: Coffea arabica; assembly: GCF_036785885.1. Taxonomy (NCBI): domain Eukaryota; kingdom Viridiplantae; phylum Streptophyta; class Magnoliopsida; order Gentianales; family Rubiaceae; genus Coffea; species Coffea arabica. The sequence goes on along the minus strand of NC_092325.1, from coordinate 42,153,138 downwards.
ATCTAGAACAATGACCAAGCCAGCTAGCTTCACAGAAAACTTCAATAGCAAACTCAAACATGCTTTCAGCTCGCATACTGCAAGATTATCTATTAAGCATGTCAAGGAATATAAAATTTATTGTTGTACAACCTAAAAATAAACAATTCTAGAACTTTTTTTTTTGGTCAGGATACACATAGCTTGGAGATCAGCCACAATATTCTTGAATGTCCGCTTGCACCATTCTTTGACAACCACTTCATCCAGCAAGAACGCAATTACAGGATCACTGGACACAGCACTGTCATCCATACAGACGTCTGTAACATCTGTGAGTGAACTATTAAGGAAAAGAAGAAACAAGTAGCTAGAATATGGACTACAGCAAATAATAATTTCTCACTCTTTTTGAGCCTGAATGTCAATAACAAATGACCAGAATATTTCCAATGGTCTTTTGAAGTTGTAAAATTCTTTTTAACATTTAAGTATAATACCTAGGAAAGAATATATACTCATAGCACATCAAAAGGAGAGGAAAGAACAGGAAGCCATAATTATCTGACCGAATTTCACTCAAGAAAGGAATTCCTTGCCAGAAAGCTAGAAGCTGCACCAAAAAGTGTCATTTGCCCAAATAAACACCAGGAAAGGATACAGTGACATATTAGAGAACTCAAGTTATTCTCCAAGGCAACATCAAATAGAGAATATAAACGCTGAACATCAGCTATAAGTTCTTTGTCACCATCTTCTTTATCTTGCAATCTGTCATCACACCTTTTAGAGATAAGACACGCTTCTATGCACTCATAATAAAGGCGAAGACGAAGTCTACTCCCACCCTTAGGTAAAGGAACTCTACATATTGGGCAAACATCACACCGCTGACTACATTCCTCACATAAGGAGGCATGGCCACATGAGTTTAAGACACTCTGAATGTATCGCCCACAGCTTCTCAAATCTCTAGTTGCCCTACAATGCTCAACTTTAGCTTCATTACACAGCTCAATAGGATCAATTGATGCCAGGTGAGCCAAAGCTTCCTGCCATTAAACAAAAATGGCATCAATTAGCAAGAGAAATGTACACAATCCCGACATTCAATGACCACAAATATATTAAAAGATGAAGCGGAAGAACCATCTAGCTAATTAGTGACTCTTCATTCCAGCACAACCACACCCGTAAAAATGCAGCCCATGACATTTCCGCAACCTCGCAAGTCACCGAGTAGCTCAAGGGCTCATGAGTGACAATCAACCGACCAGTGACCAAAGCTTGGATGCTCAAATTTCAAATTGCAATATTTAATTCAATTAGTTTAAATTTGGGTAACCAACTCCATTTTCTGTTACAGTGAAGAATTTAATAGTTACATAATTTGTTTAGTTATCTACTTTGCAAGAAACAAAATCCACCGTGAACAAGGTTCTCCCCCAACTGAAGTGAAGGTTACATAACCCCAAAACTACAGAGGAAAAAATTAGGACTTCAAAATAGCCAACTTTTAGAACTTTTCCTTTTTGTTGTGTTTTGGTGGGGGTGGGGGAGGGGGGGCTCCAATTTTCTCAACAGTCTGCTTTAGTTGGGGAAAATGCAATTTTGCAACTTGGACCAGTTCACGATTGAACTTCAAGTGTTCCGTGAAGAGAGTGTCTATGGCAAATTCGAATTCCAAACCCTAAGCCTGTAAAGCATCCAACCGCAATTGCAACCACACTTGAGTATACATTAAAAAAAAAGAAATCAGCAGCTTACTATGAATCCCATTATCATTTGAGAGAAGCAACTAGGGTTCCTCTCAAGAATTCCGGATACGCATAACATACAGCTGGATATAGACACAAAATACTGGCACAGCATCTATTTGCTTAAAAAGGTGAAAAATTGAAACCTGGACTTTTGCGCAGGTATAATTAGGTTGACGAGGCGGAACGGAGGGTGTGGTGGAAGCTGCGGTGGCGCCGCCGTTGGAGAAGGCGTCAGAAAATCTATTCTGCTCCATTTTCTGTCAGAGCTCAATCCGAAGAAGAAGAACTATTGGATTGGACTTCAAGAAGGGTTAAAAAATAGAATAAGAATCAGAGATTTAATTCAGAAAAAAGGATTAAGAAGCCAATTAGTATTAGAGTAATTTGGATTAGGGAGAGAAAGGAGACTGGTTAGAGTGAGTGAATTGGAGAAGGGTTTTTGAAACATTTTCGGGAGAGCGGTCTTTCGATTCGGGGTTTTGGAGGCCGACTGGAGTGGGTTTTCTTTCTCATTATTTATTATTATTATTTTTTATTTTACCCCTTTTTTTTCCCATCATAAGGACAAAAACAAACAAATTTCAAGAACGATGCAGAGGAAACAGGAGAGGGAGAGAGGAAATAAGCCTAAAAATCTACTAGTACTAAATTTTCTTGAAAGTTTCACAGAAGAAAACCAAAGAGCAATTTCTTAGTACTTACTATATGTTTTTTTTGATAATGAGGGATAGCAAAAATATATATATATATATATATTGTGGAGGCCAAAATGATTAGTTACCTTGGAAACTATCTATCAAGATGGTAAAGCAAGTACCAATCATGATTGTATTGCCTAAAGAGTTTGTCACAATTTGTTTGGATTCCACTTTGTGTCATGTAATAGAAGAAAGCAAAATCGACTTTTAGATTTTTTTTTTTTTTTTTTTTTGGGTTTCCTCTAATCATTTAAGTGCACCAAATTTGGAGGCAAATTGCGCCCTTTGCAAAAACGGATTTGGATTGATGAATTTTGAGTGTGAAATGATAAAGTTTCATTCAAAATGGGTTACATAACAAGCTTGAAGTTTTGGTGATTAAAAAGAAATAATTGAGTGGATGGAATAAGACTTGGAAAAGTTTTGGTGACTTGTGTGTAATTTACCCAAAAAATTGAGAAGATTCAAAGCGTCGAGTCAAGACCACACCGTCAAGATACGCCGGCAGCTGAAAATTACACTTGGTTAACCAGGTCCCAACAGAGAAAACTAAAGTCATGTGTGGATATTGCAATTTTTTTGAGTTTTTTTTTTTATATAGAAAATGTATTATAACAATATAGCGATTTGATATATGTGAACAAAAAATGATTGAAAATTTTGTTCACGACGACAAAACGTAATTTTTTCTTTTTTTTTGGGACGTCAAAAATCCCTTTCCAAACAAAGCTAGGTGCCAAGGCCAAAAAACAGCAGACAATCATTTCTAAACAAGAAGAAGAAGAAGAAGAAGACTCCCTCCATCCAACAAATTCCCACCTTATATTAAATTCTCAGCAATTTCTTTCAGGAGCAACAGAATACAATACAGATGTTTGATGATGACTGTCAGTCAAGTAAGAATTCTTCCACCAAGTTAGACAGACATATTTCCTGCATTGATTTGACATATTTATCAATGGGGAATACGGAGCTTAAATGATATGCCACTTTCATGTTTTATAGCATCGCAGACAAAAGTCATATGCAATTATTTTTCATTAACAGAGCTAGTGAGGAATGAAACAACAGCAGCAGCCACCTTAGCTTATGAAGAAATTGAGTTTCATATTTTTTTCCTCGTATGACTATTTCGTAGGAAGGAACACACACACACACACACACCCCAAATTAACGATTTTGTGAGCCTCGCAACACAACGAAGAAACACATTCTTGGAGGCTTTGCAAAGCCCATTTTCGTGACCTTGACTTTGACGTGGTAATCACAAGACTTCCTGAAAAGAAGATTCTCTGATGCCACAGCTAATTTCAACGGTTTCCAGACGATTGCCAAAACACCAATGGAACAAAAGCCCATCAAAACGAAGAAGGTAAAAGATACTTTCAGCACCGTACTCGGGACAAATTTGTGACACAGAGACTTCAACCAACCATCTCCTCTCCCCCCCCCCCCTCTTGCCTAAAAAAAAAAAATCAGTATCGAATCAACATAATTTAGCTGAACTCGAGAGATAGATGAGCGCAGCCAAAAGAAGCAGATTCTGATGGTGTGATAAGAAACTTAAAATGAGGGAGGATAATAAGTAAGTTCTGATGCAATTAGTAAAGCAAATGAAAAGGAGCAAAGTCAAATTCTTTTCAATGTGATGCAACATCTACTACAAGGTTGGAACACCTATAGTCAACATTTCCACACAAAAAAAAAAAAAAAAAAAAAAAAAAGAGGAAACATTTCCATAAAGACAAGAACATTACCCTTCAGAGAACTTAAGCTACCCAGCTAATCAACTCTAAAACATGAAGCCAAGGAACTCCCAAGCAAAATGGTAAGCAACACAAAAATGTGCCATTCATAATCTTTGACGACTTGAAATTGAGAATATAGTTCAAAATCCAGGGAAAATCCTTTAGCGTTAGTTGTCACCAGCACTGAAGTAGTTTTACTAAAATCTACAGACAGAAAATGAACTATGACTGCAAGAAACAAATTTTTCAATTTGATTCTAAAGTTGAAGGGAAGTGTTACAAAAGAAAGTTCACGCATAGATGCAGAGGATTCACTGACGAGTCTGGAGATCTATTAGCAAAGCATATGCGTAAACAGGCAGAAAGTAATATTGTTATCAAGATGCAATAGAATGGCACTCTTCCAACAGCTGAAGCAGCATGATTGGAGCATTCAAAAATCCAACATATTCAAAAATTCAAAAACATGTTTTCTTAACCTTGAAAAGTTGCACAAAGCCATAGAGACAATAACATCTATGAAGTTGCATAAAGAAATTACTTCTGACAGCGGCTCGCAAGACAGTCCCACAGCTTGCAATGTTTACCTTCATACAATCTGTAATGCAGATAAAATCTCTCTGAAGTCTCCTAATAAGCAGAATATTGAAGTTCAAAAATGAGCTGGTTTTTGTCAAAACCCTTTTGTGACATGTACTATGCTCATTAGATGGTCTAGAACTTGCAACTATACTGTATATTTGGCACCAAAATAAGAAAATGTTTTCTATGTTTGTCAACTTATATCACTCTCTTACAGAAATTAAACTTGTCTGCACATAAATGAATCACTAAAACGAAATGGCCCACCAAAATGCCAATATACTCATATTTGGTGCAATAACACAACAAAGGGAAAGCATGCAGCTAAAATGCGAACTTTTGACCTCATCAGGTTTTGCTCTTGCCAAAAGAAACAACTGACACAAATGTCCTTCAAGAAGGGGAAGAAAGCAGCACCTCCGTTAGTAAATCTTGAAAAGGATTCACTTTGGTAACTAAATACGATTATGAGCTCTGCCCCCAACAGGGTCGGGAAGCCTGTTAAATGACATCATGAACAATGTCAAGAATACATTTTTCATGAAGAACACCAACACTTATTCCAGAAAAACAATTTTGTGAAATGGCATGAATTTCATAATAATCCAAGCTCAATCGCTCCATAAAAAGGATCCATGTTGTTACAACATAGGCTGTCTTTAATATTATAAGTAAGCAAACTATGCCCTAAAATTTGCACAACTAGTATCTGAGTACCTGGAGACTGGAAAAAGAGAAAATATAAATTGAAAACAAATATTGTAGATACAGCTACAAAGCATTCTTTTTCGTTTCTTGTACTACATTAGCATAATATACCTCCTGCTGAGGCATCAACTAGCAAACTCCAAGCTTTCCAACCTTCACATTCTCTCTAAATCGCCGCAATACCTGCACAACATTTTCTCTTCGCTTAACCAAACCTATCACACCCCAACAAAGAGCAAAAGAACAAAAAGCCAAAAACAACATCACAAAATTGAGAAGGCTTAGACAAAATATGATATGGCCACACAAACCTTTCCGAGAATAGCAAGAATGTGACATCATCAAATGCATCATATCTACCTCTGCAGCACCCACAGAAAAACCCAAAATCAATTTGTTTTATTTCACCGTCTTCACAGTTTTATTACAAACTATATAGTGTACCAAAGGAAACTGAAAGCTTAGAATTGAAAAACATGCAGATACACAACCCAAACCAGAGAAGTAAGAAGCAAAACATACCAAAGAATCATGAACACGATAGGAATCAATACTCAACCCCACCAAATACAACCCTGGAAATACATTCTGCAAAAACAACCGAAACCCATTAGCCCAAACACCCAAAATATACGCACTCATATAAACAATACCGGGCAGAGAAGGAGAAAAGTTGGTTTTTTTAATTTTATTTTTTTAACAGAATGATGCTAGGTAATGAATTACGTACGTCAAGCTGCTTCTGGACAGTCCTGGGCCGTTTCTTGGGCCGGCGAGAGGGCCGAGACCCAGTCAAAGAGTACACGTCCTCCTCAATCTCCTCCTTGGAGAGCGAGATCCATAACTTCCTCTTCTCCTCCACCACCTTCCTCTGCTGCCGCTCCGTCCCGGCGAAGCCCGGGCACGCTACTCCACCGCCAACATACCCCGCCACCGTTGCTCCTCCTCTAACCACCCTACACGAACTCGATGACTTCAATAGAACACTCTCATTGCTAATATTACTATTCCTCAAAGACGACCCGGTTTCCTCCTGCAATTTTTCCTTTTCTTTATCATTCTTCCTGAACGATGACGGAGTAGTAAAAGTAGCAGTGCTTGTTGGGTAAGTCACCACTTTCCTCGGCCTCAAATTCCACGGCTTATGGCCTTCTTCCACCACGTCGTCGCCTTGCTCAGCTTTCTGATTTTGATGAGTGGAAGAAGCAGACGGGAAAGAAGCGAGACAAGGAGAAGAAAACGGCTGCGGCTTACGAGGGGTACGAGAGGCAGGCTTGGGGGAAGCGGCGGCGGTGGTGTTGTTGTCGTTTCCAGGAGGGTCGAAGTCGGGTGAATCACGGCGGTGCTGAAGGGTGGAATGAGGAGGTGATTGCTGGTGGGGGGAGTTTTTGTGGACCCATCTCAGGTGGGGCAAGGAGAAGTTATGCAGCGGCTGTGATTTTATCGGAGCGGTTGCCATCAGACCAATACCAGTATCGCTGCTTTGGTCATACAAAAGGCGGGATGGTCGGTGGCTTTGACTTGAAGACAAAGAAAGCCAGTGCTAGTGTGTGAGTCTGTGGAATACGGTCGAAAGCGGAGGAGGAAGAGGTGGAATTCCGGACTTGAGAGGTAAAGTTTGCAGGGAGAATGAGGGGGAGATAGAGAGAGAGAGGGGAAGAAAGAAGTGTTGTTTGGGTTTGTTGCGTTGTGGGTTTGGGATGATGGTGGTATTACTAATAGTAGCAGTAGTATTTATATGGGGGATTGAGGGGGTGACTTCTGGTGCGTCTGCTGAAAGCGGGATGCCGTGTTTGGAGGTGTCAATTCCTGCCCAATACTTGCTGCAAAAAATGCAGTCTTGTAGGTTAAAGGTTCAAGTGCATGTCTCTGATTTCTCTGCTGCCTCTGGTCCTTCCCTTTTTTTTAGGTATAACGTCCGCATCCATTTTACGGTCTGCAACTAATTTTATTCGAGCCAGATCAGGTTCTTTGTAGGAAAAAATTCTCCTAATTTTATTTTTTTTTATTTTCATGAGTTTTGAACCCGAGACCTCAGGATGCAAGTCCCTTCCACTTTCCCTGTAGCTCACTTGGTTCGGCCTCTCCTCCTAGTCTATGTTAGAATAGGATTGCTGTGTAGACCAAAAGCAAAAAAAATGTTAGCTTAGAGTTATTTGTTTGTTTATGAAAATTAGGTAGAGGATGGGAACAAGTAACAATGAGAATTGATATGTATCTAATCATATAGTCTTAGAATGAGGAATTAAATAGGTGTGTGATGTAGTGCTAGAATGAGAAATCAATAATATTGGTCATTCGCTTGTTGATTTAAGATTGTTTGAGAAGTGACTTTGCACACTAGGATTGTGATTTCTTTTTTTTTTTTTTTAAATGATGAATTTGTTCAATTTGATTATATATTTTACTTCCAACTAATGTTGGATCACTTCCAATCATATTATTTTTTAATTTTTTTATGAGGGTAGAGGTGAAATTTAAGAAGCAAGAGGGGACAAGAAGAATTTCAAACATTTCCTTATGTCATATTCATGAAAACTTTCAATTTACGTGGGAGGCTAAAAATTTTTTGTTGATGATATACCTTATTGTTTATCCTTTTATACTGTGGATGCCAAGTTCTATTCCAATTAATATTCAAATTCTAAACTTTTTTAGTAATTTAATGATGACTGATTACATTTGATTCAACAGTGCAACCATGTAATATTTTTGTATATTAATTGATAATAATAATTAAAAAAAAAGATGATAGTAAGAATCATAATTATTGAATTTGATTACTAATGCTGATAAGAAAACGAGGATGTACTTTTTTTTTCCCTTTGGTTTTTCACTCTCTAGATGATTTGGTCTTTTTGTTATCCTTTTCTAGAAAGAAAACAAAAAAAATGAATATAAGAGTAGCTTTAAACAACCTTTTTTTTTTTAAAAAATGAGGAAAGCAAAAGAGAAGGAAAGTATTATTTCTATTAGAGCTATTGCAAACAAGGCTTAGTAGAATGGGGAAAAAAAAGAGAGAGAGTAAAGAATGGCATCATGCAAACAAGGTGGTAAAGCCTGGCCATATGAGACTAATGTTAGTGATGTTGGATGTCTACAAGCTTTCAAATTGGGGTGCACATTGACCTTCCACCACTTAGGTGGCTGTAATGTGAGGCACTGTCTTCAACCTGATCGATAAATATATATATATATATATAGATTTTCACAATTTTCAGGCCTCAATCTTATTCATTTTGAAGAAGATTGAGGTAAAGCATAGCATAAAACGTATCACATCCTAAATTCCTAGACTCTTCTTTTCGCTCCACCATTATAACTTATCGGCAGCACATTTAGTTATAAGACATTAATATCAATGTTGATCGCATCATATGTTCATTGGCCATGCGAGGAGTTGAGTTCAAACCTCAATGATTCCCTAATTCTTCACTGAGATATTATATGTCTTATTTACTTTTTGTCTGGAAGGAAAAATGAAACATTTTATGTCTTATTACAACTCTGCAGTCTGTAACAATATAAACATCAAGTAAAGTTAACAGAAGTTGGCTCAAATTGATAAGGACGGATCACTTCTTCGTACAAGATATTGGTAACCGATCCGTAAGAATCAGTGCAAGTCTCAGAAACACGTGTCTTAACTTTCGATGGTGATCGAAGCCGAACAGACACTTACGAAGCAATTCTAGAACAAAAATGTAGCCCTCCAAGCACAGGCTTTAAACTTGCATCAGGTAATTATATCATAATTATGGTCAAGATCCATAGATGATTACGATCAAGAATTAGGTAATTTTACAGAATAATAGACTAATATTTGCGTCGCCGTTGATTTGCAGACAATGGAGAGCAAAATGACCGGAAATCATTGGGCCCATAAGCTGGACCAAGCAATCATTTTTCCTTTTTTCTTGTCTCACAGAAGTAAGAAATTAATTAATTAAATCTAATCTCAAATTTAATCTAAAAAGCCGGCAACTTTGATCGCGGCAAGCAATCATTTTTCCTGATCGCGGCAAATTTGATCCCTCTGGCACCAGGTGAAGGATTTTCTATTTAGTGTCATTTATTGCGTCAATTTGTCACTCTTATTAAAACATGGCCATTTGATAATAATCTTTCAATTAGGTAGCAAAACCCCCTATTTGTCGAACTTTAAAGCAACCTAACTATTAGAAATGGTTCGCTATCGAAAGGGATTTGTTCGGTTTGGCAGTTAATCTCTTATTTGGCCTTTGATAGGATTCTTAAGGAAAGGTTCTCCGGTTATATTTTCCAAATTTAAGATGTACTGTTTATTTTGTTAATGGTGTCAGGGATATGTATTAGCACACTTATGTTACACCTAATTTATTACGTAAATTTATACAATCCGTCTGTCTAAGAGGTGCTCATAGAACACTGGTTAAGATATATTTCAGGTGTTATATTTTTGAAAATATAAGATTAAAATATATTTTTTTAAGTATTGTATTTTTGAAAATATAATATTAATTAGGGAATGTAAATAACTATAAGAGATTAAATATGGAATGTATATAAATGCAAGAGAAGATAATAATTGTTAGTATATGATAATTACTAAGTGAAGTGTATTGACAGTTAAAAAAATCCTTATAATTATTATATATGTTCCGGTATTCAACACGGCCACTGCTAAGATTTATCATTACACACTTTTGTACGCCCTTCAGAATTGGATTCTGGAAATGTCAATCCTGAGAACTTGTACAATCGCCACAAATTTTCTACAAGTGTTCTAAGAAATCATTATGGATCCTTCAAAAAAAAAAAAAAAAAAGAAAAGAAGAAGAAATCATTATGGATTCAAGACAAATCAATAGCTTAATCATTTTACAACTCTTTCGAACTCTGAAGTATTTTACAAATTAATTCTGTATAAATCAAGCCGAATTGCTGTGGATAACCAATCCCAATAAATTACTGTCATATTAAAAAAAAAAATCCTCTTAAGCTTCATAAAACTCTGCTTAGTACTAAAATTGGTTTTTTCCTTTCAAGCAACTTAGTACAGTTGTTACTCAACGTAAGTGATTACCTGTAGTTTACGTGTGTGTGCGTTCCTGGGTAAAAATTTCCAGAATTCCATTCAAATATTAGTTAAGGAAAAATTTGGTCAAAACACTTTTTTCTTTTTTTATACTAGATGTTTAGGTCAACGTCTTTGAACTAACGATTTACATGGCCATGTGTTTGACTCAAGTGAATGCTTCAACTTAGTTAACATATAGACTTTTCTAATGGGTATTCTCAGACACTTATTAGTATATGAATTCAAATAGTCATGTTTAATGCACCACTAAATTTAAACACTTTTTTTAAAAAAATTAATTAATTTTCTTGTTGCCAAAGAATTAACACTTGAAATTTGATAGGAAATATTATTTGAAATAATTACTGTAACACTGTTTATAATGTAATGCATGCGAGATAAAAAGATGATAGGAAATATAAAAAGGTGGGTTGAAAAATATGTTTATGATATAAACGAAATATTATTTAGAAAAACTTGCTAGGAGTGTGTTTTTTCAAACGTGTAAATAATTTAAATATAAGCCCCGAACTCTTCCTGATGTGTTTAGTCGTGGAATACCTTGATGTGCTTCACAAAAATTTAAACCTTGAAAGGTGATTTATTTTAAAGTAAATGAAAAGGTTGTATTGCTTGTGTTTTTTTTTAAAAAAAAATTTTCTCTGTAATCGAGGTTAGATGAACTATCATTTTTCACCCAATTAATACCCATTCAGCTAGAATTTTTAGTTTTGTGAGCGGTCCATATTAGAATATTGTAGTTGAAAAAATTTTTGTTTGAAATAACATTATAGTACTTTTTGTAATGTCATGTATATAAAATAAAAAAAGTAGTTAAAAATTGTATTTATTATGTAAACAAAATAATATTTGTAAACTTTTTTCCCCAAATTATACTATCCAAACGTATACATTAACACTTGCAAGCAGGATAAAAGTTGCATGGAATATGGATGGTTGCCCTCATAGGGGTGGTCCAGCGATAAACGGGCTCTTAAGAATCCTTGAGATTTTTGGGTTTGAATCTTACCCCGAATTTAAATCCCTGTGACTCGCCTGGAATCGCTACGTGGAGCCGCGGTGCACTCCTCCAGTTTGATGTGTCAACTCGGATCCTAAGGGTTCGAGTTGGGACATGTTCCGGGTTACCAAATATATATATATATATATATATATGTGTGTGTGTGGATGGTTTGTTGGGGTGGATTGGATGATTAAGGGGAGAACATCTTCGGAAGAAGGTGGCAGATTTGAAGGAGTAGAGAAGCAAAAAAGTCAAAAACCCTCGACGCTAGTTTCCAGTCTTACCAATAAAGTTGTAGAAATTGAGAACAAAGTGCATCAAGTCAAGGATATAGAGAGCAGACACAATAATAAAACCTTGCATCTGCTTTGAATTGTTTCATCTATCCGACCTCAAAAAAAAAAAATGAATGCAATCTGAATCCATTTTTTCCACCAAATTAAAACGAAAAGAACCAAGAAGAATTTTGGATGGGACATCATATATGCTGATACAAAAAGATTATGGCCCTATTTAAATTGCGATGATTCATAAAAAAGCACTTCTCTGACATAGTACTTTGAAATTATCAAAAGTTGAGCTTTTTAAATTATAAAAAGTTAATTACCAAACACTTTAAAAATACATTTAATACTTAAAAGGATTTTTTTTTCTGGTAAATGCAACTCCAAACAGAATCTAAAACTCTTGCTCCAAAAAAAAATATTAATAATTTCCAGTGACAACAAAAATCGTATTCAGACAGCTTATTTGTTTTTCCTGTTCTCCATCCTTTACAGATTAAAATCAGTTCCATGATATCTATTGACGCACATTCTATGGATTTTAAAAACGTTGCGACTTCAAATAAATTAGGAAAGCATTTCCTAGAAATACATATTAGAAGCACTTAATAAGGTCGGAATTTCCTCGCTGCTCTTAATTGCTGTATTTTCCTTTTATCCTGTTCGAATTTGTCTTGCAGCAACAAAATCTCTGCAGGGAAAATAAATTTAAAAAAAAATGATATCAATTTTATGAGAAAAGAAAAAGAAGCATAAACCCAGAAACATGCTAATCATGATTGAGCAGAAAAAGTTTCTAGCCGATGTGATTATCTTTTATAGTTCATGGAAGAATCTAAATAGAAGGGGACATTCGTTCCACCTGCCGTGAAACAAGAAGTACGACTTCATTCGTCTATCTTGCTTTGTGAAATAATTACTACTTAAGATAACCCCCCAGAAAACCTAGATCAAGAACAAGGCACCCTCCTCCTGAGTCATCAACCCACTTTCAACCATACTAAGGAAGTAAAATGGATATATTGCTACAATTTTTAACTTCGTCAACTTTAATTTGACAAAAAATTTGGTTTGTTAACAGAGCTGACCAACATACTCAACTGAGATAGCCTCTGGGACCAGTAATACACGAAAAGAACATGCAAACTCAATTTCAAGCCATTTAACTGACAAGAAAAGCAGGATGTACCTTGTCAGATATTATAACAGAGAGATAAAAAGGAAGGTGTAGAGAGAGGAGAGAGAAGCCAGCCATCTTATTAAGTCTACCAAGTCTTCAACATAAAACCTACTAAGAGTTCCTACATTGTCTACTTCACCAAGATCTTATTAAGTCTACCAAGTTTTGCATCATTCCAAGAGCTAAGAATTAAAAAAACTTTCCTTCTTTTTCTGAAGAATATCCCAAAAAAAATAAAAAAGAAGCTTCAGTGACCAGGTAGGTCAACCATACTAGTTTCTGCCAATGTACTTAAAGTTTTTGAACTAGTAAAAAAACCTAAGAAGCTATGCAGTATTTGAAGTTTTTTGTATTTTGTTTTTTTTTGTGTGGTGGGGTGGGGGGGTGGGGGGTTGGAAGAGGGGGATAAAAACCTTGCATCAGAAATTGCTGAATATTTAGGGAGCCAAAATACAACCATCACAGCCATATATTTGGTTCTAAAATCAACTTAATATGGATATAAACCATACCATTTTTCCGTGCTTCCCTTTTCTGAAAGCGATAAAAATCTAGCCCCGCTCCTTTACTCTTCCTTTTGGCCATTTTGTCGAGAACAGCAGCCTGGGCAACAGAGCCAACAGCTACTCCAGTTTCAGCATCTGTTGTCTTTTTCCTGCCTCTGTGATGAGTAACAACAGTCCATCCATCTTCAGCAGCCAGGGCTTCTCTTTCTTTTCTTTCCTGTGAGTTCCGTAACATAATAAAAACGATAAAGGAAGAAGTAAGCACTAGATGCAAGGAATAAACAGAATATGAAAAAACTCAGATGACCAAAAAAATAACTGAAACAGTATGCATCAATAGCAATGATACCCAGCAAGTTTAAGCACTTATCAGCTAATTTCTGTATCAAGATGAGTAAAAATAGCGAGATCAAACGAAGAATCTTCAGAAACAGAATTTGTTTATCTTTCATCACAACTACAAATGCACCAAGTGACATCTAAGCTCCATTACATTTGGCCACTGAAACTCCCCAGGTCCTCCATTCCCAAGCTAGTGCACCTTGTGCTCAAACGCTTATCAGCAACGACAATGGGGAATACAAAATAGAAGAAAATACCTGCTCCTCCCGTGCCTCATGAGCAGTTATAAAGTCATCAATTCTTTCCTGTAGTACTTTTAATCCTGGTCTTCGCTGATGGTATTCCATAATCCATTCTATTTCACCAAAAAGAAAAATTAGTGGGTTAGATAAGACAGATTGCCTAGAAAAAACATGCTTCAAAGAGAGCAATCTAATGAGGCCAAAGAAAGACATTTCCAATAGAAACAATTCATACTTTTCATTCCTTTTGAGTAGTCTTCATCCCCTGAAGAAATCTCATAGATCTCATCTGCATCAGCATCTCTCTTCCGTATTAAATTCTCCTCCAAATTTGATGATCTAGAGTCCTTATTCTGAATTTCTCTCGACTTACCTATGGGAAACCAAAATTCCTAGTTATATCTGTTACAAAATGAAGCAATACAACCAATTCAATATAAGACAAGACAACAAGGAAATATCAAATCTCTCTATTACCAATCTGTTGCTCAGAATTATCTTCAACCATAGAATTCACGTTGCTGAACTGGGCTTTCTTTTCCTTTTTATTCTTCTTTTTCTTTAATTTTCTTTTCTCATTTTCTTGCACTTCATTGGATCTGCCATTTTGTTCCCCTAATCCATCTGTTACAAAATGAAGCAATTCAGCCAATTCATCATAAGACAAGACAATAAGGAAATATCAAATCTCCTCTTTATTACCAATCTGTCGCTCAGAATTATCTTCAACCATAGACTTCATGTTGCTGAACCGGGCTTTCTTTTCCGTTTTATTCTTCTTTTTCTTTAGTTTTCTTTTCTCATTTTCTTGCACTTCATCGGATCTGTCATTTTGTTCACCTGATCCATCTTCTGTTTCATGAAAAGTCTTGTCCCTGTCAATACTTTCTCTTTCAGCTATCTGGTTATTCTTTCGTTTCTTATTCCTCAACTTTCTCTTAGCATGATTGTCTTCATGCTCTCCCAGTTCATCTGTCAAAGGCCACAGAAATTTTCCTTAACCTGAATTTGTGCATTCAGTAAATAACAACTACTCTAAATTACATAAAATCAACCTTTGCCATTGGGCTGATCAACTTTGTAAGCCTCATCAGTATTGCCTGTGTGCTGTGCCACAGATCTCAACCTTTTCTTTTTATCCTTCACTTTGGACATATTATCCGCTGGGAAAATAACAGAAGACATGTATTGTCAACCTCTTTGAGCCTCAAAAAGGACAAATGAATAAAAAGCAAAAGGGTAAGAGATTACTACAAAACAATATAGCACAGTGAGCATGCCCTTACATTCCACAAATTAACATCAATCTCGAGTGAGTGCAACGTAGTACTGAAGGTTGGGAAAGCTGGCAATAGCACTGCTCCTAGGAGTGAATCCTAAACTTAACAAACCTCAGATTACATTACACTTCACAAGCAGCCAAGATAATATTCAATCTGGTACCCAGATGTCTGAACACAACTTATCCCTTTATTCTTTCTTTTGGTATACACTTCCTAGTCATCATCATAATTCTACGGTATACTGCTAGTTAAGACCGCCAATCTTTTTACACCAGGGTATCCAATTTATATCCATGATAAGATAAACCAAAGAAACTTCAGTAGTTAAAACCTAAGCTTCTATGAGCAATTCTTTTTCCCGAATTAACTCTCATTCGCAACAACAATCTTTTACATGGTATACTTGATAATGGTATGTATGCAAATTTATTTAGGTACCCTTCATCCCACAGTTTTTTTTTTTGTCAAAATCATCCCACGATTAGTTATAAACATTCCCCCCTGAATACATACTTTATTCTGCACGTATATTACGGAGCAGAAGCTACGAAAAAATAATGCTCTGCGACTGGTTCATCAGGAAACTCCACAACAATACACTTTAAGACTGAATAAAGCATTAGCGGCAAACTGGTATAAGGGGGATCAAAGTTATAACTTCAAGCGGATATACTATTTAACTACACCGAAATATTAATACCCAATACAGTCACTCATATTTATCCCCCAAAAAAGTTGTGATTTATTTTCTTGCTCAAATTAAGGTTAAGAAATTCGAAAACAAAAAGAGCGCAAAGAGATTCTATTACTGCCTGAAGAAACACGGTGAGAGATTTAGCAAGAGAACATCAAAACAACCAGTTAATTACAACATCATTATCACCGGAGAAAGAAATATTACACCTTGAGAAGAAAAACAATGGAAATGTACCTCTTACTCTCAGTCACAAGTTGAGCTGGATGTTGATTCTCTCAAACGAGTACCAGGAGACAACAACTGAGTTCTAGTCAGTCAATGGTTACTGCTGCAAGGTGGAAAATTGCCTCCTTTGCAAACTCTGCGGAGATTAGCTAAATTTTTTGCTTTAGTTCTTGGCTCTCTGCCTAGGACCTTTTTGCTGGGTGGGGGAAATTGGGGCAGCGGGTCGAGGACTCGAGGTCAATGGAGGTTCAGCACCTTAGGCGGCAAGTCACCCCGGTGGAAGGGCCGAAAGCGGCGGAAGAGGATGGGTAAAGTCAGCCAGGGAAGAATGCTGCAGCGGAGGAGTAATTAGGATTTAGGGCTCTTTACCAGGAGAACCAGCGTTTTCTCTGAACAGATTTTTCCGTCTTTTCTTTTTCTTTTTCTTTTTCCCGTTTTCCTTTTCCGAAGAAAGAATAGGGTGTAAACAGTAAAGTAGCCTAATCCAATAAAAAAGAAAAAAAAAATTAACTTTTTATATCCTGATAATGGAGTGATTTTTTTATCACTACATATGCATGATTCATTGATTTCAATTTAATCTGAATCAGTTACTATAAAAAGAAATTATACACTGACTGACAGTGTACAATAGTGTAATTTACTTGATAGAATTGAGGTAAAATTATGAAAACAGTTGTAATATACTTGAACAAGACTTCTCTTCAACCTGAATTAATGGACTGCGTAAATAGCTGAATTAATTGGCCGCACCAACGGCTGAGGAGGACACGATTCGTTCTTTAAATCACACCCTTTTTCTAATAGAAAACATTAAAAAGAAATCGTCGTGTTCTTTTTAAATTTCACTCTTCCCTGTTTTCTCTGCTAGACAAAATTGAAATAAAAAAAAAAAAACTTACAAAGTAATACTACATCCCACCCTTCCCTTGGTAAAAAAATTTAAAAAAAAAATCCCTCGACACAATTTTTTGAAAAAAATGACTTTACCCAATAACACTGCAGTCTTTATGTAGAGAAGCCTCAGTAAAATAATTCCACTTTTGTTATTCCTTTTATCTGGTCGTGTCAACATATTTTTCTATATGAGCAAACATTATCAATAATAACCAATGCAGTTTCTTTTTTCCTTTTCTTTTTTTGAATAGGAAATAACTTTATTTCACTGGCATTAACGAAAACATTTACATCATCAGCAGCAACACTTCAAGGAAAGCTTGCAAAATTATCCCACCGAACAAGTCTAGATTTCAATCTAAACCCAAAATGAGTAAGAAGATATGTAGCAGCTTTCCCTCTGCTACATACATGATATGATACACGTACAATCCTGCATGTTCATGTTGAATTGAGTAGCAGTCAAGCTTGTTCCGCTAAAGTAGCAGTAATCAGAATCATCAACTGAACAACTTCTCCATTAATCCACAAGAATCACCTTCGAAGCCAAACGCATCAATATTGCCAACATCTTGCATGGTCTGCAATCTGCATCAACAACATTGCTAGACCCCTCTGATAAGGCAGCTAGTACTCATCTTTTATCATCATGTACTAAATTCCAACTCCCATCTTTCCTTCTTTTCAAGAACCATCAACATTTAGTTTCAACCTTTCCTTAGGTGGCTTCGCATGTTCTCTAATCAATCTATACGGTGTCCAATTTTAGTAGCCTTTTGTACTTGGGTGAATTCCAAGAAACAAGACCACAAGCAAAATTTGCCACCTTTTTTTTTTGCCTTTATCACTTTATTTTTAAATATCAACTGATTAAGGAATACTAGAATATATCATCCAAAGACCACAAGCAAAAACATGCTAACCATTGAGAATCATTATCCTTTAGAATCCACCCCTAGAAATTCTTTAGCAGATAATCAATGCAGTTTTTTACTAATGGAACAAAATGTTGTTTTGCTTGGGCTAAAAGTCTGCATGAAACTCATGTATGCAGCCCACGAAAGTTAGGCCCATCTCTATGACATTTCACTATTCGAATCATTTTCTTTTTTTTAACATTATCTCCAAAATCCAACTCAACTAATAATCCATGGTTCCCCTGGTAAGACATGAAAATTTCCCTAAAAAAAATGTTACACTATCCATAAGTCCTCTAAAATCACAAATCAAATTGCCTGTAACATATAATTTTAAGTAATACATTTATTTCTTGTCCAGTGGCCCAGAAATGATGAGAAGCTCGGTTCGTTCTTTCATGGCTCGACTTGGAATCGTGGCCGAAGGATTCCTAATCCAGCAAACGACGTGGAATCGAATAACAACTGAAGTCTTGATGACGGAGTTTATTATTCTCAATCAACGTGAAGTTGGACATATATTTCGCTAGTCTAAACTTTAAAGAGATTTTTTATATACTGATAGTACGAAGATTTCTTTACATAATCATATTCAGATGTACGACACTTATTAATTTCTATTCAAATATTAAATCTTCTTATTAAACCCCCATCATGCATTTAGATCCGCACATTTAAAATAATCTTTGCACTATCAGTATATAAAAAATTAACCGTTTGTTTTTTATTCTTTGAGCGTTGTATTTGAAGAATGAATTTTGAATGGGATGGGGCCTTTATTGTGTGGATGAGCTTTGCTTTTGCTTTGGGCTTACATGGAGTGCAGAATCTGTTGAAACCATCAAAACTAATATTCTTACATTTACGTTTTTGGGTCCAATTGGATGTTGAGAGGATTTGGCCCACCATGCACGTGGATATTCATAAAAGAAAATATTGTCTTGGACCATTGACAAACAATCAATAACTAATCAGCAACAATTTAGAATCTAGAAGATAGATCCTCATCATTTGCAGGCTTGCAGCACTGAAATGATTAGCTACGTAGGTCTTCTTTACGTACATCCAAATTATTTTAGCCCATCAATTAACAATGCACGAAGTGAACTAATTAGTAAATTAGCAAGGCCGACAAATATTTGTCTTGTGCATTATTATTGCTTAACTTAGTCAAGGGTATACTTGTCCATTCACTAATAAGCCCGACACACCTAACCGGAGGTAGCCATAGCTCAGGTTTGAACCGGATCAGGACCGATGGTTTTGTTGAACTGAAATTTGGAAATTGGAATCAAAACCATAATTGTGATTAAAAGTTCAAGTTTAAGTTCATAAAAAACATGAGTCGGAACTAGAATCGACGGTTTAAAACCCGTTTAAATTGTCTGAAAATGCACTTGCTATTAAAACCTACCTAGTTGGTCAATTTAGAATTCAATATCAATAGTTAGTACCCAACACAAGCAATCCCAATTTTAATCCAAAAACCTATTGTTCTATCTCATTAGTAAGTCTAAACCCTATAATAATCTAAGTTCAAGATCAATTAAATCTAATCAATAATGAGATTTTTTTTATTCTTGCACATGATAATACGATATAGTTCTTTTATTTTTTTCTACATTTATTGTCATATTTTTTTAGAATCAATTTTATAATAATAAGTGTTTAAAAATAACTAAAAGAACTAGAACTGTAACCGAAAGAAATTAGAATAAAATTGATGCCAAAATCAAATCGAAGCTAAATGTTCAAGAATCGTAATCGTAACAGTTTCTACAAGAATTGGTTTAGATTCCACATTTCAAAAGGGCCGAAATCGTCATTTTCTAAATCGGAACCGGCGAACTATGAAACCATGGCTATTATGTCTACGGCTAAGTTGGGGTACAAAATATTCACTCCGTACAATACACATCACACGTGCGATCCCAGGCTCATTATTATTTGGTTTGGTTAGCTAAAATAGTGTCGTGTGTACTCTTCATTTATTTCGTTTGATTTGCTGATTAATTGAAAATTACAACTTAAGATTTGCAGTGGAGATTCTCTTTAACTGTTAATCACATGATTAACAGCTAATCAGGTCACATGTGCCAGATGCGTGGGGCTCATGTTATCACCACGAATCTCAAAGCAAAGCAGCTGGCCTACAGTACACCGGCAGGCACCAGCCTTCTATTTCTTGGTAATAGTTGCACATGCACAATTGCACGTGTGGGTATTCCTTAATCAACGGTTGATTACCTGACTCAATTGTTGATAAACGGACCTGATTAGTCCCGTGGCACGCTCACCGGAAAAAGAAGAAGTGTAGGAGGAAGATGAGTAAATTTTTGGCGATGATCGTCTTCATTAAAATAATGACAGCCAAATGATGAAATGATTATCTCCACTTGATCCGGGATTTGACCAGATCCAGCAAAGACAAAGGTTACTTTGACCGTTGGTGCACGTGTGGGTACACGTACACTAACATGTGTGCTTTGCTGTTCCTTGTCATGGAATGCTGGCGTACCACATAGGATGCACATGAGTTGAAATAATACTTCGCTCAACTTGCAGAGAAACATTCCATGCACTCGAGGAGCTGACGAGTAACCCTAAATAAAGTCACAGTTTACCTACAAAAGATCTTTTTCATAATCGGTTCATTTAATACTCACGAGGAGATATGTACAGTCTATAATTGTGCATTATTGACATTATGGGTTGTTAGGGTGGTCCTCTTGTGTACATTTTTTTTTCCAGGCTTATCGAATTTTTATACATATTTTTTGTTGCTAAGATAATCCACAATCACCGATGATATTCGAGAGTAAACACTGGATAAATTCTGTTCAATGTAATAGTCCGCCAACCACATTAAAGGGTAAGACGTATTAGACAAGTTCTGCGTGATGGACGAATGTGCCAAGAGATGTTCGGACCGAATTGACAAGAAAGTATGATGTCAACTCCACCGTTTCGCCCAACTCAAGGAAAGAGTCTCTTTTTCTTGCAAGATAAGAGTCTTTTTTTTTTTTTTTCCAGTAAAAGAGAGTTAGAACTTTAAAGACGAAGAAGACAGGAAGGAAAGTTTGAATTCAGATATCTAATTTTTGAAATTTCAACCTCAGAAACAATCACCATTATGCATGATTGATTAGCCGTTGAAGAACTTGGTTTTAACATTACTGTGCGTACAATATTCAAGAGTGTATTCTGTAAGCAAAATTTGTGGTTGATTTACTCTGGAGATTTCGTGCTTCAGACATTCAATGATGAGGGTGGTCAATTTTGTTTTGTTACGAGTCCCTATTTGTGATATGAGGGTTGATTTCGCTGCTGAATGTTTGTCCTCACGTTCGGTTAAATACTTTATATTCATATGTTTTTGCTTTAGGAAACCTAGATGGTTCCCACAATGATGTAGTGCCAGTAAAAGATAAGCCAAGTTGGGGAGTTGTGGTGACTTGTGTCTATATAATTGAGAGTGGCCAACTCAACTCGAGAATGACGAGGGATGCGTCGAATAATAATAATGTACTTATAATTACTACAAGCTCTGGTGGATTGCACATGAAAATCCGCAATAAAGTGCCAAAAATCGAAAAATGGTCTGTCAAATCATGTGGTGAGTAGAGTGGAGGGAGTATTCATTCATTCAGTTCATCATTTCCTCGCTAGAAAAATTAGGCTAACTCCACCAGCATAATAATTTGCTGTCCCGTTTTCAAACACCTCTTTTATGTTATCGAGGGCTCATCATCTTCCTTGCAGCAAAGAGTGCTGCAAACATACCTAACTGGATAACGCAATGAAGAGTAGTAAAATTATATTTCCAAACGTGCTTGTAGGTGGAGTTGGAGGGTGCACAGATTCTCAGCTGCAAAAAGCAAAGAGAATGAATCATCATATTATTAGGTTACGAAAGAGAGAGAGAGAGAGAGAACAGTTAAATTTTACCGACTGCTTATGTTGCTTCTAGCTAGAAAGGAATGAATGTATCCATCCAGCTACTTGGCTGGCTCAAAAGAAAAATCCAATTCCTTGGATTTGTTTCATGCTACTGGGGATATTAATCTCGTGGATCTTGTTTCTTCTGATATAATCCGCTGTAATTCGAGGAGAATCGCAGTAAAAAATTTGATACACAATGAACATATATATATATATCCATGTGTATGAAAGCAAAAGAAAAACTACTGTTATGGATGCGGATCAACTTACTACTATCAATCATATAGACAAAAACAAGATATGTTTTTGTTGTCTTGCATTTTGCTTTCAACAAAGTGGAAAAAAAAAAAACAGAGCATCAGTCAAAGTAATATTCTATTATTGTTCATTTATCCTTTCAGTCTCCATCCCATTCAACTAATAATGCAGCAATTTGGACTATTTTCATAGTACTTCAGAAAAGCCAACAGATATTTGAATTGCTAGTATTTGTATTTTTCCTTTATGAAGTGCCGTCACATCTCGAAGTGAATGTAGAATGACTGAATGAGATCCTCCATGATCATCAAGAGGAAAGACGTGGACGAAGCAAATATATTTTGTAATTAATTTTTATTTTATATACATTAAATCACTACTGTGTACTTTTTTTTATATAAAAAAAATAACAATCAAAACGGGATTTGATTGATGAATTACCAGGCATTTTATTATGAGAATGAGACTAAACAGCCTAAACTATGATGTTAGCTTGGCATGCTCTTGAATTGAAAGAGATTAATGGGTTTGTTTTGAATTGAGCATTATTTCTTCAATTTTATTTGCTTATATCATCATTACAATTCTCAATACACCTTTTTATCTTTTCGATTATCTTTTTATCTCACATACATCACATCACAAAAAGTGATACTGTAAAAATATTCCAAATAACTTACAATCCAAACAATCGAAGAAGATTCGTAAAATCTTCAAATCTTTGGTCGTGTATTGCTGTAATCTATGCAAGAGTTTCTACCACTCCCTTCTTTTATGCGTTGAATAGAGTATACTACTTCCCGATATGTCCAACGGATATGGAGTCCACGCTTTTTTTGTCAGCACGATAGTAACTAACATGATAAATTTAGGAAAAAGAAGAGCTCCAACTTGTTGACATTCACCAAACACAAGATTTCAAACAACACCAAACGATTCACTAGCATGTTTTCAAGTTGCAAGAGGTTAAACCAATTTTTTTTGTTTAGATTTGATCAACACGTACGAATCTCTAATGAATCTTAGGAATAATACACAATACCATCATATTGGATCTACCATAATCTTATTAGTTATCAATATCCGTTTTGAGTTCTTATTACTTGTACAGAATATAATTATTTTTTTTATTCTGTATATGTCATATCACACGTTATACGTAATAAAAAACGTTACAAAAAAAATTTCTCTAAAAATCCGACTGGACAGAATAATGTGAAAAAAAAAAAAGAAATAATCGTCATATTGTGAATTCAAATTAACCAAATTTGTGAATTCATTCTTCATGAATTAGTTCACAAACTTTTTTTTTTTTTTTGAAACGTGAATTATTTCACAAACTTGATACTAGAACACACGGTAGAAGGAGACAATTCTCTAATAATCATCACATCATCATTTTACAAAAAAATCTCCTAAGAAGAATATCACGGTTTTCATTTTAAAAAGATGGAAAGAGAAGAAAGAAATTGAAAGCGAAAGAAAATGGAGCGCATAATGGGGGGAGAGGGGGAGAAGGAGGGACCGGTGTCCACGTGCGAATCACATGGGCAGGAGCCTCGTACGGACCCCGGATGTTGTCGGGACGCGAAAGCAGATCCATAATTGGGAGTTGGGGGAACACGTGGGACAGCTATCACGCCCCGTGGGGACACACGATCATCGCCTGACATCATGTCGGGCCACAACACCCGCATCCCGCAACAATCATCATTGTTCAATTAATAATTAATAATTGTCCCATAATTACTATTTAATGGTAATAAATGTTGCATCCGCATTATGATCCTCGAATCACACGCGCCACCTAATAATAACAATCATAATAATAAATATTTACATAAAAATGTAGTATTATAGTGATTTAAGTGAAAAAAAAAATAAAAACAGACAAAGATGTGATTTAAAAATATACTTATGAAAAACGTAATTTTTTTTTATAATAAACTATAATTCAATCAGGGCCTTAAGATTTTGGAATGAGTTGGAGCACTTGTTTAGATGAGTTTGATTATTCTTTAGGGGATGGTAGTTTTATAATTTATGTTGACTATGTTCTAGTTAACAGAAATGATCTGCTTTCTCCGGTCTTCTTCCAATCCAATAATAGTAGTGTGATTTGGCTTAGATGTTAATTGGCTGGTTACCAACTCTCGGATATATGCGTGTAGTTGAACGGCATGGGCGTGGGGGCAAAGTGATGAGCCCAATATATTAGCTAATACCGAGAGGGCACAAGGTTAGTGAGTGTAATTTTCATATCTCTGAAATATAGCATACTGGGAGGTGAGGAATCATTAATTGGACGGTGAAAATGTTAGGTATTTGTAGTTGTCAACCGGCCAAGACATGATTTGTCACATAAACGTCAATACGAGTCATAATAAGCACAAGTCTTTTCGCTGCATTTGACATGATTAGACAAACCACATGGATAACATCACTTCTATTTGGCATTAAGTAAATGAGTATGAAGTCATGGGCCTGTTGGTTCCAATATTTGGAAACCGCTGGCAGAATGAGATTGGATTTGATAAAGATGGCGATCGATCTCACGCCTCTCACCTTTTCATTTACGGCAAATGGCGTTAACATGAACGAATGAGTTGGTTCAATTAATAAAAATGAATCATTTTTTTTATATAAAAGATTATATGTTCAATTGTCGTTGTTATTGACATGAACACTGTATTGATCTGCAAGAATTTCTGTAAACGACGTACAATCTTGAAGGCATATCCTAATCCGTGGTGACCGAAACTGAAATGGCAAACTGGTGTAAATGTAGTAATTTCACGATGGCTTTTGTCCTCTGCAAATATTCGTACATGCATTTCGCAATTGGTTGTTCTAGTGGCGTGTAAGTTTAAGAGAGTAAGTCTTGGTGAATAAAAGTTTGTGATTCCATTAAAATGTGACTTTAACTATGGTAATAGCAACAAATGATTGCAAGTACATCATTTTATGGCGTATGCTTAGAGGTATAGAGAAAAGTGTTTAAGTACTAAAAGAGTTGTTCACTCCAATATTGGTGTCTAGTCTCTAAGATTGTTTGATACATGTAATGTACCCAAAAAAAAAAAATGATCTAAGTTAATTTGGTAAAATCCTGAAATTTAATTGGATTGCATTTTCCGTCATTTTTCATGGAAAAATTACTGTAGCGATTTGATGTATGTGAGGAAAAAATGTAATAGGGAAATGTGATCACGGAAAACGACGTAATTTTCTGGCAGAAAATGGCAATCTAAACAGGGCCTTAATCTTGCCAAACAAAAGAAGAAGTACAAACGCTACCCACTCGTCCTTTTGGACGTGACAAAGACCAAAAAGAAGAAATTTGCATTGATAAAGGATGGAGTACAGACGTATACACAAACAGGAAAACACACACACATATTGCTTTTTATCGCCAAGATTTGTTTCCTCTTTTGAACTAACAAGGATTGGAGTTTTGCAGCTGATTCCATGAATGCTCTACGTACTTGTCCAGGAATTCCATGTCACTATTACGCATGGACAGGGGTGAAGTTAGATGTAAAATTAACACCAACGAAAGACAAAAGTGAGTGGGCAAGCTGATAGTAGTAGTAACTTCAAGTTTATCTCATCTGATGTCAAAGGCAAAGTAGTTACTCCACAAGAATAACAAGATATTTAGTCCTCCTAAGCAGTCTCAAGGAAGGCATACAAATGTGTGGTGATTTCATTTCACCATAAATTGACACAAAAATGTCTGGATTGAATTTTTTGCAAAGAAACACTTTTACGTTTTTTTGAGATCATGTCGTTCAATTATTTTTTTTTTATGTCATACACATCAAATCAACATTTTTACGTTTTTTTGAGGTTCAATTATTTTTTTATATCTCATACACATCAAATCGCAATAGTATATTTCTCTACACAAATTCTAAAAAATTACAATCCAAACGCAAGTTCTCCACTCGTAAATGATAGTATGAGCGTTCAACTAGGAAAGCCCATTTAATTAACTTTTTTGCTGCATTTGTGTGCTTGTTCTTCTTATTATTATTATTATTATTATATATGTATATATATTTTTTCATCATCTTCTTCTTCTCCTTTTCTACACGGGAAAAAAGGGTTCTGTGCCATACTTTGACCTAGCATAACCCGAGCATTATAGAAAGGTTATTGGCACGTAGAAACTAATTTAGAAACAAACCAAAAGATCAGCTAAACAAGTCAGGTTATCAGTTGAATAATAATCTCTTAATGATGAGAAGACATTAGCGGGTCCCCAACACTCGACCCCGTGTTACGTTAATGACCAATTAATAAACTACTAGTAGTACATTAGAAAAAGAGTGCACTGTGGAAGTGCACGCTTCAGATTGGTTTCTGATGGATGTAAATTGATAACAACATTTTTAATCATGACTCCTCATTAAACAAATGACCTTGCAAATCAACACAAATGATTAGCTCACCCCCACCCTAATGCGACCTTGTAAACCATTTTATTAGTATTTAATTTGTGGGGGCCTCAGTGGTAATTATCATGATTCCACCAAAGTCGTTGATGGATTAATTGCATGAGAAATGCGGCTGTGAGCTGTGCCCGCCACAGTGGCGTCATGCACGGCGGAGCCACCATTGTCGAATGAGGAATGAGGAGCTGACAAGATTCTTGAAGAAACGTCATGAACAATCCTTTTTCAGGCAAGGGTCACGTTTATCATTCGTCAATTACGCATGCACCTCCGCCCCCCCACTGTCCGTCCCTATCTTTTCTTTTTCATAAAAATATCATGGCTCGTGACTCATGAGCTTATCTAAACTTGTTGGGTTTCTTTCTTTCTTTCTTTTCTTGGCTTGAAAACCCACTGGAGTTAGGAAAGGTAGTGATTGATTGAGTGGCATTGAATGGAAGAGAATGCCGGTATGGCAAATTAAAATTGCTAAAAGATTTATAGCTAGTTTGGGAGGATGGAAATGAAAAGAAAAGAAGAGAAATGATAAGTTAGAAAAGAAAAGAAAGGATCAAAGTTTCTATCTAAGTTGTTTGGGAGTTTTAAAGGAGAAAAGAAAGTGAGTAGTTTTCTTTTGTTTGGGAGTTGAATGCAAAGGAAAGAAAAAGATACTTAAACAAATTATTTTACAAATATGCCCTTTTTATAAACAAATGTGAGAGGGATTCATCAGGTATTAAAATGTTTTGTATCAGGATTCTAAGGGTAATTTGGTCATATTGAAAAATTTACTTAAACTTCTATCCGTTCCTTCCCTTTCCGCCCAACATTGGGCGGAAAGTTTTCCAAAAGATGAAGGGCGGTGGGATCTTTCCTATTCTTTTCTTTTCCTTCTCATTTTAACTCCCAAACAATGGATATCCCTTCAAAACCTTTCTTTTCTTTTCATTTCCATCCTTCCAAACTAGCTATTATGTTTTAGGAAAAATAATTGAGTTTACACAGAGTTTTTTTTTGCTGTTTAAATTAAAACAGGGAAAAATTCAATCATTAAAGAGTTTGCATTATTGTCATGTAGAACATTCCTAATTAAGCACTTTTTCAAATATGTTACGCTTGTGATAGTGAATTGAAAAAAACAAAGGTTTGTTTTTAAAAAAAAAAATTAGTAGGAGAGATATATATGAAATCTAAAAATCAGGGAGGTGGAGGGGAATTATAACCCTACTAAGCTCCATTTGGATGTATGTTAATTTCTTGGGTTTTTTTTTTTTGAAAAATTTTAGTATAAGACATACGGAAACAATGGGCCTGTTTGGAATCTGAGTTTTTTGGGAGTTTGTCTAAAACTTTACTGTAGTACACTGTATAAGTTTTTGAAAAAATTTTGTAGAAGTTTTTGTAAGGTGAAAACTTTTTTTTTCTTTTTTTTTTCCTTTTCTTTTTTTTTCTCTTTCCCTTTCTTTTTCTTTTTCTTTTCTTTCCTCTCTTTTTCTTCTTCTTCTTCTTCTTCTTCCCCGTCACCTCCGCACGCTCAGCAGCAACTCCACCTCCCGGCTGCCCCGCCTTCCCCCTCCCCCCGCCACCCCCCTTCTGCCCCGCCTTTCCCCTCTCCCCCGCCGCCCCCCTCTGCGCCTTCCCCCTCCCCCCTCCGCCACCCTCTGCCCCTTCCCCCTCTGCCCCGCCTTCCCCCTTTCCCCCGCCGCCCCCTTCCCCCTTCTCCCGCCTTCCCTCTCTCCCTCGCCGTCCCCTTCTGCGTCGCCCCCGCCGCCCCTTCCCCCCTCTGCCCTCCTCGCCGCCCCCTCTGCGCTGGACGTACAGAGAAAAAAAAAAGACAAGAGAGGATGATGGCAGAGGAGGAAGAGGGGGAGAGGGAAAAAAATGGGGAAAAAAATTTCTTGTCCGGCACCGGCACCGGAAATTGGTGACGGAGCCGGCAATAGAGGTGGTGATGGGGGAGGAAGAAGAAGAAAAGGGGAAGGAAATTTTTTTTTGTTGTGTTTTGGTTATTTTAAGTGTGTAGGTTAAAAACTTTTGATAAGTTTTTTGGAGTTCCTGTAGTAAAAGTTGTTAAAAAACTAGTTTTATACAAACTTGGTAAAAAACCAAGCTTCCAAACAGGGCCATTTGAAAATTTCTCAATAGGTGGTCAAGTTTGTCAAAATGGATATGGTTCTCTATAACCTTGAAATCAACCTCCAAAATCAGAAAAGTCAACATCATACTTAATTCGTATTATCCTTCTGTCTATCGTTTGTGTTTATTAGTTGTAAGTCTCTAAATCAAGATCTAATCACCTTTTTACAATTACGTAATTACTAACAATTAGCATAATCAGGTACGTACTGTGTTTTTCTTCTCTCGTGCAACTTTAATTCTAATGGAAATAGAGTATTGGGCATGGAAAAATAATTGTATAAGTTTGTAGACCGGTAGTTTTGAATTTTCATCACTATTACAAGTACAAATATTGTTCATCAATACAATTTTTATATAAATAACGAAATTCGAACACATGACTTATGTACGTACAATAGTTAAATGGCTATATGATAACATACGAAAAGGTAATTGATAATAATGTATGGTTGATACATATTTAAAGGGGAGAGAGAGAGAGAGAGAGGGGAAAACCTTTAATGCACCAAATCATGTGTACAAATGGAGCGTAGAGGAGCAAGGCCTCACAAGTTATTGCCTTGGCTATGTAACAAAAGAAGTGTGAGGTATACGGAAGTGGGAAGAGAGTGGGCGAAGAAGGCTAGGGAATAGATGCAGGAAGTCAGGAGGGGAAATGGAGCGAGTGATTGAGAGCAGAAGAAGAATTCAAATGATTGTAGAGAGTGGTCGTGTCGGGTGGCGAAGCGACAACATGACACGCACGGCTTCAGGGGTGTGTGGGTGGCCACCACACCATCTGCAGCAGTCTTTTTCCCTCGCCCATTTACTTTACACCATAATAATAATAATAAACATTCATAAAATATTTTAGTACTTTTAATAAAAAAATTACGCTGTTTTTTTTTTTTTAGTATAATTGATGCATAGGTATCTGAGACCACGTGTCTACCAGCAAGACATGTTGGTTCGGGCCACGTGAGTTCTGGGGTGAACATTACATGAGGAGAAAGGAAAACGGAGGAGGTTTTTACTTCTACGCTTCCCTCATTCATGGTTCATGCCTCGAATACCCACGTGAACTCCACTCTCCCATGTCTTCTCTCCTCCTCGGTCTCTCTCTCTCTCTCTCTCTCTCTCAATTGCTTTCGATTTTGGTCTCTCTTTGCAGTCTTGTTTGCACCTTCCCCCTATCTATTCATAAACCTTTTTTGTTTTACTTATCCGCTTTGGCTTTTTGTTTGGCTGGTTGGCTCGGCTCATTCAGCTCCACCATGCCCTCTATTTACATGACATGACTTTCATTCCTTGCGAGGAGAATGTGGAGTATTTCATTTATCGAAGGAAAAATTTTGTCAAATTGGTCTTTCACATTTTTAGAAAATTTTTTTTGGTCCCTCATATTTGAAATTAGTCACATTAATCGCTAATATCTGAAAATGTTTGCCTATTTGGTTTTAAAGCTCAATTTTGCTCACTTTTCCAATCAAAAGCCGCATGCCCCCTATCATGTGTCCATATTTTCAAGAAGAAAATTGCAACACACTTTGCTCTCTTTGTTAAAAGAAAAAAAAAAAAAAGGCCTCCAAATCGAAACCACCCTTTCTCTCCTGTCTCCATTTTCATCTATCAAAATCCCAATTATAAGCCACCAAATCGAAACAAAAATGTAATTTTCTCACTTTACAAATGAAACTGAAACCTCCACTAGGTTTCAAATGGTCCAAGAAGCAAGAAGGATTCCTCGATATGTTCAAGTACAAATCCCTTACTTTATCCATTAGAATTCGTTAGTTTCTTTTTTTTTTTTGGTGATAAAAGGCCAAAACAAGAATGAGACTTAATAAATTGATAGTTTATGCCTTCCTGCTATGCAGGGAATGCCAATTGGAAATTTAGCTGTAACATCCCCATGTAAACAATTTTATGCTCTTCACTATAGCTTTCGTAGTAGCGACCTCATCTTGGATCCCTACAAACCTGTGACTACAAAATCAATAAATTGATGGAGCCAAATATCAGAGAAAGAGATCAGTCACATGCCTTTGCTTTACTCACTACAATGTATGGTGCAAAAGTATTTGGGATTTTGGTAGCTCTAGTTTCAAGTGCAGTTGCAGCTCCTATCCTCTTCGCAAGTTCTGGAGATGAAAGCGGGGAAGGGGAATAAAAGAGTAGTATGGGTTTGGTGGTTTATAATTAGGGTTTTGGAAGATGAAAATGAGGAAGAGAGCGAAAGGATGGTTTGTGCTTGGTGGCCTATTTTTTTTTTTTTTTTTTAAACAAAAGGAATGAAGTGTGTTTTTATTTTTCATATTAGGGACTTGTGGCTAATTTTAAATATGAGGGACCAAAATTTTTTTTTTTTTTTGAAAATGTGAAGAACCAATTTAGCAATTTTTCCTTTACCAAATCAATGGTTTACTACTATCTGGTCATAATAGAAATCTTCCTCTATATGTTAAGTGACAGAGAAATATTATTTGCACTTTATTTATTGTTATTTGTACTCCCATCATTTGTTTTATTATATAGTCTAATAAATAAAAATTATATAATTAAAATGATAATGGGAGCTTGAATAACATTTTCCTAAGTGATATAATACTCATAGGTACTTATATGTTTTCTTCATACTTTTTAAGCAAAAAAAAAAAAACTTATATAGAAAAGAAAATTCATCATATGATATAGGTAATTAAAAACATTTTTTAGTGTGTTAAATTTTGTTGGATTGGTCATTATCTAGAAAAAGAATTTCTTAGTTGTATCATAAATATATTTTTTTTATTTTTTATCTCATCTATATTACATTAAAAAAATACTACATTATTATTTTAATTTTTTAAAAGCAATCCCCTATGTAAACGTATAATATTTCCGTCTTAACTTTGATTAGAGGTGTATACGTCTGAACATGTCACTTTCGGAGTGGTCCGACAATTTTCGATTGGAATATTATGGCGTTTGGAGTCTTACCCAATGCGGATGGCGAGTTTTACATAGTTTTGGCATGGAAAAGAGTAACTGAATGGCAGGTTCTTACCATGGGGAATTGGATGGGGTCTTTTTTTTTTTTTTTTTGTTGGGTGGGGGAGGGGGTTTGAGGGCCAGGGTGATGTGAGAATGGAGACTTTAGAACCCACTTGAATTACTATCTTTTGAAATTTTGGTAATATACGTGATTTAAAGGTGATCGAAAAATATATTTATAAAAAAATATAATTTTTTTAAAAAAATAACAATTTAAGTACAAATATTAACTAATTGGAATAGGAAAATCTATATTAAAATGTTTAAACAACATATTATCGTAATTATATCAGAAGTTCATTTTGCAACCACAGGCCACTTGTAAATTTCTTACATGATCTTATATATTTTCATTTGGTTATTTTTTAGAGTAAATCTCATATACACTAATATTATATATATTATTACGGTTGAATACATGATATACATATAAATTTTGAAATTTAAATTTAAATTATGTGTCATACATCCAATGATAAAGATTACATATTGTCAATGTATATAGAAGATTAATTATCTTTTTTTTGGAGCAGAACTTTGGAGGTGCACTTATGTGTTGTGTGCAACTTCACTTAACCAGTTAGGCTTCGGGCTAATTATATTGAAATAGTAGTATCTGCGTGTAGTATGAATTTCCAGCGGGCACTAGGCTTTTATAGCATGAATTTTTCCGAAG
This sequence comes from Coffea arabica, assembly GCF_036785885.1. Taxonomy (NCBI): domain Eukaryota; kingdom Viridiplantae; phylum Streptophyta; class Magnoliopsida; order Gentianales; family Rubiaceae; genus Coffea; species Coffea arabica. The sequence continues at coordinate 42,120,544 of NC_092325.1, read as the reverse complement.
GATTTGTAGGCCCTTTAGAATAGCTGGACTTTGCTGACATTTGAAAAAGAAGAAGTAAACAAATAGAAAGCTAGCTGCCCAATAGGACAACCCAAAAAAAAAAAAAAAAAAGTACAAAGCTACCTCTTTAGATCGTATTTTAATAGCTAGCTCTTGCTTTTATTTACGTTTCCTCTAAACCATCTTCCTCGACCTCAGACACACACTACCATTACTGCCAAGGAAATGTCGAAAAAACTCACACTACTATTACTGTCATTTGGTCTGGTGGTCATCACCATCTTTGATGATATTGGAGATCAGGGGTTCAACTCCTGCCTCCCACAAACTTGCTACTTTACGTGACTGATCTTTTGTCTCCACGGGATAGCTCGAGCGATCCGCTCCCCCTCCTTAGGGCATGACGACCTTCTTGACTTGTTCAGGGTTTGAGTCCCGTTGTTAACGTGCTCGGTGTGGAGTGGGGCCTCCTCTTCCGGGCCGTAGGAGATTAATCGGACCCCGTAAGAATTGACCCGGACACCTCTGTGTTGATAAAAAAAAAAAGAAGATCAACAACGTGTATCAAACAGATATACACACAATTGATTGTAATAAACCACTTTATTTTTGTTTAATTTCTTTTACTACTCGATGCACCAGTAGTAGTAATAATAATAATAAATGCGCTTTCATAAAATGTATCTCTAATTAACTAACATGCAAAGATGAAATTCTCAACATTGCTAGCTAGGTTTATTTGGATTGCAAGTATTTTCAATAAAAATTATTAAAATATTATCTTTGATATATTTTTTAAATTATCTTTTTATCTCGTACACGTTATCGCGTTATTATAATACATCAAAAAGAATCTGATTACGTTGATATTGACCGTCACTACTGCTCTGAATAATAGTTAACTATTCTAAAAGTGGTCTTTTTCAATCACAAAACCCTAATACTTCATAAACCACTATCCTAACATCAGGATCATATCCATCCTTCAACAAGACAACGGAGCACTGCTATTTTCAGATAATTACATTCCAACTCTCCCTCAACGAGCCATCGGACTATAAGTTGTTGCTTGTCAACTTGTACCGTACACGTAGAGAATATAAATTATTTGACAATTGACAGAGACATTGATTGGGAACAGCCATTTGGTTCCCATAACCGTCATTTGCTCCTCAAGTCGTACGCACAATTATTGAAGGCTGCTGCCCAAATAGTCCGTGGAATGAGGCTTCGGTCATTAGCGCAGCTGACAATGAAGAGGATGGCATTAGCAAAAGTTTCTATCAAAGAAGTGACTTTTCTTTTGGAAAAATAAACAGATTGATAATTAAGACAACAAATTCATGCATTCAAGTTCGAAGGAAAAAGAAATCCACAAGGTCACTTGGATTTGGCATTGGACTTTATATTGGGCATTTGCTAGTGTTCAAATTTGGGATTTGCACGTTTCTTTCTTCTGCCGAATGGGCATTTATGAATGACTATTTCATTCTTGAAAATTAGAACAGGAAAAATGAAGAAGAAAGGCTGCTAACCGACTACAACCTGTAATGATACGCTAGAAGCCACGAGCAAATGCCAGGTGGCGGATTATAAGAGCAAAAGAAGAGAAAAAAAAAAGAGGAAAATTTATCATTACAAACACTGATCTTAAGAGTATTCTTAACCATTTATTATTATTTTTAATTATTTTACATATATTATATCACAAAAAGTGTTATAAGATATTATTTTAAATAATATTTTCAAATGATCTCCTATCCAAAACACACAGTGAGTTTGTTTGGATAAGAATTTATTTGGATGATTTATTTGATCCAGTTACTGTAGTATTTTTTGTGATGTGATATATGTGAAATAAAAAGATGATTGAAAATTGTGTGTATGATGCAAGCAAAACAAAATATGAAATTTTTATGTTGTCCAAACAAACTCTATAATTGAAGGGAAATAAAGAAAATACAAGAGACTGTAGTATCAGTGTAGAATTAAGGAGCCCTACTTGAGTACTGATTTAGCACTACAGGAGGAGAATAATCGGAATTCATTGCACAAGGAAATCATCATTGAGAAGTAATGATTTTGTCCCTTTCAACACTCATTCATACCTCACCTCTAATTGGATACTTCTGCTATAGAAATGGTTTTTGGCACTTGCAAATTTGCTTAAAATTGAGAAAGTGAATTAGATATACACACTACTGATTTGTCATTATCACTTGATTGACAAGTGCAGAAACAGGTAAAAAGGTAGAAGAAAGACAAGTTTATTGAAACTTCCCTCCTGCTAATGGCATGGGAGACTTTTGAGAGATTAGAGAAGATGGGGAGAGTGGTGGGGTATAATGGATGGCAATGGGTGTTTCAATGGTTTATCTGTGTGTTCCAATCATAGTAGGCATCAATGATGATTTGATGGACGTGTAGGCCTAACTGTACAGGGTTGTATGGCTGGGTTTGGGACCCCGGTTGAAGAGTTTACAGGCGTTGAGGGGAAACTGGAACCCCACCCGCATTATTGGTTGGTCTTCTTACCATCTTTTTGATTGGGCGTTTGGTGGGGAAATTTCCCAGATTGATGAGTTAAGTTAGCAGAAGAATGATCCATCAAGATGTAGCTAGGAGCATGGTGGTGGCCGGTGGTCCATGATTTGGATTCTCCAGAGATTCATGGTGATGCATCCCACTTGGCTCTACTGTAATGCCACCATACTTGATCACATGAAGTTGCTTCTCCTCGGGTCCAGACCGTACAAAGGTTTATACGGTGGTGCAAAACCAATTGCTAGTCTACTATGGAAGAAGAAACAGCAGGGACAAGAGCATATCTATTTGCTTCATATGAACAACTGCTACTACTGATCAGCAATTACCTTTAAATTATTTCTTCAGCTTAAGTTGTTCACAAAATTCAAACATTTGAACAATACTACAAATATCTATGTACAAGTAAGTATTCAATAATTGGCTTCTATTCACAGACTTACTCCTAAGTTATTTCAGTCTCTCCATTGTAAAAAGTATCACAATCAAGATTTGCATTTACAAGATGAATAGGTAAGAAATTTAGAAAGAGATGTCACTCCATTATTGCCTCTAACACAAGAAGAATAAGAAAAATAATTATTTAATGGGTGTTCAGTGGACACTCATTAACACATCTAAATCACTCCTGATAACACACTAATAATTATTATTTTCTCTTACATTTATGCACTTTTTCTAACTAATACCTTTTAAAATATTTAACACTTGAATTACATGTTAACAATTACGACGGATCCTCCATTGCAAGTATACACTTGGTTGTAATGGTTTGTTCTTTGAGTGAAATTATCAAGTTCTTTTAACGACATTGAATTTTAGTAAATCTTTTTTTTTTCTAATTATGTTACAAATAATATATAAATTATATAGGAATATTTGTTTATGAAATTGTTGCCTATTACTACTACTAGTAACTAAAAAACTCTATTTGGATCATCCACTTTTTCAAATATTATAAAATTTTTTAAAAAGTACTCTAAAAAGTAATTTAATTTTTTTAATATTTAAAAAATATCTCAAAATATATTTTAAAAACTCTGCTACTCTTAACTATTCCAAAATATTTTCTAAAAATATCCCGAAATTTACTCTAAAAATTCTGTTACGGTAAAATTTTTCAAAAACATATCAAAAAACAGTTAATCCAAACCGGAGCTATAAAATTTGTATGCTTTTAGCACATTTCATTAGGTTTGTTAGTTTTAGGGAAAGGTTGTTAAATTTTTTAAAAATTATTCTCTAAACACAGCAACTTTTTACCATTTTATCTCATATATACCTATGTCTCACAATACTAGTATTACAAATTACAATTATTTTTTGACAACAACTCCCAAAAAATACAACCGAAACGGACTCATGTAGTTCCAAGCTGCTGAGCTAACTAGCTAACATGGTAGGATCATACTTTGGAGCAATCCTTTCACCGGACTCGGGGCAGGGACGGTTGCATGACAAATCCTGCAACCGTCCCTGACAAATTTACTGTTCATCAACAGCGCGTAACTTCTTTTGTTCACCGTGTAATTTTTTTTTCACAGATTGTATTTTCACAACAGATAGTGGTAAGCCCCACACTTGACGTGGAAATCGAGTTACCACTTGTTATCTGAACCGCACATTTTTTTGAGGTCCAATCTGAACCATGAACCGTGCAGGGACGGTCATACTGATGACCGTCCCTGCCCCAAATCCCCTTTCACCAGACGTACAATTAGGACTTTAGGACAAGAAAGCCCGGAAAAAGTCCTTCTCTTCCCATGGTTAAGATTAGAAAAAAAAAAATAAAATCAGAAGATGACATGATTGGACAAAACACATGAGAGAGGGAGATGTATGAAAGAGACGACAAAAGAAACAACCACTCGAGTATGGTAATATTTTGGGGGAGGCAAAAGCTATGATTGAGATAATTGGTACCCCTCTCCTGACACCACCTTGCCATGATTGACTCAACCCTCCCCCCACAGCCCCTGGTCCCTTAAAAATTATATACTGTGGCATATAATTTTTTTTTGAAAATCAAAGAGAAAAAAAATCCCATTCTATTCTCTCTATATAACACCTTCAATTGCACCCCAAACAAGCCAATCTGTAAAAGCAGCTTTTTTCTTTCCTTCTTTCTCTTTTCTCTCATTCTCGAGAGTCAAAGATTTCCCCCGTGCACGCTTTCTGGAAAAGCCAGGATCCTGCTCTCTCAAGGCCTAATTGAATTCTTCACAAAGGCTGGATCTTTGTTGGGTTGCAAGTGAAAAGGAGGGAAGAAGATACAAAGGATCATCAAGAACAACCTCTTGGAAGCTCACAGTTTCAGAGAAAATGGTGGTTGACAAGGAAGATTTGGGCTTAAGTCTAAGTTTAAGTTTCCCTGAGAAAAGGGCCACAGCTACAAATTCTAGTTCAAGTCCACTACAGCTGAATCTCATGCCTTCTGCTTCTCCATCACCTTTTGGTCATCTCCTTCAGCAAAAGAGTTCTTGGACCGATACTCTTCCTCCATCAGGTTTGTTAATCTTTAAGATCCCATTAAAATTTTGCCTTTCTCTTTTATCTTTACCTTGAAAGAAGAAAACAGAAAGGGCAACTTTTTTTTTTTCTTTCCAAATTTGGTATTTTGGATTCTTGATCATTGATCTGATTGAGAAGTTTTGATCTGGTTTGATGCAGATCGAAGCATGGATGCATGCAGAGTGGAAACGAGGGCGTTTTTGAAAGGGATTGATGTCAATAGGCTGCCTGCGGCCACAGCGGATGCTGAGGAAGAGGCTGGAGTGTCTTCTCCAAACAGTACTATTTCCAGTATTAGTGGAAAAAGAAGTGAAAGGGAGGCTAATGGAGAAGATCATGAGCTGGAGAGGGCTTCTTCTAGAGGGATCAGTGATGAAGAAGATGGTGATAATTCCAGGAAGAAGCTCAGACTTTCTAAAGATCAGTCCGCCATCCTTGAAGAGAGCTTTAAAGAACATAACACTCTGAATCCTGTAAGTATTTTGCCGGAAAAAAATGGCTTTTTTACGTTTATTTCCCTTTATCCTTTTTTGGGGGTGCAGATTTGCTGAAAGATGGGATTTTTTTTTGTTTGTTTGTTTTATTGATTTATCGCAGAAGCAAAAGCTGGGTTTGGCTAAGAGGTTAGGACTGAGGCCAAGGCAGGTGGAGGTGTGGTTTCAGAACAGGAGAGCAAGGTGAGGAAATTTTCCTTTTTCCTCGAGGGCATTTCTGGTATTTCGATGTGTTCCTCGGAACCTATTAGTAGTTGACTAGCTAAGCCAGTTCCACCCTTGTTTCCTTCCCCGCGATGCATGATCATCGGATGCCGGAGGCGTTTTCCGTTTGCCAGCGGAAGCGCGTGTAGTTCACGCGCGGTGAGATTGATTAGTCTCATCATTTCTCCATTTACGTCTTAGTCATCCCTAAAATCACGTACTACGATACTCTGTAATGATGACAAGAATATGATTATTCATGACAAAGTAAAGCAAAAGTATTGTTAAAGATAATTTAGTCGCGGCGGTCTTGGGCACAGTATAGTCTTTTATTAGACATCATGATTCACTCGTGTTTGCCTTGAGCATGCTTTCGATCATCAACTAGGTTGACGTGTGACATAAATATTGCAATAGTAGCCGTGTTACATGTACAAATATTTCGTAGTATCATCGAACTTTACAAACTTATCGTGTACAAAGATTGGATTGCCTTTTTTTTTTTGCGAAATTTTTTATGAATACATTTTTCAATCAATATTTTTACCTCGTCCTGTTCTAGCATACGTTGTCAAGTCGCTATAATACATGTTTTCTACAAAAAAAAAAAAGAAAAAAAAAATCCTGAAAACAGCAATCCTGAGTGCTTGATCTGGATTTTGTGTATTAACTTCATTTGCAATTGAATTTGTGCAGGACAAAGTTGAAGCAGACGGAAGTGGATTGTGAGTACTTGAAGAGATGTTGTGAAAGCTTGACGGAGGAAAATAGGAGGCTACAGAAAGAAGTACAAGAACTCAGAGCCCTCAAATTATCACCACAGTTTTACATGCAAATGACCCCTCCAACCACCCTCACCATGTGTCCTTCCTGTGAGCGTGTTGGAGCCCCACCACCCTCCTCCTCCTCCACCGCCGTCCCGATCTCGACACCCGTCGATCCAAGACCCCGTGCCTTGGTTCCGGCCCATCCCCGGCCTATCCCGTTCAACCCATGGGCCACCACTGCCATCCAGCATAGGCCGTTTGATGCTTTACACACTAGATCATGATCATGAGTAGCTCCCTCCCTCAATGGTCCATATTGGAAGGGGCAGATTTCAAGAGTTGGCATTGGATTCTGACTGTGTACAATTGGCTTTTTCCTATATTTGGATGTGTGTCTAATTGAGGTCCAAGATACGGTGGTTGAAGTCGTGATTTAGTGGGTCTTCTTGTTATGGGACCACAACACCCCCCCCCCCCCCCCTTTTTTTTTTCAGCTGACTAGCTAGATTAGTCCAAGTTAGTAATTCTTCCTTCACCATTTTAATATAGTTGGTGAGAAGGGAGGACTGGAAATGTAAAGTGTTTTATCAGATTATTCCCTAGCTTGTGTTTGGAATGCTAATTGAAAGTTAAAATTGATTATTTAGAAACAACGCCCATTCGGCAGTTGGTATCAGAAGAGTATAATAATGAACCTACTGTTTGTAGCAGATTGCCTGGTTCTGGTTGTATCTTATCTGGTCTTAGTGAAATTATTTACCCTCAAATTTGTTTATTAGAACAAAGCCATTTTGACTCGTTGGAATAAACCGCGCTACCAATTGCAGAACTTTAATCAGTAACAAAGAGATGTTACTAATTACCATTGCAACTTTTTAAGTTTCTCTTTTTCTTTTTTGAATCTCTCAAGTTTTCCCATTTTACACCAAAAAAATAAGGTATAATACTTGGTTAATTTTTTTCTTTTTTAAAAAAATAGGATAACGGGAGGTCTCGAACTCATGATTGAATTTGACACCGATCACCTCCTTTCGTATTACCTAATTCAACCCTCTCTCGGAATAATAATTTGTTAACTGTGACAATTGTAGATATTCTTATTTTCTATTTCCAACTTGTGTGGTGGTAATAGAATACAAAATTGCCAGATATTTTCAAGGGAAAAATTCTAAGTGCCAAGTTGAAATTTGATGGTGCCAAAAGTCGACGAGAGTAAAGTGTTCGATGATGATGAAGATAATAAAGCAGAGTATTTTCTGATGTGAATTACTCAGTGGCGGACCTCTATTGGCTACTTTACTACCTAAACATGTTGTGACAGTATATATTTGGTGTCATTTTCGTGATATTATTATTAGGAGACCGATCAAATATGTTCTTGGTTTTAGTCAACATGGAAAACTTGAACAAAGATAAACATATTCACTAACTATACCATGAAAATATATATGTTATGACAGCAAAATAGGTGTCATTTTCTCTTCTCTACGATAGTGTTCTAGATGGTTTTAGTCAAATTTTCATGGCATACTGGTTTATATCTTTGTTCAAATTCAAACACCACAATTCCTTGTGAATATTAAAACTCCATCATCTACTACTGCAGAAAAAAAAGGGTCAATTTTTTTAGCCCGTCGTCGACGTCTCAGACCTAGACCTTCTCGACTTGACCTGACCGTTGGAGGTAGGAAAAGTATAGGGATGGATAGGAGGTGAAAAAAAAAAAAAAAGAAAAAGAAAATTCCTTCTTAGACCATTCATTGATTAGGCAGCAGCCACCGAAAAGTGACCAAAAGAAATTCCCATTACGAGGACGGGAGAATCGTATGAAGTCGCAGTTATAATTCGTGGCCCATGCATGGCCCAATAGGTAAATCTCGGCCTAATAAGCAAACTAAAAATAAAATGGGCCCAATATTTTAAACAATTTGTTCAGGTGTTATTTCCCTTGGGCCGTCCATTGGAGTACGCGCTAGCTGGATTTTTATTGTATGGTTTTTGCAGCCCAAATTGAGACCGAAATACAGAATAGTCCGATTCGTCCTCCAAAAGAAAGTGAGTTCGTCTCGATAAGAATTTATTTGGATGATTCATTTGATCCAGTTATCGTAGCACTTTTTGTGATGTAATGTATGTGAGATAAAAAGGTGATTGGCAATTGTGTGTATGATGCAAGCAAAACAAAATCTGAAATTTTTATTCCAAATTCTTGTTGTCCAAACAAACTCAGTATGAAAAAGAAACCAGAAGCAGGCTTTGGGGAAAAATGCTCCCATTTTCCTAAGATCTGCTTCAAATTGGCACTTAAATTAGTTTTGTCCCCATAGAAGAATTTGTTCAATTTATAAGAGTTGCAATAATTCTATTGGAAGGATTCGAGACGTGTCGAAAAATTGAGAAAGTTATAATAAATGCATCCACCATTCAAAGTGTCCAAAAGTACATTACCTAAATTGAGCTTCTGTATTTGCTTGGTGTGCAGGTAGAATCTTCCACATTTCTCTCTGTTAAGGTGTTTTTACCCGATCCATTTCTGTATAATTTGGGGATGAAATTTGCAAATATTATTCTGCTTGCATCGTAAATACAATTTTTCAATAATTTTTTTTTGTCTCATGTATATCACGTCACAAAAAAGTGTCATAATATTGTTTCAAATAATATTTTTTAAATAATCTAATATCCAAACACATTCTTTGGTTTTTTCCAAGACAGTCGTCTGCCTGTCCCCTAAAAGGCAATTGTTAATGGTATTCCACTTTTTTTTTAATGGCACTCCCACTATTATTTTTTTTTCATGTAATTTTCATTTATTAGATTATATGATAAAATAAATGGTGGAAGTGTCATTAACAAAAAGTGAGTGCGATTTAACATTTCCCCTTAATTTGAACCCCAAAATTGTTCCCTTTTGCAAAGTTGTATGCAAGTAAAAGGGAAAACCGTCATTGTTTCAAGAAACATTCTGTTGAGAAAGCTTTTACCATCTAGAATTGAGAAGGGGTAGGGAACAGGAAAGGGAAGAGAGAAAGGAACATGCCCATTGTAATTTGCAAGCTTGAACACCTTTTGGATCTGTTGTTATTACGACGAGGAGCATATGGAACTGCTGCTTAAGAGTAGAACTTATAATTAAATAGGGTAGGATTGATGGTCTGTTACATTGATTGCAGAATATATTTAGCTAATTTTATCATTCTGAATGTGATGCCAAATGTTTTCTTGTTAGGTGTGAGTAGAGGTGTCAAAATGGGTGATTTGAATGGGTTTGGATTGATTAATATGGGTAATGGGTATAAGTGAGTCAACCCATTTATATCCATTTAATTAGATAGGTATAAATGAGTAATTCAAAAAATGAATTGGGTAATCCAATTACCCATTTATAACACGTTATTTTAACTTTTTGTAAACTCATTTAAATTTATTTTTACAAACTAAATTATCAAATTATACCACCCATTGTACCCATCGTTAGTTTTAAATATTTACTTGTAATGTACAATATGCCTAATTACCAATTTTTTCCCTATCCGTACTCTATATCGCAAAATTACATACTATTTAATAATTGAACAATAAGAATATAAAAAATTGAAATAAGTACTACAAAAGTTAACACAAAAACTTAATCCAAAAATTTTGAACCCTTAACATTTTTTTTGTATATAAATTTAAAATTTCATTTTGAAAAGGTAGGAAAAGAGGATAAAACTTGTCATAAATTGGTATTGCTGAAAAATGAGCAAATTAACAAATTAAGAGAAAATAAAATGATAAGATAAAACCAAAAAATAATAATAATAGTGATACAAAAGTAGTTAATATCATGATAAAATGAAAAATCTGAAAAAAAAAAGGTGGAGGAAGAGAGGAAGCTTGGGGGAAGACAATTCTAAATAGGTTAATTGGGTTTGATAGATTACTCAATAATACCTATTTATTAATGGGTATTATTGGATAACTCATTTATATCTATATGTAAAAATTTAAAATGCCCATACCCATCTATTCATGAACGGGTATAGGTAAATTTAGATAAATAAGTTTGTTTGCCACCTATAGGTGTGAGGTTCGGATACTTTTGATTCAAAAGAACTGAAAATAGGGGGAGTAAAGAAAAGCATCATTTTTCTAGTCTCTCGTTTGTTCGCGATCAGCATGTTCTCTAGGGGCTTTAGTTGCCGGAACATAATATTCCACTAGAAAGAAAATGGACTTAGCATCTATTCCAATCTTGTTTCAAGAGCATTTGCCTGTTTCAAAAGTAGGCATATGTAAATGATTCTTCAGAGAGCCAGAACAGCGAAGATTGGAGGCAGAATACAATGGGGAGAGGAGATGATAGATCTGAATTAGCCTCTTGAAATAGAGTGAAACACAAATCAGGCAGCCCCTGAAACCTAAAATTTTAACTTTGAAAAGATGCAAAGTTCGTGGGGAAATTTGGATTCACAGATTGTACTACAGTAATATAATACCACTCTGCCTCAGAATCAAGCAGCAGCCTTGTGTATGTTAAACTGGATAGCCTTTAATCATGCAAGAATAGCAGGAAGCAATCTGTGTAAACTAGATTAAAAAAAGTTCACCACTTTGCAGAAGAATGCTTGTAAGTATGATGCAGTTAGTTGTCCATGTGTCCGTCAGCTTGAAAAGCACATAACCACCCTGAACCAATGGCGAGTAACTTAAAATTTCTCTATATTGATGCCCATATACATGGGTGAAAACAGAAATATTCAGGGAAAAAGAAAGAGGAGAAAAATTCACATGCCAAGTGAAACGAAAACATGAAACAGAATACAAGGGAAGTTTTAGCAATTCAATCTCATGCTGCAGCTTCCTTGTTACCGGGATTGTTTTCTTGCATGCTGCTCAGTGGATCTCCTTATTGACTCTATTCTTTGAAGCCTTATTTGCTCTCTAAATTTGGCTATGAACTCATCAGCCTTCTTATTAACATCACGTCCCTCATCAGTAGCATTCTCATTCGCATGTACTTCATTTCCCACGCTTTCTTCAAAATAATCACCTTCACTTTCAGCATCTGAGCTCTGATCAGTTTCCACGACCACATTTTCGATGTACTCTTTCTTCTCTGCCTTTGGCAACTCTGTAAAAACCTGCCTCGAAAAATGAGGGGCAGCCTCATCCATCAGTTTATCAGTGAATCCTCTTTTCTCAATGAAGGGTGCTTCAATTTCCCTGGCATTTCCATTCGTGAAATCCTCATCAAATTCCCTGGATTTGACAGATCTCATGACTGGTTCGCCTGATCTAATTGTTCGAACAGACTTCACCATCGATGCAACATCATTTTGAGCTCTAGGCCTCAACTCTGGCCCTGAATTTGCTCTCCGAGACAGGCCCTCCATTTCAGTCTCGGTCAAGTCATTTGGCACACTCCTGGTACTACGTTTCAGCTCCTCCTCAGAAAAATGATTACCGTTTACGAGACTAGAACTTGATTTCTCTAACGGAGCTCTAAGAATGAATGGTGGAGGCGGCGGCGGGGGAGCAGGTGGAGGTGAGGACTTGACATGGATCTTTCTCCTCACCACATCTTCCACGCTCTTTGCTTGAGATTCAGATGAAGAAGAAGTTAAGGGAGACAGATTTTTCGGTGAATGTGGTGTTGGCGGTGGAGAGGGCTTATTCGGTGAAGGACAAGCTGAATCAGGTCTAGATGAACGAAATGATTGAGACCTAGTAGACCGTGATTCGAACTTCTTCACCTCAGAATCCTCCAATGAAGCAGGCAGAGAGTATGAAGGAAGGCCCTCCTCATCTTCCTTCATTACAATCCTTCCCGACCTTGATCTCCACGGAATTGGTGAACGAAGCACAACATTTTCCTCCATGTTTTCCTCAACTTTTACAGGGCCTAGTCCTGCAATTTCACCGTTTCTTGATTTTCTTGAATTGCTTGAAAATCTCTTTGAACCTGAATTTGGATTAGACCTGCTAATAGAAGCATTTTTAACGCTAGATTCTCGCGATGTTTCCATCTCATTCGGCTCAGCAACGCGAGATTTCAAGCTTCGTACGGGCAAAAGTAAAGGCTTTTCATCAATTCTTGATGCAGTACCATTCCGTTTTCCAAGAAGAGGGCTTTCTTTGGCTACTACAACCACTGGTTCCCCCCTTTGGTACTGCGAATTCCAAGTTTGAATCTTGTTATCATCAGAAACTGCAGTGCTTTCGGTCTCATCATCAAAAACTGACGAAACCTGAAGAAGTCTAGTTACATAGGACTGTGCATTATCAAATTTAGAGATGCTATTATATTCCTTGTCTGATTCATCATTTCTCCTGCTAAAGAGGCCATAAGAAACAGCGATACCTACAAAGATAAGCTGAAGAAGCTCCCAACTTCTAGAGTGCAGATTTTGGTTAATAAATTCAGGAGCTTGTGAAGGAAGAAGTGGAACTATAACCAAGAAAATAGTGACAATGATGGCTTTGTAGAGGAAATGACGAAAGTACTTACTTGCATTTGCATGGTTTGCTGAGACTTCTGAGTTTAACTTTTTTGGTTTGGGAATGTAAGTTTCATAATCTGCCATTGAAGGACAGATGGGCTTTGTTCTGGATCTTGATTATGTTGCAGAATGTGGAAAGTATAGAATATGAAGAAGTTGAAGAAGAGAAGGCTTAGGGGCTAAGAAAAAGTATAGAATATGAGGCGAGTGGTGGGAAAAAAAGTTTTCGGGAAGAGTGAGCTGATTGCGAGCTCCGTGCTTTAAATCCTTTTACCCATTTTCGGTCTTTTGACAATGATGCCCTCTCCTTTCCTTTTCTCAATCTGCCTTTTTGTCTGTTTGGAGATACTCCCTATTCTCCGGTCTGCACCATTGTAGTCCTTATTTTTCTTTGGGCTCTGAGCGCGGGATGATAATTGAATATTGAGGTAAATGATGAGTACTTTCTAGAGAAAAAAGTTTAAAAAAAAAAACTAAAACTAAGTAGGTTATACTTAATAAAGTTACTCTTTCTTGCGCATTTAGTTCAAAATCAACCATTCCCTTTTAGATTTTACGGCATGATGTCCCTTAATATTAAGGAGCACAAGGTTTTGGTTTTAAATTTACTTTCACGTTCATACTTCCATTCCATCAAGGTCTCGGCCTATTTAAGCCTTTTAGCCTACTTACCCCTCCAATCATACAGCCAAGGAGTGGTTTGGTAAAAATTCATCCATCACAAGTACTATGATTATGATCAACTACTTAATGGTAATGGATCTGCGTTGAAACCTACGAAGTGTTGTTTGAAAAGGGATTTTCTACCAAAATTTTTTTTTTAAATTTTGTTTGTGAATGTATTTTTTAATTATTTTTTTACCGCCTATATATCAAATCATTACAGTATATTTTCTATAAAAATTCTAGAAAATTGCAATCCAAACACAATTCAAGTATGAGTTTTACATTTTTTTTCTTTTTCTTTTCTCTTTTTTCCTCTATTTTTTTTTTCTCCACTCTCTCCATTTCTTCTAGTATTTCTTTTGCTTTTTATTTAATTTAAAAAATGTGAAATACATAAGTCACTAGATATTTGATTCTATGTTAAAAACTAGATAATCACAAAATTCATAGAATATGTCTATTACACCCATTAATTTGTTCTGATTAACCTACATCACTATGATTAACGCTGAATCTTATCCCTTGATATAAAGCCCACTTACCAGACACCCCCAAAATACATATACTTCATCTCCTCCAAACTTCTATGTCAAAATTAACTCCAAACAAGTTGTCACGTATCAAATTAGAAATGCAGGTTTATGGTTGAAATAGCAGTCCTTCAAATTGTCATTTATTTTTTCTGCTATTTTCAGGGAGTCTGATAAATTCGCAGATATGGCTAAGCACTCGTAATTATTAGACAACGACAACGAGTATGTAGGGCACTTTAGGAAATGGGCAAAAATTGAGGGTGGTCAGATGGGTTGCGTGGATGTGGTCGGGATTCTTCTTTTGGACTGCGTACGCTAGCTTTTTACTCATGGGATCGGATAAAATATATTTGCATGTTTGCAACTTTGGAGGGTATGCTTTTCTTCCCATCGTCTTCCCTCTCCACATTCTTCAATACCTGCCTTGGAAGTTCATTTTGGATTCTCTTCAGTTCAATGAGGACCACCATCATCATCACAGCGTTGAACTAGAGCCATTGAGTCCATGGCCTTATTCTAATTCTGACGAAAGAGAACAAAAGAAAAGAAAAAGAAAGGTTAGAAGGGTCCCGCTGAGAAATTTTGTCCAAGATCTTCACAGAGGAAGTGGATTAGCATATTAATGGTTTGATCACACGTAGCAGTAGTACTGCTTCTTTAAGATGCATTAGGCAAGTGGAAGAGTATAATAGCTTTTGATGGTGACTCTACTAGGAATGGACCTGCATAATCACAATTAGGAAGGGATTTTCTCATATGCTTGTTTACGCACTAACGATCCTATCCTGTGCTGTTGAACAGGGAAAAAAATAATACTAGTAGTAGTAACTTTACATCAGGAATCCTGGAATATGGTTGTGAATGAGTAGAAGAATTCAGTAGCCAAGGCCCGAGAGAAGAGAGTCAACGATACCAACACAACCAGTTGGTTGAATTGTCAATAAGGAGTCATTTTCTCACAAAAACGTCATGTGATGTGTTTGAATTTCGTCATCGATGCGAAAACTGTATTGATGAACGATTTGTCAGAATCTCTGTAGGCACGTTCTGAATCGTGATGGTGATCGGAGATTAATCCAACCAAACTTTGTTCTTACCGGAAAAACAAGTGGAGTATATGATGCTAACTTTTTATTTGGAAAGTGTTTCTGTTAATCAATCCCAGTGTTTTCAGTTATGATGCATTTAGTATTCCTTTGATTATTATTCGTTGTTGGTGGGATTTTCTCATTTTCAATTGTTTGATCAAAGGAAGTCTGGAAAATCACGGAATTAGTCAAAGGTTTGCCCCACAACTTTCACCTAGGATACTTTGGCATTTCGGTTTAGGCTTTTTGGAGGAGCAGGATACATCAAGCCGCAAGAGCTTCTCCTACCATTAAAATCCTAAAGAAAGATAAAGGAGCCGCCGTAGAAAAGAATCTCTCCAGCATACATTTCAGAATTGTTTAACTGTTCTTAATTAAGGGAATAAAACCATATGTGATTCATCTACTTTGGTACGTCTAGTTGCAATTTAGATTCTGTTAAGAGCTTGAAAAATACTAGGAACCTTTTGAGAATATAAACAAGATTGAAACGCCCACGTCAAGTGTGGCTAGATTTGGGTTAGTCTTGCGTGGAAATGTGCTTGGATGACTTATTGTCGACATCATAAGTTAACACTCCAAGAGATATAGAGAAATTGCAGATAAGGCATTGGCAAAAAGCAGAGCGGCAAAGTTCAATTAGCTAGGAGGCATTAGCTTAGAAAAGCATATTATTGCTACTACTATATTTTTTTGTCTTTTTTTCTCATCTACGTTTGTGGCCGAAAGTGAATAGGAATGATCTGCATTGAGGTGGATCTGATTCCCCTTTCCAGTCTTTACATGTCTAAATTTCCAATCTCCTTCAACCATTTTATCCACGTTCAGGTACAAAGGTTGCTGACTAGCCATGTTTAGACGATTAGGTACAATATATACCAAACATTTGGAATCTGGGACAGAACGTCATGTGTAGAGTCTGCAAAAATTTGTTCATCAATCCCTGCATGCATGTTGCATGGAGTTCTCCTACAGAAGACTTCACAGCAAATTACAGATTCTCATAGCTGAAAGTATAAAATATAATTCAAGGGTTTTTATTTTTCTAACGAAAACATTGGATCTGGGGATTTCGATTTTTGAGGTGTCTTAAGCTTTGAGGAAGCAATATATGTATTGAGGAAAACTTCATACCAAAAACTTAGAAGTTACTACTTCCCCAATTGCATATTGTTATTTACGGCTTGGCAAAGCTACTTCCTTTCGACGAACTTTAAGTCTTGCAGTAGTATCAATTTGTCAAGCCATGCTAGGGCCTTGTGAAAGTCGGACTAGTTGGAGTATTCAGTTTCTTGGCATCAGCCTCAGAAATCATAACAACATATCCCATAGGCTTACTGATTATGGGGATAAAGCCCATATTTTTATACCAAAAAAGAAAAAAACAGGAATTGTTGAGGAATCGGATTAATTACAACTAGTGTTGTTTTGGATAAAATTTTGTATTTTAATGTAGAACTTGATGAAAATTATATAGGTAATAAGTACCTGACAGTTGCTATGTTACCAGATGTATTTTAAATCTCAATGGAAACCAAAAAAAGTGCTTGAGAGGTTAACAATGAGTGTCACTTGACAAAAAATTTGTTTCCACTTCAAATGTTGAGTTGTCGCAATTAACACTGAGTGTAACCCCCAAAGCTGTGACCGACACACGCAGTATTAGATGTGATGTATATGAGATTATTTGTTTAAAAAAAAAAAAATACTGTAATACTTTTTTTTTTTATGTGATGTATATGAAATAAAAAGGTGGTTAAAAAATGTGTTAATGATGCAAATAAATAAATTTTTTTCTAATAAACCACTAACCAAACAATAGATAAAGCTTAATTTCTGCCGAGAACGTTCCTACTGTCCGTTCGGAACTTGTAAAAAACTTCAATGGAAGAATAAGCTACTGCATTTCGCTAAAGAATCTACTGCCACATAATAATATAATTTCAAATTTTGGTGTGTTAAATGAATTTGCAATGGATAGTGATATTGTCAGAAATGGCCACCCCAATGCACCCCACCGCCTTTCCCTCAATATAATGATGATAAAAAATGGGAAAAAAAAATGTCTTTGACATGGTCATGTCCAAGTTACACAAGTTGGACTATCCACTTTCTTAGCCATGAAAATCTCAGCATTCATTTCTCAGACAATAATCCTAAGCAACTTGTTTAGCAATTGGATCACAGAGATGAAACATATGAACTAATGCAACAGAAAATTTTTCTCATGAAACTTTTAGGAGGAAACCTTTACAGTATGTTTAGAGAGACTTCCAAACAACACAGCTTTCTTTATTGATGGTAGGACATCTCAGTTTACTATATCTCAACTTTCTGAATCTTAGGAGGAAACACAGTCTTCTGTACAAATTGCATTTGTCTAATGATGGTGCAATTTGTGTAGCGGAAAAATGATCCAACTGATGCTATACTATACCGGTGTTGCTTAATTTGCATTTTACTCGTTCAGGCCAGAATGGACCTGTGGATGTTCATCAGAATCTACAAATCTTGGTGCCGTGCTCCTTCTTTTATCAATCACTGATTAGTGATCGGAGACAAAGCGTGTGGGCAATGGCTTAAATGGTCATGGCCGACTTGGTTATGCATGTATTTTTTGACCAGAAAAGAAAACTTGTGGTTGGTACCACTGGCGCCAAGATAGTGTTAGCTGTGGATTTTAATGGCGAAATTAATTCTCCACCGGCCACTGGGACTCTCAACTTGGAGATCCCCTCAAAATTTAAGACTTATTAGTACCACTTTAGGACACCCTCAAGAAATAGAGAACAAAAGAAAAGAGAGGCTTGACCATGAGTTCTTAAACAAGCTGACTAGTCTTTAAACATGTTGCATCTAGACTGCACTCTAGAGATTAGTTATCAGCTTTATGGCTGCAATGGCTATCTATATTCATCTCCCAATTTCATAATTCGCAACACAATCATTAGTTGATAGTTAGCTTCAGTACATTCTTTCTTGTGTATACCAAACAGCTTTGAGCAAATACTTTACCTGGTTACTTGAGATATAATTGAGGCAAAAGTTGTGTAGTGCAACATGGGCTTAATGCACATTCTAAATCTGTTTTCTGTTCTGAGTTTACAATTATTGGCAATCTCTGCCAATTTGGAGACATACATTGTTCATGTTGAGTTACCTGAATCTTACACTCAACTGTCTACCTCTAGTATTTCAAGCCCAAATGAAGATTTAGATAGTTGGTACAATTCTTTCTTGCCAACAACAATTGCAAGCACCAATGAAGCACCACGAATGGTGTATTGTTATCACAATGTTTTCAAAGGATTTTCTGCCAAATTATCAGCTGAGGATGTCAAAGTAATGGAAAAGAAGCCTGGTTTTCTATCAGCTCGGCCCCAGAGGATGCTGTCTTTGCATACAACTCACAGTCCTATCTTTCTGGGACTGCATCAGAACTCGGGATTTGGAGGGAGTCCAATTATGGAAAGGGTGTCATCATTGGAGTCCTGGACACTGGAATTGAGCCAAACCACCCTTCATTCAGTGATGAAGGAATGCCTCCACCTCCTGCTAAATGGAAGGGGAAGTGTGAATTCAATACCCCAGTTTGCAATAAAAAATTGATTGGAGCTAGATTTTTCCAGGATGGAAATGGCTCTCCAGCTGATGAGAGTGGCCATGGAACTCACACAGCAGGCACAGCTGCAGGAAACTTTGTCATGGGGGCCAATGTATTTGGAAATGCCAATGGCACTGCTGTCGGTGTTGCCCCTCATGCTCACTTGGCAATCTACAAAGTATGTACTACTGGCTGTTCTGAGAGTGATATATTGGCTGCAATGGACGTTGCTATCGACGATGGCGTTGATATTCTTTCCCTCTCCCTGGGCGGAAGTTCGGTACCATTTCACAATGACAACATAGCTCTCGGTGCATATAGTGCAATGGAAAAAGGCATCTTGGTGAGCTGCTCAGCAGGAAATAATGGTCCTTTTGGTTCCACTCTGTCCAATGATGCGCCATGGATTCTTACTGTTGGCGCAAGCACTATTGACAGACAAATAAGGGCAACTGCTGTGCTTGGAAACAAGGAGGAGCTAGATGGCCAGTCTCTATATCAGCCTAAAGATTTTCATCCAAGATTGTATCCTTTGTTTTACCCTGGCCTAAACCAGAGTGATACTGATGCTGATCGGTACTGCACCGAAGCATTGCTGAACATCACACAAGTCAAAGGAAAAATAGTGATATGTGAAGTTGGTCTCATACCTCCAACCAGTAAGGGAACAAATGTTAAGGCTGCTGGTGGTGTAGGCATGATCATGATTAATTCGGAACAAGAGGGTTACACTACACGGGCCGATGCTCATGTTCTTCCAGCCACAAATATCAATTACGCTGATCGACTTAAACTCATTGCCTATCTTGAGTCAACTAGTTCACCCGTAGCTACATTCTCATTCAAAGGAACTATCATTGGAGATAGTCACGCTCCAGCAGTTGCTTCCTTCTCCTCCAGAGGTCCGAGCTATTCTAGTCCTGGAATCTTGAAACCAGACATAATTGGCCCTGGTGTAAACATTCTTGCTGCCTATCATGAATCAGTGGAAAACAGCACCAACACAAAAGCCAACTTTCACATACTCTCAGGCACTTCAATGTCTTGCCCTCACCTCAGTGGTGTCGCAGCATTACTGAAAAGTGCACACCCCGATTGGTCTCCAGCGGCAATTAAGTCCGCGATGATGACCACTGCTGATCTTGTGAACCTTGCCCAGAATCCCATCGACGATGAAAAGCACCTTCCAGCCGACCTTTTCACCATGGGCTCAGGCCATGTTAATCCAGCGAGAGCTAACAATCCAGGACTCATTTATGACATTGAACCAAAAGATTACATCCCTTATTTGTGTGGTTTGAATTATTCAGACAGGGAAGTTGGCAGAATTTTACAACGCAAGGCAAATTGCAAGGCTGAATCAAGAATATCCGAGACACAATTGAACTATCCTTCATTCTCAGTTGTAGTTGGATCAACAATTCAGAAGTATACAAGGACAGTCACTAACGTTGGCGACGCTAACTCAATCTACAGAGTCAAGATTGATCAGCCGGGAGGTGTCAATGTGACAGTCAAACCAAGAATTCTAAGTTTCTCAAAGGTGAACCAGAAATTGAGCTATGATATTACATTTACTCCATTATCGCCATACGAAACTCCGTCTGATGGATCTCTTACATGGACATCAGCAAAATACTCAGTCAGAAGCCCAATTGCAGCTCAACCGGAGGTTGTAACATCGGCATAGAGATCTATGTTAGCGTTATTTGTTTTCTCCTTTTTGTTGAGCAGTAATTATTCTCTGTCTTGAAAGCTTAATTCGTGCATGTTTGACTATAAGTCATTGATGGAGACTGTATTCTCTATGTACCTTATCCTAATTGTGATTACAAGTCCGATATGTTGTACGGGTGTGTCATTTTCGTGATCATATAATAATCTACAATTTTGTTTTTAATCATTGATATGAACAGAAAGAAAATACTCAAGAAATTATACTGCATTGAATAAGTGATTGCTAGTAAATATAAGTGGTGTCCCCTGACCTCCCAAGGAAAGAATGTTAAAAGTTCGATGCCCATTTTGCAATCTCAACTGAAATCAGTGCAAAGCAATTGCAGTTCTAGCCATTAAGGTTTTTGTTGTTTGGATAGAGTAATTATTTGGAATAATTACTATAGCACTTTTTATGATGTGATGCATGTGAGATAAAAAGATGGTTGAAAATATAAAAAGGTGCATTGAGAAATGTATTTATGATGCAAGCGAAATTTTTTTTGGAAAAATTGGCTATCAAAAATAAGGTACACATTAATCAAATGATAATTGAAATGTGGGCACTTAAGGTAGGCAGAAACCAATATGAGTGGGATAATTCAGAAACCTCTCCTGAAATTTCTGACAATATCATTGAACTCCTATGAATTTTTAAATATATCATCTACCTCCCCTAATTCTAACTTTTTTTTTTTTGTAACATCTTAACCTATCTAACAAAAAGTAAGATTAAAAAACTAGTTTTAATGGAGAGACAAAATTTTCATGCAGCAAGTGCCCTTCTACAGTCTACTTGTTAATTTACTACGAATTTTGCATAGAAAAAAAGGTTGAGAAACGAGACATGCAGTAATAAAAATACTTTCAAATTATTGGTGCTAAAATATTAACCCATTATTTCTTGCTGCAAAACTAATTTTATTTCAAGGTGTACATGTAAGCAAATGTTTTTAGTAGTAAAAAACAAAAAGAACATATATCCCCACGATTAGAAAATTCATATATTATGGTTAGAGTTGCATATATTATCTTTTTTTTTTAAACATATCGCCATCAGAATTTACACCTAAATGGGTGCCAAATTTGGCTAATTGATTAGAATATAGGTGTAAAAAAGAAAAGTCAGACACTTACGGATTTGGTAGAATGTGTGTATAAAACTATGGACAGCCCGGCACCTGACAGAAACCTTTTTTTTTTTTTTTTTTAAAACATGTCAGCCGCACTTGACACATTTTTAAAAAAAAAAATATGTCAAGTGTCCGGCACCTGAAATCCAATTGAGTGAATTGCAATTCACATCAAATTGAGTGAATTGCAATTCACTTTATTTGTTAAGCTAGTTGATAAATGCAATTCACTTTAATTAGTTTAGTGAATTAATTAGTTTAATTAATTGAGTGAATTAATTTTAAGAGATTCGATTAAATGCATTTAATTAAGGTGATGAATTAGGTTTAATTTGTTATTTATTAAATATTCATTTATTTGTTATAAATGATTTAATTATTTAATTATAATGCATTATTTGTTGTTATTTAATTACACTTTATTTGTTGTTATTTGTTATACTATTTGTTATTATTCGTTGTTATTTAATTACCCTTTATTTGTCGTTATTTGTTATATTATTTCTTATAATTATAGAATCGCACCTGACAGGAAATTTTTTTAAAAAATCTATCAGGTGTCGGACTGTGTAAGCCCGGTACCTGACCGAATTTTTCTGAAAAATAAAAAAAAAATTAATAAGTCTACCAAACAAAATGTGCTGAGTAACAAAAAATTCTTAGTGAAACTTTCCCAGTAGAATTCAAATCACTTGACTTGAAATACAATTATCTAGTATTCATATTCTTTTAATTTTGAATTTTCCTCTTTCATTTATAGTTTCTCATTTTATTCTCAAGAAAATATCGTAAGGCTGAAATTGTGATATGATTAGTAATTATCAATCGCAATTTGTGACACATTGCATCATGCAAAAGATCAAAACCCTAAACACTAAACACTAAACTCTAAACCCTAAACACTAAACCCTAAACCCTAAACCTAAAAACCCTAATCCCTAATCCCTAAAGCCTAAAGCCTAAACCCTAAAACCCTAAACCCTAAAGATCAAAACCCTAAACCCTGAACCTTGAACCCTAAACCCAAAACCCTAAACCCTAACCCTAAACCCTAAACATTTTAGATTTTGTATTCATTCTCGTGTTGGTACTTATATTGAATTTTTGCATTTTACCAATTGAACATAATGCATACTAATAGAACATCTATTTAAGTTCTGAATTTTTTTCGTAGTTTGTATTGTGAGGATAATTTCATAAATCTCCCATACAAAAAAAAAAAATCAAAAAACCAAAACAAGAAAAAAAGTTTAATAAAAAACTGAGTCGACCTGAAGTACTAAATACTTTGAAATTTAAGTTAATTAATTTACATTTCAAAGTTGAAACGTAAGAAAAAGAAGAAAATAGATTTCAAAATGTTTTTCAAACAAAATATACCATTCATTTTGTAATAAGATGTAGTTCTCAAATTGTTGAGAAATTATTTGTTAGAATTTTTATGTAATTTTTAATGTTCACTATAATTTTATAAAACTAAATTTATTGTGCAATATATAAAAAAAGGACCAAAAAAAGAGGAAAAAATGCATAGCGTGACAACGGTGAAATGGCTAGATATAAAAATAACGATAAGCATTCAAATAATAAAAGGCTAAATTCCCATATTATAATATTTGATATTTAGCAAACATGTAATGAAGATTGTATATATATTTTGTCTACCCAGAAGATTCCGATCTAAACCCAAAAGATTGTATATTTTGTCTACCAAATCATCATAACCTACCATCTCTGTAAGGAACAACACTTGTTTCGGTATAGAAGGATCATATGAAATTGACCCTCCTTCGTTTATAATTTTTCCACCCCAATATACTTGAATCACCAAGCAATGATCACTTGACATGTTATACCTATTAGAGACGAGTGTTGATAGCATTTTAGAACCTCATTAATATGCTTCTTTGAATAATTAATTAATTGAATCAAATATATATAATTTATAACAAATAAATAAATAATTGCGATTCTATAATTATAAAAAATAATAACAAATAATATAACAAATAACAACAACTAAAGTGTAATTAAATAACAACGAATAATAACAAATAGTATAACAAATAACAACAAATAAAGTGTAATTAAATAACAACAAATAACAACAAATAATGCATTATAATTAAATAATTAAATCATTTATAACAAATAAATGAATATTTAATAAATAACAAATTAAACCATCACCTTAATTAAATGCATTTAATCGAATCTCTTAAAATTACTTCACTCAATTAATTAAACTAATTAATCCACTAAACTAATTAAAGTGAATTGTATTTATCAACTAGCTTAACAAATAAAGTGAATTGCAATTCACTCAATTGACTCAATTGGATGAATTGAAATTCACTCAATTGGATGTCAGGTGCCAGGCTGACACAGTCCGGCACTTGACATCTTTTTTCAAAAAAAATATGTCAGGTGCCGGGCTGTCTCAGCCCGGTACCCATAATTTTATACATGGACTTTCTCAGATTCGCAAGTGTTTGACTTTTTTTTTTTACACCTATATTCTAATCAATTAGCCGCCAAATTTGTAAGGCAGTTTGGTTACCAATGATGCTAAAATTATTTTCTTTTTTGTCTTGTTTTTAGATTGTAAGTCAAATATAACATTTTACGAAGTATTATCATAATGATGTGCGTGTAAGTTAGAACTAAACTTGTGATGGCACATGTTTGTTAATAATGATATTAGATTTTTTTTTTTAAAAAAATAAGGGCCAATATAATTGTTGTCAAAATAACCATAAGGAATGAGCGTAAAATAATTAATTGACCGTCGTCGGATCCCATCTAAAGAAGAAGGGAAGCGATATTTTTAAAAGTTCATATGAGTCGGTGGCGTTGTCATAAACTTCGACAGAGGTTTATAAAATTATCCCATATGAATGACCCTCAACTCTAGGCATGAAAAGGGATAAAGTGATGAACTCTTCTAGGCGCTTTTCGCCTTCTCTAATACCATGTGGAATAGACTTCACAAAAAATTTTGAAATAGTATCAGATTCTAAGTTGTTGGAACTTTGGCCATGCCTACTACTGCTTTAGCCGAGTTGCACCAAACTCAGTCACAGGTCCAATTTGTAATTTTTTTTTTTATCGACACAGGAGTGTCCGGATCAATCCTTACGAGGTCCGATTAATTTCCTGTGGCTCGGCCCCGGCGTCCAATTTGTAATTCTCCGGACAAATTTTGTAGGTAAATAAATTCGCCGGACAAATTTTTAATTGTTCTAAGGTTCAATTCCTAAAAAAAAGAAAAAGGGGGGGGGGGCGCGGGGGATAAAAGTTTCCAGCGACAAACACATGGAAATTGTAAGCCATCTTTGCCTAGAAAAAGCGACCAAATGGAATCACCCACAATTCAGATCATAATCACACAATTGGTCACTTTTTGTAGGAAAAATGAGAACAAAGTATTTGTATTAAGTAGAGACCAAAACAAATTTAAAGAATTATTTAAGCGCCGCAGTTTCTGTTGCAGAGATATGGTCAAAGATCAAAGGCCTGAGCCTGTCGCGGCTGAAATTTCCCAAATCATTTTGAAGTCTAACACTCGGTTTCATGGATTAGTTCCAAAAACCAAAAAAAAAAAAAAAAGACTAAGGTGCCGGATCCAAATAATGAAACAGAAATGGTTAGGGGCAAAGGAACTTTTCTATGTTCCTCCTTTGGACCAACTGAGTCAGACAGAGCGAGACTAAAAGAAGGCCGCAATACGGCCATTTCAATGCAAGACAAATTCTGCTTCTAAACTCCAAAATAGTTTTCCCTCAAAATTAAAATAATCTTTTTTTTTTTTTTTTATACAAGTGGTTTGCATGTAAACAATGATCTCATGATAAAATATCAAAAAGTTGCCTGTGCTTTTTTTTTTTCCAGTGAAAACAACATAGGCAATTTTTAGATATTTTCAGCTCTACTTTCTAGCCTTATTTTAAATTTTATTGTTGATGCAAGTTTCATAAATAAGGATAGTATTGGAAGTAGAATTTTATCTCTCTTGCTTCATTTTCTCCCAAAGGGGATAAAATGTTACAAAAAAATGTCAATACAAGGAAGGTAAGTGAGATTTTAAAAATCTTAAAAATATTAAGTGATATTACGAGAAAGTTTAAGGGAGATTTCTAAAATTATCTCTTGAAAGAAACTAAAATTCTATCTAACATCATTGGAGTAGCCCGTTTGCTTTGTCTTCATGAGCTAGTTAATTTTTAATCTGCTCAGGAATGTTTTATTCATTTAAGCTGATTGAATGGAATTAAAAAAAAAAAAAAAGTACAGGGATGTTTCTATATGTTTTTCTTTTCGGGGAATTTTTCAAAATTATAGTAATAAACTTTTAAGATGTTCTTGGAATTATATCCAAGAACATCTTTTTCCCAAAGGGAAAAAAAAAAAAATGCTTCGAGACACATTCATTGATTATCGATGAATTAGATAGATGAGTAGATCTGGCGTGTAGAATTCCGCATGTATTCGCGTAAATGATCTTTTACGACATAGTAACCTATGTATTGTTTGACCAAGAAAAGGCACTACTATGTTTTCTTGAAGGAGCTGACAAAGTCCTTGGACAGCTTCCAGGAACACTAGGAGCCTCCAATTATGCCCACCTGTGATTAAAATATTACGGTTGCCATGGCTATATATACTTGCACCTTCCCAATTGAAGCACCACAGCCAAATCATCACTTCCTGGTTAGCCAATGCAATAATCTTTCTATTTGCTTAACCCCTAGCTTTCTGCAAAACTTCATATAGCTCTCAGCTACTACCGAAAATAATTCTTTGTTGAGCGTCAGAAGATATTCTTGAAGGGATAATCTTTTTGTTGATGCTCCACAATTAGGCTAACAGCTTTCAGCAAACCTTGATATAGCTCAGTTACTACTGAAACTGAATCTTTGTTGAGTGGCAAAAGAAATTCGTGAAAGGAATATTAATTAGTATATGCAGTCAAACATGGGTTTGGTGCAAATTCTCACTCTTTTTTGTGCGCTGAGTTTTCACTCATTGGCGATCTCTGCACTTGATTTTCAAGAGCAGAGCAACTTAGAGACCTATATTGTTCATGTTGAGTTCCCCGAGTCTGACACTCAACTTTCCACGGCAAGTTCTTCAATCCCGAATGAAGATCTAGATGGTTGGTACAATTCATTTCTGCCAACAGTCACTGCAAGCTCCAACGATGCACCAAGAATGATTTATCCGTATCACAATGTTTTCAAGGGATTTGCAGCGAAATTATCAGCCGAGGATATCAAAGCAATGGAAGATAAACCGGGTTTTCTTTCAGCTCGACCACAAAAGGTGTTATCGCTGCATACAACGCATACTCCAAATTTTTTGGGGTTGCATCAGAACATGGGATTTTGGAATGAATCGAATTATGGGAAGGGCGTAATTATTGGTGTATTGGACACTGGAATCACACCCGACCACCCTTCATTTGGTGATGAAGGAATGCCTCCACCACCAGCAAAATGGAAGGGAAAGTGTGAATTCAACACCTCTGTATGCAACAACAAACTGATCGGAGCAAGATTTTTCCGCAGTGGAGATGGCACTCCAATTGATCGGAATGGCCATGGCACTCACACTGCAAGCACAGCTGCTGGAAACTATGTCAAGGCTGCCAATGTGTTTGGAAATGCCAACGGCACAGCAGTTGGTATTGCACCTCTTGCTCACCTGGCAGTATACAAAGTATGCGCCACCAGTGGTTGCTCCGAGAGTGACATATTGGCTGCTATGGATGCTGCGATTGATGATGGAGTTGATATACTCTCCTTATCTCTTGGTGGAAGTTCAGAACCATTTTATGCTGACAATATTGCACTTGGTGCCTACAGTGCAATGGAGAAGGGAATTTTCGTCAGCTGCTCAGCCGGGAACGACGGTCCTACCAGTAGCACTTTATCAAATGAGGCGCCGTGGATTCTCACTGTTGGTGCAAGCACCATCGACAGAAAAATCAGGGCAACAGCTGTGCTCGGAAACAAGGAAGAACTTGAGGGCGAGACCCTTTATCAGCCGAAGGACTTTCCCTCAACACTATTTCCTATATACTACCCGGGAGCTAACCAGAGTGATTTTAATGCAGATAGATTCTGCACCCCAGCATTATTAAACAGAACAGGCATCAAAGGAAAGATAGCAGTATGTGAAGTTGGAGCAAATGCAATGCTCGACAAAGGAAAAAATGTCAAGGCTGCTGGTGGTGTTGGAATGATCATAGTTAACCCGGAGCAATACGGATATACCCCCCGAGCTGATGCTCATGTCCTCCCGGCTACACACTTGAACTATGCTGATCGACTTAAATTGATTGAGTACATAAACACAACAAGTTCACCCATGGCTGCCATCTCATTCAAAGGAACTATAATTGGAGACGGTCACGCTCCTGCTGTTGCATATTTTTCCTCTAGAGGTCCGAGCCAAGCAAGTATCGGAATTCTGAAACCAGACATTATTGGCCCTGGTGTAAACATCCTGGCTGCATGGTATCGTTCTGTCGAAAACAACACCAACACTAAATCGAATTTCAATGTAATCTCTGGAACTTCAATGTCTTGCCCTCACCTCAGTGGTGTTGCTGCTCTGCTGAAAAGTGCTCATCCTGATTGGTCTCCCGCTGCAATTAAGTCTGCGATGATGACCACCACCGATCTTGTGAACCTTGCCAAGAATCCAATTGAAGATCAAAGGCAACTTCCAGCTAACATTTTTGACAGTGGTGCAGGGCATGTCAATCCAGCAAGAGCAAGCAATCCGGGGCTTATTTATGACATTGAGCCTAAAGATTACATTCCTTACTTGTGCGGGTTGAATTACACGAACCGGGAGGTTGCTTTGGTATTACAACGCAAGGTAAATTGCTCAGAAATACCGAGTATACCTGAAGCACAGTTGAACTATCCTTCATTCGCAATCGTTGTTCGATCAGCTGTTCAGAAGTATACAAGGACAGTGACTAATGTGGGTGAGGCCAATTCAGTTTACAGTGTTCAGATTGTTGCACCAGCAGGTGTTAATGTGACAGTCAACCCGACAACGCTCAGTTTCACAAAGGTGAACCAGAAATTGACGTATGAGGTTACGTTTAGCCCATCAAGATTGGCTTCTAACATTACCGTGTCTCAAGGATCTCTTACCTGGATTTCATCCAAGAACTCGGTCAGAAGCCCAATTGCTGCAATTTTCCGAGCTGTGGGATTGTAGCCTTCTCTAGCCATCAAGCATCTTGGACATTTGGATTAATGTGTTTTGATTTTTCCTTTTCTCACTTTTTCTGTAGTAATTCTTTGTGCCTGGTTCAGGCATGTTTGCAACTTCGAATAAGTGATGCATAACTTGATATGTTTCTTATGTACCTGATTATCACAGTAACATATATATTTTTTTCCTTCAAATGTAATAAAAATTCTTTTTTCCTTCAGAAAG
The DNA here is from genome assembly GCF_036785885.1 of Coffea arabica. NCBI lineage: Eukaryota > Viridiplantae > Streptophyta > Magnoliopsida > Gentianales > Rubiaceae > Coffea > Coffea arabica. The sequence goes on along the minus strand of NC_092325.1, from coordinate 42,091,341 downwards.
ACTAGGCGTTCAAGGTTCCTTCGCTAATTGAATTGATGCATTATGTTAGCTGCTGTCTAATCTTTTTGACTGATGCATTAAGATCATGCCCAACTCCCCAAGGAGGCCTTCCACCAATTAATATTTTCTCTGGATTTGCTCTTACGTACAGTTGCTTTGGGTAAGAAGATTAGAGCACTCTTCAAATTAAAACACTAGTCTTTGTGAAGAATTACATTTTATTCTCTTGAGACTATTTGTTTGGATAGTGAATTATTTGCCAAAATCTATTTGCTTGTATCACTAAAACATTTTTCAACAACTTTTTTTTTTAATTTCACATACATCACATCAAAGAAAGTGATTAACAATAGCGACTTCAAATTTCAACCCTTTCTTCATTTTTGGATCGGCCGCTGCTACTGCCAGGAATGCTGAATTGCAATTAGAAATAGCCATTAATAAGCATATTAATTTCTCTACGTGATTGCAGATTTCAGTTAGTCACGAAAGATGAGTAATTGAATATTTATGTCTCCATGTTCCTTTGGACCAACTCAGTCAGGCAGCGAGATTGGAATAGTCAAAGTGGTTGAGGGCTGCAAACGAATCGAGCCGCTCGCGAGCGGCTCGAGTCAAGCTCGAGTCGAGCTCAGATTATTAAGCTCGTTAGGCTCGCGAGCTTGGGTATATATATATATATTTTTTTTTATTTTTATTTTTATTTAATAATAAAATTACGTATATTATATATATATTTTTTATTTTTTATTTTCATAGTAAAATTACGTATATGTCCTTAATATTTTATTATTTATTAAGAAAAAAATATTATTTTATTTATTTATTTTTTAATAAAATATTTATTTTTTATTTTTTTTTCGAGCTCGAGCTCGACTTGATTCGAGTCGAGCTCGAGCTCGAAATTTGCCGGCTCGTCGAGCTCGAGCTTGGTAAAATTTAGTCGAGCCTCGGCTCGATTAGCTCAAAACTCGACTCGACTCGGCTCGTTTGCAGCCCTAAACCGAAAAAGGGATAATGGAAAACCCCTCTACAACTTGCTCATTCCATAATGATTAAATCGTGGAAAACATTTCAAGTTTGGTTATAGAAAATAATTAAGAATATACTTTTAACTTTTTAAGAACACGGTCTGAAACCAGAAGGGTTCAAAAGATTAGTCAATCAATATTGGAGGATATAGTGGAAGTGGAACAAATGTGGCCCTATTGGCTTGTGTATAAAAAGTAGAATTAAAACGAAAGAGGTGGCATAGTTTATATTATTTCTGTTAGTAGTAAATGTTGAATTGGAATGAACTAACCTCCAACTTAACATCATTGAAGTTAAAAATTATAAACTACGCAAGAGTTAGTGCATTCCCTTTATCCTTATGAACTAGTTTAATTATATATCAACTCGTGAATGTTTTATTTATTTATTTGGGTTAAATAGAAAAAGTTATGAATAGGGGTATACATATAATTTTAAGGGCAATTTGAAAAAAAAAATCCAATTTTAAATGGAATCATACCATGTTAATTGACATATAACTTTGGGTGTGGCAAATCACAGTAACATAAGAAAGGTTTTCTGCATGTCTGAATCAACAAACCTTGCTTTAACACAAATTCAGTGAGTGTGTTTGGACAGCCAATTATTTGGCCAAATATATTTGCTGACATCACCATTACAATTTCCAATACACCTTTTTATCTTCCCAATTATCTTTTTATCTCACATACATCACATCATAAAAAGTGCTACAGTAAAAATATTTCAAATAACTTACAATCCAAACACACTCAGTAGTGATTAACGATTGGATTGATAGATTTAGTATATTTGGCGGGGAAATTTAATGACGTCTCCAACTTTGTATACATGATTATGTACGACTAAAGGTGTCAAAATGGATGATTTGGGCGGCTTTGAATCGGATAAAATGGGTAATGGGTATAAGTTAGTCAGCCCATTTATATCCATTTAATTATATATGTATAAATGGGTAAGTCAAAAAATGAACTGGGTAACCTAATTACCCATTTATAACCCATTTATTTTAACTTTTTGTAAATTTATTTAAATTCATTTTTGCAAACTAAGTTATCAATTTATACTATCCTTTGCACCCATCATTAGTTTTAAATATTTATTTATAATGCTCAATAAACCTAATTATCAATTTTTGCCCCATATGTACTCTATGTGGCAAAATTGCATACTATTTAATAATTAAATAATAAGAATATAAAAATTTGAACTAAGTACTATAAAAGTTAACATAAAAACTTAATCAAAAATTTTGAACCTCTAACATTTTTTCGTGTGTAAATTTAAAATTTCATTTTGGAAAAATAAGAAAAGAGGCTAAAACTTGTCATAAATTGGTAATAGTGAAAAATGAGTAAGTTAATGGGTGGGGGAAGTGAGGAGGTTTGGGGAAAGACAATTTTTAAATGGGTTACCCAATAATACTCATTTAATAAATGGGTATTATTGGATAACCCATTTATACCCATATGTAAAAATTTAACATACCCATACTCATATATTCATGGGCAGGTATGGGTAAACTTAGTTAAATGGGTTTGTTTGATAGCTATACGTACGACACAGTAATGTCGTTTGTTTGACCATGAAAAGGATTGGTTATGGCTCCTTGACGAAGCTGACAAAGTCCTTCCACAGCTTCCAGGAAATAATAGTAGTCTACAAGTTGTTATTCCACTAGAATTGAACTATTACGGCTGCTATGCCTATGGCTATATATACTTGCAGTTTCCCAGTTTAAGCTCCACAACCAATTTATCCATTCCTAGCAAGTTAGCCAAAAACAGTAACCTTTTTGTTTAAGCTCCAAAATTAGGCTAACAGCTTTCAGGAAAAAAGAAAAAAAATTTATTGTATAGCTCAAATCTTTGTTCAGTTAATCACATGCGGTCAAACATGGGTTTGATGCAAATTTTCTTTCTTTTTTGTGTACTGAGTTTTCATTCGTTGGCAATCTCTGCAATTGATTTTCAAGAGCAGAGCAACTTGGAGACTTACATCGTTCATGTTGAGTTGCCTGAGTCTGGCACTCAACTTTCCACCACAAATTCTTCAATCCCAAATGAAGATCTGGATAGTTGGTATAATTCTTTTCTGCCAACAGTCACCGCAAGCTCGAATGATGGGCCGAGAATTATTTACCCATATCACAATGTTTTCAAGGGATTTGCTGCCAAATTATCAGCTGAGGATGTCAAAGCAATGGAAAAGATGCCTGGTTTTGTATCAGCTAGACCACAAAAGGTGTTGTCTCTGCATACAACGTATACTCCAAATTTTTTGGGGTTGCATCCGAACTCGGGATTTTGGAAAGCATCAAACTATGGGAAGGGTGTGATTATTGGTGTCTTGGACTCAGGAATCACACCGGACCACCCTTCATTTGGAGATGAAGGAATGCCTCCACCACCTGCAAAATGGAAGGGAAAGTGTGAATTCAATACCTCAGTATGCAATAACAAATTGATCGGAGCAAGATTTTTCCGCCATGGAGATGGCTCTTCAATCGATGGAATTGGTCATGGAACTCACACTGCAAGCACAGCTGCTGGAAGCTATGTCGAGGGTGCCAATGTGTTTGGAAATGCCAACGGCACAGCAGTTGGTATCGCACCTCTTGCTCACCTGGCAATCTACAAAGTATGCACCACTAGTAGTTGCTCAGAAAGTGATTTATTGGCTGCGATGGATGCTGCTATCCACGATGGGGTTGATGTTCTTTCCATATCCCTTGGAGGAAGTTCAGAACCATTTTATGCTGACAATATTGCACTTGGTGCCTATAGAGCAACCGAAAAGGGCATTTTCGTGAGCTGCTCAGCCGGGAACGACGGTCCTTCTAGTAGCACTTTATCAAATGAGGCGCCTTGGATTCTCACTGTTGGTGCAAGCACCACTGACAGAAAAATCAGGGCAACTGTCGTGCTTGGAAACAAGGAGAAGCTTGAAGGCGAGACACTTCATCAGCCGAAGGATTTTCCGTCAACACAATTTCGTATATTCTTCCCCGGTGCCAACCAGAGTGATCCTAATGCAGATCGATTCTGCACCACAGCATTATTGAACCAGACAGGCATCAAAGGGAAGATTGCAGTTTGTGATATTGGAGAAATTCCACTGCTCGATAAAGAAAAGAATGTCAAGGCTGCTGGTGGTGTTGGCATGATTATTATAAACCCAGAAGAATTTGGATATACCACATCAGTGGATGCTTATAGCCTCCCGGCTACACAGGTGACTTATGCTGATCGACTTAAATTGATTAAGTACGTAAACACAGCAAGATCTCCCAAGGCTGCAATCTCATTCAAAGGAACTATGATTGGAGACAATCATGCTCCTGCTGTTGCATATTTTTCCTCTAGAGGTCCGAGCCAAGCAAGTATCGGAATTCTGAAACCAGACATTATTGGCCCTGGTGTAAACATCCTGGCTGCGTGGCATCGTTCAGTCGAAAACAACCCCAACACAAAGTCAAATTTCAATGTGATCTCTGGCACTTCAATGGCCTGCCCTCACCTCAGTGGTGTTGCTGCTCTGCTGAAAAGTGCTCATCCTAATTGGTCTCCTGCTGCAATTAAGTCTGCCATGATGACAACTACTGATCTAGTGAACCTGGCAAAGAAACCGATTGAAGATCAAAGGCAACTTCCAGCGGACATTTTTGCCACTGGTGCAGGCCATGTCAATCCAGCAAGCGCAAGCAATCCAGGGCTTCTTTATGACATTGAGCCTAAAGATTACATTCCTTACTTATGCGGTTTGAATTACACAGACAAGCAGGTTGGTTTGATTTTACAACGCAAGGTAAAATGCTCAGAAATATCAAACATACCTGAAGGTCAACTGAACTATCCTTCATTCTCAGTCGTGGTTCGATTAGCAGTTCAGAAGTATACAAGAACAGTGACCAATGTAGGTGAGGCTAGTTCAGTTTACCATGTTCAGATTGTCGCACCTGCAGGCGTAAATGTGAGAGTCAACCCGACAATGCTCAGTTTCACAAAAGTGAACCAGAAATTGGCGTATGAAGTTACGTTTAGCCCATCAGGATCAGCTAATAACATTGCTGTCTCTCAAGGATCTCTTACCTGGCATTCATCCAACTCCAAATACTCTGTCAGAAGCCCAATTGCTGCGATTTTCCAAGCTGTGGGATTGTAGCCTTCTTTAGCCATCAAGCATCTAAGACATTTAGTATTGGTTTTTCCTTTTCTCAAATTTTCTGTAACAATTCTTTGTGCCCGAAGTGTAGTTCAGGCACCTTTGGAACTTGGAATAAGTGGTGCATAACATAAGTTACCATGTCATTGGTTGATTCTGTTAGCTGATCAATGTCACAGAAACATATGATTTCCTTCATGTGATAAAAATTTGATTTTTATTACTCGAGCGAAAATAATGATTGACGTCTTCATTTTGCATGAACAATCTAGCCTTATTGGAGACTAGGCGTTCAGTGCTTTCTCACTATTTGAATTGATGCATTATTTTTGCTGCTCTCTAGTCCTTTTGACTGATCTATTAAGCTCATGCCCAGCTTCCCAAGAAGGCCTTGCACCATTCCATATTTTATCTGAATTTGCTCTTATAGCTGCTTTGAGTGAGGAGATTAATGCACTCTTCAAACATGCTCGTCCATATTGCATTTTCCCTAATGCATCCAAATGTAGTTAGTTTGTAGGGTTTTAAATCATTTATTTCGTAGTTACAATGAAGGAAAAGGCACAAAACATGTTTTATATGTTTGTTAAAATATCTTCTTCAAGTTATGGAGGGAGAGTCACAGTTAGAAATTTGAAGTATCAATACAAAGTCTACGTTGTCGAAGGAATGCAAAGATGAAGATTGTTGATTCGGAATTTGAAGGCCGCAATAGGGCAATTTCAAAGCCAGACAAAATGGGCTTATTCCACATGTTAATGTCACTCCCTTTTTCTTTTTTTAAATTCACATTTTTGTTAACTTTCTTTTTTTTTTTTTAATATCAAGAGACTTTAATGTCATTCCACTATTTTCATTTTTATGCCCGTAAATTCATCTCACCATATTTATTCTTACATTCATAAATCAATTAGCCATTCCTTTACATATACGCATGTCCAATTTAAAATGGGAAGAAAAGCTCATCCTAAAGGAGAAAAATACAAAAGTTATGCACTAGCAGGAAAAAAATAAAAGCCTGAATTACCCTATTCTTCTGTGGTTGAGCTAATCTTGACGATGATTTAGACTTTTAGATATATGAATGAATTTATAAAAAAAAAAAAAAATAGGTACTATTGAAAATATACTTCCTATTCCAAGATTAAATCCGGAACTTCTTGAAATGCTTATATAAGGATCGAAAGTTTTGATTGTTTTGGAGAGTTCCTGTGACATTCTCCATTCTTTGCAAGTATTCATAAAATTTTAAATTTTTATGAGAAAAGTACATCTGGATTTAGTCAATTCATATATCTTGCCCAATTCATCAAAATTAATATTTTCTACTTGAGAGTTATCATCCATGATTACTTTAAAATGCCCTAAGTTTTGTTATTAAATAGAAGAATATGAAAATGGTGTGTTTGCTTGCGATATAAATTGCCATTTCACCCTGTCAAAACTTGTTTTTGTGAGGTCAATCTACGATCTTAACTAAAAAAAGAAATAGGACAAAAGTATTATGATTTCTTGTTCTGAATAAAAGGACAATGAGAACGTGAATAACAAAAAGCAAAGTACTATTGACAATTTTTCAACCAAAAAAAAAAAAAATTTAACCTTTTCTTTTTTGGTGGGGGAGGGGTTTTTATGTATCATGAGTCACAACCCATGTGGTTGAGCTTCTTCTCCTAGGAACAAAAAGGGGATTATGGAAACCCCCTCACAACTTCCTCATTTCACATTTTATTGTGAGAGTTTTCTAAAGAAATCGTGGAAAACATTTCGAGTGGGGTTATAGAAAAGAATTAAGAATCTGCTGTAACATTCTAAGAACATGGTGGGAAACCAGAAGGGTTCAACAGATTAGCCAATCAAAGTTGAAGGACGCGGCGGAAGTGGAACAAATATGGGCTTACTATGTAATTTCTGTATAAAGCATTGAAACAAAAAAGATGGTATGGTTTATATTATCTATATTAGTCTGTGTGTTGAATTGGAACAAGAAAAGAATTGGTTATGCTGTCTTGGTGGAGCTGATAAAGTCCTTCGACAGCTTCCAGGAATAACAGTGGTGTGCAATTATACCACTAGTGAATAAAATATTACGGCTGCTATAGCCAATTGAAGAAGCTTCACGACCTGAGTTATCCGTTCCAAGCAAGTTAGCTAGAACCATAAATCTTTGTGTTTATGCTCCGGAATTGGGCTAACGGCTTTCGGTAATCAAAACTTACGTAGCTCAGTTACTACTATAAGCAATTCTTTGTTGAGTTAATCATATGCGTTCACACATGGATTTGATGCAAATTCTCATTCTTTCTTTTCTGTGTACCGAGTTATCGATCATTGGCAATTTTTGCATTTGATCCTCAAGATCAGAGCAATTTAGAGACTTATATTGTTCATGTTGAGTTGCCTCATTCTGATGCTCAACTTACAAAGGTCATCAATCCCAAATGAAGATCTAGATGGTACAATCCTTTCTTGCCAACAGTCGCTGCAAGTGGCAATGATGTACCGCGAATAAAGCTTTATTCGATAAAGCAAACGATTCGCATTCATATCACGATGTTTTCAATGCCAGATTATCAGTTGAGGATGTCAAAGCAATGGAAAAGAAATCTGGTTTTCTATCACCCCCACCACAAAAGGTGTTGTCCTGCATACAACTCGTCCTCCAACGTCCAACCCTTTTGAGGTTGCATCAAAACTCGGGGTTTTGGAGAGACTAGAATTATGGAAAGCGTATAATTATTGGTTTCTTGGACAGTGGAATCACAGCGGAACACCCTTCATTTGGTGATGAAGGAATGCCTCCACCACCAGCAAAATGGAAGTGGAAGTGTGAATTCAATACCTCAGTATGCGGTTTGAATGTAATCTCTGGCACTTCAATGTCTTGCCCTCACCTCAGTGGTATGGCTGCTTTGCTGAAAAGTGCTCATCCTGGTTGGTCTCCTGCTGCAATCAAGTCCGCAATGATGACCACTACTGATCTCGTGAACCTTGCCAAGAGTCCCATTGAAGATCAAAGTCGACTTCCGGCTGACATTTTTGCCACAGGAGCAGGCCATGTCAATCCAAGTAGAACGATGCAGTAGAATCTTCAACTTGTCATTTCCAAGATATAATATTTCTGCCACACTTGCAGTCACTCTCATTAATTTGCACAATAAATAGGGTATAGCTCTACTAACACTTTCTTTTTCTTGCCTAACTAAATATAGAAAATAATAGAAGTACGAGTAGTTTTTTCTCTTGTGAGTTGAAGTTCACAAGACATAAGTTGTTGAAGTAGCATATTTTCTATCTCAGCTACACATATTTATAGGTGAAAAAAAATTAGTCAAGCATAACTTACATTATTAATAATATACTATGTAAATGCTAAAAACTATTAGCTATTCAAAACACATTCAAATTTGAATTATAGTTTGCAAAAACTTATTGTAATTGAAAAGGCATAATTTCATGTAATAATTCTTTAGTCAAAACCCATTCAAACACCAATAAATTCCAAAAAACTTTTGGTTAATCAATAGTTTAATTTCACATTTAAGTAAAAGATTCATAAGTTGCTATTTTCTCTGTATATGTGATTCTAACAATCAGTCTAAGGGTGACTTTGATGAAACTGAAGTTTGAAAACTAAAATCTGAAATCTGAAATTTGAATTCATTAAGTTATTGAATTATTAAATATTAAATCAAATACATTTGAGTGTATATTACATTCAATGATAATTGAATAGTTTATCACTTATTTTTGAGAGCAAGTTTTACCTACAAAATTCAATGTTAATTGATTAATTCAAATATTCACTTTTTGGTTATCAAATGCGTCTGAACATATTAAGATCTGAATCCATTAAATTTAAGTGTTGAATTGGATTATCAAACAAGGTTTAATTCACAGAAATGTATTATTCCCTTCACGTAATAAATAATAAGCTGATTTTGGTTAATCAACTGAGAAAAATGTTTGAAGTTTTGTTTTTGCATGAACAATCAATTGAGAGATTACTTGGCGTTTAAGGTTTGTCCAATTTGTTTCAAGCTTTCAATTAGTGCATGGTATAAGCTATTGTGAAGTGTTGTCGACTGATTTTTTTTTTTTTACCTCATCACAACTTCTCAAGGAGGTCTCAGAGCATTTAATATTGGTGGTTGGCTCTGGAACAATTAAGTTTGTGTATTTTAGCCCTCCACTATTATTTGCATGCTTTTAACCTTTCAATTTTTTTTAAAAAAATATTTCTAACTCTTTCTTCAATTTCAACTGAAATGGAATCTATCTCAAAGCTATGTAGTTTAGAGCATGTTCTTCCTCTAATTACGTCCAGCCGACACTGCAATTATCGGTGGTTAGTTAACCGTCATTGACCAATGATGCAGGTTCCAAATTTGAACTTCGTTTTTGTGAATTTCGCTAGATATGAGTAGAATGAAATAAAAAATTACTACTATTTTACCAATTCTTTATTAAATCTTTCAATCCTTACACCAAAATGTTCTTTTAAGCGAGAAGAGTTCAAAACGATAAGAAATTTGGCACAATTCTCATCTAAATTTGAACAACACAATTAAACACTCCCATGATTATTTTTAACTGTTTCAGGGCTCATTTGGTGTCAAATTTTATAAGGCTTTGTTTGAACTGAGAAATTTGATGAAATACTTGAAATCCACCCAAATCGTTGTAGTTGTTTGAATTGCTTAAGAACATCCGGGTTTACAATTTACTAATTATCTAAATCCATTTTAAAAACTAAAATAATTGGTAATTATAAATCCAAATACCTATTGAGTAATCTAAACAATTAGAAAAGTTTGAAAGTATTTCAAATTTTTGATCAAATCTCCCAAACCAAACACATCATAACAGTTTATACCATTCAACTCCTTATGTCATGAGGAATGCAAAAATATGATTTATTTGGTCATATTTACGTTGAATAAAAATCTCCCAATTTTGGACAATTTCTTTTATTATATTAATTTACTAAACCTTGAAATTTTGTTTGTGCATTGTGCATGATACAGTTTTTTTGGCTTTAGCAGTTCAAATGGGCAGAAGGGTTAGAAGCGCACACTTTTAGGAGTTTTTTTTTTTTTTTTTTTTATCAATCATCACTTTATCTATAGTATTTTACATTATTCTAATTTAAGGGAGAAATCCAATTGCATCTAAGGGGACCGATGGGAACTGAATCACCGGCGGACCAGACGGATGCAATACGCACCGGTCTAAATTTTTTTAGAAGCCACTTTGTGGCAATTGAACCTTGCATCCCACCTCACCAAGTCTTAAATGGCTCAGTGACCTACACTTTTAGGAGTTGGAGATTTAAAAGTAAACAAAGAACAATTGAGGGGCTAAAAGTGTACAAATTTAATAGTTTGGACTTAAATTGAGGCTTAATACCGAATGAGGGACTAAGCTGCAATTTTCTCTAAATTAACTTTAATTACCTTCACTCTTTTGACGACCTTCGTCCTCAAGTTGCCGCCGTGCGGCGTCCCCTCAATCTCACTCAACTCTTCTCCAGGCAAGTTGTATCAAGAGCTCTTAAGCCCTTTCTTTCTTTTTCTTGTTTTTTTGTTATTTCACTGTTTTTTCTTCGTCTGCGTATTGAATAAATCCCTTAAAAAGAATTAATGTTTATTCGTTCCCGTTCTTTCACACCATTAATTTCACCAAAAAGATCCAATTTTTCGCTTTCAAAATTTGGTCTTTTCTCCACATTTGCATCATCAGCAGAAAAACTTATGACCCATTTGCAGAAAAATGAATCGAAAGTCGAAAAATCCCTCGACAGAGTGAAAATCAAACTTAACACAGCATGCATAAATGAAGTTTTGCAGAGATGCTCCGTAGATAAACCCCAAATGGGTCTTAGATTCTTCATCTGGGCTGGCCTTCAACCCAAATACAGGCACTCTGCATATATGTATGGCCAAGCTTGCAAATTGTTGGAAATTAAGCAAAAACCACATATTATTAGTGATGTTATTGAAGCATATAGGATGGAAAACTGCGCTGTTAGTGTTAAGATGTTTAAGGTGTTGTTGTATTTGTGTAGAGAGGCTAAAGATGCAAACTTGGGGTTGCGGGTATTGAGGAAAATGAAGGAGTTTAATTGTAGGCCTGATACCACTGCATATAATGTGGTAATTGCTATGTTTTGTGAGAAGAGGGAGGTTGATGAGGCAATGAAATTGATGGAAGAGATGGGTTTGATTGATCTTTATCCGGATATGATGACATATGTTGCAGTACTTAAGGGGTTATCTGATATTGGGAGGCTGGAGGATGCATGCCGGCTTGTTAAGGCTATGAAAGGGCATGGTTGTGTGCCCAATGCAGTTGTCTATTCAATACTGCTTGATGGGATATGTAGGTTTGGGAGTTTGGAGAGGGCAATGGAGATGTTGGGGGAAATGGAGAAAGAAAGTGGGAATAGTAAACCAAATTTGGTTACTTATACGGCTGTGGTTCAAAGATTTTGTGAGATGGGTCAGTCTATGGATGCATTGAGGATTTTAGATCAAATGAGGGAATTCGGATGTAAGCCAAATAAAACCACGATGAGTGTCTTGATTAAGGGGCTTTGTGTTGAGGGGCGCATAGAGGAGGCCTATAAGGTCATTGATAAGGTTGCTGGAGAGAGTGTGTCATACGATGAATGCTATAGTTCTCTTGTATTATCGCTCTTGCAGATTGGAAAACTTGAGGAGGCAGAGAAGGTTTTCAGGATGATTTTGGTTCAAGGACTAAGGCCTGATGGTGCTGCTTCAAGTACTGTCTTGAGGCAGCTTTGTTTGGTCGGACGGTGGCTTGATGCATTCCGCCTGTGTGAAGGGATTGAGAATTCTGGAAATGTATCCATTGATGCTGACATTTATTCAATTCTTTTGGCTGGACTCTGTCAAGAAAAAAATTTGGTAGTCGCTGCAAAGCTTGCAAAGCTAATGGTGGAGAGAGGTGTCCAGCTACAAGCTCCTTATGTAGATGATGTGGTTAAACATCTGAAAAATTCTGATGAAGAAGAGTTGGTTTCCAAAATCTCTAGGATCAGTAGTTGATGAAGAGCAGATTGTTTTCTATTTGTGTTCCCTGAAAGATGCTGAAGTTTCTTCCCAGCATAGATATTTGTACAAGAAATTGTTTGGCTATAGAATATTGCATCTGATTTGTAACCTGGCTTTTGAACTTGACAGCATTATATTTCAGATATCAATAAGCGTTCGTCCTCAAGAGATGGTCAATTTATTGTTCTTTTTGCATCTTAATTGCCTAGTACAGTACCAAGTGAGAGTAATAGGATCACATGTACAACATGCAAAATGTTGGCAACCAGGATGCAGTAAGAAGGGAAGGGAAGGACCAGGCTTAGGCAGATTATCATTATTGAGGACCAATGAGGCTTGTACTGGCTGAGCATAATGCAGTTTCTTTTGAGGCTAATGTAACCCAATTGCAGTCTTTGAAGCTTGACACCCTTGTTGCAGCAGTTTTAGATGGTGAGATTGTTATTAATTGGATCTGTTACTCTTCTTATTGTCCAAAAATTTATTTAGCTTTAAATTTCCTAAATAGGCATTTCATAAATGTCCTTTTTGTTCTTTTCTGTTGGAATCGATGTCAGAGCAGCAATAGTTTTAGCCTTTTTGGTTGCTGCATTCTTTGTGAAATCACTGCTAGAAAATAGATAATAGGAATCTTGTGGAGGACAGCTGTTGTACCCCTGCTAGGTTTGATCATCATTAGTGAAATTTAAATTTATTCATGTTGTTGTTAAAAGATAATTTGTGACAGACTTCATAGGATATGGAAAAATGAAGGAATGAGGGAACACGGGCTAGGGGATTGTTTTGCTCATACCTAGGATTAGCAGATGAGTCTTTACAGGATCAGAGTTCTTAGGTTCATGCATGTTGAACTAATAATCTTCCATAATGAGAAATCCTCCATTTTGCTTGCAATAATTTATTAGATAGAGGTTTTAGAAACAGAAGTAGAAATTGTCTATGATTGTCTCTGGGACAAGAAAGATGTGTATATACATGAACGCAAATTGCAAAAAGTCATTTGGCATTCTAATTGCACCACCTTTAAATTACTTCATCTAAACAACATGGCATAACAAGTTTACATGTGATCATCCAATGTGAAGAATCCTAATAACAACGAATGACACTTGATCAACAGTGCACTCTAATGTCATCCTGTAAACTAGGATCTTTATTTCTTTTTTTTGGGGGTGGGTGGTATTTTTGCTTTTTCTGCTATTTTTTACCACACAGTTCTTAGCTTGTCTTCCATTGTGAGGATATGTGTGCTATTATTACGTTGTCAAAGTTGTCCATATTTTTAATCATTGTTGTGATTTTCCAATGTATGCAGTTTTTGCTTTTTGGTCTCAAATTTGGGGACCGCGCTCTTTCCTCTTTGATAGCTATTGTTTCTAGGGAAAGATAAAGAACTGCTAGTTCATAACCACTGTTTGATCTGGATTTGAAGCATGTTGCTTACATGCGTTGCCTAAAATTGGAAATTTTCATAAAGGAGATTGCACATTTGCACATGTCATTTAGACTCCTATTCGGAAGATGAATCTGAAAGGTATGGACAAATGATGCTCAACGGTCTCCAAATTCTGTGGAGCTTTTCATCACTCTTCTGGTTCTTTCCATTCAAATTTGGCTATACTTATAATTATTGGAAATTATTGTGGCTAGTCCATCATTTAGTTGGTCATTTTGAAGTATGAATCTTTGAGCATTTTGTGTTCGGCCAAACTTTTGGTAAACAATACCTTAATATTTAAGATGTTATATGTCTCGGACATTACAACTTCTTTCCCTCCAATTTTTGGCATATGAATGTTTCTCTTGAATTATAAGTAGTGCTTCTCCTTGTTGCTTTACTGATTAACTTGCTAACTGTCGATGAATTGAAATGGACTAAAAATGTTTTGCTTTTTCCAGATTTACAGATTCAGTTCCTTCTGGGGCATTGGAAGTAGAGGGCCTATTCAGGAAGAGTTACTATTTCCTTTTCTTGACGGCTAGCGCAGCCCAACCACCTCCTGAACTAGCTAGAATCCCGTAGCTGGACTAAGAGTTGCAGAAGCTTTTGAAAGGTTTTAATTGACAATGCACATTCAGCCACTTCCAATGTCGATATGTTTCCAGACGGTGAAATCATTCTTCTTATTCTGTTTCCAGACAAGGTATCTGTTCGTGTAGTCGGAACTGGAAAGTGTGCAATCAATAATGTGGTTATAACAGCGCCTGGAGTGTTGCAGGAAATGGATTCTTCACGCTTAGGACGTGGTACAGAACGGTGCCAAGTTTGCTGTAAACAAGGGCAATCTGGGATTGAATAATTGTCGATGCATATATTCTGATCCATGTACAACGTTGTTAATGAATTGTAAATCATCACGGATAACTCGTAGAAGTTCGCAAAGGTAGTGTGAGAATCATGTATGAAATGGATTTTGTGATTTTGGTTTATATGTTTTGATCTTACAGTTTTTGAAGATGAAAGAACAAGAATGAAAATGGGAAGCTAAAATAGAAGCAGGTGAGAATTCATGGGAAAAAAAATGGAATGCCTTGTTCAACTTCGTACATAATGCCTTATTCCACGTGATGTCTTCCGCCACTTCTACTATCTACAACCCCACGGCTTTAATTAATTTTGAGGTCCCCTAATTGTTGATCCTCATTGTTTATCACCTCAAATGTTTAATATGAATTTTTACTCAAATTTGGAACAAGGAAAAAGGAAATAAGGCAAAACGTACATATGCATATCTTATGCTACTTTTGCCATAAAAGTTTTAAAGAAGTTAACAGTAACTGACAAAATCCATTTGAAAGGTGAGTTTTTTGGGTGTTTGTCTAAAACTTTACTGTAGTTTACTATATAAGTTTTTAAAAATTTTTTTGAAGTGTATATATATATATTTTTGAATATTTTGAAGTGTATAGTTTAAAAATTTTGAAATTTTTTTTGAAATTACTGTAGCTAAAGTTATTAAAAAACTTGTAGCGGACAAACTTGGCAAAATATTTGACTTCCAAACATGGACATTAGGTTTGTTTTTATTAGTCAAAGGAATAAAAAGAAATGTTAATATTTTCTCCACTCAACTAATACTACTTTCACTTGCATTTTTTTAAAAATTATTTTCAAGTGCTAAATTATGCTTTAGTCTATCATTAAGCTTGGTTTATCCATGCTTGACAATGACACGTTGGCTCTTCGAAATCAATCAGATGGCTGTCCTTAATTAGTCTAATATTTGGTCAAGTTGTCTACTATTGAAGCTTTTGGTGAGAAATTGAATAAAGCACTAAAAGCTACTTCATAATAATGAAAGGTACTAACAAAAATATATTCTATGAGATTGCGTTGCAAGCGATTACTTAAAAATTTCTTTGATTATTTATTTTAGTACATTTGTGACGTAGTTAATATAAGAATGTGATTGAAAAACATGTTCAAGATATTATACAAGTCAAAAAAATTGGAATAACTAGAAATTTTTTTTAAAAAATCACATGGGCCGATCTTCAAATGTGTAAAAGTTGTGGGGGTTTTGATTATAGAACAATTTTTTTTTTTTTTTTTTTGGTGTTTTTTGTTGTGTTGGGTGGGGGGTTGCGCATGGGTGCTTACTTTGATGCCCAAACAAATCCGTACATAACAATTAACAAGGCAAGAGAATCGCTTGGAATTGAGGGTTCCCTATATTCCATTATCTATTCACCCAAATTCAACGTCCCAGATTTCTTCCTCACCCACCTTTTCACCTCCTCATCGTCCGATCAAAGCCTTTCCCCTTCCCTAAAATTAATGACCCCAAATCCAAACCCCTATTTGCTTCAATTCACCCAAATTCAACTTTGTCTGACGCAATTATGAGATTTTTCAGGCTTGTGTAGTTCAATCTGTCTGACTGCCGTAATCTACTTGTAATCTGTTGACGTGATCTTCACAGTTAGAATTGAATTGAGGGTTTCATTGTAAGGTTGCAGATTTTAAGTGATCATTGATTTGAAGGTAGTGTCAGATATGCGTATAGAAGAATTGGGTGGAGAAGAAGAGGGCTTGGAGATTGCCGAGAGGCCTGAGGAGGAGGAGAAGGAGGTGGCGAAATCAGCTGCTAGTGGTGAGGCTGTGCATAATGTTGGTGATAGTGGTGGCGGCGGCGGCGGCGGAGGAGATATTGTGTTGTGGAGTACAAAGAAGGTTTTAGTGGGAGCTGGGGCAAGGGCTTTATTTTATCCAACTTTGCTGTATAATGTTGTTAGGAATAAAGTTCAGGCCGAATTTCGGTGGTGGGATTGGATTGATGAGGTATACTATGTCCAAATTTTTGTAGAAGTCTTTTATAGTATTGTAATTGTTACTTTTATAGTTTCGATTGCTTGTTTTGAATATTGTCATCGGTTAGTCTCCAATGGGTATTTTAGCAGTGGCGATTTGCATTTCTACGCGTTGAGATGTTTTTGCTGTTTATGATGTGTAAATGACCAGGAAAAGTAGAATATTCAAGCGTTGTATTATGCTTGAAATTTGGGAAGTTTGTTCTTAGGGATAAGTTCGCATGTATTTGAACTACGAGTGATAAAGCTGGTTATGGATAAATTTACATAAAGCTGGCCAGATAGGAAATTGTTCTTATGGAGAATTTCTGTTATTGGGAATGTGGTTCTGTTAATAATCTTATTATCATCAGCTTGTGATGACATCTTAAGCGTGAGGAATTGGTAGACTGACCATGGGCTCTGAGTTAAAGAATATGATTTTTTTCAACGAAGCAATTAAAGGTGTTAGCATCCTGTTAATTTGACAAAGAATGGATGCCATACTGAGATGTCTTTTAATGAATGTTGTGAAAAGTATGATTTCTGTTTTGCAAACTGAAGTCCTTTTATATTAGTTTGTCTTGTTAGGTGCAGTTCCATTCAGGTCTGATGTCAGTGAGCTAAAGGATCTTGGCATTGGTGCAGTTGTCACTCTTAATGAGCCATATGAAACTCTGGTCCCGACATCTCTGTATCAGGTACGTTCTTGCAGACTGCCTAGATAGAGTCTGCATCCTGACTTTGTTTTCATTTCAGTTAATTGGTAGTGAGGCAGAATCATTCTTCCAAGCCATCAACCATTTTTCTTTTGTTCGCTAGCTCCATTCTTGATGGATTCACAGTGTTTTTAGACTTTTGACATGTTCCGGAAGTGATTAATTTTACTGTCTACACTTAATTTCATGCTGTTGCTGTTGTCCTCGTATAGGCACTTGACTTTATGCCATCGAATTAAGAATAGGTGGCTATACATTGAGTCACATTTTTTAGTAGTGTTGGTTCTATTTAACACTACTTTCCTAACTCTTTGAAAACTACTTTTACTAGGATTCAAGTGTCTTTGATCTTTTACTTATTTCTTTCCCCTCTTGTGTCTGTGTCAATGCTTCTCAGCTTTGAAATTTTCCTGAGCATTACTGGTTCTGTTGATTTTCTCAAGTGAATGGTGGTACTTTTACTTGGGTGCATTATGCATGCATCCTTGCCCTCACGAGGTTTTGGTTTTTTGATGATTGTGTATTTTGTAGGCTCATGGAATTCATCATTTAGTTCTTCCTACAAGAGATTACCTTTTTGCACCATCATTGGATGACATTTGCCGAGCTGTAGACTTCATTCATGGTAAGTTTTTTGTTGTAATAGGATGTGTATTTAACCAAGTGTAATCAAACTTCCCAAATTTTTCAAGTGCATGTTTCATTATTGGATTAATTAGATTGTATTTGGAGATTGTACGTTTTCACATTACTAAACAATTTATCCTTTTCCACTAGGTCATCTGAATGTCATAGCAATTTATCTCTCATGTAGTGTTTAAGTAATGGGGATTGCAGGTGTATAATATTTGGCTGAACAGGCAGTATGTGGCTTGCCAGCCGATAGCTCCATTTTCGAGTACTTGATACCTGGGTGTATGCATACAGATGCACGTACACTATAATGTGCACACTTAGATGTAGTTTGATGTCATCTAGTTATTTCATCATACTCTGTGTTGTTTTAGCATGAACCTGTTACTTAAATCTTCTAGTTATCTGCTAGAATCAGGCTTGGGTATTCTGATAATTTGGGTGTCATTTCAACTGGGAAGACATCTACTTGCAATTTTATTCACCTCCTTAATTTTAGATTTTGTGGTGTTGCTGATACTGTTTAATTGGCTCCCTTTTATCCATTTCACGCTCGACATATTTTATGCTCCCTAACACTTTGGTCCTCTGTAGCAATTAGGTGTGGAAAAAGAATCACTGGACATGTAAAACAGAACTAACTTGTCAATCGGATATTTAATAATGACTATTCTACACTAACTCTGTCTTTATTATGAGACATGACTGCTTTATACAACTCAAATATTGTCGTGTAATATTTGTTTTCTTGGTTTTATTTCGTGAAGAGAATGCATCATGTGGACAAAGCACTTATGTCCATTGTAAGGCTGGGCGGGGTCGCAGCACAACTATAGTTATATGTTTTCTGGTGAGTGCAAAAACCAGGAAATCCTAATTTGATAACATGTAACTTTTATGGTCATTGCTTATTTACATAAATTCTTACTGCCCTTCCCCGTTATGCTGTTTTCTTCCATTTTAGGTTAAGTTTAAGCAGATGACGCCTGATGTTGCCTATAATTATGTGAAGTCAATACGGCCCAGGGTACACTTGGCCTCCTCCCAGTGGCAGGTTTGTTGAGATTATAATGAGGTTACAATCCAAATTGTGGACTAATAATCTGAATTACTCTAGTTAACTTTGTTTGCTGCTGATTGCAGGCTGTTCAGGAATTTCACTATGTGCAGGTCAGGACGACCTGTGCCTCAAGCCTTCTGACAGATCTGGTTTTGAAAAGCTCCAAGTTGTTTTCTAGCCGAGATCTTTTAGCATTTGATGATGGTTCTGCAGTCATAATTACCAATTCTGATCTTGCTGGATATGATCCAAATCAAGACCCTGTTGCTGTAAGAAATGAGATTTGGGCAGACGTGAATTTCATCTATAGAGTTAAAGTGGCTGGTGCGATAGCTTTGACAAAACTTTCTTGCTTGTGGCTACGATGTCACACTCAACAGAAAGTTTTAGGTGAGGAGTTGACAGGGGAGAGCAGCTGCTTAACTGGAGCAGAACAATTGGGAGACATTACTGTGGACATCCACGTCTACTCTTCATAGATTCATCGAAATTTGTACATATTTTTCAATCGTATATAATACATGTACAACTCTATTTCTTTAGTTCATTCTGGGCTGTGTTTTGCTCTGAATGGCTGTTAATATTCAACCGTTGCGATAATGTAAGTTTGTATATTCGAGGCATTGTTAAAATCTCAAACTGTCTCTCTCTTGATAAATGGTGTCAGAAAAACAACGGGATATCTTGGCCAATGTGCAAATTACTATTGCATTCCCCCTGGGTGAGATGTCATTTTATTGTTTCATTTCAAAAGAAGCAACGGAGAAAAACCTTTCTTACTGTAGGAGTAAGTGACAGGATCCCCGTGCAAATAAATTCTCTTCCAGTTCAATCCGATGGTTAGCAACAAAAGATACGGTTGAAGTCGACATGGTGAAGTATGGGAGGATACTGTACGTTTGGGTAAATAAATATAACAGTCCAACTATTTACTAAAAACTGTAGTGTCTTTGACAAGAATTTTTAGCCAATTAAATCGGCCAACAAAATATATGTACCCAATTAAACTTGTTTGTTATAGTTCAACTCTTCCTCCTCCTAGAACTTAAAGGAAGCTAATAGCCCCTGAAGGGCTATCATATCCTATTTCATCAGATGAGTTAATTACTTGCCGCTGCAGGTAGATTAACTGAAGAGGGCTGGTTAGAGGAGGATGATGCTGATATGGAGACCTTGTTCTTAGGCATTCTCCTTCCACTCCAACCCTCGATGATCTGCAGGATAAGGAAGCTCCACGAGGAAGTTTCAAAATGGATGCAGGAAATATGGCTCAGGGTTTAGCCTCGAGGTTCTTCTGATCAGGATCACTATATAGAAGCTTCCTATAGACCTTTTTTTCAGTTTGCACGTATTTATATCATCAACAACCAAATCAATTAAATTTGCAGTTATTTATTTTAGCTTCAGGCTGCAGGGCTTTGGTTTTTAGAACCCAGTGCATTCTTCCATGGTCTTTTACAACTTGGAAGAGAAATATACTTAAAAATCTGGTCCTTTCTATCCTGCGTTGTGAAGCCAGTTTCTCTGACAGGGTTTAATTTGCTATCTCTGTGGGTATTCAGAAGTTACCGGAAAGATGCTGCTGTTAGAGAGGTAGGAAATAGAGCTAATCACAGTTTAGCAAATTATGATGTGCAATTTCAGTTTCTGTTGAGTTTGCAGACTTTCTTTCCCTTGTGACTTCCTGATGAAGTCCCAATAGTCCAGTTGGACCAATAATACCTTATTTTGTCAACACAACAACTTCTATTCATTTTGGCCAAAGAAAGAACAAGACAAAAGACATAAAATAGTGGCAGAAACTTGGAAAAGTAATGCTCCAATGATTGATAACAATAAGAAATCATAAATAGGGAGGACATATCATTTACTTTTGAACCTAGATTGACATTGACTGGAAACAATCAAACATACTCCTTTTATTTCAGATCAGATACGGTTCATTCTTTATTTGGGAACGTCAGAAAGCACACTGATTTAGCTAGCTCTTAGTATTGACTCACCAAATGTGGGAAATTAAAACATTCTGAAAGCTTGTAGTCTTGCTTTTGGTTACTTTTTTTTTCGCAACTTATTCTCGGGTGATCAGCTTACGTTTGCACCTCGGACTAGTCTATAACTGATAGTAATCACATTCATTTTGTCTTCCTTAAAATGGAAGCATGTCCATTTGGTTCACCACAATGGCATGTTCTGCTGCTGCAGGGAGCCAAGGTAGTCGTTGGACTATATCCATTAGAGCTCCTCTTCTTCTTTCTCCCGGCTGCTGGTGCGGCTGATGACAGAATTTGTACGTGATATTGATGACTGCTTTCATCAGCCAGCTCCATATTGTCCTAATCTGGAATGGTGCAGGTAATTGACTGACTGAAAACATGATGGATAGTGTAAACAGTGATGGATAAAGGGACTTGGGGAAAAGGACCGATAATATGGATGCCAATGACAAGGGAGCAGACAACGCCATGATTATCCTAAGAAAGTAGTTGTATCCTGCAGAAATTCTTAACTTGGCATCATATGACAAGCAGTAAACAAGCAAACTTGCAATGGCTACGAACATGGTCGTGGGATGTGTTTCGAACGGGGATTCATCTTTCCCCTGATACTTCACCTGGAGAAAGTTAAGCAACACCCCGATGATGAAGGCAAAAATGGCCTGGCGAGAGGACACTGACATTTTTGGGTCTTGAGGTTGTGGGAAATTGTAGTGTTTTGTAGTAGTATTAATGGTAGTGATACCAATTCCAGGGAAATGTTCGGTAACAATATTGAAGCTTCTGCAGTGGAGGAAGAAATTTGTCATCGCAGGTTGTGCCATCAGGGCTATATATACTTCGTCAGTCGTTTTCTATTCATACACCATATACAGAGAAGATCAATAAGCTAACAAGACTTGCTGTAAAAGGATGCAATAGAATATAAAATTTGCATCAAATCAAGAAGGGATAGCTTATAGCTAGCTAGCTACTTAGAGCATCTCCAATGGGGGTGTAATGGCTCCCCATTACACCCCTCCATGACACGGCTCCCCATTGGAGCCGTGTCATGCGGATTACACGCATCATATGTATGATGCGTGTAATCCGTTGATTTTTCTTCCCATGGATTACACGGCTCCTCATTTTGTTATTATTTGTATTTTATTTGACTTAACTTATGTAATATTATGTTATGGAGTTCAACTAATTACATTCCAAATTATTAATTAAGTATGGATTATTATGATATCTTCGCATTTGAAGTATCAAATATTTGTTTAATTTCCTACATAATTATTTTTAAAAAAATAACAATATATTATTTTTGAAACATAGAAAAAGATATATTATTCAAACTTAAAAATTAATAATATCATTTTTAGAAAATAAAAAAATTCAAAATGTACAAAATTTAACGAAAGTTAGTACTTTATTTTTTAAAAATAACAAAATTAGTTTTAAAAATTACTTTATTTATTTATAGGATATGAGTTATGCATTATTAAAATAAATATTTGATTAATTGTGGACCCATGCTATTACACCTTGTGGAGTGTAATCCATTGTGAGTGAAAGTGTAATAAAAGAGGAGAAAGTGGAATGCTGACGTGGCATGTGGATTACACTCCACAGAGTGTAATCCATTGTGGATGCTCTTACAGTTAGTACTGCCTGCCCCTCCGACCTTTTATAAAGGAAATTAATAATGGTGCTGTCCGAGACACATTGATGTCTCAAGTAGTCTACGATGGATACTTTCATGATTGGACTCGTTGGTGGGAGGTGACGGATTTGGCTGAGGTGAGAAAGTTTTTTCTTTTTTTTGGGTTGAGAAATCTTGTACAGTATAATTGGATTGCAGCAAATCTCTTATCCTCTACATTTTGCGTGCGTCATCTATGGAGTCAGTGGCTTAGCGGGCAAACAAAAATTCCAATTTCACATTTGTCGGCCATTGTCTTCTGAACCATCATTGCTTTCTTACGGAATCCAGCATCTTTCGACTTGATGACGAAATGGGCAAAAATGAACCTCAGCATTTGATCCAACCCAATGGCCGAAAACTTTTGCTGTATTACTAACTATCCAAAAAGCATTTTTTGCGAAGCAAAGAGCTTAAAACCCACACATTCTTGGTCACTTACCCTCCAAATTAATGGAATATTGACAGCTTACATCCTATACTGACTGCGGATCATTTAGTGCCTAAACCTTTCTAATCTGCCAATTCACTCCTAAAGTTGTGTAATCAAACGCCAATTGTTGAATAATAGTGAGGCCCTCAAGTGAAGTAGGATTATAATCTTCCGTTATTTTAGAAAAAGATGTTCGAACCCTTAATTTATACTCCCAAAGTAGCATTTATATGTCAATTGGCTCGAATTTGTAAGAAAAAAAAAATAGTTTGGCAGGAACAATTTAAGAGACATGAATTATCAAAGTCTGATAATTATGTGGTGGTTAAGGCCAGGTACCATAGTGACGTTAATAAAAAATGTTAATTACCTTGTAAGAAGTCTAAGCATGACCATAAAAGTTCAAAGTACAACTTGGAAACCTTTTCCTTGGACTTGCAATTAAACTCAAAGAGAATGTGTGGTAATGCACTCCTCTAATTCAGAGGTGCCTTTCCCCGAAAAAGTTTTATTTTCGGTCACAAGTCACAGCTCCAACTTTCTGCCAAGTGCCAAGACCAAGAATGGGCTGGGTGTTGGTGACCCAAGAGCATTTTGATTTTTGATGCCTCATGACTCAAATTTTGGCTTTTGCAGTTTCCACCACCACCACTTTGAAATTGTTCTTGCTTAGCTGAACATCCACTAATTGTTATAAGCTGTAGATGGACTTCATCTCGGCCTACGACGTCATTCCTCGATCCCGACAAATCAAGAGATAGTACCCATTTCCCCTTCCCCGAAACATCGCATTAGTCCAAAAAAAAAAAAAAAAATGAATCTAAAATCTCTAATTCTTAATGTTTCGATACAGGGAAATCCAGCGTTCATTTACATGCAAAACATGAAAAATCAGCGCAACTGGTATGCTCCACAAACTCTAATTAATTTGCAACCAAGCTTTGGTAGTTCCCCATTTGCACTATTGCAGCTTCTAGCAAAACGTTTACGTAAACAAGCTTCGACACTGGCCGTGTACTATTAAAGTTCTTTAGTCAATTAATGTAGGTTGCAAGGTAGAAGTCGCAAAATAAGTTCATGAATTTGCCCAAAAAGAGAACTTGCAACAGCAGGTAATGAATTGCTCTCAAATATTAGCATATAAGCTCAGCTTTCATCCTTGCTATGCATAATTTCAAGAAAAGAAGCTCAATCACAAGGAACAATCTTTACAAGAAGAGAATCTCTAACAATAATCTTACAATGAGACTTGTGAAATCCCGAAGAGAAGAGACAGATTGACCATTACAAGGCCGCTAAGAAGTACAAGGCTGGCTTTACATCAATTTTGCATTTACATTAAGGTGAGTTCAGGGATAACAAGAGCAATACCTGTTCCGGGGTCCTGACTTTTAAAATCAATCTCATCATGCATTTTCTGCGAAAGGGATCGATCTAAAGTTCATTTTGCCACTCGGGCTCGCACCAACTTGAAAACATATGTACAATCATGTAGATCTTCCTAGGCTTTAGATTTTGTTTTTCCTTGTTTTTGCTTTTGTGAATGGAGTTCACGTGTACTGTTGATTAACTTAGTGTTGAGGGGATCCATACATGCATGATTATTCTTGTCTACCAAACCTCGATATTTTTGAGCTAATTTAGATAGGAAGATGGTGTTCTTGGTTTGTCATCATTGCACGTGGCTGGCGATGCCAAGTTAGTTGGAATAAAACCATTCTTCTCCTGCTTCTTCTTCCGTGCTGGCGAGGCCATGGATGATTCCAGAATTTGTCTATAATTATATATCTTGACGGTTGCTTTTAGCCACTCCCAGATTGTTTTAATTTGAGATGGTAGCAAGCGACTCAAAGAAAACAAAACGGAGAGAAAAAACAGAAGCGGAGAGATGGATTCTGGGAAAATGATTGAAGCGATAGATGCCAATGATAGGGGGCCGAAGACTAACATGCTGCAGTTTGTAAAAAGGATGTAATTTGAAAAGAAATTATTGTTGCGAAGTCTTAACTTGGTATCATATGACAAACAATACATGAACAAACATGCAATAGCAACAAACGTGGTCTGAGGGCGGGTGGGTATCAAATGGCGACTGACCTTTTACTTGGAAAAATTTGAGCAATGCCGTGACAATGAAGGCAAATATGGTCTGGCGAGAGGAAAGCATGTCATGGATTTGGGAACAACGAGTCCTAGGTGGTGGTGTAGTAGCAAAGTCTTCGTATTCCAGGTAGGCGTTTATGATTACATGACTAAGGAAATAATTCATCGCTGCAACCTGAGCCATTTGAGGGTAAATATAGAAGAGATCATCAATCCTTGGCAAGAGTTGGAACAAAAATATTTATCAGGCTAGTAGTAACTTGCAGAGCAAAGAAAGAGTTGATGAGGATTCTCAAGTTGTGCTCCTCTAGGATTTATTCATATCCGTTATTTATAGAAAGGGTTTCAGCTTGATGCATGCATGGGTGGACAAAACTGCACATTCGAATAACTATTTGGCTTACGCCATCATGCTTATGTATGATAATTTTAACTTTCATACATGTTAAACTTCTTAATTAAGACTTGACTACTAGCTTGATTAATTTTATTCTTGTTTTATTCTAAATTAAATAGTAGCATTCCATCGAAGTCTTGCAATGTTGCTGAGCACGTACAAAAAGATAATTCAGAGTACTTCTGATTCCCTTAGCCAGGAGTAGTGGCAAAACACACTCCCAAGTTACTTCATAAGTCATCTCAAGCCAGTGACTTAATTTGTAAGTTCCAAGTGGCGACCATTTAGCTGATTACCAGCTCTCCCAAGTCTTTCCAAGAAGGAAACTGCCAATTGTGCTAAGTGCCAACTGAATATTTGAGTGTTTGATCATCAAGTGAATCCCCTAAGCTAGATGCTATTATTACTTGGGTAGAAAGGACGGGAGTGGGGCTTGGGAGCATATGTTCATAGCCAAAAACTAAGGTTTTTGGCGTACAGACAGAAGCTTAGCTAGAGGTTTTAGAAATTAACGTTCTGGTTGATTTTAGTTGGAAGTTTGCAGGGAAATCAGCATTTGTCATCTTTCTCTCCAAAAGCTAGTATCCATTTCTTGAGAGAGTTTTACAATCTTCCAAAGAGCCAAAATGTGGAGCAACATTTCAAGTGAAGATAAATGCTTCACAGCAAAGATAAGAACCACCGGAACAAGCTGCCAATATGCTTCTTGCAGGTTCCTTGTATGCCCGTCTTTCATTATAAAAGAGCAGAAATTTTCGGATTAACTAAAAAAGCCAAGATAGCTCTCTAATGCAAAGGATCTGAAGTTTTAGATAAACAAGTGTTGACTGAAAAACATCATCCTAAAATCATGTTTGTTTGGGCGAAGAAATATCTACCTGCTGCATATGTGTGCTAAAGATTACTCGAATGGAGATTAGCAATGGCTAAAATATCTGTGCCAGACCATCTGAATTATGCCAATTTACCATAATATCATCGAACTCTATTTTTCTGTTCATCAATTTCTATACTACCCTTCCAGCAAGCAAGAATCAATCCATGTCTTTGAGTCTGCCAATGCGTTAATGTGATTACTGTGGGAACTTTCTTTTTCCAGGTAATTTAATTTAATTTAATTTATTAATAAATAAATAAAATAAAAATTAAGAGGGGAACCAAACCTGACCTCCAATGTATGACCATAAAAAATAAATGACAAGAAATTCTTTGCCACTAAACATTAGGAATCGTAGATACGCCTAAGAGTTTTAGTCTTACTTCTTTTTTCTTCATGGAATGGAATTCATCAAGAGAAGGATGAATTGCTTGCAAAGAAGGGAATTATAATCCGAAACTAGTTTAACAGGGAATGTTTGAAGCTACAAACCGACGAGGGATTTGTTGATGGAACTCATGCAAATTCTTTCGATCTACCAAATCCACCTGATCAACTACGATATTAAACGACATATCACCTGAATATGTACGTCATAGATTAATGTAGGAACTTAAAATACTATGGCTGAAGTAAAATACTATGCCTATATACTAATACTAAAAAACATTTGCACTTCAAAGACTTGTAGAGGATACAAATTTTTCTAACACGAACTGCACTAACAAAATTTTTAGTGGTAGACGGGACTTAAAAGAGGCTTAAATGCAGATTATCTGTCGGGAATAATTATAGCTTTCTAAAACTTAGGGAACCTAGGCCACTTTTTCTAATGTTATGGAAAGTGCTGATATTACCTATACAAAATTATTCTCAGTTTGATTGTACCAAAAAAAAAAAAAGAAAAGAAATTCGATAATCTCATCTCTGGGGCCGAATTTACTTCAGTCCATGTCACCTAAAATTGTCATTATATAGAACAATGTGAAGAAGATGCTCTAGGACAGCAGTTGAAGTATACAACATCTAACATTAAGTTGATTGGCTGTGCCTATGTAGAAAGGAATAACCGTAAGAATGAAATTTTGCTATATTTCTGCATACAGCATAAAAAATTGAAAGACCTTGAAGAGTTGTTCTATCCGACTGCGACCAAGTACCAATCATAGATTCATTAACCACCGGCAAAATTTTGTCTAGTTATTGGTCCAGCATCTCCATATATTGGTACGTGCTTGACTTTATAAATGAAACGAAAATCAACCTGTTATTTACCTAGTGTGATTTTCTAATTGCACAGTTACAAGTCCATCTTCCACCAAAAAATGATCGTGGGTAAGCCTTGCTTTAGATCAGAGTGGATTACATGTCACTAGAGACTTTGAACTTTGCGAACTGAAAAGCAATTTTTGGGTAGTTGATCACTTGGAATACGATTAACTAATGGAAACTCAGTACTTTGATTAACTTAGGAAGAACTTGTTCAAGATCTTCAAAAAAATGACAGATTCGATCAAGTAATAGAAACTAAAGAGCTAAATATGCTGGAAATTTTAATTTTATTCACGTTTAGTCCTTTGCTACTTGTTCTCCAGCCAGTTAACTGAAACTAGATTGAGGGTTAGCCTTTTTAAGTTGACTAATAGTCTGAATGATTGACTAGTTTTAAACTAGCATGGAAGTACCTTTTTTGTATTTTTTATTTTTTTGGGTTCTCCCTCCAAGTAACTTGGGGATTCAGTTTTTAGTTAGTAAAGTTTTCGGTTTCTTCTCTCCTCGGATTTCATTTTCCTGTATTGAGGTTGTACTGAGGTTTTCAATGGCATATTCTGAGAATTAAGGTAGTAGGACAGAAATCAGTTCTCTTATTCTTCTTATTCTTCCCTGTTGGCGTGGCTTCAGGCAAAAATTCTTTTTTTTTTTTTTGGTTAGTAAGAAATTTATTGATATTCAATGGAGATACAAAGTATCCCAAGGTAATACTCATATTTTCAGATTCGGACCACGTATTGGGTCGGCTGAACTCAAGAGTAAAAGGTCAATGGGTTTGATCGGATTCGATCAAAGGTCAAATTAAAGAACATCATAAATATAAATTAATATATAATAAAAAATAATATATAAAAGTGTCCCTTAAATTAGTGGTTTACAACTTTATATAGTTTTTTTGATGAGTTTAGATTTAATCCAAAACGACTCTAGTTAAATAACTTTAAAAGTTATAAGTAGAAATGTAGTTTAGAAAATATGATGGGTTAATTTTACATATTGCTAAAATTATAAAGGGCCAAAATATAATTAGCAAAACGTTTTAGGGTTTTAAAAGTAAATAAATGTCAAACTTAACTAGGAACTCCCACTTTCTTTGTTACGCCATCACTTGCTTTTCTTTTTTCTTTTTTACTTTCTTTTGTTTCTTCTTCTTCCTCCTCCTCTGGGTTACACCAATGACCAACTATCTCTCTCTTCTTTTATATCAATAAACTCACTTGAAAGCTCTCCCTTTTCTTCATTGTTTTTTTCCCCTCTTCTCTCTTCTTGTCTCTTTTTTTGCTCGTTTCTTTCATTTTTTTTCTCTTTCTCCTAAATCCAATTCAACTTTCTCTATGGCTTTTGTGTGTTTGTTCACCTCAGGCATGGCGAATTGGGATCCACTTGGGAATTAAGACATGGGAACTCCATTCATATTTGGTCAAAATTTTGGGTTTTAGAAAGTGAAGGTTAGCTAAGGAGGTTTGGCACGAAGGGCTTTTAAATCAAAGCACTGGTTTCTTTTCATCTAGGCAAAACCAATCAGGAGCATCCATCTTACTTCAGCAAAGGAAAAAAACCAGGTTTTGTCTGATTTCGTCAATTCTCGACCAAACCCGATTTTTGATCGGTTTTGACCGAGTTTTTTAAAGGCGATTTTTTAAGGTGGATTGGGCCGGATAATTGGCCGGTTTCCAGTTCAACCAGTTTGATCGACCGGTCCAGTTTGAGTTTAAAAACATAGGGTAATATAATCACACTAAATCAATCAACAAATGACTATTAATAAAAATAACACTGTAGAACATTTCAAGAATTAAGAATGGTGGCATTCGGCTGTGATCAAGTCTTGAAACGAAAAGTTTGTGCTGGACAACTTAACTTGGAGAAATAGAAAATAGCTTACATTATGTTCTTATCCCTGTATTCATTTTTAACAAGCCTACACTTCTTTTCCCTCCAAATGCAATATCCTATCATTGCCAAGAGCACAACCCAAATCTTTAGCACACATTTGATCAGTTTTTTTTTTTTTTTTTTTAAAGTTTCGTACACAATTAGACCGGAACTATGCCCGGTTCTCAATTCAACCAGTCGAACCAGATGATTCAGACCAGGTTCCAAACGCTCCAATTCGTTTTCTTCCCTCCCCGTGAGAAGGTGACATGAATAAATCAAACATGGATGAAAACCAAACAATGATTTGGGGAACAAATACAAAGGTTGCACTGGAAAGGGAACATAGCCACGTGTTGATGTTGTGCTTAGGTTCGTTTGGGCTGTTGGGGTCTGGCCTTGGATTACCTCTTGTTCAATTTTGGCTTTATCATCATCATCTAAGTAGTCCTAATCTTTTGAAGAGTGGAAGATATAAGTTCTATAGTTTCTTTTCAAGGCAGGCACCTAGAATTTTGACAAAGAATGTTTATTTGGAGTTAATAGACAGAGATTTTTATATAACCATATGAGGTCAAGATTACGCGTAACATATATTTTGTTGGCAAACTATCAGAAAGGAAACATAATGATCATAAAGGGAAGGAGACAACCTTGTTTTTTTTCCTTTGTGCCGGTGGATCATTTATGCAATTTTTAAAAAGGGGCACCTTTGATGTGTGATATCTCGCCCATGAATACAATAATAGTTTGTGATGACTTTAATATATATATAGATATATATATATATATATATATATATATATATATATATATATATATTTATTCTTTCCAAGAAACTTTCCAAGAAAAAGATAAGCCACAAATATACCAAATCATTCTTCATGCCAATAGTTGTGTAAAATATATATTCATATGAAAACATTTTAAACCAACTAAATTTATTTGTTTTTACGTTGTACGGAACACAATAACCGTGAAGCAAGGAAGCATATCATGAAGCACTTCTCACTATGCATACACTGTATTGATTCACTGCAAATGCATCTTAGGATGCATACACATATCACCGGCCGAATTGATTATCCAAATTCATTAACTTTCAGCTACACCGGAAGTATCCCATGCATGTCTGATTCGTCCCGAATTACCAGTTGTGGGAGCGAAGGAAGTTGAACTGAAAGGAGTCCTCTTCTATACTGTTGTGGCTGATGATGGGTTCGGTTCATTACTACAGCTTTTAACCAATCCCAAAATTTCTTGATATGGGATTGCATTAATTGACACGAAGAAAACAAAATGGATAGCGAAAACAGAAGCGGGCAAAGGGATTCAGGGAAAAGGATTGATGATAGCGATGCCAATGACAGGGGACCAAGGAATGCCATGCTGCTGAGAACAAGGCGCTGAATAAAAGGAGGAGGATGTCCAGAGATTCTCAGCTTGGGATCGCCTGACAGACAATACAGGATCAAACTTATGAGGGCCAACAACGTGGTCTTTGGGCGTGTTTCAAAGGGAGATTCATACTTTCCTTGGTACTTGAGTTGGAGAAAGTTAAGCAACAACGTCACAATTAATGCAAAAATGGCCTGGCGAGGGGACAATGTATCCTGTTGCTGTGGAAAACTGTTGTAGTATCTCACGGTACTGATGGTAGTGTACTTGAATTGCACACTAGAATTTCTGCCCATGCGAAGGATATAGTAATTTGCGGCTTCAGCCTGTGCCGCCATTCTGGCAATACGTAAAAAAGTGTCATTGACATGATTTGAGTACTAGTATTTGAAGGGCTTGTTTTCATTTACTTTAGAATTTGCAAAAATTGATTTATGAAAAGTAATTGAGGACAATAATCAGAAAGAGCATAAGTTGTAATATGGCAGATGCAAAAGTAAATAAGAACATCACAAAAATTGATTATTTAAAATCAGAATTTATAATGATCAATCGAGAACAAATGCTTAAATAAGACAAGACAAGAACTAAGAAGCGTGAAAGCTACTTGATAATTAAGCTGATAGTGCGATGACTTACCGCAACTGGGAGCAGCCTCCTGCACTAGCTCTGTCTTGTGCCTTGTGCCTTTGTGCCTGATCGACCTAATTTATAAGAGGAGCCGGCTAATAAGAAAACAGAAAGGTGTAATATCATTCCCACTTTTTGTGGTGCAGCCAAGGGGTTTGTCGCTATAGGAGCTTACGTTATCAAACAAACATCATTTGTAGGAAATTCATGGGAACTGCAGATGTCTCTGTACACACTCAGGTTTGGTTTAGATTTAAGAAAAAAAAAAAAAAAGGTTTGGTCTAGATAATGAACTTTTGAAAACCTTTACTGTGAATATATGTTTTAAAAGTTCTTTTGACATTTCATGCCTTGGTGGAGAAATCGTGACACTGGGAGCAATACAGTCTATATGTATATTTGAGGGACTGATGTGTCTTAGTATTAGACATTCAATATTGACTGAATTTCCTCCCTCCACCCGGCTGCAACTGCTTTGACCTTTCCTGCACCAAAAATCTCTTTCAGGTCCCCCTTTCTCACTAATAAACATTCTTATCAAATGACTTACTACGACTTACTGTGGCTAGACCTTTTTTAACTTTGGATACCACATGCCACTACTAGTTATCTCACCACCAAGGGATCGTATTTAAAAACAATTATCTTTTCATGTCCGAACTTCTGATCACCTTTAGCAGGATTCAATAAAGCAATGAAGGATGTGGACTTCTTTGCTGGTTAAGTTAAAAATAGTGAAATGAAGAAAAAAGTATAAATAGTAGGATGATAGTTGTGCTCTTATCTTCTCATGCCCGAACTTCTGATGACCTTTAGCACGATTCAATAAAGTATGAAGGATGTGGACTCCTTTACTAGCTAAGAAAAAATGAAGAAAAAAAGTATAAACAGTAGGATGACAATTATACTCTTATCTTCTTGTTTTGCTTCAAAAAAAAAAAAAAAAGAGTGCCATAAACATCTAAGACACCGGCAACATCATCTGGCACTAGTAGGCCTCGCACTTCTGATTCAATTTGCAAGGCGAAGCTTCCACAAAACTCAGAGTGAGAGGTTGAAATACCCTGAAGTTTCTAAGTGGTGAGTTTAAGGATGAGCAAGAACTCTTTCATCTTTTTTTTTTTAATCAAATAAAAAAATAGAAAGAGGATGGCATGGAGTTATGAGCGTATTCTATTAATCCCTACACAATATTTATTGAAAATAGAGACGATCTACAAAGTAAACCCATATGACATGCTCAACTTGAATTAACTTAGGTGGTGGAGGCAGAAAAATATTTCAGTGGGGGGATACAAATAGATTAAGATTATTTTAGTTCTGTAAATGTTGTGGAACAATAAGGATATTCATATGGTAAATGATAATAAGTAACTGTATAAATAATTAATAAATAAAACAAGATGATGTAAAGGGCCCTCCAATGTTCTATAACTCATTAAAGTACTACTTTTTTTTTTTTAATATAGAAAAACTCACAAGTTAACTAAACTCTCTAGAGTACTGAGTTTATGCTTGTAGCCATCATTTTTTTTTATATAGAAAATTGTTATCAAATGATTCATAGGTACATATTGTAATGAATTCCTACCAATTATCAAGGTAAAAACAAATTCTAAAATAAGTGAGGGCACACTGAAAAATAAGTGAGATAAAAATAGAATTTTTGAAAAAATCTATGCCTAAAATTCAAAACTTCCTTTTGGTCAGTGCGGACACAGGGCCCCCAATGAAGCCACTGATTGACTTGATTTATTTTAAACTCTCTGCATTCAAGGGCTTGAACCACTTGTATATTTTGTCTTGAAACAGGAAAAACGAGCACTCTGGTCATTTATCTTTGTAATTGTGGCAATTTAGTCCATTAAACGGCATCGTTTACTAATTTAGGTTTTCATCTTCACAGAATGAAGCCCATGTAAGAATTCTAATAGAAAGTTGGAGAAATATAACGGAATTAGTCACTTGCTACTACGTGCACTATTAAAGAAAAACTATTTTGGTCCCTCATTCTTTGGAGTTGCGGCCAATTCAGTTATTCATGCATTATAAGCTACTAGTTTAATCTTTCATCTTCACAAAATAAGCCAATGTATTTTTAACGGAGAATTGATAACCAACATAGAATTTTTAACCTAAAATTGGAAACCCTAATAAAACCTATTCCGTTACATGTAGGGATGGCAATGAGGGCGGGTGCCCGCACTCCAGCCCAGTCGCCTCCGATGATTGGTTTGTCAACCACGCTTTCCCTCCCTCAAAACAATGCTCCTCACCAAATCCCTTCCTTGGGTTGGGGCAACACAGCAATGAGTAGTTCGCTCCCGAGAGGGGGAAGAGAGAAAGCCCGCTATGGATAGTCTCACTATCGAAGCAGAAAGAGGTGAGGTGTAGCGGTTCCCCTTCAGCCCAGAAATGAGATAAAGAAAAGTAGGCTAGTGAGACTTCCAGGAGAGAAAAGAATAAGCTATCCGGGTTTTCGCGGGGGGCTCTCGGGACGGGAGTTGGGGCGGGGGATGGGGAGGGGGCAGGGGGCAGGGGGGAATTTTTTCC
The DNA here is from genome assembly GCF_036785885.1 of Coffea arabica. NCBI lineage: Eukaryota > Viridiplantae > Streptophyta > Magnoliopsida > Gentianales > Rubiaceae > Coffea > Coffea arabica. The sequence goes on along the minus strand of NC_092325.1, from coordinate 42,057,145 downwards.
CCCCGTTTAGAAACGGGGCGGGGGGCGGCGGAGTATACCCCCGCCCCGCCACCCGCAAAAAAAAATTATATATATAATTATATATAATATGTAATTTAATTAGTTATAAACTTATGATAATGATATTATTAGTTAGATGTATTATATAATGTATATTAGTGTATGTAATATAATTAATATTATCAATTATATGAATAATTAGACATGTCTACTAATAGAATTTATTAATTAGTTATACTAAATTTACTAATACATTTATACTAAATTTCTAATTATACTTAATAGAATAACACTTTATTCTAAAAAAAAAAGTACAAACACAATAATGAATTAGTGATTGTATTTGTACCAAAAGTGAAAACTTAACTATTTTAGTTGTATTTATTTGATCATGTTGGATTGTATTCAAATAATTTTTGTTTGATTGTTTTTATGAGTTTCAATTGTAAAATTAAAATGAATAATAACTTGATGATGTGTTGATATTTTAATACTTGATTATTTATTAAAATTTAACTATAATAAAATTTTATTAACCTAGCGGGAAAAATTTTATTAACCCCGCGGGTGCCCCGCGAGGGAAGCAGGGCGGGGGCGGGGGACGGGGCGGGGGCGGGGGCGGGGCGGGGGACGGGGCGGGGGCGGGGGCGGGGGAAGTTTGTAGGTAGCGGGGCGGGGGATGGGGGAGGGGTCCCCTGCCCCAACCTCGCCCCGTTGCCATCCCTAGTTACACGGGCTTGGGCATCATTAGTTAACATAACTCGCGAAGCATATCATGCAGAGCTTTGGTTCCTTCTCGATGGATCCTTACTCCATGAATTCAGTGTTTTTAATCTCGGATCGGATTAATCGGTCTGACCAATTCAACCGAGAATCGGTCAGATGTCCGGTCCAAATTATCCTAAAAATTCGGATGATAGAAACTCGGTCAAATCCAAGCTTTGAGTCAAAACTCGAGTTGACTGGAAATAGGTAAAACTAGTGAGAACTTGGTTTTTTATTTTCCTTTTTTGTTGACTGTTTTTTTCCTCTTTGCCTCTGATCCCTACTGATCTCTCATATCTCTGCAAAGTACAAACCCATTTCACCTCTTCGACTCCTTCAATTCAGCCACCACATTAGTCCTCGATATCTTTTTCTAAACAAGTTTTAATCTTAGATCTAGGGAAAAGACCGCAAAGAAAAAAGAAAAAGAGATGAAGAAGAGAGAAGTTTGAAAAAAAAAAATAGTTTGATTATTTGTGAGTTTTGAGAATAAATTACTAATGATATAAGAATGGAGATCCTAAAAAGAAAGAAGAAATAAGAATGGAAGCAAATATTCAAGAAAAAAAAATGAAAAATAGAAAGAGCGGACAAAATCTAAGGCTTGTTTCTCAAAACGTTTGGAGTGGTTGCCTAAGAGTTTTCACGGTCGACGGGCTTGAGACTTGAGAGCTTATGCTACTTTCCATCCTTTTTTGGATTATCAAAAAAAACAGTGGACATGAATGGTTGGAGAAGAAGAATAAGAAAATGTAGCATAAGAATAGAAGGAGCCTTTGTCGGCGTTTAGAGGAAAAGGAGGAACGAATTGGGGGAATAACGTGGGGTTCAAAAAGCTTTTTCAATATTATGTTCTAACCCCTTGGATATTGAAAAACTATTAACATATCTAGAAATGTTTCATAGTCTATAAATATCGTCCATAAATTTAACTTTAAACTTACAAGTATGCATTGAATTATATTAATTGCTACTTGTTTGTTCTAATTTTTTTGCACTTTCTTATTAAATAGTTTTGAAACATTAAACGCAGATATGTACACCTTTATTGACATTAACACGTTTTTAGATATTTTACATACTATTTTAATTTTTAAATAATTTTTATTAGGACAAATTATTCAATTGGCCCTTGAACTCTTTGTCTAAATAAAAATAAATCCCTCATCTATTTTTTGCTGAATTTAAGCCCTCAAACTTGTAAAATTGGGCACCCGTGATCCTTTTAGCTAGTTTCTCCGGTTTTACAACGAAAGGCCAATTCACACGAATACCAGTGTGCTTCTTCAAAGGACATTTTCGTCCACATTTTTCGAGCAAAAAGGAACAACTCCTCTTTCTTTCCTCCATTTTTGCAAAACCCTCGCCGTAGCTTTCTCAACCGCCACCCGTATCATTCAAACCCACTTCAGAGCCTTTCTGGTACGCAGATCAAAAACCCTCCGGCAACTCAAGGACCTTGCTTCCATCAAGTCAACTGTCAACACTCTCAAATCTTCCGTCTCAAAGAATCCTCACTTAGATCCTCAACTTCTGTTTCGCAAAACCTTAGGATTGTTGTTCAAACTCGATTCCATTCAGGTAAAGACTCTATTTTTGTTGGACATACCAACAAATCATTCATAAACAACATGCTTCTTATATTGGGATTTATTTTGCAGGGTGGCGATCCAATGATTAGAGGTGGTAAAAAATCAATTAGCCGAGAATTAACTGGCTTCTTGGATTTAATTGATGGGGTTACCGTGAAAAAGTCTGAGATATCAGCTAAACTAGTTACAAAGAATGCCCCTAGGAAATGTGGGGTTTTGCATAATGAGCATAAAAGTGGCACCTTTGCTTGTCGTAATTTGGAGAAGAATAAGAGATTGGAGGATTTAGTTGGCCGGATTGATGCATTGTCTACTAAAGTTCCTATTGGTCATAACGCGGAAGATGAGGAGGATCTTGAAATCCCTGGCATTTCACGGAACAGAACTGCCCGTTCAGGCCACCCAAGTGATGGATTAGGAGCTAAAGTGAATAAGAGCGTGAGCTTTGTGGAGAATGGTAAGGTGTACAGGATTCACAGAAAAGGGTTTGAACCAGTTTCAGTTGGGGACTGTGATAGTAGTGGTGATGAAAGTTATTCACTTGGTGCTGAGGGTGAATTGAAGGATGACATTCCAAGAAAGGCTGAAGAAGTTGGGGGGATTTTGTAGAAATGGAGGAAAGAAGAAGGAGTTCTTCCCTTTTTGCTTAGAAGATGCGGACAAAAATGCCCTTTAAAGAAGTACACTGGTATTCGTGTGAATTGGCCTTTCGGTTGCAAAACCGGAGAAATTGGCTAATTGGCCTTTCGGTTGCAAAATCGGAGAAATTGGCTAAAGGGTGACATGTGCCCAATTTTACAAGTTCAAGGGTTTAAAGCCAGCAAAAAATAGATGAGGAGCTTATTTTTATCTGGACAAAGAGTTCAAGGGTCAATTGGATAATTTGCCCTTTTTATTAATACCATCATGTTGAAGTTATGGCTTCTATGAGGATGACCTCGATATGTCAATCACTATTTTGGACTTATAATTTTTTTATTACAAAGTCTTGTTGGACTAAATCTAAACTTATAAAGTTGTAAACCACAAATTTAAAGATAAATTTTATATATTATTAATAAAAATATTTATGATATATTTATGATGTCATTTGAATTAACCCCAATCGAACTCATTGACCCTTGACCCCTGGCCAAGTCAATGCCCAAGTGTGAAAACATAGCATGATTCATAATGCACATTTAAATATATGACACATGTGTTATTTACTAGGAAAGGACATGATCACTTTTAATTTTGACTAATCCTAAATCTTATCAATAAATGAAAGGGTAAAATATACTTTACTCTCTTATGATTTAGCACTTTTTGACATAACTCCTTTGTGAGTTTAAATGCTATACATAACTCTCATAATTTGAACTAAGTGTCAAAGTAACGAAATTTGCATTCCATAATAGAGTCAATTAAAATATCAAAAACACCTCTACATAGTTGGAAATTATTTATTAACCATAGGGGGTTATGTAAATATTTTGAACCATAAGGCGTTATGTGATAAAATACTAAATTATAAGAAAGTTATGTGATAAAACATAAAATCATAAGAGATTAAAGTATCATATATATTATGTTTATATATTTTACTCACTTCAGTCATTTGAATTTTTAAACAAAGGCAATCTTGACATTTTTGTGACTATGTTATAGAGAATTTTTTCGTTATTTTGATATTTTAGTTCAAACTATAAAAGGGTTATCTATAACTTTTAAAACCACGAGAGGATATACAAAAAATCACTAAATCACACAAGGTGGAGTATATTTTACCCTAAATGAAAGTCACGTGCATCTAACTGTACATTGTGGAAAATTGATAGAGAGGAGATCCATTGAATAGGAGCCAAATTAGGTATTACTCACAATTCATATATTAAAAACATCTCAGAATACATAAATTTTATGTTACATGGGATCGTTATCCATATTCATTCTTTTGATTTATACCGGAACATTATCATTTATGTGCACTTCGTCTCTGACGGCTAGTTGTCGGAGCCAAGGAAGTTGAACTGAAAGGAGCCTTCTCCTTCCATACTGTTGTGGCCGTTGATAGAGCCTGTCCATGATATTGGATTTTAACCACTCCCATGATTTCTTAATTTGGGATTGGGGTAACTGATATGATGAAAATAAAATGGATAGTGAAAACAGAAGTGGGCAAACCGATTCTGGGAAAAAGATTGATGATAGAGATGCCAATGACACGGGACCGAAGAATGTCATGGTGCTGTGAACGAGGAAATGGACATATTTATTAGGATCATCTCCAGAGATTCTGAGCTTGACATCGCATGACAAGAAGTACAGGACCAAACTGACGAGGGCCAACAACGTGGTCTTGGGGCGTGTTTCAAAGGGAGATTCGTCTTTTCCTTGATACTTGAGTTGGAGAAAGTTAAGCAACACCGTGACAGTCAAAGCAAAAATGGCCTGGCAACGGGATAATAATGTATCGTGCGGTTGTGGAAAATCGCAGTATCTCTGGATAGTACTGATAGCAGTGTACCTGAATTGCAGACTAGAGTTTCTGCCCAAGCGAAGGAAATAGTAGTAATTTGTTGGTTCAGCAGGTGCCGCCATTCTAGCAATAAATATGCCTGTAAAATGTGTATCATTACACCATGAATTCAGTATCACGTACTAATATGTTGAACAAGACAGGAAGAAGCATGAAAACTACCTCTCCAGGGAAAGGGGGGGAAAACTAAATGAGCTGGTAAAAATCGTAACTTACAGGAAAACGGAGGAAACTCCTGTAACTAGCCCTGTCTTCGGCTCTTTGCCTTGTGGCCAAGCTGATTTATAAGAGTAGCAAGCTAATATGAGAAGTTCAATGTCGGCTGACTCTCCAAGTATAAGGTTTGTCGGGTTATGACTTATGGGCTCTCGTTAGCAAACAAACAAGCATGTAGCGGAAATTTGTGGGAAGTGCCGCAACAGAGCCCGCAGGCAATTACTACTGTTTCTTGTGAGCAAAGTCCCTGTAAAGGTTTGATTGCACCCTTTAATTTTGGAATTGCCAAGATTTGTTAGTACAAAGTTGATTTGTGTTCAGTTTACAATTGTAGGGTGGAAGTAGGAAATGAATTACTATAAGTTAGGGGCGGTGCAATAGTCTAAACATATGTATATTTGAGGGACTAATTATTAGGGGTGTGTATCGAATTCGAAATCGGTCGGAAGTTTGAATTCAAAATTTTTTGAAATTTTGGTATTTGATAATTCGACCGAATTCGATTTCAAATTCACCAATTCTGAATTCGAATTCAATTCGGAATTCGGTAAATTCCGATTTCACCGAATTCGAAAAATTCGTATAAAAAAGAGTAGTTCTGAAAACAGGAGGAGGATTTTAAAGAGAAGTATTTGTCTCTCTTTAGAAAAATGGACACCTCCATTAGTAAACTAGTATCCAATATGGTCCAGGAGACCTATAATGATTAGTGTGAGGAGATCTTCTTTCTGTCCAATCTTCAGAACCTGCTTTCTAAATATTAGAGCAGATCGCATGAGAACTCGTTTACAGCATGGCCCTTTACGGCTTGACAGGCGCGTCATCTTTCAAGTATGGAACGACATATCGCATTGTATCGGACAGGGAGATCAGAAGGTGAACTCCGGGCACACTAATCAGCTTGAGCCTTCCTGTTTCATCCAGAGTTCTCAAACCGATCCAATCCTCCGTGTAAAGCCGAGTCTGCACAGAACAATTCATGTCAAAGGGATTCCGGATTATCATTACTCTGCATGCCTAAATCCTACGTGATCAAGTAACATCTTTATGTTGCAGTCATTTCATTTTTCCCTACCAATGTTTAGTTGCTAGCATAGAGAAGGAGGGTTAAAAAAAAGAGGACTGATTTAGCATCCAATTTGATTACCTGCTGTAGGGGCAGAACTGGTCCGGGAATCCCATCCGCGTAGTATCCAAATAAGGAGCTTTCTTTTGGCTTCACAACACCGTCTTCTTGAAACTGTTTCATGACAAAGTTAAGATAACAAAATGATTCAAGTGCACAAACTGCGCAACGTCAATCATTTTTAAGCCAAAAGAAACAGAAGGATCGCACTTAAACGACAGGCAATCCGCCATACCATGATAAGCACAAGGTTCTTTAAGTTAGTTATCCTTTGCTTGTAGGTTGCATTTTTTTGCAGGAGTTCATTGTTAAGCTTTGGAAGAAAACTGCACTTCGCTAGATATACCAAATAATCCTGCAATACAAGCGAAGAAATAAAAATTTCAGATGCTAACACTTGGGAATCTAAAACATAAGTTTGACACCCTTTCAGCTTGTTAATAACTAATTTTGTAACATGTACAATTTTGTATTAAGGAGAATGTAGAACAGTCAAAAAAGGGTCATATACAGAGAGCGAATTAGGAAATGCTCTATCAAGTACAAAACTGTGTACTGACATATGGTAGCTTGGTATAGCCACTTGGGGCAACATGAGCCTGCAATCGCAAATCAAAAACAAGTTTCAAGCCAACATCTTTAACCCAACTGGGCAGAATGGAAGAGATAATTTAAGTATACTTGAACATAGTTTGTATATACTCCCCGGCCAAGCAATGCAGCATAATGATTGCAGAGGGCATCAAACTGCAAAAATGAAGAGAAAATCAATTACTGTACAGTTTAATGTTATGTGGCAAAAACTGCATAGAACAGAAAATTCATTTTTACCCAAAAAAAAAAAAAGAACAGAATATTCAAGTCCCACAGCTTCATATAAGTCCAAACTCAGAAAGTATATATAGACAGGTCTTTGTTTCAAGTCATCTGTAACATTAATTTGTCCTCGGTAATATCAATTTCTACTGTTTGCTGTGAATATTAACCGTATTAGCTTTTTTTTTTCTTCTTCTCCTGGTTGCAAAGAATGTGCAGATATTAAGCCAATAAAAAAAAAATTCCAGATGTTACGCCAATAAAGCAAGTCTGTTATTAGAAATGCCATGGTAGGAAGACTAATGACAATGTTATGAGAGAGCTTACTTGAGAGCAATTAGGAATAAATGCAACACCAGCATGAGGCCCTCCTAATGATATAAAATTTATTACCTGTTTCATCAATTGAAAGAGGAAGGTAGTATCAATAGCGTAAGAGTAAAGAAAATCATGGTTCAAAAAAAAAAAAAAAAAAAAAAAGAGGACAACAACAATTAGAACCCATTAGGATTTAAGAATACTGGAAAATCAACGCATCTTAACGTACTGGAAATGAAGATTCCAGATACATTTTTGCAGATACCTATTCCTATATTACTTGTTGAAGGTTTTCCCTAGTTTCTTGCAGATAACGTTATCAGCCATAGAGATGTGAAGTTGGACTTGCCAAAATTTATCATTATAGTTATGTCTAACAATTTCAAAATGCGAAACTGAGAAGTAGGTGGGGCTATTATACAATCCAACCTGGAGGCTTTTGTGGAGACAAATGCACAAGAAAAATTGGCTTCAAATGTAATGGCTGGAACTTAGAGAAGGTGAATGCAATGAATTACATGATCACATAAGAAATGCTTCTTAGATTCAGTTAATATTAAGCCCTGTCCACTTCAAACATAATACACCCTATTCTACAATAACAAAGTAGCCATATAGATATTTAAAGAAAGACTTAAGAACAAATTATAGAACAGGAAAAAAACTAATTATCAGAGTTCTAGCTGCTTCTTACAGGTGGTGCATCGTCACATAACTCAACTAGACCTCGGCCAACCAAGTTACCCTGCAAAACAGATTGCAATTTTGGAAATGTTATAGCAATGAGAATAGTTAATACTGATGGTATTGAATGCTATCACGAACTCGGGTGATGGAAATCAGAATATGCTAAACAATTAGGATTAAAAAAATCATGGCTGGAGAAATTCATGAATCATATTCGTTAATCATGGGTAATATACTTCCACACTAGACTTAAAAAAACAAAAAAAATTTCTAGTAGGGAAGAAAAATTAAGAAGGAAATAGGGGAGAGGATTTGAATCCAAAACCCCTGAAGGTCAACATTAGGCACTAGATCAAGATCTCGACCCAAACTTGATTATGTACTAAAGATTCGAAGACTAATTTTGCGATACATTTTAAGGAAAAAGAACCCAGAGTTGTTACATGTGGTGATGATATACCAAACTTAACAATCTTTTGTTGCCCACAAAAAACCAAAAAAAAAAATAAAATGGAAACCAATCCATTTTGATATTGTTACGCATCTGCAATCCTACGGCAACCTTTGACAAAAAACTGGTTTTTTACAAAGAATGTGACATATTTGAAAGCATAAAACAATACGTTGCTTTCTTGTGAATGTTAAAGGGAAGTTTCAATTAAAATTAATACCCAAAACGAAAAGAGTCCTTAAAATGAAAGAGACAACAATATGCAAGAAACAGACAATATGCCATAGACACGAGTTAATAATCACCTGGGATTGACCAACAATGTTATAGCCATTTTGGAGCTCAGGTATTGCCTTCACCTTTCTACAAACTTCTTCGACCTGAAATTTTCAAAATGAAACTTGAAGGTGACAATTACGGATATCATATATGCAGGTTAACTGTAAAAAAGATAACCTGATCTTTAGTCATATATGAACGTAATCTGATCTTTAGTCAATAGTAAGTAGACAATATCTTGCAATATACAACAAATTAATCAACCACCTGTGCCTCCAAGGGAGTGTCCCAGGATGTTATTGCTCCATTTCCAACTTCTCTGCAGGAGAGGAACTATAAGTATAACGTAAAAAAGATGGTATTTCTCCTCTTGATTGTAACTTGTCTGTGTCTGTTTGTATTACATGCAAATTACTCGTAGAAGAGAGCAAATTTGAAATTTTCAATTCGGACTACTAATATGATATTCATGAAAGGAGTGGACAATGGATATGTTCCCACTAAAACATAAGAATTAATGTTGAGGTGCAATGCTGATAATAACGTACCAAAATCTAGTAGTAATCAGTCATATTCAAACTTGAAACAGAATTCTTGAGTCCTGAAACTAGTCTTAAACAGCAAGCTTAGATAAGTTGTATTATAGAGTACAACCTCGAATTTCAGAGGAAAAAGCTCGTTTGAGTTTGGCAAAATTCGAGGATAGTAAATCGAGTGAAGTTTATACGAAGGTCCAAAAATGGTAGAGGGATTAATTTCATAATCTTATAGTTACATATCAACAAACTATGAATTGATAAACAATCTCCATGGTTCAGAAACAAGGAAAAAGAACCAAAGAAGTCGTGAAAAAAATGTCATACAAACAAAATCCAAGAGATCCTGATAGATATCTGAGTTGCTGAGTGTAAAGCACAGGTCCAGGGTTTGAGCACGAATCGCCAAGTCCTACAGGACAGAAAAAAATTCCATCTGAACTACAAGATTTTAGAAGAAAAGGTACGATTGTGCAATATGGCTTAATGCACTTAAAATAGAAAAATAAAAAATAAAAAATACAGTAGACTACCATGGAGTAGGATGAAAGGGATGGAAGAACAGAATGAAACTAAAGAAAAGGCAGAAACGATAAAGATGATGAATGGTGAGTAGGTAGCCATGGAATCTTCAAATTCTTGGTTTCCTGTCTGAAAGAAAAATGGGTAGACGGAGGTACAAATTATGGAGTATATATTTGTATGCGACACAAGAATATGAAGTAATGATAGAGATGCAAAGCACTTGTCCTCGTCAACTTTTGCCTTGTGCATATGCATGTATGTTCTTGATTTTCAGCAGCATATTTTACGTTTAATTTTTTATTCTCAGAAATATAGCGTAGGGTCAGAGGTTATAGAAATCATGCGATAATTGGAGCTAGAAAGGGACATTCCATCCTATTTTGTTCTCAAGTAGAGAAAAAAAATATTATTTTACTCTATAATTTTGTTACCAAATATGAGTTTGACAGTTGCTTTTGTTTACTCAATTTCTCTAATGACGGCACTTGGGAAAGGGAATAGTTTGTAATGAAGGAAAGTTTTCCAGCTGTGGATTTCTAGTTATTTGTTTTCTTTCTTTGACTCAAGGTATAAAGGGAGAAGGGGATAGTTTTCTAGGCCATAGAATTTTGATCATTTGATTCTTTTCTTTTCATTCTAGGTACAAATGGAAAGTTATCAGTCATGTCCATCTCTGGTTTTAGATTAGATCCTTTACTTTAGTTTTAATTCTTTGCCAGGTTTATTATGTATTCATTACATTGATTGCAGTGGCAATAGTTGTTCCCAAAAATCTAAAATATTTCTGGAAACCTGAAATTGAAATTCATTAATTTCTTAATTACTCTTATTCTAGTCGCATGAAGGATTCCTATCTCCTATCAGTTTTTTGACGCTTTCAAGTAAAATGTTTAATCATTATACCCGGTCCTTCTTTCCTCTCCACACAAATATATCCTAAAACAACAAAACTCCTATTCTACGGTTGATTTAAAAAAATATAATAAAACAAGGAACCAAAAACAAAAGGAAATACAATCTCATTAGAAATGAAAGAAATATAATTAAAAAAACAGGAAACAAAAGATAAAAGGAAATACAATCTCATTCGAATTTCATTTGCATTGCATTAGATTGGACATAAAATAAAAATATTAGTAATTACAACTACATAAGTTGTATATATAACATATATACGGGAGAACCAACCTTTATATTATTTGAACACCTAATTGGTTAACGGGTACTCATTAAGAGGAGTCTCAAGTGTTAATTTTTGAAAAAAGTGTAGTTAATTTAGAAAAATATCACAATTGTATATTTGCATGGTAACTTATATGTGATTTAGATGTGCCATTGAATTTCACGCAGATGACCAACAGAAAATTATAAATTTCAATTTAGTAGTGTCATATAGGTCTAGTGTTTAGCTTTTTAAACACCAAAGATTCCGTATTGAATTGGGTGCCACGAATAATCTTCTATAGTACTGTTCATTGTTTCTCGACTTCCTAGTGAATTTAGATTTTGATGAGTATGTTAATATATTAGTTATTGTGTTGCAAATTTTGAACTTAAATTTTCAGACATTATCTACTATTTTCAATTGCAGCCCCCCTCCGAGCCTCAAATTCTAGTTCCGTCCCTGCTCGCAGTATTGACCATTTACCTCGAGTTTCGTCGTCATTCGTATCATTTTTCAACAATCGAAATTACTGAAAATCACATAACAAAGTTAGATTAACACTCAGAAGTAATCGAAATCCTGGTGCAAGCACAATCGAAATTACTGGTCGTCGTTCTTATCATGAACAAGTCCATTCTTATCCGAATTTTAAGTCTTGCTAAGATGAGAGATTAAAGAAAACCAAATAAATTGCTTCGCGTAAAAACTAAACTTGCAAGGATTCCGACATGCATGTTTTTGCGAGTAAGATTAGCTGGAGACCTTTACTTAAGAATTACAAGCAGTTCATGTTAACGGACTGGTGCTATCGTTCGACAAGATACCATAATTGCCTGTATCATTTCTGTGACATCTTGACGGCCTCTTTTTTTTCGTTTGTTGAAAAAAAAAAGACGGCCTCCTTTGCTTTTCCTTCAAAGGGATGACGATTGTAATTGATACCCCACTATCCCTGAAAAATATGATAGGTAAATATAGTATAAATATGCACAAGTTGTGCTTCACTGATAGAAGTGTCAAGAATAATGACTGAAATAAAGAAGAAGAAGATGAAGAAGAAGAAGAAAGAAAGAAAGTATAGGCTAGACCTTCCCAATCTCATAAGAAAGAGGAAAGAAAAGCAGGCCGTTTATAAGGATCTTTTGCGTGTTGTAAATATGTTCATAAAGGCCATCTGGTAGTATTACAAATGATTTCGTATAGAGAAGCACATACAAGCATTTTGCAGGCTAACAAAATCAGGACCATGATCAGAACCAAAGCCGATATCTGCTACAGATAAAGATTTAATTGGTTTACACAATTTAACAAACCAGATGAGCTAAATTCAATATCGAAGTCTTGGCTCATACTGTGTGTTTGTGGTGCCAAGTAATTCTTCAAAGAAGCTCCTGATGGAAGAAGGAATGCTATAAGATGATGAACCTGCAGTTATGACTTCTGCTGATGCCTCATCCTGCGGTCTCTGTAAGGTTTGCATTTCACTATTTTCACCGGAGTCTGCAGAGCGTCCAAGTTCAATCTCGGCAGTGTCCTCCTTGGATGTATCATCTTCCAAGTATGGGACGACATACTTCTTCATATCAGGTTTAGAAATCCCAAGGTGATTCCCTGATACTGTGACATATTTTACCCTCCCAGCATCATCCAGAGTTTTTAACCCAATCCAGTCCTCGATATAAAGCTGGGTCTGCAAGAATGATGCAATACAAGCTTTGCATTTTAATATACTTAATTATAATTTACATGCAAGAATTAAGAAGCACGAAGATACAAGGACAGCTTATGCTTTTATCCTCACTTTCGCAAAACTGCATGCACAAGTTGGGACTGCTTCAGTTTTGCAGTTTTGCAGGAAGAATTCAGAACATTTTTTCGATCAAATTAGAGTGAGAGACACACGGCCACACACACACACACACACACAGAGGGAGCCTGTGTCTGGAGAATGGTTCAGAAAGGCTCAGAGATAGACAGCTAGGATAGAGGAGAAGACGAGAGATTGTTTGCCAGTGGCAGTATCAGCATGATTCTCTCCTCTTTGAGCTTAAAGAGGCAAGACAGGGATGGTCATTGTAGCCATGCAGGAATGGGATAAGCAGTTATTCTTGTGGTAAGGTCAAGAAGCTAGCAAAATGATAAGAGGTATGGACCAATAACAGCAGTTATACAGGTAGTCTGGAAGCTAGACATTTCTAGCTTAGCTGCTTTTTCCATTTTGCTTCTTGTTATCCCTTAGCTTATCATCATTCGGGTTAGAGTTTCAAGGGCTTGACATTAGCAAATGGTGTTTTCTTACATGACAGCAACACTGTCATTAATTTTAGCCCACAAGAAGACCGATAGAAGATAATCCAAAGAAATATCTTGAGCCTTAGGCTCAATACTGTATTTTGTTTTATTTTGTAATAAAATATATTGTTATTGTTATTTCATTGTTATTCTTATTTTTGCATTAAAAAGATGAGATGAAAATCTATCTTTACCCCAGAATTTTTTCCCCCAATTATAAATGTATAATTGTATAAAGTATGCGTTAGGGTCTATTAGAACTGGAGAAATACCTGCTGTGGGGCCAAGACTGGGTTGAAGGCCCCATCTGGATAATATCCAAACCAGGAAGTTTCCTTTGGTACCAAAACTGTATCATGCTCAAACTGTCACAGGCAAATACTACAAGTGTCACATGGAAAAACCCACTATCCTTCTACATAAAGTCAATGAAAGTAATTAAAAGGGCAAATGAAACAACAGAAATTACAGCATACCATGATGAGGACAAGATTTTGTAAACTACTGAACCTTGCCTTGTAAGTGGAATTTCTCTCACCAGGGATTTCATTGTTAAGCTTTGGCAGAAACCTACATTTTTCCAAATAACCAGCAATATTCTGTTTTTTTTCCCCAATAAAAAGAAATGATATATCAGCTACAGATATTCCAATAATATGAAGCTTATACCACCAAAAACATTTTCAATGTAGACAAGAAATGACAGTGTTGTTGTGTGAGTGCAATTTAAGCCATCAGTTATGGCTTTATAATTCTTTTGATACATTATTTCCTGCCTGTCATCACAATTCAAAGCGATAAGCCAATTGGAAAGAAATGATTGATCAATCCCTGATATTGGCAAATGTCCAAGAAGATAATGACAGACAATACTTTTACATCACTCAGCTGCATGCATATAAATGTTACTCACGTTTGGTAACTTCAGATAGCCACTAGGAGCCAAGTGTTCCTGCAAATCATTATCAATAAGCGGAAGAAGAGAATTACAGAAATCAATTACAATGTTACCAGAGACCAAAAAGTGTGTGTGTGTGAGAGAGAGAGAGAGACAGAGACAGAGAGAGATGCATGCCTGTATATAGTCAGAGTAGATTCCTGTTTTGATTAGGGAGTCAGCTATAATGCACATGATGCCAGACTGCAAAAGAACAACCAGTCAACTTATTGTCATGGGATTAAGTAAAAACAATAAAGTAATGGAAAATTCACGAAAATCCACATGAATCAGGTGAAGAATGAAGCAGAACATAACCCACGGACACATATAACCTTAGTCCAAAATGCTTGCTGTGTCTATTAACCTAGTACTGGAGTTTTATTGTGGATTATCTCTGGCATTTGCAAAGAAAGTACAAGGTATTAGTACAGATTCGGCACTATATGAGGCAAATTTCTTCCCTTAGAAAGGATTAGAACAATAGGAATGAGTAACTATCCGCGCAAAAAACTTAGCAGACTGAGGGATTACTATCAAAAACTTATCAAAGAAAGAGATCAATTACAAAACTTATCAGACAAGTGATATCATGGTTGAAGACTGTGATACAGCCAGAGGTTAAAAAACACTCCAGGCGAAACATACAGGATTCACCTTAAATTTGAATTTTCAACTTAGATGGATGTCTAATTAGACAAAATAAATGAATTCAAATGGTGAGCAAGGGGGCAATGAATTTGGGTAAAGCGAAACTCTGGAAAGAAAGGTGGTTTCCCAGGTTATGGAGTTAAATATGAAAGTGGATCAACATTCTTTTGCATCTTTGGTAGGGGCATCCACTCGAAGCCCCAAATCCAAGGAATACGAGATGAACCTTTTTGAGTACAGTTTGCCAAGGCATTTGATTCTCTAGGAATACTTAGGGGGTTTACACAGGCACCTTAGCATGAATGTAACAACTTGTATGTTAAAAGATTGCATTGCCACTATAATAACTACACCATGACTGGATTCTCCAATGCTTGAACGGATTCTCTCAATTCGTGAATATGTTTAAACAACAACAGTGTCTTATCAGTGAATGATAGTCTAACACCATCACTCTGTATAGGCCTCTATTACCAAAATCAGATAATAGAAAATAGCATCCATCTCTTCCACTGAAGTGATAATTTTTTTGCAATAGATGCAGCAAGCAAGCAATAAGGTACAACCCATGCATATCCGAAAATGAAGGTAGATGTGTCTCCAAGTATTCCTCGATCAGCTTGTCTAGGAAGAGGAGCTCCTCTAATTCAATGAAGAAGTATGGTTGGATTCTGCTTGTTCGTGGGGATCTAAGACTAAGTAAGATAAGCAATCAATATAGAAAAAGCAAGACTTCAGAGTTAAAATTGAAGGCTTCGATCAATAAAGAGTAGTGTACAATTTATAATATGCTTTTGACAACTATCAATCTCTGTGTTCAGTATGCTGAATGGTGTCACATCGAGAGCTAATTATAACAAGTAGCAATCAGATATATATTCACTACAACAACCTGCTATAATCCAAATTACATTTGCCACAATGATGCAGCACAAAATAGAATCACATTTGCAAAAAATGAAACTGAAGCCTATTGGATCAGCAATGAGCAAGCTATGGGGTCACTTACACCACAAAGAGGGACTGAAGCTATGCCGGCATGAGGCCCTCCCAACGAGACAAAGTTCTTGACCTATTACATTAGTCAAAAAATTAAGGATAACACAAACTTAATTAGTGCATGAAAATACAGCATACAAACTTATACTGTAGCAGTATTTAGAGAGGATAAGTAGCAGAAACATAATTAGCAGTGACTAGCCCCAAAACTAATTTCCACACGATAAAGCACATAACACCTGATATGAAAATTTTCACGCCTTTTACAAGTACAAGAATAGTCATGGGGCACTGATCTGGCATGCATTGACTTATTCAGTCTTGGTAATCTTCAAAATTTGAATAATAACTCTATGAATCAAAGTTACCATCGATGAAGAGGAGAAGATCTACAGATATTTATTCCCAAGATCAAATTCCATAGGAGTACAAGAACGATGATTCTGCAAATAATTAAGCACTCGTGTAGATCTACAACATTCAACCTTACTTTTCTGAAATGTGCTAATTAAACACGTGTATTTGGAAGAAATGAAACAGTAAGGGGAAATGAAAGACCAAATTTGCCGGCATAGTGTTCTTACAGGTGGTCCACCATCACAGTATTCTACCACAGCTCGGCCTATTAAGTTCCCCTGTAGAATAAAAGTACAAAAATATAAATAAAAACTTCAAACCGCAAAACCAGTAATGAAGGTAGAAAAATGAATGATAACTTCTTGAAATCGGCAGTAAGTCACAGAGGGGAGTGATTGAACACAAGCTAAAACAATCAACAAAATATAAATCTTTCCTTATATTTATTAATAGCACAAAGTGATAGCCCCCACATATTTTGTGCACCTGCTTTTCCCGGAAAATCACGAATAAACCTATTTGGCACTAAAATGAGCCTAAAAACCAATTGCCAATTGCTACAAAAACTTGTCTTGATTTCGGGTTTTCCTACAACATCCTTCACCAGGATTGCGAACCTACTTCTGCTATTACAAAATAATGATGTATACATGGCAGGAACTTTAGAGAAACCCACTGTATTTTTGGCATTGGTTTAAATTTCATATGAACTTCGCATAGCATTGACTTTAGCAAATCATCCAATAGAATAGTATCCTGCTACAATTTAGGCTGGTGCAATGACATCAAAATCTGTATGACATACTCAAACGAAGGGTGAATCTTGGTACTGAAATATAATTCATGAAAGCAATTTAATATGATTGCTACATATGCAACAAAAATAATTCCAATACTGTTTGAACCAAAATCATCTATCCATGAAAAGTAGGACATAATTCCTTAAGGAAAATAGACCATGACTCACAAGGTTTCTTATGCAAAGAGTAAAACAAAGCATTTGTAAATTGTCTGCCACATTAAAATTTCATTATTTACTTTAAAAAGGTGCTTTATTCTAATTATACCTGGGATAGACCAACGATATTGTAACCATTTTGGAGGTCTTTCATTTGCTTCACCTATAAATAAGCGTTGAAGCATACAGGTTGATATCAGATAAATCAATTCACCAATCAAACAAAACAACCCGGAAAGTATTACCTTATCACAAACTACTTCAGTCTGCACAAAGAAAAGGCAAAGTTTAGGATGGCATTACGTCGAGTATTTTAAGCATTAGAAGTGACTGTTTAGTATCAACGCCCCATCAATTACCTGTTCTTCTAAGGGCATAAACCAGGAGTCCCAAGCCCCATCTCCAATTTCTCTACAAATTAAAAACACAATACAGAACTATCATCTTGCTAAAGGAAATTGCTCAAGCTCAACATAACTGGAAAATTCAAAAGGGGAATGGCGAAAAACATATTAGCAGCATTGCCTAACAGGAACTATTTGAACAAGTTTTAAGCTACGCTGAGACAACTTTGTTTGCCAATAAAAAGCAAATAGAACACCTAAGATCACACAAATTTTCTTGATGCATTTTTAATACATTACATATCTAGGTAAGATTTTTTCACCATCTGCCAGAGAGTTCTACCAGTCAAATTATCATCACTATTAGGCTGCTTAGACTTGGTCCTTCCCATTGCCTAATACTTCTCCATCGCTTTTCCTCTTTTGTAATTACCTCATGATCTTGATCGTGCATGCAGTCTGACTTATGTCATCACATCGCCAATATATGTATCATCTTTTAAGCTACAAATTGCATTGACTTCAGAACTAAGTACTGAAATGATTCCAATCACCAAAAGAGACAAGAATGCCTAATAAATTTCACGATAGATAACCAAGTAAAACCCTGAACATAAACTAAGTAATCCCTAAGTAAATACATCTTATTACTTTCAATGAAATAAAAAGCTGGACGAAATTTGTTAGCGAAATATTAACTTGACAATTGACATACATGCAATATCCAGTAGAATTGGACCACTCCGTCAGCTCCTCTGTGAAGTGTTTCATTCCTCTGTTTGAGCACTGATCTCCAATTCCTATCATCACAAGCATTATTCATAAGCTTACAAAATTTTCAAACCTAAGAAAAATCAAAATTTTACACAACAAAGAAGGGGAGGAAAATAATAAAAATAATAATAATAAGAACTGCAGAAGCATGTAATTAGTACCATGAAGTACTACAAATGGAAGAGAAGAAGACAGTGGGATCAAATATACGGCAATAGTTATGGAGATGTACGAAACAACTGAAGCTAAATACCGGGCCATAAAATTTTCCAACAGCAAACCGAAAAAATATCTTCTTTTTCGATAAAGATATGATTTTTACTCTTTTTTTGGGGTTCTGTTTTCCAAAAAACTTCTGCAGAAATCCTGGAAAAGTTTGATATTGGCCCTAGTTGGGAGGTGGGTTATGTTGGGTTTTGGGCAGAGGCCGGCGGAAATAAGGTGGGACAAGGACACCGGAGAGCTTGGGTAAGTCACCGGAGTGTTGCGAGTGTGGGGGATGTTTGGAAGTCTGGAAGATGAGCCACAGCAATTATTGCTTTCTTCTACAACTAATTTTGAAGGATGATTTTTGTCAGCAGCTAGCTAGCCAAATACGACACTACAATGCAAGAAAATCTAGGTAGAGTATTAATAGTCTTCGTGTGATTGGTCGTCGTCCCCTCGCTTTTTTCTTCACTCTTCCCATGGTTTTTTTTATTGCTTTTTTATTTGGAAAAGAAAAAGGAAAATGAAAGGTGAAGTGTGTTGCAAGACTTTTTTGCTTTTTAATTTGTATCAAGGAAGATGTGGAATTTAATAAGCGGACCGAAGGAAAAAGGGAAGGGGAGAAACTTATCGAGAAACTCAAAATTCACCGAGGCAGTGTTATTATGATTATAAATTCCAAATCTAGACATGTCATTTCAAAGGAAAAAAAGAAAAAGTTTAAACATGCATATTATTATGAACCAAAAATAAATGAGTTCAAATGAAATATTATACTTAACTTTTTTTTGCCAATTAATAAAAAATATATATACTTTTTTAACCAATTACTCATGGTATGGTTTGTTGGTATTAATGATTATTTAATTTTTTAAAGTAGTACTATAGTATATTCTGTGATTTGATGCGTGTGAAATATAAATATGATTAAAAATATCTTTATAATGTAATTTTTAAAAAAAAAATTAATTAATCTAAAAAAATTTTCGACTTTTGATCCATGAAATAACTCAACGACTGTTTGAAATATAACCAAGGGCTTGAATTCTGCCAAATGATAAAATAAAAAGGCTTAATGCGCTGATCTATTTTTTCATCCATAGTTTTTTTTTTCATTTCATTTTTCAAAATCATTTTGATATGATATCCATGGTTGCTTCTTTGAAGATCCTACTAGTACGTTTTTCATCACCAACAAGAAGTGTGTCCTTGCAAGAATAGTTATTCTTGTAATGCATGCCAAACGTATCTATTAAAAAGTAAAAACTCCAATATTTAAGTACATATTCAAAATTTGTTATCGTTTGGAAAAAAAAAATACATATTCAAAAAAAATAAAAATAAAATCAAAAACTACAATGATTTGCTTAAAGGTCTCCCAGCTGGACAAAGCGCCAAAACTGTTGGATAAAGCTCCAAACTTTTGCTGATGACCTCAGGACATATTGGATCCAATTACCCCAAATTCATATTCCTTATCCTCAATAATCTTCCCATTTTGGGTTTCTTGGAAGTCACTTGGGCTAAAGTCCTATCCTTTACGTCTTCTGTTCCTCGCCTTTATGAAATTAACTCTATTGATCCTTTCCTCGTCTACTACCCCTTTACAGTTCATAGTCTCCCACGCAACAAAAATTTGTTTCTTCTGAGGTGTCAGCTGTCTACAACTGCACACAAGAGAACTGAAGAAGCAGCAGATAATCATAGACGAACGAGAGGCAATTCCAGGTTTGTCTTCAATTTTTCTTTTTCCTTCTTTTAAACTCTGTTCACTCTCATCAGCTCAAATTGTTAGATTAAGCTGTTGTATGTATACCCTTTTGAAGAAAGTTTATCTTTTACGTAATGTAGCATTTTTTCTTGATCAAATGTAGCAGTATAATGCAGTTTATTGTTGCACGGGAGTTTCAAAACAAGAAAAAGAACAACAAAGAAATTATCTTTTAACATAGTACAGTCTTTAAAGATTTTCGTTAGAAATAACATTAACTCTAAGATTTGATTGTTAGAGGTGTGAATTTTATTTGGCAGAAGTTAATTCTAGTTGTCAAGTCAAATCTTGTATCATATGGGCCTGTATTTGACAATGCTGTTATATTTAAAATCTGGGGTGGGAGATAAAAATTTGGTTTAAAATTGTATGTAACTTGTGAACATCGAATAAAACACTTGAGCACGTTTGTCTTTTGACTGTGTGAAAGTAATTGGAGGGAGATTGGCTTGGATTAGCTTGTTGGTTAAGAAAATTAGGAAGAAAGTCATTACTCATCTAAGTCTTTGCTTAATCTTGGTTCAGTGGAATTGTTAAAACTGTTGGCAGTAGTGGACCAAGTATGACCAGACCATCACACCTTTTTTATTTGTGAATGACAAGAATTTGGGAAAAAAAATAATAATCAACAACATAAAACATTTGTCTAAAAGTACCATGAGATATTCACGGACTGATGCAAAGTCGGTACCCGTGAAAATTTAGAAAGCATAGCACAGAAAAAGAAAAAAAAAATGCTTCCTGTCATCAAAGAGCTTCACAAAGGCAAAAGTTCATTGAGTGTCAAATCTGACATCAGAAAATTGAAATTTAAGTGCTGAAATATGTCATATGAATCTCTCTGGATTAAATGAGGTGCTTATTAGATTGTTGGATTATGGACTTTTAGTTGTAAATGGTGGCAAACTGATCTGTAGGATCAACCTCCGGAAGTTTTGCTGCATACTAGGTTGTTTGTTTAATAAAGGTCCAAAGGGCTACTTCGTGGTGCCTGAAAGCAATATAAGAAAAAACTAGTAAAGATTGCCTGACATATCAATTTTGGAATAGCATCTTCTGTTTCCCTGAATGGAAATGCTTTAACACATGCCAACCATATGTGCAGGATGTATTAACTAATTGCTGTGGCCAGGCTATGTATGATTAAAGCACTACACATTCAATGTTATGGAATTCGAGGATTTTGTGCTAACCAAGTAGTTATTTGATACAATAGTCTTGTTTTTTTTGTGGCGCTTATCTGTATCTCTTGCATTACTTGCCATAGAAGCTGAAGTCACTTTTTTTGAATATGTTGACAATTATATCTGGAATGAATGAGTCAGTGGGAACCTATTCTTTGAATTTCTTTTCTCATTAACTTTAGCCTTTATTATTTAAACCTTTCTTTGTTTCAGCAGTTGCTATCACAACTGTACATCCTTCTCTCAACCATTAACTTTTCCTTAGAAAGAGAAAGAACAGGTAGAGAAAGAAGAAATATTTTTATTTTGCAGACAGATAGAGATTCAGCATTCATTTAAAGCAAACATAGATATTCTTTTTTTATGTTAAATTGACACAATATGTTGAGTCATAAGTTTGAGCAGAGCTAAAGAACCTATATGAGAAAAATCCAACTTTTTATGGAGGGATAAATCAACATTCTTCCCATTGTTAATCACAATTGTTCCTATTTGAGACTCTATATATATGCACACAAACAATAGTAGGTATCAAGTATCAGGTTTTGAGGGTCCTCTTTACCAAACCTTATTGGGGTTAACCATTAGTAATCCTTCATCAATACGAAATCCTAACTGATTACCCATCGGTTGTTTAATTAGATTAACATTGGGTCAAGTCCCCACATCACTTGAGTAAGAAAAAGTAACATGTGCACAAAAAAAAAGAATAAAAAATTTGTATTATATTTTTGTTTGCGTGCACATCCGTATGAGTAATGTGCACATACCTGATTTTAATGCACACATAAATGTTAGCATGTGTACAACTATTTGTTGGACAAATTACAGTCCCAAATGGTTAGGCTGCTGATTCCAGATTGATTATACTTTTGTATTCCTGAGCAGATTGCAGGTTCATGCTAGAATTGGTTGTGTTCCTAATAGTGATACAATTGCTTTCCTTCTTGCTGGAATGTGTAATTATACCATAATACAGGACGTTTGGAACAGATATGGACCAGAATAGTGTGGAACTGAAGGTTACAGATGTTCTTGAACTTTTAAAGACAAGAAAAGTTGTTCTTTCGGGGAAATCAGGGACTGGGAAAACATGGATGGCAAGAAAAGTTGGTCTCCTTGCTGTAAAAAACCAAGATGTTCACTCTACCCTTTGGATTTCTTTGAGTGTTGAGCATGACGAGATGGCTCTTTATGAGCATATTGCTAATCAGCTATCTGTTTTTTCCACTCATATGGAGCTGGAAGATGAGGATATTAACAAGGTAGAGGATATTGTTGGTAAAAAGGAAACCTTGGATGAGTTGAAGGAAAAGGTATGTATGAGACTTTCAGCTGATGGTGGTCCTCAAAAGATTCTTGTTATTTTGGATGACGAAGGAAGCAAAATGAAAGAAGGGGATGGAGACTTAAACAAGGTCCTTCAGTTTATCCAGCAGCACTTGAAAACCATTGCTGATGGAGATGGAGAGCAGAAACTTAAGGTGTGATAACTTCTACTAACAAAGATGTCAGGCACCAATCTGAGGAAGATAAGAAAGTGTTTGAGATGATGCCTCTGACTCCAGAAATGTCTGTTTCTTGGTTAAAGAAAGGAGCTGCGGCAAAAGTAATTGAAATCTCTGGTGCAGAAACTTTGGTTAAAAACTTCATGAATAAAACAGGTTTTACACCTGGTAAAGTAGCCTTGCTGCCAAAACTATTAAGTTACCATCAACAAGATTCCCAAGTGCAGGATCTGGAACATGCTTTGGAAGAAGCATCTGGTGGTGATAATTACATTTACACCCAGTTGCTCTCAAGTGGATATGAAAAGGTGCCAGATGGTGTTTTAGTTGACTTTTCTTGGCAGGGCAGCCATTTTTTT
This sequence comes from Coffea arabica, assembly GCF_036785885.1. Taxonomy (NCBI): domain Eukaryota; kingdom Viridiplantae; phylum Streptophyta; class Magnoliopsida; order Gentianales; family Rubiaceae; genus Coffea; species Coffea arabica. Next base: position 42,033,807 of record NC_092325.1, on the reverse strand, counting down.
GGGGACCGTGGATCGGTTCACTATGGTGAGTTGATAGCATACTGGATACTGGAAGGATATCTTGGTGTTGTTGATAGTCTTGAGGAGGCTTATAAGGAGGGACGCCGTGTTTTGGTGCAGCTTATGGACTGTCAAATGCTGAAAGAAGTGAACGATAACATCCTCCGCATGGTGAGAGCAACAGTAAATGTTAATGCTTATCATCGTCAAGGATATGGCAGAACAGCTAATTTGGGGTTGGCTAATGTGCTTGTGGATAATAATGATTGGCATGGTATTGGAAATGTCACAGAGATAGACAATATGATCAGAACACTTGGCAGTCATAGAAAGGTGCAGCAATTAATAACATTTTTACTAGAAGGGACCTGTCTCAGCAGGGACGACCCAAATAACCTCTTAGATTCCAATAGGGATCTGCAAATTCTAGGTCTTTTTAGTCTCAGAATAGTATCATTGCCTCAATCCTTTTCATACTTGAAAAAATTGAATGTCCTTGTGCTCAGGGACTGTGAGTTCTTAGAAACGATTGATGACATTAGAGAATTAATGACATTAACTGTACTTGAAATATCTGGTTCTTGCTTGATAAAAAGTATACCGGAAAACTTTTTTCAACAACTGACCCGACTTTGTGGCCTCCACTTCTCTGATCTTCAGATTGAAGTCTTGCCTAAATCTTTTTATGACCTTACAAAACTCCGTTGGTTCATTCTGAAAGGATGTTCTCATTTAACAAAGTTGCAGAGTTTGAGAAAGTGTGAAGAACTTATGGTTGTTGATCTTTCAGGTGCTGCCCTCTTGCCAGTTTTTCCTGAAAAGAACTTGAGACATTTGCCAAAGCTTAAAACATTAAACCTTTCAAAAACCAATATCAAATCTTTACGTATTTTTCATGAGACTGGGGAGCTTACTCATCTCTCAGTGAGTGGTTGTCGCAACTTGAAGAGACTTCCCAGCATTCAGTCTCTAACCAATCTGCAAGCTCTTGATCTTTCATGGTCAGCCATAAGGAGTTCCAAGAGAAGTCACTACACAATAATAGCAATCTCAAGGTTCTTGACTTATCTGGTATTGGCATTCCTTCAGATTTGTTACCTTCTAACATCAGTAAACCTTGTGAGTTTTATTTGAGAAGCTGTTCGAAGATAGAATATATAAACATTGCTGAATCTCCCAAAGATCTAGAGGTGCTTGACATTTCGGGTGCCTCTAATCTTGTCAAAATTGAAGAAAAGTTCTTTGAATCTTTAGTAAATGTTCGAGTTCTCAACTTGTCGGAGACAAAAGTCAAAGATCTGCCATCCCTTTCTGCTCTCGAGAACCTTCGTCGGCTGTTACTTTCTGGTTGTTTGCATCTAGAGAAGCTGCCAAGCTTGACTTCAAGCAAACTGGATCTATCTGACTGCAAGGCTTTGACCATGATAGAAGATGAATCTTTTAAGCATCTACATTGCCTTAGGCGGCTTGTCCTCTCCAAATCTAAGATTACACGGCTTCCAGATCTCAACTCCTTATTAAACCTTGAGGAGTTAAATTTGAGTGGTGTTAAATCATTCAAGAAAGTTGATTTCATTGAGCATATGAGTAAACTTCAGGATATAAACCTATCTGAGACCTTGCTTGAACAGCTACCCACCTTATCAAGTCTCAAAAGCCTTAAACATCTGTCTTTAAGGGGCTGTGGACATCTGGAGTCTATTCCACCCTTAGAAGCACTTCACAAGCTTGAGACTCTTGATCTTTCTCAAACAGCAGTAAGGCATCTGCCATCCTTGGGAAATTTGAGCAACCTTCATATTCTCTTGCTTAGAGACTGTTCAAACTTGGAAGACTTCAAAAAGAACAAGATGCTTGACATGTCTGGAGTGGAAAATCTTCCTTGTGGAATCTCAAGATTGACTCAGCTGGAACATCTTGCTTTACCTAGTACAAAGAAAAATAATGAGGCAGCTGAAAGCAACAAGGTGATTATCTGGCAGCAAAATCCGGTTGAATCACATTGGTTCTTCTCCATTGTGGATGGAATTGAACCAAATATTGGCAGATCTTTAATGTTTCGTGATGGTTCACTATTTCTTGAATTTCTGCAGAGCAATCCTTCTCTATTGGACGCAAACTCAAATCATTTCCATCTCTCCATTCATCCTATTGAGGTGCACGATGGAGCAGGAGACTTGCTCTTCAAAAAAGATGAATTGATTTTCAGAGATGTCTATCAAGGCATTACTCTAGATCACAAGGGCGATTAATGGAGATTCATCACCTCAACACTTTTCCCAAGGGTGCCGAGGCTGTTCTTGGTAATGCTGAGTATGTATTCTTGTTTGATAATTTGTTTTTGAAATCATTATCTGATCTGGGTGCTAGAAACATCAAGATGAAGAAAGGCTGTTGGATTGAGGGATGTCAAAATATGGGGTCTGTAATCGGGATGGATGACTCAGTAGAGAGTTCTGAACTGGGGAATGCACTTGAAATTTTGTGGATTTCAAATGCTTTCAGTTTAAGGAGAGTATACAGTGAGAACCTGCAGAATCTGAAGTGCTTGTATCTAGATTGTTGCCCAAAGCTCTCAAGGGTTTTCTCTTCATCCCACTTGCTGCAAAAGCTTGAAATTCTTCATGTCAAATTTTGTGAGAATCTGGAGGCTCTGTTTAAAGATGATGTAGAAGAGCAAAAACTGCCTAATTTGCGAACATTGCATTTATGGGAACTACCAGCACTGAAATGCATTGGGTGCATAGTGCCGTCTCTACAGCTTTTAGATGTAGGCGAGTGTCCCATGCTTAGACATGTATTAACTTCAGGTCTTGTGCCAGAAAAACTCGAGGTCCTTAAAGTCAAAAATTGTCACGAATTGGACAAAATTCTTGAAGGAGTCACATCAGACTACAACAAATTGCCTCAGCTAGGTGAAGTTCACCTACAGGGATTACCAAAGCTTACAAGCATCGGGATTGAAGCACCCTTGTTGAGATCTTTAGAAGTTCGGGATTGTTCCTTGCTTATACATGTTATTTCTTCAACCCATAAGCCAGAAAACCTGGAGGTCCTCAAAGTCAGATTCTGTGACAACTTGGAAACTTTGTTTGCAGGCACATCTGAGGATTGCGTATTGCCAAGCTTAGATACAGTTCAGCTGTGGGGTTTACCTAAGCTGGTTAGCATTGGCACTACATTGCCACCTCTGCGGAAGTCCATTATCAGGGACTGGCCCCTATGTCATGATTGACCAGATCTTTGAATGCACTTCAGGATTTATACGCCATTATTTCCTTGAAGAGATGTTGATGCCCCGTCTAGGAAGTGCTAAAGGATATGTCAACTGGACTGGGTACGGTTGAGGGATGTATTCTTAGCATGTACAAATTATTCGGTCTGAATTTCACTGTTAATAGCTTAGAATGAGACAAATTTCCATTGTACCTTTTTGGGATAATATTATCGGGTCTACATCTTGAAAGACATTGTCATTTTTCATGCAAGTGGATTGATTTTGTAGTTATCCTTCTTATTGCTTGGTTTGATGATATATACCTTACCAGACCATTTCCCTAGCAGGTTACGGATATGACATGGTTTATCTTGAAGGTTACAGTTAAAAGTGGATAGAATATTTACCTTACCAGGAAGAGTAAATAATCTCTTGATTAAAAGCACCAAGCCCCTTAACATTTGCTGTGATTTGCACTTTCCGCAAAGGATATATTCGTTGCTGAATGTTTTTCCTATTCCGTGTGCATGCTGGACATATGGAAGAGAACCTCAATAGATAGAATCCATTTCCTCATTTTAGTTGTTCTCATTCCCCTTCTGATCTTTCTTCTCTCTTCTTGCCACCGGTCTTCACTCCTGTCACTGGCTCCCCTGCTCTCTGCTTCCGCTCCTTCCCCTGATTTAACCTTGTTCCCATGCCTAAATCTGCCGCCCCCGGCCCCTTCCATGCAGAAAAACAACTACTTTTGTTTTTGGACACAAGGGCAATTGTCACAGCGCATGGTGTCATTTCTTAACGGTTTCTCTCTTACTGCTCTCTAGTAATACAGTTACAGGAATCAAGACATAAAACACAGCCTGCTGCATTGATTGCACTAACTTTAGCTCCAGAACCTTAAGATCTATCTATCATCAAACCAAGATTAGTACAGCTGCTGAACCAATTTAAAATCAACAGTACTAGGAATGATTATGAAACAAATTGATGTCAAGCTTTCAAACTCTGCACACAATGATGTGGCACAGCTATTTGGCCGACAAAATGAACGCCGTTCAAAGAAAAGACAGCAACAAGACTATGTCATCTCTTTAAACGAATTAAGACAACAGCAATACGCGGAAATCAAGGAGTCCAAAAATATGAGCTATTTTTCTTCTAACTAGGAATTCAAAACTTTATTTGATGTTGAAAAAGGAACCCCATGAAGCTGCTTTTGTATATGCTTTAATTCTTGTATTCTGGTTTTGAAGTGCTGCAATCTCTTCATCTATCTGATCATCTGCTTTTCTAATGATAAGTCTGTTTAAAGCAATAAATATATCCTTTACGATCTCTTCATCTGCTGCACCAACTTTTCCTTCATTTTCCTCTCCATAGGAAATTGCAAGGGCAGACTCCTTTTCTATGTAATGCATAATCTGAGTGACACCAAAATATTGCAAATCAAGAATGACGAAATCATGAAACCGTAGACAAGTCTTGAAGGTCAGAAGTTTCTTTTTCTTTTTTTTTTTTCAATTTAAAGTATGATATATGATATGCGTAGCTCAGAGATCACGCAATGAACATGAGAAACAAAATGATCCTTGCAATAATAAGTAGGATCATCAAGGGCTCTTCTTTTTTCACAAGCATTGCTGTAGAACTCACCATCAGTGTCTTCCTCAGGTAAGTCTTTGATTTGGGAGTAAGGGTGAGTGGATGACAATGGCAGTCATGTTTGATGACAGGTGCCGAACCTGTGCAATAATAATTACTAAAAAGTCCTAATTACCACCTCAATTAAATAATTATAGAACAAATCCAAGTACTGGAGCAGGGACCCTAGGTGTGCAATGGGTTACTTGATTCACCCTGTTCCCGAAGAGTTTGCTTGATCCGATATACCGGGTTTGTCTATAAAAATACTAATTTTGCGTACAATGGCAAGTAGGGTCGATTCCACAGGGAGCAGGTAGGAAATTATTTCTTTCCAAATCAGCAGAACAAAATTGGGGGATTTTCAATGGGAGAGAAATAAATAAAATAAAAGTAAAATAAAAACAAAGCGAACTAAATTCAAAACCAACTCACAAAGCACAAGTCACTAAAAATAGCAATTAATAAGATTCCACCCAAAGGATCAACTGCTCAGGCACGGTCCAATTAAATGATCATCGATGCAAAGATATTTCCTCCATTTATCACTAGGTTGGTTATAGCTATCAATAAGCTCTGACAACCAGTTCTTCCTTACCTTTTCGACAGTCAAGGTACGACCATTGACTGCTTCCCTAATCAGATAACAACCCTAGGTACGACCGTAGGAATTTAATTACCCAATTGCATTAAAGCTAGAAGAACCCAACCCTAACCAATAAACACGCTAAGAGGGTTTATTTAAATTAGATCTTGCGTTTCCCCATCATAAAGCCAATTATGGTGGTCACCACGGGGTGTCAATTAAATGAACAATTACGGATTCTATTTAATTAACGTGGCAGTAGGCTATTAAATTAAATCAAATACCCGGCCGTTGATATTCAATTAATAAAATACCCATGAACAATTAATTCAGGAAACGCACGAATAATAACGAATTGGAAGAAATAATGAAAGCTTGATTAGATCTCACAGGTTTTATGGACCGCGCCCTCGCGTCACCCTTTGGGTAGAGGAGGAAATTAGCCGCTCCTCATCGTTTCAATCCCGCGTGGTTTAGTTGAATACATTAAATTGATTTCCGAAGAATTGGAGAATCACAAGAGAAAACCCACGGAATTTAGAAAAGTCAAAGGCAAAAAGTGAAGAAAGGTCTCCGTTGTACAGAGCCCAGATGCAATCCGCAGAAATCTTTAATGTCTGGCCACTAGCCGCTAGCCGCAGGCGAAACCACAGTAAAGAAAAAGAGAACAGGAGAAAAGTTTTTGACCCAGAGCCGCAGAAAGCAAAAGAAAACTCTAGCTACCTAATTTCTGTCGTCTCTGTTGCCGAATAAGAAAGAAAAAAAACAAAAGCCAAGCCAAAGTGGCGGCTGACAAGGGGTAAATTCGAAAAAGAGCTGAAAGCTACAGTCTTTATTGGCCCTCGTGGGCCCTTCCTAGTCTTTTCCATTTGAAGCAGCCGCAGGAGATATCTTCCCCATGGTTAGGAGGCCCACAATTCTTTAAAGGTTCTAATCCAGCGCTTCAGGTTCACGTGGACCACGGTCCGTCTTTCGGTTTCGTCCACCTTCCAAGGCGTGGCCACGCTCTGAAATGAAAAGTCTTCTGGAAATTTTTCCCCGCGATATCATTTTAATGCTAACCACCTACAATTCGCACAAATGTCAAATATGAGTGAAATCCCCTTTCTTAACACCATGAATGGCCAAAATTAGGACAAGATGACAATGCAAAACGTGCCAAATAACGGCTCTATCAAATCCCCCCACACCTAGACAATGCTTGCCCTCAAACATTTCGGAGCTCAGAAATACAACCAAGAGAGCAGAGGTTATGCAGTAGTCTATACTAACACAAGCATCTAGGGTCCCTGACAATATCACCAAAGGTAGAACACACCGGACATGTTGTAATTCGAAAAATATATATATGAATACTATGAACGCTCAATTCAACATCACGGAATGCCATTACCATAGGCTTGCACATTTATCACATCTCCACCACTTAAAAGTGAATCGAACACATAAATCAAAGGGACTTTAATAGGGTTGTAATGGGGCTCAGGTGAAAGGCGGGTTAAGAAGGTATAGATAGGGGGTAAAGTGTCAAGAGAATGTCCGAAACTCCCCAATAACCACAGTGCTTTACCAGAGGGGTTTCACTAACAAGGCAGTTTCCATTTGCTGTACACCTTATACAAGTGCCCCAAAAAATTTTTTTTTTTTTTCGAAACTGCTCACAAGGCGTGGGCACGCCTTGTAGCCCATAGTCCTCTGGTCACGAGGGCTTCTTCAGGTTTTTTTTTTTTTTTTTTTTTTAAGGGAGAGTCCTGTAAGGCGTGGGCACGCCTTGTAAGCCAGAGCCCTCTGGTCAGTGGCTTTTTTCAATTTTCCCTCCTTTATACAAGGATATCATCATATAGCTCCTAAGCTAACAGCACTTGCAACCCCAATTTTTGTTTGCTTTGCACACATGATGGAATTCAGGCATTCCCTGACAACACAGGGGTAAACAAGAAAGTTTAAAGAGGTCTTGGGTTAACGAACGCGGATATCAACCAGAAACGAAGGACAAAAGCTCAAATTGGTTTACTATTGGGAGATAAGGTGAGGGCTTGATTCTTTTAGATAGCTAAAGAGAGTTAAATCCTAAATGCCCTTATCATTTCAAATGCATCCAATTCAACATAAATGTGGCCTCGACATGCACAAACTAGCAAATTCTAGAATGCCAATACCATGTGTGATACCCACTCAATCAAACAAAATAGAGCAAACATGAATAACATGCTCAAGCAAGGCTCAAAAGCTCCCCAAAAGTTACACGAATGGGTCAATTCCAGCATATTCATCATTCAACAACATTGCCAAGGGAAACAAAATGCATAGCTAGCATACTTAACCACATAACCACTTACGTTGATTGCGTCATTCATCACAGCACATGCTCCAACATTGACAAGTATAGACATAATTAACGAACCGACTAACTACAATGACTTTCATTACAAATTTTTTCTTCTTTTTTTTTTTTTTCAACGAAGCAAAAAAAAAAACACAGAACTGATGAGACAAAGCTAAAAGGACTAGTGAAAACCAATCCCCCCACACCTAAGACCGACATTGTCCCCAATGTAGGAAAGATAAATGAAGTATTAGGAGAACTGAGAGGAACTTTCCTGATCACCGGGGAGTGAAAGCGAGACACTAAGGTGGAGGGGGATGAGGCGGCGTGAATCCAATGTGAGCGTAGAAGGCCGCCTGATTTTCTGCCTGAATGCGGGCGAAGACCTGGAGTGCCATAAGACGGCCATCTATCTGTGATAGCTGGGTGTTGAGCTCATGAACACCCTCCCGGAGGTCCGGGTAGCGGGGGTCTCTAGCAGGAGGAGGATGCGAGGAGGACGGTCCCGCCTGATCCGGATGGGGCGGCAAGTCAGTGGAGGGTGCAGTGGGAGGCTCCCGAGGCTGCGGCCCGTCCTCACCAGGGAGCGTAAACTGGTAAACATCGCCCACCTTGCGAATAACCCCCATTCGTTCTAAACTGCGCAAATCCAGTGGCTCAATCTCTCTAGCTAGGGCGAAGTTGTGCTCCTCGTCGAGGTCCAGCAATCCCAATCGGACGGCCAAGTGGGTAATGAGCGAACCTAGGATAATCGGTTTATTGTGCTTATGAATGACTGACTCCATTTGAATGGCTATCCAACACCCAAAATTGACCTTAACATTGTTGCGCATGCACCAAAGGAAGTAGAATTCTGCTTTGGTAAGGGTGCCGGAGGAATCTTTTCGCCCCGAGAAATTGTAAGCCAAAAACCTGTGGATGACCTTTAAGACCGGATCCTTCAGATGTCAATATATTCAGTTCTGAACGGTCTGGTGTAGTCGATCGCACTATTAATATACTCTCCGGAGGCAATGGTGTCCTCACTGACGAACCCCAAAGTCAGATTAAACTCATTGATTGAAAAATCATATTGTTTGCCTTTTAATCTAAACCGAATAATCTCCGGCTCATCCAGAGTGATGTGCTGATTCCTGATAAACTCAAAGGAGCAGTAGAATTCGCAGCAAAGCTCCTCAAACGTGGGGTAGTTAATGCTCAAATACTGTTCCCAACCTATCGCTGAGAACAATTGCTCAACCTCCCGAGCAATTCGCAGGTGGTCCAGGGTTGGGGCATGGAAGCACTTACAAGGGGCAACAGGTCGATTCACCAAAGTGTTAAACCGGTCCTGTTGGGCCCTTGTAAGATTAGTGATCGATTCCCCCCACTCCCCAGGAGACATGGTGCTCTTATTCAGGCCTAAACGGGACCGAATGGTGGGTTGAACCGGGGCTCGCCTTTTACGAGGTTGGGACCCAGATGGCCCAGCCGTAGTTGTCTTCTTAGGGGGCATTTAGGGACCACAGGAATAATGAATCAGCTCAAAGACAGCCAACCAACCACCAAAAGCAGATATGGGACCACAGTCAACAAAAATTATCGAATATTCCAGCAGCTTAGCAACAAAAGGGACACAATTACCCCACCAACCGACAACCAGACCACAAACACCAACCAATTCCCCACTGCTGACAATTAGCCGACAACAATTAAGAAGACCGAGCCAACTCCCCTCAAATCAAGATATTAGTCAATAAAAAGCAGCACTCAGAGGGCTACCAACCACGTGTTCCAAATAACACATTCACTAAAGCCCACAGATATCTCAAGTATATATTCACAGGGAAGCAGATATCAGTTGTTTCTCTTCAGATAATCAACCCACTGGTCCCCTGACAATACCAACAAATATAGCAACCCAAAAGGAGGCAAAAATTGGCAATTAAAACTCCCAATCGAAGTCACCAGCTCAACAAGAAAAGTAGGGGTACCACTTTTTATTCCCTTTGTCTTCGCTGAAGAAGAAATTGGCGGGGAAGGAGAACTGAGGCTGGGCGTGCGCGCAGAGGCAGGCGTGCGAGCTGAAGTTGCGCAGGTGGCAAAGCTGCGCCGTGCGCAGGCGCGCGCGCGCGGACGCTGGATCTGAGGCGCGCGGCTGCGAGGAGGGCCGCTCGCGGCAGAGGCGCAGGCAGGATCTGGTAGGCAGAGCAGGTCGTGCGGGCAAGCGTGCGAGAGGGCAGAGGAAAAAGGCTGCGCGCAGGTGGGCAGCGCAGGCGCGCTGATGGGCAGGCGCGCGCGCAGGTGGCAGCGCAGGCGCGCTGAGGCAGGCGCGCGCTGTCTGCTGCTGGTGCTGTGGGTGCACGCGGTCGTGAGGATCTGCGCGCGCTGCTAGGCGGCGCGCGTGCTGGTGGCGCGTCAGCGCTGGACGCGGCTGTGCAGGCCGCGCTCTGGGGCAGCTGGGGGCTGGGTCTTGGAGGCGCGCGGCTACCCGATCTGGGTGTTGGCTGCGGCGGACGGCGGACGGCGATGGGCGATGGGCGGCGGCAAGAGGCGGCGGCGGGCTTCACCAGCAAGAAGAAAGGTAAATCAGGATTTCAGAGAAATTGGAAAATTGATTGCCCAAGTCACGGACAGGGACAAGACCAGAAAAGGTAAGGAAGAATAGGGTCCTGGTCAAAGCCCCCTTTTTTTTTTTTTTTTTTTTTTGACTTTCGCTATCGAAGTGGTTGGAAGGCGTGGGCACGCCTTGAAGGACATGGTCCTCTGACCAGAGCATCCAGATGATTTCCAAACGAAATTCCATCAAGGCGTGGGCACGCCCTGTAACCTCTACTCCTCTGTCCAACACCACAAAAACAGTCAAAGCATTAAGACAAAACTGAAAAATCGCAGAGTAAGTAAAAATGATCACAACTAATATTGTAATCCTTGGGTTGCCTCCCAAGCAGCGCCTTTCTTTAACGTCTTTGGCTAGATAAGGCCTTGAAATGTTTAGATTTCACCTCTTGGATTATCAAGGAATAAAACCTCCACTTGCTCACTATTAAAGCCTTCGTAATAAGGCTTTAGACGGTGACCATTGACTACGAACCTTTTCTCCGTCTTAAGACTTTGTATTTCCACTGCACCATACTGAGAACTATTAGTAACAACAAAAGGACCAATCCAACGGGAGCGCAACTTACCAGGAAAAAGCTTAAGTCTTGAATGATAAAGTAAGACTTTTTGCCCTACGACAAACGACTTTCTCGAAACTTGTTGATCATGGAAAACTTTGCTTTTCTCCTTATAAATTGCGGAATTCTCATAGGCTTCATTCCTTAACTCTTCCAACTCTTGTAATTGGAGCTTTCTGTGTCCTCCAGCCTCCATGAGATCCATGTTACACCGCTTAAGTGCCCAAAATGCTTTGTGTTCATATTCCACCGGGAGGTGGCAAGGCTTACCAAAAACTAACCTGTATGGGGACATCCCAATCGGCGTCTTATACGCAGTGCGGTAGGCCCAGAGAGCATCTTCCAATTTCACACTCCAATCCTTTCGATCAGGTCTCACCATCTTCTCCAGGATCGACTTAACTTCCCTGTTTGATACTTCGGCTTGACCATTCGTTTGTGGATGGTAGGGAGTGGAAACTTTGTGGAGCACACCATACTTACGAAACAAAGCAGTGATCGTCTTATTACAGAAATGGGTGCCCCTGTCACTCACTATAGCTCTTGGCATTCCAAAACGGACGAAAATGTTAGATCTTATAAAATCTGCAACCACTCTATAATCATTAGTCCGGGTGGCTTTTGCCTCCACCCATTTGGAAACATAGTCAACAGCAAGTATAATGTACAAGAAACCAAAGGACGAGGGGAAGGGACCCATGAAATCTATACCCCAGACATCAAAAATCTCAACAAATAATATGGGGGTTTGACTCATTTGGTCTCTTCGAGAAATATTCCCCACCCTTTGACACTTATCACAAGATTTGCAAAACAGATATGCATCCTTAAACAGAGTAGGCCAATAAAAACCACTTTCTAACACTTTACGAGCCGTCCGCTTTGGACCAAAATGCCCACCACATGCAAATGAATGACAGAAAGCTAAAATAGAGTGAAACTCACCTGCACTTACACACCTTCTTATCACCTGGTCTGAACATTGCCTCCATAGGTATGGGTCATCCCAAAGGTAATGTTTGGCATCACTCTTTAGCTTATCCCTTCTAGCTTTTGACCAACCTGTAGGTAATTTACTTGCTACCAAGAAATTTACAATATCGGCATACCATGGTGCCGACGAATCAATGGCCAGAAGTTGCTCCTCAGGGAATGACTCCCTCAACGGTAGATCTTCTTGATTCGTGAGCAACCGGCTCAAATGGTCAGCCACCAAATTCTCGGCTCCACTCTTATCCTTAATCTCTAAGTCGAACTCCTGCAGGAGCAGGATCCATCTAATGAGCCGCGATTTGGCATCATTTTTCGCCAACAGGTACCTCAAGGCTGCATGGTCAGAGAAAACAATTACTTTTGCACCCAATAAATATGACCTAAATTTCTCCAGTGCAAAAACAACAGCTAGTAATTCCTTCTCCGTCGTGGAGTAATTAAGTTGGGCTCCACTTAAGGCTCTCGATGCGTAGTAGATCGCGTGTGGCGCTCTTCCAATTCTTTGTCCCAACACGGCCCCCACGGCATAATCACTTGCGTCGCACATAATTTCAAACGGAAGGCTCCAATCTGGGGGCTGAATGACAGGCGGCGATGTCAGTGACTCCTTCAATTTATCAAACGCCACCTTACATTCACTTGTGAAATCAAACGGCACGTCTTTCTGCAGTAGTTTGAACAGGGGTGCTCCGATCTTCGAAAAGTCTCTGATAAATCTCCTGTAAAAACCTGCATGGCCCAAAAACGAACGCACTTCCCGTACACATACGGGGTAAGGTAGAGCAGAAATAAGGTCTATCTTAGCTTTATCTACCTCTATGCCCTTAGCCGACACAACGTGTCCTAAGACAATGCCATGATCTACCATAAAGTGACACTTTTCCCAATTAAGTACCAAATTCGTCTCTATGCACCTTTTCAGAATTAAAGCCAGATTTTCCAAGCATTCATCAAAACTGTCCCCGTACACACTGAAATCATCCATGAATACCTCAATTATTTTCTCTACATACTCGGAGAAAATACTTACCATGCACCTTTGAAAGGTCGCTGGAGCATTGCAGAGTCCGAAAGGCATTCGGCGGTAGGCAAACGTGCCAAATGGGCATGTGAAGGTGGTCTTCTCCTGGTCTTCTGGTGCGATCGCGATCTGAAAGTAACCTGAAAAACCATCCAAGAAACAATAGTAAACACGACCTGCCAATCGTTCTACCATCTGATCAATAAAGGGGAGGAGGAAATGGTCCTTTTTAGTCACGGCATTTAGCTTCCTGTAGTCGATGCACTGGCGCCAGCCAGTTGCTTTCCTGACCGGGACCATATCACCCTCCTGGTTCTCCTCCACGGTCACTCCCGCCTTTTTCGGGACTACCTGGACAGGACTCACCCATGGGCTATCCGAGATAGCAAAAATGATCCCCACCTCTAGAAGCTTGAGTATCTCCTTTTTCACAACTTCCATCATCAGGGGGTTCAACCTCCTTTGAGCCTGTCTTACTGGCTTCGCATCTTCCTCGAGCCGAATTCGGTGCATACATAAGGATGGACTTATTCCCTTGATATCTGCTATACTCCACCCAATTGCCTCCTTATGCTCCCTCAGGACCCGCACTAGTTTGTCTTCTTGACTTGGAGACAGGTGCGCAGAGATGATTACCGGCAGTGTCTCCCGATCTCCTAGGAATGCGTACTTAAGATGCTTTGGCAGAGGCTTTAATTCTAAATCCGGTGCCTGCACAACTGAAGGAAGCAGTTTCGTTTGAGTCTCTGGCACAAAAAGAGAAGTAAGCTCATACCTTGGGGATACGGGTGGAAGCGAGTGTAAGGCTTCCACAGCATGGAGCAAATCTCCCCTTAGGTCCACATCATGAGTTACACCCAACTCCAAGTGCTTGGCTAGAGCCACTTCCAAAGCGTCTTCGCCATCTAATTCGAAAATTTCCTGCACAAAAGGCTCAATAACACTCAAAGCAAAGACCGAGTTAGATTCTTTTGGGTAATTCATCGCCTCAAAAATATTGAAATTCACAGTTTCACCATCAAATTCCATTGACAAAGTACCCTCATTCACATCTATCTTAGTCCTGGCAGTGCTAAGAAATGGTCTACCTAACAAGATAGGTGATGGGCTTAATGATTTCTCATCTCCCATGTCCAAGATATAAAAATCTGCAGGAAAAACCAATTCATTTACCTGTACCAAGACATCCTCAACTAGCCCCTCTGGATATGCATTTGTACGATCAGCTAGTTGGATTATGATGGCTGTTTCTTTAAGTGGCCCAAGATTTAGAGAAGCAAAAATAGTCTTGGGCATCACATTGATTGACGCCCCTAAATCTAACATTGCTTTCCTAATCGGTGTATTCCCTATCTTACAGGGGATCGTGAACATACCTGGATCTCCACACTTGGGTGGAAGCTTCCTTTGGAGCATTGCTGACACATTTTCTCCCACCGCTACTCTTTCGTCCCCTCTCAGTTTCCTCTTATGGGTACATAGATCCTTGAGAAATTTCGCGTACTTCGGTACCTGTTTAATTGCCTCCAACAAGGGGATGTTGATCTCCACTTTTTTGAACACCTCCAAAAGCTCTTTTTCCTTCTCTACCTTTTTTGTCTTCTCCAGCCTACAAGGAAAAGGAGGTAAGTTAGATTTAATAGTGGGCGGAGAAGTGAAAGTTACCTCAGGATCCTTGCGAATACGCCCTTCCTCTTCAATTTCCTTCTCTATCTCCTCCTCACTCTTGCTTTTTGAATTTCCCTCTTTCGGCCCTTCCAGTGTCTTGCCACTCCTCAGGGTCATGGCACTTACATTCCTGGGGTTTATTTCGGGTTGTGAAGGTAACTTTCCATAAGCATGAGACTCCAAGCGATTTATGGCAGTTGCCATCTGGCTTATTCGAGCCTCCATATCCTTCATGCCTGATTTTGTATCCTGCTGGAACTGATTGGTGCTCATGGTTAAAGCTCTAGTTTCTTGCTGGAGTTGAGCCATATTTGTGGTCAATGACCTGGTCTCCTGCTGGAACTGTCTAGTCTCTTGCTGGATCTGGGCGGTAGTCGTAGCCAGACTCTTGACAATATCCTCCAAGGAGCTCCCTGTGTTGGAGGATGATGGTTGTGATTTCGGTTGCCATGGTTGCTGAAATCCTGGTGGACGATTCGGATATGAATTTTGTTGCCTGTTCCCATAGCTGAAATTGGGATGATCTCTCCAACCCGGATTGTACGTGTTGGAATATGGATCATACTGCCTACGAGGCGCGGGCACGCCTCCAGCCATGTTCACCTGCTCCGCCCCGTTCTCTTGCAAAATGGGGCACGAGTCTGTGCAATGGTCCATGCTAGTGCAGATTCCACACACCTTTACTCGCGGTGTTTCTCTCATGGCTAATTGCCTAACAACAGACGTCAATTCTGACATTTGCTGCTGTAGGGATGAAATCTCTACCTCGTTGACTTTACGGGGAGGGTTGCTCTCACGGAAGCCAAATTGCTGGGAGTTCTCTGCCATGGCTTCGATGAGCTCCCACGCTTCCCTCGGTGTCTTGTTTGCAAGTGCTCCCCCACTGGCAGCGTCAATGATACTCCTGTCTGTTGATTGGAGCCCCTCATAGAAGTATTGGATTAACAGTTGCTCACTAATTTGGTGCTGCGGGTATCTAGTGCACAACTTGTTAAACCTTTCCCAGTATTCATACAAGGACTCACCGGGATATTGCTTAATGCCACATATCTCCTTCCTCAAACTCGCAGCTCGGGATGCAGGGAAGAATTTTTCCAAGAATTTCTTTTTTAACTGTGCCCATGTGGTAATACTACCCGCTGGTAGGTAGTATAGCCAATCTTTTGCTGCATCCTTGAGAGAGAAGGGAAAATCTCTAAGTCTTATCTGCTCCTCAGTGACCCCAGGAGGTTTCATGCTGGAGCAAACTACCTCGAATTCCTTGACATGTTTGTGGGGTTCTTCGCCAGAGAGACCATGGAAAGAAGGTAGAAGGTGAATCAACCCCGACTTCAGTTCGAAAGCAGTGTTCTCAGCCAAAGTGGGGAATGTGATGCATAAGGGCTGGTGAGTCAGCTCCGGGGCAGCCAGCTCCCTCAAGGTTTGGTTGTTGGTCATGCGTACTTCGTCTTCCGCTGACTCGTTTGCAGCAAATAAGTGCCCTTGTTTTCGTCTCTTGGTCTCTTGCCTCCGCTTACGCGCTGCCTTCTCAACCTCCGCGTCGTATACTAATTCACCTGTGCGAGAAGAACGGGGCATAAACTAGCAAAAATACCAAGAAGAACAAAATAAAATAAAAATAAAAATAAAAATTGAAATTGAAAAGAAACGAATAATCCAAACGCCAACTCCCCGGCAACGGCGCCAAAAATTGATAGGTGCCGAACCTGTGCAATAATAATTACTAAAAAGTCCTAATTACCACCTCAATTAAATAATTATAGAACAAATCCAAGTACTGGAGCAGGGACCCTAGGTGTGCAATGGGTTATTTGATTCACCCTGTTCCCGAAGAGTTTGCTTGATCCGATATACCGGGTTTGTCTATAAAAATACTAATTTTGCGTACAATGGCAAGTAGGGTCGATTCCACAGGGAGCAGGTAGGAAATTATTTCTTTCCAAATCAGCAGAACAAAATTGGGGGATTTTCAATGGGAGAGAAATAAATAAAATAAAAGTAAAATAAAAACAAAGCGAACTAAATTCAAAACCAACTCACAAAGCACAAGTCACTAAAAATAGCAATTAATAAGATTCCACCCAAAGGATCAACTGCTCAGGCACGGTCCAATTAAATGATCATCGATGCAAAGATATTTCCTCCATTTATCACTAGGTTGGTTATAGCTATCAATAAGCTCTGACAACCAGTTCTTCCTTACCTTTTCGACAGTCAAGGTACGACCATTGACTGCTTCCCTAATCAGATAACAACCCTAGGTACGACCGTAGGAATTTAATTACCCAATTGCATTAAAGCTAGAAGAACCCAACCCTAACCAATAAACACACTAAGAGGGTTTATTTAAATTAGATCTTGCGTTTCCCCATCATAAAGCCAATTATGGTGGTCACCACGGGGTGTCAATTAAATGAACAATTACGGATTCTATTTAATTAACGTGGCAGTAGGCTATTAAATTAAATCAAATACCCGGCCGTTGATATTCAATTAATAAAATACCCATGAACAATTAATTCAGGAAACGCACGAATAATAACGAATTGGAAGAAATAATGAAAGCTTGATTAGATCTCACAGGTTTTATGGACCGCGCCCTCGCGTCACCCTTTGGGTAGAGGAGGAAATTAGCCGCTCCTCATCGTTTCAATCCCGCGTGGTTTAGTTGAATACATTAAATTGATTTCCGAAGAATTGGAGAATCACAAGAGAAAACCCACGGAATTTAGAAAAGTCAAAGGCAAAAAGTGAAGAAAGGTCTCCGTTGTACAGAGCCCAGATGCAATCCGCAGAAATCTTTAATATCTGGCCACTAGCCGCTAGCCGCAGGCGAAACCACAGTAAAGAAAAAGAGAACAGGAGAAAAGTTTTTGACCCAGAGCCGCAGAAAGCAAAAGAAAACTCTAGCTACCTAATTTCTGTCGTCTCTGTTGCCGAATAAGAAAGAAAAAAAACAAAAGCCAAGCCAAAGTGGCGGCTGACAAGGGGTAAATTCGAAAAAGAGCTGAAAGCTACAGTCTTTATTGGCCCTCGTGGGCCCTTCCTAGTCTTTTCCATTTGAAGCAGCCGCAGGAGATATCTTCCCCATGGTTAGGAGGCCCACAATTCTTTAAAGGTTCTAATCCAGCGCTTCAGGTTCACGTGGACCACGGTCCGTCTTTCGGTTTCGTCCACCTTCCAAGGCGTGGCCACGCTCTGAAATGAAAAGTCTTCTGAAAATTTTTCCCCGCGATATCATTTTAATGCTAACCACCTACAATTCGCACAAATGTCAAATATGAGTGAAATCCCCTTTCTTAACACCATGAATGGCCAAAATTAGGACAAGATGACAATGCAAAACGTGCCAAATAACGGCTCTATCATTTGATGATTTCAGGTAAAGGATAACATTCCAGATGATGACCAAATCTACAATCCAAACACTGGAACAAATGCTTCTTGCATGGCGCAACTGTTGCACCTTAAATTACCGAGGTTGGTCTCCAAGAAAGCAAGAGGATGCTGCTGAATTTTAGAGCTATCATATGTGGCTTTGTAGAAGCACATTGAGGATCTAAGTAGAAATCACGTTTGGAGCGTACGCAAGTGAAAATGCAATTCGTCTTTTTGCATCCACGTTATCGACGTGTTTAATACTTTAATATGACGGAGTGGGTCACAAGGGTGTGCGATCTCAGGAAGCAATTCTATGCAGGATTTACCCAGTAAAATACCAGATTCTGTGCAAACGAAAATGGTATGTTTGATGGGTGAGTAGCACCCTGAGCAATTGCTATTGATTTGCTTTGTGACACTGCATTGGGTCAGCGGGTGGGACAGGCAGAGGGGTTGCTCGTGGGGCTCTCGATGAGATTTGGAATCTGAGAAGATGGGCATCAAGAAGGCACATTGTAGGTCTAGAACAAAGTTGCACTGCTGAGATATGTAGAATGCTTCACGGAAATTTGGCCCAGAGAA
Organism: Coffea arabica; assembly: GCF_036785885.1. Lineage (NCBI taxonomy): Eukaryota > Viridiplantae > Streptophyta > Magnoliopsida > Gentianales > Rubiaceae > Coffea > Coffea arabica. The sequence continues at coordinate 42,015,234 of NC_092325.1, read as the reverse complement.
AGCACTGCATGATGGCGTTTTTACTGGGAATTTGGAGCTGGGGAAAAGGGCTAGAAGGTGTTCAAAGTGAAACTCATATCTGAATTCTAATGGCAGAGAGCACACTCTTCATGCAATATGTTTCTGCAGTGAATGAAGACAGACAGTCCCATAGATGTGACTATGGCAAAAAGAGCAGCGAAAATCGACCACAAATGGTGCTTCAAATATGAATAGGGGATGCCGGTGGTTGTTTTCAGGGGCGTGAACTTCCAATTTCTTGGTAGGCTTCAAGTTAATGCAAAGAAGGTCTATGCTGAACTTACAGATTGCACAATGGTACACAAAATTTGAACCATTGGATCCACATAAATGGCACTGGAACTTCTGAGGAGCACCGGATTCCACTTCGTAAAGCGAAAGAGGATCCTCAGAGTGACAGGAATGGTTCCACTCTTGAGGCAATTGAAATTGAGCACAAATTTCATGAAGGAAAAACCGTATATGGCATCTCTTTCATCTTCTTTTTGGTAAAGAGAGACTGCCTCTACTTCGAAAGGCTTTCTGTGGCAGAAATGACACGAGCAAGAATTCCATGGTCCTATACTTGAATCTTTATACATCTCCATTCGATAATGGTGCTTGAGATGGGCTACAAATTCCATTACTTCTCCTCGGATGATTTTAGTCTCTGGTCCTATACTTGAATTCCATGGTCCTATACTTGAATCTTTATACATCTCCAATCGATAATGATGCTTGAGATGGGCTACAAATTCCATTACTTCTCCTCGGATGATTTTAGTCTCTGGGGAAAAAAAAGAAGAAAAGTCAGTATACTGAGCTGGGTGCTTATGAATTATGATACCAGTTATGGGCTATGCAGCCTTTTCAAGTCTTCAAGTACTGTTTGGATTATGCATTTGGTCCAATGGCGTCAAGAAACAATTTCTGTCGAGTGGCTCAATTTGAACGCAAGTTACAGTTACATACGCGTAATGGCTAACTTTCTTGGTTCTGTCCCTTTCCCATGAGGTTCATTAGACAGGCTTTGATCAACTACATTGTGACTCACAATTTGTGAGGGTTTTCGGTTGTTTCCTTCTTTGGCTGCCGGTGACATTTCCCCCGAAAACAGCCTGGATTAGCTGCCACCCAGTTGCTCGTACTGATGGTTTACTAATAAGTTCAACTGTATATAGTGTCAATCAACTGGTAGTAGAAAACTGCAAACTTGAACAAGCAATACCATTATAACTTAATAAGAGAAATTTTTTACCATTGTGGATGGAATGAACCGCTTTCCGAGTTCCTTCAGTTCTTCTATCTTGCTATGTAGAGCAGCCATCTCTTCTTCTATCTCGCAACAACTCCTCTTGTTCATAATTCATTACAGTTATAACATTTTTCTTGATCACTTCCTCTTAAGCAGCAACTTTTTCACTGGTTTCGTTAGTTGGAAAATCAGCAGAGGGAGTTTGTCCACTATCGTCTGGACAGGTAACATCACCCATAAAATTGTTTACTGGTCTGCCCAATCCTGTCTTGCCATCTTCATTTGCTGCACCAGAAGAATCTCTCCAAGCCATGCAAGATATGAGAATGAAAAAACTGCAAAATGAAACTTGTGTCCTATAGAAACAAGGAGATCCAAGGGATAGAGAGGCGAACAATGGAGGCTGCATAGCTAATATTCAAGTCCAACAGCCAACATCCGTAGACCCTGAGGTGGGCACGAACTTGGTTAGGCACTTGGTTGATGAGAAAATCTGTTAAACAATCATTTGCAAGTCTTGCACAGCTCCAAGCTATATATTGCATGGTTCCCTTTGTCATTCCCTCTGTTTAATGTGCAATACGTCCAATAGCTGAACTAAGTGCAACTTCTTCCCAACTTAAAATTGAAACAACAATTAGTTTGAACAAAAAGTAATGGTTTTTTTTTTCTAACAATATGACCAAACAAAGATGAGTTACTTTAAGCACTAAGACGGAAGTGACTACAGTTCCTCGCCACTTGCTATTTTACACTCAAACAAATTGACTCAGATGATATAGTAACTAGTACAGTTAGATTTTATACAATTACCACAAACAACAAGGCCAAGATGAAACCAATAAATGGGAAGGTGAAGAAAAATACAAGTCAAAGAGCCTCCTTTGTTAGCCTCACTGGCTTTTCCTTCAAAAATGCTACATCACTGTTTGTAACCGTCAGTAGATGATGATCTAGCTCCTCTTCTTCAACATCTGCTGAAACTGATGATCCTACAGAATCTGTCCCATCATCTGCAGAGAATAAAAGAGATAAAAAGTACTGATAATTGCATAAGAAAAATGATTGGAGTGTGGAAAGCATATTAGAATCATTTTTAATGTTTTCCCCATATGTTTACTTAATAAAGGACATCATTTCTTCTATTTTGATGCCTTAGGTTAAACTTAATCATAGATGTTGCTATGTTCATATAATAGATGCACAAGGCAGTTGTTTGGCTCAAGAATTGAGGTTTGAACAGATTTGGATTCATATTTGCTCATTATTTTCTTAAGACAAGCTTCATCCAATCTTTAGGCTTGTTAAGTAATAAAGCTGAAAATGAAGCCGCCAAAAGCTTGGGCCACAAATTCATGAGCTTACTCGTATCAAAAGAAGCCCTCATCATTTTCAAATTAAGACTCCTATATAGCATCAATTATTGTGCGAGACTCAATGTTGGACATACAAACCAATTGCGTCTATAGGAAGAATCATGAAATAGTTGGAAAAAAAGGGAAAATAAACACTATGGACAGTTTCCATGCAAGAATATTAAAGTTCAATAATTTAAACTTCTGCACTGCTGACTGCTACAGGTGGGTATTCACTATGACCAACTGACAAACTCTTGAAAGCAACTTCTTTCTAAACTTGATCCGATGGAGAAGACATGTTAGACCACACTATAAAAAAGGTCAAATTATTAATTTGAAATTTGAAGTAAAAACACTCCTTTAAAGTGTGCAGGTTCTTTTAGGACTTCATCATTTGAATCAAGATAATATAGGGGATCATTTCATCCTTCTTTCACCAGAAACAGAAAACCAAACACCAATAGAACTTGCCTGAATATGCTTGATGATCAGGGAGTCTTACTGCTTGAATCTGAATGCTCTCTGGCAGCAGACAATTGAAGAAAGAACCTGAAATTTTAAGGAAGAATACTTGTTAGGCTCGGAGAACAATCTAAAATGTAGACCACCAAAAATCAGTCATCTTGCTAAAGCCTGAAAGCATCAGTATGTAGAACTGGATTCTATTCAAATACCACTGGTATAGAAGAACCCCAACATTCAAAGAAAAGCATTGAAAAATATCACCACCAATATTGGTGCTGAAGCCCAGTGGCAAGAGATCTCATTCTACTTTTCTAGATGTAATAATGTAGTGTTCATTCTCTGTAGGGTGCAGACATATCCAAAGAGATTTAATCCATTGTTTGTCTTTCTGTTACCATAATCCCATGTACAACATGAGAAAAACCATTGGCTAAAAAGCAAACTAGAGAATCCTGACTCCAGAATCTCTCCTTTCTGTGATGACTCGTTCACAGAAAAAACAACAGGAAGAAAATAAACAGCTTATTCTACTATATTTCACACGAAAGGTACACCTGAGTAATGAGAACAAGATCAAATGTTGAACTAAATAATTTATACCAAGTAATTGTATCTAGCTGACGTACATATGAAGTGTGCTTCCTAAACAAAAGTCAGATTGTGAAACCATTTTTTTCCCCAAAAAAAGGATGATTGAGGTATCTCAGTTAATTGACTAATAAATAAAATCACAGATATTATAACAAAATTAACAGCTCCAGATTGTCTAGGCCGTTTGTTTGGATTGAGCATTATTTCTCCAATTTTATTTGCTTACATCATCATTACAATTTCCAATACACCTTTTTATCTTCCCGATTACCTTTTTATCTCACATACATCACATCACAAAAAGTTCTCCCTGACTACCTTAAACTTCATCTCTAATCACATCCTTAAAACTACAAATAAACTCCTTGTGTCCTTACCTAAATGTGCTAGTCGGTTCACCCATCCAGGAATTCGCTTTCCTGTGAGACACACGCTAACATCATCGGTGAAATGATTGCAATTCTTGGCAATCAGATGATAGTTGTCTCCATGATATTTGCTAGAAAGATGCTCCATGAATGACTGAATTTCTGAACGAGTCATGTCGGTGCTACCCAAAAGGACTGACCGCCTAAAAACAAAACCAGGGCAATTTTTGGGTTCAACTTCAAACACCCCACTTGTTGGATACTCATGTGCTCCATACCCATACTCTAAACCATGTACTGCAGTCAAACAGAAGCAAAGATTACGGCTAAAGTTATAATTTTACAAACCAAAACGACATAGAACATAACCATGTTATGCTAACACATACAGCCAGAACCATTGAACTAATGGACTAAGTCAAAATAAAGGCTCAACATGTCTAATAGCAAGTGATAACAATTAACAGCACAGATCTTGTCAGAATCACATCTATGAGACTTCTTTCAACACATCTATTATTGGATTACATGCAGCCCTTTAGAACCAATGTACTCAGTCATGATTGAAATGCAAAACAGATCCAAGAAATTAGTGAAGTCGTAGATCATCACTCCCAATGTTGTCCAAAGTTGCAACAACTATCACCAAAGAGCCATAATTGCACTCCATGTTTTAAGTTACCATCTATATGTCAATATGCCTCGTATGACTCAAAACTATAACTTCCAGGAACTACTGAGGATCTGAGTAACAAGTAACTAAGCATTTATGTCAAAGTTTAATGTTCTTTAAACGTTGCCAAGATTAAGGCTAGTATAAATATATGAATCATCATACTGAACTGCATCACCAATATATAACGACAGTAAACAAAGATGAACATCTGAAGATTGATTGAAACATGAGAACCAAGATTAGCATTTTGGCATCGAAAACTTATTCTTACTCAAGATATTACATCATCATTTAGCAGTGAAAGATTTTATAAGATCAATGTATATTTCCAACAACAGATACATAAAGAGCAAAATGGAATAGAAGGTATTGCCGCCTCTTTTTTCACGATACAAAACAGTCAACTCATAGTGAATTAAATTCACAGGTAAGGAAGATTTTTTTAAGCTCCCCACAGAGTGGAGGTTCCTAAGGTGAATTAAGCTTTTCGCTGCATTCAGATGCTAAAGTGATGCAAATAAGGCTGCATGTCTGAGAGAAAATATGTGTGAATTAGTACTGTTGTTCATACATCTTACGTAAATCTATTAAGTGACGACTTGAAAGAGAGATTCTTTCTTCTTGTCGGGGAAAATGATTTTTGTTCATTATTGACTGGAAACAGTGTAAGATTCTAGGCACAAGCTTAAATAAATTGTGTTGTTACAACTGACTATGGTGGGAACAAGCATAAATGATTATGTGAATAAAACAAACTTAATGGTTTTCAGTATCACTGGAGCTCCTCTGTGGAGAAAATTAATATATCCTGTTTACCTAGTTCCACACTCAAAATACCTAAACTGGGTAAAATCTGAGATTATTAGCCCAAAAAGAAATAAATATATCACATAAAATACGTTCCTAGCTGACACTTAATTAAGTTTCCAAGTCAATATAGTTACTCCAGCTAAGAGAGATTTCTTAGCATGACAGAACAGAGAACGGTAGCAGCACACAGGGCAATAAACTACAAGAGATTAGAGATTGGCCAGCAATTGGGCAACCAAAAAGTTTTCAGCTTTATGTAAAGCTAGAAAAGAAAGACTGGCACAAACCCATGGCCTATGGACATGACTTGCAAACGATCCATGAGCTGCTTCATAGCTCAAATCCCGTAGCTTTGCTAGTATTTGACAAGTTGGTATAAAGAGTCCCCAATGAATAACCTTGAATACAAGTTATTTCCAACAACTTGTTAGACAAAAGAAGCATTCCCCAAAACGAGTTCTGATGTAAATATCAGCTGGCAGCCCATGCTTGAAAGAGTCATTTGCAATTATGGACATGGGAGCTGAGTCAGGCTGATGTAAATATCACCTCAATCTGGGTTTGCAAAATTGTTATAACAGTTGCCATGTTGGTAATCATGCCAGACAGGGCAGGAAGCTTCAACCATGTATGGTATATTATTATGGCCTTAAAATGTTTATCCACAACTATTTTAATATACTGCAATGCCTCAAAACTTGTGAGAAGCAATGCAGAGGACCAAACGGTGCACATCTATATAAACAACAACAAAAACAACATTACACTCAACAAAAACAGTCACTCCCTCAAAACTCCTAAAAACAACTAGAGGACAATCAGGTAACATCATGCTAGACAAACAACTGAAATTTAAGAAACAACTTTCTAAAAGGAATAAAGATTCAAACTTTATCACAAACAATCTCCAAACACATTACGATTCATTAGATAAAAGCATAAAAAAGTATAGTAAACTAGTAAACCATTACAAAAGGAAAGAAAGATTGGAGCTTTTTTTAATACCTTCAATGCCGGAATGAAAAATCCCAAGCCCGAACCAGTAGAGATAGTCGTTTATATTTGTGAGGTCATATACATTTAAATACAAAGAGACCCGATTTCTCTCTCCATTACTATTCCGATCCTTTGATGAACTCGAACTCGAGCTCAATGGAAACAACCGCATTTTTTTTTACCAACAACCCTCGTTCTCCAACTATGACTCTACAAGGCAAACCTCAGCTTCCACCGGACAACGAAAACAACGACAACCCTTTAATACTGATCCAAAAAAGAACCGAATAACATCAAAAAACCAGTCAGTCGGATTACGGCATAAACATTTAACTTCAATATCATACAGGGCAAAATTCAAGATTTTAGCCAGAACCCTCAAAAACAAGGCTGAATACAGTCATAAAAGAGATTAATTTGGGTTCAGAAATAAGTAGCAGGGGATCTATAAGGTGGGATGCTTTAACTACACTACATCAAACACAAATAGTAAATAACAATTCAGTACTTCGTAAGTAACCTTGCAAACAGGTAATTATGTAAAAGAAAGAAAACTTACTCTGTGACTATGTGTAAAGTTGGAAGTTTTGCTGTCAGTGATTCAGGAAGGAGACAGTTGGGGCGGTGTGTTTCTTCGGATCAGAGAGAGAGAAGAGGAGGAGTGGCATAGAGGGATGAATTAATTAATTGGTGGGAATTTCTGACAGTGGAAGATGTTTTATTACATCTGTCCGATTTTCAAGACAAAGTAAGAAGATGTCTTTTTTGGACTGATTTTTCTATTACCCCGACCCAAACGTCTTGAATGAATCTTGATACCGATTGAGGAAGGTGGAGCACTAATTGTTTCTTACTTTGGTTAATCATAGTTTAAGACACATGAATTTTTTCAGACCTATTAGGAGAACTCGCAATTCCTAAACTAAGGTTCGTAATTTGTAGACTATCTTCTTAATTTTTGGTTATCGAATTACTTGTATTTGTATTACTATTACTCAAGAAGACTCTAAATCTAGGATTTTCAAAATTACTTGATAAATTAATGTCCCTAATATTTTAGATTTGTAGATAAAACAATTGGATAAGTTAAAATCTTAATTGAACAGAGTGTATTGGTTTTGCTGCAGGTGCAGGAAGACAGTCCAAGGTGAAGGTTTGTGGAAAATGATTAAGAGCCAGGTGCTGCCAAAAACGTAATTGTCCATTGGTTTCTTATCCTCTCTGTATCGAACTAGGAGGCTGGAAAACCCTTGCTACGCACTGTTTTGTACATGTTATAGTGCTCATGATTATGTGTGATTGTGTTAATATTTATTTATTAAATAGCAAGTGAATATTTTCAAGAATAGGTCAATATTTTTATAAAATGTACTGATATTTAATAGAATTGTGCTTAAATAACATGGAAAATTATACTAATTTATTTGCCGTAATAGTGAATGTACTATATTTGTTAATAAGATTTGACCAATTATATCTAAGTAATTGGGATATCAAAGTCCAAGACAATTATTTAGCATGTGGATGGAAAAAAAATGATTAAAAAATGACAAATTTTTATGTAATTAAAGTAGGGTATACTGTTGTATTTGCTCACTATATATTCAACAAATATAGGATCTTAGCAATGAATCAGTGAATTTTCTTGAAACAACTCCATTTGTCATTCTTTTGAAGGAAAAATAAGAAGTACTTGTCTTGCCGGAAGAAACATGTCTACAGTGATCCGATAGGATGTTGCCCATTGCACCTGACCAGGAAAACCAACAAGCCGATTTTTGGATCAATTTGTTCCGCTGTACAAGAATAATTTGCTTCTCCATAATTTTCTTTCAAGCTGTAGCACTCATGTGAGTTTGTTACTTCATTTGTATTTTGTTAGTTGTGGATTGTAATTATTTTCCTCCGATACTTCCTGATTGGAAATTTGCATTTGCTTCCTCAACACAAGGAAGTGCAGATGCATGAGAAACGAGAACACTTTGTGTTTCAAGCAGGATGAGCAATGGATGATTCGAAGATTAAGGGATTGAACCATCGTTTTGGTACACAAATTTGTTCATACAATTACAGGTGATGAATGCCGTTTTCTTTCGCTACAAACAGCAAGTTCTGATAGATGGTTATATAGAAAATGTGTGTCAAACTTTCCTTGTATTAGATATATAGTAAAAATCATTTACACAATCAAACATTATGTCACTGCATTTTACACTTCAAGATATATACATCAGTGCAGGGTTATTTGCTGCCAATTTATGCATCCGTTGTAGTGCTTAATTCATCAATGATCATGCCAACTGCCAAGATATATGTAATGGCTGCTTTATCTCCATCAGATGCAAAAAATCAGAAAAGAGATGCAGCAATGAAGCATTCCTTGAAAGTATATCTGCTGTCAAAGTAGTATGTGCTGTTTGAATCCTGCCTGTGCAATTTTAACTGGCTTGACAGGTAGAATTTGCGTCTTCAACAATGTTGAAGTACAAAGAGGAAAGCCTGCCATCAAATTTAGAGGCCAATTGATGGACTGCTAATCCACAATAACGCTTTCCCATCCTCGCAATGCAAATGTCGGTGATTTTCTTAAACATAGTGTCTTCTTGGATCAAAGGCTGCTTTACAAACTCAACCAAAGGCATCCACTGCGTAGCAAAGCAAGAAAACTTAAAAATAAGTATCTGACCAATATATACCACTTGTAGTTACCAAACTTCATTAAAACTGCCCCGCCGGGAAGGCGGGGGGTGTTGGGGGTTTCATTCCTGAAGCCTCTGATGTTGAGAGGAAGTATTCGAAACAAATTATTCAATCACAGACAAGGAAGTATTCGAAACAAATTACTCAATATATCCCAAAAGTTCAGTTCAAGACCATATACTCCTGTCAAAAAACTGACTAAAAGATCTAATTGATTTTCTTCTACGAACTTACATGTTACAACCACAACAGATAATCAAATTTACAGAGATTATGGCGTCTGTTTACCTTGGCTGCTTGAATTTCTTGATCATCAACCATAATCTGTGTAGAAAGAGATCGTAACATGCAGATGAAGAACAAATCTGACTTCTCAAAAGCCACATTGTGAGCATGCCTGAAAGAAAGGAGTGTACAGATAGCTTATGATAAGGAATGGATGTCTCCAGATCCTGTACATTACAGATACCATTAGCAGTTATATGCTGATGGAATGAGTTTGCTGCTGATAGTTGAGGCATAGTGACGTAAATCATATTCAAGATAAGGATTTGGGAGGAAATCATTGGATGGCATCATTTAATTTTATTTGCTTATGCGGATTCTTCCAAAATAGTATGAAAGAATAACGAAAAAGCATGCTAATATAATCTGCAACAGGGTACTCTTTCATTTGAGAGAGATGCATGCAAGAAAAGCATGGATAGTGTCATTACCTGAAAGCTATGACTTCCACAAATTCACTGTCAACCTGGAAATGTGAAAGAATATCCGTATGAGTTAGTTGATTCACACTTTAATTTTTTTTTATAACAAGTAAAAGGCAACAATCCTTTAGGTTTAGGAGTCCATGGAAATGATGTCTTACTCCAGTTTCCTCTTTAACTTCTCTCACAGCACCCGTAAAAATCTCCTCAGACTGTAATACATGACAAAAAGTTATTTATCTAACGGATGCCATCCTGTTATTGTGTCTACTATTCATTTTCATTTCCCAAAGGCATTTAAGCATTGAAATCCAAATTCATTACTGCCAAAGATACCTCAAGAATGAAACCAGTGGGTATTTTCCAGAGGCCAGCTAGCCCTGTGGGACTGTATTTTTCCTGTACTACTAGCACCTGCATTAATCATGGGATAGTACTTCATAAATGATTGTATTGCAATGGCTAGAATTGGCATAACATTGCTGAGAAACATTCCTCAAGACTTCCGAGGATGCAGAATGAAGATTAGAACCGACAGTTTCTGAGGCAAATGGTGAAAGTATGTTGAAAACAACATGCTATTCAAGCACATTTTAAAATGATGATCACAACAAAAACTAAGCAAGCACCTCACTCTCCCTAAAGCTTTTTAAGGTACTGGTTTCAATCAAGTAATAAGGCCAATTTGATTTGGATTTGCTTTATTCTTTAAGCATAAGCAAATATACCTCGTTTTTTTCGTTTATCACAAAACTCCCAACTCCAACTTGATGGGAGGCATTAGATGGGAGCAAGCAAGGTTCTTCAGGAATCCAATATGTCATCATGACATATTCGCTTTCTGCATGGTGGTACTGAAACCCTTCCTGTTTTGATGGATACGCAAATCAGGGATTGCATTCAATTGGAAAGAGGCCATATACTTGCCAAAAAACATTCTGTCATTTTTCAATTAGAACACTGTTCTTAGATCAAATAATGGAACTTTAGGGTGGAACTGTACCTTTACTGCTATAGGAACAAATTCAGATTTTGTTATTGGCAGCTTGAGCCACACACCCTTCTTGCCCTGCAGTTTGTTGGCCTAAAAGTGTGAGTTCATAACAAGGCTGAATTTCGAAGCCATGCTCTGATCTACTTGTATTGCAGAGGAGGATTAAATGATGGATAAAGTTGCGATGATACAAGTGGAACGACAAGTCATAAACAAACGGAAACTAGATAAGTTTAGCCACATGAAAGTTGTAATGAGAGAGTTGAACATGTAAGATTCATATCAAGAGCTCCATATCACATCATTAAAGCTTTTATCACTACAAAGTGATGCTCCAAGGAGACTAATCACAGTACAGCATTACAAAAGTGAATTACCTTAGCTTTCCAATGAGAAAGTGATGAACGAAGTATGGAGGCAAAAGAAGTTGGATTAGATGGTAGACCTTCTGAATGAACGATTACTCCATTATACTCATCATCGTATGCATCAAGCACCCTGGCATCCTTGGAATACATACTCGAACTGTTTGTTCCATTGACTCGATAAGGAAAAGACTCGAATAAAATTTCTTCTCCAACTGATCTGATGGTATTATGTGAAATACTTGAATAAGAAGCCTTGGGATATGTAACTGAGCACAGAAGACAGGAAACAGGAAGGTGAAGGAGGGAGCAGATATTGTATATGAAGGTTTAGGATCTATCATCCAACCTCCCACATGAATACTGTTGTATAGATTCCACTCTATCCCTAGACAGTGACATCAATTTATCTTGCAAGAGCAGTAGAGGGTTTATGACTTCTGTACGTACAACAAAAATAGCATTTATTCAAAGTACTAGTTCAGGAGCTTTTGCAACCTGATAAACATTCCTGACATTGTTTGGTTATTCCAACAATCAGTAAATTACCATTTGACAATCACAACGGGGTTTCGTGGAAGGAAAAAGCCTTAAATTAATTGATGAAAGGAAAAAAGCAGAGAAAACAAATTGCAGAATGTTCTCACTTATCATGCAAGAAGAGAGGTGTAACATGAGTAAATGATGAGAAAAATCATAAACAATAATGGAGAACAAGATGATTATAACCAAACATTTTGTGCTTTATCAACTGGAAGGAAGTATTCAAGGTCAGATTGGAAGGAAGATGGGTTCAGCCATTACAATTCACGGACAGTAAAGGTCAGATGATTACTTTCCATGGCTCCCTACTTCCTGAGGCCAGCCAAAGAAGGAAAGTCAGGGGTCCATGTCGGAGGTAAAGAGTTTACCTCTGCAAGAAAACGATTGCATAATAACCTCCCTGCAACCAGCCATGCGCCCTGGGTTTATAAAGGAGGTTGAAAACATCATCTCTGTTCCCACCATCTTGGACATGGACACTGACTTAACAGCAGGCGGTTTAAACTGCATTTACAGGTTTCGATCTCAACTGATCCACCCTTGAACACACCTGAAGTCAGAGCCAATATATGAAATCTTATCGGATACTTAGAAGAAACAAAAACCCCTTTAAACTAATTAAGATTCCCTCGAAATTGCCAGAAACAAGGGAGCTCTTGAGATTCCAACCGTCGGAGTAAACTAGAGGGCAGCTCAAGTGAGAGCTAAAAGACTCGGAAAATTACAATTCTTGATAGAAGAATCGACAAAATCCCGTGAGTGTAGATTAAGCAAGTGGCGTGACGCTGGGAACATGTGGTCTGAAATAGGCCTTGTGGGGAAGTGACAAAACTACTTGGAAAACTGACTACAAAAATCTTCCCACGTATGCATGGCTATTAGCAGACAAGGCAAGTTGAAAGCAACTTGAAACTTAAATGAAGTCGAGTCACTAGCGAAACTACTGCGCCAATCCAAATGATGCCCAGGTAATTGCTTATGGATATATTAAAATGTACTCATCATCTTCAAATTAACAATAATGATCAAGAACCTTTGTCATCATTGTAATATGTTATCAAATAGCATAAAATCTGAATTAATCTAAATCCGGATCAGTTAATCAGATTGGAGAAACAGGTCATCAACAACCTGTCTAAACTCGGCTTATCTTTCAAATCAAATTGATTCAATTCTTCTTCATTTTAAAATGGCTGCAATTCTAGGAATTACCTAATTAATTTACCATCAAAACTTGATCTATTACTAATGCAATTCTAAGTAAGCATTCCACTAAGAAGATGATGCGATCACATTGTCGGTGCATTTTTTGATGTGGAAATCAATTCCCTGGAAGCAGACGAGGAACGAGCCAAATTGGAATTCACGAATCACGATCGAGTAGTATCAAATATTAGCGTTCGTTAAATAACGTTATTAAAAAAAAAAAGGACCGGTCCAGTCCCCCGCAACACGTACAAACAAAAAGACGATGAATTGTGTCACGTTTTGGAGTCCCACCCTTTTTTTAATAATTTTTTAATTTAATACTCCAATTTTAAGTACGGGACATGTCGTGGACGGCAGGCATTACAGCACGTGATTTCCAATTATGTTGCGGGGCCCACCGTCCTCGTACGTGTCCGAACCCAGTGACTGAACAAATGTTAGGATAATCCATCTACATTATTGCTGCTTGGTTGAATTGCGTTGGTTGGCTCCTGGAGAGGTTTATTGGATTTTCCTCTTTTTGTTGTTTTTCTACTATTATATTATACTATATAACATAAAGGTTTCCTCTCTTTTAAAATTAAAATTGAAGGTTCGTCTCGAACTCGAATTCAAATTTAAATTTAAACTCAAATTCTAAATCAGATAGTACACTTCAAACTCAAGCTCTAAGCTGTTCTCTCAAGATTTTAAGCTCGATTCTAAGTTACTTTTTCAAATACCACAATTGACAGTTTAAAGAGTTTATATTCTTGAATCTTTTTTAAGTTGATATTCTTGATTTAACTAACCTACAATATTTCTAGAGCAGATAGTACTAATTTCATTATTAGTTATTTAAAATCCCAACATCTCTCACGTGATAACCGATTCCTTCTCGAAGCAAAGCCAACACCATCTCCTTAACATTTGTGTGTTAAATTATAATTTTGCGAATTTTCTAATGGGTGCCAAATGTACCTAAATTCTACTCAATCTATCATGTATGTACACGCACACTAACAATTAACTACTAAACTCCCTCGCATTTATACATATTTTTTTTTATTTAATCTTACATTTTTAAAAATCTAACACCTGAAGTATATATTAATAAGTGTCCAATTAGACAGACCTTATGTGTATTACTGTGCTAAACACAAACTTCACCAAACGGTCCTAAGGAGCTTACTTGCAGTCATTGCTTTTGTCCAATCAGAAAACACAAGACATCATTGGTATAACTGTATATGAAGGGACGAAATTCAGCTTCCATGGTGTAAAGATCTACATCATATGCATATATATTGCTTTCAAGACTCACAAATATCTGCCCAAACTTGAATTCTTTAATCTTTTCGTGCCGTTTGCACTTGGTTGGCATAAGCTTGAACTCGAACATTAACCGAGCAAATTTGCATATAGCTCAATTGAACTCGATTTATTTGCAAGCCTACTTTTTCACATCTAAAGTTAACCCTTCCAAATGTGGAACATTTGAGAACCATGTTCCTTAAACCTTCTTCAAGCTCATTTGAACGTATTGCAGGTACATTTATTTTAATGACCTTTTTGAAGCACCGGCAAATTTAGAGGAAAAAAAAAAAGTGACAAGACATTTTTGTTGCCTAAATACACTGACTCGATTTCTTGCCTGCATTTGATAAAATCAGGAGTGACTGACCTGATATTGGAGAGAAAAACCACAAATCGACAACCTTGTGTGTAGATACTGAAATAAATGTAAAAGCTTTTATTTATAATTTTGTGCAAATGGGATCGCTTGGTGCACACTTATGATCATACAGTGATGGACGAGCGCAGAATTTCGTCTCAAGAATATCAAGCTAAGATAGAAATATTTTCTCTTCTGGGGTGGTAATTAGTGCATGCTTGTCTGGCAGCTTGTAACAAAGGAGGGAAATGAATAACAAAAGAGTTGCAGAAACCACCAATGGCATCAGTGGCTATCAGAGTGTGTAATGAGAATTGACATCTAAGTCTAATCCCCGTAGCTTTGCAAAGGATTCCACCTTGCCTTTCAATGTATGTAGTTCCCTCAACCTATTGAAAGAAGAAATGCAGACGAACTTCTTAGTATCCATTCTCATATATAGTGCAGGTTTTAGCTTTACTGCTCCTTCTGGGGCATTAGGTCTATGCAAGCAGGCATTTATGGGTTTGCAGAACGAGAATGAAAGCAAGCTGGTGGTCCGCACCCTACATCTTCAGTTTAAGAGGAAGAAATTAAGACTAACCTTGCAATCTCTGCACGTCTTCTTGCTTCTTCAGCCATGATGCTGATCTCCCTAAAATTATGCTTCTCGTTGAATGCTTTTGCTTCTGCAGATTGAAGCCCATGAAGGGTCCGCTGCTCAGCTGCCCATGCAGCCTCCCTAACTTCCTTTCCAAAATCCTTTTGTGTGGAAAATGCCATCTGGTGATCAGAGGAAGCATTATTACCATTAGTCACGCGATTGTAGAATGACCTCAATTGGAGAACAAAAAATGGTCTCATAGTAAATGATCTATATGGCATGAAAATTTTATCATTTACTCACCCTTTGACGTAATAGCAGATTCCAGGGTTTGCCACTGAGTGCATACCGAATGCCAAATTTGATAGGATCAAGCAGCAAGTAGCTGAGAATGTTATATAGCCAAATCACACCAGTCCAACCCCATCCAATCTTCCTGATTCCGCAAAATTTCGATGTGGCCACAGCAGACAGTATGGTTGCAAACTATCAAGATAATGCATTATTGAAGTCAAAGCCAAGCATATACTTTGTTTCAAACGACAAAGAGAACAATCTCGCCAATTCTCTACCAGATATCTAAAGAAAGGCCAAGGTACATCATGGAATTTTTGTTTATAGGTAAAATTGCCTCTATGTAGCAACTTCTGAACCATGCTTACCAATTGGGCAATGATAAATGCAGCAAGAAGAAGAAGACCGGGCCTTTCTGTGTATGACCATCCTCTGGAGCGCGTCACAAAGATCAAGGCTTGACTGATGGTGCTGACTTGAAGATAGACAGCAGAAGCTAGTTGTGCATTTAGGTGCTTCCTGGCATCCTCATTTGTGAGATTGTAAAGCCCTTTGTTGAAGTCAGTCACATGGAAATGTTTCTGACAGAAAGCAGACATTATTAGTTGAAATTGTCACCTCTTTTACTGGAACTGAAGTGTTGTTGAAATTGAACTGTATAAGATCGTAAGCACATTCTTCATTTCAGCGACCACATATACAGAGAATGCATTTGGTTATTCAACTCTCGAATGTGTGCACAAGTTAGCCATAGGCAGTAATGAATAAAAGTTTTCAATTTTTTTTTTCAGAACTCACTATGAACAATGAAGAAGATGTGCACTTACAGCAAAGAAGCTTGTTTCATATGTCACGTAGAAAAATATAAGAGTCATCAGTGCAAGGTAACTGCCAATTACAACGCCTGTTGCAAAAATTTCACTAAGCTTCCAGCTGTCGGGAAGTGGAGATGGCTTGACCCTGTCTTTTGATATAGTCATTATAGTACCTGGAGACAAAATGTGAGAACCAAGAAAGACATTAACAGGAGTAATAAGTACAAACTCATTGTCAATCTACTAACATTTTATATACTTCACAACCATATTAAATATTTCAGACTTACGAAACTCAAGATTTTTGTGCCTTACCATCATTGAGAATTGCAATTACAAGAACCATGAAAGGAGGAAAGTCAAATTTCCAGAATGCAGTGAGCAACATGAACCCCAACTGTTAAAAGAACAGAATAAACAACAGAAATGAGTATATTGATGGCATCTTTAAGCTTCACGTGCAGTTTAGGTACTGAAATAGGGAAACTGCATTAGCTTACCACAATACGGATTGTGATGGATACAGCATATATCTGGATAAAAGGAGAAGAGTTTCAGAACGTACATGTAATGAACTAACAACTTTTGGTCTACAGTAAGGCTGTAAATGAAGAGTATTATATTACAGTGTAATTCTTCATTCTCTGGAATATAGCTCGGCTTGTCAATACCGCACTGATAATAACACTCAGCCCAGGCTCAGTTAGAACTATATCTGACGCACTTCGTGCGGCATCCGTCGCATCTGCCACTGCAATCCCTATATCTGCTTTCTTCAGAGCAGGCGCATCATTCACCCCATCTCCTGTCATACCACAAATGTGTTTTCTGCCTTGCAATATCTTCACAATTTCATATTTGTGCTCTGCAGGGAATATAGGCAATGAATTCAGAAAGGAACTACAATATGAACATTATTGGTCTACCCAAGAATATAACTTAGTTACCAGGAAAAACACCAGCAAAGCCATCTGCTTTTTCTATGAGTTCGTCAATCGGCAGGGCTGCAACGGACTCATCCTTATGATCTCCAAGAAGGAAAGATGAGGGATACATGTTTGTACCCATCCCAAGGCGTCTCCCTGTTTCCTTAGCTATTGCTAATTGGTCACCTGAAAGATGTCACATACATATAAAGCACAGCAAGAATGAGAAGAAAAGGCAGCCACATAAAATCAGTTTACAGGAAGTCAAAAGAGCAAAAGAATAAGGCAAAAGATGACACAACTCTTGTCGGGAAAATTTCCAGACTCACATGATGACATTAGAAGCACGATTTAGTGTATAAACTTCATTGAAAAGGAAAAAGTTTATACAGAACAGATATAGCATGATTTACCTGTAATCATCTTGACACTAACTCCAAGATCTAAAGCTCTCCTGATTGTTTCTGCACTGTCATGGCGTGGTGGATCAAAAAGAGGGAGCAGGCCAACAAATTCCCATGGTCCACCAGGACTGTCTTTGGTGCCTTCAGGTACTTCCTGGAATTATTCAGATAAATTCACTTGTTATTCATCGGAAAAAGCATCAAAAAGACAATCCAAACTGATAGTTCCCTCACTTGTCGAGCAACTGCAAGGGACCGTAGCCCACGATCAGCAAATTTGTCAATGACCGAGTGCACTTTCTTTTCAATCTCAGATTTGTTCCGCGCAAGGTTGAGAATCTAAGAATCACATACGATTTGAGCATTAAAATCAAAATTTGTAGATATTAAATGCCGGTACTCTTTCTCTGCAATAAAAATACAGGACGCTGAACGTCCTTAGAGGCTGAGACATATCTCGATCACTATATATCCAATAGTGACATGGCTTTATCCTAGACCATTTCTTATTTCATTTCACTCATGCTTGTTGTGCTTGAGCAGGTTGCTGTATTGGTAGTTATACATTTTGTTCTAAGAGGTTAAAGGTACGTGAGTTTGAAGAATCTATCAGTAAGCCCTTGTAATTTAATGCTCAAATAGATGTTATTATATTGTATTATTAACAAAATCCTGTGCTTGAAGTTACTGTACCTGTTCTGGTGCACCTTTGCTCACTCTGTGCATTCTACCAGCGCCATCAGTGTAGGTAAGTGCTGTCCTTTTATCGGTTGGATTGAAAGGAAGGAAGTGAACTTCAGTGATCCCAGCTCGTGCCTTGCACATTCAGAGTCAACAATTAGAAATTTACCAACAAGAAGAGAGTATCTCAAACTTCTTCATTCAACAGAAAATTTCTCAATTACTAACTATTAAATAATCCAAGCTACTAAGAAATGCATCACACTTGGTATCTTCTCATACTTAAGAAAGAAAACCAAGCTCAGCAACCTGTGAGGGTATGTGTGTACTATTTTAATGCTGTGAAAAGTGGACAACATATAAGCTGCACTCTTGTTCTAGTTAATGTGAATTAATACCTCCTTAGGATCACCAAGCATTGAGACAATTGCAGTGTCAATAGCATCTTGATTCTCCAACCTTGAAGCTCTTGCTGCCATCAGAACAACTGTGTCTTTGTCCACGCCTTTGGCAAAAACCTGTGAAATGTCAAGAGACGGATTACTTGTTTTAAACAAATTTCTAAGTTATATTCTTGCATTTTTCTTTACCATAAAAAGCCAAGAAAATGGAAGTTCGACTTTTCTTGTGTTTCTTCAAGCTAGAAAAACCTAGTCAAACCATGGCTTCTAGTGGAGTTGGATACTCTGACTGCAAAGAATGGTTTTATAGGCCAATTCTCTATTCACTGTTCTTGTTGGACAAGAGCCAGTTTATGTAAATTTTTCAAACTCCTAATTTGTGACATACATGATGATCAGATAAAAGTCCTTTTTATCTCCTGTGATTGTGAGCACAGCGTCTCTCTTAGGTTGAGGGATGACTTACATTTCAGAATCTGGCACTTTCTTTGGGAAATAGATAAAAACACCTATAAATCCCGTGTAATGACTCCTGTATCTAAACTTGAACTCTGAAATGCTACGTCTTCTATCTATAATTTTGTCTAGGCAAAAGCAGATCAGAGAGGAAAATTTGTCACCTCAATCATATTTTTGTCCACTGTAAGTTTGTTCAGAGTTAGTGTGCCTGTTTTGTCACTGCATAGCACATCCATCCCAGCCATTTCCTCAATTGCTGTCATTCTTTTTGTTATTGCACCCTGAAACAATGTTGCATGCTTCATATTTGGGTCCTCAAAAATTCCTCATTGCCCAAGACCATGACTGGGAAAATAATTACTATAACCATGGCGAAGAGAAAAGATTGTACAAACCTGTTGTGACAAACGGTGGGAACCAATTGCCATGGTAACGGACAAAACTGTTGGCATGGCAATGGGAATACCACCAATCAGTAGAACAAGGAGATTGGCAATACCTTCGGTAGCCTTCCTATGTTGCATTGCAAACATGACAATAGTCTCAAATAGCAACCCCGTGACAATTGAGCATATACAGAAATTACCAATAGCCGTCAACACCTGAAGCAAGGAAAAGTATTACCTTCACTATTAGAAAGAATAATTAGATTTCACTTGCATGTTTACTCCTAGGCGAACCTCAGGACCATTAATACAACGCAACAGCAGTCGTTATAGCTGCATCATTTTCATAATGGAATCCATCCCAGTACAACCCCTATCGTCTAGCATATGTTCACTTGCCCTTAGAACTTGAGGTGCAAAAGAAAATTAGAAATCATATGAGAGGATGCATTTAAGCTTACTTTCTGAAAATGACCAACATTTGTAGTGCTTTCCACCAAATGAGCTGCCTTTCCAAAGAAAGTATGCAAACCAGTTGCAATAACAACAGCCTCAATTTCACCTTGCTTACATGTCGAACCTGAGTATATTACATCACCAGGATTCTTGGTAACAGGCAGGGATTCTCCTGTAAGAGCAGACTGAAAGCAGAAAAAAGTACTCAAAAACTGGGTTTTATAGATGCAAAATTGCTATTTTTATACCATGTTCGTTTTCCTTTTGCCACATTAATTGCAGTAGCATCATTTTGATTACAGAAACTCCATTGGCCATAATCAATTCACTAGAAACATTAAAAAATAACTGACACACTTGGGTGATCTTCTACTTCTTCCACGTGAATCTAGTTTTGGTTTTCTGCAATTGCAAAACGTGGATATTTGTGCATCTTGTTTGATTATACTGACAAAATTTCTACTGGGAAAAAGTGCAAGAAGAATAAAGAGATATTATCAATTGTAAAATAATAATTGAGGTTCAGAAAGTCAGTTAGAAAAGGAGAATGAGGAAGATGGCCCCATAAAGGTTTACATCCATTAGCTAGTTTGAAAATTTTAAGATTTGATATTTGCACAATTTTCTTCAGAGCTCTATTCTGTTTTACACAATAATGATGCAAACACTTGACAGTTAGTTTCATATGGCAAAATGTGTCAATTTCTACAGAGAACTAATATATAGCACCTGATCAATTTTCAATGGATCTCCTTGGAGTAGTCTTGCATCTGCAGGGATGATATCTCCTAGTTTTATGCTTATAATGTCTCCTGGAACCAGCACAGATGCATCTTCTTCATTCCATTTGCCATCCCGCAAAACCTAATGGACATATTTAGACATTGTCAAAAGACATGTAGTCCAAATAAAGAACTTGCTGAAGAAGTAACTGTGCCAAATACTTCTCCAGAAACTGACCTTAGCCTTTGGAGCCAATCGAGCCATAAGAGCTGCAGCTGCATTTCCAGCGTTATTTTCCTCCATAAAACTGATGGTTGAATTGATGAGAAGTAATATGAGAATGCCAACAAAGTCTTGGTAATCAACTTCTTTTTTCTTATCCTGCAACATGATATTTTATGGCAGCAATCAGGCATGATTTTCATGTAATGTGAGCTTCCACTAGATTGTTTTATGCACGTATAGTATGAGATCAGATGTAAAGAAGTACCTCACCACGTGGAACTGCAATAGCAATAATAGCTGCTGCTTCCATGACCCAAGAAAGAGGATTCCACATAAAGCCCAAAAACTTGAGTATTTTACTCTCCTTTACATAGGAAAGGTATGGACAAAGTCCCAAACAAAATTAAGAAAGCGAAATGCTGAATTTGAGGGATGTGCTGGGATAATCATAACAAGGGAGAAAGGTTAAAAATGCATAAACAACAGACCTTCTTCTCTTCAAGTTTATTGTAGCCAAACACACCCAAACGTGCTCGAACCTCATCAGAACTGAGACCCTCTTCGGTACATTTTAAATTTTCAAAGACTTCTTCAATAGGAATGTGTTCCTGTGATAATAGTTGATGATATAGATGATAAGATATGGGGATGAATGCCGAAACCCAGGAGCAACAATGATACCAAAGCGTAGGAACTGACTCTGTTGCCCGTCATTGATGTGTAGACATCATGAAAGTCACGATGATCCAGATTAATTATATTCATTCAAAGAGTGTCCTTTCACTTTGAGAAAGTCAAGGCAGGAAATCCATGAATGCAGTAACAAATGATCAATTCAGTGAAAATAGGCATATACCAGGCACTGTCCACATGCCGGCAGAAATAATTGATGAAACAAGCCAAGATGCATCACACTGATCCATCAAAGGGACACATTTGGGTGATCTTGATGAATAATACAGCTTACTGGAATTTTTGCACATGTTTATTTGCTGTTCAAGGGAAACTATATCACCTATCCAAGAAGATGGATGGCCCCTAGTTGTGAGCAGAAATGACCAATTTCTCTCATTCATTGATTCCTCTAAGAGTCTTCATTTCCATCTTGAGATGGGCATTTCATATGAAAAAGAGGACTTTTTCTAAAAGTGAATTGATTGTTCCCTAAGAAGACAGACATACAGTTACGACTCCTCGCATAGGAGATGTCATGTACGTACAATGCAGAACATTGTGAACCATGACAGAATGAGAGTTGACAAGTGCTTACCAAGTCAACAGTTTCTTTGCTAACAGCTTCCAAGGCTAATGTAGATTTCTCTGCATCCATTGCAGCTTCCCAGCTTCGATCTCCTCTGAATCACGGCTGGAATGTCTGTGCAGAAGAAAGTTTTACTAAATTGCCAAAAAAAAAAAAAAACTCAATACTGCCCTATAGCTTTTCCAGCTGTTTCCACTATGGGGCTGGTGATAAATGTCAGATAACGCTTTTGTTGCCCATTATACACAAATTTTGATATCCAGATTCTTTTCTACTTGAGTTTGAACAAAATTCAACACCTAAGGTGCATTAAAATCAATTGCATCGATGTCATGTAGGAAAATGATTGGTTTAGAGCTTAATGTTACCTTTTCAGGGGAAGATACTAAGCGAAAACCAGACCAGGTACCTCAAACTCCCTTTCTCTTATGTGCATTATAACCTTCATAAGTACCACCATTGTGCAGAAATATGCGGCAAAGTTGCTCAGAAGAATAAACACTACTATTTTTCTTCTATTTGAAACAGAGAAAGCCAGTTTGGTCAAAAATTTGAAACTTTTAATTAGGACAGGAAACAAGAACAAGGAGTAAAAATTGAGTTTGCATCATTTTCTAAACTGTATTTATTTTCGATTGCTGGGATGAAGTACGATGGTTTGCAAGTAGCATAATTCTAAAACATGAAAAGACAACAGAATTAGCATATTGGATAGTACAATGTAAGATCAACTGTACCTACAGAACTTCCAAGGTAGTTTTCATCAATTCAGAATGACTTTGCGATATTAGTAATAGCCAGGAGGAACCCTATTGTCCAGAGCTCAAAGAAAGAGAGAGCAGGCAACCATCAATGGTGTTCTTTAAGTAAATATACAAGTACATATCTAAGCCAACAAATCAAGTATTGACATTACAAGTTGTTTACATGCCAGCTTTTTGACAGAAACCAGAGATTGAAAAAGAACAAAAACTGAAACGGGACACTTCAGAAGAGGACAGAATCTTTCACTCTGAAGCTTCGCCAGCAGCATCAGCACAGATGAAGGACAATTTCCAAAGCCAGAAAAATAGCACGTTCCGTAACTTGTATACCAATATTTTGGATTTATTGTTCAGTACAGCACTAGAATTTGAGTTTCATGTACTTCTTTTTATTGAATGAATTTTGTTGTTGCATTGTCTCAAACGTGTTATACAACCAATGTGATTTCATGAAAGTCCAAACTTCAAGTAGCAGTCAAACAATGCTGTACAACTATCAACAGGTTAGCAACTGTGACTTCTCAAAATTGTACACACTCAAGTACTTTTGCTTGAAAAGGTTTATCAATTAGCTGCGCTTATCTTTGTTTTTGCTGTTAATATAATTCTTTTTCATAAAATGTAGCTGGACGAATCAGCCGTTTCACTTAAGCAGTAAGAGCCCCTTAAGGACAAGCATATTCTAAACCAATGTGGACGATAGTTCAATATCTTGTCCGTTGCATTTTTTTTTCAGTTGCATTTTGGCTCGAAAGCTTCCAAGTTCGATAATTGCAGTTGATCTGGTGAGATTTTTTGCCTGATACTTGAGGATACCTTAGAACAGATAGAATCATTCAGGTTTGATTCCCCTACCCCTGGTTATATCTATAAAAATAAAAAATAAAAACATCCTAAAAAATGTTGCGACTTGCAGAAAAATGTTTTATTGTCAGGAATCCGTGTTGATGTCCTAATTATATAGCCAAACAGATGATTAATTTAGATGACACAAACCCAAAAATAGAAAAATTTTAAAAAAGCTATCATTTGGTTTGGAGTTAAATCTTTTACTTATTAGGTTTCAAACTTCTTATTATAAGATAGTCCAATCTAAACTTGAACAGATGCTAAGTTTTACTCATTTGTTAGTGTTCATTGCAATGAGTGGTGGGCAACCTATTCTTTAGCCTTTCCCACTGAATTCTACCTGGAGATGGAAACAATGTTCTAAATTCTTATCCTGCAGCAAATTGGGGTGGGAAAATCTTTACTCTAGTTTTGTTCTTTTTTTTTTATTAATTTTTTCCTAACAAGGGAGCACTTAGATATGATTTAAGATGCTGAGAAGGGAGAATTTTTCTTTTTCTCCTTTTTCTAGGTTTGTCCTTAATCTCTTATCGCTTTTGCTGCCATTGTAGATAACAACTTGTAATCAAAGCATTTACGACATACTACTATGGCTAGCATTTTAAAATATGTACTAGGGGAGAGAGCAGTAAATTATTAACTTCGTAAAATCAAAAGAATTCTCCGTTGCTTTTGGCAGGCATCATATATAATTGGAGAAGATAAGTTAGACGTTATGACACTTTCGGAAATTAGTCCAATTATCACTGCCTAAAAGTGGTACACCGTTTGCAGAATTTCTGTACGCAATTGAATCCTGAAGAACAAAACATTGTAGACTGAAAAGGGTTTTGTCGAAAAGGATCAGTCAAGAATGTTGTGCAATTTCTTGTCCCATTTCCATCACCTCGATAAATCAAGGTTGAAATCCCAAAACATCACCATCAGGGATTCATAAAGTTTTAACAATGGTGAAAGAAATGGCATAAAAGATTACGTACGATAACTGCCAAATGGGGGATATTACATGCCTGGCTGGCTTTAGGGAAATTATCGAGGTAGTTCATTGGCTAATACGGGAAAACAAATAATTTTAAGATTCAATTGTACGTTTTCCGGCTATAGAACCACCTTACCTTAAGAACCAATTTGGCTTGGGACACGATATACCCTATTGTATGCGGATTGTTGTTCTCAATATTTGTGCAAGTTATTTGTAGTTTTGATCAGATGCACCCTTTTCGCATTCATCCCACCATTAATTGTCGGTTTCAATTGTAAGTTAGCAATATCAAAATAAAGAAAAATGGGACAAGGTCCTTTTTTTTGTTTTAGAATATAACAGAAGTCAATGTTAATAAACTATCGTTCAACACGCTTTAATTAACAAACAAAACTACACTAATGGCAGAAAATATATAAAACATTACACATGTGTGCGCCGTGTGTGATCTGTAAACCATCAGTTTTGACCAATTATATGATCTACTGCTATATATATATATATATATATATATATATATATATATATATCTATACATGTCGATTTCCTCACATCTACTATTCGTCTGATTCAAATTCAAATTTGATATTGAGATCTGACTAGAAAACACAAGAAATTCCAAATCTAACATATAGATCTGAAACAACTCTTAAATCTAAAAAAAATAACAAAAAACTAATCAAATCCCTCATTAAGATAGTTTAGAAGGGAAGAAAATTTCACTGGCAAATATTAGAAGGGAAAAAATTCTTGCTAGAATATCCTAAGAGATATTTTTATTAAACATAAAAGAAAAATAAAAGAAAAGGAAGGGAGACCCCAAAAAAAGTCATAAAATGATAGCTATGGAAGTGTAGCGTTGAGAATAGAGAGAGCAGAGCGAGTCCATTCTAACATGCAAAAGAACCCATTCTAACAACTAGACAGATTACGATTCATATATAACAGCTAGCTGATCTATGCTTCAAGTTATCTATTATTGTCCAAGTGCAAAAAAATGTAACATCCGTATTTGGGATTTGGCCAAACTACAGTACCATGTTCACATAATTCCCTCCCCCCCCCCCCCCCCGCCCCCGGGGCAATTAAAGATTAGATGAAGAAACTAGCTAGTCCTCACTAGTCACAAAATTGTGAACCAGTACAGACTCAATTTGGTTTGGAAAAAACCACATTTTGAACGAGTTTAGCTTAGATTAATCAAGTTTGAAACCATGCCTAAGCAAGGTATATATATATATGTATGTATATATTTCTGCATCACCATTCTTCCATGATGACAAGACTCGCACCACTTATTTTGGAGTATCATACATTCTCAACCAAAACTGACATTATCCATCAATCCCATTAATATCATCCATAACTGCATTTTCCTTCTCTAGAAACGAGGTGCGACTTGTACAAATACAAGTTTGACGTATATCCAGTTCCTCAGAAGACTCTGAGGTCTTTCAACTTTCTGAAACGACTTCAATTTTGACTTGATTATTGAACTCAACTCCCACCTATACATACACCAGAAGTTTGTCCGTGCATGTTTAATTAATTAGTACCCCACAAAAACAAGAATCTCGTAGCCTATCGGAAATTATGAGGAATGGGACAAGTCTTCCGGCATTCTATTTGTTCAATTGGCGCATAGTAATTATCATACAGTTAATTACATCGAAAGAAATTCAAAATTACACCAAAAATTAAAGGAATTTGTACTAAACGTGTCCCAATTTTTGGGTTAATAATATTAATTGGTTTGTTTGGATACCTTCTTATCTCAAATAAAATTTTGCTTGCATTATAAATATATTTTTCAACTCATTTTTTTAACATTTTCAATCACTCTTTTATCTCACGTACATCATATCATAAAAAGTATTATAATAATTATTTTAAATAATACTCTATCCAAACAAATCCGTTAATATTTACCTCACTCACTGAGGCCTTTGTGACACATCATACATGAATCTTTGACCAGTGACCAACAGGAGGAGTGTCAAGGGAGAGAGATATGGCCTATTCTATCCAGTTATTTGGCCTAGTCAAAGTAGGACAAGTCAACCAACAACAGCAAAATAGAGGTCAATATGTCAAATGTAAAGCATGGGACAAAACAATTATGACCTAACAGCAATAACGTTAAACCCGGGGGGCCAGCTGTCCTTTTTCTGGGTCGTGAGAGTAAGCAAAAGTCATATGCAATTTGCATTAGAAACCATGCACATGAAACTATCGATCACGACGTGGCAAGTTACATGGGAGCAGAGACCGTTGGAAAGAGGAAAAAGTCATATCCTGCATATTATGAAGATAATTGCTTGCCTTTTGAGCAAGCAAGAAAAAAAGTGTAAAGTGCAACTGCCTTTGACTATTATGATAAGAAAATCTCAAAGTTTTGATCGGATGGAAACTGGCTTTCAAACCTTCAATTAATTCATTCAAATGAATTGGTTACCAAAACGTACTCAGTCAAGACAGCAGCAAAATTATCCAGGGTCAAGGGCTGATAGTATAGCGATATCCGCTCTGCTGTAGTGCAGACTTGCTGCAGCTGTCTCCTGAAGTAATGGTGGGTAAATTGATTATTTTTCTATTCGGTCAACATTATACTGTAGAAAACAGGCATTGTTTATCCAGTTTGTGAATTTTGATGCTCTTTTCATTCATTCCAACTCGATAGGAGTTCCAACAATTTTGGGACCATCTTTTCTTCAAAACCCAACATTTGTCTCCAAGAAATCTTCAAATCTTGCATGCACTGTCAAAAATGACAATTACATAGGCCCCAAAATTTAGTTTTGTGTACTTAATTGTAATAATATCATGCACC
Source organism: Coffea arabica (assembly GCF_036785885.1). Taxonomy (NCBI): domain Eukaryota; kingdom Viridiplantae; phylum Streptophyta; class Magnoliopsida; order Gentianales; family Rubiaceae; genus Coffea; species Coffea arabica. Next base: position 41,987,504 of record NC_092325.1, on the reverse strand, counting down.
TGTAAGTTCAAACCATAAAATTCACATACTCTATGCTTCACATCGATCAGGCTTCGGTAATGGACAAGGTATATGGACTTTCCATTTTCGAAGGGCTAGGTATACATATTAGAAAAGTAATAAACTACCTAGGATGGAATTTTTTACACAGAATCATTGAAAAAAAAAAACATCATTACGGTTTGAAGGAAGCATTATTCTCCGTTTTGAAAACTTCAATTTTCAACTCACTAGAATTCTTTCACTAAATGCAAACCCCAAAGGTCAAAGCAATTTGCAAATAAAGCACAATAACTGCCCATGGTTTATGGTCATTGACATGGAGCCTTGACCTTGAATGGCAACCTTAGGAGTTAGGACAATGCCATATGTGAGAATTGAAGCAGCTACAAAATGTTCCGGATACAAAAAGAAAGTTGCTAGTAGTCAAGTATATATATATGATCTACATGGTCCTACAAAAAATAGGTTTCTTGTGAGGACTAATTCATATTTGTGTAAAAATATCATGAACTAATATGAATGTGAATCTTTAGTAAAGAGTATAAACTTTTCTAATTGATCAAATCACAGAGAATCAAAACAGTAAAAACACACCCGCGGGGAAAGATTAGTACACTGCTGATGAAACCAAAGCTTTGAGGACTGGTCGTGCCTGATCCATTGGTTATTGGTCAGGTTCGAAGTCTTCAGAAGGGTAGAAGGAAAAGAAAAAGGAGTACTGAGACATGGGAATTGTTTTCTGTCAGCTAATACTCTAGTTAAGGACTCCTTTGTTTTGAGCTAAACTCACGATTCCTGTTCATATCTTTATTAATTTTCTTGAGCAACTCCAGTTTTTTTTTTTGCTATATTCTTTATTAGTTAGAAACCAATTACCCTTGACTTTGAACACCACCCGAATGACTTAAATGGTTGACGGAACTATATATTTTAGCTGCATGGACTGATGGAGGAGAAGACCCGTTCTTGCGATGCATGTGGCTTGTGCTATGTCGATTCCTGCAAGTACAAATGTATAGCGCAAATGATAAAGACAACCTTCTAAACCTTATGGTTCATGCCATCTGCTCTTCAAATTTGTAGCCCTACAACAAAAACATTAAGTTCTAAAGTAAATTCAAATAATTCTTTTCAAAATGTTACTTTATGACTATCGTTTCCAAGGAATTAGGTGCATTACTTTTGTTTTCATCTTATTAAATCAAGGGATTTTTTCTTTATAAATGAGAGAATTTAAATTCAAAATTTCTTCTACTTATAATCACTTCTATCTCATCACCCAATCCAACTCTTCTCCAGTCAGAAGATTTATTTTTATTTTGGGATGCAATCTGTTACGAAGATTTATGAAGGTTTATTTTTCTTTTGGAATGCAGTCTGTTATAAAGATTTAAGAAGGTTACAAGACTCATCCAGGAATTATTTCAAGTGATTACATCATCAAGACACACAGTAGTATATCTCAGTAAAATAGTGTCAATGAATTATATAAAGGACATTAAATGACATTAAATGTATCTTGCATTAATTACTTTTTCCACCTATAAGATGGATAAAATTCTTGAGAAATAATATGATTGTATGAGAATTGCGGCTAAAGTGTAAGTAGATAATATAAGATAATGGTCTTAATTCTTGTTCTCTTATATATTTTTTTTCTCCTCTACACCCTCTATTCTATAAATCTTGATCACTTTCCTAATTTGTCATAAATAGATCTCGCAATCTTCAATCGCGTTATTCAGCAATACAGAAATCTTATATAAGTGAACATGCCCTATGATCATATCAATGCTAAACAGGCTTAAGGGATTAAACATGTAGGGAGCTAACTGACTCTTCCTGGCATTAGCTGTAAAAGAGCTGGACTTGAGATTGATCAGTTTGTTAATCATGTTACATTTTCAATGCTCCCAAAAAAAAAAAAGGGGTTACATGTTTTTATCTAAACAAAAATGGGCTCGAGGTCAAAACTTGTTAAAAAAATCGTACCAAACTCAGATTTGTACTCTAACCACATCCTTATTCTTTGAAGAATTTCATGTAACATATGCAATTGGCATAGGTTTTTTTTTTTTTTTCCAAAAAATTTATGAAATTTGATTCCACACAGTAAACTATAGAAATGCATAGTTACTAATTGCTACTTATGTTATCTCAATGCAAACGTGACATGATTTGACACAGTTTCCATCTTCTAGTTCTTCATTTATTCATTACTCACAATGAAAAACTTTGATAGTATTACACATTGGAGTGTCTTTTAATTTCGTATCAACAAATCCTCTGCAGAAATTTTGGGTTTTTCAATCCAAGATTTCTGATCACAACTTGAGTTAAATCCTAGCATATATCTATATTTTGCTCGTTCGCCTCCATCATCCTTGCACAAAATATTCACAAAAACTTTGCTCAAATAATCAAAACCCCCCATCCTCTTTCAATTACATCACCCTCACTTGAGCACAGCCCAGAGGTGGATGTGGAGATACCGGAGATAACGGCGAAAAGTTAAATACTCCATCCACATTCTCCTCCCACATCGCACTCCAACTCGACGGTGTAAAGGGCCATTCTGACTCCGGCTCACTTTTAACCGCCGATGGAGTCTGACATTTTTTAGCTTCCTTAACCGCCACTTCCTCCGCCTCTCTCCCCCGCTTGTTGCTGCTAGAAGCACGTGGCTCACTTTTAACCACCGATGAAGTCTGACATTTATTAACTTCCTTAACCACCACTTCCTCCGCCTCTCTCCTCCGCTTGTTGCTGCTGGAGGCACGGGACTCAGAAGCGTGCTTACCAGCTTCCAGTGGAAAATTGAGAATGGCTTTGCTCCCGCGCATTTTAAACGCCGCCCTGTCGTAAGCCTTAGCTGCTTCGATGGCGGTGTCAAATGTGCCAAGCCAGACTCTCGAGCCGCGTCGCTTGGGATCTCGAATCTCCGCAGCGTACTTGCCCCACGGCCTCTGCCGGACGCCCCTGTAGTGCCTCTGATCCTCCGCAGCCTTCTTCGGCTGAGTTGACTGGGTGGGAAGGGACATCTGGCGGGCTTGCTCAATCACCTGCTTGGATTGAGTGGACTCGCTGAACTCGATCCACTCAAATTTCTTCACCGGAGGCAGTATCGTTAGGGAAGGCTTCCTGTCTCTTGCACATTGCTTCACTGGAGGCAGTATCGTTGGGGAAGGCTTCCCGTCTCTTGCACTCTGAGGAGGCTTTGGCGACGATGTCAGGTCGATAACTTGAGGTTTTTGTTCAAATTCCGAGAAATCTATGGTTTCGAATTTAGGAGCTCGAGAAAAATTTATTATTGTATTAGTTTGACAGTGTTTGAAGAAATCGGGATCATTTCGCTCAAAACTAACCGAGTTTTGTGCGAAATGATCGAAACAGTGATTCTGTTTCTTTTCAGCTTCATCAGCTGTGCTTAAGTAATCAGTGATTGGGACGGGGGAAGAAGGAGAAGAATTAGAATTAGAGTTATGATCATGATCATAGCTCGCCGAATCAGAGCCAAACGACGAGTCAGATTGGGATTGAGACTGGGAGCTGCAATTTGAAGCTCCCAAGTTGCTGTCCCCATCAATGACAAGCTCCGGTCCAAAAAACAACGCCGTCGGCGACAATTCCCCAAACAGGTGCTCCTGAATTTGCCTCAGTGCTAGTACTTCATCTGGAGTTGCCATAGATAGATAGATAGTTCAGTTGAACAACAACTTTATTCTCAAACTTTTTTCGAACTTTTTATTTTTTGGGTTTTATATTATAGAAGAAGAAGGGGAAGAATAGAAGAAGGGAAGTGGAAACTTTTTCGGGATGGATAGAAGGAAGGGATGAGTAGAGGACTGAGTAGAATAAAGAAGTGGGAAGGGGTATTTATAGGAAGGGATTGGACTTCGTCGTTTTGTTGGGAAGGATACTGCTTGAGTTGAGAGGACACAGGAGGAAGGCTGGAAGGCTGGACCAGGAAGGTTTGGTCAACGACAGGAAGGGTCTTTGTGTTTCTGTAAACTGAGTCTTCCGCTCATGTATGAATCGTCAGATCCTTTTGCGGTTGAAAGTCAAAGGAAAATACACGGCTGGGATTTTCACCTTCGGCTCAAATTATTTCTTTGTCTGCTTATAGCTGAAAAGTTTTACGAATATTCACAGGTTTTCAGGATTTGCTTCTGATTTGTAGAAGCAGAATCAGTATCCGGAAACAGTTTTCTATCAAATAAATTTTTAGGAAAGGGCTTTCTGCAAAATACATTTTTTAATCGTATTTTTATCTCATGTACATTAAAAAGATTATCACAGTTATTTTTGTGTAAAAATTTCAAAAAATAGCAACCCAAACGGGGTCTAAAATAAAAAATTTGGTGCTTTCAATTTTCTTATGTTTTACCTCTAAAAAAGTTAACATTAAATTTTGGAAAAATAATTGAAAACAAAATATGATTTGAGATCAGGAAGTTTTTTTTTTAAACAGAAAGAGGAAGAACGCGCTTCCTAATTGGGCCAAGGTAAGACAAGATGAGTTGAAGAATGCGAGCGGTTTTTATAAGTCAGGCCTGCCAAAATTACGTTGAACTTGTCGGATGGTCCGCTGGTCCGTCTCCGACAGTTGACAAGCTTATAAGCATGGAGATACAATTTATAATTTGTATCCACCAGTTTTGTAATTTGATTAGAGTCCTCTATGCTAAACTGGTGCTTTGGGAAAAAAAACATTTCTTTTCTTTTTCTAAAAGACATATCACTAATTTGAGAAAATAGAGAAAGGAAATCTTTAAATTGAGAAAATTCTGAGTTCACGTTCTTGTAAGTGAGTTATAATCTATAAATTTCGGATACAGGTAATAATTAATCCAATAAGTTCATAGTGAATATAGAGGAAAATCCGCATGTGTTAAAAAAAAAACACTTTTTTCGTTAGCTTTGTGAACACTTGAGTGAATGTCTATAAGCATCTTTATTCTTGATGTACATTCATGTATAGTTGAATACCAAGGATTAATCTTGAAAATTGGCAATTGGATCACTCCAAATATTCTCTCTCCTAAGAATAAGTGTGAGTGTGCAGAATCGTAGAATTTATAAGGATTAATGTTTTATATACTGACAATATTATACACGCGCTATCATTGTTGAATGTATGATAACTAAAGTTAATTTGAATTTGAAATTCAAATTTTGTATATATATCATATATCTTATCGCAATAGTGTGTACACTGACAATATATATGAGATTAAATCAATTTATAATTAAAAAAGTTTTAATCAAAATAGAGGTGAAGTTACGTTTTAGTTGGGTTATGAAATATTCAAAATTTTTGTCATGAAGGCACTTTTATTTTGTACTAGCAAATACCAAAAGTGTCACACCAAAAGGTATCTTTGTTTGGATAAAGTATCATTCCAAATAATTCTTTGAAATAATTACTGTAATACTTTTTGTAATGTAATATATATGAGAAAAAAAGTGATTGGAAATATAAAAAGGTGAATTGAAAAACGTGTTTATGATGTAAATGAAATTTTTTTTGAAAAAATTGGCTATCCAAACATAGCAGCTTCGTCCAAGCAATAATAGACTAACACCGGGTGGCCTAATAGTTTAATCAATTGACCGTACACTACCTGTTTTCTGTTTTTCCGTTGAGTTAAAACAACTTTGTCCACTTCTGTAGTTTTTCTGCAGTTGCATTCGTACGTCTTTTATTCGATTGTCCGAACAGAAGATGTCAAGGAGAAAGATACAAGAAAGCGTGTGATTAGCCATTGAAAAATGTTAGGGATTCAGAAATTGACTAGAATAATGCCAAAATGGGAAAATATTTTTTTTTTTCTCGTAATTCTATAGCTGCATGGATATCTCCAAGCTTACAATACAAGTAACGACAATCTGCTTCTTTTGTTCGATTCTTGGGAAAGAAGAAAAGGGTTTTATGCATTTGACTGAGAAAAAGAAGAAAAGCTTTACGCGGCTAATTAGTTTGTGGAAATCGAATGCTTGTGTTTGTCCAGGTGGTCACGAAAAGTAAAAAAAATCCAAGAAAGAGTCAGTAATTTGAGAAAATACGTTGGTGTTCTACCCCAGGACAAACGTTATAGTAATGCTTTGTGGAGCTTGAAAGGATTTTGGATGTCGTTTGAGGTTTGCAGGGAATATTAATTTATTTGTTGGACAAGAATGAATTGTTCGCTGCTTTAGAATTCAAAGCTAGCTAAATCTCTAATTCAAACTGATAAAGATTGTTTAGTTGTGCTCTTCCACTTGAATTAAATGGTTTACCAAGTCTGAATCCTGAATATTGCTTGGTGAAGATGAGATTACTTGGTGAAGCAATTAATTAAGCGAAACCAAACCATCTGGTCCATCTCATCGCGTTGCTCATAGTAGATAATTTTGAGAGCAAGTTTTGACTCGTGATGGTGACTGAAATCAAATCACCAAACTTTTTGTTAGCAAAAGAAATTTAAAAAAAAAAAAAACGTAGCACTGTTTTTGAGGTACTTGCACTGTGACAGTACGTAAAACTAGAATGGCAGAAGAATCAACTTATTATAACAATAAAAAAAAAAGTTATTATGATCAGCTCTAATTTATTGTCTACTAACTAATTAATTCCAAAGAGATTCATTGATACTCATATCTGTGTGATAATGCCCTAGACTTCATTTTAATTTGCTGAAGGAAGGCTTTCGGTTTAATTAAGTCTGTGACCATGATCATCAAAGTGCATATATATGGATCTTATTGCATCATTGATGTGAGTAGGTAGGAGAAATTAAATAACCTAGGCAGCTGGTTACATGCAAAATCCAGTCAAAATATGATATGATAATATGCTCAAAAATGCAACACAGTGGTGCGTGTGTGTGTGTGTGTGTGTATATATATATACACACACACTTACACAGTGCATTTACACAACCGTTAACTTTGCAGGATGTATTCTCCTTGATTCCTCAGGGTTTAGAGTAGCAATATTGTAGCATTATATCAATAGTAATGAAGAAATGATAAACTCGAAGAAGAGGAGCTAACTGTTTTGCAGACAACAGACTGGTTTTCTTCTTCGTGTGTTTGTTCTTGTTCTTGACTGACATGGAAAACTAGGTTGCGAAGGTTTGTTTTATTCAAAACGGCAAAAGGGCTGAGCCAAAAACAGATTTGGATTCGAAAAAGAGTAAAAAAAACCATTCCACTGCTGCCGTGCGTTTTGTCTTAAACTCTTAATTGTCCGACTGGACAAATTCTGAACATTTCAGACCAATTAATGATTCGTCGAACAGGGCTTCACAAAGTTGACATGGTCCTCATTTGCAAAGGCTCTTAATTCTTAAGCCACTTGCATGCGTCTCGTAAATGCAATTTTGAGATTGTGCCAAAGCTGTTTGCCCAACCACGTTCCAGGCTGAAATAGTCCAATTCTTGTGTAAGTTTAATTATAAAAGATTTCCCGATGGATTGCATGTAATTAACTCCGAGTATTACAGCACAAATTACATGTTTTCTGGTACATTATGCAAATCAGGTTTATTTAACTGATATTAATCAGGGTTCCAAAACAGACAAGTACTAGTTCCAACTTTCATTAAGAATTAAAGTTTTTAAGTTTTCCCCGTCACCGTGCATAAGTACGTCTCCATAATGTATTTATAGGAGCAAATTAATATTGGGTTGTTTATGGTAAAAAGTTGTATATTTAATCTAATCAGAGTTCAGACAGTGAATCTGCAATTTTTTTTTTTTTTTTGCACAAATCTTGTCATTAAAAATTTTCTAAAATGATATAAATTTAAATACTTTAATTAACAACTCCATTGAGCATGGAATACAATTTTAGTTCTAAAATTTTGGACATTGCGCTAAAGTAGTGTCAATGGGAAGAAAATCGGTCTCTAATGTTTCTAATTTCAATATAAAAAAAAACACGAATCAATCATCAAAAGCAAAAAGTTTTTTAGAGATTAATTAGTCAAAGTAATGGATTAAATTTAAAACTCTCAAAATCATTTGCAAAGCTATTTATTTAATCTATTTCTCACTTCCGTGTTAATCTTCATTGCAATTCCAGCTTATGAATTCGTAAAATATACATGCAGTAGGATATTTTCCTTCTTAAAAATGGAGAATGATTTGTTTGGAGATTTTTAATTATTTAGTTTTACTGTTTATATGACCAATCACAAGATCATCACCATTTAATTCCATAAATATCCATTTTTCTTCAATAGTAAGACAACGGGGTCAAATCCTTTAATTAATTAGCATTAAAACTTGAAAACATCTAAAAGGAAATTTTTGAAAACCAGCTTTTTTCAAATATGGAAATGTCATGGACCAGACTTATTTTTGATGATATTTTGAGGCTAGTTTAATATAATGCCTGAACTTTGAGGATCAAAAACCAAGAAGCGGAGAATTTTTTTTGAGAAACTTTCTCAGTCAACTTAGAATGGATATATAGAATGGAGATCGAAGACTCTATTAATTACATGCGAGGATAGGTAAATACAGCCTAAAAAAGACGAAATCCGACGAACAAAAGTTTTATTCTTTGGTTTCTTCGTGCAAGAGACATGAACAAAATATTGTCTTCAGCTGCTCTCTCTTTGTTTTTTTAATCCAAGTACGACAGAAGGGTTCAAACAAAATTTTAGATATTTCAGTTATTAGTCCCTTTCTCAGAATCTCGTTTCTACTTCCAAGCCCTTGTCGGTAAACTTAATCCAAGACTAATATACTTGACTTATGTATTAAGTAAATTAATTGGTGACTGCAGGATAAGCGTCTTCGGTCTTTGTCCTCTTATATATATATATATATATATATATATATATATATATATATATATATATATATATATATATATATATATATATATATATATATATATATATATATATATATATATATAAATATTCCTTTTTTTTTTTTTTTAGTGTAAGCCTCTTGCTTACACTCCCTCCCCCCGTACCACCTAACCCATCCCTTCTCCCAAAATATATACATATTCCAAAACTTATAATTTATACATATATATTTTTTTCATTTTTAAAGAGAATTAACAGTGGTTCTTCACTTATATCCTTCGATGACTTGAACTTGTAATCTGTCGATTACAAATAATTAATCTGTCATTTACGATAATATCTTGCGATGACATGTTCTTCATCAACCAATGCTTATTGTACATCCATCGACTAAATACACACGTTAAATTAAGTCTTGATTATACTAAAGCATGATAAAAGGAATCGAATAGCCCAAAAATGAATAAAAAAGGAAAAGAAGAATCGTACCTACAGATATGGAATAATAAGCTACATATTTTTTAAGTCTTTTGTCGGGATAAAGAGGTGTATGCACCAAAAAAGTGAAAAACCCGCAGCCTGCATCAACTAAAAGAAAAAATAAATAAAAATTTAATTACAAAAATGGACTCCGGCAGGCAAAATTATTGAGTTGATCCATCCGTCCGTCGAGGATTTAATTTGTTTATTTTGGTCTTCCATACGTTTATCGCGAGCGAAGAATATACCGTATTGAGAGGTGAAGGGACACAAGGATCGCCATGCCCATGCATGGACAACCATTTTTACTTCTGAACAATGTATAATTTTCTCAACGTACCTAAGTACACTTCCAATGTATATGAATATTATACACTTTTCTCAATTCAAATGTACAGAAAAGTATTATCAAAATGATCTCAAAACTATTATCTACTTCCCTATTATCTGGGCAAAGCTATATTTTTTGGCTAATATATAAAAGATTTAGATGGATCCAATTCTAACCAACATCACTGAACAATAGGTCATCTGCAGGGTGCTTAGAGATCGTACATATATAGTAAGATGCTAATTAAATTCATTGTATGCTCTCTCTTTTTATTACTTACGCTGCAGGAAGCTTTTTTTTTTTTTTTTTTTTTTGGGTGATTACTTACGCTGGAAGGTTTTGTCTGTGTAGACAAGAAAAAGATACTATATTCAAACTTTCCCAGTTGAGCAAAATCGGTGAATGGTAAAATCGTATTCAGCACAGCTGAATTTTGCTAGTATATAAATCTCATTAGAGTTTCTACCAGAAATATAAAATCTCTTTAAAGTTTACAAATAAGACCGGGTTTTCTCAATGACAAATTAAGGCTAGGTTAATTAATAGAGCAGTGATACAGTATAGTACAGGGCAAGTAACTACCTATTGACTCAGCCCTTTAGTTATAATATGATGATACAAATTGGATGACCCCAACTATAATAGGTGTTATTTGCAAAAACAATTATTTGGCTGCATTGCAAACGTACATATCTTTTTATATTTTCAATCACTTTTTTTATCTCACATACATTATAGCGTAAAAGGTACTACAGTAATTATTATAAATAATATTTCAAATAATCCCCTATCCAAACACATCCGTTGTAACTTTGTTGAATCTTGATTTTGATCAAATCATTTCGCTTTTAGCAATGAACCATATATAGCTAGCTTGAGCATCTCCACTGATAAAGAGTTGCAAATGGGTGATTCGGCAGGTTTATGGGGTCATAATTAGATTAACCTATTTAATAAATGGGTTAAAATGGACAGGTCAATAAATAAGTATTGTCTTGTATCTTATTGTGATAATAAAAATTATACACATATCAATTAGTAAATAAATCTTTTTATTCAAATAATTAAAAAAAAAGACAAAAACTAATGAAGATATATAATACATATATAGCACCAAAATGGTGATCATGATCGATGAGTTTTAAATGATGTCATATTACAGGAGTTAAAAAAGTCTTGTAGAGTTAATTAGACCCATATATTTCAAGCAAGAACTGCCTTAATTAGGATAACTTATTATCTATTTTTGGACTTCATCCTATTCAATTTGTCACCACGGTATTTTACTTATGAAGATGGAACTAGTCAATACTGTTGCATCAAGCTGAAAATCACAGTAATGTCCAGTCTCTCTCTCACTCACACTACACATGCACACGCACATATACATACATACATACATATATATATATATCAAATAATTAGACGTGTTTGTGCATTTGACCTTAACCTGTCATATTCAAGATGATCTCATCAGAGGTATAATGATCTCAAAATGTGGACTTAAAGGAATGAGAAGAAGTAATCATAGGAGTGGCGAAGTCTGAGCCTTTTACTTCAAGTATCGAATCGAGCCGGGTGCCTCTTCAAGTCATGCAAGCTTAGTCAAAACCAACCATATCTCTACTCCGTCAAACTTAACTACAATCACGGATTGAGTTGAATCGGTTTTCCTTCCTTCCTTTTTCTGTTTTTCTTCTATTTCTTACCTTCTCTCAAATGCTTTAAAGTTTTCTTTTTTTATTATTAATGAAGGATTGAAATTTTGTAGTAATAGGTATCATGATGTGTGGATTTTTCTTATACCCTTAATTTAGACATGCATGCATTGTTTTTCTTTAGATCTTGTTAATCAGTAGTATTAAGAAAATTATGAAACCCTCTACGTATTGAACCATTACATGCTTATAGAATAAGCTTGCTAGCTAAATAAAAATACAATTTTTAGCATGAAAAAGAAAGAAGTTTATCACTATTTTGCAATGAATCTTAGGTATATGAATTTCTTCATGCCCGAGAATGAACATTCAATTCTTTTTCCATTTGAGACTTTGAAACCATGCCACATTCAGGCTGTCTTCTCCTCACGAAGAGTGTTTTTACAATCCAATAGTTCACCAATTGAGTATTGGAAGTCTTTAATTATTTCCTTTTCTGAGAGATGTAAATGATTTTCTTCTAATGTCATTTACATCTCTCAGAAAAGGAGAAGTGTCTTTTAAGTTAGTTATATGCAAAATGATTAAAAATTAAAAAAAAAACTACATTTGTCATAATTTTTTTGGACTGAAAATTTAAGAAAAACTACTATTAGTCATCTATATTTACTATTTTAACTTGATCTTCTTTAGTTTACTTTCTTATCTTTTCACGGTACTAAACGTATTCTAGGAGAGATAAAATCAATTATTCGAAATGTGATTGATGGCATACGTAAAAGAGACCGTCGACATTTTTTTTTTTTTTTTGGATCAATTTCATTAATTATTCAGCATTTGGTTCATTGTAGACTATTTCCAGCATAAACCGGTTGACTTAATAAATGAGAAATATATTGACTATGAAGTCTATAATTAATGTTTGCTACAAAATCTTGAAGTACTAAACCCAATCCAAACACTTACCACTGATAATAGCTTTTACAAGGTCTAACACACAAGTATTTGAAGTAAAAAGTAAGCAAGGGAGAGTGTAGAGTGAGTGAATGCATGTCAGCAGCACTGAGCATTTTGAAGAAAGATCGAATCATCAAATCACTAAGACTTTGGCTAGGTTTGGTTGAATGTAAAATATTTGATGCGAAAACTACTTTTTTTTTTATGTATAAATAAACTAGCTCTATTAATAATTTTACAGTAGTATTGACTGGGGATGATTTCTTAAAAGTATGAACAATTTATGTGACCTCCAAGAAGTTTTAGAGAGTATCATGTCCTCCTAATACTTTCAATTAAGCTTCATCTCTTCCGAGTCTCAAGTCAAAAAAGATTTTCCCGATAAATGGAGTTGGGCTTAAATTCATCAACTATATATTACAAATTCATCACGAAAACATTATTCACAAAAAAAAAATTTTAATTATATTGTAAGCACGTCTTTTATATTTTATCTGTATTACATCACAAAAAGTGCTATTGTTAACTTTTTTTCAAAAAAAAAAAAAAAAAAACTTCTATCCGAACAAACTCAATTTCCTAAAAGTCATGCAGACATTTCTTTTGTTAGTTGAGTAGCACCCAAACAACTCATAATAATTCGACGTTCACTGAAAACGTAAAAATAATGCCCAACTCAAAGTCAGATTCAAACTTGTGACATTTCACTATTAGCAAGCAAGCATTTCTATTGGAGGGACAAATTTCGTAGTAACCCCTTTCCATATGAGGTTATTGAAAAGAAATGGTGAATTCTTTTAATGTTTCAAGTGATCCAGCAAAAGTAATATGTCAACTCCATCGGACAAAGGGTCCCTTTCAAATAAGTTTTTACACAACAAAACCTCTATTTTTTTTTTCCAACAATAGTTAAGAGGAAATCACAAACCTAATTCCACCGTGGAACCCCAAAAGCCGGTAACTTTCAGAGCCCACGGAGGAGACTTATAACTCACTCACTCAACCTTCACTGGACCGATGTGGGAGAAAGGGAAAGAGAACGCTCTCACTATTGGTTACCCTCACCATTAATAACTGATGGGCTTCTAATTCTTTTAAAGCTTTTCATAGATTCTGCAATTTTGTCAAAAATCAAAATTTCTCTTTGGGGGTCTCCCATAGTCCCGTTCAATTTTCATGACTTGGTCTGAGCACCGTAGATGTTCAAACCATACTAGTGTACCATTTAGACAGCAAAACTGATAAATCAACTCAAAAATACTTCGAAGCCTGTTTGGCTCATGACTTTAATGCAAACCTTTGTTCAAAATCTTCATTAGACATATTTTATGGGAGATCGACATGTATATACTTTAAATATTCAAACTTGTGTTACAAAAATTGGAAAAAAGAAAAACAAAAAATGGCTTTGGTTAAATATATTGACACGATAAATTCTTTAACTGAGCTTGTGTTTGAATAGGAGACTATAGTAAAAAATTAGAACAAAATTGTTGTACTTTTTTAATATAATATACGTGAAACAAAAAAAGATAATTAAGAAGTTAAAAAATTGATTAGAAAAGATGTTTACGATATAAGAAAAAAAAAATACCTAAACAAATCTAGTCTAGATCTTGTTCGTTTGTAAGATTTTGCGTGATAGTCCTGAACTGTCGATCCGGGGGACTTTTATTAGCCCATTTGTAAGTTGGGTCCTAAATACTAGGCCCTATGAGTTACAAATCCAATTTAATGATGGGCCTAAACTGCAAATTATCTCTGAATGACACTGTCTATAACCTGTACTTTTGTATGGGTTTTTTTTATATTTTGCTGCCCAATTCGACTATTTCTTACCCATAGGCCTAAGGCCCAAAACTAGTTTTCTGAGTAGAGGTAGGCCTATCAACAGTCCGGGTCTAGACTCGGACCTGGCCCCGCTAATTTTTTCGAGTGTGGGTACAAATATAATTTTCTATACTCGACCCAAATCCGAACCCGTTTTTCCCAATAAAAAAAAGGGTCAAACACGGAATATTGCATTCCGATCCGTACTCGACTCAAACCCGTTTAAATAGATATATAAACAAAGATAATTAAGAAATTAAAAAAGTGATTAAAAAAATGTTTACAATATAAGCAAAAAAAATTATCTTTTTTAAAAAATATATATATCTAAACAAACCCAGTCTGGGTTTTGGTCATTTGTAAGTTTTTGCTCGATGGTCCCGAACTGTGGATCCCAGGGACTTTTTAAGTTGGGGCCTAAAAATAGGCCCTATGATTTTCAAATCCAAATTAAAAATGGGCCTATGCGGCAAAAACTCTGAATGATTCTGTCAACAACCTGCATTTTTGCATGGGTACTTTTTATATTTTGCTGCCCAATTCTGCTATTCCTATTCCTTTCCCATAGGCCATGGAGGAGCCTGAGGCCCAGAAGTAGTTTTCAGAGCAGAAGCACAAATGAATTGCAAGTTCCTTATTTTTTTTTTAATCTCTGGATCAGCTGTTACTTCATTTATTTTAATCAAATACAAAAATAAGAATGAGTACACATGTAATAATTTTTGGGTTTTTTTAGACAAAAATTTAACTGTAAAAACTCAGGTACAATTAATAGTTTCTTGAAGCAATTGAGGCACATGGGGGATTGTGCATAGCTTTCTTTAAATTTACACAGGTATAGTTGGAAATTTGATTGGTCAATGGGGGTAGATTGTGCATATAACCTTCTTTGAAATTTACACACTGTTATAGTTGGAATTTTGCTTGGTCAATGCACAACTACTTTTTAACCAGTGGGAACAATTTGACAGTTAATTTGAAATGATAGTAGAAAGTTTCTAAAAGGGAATTTTCAAAAACTCTAAGGAAAACTTGATGGATAGTGAAGTATTCCAAAGATGAAGGTTGCAATCTGATTGGACAGAATTTCTAGTGTCACATGAAACAAACTCTAGACCTCCCTGCCTACTTGTCTACGTACAGTTAGGACATACAAGATGTGAGGCAGAAAATAGGAATAGTAATCTGTTTATTATCCTCTAATATTTTGATGCAATAAGTAGGCCACTCTGGATATTCTGATTTATGGGACATTGAAGATGGTGTAAGAAGCCTTGTCCAAATGAAAAATGGTGTAAGAATTGCTTGTCAGCTTATTGTTTGGACAGCAGATTATTTGGCCAAATATATTTGCTTACATCATTATTACAATTTCCAATACACCTTTTTATCTTTCCAATTACCTTTTTATCTCGCATACATCACATCACAAAAAGTGCTATAGTAAAAATATCTCAGATAATTTGCAATCCAAACAAGTAAGGGAGTGTTAACTTTCTTGAATCTAGCCATTCTATAATCAACCATATTTCTTCCAATTGTTTCACACATTAATGAGTTTGTTTGGACAACAAGAATTTGGAATAAAAATTTCAGATTTTATTTTGCTTGCATCATACACACAATTCCCAATCACCTTTTTATCTCACATACATCACATCACAAAAAGTGCTACAATAACTGGATCAAATAAATCATCCAAATAAATTATTATCCAAATAAATCATCCAAATACAATTCTTCCAATTGTATCCGAGGATGTAATGCTCAAATCAATTTAATAATTAATTTTACATGTCCATCTCTCTCTCTCTCTCTCTCAAAAAAAAAAAAAAAATGGAACCACAGCTCTTGTAGTCCTACTACCCCACCCTCCAAAGACAATTACTGGTGCCATATTCCAGCAATTAATAAATTTATATGCACAAAAACAAAAAATGGAATCACTTTCCTTTTTTTTTTTTTTTTTACAAAAAAATTTAAATAATTTCAACTCTGATCACCATCAAAGTTAGGATACGTCTGAGACTCTAAGTCACTTTCAATGAATCACCGCTCTCTTTGATAGAAATGGGGTATTTGGGAGGGGCTGCGGTCTTTTCTTTAGATTTCAAATGCTCTTTCCCATGTCCATGTTTGAAATTCTAAAAGACTGCGGGAATTTTGTCATTTACCCAAAAAAAAAAAAAAAGGGAAAGAAAGAAAGACAGCGGGAATATTATTATAATATAGTTGCCAGCTCTGGCCATGGGTTTGAGAATGACATAGCTCTCGCGTCAGGGTATGAGTAAAATGACTAGCATTTTATAATTATGTATCATGGCAAATTACTCAAGTATTCGTGAAACCTATGTATTAAAAGCCAAATGTATGGGCAGCGAAAAGACAATAATGCCTTTATTAAGAAAATTTGTCTCATGACCATTTTTCAAATTCCAATTCTTCTTCTTCTTCTTCTTCTTCTTCTTCTTTTCTTTACGGTTAAATAAAAATTGTTATTTTCTTACTAAAAAATAAGTCACCATAAGAAATTAAATATATATATATGAATTTTTTAGTATTTTCTATTTATATTTACAATTTCATAGTATGCATTAATTATTAACTAAATATTATCATGCATTAGTTGTCAATAAAATATGCAAACAACTAAACATATACTATTTAATTTTCTCATAACAAAACAATAACGTATGTTCAAGTCGAAAATGAAATTATTAATAAAGATAAAGAAGAAAAGAAGAAGCAAAAACAAAGAAAAGTAAAACTAAAATATATACATTGAACAAGTAATTCTTATTAATGATACGAGAGGAGAGATAGATTGGGTGGTACGAAAAGAGGGAGTGTAAATGAAAGATTTTTTGTTTGAAACCTCCTACTTACGCTAAAAAAATACTCATAATAAAAAATTGTTAATAAACTAAAAAGATCTTATATTATCTGTAATGATGTACATTAATTTAAATTTTTTTAATGATGATATAGGATAATAGTTACTTTTTATAACAAAGTAATAGTAAATACTTTCTAATCATAAACAAAAATTATTTAACACATTATTGTTGAATATTTTACACCATAATACAAATGAAGGACGAGAAAAAGGAAATCTAAACACAATACAGAGAAGAAGAAGAAGAAAAAGGAGTATGAATATGAACAAGTGTTATGAGGCAAATTTCATAGAATGAAGGCATAATTGTATTTTTGCTACTCATATTCATTTGCCTTTTAGTTGTAAGAGGCAAGTTTGTAGGTTTGATGAATACATGGAATAATTTGACACTTACCGAGTGCTCATATGAAAAAAAGCTTTTTTATTAAAACCAAATTGGGCATTATGACGCTGCTACTAATAGTCTAATACGCAAGTCCTGCGGTAATTAATGTGCCTAGAAACCAGTGCTTCGCTTAAAACATCAGCTTTGATGAACAACGAAGCAGCAAAATCAAATTAGTCCTCAACTTTAAAACAAGACCAAGCCATGACTTTCTTTCCATAACACTAGTCTATTCGCGTTCCCATTTGCAGTTGATAGTGACGATTTACTTACGATTTTTAGCAGCAACTTCTTGTTCATTAATCAACTGCTCAAAAATATGACATAGCAAGGAACGAGATGAAAAAGTGAAGTCGCAATGACCTAAGCAGAAGCGCAAAACTACTGGTAATCAAAATTATATACAGCCACCTTATCTTTTTGGAATATTTCAATAGCAGCTGGCTTAATAGAATAAGAATTTCTGTAATGACCTTCTGGGAAAGAACCGTAGTCTGAAGCTGCCTCGCAACATCCAATTTGATCACGTTGAAGAGTTTTTTAAACTCAATTCAACAGAGAAATGCTGCCCCTTTTTTTTTCAACCATTTGTTAATCTAAGTTGTCTTGTTTCTGGTCATAGTTCGTATGATTCATGCACTCTTCTGTCGTCAAAGTAATATGAGCATATCCATATACTTTGGTACGCACGTGTAGTTGCTTTGGCACCTAGTGATAATGCCAAAAATAGACAACAGCAAAGAAGAAATGTTCCAGGTCCCTCTCAATTGAATGAATAAATTGGCCTGCTGAATGTTCAAAGGTTCTCTAGTTTATTACTATTATACGCCAATATTCAAGTGGTAGGAAATGGGCATAAGTTCTTTGCTAAAGTGCTTAATTAGATCCACTTTCATGGAGAAAATAATGCAGTATCAGCCAATACTTCTTAGGATCAAGAGTATCTGCAGGTAGTTTATACTATCTTGTTCAAACCTATTAATGTGAATTTAGTCCTCTATAGTGAAAAAGCTGGCCACCCTAATGTCGACAGTACAAGAGTTGTAGGTGATTCTTTTTTTTTTTTTTTCTTTTTTTGTATTTTAGAAAAGTATGTAACTTGAATAAATGGGGCAACCACACAAAATGGATTTTGAATATGAATTTTGTAATTGATGTTCCAAATGTAATTATTGACAACTATGCTTGTATCATTTTTCTACTCCTTTTCTTCAGTCGCAAAGGATCCTCTGTTTTATTTTTTATCTCACTTTCTGTCCCTTCTTTCATTATGTTATCATTTTTTTCTTTACAAACTTTCTATGTTAATTATTTTTTGTTTCTTTAAATTTCAGTAACTAATTACAGTGTAAAAAAGTAAATACAATAGACTAAAAAAATAGAGAAGAATGGAATTTTTATGAACTTTTTGTTGTATTTTTTTTCCCGGTATTAGATAGTGTCATTTTACCCTGTTGTACTTTGACTTTACCTTGTTATTGGTTATTCAAACTTAAGAAGAGAAAAAAGAATTAAAATAGGATATTTATGAAGAAAGTTAACAATTTAATGAAATATGGGACAAATTAAAAAGTGGGATAGAAGGTCTTTTGGAGTCTTGAGATGCTATCACAAATTACATCCATATCAAGGGAGATTATGATTATATGTTACTGATAATAGAAAGGTAAGGCTAGAAGAGAACTAACTATGTTCCAATTGAAAAAGTCTTTTTTTTTTTTGGTAATTAACTTATTACTATTTGACGACAAAGTTAAAAAATTTTCTAGTTTGTGAAAAAAATTCTATTGCAGTCCCGCCTAAAACACAAATAGGGGACAAAATAGTAGTCACACATACATAGAGCTGCTACTGTTTTCCGCTTTCTTTTTCTCTATTCGGCGTGAAAGAAAAGAATACATTAGGATTTTTCAATCCAATTTAACTCTGCTTGATGTGATTGATGGACCCCTAAAATTTTTAATTATAATGATACACTTTCAATTGTTGATAATACAAAGTTCAGACTAGGGCAATAAAATAATTGAAAAAAAAGGCCCAAATTTACTAAAGAAAAAGACATTAATCTGTTTAATATATATATTTTTTTTCAGTTGGGGGTGTCCGGGTCTACACCCGACTAGTCCCCCAACCCCGAGAAGAGCGGGCCCCATCGATCCCCAGGAAGATACCCCGGTTGCTCAAGCTCAGGGTCGAACCCCAGACCTGTCTCACCTAAAGAGGCTACACAGGCCACCACATTAATCTGTTTAATAAGTGGGAAAAGTTTTTCAATCCCCTGTTCCAATCATGTGTAGAAGCAGCAAAGATTATGAGGATAAGGTGTGGCTGGCTTTTAATAAAGAGATTTATGCCCTTAATGGGAGACAAGAGTACATGGAAACAGAAGTTGGTCTACCAGTATTTTTCCAATGGACAAATAGTGAAAAGGCGTACAAAACGTCTCAATCAGATTTAGCCAGCCATTTCCATTTGTACTTAGAGAAAAAAATACAAACCAATAAGGATTCAGATGTTTCGGATCAAATGATAGGGGATGCATAGTACGTGGTATGTAAGTTGATAACTAGTATATTCAACGGAGACAAAAGGGTTTGGAAAAGTATACGGGGGAGAACAGCAACGACTCAGCCAAATGGGGCATTGATTTGGCCAATTACTGTATATTACGACATTGACTTCTCATGCTTAGGACTCATCCAAGAAAAACTTTTTTTGTTTTTGTTAATTCAATTCAATGAACCCGCTTAAGCGCCATGAAAGGAAGCTGGATTAACCTGAAACTTGCCTGTTTGCAGCTTGCATTGCACTTAGTTGATGGATCATAAAGCAAAGAGAGAACAGTATGCGTGAGATTGAGTTCCGCCCAAGAAATTTTTATGAACAAATGCTACAAATCCAATGTCTGTTTCGACAGAAACTACTGACCGACGTGATATCATCATTTAGAGTAAATATGGCGATCGAGAGAGATTACTCAACTATTTAAAACTGCATCTCATTTTGTTAAGACAGCTAAAAAAGCGACTATATGAGCAAATATGCTGCTTAGGTTTTCAACGGTGAAAATATCTAACAAATTTTGACGTCCATTGAAAAAGATTTTAAGAACCTTCTTAATTTTTAAACCTCATCAATTCTTCCTAGACTGCGATTGTAATCTTTAACGGTAGTTCGGAATTTTTGGGCAAAATCCGGAAAGAATTAGTGAAGTTTAGAAAATCAAAAGGTCCTTAATCTTTTTTCTAATGCGCGTCAAAAATTGCGAGATATTTTTACCCTTAAAAGCCTAAGGGTAACGCTTTTATGAATTCCATGACCCATTTTTGCAATATTTAAAAAATGCAATCTTAAATACTACAGTTTTTTTTTTTTTGTCATTTGCTCTATGTGCTATTATTATTATTATTTTTTTTTCGACACAGGGGTGTTCAGGTTAATTCTTACGGGGCCCGACTAATCCCCTGCGGCTCGAGCCCGACGCCCCGACGCGGCCCGAACACGTTAAGTAGGGGTGGCAATTCCTGACACGACCCGAAAGCACGACACGAACCTAACACAAAATTAATGGGTTTGGGTTGAGGTTTCGGGAGTTCGGGTCAGAATCGGGTCGAACCCGAAAAAAAAAACAGGTCAATTTCAGGTCAACCCGTGGTGACCTGATATGACCCGATGTGACCCGTTTACGAATTAAAACTAATTTAATAAACATTAAAATTATTTTATCTAACTAAACTAAATCATTCTTTTTTTCCAAAGACATTAATTACTTAGTCTTAAATGAATTTATTTAACTTGTGTGAAGTTAAAATTATTATATTTGGACAAATAATATATTATGTTATTTTTTACTTTTATGCTGTTTTAATTTATTTTATATTTGGTTTGGGATAAAACACTTTTATGGTGTTTAATTTATTTTAGATTTGGTTTGAAATTATTTATTTAAATTTTTATTACTTGATGATGTAATTAATTTTGTGAAAAATTGATTTTATTAGAAATTACAGTGATAAATTAATAAATTAAAATTAAGTTTCGGGTCATTTCGGGTCGACCCGCTAACCCGAAATTTTCGGGTTCGTGTCAGGTGCCCTGATCCGTTTCGGGTTGGCGGGTCGGGTTCTGGTCAGCAGGTTTCTTATTATACTTAAGCCTCAATCCGACCCACCAACCCGAACCCGATCCGATTGCCACCACTAACGTTAAGTGCGCGGAGGAATCCAGCGGAGCGGAGACTCGAACTTGTGACCTCAAGGTTCACTGGTGAGAGGCGCTACCGCTGGACCATTCACATGGGGGCTCTATGTGCTATTATAGCACAGCCCTATTTGGAATATAGATTTATACAAACTAATCTTATTCAATTCAACAGAGAGACCTTGGAGTTTTACATTTTTCAATTCTTTATTCCTAACTTATTGACCTTTTTGCTTTTCCACATAACCAAAAATTTTGTTAGCAGTCAACGGACAAATAGTGCTGAACAAATATTAGTGTGAAAGTGCTTTACAAAATTTTTATATAGACAACCAATAGGCGGAGGCAAAAAGTCTCCAACAAATTACTTGACCTAATAAATTTACATATAAGATAATAGCTAATACAGGCCATGATATGGTACTTTTCATGATAGGGCTATAAACTATAATGTAAGTAACATATTAAGAGAATAGATGCTGTGCACTAATTGAACCATTAAGTGCATTTATCTCTAGAGATAATTGCAGAGTTCAAATAAAAGGACTGAATTAAATCATACCTGATATCTCAACAACGTTTAGATTCAGAAGATGAATCAAATATATTATCTACTTTTAGCTTAATTTGAAAGCAATCAAAGACATTTCTGTAAATGTCTTGTCAATTAAAGGACAAAAGAAAATGGGTTTCCACTTTCCCACAACCCTAAGCAAGAAAAGATTACATGAATGAAAATTCGCTGTCTAATTAACTACTTGACAATAACATATACAGCCAACCCTATCAAATTATTATCAAAAAAAAAAAAAAAACAGAGATCATTATTGGCGATATCTGCCCACCAGACCCTTTCCAAGTGGAGCCAAAAGTCGTTGCTCAGATAAGACTTCTTGGCGTCAAATTTTATCCTCAACTTCTCTTTTGTAGGACTTCATCAAAATCAATGATCAAATTTTGCACATGGTGGTATGCCTTTTTTACTCAACTTGCTCCCACAGGACCTTCGAAGAAACTCAATCCCATGCTTTAAAAAGTCCAAGAAAACCCAAACCCAAATTTGAATAGTATAGCAAGCATTGAACCCGAATAATTAAATGGTGATAGATTTTATCCAAGTTCATGTACTTCAACCTCTTTATAAACCCTTCATATCTTCACCCCACAAAATTCGTCCTCCTCCTGTTCTCTTCCCATAATAAGCTGCTCAACAATCTTTGAAACCAAAAAAAAAAAAAAAACGACGTCTAAAACCACTACAAGCTTTTTCGTAGCTAGTACGTGAAAAATGACATATGGAAATGGTGATCTTCAGGCAGACTTAGCTCTGCTTGAATCAATAAGACAGCACTTGCTGGAAGAGTCCGAAGCTGCAGCTCCGGCATTGTGCTTTTACAATTCCCGGCCAGTATCTTATAGCGGAAGCAACCCTTCTGAGGCCAGCTTCTTTCCTTCCTTCCATGACGTCAACCCAGATGGATTCCCATTATACCAAAATTATGATTATGACAACATGGGTCCTTACGCTATTGTTCATGACGCGGTTAATAATCGGCGAGAACCATTGCTCTCCACCACCACGACCATGGCTACGACCATGACCACCACTGCTGTTAGTGGCGCAGTTAAGGCGGAGCATGAAGAAAGGATTGAGGTGTCACAAATGTCTAACGCTGCAACGGCACAGCCGGAGGCAAGGGTGGTGCCGCCAAAAGGGAAGCATTATAGGGGCGTGAGGAGACGGCCGTGGGGGAAGTTCGCAGCGGAGATAAGGGACCCCGCAAAAAACGGGGCCCGCGTGTGGCTGGGGACATTTGAGACCGCGGAGGATGCGGCAATAGCTTATGATCGGGCGGCGTATCGCATGCGCGGGGCACGTGCATTGTTGAATTTCCCACTGAGGATAAATTCAGGTGAGCCAGAGCCGGTTAGAATTACGTCTAAGAGGTCATCTGTGTCGCCAGACCATTCGTCATCGTCGGCATCGGAAAATGGGACTCCCAAGAGGAAGAAGAAGGCGGCTGCTCAAGTGGTGGAGCCGCCAGCGGTGCAGAGGGGTTGGGAAGAGCTATATGTGGGCTCAAATTCAAATGGTGAACGAATATTCGCGACTGGCACTCAATTTGGATCCACATTATTGTAGCATACAAATACACTAATTTTTTTAATTAGCAAAAAAATCAGAGCTCTGTTTTGTTTTTCCTTAATTTTTTTGGGTTAATTTGGAGGGGGGTAATAAATGGAATGCAAAAGGGGCAATATTAGAACTGTAGGAGCTGTAATCATGTAAAATAGTACATGATTTATTTGTGTTTATTTTAGACAAAATTCTTTGTTAAATAGCCAATGGACTTAGCTAAGAAAAAGAAAAAGAATATAATTATTCTCAAGACGTTAAGTTTAAGTCAACGGTGCATTTATTATTGTTTGAATTAATCTTATAGACACTGATCATAGACGTTACATCTAAGTTAATGGTGCATTTATTGTTGATTGGTAATCTTGTAATATATGGTTAACTTTACTTGAAGATTAGACATTAATAATTATTCGAATTAAGGGTTTTGGATTTATGCATGATCATCTTGACGAATGTTATGAATGTCTTTTTCCCCAACCGTCCAAATTGGTCATCTAGGAAACCCCACAAGCAATAATAATAATAATAATGTTTATATATATACTGATTTGGGATGATAAAAAAATTGCAACTCTTAATTCTGCGCATAAAGAAAAGAATCCTACTAGTCATATCAATTAAACCTGTACGTTTCTTGGCGGCGGGAATACTACAAGTATATATATATGCTACTGAATTTGCCAAAAGTACCTACCGATATACATGAATTTGAGTATCGTTTGAAAAATGTATAGATTCTTGCTTTGGCCTGCAATCCTCATCATCCCTATATTCTGATATAACAATAATGTAAACTTCATATTGATGAGCTCTAAAAAAACTGCTTATTTGCAACTTTTGAGCAAGTTGTGGCTTTAAACATTCATTTTCGAGTTTCAAAAAAAAATAATAATAATAACAAAGAGGCGGCAATTATAAGCAATGCATGTCCTTCTGGAAGATTGACTCATAAATTAATGTTCTAGTAATCTATAAAATGTTGATCATGAGCTGAAACCCTAGATTTGCTGGCTAATTCAAAGCAGCAACCTGTCAATTAAGAATTTGTTCATTTTTGTGTATCACAACATGTTAATTTGCATATTCAATTTCTTGCAGAAACAAATTGAAAACCAATGAGTGCATTGATTCAAGGTCTAGAAATCCACCCATGGAAGAGCTATCAAACTTTGCTTCAATTAATGACGCTTTCATTTCAAAAAAAGGAAAAAAAAAATAACTGTTCAGCTGCATGTGGGTTATGTACTGCAATCGTTATTATTACATTTACAAAAAATATATATATATATATATGTTGTTCATTTTTGTACACATGATTCTACATTCCACAAAATTTTTTCAACAATTTTGAGGAAGTCAAATATTGGATGGCCCCCAAATCATGGACAACAAAAAACTTTTGTGCTAATTGTTGCATTCAAACACCTTCCTTTTCCCTTTTTTTTTATTCGGTGCCAACATCTTTCTTTATACACCGATAATATATATATATCATCACTATTGGATACATGATAACTCATCTGAATTTAAATTTTGCTCATTTATGATACATTCAATTATAATAGTGTATACATTATCAATATATATAAAATTTACTCTTTTTTTATATATAAGGAAAAAAGAAACTTTCACAACCTTGCTTTATATACAACATATTGAGGTGCCATAGGAACATTCCAAACAAAGAATAGTCCAATGATTATTTTTAACTTGATCCTTACCAAAGTCAAACTTTGCCCCGTGAACATTTATCTTAGAATACATCCTAGTCCTTGCATTCTTCCTCTTATATATATCAAATAAGTTTTGCCTCCAAATCCTTAATTGTGGGTTCATTGATACGGTTATTGAGAGGGAATGGATTAGGGACAGAACTACATACGTCATATATGTCCTGATGAACTGCCCTCGTCAAAATGCAGACCAATTTTTGCAGCAGGAACGAGATTTCTCCTTGCCATTTCCAATTTGACTCGCAGCAGCTTCTGAGGACTACATATGCCGATGATGCAAAGTTAAGAATGATAAACTAATGGGGCCCTGATTGGAGTTCATTGTGAAGCCGTTTAGAATCCCTAGTCTTCGACTGCTCGTGACACACATGGGGCCGTGGTGCCTAGCTACAGACAATTGTACGGTCTATCAATATTTTGTCAACTTTGAAATTATTTTTTGAGTTTGAATGTTGACTGAATATGCATTAGTTGATATTTCAACCCAATTATATATATATATATATATATTAAAGAATATGTTCTTGCTTCTTAGTAGTTAGGAAATACAGCTCAAGCATCGATGCATCAGAATTCAGAACCTGCACCTTAGCTCCTCTGCTGCAGGATTTCAGTCAAAAAGTGCAACTAGAATCATTCCGTCTGTTGACCTTCTCATTGTTTTCAAATTTTCCTTTTTGCATCTATGTATTTAGTTTAGGTTGTGTTTGGATTGTATTTTTTATGATTTTTCATAGAAAAATTACTGTAACGATTTGATGTATGTGAGGAAAAAAGATAATAGGGAAATGTGATCACGGAAAATAACGTAATTTTCCGATAGAAAATTGGAATCCAAACAAAGCCTATAGTTAGCTGGAGGTGCAAATAAATATTCAAGGCTCATAATTTACCCCGGAAGTATAACGGGTGGCAAAAAGAAGCTAGCTAAAATGGGGAAAGACGAGTTACTCGAACCCAAAAGGGCAAAAAAAAAAAAGAAAAGAAGAAGAAAGAAGATGAAATTGAATTGCAGGAATAATTATTTTCAGGCAACTGGTTGAAACATTAGAAATCAGAGGTTCTGGATTTAAATTTTCGTATTTCTCTCTGTTTTTTAAATTCCATTCCTCTCCTATTTTTTAAAAAGAAAAAAAAAGCATTTCAAACAATTGTTTAGTTTCAGTAGATGCACTTACATATACATTTCAATAGTTGATATTCATTCTACACTAAACAAACAGTATATATGGTGAACATTTTTAGATATTAGTGTGTGCATCAATTCATGCATCTCTCTATTTGATACCATATGAAATCTAAATCAATAGTCATTGCTTCTTTTTTTTTTTTTAATAAATAACAGGCAATAATTGACCAAACAAAATTAAGTACACTAATTAACATGCAATACTTGACCACAGCAAACTAACATAATAATACATTATATTGTATACCCAGCCCCCTTGTCCCCTGGCCCATTTGCATCCCTAATCTGTATTAAGACCAGTTCTTGGATTTGGTTATCGTGTTCCTTCATCTTTCATGGGCTAATACTACTTTGGATATCATGTCCTTTTGCCCACCCATGGTAGTTCAGCATCAGAAACGCATGATGAACTAAACAATGCGCAACCTTATTAGTCGCTCTTAGAACCCAAAGTACATTTAGAAAATGTTGATCTAATAAAGCCAAGTGAATATCCACAATTCATTACCTTCCTATAATAATCTTAAAAAGCGAGGTATTCATGTGGCTAACTTCTGTCCCATCCATAATGGGTCTGGTGGAGACCGATATCATCTTTTTTTTTTTTTTTTCAACGTCCAGCATCAATTCAAATTTCTTCAAATTTTCAATATCTTTTCATCAGTGTTATTTTTATTATTAAGTAAGAGAGGGAGACAAGATTTAAGAAGTTGAAACGAGAAAAAGAGGAAATTGAATCAAGACTCGGGAATTAAAGGTTTACAGATAGTAAAACTTACACCGACATTTTGAAAGAAAATTACATATCATCTTGCTTTGAATACAGTGACAGATTCCCTACATATGGTATCCAAAGGTAATTGCAGAATTCCAGGGAAATCTTGCCATGATATTCAAGGCAAGCAAATAGTTCAACATTACACGATATGGGCTTTAGTAGAATGATTTCTAAAACCTCAGGTAGATATTTGCGATCCTTACAAACCTCAGAAAAGGGCCAAATTCACTTTTGTAGTATGAAAAGCTATTGGCTTTTGCATTAGCACTTTCTCCTTTCTTTCATTCTTTCTTCAAAGCCAAAGGCACACCAAGAATTTATTTCTCAGTTTTGAACTTCCTATTGAGGAGCTGACATCAATTAAGCACATCTTCTTTGTTCACTTTTTCATTGCATCAAAGGATATATGCATCAAAAAACAAGTAGTAACAGCCTAAAGCCATTAAGCAGGTCTACAATGTTCCCCCACAACCCTGATATTATGAGACGACAATCTTCCATCCACATCCCAGTGTTTGGTTTCCCTTGCTATATATTATCAGCCCGGAAAACATACGGGTCAGCCACGCAGACCATCCATTTCATGCACCGTACACGTAACACTCGACCCTCCCTTCACGTGACTCCACCCCGACAAGCCAGCCTCGGTTGTATTAATATATTGTTATGTTATATATACACATCAATTATCACACCAACTACTCCACTGTCTCCGTTTTCCCTTCTCTGATTCACATCCCACCTCCATTTCCATCAATTCTACCGAAAATCCCAACAAAAAATTGAAGGAAAAAAAAATGGCAACCCGCCCTGACCAGCTGCAGGCACAGCGCTCATCTAGTCAGGCGGTAAAAACCATCACAGCAGTCGCCGTGGGGGGTTCACTTACGGTTCTGTCGGGGCTGATAGGACTAGTTTTGGCAACGCCCCTTTTGGTGGTTTTCGGTCCTGTGCTAGTCCCAGCTGCTGTAACCATCTTTCTGATTCTTGCAGGGTTCTTTATCTGTGGAGGTCTTGGCGTAACTGCTAGCTTTATTTTCTATTGGATGTTCAGGTATGCAACTGGGAAGCACCCCATCGGTGCAGATCAGCTGGATCGTGTGAGAGAAAAGATTGCTCGTGCCAGCTTTATTTTCTATTGGATGTTCAGGTATGCGACTGGGAAAAACCCCATTGGTGCAGATCAGCTGAATCGTGCGAAAGAAAAGATTGCTGATGCAGCTAAGGAGATGAAGGACAAGGCTGAACAATTTGGACGCCAGGAAGCTGAGGAGATGAAGGACAAAGCTGAACATTTTGGGCAGCAGGTAGCTAACGAGATGAAGGACAAAGCTGAACATTTAGAGGAGATGAAGGACAAAGCTGAAAATTTTGGGCTGCAGGCAGCTAAGGAGATGAAGGACAAAGCTGAAAATTTTGGGCAGCAGGCTCTGCAGCAGATTAAAGGTTTGCGAGTTTGAGATACTTGATGGAATATTGTGCAAGCAATTGATGTATGATGATGCATGAATAAACTTTGTGCTCTAATTATGGGGGATTGTGACTTTTTATGTTTCCTAGTTAATCGGCGAATTAATTGTTGTTGTGACTGTTGTAGAGAGTGGAGATGGGTTGCTGTTTCTCTCAACTCAGCTTGTTCTGTGAGTTTGTCGTTGGATATATCAGTTTCATGTGTGCTAAAACATTTGTGTTTCTTTTAGGCTTCTAACTCCATGCTTTTTCTTTTTTCTTTTTTTTCGGTTATTTTTTCTATGATTAATTTGTGGGTTTTTTTTCATTTTAACTGTGTTGATCTTGGATTATTAGTTTGTAAGCTAGGATCGAATATCTTTGATTGAAAGAGAGTACCACCATTTTTTAAACAAAAATTCCGCCAAGCTACAGCTTTTGAGACCCATTATGTTACGGAAGTGTTAGACTAGAATCTTGTGTATTAATTGTGGCGATATTTGACTTGCTTGTGGGCGGTAGAAATGAGGGAGATTGTAAGTAAGAGCAGGAGGTTTTGCAACAATCAACTCATTGCCGCTATTGCTACTCGCTGTTGTTAACACCATGAATTTCTGCCACTACTGCCATTGGATATTTTTTACTCCTTCCCAGGCGAACTGCAAGTTTAAGAATTGCCAGTGGCAATGGCGAAGGTCAGCCCCTTCCAATCAATCTCTGTCACTATTGCCAAACGGTGTCGATATCTCTCCTAGGTGAAAATGAAGCAAATTTGCCCTGCAAATTGCTGCAGCATCGAGATTGATTGTACTGAAGAAAATTGGGCAGTAACTAGTCATCATTTACTTATCAGGCAAACATATAACTTGCTAGTTTTGTGAGTTACAGCTGACTTCTTCCAGAGCTTAATACTCCTAGTAAAACTGATTCTGGCATTACATGTAATAACGAGCGCAAAATAACAGTAGTCTTCATGGTTTAGGCCAAGAAGCTGGTAGAGCAGCCAGGTGGGTCAACTTCTCAATGGCAGCAATGGATGCTCATGTTGCATCGTCTATTCTCCTCAGACCCTTTTAGAAATGGCCATCACATTGAAGTTGAGTGAATCTGGGTTTTTCTCAATCATCTTCCGAATAACCTTAGCTGCATCCGATGTGATTAACTCAGAAAGAGAAGTTGAAAGTCCAGCTTTAACTGTGATGTGATTAACTCAGAAAGAGAAGTTGAACGTCCAGCTTTAACTGAAGCATAAAAACAGTCGTTTCGTAACTGAAACTAGGAAGCAGACAACTTCCGAGTCACGTGGACATGAGCACATAGAAACTAACGTAAAATCCAGTTGACTCAGCATTGGATAGGCTGACAGCTCCTTTCTATCGGATATGCCGGCCGTGCAAAACTATCCAATACATTTAACCCATTCCCTAATTGCATTCCCTCGTATCCTGAACTTCCCATGTTAACAACACACCAAGAAGATACTTAACAGGGTAACAGAAAAGTGACAAAGTTGCAAATAACATCAAAGAAGTTCATCTAAAAGAGGAAAAAGTAGAAGATGGACCAGTCATTGGTCAACACGAGTTTAAGCTTCAATGGATATTATACACAGCATCACTATTCTGTTGGCACGCAGTTGAACTTCTACTAATTTGGCGTATTCTGATCTTACTCCTTCGTACCCAATCCTCATTACAACCCATGATTGAGATGTCATTGTTGGAATTAGAGTAAGATTGATGCTATAATTAATTGGCTGGCAGCATGAAACGGACTTAATTGAGAGCATACCTCCCGCACGAACAAGCGTGAAAGACAGATGGACCTGGCATTACTCTGCAGATGACAAGTTGTCTATTAAAAACGTGTTTCACGTGATAATGGATTCAAACGTCATACTGGCAGGGCAGTGGGAGAAACAAAGCAACAGCTTAAGATTCCGAAAAGGCTCCGAGACCTATGATATTCCAAGCAAGACAAAGCACCTGCCAAGGAGAATCATCCACAATTCATTACCTTCCTCTGATAAGTGATAACCTTCAAATGCCCCATGCGTAATGGGCCTAGTGGAGACCTATATCATCTTCTTCTTTTTTTTTATCAATTTTATTAATATTATTAAGTAAGAGAGGGAGATGAGATTTAAGAAGTTGAAATGAGAAAAAGAGGAATTGAATCAAGACTCAGGAATTAAATGTTTACAAATAGTAAAACTTACACAGACATTTTGAAAGAAAATTAATTACATATCATCTTGTTTTGAATACAGTGACCGATTCCCTACGCACAGTATCCAAGAGTAATTCCAGACAAATCTTGCCATGCAATTCATGACGAAAAAATGATCAATTTCATCCCTAAACTTTTTGTGAGGATCGATTTAATCCTTAACTTTTATTTTTGACCAATTTAATACATAAACTTAATTTTCGGATCCAATTAAAACCTTCTACGGCACGTGCCACCACCTAAAAGCAATTTGACTTTTAATTTAACAATTAAATAAGAGTATTTTGAAATTTTTGAATTATCCCTCTCTCCACCACCAACCTCCATCACTAACCTCCCGCCTCCTTCTCCTTCCACCTCTCTCTCCCTACCCTCTTTCCCCCACCTTTGAGTTTATATTATAATTGAGAAAGTTGAAGAGGAAATCTACAAATGCTTTCTGGCTCAAGTAAAAATAGCATAAATATGCAAATTTTATCACTTTTGCTACCATTATGGCTGATGGAGAAAAGAAGTCCCAGCCATTTACGCAATCGCTGCTGGAGCATTCGTTAGCCACAATTGCTGCATTGTCATAATCATCACTCCGGCCTTTGGCTGATGTTCACCCTCTGCTTTCATACTAATAGTTCCACAATTTCTAAAAATCGTCTTAGTTTTTCTTCAGGTTTGCTGAAGATGTTTTGAATTTATCAAACGCATTTCAAAGCAAATTGCTTGTGTTGCTGTAAAATCCGGTGGAATTGGTAGCTAGTAGAAAGAGGCTATTTATCGTTTGTTGGAATGCATTTTGAATTTGTTGAATGCCTTTTCAATTGTTGAAATGGATGATGTGAGGTAAGGGAGGGGGAGGGTCAATAAATTAATTAATTTTTTTTAAATCTTAAAAAAGTTTTAAATTTTAAAAATACCTCAAATATTATTGATTTTTTTAATTTACTTAGTTTGATTATAGTTTATACCTAAAGTTCCTAAAATATCCTTATTTAACTATTAAATTAGAAATCCGATTCCTTTTAAGTGGTGGCACTGACACAAAGGAACTTAATTGGATTCAAAAATTAAATTTAAAGAATAAATTGATCAGAAATGAAAGTTAATGACTCAATCGACTCTAGAAAAAAGTTCAGGAATGAATTTGGCCATTTTTCCTATTCAAGGCAAGCAAATACTACAACATTACACGATATGGACCGTTGCTCAAATGCTATAAAATTTAGTTTATCAATAAAATCATCTATTATTTCCAAAAAAATAAAAAATACTACAACATTACACGATATGGGCTCTAGTAGAATGATTTCTAAAACCTAAGGTAGATATTTATGATCCTTACAAACCTCTCAGAAAAGGGCCAATTTCATTTTGCTTACACGATATAGATACAGCAAGAATTTATTTTTCAGTTTTGAACTACCTATTGAGGGGCTGACATCAATTAAGCACATCTTCTTCGTTCACTTTTTGCTAGTAAAGTAGTTAAGAATATATGCATCATTGCATCAAAGGATGTATGCATCAAGAAACAAACGGATAAGGGGATGACCGCTCCTGAACTGTTCACGGCCAGATTTTGACTAAAAAAAATTTGCGATTCAGATCACTAATTATATATCAATTTTCACAATATGTGTAAAACCCGTAAAATTTTATACTAAAATTATATGTTGTGTAAATAAAATTATACCGTATGCAACTAAAGTAACACGCGATTAAAAATGACCAAAACCGTAAGTAACGGGTGCACCTTTCCTGCCTGCCCCTTGTCCCAAACAGATAGTAGCAGCCTAAAACCTTGAAGCAGGTCTCCAATTCCCCCACAACCCTGATATTATCGCCCAGGAGACGACAATCTTCCATGCACATCCCAGTGTTTGGTTTCCCTTGCTATAGATAATCAGCCCGGAAAACATACGTGTCAGCGACCCAAACGATCCATATCATGCACCGTACACGTCACACTCGACCCTCCCCTCACGTGACACCACCACGACAAGCCAGCCTTGGTTATATTATTTTATTATACACACCAACAAATCCATTTCTCTCCACTTTCCCTTCTCCAATTCACATCCCAATTCCCAACTCCATTTCCATCCATTGTGCTGAAAATCCCAACAAAAAATTGGAAGGAAAAAAAAAAAGAAATGGCAACACGCCCTGACCAGCCGCAGACACAGCACTCAACTAGTCAGCTGGTAAAAACCACCACAGCAGTCACCGTGGGGGGTTCACTCATGCTTCTGTCGGGGCTGACACTGGCTGGAACAATAATAGGCCTAGTTTTGGCAACGCCCCTTTTGGTGATTTTCAGTCCTGTGATAGTCCCAGCTGCTGTAACCTTCTTTCTGATTCTTGCAGGGTTCTTTATCTCTGGAGGTCTTGGCGTAACTGCCACCTTTATTTTCTACTGGATGTTCAGGTATGCGACTGGAAAGCACCCTATCGGTGCAGATCAGGTGGATCGTGTGATAGAAAAGATTGCTCATTTTTGCTTTGTTTTCTTTTGGATGTTCAGGTATGCGACTGGGAAGCACCCCATCGGGGCAGATCAGCTGG
This sequence comes from Coffea arabica, assembly GCF_036785885.1. Taxonomy (NCBI): domain Eukaryota; kingdom Viridiplantae; phylum Streptophyta; class Magnoliopsida; order Gentianales; family Rubiaceae; genus Coffea; species Coffea arabica. The sequence continues at coordinate 41,953,877 of NC_092325.1, read as the reverse complement.
ATCGTGCGAGAGAAAAGATTGCTCATGCAGCTAAGGAGATGAGGGACAAAGCTGAACATTTTGGGCAGCAGGCTCAGCAGCAGATTAAAGGTTCCCCAGATCAAGATACTTGATGGAATATTGTGCAAGCAATTGATGTATGATGATGCATGAATAAACTTTGTGCTCTAATTAGCCGGGATTGTGACTTTGTATGTTTCCTAGTTAATCGGCAATTCAATTGTTGTTGTGACTGTTGTAGAGAGTGGAGATGAGTTGCTGTTTCTCTCAACTCAGCTTGTTCTGCGAGTTTGTCGTTGGATACGTCGTTTCATGTGTGCTAATACATTTGTGTTTCTTTTAGGCTCCTAATTCCAAGGTTTTTCCTTTTTCTTTTTTTTTTTGGTTGTTTTTTCTATGATTAATTTGTGGGTTTTTTGCATTTTAAATTTGTTGATCTTGGATTATTAGTTTGTAAGCTAGGAGCGAATATCCTGATTGAAAGAGATTGCTACCTTTTTTCAAACAAGAAACCCGCTAGGCTACAACTTTTGAGATCAATTATATGTTACGGTCCTTACGGAAGTGTTGGACTAGAATCGTGTATTAATTGTGGCTAGAAGTGGCGATATTTGATTTTGACTTTCTTGTGGGCGGTAAAAGTGCGACAGTTGCAAAAGATTGTAAGTAAGAGATTTTAAATTCTCTCTTTAAATGAGAAAGATTGCCATGAGAAAGATTGCAAGTAAGAGATTTTACCGTGAACTGAGTATTGTTCACGGCTCAGATTGAGCATAATCTCAGTTCACGGCTCAGATTGGGCATAATGTCAACGTCAGTTCGAGGTTTGTCAATTCAAATTTCTTAAAGAAAAAAGGTAGGTTTAAATTCAAGTTTAATTCAAATTTGGAAAGAATAACAAATTTTGCAACATCAGGCTTGAACCAAAATGTTGGCAACAATCAACTCATTGCCCGTTCCCATGAATTTCAATGAATTTCTGCCACTACTGCCATTGGATATTTTTTCCTCCTTCCCTGGCTAACTGCCGTCGACAATTGCCAAACGGCAAGTTTAAGAATTGCCAGTGGCAATTGCGAAGGTCAGCCAGGGATCTCTGTCACTATTGCCAATGAATCTCTGTCACTATTGCCAAACTGGCTATTGTCGATATCTCTCCTAGGTGAAAATGAAGCAAATTTGCCGTACAAATTGCTGCAGCATCGAGATGATTGTACTGAAGAAATTTTGGCAGTAACTAGTCATCATTTACTTATCAGGCAAACATATACCTACTTAGTTTTGTGAGTTACAGCTGACTTCTTCCAGGACTTAATAATTCTGGTAAAACTGGTTCTGTCATTACATGTAATAACGATAACAGTCCTCATGGTTTAGGCCAAGAAGCTGGTAGAGCCAGGTGGGTCAACTTCTCAATGGCAGCAATGGATGTTCATGTTGTATCGTCTATTCTCCTCGAACACTTTTAGAAATGGCCATCTCGTTGAAGTTTAGTGAATCTGGGTTTTTCTCCATCATCTTCCGAATAACCTTAGCTGCATCCTGCAGAGACAATCGATGTGATTAACTCAGAAAGAGAAGTTGAACGTCCAGCTTTAACTGAAGCATAAAAACAGTCGTTTCATAACTGAAACTAGGGAAACAGACAACTTTCGAATCATGTGGACATGAGCAGGCAGACAGAAACTAGGAAGCAGACAACTTTGGAGTCGTGTGGACATGAGCAGATAGAAACTAACATAAAATCCAGTTGACTAAGCATTGGATAGGCTGATAGCTCCTTTCTATCGGATATGCCGGCCATGCAAAACTATCCAAGATATTTGACACCAGGTCCACCCATTCTCTAATTGCATTCCCTCGTATCCTAAACTCCCCATGTTAACAACACGCCAAGAAAATACTTAACAGGGTAACTGAAAAGGGACAAAATTGCACATAACATCAAAGAAGTTCATCTAAAAGAGGAAAAAGTAGAACATGGACGAGTCGATGCTCAACACGAGTTTAAGATATCTCTGCTTGTAGCTTCAATGGATATTACATACAGCATCACTATTCTGTTGGCACGTCGTTGAACTTCTAATAATTTGGCATACAGGCGTATTCTGATCTTACTCCTTTGTACCCAATCCTCATTACAACCCAACACCTATCCAAGACAGCAATTGAGAAATCTTCTCCATATCATCTAAAATTTGAGTTTGATTCTTTCATTCTGTCTTGATTTATACAATTATTTTTCAGAACATGTTCAAAAATGTACATCTGACAACTTAAAAGACTGCCCAGAATAAACCATAAAAACTTAAAAGACCCTGCTCTCATCTGACAACTCTGGGGAAAAGAATCAAGCTACTCAAAGATCAAGTAAGGCATCTGTATCTGGTACTTATGACAAAGAAGGCAAAATATATTGTACATCGACAGTTCTAAAACTCACAACATAAATAGATGCATAAACAAACATCTTCTCTACTGCAGGAGAATAAAATTGAAAAAACACCCAAAATGTTTTGAACCAAAAAAAAAAAGCGTATAGTGGCATTAAGCTTTGTCTGAGATTAGTTTCTTTTCCACCAACTTTCATCCCCATTCATGCAATGTGTTGTACATGCTCCTATCCAAGCACCAGAATTATAAAAAGAAGAGAAAGAAGTAACATTACATGCAACAAGCTGCTTGAAGAGGAAGAACCATGTGAAACTGGTCCGGACCTCCTTCCATCAAGCTCATAAAGTTGTCCTGTATAAGGCTTCACACGTTACATCTATGTTTAACTTGTCCAAACAGCTATATCACAAAGTATGCTAAGTATGACTAGCAAAAGTACATGGACCATGTCAAACAGGGAACAATTTCCTTTAGATAATATAACCAACATTTGAAACTAATTGGGCATTATCAATTTAAACAATTTGCAAGAGTGAAAGAAAAGCAACAATTGCAAGCATGTAGAACCTTGGAACTACCGTGGAAATGACTGCAAGCTCCTAAACCAGTTTTCTGAGCTTTTAGAACATGTGATCGTAAGATGTTTCAGTGAACCATAGACATTATAGGCCTTATAGCAGAAAATACAAACTCAGTACTCAATTAGCCCAAAAGGACTTCGCAAGTCCAGGAGGAAATTGAATAGCAGATATGATTTGGGAATAGAATAGAGAAATACTTGAAAACTAGTGGACTGCAGATGCAGTAAAGCCAATTTTAAGCAATGAATAATTTAGCCTGAACTGCGTGTGCTTTCAACTAATAAGATGTTGTATCTTGATTTAGTAATAAAAGGTATACTCAAGAAGACAAACAAATATTTACAGAGCAAGAGGAGTGGGGAAAGGGCATGTGTATATATGGAAGGCAAAATGGAAAGACTTACCATTCACACATGTGAAACAAATAAAATGGGTGTCCACGTTATCTCTAGCCTGTAAATGGAAACTTGTCAGACGAAGACAGAATCTCCTTTGAACAACTTAAAAGTAGCTAAAAAAGAAAGAACATTTCAGAATGTTTGCCACCAAATTGCAAAAGTAAATAAATTTATGAATAAATGAATAAAGAAATAACATAGAACATATGTAGTCAAGCCACATTAGAAAGTTAGTAGAAAAACTAATTAATGAAACAGGAAAAACTAATTGACAAATGCTTATAGGAATTTCCTTTTCCTTTGGTTGAAGACTAGGAAATATACTCATATTGTCAAAAGATCTAATTACCATGTTCAAAATTTTCAAATGCCAGAAAAATATTTACTGGGTAAAGTATATAATTATTCGCCTTTTTCGCAATGATTCACTTGAGTAAAAAGAGAGAGATGTTTGCCAAATTCTTGACCTCTGTGTCACCACCATTAGCCGCCACAGAATGAGCAACTTCCATTTCTCTGTCATTTTCAAGGAATACTGCACGCTGCCAGAAAAGTAAATATACTGTTAAGCACATCAAAGCAAATCAACTGGATAAGCTTGCATTAAAATTTCATTTCTAAAAGAAAAAATAAGTAAGATTAAGACCTCCTCTGGGTTCATGTTTGCTGTAGTTTTAAAGAACTTGTCCAGGTATGAGCCCTCAGCTGCAATCAACAGAAAGCAACAGAAAGAGAAAATAGATCAAGACAAGATCACAGCTTCAAATAAAAGGAATTCTAAATTTCGGTTACCTTACCATTTGTAGCACAAATTGGCCTTAATATTCTTGTTTACAAGGCAAAACAAATTCAGAACTACTAATTACGAGAGGACACGCCATTTTCACTTTTAACTCCACACGTAGAAGTACAGAATATCATCTGTTTGCTAACATACTTTTCATTGAGATGCATATTATAGGCCTACCCTTGTCGTGTAGAAATCACGCCCATGCAATGCATCCTTAGCTTTTAGTAAAATTACCTTCTCTATGGACTATTCTTTTGCATCTATGACATTACTCCTCAATAGATTGGGTAAACTCAGCATCTTACAGTACACAACATACAATCTGAGAGGAGATGAAGAAATCATGAGGAAATCTATTGGCAATTATGACTGCAATGACAGAACACACTAGGGACATATTTAGCCATCTCTTAGGAATACAAAGACTAGCTACCAACAACAATATTCAAAAGGACCAAAACTAGAAAAAATGCAGTCTCTTATGTGTACAATAAAAAGTAATGATATATATGAAGAACACCACAAAGGTTAAATGAATTGGACATGATACTGTTCATCCATGGAATAAAGTACTGACCAAGATTTATCTCTGAAGTAATATTAGCAATGGCGTGAAGAAGCCCAATTGTTCCACAGGCATTTCCGACAGTTTGTTTCATAAAGTATACTCCAGCACTAGGATCCTGCAGGCAGATTATGTGATATGCCCCTTCCTAGTGTTAATGTAATTACTATAAGATTAATAACACTAAAAACATTTATACTAGCTGTCATATGAAACATGGAATCTAGTTCTAAAAGATACACAGAAAAACTACAATCATTTTCAGGAAAACCAAAAAAAATTGCCAACAATTTCAGAAGACCAACAAAATGTAACATGTTGTGATGTAACATGACTTGAGGAACCCCATGGAGCCATGAAGGGCCAAGGAAGCGCATAGAAGTCAACCATTGAACATGAAATAGTATTCGCAACTGTGGCATCACTGTAGGCATTGCTAAAGACAGAATACTGGACCAAATGTAATATGATCGAGACAATACTGCTTTGACAGGAAAGCAGATTTGAAGAAAAAAGACCTCCCTCCAGAAGAAACAGTACAGCAGAATAAAGCTTTTGCATGAGTAAATACGTTTGCAAAAGCATGCAGTGGTTTTGCCAAAAATTGTCATATGCACTTCTAAAATCAAAAGAAGTGAGTCCTAGATGCTAACATACAATGAAGCCACTTAAAATGTGTTAAAAAAACTTTTTTTTTATCTAAGAAGCAGGCTTAGACGACTCCAGTGTAAGGCAACTGTAAGGCCACCTGTCAAGTTTGAATCTCACAATAATTTTTTCATCCAAGGATGAACTGGTACTGCTCATCTGCATCCAACCCATTTAAAGGCCTACACACAACCAACTTACAAAAGCTGGTTTGAGGCTTTTGTTTTCTTGTTGAAATGATTTCAGCCAACTGATGACTAAAAAGCCCTGAAACTCTTAGTTTTCCACTCAATTGACAAGCACACTGCCTTCTTGCTACTAGCAAATTTTGCAGATAATACAACATAATAAAACATGACAGCTTTGGAATCAAAAAGGAGAACAGATATAAAAAAAAAGAGAGAGAGAGAATTTCTGTAAACTAACCTTGATCAAGCTGTCTTTTTTTAGTTTTTCTTCTTCAGTCTGGTAGTACACAATTTCATCCAATATTAGTAAACACAGGAACAACCAACTTCACACATCACCACAGAAAAGAAATACAACATTTGCAATAGTAGGACCAAACACAGATTTCACCCACAACGCACCTGTGGCGTGATGGGATACAGGAACAGCACAGCAAGCACTGGCTTTGGAACCATTTCCAAAAGTTCTTCATCCAATCCAAGGACATCACAGCACTCTGCCTCCTCAGGCGAGACACCAAGCCCCCAAAGGAACTGCCAGTAACAAAACCATATTAGATATGCAGCAACAATTTCTCTCTTTCTAATGCTTCTTTAATCTTATATAATTAGTGTGCTCTGCTGTAATTGCTAATACATCCATTTCCCTCAAAATAACTACTATCTTTAATTTAATAATCTTATCATATTTAATTAAACAGCAACAGTTTAGGTCGAATAACATTATCAATCCGAGAGTAAGGTTGGTAAAGCCACCCTTACTCCAGGCCTTATGTGGGAGGTCCACTTTCAGTACTACCGTTTAACAACCTAACAGCATCAATATGAGGGATGGCCATTGGCCCGATTGGTGTATTATAAAAATATTGAAGAATATGCTTCCGTATTGAAGACAAAAATTAAAACTTACATCTTCCCCAAGATGAAAGTGAATAGCAAAATTAAATCATAGCTCTCCAAAAGCGGGGAAAAAGGAGTTTCATTTTCTTGTAATAACTAGAGTGCCCAGATATAAGATAATGATATTCCTCCATGACAATTAAAAAGAAAAAAAAAACAACCTTGGGTTCTTCCTGGAAAAGCAATTAAGAAAATAGTCTGAATACTAGAATTAAATCAATATATAGTTAATTTCAACATAACAGGAAAAGGAATAGGCGAAAAAAAAAAGATTCCATTTTTAAGTAGCCATTATGGTGCCTAGGTAATGAGCAAAACACAATAAGAAAAATCGCACAAAAATTAAGAACTTCAAGAAGTTACTTATAAATTTGAAAAACAGAAAAGGAGGAACCTGGTTCATAACATCAGGGTTGGCTTCAAGTGGAAGCCATCTCTTAGCAGAAGGGCTCTCGTCTACCATGTTTCTGGGTTTCTCTCTCTCTCTCTCTCTCTTTTTTGGGTTTTAGGTAGCGAATCTTTTTATTTCGAGGAAGGTAAAAGCACCTGATGCTCCCGGTCCGGTGATGGATTGCTTTATATATAGGTTTTGGAAGGGCTTTTAGTGTCCCTGGTCTATCACATTCACGGGACCTTTTTATCCTTAAACCGAGTCAGACTTTCTTCTTCCTTTTTTTCTTTTAAACATATTTAGCGCTTCAAATCTTGGGTTTTTTGGGATAATAAAAAAAAAAAAAAGCCAAATCATGGAAGTTTGTACCGTTCTTTTTAATTTTAGTTGCTAGGTTTGAATTTTTATGTGACAGTTAGTAAAGGTTGCTTGGAAGTTGATTTTCTCGAAATTAATTTCCCTATTACTGGGACAGCCAATAAAAACATTAATATATTTTAAATTTGAACATTAAAAATGACAACAAAGTGTGGAATAACCCCAATGTTTGTCATTTGTTCATTTTCTTGTGATCAAGAATTGTTTTTTTTTTTTTAATGGCGGCAAAATTTTTCCATCGTGCTCAATTTCAGAAAGCCCATCTTGTTAAGGCACGACTTATGTCTAGTAGCATAACCCTGCTGATTCATGGTCTTGCACTGAACAAGCTCGTTGAATCTCAAATTTTTGCAACTACCATCCATTTCAAAGATGTGGGGAGTTTTGTCAATGTATAGTTTTGTCTTTTTCACAGAAATTTACAGCACAAAAGTTGAGAAATCAGCATATAAAGCTTTGATCAACCAATTGAACTTGATGAACCAACCAATTATCCAAAAGCAACAGCTCAATCAGCCCCAAAAAAGGAGTTCCTGGCTTTCATGTACAAAAGCTAATACATACTTTTACCCCATCTTGGGTTGGTCAAATGCAGCTCCAACCCACATAACTACAATTCTGCATTTTTTAACTTTCATTCACCATTGTAACTTGGCCTTCGTTTCTCAGCAAAGGCAGCTAAACCTTCCAACCGATCTTTCGTGTTCAAAAGCTGCTGATAGCAATCCATCTCAACTGATAAGCCTGATGCTATATCCATCTCAAGGCCCCCATCAATGGCTCGCTTTGCCATCCTTATCGCCAATGGCCCCTGTGATAAAAATTCGAACAAGTTATAGAAATATGATCCTACACACAGCAAATTCATGTTTCTGATTCAAATCACATGTTTAATGTACCTTTTGGTTTATGTCTCGTGCAATTTCAAGTGCCTTTGAGCGAGCTTCACCAGCAGGAACACAGTGATTCACCAGACCTGCAGGATAGTGCAACTCTTATCATTTTTAGCCACCATAACCACTAACAGTGGATAGCAGCTTAAACTAAGCATACCCATCGACAGTGCATCTCTAGCACCAATTTTTCGACCAGTAAATATAATTTCTTTTGCTAGTGATTTCCCAACCAATCTAGGAAGCCGTTGTGTTCCACCAGCCCTGAAAAAGGCTACAATTTACATCATATGAAAGATTACTACAAAATATTTTCAGCTACAAAAGAAACCATGAAAGAAGCTAGACATGATTCATACAACATGCAGCAACAAATATGTATACTGAGGTGGGAACTAGTACCATTCTGACATTACTGACGCACCAAATCAAGAAACATGAAATGTTTCAAAATGATAAATGTTTAAAAAGATAGATTCAAAGAGATGGCACAAGTAGAGGTAGCATATTCATAAACTAGAACAACATCAACAGCAAATGCAACACAGACCCTGGGATTATAGCAAGTCCTGTTTCTGGCAAGCCAAATACTGCATCTTCCCCTGCATCAGTTATTGCGGACCAATAAATTCACAACAGTACATATAACAACACAAAACAAAGGACTTCAATTTGAAGCTCAATAGATAAATACCACATATCCGGAGATCACATGATAATGCCATTTCCAGTCCCCCACCCAGTGCTGCACCTTCCACAACAGCAATTGTAGGTATGTGCAGTCCCTAAAGGCAACACAAGTCTTTATTCAAGAAGAGCTCCACATTAGGGCGGAGGTTATACAGATCTACTCTGACAGCTTTATAGTCAAACAAAACTAAAAACATATTAACAACTTAGTAACAGAGAATGAGTACAAACCTCCAAAAAAGAGAATGTTGATCGCAGAGAATTTACATAATTCTGAATTTCATCTGGAGTCATTGTCTTTCTTTCCTATGGATCCCATTTCAAGCAAAGGCACCATTAAGCAAGTGAACTCTAACAAGATTATGGACTAAGAAACAAGAAAGACCAAAAATGAAATAGACAATACCCTGAAGAAGCACTCATACAGCATATAGAATTTTGCTTGGTAAATTAAATTAGCGAAATATCCATTGTCTGGTTGAGAACAATTCCATAATAACTATGCCATGAAATAGTTAACATAAGAAATGCTTTATTACATTTATATCCGCTTACAAATCTTCAAGAAGGGCAATTAGCATAAGATTGACCTTGACTTCATTTTTCATTAACAAACAAGTGGTTAATGGGCTTTACAGATCATCACTCTTGAAGCATTTATAATTCAGCTTGCATCATGGGTAGGATTGATTTTGTTTTACTACAATTAAAATTTTGACTCTAACAAGTGTACCTTTCATTGTAACTGAAATATCTTGTTGGCCAATGAGTTGTTTCTCTGGTCATTTTACTTTATAACCTTTGTAGGTGCATGTGTTATTGACTAGACACAGTCCTCAAACTCAGCGGAATTCATTCTCTGCTCAACAACGGTCACAATCAAATCTTGGACGCTCATCACAATGTTTTAGCATCCTTATCGAAGCTAAATCTCTATAAGTTCTGTAAATCACCTATCCAGCTGCCAAGAACCTACTAATGCATTTTTTGACTGTTCCAAATTAGACTTTTATTTTCTAAGCTCCCTAAAGATAATCCTTTTGAAGCCATTCTTATTTAATGAAAACCATAGAACTCCCTTCAAGTAGTTCAAGCCTTGTGACGTTTAAATATGCTGTAGGTGGAGAATCATCTTTAAACTCCATTATTGTGGACATTTTTCAAAGATATTGACAAGAGTTTAGGCCTCAGAAATATTATTCTAATCTCACGAATGAAGCTTATACACCTGTTCTCTATCTCTCTTTTCTTTTTCAATTCTGATTAAAAAAATAAATAAATAAACTGTTCAACATATACATCACATACTATCAAATCAATCTAAAACTAAAGATGATATTCACCTTTAAATCAGCACCAGCGCAGAACGCTTTGTGAACAGAACTGCAGATCATCAAAACCTTTGCTGAATGATCCTTATAAACAGCTTCTAAGCTTCGCTGCAACCCATGTAACATATCCTTACTTATTGCATTTTTTGCTCCAGGCCTATCCAAGTTAACTTCAACAACTCCTGTAAGCAAGAATATGCTTCTTCAGTATGCACAGTTGGTTACTGAGTTGACAGGACAAGTTTCATTCAAAACATATTTCTTGGTCCAGAAACCCCAAAAGAGCATATTAGTAAGTAACTATATTACAGTAAATTACAGTTCACCATTTCTTGCAGAGCCCTAATAGACAGCCCAAACTCCAAACAGTCCAAATATAACTTTACCATATGAACTTTTAACAAACCATGATGAGTGACTTAAAAGTACGGGTGAATTATCCTAGTTAAGATTTTCCGATTGTCAGACTTCGGAGAGAATATCATTTCTTTTTACTATATCAGTTTAAGGGATAACGTGAAATCCTTCCTCTCCTTTCTTCACAATAAAAAGAATAAAGAGCAACCATCTTTCCTCAGTGTCCCAGTTTCAAGTTGAAATAGCTCCATCCAAAGTGAAACCTTTTTTTTATTTTTTTCTCTCACCCATTAGGCCATCTCTTTTCGCAATAAAATTTTTTTTCTTTTCTTTTGTGTTGATCTGGTAGTTTGCATGGCCAACTTATGTCATTCAGAAATTGGTGTGATGGCACTGGACGGTGAGGAATGTTTGTAATCAGATGGGCTCTCAATGAAAGGAAGACTGATTACTTATATCAAGGTGAAGCAGAAGCTATAAAGCTGGCACTAATCAAGGCATTAGAAGCAGATTGGAGAAACAATATTACCGCAACGTCTCTTGGTAGCAAAGATCAATTCAAAAATTTGTCAGGATGGTTTCATAGTTGTCTTCCTAGAGGACCTCAAGATGGTAAGCTCCATGTTTCACAGGGGTCCTATTAGTTTGTCAACAGAGCTGATGATGCTCTTAGTATTCAAACTGCTAGATATACATCAGAGATTAACCGGTAAATTCAATGGTTCGGGTTAATCCCACTGTGATTAACACAGGCTGTAGAGTAATCTTTGGGCACTTCTCAATATACTGTAAGGCTTTTGTTAACTCTTCTCTGTATTTTAATACGAGTAGACGTTCTAACAAAAAAGGAAAAAAAAAACAAAATGCTGCTAATCCCTCCCTTACTCATGGAGCCTGTAGCAGGCATATGACCCATGACAATAAAGTAAACAAATAATTCAAAAAAAAAAAAAAAGAAACAATACGGATTAAAACAATTAAATTAAAGAAACTGAATATTACATCCAATGGGCAAAAGGGCTTTGAAAAATGATGAACTCAGAGACAAAGATCGTATTTTTACCATACTGATGGCTAAAAGCGTACAAGGAAAATGGAGTTACCGGAATCGGAGTCATCGAGTTTGTGAAGCTTGACGGAATCAGAAGTAGACTGCAAAATCAGGGTTCGAACACTCTGGCGATTCCATTCTTCGTGTGGATTTATATTGAATTTCTTGAGGTGAAAAAGCAGTTGTTGAGAAGATGAAATGGGCTTCGGTTTTTGCTTCAGCCATTGCTGGCCTGCTGATTTTGCTACAGCAGGTAAAAAAACCATTGCTGGCTTTTCCCTATCTTTCTTTTCTGTTCCTTTTAAGGATTTGTGGAGCCGATCATTTGCTTCAACCGCACCCTTTTTCTTTTCTTTTCTTTATTTTCATGTCATGCCAAGTCACTAATTTGATCGCGACAACAGGCAACGAAGTTTGTTTGACAAAAGAGGATGAGACTTTTTTTGTTTTCCAATGAACAACTTGGGATTTCAGCTTAACAACTTAACAAATCAAAGCGCTTGTTAATTGAATTATGCTTGCCTCAGTACTAACACCTGTATGTTAAACTAGTCAAGAATATGTTGAAAGTACAGGTTCCTGTGATGATCATTGGCATGCTTCTTACGCCGTTGTTCAACTAGAACAAAAAAGCAAACATTCAATAATGAAAATTAGACAATAATTGCAACTCTCAAACATAAATTGTAGTTAGTTTTTTTTTTTTTTTTCATCTCAATTACCCGTATTTACACAACTAGTCAAAACATAATTTACACTTATAATAATTATTCACTAAAAAAATGTTGAAAATTATTAGCTATTCAAATCGTGTTCGAATTATAATTGTAAGTTACAAAACATTTTGTAATTGAAAACTCTTAATTTCATATAATACAGTCTTAGTCGAAGATAATCATTCAAACACCACCAATAAATTTCAAAACCCTTTACTAATTTGATCTCCATGTAACGTACACCATTAATGGAAAATTTTTCTATTTGATCAAAATACTCCAAAAATCCCTCACTTATTTTAATAAAATGAAATAGTATAGTATAATTTTTATACCATGCACAATATAGGTCCAAGACATTGCAACCTAGGTTTAGTAGTGTTGTTATAATTTCAAATACCAGATTCAATAGTGAATTTTGATCTTGAACCATAGCCCCTTTTGAAATACTAAATATTACCTTACACATATAATAGTCCAGTTGCATGCATTGGTACTGTATGGTCTTGTACTCTTTTTCTTCTTTCCTTCTTTTTTTTTTTTTTTTTGAGTATATAAGAGAATAAACAAGTCTTATTTAATGCCCCAACTCCATTTTGGACTAATGAAGGCCTTCATGGAGCCCTCTGAAAAACAGAAGCAAAGCTGAAGATTTTGGACGCACGGAGACTCATGTGCAACTGTGCAGGCAAAGACTTATTTCTTTAGTTTCTGAAGGTCTGAGTATTTTCAAAAACTCAAAACGATTATCACACAAGATGAAATATTCCCTGTGAAATTTCATACACCATAGAGTTTGAAGGACATTTCTTTAAAATCCATATACTCGCAGTCACAAGCATTGAATAGGCTAGATGTTAGAGTACCATGTACGTGGTGATTATTCTCCAAGATATTTCTTTTTGATTCTTGCTTAATTAAGCTTCTAAACACTACGAGCGTGATTGATAAAATTGATGTTTGAAAACTAAAATCGTGAAATTTGAAGATTGAATCCGTTAAATTACTAAATTGTTAAATACTAAATCTAATATATTTGAATATATATTACACTAAGTAATAAGTGAATAGTTTATCACATATTTTGTCTACAAAATTTAGTACCACTCAATTAATTCTTAACTAATTCAGATGTTCTATTTGTTATCAAATACACGTGAACATATTAAAATCTAAACTCATTAAATTTAAATGCTGAATTGGATTATCGGACAAGGTTCATGTCGAGCATTATTTCCATTCTTGTTTGTGAAAATTCTAACAGTTAATTCTCCCCATCCAACTTTATTCCAAATACCGTAATATTCAATAAAAATATTTCCTTTGTCAATATCCTCTCCTTGAAAGGGAACCCATTAATATAACTAATTTGTGCCAACTTTATTGGACAAAATGCACATTTATATTTCCAGATTGCATCAACATACTTTACCAAGTTAAATCAAGTTTTCCACCAAAAAAAAGGGCTCTCTTAAGCAAGTGCTTTTTGGAAAACCTATAATTATAGAGGTTTTCTAACATGTGCCAGGTAAAAATTTGTTAGTATACCTAAATCACACCTAATTTATCATATTAATACACATAATCACAATCATTGTATCCCTACAGTTAAGACATTTTCCCAAATTAATGACACTATTCCCAAAAACTAATGCCTAAGAACCTTCTTAAGGGGCACTCGTTAGCCAAACATACAATGCATGTATATGGAGCTGATATTTTGCAGTCTCATTTGTTATGGCACTCTATCCGTAACTGTTTTTAGATCATGTCAAAGGACAGTTCTGATATTTGAAGGCTCAAGACATGAGATCTTGAGTTTTTCGATCTACATGCATTTTCTAGCTTGCAAATGCGCAGTTTCGGTGTAAGCAGAAGACAATTCTTCTAATTGGTACATTATTTTCAAACGCCTGAGTAGCTATTACTTCAGCATCTTAGAACATATAGTAGTCTACAGGTTGTTGCCTTTTGCCTTTCTGAGGATGTCTAGATAACGGAATTGCAGCAATCCATTCCTCTTTTGAGGATGTCTAGACAAGTTTAGACCCGACGAACCCATTGTTCAAGTCTGAGCTGCTTCAAAGGAGGGCCTAAGTTGGGTTTACTCTTTTGAGGACACCTCCATTTTCCAGTAACTTCCAACAGATTAGGAGCTTGGAAATTGGTTGTGTCCAAGAGAATCTTTCTTGTTGCTGTAGCCTCCTTGTTGCCTCTTGGTGGAACTGTGGCTCCATTCCTAGAAGAATAAGACTCACCTGCAAGTGGCCCTTTGCAAGAATTCTCTCCATCACCTACCTTGCTCCTCCTCATCGAAATGAACCCATTTTCTGCAAACCCTGTCCTGGCATTCTCTTTATTCTCTTGTCCACCAGGAGCCTCGTTTTCTGGTTTTTGGTTTACCAGGTACTCCAAGTTTTCTGTAGGTGGTCTAGTCGTAGTAACTATGGTAAAATGTTCAGGCTTATCGCTCTCTTCTATTGGAACCCTGCTCTGAATTGCCTTATGAGGCGAGTTCCCCATCTTGCTACCTGACCCACTTTTGATATTCAACATCATATGACTATGCTCCGCATTGAACTTAGCATTTAAAGCATCAATAGGGCTTTTTCCATTTTGGATTGATAGTTCAAAACCTTCCGCTAAACCTTTACCGTGGTCAATCATCTGTTTCAAGGGCAGAATTTGACATGAACGCCTTTGAGGAGTCAAGTCATTTAGTATAGCTGAGTTTTTCTCTCCATCAGCCTTTAGTATATCCTGTAAATGAGAAGCAAAGGATAGTTCACTGATACTTGTTACTGCTTTCGCCGCATACAAGCTTCTTAAGCATGTGAAAATCTGAGGTGTCTTTAAATTATTTGACTCCTAACACAATGCCAGATTATGTAACAAAAGCAACAACAAATTCCCTTCAATAAAAGAAAAAAAGAAAAAAAGAGTCAGAGTACCTTAGAGAGATTGTTTTGAACCATTCTTTTCCACGACCAAGAATGTTATGGTGCAATAAGTGCTAAAAGCAAATCTTGGTGCTGCTAATGACTGTGGTGTCATTTATACCAGCCACAGATAAAATGGTAATCAAAGAGACAAATGTCAAATTCATCCTCTAGAAGTGTCATAGGTTTGAAGCCAAATAATCACTGACAAAATATCTCCTTTCTCTTAGACATGTCAAAGCCAGAATGGGAGAAATTCAAACTCAAAACCCAGACTGCAGCAGGGGTAGCAATTGCAGTATTCAGAGTTGAACGATGCAAATCAGTTAATACAACTCAGAAATTAGGTGTTTCATGATCTGTTGTTACAAGGTTATAGGTTGAACGCAAGTAGTTAAATGGAACTTGTATAAGCTATCAGCCTTTGGTCATGTACGTGTAAAAAAGAAAAACTTGAGTTTATATTCTTGAAAACTTGCTTGTCAATTTCAAGCATCATTTCCCAAGGACATAAATCTGGTCGATCCAGAACAGCTTTTAGCAGAAAATAAGAATCAAGAATACCTTAGGGAAGGAGTGGTGCTCATACTCCTTTTTTCTGCCAGAGTTGGTACATTTGACAAGCCCAAAAGAAGTTTTCTGACCTTCCAAATCATTCTTTTGAACTGCCTTAGTTGCCCTAATCAATTTGTCTTCTTTCCCTGTGATACATTCTTCATCAAACACATTTCCAGGAGGCTGTGAACTGAACTCGTAGCTGGTATTAATTGCTGGAGATTCGTATTCATAACTAGAGAACCAATTCCTAACATCTGGAGGCACTGATATCAACACAAAGAAATACGAAGTCAAGGATTGTCCAGATATTGTTAATAGTTTTATGGGTTCAGACTTTTGAAACCGATGCATACACAAACCAAGAATCCAAATATTCAAGTTTTCCATGATGTAAGAAGACAACACCGAGCATTTCTTTATAAAGATAAAGTAACTGGACTGGTCATGCATACCCGAAGAAAGTGAGAGGGAATCTGAATCTTTCAAAACCTACAAGACAAAATATTGAAATTCAACTAGCACATAAATATTCATCTCTCTGCTAAAGATAACAACCCAAAAATTTCACTGCATCTTAATTTAGATATGAATGAAAAGACAGCAGTTTGAATTGGACAAATAAAGAGGGAATCAAACCTTTTAATTTGAGATCTCAGCTCATAGACTTGGGCAGTTTTACGTTTTTAATGCTTGCCAAACATTAGTCACAGAGTTCATTCCACGAACTTGTCAGATGAAACAGAATTGTAGATTATGGAATGAAAGGCCTTCTTTACAAGGACACCATTTTTACATTCCTAATTGACAGCAAGCAAGGTAATAAAATCAAGTCCTCACAATAAACTACCTACATCTGACACCCAAAAAGTTTGAATCACAAAGATACCAGTGCACAGAGAAGAAAACTGAAATAATCAGTTCAATCTCAGTGGAGTTTTATGTCTCCCTGAACGATCATCTTGACTGGTCAATTAACAGATATCATTAGCATAACTGATTTGCAATTGAGGCAAACTGTTGTTACAGTGTCTCAGACTGGTAATCTGGATGAGCCTATGTAACTGATGCTTGTCAGGAACATCAATTTGGCGATTGGCTTATTAATGCCGATTACCTCTAAAGAAAGGATTTTGGTTGACCCTCTTGATTTTTGGTGTGGATGATTAATGGAGATTTTCAGATCACCGGCCATTCAGAGACTTTCCCACTGTTCCATGGTGGATAAAGTCATGACCAGCTGCAGTATTTTGCACAAGGAACTATGCTACCATCTCTTAACACCATCAGTTAGTTGCATTCCATATATGACAAAGATCACCATTTTTCTGCTCATTTTCTTACATTATTTCATTCTTTCATAATTCCACTGTAAAAAATTAAATTTGCAGTGGCCCATTCAGCAAATTAAATGCTTTGAGCCACCCATACGATGAATCCTAGTGAATATCAATTCAAATGTACCTCCTTGGTCACTAATAATTAGAGCCAATAACCACACTACATTGACATAATTCCTATCTGTAAGATGATTATAATGATGTAATCGTGAACGACCACAATACCAATTATCTCTTTATACTTTATAAAACGTCCTATCAATTAATCAACATTCTTTGCAATTGAAGTAGAGAGAAGAGGAGGATATAATGACCTCAATGTTCCGGTTGTCAATTCTAGCAATGCTATTAGACTGGAGAAAGCCATCTGAAGTATCCTTCCCATCAGCAAGCAAAACATCATGCCTTTTTTTGAGTACACCGTTTTCATCAAAATTCCCTTCCTTTTCCTCTTCGTTCTCCCCAGTTTCAGCTAATATGGGACGACCAGAATCTTTAAAATCATCGATACTATTCAATTCTGGAGACTCGTATACATAACTTGGGAACCACTTGGCTATATATGGAGGCTCTATATGAACAAAAATCAAAATCCCAGTAAAACTTTTGAAACTCAAAACACGAAACTATAGGAAAACGATTAAAAAAGAAAAGAAAAGAAATGATTGCCAAGGCAGTTTCCCAATAAACGAACCTGCTTTTATGATTTCCTTAACATCACACAGGCAAAAAGAGAAACGTCTTATGGACAATGCAAGAAGCTCAAAGATTTGCAAAATAAGAATGAGAAATTGAAGATTATTTCAGAGATCAAACAAACCTGAAGGAAGCGATAAGGAATCTGAAGAACCCATTATCCAAAACGATGAAATGCAGCACTAGAGGGGGCAAAGATCGTAACTTTATGTGTATTTTATTCTGCTCCAACATCTTGATTTCTCATGTTAGAGCCGATAGATGGCGCGAATAGGGAAAAGTTTTCAAATTTCCCGGGCCATAAGGTGGTCCCGTGGCCAAAATCAGATTTCTTCAGGCTAATTACATTGACCACCTCTGGTGTTTCTCATAATTAGGGAAGAAGCCCATATGAGGTTTTTGAATTTACCGAAACCACCCTTATCAGCATTTTTGTACTATTTTGTGTACTACTTTTACCTTTTATTTAGTACCTACCTATTTTCACAGGAGTAGGGGTGGCAATAGGGCAGGGGTGGGGCGGGGGACATCTCCCCCAACCCCCGGCCCGTTGCATTTTAATTCCCCCCGCCCCCATCCCATTCCCTGCCCTCGGCTTCCCTCGCCCCGCTTCTCCCGTGGGGGCACCCGCGGGGGAAGTACAAAAATTAAATTACATTAAATTTTATTATATAATTTTATTATAATTAAATTTGAGCAAATAATCAAGTATTAAAATATTAACACATCACCAAATTATTATTCATTATAACTTCACTATTGAAACTCATAAAATAATTAAACAAAGGTTATTTGAATGCAATCTAATGTGATAAAACAAATATAACTAAAATAATTAAGTTTTCACTTTTGATACAAATACAATCACTAAATTATTATTATATTTTTTTTAGAAAAAGTGTTATTGTATTAAGTGTAGTTAGGAATTTAACATAAATGTATTAATAAATTTAGTATAAATAATTAATAATTTTTATTAATAGGCATGTATAATTAGTAGTATAATTAAAAATATCATTATATATATAATTATGTACATATATATATATAGTTTTTTAAATGGGTGGTGGGCCCCCCGCCCAGTTTCTAAACGGGGGAAAAAAATTCCCCCCGCCCCAACCCCCGCCCCAATGACCCCCACGGGCACCCGCTCCCGTTGCCATCCCTATACAGGAGTGTGATATTCTTCCCCAATTAGGAAATTGTACATATGAATGTGTTATTGATCTATTTTGTAGGTGCGGTTCAAAACTTAAGTGATAAGAGTTATAATTGTAGATTTTGGAGTATTGAATATGTGTCCATAATTTGAAATTGAAATATTTTTTTAGCTCAGATTGTTGTGTAAGTGAGGTCTTGTGTAACATGACATGAAAGTATGAATGTAGAATTCAAAGTCCATGTTTCTCATTGAAGATATTAAAAACAAAAGCAAAACAAGGGCACACTATTTTTGTAACACTAATTGGTCAAGATAACATACTTTTTAGGTAAATTGTAGTGACTCTCTACTATGGTTAATATATTCACAATTAGATGACTAGTTTTGGTTTGTAGTTACTTAATTTTCATCAATATTTATTAAACTTATTTTCATTGTAGACTTTAGTAACATGACCAAAGAAAGAGTCGTGACGTTTCTTTTTTTATTTTAATTTTTCAGTAGGGAATGAATGGGATTTAAAAAGCGAATTGGCAGTAAGGAATTAGTCACGATGTTTCTTTCTTTCATTTTTAGTTAATTAATTATTTATTTATTTTTGGATTAAGAGTCCTATGTTTATGCAAATGAATACCAAGGTTCAATATTTATACCTATGTTTTGGATTAAAGGGTCCTATGTTTATACCAATGATCCAAGATCTTTTAATTGTAATCCCTTCCATCTTACCACCTAATCCAATTCTCTCCCTACCAAGATTCAAATTTTTTTTTTTTTTTAGGTTCAATGTAATATATCCTTACATAGAATTAAGTAATTTTTCTCAACCTTTCTTATCTTTACAATCGATTAATTGTATCCGTAAGAAATTGCTTCCATGTATTCCAAAATTCGCACCATTTGTAGTCTACGGTTAGACCCCATCTTTTAATTATAACTTTTCATTTGCCGCTGGTCCGGACTGATTCCTTCTAATTATCTGCATCAGGGACTTCTCAAGAAGTTAGTCTAGGTACCTTGAAATCGTTCATGTCACTTGGCAAATTAAAGCGTCTGAAGCTTCCTAGAAAATCTAGAAATTTTCTTAATCTTGCTATAAGATAAAGCTGCTTATTGTAAAAGATCTCCCCAAATAAACCAAAAAGTGGGCTTCTCGCGTATTCAATGTGCATGATTTGCAAAATTCGTGTACATTTAAGATAAAACATCACGTGTAGCCATATCAAAGTTTTAAAGATGAAAGAGTTTCAACAGTTTTACACTACCAAGTCGACAGTGTTATCTGCTTAGTACTCGGATACTATAGAGCTGTTTTTCTTGGAATATTCCCTTTTATTATGCTTACTTGACAGAAATGGCCCAGGTGGCATATTTTCAACTTTAGCAATATACTGAGTTTTACCTCATTTGATGGTAAAATAGGATTCATACACGTGAAATTTTGTTTGTGGTAATTAATACTTCAATAATGCGCTCATATGGAGTGAAAAACAAGCAAATCTTTTACTGTCTGTTCTATTCAAGATGATGCAAATCACCTATAATCATCAACTTGAAAGTTGTAAGCGGTGATCTTGTTCTTTTGCATTAGGATGATCAGTATAGTCCAATAATTCTAAAATAGTTTAACTAAAAGGGCATTCTTGACAACTCGTTCAGGATTTTCCCCGTTTCATATAGAAAAAGTTCATGTAAAATCCACCTTCCAATCAGTACTTCATGCAATGAGGCAACTGTACTATATTGAAAGTGATGAGGAGATGCCCTATTCCATTTTAGACAAGATAATGAGCATGATACACTTTTCTCTTGAATAATTTGTTATTCACCTTATCTTACAATAACATCTTAAGGGCCATGTTTAAGTGGAAGTTCATTGTACAAATTACTCAGCAGTAATAGCACAGGCAACACTGTAAAATTCTACAAATGGACCTCAACAGAAGCATCTTTGAAGTTTGAACCTACTGCAACTTCTAAACGATCAAACTCTATCTGTAGTAAAATGCCCTTTCAATGTAGTATGAAAAGCTAGTTGTCTTTATTCCTCTTTTGTCTTCAGTTACTACTCTGAAATTTCCGTTGACAACACAAAGTTTTAATGAGGCGAGTGAATAGAATCCATACCACTATAGCAAGAAAATCAAAATGATTTTCCTTGACATAAGGATTCAAATGATACCTTATAAGCCTGCAGAAATCTGTACTTACATGGCTTTTGCTTCAATCTTTATGTCATTTGTTTCTCATAACTTTCCAGTATTCCTTAAACCCAAAATTCTAGCACAAATTTGGTGTTTCTTTGGAGTTCTTTATGGTTTGAATGGCTGGAAAATCGCATAGAAGGAAGAAGCAAAGCAGCAATTCATCAAGTTCATGTAGCTCAGACAATGCTGAGGATCCTGATTACACTGCAAGGTGGGCTCAAAGGCTGTCCAGAAAAGAAAAGTTCACTTCCTTAAGTGGATGGCAGAGACACAGCAGTTGTGACATTAACGGTCTTCAATTCACAGCTGGAACTTCAACAATGAGAGGAAAACCAACACGTTCATCGAAGAAGAAAGACATCAAGCAAGGGGAGGTGAAACCGATCAAAACATCCAGAATGGCACAAGCAAGGAAGGAGCCTGGTTGTTTGAAGATTGAAAGAATCAACTTTGGAATCAAGAGAAGCTCCACTTCTAGATGGAATAGGAAAATTAAAGATGAATTTGACCAAGAAAACAAATTCTCCACAGACAGAAGTGGTAGAAGTTCAGAAAATGAGAATGACCATGAGAATCAAGGGTATTCTGCTAGCAGAATAAGAAATCAAGAGGATGAGAATGAGAAGTGGAAGATGAAAGCAACCATATTTTCGTGGCTTATAGATTCCAAAACAATTGAAGAAAATGCAGAAGTTTTCTATATGGATGACCACAGCAAGAAGATCATTAAGGAGGGAATAATCAGGAGAGAGGGCATATTATGCAACTGTTGCGATAAGATCTTTACTGTAGCAAACTTTAGTATTCATTGTGGGAGGCAATCTGCTAAACCCTATGAAAGGATTTTCACTTCCAAGAATCAAAACTCTCTTTTATCTTGCATGATTAGAGCTTGGAATATGCCAGAAGAATGTGAAAGTCGTAAATTCAATCGCATTCAGACTAGAGGTAATGCAAGTGACTCGTACGATGATGCTTGCATGATCTGTGCAGATGGAGGAAACTTAATGTGTTGTGAGGTGTGTAATTCAACATACCATCAAGATTGCATTCAGTTGAAGGTAAGACTGATGTTACCACAATTTCAGTTGATACTCTAATTAGTGACCTTAAGAAAATTAGGTAAATGTTACTTGTTCTAATCTCGGTTCAGGAGGTTCCTCGAGGATCTTGGTATTGTCCATACTGTGTTTGCAGATTCTGCAGAAATCCGGCTCACGACAATGACTATTTAATTGAATGTCCTCAATGTGAACAGAAATGTGCGTAACACGTTAATCTTCCTAAATTTTCATGCACCTATCTCATTCATTGCTATTATTTATTCTTTTCTTTCTCTAGTGAGAACTTGTTATTAAGATGTTAAGGCATAAATATAAGCTTTGTCTGTTCTACAGATCACTGGAACTGCCATCTGCGGAGAGAAATGAAGATAATAGATCTCAACAGTCTGCCATGTGCACCTTTTTGCGAGGGGCGCTGCAAAGAGGTAATCTTAATGAAGCATGATTAACAATCTTCTCTTGACTCTAGCTTGAAGAACTGGATTTTCTTCATGATTAGTTCTGACTTATCAGTTCATTAAGCACTAAATACAAATTTTCTGGAAAGGTTTATGATAAGTTGGAGAGACACCTAGTTGGATTGAAAAATGAGCTTGATGAAGGTTTCTCCTGGAGTTTGCTTCATCACATGGACAATGACACAGGTAGTTACACAGATGACACATACAAAAGAATCGTTTGCCACTCCAAGCTTGCTGTTGCACTGAGATTGATGGAGGACTGCTTTGAGCCAATTGTAGACCGCCATACTAGAATCAATGTGATTCGTAGTGTTGTTTATAATTGCGGGTAGGTTTATTGTGCAATCACTATCATATGTCTCTAGTTCCCTCCCTACACAAAAAATTCCTCAAGTTTTTCTAGAAGAATAATAAATGGACGAATCCTTTCCTCTGATGCAGATGATGAAATTCATCTTACTTTTGATCTTTCTTTGCCCATCAACAGATGTAAATTTATCATTTTCTGTGTCTTATTTTGTTTTCACGACTACCAAAAGTGAACATTTTGTTTCTTTGTAATAACTTTTTTACAGAGCAAACTTCAAGAGAATCCAATTTAGGGGGTTTTATACTGCCCTCTTGGAAAAGGATGATGAAATTATCTCTGTGGCATCCTTGAGGTTTCTCCTCTTACATCTTCACGTGCGCATCGATTTCAGTTTAAGTATCTCATTAACCTTCACCCGCAGGATTCATGGGACAAAGCTTGCTGAGATGCCTTTCATTGCAACCAGCGATCAGTATAGGTGCAAAGGAATGTGCAAAAAGCTTATGGTCGCAATTGAATCAGTTAAGTCCACATTTGAATCTTTACGAATATTATTTATAGTTCACTAGTGGTTTTCATGGAGATTTTTTTGCTCTGCTGTATTTGATTTCCTTTCTATTTCTCTTCTAGTTACCATAATCCATATAGTTCTTCAAAAAAGTTCTCAAACTGATTTCACTTTCAGGCTCTTTGTTACCTCAATGTTGAAAGTCTGGTCATTCCATCCACATCTGAGAGGATCAGCAACTGGATTGAAAAGTACGGTTTCCGTCTTCTTGATTCTACATTGAACAGAGAAATCATATGTCGCAACACATTGATGTTCCATGATTCAGTCAGATTGCAGAAGTCATTAGTACCTTCTTGTTTGGCAAAATCAGACAGAAGCAGTGGTGGTATGGTGTTTTAACACTTCTTTTTTGGTTTTTTTAATTCTCGCCCAAGCGTAGCTTTTGCCACCATCGAAAATCATCTGTTCTTGTGCTCCTAAGTCTATGTCTGTATAATTCTCAAAGCAAATTTGTTTGTTTTGTTTGCAGCAACTTCTTCACTGAGAAAGGCCAGGATCAACCAACAACAACATTGGCTAAGTTTTTCACATAAAGCAGCTATGGCATCGTTATTTGATTTAGATTTTCAACCTCCTGAATGGAACAAAAACCCTTGGATGAACAGCAGAGAAAGAATGCCCTACAGATAGAAATCCATGCATTCAGCGAAATGATTTTTATCATGTATGCTGGTGGTGTAGGAGTTTCTGTACTGGGACTGCATTTTCTATTACAGCTTTTGGCAACCTATAGTGAATATAGTGGATGAGAAAGGATAGGATCAGAAGAATCAAAAGATTGCAATACAATTTCTTAACTAAGAATGTTGTGGTCAACTTTTTTAAGCTTCATTAGCAGATTGTTGAAGTTTGTAAATTTTGTTCTTATTTGTATGAAGTGATTTCTGAAACTTTATGACCGTTCTTTCTTTTCAAATTCTAATTTGCATATCAGTATCATGATCACACACAGTTTTTTTTTTTTTTTTTTTTTTTCACTTTCAGATTATGACTGAAGCAGCCATGGCTCTTATATTTTAATCCCCATTTTCCAGGTAATGCATTCAAGATTCATACCAGTGCTAACAGGTTATTTCCATCTTCAAGACTCAAAATTCCAATGTCAGAAAATTACAGCGCCACCTTTCAAGAATTCCATTCTCGTTTGGGTCTGCTGTTGGACGATTCTCAGTTTGGGCTTTACTCCGTCTTGGTTCCTTGGATCATGGCAATTGGCCCTTTTCTTTAACATTTTTTCTTGGTGAAATGCCATATTAAAAACAGCTTATAAACTCTGACTCCAACTTCTAATGGCTAAATATTATGGCAACTAATCATTGTTCCGTCAATGCTAGCATTTGAATTAAGTAACTTTAAGGCTTTAGGCAAATTTATATGCAACTTATCACATCATGCAGAGGAAAACACAAAACTTTGAGAATTCTCTCCCGGCATAGTCTGCAATACCATTCTTAAAAGTAATTCTAGAGTGTTTACAATACAAATTTAGCAAATGTGCCATCCATATTTACGAACACTCATACATAGTTGGATTAAAACTTCTCATATTTTCCCCCTGACACATTTTTTATTTCATCCCATGATGACGGTCTTAAGAAGAAATCACCATAGAAATGATCCATGAACAATCACAATTAACAATTTAGGCAAATGCTCAGTTATCGTAAGGTCCAATCCTTCTTGGTCTATTCAAGAGTCATGCCGTGACTAAGTAAACAACACGGGAAAAAAAAAAAGATCAATTTTCTGAAATGGTACGCTCCTCATGGATCAGGCATTCAGGAATCATGATGACTAATTTTACAACTAGGTCACTCCAAAGAAAATGGTGTTACCACTAGAAGGGCCAGCTCTTATCCTCTTCGTTTGTCCCACGGAAATGAAAGTCCGTGCGATTTGAAGCCACTCTTGCCTTGCAAACTCCGAACAGCCACTGAAGTCAGAAAGACTTTTGTGACGAGGTTGAGAATCACACTAGGTGACTTTAAGACATGGGACGTTATCGGTTCCTTCTATTCCAATTGGGACAATTTTAGAAACCTTCCCTGAGGTTTCTGACAATTACGACCACCTTGCTTAAGATTTGAAAACTTATACTCACCTCTCTTAATGCTACGAAAAGACTATATGATAAGTTTTACAAACTTTACAAAATTTTAATTGAAAATGAGTTTAAAAGAGAAAAATGAAAATTCTTTTATGGTAAAACTTCTTTATCCCAAAACTCTAGCATCCATCATCTAATCTAATCTAGTACGTTACACTAGATTAGGGAGGCATTTGTTAAACTAGCTAGTGTCTTCAGAAATTACTTAACAAAAAATATGTCCAAATTATCGGAAAAGAATGCTTTCAAAACATAACTTAAGTTTTCCTGCAAAAAAGCTAGCTTGAAATTTTTACCTGGTGAGGAATGATGATGGTTGAATTTTTAGCGTATGATTTGTTTTTACATATCAGAAAGGGGCAATATTGGATGCTCAATGGATTTTTTTTTTTTTTTTTTTGCCTGCATCATTAATTATGATCAAGACATACTTCTTAGGGGAGGTTTCCATAATTTTTCAAATTTCAGCAGAGATAGCTGCAATTGTCAAGAACCTCCTCAGGAGAGGTGTCTGAATTAATTATCCCATTCCAACTTGAGTAAGTTGGTTGTCCATCAAGGCTGTTTATCACGCTTTTGAGGTAATCTCTCTCTTTCAGTCTCCAAAACGTGCAACACTACAGAAACAAGAGAAGCAAGCACAGAAGCTGTGAAATTGCCAAATTCAACAAAAGAAATGATCTCAATGTGCAATACAATACTTACCGGTCAATTTGTCCTATGAAACACTAGCAGTCATTTCAAATGAAAAAAAGTAACGAAAAGGAAAAGATAAAAACATCCTCTAAAGTTATCAAATAATCAAATTTCACTTCTAAACTTGTTTATCCATCAAAACTTATTTTCAACATGTTTGAAAATGGATGGTTAGGTAAGCTACCACTACATTCTTCTCATATCCATATTTTACCCGTTTTCCATATTTCACAGATTTTGTCATTTCTTACAGTTACCAATTTCAGAAGAACTACTCTTGTGTGTATCAATGGAAAAATTCAATCTCAAGAGGGCGGTGTATCCTTTTGCATTCAAAACTGATATCTCCTCCTCATTTATCCAAATATCAATGCAAAATAAAATACTCAAGTCTTGATCAATAGAATACTGAAAGGATCACTTTCCACTTGGTTCGGCACTCATATAAGACACAACTTGCAATTTAAAGCAAACCAGCGGATAAGAATCTATGCTATTGGACGTTGGATGAATCATTGCTCTATCAAATAAGTTAAACGATTAGCGGTACGATATTCAGCAAAATTAGACCCTTTTGCAAAAGTTGAATTATATCACATTCCACAATTGGATTAGTACTATTTCCAAATCCAGTAATATTCTTCAAGCAAAAGTGACAAGCACGTAACAGTTATGAAAGAATAATGGTGGTGGAGGCCGTCGTGTGGATGTTTTCAAGTAAGAAATGGAGGAGTTTCATACTTTCCTTTCTTGAAATATTTGCAATTTATAGACGTAGACATTATTGTAAAGGGATAATTTCAGAAACCTCCCTTGAGATTTTTAACAATTTCACTTAGTTTCCTTGAGGTTTTAAAAATTACACATACCTCCCTTGAATTTACCATTTTGGTGACAAAAACTATTCAATGGTCAAAATTTTGAATGAATAACCCAAATTGCCCTCGTGAAATTGTAAAGTTCATTTTACCTTGTTATAAAATTCGATAAAAAAAATATGGAATATGCACAAAATCTGAAATCCACTTTCAACCCTTATCTCTGCTATTCTAAACCTTGCATATACCTACATCTCAAATGAGTACCACTATCAACAGGACCACCGCTACCATCAGTCCCTAAATTCTAAAATCTCAATCTAAGTTACAAAAGAAAAAAAATTAGTATTGTTAAATTTAAAAAATTTCACTAACTATATTAATATAACATTTCATCCCTCAAATATTGGAGTACCAATACATGCCCCGTATTTAAATCTTCAACTTACATCTTTAGATATTTCAAGTCAAGCTAAAATTAGTTTGTAATATGTTAGAATTATGTTTACCACATAATTAGTTATTCTATAAGTGAACCTTGTTTTTGTTTCCATTAAATATTTAATTGTGTGGTGCATTCCTATGCACAAGATTAGGCGTGTACGTATTATTTAATTACATGAAAAATATTAATATATTAAGGTTATTATGGTCATTTTATAGGGTCAAGGGAGGTAAGTGTAATATTAAAAATCTCAAGGGTACTAGATAACATTACCCCTATTGTAAAATCAATTGAAGATATATCGTTCCTATTCTAGAGGCACATGCTTGTGTATATGGCGAGTGTTAGGTGCAAAAGTTTAAGTATTATTTTTCCGTCCAAGCAACAAACAAGGGTCAAACACACGAGTGAGAGAAGGCATTTTGTACGCTAGCAAGCTAGAAAACATATGAAAGCAACGTGGCCCAAAAAAAAAAATGTTTTTTTTTGTAATACAGGACAAGATACGATGCAGTAGATACAAATGGAATGAGATCATTCAATCATCATAGTGACATGCGTATACAATATGATGTAATCCTCGTAGGCCACATGAAGTGGAAGTTTCCAGTCATGGCTATGCTGTATACATGGTACTGTGATACACTGTGCTGTTTGATAGCGTTTCTGTAACTTGTCTATGTGGCGCGTGCATCAGCTGCTCAGTTTGGTATCATCTGCTAAATAATTTTCTCATTTTGTATTATGTAAAAGGAGAGGCAAATCTACGTTAACTTGCATTACGTGAAACTTCGATATCTCTCCAAGTGCTTTTCGCGTTAGCTTTGAAAGCCATTCAATAGATCAGTAGTGTTTTTCAACAAATTGGACAAGAATTGATCAAATAAAAGAACTTCTACACTACAACGTAAGCAGTGGTGCAGTCTTGGACGAACTAATTAAGGTTTACATCATTCTATAATTTGAAGCGTTCAATTTCCTTGAGTACCAAAACTCTCTGCTTTAGCGAAAATTCTATCCCTATTTATTGCCTTCGATATTTATTACACTTGAAAATACTTGCAGATGCCCGCAGTTAAATGGTAAATTAGTATTCCAAAGTACATTTATCAACTCCAGATTGGATCATGTCGGGATTATACCAATTGCATTTTTGAATTTTATTCTGTTTCCAATTCTCTATATATATATATAGAGTATTATTAGAAAATTCAAAACTTTCTCTAGCTCTCTGATTTGGATGAGAATCTTCACGGAGTTGATATTTCATCCCTTTAATAACATTCTTTTGTCAAACTAGTTGACACCACTACTTTTCCTCTTCTTTTACTCATTCATTTGCAGGAGTTTGCCGCACTTATTTCAGAATTGCTTACGTTAGCTATTTTCCCTGTAAGTTGGTCATGTCATGCATTAGATAATAAAAAAAATATATATATATATATATATATATATTGGGTGTGGCAAGTTACTTTGGAGCTTCAAGAGGAGAAATTCGACAATTCTTTTGGGTATAAAGGTAATTTTATAATAATAATATATTAAATAATTAAAATTAAAATACTCGATAAGGCTCGTCGAGTCTTCGAGCATCGCTTCTAGATGCTCGAACTCGACTCGATAACCTTATCAAGTTGCTCGAACTCGACTCGAACTCAGTTTTGACCGAGTTCGAGTCAAACCGCGAACAGTTCGGTTCGATTACATCTCTATTCAAAAGGAGAAATGATCGTAAGAATACACGTACGTACGGACATTTCTTTATCTCAATTTCGGTATGTATTAATGAATAGAGTAATTCTCTCTTTTCCGGAAAATATTTACGACTGTTAAAATTTAAACCATGTAACCTGCCTAGCCGCTTCTCGGTCTAGTTGCTTAAAAGGGCAAAAAAAAAAAAAATTTCTAGTTTCTTTGTGGTCTGTTATGTTTATCCAAATTCAACCAGTATTTTACTCAGGACAAAAATTAGTCTCAAATTTGTTTTTAAATCTTGCAAAAGTAGTAATGATGCTCCTAAGTAGAGGTGTCAAAATGGGTGACTTGAGCGGGTTTGGGTTGGGTAAAATGGGTAATGGGTATAAGTGAGTCAACTCATTTATACCCATTTAATTAGATGGGTATAAATGGGTAAGTCAAAAAATGAATTGGGTAACCCAATTACCCATTTATAACCCATTTATTTTAACTTTTTGTAAATTCATTTAAATTCATTTTTGCAAACTAAGTTAGCAATTTATACCACTCTTTGTACCCATCATTAGTTTTAAATATTTACTTATAATGTTCAATAAACTTAATTACCAAATTTTTTTCATTTATACTCTATGTCACAGAATTACCTATTATTTAATAATTGAATAATAAGAATATAAAATTTTGAACTGAGTACTATAAAAATTAATATAAAAACTTAATCGAAAAATTTTGAAACCTTAACATTTTTTTCATATATAAATTTAAAATTTCATTTTATAAAGATAAGAAAATAGGCTAAAATTTATCATAAATTGGTAATGCTAAAAAATGAGCAAGTTAACAAACTAAGAGAAAATAAAATAATAAGATAAAACCAACAAATAATAATAATAATAATAATAATGAAACAAAAGTTGTTGACATCATGACAAAATGAAAAATTTGAAAAAAAAAAGGTGGGGGAAAAGAAGAGACTTGGGGGGGAAGAGAATTCTAAATGGGTTAATTGGGTTTAATGGGTTACCCAATAATACCCATTTATTAAATGGGTATTATTGGGTAACCCATTTATACCCATATACAAAAATTTAAGATATCCATACCCATCTATTCATGGGCGGGTATGGGTAAATTTAGTTAGGTGGGTTGATTTGCCACCTCTACTCCTAAGTGATACTTCGTTCCAATCTCTTGGATTTTATTCTGTTTTGTCCACATTTCAATGTCAGCTTAAATTTCAACAATTGGATTAAGTGATAATGGGGCTCGTTTTTGGTTGATCCTTTTATTTAACTGGTTGCCGGTTTTGATTTTGGATAATCAGTTTTTTTTTTGTTTTTTGATATTCTCATTTGATTTTGCATTCAGATTTTACAAAATCTAAGGCGATTCAGAACAAGGCGGTTGTGTCGAGGGTTAGAAGGGTCGAGTTTGGAACAAATAAAACTTGCAGGTTTAATTGTGATCAATTTGTGAGATAACAAGATATTAAATCAGCTCAGTCCACCGTCCAAAACTCCAAACAATGAAATATGACACTATTGCAACATTATAGCACCGTCCTGCATTTAGTGCTTGTAATCTGTGAAAGAAAGACATTTCTCCAATTTCATGAAGAGTGTTGATTTTTCCTACTTCAACTGCAATACTAGTCTACAGCTTCAACAAGTCAACATCATTATCAATGCCAAAAGCAACCCATAATTTCCTATGATTTACTTTCTTCTGGGGGTCAAAGATATGAGAGCAAGCCACCAACCTAAATGGCGAATTCAAGATTACTTGCAGTTGACAACAAGACACATCAAAAGTCACAAAAACAAAGTTTCATCGAAAGTTCAGGAAAGACAAGGAGAACCAATTGTTCACGTCCATTGGCTGTACGTCTTAATACGATTGAACTTCAATTCTGCTGCTCGCATACGAGACATAGACAAGGCAGCAACCAGCAAATGTGAAACTAAGGCCAAGACCTCCACGAACATTAAGCACTGAAAGCCGTAGTAGAAATCCTACGTACCAACCCCCGTCCATATCCATTAATCCACCACCATCACACAAGAGATCGAGTTTGCAATAGACAGTACTATACACACTAGTATATATATTAATTTGTTTGTCAAACTTAATTGATCTTTCTTAGCTTTAAATCTTTTAGTTTCATTCCGGTCCAATTAATAATGGATATTAGCAAGTTTTAGTGATTTTTGTTTTGTCCCACTAATCTTGTCGCACTTGTTAATTAAGACCTCCTACTTTTCTCAAGCTACATTTTCTTTAGTAGGAAAAAGCCAGTATATTTTTTGGTGAGAGTATATCCTCTAGGACCCTTATAACGTGTACATAGGAATTTCATTGAATGTTTGCTTAATTTTGAAATAGATAAATAACGACCATTTACTCATTCTCCTTTCCTTTTCATGGAATAAGACCTGTTCCTATCTTTCCCTTTTCTTTCCATAAGTCCCGTCCCGTATGAAATACTTGAGAATTAGAGATGTGACAAGCCTTTGGAAGTGGTAAAATGTACTGTTCAAATTAGACAACCGTAACCACCCACTTACACATGTTACCACACAAATAATATATATGACAGAAAGTTGAAAACCTCTACTTCTAGATCGCAAACATCCCTTACCCCCTTCAGTCAAACAGTAGTAATTTGGGTTCAGAAAGGTTGCAGCTTCATGAGAACCGGGCAAAAGTCAAAGCCAGAGAAATCAAGAGCCGAATCAGATTAATAATAATAATAATGGGTTTGTTTGGATAGTGTATTATTTGAAATAATTACTGTAGTATTTTTTGTGATGTGATGTATGTGAGATAAAAAGGTGATTGAGAATATAAAAAGGTAGATTGAGAAATGTATTTATGATGCAAGCGAAATATTATTTGAGATAATGTAGGCATCCAAAATGTTTTGCATAGTTGGGACCGAAGAAAAACAAAAAAGTTCAGTAACTTTTTGCGTTAATTATCCAGAAAGCAAATAAAGTGAAGTATTTGCGTAGAATTGCCCGACAAGTTTCTTTGTCCCACTACTGAGTTGGTACATCATTGGATTAGCCAATTTTTTCCTTTTCGACCGATTTTATCTAGTCTTTTCCAGCGTAGATTATCTGTACGGTGTAAAGTTTGGAAAGCAAAAAGCAAAAGTGCACCCCGGCTCCACCAAGTGGATAGAAAACCTCCAAGAAATTTACCTCAATAAATTATGTAATGGAAGACCGACTTGGCTGGCCGAAAACTACATCCTGAAGAGGATATAAATAAAGTCTCTAGTTGATCCTTTCATCATGCAAAATTGTACGGCAAAAATGGATTTAGCCCCTGAAATTCCCGCTTTGGACTCTGGACTGTATGTCACAAATAGACAGTAAAATTCGTATGCATACATACATATATATATTAAAAACAGATAGTGTATGAATTGAATGCAACCAAAATCCTACGAAGTTGCTTGGAAAAATTGAAGTCGTGAAATATATATATATTAAAACTAAAGAAAATCTTGATTTTTCGTCTTGCAGATCCTTTTTTTCTTTTTCTTTTTCTTTTTGGGACTGTTCTGGAGTCGCAGAAAACATGCCATTCAAAAGTAGAAGACGGAAAGCTGTTAATAAGCTTGTTTTGGAGACAAGAAAACAGAGAAGTTCCATTCTGATTTCAACAAGACAACGGATCGAGTTAGATAATTCTGCACTTTCTGTGTGTCCTCCGTGTTGCATGGGAGTCGGCAGTATAGCGTTCAACTCCCCCGTCTTCTCCTCTTCTTCTCCGTTCATATTTGTAGACTTGTACGAAATCGAGAGCTACTTAGCATTTGTATAATACTATCAACTAAGAAAAGTCTCAAACCTGCTGGTCCATGCCTCAGCATGCATATGGATTAATAGTGGTAGTATAATCTAACGTTATTCACTTCAGACAGATTTTAGCTCTCTCTGTCGTGCTTCGACATGCATGGATGTACCTTTGATGACTTAACTCACATATATTTATTTCTCAAATTTTTTGGAGGGACACAAAGTCTAGCAATTATTAATGACAAATATTTGGGCCAGCGGCTTTTAGGTCTAATATAATTCCTCTATAAGTTTCTAAACCTGATTTTTATATTTTAAATTTTAATGGATGAATGCTAGGTCAGATTTGTTTGTGACAGAGACAGAGAAGAGATGAAAATAATTAATATTTCATTTGGATAGCAATTTATCCCAAATAATATTTTGTTTACATTTATAAACACATTTTTTAATCCATTTTTTTTTATATTTTCAATCACCTTTTTTATCTCACATACATCACATCACAAAAAGTATTACAGTAATTATTCCAAATAATATTCTATCCAAACAAACCTATGCGTATCTCTCGAGAGAATGTTCATTTCTTTTATTTCATGTTCTAAGATGGTAAAGGGAAATCTACTGCAACAAACTATTCCCCCTTTCTTTCGCTTGTTCGAATAAAGGAGACCAAATTAAAATGAGTTGCTTTTTGGGTGCTAAATTTTACATTAGTTCACTCTATTACGACTTCTTGCAATTAATGTCGATCGACCAAAACTTAGCTCTTGAACACTTGATTCAGTGGCTTAATCCCCTCTAGCTACTAAAGAAAAGCAAGAACAAGAAGTTTAGCAGCTTCTATTATCGTAAATGATTAGAAAAATTATGATGACCTAAGAATAGTAGAAACTATTAGCACCTTTTGTGATGTGATGTGTGTGAGATAAAAAGGTAATTGAGAAGATAAAAAGGTGTATTGGAAATTGTAATGATGATGTAAGCAGATAAAATTGGGAAAATAAAACACAATCCAAACAAACCAATATATATCCTAGAGATTTGCGATGGTATATATTTTTCGTCCTAATTGACGCTTTCTCTTCTCTTTACCCCCCCCACACGATGCCTTAAAGACTTCAACACATATTAAAATCTTCCAGTTGGCTAACTTTGTATGCTGATGATCAATTTTTAAGCAAATTAACCACAACTGTCTATTTTTAAGTTTCTTTCGTCAACATGCACTGTATTGAGAATAACAAGTCATGCATCTACAACTACCTACCCTTATTTATTCCTTTTGGTGGCCCATGAACGAGCCACAACATCTTGGTTAGAGACAAGAGGGGTTTTCTTGTACAACAATTTTCTTCCCCTCGACTCGACCCGCTAGCTAGACTGAAATTGCCAAGCGACTACTTTGACAAAATGGTGCTGAGCCGGAGCGTTTATACTTCACGGTCCAGACTCGACTACTGTAAAGCCTGAATTAGAATAACAAAATAGTGGTCGGTAGTCTACTACTTTCTATTACTAAATAAATAACTAACACTACTAAATACACAGGCAGCATAAGATATATACCCTTTTTTTATTTTTTTTTAACATTTTCCATGAATACATTTTTCAATCATCTCACATATATTAAAATATTACAGTACACGTTTCTATAAAAACTCTAGAAATTAACAATCCAAACAGTTAATGTGTCTATGCGTGGCAAAAGAGAGAAAAAAAATTGATATTGATAGCGTGTGTAGTAAGTGTAGCATGAAGTCTAAATTTATTGTTGAAGGAAAATAATAATATGAACATCCAACTGCTAAGCTACTTCCTAACATGTTTCGTTACTCATCAGCATGGTAGATGACAAATTTAAGGTCGTTTTTTACTATTGTTTCGGATGCTCGCTGCTTATCTGCTACACGTTGATTGAGACAAAGCCATCACTCGTTACATTACAACTTCCAAGCTCAAAAGAATTCTTAAGTCTTCGTGAGAAAATGACAAGTAAGGGACGTGATGAATATTTCCACAGGCCACAACTGCTACCGCCGAAGCATTTATATGGTAGTTAACAAGAAATACTAATGAGGGGTCAAACGTGCACTAATTAAATTCTACAAATCCAAGTTAAAATAAATGTTAGTTTAACAAAATTTGAAGAGTTAATTTGGACGGTGGAGTAGCTGTAGAGTCATATGCTACGCGTATGTTCGTCATAAAATAACTACTACTACATGGTATCAGAAGAATGACAAGCACAGGGAAAGAAAACAAAGAAATGGTAGTGAAAAACGACTGATGGGGCCATGGCCAGCTCCAGCAACTAGAGTAAATATATGTTCTCGTGGGTCAACAAGATGTACCTTTTCCATTCCAAATTCGACGTTTGACTTTGTGGCAGGAGGATAAGGATACGAGGTTTTTCATTTTGGACCTTGCATGACCATAATATACAGCTTTTTCTACTAAAAGCTAGGCCT
Source organism: Coffea arabica (assembly GCF_036785885.1). Lineage (NCBI taxonomy): Eukaryota > Viridiplantae > Streptophyta > Magnoliopsida > Gentianales > Rubiaceae > Coffea > Coffea arabica. Next base: position 41,918,260 of record NC_092325.1, on the reverse strand, counting down.
AAATTTAACATTGTGTACGGGTAGTTCATATCAAATATATAGATTTTTACAAGAGTTTAAAAAGTAATTTTGGGGGGATAAACTGAACCCTTCTGTTCTAGTATCAAGAGATTAGATAGCTACCATTTACCTACCACTTAAACCTTATTCTGAATTCCAAACATTACTACATCTTCCGAGTCAGATTTGTAACCGTTAAGGTGACAAATAATCCACACGTATCAGAGGAAAAGACTTCCAAGATTTTATGATCTTCACTTTTTCCTCTAAGTCTTTACCTAATAAATATGACCGCCGATTTCACGTGTAACACCTTTTAGGTGTAAACCGTGCTAGACGGTAGTAGCATGCGAAGTGTGTATGCATGTGATCAAGAAAATATGATGAAGTTTTGCTTGAATCAGATTAGGGCATTGGAAATCAGGGCAAAGTTGATGTATCTTTTCAATGACAGGCTATATTATACTATTAATGTTGAAGCTTGAAAGTCCATTAAGCTAATGAGAACGGTTTTGAAGAAGTCTTGGATCCCTTTTAATGGAGTGAATGGCTTTGCTGATGATTATAATGGCTCAACTTCGGACCACCACTGCTATGGTGGCTCGGTGCTCTACACAGACCACACCACTAGTGTTGGGACTGAAAAAGTTATTGGCGCATTACTTGGGTGGCCATATCACTTAGTAGCCAAGGCAAATGCACCTTGGACACTAATATACTGTAGCTTTCTCAACGTGAACAACATTGCATCATTTTTTGCATATACCTTGTAGTGTACGGTGTGTGTGTGTGTGTCTTACCCTGATCATTGTTTTTGATGACTTGTGCGCATGGAGGGGTTCTTGGAACAAGGACCAAATGGTTGCTACAAGTATTTCTTTCCAAGTTTTAAGATATAGTCACCCCAAAGTTGCACAAAGTACTAACATTTATTAAATAGGTTGGATCGAGTTTGTATCTAAGTGATCTCATTTTATTTCTTGGGATTAATTTATTCTACAGGAACAGTATATATACTAGCGAGTTTAGATGTATATTATATCATTTAAATTTAAATTTTAACTCTAAATTTTACACATGTGACATGCATGTAAATCCGCTTATATATATATATTATCAGTTTAAAAATTACTTTTTTTTTAAAAGAAAAAAAATTACTCAATTGATGAGCCTTCAATAACTGTTGGATGTCACACCTTTCATAAACATCTTTTCACTATCCAAATCTAATGTCAATTAGGTGTTATTATAATGATTTTCATCCAAATCAAATCTAATCTCAAATTTTACTCAATTTTATGAGGCATCCCCTTATTCAAAAGTCAATACACATATTATACTCGCAACCATGCTGTCAAACATTGTCATGAATAGTCTTATTATATCTCTATAATTTACCTATAGATAATTTAGAGGCTGTTGAGGTCCCAAATCTAAGAAAAAAAATAGATATAATTCCATGTCATATAAAATCATATAATTTTCTACAAAATGTCTCAGATAGAGTTGCAATATATGGTACTATACGCTACACAATAATATCAACAAAAGATAAGGACATTAAATCAACATAGTTTATTAATCTACACGTTGAAAATGGATCTTTCAGCCTCTCAACCTAATTAATACTAATCTAAGGTGTACACCTCCTTAGGCCCCATTGAAAATCCATTAATTTATTATACACGTTTCACTCGGCTAAGAATTGATAATGAGATGGTGAGCCGCAAGGAACGTGTCCTACGTAGCCTGTCGGTTGATGGGAAAAAAAAAAAGAAGCCAAAAGTAATAATCGAGCGCAACAATTAATAGCCCCAGTTAATTGAAAATTGTAATTTAACAATGTGACGAAAGTGGAGCATTTTCAATCTTGCATCAGCTATAAAGTGACCAAAAAAAAAAAAAAACTTCATTCAATTGGATTCTGCAAATAATGATGCGATTTTGTTAGTTAATTAATTTGTTAATCACTTTTCCAATTAGAATATTACAGGTTCTCTCGCCTGACAAAGCCACAGGGAGAGGCATTGGCAGCTGAAATCATCCCAAGGATTAAAGGCAAGTTATTATGTGCCCCGTGGATGAAAAGTCCAAAAAGCCCTTATCTTATTTTCAGTGTATATAATGATTTTCTGCATCCATGGAGACTATAATTATGTTGTCTTACAATGTCTATAGTGATAACTTAAGTTTTTTTTTTTTTTCAATCACCTAGGGTCCATTTATTATTTGTTATTTTCTGGGCTAGATTTGACAAAAAAATTTTAAAATGGCAACAATACAATCAAACGGAAGGTGTTTATTGTAGGTTGCATAATTTTTTATTTTTATTTTTATAAGTGAGAGGTCTTGAATTCAAAACCTTCCATTTCCCCCACTTTACTATTCAACCCAATCATCCCTTACATAAATTTGGTTGATCATTCCCTAGGAAGAATGGAAACGAATAGGGTTATTGTAAATAATGTATAGAAAATGAAAATAACTGTTTTTTCTTGGTATTGGAATAGCAGATTTTTTCATAACTTTGTTAAATAAAAAGTAAATTTCATTAATGAATTGCTTAAAATTGACAGGTTGAACATGCATAAAAAATTATATATCTATAATTTAACAGATATAATATAAGTGAAAAATTATGAATAGATTTGAAAAATATAAGAAATTTCAAAACTCTTTTCTGATAAGATAGATCGTTGCAGCTCTCTTTCTTGCGTGTTGTAATCGCCAGATTTGTTAATCAATGATTTTAAACTTCAACAATAATGATTAGATCTGTCGAAATAGATCCAAGATCTAAAAAAAATTCAGATTTAAATAAAGTGTGATCTAATAATAAAATAAGATAAAAATAATGCAAAGTCTTCATAGGAACCCCCAAAAAAATAGAAATTCTCACTATGAACATCAAATAGAAAATATTTACTAAGAAAACTTAGGAGAGACTTTATTAGAAAAAAAAATGAAATTCATATAGTCCCCCTCTCTAAGAAAAAAGGCATTTGGGAAGAGGAGAAGAAGTAGAGAGAAGGTGGAAAAGAGTATAGATCAAATATAATTAGCTAAATTAATAGTTAACTATTGTGTGATTTTTTCCCCATATCTTTGGTTACGTTACGATGGATTATAAAATTTGAATCAAATCTATGGTCATTGGCATGCTCTAGGTGAATGTAAGCCGCAATAGTTTGAAATTGAGTAATTTCAAACTAAAACTTATCCAATCCTTTGAATTGAATTAGACCGTAAATGAATTAAATCTTGACTCATGAATTGAAAAAATCAAATGGAAAAGTACCATTAGATGGCTGTTAAAGCAAGAAATGCTTTATTAGCTAAAAGTTCAGACCGCCCAAAATACTTGGTAATACTGTTTGACTCGAATTTCTCCCTCTTACTTTTAAGCTAAATCAAGATTCAACCATTTTACCATATCAACTCCGGCAGGGGATAGATCTACCGGACCTTTTTACTGGGCATTTTAAAGGAAATTTAGAGCATACGTAGCAGAGCTTTGGCATATTTTTGAGTCAGAAATTTGGAGAATAAGCAATTAACCATTCCTTCAAAATTAGAAACGTTATGGTTACACAACACGGTCCAAGGGGGTGGGGGAAAAATAACAAGTCATCTAGCTTTGAATGAATTTGTTCAAGGAAAATTGCTTTTTATTGTGTATCATCAAAGTTTAGCATAATACATCATCAAAACCTTCTATGTTGTACAAACGAAAGTGACGTTAACAAATAAGCTTACTACGTTAATATTATCTTTCTTTTTTTTTCCCCCAATATCTTGTTCTTTGTTTAATCTTTCCGGTCATGAGTATGAAGTTTGAACCCAATTCTATATTCATTTATTTTCAAACCCCAAAATTCGTTATAATTCCTCCCAAGAATAGTCGAGAAAAATTTATGTCATTGTCAAACCTTCGTGCTGCGGCCCAAGAAAGGGCAGATTTGACATTTGAACCGAACAGCGACACGATCCGTCAGAGGTGTCTTTTTTGAAATAATGTCAGATGATGCCACCGAGTAATGTTTAAAAAACCAAAATTAAGCTGCCGAGTAGGCTGACTTTTCCTGTTTTTTCATGCTTTGGACACAAAACACCTTTGTTGAGCCTCATATTCTCAATTCAGCCAGCCCTACGGACGAGTCTATATAAGGAGGATTTGATCCAGTAAATCCCACTTGGTTTCAGCAAACATTTGCCATTTTGGTGGCTGAAGAGCCTGTATTACCTGGTTGACTTTCCTCTCTTCTGCTCTCTCTCCCTCTCTCAACTCTTCTTCTGTCTCCTAATATCCTCTCTAATTTTCTTCCTCAAGACAAGAAGGCTACTTAATCCATCTTAACCAAAAAAAAAAAAAATGATGCAAATTGGCTCAACAATTCCGGCACACAACCTGAGCAGTTTTCAGGCTAGGCGTGCCAGTTTCAAGTGCAATGGATCTCCTTTGAACCCTTCAACAAGAGCTCCTCAAGCTCATGCACAAAACATTAAGGCAGTTCAATCCACCACTGAGGTGACAAAAAAGCACCTTTCCAATCTTGAAAAACTGTTGCAGAAGGAATCCATCCCACCTGACCCTGAACCAGTGGTTAAAGAATCTTCCCAACAAAATGGTTTGCCGGAGAGTAAGGGAAGGGGCCTGTTGGAGGGACTCAACCTGGCTAGAATATGGCCTGAGATGAAAGCTGCTGAGGACATGTCTCCTAAGCATTTGAACAGGCTACAGAGACTTCTATCCATGTCACAGGAGTATTCTCCCCGGAGTACTCTCGGTAGCCGGTGGCGCGAATATCACGGCTGCAATGACTGGGCTGGCCTTCTTGATCCCCTCGATGAGAATCTCCGGCGAGAGGTGGTCAGGTACGGCGAGTTTGTTCAGGCAGCCTATCATTGCTTTCACTCCAACCCGGCCATGTCAGCAGACGAAGCTCCCTCCCAACGAAATGTGGCACTGCCTGATAGGTCCTACAGGGTTACCAAGAGCCTCTATGCCACGTCATCTATCGGGTTGCCTAAGTGGGTGGATGATGTGGCACCGGATCTCGGGTGGATGACCCAGAGGTCGAGTTGGATCGGATACGTGGCCGTGTGCGATGATCGTAGGGAGATCCAACGGATGGGAAGGAGGGACATCGTGATCGCCCTACGTGGAACGGCCACGTGCCTCGAGTGGGCAGAAAATATGAGGGACGTGTTAGTCCAAATGCCAGGAGAAAATGGCTCAAAAGATGGACAACCAAAAGTGGAATGTGGTTTCTCGAGTCTATACCAGACCCGTGGAGCTCATGTCCCAAGCCTAGCCCAATCAGTCGTTGAAGAAATTCAAAGACTGATTGAACAATACAGAGGAGAGACCCTAAGCATAACTGTCACAGGGCACAGCCTGGGCGCTGCCTTGGCACTGTTGGTGGCAAATGAACTCAGCACTTGTGCACCAAACGTGCCGCCAGTAGCGGTTGTTTCCTTCGGAGGCCCTCGAGTTGGCAACCGTGGATTTGCAGATCAAATCACTGAGAACAACGTTAAAGTGCTCAGAGTTGTGAACAATCAAGATGTAATCACAAAGGTTCCGGGCATGTTCGTTAGCGAAACACTTGACAAGAAGCTGAGGGAGTCAGGTGCTGCCGCCGGGGTGCTTAATGCCTTGGACAGCAGCATGCCCTGGGCGTATTCACATGTCGGGACAGAACTAAGAGTCGACACGAAAATGTCTCCCTATTTGAAGCCAAATGCAGATGTAGCATGTTGCCATGACTTGGAGGCTTACCTGCACTTGGTGGATGGTTTCTTGGCGTCAAATTGCCCTTTTAGATCAAATGCCAAGAGGAGTTTAGTGAAATTGCTAAATGAGCAGGGATCTAATGTGAAAAGATTGTATACTAGTAAAGCAAGTTCCTTGGGCAGATTGAATCTTGAAAGAGGAGGAAATCTGCACATGTCAAGCTGCTTGCCAAGTCCATCCTAATGTAATATCACGGGATGACTTGAGAGAATTACTTCCTTGTAAAAAGTTACAAATGAAGTACTTCGATTTTGATAATCAATTTTGGCATTGGTGTCCTTTAGAACTTTTAACTTTATTTGCTCTGATTCGCAACTTCTTCCACTTCTCAGTGCTAACTGAAGAAGACATGCAAGAATACCCTCTATTCGCAAAAAAAAACCAGGCCTGAGCCCTGATTATATCGATGATAAAACTTCCACAATCCTGAATTCAGAGATCAAAGAATCCGCAAGAATACAAAGCTGTATCGCGTTTTATGCACTGAAAATCGATCTTGTGCTATATATAGTCTCTTCCATGTAGCAATCTTTTACAAAAAAATCTTGATTAGCTGCAGAAACTCCTAAAACTGCCTGTGCAAGTAAAATGGGGAGAGTAAAATTTTTTTTTTTTTTTTGGCTACCATAATGCTAAAGAAGTATCGCCATTTTATTGGTCATAGAAATCATAGTTCATTAGCACTCCCCAAACCAACCCTGATTATGAAAAGAAAAATCGTGAGCGGATCGCAAATCAAAATGAGCAAAGAGACAGCACCTCCCATCCTCCCGTGCCATCTAAGACTGAAGTAAATCTCTAAAGAAGAACAGTTGAAACCTTGTCAAGCGTATGGGTTAAGCCATATTGTTGCGCACCATATTATGACCATGAAAGTAGCTGACCAGTGCCGGAGAGTGGTTTGGTAGGGATGGCAATTCTTGGATGTGATGTCATCCGTCGACTCGCTTACCATTTGTTCTCTAGAATTCAATTCAAAAACTTGGAAGCCAGGCTACTAGGAGGTGGCAGAACTGTTTGTTTTTCGGCAATATTTCCGCAAGCAAACTTCGTGGTTCAAGTCTGATTGCGTTGACGCGTGCTCGATGAAACAAAACAAATCTATCTCCCCCTGCAAAATTACAACCTGGCTTGACGGCAATTGTTAAGACTGACCTAACAAGATTCCAATCTTTCTTAACTTGTTCTGCCTCTCTGAGGCCTCAATCTCATTTTGACTAAGATTTCTTCCATTTTGATGCCTTCACTGTTTGGTAACTTATTTTCTGAAGTTAAATACAGATCACTAAGGCATGCGAGAATACTTTGTACTCAGAAAAAAGGAAAAAGAAAATGAGCTTCAGTTTGTTATACTTTATCCACCATTTTCTATTATTGGCTCCCCTAAACTAAAATTCTCCTTGATTCCAATCCTAAAAGATTGCACATATACCCACAATATCAAATCAAAGAACTGCAAGAATACAAAAATCAAACCCATGTTTAATTTGTACACTGAAAATTGAGCTTGTGCTAGTCGCTTCCATCTAGTAAACTCTTTTTTTTTTTTTTTTTGTAAATATCATCCCCAATTAAAGATTCAGTTGCCGCTTGAGAGGGTTTTCGTGGGGGAAGGAAATACTTGGCTCCCGAACTTCTCATTGGTCTTGATTATGTCATCGACTTGCATACCATTTGTCCTCATAGAATTGAATTCAAGAAGCTGGAATCCAGGCTACTCGGAGCTGGCAGAAATGTCCTCTATAATCTGCCACTTTTCCAATACCAAATCTCTCTGTTACAAGCCGAGAATATGGACACGTAGCGAAGGGAATGGAAGAAATTCCATTTCCATGCAAATTGCAATCTGCAACTTTACGGCTTGACGAGAATTGGTGGTGTACTTAACTGACAAGTTTCGGCCTGCGCTAACTTGTCTTCCTTGTCCATGACCCCAAAGCCACTTTTGACTAAGATTTCTTTCATTTTGACATATTCACTGTTTGGTCCATTTCCAATAAAAGAAGCTCTTCTTCTCTGAGCTGTGATCTGTATCATGCATGACGCACCCTTCATGCGAACGAACCTACATAAAAGTAAGAGACAACTAGCTATTACTTCAGTTAATCGAGGAAGAAAATTACGTCCTACATCTTGTATTGCCCGGGTCCTAGTATAAACCAGAATCCTGGCATTGTATGTAAATCAAACTTCAAAGTAGTCCTTGACCCCAAAAAAAAAAAAACTTCAAAGTAGTCGATGACCGTACCTGGTTGGTGGAACCTGTTTCTGTGACAGGTACACGTTTTCGAGGTAAGACGGGCTGCAGTGCAAGGAAATAGTCATCAGTCTAACTCTAACAGGCCCAAAACATTTCTCCCAAAGAAACCTTCATGCTAAACATAGTAGTCAAGCATAGGACCTTGAAAGAATCCTAAATCGCTTGCTCGACCAAGCGTTAAATTGGCTCTCAATAGACGAGGGTTGAGTTGAGCGGTAAGGATAGAAGAATTGCAGATAGGATGTCTTGGATTTAAAACTTTTTACTTGAAAGAAAAAAAAAAAAAACGCTGTCACGGAAATCCTTTGGATTTTTACCCCCCTCCAAAAAAAAAGAAGAAAATTTTTGGATTGTGCAGCTGCATTTCTACAAAGAAAATGTTTATATTATCAGATTTTTTTATCCAATAACTTTTTCACTCCTTTATACCTCGCTCGCTTTCTCCTCAAACTCAAGTTATTTGGGTTTTCTTTTCCCTTGATAAAATAGAAATCTGTATTATTAATAAACTAGTTGAAAATCGTTCAGCATGATTTGTTTAACAAAGAAAGTTGTTTAACAAAGAAAGTTGCACTAATAGCAGAAAAATACACGAAAGAAAGCTAGACTACCAAAGGTTTCTAGATTATTTGGGTGGAATCAGCAATTGAATATATGTGGAGCAACCCAAGCCCCAATCCTAACTCCTTCATTGATTCAGCTCCATGGACCCAACCAGCACTCATACCACAAATGCCACACTTTGATAATTGCTTTTTGACAGAATCTAAAAACGTGCTGATCAATCATTGCAGTATATACATTCCGTTCCCAAAAGGGAATAAGAATTTGTCCATGGTTATCTATCCCGTGTCCAAAGCCCAAACCCCAAATGTTTATACTCAGAATATTCACCATAAACCCTTTTTTTTTTTTTCTCTCCTTTCCTATTGGCTATTACTATCTTCATCAGTCAAAAATATTCCATAAAGAATATCTATCAGTAAATTCTGCAACAATAGATTTCCCAATTTACCGTCTCTTGTAGATCATCAAATCTGAAAAAACAAAAATTTGGAGGCCCATAACTAAAACAAAAGCCCAAATTAGTAACCCAAAACCATGGTTATAGTGCAGTAACAGCCCAAGCCTGTAATGACACAACCCATCCTCAATTAACATCTGGTACGCCCTCCAACACCTTATCATTTCCCTGCTAGGGCTTTTAAGATCAGACTTCATCCTCAGCTCCCTCAAAATACTCTGCCGCTTCGGCTAGGGTTTTCTAAAGCCCCTCTTCACTCACTCGCTCGCTCTCTTCTTTTCACACACTACACACACTCTTTGCTTTCTGCATATCAGATCTAAATGTCCATGGATTCTTATAACAACTAGAATTCATTTTCGAAATAAATAAATCTAAGGCTCAAAGCTTTAGCCTTGTTTGATATACATAGACCACTGAGAGTATCGAAAATGGCGACAATGAACCCATTTGATCTTTTGGGTGATGATGATAATGATGACCCAAGTCAGCTTCTTGCTGCTCAGCAGCAGAAAGCTCCGGTGGCTTCTGCAGCTCCGGGTACCAAGAAGGGTCCAGCACAAGCTCAGTCGAATCAGCCGGCTAAGGCTCAGGCTCAGGCTCAGGCTCAGGCTCAGGGTCAAGCCAAGCTTCCTTCCAAGCCCCTTCCCCCAGCTCAGGCTGGTAAGACTCAGTTCATCTCCTTGTCCCTGATTTGATTTTGGTGATATTATTGCAAAAGAACGAAATGAAGAAAAATAAGGAATTTCTATGGAGGTTTTTAATGTGTTTTTTGATGAAAGGATTTTGCTGAAATGAAAGAGAGGAGAAACTGTGATGAGGGTTTTACCGTGTCATTTCTCTGTACTTATCAGTTTTTCCGTGCTTAATGATTGAGAAAGGATGAAATGAAAGGGCACGAAGACATTTTTGTGGAAGTTTCTCTGGATTGTAATGTTGTTATAGTGAAAAGAAGGGCTTGAAATGAAGATGCATGTTCTAAAAGGATGTGTGATTATGTTGTACCTTTTTTTCCCTTGTTGCATGCGCGTTTTTTATTGTCATTTTGGTGTTTCCTTTATCGCTGAGGAAGAAATGCAAAAAAGCATTTGCTAACTTTGGGTCCTTTTAGAATTTTGATTATAAATGGGAACTAGTGGAGTAGAAAGATCATGTCTTATGTAGGTTTTCCAGGAAATAGGAAAGAAATGAAGTATGATTGAGGTTGATGGTGCGTTGATGGAAGCTATCATTCCTTTCATTTATGTATTTTGTGAAGCATGATTAATAGTGATGACTAATTTCTTTATGTAGTTTGGTTTAGAGATCTGGCTTTATTATGTGTTTCTAGGTTGCAAGTTGTTTGTCAGTGGCAACCTTTCTTTTGTGCTTTAGGCCTGTCTTGTGAATGGAGTTCATTCTCATTCAAGTCAATCATGCTCATTACAGAGACCTAATGCTACTAGGTTCTAATCACAATAATCTTTTGGTTTTTAGTTTATCATTCAGTGTTACATATCTCATATTGTTCTTTAGCTTGTAATTCATGTAGTCAGAGATGAGATTCAGTTACTTGCTGAATTAGTAGTAGACGGGAATTTCTCTATCAACAAAAATTGGTAACTTGGTTTGCATGTTTCCTTGGGGCTTTTTTCAGTTGTACTCTAATTTAGGAGACTCGGAGTTTTATCCAGTTGTATTGTTTGTTATTTGCCCTTGTATTTCTGTTGTTTTGACAATCTTGTGTTGACCTTTTATTAACCTTCCTTGGACATGTTTTTGCTTGACCCTTGGATGAAATAGTAATTTGTGATGATTTTCTTGGATTGTTCTGATGCAGTGTGCTAAGTCTTATCGCTTCATAACAATCAAATAGGGTTTACTTCTTCAGTTAAATTTTCTGTAGAAATATTTTGAATGTGCAATTTTAACAATTTTGATGTCTTGAATTACTTGGAACAGTAAGGGAGGCAAAGAATGAAATTCAACGTGGTGGCGGGCGTGGTGGTGGACGTGGTGATGGTCGTGGTCGTGGGCGTGGGCGTGGCGGGCGAGGATTTGACCGAGATTCTGCTGATAATGAAAATACAGCTGCCGGCAACAATGGGTACTCTGGAGGGTATAGAACTTCAGAAGATGTGGAGGCTGGGAAGACTGGTGAAAGGCGTGGATATGGTGGTCCTCGTGGAGGTTTTCGCGGGGGTCGCCGTGGTGGTTTTAGTAATGGGGAAGCTGCAGATGGTGAGCCTGGAGAACGCCCTCCTAGGAGGATATTTGATCGCCGTAGTGGTACTGGGCGTGGGTGAGTGACCCATCTGAGTAGTGTTGCAGCTTTGTATTAATTATACTGAATCTTAGTTATCAATTTTTTTTTTTTGTTATGATATGTAGAAATGAGATAAAACGTGAGGGTGCTGGTCGTGGAAATTGGGGGACCCCAACTGATGAGATTGCTCCGTGAGTATTTCTCTTTTATATTCTGGACTCTTGAATGTATTTCAGATATATGAAGAAAGAGTTAGAAGTCGTTAATTGTATTAAGATGTGGTTTTCTTGACAAATTTAGTGAAACTGAAGAACCGGTCAATGAGGGTGAGAAGAATGCTGATGCTGAGAAACAATCAGGACAGGAAACAGTTGGGGATGGCAACAAAGATTCTCATGTGGACGAGCCGGAAGAGAAAGAGAAGGAACCTGAGGAAAAGGTGTCTTTACCCTCTAATTGTCTTATTCTTGTGGTCGGAGACTTAGGAAAACATACTTGTTAGCTGCTTAATAATGCTTCAGTTTTTTACGAGTTCATCTACTTTTCTTAATAGGAGATGACACTGGAGGAATATCAGAAGCTACTTGAAGAGAAGAGGAAAAGCTTGCTGGCATCAAAACCAGAGGAGAGGAAGGTTAACTTGGATAAAGAATTTGAATCCATGCAATTGCTGTCTAACAAAAAGAATGATGATGATGTCTTCATAAAATTGGTAAATTTCTTGCTCTTGATAGTGCCATGTGGATTGCACTAGCGAGTCTTAGAGCTATTACAATAATTGTGTTTGTTATTTGAATTTGCAGGGGTCTGACAAAGATAAGCGCAGGGATGCTGGTGAAAAAGCAAAGAAGGTTTAGTTTCTTGTGCATTTTTTAACTTGATGAATATTTGCTGCTGTGGCTGCCACCTTGTATGTGTGAATGTTGAATTTGTTGTCTATGCCTTTGCTTCTTTATTGGAATTCTGTGTGTATGGCCAAACCTGGCCCATTTCATAAACTCTGCATTTTTACTTCATGATAACGTGTTGTATCTTAATATTTTGATTATCCACTGGTCATTCATGGCAGCACTACAATTTGCTATTTGGCATTCATTGCAGTTTTGCTATTTTGAACATTGATTTTACCTTGCTGAATTAATAATCTCGTTTGGATCTGCCCCTCAAATCTGAAGTAGGTGAAATGTTGTTATGTAGTCACTGGGGAGAGCAAACTGCTGCTCATGTAAATTTAATTTTGAAAAGAAATGATAAGTAGTGTTGATACTTCAAGGAACATGATATGTGAAACACAAGCTGTGGAACATCATCAATGGAAATTTAGGAATTGTAAGACTGTTCTTGTGAATAGCATATATAAGATGTTTAGATTCTTGGAAGTTAAAAGAAGTAAATGTGTAAAATTTACATGTACATGTTTCTTTGTTAAAGCTTTTAGCAAAATGCAGCTAATTAATAATATACTGCTAAAGCTACAAAGAATTGGGGTATGAGAACCAAGATGTACCTACAATTGTTTGGTTGTAAACTGCCTTAAGTATTTCAATAGACAATGTGTTAAGAGTTTTCATGATGTGGAGCTTATCTACTATTCTCATGTCACGCAACTGCCTCGAATCATCTGGGACTGACTATTTGTTCATTGTGCCTTGTCATTTTGTCAAACATATCCACCGCCCTTGCTTTTGAAATTTACTGTGCACCTGCTTTTTTTTGGTCAAAACTTGTAAGATGTGAGGAGCCACTCTCTTTTCATGTTCCACATCTGAAAGGGCTTGATGACTTGATTGGATTAGCAAGTAAATAACTATTGATTTCACATATTTTAATTCTTTTTCGAGGTTCAATATGATTGTTTTGCAGCTTGTTATTTGTTTCTTACATCTTATCCTCTTTTCTTGCATAATTTGCAGGCTGTAAGCATAAATGAATTCCTGAAGCCTGCTGAGGGTGAAAATTATTATCGTCCTGGTGGCCGTGGAAGGGGACGTGGCCGTGGTAGGGGAGGATATGGAAACAACTCATACAACGTTGAAGCTCCTTCCATCGCAGATGTCGGGCAGTTTCCTTCTTTGGGCGGAAACTAAGGGAGCAGGGCCTGCCTGAGCTTTTATTCTTCCTATTCTCATGATTTTGGGTGGCTCGCTTTTGGCGGGATATTTTCACAAATGACGTGCTACTGTACTAAAATTGTTGAAGAATTTTACAACCTTTTAAAGAGTGTAAATTTAGATGTCTTCCCGGGGTTTATTCCCTTGGGTCTAGTCCTTTGACCAGCATGGTTACACTTTTTTTTTTTTGGCATATTTAGGGCACTAGGGTCCAAATTTTATATTTTGATGATGGATCAGTTTTGATTTGGAGTTATGGAAACAGTTTTGCTTTTTCCTAGTTGAAGCCTTTAGCTGATTATCAGTTTCTGTTCTGTTGGTCCCTATTTTAGAATTTGTTTGTTTCTGGTTATCTTGGTAGAAATTAACCCTGGTACATATTTCTTCTCCCTGGGCTTAGACCGGTCTGTGTTTGCTTCTTGCTCGATCAATTGCTCCGGTGTACTGTCTTCTAGGTGCTTCTTGTTCGATCAATTGCTTCTATGGAGTATTGGCTTCTATGTAGACATGCTTCTGCTTGAACTTCATTTTGATCTGAAATATGGTCTGTCTTGCAAGTGTTGACAATGTTTTTCAATTTAGGTTATTTGATCAGAATTTATGGTTTGTTACTCGCAATTGAATGTTGGCTGAATGGATCAATTTCGTCTAATATACATTACAGAATGAGCAAATTGTTTCCGGTCATTCAGCTTCGAAATTATTTTTCCTGACAAAAATTTGTTACTCAGATTGAGAAAATTTTGCAGAAATAAGAGGCAAATAAAAGTTCACTTCTTGTTGGAATTTATCCTTCTGGACAAGATATTCGACATAGATGGCAGACTCCAGAAAATTGGCACGTATGGGCATGCTCTTTTTAGACTTCTGACAAGATTTTCATCCCACTCTCTACTTCACTGTAACTTGAAGAAAAAAAAAAAAAAAACTCAATAGTGGTCAGACAACAGGATTTTTAAGCAACAGCATAAAATTTTACCATATGAACTGTGAATCCCACAATTAGTAAAAATTAACGATGGGTGCCACCTAGGAAAATTGCAAACTTAGTCCCTAGAGTTTGTGATCAATTCGTTCTTCGCCCCTTACTTTTTAACAGAATGTAATATGGCCCTCGAAAGTCTTCTTCAGGAGCTGTAGAAGTGCGGTTCCGTAAACACCAACCATGACAAATGCGGTCTCCTCATCTTAGAATCAGAAATGAACCATTTTCCTTTCCCTTCTTCAGAACTTTCCCCCGGTTCATCTTCCTCAGGTACTTCTCTTCTTCCGACTTGCCAGCAGTCGAAAACTCAGATGCTTTCCCAAAACCCACAACGTTGCAGTCCACTCCTTCACCAGCCCCACTTCACAAGTTGCACCTGGTTCCCCCCAGTAACTTAGCACCATGTGATCAGCGTCAAAGGAATTATGCCGTCTCAATGAACAAGAAAATTACCAGTTTTGTACGATGCGGGGATTTGGATTCAGCCCTTAAATTATTTTATAAGATGGCTTTTAGGACTACCATCACATGGAACTCAATCTTGGCTGGATTTTCAAGAAAACCCGGAAAATTGAAGGAAGCCCAGCAATTGTTTGAGAAAATTCCTGAACCAGATACTGTCTCGTATAATATAATGTTGGCTTGTTATTTACAAAATGGTGAATTGGAGGCAGCTGGGAATTTGTTTTCTCAGATTCCTTGTAAAGATGTTGCTTCTTGGAATACTATGATAGCAGGCTTTTCGCGAAATGGGATGATGAGCGAAGCTAAGAATTTGTTTTTGGCCATGCCTCGGAAGAATAATGTGACTTGGAACGCTATGATTGCGGGATATGTTGAGTCAGGGAATGTTGAATTAGCTTTGGAGATGTTCCAGGCTAACCCTGCGAAAGATGTGATTGCATACACAGCGATTGTAACAGGGTTCATGAGGTCTGGGAAGGTTGATTTTGCAGAGAAGATGTTTCTAGAGATGCCAGTGAAGAATTTAGTGACTTGGAATGCTATGATTTCTGGATATGTTGAAAATGGTAGAGGGGAAGATGGATTGAAGTTGTTTAGGACAATGCTGGAATTGGGAATTAGGGTTAACGAATCAACCTTGAGTAGTATTTTGTTGGGATGTAGTAACTTGTCCTTTTTGAAGTTGGGGAAGCAAGCTCATCAGCATGTTTTTAAGTCTCCTTTGTATTTGGATATTACAGTGGGAACTTCACTGATTAGCATGTATTGCAAGTGTGGCGATTTAGAGGATGCATGGAAGTTGTTTCTTGAGATGCCACGGAAAGATGTTGTGACTTGGAATGCAATGATTTCAGGCTATGCTCAACATGGGGCGGGAGAAAAGGCTCTTAGTTTGTTTTCAAAGATGAGAAATAACGGAGGAATGAGACCAGATTGGATAACCTTTGTTGGAGTTCTAACAGCTTGTAATCATGCAGGTTTAGTTGATCTTGGGATTCAGTATTTTGAGTTGATGCAGAAGGATTATGGAGTTAAACCTCAACCAGATCACTACACTTGTATGGTTGACCTCCTTAGTCGAGCTGGAAAGCTTGCTGAAGCCATGGATTTAATAAAGAGAATGTCTTGTAGACCTCATATGGCTGTATTTGGTACCCTTTTAGGCGCTTGTAGGATCTACAAGAACTTGGAGGTGGCTGAGTTTGCTGGGAAAAACTTGCTTAGTCTTGATCCTACTAATGCAGCTGCTTATGTTCAACTTGCAAACCTATATGCTGCTAATAATAGATGGGAGAATGTTTCTATAGTTAGGAGACTGATGAAGGAAAATAAAGTCATAAAAACGCCAGGATATAGTTGGATGGAAATAAAAAACGTGGTTCATGAGTTTAGATCTGGAGATAGGCTTCACCCAGAATTGGATAGCATACATGAGAAACTGAATGAGCTAGAGAAGAAAATGAAGTTGGCAGGTTATGTTCCTAATCTCGAGTCTGATTTGCATGATGTGGAAAAGCAGCAGAAAGAGCAGATACTTTTGTTGCACAGTGAAAAACTGGCTATCGCATATGGACTAATAAGTTTGCCACCCGGTGAACCAATCCGGATATTCAAGAACCTGAGAGTATGCGATGATTGCCACCAAGCAACTAAATTCATATCTGCAATAGAACCAAGGGAGATCATTGTGAGAGATACTACAAGGTTTCACCATTTTAAAGATGGAATGTGCTCTTGTCGTGATTACTGGTAGAATCTTATACGGAAGCTACGAAAGGAGACCCTATTCCCAAAGGGAATCATTGGCAAGTGGAACTTCTTGAAAGAATGAACCATGTAGAACATTCCTGTTCAGTAATGGGTCCAGCAAGTAGAAAGATTTGGCAGCAACATGGACGAGATGACTTGGTGAGGAATTTGTAAGAACCATTTCTTTCGAAAGCACGAGTTGATCAATGGCTGCACTGCGTTCAAGTGATCGTGAGGCCGCTGGGTGCTCTCGCTAGAAACGATGCACGGGTTTCAAGTGGCCTCTATTTCGGAAACTTCCATGTTGTGTGGATGGAGGACCTGCTGTTGTCGTTGGATTGTAATGCATTGACAAGCCCATCCTTGCATCAACATTAAGGTGTCTTCCTTCCACATTTCAGTATTGACCCGATAACTAACTCCTTGTGGCTCGATGCATCCATGTCAGTTGCACTAAGATCTTTGACCTAAGCTCATCAGCATGAACGTTTTTTTTTTTAACGATTGAAATGACTTATTTCCTTGAATCAATTTGGTAAAATGGGAAAAATTTAAAACGAAAGAGGCAAGAAACGGTGTCTGCATGAACAAGCTGGTTTAAGGGGCATTTACTGTCGATGCAAGTAAAAAAAAGGGGATGATTAAGCAGTAATGTAACAGCTTCAATTACGAGATTTGCAAAGGAGGACAAGGTAATGAAAGTAAATATTGCTATTAACCAATATTTTCCTAATTTGTACAAATGTTTACTTTAACATCAAATACAGTAAAAAGAATGAATGTTTTAGCATAGTTCTGAAACAACAATATCAAATAAGCAATCCTGCGAACGGCGAGTAATTTTACACCCATGGAGAACACAAGCATAGGTTTAGCATCATCTGTTAATCCAACTATTTTCTTCAAGTGGAGCAGCAGCCAGACTTTTGGTTTACAGGTTGTCCTCGAATTTGTACGGTAGGTGGTCGGGCATTGTTCATTGCTGGTTGGCTTGCCATCCTAAAAAACCATCAAAAGAGCCACAAGGAATTACACATGTGATTAAGATTTACTGATCAATGAAACCGCCATATCTCCAAGAAAACAATTGGTTTTTTCTAACGCACAACAACATTCAGTACCTATTCTTGATCTCGGCAGCCATTGCCATAAAAGCCTGTTCAACATTGGTGGCACTTTTTGCACTTGTTTCCATGAAAGGAATCCCAATTTCGTCTGCAAAAGCCTGAAAAACGAGAAAAGAGTATATGCAACATTAGCACAACTGATCCAAAAGAAACCTGAGAGTTTGATTATTTGGTACCACAGTATTAAGCAAAAACATGTCCCAGAACTTTCCACCATATAAGAAACTATCCTATCAAAAGTATCAAAAGTTCTAGATTACAGGGTTCAGTATGATGTACCTTGGCTGTATCATATGCCACTACCCTTTGAGATTCAAGATCACACTTGTTCCCAACCAAAAGCTTGTTTACATTCTCACTTGCATATCGGTCAATTTCATTCAGCCACTGCTTTACGTTATTAAAGCTTTCTTGATCGGTGACATCATAAACCACCTGCATAAGTGCAAACAGGAACTTGTAAATCACTGCAAGGACACAGTAAAAAAAGAGCAACACCTATTGCAACTTCTCAGAAATAAGTTACTCACAATGATACCATGAGCGCCACGATAATAGCTGCTTGTAATTGTCCTAAAACGTTCTTGCCCTGCAGTGTCCCACTGAACCACAGACGGGGTAAAAGGCATCAGATGAGAAAGGAAGCTAAAATCAAAGGGGGAAGAAAGTTCTACGGAAGTAAAAAGCCACACATTTGGAGTCTAATACCAAAAAGATAACCACATAAATTCTTCATCAACTGTAATCAAGTTAATTTCCTCATTTCGCATCGTCTTCTTTACCATCATACTAATATAATCATTAAATATCTAGATGTGATAAGAACAACAATATCTTTCAAACATAAGAAACAGTTGTTTAGATACTCACAATTTGGAGTTTAATGGTTTTCCCATCCTGCTCTACTGTGCGGATTTTCTGCAAGGTGAAGGAAAAGGAACTATAAACCACACTGACATCTGACAAGAAAGCCAAGCAAAACAATAAGGCAGGCCGACTACTTACAAAATCCACCCCGATGGTACTAATATAGCTCTCCAGATATGAATCATCCTGAAAACAAAGACAACTTGTGTTAGCAGCAACATAGAGAAACATATCTCTTGTTTGAGTTGCAAAATTATGTCAGACAACCTAATGTTTTTGAAATATCAAAAATGCTATGTGCAAAAACGGCAGTTATTTTTTCCATCACAAAAAGAATGTAACTGTCTTTATCTATTTCATAACTCTTGTTTCATATTTAGCTCTGGATTTTTTGGTATAAAAACTTACAGGCTATAAAATCTATAAAGTCAGCTCACAAGAAAATGACATTTTTTATACACAGTCAGCACTAATCAGTAGCCCATGGATTTCCAGAGTTAGCCAACAGCACATAACCAAGCAAGCACCCATTCCCCAACTGAAATGGTGAAAACCAAAGAAGGAGGATGCTATCCACCTAGCTATTATGAACAATTTGTCTCTCTTAACTGTTTCATGTGCCAACAAAGCAACAGAAAATTGGACAAAAAACTAGATTTAAGGAGGAAGAAAGAAGCAACAGATTCAAAAATCTGACACACAGAAAGCGATTGAACCACATGAAAAATGAAGAACTTACAGCAAACCTCAAGAGCAGACATGATTTGCCAACGCCAGAGTCTCCAATGAGCAAAAGCTTAAAAAGATAGTCGCTGAAACATGAAAGTTATGGTAAGTAGCCAACTTAAGGTTCTAGAAAGAAAAAAAATCCAACTTTTGAAAAAAACATTTCCACCTCATATGAAAAGTACAAGAAAATATTAGCCAATAATTGCACATATTATTAAATATGCCATCCAGAAATCTCATATACTAGATAGTATCAAGTGAGAAAGCTCATCAACTACGGAAATTTGAATGTCTTTCAGTATCACGTGAGTGGCACAAGCAACATGATGATTACTACTGGTTTAAGTGCATCAAATTGCATATAGTTCTGAGGTCTAGGCCCATGCAGCAATACGGTTTTCTTCTCCCTGAACAGAAATGATCCTTACACTACCATCACTTATATCATCATGAATAACCAAGTTGAAAAGGCAATAAACATGTTACATGAAATTAGAAGGCCAATCTGATATGTGATCAACATCTTCACCACCAGTGAAGCTTGCAGCATGATTAATGACAACTGACAAAGAAAAAAGTCTCATAACAGCACACATTTTCATTGGTAAACAAATCAACGTTAAGTTATAATTCCAACTGCTACAGCCTAGACCAACTAGTAACCAAAAGGACAAGATCGACATCCACCACTCAACCAGGGAGAGATTATATTCTAGTTGTCGTTTCAGCCACAATCACAAAGTTCCAAATGCTTGAAATTTGCTGTTTCTCCTAACACAACTAACAACGATAAGGAAAGGCATCGATACCAAAACTGAATAAATTAACGGAAACTATTTCATCCATAATCCGGTTAGATTAACACGATTAGATTCAAACAATATCTCAACATATTTGAAAATAGAACCTATGTGATCATACATATCAATCAATTATTCAGCTCAATATTTTAGTACCCTCTTTGTCCAATCAGGAATTTAATTACAGTTATTGCAACAATTTTCTAGGCTCGGATTCTAAGAACTATAAAAAAGATCCTCATCCTTGTCAAAACGATCTAGTTCTCGGATCAACCAACATCAGCAGAAAAAAAATAGATCCCCAATCCCTTATCTGAAAGCATGTATCATCAACCAACCAAGGAAAACTCGCTCAAGAGGTTATAGAGAAAAATCACAACGGATCTAAATGAACTATTAAATCTATCACCAAAATCTAAAAGGGTTCCGAGAATGAACGTCAAAATTCAATCTTGAATTCAGAATTCAAAAGGGTCTAAAATTTTGACCCAACAAAAGAATATCAGAAAAAACTTACTATTCTGGATTCATTATGACGCTATCTGGACAAAAAGAATTCCGGGATCGATACTTTCACGAAGAGATAAGAGAGGAGGCAAAAGGGTAGATGGGATTTTGAGTTTCCCGGCGAGAATTTAACGGGAGCTTCGTACACGTCGTCTCAGAGAAGGATTGGAAGAGAAAGTTGTGAAAGGAAGAGAATCTGAGAATGGGGAAATGAGAGAGAGAGGAGGATTTGTCTTAGTATTAAAAGGAGGCTAAATTGCAGGTACTGTGGAGATGGCGAAATGACGTGGCAAATTCATGGGGTGCGCTAAACGTGTCAAGCACTTGTCAGCCAATTACGATTTTGGGATTTGGGGTTTGGCCCATTTTATAATTTTTGTCTTTTAAATTTTTTTTGGCAAGAAGATTTTCATTTAAGTTTGATCAAATTGTATTAGTACAGTTCAATGATTGATTAAGGTGATGGTTTATGTGAAAGAAACACAATGAGAAGTTTCAACTTTCATGTTTGGTCGTGCAACATACTTCTCTTACATTTTTCGATAGATTGTAATAGAGAATCAGTTAGAAAAAAGGTTTGACTGAATTCGACTTTGATTAACACCATAGTTCGGAATATGTTATCGAAATTATATCGATAAATATACGATTATTTTTTTGTAAAAAAGTAATCCGTTCTTATTAATTGACTAAACCTTGTGTTGGTCTAATCAAACACTTGTACGTTAAATTTTTTTTTTTTCTTTGGATATTGCTTTAGTATCACAGCAGGCTGCCTACATCACAATTCACAAACATGCCATACTTTATGGATCTTCCCATCAAAAGTTATATACACTGATACTTTGTTGTGTTAATATTTATACTTATTATTATTAGTATCTCTATTTGTGGTGTTAGATCATACGTTTTATAATGCAATTACTAATGAGAATTGAAAAAAATTGCAATTGTGGAGGCCCTAAATCCAGTTTGCAGAATCTGTGTTTGCAGCAGAAAAGTGCCACAAAGCATTTGCAATTCAATTAACTACTACTAGTTTAGCTTAGCCTGTTAAGAGCTGAAAAATTCGCAGACATTTCTTTTCTAACTCGCAGAAGCAATTGAGCACCAAGTAAAAATAAACTTCTCTTGGCCACTTTATTAGAAACCAATATCTAAAATATCGTAGTTTGAAAAGAGCAGTGTGATCAATTGAAAGTTGTATCGGTTTTGATAGACATTCTGCTTTGTGGGTTTTATATACTTTGTAGGTCTGATTGCAAACTCCACGAAGTTTTGTTCAAATCGGCTTCCTAGAAGAATGGAAAAAGAGTTCAATTCGGCAAGCTTACCAATTACTAACTATTATAAGTAGTCTTTTTGACTCGCCGACATTTCTCAACCCTGTCCGCGTGAAATCGCGGAGTCCAAATAATCGGCCAAAGATTCTTCCCTCTCGACAGCCGAGCCGACTCTTTCCTGGACGCCACGGAGGCACAAACGAGGAAACTCCCCGTCTTTCCCAGCTCTTTCCTTCCCTCCAACGTTTTAGTCTTTGTGATTCCAACTTTTGTAGTTTGTTCCGTCCGACAAAATAATCCAAGAAACCCACAAACATCTCATCATCAATATGTATCGCTCGTCGAGCTCCGCGCGCGTCTCTGAAGAGTTCTTTTCTAATTCTTCATCATCATCAGCAGCTGCAGCGGCTGGAGCTATGTCCTCCACGAATCCTAAGCCAGCAACAACCACTTCAGATTTGGACCATTTGCCGACTTACAATCCCATGTCCCACCTTGCCAAGAAAGAAAAAAGTCGTTTAAGATCTGTTGAAAATTCTATTCATCTCATCCCGGTATTGCTAGTGCTCTGTGCCATCGTTTTGTGGTTTTTTTCTAGCCCAGGTAATTCATTTCACCCATTTCTCAGCTACCCTTTTGATCAATGTACTTAATATTGTTTTTTTTTTTTTCTTATTTTTCGGTAGCATGGAATTTCTCATTCTTTATGACGATCCCATTTGCTCTGTTCTTGGTTCTGCTTAGTTTTTCTTTTGTGAAATGGAGAGTGATTTGTTTCTTTGAATTCCTAAAATTTATAGCTGGGTGATCAGGCGGGGGGTTTAAGGATATCAAGATCAATAAGAGTTGACTTGAAGGTGATGTCCAATATTTGCGTATGGCTAAATCCAACTGCGGAGGAAAGAGAATCTGAACCTAAAAGACTACCACTCCGCTTAGAAGTGAAAGCTTTTGTCATCTGGAGACTAGGATCAATTATCTAGGACTCTGAATGTGGATACTGGGAAAAAATATTCAATGACTTAGATGTGGTTCATTTTTTTTGTGCTGAAGTCGAAGGAAATGTGATTATGTAACATAAGAAGATAGCTTGATAAAATTACTGCACTATGTCAACATATGGCGCTAAAGAAAGACGAAACTGCTGGACTACAAGCAATTCTCCAGCGGAGAATAATACTAACGGAGACTTTCGGCAGAGCAGAGCTCAACATGGAAGAGAACTCGTGTATCAGATCTTAAATACTCAAGGCTGTGTAATTCAAGCTGCCATTGTAATTGTGATCGGGGGAAAAAGAAAACAAAAAAGGGATCTTGGATTTTTTAGAGAAATTATGCCTTTTGTTTAACACCTCTGATATTTTTCTGTATAACTATGTACCAAAAATTGTATCTTTGCAGTGGGTAGTTAGGTATTTGAAACAATTCCAGTAGAGGCAAAACCTGTACTTATCATGAATATTACTGATGCTGTATGCAACGGGTTTTTTGTTGTCATTCTTGTTTGTTGATATCCTACAGATAGAATGGAGTTCTCACTCTTCCTTCTTATCATTGATAATATTTTCTGCTGGACACCATTCAGGCATAAATTTGATCCCCAATTTTTAAGTGTCTTTTGTTCTCTGTTGTTTCGCAGCTAGTAATTTTGGTCAAGTTTTACAATGATCTTCTGGACCTGGAGTATTCCAGAGGTAGTGAAAAGGCAATAATCAAAATATGTGTGCCTATAATCACATGGGGGCGTTTTTGAACTGCTGTTTCTGCCTTCTTAGTAACATTATGTTGTTTGTATTTGAACATCTCATCAATTCAATATATGAGCGTTGGTTGGGATGGCAAGATTGTTGGATGCAAGTGCATTATGTGATGATGGCGGAGAAAGTGCTGGACCACTAAAACTTTAGTTGATTGAAAGTTTATTGTGTTCCCTGGTGGCATCTACTGTTTTTTTGCAATGTAGAAGGGATTCTCTATGAAACATGTCCTAAATTCTATTTTCAAAAAAAATGATATATTTGGTGTAAGATTGCTGGTATATGTGGTATTCTTGTGCACAAACCGAACTAAGTTTCTCTAAGTTATGTAGTCCAAACTTGTTCCCGTTTTGTGTGTCAATACTAAAGAATTTGTTGACTGAGACTAGATATGAATTTTAGCTTATTGATTTGTTCCTCATGACTCATCTTAAGATAAAGAAGCCTCAATGGGATTCGGAGTTTTGATTTGTACTCTGTACTGCAGTTGATTTGGTGAATAAAAGTGATTCCGTTGTTGCCAGAATCGAAAGTTCATTGATTAAGAGTGGAGTTGATCGTGGCCATGGAAAGAGTAGCTTGGAATCCACCTTGAAGCAGGAAGATTTAAATCCAGCTAACCAATCTACAGAAGGCGTAGATTCAGTTAATCAATCTGCTGATGATGAAGTTCTGGATAACCAATCTACAGGTTCAGCAGAGCACAATACTATTAGATAGCATGGAAAAGTCTCACTGCTTCTCTGCATCGATCAACATGTCTTATGGTCCAGTACGAAGAATTATTTTGACATTTACAGTGGATGCTTTCTGTTACTTTGTACCTGAACTCTACTCTATTTAGGCTTTTTTTGAAAGACAAATGTAAATGCTCTCAGTAGCACACGTCCATTTATTGCCTCCGAAGAGGAGGAGATCTTGCTTCCTATTATTCTTTCAGACCTTCAAGAGATACAGGCCTGTATTTAACTTTCAAGTTGTGGAAGGCATTACAGTATTTTGATTTTTTCTATAAAAGCATGCTAAAGAAAATATTTTTGTGGCAGCTTAAGCTATGTATTGTATCTTTACATTTGAGATACGATGATGAGAAGAATTCTGTTCTGTCTTGTGCACTATTTCAAGCCCCATCCAAATTTCGCCACCTCTTGCATGTTTCAGTTAGTTAATAGAGGCTCAAATTCAAAATTCGTGTGTTCCAGCGCTGGTCCAAGACTAACTAGCTTAGGGATAACAATGTTGTTCCTCACGAAGCACCACAGAGGATCATCCCACTGCAATAGAGTCCCCACAACATTTGCTCGTATGGTTAATGGGAACACACGACCCCAGCGCTCATCTTGATAAGACCTGAATGCTTCTTCGATGGACATGGCTTCGGATTTGACAGCCTCTGCAAGCTTTTTAGCCAGAACCACTGCATCCTCTAATGCACAGCATGCTCCTTGTCCAAGGTTGGGTGTCATTGGGTGCCATGCATCGCCGACCAGCACAACCTTTCCTGTTGACGCTGGAGGACTTGCCACTGGCCATAGCCATCTGTCTACCAATGGAGTTCTTATGATTGTGTCATCAGGGGTAAGATCTATTACGTTCAACAAATCTGCTGGCCAATTTCTAACTAATTCATTAGTTTGCTGCCTCAGCAGAGATGTATCGGTGATCTTTGGACCTGCACATGTACAAATGAAACAACTAAAGCAAGCAATTTTTGAGAAAAGACTGGTTGTCCCTAAAAACTGGAGAATTTGCTAAGTTGAGTGTCTCTAGAGCATTTGTTTTATACTAAATCTTTAGTTCAATCTGATTTAGGGGTTCATTAGTTTCAAAACAGAACAAGTGTGCACTCAGCATTTTAGCGCAGGGCACCGCTAGACTAGACAAATCAGCATCCTGCTTGATGATCAGAACTTCATTTTGTAAAGAATTAGCAACTTGACTGATAAACAAGTGGACTTGAGAATAACCATGTGTACACAGTATACCTGGAGATGAGCTGTTGAAGCAGACAAACCAGTAGACCTTAGTTGAAGAAACTGGGACATATGCAGCGCGTATTCCTTTCCCATAGATATAGTTGACTCTGGGATTAAATGGCTGCCCTTCAGGAAAATATCCTAGGCCACGAAAAGCACAATGACCAACGTATTTGGGCTGTGGAAATCCCATCCACTTCGCCACTGGAGACCCGATTCCATCACAGGCGATCACCACCTGGTGAAATGTCAGACCTTTGGATACTGTAGGACATATAAGGGATGCAGCAATTTCATGAAAAGAAGGACCCAAGTCAAGCTACCTTTGCAGATAACTCACTACCATCCTGAAGTTGCAACTTTGTTTCTCCATTTTCCTCTCTTTGGATATTCACCAGCCTTGAGGAGAAAGAAACGGAATCTGATGGTAGCTGATTTGCTAGTGTTTCTAGTAAAATTCTCCTCTCCACTGCACGGACCTCTTGACTGCTTCATCTCAATTTAATCAGTAAATTAAACCATTGAAAGATTGTGCAACGAAATACTCGGTGGAATCAAAGTGGAAGCCAAGAAGCACCTTTCATCTTCATCCTTGAAATTGAAGGACCGCATTTCGTTTCCATCTTCTGACTTTATCACCATCCTGTAACGCTAGTTACAGGAAAAAGTTACTAATCTGCAACAAGACCCTTGAAAGAGTAAAGAATGTTTACATGATTTTTCCGGTGTCAAGATTGAAGAACTTGATTTTTTAAACATGTGTCTCCATGGTTTGTTATTGCATTGCTGAATAGTGAATCGTTCATTCAATATACAACAGAAATGACACATTTGCAAAAGTTCTTAAGAAGGTATGTATACAAGTATCAGGTGATGCAAATAAATATACCCTTGAATTTCAAGAAATTGGGTCCTGAGTTCATTCCCAACTCCAATTGCATCCAACACACTCCATCCATTCTTGAACAAGGTTAGTGAAGTTCCTCCAGTTCGCAAGGACTCAGCCTGCTCAAGTACCCTGGACTTAATTCCAAGCCTACTCACCCCAAAAAAAAAGCAAAAAAGAATCCCAGACAAAAACAATAGCAATCATAAGTACTTTACATTGTACCGATCACAAGCAGTTGTCCACTTGTGCTATTTTATTTTCGAATAGAATTAAAGAGAACCTTTGAAGTGAAACGGCGGTGGCGAGGCCGGCAATCCCTGCTCCGATAATAACTATGTCTTCTTTCTTAGCATCAGCTTGAGCTTTAATGCAGAAAGGAGAAGTTCTGGATTTGGGTGTAATAGACCTACTAGTATTATTGATTTGGGCAGCTTCAAACCAAGACTGGCTTGCAGGAAGACGATGGAGGCATTGGAATGAATGACGAAAGGAAATTGACGACTTGACAAGAAGTAAGTGAGGAGAAGAAGCAGAGGTTGATGCCGCCATTGCCATGATGTGATTCTTGGAGAAGCGTTAGATTTGGTTGCTATGAAATGAAATGCTATGAAAAATGATCAGACATTTTTTTTTTCCCGGGAAGACGATTATTTTGAACCTCAAGCTGTTTTATTGATTTACTTAATTTTTGTGGTCTGTTTTATTAGCGCAAAATTGCATGGGAATATTTTTTTTTTTTTTTCAAACGCATGGGAATATGTGGACGTGTCAAAATTAGCACTTTTAGCTTTTTCAGTTCCTCTTTTACCCCTCAAGAAGTAGTGGTGTCTTTTTCACTATGGTCCTTGAGAATACAACGTTGTGGCAATTCAATCCTTCAACTATCTAAAGTTATCAATCTTTCCTGAAAAGTTTACATATTAAAGTTGCGAGGGTTGGGTTGATTTAGCCCCTTAGACAGTGCTGATTGAAAGGATTCCACTAGAAAAGAATGACATTAGCCATTAGGGAAGCTTTTTAAGGGAGTTCATCCAACATTTCACACAAATAGAACAAAAATAATGTATAAGGGAAAGATAATTTGTGAATATTGAAAAGTGTGTGAACATAATGTTTAAAAAGTGACGAATTTAGATGTTCAATAAGGTATTCTAAACTCTCAAGAAAGTGTAATCAAATACAATTTACCTTGAGATGGTAATAAGAAGGTAGAGAAAAAGACAATTTCTTCATGCTATCAGATTAGTCTCTTGCACTTTTTTAATTACACGTTTTTAGTTTCATATGCTAAACTAGAAAAACAAAAGAAGAAAGAAATGGAGTAACTTGCTATGTTATCTATCCTTTTGTTGTTCAATTGCACTGAAAAATAGTGCAAAAAGGAACATGAGTGATGTGAGGTTGTATTGATTTTACAGAGTCAGTATTTTTCTTTGTTTCTGGTAGAAGGGAGAGTACTTTCCACCTTGTTCTCTTTTCCCCTCATTGAAGATGAAAAAAGTGGAGCTTTAAAAGGGAGAAAACAGGAAAAGGCCCCAACAAAACTTCTGCACAAAGTATGACAAAGATTTGGGATCAATTCTGCATGCCTCTGAACCGAGTGTGTAATGTGAGAAAATTGGTTCAGTGACGGAGATAAAAGATCAAGATGAGTACAACGCTATTAGGTTGTAAATATGTCAATAATCTCGCATTATATGATACCTGTTGCTAAATGCTAACCTCCCAAACAGTCATGATACAAGAAAGAATATGACAAAAACAGCACGATTTTTCCTTCTAGTTTCCTCGTTCTGGGCTTCGACGTATAAGCAAGACATAACGACTTTATCTGATCAATCAATTTGCTCGAGACAAATTATTTGCATTATCTTGCAAAGCGGGTAGCTGGGCTAGCCAAGGAAGGAGCTTAGCATGGACTAACTCAGGTCTGTCATCATGAGGACAATGTCCAACTCCTTCCAGAACAAAAAGACTTACGTTTGGTGCTTGGCCAGG
This sequence comes from Coffea arabica, assembly GCF_036785885.1. Lineage (NCBI taxonomy): Eukaryota > Viridiplantae > Streptophyta > Magnoliopsida > Gentianales > Rubiaceae > Coffea > Coffea arabica. The sequence continues at coordinate 41,889,691 of NC_092325.1, read as the reverse complement.
TAAGGAGGAGAAATACTTGCCCACAGGTCCATCAATAGGGGTGAATGGGTCTTCATCACCCCAAAGCACCAGGATAGGTAGAGTAAGTTTTGGGATCAACTGAACTGGACTTGGACCTGGTGGTCCAGTGACAACTGAAACAAAAGCATCGAGTGCCCCTTCATCATCTGCTGGTTCCCTAATTATCTGCAACAATTTGAGTGGGGGAAGAAAAATCATGCATTTTTCAGTATTATGATGGATTTAGCGAACTGCAATAGAAAGTTGCGAGGAAGAGCACAATGGTCAGGAGAGGAATGGATTGACATTAATCAGTTACCTCTACCAGGTCATTGTCCACAGATTCCTTATTTCCATAGATTGACGTTAAAATGTTCCTAATATTATCTCTGCATCAAACATGACGTGATAAAGCTTTACGATCAGGCAGCCCCAATTACGGGATCACAGAAAACATCAATTTATATAGTACTAGTACCTTTGTTTGACTTTATCGAAAAGAAAAGCGGCAATCCTTCTCTGATTCAGTAAGAAGTCGAAAAACCAAAGCAGAGGTAACAACAGCTTGATTCTCCAATCATCAACAATGGCTTTGTTGTTCATGCCACCAGCACAATTTAGTAGAACAAGCCCTCGAATCAAGGACCAACTACTAGACTCTATTGAATAAGAAGTAAACCAGAAACATCTTCAATCAATACAGGGGAGCAGAATACTTGCTTTTTTCAAGTACAGGCATAAGCTAAACATACCAGCAGCAGCAATTAGACAAGCAAGACTTCCAACTGAGTTCCCAATTAGTACCGTTGGCCTTTGAATAATTTCATTCACAAAATCCAATATCAACTGTTTGAGCAGAATTACTACATCTGTGAGTAGTAAATACTGCTAAATTGCTGATAGACATGCATTAAACAAACCATTCAAGAGTTCACCTGACTCCAACCTTCCGTTGAGTATGCAAAGCCTGTAGGTTTATCAGAAGCGCCGAAGCCAAGAAGGTCGATAGCATAAACAGTATAACTTCTAGACAATATTGCTATATTCCTGAAAGAAAATCAATTAATTGTGAGACTTTGTAGAAAAAATATCAGATGACTTAAGCATACAATCCATCTACATGAAGCATACAATCTTGGAAAAGGAAAAATATGTGCAAATGCAGAAGGAAAGGATAGGATAGGACATGACAGGACTTCAGCAAGGACAACTAAAGAAGGAAAATGTGTAGAATAATCAAAATAGAAATTACCAACCTTGAAGATCAGAAAAAATCTGATGTAAGAGGTTTTCAAAATCTTTATCAAACGAAAGGAATGAACAAGATCTCCTACGCAGTACACGGATAATGTGAATACTTTGCTTAAAGCGATAAGAACCACAGAAAAATGGGTACTACATAATCATAGGGCCCAAGAACAAAAATGCTCTATAGCATTGTTCTTAGATTCAGAATGTAGATTGAATGCAACATAAAGTTTGTAATAAAAAATTTGATGGATACTTGCGCCAATGAGCAACGGAAGCCCCAAACCCATGAATTAAAAGTAAAGGGGGAGCAGCAGGTGAGGTTTTTCCATCGCCTGCCTGATAATGCAAGTAGTTGATTTTGTGGCCTCTCCATAGCCAACTTCTGCTTATTGCCTTTATGTCACTTACATCCAACGATAACACGTTATCCCCTTCCTCTGATACGACTGTGGCAGGAGCTGCAGAGGAGGACCTTACGGGTTGGATGGTCCTGACATTAACATGCTTGCGCCTGTGATGACAATGCCTATTATTTCAGGAAATTCACTCGAGGATGCTCTAAAGTTTTTATAGACATCTCAGTATACATAAGTGTGTAATTTCATCTAACATCTGATTGAAATAAAACAACTTAAAAGCTGATTATCAGTTTGTAACCTGTACAATAGCATTCAGAAGTTTAAGGTATGAATTCTGATTGCACCTACGACAGCCTCTTTTTTAATGTATGCATTTACCTGACCTATATTATTGGACCAATTACTTTAGAACTGGTAAATCTTTGCAGAAAGAGGGATTTAAAAGAGTCTAAACAACAAATCAAGATTAGCAATGTAGGTACAATAAGATATGCCAATTTGGGAGAATCTAAATCTCACGCTAACGTCTAAAACGAGTACAATACTAAATAACGCAGAAGGAGTTGTTAGCATTTGATTATTTAAAATGATTTTGAATTGAAAATTATCACTAGCTGCTATGATAATCATGTCGTATTGCCACATTGAATATTTCGTACTCTTGAAAACATGCAAATAAAAAAATCTAAACAAGATGATTAAGTAATGCAATTATTAAATTGGACTGCTATTTACCTTTGGATTAGTGAAGTTCCTCCACTTCGCAAAGACTCAGCCTGTACAAGTACCTTGGACCGAATTCCAAGCCTAACTTACAAGAAAAAAAAATCCCATGAAAAAGTTGAATAACAATCCTGAAAAGTTATCAAAATTCTACCCCAAAGAAAAAGCAGTTGGATAAAGGAGAACCTTTTGAGCGTGATGGCGGTGGCAACGCCAGCAATCCCGGCACCGACTGAAAGTATATCTTCCTTCTTGAAATCAGCTGGGACTCTAATGCTGAATAGGGAAGTGGACTTGAGAAGTAAACAGGGAGAAGCGGCAGAAGTGGATAACGCCATTACTATTGACTGATTTTTGGAGTGGTCTTGGATTTAGTTTTATTTCCTCGGGGATATTTTCCCGGAGGTGATTATTTAAAACCAGAAGCTCTTTTAGTAGCAAATTACACGGTTACCCACAAAATTTTTTGAATAGTTAAATTTTGTCCGCTTAACTTTTAAAAATAGGTATTTACCTATTAAACTATCAAAATTTTAAATTTTAAACAATTTCATCTGTTTCTACTGTCTTGTGAGTCGTATGAGTTTTACGAGTCTTTAGGTCCGAAGACTTGATATTAGAAATAAATTGTTTTAATAATTTAGTAGGCAAATACATACTTTTAAAAAATGAGTAACTAAAACTCGACTATCCAAAAAATTCAATGGATAGCGTAATTTGCTCCTCTTTTAGTTGTTTATTTGTCAGTCCACTTCACAAGTCACAACTAGTAGAAAGTTCCAATTGTGGAATCACAAAAAAAAAAAAAGTTAACTGGGCAGGCTGACGTGTCAATTCTTACCCTCAAAAGATAGTACTTTTTTTTTTATAGTCCTTGAAAAATAGAACAATGATGTCTTGTCAATTAAAAGGTTAAATATTAAAAGTTTCAATTATTTTCACAAGTAATGTGTCTTACATATCTTTTGTTCTTTCTTGTAAATTTCTAAGTATCTTATAATTACTGATGTTTTGTCGAAACGTGCACTATTTTAACATTGACGAAGATCCAATGATTGAAAAATAATTCAATGATTGAGACACTCACTTCTGTGTGCAAATTTGCTATCAAGGCCAAGATTGAAATGATCCAATGGTTGAAAAACACCCTTAATGGCTGAAAAAAGAAAGAGTAATATGCACCTTTCATTTGTTGCCGCATGTTGAAGGCAGAGTTCTTCCTCCACCACACAAAGGCTCTTCTGCTACCCAACGCTAATGGAAAATTATTAAGAGAGAGAAATAAACAAATAAAAATAAAGGTAGCACCGCACATTCCATCTGTTAATCCCTATCTATATATGAACCCTGTCGTATTTGCTAATTTATTTAGTTTCTGATCTTTCTTTTAATAAATAAATCAAGAACTTTTCTAATGGATGCTTATTAATGGTTAAACACTTGTTAGTATATCTTAATCAGATCCAACTTATCATAGACACTCGTTGCATCTATATAGATTTTTTAATTTAACTTTGCCTTCCCAAAAAATTAATACTTGAACTCTAATTGAGCACTTGATAGATGTACTCATAATTTAAAAAACACAAATTGTATAATCTACTAGCTAGTTTGAAGGCATTTGAGGCCAAAAGCGTTAAGTAAATTTCCCTTCGAAATCTACGATCCACCTAATAAGGTTGGCCAGATGACTGTTAATTAAAGATTAGAAATGACTATTTTCAGATCTATGGCATACGAATGCACCCATTTTTTGGATGAAATATACAAAATCATATGGTTTTGTGGGATTAAGGGCGGGAACGATCATCAGACAGATCGTACCCAAGCGGTCCCTTCACAATCCCAAGCGAAAGGACTAAAAACAGCCACGTCGACCAGTTTTGGGAAGGGAAAAAATGACGTCGCATAAATTAATAATGGAAAAAAGAAATTGACGCTTATGACGGACCTCATCATGAAGCATCAGCTCCATTCCATAAAATCCTGCCCAAATGAATCGTCAAACAAAAAGGTCATTTGTTTTCCCTCAACAATAATTGCCAATTTTCATTCGTCCATAACACTAGAAAACAAAATCATGTGGTTTTGTGGGATTAGGAGTGGGAACGATCATCAAACAAACTATTCCCAAGCGGTCCTCTCATAATCCTAGGCGAAAGGACTAAAAACAGCCATGTCGACCAGTTTTGGGAAGGGGGAAAAATGACGTCACATAAATTAATAATGGAAAAAAGAAATTGACGCTTCTGATGGATCTCGTCATGAAGCATCGGCTCCATTCCACAAAAATCCCGCGTAAATGAATCGTCAAACAAAAAGATCATTTGCTTTTCCTCTACAATAATTGCCAAATTTTCATTTGTCCATAACACTAGAAAACGGAAGCAAACAGAGAATACAAGAAGTGGCTGGAGGCAGAGCAAAAAAGTGGCTGGAGGCAGATTAGGGAAAGGGGAAAGCAAGGGTAATACAATTGCGCAAATGCATATTACAGCAAGAACAAGGAAGGAGTAGTAATAGAAGAGTAGAGTTTTAGCGGTGTGAAATCTAGAAGGGCTTGGGAAAGGTGAATCAAAATTGTGAAGTAAATGTTGGGGCATCCGGAAAAAAGATAAAACATGAAACACTCAAGTAACAAAACAGTAATAGTATCACATAACTTTCGAAATTTGACAAGGTCGTGGAGCGATATGAGTAGTTGTCATTGTTGGACAATGTTGTGAATGAATAGGTTAATTGATCTTTAATGATTTTGGTGGAATGCAATGTTCACTAGTCTTGGGTAGCAGAAGGTAGGTATTTTGGTGGCCAACATAGGAGATGATAGGTGAGAAAAATTTAGTGCGCCAAGTGTTTATAAAATCGTGTGAATGGGATGGAAAATTGCTTGGGTAATAATATAACAGAGATACTAGTTGTTTCTATGAACTTCTTATAGATTTTGTTGGTTAGCAGCATCTGCGTGCAGATTATACGTTATGTGTGGTTTGTACATACTATTCATGGCGACATACAAAATAAAAAAAAAGTGCTACAAAGATAGTTTCCTTAAGAATGCCTCTTACAACATGTTGTATAAGAGACATTTCATATGAATATATAATGACGCGGAGTAAAATTGTTATGCGAAGTAAAATAACATAACGCTTAGATTGGTAGACGCATTGCAGAGAAAAAGGTTACAAGTTTTTTTAGCTAGTGGGGTTGGACACCATGTTGAATAACTGTTACATGCAGTGAGTCCGTAGTTTCAATGGCAAAACTAATATGAAATATTGCGTGAACATACTGTGAAATTGCTACCTATTGTTTGTTAGTTAACTCGTATTTGCATAATCATAGGATAAATAGAAGAAGAAATTGATTGTTTGAAACTTGATAGTTAGGGTAGTAGACGACAATTTGAACAGGGTAGGCAGAATGAATAACATAATTTTTAGTTTGGCATACTCAATGTGAAAAAAAGATTACAAGTTTTACTTTGCTAGTATGCTTGGACATGAAGTTGGATAACTGTACTATGCAATGAGTTAGCAATTATAGTATAAGAACTGCTCTGTAAAATTTCGTCAATGTAACTGTGAAATTGATACCTCCTGGTTATTACATTAACTTATATTTGTAGAATATGACCAAAAATAGAAGAAGAAGTCAATTCCATCAAACTTGATAAATGAGTGAGAGTAGATTGTAAGTGGAATTGGCCAAATAGAATAATTAACCTACTGTTAATTTTGACAAATGGAGTGTGGAAAATAGGTTACAAGTTTTCATAACTATTGTTACTAAGATTTGAAAGTGATATATTATATATGTTAATACTTTGTAATGCATTAAGAATAAGTAGGGAAAATATAATGGAACTAAAGTGCAATTGTCTGTGTAAAACTCCAGTTTAAATGACAGGAAAAAAGATCGAGAACTTCAGGTAACAAAGGTGGCAGAGATGAAGCAACAGGAAAGGTTGATGACAGACAACCTGAGGTTCCATCTAAATCACTTAATACGTAAGTGGCTAGTATTTGTCACTCGCAACATCTATAGAACTCAATACGTGAGCTTGATGATAATTATGCGCAACATGCAGTGAGAAGAGGTCGAGTAAAAGAAGAAAAAAATGAAGGTAAGACATCTTATTCATATTGCCTTTCTTAGTGTGAAAAAATGGTTACCAATTATCTTAATTAGTGTGCATAAATATCTTGTTAGATAACTATTACATTCTGTGATAGAACACTGACAATGAAAAAAATACTTTGACACGGTTGTAAATGCACAATCAACTAGCATAATGATGTTAAATCAAATCCTAAAAATTGATAATAGAACCCTTGTGAGGAAAAAATGCAGACATAAGTTTACTCTTATTTATAAGTTGAAACCCCAATTAATTGTAGCAGATCAGTAATTGAAACCCACAGTATGAAAGTTGATTGGCATGAATCTTGATTCTAATGTCTATATGTTAGGTTGAATGTACTTGTTGTTCAAAATATCTTGCGCATAATTGAATCTACTATATCATTACTTTATCTTGATTTAGGAATGTCTGGAGAAAATATTATTAACATGAAAACAACCACATAGCTATACCTCCAAAAAAATGCAAATATCAACTATATCAAAGTTCTAGAATACATTTCAACTCACATAGCTACTTTTCGCTGTGCTATTTCCAATCTACCTTTTATAAGTATGCACAGTCAAGTAACTAACACCTCATTGATTATACCTCATAGATCATGTACATTTTCGTAAGCTGATTAATGCAGACATTAATAAACATTAGTAATTGTTTACTCTTGTTCATAAGTTGAAACCCCCAACTAACTGTAGCAATCTAATAATTGAAGCCTACAGTATGAGAATTGATTGGCATGAGTCTTGGTTCTAATGTCTATATGTTAGGTTGAATATGCTTGTTATTCAAAGTGTCTTACTCATAATTGAATATGCTATACCATTCTTAGAACTACTTTATCTTAATTTAGGAATGTTGGGAGAAAATCTTATGTAATTGAAATATAATTGTTTATCAAAAAGTTGGTGCAGATGGCATGAAGGAGATTGAGAAGTTTGACTAAGAAAGCACCTAGAGAAGAAAAAAGTGAAAAATTAGGTAGTAGTGTGTCGCGCCCCATTTTTGAAAAATAATAAAATCTATTGTATTTATTTAGGTGTTAGAAAAATGAATTTTTTGATTTGGAAAATGAGTTTTTTTTTTTTTAGAGAATAAACGAAAGAAAAAGGGGCCTAAAATGGGACTTAAAAAGTGCGATAATTTTGATCCAAAATAATAGTCTAAAAAAAATTTTTAGGAAAAAATAAGAGTTGTCACTTGATATTTAGTTTAAGGTGTACCAAGTCATCTAAATATGTATATTTAATAAAAATAAATGAAACCCTTTTTAGACGACTGCAGGTATTTGAAAACAAGAGAAAAGAGTTCGGGTGTCGCGGTTGAAGAAAGGGAAAACAAAGATTTGATGGAATCAAATCTAAAACACCCTTTCAACCTAGTAAATGTTAGTTGTGAGATTTAGTCGAAAATTTTCTTAATTTAACCTATTAAACTTATTATATTTGAATGTTTTTACATGGATGCATATCTAGACCTAAAGGATATCGAGAGGGTCGAAATAACTTCTCAAAATTTAATTGATACAAATCACATTAATTATAATGTCCAAAATGATTTTTAGAAGAGATTACGAATATGCAAAAAATGAGATTTCAAAAAAAGGAATTTATAATATATAAATATACGTGATCTAAAATAGAGAAATGCAACATAATGGGTACAGAGAACTAAAATTCGTGACTCAATTTTTCTTTTTATAGAGAGGAAAAGAGCGTGCTAAGACTAAGAAGCCACACTCGTTCATTTCTCATATTTGAATGGTAACTCTTCTAATCTAATCAAGCAAATAAACTAACTTATATCTAATTTTCTAAATGGATTGCAAGTCTAAATGTCATATGTTGCGTACATAGGGATAAAGAAGATAATATATGGGGAAAATGTTATGCAGGATGAGAAAATATCCTAGAAATAAAAATATGTATGAAATATGATGAATGTCATGCAAAAAATGTGAATCTAGCGCGAAAACGACCTAAAGAATCTAATATTGGACTAACCCATTTCTGCAAATCTTCACAAGCATTAGACTAGTGAGAAATAGGGGCGAAATGCCACAACTAGTGTTAGACTAGTGTGGTGACGTCATGTATTTATTATAAACAAATAAATCATATAAAATATAATTAAATCAAATGAACACATTATGCATATAAAACATATAACACACAAGCATAATTTATAGATGCAAAATCCTAATGAAAGCAAATAAACACGTAAACACAGAAGCATGCAAGCACACAAGCAAAAAAACGTAAATAAAAGCCTAATTATTACATTCGGGGCTCTAATTACAATTTAAGGGGAGGAATTTAAAAAATATTACCCTAACTATTACATTCATCTAACTAAATACATTTTTAGCAAAAATTAAAACCTATTTATTACATAGGTTGACTAAATACATGTCTTGAGCACTTATCTATTACAACTTGGCATTTAAATGCATCACAAATAATCCTCAAAATCAAACAAAATTTAAAATGGATAAAATAAGTAATTAAAGGAAAAAGCACTCAAAACATGTAATTACATCTAAAATAATAAAAGAAGGTACCTCCCTTGAAGTGATGATTAGATGGGGTGAAATTTGTTCTATTTATACTAAAAAAATCAACAAAATGATCAAAACACCAATTTAATTATAAAGAAATGGAAATAATTATAAAATCTACCAAATAAAGCATTTAAATGAAGTATAATTAACAATTAAAGAAGATAAACAATTTGTATTTAAGAAATCAAAACTATTAAGGATTTAATTGCAAAAATTAAGAAATTTTTTAAGGCTAATTGTAATTATTATAACATTTAGGGGTCAAAATTAAATAAAAATAAAGTACATGGATCAAATTAAAATTAAATTAGGAATTTAATTGAAAGAAATTAAAAGTTTTAGGGAAAAATAGAAATAACCCAAAAATACAGGGACTGGAATGCAATTTTTTCATCATGAAAAGGACATTGGGCAATTTTTATTTCTTCTTTGGGTCAATCAATCCTCTTAGCCCAGCTGAAAGCCTTAAGAAATAGAGCGGGCTGGCCCTCAATTTTGCTAATCAAACTCAATAAAAAAAAATGTATGGGCTGGAACTCCCCAAGTCCAGCTCAAAACCCAAAAAATTAAAACAAAACGATTACCAAATAGCCCAACAAAACAACACAAATCTATGCTCATCTTATTTACAAAACCCAATCCAAATATTAAATCAACAAAAATGATTAAGCTTTATTTATGCCTTGAAAACTAGAAATATTCTGACCAAAAAGCTTCTTAAAAAATAAAAAAAAAATTAAAACTTGATAAGGGCAAAATTAGTTCAATGTTTCAGATTTTTGGGTCATAATATAATTAGGCAAAAATTTGGGGTCAAAAATATAATTTTCAAAAAACCTTGCATGCATCCATTCGAAGCACTCTGCAGCTCTTTATTTAGCTGCTACAAAGCATAACAGCAACAACTTTAGACCGAAACCATTACTATGTAACACCAAGATCAAACCCAATATGACAACCACTAAACACGAGATTCAAAGCTCATCACATGAATATGCAACTAAAGTTCAAGCTACAAGAAACGGCCGGATAATGAAAGAAAAATCGAGATCTTGATTCATGGTTTGCAAGGTCATTCTCATGATTTTCATCTCCTATTTCGAACACATCAAAGGACTACCAAGACTGCATTAAATAACCGAAACCAAATTAACGCAAAAAAAAAAAAGACCATGGCCATCAAGCGTCGGCCATAGCAAAACGATTCAAAAACTCACGTCTAGTAAGTTTGAATCTTCCTGGGAGTTGCATAAAACCAACAAGAGGAGAGGCTAGAGTTACCTGAGGACACTGGTGTAGTCAAATGAACGTGAGGTACTCCAAGGAAGTCATGTGGATTCTTGAAAACGAAGTTAGGAGCACATTGCTGCAGAAATTTCAGCCCTGACGAGCTGGCTACTTTGAGTGGAAATTAGGGATATCTGGAAGTGTTTTTTTGAGATTTTTTCTGAAAAAAATTGTTTTTTGGTGAATTTATATGGTTCAGAAATATAAAAATAACCTAAATAACTAAAATATAGATCGGATTTTGAACAAAAATTGGGTCTCAAAGTCAGCCCTGGCTCAAGAACTTCTCTAAAAAAATTCTGCTACTTTTTTCTCTTTTTTTCTCTGGTTTCTCTCTCGTTTGTTCTTTTTTCCTTTTTATGCCTCCCCCTCTTTCTCTTCTTACCTTTCTTGCACCGTTTTTGCTCCATTTTATATGACATAAGGGTTTCTCAATGGCTCCCATGAAATCCAATTTTTGTGGCATTTTGAGAGCCATTTGATCCAACTTCCAGGTGTCAAAACCCAAGATCAGATGTTTAGTACTTGCTTAACATGTAGGGCAATGAAATTAGGATCAAAAAGGACCCAAAATTGCTCAAAAAACCTTTGGCCAGCTCTTGTACCGTATTTGCTGGATCTGGTTCAAGGCCTGTACGAGGCTTAAAGATACAGTGCGCGTGGGTGCACGCGCGCGTGGGAAGGAGCTCTCTTTTTTTTTTTTTTTTTCTTTTCCAAAAACTGATTTGATTTTTGTTTTCTTTACTTTTTCTGCTTTTCTTTTCCTTTCTATTCTTTCCTTTTCTTTTTTCCGATTTTTCTAAAAAATGATTTTTCTCAAGAAATAGAAATGAAACAAAATAAATTAAAATAAATAAAATTTAACTAAATGAACAAAAATTGGAATTAAATGAAGAAAATAAAAAATAGTAAAATTTTGGTGTCTACATAGCGAACTTGAAGCACCATCAAAATTCTTGAATATGTAAGTTTGTCAATGCTTTTATGTTGCACCAGTATGTTGGCAGGATAGTGAGACGTGACTATTTGATTGAGTGCAATTACGAGTTGTTGAATTTGTCTCACCTTGTTTTAATTTGCATAGATAAGAGTATATGAAGTCTTAGCCAAACTGATATGTATTGAACAAAATAAATAACCTTTACAATTTGCATGAACAGTGACAAGATGGCACGGAAAAAGACAAAGAAGAATCTATGTGAAAAAGAAAAAATATGAAAAGTGGGAACTCCTGAGTTTGCAGAACCAATCCCACTATTTATAATTAGAAAGAAAAAAAAAGAAATCAACTTGAGAAGAAGAATTGAGCAAGTGAAACTCAATTAACGGCATTGTATAACTCTTTTACTTTGTTTTTATAGATTTTTGTTACCATAATATTTGTAAATTTTCAATTTTGATTTATATAAAATGTTATGTAGTGATAGGTAAAAATCCTTGTAGATATCATCGTAATCATCATAGATTTTTGTTCAATTTATAAATTTGTTTAGAGCATTGTATATATCTATTAGAATTGTTGTACATATTGTCATAACTGGAGTGTACATTTGGTTTATTTTTATATGCATCATACCTAATAAACCTAAGGATATTTGTTCAAAGAGTAATTAAATGATAGAAAGATGTCAAAACTGACATTCCAACCACGTTTCTACGATTTTTAGTTTGGGGTTTGATAAAAATGGAAACGAGTGACACTATAATTGGGTGTTACAAATTTGTTGATAAAAACGGAAACGTGTACACTTCACAGAAAAATGCTAATATCAACTACACCAATGTTTCTAAAATACATTCTAAATCATGTAACTACTTTTTATTGCACTATATCTAATTTTTCTTTTACAGATATACATGGTCAAGTAACTAACAGCTAACATGATATACATTTTTATAAACTGATTATAACTCATAGATCACTTCATGTAAAGTGCTCACAAACAAATTAGTACTACTCATACAAGTATAATTATGCATCAATTATAGGGAGATGCACAAGTTAATCAAATGGCCAATAACAATTTTAAAGTTATGCGTACCATTGCACTACCTTTCATAGATATACACAGATAAGTAACTAATATCTAATATGATGTACATTTTTATAAACTGATTGTATCTCATAAATCATCTCGTGTAAGTTGCTTATAGGTAAATTAGTATTAGTCATACAAATAAAATTACACACTCACTGCAGCCTGCACGAAGATGCACATGTGGGTTAAATTACCAATAATCATTCCAAGTGTATGTGTACCATTGCATTGTGCATGTGGCTGTGATGACTAATTGCAATATGCATGAGTAACTACTACTTTCTTAGATTGCCATATATTAACAACTAAAATGTTAATCCACTACTTCCATAATAGTGGTAAATGACTAGTTAAATTTTTGTTCAATCAATATATATGTAACTTATAAGTAACCAAATGTAACTAATTTTCACTAATTTGTGAAACAAAAATCTTTATTTCTTTAAACATATCATAAAATGGACTAAATAGTTTGTAAGGCATTAGCAATGAAAAGTCAATAAATACCAACATGGAGTACAACATCGGTATGTTACTAATTAACAATAAAAAATAAACGAGAGATCTCGGGTTCGAGTTATTGCTAATTGATAGAATAGAGTTATTGCTTTGAATATATTATAAAATAGATTGAGCTAACCATAAAAAATTAACAATAAATAGTACTTAAATACTAACTAAATATACAACACTGATAAACAGAATCTAAAATTAGTAATTTAACTTTTTTTCCTCTAATACATTGTAAAATGGATTGAACATGTGGTAATGTATAAAAAATTAAATGTAAGTACATTCTAACTAGTATTACAAGTCTAGCGTAATGAACTATCTAATTGTCCAATCTAGTTTCTTTACTTCACCAGCATTTATTGATATCCATTGATTTGTCAAAAGAAACTATCTTTGCCCGTGACATGCTGCAAAATAAGGTCAATAAGATATAATATGTTAACAATTACATACAAGGTATAGTTAATCAGATTCCAATTTATACGGCTATATGAACTCTATGTAACCAATAAACAACTCTATAGTAAATTCATTTTTACATTATGTGTATGTATGTGACAGTGTGTATGGGCTAACAACCAATTACAGATTCAAACAATAGACTAATTTCTGTAAATTTATGACCATATAAGCATACATAAGATATAGTACTACTCCATACCTACTAACAACATGTACACTCTACAGAAAAATGCTAATATCAACTATATCAAAGTTTATAGAATACATTCCAACTCATGTAACTATTTTTTGTTGCGCTATATCTAATCTCTCTTTTACAGATATACATAATCGAGTAATTAATACCTAACATAATGTACAGTTTTGTAAACTGATTGTACCTTATAGATCACTCTGTGTAAGATACTCATAGACGGAAAAGTATTACTCATACAAGTAAAATTACACATCCATTATAAGGAGATGCCAAAGTTGATCAAAGGGCCAATAACTATTCCAAATTTATACGTACCATTGCACTACCTTTCATAGATATACACAGTCAAGTAATTAATATCTAACATAATATACATTTTAGTAAATTGATTGTACCTCATACATCCCGTATAAAGTGCTTATAGGCAAATGAGTGTTAGTCATACAAATAAAATTACACACCCATTGCAGCCTGCAAGGAGATGCATAAGTGGGTCAAAACTCTAATATCTATTTCAAATGTATGCATATCACTGCACTATGCATATGATTGCGATGACTAATTGCAAAATGTATGTGAATAAATAAGTGCATGTTCAATAATTTCTATGCATCGTATTTGGTCAGTAACACAGTGTGCTTTATTTCAACCAGATTGTACATTCATTAAGTATTTATATATATACATGCTACTTATTGAAATAAACTACCTATCTACTAAATATTTAATGTATTCTCATAAGCACTAATGGTCAATTTAATAGGTGATTGGAACAAATAACCATCTAGTAAAAACTTTTGATATAATGTTATTGATGAATAACATACCGTACATTCTGATAAACAAGGTGCACATCACACACCTTATCTAAGTAAAATCCTACAAGTTATCAAAAGTTATGCCATACTTTAAAAACAATTACAAGTAGCAAAATTTATACATGTTCAGTCATATCAATAGATTGTAACTTTTAACTCACTTTCTGTATAGTCATTCAAACACAAGAATTGTATAATACATAACTCTTGCTTTATAACATAGTTTCCCCCTAGTTGCGTGTAGCTTAAATTGCTTTATCAATCTAATGACTTGGTTATTTTAAGAGTTACCAATCGATCTATGAATAACCAAAATTAAGGATAAGGGTTAGTAGAATTACCTTCGTCTACCTCTACTATTGTTTTTCAACCCTACTTCGCTATCCGGGATGGTGGTGCATACTACCCAATATTTGCTTCATGATCGAAATTGCGAGGCGTCAATACCTATTACATTTGTCTTCTTTACTCTTAATTGTCAACAAATCTCCTCTGTAATGATGAAACACTACTATAGCTTGCTTCTTCAGTTTGAATAGCTCTTATCCATCAAGCACATATCCCTCACAACATGTTACTCCTCCAACTTAGGACTGTCAATGGGGCTGGGCCAGCCCGAGCTCGGCTCGTTCGGCCCGACAGAAAGCCCGATGAGCCCGATCATTTAGTGAGCCGGTCTGAGCTTGAGCCTAAAAATTAGGCCCGAATTAAATGTGAGCCGAGCTTGGGCCTTATTAGGCTCATACCCGATATAGGCCCGGCCCTTTAATTACACATATATATAATATTTATATTTTGATATTATGTATAATTATATATCCAAATATATTTTTGCTAAATACTAAATATATATATAAATTACAAAACACAAAAACACATCTAAAGACTCTTTCATGAGTTTTCTTGAGAGCCAATATTAGTAATGCATAACTAAATCTCTAATTTTTCTTATTGGTTGAGTAACTTTTTGTATTGGCATATTATTGGTTGATTTTTTTTTTGGTCTACAAACACAAAAATCATCAAGCATATTTGGATTTAAATCACAAGATTATAAAAAAAAGTTTCAACTTTTAAAGATGTATTGGCTTATGATTGCATGTTTTATTACTATTTTTCATGCATTTTAAACGGATTACATATAAATATTGTTGAAAAAATTTTGGTTTATATACTTTTTAAGAACTATTATTTGTTCATGTTTAGTTTTAATATTATAGTCTTGTAAATGTTAAATTAGTTTTACAACTTAATAGTTATAGTAATTATATTAAGAAAATTCAGGAGTAATAAGTGAGCTTGGGCTAAGCCCGATTAAAGCTCACAACCCGAATATTATGTGAGCTGAGTATGAGCTTCACATTTACGAACCCGAAACTCATAGCCCGAAGCCCGAAAATGTCTCAAATTAAATGAGTTGAGTTTGAACACATCAAAGCTCGGCTCATTAGGCCCGATTGACAGGCCTACTCCAACTTCAACAAAGTGGGAGAAGGTTATCTCTCACTAATTTTCTCATCCCCAACTAGAGAGAGAAATTAGTTTCCTTGAAGGTGAATATGATGTTGAATTTTCAATTTCAGGTTAGAAAGATAAAGTTATTTTCTTCAATATTGTGTTGAATAATGACTTTCCCAATTTTAACTTGAAGCTAACTATCAAATTCAAATTTTTATTTCAAAATTCAAATTTTTGAAAGTTCCGTTAGTTTAACGCAGTCCTATAAGATAAGGCAAGTAAAATTAATTTTTTTAGTTTTTACTAATTGGAACGACAACACTTTTGCTTCTCTTGTGTTTCTTGGCTCAGTTCTCTGCGTGGCTCTTTGTCAACCACTTATTGAGGCTTGTGAGGAGACGGTTCAGGGACCGTTCCGTATCCGATTTTGTGACATCTGTATCCAAACCTGTCATTAATTGAAATCCTTCTACGCTGTGCTGTACGTTGTTTGTATCAAGGTACTTGTTCTTCTCTGAGTTATAGCAAAGCTGCATTTTCATATCTTCGATACGAAATATCTGATACATTTTGATAATCTTCATGGCTGAAAAAGATGGTCAGCTCAACAATAATCATGACCTGATCCAAACCATGGAACTGCCTATGGTTGACGTTTCCATCCTTACCCAAGATTCTAACGAGAAGTCTATAGTCATCAAGCAGATTCAAGAAGCTTGCCAAACTTGGGGCGCTTTTCAGGTAATATCTCTCGCACTGGAATATTACTCCCTTGTTGGCTGCACTTATCCAGACAAGAGCAAAAGTGCAAAACAAAGAAGACATCTCTTAAGCTTATTTTTCTTTATTAAATGTTCTACATTTTGAGTTCACTATTTTTGTTCAGGTTATTAACCATGGGGTATCCGAAGCAGTCATACAAGCCGCCATGGAAGTGAACAGAAACTTCTTTGACTTGCCGGAGATGATGAAAAAGGAGATATTGGAGCTTGGTTCGAGGGACATGTTCAGCCCAGTAAAACTGCTTACTTTTCAACGCAGTGCTCGGGGCAGTGACCTGCTCCAAAGGGACTTAGTGAGGCTTTATGCCAATCCTTTTGAAGACTTCATTGATTTCTGGCCCACCGAACCTGCTGATTACAGGTGCGAGAATTTGTGTAATGATCGAAGTGTTTTCAGTTGATTTTGGCTAAACACTATGTATAAAATTTGAGTAAAGAAACAACTGTCATCTTTGTACATAGTGTTATAACATCGGTATAATACTAAGGCGTTGTTTCATACCAGGGCATGAATTTCAAAATTAATTATAGTGATATTTTTAATTTGGTAAAGGTTAATTGGAACGAGTTAATGATATGATAGACCTATTCTATGGGTTTTATGATTAACTACTTTTTAGAAGTTAATCAATGATTACTTATCATGTATCTCATATTTTTAATTAAAAATAAAGAAATTTATAAAAAAAAAATATGCTAAAAGAAGCGGAAAAAGTGGAGAAAAAATAGAAGAAAAAGTAGAGGAAAAGAAAAAAAATGTAAAATCCATATCTGAATTTAAGTTGCCAAAACACTCCATGGATTTCAACAAAAAAATTCATTGTCATTAACTAGTTAATTATAGTCATAGTGACTGTGATTGGTGACATCTTATCCTATGGCTCCTTAAGAGTGTAATAAAGGAAAGGCCGGGAGGGATGAATTGTGTGGTATAGGGAGGAAAAATGCGAGTTCAAGATCTCTTGCTAAACAGTACTCAAGGCAGTGACCATTTGGCATCTGTCCAATAGGTCAATTGTAGAGATTATTCGAACCCCATTTCTCAATTATTAGGAAATTGAAAGTCTCAAAAGTCTTAAACCAAGTGGGGATAATTTTTACTACCTTTTACACATAATATCACATTGTAACTGGTTAGAAACTATGATGATTTGACAGGGAGAAAATGGGAAGGTACACTAAGGACGTGAGAAAATTGGGCATCACATTGTTTGGAGCCATCATGGAAAGCTTGAACTTGGGTCCAACACACCTTCAAGAAAATTTCGATAAAGGAATGCACATGGTTATAGCAAACAGTTACTCACCACCAACTCCAGAATCAAGCATCAAGCTAGGTGCAGCTCCTCATTCCGATCATGGCATCATCATCATTCTCCGGCAAAGCTCACCGGGTCTTGAGGTCCTGGACATGGCTGATGGCAAATGGAAAGCTCTTCCTTGCTCAGAAGGGTCCCTTCAAGTCCTTGTTGGAGACCATCTGGAGCTATTAAGCAATGGAATATACAAAAGCGTTTTTCACCGGGCAACACTAAGTACCCGCACTACTAGGATGTCTTTAGCTAGTTTTCATAATTTTGAATTGGATGAGATGGTTGAGCCTGCTACTGAACTGACTGGTGAAGATTGTCCTAAAAGATACGAAGGATGCAGCACAAGAGACCTCATCAAACATATCTTTTCTGGAGAAGTTGGACGTCTCATTGATAGGCTTAAAATCTGAATTACACAAATGATCATATGGTCTATCTTGAATTTAATTCACTCTCTCATGCGGCCTTAAAGATGGAGTCGAGCTACTTGAGCGGAGAAAGGAAGACAGGGCAAGCAACACTAGCCCCTCCAAACGTATTGCGAGATGGCTTCTAAAGTGTGGCTGCGATTTTCTTCTGCTAAATTGTATGTCGTGCTAAGTTGTATGTCGTTGGATTCTGTCTAATGTTTATAGTTGTGTGTATGCTTTGTTTTTTATTTACTTTTCATGACTCCACATCAATCTTAATTTTAAGTGTTAATAGCACTTTGCACTCCTCAACTATTTTCAAATCATACTTTGTGTCCTAAACTATATATTTTTGTTTGCATTTCTAATTTTTATGAGAAAATTTTTCCATTTTTCATAAATATTCTATTGACATATCTCTTAACTATTTTTTTACTTTACAATTTACATACATCACATTTTAAAAAATATTACAGTAATTTTTTCCCAAAACCTCTTCAAAAAATACAATCCAAAAACATGTTTTGGTAATTTACAATCTTGGACTTTTTAATTTTTTGCATCTACTACTAAAAACTAATTCCAACAAATTAGAGTAGATTTCATACATTTAATAATTGACAAAAGACCTTTTCAACCTTTGCTCTTATACTATCTCCAAAATCCTTTTTGAACTAAAAAAAATGCCAAATTGTGAATCCTATATTCTCATTCAATAACAGCTCATCTCTTTTCTATTTACCAACTCTCTCTCTCTCTCTCTCTCTCATCTTGAAAATGAAGCAGAAAATGAAAGCTTTTTAATAAGATTTGGATTGGAGGAAACTATAGAGATGGAATAAAAGTAGGGTTAAAATGGTCTTTTTACTAGTTACTAGCCAGATGAAATCTACAATTTGTTCAAATTTAGTTCATTGTGATGGATTACAAATAATTAGAAGTTTAAAGCAGTAAATTGCGGGAACTAAAAGTTTTATGGTGCAAAGAACAATTTGGAAGTATTTGAGAGGTGCGAAGAGCAATTAACCCTAATTTGCAGTCTTGATTTCCAGATATAATTTTTAGTTACTGTAAATTAATTATATCAACTATATTATTGGTTATTGTGAGGCTGGTCTTACGCTTTACGAATTGACAAAATTATACCCAAAAAATAATTTAAGTGCCTTGCTGACGCAGAGGGTCACTCTCCAGATAATTGAGGGAGCATCATTAAGTCATACATGCCCAACTCTTAATACCACGAACCAATATTCTGCTCTCCTTCTTCTTGGAACATATAGAAATACTTTGCTATATATATGGAACTACGTTCCTAAAGTTGAAGGATCGTCATCCTTTCCAGCCTTTGTTGGAGATTTTCTACAGGTATATATATATTGAGCAATGGCAAGTATAAGAGTCTATTGCACCAGGTCACCGTACCTGGCAGTAGTGAAACTGAAACCTCGTTGTTCTACGGCCAATTTCCATAGTTTTTGATTTGGATGAAGTAGTTGAACCTGCAATAAACCTGGTCGACGAAGATGGGGTGAAAAGATACAATAGAGCTTGTCAAAATTCTGCTTTCTTGAGCAATAGAGCGTCCGATTGAGGCATTTCAGATCGGAGCATGACAATTAATTATCATGGAAGTGAAATATTATATATATATATATTGTTCTGCATGTATCTTCCATATCAACTTTCTGGGCTTGTATTGGTTTAGAATTTTGATTGGAACAAAAACTTGGATAAGATTACACGCACAGTCGCAAATCTCGTGATTGTGATGAGATTTGAAGAACAGGCCTTGTCTTATCTTGATTTCATCAGGAAATTTTATACTACAACGTACGTTACATGGAAAATAATAATATAGGCTTAGTTTATGATTTACTGTTAAATCATGTGATACAGGCAATAGCCATATTGGCATAAAGATACAAGGTGATGTAAGAAAAGTGATGATTGCTAATATATAATGATGTAAAAAAGAAACAAATTAAAGAAAAAAAAAAACCCATGTAACTATTGCATACAATATATGGTCTACAAGTGGATCTGGAGATCAAGACTGTAAAAGTATTTGCCGTAAGCCTATTGCTAGTTAGATACATCAAGCCTCTATAACCAGGAAAACTAAATATTGTACCACCATACAAATGCTTTTTTTTTTTTTGTTTTTTTGCCACCATACAAATGTTGATTGATGGATTCCTCAATTTGCTCCACTCTATCGATGGGTTTTATTGTAGGAATCTTTTCTCCGTTGCTCCGTTTGCTCTTTCACTGCAGTTGTATATGAAGTAATTACACCCATACATATCTAACAATTTCAAGAAAAAAAAAAAGCAGGAATTAAAAGAGGCAGATTGAGGATTAGGGATGGCTTTTATTCCTGCATTTCCAAACGATATTCACCACTTAATTAAAGGTCATGAACCCTAAACCCGCTTTAATAATAGTTGGAAGTTAATGGTAGGATTTAATCAGGTGCATGCCGATTCCATTGAACCGCTCCTTGAACTAGGTTTCGTTTCATGTTTTGGTATATGTTTGTGGCCTTGAAACTCTTTAGTAAGGTATGGAAAAGGAAACTAACTTCTGTAGCCTTAAGAGTCTGCATGCTCATGCATGTCAAACAAGCATAGATTTACAGAAGATGACCACATGAGGGTTAGACTTGCATGGACAAGTAAAGGTAGGACTGCAACTGTGATCTTTTCATACATAGAAAAGATAAAACTTCATTACTTAATCATTCTTTAAGCGCCAAAAACAACCAATGTGAACAAGTGTAATTGGAATCTGAGCATGTTAACCTTTCTGGCATAAAGCTAATTTGCAAAATGACCAAGTCGTGGATATATATGTATTTTAAGCTAAAACGACTGCTTCCTCAAACAAGAAGTAAATGACGACGTCGAAACTCCAAAATCAAGTGTAGCTAGCAAGCAAGCAAAAGGGCCTTTGACCACAGAACAAGATAATCCTGAAGTTCCACTTGCAGATTTCGACATTGATGGAGCGTCTACCTAAAATAATGCAGTCATTTTATATGATAATCGAAGTCAACTACAAATCATAGATAAACAATCCTACTAGTTGGCCTTCAACAAACAACACAAACAACTGCCTTCCTTTGCCTTTACCAAATCTGAAGCAAACAACTACATTACAATCCTAATCAATTTTGGGAGGAAAAGACTATGAGTTCAATCAGTGATCATAATCCAATTCATGCCATGAAAGTGCCCATAATTGACCTCTCCCACCGAAGCCGCCAAGATTTTTATGAAAGATCTTTGGTCATCAAGGAGATTCATGAAGCTTGCCAAAACTCTGGCGTTTTTCATGTAAAAATCTCTTTCAAATATGCTTATTTTTGGCAGGACATGCATGCATATTTTTGAGTTAGAACATTTCCTGATTTTGATTTTCTTGATTTATCCACATCTCTGAATTACATATCTTTCCAGGTTATTAATCATGGAATACCCAAGTCAGTCATTGAAGAAGCCTTAGAAGTGAACCAAAAGTTCTTTGACTTGCCCGGTATTATGAAGGAGGAGATTTTGGAGCTTGGTTCTAGGGACCCTTTCAGCCCAGTAAAGTTAGCTAGGTTTCAACACAGTGCTCTTGGCAGTGACCTACTCCAGAGAGATGTGCTGAGGCTTCAAGCCTATCCTTTCGAGGATTTTGTTGATTTATGGCCTAAGCATCCGGCTGATTACAGGTACAACAATTCTCTATATATTTCATTCAGTATTATTTGAACTACACTGGAATCCCTTTTAAATTCAACGTATCCAAAGCCAAAGCTCTGGTTTTTGTATGTAGAATCCAATTTAAATTTTATAAATATGAGAAGTTTTAATTGACCGAGAAAAAAAATGTTGGATTGGTTGTATCCACCATTCTTCTTTCAACATAAAGGTCTGAATTTCGTTGTCCCCACTCCGTGATCTCATCGTCATCTGGCTAATTTGTCAAAAAAAAAAAAAAATCTAGCTCAATTTACCGTGGTGTTTGATTGTAAATCAATACAAACTACACCAGGGAAAAGATGGGGAGGTACACAGCTGAAATAAAGAAACTGGCCATTCAAGTTTTTGTAGCCATCATGGAAAGCCTAAACTTGGATGCAACATACCTCAAAGAAAATTTCGAGAAAGGGATGCAACTTGTTGCTACAAACAGCTATCCATCAAAGTCAATATCGGACATAAAAATAGGTACGCCCCCACATACCGATTTCGGCATCATCACCATTCTAGTGCAAACTGCTCCAGGTCTTCAAGTCATGGACAGCCTCGATGGAACATGGAAAGATGCTCCTAAACTTGAAGGTTCCCTTCAAGTCTTTGTTGGAGATCTTCTGGAGGTGTTAAGCAATGGAATGTACAAGAGTGTAATGCATCAGGTCATTGTACCCAGCACCAACAAAACTAGGATGTCTATTGCCAGTTTTCATAGTTTTGAATTTGATGAGATAGTTGAGCCTGCTAAAAAATTGGTTGACGAAGAAGGGGTGAAAAGGTACAGGGGATGCAGCTCAAAAGAACTTCTCAAACTTATCTTCTCTAGAGCATTAGATCGTCCTATTGATGCACTTAAAATCTGAGTGTGACAAGTCTTATGGTTCAAAGTGCGAACCTAATTCACATGGTTTTAATATGAAGAACTATAATTAATTTTCTTCGCTTGTGTTGCTATACAAGTTCGATAGAAATAAAATGCTGGATAGATCAAAATTGAAGTGTATAAGGTCATAGGCCGTGCTTGATTCCAGTTTTGAACTTCATTGTCGACCTTTTCATGTTTTTCCATTAATTCTGGAGTTTCAATTCTTTACTATCAAGTAGAATCTCAGATGCATAGATGGTATCCTTAGAATTGAATTATATAGTGAAGGGTCATCCGTTAATCATCCTTCCTCTCACGGAACAGAATAGAAAATGTCAGGTTTCTTGTTCGGAGACTGAATGCTTGTTAGGCTCTTAGCTCGCTGCTGTTGAACAAGTGTACGTAATTGACAGATTGGAAAAAAGTTAGGTTTGGACCCAATATAGGCCGATCATTAAGTTGTTAAATTTCGATTTTAATAAATTATACACTGGATATTTTCATACACAAACTAAATAAGCTTTATGAATGATGACCATCTACAAGCACTCAAGAACCCCATGTTTTTATTTCTTGAAAATGGGGTTTTTTCGCACAGGTTGCTTCAGTACTAATTTCTAGATCACATCTCCAATCCATGTCTTAGTACTAATGGTCTGCTGGATAAGTTAGGGTCTGCTGCTCGATAAGTCTGAATTGACTGCTAAATAATTAACGTATTGTCAGTATTAAATACTTCACACTGGCAATATTATATCTTGGTACAACTACTAGATCTTTGGGTCAAGAAAGTTTTCTTGAGTGATTAAAACTTAGATTAGACATATTGGTCTGATTCTCAACAGTGTGAACATCAAGAATAATGGCAAGAACCTTTTCAGATCTAATGGACCTTCTATTATCTTAAGCTGGAGTCTCGAATCATCTTTGTGCTATCATCTATTATATGAACGTACTTAATATGATACATATTTCCCGGCTCTGAGCAGTGAACTAATGATCGATGCAGTCTTGATCCTGAATTAAGAACAAACTAATATGCAATATTTCACTCGTTTGGCCTGCTAGACGTGGTAATCATTAACCAATGGCTGCTGCTTGCTTAGCCCGGAAAATTATATGTTATATTGCAATTTAACAACTCCCCGAGTTTAAGCAGCAAGATTTGAGGGTGTAAATCATAAATTTTTTTTTTTTGGTTTGGATAAAACATCATAATTTTATTAAAATCTGCATTAATGATAGAAATTATATCATCAAATATACACAAATATCAAAAAACAGACTTAAAAAATGGATATTACAGATCTAAAGGAAAAATAAAAGTTACACTGTAAAACTCTAAAAAAAAAAATTTAAAAACCATATAATTGTTAACATAGGCTTAGATAAATTTTAATTGAACAAGTTAGATCTTGATTTCAAATAGGTAGAACGTATTCTCTATTCATACGCTCACAACCAAAAAAAAAAAATTCAATTATTTGGCCCACCATCCATTTCAAGATCAACCTTCTTTGAATAAAGCCACTTAACGAAAGTGTTGCCACTTCTTATTATAAAGTCCCATAATCTCATAGTTACATCTTAGTGCCCATTGCAGCATGGGTTCATCTACTGATTATAATATGCTAGTGCCCATAATCGACCTCTCCCTACTGCAAAAAGATCATCAAACTAGGTCACTTGTCATCAATCAAATCCGTGAATCTTGCAGAACTGCTGGTATCTTCGCTGTAATTTCTCAGAACTGCATGCTTTCAATCTACTTTGGTACAAAATAGTAATAGTATTTGGATATGTATTAGCATGATTGAAGCATTTTTTTCCCCTTAATTTGCTTGCTTTCGTTCGATTATCAGGTTATAAATCATGGCATACCTGAGACCATTGCAGAAGAAGCTTTGACCGTGAACAAAAACTTCTTTAACTTGCCCCTGAACATCAAGGAGGAATTCTTTTCTCCTGACATGTATAAACCGGTTAAATACGGTACAAATCAAGGCGAAGCTCACGGCATCTTGTGGGAATATTTGAAGCTGTATTCCCATCCTTTTGAAAAATTCGTGGATCTATGGCCTAAAAGTCCACCTGATTACAGGTAAATCTTTGGGTTTTACTGTATTTTTCACCAGTCAATAAAGAAACTATCTTGATGAAGGATGAACTGAATAGGAACGTAACAGATTGTGATAATATTGAGATAATTTTGTGAAAAAATACTGTAGCACTTTTTTAATGTGATGTATGTGAGATAAAAAGATAATTGAAAAATATGTTGATGATGTAAGCAAGTCAGTGTATGTAAATAAGATGAAAATAAATAATGTAGAGTCTGTGCCATTAAAATGGTCATCTTTGTGAATAGAATTTCTTTTACCTGCAAGTTTTTTGGGATAATATATACTAAGCTTTCAGCCAGAACCTGTATAAAAATCTTGAATTGCAGTAAAAGGCAAGTCAAATTTCATCTAAAAATAATTATTGATGTCATAGTTGTACTTCTATAACAGGGAAATAATGGGAAACTGCACAATGGAGATGAGGAAATTATCAATTCAGATATGCGGAGCTATCATGGAAAGCTTGGATTTGGAGGCAACATATTTGAAAGCAGAAATTGAAAAAGGCGTCCAAATGGTTGCGATAAATAGCTATTCATCAATTTCTGGATCAAACATGAAGATAATAGGTGCATCCCAACATTCAGATTTTAGCGTCATCACTCTTCTTCTGCAGAGTTCTTTAGGTCTTCAAGTCATGGACAAAAATGATAAGAAGTGGAAATCTGTTCCTGTGATTAAAGGGGCTTTACTAGTCCTTGTTGGAGATCTTTTGGAGGTATTGAGCAATGGTGAATACAAAGCCGTCTTGCATCGAGCAATCCGAACTTCTGGGAATGACACTAGACTTTCTATAGCCAGTTTCCAGAGTTTGGAAATGGATGAGATCCTTGAGCCTGCTATGAAACTTGTGAACGAAGACCATCCTGAACAATATAGGGGCTGCTGCTTAAGAGATTATCTCAAGCATCGTGCTTCTGGAGAATCAAAGCCCTTCGTTGAAACAGTTAAGATCACCAATTCTGCAACAATACAATGAAATTATGTCTGAGGACAAGCTCATTTGACAACATGATTTTCTTTTGTCCTTTTGATGACAATTTTTTATGAAATGTTCTTCAACTAAGCTATCCGCTGGAGATACTTGAAAATATGAATATCACATTATCAAATCAGAACACTGGTATCCAAAAAAATAAATTGAGTCGTTCCTTGCAAATTTTAAATGGATGGCTCAAATCAAACAGATATCTTGCGATAGATTTGGGCCGTCAACTGGGTGACAGACAATCCGGCTCCAAACTTGAAAACCTGAGAAATGAAATACAAATGATTATTGCGCTGCCTGTAACTGGTTTAACTACAGTAATTTCCAACAATGTTCTGACCAACTCGGATCCAAATCAGGTTCTGCATTCGCATACTGACTCAAATTGACTACAAAGTACCAAGGTTATATCAACTGGACATTGGCAAGGTAATATACAACTCGCTAAACAAAGCCCCTTTCATGACCCATTGATTTTATCTGACTCATTTAATTCAAACTCTATAACTTTCTTGTCTATTCAACTACTGGGGACAATTCAAAAGAAGTTCGATAAATGATGAGGGCATTTACCCTAGTTTTGCATGCTTTGGTGGATTTTTGCTGCTTGCAGGTTCCTTTCGCTTTGTATTGTTTTAGTTCGCAAAAGAAGACCAAAAAAAACAGAGGAATTTGTCAACAAAAGGAAGTACTTGCAACACTGACCAAGGACAGAACAGTTTCAGTCGCAAAGCAGGTGACTGCAGCTTCAATCAACAGAACTACAGCAATAACAGTGAAGCTAAGCAGCAAATGTGCAACAGCCATCTCCTTTATACTACTAGGATTATCGGTGAAATGGAATGTAGGATGTGGGATCCGAGCCATGATCAAAAGGAGCTGAATCAGCCTGACAACAAAGCACCACCGCTTACTTTTATACCAGCATTATCGGTGCAAAGTGCCACGTAGGAATCCAAGCTAAGATTAGGAAAAGCAGAACGGGTCTAACAACAGAGCACCACCGCACCGCACCGCTCCATTAATATATGTATATTTTTAAATCGTAGAGATATAAACAGATAGAATGGTCATTCAGGCATGCTGATGACATGACGAAGAAGCCAATGCTTCTTAATTCTTATGGTCTAACCATTTTGCATCGAAGGGCAGAAACGAAAATCAGGGATACTATGGTAAAAAATCAGCTCGTGAGTAAGTAAATCACAGCCATGCAATCATCCACCACCAGCTTTGTTGGAGGAGAGTACACGAACAATCTCTGATCTTCAAAAAATAACCACCTTGGAATTGACAGCTACTAAGAAGTTCGGTAGGGCTGAGGCGCGTAGAACGCTCTCTTTAAGACGATACGCGCCCCTACGGTGCTTTTCAAACCGATGCAGAAGGTCTAGCGCGCCGCCTCCAGGATACAACAGCCCAACTCTATAGTTGTTACTTCTCTTTGATCTGCACAACCAAGAGAAGCAGAAACTTCCCAATATCCTTCTTTGCCCAAAGAAAACAAAATGAAGGAGAAAGAAATAAATGTGAGGAGGATAGTATTTTAGAGTGATTTTTTGTTGTGAGAAGAAGTGTATCAAAACCTTTTGAGAACTCCACTATTTATAGGCTACAAAATCTTAAGTAAAAGAAAAACTAATGTGTAACAGTTTTTCATATTAAAATGTAGTTAATAGGTAGAATTAGTAACCTAAAGAGTTAATTCACATTTGAATGGGTTATAAAGACTTATTCAAATAATTCTTTTGTAACCCCCACAATAATACATAATGTCTTATTCAAAATTCTTTTGTAACTCCCACAATACCAAATAATTGTTTTGTAACTCTTATTCAAAAAAGTAACTCACAATTATAACTCCATTCAAAATGCAATGTAACTCCCACAATAACAATTTACATAACTCACCAATGAATACTATTGTAACTCCTTGAAAAGATTTATCTAAAAATTAAGATTTTATTAAAATACACCAACATTCCCCCACTTATTTTAATAAAATCTGAAAGAGATAAAGGAAATTTGGGCAAAGTGAGAATATCATGCATAGTGAAAGTGACATTGCCTTGAAACCTTCATTTAGTGTTTCCATAATCCTCATATTAGAGTCAAAGTGGACTAAAGCCTTGAAACTAAGACTACTTTAAGATATGTAAGATTATGTCACACACATGATATTCAAGATATTAATTAATATGCTTCTTAAGCCAGCACATTACGGCCTTGTGCTTTATCCCAAATTCATGAATGCTTTAGAAAATTAGCCAAATTCTCATAGGAAGCGGCCTTTACTTCCACACTCATATAGGTGAGTCTATCAAGAATGCCCCTATGACTAAGGCATCCCACCCATAAAGGGCTATAGAACTCATTAAAAGATTTATATCAAATCTTAACCTTTTCTTCGTCATAGAACCACGAGCATGCTTTACACCATGGGAAGGGATTTAATATACGCATGCTTTTCACCCAAACCATTCTATGATTCGTTTATCCCTGACCTAGTTCTTGGGATCTCCAATCCCTTGGTAGTTGTATCCTCATAGATGATTCCAATTTAAAAATTTTTAGGCTCAAGTCCCATTCCCTTTGATGTTTGAGAAATTTGTTCTCTAGCTAGAGCTTTCGTTAATGGATCAGCGAGATTTTCTTTTGATCTCACATGGTCTATATTTATAACACCATCACATAAATATGATCTCACAGTACTGTATTTTCTTCTAATAGCTCTGGATTTTCCATTGTAATATATGTTATGTACTCTACCAATTGCAGCAGTACTATCACAATGTAAAAGTATAGGTGGTACCGGTTTATCCCAAACGGGAATTTCAGATAATAAATCTCTTAACCAACTGGCCTCTTCACCGGCAGAAGCTAAAGCTATAAGCTCTGCTTCCATAGTAGATTTAGCAATAATGTGTTGTTTTTTAGATCTCCAACACACAGCTGCACCACCCAAAATAAAAATATAGCCAGTGGTAGATAATGAGTCACCAGATTGAGAATTCCAATCTGCATCACTAAACCCTTCTAGAACAGCAGGGTAATTTTTATAAAGTAAACCATAATTTATAGTACCTTTAAGATATTTCATAACATGAGTAATAGCATTCCAATGATCATAACTAGGTTTACTTGTAAATCTACTCAAAATATTTACAGCATAAGCAATATCTGGTCGAGTACAATCAGTGGCATATCTCAAACTTCCAATTATACTTGCATATTCATGCTGATTTAACACAAATGCATCATTCTCAGTTGGATATAAATGCACACTAGAATCAAAAGGAGAGGAAACTGGTTTACAATCATAATACTTATATTTTTTAAGTATTTTTTCAATATAATGTGCTTGATCTAACATAATTCCTCTAGGGGTTCTAGTAATTTTCATTCCAAGTATTACATTGGCTTCACCCAAATCTTTCATATCAAAATTATTTTTTTAGTAACCCCTTGGTATTTTCAATAATATTCAAATTAGTCCCAAAAATTAAAAGGTCATCAACATACAAGCATAAGATAACATGAGTATCTTCAATAGATTTATAGTAAATACATTTATCACTTTCATTTATTTTAAAATTATTTGATATCATGCTCTTATCAAATTTTTCGTGCCACTGCTTAGGAGCTTGTTTCAAACCATATAAAGATTTTGTTAACTTACACACTTTGTTTTCATGACCAGGTTGTACAAAACCTTGTGGTTGATCCATGTATATTTCTTCTTCTAAATCTCCATTCAAAAAAGTTGTTTTTACATCCATTTGATGAATTTTAAGATTATGAATGGCAGCAATAGCTATAAGCAATCTTATTGATGTAACTCTTGTTACTGGTGAATATGTATCAAAAAAGTCTACATTTTCTTTTTGCTTAAAGCCTTTAGCTACAAGTCTTGCTTTATATTTATCTATTGTGCCATCTGGTTTTAATTTTCTCCTAAGTACCCATTTGCATCCAATAGTTTTACAACCAATAGGCAAATCAACTAACTTCCAAGTTTTATTTGACAATAAGGATTCCATCTCTTCATTTATAGCTTCTTTCCAAAAAATAGAATTAGGTGAGTTTAAGGCTTCTTCTATAGTTTTTGGATCACCATCTACAGAGTAAACTAAATAATCTGGTCCAAAGTCCTTTTCTACTTTAGCCCTTTTACTTCTTCTCAAATTTTCATTTGTTTCAAAATTTTTCAAAAGTGTAGAGCTAGTTTCATTTATTATTTTTTCCTTTTCACCCCCACTATTTCTTAATTTAAATGGAAATTTATCTTCATGAAAAATTGCGTCAAGAGATTCTATTATAATGTTACTTTCTATGTCATAAAATCTATAAGCTTTACTGGTTAAGGCATATCCAACAAATGCACACTTTCTAGCTCTAACTCCTAATTTAGGAATTTTTGGATCGGCTAATCTAACAAATGCCAAACAACCCCACACACGAAAATAGTTTAAATTTGGTTTCCTGTTATTCCATAACTCATAAGGTGTTAAAAGAGTTTGTTTTCTAGGCACTCTATTCATTATGTAATTAGCTGTCAAAATTGCTTCTCCCCAAAAATTCTTTGGTGCACTTGCATTCACCATTATTGCATTTGTTAAATTTATTAAGGTTCTATTTTTACGTTCTGCTACACCATTAGATGCAGGTGAATAAGGCGGAGTAGTTTCATGAACAATTCCTAAAGATTTAATGTAATCAATTAGTCCCAAAGTTTCATATTCTTTTCCTCTATCGCTTCTAAACTTTTTAATTTTCTTGTCAAAACGATTTTCAATTTCTTGTACATATGTTACAAGTTTTTCATGTGTTTCACTTTTATGTTTCATAAGATATACATAAGTATATCGAGAAAAATCATCTATAAAGGTTATAAAATATCTTTTGCCACCACTTGTAAGAGTGCCTTCAAATTCACAAATATCAGTATGTATTAATTCAAGTAAATCACTACTCCTTTCTACTTTTACATGTGGCTGTTTTGTGATTTTTGTCAAGCTACAATACTCACATTTTTCAAAATCATTTTGAAACTTAGGTAACAATCCAATATAACTCATATTCTTTAAGTATTTAGAATTAACATGACAAAGTCGAGCATGCCATAAATTAGTACTAGAAGCAATATAAACAGAACTAGGAGATATTTTATTCATTTCAACATTCAATTTGAACATACCATCATATGCATAACCTTTTCCAACAAATGCATTATTTTTTGTAATTACATATTGATCAGAATCTATAATTTGCTTGAACCCAGCTTTGTTGAGAAGATAGCTTGAAACTAAGTTCTTTCTGATTTGAGGAGTATGAAGAACATCTTTCAAAGTTAAAATACGACTAGAGGTGAATTTTAGATCCACATCACCAACACCCACCACCTTAGTGGTATGTGAGTCACCAAGTAGGACCATTTTACCTTCTTCAGCATGAGTGTAGCTTTTGAACCAATCTTTATCATGGCAAATGTGCCTAGAAGCACCTGAATCTGCCCACCACCCTTCATGATTCTCTAGCATGTTCACCTCAGTTATCATAGCCACTAAAGGCTCTTCAGCTACATGAGCTTGAGGTTTATCACCATGCTTTTTAGGTGGTCCACGTTTTCTAAAATAACAATCCTTGGCTTGGTGGCCAGGTTTTCCACATACAAAACATGGACCCCTAAGAGTTTTATTATTCGTAAAAGGGGTTTCTTGGTTCTTTCTAGGTCCTTTATATTGATAATGTAGTCTATTCTTATTTTTCATATTTTTTCCTCTAGGTCTCAAGTATGCATTATTCTTAGAATTCTGACATCTAGAGACATTATCAGTTGGAGTAATAAAGTGTACCTTATTAGTGTCACCATTGCCATTTGTCTCCTCAGATTTATCTTGCTTTCTTGCCTCCTCTTCAATTCTAAGTCGAGCCATGAGATTGACTAGACTGATCTCCGATTGCTTGTGGCGTAGTCCCTTTTGAATATCCTTCCAAGAGTTTGGTAATTTGTCAATTATAGCAGCCACTTGCATTTGTTCATCCACCTTGATGCCTTCAGATTGAATTTCATGAACTATATTTTGTAGTTCATGTATTTGAACAAGGACAGATTTGTTTTCTGCCATTTGATACTTGAAGTAGCGGCTACAAGCATATTTCTTGGCTCCAGCTTCTTCAGTATCATATTTCTTTTGCAAAGCCTTCCAAATCTTTTTAATTTTTTAGCCCATCTTTTGAAGTGTTCGCCATTGAACTTGAAAGGCTTGTTGAGATCTGTAGAGCTTCCGACGGATGTAGGGACAGTAGAGTTAGTGTTGCTCTCCATTTTAGTATCGTCTTAAAATTGTTGGAGGAGAGTACACGAACAATCTTTGATCTTCAAAAAA
Source organism: Coffea arabica (assembly GCF_036785885.1). Lineage (NCBI taxonomy): Eukaryota > Viridiplantae > Streptophyta > Magnoliopsida > Gentianales > Rubiaceae > Coffea > Coffea arabica. Next base: position 41,857,271 of record NC_092325.1, on the reverse strand, counting down.
TAACCACCTTGGAATTGACAGCTACTAAGAAGTTCGGTAGGGCTGAGGCGCGTAGAACGCTCTCTTTAAGACAATACGCGCCCCTACGGTGCTTTTCAAACCGATGCAGAAGGTCTAGCGCGCCGCCTCCAGGATACAACAGCCCAACTCTATAGTTGTTACTTCTCTTTGATCTGCACAACCAAGAGAAGCAGAAGCTTCCCAATATCCTTCTTTGCCCAAAGAAAACAAAATGAAGGAGAAAGAAATAAATGTGAGGAGGATAGTATTTTAGAGTGATTTTTTGTTGTGAGAAGAAGTGTATCAAAACCTTTTGAGAACTCCACTATTTATAGGCTACAAAATCTTAAGTAAAAGAAAAACTAATGTGTAACAGTTTTTCATATTAAAATGTAGTTAATAGGTAGAATTAGTAACCTAAAGAGTTAATTCACATTTGAATGGGTTATAAAGACTTATTCAAATAATTCTTTTGTAACCCCCACAATAATACATAATGTCTTATTCAAAATTCTTTTGTAACTCCCACAATACCAAATAATTGTTTTGTAACTCTTATTCAAAAAAGTAACTCACAATTATAACTCCATTCAAAATGCAATGTAACTCCCACAATAACAATTTACATAACTCACCAATGAATACTATTGTAACTCCTTGAAAAGATTTATCTAAAAATTAAGATTTTATTAAAATACACCAACAGCTTCGCATGACCAAATGATGTTGTGCAATTCCACAAATGGCCACCGACGGAAGGTGCCAACAGGGGAGGGGACGAAATCTGCTGTTCTAAACTCCATTCCCTCTTTTATACTTCTTAGGATATGGCTCATGATTGGGATAAAACCAAGAAAGACGCAGACTTACGTAAATTCCTCGAATTCGGAGGGTTAGGAATATAGGAGATGGTGTTGGTAAACCAGAATTGAATTATTAAGATTCTTTTCTTAAATCCCTTTTGGGAAAGTAGTCGGGTAATTAAGGTGTCTGGTCCACTACACTAGCAAAGAAAAGTTCTAAAATGGGGATATCCCTCCCTGACTTTAACATATAACTTGAGGAATGTACTGGGTAGAGTTGTTAGAAAGCCTACAATAATAGAGTTGTTAGAAAGCCTACAATAATATGATGTATATGATTTTACCCCATTCTAGTTAAATTGGTGCTCTCATGTTACAAACCACCACATTAAGGGTGTGGTGTGACTAACTCTAGATTAAGCATACATCAATTGATTTTATAGATCCCTTGAATATTGTATTGGCGTAACAGGGAGAAGATGGAAAGGTTTGCAATGGAGACGAAGAGACTAGGCATTGAATTAGTGGGAGCAATGATGGAAAGCTTAAAAGATGGTGTTAAGCAATGGCAAGTACAAGTCTGTCTTGCATCGTGTAATCCAAGAATCTAGCAATGAAACTAGGCTTTCTATAGCTAGTTTCCTGAGTTTGGGAATGGATGAAGTTCTTGAGCCTGCTATTGAATTGGTGGATGAAGACCATCGGAAAAAATACAAGGGGAGCAGTTTAAGAGATTTCCTCAAGCATCTTGCTTCTGGGGAATCAAAGCCTTTCATTGAGACGCTAAAAATAACTTCTGGAACAGTAGAAGAATGAGATGTCATTTGATCATTCAATGAATGCGGTATTCAAAGTAGGGAAAATTCATCATCATCTAGGTTGCAGATGCACAATGCATTAGTATTGGTGTAGTTGAGGAATACTTTGATACAAAGTTTCAATCTTCAAATTGTCTAGACATTGTAATATGACAATGCTCCCATTATTCAAGTTGAATGGCTGGAATCTTTGTTGCAAGAATTGAATGCGCATGTATTCTCGGAGGAACAAGAACGCTAAATCCAATTGTTCGGATTGATCTACGTACATTTTCTGGATTTTTCAAGTGGGAAGAGGATTTAGGAAATAGCTAGGTGGATTAGCTCCTAGAATAAGTCAAATGGGCAAAATGAAAGTAAAGTTGTGCTGTTGATGACTCAGGAGAATCATCTTAATAGCAGCTTTTAATATGACTCGGAGGAACAAGAACAACTGTTATCACTAGGAATAGAAAATGAGGGAGTGATTTCCAAATAGATCATAGAATTTCCCTTCTTTTTGTTTGATTACAACGTACACACTATTATTGAGCCGGGGAGGGCGCTTATTGAAATTTGTGGTCCATTATACTACAGAACCCTTTGGGCAAAAGTGCCAAAAACCAGCCTTAATTTTGGCAAATGGTCCAAATCTTTATTCCTACAGTTTTCACGAAAGATAACTTGCAGAAATTAAGATTTTTTTTTTTTTGTTTTCCAATATGTTTGTTGCTCTTCAGAAATCCAACTTTTTAGAAAGTGTTATGCTTGTAATATTTGTACTTCTCTTTCCCCAATAACAGTTGAATTTATAGGGTGCGAGACTTAAATGCCTAACCTTAAATTCTTTAGGTCTCAACTCTGAAGAGGAAGGCCAGGACAGCGAGTTACATTAATTAGTAATATAAAATTTTGCCTTTGATTGTTGGCAAATGCCTCCTTTTCTATGTTGTCAAGCATCCAAGTGCTTTTCCTGAGAAACTGGCCATGTCCATGCACCTTCAAGACAATCAAGAGCCAACTACTGGGGGGCCTTCCTAGCCACTTGCCCCGTCACTCTCCGCCGGCGCCGCTCCTATGAAATCCTAAGAGTGAACAAATTACTGAGTTTTTCAATTCTGGCAAGGGATTGACAACAATTTCAGTAAGTTCCGGTAGAGTTTTTTTTTTTTTTTTTAAATAATAATAAAATAAAGCATCATATTTTCAATAAATCTGTACTAATGACAGAAATTATATCAATCATGCGACTACCGTGATAGAGTTAAGTATGGCACCCCTATGATAGAATCACCGGAAATTTTTCTAATTTACATGCCCTGGAGGCCATTGTTTTAAATGCCAACTACCCGACTGAAAGAATTTTGTCCCACCGCATGAAAACAAATGTTTAATCTTCAGGAACAGGGGCCGGGGCCGGGGCCGGTGTTTATGGAAATCTTATGTGACCAATAAATTAGGACTACGACAGATTAGCTGTGGTCTGTTACCAAATTTTATGTACTAGCAAATAAATTTTTCCTTTCTTTGTATAAGTACTAATTATGGAAGTTAGGTGTAGCGGCACAACCATCCTACAAACACCTCAGTAGGAAATTGACGCCTATTTGGAGTATTCAAATCTATCATACGAAAATCTGGCAAACAGTCCTTATAAATGACAACTTCTTCTGTGATTAATTGAGTGTCGACTAGTTCTTGAAATTTCTACCCAAAAAAGAAAAAGAGAGAGAGAGAGAGAAGTCATTGAAATATTGCTAGTAATTACCAAATGGCAGCGTGCAATGGCAATGGTCCCTTTGGCTCCAAGTTGGAGTTTCATGCTATCCAGACTGTGATGCCAGTCAAGCCAACTGATCCAAGAAAATCCACTCGAGTTTGTCTTTCTGAGAATCCCATTTCAGGGATATTCTTCAGGTGCTTTAACGTTCTTCTGTGCTACCAAAAGGTAGCCTCAGAAGAGGAGGATTCGGGGATAGCTTCTGGCTCCCTAGTTGCAGGATGGATCAGGGAGTCACTGGGATGGGCATTATCAGAGCAGCCAATGCTTGCCGGAAGGCTAAGGAGAAATCAAGATGTTGAAGGAGAGTTGGAGATGGTGTCAAATGATTCAGGAGTTAGACTGATTGAGGCACAGCTTGCCATGACCTTATCAGAGTTTCTTGATTTGAAGGATAAGAAAAAAGCAGAAGCTGAACTTGTCTATTGGGAGGGTTTGGATCGTGAACAAAATCCTCAATTTTCCCCTTTGTTTTATGTCCAGGTTAGCAAGTATACACACTAAAAATTGGATTACTATACTTCTAGACTAGAACTGACCAATGATTAAGTCTCATGCATGATAAACTGATAGCTCACACTAAGGCGTTGAGGAATCATTCATCATTTGGTAAACTTTTTAAATTTGGGATTTGTTTGTTCTGGGTATTAGCGGTGTCATAGGTGAAGATAATGTAAAATATATCTGATCTTCAGGTGAAAGGATCTAAGCAGTATCTTCATTTTTTTCTTTTAAATATGTTTTAGGTAACCAGCTTCAAATGTGGGGGATACTCTATTGGGATTAGTTGCAGCCTTCTTCTGGTTGATCCTGTTGCTATGACAAGTTTTTTGAAGAGATGGAGAGACATTCACGTTGAAATGGTTTCAAGAACTGATGTGCCCAAAATACCAATATTTTACCGACCCAATCTTAGGAACCCTGGCCCTTTACCAGGTCTATCAATTGGCTCAAGCAAAAAAGCATATGCTGCCAAAACTATGATCTTCACCATTGCCAACAAAGTTCTGGATTTGGACAGTGAAATCCACAACAAATTTGCAGCAGCATGCATTGATGAGGCAGAGTACAAGCTTGGCTATAAAACAGCTCCAAGCTTAAATTTCTCCTTCTTGGTGAAAGAACCATCAGAAGAAGTTAATGTAAGAAACTTTACGAGAGAAGGGTTGGTTCAAAAACCATCCACAACTGTGAATGGAATTCACACTTGTTCAACTTGGGATGACTTAGGGGTTACAGAAATCTGGTTTGAAGAAGGAAACAGGCCTGCTCATGTATCATGCTGGATCAACTCTGTGCCTGATGAAGCTTTGGTCATGATTATTCCATCTCCAGAAAAAGATGGCTCAGGAATGAAAATTGTAGTTACACTTCCCCATTAAAGATTTTTCTTGTAGCTTCCCTGATGCTTTTTAATATTAAGAGTTTAATAGATCTTTTGATTATGTATTGAATGAGTCAGACATAAACACTTGACTTGTTTCTTCTAGATGGATCATCTTATAGTTGTTTCACTTCTTTTATTAAAGCATTTATTAGCAAGATTCGTATGTTAGTTGAGATTTTCAACTTTCCAACTAATACCTATTTTCACTTACAAGAAGACATTTGAAAACTATTCCCCACACACACACACACACTTAGCCTTCTCTGATTGGTTTGAGCAATTTAGGCTTTGTTTGAATTGCATTTTTTTGGATTTTTTGTAGAATACTTACTGTAATGATTTAATATATGTGAGATAAAAAGGTGATTAGAAAATGTGTTCACGAAAAACGTAGCAAGTTACATGAAAAATTACTGTCCAAACAAGGCCTCAGTGCTCTAATAAATTGGCCAACTAGGGATCTTTACTCCTTATGTAATTAGTAATTACCCCAATTCAAGCAAAATCTTTCTTGATGGCAAGCTACATGAACACTTGGGCCCGCTGTTGGATTTGAATGGAGTTTTCTAACTTGTAATAAATGGTCTGTGCTGGCTTCCACGGCTCTACTTACTAACTATACAATTCAATGAGTTACGTCGGCTCAGTATCAGAAAGGAGTATCTTACTCATGTCTCATGAATTATTGCGTCCTTCAATCCATCAAGATGGTGTTACTAAGGCGCGGTTTGGATTACAATTTTTAGGAGTTTGGATGGAAAAAATACTTGTAGACAGGGTCACGTATGAACTGCACTTTTTAGGAGTTTTTTTCTTGTGTAGCGATGTGATATATATGAAAGATAATTATAATATATATATATAATATATTTAAAAATTCTCCCCAAAAACTCGCAATCTAAACAAGTTCTAACTATATTACAAACAAGGGAGCCAATCATGGGTAATCGAATAACTAAAGAACTAGAAAATGCCTTTACTATGATTGGATGGCCATTATTTGCAAATATTATTATGCTTACATGATAAATATATTGTTTAATTATTTTTTGATCCTTTAAGTAAATTTTCATTTCACATACACGACATTACCAAAAAAAATATTACAGCATTATTTCAAATAATTTCCTATCCAAATGTTTCATTCAGATTTACAATGCAGGGAAGAGAGACTTGAGGTTTTCTTTGGTGGAATTGTCTTGTCCAACTAGATTTGTTGGCGGGCCTGGGAAAATCTTTTGGCAAAATTGGGTAACATGGGTGAATCGCGTCCTCACCATTGATACCTTTCTCGCCTTTTAGGCTAAGATGAAGCTTCTGCATAAGGTTGGTGGCCACCACCTAAGTGGGTGGGGTGGGAGGCAAGTTTTTATTTTTCACCAAAAAAATGTCGCATCTAAATGATTTGTTTCTAAAAAATTCATGCGAGCGTACTGTGCACCCGTCTGGTCCGATGGTAGTTCAGTTCTCTCCGGATTACCTCTGGATCTCCTTAGGTCCGCCCCCTCCCCCTTAGTGTAGGATAGAATAGGTTTATCGTCTCAAAAAAAAAAAAAAAAAGAAGCTTCTGCATCCTTCAAGGAAAGTCAATTTTTGACCAATACTGGTCGCCAATTGTCTGCATCGAAAATAGCAAACACTTGAGTAGACTCAATCTATACAGACTGTGTGCCCTATGTTTTGTCACGCCATTTTTCACCAACCCAAAAATTGAAGATGTGACAACATTTGAACCACATGATCTATAAGACTAAGCCTACCCGAGTTTTTGCCTCGAAAAAATTATTCCAACCTCAAAGAACAACTACAAAAATGTCCCATGTTACAAACAAGAAGAAGAAATCAGGAGACAGCAAACCACATTAAGGCCTCAATGTTGGACATTTCTCCCAGATCTGAATAAGACTGTTTTGGGCCTGGTCCATTTGCAACATTTTCTTTCAATACCCTTTCGCTCCTCCCTGTATTTTTATATTTTCTCTTTTGTACCTAGAGCAGACTGTATTTGGTACGCCAAAGACAGAGTATATAAGGAAGAGCGAATAAATAAAAATTAATTTTATATATACGAATTATATTTATGCTATTACAGTGATACTGTATATAATGTTAGTGTATAAAATAGTAATAGTGTATGCAGTGTTAATATATAAAAGATTAATCTAATAAATACACATAATTTCTACGCTCTTTCTTATGCCTTTCAATTAATTTCTATTTCATATACATGTTATAGCAGCGAGATACATATGCAATCTATATAGTTAGCTATTATTCCAAATTATAACAAAGAGATTACAAAAAACAATCAAATACTTCTTCGTTTTAATTCTAATCAAACTAAGCATAAATCAATTCAGCTCATCTCATGTTGATCCTGCTGAAGTTAACTCCATAATGAAATGGGTATATTTGGGTATAAACCCAAATTAATTCCTCCCATCGTTTGCCATCGGGAGTTATATGAGGTTTTATTTTATTTGGATCTAGGATAGAAGAGTGTGAATTTTAGATTTTTTTTTTTAATTTTTGAAGTAAATCAATATATAAGGTTTTTGTTTTCTATGTATCAATTCCACAGCCAATTCCAAAGCCAGTAAATACTTGTCCCACTTTTAAAGAAAAGGGGTTCTCTATTTTCACCATTCTTTCTTTTGTAACACTAAATTATTTAAAGTTTGGTTTTGGCCACTAAATCATTTAAAATTTAAATTTGAGTCATCTTGTCAAATTTTATCATTAATCGTGCCTCTTTCTTTTGTCTCGTGAGTTGTGCGAGCACTCAAATCTGACATAATTAACGATCAAATCTAATAGAACGATCTGAAATATAAATTTTAAATAGTTTAATAGCTAAAATCAGATTTTTAATAATTTAGTAACCAAATTTTGGAGATTCTAAAAGTTTAGAGGTCATCTGGATAATTCGCTGGACAGTTAACTGTGTCTTTTAGAATCACCTCCTCTGAAGTTCTGTGATTTCTCGCATTAAACCCGTTAATTTAACATATCTTTCAAATGTACCCCCTGCTCCAGAGTCCCAGAGTCGGTCTCGCCAACTCTCTTCCTCTTTACTACTGTCGAATCGCTCTATTCGCAATAAAGAGAAAAAGGTTCATTTCTTACCCAAAGCAGTCAAATGGGCTTTGAATTCTTGAAGAATCTCTATCCTTTATAGCTTTTCCTGAAGAGAGGGGTAAAAAAACAAAAGGAAAAGGCAAAGGTTTTTGTTCCTTTTTTTCACAATGGAGACCAGTACTGGTAGTAGAAACAGTGGTGGAGTGATTGTTACAAAAGAAAGAATGGTGAAAATAGAGAACCCCTTTTCTTTAAAAGTGGGACAAGTATTTACTGGCTTTGGAATTGGCTGTGGAATCGGTATTGGTGTTGGACGCCCTTTAAACTTAGGTTTGTTATGCAACTTCACATTGTCTGTGTTCCTTATTGTTTGTTATTCAGTTTTTTCTTGACTTATCGAACCCAGAAAAATATGAACTTTTCAGAGTTTTTCGGGCCTAAAGCTGGCAAAGACCATAAATCATGTAAACTGTTTGTTTATAGATATCAACATTAGTTTGTATGTTTCAGTTCTATTGGTCCTTCAAGAACATATATTTAGCATACATTTGAAATGTTTAAGTTGCAAGAAGTAATATTTCAGTATATTTTGTATTCTGTTTTAGAGACTGAGTTATGGCTGAATTTTCTGATTTGCTTAGCATTTCTGAAAGCATTGTTCGAGTGATATTGTGTCATTTTGAATATATCCAGCTTTAAGACTGCATTTGTGTTTGTTAGACTTTCTCTGTCAGAATGTGGAAGGCAATGGTATGATGGATGTCGAAGTGGGAAAATATCTTATATGAGTTGGGAAGGATAAATTTGTGCTCTTCTTTCATGAGTGGTTCTTCAGTTTGATTACATGTTTTTGGTGAAGATTTAATGTGTTTGTTGGACGTATATCTGGTTAACGAAATTGTTGCAGGAATTGTTTAGCTGTCTTTTTTACTATGCAAATGAGGTGATGTTCACCTTGATAGATTATACCGATGAGGCATTTTACATATTACCTAGAAGAAAAAAGAAATCATTGTGTGCCGATTTTGATGGTTGAGTGGCATCAGACAACAGCTATAGTTAATGTGGTTCATGATGGTTTTTATTCAAACAACTTCGGTTCTGTTCATTTTCTCTAGTTAAATCTTTTTTAGTGTCTTGAAACAACCGATGACAATTCTCTAATTCTTATTTGCAGGAAATGTATCAAATTAAGCTAGTGAGACCAAATAATTATGTGCCACTTCTACTTTTATCAATAAACGAGAACCAAGGAATTGAACCCTGTTACTTATTTCTCTCTCTTTTACCAAGTTCACATTTCATGCCTCAGGTGCAATACCAATGCTGAACCAAGTTATGGGTGCTGCTAGAGGCGCAACAGATGCTTTTTCTGGGGTTGGAAGGCACGTTAATAGCTCTGTATGTCTTTTAAATCTTCCTTTGAGTCAAATGCTCATAATTAGTATGGTTTGTGTGTTTATGTGTATGATTGAGAAGTATTCCCCTCAGGCTTCCTTCATAAACTTGCTTCTTGATTTTTATTTTTATTATTATTATTTTTTTTTAGCTGAGGAAGTTGGGAGCAAAGAACATAGAAGCAGGCATTGGATGTGGAGTAGGCTTTGGCCATGGGTTTGGTGTTGGTAAGGATGGACAAGATGTACAAACTCCAACTATATTGTTTTATCTTGGCAAATTCCAAGGTGAAATCTGAGGGTTATAAATACTGCAAATGGATATCTAATCAGCAGAACTGCCTGAGAGAAAAAGGCTATGGGGATGAGCAGGAGCTGCCCCAAAGTTTAAAGATCTTTTTTACGGTGCATGCTTTCTAGCAAAAGTAAACTTTTAAGTGATCATCCAAGCTTAGCTATGGCAAAATCTCTCTCTTCCCCCACCCCCCCCCCCCGGCCAATATAGCTTCTTTATTCCTGGAGAGTTACTTTTCTTTTTGGTGTTCAAAAGTTCAAATACTGAAAAAGTATATTAAGCACTAAATTTCTGGTCAACTAGATTCCTGAAAGAAAGGAATTTAACTTATTTATGTGCTATTGTTTGCACTTCTGAAGCTGTTGTAGCTGCATGACAGGTCTTGCCATGAAGCCAAGTGTGCTGCATCAGCTTCAGTCGTGCCTCATTGTATGTATATAGTGTTATGCTTTTCAGTTTTCACTAATTCCTGCTATGCTTCATTGGTTCGATCTTACACCTAGTATCCTATCAGCAAACAGTGGCAAATTTAATGATGAGGTTTGGTATAGCTCCGAGCTTGCCTGCTGTCAAAGGTGCTCTTCCAGAGTCATTGCAAGGTGGCCTCAGCATGACGAGCCACAGATCAATTTCAAATCCGCTAGGGACTGTTGCACAAGTAGCAAAGAAAGCCCCTGAGCTCAAGCGTCAAGGATTGCCTGGAGATGCAAGTACAGTTTCTTCTGATGAAACTGAAGCTTACAAAAGTACTCCACTAAATGCATCTTACAGTAGTCAAACAGAGAAGGTCCTCAGCAACTTTTTACAAAATCCTCTTTTGAAAGATGAAGACAGAGAAGTAAATGAGCTGGTATGCTAATTGAACCATGCATCCATGGACCTGTCGTTCCCAAATAACTTCTTTGATATGTATATATTAGCTATTTATCTGATTGTTGCTTGACTTTAAAGCTTAGTTATTGATGATTACAGTGTTGCTTTCATCTTTCTTGGTGCATATTTATGTAAGTTACAGTATTGCTGTTGTCTTTCTTAAAATGGTACCTTTGGCTTGTAAATTCCGTTGGCACTGATATAGCTTTTGCAGAGGAGCTTAACGTTTTGAAACTCTACAGCTAAGTTAATGAGAATGTGTTTTGAGCATTTAAAGCTTACAGGCTATGCGAACAAGTAAAAATATGGAATTGTAAAGGATGACCTCTAATTATCTCAAGCCCATTTACATGCTGAATTTTGGAATCAACTTAGTCCATCAGTTTTAAGTTGTGAGTATTTTTCCTGAAATGGAGGTCAAGTGTAAGCTTTCACAACTGGAATTTCTGACCGTAAACTGCATCCCTTCTGCTATTACACCTTCAAGCCTGGTCTTCATTCATTATACTGTAATAAATAATCCTAGGAAGAAGAAATGATTTTTTTGCTCTCAATGTCGTGAATATGTTTACACTGTTTTTACAGATATTATTATGCCTGCAGTGATTATTTGTCTACATCATTTTCAATTTGGTTATGTACATATTTACTGACTTGGAGCACAACTTTCTAAAAATATAGTCTTTGATTTCTTAAAAATTTGCAGGCTGAGCATCTACGCTTGGAGAACAACGTACTTCAGATGGTAATATTTTACTGCTGATCTTTTACTAGCAAATATATGCTGACAGTGATCTAATTGTAGCCCATATTAGATTTTTTAAGGGAACTGTATTTCAGCGTAAGTAGCATGACATTCATGGTTTAGAGAAATAAAATGTGTCTTTATTTCCTCTTGAGACTGTATACAGTCTGTTAAAAAGGTTTTGTGATGAAGCTCAGTGTATTTTCCTAAAACCAAGTAGAAAGATTTTGGACCCTTTATTTATACATCAAGAAAATAATGTGTTATGCATGTATAGGAACTTTGGTGCCAATTTTCAGTGCGGATCAAATGATTCTGTTCCTAGGATATATTTGACGATAATCTAGAAAGTGATGTTCCACATTGATTCAGGTTTTGAGCCATCAGAGAATCATTGAGGGGCTGATGAAGGAAAACGAGAAACTCCACAAGATACTCTTGGAAGACCTGAAAAGCTTCAAGCCACCTCCTTGAGTACAAAGAGTAGTAAGTCTCCATGTAGTGAGTGTTTCAAGTGCCGAAGAAGACTTAGAAAAAGATAACTAATTACATATGTAACTTGTGATATTCTTATTTTTCATGCAAAATATTTACCTTGGGTATTTCTTACTTCCTGGAATCCATTAATGTTGTCAGCTGAAATATGTTGAGAAAAGCACAGAATTGCACATGTGCGCCAAAGAAGCCACTAATCCTCATGATAGGCTAGTAAATACTCGTCCATGAGTATGTTGTTGGCATTTTAGACTTAGAACAACTTAGACACTTCTCTCCATCCTTCTGTCTCTTCCTCAGAAAATTTTATGTCTCAATAATTTACTCAGGTAGAATGAGCAAAGCAGTACATAGCAGTTAGCGTACAACTTATTTGATTGTACATTGGTATGCAATATGCTTAAGCTGATTCCAACTCATACCTCAGGCATTGGTGTCTGTTCTATCCATAGATCAGAATTTTGATCATTTGAATAGGTGGTTATAATTGCCAATATACTCCATAATGAACCTTTTTGAACCAGGAAAAGTTTGCTGAGGAATTTACTGGACTGGTCTAGGCTTTCCATGGTCTTGACTGCAAATGATCCCTTGGAATTTGCAGAATTTGAATGCTCACTAATATATGCTTTTGTAAATCTGAGGTCTCTTCAGTGCTTAGATGGTCCAGTACAATAGAATGATGTGATTACTAGATCTTACTGGTTCAGTGAATGATGAGTTGAAGAATCCTTGCCATTAGTTCAAGTATTCAACCATTCTAACTAGTGGGCCCCGACCACGTCCCATGCAAAAAGTTGATAGTGGAACATAAGAGGTCCCTGTGTCTAACCCATGTACAAAAGAATATTGTTGGTGGTTGAATTAGTAGATCCACCTACTCATTATCCTCTATTCTTTTGGGAGCCTGCTTAACCAAAAATCCTTGAAATTCATCCTTGTGTCAGAAAGGAGTTCACACAGTACGATCCTTTTGATTGCTCTCCCATTGGTGGCAAAATTTTTGAAACCGTATTATATTATTAAGTTTTTGTGTTTCTTCCAAAGATGCATACCAACAGGCTTTATGTGGAAATCATAGTGGAGAGATTTTATGGCCTATTGTAATATCTTTAGAATCTTTGAATTCATTGGGAAAGGGAGAATACGCATTTTGGATCCAACTCAACTTTTTTGTTGGTTTAGCCGGTTTTACGGTTTTAGTCCCTCTGGCTCTCAAGTTTGGAGGGATTCAAATCCAAGCTTTGTTGAAACTGAGTTTGTCATTACTGTAAGCTTCGTTTTTAGTGAGTTTGTCATTATTCATCTGGTTTAGCAATCAGGGAACTAATCAACATGCATGCTTCTACTTGATGAAGCAGATATTTTGAAGTAGAACAAAGTTAATAGATGTGATAGGAACTCCCAACTCATAGGGAGTAATATCACAGGCTGTTGACTTCATGGAATCATCAAAGATGACTAATTGCTTAGCTTTTTGTTGGAAACCGATGCTCCTCTGTCATAGCCACTGCAATTTTAGAAAGATAATGATCACCAAAGATTAACAATGCCGTGGCATAAGTATCAAATCATTCTTTTTGTGGTTTATACACACAAATTTTGGTTTATACAAGAGTTAAAATGACATTTGATTCGACATCATTAGTGTTGTTATGTGCTGTCACATTATCCTAAATCTTTCTAACGACCCTTTCACAGCTCGAGGCAAAGGTGGTGGATTTGTACAATTCCACTGACTGCATAGTAACTTTCTCGTGTCAATAGCACTGTAAATATTAAAATTTGGGGATAACTGAAGGTTATCTTGATTGATCTCCCTCATTCTTTGTTTGTCTGAAATCTTGTTTGAAGTTGTGTAATTGGATTAACTTCTAGCCAGCTGTTTCTTGAATTTGTATGTATGTTTCATGGTGGGGCTGAGAAACCATGTGCAGGTCAGCATCCCGGTCGTGTTTCAGTGGTACCAATTTAGCCCCACCTCACCAGCCATTCTCTGCTTATGCCTGAGTTCCACCATCCAAAGCCCATTCCCCTTTAATTTCCACACACAAGAAAACGTCCCAAGGACACCTTCCTATCCTCTGAAAGAGTTATTCTTTGTAGTTTCCTCCACATACTTGTATCCTTCCAGCTAGCAGACAGCAACATTTTCTTCCTTCGTCCCGTCCCACCAACAATTACACCAGTTCATCATTTCACCTTGCTTCAAGTCCATTTACTCATAAACTTTGAGGACATTACTTTTTTGGTTAAATTCTCCTCGGTGTAATTTTTTGACGGTTGAAAAGGGTGATATAATTATGCATATGGTCAGCTTGCAGCTGCAATCGGACAGGCCGAATTGATGCATGTTTGGAGATATATTTTTAAACATTTTCTCATCTCTCTAGTATTGTAAGATGGTGGACAATGATAAGTGTAGGCTTTTGCACCTGACCTTGGCCTGAAATTGGAGCAACTCTTCAGCAATGAGGGCTACTTGTACCGCCTAATTATGCATGCATGACATAATAAATACTGGTAGGTAGTCGAAGCGGAGAGACAATTTACCTTATTAGGCTAATCTAAAATGTTAAAAGAAGAGCTGTAACTCTGTAAAATCTCCAAACCGTCCTGATCTTTGCTCACAAATTACAAATGGAGCTCCAAATTAACCACAAATGAAATAAAAAAAAAAATCAAAAGGAAAACAAGAAAAGCTGGAGAGCTCCCAATGAAAAAGAAATACCAGGAAAAGAATACATAAAGCATTATTTAATCTACACAAATGTGAATGGAAATGAATATCGTGGAAACACTGGAGCTTAAAAGAGGAGTGCAACTCCTGCAAAGAGTGTGAGCAAAGCCATGTTACTTCCCTGAACAAATGCACCTGAATCTGGGGAGGAGGGGGTGGTGGTGTTGGAGGGAGCAGGTGCTGGAGCTGGTTGAGAGGCTGGCGTTTCAGGTGCAGGCACAGGTGGGGAGCTCATGGATGGACTTGGACTCGGAGAAGACATTGGAGGAGGGGATACCGGAGTCGATGAAATGGTGGGAGCCATGCTGGGAGCAGGAGGAGGGGATACCGGAGCTGATGAAGTGGTGGGAGCCATGCTAGGAGTAGTGCTGGGAGCATGAGGAGGAGGAGGGGATGCCGTAGGAGCCATGCTGGGAGCATGGGGAGGAGGAGGAGGAGAAGGAGAAGGAGGAGGAGGGGATACCGTAGGAGCCATGCTGGGAGTAGTGCTGGGAGCATGAGGAGGAGGAGGAGGAGAAGGAGGAGGGGGGCTGGGAGCAGCAGGAGGAGGAGGGGATACCGGAGCTGATGAAGTGGGGGGAGCAATGCTGGGAGCAGGAGAGGTTGGCAGAGGAACTGCAACCGTAGGTGGTGGTGTAGCGGAGGTGGAGGGTGGCGCTGCATTTGATGTTGGAGGTAATGATGGCGCTTGAGCAGCTGAAAAACCGACCAAGGTAAGGGATAAGCCTAGCACGAGCATGGCACTTGAGACAGCCATGACTCCTGAGGACTAGAAGCAAATGGTGATCTCACAAAGAGGATAAATGTTGTATTAGACAAGAGCAGCAAAAGGTTTGAGGGACTTGAGGTTTTATATATAGGGAACAGAAGTAGCAAAGTTAAGAAATTATCTCATTGGGCACACCACCGGGTAGTACTAAATGATTTGTGCATTTGGGAGTTCTAGAGAAGGTAGTGGCTGTGCACTTCTTATTTATCTCCCATTGTACTCTTAGTCTTACATATAATATAAATGAAAAAAGAAACCGAATTCTAGTAAGGAAAAAGGGGTTAAAAAGTTTGATGCCTCTAGTCTAGAGGATTCCTTTTTTTTTTTTCCCTGCTCTCATTGATATGTGTAATAAAGACACAGCCGAGGAAGTTGTCCAAGACATAGAGGTTCTGTGGTGGAGATTGCGTCTTTGCTTTTATTGACTTGAGCTGGAGAGTCTCTGTGTCTTAAGTCATAAGTATTTGGGTGTAAATGGTCCATAACATACCCAACATATTATTATGGCTTGATGCTTTGCTTGCTTGCACTTCTATTTTCTCTCAGCAGACTCGTGACTGCTGCCTTTCATCACGAGACTCGCAACATCAGATGCAGAAAATCACCCCCAAATAATTGCTGCTATTTGCTAAAACTACAGAATAATGTTCTTGTGAATTACGGCCAAAAACAACTGCAAGGCCAATATGGAAATTCAATCTCCATCCTAGTTCTTGACCTGTGTAGCTTTTGAGTTCCACACGAGTATAGCTCAGTTACATGACATGTAAATCCCATATGGTGGTGCTTGATTGACCTTTTCTCGATGGAAAGCAAAAGCAGTGAAAAGGCCAACAGGGAAATGCTGGTTAAGGTGTATAAAGATTGGGACCAAGCTGGGAGTGTCGAGAACAAGAAAAAAGGTTGAAGAAGATTTACATTGAATATTGTGGCTGTGTAATTGCTCCGAAAATGGCGGGCCATTCTCCAGGAGGTTACTTCGGACATTGGCATCAGCACTAGCTGGTGATGATTCATCAATGCATATTTCGCCATTGATTGACAGAGATAAGAAAGGGAAAGCAGTGTGGTCTGATGAGGGTATTGCCCCCCCCCCCCCAAAAAGCCCAACCAAAAAAACAATCCTGACATTTCTTCATTTTCCACAGAGATGTCCCTTTCGGACCTCACTGTACGTTGCTGAGGAGGTTATTATCACTGAGAGTTTCTAGTAAGGGTTAAAATCAAAAAAAAAAAAACCGTCTGATATACGTAATACACAGAAAAGCCTCCTGCAGTTTCAAAATATATAAAATGACACCTCATATTTTGAACTAAATTGTAAACTAACAGAATTTATTAAACTTAACGGAATCCGATAAATTTTACTGAAAATTTAAAGGAATCCGATAAATTTAACAGTCGAAACCGTCATTTTCGTTGACTTTAACGAATCCTGTTAGTTTACAATTTAGTTCAAAACATGAGGTATCACTTTATATGTTTTGAAATCACAGGAGATTTTTTTTGTGTATTAGGTATACTACATGGGACTTTTTGTTTTTAATCCTTCTAGTAATACTGTACTAAACAAATTTCTTCTTCAATGTCTTGAGAAAGAGAGGTCAATTAACTTAATAAGCTGAGCAAACAAGAAACGCTTATTACAGCTCATTCCATCTATGTTACGTCAAATTTCAGCTTTGCTTTTCTTGTAATGACGAGGATATCTCGCTTTCTTTCTTTATGGTGGGGTCTGTCTTTTATCACCTCTAGCGGCCTTCATCGGTCGGTAATCGGGAATTTGGTAAACGGTTTGTCAAGACCAATATTCGATCACCGTCCAAATTTTAGTTTGATAAATTGGACATTGATAATTGAATTTCAGCTGGAGAATCAGTAATTTGATAATATCCAAAATCTGAAATATTAAGATCAAATATTTTAATTTTCAGTAAAAAAAAAAAATTGATGCACCAAAATAATATCCCATGTGATTTTTCCAACAAAATTTAATTTTTTTTTTTTAAAAAAAAGCACCAGTACATCAGTCATCAACTCATCATCATATTAAATAAACAAAAAAATAACAATTCTTACGAAACAAATACTAACCACTAGTTAGTAGTCAACAGCTACACTTATCACTAAATCTGTCGGTAGTAAAGTGCACGTGTATAACTAGTTGGGAAAATTGTTCAAAATATCCCTCACATTTTGTAAAATAATTTTTTTTGTCCATCACTTTTAAAAATGTACTTTTACGTTCCTTACAAATTCACATTGATTAAATTTGGTCCCTATTTAAGTTTTCAACTAATTTTTTATCAGAATCCATCATGTGCCTTGCATGTGATCATTTTTTAAGGATAAAATTGTCAAATAAAAATTTATATAATTCGATCCATAGCCTCTCAATCTTCACAAAATGAATTATTTCGTCCCTCATATTTTATAAAATAAAATTTTTCATGTCTCATTGACCATGTGTACGAATATCTTTTTTTTTTTAACTCATGTATATATTTATTTGATTTCACCCGAATAATACGAATAGCAAACAATATATCTCTATTTAATTTCACTAATTTCGTCTGAACGTACTGTTCAGGTGAAATTAAATATATATATACAGGGATTTAAAAAATTTATTAGTTTTTCACTCATGTTCATTTCCGTTTACTCAAAAATTGAAAATAAAGAAGACATTTAATCCTAAATATTATCAAGTGTTTATATCGAATTAAATTGGGACAGAAAAAATAAACAAAGGAAAAGTATGAGAAAAAGAAAGAAGTGATTGACACTTTTAAATTTTAAGACAATCACAAGACAAGAAATTCAACTATTGATCTTAAAGGTAGTGGATAAAAATTTTAGATTTAAACTGCAATTTCTTAGCATGATTATAGAATTCGAATTAGAACCGATTAATTAGATGACCTTATTACACAACTCAATAAATGAATTATTACCAAAAGAGAAATGTTACAAATATAGAATAGATTCACATAGTAAAATCAAATATATATATATATATATATATATATATATATATATATATATATATATATATATATATATATATATATATATATGTTTAAAACAAAATTGTTAGATTTAAACCATATATATATCTATTGAATAGCATGTATACAATTACAATTAGTCTGTTTAGATGAAATCAAATAGAGATATATTACATATTATTCGTATTATTCAGGTGAAATCAAATAGATATATACATGGATTTTTTTAAAAAAAATTATTTACACACATGGTCATTAAGGGATGAAAAAATTCATTTTGTAAAATGTAAGGGACTATAGATCAGACTATGTAAATTTTAATTTGATAATTTTACCTCTAAAAAATGATCACATGCAAAACACGTAATGAATTTCGACCAAAAACTAGTCGAAAACCTAACCAAATTTGAGCAATGTAAATTTGTAAGGAGCGTAAAAATATACTTTTAAAAGTGAGGAACGAAAAAAGTCATTTTGCAAAATATAAGGAACGTTTTGAACGATTTTCCCTAACTAGTTAGTAGTTAAGTAATTATTAGTTTTTTTTTTGTCAAAAAAAATTATTAGTTACTAATTAGTAATTAGTAGTATGTATAGATATAATTATTACACATACACACATATATATCTATAGTAAAAATTTTGAAAATTCGACGATAATCAATAATTCAGCAATATATTTTTAGTATCTGTTTCCAAACCATTGTACCAAACATTAATTAGATATATTTTGATTTTATCAAATTCCATTTTACCGAAATCCGAAATCCAATCAAGATTGAATTGGCAGATTTTTTATTTTTTTTATTTTTTATTTTTTTGCGAAATTTGAACGCCTCTAATCACCTCAATCATTCACTCCTCCGACAAGTAGAGCTGCCCCTCATGTAATCAACAGAAAAGTAAAGAAGTCCCGTTATTGATGCAGTTGCCTGCACCTAGGCTAGACTGGCTGAATTAGTAACTGATTGCTTCTGCCAATAGATCTCAATTATTAGCTGATAACCGATAAAACCAGTTTGAAAGGAGGGATTCTGAAGCAGTAGGAAATAGCCAAGAGATAGGCTGAACCTCTAATGCTGTGAAAGATGAGCTATTTTCAATTCAAACTAGTGGAAACTCAAGACGAATATTATTGTTAGCTGAAGTATACATTTGTATCTATTTTGTCATCAATCCTTAGCTAAAATACCTTGTATCCCACTGTTAGAAGGTCCATTTGCTTTTACATGTGTATGGTAGCATCAAGAAAGTTCAAAACTGGGAAGTGGGAACTATATAGCCGCGCTGGATCAGCTCCCCATGTTGTGAACATTGGATGCATCTTACCAGCAAAAGGATATGGAAGTCGATCATATTGTTCCTCTACAAACTATAGGCTGCATATTGCACTATCGCAGCGTTGTCCAGCAAGAACACTATCTTTCTGAAGTCAACAATGGCATCAACCATCACCTCTGGCCGCTAAGTAGGGGTTGAGACGCCAGAGCTGCAATAGCGGTTTCGACAAAGCAAGTGCGCAAAATAAGTCCCAGTGCTTAGAATGTTTAGAATGTGATATCGGTTAGGGAAAAACAAAATACTCGAATGTTGTAACAGGACATATGCTTTCAGAAGATTGAGATACAATAATAGCTGCAGACTTAGTGACAAAATCTCCCCTCTGTGCTAAAGCTGTCAAGGAAAATGCAATATAACATTCTTGGTGCCTTGAAGCACAAAATATGATCTATCTTTCTAGAATGCAAGAAACTCTCAGGCAAAGAAGACAGAAAAATCAAATTAGTGATAGTCTTACACATTCAAACCAATCAATTTGTTCAACAGATATGGCCGAACAGCCAATGATACAGTTCAGAACACCCTTAGACGAGCAAGACACATGCCAATATGACAACAAAAAAGATGCATTCACAAGCTTTTCTTATTTTTCTTAGAGACACGCATTGGATTTCATCTTACTTTTTTTCTTGTAGGGGAGATTTTGTCCGCAACTAAATATAAGGGATATCATAAGATTCATGTGATAGAAGTAAACTTAAATGACTCGATATAGAGTTTCTGTAGTATTTGCAATTTCATGCTGAATGACTGAGTATTTGACAAGAAACTAACTGTTATAAATTTACTCCTCGTTGAATTTTTATCCTTAGCTTGATTGGACCGAAAGTGTGCATCCAATATTTGATCAAAATTGTGTCTGAGGATCTAACCAGGATAACACAGCACCAGAAATCATGATGGATCATCCAGAGAATAGCAATGGACATCATCATGCAAATTGCATTCTTCAGTAATTACAATTCAATTCTCTGTTTACTCCATTAACATGTTGGGAAAAAAGTGTGAAAAGATAACCAAAGCGAAAACAGAAATATAACCAGAGGAACATTGGTTACCTTCAACATTGTCTCTTGCAGAGACAGTTCTGTGAGAAAATTTTTCATGGAGTTCATTTACCACCAAACGAGATAAACAAAGGCCCGCACCAGCAGCACAGATAATCAGCATCCCAAAAACTTTGTCCCATCCAAACTTGGAAAGGAACCCAGTCAAAAGGGGGCCCAAAGCAGCTCCTAAAGACCCAGTACCATCAATAAGAGCGGTAACTGTTGCTAGTGCTCGGGAATCTCCTCTCAGAGAACTGTGAGTGCCAAGATCTGCAGATACTGCAGTTGTAATGAGTGCATAGGGCCCATTCACGCATAAGCCCGCAATAATCATAAGAAAGATGTTGATGTTCTTGGATATGCTTCCATATATGCGATATAAGATCAGTGATGGAATTGCTACAAACATGAAGCTTGTTGCTGTAGTAGCCCGAGCCTTAAGTTTGTCAGATATATAACCAGCCAAAATTCCACCAACAATCCCTCCGACATCAAATAAAGTGGAAAGGTTTCCAGCAGATTTTACAGACATATATTCTCCTCCAATAGCTGTAGTAGACATTAGGAACCAGGTGAGTAAAATCAACCAACACAAGTTCAAGTACAAAAAAAAAATTCAACTGACAAGGAGAAGTCTGGAATTCGACCTCCAAGCTTATACCCTCTAGAAAGGGATCATGAAACTCCATTTCTTATAGGATCCCCACTAGCATCAGTATGTTATGGGAGTGGAGTTAGGAAGATAGAAGCATAGGGAATTTGCAGAATTATATTAGCTCGCTGCAGGGGAATTTGCAGAAGCGCAGAACTCTCATCAGAAGAAATTCTAGATGTCCTTTGGCATAATTAGCAAAGAGAGCGGAAGACAGGAGAAAATTACTAATGATGATATTCACAAACCCTCGTACACAGCTCCAGAAGATAGAAAATTTGAATTCAAAGATTAAATTATTTGGGGTACCAATCTGTAAATCATATTCACTGCTTAATTAAGCTTAAGCTCCTATTGAGTAGACTTGGTCTAAAGATTGAAAACATGGACTTGAAAATATCATCCTTGGTTTACCTACTGAAAGAAGATGTCTGCTTAGTGTTACTAAGTAGTATCATTCCCTTTCAGCCTTTCTTCCTAAAATGATATAACTAGTCAAATAGGGTACAAGTAAATGGGAAATGCATGATATGAAGATGCGCAACAAGACAAAGAAAACTCTTCATTGCTTTTGCAATTTTCAGCACTAGCAATGGGACTGCTTATTGTTTTATTCAAATCATTTAACTTCATACAATAGAGGATTTTCAACAATCTAGGCACATTTTCATGACATACCAGCCTGACATTTTCTGCATACTTGATGGTTTCGTATCCAATGCACAATTTGTTACAAAACATCTTATTAACATCAATTTTTTTTAATAGTTTCACTGTCTGGATTAGTTTTTTTTTTTCCTTTAATTAAGGAGGATCAATAGTGATTGCCCACTTACCCTCTTGATGACTCAACACTGTGACCTCTGGATTAGTAGAAAGCAAAAATCATCAGATGTCCAATGACTTTGATAATCTAATGGATAAGTACCATGTGACCATTATTGTGCAAATAAAAGATCCTCCATCAATGTCACTTGAATAAATAATCTATAGGCAATTTTTTCCCTGATTCCTCAAAAGTAGTGAATGAAAAATGAAACATTCACAGCATGCACCTCAATGTTCTCAGACATTTTTGCAGAAACAAGTGAAAACAAAGCACAATAAAAGTAAACAAACAACAATTCGTGAGGGTGGGGTTGCTAAGATTACCTGTCTGACTAAGATAAAATGGCAACCAATATAGAAATGTGTACGCTACTAACTTCGCTAAGAAGAGGCAAAAGGCAAATTGTTGAACTCCTGGTATTCTCCAAGCACCAACAATCCCAATACTTTTCCTATTAGTTGAAGCAATCTGGGGTTTTACATTACTCTGTTCATTCACCACTATCATCTCATCTCCCCTTTGAGCTTCTACATCATTAGGTACAGTTACAACCTCGACAGCCTGATCTTCAGGCACACCTACAGGTTTAACAGCCGAGCTATTTGGGCTAGAAAACCCAACATCTTCAGGGTAAGCAGGCAAGAACAAGTACACCATTATCCCACCGAGAAATATAAAACCACCTGGCACAATGAAAGACCAGCCCCAGCCATACTCTAAAACGCTAGCAGCAAGAAGGGATCCACAAATGTTCCCCACAGACGTATGAGCATTCCAAATACCCATGATCAATCCCCTTCTCTTTTTGCCAAACCAATTCCCAACAACAGCAACAACGGACGGCCAGCCGGTGGACTGAAACAACCCGGCAAGCATTTGCATAACCAAGTAAAACCAAAACACATGAATGTTGCAAAAATACCCAACTCCAAAAAGGCCCACAAAAATGCCACTCCCAATCATCCCAGTTGACAAAAACAGCCGAAGATCCCATGAATCAGCTACATGCCCAGCAAAATACATTGCAATTGCATAACAGGCAAGAAATGCAACATCAATGGCACCCAATTTCAGCGTTCCATCTTCATCATTAAATGGTTCCCAACCCTTACTATGTTTCCCTCTCTTCAGAACATCATTATAACTCACTAATTCCTCTTTTACAAAGAGATCACCAATAGGCCATGGAGAATCGTACCCTGTGCCAGTGGTGTTGATCCTATTGGGCTCAGGATAGAGCACACTTTTAACTATACTACTTGGTTTTCTCGAAGCATGGTAACAAGTATATGCCATGAATGTAACGAGCAAAACTACATAACTGTAAGTGTTAAAGCTCCAATCTTTGCCTCTAATTCTTCTTATAACCGAAATCCCAGGTGGGTTCCCCCTCGTTGAATGATGATCAGTTTTTCCATCCGTCGTCATCTCTGAAACCAATCATAAACACCTAAAGATCACTCAAATAACCCATTTTTCCACCCTAATTCGTAACTCATTCATCCAAATCGACATTCTTGAAACAAAAAACGTAACATTCAACTCAAATAATAACAAAGGTTGCTAGCTAAAATCACAAGGAACATTTACCCAAAAGGGATTTCCAGATTGAGCTTTCAATAACCTTCTCGAAATTCCTGAAATAGCTGGGAGCAATGAATGTGCTGGTTTGGAGGTAAATCTGTTCGCAGGTGTGGAAAGAGAATTTGGGCAAAGATGGGTCGAGGAGGAGGTGAGCGAGATTGGCGGGAGGAGAGAATGATTACGTAAGAAAAGTGGGGTACGTGGCAGGCCGGGGAAACTTTTAAATTCTGACTGTTAACTGATTTGGATCCACGAAAACGGTTGTTTCAGAAGTGGGTGGGTCGGACGGAAGGCTGAAGGGTTCTGGTTTTCGGTTAGTAGTTTGCTGCTGCAGGTTTAATTAGGAGGTTTATAATTATTAACGCCACTCCAAAATCAGTTTCAATTTCCATGCATCAGTTTCAATTTTGGATAACTTTTACCCAAAATATACATGCCAGTATATAATTCCCTTTTCTGGTTCATTAGGCTGTGAATAAGTAGTTTTTTTTTTTTTTTGGTCAGCGTAATTTTAGCTTGACAAGTATGAATATCTCTAACTACATAAGGCGCGGAAGCCTTGCTACAGTGATTCCGCTGGTTATTTTGTAACTTCATTAGGTTGATTTTGTCTTCATTTGTCTTTGTAGGTGTGATGGAAGTCATTGTGGAGTCATCTCTGTTTCATGCTTGTCGGCCGCAGGTTCTAAATTTTGGTCGCCTGATTCCAATTTGACCCTTTTACACTGGTTTTGTTGTTGTTTCTTGGCAAATTTTGGCCTTTTCCGTCTTTTTATTGCAAGTAGTGGTTGGCCCGTTGCCTGCTGCACATGCCTGCCCAGATTTCTTGGACCTCTCACGGTTTTTGTGAAATCTTTTATGGTCTGCCATATTATGTTGGTTCATTGTGTTTGGATTTTAGAAACAAAAAAAATTCTACTGTATCCATCCATAGCTACTATATCCGTCCATATATAACAAAAAAATATATAATGATAGGCAAACAAATCACCAACTTTGCCTGCCAAATTACTCTTTACAAGTTTCTCGCAACTTTCGCTAGCGTAAAATTAATTAGAACCAATTATCAAATCATAATTTGACAAAACATAAATATACCGTAAACAAGAAAAATACCAAAAACTTGCAAAACAATTACTTACTCTACCAATACAAAAACATATCAAAATCATAATCATTCAAAATAATACAAAATATCATGATTTGGCTGTTCGATTTGTCCTTCTTTGTCTTGTGGTCCAATATGTAGCCGTCAACGTCCTCTGCTCTCAATCTGTGCCCGTGAAGGTGTGAAGCTCCAGTTACAAGTTATAAATCACCCTTGCTCCCTGCTTTGTTCGATTAAATCAAGCCCTCTTCATTATTAAATTAAAGCTGCTCACTTGTTGGACTAAAGCTATTGCGTCCCTTTGTTCCATTACATCAACCTCTCTCGATTATTAAATTAAAATTACTCAATTATTAAATTAAAGCTATTGTGTTTTTAGATTGAGTAGCATAGCATAAATATGCTCAACCTTTCTCGATTATTAAATTTGAACTACGCAATTATTAAATTAAAGCTATGGTGTTTTTAGATAAGATTTAGATAAGATTGATAAAATTTGTTAGCTATTGTTAGCTATAAGATTGAATGTCATAACATATATGTGCTTAATACAAAATGATAATTAGTTGTCTACCTTATTAAATCCATTAAATTAAACTCGCTCGATTATTAAATTAAAGCTACTCATCAGATCTTATATGGTTCTTCTCTGTTACTTTTATATTACGTGGCGCAATTCTCCTTTGACTCTGTCAAATTTTGCCTTACGTGTTGCATGCTTACAAATTACACGGTCAAATTTTGCCTTACGTGTTGCAGGCTTACAGATTACACCTTGCAGATTGCACTGGGTCAAATTTCATCTTACGTGCTTACAGCTTACGCATTACAGCTATATTTGGTTCGTTCGGTGATTATAGATATGCTTGCTTCGTTTGGTTCTTTTATCATAGTGGACTTGCAATCATTACGTAGATTTAATGCATGCATGTGCTTGCTTTTACCAAAGCACAGGCTCTTTATATAGTTATAAGCACTCTGTGTGCTATATTTACATTAGCTTTTCCACCGTCAATTTCTTTGCTTTGACTTTCTCTTTTGTCCTGCATCTTTCTGTTAAGCCTCCATCTTGTGCCAGCTTTTGGTGATTTTTATTTTCAGTTTCCTCTTTCTCGCTCGTTTCAATCAGGTGCTGCCTGTTTTCCTTTACTGTATTTCTCCACTTTTGCGCCTAATATAGCTGTTTATTACGTTGTTCCTTCGGTGAACTTTTTGCTCTTTCACTGTGTTTGCTTATTTTTGCTTCGTATGCTTCAAGTTATGCTTTTATCATTTTCTTTTCCCCACCATTTCCATTTCTTTGTTGCAAGTTTTTAGTTTGCATGGACTCTGACTTTTCTTATGTTAGCTACTTCCATGTTATATTTATCTTTTCTGTGATGTTATCGGTTTATTCCGTGCAGCTCAGCTCAACCATCCTATTCAAAGCTTATTGTTCAGGTAAAGCAATCTCTCCTTTACTTATTTGTCCCTCATCTGCTTAGTGCTTAGTCTGTTCTACTTCGTTTTGTTTTATTTTCTATGTTTGTTATCGTTTTGCTTATTAGATGGAAATCATCTCTTTCATTCACGCTTGTTTTGTCTGCTTCAAGAAACTTTAGATGATTTGTGATTGTTATTGTTGAAATGTCAGTGGATGTGGAATTTGATTGTAACTTTTGTGATTCCAAAAACAAAATTCCAAGACCAAAGTAAGTGTTCGATTTGATATATCTGTACAGGAATTACAATTTTTTTGCCAAGTAAAAATTTTAAACTCTCTGTTCCTAATACTTAAACAGAGCCAAAGTCCAGCTCAATATCATCGATGATACTGGATTCCTATCAATCACAGTAGATGACAGGCATGCAGAAACATTACTTGGATTCACTGGATTAGAAATCTACGAAAGATACCTCAAGGTACTGAATTGAACTTACCTTCATAAAAAGGTAATATATAATACATGCATATTCGTAGCTTTTTAACATTTACTATAAATATATATTACAGCAAGATCCAATTCCCATTCAGCGCATCAATGAAGAATTACAGAGGCAAACACTACTTAGCGAAGTCAGATCATACTGGCCACCTCAGAGACAATACATGCCACTCTACTTTTTAACAGCATTCATCCTAGAAGAATCAGCAGGTGAAACTCTCTCTGATCAACTCGCTCAGACCACGCCACCAACACTGCTAACAGGACTAACATCTGTACTCAACAATACAGCTGAGGAAACTGTTTCAGACACAAATGTCACTGAAATACCTGCCTCTTCAACCTCATTGTTAGCAGAAATGTCATCATCCGTCAAGCGCAATCTTGAGCCAGATTTCTCTCAAGTCACAAAACATCAAAAACTAGACTAACCACTTTACATTACAGTCGGATGTAAGAGTAAGAACTACATTTTTTGTTCAACAACCAAAGCAGCTCGTTAGAATTTTGTTCTGTAAAAATTCCAACTAACTTTTGTAGCAAGCTGCACTCTCCAGTTAGGATGTATATAAAAAAAACGCATGTTTTTTGCTTTTATACTCTGAACCTATTTCATACGCAAACATCTTCTTCAGAAATAAATCATCAATTGACACTGTTACACTACATAATATGGGCACCCCGCGACAGCTGCGGGGTCAAATGCCTAGTATGTTATTAACCATTGAAAGACTAGGAGCAACCGTTTTCGTACAGGCACAATGCTAAAGTGTGGCAACTCAGAAACTATCTTGATCACACAAAATCATGGGAAAAGTTATGGTTGTTTTTTTTTTTTTCTTTTTTGATAAAAAAAAGAAATTTTATTAACGAATTGCTGGAAATCTTCTAACAGGATTCAGCGATTTTCAACACAAAGTGTCCCGAAAAACAAAAAAATTTCACTAAAAACTCTTAGGAGACACAAAAAATTTTCAGTAAAAATCTCGAGGGGAGGAAGGACAAATAACTCCGGGGTATTATGCAGATTTGAAATCATATATTGCTTTTGCAACTCTTTTTGTTGATTCTTGAGCACGAATGACAGCTAAATTTGTTATGAATGTCACTGAATTTGGATAATTGAACACAACCTTCATGTCTCATACATGGTTCAAAGTCGCAGTCGCGGTTGTGGTCGCGGCCTGGATCGTTTCACATTGGTTTCGGCATATCGGTCGCAGTCTCGACGAGACGCAAATTTTTGAAATATTTAATATTCTAAAAATTGTAAAAAATATGATAAACAAAAATAATTTAAAAATTAGTAAAAATAATAAAAATTCTAGTTGACTCGGGATGACTTAGAGTGATTCGGTGAGACTCGATCATTTCAACCTTTCACGGTGACGTCTCGACGAGTCACGTATCTCGGTATCGTTTCGTTGCAGTCTTGTCTTGGACTAGGCCGAGTCGTCTCGGTCTCGGCCGAGGTTCGAGCCGAGTCTTCGAACCATGGTCTCACCAGTATAATCAAAGACACAGGTGTGTAGCATTAGTTTATTCGTTCCGTCTCTTTCCTGTCTTCCTAATTTGTGTTTGATTTTGATGTGTGTTATCACATAACATGGATTTTTGTTGCTACAACTCCACATCATATGCTATGAAACAAAAAGGCGATTATTGTGCTATCAATTAGGCCAACCATCCAAAAGCAAAGGAACTATCAAACGGCCTATATCGTCTAAACATAGCAGAACTTCAAAATCCCGAACTAAATAGAGGTGAGGTATTATCGATGACAAAAAGTTAGGACCCTAGATCAGCTGGTGCAATGTGTAACTATCACGTCCGACGTGATGACAGCTCTGTTTTGAAACTCGGACCGGACCGGCCGATTGAACCGGTCGAACCGGGAACCGGCCAGGTAGCCGGTCCGAGTCTTATTAAAAAATCGAAAATTTAAAACTCGGTCAAAAACCGGGTTTGACCGAAAAAAAACCGGTTTTTCCGGTTCAACAGTAATTTTTTTTAAAAAAAATTTAAACTTTATAATATTATGTTTTGACCCCCTAAATTGTTAAAACTTATCGATATACCTCAAATATTTGATACTTTATAAATATTATCCTAAAATTTGATGTTATTTTTCAATTAAACTCATAATTTTAATTCTAAACTTGTTAATATTTATTAAATAATATAAATTGCTACTTAATTGTTCTAATTTCTTTATATTTTCTTGTTAAATATATTTGAAACATCAAATATATATGAATATACCTTTATTAATATCAATATATTATTAGATATTATAAATATAATATTTTAATTTTTAAATAATTTTTATTTATGACGTCATCCGGTTCGACTCCTATCGACCCCCGATCGAACCCATTGACCCCTGACCCCTGACCTTGGCCGAGTCGCTATCCGGTCCGATTCTGAAAACATAGGATGACAGTAGTGCTTGATAGACAAATTTGTTATATGAACCATTAAATCTAATTTTGTGATTTTAATTTAGGAGTAATATCATTCTATAAAATTATAGAACAACATGTGACTAGTGATTACGTATTATAGATAGATATAGTTGGAACTCAGTGAAAGCAATATTTATGGATGAAAATTTGAACAATTGTCACTTTGAATTGATCAAAAAAAAGTATTATAACGCTTTTGTTGAGTTGATAATTTAATAATATAGCGAATGCCACGTATATTTTGAAAAAATAAGTTTAAAACGTCCCTCACATTTTGTGAAATGAATTTTTTTGTCCTTTCTTATTAAAATATTAACTTTACATTCCTTACGATTTTGTATTAATAAAATTTGATCCTTACCTAAACTTTTGATTATTTTTTAGCCTAAAATTACTACATGATCCACATGCAGTTATTTTTTTATATACACAAAGGTCAGATGCCAAATTTGGTCAAATCCTATGGTTTTAGAGGCTAAGTGAATATGGATCAAATCATTTGTTTAATTACAAATGAGATCTAACATTTTTGCTCCTGAAAAAATTGTCACGTGTGGATTATGTGATGGATTCAAGGTAAAAAAAATGATCAATAACCTAAAGTGTGATAAAAAATTATCGACTTGATTTTATAAAGTATATAAATTTATTATTTGAAAAGTGGATGATAAAAAATTTTATTTAACGAACTGTGAGAGAGGGACGTTTTATACAATTTTGTCCATATATTTTTCATGAATTGAATAAAAGATCCACGAAAACTTTGATGATGATGTGCGAAAACTTGACACAAACAATAATAATATGTTAGGTTCAACGATGGGGATTTAGATTGCGAATTGACTCGAGTAACAAGATACATGATTATCGAACCCTATGTCCAATTTTTGGGGACTCGGGGCAGGGACGGTGGGCGTAACTTCTTTTGTTCACCGTGTAACTTTTTTTCCACAGGTTGTATTTTCACAACAGATAGTGGTGGGCCCCACACTTGGCGCGGAAATCGAGTTATATGGTGTTATCTCAGCCGCACATTTTTTTGAGGGCAAAACTCAGCCGCACAAAAATTTCAACCGTGCAGGGACGGTCATACTGATGACCGTCCCTGCCCCAAATCCAATTTTTGGACATGTAGATGTAGAATGACATTAATATAAAATTGTAGGGCCAAATGAACAATATTCCCAATTCCAGCGGCAGAGGATCCTCTCCTCTGTCCGGATAAGGCCTTCTGTCTTCTGCTTTTTACCTTCTTCGGTCTTCACACTCAAAATCAACACCACTTTCTTGACCCCATATCCCTAATCTCTCTAGTTTCTCTATATGCCCTTCCTTAAACAATGGTCTCCAATGTCCTTCCCCAGGTCATCCCTTTTCTGAACTTTATATATTTGCTATAATTCACCCCTTTTTCTGGGCTAATTGCGTCAATTTTGCAGGCACTGTATATGATTCCGAGGAACGCGGCTCAATGCTCTCAGAAGAAGTTGAGTTTTTCAGCTATGGTTTCAGGGCGTCCCTCCTCCTCATTCAGTTCAAGGGTTTCACTGAACTGGTCTGGCTTCGGTTTTGGGAAATTAAAGGGTAATCAGAGTTTTGTGGTTAGAGCTGAAGGGGATGCGGACGGAGTAGAAGCTGAAAATGTAGAAAATGAGGAAGAAATTGGAGAGACAGTAGCTGAGGTTGAAGCAGCAGAAGGAGAGGCTGAGGTGGTAGCTGTTGAAACAGTGGAAAAACCACCCAGAAAGCCCATAATTAAGCTTGGCGATATAATGCAGGTAGTTAGTTCACTAATTAGTCTTTTAAAGCAGTTAGCTTTCTTTATTTTTTTTTTCCTTTTTAGTTTTCATTTCCCGTCAAATTTTAAGAAATGGGCTAGTGAGGTTGATTGAAAAGTGTAGATGATTTTTATTTCTAAAGAATTTTGAAAAAAAAAAAAAAGGAAACAAATTGTTCGCCGCCAATTAAGCGTCTTTATTCTCGTTTTAGAATGATGGTTCGGTTCTGATCGTCACCATCCCCTTGCTTGCTTCTTCCTACTCACCTGCCCTTTGAAGGATTCTTTTTTGTAATGTGTGTTATATTAAAAGTTAAGTTGTCTTGACTAGATATTGAACACGAGAGCAATTGAGGAATCAGACAAGGTGAGGCCAACACCAGATATCAGAACTGGAGACATTGTTGAGATCAAACTGGTAATTTGGATGCTTTGATGTTAGCTGCTTTGGTTATTTGTTTTTGCCATTTAGTTGCAATAGTTATGGAAAGATTGTTATTTGATATGTAGGAAGTTCCAGAGAATAGGAGAAGGTTGTCGGTGTACAAGGGAATAGTGATTTCTAAGCAAAATGCTGGCATTCACACAACAATTCGTATCAGGAGGATCATTGCTGGGGTTGGAGTTGAGATAGTATTTCCAATGTAAGTATGGTTTTAACAACATAATTCTCTCCTTCCCTTGAATTAGATTTTTGGAGTTGCATATGAGAAAGCATTTATCTTTCATATTTGGAATCCTTTTCTTCGGTTTATATTTCACTCTTAACTGATTTGGCATGTGTGATTGTGTGAATTGACCTAATGTATGTAATATGAGTTAACA
Organism: Coffea arabica; assembly: GCF_036785885.1. Taxonomy (NCBI): domain Eukaryota; kingdom Viridiplantae; phylum Streptophyta; class Magnoliopsida; order Gentianales; family Rubiaceae; genus Coffea; species Coffea arabica. The sequence continues at coordinate 41,825,549 of NC_092325.1, read as the reverse complement.
GCCACTTTAGAATGTCTTCATTCTTAATCATTGAAGAAGTTATTTAATTTAACCATATATGTGGATACAATTGTTATAAGCTCAAATTCACCTATTTCATGTTTATTCCATGGTTAGTCATCCAAAAGATTGTTACATGCACGAAGAGGTGGTTATGGGTTGCTTTTGCCTCTTTTACTTACCATTTTTACCTTCCTTCCCCCCTCCCTGCCCCCGGGGTGCTGCATGGTCTGTTTGGAGTATATGAAACATATTAAGTATCTGGGGAAAAATTTATCAAACATTTCAATGACATAGAGACTTTCTTTGCCTTGCAAATTGGTGACACTTTTGCTCACTTTGTATGGCTTTGTTTTCCTGAATTTTCATGAAAAAGTCTTCTGACACATTCACTTAACTCTGAACTTCGATGCTTTTATGTTTATAAAATTGATGCTGTTTGTCCTGAAGATTTGAATCATGTTAACCACTGTATTTCTATATTGTACAAGTCTCTGTAAATTTGTGTAAACTTGTATCAGAGAGGGAGGAAATAGGGAGGGAGACATTTGCACAAGGTATTGTGCCTTATTTAGAGAAGGGTGGCAAGGGGGGCATGGAACTGTTCATTGCTTAACCTAACATTTCTGTTGATCTTAATCCTTTCTTCTTTAGGAGTTTGTTTTATTTCTTCTCTGTGACATTTTATGCAAATAAGCTTATTACTTTGCAGCAGAACATTCAACTCCATTTTGACCTAGCTGCATTTTTCTGAACTTCATTGTTATGGTGGTTCACTTCCTGCATGTTGTGCTGTATTACATTTACACAAGGTTTTTGCAACTTATTTTAGAGAAGGGTGGGAAGGAGGGCGGCAACCTTGGTTCCTTAACCTGAGTCTTATGGCGATCTTAAATCTTTTTTTCAACAGAAAGTTTGTTTTATGCCTTCTCAACTGCAAAACAAGCCTATTGTTTATGTGTCTCTACTCAATTTTAAAATCTATTTTGTCTTTTCCACATGGGATCTGATGTTATAGGAACCTACCACACACTTCCGGAATCATATATTCATAGGAAAGTCATCCTAAAATAACTCAAGTTTCATGTCTTGCGCATCAAATTCATTTTGATTGGTTTCATGCTTTTTGCTCAGGTTCTTTTATTTTTTTTTGGACTCTAAACTTGGGACAGTTTATGAGGTCTTAAAATTGATTTCAATTGTAATTTCTTATTTCATTTTTTTTGAGGTCCCATTTGTTTTGTTTTTTGATCCTGCCAGCGAATGAGAGTCCTTTGTCTTGTTTGTCGACAAGTGGTGGTCATTTATCAACTGTTGATACAAATAGGATAAAAAACAAGTTTCAATGGTTTGAAACTAGGAGTGTGGTTTTATTTTTACTTGGCGTGATTTGAAGGCTATTGGATTCTTTTGGTGTAAATTTTACTTTTTTTTTTGGGGGTCCTTGTGTGAACTTTTACCTTAATCATGACATGGAACAAACTCAAACCAGACAATGCATTCTGATGAGAATTTATACATAACAATGTATCAAGTGTAGCTGGCCTTCTTGGTATTATAGTTATCGAAATAAGATAATCTGTCTGGATTAGCTTAATAACATTCTTTGACAGAGACATTGTTTTTCTTAATCCGTACTTCCGTCAGATGATTGTTTTAATGAGTATAATCAGATGCTCTAGTGAAATGGATTTCACTACATTTTGTGATGTATGAACCTCATTGATGATCTCAAGCAGTCACAAGAATATTTTGTTCTGACAAGAGAGATGTATCAGGGGTGTTTATGGAATTCAGCCACTCAGTTTTTGAGGGTTGCATGAGAAGAATTTCGTCTTCATTTAGCATACAACAGACAAAGACATGTACACATATTACATTTGTTTTGCATCCAATCTGATGAATGCAATTCAACTGACATGTTTCCAGTGGCTAGCAGAGATTCAAGAAGCAAAATTTGATCTGATTCTTTTTTCCTTCCCCTGTGATTACAGATATTCACCCAACATCAAGGAAATCAGGGTAGTTAGCCACCGGAAAGTCAGGAGAGCAAGGTTGTATTATTTGAGAGACAAGCTTCCTCGTCTCTCCACCTTCAAATGACATCACGAAAGCAGCTTTTTTTTGTGGAATTCTTAAAAGTTACATGTAATCTCCCATTTCGCAAATCATTAATGCAGTCTTCTTGAGGTTATACTAAAATCTGTTCTTGGAGTTTCATACCGCAAAACCTGACTACAGGTATCAAGCTTTTGTCATGGTCTGTGCTAGTGTTGGTCGAAATAGACCTTTAAGTAATGTTCACAACGCACTGGAGGAAAACTACCTTGCTTCGGGGCATCTTTTTGCCTGGCAGAGTTGTAGAGATAGCAAAAGCTGCTGAAGTTTGTCTGACTAGATGATCATTCAAGCACTGATCGAACAATATAGCCTAATAGCTTATGGTGATTGGATTATAAGTCATGTAGCATGATAGGTGCTACAACCACCAAATACTTCTGAAGTGAAATGAGCCACAATATGGCCGCTAGCAATCCTCCTTGTGTGACAGCTAATAGAAAGCTGCATCAGGTACCCGCAGAATCTAATTCACATAGTTTACAAGATTGAATTGATCTGTTGAACGGCTTTAGCCATAAACATTGCAGAGTATAATTTCTTCTGTGGCCTGCAAATCATAGTGCTTGCCCCTTTTCCAGTTTAGAAGAACCCATTAATTAGATTAGTTAGGAACAATTCAAATTAGATTGGTAACATTTTGATTCAATCCATCATACCTTCACGAGGACTGCTAGTAAACCTCTATTGATTTAGCTACGCGAAGGAAGATTTAAGAGCCTAAAGTAACAGTCCTTGAACTGGTTTTTAGTCCACACCAAGTTCCACGTTTTCGTCCCATTTCTGTGCTTGCACAGTTGCACCTGCAGTTGACTTTCTGCTACATTCCTCGGCGAATGTTTGGCTTTGTTTGAAATGATACGTTTCTGTGAACATATTTTTCAATTATTTTTTTATTTCATATATATTAAATCGTTACAGTAATTTATTTTACAAAAAATTTAGAAAAATGCAATCCAATTAACTATCTACACTTTCTTGCAGGACATTTAGAAAAGAAAGTAGTATAACATACGCCAAAAAGAACAGGAGGATAAAATAGCTATGGTGAGTGGAGGACGGAAAAGAGGATCCCATTGCGGTGGAATGGTTAAATTTATTTCCGAACTGGGTTCAATTCAATATAGGTAACTGGTCATCTATTCGTTTTGGAACTTTACAGTATCTGACCCTTTTACCTCTACCATTTGTTTCTAATCAATTATAGGTGTGTGTTAAATAAACAAAATGGGAAAAATCAGACAGTTTTCTCGCAATGTACCCTCATCATTGTGTGTCGTTTGTAGTAGTAATTTATAGAATTTGATTAGTATCCTTTGTCGTGCAAAAAGTAGACAAAAACCACCTATGAACTTAGCTTTCATGGTACATTGATTATAAGAAGCCGCAGCTCAAGGGGAACTTGGCATTGCGGTTATTAATCGCCAACCGATCTCGTTGGGGACGCGGGGCTGGAGCGGTTGTTTAACAACCGCTCCTCCGGAAGGTGTAACACCATTTGTACATGGTGTAACATCATCTGTACAAGGTGTAACAATTGAACAACAGCGAGTAAAATAAAACAACATTTTTGTGGGTCTTACACGGCGTGAAAATCGAGTTATAAAATGTGATTTGAGCCGCACAAATTTTTGAAACTTCATCCAAGTCGTGAACTGCCTGGACGATTGTCAGTTGTCCAGGCCCCTCGTCCTCTAGTTGGTATGTTGACAGGTCTCATCTCTGTCAAAATCTTGACGATGGCATGGCATGTAGTTAGTTATGTGCCACATACGACCTTCAGCATTTCACATAAAAAAAATTCGAGAAACAAACCTTAGTTTAACCAAGTCGGGAAAAAAAAAATGAGTCCAATGAGTATTTAATAAGCACCCGTTAAGATGTAGGTCATGTGTCAAATTTTTAAAAAAGTAAAATGTTAATTAAGAAAGATGTATATGTCAGTAAAAATAATAATTATTAGTATGTGTATTTTTGTAACAGGGCGCTCGTTAAAATTTTTTTTTTCCTTTTAAAAAAGAAAATTCTACGTGATTATGTAATTAAAGTACATTGATTGGTGCAAGAGAGGGTCACCAACCATAACACAGCTAATTTTGGTAACTAGTGTTAAAGGCATCAATAAATTCACAGCATGCCTTGCCACCCCCTTGGTGGTTGAATCTAACTTCTCTATTTTGTAATTTAAGCTATATCATGTAATCATAATTCTAACTTGACATGATTTGGACCAACTCTAAGGGGAAATTAAATGTTTAATTCTTATTCAAGACACTAAGGTAAATTGGAAGCAAGACATTTATTTGCACAAACAATTTATGATTGAATATTAACGTGCGTCTATTCTCTCTAACTCTTCAACTTTAGATTTCCCAAAAAAAAAAAAAAAAAAATAGTAGCACTTAAAAGTCTCATTCAATGAGAATCAAAAAGGTACCTGTCATGAAAAGCACTAAAAGTATTTAATTTGCCTTCTAGAGGCTGTGCCAACTGCCAAAGCCCCTTTTTATTTTACTTTCATTAAATGGAGCATAAGAATTTATTAACACAGAAACCTTCATTAATTAATGTTCTTAAACCAGAAATAAAAATCTGGCGAGCTAATTAGTAAGTTTTAGAATTTCTTTGCCTAATCAATTGCGTAATTAATCAGTAATCAACACGCATGAGCATGATGAGGTGGACAATGGACATCAATCATGCCAATTAATTGTACTAAGTAACCTGGAAAATCAAATCCAAGTCGGATTAGTCACCTAACAATCACAAATCACAAAATTTCTTCCGGTACCCCAAAGGCACACGTAAGCCACTGACACGTCATCTGGGCCCACACCAGCCCCCTCCTTTTTGATTTCCGAGCCAACCCGTCACAGTTCCCAATCATCCGCCACGTGTCTTCTTAATTCTGAAATGATGAATACTAAAAAATACATAATACGGATACGTATAAGAATACATGGTAGTAATAGGCATCAGCAAGAAAGAGTAGAAGTTGGGGAATTCGGACCAGAAAAAGCGACAAATGAGGATGAACAATTGAGTTCCGAAATATTTGCTCTCTGAGGATTCAATTCTCCGATCCTAAATATTTGCTAAGACGAAGATAATTTGCTTTCCTGTTTCTCCCTGCTCTTATTCGTTGCTCTGTTTTCTCTTTCCGCTTCTCGAGAGATTTTATTGCTTCATTTCCTTCTTGTTTTTTTTTGGGGGTATAATTTTGATTTTGTTAACCTGGGGTTTGTTGTTTGTACTAGTAAGTTTAAATTTTGGTTTTGTTTGATTGAGCTTGGGGGTTATTGTCCAAAATCAAAGTGAAAGGTGTTGATCCGGTGTGCTCGTCTTCACTATGACTGGCGCTACCAACCAGTTGATATCCGTTCAACCTGACGAGCTCCACTTCCAATGTGATTTCCCCTTTCTTCTCTCTCTCTCTCTCTCTCTCTCTCTCGCGTGTTTGTCTCTTTCTTTTGTTTAGATGAATGATGATGTTGATGAATGGAGATATTGCTGGAAAATTGTGTTAATGGACAAAAAATTAGAATCGAGATTGGAGAAATTTTTCTAGGGAACTGGTAGGCTGTGATATGATGTAATTCACGTTTCTTGATTTTGATATTTGATGTGCTAATTTTACGATGAAAGTAATGATAAACGTTCATAATTTGCTGCTTATGAATTGGCCTTGTTTTTAGAATTTGGGATGGGTTTTTTTGTAGAGAAAGGGGAAGGAAGTTGTGAAAGGAGATGAAAATTCTTAAGGTTATGGCAATTGAGAGGTAAAAAACAGCGTAAAAGTTATTTTTTCGGCCTTTGTGGAATAGAAATTATATGGGCTAAATATCATTCGGTTGATAGTATTAGTTTCAGTCGTTCAGCTATAATTTTTAGATTACATTTTTGCTGATTGCCCTGTGTGTAGTTCGTTTACACTGTTGTGGGATATAATCGCAATTGTTGACTGGCTATATATCCTTTCTCTTGTTGTTACTAGTTTAGCTTGAGAAACTGAGATGTAAATGCGGGAAGATTAGAAATAGACTAGAAAAAACAAGTGGTGCCAGTGGTTCTTTTGGCTGATAAGAAGAACCTAAAAATTATGGGAACTTGAACATGTTGCTGATGTAAATAGCTTCAGTTATCTGGCTATATTAGTACATGATTTTGGCTGAAATTCACTCCCCTGTACAATGTAATACAATTTGCTGGTACATTCTTGAAGTATTGACTGGTTTTATATTCTTTCTGTGGTTGTTACTAGTTGAGTTGGAGAAACAGAGCTTCTGTGACCTCAAAGTTTCAAATACGACAAAGCATCATGTTGCTTTTAAGGTATATAAGTGACCTTATACAAACTTTTAAGTAATTCTTGTGACTGGAGTTCTATATGCTAAATTTGTGATACTCTTTTTCTTGATTTTGGTTTCCTAGGTTAAAACTACTTCTCCAAAGAAATACTTTGTTCGGCCAAATACTGGTGTTATACAACCTTGGGACTCCTGTGTCATTAGAGGTGCTAATCTCTAACTTGCAGTCTTCCATCTGGGATGAGAAAATGTTATAATCTTCTTAAGATGCTAGGATCGTACATTTGTATTACCACTCACGCATTGTTTTATTTTGTTCTGCCATCTTTTTTAATATATATCAAAAGCTTCTATTTACATAATGACCTGCACGGCTTAGTGGGCTGTTCCGCTATTTTAGACCTATATAATTTTTTAACGCAGAAATTTCTAATGCATTTGCAGTCACACTTCAAGCTCAGAGAGAGTACCCTCCAGATATGCAGAGCAAAGATAAATTCCTCCTACAAAGCACCATAGTACCTCCAAATACAGACGTTGATGAGCTTCCACCAAACACGGTAACTTTTTTTCAAATAATGACAGAAAAAGCAGTTTCAACACGACATTAGTTTGATACTGTTTCTGAACCTAAGTTACTTCTTGTTTGCTAAATTCTTTTCTGGTAATGATTAATGATTCTCCATCCAGTTTAGCAAGGAATCTGGGAAAACAATAGAGGAGTGTAAGCTTAAGGTTGTTTATCTCACTCCTAACTCGGTGCCTGGAATCTCTGAAGATGGCTTCAAACAGAGTATTGATGCGAATGCAGTGAGTGCTTGTTCTATATAGTTATTTTTTAAGTTCACATGGTTTCCTTGTGTTATGCTGCTCATTATCAGTAGTTGCATGTTGCATCATAAGTTTGTTACTTTACCGTGTTACTTTAAAGGATTGGACATTTGGCTTGTGTTGTTGCTGTTTACTTCTATTTCCGACTTACTGCTGCTTTACACATTGCAGATGCGGCGCTCTGCGAGCTTTGATGATGTGAGTATAATACTCATTGCTTTTCCCCAACCCTTTTATCTCCAACCAGTTCTGTTTCTATGCTAAGAGATTGATCTTTTATCTCAAGCATAAGTGTGTTTGTCTCTGTGTGTGTGTGTCTCTCTCTCTGTGTAGAGAGAGAAAGATGAGAGAGATTTAGGTAGTTTATGGAATTTGAAAATGAAACTAGCCAGTTGTTCTTTGTGATGGTAAACTGAATAATAAGAGCTCTTTCATCTTATACCATTATGTCCTCGTGCATCTGGCTCTTCAGTGTGATCCCCTAAATTGTCGTGGATGTGGTTCTTGAGTTTTCTCTTATACTTGGGCTTTTTATCTGTCAACATTTCCTTTTTTATTAGTATTCTATCTTTTGTTGTGTAGAATCAGGTCTTGCAGCGCCTGAAAGAAGAAAGGGATGCAGCAATGCGACAAACACAACTACTGCAACAGGAATTGGTTAGTGCACTCTGCCAACCCATTTCAATTCTACCTAACCAACAATGCATATAGAAATACATAGCTATTAGAAATGGAAGCTACAGCATTTTAGAATTGAATCTGGTTGGATACTTCAATCACCTTTTCTTCTATGTAATTTCAATTTCAATTTCTGATGGAGAATTAGGATAATTCAGCAGATGAGTGACTGCATGGAGACTGTACATTGTGGATAAACTCTCTAGGAAAAGAAGAGAGAACCAATTTAGAGGATTAGATAACTATCATACATACACTTACCCGGAAAGCAGGGGATGAGTCATCCTAAACTAGAAAACTGCCTAGACGATTTAAGCAACGTTAACCTACCAGGTGGAGGAAGCATTGCAATTTATTGCATTTTGCCTGGCTGTTGATGAACGTCAATACTTTCCGTAGTATCTTCCAAATTTCTGTGCAGAGGATTTATCGAGCAAATCTAATAAAAGTTGCATAGTGAAATATGGTTGATTTCTGATGATCTGTTCCATGAGATTATGACTCTCCAGATTCACAAGGTTTTCAGTGTTGAAGAGTCCATGATTTTGGTTTAATCAATTGTTGTAGAGGAGGTTAGAACTGCACACGATACTGCCAATAAAACTAAAGCAGGTTCAGTCTGTATCTTGTAGGTTGTGGAGGCATACATGGTAATTTGTTAGCCAGTTAATAATTGTCTTTTACTTATACACGGTTGCTCAAACTCAACCTTCTGGGGTATACCGTGTGATCAACGATCTAATGGCTGTAATTGTTTATTTTTCCTCTGTCATCTGAATCTTATAGTCTGGAATTGTGGCTTGCATATGAGATTTAAGGATCAGCAGTTGTCCACTAATTCACTCAGTTTCTGCCTCTCTTGCTTGCAGGAAATGCTGAAGAAAAGAAGAAATAGGAAAGGCGACCCAGGATTTTCCATGGTGTTTGCTCTTTTTGTGGGATTGATTGGCCTCATGGTTGGCTTCCTCTTCAAGCTGTTATTTTCTTCACCTTCTGCAGAATAACTTTGCTCCATCTTATACTCTCAGGATACAGATTTTGCTCCCAGTTTCCATGTATAATTCAGATCATGGCTTTGATTGATTGGAAAGCTTGCTTAGTTTGATCTTTATTTCTGTAAATTCTTTTATTGGATATTGTTACTTGTTCAGTTGGTTTTAGGAAATATAATCTCCTTGAGTGTGTTTGATCACACTATTACATGCTCTCTCGATAGATTATCTTAGAGCTCGTTTGAATTGGAGTTTTGAGAGTTTTTTTGTAGGAAAATTCTCGAAATCCAAGAAATTATTTGTTTGTATTATAAAAACATTATTTAATCATTTTTTTCTCATATATATCACATCAATCAAGCGGCACAATATTTTTTTCAAATAATTATCCTAAATAATCTACCATCCAAACACTAATAAAAGTAGTAATTTTCCTGGAGTACTACTTCGGCTCTGCTCTGGTTGGACTGCTGTCTCCTTTGTGTTCCCCAAGCAAGGGACTTGGGCCAGGAACAGTGACAACCGTTCGCAGTTGATGGTCATGATTTGGTTAAAAAAATTTTTGTGGCTCAGATCATATCTTGTAACTCGATTTTTACGCAATATGTGGGATCTACAAAAATTTGTTCTAAAGTTACATCATATGCAAAAAAAATTACACCGTGTGTAATCAAAGTTACGCACAATAAAAAATGCACACAACCGACAGAAATGATTGCACCTGCAATCGTTTGTGCCCCTTGTCCCCAAAGCAACTCGATCTGGGCCATCACCAATTTAATAGAAGACAATGCATTAAAAAAAAAAAAAAAAAGAAAATGTTGAATCATTGCTTGATACTGACAGGTAGCAGGAAACACTCAAGAGATGGTCAATTTATCTTATTCCTTGTCTGGTTTTAATTAGACGATGGCAATTGGAGTTAACTTTGATGGTAATTTTGGGTTAATTTTAATTCAACTTCATAAAAATCCAATTTGCAGATATCTCTAAAGACTCAAATTACAAATTTCGTGATACTACAATTCTCAGGTCATTTGCACCTAAAACAAGACTTTCACATTTTGTTACATAATAAGTTCTTGACCAACTTGAAGTAAAACATGATTGGTTCTTTAGTAGGCAAAATTATGTATTAAATGCAGGGGATGGAAAAAAAATAAACGAGAAGGTCCCTTGTGTCAGCACAAAGGGCTTCAGGGCTCCAGAGGTAAGTTGCAAATATTGTCATTAACTGCAGGAGGAGTTGATGATAACTTTTTGCCTAGCTTCATTTGATCCCTTTAATACGTGGGAATTATATTTTGTGATCATGAGTGCTTAATGATGAATCTTCTGCAGGTATTGATAAGATCCCTACATCCAGTCCCTAAGGTTCGTAATTGGTCCCTTGCCATCGATTAAAGTCCGAGACTTGGTGTAAACTCAACAATCGAAGACTGAATTTCCTTGAGGTTATTGCAAAGATCATTTTTTGATCTCGTGGATAAGTGCTTTACAGTGAATCCAAGATCGAGGTTTAGCGGGGAAGAAGCTCTTAGGCATGAATGTCATGACATGAGGCCATAAGAAAGGATTTAACTGATAAGCCTTGCATGTATTAGCCGGTAAAAAGAAGTATCTTAAACTTTTATATAATTTACCCTCCTGTGATTTGGTATTTTATTACATAATTCCCTTATGGTTTCAAAAACTATAAATAACACCATCATGGCTTGGATTAAAGTGTCAAAATAATGAAATTTGCAATTCATAACGGAGTCAACTAAAATGTCAAAAATATCCATATGCAAAGTTAAAAATTATTTATTAATCACAGGGAGATTATGTATATATATTGAAAATCATAAAGGGATTATATGGTAAAACACTAAAGTATAAGTGGTTTATATGGTAAAATATAAAATTATACGGGTTTAAATTGTCATGCATATTATATTTATATATTTTAGTCACTTAAGCCATTTTAGTTTTTATACAAGAGTAATTTCGATATTTTCATAGGTTCCATTACGGATGATCATTTCCGTCACTTTAACACTTTAATCCAAACTATGTGAGCGTTTATATATAACTTTTAAAACTAGACGGGGGTTATGTGAAAATTAGCTATACTACAGGGGGATAAAGTGTAATTTTCCCTTTGTATATATCTCGTAAAGAGCTAGCATTATTAACTTCCCAAGCTCCATGTCTATCTATCAAGGTAAGAGGTTGTATTATTTTAATTCAAAAAAGAAAGAAAGAAAGAAAAAAGCAACTGATACAGTTGAAGTGAGAATTTGGGCCAATGGAATATGGCCATTAAGACGCTACCTTGTGTGTTTCTTCGAGTCTTTTATGTGTTTTTGGCAGCAAATTCATTGGTTAACTTTTAAAACGGAAACAGGAACTTTAGCCCAACATCAATTTCATTCAGATGAAAAAGCTGTTGTCCTTTTCGAGCAGAACACGAGTACAACCCATCCATCATGGCCGAAAAGAGTACAACGAATTATATATATACATATATGTATATATATATATAAGAGTACCTCCAATATGAGGACGAGAATCACTTGCGTTTCCCCTAAGAATTGTCAATGAAGTGATATAATATTTGAGAATTTTGAACATCAGATCACAAGACTGCAAAACAAATCAACAGAAAAGGCGCAAAAGGATCTACCTGGAAAAATCCCACCAAAGAGTACAAGTTCCTACCAATTTTGGTACGTCATTTGACCTTAGGGTATAAAACAATAATCTCATACTACTTTACAGCTAATTAATCATTATTGTTGTCGCTCCATCTTAATTGTTAATTTTTTTTTTTTGGGCGCATTACAGCTACTATTGCTCAATCTTAATGTGCATTATTTGGTAACAGGCAGAGCAGAAGGGTCTTAAGTCAAGAAAAGTAGAGAATAATCAACGGAAAAGAGTTCTCTGCAATGCTCAAAAGCCACCGTCGAAAAGAGGATGTATTGGGGGGAAGATTTTGGACACTTGGGAACCTGAAAGCTCAAAGCTTTTTGATGGAAACGTAGCTTACGCAGTCAATCGGCATGCACGAGCAACTTCCGAGTAATTTTACTCTTCACTTCCTCTTTTTTATGTAAATTTACAGAGACAGGCGCACAAGCTATCAATGTCATTGAGATTTGGTGGGGCGGGGCCGTGGCTTGGGTTTCTTCCTGCTTGACAGAGACAGCAACCGCTGGGAGGGTTTTTTCTCCTTCCTTGATAGAGACGCAAGCATTCTGCACTTACGACCTTGACTTAAAACAAATACTCCAGTTGGATTATTGGGCTTCATCCCCATCCATCTATGCTTTTCTTGTGTATCTTCTTATTTTTTATGGATAAAGGGGGGTCCAAATTAAGCTTGACAATCAGTTTTGACACCTCTCTTTTAATCTTTACATGATGATGATGGTGGCATCTCCGTTCATCAATCTATTTGAAATTATGTGTGCACGCTGGATGCCCGACCGAATAACTGTATTTCCATCTCCAGTTGAAACTTTGTGGTGGGTGATTATATGCCAGCATCTCCAGTAAGTTGTACACAATTTCCCAATCGCTTGGGACTGGTAGACAAATTCCCAATGCTTTTGGAGAAATGGCAGGTTTCATGAATGGATAATCCACTTCTCCTCTTAAGATTATGATTATGAACTCCATTTACATTGCATCTTCGTGGTGCTTAATTTTAACATATCAAACTACGCTAGCTCTTGAACTCCAATCTTCTATCTTTAAATAGTTAACCAACAATGGATACATGTTTACATGCAGAAATATCAAAAATACTCCACAGAACGAAGAGAATACATAAAACATCTTTGTTAGTGCAAACTCTGTAGCTGGTTGCAGGCATTAAAATCCCATGCCAGGAAAAAGTCTGCGGTCACAGGGGAAGTATTTGCAGATGTTCAGTAAAGCGATGAGCCAAGCGCTGCCAGGTAGTCATGAAGAATTGTTGGCTGCGTCCCCACCACCCGTTGTCTGATTCTCCTTGTTCTCTGTTGCCATATCTTTTATGAACCCAATCTAGCAGTACAACTGCTGAAGTGATGAAATAGACTACAAACAGGAGAGGCCTGACCGAGTCAGGGAACAAGAATGATACAGTGGCGGCTATCGAAAGAGAGCCAGCCAAAAACATACAGAAGTGAACCATATCACCGACTATCCTATTGTAGCGAGCAGAAGGAAGCCCAAGTTGGATGCCATATGCAAAGCCGTATATCAGCAAACTAATAATGGCAAGAGAAATGGTTTTGGGGTGCGAGTCAAATGGCGTTTTGTCCTTCCCTTGATACTTCACCTGGAGAAGGCCAAGGATGGCAAGAATTGTAAAAGCAAAAGCGGCGTGGGGGAAAAAGGGAGCAGGGCTTTGGTCTGCTTGAAACAAGTTGGAAATGCGGAATCTTGTATTGATGTAGGCGGCATTCAATTGCTCACGGATCCTTGCTATCATGCGATGGAGTCGTAGGTTGTTTCTCGGGTTACTATCAGCCATTTGGAAATGTGAGCTGCTGCTGCAGGAGGAGAAGAATCTACCAGTTCTGAAAACCTCAGAAGAAAGAAAGAACAAAATGTTTGGAATATGAGGGGATTTGCAGGTCTGCAAAAGGCTATATCTAAGGGGATTTATTCAATCATGTGGGGCCATATCGAGGGAATTTGCAGATTCACCTTCCTTCCTTTGGAGTCGTTCTTGAGGACTTGTATCTTTGGTAAGCTGTGTATTTTAAAGAGATATTAGGTGGGGCCATTTGCAGTGTAATATAGTATATGTCTAACTAGCTTTAAGGAAGACTACCAGTTGATAAGGTGGACTGCAGCGGTCGTGGCATTCTAAAGATGCATTTTTAAGGTGGCTTGATCAATCGTGTGGGGGATCATTTTCAATATAAGGTGTCAACAAATTTCTTGGAAGACTTCGCACCTCTGGACAAATGTTCTCAACTGGATGACCCGCACTGTTGGACTGAAGATTCTTTGAGTGGTGCAAAAGATGCCTTAGGAATCCACTGTGAAAGTCTTGTGCAGAAGCCGCTTAGACCTCTGGATTCCCTCGGGATTTTTCTCAAAAGAGGCCTGCCAAACAGTGTGTTAAAAAGGTGCAGTTTGGGATCACCAACGAATGCCTAACCGCTAAAAGACTCGAGATTTAAGGTCCAAAGGCTTACCATGAAAGTTCGATCATGGTGTCTAAGAGTGTGGGCAAGCCGAGCCACTCGCAAGTAGTTTGCGAGGGGCTTGAACAAAAGCTTGGCTCGAATTCGGTTTGACTAAATTCGAATTCGAGCTACCCATTCTTTGCTATAAGTCGAGTTTGAGCATCAGTAGTAATTATTCGAGTACTTGGACGAGTTTCATCGAGTATTTATATTATTTATATAGTATATATTTTAATTATAGAAAGACTATTATGGGTTTGTATTTTAATCAAAATTACATGAAATAGTGTTCAGTAGTAAAAAAAAAAAGTGATAGATGGCAAAATAGTAATATAATAAATTTTAAAATGTAAAAAATTGAAAACAAGAAAAGAAAAACTCGAGCTCAAGCTCAAATAGCTAGAGATTGATAAGGCTTACAACTTAATCAAGTTCAAACGAATCGAATTCGAACTTAATTTCCAAATTTATAAACTCATTCGAGCTCAAGTAGCATTGATCGAGTTCAAGTATGGTGTTACTCGAACTTGACTCGACTCAATATCACTCTTAGTCGCAACATAGATCACAGTGGATGAGAGAAAAATAGGGACTTGGCTTATCCCCAGTAAATTCTTTCCGCATTTCTCAAAATGCGCATTTAAATGCATAGCATGTGTTTTCATTTATTAATAAAAATTAGAATTAGTCAAAATTAAAATGATCTTGCCCCTTCCTGGTAAATGGAGATGCATGTCATTTGCGCAAACGTACACTGTGGACAATGGAGAGATAATTCATCGGAGATGAGCCAAATCTGAACAAATAGAAGTCACGTCTAGCATCGCGGTGGAGCAGGTAAGCATGAAGTAGGAGGAAGAGAAAGAATTGGTGGAGATCAAGTCAGATGGGAGATAAAACTTAAAAGATGGGGATCACAAAGAGCGGAGAGCCATGGAAAATGGCATGCAATCAGAAGAGAAAAGGTGATAGTCACATCACATTGGACGAGAAAAATGACAATCACGTCATGCATGTAACGATGTCGGAATTATATGCATAAAAAAGAAAAAAGATGCTGTGAATAAAGCGAATGATCGAATAAATAATGAAAAGATTCTTGGCTCTTGGAGTTCTGGTGTTCGCATGTGTAGCCGGCACGGGTGAATAATTCTTAACAAGGCGAAGACCTCCGTCCGTCCAGTGGATTTGAGGTTTAAATATTAATAATAATACTACACTACACCCAGTTTCAAATAAGGTGCGCTCGAAAAAGTAATTCATGCTTTTTAATAACCAAGTACGGTACAAGTTATTGCTAAAAAAATCGAATAGGTGACGTGCCAGTTGACATATGCAGTTCTGGAACTGAACAGCACGGAAAATTAGTGGAAATGCAGAGGAGTTATTTTTTTAGCATTTGAACAAGGCGTGGAATCGAGTTGAGTTAGGGTTAAAAGATGAATCAAACTACTTGACACTCGAATCAAATTTAATTTGGTAAAAGTTTATTTGGGTTTAATTCGCCAATTAATCAAGTCAAGCTCGAATTTAGCTCAATTAGTATAAAAATAAAATTTATAAGTGAAAATCAAACTGCTCGAACTCAATTTGAGTTAGTTCGATAAAAACTCGTTTGAGTTCGATTCGGTAACTAAACAAGTCAAATTTGAATATGATTTAAATTCATTAAAAGAATCCAACAAACTTGAATATTAGAGTGTTCCACTTGTTGAGACTCATTTACGCACCTAAGTTGAATCAACTACTTGAGCTAAAATATTTGTACTAGAACTCGATTTAAAATTACCTTTATTTGAGGTCGAGCTACGAGGAATCATGCATGTAATGTAGAGGAACAATAAAATCTTTTACTTCATTAAGAGGAAGGAAGGAAGAGACTTGGGAGGGGGTGGTGGGGGGGGGGGAAGGAGGAAAGAGGAAAGGGAAGGGGAAGGGGTTGCGAGAGAGGGCGGCGAAGAGAGAGGAGGATAAAGAAGGGGAGGAGAAAGGGGAAGGAAAGAGGAAGGAGGAAGAAGGGAGGAGTGAAGAAGGGGAGGTGGCGGTAGAGTAGTGGTGTCTGACGGTAGTTGGGGATCGTTGTGGATGATAGGTGATGAAGAAAGATGGAATTTTTTATTTATTTATTTTTTGAGTGTATTTGAGATGCATTGTATTTTAAAATTGTTTTTAGAGTTTATTACTGTAAATTTGAAAGCCAAAAACAATTTTTTTTTTTTAAAAAAAACTCTTAAATCCAAGAAGAGCCTAGAGTCCTCTATAAATTTTCTTGGACTACTTGGGCTCCGCTGTGGCTGAATACTTGTCTCCTACAAGTTCTCCAAGCAAGTCGATGACAAACATCAAACACTCCCCAAACTGGGCCATCACCAATTTAATACTAACTAGGAGACAAGAAAAAAAAAAAAAAGAAAAATTGTTGAATCATTGCTTGATACTGAGAGGTAGCAGAAAGAAAACGCTCAGGCGATGATCAATTTATCTTTTTCTTTGACTGGTTTTAATTAGACAGCTTTGATGGCATTTTGGGTTATTTCTAATTCAACTTCATAGAAATCCATTTCAAAAAAATCTTTTAAGACTAAAAATTACAAATTCGTGATACAACTTTTAGGTCATTTGCATTGCACCTAAAACAAGACTTTCAAATTTTAATCACCATAAACTGCATCTCTTTGGTCCACAACAAAACGACGACGTAGAACAAATCTCTATCCTTCCCCATAACGCGGGAAAAACAGCAGCATTCCCTACTTTCTCAAAAAATCCTTTTCCCGCCCCTCTCCTCCACAGCTCTCTCTCTCTCTCTCTCTCTCTCTCTCTCACACACACACACAAGAGTTCTCATTTTCTTCAGACACAATCCTCTTAACTTCTAAATCAGATCTGAGACTCAATTTTCACTAATAATGGAAATCCAAACCGATTTAACAAACTCGCACCTGAGTTTGCATCTCGGTACATTCGCCTCCCCCACTGACTCAGAAAAGGCCTGGCATATTTTTTCTCTCTTGCTCTCTCTCCGGCGGCCGGCGCGGCCAACTGAACTCGCGAGCATAACCACGCTTTTCTATACTACTCCACAATTGATAGAATTTCTCTGTTTTATCCCTAGTTCTCCTCTTTTTTTAACTCCTAATTACTTCGTCACCTTTTCTTCCGTCGGATACCTAGCAATCTCGCAATTTGTCGCGAATTCGGATACATGTTTGAATTTGTTGCCGCGGTTTCAGTTAGGTTTACGGTTAAGTAGTTATGGGGAGAGGCAACGGAGTGAGGGAGGACAAATGGTGAAGAAGAGGAAGAAATTTATGATGGGGAATGAGAGGTTGCAGGTGGTGAAAAGGAGAGCTGTTTCCGCTGATTTTGACGGTAAAAATAATAATAAAAAAAGGATACTAAAACATTTTGTTACCTATTCAAATTGAATTTACCTGATTTAATTTCTAAGTTCTGTTTTGAATTGCAGGAAAGGAAGATGATAAGGTGGTGTTGAGATTGCCTAGTGTGGTCAGTAATGCTTCTACTCAGGTAATTTTGAGCCTTTTCGATTGTCTCCTTTTTTTTTTTTTAAGTAGCTTAACTTGTTCCCTATTCCTTGACTGGTTCTGAGTCAGTATAAATCCTCTAGATTTGACAGTTAAACTTAACTGACAAATCTATCCAAATTATTGTACCATTGATAATTTCACAAAATTTCTCTGAAATTTAGCTGCTCATGCAATGATTAAAGAAGGGAAACTAATAGGTAGCTGGTGCCTGTGTTTGCTCGTTGCTTCTTGCTTCCTTAAGGCATATTTGCTAGTGATTCTCTTATATTGCTTGTCCATTTTTTATTTGGTAACTTTTAAATCTTCACTTTATTCATTATTACATCTCAAACATGGATTTTAGTTGGCATCCATTAGAATTCTGATTAAATAAGTTTTCATGAATCTTGAACTTCCATTGCTCGTCGATATATATGCAATCTTAATTGATTTCCTTTTCCATTTGCTGGTCTAGATGTTTAGCAGAATGATTTATAGTACCTGTGTTGTCCAACAATTTGTAGGCATATTTTTCTGATGGTAACATGAGCAGAGACATAACTTTGCAGTCCTTTGAGCCACCTGCAGTGGCATTTGATGCTCTTGAACTGGAGAAAGCAATGTTGAGGACATCCTTATTACTCGATTCTAGTGATGAACTGCCAAAGTTTAATAGAGCGGAAACTGGATATGGTAATGAAAAGGTAACAGATTTTTTTGTCAATAGGGACGAAGTCAACTACGCATCAAGAAGAGGGTGTCAATTTGACTCTCTTGATTCTCGTGGATGCCAAAATTTCCTGCCATCAATATCAGAGCACAGGGTGAAAGCTGTTCCTTTTTCAGAGATGAATCATCTTGCTATGTTGCAAAGTCCCTTTGGAAGCATGGAAGACAATGTAAATGAAGAAAGTTCATTCAGAAAAATTAGATTCACCGGAACATCTAGGTTACAATTGTATCAAGAGACGCAACATTCACAAAAAGAAGTGGTGCCTGTTGTTGATCCTTGTGAAAGTGGGAATGAAGATAAAATATTCATGCAAAGCAATCAGGAAGAGCCACACAGAGCAAATGATGAAAATTGTCTGATTGATATGAATAAAATAGATGGGTTACAAGAGGATAAGCTTCTAAAAAACATATCAGAGGACTGCAGTTCTATGATACCATCTATAGAAAAAGGAAAAGTAATAAAGCTTCCAAATAGTCAGGCTACATTGACAGCAAGTGGTCTTTCTGTTGGTCAGAATCCACTAGCCAAGATCTCCCATAAATCGAAGACTGATCAAAAGCAAGCACCAAGTCAGAGGCTCCATTCCATAGACAAGACTTTAGAGAATGCTAATGCTGCTTTCTCTCCTTTACAGAAGCTGCAAACAAGAACAGATAAGAAATCAATCCCAATGAAGCAGCACATGAAGTATTATGGTCACCAAGATATGAATGTGAAGGAAAAGAAGGAAAATTTAGATAAAAATAGGGAACCTTCTGTTAATCCATCTCATGTAAGCTTGTTGGTAATATTTGTTTGTAACCACTTATTACATTGACTTGTCAATGAAGTATCCTCATAGTTTAAACATATTCCATGCTTTCTAATTAGGAGCAGGGACAACAAAGAGTGCTACCAAACTTTGAACCTTTTATCGTGGAAGAAGAAGAGGGCTCAGGTATTTATTTGGTTTTGACTGTTTGTAAGGATTCAGTTACATTTCTCCCTATCTAATTTTAAAAAAAATTACTTCTCATATTTGTTTGATCTCTATGTAACGATACCTGCAGGTGGTTATGGCACAGTTTACAGGGCAAGAAGGAAGAGTGATGGAGTCACATTTGCTATTAAATGTAGGTGCAGAATCTGTTTGTTGGTTTCACCATAGGGCATACAAGTTGTACCCGGTGCTTCTTTGCTACTGGCTTAAACAGAGTTTTGACCCACTAATTTGCTGAGATGCATACTGTTTCAGATCTTTTAACAAAGTTACAAGTTTGCAGCATGGAAACATTTCTGAAAGTATAATAACAATGAGACTTTTAATATGTATTAAGCATTTCAATTGGGCAATTGCATTTGTTTTGTATGCCATGTGTGCCTATGTGCATAAAATATGCTCCGTCTTGACTTTATAGTCACCATATTCTTTTAGAGGCACTCGTATATAGTTACTTTGAAGATGCTCGACCATGCTTAAACTGGCCTTTTTTTTTTTTTTTGGTAAAAACAGGTCCACATGTTAATGCTAATCGAAATCACGTCCATAATGAGCTGAAGATGCTGGAGCGATTTGGGTAATTATACTGAGAGCTCTTATAAAAGTTTCAGTATTAAATAAATCCCTATGCAGCTCAATGTTGAATTGTTAAACAAACATTTGGTTCAGGGGAAAGAACTTTGTAATTAAATATGAAGGCTCATTTAAAAATGGGGATTCTGACTGCCTTGTCTTGGAGCATGTTGAGCATGATCGGCCTGAGGTGATTTGTACCTTCTTTTGAATTTTTTTTTTTTTTGGACTAGTGATGTTCACACTATTTTTGTTTGTGTTCGTTTTTCCTTATTTACATTCTTTTAATTGTAAGGTCTTGAAGAGAGACATAGATGTTTGTGAGCTTCAGTGGTATGGTTATTGTATGTTCAGAGCCCTTGCTGGTCTACATAAGCAGGTGATGGTAACTCAGATGCATATACTCGCAAGTTGCATTGAATTGTTAAGAACAAAGGCAGGTTTATAATCTGTTTTGCATGTACAGGGCATTGTTCATAGGGATGTTAAACCTGGCAACTTTCTTTTCAATCGCAAGGCTTGTAAAGGCTATCTCATTGATTTTAATTTGGCCATGGTCAGTAGTTGCTGCTTGAATTTTCATGATACTTTTGGTTAATCTCCTCCTCCCTCTTTTAAGCCTGAATTTCTTTCTCACCCTTTTTTATGCGTATTCCCCTTTACCAGGACTTGAACCAAAAATATGGCACTGCAGGTGAGTTTGTTCTCACTTTTTCGTCTTCACATTTATTTTATTGCTTTCAGGAACATACTAGGGGTCTTTCCTTTATTAGGACATCTTGTTTGGAGTAAACTGAAGACGATAAAAAATTACAAAAGAATCGTGCACATTCTTAATCTTCCAACAAGCTTGTTTGCCTTTCTATCTTAGCTTCACTTTATCTTTGTGCTAGTAAGCTGCTCTTTTTTATAACACATGATTAAAGGCAATTTTTTTTTTTTTGATAGACAAAACTAAGCTGAGCCATGATGTGAGCTTAAATAGCGTTCCTCTTTCTCGTGCCATTTCTATTCCACCTAGTAAGAGCAGGAAAATCCTGACTCCAAAAGCTGTGGAATTAGCTAACCGGGAGCAAGGAAAAGTATTAAAGCCCCTTCTAATCTCCAAGGACACGAGGAAGAAGATTCAAAACTCTAACCATTGTGCTGAGGTAGGCAGTAGAAGTGCAATCAAAAGTCAGGGTGCTGATGGCTCTGGGATAACCTCGGCAAGGGAAGCAACAAGCACCAAAACTTTATCCGCAGAGAAGTTCAGAGAACCTCTACCAAGCCAAGGTAGGAAGGAACTGATCAACCTGGTGCAGGAAGCATTGCAGGGTGCAAACCGTGGATCAGCAAATGTTCCTGTTTCCAAGAGAAAGAGGATTGCTGCAACTCCTGCAAAAGTGGATCGGAAATTTCTTTACATAACTCCAATGCCACTGCACTCAGCTGGAGGAGTTGTTGGCGGTGCAGGAGTATTGAAGAATAAAGGTGTTCTATCACACCAAGTTCTTCACTAACTTGAGGTAACATATGATTGGTTCTTTGGTAGTCTTATTATTTGTTTGTTTCAGGGGATGGAAAAAATAAACGAGAAGGTCCCTGTGTCGGCACAAAGGGCTTCAGGGCTCCAGAGGTAAGTTGCAACTTTTGTTATTAGCTGCAGGAGTGGATAACTTTTTGCCTAAAGCGGGGAAGTGTTGCCTCTTAGCCAGCCCTTTGTTTATCATGATTTTTCTATCACAGAAACTTTTCCTCAGACTTTGCTTGTTGCCTGATTATTCTTGTACTTTTGGTCTTAACTCTGTCAAGTTTTCCTGTGAGAGTGCTTAATGATGAATCTTCTGCAGGTATTGTTCAGATCCCTACATCAAGGCCCTAAGGTTGATATTTGGTCGGCTGGGGTGACCTTACTCTACCTGTTGGCTGGACGGACACCTTTTGCAGGCGATCCTGACCAGTAAGATTTCTTCTCATACTTTGAAAGGGTATGGATTGGCTGTGCACCTAGTTTCATGAAAAGTAACTTTAGCTACATTATCATTGTCATAAACAGGAATGTCAAGGAGATTGCCAAGTTGAGGGGCAGTGAAGATCTGTGGGAAGTGGCCAAGCTACACGGTCGGGAATCCTCATTTCCTGCGGTATTACTCACTGAACTTTTTTGGTTCATTACTGATTTTCTCGTCTCTATTATCTATTCAATGTCTACCTTTTCAAAAACAGGGTCTATTGGACATAAAATCCTTGCCATCCATTAAAGTCCAAGATTGGTGTAAACACAACAATAGAAGACCGGAATTCCTTGAGGTTATCCCAGGATCTTTTTTTGATCTCGTGGATAAGTGCTTAACAGTGAATCCAAGATTGAGGATTAGTGCGGAAGAAGCTCTTAGGCATGAATTTTTCACCCCATGTCATGAGGCCCTAAGAAAGCATAGGTTGCTCAGACAAGAAGCTAGCCTGGATTCTGCATCTTCCTCCGTTCTTTTACATGAACAGTCTAAAAAATGTGCAGAAATCTCGTGAACAGTTTTAATCAGGTTATATCCTCTTTCTTGAATGTACAATAGCTCGTCAATGAACTCATCCATTTTTTCCCCCCTTCTTGTGGGTCAGATATTCCCTTCTTCCCTCAGCCTCCATGGTCCCCTGTTGCATTGCGTTGTAAATTAATCCGATATTCCGTACGGAGTTATGTTCATTGGACGTCTACCGCTTGGGCTTTGATTGATACCTAAATGGTTTAATGCTTCAGGAGAAATTACTGCAAATTTCTTCCAACCTTATATGTCTCAAGTGTAAATCTCGGAAAATTTTGCAAGGATTCAGCTGATGTGCCTTGAAATATGCATTAACTCGTAAAAAGAAATATCTTAAAATATTTTTTATATGTACTAAAGAGCCAGCATTAACCTCCAAAGATCCATATATCTGTCTATTAATATAAAACGCTGCACGATTTTAAATCAAATTGGGAAAAAAAAAAGAAGAGAAAAACAACTGATACAACTGAGGTGAGAATTTGGGCCAATGGAATATGGCCATTTAGACGCCGCCTTGTGCATTTCTTCAAGTCGTTGGGTGTTTTTGTCAGCGATTTCATTGGTAAAATTTTAAAAAGCCATTAGCAGGCCTCTATTGCTGACATGGCACAAAGCAATTGGTAGCTCAACGTGGCTTCAGAAAAGCAAATGCGTGTGGGGATGTAGGCAGGGGAATCCTTTATAAGTTAATACCTTGATTAACATTAGTTTGCTTAGAAGGGAAGGAGACAGATGTAAATATTTCAGGTGGCCCATAATTAATTATGTCCTAATTTCCATAAATACCCCTCCTCTACAGTTTGGGTTATTTCGATAGACCCGTTTGCATTTTGAATGCCGACTAACCGGTTCAAGTTTAGCTGGAACTGGACCTCTAGGCTCTAACTTTTTTTTTTTCCGGAATCGGAATGAAACACACACCTAGGCTCTAACTGACATCCATTTTTTCTAGGACCTCTAGGCTCTAACTGACATCCATTTCTTTCACATAAACTCAAGGCTGTCCTTTTTTAGCAGAACATGAGTACAAATCATCATTGGCAGAGAACATAGTAGAACGACATATATGACACATATACCTGCAATTTGAGAACTGAGAATCAAGGCGTCATATTTGTATAGGTCTGATTTTTAAATAGCTTGCGTGTGTTTGGATTACATATTATTTCTATCTTATTTACACATACTGGCTTGCTTGTATTATCAACACATTTTCAATTATCTTTTTATCTCATATACATCACATAAAAAAATGCTACAATATTTTTTTTCACAAAATTATCTCAAATGCTTTGCTATCCAAAAAAAGTGCTATAGGGTTTGGATAATACCATCTCACTGAATGGTGGCGCAATTTAGTTTATTGGATCTTTGGTATAGCATAATTTGGGCCATTGCGGATCGGGTTCACCAAGTTTTGATTCAGAATGAATCAATCGCGTTTTTTACTGTAAATTGTTAATTAATTGAAATAAACACTACTATTTGACAATATGATAAACATTGGATAACAAGCCATGCAACACAAGTAGACAGAAAAAGCGCAAAAGGATCTACCTGAAAAATCCCACCAAAGGTAGAAGCTACCGATTTTGGTATGTCATGTGACCTAGGACTAGGAGGGTACAAAACTATTAACACAAATCTCATAGCTAATAAGTAATCATTGCTGTTATTGCTCCATCTCAATGTTTTTTTAGCACGTTACTGGTGCCATCGCTCAATCCTAATGTGCGTTTGAGCAACTAATAATACAAATGTTGGAGGATTTTAAGGCAAGAAAAGTAATGGAAAGGAGTTTTCTGCCATGCCCAAAAGCATCGTTGGACTCTTGAGCTGAAGTTTTCGACACCAGGACATGAATACTGAAATGTCAAGCTTTCTATGGGAACCCTGTTTAGGAGTTGAGCTGTTAGAAGTATGCTGTCAAAACCAGGATAACATACGCAGCTTCCGAGTAGTTTTACTTGCGACCTTTCTCGCCCTCTTCGCATGCAAGTTGCTCGTAGTGGTGCATCTCTTGCTTACACCTGTATATAAGACACGCACATTTTAAGCCATTACTTTCCAGAATGAGACATTTGGATTTTGATTGGGGTTGTGGGTTTCCCTACGAGGATAGGGACTGCGGGCAGGGAGAAATATTTCGTTATTCTTGGGCATCTTGGACTTATTCCTCATCGATTGTGTTTTTTACTCTGTACCTTTTGTTTTTGGGTCCAAGTCAAGCTCGGATGGTGGGTGGCAGGCATGTCCATTTACTCTCATGCGATTTAGGTACAAATTCGAGGACGGAAGCTCGGATCAATCAAGGGTTAATTACAACTTTTATCAAGGCTTTTATCTTTAAACCTTTATTTTCCGTAACTTGTTGCTCAAGAGACCAAAATACTCCATTACTCTACTATTGCTTAAGTTTCTATTTTAGAATTTTTTTTTTCCTTCCTTCATATATTGAATCTTTAACCGGTTGCATATTTGAACTACTTTAATTGATGGTGGTAAAGAAAAAACCAATTAGAAACCAATTCAGGACGGAAGCACATAGAAATCAATTGGAAATGATACGTGCACTCGTGTGTGTGTGTGTACACTGAATAACAATTCCCAGCGCATTGGAGTATTTGCACGTACACCAATAATTAATGTGCCAAAAATCAGGTTGGTTTGCCGACCAATTGCAGAGAAGCCAAATCCAAAAACAGAATAAATGACACAAACAAGAGGAGAAAAAGACTTCCAATATTTTACCACAAAAATGGGCATGCCTGCAGAAACGCGTAAAATATTTTACCACAGTTATGGAACTTTTTCTCCTCTTGTTTGCTATCAGATCCTGTCTTTTCTCCATGTTTGAGAAGCAATGATGACTAGAGTGATTCTCCATGTTATGAGAAGCAATGATGACTACTAGAGTGATTCTCCATGTTTGAGAAGTAATGATGACTACTAGAGTGAAAAAGACAGGATCTGATAGCAAACAAGAGGAGAAAAAGACAGGATCTCCTAGTGTCTCTAGAGTGTCAGGTTTGGCCGTGAGTTTGGAGGGGGAAAAGAGAGGGGAGAAAACTCCATATTTCATTTGGCCGTATGATTCCATAATACGGGAATCATAACATAATATGGCCAAACGTATTTTCCCATGATTCCCGTATTTGCTCATTTTGACGTCAAAATGTGTGAGCACATTTCTCCATTTCGGTGCAAAGATCATACCAAAAGCTTCCTTGAAGGCGATTTTAAACTCTCTTCACTCTCATCAGCTCAAATTGTTAGATTAAGCTGTTGTATGTATACCCTTTTGAAGAAAGTTTATCTTTTACGTAATGTAGCCTTTTTTTCTTGATCAAATGTAGCAGTATAATGCAGTTTATTGTTGCACGGGAGTTTCAAAACAAGAAAAAAGAACAACAAAGAAATTATCTTTTAACATAGTACAGTCTTTAAAGATTTTCGTTAGAAATAACATTAACTCTAAGATTTGATTGTTAAAGGCGTGAATTTTATTTGACAGAAGTTAATTCTAGTAGCAATATGATAAAAAGTGGGACAGAGAGTGGCATAGAGTGTGGGACAGAATATCCGTACCCATATTATTGTGCATAGATAGGTGGGACAGAATATCCGTACCCATATTATTGTGCATAGATAGGGTGGATGGCATTCTTAGGTGCCGGTATTTACACGGGATCCTCAGTGCCACTTTTTCAGTGACAATTCAGTGTCACTTCTATATTTATGCCAAATATTCTGTTTATTTAATTTGTCACGTGCTATTTATTTAAATTTCTTCTATCATCACATGATAAGTGAGATTGACACTGAATTTGGCGTCGAATAGTGACATAGAAGATTCCAACTGGCCGGTATTGAACCAAATTGTAATGCATGCCGAGATAGGTGATTTTTGTTATTCATTCAACCCGGAATATTCACTATATATTATGGCACTTGCAACTGCCAGCATAGTATGCCTATTCAATTTTTTTTTTGTTTTCTAGTAAAAATTTCATTTTATGAACGGAGCTCTACAAGTATCCTTCGATACATGGGCACGTTCCTTATTAATAGACATATAATTAAACAAGAACTTATCACTAAACTTCCCAAAAAGTGCCAGTAAAGGCAAATTTTCTAGCAGTGCTCAAAATCCATTGGATGGAGGCCTTTTCCTGTTAGAGTTAGATCCTTGCAACTTCCTCAGACCTATGCTTTTTAATGGTCGGCATTTGTACGAGTGAAAAGTTCCAGTTATATTTGTTTTGTTTGCTGTACTTTGATAATGATTTTGATTTATACGAGTGAATGAGCTCCACTGAAGCTATTTGTTTGTTTTGTATATATGCTGTACTTTGATAATGATTTTGATTTCATTATCAACGAGTCAGGGTTCTTCTCCAATGGTCACGTACGTGACCATCTGAAGTCGTAAAGAACGTTTTCCGGGTCACCATGTTGGGAAGATTCAGACACTCTCTCTATCTTCGAACTTGCAAAAGTCCTCCAAACAAGCCACCAATCCTTACATTCACCTTTTTCTCTAGACTAGTTACATTTAAATATTTAATATGGCCCCACGAATTTGGCCCAATCCGAAACGCACTTAACTTAAATTGATGGCGAGTTGATTGCTCTCCAAAATGGTACAAATATATATGTATCTTTACCTTTGCAGACGCCTCATGAATTAGCCCTGTAATTTTTTTCATTCTATCATTTCAGGTTTTTTAAGACACAATTTCTTGAACTACTTCTTCAGGAGTTCGCAATCACAATCCAATGGCTGATCATAACCCGAGAAACAACCTACGACTCCACCGCATGATAGCAAGCTTCCGTGAGCAATTCATCAGTCTTTCTGCAGGTAGCCACTCCATAGCCCAGTCATTTTTTTCATTCTTTCTTTCTTTCCAGGTTTTTTAGACACAATTTCTTGAACTACTTCTTCAGGAGTTCACAGTCCAATGGCTGATCGTAACTCGAGAAACAACCTACGACTCCATGGCATGATAGCAAGGTTCCGTCAGCAGTTGAATGCGGCCTACATCAACATAAGATTCCGCATTTCCAACTTGTTTCAAGCAGACCAAATCCCTGCTGCCATTTTCCCCCACGCCGCTTTTGCTTTTACGCTTCTTGCCATCCTTGGCCTTCTCCAGGTGAAGTATCAGGGGAAGGACAAAACGCCATTTGACTCGCACCCCATAACCATTTTTCTTGCCATTGCTAGTTTGCTAATATACGGCTTTGCATATGGCATCCAACTTTGGCTTTCTTCTGCACGCTACAATAGGATAGTGAGTGATGCAGTTCAATTCTGTATGTTTTGGGCTGCCTCTCTTTCAATAGCTGCCACTGCATCATTCTTGTTCCCTGACTCGGTCAGGCCTTTCCTGTTTCTATTCTACTTCATCACTTCGGCAGGTGCACTGCTATATTGGGTTTATAAAAGATTTAACGGAGAACGTCGAAGGTCAGGCAATGGTTGGTGGGGGCGCAGCCAACAGTTCTTCATGACTGCCTGGCAGCGCTTGGCTCATCGCTTTACTGAACCTCGGCAAATGCTTCCCCTGTGATCACAGACTTTCTCCTCCCTTGGGATGTCAATTACTGCAACTAGCTACAGAGTTTATTAATTTGTATAATTTTATATTACGCAGATGCCATGTTTGGGGGAGTTTATGAATTTGTATACTTTTTTTTTATATTACGCAGATGCATGTTCGGGGGAGTTTATTAATTTGTATACTTTTTTTATATTACGCAGATGCATGTTTGGGGGAGTTTATGAATTTGTACGAAAACCAGATAAATAAATAAAAAAATTACACAGATGATTTATGTTTCTCTTCGTTCTGAGGAGTATTTTGATATTTCTGCATGTCATAAGTATGCATTGTTAGTCAAACTGTTTGAAGATAGAAAATTAGAGTTCAAGATCGTAATTTGATGTGTTATTTTAAGCACCATGAAGATGCAATCTAACTGGAAGTTCATAATCGAAGAGGAGAAGAGGGCTGTTCACGCATGAAATCTGCCATTTCTCCAAAAGATTTTTTTTTTTTTTTTTTATAAAACATAATAACAATTGGGAATTTGCTGGAGATGACGGAATATAATCCACGCTACAAAGTTACAATAGATGGGAATTGTTGTTGTTCATCAAAAAGTACTTGTATATTCCTAATTGGTTTTTTCTTTGCCCTTTTTTTAAACAAAACAAAAAAAAAATTCAATTATTTGTATATTCCTTAATATATATACTTATCTCAGGTGAAACTTTACCGCCATCAATTAAAGTAGTTCAAATATGCAACCCGTTAAAGATTCAATATTTAAAGGAAGGAAAAAATTCGAAAATAGAAACTTAAGCAATAGTATAGTAATGGAGTATTTTGGTCTCTTAAGCAAAAAGTTACGGAAAATAAAGGTTTAAAGATAAAAGCGAGAGTCAAAGATATACACCACGGAGTCATAGATATACCCTTGATTGATCCGAGCTTCCGTCCTGAATTTGTACCGAAATCGCATGAAAGATAAATGGACATGCCACCCACCATCCGAGCTTAACTTGGACACAAAAAATCAAAAGATACATAGTAAAAAAAACCGCAACGGATCTTCTGTCCCACACCCTATGACACTCTCTGTCTCACTTTTTATTATATTGCTATTTCTCCTTTACAAACATCATATTTTAATTCTTTTTTATTTCCTTATGATCCAATAACTATTAATTGAGTAAAAAATAAACACAACAACTTCAAAAAAACTAATATATAATAGAAAATTAAAAAACACAGCAGAAAATGCATAAAAAAATCTCATTTTTTTATGCATTTTGATTTTTTGAGTTTGTTAAATTTTGTGTATTACTCAATTAATAGTTATTGGATCATAAGGAAATAAAAAAGAATTAAAACATGATGTTTGTGAAGGAGAAATAGCAATATAATAAAAAGTGAGACAGAGAGTGACACAGGATGTGGGACAAAAGATCCGTTGCGAAATAATATACACGTCCATGAGTCTCTATCAACAAGTTGCTCCCCTTCCCTCGAATCTCTTTGTTGACCCTGGTCAACCAATAGAAAACCTTGAATATGGGCCCGATTTAGCAGAGATTTTCATCTAATGTAAGCTGAAAAAGGCCACAAATAAGCAGCCAAGTCTTACTTTAAGATGAGAAAACGTAACTGGACTGCATATTCTCTCGCCAAGTAAATTTATTAGAAAGCCAAGAAACACTAAAATTCTACGTTAACTTTTTCATTCAGTGTATGATCATGAGCAATTATATGTGCTCCTAGCTCTTGGAAACTTCTCTATAAGTATTAATTTTGCCAGTTCTGAGACCAACATTTGTAACCACCTTTTTGTTTTTTAAATTATAATTTCATGTGTAAAAACCTTCTACACTACATCGTCTCACCACCCATTAGTCTTAAAAATTGTAGGACAATTTTAGTAGTGCCTTTTTTTATTCATTTTGATACCCAGAATGCCCGAGGTTCAACTTCTGCTGCTTGGAATCCTGTGGTGGCTGTTGTGTAGAAAAGTGTGGTTGGACAGAATAAATTAGATCTGCCAATTGATTATTAGTAAAAGAAGATCTATGTCATCTCAATTGAAACAAAAAATGGAAGAAAAACCTAGATTTTGCTTGATGGTATCCTCCATGTTTTCAGTGTCTTGAGGGCTTCATTATTATCTTCTTCTTTTTCTCCTCTTGGAAATAAAATTCAAATGTCATTGACCAAGAACAGAATAAGATAGTAAGTACAACTTATGTTTTGTTCTGCCTACACCTCAAGGTATGTATGCATGCTCTACAGTCCACACCTCCAAACATTTCATGAGTTTCCAAACTTCATGCAGACAACCAAACTAAGCCGCGAAGAAAGAAAGCAAACTAACGAAAACCAAAATGATAATGGCAAGCTGGAGGCGAATGAATGATGCCTTAGGCTTAGAGGACCAACTCAATTTATTTGAACAAATTAATACATACTCATCAAAGTTGCATAAAATGCAAGGCCAAAACCCAAACTAAACAAACTGTACCCATCAAGATAATGCACTTTTCTTGCTTGCTGGCTCTTTTTTTTTTTTTTTTGGGAAATTCTTGTACGTTGCATATCCCACAAGAATGCCACTCTTACTGATCGATTTATCTATCCTCTAGCAAGGGTCAGGTTGAAGATCTCGTGCGATTATGGGACGTTATTCACCTCAAATAATGAGAGGATAATTATCCCCTTTTGCTGGGGATTCCAGTACATTTCAACGTGTTCTTATTAATAATAATAATTAGGATAAAAAATTTCAGCGGCTGCTAAATTATTGATCGGATCATGTTTTGGCCATCAAACTATTTTCGTCAATAATTGGCTACTAAACAACATGATCAGTAAACTCGTGATCATTTAATCGATAATTGCTCTTAATCTGTGAAATTAGCAGTTAATCTATGAAATAGGGTCATGTAATTGTTAGACAAAATTGTCTCCGCACTTTGCCACGTGTACTACTAATTTCACAGATTAAGAGCAATTATCAACTAAATGGTCACGAGTTTATTGATTAAAGCTTCGTTTGGATTAGGTTTCTTTGAGGTGTTTTTAAAAAATTTAACTGTAATAGTGTATATGAAAAAAATTTTACTATAAAAATTTTTTGAAATATTTGATATCTTGTATGGATGAGATGTTTTTTTAAGTTATTGTGTATTACTGTAACATTATATTTGAAAATTTTATTTTTAAAAAAATGGTTAATCTAAATAGAACCTAAATTATTTAGTGGTTAATTACTGACGAAAAATAGTTTGATGGTCAAAACATAATCCGATCAATAGTTTAATGGCTCCTGAGATTTTTTACCCTAATAATTAAGTTCACACGAAACTACTCTTCAAAGGCGTGCCTGTCAGCACTATATGTACATCTAGCCCTAGCTACAAAGGCGTGCTTTTTATTCTTGTAAGGCCCAAAGACAATCTAAAAGGGGGGTGAATTAGGTTGATTAAGAAACTAATCAAGTTATGGACACTTTTTGCTCAATATGAAATTTATTCTCTTTTCTAAGTGATCATACAATGACTCAATCAATGAATGAACAATATCACTTGAAAGAAGTAGAAGAAATAAGCAATTTAAGGATCACAACATAACAATAAGTAAATAAGAAGAAAAGAATTGCAAACCAATTGACTACCAAATTCCTCTTGAACTTGTAGGCCAATTCAAACAAATTTTTTCAAATTGACAAAAGACAACCAATCTTGTGTACAAAGTAAGGTTTACTTCCTCGACTACAAGAAAAAAGGTCATTAGTGACAACATTTCTTTGTGACGACAAAAAGTCGTCACAAAATGAGGTTGTTTAGTCACGACTTTGAAGGTTGTCACAATTGCCTCAAAGCAACTAATTTTTCAGTGACAACTTTTAATTGTCGTCACAAAACTACTTCGCGCCATGGGATTTGGAAGGCGCGAGCTTTGCGATAGTGACGACTTGATAAAAGTTGTCAGTAATTCTACCACTTTCTTTGACAACTTTTCGTTGTTGTCACTGTTTATGTTTATTGACGACCAATTTTTGTCAATAAAACTATAGTGTAGTTAGTGACAACAAAAATTGGTCATCAGTGACAACTTTTCTTTTTGACGAAAATAAGTTGTCACAAATATCTATCCTTTATTGACGACTTTCTAATTCGTCACAAACTTTTAATGGGAGCCAACTCATTTGTGACGACTTAGTAAATTTCCGCCAAAATTTAGCAAGAAAGCGGGAGTGTTTAGAACACACAATAGTGACGACATTAAGAACATCATCACTATTGCTTGGCCTATTTATGGACGACTTTTTTTTGTCGTCACTGATCAATAATAAAAGTTATTAGTGACAACATTTTGTAGTGATGACAATATTTCGTCACAAAAGGGGATTCTTTAGTCGCGACAGCTAAAGTTGTCACAATTCCATCAAAGCAACTAAATGTTTATTGACGACAAGGAGAGTTGTTATAATTGCTCAAAGCGACAGTGTCTTCAGTGACGACCTTAAAAAATATTGTCACTAAAATGATTTATTCAGTGACAACTTCTAATATCGTCACTGTCACTCTCTTGATTCGGATTTAGTGACAAGTATTAATTGTCACTATTATTTCTAAGTCACTTTCATTAATTCTACTGTGCCACCCTAACTTTTGCGATTTAGCCCCAAATGTTATAAAAAATTTCATTAATTCCATTATGATACCTTAAGTTTTACAATTTAGCCCCATATGTAGTACACCGATTTCTTTAATTCTATTATTACTCCCTAACTTTTGTAATTTAGCACCATATGTAATTTACCAATTTCATTAATTCTACTTTGGCACTCTAACTTTTACAATTTAACCCCCATATGTAATACACCAATTTTATTATTTCTATTATGGCACCCTAACTTTTACAATTTAGCCCCTATTTTTTTATTAGGAAATTGCGAATGGTATCTTGATAAACTATGCATAAATATTTTATAATTTTCTCAAACTTAAGTAATAATTTGTTATAAACTCTAAAGATATATCTTTCATTACAATAGTTATAAGGCAGGCAGGTCTTTTTATCAATGGAATAATAAATTTATGTCAGATTTATCCTTTGTACTACATGCCAAGTAGTATTAGCAAAGGATTAACAAAGTACTACAAAGTAATTAACAAGATAGCCTTCAGGGAGTATAGTTTATGGGCAAATGAGCATTATCTATTCAAAGTACCAACTTTTTATGGGCATTTTACTCTCAAACATATAATTTATGATAAATTTATAAATGTTTGTAAGTAAAATTCAAAAAGTGTTACACTGATTTCTTACAAAACGAAAACTGGCAGGTTATCTCTTCAACATAAATTAATTTTTTTTAAAAAAAGAAATGGCCCATAAAATACCAACTCTTTGTGGGTTTCCTTTACATGAACAAATATTTTGCTCTTTATGGGCATTTCACTCTGAATCATTTAATTTATGTTAAATACATAAATATTTGTAAGTAAAATTCAAAAAGTGTTGCACTAATATTTTTATGAAAGGGAAACTGGTAGGTTTTGTATTTAACATAAATTAAATATGTGAAAGCAAAAAAAAAAAAGAAATTACCCATAAATCTATATCTTGCAAATGTATTACAAGAAATTTGGTCATTAGTGACAACCAATTGTTATTTTGTTTTTGCTCTCTAATGATTTTTTTAACTATTAGGAACTCAAATTTTGTCATGCAAATTAATATTAGTGCAATAATTTGAAGTGAAATTAACCATTTGAAACAAATCATCTCTCCTTATTATAAAATAAAAAAAATTCTGGAGTTTTGGGCAAAAATAATGAAAAGAAAGATAAGTAAGTTGTAATTTAGTTCACAATTTTGAGAAAGTGATATCAATATTAATATGGGATCAACTGTTTGATGTCATAAAAAAATTACCTATTATGAATATTTTTACAAAAATATTTAAAAGTTGCAAGTAATAATATATTAGTAAAATGTTAATTCAAAACTAAAAAACTTGGGTTGAAATTTTGGTACGAGTAGGGGGGAAATGTAAGGAATTGAAATTTCATTCAAAGTCAATAGTTTGAGGAGAAGGGCGGAATTGACTTGAACACTTAGTGAAACCAACAACTCGCGGTCATGTTTAGTCATTCACCGAACAAAAGGCTACCAGCCATGAGCCAACAGCCAACAAGCAACACTTAGAACCAAAAAAGACACTCTGCTCCTCATCTCTGCCGAGCCCCAAAAAACACGCTGCTCATCTCTGCCGGAAACATCTGCTCGCCGAGAACCAAGAAACATCTCCTCGCCATCTGCTAATCGATCTTGGCTGGGAAATGATGAAATAGAAGACCACATTTAGCAGCAACTGTCTGCAAAAAAAGGTATGCTGATTCTCTTTTGCCTCCCTAATTTTCCCCCAAATGGTTTGCCCCTAATGAATTCCCCCGTTTAGATTTAAATTCCATTCAGACTCGAGAATGACAAGTTTGATATTTTATCCAAAAACTGCGATAGAACTGAAATCTGAGTTAGGAAACGGTCGTCGTCAACTATAGCTAATCAATTAGGTTTAATTTGACACGTACATTTGGCAAAATTTTCTTCTTTTTGATCTAGAGACTGACAAAATAAAACCTTCCGCTGCTAAAAAAACTTAGTTGTTTGATTGGTTATTCATTGAAAACTTTACAAGATTTCGATCTGCTATATGTTTTTGTAGTATGATAAACAGATTATTTATGGGGTTTAAAATAGAAAGGTCAACTTTAGCTTCTCCAACTGCTATATATTTGCATCTCGCCTTGTGTGTGTGTGTGTGTTCCCCTTGTTTTGGCTAATTTCTTGGTATTCTGGTGCATTTCACTTTGTCATTCTTCTCAGTCTATTCTTGTTTAGAGGCTTGCGAAGTACTTGTTAAATGTTGTCGAGTCGAAGGAGGCAGGGACCTAGATTGAATAGGTACTATTATGGAATAAGATTAATATGCCATGAGTTAATTCTTTGGTACGGATAAGGGATTTACATATCAGTATGCACGTGACAATGACTGTTCCTGGATGGACTAATGATAGTGACCGGAAAAATTGATAAGTTTTTTATCAGCCATTGGCACAATCATCCGATATTTTCAATGTCCGCCAGGCCCGGCAATCAGAATCTCTTGCGAGAGTCAATTAATACTGCTGATATCTTATTGACAAGCAAAGGATATACTTAAAACCATTGTCAGATTTTGGAGAGAACTTGAAGCTAGTATCAGCCATTAGCTAGCCATGTTGATTCTAATCAAGCTTATACTGCTTGTGGTTTCCACTCTATCTGGCTTTGCATCTTCCCAGGACCTTAGTATCACCTACAACGGATTCCGGTCGTCAAACTTGAGCCTGGATGGCATAGCTGAAATCACACCAAATGGCCTCTTGAAGCTAACCAATGCCACCAGGCAAGAGAAAGGTCATGCCTTCTTTCCTAATCCTGTCAGCTTCAAGAATTCACCTAATGCTTCTGCTTTCTCCTTTTCCACCACCTTTGTCGTCCCATACCATTGTGCTCCTCCCATTTCCTATCTTCCTCCTTATACCTTCCTCCACCTCCTCTCTTGCTCCCATAATGCTCTGCCAGATCCAGGAGGCTGTTTTAGGTACTTTGCTTCTGAGTAGTGACTCGTTGGGGTAATACTTAGCTTTGATACTTATCAGAAACTAGTCATATATCTATATGTATTTTTTTTAAACCTGTAACTGTAGGGTTCTAGATAGCAGTGCAATCACCGCGCCAACACAAATATTTAATGTCCAAAACTGTAACTAAACAAGACAAATAAAACATTAAACCCAACTCAAAAATTGCAACATCTTAATACTAGTTTTGCAAGTAAAATGTTACCCTCCCAAAGACGCTAATAGTAGAAAAATTAGGCAGTAGTAGCCGCCTGGGCAGCAATCCTTTTCCTTTGTTCCTCTATAACTGACAACTTGATACCTTTGCCCTTTGGGGGAGACACCCAGGGCTTTGCACCTTTTCCAATGTTGTGTCTTCTAACTTTTGTCAGATACAAGTTTGGCTGAACTTTTGCCTCTGAGTCTCTAACAATTCAGAAACAACTTCATATTTTTTATTTAATATACTTTTCTGATTGAAATCACAGAATATGATCGGAAACAGATAGAATCTGAATCTTGGCATTGTTACTTTACATAAAGATGATATCTTATCCACTATAACATTGCCATGTTTTCTTTGATGAGAAGTGGTGCCTTTTGATGATTTCCTTTGCCTTGGCAAAAACTGACTGCAGAACTTCCCTTGTCAAGAAGTTGAAAGACATAACAAACCTGAAGTTGAACTGAAGTATGTTGCTCTTTACTGTTGTCACATTAGTTAGTTTCAATCGCTATGGTTATTAAATTCTAAACTTTCAATTTTGTGATAATTGACAAATATAGCATGCGAGTTAGATTACAAAAAGGTTAAGTTCTTGCATGCTGGTCCGGTTTGTAGTGATCTTGTATGTTCTTCATAGTTAGGATTGGCAGCAGTCTCTTTTTTCTAATCGAGTGCTATATTTCTGATAGAGTTGAAACTTATAAAATATCTGGGTTTGTATACTCTTGTAATTCCTAGAGTTGATATGACTTGAAAATTCTTGTGAATCTTTTGATGGTCTCAAGATGCTTCAGATATGCTTTTCTTTTATCTGAGTTTGAAAAAAAAATGTGGCCCATATGACATGGGTGTTTGCACTTTGAGTAGGAGGTTAAGTCAACATGTTGATGCCATTCTTAAGTGCCAAGGATTGCAATTGCATCTTATAGAAATATTAACTATATTCTTTGGATTCTATTCTGACTCTGGCTGGAGCATGGGATGTAAAACATATAGTTTTGCTGGTTTGGTCCATTAGTGAAATTCTTAATTAGTAGTATAATCCTCACTTCAGGTCCTTCAGTAGTGAACAAGCGGGAAGATGTAAGAATCCTCTGATTGTGCCAGTTTTTTACTGTTGTATCAACATCTATTTTAGAATTTTATGGTAGCTATTCCAAGTAGCATGCTGATCTTATTGATGCTTTGGCATGGGTGTGTCTGGTGACTGAAGGTGGTTAAGTCATTGGTCTCTTCTGCTATATTTTGGGCATGATTATCATGTAGGCTATTTTAGACCTTCTATGTGTTTTTTCTGTGATGACAATTTACAGTCTGGTACTTTTTCTAGCATAAATGACTAATTACATTCATGAGATTTGTATAACTTTAAATTTTTTAATTTATTTTCAGGACTAGCCCAGAACTTCTGCTTAATTCTGTAAGGACTGTTTCACTCACATCTTTCTTAATATTTTTGTCTCCTTGTTAGTGGTTTTAGTGATTTTTGATGTCTAACGGTGTCTAAAGTGCTGTGTGTGGACTCATGCTCTCCCCCTCCCCTTTTTTTTCAAAACGCTGAGTTGGAAATTTGTCCAAATGTAGCAGCATTTATGTTCATATGAGATCTGTTGCTGTGATGCCTGTACATGTTGAGGCATCTGATGGAACTTTTTGGGTCACTTTCTAATGAAAGTAATGGGACAGCAACTACCTCAAGTAGTTTAATTGTCAAAAGTGACTAAACTTCAATATCAGAAATGTTCTTGTTATCCCTCCATAATAGAGTGGCTAAGGACCTATGGAGTCTGCAATTCCTTGTTCTCATGCTGCAAACTCGTGACCTGTGGCATCTTGGACATGGATGGTCTCAAAGCTTCCCTTATGTTTCTCTCTATTCTTGATTACTCCAACCCAACCTCTGTTCCTTCCCCCAGTCACCATGACAACATTCCCAACATCAAACTTGATGAATTTAGTAATCTTGTTGTTCTCCAGGTCAAGTTTGATGGTGTCATTGGCCTTGATGAGTGGGTCTGGGTAACGAATGGTATGACCATCATAGGTATTCAGGTATGGCTTGCCCTTCTGTCCAAACTGTACTGATCGAACCTTACACAGCTTAAACTTTGCCTCCTCATCCCTGAAACTTCTGGTTTGATTAGCTGGCCCTGGCTATGTTGTTAACTAAGCTGATATGGTGATCATTGTCTGTGTGGCCCGGGATACAGTAGTGCTTGCCAAGAAAATCTCACAAGACTCCAGAATTAATTCCTATCTGCCTTACATTGTGTTTTGCATTGCACACAGCCTCCTCACATGCTTACATTGTGACATGTTTGAATTTAGTAATAGCTGTGTTGTATTTTGTTTAATTTTTATTATTGTTGTATGGAAAGATTAATTTCCTATATTTATTATATGTGTTGTTGTAATATCATGGTTGCATATTTTTTTGTGTTAGGATCAACGGTGCTTTTGAAAAAACATGGATAGGAGTTGGATGACAATTAAAGATTACTTGCATCCTAGATATTTGGCAGGAGTGAAAGAATTCGTTCAGTTCGCTTATTTAGGCAAGGATCCCACATATAAGCTCCCTTGTCCATGTAAAGGGTGCAACAACTTTGAGGATCAAACTATGGAGGTCATGAAAAGTCATTTGTGTGGGGGAATTGTTGAGAGCTATACTAGGTGGGTATATCATGGTGAAAGGTTTGAGGATTCTGATGAGGATGAAGATGATAACATAGTTTTAGATGAAGAAAACAGTGAGTCAGATGATATTCAAGAAATGTTAAATGACGTTGGTACTGCAAACTTTGGCGAGAATTGGAGAAATTCGGGGGAACATAATAGGGATATACCAAATAAGCAAGAGGGGGAAGCAAGTAAGTTTCTTAGATTATTATCTGAAGCTGAAAAAAGTCTCTACCCGGGTTGTGATAAGTACTCAAAACTTTCCTTTGTT
Organism: Coffea arabica; assembly: GCF_036785885.1. Classification (NCBI taxonomy): domain Eukaryota; kingdom Viridiplantae; phylum Streptophyta; class Magnoliopsida; order Gentianales; family Rubiaceae; genus Coffea; species Coffea arabica. Next base: position 41,786,711 of record NC_092325.1, on the reverse strand, counting down.
GTCCATATCCTTCATTTGAAAACTATGAATCGGTGGACTTGCAAATCCATCGATATGCTGCTGAAATTCCTCATTCAAGTCTTCCCCATGGCATCAATTCCTAGCTCATACTATGATGCAAAAAATTTAATTCGTGAGCTAGGACTCAAGTGTGAAAAAATACATGCATGTGAAAATGATTGTGCACTTTATTGGAAAGAAAATGAAAGCCTCGATCACTGCCCAAATGAAAAATGTAAAGCACCTCGTTATAAATCCCCGGGTTCTAAAATTCCTAGAAAAGTGCTTCGCTATTTCCCCTTAAAGTCAAGGTTGCAAAGACTATTCATAAACAAGGAGATAGCTCAAGATATGAGGTGGCATAAAGAGAGACGCGTTCCCAAGGAAAACACAATGACACACCCTGCTGACTCAATAGCTTGGAAGGAGTTTGATAACAGTCACCCATCTTTTGCCGAAGATTCTCGTAATGTTAGGTTGGGGCTTTCAACTGATGGTTTCAATCCCTATGGAAACATGAATAATGCATATAGTATATGGCCTGTAATCCTTGTTCCTTACAATCTACCACCTTGGAAATGCTTAAAGGACCCTTTTTTCCTGTTATCAATGATTATTCCAGGTCCTAAGTGCATAGGAAATGATATGGATATATTTTTTAGGCCTCTAATTGATGAGTTGAAAGAGTTTTTTGACACTGGCTTTGAGACTTATGATGCAGCCGTGGGAGAAAAATTTATGTTACGGGCTGCTCTATTGTGGACTATAAGTGATTTTCCAGCATATGCCTATTTGTCAGGGTGGAGTACGAAAGGTTATAAGGCCTGTCCTATTTGTTTAGATGATACAACCAGTGTATATCTGAGAAATGGATTAAAATGTTGCTATATGGGGCACCGGCGATTTTTGCCAGCGGACCATAAATGGCGCAGAGAAAGAAAGTCATTTGATGGCAAGAGTGATCTTAGACAGCCTGTTAGAACTTTATCCGGTGAAGAAATCTTTGAACAACTTCAAGAGTTTGATCAAATGGTGTTTGGTAAGGCACCTGAATTGCTTAAACAGAAGAAAAGAAAACGCATGCAAAATCAGTCAAATTGGTTGAAGAAAAGCATTTTTTTTGAGCTGCCATATTGGAGTACTAACAAAATTAGACACAACTTGGACATTATGCATATCGTGAAGAATGTGTGTGAAATTTTGTTGGCTACAGTGATGGGTACGGGACACAAAAATAGGGACACTTGGCAAGCTAGAGAGGATTTGAAGGAAATGAGATTGAGGGAAGAATTGCATCTTCAAACTCAAGGGGATTCAAAGGTGATGCCCGCTGCATGCTACACTCTTTCACGCAGCGAAAAACAAAAACTATGCCAGTTTTTGAGCTCACTCAAGTTCCCCGATGGATTTGCCTCAAACATATCTCATTGTGTTAAGCCAAAAGAGTGCCAAATTTCAGGGATGAAGAGTCATGATTATCATGTATTCTTGCAACGTCTACTTCCATTAGCAATTAGAGGCATGCTGCCAAAGGATGTTTCCCAAACTTTGGTAGAACTAAGCAATTTTTTTAGGAAAATTTGTTCCAGGACTCTTTATGTAGATGAGTTAGATGCACAGGAGAAAAACATTGTTGTAATACTCTGCAAACTTGAAAAAATTTTCCCTCCAAATTTCTTCGATGTAATGGTCCATTTAATGGTCCATTTACCTGCTGAAGCAAAACTTGCTGGCCCAGCACAATACCGGTGGATGTTCCCATTTGAGAGGTAGTGTAAAGGCTATTTTAAGACTGAATCTTCTTTTGCTTCATAGGGTCGTACTGCTGTGACATCTTATGGCTGCATTTTTGTGACACAGAAAAATGGGTCAATACAAAGGTTATGTGCACAACAGAGCTCGACCGGAAGGATGCATTGTTGAGCGTTACTTGGATGATGAATGTCTAACATTCATTTCTAGGTACTTGCACAATGTTCCTACAATATTTAATGAACCAGAAAGAAACACCGAACGCTTTGAGGCTGCTGGAAAGTTGTCTATTTTTTCTGGAATGGCTCGGCCTTTTGGGGCAGCAACATTTTGTTGCTTAAGTGAATCAGAGTTGATGAAAATACATTTATTCATCTTGAAAAATTGTGAAGAAATTGATGATTACATAAGGTAATAAATTTATTACCTTATGTATATCATAGGTGTTATATGTTTAGTCAATTATAGCACTAACCGTAGCACATAGATAACTAATAATACTATTGTATAGGATGCACAAAGAATTGCTTCAGCAGCAAAATGTGTCGAATGTAGAGCAGATGCACGATTTAGAGTTTCCAAAGTGGTTTGAAGATCGTGTAAGTATGGAACAAACTACTAGAAAACTTGTGGTATTTATATAGTTGTTAATTTGTTCAGTCATTCTAATTTCTTATTTGGGTCATATAGGTCACTTACATGCATACACAAGGCAGATGCTGTGATGAATTGTTGTCTTTGGCCAAAGGACTGGATTTTAGAGTGATCAAATATCCTGGTTGTAATGTCAATGGGTTTAGATTTCATACCAAAACACGTGAGGTAGACAGAAAAACCCAGAATAGTGGCATTATGGTGAAGGGTGAGCATGCTGATGTAGAAATAAACTTCTATGGTGCTATTACAGATATCTTAGAGGTTGAATACTCCTTCAGTCAAAGCCGAGTAGTTCTGTTCAAGTGTGATTGGTGGGACTTGAAAAATAGCTCATGTCTTAAAATAGACAAACAGAGTAATCTAAGCAGCGTCAATTTGTCAAAAAAATGGTATATAGACCAGCCATTTGTATTCGCTTCCCAAGCCGAACAGGTCTTTTACGTAAAGGATATGAGGCTTGGAGGTGATTGGCATGTTGTCGAGTCAGTCTGTCCACGTTCATCATATGCTGTTCTTGAAAAGGATGAGGATAAATCATGTGAAGAAGAACAAGTTTACCAAGAAGATTATCTTGAAGACCTAATTGGGGTTCAAGAGAATGTCGATTTGTCTAACTTGAGAAGAGGTGATATGCTAGCTGATGAAGCTGTAGAAACTGGCATCCTAAATTCTGATTCTTCAGCTAAACATGCCAGGAAAATGGATGATTTTTTTGTTGATGATGATGAGATTCAGCAATTGAGCTCGAGTGAAGATGAAAGTGAAAAATTTGTAGAAAGTGATGACTATGAGTCTGACTAAACGATGTTGTAAATAACATTTTCAGTTTCTATTTATAGTTACAATGTAACTTTTGGTTCAAATCAAGTGTATTTCTTATCTTGAATTATTTTTAGTCACTCTTATCTTCTAATTTGCAATATCTATTGTAAAATACAAGGCATATTAATTAAGTTCCTCCTTCGGGTGAGCATGCTGGTAATTGTACCTTGTCCTGGCATTTTAGACATATTTAGTCTAAATGCATGGCTGATTGATATCTTTTTATCATGTAGTTACATGGCTGGGCCAGGGAAGAAAGGAAAATGTCCTATGCGACCAACTCGAGGTGCTGAAATACCTAATGCAGCAGAAGCTAGAGAAAAAATAGGTGAACAGGTGATGAAAATTGACTTTGCTATGTACTTGTACCTTCACTTCTTTATACCATTGGTTTTAAACAATTAAGCATCTAAACCTGCTGTGTATTTCTTACTTCACTATAGCAAGTTGGTGGCCCAAAAGGTAGTCTGGCTAGCAATGCCAATAATGGTGCTGAATTCAGCCTATCTAGAAAGTCAGTTCAAATTCGCCTATTTGATGAGACTGAGGTTAGTTCTTACTTTTGGTAGTTGGCAATATTTGAAAAATACATTTCTAATGTGTAGTTGGCTGGATTTTAGGATCCTACTACCTCAAATGGTCGCAAAACTGCTACAGGATCATCAAGACATGAGTTGACAACTCCTACATCTATTGAGCAGCAAAATACTACTCCTACTTCAGTACAAGTCGGATCTAACCAGTCCATTGGTTGTGGAAGTGACCGGATTAATGAGAGCGATGATGTTCAACAGAATGATACCGGTATATGAGATTTACTTGTAATTTATATTACACAGCTAATTTCATTTCAGATTTTTCCACTCACATTCATAACTGTGAACTATGTTTTGGGTAGGTGGTATCAATGTAACTAGGAAAAGAGGATATACTCGCAATATTGCACTGTCCAAGGAAAAGAAGGCCGGCAAAAAGGTAAAAGTCCAGGTCTCTGAAGTTAGTGGAAGAGTAATTGGAGAAGGGGCACAACAGTACATCTCAGAGGCAAGTTGTGTCATTCGTAAATATGGCAAATGGAAAGCAGAAAAATGGTCCAAACTGGCCAGCTCTGATAGGGAAGGAATGCTAAAACTTGTTAATGTAAGTGAAATTGTTTTGAAGGCTTGTTTTTCTTCTTGACTTGGTAACAACTAGTTCTGCAACAGGACATTTATGCACTTTTTCTGACATTTACAATAAATTTTTCACTCATATTTCAGAATAGTTTTGCTTATGATGAAGGAGAACATGTTAAGCCAGCACTTCTTAAGCAGTTAAATACACAGTACAGAAGTCGACGATACAATTTTCACAAGATTTTCAAGAAATTTAGTACAAAAGAGGAAGCACTTGCAAATCGTCCACAATATGTTGAAGAATCTGATTGGATTTACCTTTGTGACTATTTCTGTAGTCTAAATTTTATGGTATAGACGCCGACTTTTGATCATTTACTATTGTTCTTTCTCATGCTTTTTGTGTGTTAAATTTTGATCACGGCTGAACTTGATAAGTGCAGAAGATAAGTGAGAGGAACAAGATCAATAGATCAAAGCAAAAAACTGCTCATACAGCTGGAACAAAATCCTTTCTTCGTCATAAAGCTGACCGGGTATTTGATTATCTTGAAGACATGTCTTTTGGATTGTTTAGGCAGGTTATTTAACTTCTTATTGTAACAGGAAGCACAAGAAGGGAGGGAAGTTGGACCAATAGAACTTTATGACATCACCCATTACAGCAAGAAGAAGAATGCAATGGTTGACGAAACATCTGCTATGAACTTAGTAAGAAAAATGGAATTGGTACTCTAATATTGTTGTACAACTCTTATGAAAGTCTAACTTCAGAATTTACCTTTGTGACAGAGCATGATGAAGGAGAAAAAGTTGGAATCTGAATCCAGTGGTGCAAATAGGACTGAAGAAGACATTTCCATTGAAGTAACTGGACGTGTAACCGGATACGTACATGGCCGTGGTCCCTCCAAAGCTGGAATAATTGCCCAAAAGCTTGCAGAGATAGATGATTTCAAGAAAAGAGCAGAACAAGCGGAGAAGCGCTCAGCTGAGTTGGAAATAACAATCCAATCTCAACAACAACTTATGGAGAAGCTTGTGAACCAGCAAAGTGAAATGCAGAACCAACAAAATGAAATGCAAAATCTCCTTAAATCTTTGAAAGCACAGCTGCAAGGCAACAAGTAAGACGATGAAGGCAGATCTGAACGAACTGATTGGTAAGCAATTTTCAACTATATATACTTGTCTAAATAGATATAATGGCTGCTATGGTTTAAAGTTAACATAAGTTATTGCAATTTAGTTATTGGTAGGTGACAATATTAACTTGTAATATCAAGTCTGAGGAGGGACATTTAAGAATTACTTCTGTCAACACAAGGTTCTAATCAAATGGTGTTTTGATCTTGGGAGTACATTTGTGGCTTTATCATAGCTTTGTTATCATGAAACAATAACATGACACAAAAAAAAAAAGCTTCAATAGTGTTTCTGTTTCATGATATTAATTTCAGGATCACAGAAGGGCTAAAGAATAGAGACTGTTTTGCAGTAGATAAATATGATAAATATAGGATCTCCTCTGTCCTGCACAAGGCAGAGTGTGTTTGGTCTGTGGTCTTGGCAGTTATAGAACATTATAGTTTTGCAAGGTTCGTAGTTGTTCCTGGGGCCAATTAATATTGAGTTCTCTGTGAACTTGTTGAGTGCCTACAATTATCAGCCACTTGGCATTTTCCTAAGTACCTATTAGTGTGTCCTTTGTGCACGTGTATGTTGGTGTGAGATGTGGGTCGTAGAATTGATGATCATGAGCAGAGATCATAGTATGAATGGGGCCCTTTGGTAAGCTGGCCTTAAAGAAATTTCTTAACGAATTTAATGATTGATTAGGGGTACCTAGGGAGAGGGAGTTGAGTAAAGAGGTTAATCTCTTTTGTTACAATCTTTTTGTCTTTTGGATGAATGGTTCAAATGGGATATATATCTGATCACATCATTTGTGAATTGTTAAAAGTCATAATATAATGAACTCTAGCTCTATGGCCATTGCATGGTACAACAATCTTGAATTTTGGTTCACTACGAGGATTATCATCTCTAGCTAGCCCTCTACATTGTTTGCATACATGGGATCGATGACCATACATCATTCAGCGGCTACCAAATAAAAGCCATCATGCTGATGGTGATTAATCATGTGCATCAAAGAAACAAGTTAAAACTATCCCAGGAACTTAAGGTAGATTAGTTCGCACCAAATCAAATCTTTCGATATAGGGGGCAAAGGTTATTTGAAGTGAGAGTGGTTAAAAATGTTCACCAAACCACAAGACTGTATCTAATGCGTCAGTCTTGATTTCAAAGATTTCTATGGTTGCTACTTCAAGCCTTCACATTTTCAATCCTAACAAGAATTTGAGAAATTACTTAGTTGACTTATTTAAAGAACGAGGTGATGGATTTAGAAGGACAGGTGCATTTCTCTGACTAAGGACTTTGTTTTCTTGGTTTCAGGATTGTAGTGGATGAAATCAGCTAACTCCCTTCCTTCCTCTCAAAACTTGGAAAATACTTTTTTGGATTTTGCCAAGTCTTATTTAGCCTTGAATCTGTGCATATTTGTTATATTACATGACTGAAGTTGATTGATAACAAAGATATTGCTTTGAGGCTAAAGAGCTAGGAAAGTGAATATGTCCCATCAACTTTAAGTGTCATACATCACGGAATGCCACTATCCCAAGAAAATGAAAAATGGAATGCTACTGCATATTTATCTCTTACATTGATGTATTTATCATATATTCATGATATTCAACTTTTGTTCTTTATTTAGCAATTAGAGACTGTTTTGCTTTTGTCACCTGATAACCTTACTAATAACTTTACTACTTTATTGCAGATACATTGCTCATTTTGGAGGTTTCGAAGAAGATTAGCAGTACGGCTGCTCAAAAACTGTGGTTATAGTGCTGTCTTAAGTTTAGAAAATGTTTTAGAAGCGCAGGATATGTTTTGGGACTTGGAATATGTTTTTTAGTGCAGCCTTGACTTATATGAGTAGTATTTGTTCTACTCAAACTTATGAAACTATTTGTACTATGATGTTGCACTTATTTATGACATTTGAATATTTAATATATTATTTTGGCATATTCTATTGTAACGGGTGCCTACATTTGTTATTTATTAAACATTGCTGATATTTTCATTTTTTAGATATTATTGTAGTAGGAAAGTCATGTGTAAGGTGTTGTAAATGAGTAGTATTTTTCTAGGCAGGATGTCTTTATTGACAATTGTTATTGTCACTCAATCAAAACTGTCTATTGATAAGGGATTGTTGCCACAGTTGATCAGGGGTTTATTGACAACAAAGTTGTCACTAATTCCCCTATGCCTTCACTTTCGTGCGTTCATGCATCACTGACAAGAGAAGGTGTTGTCACTAGATTTATAGCTTTTACTGATGACATATGTTGTCATTAAATTTTTCATTCAGTGACGACCTTAGAGTCGTCACTGTATACTCTCATTTTTTACTGACAACATAGATTGTCATAAAAAAGGTTCTATTTACTGACGACTTTAAAGTCGTCACTGTATTCTTTTACCGATGGAGATTCAGTGACGACCTTGCGACAACTGAAATGTTGTCAATAATGATCATCAGTGACGACTTTTTGATTATTTGTGACGAAAAGTAGTTATCACTGATGACCAAAATTCTTGTAGTCGATCGATCTCCTTGCCCCAATTTTCATTTGGTCAAGTTAGAAAGTTTGACTATTCCTCAAGACAACCCTCACAGAGTTACACTATTGAAGTATTCACTCACAAATAAAAACTTACAATGAACTTTACACCACCAAGACTACAATTTTTTTTTTAAAGTATTTTTTCACTAAAATCACTCTAGATCTTTTGTATCTTCAGTGTGCGAAAGTTGTTTGAAATTTCTGATCATGCATTATTTATATAAGATCAAAAAAGTGATTCATTAATGCTTCCAACGAATAGAAAGTAGCTGAACAGTCAATTAGCTGTTGGGGTATCGAATGTCTGGTAGTCTGGTTTCTTGCGTCCGACAGTAGGCAGTGAGTTTAAAAAAAAATTTTCAATTCTATCGGAGGTTCGGTGCTTACGTCCGAAAGCAGAAAATGAGTTAGAAAGAATATCTCAATTCTATTGAATGTCCGGTATTGTCTTTGCACTACAAGAAAATTGGTCTTCAGTGACAAGCCATTTTTGTCACAAAAAAAAAGTCGTCACTGATAACTTTTATTGACAACTTTCTAGTTGTCACAGAGTCGTCACTGAAGGCCCGCCGGTAAAAGTACATAGTGACGATTCTAAAAGTCGTCAGTGAATGGGACTGTTTTGTGACAACTGGTTTCGTCAATAATTATTGTACTTTTAGTGATGACATAGTATCTTGTCAATGATGTACAAAGCAATGTCGTCACTAAAACTAATTCATAGTTGTCATTGGTATAGACCAATTACTGACAACTTTTGTTGTCACTAAACACTTTTTAATTCTATAACAACAGGTTGTTATCAATGGAGAATTCTGATTCAGTGGCAACACTTTATCACCATGAATTTTGAAGATTTTCCTGCTACAATTATATCTAAAAATGAAAAATAATATATCTTGCATGCCATTAAAAAACAAATAAAAGTTGTAATTGCATTAGAAGCTGCATGCCAATATACCACAAATTATCTCCAAATGTCATATAAGTTTTACATCGCAAAATAAATGTTTCTATAAGGGGTCTAGCATCCCAAATTTTACATCAAATTGAGGTCATTTTACAAAAGACTACTGAAATAAAGAAATAGAAAACTTGTAAGTGAGCTGCATGAACAAAAGACATGTTCATCTCCAATGTCGGTCAGTCAAAGGCATGGACTCTAGTGTTGGAAATTTCAATAATATTCATTGATCTTCCAAAAGTTTGAATGAACAGCCATTTTCTGCATTAAGGAAGAAAAATAAGTTGTAAATATGGAGACGAGCAAAACATCAAAGTAAAAGTAACTTTGATTAGCTTATCTACCCAAAAATGTAGTTGATTCACATGAACATAACAAATTAAGTACATAATAAATCATTGTTAATCAATTGGCTGTGTACATAGCTTCAATTCAAGTAAAGTTCATTGCAAACGGCTATTGAAACAATATAGTATTGGCAAAAGTTGTGAGAACCCGAGAAATTAAGTGTACACCCTAAAATATTTTCTTTTATTTACTGTGATATTAGAAAAAATTTTTACAAATTAAATAAATATATGACGTATATATCGTAAATTGTGTTAATTGCAAATATTACTAGGCACGTAACATACATTAGAAGTTTAACTAGAACATGTCGAATAAGTATTTCTTAAAACTAAATATGTCAAAATCGACTAGATTAACGTAAAAAATTTTCCATGAAAATACAAATGAAGTTAGGAATTCATACATGAAATCATAAAAATTTTAGGCCTTGGAGAGCAATTAAACTACAACTAAAAGACCAAACAAACCTTAAAATCCTAGACTAACTACCATGCGGTCATTTTGAGTTATCAGAATGTAGAAACCACGAGAGAAAAGAATGCATTTTATTGAACCGAACACAAACACCTAATAGAAGCTAAGCGGTGAAGTGTGGAAGTTAGCTGAATTTGGGGCGGTGAGTGAAGATAAAAAAAAAACAATGGAAACAGCTACTAAAGCTGCTAGTAGAAGTGGTGCATTAAGAAATGAATAAAGGTCGGTTTAGGCAGTAGAACCGAGGGAATGCGCCTTATAACCTCCTGTCTACCACTTCCCACCAAAAAGAAGTAATCTGAGCTTTCCTAAACACTAAGGCCGAGAGATAAACAAGAGAGAGAGCTAAGGGAGTGGAGGAAAATTGTCTTCCTGAGGGAAAGATTTGAGAAAGAGAGAAAACAAAGCTTCTGCTTCTACTTCAACCAAGAGAGGAAACCAGAGTCCAACTCCATTTGCAGCCAAAAAGACACCAGAAATTCTCATTCTTTTCCAGCCGAGGAGAAGGTTGAGGGGTGAACTGATCTACGCTTGAAGTGTCGGGTAGAAAAGACCAGATAATATAGCTAAAACACCATCACCTTCTACTTATATATTCTAGACGAATTCTGATGCATGGAAGAGTTGAGGTTGGACCGAAGTAAAGCTAGGTAGTAAAGCTAGTTTCTTTCCTAGAAACTTATCAGCTTGGACCGAAGTAGTGTAAAGGCAGTTCCTTTCAATTTTCTTGCCTGATCAAGTGTAAATGAACTGAACTCAGGAAGTATGTTAGCATGTTCACTATCTGGAGTTGCATGTGAAATTTAGAGTGGGCAAAAAATCTGCTTTTAATGGCTGGAACTTGGGTAGTAAACCGCACCACTGTTACAATACTTTCTAGCTTAACCGATGGAATTCTTGGTATAAAGTTGCTGGAAAACGTTGATGGACACTTATTGTTTGTTGTACATCAGGTTTGCAGGCTGATGCAGGCTGCTATGCATCAGGTTTTGCAGCTTGACGCAGACCTGAGTTTCATTCAACTCTCCTCCTAAATATTTAGGTTCATTGACTCCATCTAAATATTTAGGATCTAGGTAATTCTTAATTGACATCCAGCTCCTATCCATGTTTATGCAGTCCTTTATCCCAACATCAAGAATAAGAACATGCAATATTATACCGAAGACAGAGCACTATGTATGGAAACTTAAATTTGCCAAATACCAACAATGAAAACCCAATCAAATAAAACACATTTTCACTAAAGTCCATGTCAGGAACAAATAACAACAATTCATTAAAAACAAGATAGATTATGTACCATTACAAAAGATGCAAAAGAAAGCTCCAATTAATTTAAGCCATTCCTAAAATTATACATCTTAAACTATACAACATCAAATCCCAAGTCTGGAAAAGAATAACCGAAACAGATTTCTAGTCGTGAACAACCCCTCCATATGACACATACCCAGCCTACTCAATCATATTCAATTTGAGGATGAAAAAAACTGGGTCAAATCAAGCACATAACATCCTATCTATTCCTGTTCTGCGTACCCATACAAAAGCCCCAATTAGCTTGTTAGATAAACTAAACCAACCCCAAAAACTAGTAGCAAAACACATCTAATTTAATGTTTTCTAAGTTTGTTGGATAGGTTTGTCTAATGAGGGAAAGAAGCAAAAAGTGTGATCAATATTTTACACTACCAACGACAACAACCAGAATGGCGTCCTTTAACCACAATATAGCAAGTTGTCACAATTTAGAAGATTATTAATAATGAAACATGACATGAGATATATTAAGTTGTAATGCAGTTACAAGTAGATCTTACAAACCATTTCCATTGTCATGAAGATCCTTGCTCTCATTAGGTGTATTATTTCCACCAACGGACTGGTTAGATACAACCTGCTGCAGTGGGAGGCTCATATGTTTGCATCTCAACAGATGTAGGAGATGCCAATCCATCCCTTGATGATGCTGCAGCAATTTTTTGACTAGCTGATGCAGCATGAACCCATATATTCTAGCCATGTATACAAAGACATAATCAGTATAAGTAGTTAAATGACAACCTCCTACTGAGACACCGAACCCAAGTCAGCAACTTCAAGCATAGAAAAAAAAATACAAATCATAGGACAAACAATTTAAGGTTTTGGAGTCTAATTCACATCAAATTGTACATATGTAGATGGATCTAATAAGGCCTGAAACTATGAATTTAAATAGAACATTATAACTCAAAAGTTAAGGATAGTCAAGCATAGTCGTTACAATCAAGCATAGTCAAGCGTAATCTGTGTTTCAGCTAATTAGTGGTAAATGATTTTTAACAACCAGGGATGACTATGTTCCAGAGATCATTTTAGCTAATCAAAAGTAATCTATGCTCCAAAGATGACTTTTTAACAAGCAAAAAATACAACAGTAAGACAGTAACAGGATTAAATGAGACAAAATAGACCATACAAGATGCTGGACAGATTGCAGAATACTTGAACAAAACATTTGACCTTCTTTGGGGGCATTTCTACTTGCAAAATTTGAAGTGTCTTATTCTTTAAAACTCTCTTATTTCCCTCTTCCAACATCTATAACTAAATTCGTAATCCTTCCACTAAATTTTATAAACCCCAGACCTGCAAAACACCTTTCTCTCTATATCAAACAAATCCTCCCAAAAGGTATCCCCTAAACAAAAAACAAACTCAAATCAAACACCTGGTGGACTAAACATAACGCCAGAAATGCTGGCCAACTACTCACCAATGTGTCGATTCTTGGGCTTACGGTAATTTTCTTCAATGTGGTTGATAATTATCAAACTAGTAGTTCGGAGCTTTAGAACAATGGGGACGTTGTAGTTTTGGGCTAAATATACCCCAAAAACATACCTACCAAGAATGAAAAATAGTCCTAATTAATCCTATTCCTGTATTTTTTTTTCAAGTTCTTAGTGTCTATGGGCTTTTCAGTAATCTGGAGAATTGAGGATGGAAGCTCTAATACATGGAAGAACTAATGCAACGGAGAAGGAGATTATTGCACCCACAACTTAAATCTTTCTATGAGATTATTGAACCCACAACTCAAACAATCTAAAAGAAAAAAAATTAGGGCAACGTAATTGGGGGAAAAATAAGAAAAACAAGGAGAGATATGAGAGGACTTACCATAGAGTTAGGGGAGAATGAATCGATTTCAGCTTGGGGAATCCATATTTGGTCGAGAGTTTATGGAAAATGGAGAGTGTTTTCTCTTCTTTGAGAGATGTGAGATAGAAAAGTGAAGAGTCAGAGTGGGGAGTTTGGGAAAAGGAACGGTGGCTTGTATCTCTCTGGAGAGTACTATGAGTTAAAGAGTGCTTCTTTCTCCCAATTTTCAACAAAAGAGTCCCCGCCAACATTTTTACTATTTTGTCGTCACAAAATTTCGGTACTAGTTAATTCAATCAATTTTGTAACTTTAACTTTTATTTGAATTTACTAACATATTAAATTTTTTGAAAATAATTTACTAATGTATTATTAACCATTTGTTGTTAACCATACTGTCTCAAAAATTATTAACCATACTGTGTCAAAATTGTAATTGGTAGAAATTTTAAATAGAGCATATTCAATTAACAAACCACATTTTAAATAGCGCACATTCAAGTAACATTCAATACAAAACTTCACTATTTATCCATTATCTTTAAATAAGAAAAAAAATGCACAATTAAACTAATACATAAAGTGTATTATGTAATTAAGTATGGAGTTTGGGATTTATCCACTACGAGAGCTAGTTCAATTTGAAAACTCTTATTTATATTCATATCAAATTAACTAATAATCATTCTAAGTTAAGTAGTCATAAGTTTATTTACACTAATGAATTTTTTATTTTTTAATTATTTTTATTCTAATGAAATTATTACATATACAAGGCAATTAAACTAATAAGGAGGCTCATAAGTATATAACAGTTAAAAAGCATTAAAGAACACATAATGATTACAAAAAATTAGGAGTAATAGTTGCAAAAAGCAATCAATATTTTAAATCAAACAGTGACAAGACTAGGTTGTCACTAACGGCTATACAGTGTTATCAGTGACAACAACTGCAAAGTTTTCAAAGAAAGTGCTATTAATACTGACAACTTTTAGAAAGTTGTCACTGTTGCAGTTCCTGCTCTCTTCATGGCTCCTGACGGGAATTGAATTGTGACGACAATGCAAGGTCGTCACTGATGTGTTGGCTCTCTTGACTCAATTGTGACAACTTTCTGTATTGTGGTTAAAGGACCTCATTCTGTGACAATTTTTTTTCGTCACTGAGAAATGTTGTCACTAATGACCAAATTTCTTGTAGTGCCAATTGTGAGCGTCCGACAGCTTTCGTCGAGTTTGAAGGATCTTATCGGACGTCCGATGTTTGCGTCCGATCGAGATCAGTGAGCTAGGGAGAATGTCTTATTTCCTTCGGACATCCGGTGATGGAGTTTTTCATGTGTCCGAAGTTGCGCAATAATTATCGGACGTCCGATCCTGTTTTCACAAGCGTACGATAGCTTTCAGCAATCTTTATTTCTTTCAATTGTGTTTGATCTTTGAATCTGATTTGCATCATAATTGAAAGTGTATTTTGGAGAGATATTAATATCATCCATTTATTTTGTAAACATCAAAAAATAGGATCTAAGATCAACCATTCTCAATAAAACTCACGCTTTTATAGCATTAAAAGGGCATTCGAAGAAGTCGTGGACGTTCGTTTTCGGCCATCAGACATTCAGCATCCTATTCTTCTATTCCTTTTAAAACGCCAGAAGAACAATACAAGTACGGTTCAAAACCGGACCCTAATACAGATCCATATTCGGGTCGAAAACACCCGTACAGAAATGTAATTTTAAATTCTAAAACCAGGGGCATAATAGTCACTACGAAAAACTAGCGTCCTAGACTTCAAAAATATCTGGTGATTTCCAGAGTATTCTCTGGTAATTTCGACAAAACTACCCGACACTTATAATGAATTTTCAAATCGTCGTTCGTACCCCCTATAAATAGCACTCCCCATATCTTTCCTTCACATCATATTCGTGTTGGATAAGAAAACAATTTCGCGAAGAAAGGAGAAAGAGAAATTCAGAAAAGTCGCAAATTCTTGGAGGAGGTGAAGAAGAAGAAGAAGAAGGAAATGGAAGGGTTTACGTCGTTCTTTGACTCGCAATCGGCGTCGAGAAGTGGTTGGAGCTACGAATCTCTGAAGAACTTCCGGCAGATCTCTCCCGTCGTTCAAAATCATCTCAAGCAGGTTTCGTAATTTTCTCCTCTTTTTTTTTTGTTAAATTTTTATCTCGTTAATTTTCTTGTATTTAGTTTGACAACTTGAAATTGATTATGACTTATTGTGATTTTCTTACTGTTTGCTAGAAACCGTTTTATAGCCTGTTAATTTTTACTCAACTGAGAAGGAGCGCGAAGAATTTTGAATTTGCGGGAGAGAAGGGATAGAAAGATTGTTCAGATTAATGAATTGAAGAAGAGGTTGAAAGTTGTGGTTTTGATTTGTGGACTTTGTTGTTTTGCCATTATTGTGTATTTTGTTTATTCTTTTTTTTTTTTTTGTTTGGAAGAGATTATAATTTATTGGAGAAAAATCTATGTAGAGATCTTTAGGTAGTTGAATTGTGGACGATTTTGAGCTTCGTGGTAAGGTGTGGAATTTATTGTTTTATTGTATGACTTGATCATGTTTTCTATTAAATGTTTTTTGCTTTCTATTTTTGTTATATAGTATATTCGTTTTCATTTTTTTCCCCTAACTTTTTACTTTTTTTTTTTTTTTTAAGACGTTCTTAATCATTTTGTTATTTTTTTTATTGTTTCAAGATGTTCTCTCTGTAATTGGTAACACCAAAGCTATAGATTAGGATAGAAATATCAATACTTGGCTATAGTTTTCATTCCTATAGTTGTAGTTGCTTTTGTCATTATCGTGATTCAAAGTCTTTTCTAATGTAAGAGAAGGCTTCGTTGATGCCAACCATGGACTTTTACCAGTATATTAAGATCACCAAGGAATCAAGATTATGTGATTTTCCCCTTTTTTTCCACCGGGATTGTAAGAAGGGGGGTTAAGGGTAAAGAGGGAGGCCTTGCCAATTTTGCTAGACCTAGAGTGTTGTGCAGTACTAAAACGTTCTTTTATAAACATTATTGATTATTGATAGTGTGATTTGCACCATTTTATATTACTAAGTGCTTAATGTTAACATAATTGATTGTGTAATAAGTATCATTTTATGTCTATTTACTAGTTAAGCGTGCTTGAGGTTTCATTGTGTTTGTTTAAGGGACATTGATTTCTTTTTTACATTTGTTTGATTAACTTCCATCACCTCTCACACTTTCTATCAGAATTTTTTTTTTGTTTATTGGATCATTGTTGTAATGCATGAAAACAGGTGATCCAGCTTGTTTCGTCTATATCTATTAATGAAAATAAGCATTTTGTAAATTAAATTTGCTGCTTGTTTCAGGTTTATCTCACACTATGTTGTGCACTGGTAGCATCAGCTGTTGGTGCTTATCTTCACATACTCTGGAACATTGGAGGCTTCCTGACCACTGTTGGATGCATGGGATCCATGATGTGGTTACTTTCCACCCCTCCCTTTGAGGAGGTATAATCTTTACTCTCAGTCTTATTGTCCTGCTGATATCTGGTTGATATTGGTTTTCTTTTTTTTTTTTTTAATCTTGATTACCAATTTGTTGATTTTTTGCCTGTTTGCCTTTTTTATGAGAGCAGCATAAAAGGCTTTCACTGTTGATGGCAGCTGCAGCTTTTGAAGGGGCTTCCATTGGTCCTCTGATTGAGTTGGCTATTAGCTTTGACCCTAGGTATGTGTTCTCTATTGATGTGTTTTTGCATGTATGCATTTTGCTTTTGTGCAATTTTGTAGTGATGAATTTAGCAGGTCAGGGTCGATGTCCCCTTTGCTTTGTATGGGAGTAAGATTTGGTTCTGGTTTATAGCCTAACCAAGTCTACTTATGAGATCAAATCTTGTTGATGAGAGATTCCACTGGGGGTGGTACTTCGGCAACCGAAAAAAAAATTATTTGTGGCTAATATACCAATTAAATCAATTGTCTGTTAGGCAGTTATTCTGGACCCTGTTAGGAAAGGACATCTTATGTGAACCTGCTTGAGGCCCTTTTTCATTGCTTACGAATTTTATTTTTAAGGTGAAATGTTGTATCATTTTTAGATCCTTTATTCTTTTTCTGTGTCCCAAGTGACAATCTGTGTTCAGTCTGGGAGGCAAGTGTTATGGATGTGTTTTAGACTTTATTTTGTTTGGATGTGTGATTCATGTGAGTTGCTGGCTTATTTAGCAAAGCTTGGTGTGTTGTTAATACTTTGGAAGGAACACTGTATGGCCATTTCTTTTCCTCCTAGCAAGTTAGCTGTTTTGAGGAACTACTTCTGACAATGTTCTTGGATGTTGCAGCATCTTGGTAAGTGCAGTTATTGGTTGTGCTATTGCCTTTGGTTGTTTCTCAGCAGCTGCTATGTTGGCAAGGCGCAGGGAATATCTGTATCTTGCAGGCCTTCTTTCTTCTGGTGTTTCCATTCTTTTCTGGCTGCACTTTGCATCCTCCATCTTTGGAGGGTCTTTGGCACTTTTCAAGTTTGAGGTACTGGTTTGGTGTCTGATCTAGTGTTCCACCTGTTTGGTGTTTCATCCTGTTCTGGATGATTGACCTCATAATTATTTCTGATCTTTGTTTGCAGCTATATTTTGGGCTACTAGTGTTTGTGGGCTATATAGTAGTGGACACCCAGGATATCATTGAGAAGGCGCACTACGGTGATCTGGACTATGTGAAGCACTCTCTTACCCTTTTTGTAGACTTTGTTGCTGTCTTTGTGCGGGTTCTTATAATAATGGTAATCTCTCTCTCTCTCCCTGTATATTTGTTGACTGATTAATTTTACTGTTTGTTTATTTTGTTGAGATGTGGCTGATTAATTTTTATTACTTTGTTTATTTTGTTCATCTTCTACTTGGCTCTGCTTTGATGATTGGACTATTTATGTTTATTTTGTAGTTGAAAAACGCATCAGAGAAGGAAGAGAAGAAGAGGAAAAGGAGACACTAACTACTCCAAAATGGCTCAAGAGGAAGGACATTGTTTAACAGTCAATCAGATGATCTCTTTCTTTTTCTTTTCTTTTTTTTTTTCCCTGTTTTGAGAGTTGTTTCCTGTGTGGGTCAACTGATGTTGAATAGTCCTAGCCTGGTAGGCTTGCGCAAGTGCTCGCTGTTGTGGTAAATATTGGGATGTTTAGTGTCAAGTGCCAGTTGTTGGACAGTGTTTATTGCTTACCTAAAGAATTGAGTAAAAACTTTTAACCAGTGAATTCCTTCCATTTCGTCCGATCTTTTGCATCAGCTTGATTGGTAAGAGTATATTGTTTGTAATGTGCCATGATTTTCGTGAAAACAATTTGTGCGTCATTACATCTGATGATACTGGGGCCCCTTTAACTTAAAATGCAGAATTGAGGTGAGGCCGAAGTATGGCATATATCAGGTCCAAAATCTTGTGGACACTGGCCTTTGATTCTTGAATGATGCGACCGCGGGGATGTTTATTTTGTTACATTCAAACTATATTCTTGGATGGAGATTCGCAGGGCATCATATGATGCGATGGCAGCTCCTACATTCTACGCGCAGGTGTCTGCTTTTGCCTAATCTTCTGGCCCCCCCCCCCCCCCCGGTGGGGGGGGCGGTTGGAAAGAATTCTAAGATCACCCTTTATTTGGATCTTTGTATGGTCGCTTTACGGCTTAACCTTCAACGGTGGTAAATTAGTATGTTGCCAATGCTGCGTGTGCGAGCCGGCATCTTTGTTAGATTATTTTCTGTTTAACACTTTACATTAGAGATCGCTTGTCTGCTCATTCAATGCTCAAAGTTTTGATTGATGGATCAGAGTATTAATGAGGTGACCGCATGATCCCATAAAAGAGGCAGGCAACACAAATTACATAAAAGAGGCTAACACAAAGTCGGCCCGTTGAATATGTCACTGTTAACAATTCCCGGAACGAGTTTTTGGGTTGTAGCCAACTTCATCCCAAAAGGGGGTATAAGCTTGAATCCGGGGAGCGTGCTGCAACGTGTTGACTTTCTTTACCTGTAATTTTTGTGCCATTTGGGGGGAGATTTCTGAGACTCTGGTTGACCGGTAAACCAAAAGCCAGAGGTACTCATGGTCTTGGCGTTATGAGCCCTTGGGTTTGGCTTGTACAATACATACACGGTATCATTATTGTAAGGAAGAAAAAGGATAGTCGCAGAGTGGTGGCTGGGGCGGTGGGGGTCGCGATCAACGTTTAGCAGCTAAGAAACTTTTCGAAGCTTGCACCTATTTAATTATCTTCTAGGATTATTATTGTGTTGCGGCTAATTTCACTTTTTTGCAATTAATTATATGTCTATTCAGGTGTCACCTTAATGATTTGAGATTTAAGTTAGTGTTTATATCCTGAAATCAGAGAAGTGTACAAATTATGAAAACTTTCCTCAATGTCTAAACTGCTATGAAAAAATTGGAAACTGGTAATAAAAGCTAGTAACAACCTTTGTACGCTCTTCCGTTGAGATATAATAAGAATGAAATATATGCTAGAAGCGGTGACTTATGAATGTCGCATTATGTAGTGCATTGACTCGTTCTTGCTGGCATAGACATACCATTCCTCTTCTTGTCCCCAAGCAAAAGCAGAAGAACATTTCAAGAAACAAAAAAAGAACATTTCAAAAAGCAGCACGGGTCTACCTTTTGCACACCAATGGCTTTCATCAATTCACAAAGGCCACAAAGATGCCAGATTTTGGAAACTTTTCCTTCTGGGATTAGCCAATAATCAAAGATGACATAAAGAATATGACTAGCAAAGCATTTGTAAACAAGTCCGAAAGGCTTAATGATACTCGAATTCAACATCCTCAACCGTGTGTAAAGCTCACACAGTATGCGCAAAGCAGAAATCACGAGCACAATACTAATTTAACTAGAATCCACAACTTTGCTCGAGTAGTGAGTATTTAACATCGGTTCCTTTCTTTCATGCACTTGTCCTTTAACTAATATTTAAGTGTTTTGAAAAGGTATCCATTATTTGGTTAATAATCCTTGCCATTTTCTACATTCCTACCATTCAAGCAGGGATTGGTGGGAGACATTTTCTACATCTTCTACATTCCTACCTTTCCTATCCAATATTTGATTAGGGAAAAATAAGCTAGCTGGAATAGAGAATATTAGATACATCATATGCGCTACGTTATTCAATAAATTAAAAACAAGTTACAGCGTTGTTTTTATGTGCTGCACTAACACCAAATAGAAGTTATGAAATATTTTATAATTGTGACATGATGTACTAGTAGGGGTGGCAATGGGGCGGGATTGGGGCAGGGGATCCGTTGTCAAATAACGCCCCTTGCCCCCTGCTCCTGTCCCGTTTTCCCTATGGGGGAAATCAACTTATTATAAATGTTCACTTACAATAATAGAATTGTAAACAACGCTAAATAAGATTAAAAAACTGTCCAGATGGAAATAAAGTACAACAAGTTAAGTTACGTTCAGTGCGGAGAAAGGGAACCGATCAAAATAAAAAAGGGTTTGGAATTGAATAGTTTACTCTTTTGGAGGAGGGCGTTGGAAACAAATCAACAATAGTCCAAGAAATTTCTTCAGTTGTTGCAGCAGTGTGGCCGTTGGCACTAACTAGCATTGTACTTGTAAGTAAGGGTGCAACTTTGAAAAATTTAGGGTTATATTATATATATATATATATATTATTTATTTATTTATTGTATGCGGGGGACGAGACATGTGTACGTATGTTGCCCCACCCCCGCCCCGTTTTAAGACGGGGGGAAATTGTTTGCCCCCGCCCCATCCCCCGTCCCATTTCTACCCCCACCCCCATTGCCATCCTTATTTACTAGCATCCATGTCAGAAATAGTATAATGCAATCATTCGTTATATGAAATTCACCAAAGGGAAATGACCCATCGCCATTATTTAACGATGAATTATTGATTCGAGTCACACAGTTAATGTACATAATTTACCCAGTCTCCTCTCCTTACCTTGCTTGGTTCTTTTTTTTTGACATAAAACTTGATGTTACAAAATTTTGATGCATGCACGTTCTTATTGTTAAAATATCATTTTTTTTGCCGGATATGATAGATTCCATTACACACTTACTCCTCTATATTAGGAGGAGGGGGGGACACAAAGGGGTCAAGGAGAAAATTCGGAAAAAATGAACCACTATCAATTTAGTCGGATGCTTATTTATGAATTTTCTAAAATACAGGTCAAGGGATTATCAATTGAGTGACCAAAAATTTGGAGTCAAGGTGCAATGAATGTGGTGCAAATCTAAGCAGTGCTGCTGATTGGGTTTGGCTGAAGTAGGTGACAAATTTCTGGCTTGAGTTTTAACTTTGGCAGCTTGGCCTAGCCATCAAGCCATACTCTATCTAACTAATACCACAAGAAGAATGCATCTTCCACGTCAATGTGGCCATCAGCCATGCTCCAAGTGTCATCGAGTCACTGTCTATTGCGGTGTGGTTTCAGGGCATTGGTTTTAATACCCCTTAATGGAGATGGACCTCCCAACCAAAAATTATATACATGTAGCAATATTTGTTTTCCATTCACGAGCCCACTTGGAAATGTAGAGAAATTGCAACTTTTGGTCACATGTTTTGGGTCAGTCCCGACCTGCCCCCTTGGGATTGTGCTAGATTTTTCAAAGTCCTGTGTATATTTGTTATTAATTTATTATTATTAATACTATTTTAAATTCTTGTTTATGCCTATCATGTTGATTTATATGATTTTTGTTATGTGCACTACAAAAAAAATGCCAAAATTGTCATTTTCTTCTCATTAGTTTTTTTTTGGCTCAATTATACATCAAGTTGAAGTCTACTAAGTTGAATTAAAGAGCCAATATGTGAATCTCAAATTAACATATATATTTCAAAGATGGTTTTTATTCTGTTCTTAACTTAGTGGGGGATGTTGGTTTGCTTTATGTTTTCGGGTACATAATTAGATAAAGTCTTGCTGATATGATGGGATTCCATTTCCGCTTAAAGTAAGTTTTAAAAGACTCGATTCCACTAATGCTTTGGGAAAAAAAATCATGTCGAAAGAATGACAAAATATTCAACCTTGCCTGATTATTTTGCTATGTACCTCTTCCAATTTTTTTTTTTCAGACTTTTGAAGTTAGTTAATTAAACTTAATCTCAGATTTAACCTCAAAAGCCGGCAACTCTTGAGGCAAACATGAGGACTTAACTACCCAACCCCGAAGAAACAATGTGGGACTATGGGAAAGTTAGTAGGACAGTCTTTACAAGACCTTAAAAAAGAATCCATTACCTCAGATACCTCCTCTGCGTCTTTGGTTTTTTTTTTTTTTCAGACTTTTGAATACTTCTTCCAATTGATATCCACACATTTGCTTCGCTTGTCAAATCGCTAATTTTTCAACTTTCTACTTTTAAAATCACTAATATGTTAGGTCAAACGGTGAGTTTTTTTTCCCCCTTAAATTAAATCACAAACATAATTGATTGTTGACTATTGAGAACGAGTTACTATTTTATTTTGCAAGAACAATTCTCGTTTACTGAAGCAATCAGTTGTCAATATCGGAGGACAAGGAGTTATTACTACCTAGGGTATTTTCCTACCGGTAAAAAATCAATATTCAACTAAAAATCGTTTTATTAATTCGTTTGAATTAGCTGTTTTTGGAGGTGTTTTTGAAAAATTTTACTGTAACAAAGTTTTAGAATATATTTTGAGATATTTAAGAGTGGTAGAGTTTTTAGAATATATTTTGAGATAATTTTTAAACATTAAAAAAATTAGACTACTTTTTAGAGTATTTTTTAAAAATTTTTTGAAAAACTGATGAATCCAAACAGATCTATATCTGTTGAAAAGACAGTTTACTCCTACAACTCTTTATTAGATTCCCTCTTCACTCCTCATTCCAAAAACATATTTTGGTTAATAACAGCCAGGCAACCCTTCATCTGAAAAGTTAGGATGTTTACGTCCCAAAAAGGTGCGAAACCAAATTTGAATTCACATAAACAGTAGGAGCGAAAGAAAAGAAAATTAATGAGACCATTTTCTTTTCAAAGGGCAATAGCAAACACAATCATGAATGGTGCGAGTTCCACATCAAATGTTGAGGACTTTCTCTCCCTATGTGCCTCTATTTTTCTTGTTAGCATAATTCTAGAATATAGTGGATATATATATGTATATATCCAAGAATGTGTAACAATGATAAAGACAGCACCCATGAGATGATCCACTATTTACACACTAGTGTATAATTTACTGGTCATGCAAGTTAACAAAATGACCATGCATCCTGCCAAAATTAGACTAGTAGATAGATTTAAAACACCTCATACTTGGGCAGAGATCCCACAAACCGAAATTTGGTACGTGTAATTCTATGATAATATCGACATTTTGTCATTTCTGAATCATGACTACATACTTTGCGTTTCTCACACAGCAATCAATTCGGCCATTAGTAGTATGGCACATATGCAATCCACAGCAGAGTGGCGGATAGGATTCGAGTGTGTTCACATCCAATAGTATGCTTAAGAGCTCACAGATTAAGATCAATGATCTTTTTTTAAAAAAAAAAAAATTTTTTTGTTAAAGATGACCAATAATAATTTTTCACTTGCTCTCTGTTGATGACTTGAATCCGTGATCTTACTAACTAGGTTGCGTTTTATTATCAAATCGGTGATTGCTTACTTGCTAAGTATGCAAGTGATTTATCATTGGGCAAGAACAAGAAAACTTTTCTTCAGGGACGTATAATAAAACGAGACGTAGTATTGCATGAATCAAAATATCTTGTTACTTTTCAACTTTTTTTTTCATTCAATGTGTATAAAATATCTTCCATTTTGAACCCAAAGAGAATAAACAAGAAATCAGTTTGATTTAACATGGCATTGAAACTAAGCTTGGTCCAATGATCAAGAAAACTGCCGTAGGAGTGTAGGAATTGCAATTTTCATTTTCGTCTAATTACCTCAACTCGTGTGGGCAAACCCATCTTTTTTTGGGAAAATTGAAGAATCTTCTATCAAGAAATTTACATCATATCATTTATATCCCACAATGTGTTAGGCCGTACTAGTTCAATTATTGAATACATTAACACAAGGTTTGGTGATTAAAGGATGACTTATGAAAAGTGCAGTAAAGAAAATTTTAACAACATTAAATTGCGCTAAATTGTAATGGCAGTAATTTATTTACGGACTGTGATTACCGTTTAGTTAATTAGTTGTTCCAAAGATTATTAGATTCTCTCCTGAGACGAAGGAATGAATTGGATGGTACGGGAGGAGGGAGTGCTAATAAGAGATTTGGGATTCAAAACCTTACACTTATATAATATATATATATATATATATATATATATATATATATATATATATATATATATATAAAAGGGGTGCTCTTGCCCTATAAATTATTTGAGAAGTCTTGTGTTCCATTCATTGATTTTGTATAGTGTGATTTGCATCTTAAAAACACCATCAATTCTAAACATGTAGACCATAATTCTCAATCACACAGGCGTAAGATCCATGTAGATCTCCTCTGTCTAATACTAGATGCCACTTCATTTCTCTTTTAATTGCAGAAACAAAAGGTATACAAAAGAAGGTGTAGCTGTATGGTTCTATACAGTTCGTCACAAACTTAGGATATTGTTCCTTTTTTTTTTACGTCTTTTTACTATTTAAAAGGGGAAAGAAAAGAATAAAATGAGTATAAGAAAGGGAAAAAGCATCTTTACCTAGTTTAAAAGAATAATGGGTCAAATGGATTTATTTAAATCGCTCTACACTACAGTCAATATTGTACTTCAAGTTAGCCCAAAAAGAATAATATTTGCGGGTTTTACCTGCTCAACCTAGAAAAACCCAAGGCAGATTTTTGTCAAATATAAGCCTCTAAAAAAATATGCTTAAGAATTGCATATGACTAAGCCAAACCAATGCTAAGTAATAAAGAACAAAAACAGCAGAGGAATTCAGACATCAAAGATTCCAGATTAGGGATGGCAACGGGGCGGGGTTGGGACGGGGGACCCCTCCCCCGTCCCCCGCCCCGTTGCCTATTAGTTCCCCCCGTTCCCCGCCTCCCGCTCCCCCCGCCCCGCCCCGCCCCGCCCCGGACCCGCCTTGCCCCGCTTCTCCCGCGGGTGCCCCCACGGGGTTAATAAAATTTTATTATATAATTTTATTATAATTAAATTTTAATAAATAATCAAGTACTAAAATATCAACACATCACCAAATTATTATTCATTGTAATTTTATAATTGAAACTCATAAAAACAATCAAACAAAAGTTATTTGAATACAATCCAATATGATGAAATAAATATAACTAAAATAGTCAAGTTTTCACTTTTAGTACAAATACAATCACTAATTCATTATTGTGTTTGTACTTTGTTTTTGAGAAAAAAATGTTATTCTATTAAGTGTAATTAGAAATTTAGTATAAATGTATTAGTAAATTTAGTATAACTAATTAATAAATTTTATTAGTAGACATGTATAATTATTCATATAATTGATAATATCAATTATATTACATAAATTACTATACATTATATAATACATCTAACTAATAATATCATTATCATAAGTTTATAACTAATTAACTTATATATTATATATAATTATATATATATATATATTTTTTGCGGGTGGCGGGGCGGGGGATGGGGCGGGAGTATACTCCCCCGTCCCCCGCCCCGTTTCTAAGCGGGGGGAAAAAATTCCCCCCCGCCCCGAGAGCCCCCCGCGGGCACCCGCCCCCATTGCCATCTCTATTCCAGATGATCGTCTCTCCTCTCTATATGTCAAATATTGGAACAATCTAGACAGCAGAAAAGTCTTTTTACGTAGATTTTGTGCTATGCTGAATTTTTCACTTTTTTTTTTTTTTTGCTTTAGACTGACAAAATGTGCATCATAATTCAGACAGTATATAACATGTTTTCTTTTCTTCTTCTTCTTTTTTTTAACCTTCCATCCCTTGCTACACTATTTTTATTTTTAACTGCCAGGTTCAAGATTCAAACTCTAAATCTGATAGCGAGAAAATTCTAATAGCCCTTCTCCTAAGCACTTGCCAACCCTGCTGGTTCATGAAATGTATCTCATTTCTGATTTTCCCCATTTCAATTAAGATATGGGGAGTTTGCAAATCTCAGGCACAAGAAAGGGCATCTTTCGGTTTTTCTTGATTAGGCAATAGTAATGCTTTTTTGTTTTTGTTTTTGGAACTCCCAAACACTTGAAGAGTGTACATTGGGCTAGATCTCCACAAGATCTCACTTGGGATAACGACCACCTATTTGAAGGTGTCTCTTCTCAGAGAAAAAAGTTTCTTACTTCGTCCTTAAGGAGCCAAAGACTTGGGGGTAGTGGTGATTTGGAGATTGGGGGCTACTTTTAACTTGGTTTTATCTCTAACCTACGGCAAAAAGTAAACAATTATAATGAGGCAGAGGAAGACCAAATAGAGGAAACCACAAGGAACAACACAAAACAGTGTGAAAAAGTCCAAAGCCAGACAGTCAAACATAACAATATATTGAAAAACCATGGAACTAATCCACAATTGACGCACCAGATGCTGATCATATTGTTTTGGATCCACCATCTGCCTGTCTTTTTTTTTTTTTTTCTTGGGTAGGTAATAGAAGGGTTAAATTTCAAAACCATATCCAATTGAGAATGGCACTTGCGTTTATTTTATTTTATTTTTTTGGTAAAAAGTGTTATGCTTAGTTAATTTGTGAAGAAAAGCAAGAAAGGGGGCATGATGATTTTTCTTTCACTATTATATTTTGTGCATGAACCAATAATTCTCCTATTGTTTGTTTGTTTTTGAAGTAGTAATTTGGAGAAGCAAATAAAAAAGTCTTTCTTGTTGGTTAGAATAGAATGCGTTAACAGTACAAAAAAGAAAAGTAAAAAAAAAAAAAGAAAAAAGAAAAGGGAACCTCACCCCATCTCTTTTAACTTACTTCAACTTGGTTGGTATAACAATCAAATTTTGTTCTGTCAAAAGAAAAACCAGAAAACAATTAATACTATAATTTCTTGAGAGATCTAATAAAGAATAATGAAATGGGAGTAGATGGGTGGGAATAATAATCAATAAAGAACAATAATATGTTTAGTCAGCAAACTACTTGATGCGGATGAAATGGATGGTGATGATGGATCAATTTGAGTTGATTCCAAGAAAACTCTTTAAAATTTTTCCCCTTTTGTCCTTTGACATTCATTTCTTTAAAACTGGGCTGCCATGTGATTTCTTCTAAAGCACAAAATAATAATAATGCAAGAAAGGAAGGAGTCACACACTACTACAATAGATGGCCATTGGCATGACTTTTGGCCTTTGGATATTGACTCATCAAATCTGTCCTCAGTTTCTAACTCTAAAGCATAAAGAAAAAGGGGCATTAATGCATCAAACCAAATTAATTCATGGTCCAAATTTGGCACTTTTGTTTTTGCCTAAATCTATAATATATCTTTTCTTTCTTCTCTTATAGCTCATTCATTTAGGGAAATTACACTTGACTCCCTTGAAGTTTCTCTTACACTTTTTTTTTTTTTTTTTTTTTGGTAAAAATGATTTCATATAGTCCTTTCGATAATGAAATTTAGGATCTCCTCACACTCTACCAATTAGAAATGATGATTGTGGAACCAAAAACCTTTCCCTTTTAGCTAAAACTAAATCATTTAAGAGAGGGTTATGGAATGCAAAATTAAGAAGAATTCATCGTAATTTTCAAAATAAATGAAAATTCTTTTTTATTATGAGAAACCTCAAGAATGGTCAGTGGGAAGGATTATAAATAGGAGTTTTCAGCTCCAGGGCATCCCAATTATATATAATAAAAAACTCGAGGATGGTTAATGTAGTTTATCTGATTTATTTTGGTGTTAGAAATTTTACTTTTGTTATTTGGGATGGTCATAAGCTTGGAAATCAAACAAAATTTCTAGTACAATGGTTGAATCTAACTCTGTGTTCTGGTAAAATTGGTCCAACCTGGAATTCTTATTGGAAGAACATGACCTTTTTTTTTTTCCTCTTTTTGAACAATGGAGGAACATGACCTTAAGTGCCACATGACAAAAAAAATTAGATAACTATTATGAAACATGGAACACTGTACTTTATTCCTCATTTCTCCCCCATTGCAAGAAAAGAAAAGGAGAGAAGCCCAATTAAGAGATTTCGCAAAAATCTACAAGAACTATCTATGGTCCTGAATTTCTTCAAAACTAGTCTTCTTTCCTTTTAATCCCAAATTTTAATTTCTTGGTTCCATGTAGTAGTCAGTCATCATTTGCAAAATTCGTAGGAGCAGATCAAACTAATATTACTGATTAACATCCCTTCCATTAAGATTGAATTAAAAAGAAAACTAGAAGGTCAGTGCATACCACATCATCTAGGACCCACATGTGAGATCTCTCTTGGAACCACATCAATGGTGAGAAATGAGGCATTGAAGCTGGTATGTATAGCCAATAGTGGCACCACATTTGACACTAAACTAATTTTTTTGTACAAAAAATATTAATTACTATAAATTTCTAGATACATATTATTTTATTTATCAGCATCATGTCGCCATAAACGCATCAGAATTTTCAATCAATCGTTTATTTATCTTTTTTTTTTTTACATATACCTGTTTTACCAAAAAGAAGTTTGATACATCAGAGAGAAGTATATATATTGTAAAAGAAAGAATATAAGAAGTCCAAACAAACTTTCTTGTTTCTTTCTCTTTTTTGTTGTTCTCTGGCTTGGCCCTGCCTATCTTTTTCTACTCTTTCTTCTCATATGTTATCATCATATTTTTCACAACCATAACTAAATAAGTAATTACAGAAAAATCATCACCAGTATACATACCTTTTTTTTTTTAGAGAAAAAAAAAATCACCAGCATACATACTCAAACAAAAGGTTCAACGATTCATTAACTCTCTCTTGTCCTTTTCATTTATTCGAAAACTGGTATTTGAAAAATGGTTGTACTACTGCTACAATCTGTTCAAGATAACATATAACTAAAAGTCTACAGTCAACAAGAAGATAGAGCAATAATATTCCTCTACCCCATTAAGTACTTATTAAAAAAAAATATTCTTTATGTGTTTATAATACCTTAATTGAAAGAAGTAAAATTGTAACTTGTGAGATGTATAAGTAATCTATAGACATTAACATCAATCAAGAAAAAAAAATATAAGAATTTGTGGAAAAAGCAAAGCAGTAAAGAAAGCTGAAACATTTACTTCACATACAATACAACAAGAAGAGAGGTCATACATAAACAAAACCTTCCCCTCTTCCTTTTTTCCCATTTCACCTTCCCTTTTATCAACCCATTCATTAGATTCCTACAATCTCCAAATGGTCTTCTCTGTTTTCCATTGGGTTGTACAGATTCTGAGCTAAAAAACCCATCTTTTTACCTTTCAATTACTTGTTGAATTTTTGCTGTTTTTAGTGGTTTTTCTGGGACTTTAAGATACAGGCTCCTCTGGGTCTTGTTGGGTTTTTGCTGTTTTTTGCAAAACTATATTGTAGAAAAAGGCTTCATACCCAGAAGCATAAGTTCTATAACTGGCTCAAGAAGAATAATTTAAGTCATATATATTTAAAAAGTTTAATCTTTTAAAATTTTTGTTGAAAAAATTTTCTTGGGAAAACTGGTTTCTTTCTCCCTATTAAGACTCAATCCTCTTGGAAAGTTTGCTTATTTTAAAATTTAGGGAGAAAAGAAATTCACAGATATGGGAAAGCAAGGACCTTGCTATCACTGTGGTGTTACAAGTGAGTTTAATTTTTATTTTTCGTATTTTTCAAATATATTTTCATTTAAGCTCTTCAATATTCAAGAAAAATGGGTTCTTTTTGGATATTCTTTGTTTTCATATAGTCTATAATGGGTTTCTATGCTGAGATGAGTTTGTTTAATCTTGAGAAATGAATGCCCATATGCTAGTTCATTTTTCAAAAAAACAAAAAAGATGTTTATAATAACTGAACAATTATCGCTAGTTTGTGCTGTTAAGACTACTACTCTGTTTGTCTATGAATCTCATAATATAAAATCGTCTTTTCAATATTGAATTGATTAAATGAAACTGGGTTTCTGTTTTCTTGTTTGTTTTGATGTTCTACTTAGCCTTATTCTCTTCTTCTTGAGTTTGTGTACTACCCTTTGACTCTCTTGAACAATGTATTACTAGTGGAAATTTGGCTGAGAGCTGTTGTTTAGCTGTGCAATTTGTAATCTATTGTACCCATTTCGCTACCCCAATTGCAGTTAGAAGTCTTCCTGGCTCAATTGGTCTACTCTTGCCAAATGCAAATACCTGAATTTATTGAAAAGATCTGCTTGAAGCAATTGTATTTGCATTCCTTACATGATCGTTTGCTAGACTAAGTGGTCATCTTATTCACACTTGAAAGAATACAAGTAAAGAACCGGTGCCAATTTTTGCTGGTTTCAGTCCAGTTCAGTCTTCCAAACTTTACCCAAATGAAGGACAGCCTTTCCTGAACCATATGGTGTTTGATTATGATTCATAATTTCCTCCACTAATATAATCCAAGGGCACATTGCTTTTTGGTTTAGTGGCATTGTTTCTCGAAATAAGGGCTCAAATTTCTCATTCAGTCACCTTATTGATTTGTTTTTCACCATTTCTTCATAAGCTATCTGATGATGACTTCACCCTGCCAACCATCTTTTTTTCTTATATGTGCACAATCCAATTCGTTCTGTGTTGCCTAAAACATATGGTACATGCAGTTCCACAATGCTTGTCTAAATGGGAGATTCCAATGCTCCATCAGCTAAACAATGATCTTTGGCACTTCTTCACTTTTAGAAACCAATTGCTTCATGCTGAGTGGTTAACAATTTTGGACAATCTTCTCTTGCCTGTCATTTGCTTGTCCTAGGATTTCAGTTGTAGGGAAGTTATAATGGACTTTGTTGTGGTTGTAATTTCCAATTTATTGCAGCTTCTAGAATGATATGTCTAGTATTCAAGTTCAAAATACAACAATTTAGAACAAGTTGGACATCAGTGACTGAGAAAATTCAAGTCTATACTGCAGATGCCTGTGGGAGTCATCTTCATCCCAACCTTAGCTCTCGATATTGCTATTTTGGTCTGAGATCATTTGTCAAGTATTATTTCACTTTTCATTATCGATGATACTCCTACTATTGCCTCTTTTCGTCTTCTCCTTTTGTTCTCATTCTTGAGATGGCCATTCTATGGTCACTCATGAGTTTCTTTGATATCCTATGCACTGATAAGCTCACTTTTCCAAATTTGAGTGAACACGTTATATCAGAAGCTCATTTAGAGTAAACTTTAAAATGCTTGCCACTCCCTTACAACTATTTGTTTTTCTTTTGTCAGAAAGAATCTGTTACTGAGATTCCTACTAAAATTCTCTTTGTATGTATCAATTGCTCTGTTGCTTTTATGTGTACAATTCTGTTCCTGTAATTTCTTTGCGATATTTGTATGACAAATAGAGTGTGCAGTGTCAATAATCTGCTGAAAAGCATTATATACTGATCGCTTGCATTTGATCAATGCTACAGGCACCCCTCTATGGCGCAATGGGCCTCCAGAGAAGCCAGTACTGTGCAATGCATGTGGATCCCGGTGGAGAACAAAAGGGACACTCGTAAACTATACCCCTTTACATGCTAGAGCAGAACCAGATGACCTTGAGGACTATAGAAATTCTAGGGTGAAGACTATATCTGTTAAGAATAAAGAGGCAAAGGTTCTTAAGCGGAAGCCGAATCATGAAATTGAAGTTGGAGCCTTTTCTCCTGATTATAACCATGGCTTCCGCAAAGGTTTAGATGAAGACACAAGCAACAGATCCAGTTCAGGCTCTGCTATATCTAATTCTGAGAGCTGTGCCCAATTTGGCAGTGCTGATGCAAGCGACTTGACTGGTAGGCTCACTGTATATGCATGAGTTTCATACAGAGTTTCAGCGCCTTTTGCATCAACATTCTCCATGCCTTCCCAGTAAAACCGTCAATTCTGAGTTTTCTATTTTTGTTTTCTCCTCTGAATGAAAAAGATACTATTTAACTTTGACATTGTATTGTTATTATAGCATAATTCTGCAGGATTATCTTTGCATTGAAAATGCAATTGGCTGTGAAGCATTTATATATTTTCAGGTCCAGCCCAGCCCATGGTTTGGGATTCGATGGTGCCTTCAAGGAAGAGAACCTGTGTTACTCGTGCTAAGCCGTCACCAGTTGAGAAGCTTACCAAGGATCTGTATACCATCTTACATGAACATTCTCCCTACTTCTCTGGGTCTTCTGAAGAAGATTTGCTTTTTGAGAGCGACAAACCTATGGTATCTGTCGAGATAGGACATGGAAGTGTACTCATTCGGCATCCCAGCTCAATAGCTAGAGAAGAAGAATCAGAAGCTAGCTCCCTTTCGGTTGATAACAAGCTACACCCAGTCAATGAGGCTTATTCTCGGTTGACAACCTTTTCTGTACATACTGATAACAAAGGTGTCAATCTTCCAAATCCAGGAGCAGAGAAAGTTAAGAAGCCTACTGTACAGGGTGGGGAACAAGAGCAGATTAAATGGTAATTTGTTATATGATGTTAGTTATCAGACAGACAAAACTGCTATAACTTTAGGGGCTTAGGGACAGTTTTTAGATGAGAATATATGGCCATGTGGTATGGGATGCATTTTCTGATATTTGCCATTCGAGCTGAAGAACATATTGCCTTATAATTGAGGAGTAGAAATAGTTTGCTACGTATAATACATTTTTACCAGGAGTCACTCAAACAATACCTGGAATTTTATTTCTCTTATTCCAGAGTTTGTGAACTAGGTGTTTCTGCATTCTCTGTTGTGTAAACTTGGTTAAAAACTTTGGCATGTGTGATTATATATGCTTTCTTGTCATTATGCTTTTTTTTTCCCTTACCAATTAAATTTGGTCTAACTATAGCTTGTGCTTATATTATAGGGATAAAGATCAGCTGGAGAAACTGCAATTGCTGGGTCATCACAGTTCGCCACTACGTTATGTTGATCTGAAAGTAAGTTGCAGGGCTCTAATCTTCCATTCTTTTTGACTTGTCTTGTTCATATGGTAAAACAAATAAGAAAAAGAAAATGATGATATTATGTTTTGTCATTCAACAACTATTCAACAGAAATTGGAACTTTTTGGTCCAGCAGACGTACTCTGTTTTTTCTTTTCAATTTTTAATTGCTTTTGAGTCTTCAGTTGCAAATGTCATAAGCTGGAGTCTTATAAAGGTCATCTTGCAGTTCAGTACTTCACTTACTTTATCAGGGTTATACAATATTCCAGGTTTATTGCTAAGCTCCAAGTCATTGGAACCATGAACCTTCTATGTTTGAACTTTGAATCATGTAGTTTGACAAGCTGGTTGTTGTCTATATCTGATGCAGGATCTTCTCAATTTTGGTGAGTTTGTGAGTTGCTTAACTAAGGAGGAGCATCAGCAGTTACTTAAATATTTGCCATCCATTGATACTTCTGGACCACCTGAGAGGTTTGTCCCACCATCCCTCTTGTTTGTCTCGAGTCACTATGAAGTCAAGAATCAAGCATGCTAACTAATGTAACCTAAAGAGATAGAGAGGATTAACTCAAAGTATTCTGATAAGTCACATGCAGAAAGTGCTCATCATTTGTGATGGGGCTCTCTGGAAATTGGAAACACACAGGAAACTTTACATCATAGATATAAGTGGACTTGATTGTTCTGAAAATTATCCGAACAGACACAAGGTGTCTTCTTGAAGTGTGGACGTTCACATAATATAATCAGCTAAACTGCTTTTAATGTCATCCTGGATCATCATCTCTGCTTTCAGTATTGGCTAAGCAAGCACATTCTCATGTCAGTTGTAAATAGTGGCATTTAGAGGATCTAACATGCATGCTTCGTCACTAAAAGGGTTGTCTTGTTTCTATACAGTCTCAGAAACATGTTTGATAGCATACAATTTGAGGAGAACCTGTCTTCCTTCCAGAAGCTGCTTGCTGAAGGTGTTTTTGACAACACACTGTTGGGGGTGAAGACAGAAGATTGTAGGACTCTGAAGAAATTTGTATTGTGCAATTTGACAAAATCAAAATGGGTGGGTCAATATAATCTACTAAAGGTTTGTACATGATAATGACCTCATTTGCTATGAGTTGCACTCTTTCCCCTTAAAAATGGTATAAATTTATTGATCCTAATTATATTCTGGCTGTAGGATGTTAAATGTAGAAGTAGTATTAGCATGTCTGAAGTTGGAGGAGAATTTGATGCTGTTGCAACAGGTCATTCAGTGAATGCTAAAAGATCACGTGATGGACAATATCAGAAGTTTCCAGGTCTGCCATACCGTCTTTTTTCTATTATTACTACACTGCTTATGTCCTTAGAACATGTTCTCTTTGAGATCACAAAGCAGCTCATAGTTGGAGGGTGGTAGCACTGTAGTAAATTCTGATAGATGATATGGGGTGAAAAGCCAAGCTATAGGGCTCAAGTTGCATGTCAAGTTGATCATTTCAGGGGTTGCATGTTCCTGGATATTTCTTGTGATATTACATAGTTGCCAACTATCCGTATACAAAAAAGTTGATTACGTGGACTTTAGCCAATTAAATGTAAACATTGTTATGCACTTGGTTTTCTGTTCAATGGAGTGGATTTTTGAGCCTTGGGCCTTGCAAAAAGGTGTTAGACCAATCTCCTTAAGAGACAAAACAAAAATTGCTTCTTATGATATCTTACTAGTCCGCTGATGTCTTTCTCACTATGCTTCTTTTTCTTGCCTTCTGAATTATGATGCAAGACAAATAAATAGAGCTTCTTAAAATATAAGGATCTGAGATAGCTGCTGGGTGGCATATGAGGAAGTTCTTATGAACATTTTGTATAAGAGGTTCACATGATTGGAATCAAAAAATTGTTTGTTTGGATTATTCGCTGTGGTAAAACAGCCAAGGGTAATAGACTTCAGAGCTAATTCAACAGGCCTAGTTTTTAACATGATCCTTTTATATTACCATGAATGTCTTGTAACCGCATTGGAATAACCTCCATTTCCATTTCCTTTTCAGGAGCAAAGACCATAATGAAGAGTCCAAAAAGAGTGATGATGAAAGCCAGCTATGAACACAGGGAGGTAACAGACAATGATGGCTCATGCTTCAGTCCAAGAAGTCTCTTTGCCCTGCCTGCTGATAA
Organism: Coffea arabica; assembly: GCF_036785885.1. Lineage (NCBI taxonomy): Eukaryota > Viridiplantae > Streptophyta > Magnoliopsida > Gentianales > Rubiaceae > Coffea > Coffea arabica. The sequence continues at coordinate 41,751,342 of NC_092325.1, read as the reverse complement.
TAGCTCCTTGGTGCTGGACTCTTTCAATACGGCAGAAAGTTCAGATCAGGATCTACTGCTGGATGTGCCTTCCAACAGTTCATTTCCGCAGGCAGAACTCCTGCTTCCAACTTCAAGTTTTGGTGCCCAAGCAAGCACTTGTAGTAGCTCAGGATACCCACAGCTCTTGCATCCCTAACCAGAGCAGCGCGACCCTGATACAATAGCTAGGCTATTAGATGCCATCTTGTCACTTCTTCCAAACCCAGCTGTTGTGCTTCATATGTTTTGCATGCCAACATGAAACGTGGGATCTGTTTTGAGGGTTGCTTTTCCCCTTTTCTTGGTTTTTTTTTGCTCGGGCTGCTTTACCTATATCATACATGGAATTCTAGGAAATGGATATGGGTGGCTTTTTGTATAGGTTGACAGATATTGTATTATATAGCTCATAACGCCGAAGAGGTGGTAACTTAAAACTTTGAAGAGTTCCATATGCTACATAGTTGTTAAGCCTGCCATCAGTGACTGGCATATCTCTCTCTCTTGGCCGATGAGCCGAGCAATGTCATACCTTTATCTAAACGTCAATTTGCTTGCCATCACTTGAGATCTCAATGATTTGTGGGTAGGTCCTGGTTTGTGAATCAGTAATCCATTTGATACAGGGTGGTCTTTGTTAATGAACACGTCTCCAGAATTTCAAGTACTGTAAACATCATTTGAAGCTATATCTTATCCAGCTCTTTTGAGGGGAGAAATTCCTTGGTTATATTCAATAACTGGTAATCATGATCAGATTGGGGGAACCGAGTCTGTGAAGATTTTTCATACGTTGTAGAGAATACTTGCTTACATACTAATCAAAAGATTAGCTGCTAGTCATATCATATGTAAGGTCATTGTTCCTCCAGATAGAATGTCCCTATAAACTTTGAGAGACAAGCTTCTTAAATGCTACTGGTAGAACGATGCCTACCAACATTTCGAGAAGATTTATCATTCAGCAAGTTATCCATCTGTTTTCTTCCAACTTCTATTTGCCTGCATTTTCGTACTGGAGCTCCTGCATACAAATCATCTCTCTTCATTTAATTACTCCAGAATTTTTCCAGATCATTGAGGAAGGGCTTATCATCTAGATGTGCTTGGTATCCAAATTCGTACTCAGATCGCTTGGGAAAAGGCATGAATTGCCCTGTGTTTGAGTTACGGACCTCCAACAATGGTTACCAACAAGGTAATGATTTTTGCTGGCCTGTGACGAACTGAATTAAAGTAAGATCTGTTGAAGAAATGGTCATAATTCCCTATGCAGGCGTCCTTGAAGATCAAAGTAATACTGTGCCGAAATCCCACATCTTTGTTGAGGTTCAAATGTAACTGACAGTGCAGGCAGGGCTGTCTTTTGTTGGTGGGAATTGGACCAAAACTACTACTACTACGACCAAATTTCCACTTCGTGTATGGAAGTTAACCATCATAAGTTTGATTACATCGTGTTCTGTTGGAGTTAGGTGATGAAAATTTCGATATAAACAACAGTATGAATATTGCTCTTTTTCATATGAAAATGGACCAACTTCTTGATCAATTGTTTTTGTTCACGATCCAAAAGTCTTGTATAATTTTGAATTTTCAAGCAATTGAAAATCACTTTTGAGACAGAATAATTTATATTATACCATATAATCAATGGGGCCCCAAAATCAATTTGTTTTCCCTTAGCATGCATGACCTTTGTCTCAGACTCTCTCGCAGTAAGTATTTTAGTTTGTAAACATAATCAAAAGAGATTAAGAACAAAAGAAACATGATTGCTTCAAATTTATCCATTCCTCTAAGAATTGAAAAATTGGCTTCACGGAAACCAACATGTTTGAACCTCTCAAAACTAAAGCCTTGTTTGGATTGCTGTTTTCCATCGAAAAATTACGTTGTTTTCCGTGAACACGTTTTCCTATTACCTTTTCCCCTCACCACATCAAATCGTTACAGTAATTTTTCCATGAAAAATGATAAAAAATGCAATCCAAACGGGGTCTAAATCTTCATTAATAGCCGAACCTATCTAAGATCAAAAAATTATTTCATTTTCTCCTTGCGTTTCGAATTTCCATTCTCAAAATTCTTCTATTAAAAACTTCATGTTTTCTCTAGACCACTGTTTCCATCTCGTACATTCATCAATTCACCCACGAAAAAACACCTCGGGGTTTCCACCTATTCAAATGCAAAAATCTAAATAATGATTCTAATAAAATAGTTTGATGACCTTGTCCATTAGGCTTCCTTAAGGATAATATACATCTTGGCATGATTTGGCAGGATTTTGCAATTCTTACTATATCTATCAATCCAAGACCATGGCGATTCCGATGATGAGACTCTGAAGAGTTCCCGTTCCAATTTTCCAAGCTTGCTCCAAGCACAGAGGTACATGGAAATGGAGAAGGATAGTGAGAGTCTCATCACTGTAATAGTTTTCGGAAGGATCGTTTGAATTTGAATGGGACCGTTGGCTCCTTCCCGCCTCTTTGAGGTTAGGTACGGTTGTACGGCCCACCCGCCACTTTCCCTTAGCAGGTGAGGCTACAGGCAGGGGCAGGTATATTAAGTCAGACGGCGTCGTACGAAGGGAAACTATTCGCTACTTGTCTTTTCTTCTCGCCACATACGACGAAAATACAAATCAAAATGAGGAGATAAATACATCAAGCCCAAAAAAGAAAAAAAAATAAAAATTCAGCCTTCTATTTCATTCTTAAATTATCACGTTGATGAGTTCATAAAATATATTATTAATTCTATGAAAGAAAATAAATATTATTAATTCTAGAAAAATCATTACACCTGATAAAACCACATAGGACCTAAAATAAGAGTGACAAGCTACAAATTAAATTTTCTAGTTTTTTTTTTTTTGCTCAAAAAGAAACATATAATAATATTTGTGCTATTTTCAATATTAACCAAAATATGTTGCGTCTGAAAGGACCAGAATACGTAGGCAACACTAATAAAGCAGACACAGAACAAGAAGAACATATAAGACCTGAATCACTTCTTGCCAAAGGAAAAAGAGAAATCAAGAACTCATCACTAAAACAATTGCAGTAGCTGTTATTTCCAGAAGTGAAAACTCTTTTAACTCGTTTGTCTGTAAACAACCCATGTCAGCTAGGCATTCATAACATAAAAGCAAAAAGAGAAGAAAACAAAGAAAAGCATTTTCAGACATTTCCTCCCCTTGTTCAGTAAGCAACTTACAGAGACTAGTCTGACATTCAAACAGGACAGTTGAAGTTTTAACAGGCTAATTGACATACGTTGTGAATTAGCACCTGCACATTGGACATATCAATAACAGAAATTTGAAGTCATGAGAGTAGATCATATACCAGTTGAGAAATTGCCCCCGTGGTATCCCCTTCGTCATAAAGTCTTTAAGTTACAGTGCATGAAAAGATGGAGTTATATCACAATGTCAGGATTAAATCTCCAAAGTCACCAAATTTACCTTTTATGCAGAACTGTTAAAGTTAAAGCAATAACAAGAGGTTCTTCTAGCAAACCATCAATTACACCAAGATAGCTCGACAAAACACTAATGAGAAGTTATCTCTTGTTTCTGACTACAAATAAACCGAGTGTAGAAGGTCATCCTTGTGCCAATCAAAATCCCAAAGCACTGAACTTGAACCTCACTTTAAATGACAGATGATACATTCAACAGAACAACTCACATTAACATTAGCCCAACTACAAATTTCTATTCAACTACACATCTAAAAGTTTCAAATGCATGAAGCATAGACTTCAAATCCATCTAGGCTGCGGAAAAGTCATACCCTTCCTCTTTGCCGCCTCCAAGATATCTACATCTTCACTTGCATCATTCGCCTTTCCCAAAACAACTGCCACAGTATCCAAAAGCTCCTTCCAAGGTGGATTTTTCACGTCCAACTTACCAACCCTCTGCTTTCCTCCCACATCATCACCCTTCTCCCTCAATGATAATGGCAATTCACGCCTTCTTTGAACAACTTCCTTTGAGCACTGATTCCCATCATCGCCACTACCATGGTACCTGAACTGCTCAATTTTCCCCATGTTCCTACAAGCTAAGACTTTTTCACTACTTCTCTGCACCTCATCATTCCTATTGTTCCTATTCCCTTCCTCAGATGCCTCAACCACCAAATCTCCATTTACCAACGAACTTTTGTTACCGCCATCTAAACCAACATCCCTCTCCTTCCCTGGATCATCAACACCACTTTTACCCGTGTACTTGAACTTTTCAATTTCTTCTATGTTCTTACCACCAGAAACCCCCTCACCCTCCCGCAGCTCATCATTCCCATTCTCCCAGTGCCCTTCCTCAAATCCCTCCACCACCAGACCTCCATTTATCATCACATAATTTTCACCGTTATCTAAATCACCACCCTCCTCCTGCTCCCCCGGATTACCAACACCACCATCGTGACCACAGTGAACCTTCTCCATTTCTCTCTCACTATCATTCTGGCCATCAGAAATCTCCTCAACATTTTTCTGCATTTCAACATTTTGACGAGCCCCATCAATTCCCACAGATTCGTCACCCGAATCTAGATCAATTACAATTTTATCCTCATCAAGCCCTATCCCCTCATCATTCTCATCGACATCCAAATAAAAAGGCACCTGCTCATCGAGACCATCAACCTTCTCTGTAATTTCTGTCTCATCAATACACACAGTTTGCCTCTCCGAATCCCAATTCTCCTCCCAAACCCTACTTTTCTTCGACACGGGTTCATCTAATTCACCCTCAAAACCCCTAAATTTCTTCGATTCCCTCTCAATTCCTTCAATTTCCTCAACCTCTCCTTCCAATTCCTCCGTCTCCATAAGCCCTAGACTTTCCCCTCTTGCTCCTAATACAAAACTAGCCTCATTCTCACCACAACCAGCATCAATTGCCACCATCCCGACATCATCTGAGCCGTCAACTCTCTCATCAACGGTTGTCATGGGTGTAGCAAGTTTCTGGGGTTCTTCTTGCGAGGATGAGGCGGATATATTATGGTGCTCAGGAGGGGTTTGGAATTCTTCATTTTCTTGAGGATTACTATCGTAAATCGAAGCCTTGTCGTCATCCCCATCCTCGCCATCGGTTTCGGGAGGGGAGACCATAATAATTCCCGGAGGCTCCGACGCCGGAGGGTTTGGGGAATATTGTGACGGCAAAGAATCGACGGCGTCAGGGAACTTCTCGGATTCTAGAGCAAAAGGGCAGTTCTGTAATTTCAGTTCCTGGGAGGAAGTGATTTGGCAGAGCTTGATGAGCGAGCCGAAGGGGTCTTCTTCTCCTCGTCTTTCCATTTCTGCAACTAGAGCACTCTGTGTGTTGTGCTTTTACGGTTCATTTTGGGAGCTTAAAGCCAATATTCTCCCGCCATTGGAATTTGGAGTTTCATTTGTCTTGGTTTGTTCCAACTTCATTTGTAGCTTCTTCCAGAGTGATTTGAAAAATAAAACCAGCATATTTTCATATGAATTTAATTGCATTTCAGCAATGATAGGGGAAGTTTTTGGGGCCTATCTTGCATTTCTCTAGGTTTTTCTTAACCATTTTTGGCCATGTAAATTTATCTTACCGATAGTTCAATTTAGGGGTGCAAACGAGCTGAGCTCGAATCGAGATTTGATTAATCGAGCCGAACTCGAGTTAATTTTGTGAAGCTCGAACTCGAGCTCGAGTTCGACGAGTTCAAAATATCAAACTCGAGCTCGAGTTCGAGCTCGAGCTTAAAAAATAAAAAATAATTATTATTATTTTATTTTTAAAAAATAAAAAATAATTATTTATTTTTAAAAATAAATAAAATAATAATTTTTTTAATAAATAATAAAATATTAGGAATATATATGTAATTTTACTATTAAAATAAAAAATAAAAAATATATATAATTGAGCTCGCGAGCCAACGAGCTTAATGTTTTTGAACTCGCGAGCCAACGAGTTTAATGTTTTTGAACTCGATCTCGAGCTCGAGATCGACTTAATTAGCTCGAGCTCGAGTCGAGCTCGATATTGACGAGCTCGAGTCGAGCTCGTATTCGAGCCACTCACGAGCAGCTCGATTCGCGAAACACCCTTAGTTCAATCGGTTCAGTCGATTTTCCGCTACACTATGTGACCGACAGTTCAATATTTGGAAAGTTATTTTCCATCAAAAAATTTTTACGTTTTTCGTAAATACATATTTTAATTACCTTTTTACCTCACATATATCAAATTGTTATAGTATATTTTTTACAAAAACTTCAAAAAATTGCGTGGACGATTACTTTTGCGCTGGAAATGTTTTAATTGGTGGTGCCATCGTAAAAGGATTTAATTGGATACAAAATTTAAGTTAAAGATGTAGTAAATTGGGATAAAACAAAGTTAAGTGACTAAATCGACATAAGTAAAATGTTGAAGGACTAAATCGCTATTTTCCCTCTCGGCAATTTTATTATTATTATTTTTTTCCTAACGATAACAATCCTCTCGGCAATTACAGGAGAAGTTTATTGGGTCCTTCTTCCAAAAATGTAGCCCACATATCTGATGTTGCAACTGCCAACCAAGTACTACTACTTTTTTTTATTTTTTTTCATTTAATCCTTATATCTCATTTTAGACTTCATATCTACCTAAAATTTATGCAATGTCTATTTTTGTGTCATTTCACCTTTTAAAAATACAATTTAGCTCTAAATTGTTTAAAATTTCAAAATTTCTTACTAGATTCTGTATTTCTGCCTAAAAAATGTTATTACAATTATACAATTTATATTGTAGCTTTATTTTTATATAAACTTTTCAAACTTTATTCATAAATTCACAAATTTTTTTCATTTTTAATATTATTACAATTTCATGTTTTAGCACAGTTAGTTCTTTTTTAGTTTGTAATGGTCTATATAATAATAAAAAACATATTAATTAATTATGACATAGGTCAATAATGACTTAATCACAGTTAGTCCAATGGTTAACCTAGTAAGATTTCCGGTTCATTGAACGGTTTGAATTTTAAAATCTTGATCACTTGTGTGCCAAAGAAAATAAGAAATTTTTTAAAAAAACTTTGGGTGCAATTTCATGCCAAATATGCACATAAACTATTGGGTAAATATTTTTTAGGCTTCCAAAATCATAACACTAATTAATTAGCAATTGAATTCTAACTAATCGGACTTACCACTAACAAGGAAGTGTTTGATAAGTGCTTATGAGGGGCAAAAATAGGTGTCAAACTACTCAATGGTATCCATTTCTACTGCTTCGTAGTTCACTATAGAAATGATTAGGAACTCCGTTGTGTAATAATCTATTTAAGTTCATTAGGGCAGGGGGTAGCAAACCGTTCGAGATACTAAACAGCTACAGAAACCTTACATTCAGAGAAAAGACGGTCCATAAATTCCTTACCTCCTCTACAGGGTACACAAACAAATAGTCTAAATAAACATTCTTAGTCCTTCATCCTATTCCTAGTGTATAGCCGTCTTCCGCACAGCATCCAAATTATACCAAGGCATTGGACCAACCTGCCTAATTGCCTTCAAGGGAGTATCTGAAACAGTAAACTCTCCACTAGTGCTAGATAACAACAGAGTGGAAGCCTGCTCATCTACTAAAGGAATAGATTCACATGATGTGAGTTACTTCAAGTTCTTAACTTCAATAGTGCATTTCCTTCCTCCTGGCAAATTCCACTCATTCCCTTGAATACACTTAGCCACAGAATTAGAGAGGGACAATCCAAAACATCTGAGCAAGTTTCCAGTAAAGTGCAGATATAATGGCCCTACTGGATGCCATCAATCATACCAAAAAATTGTGTGTTAGTTCTATTTCGAATCACCTTCTTCGCAAGAGGCAGGGCCAGATGTCTTGTCTTGGGCAGTTTTCTCCACACCAATGAACAGTTAGCAAGCACTGAAACTGCCCATAGAGATTTTTGTTTAAGCTGAAACATGTGTATTGACTCGAGCCAAAGAGTGTCCTTCTTAGCATTTAGATTCCATAGAAGCTTGAGAACAAGACAAGTATTCCAAAGTGCCAAGTCATGCACACCCAAACCCCCTTTTTCGAAGGTTTACACATATCTTTCCAACTCACTCTAACCCCATAATGACTCATTATTTCACCAGTCCAATGAAAAGAAGACATAATGCTTTCAACCTTTCTAATCACAGGTTTAAGCAAAATAAAGGCAGGGGACTAGTATGGCTGAACATCACAAATTTAGTAAGCTGCAAACGGCCACTATAACTAAGCTTCTTGTTTGCCCAGCCATTCACTTTCTGCTGCAGTGTAGCAAACAAAGGCACATAGTCCTTGCAAGACAGGTTTAGGCAAAATATTATTGTAATAACCAAAACCTATATATATATAGTGGGAGAGATACTAATACAATCTAGCTACATCCTAAGGTCGGAATAGCAAGAGTGTCAACGAGTTTAATCAAGCATCAAAATCAAAATTCAATATAAAAGGTGTGGTCAAGCTCGAGACAAGTTTGCTCGAGACAATTGATTGAGTTAGAGTCTTTACTCGAGATTAGATCAAGCTCGGGCTGAGTGAAAGCTCATATGAAACCTTGAATCATTATTTCTAGATCAAACTAAATTATTCTACATGTGATGGTTAGAGTTTGAACGAAAACGGAGAAATATCATATCATGTTTATAAAAAGTTATAGTACTTTGAAGATTGGAAATACAGAAGTATAAATTCTTGAAGTGCCTGTTTGAATTGGGTACTTTTAGATAGAATTATGTTGATATTTTTTTTTTATAAAAAATCATACCTAAATGTGATTTTTCTAGAATAATTTTGGGGTAACTTTTAAATAGTTCAATTTTGCCCTAAATTGATTGAACGATAAATGTCGAACTGGGCTGTGAGCAATGAGAGGTTAGGGAGACTTGGCAGTTCAAATTGTTCTCCTAAGTTTGCCATGTAGAATACACAATGTAGTTGTATCTACAATGTTACAAACCATTTTTTCTTTTAAATTAAATCGACATCAGTGTTTAATTTAGATAAGTCCAATACTTTTGGTAATAGTCACCACTATCAATATAATATTTCATTCTTAAGGATGTCAATATAATTTGACAAAATTTGAGTTTGTATCTAAATATATAGAGGTAATTTACAGGGATGTAGGAGGCAATATAACTAAACAAAGCAATTCTATAAAGTTCTGGGGTCCAACTGCAAAACTAAAAATTTTGAGAGCTTTAAAGCCTATTACTTATCTAAGTTCATCAAACGTGACGGAGCAATTGCCCACCCTGAAGATTATTTGGCTCCGTCCTTCCTCTAAGTTTTTTCTCAATTTTCAAATCCTCAAAATTTCATCATGGATACTATTGGCATCATCGTTTTTTTTCTTACATTAGTTATAAATATTATGTATTTATGTCATCTTTTTGTCACAATGAAAAAGAATACATACCTCACCTAGAATATTCCGTTATTTTATAATTACAGTGGAATGATCACAATAGTCATAGATCAAAGGTGATGATCTTCATTGCAAATTTGCTTTATCATACTATTTGGGTAATTGTTGTCAGCATCTCAAGTCTAAATTTTAGAAGAGTTTCTCCCAATATTTTCACAAATTAATTTTGAATTGGACACAAATCGAATATCCATATAGCTAATCCAGTAAATTCGAATATCTAAATATGCGAATTTTTGTTCGGAAAACAAAATTTCTGATCTGCAAAATGTAGACTGGATCAATATTTTAGTTGGGGAATTAGATATCCAATTAGTGTGCACTCCTACCTAACATTTTTTTTTAATCGATTAGTACTTATCTACCATATACCTGCTCCTACTCTACTTTAGTCTATTCTAAAGGAAGGGTCCAATTTGACCTACCGAAAAATCGACGATGATTGAACCATTATCTAATCAAATGGATGCACTAGACACTAGTATGGATTTAAATCATTTAAAGTGACAAGTCACATGTAATGGCAAGTAGTGGGAGACAAAGCTAGAACCTTTAATCTCCTACCCATGAGGTGGTGTGAAAGAAAGAGGTGCTACACTACGAGATTGAAAGAGACATAATAAAGAGAAGGGGAAATCGTTCAAAACGTCTCTCACATTTTACAAGATGATTTTTTTCGTCCCTTATTTTTAAAAGTATAATTTTACGTCTCTTACAAATTCACATTGATCAAATTTGGTCCCTAACTAGGTTTTCGACTGGTTTTTGGCCGGAATCCACCACGTGACTTGCATATGATCATTTTTTAAGGGCAAAATTGTCAAATCAAATTTTTATATAATCTGATTCATAGTCCCTCACATTTCACAAAATAAATTTTTTCGTCCCTAACATTTTATAAAATGAATTGTTTCGTTCCACACATTTCAAAAAATGAATTTTTCCATTCCTCACATTTTTCAAAATGAATTTTTTCACCCCTCATTGATCATGTGTATGAATAGCTTTTTTTCTATAAACCCACGTATATGTCTATTTGATTTTATCTGAACAGTACGAATAACATATAATTATCTCTATTATATTTCATCTAAACATGCTAATCGTAGTTATACATAAGCTATTCAATAGATATATATAGGAGTTTTAAGCTAATAATTTTGTTTGAAACCCATGTATATATTTATATGATTTCACCATTTGAACCTATTCAATATTTGTGGCCTTTCTCTTTTGGTAATAATTTATTTATTGAGTTGTATAATAAGGTCATCTAATTAATGGGTCCTAACTTGAATTCTATAATTGTACTAACAAATTTCAGTTTCAATTTGAATTTCTACTCGACACTTTTAAGACCAACAGTTGAATTACTTGCCTTGTGATTGTCTTAAAATTTGAAAGTGCCAATCACTTATTTCTTTTTGTCATATTTTTCTTTTGTTTATTTTTCTGTCCAAATTTAATTTGATATAAACACTCGATAATATTTAAGATTAAATGTCTTCTTTATTTTCAAATTTTGAGTAAAAGAAAATGAATATAAGTGAAAAATTAACAATTTTTTTAAACCCATGTGTATATCTATTTGATTTCACCTGAACGGTATGAATAGCATGTGAAATCAAATAGATATATACATGGATTTAACAAAAATTATTCACACACATGATCAATAAAAGATGAAAAAATTCATTTTGAAAAATGTGAAGGATGAAAAAATTCATTTTGTGAAATGTAAGGGACGAAAAATTTATTTTATGAAATATGAGGGATTATAAATCGAATTATATCAAATTTAATTTGATAATTTTACCCTTAAAATATGATCACGCGCAAGGCACGTGGTGAATTTCGACAAAAAACTAATCGGAAACCTAAGTTGGGATCAAATTTGATCAATACGAATTTGTAAGGGACGTAAAATTATATTTTTAAAAGTGAGGGATGAAAAAAATTATTTTGTAAAATGTGAGGGACATTTTGAACGATTTTCCCTAAAGAGAATTTCGGATTGGGAAAGTGTGTTGTGCGCGCTCACCTCGGCCCTCCTCGGCTCTTCAGTGCAATAAGGGAGAAGGTTAAGGACAATGGGAATTAAGCAAGGATTAAGGAAAGGCGTAAAAAGGGAATGGTGATGGAGCGTGTATTGATATGTTTTGTTGTTGTTGTTGTTGTTTTTGGTTTTTTTTTTTTTTGGTGCTTTCAGGCCATTTTAACTGTATCTTAGGTATTTTTTAGTGTTATTTGCAAGTATATTTTTGAAAACAAATGAAACCAGATAGTCAACAGTTCTTGGACATAATCTTTCTTTTTGAACTTTGTATGCTTAAAATTGAAAATTAGGGAAAACTTAAAAATTTGGTAGGCCTTGCAAACAAATAGTTAACATTAAAGTCATTTAGTGTTTAATGTGTCTTCATATCCCTCTTTATACAAAGTGTGAATATTCTTTTGTGTTAAAATTTTTTATCACTTAAAGTGTCTAAAATATCCTTCTTCAGTACTTTAATTGATGCATCTCTCTTCCTTTTTTTTTTTACCCACTTCTCTACTTCTCAATTTTTTTTTGTCTTAGTGATATTTAGTATAAGTAGAAAACTTCCTTCAAACTGCTAAGACACACACAAAAATGAAAAACATTTTGCAAGCTTATACTAACATTATATGCATTAAACAAATATGTACATACATTGAGTGTGTCAAAAACACTAGTATTATCTGAGTCTCCACTTATATTGTTTGTATGCCTAAACTATCTCATATAAATTATAATTAGAAACCTCATCCTAATGGCATCCCAACTAAGGGATGGCAATGGGGTTAGGGATCCTTCCCTCGTCCTTGCCCCTGTTCCGTGCTTTAAAATCTTCCCTTATTCTTGTTCCATCCCTCGCCTGATAATCATCAATATTTATTTAAACAACTTACAATATGTTAAAAAAAAAATTGAAGTAAAGTAAAAACAATCAAATAATGACTTCTATCACATAAATTATGATACACAAGCATACATAATACGTACACACGTTATTGATATGTAGTTATAATGTGTATATGTACAAAACTATATAGATATTTATTTTTTTTAACTTTATATTAGTAATGAAGACGGGTGACGGTATCTATGTCTCCTGCCCTGTTTAAAATCGCGTCTACCTTATGACTCCTCCCGCCCCTCGTCCTCCCGTCCTTCGTCTCGTTTAAAATCGCACCCACCTTATAACTCCTCTTGCAGCGGAGCAGGCATTCGCCCCCGTTACAATCTCTATCCCAACTTAAACATTAATTTGGAGGCTTGTTTTGGGGATATTTTGAAATACTTTCACCAAATAATCATTTTATGGATCAAGATTATGTGAGATTAAATTAAATGAAGTTTTTAAAAAGCATACCATACAAAAATTATTATGTGCATCAAAGCTTGTACCTCCCATAACGTGTAGCTTCTTAGCATTTAAATCCGTAATCTATTGTTATGGTAGCGTTGACTCATGAGTGTACTTGAACTTTACACTCCGAGCTTAGGCCGCTGCCAACGATGTTGAACCGCCCTCTCCAAGCTCGTTCGCGCCACGACCGAACAAATTGGACACGTCTTCACTCTCCCCGTTCCGTTTCCCCAAATACCAATCTTTTTACTGTTCACAATTTCCAAAAGTAAGTCATAAAAAAAAACCAAAATCCTCCCAGAATTATTCTTTCATCTTCGTCACCTCACTCTTCTCTGCACACAGCCAAAAGAACACCGAAATGGAAAAAGCAGAAATGAAATTAACCGCTGCTAAATCAAATAGAATCCCAAAATACTAGCGCCTCCTACGAAAAATCCAAAATCCTCTATAGATTTCACATGAAAAGCTGAAGCGAAATCAAAGGTAACAGTTGTTACTTCGTCTTCTTCTTCTTCTTCTTTTCTAAGATTTCTAGATTTTGGGTGAGTGTTACATGCAAGGCTCAATTTGTGGAGATTTCTTCGTAAATTATGTATTCGTGAATTTTTTGGTGTAATAGTTTTTTTCTTTGTTATTAGTCCTATTTTATGACCTTTTATGTTGTCCCCTTGATTTGTTTCTCGACTGTTTTTGGCAGTTTTCTGACCAATTAACCGGTGGAAATCTCTTGGTGGGTAGCTCAATTTTGTGCTTAATCAGGTATTTTTGCCTTTTGTTTTCTAAATTTAGTTTAATCTCGTTTGCTTCAATTGTCTACTGCATGCATATGAAGCTGTAAATTGCTTTATTTCCTTTTTGTCTGTAGCTGTATATGTTATCTAACTTAGTAACTTTAATTATATTGGTCCCAAAATTGTGGATTTTTTGAAAAATACATTTACAGTTTTCTTAACTAGGTGGTAAACTGAAAGGGAAAATGGGGGGAAAAAAACCCTATTCGGTATTTGTTGGTTTTTTTTTTCCCCTTAATTGGTACTAATTTGAAGTATTGACCCTCTTTTGAGATACATTCTAGCATACAAGTTTTGTTGTCAGTGAATTGTCCCCTTTTGTTCTGAGCAAGGAATGGGTGGGGTTTAAGAAGGGCAAAGGGGGAAATTGAACCCTCTAATTCCTCAAGCCTCAACCTTTTTTTTTTTGTTTGGGTCCCGGGGGGAGGGAGTTGGTATATATTTGTTCCTTTTGAGCCCTAATTTTCGTACTCTTTCAATGTTATTGGGATTTTTATGTTATTCCTTTTGCTTGGTTTTTCTGCTTCAGAACTCAGAAGAGTGTTTCTTTTTTCTAGTGATTGAGATGGTGTGCTTGTTGAATGGTGGATTGTCTGACGGGAACCCAAACAAGCGGTCATTGGAGAGTGGGTATCACCCTTCGAACTCTGGAAATGCATCTAACTACAAGTCCAGGAAGGTTTCAGCTGTTCGGGATTTTCCTCCTATGTGTGGTCCAAATACTCAGCCTCATTTAGAAGCCAAAGACAATAGTGCGTTGCCAGTTAGTGATGTTGCTGTTGGAGAGCCTAATGGTGTTAAAATTGAAACTGAGGTCCAGAATCAACCTCATGAAAGGATGAAAAGTCCAGCTAGGGTGGATGCGAATGGAATTGGGACATCAACTAATGGCGTTCATAGTGAAACTAAGGTTGAGACTCAGGCTCATGAATTAATCAAGATTAAAAATGAGATGGAAACTGATCAATCTGGAAAGCTGTCCAATTTGGAAGATCTAGAAAATGGGGTTTTGGTGAGCAGTGATAATGCTCCTGCAGCTTTAGAGGCCAATTGTGTTAAAGATGAAAGTCAGGTGGATACTCAGTCTCATGAACTGGGAGGGGGTTTACATGGGGTGGAAGGGAATGGATCTCTGGATAAGTTGGTGGAAAAAGTGGTGGCTGGCTTTACTGATAGTTTGGATGATGGGGTCAAGAAAATGGCGTTGGATGTAAAGCCTGCAGGAATGGAGTTGATGAAGGAGGTTGAAAGGAAAACCATTTTGGTGGGACCCTCAAAGGGAGAGGTAAATGGAAGGGAGGCTGAGGCAGCAGTGATGGAATTGGACAAGAAAGATATTACGACTTTGGTGAGGAGCATAGGTGAAGATGTAGTAAAACCTACTGTTGAAATTGATCACGTGGTTCACAGGGAGGTTTCTATTAAAGATGGCTCTGTCCCGAGTCCAAAGAACAAATTCCGCACAAGAAGAGTTTCAGCTATTCGTGACTTTCCTCCATTCTGTGGAAGAAATGCTCCTGTACCGTCTATGCAGGAGAGCCTAAAAATTACTTCTGGGGAGAGTTTGCTGGGGATGGACAAGGTTAATATGGAAAAGAGGATGATGGAAGTGTCGAAGGATGGTGCGGATAGCAAGGCATTGAAGGATGGTGCAGATAGCAGGACATCTGTGGAGATATTGCCTGCTAAGGTACAAAAGGACACATTGGAAAAAGTGGAGACTGGTGTTGAAGTTGCTGCTCTAGAAGAATCAATCACTTTTGGTGGCAAACCAGCAAAAGGAAATGTTCAGGTTGATGATATCCGGGGAAGTCAAGCAAGAGGAGTGGTGTCTCTGCCCAAGGATGTTTCTGATGCTACAATCCTTAAGGAAGCCGCGGAAGGTCAAGGCTCTATAAGTAAGGCGCCTGATCTGTTTGAAGGTGAGAACACCCGTGATAGAATGGCTCTGGATGATAGCACTGGTTCAGGACATGAAGATGATCCTGCAACAGTGACTGGTCTGCATGCTGCACCACATTGTCCTTTGAGGCTGGGTAAAGTGCCCCTAAGTTCTAGTGTTGAAAAAACCCGAGGCAAGGATAATGAAGGCAATTTAACATGGCGAAGCAAGGCCAAAGCTTTTGCTAAGAAAACCATTGTCAATACTGAGTCTTCAGAAAGGTCATCTCTGAAGAAGGTTGCTGTTTCTGTTCGCAAGGGTGCAGATGGTAATTTTGGTGCAATTGTTAGGGATGAGGGAATTTATAGATCAGAAGATGATAAGTCACCTAAAGGTTCTACTACTGGTTCCAGGGTTGACGTGAATTTGCCTCCTTTTGGTCCAAGTTCAAGCAATGGTGATGCTCGTAATAGAGTTAGAGAGACCCTGCGCCTGTTTCAAGCATTGTGTAGAAAAATCTTGCAGGGAGAAGAGTCGAGGCCGGAAGAAGATGCAACATTGAAGCGGCCAGAGAAAACCAGGAGGATTGATCTTCTAGCAGCAAAGATTATAAAAGAGAAAGGAAAAGAAGTTAATACTGGCAAACAATATTTGGGGGCAGTTCCAGGAGTTGAAGTGGGTGACGAGTTCCAGTACAGAGTGGAGCTTGCCATTGTTGGGATTCATCGTTTATACCAGGCTGGCATAGATTACATGAAGCACAATGGAGTGCTTGTTGCAACTAGTATTGTTGCATCAGGGGCATATGATGATGATATGGAGAATGCTGATGTCCTAATATATTCTGGGCAAGGAGGAAATATAGTTGGCAAAGATAAGCAACCAGAGGACCAGAAGCTTGAAAGAGGTAACTTGGCATTGTGGAATTGTGTCTCCACTAAAAATCCTGTGCGTGTAATTCGTGGATCCAAAGAGAAGGCTTCTGATTCGCTGGACTCAAGGGCTAAGGTAGTCACGTCATACATTTATGATGGCTTGTATACTGTGGAGAAGTGTAGGAAAGAAACTGGGACATATGGTAAACTAGTGTTTATGTTTGAATTGAAGAGAATCCCAGGCCAGCCGGAGCTTGCATGGAAAGAGGTAAAGAAGTCCAAAAAATCTAGAGTGCGGCAGGGGGTTTGCATTGATGACATTGCAGGGGGACAGGAGACATTTCCCGTATGTGCTGTGAACACAATTGACAGTGAGAAACCCCAACAGTTTAATTACATTAGAAAGATGAAATATCCTGATTGGTTCCGGCTAGTTTCTCCTAAAGGCTGTGATTGTACTGGTAAATGCTCTGATTCTCGAAAATGCTATTGTGCACAAAGAAATGGAGGAGGGATCCCATATAATCGTAATGGGGCTATAGTAGAAGCAAAACCTCTTGTCTTTGAATGTGGACCTCATTGCAAATGCCCTCCTACATGCTATAACAGAGTCAGCCAGCATGGTATCAAAATTCAGCTTGAGATCTTCAAGACTAAGTCAAGGGGCTGGGGAGTAAGGTCCTTGTATTCTATTCCTTCAGGAAGTTTTATTTGTGAATATGCTGGGGAGCTTCTTGAGGACAAGGAAGCTGAACTAAGAGCAGGAAGTGACGAATATTTGTTTGACATTGGAAAGAATTACAGCGAGGGTTCAATCAATTCCGATGGATTAGGAAATTCAAGCGAAGCTGTAGAAGAAGGTGGCTATACCATTGATGCAGCAAAGTATGGCAATATCGGGAGGTTCATAAATCATAGTTGTTCACCCAACCTTTATGCTCAGGATGTGCTCTATGATCATGCTGACAAAAGAGTGCCCCACGTAATGCTTTTTGCGGCGGACAACATTCCTCCATTGCAGGAGCTAACTTACCATTACAATTATGGTGTGGGTCAGGTTCATGATTCCAAAGGAAATATCAAGGTAAAGAGTTGCTATTGTGGTTCTACAGAATGTATTGGTAGGATGTATTAGAAAGCTTCTAGTCGCAGAGAGTTGGGACTACAAAAACTGAATGACATTTTGCATGTATGAGCTCTCTTTATAAATTGTCGTTCTTCTGCCTTCAAATTTTGGAAACCTGAGTGGTGACCATCTTGATGACAAATTCAGCTTGATGTAATGTGCTTCTTTCACGCTCATATGGCGGAAATGATTGAGTAAGAAACTTAAATATTCCTATAAAATGATCAATTCTAATGTTGGTGCTTGTATACATTCTTCTAAAAAATGTTTATTGAAGTTGTATATATATATATATATATATATATATATTTTTTTTTTTTTTTCCGGCAATGATAATAATTGTATAATTTATTCTATTCTAATTTACAGGAAAAGGGAGTTTAAAGAGTTTTGTGTGTTAGGGACCAGTAGATATACAGATCTGACTAGATCAAGAAGGTGCTATAGCACTATCTTTGGATTTTTTTTTTGTTGCAGGTGGGATTTGAACCCTTGAATTTTTTAGGCCAAAAGGATGCTATGGCACCACTTTGAAGTTGTATATTTGACTCTGGTAGTTTTGTAGAAAAGTACCATATTTTGATGTATAAACAAACGTCTGGTACATTCTTCTTATGTACCATATTTTGGTGGGTAAACATCTAGTACAAGGCATAGTTGTCAAAATCGCGATTCGAATCGTAGGATCGTACGATCCTACGATCCGGATAACCAAAATCGATCCGGATCGTATGCAGAGTCGCAAATCATATTAATCTTTGCAGGATCGCATAGAATCGTAGCAGGATCGGTAGGATCGTAGGATCTTACGATTCTACGATCCGATCCTATGAAACTAAAATCGATCCTACGTAGGATCCCGATTTTACAAACCTTGGTACAAGGTTGCCGCAAGAAGTGCAACGACGCATTTATTTTTTAATTTTGCATTCTAGTCCCTAGGGACTGGCATGTGAATACATAATTTTTTAAAATTACCATTTATTTTTTATTTTTGATGGAATGCAAATACATTATTTTTTAAAAAATACATTATGACGTGTGCTGACACTGTAGTTTGTGACTTTTTTTTTCGCATTATTTCTAGAAATTGCCTTGGAGATTTTACTGGTCCTTTTTTTTTTCAAAGCTTGAGTAAAGCCGCACCAAGTACACCCAAAAAATTATATTATATGTTTCATGTTGAACTCACAAATCTTCTCTTTTCTCCCTCCCACTTGCAAGGTCTTCCCTGGGAGAAAAAATAAAGTAAAGTGTGGATTTACTGATATTGTGAAAGGAACACAATGGCTTTGATATATTATTAAACTAGCAATTTGAAGAGCCTCTTAATCACTGCATCTGCACTTCTGCGGGTTCTTGAAAAAATAGCGCCTGGGAGAAGGTGGAAATGAGACCATCGACTGAAGGGCTAACCTCTCTATCTGTCAGTGACGCGAATGAAGAAGAGTAACAGGGACAGATATATCTGTCATTATTTTTTCTTTGCAGGGAAAATGTGCTTGTTTGTGTTCTGTCCATTGGTTGTGCTTAGAATTAAGATTTGTGTTCCATCTATAAAATTTGATCACATGTTCAGATTGTATTACAGTGAATTACTCTGCAACACTCTGATCCTTACAGAAATCCATTTATGTGATGGATGATACGGTGTTGTTCAATACATTTGGTTACTTAGATCTAAGGAAGGTAGTATGGAATGAGGTTTCAGTTTGTCAAGATCAGCAGAACTGCAGAAGTGGTCAATGCTTTTGGCGTTTTAATTTAGCTGCATCATTCTGTTAAACCAAAATGTGAAGGATCTTTTATGGGGGAAAAAAAAAACGCCTTATTCATATATAATCGCCTCGGTACAAAGTTACAGATATTCCATCCTGAGCTGAGGCAGATACTGACTACTAAGACTATAGTAGCTTGATAGTAATAGATCTTATTCCTTATAAAATACGTGGATTCTAGATATATGTATATATATGTATGGTAGTTTCAGTTGAGCTGCACAGCCGTGTCAATGATAATCCCTGCCCTCCATTCACTGGGAATAACCTTTTTCGGCTCCACCCATTTTACTCCAGCGCTGCCACTTGCTTGGAACCTGAACGTAAGTGCACCTTTGGGTGGGTTAGATATGTCCCATACTGCTCCAAAGGCCCTCCTCATGGCCTTCCATTTCTTGCTGGATTCCTGCATCCAAAGGTATCGATCCATTTAGCTGAATACCTTATTTCATCTTCAAAGTGCGAGAGTGCAACTTGATTCATGCACCTTTTGCTCACTTGTTTTGCAGAACCCTTTTGATTGTGTTTGAATTTAAGTGTTACTTGGTAGATATTTATATAATATCCACTCTCAAAATTGTTCTTAATTGACAAAATCGTGGTGCCTAGTTGGCCAAACTGTTAATCCATCTGACAGGCTGTTGTGCTCAAATGAATGAAGAATCAAACAGAGCTTTTGTAATTTCAGTATTCAAGTGTTTTTATCATAGTCAGATAATTTAGTTTCATCTGATAATGTAACTGGAGTGGTACCTCATAGATTTCAACTGCTGTGATGTCACTTTCGCCGCCTTGATACAGGATGACAATGGCAAGGTAGTCAGGGTATCTGCTTTTCTCATGAACCTTCACCTTGACATTGGTCCCTGGGTATTGGCAAGGAACCCTTTTGTATTCTGCATCAATCACCCCAAGTGCTATCAGCAGTCTACCCATGTTTGTACGTGCCAATTTTACGAAGGCCTCAAAGCTTAGGACAAAATCTGTGCCGTGTCCTATTGCAAAGTCTGTCACCACCACCGTCGTTCCCTCTTCAGTGCAATATTGTGGATGTTTGCACCTCACCTACATTAATTGTTGTAAGCTACAAGCATTCAACAACTCGTACCCATTTGAGGCACAAGAAAGAAAGTAGTACTAATCAGCTTCACATTCAGCCTTACTAAGCCAAAATTTAGAAGGCAGTCCCATCTGAACCACACCCCTTTTTTCATCTTTCATGTTTTTGGTTTATCTATAACCTCGTCAATGATATGGTAACTGAGGAGCTAATCGATTGATGGTTACACAAGTGAGACTGAACTGGCTTTGAAGTTTAAAATTCACCTGATAGCATGCGCCACAGCCAGTTCCATTCTGGTATAGCTTGGAGACACCACAAACCTCACCATTGTTGACTGTTTTACCATATTCTCCAAAACCACAAGCTCCAGCTGATTAGTGGAACGAAAGAAACAAGGATTTAGGATCATAATTAACTGAAAAGAACATAAAAGTCCCGTAAAACGAGTGCTTGAATGTGGCAAAATCACAAGACAGTCATACTAAGTGGTGCTATTTCATACTCTAGAATTATATAAACTGCATATGCTTAGTAAGGACAGATGGAAATAAGTTACATACATGGAGTCCCCAAGGCACCAGCACTACCATAAAAAGTTGCCCGAGCGGATAAGAATACATCACCGCTGTAACAGGTAACTGGCAGTAGTACCAATATGCAGAGGAAAATGCAGCAGTGACTGAGTGCAAAAGTCATTTTTTCAATAATTATAGTATTGCTAACTGCAGAAAAATGGATTAATCTATACTACAGTATCAGCCAGGAAATGAGAATACGCTGAGTATGTATTGTGAAGTTGTGGGATGGACAAAAGGGTATTTATAGTAGGGGTCCTGACTCCTGAGGGCAGACGCAATGAGGAATGCTGCCACCTATATATCTTCCACTAGAGATTGTGGAAGCCAAGTGTGGATTAAGGAGCAGGTTACTTATTTTTCCAGAGAACTACTTTCGAATTCTAGAAACAGAATTGACTTCTGCGACTGGGGAAAATGATGATGAGGATTGGCGTGTTAATTAGTTTGTGGATTGATTCGTAATGCCTAATGGCTTTACAAATAGGTTTGCTCAATCTGTAGTACCTTTGCCATCTCTATCTTTCCACATGGAGCAAAATAAGCATTTCTTCCTCCAATTTAGGTATAATCTTGTTCCTAGTCCACGCGTGAACAAGTAAAGATGTGTGCACTTGATGGCCAAAGTATTTTTCTTTTCTCAAAAATACAGGAAAAAAGGTTTATACTTCAACCAAGCTTGTATATGGGGTCGGAAAAAATTTCATCTGACACAGAACCAGCAACTGATTGGCCTAATCAATCAATTGTTTCAGGTGAATCTCAATTTGAAGTCCAAGTGCAGTCGAGAATGTGCTACGTTGCATGTGGAAATTAGCATTTGCATTAATACAGATCGTGTTTTAAGGAATGTCCGCACTTGAGGACCTAAGATATGTAAAATCTTTGCTTGCTACAAATTTTACTCGTCAAAACTAATTTTCTCCCATAAAATTTAAGCCTTCTAGCGTTCAAATCTTCAGTAACCTTCCCTGTTAATTCAGTGTTTAGAGTTCATTTTTGCCTGTATGGCTTGTAATGTTAATTTCAACTTCTAGAAATTATCCACTCTAAAAATTGACAAAGTTTATCGTAGTATAAGCATTCATACCACCACCAGTAGAGAAAATAAACAACATAGACAGAATCTGACAACGAGCGATGACTATTGTGTATTATTTATTGGAATATACCTCGAAGAATTACTATCAAAACAAAAAATTTTTTAAAAAAAGCACGTTGTAATGGACGCAAGATCAGATTAATAGTACAATCTTCAGTCTCTCTTCTGCTGGAACTTCTGCCTAGCTTCCACCCTTAACTGCAGCAATTGGGCTCCTGACTGAGTATTTTGCCGATTTCCAGTTAAGAGATCCTTGAGACATGGTAATATTAGCCGATGCTGATGGGCTAAATGTGATTTCATATGTCAACTTCTCTTTCATCTTTGACAATCTGCAAGTGTACTTAGCTCCTGTCACATTAACAACTGCAGGTGGAATGATGTCAGGAGTGTATACTGAATTAGCCTCACCAACATTGGTTATCGTCCTACTATACTTACGAATTGCTGATCTATTGATTAATGGACGGGGATATAGAATATTATCCGTGGATGACACCCCAATGATGTAGATAAGCATGGAAATTAATCCCCAAAGATAGGATACATGAGTAGTTTATTATTGCAATATTTATGCATGCTAATACAGGTTTAGATAAGCAGCGACGATAAGACTTTTAATTAGTGCATTCTAATGCAGGTTGTGATAAGTAACGGCTATGAGACTTGCAACAACTGTTGTGCACTAGAAGTCCACGATATGTGTTTTGCTACGCGTATCTAATCAGATTAAGATTAAGACTCAAGAGACTTGACCAAGGTTATTATTAACTTCTTTTGGGCGATGATCGAGAATGATGCCATATCATGGCACCATAAAGTGCAAAATGAATTGACTATAAATGGTTATTGACTTTTTTATGTTTTGTCAATTAATTACTGTGGAATTCTCTAGTTGAGATGATGGAGGAGGAAATTTCTGATTTGCCTCCTAAAGGCTCTTCACTGGTTCATCCCCTCAATCCCCCATTTATATTGGTACTCAAAGAAAATTGAGAAAATCTGATTCAGTGATTCTTTGCTGTGCGTTTTGAGAGCGTTTGAACTCCAAATCCCAACATTAGGTTTCATCTGTTCTAGCCACGCCCTAGACAAGGATGTTGTTCTTGGTTCCCTGGCACCTTTTTTTTTTTTTCCAAAGATGGTTCCATGGCACTTGAAGATTAGCTTTGGCAGTTCACAAGAAAGCCCTTAGTTAAGATTGCATGAATATTTAACCTACTTCATGTAGTAACCAAAAAACTTCCTTGGGTTTTATCAGAAAGTTTTTCATTGTCACCAACTAAAAGCAAAGAACAAAGATGATGCATCAATTATAATCTGCTATGACTTTAGAAAAAAGGCAATTCAAGAACAACAGATTTTAAAGTAAATTAATGCCATACATTTTTACTCACCAGAACCATCTCATGATGATAATATACAAACTCCGACAGCGGTCCCTCATTGGCTGTCCATATCCTTTTGTAAACATGCGTCCTTGGAGCTGGTCCAACATACCTCTTGTCCTCCCAACCAAAAAGTTCTACAGCCTCATTGAACTCTTCAGCATTCTTCACATCAAATCCTCTCAGAAGAACAGCACTATTCTTGATGATCAATTGCTCAAACCACTCTTTGTTTTTCTTCAAAGCCCCTACTAATGATTCAAGACCATTCTTGCTTGCCTCTCGGGGTTGTAACATTAGTGGCATAGTTTCGCCATGTGCCAATTTTTGGCCCCACCTTAAACTCTTGGCTAGTGAACTCCATCTCTGGAAATTAAGGAAGGTATGCACACTTGATTTCTCACAGAATAAGCTAAATCCACAGCCGTGACTTTATGGCCCGCTTGCTCCAGCAAAGTCGCCAGCTTGTATCAACACCATGCTCCATGCCCGCCACACGGGATCCCTACACTTTTTCAGTGACAAGTCATGCCTTCATGCTCCATGCCCGCCAAGAGGAAGTGTAGGGTTATCCACGCGAGATCCTCAGTGTCACTTTTTCAGTGACAACTCAGTGTCACTTCTATATTTATGCCAAGTGTCCTATTTATTTAATTTGTCATGTGCTATTTATTTAAATTTCTTCTACCATCACGTGATAAGTGGTATTGGTACTGAATTTGGCACCGAGTAGTGGCATAGAGGATCCCAGCTGCGTTATGACTGCCTTTTTTTTTTTTTTTTTTCTCTCTCTCTTTCTGTATTACTGAATGTAATCTGATTTTCCAAAAATAACCCTCACCAATCAACGAGAGATGTAAAATTTGGTGGCGTTGCGGCGGAAGTCCTATATTAGAAAAGGAAAAATAGTTTAGAGACTGAATTGGTTAAACAAATATAAAGGACAAAATTGCTTTTCGATTAAAATTTCAGGGACAAAAATGGCGAATTTCCCTTGAATGTGCAATGAAGTAAGAATGGGGAAAGTAGGGATAATTTCAAAAATCTTTCTTGAAGTTTTGAAAATATCACAATAATTCAAACATTTTTGTAACATGTCAATCCTAATTTTAAAAAATTGAGAATAAAATATTAGTTTTAGGAAAGAGAATATATTTTAATCCCATAAATGCCCTTTAAACTTATAGTGTCATTAAATTTCTTCAAATCTTATCTTTGACTTAATTACCAATTATCCTTTTTGATTAGGGATTGATAGTAATCTGATCTATGTACTCGAGAAATACACACATACCTGGTGATGGCTAACAATCAAACACGTCGGGCAACCTTTAGCGTATGAAGGTTGTAAAATGATAATTATACGTTCAAGTAGTTAATTCTCGTCCTATCCTTGTGCTGCCAAACACTTGCAGTTTTCTTCATATTTCTTTTTTCTTTCTTCTGCGTCCACCACATATGCTCTTGTTTTCTTTTCTTTTCATGATAAATGTACAAAAGTTCACATTCCTAACCCAAGTTGTCCTCTTAGCTTTGACTAGATTAGCATGAAAATTACAGACTCAGGTATGACTGAATTGGTCGACGGGTTCACTTACTGACCATTTTTCTCTAAATAGTGGCAATTGCTATTTAGTATAATCACTCCCGAGTCCTTGTAGCATAGCATATGTATGGATATATAAAGTCATTGATTATCCCTTTCTCCGTTGCAGATAATACGCGAGAAGCCAAATCATGTTTGAATTAAATTATT
The DNA here is from genome assembly GCF_036785885.1 of Coffea arabica. NCBI lineage: Eukaryota > Viridiplantae > Streptophyta > Magnoliopsida > Gentianales > Rubiaceae > Coffea > Coffea arabica. The sequence goes on along the minus strand of NC_092325.1, from coordinate 41,726,111 downwards.
TGTTCTAAATTGCCATCCTTCAAGACGGCGTTTCTTCCACTTTGCTTTCAATTACGTGCCCATATGGGTCGTATTAGTGTTGTTGCAGATAAATGCTTATTCTACTTTGTAAAGAATTTTGGACTGAAACGTGGTGGAAGCCCGTTAGTTGTTTTTTCCCCTTGATACTCTAGAATTTCTATTGATTTCAGTTTTTTTTCCCCTTACGAAGAGAAATCAGAAACCAAAAACCCAATTGATGAGATGGATTTGTTGAAATCTGAATGTCCGATGATCAACGTATTATTCATGGTACGTAGCTAAATTTACACCCAAATTATAAATATTACACTACGCTAAAAGCCATTTGCTTATTGACACTAATTGATGATGCAGCAAACACATATTTTTCGTATTTCTAGTGGCTTAATTGGGGGAGAGGAATTTGCTAAACTAGAAGATATCACATAACTAAAAGCGCTGGATAGCCAGTGATGATTTGCTCAAGTGAGCTGAATAGCTGTGTCATAAGCAACCCCAGCCTTCCATTCACTGGGGAGCACAGTGTTCGGCTGCACCCACTGCACCCCAGCACTGCCACTCACTTGGAACCTGAAGGCCAGTGTTCCCTTTGGAGGGTTAGCTATATCCCATACTGCGCCATATGCCCTTCGTAGACCCCTCCACTGCTTGCATGATTCCTGTATCAAACCAAAATATATATATATATATATATATATATGAGTTAAGTAGTAGCAAAAAAATAGTACTTTTGATTTGTACAGATTTAGCTGAGAAAGTTATATAAAATCCACAAATTTTACACTCTCAAACTGCTACGTGTACTTGTGACTTTGTGCGTCCTAGACTATAATCGTGACAAATTCATCAAAAGAGTCATCTCCAGAGTTGTGGGATCTGAATTGGATGCATCAAAAGAGAAAAGTAAAATGTAAATTTAGACATACTAAGTTAGTAACTATTAATTCGTTGCTCGAATTTTGTAGACGATATGTGTTGTATATACCTCATAGACTTCAACAGCGACGATGTCTGATGTACCACCCTGGTACAGTATTACTATGGCTAGGTAAAAGGGGTACTTGCTATGTTCATGAACTTTAACCAGGAGATTGTAGCCTGGATAACTGCAAGGAATTCTCCGATACTCGACTTCAATTACGCCGGCAGCAAACAGCTCTGCGACCACGTTTGGCTTGGCTAATTTGGCATAAGCCCGGACACTCAGGATGAAATCTGTGTCATGCCCTTGGCCATAGTCCGTCGCCACTACTTTGGTCCCCTCCTCACTGCAATATTGTGGATGCTTGCACCTAACCTGGAATGCAAATGTATCAGAGAGAAGTTACAGTCTAGTAGCAAATGAATTTCTTGACCATTTTTGCACGTAATGAATTCCTCAATTAACAAGAACTCAATTGACCATGTAGCCACGCTATTTCAGTTTTGTTTCTTTTTTATTTTTTCTGGTTATTTATTCACGTTTATTGCTGGAACATAGATGCCTACCTGATAGCATGCACCACAGCCACTGCCATTCCTGTACAGCCTAGAGACTCCACATACTTGAGCATTGTTTACCGTTCGCCCATATTCTCCGTATCCACAAGCTCCAACTGCAAATTAATCATGATATTATAATTAATTATCAATCTATTCTAGAGACCAATGTGTCCCTTAAATTGAAATGTACTTACATGGAGTCCCAAGGCAATCAGGGCTGCCATAATATGTTGCTCTGGTGGTTACATAGGCATCTTGGGCCAAGCACAATTCAGAGAGTAGTGCTAGCGTGAGTAAGAGAAGAAAATAGTGTTGAGGATTGAGAGCCATGCCTTTCCTTGAACAAAATCCTTAATAAAAGATGAATCAAGGTAGGAATCCTGAATGAAAAGGTCAACCAAGATGATCCACTATTTATACTTGAAGCGTCGTGTAGAGTCTTCCGGGAGGAGTATCCCACCAGGGCATTATCACTCGCCATTTATGCAAAATGGAATCCAGGTGGAGCTTGAGGAGAAGCAGTTGCTCAACTTTAGATGCATTACAGTAGTTTCCACATAAATTAGTGGCTGATTCATCCTAAGAATTTTGGACGAATAATCATTTCTTTCCTGGTGTAGATTTTGTTTCCCCAGCATGCAAGTTTAAGCAGGGCTTCCTCAACCGGATGTAGTGAGTTCAACTCACCCCAAAGAGAAAAAAAAAGAAGAGACTTTAGGGCTTCAGACTTTGGGCTCAAACTAACTACTTTAAAGTTCATACTCGAGTCACAAAATTAGTAAATTAAATTGGTTCAACCAAACGCATAATTATTTAGGTTTGATATTTGTGTACTATTATATAATTATCTATAAATTATCGATTTTTTTAAGTTATAATACGTATAAAATTACACACACAAACTCTCTCTCTCACACACACTCTTAAATACACAATTATTTAGGTTGGGTTTTAATTGAGCTGTGTTTACTAAGGTCCAGACTCGACTCATATTTAATTTGGGTCTAATATTTAGATCTAAATGCTATTCTATCTAGTTAAATATAAGACTCAATCTTATTGTTTCGGCCTGAATCTGAGATAGCCCAGCTCTGTTAACAATCCTAGATCATTTGAGTAGTTTCTAAGGTAAGGCAAATACTAAAATAACTAATATGTTAGAGCGCTTGTGAATAATAGTGTAATTCATGAAAAGATTTGAAATGGGGTACCAAATATTGGTTGAATTGGAATCAATTGACGATATCACAGCCTATATATTCGCCAAATAAATTGATTACATTAGAACACTCGTTTTAGTTTATTGCTATATATTTGGAACGACAGCACTCACGATAAAAATTTACTTGGACCAGAAAATTTGCAGTGAAATTGCATTTGGACCATGTATTAGATGTTTCTGTTTTGTAAATCAATATTGGTACTTTTCTGCATAAATATACAGCTTGAAGATACAATTTCTAGAAGAACGTAAACATGCAAGCAACAGTAGAATAGATCATTATTGGCAGACGAAACACTGGCAGATTAACACCTGTATTCATTGACCTCCCAACTGGTAATCTCTCAGGATTGCAGGTTTATTACGCACGCACTACAATTAGTGCTTTCGTTTTCAAACCAAAATGCTGTAAGGTTGTAAACAACTGGATCGGATTAACCTAGTAGCAAATCGTCTTTAATTTGACATATAATTGAACTGACTGACCAAGTGCTATAAAGATCAGGTAATGGCTGTAGATCGAACTGAAAGGAAAAAACTTTGCGAGTCTAAGTAAGAGCAAAGTGTTATTTCTGTACCAAAAAATGGCGTTTGGATATTTTCCTCAGTATTGGGTTGTTGCCTACTGATTTTTGCCGTCCATTTGGCCTTCTCAAGACCAAGTGCATTTTACAGTGCTCATCATTCAATTGCTAAGTGTCGAAGTATTGTGGTTCTGTATAGTCTATCCTGATTTCCACTTCTAGGTACTAGTGCTGCTATACACGGTAATTAACAAAATGGCCCAAAGGCACCTCAAACTCTCATGCTATTTGACTAATATTATCTTGTCAAAGGGTTCCGGACACCCGTAAAGATGTATTTCAAATGTTAATTTTTTTGAAAGGTAAAAATAATGAGGGAAAATATATAAATATAAGAAAGGATAGTAATTATGTGTATGTACTTAATAAATTAGGTGGAATATAGTTGAGTACCCAATTAAAAAGAAAACCCCTTGTTTAGAACAGCTATTCAATCAAAGAAAGGTAAAGAACAAAGGCCGCGAAGTGAAATTAAGTAGAGGGTGAATGACGAAGGGCCAAAGGGTATCTTGTGCTTAATTGTAGAGCTTGTATCTGCCAATCTAGCCATAATTCCAAATTCTTAGGCATAAAATAAAATACAAAGTTGTCGTTTAGATTTCGCATTCCGATATCTGAATTCTACATCTTATCAAGTGTTTGAATTTTTGTCATTCTACCTTAACTGTTTGGTTTGGACCATAATGGTTTCATTCAACTAATGAGTTACGTGAGGAATTATAGAGAGAAAAAATCTAATATTTTCATGCGATTAAATATAATTTCCATGGTAGTCTACCAAATTATAGGCATAGGCGTCATTGATTGTAATGCCCATTCTTGACCTTGAAACCCATTGAAGGATAAGTATGACGGATAAGTATACTATCTACACCTCACTCAACATTATAAATAACAACCAACGCTTTCAAGTGGAAGAGTACAACCTTGAATGTAAGTCATTTAGTCTCATAATGGTTTGTTGTCAACATCTTTCCTTACATTAATTCCAAATCAAGATGTGTAAGAGTACTCTTTGGGGTCTCATTAGCCATATTGAGTGGTATATGTGGAGAAAATTCTCGTACATGTGGGCACAACAATACTGAAGAAAGAAAAGATTGTGAGTGAGATAAATCATAAAAGAGAGATGGGTTCAACTTCAAGAAGCTTATTCTCATCAATCTTCCTTTCACTTGTTTTTCTCTTATATTGCTCTACTGTATTGGCAAAATCAAGTAAAAAGGGAACAAATGATCGGTGAATTCTCTCATCTACACTAAAAAAAAAAGGACAGAGTTTCTCTCTCTCTGTCTCTCTCTTTTTATGCTATTACAATGAACAGGCAACAGTAGGGGTAATGCAGACAAATTACGACTCAAACAAGATAAGAGTTTCTCCACTGCACTAATTTCTGTTGCTATCTTAAGTTATTAATTTCATTAAAAGAATGGCATGCTAAAAGGGATAATTCTAGACGTCTCCTCTGATATACATTAAGATTTCATTCAACACCTTGAGATTTTCAATATTGCACTTTCCTCTCTAATAAATTATTCTGTTCTATCAACGATTCCACCAAAGGAGCTCATATGTTGAAATTCAAGGGAAGAGAGCCAAGTAATTAACAGATGCGGTAATGAAAGCACTAAACCACGGTGGCTACTGAACTGTGCAGCTCATCAGCTTAACCATGGTATCATTGAGCAATTTTGCCAAAGGATATTTGACATAAGCATGATTTTAGATAATAAGTAATTTAAAGCACTAAACATTAACTAGATACTTCTCCACCGACCGGATATTCTAAGATTTTAGTGCTTTTTGCAAGTTCTTGGACAAAATATAAAGGAGTTGTTTGGTTCAACTTTCTTGCATTTCTCTACTCTAACAAGTAGCAGCTGAAGGTATTTGCTTAGACTCCCAAGCGTCTTCCTTTTATTTTAGTCCATGACCATTGCCTGATCTTTATAGCACTTGGCAATTTAATTCAATTATATGCCAAACAACTCCTTTAAGTAAAAGGGAGTCTAAGGTCCTATATGATAATTTAATTTAGCGGTTAAATTTATTGGGTTCAAATCTTAGCATGTTCCGATGCATTTGATAATAAAAAATAGAACATCTAACTTAATTAAGTAGTAATGAATTTTTCAGGCAAAACTTGCTTAAAAAAATTAGTGATAAGTTTAAAATGACATACACTCAAATGTATCAGATTTAGTACTTAATAATTCAATAACTTAATGAATTAAGATTTCAAATTTCGAATTTCAATTTTCAAATTTCAATTTTATTAAACACGTCCTAAGTTTGAAGCGGAAATTTTAGAAATACTAGTACTGGGTTTGTTTAGATAGGGTATTGTTTGAAATATTATTTGGAATAATTACTGTAGCACTTTTTGTGATGTGATGTATGTGAGATAAAAAGATAATTGGGAAGATAAAAAACTGTATTGAAAATTATAATGGTGATGTCAGCAAATATAGTTGACCAAATAATCTACTGCCCAAACAAACCCTAAGTTCACGTAATGGGGTACAAAATGTGAACTTAGTATTGATGGGATGGCCTCTTTTCTCTATTTCCGTGATTGCAAAGAATCTATGGGTTTGTTTCGATAGAGTATTATTTGAAATAATTACTGTAGCACTTTTTGTGATGTGATGTATGTGAGATAAAAAGATAATTGAAAATATAAAAAGGTGGATTGAGAAATGTGTTTATGATGCAAGTGAAAAGTATGTATGTACTTTATTCTCATTCTTTACAGCACTATAGTATATCATTTTTTCCTTTTAACAGATGCTCAGTAGATGTGCATTAGCACACTTAAATCATAACCAAATTACAATGTGAATATACACAATAACAATTATTACCTTACGCTATATTTATTCACTTACTCAACTTTCAATTTTCAAAATCTTAACACCTATTCATATTCTAACAATTAAAAGGTCAAAGTTATCCTATTATTCGTGAAACCTTTGGAAAGAAAATATAAGTTTAAGGGAAAGTTATCTATAAGTTTATATGGTAATAGATCTATGTACTTTATTCTCATTCTTTACAGGGCTATAGTATAATTTTTTTTCCTTTTAACGGGTGCTCAGTAGATGTGCACTGGCACATTTAAATCATAACCAAATTACAATGTGAATATACAAAATAACAATTATTACCTTACGCTATATTTATGCACTTACTCAACTTTCATTTTTCAAAATCTTTGAATTTTTTTTTTTACCTTTTAACGGGTGCTCAGTAGATGTGCATTAGCACATTTAAATCATAACCAAATTACAATGTGAATATATACAATAACAATTATTACCTTACGCTATATTTATTCACTTACTCAACTTTCATTTTTCAAAATCTTAACACCTACCCTCCATCTTAGGCACTTGGGCCCTAATCAATGTATGTATTTTATTTTCATTCATTACGCTATTCATGACACGCAACTAACTGCTATATGTTCTGCCTTTCCCAGAGCTAAAAGGGTGTAAAGATAAGGAGACCTACTCCTATAAATTGGACAGCCAGTTTTGTGCAAAAACAAGAATCGGCTATCATTTCCACAACAATTTTGTCTCAATGGCAAAATCAACTGCCATAAATCTTGGAACTATGTTTTTACTTCTGCATTTGGCAATTCTACCGAGCCAAGTCATGCCTTCTACACAATCTATTGGTAGGAATATCATTCTCCCTCTTTAGTTAAATGTATCGTAATTCTTATTCTAATGTTCTTTATCCCTTCTTGCCTATGATAGGGACTGGGCAATTTTGCCCAACTGAATTCAAGAAAGACGGTGGGTGCGGAACAACTGGCGATCAAGACTGTTTTAATATAGGGAAAGAGATTTTTCCACCGTTCCTTTATTTGCTTCGAGACTGTCATTGTGCACCTTATACGGCTAGCAAAAGCAGTTGTCATTGCAAAATAATTTGTCAACCAACTTAATTGCCAAAGCAATGGCAAGAGAATACTATTTGAAACTTCATTCCTTATAAAGTTTGTGGGCTTTTGTTCTTTACAGATTGTTTTGGTTTCGATGTGCAGTTGGGCTGAATATCTCGTTCATTCTTTTGTATGATTTCTTTTCCAACATGATTTCAAATCTTAGTATATGCAAACGCGTTTGATAATAAAAAATAAAACATCTGACTTAATTAAATGGTAATAAATTTTCTAAGCAAAACTTATTTTAAAAAATAAGTAATAAACTATTTACTTATCATTTAGTATGATATACACTTAAATGTATCAGATTAGTATTTAACAATTTAATAACTTAATGAATTCAGATTTTAGACTTTGAATTTCAGTTTTCAAATTTTAGTTGGGAAATTTGCCAAATTGGTCCCTAAAATTTTTCAAAAAAACTTTTTTAGTCCCTAACATTTAAATTCAGCTAAAATTGTTCCTAACATTTAAATTATGATCCATTTTGGTCTTAATGCTTGTATTTGCTAATTTTTCCGACTGAAAATAGCCTGCCTCTCTCATGTGGGCATATTTCAAGGGTAAAATCGAAAAACACACTTCATTTCTGGTTGAGTAAAGCTATCTTTTCTTCATATTTCCCTATTTGTGTCCTAATTACCTCACTAAAAGAACAAAATTGAAGAGGAAAAATGTAGCTGCAACTAGACGGCTGTGTAATGGAGGAAGAATAGCAAGAAAATCTAAAGAAGAAGCTGACATTTTGATCCAAGTACTTGTTGGCCAAATATGTCACACTTACCAGTAGGGCTGTCAACGGGCCGGGTCCGGGTCGAAATTCATTATTCCGGACCCGGACCCGAATTACTATACCGGATCCGGATTCGACCCGTTTATCCAACGGGTCTTTTATTCTATGTTCCGGATCCGGGTCTACCCGAACAAATTTACCAAAATTTATAATTTCTAATAAAAATGAGAAAAAAATATATTTGTAAACTAATTTCTAACTAATGCAAAGAAAAAACCAAATAAGAAAAGAAATCAAATTAACTTTATTAAAATACATCACCCTAATCAAATTATATTGATAAATATATATTTTTTAAATTATTAATTCATTTATATCCGGATCCGGGTCTAATACGGGTCGGAATACTATATTCCGTATCCGACCTGTTTTTTTGTTTGACAAAACGGATCCGGATCCGGGAAACGGAATTAAATCCCTACCCATACCCACAATAATTTCACGAATTCGATCCGGATCCGGGTTTAGACCCGACCCGTTGACAGGCCTACTTACCAGGCCAGTAGTAGAGACAATGTTCAAAGCTTTCTTCACTACCACCGCGAAATAACCACCAGCATCGACAGTCTCTACCCGCACCTCCCACCACCTCTAACTCCGCCGCATCACTTCCCACCCCTGTATCCTCATCTTCCTTCCTCCCTTCTCCCTCTTCATTTGCAATTCTTGTTCCGTCCCCACTAGCATGCAATTGACCTAGCCCCTGCTTTCTCAACCAATTTTCCAACTTCATTTGGCCCCGTCTTCTCAATCAACCTGGCCGCCCACCTAATCACCTCATAGGGCACTATCTAACCACCAATAAAACCATTGTCATAAAAAATCCAAGCTTTGGAGCCTTGGCTATACTTGCCTTTGCCTCCTAGGGCTCTAATTGAGCCTGACTCATATTACTAGCTGTAACAGTAGCGCCGCCCTCTTTCCCCTCTCCTGCCTCAAATTGAGAGTTATGTAATGAATTTTTTATTAGCAATGTGTTTAATATGTCAGCTTCTTCTTCATATTTTCACTGAGAAAATATGAAGGAAAACCGGAAATGAAGTGTGTTTTCAATATTTGCCCTTGAAAATATGCCCACATGAGAGAGGCGTGCTATTTTCAGTTGGAGAAATGAGTAAATACGAGCATTAGAACCAAAATGGATCATAATTTAAATGTTAGGGACAATTCTGACTGATTTTAAATATTAGAGACTAAAAAAGTTTTTTGGCAAATGTTAGGAACCAATTTGACAAATTTCCCATTTTAGTTTTATTAAATGCGTCCTAACTCCTAAGTTGGAAGTGGAAATTTTAGAAATACTAAGTTTACACAATGGAGTACGAAACGTGTAATTATGGACCTGGCCCATGCCCGCAGATGGATTGGAACTGATTTGGGTTCATTAACTGGGTTTGGGTTAGTATTAGCATATTACTCATACATGTCCACCTAAATTTTATAAATAGTCATTCTATTCCAAAATTTTTTTTCTGTTCATTTTTATGCTTCCTTTCGATAGAATTCAATGTAGGCTAAAATGGTATCCATGTAAACACAAGATTGTAAAATTTCTCCTAAATTACTTTTCTTTTGTTAATTTTTAATAATTTGATTTAATAATAAGTTCATTATCTATTAGTTTGCTTTAAAAAAAATTTTTGGTGGCAAAAAAATCAAACATTAAGTGCATTTATTTCCTAATAAATCTTCTTTATTATATGTTGACATGCCACCATTAATTAGAGTAAACATAATTGAATCATGGGATAAGATTCTATTGAAACTAATTATTAAGTTAATATGAATTAACTATTTTTAATCTATTGAATTTAAATATTTGTCTTACAGTTATTATATTAAATTTTATAAAATAGTATTTTTAGGTTATTTTATATCAATTTTTATTCAAAAAATAAAAACTTTAGAACATAAAAAGTGCCGTGTAAATGCCCGGGTGAAGCACTAGTATACTTAATTAAATTGGTATTTCTTTCTCTTATGTTGGACGAAGATATTCTTCTACTGTTTGGTTTGAGTACATCAATGGTTCATGCACAATGGCTTCGTTCTAGGAGGAATTTTTTTAAATTAAAATTCATAACTTTTGTTCTTAAAACCAGTTACGTTTTTTTTTCAGTTACTTGTAAAAGATACCAAAGACTTATTTTAGGAGACAAAATTTAATGAAACTCCTAATTTTCTTTTCTACATTGATGGGGCCACTTTTTTTTTTTTTCTATTTCTGTGAGTTTTGCGAGCCACAAAAAAGAAGGATTAGATTACTTACATGTACTATACAGATAGTGATTGGAAATCATCCGAGTTAAAAAGGAAGAAAGATTTTTGTTTTTTTAAAGATCGACACTCATTATTTCACTTAAATTACACATAATTTATTATGTGAATACATTCACTCATATTTAATCCGCCCGACAATTTTCTAAATTAATTTAACTTTTTGTCAAAAATTAATATGTAAGACCCTCTTAACGAATGTCCTAATGACGCCTGTTAGCCTAACCCAAAGAAGACAACTGCAAGTAGCTCCTCCAATTTACAAATTTACAATTTCAGCACCAAACAAATATTACAGAAAGAAATATATATGTGTAGCAAGAATAAATCTTGAATATCATGCTTCTACTTAATTAACAAAGTACAAGAACATGTTTAGTTATAGTAAAATGTTGAAGAAGCGCTTGATTATTTTGGATGGTGTTTGCATGCATAATTACACATAGAGTTCAATGTCATTGAGCTCTAATTAAGAGGAAATGCCAGTGTTATAAGTGAGTCCAGCTTCCCAGTCTGTTGGAAGCACATTATCTAGTTGCACCCAATAATTGTAGTCTGCAGAGACAGTCACTAGGAACCTCAAGGTCAAGGCTCCTAGTGGTGGATTTGTTATGTCATATACAGCTCCATAGGCTCTATGCATTGGTTTCCATTCATTGCTTTCCTCCTAACCCAAAAGGACAAAGCAAATTAAAAGTATGCAGGGATTAAAAGGGTAATGATCTATAGAAAATTAATCTTCAGTTTTTTTTTTTTTTTTAAATTGTAGATCTTTAACTGGAGAGACTTTTAGGATGTCGTAATTTTTGAAATTTTCCATGGGACAAAAGCACAGTAAGGGGCAACTGGCACATTTAATCCTAACAACCTTGTTGGACATGATGCATAATTGCATATTCCCATTGATACTCCATAATTTGATTCAAACTCTGTTGTTGATGAAAATTCTAGAATTTGTTGAAGAAATGCAAAACAAGTAAGATAAAACCTTTTTTCTTTTGAACTTTCTAAAGCGCAATCAAAATTTAGTGACATGCGTTAAGGTTTGAGTCAATTACAATAGTCCCACTTAGTTTATTCGAATTAAGATTGTGTAGTTTTCTTAAGCCTTAATTTTTACCTGCCAGACTTGGAATGCAGTGATATCATCTGCACCAGGCAAGAACAACAACAACACGGCCAAGTAAACAGGATACTTGCTAGTCTCGTGGACTTTTAGAAGCAAATCGGCATCATAGAGACATGGGATTCTATTGTATTCTACCCCAATTACTCCATATGAGAAGAGCTTTGAAGCCGTATCTGGAAGTGCCATTTCTGCAAATGCATTTTGACTCAAGACAAAGTCTGCAATATGTGCACCTTCACCATGATCTGTTACCACCACCGTGGTTCCATCCTCACTGCAGTAAAGTGGTACCTTGCACTTGACCTGAAACGAAAAAAAGGAAGTAGTAATTGGGAATATGTTTTAGGATTAAGAAATTGTCTGTTCTTGCTAGAGAAGATTAACCTGATAACATGCTCCGCAACCAGCTCCATTTCTGTAGAGCTTGGAAACTCCAGTAACTCGACCACCATTGATTTTACGCCCATATTCTCCATATCCACAAGCTCCAGCTGATTCATTCAACCACAGGACTAATACTTATTTTCTGTAACAACTGAGGTTTGTGGACAATGATCCGCAATGTAAATAATAGCATTCTGAAGCTGAAAATAAATTTCTGTACAATAACGTTATATATAAGGTGATTAAATGAGATGAAGCATACTTGGAGTTCCAAAGCCATCAGAGGACTTATAATAGGTTGCTCTTGAGACAATTCCTTGGCTGTGGGATTCTGCAACCAAAAGCAGCAGAATACTCGAAAACAAACAACTTTTGCAAAGAATGGATGAACCCATGTTACATTCCATATTAATTTGTCCAATCACAGTCTGGGTTCAATTAAAGCCAATTGTATTTGGGATGAAAGTTCAGAAATAAGAAGCCAACCCTTATACTTTAAAATTGAACTCTTCAGAGAAACTTAGCAATGTAACTAAACCTTATCTGAACATCAAAGCAAATTGGCCTTGGAAGGTGTTAACTTACCAGCATTGTAATTACGCTGCATAAAGCACTAAAATCTTAGAATATTGGGTTGGTGGAAAAGTACATTATCCACTTACTAGTGTTTAGTGCTTTGAATTGCAAAATATCTCAAATCATGATAGAATTTCATTTTGCAAACTGCTGAATGATGTCACCGTTACGCTGATGAGCTGCATATACACTTAAGTAATTATGATTGTTTCGTTTCCACTTGTTACTTGTCTCTTTCCCCACTTTCAATTTTACCAGATTTCTAACCAGCCACTGGACCATCCCATGCATTAAGCCGCTCAAACAATTTCTCATGATTCAAAGTTTTCTTTCTTTTATGAAAAGAAACAAATTTAACATGAATTAAGGTGTTAATTCTTATTGATTAGACACACAATGAGATATAGTGCTCTGCAGTAACACTGTGATTATGTACAGTTCGGGACAGCTAGATCTGATTTGAATTGAAATTCCTAGCAAACCCTTAAAAGTGGACCTCAGACCATTGCACTCAATGCATTTGGACAAGGCATATGACACGTATTTGTCCTCGAACTTAAATTATTTTAGGTCCTGATTACACAAATACGGTGTTCAATGTCATTGAGATTTAATCAAGAGAGGAAATGCCGGTATCATACGGAATTCCAGCATCCCAATTACTTGGGAGCACATTATTTAGTTGCACCTAGTAATTGTGGTCTGCAGAGGCAGTCACTTGGAACCTCAACGTCAGGGCTCCTGGATATGGGTTTGATATGTCAAATACAGCTCCATAGGCTCTGTTCATTGGCTTCCATTCAATAGTTTCCTCCTGAACCAAAAGCAGAGGCAAATATGAAAGTAGGTGAACATTAGTAGGGCAATTATATATAGAGAATTAACATTCAGTTTCTGATTTTGCTTTGTAGAACTTATATATCTTAGCTACTCTTACAATGTCTCGGTCTCGGCTGAGTCATCGTCGGAGTGGGACTTTCTATTCTGATACCAGGACGAGATGACTCCGACTTAATGGATCGCCGAGAACTCGATCGAGACGTCTCTGAGATGGATAGAAACGGTCGAGTCACCCGAGTTATCTCAAATCAACTCAAATTTTTATTAGTTTTGTTTATCATATTTTTTTTACAATTTTTAGAATATTAAATATTCCAAAAATTTACGTCTTATCGAAATCACGACCAATATGCTGAGATTAATGTAGAAAGGTCTGCACAACGACCGCGACTTTGAATTATGCTTACAACAGCTACTCTTACAATGTGATGACTTTCGCTAATTTCCTAAGACAAAAGGGCACAAAGGGCAACTGGCACTTTAATTACAACCATTGTAATTGTGAGACCTTTATTAATTTTTTTACTTAGGAATAAAGGGTCGGCACTAAAATACCATAATAGTGTTTGGTACGTTAAATTACTTAAATATCTACTGATGATTATGCTGTATAGTTCACTAATTATTCTTTGCCACTTGTAATCTGTCTCTGCCGGTGGAGTTCCTAAGATGAGGATTGTCACATTAAGCCACTTTAAGAAAGTTGTCTCATGACAAAGACTTTTCCGAAAAATGCAAAAGTAACAATTGTTTACCATTCATATTAATCACAAACACAATAATGTGATTGTAACACTTGTGATGATGCACTTCTATCAAGCAGCCTCTGTCATCAGTCAACTTTCCATTTCATAATCTTGCAGACTTTCGTGCAGCAAATTCACCTCCGGTCTCTACCCAAGTTCAACAGGATTGTCTTCTTTCATGGTCTGCATGCCCCACCTGCACCTCATTTTAAGATCAATTTTGCTGCTTCTGTTTCCACGTGCTCAAAGGTTTTTGGTCTTGGGAGTCCTCATTCTCAGCCACGAAGGTGCGTTCATTGCCAGTTTACTGTCTAAGAACTAAGCGACATGAGGGCCTTGTGAAAGCAGAACTAGTCGAAGCTTTATATATCTAAAGAAGCGGTCTATCTTGCCAAGACTCTTAAGGATTCCAATTTCCAAGCTTTATCTTGCAGGGTGACACGTCCTCGGCAATCAAGCTTATTAGCGATAAAGACGACATTCTATCTACTAGAATAGACTCGATAGGTGAATGGACTAAACCTGTCGTCGATATGTACAGAAATGGAAATGTTTGTTTTTTTTTTTCTTCCGCCCCCAAATGTAGAAGAACAACTTGACAATTTAAAGGGCCTAAGAGTATCTTATACTGAATTACACCAAGAAAAAGAAAAGCAACATGAATTACACGAAGAAATCCCTTGGCTCTCCTGCTCTTATATCTAAATTGCATTATATGAGATCAAAATCATTTACTACATAATGGGAAAAAGAGGTTAATTCTGACGTTCAAAAGCTGGGTTGATGCTTCCCATGTACTGCCCAGAAAACTTCATTTTTTTTTTTAAAAAAAATTCAATTTCATTCTTAGAAAAAGCATTAAAAATTATTTCATTCGTTACCTGGCCATTCGGTGCTTGGCAGGCATTCACAGAGAGTTTGAGGAGGGCGATTTTGATTTTGAATTTTTTTTGTGCTCTCAACTGTTTATTTAATTCTTGACTTTGATTTTTTTTTTTTTCTTGGTAGCCTAAAAAATTTGAAAATTAGAAATATCTATCTTTGGTGGTTTTTTTTTCTTAAAAAAAAAAAAATCCTGACTCAGTTTTTACATAATCAGGAGCATTTGAGAACAAGGTCATAGTACAGTAAAATAAAACACACTTAGTTATTTATAGAATCACTTCACAGATTAGATTTTATTTATGATATCCATGGTTACTAACAAAGACGTACAGCTGGGGAGATTTATACATGCCCTAAAAGAACCATATATATGTGAGGGGCATGGTCTCTGAAACAGCGTTACAAAACAGTACACAGTGAAAACATCCTGCAGCAATACCATATATGTATGAGGGTTATGGTCTCTGAAACAGCAGTACAAAACAGTACACAAGTGAAAACATCCAACAGCAATACTACGTACTACTCCAAAAGCAGCTCATAAGTTGTGGCTGCAGAGACGGATCATACGTACGATAATCCTGAGTTTCTGAGAGATTAAACTATCATGCTGGAATCTCAATCTCATACGCGTGTCCAGCTTTCCAGTCACTAGGGATCACTTCGTTCAATTGCACCCAAGACTCGGGATCTCCATAGTCCACAGATTTGTACCTCAAGGTTATTACACCCAATGGAGCATCTGTTATATCAAATACTGTTCCATAAGCCCTCCGCATTGGCCTCCATTCACCGCGATCCGCCTGCATCAAACTCAGCAAAATCAATCACAAGTCGTTTTCTTAATTAATCCAAACAAGCATCCCCGCATGCATGCTCTATATATGCTTGACAAATTTTATTGTTTCAAAGCGTTCAATGCATTGTGTGGGCTAATTTCTCTTGCAGTGTGAGTATAAAGTTTTTTTTTTTTTTTTTTTTTATCACTCTAGCCGTATTGGATATATGACATACATCCAAGCTTGTTAATGTAAAAAATAAAAAAATAAAAAAATTTTTTTTTTAATGTATGAAAGATTAATTTCTTGATGAATTTGCTTGCTGTTCAAATACTCGAATATTTACCTGGAATACTTCGATAGCAATAATGTCGAAAGTACCAGGTTGGTACAATGGTACAATGGCCAAATATGCGGGGTACCTGCTCTGTGGCAGGACTAGGAATATAAACCTTCGATAATACAGACAAGGAACTCTCTTGAATTCTACACCAACTACACCGTAGGCAAAAAGATGTTGAGCCTTGTAAGGACGAGCCAAACCTTCGAAGGCAGCTTGACTGAGGATGAAATCTGTCTTGTCTCCTTCACCATAGTCAGTCACTACTACCCTTGTTCCCTCTTCACTACAGTCTTCTGGAATGGTGCATCTTACCTGAAATTCTCCACGAACATATATATATATATATATATATATACTCTCGTTAATGACCTTAATCAACAGGAAGGAAAATTAAGGGAAGTTTGAAATGCATCGTCATTATTGAGGCATGGATCAGTTTACATATATCTACTTGGTTTGCCAATTCAAATCAATAAAGGAAAAAAGAAATTAATTTAAAAAAGGCCACATCACTTTCATGCACTCGTGAAATTAATTGCAATAATTGAACACATCAAATTGTATAATTAGATGCTGCTTTTTTAAGAGCAATGCATTTTTATTTGATTTCTAATCTAATTGGGTGAATTGCTTATTTATATAGGTGCCTGTTCTCCATACTTGATGGCTTATTATTGCCTTCAAACGTTAATGATGATACAAAATGGCTAGGAAGACTTTACCCGATAGCATGCACCACATCCAGAGCCACCCCTATAAAGCCTGGACACTGCAGTAACCCGACCATCGTTGACAAATCTCCCATATTCACCGAACCCACAAGCTCCAGCTGATTAAATTAGTCCAATTTAAACAATTAAATTTCAAATTGATGAACCATAAATTCTGATTTTGCTAGGGGAAAAAAATCCTTCACAAGAGTGTTCAATATATATAGAAACAGGTTTTGAACGCAGGACACAAGTAGCAATTTTGTAGTAACAAACATTCATGGCTTTTTTTTTTTTTTTTTAAAGGATGATTATTCAGAACTAGAGGGAAAACGGAGATAATGATGAATTAAGTAACTCTAACTGGTTTAGCTACATTAGATAGTATACACCATTTATCTATGATAAGCATGAGCAGAAAATATTTGTGATATAGCCTAGAGGGGCTGGCAAATCACAAATGAATAAAATTAAAGAAACACGTACTTGGTGTCCCTAAGAAATCAGGGCGGCCATAATAGGTTGCTCTAGAGTAGTCTCCACCGTAGTAGCATAGTGCTGCGGGTAAGAGCACTGTGGTGCAAAGAAATGCTGCGTAGTAATAATTCATACTACTTCTAAAGCCCATAAATTAAAAAGTATCTATCTACTATAGCAAATTGAACTCAGTAAGTATGGAATAGTAGAACTGATAGAGATGAGGAATGGGAAGCTTAGAAACGAGGAGTCCATATTTATAGACTTAGTTTTTTTTTTTTTTGGTTAGGTAAAAAGTTTCAAATCTGGAACGTCTTATTAACAATCTTTACCTCCGTAACACCCAACTCATCCCCTCTCTCTCTTAGGGTGTGTTTGATTAAAATGAAGTTTGAAAACTGAAATCTAAAGTCTATTCTATTAAGGTACGAAATTGTTAACTACTAAATCTAATACATTTGAGTATATATCACATTAAATACTAAGTGAATAACTGATGACTTCATTTTTATTTTTTTTTGGAACAAGTTTCATCTAAAAAATTCAGTGACAGTTATTTAGATGCTTTATTTTTAATTATCAAACGCATCTAAATAAATTAAGATCTAAATTCGTTAAATTTAAGTGCTGAATTGAGAAATTAAATAGGACCTAAAGTTGAATTGATCTTGGTAGGTAGGGTATGATTTTGTGATATTAATTTGAGGGTTTCTCTACTTGTTTTCTTTTTTCCTTCCTTCCACAATGGATTCTATGGGAATCCGAGTGTGTCAAGGATTGGATTGGGATTGGACGTGTACAACTCGGACCCGTCGTGGAGACCTTCTAACAATCTCCTTCTTCTATGATTTGTCTTCGTATATATAATTCGATATACCATGTGGAGTGATACTTTCAAGTGCGGGAAATACATGCATGCACTTTTACATTCTTACGTGCAATTAAAGTATGTACTGAAATCTTGCCCAATTTTGTTGTAATTCAGATTTTGCATATTTTGACAAATTTCTGGCATTTATAAAACGGTTAAGCAAGCTGGAAGAGAAATATGGATTTTGAGTCAAGTTAGCATTTGGCACAATTAACTGAGCATCAATTCTTGTACTTAAAACAATAACAAGGTGCAGACTAGCATGCAGTGTTTGGAAAAGTTCTAGGCTTCGAATCTTTTTCCTGCCTTATGAAATCCCTATCGAAGTTCTTTCGGATATATTTGACCCCCGATTAAAAGAAACAACATCATTAGTTTCTTCTATCCATTTTCCTTTTTACTGTGAAATCAGGAATTATAGAATTCTTTGCTTGCAGCAGTTTATTTGCCAGCAGTATTGCAATCTCAGCCAACGGCAACGGGTTGTTGAAAATCCTAGCATTCCATGCTTGTAGCTTACCCTTCTGTAGCCATCAACTTTTGGTTCCCCACAAACGTTATTTCATAATTCAGGTAAGTGAGAGGAAATTGCTGGGTAGTCTTAAGGCACCACTCACTCGGCCGCCGGCACTGGCGCATATTCACCGAGTCTTTTCCCTTCTTTTACTCCAATCGAAACGGTGCCTCAGATAGTTAACCTTCTGCTTTGTCAAGATGCAATAAATAATGGAGATATCTGTACCTGCTGATCCCATCATGGGCTAATCTTTTCTTTTAAAATCAAATGCAGTTTCAGCGCACTCTTTCGAGGAAGGTACTGTGATCCAATACGCACAAACTTAATTGGTCTGCGAAATGATTTAGCCATGGATCTTGACTGCTGACTAAGAAACTCTCCAATAAGTAACAAGTATTATGCGTAACTGGACATAGGTTCAGATCAACTTGCAGGAGCCTAGGACACTCATTCGCGATGGCTACCTGTGTATGTGCACGGGTCAAGGTTCCATGAACTGCCTTTTATGGTTGAGATGGGATATTTTAGAATTGGACAGTGGAAGTTAGATGGAGGACACTAATTTTAGTGGGTCAAACAATTTTATTGTATTTTTGATATATTAGTGTCTATATTTATTATATCAGTCTCTATATTTGTTATATCAGTGTTTAAGTCTCTTGAGTTAGTATTTGCTCTGTACCTGGTGGTGTCACAAGGAACCCTGATCCATAAATGCACTAGGTGTTACACCTGCATGTTTGGCTTAATTGCAAATTGCCCCCTTATAATGTTTGGCGAGTAGCAAGTTGCCACTTATAATTAGAAAACATGCAAATTGTACCTTGAAGATAAATGGTCGAACGCTTAGTTTATATTCTAGGTGTGAAAAAACAATTACGCTCTCACTTGCATAGTGCCTTGAGAGTTTCAGGTTAAGGGAATTATGTTATTATATTTTTCTTATTAAAAATCATTTTTTTTTATCTAGAAGATGAATACACAATTATAGACGTAAATAATTACAGACATTCCATGAAATATTTATACTGAATAAGTTTTTTAGTTACTTATGATAATTAATGTTATTTAAGTATTTTGTTCATTAGAAAATATTAATATGCATTGAAACACCGAAAGAAATTATTAATTGAAAGCAAAATGCTTTTATAAATATTTAATTTTCATTTGTAACAGAATACTTTTATACAAAAGGGGAATATACGTTAAACAGTTAAATGATATGAAGGTTATAAAATAATTCTATGCAACAGATGGTATCAGTTATCCCTGAATGAGTCGGAGGTGGGTTTGTAGTATTTCAGACTTGTTTATCCCTACAAAAAAAAAAAAAACTTTATTTTAGCAACTATATAACCCTACTCTCTCACTATAACATAATCCAAATTTTGGACTAATTTGTTCCAATTAATAATATAACAAAGTTTTGGGTTCATTTGCCCCTTCTAATAACACAACTAATTTGTCCCAGTTAATAACAAAACTAAATCTTGAATTAATTTGCCCCTACTAATAACAAAACTATATGTTTTTGACTAATATGCCCTACTCATAACATAACTAAATGGAATAATTTCAGAAATCTCCCTTGAGGTATTTAACAATTTCATTTAGCTTTTTCGAGCTTTTAAAAATTACACATACTTCCCTTATCATCTAAAATGACAATACTACTCTTAAATATTTTAATAAAATTCCCTTGTTTGGTATGCTTATACTTAGAATGACTTTTAAAATTATTTTTTGTTATTTTTTGTTCTTATTCATTTTTTTTTTGCCAATAAAATTGTAGAACTACTACTATTCCCTCTAGTTTCTATTGTAACCAAATGTCAAACTAGTAATTTTTTTGATGAGTTAACTTATATATAATCCAATGTTTTTACTAATCTTTTTTTCTATTTTTTTGGTATTAAAATTAACAATAAATCAAAAATAAATTGCCAAAAATCACTACTAAATTACGATAATCTCACTATTCAAAAAATTTATAAACTCTAAATGAATTATTTCAATATTTTCTTTTCTATCTTATAAATCTAAATCCATTATAAAATACCATCAAAAGTATCCTATCATAGTGATAAAATTATTATTAGAGTAAATCTGATATACACTGAAAGTGTATACACTATTACAATTGAATGCGTGATACATATGCAAAATTTGGGTTTCAAATTGAAATTTGAATAAATGATGAAAGTGTATACATTGTTAGTGTATAAAAGATTAATTCTTATTATTATAGTTATTTATCAAATAGTAGGTATGTACATGAAAATTTTGGCACATTTTTCTTATAATTATACTAGATAATCATATAATTGTACAGCAAAATGAATTAAAACTTATTAACAAGGACATTTTTTGGTATTCATTTAAAAATTTGACAAAAATTTGACCAAGTCAATATTATTTTAAGGCTTTGTTACTAAAACTATCAAATCAAGGGAGGTAGGTATAATTTGTCAAATCTTAGGGGAGATCAGTGAAATTATCAAAAACCTCAGGGGAGGTATCTGAAATTATCCCTAACTAAATTGCAAACTAATTTACCTCTATTAAAAGCAAAACTAATCTTTGGACTAATTTGCTCCTACTAATAACAAAATTAAATTTGGGATGAAAGGTCAAAAATAAGAAGCCAATCCTTATACTTGGAAAATTGAACTCTTTAGAGAAATTTAGCGATGTAACTAAACCTTATCTGAACATCAAAGCAATTGCCTTGGAAGATATCTGATTACCAGCAATGTGATTAACGTTGAATAAAGCATTAGCCCTGGAAGAATATGGGGTCCGTGGAAAAATACACTATCCACTTACTGGTGTTTAGTGCATCAAATTCCTCAACTCATGATTATGTGGAATTTCATTTAGCATATTGCTGAATGATCTCATGGTTACGCTGATGAGCTGCATATATAATGATGTCATAGCTGTTTCGTTACCACTTGTTACTGGTCTCTTCCCCCCTTGAATTTTACCAGATTCCTAACCAGCCATTTAAAACCTTTCTGATGCTGATGCTAAAAAGATGAGCAAATTCAGATATGATAGATGAGTCCTCGCTGGAGCAGTCTAGATAAAACAACTAAAGCTCTTGATCCAGCTGGAGGTGATAATATTGAACTTCTTTGAAGATGTACTCATTTTGATGAATATAGCCTGCAGCAGCAGGTGTTCAAATACCAAGTATAAATTCAAACAAACAACAGGACTTTTGTGCCTGGAGAAGGCTCTAATGCTTAAATCAGCACTGAGATCAGTATTTAGACTTCGGAAAATTGATTCAGATATATAAGTAGTAATTTGTATTAAGAGAGTGTAGAATGGAATAAATGACCTTGCATTTAACTATTTATGCTGGTATTAAAGCTAACGGATTTTTTTACTGAGTTTCGTCTCCAATAATGTTACCTGCTGCCGCGCAACATTTAAGTGCATCTAAAGAAAAAGACAAAGAGGTTGTCTAAATTGTAATTTTTTAAGAGATTCTGAGGAAATATTAGCGTAGCACATTTTAAAGTGTGATGTATATAAAATAAAAAGTGGTTGAAAAATATACAAAAGAAATATTCTCAGAAAATGTAAAATTTTTTTGCCAATAGGTAGCTAAGCCCTTCAACTGCCTTGCTCTAGCACGACATTCTGGATCTACAGGTAAAATTGTAGGACCTCTGGACACTTCGAGTTTGAATCCTTGTTGCGAGGTGGAGCACGTTAAACCTTTGTTTCTTGCAAGTTGAGCTTGTAATCACTCAAGCTCTCTTGCACGTTAAACCAATAGCCAAGAACATGGAAGCTTCCTATCCGTCGGGGAGAAAACGAGACTTATTAAACTGAACATCCTAGTGTTTAAATTTGTTCGATTATTTTAACGAGTTTAAAATTTTGTTTAAATTTGATTTGTTTCTTTACCAAATCGATTTTGAACAAGCTTTTTTAATCAATTTAAATATTATTGAACATAAATGCTATTCAAGTTTAATTTGACTAATTAGCAAATCAAACTTAAATGAGTTTTTATCAAAACGAACTCTATTCAAGTATTAACTAGTATGATTCATTTTTCAGTTCTATCTACCCGTTGCACAACGCGTCATTCTTAATAACATTTATGGGGACTTGGAAGTTAGATGTCCACTTATTAATATTGCTGATGTGATAAGTAACATTGAATGCATATTTAGGTGATGTTTGGTAAATGAGTTTCAATTTCAATTTTAGCATGGACGGCTTACTTTCTGAATCAACATGACTGCACGTAACTGTACCTCTGATAAATTCAAGGATCTCATCCTCAAATACTTGTCTAATCTCATCTGAATTATGTGGCGTGAAATTCCAAAGTAGAAGATTATGGGTACAATTAGGCATAAACAAACATTATTTATGAATATTATTGAATTTGAAACCCATTTACCAAACACCCCCTAAATATGCATTCAATGTTATGTGCTACATCAACAGTATTAATAAATGGAACTACATAGTTTTGTATTGAACAAGAAAAATAGATAGATATAATGGACAGAGAATCTCGTCTGATCTAAAAGTAGCATATACTATAAGCTAAGGGTAACATTTCGACACATTTTCATACGCTGTAATAAAGATCATATATAAACTATTTTCATTTGCAATAGAGAATCTATCTTTTACCATAATCGGTTTTTTAGAGCTCTCGCCTTTACAGGCTCCACCATTCTTTCTTTTCTTATCACCTTTCTCCTCTATCTCTCTCTTCTTTTCCTCTCTTGATCATCTGCTTCAGCATGTTCTTCAACTCTCTGAAAGAGGTTCTTGAAAGTTTTGGGAGTCTTGTGATTTATCTTCTCGGAGAATTTTCTTGCTTTGGTATTGAAACGCCATAATTTGCATATCCTCATTGGCTCTAGCATGTGCTTATAGTTTCATTCTTGAACCCAACATACTCTAGAAGGGTTTCTTCCTCTCTCTGTTTCAATGTCATCAAATGAATACAAGTCCTCCAAATGCGTTTTTGATTTTCAAAGTTAGTGAGAAAAAGATCAAATGGTTGATCCAAACTTTTGTTGTTTCCCTTCTTATACTTGCGAAACCAATTGGAAGCTGCACCTTTCAACGTGCCCGGGAATGGGAAACCTCGACAAAAGATAGCATCTCTTGTGCGGTTAGCAATATCGGCTGATTTGGCCGAGTCGTAACCGAAATAGATGAACCGGTACGATACTGATTCTCGAATTGCGGATATTACTATATCCGCGGCAACTCGTTCTGAGTAATCGATATTGGTCGATTTGAATAGGTGATGCATAATTTTGGCCAATATATCCGAGTCAACTCGGATATTTTTTCAGATTGTGCCTTTTTGGCATTTTCTAATTTTAGTAATTTTTCAGATTTTTAAAAAAATTTTGTGTGCTATAATGTACGTAGCACCCTATATTCAACTGATATGCTGCAATGGATGTGGTACAACCGAAACCACGATGTAATCTCGATCTGTGATGCCGAGCCATGCTTGTGCCTTAGAAGCACATCTTGGAGCATATGCATCCAATATTCTCATGCATCTGTCGTACCATCATAAGAATTGAAGAGATTCCAACATGATTTCAATATGCGAAAGGCATAGAGTTGGATAGCAAATTATTTACATAAAACTATCTGCTTGTATCATAAACATATCCCATTGCATGACAAACCATTTCTTTTCCAACAAAAGCTCCAACCAATCGAAGCTTTCTTAGGTTGAGAAAACTTTTTATTTCTTATATATCACATCAAAAAATTATTTTATTATTTTTTTTTAAAAAAAATTTCCCAAAAAATCTCCTATCCAATCACACTAGTTTGTCCCCTTTCTTATCATTTATCTTGTCTGCTCGAGCTTTAAACTTGTCAAGTTTCATCATTACATCCTCCTCCTGAGCGGGTTCACTATGAGAAACAGCAGTTCTCATCGATTCACGCGGGGTAGAAGCATCTCCTGCTCTTCATCTCATTGGCCTAATGGTGGGGGGCTTCCTATTTAAAACTCCTGCTCTCCCATTTTTGTTTTGTCCTGTTGAGTCCCATTTGAGGTTTCTTTTCCTTAGTTTTCAAAGTGCTGTCTTTGATCCTGAATCCATTAATTAACAATCATACCTGTGAGCACTTCCACTTGCTGCTTGAACCTGTGCATCTCGACGTCTTTGTCTTGGTTTTGGGAACCGGAATCCCTCTCGCTTGCCCCTAGATCAGTAAGCGGTTTGATCGAGAGACTTTGCTATGGACCAAATTTATCTCTGTGAGAATTATTACAATTGGTAGGAGGAGTACTAAGCGCCATTTCAGGTAGCTAATAATCAATCCCCACAGAAGACATCAAATGTTCTTGCAAAATTGAGCAAATTCCAAAATGACAAATAAATTCTCGCTAGAGCCGGAGTCGATGTATAGTAACTGAGGTTCTTGGTCTGACTGAAACGATAATATTCTAAACTTTTTCACATAAACAATGGGCACTTTATTTTCAAGGGAGCCTCCGACTCAAGTTTTGGAGAGAATAATTCAAATTTCAAAATACTAAATTGCATTAAGAGAGTCTACAATGAAATAATTAACCTTGTATTTTAACTATTTATACCGGAGAGCAAACGCGTTTTTTTTTTTTTTTTTACTGAGCGAGCCATACTAGGTTTTGTGGGCTAGGCTTGTAGTCAATTGAGTTGATCGAATAAATTTAGTGTTTGTATCCTTCAATTGCATTTGATATGTTTAATTGGCCACATATCTTTTACACAACCACCCCAGATTTGAAGTTCTCTTTCCTTTTCAACAACAAAAAAAAAAAAAAAAAAAAACAAATTTACCATGAATCAACGTGCTAATTTCAATTAATTGAACACATAAGGACACATGGTAATTTGCATATGACCGGACGATGTACAGTTCGGCCCTGCTAGATCTTCTTTCGAATTGAAATTTCCAAGCAAACCCTTGAAGGTGAATTTCAGATTACTGCATTCAATACTTTTGGACTGCGCATATGAAAATCGTACTCCCAATGAAATTTAACCCAGTCTTGATGCACTTTTTTTCTTGTTTTGCCATGCGGTTTTCAAGTGGGACAAAGCAATTCTGCTCAAACAAATGCAAATTTACAAAGTTCTTGCGGTACTTGATTAATTCTCCTTGAAATTTGAATGGTCTTCTTCCCCCCTTTGCTTCTTATTCACAAAGATTATAAACATGGAGCAAATGGAAATTATTCAATTTCATTATTGTTTGTTACAGTTTTCCTATCTGTATTTACTAAAATGTTCAAAATTCATCTATATCTCTTGATCCTCTATGCAACAAGGTAATAACACAAAGGGAAGAACTATATACTTTAAGCCAAAGAAAAAAGAAGAAAAAAAAATAGAATCTTTGGGGGCAAGATTAAAAATGGATGCCAGCAATAAAGTTGCATGTGCTTAATTAATGTACAATATTTTAATTAATCAGCAATAAAAGTGTAAACAGTCTAGTACTTTACAATCAAGTAATTTGTAGGGTGATTAAGCATACATAAAATTCCAAAGCCATCCGGGGACGACTTATGGTGGGTTGCACTTGAGACAATTTCTTGGCTGAGGGATTCTGCAGACAAAACCTACCAAAAACGGATGAATTCATGGTACAGTTGAGATTAAATTTGAACTGATGGTAGAGTCAAGAGTGTCTCTTATTAAAGCGTAATCATATATGGGGTGATTGCTTAGAAATCATAAGCCAAGTTTTATACTCGGAAAATTGATCTACTTGGAGGAATTCAATTAAGCGAGTTGGCCCTGAAAGGTGAAAGCATTGCAAAAACACCATATGGTAAATTAAATTACTTAAATATCTCCTCAACTCATGATTGCGCTGCGTAGTTCACTAATTGTTCTTTGCCACTTGTAATCTCTCTGCCAGTGGAGTTCCTCAGAAGTGGATTGTCATAGTAAGCCACTTTAAATAAATTGTCTCATGATTGAGAGTAAAGACTTTTCCGAAATCTGCAGAAGTAACAATTTTTTTGGTTTACCATTTTAATGTAAATTCATATCAATCACATAGGCACAATTTACATCGACTTTTCCTAGTCAACATGGAACTGGGATCACTGCATTCAGTACTTTGGGCATCAGCATCTGATCCATACTTAACCTGGAACCACTTTCATCAATGTAAGAGTTTGCACCGCCACTGTGACTTCTGTGGGCTAAAAGTTGAATCATTCAGATTATCAGTTCATAGTCATTGAGAGTTAAATGAGCTTTTCAAGAATGGCTACCATATCAGTTTGCCATCGAGGCCGAAACAATTGAAAGTAAATGACTAAATGCCGACTGCCACCACAATAATTAATGGTAGAAAGAACTAAGTATTGTGCAGTACATGAGTACATTTAGGTCCTCATAATCAAATTCAACATTTCAATTTTATTTAAGGAGTTTAGCTTTTAACATATTCAGACGTGTTTAACATCTTAACTAATTAATTAAATGACTCTGAATTACCTATGCAAAATCAAAAATAATAAGTGATAAGCCATTCACTTTTTATTTAAAGTTGAATATGCTCAAATGTCAGTACTTAACAATTCATTAATTTAACAAATTCAAATTTTAGATTTTAGATTTTAAAATTCAATTTTATCATGTGAGCCCTTAAATACGCTTCAATTATTTTTATAGAATCACTTGACAGAATAGACTTTATTTATGAAATCCATGGTTACAATAAAGAAAGTTGAGGAGACTATATATGTCCTAAAAGAACCATGTCTATGAGGGGCATTGTCTCTCAAACAGCAATACAAAAACAGCACAAGTTAAAACATCCTACAGCAATACATCGTACTACTCCACAAGCAGCTCATACTTGTGGCCGCAGAATACTTTGGATCATATTATAATCTTGAGTTTGGGAGAGATTAATCATTAATCCATCATGCTGAAATGCCAGTGTCATATGTGTATCCAGCCTTCCACTCACTAGGGATCACATTAGTTAATTGCACCCAAAAGTTGGAATCTCCGTAGCCATACACAGTCCCTTGGAACCTCAAGGTAAGTGCACCCAATGGAGGATCCGTCATATCAAATACTGCACCAGAGGGCCTCCGCATTGGCCTCCATTGCTTGCAATCCTCCTGCATCAAACAAAGGGACATAAATCACAAGTCATATCTTTTTTGTTAATTCAAACAAGACTTCCATTTACATGCTCTATGCTTCACAGACTTTTACTATTTCACAGGCTCAATTTATTGTATGAATTAATTTATCTTACATTTTCAGTGTAAAGTTTTTTTCTCTTGTACTAATGCATTTGGTTGCATGACACGTAATATTTATTTTACTTTTACACATGCGACACGGATTCAAATGAGTTAGTATGAAAAATACTTCAATGTTCGACGTAGAAAAGATTAATTTTATCGATATAATTGCCTGCTTGTTAATGCTCAATACTTTACCTGCCACACTTCAATAGCAGTAATGTCATAAGCACCAGGTTGGTATAACGGTACGAGTGCCAAATATCCGGGGTACCTGCTGTGTGCCTGGACTAGGAATAAAAGGTTGTAACTATATTTGCAAGGAATTCTCTTGAATTCTACATCAACTACACCATAGGCAAAAAGATGTTCAGCCATGTAAGGACGAGCCAATCTTCCATAGGCAGCTGTGCTGAGGACGAAATCTGTTTTGTCTCCTTCACCATAGTCAGTCACTACTACCTTGGTTCCCTCCTCAGTGCAGTGCTCTGGAATGGTGCATCTTACCTGAAATTCTTAATCAATAGTCATCATGGATGAACTTAGTGAACAAGGAAGATATGCAATGCCAACGTCGAGGCAAGGATTAATGTGGTCTAATTTTGAAGAAAAAGAATTACAGTTTTCATATACCCGATTGCAATTCAAATCAAAAATTGGAAAGGAAAATTAATCAAATAAAAAAAAACCCTGCAAGTGGATGTCACTTTCATTCTTTCTGAAAGTGCAATGATATTGTCTAATTAAATTTTGAACGTTATCTACCAATAGTTTTTTTTTCTTCAGGAGCAGTGCATGTTTATTTTATTATCAATCCAATTTTTTTTTTTTGTCGAAATATTATCAATCCAATTAGGTGATGATAATACTTGGAAAGTTTACCTGATAGCATGCCCCACATCCAGAGCCACCCCTGTAAAGGCTGGAGACTCCAGAAACTTGACCATCGTTGACAGTTCTTCCATATTCACCGAACCCGCAAGCTCCGGCTGAGTAATTGTTCATTAGCCCAATTCGAACAGTTAACTTACAAACTAAAGTATATATTCAGATTTTGCTAAGCACCAGAAAAAACCCTTAACAAGATAGTTGAATATTACACGTTTTTGTAAAACTCAAGGGTCAATTTTTCTAGCAACAATTTTTTTTTTTTTTTTTTTACTTCTAATGTTTGTTTAAAAGTAGAGCGAAATGAACATGATGATGACCTAACAACTCTCAATTCTGCGATCTACATAAGAAACGATGCCACATTTGCATGTAATTGCATGTGTAGAGAGAACACGTGAAATATAGACTACAGTAAGAAGGGGTAGGCAAATGAATAGAAAACGAGAGCAAACGTACTTGGAGTTCCTAAGCAATCAGGGCTACCATAATAGGTTGCTCTCGAGGAGTAATAATCTCCCCCGTGGCATAGTGCAGGCAAGAGCACAATGATGCAAAGAAATGCTACGCAATAAGAATTCATGAAACCCATAAGTTATAAACTATCTATCTTCTATTGCAAATTAACTATGGAGTAGTGGAGTTGATAGGGATGAGGAATGCGAAGCTCAGTAATGCGTAGGCCATACTTATAGTGGAAGTTTTGATAGGGAGAATAGGGCTGTATGATATTTGAGGGTTCTCCATACTTGTTGCCTTTTTGCTTTCCTTCCACTATGGAATTTATGGGGGGCCAAGTCGACTCAAGGATTGGATTTGGTTGGACATGTGTACACCGAAGACCCGTAATTGACTCTTGGAGACCTTTCAATAATCTTGTATTTCTTTTATATTATAATGTGATTCAACATAAATACATGTATGTACCTTTACATTCTTACGTGCAATTAAAGTATCAAATGAAATCTTGTCCCATTTTCTGTAAATTCAGATTTTGCACATTAATTTTGACAAATTTCTGGCACTCGAAGAACGGTTTAGGAATGCTGGAAGAGAAAAATATAGATTTTGGCCTACTACTTGCGAGTACTTTGTAGTTTAGCAAACTACTTTCATTTTTATGAAAAATGAACACCTTAGACCTCTCTTAGTAGGCGTTTAGAGTGCCATTTAACTGACTAAATAAAATAGAAGTTTGTGTATACTTTGCTGTGCACTAAATTTTTTTATTAAGTGGCTATAATGTTCGTCGGACATTATTTCTTAGCATGCCCTCCAAAGTCCAAATCTTGGTTCCACCGGTGCTTGTATGTGAAATGTTTTAGATTTAAATCTTTTTCTATAATTTAAAATTCCGATGGACGCTACAACCCACAACCACCACCCACCATTGCCACCACCTCCTCCCTCCTCCTTTCTCATCTCCATCCCTCTTCATTCTCCTCCTCTCTTTTTTAGTGACTAGAGGCCTTGATCTGGTCGAGGCCAGATCGAAGGAGAGGGGAAGGGCAGGGGGTGGTGGGAGAGAGGAGGGAGGAGAAGAGGGGAGGGTGTAGGAGAGGAAGGAGGAAACAGATGGGGGCAGTGGCGGGTAGGAGTGGTGGTGGTGGTGGGTGGTGGTGATAGGTGGTGGTTGTTGTAGAATTTATTTTTTAAAATTTTTTTATATTTATGAGTTGTTTTTTATATAATGTAGGAATGAGATATTTTTGAAATTATTTTTGTTTTTGTATTACTATAATACTGTATTTCAAAAACTAATTTTTGAAAAATAAGCCAATCCGAACAGATGGATTGTTGAAAATAAGGAATCATAAAACTCTTTCCAGCGGCTACCATCGAGCTAGCAGCCTTGCAGGACCTGCTCTATTTGCCTGTAGTATTGCAATCTCAGGCAATGGGTTGTTGAAAATCCTAGCATTCCATGCTTATAGCTTACCCTTTGGAGCCCTCAACTTTTGGTTTCCCAAAATCAAAGGAATTGTAGGCAAATCGGCCTCCATGCAAATAATGACCTTAACATTCTGCTTGATTTGTCAAGAAGTAATGAATAATCAAGATATCTGTCGATCCTATCACAAGATATGGGTTAATGTTTTCTTTTAAAATGAAATGCAATTTCAATGCACTCTTTTTAAGATGAAAGTGTGATCCAATAGGCACAGATTTAATTGGTTTATGAAATGATTAGCCATGGCTCTTGACCGTTGACAAAGAAAAACTTTCCAATAAGAAACAAGTATTAGACGAATTGATTTTGGCTTCTCATCAACTAGTTGGAGCCTTGGACGCTGATCCTACACAGAAGACAGTGTTTTCCATTTTTTTTTTTTTTCCTAATGAGTAACCTACAGATAAGTGACAACTTTTACAGAAACAGTAGAATCCATGATGGAAATCTGGGCAGTACATCGTCATGCATCATGAAAAAATATATACTCCCTGCATAGACAAACACAAATATAGAGACTCTAGTTGGTGATTTTCCAACAGATAAATCCCTTAAAAGATGAACCTCCCAGAAGACAATTTTAATTTAGAGCTCATTTCTGGTTTCAGATCCTGCCTTGTTTGGTAACTCAAAATTAGTTGTTTTTTTGTTTCCCCTTTGAGCTAAAGCTTATTACGTTCCTCTGGATCATTCTATGTATACGACATTCGGATGGGAATTCCTGTTAGGGCCCTGCCCAATTGCCTATAATTTTACCACAAGATATGCAGAAGATTCACCCACAAATTGCACAAGCTCTATGAAAGCAAGTCAGATGATAGTTCTTAGGGGATGTTTGATTCAAGAATGGATTCCACTCCCTTATCCCAATGATCTTCTCAATGAATTTTCTTGATTTATATGTTATATTACATTTCTGACGATCGACTTATGAATAGCAAATAAACATGATACTATTGTTGCATTTTGTTAGAATTTTGCTAAGCCCTCTTTTCTTCTTGAAATGCACAATTAATTGAGTGATACAAAGCTTTGTGGAAAGAAAAAGATACTTCTATAATTTTCCCAAAAGACTAGAAACATAAGGAAGTGTTTCAAACAGGATGGTGATACATTTCTTAACTTGCTAATTAAATCATGTGTTAGTACCCTCTATCACATATAAAGTAGAGGCTAGTTAAAGACAAAACAAAACTAGAGGCCATTTCAGCGACTGAATTATACCCACAAGGTGAGGTTGGGTCTGATTGCACTATAAAGTTCGTCAAAGCAAACAGACGACATTCATTCTGTATATGTCACTTGTTCAATCTGGTGCAAAAGCACTTGTGAATTTTTTTTTTTTTTTTTAAATTTTGACTCATAATTACATTCACATGGCTCCATTCAAGTACTCTAATATTGAAACTAAGACCGGCCTGAAAGTATGCCTTTTGAAACCAAGTCTACATGAGTTGTGGTTGGTGGCTTCCAATCTTGCCCGTTCATCCGCAAATTCGCTTTATGCTTATCTTAAGCCCTAAAAACTAGCATCATCATGACGATGCAACAAGGAGAGCTTAAACAGGCAAGAGTAAGAGTTTTGATCCAAAATATCATCACTAGGACATGTGCTTGTTCTTATGGTGACGGTCTAGAGATTTCTTCACATTAGCGGGTTTGAAAACACGTTAATTTTAGGGGTTGATCTTAACTTTCGTTTGATTTATCAAGGAGATTATCTGCACTAAACCCATAATACTAGGACGTCCATGCATCCCAATATGTCGCCAAAACCATTCAAGAGAAAATTTGAACGTATTTCTCGACATATTTGTCAATGTCAAATTTTTGTCGATCTGACAAGGCAGCTTGGCTGGTCGGACGAACGCCCCCATGTATACAGAGGGACAGGTTCCTGATGCACTGAACAAAGAAGTCGCAATCGGCTTAAAAGCAAAACAATAAGAGAACGAACAATCAGTGGGCTGAAGATGGTGGAAGCATGCTCTTTCATTTTCTGGGTCCAGACCACTTGGAAGTTAGAATAGGAATGATGGATGGACAGAGTTTGAAGTTTATGTTAGGCAATTCTATGATTAGCAGCAGCGGAAGTGGAAGTGTGGAACCACTGCAATCTCCTTGCTACACTTGTACAAAGGCCGAAGAATGTGGGGGAAGTGCAAGCCAAGCATCAAGAAAATTAACATTACACCAACAAACCAGCAGCTCTAACTGATAAACCAAAAAAGGGGCGTGCAAAAAGTGATCACAAACACAACATATTGTCAAATCACCTATGTCCGAAACTTTCCAGATGTCCCAGTGACATAAATCTGGGAAAAGTAGTAATTCAGGATAGTGGACTACAGCTCTTACGCAATCTCCATATAGCGCCTATCATGACAATCAGCTCCAATAAGGCAACAAGTACTTCAACAAAAGCCACAGGCGAATATGGAGATGCGGAGTGAATATGCTCAGTAGAGAGAGAAACTACTGAAAGTGCCAAAACAGTAGGCTTTCTTGTGTCTATAATTACAGACCCTCAGTGTTGATATGATCATATGAAGTACTTTTTGCATCATCAATAAGATAATTGTATCATTAAGGTACCTTAAGTTTTAAAGCTCTACAAGGACACAGCATCATATTTCTGGAATGCTCAAGTGAAGGACTGAAGTACACAAATTCTCTGAACTCCAGGCAAACATCTGAAGGAATGTTGACAATAATTTTTTGAAACCGAGCTGTAAAATCCTTTGTAACCAAGTGATCGGCTTACCGAATCACAAGCAACAGGAAAGCAGAACCACATTAATGATACAGCGAAACTAAGTATAAGCATGACAAAGGAGTTCATCCAGAGAAATAGCCTTGTTCATGAATTGCCGGAAAAAGGTGAATGCCAGAAGTAACTGTCACTGCAGAACAGGTGTGCTATCCGTGTATGAAATTTTCATATATTCTTCACTAGAAAATTTACACCCTGAAGGCAACTTGAAGCTACCAACTGTTTCACCGATCCTTTTTACAATGGCTTCAAATAAGTTGTGCCTTCCTCAAGTCAGATACAACTCCTCTATCTTCGCTGCCCCTTTCATTGTAAAGAACCTTCACAATAAAACGAGATAATGTACTATTAGTTGCCCGAAAGCTAAAAAACGAATTACATTAAAAGTCAATTGGTTTTCTCGAGTACCTTATCAATAATTCCATATTCAACAGCCTCACTTGGACTGAAGTACTTCGGCCGCCTTATGTCAGCTTCAATCTGCTCAAGCGATTTTCCTGTGTGCTTTGAATATAGTTTGACCTTCACAAAAAGGTAAAAGGGACAGCATGTTCAGCCGCAAGAATGTAGTCTAATGAAAAACCATGAAGGTAGGCACCATGTTGCCATCACATATGTCAGTCTGCTGGAATTAAAAACATCGTGATATGGAGAGTATAAAGAAAGAGCAACACGTAATAACTATCTATACAAGTGCAAAGATAGAAAGGAAGAAAGCTGGACATCAGGCTAGCTTATTCAACTTTCTGCATTAGAGATCTCAGATGACACAGTAAACATGAGCTTGCCAAAATAATGGTACTAGAGAAGACACTCATAAAGGCATGCCGTTTTGGCACACAAGTGAGGAAGTACCGCAAAGTAGTCCCGTCCAAAGGTGTCCAATATGTAATAACAGACAAACAGGAGAAACAATGACATAAATGAGAGTCTATTTACCAGCTCCGCCTTCACATTCTTTACTTCTTTCCTCATAAGGTCAACATCTGTTGCTTGACCTTGAAATCTACCAATTGGCTGCAAACAAAGATTAAAATATCTTAATTTCATCCAAAAGGAAGTATAACCAAGCTAAACTATTACTACCAATAACAAGGCTGATAACCATTTCGATGACACTCGGGCACAAAATATAATGTACTAATTTTGCAGCTACAATCTCAGAATAAAATCTTTTCTCTTTTTCTGTGTCTTACAGATATATCAATCAGGAAGCACCACCTAGAGCTATGACAATTAATATTAATAAGATAAGGATGATGACAACGACTATCTGCATGTTGGCACAGGAAAGTATTTACTCATTATTCATGCTACAATCTCAAACTAATTTCCTGTTCTTGTTACTCTTTTCACATAGATACATTTCGTATATAATTACACAGAAAGACAGAGACAGACGCAAAGGTAAAGCTAGAATGTAACAATAGAAAAATGAGGAAAGAAGAAAAAAGGGGTACGGAAGCCATTAAAATCTGAATACCTGCTTTATCATTATAGTTGATGAGGGCAAGGCAGAACGATTTCCCTTTGCACCAGCAGCCAAGAGCAATGCAGCCTCTCCCCAAGCATTGCCAACACAGAGGGTGAAAATTGGTGGCTTCACATACCTGTGCAGAAAATTCAGACCTGCCTAAGAATCTAAAGGAGACATGTACGTTCAATCAGAAAAGTTTCTCCAATCCCCATTTGGTACTAATATAGAAACTTTGGGTAACTTTGTACAGTCTCACTTGTTTCATAAAAATAACAAAACTCCACATATGCAAAATCACCATTTCTTAAATTTAAATGAGTTACATTGAATGCCCAGCACAAGAAATAAGCATGGGCTTTGAGTGCAATGGCAGGATCAGATGCCACAACTACACCCATGGCTATCAATTACTCATTAAGTAGCAGCAAGAGTATTGAATTAGTTAATACTCTTTTGCACTAATTATTGACATACTATTTACTGTCTTATAATTGAAACCCATATGTTGCATTAAGTTGTGCTCTGCAGAAGGCATTTCTGAAACGCATGCAAATTTAAAAACTCATTACAACCTTATCAGAACATTTTGTCAATTAGGAGCAGCTAATGATTTCATTACCCCATGACATCATAAATTGCAAAAGCCTCTGTTTCATATCCCAGCTTCTCTCCATCCTGCAACAGAAAGCACACACTTTCAGTCACATTGCATATTTCTTCCCTGCATTTTCATTTCCAACTTTTACATGAGTGTGCTAAATTTCAGCGAGCCCAAAAGTTCCCAGATCCTTCAAGCCCAAGTTCGTCATAAATGCATATTAGTCAAGCAAATTACATTTTTACAGAATGGGATAAAGAATCCATCCAGAAATGGCCTAAAATAGAAAAACTTTCAGATTCCGAACCCTCCAAGAAGAGTCTGAGTTTTACTAAGGTCCAATCATAAATTTAAAAGTATGTATAAATTTTTTAAGATAGTAGGTACATCAGGTTCTAACCTTGGTTGTCCCCGTTGAGTTTATGTAAAGATAAATTGGCTTTTGCTCATCTTCATACTGAAGGTAAAGAAATTCTGCTAATATAAGTTCAGTGACAGATGGAACCAACGACATGCCCAAGTAGACAATACGATTCTTATACAAGTAAGATGCTAAATCTGGTGGAGGTTGCTCCCATGCACTTCCCCTTGAAAATGGAATGACCTATATGAAGAAATAAGACAGGGTAAGCATACAAAAGAGCTAAGACACTAACATGGAGATCAAATGCTTTGTTGCTTAAATAGCTATTAAAGGTGACAACAAAAATTCAATAATTCAACCTAAGGATCTGAAGCTATCAAATCACCACAATAACCATAGATGGTGTATTCGATCAACAACTTGGATGCAAAAAGACTTGGCCATCTCACAGAAAGAGGCTACAGCATAACTTCTTTTCAAATCATGTCATGGTTCCGCCACTTTACTCTTGTTTGTGTAAAAGTTTCTCAATTTCTCTGATTCTACATTTTAAATCAAATTTCTTGAAAATTTCCGTAACAACTAATTGTCAAATAATAAAAATTTCTACAATTTGAAACGTGCATATTTCATTCAAAAATCCACAATTCCTGTTCAAACACCTTTTTAACATCTCCTCAAACCTATGCCATGTAAAAAGTAAACAACAGAAGTAAAATGCTGCAAGTTCAAACCAACAATTCATTTTCAGATACATAATTCACGAATAGTGGAAATAATTACCTTTTACTACTTTTCCAAATTGTGCCAAAAAATTCACATATTCCACCTTCTCAAAACTTAAAATTATGCTAAAAATGAAGACCACCTTCAACAGCATTAGAGTTTCTGATCAATGCCACGTTAGCAACTACAGCATAAAAAAATAGATAAATAAATAAATAACAATTTAGAAGAATACATAGGGAAACAGAAGGGAAAAACTTACCATGGTCACGACGCCGCGTTTGCCCCCGCGAGAGTAGGAGGGTGAATAAGGGTTGAGAGAAGCGGGACGGATCCTAAGGCCGGAGAAGGCGGCGGAGACGGAGCCGCCGATAGAGGAAGAGGAGAGAAAGGGAGTAGATGGAAGAGAGGGTTTAGTAAGACAAGAGGAAGAAGAAGTTGGAGCGCGTGAAGAGCACGTTTGCGATAGCTTCAATCTTGCGAGTGGGAACGAATGAGAAGCCATGGTAGCGACCTCCATAGCAGTAGCAGCCGAGAAAGAGGGAAGCAAAGTTGTGGAAGTCTACATTTGGGCATTTTATGGCCCGATTTGGCAATTAATTCGGGTGGGTCGTTACCCTATATGATATCTGCCCCCCGATTAATGGCCCAATTGCGCATTTTGGCCTTTAGTCAAACTTTTCAATTAAGCCTCTAAAAAAAGTAAGAAATTTAACTTAGCCCTCTAAAAAGTAAGTGTGTGTCTATATATATATATATATATATTGGCCTATTTAATCTAATGTTTTCACCATTTAATGTTTAAATCATTTAGGAAGAAACTGAAACCTGGTGAGAAAAAGGTTCAAAGGTACTATTTTAGCAATTTTTAGTGCCATTTTTTTTGGCTTGCGTGATTTTCCAAGATAAAAATATTAACTTACAAGATTTTTAATTTGACCTTTTTCTTTTTCTTGAGCCTGGAAAATATTAGTAATAGATAGTCGTGAATGTGGTCTATGCTTTGCGTTACAACTTACAAATGTCTTGCTCTTAAGTTTTTCTTGTAAATTTCCATTGCCTGTAGATTGACAGGCGTTGAAGCTAGCGCTTTTAATGAGCCAAATTGAGCGGAATATTTAGTGTTTAGACTCTATTTGTATATTATATGAATAGGGTTTGAGTTCGACTTGAATATTAAATAAATTATAAGTGTTATTTGAATTTAATTCATTTATTTGTATAAATATGTGAATTCCAGTTCGAGCTTAGCTCGTTCAACTAAACAAGCCGAATTCGACCTTAAACTCGAGTTTGAATTTGAGTTTGGAAATGATTTAATTATAATTTTTAATAAATAATATTTCTTTCATCCCATTGAATGTATCGTGTTTTTCTTTTTTATCTATCCCAAATAAGTGACAATGAAAACTTTCACACATTTCTGTTCCATACCCTTCAACGTGGCAGCCTTTTTTATCTTTTAGTGGGCCCAATTATGCACTTACCAAGAACAAACACTGCACTTAATAGTGCATGACTCCCACGTAAAATGCAAAATAACAATCGTGCATGACACTTTCCTCTAAAGCAATTAGCAATCCCACATCGGTATTGGGGGGGAGGGTTGGGGTTTAGGTTTATAAGTCCCTCACAGGACTCCAAAAGTTGCCGGCTTTTGGAGTTACTGTGGGGAGTTAGATTTGTTTGCCAAAAATTCTTACTTTCGTAAGAAAATGTCAGAAAAAAATTAGCAATCTAGAGACATTTTATTCTTTTGAAGCTCACATGTCTTATCATCATTCATATAAATATATTGAAAGTCAAGCGAGGTATTATTGGAACTTAAACCCGAATCACTTAAAAGTCTGTAGTTTTGATAATAATTGCAAGTCCCGTAGTGCAACATACATTCTGAAACAAGGGGAGTAGTACATTATTTACAATAAGTTTAATTATATTTTTTGGTTTTTAAAAAATAAATAATACTATTATTTATTTTATGTATAATTATTTTTTTAGAAAAATATAATATCTATATTTAATAATATTAAATTTATTTATATTTATATTTATTTATTTATATAATTATATATGTGTTCACAAAATATTCAAATAGCTCGCAAACAAGTTTGTATTCAACTCAATTATTAAATGAGTCTAATATTATGTTTGAATTCCATTCGTTTATGAAACAATCGACCTTTTTTTAAAAAAAAAATTCGAACTAATCGAATATCAACATCTTCGTGAATAGCCCTATTAGTTGAAAGCTCAAATTGAAGCCATGTACATTTCTAACGTTGCTAGCTTGACTTAAATTCTCTTCCCAACCCATGTACTTGCTCAAATTTGAGGGTTGTAAGTAATGATAATATTTTCAAACAAATGACATTTTAGGACAAAAGTCCTCAATAAGAAACTCATGAAATTGTGGTAAAAATAAAAATGTATCCAAATGGCATGAAGATACATAAAGAGTGATAAAGTACGCTTTCTCTTAGTCTGCTTCAACTATTCGATCCTGCTGTTCCACTCGACTTTGTCGGTATATATTACTTAACTGTGTTCCACTCAAAGTCAATCACTCGACTTTTGTCGGAACAAAGTATGTGTTCCGGACAAGCCATAAAAAGGTAACTAAACCACTCCATCCGGTAAATTGTTCATTAGTAAACCAGTTTTGGTGAAAGTTACGCCTCATGTAGTTTATCTTGCGCAAAAAATTATGGATCCGTTTGGATTGGTGTTTTTGCGCTTGTTTTTGAAAAACTGTTTTTCACATTCCAAATGCTACAGTAAATGGGTATTTCAAAAACAACTTAAAAAACACCATATCCAAACAATATATCAAAAACAACTCCAAATATATTTCAATTATGCATATTTAATTTGTATATTTTAATAAGTATATTTCAAATTGTATATTTTAATTATGTATTTTAATATGTATATTTCAATTATATTTTAATATATTTTAATATGTATATTTCAATTATGTATTTTAATATGTATATTTCAATTATGTATATTATATATATATATATTATATTAATATAAATATATTTATTTCAATTATGTATAATATTATATATATTATGTCAATTGAAATAAATATTATATATTTATATAAATACATTTATTTACATATAAATTTATAAATATATTTATGCAATTTTGTTTTATAATATATATTAATATGTATATTTCAATTATGTATATTATAAACAAATTATATTAATATTAATGTATATTATATATATTATACATTTCTAATATTATATATTTATACATACATATTATAAATATTTTATTTTATTTAAAATATATTTTTATATATTTATAATATATTTACATAAATATTATATGTTATATAAATTATATATAATATAATATATTATATATTATACATTTATATAAATGTACATTTATACATAATATATAAATATTTATGTATATTTATAATATACATTTATATTATGTATTATATATAATATAATACATTTATAATACATTTATACATTTATATTAATATACATAATATTAATTTTACATTTATACATAATATTAATACATGTATACATTTATATTAATTATATTAATACATTTCAACATAATATTAAAACATATTTATAATATATTAATTTATACATTTATATTAAATATATTTATAAATTTATATGTAAATAAATGTATTTATATAAATATATAATATTTATTTCAATTGACATAATATATATAATATTATACATAATTGAAATAAATATATTTATATTAATATAATATATATATATATAATATACATAATTGAAATATACATATTAAAATACATAATTGAAATATACATATTAAAATATATTAAAATATAATTGAAATATACATATTAAAATACATAATTAAAATATACAATTTGAAATATACTTATTAAAATATACAAATTAAATATGCATAATTGAAATATATTTGGAGTTGTTTTAGATATATTGTTTGGATATGGTGTTTTTTAAGTTGTTTTTGAAATACACATTTACTGTAGCATTTGGAATGTGAAAAACAGTTTTTCAAAAACAAGCGCAAAAACACCAATCCAAACGGATCCCAAAACTTTGATACTAATATCTTTCGCATGATGGACCCAGTTACCTCGTGCTGCTATGTTTAGATTATAGTTTTATGACAAAAAATTTTTTATATTTTTTATGAATATATTTTTCAATCACCATTTTTTATTTCACATACATCAAATTGTTATAGTAGTATTTTTTTTCCTACGAAACTCTAAAAAAATAGCAATCCACATCATTTCAAACGAAGATTTAGCATAACATTCCTCTAATTTGAAACTGGTATGGAATTGATTCAATTATGGAATCATGAATAGTTATTGGTTCAATTAGTGCATATACATCATGCTCTATACTTTTTTTTTTTTTATAGATAGATATAGATCAATAAAGATTTTTCTAAAGAAGTTTTAGTAAGACCTCTATCAAAGAGTCCATTTAACTTCTAAGGGATCATTAAAAATATTTATAATTTTAAAAAGCATTCATAATTAAAAAAAGCTCATATCATTATTTGAATAAAATTGACAAAAAATACCACATTTGATCATCGTAGAAAAGATAAGTCCTTCTTATGGAGTTTTTCAGTTCATTTCCAAATTACTAGACAAGGTACCTATGTACTAAGCTTGGTTTTTAATGAAAACAGATGACTCTTATGTACAGCATACAAAACATGCTGATTACATGGTTTCTCTAAAAAGTTTCTCAATTTCTCTGATTCTACATTTTAAATCAAATTTCTTGAAAATTTCCGTAACAACTAATTGTCAAATAATAAAAATTTCTACAATTTGAAACGTGCATATTTCATTAAAAAATCCACAATTCTTGTTTAAACACCTTTTTAACATCTCCTCAAACCCATGCCATGTAAAAAGTAAGCAACAGAAGTAAAATGCTGCATGTTCAAACCAACAGTTCAAGCTCATTTTCAGATACATAATTCACGAATAGTGGAAATAATTACCTTTTATTAATTTTCCAAATTGTGCCAAAAAATTTACATATTCCACCTTCTCAAAACTTAAAATTATGCTAAAAATGAAGACCACTTTCATCAACATTGGAGTTTCTTATCTATGCCACGTTAGCAACTACAGCATAAAAAAAAATAGATAAATAAATAAAAAACAACTTTTAGAAGAATACATAGGGAAACAGAAGGGAAAATTTTACCATGGTCACGACGCCACGTTTGCCCCCGCGAGAGTAGGAGGGTGAATAAGGGTTGAGAGAAGCGGGACGGATTCTAAGGCCGGAGAAGGCGGCGGAGACGGAGCCGCCTAGGGGTGAGCAATTACGGTAATTACCGAATTACCGACCGAAATCGATTTCAATTTGGTAATTCGAATTCGGTAATTCGGTAATTAGGTCGGTAAATCGGTGGTATCGAATTAGTAAGAATCGAATTATGGTCGAATTTGGTTTTGGGGTTTTTGAATTCGGATTTACAGAATTCGAATTTAATTCGGTAAAACGGTAAAATATTACCATTTTCAAATTCGAAATTCCGAATAATATTATACCTCAAGCTTTTGTCGGATGTTCCAATTTCAGACTTTCAGTACCCTAAATTAGCATTCGTTGTAATTTCACTATTTCTGCTCTCCTCTTTCTCTCGTTCCTTTGCGCCGTCGCCCACTGAAGTCTAAGCCAAGCTGTTTGCCTGTTTCTGAGTTTCTTCTCTCCTCAACTGAAGATACTTTCTCAGTTTGACAGCTTCTCCTTTCCTCTCCTCAACTACAGAAGCCTCCTCCAGCCGGTTCTCTCCAGTCTCCATACTCACTCCTCCAGCCTCCTCCAGTCTCCAGTCTCCAGTCTCCTTAGCATTCGTTCCAAGATTTAGGGTTTGTTTCCTCTCCCTCTCTCTCTTTCTCACACATTTCTTTTGGGGCTCGGCTTGTTTTGTCCATTTTGCTATTTTTTCCTCTATTAAAATGGAAACTAACAAATGAATTCTGCGTGTAAATTTACCTTTGTATCGAATTATTCTTCCTGGCTGTTCCTTTTGTTCTATTGAACTGATTTTTTATGGTTTTTTCTTCCTGGCTGATGCTCCACTATTGTGTCGGATTAATCATTTATGGCTTTTTTTTTAATTTTTGAAGTGAGAGAATTTAGTTAATTACTTAATTTACAGTTACATCGTCCATCAAGTGCACGACCTTACAAATCGAACTGCCATCACTGAGTAGTAGATTCTGATTGTATGCAGCCTATCTATTGATTCGACAGTAAGGCCCCAAATTAGATTTTTCCCCTCTTTCAATGGTGATTCTTCTCTCATAATCAGATGTAATGTAATATGCTTCGGAAAAAAAAAACTGGTCTGAAAGTTGCAATTTCACAAAGTAGTTCTGAGCTATGGTCGTTGTGCAGTTCTGGTTGAGTATGTTGATTAATGTCTGAAACTTTGTTCTGGTTTTAGCTTACTGAACTCATCTGATGCATGAAACCAATGATGGTTCAGAATCATGTAGTATTACATATTTATCTAATAGGTTTAAGATGAACACATAAATTTTGATGGATTAGTATACTTTTAGAGATTATTCCTACTTTTCCACTTTGAATATGTGAATAATAGATTTCAGGGTCGTATTATTCTTTAGAAGCTATGAGCAAATTTTCTCAAAATATCTTGGATTGGATATGAAATTAGACCTACTGAGGTCAGTGAGAAAAAGCAATTATATACCTTTTCTGACTTGTGAAATCTTTGTGCTGTGTCCTTGTTCTGGCCAAAGGTTTCAAGTGCTGGCACACTGAAGCTATGTCTACTACTGAGGGTGAGAGTAATCCAAGTTGCAATGAGCTGGAACAAGAAGGATCATCTGGAACTCTTCCTCCTAGTCCTACTACACAAAGCTGCGAAGAATCTGGTTTTGCCAAGAAAAGAGGAGAGTACAAGAAGAGGTCCAAAGCTTGGGATCATTTTCATGTAAAGCATGTGAATGGAGTTCGTCATGCAATTTGCAAGTACTGTGACAAGGACATAGCTGCGGATCCCAAAAGTCATGGTACGACTCCCCTTAATACTCATGTAGCTAAATGTCCTCTAAATCCTAAAAATAAGCACACTGGCCAGGCTACTTTGTGTTTGGGTGAAACTGAAACCTTAGCGGGAGAGGTTAAAGGGGCACTCATAAGTTGGAAATTTGATGCGGAAGCGATTAGAAAAAGCTTAGCTTATATGGTAATTGTTGATGAGTTGCCATTTAAACATGTAGAGGGTAGAGGCTTTCAATATATGATGCGGACTGCTTGTCCATCATTTAAAATTCCTTCGA
Organism: Coffea arabica; assembly: GCF_036785885.1. Taxonomy (NCBI): domain Eukaryota; kingdom Viridiplantae; phylum Streptophyta; class Magnoliopsida; order Gentianales; family Rubiaceae; genus Coffea; species Coffea arabica. The sequence continues at coordinate 41,682,130 of NC_092325.1, read as the reverse complement.
GATTGACTATTTCTAGAGATTGCTATCAGCTGTATTTAGATGAAAAAACTAAGTTGAAACAACTCTTGAAGAATAACAGTGGCAGAATTTGTCTAACCACAGATTCTTGGACATCCATTCAAAGGATAAACTATATGTGCCTCACTGCCCATTTCATAGATAATGATTGGAAACTGAACAAAAAGATCCTAAATTTCTGTCCTATTGCTAGTCACAAGGGAACTGAAGTTGGTAAGGCCATAGAAAAGTGTCTACTAGAATGGGGAGTTGATGATATCCTAACTGTCACAGTTGACAATGCAAGTTCCAATGATGTAGCTGTCCACTATTTACGAGGAAAGCTTCAAAATTGGGGAAAAGTTGTGTTAGGGGGGAAATGGACTCATGTGAGGTGTGTAGCTCACATAGTGAATCTAATTGTTAATGATGGCATCAAAAAATTTGGGGATTCAGTTGATTGTATCAGGGCAGCAGTTAGATATGTTAGACAGTCACCTTCTAGATTGAAAAAATTCAAGGAGTGTGTTGAAATTGAAAAAATTGAATGCAAAAGATTGCTCTGTTTAGATGTACCTACTAGGTGGAATTCTACATATCTAATGCTAGACACAGCTCAAAGGTTTGAGCGAGCTTTTGAGAGGTTTGAGGAGCAGGATCCTTATATGCTTCAAGAGTTAGAAAATCTGCCAACAAAATCTGATTGGACAAAAGCTAGATTCTTGGTGATTTTTTTGGAAAACTTTTATCAGCTAACTGTGAAGGTTTCCGGTTCCAAATATGTGACTTCAAATAATTTTTTCACTGATATTAGTCACATTCATGGCATTTTAATTGAAATGACAGCAAGTGATAATGATGAATTGAGTTCAATGGCAAGATCAATGAAGGAGAAATATGATAAGTATTGGGGAAAGATTGAAAAGATGAATATGCTGATTTTTATTTCCTCCATTCTTGATCCTCGAACTAAACTTGAATACCTTGAATTTGTGGTTTGTCAAATGTATGGTGAGTCCGATGGTACAACAATAGCTGGCCTTGCAAAAGATGCAATGTTTGAGCTGTTTAATGAATACAAGATGCTCAACACACCCGCCTCTCATGCTTCTTCACTTTCAAGTGATTCTCCAACGAGTAAAATTACATTTCATGGACATGGGAATGCCTCTAAAACAATCACTGATAGGTACAAGTTGGAGTTTAAGAAGAGAAAAATGGAACTTGGGGGTAGGGATGCAAAATCTGAATTAGAGAAGTATTTGAATGAGGATTGTGAGGAAGATGATGAGAGATTTGATATCTTGTTATGGTGGAAGACCAATAGCCTTAGATTCCCAATCCTTTCCAAAGTTGCTCGTGATGTGTTAGCAGTCCCAATTTCTACCGTGGCCTCCGAATCTGCTTTTAGTACCGGAGGTCGTGTTCTTGATACATTTAGGAGTTCTTTGACTCCTAGAATTGTGCAAGGTTTAATATGTGCTCAAGATTGGCTTCGGTCCTCCAAGACAGAATTAAATGTAGAAGAAAATCTGGAAGAGCTTGAAGCCTTCGAATCTGGTAAGCTATCAAAATTTTTATTGCAGAATTTGAAGTATTTCTTTCTTTCTAATAATTGTCTTTATGATACTTTATGAATTTTATTTGTTCTTGCAGAGTTGCTGAAGACTGGAGCTGAACCAACTATAATTGACCTTTGAGAGGTCACAAATGCTGAAGTTTGCATTTTGAGGGTTGAACCAACTCTTGTTGCAAGTTGCAGTTTCAGCGTAATTGGCTTTCTGTATTGCAACTCTTCTTGTGGCTTTCTGGATTCTGGATTGTGGATTGCAGTTTCTGGATTCTGGATTGTGGATTGGAGTTTCTGTATTGCAACTCTTCTTGTGGCTGAAGTTGCAGTTTCTGAATTGCAGTTTCTGGATTGTGGATTGCAGTTTGTGGCTTTGTGGCTTTCTAGATTGTGGAATGTGGATTGTGATTTTTGGACAAGTTAATTTAGACTTTTATTTTTGTTTCATTATGATTTCTAGATTGATTTATGATTGTGGATCAGTGGAATTTCTGATTTGTAGCACCAGGGCAACAGTGTGATTTCTGGACTTGTGATTTGTGATGTCTGGATTTGTTTGTCATTTGTGATTTGTTTGTGGATCAGTGTAATTTGTTTGTGGATTTGTTTATGATTTCTGAATTTTAATGATCAATGTGAATTGTGTGTTGTTTTGATTTCGAATTTCTGGAGTGATTTGTGATCAGTTACATTCGAACAATTTGTAAGTTGTGGCTCAGTTCAATAGCATTGCTATTTGCTGATGAAAAATGGGCCGAAGAAGCAGTTTTCTGAATTCGGTAATTCGGTATTTTTTTTGTTTACCGAATTGAATTCGGGTTGAATTCGAATTCGGTAGTCTCTAATTCGAATGCGAATTAGGTCGAATATTTCCAGAACCATTTACCGAAAATTACCGATTTCAAGCTACCGAATTACCGAATTCGAATTCGCTGCTCACCCCTAGAGCCGCCGATAGAGGAAGAGGAGAGAAAGGGAGTAGATGGAAGAGAGGGTTTAGTAAGACAAGAGGAAGAAGAAGTTGGAGCGCGTGAAGAGCACGTTTGCGATAGCTTCAATCTTGCGAGCGGGAACGAATGAGAAGCCATGGTAGCGACCTCCATAGCAGTAGCAGCTGCGAAAGAGGGAAGCAAAGATGTGGAAGTCTACATTTGGGCATATTATGGCCCGATTTGGCAATTAATTCGGGTGGGTCGTTACCCTATATGATATCTGCCCCGATTAATGGCCCAGTTGCGCTTTTTGGCCTTTCAAAGTAGTCAGACTTTTCAATTAAGCCTCTAAAAAAGTAAGAAATTTAAACTTAGCCCTCCAAAAAGTATATATGTGTGTGTCCGTATATATGTGTGTGTGTATATATAAATTTTGGCCTATTTAATCTAATGTTTTCAACATATAATGTTTAAATCATTTAGGAAGAAACTGGAACCTGGTGAGAAAAAGGTTCAAAGGTACTATTTTAGCAATTTTTAATGCCTTTTTTTTTTTTGCTCGCGTAACTTTCAAAGATAAAAATATTAACTCACAAGACTTTTAATTTGACATTATTCTTTTTCTTGAGCATGCAAAATATTACTAGTAAATTAGTAATAGATAGTCATGAATGTGGCCTATGCTTTGTGTTACAAATGTCTTGCTCTTAAGTTTTTCTTGTAAATTTCCACTGCTTGTAGATTGATAGGCATTGAAGCTAGAGCTTTTAATGAGTCAAATTGAACCGAATTTAGTGTTTAGACTCTATTTGTATATTATATGAATAAGGTTCGAATTTGACTTGAATATTAGACGAATTTCAAGTGTTATTTGAATTCGATTATTTATTTATATAAATATGTGAATTCGAGTTTGAACTGAGCTTGTTCAACTAAACGAGTCAAATTCGACCTCAACCTCAAACTCAAGCTTGAATTTGAGTTTGGAGATGACTTAATTATAATTTTTAATAAATAATACTCCCTTGTCCAATTTAAAGTGTTGTACTTTTTTTTTTTCCTTTTTTATCTGTTTCAAAATGATTGTCACTTACCAAATTTGGCAACGAAAACTTTCACACATTTTTGTTTCATACCTTTAATGTGCCCACTCTTTTTAATCTTTTAAAGGGCTCAATCATGCACTTACCAAGTACAAACATTGCACTTAACAGTACATAACTCCCACATGAAATGCAAATAACAATCGTACATAACACTTCCCTCTAAAGTAGGAGACATTTCATTCTTTTGGGTCCCACATGTCTTATCACAACTAGTGACCTTTTTATCATTCAACCACATATGAATACATTATTGAATGTTAAGCAGCGTATTACCGGAACTTAAATCCGAATCATTTAAAAGTTTGCACTATTGATAATAATTGCAAGTCCCGAAATGCAATACTGACTCGATCCCAAAACTACATACAGAGGGAAGGAGCATAGGAAGAGAAAAGAGCCGTTAGGCTCAAAAAATGCACAGCCAATCATCCAAAAATTACACGCACTCACACACTAATCAAAACAACCAGAAACACAAAATGCATCATTACTACTTAAGACCTAAGAGATGGGTTTTAGTGTGAAATTTGATGGTATTTGACCGTTAATATTTCACAGAAGAGAATTTCAGCAAAACAAAAACTTTGGTTGAGTTTTTTTGGAGGGAGGGAAACGAGAGAAGTACAAAGAGGCATGTGACAATAAAGACTGAGACAATGTACTTTCTCGGACGGAAGGAGTAGTACATTATTTAGAATAAGCTTAATTGTATTTCTTGGTTTTAAGAAAATAAGTAATACTACTATATATTTTATGTATAATTACTTGTTTTAGTAAAATATAATATATATATATATATAATAATATTAAATGTATTTATATTTTTATAATTATATATGTATTCACGAACTATTCAAATAACTCATGAGCAAATTTGTATTCAACTCAACTATTAAATGAGTCTAATATTATGTTTGCATTCCATTCGTTTGTTAAACGATCAACCTATTTTTCAAAAAAAATTCGAACTAATCGAATATCAACATCTTCGTGAATAGCTCTATTTGTTGAAAGCTCAAATTGAAGCCATGTACATTTCTAACGTTGCTAGCTTGCCTTAAATTCTCTTCCCCAACCCATGTACTTGCTCAAATTTGAGGGTTGTATGTAATGATAATATTTTCAAACAAATGACGACATTTTACGACAAAAGTCCTCAATAAGAAACTCATGAAATTGTGTTAAAAACAAAAATGTATCCAAATGGCATGAAGATACATAAAGTACGCTTTCTCTTAATCTGCTTCAACTATTCGATCCTGCAGTTCCAAGATTCGTATATATTACTTAACTGTGTTCCACTCAAAGTCAATTACTCGACTTTTGTCGGAATAAAGTATGTGTTCCGAACAAGCCATAAAAAGGTGACTAAACCACTCCGTCTGGTAAATTGCTCATTAGTAAACCAGTTTTAGAGAAAGTTACGCCTCATGTAGTTTATCTTGCGCAAAAAATTAGATAATTAGCATTGCGAGCAAACGTTTTGACATATCAGAATTGCTCATAGCTGCTAAAAAAGCAATGGCAATTTGCATGGCATGACAGGAACAGTAACAATGAAAACCAAAACTATGGCACGACCAACAAAAATGAAAACCAAAACTTTGATACTAATATCTTTCGCATGATGGTCCCAATTACCTCGTGCTGCTATGTTTGGATTATAGTTTTCTATCAAAAAATTTTTACATTTTTCATAAATATATTTTTCAATTATTTTTTTTTTATTTCACATACATCAAATTGTCATAATGGTATTTTTTTTTCCTACGAAACTCTGAAAAATAGCAATCCACATCGTTTCAAACGAAGTTTTAGCATAACATTTCTCTAGTTTGAAACCGGTATGAAATTGATTGAATTATAGAAATCATGAATAATCATTGTTTCAATTAGTGCACATGTACCTCGTACTTTATGCTCTTTTTATAGATAGATATAGATCAATAAAGATTTTTCTAAAGAAGTTTTAGTAAGACCTCTATCAAAGAGTCCATTTAACTTCTAAGGAATCATTAAAAATATTCATAATGTTAAAAAACATTCATAATTTAAAAAAAGCTCAATCATTATTTGAATAAAATTGACAATAAGTACCACATTTGATCATAGTAGAAAAGATAAGTCCTTCATATGGAGTTTTTCAGTTCATTTCCAAATTACTAGACAAGGTACTTACGTACTAAGCTTGGTTTTTAATGAAAACAGATGACTCTTACGTACAGCATACAAAACATGCATGCGCCGCAAGTGATTGCTTTATTCTATCAATCCGTACCGTTATCTTTATCTTTATCCATATCACACGCATGTGTAATATTCTATTATGAACAGGTACTATAAATATACAACTTCTAATCAATGTATAGAGCGTCTCCAAACAGATATCACCAGTTTTATAAGTATACTTTGCTGCTCCTTAATTTGAAACTATTGTACTACAGCCTAGTCATAATTCCATATCTGGCCATTCTTTTTCTAGACAAGATATAGAAGCCCATATTTAGAAAGAGTGGAATATTCATGGAGGAAGCTCTTAACGCTGCTCGCGGAGAAGCTCTTAACACTGCTAGTAGAGAGGGCAACGTTGATGCCTTGTATGATCTGATTCAGCAGGCTCCTGATTTCTTGAGCAGCCCTTTGCACGAAGCTGCAAGAGCGGGGCAAACTAAGTTTGCCATTGAACTGATGGCATTGATGCCGTCATTTGCCAAGCAGCTGAACCCTCAAGGGCTAAGCCCTCTTCATCTGGCAGTAATGTCAGAAGCACATGAACTCGCTGAAGAAAGGGCCAGGAAAAACAAAACTGCGATGGCGCTGATAAAGCTAGACGCCGAGCTGGTCCGAGTAAAAGGGAGGGAAATGATGACTCCTTTGCATTATGCAGTCAGAGAAAATAATCTGGAACTTTTGGCTGAGTTCTTGTGTGCTTGTCCGAAATCCATCAGTGATTTGACGAATGAGCACCAGTCTGCTGTTCATATTGCTGTACAACAGCGAAAGTTCGATGCATTTAAAGTCCTCCTGGGATGGCTCTCGAGAAGGAACAAAGAAGAGGTGCTCCGTTTCAAGGACAGTGATGGAAATACTGCATTGCATATTGCAGTAGCAACGGAACAGTTTGAGGTATACATGTTTCTTGTTTTTTCCTATAGCATCCAAGTATGTAAAATCGATCATGCAGCAACCACTAAAATTATGTGCCTACCAGAAAACATGTTCATGTATTGTAGCAGCCTCAGAACCCTTTAGCTGAGTAGCATTTAGCAATATATGTATACTCAATTCCAACAGTACTGCAATCTAATTTGAATAGGGTGGGTAGAGACCTCATTTCATTAGGTAAAAATATTACTGGATGCAAAAGGCTTTGACTATGCGGGGACAAAATACATAGCTATGGTCATAGGCTGGTATTATCGGCTTCTGTTTATATAACGTTATTAGGCCTAATAGATGAAATTACTTTTCCTTGTACAGGTTGTGAAGAAGTTAATTTCAAAAGTCAAAATAAATTCACTGAATTCAAAAGGATGGACGGCTTGGGACATCGCACATCATAATGGCTCTGATAACATAAAAGAGTTCTTGAAACATCGAGGAGGTAGATCTAAAAATACGCTCCCTGAGAAGGAAGCCCTCCACGAGTTTCTGAAATTAAAACAGGGTTACTTTGAGAGACCAATCGGATTCCTAATTTACGTGGACAAGGAAATGTCCCTGGAAATGCGCAGCTTTATCTTAGTTGTAGCAGTGTTAATTGTCACAGCTACTTTCCAGGCAGCACTCCAGCCTCCAGGTGCGTTTTGGCAAGGGGATGGAGGCACGAGTCAAAAAGTCTCGACATTCAATCGATCTAATAACAGTGCCAAATTCGGCCTACATAATTTTCGAAAACAACAACACAATATGACACGTGTGGTTGGACAAGTTGTCATGAGCCCCAGAAATTTCAGGGCCTTTATGGGAGGAAATACTGTGGCTTTCGTTTCTGCAACTGTGCTGATTTTATTGGTACTCCCTGCTCGGTCTTATATATATAGTCTTCATCTTTCTCTGCTTTTTCTGACCTACACCTATCTCACTGCGGTCGACATCATAGCAGGCCACACTTTGCTTACTAAGTGCTTCATCATTGTTGCCTGGTTATTCATTTGTGGTGTACTTACGTTGAGATTTTACATGCACATTGCCAAGTCAATATTCAATGATGCATGGTGGCTGCCCTGGTTGTATGTACTAGCTACAAAAATTTTCTACCATGTTCCTCCAAACCCGGTGGCTAGAAGTCTTAGTCATTTCGCTAATCGGCTTATGATGCGCCGTAAAGTGAGCGGATTAGAACTGAAGTAATTGACTGAGATGGCAACCAGTGAACCAGGGGATGGACAAAGAGTGGATATTTGATCGTAACATCATGAGTTCCAAGTTCGAAAATTTCCATTCCAGCAGTGTCTCCAGCCAGTGGATGTGTGGGTAGTTTGGTATGTACAACCCTTAATTTGCTTGATGAAATAAGAGGAGAGTGCGATCACTCTTTTAGTTGATTTGTCATCATTAATGTAACAATGCTAAGAAGTGAAATAAGAAATAGGATTAATATATGGATTGTATTTGCAGACTTGATTTGTATCCTCTTCTATATCAATAAAATGCTGGAAAAAGAGTTGGTGTTAACACTCTAAAACAAGATTGAGAATAAAAGAAATTAAGAATGACAGAAAGAAAAAGAAAATTATGACTTGAGCAAAAGTGCAATTATAACACTCTAAAACGAGTATAGTTTACTATTATTGTTACAATCAGGGTTAATTACACTGTGCCCCCTGTAGTATGAAACTTGTTTCATTTTGGCACCTTGAAAAATTTTATCATCACTTGCCCCCTATAGCGAGTGGTCAAAAGGAAATGTTAGTGTAAGTCAAACAACAAGACTAAAATAACCTCCAATCTTTAGTTGAATATTATGTTACCATTCTGGAGTCAAAGGAAAATATTTATGTTGTATTATTACCTTTCTATTTGAGAAACTAGTAACATATGAGCTAGGTGGGAAAAAAAAAAGAACATAGTATTTTTGCATGATTGGATCAAAACATGAGCCACGACGAATTAAACTTTATTCCTCAAATCTTGCTCCAAAGTATTGTGATTCCCTTGCAAGCCTCTTTAGCAAAGAGATGCAGACATATCTGATCAGTTAGAAAAGGAATTGCTGAAATGACAAGCTTATATCATACTCTGCCCCTGCATTTGATAATCTAGTTTGTTGTCTCAAGTTTTACAAGTTCTCTTTTCTTTTTCTTTCTTTTTGACGTGTGTTGTAATAGTTTTTTTATGGTGTAATGTATATAATTTTAAAAAGTTGTTGAAAATGACCGATGATTTCCAAAAAAAAAAGAAAAGAAGGGAGAATATAAAATATAGTGCTAGAATGACACCTATGACATGATTGATTTGTGTAATTTTTATTACATTTGGTGTAAAATTATACATTTATTGGGTAATCACTAATTTAGTTATAAGAGTTGACAAATCCAAGTTTTCATTCAAAGTTGTCCAAGTTCCAAAAATTATAAAAGAATTACATGAACGGATTTGATTGGGAAAAACTCAACTTGTGAGGGCATGATCCATGGACCATGAGTTATGACTTTGACAAAGTAATTTTAATCGGCCAACCTTTTACAGCTCTATTATTGTCTTTATCCCTCCCACAAGCAAGTTTAATATTCTATTACGAACCAGATACTAGCAATAGTTGTGGAACACTACTATTTCTTTCCTATACTTTGCTGCTTTTTCTAAACCATACTACTGATCTATCATACTTAAATTAGGCTAAGCAACATCTATAGAAGCCCGAAGTAGTTAGGAAGAGAGAAATAATTCATGGAGGAAGCTCTCAAGGCTGCCAGTGGAGAGGGAAACATTGATGCCTTGTATAAGCTCATTGAGAAGGATCCTGAAATTTTGGACAGCTTCAACAAAGTCCAATTTGTTCACACTCCTTTCCACGAAGCTGCAAAAGCAGGCCAAGTCGATTTGCCATTGAACTAATGACATTGATGCCATCATTTGGCAGGAAGCTGAACCTTCAAGGCTTGGTTCGCCATCGCGGGTCCTGGTCACATTGCGATCGTGGTTGTTCCACATCCGTCACGGTATATCGGTCATATATCAAGTGATACGCACGTTATAGTACATAAAATTTTCAAAAAAACTAGCAAAATTATTTAAAAAATAGAAAATAACGTAACAAGCACAATTATCAAATTAGATTTGATGAATATCCATATTATCATATATATACAAACTAATATTGAGAAAAAATGATGCTAGTGTAGCCATGGTCTCGTAGCATTAAAAGTAATAATTATAGTAGCAAAAGCACCTTGTACCCCAATTATCATTAACAAATTAGCATTAAATAAAACACCAAATGTAGAGTTTAAGATGAATCTAGTTAGCAAGGATGAAATTGACAGGAGGAAAAAGTGATCATAAAAAATATACCTACGTTGTAATATAGTTTAAGGAACTTTTGGGGCAGATTCATAATTTTAAAAAGATTGATGACAGGTTGTCAGGCTGTGCAATAATAAAAACATGCTCAACTGAAATCAATTTTTGTAAATAGTGGTAAGTAGGGTCGAATCCATAGGGATTGGGTGTAACTGTTTCTTTTCAAATTCACAGTAACAAAGGGGGTGTTTTTGTGCAGAAGGTGACAATCAAAGAAATTCAAATAAAATCTAAGAACCTACTAAAAATTAAATAACAAATTACTAAAATAAAATGAGTGATAATTAAGAGTCTAGCCGAGAAATAACTTCAGTAATGGTTCACCTAATTGATCATCGATGCAAAGCCAATTCCAATTATTTACTAATAAATAGGTTATAACTACCAAACAAGCGATGACAGTGAACCCCTCCTTACTGTGTCGGTGATTAAGGTACGCCCGTTAATCATTACTCTAATTGAGAAATAATCCTAGGTACGCCCGTAAGATTTAATTTTCCAATTGCCTTACGTATTAGAGGAGCCTTATTCTAACCAAATAACACACTACCAGGGTTATTTCAGATTAGCCCGCATATCCCCCTGACACAAACCCAATCATGCGAGCTGTCACTATTTCAAGGCAATTAAACAATTACGAATTTAATGTCCTAATTGACAATAGATTACCAAATTAACTAATTTTCTAGATCCAAGACAATCAATTAATTAAATAATCATAAACACTACAATCAAGGAATATGCGAATACCAATAAATAAAAGAAAAAGATAAAATTATATCGATCTTACAATTTTAGCCTATCCAAAGCCTCCGTTGTCCTTGACTAGACAATGGAAATTAGTTCATTCTTGATAAACAAAACCCACGCAAAATTGCGGCAATAGTTGCGGCTTTCGTATCCATGAATTGGACAAATTCAATTCGCTCTAATAAGAAAAGCAAGCTATAGGAATTGATTGATTGCTTTTACTCTTGTCTGACATACGAAGGAAAACAAGAAACTACTAAGAGCTAAAAGAAAGTAAAGTCAAAAGCTCTAAAACTAAAGGTAGTGCTGTCTAATTCCTATCTAAGACTACCTACTCCTACTGTGCGGCGTCCGCTGCCTGAAGAAGAAGAAGCCGACTCAGCCCTTCATTTCTTTCCTCCTTTTATTCTATCTTCCACAAATTATCAAAAAGGACTTGTATCTCTTTGTTTAAAAAATATCCCTGAAGACCTTCTATTTGAATTCTTTTTCGATGACTGTCGATTGTGATATTTTTGTTCTACTTCCTGAAATAAATGTAAATTATGAAAAGTGAGTAGAATCTAATAATTAGTCCATATCAGGTCGGATAATAGAAAAAATTAATAATAAAATAAATGATAAAATTGCAACCTATCAATTGAGGAGCAACTTATAACTCTTTTTCTTTTCTTTTCTTCTTCCTCAACGTCACTCCTCATACTACTACCATTGTTGTTGTTTCTATTTATTTCCTCCATAACCATTGCCAACCACCACAAAGGCCGGTGGTCTCTTCCCTTTTTATTCTTTTTTTACCCTCTCTCTTTTACATACGCCCACATTAACTCTCACAATAGAACTACTCTTCTCTCATTTCTTCATCTCCCTGTTAGCTGCAGCTTTTGTCCCTCTACAGCCAAAAATTTTTTTGGTTCCATTTTCAATACAACTCAATCTGACTCGCCGATTTCTCAACGATACATAGCAAAACCGTCACAACTCAAACGATATCGGCCGAGTTATTACGAGTCATCTCGGATATAGTTAAATGTGCGATTCGGGGATTGGTATTGTATTGATCCCATTGTTCCAGTCATGTACCGGCTTCATGTGGCAGTTATAGATGAAGCAGAAGAACCTGAAGAGAGGAGGAGAAGGAAAAATGAAACTGCACTAGCCTTAATAAAATTAGACGCTGAGCTCATCCGAGTAAAAGGGAGGGAAAGGATGACTCCTCTGCATCATGCAGTAAAAGAAAATAATTTGGAACTTTTAGCTGAATTCCTGAGTGTTTGCCCAAATGCAATTGATGATTTGACGAATAAGTTCCAATTGCTGTAAAAGAGAGAAAGCTCGAGGCACTTGACGTCCTTCTGGGATGGCTGTTGAGAAGGAACAGGGAAGATGTGTTCGGTTTCAAGGATGAGCACAGAAATACTGCATTGTATATTGCAGTTGAAACTGAACAGGCTGAGGTATTCTTCTTGTTTCTTCCTTTATCGATTATCTAATTATTTAGCTCTTAGTATCTCTTTCTTGCCCATATATATAGGTTCACCACATCACAGTGATATAAATCGAATAGTATTGAATGTCATTTCATTAGATAAAATTATAGGATACGAAAGGATTTTAAAAATAGGTAATAGAATATATGGGTATGGTAGGCTAGTTAAATGCAGACAACCTTACTATCTGCACCAGGCATTTTTTGTGCACACAGGTTAGGGACTCTCGGCAGGCAAAGCTGCGGTTTTGTTACGGACATGCCATGTTGCATTTTGTACATAATCTCATGTTGCATTTTGAATGTGGCCTATGCTTTGTGTTACAAATGTCTTGCTTTTAAGTTTTTCTTGTAAATTTCCATTGCTTGTAGATTGATAGGCTTTGAAGCTAGAGCTTTTAACGAGTCAAATGGAGCCGAATATTTAGTGTTTAGACTCTATTTGTATATTATACGAATAAGGTTCGAATTTGACTTGAATATTAGATGAATTTCAAGTGTTATTCAAATTCAATTTATTTATTTGTATAAATATGTGAATTCGAGTTTGAACTGAGCTTGTTCAACTAAACGAGTCGAATTCGACCTCAACCTCAAACTCAAGCTTGAATTTGAGTTTGGAGATGACTTAATTATAATTTTTAATAAATAATACTCCCTCGTCCTATTAAAGTGTTGTACTTTTTTTTTCCCTTTTTTATCTGTTCCAGAATGATTGTCACTTACCAAAATTAGCAATGAAAACTTTCACACATTTCTGTTTCATACCCTTTAATGTGCCCACTCTTTTTAATCTTTTAGGGGGCTCAATCATGCACTTACCAAGTACAAACATTGCACTTAATAGTGCATGACTCCCACATGAAATGCAAATAACAATGGTACATGACACTTCCCTCTAAAGCAGTCGGGAGACATTTCATTCTTTTGGGTCCCACATGTCTTATCACAACTAGTGACCTTTTTATCATTCAACCACATATGAATACATTATTGAATGTTAAGCAGCGTATTACCGGAACTTAAATCCGAATCATTTAAAAGTTTGCACTATTGATAATAATTGCAAGTCCCGAAATGCAATGTACTTTCTAGGACGGAAGGAGTAGTACATTATTTAGAATAAGATTAATTGTATTTCTTGGTTTTAAGAAAATAAATAATACTACTATATATTTTATGTATAATTACTCTTTTAGTAAAATATAATATATATATTTAATAATATTAAATGTATTTATATTTTTATAATTATATATGTATATATTCACGAAGTATTCAAATAACTCGTGAGCAAGTTTGTATTCAACTCAATTATTAAATGAGTCTAATATTATGTTTGCATAAAGTACGCTTTCTCTTAATCTGCTTCAACTATTCGATCCTGCTGTTCCAAGATTCGTATATATTATTTAACTGTGTTCCACTCAAAGTCAATCGCTCGACTTTTGTCGGTATATATTACTTAACTGGTGTTCCACTCAAAGTCAATCACTCGACTTTTGCGGGAATAAAGCCATAAAAAGGTAATTAAACCGCTCCATCTGGTAAACTGTTCATTAGTAAACCAGTTTTAGAGAAAGTTACGCCTCATTTAGTTTATCTATAATTAGCATTGCGAGCGACGTTTTGACATATCAGAATTGCTCATAGCTGCTAAAAAAGAAATGGCAATTTGCATGGCATGACAGGAACAGTAACAATAATGAAAACCAAAACTATGATAAAATCTTTCACCAAAACTATGACACGACAAACAAAATGAAAACCAATACTTTGATACTAATATCTTTCGCATGATGGACCCAATTACCTCGTGCTGCTCTGTTTGGATTATAGTTTTTTAACAAAAAATTTTTACATTTTTCATGAATATATTTTTCAATTACTTTTTTCATTTGACATACATCAAATTATTTTTCCTGTGAAACTCTAAAAAATAGCAATCCACATCGTTTCAAACCAAGTTTTAGCATAACATTCCTCTAGCTGAAAACCAGTATGGAATTGATTCAATTATAGAAGTTGTTTCTAAAGAAGTTTTAGTAAGACCTCAATCAAAGAGTCCATTTAACTTCTAAGGAATCATTAAAAATATTCATAATTAAAAAAAGCTCATATCATTATTTGAATAAAATTGACAATAAGAACCACATTTGATCGTCGTAGAAAAGATAAGCCCTTCTTATGGAGTTTTTCAGTTCATTTCCAAATTACTAGACAAGGTACTTACGTACTAAGCTTGGTTTTTAACGAAAACAGATGACTCTTACGTACAGCATACAAAACATGCATGCGCCGCAAGTGATTGCTTTATTCTATCAATCCGTACCGTTATCTTTATCTTTATCTATATCACACGCCTGTGTAATATTCTATTATGAACAGTACTATAAATATACAACTTCTGATCAATGTATAGCGTGTCTCCAAACATATATCACCAGTTTTATACGTTTATACTTTGCTGCTCCTTAATTTGAAACTATCGTACAGCCTAGTCATAATTCCATTTCTGGCCATTCTTTTTCTAGACAAGATATAGAAGCCCATGTTTAGAAAGAGTGGAATTTTCATGGAGGAAGCTCTTAACGCTGGTCGTAGAGATCTTAACGCTGCTAGTAGAGAGGGCAATGTTGATGCGTTGTATAAGCTCATTGAGAAGGATCCTGAAATTTTGGAAAGCGTCAACAAAGTCCAAGTTGTTCACACTCCTTTGCACGAAGCTGCAGGAGCTGGGCAAACTGAGTTTGCCATTGAACTGATGACATTGATGCCGTCATTGGCCAAGAAGCTGAACCCTCAAGGGCTAAGCCCTCTTCATCTGGCAGTATTGTCAGAAGCAGATGAACTCACTGAAGAGAGGGCGCTGAAAAACGAAACTGCGATGGCGCTGATAAAGCTAGACGCCGAGCTGGTCCGAGTAAAAGGGAGGGCAAGGATGACTCCTTTGCATTATGCAGTCACAGAAAATAAACTGGAACTTTTGGCTGAGTTCTTGTGTGCTTGTCCGAAATCCATCAATGATTTGACGAATAAGCACCAGTCTGCTGTTCATATTGCTGTACAAGAGCGAAAGTTCGATGCACTTGAAGTCCTCCTGGGATGGCTCTCGAGAAGGAACAAAGAAGGGGTGCTCCGTTTCAAGGACAATGATCGAAATACTGCACTGCATATTGCAGTAGAAACGGAACAGTTTGAGGTATATGTGTTTCTTGTTTTTTCCTATAGCATCCAAGTATGTAAAATCGATCATGCAGCAGCCACTAAAATTACGTGCGTACCAGAAAACATGTTCATGCATTGTAGTAGCCTCAGAACCCTTTAGCTGAGTGACATTTAGCAATATATGTATACTCAAATCTAGCAGTACTACAATCTAATTTGAATAGGGTGGGTAGAGACTTCATTTCATTAGGTAAAAGTATTACTGGATGCAAAAGGCTTTGACTATTAGGCCTAATAGATGAAATTACTTTTCCTTGTACAGGTTGTGAAGAAGTTAATTTCAAAAGTCAACAGGAATTCACTGAATTCAAAAGGATTGACGGCTCGGGACATCGCAGAGCATAATGGCTTTGATCACATAAAAGAGTTCTTGGAACATCGAGGAGGTAGATCTGCAGAATCGCTCCCTGAGAAGGAACCCCTCCACGAGTTTTTGAAATCAAAACAGGGTCCCTTTGAGAAAGAAACCAATCGGATACCTAATTTACGTGGACAAGGAAATGTCCCTGGAAATGCGCAACATTATCTTAGTTGTAGCAGTTTTAATTATCACAGCTACTTTCCAGGGAGCACTCCAGTCTCCTGGTGGGTTTTGGCAAGGGAATGGAGAACCGAGTAGAAAAGTCTCGACATTCAATCGATCTGGTAACAGCACCAAATTCCATGTGGTTGGAAAACAACACAATACGACACATGTGGTTGGAAAAGTTATCATGAGCTCCAGCAATTTCAGGAACTTTATGGGAGGAAATACTGTGGCTTTCGTTTTTGCAACTGTGGTGATTTTCTGGGCACTCCCTGCTCGGCCTTATATATATTGTCTTCATATTTCTCTGTTTTTTCTGACGTACACCTATCTCAGTGCGGTCGATGTCATATCAGACCAGAATTTGCTTACTAAGTCCCTCATCATTGTTGCCGGGTTATTCATTTGTGGTGTACTTGTGTTGAGATTTTACATGCACATTGCCAAGTCAATATTCAATGATGCATGGTGGCTGCCCAAGTTGTATGTACTAGCTACAAATACTTTCTACCATATTCCTCCAAACCCGGTGGCTAAAAGTCTTAATCGATTCGCTAATCGGCTTATGCTGCACCATAAAGTGAGCAGGTTAGAAACTGAAGAAAGGGACTGGATGGACAAATAGTAGATATTTGATCGTACCATCATGAGTTCAAGTTAGAAAATTTCCATTCCAGCAGTGTCTCCAGCCAGTGGATGTGTGGGTGGTTAGGTATGTACAACCCTTAATTTGCTTGATGAAATAAGAGGAGAGTGTGATCACTCTTTCAGTTGATTTGTCATCATTAATGTAACAATGCTAAGAAGTGAAATAAGAAATAGGATTAATATTTGCAGACTTGATTTGTATCAATAAAATGCTGGAAAAAGTTGGTTACTATTTTTTCTTAAAGAATGGTTTCCCAATCACCAAAAACCCTGATTGAGAATAAAAGAAATTAAGAATGACAGAAATAAAAAGAAAATTATGAGTCGAGCAAAAGTGCTTTCATAACACTCTAAAACGAGATGGTTTACTATTATTGTTACAATCAGGGTTAATTACACTGTGCCCCCTATGGTATGAAGCTTGTTTCATTTTGGCACCTTGAAATATTTTATCATCACTTGCCCCCTATAAATAGTGGTCAAAAGGAAATGTTAGTGTAAGTCAAACAAAAAGACTAAAATAACGTCCAATCTTTAGTTACCATTCTGGCGTCAGAAGAAAATATTTATGTTGTATTATTACCTTTCTATTTTGGAAACTAGTAACATATGAGCGAGGTGGGAAAAAAAAAAAGAGAACATAGATTTAATTTGTACCCCAAAAGAAGAAATACAAATAAAAGAAAAACACTAATGCTTTCATCTAGCTCAATTTTAAGCCTTTGGTCATCACACCGTTGCATCTTTAGTTAAAGACGGTGGCAGTAAAAGTTTCATGTTCATTTGCGCCCTTGAATTTTGAAGTAAAATTCATGAATCCAAAAAACTATTTTATTAATCTTACTTTTGAGTGTTGTTTTTCCTTTTATATAACAAATTCATATTTCTTAAGATCATTAAACCCGAGGACTTAAATGAGAAATCCACTATGTACACTTGTGGAATGATACTTGAAGTTTATGCAAAATGTTTAACTTGGGTTGGAATAAGTAACTTCTTTAATTTACAAGTGATCTCTTGGGTAAATTCTTAGTAAATTCTTTTCTAATAAGACTTAAAGTAAATCTTCCATACCTTATTAGTGTAAATTCTTTTCTAATCAAGCAGCTTTACACAAGTAGTAAAAATCATGAGTTCATATTACACCCGTGGTGAATGCTTAACCATATCATATCAGTAAACGTGATATATACAAAATCAACTCTACGAATTTTTCTCTTTGGAAATAATTATTCATAGAGTAATGTAGTTTTTAACGTTATCTTGACATCATAAAACTAGTAGTAATAAACTTCCATAAGAACACTAAATGGTACTTCATTTAGTATGGAAGATTTAATTTGAGTCTTATTTATCTCTATTCTACTCAAAGTCAATTATTTGGAATTTTGGATCACTAAAAAGTAAATGCCGAATGACTCATTAGTATTTTGATTTTGGAACACTGTTTTCACATATTATACTTGCTCATAGCTGCTACACAAACGGTTGTTTGCATGATAGGATCAAAACATGAGCCACGACGAATTAAACTTTATTCCTCAAGTCTTGCTCCAAAGTGTTGTGATTCCCTTGCAAGCCTCTTTAGCAAAGAGATGCAGACATATCTGATCAGTTAGAAAAGGAATTGCTGAAATGACAAGCTTATATCATACTCTGCCCCTGCATTTGATAAGCTAGTTTGTTGTCTCAAGTTTTACATGTTCTCTTTTCTTTTTCTTTCTTTTTGACATGTGTTGTAATAGTTTTTTTACGGTGTAATGTATATAATTTAAAAAAGTAGTTGAAAATGACCGATGATTTCCTTAAAAAAAAAAAAAGGGAGAATATAAAATATAGTACTAGAATGACACCTATGGCATAGTTGAATCCTATGCAGCAAGGGATAAGGGGCTTGCACAAGTTGAATTCTATCCAATCCAGATTGATTTGTGTAATTTTTATTACATTTGGTGTAAAATTATACATTTATTGTGTAATCACTAATTTAGTTATAAGAGTTGACAAATCCAAGTTTTCATTCAAGTTGTCCAAGTTCCAAAAATTATAAAAATTACATGAACGGATTTGATTCGGAAAAAGCACAACTTGTGAGGGCATGATCCATGGACCATGAGTTATGACTTTGACAGAGTAATTTTATTCGGCCAACCTTTTTCAGCTTATTATTGTCTTTATCCCCCCCACAAGCAAGTTTAATATTCTATTACGAACTAGATACTAGCAATAGTTGTGGAACACTACTATTTCTTTCCTATACTTTGCTGCTTTTTCTAAACCATACTACTGATCTATCATACTTAAATTAGGCTAAGCAACATCTATAGAAGCCCGAAGTAGTTAGGAAGAGAGAAATAATTCATGGAGGAAGCTCTCAAGGTTGCCAGTGGAGAGGGAAACATTGATGCCTTGTATAAGCTCATTGAGAAGGATCCTGAAATTTTGGACAGCTTCAACAAAGTCCAATTTGTTCACACTCCTTTGCACGAAGCTGCAAAAGCAGGCCAAGTCGATTTTGCCATTGAACTAATGACATTGATGCCATCATTGGGTAGGAAGCTGAACCCTCAAGGGCTAAGCCCTCTTCATGTGGCAATTATAGATGAAGCAGATGAACCTGAAGAGAGGAGGAGGAGGAAAAATGAAACTGCACTAGCCTTAATAAAATTAGACGCTGAGCTCATCCGAGTAAAAGGGAGGGAAAGGATGACTCCTCTGCATCATGCAGTAAAAGAAAATAATTTGGAACTTTTGGCTGAATTCCTGTGTGTTTGCCCAAATGCAATTGATGATTTGACGAATAAGTTCCAATCTGCAGTCCATATTGCTGTAAAAGAGAGAAAGCTCGAGGCACTTGACGTCCTTCTGGGATGGCTGTTGAGAAGGAACAGGGAAGATGTGCTCGGTTTCAAGGATGAGCACAGAAATACTGCATTGCATATTGCAGTTGAAACTGAACAGGCTGAGGTATTCTCCTTGTTTCTTCCTTTATCGATTATCTAACTATTTAGCTCTTAGTATCTCTTTCTTGTCCATACAATGATATAAATCGAATAGCATTGACTGTCATTTCATTAGTTAAAATTATAGGATCCGAAAGGATTTTAAAAATAGGCAATGGAATATATGGGTATGGTAGGCTAGTTAAATGCAGACAACCTTACTATCTACATCAGGCATTTTTTGTGCACACAGGTTAGGGACTCTCGGCAGGCAAGGCTGCGGTTTTGTTACGGTCATGCCATGTTGCATTTTATACATAATCTCATGTATACTCGTATAATTTTATTTGTGCACACCAATTCCTTTCATGAGTGCAATCGATCGTGTCTATAAGAGAAATATCAAATTTTAAGGAAAGTACAACTACAACAATTGCACCAGCCAACTCTATGTACCTGTCCCATCCCAGATGCTGTAAACCCCTTGTCAATATTCAATGCTTTATAAATGAATCTGGCATAATTTGCTTTCTTGAAGAGAACCGAAATGGTACATCTTTCCTAGCGCAGGTTGTGAAGAAGTTAATTCACAAAGTCAAAACAAATTCGTTGAATTCAAAAAATTTAACAGCTTTGGACATCGCCGTGCAAAAGCAAAACCTTCAGATTAAAGAAATCTTGCAACGCGGTGGAGGCAGATCTGCAGCCCTCATCCCACCAATGGAAGTTCTTCCTCAGTTTTTGAGATCGAGAGAGGGTTTTGCTGAGAGACCACTCAGGCTACTAATTTACATGGAAAAGGAAATGTCCTTCGACATGCGCAATGTTATACTAGTTGTTGCAGTTTTAATTGTCACAGCTGCTTTCCAGGGAATACTCCAGCCTCCTGGTGGATTTTGGCAAGGGAATGCAGAAATCACCAATCAAACAGTCTCTAGAATCAATTCCGCTAATAACAGAGCCAATCTTGACGTATATGATCTCCGAAAACAATTCCAGGCGAAACAAGTGGCTGGAAAAGTAGTTATGAGCTACCACAATTTCAATGAGTTCATAGCTGGCAATACCGTGGCTTTCGTTTTTGCAACTATGGTAATTTTCTCGGTGCTCCCAGGTCGGCCTTATATATTAGGTCTTCACATTTCTCTAGTTTTTCTAACCTACAGCTATCTCAATGCAATTCAGATCATAGCAGAGCTGAGTAAGAGTACTAAGTTCTTGATCATTATTTCCTGGTCTGTCATTTCTGTTGCATTTGGAGTGAGGATTTTTCTGTTTATTGCAAAAGCTTTATTCTATGATGCTTGGTGGCTGCCCAGGCTGTCTCTGCTAGCTACAAACTCCCTTTACCAAATCCCCATCAAGGGGGTAGAAAGAATTATCCAGTTTGGTTACCGGCTTAAAATGCAACACAGAGTAAGCAGATTATGAACTGAATAGTAGATCAAATCATCCGGTCATTAGGAGCTCAAGCTAGAGAATCTTCCAATCCACCAGTGTCTCCATGGCAGCGGAAATGTGGCCAATGCATAACATGAATCAGCTTCGTGGAATGCATGATGACTCTGTCATGGTTTTGCATTTTGTTCTAAATTTGGAATTACATTTTGGTGTAACCTAGTTTTGCTCAATTGATTTCATATAATTAAATCAATGTTTATCAGAAGGAAGACGTTGCACGTTTAACCAGATTAAGAGAAAGCAATTCCAACTCTTGAAAACGCGAGTTTGTTTTTAGTCATTACGCCTTCATGCTTTCGGTGGTAAAGTCGTGAATTGCCAAAACCATAAACTATCCAACAAATCATGCTTCCTTGTTTCCATTGTTAAAGGCCCTACTGGAACTCTTGCAGAAAGAGATTTTATTATTATTATTATTATTATTTAACCCTCCCACCCCTTCCCAGAACTCTCGTATAAAGTTAATTCTCATGCCATCCTTTATTTTGGGTAAAAAAAATTTAGGTAATTTTTGCTCCGATTCGAGTATGTGTCAAGGCATATTTCAAAACAAAATGTCCCTTACAAGTACTTAAAAATTATTATCAATGTAATCTTCATATTGACAACGAAAGGAAGTGATTCTTACCAACCAAACTACGAGTGTTGATTCTGATGTCATTTTTGCTCGTTTGTCTTCCTCCTTTAATTGTCTCTATATACTTTATGATCGTCTTGTAACAAATTGCCTCTAATTTGTTGCCAAGCCCTAAGCTCCAAGTCGGGTCCATACAGGCAAGTAGCGTCCAGGATTGTTTGCTTCCTCCTTGCTGGCAGACAAAGAAATTCAAAATCCAATGAAGTCGCAAACTGGAGGACATAAATTATATATCATACAGTTCTTGGAAAGAAATCATAAATGGCACCTAAAGTTTATGTCGTACTGTTAAATGAACAGAGCTGTTAGGTAGCTAAACTTGTTTAGACTCTTTCATGTTCGATAATGGTTGGTTCGAAATTTTATATGAGTCGAGTTAAATAAATATTCTAACTCGATAAGTAATCGAACAAATATGAGCTCGTTCGTAAATTTAAACGATCGTTTGCGAATATGGGTTTAATTATCATTTCACTAAATTTAGGGTTCGTACTGTATTCCTAATTCCTATTCCAGGCTTTCCAACCTATGTATGTCTCAAACATGATATTCCTTGATAGTTAATGCTATAGACAAGCAGATTGAATCAAATTTGTGAGAGAAAGAATCTGGGTTTGAACTTCTAAAACTTGTTCGCGAACAATTCGTTTATGTTAAATGAGATGAATTTGAACTTGAATTCGAATTAGAATTTTAGTTAATGAACCGAACCTAACATAGATTTGGAGCTCCAATATTATTGAACAACCGTGAGTCTTATTCGAGTATTTTAACCAATAGAGTTCAAATATGAGATACTCGATTCCACTTGACTCATTTACAACTCTAAATTTACGCAAATTTTCATTATGATCGATGAAGTTTAACTTGGATAAAAAAAATAAAAAAATTTTCTTTTTACAGTTCTTGGAAAGAAATCATAAATGGCACCTGAAGTTTATGCAAAATTTCACTATCTTGATAAAGTTTAACTCGGATAAAAGAAAATATTTTTTTTTTGTGCAAATTCGAAACTTTCCATTTACACTCCCTTCTCCCGTACCATTCAATTCATCTCTTTCCCCCACAAATAAATAACTTCTTTTATTGCATCATCAAGTTTCTTAGGATCCAAAAACTCCACATAGTGGTTTTCCTTTCGTGCTCTTATCTCAAACATTGGCCATATACTACTCATGTCTAAAATGTATAAAATCTAACTTCTCAGTTTTTTTACCAAGCCAAGAGCCGAGATGTCTTCAAGTCACCAAGTTTCATTTCATAGATAATTGTTTTTATCATGATAATGGTCAATAAAAAGGAAAACAAATGTCGATTTTTTGTGTTAAATCCAATCAGACTTACAAGTAAACCTTATATATTTTATCTGAAATAATACCAGAGTTTTTTTTTATAATGTGATGTACGTAACATAAAAAGATGATTCAAAATTGCATTTATAATATAAACAAAAAATATATATATATATATTTTTACAAATTTTGATAACCAAACAGACCCAGAGTACTACGAGCTATGAGTTCTTTTTTATATGAAAAACTAGTAGTAATAATAAACGTCAATAAGTATATAAAATGGGACTTTAAAGTCTATTATTCTATTGCTACCTAGAGTAGGAAAGGAAATACTACTGCTACCAGCTGGTAGCAAAAGCCAAGATATAAAACTCCCAAAATTCTGCGGCTAAGGATATCCCATAGATCACAATGTTCTGAACTCACAACTATCCCCTTTTCCCATTTCCCTCTGCAAAACTTGCTTCCACCGTTCTGTTCATCGTTATTAACAATGTCCATCGCCTTATTCTCATCTCCGCCCGCAACCCACCTTCCATCTCCCTCCTCACCACATTCTACTGCCAAAACCCAATTGGCCCTGAGGCATTTTATCTCTTGGAGACCCAAAAAGCAGCCCCCTTTTTGGGTATTTGCTGAAAATGGAGCTGGTTCAACTTCTACTGCTGCAATTGTAGAGGAGGATAAGGCTGCTGCTGCTGAAGAGAAGGTTTCTGAGGATAAAAAGGAGGAGTCTTTGGGGTCCAATGGGTCGGTGGCAGTGGATGCAGCCGCTGCTCCGGCGCCGGTGACTGCTTTTCAAGACCCCAGATGGATTGGTGGGACTTGGGACTTAACCCAATTTCAGAAAGATGGGAAAACTGATTGGGATGCTGTAATTGATGCTGGTGAATTTCTTACCTCAAATGTGTGTTTTTGCAGGCAGGGGTGCTTGGCTGATGATAATTATCAATTGATTTTTCTTATGAGTTTTATAAATGATTCTCTGTCTAACAAATGTTGAATTTGGGAGGTTGTTTCTTGTTGGATGTAGAAAATGTGTTAGTTTTATATAGTAGAAAATAGAACAAATGAATTTAAGAATTGTACTATTAGTTTTTGGATGTTTGCTTTAGTCTGAGTTTATATGATGCATTTTTAGCGGACAGGTCATACAGGCAATTACAGAATTGAACCCGTAGACAAAATATTTGTATTTGGTCATTTGAATTTTCTGTGATCATCCGAGGAAATAGCTTCACTAATTCAGTTACTATTCTGGTTCATACGATAAATTAAGATGAAGTAATGTGATGTTGTTTTTCAAAGTTATATCCTGCCAAAGTGCGTGTAGAGAAGATGGCAATTTTGTGAAGTATACTAACAAAAGTATCATTCTTTGCAATTTTATCCTGAAAATATTCTGGTGCATTTATGATAATTATGATGTACGTTTTATAACTTAATACAGTGGAAATCTCCATGTATATTACGTGGTATAGAAAGATAACAGAGCAATAAGGGGGAATGAGGTAAAATGACCAAAGTTTTCTAGGGGGAATGAGGTAAAGGACCATTGTTTTCACTGCATCTTGCCTAGTTTTTGAAGATTTAAAGTGGTAAAACTTTGAAGCTCAAGATGTCAGGATTTCTTCCTCTTGCATTCTTTTTGTTTGCTATTGGATAATGAGAAAGACTACCTTTCAAAAAAAAATATTCATGGTTTGAGTGCAATCTCGCTTGGTGCTGGTATTATGATTGCCATTTTTCAATCCATTCTGTCTTGAGAAATTTTATATACTTATGGATGCCCTATGAGAAATAAGCTTGGATGAGGAAAAAGAAATTGATCTGTGAGAAGAAGATATGATCTCCTATGTGCAAATGCATTAACATGCTTTTAACAAATTTTAATTATTAGCAGGTAACCGTGGAAGTGACAAATATTTGAAAGATAGCTTGTATAATGCTTTAGTGGGCTATTCTAAAGTGCCGCACTTTTTTCTCATATCGAGTTACAAATGCACTTTCTTAAGAGCACAAGGAAAATCATCGAATCTGCCAACCAAATGAACCCTGGTACTGTGGGCAATGCTTTTTTTTTTTTTTCTTTGAGTCTACATTTGGCAAATTCTTTGCAGTGTTTGACTATTTGGATGTTTTACAAGATCATCATAAATAATTCTAACCAGCTTTTGTATACAGTACTGTCTTTGCAAGAAAAAGAAACAAAGTTTGGATGTGTTTTCCACTTTAAAGTCATGCTTTTGATTTACCTGGTTACAGGTTGCAAATCAAATGTTTTTATTTAACTTCTTTTTTCCTATACAAGTTAATCTACTTTTTCAACCGCAAGAGGTCCATGATATATGTGTGAGCTGTTGACATTTCACTTTATTTGGTGTATCCTCCAACCAACTTTTGCTCCATGTAGTCTCAAAGGGAAGGAAATATTTTCCTACTTTTATGGTGGCACCTGCTGGGGTTCTTTTGCTCCGTGTTCTTCTTCAAATTGTTTTACTAATCTTCTGCAGAGGCTAGGAGAAGAAAATGGCTACAAGATAACCCAGAATCATCAAACAATGATAACCCTATAGTTTTTGATACTTCCATTATTCCGTGGTGGGCATGGATTAAGCGGTACCATCTTCCTGAAGCTGAACTGCTTAATGGTGATTAGTCTCCATTGTACACCTATCTTCTGAGTTTTGATAATTACACAGAAATCAAAGCATACTAGTTGACTGTACTTATAACTGATGGTGCTGTACAAAATTCTTGCAGGTCGTGCGGCAATGATTGGGTTCTTTATGGCTTACGTGGTGGATAGTTTAACAGGGGTAGGACTTGTCGACCAAATGGGCAATTTCTTCTGCAAAACATTGTTATTTGTAGCTGTAGTTGGTGTTCTTGTGATCCGAAAGAATGAGGACATAGAAACAGTTAAAAAGCTACTGGAAGAATCAACATTCTATGACAAGCAATGGCAAGCAACTTGGCAAGATGAGACCTCAAGCAGTTCTATGAAAGACTAGTTGATGTTTCTGATAGCTTTCTCCTTTTGGCATCGCTTTTGTCCGGCATTTTGCGTCTTTATGTGCTGATGGAGAACCGAAGTTCTGTTCTCCCCATTTTGTTGTAGGTAATCTGTAATGTCTAAAAATTGCTGCACTTTCCCAATATAAGAACCTTGATATTCTCATTGTGTAACATTTTTATTTTTAGCGAGTTAATCCTTCACTATATCTTGGCTTGAAACGCCTCAAAACCTGTCAGATTGTGACCTCTAATCTTAATCCTAATATGGAGAAGTAAAGAGTGCTTACTCAAATCTGGGATTTACTACCAAATTCAATCACAGCCATTGAATTCCAAAAAAAAAAAAAAAATACACCCAACCCTTGAAGGGCACAGTAAAGTTCCGCCGGCAATTGTAATGGTCGCTTATCCACCAGGCGGATGCCTAACTTTTCCTGTTTCCTCAATTTTTTGACCATGCATTTATCATTTTATCATGTTGCCAAAGGGTTGTTTAAAAATTTTTAGTTAAATTAAACAGTAATATGTATAAAGAATATTTTTCATGTTTGAAAGCAAAAATGTTGGTGTCGGCAAATAATTTTTGAAATGGTTCCAAAAAATTTGGGTGGAGCATTTTAGAAAACAGAAATGTCAATGGCATTCCGTTTTTATGGAGTTGTAATTCAAGAGGAATGCCATCAACAGTTCCCTCTAGAATACACAAAAACTCACTTAATTTTCAACATTTGGTAAGATGTGATGGAGTTTCAGCCCCTTGCACAAAATGAGAATAGCATTTTACCTATATTTCCAAACAAAAACTAAAGTCTATACTTCATATTCATAGGCAATACAAAAGTTTTCTATATGTTGAAAGGTGACTTGCCATCCAAATCATCAATGCAGGTGAAAAGGTAAAATAATGGTGGCATGTAATATTACAACCCTTTAGAAGGAACACTATGCACAGTCATGAGTAGAAATCTTTCTCTATCTCTATCCTTGATAATCTTGCATTGAAAGGAAAAGAATTGTGTGTGTTTAAAGGCTTGAAAGGAATTTAACACACAATATGTTAGACAAGATACTTCAAATTTTATTTTCGAGAATAGATCAGGCAGATGATCTAATTCAAAGTTCTTGGTAAGAGATGTGATGTTCAATCACATAATTTTGTCGGCAGAGAGACCTCGTAATACCAGCATTGCATATTGAAGTTCAGAGTTCATCCAAAAATAATCATGATCATGTGTAAAGAGGGTCCAACTGTGGTCAAGAGAAATCAAATTCTTGAACTTCTTTTTCTTCTTTTCCAAATATTTGGCAATAAATTCTAGTAACATGGGATTAGTAGAAATAAGGTGTCAATTTTCATTCCAGTAACTTAAAATATATGCAATAAAAAATTTACAGGTGAGGGGCAACAATGTTGCTGGAGGTGATTTGTCTGACAACAACAAAATGACGTGTGGAGTTTGCTAATGATGATTGGCAACAAAAGCACAAATATAATATGGTAGCAAATATTGAGCAGGTCAAATATTCGCATTTAAAAAATATTCATCCTCTTGTTTTAGGGTTGCTTTCGTTGATTCCACTTTCTTTATATGCTTCAACTTTCTATTAAAGTTTTCTGATTTCAAACGTTTTCTATTAAAGTTTGGCTCTCATGTTTGGAGGAACAGATAAAGAAACATCTGCATTCGGTTAGATATGAATCAATTAGGTTGGCATTATCACTAGGCCTGCAGGGTTTTTCCATATAATCCAATTCTTATTTCTCATTCTTTGCACCATCTCTTCCTACAAAGCATAATTTCTTCATCAAACCATTCCTCCGATCCTCCTATCCCATCTCTCTATGGTAAGTTATATGATCCCTTCTTTTTATTTTTTCATCATGAATCTAATTCTCTGAGATGTTGCAATGAGAATCTTTTGATCATGTTTTGCACTACAATTTCTGTAGGCAACATTTGGCAGACAGAAAGGAGTTTGGGTGGCAGTATATGTAGAGAGGCCTAGATCAAGGAGAAGATTGTTATCAAATAGCCGCCAGCCTCAGCACCATCATCATCATCACCAACACCTTCACCTTCATCAGGATTGTAATACTAGAGGATACAATAGGAAAGCTCAGCTTCTCGAGTACTCAAGGCAACTTAGAGAATCGGCTCGATCTCAGGCATCTTCTCCCTTGTTGCATCCAAAGCCTGTTGCCAATCATAACCACCACCGACAACCTATGACTCAGGTGACACGTGAAACTTTAATTTTATTCAATCATCATGCTGCTAAAGCATAGGAAACATCAAGCTCCAAAAAAAGATGTAAAAAGACAGCATTCTTGGAGTTGATAAAGCCAAAGACTGTTTCTAGAAAAGTATAGGGAAGGTTCTTTAAAAAGAAAGACAGGTGGATACTGAGATCTCATGATAATCTTTAATTATTTCCAGATGGCAAACGTATAATCTTCCAAGAAATGCATGATAGAGAGTGTAATTCTTATACTAATTTCCATGACAAACTACTTTCTTTCACTAGCATTTTCTTTTTCAAATTTCTATCACGTAATCCTTGAAATGGCAGGTTATCACTAAAAATCAACTAAGCTGCAACCATCTGTCACTTCCCCAGTGGTATTTTGTATCTTATCTCGTTAGAAGCTCTTTGAGTTCCATTTATGTACATATAGGTGGAGATATAAATGTCAACCATTGTGATTTCTTGACAGATGATTGCTGTTCAAAAGATGAGAAGACATGCAGTAACTCCAACTTGCATGGGAAACTGGAAATTGCTGGTACCTGGCTTTTTTAGATCGTTGTTGATGCCGCACAACAAGAAACCAAAGAACAAAAGGAAGAGAACAAACAATCGATCCACGGCTACCAAGATAAAAGCTATTATGAAGAGCTTTCAGGTATTTGACCATCAAAGGAACATTTTATCAGCTTGTTAGTTTCTTAAAAGCCATCGAATTTTGGGAAGTTGGCATTTGGAATTCTGGAAAATATTGAGCTGTTAATATCCACCCATGGTTGTCTATAACTCTATATTCAACTTAGAAGGTAAACAGAAGTTGCTCACTTGGGCAATAGATTATTGTTCGGCAAATTATAGGATTTCCCCAAAATGTGAGGACTAAGCCTCACTTTCTCAGTGCCTTCCGGTTACAGGTGAACAGGAGAAAGGGTTTTACGTCAAAAATGTTTGCAACACTACGGAAACGTCGCTAGAAATATTCTTCAGCAATGGAAGTGTCAATTGTAGCTTTCAATAAATATCTATTCTCAAAAGTGTTCTTTTCTTGCTTTGTGATATTTCTCCTCCCAACGTCGATGTATGACTCTTTCTACCTCCTCCAATCCAGACCATTCATTTTTATTTAACCCCTCATGGATTGTGAGGGAGGGGTTTAATGGGAAGGTACAGCGTTATAGAAGCTTGATCTGTAATAGTTCGATCCAATAATTTCAATTTGGATGAATGAAATTTTACACAATTTTCTTGTACTCTCGTTCCCAGAATTCAATTGATTACAGAAAGTGAAAAGTTCTGCATCTGAGATACATTTTGCTGATAAGCATTAAAACACAGTCTAACAGGAATGTTCTTACAATCTTATTCATTGTAAGGAAAGGACAGTCAGAATGGTTAACTGGTACTAAAGGATAAAGGGAATTGGATAATTGGCTTTTGAGGTAATAATTTTCCTAATACTATGTGTATAAGGGGATTGACTTCATCATCCTATAGTGCTACTTACATAGACAGCCATAGGCACTCTTACAACATGCTTCTTTTCTCCCAGCATCAGTATTTCACCAAATGTGTAAGCATTTGTTGCCTCAGTTGCATTAAACTGAATTGTAATACGTCTTGAAGCATTGACACTGATCTTAAAAACCTGTGGTATCACTGTAACTTTCACCCCTAAAGGCTCTTTTACTATCAGCATATACTTCTCATCTGCATTACCAACATTAGTTACCTTTCTGAGAATC
The DNA here is from genome assembly GCF_036785885.1 of Coffea arabica. NCBI lineage: Eukaryota > Viridiplantae > Streptophyta > Magnoliopsida > Gentianales > Rubiaceae > Coffea > Coffea arabica. The sequence continues at coordinate 41,652,017 of NC_092325.1, read as the reverse complement.
CTCCTTGATCCAATCAACTTGGAAACTGTAACACTCGGTGTATTCAGATCTGAGCACCATGTCTTCTGAATTGGACATGAAACGCCAACTGTTTGTCTAACAGACATGTCATCAACGCCTGGAACTGAGCATAAAAACTTTACATATTGCATGAAGTTGATGTTGAAAACAAGTCCAGGATCAATTGCTCGAGAGGGGTTGATAGCACCACCTCCGAAGTCAAAGGGGGTTGCAGCAGATATCCGATTGGTTTTTTGGGCTAGTATAGGAGCACCTGTTTGATCAGCTATATCCGCTGTTGTCGTCATTGCTGATATAATAGCTGAAGGATTCCAGTGTGGGTGTTTTTGCTTAATTAGAGCTGCAATACCAGCAATATGTGGAGTAGCCATGCTTGTCCCGGACAATAGTGCAAAATTTTGACCTGGAAAGAGGATCACAATTGTAGCATGTCACGTGTCTTGTTAAAAGACTAGTTTACATAGACCAAATTAGGTTGCCTGTTTATCTATACCATTTTGCAGTTCTAATTGCCAGGTGTGTTTTAATAAATGAAAGGAAGGCATATTATACAAGTTAAACCATTGGTTACAAGTTTTTATCTGAAATAAGTAGGCTGTCCATTACCTAGTTTCAGCTTCGAACTTAGCTAAAAGAGTTGAGAATACTGGACTTCTGCATACCTTTGATGTGAACATCTCCTTCACTGTTTGGGCTCCAGGCAGCCCATATTGAGGAGCCCGGAGCCATGATATTTGGTTTGAGGACATCAGCATTCTCTAAGAGTTCATTATTGACATCAGGTCCTCTTGATGAATATGATGCCACTATTGGAGCCTGCCCTGTGTAAATTGCTCGCCTCCCATCCAAAATTCTTGCTGTGGCTCTGAAGCCAATGGCTCTTCCATTTCTGCTTCTTATTGTATTTGCATTGTAGTACTCCCAGAGTGCCTGTAATACAAGATGTCTTTATACAACTTCTGCAAATCATAAATTCACTATTGCCAAATTACTTCAGTAAACAAATAAGTCCCGGATTGACTCACACATTGCAAGAGAAGAAAGAATATGTTTTCCTTTTCTTCTTGTAAAATATATGTCAACAGATTCAATTCCATCTAAAAATTTTTGAGAATGGAAGAAGGTCTTCATTTAAAATCAGATGCATTACAATGATAAGAAATGCAATTTTATGCAATAAACTGGGCTTTAATGTATGTCGGATCATCCTTTACGCTTGTGAGTTGTCAGATGCTAGAGTAACGAAACGTTTTCCATACAAGTACAGAAAGTATACTTCAGTATTATAAACAAATGTTGATTGAAGTACCGAAGAGGCTTCCATATTGTTCAAGATGACTCCAGGAACTTGTAAGGTTACTGCAGCACCCTTAATCTGCTCAAAACCAATATCAGGGTTCCTTGTTAGTATGAAGCCAGCAGCGCCAACTTTACTCATGGTGTCTGCAACTGTAGCAATACTAGATGCCTCAGAGTCGAAATCAAGTGTATATGTGCAAATAACTATCTTCCCCTGAACTAAGGAGTGGACAAATTGCTCCGAGCTTTGACAGCTATCAATCGTCAGAAGACCATCAGTGGAGTTTATTTGCCCAACATCTGCTGCTGCAGCTAGAGGGAAGAACACTTCTCCAACTGTTGGAGCTGCTAAAATGAAAATCAGTGAGCACATCTCCTTGTTAAAATTGCTAGAGGATGCAATAGTAAAGATTCATCATTTTAGATAGTGTAGACAAGCAAATACACAACATTAACCATTAACAACAAACCTACGTGCAAGTCCTGTGCCAGAAAAGCTTTGTCCATTGCCCAACCTAACTGATGAGTTGTATCTGCGATCAGTTATAGAGGCAGCGACACTTGTGATCCATGGGCTAAAAGAAAGCATAGAACTGGAAGAAGGCCCTCCATTTCCAGCAGCTTGAACAACAAGAACACCAGCTTTTGTGGCAAATAAAAGCTCCATCTCTAACAGGTTCAGAAAAGCAGAAGGTCCAGATGGCACTTTTGATGGCCCTATAGAAAGATTCAGTATGTCAACTCCATCTTCCACAGCCTGCACAAGACAATAACATTACAAGTTACTTTAAAGTTGTTTGATCAAAGTTCCATGTCAAATTAATTGAGAAACAAATCAATTATCTATAAGAATTTCGTCATGTGCATTGACTCCTAAAGTAGAAACCTGATCAACAGCAGCCACAACATCAGACATATACCCTCCAAAAGCATACAGAGCTTTATAAATAGCAATCCTGTATAAGCAAAAGAGAAGACTTGCATATTACATATACATTTATAGAATTTGAATAAAAGGGAACCTTTAGGATTTCCTTTCTTTCAAAATTTTTATAAGAGAACTGTATCAAAGCAGATATTTTTTACCTGGCTCCTGGAGCCATGCCACTGGCATAACCATAATTGAAGTCATTTGCTATTACAGGAATTTGGTGGTTTCCTGCTGCTGTTGCAGCTGTATGGCTGCTTAATTTGCACCATTTCCAATGAGTTAAGAGTACAGGACTAGTATTGTTATATAACTGGACAATTCAAATATTAGAAACCCGAAATATGCACCTAGTAACAGATTCTGCTTGAGCAAAAAATAATGACTTTAAGTAAAAATCATGTCAAGATCCAATAAATATGCAGATAATCCTCTATTGTAGTACTTGCCTCCCATGACCATCAGCATCAAAAGGGGAGGCATAGTCACGGGTAGCATTGAATTCACCGGCAGCAACTGCAGCTCTTGCAAAATATTGCGCCCCTACTATCTTACCATTGCATGCTGTTGGAGGGAATTGCTCCCCAGATGCACATTTCCCTTTATATTTTGTAGGTTTTGAATATATTCCCCTACTCGTATCTGTTGATGATTGAATCATGAAGCTTGGATGGAAAGGATTTATCCCCGTGTCAATGAAACCTATCACCACTCCATCCCCTGATGTCCGAGCTCCTCCAAGTGTTGGCCAAACCCCAGTAGGAATCCCTAAAAAGTCAGGCGTATGTGTTGTCATCTTCTCCATTTTCACATCTTCATGGATTGTCCTAACTCCTTCAGCATTCCGTAGGGTGTCAATGTCCTAGGGAATATTTACATGTTTTAGTATTGAATTATTGAGCAAGTCATGTCAAACAAAACCAAAAAAAAATAAAATTAATGCAATTATTCTATCCCATAATGAACAGCTTTTTCTATTGGCAGCATAGTTTCAAATTTCCACATAAACAGATGATACGACTGCTCTTCTTCACACATCTGCATTCATGGTTCGCATATATCACATAGTCATCAAAACAATTGAACATGATGTACGTATGTCTTGCTGAATAAGAAATGGTAGAGCAAGAGTGTCCCATCTATATGTATTAAGTATACATACTATTAATATATATATATATATATACACACATAAAAGCATGCCTATCCAAACTCAGCTATGGCCTCAGATTACAGACCTCCTTAGATGACACCTCGATCGCAAATCCATTGAGGAGATGGGTGTAGCTGTACAGTTTCGTATAGGCACTTCTGGATAACAGAGATTCAAGGAAAGCGTCATGCTCTTGTGCCATCTTCTCTTTGAAACTGGCTATTTTTTTCTGATTCCTACCATGAAGTTCAGCAGATGATTTGACTAAGAAGTGAAGCAGAACATCCCATAACTAGCAACAGAAAGAAAAATGAAAAGAAAGAGATTTCTTGTCTATGCTTTTGAGCAGATCATTTGGTACCTCAACAATAATTTTGTGTTCTTGGAGGAGCCACCAGAAGCTTTGTCCAGTAAAACCATGTAAACCTTGGCCTCACTTGTAAAGGTCATAAAAGCATTCATAAAGAGGACGAGTAAAATGAAAACGCTAAATGAGTCCATAGTTCTACAGAAGTAAAGGAAATGCTTGATGAACTGACACATACGATGGTATCTTAAAGATGCAAAGCATGGTTCCTAGTCTTTTCTCTGCCCCAGTCTACCGTGTACCTTCTATGATCAATTAGGTAATCGATTTCATGCCTTCAGCAAGACCATGCACACCTTTCTCATTTTTAAACAACCGCATTCATGCAATTGGCTCCTATTTTCATCCCCTTGACCACAATGGATGACTGAGACTTAGCTTACATCAGTGAAATATTTGCGAAGTGACATTCTTTCAGGATCCTGTTAGGAAGCATCAGCTGAGCTCATTGTCTAGAAACAAAAGTAAACATGGTGGTATTCTCCGTTTGCCCGTAATTTCCTTTATTCGACAATCATGTCTACACAGATAATTAGCAAACCAGAGAATCGCAGACACTAGTATAAAAGCAAAGAGATTTGAATTCAAATGATAAGATCCTTCTTCAAGTATCTCCACTCCTTCAGCCAATTGAAAGAGAAATTCATGATATGCATTGCACAACGGTATTCATCTGCTTCTATCAATTCTAAGAATAGTATAACTAAAACTAACGTTGCCTACATGAAATAGAGATGAAAGATCACAGAACACGTTCCGGCACTGTACACTTTTGTGCAAGTATAGCAAGTGGCCATACTGTAACCAATATATATCATCAATGTACAAAATGGATCTGTAAAGGAACATGAGAGCACTGGCACCAGACTACTGGTCAGTTACTCCACCTGAATGAATACAAAAAGGCTCGTAGTGATCAACACCATATATACACAAAGAAATTCCGCTGTCTAAATCCTATCCTACCATGCAAATTTCTTCCACAAAGCAGTGAGCTTCAATCCCTTTCATTTAGATATCATACCCACTTAGGCAAGCAAGATCAATGGGACCTTTGCTGTCGGGTATACTCCCACAATGCAATCGCACCACTGACGTGGACATTGAGTGACCTAATTACTCCCATCTGTGGGATCTCAATGCAAGCATCCAAAACATGGATTATCTCTGCAGGAATACCCTCCTTCTCCCGGCCAAGGACTAAAACAGTCCTTTTAGGAAAGGCATAATGGTCGAGAGGTTTGCTGTTTGCAGTCTGCTCCAGACCTAGGATGGCAAAACCCTCTTTCTTTTTCTTTTCCAGGAAATTTTTCATGCTACTAACTGGAACTTCTATTATTGGAACCCACTTCTCTGCCGTTACACTGATAAGTTGGAATTGCTTGTCACTCAATATATTTTTGTCTGCTATTGCCAGTCCTGCTGCTCTAAATACTTCACATGTCCGTGCCAATCCAGCAAGGTTTGGGATTCGATCAACCAATGACGCTACAAGGATAAACTGCTGTCGTCTTGCTTTTAATTTTTGCATCGCTAGATTTCTTGAATGTAGCAGCTGATCAAGTAGTTCATCTTCCTTCTCAATAGCAGCAAGCAATTTCAACGACTTGCTGTTGTCTATTGAAAAAACAGCAGTAGTTTGTGTTTCCTGATCAGACAGGGTAAACTTCTTCTGGAAATCCAATGACACATCTTCCTGCAGATGGAAGGAAGGTTGTTCTTGATTGGAATTTTTTGCTTCTTTAGGAGAATTGCTATAATCACCAGAAGGTAAGCCCTCATATTTGATAACAGCTGCATCCCTGGCCATTGAACATCTGAGTTCATCACGCGTATCATTTAAAAAGCAGGTCACTTGATCCATTAGAGTCTTTGGGACACATTCAAATTCCTGTTCCTCCACCCGGCTTGCAAAAATCCCAGCTGGTGTGACAGAACTTTTTGGATCAAAAGCATCAAGATAACCCTCCATTGATGCTCTTAGCCGTGCACAGTCTGGGTTTTCTGTCAAGTACGACTTCAAATCCTCCAGGCACCTTTTCTCCAGTGGCATGACAATGGAGGGACCAGCATCAATGCCAGGCAATAATTTATGGAGAACTTGATACACTAGTAACTGTGTAAACCCACGCAAAGTATGATGATGTGAAGTAAGCAAAGGCATTGTAGGAGGTAGTAATTCATCAAGATGCCCGGACTGATACTCTTCACCAGCATGCAGAATAACATTAGCCGCTATGAATACATATGAAGATAAAGCCTGAGGACGCACATCATAATTATGGAGCTGAGGAACTAACTGTTGGCCAACAAGTGAAGGAAACTTCAAGTATATATGGATTGCAAATGTTTCCTGGTACTGACGAACTGAGGGCAAATTGTTTCTTTGAAGTGCTTTATGCAAGCTACACATAACTTCCTCAGCAATATCTTCATAAACAAATCGTGACAAAATGCAAATCATCTGCCATGCACGAATTTTTCGTCTGTGAATTGAACTATGCTTCTTATACAACTCTTTAGCTAGGTCCTTGTCATTTAGCACAGACTGAAGAAGCTCTAGCAAAAAGATTTTGCCAGATGCAAGGGCTGCCAGGCTGTTTCTGCCTCCATTACAAAAACCAACCATATCAGCCATGTCTGCAAGTTTGTAAAACAAAACGGCAACAGAGACACGTGCATACAGCTCTGTATTGATAAATTCTTCAGTTAGCTCAGGATCTGGGCTTTGGGCTAACATTGATACTTCACTTTTTGCATCCTGATTTTCGGTCAGTTCGGCTTCAAAATCTTCATCAAATGCAACAGACCCATACAAGGTTAAGAGCTTCAGCTCTCTCAAATAGTATTTTATGGTCATGGGATTTGCAAGCAACAGCCCTGTTAAATGTAATGCGGCAAGACGAATTGTGCGTGGACTTTTCGTCCCTTCCTCAAGAATTTTCTCAATGAACCACTTAAAAGGCCCAGGTGCACCATCAATTTCATGCATGCATTCATCACCAAAAACTGAGTAATGCAGAACAGAAGATAAAAGAGCAGCAATCGGAGCAACCCGCCTTTTATTGCAACTCACATGCAATATCCAAGAGGACTTGACCAAATCCCACATCATCCGGGTATTCATGCCATCAGAGGAGGTAACAACTAAACCCTTTCTGTCTGAAGCAAACAGCTCCATAATCAATCTAACTGATCTTAGCAGGGGCAGTACAGACACTTCTCCAGCATTTTCAAGGCTATCAACAAGATCACTAAAGATCCAGTTTGCTGTAACATCTGATAGGAAAATATTGCAGCTTCTAAGATAAACTCCTTTCTCAAGCACATACTTAGGAATTAATAACAGGCATTCTATGCAGATCCATTTCCAGTTAATCAAAATTGCCCGCCGAGTTCGTACCAAGTTTCCAGTTTCAATGAGATTATTGACACACTGTAGAAAAGTTTGAACCAAGGTATCTAAAGTGGGTCTATCATCTGCTTCTGACACACAAGATTTTCCATCATCCACGACAACATCGAAAGACAAAGGAGAGAATACAGACACCAATTCTTTTAGGATATGGGCCAATGCTTCATATGACCCTAGTCGTATCTCTGCCTCTGTTTCTGATCTACCTGATGGAGTGGTAATTATTTTCCAGCAGAAGCTCCACAGAAAGGTAAGAGCAGAATTAAGTGACGTAGCAGGTGTAAATTGTGCACACCACCTTGAAATGGATGCCACAGACTTCAAAGATATTATAGCTTGCAAAACAGAAGTAGCAATACTAGATGATAACCGGCGTAGACTTGGGCCGCCAAGTCTCCCTCTAATTGAACTGGGAAGAATGCAGTCGTATTCCACCTGATTGGACCAGAAAATGGAGCATGAGGATTTGGCAAATGAGATGAGCTCCTCCAATATGAGCAAAAAACATTTGGCAAACTTCTGAAGAAAACTTGATTCCACAAGGAAATCTGTATAAGCAGCTGTCCCAGGAAGGTGAATGTTGGCCTTGATTCTTTCCCTGATGGGACCTTCAACTGTTCTATCTTGGTTTATTTGAAGTTCCTGAACCAAGCTAGAGACCAGAATAAGATATTTCACAGGTACCCATTCCAAAAGGTTTTGCTGCTTGCAGACATTTTTTCCATGGTCCCGCAGAAAGGTAAATAAAGTTTCCAAATTTTCCTGTTTACTCAGAAGAAAAATCACCCTCACCCATCTCTTTGCTTCATATTCCCATTTGTCAATGTCAGCATCATCAAAAGTAAAACGTGCTTCTACTGGATAACTATAGGTAAATTTTTTGGGGAAGCCATCAAGAGCTGTCAAAAGTTCCAGATTCGGAATGCGACAACTGGCAGTATAATGTTTGTCATCAGACTTAATGAGCCATTTTTGTATTTTGAATCTCAAGGGCCCTGGATTCAGAAAATAGTATGTTAGTAGGCATAAAGGAAAGAACAAGCGAAGAAATTAGCCCTCTGAATCAGACAAAGAATTATCACAAGAAAGTTCAAATTAAGACAGAAAGTACATCTAACTCATACCACCAAAATCAGTGAACTCCCGAGGAAGGTTTGAAATGAAGTGCAGAAGTATCTCAAGAGGAATGTCAACAGCAGCCATTACAGAAGTAGCAGCATCAAGCATCCTTTCACAAACTAAAAAACTCAAAAAAAGTTAAGGGCCTTCACAATTTGGCAAGTTCATAGTTGAAGATGATATTAAAATGTCCAATTATTACCTTGAAGACGGTAATTGGCATTAAAGTGTTGTTTACTGCTTTCAATAATATATCGCAGAAAATCTAGTAAATCCACTTTATCATCTTTCCAGGAGCTTCCTTGACCAGATTTAACTTGGATCATGTTCAAGGAAGCATCATTAAATCCTGCAACTCTAGGGTTGTTATGTTGCTCAACACCACAGGCAGCTGAAGCAATGCACTCAACAAGACACATTAATCCAGGTCTCCCAAAAGAATGCTTTTTAGCAGTTGATGCTAAGTCAATCAAGAATTTAATCTGTTTCCTGAAATTATTAAAAAAAGATAAATCATTAGAATCATAAGATCAACCCTCAGCAGCTCTAAGTTGTTGTTGCATCAACTTATCAAGACAAGGACTATAAATAGGCATTTAAAAATCTGACAAATTAAATAATAGTTTACCTCGGATCAAGATAGAAGCAGTATTGGCACAGAAAACTGGCAGCAGCATCAATTGTACAGGAAGAGTAGACTCGTTTCAAACCTAGAAAATGTAATACAAATATATTTGAGAATTAAAATCTATATGTGATGCCTACTTAAGGTACAAGCTGACAGGACATCATGGAGACTAGCTCACTAAGTTCTGAAGAAGCTAGTTGCAGTATACAAGATAGAAGATTGATTCATGCTACATTAACCTGACTTTTCTGTCACTCTTTAGGTTATTTGGACAAGGATACAATAAGCATTGGAAATAGATCTAGAACTACTAGCACATAATAGATCCCCTATAATAAGACAAATGTATCCTTTTCTCTCGAATAGCCTCATTGAAAATAACCATTTATGAAAAGTTAGTTCCAGGAAGTGAACGTACCGAAATCCTGATGGTGAACAGGATCATTCAATCCTTGCATAAGTGGACCTAGTATGAACTCCTCTGGCACTAATCTTACATTGCTTCCATAGTCCTTCCATGGAACACCCAAAAATGATTGCATGATCAAGCACCTCACTACAAAATTCAGACAACGCAAATTCATCATCATCATGAAGATTCAAAGGATAACCAAATACTCCCTCCATCCAATTGATACTGTCATAATTTCCTTTTGGGGATGTACCAAACTAATGTCACCAAGTAAAATCGGCAAAGGACTTTTCATTCCATTTCAAATTTTACCCTTGCATGTTGCTGTAAAAAGCACAAAATCTATGATGATTCATGTTTGGTCTATTATTTCTTACTAAGTGTTTACCAAGTTGAACAAGAAAGTGTGATTCCACCAGTGAGTGGAATTTGGAAAGCATGCAGCTCAGATGCCAAAGCATGTGGGCCCTGTGTTTTGTTCCTAATGTCAGATCCTTTGGACTATTAAATTTCGTCCACTAGCTTGGTAGAGTAGAACTGAAAAGCCAGTTAAACTTCATGCTTTTTAAAAAAATTGGGACGGTGGAAGTACAAAGCAATTTGACAAAATAAAAAGTACTATGAGGCTATTCATTGTAGAATCTCAATGTTACCTTGAGGATTATCATGACAAAATCCTCGTTCCCACAGGACAGCCAACCACTCATAAATTTCCTCCAAATTTTCCATCCAATTTTGACGGAAATCTCCACCATGAGAACTCACTGAATTCTCCAATGAAAGAGAAGACTGGAGTAACAAATTCATCTGATAACACAAGAAATGCAACTCAATATGTTTTAGAATATATATGATATCCTATATGTTGCAGTTCAATAGAACATTGAGAGTTATGACATACTTTAAAGAAGAGGAATTATAGAACATATGTGGTTTTAGGTCATCCATCATCAGTTGCGAGAAAAAAAATTTTATTGGCTCAATGTTTCACAACTAATCTGCAAGTAATCCTTTTTCCAAGACTAGCAATAATCTGAATTATTCAACAGGCCATTTGATAAATACCCGTCCCAACAAGAACAGCTCATCTTTTACAACAGTATTCTGTGGGTGTCTCGGGGGTGGGGTAATAAAAAATCAAGAACTTAAAGCTCAGTCACTCGTAAAACCTGGTGATGCCATGCTGCTTCAACCAAGTGAGTACCATATTCTTCAAGCATTTCATACAGCAAAATAAAAGCTTCCCATCTCTGCCGATTGTCCAAATGATGATCATTTAAATTATAGAGTTTCCCAACACCCAGGGACTTTGCTTCCTCTTCAGCCCACCTTTCCCTTTTGGTCATACCACAAAGATCTAAACTCTTCCTGTCAGTTATAGTATGTGAAAGACCAGGGTACTGACAGCTTTCCGCCCTCAGGTTTAATATACTTTTTAGCACGTGTAATGACTGTTTCCTGGTTAATGTCTCCTTATCAACCTAGCAGCACAAGAACACAAGATGAACACAAATTAAAATCAGTAACAAAATTTTTCTTTCGCAAAATCACAAAATTCCAGATGAAATTCACTTTATGATAACCAAACACTATTTACCAAGCCTCTTTTAATTTCATCCCAGAAATCATTGTCAACTGTCAAATCAAATGTTTCTCTGGTGACAATTACATTCCCATCTTTAGTTCTCCTATTAAAAGCACCAGTTGATAGGGAAAGAGAAAGTATCGTATATGCATCTGTTCTCTCTGAAAGCCCCATTGAGAAAAGCTTCTTGCAGCATTTCCATATTTCCTCAAGAAGATGCTTCCTGGAAGCCAATGTCAAATTTTATAAATAAATCCAAGTATTGATGATGAACATGTAACTAACATGCATTAGACTTCATAAGAGTCAAAAGCAATGGTTACAGCACCTGGTTAGTATATGGCTTTTTACACCGCTTGAGACTTCAAAAGCACAATGTGAAGCTAATACTCTAAGAATAGATGGAAGAAGAATGCTAAGTGCAAAAGATCGATGCTCAACACTGTGTAAAAGCATCTGAAAAGTCAGGTTACAGAGATCCCAGATCAATTTCTTAGCAAAAACTTGCAAGCTACAGGTACAATCCACCACATGTTTACATTGTAAAGAAGCATCCAGTGTTAAGGCCAGGATATAGCAAGATATTGGTAATGGAAAGTAGTCAAACTGAGACTGTATCAAGTCCCTGTTCAGCTCATTAGTTGGCTTGTCACTGCATTGCTGAAAACAATGCAGCCTAGGCTGGTGGTCATCAGAATCCTGAAGAATTGGGCATGAACTCCATTCAAACATGGCCGACTCTTGGCTTTGAATCATCCCCATAGATAGACCAATCAATCTGAACAAAAATGGAACCAAGGTTGCTTCAACAGCATGCCAGCTGTTCATTTCAAGCACAGCGTCAAAGAACATACTTGCAACCTAAACTTAAAAGTCGTCCATAGAAAAGAAAGAAAGCATGAGAGACATAACAGACAGGTTTTGGACCATCCACAGATCACAAGATACATAATTTGGCATGCCCAAGGCATCCGACAATACCCAGACATTTGTCAACTTACCTCATTAAATATGTCAAGATGAGATGATCGTGCCAACTTCAGAAGAGGAATCAAAATTCTGCATACAAACAACTCTATTTCACTGGTAATTGAACCTGCATAAAAAATCCAAACTAACAATTACAACAACTTGCAAACTAACAATTCAGCAAGAAGGACTTGAACCACAAAAATAACAAAAAATCCAAAAAGTACAACCCATCCCCAACATGGCTTCTCGTCATTTTATCTAAAATGCTGAGCCTGAAAATCTAGAATGGCACTGATGATAATCCTCAAATAATACTCATAGAATGTAATACTGCCCTCAATTCTACATTTGTCCAAGGATTGAGCCAGGAGGGGAAAAAAAAGCAGCAGTATATTTTGTCATGCAACCTATTAGCATCTTCAACCTTCAAAACATGGTGAATAACAAAAATGATAGCCAAAATTGAATCAGAACTCAAGCAAACCTGATCTTTTCAGAAGATGACATAGAGCAGCCACGTAAGATACAATGCAATAGTCCCTCTCTGCATCCCTCTCATTGCTTCCCACCATTCTATCCTAAAAATCATATTAATAAAGCTTTAAAATCGAAATTTCGTTCACTGCTAATAAAAAGATGGGCTTTCTCCAATTGCTTAAGCAAGCAATAGAGAACTATTTATGAATAAAATGGGCTTTTCTTCTTTTTTTGTTCTCTTTTTGTTTTTAAGCAAGGAAAAATGAGAGAGTTATTCAAGAAAGAAGAAAAAGGAGCTCTTTTTCCAAGCAGAAAAATGGGGATTTTTGAATAAGAAAAAGGGAAGAAGTTGGTGTTACCTTGGTAATGTTGGGAAATTCATTGAGAAGAGAGGCGAAAAGGGAAGATGGAGAAGAGCTCATTGAAGCCAAGATACAGTCCAGCATCGCCGGAATAGCTGCCGGCGGTACCCGCCGGAAGCTGCTTAACAAGGAATTGAGTATGGGGTCCATCGAAAATAAGGAGAGTAAGGAAATCGGGGAAAAGGGAAGAGGCTTTAAACGGCTATTGTATACCCTAGTAGACTATTAGTACTATTTCAAAGGGTTTTTCCAAATGAAAAGAAATGTTTGGGGTGTTAATTAAGAATTTAATTTTCAATTTGACCCTTCAACTATTTCTTTTTATGATGATAAACCATTGGGTTAATTAGAGTAGAACCCTAAAATATTGCCTCAATGTTGATTTTGACGCTGACATCCATATCTTCTTTGAGTCCTTCCTTTTTCTTGTTTGCTTTGTTTTCCTTCTTTATATCCCATTTATTTCCTACTTCCTTAATACATTTCTATTAGGCATCCATTCTTAGCTAATCATTGAATGCCTTCAATGCACTTAACAATTTAAATTATATCTTACCATGTTTGATTTTAGCTCTTTTAGGTTTAGTTTTTAGTTATTTCTTTTCAAAGTAATGATATGTATTAGTTAATCACTATTTCATCACCTCTTGTTAAATTCAAAAACTACCATTTGGAAAGTGATTGTAAAGGAAGATTTTTTACTCCAACTCTTTTTCTTTCTTTGTGTCTATTTTCTCAATCCTCTCGACTACTTTACCTTTTTTTTTTTCATGAATTCTAGTGGACACTATAAATAATTTCAACTAAAACTTTGCAATATTTTTGAAAAAAAAATGAATGAAAATTAATGTGATCGATCCATGCCTATGGATGTTGCACAATAAGAATATTTTTGATGTGATTAGCACTTAAATGAATAATAACGTATATGGAGGACTAAACTTGCATGCTTTATATTCTTCTATGGCGTAATTCAATTTATTAGACAGACTATATAAATCTCCTGAGTTTTGAATACAAATTATACAATAACTCAATTGAATCAAATCCATATGGTGTACTTTCTAGGGCTATGTCTTTTAACATTAATTTATTTTTCTGCAATTTAAATTTAGATCCAATATTACCTGCCTGGCCAAAAAAAAAAAAGTATCGGGTTGTAAGTGCCATCTTACTCCTATCAAGAGTATGGGGATTGTTTGTTTCATCTCCGATTCCTATTAGACTTTGATTTTTTGACATTAAATTTTACACGTCTTTAATTTTTTCCTTGATTTTAACTAGATATTTTATCTCGTCGAAAAGTTGATTCTTGACTAGATCTACTCTTATAAATTCTTATTTTGCAGGTGTCAAATTTTAATTGAAGTTTTTAAAGAAATATTTAAGATTGCACAAAATAGTGAGGCATTTTAAGTTTCATTAACATTACTTTTATTATTTTATATAACAAGTGTAGCATCATTCTTTTCAATGGGAAATGAAATCAAAGATGTTAGTCGAATTGTTTGCAGCAATTACATGCGCAGCCACGGACAACAGATCAACAATTGACGGTCAAAATCTGCTGTAAGAAATTGGGTTGATCTATGCTATTCATTAAAAATTTATATTAGATCCATGGTCCAAATTTCTTCCAATCCGCTGTGGTAAAATAAAGTCAAGGCATCATTTGCATGGTGCGGTTGCACAATTTTTTTATCCATTTAATACCAAGATCTTTTGCCCATGTAAGAATTGATACATAGGTGATGAAAAATCAATGATACACGAGTCAAATACTCATTTAATTTTTCAGTGTTTGCCCTATGAGTTGCATGAAAACACGAATTCTCAAATATCTTTGAATAAGCTGATGCTAGCAACTCTTATTCCCACCTGAACTGAATCAACAAAGGCTCAGGCAAGAAAGTTGAACATGCTCTTTGTGTTTTTTGATAATTTAAATATTATATCATCGTAGAATTGAAAGGATTAAATTGTGACTTCCTAAAACAAAAAAAAATTAGCTAAATATTTGTAGCACACATTTAGAATGTTCACCTTGTTGATTTAAAAATTTTTTTTAAAATATATTTTTTTAATCACATTTTTACTTCTTCAATTTCATTTTTATCTCATATATATTATATTCTAAAAAGTATTTCAGTATTATTTTTTCAAAATACTTCTAAAAAATGCAAGCAACGATTTTTTAAGGGTATAGGTACCTGAAATGTCATAGATATCTACCTTATATATAAGAAGAAAGGGAGGTTTAGTTCTTTGTCTCCCTTGTTGCCACTTGGCTTCCTAATAATTTGACAAGTTGCCTTATATATAAGAAGAAAGGGAGGTTTAGTTCTTTGCCTCTCTTGTTGCCACTTGGCTTCCTAATAATTTGACAAGTTGCATAACTCTAATATTTTTCTTGCCTCTTGCATATCGTTTTTTTTTTCTGCTCTTTCTTCATGCCAAACCGAGCAAGTCTGGCTCCTTTATTCTCCTTCTGAGCCCAATGAATTTTTTTAATTATTTGATTAAGTGAGTGTACTGTCTAATTCATCACCATTAGATTAATTTTAATAAACTAATACTACATTAAAACCCTTGGATCAATTTTCATTCTGTTCTAATTGTCTACATATTATATAAGAAGACATGGGAATTTAATGTAGCACTCCCATTTCTTGACATATGACATAACTCTCCTTCGAAAAATCTATGATTTTTCTCCTATTTTTTTTATCTCCCTACTTCTATCTTGATGGATCAAGACAAAAGATGTACCATACAGGATAAGACAAAAGATTTCAATTGCAAGTCATTTTGCATAACTTCAAGAACTTGTATTATTTTTATATATTGTCTAATTTATGACTATAGAATCAAGCTTTATAGATTAATGAAAAACTTTTAATCCTTGGATATTGATTAATTATGTTTGATTAGTAGCTAACCAACTATTACATTTAAACAGCTCCTTTATGTAATCAATTAAAGTCTCTTTTTCAATTTCTTTATAAATTGTTTTTAAAGTTGCACAGAAAAATCAGATTTCTTCATTCCCAATTATATTCAACTGTACACCTGTTTCATTGCTTGCCTTCGTTAACTTCAAGATCAGTTATGGATTTAATAGATGTTATGTTTATTGTCTCCTTGATTTAGAAGAGCTAACTTTATAGATGAAATTTCTTCTTATGCTCAATTTTTCTTGTGTTTTTATCTATTATGTACCAAAAACTTTTGCTGTTATATGTTCAATTAAGTTATGAAGGGGGACAAGGACGTGCCTCGCACAGCCGAGATACCTCTAGTGATTATAGATATGACGAGAACTTAATAGCTAGTTTGGGAGGAAGGAAATGGATAGAAAAGAAAGACTTTGTAAGGATTATAAATTCTTTCCATCGTTTGAGAGCCAAAAAGAGAAGGAAAAGAAAGGATTTGGACTTCCTTCACTTCTCTCTGTGTATTGGAAAACTTTCCGTCCTAAGTTGGGCAGAAAAGGAAGGAAGGGACGGTGCTTTAAGTGAATTTTTCAATATGACAATATTACCCTCAAAATCATGATACAAAAATTTTAAATTCCGGATGAGTCCCTCAGCTTACTTGATTCACATTTATTTTCAAAAAGGGCAATTTTGTAAAATAACCTATTTGAGCATCTTTTCTTTTCATCTGTTTTCAACTCCCAAACAAAAGAAAACCACCTACCTTCCTTTCTTTTTTAAAACTCCCAAACAACTTAGATAGAAACTTAAATCCTTTCCCATCCTTTCTTTTCTTTTCTAACTTACCCTTTCTCTTCTTTTCTTTTCTATTCTAAACTCCCAAACTAGCTATAAGGGTTGGCAGCGTTTCTCTTTTTCCTCTTTTTCATGCTCAGAAAGTGTCACTTTTTCCCTGGAGCTGACACAGCTCCCACCAAAAAATCCTAAATTAACACCCGGAGAGGCTGCCAGTGATATGTAACAAGAAGTAGACAAAAAACTGTCAGGAATTGGCGGAGACTGAACTCCACTCACTGGAGAAGCACAAAATCCGGAACCCCAGAATCAACCGATCTCAGGAAGCCATAATCATGCCAAAGATGCTATCTTTCTCAGTATTCTCTGTGCAACTTTACTTGTTTCTTTCACTAATGTTAGGTAAACTCATTTTCGAGCCTTTTCTTTCCAATTTCTTGTCTCTTTTTCTTGGTCAAAATCAGAATCCTACATGTTAATGTTTCTGTTTGTGTCCATTTTCAAATGTTTCTTCAGGCATCTTGGAAGTGTCATTGTCTCAAGAAGGGTTCTGCACTGCACCATCAGTCTTGAAGACTGACTCCAATGCTCTACCACTTTACTGGAAAGTTACCAATCCCACCTTGTCTCCTTCTCATCTGCAAGGTCTGTTATTACTGACTCTAAAGCTGCCACAACTTTTGATTTTTGCGATTCAATTTTTTCATTGAACGTTGCATCAATTATACTGAAATTGATTTATGAACACAGAAAGGCTTAAGCAACTTTTTAGGTTCTGTGGACTAATAATGGTATGAGGCTACTGTAATATGGTATGCTTTTGGTGTCGAGCTTATGTGAGGGAAAGTTGGTTGAGGGATTTTAAGGGAAACTCAATTTATTAGCTAAAGATGATTATTTGTTTCAATACTACTCTGTTGAAAGTTGAAGAAGTAGTAGGAAATTAATCTTGAATTATGTAATTGGCAGACTTGCCAGGGTTCACTCGCAGCGTGTACAGAAGGGACCATGCTCTGATAACTCCTGAAAGTCAAGTGTTCAGCCCTTTACCTGCTTGGTATATTCAGCTTGACTTTGTTCAGCTAGTTTTGTTGATAGCTAGAATTCTTTTAATTTTATTCAGAATCGGCTTGACAGGACAAATACATTGGGTGCTTATCTTATAACACCTGCAATGGGCTCACATTTTGTTATGTACTTGGCTAAGATGCAAGGTATGGTTTACTTGGTATATTGATATGTGATTTTAAGGTGAAAAATTACCTTATTGTTTCAACAAATTGAACAGCTTGCTTCTATGGTCTAGCTACTGGATACATCAACATGAAAATCTAGTTGTAAATTTTATTTCGTATCTTCTGCTATTTATTGTTATTTACTTTTTAATCTTCAACTTGGTTTCTGCATCTTCTTGTCTGCAGAAAATTCAAAGTCAGGGCTTCCACATAGTGATGCTGAGAGGTACATGTTATTATGACTCTGCTGAGAAATCCTACATAGAACAATCATTATTATGTAAATTTCAGAAAAATCAATTTTAGTATTTGTCTCGCATTTTATAAAATCTACCTCCCTCTTTTGGTTTTTCACAATCAGGTTCATATTCGTTCTTCATGGTACTGCAGTTCTTATTGATGCATCTGGCTATACCCATAATCTGAATGTAAGAATACTAAAGATTTTTTTTTCTTTTTTAGATTTTGCAATTAGATTAGCAAGGCTTAACGCTCATGAAACCCTGCACTACTGCTAATTGTGATAGTTTGCATAAGGGACGTAATAATGATGAAGAGGAAGAGCACATCAAAGGGAACAAATATGATGTGAAATGATATATTAAAGTTCTGATTGCTTCTATGCACAATGTGGGATTTTCTGTGTCTGTGGGTGTGCAGTGTTGGGAGGTTTTTGCCAAGTATATTACTTGCAGTTGCTCATGTTCTCTTAATTAATTCATTACTTGGGTTCTATATCATAAATTTCAAATATGAAGTCTGAGTGAGCAACACTGAGTTTCTTTGGATATCTTTGCTGTTCTTTTGCTTATCTGGGGTCTAGCAATTTTTTCAGCTGTTCAATGAAGTCTTGGAAAAACTTGATGCCACTTGTTATTCAATAATTTCATAGTTTATGTAGGTGGATTCCTATGCTTATCTTCCTCCAAACTCAACTCATCACTTGAATTGTGAGGCAACCGCAACTCTTGTTGTATTTGAAAGAAGGTTTGTCTTTCCTATGCATCAAAGTTGACTGACAATTTAGTCAATTTCTTCTTACTCTGTTTAATCACAAAGGCCTATTTACTGTGAGTCGTACTCAGTGAATATATTTTGTAACTCTATTTTTATTTATTTTTTTAAGGCCACCTATTAACTTTTTTCGCTCAATCAACACAATACATGCAGAAGATTTATTGGATTGCTGCATATGAAATCAGCCTGCTATTCTTGCCTTCTGAAAAAATTGCACTGGTTCTCCTATTAAGTGACCAAAGTCTTGTTCTCACAGGTACTCCTACTTGGAAAACTATAGTACAGGGCTAATTGTTGGTACAACAGATAAGCAGCCTCTTCTTGAGACTCCTGGCGAGGTAAATTTACTTTTCTGACCAGTTCCTGATCAATATTCCTAAGAATAGAAGATTATGACTAGAAGCTTAATGAAGTCTCAAAGCTATTAGAATTTTGTCAGATATTTTAAATACTATTAACTGAAATATTACTGTCTTGTTCATTCTCAGGTTTTTGAACTCAGGAAACTACTTCCCACTTCTTTGCCATATGATTTCAACATTCATGTGAGTTGTTACCTTGCATAATCTTGTTGTTGAGATGCATCAGCTGCCCACACTACAGCTCACTTTTAGATAGCAAGATGTAAATTCTTATGTGTTTGAGAACAAGGATTCAGCAGAGCATGTAGCAATTTTGATAGATATTTGTGCTTGAAGCATCAGTTAATGACTATTATACTCCACTTGGCAGATCATGGATTTTCAACCAGGAGAATTTCTTAATGTGAAGGTATACTTTTCTTTGATTCTGCTGCCGCTTTCCTGTTTTGAATTTACTGCCAATATCTCTGGTTATCCTTAGATGAAGGTTTGCATTTTGCTGCCAATTTCCAAAATGAACATTTTATTTGTGAATCATACTTCTGCCTTTTCGGATCTTGAAAGTTTTCCAACCAATTTAGGTTCTTTGCAGAGTAAATTCTTAGCATCTTTGCCAAATACAAGGAATTCATGAAAAATGAGTGCTTTTGGAAATTTGTAATTACTTATTAATATGTGGACCTTATGCATATAAATTTTCATCAAAGACTCTCCATTCTAGACTTCTAGAAAGAAAAAAAGAAGAAAAGAAAAAGACTCTCTGTTGTACAATTAAAATTTTCACTTTTCATTTCTCTAAACTGAAAACTGTGTCTCTGCAAGAGTTCCAATAAAAAACAGAAGCTGCACCTCTTATTCATGGAATTTATGCATGTAAATCCTGCGCAAATTCCGTGAAAAGGATGTGTTCATGATGTTGGCCTTGTTTTGAGCAAAATCATTTACACTATACCAAGTTAAGCCAAGTTTTTTTACCTACGTGTTTGGAATCTTCTTCAAACAAGCATAATCAAACATGGTTGTCATGTTCCTTCTAGTGTATCCCTTCCAGATTTATGAATCCATCTAAAACATCTTCGGTTTTTTGGCAGGAGGTGCATTATAACCAGCATGGTTTACTGCTTTTGGAGGGCCAGGGAATTTACCGCTTAGGTGACAGCTGGTAAGAATTGCAATCTGTCATACAGACTATGAATTCAAAGTAAACATGTTGAGTTTTGCTGTGATTTTACTGTGGTCTTATCCTGATTGGCATACATACTTGGCATTGGCTGCTCTCATGCCAAAAGGCACAATTGGAAAGATGATGGGGAGAGGGTTAAATGAAATCTATTAGAAATTTATTCCGGCCAGACCTGCAACCATAAGCCCCCTTAGAATTAAAGTGTTGCACATTCTTTAAAATGATTAAAGTTCTGTGCTGCTCGCCAGTCGTCGAGGCCAAGGACGGGCTCGATCTGTCATTCCAAGATTTGTAGTTTGATGGTCAAGAAAGGCTTCTTTTGGACTGTAGGCAGCATTTTCGGCCAGACTTTGGATGCTGATCAAGGACATAGCATCACAAACTACATGAACTTGTCCCTTTTTCATGGAGATTTGACTGATCACAGAGATTATTGTTTACTCTAACGAGAAGAGAAACTAATAAAAACTCCAATGCCAAATATCAAGACTAATTATATCTCTTCTGTTTTTTCGTCCGCTGCACTTTATCACTCGCATCTTTTGGCATTCTTAGCTTTTAAGGTGCCTTATAGCCTTTTGTTTGTGTGAACTTGTGCAACAGGTACCCTGTTCAAGCTGGTGATGCCATTTGGATGGCACCATTTGTTCCTCAATGGTAAGTGAGGGACTCTGGGTCTTTATGCTTCTTTTTCCTAAAATAGATACAACCTAAGTTAATAGTGATTCATTTTGCTCCTGTTTTCAGGTATGCTGCCCTTGGCAAAAGCCGAACACGTTATTTGCTGTATAAGGATGTAAATAGGAATCCCATGTAATGGCATGTACTAATATCTGGGGTGCTTGATGGTCTGCTTCTAAGATGACATGTACACATGGCGAAGCAAAATACAAAGTAGTCTTCTTTATACAAGGCATGTCAGTTGCACCATCTGATTTATCTTCTGGATTCATTTCATTGCATCATAACCTAATGGATGGAGAATTTTCAGCTCAGCAAATGTCAATTTTGGTTATTCAGTTCGCCTAACCAGAAAAATCTTGAAGAGAAAGAAAGGGACCGTGCTATTGTACAAGGCACATAATGGCTACAGTCCATATGATGAAGTAAACTTGGGACATTAAAGAGTTCTCAATAAAATCTGAGGAAGAATGTTGTATGCCACCTCATAGTATTAAGTCAAGCGTGAAGTCTTTCCTTGAAAAAATTCCTTGTAGTTAGCAAACCCTTAATGCACCATTAATCCGAGTGATACCACCAACAGAAAGGATCAAATGGACTCTTATCACCGTGGAAGCAATTACTAGTCAGGTGATAGAACTTTTTAGATCTTTAAATTTGTTTTTCATTGTTTCCCTAAATGTTAAAACTTGTAGGGTGAAATCTTTTGCTCCTCTCCTGTGTGATTCAGAAATGGCTTGCAAAACTAAGGATGAGATATGCAGCTTCCGTATTAAACAACATAGTAAATAAACATTTAGCAGGGAACAGTGACTCCTGCAGCAGAAGCAAGAAAGAAATGTACCCTCTTAGAAATGATGGTTCAAGGAATTCACCATTCAAAGCTACGTTGTATAAAACACGGTTGAAATGAGGTAGAAAAGCCAGTTTTCAATCTAGTGAGGTAACTGTAAAGGGTGTTGATTTCCAAACATATATAACTTCCTTCATCAACGTTCAACTCTTTCTAGCTAGACTGTTATCTCTATTCTGCATTTTCTTGAAAGAGTCAATGGATGTAAAATGCTATGCAACACTGTAAACGTTATCAGGATAATCTAAGATTATTATACCCTTTTAAGCAAGAAAGGTCAAGCAAGTAATTAATGATGGATCTAGCAATTTTCAGATTTCAAACTTGTAAATTAATCAGCATTGTGGTATTAGTCTCAACGTAGGAATCACTTTTAGACACGTAATTATATTAGCCCCATTTAATCATCATCATTTTCGTCATCATCCCCAAAGTAAATGTGTACTCACTTTCTATGGCCAAAACCCTTGCTGCCCTACAAGATCAAGATCATGATCATGATCACGGAAAATAAACCAGGAGTTGAAATGACTCCACGTGGCAACTCTGAGACCACCTAAGGATGCATCTGCTGCGTGTCCCCACGAATAAATTGCAAGGGAGCACAAATCCTACGACCAATTTCCTCACCATTCGTTTGATACAATTTTCCACAATAATATGTTTGGTGGAATACATCCAATCCAGATCAGCCTTTCCCAAATGGGAATATCATGATCCCGAAGCATTACCTAATTCTCTAGCAAAAGGATTTAGTCTTTTCACTTTCTCTAAAGTCATCATTGCTGCCATTCATTCAGCTTAGATGCCTCTAATAAATTCCCTTCCAAAGCTTTGATCAAAAACGGGTTTTGGTGCTTTTTTAATGTTAAAGCTTTTGACTGCTTCTTAAAGTCCATTGAAATTGAGCAAGGTCTCTAATCAAGTCTTTTGGTCAACCTTAATCGAATTATGTTCCAAGTAATTATTCTCAATGAATTTCATCTAATTAAAAAGAGCCAAGTTATTGATGCTAATGTGGAGCTGGCCATGGAAAGCGCTTATTGAACATCAATTTGGATCTACTTAACAATGCTCTGTAAACCAATTGCTCCTAGAGTAATTGGTCATCAAGAGAGTTTTAAAACTCCACTTGGACGTAGGTCAAGAAATAAAATCCCTTAACCTGTATTCTAGTATCTAGACTTTCCTGAAAAGATTTCGTCAGTTGGTGCATAAGCAACCGTCTAGACTGGTGATAATTTACAGGTTCCCTTTGACTTGTTTAGGTCCCCCCCCCCCTCTCCCTAGTGTAGAGTAGGAATAGTTGTAACATAAAATCTATCGTGTCGACAAAAAAAAAAAACCGTTGTGTAGTTTACATACACGTAAATAGTACTAACTTAACAGAAACACTAATTTGTGTAACTCTAATCTCATTGAAAATGTATACATTAAATAGCCAGAATTCAACAAATTTCGGCTTCTTTCTGCAAATTATGTCCATTGACATTGTCCAGTTATGTAATTCATACAGCGTTTGCTGTAAGATATTACATTTTTTGTGTAAACGTGAATTTTTTCAATTCATACAACTAATTCGCGATTAAACCAAAGTTTTACTAGTTTACGCTAGAAGAAGTCAGATTTTTAACAAATGTTCTTAACTGTGTTTTGAAATTCATATAGATTTAGCAAACAAGATTCAACTACCGACATTTTCTTTCTGTTAAAAGCTTACAAAATTTTGAGAATAGGATAATTTCGATAAACTGAGAATTCGCGTTTCCTATCTGAAAGATACATGAAATAATATGTATCCAAATGAAGCCCTCCCTCAGGTCTTTCCGGCCTTGTGAATTCCGGGTGCTTATGTCCCACTGATTTGATGTTTCTTTTATCCTATTCATGAACTAGTGTCCATAAAACCGAGGTCCTAAATTGCTGATGTTCAACATTATCCTAAACATCATTATGTACTAGCCACTGTTTACCTCAGTCATCATTTCAGTATGGTTACCTTCAAGAGAAAAGGGATCCTCTACATCAGTGCGCTTGAGTTCCTATCAGTTGGACAGTGTTTTAGGTTACAATTGCTTTTCGTACTTGTGAAATTAAAGAAAATAGCAACTGTCCTGTTTGAATTTCAATCATGAAAAAGTAGTTGCTTAGATTCTGCGTATTATATGGTAGCTAATGGCGTCAAGTCAGAAAGAAGTATGTTGGAAAATGACATTCACAAAACAAGTTGAGAATGAAATCTGAATGAATTAAGTTCCATGAAATGGTTCATGGAGAGCTCTGCATATTTCTACTAGTCTAGCTGATCTAATGGAACTATTTCGTTTCAATAGATTGTCGGCATTATTAAGATGGAGAAATTTCAGAAGCCACTTCCATTTGCTTTTGCAGATGCCTTCTAGAACTTGCTCCTCGTGTGAAAGCAACCTTGATTTTTTATGGTATCTACCTAAAGACAGCAAATGGAGAAAAATTCAAGAAAATTCTGGTCTGTGAAAGGCCTGTTTATTTTACAGCTATACAAGCCGCCACTTTGTTTTCATTGTATGGGTGCTGAAATAACTGTTTCTGTTGATGCTGATTGATGCTGATGTTTGTTTTTTGATTGTCAACCCCCAACTTGATTTCTGGGATAAACAATGTGTGACTTTTGATATGTGTTTTTGGGATGTAAGTATATATTGGTGGATTGCGATTTTCTGAAGGAAGAAGATTGTTTAATTATTCAAGTGTTAAGTATTCCAAATCCATTCCTTGTGGTAGACAAGACTATTCATCCATGAGATGAATCTAGATCTCTTTGAGCACTGCGGATCAGAGGAGAAAAACGAATGGTGGTTTTACTGATTTGTGGGCTATGCATTGCTATTTTATCAATTTTCTATTGGTCTGTCATGAAACAAAACAAGTTTATTTTTAGCGTTGGCAGACAGTCTTAATTAAATAGAAATAATTTCTTGATATCTTATATCTGATAATCCAAAAGCAATTCACAACAGACAAACTCTTTAGCAATATGTTCTTAGGTGAAGTTTTGTTGTTGTCTTGTTTGATACCAAGCTTACGTTTTCATGAAAGTAAGATCCGATTCACTGGTATGATTTCATGGTAATGAGCTTTAAACAATTTCTGTTTCTATTCTTAGACAACTTGTTAGGTTAAATCAAATCTTAAATTGGTGACTGGACTGCCATTTGGAAAACCAGAAAATTAACGTTCTGCGGAGCAGGACAACCATAACTAGGGTTGAACAATTGCATATAGCGAATTATCAAGTGTGGCAACTATACCTGGCAAATGGGCGGGTTGGGCGGATTGATTTGGGTTTTCATTTAAATGGGTGACACCCAATCCGCCCAACTTTAGATTGGGTTAATTTTGGGTTGGGTCATATTGGGTCATCTCAAACCCATGACCCAAATATGACCCAATATATTAATTAATAGATTTTGATACATAAACTCTCTCAAATACATATTCACATACAAAAAAAAATTTTCACACGCATAAACACATTTTCACATAGATAGACATATTTTTACACACTAAAACACTCATAGACACACACACACACTCACTTTTTAAACTCTTTTGAAATACGTTATTTTTACACATTATAATACACACTAATATACTTTTACAAATACACACACATACTAACTATTTAAATTACTTGGATGAACTCACTATTTTTTATACAAGATTTTCAAATTGGGTATTGTTTTGATCCAAACTAAGAGACCGAAACAACAATTTTGGGTGGAACAATAAATTGGGGGGGAGGGACTTGTTTTTTCATTTTGAATGAAAAAAAGAAAAAGAAATAGAAGAACAGGAGGATGCATTTTTCCGGAACTCGGCAAAAGGATAGATGTGAAGAGCGAAGAGTACAAGGATTTTCTTTTTTTTTTTTTTTTTTTTAAATCCTACTGACATTTGTGCTGCACCGTTCATTTCTCAATTTTGTTCTTTTTAAGCATTACTCGTTGATCATCCTTCTCAGTGTGTAGTAGTAGTATATATATGATAATTATACATACCAGTACATATATGGGTCATTTCTTTTTTGTTTCTTGATTTTAATTTGTTAATTTTTTTTAACTTAAATTGGGTAATGGGTGCCCAACACAAATACCCAAACCACCCAAAATATATATGAATTTTTATTACCCAACCCAAAATTAACCCAAAACCCAACTTACCCAACCCAACCTCTCAAATTAGTGGGTGGGTTGGGTGGGTTGTTGAGTTTTGGGTATAATTGCCAGCTCTAGTGGCAACGTTGCTTAATCCGAAGATACAGGCAAGGGTATAGTTATTAAGCACTCTCTATGTCACGTTCATGAACATTACCTAGCTAGCAGCTAAGACAGAATTATGACAAGGATGATCTTTATTAATTTCTTGGAATTTAAATCCCAGCCCAGTATACTTATGCATGCTCAAAATCTCAAGTAGAAGCTTTCTAGTATTTCCATCATAGTAAAAATGATTAACACGTTGGAGGTAGTAATGAAAAGAAGAAAATTCTATCTAGTTTTTGTAAGGAATTTACGGAGGTCATAATATTTACTCAATCATAAAAAGAGTAAAGGATTCTGCCTTCTTAATGCCCAGAGGTCCTTTCATGCATACCAAGTTCGATTGCAGTATCTCAAATCAGCACACTGATTGAAGTCATCATGGGCGCTCTGCATATCTGAGAACGAATGTATGAAGGCTGTAATCATACTTTCAGATCCATAAATTTTGGCTTTCCTAATAAAATATGAGTAACTAATGAAGAAGTAATCATTTCCCAAACATGAACCATTATCTCCTTATTGTATTTTAACATGGAAGTCATGTCAAGGCTGTACTGGTTTATCAAAAATAACCGTGCACTGCAAGCTATAATGCTTTGCCTAGAAATATGCCTATAAATCCTACAAGGAACACGATCAAAAGTTATGCATGCTTGATAGTTGATGGGCTATATAATGATTTGCATCAGGGAATGCAAATGGAAACAGGTGCGGGGGTATGATGAATTCATGAATCATATCCAACTCTTTCTCAGGGCTCCCAATTGATTGCTATTCACTAGCAGCTCATGTAGGATATCTCAAACTCCTGATATTATATGCTGTCAACAACAATCTTGAGCTGAGCTTTTGCCAAAGGATTGATTAGCTTCTAAAACAGTAAGCAGGTGTGTGTTCATGGTGTGATTAATGATGGTTAACAAAGAGACTGCTTAGCACTTTACACCTCAAACCAGGAATCCGAAGGATATCACCATCCATTGAACCTTTAGACCATCCAGGCTTACAATCACCATGCTCGTCTCACGTGCATCAGGTCTAGTGTGAAACCAAATTTGATTGTTCTCAAATATAGGAAACTACCAAAAGACACTTGCTAAACTAGGATTATCCTTGTTGATTCCTCCCCTCAAGAAAAGGTATTTTGTTCCTGAACAGCTGACTCGGCTTGGGTTCTTTTTATTATCTTTACGGTTGTATCTTGTCTCATCTGATACTCAAAAGAAAGAAAGCTCTATTTAACACATGAAATGGCATTGTGAGTGTTCCTAAGGCATAGAACACAGAGATTAAAGAATTTGATACTTGGGCAAAAGTCACAAACGAGGATGGGTGAGGAATGAGGTCAATTGGAAAGTTTTGGATACCCCACTTGTCAAAATAAAAATGCAAAAGGCTCCGACTAGTTCCTACTACTCTCATTAGTGCAAATGAGCAACCAATGACATTGAAAAGCAAACAATGCCACTGGCCGGGCCTCATTCTTTTCATATAATAGTCTTGTGATTATGATCAATTGCTTACAACTGCATGATAATCTAATCTTAATGGCACCTGAATGTCCCCAGTCTCCATTCATCGTAGTTTGTACCTTATTTGCAATGTGTGGTTCTAACACATCCATGTTTAAAGTGCTAACATTAACAGAGGTTTTAAACTTTACGAGAAAATGGAATGTACAAGGGCCAGTCCGGGGTCGGTTCAGAGGGGGGATATTGTCACAAATCACGGCAAGGTTGCGGAGATAATGGTATTGACCTGAGCATGCAGTATATGTGAGATAGACTATTGGGATATCTTTTGGCAGCAATTTGAGTTACCTCATGTAAAATCATGATTCAAGAATCAAGAACCATCAACATCTTGTAGCTTTGCTAAAACAGGGCACTCTTTTTTTTTTTTGACTGCCAGCATTATTTTCTTAGAAGACATTTTATTTTGGGCAACGCATTACATTAGGTTCCCATGTTGATTTCATTGTTAGGACTTCAAATTTCTCTGATATCATCAACATGGTGTTTGAAGTAGGAAATACAAGTGGTCCAGCTTAGTGTTCGAAGGAGGGAAACCATATCCCTAGAAATTTGTGGCCTGCTGAAGTAATGTTGCTCAAGCATATTCAAACCCTTGCCTAACTTTACCTGTTTTCAATACTGCTGCAGAACTATCCATCATTATGAGGCTTAGGACTTCACCATCTCTAGCATTTGAGAATGGTCCATGGCAAGAAACCCCACCGGTGCAATAATGCATAGTTTTTTTTTTTTTTTTTGGGCAATACAGTGCAATAACAGCTGATTCTCTTTATTCTGATTAATGGTTTAAGTTTCATGATTAGCGTTTGGGTTTAGCTCTCCATCAATTAATTCAAGCACAGTAGCTTTGTCGACTAATAAGCCTCGTCAAAATAATGTGGGATCGTCAAAATAATGTGGGATTGCAACCGAACATTGTAAGTCAGACATCCAAATATACCTAATTCTTGCTGGTATAGAAGATTGAAAAATGCTCAAGACCAAGGAAAAGTAAATCTCGGGTATGAGCTGCTCTGGATTCTTGATGCATACAAGAAATCGTCTTAATTTCCAATGCGAGTAGATGTTGTTGACAGAAACTTGTGTCGGTAACTAAAAGTACTAAAAGTTCCTTGTTTGAGGACTCTTAAGAGGGGAAAGCCCAAGGTCCATATGAACTCAATATTCTTTACTCTCTGGCCTTTTCAGTCGTGCAGAATTAAAAGTTTTGTGGGGACTATGCCAGCGATACTCAGCGTATTATATGGAGATAATGAGAAAAGGATATCAACTGCATAACTTGAGGGCAAGGAGTTCATATATTCTTTGATTCTGTGACTACAGTTGCTGTATTTGATTTGTGCCAAAGTAAGAGAGCCTTTGGACTTTTTCCTGCTGATGCTGTATCATGTATATCAGTACATGTCCATTACCAGTCTTTCGGGTAAAAGGTTTTCATAAAATTATGCTGACTATTTAACTGATGCTATGGAGTCCTAGTTTTTCTTTATTCATCAACATGACAAAAACAATGGTTTTGTTCAATTATAGATTACTAGAGACTTCCCTCATTCAGATATATATCATTAGACAACTAAGGCTCATTGCTCAATAATGCAGACTTGAACTTTGAGCAAATCTCAGAAAGGTAATTACAGCTTTGATAAGGATATATAGGTATATGCCCTAGAAACCTCGAGATTTACTAGCACGGAAAAGCGTACATTCTACTAGATCAAGGCGAAATAAGTTCATGAATACAAACTTTATGAGATCTTGATGAATATATGCTTCAAAGAAAAATAGCCACCGACTGCATCTGCTCTCCACAAATTATACGCAATCATAACCTTTAGTGGAATTAAATAGCCTATCTTGAACCGAATTCAATGGAGATTTGCAGGAAACACCAATACATATGTAACACGCTACGTGAAAGAAATTGCCGAATCTGCTTCTGCCAAGGAAAATGACCTTCCTCTAAATATGGAGTGGCTAATTACATTTCCCACTCTTATTGTTTATTCTCTCGTGGAACTCTTTCTTAATGCATTGATATTGAACTTTAATCTCAAAATGGCTACTTATATAGCTACTAAGCAATCAACATCTGTCCAGAACTTAATTAACCATTTGCATGTCCAAACTACAAGACTTTTACCTAACTTTTCTTTTGGCTAAATGTCTAGATTTGAAGAATGAGGGACATTCAAAAAGGCCATCAAGCACCATAGCTTAAGGTCATGAATCCAGCCTTTCCAGTACGAAATATGCTAGCCAGGTACAATTGCTGGATATAGATAAACCAGTGCCTCTATCAAACAGAATGAATGGCAAGCAGCCAAATTGTGATGATAGAGGCAATGACTAAGCTGTCTATGTACATTGGTCGAATGGAGGGAATCCTGCAGGTTGATCTCTCTGAGTCCAAAGACATCTCGCATGTTCATCTTAATCATTTCTAAATTATGAGACATTAGTGAGGAAAATCCTGAGGGCTGTTCTGCTTGCATTTGTGTGCAAATCAAATTGATCAGTTGTAAACGTATATGAAGTCTAGTTCATGCATGCTTCTGAATCTTGTTTGTTCTGAATATCTTAGCTTAAATTTGATACAGTTGGCATTGACTATACACCTGAAGCATACCTAGTTGAAAGTTGAAAGGTCCTTCTATTAAAGGCATTACTGCTATCTCTTGCTCATACCTTACTGGAATTGAATAAATCATCCACTCAAGAACAGAAGTACATAAGTTCTGCTCAATATAATTGTTACCTAATACCTTAAATTAAGATCAATATTTCCTACACCGATGATGTGTGTAAAAAATTATGCCACTGCAGATATACAACAAAGGACATATATAGACGAAGGGGTACATGAAGCCCTTCTCTAGAACTAAATATAAAAACATCTAAGAAATGATATTCAAATAAGACGTAAAATTTTTGCAAAAAAATGTAACAGAAAGAAAGAAGGTGGTCCATTCAACATTTAGTAATTTCCTGGCAATTGTCCCTTACTAATCCAACTCAGTTGAGTCATGAATCTGACACACTATTATAGCGTAATAAATTACAGGAAAAGGCATAGCTTGTATTAAACAGTCCCTACATTCATTGCAAATCCTTCTTTAATGACGTAGTTGCTTGATAAAGCAATGCAGTTGGCATACTGCCCGTTGGTCGCTAATCATTACGACAGCTTCCGAAACCATCGCCTTTGGACTTGATAAGCCATAACCTGATGGTAAATTAACTTGTCATGCGTGAAACACTTGAATTTGTAACCTCCTTGTCACAGCAACTGATGAATATAAACTGCAATAAAAGTTTTGTACTGTATAATTTGATTAATCTGGAAGACAGAATCCAAAGAACGGAAAGCCGATTTCTACGGAGTGGGAAGGGGATAAATAAGCATCTGAGTACGCTGCCACCAAGTATTTGTGAACTAAAACTATGAGAAGAATCAGTTTAGGAATCAAGTCCAAATAGTTCTCAACACTTGAGGAAGAAATCTTTAGTTTGCTTTTACAAAGTTTGGATGCTAGTCACATCTTTTCAAAGTACTTGGATAGGGAAATTCCAAAGATTAGGTCAAAGTCCTTTCAGCTTTGTGATTCGTCTTACAAGTTTGTTTTCAAAATTGTTTTGCTTTCTTCCCACCTTTCTTTGCATGCTTCTTTAGGAGAAGAACCTCTTTGATGTCTTGGGGCCCTAAAAAGCCCAGGAGAAAAAGGATTATTAATGGGATAAATCAATCTGTTAGAGGCCAAGGAGAACTTTGTACTTTCATCAATCTTGGGGCACACAATCAGGGTTCTCCAATTATCCAACAATCCTTTGAAATAGGGATAATTTTAGAAACTTTCCTTGAGATTTTTTTGACAATTTCACATATTTCCATTGAGATTTTAAAAATTATACATATCTCTCTCTTGAAGTTACTGTTTTGATAACCAAAACTTTTCAATGGTCAAAATTTTGAATAAATAACTCAAAATGCTCTCATGAAATTGTAAAGTTCATTTTACTCTCATAAAATTCTCAAAAAAAAGTTAGAACATGCATAATATCACAAATTCTTTCAACTCTCATTTCTACCATCTTAAACTTTTCATATTCCCACATCCTACATCAGTACCACTCTCTCCATGACCACCATCACCATAAGTCCCTAAATTCTAAAATCTCAATCTAAAAAAGGAATAGCACCATTAAACTTAAACAAATTTCACCAATTGCATTAATATAACACTCTATCTTTCAAATGTTGGAGTACCAACACAACCCCATCTTTCTTAAACCTTCAGCCCTCATCTTGTTCTATTCTTCCCCAAATCCTCCAAGCAAAGTTAAAATTAATTTGTAATATGTTAAAATAGTGTTTAAGACATAATTGATTATTCAACGAGCAAATCTTGTTTTTGTTTCCATTTATTGTCTAATTGCATGAAATGCATTCATATGCATAAGATTAGGAGTAGATTAGGAGCAGATTGTTTAATTGCATGAAAAACATTAATATGTTAAGGTTATTATTATTATTTTATAAGACCAAGGGAAATTAGTGTAATATTGAAAATCTCAAGGGTATTAGATGAATCTCTCAGAAATCTTGAGGGAGGTTCTTGAAATTATCATCCCTTCGAAATATGTACCATGCAATATATATATACACACATATAGAGAGACACATTCTACAAAACCCAATGCATACTTCTTAACCTTCTCGTGGAAGCCAAAAACATTCACTGGAGTGTATAAAATGGCAGCAATTGATCCGCCTGAAACATCTGGATCTATGACCTTCTCTACTTACCTTCATTCGCTCTCTCAGACGCCTAAGAGGCTTAAGAAGAGAATATTAGCAACATGGACACCAGACCAAGAGGTCAATAAAGTCAGGCTCAGGTCTGGTGCAGACATGAAGAGAAAACTAACCTGGTATGATTTAGTGGCTCTTGGAGTTGGAGGAATGCTTGGTGTCGGAGTATTCGTTACTACCGGTCCTGTTGCTCTAGATATCTCCGGTCCTTCTGTTTTCATTTCATACATAATAGCAGGAATATCAGCTCTACTCTCTTCTTTGTGCTATACTGAATTTTCCATTGAGATTCCGGTTGCTGGTGGCGCATTTAGTTACCTGAGAGTTACTTTTGGTAAGGAAAATAATCCTTAACCTCTTTTAATATTATTATGAAGTTTGGGGAAGGCATGAGCTTCAAACCCCAGACATTCTTTTACTAAGGGGTAGGACTAATTCTTTCTTTTAGACATGTCTTCATTTAGCTGTTCAGCCTAAGACAGAAAGTTGCTCATAGTCTGAAATGATGCAGGAGAATTTGTGGGCTACTTTGCTGGTGCCAACATACTGATGGAGTACGTCTTATCAAATGCTGCTGTTGCAAGAAGTTTCACGGAGTATCTCTGCACTGCTTTTGGAAGGAACGATCCAAACTCATGGAGAGTTGAAGTGGATGGATTAGTAAAGGGTTATAACATGTTGGACTTTCCAGCAGTTGCTTTAACTGCTGTTCTAACTCTGTGCTTGTGTCATAGGTTGATCCCTTTTAATTCCTGCTTCCAATCATTCCCCAGATTTTCCTTTTTATATTTGTTCTAATTATATTTCTCATACCAGTTAGTTAGTAAGACAGCTTTTAAGGTTTGTATGCTGCCCTGATATTCCGTTCTCAATAATAATATAAAAAAAAGTTTGGAAAAAGATCTCAGCAAACATGCCATAATAACTCATGCTACTTGAAAAAAAGTTGTGTGATTGAATTTTGATCTTCATCTGGAACATTTGTTGCATCAACCACTGGAGATGGCCGGTATAGTGCGCTGTTCAGCCACAAATTACTATTATCTGGATAAATTCATTGGATAAATTCATTGATTGAATGAAATTTGAAATGCAACTTTTTTTTTTGTTAATGTGATAGAAGTGACACCAATACTATGATCAATCTTAGCATCTAGTGCTTCAAGAGAATTATTGTATTTTCATAGGTATTAATTAACATAAATATACAAGTGGCATTTGATAGCGATGGCTTTTGGTTTTTTGTTTTCGGAAATTTGCAGTACAAAGGAAAGCTCAATTTTGAACCTAGCGATGACAGTGTTCCATGTAGCTTTCTTTGGTTTTATTATCATTGCTGGTTTTCAAAATGGAAGCCCCAAAAACTTGATCAAACCAGGAGGCCTGACTCCTTTTGGTGCTAAGGGAGTCCTTGATGGTGCAGCAAAAGTCTATTTCAGTTATATAGGCTATGATTCAGTTTCAACAATGGCAGAAGAGATCAGGAATCCTTCAAGAAACCTCCCAATTGGAATTGTGGGTTCAGTACTTATTGTTTCTGCACTTTATTGCCTCATGGCCTTGTCTTTGTGCTTGTTGGTTCCTTATAACCAGGTCAGTGGACAAAAATATAAGCGAATCATTTTATTCAAGTCTTTGGAAAAATTGAGGTAAAAAATCCTGAAATACACACACACACACACACACATATATGTAACTTCTCATGATTTGATACTATGTTTCAAATGATTCCTAGATTCCAGAGAGGGCATCGTTTTCGGTTGTTTTTCGAAATATAGGTTGGAAATGGGCAAGCAACTTAGTAGGAGTTGGTGCAAGCCTGGGAATTGTGGCTTCTCTCCTGGTTGCCATGCTAGGCCAAGCAAGATATCTTTGTGTTATTGGGAGGGCCCGGCTTGTGCCATCCTGGTTAGCTAAAGTGCATTCGAAGACAGGCACCCCACTAAACGCAACTATATTCTTGGGTGAGTTTTTTCAACCAATGAGTCTCTCAATTACAACCCTTTCAATGGTTTTCGTCTGCTTGCAAAACGTTTTCATAATAGTAGTACTCTTTATTGAAACTTGAGTTAATTGACGGAATTGTATGTGGAAGAAAGAAAATTTGGATGATTATACTGAGCCAAATTCTCAATTTTTTGAGACCTTAGTGTACATTCTTTGACTATTACTTTGTGCAAATATGGGAAATTCCAGAATCTCCTTGTCTCAAAAGGCAAATATTGCTCTACTATTTTGACCATATGATTATACAATCATTATTCATTCCAACACCCGCCCGCAGAAACACCCCCCGGCCCCCAAAAAAAAACCCCCAAAGGAAAAAAGAAAGGAAAAGTTTTTCCTCACTTAATGATTGAGGTCTTTCTTGAAAAGCAAGAAAGATTTGCACTCATAATCCCACTCTTGAAACGAAAACGTCTTTATGATCTTGGGGAATGATATACTAGATTTTCTTTTTCTCCTGGTTTAATCGATTGGAGATCATGAATCCCTGCAAAATGATAGCCTGCTAGAGGCTGAGAAAATGCAGGAAAAGCTTGTCGTTTACTGTTACACTTGATGCAAAGCACTTTTAGTAGAGAATTGAAGATAAAGTCAACGTATGCCTGATGGTATTCTCTTGTAAATGCTTAAATGTCTATCTTATCTTGTCCTTTCATTTCAATGTTGGCAATTAAATCTTGATAATCATCGTCATTATATCTGTATGGTTCTTGGATGTTAAGTGATCCCTCATCAGTTCGTTGAAACCATAAACTTTCTAACCAATCAAATATGAATTAGGTTGCGAGTCTGATTTAACATTTTGGGAGTAGTTCTCAAGTTGATGATGAGTCATATCTGTTGGCATAAGTTCAGTAATATGATGGATTAGACAATAGAGAAATTAAAGAGCAAGCATTTGTACGGTGTAATTGGTAGAATTAATACTTGTAAATTTTATATACACTGACGGTGTATACACTATCACAGTTGGATATGCGACATATATACAAAATTTGAGTTTCAAATTCAAATTTTTATGTGTCGTATATCTAACGGTGAAAGTGTATACACTGTCAGTGTATAAAAGATTAATCATAATACTTAATAGTGCTCTAGAACTCGTGCAATGTTACTGTTTTTGGAAGGCCTATAAGGACCAAAACCTTCTGAATTCCTCTGATCAGTTTTATCACAGTTCATCATGGCCTTGCTCCAATTGATTCTGGTTGATCTTTGTGCTGAAGTTTTTAACTTTATGGTACCATAGATGTTCATGAGCAAACAATTATAGGGGAAATTACACTCGTTTTCCAACTTTTCCAAGCATCAAGACCTAAGAGCTCAAAATTTGTTTCTGCCAGGGAAACTACGAATGCTACAACGTGTAACAGAAAAAACTATATATCCATGAATTTATATGACCCATTAGATTCCAAATCTTGATGCAGGATTTTGCCAAGCATCAATTGCACTCTTCACAGAACTGGACATTGTGATTGAGATGATCTCCATTGGAACCCTTCTGGTGTTCTACCTGGTGGCTAATGCTCTCCTATATCGTCGATACGTAATCACAAGCAGCCATCCTCCATTCCCCACTCTCCTGTTTCTCATCCTCCTCACTTGCACCTCAATTGGCTTCTCCATTTCTTGGAAGCTGAAAAGACACTGGTGGGGTCTACCATTATTTGGTGGGCTGATGATCACTATCACTGCCCTTTTCCAATATCTTATGGCCCCTCCTGCTAGCCAGCGCCAGGAACCTGCCAAATGGTCAGTGCCCTTCATGCCATGGCCGGCTGCAATATCCATCTTTCTCAATGTTTTTCTCATGACTACCTTACAAAAGCTTTCCTACCAAAGATTTGGTATATGGGCATGCTTTATTACTTTGTTTTATGTAGTGTATGGTGTTCACTCTACATATCAGGCAGAAGAAATGGAAGTATGTGTTGATAATGGTGTCACCACAAACTCATCCGTTCAGCCGACAAAGTTTGATATCCAAGTTTTATAATGAAAGGAACCAGTTTTGCTTTGCTTTTCCATTTCTCCGATTTTTTTTTTCTTACTATTCAATTAGTTGTTTTTGTTGAAAATAGTGAATTTTATGAACTATTTCATGAAATTCTTCTTGGATTCTTGAAATTTTGACCCTCTCTAAATTAAAAAAGCTACAGGGACTAAATATAGGCCTGGTTGGTTAGTCGAATTTGGGAGGTGCATTCTAGGCAGGGAATGAAATGCATGCGCTGCCTGGTTGGTTACGTTGCCAAGAGCAGTTTCCAGTTTGGGATGAAATTTCTTAACGGGCCTTCTTAGTTAATGAGAAATCTGGTAGGCTAAGACTAATTGGGCTTCCCTGGCCCAGGATATTCTCAATTAACAGGCCTAAAGCCCTCCTGAAAATCCAACAAACCTACTGGAGTTTCATCAGACCTACAACAAAGGTACTCTAGGCCTAGGGGTCCATCAAATATTTATGACTAATTGGGCTTCCCTGGCCCAGAATATCCTCAATTAACAGGCCTAAAACCCTCCTCCCACCTACAAGTTAAAGAAGAACTTAATCCCTTTTTTGTGATCACTAATAGCTAGTTTGGGAGGATGGAAATGAAAAGAAAAGAAGAGAAATGATAAGTTAGAAAAGAAAAGAAAGGATCAAAGTTTCTATCTAAGTTGTTTGGGAGTTTTAAAGGAGAAAAGAAAGTGAGTAGTTTTCTTTTGTTTGGGAGTTGAATGCAAAGGAAAGAAAAAGATACTTAAACAAATTATTTTACAAATATGCCCTTTTTATAAACAAATGTGAGAGGGATTCATCAGGTATTAAAATGTTTTGTATCAGGATTCTAAGGGTAATTTGGTCATATTGAAAAATTTACTTAAACTTCTATCCGTTCCTTCCCTTTCCGCCCAACATTGGGCGGAAAGTTTTCCAAAAGATGAAGGGCGGTGGGATCTTTCCTATTCTTTTCTTTTCCTTCTCATTTTAACTCCCAAACAATGGATATCCCTTCAAAACCTTTCTTTTCTTTTCATTTCCATCCTTCCAAACTAGCTATAAAGGTGTTCTGATATCTCATTTGAAAATTTTCAACTGCATGTGGAGTTCGAACCTACAACGTATAATCCAAAGAAAGACTTGATTCCTTTTTGGTGACCACTGAACGGTTTGCTAGAGGTACTCTCACTGTGCCACTAATTCCAAAACACATGAAAAAAAGTTCTTTGTGTTTGAATGGATAGGAGTTTATTTGATATATTATTTAAAATAATTATTATAACACTTGTGACGTATATGAAAGACAAAAAAGTTATTCGAACGATAAAAAAATGTATATTAAAAAATATATTTATAATGCAAGTAAATAATTGTTATACAAATAATAGCTATCCAAACGCACGTGTTAATCGTTAACATGTAGTACTACATAGAAACATACAAGCACAGGCAACATTTATATTTAATCCGCTGATCGCAAAAGCTGGAAATCCTGAAAATTCACTGTCCCAAGATCCATCGATCATTTCAGAAAATCTACAGCCTCACAAGACAACATTGACGCGTATGTACTTTTACTGATGTAGAACCAAAGTTATGGCTTACAGATACAGATGCCAAGGAGTTCGCATTACATAACCTCAATTATAATTTCTTACATAAGTTAGAACTAAGATTTAGCCAAAAAAAAAAAACTCTCAAGAATGCCAAAAAAAAAAAAACAAAACTAGTTAATCTGTAGAAAAGCTCATCTTTTCCCAGCTGGAAACTGGGAATAGCTCACACCTTCCAAAATCAACACCCGTAAATCCCAAACCCCCAGCCCTTAGCTACGTTTCTGGTGCAGCTGTGATCTTCACCTTTTTTCTCTTGATCTCCATCAAACTCTGTGCAAGAGCATCAACAATCTGTCGCTGTGATTCGAGTATCAATTCATTCCGTTTCATCTCCATCTCCATTCGATTTTTCTCCATCTCCCTTGCCATATCCATTTTCATATTTTCCATCTTCATGAAACCTTCTCCCAACATCTTAATGGACGAAACCATTTCATCAATTGAACTCCGCCCCCTTTTCGCCTCTCCTCTTCCACCACTGTCGCCGCCAAAACCCCTCTTCTCAAATCCCAACCTTGACTGATCGTAAAACCCATTCAAACCTCCAGACGATTCGAGATCAGAATCCAAATTTTCAGCATACTTTCTCCTAGTGCCAAGAGACACCCATGACCCATCCTTAGCCTGATCAGCATCAAAACTCCTGTTCACCTTCCCAATCCTCTTCAGCCTAAGTCGCGGCGGAACCATACTCTCATCACCCAAAGTTTGCATATGAAATCCATCACTAGCTTCAAAACCTTTGCCTCCTAGAGATTCAAACTCAAAACCACTCCTAGAATTCCCTAGAATCTTGCCAAAGTTCTTCCCTTTAAACCCCGTAAGCCCTGGCATTCCATCATCAACGTTCTTGGCGCGAAACCCGCCATGGAAATCCATTTCTTCCTCATCTTTATCAGATCCAATATCCATATACGAAGAGTATCCACCATTGAAAACTTTAGAACTAAAATCAGAGCCCACCTTTTGATCAGCATTCTTCGACGAATTCTTAGCCCTGACACCTTGGCTGAAACCAAAGTTAGGACTTGAATTGCCATCAACTTTGGTACTTCTGTTTTTAGTACTAAGTTTTAATTTCAATATATTCTGATCAAGAAAAGTCTTCAACGGAAACCCACTAGCAGAATTTTCCCGATTCTCAGGTTCTCGATTCGATCCAGCCACTGAAACAGAGGTTCCATTTTCCATGGCGTCCATATTCTCAAAGAAAAACCAAGAGGAGAAGAATCTGCCGGAGGGGTAGGAGAGTGACCGCTGCTTTTCTGCTCGGTAGCGCTGCCGGAGCTTCTCCATCTTGTGGCGGCACTGAGCGGAAGTCTTGGCGGGAGAAGCATCTGGGCAGCGATTGGTGACAGCTGCCGCCACCGCATCCCAGTCGGCCGTTCGAAGATATCCGCGGCGGAGCGCATACCATCTCTCGCGGTAGGCGTCTATCAAGGCCAGAGTCTCCTCTTGGGTCCAACAAGGCGGTGGGAATTTCCTGGCAGGCTTCCCGGCGGCATCAGCAGCAGCCGGAGCAACGGTTGTGGTGGTGACGGACATAAGCTTGCCTTAAAGATGCTAACTTTATGATGATTGACCAAAAAAATTTTCCCCAAAAAAAAAAATTATGATGATTGGTGACAATACTGATGGTGGCGGACGTTAGCAACTATGCTAGGAGTGCTAGCTTTGGGACCAGCGGAGGTGTGGAGGAAAGCTATAAAAAGAAATGGGATACGAAGCAAAGAAAAACCAGACATGGTAGAGGTAAGTTCCACGAGGTGGAGGCGCACATTAGCAAAGATGGTGAGGAGTGGGGAGTAAAAGCAGAGTGGTTGGGTTGGGGCTCCATTGGGTGCAGATTAGGAATATAAAAGAGGCTTGGTTGGGAGGTGAGACAAGTGGCGTAGTGTGGTGGGGTGGGGCAAAGAAATAGCGGGGGCAAGAGGCGGTGGCGGCGGTGGTAGTGTTGTTAGACGGCGCACGTTAGCAGAGGAGGTTAAAAAAAGAAAAAAACAAAGAGAGAGTGGGTGAGGTGGTGGTGGGGATAAGGTAGTTGATAGGTGATGGGATAGGGGTGTAGTAAAGCATTGAATTTTTGGGCTCTGATGCAGTGGTAAGAATAGTAATAGGAGGGTAGATAGTGGGGTGGGCATCAGCGCAAGGCAGCGGCTGGGATGGGGATGGGGTTGGGGATTGGGTCAGGAAGGTGGGTGGATTACGGATAGAGTATGATGATGACGATGATGATGAGGATGGGTCGGATGATGCTAGCTTGCGCATGGGATGTAAGCAGTGCAGTACGCCCCACAAGGCCGCAACTACTCCACCAGTTCACCACCACACCACAGCCCCCCACCCATCCCATCCACTCACCTATCCCATTTCCATTTCCCACCACTCAAACTCTAACGCACAAGACCACCTATTCTATCCCATTTCCATTTGTCCTTTTGTCTCTCGAAATTTGCCCAACCACCGTCTCTACTAATAGTTGTGGACCGGTTGAGAAGGGGAGGGGGGTTTTGGGCATGGTTATGGCTTCTTCACTCGTAATCTGGCTGGTTGTGTGTGACTGCGTGTGACCCCTGGTTGGAGCCATAGATGCAGTAGGTCGCTATGACATTATTGTCCAAGTGGTGCATTTACGGTAGTGCCCTACTTAGAAGGGACTGGTACTCTGTGTGTTATTATTGAAGGTAATCGACTAATTGTCCTAAGCCCCTAACTTTTGGAGGAGGTACGCCCTCTCTCCGTCGGGATTTTTATGTAAATCTTAGGGCTAATCACAATTAATCCCCTAGTTCGTTTTGGTTAATCTTATATCATCTCATTTGGTTTGGTTTGGTTTGGTTTGGTTGTGTTCTATGTACGGGATGATACATTCCACCTAATTGAATAAAATAATTCTATGGGGAGGTGGTATGAGTTGTTCGGAGATGAGTAAGAGTTGGAATTATGACAATTAGAATTTATTTATCCTATTAATAAAAAAAATATTTTATTCTAATATCTATATAAACCTACTATCTAGCTATAATTATCTAAATCTTGGGCTAATTTTTCCTTATTAATTGCATAATAAAATTTTGAATAAATTTGCTGCTACTGATAAACAAATTAATTTTTGGACTAATTTTATCATATTAATGATATACAATAATGTTGGATTGATTTGCCTGCGCCATCAACAAAACTAAACTTTTACTTATTTACTCATATTAATGAAATAACTAAATTATCGATAAATTTGCCCCTATAAATAAAAAAAATTTATATTTTGAACTAACTTGCCCATTTTATTGAAATAACTAAATTTTGGACTAATTTAACCCTATTATTAATAAATTAAAATTTCGACTAATTTGGCTTTACTAAATTTTAGACCGATTTATCCCTACAAAATGCTAAAGTAAATTCCATACTATTTTGGCCCTACTAGTGACTTATATAACCATATTTTTTTGGTCAAATTAAACCCATAAAAAGTTAAACATGTAAATTGAGACTTGTGAACCCATTTAATAAGGTTTAGCTCAGTCCCCAAAAAAAAAAAAAAATTATATGTTGGTTTGGGCTCTTACCACACAAAGTTGACATATGTGTGTTACTTATTAATAATCAAACTCATGTTCAAATCCG
Source organism: Coffea arabica (assembly GCF_036785885.1). Taxonomy (NCBI): domain Eukaryota; kingdom Viridiplantae; phylum Streptophyta; class Magnoliopsida; order Gentianales; family Rubiaceae; genus Coffea; species Coffea arabica. The sequence goes on along the minus strand of NC_092325.1, from coordinate 41,610,334 downwards.
TCAAACTCATGTTCATATCCGTCGGTATATATTTATATACACACACATACATATATAACCTTTATAAGACAAGGCTTAGCAAAATCCAAACATCCCTAATGTTTGCCAAAAAGGGTATTTTGGTCTATAAATAAATAATCCTATCTCATCCTATCTCCAATCAAATATAGAACAAGGTTATTTTCTAAAACATCCCATCTAACATAAAAGCCAACAAAACATTGAATAACAAAGATTATTCATGATAACTCAACCCAGGGATGTACAATTCCATGAATAATTCCAGGATAAATAATTCCCTCTCATCTGTCAACCAAAAATTTTAAGGTATATCGAGTCATTTTTTACTTTATCTCCTAACCTTTTTTAGAATCATTTTATCCTCTATTGGACAAAATCACCCCTCTACTATTCTAAATTTTTATTTTTTCTCTTGTTTTTCCCCATTTTCCCTCCTTTATTTCCTTTGCCTCTTTCTTTGCTTCTTCTTCTTTTCCATAAGAAACTTCATCCCAATGATTGAAACTAACGAGGAATTGCACAGATTTATCTTCTCCATAGATGATCACAAAATATTCAAACCTCTTCCCCAAATACCATTATTGGACGTTTCAATTCTTTTGCCTTTTGACCTTCCAATCCCAATTTCTTATTTTATTCTCAAGAAAACATCACAAAATGAATTTGTGACTTGATTATAAACTTGTGTATCTAATCCTAACTCCCATTATACATTTTATTTTTGAAAATTTATAAACTTGTGTATCTAATCGTAACTCCCAGTAACCTTTTCCAGATTCTACATTCGTTGCCACTAATTTTGTTTACTCTGCTATTATGCTCTTTTTTTCCCTCTTTTTTTTTTTAGAACTTCTTTCCATTTCTCATAAATTCTGTCCACTTCATCACTATACTATTTATTTGTTTTTGATTTGTAAATTATGCAATGTTTTGCACTTCTCAATTGCTCTGTTACGGATAAAAGGAACAAGAATGTTCCTAGAAAGCCTTCCTCAACTGTGTCATGGAAGGGTTGAAACTGAGGAACAATAGCCCAAAGACTCTGCAAAAGTATTATAGTGTTTGCGATTTCGTCACTACTCAGAAGGGTGAGCATAAGTGAATTCAATAACATTTTTGGGCCTCCAATCTCGAGACAAAAAGAATTGACTTCATCTTTGGAAGAAGACAACGCTTTGACGAGTCAAGTTGTTCATCTACAAATTCGCAACTAGCACTGTAACTTGCATTCTATATTATGCTGATACAAACTTAACTAATTTTTGTCAAACAAAAAGCGCAGACAAAAAATCTTTTAGCAAGAAGCACGTCACCTTTCTTCTTTTTGCTACAGTTTCTCTTTCTTTGGAAGAATATTTGTGCCAGCAGGAAGGTTGAATGGGCACTTTAATTGCTTCAATTTAAAGAATTTTTAGGACAAAGTCATCTATTGGTGTTTCCTGTTTTTACAATTGTAGTCAGTATCCTTATCCAAAGATGCTATCTGGGAACATTAGTACACATTATTGTAGATAGGATAGGATTAATAGATCAGTTGTCTTGTAATTGGAGTGCTGGACTCAAAGATCAAAGTTGCAGTCAGTTTTCAGTGAATCGTGTATTACTTTGACTAAAACGGTGCCAAGATTCCAAACTTAACATCGGGGTTGGGGTTGGGGTTGGGGTTTGATTGGGTTATAAGTCCCTGGAACATGCTCAAGAGTTATCGGCTTTTGAATACTGTTTTGGGATTAGGTTTATATTTCAACAAAAGTCTGATAACAGCTGTTGACAACATACTCCCTCTGTCCCACCCACTTTGATAGTCCTGTTTTTCTTTTCGTCTGTCTCAAATTATAGTCCACTTTCTAATTGAAAAATATAGTTATATTTTAATTTTTCTAAAATACTCTTATTCAATGTAAGTTGTCGTTATTATAAGCTTACCCCATTTAATGAGAGTTGATTTTTTTTTTTTTTACCATCAATTCAAGTTCCCATAAAGTTGTACTCTAATTAATGTGAGGGTATTTTAAGAAAATAGCTACCTAAATTGATTGTTCCAACAAAGTTAACTACTTTTTCTTAAACTGTGTGAAAAAAAAATAAAAAAAAATCAGGACTATCAAAGTGGAACGGAGGGAGTATTTTTTTCCCCCCTCAATTACCTCTTTCTAATGAAACATCACATATTGTTGCGTGAGATGTTAGTCAGCACTCCAACAAGTAAGTAAATACATCCGAAAAATATAAAATGCGGTTAATCTTGCGGTAGCCTAAGCTATTATTGCAAAAATTGTTGAATACAACCAACTATCATTAAGAATTTGATCTTTGGACCAAAAACAAGCCAAGTGTGCTTAATAAAAAAATGTTTTTGATAATTCTGCTCGGAACGAGATGTAAAAATTTGATTGGCAATTGTACATGGAATTTACCCGTAATTCAGACTACAAATCAGAAAAGTAACAAAAACACACGAGCTTTTAACTTTCTGCTCTCACACATAATAAAATAATAGTCGAATTAACATTAAAGGTCTTACTATATTTAGTGCAAACTCATGTTGTTTTCCAGTTTACAGTAAAGAGTTGTAAGAATTATATTAACTGTTTTGAGTTGGGTAGAACTCACGTCTTCTCACGTTTTGAAATATGATTCTCATGAGTTTCTCCAATGTGGACAACAGGAGCAAGAGTGTTTCAAGTCTTTGTCCAGTACATCATGAAAGACTTGAAGGAAGACACGGCCAAAGACTCCCCTCTAATACGGATAACAGGAGCAGGAATGTTAAGTCTTCGTCCAATACATCACGGCAGACATGCCCAATGACGCCGCAAGAAATTTTAGTCACTTATCGTTTAGTCAAGTCTTCCAAGCTTAATATTCCGTCCACAAATTCTACCAAGTTGATGGCTTCGAATTTTGGTGATGGCTAAGAATTTTGGCCAAAAAAGAATTTTGGTGATGGCTAAGAATTTTTGGTCATTGCAAGCAGGAGTCAATATGTATACTAATTGGTTGAAAGTTGAAGCTCAAATCTCTATAAAAGACTCAATCTCGCCCTTCTGAATTTTTTCAAACCAACCAAAATGGAGAAGCAAAATTGGCTTTGTTTACTATCAGCTCACCTTCTCATACTGCAAAGTGCAATTGCTTCCTCTTTTTCCGTGCATCATTTCTGCCACCATGATGAAGGTCTTGCGTTGCTTCAGTTTAAAGAGCAATTCAAGATTAGCGCATCCAATGAATTTTCGTCCTACTGTAGTTACTTTGGTCAGCATCCTCATCCGAAGATTACATCTTGGAACGAGAGTACAGATTGCTGCACCTGGGATGGAGTCACCTGCCATGAGATCACTGGTCATATAATTCAATTAGACCTCAGCTGCAGCCAAATTGAAGGAGTCATCAGTCCTAATAGTAGCCTCTTCGGCCTTTCTCAACTCCAGAAACTAAACTTGGCGTACAATGATTTCCAGCAATCGCGAATTTTGCGCGAGTTCAGTGGATTAACACAGCTGACACACCTCAACCTCTCGACTTCAAATTTCAAGGGCCAAATTGCATCAGAAATATCTCAGTTGTCGAAGTTAGTTTTGGTTGATTTCTCTCTACATCCCCCAAGCTCCACAACTTTAAGACTTCAAAAACAAGATTTTCAAATGCTTCTACGAAATTTAACCAAGATAAGTGTGCTTTGTCTGTCTTCTGTACATATAGCATCTGAGGTTCCATTAAATTTTTCTTCATCCTTAACATATCTAGATCTTAGCAGTACAGGAATGCATGGTAATCTACCAGATCATGTTTTCGAGATACCGAACATGCAGGCGCTTGTATTAGGTAGCAATGAGAACCTCACCGGTATTTTACCTAAGTTTAACTCCAGCATATCTTCTTTGGAAGTCTTGGATCTCAGTTTTACCAACTTGTTTGGTGAACTTCCTGTGTCAATCGGCTGCTTGAAATCCTTAAACTCCTTGATATTATATGGCTGTCAATTCTCTGGTTCTTTACCCGAATCCATTGGCAACCTTTCAAAACTCACTGACTTGGAACTGGGATCCAACAATTTTGTCGGACAAATCCCAAGGAGTATTTCAAATTTTGTGTGGCTGAAGACACTAGACCTTTCAGGCAATCGATTTCCAGGTCCAATTCCAGATTCTTTCAACAATCTCCAAAAGCTAACCTCTCTATCTCTTTTTTCCAACCCTCTAGTTGGTCCATTGCCGCCTTCAGTTGTCAACCTTACAGGGCTTGTAGAATTAGACATTAGATTCACTTCGCTATCTGGTCCACTTCCTTCTAATGCATCTGGTCTCCAAAATCTCGTAAGTCTTCTGTTAACCCACAGTTTTCTTGATGGCACACTTCCATCATGGTTGTTTCACCTTCCATCAGTGATTTTGTTAGATCTTGCATTTAATCATTTCACTGGGCAATTGCCTGATTTCACAGGAAATTCTTCATTGACTCTTTTCTTTTTGGATCATAATAAATTACAAGGTCCGATTCCCAAGTCAATATCTACACTTAGGAAGCTAATATGGCTTGATCTTTCGTCAAACAATTTAAGTGGCATTGTTGATTTGATTATGTTCTCGAATATGAAAAACCTTGTTTACCTTTATCTTTCCTCCAATAGATTAGTATGTAGGATTGACAGCGATGTCTCACTTCTTAACCTTGGACAGTTGGGATTATCATCTTGTGGGCTAAAAGAATTTCCAGGTTTCATTCAAAACTCAAAGAATTTGTCATATTTAGACCTCTCCAGCAACAACATTCGTCAAATTCCCAGCTGGTTGCCTTCCACGGCTTGGGATTCACTAACTTACCTAAATCTGTCTTATAATGCTATATCTACTCCTTTCATGCCACCTTGGAAGAGTCTTTCTGTATTGGATATTCGATCAAATCAGCTTCAAGGTCCGCTGCCAATTTCAATATGCAATTTAGAAGTCCTCTTCTTTCTTGACATGTCTGAAAACAAATTCAGCGGTGAAATTCCACATTGTTTCGGAAACTTCAGTAGCGGACTGGCTGTGCTCAATCTGAAAAATAATCGCCTTCAAGGAAGCATTGGTATGACTTTTGCCTGGAACAATGGTTTGAGATATCTTGGATTGCAGGGCAACCTTTTTGAAGGGCAGTTGCCAAGATCTTTGGTGAAGTGTGAAAAACTGGAAGTCTTTGATGTAGGGAATAACAAAATAAATGACACATTCCCTACGTGGGTGGAAAATCTCAAGGAGCTCAATGTTTTGGTTCTGAAATCGAATCGATTCTTTGGAACCATAGACAATAATTTCAAAACAAAAAGCCCATTCAAGAAGTTGCAAATTATGGATCTGTCCAACAACGAGTTCACTGGTGTAGTACCTATAAGGCTTCTAACAAGCTTGAGAGCAATGATGAATTCAGACAGAACTGAATCAAGAGCAATGTACATGGGCGCTGGCTATATCGGTTATGACAATGATTACAGATATTCGTTAAGCATATCCATGAAAGGGCTATCAATGGAATTACCCCAAATCATAACAACTCTCACAGCCATTGATTTATCAAGCAACAGATTCAGTGGAGAGATCGACGACGTCATCGGTAGCCTGGTTGGCCTCGAAGTTCTGAACTTATCCCATAACAGATTCTCTGGCCATATTCCCTCCTCCTTTGGGAATTTGAGTTCCCTTGAATCATTGGACATCTCTTGCAATCAAATTGATGGAGAGATCCCACAGCAACTTACAATGATGACCTCGCTTGAATTCTTAAACCTCTCACAGAATCATCTTGTGGGACGCATTCCTCAAGGTAACCAATTCAATACATTTTCCAATGATTCATACAAGGGGAACGTGGGACTGTGTGGACTCCCACTAACAAAGAAGTGCAGCGAATCTGATTTTGTGGTGCCACCACCACTTCCTATAGATCAAGAAGAAGAGCAATCGAATTTCTTCAGTGGATTTACATGGAAACCGGTGATGATAGGATATGGTTTTGGAATTGTCCTTGGACTTGCTTTGGGATGGCTAATGTTTGCAACAGGAAAACCACAATGGATCGTAAAGTTTGTTGAAGACGCGACATATAAACAGAAAACTCGTTGAAGATCCAAGTGAATAAACTGGTTGGAAGAACAAACAGAAAACTTCAGAAGCCTCGGAGGAGAACTCGTTAAAGATCCAGTCCAACTACAGTAATGGAGCAAAGCCTTTCTGTATGTACGTATCAGGTATTGCACAATCTGCATCTGGCCATAATTTTATTTAACTAGAATAATAGTACTCACTTGGAGCTAGTACAAGGGTTTTGGGTCTGATCATCTATTTAATTCTATATGTCTCTTTCATTTTGAAAATAATTTAAACTCAAAACTGTTTAAGTTATTAGTTTTTACTAAAATATTGGTAAAAGGATGTGAAGCTATTGTCTATATTTTTGAAAATGTCGAGGTCAATTTGATTAAATCTTCACATGCACTTTTAGACATGACTACATTTTCCTAAGGAAAATAAATAGAATTTCCACACTAGTTGTTATTGTTGACAACATTAGGCCATTATGTATCTTTTTAAGTTTTATTTTTTCGAGCGTCATTTCAAGTTTAACAAAGGAAATAGATATGAGTAATTTATATGAACCCTATGACTTTCGAAGTATTTAAAATAATCCATGAAGATTTTGGCCGTTTCTCATGAAATGGATGGTGACATGGAGAACTTGGATGGTGTAGTTGCCATTGCAGTGAAAGGAAAGAGAATTTCCTAAAGTCCCTTCTGGTAGAGAATTGCTCTAGCAGATGTACTATTTGAAGTCCATGAATATGCATAAGGGATAATTTCAGAAACCTCCCCTGAGGTTTCTGACACTTTCACTGACATCCCCTGAGGTTCTCAAAATTTCACTTACCTCCCTTGCTTTTGATTTTGTGGTAACAATCCAGTCCAAATCAGATTAAAATATTATTTTCATGTGTGAGAAGGTATTTTTATTCCATAGCTACCCTTTGCAGAAGTTGTATTAGTAGAAGATTCAAAGAAGAATAAATGATTTGGACTAATTAGTAAAGTTGAGGGGGGGTAAGTGCAATACAAAAAATTGCATGCACCAGATGTGCCATGCAACAGTTATTTGGCAGATTTTGCAACGGCTAGCTGCAAATTGCAACGGCCAGAAGGTTTGCTGTTTCAGTAGCAATAGCATATAAAGCAAAGCAACTTAACTACCTCTGAGGTTTCAAGCTATTAACATTCTTTGCTACTAATTTGGAGTGATAACAAGTGCATTTGCTGTGCTACAATTAGAGCTCTGAGTAAAAAGTTTTAGCTGCAACCATGGCCTCTTCAAGCCATAGGGGAGAATCATGGAATTCACCTACATCTTTCTCCATTAAAAACAGGTTTTGCCGCTGTAATCGCAAAGCAACCGTAATGATATCAGAGAGTGAAAGGAATCCAGACAAGTTGTATTTCTATTGAGAAATTTCCAACTTTGTGATGAATTTTAAAAAAATTCTACAAAAGGGGTGATTTTGGGTTTAATTTCCGTCAGGGGGGTCTTCGCATTTGTGAAATACGAGCTCAATGAGCTCGCATTTCACAAATGCGAGCTTACAAGAGCTCGCATTCGTGGAATGCGAGCTCTGGTTATTGAGCTCGCATTCCACGAATGCGAGCTCTTCTCAATTTTTTTTTTCCTTTTTTAAGAGCTAGGGAATTATTTCTAGGAAGCAAATGCGAGCTCTTATCTTTTTTATTTTGGTATTTTTTGAGAGGTAGGGAATTATTTGCAGAAAGCTTCTAATTTTTGTTTTAAAAAATGTTGCAAATATTTAAAATTTTGCAAATAGCTCGCATTTGTTAAATTTGACCTGCAAAAATTGTATTTAACTTTTTTGTTAGATTTCGCATTTATAAGTATGACTTGTAGAAAATTAGATTCAAATTTAGATGTATTAGGGTTTTAAAAATATTATATAAGTGATAAAAATTTTATAAATTGTAAAAATAAAATCAAATTTAAATAATTAAATGTTATATTTGCATAAGAAATAATACAATAATCATAATAATGATAATACAATAATATTGGTGTAATAAAACTGCCATTAATTTAAATATTTACTTATAATGCCCAAAGAGCCTAATTACCAATTTTTTCTTCTCGTGCTCAAATATAACATTAACCCGCATGCGAGCTAACCTTGAAATAGAAAAAACACAGAATCCCGCTTGCGGGTTTCAGGAGTATTCGGATATTCTCATATGCACCTATGCAAATCGAACCAACCGGATATCTTATCCGTATCCCATTTTTTTAAATAAAAATCTTATAAATTTGAAAAATAAAATCAAATTTAGATGTATTAGGGTTTTAAAAATATTATATAAGTGATAAAAACTTTATAAATTGTAAAAATAAAATAAAATTTAAATAATTAAATGTTATATTTGCATAAGAAATAATACAATAATCATGTATCAGGAATCAAGTTTCTATTATTGTTGTTAAGCTTAATTAATCATATCAGATGCCATTATGTAACTAAACGGTAGTAATTAACCCCAACTACTTGGGATATATCTGTAATTTTGGCCCTGATGACGTCAGAAAAGGGGCCCAATTTTTTATCAAGGGAGGTAAGTGAAATTTTGAGAACCTCAGGGGATGTCAGTGAAAGCGTCAGAAACCTCAGGGGAGGTTTCTGAAATTATCCCTATGCATAATCCACAGCTCTTTCATGAAAAGGGGGAAAATTTTGAATATGATGACAATTGGCTTACTCGAGATGTTAAAGCCGTGCTGGTTTCTTGCAGGAATGGTTCAGGATAAAGGAGAATTGGAGCTAGCTTGCCGTTGAAAAGGGCCTAGAGTTTTAAGTGTTTTAGTAGTAGTATAATACTATCGTTTTATCTTTTGTGTTTGATTTGTTGGCTTTGTAGTTGATTGATGTACTTAGAGGTGGTCTAACTCTGTGTGTATACTTTCTATTCTGATAAACAAAAGTGCTAACAAGTTGCCCCAACCAAAAAAAAATTTTTTTTTTTTTTGCACGCCAATTTGCTCTGTTTTTGTTCTTTTATTTTTTTGGGTAGGGGATGGGGTTTTGAGTTGCCTTGGGGTTTTTGCACATACCTTGTGAACGAAATAAAAAGGTTTGATTGATAGTTTTAACTTGCAATGCCAATGTTTTCTTTTTTGGATAAATTACTACTTACCTCTTTGTTCCAACTAAATCTACCTACGAACTAAATTGCGTCCTGCCCCAAAACAGGTAACATTCATGAAAAAGGAAATCCTGCTCTTGAATCAATGCGACTTCTCTTTGTTAACGTGAAGAATAAAAGCACAAAGACTGCAGGTAACTACACGAATTGCAAACTCAGTTCTAACCATTTGAAGGCAGCTCTATGACTGAACATCATTAAGCAGTATAAATATGAGATAAGGATTTTTTTAGATAATTAAACACGACAATAAAGTAATCTACACAAGGTGTAAAGCCAACAAATATACGCATATGCATGCGCACTTAGAAATAATCAAAGGTTTGACAAAGGCCTTGTCAATTCATGATTGAGTACTTGCGCGCACCAACGAACGTTAAAGTCGTTCTTGAATTTGCATGTTTGCTCTGGAATATTTGCATTCACCAATGAATATTTGACAAACAGGGAAAAAAACCCCTTCTCGCTTCGATCTTTTATTCCAAGCTGATGTTTGCAAACAGAGACATTAATTCGAGTGAAATTTATTCTCGAGTCTGTGCAATAAATGTTGGGAGGGCTCTTGCAATAAAAAAAGTCCAGTCTTCACCGAGCCTTGTTGAAAGTAAAAGCTCCTGGAAGCAACTTGTAAACTTTTCCTTGACTACACTACAGCTGAAGATGACAGCCACGGCTTATTTTTTTCCCCATCGTTTTTGAAATTTAGGTATCTGTTGGTTTCTTGACTTTACTTTTGTTAAATAGGAAAGCAAATAATATTTTGTTTGCATAAAAAAAAACATTTTTCAATCCATCTTTCTATATTTCCAACTACTTTTTTATTTTACATACATCACATTATAAAAAGTGTTACAGTAATTATTTCAAATAATACACTTGCACCATGTTGTCCTTATTAATTACACAGGGCATAGAGTTGTTAAGTTAATTAATTGAACTTTTTTGTTTTGATCAAATGTATTCTCCTTGTTTTATTCTTATTAATATCTTTATGGAAGTGAGATTATACCACGAAAGTGTTGGACAAAAGAGGTTAGACTATAGATGCTTGCCGGGGATTTATGGATGGGGGGGGGGGGAGATGGTCAAATGCGACTCCTCTTATGTAATTTAATGATTGAAAATGAATCAAAGTATTCTTTGCTTGTTTGGTTTTGGTTTGGTATTTTACCAAGTCTTCTCATGATTATTTTAGCTATTCTTCTATTAGGAAAAAGAAAGTTTCTAGAAGTGAGATTGTACCACGAATTTATTTAAGGGTTGGACAAAAGAGGTTAGACAATAGATGCTTGTTGGGGGTTTGTGGATGGGGGCAGATGGTCAAATGCGACTGCCCTTATGTAATTTAATGATGGGCAAATTCCACTTTACTCCCCTGTGATTTAGCATTTTTTCACATAACCCCCCTGTGGTTTCAAAAGCTATACATAACCCCCTTATGGTTTGGATTAAAGTGTCAAAGTAACGGAAATAGTCACTCGTAACGGTGTCACCTAAAATGTCAAAAATACCCTTATGTAAGGTTGAAATTTATGTATTAACCAAGGGGGGTTATGTGTTTGTTTTGAAAATCATAAGGGGGTTATATGGTAAAGTATTAAATCATAGGGGGGTTATATGGTAAAATATAAAAATCATAGGGAGTTAATGTGTCATGTATTTATAAGGGTAATTTCGACATTTTTAGAAGTTCCGTTACGAGTGACTATTTCCGTTACTTTGACACTTTAATCCAAACCATGAGGGGGTTATGTATAACTTTTGAAACTATAGGGGGATTATGTAAAAAAAGGGTAAATCACAGGGGGGTAAAATATAATTTACCCTTTAATGATTGAAAATGAATTAAAGTATTCATTGCTTGTTTGTTATTGGTTTGTTATTTTACCAAGTCTTCTCAACAAAGACACCCCCACCATTGACTTAGGATGATTAGTTCAGAGAGCATTTATATTCTTCTATTAGGAAAAAGAAATTTCACGTGTACATACTAGCAAGTCAAAGAAAATACCATCTATTTTACACCGTTTCAAGTAGCTTAACAAATTATTTATGTATAAGTATTGATACGAATCACGTTGATGACGAAATTCGCGATAGCGAGCCCCGGATCAATGGTGATTATCTCAAGTTTGAATTTGACGGAATTTTCTGTCTGGACTCCTCTAATTCTCATGATTGGAATTTCGATACTTTCACAATCTTCAATCCTACGAATCAGCAAACTTTAGGAATTGTTAGAAGGCGCCACAATTAAGGATGTTATTCTTGATTGATAATCTGAACGGACACTACTAGATGATTCTGGTGTTCAAAAAAGGCTCGTAGAGTTAAAAGAGAGCAACTGTCTAGAACAAAGTTCTGTAACTATTGCGAACTATCATTGAAAATGGAAAATAATAATGTTTTTTTTATCGTTCCTTGCATCGTAATGCAAAAAAACACAACTAATGGATCTTGAAAGCCGGCCCATAAAACTTAGCCTAAGACCACGGAGCCAAACATAAGCTGGTCAAATCTAATTAATTAACGACTAATCCAATCCAAATAACAACTAAATTAACGAAAACTAATGCTGGAAAATGAGGGCCAACAAGGCCCGGCTTCAATAACGACACTTAGACAATTACTATGACTAACTAAATGAGACTACAAGCTCCACACATTCGGCCATAACTAAGACAAAACTAACGAAACTTGAGCTGGAAATTTCATCCCCCCCCCCCCCCCCCCCCCCCCCTCTTGACAAATAGCTCCACAGTTGGCGACTCCGTGCTTCCATTAAGTATGGTAACTCAAACTTATATGTGGGAGCAAATTAAAAAGAGAGAATAGGCATAATTAATCTCCATGTTGGAGACTACATACATACGACTTTAGTAAACAAAACGATGACCAGAATCCCAATCCAAACCAAGAACTACAAGAAGCAAATACCCAATATCTGGTTTTGAAATAAATAACGACAGCTTTGGAAGAGCTTCCAAGTATTTTACAGAAAGACAAAAACTTGATTTTCGTTTATTGTTTTATGATTTGTTTCGACCATTGAAAGGCCCCAAATGGTCATGGTCGAAACAGAGAATAGGCAGAAAATGGATTGCATAGCGGTAATTGGGTGGCAGGAGAAAGTAGGCAGCTAATTACGACTTACAAGCAATCAATAAGTCTACAGCGGCAAGTAAAATTCATTCTTTCCTATTTTTGCTAAAAAAATTTTGTCCATGTAATTTGATTATAAAATAAGGGTTATTTCAGAGAATTTGTTATGCCAAGGGAGGCTGTGTAATTTTCCAAATTGCAAGGGTACTGCCAAAAATTGTCAGAAACCTCAAGGGAGGTTTCTGAAATTATCCCATATATATACATAAAATGTACAATTGAACGTTGAAATTTGAGCTATTGCAAGGGTCAAAATATTTTCATATTAAATCTGGAAAAAAGAAACATCAATTGGAGTACAGTGAGAAAATAGCATTGCAACTATGACATACAAAGAAAATAAAATTACGACCAAGAGTATTTTCTCCATTTCACGTTATCAATTTTACGCTTTTTAATCAATATATTTGAAATCTTAATTCAACGGAAAAACAGTTCAGACTATTACCTTCAGGGGATTCCATAATGACCTAACTATTTTTTTTGCTTTGATATCCTCCACAAATAAACTTTGATCTTTTATCCAGTAATGCATGCTTTTTAAGGCTTAAATTTGACAAATGGTGTGCCAATCTAGTTTTGAAAATTGTTAATAATCTGAAATGAAGTATCTTTTTTTTTTTGGGATAATTTCAAAAACCTTGACAATTTCACTCGGCTCCCCTCAGGTTTAAAAATTACACTTACCTTCCTTGGTATAGTAAAATACCTATAATGCCCTCCACTTGGTTAAAAATTTTAAATTTAAGGCAATAAATTTACAAAATCCAAAAAAAATTTATTTTTCTGTCTCTTGTCTATTTTTCACTCATCTCTTTTTTAGTTAATATAACCTCTTTTATTATCTTCAATTTTGTGGATATTAGCAAATTGAAATTATAAAATCAACAGAGGGAGTAGATTATGTGTCAAATTAGAAGGAAATCAAGAGACTCGCAGTGATAGAGAAATAAATAATGAAATTGATGATTGAAAAAGGAAAAAGAACTAAAGATGTTGAATTTATCATATTTTGTTTGTTGTCAAATTTTTTTTTTTTATAAAATGTCAATAATTACATAAGGATTTCTTTCATTTGATTAGAAATTTTTTATTATGATTTTATTGTGGAGGTAGAATTTATTTTCTATTTTTGAGATATTAATATTTCTAAGGCCATAGAAGGGTTGTAATAGCGGCTCTAAGTCAGATTAATTTGTATTGAAAATGTATTTGAGCATTGATATTTAATTTTGGGATGTAAAATTGGTTGTCAATGGGGTTTGCGTGTATGTGTGTGTTTTTTATGTAGTAAGTATTGATACTGTACATGTAATTTGTGATCCTTTGTACTGCTATTTAGTTTTAAAACTTATGCTTGAATGATTGCTAAGAATTAGGTTTATTGATTTGTGCAAAGTGTTGAAGAAAATAATTGAGTATACTATATTTTTCTTAGTTTAAAGGGCAATTTAGGAATTTTGTGAGAAAATCTATATTGTTGGACTATATTGTTACTAAAAAGTAAAAATAGGGGAGGTATATGTAATTTTTAAAACCTAGAAGGAGCTCTCTATAATTGTTAAAACCTTAGGGGAGGTGTGTGAAATTATCCCCCCCCCCCCTTTTTTTTTTTTTTTTTTAAATCTGAGATGAAGTATTAAGTCTACAAGGGGAATTAAAAGTTGCAATATCAAATGAATCCACATGTAATGTATTTCGCTCACCACAGTTGGCTCTTCAGTCTTCAATGACTCGTGCTCTAAATTATGGGTACTTATTATGATTAAATCCATCAACAAAAATTGGCTTAAGACGTTGAATTCGAGCTAATAAGGTGTTGCAAACACTTACTAGTAATCCATCAAATTTTCTTTCATCTTCTCTACCTTTCCTCTCTCTGTTTTTTGCCCTTTTTGCTTTTGTCTTCTCGATCTCAACCACTTTTACCAACTCAAACTCCATGGCATTGGTATAACTCCAACACGATTTAGTAATGGAACCTTCGTTATTAGCATGATTCTATGTTACAGGTTTCATACTAAAGGTAGCATATTTGGATACATTACAAAAGCTGAAAACCAATTAATTATTTGGATAAGTCAAACTTTATTCCAGAACAACATAAAGTTACATTACAAAAAACCATTTACTTTTATTCCAGATGGTTGAAATGGATTGTTTTAAACGAAACAATACGACACTCACCTGCAATATTTGCACCTTGAATCTTGATCTTGGAATCCGATACACAATTTGATTATTTAGTTCTTCCTCGAAGGATTCAGTTCTGCAGCCATGAGTGCTTGCTACCCGTATTTTGGATTGGCCGAAAGGATGTTCTTTATTAACCCACTCTTCAATCGCTTTCGTTCTTCTATTAAAGTAAATAAGATTTACTTTTCAGAATATTTTATTCCACCTTTATTGGAAAAGGATAATTTTGGAAGTAAATATAAGCTTCTGATTGCAAATTAATGCCCACTATAAGGGTATTTTTTGGCCTCTCATACTGCTTTTTTGACTAACATCAGCAGTATTCCTAACAGGATTAGATGCCAAGGAAATATCTGATAAACATTTGCTCATTTAAAAGGGGAATCTATTATATGGTAAATCTTAGGATTGTTTCATAATTTGATCGAACCATAGGGAAGGTAAATATAATTAACCCTAATTTGTAGTATCACAATAGTTAAAGTTTATAATATCACAATAGCTAGTTTGCCTTTTCTTCCTAATTTATGTTGATGAGATGCAGTAGTTAAAGCACACCTGTTACACCGGCAAATTTTCTTTAGGAAATTTTCAGAATTTTCAAGGGGTAAGTTCCCTCCTCACATCCATATAGCTCCGCAAATGAACAATATTCAGTAGTCGCAATTGCTTTGTACAATGCATGTAATCTGCCGTTAACATAGTAATGTTGATCACCACATACAACTTTAAACGATTCTTCATAGAATGGTAATTTTAGATGATAAAATCAAGATCTCCTATTTTAATTTTTTTGGGCGGCAAGAAATAGTTGTAACACACAGTTACTCATGCCCAAAATTCCTCGAGAAACACTCATGTGGGACATAAATAGCGGCCTTTTTTTTTTTCCGAAAATGATAACAGTTGTGTAATTTATTCTATCAAAAGAATGCTTTGGTATCACTCTTAAAATTTTTTTTTTTTTTTTGTTATAAATGAGATTTGAACCCCCACCAACAGTCCAAGAAGGAACTTAAAGCTACTCGAGCATGTAATTCTCTAACGAAAAACAAAAGCAGCCACGAAAAGACTCAAAATTTTGCAACTTTTGGATGTTCCTTTACTGTTCCAAACTTCCCAAAAGAACTCGCTGCCATAAGCTTTGTCATGATCCACAAAAAAAAGGCCTATTCTTGACATAGTCCACGAACAATTACGATGCAATTTTACACATTCAGTCCATTTTTTTTACTGGTTAATTGATCAACCCTTTAAATTAAGTGCACTTATTATGGTCAAAATCATCATCAAAATTCCTTTAGGAGGTTGAATTCGAGATAATAAGCTATTACAAATATTTAAGTACATCGGTTATTTCAACTTGTGGTTGAAGATTCAAAAAAAAAAAACTTGCAATGAAAGATCATTGGAAGTAGCTTAATGTTTAAAATAAAGGTGCGAGCATCTAGTCTTATAAGCCATTAGAGCTCCTCACAATTTCTCGATTCTCTTCGTGACGGAGCTCCAATAACATGCATCAGCGGAGGAACTATTTCAATGGTGCATCAAGTTCAAGTAATTGCCAACAATCAAATCATCGAGGGTGAAAAAAGTCGAAAATTGTCAAGGGTGAAGATAGAGAAGGTAGAGCACTACAATGAAGAAGAGACAGTGTTTTGTAATTGTAATGAACCATGTCGAATAGCTACTTCATGAATATTGTCAAATCCAAAAAAAAAGATTCCATGGCTACAAGAATTATGGGGTTTTTTTTTATTTTGTCAATATATTTGAGGGGAAATTTTTTTTTTTTTGTGTTTTGGAAATATAAGTGGATATGGATATTTAGTAGCAATTTCTGATTTAGTTTCACTTGCTTTGCAATAATGGGCAATCTAATTTCTACACCTAGTGGGGTATTACTATTCATTATTGTCACCGAAAACTTGCAAGTACTTTTTGTGGTATGATCCGCCAATGCCAAAGATGATGAAAAATATAACGGCAAAATTCTTGAAAGAACTAAGGAAAGCCGAACAAGAGAACCATGTCATGAAGATTGAATTTACAAGGTTGGAAGAAGAGGACGAGATGATAAAGCTTGAAATTGGAAAGCTAAAACCTAGGAACAAGTTGTTAGTTTCTGTTGTCGTTAAGCTACTTCTAATGATCTTTCTAATCTATTTCGTCTCTTAATTGCTGAAGATTAGACAAGTGTGACAATTATGCCCCGGTAGGTTCATGTAGAATGAGTAAAATGTGGTCCAAAGTCCTATATTGGAAATGAAAAACTTTTTCAAGAACTAAATTGATTAAAATAATTCATAAATGATGAAATTGATTTTAGTGAAAATATTCAGGGACCAAAAAGATGAAGTTCCCTTTATATAACTCCAAGAGCATTTAGTAATGGATCCCTCGTTATTAGGAAGAATATATGTCACAAGTTTCATACTAAAGGTAGCACATAGCAATAACTACAGTAGGTCGATGTAGGCATGGCCATTGTTCCATTTGGAACCGGAAACCGAACCGGAATCGGACCGTTTGGAACCGGATCAGATCCGGAACCAAAACCATGGAACCAGAATCGTGGTAGAACCTTGGATAAAGGTTCCGGTTCTGGTTCTCTAAAAAATAGAACCAGAACCAGAACCGCCAATTCCAGAACCGTTAAAAATAATTAATATAAGTAGTCAGATAATTTAAAAAAATTAGTTGTGTTTAATAGGTTTTAAGAAAGTTTAAATTTTGTAGACTTTCTATATATTTTATTAATTATTTAATTCTTTCTATTCATCTAATATCTATCATTATAATTGTAAGTATTAAATTATTACTTACAAATATTTTTTTTTGCTTATTTGCTATCAAATGACAAGTTTTGATAGTAGTAGCTCATCTTCAAAATCAAGCAAGCAAAAAAATATTTTTTGCAATGTTTCTTCAAATAGAATCTTCAACATTGATGATTGTCCAATTCAAGAAAGTCAACACATGACAACCATTTGATAGTGTAATGTATTTTTAATTTGACAATGTAATGTACTTTTCATAAAATTTATATTATCTATTTATTACTTCTTACTTTGTAGAATAATAATAAAATTAAAATATGATCTTTATTTTGTATTTATTTTTTTACATTTTATTTGAAATTTTAAATATGTTGTTATATTCGTATTAAAATTGGTAAGGATCAGGAATTAAATAAAATTGTATACAATCATATGGAACCGGAACCAGAACCAAAACCATAAGAAACTGAAATCAAAACTATGCGGTTCTGGTTCTACTTCTTTGAAGAACCAGAATAAGCGGTTCTGGAACCAGAACCAGAACCATCTTATATAGTGCGGTTCTGGTTCTACCACTTTGAAGAATCAAAACCGTTAGTTCTGGAACCGTGGCCACGCCTAGCTCGATGCATCACAGAAGCTGAAAACCAAATATTTCTATTGTTTGGATAAGTCAAACTTTATTCCAGAACAACATAAAGGTACATTACAAAAACTACAATAAAGCTGATCCCACAAAAGGATAGCAACCATAAACAAGAAGAACATTCAAAACCGTGAAAATCATTGATATTTCTCCACGGCACAAGGGGCATAATTTATTATTGGTAGCTTTTTAGAGCATAGCATTTCTTCATAACCAGTTGATGATTCCTTATTCCTTTACCCCTGGATTATGAACTGATGATGAGTATTCTCTGATAAGACCCTTGCTGATCACTCCTTTGTACCACTCGGCTGAAGCTTTTGGAATTCTTGTCAGTCAGGCTGTCATAGTCCACATGGTAAAGACCAAACCAATTATTGTAACCAAATGCCCGCTCAAAGTTATCAGTCACTGCTAGGGCTGCAAACGAATCGAGCCGCTCGCAAGCGGCTTGATTCAAGCTCGAATCGAGCTCGATCAAAATCGAGCTCGAGTCGAAGTCGAAATCGAACTCGAGCTCAAAATATTAAGCTCGTTAGCTCGCGAGCTCGAGTATATATATATATATATATATATTTTAAGTATATATATATTTTTATTTTAATAGTAAAATTACATATATATCCTTAATATTTTTATTATTTATTAAAAAATATATTATTTTATTTATTTTTTAAAAAATAAAATAATTATTTTTTTAATTTTTTTCGAGCTCGAGCTCGAGTTTGGCTCAAATTGATTCGAGTCGAGCTCGAGCTCGAAAATTGCCGGCTCGTCGAGCTCGAGCTCTTGGTAAAATTTAGTCGAGACTCGGCTCGATTAGCCCAAAGTTCGACTCGACTCGACTCGTTTGCAGCCCTAGTCACAGCCCATGTGATGTATCCGGATATGGTCATCGCGTATTCACTGCCAAGAATTAATTAAGGGTCATAATTAAGGGAAATTTAACGGAAAGCTGAAATATTTTATCACACTAACTCGTTACATTACTAACTTGGTAATTCTGTTTTCTTCGTATTAATGAAAGTTATGTTGCCTTTTCAAAAAAATGCTTTGATATAGACAAGAGGAGCAAGAATACTCTTACCACCCGTTTGGTTAGAATTCCACAATGACAATGACAATGACCGTCAAAAGTTCCTCAATGTCAATAGGTTTTGCCTATTCCTTTTCACTCATTTATTAATTAGGTTGCAATGGGAATCTATTAGGCCACCCGTTTGGTTGGAGGGTTTAGTGGGCAGGCAATGGGTATGACAATCAATGATTATCATTGATAATGTTTGGAACACTGCAAAGGTAATGAATCCATGATAATGGAAGACCAAAAACTCTTCAATGGCCGTTCCAGAGTAAATTGGGTACTTTTGCCTTGATTACCCACCAAACCACAAAAAAAGAAAAAAAAATTCATCGCACAAAACTCTCCCTTTCTCTCTCTTTCTCTCATCCTTATCACCCCACACCCCTTGTTTCTACCTCCTTACCTAAGCTTTCCCTTAACCCATCAGTTCTAGATTCCTCCAACATAGGTCAACCATGGGATCCAATCTAGATATGGTTGAGTTTTCTTCATTTTCATCTTCTTCTCCTCCTGATTTCGCTGGTAATGGTTGAGTTTCTTTTTTTATTATTCTTCTTCTTCTGTGGTTATGGTCAATTTTTGGGTATTCATGGTGATTTTTTTTTAATTAGCAATTGGTGGTGATGGTGGTGGGTTTTCAGATTTGTACAAATTGGAAAAAAAATAGTTTGTTGAATTTCAATTGAAATTTTGGCCTCGTTTAGCAAATGAATTTTTTAGATATTTGTTTAAACTTTACTTTAACTTATTGTAGAAGTTGTATTTTTAAATTGCTTAAATTTTTGGATATTTTGAAGTGTACAGTTTAAAAATTTTAAAAAATTTTTTGAGGTTACTACAGCTAAAGTTGTTAAAAAATTTGTAGCAAACATACTTGACAAAAAATTTATTTGCCAAACAGGCCCTTTGTTTTCACTAAAATGGGTGGAGATGGTTTGAAGAATTTGAGATTAAATTTGTGAAGTTTTGGGGACCACTATGTTTCCTGATGTCAAAGGCTGTGATTGTTGGCTGCTACTTGGTGGTGGTTGGAAGATCAACCGATTCCATTATGAAGCAAGGAAAAATATTTAAGATGAAAAAAAAGAAATGGAAAATATCTTACTAAGTCTTTGTCATTGGAGTCTTGAAGGAAGGATGGGCCAAAGACTCTGCAAAAGCCATTGCGATTTTTTGACTATTCTATCACCGAAAGTCTTGAGGGAAGGATAGGCCAAAGACTCAGCAAAAGGATTCAAGTCATTGTGAATTTTTGGCTGTTCAGAAAAGTAAGATTAAGTAGAATTCGACCGTATTTTTTTCTCAAATACTTTACTTCATTTTTCAGAAGAGTCAAGACAGTATTATGATAAATCCAGTCGTTCACCTACAATTGGCAACTAGTATTCTGTACTATGCTCATACAAATTTAAACAAATTTTATCAACTAAAGATACAATACAAAAATCTTTTGATAATGTCCTACTTTTCTTCTTTTGGCTCACTAGTTAGAAAAAATCGAGTTACGATAAAATTCGGATTTAATCACAGCTCCAGCTTCCATTCCCACATTCTATGTGCAATTGAGAAGGACTGACAATCCTTGACTTGTCTAACAACAAATCGAACATGCAATTGCAATTCCAAAATGTTTTGGAAACTTAACTTCTCAACTTTGGGCACTGAACTTGAAAAATAAAATTGGTCTGAGAGTGAGAATTGTTATGACATTTACAACAAACTCAGAAAATGTTGATTGAGAAGTCTAAATTTGAGTTGCAATTTCTTGGAAGGTTCACTACTAACCATGATGATTGGCCAACTCCCAAGAAAACTGGAAGTCCTTGACGTTGGGAACACTCATATATATATATATATATATATATATATATATATATATATATATATATATATATATATATATTTTTTTCAATAACGATAACTAATCTAATCTACTCCTAATCTATGAGAGAATGGGGCTGGGGGAGGGGGAAGGGGAAGCCTAAGGAGGAGTTGAGGGAGAAAGTCTAAACCATCAAATCAAATAAGTGCACTATTGTACTTCTAAATTTTTTAAAAACAAGAAGCGTTATACTTCTTGTGTAATGTAATAGACAGGATTTGAATCTGCATAGTTGGAAACACTCATACAAAGGTGACATATTTCCAATATGGCTGATAAAAGTCTTCCTGATTCCAAGTCTCTAAACTCTTGAAAGCTAGTATCCAAAATTGCATAGTAGTATATGTAGAATAGAAATTATTGTGTCGACAAACAAAAAAAGCTACTTGCAACACCCTGTGCCCACTGGGTCAGTCCAATAACCTTTTGAATAGAAATCACGGGCTCAAAATGGTTAATACAAAGTTATTATTAATTCGACGGGCTGGATGTTATATTATTATTTCTTTCCTCTTTCGCTAGCTAATGTGGGTCATCACACTCTCCCCACCTTTTAAACTTTGTATCCTTGCAAAACCTGTTACAATCCAATTGTCCATTTAATCGTGCATGGATTCTAGAAGTGACTCGTACGGATTCTAAAGGTGGCCTCTCGTCGAACGTGACATTTAGGTTCCGTTTGATAAAACTGAATCTGAATTCTGAAGTCTGAATATTGAAACAATTAATTTGCTGAATTTTAAGCACTGAAAAGAAATATATGAATGTTTGAATTTTAATGCTAAACTTAATTATGCTATTTGATAAATATTTATAACTGAATACTTAATAAGTTTAATTTGACAATTTTGCCCTTATATATTTTCATTCAAAAAAAAAATAGAACCTACAATTTAATTAGCAAATTGTTAGGTATGAAAATGATAATATTTATTTTTAAATTGAATTAATATAAAAGATGAAATATATTATATAAAGAATATGGAGAAAAAAATGAAAGTCATTAAAAAGGGAAAAAAAAGAAATAGAAAACCGTTAGATAGAAAATATCAGGTTATTTAATTAGATAAAAATTTTGAATATAATTAACAAACAAGGGTAGATTTGATAGATAAGATAAGATAATTGAAATAATTCTATTGATTCTTATCAGAATTAAGCAATCAGTTAGGATTTTTGTGCTGAAAAAAATACACATAAGTTCAGCACTGCTTAACATATTCAGCAGATAGATTTTCATTTATCAAACACTCAAAACATCTAAATGTCTAAAAAAGTTTAATTTCAGCACTTTTTATGTTATCAAACAGGTCCTTAGTCTTGTACAATACTTAGTTCCTTACACTTCTTTGCGTAGTTGAAACCCCCACTTGACCCTAGGCTTACAACCTTACACTACGCAAAGATCACGTGAGATTTGCTCTGATACCATTTGTAATACCCTGCGCCTGCTGGGCTGGTCCAATAACCTTTTTGAGTAAAAATCATGGAATAAAAATGATTAATCCAAAATTATTAGTTTTATACAATTTCTTTCCTCTTTCGCTAGTGGATGTGGGACATTCACAACTATTGTATCTCGGACGATGCATGCGCAAAGACCATATACGAAATTATTTTGCAATCTAAAAACTAGGATTCAATTTAAACATGTATCTCACAAGTCAATCTGTTTTTCCTCTAGCTAAGCCAAGCAAATTAGTTGCACCGTCGAAGCCCATATAATCATATCTAAACTAGCGCAAGTTAGTTAAATGGACTAATTCTACTTTGCATTTCTGAACTTGTATTACTTTTTATTTTGCATCATAAATTTCAATTTTGAACATTTTACATAATAAAGTCTTAATTTCGGATGCCTTGCACCATAAAATCTCAAGTTTGTCCAATTAATGACTATGTTCGCAAAATTAATGAGATAAAGAATGGCGAAAATTAATGACAATGTACCATTTTATTCCAACAGTGATCCAATAAAATTTTTGACCACTTTTATTACATTATCCTTAATTTATAAGGTCTCAATTACTAATATTATTAACAAAATTAACAAGATAAAAGATGGTATAAATTAATGACAATGTATTATTTTATTTTTTTATGATATATACCTTGACACTTTTTGAGTACGTTCGGCATATTATCAATGATTTGTTAGATTCTCTATGCTGTTAATTTTGATAAAGTTGTCATTGATTGGATTTAAATAGAGCAAGTTTGAGAGTTTAGGGTGTAAAGTATCTAAAATTAAGATTTTAAAATGCAAAGTGTCTAAAAATTAAAGTATAGGGTGCAAAGTAGAAAAGTGATATAAGTTCCGAGGTGCAAAATGTAGTTTTGCCCCAGTCAAATTTCACTGCCAATATATTGCTTCTCAGCTTCTTTGCTGTATAATCCTTGCTTTCCAACATATATTATCAAGGTCGCTTCTCTGTGGTTAAAGTGCATCTGTTGTCCGGCCATTAACTATAAAATTTGATTTTAAAAATTATTTTGCTGAAAACAAAATCCCTGGATTTTGTTGTTGCTATCCTCGAATCTCACCTCTATTTTCCTGGCAATTATTTTCCGTGCTTAAAAATTCAATTTTCTTTTTGAAAAAGTCTAAACGCTAAACCTTTCTGCATCAGATCTCTCACTTTCATAGCTTCGCACAAATCACTAACATTATGCAAAATTTCCAGAAAGGAAAAAAAAAGTCCAAGTCATTTATTCACCATGATATTGACAATGAAGTTGATCTACATGTTTAAACAATCCCTTGTTGCTTATATAAATGCAGTTGGATGGTAGTAAATTGTACCTTTCAAATTGGCCTAGTTAGTTTTTCTCCGAAGTTTTGGCTTAGGATAAACAAGATACCATCTCAGAAATGTGGAAGCTTAAGGTTGCGGAAGGCCATGGACCGTGGTTGTTTAGCACCAACAACTTTCTTGGTAGACAAATATGGGAGTTTGACCCTGACCTCGGCACCCCAGAAGAACGAGCACAAGTTGAAAAAGCTAGAACAGATTACCGGAAAAATCGATTTCAAGCAAAGCCCTCTGCTGACATCCTTAAGCAAATGCAGGTAAAAGTATAGTAGCTTTGTTCCCGTGTTGCCCAAAAAAGGAGAAAAAGAATTAATAGACACCTGAGATTTTGAGGTTTCTGTTCATTCAATAGAATCTATAGCCGGACGGTTCCCCCCTATGTCGACCTATTAAATAAAAAGTGAGCCTTGATTTAAAGAGTTGGTGAAACAGAAGAATTACTAAACAATGAAACGGTGAATTAATTAACTGGTCTCTTTTTTTTTTTCTTGTGTTGCTTGATCAAATACAAGTTTAGTTTTTCTCATACAAGCGTAATGGACCTGTTCCTTTTCTGTTCCTTCCTTCCAACCCCTCGCCGCCAAACAAAATGTTGCAATACCTAAATTTTGTAATCAGCTAGAACCAATCGAAGTATCGAACTGGACTGCCTTAATTGCAGAGAAAGCAATTTGCACTAGACTACCTTAATATTCCTAAAGTCGCTGTTTTTTTTCATGTATGTGTACCAGCTTATCAAAGAAAACCAGGCAGATCTAAGCTTGCCAAACATACGGTTTGAGAGAATAGAAGGAATCACCGGTGAAATGGTTACAAGTGCTTTAAGGAAAGCCGTGAGATTCACCTCAGCTGTGCAAGCACAAGATGGACACTGGCCTGCTGAAATGTCTGGGCCATTGTTTTACCTGCCTCCTCTGGTAAGCGTCTAACTAAGAGTCCTCTATGGTTGTGTTCACGATTATTGCTTTGATTCACGGATCAGATCTTGTTGTAGTTGATGTAACCTCATATGAGCGATTCAAATCTATTGTTCAAAATTCAATAAAAAAGGAATTTATAGTTTGAAATTAACAATTTTAATGATCAAGTCAAGTCAATAGCAATCCAATCTAGATCACTAATTGTTTAATGTGTCACACTTGCAATTGCAGACAATCCGCTTGTACTCAGGCTCTGTTTGATAATATAATTCAGTACTTAAGTTTAATGGATTCATATCTTAATATGTTCGAACGTGTTTGATAACAAAAAATTGAACAACTGAATTGATTAAATGGTACTAAATTTCTTGGGTAAAACTTGTTCCAAAAAAATAAATGATAAATTATTTACTTATCATTTAATGTGATATACACTCAAATGTTTCATATTTAGTACTTAATAATTTAATAAATTTAGATTCCAAGTTTCAATTTTCAAATCTCAATTTTATGTGACGCATCTTAAGTAGTTTTTGGACAAAAAACTTGTGTAGATAAACTCGTAAGCCAAGTGGCGCAGGAAACTCCCACGTCATCAGAAGTAATTGAGATTGAAATACTCAGAATTCCTTTGCCTAGCTTGGAACGCTCTGCACTTTGGTCATTTTCTCAATTTTTTCTTTTCGTTTCGAAATACAAGTATTAGTACAATTCAAAATCCTATTGCAACAATCTTCCAGATTAGGTTTCCTTTTGCCTTATTCCACAAGCTCTGTCCCACCGTTCTTGTAAGATCTCCAAACCAATCTCCTTCCCCACAATAATCTTCTTTTTATTTTGGGTAAAATAAAAAAAGTTCCCTGTGATAAACCTAATACACAGAAAAGCCTTCCATAGTTTCAAAATATACAGCACGACACCCCGTACTTTGAACTAAATTGTAAAGGTGACAGAATCCATTAAACATAACGGAAATGACTTATTGGAAAATAAAAAAAAATTTTATACCTAATTTCTAACAAATATATCTGTTCTACCCCTTAACCCTCAATTGTCTCTACCTAGAGAATAAAACAAATAATTTTTTTAGCTGTCTTTTGCTTAATTATATCAGGGCATTTTGGTCATTTCGTTTATTTCCGTTAAGTTTAACGGATTCCGTCATCTTTACAATTTAGTTCAAAGTGCGGGGTGTCGTATTGTATATTTTGAAATCACGAGAAGCTTTTCTGTATATTAGGTTTACCACAGGAGGTTTTTTTATTTTTTACCCTTTTATTTTTTGTAATTTCTGGTGTAATGTTGGGTTAACATTTGGGGTTTTCTTCAAAATTTATTAGTTGAACCAAACAAAAATATTAAAACCATGATCTTAATTTTGTGAAAAAGTGGGAAAGAAATCATGGCAAAAGGGATCTATTGGGATTGATTGATAATGGTGATGTTGGTGGTGGTGATACCTCAGGTGGGAAATGGGGGAGGGGGCTAAGATTGGGATTGATGTCTACAAGTGAGTCCGCAGATTGAGTCTTATACAAGTTCTTGCCTAGTTTTAGATGCTCCGTGATAGATTTGCAAAGTCCCTACCGCAACTAATTACATCTCTTATTTTCATATTCTTAATCATTCAATACGACATGATGTCAATGAACTTTACCTCTTGCTACATGCAGACCATGCTCCTGTACACTAGCGGAACCATGAATGTGGTTCTATCAGCCGAGCACAAGAAGGAGATTATGCGCTATATTTACAATCACCAGGTACTCAGAAAATTGGTTGTGTACAGATTGTGTTGGTTCCATAATTCTCCGACAAAGCTAATTTAGTTCCGTAGGTTATCAATTTAACCCCGTCGATGTACATTTGACAATGTTCGACTCAGTTTCACGAGGTTTTTGAGATGTCCCTAATTGGTAGAAATTTAAAAAAAAAAAATCATAAAGAGACTAGCTTAGTTATTTTTCAAATGTTACACATGCACCAAATTAGCCCACATGCATTTGGATGATAGCTGACTAAACAATTTCATAATATTCGTTTTCCTTCCTCTTGTTCTTTTGTGTGTGTGTTTTTTTTGCTTCCAGAAAAAAATAGAAAAGGTTGGCAAAACATTTGTAGACTTTTTAATTGCTAGTACAGAATTTTTATTTTATGCATCACATCACGATAAAAATTCTTAATTTTGCATCACATCACATTCGTAAAACTTTTCGCTTCTTTGTTAAACACTCGCTATGCTCAAATCCGCAGAATGAAGACGGAGGATGGGGATTTCACATGGAAGATCACAGCACCATGTTTGGGTCAGCAAATAACTATGTCGCTCTTCGTTTGCTTGGCGAAAACGTTGATGGCCCGAATGGTAATGCTCTTTCAAAAGCCCGGAACTGGATATTAAATCACGGAGGCTTAACAATGATACCATCCTGGGGAAAGATGGGTCTCTCGGTAAATTCCTATCCAAAATTGTCCCGGATATAATTTTCGATAAGTCCACAATTGGCTTACATGTTTATAATGCCGTCCTTAATTTTACTGCGTACACAGCTTATCACAAACTATACAAAATTTTTATTGGAGGAGGAGGAGGATCTTGGCATTCGTTAAAAAAGAGAGGAAATAGGTCGAAGAATCGAGAAAGGAGTTTTAGCAGGGAACGAAAAAAGAGAGGTCACGCGTTCGAATTTTTCTCTAGACTTGAACCCCTCTATCTAATTTGGGTGCGTCGTGGGGGGCTACAGTATATTCCGCGGTTTGGTGTGCCGGCTAGAGTTCTAAGTGGCTCGAATCGGAGCATGTTCTGAATTATCAAAAAAAAAAAAGAAGAGAGAAAGAGAAGAGGTGTAGAAAACAGAGAGACTAGAGAGAGACAACCAAAAGAGAGAACATATTCTTCATTAACAAACTTTTGAGCTCAATTCCATACACATCAACTGATTAATAACCGTCTTTTCTAACTAATCGCTAGTAAAATGATGCTGTTTTAGTAATACTTGACTCTAATTGCAATACAATTATGATTTACACCGAAACGACATTAACAACATACTAAAACGACAATTTATAACGGAAGTTGCTAGCTGACACTGTAATGCATGTGTTTATGAAATTTGCACTGATATATGGACGGACACAGCAGCTAGATCGCAGGTTTGGACGGCTTAACTCCAAAGTGGAATGACACTTTCCTCATTGTCTTGATTTTTTCGTCATATATTTAACGAAATTTCACTCTCTTAATTAGCTGATCGGACTGTACGACTGGTCAGGCTGCAATCCCATTCCTCCAGAGTTATTTCTTTTACCTTCCTGTCTGCCAATACACCCAGGTACTAGTTACTTGTAGCTTGCCATCACTATTAAATTACATTTTGCTGATTATTTTTTTCTTTCTACCAAATATCAATTTCTGAATATTCATTCTCACACCAGTTTCTCACACGGAGACACTATAAAATTATTTATTCATTTGAAAAACTCAACATTCCTGCTGCTAAAGATCAATTATCTATCTAGAACGTTAATCATTAATTTACTGGCATTAAAAAAATTTAGAGGGACTAATTTACCTGCTAATTTGCTTTTCCGGTAAGCATGAGCTGAGCATGTTACTACTCAGACCACGTTATCATTGTTTATATTAACATTAAACGGACTGTAGAATTTCCTTACGATTTATGATGTAGAAGTCTTCTTTTGAGGGTAAGCATCCGCACGTAGGCTAAACTGTGGAATTGCAACCTCTTTTTGATCCACGAATTCGTGCAAGCGCACAGGGTCAATTGTAGTAATAAATAACCTGGAGTATTCCAGGATCGAACCTACAGAGACGAGTTAATTTTTGCTATTTTAATTATTCTAACGAAATAACAAAATTTAAATTCAAAGAATTGTATTTTCTAACTAAGCAATAAAATAATAATCAATTCAAATAAAGTAGTGGTGAGTCTGGGGTTTTAGATTTTAATCCAGAATTTGAATCAATTAGCTGTTGCATTTTATTATCGAGGACTTGTAAATTTGTATTATTTACTTTTTTACTCCTCCCTCACACTTAAGACAACATTGTTTTCAATGTTGGAGATAAAATAAAGAAATAATAACAAGAAAAGAGTTGAAAATGAAACTCCCTTGTGCTAAAAATCAAGTGGAGTGAGAGAAGTTGCTAATTACTATCCAATAGTCAAGTTCAAGAAGTCATCCTGCCAAACTATAAAAAGACTAGAAAATACTACAAATAGGAGTTATATACACCACTAAAACCCAAACTAGAAAACAATAAAATTGTAAGGAAATATACATTGCCATTAATCCCAAACAAAAGGAAAATATTAAATAAATTAAAAAGAAAGTCGGATTGCCTCCCGATAAGCACTAAATTTTATGTCTTCAACCGAACAAGGATAGACAAGGTCATGGGGGATGAAATCGTTCAGACTTTTGCATATCCTTTAATTTATGTGCCCGCAGTATTGCATAACTGTTCGCATCAGCATTGCATTTCCAGACCGCGAACGAAGAATATGAGTGATGATCACGCAAGGCATAAATCCTATATCCTGTTCTAAAACATATTTTTTATCATACAACTTATCAGTAGCAGCAATAAAAGAACAAGACTCCTCATACAAAGGGTATTTAAAGGGTTCAAAAACATTAAATTTTTCTTTCTCTTTACCAACCCTTAAAATTAATTTTCTTTCAAATAAATCTATATTAGCACCTCCTGTAGCTAAGAATCTTCTACCAAAGATAAAAGGTATAGAAATATCTTCCTCCATATCAAGAACAAGAAAATCAATAGAAAAATAAAATTTACCAACTTTAATCAATAAATTCTCTACAATGCCTATTAGATATTAAACTGAATGCTTAGCCAATTGTAGAATCACTTGAGTAGGCAAAAATTAACACTAGATCCAAGATCACATAAACACTTCTCAACAAAAATATGTTCAAATTGACAAGGCACTAGTAAAACTCCCTGGATCTTTCATTTTAATTAGAGACAATTTTGAAGCACTGTACCGTATTCCTTAGTAAGAGACACCTCTGTAAAGTCCTTTAACTTCTTTTTATTAGACACTATCTTCTTTAAGAACTTTGCATAAGTAGGGATATTTGCCAAAATTTCAAAAAAGGCACAATGACTTATAACTTCCTAAACATATCCACAAACTTCTGATATAGTGTATCAGTTGGCTTTTCTTAACCCTTTGCAGGAAAGGAATATGCGGCACATAAGCTTTAACTTCAAGCAATTTTATACATTGATTATCTTCACCATGTTTGCCCAAACCATCATTCTCATCCTCAATTTTTTCACTTTCATCATCCACTTTAGCCTTATTTTTTTTCTCAAGTATTGGCTTTACTTTAACTCTTGGATCATCCAACACTTTGTTATTGCCATTATAGCTTTTTTGGGATTCACTTCAGTGGTGCTAGGTAGTTTATCTTGCCTCCTTTCAATCATTGCGTTCGCCAGTTGGCCTACTTGTCTCTCCAAACTTTGAATAGAAGCTTGTTGAAATTGAGCTATTTGCTCCAGTTTCTGCATATATTGCAACATCATATTTTCAACACTTGGCTTCTTTTCTTGAGTAGGTGGAGGTAGATATTGAGATCCTTGCGGCTGATCTGGGAACCCAGATTGTCCCATAGGGGTGATCCCTTAATTTCTTCATGATAAATTAGGGAGATTTCTCCACCCCTCATTATACGTATTAGAAAAGAGATCATTCATTTAAGAACATAGCCATGAAAACTGAGTTTCGTCTTTTAGCAGTAATTGCATATGATGCATCTGACGACTGAATTTGGCCACTTGTGAACTAAAATCCTTAGAAGTAGACACTTTATGGACACTTATTCTTTTACCTCAACTTGCCTTTTGTTGAGAGTTATTAGCAAGTAACTCGTACATTGCAACCAATTCTTCCGAAATTTTATCACTAATATACCATTATGCTGCAAAATCTATCATATTTTGAGTCGTGAAATCCATCATAGAAAAACTACATTGTAGAGCCAACGGATACTGGTGATGAAGACATTGACTAGTTAGTAGCTTAAATCGTTCCCAAACTTTGTGAATGGACTCTTCTTCCATTTGAGCAAAGTAGCATATCTTGTTCCTTAGATTAATAGTTTTTTGTGGAGAGTAGTACTTGGTCATAAAGATATTGTAAATATCTTCCCACGTTCTTAAGGATCCCGCAAGTAAGTTTAGCAGCCAAAATTTAGCACGGTCCTTGAGTCAGTAGGGAAAGCACCTCATCTACAAATCATCTTTTAATATCCTACTTAATGGAAAAGTCTACACCACCGAATAAAATTTTCGGATAAAAGATAGCGGGTCTTCATTAGTTAAACCATGAAAAGCAAGAAGCATATTAAAATGCAATGTCTTGGACTTGTAATTCCTAACCTTATCATTTAGCCGGATATAATGTGGAGGAAGCTGTTATCACAGAACGTTGGATGTCCCTCAGATGAAGTCTAGCAGGTGGAGCTGGTGGTGGATTCTGATTGGTAGGAATGTCCAAAGCCATCATAAACTAAGGTACCTGAGCAAGAAAAATAAAAATAAAAATAAAAGTGAAGAAAAACTTAGTGTCGTCCTCAGCAATGGCGTCAAAAACTTGATCGACGAATTCTAACATACTCTTGTGATTAGGTTAAGTATGTTTATCTATCTAGTACACAGTTGTATATCCCTTCTTAATTTAATACAAACCCGAAGAGTATGTCTATGGTGGCCAAACATAAACACGTAATTAAAATTGACATAGATAAATTATAGCAAAAGGCAAAAAGTTAAATTAGAAAAATTAATCAAATTCCTTTATAAAAACCCTAAGTCTAGCAACAATTTAGTTCAACATGATTAGAAAATTATGACCACGAATTCAAAGAGTTACTACAAAGATAAGAAAAAGAGTAAGAAAACTTCTCAGCTGCTTGTTTCAATCTTCTCCTTGCGCGTTCCTTGATTCACCTCTATTTGATCTTGATCTCTTAAGATTAAACTATGAAAAGATGTTAAAACTAGTTTAGACTAATGTTTTCCACCCTAAAATGACCTAAAGAATCCCTATTTATAGCTTCTTGAACATGTATTCCAAACAGGATAGGAATAGGCTTTATTGAATTTGAAAAATCACATTTTTGCACATTTTTCCGATTAAGACCAGCCCAATGTCCGGCGTCGGTCTTGGATCCGTCCGCGGATCAATAGGGATCTACGCGTGGATCAATTTTGAAGCCCAAAACTCCACCAAATAGGTCGAATCAGGTTTTACTCAAAACATAAAAGTTGTAGTCCTTTTAATAACCTTTCCAACTCTATAAGAACCAAGTCATTTGAAGGTTTGAACATTGAAATATGCCTAAAATACTGAGACGTGGTTGTAAGAGTATTGCAGCGCAACTATACTTTAGTAATTTAGATTTTTGACCATGAAAACGTAAGAACCAAACTTTGATGTCTTCATAATTGCAAATCGAATCAAGAATCATCTCAATCTGTTTGTGTAGCTCAAATTATCACCAAAATACTGAAACATGTTAATCATATCAAACCCATTTCTCTTGACTTTTTCCTCTTTTATTGCTACTTCACGCCACTTTTTTAGTCCATTTTCCCTCTAATTGGGTTTTTCATCTATTAGAATAATATAAGAGTAAAATTAAGTAGTTTCACTTAAGATAAATCTCAAATAATATAATTAATTTGCAATGTATGCATATAAATGGACTACAATTGACGCCCTATCACCTTTCTTCTTTCAATATAGGAAATTTGTGGTGCTATTTACGGGAAACATATATGCCCCTTGCATATTTGTATGGGAGGAAATATGTTGGGCCAATCACCGATCTGATACTGTCACTGAGAAATGAGCTCTACAATGAACCTTATGATACAATCAATTGGAATGCAACACGACATTCGTGCCTAAAGGTAATTAAGTTGCAACAATGAATAACCCACCCCCCCCCCCCCCCCCACACCCCGGGCCCCCTTTTTTTCTGGGCAAAAGAAATATGCTGTTGTTGATTTGTGCAAAATAACTTCACAAAGTCTGTAATTTCTCCCATGCACACCCAGAAAAAGTGCATTGGAAGAATAGATGCTAAATCGTTTCATTTTCTTGATTGCACAGAACACAAACTACAGAGAAATTAGCTACTCTCTATCTAGCAAGTCTGTCCTTGGTCAACAGTTTGTGTTGTAGTGCTAACCTCAGCAGTCAGCACAAATCTAACTTTAGTATATTACAATTCCCCCAGAGAAACTTGAACCAAGATACCTTCGCTCCTGCGCGGAACAGTTTTTCCATAGCAGACTTAACAGAAAATACTCCATTAGCAGCTGCTGCCCATCAAACACAATCTTGCATATAAGATTGCAGTAAAGTAGGAACACTGCATTTAAGCTCTTGCTCCTTAGCATTAAAACGTCTTCCGGTAGGCCAATTCCGTTCTCCATTCTGCATTCACAATTCCATTCTTTGCTTGCTTCAATACTAGCTAGCAAGCAAGAAATTCCACACTAGAAACGTTCATTCCGTCGTTCGAGATTCAATTTGGGCATTTAGATGCCTTCTAAGTTTCCTCAAACTCCTTATTAAGTTGTCCTTCTGAATTAATTATTTTGCATGCATGAACAAGACATGAAATGTAACAATTCTCAAATGCAGGACGATCTCACCAGCCCTCAACCTTTTATGCAAGATACAGTTTGGGACATCCTCCATCACGTTGGAGAGCCAGTTTTAAAGCTCTGGCCCTTCTCCAAGCTAAGAGAAAATGCTTTGCGAAAACTAATGGCACACATTCATTATGAAGATGAAAATAGTCGATATGTTAACATAGCATGTGTACAGAAGGTAAATCCAGAAACCTTGGTCCTTATCTCTCCATTAGAACCTTATCTCTCCATTAGAATCGATGTGCTTCATTTACATTTTCCAATAGCTAACGACTATTAATTATCGTTTTCGTTCTGATAAAACTTTTATTGCACATTGAGTTTTAGACATGATAGACAATATGAAAAGATGGTAATATATGGTTCAGATTTCACGTTTTTATCGCAAAAATTCTTTACCAATAACGCCAGCTGATGCATTTGAACTCGAAAATTTTTCTTATTACTATTATTTTTTCAGTTTTTATAGTTCAAAGGAGACTTCGAGGCATACAAGAGGAAGGAGAAATGAGAAGGGTTTAAGAGTCGAACTAAACACTTTACGGCCACCTAACTAATATCGCTACCAACTAAAATGGGACTTAGAGACAAAATCCTTCTGATTATAACAGATGGATCTGATGTGCAAAAGACTTCATTCTCCTTGATTTGAAATTTATGTTCCAATATGGCTTGTCATTCTGTAAACAATCAAGACAACATATTGATTTGACAATTTTCATAGATAAATTCCGTTTAAAAAAAGGTATCATATACACCATAAGATAAATTGTCTAATCTTTGCAAGCTTATTTAAACAGGTACTCCACATGATGGCCTGTTGGGCAGAAAATCCAAATCCAAACTCAACCTTTTTCAAATGTCATCTTGCCCGAGTTCCTGATTACTTGTGGATTGCCGAAGATGGGATGAAAATGCAGGTCTAATTAGTCAACTCTCTAGATGATCTTTCATTTATTACCATCTATGTAATATCTGTGTAATATGTATCCAAACAACTCTACATTTCACCAGCATATAACTATGGGAAAAATCCAAATATTAGCACATCATTAACTTATCTACAGCTTATTGAATGCAAATTAGTAACAACATTCTTGAAATTTAGATTTCTAATTCAAATATATTCTTATCAAATGCAGAGCATGGGTAGTCAACTATGGGATACTGTTTTTACCACACAAGCAATTGTTGCAAGTGACCTCGTAGATGAATTTGGTACAACTTTGAAAAAAGCGTATCAATTCATCAAAGAATCCCAGGTATTACTTCCACTCCTCAAGGCTTTAACTAAGGTCTCGTTTTTCCTCCAAAAAAAAAAAAAAAAAACTGAGGCCTCTTTCTTAGAGTAATTTTTTGATTATTAATTTAATGAAATTTTTAATGACACTTGTGGATTTTACACATGATTGGTATTATTGTTCAAAAGTCCTTAAAATTGTGACACAAATTTAGACATGTTGATGTAAAAAATTCCATATTTGACTATGATACGAAATGAATATCTTTTTTTTATATTATTATTAATCCTCCCACACATTCTCGCACCCTTTCTACTCCAACTATTAGACATATGATTTGAACTCTGAATCTAAACTTGATAATGGGGAAGACTTTAATAGATCACCGGACTGATTCCGGTGGTTAACCACAAACTCAATATGTGTTAAATATTCTGCTTTTTCTTCATTCTTATGTTTCTATTCTTCATTTCAATTCTTTCCGGGGAATAAATGTTTTTGTTGTGTCTTATATCCGGAAAAAAAAAAAAAGATACAAGAAAATCCATCGGGCAACTTCCGTAGCATGTACCGTCATCCATGTAAAGGTGCTTGGATGCTGGCTGATAGAGATCATGGCTGGCAAGTTTCTGACTGCACTGCTGAGGCACTGAAGGTTTTTTACTTTTTCCCAAAAAACAAAAGAAAACAATAATGATTGTTTATCTAAATGATCGTTTACTTGTATATTACATCATATAATCATATTTTAAATCATACGGTTCATCCTTGCTTAATTCAGGCCTCACTCCTGCTTTCGAACATGTCAATAGATGTTGTGGGCGAAATGATTGAAGTTGAAAGACTATATGAAGCTGTTGATTTTATTCTCAGTTTACAGGTTAGGGTTTAATTCATTCAGGGGGGAAAAAATGCATTCTTAGATTTTTTTTTATTAACTTTTACTTTTTGTCTCGACATTTTGCTTATACATAGGGCAAAACTGGAGGTTTTACCATTTGGGAGCCGGCAACTTTACCAAAATGGTTTGAGGTAACTTCCTTGGTGTAATAAATACTTCAATTGCCTTCTGCATTCCCTTCAACCAAATTTCATAGTATGTTAAACAACTATTCTGGAAAGTTATTATTCAACATGCTCATTATATACTCTAGATATATTTATCTATTATCTAATTGGTTTCTAATGCTTCCTTTCCTTCTTTTTTTTTTTAGCATATCTAATTAGTTTCTAATACTTCGTTTTTTATGCTTTCCTTAGTTTTTCAATCCAACACAGTTGTTTCAAAATGCCATGGTTGAATATGAGTAAGAACCATCCATCTAGCTTATTTATCGTTTAACTTGTCAGTGATTATAAGTCCAAAAAAAACAAAAAAAAAAAAAACTTGTGAGTGATTATTCCGATATCTATTACTAACATCCATAAATGATGGTTGCAGGTACGTTGAATGCACTTCCTCTGTTGTTCAAGCTCTAGTACTCTTCAACAATTCATTTCCCATGTACCGGCAAAAAGACGTAAAAGCGTCTATAAAGAGCGCAACACAATTCATTGAGAAAACTCAAAATCCAGATGGTTCGTGGTAAATCCTAATCGATCACTTGAAGATGCACACAAAAAAACAATGTGATCAAGAACTTCAAAGAGATTGACACATTCAAAATATAATTCACGTATCTTTCCAATTGATGCTAATTAAGTTTTCGAGCAAATCAAAACCTTAAAGTTGAATATCATATAATAACTTGTACACCTATGTGCTATACTAACTTGCAACTTTTTGAAAAGTAATACTTCTATTTTCGGTTTACTCCTAGTGGTTCCTTGGCAATTCCTAATGTGCATTTTGGTTGTTGAGGCAATGAAAATCGTTTTTCTTCCCTCCTCTCACTTTATCGGATCCTACTTAAAAATATAATGTGCACCAAAAATAATCTTTGTGACCATATGAATCATGGATAATTCATTTAAAGCTCGGCATATCTTTGTAGAGTGGGCATTCGATCAACCCAGACATTTACCAAAGAAAGTCAGATTAACATATGAAAGACACATTGCATACTTATTAAGCACCTTTATGTATGTTAAAAAGAACATTATCACAGTTTCATTGCAATGACTTTGACAGGTTTGGCTTTTGGGCAATATGCTACACTTACGCCTCTTGGTCAGCATTAGGAGCATTAGCTGCGTGCGGGAAGACATATAGCAATAGTGAAACAGTTCAAAAAGCATGTCAATTTTTGCTCTCAAAGCAACAGGAATCAGGTGGTTGGGGAGAAAGCTACCATTCATGCATTAAAAAGGTTATTTTTTTTTTAAAATTCCTTCCATTATTTTTTAACCATATTACATCCATTTGGTGTTTCATTTTCCTTTTGCCATTTTTTCCAAGAATCCCCACTAAAATGTTTTTAATCTGTTTTGTTTGTTATTTTGATGTACGTAGTGGAAATTAGAAACCAGCTTCATGCACGCATGTAACCCGTTTTCACCACTAATTAATTAGTCGAGTTGTACAGATGTTTTGTTTGATTAGGGCATGAATGAATGAGAGAAGTTGAGTGTTTCACCAGTGAACAGCTTTAAGTGGCAAGGAAAAGAAAAAGAATCTTAAATAAGTTTTGAAACATATTAATCCTTCGGTCAGCAACTTACCTTTATGAACCAAAGAAACACACATCTTTCCTTCTATTCATATATAGTGAGAACTTCTGGGCTTATATTTCAAGATATTATTGTTACCAGGAATACACAAATTTTGATGGTGAAACATCTCATTTGGTACAAACATCATGGGCTCTGATGGCACTCATACATGCTGGACAGGTTCGCTATCCTTAACCTCGAGATGATATGTGGCATTTTTTACTGTGTTTTTCTGCTCACAAGCTAAGCAATACGACCTAAATGGTGCTTACAAGACCATCGTAAAACTAGTACAATGGAGTATACGTTTCATGTAAGAGGCAAAAGTAATATTTAACAATGAACTAAGTCACCCCTTGAATTTGAATTTCAAAAAATTAAGAACTTAATTGCTTTGATTTGATCCAATTTGTGACTTGCTATCCAACCAAAGTAAAGTGAATAACTCATTTCTTAAATACATTTCATATGTTTGTCCTTATTACATATTCAAGGATGTTTTCCACAACAGAACTATTCATATAAAATGGCATTCTATTACACAATTAAATGTCGTATTGTTTAACAGGCAAAGAGAGATCCGATACCTTTGCATAAAGCTGCAATGCTACTAGTCAATTCACAGATGGATGACGGATCTTTTCCTCAGCAGGTACATTTATTGAGAAAGTTGTCAATAAAATTAGTTTCAATTACTTGTGATCCATGAATATTAATTACATCACCCAGGGTATGTTTGATAAAATTGAAGTTTGAATTTATTAAATTATTAAATTGTTAAGTATTAAATCTAATACATTTGAATGTATATTATCACATTAAGTGATTAGTGAGTAACTTATTACTTATTTTTTTAATTAAGTTTTGCCTAAAATATTCAGTACCATTTCATTAATTTAAATATTTTATTTTTAGTTATCAAACATATCTGAACATGTTAAGATCCGAATCCATTAAATTTAACTGTTGAATTAGTTTATCAAATAAGATCTAAGTAAATGTCCATAACCTGTATAAACTGATTTAGTTTCTTTATTAGTATCTCTTGGTTTTTTATTAGACTATCACATAATGATCGGGGAGAAATGCAGTTTTTGTTCCCAATGATTGGTCTATGTGCCAAATTGGTCCTTAATATTTTGGCCAAAATAAATTTTGTTCCTAAAGTTTGTGATTTTAGATAGATTTAGAACAACTAAAGGAAATGAAACAATGACTAATGGTCAACATCAAATTGCTCTTAGTCAACAACTTTGACTTTGCACTTTTGATCTGCAAAGTTTGTGATTTTTGGCTTTTTTATGGCAACTAATGGAAAATATTCATAGCTAACGATCAACATCAAATGGCCCCTAAAGTTTGTGAATTAAATTAAATATTTGACAAATATGATCCTAAATTTCTATAAAATTTCATAAAACACTTTATATTGGCACAACATGAACGTAGCCTAAATAGTATATATATATATATATATATATATATATATATATATATATATATATATATATATATATATATATATATCTTTGTTAATTAAGTTATAAGTGGATTATGATAGACCAATAATAAAGAAAACATAATATAGTGGAAGAAAAAGAGAATTTTAGTTTTATAATTTAAGTTTGCTATAGTTACTACTACAAAAATTGTTGCATGTCTTGTGCATTAGGTTTCAAATTCTTGTAACTAACCATTGTACTTATAAAACTTGTGATGGTAAGTATCAATGTGAAGTAATTTTAGGAATTCCTAAGAAAATTATTTTTATGTTTTGTTGTCTTTCTTACCAATTAAAATCTTATGTTCCAGTTTTGTAGTTTTAAAGTATTTATTTTAATATTTATGTACCTTGATAATCGTTTAATGGTTAATACAATATGCATAGAATACCAACTTCATTTCAAACTCAATTGACAACCTGTTAAAATACCAAAAAAAAAAAATGATCAACTTAATTTACAAAGAGAATAAATTTCTTATATTTTAAAGTAATATTTAATCAAGTTTTTCAATTATCATAAGAACTAAAAATAATAAAACTCATAATTAATTAATTATTAATAGTGAGAAACAATAATATATATATATATATATATATATATATATATATATATATATGTTATGCCGAATTTGAGACTAACTATGCAAAAGAAAAGAAATATGTGATATATTATTAGCATAAATAAATGAAATAAAAATAAAAAGAGAAGACAAAAAGTTTAATTAGAATTCTTATTGCCTATTTAATACAATTTCATTCTATTTTGCATCTCAATTCATGTTAAAGCCATTAATATCGCTTTCATGATTTAATATCAAAACCTTGGGGATCAAAAGTGTGAAATTCAAAGTTGTTAACTAATGGCAACTTAATTTTGACCGTTAGTCATCGTTGCATTTCCGTTAGTTGTTCTAAATCTGCCTAAGATCTTAAATCTTGGAAACTAGATCTGTTTTGACCAAAATATTGAGGATCAATTTGGCACACAGACCAAATATTAAGGATCAAAGCTGCAATTCTCCCCAATGCTTGACCATTATGTTTGTTGCATCTATTTTGAAAATTTACCCCATAATTCTTTTAATGCTTCTCTTGTTGATTTATCTCAGCGGTCGGAAAGGTCATAATATTGGGTAAGTTAATAAAGCAACCACTATCTTATTATTGCAAAAGAAAACAGACGTATCACTATAATATCAGGGAGGGTTTTGTTTATAAAAGATTTTAACAAATTAAAAGTGGAAAGAGAGCTATCAAGGAGAGACTTG
The DNA here is from genome assembly GCF_036785885.1 of Coffea arabica. Taxonomy (NCBI): domain Eukaryota; kingdom Viridiplantae; phylum Streptophyta; class Magnoliopsida; order Gentianales; family Rubiaceae; genus Coffea; species Coffea arabica. The sequence continues at coordinate 41,570,225 of NC_092325.1, read as the reverse complement.
AGACGTGAATGCAATTTTGACACCATAATTAGTAGATGCAAGAATGCATTCAAATCAAGTAACAAGACTTGGGTCAAGTGACTATTATGTCATTCAATGAATTGACACCATAGACCAACCAATTGATCACCATTTAGCCAACGAATTGGATTGTTAATTTTGTTGAATCAAGAGATTATTGTTCATTCCCATAGCGCTGTTATGAGACGACTACTTGCTTTGTGCGTAAGAATTTTTCATATCACAATCTTCTATATATGCTGCTGCAGGAAATGACCGGAGCATCCATGGGAAATTGCATATTACACTATGCTGCACATAGGAATATTTTTCCATTATGGGCACTGGCAGAATATCGAAAAAATGTTGTACCCTATCTAGCTTGAAATACTTGATATGTTATGTACCTCGACAATGCCCTCTTATATATGTCACTGATATCCAAATGCATGCCAAGCACCAAGCATAAAGCACGAAATCCATGTCTTTTAATTTCACCATTAATATTTGCAGCCTTCTTGAGGATGACTGTAGAGGCCTGTTGTTGCTTCATTTTGTACCAACATATGGACAGAAACAAATCGAATAAACTCTCTATAGGGACAATCTTGAAAAAGGAAAAAATATATGATCGCATTGAATTTTTTTTTTTTTTTTAACTCTCAATAACACTTAGACTATCCACTATAAGGGCAGACAGAACTCAACCGGATTGAAATAGGGATTAGAAGAAGAGGCTTAAATTGATGGATTTGTATTTGGTGAAGGATTTTATTTGAATGAATTTGGTATTTTAGTTAATTTCGAATATGGTCTCAATTTTGAATTTTCTGTTTTTAGTTAATTCAGATCCCAGAATTGGTTTCGTATTTAATTAATTGGCGCAGATACAGTTTACTTTTCAAGTACTACTAAGCATCATTACGTGCGAAAACTACTGCATCATCTTCTTTTTACAAGACAGGCAAATTAGGGAGCACCATCAACTATAGCCCTTTCCTCTTGGCAAACAATCGGCACAACCCGGAGGACCGTACTTGCTTTTCTCGGGGAAGAAAACACCACCGCTGCCAGTGCCAACGGCCCTTCTCTAAAATGCACCTAAAAAAACTCACCCGTGATTTACCCTATACCATATCTTTTGCCATCTGCCAAGTTGCCATCTTCACCTTCCCTATGTACATGCAATAAACTGCTAAATACCAAATAATTAGGGCAAATGAAGAGGAATTTAAAAAAGAATTTGAAACGACAACTAATTTGGGTGAATTTGAAATCCATCCACAAGTTTTAACCCTCAAAACCTTACTCCTAAGGTGGCCTTTCATCCAATGATTTAGTGGGGTTGACCATGACTTGTTTGCGGACTTCAAGAAGCTTCTAAACAACACTTCTAACAGTAAAGTAGCATGGAAAACTACCAACAGTATGAAACTTCCCTGTCCAAATTTGGAACACTTCGGATTTTCTTCTTGCCAAATAAAGGACTTTTCTGAGTTTCTGCAAAATGCAGAGAGCTTATGTTGGGTGTATTTGGATGGTATGTTTTCTAGGTGTTTGTATAAAACTTTAATTTATTGTAGAATTTGTAGAATTGAAAAACTTTTTATTTTTATTTTTCTTTTCTTTTTCCCCCTTTTTTTTTTCTCTCTTCTTCTTCCTTCTGGCCATTGCTGCTGCTCCAACCATCACCGGAGGTTTCAATGTTACTTTCGTTGCATAATTTTTTATGCCAACAAATACTATCGGAGCTCTAAATTCAAGAGTTTGATTTGAATAGAGACGTGTATAAAAATATTCATGTGGTGGATAAAATTATTAAGAATTATGGAATTGCAAATTTGTTAGTTGTCCATTGTGCCTTGTCCACAGGTCATGCCCGGCCAGTGGCAGGGACCTTAGTCACAAGATGGAGTTATAACTTTAATGTTGTCGCTCTTTCCAACCTTGTAGTGTATGTAGGTTTAAGATTATCCTCTTACGCTGTGAAGACTTGGAAAACTTCCTCCGTAACTTCCAAGACTTGGAAAACTTGCTAGACTTGGAAGTCCATGCAAAGCGCATTCCAATTCACACTCATCAACGTCTGTCATGTCTTGCAGACAATTTAACAAATGTTAAGTCGGATTTGGATTGGTGGGTCTTTTTCTGTAAACCTAACGCATTTTTTTCAACAGCCTGAATCAGACTTTTGTTGTTAACCTAACGCATTGGCTTGGAAGTCTATGCAAATTAAAAGTATTCCAATTCAGACTCATCAACGTGTCATGTCTTGCAAACAAACGATTTGGGTTGATGGGTCTTCCACGGATTTGCATTAATTGGTCATTTGCTTGCAAACAAAGTCACGCTAGAATCTACTATCTGTTTCTGGATTAACTTATTCTAAAAGGACAGAGAAAAGTTAGCACTAGTAAGTCTTTCGCTTAGGAGAATGCCGTCTTTCTGCTCCGAACGAGATGTAAGAATTTGATTGAATTGTACGTCGAATTTGCCCATCATTCAAACTACAAATCAGAAAAGCAACAAAAATTTAACTTTCTGCTTTCACATGCACATAATAATAAAATAGTAGAATTAACGTCAAAAGTCTTACTGCATTATAATAGTAGAACTTTTGGTAAACAGTAGAAAGAATTTACTTTAAGAATGTCACTCAAACCACACCTTGTGAGATATTTCTCCATTATGTTCTCCCATTCTCGTCTTTCTTCAATAGTACTCAATGTATGCAAATTTTTTAATTTTTTAACATTAACAAATTCTCTCTCCATGGCAACTTAAAACAATTTACGTACCTTAACAAAAAAATTTTCCTCCCTGGCTTCAGGTTTGATTAAACTTCACGGTAAACAATCAACAATTTGGTAGAACCTTTTTTTTTTTTTTTTTTTATCATTGCACAACACCAACAATCTTAATAGAATACCTCTTTTTAGACCTTTGTTCATATTCTTTTACTTTGCAATTATTCTTTTTTATTCCGTTCCTATTCTACTTTTTCATAAAAGGGAATTTTAACCCGAATTTCCACCGGTATCATAGAATTACTTGGTACTGAACAAAAAAGGAGAGAGAGGGATTCGAACCCTCGATAATTCTTTGTTCAAAACTATACCAGTTTTCAAGACTGAAGCTATCAACCATTCAGCCATCTCTCTGAGGGTCGCTTTTCCCTAATTCCAATCAATGATGGAATACTCCAAAACCAACCTTGTGGTCCAATTCTTCAATATATGATTACTCTATCACAACCTCTATACCTTTCTATAACACATGCTCCTCTACCACAAATTCTGCACACCCTTCAGACACTACAAATACCCCAACATCAAACTCTTGAATCTAGGGCTTTAATACCATTTGTTAGCACAAAAAATCACCCAATGGAAGTAATCTTGCAAACAATAATATAAGAAAAGCACAGGAGGAAACAAAATATTCTATTTCAATTCACTAATTTCCCTCAACTACAAACTTAGAACTCAAAGTCCTTAAATAGAGAAACATAACCACAAATCCTATTCTTATTATAATACCAAAACATGACTCAAACGTATTTCCTAAATTAACTTTGACACCAATTCTAATCTAGTTAACAAATAAAAAATATAATTCTAAAGCAACAAAACTTCTAAAAAGACTTGGTTTAATTTTTTTTGTCAACAGTTTTCTAGTTTACAGCAAAAAGGTTGTAAGAATTACGTCAACTGTTTTAATTAGATATAACTCAACTTAGAGACCCTATTCCCATGTCTTCTCAGCTTTTAAAATATGCTTCTCATAAATTTCTCTAATATGGAGAACAGGAGCAAGCATGTTAAGTCTTCCTCCAATGCGTCATGGAAGACCTGAAGGAAGCCATGTCAAAGACTCTGCAAGAAATTTAAGTCAAGTAATTTTGCCACTATTCGTTTAGTCAAGTCTTCCAAGTTAATATTCCATCCACAAATTTTCCCATGTTGAGGGGTAAATTACTAAATTGGGTTTGGAGCATGGTGTCATATCTTTCAAAATTAGGTGATGGATAAGAATTTTTGGTCATTGCAAGCAGAAGAGTGAATTCGTATACTAATTGGTTGAAAGTTGAAACTCAAGCTCTATAAAAGACTCATTTTCGCCATTCTAAATTTTATCAAACAAACCCAAATGGAGAAGCAAAATTGGCTTTGTATAATATCAGTTCACCTTCTCATACTGCATATTGCAATTGCATCCTCTTTTTCGGTGCATCATTTCTGCCACTATGATGAAGCTCTTGCATTACTTCAGTTTAAGGAGCAATTCAAGATTAGCGCATCCAATGAATTTTCTTCCGACTGTAGTTACTTTGGTCAGCATCCTTATCCAAAGATCACATCTTGGAACGAGAGTACAGATTGCTGCACCTGGGATGGAGTCACATGCCATGAGATCACTGGTCATATAATTCAATTAGACCTCAGCTGCAGCCAAATTGAAGGAGTCATCAGTCCTAATAGTAGCCTCTTCGGCCTTTCTCAACTCCAGAAACTAAACTTGGCATACAATGATTTCCAGCAATCGCGAATTTTGCGCGAGTTCAGTGGATTAACACACCTGACACACCTCAACCTCTCAACTTCAAATTTCAACGGCCAAATTGCAGCAGAAATAGCTCACTTGTCAAAGTTAGTTTTGCTTGATTTCTCTCTACATCCCCCAAGCTCCGCAATTTTAAGACTTCAAAAACATGATTTTCAAATGCTTCTACGAAATTTAACCAAGATAAGTGTGCTTTGTCTGTCTGCTGTACACATAGCATCTGAGGTTCCATTAAATTTTTCTTCATCCTTAACATATCTAGATCTTAGCAGTACAGGAATGCATGGTAAGCTCCCAGATCATGTTTTTGAGATACCGAACATGCAGGCTCTTGTGTTAGGTAGCAATGAGAACCTCACCGGTATTTTACCTAAGTTCAACTCCAGCATATCTTCTTTGGAAGTCTTGGATCTCAGTTTTACCAACTTGTTTGGTGAACTTCCTGTTTCAATCGGCAGCTTGAAATCCTTAAACTCCTTGATATTATTTGGCTGTCAATTCTCTGGTTCTTTACCCGAATCCATTGGCAACCTTTCAAAACTCACTGACTTGATACTGGGTTCCAACAAATTTGTGGGACAAATCCCAAGGAGTATTTCAAATTTTGTGTCGTTGAAGACATTAGACCTTTCAGGCAATGGATTTCAAGGTCCAATTCCAGATTCTTTCAACAATCTCCAAAAACTAACCTCTCTATCACTTTCTTATAACAGTCTAGTTGGTCCATTGCCACCTTCAGTTGTCAACCTTACAGCGCTGGTAGACGTAGACATCAGATTTACTTTGCTATCTGGTCCACTTCCTGCGAATGCATCTGGGCTCCAAGAACTCATAAGTTTACAGATAACCCATAATTTGCTCAATGGCACACTTCCACCATGGTTGTTTCACCTTCCAGCAGTGATTTTCTTAGATCTTGCGTTTAATCATTTCACTGGACAATTGCCAGATTTCACAGGAAATTCTTCATTGACTTTTGTCTTTTTGGATCATAATAAATTACAAGGTTCAATTCCCAAGTCAATATCTACACTTAGGAACCTAATATGGCTTGACCTTTCATCAAACAATTTAAGTGGCATTGTTGATTTGATTATGTTCTTGAATATGAAAAACCTTGTTTACCTTTATCTTTCCTCCAATAGATTAGTATGTAGGATCGACAAAGATGTCTCACTTCTTAACCTTGGACAGTTGGGATTATCATCTTGTGGGTTAAAAGAATTTCCAGGTTTCATTCAAAACTCAAAGAGTTTGTCATATTTAGACCTCTCCAGCAACAACATTCGTCAAATTCCCAGTTGGTTGACTTCCATGGCTTGGGATTCACTAACTTACCTAAATCTGTCTTATAATGATATATCTACTCCTTTCATACCACCTTGGAAGAGTATTACTGTATTGGATGTTCGATCAAATCAGCTTCAAGGTCCGCTGCCAATTTCAATATGCAATTTAGAAGTCCTCTTCTTTCTTGACATGTCTGAAAACAAATTCAGCGGTGAAATTCCACTTTGTTTCGGAAACTTCAGTAGCGGACTGGCTGTGCTCAATCTGAAAAATAATCGCCTTCAAGGAAGCATTGGGATGATCTTTGCACCGAAAAATGGTTTGAGATATCTTGGATTGCAGGGCAACCTTTTTGAAGGGCAGTTGCCAAGATCTTTGGTGAAGTGTGAAAAACTGGAAGTCTTTGATGTAGGGAATAACAGAATAAATGACACATTCCCTACGTGGGTGGAAAATCTCAAGGAGCTCAAAGTTTTGGTTCTGAAATCGAATCGATTCTTTGGAACCATAGACAATAATTTCAAAACAAAAAGCCCATTCAAGAAGTTGCAAATTATGGATCTATCCAACAACGAGTTCACCGGTGTTGTACCTATCAGGCTTCTAACAAGCTTGAGAGCAATGATGAATTCAGACAGAACTGAATCAAGGGCAATGTACCTGGACGCTGGCTATATCTTTTATGACAATGATTACAGATATTCGTTAAGCATATCTTTGAAAGGGCTATCAATGGAATTGCCCCAAATCATAACAACTCTCACAGCCATTGATTTATCAAGCAACAGATTCAGTGGAGAGATTGACAACGTCATCAGTGACCTGGTCGACCTCAAAGTTCTGAACTTATCCAATAACAGATTCTCTGGCCATATTCCCTCCTCCTTTGGGAATTTGAGTTCCCTTGAATCATTGGACATCTCTTGCAATCAAATTGATGGAGAGATCCCACAGCAACTTACAATGATGACCTCGCTTGAATTCTTAAACCTCTCACAGAATCATCTTGTGGGACGCATTCCTCAAGGTAACCAATTCAATACATTTTCCAATGATTCATACAAGGGGAACGTGGGACTGTGTGGACTCCCACTAACAAAGAAGTGCAGCGAATCTGATTTTGAGGTGCCACCACCACGTCCTATAGATCAAGAAGAAGAGCAATCAGATTTCTTCAGTGGATTTACATGGAAACCGGTGATTATAGGATATGGTTTTGGAGTTGTCCTTGGACTCGCTTTGGGATGGCTAATGTTTGCAACAGGAAAGCCACAATGGGTGGTAAAGTTTGTTGAAGACGCGAGGTATCAACGGAGAAAACAGAAAACTCGTTAAAGATCCAATCCAACTACAGTAATGGAGCAAAGCCTTTCTGTATGTGCGTATCAGGTAATGCACAATCCGCATCTGGCCATAATTTTATTTAACTAGAATAATAGTACTCACTTGGAGCTAGTAAAAGGGTTTAATTTGGTCCGATCATCTAATTAATTCTGCATGTCTCTTTCATTTTGAAAATAATTTAATCTCAAAACTGTTTAAGTTATTTGTTTCATCAAAATATTGGTAAAAGGATGTGAAACAATCATCTAGATTTTTGAAGATGTTGAGGAACGCACGTAAAGTTATCAAGAAATATAACATATATTAGTACTAACGTTGATGAAAAAAATAGAAAATTCATCTTGAATCGACAATGGATAAACCTTATTTTCTTTTTTTTTTCTTATTTCCTTTTGCGAAATTTAATCGCTTCTCATTTATTCTTTTTGTTTTTAAACTCTTTCTTGTCTTTTCTTATTTCCCCATCTCTATGAAACAAACACAATGATACTAGAAATAGGGAATGCATATTGTAAAAGTACTCAATAAGCTAAACTGTTGAAGTTATTTTGAGGTCAATTTGATTAAATGCCATTAAGCAAGTTCACATACATTTTTAGATATGACTATACACTTTCCTAAGGAAAAGAAGTAGAATTTCCACGCTAGCTGATATTTGTTGACAATGTCAGGCCATTATGTGTCTTTTTAAGGTTTTTTTTTAAGCATCTTTTCAAATTTTAATAAAGGAAATAAATACGAGTAATTCATATGAACCCTATGGCTTTCAAAAGTATTTAAAATCCATGAAGATTTGGCCATTTCTCATGAAATGGATGGTGACATAGGGAATTTGGATGGTGTAGTTGCCATTGGAGTAAAAGGAAAGAGAATTTTCCTGAAGTCCCTTTTGATAGAGAATTGCTCTAGCAGATGTACTATTTGAAGTCCATGAATATGCATAATCCACAGCTCTTTCACGAAATGGGGAAAATTTTGAATATTGGCTTACTCGAGATCTTAAAGCCGTGCTGGTTTCTTGCAGGAATGGCTCAGGATAAAGGAGAATTGGAGCTAGCTTGCTGTTGAATGGGGCATAGAGTTTTAAGTGTGTTGGTAGTATACAGTATAATATCGTTTTTCCTTTTGTGTTCGATTTGTTGGCTTTATAGTTGATTGATGTACTTAGAAGTGGTCTACCTCCTCCGTGTGTAAACACTCTGTTCTTATCAATAAAAGCACGCCAACTTGCTCTCTTTTTTCTGTCTCTCTCTCTCTCTCTCTCCTTTTTATTAATACAAGACGCCACTTTTAAATTTTAAAATATCTGTCGAACCACTTGGGATCCTCGGTGACATATTTTCTATGCCAATCCAATGCCACTTATAATATTGTGTCAAGTGTCCTGTTATTATTTACATTTGTGTTAAACAAAACCAAGTTGAATTATTAGAAAATTAAAATGTAAATAATAACAGGACACTTTGCACAATATTATAGGTGATATTGGATTAGCATAGAAAACATGTCACCGAAAATCCCAAGTGTGATCGAACATACTTGAAATTTTATGTAAAGTGAAATTTTAATAAAACGTAGTCTCCACAATGTTATTAGTTAAAATTTCAATATTACCCTTACTAGGTATTGAATATAACAGGGTTGGCCGCTTTTGTATAAAATCATATGAGGATTAGATGGATTAAGTGAACATCGTCATTTTAGTACACTAACTTATGTGCGAAACCACAGTGGATAAATAATAATTTGATCCTTTTTCTTTTCTTTTTCTTTTTATATTTTCCAGTAGGGTAGGGGGTTGGGGATGGGTAGTTGAACACTTCACTTCATTTTCTCCCTTTCATATTCTAGGGATCAGAGTGGGACAGATTTTATACTTTAAAAATTGAAGTATCCCACTTTGAAACACAAGAATCCAAGTGAGAATTTAAGTATAATAGAAAAGTGTAAAGTATAATAAACCCAACAAATATTTCTCCACACCTTGTGAGATATTTCTCCATTATGTTCTCCCATTCTCGTCTTTCTTCAATAGTACTCAATGTATGCAAATTTTTTAATTTTTTAACATTAACAAATTCTCTCTCCATGGCAACTTAAAACAATTTACGTACCTTAACAAAAAAATTTTCCTCCCTGGCTTCAGGTTTGATTAAACTTCACGGTAAACAATCAACAATTTGGTAGAACCTTTTTTTTTTTTTTTTTTTATCATTGCACAACACCAACAATCTTAATAGAATACCTCTTTTTAGACCTTTGTTCATATTCTTTTACTTTGCAATTATTCTTTTTTATTCCGTTCCTATTCTACTTTTTCATAAAAGGGAATTTTAACCCGAATTTCCACCGGTATCATAGAATTACTTGGTACTGAACAAAAAAGGAGAGAGAGGGATTCGAACCCTCGATAATTCTTTGTTCAAAACTATACCAGTTTTCAAGACTGAAGCTATCAACCATTCAGCCATCTCTCTGAGGGTCGCTTTTCCCTAATTCCAATCAATGATGGAATACTCCAAAACCAACCTTGTGGTCCAATTCTTCAATATATGATTACTCTATCACAACCTCTATACCTTTCTATAACACATGCTCCTCTACCACAAATTCTGCACACCCTTCAGACACTACAAATACCCCAACATCAAACTCTTGAATCTAGGGCTTTAATACCATTTGTTAGCACAAAAAATCACCCAATGGAAGTAATCTTGCAAACAATAATATAAGAAAAGCACAGGAGGAAACAAAATATTCTATTTCAATTCACTAATTTCCCTCAACTACAAACTTAGAACTCAAAGTCCTTAAATAGAGAAACATAACCACAAATCCTATTCTTATTATAATACCAAAACATGACTCAAACGTATTTCCTAAATTAACTTTGACACCAATTCTAATCTAGTTAACAAATAAAAAATATAATTCTAAAGCAACAAAACTTCTAAAAAGACTTGGTTTAATTTTTTTTGTCAACAGTTTTCTAGTTTACAGCAAAAAGGTTGTAAGAATTACGTCAACTGTTTTAATTAGATATAACTCAACTTAGAGACCCTATTCCCATGTCTTCTCAGCTTTTAAAATATGCTTCTCATAAATTTCTCTAATATGGAGAACAGGAGCAAGCATGTTAAGTCTTCCTCCAATGCGTCATGGAAGACCTGAAGGAAGCCATGTCAAAGACTCTGCAAGAAATTTAAGTCAAGTAATTTTGCCACTATTCGTTTAGTCAAGTCTTCCAAGTTAATATTCCATCCACAAATTTTCCCATGTTGAGGGGTAAATTACTAAATTGGGTTTGGAGCATGGTGTCATATCTTTCAAAATTAGGTGATGGATAAGAATTTTTGGTCATTGCAAGCAGAAGAGTGAATTCGTATACTAATTGGTTGAAAGTTGAAACTCAAGCTCTATAAAAGACTCATTTTCGCCATTCTAAATTTTATCAAACAAACCCAAATGGAGAAGCAAAATTGGCTTTGTATAATATCAGTTCACCTTCTCATACTGCATATTGCAATTGCATCCTCTTTTTCGGTGCATCATTTCTGCCACTATGATGAAGCTCTTGCATTACTTCAGTTTAAGGAGCAATTCAAGATTAGCGCATCCAATGAATTTTCTTCCGACTGTAGTTACTTTGGTCAGCATCCTTATCCAAAGATCACATCTTGGAACGAGAGTACAGATTGCTGCACCTGGGATGGAGTCACATGCCATGAGATCACTGGTCATATAATTCAATTAGACCTCAGCTGCAGCCAAATTGAAGGAGTCATCAGTCCTAATAGTAGCCTCTTCGGCCTTTCTCAACTCCAGAAACTAAACTTGGCATACAATGATTTCCAGCAATCGCGAATTTTGCGCGAGTTCAGTGGATTAACACACCTGACACACCTCAACCTCTCAACTTCAAATTTCAACGGCCAAATTGCAGCAGAAATAGCTCACTTGTCAAAGTTAGTTTTGCTTGATTTCTCTCTACATCCCCCAAGCTCCGCAATTTTAAGACTTCAAAAACATGATTTTCAAATGCTTCTACGAAATTTAACCAAGATAAGTGTGCTTTGTCTGTCTGCTGTACACATAGCATCTGAGGTTCCATTAAATTTTTCTTCATCCTTAACATATCTAGATCTTAGCAGTACAGGAATGCATGGTAAGCTCCCAGATCATGTTTTTGAGATACCGAACATGCAGGCTCTTGTGTTAGGTAGCAATGAGAACCTCACCGGTATTTTACCTAAGTTCAACTCCAGCATATCTTCTTTGGAAGTCTTGGATCTCAGTTTTACCAACTTGTTTGGTGAACTTCCTGTTTCAATCGGCAGCTTGAAATCCTTAAACTCCTTGATATTATTTGGCTGTCAATTCTCTGGTTCTTTACCCGAATCCATTGGCAACCTTTCAAAACTCACTGACTTGATACTGGGTTCCAACAAATTTGTGGGACAAATCCCAAGGAGTATTTCAAATTTTGTGTCGTTGAAGACATTAGACCTTTCAGGCAATGGATTTCAAGGTCCAATTCCAGATTCTTTCAACAATCTCCAAAAACTAACCTCTCTATCACTTTCTTATAACAGTCTAGTTGGTCCATTGCCACCTTCAGTTGTCAACCTTACAGCGCTGGTAGACGTAGACATCAGATTTACTTTGCTATCTGGTCCACTTCCTGCGAATGCATCTGGGCTCCAAGAACTCATAAGTTTACAGATAACCCATAATTTGCTCAATGGCACACTTCCACCATGGTTGTTTCACCTTCCAGCAGTGATTTTCTTAGATCTTGCGTTTAATCATTTCACTGGACAATTGCCAGATTTCACAGGAAATTCTTCATTGACTTTTGTCTTTTTGGATCATAATAAATTACAAGGTTCAATTCCCAAGTCAATATCTACACTTAGGAACCTAATATGGCTTGACCTTTCATCAAACAATTTAAGTGGCATTGTTGATTTGATTATGTTCTTGAATATGAAAAACCTTGTTTACCTTTATCTTTCCTCCAATAGATTAGTATGTAGGATCGACAAAGATGTCTCACTTCTTAACCTTGGACAGTTGGGATTATCATCTTGTGGGTTAAAAGAATTTCCAGGTTTCATTCAAAACTCAAAGAGTTTGTCATATTTAGACCTCTCCAGCAACAACATTCGTCAAATTCCCAGTTGGTTGACTTCCATGGCTTGGGATTCACTAACTTACCTAAATCTGTCTTATAATGATATATCTACTCCTTTCATACCACCTTGGAAGAGTATTACTGTATTGGATGTTCGATCAAATCAGCTTCAAGGTCCGCTGCCAATTTCAATATGCAATTTAGAAGTCCTCTTCTTTCTTGACATGTCTGAAAACAAATTCAGCGGTGAAATTCCACTTTGTTTCGGAAACTTCAGTAGCGGACTGGCTGTGCTCAATCTGAAAAATAATCGCCTTCAAGGAAGCATTGGGATGATCTTTGCACCGAAAAATGGTTTGAGATATCTTGGATTGCAGGGCAACCTTTTTGAAGGGCAGTTGCCAAGATCTTTGGTGAAGTGTGAAAAACTGGAAGTCTTTGATGTAGGGAATAACAGAATAAATGACACATTCCCTACGTGGGTGGAAAATCTCAAGGAGCTCAAAGTTTTGGTTCTGAAATCGAATCGATTCTTTGGAACCATAGACAATAATTTCAAAACAAAAAGCCCATTCAAGAAGTTGCAAATTATGGATCTATCCAACAACGAGTTCACCGGTGTTGTACCTATCAGGCTTCTAACAAGCTTGAGAGCAATGATGAATTCAGACAGAACTGAATCAAGGGCAATGTACCTGGACGCTGGCTATATCTTTTATGACAATGATTACAGATATTCGTTAAGCATATCTTTGAAAGGGCTATCAATGGAATTGCCCCAAATCATAACAACTCTCACAGCCATTGATTTATCAAGCAACAGATTCAGTGGAGAGATTGACAACGTCATCAGTGACCTGGTCGACCTCAAAGTTCTGAACTTATCCAATAACAGATTCTCTGGCCATATTCCCTCCTCCTTTGGGAATTTGAGTTCCCTTGAATCATTGGACATCTCTTGCAATCAAATTGATGGAGAGATCCCACAGCAACTTACAATGATGACCTCGCTTGAATTCTTAAACCTCTCACAGAATCATCTTGTGGGACGCATTCCTCAAGGTAACCAATTCAATACATTTTCCAATGATTCATACAAGGGGAACGTGGGACTGTGTGGACTCCCACTAACAAAGAAGTGCAGCGAATCTGATTTTGAGGTGCCACCACCACGTCCTATAGATCAAGAAGAAGAGCAATCAGATTTCTTCAGTGGATTTACATGGAAACCGGTGATTATAGGATATGGTTTTGGAGTTGTCCTTGGACTCGCTTTGGGATGGCTAATGTTTGCAACAGGAAAGCCACAATGGGTGGTAAAGTTTGTTGAAGACGCGAGGTATCAACGGAGAAAACAGAAAACTCGTTAAAGATCCAATCCAACTACAGTAATGGAGCAAAGCCTTTCTGTATGTGCGTATCAGGTAATGCACAATCCGCATCTGGCCATAATTTTATTTAACTAGAATAATAGTACTCACTTGGAGCTAGTAAAAGGGTTTAATTTGGTCCGATCATCTAATTAATTCTGCATGTCTCTTTCATTTTGAAAATAATTTAATCTCAAAACTGTTTAAGTTATTTGTTTCATCAAAATATTGGTAAAAGGATGTGAAACAATCATCTAGATTTTTGAAGATGTTGAGGAACGCACGTAAAGTTATCAAGAAATATAACATATATTAGTACTAACGTTGATGAAAAAAATAGAAAATTCATCTTGAATCGACAATGGATAAACCTTATTTTCTTTTTTTTTTCTTATTTCCTTTTGCGAAATTTAATCGCTTCTCATTTATTCTTTTTGTTTTTAAACTCTTTCTTGTCTTTTCTTATTTCCCCATCTCTATGAAACAAACACAATGATACTAGAAATAGGGAATGCATATTGTAAAAGTACTCAATAAGCTAAACTGTTGAAGTTATTTTGAGGTCAATTTGATTAAATGCCATTAAGCAAGTTCACATACATTTTTAGATATGACTATACACTTTCCTAAGGAAAAGAAGTAGAATTTCCACGCTAGCTGATATTTGTTGACAATGTCAGGCCATTATGTGTCTTTTTAAGGTTTTTTTTTAAGCATCTTTTCAAATTTTAATAAAGGAAATAAATACGAGTAATTCATATGAACCCTATGGCTTTCAAAAGTATTTAAAATCCATGAAGATTTGGCCATTTCTCATGAAATGGATGGTGACATAGGGAATTTGGATGGTGTAGTTGCCATTGGAGTAAAAGGAAAGAGAATTTTCCTGAAGTCCCTTTTGATAGAGAATTGCTCTAGCAGATGTACTATTTGAAGTCCATGAATATGCATAATCCACAGCTCTTTCACGAAATGGGGAAAATTTTGAATATTGGCTTACTCGAGATCTTAAAGCCGTGCTGGTTTCTTGCAGGAATGGCTCAGGATAAAGGAGAATTGGAGCTAGCTTGCTGTTGAATGGGGCATAGAGTTTTAAGTGTGTTGGTAGTATACAGTATAATATCGTTTTTCCTTTTGTGTTCGATTTGTTGGCTTTATAGTTGATTGATGTACTTAGAAGTGGTCTACCTCCTCCGTGTGTAAACACTCTGTTCTTATCAATAAAAGCACGCCAACTTGCTCTCTTTTTTCTGTCTCTCTCTCTCTCTCTCTCCTTTTTATTAATACAAGACGCCACTTTTAAATTTTAAAATATCTGTCGAACCACTTGGGATCCTCGGTGACATATTTTCTATGCCAATCCAATGCCACTTATAATATTGTGTCAAGTGTCCTGTTATTATTTACATTTGTGTTAAACAAAACCAAGTTGAATTATTAGAAAATTAAAATGTAAATAATAACAGGACACTTTGCACAATATTATAGGTGATATTGGATTAGCATAGAAAACATGTCACCGAAAATCCCAAGTGTGATCGAACATACTTGAAATTTTATGTAAAGTGAAATTTTAATAAAACGTAGTCTCCACAATGTTATTAGTTAAAATTTCAATATTACCCTTACTAGGTATTGAATATAACAGGGTTGGCCGCTTTTGTATAAAATCATATGAGGATTAGATGGATTAAGTGAACATCGTCATTTTAGTACACTAACTTATGTGCGAAACCACAGTGGATAAATAATAATTTGATCCTTTTTCTTTTCTTTTTCTTTTTATATTTTCCAGTAGGGTAGGGGGTTGGGGATGGGTAGTTGAACACTTCACTTCATTTTCTCCCTTTCATATTCTAGGGATCAGAGTGGGACAGATTTTATACTTTAAAAATTGAAGTATCCCACTTTGAAACACAAGAATCCAAGTGAGAATTTAAGTATAATAGAAAAGTGTAAAGTATAATAAACCCAACAAATATATGAAAATAACTTCAGCGTCATGCAGACCTCTCATGAGCAGGGGATATAAGTAACTTTATTCTTCTTTTTTTTTGGGATTTAAGGAGAAACTCTAAGCTTTATAATGAAAAAGAGAAAACAGGAGGATTTGAGAGTCAAACCAAGAATAATCTACTTACCAACTAAATTGCGCCCTGTCCCAAAACAAATAACTTTCATGAAAAAGGAAATCCTGCTCTTGAATCAATGCGACTTCTCTTTGTTAACGTGAAGAATAAAAGTACAAGCAGGTTACTACACGAATTGCATGCAAACTCAGTTTTAACCAGTTGAAGGCAGTACTATGACTGAACATCATTAAGTGATAAGTGAATATTTTACATGTGTTTCATATGATTACATGTAAGCTTTTCGTGTTTTTAGGTGTTCATAGCCACGTCTAAGCCCTTTTTGGTGTAAAATTGCTTCAAGTGTTACTTAGTGAGCCAAACGTGCAAAATAAGTGGATTAATGCATAAATATGTGATATTTTGTAGGTTATTGGAGCATGAAACACTCACTTAAGTTGAAGAAGATGCAATGTGTACTTTGGAGGATAGCACATAAGTGAGACCAGAAGAGAAAGTTGCACGACAAAGGAAGGAAATTGAAACTGGAAATAGGGGAGTTGGATCCGACCTTGGATTGGAGTAGAAAACCAAGGATCCAACCTCGGATAAAACTTCTGTAATCAGAGGCTGTATCCGAGGCCATGATCCAAGCTTGGATCCCTTCGACAAAGGCCTCAGACCTTGCATGCAAATATATGTGAAAAATTGAAGAAACCTTACATCCGAGCTCGGATTAGCTTGGTACCCCTCGAATCCAAGGGTTCGGATATTTCTCTTCCTCAGCAATTTGTATACATTTCACACTTACTTTTTTTACTCTTGTTTCACAACAAATTTCGATTGAAAAGTTGGCAAAGCATCTTATACACTTGAAAAAGGAATATTGGAGATTCCAATGAAGGGCATTTTTGGAAGAAGAAGAAAAAAACGAGTAGAAAAACACATTATTAAAAAGAGAGAAGGGAGATAGGAGGGGATAGAGAAGGGAAGATATAGAACTTTTCTGTCTTTTCTCTGTAGCTTAACTTAGTGATAATTTTAGATCAAGTTTTCATTTCTATTAAAGAACTTAAAAAACTCTTTATGTAACCATGTATTTTTTATAGCTATGAAAATGATGGAACTTGAAGATCATGTTTCTTCATTTGAATGAGCATTTCTTCTCCTTTACTCTCTTTACTTGTTTCACTAATACTTTGTTACATTGAAGACATGAGCTTTATTGTTAAATTTACTATGTCTAACTAAATCTTCTTGTTCTAGGGATAGATGAAACTATTTGTGCCTTAACTATAGTTGAATAAAGTTAATTATTGCTATATCTTGCACTTGCTAGTTCATTTGTTCATGCTTTAATACTTGTAAATGCTTGATCACCATTTACTAGCCACTTTAGTTGTTGTTAATATATGAAAATAGTTGACAATAATGAAAAATGAATGAAGGAGTAGACACACAAAAGTAGAGGTACGTTTAGGTGGATATTTATGACATTTCTTGTCCTTGATATAGTTTAAACTAGAGATTCCACCACGAAAGTAGGGAAATTCGGGAAATTCTAGTGTAGACTAAGTTTGGTTCATTCGCAAAAGCGAGTGCCAATGGTTTGAATGAAATGCATCCATAGCAAGACAAGATCATGAGTGATATTTAGTTAATTTATCCATGATTAGGTACATTTAGTGGATTCTATACCCTAGGACACTTTTGTTGAGTTACTTCAAGTTGTTAACTTGCGTTATATTACTTTTTGCATTTTGGATGATTAAATTAGTTAAAATTCTTGATAAATTTAGATAATCGAGTGAGTTAGAAACCTTGGTAGTTGCAAGTGATTCCTCGTGAGATCGATCCTAATTCCTGAGTACTACTAACTATGACCTGTACACTTGCAGTGCACGAGGGATTTAGGTCAAAATTTAGAGTGTAGGTTTAGGCCTCATCATTAAGCAATATAAAGAAAGATAAGGATTTTTTAGATGATTAAACACGTTATTAAAGAAATCTACACTGGGTGTAAAACCAACAAATATACACATATGCACGCGCACTTAGAAATAATCAAAGGTTTGACAAAGGCCTTATTAATTCATGACTGAATACGTGCATGCACCAATGAACGTTATAGCCGGAATTTGCACGTTTGCTCTTGAATATTTGCATTCACCAATGAACATTTGACAAACAAGAGAGAAAACCATTCACGCTTCGATTGTTTATTCCAAGCTGAAGTTTGTGAATAGAGACATTAATTCGAGTGAAATTTATTCTCGAGCCTGTGCAATAAATGTTGGAGGACTCTTGCAATAAAAAAGTCCAGTCTTCACCGAGCCTTGTTGAAAGTAAAGCTCCTGGAAGCAACTTGTAAACTTTTTCTTGACGGCACCTGAAGATGACAGCCACGGCTTATTTTTTTTCCCCTTCTTTTATTGGTTTCTTGACTTGACTTTTGTTAAATAGGAAAACAAAGAGTTCATTGGGATTGTTTTTCTAGAAAAGTTTTTTTAAAAGGATATTTGAGCTGTAAAAAAATGATTGAAAAACAAAAATTTTTTGAAAATAATATCTGAATTATGTATGTTTAAACTATGGCTGCAGATGAGTCGACTCGAATCGAATTTTGGCTAATCAAGGCAAGGCTTGACTTAATTTTATCAACCTCGAAACTCGAGTTCAACTTTGATGAGCTACCAATTTTGAGTCAAGCTCAACTAATTAAGCCGAGTCTTGACTTAATTTTATCAACCTCGAAACTCGAGTTCGAGCTCGACGAGCTGCCAATTTTGAGTCAAGCTCGAGCTTGAAAAATAAAAAATAATTATTTTTATTTTTTAAAAAAATAAATAAAATAATATTTTTTCTTAATAAATAATAAAATATTAGAAATATATATGTAATTTTACTATTAAAATAAATAAATAAATATATATATATATATATATACTCGAGCTCGTGAGTCGGCTCGCGAGCTAATAAACTTAATATTTTGAGCTCGAGTTCGATTTGTCCAACTCGAATTCGATATTGATTGAACTCGAATCTAGTTTTGACTCGAGCGATTCGGTTCTTTTGCAGCTCTAATTCAAACAGACTATTTCGTCCCCTTGAAGGGACGATTCATGCAAAGGTCTATCAGTTGGTGTGATTGTATACGGATTTATAAAACAGTTCTAAAAAAAACTACTTTTGTGCTAATGATGTCTGTTATTAGGAAAAGGCAAAACTAGTTTGGAGTATGACATTGTTTGGACAGGAAAATTTTCTTTAAGAAATTTTCAGAATTTTCAAGGGGTAAGTTCCCTCCTCACATCCACATAGCTCCGCAAATGAACAATATTCAGTAGTCGCAATTGTTTTGTACAATGTAATCTGCCGTTAATATGGTAATGTAGATCACCACATACAACTTTAAACGATTCTTCATAGAATGGTAATTTTAGATGATAAAATCAAGATCTCCCATTTTAATTTTTTTAGGCGGCAAGAAATAGTTGTAAAACACAGTTACTCATGCCCAAAATCCCACGAGGAACACTCGTGTGGGACATAAATAGAGGCTTTTTTTTTTTTGAACAATTGTATAATATATTCTATCCTAATCCATAGGGGAGGGGTAGTCTAAAGAAACTTGTGTTAGGGGTTAGTAAATATACAAATCTTACTAAATCAAAGGAATGCTTTGGTACCATTTTTAAATTTTTTTTTTATTACAGGTGAGATTTGAACCACACTGCAACCCAACGAGGAACTTAAAAGCTACTCCAGCACGTAATTCTCTAACGAAAAACAAAAGTAGCCACGAAAAGACTCAAAAGTTTGCAACTTTTGGATATTCCTTTACTGTTCCAAACTTCCCAAAAGAACTCGCTGCCACAAGCTTTGTCATGATCCACAAAAAAAAGGCCCTATTCTTGACATAGTCCACGAACAATTATGATGCAATTTTACACATTCAGTCCATTTTTTTGACTGGTTAATTGATCAACCCTTTAGATTAAGTGCACTTATTATGGTTAAAATCATCATCAAAATTGCCTTAGGAGGTTGAATTCGAGATAATAAGCTATTACAAATATTTACGGACATCGGTTATTTCAACTTGTGGTTGAAGATTTAAAAAAAAAAGCTTGCAGTTGAAAGATCATTGGAAGTTGCTTAATGTTTAAAATAATGGTGCGAGCATCTAGTCTTATAAACCATTAGAGCTCCTCACAATTTCTCGATTCTCTTCGTGATGGAGCTCCAATAACATGCATATGCGGAGCATCAAGTTCGAGTAATTGCCAACAATCAAATCATCGGGGGTGAAAAAAGTGGAAAATTATCAGGGGTGAAGATAGAGAAGGTGGAGCACTACAATGGAGATAAAACAGCGTCTTGTAATTGTAATGAATCATGTCAAATAGCTACTTCATGGATATTCTCAAATCCAGAAAGAAGATTCCATGGCTACAAGAATTATGAGTTTTTTTTTATTTTGTCAATATATTTGAGGGGGATTTTTTTTTTTTGTGTTTTGGCAATATAAGTGGATATGGATATTTAGTAGTAATTTCTGATTTAGTTTCATTTGCTTTGCAATAATGGGCAATCTAATTTCTACACCTAATGGGGTATTACTATTCATTATTGTCACTGAAAACTTGCAAATAGTTTTTGTGGTATGGTCCGCCAATGCCGAAGATGATGAAAAATTTGATGGCAAAATTCTTGAAAGAACTAAGGGAAGTCGAACAAAAGAACCATGTCATGAAGATTGAACTTACAAGGTTGGAAGAAGAGAATGAGATGATGAAGCTTGAAATTGGAAAGCTAAAACCCGGGAACAAGTTGTTAGTTTTTGTTGTCGTTTTCTGATGATCTTTCTAATCTATTTCGTCCGTTAATTGCAAAAGATTAGACAAGTGTAACGATTATGCCCTTGTAGGTTCATGCAGATTGAGTAAAATGTGGTCAAAATTCCTATGTTGGAAATAAAGAACTTCTTCAAGAACTAAATTGATTAAAATAATCCATAAAGGATGAAATTGATTTTAGTGAAAATATCCAGGAACCAAAGAGATGAAATTCCCTTTATATAACTCCAAGGGCGTTTAGTAATGGACCCCTCGTTATTAGTAAGAATATATGTCATAAGTTTCATACTAAAAGTAGCACATAGCAATAACCACAGTAACTCGATGCATTGCCGAAGCTGAAAACCAATTATTTATATTTTTGGGTAAGTCAAACTTTATTCCAGAACAACATAAAGGTACGTTACAAAAACTACAATAAACCTGATCCCGCAAAAGGATAGCGACCATAAACAAGAAGAACATTCAAAACCGTGAAAACCATTGATATTTCTTCACGGCACGAGGGGCATAATTTATTATTGGTAGCTTTTTAGAGCATAGCATTTCTTCATAACCAGTTGATGGCTCCTTATTCCTCTACCCCTGGATTATGAACTGATGATGGGTTTTCTCTGATAAGAACCTTGCTGATCACTCCTTTGTACCACTCGGCTGAAGCTTTTTGGAATTCACGTCGTATTCACTGCCAAGAATTAATTAAGGGAAATTTAACAATAAGCTGAAATATTTTATCATAATTAGTACATACGTAATTAATTAATTCAATGACAACAACGTAAAGGGAATTAGTAGCTAGCATGCATGCATGAGCCCAAAGTCTTTACTCAATTGCTTGAAGAACACAGCACAAATGGTCTTCTGTGTAATCAATTCGAACTGTATCATTTATGGACTCCTCTTTGGTTAGTGTGTCATTAGCGCATACACCTGCAAACAGACGACCGAAATTGATGAACACATGATCAATAAATTACCTCATGAGTCATAAGATGAGTGTTTGGTTGATTACCATTCTCCGTGATGTAGATTGTTGGGTTATCATAAACCACTTTCGTGTAGTTCAGAAGGTCTCCGATTCCACGAGGATATACTTGAAGCCAAAACACACCAGCCCACAAGATTTTTTGAGAGTTAATTGATCATTTGATTTAGAATCAAACTCAAAAATCACAAAATCACAAAATTATACTAAGTTAAGATATGCTGAAACACGTTGAAATTCTAAAATTGACTTCATTAAGAGAAGAAAACACACGCTAGTATTCCTTTGTTCACTCTAATTTAAAAAGGCTGTTAGCTTACATCTCTAATAATAATCGGATGGCCATTGCAAGCAATTTTTCATGTGGGTCGAATTCGTGAGCTTTTAACATTTAGATATTGTGGCTGTCAAAAAATACAGTAGAAAAGTTATCTAGCATCATAAGATATAACAATTTTTTGCATGAAACCCATTGACTATGTGATAATTGCATAACTTACCGGTCCAAGATCGACCAAAGGGATTGCCCTCACTATCAGTTTCTGAAAAATAAGAGAAGGAAGTTAATCCATAGACAGGAAATGATATGTCATTCAATATACACGCAGACCAATATAGTGATCGCAGCCTTTTTTTTTTTTTTATTTCTGCTATTTTTAATTTTGACACATTTAGCAATTTCCAAATCACAAGGTCATTTGCATGTTTCAATGTCAAAATCAGCCAACGTATTATGTGTATATATTTGTACTTTCACCATGCCCTTAGTCCCTCAAAAGGGTGGAATCTCAAAGACGAAATATAGTGAGGATATAAATTGAGGGACACCAAATCATATATATATATATATATATATATATATATATATATATATATATATATATATATATATATATATAAAATTCTACTATTTAGGCTATGAAACTACACATGAATACATGATGTAGGTTCTTTTTATATTTTTTGTTCTTTCGGTTACTAAAGAATAAATTGGAATTCACCTGTTACATTAACTCCAGAATCTGTGACGTAGCTTGGACATGGTGGTACATAACCTTCGTCAAGGAAGTGGGTGACTGATCCAGTATAATAATTCAAACCAAGAAAGTCGTACGAACGCTCTAGCTTTCTACCCTCCACTGGAGTAAAACTTGGTAATCTTTCGCCTACTCTTTCCTTCATGGTGTCTGGATAGTCACCAAATGTGACTGGACGCGTAAACCTGTGATGATCGGCACGAACTGTAAATTGGTTTCATCTTTTAAAATATGTAAAGCCCATCTGATGTTCAATATCAAGAGCCAAGAGGATATCCCTTGCCATCCAAACGTGAAATCGAGTTGTATTTCTGCTGCTTTCAGGTCATCTTCATTTCCATCCCTAAATGGTAGAAACCATTGGCTATTGAGTGTGATTCCTATAATCCCACCTTGGAGTTCCTGCAGAATAAACAACATCAGCTAATATACTAATTTCTCCTCCTAATAGGACCTTTTAGGCTTCTCGTTTGCTAAATTTTCAATTCAAAACCTGTAGAAGACCACACATGCAACTTACATCAATGGTGTGACCTGATATTTTTGCCTATACAAGTCAACAGCAGCTGCATGGGAAAGAAGTTGGAGGTGTGTCACCAAATACGGTTCTATTCCTTCGTCTCCACCTGTAAGTTAAAGACAATGGTTCGTTGAGTGTGATCCAAAACTTAACCCGATCGCCAAAATTCTTGAGCAGGATAGTTTCGATAATCCTCCCTATTTAAGAAATTAATTATGAGGAAATCAAAACTGGAAGGATACCCTAAGCCTTAGGACTACATAATAATTAACATCGAAGAATTAATTAATATAGACAAGAAATTGGGCTACTTACACTACTCGGGGACTCAGGAATCCACCATATAGAGATTGTAGAGCTTGGGGAACATCCCAATGAAAAGTAGTCAATTCCTACGCGATGGGAATAAAAGGCACATTTACCATATATATCATGCGCTTTTAGGAACTTGAATTTAGTGAAGGGGAAAAAAAAGAATTCAAAAAAAATCAATTAACTGTGAAGGGGAATAAATAAAAAAGAGACCAAATTAAATAAAGAATGAGTTGTTCATTAGTATACGAAGCTGTTTTCCATTATGTTAAACTTTCAATTACATTTGAAAGTTTTAAACACGCAAGGAAATGGGAGAAAACTAATTATCATTCATGTTTGTCTTTCTATATTGTATCTTGTAAAAATCAAAGATTCAGTCAGGGCCATTATAAATGAAGCGACACCAAGCTAAACCTTTTGCTATGAGAGCATTGATGAAATTATTGTAGTAGTCAATTCCAGCTTGATTCACACCATCTTTTAACTGACCACCTGTCGAGTAGTAAGAATGAGTGCATGGAGAGAGTTAGAAGTTCGAATGTGAGAAATCAAAACCTTAAAATTGAAATTACTACTGCATTTAGCAAGTAACGATCACCATTAACTTAATGAATTTTAGCTTTTTCCACTACCAGATTAATCCATTTCACTGAAAAGCTCTGATGTACATATGTTTTGTGTGCATGTGTACGTGTGTGTGTGCCCTGGGAGCTTTTTACTTGTAATTTTAAGTAGAAATTCTCGTAGAAATGTGTAGTGCATAAACACAGGAAACTAACTTGGCAATATTCTGCTCCATGCGATTGAGAATCGATGAACATCAAGACCAAGATCAGCGATGATGTTTACATCACGCTGCAGTATAAATTAAGTAGAAAGTTGTGACTGTATATAATACTTATGTAGTCCCAAACACATATAAAACCAGAAAAAAAAAGGGCAATTGATTTTTTTCTATACCTGGTCAAGATCATAAGCATTAGTAGCAATGTCCCCATTTTTCGTTGAAAAGATTGAAACTGTCCTCTATTCATCATTCTTCAAATTGAAAAGATTGAGAATGAAATGCGTTTTCGTTGAAACTCTAAAGACCATTCTGATAATTAAACAACACCCTCTGGATCCATGGGGTTCCCAGCTGCCCAAGCCATCCAGTATGCATTCCTTTTTTTTTTTTTTTTGGTCATCAATATGTATTCACGACGTGTTCTCCATGGTTTCGTATGATCCAGGCCGAGTGTTATAGAAAACCCTAGTAGAAGTTGCTTTTCGGCCTTTTGGGATCTGGTTCCTTATTTACAGAAGCATATGAATGAAGTAGCTAATGAAAATGATGGTGGCCTCTTGCTTAGGGCCTAAGGCGGCCGGCAATAATGCAAGTGAATAAGCAGGACGCTTATTCTCCAAAATTCCTGCTCGGGGCAACTTCTTTGCATGTAAGGCAGGATGGGGAAGGGAGAGGGGGGCAAGAACCGTTCTCAGTGAAATTGTTGCTAAGGCCGGCAATCACTTTTTAAACTTATCGTAGTTCATTGTAAATCATCTGTACAATTTCTGATGAAGATGTGAAATACATGGTTCGATTACTGCTCCATGTGTGCAAATTGCTCAAAAAGAAGCCAAAAAACAAAAAAAGGGAACATTATTTTTGTAAGTAGTTTAAGTTATAAGGGAAAGGAGATTCTACATACATACCGCAGATCTCATGCTAAAATTGTGTCACTACGAATCAAACATTTCAAGGTATGTTCCCCTCTATTCGAAATTTTGGGCTTAAATAAAATTCGAGCTCAGATTCTATACGAACTCAAACTCGATTCAAGAGCTCAAAAATTTATTTAATTCTTGAATCTTAATATTAGATTATCACTACTACATATATAATATCTCTATATAATAAAATAAGAAATATATAAATTTATATAAAATATTAACAGATATTTTAAATACAAAAATTAAAAATTATTTGAATTAAATCGAGTTTTAACGAGCCGAATATCTATAAGTTCGAACTCAATTTGACACTATAAATAAATTATAATTCCTATTCGAATTCAAGCTCAAATTCATTGAAAATCGAGCCCTTAACGAATCGACCCCGAACTCTTCGTTAAGTGCTCGATTCATTTACAGTTCCGCAAAACAATCATAGCAGTAGACTTATAGTAATATCCCCTTGCACTAAATTTCCCGGGAAAGCCTAATCCACAAGACTTCCTCAACACAGCTGAAAATCACAATAATACAAAAGACTGGCGTATTGGCCATTTTCCAGTACACAGTTAACAGCTGCAAACAGCAGGGTTCTTCAAGACCACTAGCAGTATAGCACATCAAGCTCTAGATGTTTTTGAACTATACGTGGCTACAAAATTTTACTACAGCACGATGACAACAATACTAATGGAGCAGTTTAACAATGTTTCTAGAAGCCATTGACGCTTCTTTAGACTACATCCAGCAGGTCCTTAATTAACCTGCATTCAAATTTCGTTCTCAATAATATCCCGCATCATCTGTATAGGGATGAGCCCCTCAGTTCTTATTGCATCTTTGCGTGGATCTGGACTGATGAAATATAATGTCGGTAACCCACGAACCTGACATCACATTACAAATCCCTAATAATTTTGTTAAACTAAAAGACTTGACATGAAAAAATGGAAAATTGTAAACTATTCCTAGAGCAACTTCACAACCAAACCAGGTATGGTGGCATGCACTAAGCTTCAAAGCTCTGGAAAGAACCAGTTGCAATGAAATGTAAAGCAACCAAGATCTCACTATAGAAATAGTAAAAGAATGCAGCACAGGAAAACAGCAAGCACTTTCCATATTGTAGCTTATATTATGTATTTAAACAATAAAAGGAGCTCATGAAAAGCAGATAAAAGTGAAGAATCCAAAACAGAAAGCCTCGAAATTACCTGCATGTCACGGGCAAATTCATATTCATTATCTGTATTGACCTTCACAATCAGCACATTGTTTTCATATTCTACGGCAAGCTGCAGAACGACAATACAATAGAGCTCATTAATTATACTACTAGTTGACTGAGGCCGCCCAGACTTTGTATGTGAAAGGTAAAGCAGAATTGGTGGAGATTGATTAATGCTATGGTTAGCCACAAATCTAATGGTACAGCCGTTGGAAAACATGCATGAAAGGAATCCAAGGGAACCAACTTGCACAATTGAAATTTCACCACTCATACTACGGAAAGAATTGGCTATGATAGATTAATATGACGTCTAGCAATGTTTTATTGCAAAAGCTTTATAAACATCCCTTGATAGTAGATAGAATGAAAATATTGAAATAAAACAGAGTATGGATTAATAAATGTCCCCTCTTTTAAACTTGATGGAAGGCAATCATACTTGCATAGTTACATAAGTACTGAACTCAATCATCAAAAGACACCAAATTCACCATTTTAAGTCTTTGAAATAAGTCTCCTAGCTTTCTTTTGACTTTCCAATTAGCACATCAAACTTAATCCAAGAGAGTTGAGCCAAGCAATAATTTACTAATGTGCTCCCTAACTCATTATCTACACTGGAGTAAAATTTAGATTATCTAACATCAAGAGTTCAACTCAACTAAGAAACAAAAATGATTACCATGTAAACTAACCCAATTAACACATAATCCAATATATTACTATATAAGCTATTAAAATACCAACATGTGCCAATCAATATGCTTTGACACACCTCCTCTCAATTCTTTCAGGAGGAGAAATCAGGTCCCAAGAAAGAATTCTTGAGAAAATTAGCTAAAACACATAAAACAAAGTTGAGAGGAAATCTATGCCACATCACACACTCTTCTCAAGCAAATATAAGCTAAGCATCTGAAAACTAAAATCACCTAAACATATTACAAATGCTTAATTTGACATCCAGTTCCAAAAAAGTTACATTTACATGTGCACCATTTGAGGGAAATGCTGATGCCTAATTTGAAGTTGCAGGATTTAATCAAAGGAGAATGATTTATTATTGGCTCCATAATAAAGCTGAAAGTTGGCTCCTTTCAGATGATTGAGTGCAAAGTTCTCACACAATAGTTTCTGGGCAGGTTTATTTTTCTTTCTTTTTTTTTAATCTTTTTTGCAATTTCACTGTTCTTAAAATAAGTATATACTTGTAATATAGATGCCATGGAAGTATGGTCTTTGTCAGCATTCCAGATACAGCAACATTTTGAAGAGAAGACTTTTCATAGTTGCATTTACTGGCTCCCTGCAGATGGTGAATTAATCAGAAACAATCATTATAATTGAATTTTTTTAGAAATCTTTGCCAGTAGAAGTTTTCCAGCAATTTTGTTGAGCACTAGTTTTGCACTTCTCCATTTCAAAATCTTTATTAAACCAGTCTAAAAGCAGATAAACATTCTGTAGCTTTCATAGATGCATCAGTGAAGATTAGGCTGCAATAACAGGGGAGTTTATACTAACGCTAAGCCCTCATCTGGAATTATTTCCACTCTCAAGGATAAAAGCTGGACTGAATTCCATGATTTCCCTCCATATTTATCAGAAGTCATGATGTTTTCTTTTTCTTACACGTAATCATGCTGACGTTTCCAATTCTAGCAACAAATTTGAATTCATAATCTTATCATGACAAGCACAATTAAAAACATTTCCGACTTGAGTGAACTAGTTTGTGAAGAAACATTCTACTACAGATTCATCAGGATACGAATCAAGAAAGTCAGGGAGAAATTTTTTTTTTTAAAAAAAAAACATAAGTGGCATTGTGCTAACATATAAGCTGAATCCAATTACCATCCATACCATTTCAAGTTCTTGAGCCATCAAAATACAGGGACCGCACCATGTTGCGTAGAAATCGATTATTAGTGGTACATTTCTCTCCCCCTTCACCAGATCTTGGACTTCTTTAGCAGACAGTTTTTTCTACACAAAGGAAGCAAAACAAAAAACCCCCCAATAAGCCTCTGAAAAACATCGAAAGAAGCTTCCTTTTTCTCGCAGGAAAAAAAGAGAAAAATGAAAAATATACTAGAAAAAACACTTTGTAGTTGTTGCATGCTAAACAATGAATTCTCTGCACCGCCTAATCCCAAGAAACCAGCCACTAAAAGAGCAGTAAAATAGCAGTACTATGTAATCAGCTACAAAAAAAGAGTACCGAATATTACCACAAGATAATCCTCTCTGACATACTTGCCAGCAGGTGGTATGCAAAGCAACTTTCTTGATGGCTGTTGAGTTGAAAGCAAAGAGGGCCCATTGGCTGTGGAGATGGGATTTCTGTTGGGGATGGGGTTGAAGAAGAAAGAGCTGGAGTAATGGGTTTGTAGTAGATTCATGCCAGAGGGACCGAGACGTGGCGGAGCATGAAAGGAAGAAGAAGAAGAGAGAGCAGAGTGCATTTTTTTTGCCCGCCCGCCGTCCGTTTTCCTCCTTACCTGATGCTAAAGAGAGGAAGTCGGAAAAAAGGAACTGCCACCTCATCTGATGTGCGGCATTTCCAGCAGAAAGGAGGGGGGGAAAATGGCGCAGAGAGACAGAAGACGAAGAAAACTATTGCTCCTTTGTTGAGATAAAACGACGTCACATAGGTGCGGAGCACAATTAGTGGCATGAATTTGACGCGTCGAAAGGCCAAAAAGAGGATCCGTAAGGATCGGGGGTTTTGAACCCGACGTGAATCGAACACGCAACCTTCTGATCTGGAGTCAGACGCGCTACCATTGCGCCACGGATCCGTTGGTGGTGAAACTTTCTTTCGTTTTCTTGAACTTAGAAGTTGGCATCTAGAAAATTTCCCTATGAAAATTCTGAGATCACCTAACGAATCCCAGCATAACATTTTACATGGTATTGGCTCCACTAAAGAGGGCATAGCTAATTGCAGCAAGAATAGTTCAGGATGGTATACCAAGTTTTGCACAACTTGTTCAAAATAATACACATATTAAACAATGAAAAGCAACATGAATTTGATTCCAATTGATGTTCCGAGAGCCTGAATTTTTACAAAAGTGAGGCACTGAATATTTTTTTTAGAGAAAAATGTATTGTAACGATTTGATATATGTAAGAAAAAAATGATTAAAAATATATTCACAGAAAATATAAAAAATTTTTGAAGAAAAATGGCAATCCAACGTGATGCTCAAACTAATAAATTTTTCTTAAAAAAAATATATTGTTAAAGTAAAAAAAAATGCAAAGAAAACAATAAATTTAAGGCTGTGGACTGCAAAGGTAAGAGTGTTGGGGCATTGACTAGAAAAGTATCTCTTATCTCACAGCTCTATGATTGCCAGAAACTTCCAAGCATATTTTTCTGATGCTCTAATCTCACCTCCCTGCAGGCGAGTTAGGCGTAAAATGCAATCACAGTTACAAGTTAGAGGTTCCAATTATTGCATTTGCAATTAAATTTAAAGAGTGTATAATAATGTATTTTTTTTTATCAAAAAAAAAATTTAAATTTAAAGAGCGCACAATAATATATCATTTTGATTTAGAGGTAGATATCTCTTTCTTTAAATCCCTCACGGCCTAATTGACCCCTCTCCTAGTATAGGTTAGAGTAAAAATAATATGTAGATATTATCGATTCACTGAAAAAATGAAAAATTTCTTCGCTTTTGACTCTTATACGGTGTTATGATGGAATAACCTTCTTAGTTCTTTCCCTATTTGTCCCAAAAATATCTGCCCAAATTTCTTCTCTGTTTCCTCTAACCAAAGCCCATCTAAATAATCACAGGAGGATTTAAATGTCAGATGTCATTTTTTTTTAAAAAAATCTCTAATTTTGAGATTTTAACCTTAGCCACTAGACTAAAACTTCCTGAGCACATGATCCCAAGTTAAGAAAACATACACAACAGTAAGTCAAAGCATGAGGTGCTGCTCAACAGGAAACAAAAAACAGAGAGAATTCCACTCAGACGACAAACAGAAAAAGTTAATGTGCCCAGATTTTTTTGCTACCGTAATCTATTGATTGGAGAAAGAGGAGCCGAATTATAGTTTGGTTACTTTAGTAGTAATTTAAGTTGACAGACCTTCCGGAGTACAGCAGAAAGCAAATCTCATTGAAGGTAAGATCCCTGCATTCCAAGTTACAATGTAAAGCAATATCTTCAAGAATGAATGAATTACATAAGTTGAGAAGAATGAAAAACAATGGTTCCCGCTTGACTATTGACTCAGTATTACAGACAGTTAAATTGAACATCGCCTTAGATCAAGGTTGGATATTTAGCATCTAGAAAATCTCTCAATGATTTAGCAGCTTTGTGACCTCCCATTAAATCCACTAGCCTCTCTACCGGAACAAGGGCAAGTTCTGCCAAGCTATTACAAGCATCCATTATAGCCCTGTAGTTGGAATCTGTCACACCTGGGAGCCGCCTCAGGAACTCCACTGCTGCCGTATTGTAATTCTCAGCTCTAGTCAAGGGAAATTATCAAACCATTGATACATGTTTTGAAAAATTTAGAATAATCTTACTGAGGAAATGATCTCAAAGGAAGAAAGTCTCAATCCTACAAAGTTATGGACAGCTTCTTTCAACTCGTGATATATGATGCATATGAGGCTCTTAAATATAAAGCAGGATATCAGGTTTGAACAAACTGGAAAATCAGAGGTCAAAAGAAATATGCATCTATATAGTAGAGATGCACAGGTACACGCAAACTATACGTGACTGTGTATAGATTGATTGACATCACAGTGATAGAAATTAACGCTTACCTGACATCATTTTCCACAATACCCTCTTCTGACGGTACACCAACTCTAATTGCTTTGGCCTCATCAGGTTCATCCTGATTTGCCTTCAAAGAAGCAAATATCTCTGCAGTAGCATGCAAACTGCGAGACCAGACAATGCGAAGACGAGGGAAATGGAGAGCAAGCAAAGACAGCTTAGATATGATGTTATTTGGCGTAACATCATCACCAATATCACTAGCAGACTGCAAAACAAATGTAACTAAATCAGATCCAAATCCACCTCTAACCCAAAGAAATCCAAACCTCGAGAGCTACCTGAAATGAAAAGCTTTTGTCTTGTGAAAACTCAATCAGTAGAACTGGAATCCGGTAATAGCGGGCCATCATTTCCACCTGGTGGTAAAGACGACCAGATGCAAAACTACCAAAAAGATCTTGTATGCTTTTTCTTTCAACACATATCAAGGGTGACAGGATATAATCTCCAACTTCCAGTGTCACAGGGACTACGCGCATGCCTTTTTGGTGCAATACATTGGGGAGGCTGCTCATGAATTCCCTCATATCCACTATAACCTACGGAAAACAAAACTATCCTTTCAAATTCAATTGTTGATAAGATCAACTAAAAGAGGCTTTGGGCATATACCTGAGTCTCCTTATCAACTTCCTTTCTTCCACCTGCCTTTCTAGTAATCAAATTTTGGGCAATTATAGACTGAGGCTCAGCAGAAGAATCCAGCGCTAGAGATATATCCTGATTGTAGACAGAGGAGAGCCAACAGTGCAAAACTTTATGAGTTCTGCGGCCTTAATAAGGAAATTAATTGAAATGTATTAATACAATTAGTATCCTGGTAAACATGGTAAGAGCACTACAGGGAAGACTACATTGGGCAAAAAATGAGGTGGCACAGAGGCAATACATAGAGTTAAAATCAACAAATTTAAAACAAGATTAGGAAACTCACATGATCAACAGGAATCATCATCATTGATTTCTGCCTAATAAGGGATTCAAATGCTCCATTCTCTCTTCGTATACTTGCCTCAAACTTTTGCACCTCAGTGGATTCATCATAGAAAAGAAAATACACTTTTATTACTTTTGAGGGATTTTCAGCTTTATATATTTCAATCTGTCTGACAAAAACCATGTCAGGATGGTATACAACAATGACAGATGGCTGCAAAATGTCAAGTATATGCTGATCAGTATCTAAGGGATGGAAATGCACTGGTGGAAACTGCTTATTTTTAATCGGCTGTTCAGCATCAAACCCTTGACAATGCTTTTGAAGCAACCATTTCTTGGAAGATGTAACTTCATTAGGCTGTTCAATTAAACCACCAGCAGCTGTTGAAGTGCATTGATTTTTTTGGTCATCATCTTCAGAAGAACATGCTTCAGATTTACTCTTTCTTGCAGACTTCTTGTCACTTTTACCAGGCTTTACTACTGTTTTCTTGTTCTTTCCTTTCCGTCTTGCTCTCTTGTGTCCTTCACTACCCTCGCATGTTTGAAGTTCATCCTCAGCAGCATTATTCTTTTCGGTTTGTTTATTAATTTCAGATGCTGCTGCTAGCAGCGCCTCATGCTCCAGCCTGCTTATGCTGCTAATCTCCGCTTTTTGTCCAGATGCTGAAGGAATGACTCCATCAAGGATTCCAAAACCTTTAGGTTTTTTTGCTTTCTTTTTATTGCATTTGGGTAAAGCGCGCAGCTCTACTTTGCTAAGCAAATATTTTTTCCATTCCTCCTGCATAACCTTCAAAAGAAGAAAAACCAAAGACTCAACATTCTCCAACAGAATAAATATACGAATATAATAAAAACCAAGCTCAGAAATCAGTTGCCTTGATTCAACATTTTATCTCATGGAATGCAACTAAAAAGCAAAAGTTGTATGTAAATATTTTCTTACAACTCAGATACTCGCAAAATCACAAAGTAACTGACAAAAGCCAAATTGGCTCATTCGCAGTTTATCACCCTTATAAAGGATTTGGCCATTTTTCTCCAAAAAAGAAACCGTAATTGACCGTTGCAATAAATTTACAACAGAATGAACGTCTCACTCTTCATATTTTGGGAGATCCACCAAAAAAAACATGAAGCGAGGAGATGTTCATGATATGGGCAACACAATGAAATTTAAGGCAATAGGAAGAACCTTGTGGGAGCCCTTATTGATGCAATCCTCAAGCTGCATACAAGAGTGCTCATCTTTGCATGCTACTAAAACAATTCCATTATCATACGCACAATCTTCTGTAATTAGCTCCTCCCCAGACAAAGATTTCCTCTGTCTTTCTTCTTGTATCTCTTGAAGTATGTCCTGCCAAAAAAAGTCACATGCAAGATTCTCTTCAAGTCTTGAAAACTGAGATAGGTATCCACAAAAAATGATTCAACCAATCAACTTCAAGAATTGCAAAGAAAATTGGAATCCACTCACTCACAAGCAACACCTTCCATTTTGGTGGCTCCTCCAGGACTTCCTGTAAAACAGCACCATTATCTGCACTTGCTCCCACTACTACTAAGGCACACAAAGAAGAGGCTGAGAATCATAATCCTGATATTTCATTAGCCTACTATTCAAACAGCTATGCTGCATGTAGAACTTGAACTGCAAAGTATAATAGAATATATGAATGAAAAGAAGCACAAATACCTAAGGATTTGCCTAATTCAACCTTCACATGTTACCTCTAGAAATTAGCAACATAAGCAAGAAGCAAACAAATATTACCCCAAGAAAAAACCATGACCACAAAACTCACCTTCTTTCTCGCTGTTGCTGTCTTCTAGCTTTCTCTTCTTGGTTGCTGTAGTCTTACTTTGCCCAACATATTTCCCACCATCTAACCTCCCAAAACGAAAAACCCGCTTTTTTGCCAAATCAAAAATCTTGTAGCTAGATTCCGCAAATATCCAAACTGACCGAAAACTCTCTGATGCTCTGAGTGAATCTAGATATTTCAAATAAGTCACAGCATCATACCTATTCAGGCCACATGCCATGTCATTTTCTATTAGAGAAAACAATGATAGAAGGAGGGAGACAAAATGGAAAAGCTTCCCATTTCTGCACCCATAAAATACTTCTCTCACCTCACATTTTTTGGGTTAAAAGATCGTAAATGGTATTACACTCTTTTCTATAAGGTGGATGGATAAACTACATCTTCATCTAGCAGTTTCAGTTAAAATAGAACAGTAAAATTGAAACTTCATGGCAGATCTAAGACAGATGAAAGAATGTTACTCATCACATGGTAGATAATAAGACACCAAAAGAAAGTTAAACAACTCTGAAACCTCAAAGTAACACAAGAATGTGTCCTAAAATGTTTTCTCTGTAAGTTTTTATATTGTTGGCAAAATGCAAATGAAAAGTACAAGAAATCTTATTCTTCGTAGAATTCTCTTCGACTACTCCACCAAAATGCATGTCTAGCACCTTTAAATTTTAGCACTACATGTCAACAAAAATCCTAATGTTGAACAGAATCTCACCAACAATGGAAATGTAAAGCCAGCCTCGAGGATACAACACTATTTTCACGAGATCTTCCAGACAATGAACTAACTCCAGATGTTTAGAGGTTGAACGATGTCAATATTTACCAGCTAGCCATTAAAAGAGAAACATACCACTCTATCCGTCCCAGTGCTAAAGTCATTACAAGGGATACACTTTTTGTGAAGAGATGTAACCATTATTCGCCAATGAGGTAGCTGGATCAATTTACTGCTGACTCAAAATATTAACTAATTAGGAGTGCATCAGGATCTGCAGAGATTACTTTATCAAATGCCAAAATTCATTAAGTTACTAAGATTTTTTGGTAGACTTCTTATGAGTAACTTAATTTGAGACATTAAAAAAGGGAAAACATAACATGAACAATATGACCGAGGTCAACATTCTAACTGAAACAAAATTCAGGAGCATCAATATGTAAATGGGTAGAGAACATCAAGTGATCACCATCAAATATATAAGAGGTAATACACACAAAAAGTCCATAAAAGGATTAATTTCAGATCAATCACTAATAAGTTTTACTTGTTCTGTACCTGACAAGGTAATCCAAAAGTTTCCTCAACGTCTTCAAATCTGAAACAAGCTGTTTTGTTTTTTTCCCTAACGTATGCCAAATAGGGTCCAATTGCCTTCTTACTATCTCATCGAATGACTTGAACAACCCATTCTCCACCGTCAAATCCTCCACATCAACTTTGTTAGTTTTCCTCATCTCCTTCAGACATGCATCCATCACCTCAATCACTGCCTTCTGAATCCCAATCATGTAGGGTGACATCGGCACCCTTATGTCCACAACTGCAGGTGGATTCCTCTCCAAATCTTGTGAAACATACACCTAAAAAACCATATGAATATCAAAAGACAGGAAGTCCCAAATTTTGATGTGCTATATCTCTTTTACTGTTTTTGTTCTCCACAGGAATCAGTATTGGAGAACGGATTTGTATTCTTTCCAACAAAAGCTACATTCATTTAGGATACAGTTCAAATTCCAGCTCTGACAGAGAAACGAACACATCTTAAAGGTAAAATTTCAGAGCTGACACAGGAGCAAAGTTCCATATCAACTCGGAAGCTATAAGCTTTCCAAGAAATGATTAAGCTCACTCTACAATCAACTATATAGTCAGCAAATGTAGCCATCTCTAGCACAAGGAAATGAATCTAGCTTCTAAAGTCAAATCAGCAGGAGCAAGGTAAAACTTCTTAAACGCAGTGTACAAGACATTAGCCATGAGTTATTACATAAAATTAGCATCAACAAAACGCATAAATCAATTTGAAAATTACGACTACCCAGAAAGGTTAAGGATGCAAATCTACATTTTGTCAACAACCTGGGCAAAGTTTTGCATAAGTTCAGATAAACATTGCTCAAGGATAAAGAAAATATAAAAAATTTAATGCAAAAAAGAACTAATTAAGCACCTGAAACCTGGGCCAGAGGTGGAGTTTTCTGAGGAAAAGACACTTAAGTGTCCGTTCAGCTTTAGCAAAGCCCGAAACCATGGCATGGGGCCGGTCGGAGAAGGCCCGAACGAAGAGGCCTCGGTTTGAAGACCGAAGAATCCTAACAATAAAGGCCTCAGTGGAAGTATCAGAGAGAGAATGGGCATTCAGGAGTATAATTCCAGCGACGGCGGTGGTGGGAAGACGGCGGGTGAGCAGGTCAACGATAAGAATCCTAGTGGTGATGAAAAAGATGCCGCCGGAGGAGTAGAGGGAGAGGCGATGGTGGGCTGGGAGGTCGGAGGTGATTTCGGACGGGGTTTGTGAAGAGGAAAGGGTATTCTCATAATTTTGGATGATGGAGGTTTTCTGGGACGGGGAGGCGGAGAGGATTAAGAGCGAGCCTTGAGATGGGTGGTGGAGGTGGAGGAGGGCGGCAATTAGCTTGTGGAGACCAAGCCCGGCGGAGAGGATTACTAAGCCACCTTGAGGGTCGTCCAGAAGGTCTGTAATTATGTTCTCGTGGAATTGTACCATTTTTTCTGAGCGGGTGGTATTGGGGCGGACGGAGGCGGTAGTGGGTGTTACATGGGTTGTGGATGGTGGCGGGAAGGGTGGCGGTTGATTTTGGAGGGATGGGACTTCAAAGTTGAAAGGAGGAGTACTAATACTATACAGCGGTGCAAGTAGCAGATGAATATATTACCAGATAAGTCCTTCAATTTTCAGAACATATCTACTTCAGCCACAAAACTTTATAGTAGTTAAAAAGATTTTGAAAGAGCAAAAAGTTCTCACAGTAGTTAATTAGACCAAATTGTCTTATCAGTAATTGTTATGCTTAATGTTCTGCAAAAAATATATATATTAAGTGGCCTTCATTGCAAAAATATCTAAAAGGCATTTTATGAAAATTTCGATATATTAAGTGGCCTTTTAAAATTTTTTGATCCAAAGATGGTAGCGGGTGGAGGAGGGTTACAAAATAGCATCGTTAAAAGAAACTTTCTTAGTTGTGTTACTTTAATTCCGTGCACAAAAGGCCTAGCAAGGGGGGCAAAGTATCAAAACATGATGATGGATGGTCTCGAGTTTTTTCAAAGACCAATCAAACATACATCTTTCAATAGAGTTTTCAGCAACAAGAAGATTATATATCTAAAAATATTTCCCCATCTTCAAATGCTAAAAACAAGAACAAGAAACATGAGTGAAACAGGTTAAATTTATTCAATAGCAGCATTGATACATTTGCTGTTTGCTCTGATACTCGAAATGAAATGAGGAATTACATAGGAGAGCAACAGCAATGGATTCTGTGCCATTTCAGAAGGTCAATCCCGAACTCCTCGGTTGGATTGAGCTCTCCAATTTCAATGCCAATGAGAACTGAAAACTCAATGCATAAAACCTCTATCCCATCTCGCACTTTGCACTGTGAATAATAGCTTACCCCAGACTACAATTTACATGTTTGGCAACAAATGCAATGAGAGATCTGCAACATTAATATCTAAAGTGCTGGCTTATACCAGTGAACAAACTGAAGTGAACCACAGCCTAATAGGGTTAATGTCTAAATCACGAAATATTATAGGGTTAATTGTTGCAGAATTAGGTTGGCGCTTAAGATGGAACCCTTTGGAGAAAAGAGTCAACATAACTTCATTCCAAGCCATGTATTTCGCATGGAGGACTCCATATCATATCACCTTATTGTAGGCTATTTATCAATTTCCTCCTGAATTTGGCCCTCTGCAGCAACATGAAGATCAAAATAAATTCAGTCAACCTACAAGGCTAGGAGCAGGTGAGCGTCAAACACAGAAAAAACTGACCTGCAAGCTCAACGGCCAAGTTTGCCTGTTCATCGGCCTCAGAGTTCGAGTCCTTTCAAAATTACAAGATAGAACATCAGCACAATTTTATTTACAGTTCGTCATCTAGCAGAATATTATACAGAAAAATCATTTGCAAAATGTCAAGCCTACAGTTCCTAGTTATGTCCCAAAGCCACCAGAACACACACACACACACACATATATATTATTTATATATGTATAAATATATATTATACCCAACCACCGAGATAGAAAATAGTGGACAGTGAACTTAAT
Source organism: Coffea arabica (assembly GCF_036785885.1). Classification (NCBI taxonomy): domain Eukaryota; kingdom Viridiplantae; phylum Streptophyta; class Magnoliopsida; order Gentianales; family Rubiaceae; genus Coffea; species Coffea arabica. The sequence goes on along the minus strand of NC_092325.1, from coordinate 41,531,877 downwards.
GAACTTACTCTCAGCACGTGAAAGATCTGAAATGACATAAACTTATCCTTCAATTTTTTTGCCTCGTCGTACAAGATGGCGATGTTTTGGTTTTTTACCTTCCATAAACCTTGAATCTATATCACAGAGCTAAAAGGTAAACTTTTGGAGCAGAAAAATGCAAAACACATCCATATATACAAATTATAAAAACCAGAAAGTAAAAGCAATATCCCTGGATGCTCCCAAGGGGGAAACAAAGCATAAAGGGTAGCCGCATTACACACAAATAAGAGGCACCGCATAGTTGTATCTAATGTAACATGATACTTTTCCTGTTTTTATGCCTGAAGTATCTGCCTGCCATATGCTACATTTAAAAACATCTACGTTGGCAAAAACCTTTACAAGGGCAGAAAAAATAGCCAGACATTTACACAGAAAAATGCTACCACCAAGAAAGAAAATTTGGAAGTCTTAGCTAGAGCAAGAATGCACCTTCTGGGGCTATTTTCAAGATAAAGCTTATTGAACATGTTACCAGAAGCTTCATTCCTCCTAGCTACCCCAGATGTAATGTAGCACTGTTTTTTGACCTTAGATATTAAGAGCCATAGGGGTACGAAAAACCTTATTCAGGGGATTGCTTAACTGAATAAAACCCAAATTTCATATCAGTCAAGTATCATGACAAAAGACCAAGATAGGTTATTCTGTTTCCAAAAATATCTCATTAGCCTTGTGCCAGTCGGCACAACAAAATATGTCGTTCCTCAGCTCAGAAAGGATTATTGGTAAATATAGTCATGATGGGACTCTGCATAAGAGAATGCTACTTGCCTTTAAGATGTTACCAAATTAAACTTCCCTTCTTTCGATCACATGTCAAATAGAATTCGAAACTGTGGCTCCGCATAAAAGGGAAAACAAGCCAGTGAATGAAAACAATGAAATGAGGATTTTATGAGCAAACGAGCCAAGCAGGTCAGTGATAAACTAATGATTTCAAAATAGATGGATAAAAGATGGATCCACAAAAGATGTTTATGGATGTGACAAACCTGCATACAAACAAGCTTAGAGTCACCCCGAACACGAATACTTGAAAAACCTTTATCCAATGCATATTTCAGCCCTAAAATTATAGCTCGATATTCAGCAGCATTACAGGTCACTATGCCTAAACCTTCGCGTAACCTACAACTCTGAGAATGAAAAAGGCAAGACATGAGTGTGCAATGAAGAAAATAGATATTGAAACTTAGCAAGGTGATTACCAAGCTTCCATCATCAGCCCGGAGTATAACTCCTGCACCAGCCTGCCCCGGATTTCCTTTTGATGCACCATCAAACTCTAGAGTGCAAGACCGCTGCTAACAAGTAAGCAGTTAATCAACAATCACCACTTAAAAACATCTAGCTACCAGCAGAAAACGGTGGCAAATACTAAAAAGTTAGCTTTTACTTATAGTTTTGCACATCTACTTAAGCTTTGTTACAGCCCTCTCAAATTATAGTTCAAACTCCTACTCATGATATAATACTGAAAAAATTACCCCATTATTTTTGGTAAAATTACAATGATCAACCCTGAGGCCAAAATAATGTTTCAAACCACACTGGACGTATCTGTACCTATGTCAAACCTCAAGAAGGGTCAGGGTACTCTGCCCTCTATACTCTGAAATAATGCCCTAAAATTACCCACTTGCTGGTGCATTTTACATGTTATGTCCTGCAAACTCAACTGCAGCTACAAATAATAATAATAAACTAATAACAACTACATGTCCTACACGGGTCCAATCAACAGCAATTAGATCAAGTTTTAAGTCTACATACGCAGATCCAATAAAAGAAATCTCAGTCAACTAGACTACATCAAATATGAGAAAAATAAAATTCTGCTAGTAAAAGGAAGAACCTTTAGACAATAAGGACACTCAGATGCGTTCATAGTTAAGGGGTATCCAACTTCCAGAGAGAAGGTTGACAGCATTGGTAGTTGGTCAGTTTGTAAGTAAGGAGCAGGAAGGTCTCTCAGGCAAGCTGGGCTGCACTACGCACAGGTATTAGGAACGGTGATGAGTGGACAGCTACGAGCTTTATGGTGGAAGTTTTGAAGATTGCTTGCCACAAATTGCAAAAGACCGGAGGGATGCAGTTGAGTGGGCTTTACGATGGAAATTGCTGCTTGAAGATCAATCATTGTGGGAGACCAACAAGATGCATGTGAGACGGGGATGGCAAGGACAGAAGGACAGCAGGGGAAGAGAAGGACACCTTTGGCTTGGAGTGGTTCAATCTTAAGGAAGAACCAGATTGAGGGACTAGTGGGGCTGGTGGACTGATCCAGTCGCAGATTTTCTTTTGTTTAGTTCTCTCTCTCTCTCTCTCTCTCTCTCTCTCCCTATTTGTGGTCTTTTAGCAAATGAATTGGAATAATTCATCTAACACCTTTCAGCTTTTGTCAAGTCGAAGGGGTCGAATGCAGTTTCTGAAAGCACAGCAGATGTAGTAGCAGTAATCGTTTAACCAATGTTTAGGGGGAAAACAAACGTGACAGATGCTTAAATAAAGATGTTCTCTGTTTCTTAACATGTGAATCCACGTGCTAAAAACCATCAGATGAATTCCAAATCACTAAAATATGAAATTAAGAGAAAATATTGTGGATACTGTAAGATTTTTTGAGTTAACAACTGAACTGGCTTACCATATTCATTGGTAACAGCATCAGGTAATGGGACAATCTTAAAACTTAAGTCTGTCCAACAAACAGCTTATTCATATGTAATAACTGAACTCAAGCCCTAGTCATCAGCCAACTTACCCCAGATCCAGACCATATTGCTTCATGTGGCCTCTTCTTGGACACAAGCTCGCTAGATGTTTCACCTCTAGAAGAAGAAGGAAGCTGCAAGAAAATAAGATTTTATTCAGAAACTGACAAAAAGCTGGAAAAGAACAAGGACAATTCAACAATATCCCTGCACTAACATAGCAATCCAAACCATTAGCTATTCTCCAGCTAATGTGCATGAACCTTTAATTGGGAAAAGGTTAAGCTCAATGTTACAAACTCATGGACTATTAGTCCTACAAAGGAAAATTTTTAGTTACTATCTTCACAATACATCAAGATAAAAAGAAAAGAGAGTCAAAATCTTACAAGTCAAGCTCCAAATATTCCTAATAATTGCTTGTTTCCCCAATTCAATAGTTTTACTGATAAAGAGGAACCTTACATGTATATGGACTGTATAAGATAACCAACTAAAGTGGGCCTTGCAATTGCTTTTGTTTCTTGTTTTCAACTTCATGTTTCCAAAAGTTCACATATAAAAGTTGTCTATCTTTTTTTATTTTGAAATACGTTCTTCAATCAAATTGAAATGAAAAAAGTTGCCTTCCTAACAACCAAAAACCTCATGTCACCATATTATCGCCGCCCAGCAGCTGCATCTAGGAAATGAAATGTGATAATTCACTTTAAAGTTTTTTGAATGACACTGGAATCACCATTTTCATAATTGATAGAATTTAGTAACTAGAACATCTAAGACAGAGAAGAAGAAAACACATCACAAAGTTTACAAAGAGCATGATATCATATCTCACCTGATAAGAGTGGCATGGTGAAAGAGGGCCAAAAAGTCCTTCAGTAAAATCTTCAGCTTTAAAAGAATAAAGAGCATTTTTAAGGCCACAAGATTGAAGGTATTTCTCTGCATCCTTGGGCATAGCATGACCTTTATATACACTTACAGGAGGATCACATATCTACAAGAAAATGAATGGGGAAGATCATTTCAATCATCCTTCATAAATTTCTAAAAGTTCCATACCAGGATGAAAAAATTACTAAAGTCTTATGTTTGCTATAGAGCAGTGATCTTGCTACGAAAGTGCATCCAAGCTAATAATGCACATCTTTTCACCTAAGAAAAGCCATGCTAAAAGCAGAAATCCTAATTATATACTTCAAACAATATCCTGACATACACCAACATAACGTCCAACAAGAACGCTACTGCAGAATTGAGCATTAAATCAAGAAAAAGCTTCAGGAAACAAATTCCACTCTTTTTGTTATCTTCCTATACCCTCGCTCTCTCACACTACATACACCTCGAACCTAAAAGTAGTTTAGGTACTGTGAAGAAGAAAAGGCATAGTTACCAAAGATAAAAACATAATGATTTCATCCAATCACCAAACATAACAGTAGCTCCTTATTCAACATGAACACATGCAAGATGGTACTTTAGACGACGAAGAAGGTACAATAGGACAGGAAGATCCCATTGACTATTTAAGAAAGTGAAAACAATTTTTCAGAAATAGATGAAAATGTCCAACCATCTATGCTTCTATTTCTATATAACCAACAGGAAGCAAATAACTGCTACTACATACATGAGTTAAGACTCACCCAAGCATAGGTCAGATGCGGACTTCCCATCTTATCAAGCAAATTCATCTTCATCATACAAGAAAAAAAAAAACCACATTCTGCTGGCAGCAATAGGAATAAAAGATAACTCTTGCACTTCCTCAACATGCAGAAACAACAGTTGCTGATTCTACCCCGCAGTTGATCAGGCCAGTTGCAGAATGAGTTAAATGCTTCTAAAGTAAAACACTGACAAAGTACACGAGTGCACCGACATGCGCATGAGCAGGTGTATACACATCCACATGCAGCAAAAGGAACTAAAAACTAGAGACATGCTTGAGAAATGACTAATATGTTAAAAGCCTTATCCAAGGGAATTCCTGGACACATATTATTCAGTTTAAATTCAAAAGCTAACAATATTGTACATCCACCTATAGCATGATATCCCATGCATCGGAAAGATGAGTGGCTTAACCATTGATTCACTAGTAAAGAGACCTATGTAGAAGCATAACAGACTGAAATCCACAAAAGAGCTTATATCAATCAACAAAATTATAAAAAGTACAGGGAATCAGATTAAATACCGAGGATCCAACTTGAGCCTGACAATCACTCAAACTCTTGTAGACACCAACAACATCCCCTTTCCTCACTACAAAGAACGCCTCCCTATCTTCCTTCATCGCCGATTTCTTTTCAGACTTCTTCTTTTTAGTTGTAGAACTCTTAGATGAATAGCACTGGCAGCGAATTCGCGTCAACAAATGTTCCAAATTAGCAGCTCTAATACCTACATACTGAAAGCTTCTTTTCCATGAGGGCGACGAAAATCCACAAACTGCACTCCTCACAACAACCTGGCAAGCCTTTGGTAACAACGCCGAAAAATATGCATGAAACAAGCTGCTCATCACACTCTACTTCCCCCCAAGTTCTCCAGGGATCTGAAAGAAGCCGCCTATCTTCATTTTCACAACGAATCCAAAACTAACAAGAGCCTTCTTAATTCAATAAAGAAAAAGCTTAAGTTTTTGGCAAAACTACTGTATTCAGAGCCTATAACAGCAAGAACATGAGAAGGGGTCCTAATAATTTGCAACTACAAGTGAAGTTCCCATCTAATTGAGTTGAATAAAATTAAAATCAGAAAATTGAATATCCAACAAAATAATGCAAGTCATTAACTGCAAAGCTTCTTAAAAGTTCCAGCTTTAGTAGGCAAAATGAATAAAGTTTCAATTTTGTAAGGAACCCAAGTCCTATTTAATAAAAATAGACTAAAGACTCTAGTTTTGAGGATCAAAAGGCTAAACCTTGAGCATACAATGCAGGAGACTCAAATGGATCATCCAAACAATTTATCTATAAATACTGAATATGATTGATCAAACCTCCAATTAACTCAACTGAAGAAGCTTTATGAACCCAAGGACAGAAGGCATCACTCGCGTGAAGAAGGAAGGGGGATGGGGCACATGATTGCCGGTTGGGGAGTTGGGGGCGTGGGGTGGTTGGGTATGGTTGGGGGACTAGGGCATGGGGAGGGGTGGGGCTGGGGTGGTTGGGAGTAGGGATCGCAGTGCTGTAGTTATTGATGGGGCATAGATGGGTAAAACCCGGTTGAGGGTTTTACTTTTGGCTCCGGTTCAGTCCCTTGCCATGAACCCCGTCGTTTTGCAAGGGCGTCTTGGAATTTCATGTTACCCATTTGCACTACAAAAAAATTTTGTAGTATTAAAAGGATAACCTTACTATTAAAGAGCTTGTTCAAGATTGATTTGTCAATTAATCAAACCAAATATGAATAACATGTTATATTTAGCATAGTTTTAAATTTTGTGTAAGCTTGACTTTGATAAGCATGAAATTTTTAATTTATAAGTAAAAAGTCAAGTTACTGAAACTCGACTCGATAAAAACTTGTTTAAGTTCATCTCGATAAATAAATAAGTTAAAATTAAATACAATTTCAATCTCATCAAATTAATTAGACTTGTTTAGATCCCTAAAAATTCAGATCTAACAGTTTATAAAAGTGTATATATGTAGGATTAATTTTTATACACGTCAATGTATATATGAAGAATAATTTATCTTTTTTTCCTGTATAATTTTGATTTCGTGCTTGCTATTTGATCATTTTGGGATAGCTTGGCATATATATATAATGCATTCTCCTTTCAAATTAAAAACCCATCCAAAGCCTTCCACAGGATTATTATTAGCTCGAGTTACACGTAAGGTGAGTTGAAGTTGACTGGCTTGTAAACTTGACTTTAAAACCTTAAAATTTGAATAAAAATTATATGTTATGTAGCTAAACTTGTTACTGCAATAAAATCTTTACATCATTAGCATAGAAACATTGGTCATGAACAAAAAGAAATGCTCGTGCTAATACACTCATGTCCCGTTTAAGATTATTCGAGAATTGAAAGATGAACCAAACTACTTAATACTTGAATCATACTCGCTCCGGTAAGAGCTCGTTCCAACTTGGTTAGCTAACTAATCGAGTCAAGTTTGAACAACACTTTATATTCGATAGTTTTTAAATTCGATAAAAAGTTTTTGTTCAACCTTAGGTTGGCAAATAAACAAATCAAATTTAAATAAAATTTTAAACTCGTTAAAATAATCAAAACAAGTTTAAACATTAGAGTATTTGATTTGATTAGAATCGTTTGCACTCTTGCCACTGCCATGAGCTATGGTGCCATATTGTGTTGATCAGTGGAAGTTCTTCTCTGTCATTCTGTCCCCATCTCTTCTTCATTGTCTTATTGACATCCTTTCCCTTATTTATGGTCAAATCTGTTTCCCGAAATTCATATGCCACTCCGAAAGAAGCCAATTGCATTCACAGCCTCACCAACACACCGTCAGCTCCATCTTCAACTTGTGTTGGTTCGACCCATGATTCACTAAAATATCCTGCAAGTTTTGCTGAAGCAAATACAAATACACCACAAGTTTCGCCATTTTGTTGTCGTAGCAAGTTTTTTCTGTTTCACCTATGTCATAGCAATTGTTTTTGTAGTACTTGAGAATTCTCTCAAGAACTAATAACTCTGCTCTTTTTCTTTTATAAATCTTTACCCTATTCCATGTAAGCTGGAAAAAAAAAAATGAAGAAGATAGAAAAGCATGATATGCTTTAGAGGATTCGATTACCTAATCAGATATCTTCATCCTGTTTTTTTGGATGGTTGCTCCCAATGGATCGAAGGAGAAAGGTGAAGCTACGAAATCTTTTCACTTATAATCAATCACCTCTTAATATTTTCTACTTATTTTCCTCTCCCTAATCTAATCCCTTCAATATTTTGGCATGAAATTTGTATCTATGTCGACATCAAGAAACTCAAATTTCCCAAAAAAAAAAAAAAAATCAAAATTGCATGCTGAGCACGACTACATATAGATTACTAATTTATGCTAGTCCTTAAACAAGACAGGCTTATCTGGTGAAGAATAGAACAGGATCCATTTGTCTTGTTCCGGATAAATAACATATGCAGAGGATCCCATCTCCGTCTTTTCCTGAATTTACATTTTTCTGGTCAGAAGTTTTGTTGTTTTCTTATGATGGCATCTTCAAACGATAGATATGTAGTATCCTAAGCTGGCGATTGGAAGTATACGGGGAGATGATAATAATACAGGTAACAGTCGGCAGAAAAAAACATCTCCCCAATCTTTCTTTCATCTTTTCCTAAATTTTTATAACATAGATTCGAAACACTTCAGCAATTTCTTTCAAAAACTAGTGCATCTTTAAATTCAAATATTCTAGGGGCATCATACCCTCGACTTCTTTCTAGCTTTTGGTTTTAGTCATGTCAGGCATATAGAGATGCATCAGACAATCTTGGGGTTGGAATAGCGACCAAAGGCGTTTTCTTCTTTAATACAATTCCAAACTTCTCAGCCAGGTCTATGTTGTCTCCATCAGCAGTTTTCCAGTCAAAAGAATGGACCAAGGAAGCAAGTGAAAACATGAACATCCTCTCAGCCATAGCTGTTCCTGCACAAATTCTTCGTCCAGATCCAAATGGGAAATAATTAAAATCATTTCCGCTATAATCCCACTTGCTATCGATAAATCTTTCGGGCCGAAAATCAGAAGGGTTTTCCCATATATTAGGATCCCTATGAATAGCCCAGACATTGATGAAAACTCGAGCACCTTTTGGGATTGTGTAGCCTCCAACGATGCACGTCTCGCTGGGGCAATGAGGCCCCAGAAGTGGAAGGGCTGGATGCAAACGCAGTTGTTCTTTCATTACTGCATACAAGTATGGGAGGTTTGGGATATCAGACTCTTCAACCACCCTGTTTTTGCCTACCACTCTGTCAACTTCTTCTTGAACTTTTCTCAGAACTTCTGGTTTGTTCATCATCTCAGCCATTGCGAATTCGACCGTGTTCGAGGTCGTGTCACTCCCTCCCACCACCATATCCTGCTGACAATCATGCATACAAACCATAAAATAAATAAATAAAAAGTAAGCACAGCAATTATTTATTTGAGGAGTTGGAAATTAATTATTACCTTTTGTTAATTAAGTAGTATTGGCTTATGTATATTTCATCCTTGAATAGTACTTAACAAATTCAGTTTTGGATAGGTCCTTCACCAACAGAGGCTAATTAAGCTACTAACAAAAGTGGTTAGATTCGTTTATGTCATCCTTGCAATAATAAAATTGAGTTCTAAGTTATTCTTAATTCTGACAGACTAGCTATTGTATCTTTTGAAAAAAAATTCTGTGATTTTGGGCATAATTATGACCAAAATGATATCTATGCATAACATGGAAATGGCAGATATTACCATGAGTAAAGCTTTGATGTGAGTCATTGTAAGAGGCGTCCTGGCATCTCCTTGACCTTTCAGCTGCAGCAAGAACTGCAAAAAGTCCTTACTTTCGCTCCGAATATCATTGAGTCGTCTTTGCTCTATCATCTTCTCAAATATTGCATCAAACCTCTGAGCCAAAACCTTGCTCTTTTTCTGGATACCTTGCAGATCAAATCTAGCCAAACCAGGATAAAAATCTGACAGATTAGGCATTCCCAGAAATCCAGTGATCTCAGTAATCACTTTCCTGAACTCAGCTCCAACACCGGCCCTCTCATCTCCTTTCACTGTACCACCCCACAACATGTTAGTAATCACGTTTAACACACTCAGAAAAAGTTGCTCACCCACATTTACTTGTTTTCCAGCTTGGCTGTGAATGTACTTGATCATCTGTCGAAGTTCATTGCGCCTGAGGGCGTAAACGGCGTCCAAAGTAGCACAACTCAACATTTCACGAACGCAAACCTTCCTCGGCATCCTCCACTCCGGTCCATATGGTGTCCAGACAATGTCTGAGCCACCGTAAGCGATTTCCCTGGCGGCCGCGGGCACATCCCGGTTGGCAAATGTGGTGTCTTGATCCTTTAGCACTTCCCTCACCAATCTGGGAGTGCTAATGACAATTCCGGCCTTTTTGCCAAGCCAAAAAGTCATGATTGGACCATGGGTTCTTGACAAGTTTGTGAAGTATGTGGGAAGTTCAGGATCAAGGGACAAGAGATTTCCCACTAGAGGCAATGGTTTAGGTCCTGGTGGCAATGGTGGCTGTTTCTTGTTTGATTTCTTGATAAACATAGAAGCAAACCATATTAAGGTAAGCCCACAAATTGCAGAAGACAAAAATAGACGAGCGTGTTGATCATTTAGATTAGCAGAGATGCTAGCAGTATTGGAGAAGGTATTAACGAAAAATTGAAACATTATGGCTTAGGAAAGAAAGAGTAGCTATTGTCAAAGAAAGAATTGTGTGTGATACTAAGATTAAATTGGGCTTCCTTATATAAGGTTTCTTCGAGCAAAAATACAAACACCCTGTTCAGGATCAGAGCTAGAATTTTGATGGAGGGATCTTCTTTTAACCTGCAGGCCATAAGGCTGTTTGGCATCATTGTGAATTTTTAACCAGTTTTTTGTATCAAACCAGGGCATTTTCTTCTTATAGTATGGACACAAAGAATCTTAATCATAAGCAGTAAGCACAAGCAAAATTTTATATATATATCCTTTTGAGTGCCCTGATTGTATATCAACCTGAGGGACAATTGTAATTGTGAAGTCCTTGATATGTGGCAGCATACTCATTTGAATGTGCTAGTCCTATTAGGAATGAGATTTTATGGAAAAAGGAAGTACATTAAATAATGCAATTAAAATTTCTCAATGCATAGATAGAGGTGGAGACAGGATGATGAGTAATGGAATTCAGGAGGCTATGAGCATAGGATGTGAAGAAAATATTCCATCTGACTTCTAAGCTTTCCCTAATTATATTTGGTATTTACTTAGGGAACAAATTGACATTTGTTCAGAGGTTGTAAATGAATCTTGAATTTGGTTGTGGACTATGGAACATGAATAGCAAAAATCATATTTTTATTCAATGTAATTTTCTCAAAGTGCTGCACTTCAATCATTTCAATATTGGTAAGTTAAATTTGTTATTTAAGTTGAGTTTTATTTATCACTCAGTCATTATTGAGATTTTTGGAACATTTATGAATGCAGGACACTAGCATAATATTAATACTTCCAATTAATAAATAATACAATACCTATTTTCTTACCAGCAAATTAACACGATTGGAAGGGGAAAAAAATTAGTTGATAAGCAACATTTACACTATTAAACTACTTGGCCTTTCTGCATATAATACAGTAAACTTGATAATCTCTCTATTAGTTAAATCTTTGATTGTCATTGACTTAACTTACATGATCTTATCTCATTAATTAAATGGCGTATTGATTCTGATCAGAATTCAGCATTCAGTTATGATTCTTGTGCTAAAAAAAATACACATAAGTTCAGCACTGCTTAACAAGTTCAGCAGATAGATTTTCATTTATCAAACACCCAACACATCTGAATATTTGAAAAAATTCAGTTTCAGCATTTTTTTATGTTATCAAATAGACCTTAAGTATGGGATCTGACAGTAGATTACTAGTCTAATGGGATAATTTCACAAACCACCCCGAGATTTCTAACTATTTCACTGGACTTCCTCTAGGTTTCTTGGCTATCTGTCACCAACAACACAGAGGATTAGTTCACGTAAACCTAGCAATACGAGTAACAACAAACGAAAAGACCATAATTGAAGTTAAATGTAGAATTCTTGAACCCTTTCCCACTGTGCAGGAGCAGTCCCTCCTAACAATTGGAAATACTTATCAAGAAATTAACCGATCAATTAGACATGACTAGAATAACCACAGAACTTGATTCGCATCTAGCAGCAAGATGTAGTCCAACTTGTTATTGCATAATGTCAGAGTCAGACCCTCCATCAAACAAACCATCTGAAATTGTTACATGAGAGCGTCAAAGGTGCTCGAGCAACTTTTTTAATTAACTCATGCACCCTTGAGTCCGAAATGGCATAACCACAGCCAAAGTTTTCCAGAGTACTCATACTTGAGGCCTCAAAATGCCATGTTATACATCTTTTGTGTTCTGTAAACTGTATGCTCGATTGAGTATATAAAAAACGGTATACAAGTAAAAGAAACTGGAAATTTTGGAGACAAACCTATAATTTGATTTACAAAGTTGCCCGATAAAGCCAACAAAAGCCCTGTCCTACTTAGCGCTCTGGTTTAGGTCCTCTTCACTGTTCTTCATTCTTCGTATCAACAAAGATACAGGCTTCTCCAAGACTGCCACCTTAATATTGTTCCACACATCAGATTTTGTGGGAAGCTGAGCAATTTTCTCAGCAATTTCCATGTCCTCGGGGAGTACATATCCAAATACAGTATAGGATTTTTTCCACTCCACATGGTTTGCTAGGTTTATAAAGAATTCAGGGCCAGAACCAACCCATGCCACAGATCCCCGTCTTACTGTTGGACAGAATTCACCCGGCAGCTTCTCAAAAGCCGTTCCTTGGGCATTAAGAGTTCCTTGAATCAGTGCGAATGGAGGACCAAAGGAAGCCTGGAAAGTTAGAAAAGCATTCAGAAGCAGGGCAGAAACTTGAGTAGAAAATAATAGAAGATCACAAGATTCTTGTATACGATAAATGATGAGATAAACATCCCATGTGCCTGCATGCGTTCATACGCAGAGTTATCATATAAAACACACACATATGCACACACTCAAATATATACATAAAATAATATTGATAAATTGCTCAAACAAGGGGAATATCAAAAAGGACATCGACATAACCAATTAAGTGTCCATTCATACAGATTCCCAAAGAGTGTCTTAGACTGATATATATACTCTGATAGCAACACATAAGCCTGAACCCTATTGGAAGAGACCATCAAGACTTAGTGCATTTGCACTCATAGGCGATAGAACATGAGAGGAGATGATGCAACTATCAAAAACAAATAAAAAAAATTGCAGCCCTTACATCTTTTATGTGGTTTCCATGTGAATCCCAAGACTGACCCCGAGTTTCAGCACGATAAAGCTCGCAGCCTGCACAGTGTTTCAACGATAACAACTCTAAGATGTAGAGAACTGAATGCGGTGAACATTCAGGCAAAAGCTGCAAGAAAGAATATTGTATTAAAGACAAAGAAAGGATAAGAAGTCAAAGAGGAAGTCTCACACTAGAAAAGGTTACAACATATTAACCATGTGCAGGAAGAAAATAGAAGAAAAATGATGATTGTGGCAGAAATTCAGTGAATATTACAGCAGTCTTATGGTTTTCTTAAGTCAGTGTTCCTAACACGTGGTATCACAGTGTGGGATTTATAAAAATATGCCGGAATGGCTCCAGAAGCATAAGCTAGAATATGAGACACTTGCATGGAAGACTTGAGCAAATCTGAATTTTAGCATTAAAGAAGACCCATGGACGCCTTAAAAAACTCTAAGCAGGGGAATAAGACATAGAGAAAGATATCTAATTTAAACTATCATGGAATCCCAGGGCAAAAAGCTATATTAACATCTCAAGTTTTGTTTCAATACAATTCCAAAACAAAGAATTATAACAGCTCACATTACATTTTAACAAAACTACAGAACAAAGAAATGTAATTCTGAAAATTGCTTCTACAGACTGTCCACAGTTTCCATAAAATTCTTACACTGCAACACTCTGAAAAATCTCACCTACACTTTAAATGCTTTGCAAGAATTTCAATAAAAGTTCAAACCCCACTTTGGCTACAATTTTCAACCCTCAAATAAGTTTCTCAACCACTCTGTGGATTCAGTACAACACAACGATCTACAGTACCATATGTAATAACTCATAATCTACAATGTAGTTTAAAACGTCTCCATGAAGCTGATTCTATATAAAATGAAACCATTAGGACAGCTGTGTGAGATCAGTAAACATAAAAAGCTTCCACTTTAACCAAAAGCAAGCAAAATTACCTTTATGTGAAGAGTTCCATAATCAGTTTCCATGCCAATTATGCCCTACAGGAAACACAAATAAGCAAAAGCTTGCAGGAAGCACAATGTACTTCACATCCAAAAATATTTTGAAAGAAACATTCCACCGATCCCCAAAGTAGACACAGAGAAACAAGTATATATGTTGCACAAAGATTTCGAAAAGAGATATGAAAATAAGATTTTGACTATATCAAATAATGAGATGAAGTCCTCTGTTGAATTCATGAAAGAAACAAGTGAAAAATTGTTCAAAATATGGGGAGATTGGTAGAAAAAAGTGTTAAAAATGGGATTGGATTTGAAAGCTGAATCCTCATTATAGTAGCAAAATTGCAGTTGCTGCAGTACTCCTGCAATTGCTTGGCTTTTGGTTCTTTCAATACTATCTTTTCAATGATAAAGTCAATGAAGACTCCAAAATGCAGTTTCTATGTTCTACAATTAACTTAAAATGTTTAATAAAATACTACAGATACGTATATTTGAAAGGAAGATAAAAAAATAATGGAAAAGTCCCTGCAGTGTTTTTCTAATTAATTGCCCATCCTTTTGAGCTTTAGTCGCTCCTGATAACTATTAATTCAAGATGCAAGGACAACTACAGCTGCATGAAGATAGAAATATTGGATTAGTACAAAAAAGAAAAGGACAGGCAGGAAAGAAAGAAAATCACTAAAGGAAACCAAAAAAGCAAATGCCTTTCAATTCAAAGCTGAATTTCATGTTTAAACACACCACAATATAGGTACCACATAATTTTGTTGTGACTTTCTTTCCTTGTATACAAGATCACAAATCAACATGAATAATTCAAGCTAGCCAGATAAAAGCCAAAGGGATTAAAATACAGTATCTGTAGCATATGGTAGAATAAGCAGCAACAGTTTTGTCCAACACATCCTCGTGCACCATTTTGGAAATAGAAAAACCGAACTCTCAAAAAAGATAGAGGCTTCAGCAAGATTGACTGCTGATCGTGATAGGAAACGAAAAGAAAACTTTAAGTGAGAAAATCATTTGAAGAAATATGTTTAAAAGATAGAACTCAGTCTACTAATTTTACCATTTATGCAACAAAACTGAAAATGCTGGTATGAATTGAAACTTGAGAGTAAAATATACAGGATAAGCTTACAAATAGAAAAATGTCATGACCAAATACCATATCACGTACTTGATCTATGAAATATAAAGATGTAGATAATTGTTAATAGACTGAATGTCATACTTCTCCTTTTCCAAAAACAAGGCCAGAAGTCCACATCGTTTTGTCCCCCTTCTCATGTCGATCAGGGGCCAGAGTATCTTTCTGTTTCTTCAACCAGCACTACACCAACAAAATAAGATCCAGAACAATGTAAGTTAGCACAACACTCAAAATCAATTATCACATACCCATAGGTTTACCAAGCCATTAATCATACTACGCATACTCAAGTGTCAGATTTTTCATTTTATCTTCTTTCAAATGCTAACCGAAAGCATCTGAACTAAGATCAAACAATTCAGTCTCTTGTGACAGATAATCAATCTATATACATCATAAGACCACCGTTAATCATCAGCATTATGTAAATGATATAATAAAAGCGATTGCAATTCCTGAAAATAAAGACCAACTATTAAATTCATGTATTAACCAGCTAGGAAGGGGAATTACCATCTAGAAATAAGTGAAAACAAGAAACATAAAGAAATGAAGTTTAAATCTCTGTCTCTCCTCTCATTCCAAAACATTAAGGGTTTACAAAGCTACAGATATCCCATAACCTACAATTCACGCATACTTCGAATATAAATGCGCAGCAACACATAGCAACCATTTATCAGTAAGCGGAGCTACCAAATTAATCCATTTCAACGAGCAATGAATGCAAATTTCATCAGCATCACATAATTATCTAGAATTCCAACATACCTCACCGAATTTTGATCCACACGCCTGTTTATTCCCACAAAAAACCCAAGAATCACACAAACAAGGCCCATCATTGCCAGTACACATTGCCTTGCAGGCCCTACAACACTCCTCAGATGAATTGAACTTGAAATCCGTACCCCACTTCACGGCAGGCCCCCAGAGCTCCAAATTTGGGATCCCAGTGCAACATTGACCGCTATCTTCACCATCAAGATTCCCACTTTGCACCTCCAAACTTGTCAAAGATTCAATTTCTGAAGTCTCAGCAGTTCTGAACACCGATGACGTGAACAAGTAGACCACAGTACACGAGACCAGCCCCAGAAAAAGGAGGATCATGGAGCCCCATCTGTTGGGTTCCGAGTCAATTGGTTTCCGACCCATTTGAGATTGGGGAAAGATGAGAAAAACCCAGAAATGGCTTTGCCTGATTTGGTTTGGCTTGGTTTGGTTTGTGAGATTTGGTGACCTCCTATTTTTATTCTTTCTGGGTTTTGCCGGGCTGGGTGGAGGGATAGTTGACCTTAGAATCAGTTTAGCTGAGTTTGAAATTCAAGTCTTATATAGCACTGCAGCAAACTAGCAATTAGTATGACATGATGCTTAATGTCATAATTGTAGTAACGGAATCTTCAATTCTTTTGTGGTTGCCAACAACGAAATGATGCATAATGTAAAGGTAGTGACTGATTATTGAAATGAAGTGGTCGCAAAATATTAGCTTGTTTTGAGAATTGGGATGGTCATGGAGGGAAGCAGTTAGGTTGACAATTAAAGGTGGAAATTTCGGTACTGCAAGCTGTCTTTCTTTCCTATACTTTTGATGTTGGAGGCATTGGAGTGTGAATGAGGAAACCGGCTACAAAAAAGAGAAGAATTTCCAATGCTCAAGCCACTAGTACTGGTTTTCTAAAGAGAAAAATATGGAAAGTTCACTAATGACAATGGAAGGTTAATCTCCATCAAAGGGTCATTATGGAACTTTTGGACCAAATCTGGACCGGAATCTTAATGTGGGTCATTATGGCACTTCGTCCGTTCAGTTTGCATGTTAATTTACTTTGGACCCAACAACGCCCTGTCCCTGTTTGCCAGCTTCCTTGATAGGACAGGAATATGCTCTTATATCCGCAAAGAAGGAAAAACTTGTAATTGTGGAATTACTCGTGCAAAACTTCATTCATGATGATTGTTCCAATTATTTGCACTCTATTTTTTTTGTTATTTGCAATTTCATCATTTGTTTTATCATATGGTCTAATAAATAAAAAATTATATGATTAAAATGATAGTGAAAGTGTGACTAATAAAAATACGAGTGTAAATAATTAAAGTATTGAAAATAAACAAAATTTCAAAGAATGGATTTTTTTAAACAAGGTGTCCAATGGACACTTTTTAGCCCACTTAAATTTCACTCGACCTATCATGTATATACACACTAATAATTATTATCCTCATTCATATTTATATTTTTTTAATTAATTTTACATTTTCAAAAATATAACATTTGAACTATATCTTATCTTATGGAGTTCGATACTTGTTAGACAGACCCAAAAAAAAATTAATTGGAGCTGTTATTACAATTTAAAAGTCTTCAATTGTCTAAATGTACCTCAACTGTTTATTAAGTTTAACCGTGCTAATGACTGAATTCAACACTTAAATTTAATAGATTCAGATTTTAACATATTCAAACCGTTTGATAACCAAAAATTGAACAGTCAAATTAAATAATTGGCACTAAATTTTCTAGGCAGAACTTGCTCTCAAAATTAAGTAATAGCATATTCACTTATTACTAAATGTGATATGCACTCAAATGTATTAAATTTAATACTTAACAATTCAATAATTTAATGGATTCAAATTTCATATTTCAAATTTCAAATTTCAGTTTTACCGCACGCAACCTAAATTTAATATCGAGGGTTAAGGTTAGGAAAACTTGCGCTCTTTCCGAAACTTACATCGTCATAGGTTCCAATACAGTGCTATACGCACGTTATTAGACGCTCGAGAACAATCAACCAAAGATTCAGCTTTTCATTTTATTAATTGCAAATCAGAAAAACAGAAATCATAAAACTGCATAGAACATTATCTCTAAGAGATTTAGGAACCATTTTTTGCTGGAGAATAAAGTTCTCAACCAATCCAGGCTACTCCTCTTGTTAGGTATTACGAGACCTGAAAATATAAAAACAAACAAACAAAATGTTTAAAGGAAAGCCTCTGCATGTAAGTAAATCAGATGCCTAGCAAAATCCATAATAAAGCCGCTAGATTAGCTCCCTAAATCGAAGATTTCTGGTTTCCAAGAAAGGGAATAGAAAAAATCTCAAAAAAATTCATCCGTTGTTGTGAAAGAAAGTGGCTAAATAATTGAAAAAGCGATGCTAAAAAACTTACTTCCACAGTGAAAGGGACGAAAAATACTAGTTATTTTTCCACAGGCTTCAGCAAGCTTTATTGCTCTCTCAACATGAATTTGGGCAGCCACTTGAGGTGTGATATAAGGGCAGACACATTCAGGATGAGTGTTTCTAATGGTCTCACAACACTTGGGTGAAGGAAAACGTCCATAGGCAACAGGCTTACAAGCTTTCATCCCAATTCCCCTCTCCTTCTTGCACTCTGCATCACAAATGGTTGTTCCACTACTTAAAAGCGCCAGAAATAACACAGCCATCATGCCCAAACACTTGTTTCCCATCTTAACAGATTAGTAGCAATTAGCATCAATCTACTCTAGCAAATGTGAGCAGTATATTTTGGGAAGAAAAATGAACATGGAGGTTATTTAATTACCATTTGCCTTTGGTTGTTGAGGACATTGATGAGCATTTTTGTTTTTCACTTCTAATTTTTCATTGACTTGAGGTTGCGGTTTGATGCCTGTAGCACTCGGCATAAAAATTTTACGTCAAGAGTTTGACTAGAGTTTTGGAAGATTTTGTAGGAGTGAAGGCCAGAGGCACCTGTCACTCATGAGATTGATTTTTTTTTTTTTTTTGGGGCACTCGGCAAATGGATTTGTAACTTCTCCTAAGTTTAACCAAATTTTTCCATTTCTTTTTATTCGTTAATTTAGGTTGCATTTGGATCGAAGTATTTGATGAAAGATTTAAAATCCTATCAAATTCTTGTGATTGTTTACATTTATTTAGAAGATATTTGGATTTGTAAATTTATTGATTATTCTAATATTTAAAATATATTTTAATAATTGATGTATAACAAATTTGAATACCTATTAAGCATTTGAAACAAGTAGAGTGATTTGAATGGATTTTAAATAATTCATCAAATTCTTTGATTCAAACTATGGGTTAATGAATTTGTTAGAACTCGGCTGCAAACGAGTCAAATTTTGAGCTTATTGAGCCTAACTCGTCTTGTTTATGTTTGGACTCGAGTACGACGAGTCAAGAAATTGGAGTTCAAACTCGACTAGATCAAGGAAAAGGTAGGCTCGAGCTCCATTTAACAAGGTTCGCAAGCTGAAACTCGATTTCTAGCTTGCTAGCAACTTGAGTTGTACTCGATTTTGTGGATTGCAAGCAACTCAAAATTGTATTTAGAAAATGGGAATTATTGTAATTCATAGAGGGACAATTATATAATTTCATATAAATTTGAGCTGATCGAATAGCTTGTCTAGCCATTGAGTTAGTGAAAATACCACTTAAACTTGACTCACACATGACAACGATATGCTCGAATCAAGCTGCTCGATCGCGAGTGGCTCGCGATCAATATGAATCGTATACAGCTCTAGTCAGAATTTAGACATAGGATTCTCCGTGGTACTTTAATCATGGTTCAAAGAGCCATTGCGAGGCATGCATTTCCCTATGGTGTGTATTGGCCCCTTAAAATATCTTGAATTTGGTGAAGAACAATGGAAGGATAATATGGGAAAATGATTGAACTTTTTCTTGTAAATCGTCTAAAACTAAAATAAAGTCCCATATCAAATGTGTTCATCTTCATGAAATGTTCATGAAGATGGAGGGCTAGACCAGTAGCAATGGTCACCCTTTTTAATGAATATGTTTATATTCGACTCTCATCTGTCCATTTCGATCTAGTGCACCTCCAATTTAATACCAAATAATCATGTCTAAGTGAAACATCAGTTCCATGTTTTTGGGTGCGAATGGATTTCACTTTTGTTTCTCTGTGAACTTCAAACTAATTTACGGTTTTCCCCCTCAAATTCCAAATACAACTACAGGTTTCAAGACTTTGCCAAAAAAAATACGGGAAAAAAAAAAAAGAAGAAGAATTGATATTTTTGTGCATACAAACTTTAACGGTTGACTCAAAATTCAATAGAATTTACGATACTTAATAGAGAGGGCTACCACTGGAAGCCTACAACCAATGTAAGGACCAAATTCTGCAGCAACACTTTATCAAGGTTTGACTGATGAAGCCACTGCATGCCCTAGCTAGTAATCTGGTGTGGTCTTCCTGCCACTCGTCAAAGATAACCAGCTGGATGACAGTACTCAAATCTTGTAGAATTGTATTTGGTCATGGAGCCCTCCTCTATCAACAGAAAATTCCATCTAGACTCACCCCCACAGATAAATGAATCGCGCACCAATATCTCTTTTGGTCAAGATATTATTTTCTAATTTACAAACAAGACAATCTGTTATATCTCCAAAGATAACCAAGACAATTGTTTTTGACGCAAATTGTTACAATGAGGAGAATTGGAGGAGGCACTTATGATAAAACTAGAGGTACTTGAGCTGTGCAAAGCACAGGTTGGGCCTCTAGAAATTTAGCCAAACACATAACTTCAAATTATTTTGGCACATGATAAATCAATAGAAATATGGGAGAAAATTGGGCCTCAAAACAATTAAAATTAACAAATGTTATTTGAACTCTCATTTTTGTTAATCACATTTTCACTATTATTTTTATCATATAGTTTTTATTTATTGTAGGAATACAATTAATAAAATATGAAGTATAGATAAAATTTCCCTCAAAATTTGTTGTGAAGAGAAATTCCATCTATGAAGTTAATACCCCTATTTACTGTGATTTGAATAAAGATTTTTGAACTATTATTATGATAATACCCAAAAAAAGAGAGAAAATCAATACACTACAAGTGCATTGCTGTATTAATTAGCACCATAGTCTTAGTTGTAACTAAATCAAAAGCAGTCATAATGCTTCCAGTATTTTAATAATGAAAAAAAGTTTAGAAAGCCACTAAGACATGTCACAATCTTCAACATCAATATAACTTACTCTGAAGTTTCACATTTTTCTTTCTTTATTTATTTAAATCCCGTTTAAAGGTGATAACATTATCCTGTAGCTCCAGAATAAAATAGCAAGGTTAGATAAAAAATATGAATTGCTATGTTTCCAGATCTACATATACAAATTAGAATTGAACCATTTTTTTTATTGCAAAAATATCTTCCTAATCAAAATTGAATTTTCTAACAATTTTTAATTGTGACTTCTACCACCAACTACAATTTTTATAGGCCAACCCAATTGATACTACAGAACCTGAATAATTAAAAAACAAACAAAAATTAACGTTAGTTTAAATATATACAAAATCTTATAGAACACAGAGGTAGAAGAATGCCTAGCTAGATTTATCTTGGTGGAAATATCACATGATATATCTTTTCTCTTTAAAAAATACACAAAATTGTAGATAATTACAAAATGTAACCAAAAAACAAAGAAAAAGAAAAAAAATGTGAAGTAAGAAATCAAATCGTGGGAGGAGAAAAGAAAAGAAAGAATTATTGCTCTATTCTTCATAGAAAATGATCATTGGTATAAAATGAATTCTAAGATCTTTTTACATATTTTAATATTTCACCTTTTACCCATGAAAAATACCAAATAATAGCATCATCCTATAAATTTAACAAACAAATGCCAGTTGACTATAACATTATGATCGAAGAATAGAGCAAATATGAGAGATTAGACATGAAGAAAAAAAAGGAAGAAAAGAAAATGTAAAATGGGATAAAAAAATAATAAAAACTTCTCTTTGTTAAGTAGCTAATCATCTCGACGAAAAAAAAGAACATGGCAACAATTTTAGTTAGATTAGTTTTTAAAAAAAAAAAAATAGCACTTGCCGCAAGAAGAAGAAGAAGCGACACAGTTGATTTTGTGAAGGAGAAAAAATATTTTAATTATTTTGGCCCAATTGAATCAAAAAATGAAAGGAAAAGTTTAGCTAAAATGACCAAGAATCCATTTGTCAAAATATATGTGCAATACATGTGTCAAAAAGATGGGGTGCTATAGTAACTTGGCTTTTTTCTTATATAATAGGTAGAAGGAAAAGTTTAGCTAAAATGACAAAGAATCCACTTGTCAAAAATATGTGCAATACATGTGTCAAAAAGATGGGGTGCAATAGTAACTTGGCTTTTTTCTTATATAATAGGTAGATTAAGATCTAACCTAGGAAGCTTTGAAGTGGTCGAGGACTATTATTTCTGAGTTTGATTTGTCCAGAGTATTGCTTATAGTCAGGTAATATATACTGAATTGTCTTTTACAGTGTTTCTATGCAAAAGTTCACTCCTTACCAGATATAAATAAAAAAGAGCAAGCCTCCTTCTGGTACAAAACAGGACCATACAAAGCCATCTGGCCTCGGAGATTTACAGGGAAAAATCTGACTCAAAACCCTAACGACCTCAGCCTGAGTATGTATATGGTTTAGTGAGTTCTTGGTTCATGCCATCTGTCGCCTTACACCAAACTCTCTTCGACACTAGTTGAATATTCTCCTCCGAGGAGGAAATTAATCTCCGAAAATGATCCATAATAATTCTTTCAATATCACCTAACGCCGCGCCCCCCATATCATAGCAGAAGCTTTAGAATGAAAATATCTTGTGTTGCGGCCCTAAACTAATGCTTTTTGCTACATTGGCTTCACATAATTTTGGATCCGGGGCCACTAGTTCAATTCAGTTCGTGTAGTTTTTGCAACATTTGGCGTAAACCCATATAGTTTTGGTATAATCGCGAACCAATTCAATTGTATAAATTAACAAACCCAAGTTATATGAGTTTAAACTAAACATTCATTGAAAAAATTACATAAAAATCGATTTGAATTAGACAGAACTCAATTTGCGAGCCCGTTTCTCATATTTTTCTCTTCACCCAAAAGGTCATCTAACTCAGACTCCAATCTTCCAATTTTCCCCTTTTATTTGATCCGTAAGAGCAGATTTCAGAAAATACTGAATTTTAGCTCTCAAACAATTAAATATAATTAACTTGTCATTGTAGTCCATAACAGAAAAAGAAAATCGGTGCTGTTACATGAATATGATAGGTATCCAAAATTCGCAACTTCTACACAATAGTGACACTTCTTTATTCGGTTACCAAAATCATACAAAGCTTAAGATGCCTTCCCGCTTAGATAGATAACTACAGATCAAGTAAGGGAAAGACTGTGGAAATCACCATCATATTTTGTATCGCATCTATTGTTTGGTACCATGTTACGATACAATGTCTTATCATCTTATTATCAAAACAAAGCACACAAGTAGAAAACCGTAATTGCACTTGTATTTTTGTAAGCTGCCAGACTATCCAGTGGGCTCAGGGTGTGGTGATACCTGAAAATCAAAGAGTTAGAGAAAAGTGTTAGCTAGCTAACTTGCTTATCCTCTTCTTCTTTTACGTAAGCCTGTTTGGCTAAATACAATAATAAGCAAGGACATGGATTTCGAATCACAAATCAAGCTCCTAAGCTATTTATACAAGTGTTGTCTTAGTGATAGTGCCAACTCCTACGAATACTACAAGAATCACTTCGAATGAATTTTTACCCCTCTTATAAAGGGGTTGAAATTTTGGTAAAAACAAAATTTATACGCTTTCTTTGATCTAAAAAGAAGAGAGTAAGAGGGTAATTAAAGGGACGTACTTCCACACTTGAAGTGACGAGGGACCCTCCTTCCGCAACCTTCAACAAGGCGAATAGCTCGATTGAGGTCGATAAGGGCAGCCAACTTGGGAGTGATAACAGGGCAAACACACTCAATATCAGTGACTCTAACACGCTCACAGCAATCAGCTGAAGGAGGCTTTCCATACACAACAGGCTTGCATGCATTAATCCCAAGCTTCCTTTCCAGCCTGCATTGTGCCTCACTTGGTGCTGCACTAGCCCTTTTCGCACTCAAACAAAGGAGGAGCAAGATCGTGATGCTGATGCTCACAAAACACGATCTAAATTCTCCCATTTCGGCCTCTCTCTTTTTTCTTCTCACCTACTCTTCAATTTAGACACCTAGCTATGACTGGGTATTTATATATGGTAGAGCAGAGGCATCGAAATTGGAAGATAGCCATTGTTTGTTAACTGTTAAGTGCACTGCCGAATACTCTTTTGTCTCTTTTGGTTAATGTTGACTTTGATGATTCTATGTAGCCAGCTTCGCCCCACTAGCGGACACAATGGTCAACACTGAAATCCTTTTTTCCAGTACGGCCTTTGCAGTGCATGTTACTAGTGCGGAAATGCTCGGCATGCAGCACTTTATGGGATTGTAGTGGATTTCGAGGACTTCAAGAAAGTAAAATATAGTGAGTTGAGCATGTTTCAATTTGGATAACATATCTAAAGTCGCATTAATATTCTCTGTGAAGAAATTTTAGCGAAGGAAAGCATAAGCGTTTTCAAATTTTTGGACCTCCTATCTTTACTGTAATTCTCCTTACAGAAACTTTTTGTTCCAAATTTAGGAATTTGAAGCAATTCTTAAGTTTTGAAACATCACATTTTAGGTCTGCTTCTCACCTATTATTCAGTACAACTTCCCCAATAACTATTACATAACAAGGACAATAACATATTTGCGAAGACTCGTGGTTTACCAGGTAAAAGTCGAGATTGGACCCGTGAAGCCTGATGAAGATGCTAAGAAGTTTCATTTTCGTTTATTTTCATTGGTAAAATGATTTTGTCCATGGGCCATATCCCATATGACATGTTTAATTTCTGGAATGTAACCCTGGGATGGCGTGCTTGAAGAGAATACTCAATAGGTAGATTGCAGTAGCTAGTCGGTGGTCGTCCATTTTTACTTGTCGCAGTAGTGATTGACGGGTTAGGTAAAAGACTACTTTCAAGGAAATCATTTTGTTTGGACAGTGTATTATTTGAAATATTATTTGAAATAACTATTGTAGTATTTTTTGTGATATGATGAATGTGAGATAAAAAAATTATTGGAAATATAAAAAAGTAGGTTGAAAAATGTGTTTGTGATGCAAGCGAAATATTATTTAAAATATTATTCAGAAGCCTCCTCAAGAGCCTCCCTTAGCTTGTAAACCGGCAAATTCTTGAGAGTTGATGGCTTTGCCTTACCCCACTCCTCCTCCTCCTTCACGCAAGAACCTTTTCCTCTCCTGCTCTTCTTGTCCACCATCAAGGTTGCACGGAATGATATAGGCTTCTATAGTCTCAGATGCATTAACACGAATTTTTCTTGGTTTCTCCAAAACCAATCTGACGACTTTCGACAACACAGAACAAATTCAAGAAATGAAAATGTTTAACAAATTCAAGAAATGAAAATGTTTTTGTTTTCGGGATCAAACCTTTATAACTGTAAACAGGGAAGGAAAAACCGTAGCATATCCCACCCAGTTACTGCTATGTGCCTCTGGCGTCATCAACTGCAAGAAGACCTTGACCAATTCATTTTGTTTGGCGTCATCAACTGCAAAATGGAAATAGTAAAAATACTTTATCATGCATTTGTAATTTAGGGAGTCTGTGTTCATCTTCGAGTGATAAAGTGCACCGCAAAACTTAAAAACATTGTGGAAACTAATTCATAATGTCCACTTTACGTGTGATTACTCTTAAACATACCCGTGATCAAGTTTGTTTATAGCGTCAATTGATTGTAATATCTCCTTCCAGCAGAGTTCTTGGTCAAAAAGGATTGTAGAAGTTGACAGTCCTCAACCTATGTCACCATGGGATGATTTAGCAGATCCCCCTGATAGCACCTGTGCTCAAGTTATTCATTCAAGGCCAGAGGCACATAGAAGTAACTATAAACAGTTTGATTCATCTTCCTCTTAGGCATTTGATCGAACAGGTGGTGAGCTTCGTCCAATTGCCCATTGAGAGCATGTAATTTGATGAGCTTTGACGCAAACAACAAAAGCTAAATTAACTTTGCATCCAAAAACAAAACTTCGGAAGCGGAGAAAGGAGGGGATTTGTGAAAACCAAAAACAAACAATCAAACTTACCACAATCTTCTCGTTCAGAGCATCAGGTGGGGGATCCTCTTGTAACCCATTCCTTATCCATGAAATTCCGGCCAATGCATCTTCGTGCAAACCCTTTTCGGCATGTCGGACCATATCCGTGAATATTTCGTCAAAGCTGATTCATGACGCTGAATTATCCGTGAAGTTGTCTGTTTGAATGGAGAAGATGATGAAGAGAGGACAGAGATTTCCTGGCTTTTAGGGTTTTTTTCCTCTTGAAACAACCGTGAATTTCAGATTATGTTTTTATTTTAATCAGTTTTGGTTATAGAGATTGAATGGGTTTAAGTTTCTTTGCCGATTAACCGATTAATTAACTTACTATGGTCTGAGTTGGGTTATTTGAGGGTTTGATTTATTAAGGAACACTTGGCGAAATTATAAGGAGTGGGATAGGATGTGAGACAGGGTATGGGACAGAAGATCCGTTGCGTATCCAAACACTCCCAATTGTATATCCAAAAGTCGCACGATAGTCTTGTTTGGATTCTAATTTTTAAAAGAAAAATTTTTACGAGGAACCTTTCTTCCACATCTTTGAAGGAGCTTAGTAACCTTGCTAACATTCAACAAAGTTGCCTGCTTATGAGTAAACATGGGGCACACACACTCAAAGTGGCTTACTCTCGCCCTCTGGCAGCATCCCGGGGACGCCGGCTGCCCGAAAACCACCGGCCTACAGGCATTGGTTACTAGCCGTATCTCTTCTCTGCACTGCCCGGGGCTCAATTGCTGCACGTGCACCATTTCCCCCTCATGCATAACCAGCACTGATAAAAGCAAAACCATGCAGGCCATCTTCAAAGCTAGGGACCGGTAGTTAGCATTAATCTACTTTACACCTACTCATACTTGTACTTAAGCCTATTTTATGGAGAGGGTCCAACTGATCCAATGAGGGGATCGACGGAGACTAAACTACTATCCGGATCAAATGAAATGCACTATGCATTCATGAGAATTTTAAGCCAGTTGAGTGACGAGTCACATACAACGACAATTGGTTCTGAGAAAATAACATTCAAGATTTCCAAGTCTTCATCTGGAATATTTATTTGTAGGACCAGTTGGGTTATGGCCAAAAGACTTTTACCTCTGACAAACGGTCATCGACTAGAGACAATTTGCTTCTCACCTGTGTTTCCTTTGGTTGGCCTTGACGCCTGGACTGGAAGGCTCTTGAGAGACTCGTTTATTATCTGGTACCAAAGACTTGGAAAATTGTCATACCTCCTCAGTCCTGCAAATAATTCTTGATTAACGACATTGTCTTAAATTTCTCATCCGATTCTCTACTCTTAATCTGGTTTCTACTTGTAAGGTTGCAATAAGAGCTCCAAACAGGCCCATCTCCAGAAACTAATCAGATAGTTTTATATTTCTCATCCCTAAAGTCCATCCTCAAGGATCTATTGAAAGATATTGTTGGGGTAATTAATATTCATAGTATGATCAAATATGCATGAAAGAAAAGAGTTTCAGTAGAAGGATATTTTCATCTACTTGAAACAGTTGTACAAGTTCAAGAAAATGCTGCTGAACCCCTCTGCAAGTACGAATTTCGAGTTGTACATATTGAGCTGTTTTCTGGATTGTTCAGGATGAAAATGTAATTAAAGTGCATAATCTACAATATACAAAACCATTAGATACAAGCCAGGTTGTGTAAACAACTGTTTATCATGAACAAACTCTGCTATATTATTTTCAGAAGACAAAGGTACTCTCAGACTCGAACGCCAAAATCACCGCTGTTGTCAATTTCAGATTCCAAGTCATCAGGATCTATTGAACCAGCAGTGGTTTGTGCTGCTGATTTGGTTCCGTCACCTGGGATTTTTGCCTCTTGTACGATCCGCGTTATTTCTTCCACCCTTTGAAGTTGTTGGTGAGGGTCAGGTTCCTTGTTCTTTGCTTTCTCCACCTCTATCAGCTCCTTTGGCAAATTCTTTAAAAACCAAGGATGCTGTTTTATTTCTGGAATGGTAATCCTCTACACAAAGAAAAGAAAATTTAACTGGATGAATAAGGGGTTTGAGAAAATAGAAATAATATGATTGGAGCAAGTATGTAGTGATTCCTTTTTGGTGCTAGAAAAACAAGAACAAACTTAATCTTACCTTTTCTCTTAAGATTATGCAAATATCTCATTCGAAGCTTTCAGAAAATATTGCAATAATGTCTATATACAAGAAGTGAAATCACCTTTGATGGATTAGTAACAAATATGCGTGAAAGGAGTTGCCTGCAATCGGCAGATACTCGCACATAATCAGGTATTGAGTACTGAGCACTCATTATTCGCTGTTAAAAGGAAAATACCAAGAATCGGATCAGGTAATGACAGATCATGACAAGATTGTCATAATAGATACCTTAATAAATTATCAGGTTCAAACATTCGTTCTTACCGCAATGCTTTTCCGGAAATTTCTTGGGTCATCAGGATCCTCAAAAGGATAAGCTCCCACCAACATCACGTACAATGTCACACCACAGGACCAAACATCTGCAATCTAGAAAATAGACAACAATTACAAAATGAATGAAGACCTACTTGAAACAAGCTATTTAATGGGCAGAAAGTAAGCAGCAGTGCCTATTAAGCAGGAAAAGAAATGAACTGAACAAGCATAACCACCAGCACAAAGTT
Organism: Coffea arabica; assembly: GCF_036785885.1. NCBI lineage: Eukaryota > Viridiplantae > Streptophyta > Magnoliopsida > Gentianales > Rubiaceae > Coffea > Coffea arabica. The sequence goes on along the minus strand of NC_092325.1, from coordinate 41,503,117 downwards.
TACAGGATGCTTGAGACAAGGGCCACATTGCTGATTTAGAAGAAACAGTACTGCTAGTCTTGATTATGTTTGGATGCAAGTTGGGGATACTAGTCCATCTAGTAATACCATATCACAGCAAAAGGGCAGGAAATTCCATTATACTATCATAGTGAAGTGTTAACTAGCAGAGGAAACTAATGCTCACAGGTAGAGAATCTCTGTAAATTCTTTAAGAATTTTGATGATACATACCTTCCCATCATATTCCTTTCTTGACAGGACCTCAGGTGCAATATATGCTGGTGTTCCAACTGCTGATTTGGGTTGTGAGTGCAACAAACCGGACTGCAAGTAAATGTCAGAAACCAACAAAGTTTCAAATTATCTACAGAAAAAAATATGAAGTCAATTGAATCACAATTTTTTTTTTAATTCCAAATGCAAAGATTTGTAACCTTAGAATAACCAAAATCGCATATTTTAAGACGTGGTGTTGGACTCCCATCCAGAAGTGTGTTTTCCAGCTTCAAGTCCCTGTGACAGATTTCCTGCATTGAGAGAACAACAATGAGGTAGTAATGAGAGGACTCAAAAAGAATAAACAGTTCTAATATCTCACCATCGAATGACAGTAACTAACACCAGATATTAGCTGCTGGAAGAAAAAGCGAGCCTGCGTTTGAAGAATAAGAAAGTCCCATAAGTATCTCTGTATAAAATCAATGCCAAAAAAAAAAAGAGATCAAAGCAGACGAAATATATTTTGCATGTGTTAACACCTCATCTTCACTGAATCTGCCAGCACTGCAAATTTTTGCAAAGAGCTCTCCACCAGCAGCATATTCCATCACAATAGCTAAATGTGTCGGAGTTAGCACGACCTGCAGACAAAAGTATGCATCAAAATATGGTTCCATGATTTTTATCACAGACATCTCCCACTAAGGAAGTTGAAAGTACAAACAATAGCTCCTCATCCTGATTCATAATCTAGTTCCATTTCTATCTTATCATCTCTCATCTATGATCTCGAAGACAACACTATTTTCTGTTTAATTGAAGCCAAAAACAGGACCCATTCCTACCAATTAGCGACCAACTTCGGCCGAATAAAAATGTGTTCCTGTACCACTTAATCAAAGCATGAAAAAGCAGTTCATGTCGCTACTTTAACATGCTTTTCTCGGACCTTGGGGAAGGGGACTAATTCTAGATAATAACGCACAAATTTTCTCAGGTGTCCCCACCTCTAAAACTGCTGTTGTTTCTGCCAAAATCTAACTCCAATTATCAGGACACTCACTGCTTATAGAATTGAAAATATATACTTTATAGGCGATTATCAGTTTTATAGCTAGAGACTTCATTACTGGAGGCTTGATGCAAGATAAGGAAACTGGCTATGCATTCCTAGGGTCAGAAGGGCACAGAAACTAAGGTCTAGATCATAGGTTTTCTACAATTTGAAGAGCTAAACAGCCACAAAGTTCAAGGAACCAACCAGTTTCACAAAGACAGAAATTTGATGAGGTGAATCCATTCATCAAAGAAACTCATATGTGTGATAGTGTTCATCCTTGAACTCAGCAATTTCTCTTGGTGGTTTTTACACCAGGAAATCTAGAATTATATACATGCTTGCACGCACGTCCAATTCCCTACCATATGAAATTGAGGTATTCTACCCAGACGAAGCTTCAGAAGTGCAGCAAAAACTAAAGCAAACATCAGAGTTCCAAAATAAATTAATTGAGATGCTTACCTCTTTAAATCTAATAATGTTAGGATGCCTCAACGACCTGTGGTTGATGATTTCTCTTTGCACATTCTCATCAATCTGATAAGAAGAAATATATTACGTACTTGAATGCGCTCCATCCATCACATTGGAATGATCCTCGGTGGAATTTAGCTCAAATGACCGTTCCAAAACCAAAACAGCATATCAATTTTTGGTGAAAATGCTAAATGAATGACACCGTTCCTTAAGAATTTTTCTTTTTCCTTTCAAAGTCAATCTAAGCTCAAGAGAATAAATAAGAGCATTTCTCCAACACAAGAACCCAAAAGATTTGCAAGCTTCCTACTAAACAGGACCAGCAAAAGTAACAAATGCTTCACTGCAGATATGCAAGTGCCAAGTAAACAAGAATTCACATATAGCTGTTTTTGTTGAAAATTATAGATAACCCACAGAAACTGTAAGAAATAGGACGCAATCTCCAAAACAAAACAAAAGAATCACATTTAAGAGAAGACCTGCACTCATGATAAGAAGACTTTCCATTAATTGCTGGGCCTCGGACTTCACATTGAAATGCCCTAGTCCTTTAGCTTTCAGTTTGGATGTACAAAAATTTCAATGCCCGAATAGATTAATCTTTTACTTGCAATGAAAACAGGGCTAATGACAATTTTGAACTGCAAACACAGTAACTAAACTGAAAGAAGTTCTACCGGTTTAATAAAAACCAAATTCATCCAAACTCCCCACCTAGAGTACAAGATATCAGCCAAACTATTACTCCCGCCAACTGCAGTACATAAGATGCTGGCTTAGCCGGAAAACCTTTACTACTTACCAGCCCCTCCTGCAGGTTGCAATTCCGGTTTATCAAAATTTTGTGTTTTAGCTCAGATTAAAGATATTTTGTCCATTTTATTCGTTGTCAACAAGTACAGGAGAGCCACCATTCAAGATGACTTTGCTTCTGTTAACCCCGCTATAGGCTGAGATCAACTTTCCAAATCGAAAAGTTTGGAAAATCCTCAGGACAAAACAGCATATATGATTCTACCATATTTCAACGCCTCCCCCCCCCCCCCCCCCCCCAAAAAATTGCACATTCCAATTTCAAAAAACTGGCATTTCCAGACAATTCAGCAGATAAAAATAGTTATTTTTTGTTCTTTTTGTGGAAAGACACCTTCCATGGACAGAGGCAACATAAATTCTTTTCGTTGCTGGAATAACATGCAAATAAAAAGATACATATGGAAGATAAATTCACCTTCTTCCCTCTTTCAATGTATTTGACAGCAAGAAGCTCTTTTGTCTTCTTATCCTTGACCAGCCTTGCCACACCAAAATTCCCAGCACCGAGATCCTTCAATGGCTCATACCTTTCCTCCATCCCAGCTCAAATTCAACAATAAAGAAAACTTCAAAGCCAAAAAATTGAGCACCCCACAAAAGATATGCAGAAAGCGGGAAACCCCTGATCAACAACCGCGCAAATTAAGAGTAAGGCAAAAGGAAAGAACTGCTTCAAAGCAACAAGACCACCATATCAAACAGTCTAGATGATTATTGTACGCTAAATAGAGCCAACCAAGTCACTATTGCTGACAAAATTGTCCCATTTAAAGTCTGGAGGATCTAAACATCGACAGTTGCAATATAAGAATACGTTAAAGGGACACGTACGTTAAAGAGTCGGCTTAAAGCAGGGTCAATCTTCGTGATAGAACCTGATGTTGACAATTTGTCCATGTTGTGCACCTGACAGGTACATCTTAGCTCACTTGTGACCCACGGGTCACTATCAAGTAGAGTATAAAAATTGAGTATGAATATTTCTAACCTCTTAGCTCGATTTTAACTCAATAAGCATAAAATTTAGAATTTATTTATGGCTAAACTAAATCAGTCACTTAGCTCTAAGATGATAGTAGTATATTTGCACCTTGTTTTAAGTTTAATTCAGTTAAATTAAATAAAATTTTAAACTAGTTAAAATGTAAAGCTATTTTCATGAAAGTATTAAGTTAAGCATGAGCAAGTGACGGAAAAAAGAAAAAAAAAAAAAAAGGCGGTAGTATATGTGGGGCCCAGTTGCTGAAATGGAGTTTGATGTATTTCTAAATATGTTAAATCCAATAATTGGGGTGGAACTGTACTGGTACAGCTTTTGTTTACTAATTTAGCTAAGAAAGTGTGTGTGTGTGTGTGTGTGTGTGTGTGTGTGTGTGTGTGTTTAGCCCCACACCTAATATTTTCTAATGTTCTTTCTACCGACCAAGATTATAGGTGCTTCTCAAGTTTGCTACTTTATTGGATGGTCGGTGTCTTGGATTTTTGTCTGCTTTTGGACAAGTAGCAGGATCAAGTTTTTGAACTTCCACCTCTGATTGGCATAATTCTAGTTTTTCTTTTTTCTTTTTTTTTTCCTGGTCCAAAGAAATCTTCATTTACTATAACCAAAGATAACAAATTACTGCTTTCTGTGTTATTAAGGGACAAGAAGATCATTAAACAAACAATAATCTAGTTGGGGCAAATGTCAATTTGGTTTCTGGGCAAATGTCGTATTGTAGTTAATGATTTTAAAACCTTGAAAAACCTCCTTACTTTTGATGGAGATATATTTTGACCCTGTAGATGAGATTAGCTTGAAAATGGCATTATCTAGGATAACTACTTCTTTGCAACTCAGACAAGTTATTCTAAAGTTATCATCTCTGTAATGATTATAATCAGTCGGTAAACGATATACGATGAGTACTAATTGGGGCAATATACGTCTGGTTCCATGACAAGGTTGAATATTCAGTATGGCAGAAAAAAGAATTATAGGTATAATTATGGTGGGATTGTATTCATATTCATTCTAGTCCATAAAAAGTTCTACATTTTTTTGGTATATATGAAAGACTGTTTAGAATCATTCATTCTTGCACCTCTGATGGATCTACGGCTGCTCTTTAACTTTTTGCTTATTCCTAGGAAGTATCCGGCATATTCAAGATTGCATCCTTCCCTACAAAATCATAGTTCTACCGCTCGCCCCAATCAAAAATTTTACCAGAAGGAAAGAGGCCTACCACCAATCATGTTGCTTGCTTCCGCAACCTTATGATACTTGAGAGGAAATGGTTAATTTCACACCATAATGATTAATGACTTGCACCATTAATGTTTTTACCTAATAGAACTACATAAAACAGACCAAAGGCGTGGGGCTAATTTCTTAGAATATTCGTAAAAAAAAAACATCTGCCAAACGAAACTCTGACACATTCTATTTCTCATTATATACCTGCCATGCTGACTCAGTACGGTAGCAAAAATGAATTTCCCATCCACAGTCTGACAGCATAAAATTCAGTATGGGTCAAAAGGATCAGTCGCAGCCGTGCACAATTAGCACGGCTGCGGCCGACATCTGCGTCAAGCAGCCGTGCACAGTCAGCACGGCTGCAGCTGACCCTTCTGACCCCCTTGCAGCCGCTATCGGTTGACTTCGGCAAAAAAAAAGGATAGAGGTTTGGGGTTCCGTCTATGGTAGAAGGAAAGAGCAAACGAAATTTGGCCAAGACATCATTGCGGAGCCGGGCAAGAGCTAGCTATTAAATGAACTATTGGACACCGGGTAGAATTGGTTAATTATGTGGTCCCCTTCTATTTCAACGAGAAATAAAAAGCAAGCCCCTCAACAACTTATGGGCACTTGTTTGCACCCAATTTATGGGCACTTGTTTGCACTATTAATATTTTTTACGAGTTATAATGAATATGATGGATTATAAATCACAAACTTGATGAGTACACTAAATTTAAGGCATTTTAACTATTAACTCGAAAGCAACGATGTCTAGATGTCAAGTTATGCTCCCATGTTCAAGTTTGAGATGTTAATCGCGTGCTTTTTTTTTGTAGCTTAACCACTATTTCATCTTGTTTCTTGAGTTTCTCTATAGTTCTAAGATAATAATGGTGTTTCTTTTTGTTAAAACAAAAAAGGAAAAAGGTTGGCTTCATTACATTAAACAAAAGAAAAACATAATTAAAAAAAGGTAAGTGTAATGAACAAAAAATTTGCTTTTGAACAAATAAAGAAAGGGAAAAATGTTAAATGATAAAAGTTGGATAAATTACTTTAAACAAAAAAAAATAAATAGCAAATGTGAAGATTGTGTAAATATAGCACACTATTATTAAGATGGAGCACTTAAAGAAACCTAGGTGACAATAAGTCATTGGGTGCTTGAAAAATTCCAAATCAAAATGATCCTCATATATACTTTAAACCCTTATCTAAATATGTTAAATTAAAAAATATCAATAGTGCAAACAAGTGCCCATAAGTTGGGTGCAAACAAGTGCCCATAAGGTATTGAGGGGCTTGCTTTTTATTTTTCGTTGAAATAGAAGGGACCACATAATCAACCAATTCTACCCGGTGTCCAGTAGTTCATTCAATAGCTAACTCTTGCCTGACCCCGCAATGATGTCTTGGCCAAATTTCATTTGCTCTTCCCTTCCATCATAGACGGAACCCCAAACCCCTAGCCTTTTTTTTTTTGCCGAAGTCAGCCGACAGCGGCTGTAAGGGGGTCAGCCGCAGCCGTGCTGACTGTGCACAGCTGCGGCTGACATCTGCGTCAGGCATTCGTGCACAGTCAGCAAGGCTGCGACTGACCCCTCTGCCCCTTACTGAATTTTATGCTGTCAGACTGCGGATGGGAAATTCATTTTTGCTGCCGTGCACAGTCAGCACGGTTGCGGTTGACCCCTCTGACCCCTACTGAATTTTATGCTGTCAGACTGCGAATGAAAAATTCATTTTTGCTGCCGTGCTAACTCGTATAGAATGAGAAATAGAGAGTGTCAGAGTTTCATTTAATGGATTTTTTTTATACGAATATTCTAAGAAATTAGCCAAGGCACGAAAACAAAAGATTTTTGTGGCCAAGGATTTTTAAAATGGGAGATTCATAACTTCCCATGTAGAAACAAGCAATTACATGCCCATCAGCCCAAATAAAACTCATTAACCAGTGTGCCAGACCAGAGTCATTAGACAGCCCAAGTTGAACTCAATAACCAGTGCCCCAAACCATACTCATTAGACAAACATTAAACTCTAAAAGGAAAACCTCATTATTCTTCTTCTTTTTCCTTTTTTTTTTAAGATAGTGGATTCCAATCCAAAATCTGACAGCAAGAACCTCCCCTCACAGTTGTTGCTTTTTCCCGTGTTTAGGGTGGCGCCAAATCTGTTCTATGCTATGGAGGATTTAGCTTTTCAGTTTGAAAGAGTTCTCACAACCACTCTAACGCCCAGTTGGATGTATGGTTGCTATTCTTTTCTTGTTCATTCGAAAGAATCCTACATATTTAAGACTTCAGCTTCCATCACCTGCCCTTCTCTTGCAATTACCAACATGATTTTCTTCTTTTCCTACTTATTTGGACCCTTCCTCGCCAAGGCTTTACCCGCAAGCCTTACTTGTGATCAGGTATGGAAAATTATTTTGGTCGCAGAACTGCTCCTAGAAAAACTCTGGTTGTTAAAAATGTGTTCTAGCTCTTATGATAATTTTGGATTAATATGAATTAGATCGTGTTTTAGTTTCTTTTTTCTTTTTTTTTTTCAACTCAATCCTCATTGTGTGGGAACTAAAATTTTGTAAATTGGTTGTAAATATTGACTTTTTCAGATTTTAATGAGATATAAATTGGACTATGTATGTGAACTCAGATTTGCTTTATTTCGTTGAGGTGTATAGTTCACAAAGAGAAAGAAATGGCATGATATAGAGCGGCTTGGTTTCTGGAACGAACGTTTTGGGATGTTGCTTGTTTACATCTATGGATATCTATACCATCCATATGCTACAACAATAGCCGTGTGTTGTTTGCCCTGCATGGTTTTATTTCCTTTAGCAAACATCGTGTATTTCGAGGGGTTTTTCATCTTTGGCCAAGAAGATGAAGAAAATGAAGTGGAAGAAAGAGAGGTTAACAAAGGGAGTGACAAGCAAAAATTGGATGGGAGGAAAAGAGAAATAACTGATGCATTGATCAAAGACAAATTTGCCACTTGTGATCATGTAGAGAACCCAATGTTGGAAAGAACCAGAAGTATACATCCTGAGGATGGTGACAACATTAGTGGGAGAAAGATCCAGGATCAATCGTGCTCGAATGATGAAATTTTTGGAGATGAAGTGCAAGAAAAGCATGATGAAGAAGAGTCAAAGGAAATGGAGACAGACAGAAACAGCAATATTGATCCTGTGGACGGAAGTTTACCTGGTGTAGAGGAAGTGTCACAATCAGAAGAGAAACAAGGCAACGATGAATCTTGGCTGCAGGCTCACGAGCTAGAAGTAGCAGAATTGATTGAGGAAAGAGATGCAGCTGTAGAAAAATATGGGGAAATGATGGACGAATGCGAGAAAATTTGGGCAAGAAAGCTTGAAAATGAAAAAAACAAATATATGAAGGATTGTGAAAAATGGAAGGAACAAGAAAAGGATCTCCTTTACAAAGTTTCCAGTGCATCATCAGAAGCTCAAGTCTACAAAGTTCAGGCCACCGAAAGTGAAGAGAAATTGGTAAATTGGAGGTAGAAAAGTATGAGCTGATTACAAAGCTTAATGCAACAAATGCAACATCCCAGAACGCCTAAATTTAATTCACTTTTAGTTCAGGTTCATGCACGGTGTAGATACTTCCTATACTTCATCGCAGTAATGATTGAGATATTCTACTAAATTGTTTTGCATGGAGAACTTGTCATGGTTGGCCTTTTTGGAATAGGTTGTCGAATTAGGAGCATCAGTTTTTACATATTCGTTAGCTTGTTCAAGAGCTTAGAAGTTCTTCGAATGCAGGCCTGTTTTCTTGGTGGGTTGGACTACTGTTCAAGGACTGATTCTCCAAGTTTTAGTACCTAATTACATAGTCCATAAAAGGTTTAGATTTTCCTAATTTGATTGGCAGCTTGTAATAGAGCTTTTCTCAGGGAATTGAATAGTAGCACTTGATCGGGTTTTCATTAAAATGTACTTGAGTGGATCCGATCTGTTAACATTAAAATTGACTTATATATAAGGGAGAGTATTTTCCAGGTGGGACTACAATTTTGTACAAGATGGGAGATGACTCTGCCGTGAGTGGTAACTGGTAAAAAGCTAGACATTAATAGATGTCTTTTGATCTTTTTCTTTTCTTCATATATTTCCTCTAGAGCTGCAAACGAGTCGAGCCGAGTCGAGTCGAGTTTTGAGCTAATCGAGCCGAGTCTCGACTAAATTTTACCAAACTCGAGCTCGAGCTCGAACTCGACGAGCCGGCAAATTTCGAGCTCGAGCTCGACTCGAATCAAGTCGAGCCGAGCTCGAGCTCGAAAAAAAATAAAAAATAATTATTTTATTTTTAAAAAAATAAATAAAATAATATTTTTTTCTTAATAAATAATAAAATATTAAGGATATATACGTAATTTTACTATGAAAATAAAAAAATATATATATAATATACGTAATTTTATTAATAAATAAAAATAAAAAAATATATATATATATATATATATATATATATATATATATATATATATATATATATATATACCCAAGCTCGCGAGCTAACGAGCTTAATATTTTGAGCTCGAGCTCGAGCTCGAATTTGACTCGAGCCGGCTCGAGCTCGACTCGAGCCACTCGCGAGCGGCTCGATTCGTTTACAGCCCTAATTTCCTCCGTTGAGCTTTGCCCACAGTTCTGCATATTCTTGGGCTATGATTCTTGTATCACAGGGGCAGTTACATTAAGATTAGTGGAAATCATAACCCAATTACATGCCAATAATATCTGCCAATTCTTTTAGAGTAAATCTTATATACACTGACAGTATATACAATAACAACATTAGATTCGTGACATATATGCAAAAGTTGAATTTTAAATTCAAAATTTGCATACTTATCATCCATCCAACTCTGACAGTATATACACTGTAAGTAGGAAAGATTAATCCATTCCTTTATATTCTTCCAAACTTAATTTGGTAGCTAGTTTTGCCAGAATGTACTAGTTCTTTGTCCAAAAAAAAATTAAAAATAAAAATTCAGGCTGACCTTTTATGCGAGAAAAATAAAAAGTATGGTATTGGTTCTTGGACATCCCAGCCTTCCAAACTTATTTCTTCTTGGTCCTGGTCCATGGTTTCAGTGAACAAGAGATTAGAAGTTAGGCACAACGTGAGACTTGGGCTAGAATCTTTCTTAACAAGTCCTCAGCCCCGTTATCTTGCTTTTGCTTTCAACAAAATTTGTGTTTGGACGGTAGTTTTCTAACAAAAACAAATTTTATGTTTTCTATGAACATATTTTTTGAATTACCTTTTTACTTTACCTACATATAATCACTATAATATATTTTTCTATAAAAACTTAAAAAATAGCAATTCAAACAAGATTATTTCTTGTCTGGCGTTTCAAATTCACGAATTCAAGGTGCAGGATTCTTCAAATTCAAGGCACAGGATGCTTCACCAGGAGCCATGTGAAGGCCATCTCTTTCTCAGCTAGGGGTGCTTACAAGTATAATCAAGTTGAACACCCAAATGATAAAACATATTTGATTATTTTAATGAGTTTGAAATATTTTATTTAAGTTTGACTTCTTTATTCGTTGAACGAACTTTTTATCGAGTTTGAGTGTTAAGTGCTGCGGAGCACTTCAAAAGTTGCCGGCTTTTGAAGTGTCTTCGCAGAGTCCATTTATCGAAACACTCATACAAAAAACTGTGAGTTATGAAAGGGAATAAAAAACGCTATTTAATGTTGACTTGATTAATTGGCAAACCAAATTCGAACGAATCCGTACCAAACCAAACTCGATTTAAATATCAAATAATTTGATTCATCTTTCAGCCATATTCTCATTCTCGGTCATCAATTGATTCATGTCTCAACAACCAAATGATGAGCAGACATTTTAGACCAAGTGCAGAATTACTGGTGGAATAAAATGCTGAAGGGGCCACGTGCATGTTAGCTTCATCTCGTCCATTTCCTTGGATTGCTGAGATTTAACTAGTACGTACAAGTTTGAATTTCCACAGATACTGTAACTGGAGAAATTGCAAGAACGTGAAGCCTGAAAGATATCTTTTGGTCTTTAGGGAGAAGAAAACGTTTTGATCTGACATATAACATACGGAAAAAATAATTGCTCCTAAGTCTCATCCGTGAACCATCATAATCACTGTACTACTAGACATTGTACAACCATGTAGAAGATATTTTATTGTTGGATTGCAAAATTAAGGATGCCCTTTTCTTTTAAGTTTAGCCCAAAATTCGCTTTGGATAGTAGATATTTGGGATAATTTTTTGAAAAAAATACTATCGCATTTTTTTAACGTGATGTATATAAGATAAAAAAGATAATTAAAAAATACGTTGATAATGTAAATAAATAAGATTTTACAAATGTTTCGCAATAGCATTTGCAATCGTGTTAGGAAATCAATTGAATTAGGTAATCGAACAAGACCATACATTTGCGGATGGAAGAAACATGCTGGACCTACATGCATAAGGAACAAGCTTACACTAGAATCATGTTTGCAAATGATAAAGCCAAATTGTTGTGTCGGTCCCAACTTAGTTTAATGCTATTAAAGATTAAGAAATCAACTGGAGAACGACAAACTCTCTATTATTAATGGGTCTAACTGTGTATGGTAAAGGAGAAACCTGGGCGGGGCCAGTGGTGGGACTAGGATTTACCACAGCTAACTATACAACGGTGTGTTAGTACATCAGAGTTGAAAGGAAAAAAGGCGAATTTGAATAGTTTGGAATGAACCACTGTGCCAACGGCTCAGTGGCCACCAGGGAGGGACTTAAGGCCCTCATTGGACTGTTGGTGAGGGTTCAAATTTCATCAGCAGCGAAAAAAATCTAAGGGTTGTGCCATAGCACTTCCTTGATCTAGTTGGGTCTATATACCCACTAGTCCCTACAACAGCCTCCTTAGGCTTCCCCTCCTCCTAGATAAATGTATCGTTGCTGACAAAAAAAAAAAGAATAGTTTGGAATGGGGTCAAGTTGCCTTATTAAGAGAGCTTAGTACTTATAACTACTATTTAAGGAAAGCAACCAAGAATGATCAAACATGGGTCATTACAAGCAAGCATTTTTTTTTTTGGATTTTTTCAGCAGATGTCACATAAAAACTCCTTAATACATTTAAAATTTATATAATCTATAATATACATTTTTTCTATTTAATTGTACCTATACTCTCTTATACTTATTTACCTTTCGTATTTAGTCTTACATTCCTAAAGATATGGCATCTAAAGTACAGCTTAACATTGGGCACCACCCAACATTGGGCATCTAAAGTATGTCTTACCTATTGTCGTTCCATTTGAAACAGCTGCTGGTAGGTTCAATAATTTACAAGTCGTGTTGTGCACCTAGTCGTGTTGTGCAACTAAAAATAGAATCAAAAGTTTGTCGTGCAACATCCCTGTTTGACAAATGATTTTTTTGGGTATTTATCTAAAATTTTATTATAACTTATCATAAAAGTTGTAGGAAAGGTTTCTGAAGTGTGTAAATTTTTTAATATTTTGAAATGTATAATTTAAAATTTTTGAAAATTTTTTTGAGATTACTATAACTAAAGTTGTTAAAAAGCTTGTAGCAGACAAACTTAACCAAAAACTTGTTTACCAAACACGCCCGATCAATTGAGACAATAATTATGCCAATTCTGTATAAGAACAATTTTTTATTGGCTAAGTAGACAGAAACTATGGAGACAATTATGTAGTAGTTTGTAAGTATTTGTATATTTGCAGCTTCCTCTGTTGATATATATATATAGTATATATATATAGAGAGAGAGACAAAATCGACCTAACAATGTGGTTGGCAATTCATAAAATGCACACTTAAAGGAATGTCATTGCTACAAAAGGATGAAAAAAAACAAAACAAATCTCCTAGATATCAAGGGAAAACTTTGTCATGCATATTAGGACCTGATAATGGAATCAATAACTCACTGATTATCAATACTGGAAAGCTATTCTTTATTTATCTTGTTTTCATATTCACGTCCATTTTCTTTAAAACTTTTTTAAGTACATATCCTGCTGTGGTGCTACGGGGAAATTGGAAGGATAAAGGAATCTTTGTTGATTCATATTTGCTGTTAATACATTTCGAACCTAAACAAGTATAGGGTGGTTCAATCCCTAAGGGTGGGGGACCTATATCTACTCATCGGTTCTATTCGGAATTTAGTGCACCCTTGAGGGTCCTTCCTTTACTTCTGTACTACTAAAGAAAAGGGAGAAAAAATGATCAACTAAGGGCTTATTCAGTAGTAATAGACTCGCACAATTTGGAGATAAAATTGTTTTACCAATGAGTTTGATGCTTGTCTACGTTTTTTTCTTAAAAAAATCGTAGATTTATGCATAAGGTAAGCACATTAGACTAATAGTCAATGAGATTTATGCATCAGATAAGCACATTAGACTAATCTTGAATGACTATTGTCAAACCTTGTAAAATATGTTGCCAACGTTTCAATGCAATTTGAATGAAAAAACAATCTATTCTTGGCTGACTGCACATATATATGTACACTTAAGTATATTTGACTATCGGTTTGTCTAATGGGTATCCTAAGATATATTCAAGTGTCATATTTTTTAAAATATAAGATTAATTAGAAAAAATAAATAGATATAAGGAAGGGTAGGCAAGATTAAATAGGCAAAGTTTATAAATGCAAGAGAGGATAATAATTATTAGTATGTATATATATATATATATATATATATATATATATAGAGTAGATTAGGTGAATACTAAGTGTGTTAACCAGTGTTTTAAGGGCACTCGTTAGAAAAATCCTTTAACTAATTGCTGTAAAAAAAAAGTTAATGTTTACTAAAATTCAGCAACATATCATTCAACTTTTTGACAAGCACCAAACTGATAGTTTATTTTTGGTATGGATTAGTCCTTTATGACCCAAAAGGTGATTTTTTTTTTTTGGATCAAACATCAAAATTTTATTAAAATTTGCAATAACAGTAGAAGTTACATCATCAAATATACACAGATATCAAAAAAGAGATCTAAAGCATGGATATCCAAGAAGTGAAATTGCAAAAGAAAAACTAAAGAACTGCCTTTGCTTTTCTACATCCCAAACAATTAAATACCATCAAACTGCAATAATGGTGCGAAATCGATGAATTGCAGAAGCCGGAGGATTGACGATAGCAAGGAATTTTTGAAGAACTATAAAGTAACTGTCACATGTTTGGTGGCTTAGTTGAATGCATGCATGTCGGACTTTCCACCCACAGTAAGTGAGAAAAACCTTGTTATGTGGGAAGAATCTTAAGCAGAAAAATGGGAACTTGATAGCGAAAAAGGTTTAGATCCACTGATGCAATAAAGCGGAATGAAGGAATCATACCGGGCCCTACCGAATGGGAAAAGTTGCACACCATGTGCTGGCTTGTCTATATATAGTGCTACAGCCTGCCTTTGTATTTTTTTTTTTTTTGGTTAGACACGATAGATTTTTTTTTTTTTTTGTCAAACTTCAACTGCATTATATAAGTAATTGATTACAGATTAGTCTGCACAGCAGATTTACAAAAGACTGGCAACTGCCAGGAAATCATTGTGGGCTTCTTTATTAAGTCACACAGGGAAGAATTGCTTCCACCTAGTTTCTTGTAACAAGTTAATTGCTAACTTAGCTAACCCGTGACTACCCAGGTTCATTTCTCTCCTAATGTGAAAGAAGGAGCATTTTCAGAATGAGAGACTCAAATGCCTTATGTCTTCAATAAGCATGTCCAAAGAGGTTAGACCTTGACCTCCTATATTGATTCTGTCCACCACTGCTTTGCAGTCCGAGAGAATCAATAAGGAAGTCATATTTTCCTCAATGGCCTTGCTCAATGCTGTTCTAATAGCGATAGTCTCCATTTCAGCTGCATCTCTACCTCCTGGATACGGAATAGACCAAGTTGCCAGAATCTTGCCATTGTTAGCTTTAGCAATGATTCCCACTCCTATTTTCTTTCTAGCTTGATTCATTCTTGCATCCGTGTACATAATGGAGCTATGTTGTTCCATTAGTCCACCTAACATGCCCTGTATGTCATCTGGTTGGGGACCCGCACCATTGGCCACCTCTACATTTCTTCCTGCTTCATCAAACTTTATCCATTTATCCATTGCATTTTTGGATATCTGGTCACCTTCTTTAAGTTCCTGGTTAAAGCTCCACCCATTTATTGCCTTCCAAATTTGCCAGAGAAAAATTGCTGTGATTTCAATGTGTTTATTCCCATCTTCCCTTGATATGGTACCCTGCATATGTTCCCATCATTTTCAAAAGTTTCAGTTATATTCTTCAATACCGTCCCAAGAAACAGGAAATGTTGCCCAAGCCAGCACGCTAGATTTGCAGTGAAATAGTGCATGTTCAGTCGTTTCTGGTTCTTCCCCGCAGCATTTGCATATCGGATCACCCTTGCCTGTCCTTCTAAAAATTTCCTCATTAGTTGGGAGGATACAATGGAGACATTTCCACAATAAATGTTTAATTTTATGTTTGATGTTCAGTCCCCATAGTTCATTCCAGACCTTGGATCTTTCTTTGTTTGTGCTGGAGTTAACATTCGTCTTATTCTTCTCACTGCTCTCTTTTAATCTCTCTTTGGCCTTAGCATACCCAGATTTAGAAGAGTAGGAGCCATTATCTGTATATCTCCATTTGAATCTGTCCTTCTTTTGGAATACACTGAGGGGAATAGCCATGATCACCTTTGCCTCTTTCTTTGAAAACAGTTCTTGAATGATGTCTTTGTTCCATTGCCTTCCCTTGATCAAATTGCTAACCTTGGTCAGTTGGTAGCCATTTGGTTTTGGGGAGGAGACTCTACCATTTTTTGAACTATTTAACCATCTATCTTCCCATATTTCCACTATTGATCCATCCCCAACTTGCTTCCAGATCCCACTTTCAAGCATCTCTAAAGAGTTATGCAAACTTTGCCAAATCCAAGATGCTCCAGCCTTTACTTTGGATTGAAAGATATTAGAATTAGGGAAGTACCTGTTTTTCATAACTTTACTTACTAACAAGTTGGGACAGGTAAGTAGTCGCCAAACTTGTTTGGCTAGCAAAGCTTCATTGAAACAGAGCAAATCCCTAAATCCAAGACCACAATTCTCTTTCCTATTAGCAATATCATTCCATTTCTTCCAATGCATTATTTTTTCCCCTTGATCATTTCCCTACCAAAATCTGGCCATTAACCCACTTAGCTCTTTGCACAGGCTCTTTGATAATCTAAAAACGGACATGGCATAGGATGGGAGAGCAGTAGCGACTGATTTGAGTAGCACCTCTTTCCCTGCATTACTCAACAATTTCCCTTTCCAATTTTGAATCCTAGACATCAAATTTTCTCTAATGAATCTGAACACACAGTTTTTCGACCTTCCAACCACTAAGGGTAGACCCAAGTACTTCATTTGTGTAACTTGTTGGATTCCTCCTAACTTCTGTAACACCTCTTCCTTCTCTCTACTGCCTGTATTTTTGCTGAAGATGACTGTTGATTTGTTGATGTTGACTTGTTGTCCTGACGCTTTTCCATAACACTCCAGTATTTCTTTTATGTGTCCTGCTTCATCACCATTAGCTTTACAGAAAATGAGTAAGTCGTCAGCAAAAAATAGATAGGAAACATTGGGGCCTTGTCTTGCAATTTTGACACCTGAGATTTGTTTGTTACTGATAGCATTATTCAAAAGGTTAGAAAGCCCTTCAGCACAGAACAGAAACAGGTACGGGGAAAAGGGATCTCTCTGTCTAATTCCTCTAGATGGATTAACATACACCGCTTAACACCATTAACATTGAAAGAGTAAGACACAGAGGAAAGGCAACTATGCATCCATCTAATCCACAAAGGGACAAATCCTATTTTACAAAAAATAGTATAAAGGAATTTCCATTCGACTCTGTCATAGGCTTTGGAAAGATCAAGCTTAATGCCCATGTACCCCTCATTCCCTTCTTTTTTTGACCTCAGCCAGTGCATGTATTCGTGAGCTACTATGACATTGTCAAGTATCTGTCTATTTGGAACAAATGTAGCCTGAGACTAACTAATGCAAAAGTTAAGAAGAGGTTTAAGTCTGTTCACCATAATCTTCAAGATGATTTTGTAAAAAACATTACACAAACTGATAGGCCTAAAGTGAGCAAGATTGAGGGGGTTGCCTATTTTAGGAATAAGGGTGACCAGGGTCTCATTGATAGCTTTAGAGAGGAAGCCAGTGTGAAAAAATCCTTGGATAGTATCAACTACATCTATTTTGATAATATTCCAAAACCTTTGAAAAAACACAGGGGACATATCGTCAGGCCCTGGGGATTTGTTTGGGTGCATGGAGAACACATCAATTCTGATTTCCTTCTCAGTAACAGGTCTGGTAAGTTGCAGGTTCATCTGCTCAGTGATAGTCATCGGAATACCATTTAATATCTCTTCAAATTCTGATGGCTTCGAAGATGTGAATAGCTGATTGTAGAAATAAGCAATCCCCTCCCCAATTTCCTCCTCGGTTGTACACCATCCACCCTGTTCCTTCTCAAGCCTGGTAATTCTGTTTCTTTTCCTTCTGCCATTCATAACAGCATGAAAATAAGCTGTGTTCTTGTCCTCACTTGGGAGCCATTTGATTCTATCCTTCTGGTTTCAATAAAGTTCCTCTTGCTTATAAGCGTCAGAAAGCTGCTTCCTAAGCATTTTAATGGTCTCTGTATCATTATTACCATTCCTGGTCCTTGTAACTTGAATCTTCTCTTTGATCCTTTTGATTTCTTTTTTGCTATTTAGCTTCAACGTTCTGCTCCAGGTTGAGAGATTCATTCTGCACTATTTGATCTTCCTGCTGATTCTCACCCCCCTAGACCCCACTTGATTTTTATTCCAAGCCTCTTGGATTATGCCTTCCACTTCCCTATATTGCAACTAACTGGGATCAAAGTGAAATCTTCTTTTTGGTTTCCTAATTCTAAGCTCTGTCTCCAAGAGGATAATGTTGTGATCAGATGCTTCCACTTCAATATGAGTCACTCTTGCATCTTTGAATACTTCGCACCATTCTGCACTTGCAAGAGCTCTGTCCAATCTCTGTTTAATTTTGTCATCCCCCTCCCATAGGTTACTCCAAGTCCAAGGGGGGCCTTCAAAACCAATATCCAGGAGCTCGTTTTTGTTAATAAAGCCTTTGAAATCAGAGAACGTCTAGTTAGGACTCATTCTGCCCCCCCATTTTTCATCATTGGAAATTATGTCATTAAAATCCCCGATTAAAACCTTATTTTTACCCCAGATTTTGCTCCTATTAGCCAAAAAATCCCACTGCTTTTTTCTAATTTTATCATCAGTACTAGCATAAACAAAAATGCACCACCAAGTGCCAGAATCATTGTCATCTTTCAATAGAAGTTCCATGGTAAAAGGGATAGATAAAACATCCAAAACATTAGTGGTATTTTTCCAAAAAACAGCAAGTCCACCAGCTTTACCTACAGGATCCACTAAAACCATTTCCTCATATCCTATTTTCCTTTTAAAGCCATTCAAATTTTTTTTTTGATTTTTAGTTTCACATAAAAAATTATGTTAGGGGAGTGAAGGTGGATTACCTCCTTAAGACAAGGAATAGTCAAGGAGCTCCCTATCCCTCGACAATTTCACGCCGCAACTATCATGTGATCCCGGGAGACCACTTAAGACTGGCCTCCATGACCTCAGAATTTGGTAACCCATCGCACTCTTGCTTCCGCTTACACCTCTTCGCCAAGACCCCATCAATTTGCATATGGTTGGCTTCTTCCTTCTCCTCTGATAGTCTCCTTTTTGCAGCTACAGTTGTAGCTTCAATGTTCATGTCCACATCTGAGAACGGTAGCCTACCCAGCTGACCTTGTTATCCTTTGCCATCTTTCCTGGCTACCTTAAACTGCTTCCTACCTTTATTTCCCATCTCCTTCACCGCAAGATTTTGGCTGCTTACTCATTGGTTTGCTTCTGCTGGCTCTATGATGAAGTACCCGAGAGAGGTGATGTTCTCTTCTTTCATGATGGTTTCAACCGTTATATCCATCTATTCCACCAGGTCCCGTTTGAAATCCTCCTTAATTTAGGGACTTTTTGGAGTCAAGCTACAAGTTGGGCCTGGGTTTGTGACACTTTTGACTTCCCCTTGGGCCTACTTACTTTCTTCTTGTTTTTTTGTGTTTTCAGAAACGGGTTTACTTGACCCTTTATCTACCTCGCCCGTTTTTGAATTTTGACTTTGGATCTTTTGTTCCCCTTCTTTCGCTGACAAGACTGTGTCATCTTCCCGCTCTTTCCTAACAATCTTCAGTTTGTCATTGTCAGGTCGACTGGAGCCCAAGCCCCTAGTCTGTTGAACTATTTACTCTCCTTAGAACGGAAGTCTCTGTGCAACCAGATTCCATCGATTCTTTTGGCTCCCTAGATATATCTGATCGGTACTCTGTTCTCTTTTTTGGGGATGCTCCTTTGGCTTGAGCTCTCACCCAAGCCCAATATTGAGGTTTGGGGTTACCCTTGATTGTCTCTGCTTCAAGCCTGCAAGATTTGTCACTGTGTCCAATTAATCCAGATCCATAGCAGAAATCCGGGCACTTTTCGTACCTGACGTCAACCTATATGTTCTTTTCATTTAACTTCACCACAGTTCCTCTTAGCAGAGAAAGGGATGTATTAATCACCACTTTCAGCTTTATATGTCTCCATTCTTTGCTGCCCTCCATTGGGATGATAATATCTTCCACATCTTCAAAAAATACCACCAATCTTTATCCCTATTTCTTTTGTGATCCAATGAACAGGCAAGTTCCATAGTTGTGCGCTTTTTGGAATGCCTCCATTCGGCGATCAATTCCTTCTTCCCACGCCTTGATGTTGAGGAGCTGGTTGTCAATTGTGTAAGGTCTTCCGTTCAGTACCTTTTCCATATCCATCACATCGGAGAAATTGAATTGGAACATATTTGCCCCTAATTCAACTGCCACCATGTTCCTTGGGAAACCCCACACTTGGTTGACAAAGTTCTTCACTCCTGTGAAGTTAGTGATTCTATCTCCCATTATTCTTCCAAAAAGGCTTTTCCTGCATTCTTCCTTGCCTATATCCTCATCTACCCGTCCAGAGTAATACCTGAACTTTCTTTGTTGGATAGATCAAATCTGTCAAACACTTCCACAAGGTCGTCAGCCATGCTCCGGAGAGATATTAAATGGTTTTTCGGACTCCTCACTCGATGAGATGCTACTTAACTGACTTGCACAAAGGAAATCAAAGTCAATCTGTTCAAGTTAGCCGCATGCACACAAGTCCTAGAGCCTAGATAGTAAGAGATACAAATGTTTTAAAATCAGAAAGATTAAGGGAATTTTAGCAAGAGAAAAACGTTTAAGAGAGTGAAGAACTACTGAAAACAGAAGAAAAAGGACCGGAAGGAGTTGGGTTTATGTATTTTGCAAAGTTTCCTACTCCTACTGAAGAGGAGGCAAAGCTCTCATTCTAGAGAGAGAAGCTCTCAGCTTAGAGAGGGGGGCTTTGCGACTCTGATTCCATGTACAGTTAGACACAATAGATTCAATATTGGACTTACTAATAGTTCATATTAAGGGGAGGGGGATCCAAAGGGGTCAAGAAAAAATCCAGCGAGAACTGAACCACTATCGATTTAAGACGGGTGCCTACGCACTCGTTGGAGAAACTTCTACTCTATATTAGGGGAAGGGGGATCCAAAGGGATCAAAAGAAAATTCGGGAGGACTAAACTCCTATCAGCTCAAACGGGTGCTCACATACCCGCTGAAGAAACATTCCAGAAATTCTGGATATTAGAATATAGGCTGAGAGATTTGATCCCTTGACCTACACCCAAATAGAATTTTAAAACTTTTTTGATGGCCAACTACTAAGTTCTGTCTTTGTATACTTTATCAAAAATTTTTTGTTAAGTTTCGTGCCAAATCTTGGCAAATTGTGTATTTGAGAAAATAATTTGAAAAAATTTAACTATTAACATCACGTATGAAAGAAATGTAGTTTTGATTCTCAACATTTGATCTATGTATCAAACTAGTCCTCTTTAATATTCCAGACAAAATAAATTTGGTAAGACAACTAAAAATCATAATAACTAATATGTAAAATCAAATTGGATTTAGTTAAAAGTTTTGACTTCATATTTTTGGTCCCTAAATTTTGATGTTTCGATTGATATGGTTCCTAGGATTCAAATGCTAGGTTAGGGTTTTCAGATAAAACAACATGTGAATTGAATTGAATATATGACAGATATGCTTCTAAATCGTACAAAATTTTCTAAAATTACTTCATAATAGCATAACACTATCCTTTAGTCTGAACAGCAATTGTATGTTAAATTAGTTACAATTGAACAACCATGCACAAAAATAAATAAGAATTATTATACCAATACATGAATATATGCAATATTTGTGGACGTGTGCTTCAAATTATTTTACACAGTACTTCTAAAAAGTCAAAAACACTAAATTATATAATAACAAACCTCATCCTAGTGCTGTAGCCAAGTATTAATTCTTGAGTCTATAATATATTAATATCACATCCTGACTCTAAGACCAGAATTATGGTGACTAAGGAATATGAAGGCCTTTTTAATTTTGCAAGTTGTAATGGAATATCTAATTTGATACTACCTACTGGAGAATATTCCATGCATCTTTGATTAAAATGGAATAAATTGTCGACGGATAGATTATAATAAGATGCAGTCAACTAGTCAATCATTTTAGCGTACCAACGCAAATAAATGAGACCACGTTAGCTTCATAAACTGCTGCGTTTCCAGCAGCTTGAAGTCAACGATTGTTGACTATTTCATTTGCTTGAAACACCAAAATTCGTGGCACAATGTCAAACTTCAACAGATAAACCAAACAAAAAGAATATTATCCGTTCAAGAAAGATATTGATTTGATGGTTCAGTTGTCTTGGACACCTATGCCCATTAGAGTAGCTGAGAAACTTGGAAAAAAATTGTATATATAGATACATCGAGAATTTTTCTCACAAAAATAAAGAATTGATCAACTTCAAAAGTTTCATTTGTTGGACCTAATTCATAAGTGATTCCACTTTAATTTCTTGAGCCATAAATATATTGTATCATCTTTTTTTTCCTATCACCACAGTATTAGAAAAATTATCTGTTTGGTCCTTCATCTTTGGGATATGGTCCAATTTAGTTTCTTCCCTGTCATAATTAATCAATTTAATCTTTGTTTTAACAAAACATGTTTCCCAAAATCTTAAATCACAAGCATGCAAGTGCCCTTATCTAGAAGACTGGAGAATTTTCACATGCATGCTAGTGCTAAAAAATCCAAGAGTATAGAAGATAGAAGTCTATCAAAATCATTCAAGATTGTAGAAAATTCGAAGCCAAAGGTACAATTATCCTCAGCAGAGGCAGTTGAGAAACCAGAAATATGAGCAGAAGTTTTTATGGAGCATAAATATAACTTAAGATGACTAATTGTTTTAGCCAATTAAGAAATTACCTTAAAATTTTCAATCACGTGGCAATTAGACAGAGATCTCAAAATGGAAATTTTTTTTTTTGTATGGCTAATTGGATTTATTAACATACCTTTTTAGTTTCTTAACAAACCCTTTGAATTTTTTTTTTCTGGGGTAAAAGTATCTGTAATAGACAAAATACATAGTAGGAGTGTACAAGAAGTTAAAAGGGTGTGTGCATATTGTTACTCTTTAGTTTAATACAAATATTAGCATCAGAAAATAGTCTTTAGAATCTTGATCTAGAATAATAATTTCTACAAGCTCCAAAGGGATAAAAGTATGGAGAAAACAAGAACATAGCACATGGCAAGCCATTTAGCAAAGACAATTAATTAACTAATCCGTCCTGCCGACATAAGTGTATGATTTATGAATAGTTAAGCCTTTCCATTTCCTTGCTACAACAGACAATTTGGTGGTTTTTAAATGTGTTTTGGGTTTAAGATTCAAAAGACAAAAAATGTTAGAAAGAAAAGTCTACAAGTCCCATGGGCTATGATATCATTCAATATGTCTGTTGGTACTTAATTGAAAGAAACTGCACTTGAAGCTTGCAAAATAATAATAGTTTGAAAAACAAAATTGGTTTGTTCATCATTAGATGCACTTCAATAATTCAAGGAGAATAATCTAATATGAACAGTTGAGAGCCAAAATAAAGTGAATAAACACAATTGATAACAATTAACAACAGAAAAAAGTATAAGCAAAGAGATCTAAATAGACCTCATTAGGGCGTAAAAAAAATAAATTGTTGATAGGAAACCGTATTACATATTTGATAGCTCTAAATAGATCTCATTAGGGCGTAAAAAATAAAATTAAAGATGAGCCGTGAAACAAAACATGCATGCAGCGAAAAAGAAAAGAAAAGGTAGAATTCATAAAAATCATATTTGATGGGATTTTTTTTTTCAGATTTAAATATATAGGATAAACCCTATATTTTTTCCTTTGACAATCTTAGGGCGGGGGGGAGAGGAGAGGAGAGGATGAGAGGGGGAGAGAGAAAGAGAGAGGAAAAAAATGATGGAGGGTGACCTGCGCGCGGCATAAAGCTGCCGCGGCAGTAGGCTGAGTTACAATTGGTTAGGGACGATGGCAGTAGAAAATGAATTAAATGTGTGTCGGATATTTTAAGATTTGTATTTTAAAAAATTAGTATATTTTTTGAGGGTTCGTGTAACAAAAGCGTTGTTAAAAAAGCTTTTGTTTAATAAAACCAGAGAAAAAACAAAGGTGCCAAACAAGCCCATCCTCCAGAAAATTTAAAAAAAAAAAAATTACTCCACTCAAATGGCCACACGTGAACCAATCTGACAAATCCTAATTAGAATCAAACGTATTGAACTATGCAATTAATATAATGCTCACTAATCTATTCACGTGAACAAGGCTGACAAATCTTGATCAGAATCAAACGTATTGAACTATGCAATTAATTTAATGGTCACTAATCTAATCACCATCTTAATTAATTTACCACAAATATAAAATACATTCCGTTCACTCCAAAAGCATAATCCGCTTCATCCCCACTCTCCTAATCCACGCGTGACTTCACACTCCCTGAGTCGCCTCGTCCTTTTCGGCTTTTTCTGGTGGACCATTTTCTCCTCTGTACTTCGCGTTTCCTCCTAGTCGGCGGCTTTTTCCAAATCAAACTTTGCTTTTTCTTGGGCCTCAGGCTCAATCAATCTCAACCGTCCATCAAACCGCACAAAATTCAAACGTAGAATCCTACCGACCAGCTCGGCCCGAACTATATATAGGGGAGTAAAACTTTGCCGACCAATTGGGTCGGACTTGGACCTTGGAGGGGCCTCTATAAACCTCTCTATTCAGCCGGCTCTTCTCCTCCTTTTTCAACAAACGAAAGCGCTTCTCTTCTTCCTCTTTCCTCTAAAAGAGAATTATTCATTGTCTTTGAGCCAGGCCTCTGCTTTTGGCCTGCTTTATTTCTGGTAGGTTGTTAATTTTCTTTTTTTATTTCCTTTAATTCTGCATTTTTGTTTCAGATTTGGCCTAAAAATTTGTTTTTTTTTTCCTTTGGGGTTTTTCTTTTTTTGATCTGGGTTTTGCATTTGGATTTCTGGGTTTTTCTTTCTTTCTTTCTTTCTTTCTTTTTGTGTGTGATGAAAGTTCAAGAAATGATCTTTTTGGGATATTGGTCAATAGTAGGATGGGAGGGCTGGAAAATGCATTCTTGAGAATCCATGGAATTTAGGATTCGAATAGAAGGAATGAGTGATGGGGAAGAAATTTGAAAAAGAAGAAGAATATTCCATTGGAATATAAAGTTGACTTTCCCAGCTTTGAGCTGTTTCTTCTTTTAATCTTGTACAAGGTTTTTGGCCAGCCAAATATCAGGTTCTGATCTTTCCTGGAATTGACAAAACAAAAGTATTCATAATTTCAGAAAGTTCATCTACATAACTTTTGAGGGGATTTAATGGTTGATGGAAAACTATGATAGCATTTGCATTAGTGATTCTTGTTAGTATTTTTTATTATCAGGAAGTTGGTAAAGTTAAAATTGTTTTATTTTTGTTTGGGGCATGATTTGTGTACTAATGGTCTGGTGTGTTTGGTGGTTGGAAATGGGTTCTTGTTATTTGCAAGGTTAAGATGGTTTTGATGATATGTTGTAGTGAAGCCTAGGCGCTAGGCGATTGTCTAGTGGTGTGCTTCCTCTGCCTGCCGTGTTGTTCTGCTTCGAGTTTTAAGTAAATGGGCTGTTTTCAATCAACTGCGAGGAAACAGTTTCCCGGATATGAAGATCCCATAACTCTTGCTTCACAAACAGCTTGTAAGTTGATTCATGATTGATTTGTAATTTTAAGGTTAATTGGCTCTTTTTATGTTCTCCCTTTGGTTGATTGTTTCATTTGCTAATAAGAAACGTTATAATCCTTGTATTGCTTTTCTTTTCTTTTTTTTTTTTTTTTTGTTTTTCTGGAGAAGATGGAGGGCAGTAGTGGGAGGATCTTAACTTTTAACTACAGCTCTATATTTGCTTATTTTACCTCTTTCAGAACAGATTTAATATGACTGGATTTTGTTTTGCTTAAATATAGCTTCGGAGGGGGGGCGGGGGGAAGAGAGAGAGAGAGGGGGGTAATTGAGTGTATTACAAAGACCGTGTTGAAGTCAACATTGAAACATAGTTTAGGAGTGTATGCTGAATTTTGTTTTTTGAAGCAGGAGTGTATGCTGAATTAATCTGTAACTTTTTTTTTTATTGGTAAAGTTTGATCTAGCTTAGGAGGTAAAACTCCTTATTCTGACGTGGATAGAAATGACAGCATTCCCTAAATCTCCTTTCTATGGGTATAATGTTTAACTAGTTACATCTTTGCTTCTTCGTTTACAGTCATTTTCTTTGGGCATGTTGGTGCGTTTTAATTTTATTTTTATTTTCGTTGACTACAGAGATTAAGACGCAAGTCTTTTCATTGCTTTTTCAGTTACTGTTAGTGAAGTTGAAGCATTGTTTGAGCTATTCAAGAGCATTAGCAGTTCTGTGATTGATGATGGGCTGATAAATAAGGTAATTTTATAAAAATTTGAGAAGCACCTTATTCATACAGCTTAGGGGCTATTGTTAAGGCTCTATGTAGTGGTTTCATTCTACTGGTACACTTCTGGCTCTTAAGTGCTTAAGAGTTATAAAGGAGAATGCGAAGGAGCTTTCAGTCTAAAATGACATTGAAATTTCGGATATGCAGGAAGAATTTCAATTGGCATTGTTCAAGAACAGGAAGAAAGAAAATCTTTTTGCGAATAGGGTAAGAATTTTCAGAATGTTTTGATCAATTGAAATCTGGTTCGACCTCTGACGGTTACTTTGGGTGATTTGAATCCATGTATGTGTTATTGATCTTGTCAAATCATCCTGAAATATGCATGTATACTGAAATTGCTGTAATCCAAATTGGCAAACATACTAATTTAGCTGGGCTGTTATTCATCATGTTTTATGTTTTTTAACAAATTTATTCTATCATGTTTCTTTTGTTGTGATCTGGAATGTTTGGTGTACCATAGTCGCTTCATTTTCCGTGTGCAGATTGCATATGTGGGGGGTCTACAGCTTAATACACTTTAAATTCTTGGCAGCAAAAAATGCATTTTAATTGATTCTTCCCTCCCAAAGAAATGCTTTTTTCCTAGGCAAGCTTTGTGTACTGTTTTATGACTGGTTAATTCTGTGCAAATTATCTACCTGACTTCCATCAAAGCTGATTGCTCATTAAAATGAGGGAATTGCTTTGCTAACTTGCAACACTGCTCAGACCAGATACCCTTTCATGGAGAAGCTGTTTCTTTCTGTGCCTAGTCTACTTCTATTTCTACATGCAACATAGTTGCAATAAGAAGTAGAGTTCGAATGCCAGATTTGAGGTAATGGTTCATGGGCACGAGTTAGATGTTTGGGAATTGGACCAAATTTAAACATGCAAAGCTGCACTGAGGAATGTATTTGTTGATTGTTCAAGTTTGAAAATCCTTTTTTATCCTCAAAATGCAGCAGTAATGTCTGCCTTGTTGCATCGGTATTTCCCAGAAGGTTCTTCTTTAGCAGGAACTTCTGGCTTTTGTGTGCAACCCATGTGCATGGATATAGTAAATGTGTGAAAGGACACTTGCAATTTAAATATAGCATGGATGTTGCAAGCTTTTGTGGCTTCTGTTTCCATGTGCCTGTTGTTGCCTGCCTATCTCTGCAATTTTGCATGCTAATGGTGTGACAAATTTCAATTGCAGATTTTTGAGCTCTTTGATGTGAAGCATAAAGGTGTTATTGATTTTGGTGACTTTGTCAGATCACTCAATGTTTTCCACCCGAATGCTGCACAGGATGATAAAATTAATTGTAAGTTTAGCAATTCTGAAAACTATTTCATTCATTCGGTATTTATAAGATAAAGAAGAATTGCATTCAGTGAATATTTACCAAGGTATACTTTGTTGTGACATTGCAGTTTCATTTAAGCTTTATGATTTGGATGACACGGGATATATTGAACGGCAAGAGGTATGTGTTTCTTAATTTTAAAGTCAAATCTGTCCATGAGATCTGAACAACTTGTGTCCATGTCTAAGTATTTATTCTTTCAATGTAGTCTTTATGAAGGCTTCTTTATAGTCTGTGAATTTTGCAGGTTAAGCAAATGCTAATTGCTCTTTTGTGCGAGTCCGAGATGAAGTTGGCTGATGAAACTATTGAGATCATATTGGATAAGGTAAGTTTACAACATTTATGTACAGCTTATTTGGTTGTGCTTTGTGTCAAGTGCATTAGGGCGGGCAAAGTCTTCCTGCCTGTGCTGCTTGCCTCGGGTGCTTGGATGCATCATAATGTGTTCTTATGTAAAAGATTGTTATTCTTTCCTGGTTAGAATGTTGCTTTTCCTCTCAAAGCATGTTCACGCAATTATCTATCCTGTCCCCTTA
Organism: Coffea arabica; assembly: GCF_036785885.1. Classification (NCBI taxonomy): domain Eukaryota; kingdom Viridiplantae; phylum Streptophyta; class Magnoliopsida; order Gentianales; family Rubiaceae; genus Coffea; species Coffea arabica. Next base: position 41,475,195 of record NC_092325.1, on the reverse strand, counting down.
ATGTTCAGATCTCTGTTTTTGAAAGTCCCAAAATATGTATCCACTTGGAAAAAGTGAAATGCATGATTACTATCTTCTTCTGAGTCTCTTCATCTGTCTCCATCTGTTAGTTACAACGTTTGCTACAAACTATTCAAAATTAGAATGTTGGGAAAAGTTAGATTTGTTAGGTCTAATTTGAATGTTCTCATAGATTAATACCTTTGGCTGTTCTCACTGAAGTATTCTATATTTTAAACTGATAAATCCTTACTCCCTCCCCCACCAAAAAACCAACCCCAAAAACTCTATCTTTTTACTTGTTGGAGTTTGAAGTAGGGAGCGTAGTTGTATATGGTCATCAAATACCATAGAAGAGTGTGGCTATTCATGGTAGCATAAGGTTCAGAGGAATGTGCCGTGTGTAAAAAATATTATCTCATTGTTGGATAAGGTCGAATATATTCTTTTGAATCACAAGATTGCCTAACTTGTCTGATATTTATGGAAAGAATGATGGTATATGATAGAGGGGCTTGCTTTTGACGGCTTAAAAGTAAGTTATAATTAGATTATTTCAAGTTGAAACAGCAGGTAGTACTGAACATGTGTTGAAAAATTTGTGCATTTTTTGTTTATCATGATTTGAAAAGCTAAATTCACAAACAACCCAAGGCCTGATTTTCAATATCTGTATTTTCCATTTTCGACAAAGCTGCCGATACTTAGAGAGAGAGAGAGAGAGAGAGAGAGAGAGAGAGAGAGGGAGAGGCTGCTGATAGCTTATTATAAGCTGTTGAGAATAGGCCTAAACTTTATCTCCCAACTTTTACCTGATCTTTGTTTATGCTCTGGTTTTCCTCTGGTGAGTTTTACTGCAGAAATAATACTCAGCAGTTTGCTGATAATTTTTGAACAGACATTCAATGAAGCTGATCCAGACCGGGATGGTAAGATAGATAAATCTGAATGGCACAACTTCGTGACCAGAAACCCTTCCCTGCTCAAGATAATGACACTCCCTTACTTGAGGTAACTTGTGTTAACCTTCTTGTTTGCACCCAAATGCCTATGATTTCAGATGTTTGACTGTATTATTTATTTGACTAAATGCAGGGATATAACTACTACGTTCCCAAGTTTTGTGTTTCATTCTGAGGTTGACGAGATTGCTACGTAGTTAGCGCACGATCCTTTTTAGCACTCTAGTGTTCCTTGTTCGCCAGTTATTTTAAGTTGCGACTCACTAGGAGCAGCCATTTGTATGATGGGGGAGGGTTCAGTCGATACCAGTGATGCCTTATTTGACTGAGATGGTTGTGCCATTGTTCAGCTATTCATTGTTCAGCTATTCACTGTATATTGTGCTCTGAATGGAATTTTGTAGCCTGATTTGCTGTTAATAGTAATCACTTTGCCACTCTGGAGTTCACTGATAATGCTTGTTGATTTTTCTTGAGACAATAACGAATTAACGATGATGCCTATGCTTCTCCCCAAAAGATGGGGAAGATGACTTTCAACTCCATCCCACTTGTTATGATTAATTTTCTTTTAAACAGTGAAGGACACATCTTTCTTACTTACTTTTTGTTTGTTTGTTTTACTTCATGCATTAATCAGCCAGTTTCACTTTCAACTCCTTCCCATGCAACAAAATCCAAACCATGCATCTTGATGCACAACAAATCCTTCACTAATGGAGAGCAAAATGTTTGCAAACCATGCATCATGATCTACATAAAAAGTGAGTTTTATTTTTAGTGCATATGAGAGAGCTAAGATTTAATTCAATTTTATTTCTTCCCCGAGGTTAGATCAAACGAATCTAATTGTTTGTTAGTTTAGCTCGTTTAGGCCTGTTCATGTTCGATAATAGCTCATTCAAAATTTTATATAAATCGAGTTCCAACAAATATTTTAACTCAATAAAGTAATTGAACGAACATAAACTCGTTTGTGAATTTAAACGATCGTTCGCAAATATGGGTTTAATTGTTATTTCACAAAATTTATGATTAATATTGTATTCTTGATTTCTAATTTCAAGTTTAATTGTTCACGAACATAGACCTAATTGTTCGCAAACGGCTCATTTATATTAAACGAATTGAACTTGAACTCGAATTCAAAGTAGAATTTTGCTTAATAAGCCAAATATGAACATAGATTTGGAGTTGGAATATTATCTAACGAACACCGAACAACAAAACTTAAACATGAGACGCTCGACTCGTTTACAGCTCTACCTATATATATACTCAATCCTATTCCACAAATTAACTAGTTGAATATAACAATATAGTTACAGTTTGACCCTATTTCATAAGTCAACCACTTGAATATATTAATATAGTTAGGGTAGAGAATTCACTTTCACATTTTAACATAGTAATATAAGTTAGGCTACAAAACACTTTGCCCTCCGTGGGTTCGGGTGCATCGCATGGAGACTATTACTATTACACTCTCTAATGGCAGGTTTATGAATACACAATATATACCCATTTAACTCCGAAGTCATTCCGGTTGTACCATTGGCAGCACATTACAAACACAAAATACAACATTTGGGAGACAAATGTGCCATTAATTGTTTGTTGTCTGTTTTCCGGAGTTCCCTCAACTATTACGGATAGATGATCACTCTGCATCGTGGCTGCTCATAGCCCTTTTGACAAATCCACATCAACTGAAGACTCACCGCGGCTGCACAACTAGTTCTGATCGGTAAATGCGCTCACTTTTTCTATCATTTACATTATACTGTAACGGGCCAAGTAATGGGCAAAATAATCTGTCTTTCATGTCTTACTTAATGTCACTTCCTGTTTGTTTAAATGCTTCAGTGAAGAGCGACCCCCTGTTCTTCACTGTGTTTTGGAATTATGACATATTTCGAACTCTTACTTGATCTGGGGTTGTTTTTATTCTTCACAATCTGCCAAAATATTGGCTTTCATATTGTATTGTGGTATAACAGTTTTAACCTTGGACCCTGAACTTTGATCAGTATGCAGCTTTGATTATCAAATATTTGGGTAGTGGTGAAACATTAAAAAGAGTTCTTCTCTTTATGGATTTAAAGAACTTCTACGCATAATTTTCAGCGCAAGGATTTTCAGTTATGTTTCACCTTTATAAGGGGCTAACATTTCTGGACGAGATATTCATTTTGCTTTCTTTTAGAAAGCCTTTGAGCTAAAATATAGTTAAAATTTAATATATCCAGTAGAAGTCCTTTTTTTTTTGTTTTGGGAGTGGGTGTGGGGTGTGGGGGGGGGGGACTTACTAATAAAAATCTGGCATCCTGGCTGAATTTTGTGGATAGGCTTTTTTGTTTTCTCGTGGAAAAGCCGGCCGAGTTTGCCAGTCTTGCATGGTGGAGGCAGTTAATTATAGTTCATGGGTTTGAATTTGGCAGTTTCATTTCTGCAGGAACGTTCTGTTTTCAGATGATTTTTTTTTTTTTTTCCTGTAAATGGCACAATGTCGCCAGAAGGCAATTCTGTTACGTCCCTTCTTGATCAAGAGCTATTGGTCCGTCATTGGCATTGCCTCAAACTCTAGCTTAAAGTCCGTCTTTCACAGATATTATGCTTCAAGCAATAAAGTGGACGAGGATGGATTGTTAAATGCATGTGATAATCTTACCAAAAGCTTGGCTTTCAAAGATTCTTCTACTTGTATAAAGCCAGCGAGGCTAGGCTGGGAAGGATCTTCTCATGCAATCCTGTTAGAAAAGCTTGAAAATGTATTGAAGGATCATCAGGTGGATGAAGCTTGGGAAACTTACAAGGATTTCAAACGCCTGTATGGCTTTCCTGAAGACTCCATCATGAGGCAATTGATAACTGAATTCTCCTATTCTTTGGATTCCACATGGCTTTGTAGGGCATTTGATATAGTCTTGTCGATGTCAAAAGAGAAATCGGCATTACCTAGGCTGGATGTACTGACTAAGCTCTGCCTTTCCTTAGCAAGGGCTCAAATGCCTTCCCCGACTTCTGTGATTCTTAGACTGATGCTACAGAAAAATTGCTTCCCACCATTGGATATACTGGGGTCGGTGTTTCTCCATATGGTGAAGACAGAAATGGGAGCAATTCTGGCAGCAAATATCTTGACTGAGATATGTGATCTTTATGAGCAATTAAATGAAAGCAAATCTAACTTTGCAAAGATGATAAAACCAGATACAATGCTATTTAACCTTATTCTGGATGCTTGTATTAGACATCAATCATCTCTCAAGGGTCAGCAGATCATAGAGTTGATGGCTGAAGTTGGAGTGGTGGCTGATGCTCACACTATTGTGATTATTGCTCAGATTTATGAGATGAATTGTATGAGGGATGAGTTGAAAAAATATAAGAGACATATCGATGTTGTTTCAGCTTCTTTGGTTTCCCATTATCGACAGTTCTATGATAGTTTGCTGAGCTTGCATTTCATTTTCAATGACATTGATGCTGCTTCTGCACTCATAAAGGATATGTATCAGCATGGAGAATCTAATCCTGCTCGGGAAGCAAGGAAGGAATCTTGTACTATCCCAATTGGCTCTCCCAATCTTAAGATTGGTTTGAAACTACATATTCTACCAGAACTTCTTCAGAAGGATACCGTAATCAAAGTGGAAGGAAAGCCAAAGCTTGTTTTGAGTAAGAATGGAAAACTTGTCCTCAGCAGCAATGCGGTAACAAAACTGATGAGGGAATATAAGAGATGTGAGAGAATAAATGAACTTTCAACGCTTCTTAATTACATTCAAAGTAAACTGGGTTCCTCAGACTCTCATAACTTGTGTCATGATGTCATTGATGCTTGTATTCATTTGGGATGGCTGCAGACAGCTCATGACATTTTGGATGACTTGGAATCAGAAGGCAGTTCCCTGGGCCAAGGTTCATATGTGTCCTTGTTGACTGCATATTACAACAGAAAAATGTTTGAGGAAGGAGACGCACTAGTTAAACAAATTAGGAAAGCTGGTATGTTGACAAATCTATATAATGAGATGCCTATCCCCAGACATGGATTAGAGTTGGAGGATGAAAGCACCTTGAATTTTGAAAAAGTAAGAGTAGCAGGGAAATCAGACTTGGTTGAGGCTATCATCCATGACATTAAAAAAGAGGCCAAATCAATTCCACCTTCTACTGTGATTCATCAGTTAAATTCATCTATCTATTTCTTTATGAAGGCCAAAATGATTGGGGATGCCATGAAGACATACCGAAGAATGCAAGAGATGAAGATTCAGCCTACTGTATTGACTTTTGCCTATCTAATAGGTGGGTATTCTTCTCTGGGAATGTATCGCGAAATCACCATTTTATGGGGTGATATCAAGAGGAACTTGGAGAAAAGTAATTCAATGGTTCACAGGGATCTATACGAGTCATTGTTGTTGAACTTCATACGTGGAGGTTATTTTGAGAGAGTACTGGAGGTCATTGCTTTCATGACACAGAACCGGATGTACCTGGACAAGTGGGTTTGCAAATGTGAATTCTTGAAGTTTCACAAGGATCTTTACAGGAGCTTAAAAGCATCAAATGCGAGAAATGAGGTTCAGATGAAGAGGCTTGAGCACGTGCGGGCATTCAGAAATTGGATTCGCATCAATTAGATTTATGTGGATGGTGTAAGAACTTGACATCTTTGAAAGCAGGCTTTTATTTCCACTTGTTTAAGCCATGAACTCAACATATAGAGCTTGAACCTAGTTGGTGCTGTATAAGTTGGAAGTTCGTGGGGTAGCACAAATATGTCGTAGCAAATGGTAAAACGGGGAGCACAATCAAAACCATCGCTGCCTAAATGCTTGTAAAACTTTGGAAGGTCCTTGAATGATGGGGTAAATGGAGAGGAACATGCCCATGGTGGTTTAGTAGTTCAATATGCAAAGAAGACAGGGCAGGAAGTATAGGAGTATTATCGGCTATGTCTCAATTGCTGCAGATTTTTGTGCATTAGACCACTGGAAGTGTAGTTGACTGAACCCACCTTTCATAGTACATCAATGAAACTGATTGGGTCCTTTATGCCGTGCACTGTGACTTTCAAAATTCGTGTTGACATGTATGATCTGTGACTACATCAATGAAATAGATTCTGTCTTTCAATCGGCAGAACGAGACTTCCAAATTCTTTCTGCCATATCCATAGTTACATTTGCTTATCCACGTATTGGTTAATAAAAAGGCATATGGTTATTACCAAAAAAAAAAAAGGGGTATGGTCAATACTCAATACAATAGCATTTGCTAGTGCATATTTTCACTAGAGACTTCAGAATAAGCCAACGAGGAAAAAGCGTTACTGATTTGAAGGTCTGATGGAAGCTTTGGAGGTCTGACGTGTAGGGGTGTTAATGGGTTGAGTTCGAGTCGAAATTGAAAATTTTGAACCAAGACCTCCCTTTTTATGTAGTAGATTCGGATTCGACCCGTATACCGGACGGGTCTTGACTTTAGAGTCTCAGATCCGGGTTCGACGGATTCACGTTGGATCCGGACTGGTCCGGATCTAAAAGGCTCAAATTTAAATATTCGTAAATTAAATTCAAAATCAATCACAAATCCAATTTCTAAACTTAAACAAATCAAATTACAAAATTGAATCACAAATAACTCGCAATAGTCAGTCCAAAACTAATCATAAATCAATCTACTAAGTCATTATTAAATTGTTAATTTAGTGAAAGAAGAATGTATTTAGAAATATTTATATTTTATAATTATTCATATATATTGTTCGGCTTCGGGTCGAATACAGGTCGGAATCCTATATTTCGTATTTGACCCGTTTTTATTAGAGTAAACGGATCCAAACCCGGATCCCGAGTATTGGAATTATTTTTCAATCCAAACCCGAAAAAATTTATACCCGACCCTTTGACGCCCTTATTGACGTGCATATTCTGATTCTTAGTTGGAGGGTTAATTGTCAGTTTATTCTGTTATTGGTCTAGTGAAGTGAATATTTGCATCTCTTTTTCAACGGTAGTTTTTTAACTAATCTATTCGATCCCTGAATTAAACTCATTTTGGTGATAGCTCCTTCTTTGGATAATTCATTCGAAATAAACAACATTCATGTTCATTAAGTTTATAAACTCACTTGGAAATCTGATGGACTTATCTACTAAATTTTTAACTTAAGTTTCTAATCATATCCATAACCATCTCAAGTATTGTAACTACCAAATTACTATAGCCTTATAAATCAAAGCTCGTTAATTAATTTATATAATCGTATTTATGTGAAAAATAAAATTCATATAATATTAATCCATTTCAATTATTTTCAAATTACACACACATTGAGTGTGTCCTTAATGCTAATAATATTAGTAACTTGAGTTAACAAGTAAACTTTTCAGCCCAAAAAAAAAGATGGAAAAGAAAACCATTAAATTTGGTTCAATAAATGCTCGTTTGCTTGAGCTCGAGATTATAGTAAAATTAAGATTAAAAAAAATTTAAAACTCGTCAAAAAATCCATCTAGAAATTGGTAACTCAAGAGCCATATTAACAAATAGTAAAAGTTTTTTTTTTTAAAAAAAATACCAAAAAGAAAAGAAAACCATAACTTAAAGAAGAGGGATCTGGCAGCGGAAGGAAAAGTTGTTTCTACTGCTCAGTGGTTTCATAGAATCTCTTCGGTCTCTCCTTTGCACTCAACTCAGCAGTCACAGAACAACCTGTAATGGACTTTGCACAGCAGGCAATGAACTTATTCGGCGAGGAAGACGATGACGACGACCAAAACTACCGAAACGACGACGTCGAGAAAGATGAAGAACACGAACAAAAACAAGCCCGCCAATCATCGTCTTCCTCCGGGGCCTCATCCTCCGGCGCTTCCTCCTCGGCCTCCTCCTCCGCCGGCGCCTCCTCATCGGCCGCCTCGTCTTCTCGGTCGTCGTCGTCTAATCACAGCAGAAGCAGCAGCTCAAGCGAGGAAGATAACGAGAACGATGGCGGAGAAGTGAGGTCGCGGGATAACAGTAATGTTAATCATAATAAGAGTAGTGATACGAATTATAATAATTGTGGTAAAGAAAATTATTATGAGAATTTGGATGAGGAGGAAGATGACAAGGATCTTTTTGGGTCGGATAACGAGGATTATGGAAAAACCCCTGTTAATAGTCCCTACCCAGTTCATGGTAATTTTTCCTTTTTTATGTTAGTTTTTTTTTACACCCTTTGCATCAGTAAATTTGTTTGGTTTATTGGAAGCTGATAAGTTGATCTCGGGCATCTTCTGTTAATTTTGTCTGGAGTGTGTGTGTGTGTGTGTGTTTTTTTGTGGTTTGATTGCTTTTTGGAAGATTTTGGTAGGGTTTTTGAGTGTTGGACCTTGTGATGGATTAAAGTTGAGATTTTGGACTGTTTCTGCTGTTGGGGTCTTCATTTTTGAGTGTTTACATCAGTTGGGTTGTACATTGAGCTGGGAAAGTGCATGCCTTTCTCTTTTCGCTTGGGTCTTTTTGGCATGCGGTGGACGGGTCTGACAGCATAATCTGCTGTACAAAACTGTGAATGTTCCGCTAGATGAGTTTGGCTGCATATTCTGGTTTATTGGCTGGATAATATGACGCATGCAGCCTCTGCATTCAATAGTGTTGGTTTTTTTTTTCCCCTTTTTGGGTGGGACAGGGTGGCCAACTGAGAGCGCGATCCTAGTTGCAAGACTTCTTTTGTGAATTTGCTATCTAAAATACTGTATGATTGTGAGCTTTCTCTAGTTGAATGTATGCCAGCTATTATTATCAACCCCCTATTTGGTTATTTCATTGCTTTGATCTTTGTGATGATCGGCTAAAATATATTCAAGTTTGCGAGTTTGTGATCTTATTGGCGGGTTTTTTTTCGCAATGCAAAATACAGATTGCATCTCTTTAAGTTGTAGTACTTTTATTAGCTATCAAAGTTCTGGTGTTTTTATCAACTTCGTGTTTGGTTCTTTGACTGCTGTGGTTGGTTCGATGGTTGTCTAAAATATATCTGAAGTTGTATTGCTCAAGATCAAGTTAAGAGCTTTATCTGTGTTCTGGAAATTGGAGCTTTTAGCAGAACTCTTATCATTCAATAATTGGATTTACAATGTATGATGAGTGGATTGGTGCATTGGCATCAAAATTGTTGCAATCCTAAGTATTTATATTTTATTCTGCTGATTTTAGGAATGCATTTAATCTGCTATCTTATGTGTGATTAGGAAAATCTGAATTTTTTTGAGCCAGCATTATGGTTTTAACCTCTACATCAGTCTCTCTCCTTCCTCTAATCCCTAAGGCCCCTATCATGCCCTCTTGTCAAAGTTGAAAAAGGCAAACATGGACATGCTTGGAAAATTCGAAAAGAAGAATAATAAGTTCAATGATGTTCTAGATGGTTATTACTCAATTTCCTAATGTGCAGTTTTGCCTGCAATACGTAATACGAACAACCATATGAGAGGGGGTTTTGGACGTGGCCGTTGGCAGCACAACAACCGAGGACCTGGCCTGCTTCCTCGACCTGGGCCTTATCCTCAAAGACCCAACTTTGGTGGCCCAAAGTTCTTTAATGCCCCTCGTGATGAACGCTTCATTTCTGAGTTAAAATTTTCAAAGAGTGAACAAACATTAGCAAGAAAATGCATAGCATTTCAGGAGGTAATTTAACTTTCCTTCTTTAGTGTCGTCAAGTTTTCTTGGTTTGAAGTACTCTGGTTCTGAGAATAGAAACATATAACTTCGATTTCTGTTAGTTGTTTTGTGGACATTAATATCTGGATTTGGCCATGTTAAGATGCTTGCCCTTCTAATAATTTGTTGTATCCCTATTTGTCTGCCATTCCCAGCTTGAGATCCAGTGAAATAAATTGGGAGAAGAGTTGTTTGCCCTTCTTTCGCGTGTTACATGAAACGAGATTATCTGATTGGTTTTGTTCTTTGTCTGATTTTGTGATTAAATATAGCCTTGCGAGCTGGCTTGCTATAGTCGCATAGAAGGTGGGGAAGTCTTCTTTGATGACCGTAGTTTGGTAAACCTCTCTTTTGACAGTTTTAATTTTTTCTTAGCAGTAGGTCTGGTTTTGAATATTTGATGATGATGTTTAGCTGATGTAAATTGCTTCTTTCTTGACAATTTTCAGAGACTATTTAAGCGTCTCATTACTCAAGATATTGGGTTTGACCTGAATGAAGGTTTTGATACTTTCATTCCAAAGAAAGGTTAGCTTACAAGGAAATGTGTATAACATGGAAATTTTTTATCATAAGATTCAAACCGCTGGAGATATCTTTTAGGATTTGTAACATTTATGCGCTGCCAATAATTGATGCTTGATATGTGATGGTATTGTTTCAGATCTAGGCTCTGAGGGCTTTGGTGATCTTCTGGCTTGCATAAGAAGTAAAAACATACCACTTCAAAACATGCACTTTGTGGTGAGAAATCTGCACTTAATCAAGCATTTTATTGCAAATATACTTCAAAGGCAGATAACATAATGTGTTCCTTTCTCTTTATTCTTGTGGCAGACGTATCGCAACAACCTTAATAAGGTAAGTAGTTATTTTTAGTAGCTGGTTAAAATACTATTCCTACTTCTCAAAAAGATCTAAGCAAAATTTGTCATCGATTTGCATTTTAAAATGAAGTAAGGATGAGATGAAAGATGTTCTTCCCATTTTAGATAATATGGAATCAAATTTTGTCATTGATGCGCATTTTAGAATAAAGTTACCATGATATGAAACATTTTGTTGTTCTGGTTTTGGATTAGATCTGGTCATTTCATTGTTGATTAATGTATGAAACATTCCTTAGACTATTTTTCATCAGTGTTGCTTTAAGGTTATGTTAGAATATAGGTTTAATATTCTGATGAGTGTAACTGCATGGCTGTGATGTTGATCAAATGATACAAGTTACAAGCCATTTTATTCGATGGACCACTATGTGGCTACTTGACAGATGATTTCATTAATTTGTAGATATTGGCTACTGCTTATATAAGGCATGAACCTTGGGAGATGGGGGTACATAAAAGGAACGGTGTTGTGTATCTTGACGTGCATAAATTGCCAGAAAGGCCACAAAGCGAGCTGGAGCGGCGAAGGTAAATTTTTCTTTATCATTATTAAATCATTCATGGCTTTAACTTCTCTGTTTCTCATCAGAAAGTCTGGGGATGTCTAGAATTCACTTTTTTCTGGTGTGGGTGCCTATCTAAGATGGATGGGTGCCACCTCAATATTTGGACACTGTTACCTCTTGTTCTTCTTGTGCTGTTGTGATCCTGAATGCCAAAGTCATATTTTGAGTTCAATGCTGGCCAGAAAATTTTTTGTCTTGGCTTTCTTTTAGGCAGGGTTTTGTGCAGAATGAAGTAGAACAGGAGTTAAATCACTGAGAATCAGCACACAGACATGGAAGTTAGTCTGGAAATTTAGTTTCTTGGCAAGACGTTGATGTGATGTTTTATTTGCAGATGGAAATACAATAGTGGAACTTGATACAGAGATTTGCTTCCAAGTGATAGGATTATATGCTGATTCATTATTTCATTTGGATTAATTTGGTTTGTTTGATGTAATTTACGTAAAGACAGAAAAAGAAGTTAATATAAAACTCCCTTAATTGATAAGATTACCATTCTTGTTGTCCTGTCAGAGCTGTTAGACTAAAATCATCAAGACTTGGTTCTCTCTCTGTGGTCTATACATGAATATGTACAGGTGCCAATATGTGCAAAATCGGTTTTTAAATGTATCTCTAACACCATCACAGTGATCTTCCATGGGCAAAACATAAATAACAACACTAATAATTCTTGTAGTTGTAGTGCAAATGTGGTAAGATAAGGGAGGATTGGCTAGATATAGGCTCTCCTATGCTTCTCGACTTTAGAGGTGACATTTTTGGACTTGTCTCGGACTTAAACCATTCTCTCTTCTTCTCCCTTTTCTTTTGTGGGGGGGGGGGGGGGGGGGGGGAAGGGGGCGGGGTGTTGAATTTGCCTTACCAGCACTTCTGAATAACTTGATTACTACCCGAGCCATGCCTTTCACCTCTTCATTCTTCTCCACTGTATATTTCTAAAGTCTTTCTGCCATTTCTTGAATTAGATGTTACTGGGGCTACTGCTTTGAGAGCCTTGCTACAGAAGATCCAACTAGAGGCGATGGAGAAGGGATTCATCATGTTGATGCAAATGTTGAGTATTGTTCTGTACTTAAAACCAAGTTGGGAGCACATCGCATATTGATGGGCGCTGAAATGGATTGCTGTGATTCCACTGATGATGGAAGGAGGTTCTATGTAGAACTGAAGACAAGTCGTGAGGTGCTAAGTCTGATGGAATTGTGTTTTGCTTTTCCTCTTTCATTTCCTTAGTATTTTTGATGTAATTTCATATCTCATCTGCTGTCTACAGCTGGATTATCATACCGAGGAAAGATTTGAGAGGGAAAAATTACTTAAGTTCTGGGTATGTATTCATTGGTATGGATTTTGTGTCCTGTTTCTAGTTGTCAGTTGTTGTCTGCTAATGTATTTACTTTTTGTGGTTAACATGTACATAAGAATGCAAAATCTGCTTGTTTTGTTTATGATGGATTTCTTGTCTGGTGATGTGTGTATACTTTGTGGAAGTTGTATGAGCTTACATTTTTGTGTTTACAGCTAAGTTGCACTATTGAGACAGAGCGTTTATTGTAGTCATTTCGTATGAGCATTATCCTTTTTTTTCAGCATTGTCCTTTCATTTGTAGTTTCTCAATAGCTGATTCTTTTGTGCTTTTTTTTTTCTTTTGTTTCTTTTGGTTTTTAAAGTAAAAGTGATCTCATTCCTGATAAATTCGTGATTCTTTTGTTTAAGATTTTGGGTATATGTCGTGATTAGTAGTCTTTCAACTTGTTTGACTTTATGTAAGCAATTTTATCTCTCATCTTGCAGATCCAGTCCTTTCTAGCTGGTGTACCTTATATCGTTATTGGATTTAGGTAATTCATGTGATACAATGGTTTTGTCCTTTCTTGTTGGATAACATCTTTTCTCCATCTTTCCAAGCTGCAAAAAGAGACAGCTTACTGCATGCAGTTTCATTAGCTAGTAGTAGGTTCTGAAGGTAAATAAACCATGGTAGAACACAAGTGATATTGATTAGTTTCATAATATTTTCTTGATTCAGAGATGATGGTGGCCGACTTGTCCGAACAGAAAGACTAAGAACCAAAGAGGTTACAGGAAGAGTAAAAATGAAGAATTACTGGCAGGTAGGGTATGCCAGTCTTTCATTCTCATCATTTGATTAGTATTTTTCTGAGGTTGTAATTTAAATGCACCCTCATGATATTTCATGACTTGTGTATCTCGTCCACTGGAAAATGAATTTAATGCCAAATTGGATAGCTCAGCTTAAGGTGTTGCAGAAGTTATGAATTTGGCTTTTGCTAGCCATATGTCAAGGTATCACCATATCCTGTGACTTGAGCCAGTTAAAGAAAAACAGAAGAGAATTTGATTTTGCTCATTCATGTTTCCTTCAAATTATATCTCCCATTTTCCCTTTCACTCTTTTTTGGAGTTTTGGTTGGAGTTTCCCACCTGCTGTTGAGGGGGGGGGGGGAGGAAATATTCTTTGTGATGAAAATATGATTGGGAGTTTTGTCACCACTCAGTCTAGTTAACAGCAATGAGCTGGGAAAATGCTGCATTTCATGTAGAAAATAAAATTACAGTCCTCATTAATTCGTGATATCACATCATTTTTACGACCCTCATCATGAACTGTGTGGGCAGCCCCCCCCCCCCACCCCCCTCTTCTTTTTGGGCCCTTGTATTTTGCAAAGATGGCAATTAAATGACGATGTTCATGGCTGGATGTAATTGTTTATTCCTGACTGTAATAACGGGCTTGGCAGGGTGGAGTGTGCCTGGCATTTGCTGATGAGGTGTTATGCTGGCTTTATGGAACAGTCAAAGAGAGTAAGAACATCTTAATGCTTTTAATTCAATTCGAAGTTTTTATTTGGTTGCTGAGGTAATAGATGGAAGGAGGAAATGTTGAAGAAGCCTTTCAAGATTGTCTGCCTTTTTGTTTGTGATATCAGCAATAAAAAAATGCTTGTTCCAGACAGTTAATTGGTCTTTAATTATTTGGTTTCAGATGAAGACTACATTTTACAGTTTGCTCCGCCGTTCACACGCCTGGAGCTTTTGCAAGCAGACTCTTGTCCAGATGCAATCACTGACCATGTCGACCAATTATGACCACCCAATGACCTCATAGACTACAAAAGTAGACTGCAAGATAATTATACAAACTGTGGTGAAAACTGCTTTAGTACTATCATGTTAAAACGGAATGGAGAGGTCTTTTGAAACTTGTATCAAAATTTTCTGTTTTCTCGTTCTTACCTCCTCCACTTCCCAAACGAAGTGGTATAATGTAGTCTGTTGTATGCTTGAACTGCAATGACCCAATTTGCAGATACTGCCAGCGCTACAGAGTTGATTGCTGGGAACTCCGTGACATAACTGGAGAATTTTACCGTTCTCGCATCATAAAATGCACAAATACATTGAAGATTCTGCGACATCACTACCAAATTACTACTATTCTCGTCCTTTCTGGCTTAAGGCGCGCATCTGGAAATGAGCCCCAGAAAGTAGTAGATTGCACAAGGATAGGAGTCTGCCAGTTTCTGGTCTACAAGCTGTCAAACTACACGTGTGGAGAGATTTTAATTTGATAGCTTTTGAGCTTAGATTCTTTTTCTTGAACTTTGGAATGGATGTTGTTTTGTTTATGATACTAGTGATGTATCTATCATTCCATCATAACTGTTTGGTTAGATATGGGGTTTCGCTTTGCTATTAAAATTTGTAAAGGAGGGGACAGTAATCTCAATTCAAGGCTTGTCTATTTCTAGGTATCATCATCTAATAGAAAACTATTGAATGTTGATAGTGGGATTTATTATTCACAAAGTATACTTCTCAATCCTTTTTTTCCTCTTTTTTAATATCATATGCGTCATATTAAAAAGTAGTTACACTAAATATTTATTACTACAAAAAATTATCTTCAAATAACCTTCAATCCAAACAAATCCACTAGTATTGTATTGTTTCTGATATTGGATTAGCTGTTTTTGGGAGTATTTTTGAAAAGTTTTACTGTAGCAGAATTTTTATAATATATTTTAGAAAATATTTTGGAATATTTAAGAATAGGAGAGTTTTTAGAATATATTTTGAGATATCTTTTAAATATTAAAAAAAAATTTAGATTATATTTTAAAGTACTTTTTAAAAATTTTAATAATATTTAAAAAATTAGTTTTTGAAAAACTCTTGAATCCAAACAGTAGATTTGTTTCTGAAAAGGAAAGAGGGGAAAAGTTCCAATATCAGAATCACGTGACGAGCACGTGCCAAAGGAGAAGTTAAATTCCCGATTCTCCCCCAGCCCCCCCCCCCCCCCCCCCCTCTTCCACTGCAATGGCGGTTAGTGTGTGTGTATATATATGTATATACAAAGCTCGCTTTCTTCATTCTCGTTTCACTGATATTCAGTCTCTCGGTTGGCTACCTCAACAAAAGAGTCTTTGGACTAAAGATTAACGCAGAATTAGGGTTCTGTAATTTTCCATCTTCAACCAGAGATGGTGCAGGCGGAGGAGACGCCGACCTCGACTGGGAGGCTGAGCAGCGAATCCATGAATAACATGTCCGCGAGACTATCCAAGCTCGATAATTTGTACTTTCCTCGAGCAATCCAACCCTCAGCCACCACCGCCGCCCAACGCCAGTCCCTCCTCCTTGACCTACTCTCTCGTGACGCCGCAGTTTTCTTAGGTATGCATGTTCACTTTAATTCTATAGTATTATTCGTAAATAGTGATCCAATTTGTCATTTTTATATATACTTATTTCGTAATATGTGAAAAATTCATGCTTTAGAAAGTTATCATGCAATTTGTCAATGGAATGAAATCATTTAGTACTTGGTTAAGATGAAGTATGATAATTTGATGCTCTGATATTATAGTCAAATGACCAATTTTCTTTTAGCTTTAGCAATTTAACAAATAAAGTGAAGTACTGGTGCACCGGATGGGAGTGAATGGTAAAAGTTACTACTACTATTGGTGGAAATACTAAAGTAAATTTGATTGTGGTTTAATTAGGTTGTCGCCTATCACTTAAGAGAAATTATAGAAGAGGTCATTCCAGGAATTGAATCTAATCTAGGACTAAAAAATGTTGTTTAATTCAGACTTTGAACTGTGTTTTGTTTAATGTCTCCATTCTCCTCTCCTGGCTTCCTCTTTGTTGATCCTCTTGTTTCTTGTTTTCTGGTTCCTTCTCCCTAACCCTCTTCGTCCGAGATGAACATTATCATTTAGGAAGGATTTCAAGCTGTCATGCCCGAATAGCCACATCAAAATTTAGTTTGAGCTTACTTTTGCTGTTTTAGAAAGGCAGGGACTCTGATGTTCCTAAAGTTATCAAATTAGTCATAATAAAAGAGATTCAATGCTAAAAAAAGTTGCTGCATTTAATAATGAACTTGATAAAATAATTTGTCAGCAATTTAAGGTGCAATGCTTAAAAAGAAGAATCACTAAAAGACACCTACTAATTTACTTGCAAGCCTATGTGAATTATACTCTCATTTAAGTAGTTCGCAGTGGCGGTCAGCTGCACATAGATTTTTGAAGACTTCATACTTCTTAAGACTTCACTTAGATCTTTAAAGATCTCGTATTTCTTGGGTAAGAACACCCCTTCTCTAACTGCCCCCATTGCTCCTGCTGTTGCTCCACCTGTAACTACACGAGCTCTTGGATTTTAAAATGTCACGCGTGCTGAAAAATTACACTTATTTTTTCTGGCCTGGTGGTAATATTTTTGGAGTTGCTCACGTGATTCGTTATTTTTTGTTGCAGAGAGATATGGATCAGAGTTAACACCGGATGAGCTTATGGAATTTGATGTTTTAAAAGGTGATTATGAGATCAATTGGCATTTAAATCACTTACGAAGTGTGCTTAGTCCAACAGCGGAGGAGTTGAAGTCTAGGTCTACAAGAATTAAGAATAGAAGGCTGGCATATTTAGATAAATTAATTAGTGATGGGCAGTATTTCTCGGAGGATGAAATGAGGGAAAGAGAGCCTTACCTGCACCATGAGTTTGTAGGGAAGTTTCAGGATCCTAGTGGGAGGAGCATGGCTAGGCCTGGGGAGAGGTGGTCAGAAACTTTGATGAGGCGTTCTGAGGAGGCAATGCTAGTTCAGAAAATTAGGGGGGAGCAGCAGCGGCTAGGTGTTGCCGAGAGAGATTGGGTGGGTAATGAGGAAGCACAAGAAGAGGAAGAATCAGAATCGGAATCAGAATCAGAATCAGAAGAAGAGGAAGAAGAGGAAGAAGGTGGCAATAACGATGAGAGAGAATACATGAAGACTCGTGTTGGTAATGGGACTTCACAAGTTCAGGAGGTAATTATGCTTCTCTTGAATAATTTTTGTTTTTACCGTATGTTCTTTACCTTCTTTAAATCGAATATTATCAGAATTCAGATATTTCTAACCAAATTTCTTGATTACTGCTCAAATGGAGAAAGATGAGTACTTGATTAGATTGGTTTTTGTGCTACAACTTTTAATGTATTATGTTTTTAGCATTCTAAATGAAATGTTTTCCCTGTACAAGTCTAGTCTTGGTATGTTTGGCTATGTGTCAATGAAATCGGGGCAATGACTTTTATGGTCTGCCAGCAACTTTGAAGCATTTTAAATTTTCCTTTTTTTTTGAATAATTTTACTTGAGCTTATCAAAAAATTCACCCTTCTTCCTACAGCCTCTGATAATTCGGAGTTTAGTCATCTAGGTCTTGTAGAGGAAGCAGCTATTCTGGTATATATGATGAGTACTTAATTTGCAGTTATGTTGGATCTCATTCTGAAATTTGAGTTAAGAGGGACTATTAATAGATCGGTCGCAACAATGGTGTACAACTCCTAATGCGACCCTATTTGTCTAATAAGTCATTAGATGACTGGAACCTTGTTCAATTTAAGTAGCAGATTCTTGATGTGATTCTTATCTACTGGATTTGTGTGTGTAAAAATATTCAGGTGCCCATAGATGATATTTCAGCTGGAAATAATGGACAACCCACAGCGAGTAAACCTGCTGAGGAGGAAAGTTTATCCTTGGAAGAGATGCAAGATCGCATGGACCAGTTTATCTACATCATGAAGCAAAAATTTTTATCAGGGGAAGATCATCAGCATATGGATTATTCGAAAATTGATGAGGATGAGAGTTTAGATGATCACTGGATGAAAGAAGCAAATGATGATGCAGAAGAGAAGTATTTCGATGACGTTTGAATAAAATGTTATTCAGAGTAGGAAGTTGCCGTATGAGTTACCGCACCCTCAATACGTTCCTCTTCTCTCTCTCTTTCTCTCTCTCTCTCTCTCTCTCTCTAATATGTTCCTATTCTGTGACTTTGCTTATGTAATTATGTAATCCTTTGTTTGTTTACTTTTTTGGGTGAAGTCAAGTCAGCGATCCGGTCCATGTTAGTTCTGGTCTATCGCTTTGGTAATTTTAGCAAGTTGGAGAGAGCAATTTTGATCATGAAGTTTAAATACTAATTTACTAAAATGGCTGTGCATTGATTGTTGCAAGTCATGAGTCATGTGTGTTAGAAACTGTGCACACACACTACTATGGGCTTGTAAATATAGCATAACCCCCTGCCAATATCTGTCAATTCTTGCCAGAACTCCATTAGTTAGAGCTCACATGAAGCAGGGCGGCACATTCTTGAGTTCTACTTGCCCTTCTGCCTGCAGCTGCTAGTGTTCGTTCAGTCATACTAACTAAGCATTCATGTTTCTAACAAAAGATACTTGCAAGTTCCGAGTCTTTGAAGCAACAAGTTTGAATTAGATACCTATTATTCTTTGGTACATTACATACCCCAATCTTGAGCCATATGAGTTAGATGACACTACTATATTGTTCGTCAAGGGGACAGACGACTTTTTGCCTACACTAGGCGGTGAAAAAGTTCATCTTCTCCATTGGGTGAAAAGCTGAGCAGCAAAATCATGTCATCTTCCTCTCTCATACTCATACTACTTTGTAAGCGTTTAAACATGAGTGCAATAGTGACTAATTAATGGCGTGTGAAATTAGGATGGAAATGTACAAATTTTACCTTTTCTCAAGCTTTTTTCGTTTACATTGTAGGAAATTATATGATACCAGGAATTCTATTCTGTTGGATGGATGGTACTCCAATTTTTTTTTTTCTCAATAATTGAAATTTGTATTTGGCAACTGTAATCAGTGAAACCACAGGAAGTTTTAAATACTTGAATTAAATAATGAAATGAAATCTAATGCCAGAACTTATATATATATATATATATATATATATATATATATATATATATATATATATATTATTAAGCTTTTGTAATGAATGTTTAATATTTGATCGTTAACACGTTCAATTCACACCTATTATGTATATGCACTTCTAACACGCATAACCTTTTTTTATATTTATATATATACCTTTTCTAATTAATATATTATTTTTCTAAAAATTTCATTCTTCAACTACGTACCTATTTTTCATTAATTCGAAATTGTAAACATTATTGATCTTTTGTGATTGGCAATTGGCAATCAAAACATATTATTGATCTTTTTGTGACTTGTAATCAATTTACATCAAATGATTAAGCATCGGCAGAAAATATTCCATTGGACCAGCCTTCCCATCCGCCAACCACATCCCCACCACCCGGCGGGGTGCAAAAAAAAAAAAAGGAAAAAGGAAAAAAAGACTGAGCAGAACCTAGCTTTGCCTGTTCCCGCCGGTATATTACAGGACATCCAGCTCTCCCACTGTCTTTCCACTCTCCCACGGTCTTTCTCTCTCTCCGTCCCCCCCCCCCTCTCTCTCTCTCTGGCTTTCTCTCTCACACAGTCACACACTAGGGCACAATCAGAATATACATACAGTCACACGCATTTGTATATAAAAAGGCACAGACAAAAACACGCACTAATACACAGAGTCGCTTTTGTACAATGTTAGATTAGATAAATCTGAAAAATCTGCCCAAAAATGAACGAATTCTAGAGTGAGAAACAAAAATAAAGGGGAATGGGTTAGCTGAGCTCCCTCTCTCTCTCTCTCTCTCTCTCATTTCTCTCTCCTCCCCTTTTTCCAAAACCCTAATTCTCTCTCTCTCTCTTCAGATTTTTTTTGTTTAATTCTATTGTTTCTGTTTATTAGTACGAGAAAACGACGGCGTAGAGAAGAAGAAGAGGAAGAGGAACAACGGCGGCGGAGAAGAAGGGGAGCAGGAGAAGAAGATGTATAGGGGAGGTGGAGGGTCGAAAGCAGTGCCGGCTGGATTTGTGTTGGAGGGTGATCGGAAGCGGATTAATGAAGCATTAGATAAACATCTCGAACGATCCTCGCCGTCTACGTCGGTGACCACCACTACCACTGCCACCGGCAGGGCTCTTAACGGGAAAGATCATCATCGCTCGTCGTCCATGTTTAAGACTAACAGTGACAATCACCATTTCAAGGACGCCAAAGCCTCTGACGGTCTGTCTCTCTTGTCTGCCATAATGTGCTTTTGTTACTGGCTAAATTTGTGGTTTTTAGTGTCTATGTGTGTGCATTGTGTACGAAATTTTGGATTTTTCTTCATTCTTTGTGAATTTCGAGCTTCTGAAGAGTGAATTGACGATGCTGTGGGATATTTGTATTTAAGCAGTGTTAAGATTGTTTGCTCCTTCAAGAATAAGGTTTTGTGTGCTTTGAACTGCTAATGTTTAGTTGGAAAGGCTCGTGCAGCTTGATAACAGAAATTGCTCAGCAGTGGATTACTCTTGTTAAATACGAAATTGGTACAAACAGGGAAAATACTGATAAGTGATTGTTTTTATTTTCTTTCTTTGGGGGCTGTGTTGTTTAGAAGGTGAGAAATGGGAGTTGTTAGGTAAAGAGATGGTAAGAATCTGACTGTCATTCTGAGTCAATGAAAACCACTAAATGGTTAAGAAAGCTTTTCCTCCCCTCTGCTCTATTTTATTTGCTTCTTTCCATTTTCTTTAGTCGTTTAATTGCATTTCTTTAATTCCATCTTGCATTGCTTAAAAATGTTCATCCGGGTGGCTGCCTCTCTTTTTTTCCTTCCTTAACTTGTTCTTGTTTTTGTAATTGTTAAGTTCATCTCTTGATTCTGAGGCGCTAGACCTCTTTGTCATTAACTGCATGTGTTTTGCTATTTTTGTTGTAATCTATTTATCATCCTATTAAATGTAATTTACTTTTGTTAACAAGAAGAATGTGATGATACATAATTGGGTTGTAGTAATGTATTTGTTTGGGATTATATTCAGTGTTCATCTAGCTAATTCCAGTTCTGACAGCTTTGATTGACAGCTGAGGAATCAGAAACGGACAGTGAAGAGTCAGATGTTAGTGGTTCAGATGGAGAAGACACATCTTGGATATCATGGTTTTGCAATCTTCGTGGCAATGAGTTTTTCTGTGAAGTTGATGATGATTACATTCAAGATGATTTTAACCTTTGTGGTTTAAGCAGCCAAGTTCCCTATTATGACTATGCTCTTGATTTGATTCTGGATGTCGAGTCTTCTCATGGTAAGTTTGTCATGCCGTTCTGTCATGCCGTTCTGTCATATGATTAAATTGATGGTGGTAATCAACTGATTTCTGAAATATGAGCTACAACAACTGTGTAGACCATTCATTAAAGCAAAGTTTGAAAGAGGTTACTCACTGAAACGATAAGAGAATTGTGCTGGCAAACTGTACGCTCTTATGATTTCAACAATCGACTGTGAATCTAAGTTTTGAATGTGTAATCATGGTTCGCCGTCACGGGTCACAGTCGCGTGGTCACGGTTGTTCCAGATCCATCACGGCATATCGGTTGGATATCGGGTGATACGCGCATTATAGCACATAAAAATTTTCAAAAAATCTGAAAAAAATACTAAAAACATAAAATACCATAAAAGGTGCAATCTGAAAAAACATTCGAGTCAACTCCGAGTGGACTCAGATATTTGGCCGATTCCATGCACCATGGATTCGAATCGGCCAATATCAGCGGAGACAAAGAGAGTCGTCATGGATATGGAGTTATCCACGATTTCAGGATTGGCATCGTACCGGTCCCCTCCGTTCTAGTTATGACTCGGCCGTACATTTTCAAGCTTAGGCAACAGAGAAGAAAGCATCTACATTTTAAAAGTGACATGATATTACTTGTGACCCAAAGATAGAGGAAAAAGAAAGAATTAGCAAGATTTCATCTGGAAACAAGAAACTATTTGGCTACACTGACCATTGTAGTTGTCTGACAGTTTCACATGCTATATTTGGTACATATTTTTTGTAGTCAAAGACCACAATAATCTTACTGCTGACACAAAGGCAGAAAAAGAAAGAGTTTAAAGATATTGTGTCTGGAACTGTAAACGTGTAGGTTATATAGCAGTTTTCCATATACATTTGGAAGATGATTTTATGTTACTTCTTCCCATATCATTTGGACGCACGATTGTACAGTCTCATGTGTATAATGCATATATTAGCAGGCTTTGCTTTCAGTCCGCTCTGTCTAGTAATAAAGTACAGTCTCCTGTCATTGTTTCCAGTTCTGTAATTGCTTTAAACATTTAATTTTTCAACATTTGGAAGTATGCTAATTGAAATTTCTGATTTCCTTGCCTTGCTGCCATTACTGTTTCTGCTTAGTTATGTTCATACTATAAAATTTTCAAACTGGATAATTAGTCAGTTATGGGATTTTTCAGATGCTTTTGCTTATTGGGTCTGCCACTATTACTTAAAAAGTTAACAGAGGCTAGGTCGTGGTCATAGGTGTTTCAACATTTGTTTACAGAATTTTCATGTAACTTAATTGAATCGTCTCCAATAAATGTTAGGAAAAAGATTTTCTCGATTTACTTGTGATACGAGCGGCTAACAGAGATGTTATAGCACATAGGATGTAATTCCTATAATTGTTGACCGATTAAAATATTTTAGCATAAGGTTTGTGAAATATAACACACCCATGAGGGCATCTGGTATTGACCTGTTCAATGATTGTTATATTGGTGTTTTATTGTGAAGTTGGATCGGGAATCAACAGATTATGTTTCTCTTCTCTTTGTTTTGTTAATTGATGTAAAAAAGTATGTTGATACTGTGTGGGAAATAGTGTAGCATTTATTGGATGACATGTCTGTAACCTCCATTGTCGTAAAGGGTGTAATGTAATGAGAGACACTGGTTATAATACCAGCCTTTTTCTTGATCAACTTAATTTGGCAGTGTTTCACATCATGTGAAAACAACCCAATTGGAAAAAAATTATGCCAGATAAACTGAAGCAATTTTTGTGTTCTGGTTATCTGATCATGGTTAATGAAAGTAAAGATGCTCACTAGTAGATTGTCTTTTTCTAGTTTTCAACTGCTTTATTTTTCATGGTTTAACAGTGACATTTGACTCCTATACTAGACTTTTTTATTGAAAATTGACACCATACTGAGGTTATATATATATATATATGTGTGTGTGTGTGTGTGTGTGTGTGTGTGTGTGTGTATGTATGTATATATATATACATGTTTGTGTGTGTATTGTTTTTACTATGAATTGATGATGATGTTATCTTTCTCACGATTCATAGACTTTTGGCATTCCAATGATAGGGTGGAATTAATCTAATCTGTAGGAGATATGTTTACAGAGGAACAGAATGAATTAGTTGAATCAGCAGCTGAGATGCTTTATGGCCTGATACATGTTCGCTACATACTGACAACAAAAGGATTGGCAGCTATGGTGAGAATTAGTTCCATCATTTAAAAGTTTGTCATTCCACTGCTGTAATAATGGGGCAGCATCTGGTCATTTTCAGCTGGAGAAATACAAGAATGCTGAATTTGGGAGATGCCCCAGAGTGTTTTGCTGTGGACAACCTTGCCTTCCAGTTGGTCCATCTGATGTTCCTCGTCAAAGCACAGTGAAAATTTATTGTCCCAAGTGTGAAGATATCTACACACCAAGATCCAGGTTTCAGGAGAGTATCCTTTTTTTTTCTTTTTAATTTTTCTTTTGGTGTTGCATTTGATGTGAAACATCTTGTGGTTAATTCATTTGTGTCAATTAGTGTCTTTATGTTCCGCTTTTGTTTGCTTATTGTGTGAGCATTAGTTAGTTACTACATCATATTGGCCGAATAGTATGTGTGTGTTTCTGCTTTGGTTACTACTACTGCTACGGAAATCTTGCTTCTTCAAATGCCTTATCTTTTATTTTTTAAATAAATCGAGTACGTGTTTTTGCAGGTAACTGTAGTTAAAAATGAAACTGTAACTGTTTAGTGGGGCAATGTAGCACAAGGGTGGAATTTTTACAAATTTTAGGTTTGGAATTTTTTGTGAAGAATTCATGAGTTTTATAATCAAATTTCTCGAAGTTGGTCGGAGGGGCTATTTCGTGCCCTCAACTGTATGGTTGATAAGATCGCATCCATACAGAGCCAATTCCAGTAGATTTGGAGGGTCTCATGGGTGTGCATCCCAGCAGGAATTAAACCTAGGAATCTGCTGATTATAAGTTGGGGTCTTTAAGTTGGTCCATTCTTTGCGCATCCTCTACCATTCATTCAGCTGCTAGGTGTAAAGGGAAGAAAGGAATAGCAGGTGAAATATTACTTCCAACACACAACCCTAAATGAAGAGAACTCAGGATTCAGAAGTAGCTCCAGCTTAATGGTTTTGCACCTCTGACCCCTCCTTTTCTGCCATTGCATGTTAACAGAAACATGATATATAAATGGGAGAAGTCGATTTAAACGTTTCTTATTATATGTAAAGTCTTCGTTCCAGTTGCTTCAACTCATCACTCTTGTAAGAACCCTGAAAAGGACTAAAATCATTCTCACATGATTTTGTTCTCTCGAGTGTTCTGAATTATTTATCCTCTTAACCAAAAGATTTTCTTTTAATCACATTTTGCCTACATAATTGCTGTTTGCCAGTGTAATATTAGCACTACGCATGGTTGTTGAGTCAGTGTCTTCCTCTTTGTTTTATTTTCCTGATAGGTCTAGAAAATTTGGTTCTGTTCTTGAACTCTCATTGTCGGCACTGATCACCAGTTTACTGCATTTTATACTTGCATATTCTGCACTTTGTATGCTCAGATTATTGTCGTTCTTTTGACTTCACCAAGACATCGATGGAGCCTATTTCGGAACAACATTTCCTCATTTGTTCCTGATGACTTACGGAAATCTGAAGCCACAAAAACCAGGTCAGGGCTATGTACCTAGGGTTTTTGGTTTTAAGGTCCACAAGCCATGAAGCTGGAGCAAAATGCTGCTGGAATTACTAGGGATTTTCAAGCTGCCGTATCGAGTTGGGAGTTTGTCGATGCCCGGTATTAGAGTTAAATCGTGTCATTTCATATATGTGCGAACTGATGCTTCAGATACTTAAGCTTGAGTTCCAAGGTCCCCAGCATCCCAAAAATAGTTGATCATATGTACGGGCTGTGAAGAATATATCTGAAAAAGTGCTATTGAATCAGCATGTTAAGCTACTTCATAGCTTAGCACCTAGATTTCAAGCTCTGCTGTAAACAATTCATTTTGAATGATTTCCCCTTTTTTGGCCTTTCTTTTCTTGTGTATCTTATTTTCCTTGTAACAGTGTATCCTTTCAGATACCGTGTGTTAGTATAGGACCAGCTTGTATGGCAAACTAAAGAGGCATAAGAACGGGGGAAACCATAAATCGTTAGATCAATTTCGGAGATACCAAAGTTTTAATCTTGTTCCGATGTTGATGTTAAAGGGGAAACGTGAAACAACTCAAATTAATCCACAACGAGGTGGTAAGAGCGTTTCTCGACCAGAAACTGACTGCTGTTTTACAGCGCAAGTGGTTGGCCAAATTATTGGGTTTGGAATATGAAATTCAAAGGAAAAAAAGGGGGGGGGGGGGAACTGATAATGTGGTAACAGATGCATTGTCGAGGAAAATTGAGAACGAAGAAGCTGAGCCAACAATCATGAATTCTTGCGTGGCCCTCTCAACAATGAAACCATTGTGGGTGGAGGAATTACTAAAGAGTTGAGTCTGATGCCCTATGCCAAGACGTCATAGCCAAACTGTCATTGGATTCTGTTGTACAGCCTCCATACGAATTAGTGGAAGGAATATTGAAATATCCAGGGAAGATGGATCTTGGTCCTGGTAATGGTCTTAGGTTACTGTTGCACCAACGGTTACAGCTCATGCAAACATTATATTCCTCAGCTATTGGTTGCCATTTTGAACAAAAAGGATGCTAGCGGAGAATCAAGTCACTTTTTTATTAGCCTGGCCTTATACAAGATGTGATCAAATATGTGCAAACTTGTGATGTGTGTCAAAGAAATAAGATTGAAAATATTCCTTATCCTCGTCTCTTGCAACCACTTCCTCTCCCAAGGCAGGCATGGACTCACGTTACTATAGACTTCATAGAGAAGGTATCTAAATCACAAGGTTTTGATACCATTTTAGTGGTAATAGACAGGTTGACTAAATATGGTCAATTCATTGCTTTAGCTCATCTTTTTTAGCAAGACAGGTGTCACAACTTTTCATTGACAACATATACAGATTACATGGCATTCCCGAGTCCATTATATCTGACAGAGATAAGATCTTCACCGGTAACTTTTGCAGGGAATTATTCAAATTAATTGGAATTGATCCTCTCTACAGCTCTGCCTACCAGACTCAAACTGATGGACAGAGTGAGAGATTAAATCAGTGTGTAATAGCCTATTTGAGGTGTATGATTGAAGAGCCACCTACAAATTGGAGCAAATGGATCTCTTTTTTTGTCCATACGATCGCTTCCTACACTATGGGGAGGGGGATGGTCTGAAGAGGTCTTGGGATAATTTGGAGGAGACTGAACTACACCCATCTGAATTTTTTAAGTAATACCACATTTAATTGTGACAAATTGGAGCAAATGGATATCACTGGCAAAAGAGCGGTACAATTCAACATACCACTCCAACTTAACTCTCACTCCATTTGAGGCTTTATACGGATATAAGTCAGTGCTACTACCTATGGGACCCCATTTGGACTCTGTGATTCCTGCGGCAGTACAGCTGTTGCAGGAAAGGATAAGAATATCTACAAGCATTAAGGAGCATTTGATGAAAGCTCAGCAAAGGATGGAAAATTTTGCAGATTAGCACATTACAGAGAGAAAACATTTAAACTTGGAGACTGGGTTTTCCTTAAATTGTAACCATATAAACAGCAATCCGTGGCAGTTTGAAGAAGTCTTAAGTTGGCAGCCAAATTCTACGGACCTATTGAAATATAAGAGAAGGTTGGGGAGGTTGCATACAAGTTGAAATTACCACAAGGAGCTAGATTTGCATCCGGTGTTCCATGTATCCTTGCTGCAGAAAAGAATGGGAGCATCATTGCAGATTACACCTATACTACAAGAATTCAACTTGCAGGATCAGTGTCCACTTAAGCTAGAATTAATTTTGAAGAGAAGGTGATATTTAGAAATGGCAATCCAATAGTCCACTATCTGATCAAATGGGAACAACTAGAGTTGGATAAAGCTTCATGAGAGGACACAGACTTCATTCAACACCAATTTATATGAGAGGGTCTTCATCATTTCGGCGGTGTGGCTTTTGAGCGAGCAAAAAGAAAAAAGTTCTACCCGAAAAGGTGTAAAATTGAAAGGAAAATTAAACAGATAATATGTAGAGGGAAAATTTGAGCCTATTTGGATAATTATTTTCTGGAGCTTTGTAGAAAATGTATTATAACGATTTGATATATGTGAGATAAAAAAAATGATTAGAAAATGAGTTCATAAAAAATATAAAAATTTTTAAAGAAAAATGGCAATCTAACAAGGCCCTTGCCTTGTGATCTAAAGAGCGACAAATCCAAAACAATCATTTAGTGCTATCATTTCAGGCAAAAAAAAAAAAAAAACAATCATTGTGTCTTAGGTCTTGGAGATTGTTTGAATGCTTAAATTGGGCACATGTATAGCTGTCAAGTTCAAATGCTTAGAACTCATTTGGATTGCTATTTTTTTGAAATTTTTGTATTTGATATAAAAATATACTATAGTGATTTGATATATCTAAGAGAAAAAGATGATTAAGAAAATGTTCATGAAAAATGTAAAAATTTCTTGAGAGAAAATGGCAATCCAAACTTGGCATTAGATTGGCCACATGTATAGCTGTTAATGTCAACTCATTTAAGTCGTCCCATCCAAATCGGTTACTAGTTTATAGATTTTGGTAATGTACTTAGATTTTAAATAGGTCTAGATGAGTAATTAAATTATCCATTTAATTAGTAGATTTTAGGTGGATAGACTTGGATCACTTATTAGATTCATTTAAAATTAATTGCATTTTTCAAACTCAAATACTATCTGCTAGGTGGGTAAAAATTTCAATTTTCCATCAATCTAATAACTATTTTGTAAAGTTTACCAAACATATTTGCTGTTTCTTTTATTATTATTATTATTATTATTACTATTTTGCTTCCCTTTCTTCATTCCATCTTCCAAAATTCAAGCAGACTCTTGAATTGTTGTGTTAATTAACTTCTTGTGTTAATACATAAGCAATTTCCAAGTTTGTAAAATGTCATCATTTGAAACTCTCCATGTCACCTTTTTTTTTTTTGGCTGTGTACAAATTTCATTGGTTTTTTTCTTTTCTTTTTTTTTTGTAATAAAAGATTATTTACTAACTTGATATGTCTTTTTTTACATTAAAATAAAATATTATTATTTCTTATTAAAAAACATATGAGAAAAAAAAAAGTAAAAATCTAAGCTGGTCTATTTAAAACTATGTCCGTTTATGACTCGTCCTATTTTAAACCAATTATTTAGTTGAATCTAATTATATTCATTACCTAATTAAAAGCCGTCCAAATTTGTTGGAATCATCTATTTTAATTTTTAACCGCTCTAATCGTATGTGGTGGTTTTTATTTGTTGTCATACCATGCGTGTGCAGGGAGGAGCAAGAAATTGGTCGGGGGCTAGCCAGCCATCAATAAGGAATTGGTCTCTTCAGATTTATTGATAATACACATATTCCTATTTATTGCAACTTGTGATGAGTGGATTATTATCTCTTTTATTTTATTTTTTGCTTTGTTGCACTTTCTTCTCAATTAAATGTTACAAAATTGTTAAGCATTTCTCCAGTAGTTCTTTCACGAGTGGATTACGTCCTTGTATACCCTTTTGCTTTGCTTTCTTCCACTTTCTTCTTAGAAATTTGTTAATTACTTGCTCAATAACTCTTTCACTACACAAGCACTAACCCCGCGCATCGCGCAGGATCTTTCCCTAGTTTATGTGTAAAAATCCGTAACGAATCTTCTGTTCCACACTTTGTGCCACTTTCTGTTCCATTTTTTATTATATTGTCATTTCTCTTACATAAATATCATGTTTTAATTTTTTTTATTTTCTTAAGATCCAATAACTATTAATTAAGTAAAAAATAAATACAACAGCTTCAAAAAAAGCAATATATAATAGAAAATTAAAAAATACAGCAGAAAATTCATTAAAAATCTCATTTTTTTATGCATTTTGATTTTTTGAGTTTGTTAAATTCTGTGTATTACTCAATTAATAGTTATTGGATCTTAAGGAAGCAAAAAAGAATTAAAACATGATGTTTATGAAGGAGAAATAGCAATATAATAAAAAGTGGGACAGAGAGTAGTACATAGTGTGGGACAGAAGATCCGTTGCGGTAAAAACCTCTCTACCATGAGTAAGGATTTGAAAGGATTTCAAATTTCTCTAGTTGTTTAAATTATTTAGAAAGTATTTGAATTTATAAATCTCTCATGGGATTTCTTAGTGTAATAAACTTGCCTTTCATAATGAAGGAAATGACTAATTATTATAACATTTAAAATATATTTTAATAATTGATCAATTATAAATTCAAATGTATTTTAAATAATCTAAATAATTAGAACGACTTAGGTAGATTTCAATTCGTTTCTCAAATTTTTCAATCCAAACGAAAATCAAAATTATTCAGTGGGGTTAAATCGAAAACTGCCAAACGCTCCCAGCACAGGACTCGTCCATCGTCATCCCTCTAATAAAAGTGCTCAACCTACGTGGAGACCAGCCATGAAGGTCCTGGATTACCTGGCAAACAATCCTGAATTTTTACATCTACGTGGCCACTTCACCGCCCAACCTCACCACGTCCTCTTCAGTTCAGTCTTTCACAAAATGACACCGTTGTTTCATTCCACGTCCCACAATACTTGACTGGATCATCAACACCGCTTTGTGGTAATCATCTGTACATATCTACTATCTATATATATCGACATATTTGATGCTCTAGTCAGAGACGAAGCAAAATTGTTCGTGCTCTTAATTAACGGTTGAAAGTTTTCGAGTTCTGAACTGTATACTGTGCGTGCATGGTACTGGTTTCTTGCTTTTGCAGAAAACAATGGAGATGGCATTGAGCGATATGGGGCTCGACAGTTCAATGGTGGCAGCAATTTATGACATGCTAGACGTGATGGATGATACATCCGAGAGTAAGCCCCAGCACCCATCACGGGCCTATATTCGTGACACCAAAGCCATGAAAGCTACCCCCGCCGACATCATCGAGTATCCTAAAGCCTATCACTTCGTGCTAGATATGCCGGGGCTGAAATCCGACCAAATCAGGGTCCATTTGGAGGACGGCAACGTGCTGGTGGTGAGCGGCGAGCGAAGGAGGGAGAAAGAGAAGGAGAAGGAGAAGGAGAAGGAAGATGGTGTCAAGTATATAAGGATGGAGAGGAGATTTGGGAAGATGCTGAAGAAGTTCATCTTGCCTGAGAATGCCAACACGGAGAAAATCTGTGCTACTTATCAGGACGGGGTGTTGAGTGTTGTGGTGGAAAAGTCACCCCCGCCGGAGCCCAAGAAGCCGAAGGTGATTGAGGTGAAAAGAGGTCAACATGGAGGAGAAGGAGGAGGAGAAGCAAGTCAGGAAGTTAGAACTGAAGGCAGCCAGGGACCAGCAGGTACCGAAAAAGACGGTCAGGAGGCAACCAAAACTCAGTGAGCTTGCTGGCTGGGGACTTTGTCCGGGGCTCGGGCGTTCTTCATCAGTATGTTGGTGGTTCACTGCACTAGAAATAAAAGTAATTGCGTAGCAAGCCTTTCATTTCCTCGATTGTAATATAATGGTGTAAATACTAGTCATGTTTACTTTTCTTGTTTCTTTCATTGGCTTGTTTTCCCCTTTTGGCAAAACCAAAAATGTTGCAAGTGCACCTGTGGATGTATGATGGAAATTGGAAATTTATGACTCTACTGTTATGTTAAGTATTATTAGGCAATATACATGCCTTCTGGTTCTTCTTAATTTGTAAGATATCCTCCCACATTACCGCCGATATGATTTCTTGTGTATTAGTGATGGATCCCATGCATTAGTGCCGATATGATTTCTCGTGTACTAGCGATGGATCCGTGCATTAGTATTGGTATGATTTCTCGTGCATTATTGCTGGTACGACGTCGTACTGGTTGAGTATTTTAACCTGTGATTGTTTGTGATTGTTTGTGTAGTGTAAACCATTGAGCTAAGTTCAGCGGCCACCATCAAAGTTGATGAGGTGGGAGATCAGATCAAAATCTTGCATTGACCACTTTTTGATGAGGTGGGAGGTTAGATCAAAATCTTGCCTTCCGTCATTGACTACAAAATGTGACAAGCTACTTCAAGTGGTTTCCAGACGAGTGCACTCGTTTGAACCGGTAGGTGATTCAGTTTTCTTCGATTTTTCCTTAACCTCTTCAGATCTTTTCTTTTTCGTAGTATAGAATAATTGTAGATCTATCGTATCGACAAAAAAAAAAAAAAAAAATTGTTTGTGTAGTGTACTGTTGCATGGGGGGTTTAAATATGTAAGATCAGTTCACTATCAGCTGAGTTGACTAACGAGAAAGAAAATGAAATTGGGTGCCATTGCCTGTAGACACTTGTTCTACAGCCCAAAGAGCCCAAAGAGGACGAGCAGGTTGGATTGATACTGAATTTGGATAATACCCTATCAATTGCTCAATCGTATCCGGAATTTGGGCTGTGTGGGCTATTAAAAGGTAGAGCCCTCGCTAGAGTAGCTTTCTTAATTATTCCAGAAGAAGAAAGATAATATGCCACGAACCTAATTGCGACATGGAAGATTATGACTTGCCATCACCAACAGACTAGAAATCTCTAGCAGCATTACTTTTCAAAGGTTTCAATGGTTTATATATATATATATATATATATATATATATATATATATATATATATATACACATATATATAGGATCCGAGGTAACCTGATATAACGCACAAACAATCTATTGGCATTTCACACAAATTTAGCATCGCGTAAAATCTACTGCTCAATCCAGCTAGGGATGGATTTGAGAAACTTGGGAATGGATATTGGAGGCATGGGCTTTGGAATTGACAATCCGATATTGTCAACCATCCAAGACATGCTAGAGTTGAGCGAGGAGCATGACAAGGGAAACCAAAACAATCCCTCCAGAGCCTATGTCCGAGATGCAAAGGCAATGGCAAGAACACCAGCTGATATCAAAGAATATCCAGATTCCTACGCGTTGGTGGTGGATATGCCAGGCATCAAAGCCAACGAGATCAAGGTGCAGGTTGAGGACGACAATGTGCTGGTGGTGAGCGGAGAAAGAAAGAGAGAGAAAGAGGAGGGGGTCAAGTATTTGAAGATGGAGAGGCGAGGTGGCAAGTCCATGAGGAAGTTTGTGCTGCCTGAAAATGCTAATCTTGATGCCATTTCTGCTGTCTCCCGAGATGGGGTGCTGACTGTTACTGTTCAGAAATTTCCCCCACCCCAGGCCAAGAAGCACAAGACAATTGAGGTCAAAGCCGGTTGAGTTTAACTTGCCTGCCATTGATTCCTTCAGGACCGCAGTTTCAGATGTTTTTCGTTCGTACTACTGAATTTCCGTTTTCTTGAGTTGGATTTGGACCTGTTCTTCATCATCATCATCTTCTTCTTCTTTGTGTACAAGTCTGCATGTGTGTGTTTTTCTTCCCTTGGTGTAAGACATATATCTATGCGAGTTTAACGAGCAATGAATAGAGTAACTTTTTGTGACCTGGGGGCGTTTAGTACACGGGAATGAGAGGCAGGAATGGGTATCAAAACCCATGCCTTATTGATGGGCATACCATGCCAATATAGGAATCAATTAGTGGGAATGAATGCAATAGATTTTGTCTCCTATTATTGCCACTTTTTACAGAGGTTTCAAATTAATTAACTTTTTTTAAACAGAATGAATCAATATTATGATTTTCCCACATCAATTTTTCTCTTAACTATTGTCTATTTTTGTTAGCCATAGTTGAAAATTATTGATGATTAAGCTGTCAGATTTGATTGGAGGGTGAAGTGCTCATAATTATATCGTATTTACCTCCAAAAACCTTTATTAGTATCGAATATCACAAGTGATCGCTGTAAATTAGAGAAGGGCCAGGGGGCAATTGCGCAGCAGTAAATACTTTTCGATAGATGACACGGCAAAGGTCAGCGGTTTACATGACAACGTCAAACATGGACCTACGGATACTGAACACAGAACCTAGGCTGTGTCAAGTCTCACGGGTTAATTACCTTTTATCTCCTATAGTTCAACACGTGATTCTTTTTTGATTTAAAAATCTATATATAATTCGCTTATAATTTAAATTAAATTGTCGTCATTAATTTTTTGATTAAAATCAACTAACAATAATGAAAACTCAAAGTCAAACTAATAAAGTAACAAATTTATCATTTCATT
Source organism: Coffea arabica (assembly GCF_036785885.1). Classification (NCBI taxonomy): domain Eukaryota; kingdom Viridiplantae; phylum Streptophyta; class Magnoliopsida; order Gentianales; family Rubiaceae; genus Coffea; species Coffea arabica. Next base: position 41,441,165 of record NC_092325.1, on the reverse strand, counting down.
ACGTCTTTTTTTTTTCCTTCAAACATAAAAAAGGAGAAATTAAAATAAAAAATAGGTAAATAAGAACAAGAAAATACCGTTAAGGTTTTGATTTAAAAGCCTATAATAATAATTGTAGTAAAAAAAAAAAGAATTGATATTTTTTATTTATTTGTTTTATGTTTCCCTTTCATCTTTTTTATTTCTTATTTCCCTTCCATCTCTTTTCATTTAGAGAAAATTAAGATTTTGTAAATTATCAAAGCACATGGGTAAAAAAGTAATTTACCGAGTCCCAAATTTGAAAGAAAATCCCGTGGACTTCAAAGTCTTGTGATTATTATTAAGCCAACCAGGAGTCACCCTCTCCCCGAACAAATCCTTGTTGCGTTCTGAAAACCAAAAGTGAGATACTTAAAGCCTTAAAACAGGGAAATGGACAGAAGGCTTTATGATGCTGCAGTGGAAGGTGATGTTACCGCTCTCTGTCAGTTGCTTCAAGCTGATCCACTTGCTCTTGCTAAAGCTGCTTTGAAGTGCGAGGATAAGAATCCTCTTCACATAGCAGCAATATTGGGCCATGTAGATTTTGTAAAAGCAATCTTACAAGTTGATCTTGCTTATCTTATGTGTTTGGCCCGTGATCAAGACGACAGAAACCCTTTACATCTTGCTGCCATGTATGACAGATTGGAAGTCTTGCAAGAGCTACTTGATGCAGGATGTCAAGCCAATTCTGCTCATTCTATGTGTTTGGCCCGTGATCGAGATGGCAGAAACCCTTTGCATCTTGCTGCCATGTATGGAAGAGTGGCAGTCTTGCAGGTGCTAATTCGTGCCGGATTTCAAGCAGCTCTAGAGAAGACAGACGGCGGGGGAACCATTTTGCACCTCTGCATCAAATACAATCAGCTGGAAGCATTGACGACGCTTGTCGACATATTAAAATATCCAGAGTTTGTGAGTGCAAAAAATGAGGATGGCATGACCATATTGCAGCTGGCCATACACTATAAGCAACATGAGGTAACTTTTTTTCTTTCTTTTTTCATTAATTTTATGGATAAGTTTTTTTTATATTTTTTATTTCTTTACTCTCTTTTCATCTTTTGTAATGCTTTTTATTTTTCTAGTTTTTGTTGAGAACGATTTTTTTTTTTTTTTTGGAAAAAATGAACAATAACAAAGGTATGGCATTATTCTTCATTTTTTTTTTGGTTCAAACAGGGATATAGCATTATTGCCCGTCAAGCAAATTTAGAGTGTTTTGTTGTTTCTTTCACATCATTTTGCCCTTTCCATGTTTTTACTTATTATTTTCTTCATATTATTTTTCTTTTGTTCTTTCAATTTTACCTATTTTTTCCGTTTGATCTCCAGCATCTCCTTCTCTAGGAATTGACATCTATAGCCAAAAAAAATTTTTTTTTTTTTACAGCTTCTTTTGGATTAAGTGTTACTCTGAAAGACAAATTCCAAGAAGCAATTTTCGGGTACTAAGTACCAAAGTTTCCAATCCTATCGAAAACATATTTTGAAACAAAAATCAGCATTAAATTTTTCCAAATCCAATCACATAAATATACAATTGGACTTCAAGAACGTCTGTGTAACTTTTTTTTTTTTTTTTCACTTTATCCCGTAAACCATTACTTAACTCTAACGTTGCATAGTAGAAATGTCAAAAGGACCATATCTATAAAAAAATATTATTTTCTATTATTATGTAAGGAATATTAATTTTTTAGATATTATTTGTCTTGGGTGTTATCAAATATTGGAGCTCACTAACAAATTTAGTAATAAACAAATGAATTGAAAAAAAAAAAAGAGATATTGAGGGATAAAGTGCAAAATAAGCAATATGTTAAGGGGAGTCAATGTAGTTAACTTTTAGGAGTATAAATGTCTTTTTGACATTATCACTACAAATCGTTAGAGTTGATTAACTATTTAGGAAACAAAGTGAGAAAAAAACGTGATTGGCTTAGTTAGTCTATTTGATTACGAGGCCTTAATTAATTAGTCAGTCTAACAAACAAGTTTGCTACTTTTGACTCTAACGTGATTGTCCCAAACCTTTTGGGGTCATCCGATGAAATTGGGACTCTAACGTGATTGGCTTAGTTAGTCTAAGTCTAGCAAACAAGTCTGCTACTTCTGACTCTAAGTGCTTGGCTTAGTTAGTGTATTTGGTTACGAGGCCTTGATTAGTCAGTCTAACAAACAAGCTGAGAAAACAAAAAAAAATTGCGTGCAGACTGTGAAGTACATATTATTGTTGCAGAAGAGCGGAGTTGACAATGTCAAGTCTGAAATGGCACGTCTTGGACATACGACTGGGGCCCAGATAAGCAACTTTTCGACGGGATTACAGAATTTAATAACCGAGAGTCGTAGTTGGATACAGGTGGCATGCTCAATTATTGCAACAATGGCTTTTCAGGCTTCAATGAGCCCTCCGGGAGGCTGTTGGCAAGACGATCTAATAGTAGACTCACAGGGTACCCCGGTGCCAAATCCACACAGAGCAGGAGAAGCCATATTGGCATATGCTCATCCCCGAAGATATCAACTTTTCGTTTTTACAAGCCAAATGTCCTTTTGGGCAGCTCTGTTGACAATCATCATCACCATCTGTGATTTTACAGGAAGTTTGGCTCGGCTTCTGCTGTCGCTGTTGCTCTACATAGCAATTGTCACACTAACGACAACTCAATATATATCCATCATTTCGGTATACCCTAAAGGCCTCACACAAAAGCGAAGGCAGCGCACAGCTCTGGCTGGAGTGGTGCTGCTGTATAGTAGTGTTTGCCTTCTTGGTGGGATACTGGTGATCGCAGTTGTTTGGAGGAAGCTCAAGAGGAAAAATCGTGTACAGCTTAATCATCTAGGAGAACCTCGGGATTCAGCTGCTGCTGCTGCTGCTCATGTGTAGTGCTTATTAGCTTTCTGGATTAAGTAATCTTTGGTGCCATTCTTAATCCGGAACTCCCCAAATGGCCATGGGGTGTGGTGCGTCACCCTTTCACATTTAAACAGTGTAATGCTGCTAATTAAACTTACAGGATATCTGCTATAATCCATCTTATACTACCACATATTTCAAGTTCGAGCAGCGAATAAATAAAAAATGATGAATCCTATTCTCCATCATATGGCCGTACGTAATAAATTGGTGTTGAAGAAATCTCCAGCCTCTTCGGAAAGTCAACATAAGCATGCTAGCGTTAGCATTGCATACTTCATCGTTCATGATACGATGGCTAGACTTTTAATCTTGTCTTCTTTGACAATAAGTGCGTGACGTACGTTAAGTCTCAAGACTCAACCAGTAGAGCACGTTCCCCTATTGACCCAGTATTATATGCAGCCGGAAAATTTTTCCTGAAAAGATGTTACTTGATGTCTAGACGCACTACTAACTCCGGTTTATTTATTTCATCCGAGACCCACTAGCAGTCAAGCTCCTCTTGTTGTTCTTCGTGGACTTGATGAATTTATACTAGAGAAGAATATGGCAAACAACAGTTGTTTAGGGATTACCCTTCCGTCTCATTTCCCATTCTATTTAACTAGTCTTGTAATCCATTTCACATACTGCAGTAACCTTTTCTCGGGTCATGGAATACTGATCGGCTCTTGGAATCTACCGGCTATCATAGTAGAACAAAAATATGTCGCCGGATTAAGTCTTGACGGCACTTGACGCCACTAGCCATGCACCCAAGTGTAATTCTTTTGCCAGTTGTCTTTGCTTCCCAAATTGTGACCTGACCTTCCACTTCCACCATGGACAGAAGGCTTTGTGATGCAGCATTGGAAGGAGATGTTACCGCTCTCTGTCAGTTGCTTCAAGCTGATCCACTTGCTCTTGCTAAAGCTGCTTTGAAGTGCGAGGATAAGAATCCTCTTCACATAGCAGCAATATTGGGCCATGTAGATTTTGTAAAAGCAATCTTACAAGTTGATTTTGCTTATATTATGTGTTTGGCCCGTGATCAAGATGGCAGAAGCCCTTTACATCTTGCTGCCATGTATGGCAGATTGGAAGTCTTGCAAGAGCTACTTGATGCAGGATCTCATGCCAATTCTGCTCATTCTATGTGTTTGGCCCGTGATCGAGATGGCAGAAACCCTTTGCATCTTGCTGCCATGTATGGAAGAGTGGCAGTCTTGCAGGTGCTAATTCGTGCCGGATTTCAAGCAGCTCTAGAGAAGACAGACGGCGGGGGAACCATTTTGCACCTCTGCGTCAAACACAATCAGTTGGAAGCATTGAAGACGCTTGTCGACATAGTAAAATATCCAGAGTTTGTGAATGCAAAAAATGAGGATGGCATGACCATATTGCACCTGGCCATATACTATGAGCAACATGAGGTAAAATTTTTTTTTCTTTTTTTTATAGATAAGTTTTTTATTTCATTTTTTGCCCTTTTAACAAATAAAAAAGAAAATTTGCATGCAGACTGCGAAGTACATATTGCAGAAGAACGGAGTAGATGTGAATGCCAGGGATGCGAATGGAAAATCAGCGTTAGACGTCTTACGCGGAGTTGGCAATATCAAGTCGGAAATTGCACGACGTCTCAAAGTTGCTGGCGCCAAGACAAGCGACTTTTCTACAGGATTACAGGATTTAGTACGGGAGCATCGTAGTTGGATACAGGTGGCATCCTCAATTATTGCGACAATGGCTTTTCAGGCTGCAATAAGCCCTCCAGGAGGAGCTTGGCAGGACGACCTAATAGCAGATTCACGTGGTAACCCGGTGCCAAATCCACACAGAGCAGGAGAAGCTGTAATGGCACACACTCATCCCCAGAGATATGAACTTTTCGTTTTCACAAGCATAACATCCTTTTGGGCAGCTCTGTCGACAATCATCATCACCATCTGTGATTTTACTGGAAGGCTGGCTCTGTTTCTGCTGTCGATTCTCCTCCACTTAGCAATTGTCACACTAGCGGCTGCTCATTTCACATCAATCCATATGCTATACCCTAAAGGCCGCAAAAAAATAAAACGAAGCACGGATTGGACGGAAATCATACTTCTCTATGGTGTTTGGGCTGTTAGTGGGATACTGATTATCGCAATTGTTCACAAGAGGCTCAACAAGAAAACCTCGGGATTCAGGCTCAGCTGCTGATGCCCACAGCAATCCTTAGATAGATATATAGATACTAGGAGGTGCTCACCGCGCCTACGCGCGGTGTAAATTTCAAAGACTGACATGCCCAGTGTTGCTGAATAAGCTAATAAGAAACTGTATTGTTGGATGTTTGAAACACAGGTCCATAGGAAACCTCCTCACTATTGCTCGTTCTGGAGAAGCTTCCAAGGCTCCTGAGAGTTCTCATAACTCCCTACAATGTTAACAGGTACACCCGCTGCCATCAGATTTAGTAGTGTATGCTCCAACAAGTAGTTGATCATTTTAATCTCAAAATTGATGTAGTATAGAGAATCACAACATTCAACTAATAAGTACAGTGCAGATCAATCAATTACACCTGATGGAAGATGATATAAATGAAAGTTATATTCAGAATGAAAATCCTCAAACCAAAAGACAATTCTTTAAATGTCTAATAACTTTTAGTACCTAATAGTTGGATTTTGCACCAATTCAGTCCCTCGGGTTCCATAAGAAACACATGTAGTGTCTTAACTTTCCAATATAGAACGATTAATTGACATAAAGCAAGCTAATCATAATTAGGTGAAGCACGCAAGGATGTTTAACTGTTGGCTTTGGAGGTAAACAAACATTACAGGGCAATATATGTTCCAGTCAATGGTTAAAAGCATCAGCTGATCTATGCAATGTAGAAGCCTTTCCACAAAGCAGTAGCAGGTTGTCTGTTGATACCTATATATCACATTGCTTCCCAAATAGAGAGCATTGTGCTATGAAATATACGAAAAACATTTAGGCAATTGTGCAGAAAAAATGCCCATTGTCTTCTGCTTAACTGATGCCGAGAGCTAATGTCCACATGCAGTACGAGTTTCCTCTCGCAATTAATATCCAATTTCAGAACAACTGTCCATGATATGTCCAAATTGAGAAGTTGATGAATAATGTGTGTTCCCAAAAGTTGACTGACCAAAAAAAAATAATAATCATTTAATAGAGTAGCATTATTAAAAAGTGCTGAACAATTCGTAGCATCATGCGTAGGGACAATATATTAAGAACTTTGGAATAATCGCCAATAATTAAAAAAATTTGATATTACTCCTCATAGCTGATTAGAAGCTGTTCCACCACTATACCAGTATTTGCAAGAGCTCCTACACTGTGTTTATTCACATGTACTCAGACTTTTCCATGTTGGAGAAGGACCATGTCATCATCTCCAGGTGCTTCAATTACAGTAGCCAACTTTTTCCCCAAGTCCATTGACATACATTTGCTCACCAGGCTGTGGTACATGCAACCTACTGTCCGTATTCCCAATAGAAAGACCATCAGTAGGCTGATGAGCTTCAACAAGGGATGCAATTGCAGACTCTGCTTTCTTCAGCAGCAGATTGTACTTATCTGCATTAGCATTTTTAAGTTGGTTCTCAAATTCATGCACTATATCTTAAATTTCCTTCTTCACAGCCTTCAATTTCTGTTGGATCTGTTGGCTCTCCTTGGTCTCAAGAGCTGTCTCACGCCCTTCAAAGTCATCTGCCGCATTTATTTTCTTCAATTTAGGAAGGAAAAATGGAGTAAACAAAAAGTTATAAAGCAAAAGAGGGTGCAAACTGTGAGGTAACAAAGAAGAGTATTCACCACTTTCCACCCCTTTTAAAAGTTGAAGTGAAACAAGAAGGGAAAAATACTCTTGTACATTATATGATGTACTCACCTATATGTAATAGCATGTAGTGTATAAATAAAACACACTTATATAAATGGATACATGTATAGGTTAAGAAATTAAAATAAAAAATGATAGATATCATGGGAAACAGAAGTTGCCAAGAAGAGAGAAAAGCCATTCCTTGCCCACCAATACGAGCAAACACGTTACACTAGTGCTGTATGCAAGTGCTTTAGCTTTCTGTGCAACTTATGTGACGATAAACATAAATGAAGGAAGCAGGCTAGATATGGTAATCAGGGACTGCAATAAAATAGGAGAAAAACATTTTCATTGCATATTGTCTCATAACAAGTATCTCTTTCCTCAAAGATTAAATATTTACAATCATGCAACTTATGCATACCTCATAATAAATGCTCATAATATCCAAGTGAAGAGATGCAGCTTTATTTGCTTGAATTTCTAATCTACTTCTTTCTTCCATTAGTCACTGGTGCAGCAAATCTTTCTGCATCAATACCTTCTGTGGGGTCAACTTGTTTATCCATGCTTGGGCACAGTTAATTATCTTCTCATCAAAGCCAATTCTTTTAGCAATGTTTATGGCATTGGATTCCCCTACGCTTCCCCAAATCATCTGGCATTGGATTCTTTTAGCAATGAAGCCTGTCATAGTCCAGTCCACATTCACCAATCGCTGCCACCTTACAAAAATTAAATTGTCGCATTAAGAAAATTGAGGAAGATACATGTATCTAAAGTAATCTTTTCTATGTTCTTCTAAATGCAGCACTTTAGTTTACCTTTCCTTTCTCAACCCCCTCTTTAGTCAATGAGAGAAGAGACTGAAAATGCTTTTCGGGATCCCCACTCTCATCAAATTCCTGAATCGATCACAAATGTATCCATTCATCCTTATTCTCACACATTCAATAACTTAAGAATGGCATTCAGAAGAGTATCAACAATCACTTTGCATCTTGTTGGGTGCACATCAACCATGCAAAAAAGTCTTGCTGCAAGGGAAAATGGATTGCCAAGAATATAGGGTATAAGGCACCAAGCGAGAGACAAATGGTAGAGAAAGATGAAAAATCTAACGAAGGAAATCATGTCTGGCTAACCATCAGTTTCAGCAATAGCAAGAGCTTCTTTTGATTCCTCTAGAAATCCACCAGTAACCTAGGACAGAGAACGCAAGACAACTAAAGAATCATTTAGCATGATTAATCCCGATTACAGAAGGCAAATAACCAACCTTACCAACAAGAAATAAACCTCTCAGTTCTGTTACTCCAATAAAACGGAATGAATTACAAATCAGCAAATTTTACAAGCTCATCCATCCTCTATGATATTAAAACAAGAGGTTGAACTTCTCCAAAAGTGGAACTTCAAAAGACCCAAATTTCATATTCTCGCAATTTATTGAGCAAGCCAAACTATCAAACAGCCTGAGTTAATAGTACCATCTATCTAACTACAAGTAGAGTTTCATTTTGTGGGACCGCTGATACTCCTTCCCCAACCCCTAAAAAAAAAAAGAAAAAAAAGAAACCCTACTAATAGGCTGCAAACTTAATCTTTGCAACAAGCTAATAGTAATACCAACCAGAAAAATAGTCGCACGAGACATATCCGTATGAAAAAGATCAAAGTTTTGTTCAGGGATATATACTTACAATAATTCGATCAACACCGACGCTCCAAGCCCTGCTGAGTACTGCAACAATATCTGCCACATGGTATTTCTTGCCGTTGTATATTCCTTTGAACATACCATCTGTAATTGAGATTCATTTATGCATTAAAAGTAGGTTTACTGAAAAAACTATCTTTCACGGAAAGTGTTTTAGAAAGATTTAAGATTTGACATACCAGTGAGACTGACTGCTATATCTGTTCAAGTTAAAACCCCACAAATACTATATCATTAAACATGATTAAAATGACTCGGTGCCTTATTCAAGACAAATACAGAAAAGGGTTACTTGCCAATCATTCGGATAGTCGCCATTAGTGAAAGTTGGAGTCTTTTTGGGTGTCTGTCTGCCTGAGAGTCCGCTTGAGATGAGATCAACTGGAAGTCTAGAACAGCAAATAAAATTTAATAGAGAATAAAAGAAAATTTAATCAAGGGGCAAAAACAGCATACACAAAATTAAAATGGAGAATGCAGTGGACTTGAGAGACAAACAAAAAACAAAAAACAGAGAGAGATGGAGAGAAGAATATTGACTTGTGTTAAAAAAATAGCGAAGAGGGGCAAAAGAGCAGAGTAAGATTGATTGATTGAGAAAAGGAAAAGGGAAAACAAAAGGTGAGAGAAAAAATGCACCTTTTGGAGAAAATGCACCTCAGGTTCCAATCAAATCTGCAAAATTGCACAAGAAAGAAATACAAAGGGCATAAAAATGTTCACCTTGTTCTCTCTATTTTGATGGATAAAACGTCGGTTGGCCGCTGGCTCACCTGACCAATCTTTATGAAGGAGAGCAAAACGAAGAAGCAGCTTCGAAGAAAAAGAGCAATAAAAGAGAAAATGAGAACCGAACAAAGCAACTCCCAAAGATAATCATGTAAGAGAGAAGATAGGATGTTGTGCTATAAACAATGATACAAAAAAGGAATGCAAAAATTAAACACATCACTAACCATTAGCACAAGCAGAAAATGCCGGCAACAATGCATAGCTCTACCTGCAGCGGCGGGTTGGCAGAGCAAAGAAACAGTGGTGGGTTGGACAGAGCAAAGAAACAGCTACAGTCCTTCTTCCAATAGCCGTCAACAGTGATAGAGTTATGGTTTTTACAAATACAACCCAAAGGTAAATAGAAATTGACCTCCTGACATGAGCATGAAGAACAAGAAGAAAACGGTAAGAACAAAATGAATTGTTATGGCCGGTAAGAAAAATATAATGGAAAGACAAAATTGTAATATAACTGTCCTTATAGTCAACTGAGCTCAGTTATTACAATAATGACAATCAAGTCCCAACACAGATGGGAAAAGGCGGAACAGAAATGCTGCTAAAGGATCCAATCGGATGCAAGGAAAGTGAAGGCATGCAGCATTCATTTGAAAAATACAGTAATAACATTTCCATTCGAAATTTTTTTTTGCACAAACAGGGGCAATCCTCACGTACAAGGACGACCACAAATTGTCCAATAATATTTTGCAACATCACAAAAAAGTAAAAATGATGAGGAAGGCGAAAAAAACAGCGACCAACTGATACAGGCACAAAGAAACAAGCATCTAACCTGCAAGGGAATTTCTACCAGAACACATAAGAGAAGATGAGCTCCATAGCAGGCTCCAAGCAAGGACGAAAATGCGGCCAAATTCGACAAACAAGGACATCAAAATAAAGCTGTAAAAGAGAAAACGACACCCACAGTAACATGAGATGCTAGAAAGGAAGGAAAAAGGTGGGAAATTATTTCTTTGAAAAAAATGAGCTCACCACAAAAGCAGAGGCATATATCGTCCAGCATTTATTAGCAAGGGAAGGTGGGAAAAAAGAACAAAGTTAGTGGGAAAAATGGGCCAAGCTTGCACAGTTCATAAGCAGCAATAGCAAAAAAGCATATAAACCGATAAATGAATGACTTACCGAGACAATGTTGCTGGAGCAGGCGAATAGAAACGAAAGGCTCAAAAGAACAGACCAACAAGCAAAGGAAGGAAAGCCAAACCAAGCTTATAACTGAAACAATAGAATGGAGGAGGGAAAATGGAAACCGAAAGCGTAAAGCAACTACAAACCATGATAACATCTGAAAAATCCAGAATACTAAGAATGGAGCAGGTTCAATGGCGGTACGGAGAAGGACGTTGGTAAGTATCAGAGTCAAAGAAGAGAGGCCTTTCTGAAAATCTGCACAGTGGCCAAGCATTATTTTGACATATATAACCCAACAATAACAAAACTAAGTCAACTCACAAAAAAAGAATGTAAATAAACATGTAAAGCAAGGGTAAATAGGTAATTCATGAGCTATCACATTGACCGATGAATGCCAAAAATCTGACATTAGGTAAAAGTGAAAGGTAAGTTAATCTCACAAAAAACCTGACATTAGGTAAAATTGAAAGGAAAATTGCATCATTATCATTAACAGAAGGCAAACATTATTATTTATTATTATTTAGCACCACTATCGGTCCATTATTATTTATCACCACTATCCGTCCATTGCTCGGTTCCATGCAAGCGGCAAATAATTTTTTTTTTGGGCAGAAGTCCATTTTTTCGGCTCCACACAAGCGGTCCAAACACAACCCATTCATTCAAAACGCACCCAACACCGCAAAGCAAGCATTGAGCACGTGGAGGAGGACGACAACATTTCCACCCATCACAAAGCGACACATCAGCACGTTGAAGAAGACGATTTGGCAACTTTCCTAAGCACTTAGACTATATATGGTTGAAAAGCGACACATCAGCATGTTGAAGAAGACGATTTGGCAACTTTCCTAAGCACTTAGACTATATATGGTTGATTAGTAGTTGTTGTTGTTGACTTGATACTGCTGCTGCTCATGTGTAGTGCTTATTAGCTTTCGCAATAAATCTTCGCATTCAAAGAGTTGTTTGTTGAAGCCGAAAATTCTTCTCACAATATCTAATTGGAAAGCCCGGATAAAATGGTTCAAGCATTGGGTGCAGGGTCGTATAACCACCAGAACTGGTTGAACCCATGCTTGATGGACCAATAATTGGCTATATACTGGTCATGTATCTCTGAGAGCCTTTGACTGGAACCAAGAAAGGTCGGAGGAGGGTTGTCTTCATTGAGTATCCATTGAGGTTTGATTAATTAGTTCTCCTGCTAGAGTTAAAAGAGTTAGACTAGCCAGAATCATCTTCTATGACTAATGTGTTTAAGGGTTGAATTCACCTATTAAAGTCAGTTAATATGGAGGAGAATGAGTGAAATTGATGGCCTCATTAGCTGCCAAACTCTTTTTACCAGCGTGCGTAGTTAAGCTAGCTCAATATTGCAGCTGACTTTCAAGATTTCTTGTGCTCTTTTGGGCAGCTAGTGGTACAGTATGGTCTTTGGGTTGCATTGTCTTGGAGGCAGTAAACCAAGACTTTTCCAGCAAAAGTATTGTCCGAAGCATGGTATCAAAGGATTCAATTGCCATATTTCTTTCTTGTTGCATCCCATATAGTAATACATTTTGCACTCTTCAATCTTCTTGCTTTCGGTTTGATTCATCTTTCGATAAAATTTTTATTCCATAACAAAAAAAATTAAAATTTTCATTTGTAAAGCTTAAAATTTTACTTGTACAAAAAAGAAAATAAAAATAAATTAAAAAAGGTGAAACTGAACTGCATGCAATCAGTCAGCTTGAGGCAATTTTGACTAAACATCCATCAATAAACACTTGCGTCCTGTACGTAAAGGGGGTGGGGAAAAAGCTAATAATAAGGATAAAATGAAAAATAGGCAAGAAAAGAAGTAATCAGCATGAAAAATGGTAACTAAATAATTCTAAAAAGTAGATAATAAATTCTACCTCCCGCAATAAAATCATAACTAATAATTACTAATCTAAGGAAAGACATCCTTATGCAAATTATTGACATTTTACAAAAAAATAAAAAAGTACTTGTGAATTTTCAGTGGTGCGATAAAGTATTCTATTGTTGTCAATAACCTGTGCTACTGCTGCTGTCCTTTCGAATGAGAAGTCCTTGACAATTGAGACTATAATTCTTCTTGACATCTTAATTTTTGCTGTCTCAGAGAAAATTTGGGAAACCCAATAATCCTATTATAGGTTGTGAACTTGTGATTTTGTTAGTAGCCAAGAAATTGACTACCCCCAATACTTTTACATCATCCACTTGACTCCCCAGCAATTTCGTCAAGGGACTGAAGGAGAGAGCAAGATCACTGCACCATGTCCAAGAAACATCGAAGAATTGGATATGTAGTTGAAGAAGCATTGAGCTTCCCCGGACCGTCCGAGCTGAACTGATGAACTCGGTGTGCTGATGGGTAGAGCTGGTCCCAAGCCTGCAAGACAGACAACAGGGTAATCTAACAGGGGGCCCCGAGGTCGTCCCCGAGAGCACTCCGACGGTCAAGTTAGTTCTCCGGTGGATGAGGTTTAAGGGAATTAAGCAGCCGAGAGTAATGTGCCAATAGTGAACGTACCTTGTGTGGGTGGTGGGCATCACCATTTATACCTGTTCGAGAGTCCGACCTCCGTACGTTTCGGGACTTGCCCGGTATAGCCCTTATCCCGCGCCGAGGGGAATTTCCTCCGACCTCTGCGGGATGGTCCTCTGGCCCTTCTGGAGCCCTAGCAGCGGCGGGGCCCAGGACTGTTGTCAGGGGCCTGGAATCGAGGCCCAACTCGATCATAATTGGGCTGCCACGTGTCTAGATCCAGGACAGGGCCTCTGCAGTAGGGGCCTCTGCAGTAGTGATATCTGCGCATTTAGTAATCCAGAAATATGTTTACAATTTTTTTTTTTTTTTAAGGCCATCATTGATCATAATAAATCTATGACAAATTAATCTACGGGTGTTCTGACACATTAATTAATATCAACAGTTATGAGTTGACCGATGGCATTTTGTAATTTCTGATTTCATGACGATGAATATAAAGAACAGATTGTTTGACATTGTATTCTGGGCCATGTTTCGACTAGGGAAGCAACATTTTACTATTTTAGGCGCTGCTCCATCAAGGCATAATTTTCACATGAACTAGAAGGCATTTGAACCTATGTTTTCAGACTCGGACCGGGTATCGACTCGGTCAGGGTCAGGGGTCAATGGGTTTGACCGGATTCGACCGGGGGTTAAATCAGATGACGTCATAAATAAAAATTATTTAGAAATTAAAATATTATATTTAAAATATCTAAGATCATGTTAATATTAACAAAGGTATATTCATATATGTTTAATGTTTCAAATGTATTTAACAATAAAATACAAAGAAATTAGAATAATCAAGGAGCAATTTATATTATTTAATGAATATTAACAAGTTTAGAATTAAAATTATGGACTTGATTAAAAAATAACACCAAACTTTAGGACAATATTTATAAAGTATGAAATATTTGAGGTATATTAATAGTTTTTAACAACTTAAGGATCAAAACATAATATTGAAAATGTTTTGATCCTATATCAGATGAAAGTGCTTTGAAGTTTGACCCCACGCCACACCTCTCATTTCTTCCTCTACTCCTGACGGTGTCATTTCATCTTCTTGCAACTCCTTTCTTCATCTTCCACGCCATTCTGCAACTCCTTTCTTCTTCTTCATCTTTTTTTTTTTTATTTCATTTTCATTCTTATTTTATTAGTTATTTGTTCTCAAACCCATGAAATATCATGCTTTTATCTGATTTCTGCAAACTGTTCTCTTCTCCACGCTTTTTTTTTTGCATTTTTGGGTCTTTTTTTTTCTTTTGAATACAAGATCTAAGATTATATCTTATTTTAAAAAAGGGGTAAAACATTGATTTTTCATGCTTGAATTGAAGTCAAAGAGTGAAAATGGATTTGCGGAGGAGGCAGAGCTCACAAGGATTTGGGGTTAAGAGGTCAGGAAGGGTAAAAAAGAATTTAAAAATGGAGAATAAGAAAAACCCGGTTCGTACGGGGTTCTTCAGGTTTCCGGTTAAATCTGGTCAAAACCGGGGTTTGACCGAGTCTTGACCAATCCGAGTTTTTAAGATAGCTCGGACCGAACACTTGGCCAGTTCCTGGTTCAACCGGTCGGACCGGCCGGTCCGGTCCGAGTTTAAAAACACAGATTTGAACTGGTGGCCAGTTCATTCCGGGTCCACCAAGAAGGTGAACATGAAGATGCTCATCCCCTGGTCCATCATTAATCACAGGACAGAACTCTGGAGCGAGCCATAGCTCGCAGATATTCTTGTTTGCAACAAGCTTTGCAGAATGAAGAAGGCGGTCCGACAATTTGAAGATGCCACTCCTCGGTCCGACAACATTAGCAGGAATTTCCTTGCCAAATAATCAGCCGGGACAGCGGCAGCTTTGCAGAATGGCAGTTTCTTTCTCGGTCTGCATCCATTAATTCTGCTCCTCTTGGAAGAAAATTAGAAGGCCTAGCTATTTAGCATATTACGCAGCTTGGAATTGCAACTATGCATGGAGGAGTTACACTAGCATCCATTAATTAGGTACAAGGAAATTAAAGCACGGAGACTTGAATGAAATCAGTGGTGCACAGGATCAGGGATGTAAATGGTTCGAGCATGGAAACGATTGATTTACAAGAGCACAGCTTAGTTGCATAGGCCATAACTCAGAGAACCACAAACTAGTACAAACCGTAAAAAAATTATATATCCAATAATCAGCCTCCTGAACCTATAACATCTTCCCTTCCCGTCAATGGTTCAAATTTATTCACTTCTTCTTTCTTGACGTCATATTTGTTTGGGGTTTTCTTATTGATCACGTTCGAACCAAACACCATGTCTTTCCTGGTCCTTCACGATCAACGGTTTTCGTTGAATTCTTTTCGCCGATCACATTCTTCTTCTGCTTTTCTACTACCCCGTCAGACAGATCCGCCAGTGGAGTCAAAAGTCACAGACACGCCAATATTTAAGATAGGGCAAATTCCACTTTAGCCGCCTGTGGTTTAGCCTTTTTTTTTTTTTTTACATAACCCCTCTATGGTTTCAAAAATTATATATAACCCCCTCATAGTTTGGATTAAAGTGTCAAAGTGACGGGAATGATCATTCGTAACGGAGTCACCTAAAATGTTAAAATACCCTTATGTAAAGTTGAAAATTATTTATTAACCAAGGGGAGTTATGTGTATATTTTGAAAACTATAAAGGAATTATATGATAAAGTATTAAACCATAAAGGGGTTATATAATAAAATATAAAAATCATACCGGATTAGCGCGCCATGTATTTATAAGGGTAATTACGACATTTCTAGAAGTTCCGTTACGAATGACTATTTTCGTCGGTTTGACACTTTAATCCAAACCATGAGGGGTTATATATAGCTTTTGAAATTATAGGAGGATTATGTAAAAAAATACTAAACCACAGGAAGGTAAAATATAATTTGCCCTTTAAGATATTTTAATTAGTGGTCACTTTTCATGTGGGACGGATCCTCACATTCATCCCACTGAAGGGCTTTGTGCCCCACTAAAAATTTTTGTGCCTCATTTGCATTCTGGTAAAGCCGGTTACAATTCAAATTGTCCTCTCCCCCTACTTAAGGCCGGGCTTTGTGCCTCACTTTAAGAGACTTTGCATGCTTGAAAAATCTAGTCACAATTCAAACTGTTCACACTTGATTGTATTCAGACTTTAGATATGACTCCCGTACAGGTTTTAAATATGACTCCCGTTCAACATGGCACTTTGCTCAATAGATTCTACAAGTTCTCAGATTTTAAATGTAGTTTGTACGAGCTCTGAACTCAAGATCTAATATGGCATTAATCTTGCAAGTTCTAGAGGTGCAGCACTGGTCCTAGACTCGTCCTTACCAGAGACCACAGAAAGGTTTGCTTTGATATTTTTTTGTAATGTCCCGAGCTCACTGGCTAGTCCAATTACTTTTTGAGCTGAAATCATGAGTTTAAAATAATTAATCCAAAATTATTCGGTATGCATGGCCCCAAGTTATATTTCAATTCAATTTCCTTCCCACTTCCATTGTGGACGGATCCTCGCATTAGCTTTTTTTTTTTTTTTTTTTATCAATTCTTCTCCGCTCCCTAGCCCCACTTTCATCGCCAATCACGGGCACATGATATAGAATTTTCTCAATTCTTCTCAAACAGGTCCTTTATGACTCAGAAGTGTTCTCAATTCTTCATAGCCACCAGAAGTGTTCTTGCCAAGAAACCTTTTATGACTCAGATTTTATCAACAAGGCAAAAATTTAAATTGTAAAGACGAGATAATGATATGTAATTCTAACTTAATTAACTTATAGGGCTCATATAAATGATAATTGAACATAATATCCACGTTATAAAAGATCTTTGTTTTATTCCATCCAGAACGTTTGCATGGATGATTGTTCCGCTCCTTCCCTCAGCACCTGATTCCGTTTCTCATGCGATGTACCGCCATTCTTTACTGAATTAAGACACTGTGAAATCCCAAATTTAAAGAAAATCCTTTGGACCGTACAAAGTCTTGAGATTACCATCAAGTCAACTAGGAGTCACCAGTATGTCCCCTGAAGCATCTCTGAAGCTGCCTTGAATACTGTGACAACGACCAGGATATATATTTATATTTACAAGAAAAGACCTGTGTCCTTGTCTCATTTCATATACGCGTCTTAAAAGAAAATCCTATGGAATTTACAAAGACTTGAGAAGACTACAACTCAATCGGGACTGCCACCCCATATATTGTAGTAATAAATCTTTTGCTGCGTCGTGAAACAACTTAGGTTAAGACCACAAAACAGGGGACTGGAGGGTGACAAATGGACAGGAGGCTTTGTGATGCAGCATTGGAAGGAGATGTTACCGCTCTTTGTCAGTTGCTTCAAGAAGATCCACTTGCTCTTGCTAAAGCTGCTTTGAAGTGCGAGGATAAGAATCCTCTTCACATAGCAGCAATATTGGGCCATGTAGATTTTGTAAAAGCAATCTTACAAGTTGATTTTGCTTATCTTATGTGTTTGGCCCGTGATCAAGATGGCAGAAACCCTTTACATCTTGCTGCCATGTATGGCAGATTGGAAATCTTGCAAGGGCTACTTGATGCAGGATCTCAAGCCAATTCTGCTCATTCTATGTGTTTGGCCCGTGATCGAGATGGCAGAAACCCTTTGCATCTTGCTGCCATGTATGGAAGAGTGGCAGTCTTGCAGGTATTTCAAGCAGCTCTAGAGAAGACAGACGGCGGGGGAACCATTTTGCACCTCTGCGTCAAACACAATCAGCTGGAAGCATTGAAGACGCTGGTCGGCATACTAAAACATCCAGAGTTTGTGAATGCAAAAAATGAGGATGGCATGACCATATTGCACCTGGCCATATACTATGAGCAACATGAGGTAAAATTTTTTTTCTTTCTTTTTTCATTTTTTTTATAGATAAGTTTTTTATTTCATTTTTTTCCCTTTTATCTTTTGCAATGTTTTTTGTTTTTCTAATTTTTGTTGAGAAGGATTTTGTGGTAATAATGAACAATACCAAAAGTATAGCAATTATTCTCTTCCCTTTTTTTTTTTTGGGTCAAACAAGGATATAGTATTAGGAAAATGCTACAGTACCTATAGTTATAGTAACGATATTAGGGAAACCTACTATTATAGGTTTCTATTACCTTTAGTGACAGATCAAATTTTTTAACGACTTTTTAAATATTATATTAAACTAATTAATATTAACTTTAGTAAGTTTTTAATTAAAACTAGTAAGTATATGCCTGAAAGATAAGTTTTAGTCAGAAATAGAAATTTACACTTTGAGTAATTTAACTTACTTATTATTTGACAAAATTTACTTTTGTTTAAATTAAACTTACTAATACTAAAAGTAAAAAATTTTCATATTTAAGTAAAAAATCACCTTGTCACTTATCTCTGAAATTCTGAACCGTTTCAAATTTTAACAAAGAATTCTATCACAACCACAACACTTTTGAATTCAAAACTACGAAAAAGCCTATCTTTTTTATCATTTTGGGTTAAAATTAGCAAAAGTCCTACCTATTTGCACCTTTATTGTAACATTATATTTTGTTGCAATTTCTTATTTTAGTTATCCATTCGACACTAGTACGGGCATAGATATGAATTAAGCAACTACTTTGAGGAATAATATTTTTTATTATAAAATTAATTTGAATTGAATTAACAATTTGATATTTTCACAAAAAAAGTGTAATTTTTTTGTCATTTTTCAAAAAAAATTAAAAAATATATTCTAGCAATTGTTGTCATTGACACTTAATTGTCTAGACCAACTTTTATCAGCATAAAATTAGTGTCATTGGGAATAATTGAAGCTCTGATATCAATACTCTATTCAAATGTAAATATTCAACCTAAGTAACAAAATAAATGATAACTAAACAAATGAAATATGAGCTCAATTGATCGTGTTCAAACTACATATTCTGTTAATGGTTAGTATATATGAAATTGTATTTTCCATATGCAGAAAAATAATATGCATTTTATATCTACTAACAAATAAATTACCGTTGTTTTGAACAAATCAAACCTAAACTCATGATGTGATATATATATAGTTGCTCACATTTATACTTATGCCATCGTCCTTTCTTCCCATTTGCTTTTTAAGAGTGCAAATTTCTTTTGATTATATTGGTAAAAAAAATAACATATTTTACAAATTATTCTAATTTATTTAGAAAATGTTACTAATTTCATTAGAAATTATGAAATGTAATCATGGTTTATTAATTTTTTACTAACCATAAATACTGCATATAAAAGGAATAGATATTTGATTTTGTTTTACTTTGATTAGAAAATCTTGTGGTAGTAATAATGAAATAGTCAAGGGTGCAACTTTCAAATCAACAACCAACGTACATTTAATTAAGGTAATATTTTTTAGTTGATCAGTCTAATATATGCCATAAAGTAGTAAGATTTACTCATTTATAAATTGACAATTTTAGCAGTTTATATACCATTCACCTATAAAAATTATGATTATTATAAAATGACATTTTTTAATAATTTACATACTATTTGCCAATTAAAAATAATTTTGATAAAAATGTGCATATAAATCCATATTGTAAATGATACAAAATATATTTGAAACTCACAAAACTTAATATATGGGTAAATTTACTATAATTTTTAAAGATTATGCTACATTAGTACAACTTTAACTTTTATACTTGTGACCTAGAAATAAATTTATTAAAACATGTAACATTTGTAAATGATACATACATTTATTAAAATGCTTAAAACACAAAACATTTATGAAGAATACATACAATAATGTATTATACATTTATGTTACCAACAATTACTAACTATAATATTAATTTTAAATCATTAATAAAAAAATCTTAGCATTATTTTAAAAAAACTTCCTAATACTTGTTTCATATAAGTTTCTTTAAGTAAAATAGTAAATTTATGCCACAAACTAGTAAGTTTTGATGATTAACCAAATTTACTACTCTATCAACAAGATTTACTATTAATCTATAAAAATTTACTATTACTTGAACTAAACTTACTCTCCAAAAAGTAAGTTTCGAATATAAAGTAGTAATTTATTTTTTTTAAAAAGTAACTTTTTTTTTTATTTCGATTTACTTTTTGAAACATAAATAGGATAACACTTATATGACTATTATTTATTTATTTTTGATTTACTTTTAGCGACCATTGATTATTTGATAGGCCTATCCACCTAAATAGGATAACACTTAAAAATAAGAAAGTAAGTTTCCCATCTAAAATAGTAAGTTAACAGTAATAAATTAGTAACTTTTATACTTCAAAAGGTAAATTGGAATAAATATTAAACTTACTTTTTAAATAAATAAATTACTACTTTATATCCCAAACTTACTTTTTAGGGAGTAAGTTTAATTCAAGTAATAGTGAGTTTTTATACATAAATAGTAATTCTTACTGATAACATGGTAAAATTGATTAATAATCAAAACTTCTGATTTATGGGACACATGTACTATTTTACTTTAAAACATATTTCAAACTAGTATTAGGAAATTTATTTGAAATAACAATAAGATGTTTTATTAATGATTAATTCTTAGTACCTTAGTTAGTAAGTACTCATAATATACATGTATAATACATGATTATAGGTATAATTTAAAAAAATTATTTATATATTTTAAAATACTATGAAAAAGAATTTGAATTTTCACATATTCTTGTAAATATGTAATAAAATTTTGTCGTATTATAAGTTTTTAATCATTTTCAATTTTTGAAAAGTTTGAAAGTTTGGATAACAATAACAACAAATCTTCCTAGTTACATATAGAATATTACTTGTTTATATATCAAAATTTTTATAATTTAACACCTATGAATATAATAAGATGATAAAGTTTTAATAAATTTACATCTGAGACACAAGAAATAATAAGAGTAAAAGCCTAAACAAATGAGAAATAATATAATAATAAAAATGACAAAATATATAACAATTAATATAAGAAAATCAGTATGATCTGGATTTTTTTTCCTTGGGAGATTGTTCATAAGAATAGGATCCAATAATTATAAATGAAAATGAAATGCATATATAATCTATTGTAGAATTTAAATTACATTTAGTTCACGTATAAAATGGTCCTAAAATAATTAGTATACTATGATACAATGTTATTTTAACAACAAAATTTTTTTTTACTAAAAGTCTGAAATATCCATGACATACGTATGAGGGATACTTTACCATATTTGTATCTCACATCTAATCATGAAAGTTAATTTGAGAAAAAAATATTTTTGACAATAGAATTATTTTGAATTTAATCAACAAGTTGAGATTTTTTTAAACATAAAAGTGAAATATTTTGGGAACTTAGTTGTTTATTTTCCCATAATTAAAAATTGCTATATTTTAGCAATTGTTGCCATTGACTTTTGATTCTGTAGACTAATTTTTATCAATGCAAAATTAGTTTTATTAACAATAATTGAAGTTTCATTGATTTGAGGATTGGCATTTTATTGCTATTATTTTATATGTAAATAGTTAACATAAGTAATAAAATAAATAATAGCTACTTAAAAAAATGGAAATTGGTGCTCAATTGATTGTGGTGTAAAATATTAGTGTGAAAAAGGAAAGTTCTTCTAAACTAATGCTGCGTGAAATTCTGGATGCATATGAAATTAGAAATGTGATAACTTTGCAATTCATTCTCATTCATGATGAATTTTTTCGATTCTATATAGAATCACAATTTTTTTCGTTCAGCATGAAAACATTTTTTGTTTGTCATATTGATGGCTTTTGCTTTCAAGATTATCTACATGTCGGTGGTTAGTATTATTGACAAGGTTAGAGGTCATGGAAAATGTTACTACTTTTAGGAGAAATTATGTATTGTAAAAATGGGTTAATAATTTTCTATTAAGCATAACTACTGCATACAAAAGGAAAAGATATTTCATTTTATTTTGCTTTGATTAGAAGAACTTGTACTAGTAATAAAAGAAATTTCAATTCAACAATCAACGTGCACATGATTACAGTAATTTTTTAGTTATTTAGACTAATATATGCCATAAAGTAGTTAGATTTAGTCGTTTGTGAATTCATAATTTTAACAGTTTACATAAAATACATCTATAAAAAATTATGATGATTATAAAATGACATTTTATAATAATTTACATACAATTTGCCAATAAAAAAAATAGTTTGATAGAAAACATATGGATACAAATCCATAATGTAAATGATACAAAGTATGTTTGAAAGTCACAGAACCTAACATATGGGTAATTTTACTATAATTTTCAAAGATTATGCTATGTTAATACAACTTTAATTTTTATACTTGTGACCCAGAAAATAAATTTATTAAGATTTTCTATTTTATTAAATTCATAGGCATTAATATATGCAAATTGTGTACCATTTTATTATATTCATAGGTGTTCATAGGTGTCAATATATGAAAATTGTGATGTATAGATAACTGCAATTCTATATATTACTCGAAAGATTTGTTGTTACTATCATCCAAACTTTCTAACATTTCACAAATTAAAAAATAATTCAAAATTTATAATATGACAAATTATTCTTACATATTTTATAAGGCCATATGCAAAAAAAAAAAAAAATCATAGTATATTTAAAATGCTTAAAACATATAACATTTATAAATGATACGTATAATTGTGTATCATACATTTACATTACGAGTAATTACTAACTATAATACTAAGGTTCAATTATTAATAAAAAAAATCTTAGCATTATTTCAAATAAACTCCCTAATACTTGTTTCATATAAGTTTCTTTAAGTAAAATAGTAAATTTATGCCACAAACTAGTAAGTTTTGATGATTAACCAAATTTACTATTCTATCAACAAGATTTACTATTAATCTATAAAAACTTACTATTACTTGAACTAAACTTACTCTCCAAAAAGTAAGTTTTGGATATAGAGTAGTAATTTACTTCAAAAAAAAAGTAAGTTCCATATTTATTCAAATTTACTTTTTGAGACATAAAAGTTACTCATTTATTGAGTTAATTTACTACTTTTTATGTAAAACTTACTAACCAAAATTTTAGATACCATTTTATTTAAATGACCAGTACAACAGGTAATCAAATGGTCGCTAAAAGTGTTTTTACCTGTTGTATCAGGTAAAAACAGTTTCGTTACCATAACGATCGTTACTTCAGACTTTTCCTGTAGTATTATTCCCCGTCAAGCAAATTTATAGTGTTATTTGCCCTTTCCAAGTTTTTCTTCCATGCTTTCTCTTATTATTTTTCTCATATTATTTTTCTTTTGTTCTTTCAATTTTACCTACTTTTTCCGTTTGTTCTCCTTCTCTGGAAATTGATCACACCTAACCATCCAAGCACACGGAGACAAGACAGGCTAAGTTGTGTGCATAAATTGCACTAGTCCAGAAAAAAAGAAAAATGTTACATCTTCTTTTGGATTAAGAGTTACTCTGAATGACAAAAATTCCAAGAAGCAATTTTCAGGTACTAAGTAATAAAGTTTCCAATCTTTTCAAAACATATTTTGAAACAGAAAATAGCATTAAATTTTTCTAAAACCTGTTCCAAGAACTGCACAGTTTTAACAAGTTTAAAATCACGCTGGCTTAATTGAAATTATGATCCAGTTTTATTTGGCGCAAAATTTTAATGCAGTGATCCCGAATGAAACTTTAAATTGCTAGCAATCTATTTTATCAAATCCAATCACATAAATATACAATTGGAAATTTGGCAACTTGTGACCTTAACTGGCCTAGTTTGTGTACTTGGTTATGAGTCCTTAAGCAGCCAGTCTAACAAACAAGCTGAAAAAAATTTGCATGCAGACTGTGAAGTACATATTGCAGGAGATCGGAGTAAAAGTGAATGCCAGGGACGCAAATGGAAAATCAGCGTTAGACGTCTTACGCGGACTTGGCAATATCAATTCGGAAATTGCACGATGTCTCAAAGTTGCTGCCGCCAAGACAAGCGACTTTTCTACAGGATTACAGGATTTAGTACGCGAGCATCGTAGTTGGATACAGGTGGCATGCTCAATTATTGCGACAATGGCTTTTCAGGCTGCAATAAGCCCTCCAGGAGGAGCTTGGCAAGACGACCTAATAGCAGATTCACATGGTAATCCAGTGCCAAATCCACGCAGAGCAGGAGAAGCTGTAATGGCACACACTCGTCCCCAGACATATGACCTTTTCGTTGTCACATCCACAACGGCCTTTGTGGCAGCTCTGTTGACAATCTTCATCACCATCTGTGAGTTTACTGGATGGCTGGCTCTGTTTCTGCTGTCGTTTCTCCTCCACTTAGCAATTCTCACACTAGCGGCTGCTTATTACATATCAATCCTTATGCTATACCCTAAAGGCTTCAAAATAAGACGAAGCCCGGATTGGACGGAAATCATACTTGTCTATGGTGTTTGGGCTGTTAGTGGGATACTGGTTATCGCAGTTGTTCGGAAGAGGCTCAAGAAGGAAACCGCAGTACAGCTTAATTATGCAGAGATGCCCCCGGCAATCCTTAGTAGTAGTTGACTTGATACTGCTGCTGCTCATGTGTAGTGCTTGTTAGCTTTCCCAATGCCAATTCAATTGGACAATTAATAGTCACGCCAACCAAGCAATTTGGTGTGGCGTCGTGCGGTGTGGATTGCCCAAAAGTTGTCATTTTGCATTTAAACAGTGTAATGTAACGCCATTAATTAAAGTTTCAGGGTATCCATTTTACTACCACATATTAATTTCAAGTTTGAGCAATGAATAAATCAAACTCTGAATCCTATTCTCCATATACTGCCGTAATAAATTATCCTCTGTTTGGATTGTAATTTTTCTCCAAAAATTTTTTTAAAGTTTTCCATGAACACATTTATTAATTTTTTTTTACCTCACATATATCAAATCATTATAATATATTTTTTCTTCTGCACAAGATATAATAAATCATCGCATTCAAAACTTTTGTTTGTTGAAGCCGTAAATTCTTCTCACAATATCTAATTGGAAAGCCCGGATAAAATGGTTCAAGCATTGGGTGCATGGTCGTATAACCACCAGAACTGGTTGAACCCATGCTTGATGGACCAATAATTGGCTGTATACTGGTCATGTATCTCTGAGAGTCTTTGACTGGAACCAAAAAAGGTCGGAGGAGGGTTGTCTTCTTTGAGTATCCATTGAGGTTTGATTAATTAGTTGTCCTGCTAGAGTTAAAAGAGTTAGACTAGCCAGAATCATCTTCTATGACTAATGTGTTTAGGGGTCGAATTCACCTATTCAAGTCAGTTAATATGGAGGAGGATGAGTGAAATTGATGGCCTCATAAGCTGCCAAACTCTTTTAACCTGCGTACGTAGTTAAGTTAGCTCAATATTGCAGCTAACTTTCAAGATTTCTTGTGCTCTTTTGGGCTGCTAGTGGTACAGTATGGTCTTTGGGCTGCATTGTCTTGGAGGCAGTAAACCAAGACTTTTCCACCAAAAGGATTGTCCGAAGCATGGTATCAATGGATTCAATTGCCGTATTTCTTTTCTTTGTTTCATCCCATATAGTAATAAATTTTGCACTCTTCAATCTTTTGCTTTCGGTTTGGTTCATCTTTCGATCAAATTTTTATTCCATAACAAAACATTTTAAAATTTTCATTTGTAAGTTTAAAATTTTACTTGTACAAAAAAGAAAATAAAAATAAATTTAAAAAAAAGGTAAAACTGAACTGCATGCAATCAGTCAATTTTTGGCAGTTTTGACTAAGCATCCATCAAGAAACACTTGTGTCCTGCACTTAATGGGCAAAAAAAATGCTAAAAATAAGGATAAACCCAGAAATAGGCAAGAAGTGAAGTAATCAGCATGCAAAATGAAAAGGGATAATTTCACAAACATCACTTGAGATTTTTAATAGTTACAAAAAGCTCCCTTCAAAATTTAAAAATTACATATAATTTGCATACTTTTACTATTTATATAAGAGCAAATTATTTGAGCAGCCACTGAACTATTTGAATAGTCAAAATTTGGCCATTCAATTATTCATGGTATATTTTTACCCATTGAACTATTAAAAGTAAAAACTTTGAGTTATTCCGTTTGATTCCACCGTTAATTCTGTCAAATATAAGGGTTCGCACGTTTGAAGAGATATACTATTAATAGTTGGACATGACAAAATTAACGGTAAAATTAGACGAAGTGATCCAAAATTTACACTTCTGATAGTTTAGTGGATACAAACGTATTATTAATAGTTGAGTGGCCAAAACTCAACTATTCAAAAAGTTTAGTGACTACTCAAATAAATTTCTCTTTATATGATAATATAGGTTCAATAAGTTAGATTATTCTCAAAAATTCTAAATTACCCTTAGATACAAAATTAAAAGAGAAAAATACAATATACTGTATCACCTTCTTCCACACTATGTACAAAATCCATTATTCTAACCACCAATAATTACTCAAGCATAAACTCCACTTACAAATCCAAATAGCCGTCCAAAAGATTTCAAATTGCATATACATTATCAACACTTGTCACGAAAAAAAATTACACATGCACACACACCCTTTCACCCCATTGACAACCAATTTTATACCTTAAAATTAAATCTCATTGCCCCTAACACCTCTCCAATACAAGTTAGACCCTATTTGATAACCCAATTTAATACTTAAATTTAATGGATTTAGAAGTTAATATGATTAGATTTGTTTGATAATCAAAAATTAAACATCTAAATTTATTAAGTAGCATTAAATTTCCTATTTAAAACTTGCTCAAAAAAATAAGTGATAAGTTATTTACTTATCACTGAATGTGACATACACTCAAGTGTATCTAATTTAATATTTATCAATTCAATAACTTAATAAATTCAAATTTCGTATTTTATATTTCAGTTTTCATACTTCAGTTTTATCAAAAGCATCTTTAGTCTAATCTAGAACTACCATTAATGCACTCCTATATCCTTAAAAATATTAATATATAAGAAATAGATAAGAAATTCTACCTCCACAATAAAATCATAACTATTAATTACAAATATAATAAAAGACATCCTTAAGCAAATTATTGACATTTTATAAAAAAATTCTTGATAATAGACAAAATATTATAAATTCCACATCTTTGGAGCTTCTTCTTATTTCAATCATTAATTTCATTCTTTATTTCTCTATCACCGCAGATCTTTTCATTTTCTTCTAGTTTGACAAATAATTTGCTCCCTCTGTTAATTTTGTAATTTCAATTTGATAATATCCATAAAACTAAAGATAATAAAAAAATAACATAGCAGTAGAATATCTTAGAAAGAGGTTAACAAAAATAAACACAAGACAGAAAATTAGGATTTTTTTTTTGGATTTGATAAATTTATTGCCTTAAACTATGAATTGTTTACCAGTGAAGAGAATCAGAGGTACTTTGCTATATTAAGGTGTGACAAGTATAATTACATAAGCCTAAGGAGAACCGAGTGAAATTGTAAGAAAAATCAAGTGGTTTCCGGAATTATCCCAAATGAAAAATGATTCCGCCACGTTCTGGGACCGCAACGGATCTTCTGTTCCATACTCTGTGTCACTCTCTGTTCCACTTTTTATTATATTATTATTTCTCCTACATAAACATCATGTTTTAGCTCTTTTTTGTCTCTTTAAGATCCAATAACTAGTAATTGAGTAAAAAATAAATACAGCAGTTTCAAAAAACCAATATATAATAGAAAATTAAAAAATATAGCAAAAAAATTCATAAAAAATCTCATTTTTTTATGCATTTTGATTTTTTGAGTTTGTTAAATTGTGTGTATTACTCAATTAATAGTTATTGGATCTTAAGGAGACAAAAAAGAGCTAAAACATGATGTTTATGTAGGAAAAATAGCAATATAACAAAAAGTGGAATAGAGTGTGACACAGAGTGTGGGACAGAAGATCCGTTACATTCTGGGACCTTGTAGAACTTCAAAGTTCAAACCCATTCAAAGCAGATCCTTCTAGAAGCCTTCCATTTCCATGGTTCCTTCTTCTTCTTTTCCCTTCTAGAAACTTCCGAATTCCAGTTTTCTACCTTCCGCCACCTATATATATCTGCCAGAAATATCGCTTCTACCATCACGACTGAGCAAAAAAGGTCCCAGAGAAAACCACCCAATACACAATCATTGTCAATCCCTTTCGGAATCAAAATTCGGAAAAAGATATCCCCATCTCAAATCATCAAGCACGGAGAGAAAAATGGACGTCAGACTGCTGGGCTTAGACGCTCCACTGGTTAACGCCCTCCACCACCTAATTGACGCCGCGGAAGATGGAGACAAGATTGCCAATGCACCCACAAGGACCTACGTCCGAGACGCCAAGGCCATGGCCGCCACCCCTGCCGACGTGAAGGAGTATCCCAATTCCTACGTGTTCATTGTGGATATGCCCGGGTTGAAATCGGGGGACATCAAGGTTCAGGTGGAGGATGACAATGTGCTGGTTGTCAGCGGAGAGAGGAAGAGGGCAGAGGAGAAAGAAGGTGCCAGGTACGTGAGGATGGAGAGGAGGGTCGGCAAGTTCATGAGGAAATTCGTGCTACCGGAGAACGCCAATACCGATGCAATTTCTGCTGTTTGCCAAGATGGGGTATTGACTGTCACCGTCCACAAATTGCCCCCTCCTGAGCCTAAGAAGCCCAAGGTTATTGAGGTCAAGATTGTTTGAAGTTGGAAGGCCCAGCTTTACTGTTGAAAGATTTATCTTCTGTTTTGGATATGTAGTTATGTTTGGCTTCTAAGATCAGATTAGGAATTGTGCTGTACTACTGGAACATGACTTCATATGGATGATCATGTTTAGTCTCTTGTTAACTTTCCTTGTTTTTATGGGCTGAATTTTCAGTGGTGCAATAAAGTATTCTGTTGTTGCCAATAACCTGTGCTGCTGCTGTTGTCCTCTCGAATGAGAAGTCCTTGACAAATGAGACTATAATTCTTCTGGACAATTGATCTTAATTCGCTGTCTCAGAGAAAATCTGTGTTTTTGTCAAACCACTAATTCTATTCTAGTTTGTGGTTTTGTTAGTAGTCAAGAAACTGACCACCCTCAATTCTTTTACAGCATCCACTTGACTCCCCCGCAATTTTGACAAGGGGACTGACGGGGAGAGCAAGATCACTACACCAGTGTCCAAGAAACATCAAAGAAGTGGATAAGTAGTGATATCTGCGCAGTTAGTAATCCAGAAATACATACAAAATTTTTGAAAGCCGTCTGTAAGCACAAATTTTGTTGCCTGAAATAAAAGACAAGAAAACTCGCACAAATATCAAATTGATTAAATCAAATAATAAGCGGGTTACAATCTCTGAAAATTCTTGAATCAAAGAAATTAATCCCCTGATTCTTTTCTTCGAATAGCTTCAATTGAAGGGCCGAAAAGACTTGTTCTCCAATCGACAGGGTGCTTCCTACAATTTTGGCATAGAAAACAATTGATTTGATGATGGCGTCAAACACTTGGAACTTCAAGTCTTCAACACCGATAACAGGAGGATTTGTTTGATTCGAATTGGACTTGGATTTGAGGAAGAAAGCTCTTGAGAAAATTTGACAGAGTTTCTCCGAAAGTTAGGGATTTTTCTTATGTGTCCCTTTGCCTTGAGGGAAGACCTCTATTTATAGTCAAAATATGTAGGCTAGGTCTTCAAAAAACCCTCAGAATCTTCCTGCATTTTGGATCACTTGTTACCCAAGAAATCCATTTAACTTGGGCTTAAATATTGGGCCAACCCAGATAGTCCACTGTGAATTAATAAATCAATTAATTCACTCCAACTTAAACGGACATTATGGATTTAATTTGATTTAATAGCCCATATAATATTGGCCCGATTTGCCAGTCCAAAACATGATGGACTTCTATAATTTAATTTAATTTAATTTAATCAAGATCGATTTAGTTTAAATAAATCTTGACTAAAATAAATTAAATAAATTTTCTTGTCTACAAATGCCCCCACTTCAAGACTCAATTGAGACTTGCTTGTCAAGAATTGAAATAGAGACTTGAAGTACTTGATTTTTTTTTTTAATAAAAGGAGGCTGATTTCCCTTGAATCACGTGTGGTCTACACCAAGGTGCAATGCGTAGGATCATTACCCAAATGATTACAATGAATCTGTTGCTTGCTATTAGTCTCGTGCATTTGGAACCTTTTGTGAGCCTTGCATCACCTAAACATTTAGTAATCAAAGCATGGCCACTCAATCGGAAAGCCTTGACAATTGGCAATTGTTTTCTATCTTCTCGCTATCCATTTCCTTTTCTTGGACAATCCATTTCTTTTTCTTGGACAATGAGAATTCTTACTGGCCCTTTTTTTCTTTGGTAGGGGACTTTTGGAAACGACCAAATCTTGTCTCCCTTTGTTATCACTTTGCCTGATGTCAACAAATCCGATATTGCCAAATCTTGAATGAAGTATCAGTAGGAAGCTTAACATTCCAATTATTATAAGCACTCACATACACGAACTTCCTTATGTTTCAAGTCATAGCTGCTTTTGGAAGTTGAACCCGAGGTGCTAAAATTGTAGTTGCATCATTACATTGATTTGGTAATTGCCAAAGCAGTGGTGTTGTCCAAATGATGGTCTTATTGTATCTTAGAATTCCAAATATCCCAAGACACCAATCACGGACCTTTAGGCAACTAAGCTTCTAGGCAATTGTTCGGTCAAACATGTATTGCTTCACTTGCTAAACTCACGTAATTGCTTATGGTAGCCGGCGATATATTGAAGTAAGAAATGGAAACATCCAATGGGGTATCACCTTTCTACTGCAATTTGGTTTCATTGCACTTGGAAAATTTTCTATGACCATGGCACCGCTTAATCAAACATAGCCACCAAATCATTCAGTGGAAACTTCCCATTGAATGATTATCATGGAGCTTACACCTTAGACAGCCGAACATGTTAACTTTCACCACCTTGCATGAGGTTTCAAACCAGGAAGCAAGATCGATGGCTGCCGAATCCGATTCACAAGCAAATTGGAATTGATTTCTTAAGCTTGATTTAAGAAATTACCATTGCCGAAACTTGTAGCTTCCAAATTGGAATTGATTTCTCAAACTTGATTTAAAGAAGTACTACTGCCGAAACTTGTGGCTTCCAAATTGGAACTGATTTCTTAAGCTTGATTTAAAGAAGCACAATTGCCGAAACTTGTAGCTTCCAATTGATTCATGTATAGAATCATACTGCCGTGGCTTCAATGCTTTAAAGAGACAGGAGCCCATTTTCCCTTTTGACTTGCAATTGATTCCAAGAGAATTAGAAACATACCACATTCACTTATTTCCAAATTGAGCATTGCCGAATTCATTGAGCACTTGCAATGAATTGGTAACTGGGCAAGTGCCTGCCGAATTGAGTACTGCCGAATTCATTTGGAATTGAGCAAAATTCGTTGAGCACTGCCGAATTCATTGAGCACTTGCAATGAATTGGTAATTGCCAAAACCAATTCCACCAAGTTGAGCACCTCGAAAATGGAGAGAAAACAAAAACAAAAACAGAAGTAATGCTCCTCTTCCTAAGATTACTCAAATGTTTAAAGTAACCGGCAATGCTTGGAAATAAGGAATGAAAATGTCCAATTGGGTATCACTGCAGCAGGTTGGCAATTGCTAAAGTCGGCTTACATATAATTGGAAATGACCAGTTAACAACTTCCGAAACCGAATCCTACTGCCAAAACCATAGCTTACAAAATTATCATTTCTTTTTCCCTTTCCGAAAGTGGAATCAATTTCCCTATTCCTTAGCTCCCAAAACCTTTATATACAGAACCTCTGCTTGCTCAAGCTTTTCAAAACTAATAGTAACCTCCGGCTTGTCCTCAGAGAGAATGATCGGCCAGTTCAGGTAATAATCAATCTTGCCTTCACTTTAATTTGTCCTCAACCTTGCTGAAATTTGCATGTTGCCATGCTACCTTTAGTTGCTTGTCGACTAAAGCTAGTGAAGCCAAGCACAGAGGATTGCATGTGTCGCAACTATTCGGCCAGTGGTTTCTTCATGTTGCAATTAATAATTGATCCAATCCCAAGGCCATTCAAGCTTTTGTTTGTTGTTTTACAGCTTTCTTGAAGAACTACAATTTGCGTAGTTTTCAAGCTTGCGAGGTTTTCCGGCTTTCATCTTGATACTATTCCAATCGCACTGAGATTTTCCAGCCTTCTTGGTGAATTACAATTTGCGAACTTCACCCCAGGTAACTCACAATCTCATCTGAAAACTTTCTTGCTAAGAAATTCAATTTTCTCACGTTTGCCGCTGCTGGAAATTTTTTTTTTTTTTCACTTGTTGCTGCTGGGAATTTTTTTTTTCTTGCACTTGTTGCTGCTGAAAATTGGGTTTTGTCAAACTTTAATTGTTACCAAAACTCCGACGGTGTAGCTTCGTCAAATTGACCCAATGCACATGCAACCCATAATATCAAATTGGGATTCATGCTGCACACGTCAATTTATATTGTATTTAATTACTCAATCTAATAAGCTCATATAGCCTAACAGATACACTCGTGACTTTGTAACAATTAGCCTTCTAGAAATAAAAGCTTGATTGAGCACATCTTCGCAGGATAACTTTGCGGGGCTTGAATTTAATAGATCCTCCTTATTGCCCGTTTGCACCACTTGCACTAGAGCTACTTGGTAATGCCACACTACGGACAATATTTCGTAGGGACACTTCAAAACTTGTAGCTTGAATCAGTAGTCTCCACATAACATGATCTTTTCTCTTTTTGTTTCTCTTGTTTTTTTTTTTTTTTTTTTTTTGCAAAGGACGATCTCAAAGAGATTTTTTTTTTCTTTTTTTCAGGTTGCATCTCGTGCTCATACCTTTCATTTGAAATAGATTGGTGCTCTAATTTTGTCAACAATTTGAGGACCACAGCTCTTGGAATTCACAACACCAGGGTAATTTGCATACCTTATGGCTTTTATTTCTTGTCAATGCCATTTTTTTTTCTTTTTTTTTCGTGCCTTTTTTTTTTTTTTTTTTGCCACGAAGGGAGGATCCCTCATTACAACATACACGGTGGACACTCAATTTTGAAGAAGGTGCAACCGCCAACTCCCACGAGAGCCATATTATGGCTTGAGGAGTACATGAAGAAGGTGCAACCAAAATTGGGAGATGGCGCAACCGCAAACTCCCACAAACTCCCACGAGAGCCATATTATGGCTTGAGGAGTACATGAAGAAGGTGCAACCAAGAAATTTGAAGAAGGTGCAACCGCAAACTCCCACGAGAGCCATATTATGGCTTGAGGAGTACCAAGGAGATGGCGCAACCAAAATTTGAAGATGGCGCAACCGCCAACTCCCACGAGAGCCATATTATGGCTTGAGGAGTACATGAGAGATGGCGCAACCAGAATTTGAAGAAGGCGCAACCGCAAACTCCCACGAGAGCCATATTATGGCTTGAGGAGTACACGAAGGGAGTGCGACCACTCAATTTGAAGAAGATGCAACCGCAAACTCCCACGAGAGCCATATTATGGCTTGAGGAGTACATGAAGGAGACACGATTACCCACTTCAATAAAAAATTCACTCAAAATTCAAGAAGCCTTTTACTGTTTTCGACCATGTCATTTTAACCAAACTTTCCTTTTTTTCTTGCTTTTGTTGCAGGTTAGTCTTGATACAATGGTGGTATTCAAGGAAGTCACATCTTCAAACGAAAAGTATCTCCTTATCGCTGACAGTGATGGTGACTCTGGTGACAAAGGAACGAAATTATTGGTGCATCCTCCCATACAAGGAACTTACTCTGGTAAGTGGCCTTCTCACCAGTACCCAGAATTGAAGGACTGGTCACTTGAACTTTCTCAGGATGACGGTACAAAAGTCCATTCCTTGAGATCCCTTATTCACAGTATGGAGCCAAGGACAACTCCCTTTCAGACCCTTGGCAGACGGATTATAGACGGAGATGCACACTGGGGTCCTTCCTTGAGACTCAATGGTGCATTTGGTTACATCGAGAATTATTGGGAGTGGTTGGAGGATATCCTCTGCAGAAGCAAACAAGTGCTCCGTGAAAATTATTTGTTTGACGCCTTATATGCTTCACTTTTCACATATGACGGGAATCCCCATGTACTTAGGGCATTCTGCGAGGCGTGGTGTTCGGATACTAATACCTTGCATACATTTGTCGGGAAATTGTCTCTCTCACTTTGGGACTTGCACAAATTAGGAGGACTTCCAATCATCGGGGGTATCTATGAAGAGGTAATTCCATGCGTGGAGGAGTTGACTGGAGTAAATGAAAAGAAATTAAGGCATATTCCACAAAGCTGTGAGTATTTGTTCGCAGCCTTACATCATCTTCAACATGGAGAATCCAACAAGGCTGGAGTTTCTGCTGCCCAATGGATTAAGTTCTGGTTTAAAGGCAAAAGCAGGTACTCAAAGTCAAAGCAGAGAAGGATAAAGAGGGCATCTCGTGCTCAAGCGACCCAAAATCCGGATGGCGAAATTGGACAACCACGAAAATTTTCAAGTCAAGACAATGGCGTATTTGACACCATCGGAGTTAAACTTCACTTGCGGGAAGAGACTTATCTTGCAGCATTTATATCTTGCTGGCTCTGTGTCTTTGCTTTACCAGATGAGGACCTCCATTATATTAGACCATCTACTTTCAAAATGGCTAGTATGATGGCTGCCGGTCGTAAGACTTGCCTTACTGTTCCTGTCCTGCTAAATATATACCGTGGGCTTGGCAAGATTTTAAACTCAGCTACCCCAGGGTGTGCACGTGCGGCTTTTCCGGTGCACTACGTATATGCTTGGTTAGCGAGTTATTTCTCTACCCATTATTCGACTCCAAATACCATGCCTGGACCCACCATGGCCAACTATTTTGGAGAGGGTGGCGCACGATACTTTGATGAAAATAGTGCTCGCGACCTCATTCATCAGGGAGACAAAGCAACTTGGGGAATCACTTCTCTTGTGAAGAATCGCAATGAACTTTTTATTGACAATGGCAAATTAGCGAATCTCGAACTAAGTTATTTTGTAAGCGCCTGCTCAAATTACTTAGTTTCGCATGCTGAAGGGGATTTCCTTGTTGAGCCATACAGTCCATACAGATTTGCGCGACAATTCGGATTTTATCAAGTTCCTCCACAGGAACTCGGAGCAGATGTTCGTTCCACAAGTCATGACTTGAGCAGAATACTCTGGCGCACTGCCATTCGTAGTAAAACAGAGTCAAAAGTACTTTTTCCTAGCTATCCTTTGAATGCTAGCAAACACACATCTTCAGGCTTTCAAACATGGTGGGCTATGGTGCATGATGATCATCTCCTCAAAGGGCGTAATGTTTTGATTAAGAGTATCCAATCAAATGGGGAGCAGAAGAAGTCGAAAGAGAAGGAACTTGCAAATCTGAACAATGCTTCCAAGGTTGGCAATAGTCTTGAGATGAAGCAAAAGACTATGAGAAGCGAGAAGGAGATTTTGACGAGTTCAAACAACAAGACTACTTCCCCTGAGGACCTTACTCCTAATGAAGGATTTTCGAAGGGTACTTCATTTCATCTTCCTTTAAACATTGTGGAAGCTGTTGATCATGATTCTTGCGATTCACATGAGAAGAAGAGGAGCGAACCTTTTAATGAGGAGGATGAGCAATCCACCAGTACGGACCAGCATTGGAAGCGCAAGAAGTCCAAGGTAATGACTCTCCCCTTGGATGACATTGGTTTAGATCCTAAGGAACTTTTTAAAGACATTCCAGATATATCCGTGCCCGGTATAAGCCGTGCCAATATTGTAAGGACCCTCCTTGCCTTCTTTAATCTAGCATTTGAAATTTGCTTGTTAATTTCATATTCATGCTTTGTCTCACAACGTTTTTCCCTACAGTTGGATGATCAAGACTTGATCTTCATTGATGATGGAGAACCAAGTCAAGTATCAGTTGAAGGACCTACTGCATTTGAACTTTTGGCCAAACAAGTGGTCAGTTCTACCCCAAAAAAGGGTGCAAGTGAGAATTCCAAAAAGGCAGTAGATGATGAAAATGTGACTCAGCAAATCATGGCACAGAAGGCGGAGCATATGACTTCACCGGCCAAAAGGAAACTCAAAGTTTTTGATCCACCATCGTGGCCAAGGGCACCTCGAGTATCTGAATTTTGCCCCCAAAATGTGATCTCAACATGCCGCCGAGACTACATCCAAATGTTGTGGAATAACTTGAGGGTGATGATATCTCAAACAGCCTTGGAGCGCATGCCAGCTCTTGAAATGAAAGCCAACGAGATCATGGAGGAAATGCAAAGCTTCAATGCCACAGATATCTCAAATTTGCAAGGCCTTTTAAAGGCTTTCTTTGCAAATGCAGCTCGTTACGTTGCAGTGAAATCTTCTCTTTCAAATAAAATTCCAGCTGAATCATATGATGAGTTGCTTTCTACGGCCACCCAACATCTTAGAGACGCTCAGAGTAAGGAGAGACAACAGGCGGAGAAGATCTCAACACACATGTTGAAGCTTAAGGAGATCGATCGCGAGGAAGTAGAGTTGAGGAAGCGACTTGAGTTCTTGGATACTCACAGGAAGGAGACGCTTTCACTGTTACGAGAAGAACAAGATGATCTTACCCGAGTGCAAGGCGTGATGGTCGACTTACAAAGCGAAGTTCGAAAGATTGAGAATTCTCCACCCCTACTTGCTGAGGAGAGTCAAACTTTGGACAAGATGCAAGCATTACTTGAAAACAACCGAAAGGAGCTGTCGTCATTTGAATTCTAGGAATAGTTGTCATCTTTTATTTTGTTTTAAATTTCATCTCTTGTTAATTACTCAAAGCGTGCAGCTATGAGTACAAGCACTTCATAATGAAACTTTTTTCTTTTCATCACATTCTTGCA
This sequence comes from Coffea arabica, assembly GCF_036785885.1. Taxonomy (NCBI): domain Eukaryota; kingdom Viridiplantae; phylum Streptophyta; class Magnoliopsida; order Gentianales; family Rubiaceae; genus Coffea; species Coffea arabica. The sequence goes on along the minus strand of NC_092325.1, from coordinate 41,404,131 downwards.
GACGTCCTCGTCTTTACTTACTCTTTCGATAGTCACCATTTTAGGCTATCAACCATAGTATGAACAATTCTATCTTTGCATAATTTTGATCATACTTGAAAAGATAATTATCCAAATAATTTGGTAATCTGAATAATACACTTTCAAGTATATGTCACAAAATAATTCGAATTGTCTTAAAGATGAACGTTCTCTTTTTTTTTTTTTTGTCAAAAGAATCATCCGGACAAATACTTTAGTTTTATAGGGTTGTAACTGAATTAGAAGTTGTCCTCTAAGCTGCCTACGTATCCCAAAAGGGAATCAAGTCACACGTAGTTCCTACCGTTCACAGTTTAAACTCTTGCGGGTCAGGAGTATCCTTTTGTTTACCACCTTAGATTTGGTGGAGTGTTTCAGCAGTTTAACCACGTGCTACACTATTGGTGGTTGTTATCCACAGTTTTAGCTCATGCGGGTCTGGAGCAACAGGCAGTTTAGACTCATGCGTCGCGGAGTACTTCACTTTTTTTTTTTATGGCATGTATAGCTTCACGAATTTTCCATTTATAGGACCAACTTTTACGCCATCTTTGTCCACCAATTTGTACGCGCCATTCGTGTAGACTTCTCGAACGATGTACGGCCCATCCCATTTAGAGACGAATTTGTCTTTAGTGCGATGAGTCATAACTATTGGTTTTCGAACGACAAGTACCATGTCCCCGACTTGAAAGGAGCGACGCCGGACTTTCTTATTGAAAGCTCTAGAGAGACGGGCTTGATAGCATTCCAAATTTTGTTGGGCCTCCAATCTCTTTTCATCCAAAGCTTCCAATTCTTCAAGGCGCAGGCGAACATTTTCTTCCTCCGTGAGCCCTTCTTGGATAGCAATTCTCAAAGAAGGAATTTGTTGCTCAAGGGGCAGAACAGCTTCTACGCCATAGACTAAGGCATATGGTGTGGCTTGCGTTGGAGTTCGATATGTGGTGCGGTAAGCCCAAAGAGCTTCGCCTATCTTTTCGTGCCAATCTTTCTTTGATTTGGCCACCACTTTCTTCAACAAGTTGCACAAAGTTTTGTTGAATGCCTCGGCGAGACCATTGGCGGGGGCATTATACATGGATGACTTGCGTTGTTTGAGATGAAACTTCTCACACAACTTATCCATCAAGCTATTGGAGAAGGATTTCCCGTTATCAGTTATAATGTATCGGGGAACTCCATAACGGTAAATAATATTCACACGAATAAAGTTCACCACATCTTCTTTTCTAACTTGCTTGAGCGGTATGGCTTCAGCCCATTTAGAAAAGTAGTCGGTCGCAGCCAATATATATAAATGTTGACCGGACGACTTTGGTAATGGCCCCACAACATCAAGACCCCAAGCATCGAAAGGCCAAGAAGCAACGATCGGGTGTAACGGCTCAGGTGGTTGATGAATGTAATTTGCATGAAACTGGCAAGCTTGACATCTTTGAGCATATTCTATGCAATCTTTGACCATAGTAGGTCAATAGTAGCCCATCCTTTTAATCCGAAAATGTAACTTGGGACCAGACTGGTGAGCTCCACATATTCCAGAATGTGCCTCGTGCATCGCCCGATATGCCTCGTCTTCGCTCAGACAGCGCAACAGTACACTTTCAAATGATTTTCGGTACAGTGTGTCCTTGTACAAGATAAAACGAGGGGCACGACGACGGATGTCAGATCTCCTGCGTTGTTCCTCAGGTAATTTTTGATACTTGAGATAATCAACGAGGGGTTGTCTCCAATCTTCTTTGTCAATTTCATAGGTTGAGACCACATGAGCGTCGCCTCCTTCAATACCTTCATCATCAATTAATGATGGGACTACCCACTTTTGGCATACACGAACTTGTATCTCATGATCCGGCATAGCAAGTGAAGAGGCTAGCACAGCTAATGCATCAGCTTGCTTATTTTCCCTTCTAGGAACATGCTTAATACTTGCACCTCCAAGCCGCTTCATAAGTCGCGTTGCATATTTGTGATACGGAATTAACTCGGACTTTTTGACTTCATAACTCCCCAAGAGTTGGTTGACCACCAATAGAGAATCACCATAGATTTGAATGTCCAACTGTTCCATGTCGACAGCTATTTCAAGTCCGAGTATGAGCGCTTGGTACTCAGCGACATTGTTTGAACAATGTTGACTTAGAGTAAAGGAGTATAGCAATATCCCTCCATCAGGAGTTATGAATACAATCCCTGCTCCAACTCCATGACGATGAGCCGCACCATCAAAATACATCTTTCATGGTGGACGAATCTCAATAAGGAGTACATCCTCATCTGGTAGGTCATCACTTAGTTCCCATTCAGCAGGTATAGGGTGATCAGCAAGAAAATCTGCCAGAACTTGTCCTTTCACAGCTTTCTGAGGCACATAAATAATCTCAAACTGTTGTAGCTGAAGATACCATCTAGCTAGACGGTCAGACAGCACTGGCCTGCTCATCACATATTTTATAGGATTCGCCTTGGAAATGAGCCTCACACTATGCGCTTGAAAGTAGTGCTTTAACTTCTGTATTGCAAAAATAAGGGCTAAACACAACTTTTCAATTGGCGAGTAATTCAGTTCGTTGGGGGTCATCATTCTGCTTAAATAATAAAGTGCAACCTCCTTTCCTTCATTATTTTCTTGAGCGAGCAATGCCCCCACCGACCGTTCTTGGGCAGCAATATAAAGGAGTAATGGCTTTCCATGAATAGGTGCAGCCAACACAGGTGCTTTCATAAGATAAGACTTAATGCTATTGAATGCATTACTACATGCCTCATCCCATTGAAATGGCATATCTTTCTTCATCAAGCGACTAAATGGTTGACACTTTCCTGCTAAATTTGAGATAAATCTCCTCAGATAAACTAATCGCCCTTGAAGACTTTTCAATTCATGAATGTCACGAGGTTCAGGCATCCTCAATATAGCATCAATTTTGGCCTGATCAATTTCAATGCTTCGATGGCGAACCACAAAACCAAGAAACTTCCCCGACGTGACTCCAAATGCACACTTGAGAGGGTTCATTTTGAGTTGATATCTTCTCAACCGATTGAAAACTTGTCTCAAATCCTCCAAGTGATTACTCCTTTTTTTTGATTTCACAACTAAATCATCCACATAGCACTCGATATTCTTATGAAGCATGTCGTCAAAGATACTTTGCATTGCTCTTTGATATGTGGCACCAGCATTTTTGAGACCAAAGGGAATCACTTTATAACAATAAATACCCTTAGGAGTACGAAATGCAGTGAGCTCCTCATCCTCCGGTGCCAATCGAATTTGATTATATCCAGAAGAGCCATCCATAAATGACAAAACTTCATGCCCAGTAGTTGCATCAATCATGAGTTCAGTGATCGGTAAAGGAAAGTCATCTTTGGGACAAGCATTGTTAACATCCCTGAAATCGACGCAGATGCGGATTTGTCCATTTTTCTTTCGCACAGGCACGATACTCGAAATCCATGTGGGATATTTAACTTCACGAATAAACCCGGCTTCAATGAGTTTATTGACTTCCATTTCGATCAACGGAATCAAATCAGGTCTAAATCGCCGTTGTGCTTGTTTCACAGGTCGAACTCCCTTTTTAACAGCTAAATGGTGGACGGCCACTTTTGGATCTAAACCCGGCATTTCTTTATAAGTCCATGCAAAGACATCTTGATATTCCCGCAAGAGTTCAATATATGCCTTCTCTTCGTGAGGACTCAATGAAGCACTTATGTATATTGGACGCGGGTCCTCTGAAATATCAAGATTGATCTCCTTTAGATCATCCACCGTAGCCTTAACACCTTCCTCCAATTCAGGTGGAGCGTCTTCAGCATCATCTTTTTCTTCAGGCGAGTCACCGTCAATTATGGTTATATGATTGCATGAAACAACACTCTCTTCATCATCCTCTTTTGGTCTTGTGTATACCACGGTATGCTCCCTGACCCTCAATTCAGTCCCACACTTTATTACAAGGTCTGTGCATCTTCTCATTCTCGAAGGAATGATGCTACCAAATTTATGAGGACAATCAGAAGGTTCTTCAAGATTTTGCAATGACTTTGCCATTTTTCCTTTACTCTTATGAGAGTTTTGAGATTTTTGTCTTTTTTGTGGTCCTAATCTCTTAAAAACTGATACCCGTGGAATTTTATTCTCCTTTTCATGAAAAGATTGAGATTTACCAACTATTTGAGAAGACTCATCCTCTACAGCAATATATTGGCTACTAACTCTATTGATCTTGATGCGGATTGGTGTAGGAGAGGAGTAGCCAATGTCAAATTTGGGATTTTCAACGGCGTATCCCTTTTCCTTCAACATCTTTTGGGTAGGATTCAACCCATGAATCATGTCACTGGTAGATTGACGGGATGAAACATTTAACACCGCAGATTCTTTGAGATCGTATCCAGCTTTAGCGAGAAGCTTATAAGCGATAGGATCAAAACCTTCTTTAGTTCTTGACTTTGGTATGGTGTCTTGTTCAACTTCAGATTCTTTGCTTAAAAAGTTAGACATTTTAAGTTGAGAAGATGACGCCCTTCTTGTATCAAGATGAGCTATCGGAAGAGTCAAATCTTTTAGAGTTTCATGCTGAATTGCAGGTGACTGTCCATGTTCCACTCTTGATTTGGGAGGGCAACGAAAGACAACTGATTCATTGTTTGGCAATGAAACATCAGTTTCTTCATGAACTTCCTCTTTTGATTTCGAAGTCATCACTTTCTCCCCTTTTGCATTTGGAGATTCAGGGTTCTGGATTTTATCCGCAGATAGAGGTAGTTCAGTTTTATCCTTCGCAATGTGCCTTTTGATGTAAAATTTGGCATCTGCGATATATGCTTCCGCCTCAGTGAAAGGATTATCATCAGCTTTCACACTTCTTGCCACCCCGTTTTGACAGTACTTGAAGCATTGATGAAGAGTTGAAGGTACAACTCCATTTTCATAAATCCAGGGCCTTCCCAACAATACATTGTATGTTGTTTTAGCATCTATCACATACAATAGTGCTCTGGACGTCATGTCATCAATGACTATCTCCAAATTTAGTGATCCAAGAGCTCTTTGCCCTCCTTGATTGAAACCTTGAATCATCAGTCGGCTATTGGAGAGTTCATCAACCGGGATACCAAGCTCCTTCAGAGTTTTTAAAGGGAGAATATTGACTGCGGAACCTCCATCTATCAACATTCTATTCACTTTTTGCTCCTTTGCATAACCAGTCACAAACAAAGGACGGTTATGCGGTGTTGACCCAAGCAACAAGTCTTCACTAGTAAAAGTGATACTTGTGACATTCACCTCTTCATTGCTGGTAGGCACACGACCTTCTTCATTGCCAATGGACGCACGGGCCATCTCACAGAGAGATTCGCGAGCATTATCGTTTTGTTCCTCGATATGATCTACTCGCGTTGTGTGACTTGCGACCACATCAACATCAAAGAATTCTTTTGGCAAAAATTCTTTTAAAATGATAGGAGTTCGCGACTTTTGCTTGAAGATTCGACCTCCTTGAAGATTACGACAGTCATTAGTTTTCTTCACGTCCTTCTCTTTTTTCTTCCAGATCACCATACTTCTTGTTAAGACCTTGCTCGCCTTACTGGATGGATAAGACTTTCGCCTCCTTCTTCGCGTGACTAGAGTCCACCCTTCATCATCCGCATCAGGCTGTAGCGCCTTTTCATTTTCATATACATGTTCCTGAAGAGTTGAATGAGTACCTTCTTGTTTGATTTCTATAGGATCAAGTGATCCAAATTGAATTATTGGCAATATAGGCACCATGACCCTTTCATCCTCCATGGACTGCAGGGAACCAATGGACGTTTGATTCACACTCGCCTTGTCTTCTTCAAGGAGAATTTTTCCTTGTCTTGCCAACTCCATTATTTTGTCTTTGAAGATAAAGCATTTTTGAATGGGATGCCCGACCAATCGGTGATACTTACAGTAATTTGGATCGTCAGTATTCCTAGCCTCATCGGGTCGCTTCATCTCAGGAAGCGTGATCAAGTTTATACTTAACAGATCATCAAACATATCAGAGACATCAGAATCAAGAAAAGGGTATTCCTTATCCTGCATCTCCTTGAGAGTTGGTTTCCTCTTTCCTTGTTCTTGTTTGCATTGATCTTGTTGTCTTCTCTCCTGGCAGTTTTGGGAACAACCTTAAAGAGCGTTACACTTGTAGCCATAGCCTCCTTCTTTTCATTCTTAAATGGTGGCTTGCCCCCTTTCCTCGCTTCTTGTCTCTCTTTGGCCTTGTGAGGGTCAGGAACTGGCGGTTCTTGCCATCAAGATTAATCTCCAACTTATGGGCTTTTGTGGACAATTCATCAAATGTTTCTGGTTGTACACCTTGTAAGATGTATCTAAGTCCCCAGTGCATACCTTGAATGCACATCTCGATCGCAGAAGATTCAGAAATACGATCTTTGCAATTTAAGCTTAGATTCCTCCAACGGTCGATAAAATCAATGACAGGTTCACTCTTCCATTGATGTGTATTAGAGAGTTCAGTCATGCTGACAGTTCTCTTTGTGCTATAGAAGCGACTAAGAAATTCATGCTCTAGCTGCTCCCAACTGTCAATGGTTCCAGACTCCAGATCCGTGTACCAATCAAAGGCATTACCCTTCAGCGAGCGAACAAACTGCTTAACGAGCAAGTCACCATCAGTGCCCGCATTGTTACAAGTTTCCACGAAGTGTGCTATATGTTGCTTAGGGTTGCCCTTGCCATCAAATTGTTGAAATTTTGGAGGTTGATACCCCACAGGCATTTTCAAACTTTCCACTCTAGCGGTGTAAGGTTTGGTGTAACCACTATATGACTTGGTACCTCCACCAATCTTGTCCTTGATTGTGCCCTCGATAAACTCCTTCAGATTATCAACATGAATAGTGCCATCAGGGGAGATTGAAAATTCCTTTGTGGCTTGTGACTTCGCATCCTCTTTCTCCTTCTCCCTTGATGATGAGTCACCTTCATCTGGCGTTTTGGATTTCTGTTTGGACATACTAAGGCTACTTTCACCTATATTTTCCACCATAGCCATTAGTTTGACTATTTTAGTATCTTGACTTTGAGCATGCACTACTAGCCCTTCGACAATTTTGACTAGATTCGAAATCTGATCTTCCACAGTAGTGGTGTTAGTTATCATGACGGGCATCACCACAGAGGCAGCCGAATCACTTGGGCTATCAATAGATTCATCATGGGCTCCTTTCTTATTGGGAAGCATCTTGAAGTTTGCTTCTTCAGTTACAACGTTCGCCTTGGCCTTCTCTGCTAACTTCTTGGCCTTACTCCTTGTCAGAGGTGCAGTATACTGCGTCTCTTGAGTGGTTGAGACATCAGCAACTAAACCTTCGAGAGAAAAGTTCACCTTCTTGAACTCCATTGAATTTTGAGACTGGTAAGTTGTTGGAAGAAAAGAGATGAGAGGCAGAGATGGTCCCACTGGGCGTGCCAGAAATTTGTAAGCACAAATTTTGTTGCCTGAAATAAAAGACAAGAAAACTCGCACAAATATCAAATTGATTAAATCAAATAATAAGCGGGTTACAATCTCTGAAAATTCTTGAATCAAAGAAATTAATCCCCTGATTCTTTTCTTCGAATAGCTTCAATTGAAGGGTCGAAAAGACTTGTTCTCCAATCGACAGGGTGCTTCCTACAATTTTGGCATAGAAAACAATTGATTTGATGATGGCGTCAAACACTTGGAACTTCAAGTCTTCAACACCGATAACAGGAGGATTTGTTTGATTCGAATTGGACTTGGATTTGAGGAAGAAAGCTCTTGAGAAAATTTGACAGAGTTTCTCCGAAAGTTAGGGATTTTTCTTATGTGTCCCTTTGCCTTGAGGGAAAACCTCTATTTATAGCCAAAATATGTAGGGTAGATCTTCAAAAAAACTCTCAGAATCTTCCTGCATTTTGGATCACTTGTTACCCAAGAAATCCATTTAACTTGGGCTTAAATATTGGGCCAACCCAGATAGTCCACTGTGAATTAATAAATCAATTAATTCACTCCAACTTAAACGGACATTATGGATTTAATTTGATTTAATAGCCCATATAATATTGACCCGATTTGCCAGTCCAAAAACATGATGGACTTCTATAATTTAATTTAATTTAATTTAATCAAGATCGATTTAGTTTAAATAAATCTTGACTAAAATAAATTAAATAAATTTTCTTTGTCTACACCGTCGTTGATCATAAATCTATGACAAATCTATGCGTATTGTGACAAATTAATATCGACAGTTATGAGTGAATCGATTGCACAGGCTGAATACAAACAACAGATTGTTTGATATTGTATTCAGGGCCGCTAAAATATGTCATACCAATCAACTGTCTTCATTAGAGCCACATTTTAGGCATTTGAACTGGTGGCCAGTTCATTCCGCGTTCATCAAGGAGGTGAACATGAAGATGCTAAACGAATTGAGTTAATCTAAGTTGGTGGGGGAGGAAGGTAATTGAAAGCATGCACGGTATAATTATAATATCACTTCCAAATTTTGCTCTTGGAAGAAAATTAGTAGGCCTAGCTACTTAGCATATTACGCAACATGGAATTGCAACTGTATCTGGAGGCGTTATACTGGCTTCTCTTGAATCCGGACTGCCCAGTATTCATGAAAAAAGGTTACTCAATCATCCACAATTTCTTGGGATTTTAATTACTTACTTAATCTAGGGCAATTGCTCAAAGAAATTAAAGCCCGGAGGCTTGAAATCAGTGGTGCACAAGATGTCTTTCGTTCAAGCATGGCAACGATTGATTTACAAGAGTAAGTCTTAGTCGCAAGGGCCACAATATAGAAAACCACACAGTGGCTCTGTTTCTGCTGTCGATCTTCCTCCACTTAGCAATTGTCACACTAGCGGCTGCTCATTTCACATCAATCCATATGCTATACCCCAAAGGCTAAAGGCCGCAAAAAAATAAAACGAAGCACGGATTGGACGGAAATCATACTTCTCTATGGTGTTTGGGCTGTTAGTGGGATGCTGGTTATCGCAATTGTTCACAAGAGGCTCAAGAAGAAAACCTCGGGATTCAGGCTCAGCTGCTGATGCCCACAGCAATCCTTAGATAGATATAGATATTAGTAGTTGTTGCTGTTGACTTGATACTGCTGCTGCTCATGTGTAGTGCTTAGTAGCTTTCCCAACAAATCTTCATTTTCAAAGAGTTGTTTGTTGAAGCCGAAAATTCTTCTCACAATATCTAATTGGAAAGCCCGGATAAAATGGTTCAAGCATTGGGTGCATGGTCGTATAACCACCAGAACTGGTTGAACCCATGCTTGATGGACCAATAATTGGCTATATACTGGTCATGTATCTCTGAGAGCCTTTGACTGGAACCAAAAAAGGTCGGAGGAGGGTTGTCTTCTTTGAGTATCCATTGAGGTATGATTAATTAGTTGTCCTGCTAGAGTTAAAAGAGTTAGACTAGCCAGAATCATCTTCTATGACTAATGTGTTTAGGGGTCGAATTCACCTATTAAAGTCAGTTAATAGGGAGGAGAATGAGTGAAATTGATGGCCTCATTAGCTGCCAAACTCTTTTTACCAGCGTGCGTGGTTAAGTTAGCTCAATATTGCGGCTGACTTTCAAGATTTCTTGTTACTCTTTTAGGCTGCTAGTGGCATGGTATGGACTTTGGGTTGCATTGTCTTGGAGGTGTAAACCAAGACTTTTCCACCAAAAGGCAAAAGTATTTGTCCGAAGCATGGTATCAAAGGATTCAATTGCCATATTTCTTTCTTGTTTCGTCCCATATAGTAATACATTTTGCACTCTTCAATCTTCTTGCTTTCGGTTTGATTCATCTTTCGATCAAATTTTTATTCCATAACAAAAAAAATTAAAATTTTCATTTGTAAAGCTTAAAATTTTACTTGTACAAAAAAGAAAATAAAAATAAATTAAAAAAGGTGAAACTGAACTGCATGCAATCAGTCAGCTTGAGGCAATTTTGACTAAACATCCATCAATAAACACTTGCGTCCTGTACTTAAAGGGGGAGGGGAAAAAGCTAATAATAAGGATAAAAGGAAAAATAGGCAAGAAAAGAAGTAATCAGCATGAAAAATGATAACTAAATAATTCTAAGAAGTGGATAATAAATTCTACCTCCCGCAATAAAATCATAACTAATAATTACTAATCTAACAAAAGACATCCTTATGCAAATTATTGACATTTTACAAAAAAAAAAATATTACTTGTGAATTTTCAGTGGTGCGATAAAGTATTCTATTGTTGTCAATAACCTCTGCTGCTGCTGCTGCTGCTGCTGCTGTTGTCAAGGGACTGAAGGAGAGAGCAAGATCACTGCACCATGTCCAAGAAACATCGAAGAATTGGATATGTAGTGATATCTGCGCATTTAGTAATCCAGAAATATGTTTACAAATTTTTTTTTTGAAGGCCATCATTGATCATAATAAATCTAGACAAATTAATCTACGGGTGTTCTGACACATTAATTAATATCAACAGTTATGAGTTGACCGATTGCATTTTGTAATTTCTGATTTCATTACGATGAATATAAAGAACAGACATTATTGTATTCTGGGCGGCCATGAGAGCATGTCATATCCAATTAACTGCCTTCGTTTCGATTAGGGAAGCAACATTTTAGGCGCTGCTCCATCAAGGCATAATTTTCACATGAACCAGTAGGCATTTGAACTGGTGGCCAGTTCATTCCGGGTCCGCCAAGAAGGTGAACATGAAGATGCTCATCCCCTGGTCCATCATTAATCACAGGACAGAACTCTGGAGCGAGCCATACCTCACAGATATTCTTGTTTGCAACAAGCTTTGCAGAATGAAGAAGGCGGTCCGACAATTTGAAGATGCCACTCCTCGGTCCGACAACATTAGCAGGAATTTCCTTGCCAAATAATCAGCCGGGACAGCGGCAGCTTTGGAGAATGGCAGTTTCTTTCTCGGTCTGCATCCATTAATTCTGCGAGAAATTTCTAAAATTATGATTAATTTTAAAAAAATTCTACAAAGGGGCATTTTGAGTGTGGGGTTCCGTCCAAGGGATCTTCGCATTCAGCAAATGAGAGCTCCCTCAACTCGCATTTGCTGAATGCGAAGTCTCTTGAATTTTCCTCCAACGAAATCCAAAAAAAAAAAGAAAAAAGAAAACCAGACCTCGCATTTATGAAATGCGAGGTCAGTTACCTCGCATCTCTTAAATGCGAGGTCACTGTGCTCAAACCGCAGACCGCAGAATGCGATCTCATCTCAAAGCTCAGACCGCAGAATTCTGGCGTGATGCCAGGAAGGAGATGGCACGGGCGTGTTACTAGTGCTGCTTACACCTCCCATGTCCTTGGTCTTGTGGAGAAGGAATGTTCCAGACAGGATAGTCACAAAGCCACATACTTCAGAGACAATTTGCGATGCATTTTGATTGTCCCAGTCCTGCATGAAAAGTTTGAAAGTCAGCCTTTTGTTGGTCTGGTGGAAGCTCAATAATGGTGGACAACAACCGACGAGAAAGAAAGAGATTGAGGGATTTTGGGCAAATGGAGAAAGACGGATGCCGGACTTGAATGGAGCTAGCTACCAGAGATGGGTTCCCAAAGGGGAAGCTCTGCAATGGCCGAGAGCTTCCGATGCTTCCGATGACAGCTTCGGACGAGAAGAAATGCCGCCTTTCTGGTTTCGCCTGAGGAGAAACGCCGCACAGGCTAACAAAATTGCAGAGCTTTCGAGGAGAATTCCGACAGCTTCCGACGACAAAGCTGTGAATCTGATTTCCAAGATAATTTTGAGAGTGAGGAGGCTGCACGGAGAGAGTGAAGGGAGTGACGAACTGAAGAGAAATGCGAAACTGGGAAGTCTCATTGATTTCAGATTGAGTACCTCGCATTCATGAAATGCGAGGTACCTTAATCTCGCATTCTTCTAATGCGAGCTGAGTAAGCTCGCATTTGACTTAGCTCGCATTTGCAGAATGCGAGCTTTTTTTTCTTTTTTTTCTGAAAACACTTACCTCGCATTTCACAAATGCGAGGTACTTGAACTCGCATTTCACAAATGCGAAGATCACAAGTCTGGAACCAGCTCCACAAATTACCCCCTTTGTAGAATAACTTTTTTCTTTCATCACAATTTAAGAATTTTCTCTTAATTCTGCTCCTCTTGGAAGAAAATTAGAAGGCCTAGCTATTTAGCATATTACGCAGCTTGGAATTGCAACTATGCATGGAGGAGTTACACTAGCATCCATTAATTAGGTACAAGGAAATTAAAGCACGGAGACTTGAATGAAATCAGTGGTGCACAGGATCAGGGATGTAAATGGTTCGAGCATGGAAACGATTGATTTACAAGAGCACAGCTTAGTTGCATAGGCCATAACTCAGAGAACCACAAACTAGTACAAACCGTAAAAAAATTATATATCCAATAATCAGCCTCCTGAACCTATAACATCTTCCCTTCCCGTCAATGGTTCAAATTTATTCACTTCTTCTTTCTTGACGTCATATTTGTTTGGGGTTTTCTTATTGATCACGTTCGAACCAAACACCATGTCTTTCCTGGTCCTTCACGATCAACGGTTTTCGTTGAATTCTTTTCGCCGATCACATTCTTCTTCTGCTTTTCTACTACCCCGTCAGACAGATCCGCCAGTGGAGTCAAAAGTCACAGACACGCCAATATTTAAGATAGGGCAAATTCCACTTTAGCCGCCTGTGGTTTAGCCTTTTTTTTTTTTTTACATAACCCCTCTATGGTTTCAAAAATTATATATAACCCCCTCATAGTTTGGATTAAAGTGTCAAAGTGACGGGAATGATCATTCGTAACGGAGTCACCTAAAATGTTAAAATACCCTTATGTAAAGTTGAAAATTATTTATTAACCAAGGGGGGTTATGTGTATATTTTGAAAACTATAAAGGAATTATATGATAAAGTATTAAACCATAAAGGGGTTATATAATAAAATATAAAAATCATACCGGATTAGCGCGCCATGTATTTATAAGGGTAATTACGACATTTCTAGAAGTTCCGTTACGAATGACTATTTTCGTCGGTTTGACACTTTAATCCAAACCATGAGGGGTTATATATAGCTTTTGAAATTATAGGAGGATTATGTAAAAAAATACTAAACCACAGGAAGGTAAAATATAATTTGCCCTTTAAGATATTTTAATTAGTGGTCACTTTTCATGTGGGACGGATCCTCACATTCATCCCACTGAAGGGCTTTGTGCCCCACTAAAAATTTTTGTGCCTCATTTGCATTCTGGTAAAGCCGGTTACAATTCAAATTGTCCTCTCCCCCTACTTAAGGCCGGGCTTTGTGCCTCACTTTAAGAGACTTTGCATGCTTGAAAAATCTAGTCACAATTCAAACTGTTCACACTTGATTGTATTCAGACTTTAGATATGACTCCCGTACAGGTTTTAAATATGACTCCCGTTCAACATGGCACTTTGCTCAATAGATTCTACAAGTTCTCAGATTTTAAATGTAGTTTGTACGAGCTCTGAACTCAAGATCTAATATGGCATTAATCTTGCAAGTTCTAGAGGTGCAGCACTGGTCCTAGACTCGTCCTTACCAGAGACCACAGAAAGGTTTGCTTTGATATTTTTTTGTAATGTCCCGAGCTCACTGGCTAGTCCAATTACTTTTTGAGCTGAAATCATGAGTTTAAAATAATTAATCCAAAATTATTCGGTATGCATGGCCCCAAGTTATATTTCAATTCAATTTCCTTCCCACTTCCATTGTGGACGGATCCTCGCATTAGCTTTTTTTTTTTTTTTTTTTATCAATTCTTCTCCGCTCCCTAGCCCCACTTTCATCGCCAATCACGGGCACATGATATAGAATTTTCTCAATTCTTCTCAAACAGGTCCTTTATGACTCAGAAGTGTTCTCAATTCTTCATAGCCACCAGAAGTGTTCTTGCCAAGAAACCTTTTATGACTCAGATTTTATCAACAAGGCAAAAATTTAAATTGTAAAGACGAGATAATGATATGTAATTCTAACTTAATTAACTTATAGGGCTCATATAAATGATAATTGAACATAATATCCACGTTATAAAAGATCTTTGTTTTATTCCATCCAGAACGTTTGCATGGATGATTGTTCCGCTCCTTCCCTCAGCACCTGATTCCGTTTCTCATGCGATGTACCGCCATTCTTTACTGAATTAAGACACTGTGAAATCCCAAATTTAAAGAAAATCCTTTGGACCGTACAAAGTCTTGAGATTACCATCAAGTCAACTAGGAGTCACCAGTATGTCCCCTGAAGCATCTCTGAAGCTGCCTTGAATACTGTGACAACGACCAGGATATATATTTATATTTACAAGAAAAGACCTGTGTCCTTGTCTCATTTCATATACGCGTCTTAAAAGAAAATCCTATGGAATTTACAAAGACTTGAGAAGACTACAACTCAATCGGGACTGCCACCCCATATATTGTAGTAATAAATCTTTTGCTGCGTCGTGAAACAACTTAGGTTAAGACCACAAAACAGGGGACTGGAGGGTGACAAATGGACAGGAGGCTTTGTGATGCAGCATTGGAAGGAGATGTTACCGCTCTTTGTCAGTTGCTTCAAGAAGATCCACTTGCTCTTGCTAAAGCTGCTTTGAAGTGCGAGGATAAGAATCCTCTTCACATAGCAGCAATATTGGGCCATGTAGATTTTGTAAAAGCAATCTTACAAGTTGATTTTGCTTATCTTATGTGTTTGGCCCGTGATCAAGATGGCAGAAACCCTTTACATCTTGCTGCCATGTATGGCAGATTGGAAATCTTGCAAGGGCTACTTGATGCAGGATCTCAAGCCAATTCTGCTCATTCTATGTGTTTGGCCCGTGATCGAGATGGCAGAAACCCTTTGCATCTTGCTGCCATGTATGGAAGAGTGGCAGTCTTGCAGGTATTTCAAGCAGCTCTAGAGAAGACAGACGGCGGGGGAACCATTTTGCACCTCTGCGTCAAACACAATCAGCTGGAAGCATTGAAGACGCTTGTCGACATAGTAAAATATCCAGAGTTTGTGAATGCAAAAAATGAGGATGGCATGAACATATTGCACCTGGCCATAAACTATGAGCAACATGAGGTAAAAAAAATTTTTCTTTCTTTTTTCATTTTTTTATAGATAAGTTTTTTATTTCATTTTTTTCCCTTTTATCTTTTGTAATGCTTTTTGTTTTTCTAATTTTTGTTGAGAAGGATTTTGTGGTAAAAATGAACAATAACAAAGGTATAGCAATTATTCTCTTCCCTTTTTTTTTTTTGGGTCAAACAAGGATATAATATTATTCCCCGTCAAGCAAATTTCTTTTGTTCTTTCAATTTTACCTACTTTTTCATTTTGTTCTCCTTCTCTGGAAATTGATCACACCTAACCATCCAAGCACACGGAGACAAGACAGGCTAAGTTGAGTGCATAAATTGCACTAGTCCAGAAAAAAAGAAAAATGTTACATCTTCTTTTGGATTAAGAGTTACTCTGAAAGACAAAAATTCCAAGAAGCGATTTTCAGATACTAAGTAATAAAGTTTCCAATCTTTTCAAAACAAATTTTGAAACAGAAATTAGCATTAAATTTTTCTAAAACCTTTTCCAAGAACTGCACAGTTTTAACAAGTTTAAAATCACGTTGGCTTAATTGAAATTGTGATCCAGTTTTGTTTGGCGCAAAATTTTACTGCAGTGATCCCGAATGAAACTTTAAATTGCTAGCAATCTATTTTATCAAATCCAATCACATAAATACACAATTGGAAATTTGGCTACTTCTGACCTTAACGTGGTTAATTGGTCTAGTTTGTGTACTTGGTTATGAGTCCTTAATTAGCCAGTCTAACAAACAAGCTGAAAAAAAAAATTTGCATGCAGACTGTGAAGTACATATTGCAGAAGATCGGAGTAAAAGTGAATGCCAGGGACGCAAATGGAAAATCAGCGGTAGACGTCTTACGCGGACTTTGCAATATCAATTCGGAAATTGCACGATGTCTCAAAGTTGCTGCCGCCAAGACAAGCGACTTTTCTACAGGATTACAGGATTTAGTACGGGAGAATCGTAGTTGGATACAGGTGGCATGCTCAATTATTGCGACAATGGCTTTTCAGGCTGCAATTAGCCCTCCGGGAGGAGTTTGGCAAGACGACCTAATAGCAGATTCACATGGTAATCCACGCAGAGCAGGAGAAGCTGTAATGGCACACACCCATCCCCAGAGATATCAGCTTTTCGTTTCCTCAAGCCAAATATCCTTTCTGGCAGCTCTGTCGACAATCATCATCACCATCTGTGATTTTACTGGATGGCTGGCTCTGCTTCTGCTGTCGATGCTCCTCCACCTAGCAATTCTCGCACTGGCGACTGCTTATTTCACATCAATCCATATGCTATGCCCTAAAGGCCTCAAATCAAAACGAAGCACGCATTGGACGGAAACCATACTTCTCGAAGGTGTTTGGGCTGTTAGTGGGATACTGGTTATCGCAGTTGTTTGGAAGAGGCTCAAGAAGGAAACCGCAGTACAGCTTAATTATGTAGGAGAACCTCAACCTCAACCTCGGGATTCAGGCTCAGCTGCAGATGCCCACGGCAATCCTTAGTAGTAGTTGACTTGATACAGCTGCTGCTCATGTGTGGTGCTTGTTAGCTTTCCCAATGCCAATTGGACAATTAATAGTCACGCCAAGCAAGCAATTTGGTGTTGTGTGGTGTGGATTGCCTAAAAGTTGTCATTTTGCATTTAAACAGTGTAATGTAACGCCATTAATTAAAGTTTCAGGGTATCCATTTTACTACCACATATTAATTTCAAGTTTGAGCAATGAATAAATCAAACTCTGAATCCTATTCTCCATATACGGCCGTAATAAATTATCCTCTGTTTGGATTGTAATTTTTCTCCAAAAATTTTTTTAAAGTTTTCCATGAACACATTTATTAATTTTTTTTTACCTCACATATATCAAATCATTATAATATATTTTTTCTTCTGCACAAGATATAATAAATCATCGCATTCAAAACGTTTGTTTGTTGAAGTCGTAAATTCTTCTCACATGAGTTTGTTTGGATAGAGAGAATTTGGAAAAAAAAAATTTTGTCTCACAAATCCCAATCACCTTTTATCTTCCCAATTATCTTTTTATTTCACACACATCACATCACAAAAAGTGCAACAGTAAATATCTCAAATAAATCATCCAAATAAACTCTTATCCGAACAAACTCAATATCTAATTGGGAAGCCCGGATAAAATGGTTCAAGCATTGGGTGCATGGTCGTATAACCAGTAACCACCAGAACTGGTTGAACCCATGCTTGATGGACCAATAATTGGCTATATACTGGTCATGTATCTCTGAGAGTCTTTGACTGGAACCAAAAAAAGGTCGGAGGAGGGTTGTCTTCTTTGAGTATCCATTGAAGTTTGATTAATTAGTTGTCCTGCTAGAGTTAAAAGAGTTAGACTAGCCAGAATCATCTTCCATGACTAATGTGTTTAGGGGTCGAATTCACCTATTAAAGTCAGTTAATATGGAGGAGAATGAGTGAAATTGATGGCCTCATAAGCTGCCAAACTCTTTTTACCAGCGTGCGTAGTTAAGTTAGCTCAATATTGCAGCTGACTTTCAAGATTTCTTGTGCTCTTTTGGGCTGCTTGTGGTACAGTATGGTCTTTGGGCTGCATTGTCCTGGAGGCAGTAAACCAAGAGTTTTCCACCAAAAGTGTTGTCCGAAGCATGGTATCAAAGGATTCAATTGCCATATTTCTTTTCTTTGTTTCATCCCGTACAGGAATAAATTTTGTACTCTTTAATCTCTTGCTTTCGGTTTGGTTCATCTTTCGATCAAATTTTTATTCCATAACAAAAAAAAATTAAAATTTTCATTTGCAAAGTTTAAAATTTTACTTGTACAAAAAAGAAACTAAACTGCATGCAATCAATCAACTTTTGACAATTTTGACTAAGCATCCATCAATAAAAACTTGTGTCCCGTACTTAAGGGGGGGAAAAAGCTAAAAATAAGGAGAAAATGAAAAATAGGCAAGAAAAGAAATAATCAGCGTGCAAAATGAAAAGGCAAACATCCCTTGAGATTTTTAATAGTTACAAAAAACTCCCTTCAAAATTTAAAAATTACATATAATTTGCATACTTTTACTATTTATATAAGAGCAAATTATTTGAGCAGCCACTGAACTATTTGAATAGTCAAAATTTGGCCATTCAATTATTCATGGTATATTTTTACCCATTGAACTATTAAAAGTATAAACTTTGAGCCATTCCATTTGATTCCATTATTAATTCTGTCAAATATAAGGGTTCGCACGTTTCAAGAGATATACTATTAATAGTTGGACATGACAAAATTAACGGTAAAATTAGACGAAGTGATCCAAAATTTACACTTCTGATAGTTTAGTGGATACAAACGTATTATTAATAGTTGAGTGGCCAAAACTCAACTATTCAAAAAGTTTAGTGACTACTCGAATAAATTTCTCTTTATATGATAATATAGGTTCAATAAGTTAGATTTTTCTCAAAAATTCTGAATTACCCTTAGATACAAAATTAAAAGAGAAAAATACAATATCCTCTATCACCTTCTTCCACGCTATGTAGAAATCCATTATTCTAACTACCAATAATTACTCAAGCATAAACTCTAGTTACAAATTCAAGTAGCTGCTCAAAAGATTTCATATTGCATATATAACATCAATGTTTGTTACGAAAAAAAATTACACACACAAACACATCTTTTCACCCCATTGACAACTAATTTTATACCTTAAAATTAAATCTCATTGCCCCTAACACCTCTCCAATACAAGTTAGACCCTATTTGATAACCCAATTTAATACTTAAATTTAATGGATTTAGAAGTTAATATGATTAGATTTGTTTGATAATAAAAAATTAAACATCTAAATTTATTAAGTGGCATTGAATTTCCTATTTAAAACTTGCTCAAAAAAATAAGTGATAAGTTATTTACTTATCACTGAATGTGACATACACTCAAGTGTATCTAATTTAATATTTATCAATTCAATAACTTAATAAATTCAAATTTCATATTTTATATTTCAGTTTTCATATTTCAATTTTATCAAACGCATCCTGAATCTAATCAAGAACTACCATTACAGCACTCCTATATCCTTAAAAATATTAATATATAAGAAATAGATAATAAATTCTACCTCCACAATAAAATCATAACTATTAATTACAAATATAATAAAAGACATCCTTAAGAAAATTATTGACATTTTATAAAAAAATTCTTGATAATAGACAAAATATTATAAATTCCACATCTTTGGAGCTTCTTCTTATTTCAATCATCAATTTCATTATTTATTTCTCTATCATCGCAGATCTCTTCATTTTCTTCTATTTTGAAAAAAAATTTGCTCCCTCTATTAATTTTGTAATTTCAATTTGATAATATCCATAAAACTAAAGATAATAAAAAAATAACATATTTTGCTATGTTTGGATAGCAAATTTTTCTAGAAAAATTTTTCGCTTGCATCATAAATACATTTTTCAATTCATCTTTTTATATTTTCAATCACCTTTTTATTTCATATATTTCACATCACAAAAAGCGTTACAATAATTATTTCAAATAATACTCTATCCAAACAATGTGTATAATATCTTAGAAAGAGAGGAACAAAAATAAACGCAAGATAGAAATTAGGATTTTATAAATTTATTGCCTTAAAATGCGAATTGTTTACCAGTGAAGAGAATCAAGAGGTACTTTACTATTTTACGGGTGGTAAGTATAATTACATAAACCTAAGGAGAACCGGGTGAAATTGTTAGAAAAATCAAGAGGTTTCCGGAATTATCCCAAATGAAAAATGATTCCGCCACGTTCTGGGACCTGGTAGAACTTCAAACCCATTCAAAGCAGATCTTTCTAGAAGCCTTCCATTTCGTGGTTCCTTCTTCTTCTTTTCCCTTCTAGAAACTTCCAAATTCCAGTTTTCTACCCTCCGCCACCTATATATATCTGCCAGAGATATCGCTTCTACCATCACGACTGAGGCAAAAAGATTCCAGAAAAAACCACCAAATACGCAATCATTTTCAATCCCTTTCGGAATCAAAATTCTCAAAAAAGATATCCCCATCTCAAATCATCAAGCACGGAGAGAAAAATGGACGTCAGACTGCTGGGCTTAGACGCTCCACTGGTTAACGCCCTCCACCACCTAATTGACGCCGCGGATGATGGAGACAAGATTGCCAATGCACCCACAAGGACCTACGTCCGAGACGCCAAGGCCATGGCCGCCACCCCTGCCGACGTGAAGGAGTATCCCAATTCCTACGTGTTCGTTGTGGATATGCCCGGGTTGAAATCGGGGGACATCAAGGTTCAGGTGGAGGATGACAATGTGCTGGTTGTCAGCGGAGAGAGGAAGAGGGAAGAGGAGAAAGAAGGTGCCAGGTACGTGAGGATGGAGAGGAGGGTCGGCAAGTTCATGAGGAAATTCGTGCTGCCGGAGAACGCCAATACCGACGCAATTTCTGCTGTTTGCCAAGATGGGGTATTGACTGTCACCGTCCACAAATTGCCCCCTCCTGAGCCTAAGAAGCCCAAGGTTGTTGAGGTCAAGATTGTTTGAAGTTGGAAGGCCCAGCTTTACTGTTGAAAGATTTATCTTCTGTTTTGGATATGTAGTTATGTTCGGCTTCTAAGATCAGATTAGGAATTGTGCTGTACTACTGGAACATGACTTCATATGGATGATCATGTTTAGGTCTCTTGTTAACTTTCCTTGTTTTTCTGGGCTGAATTTTCAGCGGTGCAATAAAGTATTCTGTTGTTGCCAATAACCTGTGCTGCTGCTGTTGTCCTCTCGAATGGGAAGTCCTTGACAATTGAGACTATAATTCTTCTGGACAATTGATCTTAATTCGCTGTCTCAGAGAAAATCTGTGTTTTTGTCAAACCACTAATTCTATTCTAGTTTGTGGTTTTGTTAGTCGTCAAGAAACTGACCACCCTCAATTCTTTTACAGCATCCACTTGACTCCCCCGCAATTTTGACAAGGGGACTGACGGGGAGAGCAAGATCACTACACCAGTGTCCAAGAAACATCAAAGAAGTGGATAAGTAGTGATATCTGCGCAGTTAGTAATCCAGAAATACACACAAAATTTTTGAAGGCCGTCGTTGATCATAAATCTATGAGAAATCTATGCGTATTGTGACAAATTAATATCGACAGTTATGAGTGAATCGATTGCACAGGATGAATACAAACAACAGATTGTTTGATATTGTATTCAGGGCCGCTAAAATATGTCATACCAATCAACTGTCTTCATTAGAGCCACATTTTAGGCATTTGAACTGGTGGCCAGTTCATTCCGCGTCCATCAAGGAGGTGAACATGAAGATGCTAAACGAATTGAGTTAATCTAAGTTGGTGGGGGAGGATGGTAATTGAAAGCATGCATGGTATAATTATAATATCACTTCCAAATTTTGCTCTTGGAAGAAAATTAGTAGGCCTAGCTACTTAGCATATTACGCAACATGGAATTGCAACTGTATCTGGAGGCGTTATACTGGCTTCTCTTGAATCCGGACTGCCCAGTATTCATGAAAAAAGGTTACTCAATCATCCACAATTTCTTGGGATTTTAATTACTTACTTAATCTAGGGCAATTGCTCAAAGAAATTAAAGCCCGGAGGCTTGAAATCAGTGGTGCACAAGATGTCTTTCGTTCAAGCATGGCAACGATTGATTTACAAGAGTAAGTCTTAGTCGCAAGGGCCACAATATAGAAAACCACACAGTGGCTCTGTTTCTGCTGTCGATCTTCCTCCACTTAGCAATTGTCACACTAGCGGCTGCTCATTTCACATCAATCCATATGCTATACCCCAAAGGCTAAAGGCCGCAAAAAAATAAAACGAAGCACGGATTGGACGGAAATCATACTTCTCTATGGTGTTTGGGCTGTTAGTGGGATGCTGGTCATCGCAATTGTTCACAGGAGGCTCAAGAAGAAAACCTCGGGATTCAGGCTCAGCTGCTGATGCCCACAGCAATCCTTAGACAGATATAGATATTAGTAGTAGTAGTTGTTGTTGACTTGATACTGCTGCTGCTCATGTGTAGTGCTTAGTAGCTTTCCCAACAAATCTTCATTTTCAAAGAGTTGTTTGTTGAAGCCGAAAATTCTTCTCACAATATCTAATTGGACAAAAAGGTTCAAGCATTGGGTGCATGGTCGTATAACCACCAGAACTGGTTGAACCCATGCTTGATGGACCAATAATTGGCTATGTACTGGTCATGATAAATTATTCACTTATCACTGAATATGACATACACTCAAATGTCTTCAGATTTTAGATTTCAGTTTTCATACTTTAGTTTTATCAAAAGCATCTTTAGTCTAATCTAGAACTACCATTAATGCGCTCCTATATCCTTAAAAATATTAATATATAAGAAATAGATAATAAATTCTACCTCAACAATAAAATCATAACTAATAGTTACTAAAACGCAACGGATCTTCTGTCCCACACCCTGTGCCACTCTCTGTCCCACTTTTTATTATATTGCTATTTCTCATTCATAAACATCATGTTTTAATTCTTTTTTGCTTCCTTAAGATCCAATAACTATTAATTGAGTAATACACAAAATTTAACAAACTCAAAAAATCAAAATGCATAAAAAATGAGATTTTTTTATGAATTTTCTGCTGTATTTTTTAATTTTCTATTATATATTGCTTTTTTGAAATTCAGTAAAAAATAAATACAACAGTTTAAAAAAACCAATATATAATAGAAAATTAAAAAATGCAGCAGAAAATTCATAAAAAATCTCATTTTTTATGCATTTTGATTTTTTGAGTTTGTTAAATTTTTTGTATTACTAAATTAATAGTTATTGGATTTAAAGAAACAAAAAGGAACTAAAACATGATGTTTATGAAGGAGAAATGGCAATATAATAAAAAGTGGGACAGAGAATGGCACAGGGTGTGGGACAGAAGATCCGTTGCGAAGATCTTCTGTCCCACACCCTGTGACACTCTCTGTCTCACTTTTTATTATATTGCTATTTCTCCTTCACAAACATCATATTTTAATTCTTTTTTATTTTCTTATGATCCAATAACTATTAATTGAGTAAAAAATAAATACAACAACTTCAAAAAACTAATATATAATAGAAAATTAAAAAACACAGCAGAAAATTCATAAAAAATCTCATTTTTTTATGCATTTTGATTTTTTGAGTTTGTTAAATTTTGTGTATTACTCAATTAATAGTTATTGGATCATAAGCAAATAAAAAAGAATTAAAACATGATGTTTGTGAAGGAGAAATAGTAATATAATAAAAAGTGAGACAGAGAGTGGCATAGGATGTGGGACAGAAGATCCGTTTCACATCTTTGGAGTTTCTTGTTATTACAATCATTAATTTCATTCTTTATTTCTCTATCACCGCAGATCTCTTCATTTTCTTCTAGTTTGACAAATAATTTGCTCCCTCTGTTAATTTTGTAATTTCAATTTAATAATATCCATAAAACTAAAGATAATAAAAAAAGAACATAGCAGTATAATATCTTAGAAAGAGATTAACAAAAATAAACACAAGATAGAAAATTAGGATTTTTTTTTGGATATTATAAATTTATTGCCTTAAACTATGAATTGTTTACCGGTGAAGAGAATCAGAGGTACTTTACTATGTTAAGGTGTGACAAGTATAATTACATAAGCCTAAGGAGAACCGAGTGAAATTGTAAGAAAAATCAAGTGGTTTCCGGAATTATCCCAAATGAAAAATGATTCCGCCACGTTCTGGGACCTGGTAGAACTTCAAAGTTCAAACCCATTCAAAGCAGATCCTTCTAGAAGCCTTCCATTTCCATGGTTCCTTCTTCTTCTTTTCCCTTCTAGAAACTTCCGAATTCCAGTTTTCTACCATCCGCCACCTATATATATCTGCCAGAAATATCGCTTCTACCATCACGACTGAGCAAAAAAGGTCCCAGAGAAAACCACCCAATACACAATCATTGTCAATCCCTTTCGGAATCAAAATTCGGAAAAAGATATCCCCATCTCAAATCATCAAGCACGGAGAGAAAAATGGACGTCAGACTGCTGGGCTTAGACGCTCCACTGGTTAACGCCCTCCACCACCTAATTGACGCCGCGGATGATGGAGACAAGATTGCCAATGCACCCACAAGGACCTACGTCCGAGACGCCAAGGCCATGGCCGCCACCCCTGCCGACGTGAAGGAGTATCCCAATTCCTACGTGTTCGTTGTGGATATGCCCGGGTTGAAATCGGGGGACATCAAGGTTCAGGTGGAGGATGACAATGTGCTGGTTGTCAGCGGAGAGAGGAAGAGGGAAGAGGAGAAAGAAGGTGCCAGGTACGTGAGGATGGAGAGGAGGGTCAGCAAGTTCATGAGGAAATTCGTGCTGCCGGAGAACGCCAATACCGATGCAATTTCTGCTGTTTGCCAAGATGGGGTATTGACTGTCACCGTCCACAAATTGCCCCCTCCTGAGCCTAAGAAGCCCAAGGTTGTTGAGGTCAAGATTGCTTGAAGTTGGAAGGCCCAGCTTTACTGTTGAAAGATTTATAATTATGTCTGGCTTCTAAGATCAGATTTGGAATTGTGCTGTACTACTAGTATATGACTTCATATGGATCATCATGTTTAGGCCTCTTGTTAACGTTCCTTGTTTTTATGGGCTAAATTTTCAGTGGTGCAATAAAGTATTCTGTTGTTTTCAATAACCTGTGCTGCTGCTGTTGTCCTCTCGAATGAGAAGTCCTTGACAATTGGGACTATAATTCTTCTGGACAATTGATCTTAATTTGCTGTTTCAGAGAAAATCTGTGTTTTTGTCAAACCACTAATTCTATTCTAGTTTGTGGTTTTTGTTAGTAGCCAAGAAACTGACTACCCCCAATGCTTTTTTATCATCCACCTGACTCCCCTGCAATTTTGTTAAGGGGACTGGTGGGGAGAGCAATATCACTGCACCAAACATCAAAGAAGTCGATAAGTAGCGATATCTGCGCATTTAGTGATCCAGAAATATATACAAATTTTTTGAAGGCCATCGCTGATAATAAATCTATGAGAAATCTATGCGTATTGTGACAAATTAACATCAACAGTTATGAGTGAATGGATTGCATTTTGTAATTTCTAATTTCATGAAGATGAATATAAAGAACAGATTGTTTGATATCATATCCAGGGACGTGAAAATATGTCATTCCCATCAACTGTCTTCGTTTGTGCCACATTTTAGGCACTACACCATGAATTCAAAGGCATATATTTCGCATGAACTAGTATTTGACCTGGTGGCCAGTTCATTCCACGTCCACTAAGATGGTGAATTTGAAGATGCTTAAACAAATTGACATCCGCCATTAATCACAAGTCAGACTGAAACCAGCCATATCTTCCGAACATTCTTGGTTGCAAAACTGGCTTTGCTGTATTATAGAAGGTGGTTCGAGAATATGACCATGCCACTCCTCGGCCTGTTTAGGGCAGAGCCTTGTCATCCTCATAGACCCAACATTAGCCTTGTTGCAGATCAAACCAATGCCAATCATTACCATTACCATTTCCAATGCCAATCTTGTCAAATAATCAGCCAGAACAGCGGCTGCAGCGATGGCGGTTTCTTCCGTGGTCTGCATACGTTAATTTAAAAAGAAGAAAAGATGGAGGAAGGTAATTGAAAGCATGCATGGTATAATTACAATACCACTTCCAAATTTTGCTCCTCTTGGAGGAAAATTAATAGGCCTAGCTGCTTAGCATATTGCGCAACTTGGAATTGCAACTGTATCTGGACTCTGGAGGCGTTATACACTTATACTAGCCTTTCTTGAATCTGGACTGCCCAGTATTCATGAAAAGGTTACGGCTCAATCATCCAAAATTACGTACGATTTTAATTACTTTCTAAGGTAATTGCTCAAGGAAATTAAACCCCGGAGGCTTGAAATCAGTGGTGCACAAAGATGTTATTCGTTCAAGCATGGCAACGATTGATTTACAAGAGTAAGTCTTAGTCGCAAAGGCCACAATATAGAAAACCACAAAGTGGAACAAACCAAAAAAATAAAATTATTTATCCTGAACCTGTAACATTTTTCCTTCCCGTGAACGGTTCAAATTTATTCACTTCTTCCTTCTTGACGTCATATTTGTTTGGGGTTTCCTCATTGATCGTGTTCGAACCAAACACCATCTTCTTTCCTGGTCCTTCACAGTCACAGGTTTTCGTTGAATTCTTTTTACTGATCACATTCTTCTCCAGTTTTTCTGCTACCATATCGGACATATGTGCCAGCGGCGCCCCATCTACTCGCCTTGCTAAGCCTGAAAACGCTACAAACTTAGGCTTCTCCTCTTCAGCCTTCTGCGAGGCTTCCTTCTCAGGTTCCTTGTAATCCAAAGGAGCCGCAAAATCTACCTCACAATCCGTGTCAATGATACTAATTGCAGGGCTTGGTTCGGCCTCAAGTACGTCAATCTGAAACTTCTTCTTATCGTGAGAGATTGTGATCGTGTCTCCGGTTGTCAAACAAGCATATCTTTGGAGGGTTTTCTCCAAAACAGCTTTAGGATTGGAAAGATTGATGAAATCAGTTGTATGCGGCTGCAACTTCACGAAAGTACCCTTAGGAAGATAGACGCTCTTGAGGAGTACGAGGTCTCCTTCGAGGATCTTCAAGCTGTCCATCATCCACTGTGGAGCGAAGATTGAGCCCTCTTCCGCTGTGAACTCCAAGACTCCACAATGAGAAGTGCGGCCACCAGAATCGTCATAAATATTTTGTATAGAAAACATCATGGGGTAATGAATCCTGAGAGCAGAAAGGCAATCTAAAGCCGAAGCAGGCATCGGAATTTTGTTTCCCTCGTCGAGTTTATGTTTCTGGATTGTAGCGAAAGAATGGCAAAAGTAGTGCTGCACAAATTGATTGTATTCTCCCAAATTTGTTAGAGGAGTTGTTAGGGAGTCCATTGTCAAGCACAAGACAGCATACACGCAAGAAATCATGAACATTAACCTGCATGTACATATATATAGTGTTTACCTCTGGAAATTCGATTCCCAAACTAAGAAGGAAAAGAGAATTTGTTTCCTATACAAAGTAGGTTATTAGTAAAATTACTTCGCTTAAAAAATGAAGTTTTAGAAGTTTATCATTAAGATTTAATTAGTAGATTCATAATTTATCGATTAGGCATTGTATGTGGGGGTTTGTTGTTTAGTCGTTTCTTGATTATCAAGTCCTAGGAAGTTTCAAGTAGGTATTTATTAACGTACAATTTAGATAGGCCAAAGAGCAGAGTCAAGTTCTAAAGATTTTGCATTTATATTTTTGAAATATGAAATTATGAATTGCATTGCCAATTTATTCTCTATTTAGTTTATGATTATTGATTGTTAAAAATTTTATGTTAAATTTGTCTCAAAGTTTAATATAGAACTGAAAGCAAAAAAAAAAAAAGTGGATTAAGCGGTGAAGTCACTCTTAAATTTTGGTATTTATTTTGTGTAGAATGTTAGAACCTTTGAACCAGAAGTAGTCAGAATTCCTTCATTTGATCCACAATTAAAAAACCAAAAATTAAAAAAGAAAATTTTAAAATTTCTTCAGCAATATCTTCAACATATAGTCATTAGATGACTGAAAAATATTGAAGAATTTTGGTCGCCAAAATAGTGAAAATTCGTCTCCTATATTTGTACAAACTTTTGCAATATGTACAATTTTTCTTTCTTTTTTTGGTTTATCCTTGTAACAGTACATGTTGTACAAATTTCTAGCGCATAATATTCACAAATTTTTCCTCCAATATTATGTCCTCGTACTGTTTCGTTTGGATTGAAGAATCTAATGAAACATTTGAAATCCACCCAAATTGTTCCAATTGCTTGAATTATTTAAGAGACATTTGGGCATATAATTCACCAATTATCTAAATATATGTATAAAATTAAAATAAATTAATACTTTATAAATTTAAATACCTCTTAAATAATTTAAATAATTAGAGAAATTTGACAGTATTTTAACAAAATGCGGCCCAAATGGATTCCAAATAAGACAACAAGAGGAGAAAAATTCAAAGAGAAAGGGTACAAAAGAGAAAAGTCAACCAGAGTTTTTCTTCTAGTGGTTTCCGCCGCGTTCTGGATCAGTGTAGAAGTCGAACTCAGAAACTAGTAGAAAGAACCAGCGAATAAAAGAACTTACCAGAAACTTTCCGCGCCTTCCTTCTTTTCCCTCCCCCCTCCACAAAACTTCCAAACTGAAGTTCTTCTCCCACCTCGATATATACTCACTTCCTCTCCATTCCCTTCTCATCGAGATTACAGCAATTTTCAGATCATAGAAAAAGTGAAAAGAGGCAAATATCTCATCGAAAATATCCCAAATCAAGAAGAGAAAAATGGACGTGAGGCTAATGGGATGGGATACCCCACTCTTCCAAACCATCCAGCACATGATGGACGCCGCGGACGATGCAGACAAGACCGTCAACGCTCCGTCGAGGACCTTCGTTCGAGATGCTAAGGCAATGGCTTCCACTCCGGCTGACGTCAAGGAATATCCCAATTCCTACGCGTTCATTGTGGATATGCCGGGGTTGAAGTCGGGGGACATCAAGGTTCAGGTGGAGGAAGACAATGTGCTGATTATCAGCGGAGAGAGGAAGAGGGAAGAGGAGAAAGAAGGGGCCAAGTACGTGAGGATGGAGAGGAGGGTCGGCAAGTTCATGAGGAAGTTTGCGCTGCCGGAGAATGCCAATACCGACGCAATTTCTGCGGTGTGTCAAGATGGTGTGCTGACTGTTACCGTTCAGAAATTGCCCCCTCCTGAACCCAAGAAGGCCAAGACAATTCAGGTCCAGATTGCTTGAAAAAATTTGTGTGCATTTTGGTTGGTTGTATTGCTTTTCTTTAGTACTAGTATATATGCTCTGTTTTGGGTCTTGATGATGGGATCGGAAAATAAATGCGGGTAGGAGGAGTTTTATGGATTTATGCTGATGCTCTAATGATTTTCTGGGAATTTTCCTGAGTTTGGCTTTGTGCAGAAGGCGATGGCCTTCTTTTCTGTGTAGTACCATGATATATGGAAGTGTGATTTTACTTATCTACTACTCTACTATGAAAGTATGAATGAGAGGAGCTTTTGAGTTTCCAAATATTTTGGGGGCCGCAATGAATTTGATCTTTGGATGTTATTGATTACTTTCAGTATTATTATTTTGGGCTAGATAAATATATTCCTCAAATTTTGCCTCAAAAAACAAATATATTCTTCAATCTACTGCAGCATATCATGGAAAGGAATCAAAGGAAGAAAGCCTTGCGTCCACGGTGGTGACCGAAATTAAAATTATGTAAATTTTACAACAATAATAATGATAATAATGGAAAGTCTTGTGGCGTTTTGAAATTCTCCCCCCCCCCCCCCCCCCCCCAAAAAAAAAAAAAAAAAAAAAAGGCCAAGGAAAGATGCAATTCTTGGAGCAGTCTATTTACAGCTGAAGGAGGATTGAAGACAATGAAAAAATAATAATTAGAAGAGAAAGGCAAAGAGAGATGTATACAATGAGTGTAGCATGTCACAAGTCTAATGCATTATCTCTGTTTCTTGAAGCGAAATTGAGGATATAACAACATTCTGAACCTGTTGTTAAAGAAATAATTTACAAAGTCCATCTTCTTCCTCAAAAATCTCTTGCTCCTGTATCTTTCGCAAGTTTCCCTTTCTGCATATCCTTCAGGTCTTTTATCTGCTTTTCGTACAAACAGTGCAATGAAGAACCCCTCTCCGTCTTCCACCAAGTCGGTCCGCAGCAAATGTTGAGCTGCCAGATGAACCGATTAGAAGATAGGAATTAGCAGGTGATAGTTTATATTAATATGACAATCATATGCTCAACTTCAAGGTTTCCATTCATTTATCAGAAAAGTTGCCACCCACAAAGCTCAACCAGTGTGTATCTTATGGAGAAAAATTGGACTTCAAGCACTTACATCCATCAAGAACTGGGAGGCCACGCCGAGGCCACTGGGGATGAACTGGTGCAAGTTGAAAACCATGAGATGCTGCAAGGGGTAAAACAGATTTGACAACGTCTTCATTTTCAATCTGGTGGATGGAACATGTGCTGTAAACAATTCTCTCGGCTGCTGGAACTGGAAAAATGTAAAACGATGCCATCATCATCCAGCAGAATGGCATGGAATACATAACTAAAAGTGGCTGAATGCCAATTGTAGATGCATTGCAAAATGCACTTAATAGCATCTGCCAAGAATGTTGGCCCAAAATTTTTAGGACTCTCTTGGAAGTTTTGATGGGAATAGCCGACCTTGAAGAGTACGAGTATGCAAGGTGAATTGGAGTGCAGGATGTAGCTGAACAAGAACTTACATGAAAATGCATGTTCCAAAGCCTTCTTCTGAAAAGCAGCAAGCTTCATCAGCCTATCACTGTTGCCAGTATCATCTAATACTTGTAAAGGAAGAGGTAAGCGTGAGGTATAATATAGCATGAATGCACTTGTAGAAAAGCCAGAGTAATTCTCTGCGCAGAATAAGCACAAAGATCTAAAGAAAACTGACATGTAAACTAGAGCTAAGAGACACAGATATTATCTGCTAACCAAACATACCCGCATCCTTTGGACTAACAACCAAAATACTCTGGGTAAAGGGTAGCATAAATTTGAGGCAACAAGAATAAAATAATAGTTACGGACAATCCTATATTCCTTGAAATTTGATAATAAACTCAAGATCCTGGGAAACAAAATGCCAACGGGGGAGAAGCACGCAATGGGGGTTTAATTGTTTTTCCTTTCAAATATAGCTTAATACACAAGAAAGAGAGGAATGCAGAAAGAAAATAGCCAGTAGCTGAGTATGAGCTCAGCCGCTTGCTTACCTGCAGCATATGATGGAAGCAGATGATCTAGCCTGTCAATGGCAGTACCAGATCCTGAACATGATGGATCTAAAAGTATGGCTCGAATCTGCAATACAGTCAACAATCAAACGACAAACCCATTTTGAAGCAATACAGCAGATGTAGAGATAAGAAACAAAAACATACAAACTACAAATATCTGGTGGAGAAAACAGAATTGAATTTCGGCATATCATACAACAAATAGAAGACTAGATGTCCAGTTAATTCAATAAGAATGTCCATTCCTTCAGTATCAGGTACGTATATTTGTGCAAAAGTACAAAGAAAAGAATAACAATTACCTTTGAGCAATGAGGCTCTTCAGGATTCAATTTCAAGAAGTCTTCATGTTTAACTTTGACATCTGGGCCAAGTTAAGTTTTGTAAATGTGAATATTAAGTAATGAAAAAAATGAGTCACTCGCAATGAACATCAGTTCCAATTCCATTTTAAAATGTGAAGTTTTGGAGAGAAGCAATTTAAGGAGAATACAACACAAAAACAAGCACAACTGCCAAGCTGGCTTTCCATTTGCTAAATGCCAGGCCAGATGGAGAATATGAAAAACCATTTAAAGGATACTGGTAGCACCAGCAAGTCTGACGGTAGCTTCTAATCGTTTTACTCTCTGCTTATCAAGTTCACAAGCTATTATTTTCCCCTTTCCCTTCATAATAGCAGCTAGATGAACAGTTTTGTTTCCAGGTGCAGAGCATGCATCAAGAACCTTCACCATTATCAAGCAAAATTCATAATGCAAAAAAGAGAAATGAGAATCAAGGCTTCGAAAAAAATCAAAGCAATTGCACATGCATACATCTGAAGGAATTAACTCTTCAGTGCTGAGTAAACTCACCCACCATCCTGGTTTAGGCTCGAGTGCTGCTGCAACCATGGAACTTGCTCTGCCCTAGTATCCATAGAAAAGGAGAATACCAGCTTGACTCAGTGAAAGAGCAGTTAAGATATATGTCTCCTAGAAAATTTTTATATTTAATGAGGTAAGACCGATGAAGCTAAGCCTTACCTGCATAAAAATACTTCCATTTAATACCAATGGATGTTTATGCAAATCAGTACTTGGTGGTAGCTTTAGCAAACCAGGTACCATGTCATCCTTGTCAACCTATACATTTTAGTCAATAGATCAAAAGACTAGCAGAAAATATATTTTGTAAGGACTGTAAAGAAAATGATTCTTTCTCTAAAATTCTGATACGATACTTCCGCGATACGTTTTTGGATCTTTCCACATTTTTATTTCAATACCAGAGACGTGAAGTTCAAATATAAATTCATTTCTAGCATTAGCATGCATGCTATTGAACCCAAGTTGTAATGCAAATATCACGCTCAATATGACACCTATAAACTTGCACCAAACCCCAGATCAGAAGCTAAAAAAGAAAAGTAACATGGAAAAATCATTAACTCGGTTAAGTTGAAGATTTTACCGCATACTGTTTAGTCAACTCAAGTATAGCAGACTCCACATCCATTTTCAGAGTATTTACACGAACATAACGTGGTTTTGGCATATCTGCAGCCAACATTTCCAAAAAAATTCAGACAGGCGTCAAACAAGAAGAAATTAATGTCATAGCATAGCTCAAGAAAATGTATCCGTCATTTCTAATTTTGACATAATAAAACAACGTCATTTAACCACAAGTAAGATGTTCATATTTAGATGGTAATTGTTTGCAGAAAAGATCAGCCATAAACCCCTTTTTTCCTTTCTTTATAAGTATAAATCAACAAAAATAATTTTGCAGTAGAAGCATATTCATTGCTTGTTAATAACTGACTTTTACATCTGTTGTTTCACCTAAAACACGTGGAAAGTAGCATGCATCTCAATAAAACAGAGAGTTAGCACAGGAAGAAACGCAGTCAAAATACACACCAGATATTTTGCATTGAGGCATCAATTCTTTTATGTGCTTCACTCTCTTTTTCTCTAAAAGATGAACCAAAGCTGACCGTAATTTATCTTTCCTGGACAAGAGAAGCTTTTCTGCATCCCCAGTTGCTGAAGACTCCTATGGAGAGAAAAATGATCTACAAATTAGGGAAGCAGAAAAATGTAATTTAGGAGCAGAATGTAGGAAGCAGAGAGATTCCATGTAGATGTGAAAAATGCATGGACGTGGAAAAAGGGCAACAGCAGACATGCCTATTCTCCATTGGAAACAAGAAAAAGAATAATCTTACTCAATACCTACCTTACCAAAGAGGATATCATATGCAATTACACATAGTAACTCTTCTTGTCTCTGCAAAACCAATTTTTAGTTTCAGTTACATTTGTCATTGTGCTACAAACTATTTTTAGAAACGGTGCCAGATGGGAGAGGACGCTTAATGAACTGCAACCCTATTATTATAAATATTAAGTATGACCAGTAGAAAAGCTTCACATACCTTCCACTTGCTATTCAATACATTAGTGGCTCGCAAAACATCTTTGATAACTGGGAGATCTATTCAAGAACAAATCCAGTCAGAAATAAATTTATCTCACACAATTAGGCACAATAAAGTTTCCTTTCAAAAGTAATGGATTTATATCTGTAAGGAACCTTTTTCCCTAGTTCCCAACATTCGAAAACAGAGTTTACCATCCTATGAGATCTAGTTCACAAAATGGATTCAATTGCCACATCCATCAGATGCGTGTTGCCTCTTACAAACTTAAGCCTTGATCCCTTAGAGAAGTTGACCGCAAACCAATACACAATCCAATATATCTACTTAATGAAAATCTACAAATTAAGCAGTCATTAAACTTAACCAAGATGAAGGACACTAATGCTATATGTCAACACTATAAATCCAGCTACAGCGTATTACTCAGATTCTAAATTCTCAGGATAGTGAAGGGCTCAGTCTACAACATTTGCCCTCTCAGGTTAATAGTATTGTGGCCACTTCAAGTGAAAATATAGGTTGATCGCTATTTTATCATGCACCTGAAAACAGTGAAGATAAAAATTCCAGATCTATAAACAGTGTATTTCTGATAAAAGTTTCATCCAATTGTCCAATAACTAAAATCCAACTTTTCTTTTTTGCTTTTGAACTTTTCTCCTAGGCAATATCCGAAACCATTTAGTCTCACTTTTAAACAAGAAGTGATTTTAGCTACACTAGCACTAACATATGATATAACCAACCCATTACATGAAAAGTAATAAGTGCATCCATTTATGCGGGTAGATAATACGCACTTGTTACTTATCATACGAGAGGCAGTAGCACGTGAAAATGTCTATACAAATCTTAAACCACAAGGAATCATTGTTAGACTAACTATAGTCAAAAACATGTATGCCAACTCATTTATCACTTAAAGAAGATAAGATCAAGCTAATGTCTTTCTAAAATCTACAGGGAAAAAAATTCAAGCTTTCAGCATAATTAGACTAATCCCATAAATACCCATTTCTGCTGCAGAAATTTAATAGGACGAAGACAAATCCCATATTCAAATTTCATCAGTAGGATTAGAAAAATGAAAACTGGGAGGGCATAATGAAAAGCAGTGCTGGTTGCTGACTTACGCTTGAGGGTTTCACAAACCAAAGCAAAGGTGGCTCTTTTGTTCCTGATGGAAGGGCTATAAACCAGTGACTTAATGGACCCCACAGCTCGCCGGCGGGCGTCCCCTTCAAGCACGGTGCGCAAGACCTTAGCCGCCTCCCTCCTGGCGAAGTAAGCCGACCTCTCGGCTCCTCTCAACGGTTTATCTCCTCCGTTCGGCTTCCTAGATGCAGCTGTTTGTTTCTTCGCCGGCCGATCCTTCCTTGCCATCGGCTCTAGCTTCCCGGCTTCTGTGACTGCGGAGTCGAGCTTCGGAGAAAGTCTGGGGGAATTTGGATTTCGTGAGAATTCGAGGAAAAGCCCAAGAAGACTCAGGCCCAGCTGTGTCTGTTGCTATCCAACGGGCCTTCTCCAAAATAAAAGGTGCATCTAACGGGCCTTGTTTTGGATTGTCTATTGTCTCATGGGCACATGAATTTAAAAAATAAAATAAAATAAAAGTCCCCTGTCCACCCCCCCGGCCCTCTCCCCGTCTTTCCCCGGGTGGCAAATCTTTTTTTTTTTTACAGCTCTATTTTCCCTCATACAAAACTAAGAAGCAAAATGTAATTTTTTATGACACTTGCAATATCATTTATATTACATGGTCTTCATTTATTATACAATACAATTTTAAAAAAAAAGATAATAAAAGTGTTATTATAAAAAAAAAAAAAAAAGTGAAGTGCAAATTATAACATTTCCCATTTACAAAGCCAACTATCTTCAGGGTGATGGAATATGTTTGAAATTGTGGTGACGAGTGACTATTTTTAGATTGTAAAGTTTTTTCTCAATTTTTAGATTAATAGCTTTTAATTAACACAATAAAAAGATTTCTGAAATATTTCATTTACGAATTCCTTTTTAAGTTTAAGCGAGCGTTGTAAAGTTTCTTGTAAAACCAAAAAAGTTTTATCAAAGGCTAAAACTCAAGCTCTTAAGTGCGATTAATCAAAGCTCATGTGAGCTGAACTTGATAAATCGCCAATTAGTAAGCAAAGCTTGATTACATTTCAGCAGCTTAAAAGGCTATAATCTACTTTCTCTTTTGTGTCTGGGAGGGATAGCTGATAATGCCAGCTAAATATGCGATTAGGCTAGTAAAAAGGCTGAAATTCAGTAACTTCTTGTTTGGATTGCATTTTTTTTAAAAAAAAAAAAAATTACGGTAACGGGTTGATATTCGTGAGATAAAAAGGCCTTGTTTGGATTGCTCGTTTCCGTCGAAAAATATTATCGTTTTCCGTGATCACATTTTCCTATCACCTTTTTCCCTCACACATATCAAATTGCTACAGTAATTTTTCCATGAAAAATGACAGAAAATGCAATTCAAACACAACCAAAAGATGATTGATGATTGAAAATGTGTTTACAGAAAACATAGTAATTTTTTCAAAAAAAAACACACTTGACAGCTCGCCAACATTAATATATTTGTTATGACTTTCATAGCTCCTCCAATCAATCAGAAACGTTGGAGTGCATTTGAAGAAATTCTAAGATGCCCGCCCCAAGCTTTTGTGCTGAAAGCTTTTTCTGTTCATGTCCTTCCTCCTCGATTTCATTTTGTTGTTTTAACTTTTTATGTAGATAAACTAAACAAACTAGTAAAGTGTATCATTTCATTTGTTTGCTGTGGCTGGTACGGGAAGAGAACCTTTTTTTTGTACCATAGTGGGAGCCAAGGGCGCTTTTAAAAGCAGCTCCAGGTGTACTTTTCTTTTCCTTATATAGTATTTGGCTAACAAAAAAAAAAAAAAAGGTTCGAGTTTTAGACGCCAGGAAGATGACTCGAAAGAACCACTGAGCCACCAAAGAGCAAGGAGGCACTTAAATCCCTCCTTGAATTATAGGTGATAGTTCAAATTTCGTCTGCAGCGAAAAAAATTTAAGGGTTGTGCCATAGCACTCCCTTGATCTAGTTGGATCTGTATACCCACTAGCTCCTACCACAGCCTCTTTAGGCTTCCCCTCCCCCTAAATTAGAATAGAGTAAGTTATACAAATGTATCGTGACTGACAAAAAAAAAAAAAAAAGATAGCCCGAAAGAACTTCATGACCCACCTGACTCGTTCTTATTGGGCAACCTCTCGTTTGTTGCTCCAAACCTAATTGCAGTAGACAGACTCTTAGTGCTGCTTCCTTTCAAAACGCATTTAAACTCAAGTGTTTGGTCATTAGTCAGTCAAACATGATGGAAAGTGACATTGGACAGTTACTTATCTGTGAAAAAAAAATTATTTTTTAATCATATTTTTATCTCACGTATATCATAAAAAAATATTATTTTTTAAAAAATTATTTCAAATAATCTATTATCCAAACACACTGCTCATGTTTCAGTATTATTGTTTAAATTATTTTGAAACGAATAGACCAATCATGTATTGAGATACAAAGCATATCACTTTGAAGCTTCGTCTTACACACACACTCTTTCTCTCTATCTCTCTATCTCTCTCACACACACACATATATATATTTTTTTATATATATAATGAGGCAATATCTTTAAGTGCAAAAAAAAAAAATGAACAAGAACTTACGAGCAAATGTCTGAAAGGTTAAAATTGGCATTCTAGTAATGTGAATTAATGCTTATAAGCCGCTCTTGCTGATTCTCCGTATGGTAGGAGTCTTGAAACAAATAAGTACCAATTGGCATTGCTAGGGCATAAATATGCTCTGCGGTCTCAACGCACAAATATTAATTAGACGATTTCCACTTTGAAGACTGGGCAACGCAATTGACTCATAAAGTGATTCGAGAACATTGTACAGGTCACCAATCTAGCTAGGGTCACCAAGACCTTGTGCAAGACCTAGGAGTCCACTGTTGCAAGCAATCGATGACAAAGACCACAAAAAGACCCGAAATTAAGACCGAAGAATAAGGGGGTCAGAAACCATTGAGGCCCTCGCTGGCCTTTCCACACCACATCCCACATCGATCCTCGAGAGGTTAAGTTATTAGTTCTCTGGATGATCTTAAAGAATTGGCCGGCCTTTGAGGTAAACACTTAGGATTTAGGGTAGGGATGGCAATGGAGGCAGGTGCCCGCTCCGCAGGGGTAGAAATGAGGCGAGGGATGGGGCGGAGATGGGGGCGAAATATTTACCCCCGCCTTAAAACGGGGCGGGGGATGGGGCAACGTACACCCGCCCCATCCCCCGTCCCGTCCCCCGCATAAATATATATATATATATATATATATATATATGATGTTTGTCTAAAATCTTTAATGAAAATATAAATACGAGAGTCTAATGGAACAAGAATTCTTTCCATGGCCTATGATATCGTTTATAAGCAGTTCCAACAATCATGGGTTTATTTTTCCCTTCATTTGTTGATTTTCTCTTTTATGTTTTCCATTGATCTTTGCCTTTTGTTATTTCTGGATTTTAACTATTCTTGGTATTTTTAGTTAGTATTTGGGAATTCTTTCTCTCTCCTGTTAGTTCTCAAAAATGTTTGGACATATAAGAAGAGTTTTGCTTTTTGTAAGTTGATTTCTTTACTCGTGGGGGACCACGGGGGAAACGGGGCGGGGGCGGGGGCGGGGGCGGGGCTGGGGATCGGGGGCAAGGGACGGGGGATAGGGCGGGGGACGGGGGGAGTTATTTGACAACGGGACAGGGGATGGGGGAAGGATCCCCCGCCCCACCCCCGCCCCATTGCCATCCCTAATTCAGGATTAGTAATTTAATTCTGATTTCTTCGTTGAAAGAAACTATTGAGGCGTTTGATTGACCCAGAAATGAGCCAATTAAGACAGAAAATTCATTCAAAACGTCCCTCACATTTTAAAAAATGAAGTCAATTATTTTCATCCCTCATTTTTAAATGTATAATTTTACATTTTTTTATAAATTCACATTGATCAAATTTAGTCTTTACTTAGATTTCCGACTAGTTTTTTATCAAAATCCAATACGTCCCTCGCACGTGATTATTTTTTAAGGATAAAATTATCAAATCAAATATTACATAATCCAATTCATTGTCTCTCACATTTCACAAAATGAATTTTTTCTTCCCTAACATTTTACAAAATAAATTATTTAGTCCCTCATATTTCATAAAATGAATTTTTCCATCCCTCACATTTTTCAAAATGGATTTTTTTCATTTCTCATTAATCATGTGTATGAATAATTTTTTTTCGTTAAACCCATGTATATATCTATTTAATTTTACCTGAATAGTACAAATACCATAAAATATATCTCTATTTAATTTTACTTGAACAAACTAATCGTTGTTGTACGCATGCTATTCAATAGATATATACAAGGGTTTAAAATTAACAAATTTGTTTTAAATCCATGTATATATCTCTATGATTTCACCATGTGAACCTATTCAATATTTGTGACCTATTTCTTTTGGTAATAATTTATTTATTGACTTGTATAATAAGGTCATCTACTTAATAGGTCATAATTCAAATTTTATAGTCATGCTAACACATTGTAGTTTAAATTTGAAATTTCTACTAGCTACTTTTAAAATCAACAGTTGAATTATTTGCCTTGTGATTTTTTTTTAAATTTAAAAATGACAATCCCTTATTTCTTTTTTGACATATTTTTCCTTGTTTATTTTTTTTATCCAAATTTAATTCGATATAAACATTCAATAATGGTTATAATTAAATATCTTCTTTGTTTTCAATTTTCAAGTAAAAAGAAATAATATATGAGTGAAAAACTAATAATTTTTTTAAATTCATGTAAATATCTATTTGATTTTACCTGAATACTACGAAAATAGAGATATTTACATATTATTTATATTGTTCAAGCGAAATCAAATAAAAATATATTATAACTATTCATACTGCTCAAATAAAATTAAATAGATATATACATGGATTTAAAGAAAATTATTCGCACATATAACCAATGAAAGATGAAAAAAATTCATTTTGTGAAATGTAATTGACGAAACAATTCATTTTATGAAATGCGAAGGACTATAAATCCAATTATGTAAAATTTGATCTGACAATTTTATCACTAAAAAAATTTCGATAAAAAATTAGTTGAAAACCTAAGTAGGGACAAAATTGAATCAATGTGAATTTGTAAGGGATCCAAAATTATATATTTAAAAATAAGGGATGAAAAAAGTTATTTTACAAAATGTGAGCAACGTTTTGAACGATTTTCTCATTAAAACAAATTGAAACATAAGTGGCAATAATTAGCTTCTAGGCTCATTATTTAATTCTTTCTAGGTCTCGCCAAGTACTTCTGAATATGGAAAAGGTGTTTATGGGAGTGTGTATAATAGTAAATTTCTTTTTCCTTTAAAGAAAAGTTTGGATGAGAACATATTTTCGAGATCATAGATTTTCTTCACGAAAATTCTTACAAATCATCTAACAATATTAATATAGCCCTCACATCGACGAGAGCATCTGCACAAAGTAAGAGCGTACAACAGTAAGTCGAATGTGCACAAAGTGTTCCATGATACTCCCGCTTTATCCTGCTGCATATGAATACAGAACGAGTCTTGGTTGACTTATAAGAGAAAGAATTAGTTAACTTTTACAGATCCTTTGCCTTTTGTGTGACCTCATATGTAATGACGTCAAGAAAAAGAGTGACCCAACCAAGTGAAAACCACTGTTCCTTTTTTTCCCCTTTTTTTTGGGGGCATACAAGGGGGCTTGGAAATCCGGCCCTTGCGGTGAAACGTATCTGGGAGTAGTAGCACCCATTACCTCAAAAGCTAACAAATTCCTCCGGGATTCTGGTGGACTTGCAAAAAAATCACGGTTCCATTTGAGGCTAGAATCAACGCACATATTCGACAAGAGTGAAAACATTTCCCATAATTGAAACACAGCATTGATTGATGAGACAATGGCAAAATGCAAAAAAATGAAAAATTGCCGGGTTGGATTGTTATCCTCTGGAGTTTTTGTAAAAAGATGTATTATAACGATTTCATATATGTAAGATAAAAAGATAATTGAAATATATGTTCATGAAAAAACACGTAAAAGATTTTTTGAAAAAAAAAATGACGATCCAAACAAGATAACTAGCTTGACTTGTACTCCTAAAGTTTCCCGACTCTTACCTTACATTCTCACATTTTTATTTGTTCTCACTGTTCTAAAAAGAGAGGCTACTTGATCTTTATATTTGTCTCAAATTATAGGCACAAATTTTTTTGATGGCAAGTTAACTTACGACTTTACTAATATGCCCATATTTAAGTAAATTTTTTGACAACAAACACGAGCCTTCTACTAATAAAGAGCGGTAAGTTCCTAGAATAATTAAGAACATCAACCGCTAGTTTAAATAGAATAACAATAAAATGAGTCATATTATATTAATAGAAGTGTATAAGAGAGTTGATAAGGCCTTACTTTAATAGCGAAGATTGAGATTCTAAAAGTTACAAAAAAAATTTTTCAAATTTCCCTTTTCATTCTCCATGTTTAAATCCTAGCCCTTAAAATAAAATAAAAAAAGGAGGAGGAGTAGAAGAAGAAGTGTATTGAACCTCTCCCAATGTAAGACAGGAGCAGCACTTTCTTACACCTTAAGTCATAAGATGTCTTAAAATATCTCAACCATGGAAAAATAAATGAAAGTTGACTGAACACGTCGGTCTTCCTACTCAGTTTTCACGCTATCCAAAAATGACCATGCAAGTAAATGTTCGTCCCACCGAGGATCTGCGTACCTGTTAGTCCATAATATAAGTTTTTTTAGGCTTTTTCTTTCCTGTAGCGTAGAGATAGAATAAGTTATACAATAGTTATCGTTTCAATAAAAAAAATAAATGTTCGTTTCATCAATTTTTTTTTTATCATTAGCCATTACGTTATTTTGGAGTTTGTGTTACCAACTTAACATTATGGTCTAAAACAGCCATAAAGTAGCTTGGATTGGAAATTATAATTTGTGGGCATTAGTCCAATTTTTAGTTTAAAAAAGGTTATGGATCATGTGCTTTAAGGTTACAAATTAATAAGAGGATTACTTCTATAAGCAATTAAATGAAGTGAGATAACACGAGCTGCGAATATTATAATATACGTCGTGATCAGCATGTTAATCTCAA
Source organism: Coffea arabica (assembly GCF_036785885.1). Classification (NCBI taxonomy): domain Eukaryota; kingdom Viridiplantae; phylum Streptophyta; class Magnoliopsida; order Gentianales; family Rubiaceae; genus Coffea; species Coffea arabica. The sequence continues at coordinate 41,362,264 of NC_092325.1, read as the reverse complement.
TACTTTGCATATACCAAAGGGACCTTCTAGTGTTCTTGCCAGTTGCCACTATCAGGCTGCAAGGATGTTTGACAAGGACTAGCTCCAAACTCACAAAACCCTTCATTCTTCGAGGTTCTTTCTTCTTGTTCCTTCAATTATTCATGCTTGTATCAGTATACTGCGTTGATTCATCATTTCACTTACCTTTATCATCCTGATTACGTACGTTTACATTGTCAACTAGCACTGCAATTAATCACGCCTGACTTGGCAAAACTTATTCAGCCATAAAAGCCCAGAATTGGTCACCATTCTTGGATCGTCTTAAATATATATGTTACAGAGATATGTTTGTATCCTTCACGTATGAAAAAGTCATGAGGCAATGGCTGTCATAATAAGAGTAAAGAAAGGGGACAGGAGGCAATGAGCAAGTGCAATGATCCCAGAAAGGCCAGCAGGTACCGTACCATAAGGCTGTGTTGTTACGTGTAGAGCTGAACGATGCCACACTGATAGAGGAAGGGTGGTTAATTACCTTATGAGATAGGATAGGAGCTCACCTTCAAAAGATAGAGGCATCCTAAAAGAGTAAAACAATAGAAATGAAGAAAAATACATAGGGGACATACATATAGATTCAAAAGAAAAAAAAATACATAGCTAGGGATATATATATATATATATATATATATACATATATATAGAGAGAGAGAGAGAGAGATTCAAGCGGTTTATAATAACTTCACCATAAGTAAATAGACTAAAGTCTTTCGTGAGGGTATCTATCTATTATCAGATTCATCATGTCTAACTCTACAAAAGAAAAAAGGTGGAAAAAAAAAAGGGACAGAGACCATTTCTTGGTCTGGCTAGGGACTTGTGACAATTAAAGGAGGCTAACTAAAGAACGTGAGGAAGAATCCAATTCTAGGGTAGGATTGACTCCCAAACCTGATTTAATGCCTCATGACCGACCGAAGAGGCCAAATCAAGGGAAGTAAATGGCCATTTTGGCTATGAGCTGGGAGGTCCTTTGCCCATAGTGCATGAACTGGTGGTGCCCTTACATATGATCACTATTCATATTGTAAATAAGACTTTTTAAGGCACCATGTATAGCATGATCATAATTCACATTGTTGACTTTTGAGCTGTATTCATCCCCCTCAATTGTAGATAAATTTGGTCTAAGCACGAGACTGCGAGCGAGGGAAAAAAAAATCACAAATTCACATCTGCTCCAAATCCGAGCCCAAAGCCAAGGCAACAAAAGTCTACGCACAAGTCGTCTTTAGCCATACCCCACCACCTATATATTTGCCCTCTCATTCATCCTTAGCTAATTAGCTTAGACAGCTGAAAACCGAGATGTGAACATTAATCCTGCCCTGGGCCCAACAATCTCTGTAGCATTTCTTAGCCACCACTCCCAAGTCGTAGGCATCAGCCCATGAAGCTTCTTTCGACGTTGTAGGAAGCTTACTACGAAAGAACTTGGCGATGAACATATATCAACACCTCACCACCACTGCACTGCACTTCACTTCACTTCACTTATCATCACCCATCATGGATGGGAACTATGATCCCAACAGGTTCACAAACATGTCTGGTTACAATTACAATTCTAGCAGTGCTTTTGGATCATCATATTCATCTGGGATGATCAGTGGTGACACCAACCAGTCGAATTTCCAGGTTTCGGAGTACTTCGAGCTTGATGATTGGATGGAGGAAGATCAAACATTCATGCCCTCTGGCTACAGTACTGCCCAAAGCCCTCAACAAGAGCTGACTGAAGTCCTTGGTCATCCTGGTGGAAGTAGCAGTCAGCAATCCAATAGTAAGCAAAGCAAAGTTCCTGTCCTTTTTTAAGTTCTAAATTAAACTAGCTATTACGAGAAAACACGAGCATGTGTGTTTATCTGAAAACATATTTTACTGTAGTACAAAAAAAAAAAAAAAGTGTGCGCCATTTGATTTCCGTGTAAATATGGGAGAGGCATAAATCTGTGGTATGTTTTAATTTGCAGGAGATATTGGTGGGAACGAGAGGAAGGAGAACAGAGAAAAGGTTGCATTCAAGACTAAGTCAGAGGTTGAGATACTTGATGATGGCTTCAAGTGGAGGAAGTATGGGAAGAAGATGGTGAAGAACAGCCCAAACCCAAGGTAAACAATTTTCTTTCATTATGCATGGCTTTCATTTCATGAGATAATAAAATGATTTTTACGAATAAACTACTTGGGTTTTATTCATTCCCTTTAAAATTGATCCCTCAAAGAGTTCGAGATTATCCAAACTTAGCCACATGGAGAAATCAATTCTGCCTCAAGACGTTGATGCCATGGATGGATGGGATCGACTGTAACTCCTTTAAAACCCGTTCCCATTTATAATAATGCTTTTGAAGCCTTCAATGGAAACGCATAAGAAGAAAAGTTCGAAACAAATTACCTGTTCTTCACTGCTCTTTTACCGACACATAACATAAAAGTCGAGAGAGAAGTGATATACAATCTGAAGTGACTAAATTCTGCAGAGGAAATCAAAATCATTTTTTCTACAGTACCAAAATATATATATATATATATTTTTTGTACGATTTATGTTAACAGCACTTCGTGTACGAAATGGGAGTTGGATTCATAAAAGTCAGTCAACTAATGAAGCACAATATGCGGTATTAGTGCTGGTAACGTTTTGATGCCAAAATTTGGTCCCCTCACATCTCTATTGGATCGTACACATCAAGATAAAATTCCTGCAACATTTTAAAGTTTGAACTGGACACCTATTATGCACTAACTGAGCATACAATTTTTAGAAGACAACTTTACTTTGGGTAAAAGAGATCATCTTCTCTCTTGATTCTTCTCCAATAACGTATAACTCCATGTTTTTTTTTTTTTTTTTTGTATGCAATCTGCTTTTAATTTTGTGGGAAAGATCCACCTTCAATTAATTTTGTGGGAAAGATCCACCTTCAATTAATTTTGTGGGAATGATGATTAGCAACGTAATGCGTTGGCCCAACATGTCTTTGTTCGACGAATCCTAGGTTTTAGGTCTCAATCTCATAAGGGAGCATCCACACAGCCGCCAGATTAGCAAAACGGGTTTTGAGAATTTATACAAGGACACCCACTCACTAGATTCAACTCATTTCTGTTCAATGATCCAGTAGAAGTGCATGATTTGACATATACGAATTGCCCAATAATTCATTTCCCCCCGTAATTTGGTTTTGCTGTGTCATAATAGCTGAAGACAACTGCAACTTATCGTGTGGAATTTGGATTTATCTCTCAAAAAGACACAGAAAAAGAAGCAGAAAACGGTATTTTGGATTTAACAATGATAGTTGGTCTAGTTGTTCAATACTGTCTGTTTCCCTCTTGCAGTATATGGTTAAATTTTAGCATGATGACAAGTGCACGAGATTGCATAAAGATTATAGACTTGTTTGCTAGAATAAAATTTTCGTTTCTCCTGCTGAAATTTCTCAAGTAGACTCCATCTTGCTTTAGTTTCTGCAGCTAATCACAAAAATTGAGCCTCTTGCTTTCTCCATCGAGTTATAAACACAGAACATAAGCAGATTGGACTACCTCAAATTTACAAAAACCATACAATTATGAAGGCTAACTGCTGATTGAGAGTATGGAATTGACAATGTTCATGTAATGTACAGGAATTACTATAGGTGCTCAATTGAAGGATGCCCAGTGAAGAAGAGAGTTGAAAGAGACAAAGAAGACCCCAGATATGTAATAACAACTTATGAGGGTATCCACAACCACCAGGGCCCTTCTCAGTTCTGACTTCCCACAGGGGAATGTTGAATTCCTCAGTAGTTTCATCAATTATGGCTAGACTCTGTTCAAGGACGCGATAGAGCATGGACAGTGTCCGTTCTACCACAGCTTTACCTAAATCCCACCCCTTTTTTTTCAGATGTTTCAATCTGTTTTCGGCAGTTTCAATAGACCAAGCAGATAGCAGGATGGTCTAGTCATGCACCGATCGACAAGATATGTACTAGTAAATTGCAGTGAGGATAGATCCAACAGGGCTTCTTTGTACACTCTCCTCATCAATGCACTTTACACCAGCATTTAACATGCAACAATAGATATATTAATGACATTTAACGAACTAAACCAAATGCAGCACTTGCATGGAGTGCAAATTAGACTTCCTGAATTGGGGAAAGGGGGCAAGGGGGCGCACGGCTGAGCAAAAAATGATTTAAAAAAACATTGAAGAAAACTAAATGAGATGACCACAGTCGAGTCGATATATCTCTATTTTCACCCGGAAGGCCAAAACAATGTTCAGAAATATGAAAATGCATGATCTCCATGCCATTGCCCATTATGCATGTTCTAAACCACAAACTATAATGTTTGCTACATGTCCTGTTTGTATACAAACATCTCACGAACAAAAGGACCATAGAAGTTTTGGAACTGTCAGTTACTAAAAAGACATGAGAAGAGGGGGAAAAAAATCAGCAACAATGCATGAGAAGCATAATAAGATGCCATTAAATTCTCATTAGTTACCCTTAACTATAATAAAAGCATTAATTTGGCACATATCACATATGAAGCTAGTAGCAGAATCGGAAAAGAAACTTCCATAAATTGTCAGTAAAAGCCAAAAACATGCCGTCAAAAGGAAATGTTTGCGAGCAGCGCTACAAGGGGATACCAGGTATAATAGTCATACCATGTATAACAAGCACATTTCAAGAAAACATGAAGTAACTTCTTCAAGCCATATAAAGGACATTAAAAAACAGCACCAGGTGAAGGACATAATACTTCTCCATGTCATTGTGACTTTGCTGGCTAATAATACAAAGCACTTTCAATGTCCTTGATGAATACCCACAGGTCATAGGCCAATTATACATGTCGACTGACAGTACAGTGATTCGGTGAAGCAATTAGAAGGAATATCTAAAGTACAAGCAGGTTATTAGCCTTATTTGCTGAAATATGCTAACAGGAATTTGATACTTCGCCGAATTAAATGTCTAGCAAGTTGAAGCATGAACTTCGATGCTTTAGCAAACCAAACAGGTTAATTTGGAAAAGCAATATCAGGGTTGCGTACATGAATATTTTGTGCGCCAAAATGCTTCCATCTAGCTGCTGCAGATTGCACCTCAGAGGAAATGCTCCACAAAGTATCACAAGTTTGTTTTTGGAGAAGTTGTGATGATGGTTTTGTTATTGCACTGGACTTGGAAAAAGGACGCTTGCTTGTCCTATTCATACCACTAGAAAGTAACCATCGAGACCCAGATTGTAGCTGTCTAGGATTAATTAACACCCCCCTACCATTTGGCTCAACATTAAAACCTGCGATATGGACTCCAGAGATTTTAAACCGAGAGATGAACGGTGCGTTGATGCACTTATGATTTTCTTCAGCACTGGTTCCTTCCATAACAAACTCTTCATTCAGATCATCCTTTTTGTTGCTCAAATCTGTTTCTATATTTGTGTTATGCATTTCATCATGCACAGGAATACAAATTCTTTCAACTTGAGCCAGAGCAAGTATTGATGATCCAACCATTTCAAAGTCACGAAACGGATCTCTGAGCTGCAACCTAAGAGCTAATGTGAAGTTGTTACCGAACAAATGACTGTTACTACCTGATAATTTAACTCGTTGACCATTTCTTGTCATCTGTAAACCACCTAAATCGAAAAGATCAGCATGATGAGCTGCTAAGATTTTCAACATCTCTCCATCAACTTCATTCTCATAATCAATATCTACTGCATCTAACCTAATCCATTCATTCAAGGAGATAGAGAATTTGATTAACTCAGCAATACCATCTTCCCTTTTGACATCCAAAAGTTGCAATGGAGTGGGTCCCAAAGATCCCATAACTCCACCTAGTTTAACATTCTGGCCTACAGAGGTCCAGTTCTCAGTAAACTGGGGCCTAATGCATGAAGGTGCTTCTGCATCTGACCAGCCACATTGAATCCTCAACCCTTCAATGGAGAGAGCTTCAAAATTAGCCACTGCTAATGGAACAAGATCTTCCAAAGACACATAATCTGAATATACTTTTTCTGTTATTGAGCCTAAGTTTGGAGCATTCTGACCAAACAGTGATCCTTCATCATTCTTTTCCAAGACAAATGAATGATCTTTGACCCTGAAGTCATTAAGCGAAGCAGATTGGTCAAACCTATCACCAAAGAAAATTGAGCATCAATCAGCATTAGAAGAAGATAGGCTATAGGGAGCAAAAACTTCATACAAGCATACAGAAAAAGGAATTTGCAGACCTCTTAATAACTTCCGAACTGTGCTCAGTTTCCAGGATGACTTGTTCCATCGTCCTTCCAGTAATGTCCTCCAAAGGCATCAATTCATTTGTCTTAGCAAACATATCTTCGGCTCCCCCTGATGCCCAGCACTGTAGTATCTCCACAACATTGGAACCCATAACTGCTGGTAGTACAACTGCATTAGAAACTTGCATTATCAGCTTTGCACTGTTTTTTGCCCTCCTGAAAAGAGAAGAACTCATTGAACGCAATAAGCCTCCACTCTTTGTCTGAATTGTTGGACCTAAGCCTTCTGCAAGAGCAGGTAATCTTGAAGGTTCTTCGGGAGGAAAATAGACTGGGCTTCCAAATCCATCAGAGGTAATTCGTGGAGAATTTTGGAATACCTTATCGTTTAGGCCCCATCTTTGCATTAAAGTTTCAGTTTCCAAGTTTTCAAGCATTTTTGCATTCCGTCTGCTTCTCAGTGATTGTGTAACCCTGTTATACTCTTTTTCAGCTTCCTGAATGACCAGTGACAAATCAAAATCATCAGAACATGCCACCCTCCCAGAGCCAGTTCGAGCAACACCAGAGACTTCTATTCGCTCTGAAGCTGCATCCAAATCAAGTATAGGATTTTCAAATGCACAGAATTCCATTTCAAACTGTTTCAGAAGATGCCCTCTTGGAGACTCCGGCTCACTATCAGAAGTCATGTCTCTGGGGTTGTGCCCAAAGCCCAACATATCAAGAAACTCGTTAGCAACAGATTCAGTGACATCGTCCAGACTAAGTGACCGTACCAACTTACTTGCTCCACAACTAGATTCAGTGTTCATGTAGGTCTCCTCCTCAATACACTTGCTTATATTTGATGACATGTCAAATTCTGCTGATTCAGAGGCTATGAATTTACATGAAACCATTGTAGATTCTTCCACGGTTGATTCTTTACCATATACATTATTCTCCTCACACTTGCTCTGTATTGCACTTTCACAGCTGTTACTACAATCAAGTAGATGATTTGAATTTGGTTCCCCTTTAGCACTAAAATCTGTCATATCTTCCTGAAAAATCTCAGCAACATCTATAGTTTCAATGACAGGCTTGTTAAAACATTCAGTAGAATTATGGTCAAGTTTCAAATCATCCTTCACAGACAATTCCACGCCCTGATCAATTACGATAAAGTCAGAATCATCAAAGCCATTTCCAGAAGAGGCAAACTTAGAATTAAAGGGCACAAGATTTTCATGAAAGCCATCCACCTCCTTAAGATTACCAAACTTTCCCTCATCAAGCTTTTGGTACAAAAAATTTATTGACCTAGCAAGCTCCGAGTTTTGGTTAGGAAACACTTCACTAAGATATTTCATATCTAATGATTGTGATGAAACATGCTGATGCCCATTATATGATTTTCTTGGAACACTACCGCTCCTCCTAAGAGCAATGTTGCTGCTACTTTGATCACAATCTGAGGACATAGCAATTGGTGTCTGCCCACTATCCTTAGGCATATCAGAGACCGTCAGAAAATGTCTTGGGTCAAATGGATTATCCCCCAGAATTGAAAATCCAAAACTAACATTCAGGATAGCACCTTTGGCCTTGCCTTTCAGCTTAAAGCTTGTTGTCCACTTCCCCGAGGTCCTCTTCTCCTCTTCTAACTCCTCTACAGTCAGAGGAAGCAGCCTTGCGAGGTCCACCCAATGCTTACCAATATCTAGAGTTGGAGCTCCAATAATGGAAGCCTGAAGAAGAAAAAGTTTAGGCTCATACTTCGCTGAATTTTGTGGGCCATTTCTACTAACATAAACAGAACACTGATGCATCAAAGTTTCCTCAAACTTGGCTATCCCTTCGAAAACATGAACAGGATGAGTTTTGAAAACCTCATTCTTCCTTTTCCAATTTACACAAAGAATAAGATCATTAAAGTTGGAAGGTAGACCCTCAACAGAATGTACATGAAGAAAGAAGAAACAATTGAATCGATGACTACGAATATGTGTCAGAGCCTTTAAGGGCTTCCAACCCCAAATTGATGACTTCTTCTCCTTTTGGAACACATCTCTTACACTAGCCTTAGTACCAAAAATTGATTGATGCTTGGATTGCAAATGTACAGACTTGGATGGGTCTTTGTGCAGGTAAAGGGCTTGGCTTATTTCCCCAATATCGCGCAATAACTGTCCACTGCTCAATGCTTCATCATTACTCATCACAGTATCATCTTTGGAAATCACCATCTACCCATTCAAAGAAAATGTTTCAAGCATATATACTAAGAAAAAGTTAAGAATTTCCAGACATACAGCACAAGAACTGAACAGTAGAATAAAAACTAGACAGAAATTAGGTACTTGTTGGGCTCTGTATTCCTCCAATTCAGGAAACTAAACAACCAACTCAACATCCTAAAGAAGGAATCAAGGTCAGGCATTTGGTTTCCCTTTTCTCCTTTGCTTCGGATTGTTTATTTCCGTGGTTCTTATTTCAAATTTTACAAGGACTCTGCTCTGATCGATTACTTTTTGTGAATCATTAAAGGGAGATTACTATTACGTCAGAAGAAATTAACAATGCAAGAAAATCTCTATCACTTGCCACTTGCAGTAAGGTTCCAAAATAATTGAACAGGCAACTGTAATATCAGAGCTTCTTTATCTTTTCAATATCTACCAACATTTTCATTCTTTCTAACAAACCAGAATTTTCTTCTTTTTCCCTTCTTTTTTTTCCGTTTTCCATCTTTCTTAGTGTTGCATGCTTGATGCAGAGTTACAGAAAATCCCAGCAAATCTAATGCAACAATAAATGCCAAAAACCAATAGAAATCTGTAATAACAGTCCTGCTCAATTATTCACTATCCTTTCCTTTTTTGAGTTTTATTGGTCCAAAATTGCCAGTAATAACTTATACAGTACCATCAGAGCTTCATCAAGCTCTGTACAATCTCCAAGAAACCAACACAAGCAAACCCAACGAAGAAAATAACAAAAATAGAGCAAAAATTATCTTAATGGGATACAATAGTCATCAAAGCAAGAAACTTTTTCTGCAGTTCCTCAAGAGACAAAACAGGTTCACAAAAAAAGCAACAATAAGGCCTACCACGCATAAATCAAGAAACTGCCCCACTCAAAACTAGAAATTCCAGTAAAAATACTACTAACCAACAAAGCAAGCAGTAAGTTTGACTTACCAGGACAATGAATTGCTATATGATCCAACCTTTCAAGGAAGTAGGAAAATAGAAAATGAAGAAGAACTTCAGCCCAAGACCTGTAAGAAGATGATCTCCTCCTCCTCCTCCACCTCCTTGGCCTAGCAATCAATTGGCTGCCGCAGCTATATACTTGGGAACCGTGTTATGCGTTAGCAGCCATTTATAAATCCAAGTTCTTTGCTTTTGTCTTCTTGAAGTCTTCGTTCCATGGTTACTCTTGGTGTCATAAAATATGAACCTGAAATTACACAGTAATTATTTTGTCTTTATGACATAAGTTGGTTTTAGCTGTCTCTAAGTCTGTCGTAGTTGTGTTGTTGCTTGTGATTAAAGGGAAGTATTAGATGATATTACAGCCAAAGACCTTGTATTTAGGGATGGCAACGGGGCGGGGTCGGGGCGGGGGACCCCTCCCCCGTCCCCCGCCCCGTTGCCTATTAGTTCCCCCCGTCCCCCGCCCCGCCTTCCCCCGCTTCCCCGCGGGATTAAGAAAATTTTATTATATAATTTTATTATAATTAAATTTTAATAAATAATCAAGTACTAAAATATCAACACATCACCAAATTATTATTCATTGTAATTTTACAATTGAAACTCATAAAAACAATCAAACAGAAGTTATTTGAATACAATCCAATATGATGAAATAAATATAATTAAAATAGTCAAATTTTCACTTTTAGTACAAATGCAATCACTAATTCATCATTGTGTTTGTGCTTTTTTTTGAGAAAAAAGTGTTATTCTATTAAGTGTAATTAGAAATTTAGTATAAATGTATTAGTAAATTTAGTATAACTAATTAATAAATTCTATTAGTAGACATGTATAATTATTCATATAATTGATAATATTAATTATATTACATAAACTAATATACATTATATAATACATCTAACTAATAATATCATTATCATAAGTTTATAACTAATTAACTTACATATAATATATAGTCATTTTTATATATATTTATATATATACATTTTTTTTTGTTTTGCGGGTGGCGGGGCGGGGGTATACTCCCCCGCCCCCCGCCCCGTTTCTAAGCGGGGGGAAAAAATTCCCCCCGCACTCCCGCCTCGTGAGCCCCCGCGCGGGCACCCGCTCCCATTGCCATCCCTACTTGTATTCATGCTAAATTGGTTTTGGGTGCTCTTTTATCTTGTGATGGTACATCAATATCAATATGAAACCATTAATGGTTGATAATAATAGACTTGTTAGTTGTTGGGTGGCATGTCAATGGGTAAGGTCTGGGTTGGATCTCTTTGATCAAGATCCAGATCCATTTAATTTAGTTAGACTCAGATCCAGATCCAGGCCCTTTTGAGTCTGAAAAAATAAGTCCATATCCAAACCCTTATGGATTTGGGTATCAAATGGGCATCCATAGGTATTTTCTGAGCATACTAAAATAAAAATGTATTTAAAATATATAAAGTTCATAAATAATATAAATACCATCTAATTTTTGTTTTCAAATAATAAAATTAACATTCAACAAGTTGAATGCAATATTGTGAATTCAAAGAAAGAATTGTTATTGACTACTTCTATATATATTTCAAAGGTTCAACTGCATTCACATCCAATATTTCATTTGTTTACCTTTACCTTTTCTCCTTTTCTTGAAAAAGTTTGTATCAATTATAATGACAACTAGGACTAGTTTTTACAAAAAAAAAAAAAAAAACAACCATAACATATATAAATATTTAGTATTATTAAAAAAATGTAATTTTGTACCTTTTTTTCTTATTTAAACTTCAGTGTTGGTAGATGTCTCGCAATCCAGTACTAAAATAATGAATGCGATAAAAGTCATTTGACTAAGAACCGATGACAAATAAATAATAGAATAAAAATATTTATAAACACTTACTCATTTTTTTTTATTCAATCCAATCATCAGTAATCACTAATGTTTCAACCATATCTAGAAGCAATTTAGCATGAGTCTCATCAATCACCCAACCACCAATACTAAATGCAGATTCTAATGCCATAAAATCTTACTGTATTCGATCCAATAGCCATAAAATATTATATTATTTTATAAATTTACTAATATATATTATTTAATTAAATAAATATGGGTCTGGGTAAGATCTGGTATGGATTTGAATTTGGATATGAATTCTAGAAAATCAGATCCTATTCAGATCCACAACTCTCTCATAGGGTTTGGGTCTAGGTAGGGTCTGGATTGGAGAAATTAAATCCAAACCCTACCCAAATATATTGGGTCTGGGTTGGATCTGGATAAGACCCAACCCATTGACATATTTATTAGTTGTATAGGCTTAGAAATTTATAGACGATGTTGATTTCTTTTTCTTATATTTGGGCATTAGGTACTTGATTTCACTGAACTTATTTAATCACTTCATTTTCTGTTCTGATGTATGTTTCCAATAACTAAACGATCTTTTTTTTTTAAAAAAAAATGGAAAATGGTGTCCAAATAATCATAAGTTTGCTTAATTTAATTCCCAACAATTTGCTGCTGAGATTGCTTAATTTTCACATGTCATGCTCCCATCAATTTGGTTGGTATAGCATGCTTTAAAATGTTCTATGATGACTAAAGTTATAACTCGTGAGCCGACTCGCGGGCTCAAGTATATATATATATTATTTTAATATTTAAATTATATGTATCTCTAATATTTTATTATTTATTAAGAAAAATATTATTATTTTTTTTTATTTTTTCGAGCTCGAACTCGAGCTTTATTTGTGACAGCTTGTCGAGTTCGAGCTTGATAAAACTAAATCAAAACTCGATTCGATTAGATCAAAATTCGACTTGACTCAACTCGCTTGCAGCCCTAGTTCTGAAGGCTCAATGTGGCTTCGGAATGCTCAATTGGACCGTAGAATAATGCTTTATATTTGATTTACGAATTATTAGACTTTTAATTAGGTTTCGTTTGGACTGAAAAATTTTGATGAAAAATTTAAAATTTACCCAAATTGTTCTAATTGTTTTGATTATTTAAGATATCTTTGAATTTATAATTCACCAATTATCATAATACATTTTAAATACTAGAATAATTTGTTATTTACAAACTCAAGCACTTCCTAAATAATCTAAACAATTAGAAGAATTTAAAAGGATTTCAAAGAATTTGGAGAGTGAATAAGAGAAATGATTGTTCGAAGAATTGATATAGGATAATAACCCACATTTTTCTAAATGAATTGATGATTTAGAACAAGGATAACCCACACGATATTACTTGGTACAAACTAAATACATTAACTAAAGTGGATTAAACACTCATAACAAAATTCATTCGCTATTCCTTTATTGCACCTTAATATGAGATTGATCGAGTCATTTAGATATAAACTTATAAGTATTCTAGTCAAATCATAACTTATTCATAAATTTCCCAAAACTGAATCAAATATTGAATCTTCCTATCATCATTTTCTGAATAATTCCCGTACAGAAGAATAAGAAAATTAACAAAAAAAAAAAAAGGAAAAAAGAAAAACAATAAAAGGTTATTGGGTAGAGTGAGAATTAACGTATACTTGGAGGATTAATTGCAATTAACCCAAAAATCTATTGCAACAGGTAATGCAGAGGATGGCCTGAAGCAACTCCCTCGACTCTTTAGCCACTCTCATCGTCTTCTTCTTCTTCTTCCTCCTCCTTCGAGTTAAAGTTAACACAAGACACTCCATTTCTGAAAGCAGAGGCATCCGTTCCCTTAAGTCCTGAACTGTTAGCCCGAAAAAGAAAATGGATGCAATAATTCAGGCACCCTATGATGCTACTGTGCGGTTGATGTTGGCCTCGTTGGAACGCAATTTATTGCCGGATGCTGTCATAAGAAGACTCACTCGCCTGCTTTTGGCCGGCCGCCTTCGGTCTGGTTACAAGCCCACTTCTGAACAACAACTCTCTGACCTCCTTGCCTTCGCGCATTGTAATTCAGTACACTAATGCTTGTCACTTTTCTTGATACACATGTACGTTTCATGAATTACTACAACTTATATGGGATTCTAAAATTGTCAAAAAAAGGGATTTTTGATTGTTGCTTGATTGTTAAAAAGATTGAATTTTTCCTTAAATTGGGGTTCAGTATGGACATTTCCTTCTTAAAGCTGAATTTTCTGGAAAACCGAAAGGGCTCGTGCAGGATTGAGGTTCTTTTATTCTATCTTTTTAGTAGTCATCTTGTTTGGCTCCAGAAGTGTTGGTTCCACTGAAAGGTCAGTTAAGTAATGTGCATTTACCTTATAATTTACTTGAAAAATGTGGTGTCAATTGTTATGGGGTTCTACTATGAGTAAGATTTGTGATTAGAGCATATCATTATAATATGGCTTTACAATTCATCAAATGTTTAGCTACTCTATGCTAATTTATGTAAATATTTTGCTGAGCACTATTGTCTGGACTCTGGATGGTGAAGACGGAATAATGCAACGTCTACTTGACGCCTTATGCTTGAAATTTATTGCTGTTTACCAGGTTATATACCTCAATTGGTTAAGATGAAGAATTGGTATTGCCTTTATATAGGATACTTCTTTGCCACAGACACCCAAATGTATTATCCATCATCAGAGATTTAGGTGAATTTTGTTGTGTATTTATCCCATATTTACTTGGGTTTTAGCATTTTGTACTAGCGATTGAAGTTGAAAAAGTTAGAGTGCTAGTCCATCAGAACTAGTTATCATTGGAAATGTATTTTGTTAGCCACTCTCTAATTTGAGATTTTCTATTCAACTTGATCTTGATTAGGATATTTAGGCTTTCATGATTGTAAAGCATGCAAATTGGTTGCTTCTTTATTTCAGCTTTGAGAGAAATGCCAACAGCCATCCAGACTGAGGTGCCAAAATCTCAACATTATGAGCTTCCTACTTCTTTCTTCAAGCTTGTTCTTGGAGAGCATCTGAAATACAGGTTTGCAGTTCTGCACCCAATTTATGCAGGTCTTTTTTGTCTTATTTTGTCTCGTGGTCATGTCTTTAAAAGCAGTTGAGGTACAAACAGTTATCCCAGGTGAGATAAAGTTTGATATACCTTAATCTCATGTTATAATTTTAACACTTTCTAGAGGACTACAACATGTGACTCGATTTGGAAAAAGCAGCCAATCACCTATATGCTATTAAAGTTATAAGTTTCTGATATTTGAATTGGGGTGATGATACGATCATGTATCATTTGTTTCAGCTGTTGTCTTTTCTTGGACAAGTCAAAGACTCTCGAGGATGCAGAGAAAGCAATGCTGGAGCTATACTGTGAAAGGTCACAAATAAAAGATGGCCATACTGTTCTTGATGTTGGTTGTGGTTGGGGATCTCTTGCTCTGTACATAGCACAAAAGTATAGCAGTTGCAAGGTTACAGGGATTTGCAATTCAGTAACCCAGAAAGCACGCATTGAGGAGCAGTGCCGGTACTTTTCTTAATTTTGACTTGTTATAGGTGAAATACTCGGCCATAATATCAATGCAGACAATATGGTAACTTCAAAATTGAGGACTCATTAGAAGTCACCTCATCGACATCTTTCATCTGTAATCAGAAAAAAGATTCCGTGGCATGTTTGTTGTTGTAACACTAAATCAGCTGGAAGCCTGTTGTAAGAACCATTTCTTGGTCTCTTAGTGACTCTATTTATGGCACAATTGTGAGACTTGGTCTTGACCGGGATTTTTTCTTCTTTCTAGATGGCTGACTTTGGGATTTTTGGTATTTTTATTCATGTATTTTTAGAGTGTCATATTTGAAAATTTTGTTTACCTTATCTGTGTTTTTATGGAGAGAGATTTTAATCAGACCAACTTTTTGAACCATAGAGATCATCAGCTACAGAACGTGGAGATTATTGTCGCAGATATTAGCACTTTCGAAATGGAAGCATCCTATGACCGGATATTTTCGATTGAAATGTTTGAGGTAAATGCTGATTGTATTCCTGGTGCAGGATTTGACCTTTGTATGTGAGGTCATAACTAGTCAAATTTTTTTCCTAATATTATTGTTTTCCTGGTTGGGGATAGCATATGAAAAACTACAGGGATCTTCTTAAGAAGATATCAGCGTGGTTGAAACCAGATGGTCTTCTTTTTGTTCATCACTTTTGCCATAAAGCATTTGCTTACCATTTTGAGGTAATATTATGATGTCTGTCTTTTCCTTGGTTAAATGCTGTAATATCTCAAGAGTTCAGTACAAGAATGTTTCTCTAATTTCTTGTTTTCTTTTACCTTTCTTTTTTGATTTTGAGTATCGGTTTTTATGCATCTTGTAATTTGTAATTTGTAGGATGTCAGTGATGATGATTGGATTACCAGGTATTTCTTTACGGGAGGCACAATGCCTGCAGCAAACCTACTCCTTTACTTTCAGGTGAGCTTTTTGCATGATTGCTTCTGGTGTTCTGGGACTTGAACGCTCGACCTCTGTTATCTGATTGCTTCTGGCTTCTGTTTCAGAAAATCTTGCATGATGAGGTTATTCTAGCTACTGTTCAAATAGTCTTGCCCTTTGTTCCTTCATCTTTCACTGTTTTGCGTGCATACTGCAATAAGACCTTCTCATCCACTTTACGCATAGTTGCCAGCGTTCTGTATGTTATTCAATTAAAATGATCTTAGATTTGGTGATTCTGATGGTGACTTTACTAGATGAATTTCATTGCTCAGATGCTTTTATATGATGCTTTTCTTCATGCAGGATGATGTTTCTATAGTCAATCATTGGCTAGTGAATGGGAAACACTATGCACAGACAAGGTATGCATTAGCCATTCGTGTGTTAAGTTGGCAAATGGAATACATGATGGAATCATTTTCCTAACCAAATCTATTCTGTTCAAGAAAATCTGCAAATATTCAGCATTAATCTTTTCTGGCACCTATTTATCTTGATATGCTCTGGCACATGTGACCGGTATCCTGAGACTATATGAACTGATTGGGCATATCCTCTTGCAGTGAGGAGTGGCTCAAAAGAATGGACCAGAACTTGAGTTCTATAGCCCCAATAATGCAGTCGACATACGGTAAGGATTCTGCCGTCAAATGGACCGTATATTGGAGAACTTTCTTTATTGCAGTAGCAGAATTGTTTGGGTACAACGATGGAGAAGAGTGGATGGTAGCACATTTCCTGTTCAAGAAGAAACTCTCTGCATGATGAACACTGCAAGTCCATAGCTCAAGGGAAAAAAATCTTGCTGATTCAGACGCATACCATGGGAATTTGTAACAAGAGATTCTAGATTTGTGCCGATAGGGTGCAAGATGACCACCTTTTCCCATCAATGAAAACAAGTAATGGGACTTTCTTTTGACATTAATTTTCCAACAGTTGCAAACAAATTCGTGTTATCTGTTGGTTTTGGGAGCATCAAAACTCGTTGCATTTGGACACCTCTGATTCATGATTTGTTGCTTGGTTCACTTTTAACTTTAGTTAATACATTATATGGTCAATGTTTTCAAAGATTAAGACACAGAGATCCCATTTATAGAAACAATTGTACATCTCACTGTATATGGGCACACATGGAATGACTGCACAAAGCGGAAAAGATCTCGAAGATAAGTTGCTGAAATGAAAGATTTACCATCTGTTGTCAAAATTGGATGCTGAGTGGCATAATGGCATTGGTGCCTTGGCAATAACAACTTTTCAATATGCCGCTCATTGTTTTGCTTTTTGGCTGGACTGAAAATGAGTAGAACATTGAAACGAATGTAAAGAAACAAAGTTCATATAGGCTCAGTATCTCGTTGTTCCTCTCCCCAAGGATTAACCAAAACGTTTGAAGAAACACAAGTTTAAACCCAATAACATAATTTTCCTGTTATTGTCCACAAAAAAGAGAGATCGCCTAGACAACAGGATGAATGCGATATGTAATTAGACTAAACAACAAGCATTAACATCATTACAACATGAAGGCCAGCTCGGTCTATGAATGCCTGCCTCAAAACTATGAAGTGAAAATTGGTCCAACTCTCAGACCAAGAACTTGGGTTTCTGCCTATATAAGTTTGCTGGAAACTTCCTTACCACGAGCTCCATCCTTGCTGATGAATTAAGAACCCTTACCACAAGTTCACGATGTTACAGACAACTGGAATACCATTTGAGTGCCATAAGACTCATTCCTAGTTAGCCGTTGTTAATAAAACAATCTGAAAAGAAGAAAATTGAGTCAAGTCAATACTGCAACAATTTGACGAATAAATTACTGTTTCACAATAAAACTAGAAGTAAAGCCAGAAAGCAAAAAGAAGATAGAAGAAGGGGGAGAGGGAGAGAGAGAGAGAGAGATTGAACACGTAATACTCTTCCAAGAAACGTTGAGAAAAATAAAAAACCAAAAACTGCTGAAATCAACTTCAGAAAACCTTCAACAAAGAGCTTAGTAATGTGGTAGTTGATAAATGAAAATTAAGCTCTATGAGAGTGGCCCTCAAGTCCAAAATGCATGACCTAAAGCATTTTCCTGGTGAGGGATGGAATTTTGAAAACCAAAAGGTAATTTTGTGCGTGAGTCATAAGCGACTGCCAGACTGGCCCTCATAAAACTGCAGCATCCAAAAAAAAAAAAAAAATTGGTTTCACATTGCAACTTTCAAGCTGAAGATTGTGCAATGTAACAAAAAATTTGGCATCTCAGTGTTCGTAATCTCTCAGAGGTTTGGAATGCCCCAAATATATCATCATTCATCACAAAGAAAAATTATCTAAAAAATCAGCTCAAGCTCAAAACCAAGACCAGACAGTATCATGCTAGCATAGATAGTAAAGGACAAGACTTGATAAGAGCATAGCTGTTAATGTTTTGCCTTACGTGCAAATGCAATACAAAGCAGTGAATTTCCTTTCATAGTTTCCTTTCTCGATTTGGGTGCCAATTATTCACACTAATTTATCCACCTACTAGCTTGACCATATTCTGGCAGATAATAAGAAAGGCAGCAGTATCCGTGTATATGCCCATGTGAGTAAGTTTGAAAGAAAGATATGCTACAAAGATCTTATCTCAAAAGTGTGAAAAAGCTTATATAACCTTCAATTTTTATGCTCGAATTGGGAGCGTAGCAACCTACTATACCCCACTGCAGAGCTAGTAAAAGGTAATACAAACAAGGCAGTACTACAGGGTGATGTATATCCCTAGGATGGCAAAAAGTCCAGCTAATTGATAGGAAAACAATAGGACTTCAACAAATTATTGATCATAAAAAACAGCAACTGAAATGTTTACAGGAAATCAAAATTAAAAAAATGCAAAAAGAAAAAAGAACCTCTGTAGGAAAGCCGGTGTCAGATAAGATATTGAATGACAAAACATCAAACACCTCAACATCCTATTTTGGGTTCCCATTGTATTTCAGCAAAATGTATTCTAACTGAAACTTTCCAAAATGAAGGTCTAAAAACTGAAGCTATACTTGAAGGAACAGGAAAGTAAGTTCAACAATTAAATCAGAAGAAGAAGGTTGATCCTTGTCAGATTCCCATTCCTATGTGTAAATGATGTTTTTTCAGTTTTTATTCCCCTAATCAACCTGGCAGAAAATTTTTCACTAGTTAACGATTTCAGTAATGCTTAAATAGTTAAAGCCACTCCAGATGGCTAGCACATCAGATTTTGACACTTGTGCGATAAACAGGTGTACATTGTGCCAGCAGCTTGACAATCCCAAATACAGTGAGTCATTTAATCGAAAAGTTTGTACTATAACATACAACTTTCTATCATCAAAGATGATCTCACTCAATTACATTAAATCCAACAACTTTCCCATATCAGTCATGCATGGTACTAGTCACATAAAGGATATAACTCTTCAACCATAAACGATTTTAAGGAAACTAAAAGAATGTATAACAGCAATTTCAGCAACAACCTCAATCACAATCTTGTAAAAACAAGAAGTCATTTGGGAGCACCATCGTGCCTTTTAGAATCGGCTTGATTTGTCAAATCTACAATGCCATCTGCTTCCAAGAATCGACTCAAATGCTTATCATCTAAATGTTGCTGGAAAATAACATGCAAAAAACTCTCAGAACAAAACAAAATCTACCAGATGACTAATCTCAATCATCTGCCATCCAGCCCAAAATTGAAAATAAATGAATAAGAAGCTTACAGATAAACACTCCCTGTATTTCTGCCACTCAGAAACACACTCCTCTTTGTCCCATTGACCCTTCAAAAACTTCTCAGAATACCATCTGCACTCTCATAAACAAAAACAAGAATCAACCTACGGGACAGAGTGTAACATACCCTCTTTGGACAAATCGACATACAATACACTAAAGAACCCTGTTTTCTTGATTAAGAAAGCAAATAGAAAAATGTGAATAATAACAGCATAATTTCAAGGGTAGAAGTGAAAAAGTAAGAATCTTTATACCTATTGAAGCAGTTGTGATAAGCAACTCTGAGATGGGCACAAGGTGAAGTTTCTAAAGATGTGTTCTTTTTCTCCCTCAGCATTGCCATATTAGTTCTTTTGAGGCTTTTCTACAAACACATGTCAAACAACAACAAATTCTGGCTTAATTAGCAGCACTTATTTTCTCCGCCTTCCTGCTGCAATTCTTTCCTGTCTTATACTTTCTAGCTGCCGGCTTCTTTCTCCCACTCTCAAGAAACTGCAGAGGAGACCTCAGCAGAAACCAGAAAGCCTAGAAGTCAGAACTTTGGACTGAAGCTTATAGGGTCCCGCAATCTTTTACTGCTTCTATTCTACTAATTCATCTCTGCTTTCACATATTACACTTTCCTGTTCTTTTTTTTTCCCGGTGAAATTACTTTCATATAGTGCTCGTAAATATAAAATGAGTAGAAGGAAGTTGACAGCCTCAGCAAACCAGGGGAATAACAATTAAAAGTACATGATTCAATTCAACAAGAAACACGGGCATGAAAAGAGTTAAAGTCCATTAGGCAGTAATCGATAATGACACAGGCCCATCAGATTAGACAACCCTGTGGTCAAATATTCCACCAATCTTGTGCCCCACATCGACAGAAGAGTGGCAAACAAACCGCTTTATTTATTTGCGCCTTTGTTACACTCAGCGTCCCTTCGGGGACATCCGATAAAATTGGAACGATACAGAGAAGATTAGCATGGCCCCTGCGCAAGGATGACACGCACAAATCGAGAAATGGTCCAAATTTTTTTTTTTTTTTTCCGGTCTTCCATTCCTTCCACGCCAATTGGACTGAGAACCCACTTCTAAGTGTTATTTCTCTCCCACATTAAGGTTCTCAATTTACTTAATTCATCTTTAATCTAGCTCTTTTTTTTTTAATATAAGTTGGCCGTACAGGACATTACATCTTGATTAACGAAGCAACAAAAGAAAATAATTGTGAGCATGAATCCTGACGTGAAAGTTAATCGCAAACCATATTACAAAATGTTAATAGACCACTTGTCCATCTTGTTGACAAGTCACTCCTTCCAAAAATGATATTAATGTCTTGGTTATACAGTGCATATAATTGCTGATCAGCTATAAGAATGAAATACCAATTGGAAAGAAAAACTTTTCTCGACATCAACCAAAACATGTTGCACGGTTATATCCTCTTAAACTCTTTTGTTTCATCTTTTTTCGTTGCATCATTGCAGGTTTTAGGCTTATATCTTACAGCTGGTGTGAAGTTTGAACTCAATTTTTCAATCACGAAATTGGATGCCTTGAGGCTCTTGACACCCAATAAGTATTTTGGTAATTACATTTAATTACAAAATTAACCATTGACGAGTTACAATTTTCACTGAAGACTCAAAAGATGACTAGCCAATTAGTTGTAAGAAATGGTACATAACCTATGTGATTCACCGTTAAGTCCCTCTCCTCTTAGTGAAAAATATGAGTAGTTGTAACATAGAATTCGTCTGGATCAGAGAGATGATTCACCGAATTCTCCTTAACCTCTTTTAAGTCTTTCTCCCCTTAGTGTAGAGTAGGAGCAGTTGTAATATAGAACCCGTCGGGATCGGAGGTGATTCACCGAATTCTCCTTAACCTCTTTAAATCCCTCTCACCTTAGTGTAAAGTATGAGTAGTTAAAATATAAAACCCGTCTGGATCGAAGGTGATTCACTAAATTCCCCTTCACCTCTTTAGGTCCCCTTCCTCAGTGTAGAGAGTAGGAGTAATTGTAGTATAGAATCTATAATATCGACCAAAAAAAAAAAAAAGGGTAATGGTACATAACCTATATGATAATGTTCCCCCACTAAGGGTTTTAATTCACTGCCTTGGTTGGTTAGCATTTTCCCTTGCTTTGAAAGCCATGACAACTTCGACATCTTTTATTGTCCCTCTTCTTGGTTTATTGGGTTAGCATCCACTTGATTTTACCTTGGCCTGCTTTCCTAGTCTTTCTGCTCCTTAGCCCTGATTTGTGGGGTGGTGCTTCCATTTAAATCTCTGACTGTCCCTTTACCCTTCAGCAGGAATCAGAATTTAGACAAAAAGCATCTATATATATATTTTTTAAGGAATACATATTAAAGTGCAGATACCAATTGTCAAGAATCATCGAGGAGAATAAAGATCAATATAAAAAAATCAAGCCGTGCTTCTGTTTTCAGTCTTGAACATATCTATCTAATCTACCACCAGTAAGTAGATGCTCATGCGATGATAGCATATATAAAGTTTAGCATCATGAATTAAAATGGCCTTCACTTTCCAATCGATCGATTCGTGTCCCATACCTTTTTCATTGAATTAGGCCATACAAGAAGCTTTATGGAATTTGAACTACTGACGCGTAACCAATGGCGAAGTCGCGTTTGAGCTGCTTACGTAATTGAAGTTTATTAAAGAAGAAAAGTTCAATTATATTAAGTGACTAAAAATCATGATATTTATACGATAGACACAGACATTGAAGTAATTAAAATTATGAAAAATGCGTATTAGACCAAAGAGGTGCACTGACGCAATTTTTACACATTTTTTTTTTAAAAGTTTTAGCTTGTGAAATTTGAACTCCTACCTGCTTACCTACCGTACGAATGGATGACGAACTTGCAAAATTGAATTGTTAGTTGACCCCTACTCATAATTATTGAAAATTATTGAAACTCAAGTCCCTATAAATGCAATTTATTAAAGAAAAAATTCAGCTTAAAAAAAAAGGGGAAGGTTTTTAATAATTGCAGTCACCTCCCCTGAGGTTTAAAAAATTATGAAAACCTCCCCTGCAGAGTATGTGTTTGTTTGGTAACAATTGATGATGTGAGCAAAAAAAAAAAAAAAAAAAATCCAATAAATATCTAATACTACTCCTCTATGATATGATATGTAAAACAAATTAAATGATGAAAAAGCCAACTATCACTATTGTTATTCATTAGGTGAAAATTTCAATTTAGTTTTTTGTTGTTGGAAAATTTTTGTAAAAAAACTACTGTAGCTATCTGATATATGTGAGGTAAAAAGGTGATAGGAAAATGTGTTCACGGAAAACGTAGTAATTTTTTCGAGGAAAATTGCAATCCAAACGAGGAAAAAGTTACATTCTTTTTTCGTACTTTGGATATTTTTCTTGATTAAGTAAAATTTGAAGATACTTATTTTAACAAATGCCTCTTTAATCGGTTGATCGACTTTTTTGTAAATTGATTAATAAATCTAGTCAGAAAAATTGGAAATGAAACATAATGTACTAGATTAGATGACATTAGAGTTTTAAGATAGATGAGTATTGCCAAAAAGGAATTTCTATTTTTCTCTTTCAAACTCATTTCCACTTGAAATTTGTAAATCTGTGAAGGTTATCCACGGCTCCTTCATATCGTTAAGGGCAGTGAGTACTCATATTTTTCAAAGTTTAGGGAAGGTGACCGTAATCGTCAGAAAAGTCAGAGGAGATTTCTGAAATTATCCTAAAAGAGTAACTCAAAATCGTGACGTGTTTGTATCTACAGATTATGAGACAGGCACAGACACACCAGTAAATACTGCTGTACAACAAATTATGAAGCGTCTGTCACCTTTGTTATTAGAGTACTGTAGAGGGAGTATTTTAAGAAGGAAAGGGCGGAGTGTCATTTTCAAAACATCCCCTTTCCCTAAACAGTGCGCAACTGCCCCTATATATATCCATCCATTATCCATCCTTCCATCCGTCTCCAGTGTAAATCGAATTCTACACAGCTTTCTGAGCTCACACTCTCATTTGCCATGGCAGAAAAGGAAACAACCAACAGCAAATACCAGCAATTCAAACGTCAACCTCGCTTACCCAAATTCGCCCTGCCCAAACGCTACGATCTCAAGCTCAAACCCGACCTCACCGCTTGCAAATTCTCCGGCGCCGTCGACATCTCCGTCGACGTCGTTTCCGATACTAAGTTCCTCGTTCTCAATGCCGCCGACCTCTCCGTCCGCGCCAACTCCGTTCATTTTACATCCTATTCCAACAAGGTACCTAGTATTTATGATTTTCTTAAAGTTGCTCTCCTTTGCATTGCTTTGTTTAAATTCCTCATGCGCTCTGTTTTTGGATGCAATCGATCATGATTGGCCGGTGTTTCTGTGAGTTAAGGCTTTCGACGCGGTGGCCGTGGAGCTCTGCGAAGAGGATGAGATATTGGTGCTGGAGTTCGCTGAGAGTTTGCCGATCGGAGTTGGGAATTTGAGTATCGCCTTTGATGGAACCCTAAATGACAGGATGAAAGGCTTTTACAGAAGGTATTTGGGAACTTACTTTTCTCTCTTCCGTATTCAGGTTAATAAATAAACCAATATAACACATTGATAGCTCAATTTTTTTTATCTGTGCGTGTAAGTAAACACGCTACGTATTATTAGGTTATGCATCCATGTGTGCGAGTTTAGTAGATTTCTGTTTATGCTTGCATATCTCAGGTCTCAGTAGTGCATTTTTTTCACCCTTTTTTTTTTTTGGAGGGGGGGAGGGGGAGGTTCCTCGTTAATCATGTGTTGGTCAATACGGTGAGATTGGGTGTATCTTTTTCAAATGCTTTGTTGTGTTGACCAATGCAATTGCTATCTGTTATTTCAAAATTTTTCCAGGCTCGTTTCTCACCTTTATGTGCCCATAGTTAAGTGATGGGGGTTGTATAAGACAGTTTTTTCAACTGACTTTTCAAAGTTTGTGTTTTCCATTGAGAGTTTCTACCCTTTGTAGAGTTGTGGTATATTCAGAGTAAAGTTTTGTTTCCCCTTGTGGAAATGTTCTAAACGGGTGTAAAAAATGATTCTCTTTCCTGTTACTGTGTTTCTTTTAGTACTCATCATTATATATTTGGCAACAAAAGAAAGCAAAATTCCATAAAAGTCCTTTTACCTGAATTTTCTGGGTTCTCTTGAAGATCAAATTACAGTCATATAAAGGAATGGATTGTGGAATTGGAATGTAATTGTAAAAATGCATGTGAGATCTTGTTTATGGCAGAAAATCTGAAGGATTTACATTCCTTTTTGCTTAAAAAACATATAAAATGAATGTATGTCCTAAGAATCCATAGTCTGTTTACATTCATTTAGAAAACTCATTAACAAAAAGCTTAACTTTTTTCACCTACGAAGAGGAAAGAAGCAGTGTAGGAACAAAATTCCAAATAAATTGCACCCATTCTATACAATTTCTTAGCACAGCAATTGTCAAGCGGGTTGTAAAGCTATTAAAACCAATGAATCCAACTAAAATGATGATTGGCATTGCCACTGCTTCTGCTGCTGTATTTGAAAAGTATTCACATGGCTGTGTGTACTTGTCCACCTAATATTCTTTACCTATACTATTTTTGTCTGTCTATATAATGTTTCGTAATTGAGTCTCCAAATCTTCAGCCTGTTAGGTATCTATTTAGATATTCATTTTCCTATAAATAAATTTCAAGAAGGTGATCAGAAGTCGAAGCTGCATATACTTAGTTTGTGCATTTGTGTTTCTGAAAGTGTTTATGTACTTTGCTTTCTCAGTTAACAAGTAAAAGCTTTGCATTTTCTTATCCACACATTTTCATTAACTTATCCACACATTTTCATTAACTTATCCACACATTTTATTAACAATAAATTATGGTCTGATACTTTGTACTTATGTATCTTTAAGTACTTTTCTGATTAAGTAATGGGTTTAATTTCCTTTGTTCAGTGTCTACGAGCATAATGGAGAGAAAAAGAACATGGCTGTGACGCAGTTTGAACCAGTGGATGCTAGGCGATGCTTTCCATGCTGGGATGAACCAGCTTGTAAGGTGCTTGCTCTCTCTCTGCGATTTCTGTATGTTTGCATATCTGTGTGCGCTGTGATGTCTGCAGTTATTGTATGTCTGTGGAGCTGGCTAATTTAATAGGGTCAATAAGGATGAAAGGTAAATAGGAGGTATCAATTGTGGGAAGTGGGAGTAGAAGAGAAATGGATGAAACATACAGAATCAATCTCAAGTATAGTCTTAATTGCTAAGATTCCACCAAATCTTTTGGCGGTCTACTGCTTGTTACAAGTTCCATCTTTAACTTTATGTCATCTCACCTGTTGACAGAGCACACTTTTTCATGTCATATCATGTATTAGCAATCATAATTTTAGCCATTACCAAGATTAAAATCATAGGTTGCGCAAGAGTACATCAGTTGTGTATCTTTTGCTTTTAGGTGTTGTATTTAAAAGTGTTTTTCTGTTTTTTGAATAAAGTATCAGGGTTTGTTGAAATTGACGCCTGAATGATATTTCCAGATTTAATTGAATATGGAATTCTGAAATGGCCTGATTTTCCTTATTATAATTCTCTTCATGTTCAGGCTACATTCAAGATAACGCTGGAAGTACCATCGGAACTCGTTGCACTCTCAAACATGCCAATTCTTGAAGAGAAGGTGAATGGAAATCTTAAGACAGTTTCCTATCAGGAGTCACCTATCATGTCTACGTACTTGGTGGCGGTTGTTGTTGGTTTATTTGACTATGTCGAAGATCAAACTCCTGATGGTATAGATTTAAATTTTTTCTCTTTTTTGGCTTTATTAATTATGTCATCAATGTTCTTTTGTTTCACGATAAGAAAATACTACATCTTGCAGGAGTTGTTGTACGAGTATACTGCAAGGTTGGCATGGTAGATCAGGGGAAATTTGCTTTAGATGTTGCAGTCAAAACGCTTGGTATATATAAAGAGTATGTTGCATCTCTCTCTCTCTCAGATGTATTTTGTTATAATTCAGCATTATGCAATTCATTTGTGCTTATCGGGAACTTATATATTCTTATTCACTTCTGTTTAATTTCCGCATGTCTTAAAATTATCTATTTAGGTTCTTGGACTACATTTTTCCAATGCATTTTGATTTTGCATCACACTTCCAGGTACTTTGCTCTGCCATATTCCCTTCCCAAATTAGACATGATTGCAATCCCTGATTTTGCTGCTGGGGCGATGGAGAATTATGGTCTAGTTACATATCGAGAAACGGCTTTGCTATATGATGATAAACACTCTGCAGCTGCAAACAAGCAGAGGGTATCGTGATTTGTGAATGTGCTGAAAATCGTGGTTTCATTGCTGGAGTTTTGCTTGTTTGTCAATTAATTGTCTGAATGAATAAATTATTGATTCCTTTAGGTTGCTACTGTTGTTGCCCATGAACTTGCACATCAGTGGTTTGGCAATCTTGTGACAATGGAGTGGTGGACGCATCTATGGCTAAATGAGGGCTTTGCAACATGGGTACATCTGTTTGGAAAATATTGGCTTTTGAAATATACAGTCATTCCTGTATGATGATTGACATATGCATTTTCTATTTTATTTTTATTATCCTTGTGGGTTCAGGTTAGCTATTTAGCAGCTGATGCTTTATTCCCAGAATGGCAAATTTGGACTCAATTTACTGACGAAAGCACCGAGGGACTTCGGTTGGACGGGCTTTCAGAATCGCATCCAATTGAGGTGAATGAGCCTGGCTTACTGTTTTTACGCTTGAAACGTTTGATGTTTCTCATGTCGTGAAATCTTCCTTCTTTGCAGGTAGACATAAATCATGCTGCTGAGATTGATGAGATTTTTGATTCAATAAGTTACAGAAAGGGTGCATCTGTAATTCGGATGTTACAGAGCTATCTTGGTGCTGAATGTTTTCAGGTTCATCTTTTTCCTTCCTTCCCTCTTTGGATCATCCATAATTCAATTGTTAGAAAGCTACATGGAAAATGCTTGTAATCAGAAGTGAGAAGTCTGGCGTGTGGTGAGTCATTGCGCGCACCAACTTTTCAAGTGATAACTTGAGATAAAAACAAAAAAAAAAGTCATATCCATGCTTCACATATAGAATAACACAACCACGTAGGTGGGCCATTCCATTGGTCCAATGGGAGGTTGCTGTTTAGCATGTCAATCTAGATAAATATAGCAATCAGCTATGTATTGAGCAAATATGTCAGGCAAAAGATTTGTTGGATGCCGCTATTTTAAATTCCCTGGGTCTTAAGATTTATGCCTTAATTCTTGATACAGAAGATACAACTAAACCATATAGGGGCTTCATCCTGGCTTCTTTCCTTGAACAGAATCTTTTCATTTAAAATATGACTTAGTTCATGGTTCTTTACCCCAGGAAACAGTATTCTTCATGACCTGATGATAAAGCCAGTCATCGAACACTCCACTGAAATCTCGAATCCTAAAAGAATGCCCCTATTGATGAAACTTTCTTCTGCAAGAGTGACTCCTTCACCATGCTGTGTGATTCATGGATCTTTTAAAAGTCACCGCATAGCATGGACATAAGTAATACAACAGGCAGTGACACTAAGTTGCATTATGGGCTGGTCATGAGGAAACTCTTGTACAAGTGAGAGCAGTCAATATCTTGATGCTCTTCTCCGACACTAAAACACAAGATAAAGCAATCTCTGACCTTCACTTGTAAATGAAGCCAAAAAAGAAAAAAAACACAAGAGACCGTGCTGGTCAATTCTTTTGATTCTTCAAGAAAATTTCTACTCAGAAGCAAAGCTATGACAGGATTCCATCTGTTTGACATTCGCTTTGTTAAATCTCCGTTATCCGATTAGGGAAGGGGCTCTGGCATCATTTGTTGTTCATAGCTGATTCTTTTCACATTGGTTCTTAATCTTGATTTACTTGTCCAACAACAACTATCCACTTAATTGTAAATTGACAATTTTTTCCCCTTCCTTTATTAACTTTATTCAGAGGGCACTGGCTTCATACATTAAAAAATATGCTTGCTCAAATGCAAAAACAGAAGATTTGTGGTCTGTCCTCGAGGAGTCATCTGGAGAGCCTGTGAACAAGCTAATGAATTCGTGGACTAAGCAGAAAGGATATCCAGTTGTCTCTGCCAAGTTGAAAGACCAGATTTTGGAATTGGAGCAGGTTTTCCCGACTGACCTAACTATATGACTGCTTTTGCTGCCAAATTGGAGCTTGATATACATTGCTTAACCATGATGTTTCATATAGTGCAGCATGTTAGGTGCTTTGAAATTTCTGGATGTTCAGTATTAATATGTTCCATTTAATGGCAGTCACACTTTTTACTTAGCGGTTCTCCTGGAGATGGTCAGTGGGTTGTTCCAGTAACTCTGTGCTGTGGATCCTATGATTCTCGTAAAAGCTTTTTACTGCAAGCAAAATCTGAAGCTCATGATATCAAAGAATTGTTAGGTGCCTCAGTGTCTAAATGCAGTTCTTGGGTGAAAATCAATTTGGACCAGGCGGGTTTCTACCGTGTAAAATATGATGACGATCTATCAGCAAGACTAAGACATGCAATCGAGAAAAAGTACTTGTCAACCATGGATCGATATGGTACTTTGATTTAAAATACTTTCCAGTTTGTCAAATTTCCATAAAATAAAAAGGGTTACTCAACAGCAATAACTCATTTAAACAGGAATTTTGGATGACTCATATGCCCTGTCGATGGCATGTCAGCAGTCCTTAGCCTCTCTGCTTGCCTTGATGGGTGCTTACAAGGAGGAGATTGATTACACTGTTTTGTCTAACTTGATTAGTGTACGTCCTATACCTTCACTAAGTGGTTTTTTGCTTCATGCGTGCTTCTACCTCTGATTACCTTTTCCCTTGTCTGTTTCAAATTCCTGCAGATAAGTGCTAAGGTTGTAAGAGTTGCTGCCGATGCTGTTCCTCACCTACTGGATAACATTAAACTTTTTTTCATCAATCTTTTCCAGTATTCTGCAGGGTATGCTCCTTAACAGATGTAGTGCTGTTACTTCCATATCTGCCAGCATTTTCGACAGTGTTTACAACCATATTGCTGTGTTCTGTAGTACATGACTTTCAACATGTGTGGACATGCTTATTAGCGAATGCTACAAGAAAATATGTTAGACAATAGTACTGTTTTTGGTGATCCAGTGCCATTTGGCCAAGAGATTTATAGTTATTTGCATCCATAACGAGACAAGTATGATATTTTCTATCGTTGGTTTACGCAAATACGGTAGCTGCAATAAATGAATACATCCTTGAGACCATAAGGTGACTTCCGTAAGTTTTCATCTGGAGCATACCAAGATCATAAATTGGCCTACTTAAGATGCAATCTGAATGATGACATTGTAAGTTTTATTTTTATATTTATTTTTTATTCTTTTGCTGCAGGAGACTAGGTTGGGATCCCAAGCCTGGGGAGAGCCATCTAGATGCCATGTTGCGGGGTGAACTGTTGACTGCACTGGCTCTATTTGGACATGAAGAGACTCAAAAAGAAGCAAGTAGGCGCTTCAGCATATTCCTGGATGATAGAGATACACCTGTTCTTCCACCAGATTTGCGAAGGGTAACAAAATTATGCATTTATCTGGATATTAAGTTTATGCTATATTTTGAGTCCTGGAAGTCATAGGCCAAAATTGTTTCGTTACAGGCTGTGTATGTGGCCGTAATGCAGAAAGTTAATAAATCAAACAGGTCATGCTACGATTCTCTTTTGAGAGTTTACAGAGAGTCTGACCTCAGCCAGGAGAAAACACGAATACTAGGTGACTTTTTTTCACCGACTTATGCTGATGATAATATATGGTGGTTAATTATTTTTCTGAAACTACATTGATTCTTGTTCTTTTAGGCTCACTGGGATCATGTCAGGATCCTGAAGTCATTCTTGAAATTCTCAACTTCTTATTGTCTTCTGAGGTATTATGGATTTGTTTAGCTATTGTGTTAAGAGTGGCAGTTTCATATTATTGTCGTTAAAGTTCCTTGGTATCTAAATTGTCTTAGAATTCTTTTTCTAAGCTGTGTACTGGATGCAGGTGCGAAGTCAAGATGTTGTTCACGGGCTTGGTGTTAGTAGAGAGGGACGTGAAATTGCTTGGAAATGGCTGAAAGTAAGTGGTATCCAACTATAACAGACTGATAATTTGGTGTAAATTATCATGTTAATGGTTCTATATTCTTTCCACGCAACTGTAGGATAATTGGGACCAGATAGTTAAAACTTACGGTGCTGGATTTTTGGTTACTCGTTTCATCAGTGCAGTTGTGTCGCCGGTGAGTCTTCCATGTTTAGAAGATGTACTTTGATTTCCTTGCATTATCTCATGGTAACGCAGTTGAATTAGTTTTTCCTGTTAATGCCTTTCTATTCTGCTCTCTCTAGTTTTCCTCCTGCGAGAAGGCAGCAGAAGTAGAGGAGTTTTTCGCAAGCCGCATGAAGCCGTTTATTGCCAGGACCTTGAAGCAGAGCATAGAGAGAGTTCATATCAATGCAAAGTGGGTCCATAGCATTCAAAATGAGAAAAATCTTGAAGATGTAGTGACGGAGCTGGCATATAGGAAATCATAGTGTGGTTTTCCCCCTGGCCTGGAAAGCGTCTCAACATTGTTCTTTTACCGGTTTTTTTTTTTTTTTTCGTGAATAATTTATCGTAAAGTTCATTTTTCAAGTGTACTACCAGAAATATGAGTGTGACAATATAAATAAATGGCCGATCTTCCTTTCTAGCTGTTGCTTCTACCGCTAGAATTCCAATTGGATAGCTCCTAGAGCAGTAATATGAAACCAATTGCTATATTTACTTGTTTCTCTTATGGTAATTTCACGGGTGGCGGAAAACAGAAGCATACGTGCAACCAGCAATGCTAGACTGGGCGTATCCGATTACATGGCATGGTGTCGTGACTGATGTGGAGGAGTGGAAATGAGTTAGTATATCATATCTAGTCCTTAAAATATCCTCTAATCTACCATCTATTGTGTCCACTTACAAAAGTGATTTTAAATTAGGACACTCTTGAACAATAGACAAAAACATGGAAATTCCTAATATTAAAGAAGTGGGTTATTCATTAGTTTGTTTTTGTAACTTAAGCTTCTTTTTTTTTTTTCCTTTTTTTATGTCGACAATGGTAACCAACTAATCTAACTCTTATTCTTACTCTACAGGAGGAGGGGAAAGTTTAAGGAGGCTTGTATGGAGGTTGGGGTGTAAATTACTAGATCAGACAAGTATACTGCTGCATTCACTGAATTTTTAAGAATAGAAAGCACTATACTTCTTATGTGATGCACTAGACAGGGTTTGAACGGAAAAGCTTGAAGGGGCTCTCCCGGACCTTGGTCTAATGGCTTTTGTTGCTTAAATCATGCGTGGCTTAGCGTAAGATTTTCCCTATTAGTTTCCTTGTATAACCAAGCAAGTGGTGAAAGTCATCTGTCAATGATCATGTATGATGAGTTGGTTTAACATATTGCTATTTTTGGATGCGGGTTAACAAGTTTATGTAACGGACGTATTTTGTGTAAATAGAAAACTATGTAATGGTTTGGATGTTAGGAGTTGGCAGCCATCCTAGGATCTTTGTTTGGGATACCAAGATTTTATTAATTAGTACCCAACGAAGTGTTACAATTAGCACAAGTTTCTCACAAATTAATTAATAATTGAAGCCTCAACTCAAAACTTTGAGCCGCCAGTTTTAATTGGCCTTCCTTACATTTTGTAGAGAGAATAACTTGCATTTACCTATAACTAGAGAATCGGTATTCAAGCCGCATTCCTTTACTCTTTTTTTTTTGGCTTTTGGTGGTAAATTCAAGTGTCATACACATTACCGTCATAGTGACTCCCAAGCAACATACCTACTCTTCACAAATCACAGGCTGCAACCCTTTGTTAGGTAACGAAAAGAATTTACTGATGGTTACTGTTTACCATTTTATTTGGCACAGAGCCCAAATGGTAGATTAAGCAAAGTTGGGACAACCAGATGTCCAAATCTCTGCGCAAAAATGCAAAAGCGTACCTTGCCATACAATGAAAACTTGCTCCACCAACAGGTCATTATAACCATTCTTACGCCTTCTTTGTTATCAATCCATCAAAAGAAAAAGGTAGAAAAGAAGAATAAAGATTCAACGAAATTTATAGGAATAGATTTCTGAATAAGTTGACCCCCCCATCAACTCAGCCTGCAGTCCAGCCATTAGAAAGCCCTAGAATATATATATTAGTACTAGGCATCTGCGTCACTATTTGTCATAATTGACACAATACCTCGCAAGCAATAGCCATAAAAGCAGTGATGAAAATCAAGCATATCATAAAAGCGTTGTCCCAACTAATGGAAAACCCCTCTAAATCACTTAAATTTGCTATTCATTTGCAAGGCATAACATCCCCAAAGTCGTACAAAAGTTTTGACTTACCTCACAGAGACTTTCTTTAACTCGGAGGCAAATAAGCCAGTACATTGGCTTATACCAACATAATTGATGCCAATGGCATTCGACTTCCTTGATGTTCCTATTACTATTTCGAGCTAAATTTACATAGGTTGAACTCTGGCATGAGAATCATAGGACTTCTAAATTCTGGGCATAGAACCTCAAATGCCCGCGCTAATGGAAGTTGCATGGCCCTGGTGAAAAACAGAAGGGCTGTGGTAATGCTGTATTATAATTCTCCCTACCCCTAGGAATTGAGAGAGCAAACTTGAGAATACACACAGTTAGGACTTGCTCTTAAATTTTCTCTGGGCTTTCAGGTCCACCACAATTACGGTTATGTTGTCCTTGCTTCCCTTCTGAATAGCACGGTTTGAGAGGCACTCAGCTGCCGCTTGAGCTGCTGGGTCTACGCCTTCACCTCTCCCCAGGGGAAGTGTGACGCCGTTCTTTTTATGCCAGACAAGTATCCGTTTACGGGCCGTGTCACAGACCTCTTCATTTGTCATAACATCCCATAATCCATCACTGGCCAAAATGAGGCACTCATCATCCTTCGTTCGAGGAATAAACATCACTTCTGGATCTGGTATTATCCAGGGTTTTAAATACCTATCTCCTGCAAAACAAGTAAAAAAAAAAATAAAAAAGTTTGCAGGGAATTAAATTGGCCTTTAAAGTGAGGTACATTCACCCAAAATGCATGTCTTTTGCCAAAGTCTAGCTTAAAGAAGAAGTGTATACCAATCGAGAACAATATGCAGATGTAAATAGAATTTTTGGTCAAGTTCGTTCAATCGTGCATTTTAGGTTCTCCGCAGCAACATCATTGTGCTCTCATACGGTAATAGGAACGCAAAAATTGTAAAAGATAGATATCATCATCAAATCCTAATTGTACCTAACAAGCACTTCATTTCAGGTTTTGAAGAACAATTGCATGCCAATAACTATAGGAAGATGTAAAGGGTGGTTCAGAAATATCCAGCACAGAGCAGCATTCATGCTTGAGTAGGTAAGCATAATTGATGCACGCATGCAAGTATACAAATTTATGCACATATTAAGAGAGAGGCACGATGACCATTTCACAAGAATCTGTATTAGCCAAAAAGAATGGTTGTTGGTAATTTACTTATGTGAATAACAGGAAGGAAACATTGTCAGTGCATGTAAATTATACGACTCATGTCATGGATAGTGTTGGTTTGATGTAACTTTTCTTGGTTTATCAAACTGCAAAAAAGGGAATGAATCACGACTACAGCGCCATATTACTAATAATGCATGAGGGGAAAAAAAAAAAGAAAATGGCATCTTTATTCCTCAAGTGTGCAAAGCCTTCAAATTGTAGTGTTCATTTCCATTGCTTATAATCCAACTATAGTTGAATGTAACTTTTCTTGGCTTATCAAACAGCCACGAAGTGGAAGAATCACGAATCTGGTGCCATATTACTAATAATGCATGAGAAAAGATAAGAAAAAGGCATATTAATTCCTCAAGTGTGCAAAGACTTCAATTTGTAGTGTTCATTTCCATTCCTTATAATCCAGCTATAGTTGAAAATAGACTTCCACCTTATCACAATTAAGATCATGCAGTCAATTAAAGGAAAAGGAATGAAGGGAAATACTTTGAATTGGAAAGCAAAAAGGACAGGTCCTGCACTTTCATATTGATCACTCCAGTGAAAATTTGGACACCAAGAAAAGGAAACAAAATAAATGAACATGATTTCTCCCCAAAGAACTGTCACTCATGTTCAGAGCTTTCTTCAACATTAATTATGTACTAACTCAACAAACCTAACTAGGGCCACAAAAATACTCCATCCAGCCAATAGCTTTGGCCCTATTTGGTAACTCTCGGTTTTAATATGAAATACGTCCACATAGTGTCACTCCTGTATTATGGGTAAGCCAAGCCCAAAAAGCTCGCCAAAAAAGCTCTTTTTTGTTTTTCATCCCATAAATGAATGACTTTTATATGCATTTAGTATCTTCTTGTTTATGTATTACCATAACTGGGTAAAATGCAGTAAATGTATGCAGGTTACCTGTCATTATTAACTAAAAGTTGGACAGGATTTCATAAAAGAGACACTTAAACATGAACTCTATAAAGAAGTTGCATTAAGCTTTCAAGCCAAGCTTGACTTTTGACACACGAGATTTCATGAGACTCGATCTTAATGATGAGCTTGCAAATCAAGGTCACAAAAAGAATAATGCATTAGAGATCCTTCTGCTTAACTTGATTGCTTTCCAAACTCCGACTTTAGCATTAGGTTTAGCTTATCTTAATTTGTATAGCATACACATATAACTTATTGAACTCTACAGAACTTGAAAATAGCCACTTGGGCCACTTCGCCAACCAGCAATACCTGATGGCTGTCCAGTCTAAACATAAACTGACACCTGCAATAGCAATATGCACGTTTTGATCTAGCTTATAGGGCATACATTAAAAGCACCCAATATCAGTTAATAACTGCAAATAGACATCACTGTACTACAATAAACAACACATATGAATTCCAACAATAAGTAGCTGACTACAATAAATGTAAAATGAAATGAAACAGGACATGTGAAACATAGAGACATTTAGACACATACCAATAGATCTAGACATGGCAAGGACGCCGAACACGCGATGCCCATTCCACTGTATAACCTTGCCTCCAGCAGCTTCAATCCTTGCATATTCGTCTCCTCGATTTGGCTAATAAAAAACCAGAACAAAATCAGCTCATGGTGGTCAGAAATGACAAAATAATCAAGATCCAAAGTCCAATTTATTTTTCTTACTTTATGATCAATGGATAATGCCATAGGTTC
Source organism: Coffea arabica (assembly GCF_036785885.1). Classification (NCBI taxonomy): domain Eukaryota; kingdom Viridiplantae; phylum Streptophyta; class Magnoliopsida; order Gentianales; family Rubiaceae; genus Coffea; species Coffea arabica. The sequence goes on along the minus strand of NC_092325.1, from coordinate 41,326,149 downwards.
TTTCCCACGGCAAAGTACTGCCCTGGAATCACCGCAATTTGCAACTATGATGTGAGACGAACAAACAAGGGCAACAACAGCAGTAGAGCCAACAGTTTCTGGAGCAACAGGTTCAAGACCACTTTTCCCTCCAACCTCAGCATCAACCTTGAGAAAACAATTGGTAAATGCTCTTTTCCACTGCTCTTGGCAGGTTTCCTTATTACTTCCATCACTTGGTCTGGCCATAATAGCTTCCAACTCCTCAACCAAAACAGAATGCATATGATCATGGCAATAATTTGCTACCTGTCAATGACATCCTAGTTCTTTAGCACATATGTAGCATGTATATTGGAGACAGCATTTACAGCAATCATGCACAGACGCACACATAGACAAAGACACAGAGAAAGAGGCAGAGAGAGAGGGGACCTGAGAGCCTCCATGGCCATCATAGACTCCAAAGAAGTGAGTCGTCAGATGACTTAGACAGTTGGTCATTCCATCAAGAACACGATCCCCAACAAGCATTTGAAGCGGAATTTTCAGGAACCCAGGCACAGTTGTAAAGGCATCTTCCATTTCTGGTCTCCTACCACAAACTGAATTAACTCCCCAGAGGGGCACGTAGTCAATCTCAAAAATGCTGCGGCCAACTGTTACACTTAACCCTCTTTTGGAAGGGAGTTCGACAACAACTGTAGATGGTTTTGAGGTTGACCCTTCAGCAATCTCTTCCTCAAGGCCAACAGTGATAGCTAGAGAATCATGCACAATCTCACCAACATTTGACTGCCTCGTATCTCCAGCCTTAACATCAAGTTCAACATTGCATATACTCCTCTCAACTTCAATAAAATTCGAAGTCCCTATCTCAGATGTTGCATCATATGGGAAAATTTCATCAGCACATATGCTGCTAGAATCACTAATCACAGACAGAGAACAATCACCTTCCAGTGACAAAGAATCATCCTCCTCACTCTCACGGACAACAGAATCACTAGCAAGCCAGTTGCTTTCAATTTCAGAAGTCATATCAAGTAAGGAAGCTTCCCTACTTGTATTCCCTTCAGGCAAAGAAGACATGGCAACACTGACTTCACTCCCTGAATCACCAAAATTGCAATCCTCATCCCCACCAGAAACTGAATCTGCCATACTTTTAGCCTCAGAATCTGAAAACGAGCTCATTCTATCATCCATCAACCTTGTTCCAACGACATCAACACAACTTTCCTCAGTTGGTCTTTCACCCACAAAATTACCTATTCTAAATGGCACTGCAACTTCCACACACATCTCCTCCATCAAAATCCCTATTTAAATACAACAAAAAGTCACCCTCCAGGCCCTCAAGAATTACACAACCTGTCATTGTTAAACTAATTCATCACCTCCCTCTACCATCAATGATAAGATTGTAGATCCAATAATCTGGTTCAGCAGACCAATTTCCATCCCTGACGCAATATAACTAAATTAATAAATTTCCACATTCACGGCTCACGCCTCCCTGCCTTAATGAACTGAAATACGCAAAATGGATGGGCAAGCAGATCTGGTGTACAAAAAAGGAACAAAAACTACCATTTCTGGAAAGCTTAATCATATATAGAGAAGTCAGACTTGAAGACTTTGTCTGGGCCTTATCTCACTTGTTCACTTGTTCTCCAGACATTTCCGTTGTACTTGTCCACTCCATACGCTGCTAGATGGATCCTCCAATTTCAGCCAGTCACTCTATTAATAGAAAAAACAAAAACAAACATTAATTCAAATTCAACCCTCTGTCCTAAAACACAAGAAAGAAAGCAAGAAAGAGAGAGATGAAAAGGGTTCATGTGAAAGAACCTAGGAAAAGGCAAAAACAAAAGACCCCCTATTCACAAGGAAACACTGAAAGGTTGTATCCTTTTTAACATAAAAACCTTGAGGTACCCTGGATCTGAGGAAACCCCCATATCAACTTTTTCTTGTAATTTTGACTCTTTTTTGCCACTCTCCTTTTCAAACAATTATGACACTTGCAACAAATAAAAAATCCAAAAGTAAAAAAAAATTAGAAAAAAAACACAAAAGAATTAAATAAACAAGTTAGAAGAAGGTAGAAGGTAGAAGTTGAAAGAGTGACTACCTATTTTATCAAGAAATTGTAGTAAATAGAGCCTTTCCTTCTCTTCCTCCCGTCTTCTCCACAATCAGAAACTTAACTTTCAGTTTCGCTCTCATCCCAAGACATCATCTTTTGTAACGTCTGTTGAAAGACATATGACAGGAAAAAGCATCAAAAGAATCAAACAAACAAACAAAAAAGGAAAAACAATAAACGGTAAATGGGGTTCTGAAACTAAGTTTGCTTAGCTTATTACGGTAATCCACCAGTACTTAGAATTAGTAAATAACTACTGGGACAGTCAAATGTGATCAAGAAAGGCTTGCCCTTTTGAGTTTTGTTTAATCAAGAATCCTTTTTTTTAAAGTAACTGCAGCAAAATCTTGATTCGTTTTTTTGGGGTTGTGAGGGAACCTTGAAACTTGGGAGAGCAACAAAGTTAGTGGAGAAGAAAAGATTAAAAATAAAACGAAGAAGAAAATGTTACTACAAGCCAGTGTGCATTATTAATAGTAGAATACTACTGGGAACAACTAACATTTTTCTTTCTTTCTTTCTTTCTTTGGACAGAGAAAATAATTGATATAGTGCCCGTCACTGGTGAGGGTCAGCAGCAGCAACGGCAGAAATGAAAAGAAACGAAAAAGAAATAGAAGGAGGGTAGGACGGACAGGTGTCAAATCTAGAAGATGGTCTTAAAGCATCTCCACCCATTCTTTTGCGTGCTCCCTCCTTCACTTTCTTTCTTTTCTCCAATCCAATGACGCACCAGACCGCCGCTTGTCCCCCCTTTCCCCCCGTTTGTTTCTTTCTCCATTTCCCCAATTCAACAAATAAAAATAGATGAGTTTTTTTTTCCCATAACAAAGGATTTTTCTAACAGTTTGATTATGAGGAGCCTCAGATGTTTTTTTTTTCGAAAAAGTTTATCAATTTAGAAAAATATTTAAATGCATGGGAATAGTTATAATTGTAATTATATGCATTTACATAATAATCTTATATACACTGATAATATACTACCATCATTAAATACATGATATATAAATAAAATTTGGATTTAAAATTTAAATTTAAATTCGTTATCATGGATCTTACGGTGAGTGTATAGAAAATTAATCCATGAGTTAGATATAATTTATATATGTTAACGGTAGATTTGATTACATTTCTAAAATAGTTGGTTTTGGTTTAAAAGTTAACGGTTTTGATTTTTCTAAGAGGTGAAACATAATCTGACTTTTTTATACGAATGGTTATGGTTACGGTTCTTAAATATGCAATTTTGATTCGGTTTCGATTTTGATTTTATTCCAATTATGTTACAATTTAGTTATTTTAGTTATATTTAAACACTTGATGTTACAAAATTGATTCTAATAAAAGATGACAATGAATGCAAAAAGAAAATAAGAACTTTATTGTATTATCTATGCAAGGAAAAAGAAAAAATGATGCAAATTTTATGAAAAAATATGGGAAAATCGTTCGAAACGTTCCTCATATTTTGCAAAATAAACTTTTTCGTCCCTCGCTTTTAAAAATATAATTTTACGTCCCTTACAAATTCACATTGGTCAATTTTGGTCCATACTTAGGTTTTCGACTAGTTTTTTTGTCGGAATTTACCACGTGTTTTGCACGTGATCATATTTTAAGGGCAAATTTGTCAAATCAAATTTTATATAATTTGATTCATAATCCCTCACATTTCATAACATAAATTTTTTCATTCCTTGCATTTCACAAGATAAATTTTTTCATCCTTCACATTTTTTAAAATGAATTTTTTTTTATCTTTGATTGCTTATGTGTGTGAATAATTTTTTTTAAATCCATGTATATATTTATTTGATTTCACATGAATAGTACGGATAGCATGTGAAATCAAATAGAAATATATTACACACTATTCGTATTGTTCAAGTGAAATCAAATAAATATATACATGGGTTTAAAAAAATTGTTAGTTTTTCACTTATATTCATTTTCTTTTACTCGAAATTTAAAAATAATGAAGACATTTAATCCTAAATATTATCGAATGTTTATATCGAATTAAATTTGGATAGAAAAAGTAAACAAAACAAAAGTATGATAAAAAGAAATAAGTGATTGGCACTTTCAAATTTTAACAAAATCATAAGGCAAGTAATTCAACTGCTGGTCTTAAAAGTGTCGAGTAGAAATTTCAGATTTAAACTGAAATTTGTTAGCATAATTATAGAATTCGAGTTAGGACCCATTAATTAGATAACTTTATTATACAACTTAATAAATAAATTATTACTAAAGAGAAATGTCACAAATATTGAATAGGTTCAAATGGTGAAATCATATAAATATATACATGGGTTTCAAACAAAATTATTAGTTTTAAACTCATATATGTATCTATTGAATAGCATGTGTATAACTACGATTAGAATGTTTAGATGAAATCCAATAGAGATAAATTATATGTTATTCATACTGTTTAAGTAAAATCAAATAGATATATACGTGGATTTATAGAAAAAAAGTTATTCGTATACATGATCAATGAGAGATGAAAAAATTCATTTTGAAAAATATTAGAGATAGAAAAATTAATTTTTTCAAATGTGAGGAACGAAATAACTTATTTTGTAAAATGTTAGGGATAAAAAAAATTCATTTTGTGAAATGTGAGGGCTTATGATTTGATTTGACAATTTTGCCCTTAAAAAATAATCACATGCAAGTCACGTGGTGGATTCCGGTGAAAAACTAGTCGGAAACCGAGGTAGGGACCAAAATTAGTCAATATGAATTTGTAAGGGACGTAAAATTATATTTTTAAAAGCGAAGGACGAAAAAAGTTATCTTGTAAAATGTGTGGGACGTTTTGAATGATCTTCCCAAAAAATATCTCATTGTTGATTAAATTAGATTGGTCTTATAGTTAGGGGTTAATTACATTTACCTCCCCTGAGGTTTGACCATATTACCAATCAATCCCTGTAATTTGTCCAAATAACGGTCTCACCCTTTGAATGATCAAACATTTAACAAAAACCCCCTTAATGCCGAAAATGCCCTTATTGAGGCCATATTGCATTAAAAAAAGAACATATTTTTATTTTATTAACCCTGAAACAATCCAAAAAATAGAAAAAAGTTTTTGCTTATTATTTTATAAAAACCATATCTTTGCTTCCATAAATAGTTTTGAATCAATAATTATTTTAAATCTTAAAAATGAATATTAAAAATTAGATAAATTGAAAGAAAAATAAAAAAAAACAATTATTTTAAATCCTCAAGTGTGGTTCAAGGCATGTTGCGAAGAGCACAAGGCATGGTTCAAATTGGGGAAAACATGCCTTGTGATAAATTAGATTGGTTTTATAGTTAGATTTGGGTATAGACTTACAAATAGAATGTGATAATGGGTTGTTGGATTATGATTGGAATTGCTGGTATTAGGTATTAACGATTAATATTGAACTCTAAATTGACGAAATAGGTTTCGGTAGCAAATGTCTTTTTCAGACGATTTGAACGAATCTTAAACAGTCAGTTTCGATTTCGATTCAAAATTTTGATGACCTTGAAACTAAACCTTTAGTCACGATTATGATTCCGGTCCTGGTTTCCAAAATTTGGTCCCAATCACAATAAAACAAACCATCAGGCACATTCTGATTCCCAGTTTCTACCTGATCCATGGCTACTCCTAGTTTTTTTTTTTTTTTTTTTGGCAAAAACCCACCAGGGTGGGAGGGGGGATGCCATTGCCAGCCCCTCATTTTATTAGATCAGAAAGTTAAAGCCATATACAAAGAATGTTAGAGAAGAATGTGATGCCCTCTACTCCCTAGTACGAGAAACTCTAACAAAAGGAACTGAGAGAGCATCTAAGCTGATAGTTGATTTGACACGCCGAGGGAGGCACTCAGATGAGGTGAAGAAAGAATCAGCACCCAATTGCGCAGTAGCCAAGGCATCAGCCGCGGAGTTGGTTTCACGGAAAACGGGTGACAATGTAGAGTTCAGATCCCGGAGAAGAACCTGCTTGTCAAAGAGGCCATTTAGCAACCTTGTCAGAATTGACAAGGCAAACCAACGAACAGGAGTCTGCTTGAAGTTTTTGTAGCGGCAAGCCAGCAACCAAGGCGAGTGCCTCAGCCATCAAGACATCTGCATCGCCAAACTCTTTGTAGAAAGCAAAAACCAGCTTACCCTCAAAGGTCCGCAGCAATCCTTCTCCCTCCCTTTCAAATCTTGCCGAGTTTCTTCTCCAGGAGAGCTACTCCTAGTTACCAGTTCCCTGCTAGAAAAGAAATCTGTTTTCTAATAGTTCCATGTTGGAACTCGCTAATGCACTTATTAATACATCTAAATGTGCATATCCATATTTATTACACACTCCAGCATTGGATTAACTTCAATTTTGTGAAAAAATTAATATTTAATGATGCATCTCCAACGAATACTCATTGAACACTTGTTAACCAAAATTTATTGACTACTCGATAATATATTTTCGAGTTGTTACTGGCTAAGCTTAGCCTTACATGAGCGGTAAGTGGCGATTGGCAATTGATCTCACTAAAGCCATTCACGATGGGATGTAACAAATGTGTAACACCCTTTATTGTACCCAACAATTATACCATTTTTCATGGTTGGAATATAATAATCATGGTACGTATCATGGCCGTTACACGCAGAGAGGGACAAAAAAACTAGTTGTGGGTCCCATTTGATGATTGCGATATTTTTACATTTTAAGTGTTGGGTATTTGTTTATAAATTATTTTCAAAAAATAAAACATGTTTGGAAAGTAAATTTTTTTTTTTGAAAGTTAATAAATTATTTTCCAAAAATAACGAAACAATTGCCTCAAAAATATATTTATTTATTTATGAGTTATGTGTTGTGAATTATTAAAATGAATATGTAATTTAATTGTGAATCCAGACTATTATACTATGTAGAATGTGGTATATAATGAGAGATAGTGTAATGAAATAAGGGATAATATGATGATGATGTAGCACGTGGATTATACTCAATAGAATGTAATCTATTATGGATCCCCTGAGGTTATCTATGACACTGTCATATATCACTCCATGAGCCTTCAATACTTTACCTTCTCTACATGACACTACTATTATCACTCTCTGAGTATTCAATACTTTTCCTTCTCTAATAGGCACCAGAAATGTAAGACCTAATTTAAATTTTTTTTTTTTTTTTTGTCGACGGAGTGGGTGTCCGGGTCAAGTCCGTAAAGGCGGCCCGACTAATCCCACTTCGGCCCGGCCAAGCGCCCCAACTCGACCTAGCACGTTAGATGCACGGAGAAGCCGATGTTGCTGCGGAGGTTCGACCCCAGGACCTGACTGTCCGGAGGAAAAGGCGCCAACCACCAGCCCATTCACGTGGGGGCGTAAGACCTAATTTAATTGATAGAGCACAATTGAGGGTTGGAAAAGATAAAATACAGTATAATACTATCATGTATCACCTTATGAGTACCTATCACTGTTCCTTTCCTTTAGTTGTCACTTGACATGGAAGACTTGTTAAATTGGCAGGAGATGACTGAGAATTAATTGAATAAAGTTTATTATGGAACAGTGTCACTTGTCCTCGAGGTATTTGGCTAACATTTCCAACATATTACGAGTCAACTATTTTCTGACTCCCACCCGCTCGCTCTGTATATAAATAGGTATCCGATTATTTGATACCTATTTAAAGAGGATTAGGTCACAGGGTACTCCCTACATGCCCTTTTTATAATTAATTTTGAAAAAAAATCAAAGAATTATGCACATCAAATTTTTCTTGTGTTTCACATGTTCATTTAAGAATCAACACAATTTTTATGGGAAAAAAGTCTTATTGCTCAATTTGTATCTTCAATTAAAATAAAAACACAAAAAATACCCACTGACAATTTGTATCTTCAAGTACAAGACAATAGACACAATAATAAGCTAGTCCAATTACTTCACAATTTTCCACATTCTTAATCGTATTTTTTAGCCAATTAAACAGTTTTAGAATTAGTTGTAATTAATTCAATAAGACAAAATTTTGACATAAAGAAACAAAGAGTTATAAGCATTACCTGTTTTCATGCATTCTAGATCAACTATTTTCGTGTATTCTCGATCAACTAAGTCCTTTTCCAAATTATAATGGTCAAGACCTCCACCAATGAATTTTGTAAAAGAACTATAGACTCCTACAATTGGGTGGTAATTTGCTCAATAAAATCATTTAATTATTTCTAAAAAATTGAATGGAATAAAGATATGTGTTTGTGGAATGGGCCAAACACCTATAAACACCTATAAATTTTCAAATTTCTAACTTATATTCGTACCTGCCTTTTGCGAGTACCCAACCCACATTTGTCCTTTATCAAAAAAATATGGATTGGTGCCTTATTTTTTCAAAGTGAGATAGAGTGAATATTATGTATATTACGAGTGAGAGTTATTTTACGCACAACTAATCATGTATCAAGTCTATGAATATGCAATATTTTTCCCCGGATGATGGACTCGAAGTGTTATGAATCATACAATGAGTCATTGTAAATCGTGATTTTTGTTTTATAATGTTTGGTACGCCATCAAGTCGAGCAGAACTTGAGTACCACCCTATTTGAATTCCACTTGACTAAGAGGTACTTTAGATCGAGTTCAAGCTCATCAAGTACTTTTTTTCTTTGAGCTTGAGCTCGAAATTGAGCTTAGTCAATCATGCTTGATTATTTTTTTTAAAGAGATCACAACTTTTCAATAATCTATGTATAATTATAAACGGTGAAACACTTAAACTAGTATTCAAATGACAAAAACAAATTAGCCATGTCCAAATGGAAGTAGCGATTTCACTATAAAAATTTAAAAACTATTTTTTTTTTGTAAATATAAAAAACTAAAAGTAAAAATTAAACAATATTGAAAATAAAAAATTAAATGTTAAATAATAAAAAATACTCAATTAGGCACACAAGCACAATATTTTAAAGCTAGGACTTGACTTGATTTGCTAGTCAAGCTCGTGCTCAAACTCAATAAAACCGAGTCGAATGGAGTTTTTTTTCAAGTTTGAGCGTTGAGCTGCTCACAAATAACTTGATTCACTTATACACCAAAATTGCACTTGTTGATTGATGTAAAGTGGTTTGTCTAAGTAGTAAGATAATCGTATATAGGTGATGATTAATTTATCTTTCTTATGATTGAATTAACAAGTTCTATTAACGAGACTGTTGGAAAACCGTCCAATAATTTGCTTGACAAAGTTTAGGAGGGAATTTCATTATGACATTGAAAAAAAGTTGGCTAATTTTACATATTGAGCTAAACCATGCACAACCTTACTTGCATTTCTAAGAATTCAATTGTGATCAGTGGCGTATACTTAAAGGTGGGCAATTGCTTGCCCCTTCAAATTTTGCGAAATTGTAAAATAGTTTTGACATGTTATAGCATTCTCACTTTTGAACTTAATTTGCATCCTCTCGATTTTTCAAAAACACCTATTTGCCCGCTTCAAGTTTTATGAAATTATAAAATAGGTTTGATATTTTTAATGTTTTCACTTTTGCACCTTATTTGCACCCCCTCAATTTTTTAAAAACACCAATTTGCACCTTATTTTATTTTTGCTGTGATATCTTGGCACTTTTGATTATTTTCAGCATATTATTATTAATTTGTCGGATTCTTTATACCATTAATTTTGTGACAGTTGTCATTGACTAGACTTAAATAGGATAAACTTGAAAGTTTAGGATCTAAAATGTTCAAAATTAAGAGTTTAGGTGCAAAGTATTCAAATTTAAAATTTAGGATGCAAAGTGAAATAGTGATACAAGTTGAGGGTGTAAAGTGGAGTTTGCAAACATTGAATATTTGAAGGGGGTTTTCTATCTAGTGCCTAACATATCTAAATTTCACTTATATACTTTCTCTAATTAAACTTATATTTTCAAAAATCTAACACTTAAAGTATATATATATTTATAAAATTTTTTGAGTAAATTTTATATATAATAATTTTATACACTATCACAGTTGAATGCACGACACGTATACAAAATGTGGGTTTCAAATTCACATTGCACGCATATTCCCTCACTTTTACTAATATATTTTTTTATTCTTTTATAATACAACTTGTACATAAGCATAAACGGTATTTGTTGAATAAAAGTTTAATCTCTTTTTTTAAGTGCATTTTTTAACACTATTTTTTTAACTTGGACTGATTTTGTCATCAAAACCTTAATCCTAGAAGAGTTTAGTGTAATTTTAAAAATCTCAAAAAAAAAAGTCAGCAAAATTATCAATAACCTCATGGGAGGTCGGTATATGGTAAATTTCAAACATTGAATCTTAATCGTTAAATCTTTGACCAATTATTGATCATGTGCTTTTCCCTTCTCAGTAAAAAGTAGTTACTTGTCCAAAACCCTACTCAGATTTTTGTTTCTCGTCTTTCCCCTTTTATCTCTCCGACAAAGATACGCAGAGCAACCTTTAACTGATGGCGAGCAAAACGGAAGACCCGACCAGTCTGACGGTGGCAGCCCAGAAGAAGGAAGTAGAAGGGGAGGAATCTGCGACAGCCGGTGCACCCGGAACAGAAGATGAGGACACCGGAGCCCAGGTGGCCCCCATTATCAAACTCCAAGAAGTCGCCGTTACTACCGGCGAGGAAAATGAGGACGTCCTCCTTGATCTGTAAGTATAACTTGTCTGCATTTTTCACTCCCTCCCCTCCCCCCCAAACTTTTGTTTTACTGTGAATTGTAAAATCTGATCTTGGAAATGCCCCAGGTGGTAATAAAGCTGCCCCTTTTCCCACCACCATATTCATATGTTAGGCTTCACTGTCGTTGCTGTTATAACTTATAACCTTTCTCACAATTTAGCCATAATGGGCTTCCCCCTTCCCTGTTAATAAAAAACAAAAGCTAAAGAATTAGAAATATAAAATGACATTGCGTATGGGTGCACAAGAATCACAAGGGCAATAGATTTTCCTTCATTTTTTATCGTTTTCTATTTGAAAAGTTTTGTTTTTAACCTTTACCATGTGGGTTTTTTCTTTTGGCTAAAGTTTGGTTACATGTGTGGGTAGGAAGGCGAAGTTGTATAGATTTGATAGGGAAGGGAACCAGTGGAAAGAGAGAGGTGTGGGAACTGTGAAGCTTCTCAAGCACAAGGAGACTGGAAAAGTTAGGCTTTGTCATGAGGCAGTCCAAGACTCTCAAGATATGCGCAAATCATCTTGGTATGCTTTCTGTGTTTATATTCAGCTTATATCCTTGACTTTGTGCTTGCTTGTGCTCGAATTTGTTTGTGCACTCGGAAGTTTTTGATTGAATGTGGTTGAATTCTGGTCATATGGAAATGGATGGCAGTGCTCCCTTCAATCTCTCTTCAAGAGCATCATGGAAATGACAAGTCATGTGTGTGGCATGCGGCTGATTTTGCTGATGGGGAGTTAAAAGAGGAGACTTTTGCTATTCGGTTTGCATCTGTTGGTGGTAAGTTTTCTGGTGGTTTTTAACAGTTGATAAATGGGATTCTGAATTTAGCAAGATATTTCAAATTTACTTCCAATTCATGCTTGACTTCCGTTGTTTGATGAAATTGAATCTGTTGTGCTTTTACTTTACTGATGCCTATACTTTGTTCTCCGAAAAATCAAATTGATTGTACTTGTTCACTATTATTCTTTAAAGCAAATCGGAAGAAGCAGGAATGGGCACTCCTTTCCTCTTGGAAGTGAGTGAAAAAAGTTATCTTGGTTGTTCTCCCAGGCCAGCATCTTGATGATATGTCCTAATCTTAAGTTTCAATCTGAGTAATGGTGTGACTATATAGAAGAGAGAACAAATAAAAAAATTGGAGGCAGAGAGAACAAGCAAAAGCTTGTTGTTTGGAATTCCTTTTATTATAAAGAAGACACCTTTTGGAGGAAAGCTTGTACAAGGGATAATCAATCAAAAATACCAAAGTGACAGTGTAACCAGCTCAAGGCATTCATTTTTTGCCGTCAGCAGTTCTACAGCTATGTTGCTGTGTTAAATGTCTTCTTTTTCTGTCTAATGGATCTCCAAGATTTCAATTTGCCAAAATTTGCAGCATATTATGCAAGAACTTTATTCCCCCTTCCTCTAGTAAGATTTACTGCAAATGATGTTCTCGTAAGAGCTTACAACCGGGTTTAACTAGTTCATCCTTTGCACAACTAGGATATGTAACCCATGATCATGCATCCTCAAGGGAGGAATTCTTGGAGGTCTTTATAGTGAGGGATGCAAGGTGGAGTACTCACCACTTTGTAAGATTGATACGCTTGTCCCAAATTATGATCAGGTGCAGAGAAGAGAGCACAACTGAAGATTAAGGGGTTGTTATATGTAGCTGTTTGAAATATCTTTATATAAATGCTCCAATTAGTCATTCATCTCTCTCAGACTCACATGTGCACAGTAGAACATATATTCTAAAAGAACTGCATCAACAGGAATTTTTATATATTGCGAGAACTTTGAGGGAAAGAACATGATTAGATATCTGATGTAAGGCATTAATTATCTATCCTGCTAGTTATCAGGATGTGTTTTTCATAGATGTTTTCCCTTTCAGATTGCAAAGCTTTCAAAGAGAAGATCACCGAGGTTGCTGAATCTGTAGATAATAAAGCTGGAGAAAGTGAAGAAGCCACGACAACTGCTGACCTTCTTAACAAGTTGAGTGTTTCAAGCAAAGATCAAGGGGAGAAACATGAGGGAAAAGTGGCGTCTGCTGCTTTGGAAAAGAAAGATGCAGATGAAAAGCTAGAAAATCCTGCAGATGATTATGTTCTGGTCTGAGCTTCTTTGGTCAAGGCTTGACGGCTTCGGGGAATTCGGACCTGACACCATATATGTAACAATGTGTTTTGTTCGTTTGGTAGATATGTTTTGGGTTGGCTTGGAGTTTATATGGAGTTCAGAGTACAGAATATGTTGATAATGTATTAAGTGCGCTTAGCAGATATTTTTTCTGTTGTTTGGGATTGGTTTGAGCGTTGGTATATTATCATATGAAGTTGGGAATCCAAAATACCTCCCTACATGATGCATTGAGTTCCCCGCCCCACCTACTTAGATTTGTCTTTATGCTGTGTATTCAGCAGTTTACTTAAAAGACATCTTTTGGCGCATAATTTGATTTACTTGCATGTTTAAATCTCCAAGGAGGTTGAACATGGTCTGCAGGGAAGAAAGATAAAAAAAAATAGCAGATGAGCTTTAGCAGCAGAAGGAAGGATATTGTAAGGGAAAAGATAAAACGAAGAGAAGTTAAATTTTGTTGGAATTCACTTGACAAGAATGACTTTAAATAAAGCCAATCACATCAAATTACCACCAATTATATCGAATTGACCCGTTCCAATTGCTTATCAGAGTCTACCATTATAGAAGTACTCTAGTTGCCTTCCATTTAGCAACTGAGCTAGTCAAATAGGTTTCTATATGATTTCCACTCCATTCAAAATCAGATCGAGCTGCCACAAGAGAAAGCAAAGTTCGATTGCCAACCTGGGCAGCCAGGACACAAGAACCTCGGAAGCCTACGCTAAATCTATAGGAAAATAGGTCTACCTAGCAGCAGTCCTCTCGTCCCATAAATATATAAGCACCCAAGTGCCCCACTAAAGTTTCAGAAGGATTACTGTACACTTAAAATTCACACTTGCATAGAAAGAGCCACAGCTGCTTCGAAGGAAAGCCCGGTTAAGGGTCAGCGACCTGGTCAAATAAAACGAGCATATGCCACCATCCCTGTGACAACCTTTCCCATCTGCTAAAACGTTTTGTTGCTATTAAGGTGACATGGTATCATCCATTGATGTAATCATCTGTAGATCTGTTTCTTTGGCTGTTCCTTTCCCCACATCATCGTCCTTGGATTCACCTGCAAATGTGCCATCTTATCAGAATGTAACCCAGAGATACGCGCATTCCTCAGTAAGAAAAAGAAAAGAATCCAATAATGAATAAATTAAAGATAGGAATCGAAAGCTTCTTACCAAATAACGAGTCAATTGATGGCCTTCTTGGGGACGTGCTTCTCATGAAATCTGGAAAAAATAACATGAGATTACACAGTATGGACGGCATCATGTTTACCAAATACGAGCAGAAAACATGGGACCAACAATTCTCAGTATCAGTGAAGTACCAGCGACACTGACAGGAATGAAAATGCAGAAAATAACTGTTTTTGGGAAAGAATTATCCACTCAAGTAACTCATAAACACATTTTCATTTCTTATCTACCTCCTAACACGAGTCTTGACATCATGTTCTATTTCAAAAGTAAAATGAATTCCTTATGCAGAAGATAAATATTTGCTTAATTTTACGTTTTTATGTCGTTATACAAATACTTGGTTGTCATAGCTACACGGATGACCCTCTTTCAGTGACCTGTCCTAAGGTTTCACATGATATAACATAAGCATATCAAAGTGATGATGTTAGGAACAAGATGCACGGCCATGTCATATATCCTTAAAAATACTCTAAAAAGGAAAGCTTGGTGTAATCAAAATATAAGACGAAAAATAGTGAACAAGTAACTTTAAAAGGCATATATAGGTCAGTGATAGGCAGGTCATTGTGATTTACCTCGGTTTTATCTGCACTAAGACACACACATGTGTGAATTCATATAAACAAGAACATCATTTCTTAAAATCATTTAACATTTTAAGCCTAGCAGATGTTGCCCTATGAAGCTTAGATGGCATTACCAGTCCCTTCCAACTAATCCACATTCTGAATCTGAGCTAATCATTTTCTGGCAGACAATCCCAAATGAAACTTGAAAAATCCAGGAAAGAAGTAGAAAAGAAAGTTGACAAAAAAATTTCATAGGTAGGAACATTGTTCAATTAGAGTGAAAGAAATAAGAACTTGGCAAGGCCAAATAAACATCATAAAGATCTTTTTTTTACATATTCTAATGGTTGAATTGGTAATTTTGACACATGAAATCCAGATAAATGAAAATTTCCTTTAGGAAATCAGTAAATGGAACCATATCATTTCAAAGGCTACTAAAATTATAATAGGAAGCAAAATCGGCTGCCTTGACTTTAGAACCTTAAACAAAATAAATTTAGCTTCCAGATAACCAAAATCATCATAGCAAGCTTAGTCACTATTAAACACAAAATGGTAGATTAAGATAAAAGAAGCTAAATAGACAGGTTTTCATATCCTAAAGGACGAAACATGCTTTCTCCCTTTCTTAAAGGGGCTTCATAGTGATCGTTGTTAAGAATAGCTTAAGTTACTCACCTGAGGAATTACGAAGTGTCTTGACAGCATCAAAGTTCTTGTATGTATAGCCCACAAAACTTAAATCTTTTGGAGTTAGTAGCATCTTCATGAAGTTACAAGGAGGAAAAGGTTAATCAGTTTCTGTTTAATAAAAGCAATATAAACATGAGCTATTATCAACCTCCAAAAAAGCATGCATGTTGAATATTATCTAAATACTGAACAGCACCTAAGCAAGATTGACTTGGTTTAGTATGAAGATGTACAAAACAGCACGATTTAATTGGACAGAATCCGAGATATCTAGATCAACCAAATTTCATGGGTTTGTAGATTGCAAGCTTTACTGTAACTAAATTCTTTCAACTCCTTAAACTTTGGAAAGTAATTATCTACAATTCGGATCATAATGGTGCATACTTTTGTAACAGTCTAAAATGCAAATCTTAAAACACAATATGAGATAGAAGCAAGCTACACATCACTTTAACAGCATAAAGAATCAGCATAAGCAGACTTTTCCTCCCACCAATATTTTCTTGAAACAGAGATGGAATCTTGTCTCGTGCACACGGATGAAAGAATCGAACATGTAAAACAAACTTCTTTTGCAGAATAGAAAGGTTCCATCGAAAAAGTTACTTCATAAATGAAGCATGAATCTTTGATGTATTAATACCTTCCGCGATGGTCCTGAACCAGTTCTTGCAGCTGTTGGAGCACCAACCTGTTCCAACAGTAAAATGTAAAATCCCATGAACACAAGCCCTCACCAAGCCATATATCATCATACATGAAAACAAGAACCCTAGAAACATTTCATAGCAACAACAATCTACATGCTAAAGCACCAAGTCCAGCATGTAAGTAGCAGTCTAGAGTAAATTCAAATCCTGAGATCTTGCTTTACCTAAAATCATTTCAAAATCAAGAAGATAAATAAAAAGAAGTTCCATGACGAGGAAACCAATAGAAACAGGGTGTATGGAACTTTACTGCAGATTTTCCACACCAACGTGAACCATGACATTGAATCTTCACATAGCAAAGATGTCGAATCTTCAAATAGAGGAACATGATAATAACTCTAAATCATGATATCATTTACCTTAAGAGTATCTTAAGTAAAGAAGCTACGAACGTACGAAACACAATGTTGTACATCATTTAAAAGAATACAGAAATGAAAGAGGATGGGCTGTGAATAATACTTCATCAAACTTCATAAAATTCTGGGTATCCAGCTCCCCATTAACTTCTGGCTTATAAGCTGCCTCCATTTCATACAGTTTATCCCACTCGATATCCTTAAACCAGGGGTGGGCCTGGAAAATTCTCATGATGTGAACAAGATGAAACTTTTGACAAAATTGAAGTGGCAGAATTGACTTGCAACGCACCTTAATTTGATCAGCCCCACCAGTGCCGAGCCTATGTTCAACATCACATAGTAACCTACAGATGAGATCTTTTGCCTCGAGTGTCAAATTGGCTTCTTCTGGAAATTTTAGGTGATTTCTCCAATGAACAATCTGACAATACGTAACAAACAGGTGTCAGAATACCACAATAATACCAGGCACATGCAAGCCAAAAGAGACACCTATGGACATACATAAATATACAGCTACCAGTGAGCAACAACACCTGAAGAATATGAGGCAGAGTTTCAGCTTTCCAAGTTTAAATACTTGGACATTGTACAGACATTCATATCACATATACAGAAAAGTTATGCAGATGTGTATGGATCATTGAGAATTAAAAACTTGGGTGGAAGTGCACAAAGCTTTTTCAGAATCTACACACAGGACTGATGAGGACCACTTACGATCAACAAACATAAGGTTTTTACTAATGGGTCAAATTCGTCAAACTTCCACTAGGCTTGCGCATTTGAAGAAAACATTTGTACATGTTACTGTTTATGGAATTCGAATAGAAATCGACTGAAGAATAGTTCCAAGATAATTTTCTACTCAACTCAACTTGAAGAGTACAATCCTCAAAGAGGTACGAAGAGACCTGAGACATACCTAACTACAGTTTTCACTACATTATACTACAAGAGGTCATAAATCATGCCATTTACTCAATTATTAAAAAATCATTTAGCTGATGGCTTATCATAGGACTCTACGATGGATGCATTAAAGTATTGAAATACCAAACGGAACCAACAAATTCTTAAAATATGACCACAGGCTGCAAAATACAATTATACAGGGCGTGTTGCCAGTGCCAGAGGGTATGGAGACAGGAAAGATGTACTTCAAGTTACCTTTCGGCAAGCAGTTAGAGGATCATCTGAATAAAATGGTGGGTAACCCATAAGCATTTCATACATTATTGCACCCAGTGACCACCTGTGGGAAGTTTAGATATGACGAGACAAGCAATAAGAAGACAACTTTTTTCTTATCTTAAAGAATTGAGTAACAGCAACCGGCTAGAAGATCTAAAAAGGGTTGTCATGCAAGAAATGAGTGTCATAAAGTTTTGACATCCCAATCAAGAATTGGGGTATTGGATCATGCTGAATATGCTGTACAACAGGCAAGTTCTAAACTCCCATTTGAAATAGGTCAATGAATGGCAAGTAAATAGAGAATGAAAAAGAGTTTTAAGATTTGAAACAGATGAAGCATTTTATCAGTTCAAATCGGTTCTTTCTGTTAAGCTCTTCTGTTTTTATCAGGCCAAGTGCAAGGGAGATGAGAAAATCACACAATATTAAACACTCATATTAACTAGTGAATAACAAAGTCCATAAACTTTTTGATGATTGAACAAAAACACTGTCATCATAATCTGATTTTTGTCAGCATTAGAGGAGTAGAAAGATGTCAGAACATCAACTTAAGAAAACAGCTACATGAGGGTGAGAAGAAGCAACAAATACAGGTAAATGCTCTTTAGCATATTGTCGAATGAAACAGTTATTTAATTTTTAAAACAAGCTATTGCTAATGCAAATTCATTTTGTAGATCTTACTATCAGTCCTATCTAAAGAGTAATTTGTCCATACAATTAGCAAATACCCAATATGCATCTTGTGCACAAGCTACGAAGTTCCTAAAAGTCTCCAAAATTTTTCTAGCATCTTCATTTAGCACAACTTTCTTCAAGTACATGAAGATCTTACCCCATCTCTTCTTTTAAACACTTTAAGGCCCATCTTGTTTGGACGCTAACGATTTTATAATTTGTAAAACCAATTACAAAACATGAGATTATTAAACATAGGACACTTGCATATTCTAACAATATAAGTCGTTCATTTCATATCTGTTGTAACCAGACAAGAAATACAAAGTGATTAAACCAGATTTCCACATCAGGTTTCTCAGTATCCTGCAAGTCAAACAGGCCCTCATTTACCAATCTTCCATGAAAAATTTTAGCAGCATAGTCTACCACTCCATGATTAAAGGTAAAATTCATTATTTTCTGCATACCCTGCTCTTGTTTATGATGGTTTAAATTCCCTTAGCATGAATACACATGGTAGAAATACCATGATTTAGATAAAACAGATGCTACTTTCCATGCAAGATTTATAGCCATGACAGCAATTTTTGGCAGCGTAATCAGGTTTCCTTGCCATACATTTCAATAATCATAAGAAGGAGATAAAAGACTCTGATGCCTCAAAGAAAAGTAAAAAAAATAAAAACCTTGTGATGCCATTCCAGGGTTTAGTAATTGTTCATCTGGACATAGACAAACAGTTGAAAAAAAAATCACCAAAAAGGAAAGAAAAAGGAAGTTGAACTACATGTTGATATATATGAATATGATGGGAAACTATCACAGATAACCTCAGATAATAAACTCAAACTTTAGTAGGATTAATGAATCATACGATTCAGGAAGAATAACACTAACCAGTCACATTCCATGCCATATCCTTTCTTCAATAGTACTTCTGGAGCAATATAGTCTGGTGTACCCACCGTTGAAAATGCCTTTCAAAACAAAAAGAATAAAGATAAAAGTTATCCTCAAAGTAAAAATTGCAGATGATCAAAATACAGTGATATATAGCATGGAAGACTTTCGCATGGTACTGAAGTTTCTTAAAGAGAACAAGCCCCATAAAGGATCTGACAAATGTCCAGGTTTATCAGAGAGAGATATAATTACTTGTTCATAGTCTGCTCTACAAGATTTTCATCTTGAAGACCTACTTGTAGTTTTGACACACATTTAGCATATTTCTGTCTAGGGAATGCACGATATCAGTTTCTGAGAACTCTGCATAATGTTGAATTTATAGGCTTTATAGTTGCTTCTTATTATGGTTCTTTATGCCCTTATAGGACTTTACTTCTACCAGCAGATAATTTTTTTCAGCATTGTATTTTTAGGGCTATCTTCATGATAATCGTAGTTGGA
The DNA here is from genome assembly GCF_036785885.1 of Coffea arabica. Classification (NCBI taxonomy): domain Eukaryota; kingdom Viridiplantae; phylum Streptophyta; class Magnoliopsida; order Gentianales; family Rubiaceae; genus Coffea; species Coffea arabica. Next base: position 41,306,308 of record NC_092325.1, on the reverse strand, counting down.
CAATTCAGAGCAACTCTTAGTAAGGGTTGATATTTTACTTTAGTGCCTTGTAATTGCAGTCAGAAGCTAAATTTTATGTTGTCATCATGCTTTAGATACGCACTATAGGCTAGACACTTCTACATCTATAGTGGCCTTCTATTTTGGTGTATTTTTAGTTTGATTGGTAATGAATGAACACATCAAAAAAAGGTCAGCAGTTCAAGAACTTTTTGCCCAAATTTGAGGTTCCAAGTTGACTTCGTTCATAAGCCCTTCTTCGTCTCCAACAAGCATGTCATATGAAAGCTTTCAGTGGATAAAGATGCTATGTTCTGATAATCTATGCCTATTGCTTACATTTTGAGCCAAAACTCCTATGCTTTTGTCTTTTTCTCCTTCAGAATTTGCAGCCTTAAATTTCAGCACCTTCCACATTGTCTAACATATTGTTACTCTTCAACAAAAAAAAACACTTACATTTCTTCACCCCTACTCAAGATATTACCATGACAGCCAACCTTGCTCACTTCATTTCTGCCCCAAGTGCGTGCATAAACTACCACATGTAATCACCCATAATGCTAGGCTCAGTAATTTTTTGTAGCATAATGATGTCCCAGATACAGATAGCATTCTTATAACATGTCAAATGACCAACCCAAATAGTAGCAGACGCTTGATTATCAGTATATTGAAATTCCAATTGACATTCACTTTGTTGCCTTATGGTTTTGGCCTTAATTTGAATTAAATATCCACAAGTTGTTCTTACTATCATTGTAATTGAAGTATTACCACGTGCCATATCAGGTATCATCCATTAGTAGTCCTGGATACAATTTACCATCTGGTTAGGCTTCTTGTGTTAATTTCCTTAATCACATTTCTCCAATTTTTGAACAACAATAATAACTAGTTAACTGAGAAAATCCCAGATAGACAAACACAAGCAAAAAAAACCACTTATTTATAACAGACTGTCATACCAGCGTCCTCCTATTCATCTGCCAATGCTGAAGCTGTTCCTGGGGGCTTTTCCAATTACTAACATTGCTTGCATCTGGGAAGCAGCTGTCAATGTCCATTGGGTCTCTCATATTCTCATCATCCATGGCTTCATTTTCATTTAGAGTGGATAAAGTTCTACAATCAAGAGGCTTACAAAGACCAAAGTCTGAAAGCTTCATGTGACCATCTTTGTCAAGGAGGAGATTGTCAGGTTTGATATCTCTGAATATAAAATGAAGTGAAGTCAGCACAATCACAAGCAATTTACACAGCTAAACAGTTCTCCAGATCATTTGACTTCTCATATGAAAAACAGCAGGAGTGTTTCACAAACACACCTATGAATGTAATTATGCTTGTGAATAGACTCTATGGCCAAGACACTCTGAGCAATATAAAACTTAGCCACATTTTCAGACAATGTATCCGCTCTCATTAACAAAGTCATCATGTCCCCGCCAGGAAGATACTCCATTATAAGATAAAGGTATTCAGCATCTTGAAAGGAGTAGTATAACTTCACTATATAGTGACTGGCCACTTCTGCAAGCAGGTTTCTTTCTGCTCTAACATGTTCCACCTACAGAAGAAGAAGCCGTTCAGAGAAAGAGAGAGACAGAGATCATATAATATAACTAGAGTAAGCCTGTACGCATATCCTGGAAATATCAAAATCTTGCAAGTAAAAACTAGGGCTGAATCTAAAACTCATATTTTGCAGATTAGAATATTAGAATGAGCAACCTCCATCCACTTCAAGTACCAGATTAATTGATTTGGCTTCTTGTTAAATCTAATGTTTGGGAATCCAACAACATAAAACCAATTGAGTTATCTACAAAGAGGGACGGGGGTGGGGAAGGAAGCGAGTGGCCAAAGCATCAGCAGCTTTTATATTAGGTTTGCAGTGATCTGCTGAATGACAACAAAAATGTAAGTTCAAGCATACAATTATGCTTTCCTTATAAACATATAAAAGAAAAAATTAAGACAAGAGACTTAGGAACAATAAGGGATTCTTAAATTTGTCCTAGGACGGCCTTCCATGGAAAGGCTTAGACTTTGGTTTTGCAAGTAAGAAAAGAAGCATCTCCATTCGAGGTCCAACATATCATACACACTATAGTTTTGCAAACAACTCATAACATAATGAATCACAAACAGACAGACACGTGGTGCCACAAATATATAAAGCGCAAATGGCGAATATGTAAGGAAAGACATACAGAAAGCACAAGCGCCTACTGCATACAGATTTTATGTATTTGAGTAACATGAGCAGTTATATTTCTCTTTCACCTGTCCTCTCATGACCATTTCGGATTTCTTCAACTTCTTCATAGCATATATATTGCCAGACTTTTTCTCACGACAGAGTCGGACCTGAAATTTTAGAAAATTAATATTAAAAAAAAACACACACACACACACACAGAGGATTATTGGAAAACATGAAATTCATTAAGATAAAGCCAAATGAGCTTAGTACTCGAATTTGAAGGGAATGAAAGAAATCTTTGAAAAGATCCAAAAATAATCTGGTCAACAGTCAGCCACTTTAAGCGACAAATTACAAAGAAATATCATTGCAAGGTCCATGTAGTCATGCATTATTGTTCATCAAGGACACCACTAACCTCACCAAAAGCACCCCTTCCAATGATGGTCAGAAGCTCAAAGTCATCAACAGATATCTTGTGCCTTTTCAATCTCATATATTCTGTCTCCTTTCGCTCTAAATCTTTGATTCGGTTTAGCTGTTCCTCTTTGGGCACATCTGAAGCAGCTAGCTGCCTTTCTAGAACCCACCGCCTACGGTAGGAGGTCAGAAATCAGGAATGTGTTATGCCCACATATTACTGTTCCATATTGCGCTAAGACATTTTTGAAATTGAGTACAGAAACATAAAACATTGATGTAAAAGGAATAACAGTAGAATCAGGAACTTTATACAAGTATTTGGATAGACCAATTTCTAGGATAGAAATTGAAAGATTTAAGAAAGAGTAAACACAGGTAATAGATTTCCAATTCTTGCTTTATCCTAAGCATGCAAAGAGATTATTCCGTGATCATTAAGCAAGAGCTTGAATTTCAAGAAGAACAAAGCTCTCTCTCTCTCTCTCTCTCCCCTAAATCTTTGCTTATTTTCTTTTTGGATAACTAGACCAAGTGCTGCTATTACCTGCACGAGATTAAAGAAAGACAAACTCCTCAGAGACTTGATCCAAAATGTTAAAACCAGTGGTAGACTCCGGTAGAATAACAAAATTTCCATGTAAGTCAAGGTAATTGATTCAATTCCTTCTTCTTCATTCAGCCAAAGTTACATGCATCATTCATGTACAGTGTTGATGAATGTTCACATGTATACAGATACCTCTGTTGCAGTCTTGAGTGCTTGTCACATAATCCTTGCAATACTTCACAATTAGTTGCCTGGAAGGGACCATTTTCTCCATTGTCAAGCTTAATCCCGACATTTACAATTGTCAGAATTTCAGCCTCTTATGGTCCCCCCTCCCCCAATCTATTTATTTAAGTACAGACACGATGAGTTAACTTGGTATACTTATGATGAAAATGAGGTTAAACAGAAACCGGCTCTCTTAGCTTATCAAATAAACTGGGCATTGAAATAACACTTCATTTGCACCAAGGTTTGGATTTGGTAAATGCTAGGTCTAGGCTGGACTAGCTTCTTATGAATCTTGGCACTTTCTCAGGAATGCAAATGTACTATACTTGTAAGTGTCTCTCACAGGTCCTCACTTTGCTTTGACCCTAGTTATAAACACCAATATCGATTTCTATTTTTGAGAAACAACAACAACAACACTTTATTAAGATCAAAACGGCAGGAAAGTGCATCATGAACGGCAGGTTAAGAGTACAAATGAAAGTAAGATGCGGTATTTGGGGGCTATCATATAGAAGTTTCTCATAGTTCAACATGAACGTCCAGGATTTCCGGCACTTAGGCATTGCAAATATCAGCTTCTGAAAATCGTCATCAAGACCAAACATTGTAGCACAGAACGCCACAACCAGGATACAGCAGGACGCTAAAAGAATAATATTCACCATCAGATGCAACAACTTCAAACAGAATTTCATCTAGATTCAAACTAAAGTCCCAAATAAATTATACTTACAATGCAAGATGCCGGCCTGTTTAGCAAATCAGAAGCTCCAAAACACAAGCACTGGTGACATACCTATTTGTCTACCTGGTTTTATACTAACCAATAGAGGCACTTGATTATGCGGTTAAGCTTTACACCTTGCACTCAATGTTAGTAAATGATAACTTAATTGTGAAAATTAGAGTTATACATTAACAAATAAATCAAACATCTTCTAGTAGAACTTTAAAGCTAAATAAAGACTAGCCCTTCTCAGATCCTCATGCATCAGGCTTTTAACTGACGCTATACAGATTTGATCAGCTCAAATAGATAAAAATTTGATATTCCTGCTACAATAAAGAAAGCTGTGGCAACTACATTAGTTTTTCAACCTTGAGCACTTACGCTGGACCTCGCTCCGGTTACCTAGACAATCAAAACCAAATCTCACCTCCTAAAGCTCCGGCCACAGCAAGTCTTTCCAGGAATTTAAAGACAACCCTATCCCAGGGTGCAGAGAGTGTACACTTAATCAAGGGCCACGAAGGAAAATACAGGAAACAAAGAAATTCTAATCTTGCAAGTCAACCAAACATTTCTTTCCTTTTTCCCTTTCAGACAATCAGAATCTGAGCCAACTGTAGCTTTAACTACAGAAGCATTCAAGTACAAATTAAACTTCTAAACCATAGCATGAACAAATTAAACAAAAGAATCAGCAGTAACACTAGATCTTGTAACATACCAAACCAAGCTAATTTAATCAACACCTTTTTCACTCTTTTCCGAAAACACACACTGACTTCATAAGCAATATGCATGAAGTACAACATTAACTAATCGCAAAAATACAGCACAAACAGACAAAAATGAAGAAAGCACCTTTCTTTGCGCTGTTGAATGCTCTTCATCTGGGTTTTGTAGTGATTCTCGATAAATTTCTTGGCAGCAGCAACTTTCTCCATGGTCAAGCTGGAACCCAGAACTTCATCTTCACAATTATTATTGCTACTACTGCTAGCAACAGTCTGATGTTCTTCCTCCTCCATTTATCTTCCCTGCCCAGTTTTTCTCCCCTTCCTTTGCTTCGAAAAATGAAAAAAGACCCCTTTTTATTTGTTAACAGTACACAAAACCCACAAAGAAGGCTCCCAACTCAAATTAATTTATTGGAAGAAACAGAGAAGGTGAGGAGGAAACCTGAGAAACCCACTTGGATTCTCACCTCATCAGTTCATCAGACCAAAGTACTAGTATCATTATAGTATCACAAGTAACAGAAGTAGTAAAAATTTAATCAGTTAATAAATGGACTTAGTAGCATAGTACTTAGTCTAGCATAGTGTTTTTTTTTAATTAATTTTTATTTTCAAGTAGAAATATTTATTAATGTTTGTGCAATGAGGCTTGGATCTGGTGAAATACCAGGTGCCCGGCATCTGTTTGACAGCTGGAAATTTTATGCCATGTTTGGTTGGATTTGGGGTTCCGAGTTCCTACTCTCACCATTTTGTTACATTTTCTTTACTCTGCACTCTGTCTCTTTCATAAGTATTAATTTGTTATTTTCCTTCTCAAGGTTATTGGTTAGAGAACATGATTAAGCTAGTTTAACAAATGAGTAAGATTTAGAGCATGGCTTTTTGTGAAAGATTATTTTCCATTAAATTTTGCCTGTCTGGATTGAAAAAATAAAAAAGCCAGGATTACATAAATCATAGCATTAAACACTATTAATTAAACTACTCCCATCAGAAGCATATTTCTTTCAAAAAAAAATTAAATTTTTGTTTTTGTTTTTTTATATTAGTCAATCTAAATGCATCCCACATGTACAAAAGAATTGCAAATTAACTAAGGGTATGTTTGGTTCCCCATGAAATTGGGGTTTAGAATTGGAATTGGGGCTCCAATTCTAGTTCTGTTGTTTGGATTATGCTCCAATTGAAGAATTAGAATTCAATTTGAATTCTACGAGAGTTCAATTCCATGAATTGAATTCTTTACCGGACCAAAAGAATTCTAATTCCAATTTCACAACTAAACCATAAGAAATGGATATACACGCGAATCTAACATGGGTAAAAAATTAAAAGCGGGTCAAATATACAAGCATCCCTCTCTCCTATTCTAATTCACCATTTTTTCTCAGCCGCAAGTGCTCCTGCTCTCCACCATCGCTTCTACCTCTGCCCTAACATTTTGCCGCTTCCACCATCGTTTCCCCTATCGCTCATCGTTTCAGCCATCCCTCTGCCCTTCGCCTCTCCTGCCACGCATCCACCCATCATCTTGCCAATCGCAAGACTAATCTGAGTGCTCTCTCCTTACCCCTGCCTAATTTTCTCGAATTGGGTTCTTCAGTCTTGAAGGTAATATCTCCTAAGAATTTGCACTGAAATTTGACGTTTTCTTACAAAGCACTGCCTAACCCTTGAGTGCCAGATATTAATTCTAGTAATGGTTCTTGACTTTGGTTTTACAGCCCAGCAATGGCTCAGAACCTACAGTTGGAAAGACCCTTGTTAAGGACGGAGGTCTATTTTTTTATAGAAACTTGGTACTGGATTGGTGTATGAGCAGCATGTTCAATCTTCTTTTTATTGAAGTATTGACATTTTTAGAGCGTAAGCCCCACGTACAACCTTGTTATCATGCAATTTTTGTTCCTAATATACTATATAGTAAAGAAGTCCATGTCTTAATTTTGTGGTGTCAACTTAATGTCAGCTCTAGGAGATAATAAAGCTGTTATTCTTGAGGATGATGAGCAAAACAAGGATAGACGGCAAGTTGCATCACATCCTGGAGGTTTGTGGTCTATTCAACTCCAGCCTTTTGCATATGCAACTCAAAGATAAATACTCTGTATCCCTTGATAAAATAAGTTCAGACTTTAGACAAGGTTTGAAACGTGATATATACATTTTCCCAAGATTCAATATAAAGTTTAGTACTCAATTAGCGCTTAAATTTAATGGATTCTAAAAGTACAAAAGGAGGAAGAAATAAAGAATCTAAAATGCACCAAAGGAGGGAGGAAATGGAGAAAGAAAGAATCTACCGACAGAAAGAAAATGGAGTAAAGAAAATTGAGGTTATTGACATTCAACAAGGGAACTTATTTCATCCTAAAGCTGCATTCTGGTGATTTAATTACTACTTCTGCTGAAGTCTTTAGTAGTGGATGCAATTTTAGTCAAGTTAATGAACTTGTATTTGTCACAGTTGATGGATTCAAATAAGCTGTGGTGTGATTGTTCTCAACAAGACCACAATTTTGGTTTGTTCAAGAAGCGATGGACCATTTTGAGAGATGTATCGTTTTTTTGATGTTAAGACTCATGTCATGATAATTAGTGCTCAGCAAGTTGTGAGAATATATGATCTTCAGCATTCTTTGCAAAAGGTCGAAGAAGCTCTCTTGCAGGGACTAGAGCAACTTCACTTGTGCAACCATGTACAATCTGTTTATGCACGTGGATTTGTGTATGTTTGGCAGCACACCTTTCCACTGATAATTTTCTCTTTAAAAATCAACGAATTGCACAAGATGAGATATTTATGGTTTGTTGGTAACAAGTGATGCAGGTTTTTGTTCAAAACTGTTCTTGAAGTTTTGGGTCAAACGTGTCTGCATGAAAAGGCATGTTAATGTGGTCTTGTTAAGAGATACTTTAGACTTCATAGTTTCTTGTTTTTATTTTGTGAATAGTTACTTTCTTGTTCATCATTGTCCAGAAACTTTACTTACATACACAACGAACTTTATCTTGTTGTCTTACATACCCCAATTAGTTTTGTATCTAATATAATTTAATTAAGAATAAAGGAAACAAGAGTAATACTATATTTTTATTTTGTAGAAAAGGAACTAATTGGTTTTTTTCTTTAAAGCTTTAATAACAATTGGTTAAATGCAAGAAAAAATAAATTATTAAAGGCATTAATTGATTTTTTCCTTGAAACTTTAGTAAGAATTAGCTAAATGTTTAAAAAATTATTCCATACGAAAAAGAAAAAAAGAAAATTTTTATGTAAGCAAATGTTAGATGGAAACAATTCTAATTCTTAATGAATTCTTCTCGCATCCAAACAAAGAATTTGGAATTCCAAATGAATTCTATATCAATTCTATGCATTTCCCAAACAAAAGAATTCCAACGTTTTGGAATTCCAATTCCTAGAATTCTAATTCTATAGAATTTCAATTCCAATTCAATTCCAATTCTGTAGAACCAAACGTACCCTAAGTGTAATTGTCTTAAATCAACATATACTAATATAGAAAAACTTATAACACTATTGTTATTTTGGTAAACATTAATCATTTTTCGGCACGAACGAGATAATAAATACATACTTACCAAAAAAGGGATAACAAATACATGCTATGAGCGCATTATGCGAAGTTGTGCATAGGAGAAATAAAATGAAAAAGCTAATCCATTTTAGATTCATGCAACTGAAACATGCACATAAGATTGAGGATGAAAGAGAAGTTAATTTAGCATTATGGTATTTGTACATAGAACCAAATTGTTAACTAGCCATGCAACTAGTTTGAAAGAAGAAAGTAGCCATGCATTGAAAGGATCCTCAAGTAATCTGATTCTGCATTGTCTAAGTGCATTTTATTCAAGAAATTAGTTACTTTGAACTTTGAAGGAAACTGCTAAAATAATAAGAAATTTATTTCTTTTATAAGATTTTTTTTTTTAACGTGGGCACTTGTTGCTAGCACATTTATTGTTTCTCTTATGTCAATTATCAAGTCACTCTCTTGATTCAACTTCAAAGCGCCAACAACCTTAAAACAGTCATTAAGCATACGCTTAATTTTAGGTGGAATTAAGGAGGGAAAGAGGAACAAGTGAGAAGAGGAAATCCTTGAGTGACAGAGAACTTAGTTGGAAGTGTATGCTTTACCTTTTCTAAGCTTATTAGAGTGCTAATGAGGAACGATCTGAAAGTAATTTGAATTGCCATTTTTTCTCAAACAATTTTTACGTTTTTCATAAACACGGTTCTCAACCACTTTTTTACCTCTCATACATCAAATTGTTATAGTACATTGTTCTACAAAAACTGCAGAAAATAGCAATCCAAATGGATGCAGTATGTGTTTAATGTTTATCATCAACCTAATATCATTAGCTTTAGAAATGTTTCAATTTCCTTAGCTAGGTGTCATTTGGCAATTCTTTTGGTGAGGCATCTCTTTAGAGCAAGTATATCCACTGTTGCAGTGATCAAGTGAAAGAGGCCTTGCAAGGGTGATGGTCAACATTACCTTTTTTTTTTTTTTTGGGTATACATGAAACACTAGAGCCCAGGACCACATCATTCTATTGATTGGGAGGTTTTAACAACTTGTCTTCTTTTTTGTAGTATAGTTTGGAAGAACCAACGTGCCAGGTTTGGGCATTAATGCATACAAATCTCCAGTCAAGAATCATGGTAGGCTCTCATACTACAGAATGTCAATGCTGTCTTCATTTATGAATAAATCTTTCAGCATCTCACTTAATTTACTTGTGGGTGGCAGTCCATTCAAAGGTCATTGAAATTGATGGTAAACCATACATAAACCAAAGATCTGATTTATGTTGTTTTAAGCCTATCTATGATGACCAATAGAAGATCATCCATCCAGCCACTCAAGCAACCTCCATTAAGTCCTCTGTCTTTTTGTGCCTCACGGTGGGAAAAGTATCTTCAAGAACTCATTCTATTTCTAATTTTCTGTGCCTCTGTATTTTTATGTCTCGTACGTTTGAATTACGTTGCCGGTGAAAGTTATGCTAATAGGCAATTTGTAAGAATATCTATAAGCGACTTATGATTTTGAAAGCATGTCCTGACCTGTGGTAGTGATTGGAGTTGAACCCACCTAAACTTTTTTCAAAAAAAAAAAAAAAAAATCTTATGAATCTTTACTTGGGAAGTTGTCTGCTGGTGCATCAATTGTCAAGAACAAAATATATTCCAATTTATTTCATTTTTTTTCAACAAGAAATGCATCAAAATATGAACTGAGAAACACGTTGTAAGAGAATCACCGACCTTTAGATTGGTGATCACCACTAAATCATTAAGTGGCTTCTTAAAAAATCTAGACGGATTTATAGTTTAACGGTGATTCAGTCCCCACCGACTCTTTTAAATTCAGTTGGGTCTGCTCTTTAAATTAGAATAGTGTAGGATACTATATATAAAAAGTGATGGTTGACAAAAAAAAAAAAAAGAAACACGTTGTAAGAAGCTAGCTCAATTTAGCTGTGAACTGGCTATACAGGTAATCCTGCTTCCCGAACCAACAAATATCTTATACCGCGGCCTTGTGCAGTAATCGAAGCAAAGTATCCAAGGCCAACAGTAGTATCTTTTACACATTCATAAATCTGCCCCTCTGGAAAAATTTACGTCGGTCCGAGCAACTACTAAGCGTGCCTAGTATTCGTTCCCGGATCAATGAAAATGTTCCGCATGGATCGACATGAAATTTTTCCGCCGCTGTTCCTTCTTCAGGCAGGGCCCAAGCCAAGCAAATTTTTAAGCATTAATTGTAGGTATTAATTTATGTAATTTGTATTATAACTTATCAGAAACACAACTTTATTGTAGCAGCATGGGACAGACAGAAACATATGGTCGGTCGAAACGTGCTTCGAGTATGAACAGAACAGATATAAGAGAGTCAGTCAGAGACAGAACAGAGAACTGTAGCACGGATAGACCAGCAGATTCTCACTCTCGCACAAGCATGGAGGCCAAGTTACTAGCCTGCCCAATTTTAGTATAGGAATTTATGAGGGATTTTGTTTTAGTTAAGAGGGGGGGGGGCATGATTTACATATTACTACTGTTTAGGACTATTACATTACAAGTCACAAAATTCTCAGGTGTCTGCGTAGTGATTAACAGTTTTCCGATATCAGGTGGCGTAAAAACAGATTATTGGTTTGGAGACTCGTTTAGTTCTGAAATCTATTCTGGCAAAGATCACCTGTCTCGAGGCATCCAAGATTATTGCTGCCTTCTACAAACTAACTTGTTAATTTCAGTCCTGAAAGTAAAATTTTTGAAATCTAAGTCCCATAAAATGAACTTTCAGACCTTGTTTATTCCATGACAGAGTAAGCAATAGCATGATTCTTTCTTCTTCTATCTGGCAAGGGGAAACAGAGCAGGTGTAAAAGAGCTTCAAGTTCCAAAGAGCACCCTGTTTAAGAATTGCACTGCTAGACTAGTTGGTTGGTTCTCTCCCTTTGTGATTCAGCCGCTGTTGGAGTTATCACAGTGAATTTAATGCACTCCTAGAATGAACGGATCATCATGCCCAAGTACCTGACCATACTGTTGACAGTTCTGGCATTCCAGAAATTAATGCACCAGAGATTCTTTGGAGTCAAGGACCGAAGGCAGATAATTTTAGGTTGTACGTTGGCTGCTGCAATCAATATTTCAGAAATGCTTACAAAATTTGACACTTTTTCAATCACATTTTAATCTCACGTATGTCATATCAAAAAAACGTCCGGTACTTTTTTTTTTTTCCAAAAATTATTCTAAATAATCTCCTGTTCATTCTTGGAGACTGATAGTTTTACAGTGCTTTCTATATGATCATTCAGCAAAAATTATTGCCATCAGATTATTCATCCTCTACTCAAGTTGCTGATCATAACTCTTTTTGAGTTTGCAGCATCGCATTCCACGACTATCTATTTGTTTCAAACATAATGCTGGTCAAAGCATAGAAGAAAAAATATATATATTTAAGAGTTCAGAAAATAATACATTAGCGCATATGACTAAATGAACTGCATACTAATTTGCATTGGGGAAAAACTGTTAACATCTAAGTAACCCAATTTGCATAAAAAAAAAAAAAACTGGCAATTCCTACCCAACTCAGACTATACAAGTAGCACAGATATGATTACAGCCCTGATTGTATTTCCCAAAAAAAATAAAAAAAAAAGTCTAAACCTTGATCAGGAGTTAAGTCACTCAGTCATGGTAGCTTGCAGGGAAAAAAAATTGAGTTTGCTATTGGTTTACTGCACTCACTTACACTCTGCTATTACTTTACGCCTTCTACGCCTAGGTTTCAACCCACGTCAGGCTCCCCACGATCAAATATTTACCTGGAAGTTCTCCATGACACGGTGCGAGATATGTAATTTTCCTCCTGAAAGTTATAAATTGGTCAGAATCTTTGCTCATATCCAAGCATCGTCTTCATAATCATGCTAAGAAGATATTAGTTCAAACCTCTGAATGTCAATGTCTGTGATATAGATGAACCCAGCAACATTGCTGCCAGATGAAAAAACAAAACAAAGCAAAATAATAAGGAAACAGACAGAGAGATCTCATTTCCTTGCTTAGACAAATAACTTAACAGGCTACTTAAGGATATGAAAAAATAACAAACACAAGAAGACTGTAGTACCATCAGGCATATTATAATAGGAACTGAAAAATGAAAGTGAAGCTTCTTGAGAGGTCCAGACATGGACAGCCTTATGAAGGTGCAGTTCCCAGCAAGGCAGCATACATTAAGCCATTTAAAGATATATGTAACTACTCATATGCCATGGCATAACTACAATCATGAGTGTAATAAAGTAGAGGTTAGGTTTAGAATAAAGTTTCAGGTTGGGTTCATCAATTCCAACAATCAATGTGTCTTACTGACAAGCTTCCGAGAACAGACCCCAAAAAAAAAAGAGAGGGAGAGAGAGAGAGTAAATTCTCATCCTTGTACTCAGAATACTAACTTTGATAAGATTATACATAATATATGAGATTGATTATCAAAGTGAATATTCAGATCAATTTACTGGCAGTTTTTCCATTAACTTAGATTGTTACTGTTTCATCCCTGTGAACAATCTGAAGTTTAAGCGCCATCCTTGAGCCAAAGCGAGACTTCACTCATTCAAATTCATTTAGGCTCGCAAGATGCTCAGAATTAATTCTTTCAAGCTTGAAACGGGACAAAAAAGATCTTTTTTCAGTTTCATGCATGGCCTCTTTACCATAGTATATGCAATCTTAAGGAGATGAGCGATATGGCTATTGTCAACTTCAGACTGGAACACTTGTCTCTCCTATTCATTTGCCACTTCTTACTATCACCTAAATAAAACAGATTCTTTTATGTTTGAGGTTTAAACTACGATCTAAACATAGTAAACTTCGTACTTCTACAGTTGAGGTTATAAAACTTCAGAACCATAAGATATACTCCCTGTCCCAAAATGTTTGTAATGCTTTCCATTTTGGGATATCCCAAAATGTTTGTCATGTTACAAAAATCAAAACCATTTTTAGCTTCCATTCCCAATGTGGTCCCTTCCTCTATCCATACATACCTTATATTCAAATTCAAAATTTGAAATTTGGGGGGTAAAATCGGAAAGAGAAGTACAAACATGAAACATCACAATTAAAGCACTATTCTTAAAAAGTTGGATTCCCGAAGAGCAACAAACATATTGGGTGGGAGGGAGTATAAAATAATCTTCAAACCAGACATAATTTTTGCTTGAAAATGCTATAAGAAGACATTAGTCATTTATGTGGTCATATAATGCCGATAAAGACAATCTAAGAAAGAAAATACGGCAGGTTTTAACACTTTATTCGGGTCCTACAGTGGAAGTGGCCTGAGAGGACACAAATCCTTTATAATGTTCAAACTATTCTTTTAAAGTTTCTCTAAGAATTAGGTCATTGTGCTCTGCCATCCTCGTTATCTAGCTAAGATGATATCCTGTACGCCTCCTGTAGCTGAGATGATATCCTGTAGCTGGATTATATAAGCAACAACAATTTGATTTGCTAATATTGAGTAGATCAGGGTGGAGAATACACAATGCCTAAGCTACCATGCCAAAGTTTTTCTGGTTTATTCTCATATTGCTTGATTAGTATGCAGGTCTGAAATGACATATTGAACTTTATATTTTTGTAGCTAATTTAGCATACTTGAACTTAAATAGCTCAGAAAGCAGTTTGCCTGTACCTTGATATAATTTGCTCTGGTTCTTTCGCATATGAGACAGCAAGAACCAAATGGAGCAAGTCTCTGTTGATGTTAACAGGAACCAATCTTGTAGGGTCTGCAGTAGGCTCAGCCCCTATTGGCAAAGCTGAACGTGGGGCTTGTGGCCCACCACCAATTCGATAGATGGACAAGTCGCTAAAGTTAGCAATATTAGAATGTGGGGAAAGATCATTTGCCAGACCATAAAAGTACTCCTGCACAAGAGAGAGAAATAAACCAAAACCACTGAGTTTGAAACTCCGTATACAACACGATGAAAGGGACTCAGCACCATTGGGCACAAGTGATTTCAAACACCATCCAAAACATAGACTCATAATCAAGTTTAAAATGCAGTTACCCTTATCCTACCACCCCTGGCCCTTTGGCGCACTTTTGGGTTCCTTGACACAACACCACCAGATTTTTGAAGTTTCACGACATCAACATTTGGCTTGTTTTTCAGTACATCTTTGAGCATGCTGCAGAGTTTCTCCTATAAACCAGGCAGAATAAGAAGCTGCTCATGAATGCCCTTTAGAGAGAAATCAGCGAGAACTCATAAAGTTCTGAAGTCAAGGGCCAAGAACATGAGAATAAGAAGGCATTGGGCTATAACATCGCCTTGTAGCTCAAAGCAAGGAAAAGAAAATTTTATGCATTTAATTACCACTAAAACCTCCATTTTCGCTCTGTCATAATTTCAGAAGATAAACAGATTAGCAAATTTATCAATCAAAGATTAAAGGAGCCAGGTTATGCATTCACATTCATTGCAACAATTTTAAGAGCAAATCAATGCAAGTCTTCCTTATGCAGGTTTCCCAAAAAAGACATAGATTCCAATCTTTTAAGACCAAAATCATTTATATTCAACCAGAAACCTAAGTGCAAATATTAGACATGCCAAGCAAAGACCTCCAACCATGCCCAAAGCTTAACCATCAGGTGAAGGGCCCTTGAGACCATATGTGGATCTAACTTCACATTGCACACTGATGAGGAGAACTTTCAGAGATATGAAAAGTTCTAAATATTTAGGTAACTCCAATATTAGCAATGTAAGAGTGCATGTAATAATCATTTTTTAAGCTGTCCACTAAAGCTGTAATCAGACGTACCTGACCCAATACCAGAACAACAGAGGCACTAAAAGCATCAATTGCATGGAGCAGCAACTGCAAAAAAGTAAATATTATCGACATTAAACAACAGATAAATCCCAAAAATTAACATCGCACATGTTATCAAGAGCTAGATCCTTGTACATCGTAACCAACACCATCTATCCATCCCATGGTATTGATGACCATTCCTGCTGCTCTAGATTCGGCATTCCCAGAAAACTGTTTCTCAAGAGTTTGAGCAAGCTCCTTTACAAGAACCTTGTAAAAATCTACATTGGCACTGCATCCAGACAAATACATCTCAAAAGTTAAATTTGGATCCGAGAAAGTACCTAGGAAAGAACAAATCAACAGCACAAAGGACAACACACCGTTGCAAAGTAGGATTTTTTATTACCTAGGTGTTGGATGCCCATGGAAGTATACCAAAGGCATCTCAAGTGGGATTCCTTCAACCGGATCAATTGGCATCTCAATCGGTGTAGCAGCTACGCATCCAGGAATTGTTATGGATCCTTGGCCTATGTCCAAATCAACAAATGTTGGTTTCCAACCTTGTTTAGCTGCCCAACTGAGAAGCATTCTAGACAAAGTACTTTTTCCAGAATCTGTAGGTCCCACAACAATAACCCTGGGGCCCTGAAACAAACAAGTGAATAAACCCAGTGAAACTAACAGACAGGGCCTAAAATTGTTGCATAGAAATGTAATAAATAAGTTGCTTACAAGCCGGTAGAAAATTCACAAGGCAACCAATATTACCATGAGAACTGCAGGTGCAAGATATTTATGGATCAATGGATGTAAATAAACATATTACAACAATTTTGCTGAAAGTGACTAAAGCCTTGTACAATTTCAGAAGGAAGTCTTTCTGAACAAGTGCCATTCAGGCACCATAGTGCACCACAGCGGTGTGGAATTGATGTATGTAGATTGTTTTCTGAGTAAGTTCTGCTCTTCATAAAAGCTCCATGTACTAGAATCCATGAAAAGTTCTTAATCAATTGTTACCTGGAATTAAACTACACTTCCTACTATACAGTCCAAATCTCATTATTTGTCAAGAACCATGTCAGAATTAGACAATATTTATTTTTTCACATTGAAAGGAAACAGGAGGACCAACTATTTTATTTCCAAACCCTGTTCATTTTCTTGGTTGCATTACATGTTATGATGTAAAAGGCTCTGTAGTGCTTCCTCAATTCTCATCCTTAAATTAGCAATATGTTTTCTTTGTACATTCTAAAGTAAGGTAACAGATCACACTTAGAAAACTGAGTCGAGAACCACGTCAGAATTAGACAATATTATTTTTTCACATTGAAAGGAAACAGGGGGACCAACTATTTTATTTCCAAGAGCAAATTATCTGGGTAGTCACTAAACTTTTTCAATAGTCAAGATTTGGCCACTCAATTATTAGTAGTATCTTTTTACCCATTAAACTATCAAAAGTGTAAATTTTGGGCCATTGCGTTTGATTCCACCGTTAACTCTGTTAGATCTAAGGGTCTGCACGATTTACGAGACATACTATTAATGGTTAGAGGTGGTAGAGTTAAGGCCAAAATCAGACAGAAAGACCCAAAATTTACACTTTTAATAGTTTTGGAGGGTAAAAACATACTATTAATAGTTGAATGGCCAAAACTCGACTATTTTAAATGTTTAATGGCTATCAGGATAATTTGCTCTTATTCCAAACCCTGTTCATTTTCTTGGTTGCATCACATGTTATGATGTAAAAGGCTCTGTAGTGCTTTCTCAATTCTCATTCTTAAATCAGAAAATGTGTTTTCTTTGTACATTCTAAAGTAAGGTAATAGATCACACTTAGAAGACTGAGGCACCAAAGGAATTATCGGTTACCATCTCACACTGTTGTTCAGGGAAGCATACTCCAATCATTGTCTCCATTCACACACAAGTAACATAAAATTTGGAGATCAGAATTGTTCCTTCAGTTTAAGCAGAATCCCAATGTGAAAGAAAATGAATGAAGTTTCATGAAAGCATAAGCAAAGAACTAATTAACAAATGTATCCTTAGATGTAGATAGGCTACAGAGACATGTCTATATACTTTTGCTTGCATGTTTGTGGTCAATTATATCATATTAGACATATATATAGAAATGCACTTGCACATATGTCATACGTTTACACATTGAGAAACATAATTCAAGAAGCATATGAAACATAAAAGCTTCAATTTTTCAATAGGCAGAGCATCAATACCTGAGAGGCATCAGAGTCACCTGGCGAAGCTTTTGCGCGATTTCTTCGTCCCTCTAGCACCGCATGCACATTCACATAACTAACCATGGGAGTCTGGAAGCCAAGGATAGAAATCCCCATACATCAAATGAATCAAAGACTTCAACTTTAACAATATGACAAGTCTTTTTAGAATATTAAGCAATTTGCTTAGAGATACATGTTATATAGATCTCTATATAACTCCAGAAGAATATTTGTCAAGACCTCATACTGCATTAAGGATACGGAACACTTTCCAAAACATGAACTGGGCAAGCAAACCTTACAATTCAGTACATCCCTAGACATAGAAATCTCTTACTACACTTTACCGTATCAAGACGGTAGAGTTTCCAGTTTGAAGTATATATGTTGGAAAAGTTATCCTTGAGCAGTATTTAAGATAAGGAAAGTTCGACACCATAACACATGTAAACAAAAGTCATACCTCATCTGCTGTATAATCTGTCTCAGTGGTACCATCCATTTCAATTGTGGCTCCATACCAGGTAAAAACCTGGTGTTTGAAAAAAAAAATTCAGTTGCCTCAGAAACACCAATATCATTAAACTAACTGCATAACCGTCAAGAAAACAAAATTTTATCCAACTGCAAGTAAAAGAGTCAGACACAGTCAACTCTAACAGAATAAATACACATATGGAGCATTAAATTGGTTAAAGATACATACAGCAAATTTGAGTCTTGGAGGGAGAGAAAGCCAGATTTCAGGAGGGATCTCAGTGCCAAAAATCTCAGCTGTTCCAGTGAGAAGGCGAAGACGGAAAGGCGTTTCAGCCACTTCAATTCTGAGCTCACATTCTTTATCCAACTTCACCTGTCTTATTGATGTCGGCCCACCTGATGCTGCTGCTGCCGCTCCACCTACATATGCCATATTCAAGCTCTCTCCACCCCTTGCCCCCAAACCCTGCTCAAGTTTAAACCAAAAAAAAAGAAAGAATTGTTTCCCTTTTGAAGAAGGAAGCGGAGATACTAAAGCGCAGCAATTGATTCAAGAAACTGCAACCAATTGAATAGATGAAATTTATCCTTCATGTCTTGTTCAACTCAGACGCCTCAAATAAAGAGGAGGAAAGGGGAAGGAGGTTCCGAGTGCTTAACCATGAAGCCTTTCCCAAAGAAAAATGAGTTTGCGTTTAATGGAGTAAGTAGGAATTAATTTTCGGGTACGTGGGGACAAAAAATTTTTTTTTTCTCCTCTTAAGTCTTAATGATGATGGAATAGAAAAAGGCCTTGTACATCAAATTTTAAATTCTTTTTTTTGAGAGATTTTAAATTTACAATAGGGATTGTAATTATTTAAGGAAGAATAAATTGTCAAAATTACATCTACATTAGCTTCAGTTGTAATTTATAATAAGGATTGTAATTTTGCATAAGACATGAGTAAAATATAAATTTTAAATTTAAATTCAGATAAGTTGTCATGCATCCAATAGTAACGATATATACACTGTCGATATATAAAAGATTAATCCTTATTTTTAACATAAAACAAAATTATTCACCTCCAATTTTAAATTATATGAAACTGAGATAAATGTACATCTACATGATGTCGATGGATAAAAGTGTGTTGTGTTTTGATTACTTTATTAAGTGGTTTTCTTTTCTATTTAGTTTATTTATATTATAGGAGTTATAATTTGGGATTTTTATGAGAATATCATAGGGTTGAAAGATTTTTTCCACTTGAACCATGCTTGGCAAAGGATATTTATGAAATTAAATTAAAACAAGCTAGAAATCATGTGAAAGGAAGGCCAAAGAATAGTCCTCAATATAGCTGCTATCGAGTGGAATCAAAATCGATTAAATTTGCTTGAGCTCTATTTGAATAAAAATGCTTGAACTCAGAGTTCGAGATCAAATTCATTTTTACCGTATTCAAATTCAAACTTAATCAAATCGAGTTTAATCAAATTTTAAGCGTAATTTCTTTTAAGTAAAATTTATAATTTTACAATAAATAAATAAATATCATATTATAAATACACTATTCAATAACGACAAATATTTGGGTATTGATTTTTTTCTAGTCAAATTCAAGTCAATTATCTTATCAAGTAACTTGCACTCGACTCGTACTTAATTAACACTGAATTCGAGTCGAATCTTTGAGTGAACTACTTACCGTTCGAGTCAAGTAGATTGATTAATTTATATCCCTAGTCCGAGAGCTTTCACCTACTTGGATCAGTACGGAATATGAGTTGGGCTTAAGAGAGAGAACAAAAAATTTGAGCCGAATTAAGATTTGGGTTTTTCAGTAAGGTAAAAAAGGTAAAAATTGGGCCCGTTTGGCAACCTCCAAGACTATATGGTCTACTCGACTTCCGGAACAGCTCCGGAAGTAAATTCTCAACTCCCCTTTCCCCGCCTTGCCATTTTTTCTTCTGCAGCTGATGACGTTAAATTCGCAGAATAATAATTGGAAAAAAGGAGAAAAAAATGTATTTTCCCGTGGGTGATCCATACTGGAGATGTAGTGTTCCTCCTCAGCCTGAGGGAGGTCTGTTTTCCTTAAAACCCTAATTATCGGCTTTTTTTCCTCTTTATCTGTTGGTCAATTTGTTAAATTCAAGCTATCAAAGTTATTAATGGCCATAGATATCTATGTATATGTTTCACATTCTACGAAAGTAATGCATAAGTTGGGATATAAAAAAATGAAGTAACTTTATCTTGAGCCTGAGATCATAACTTAGTGATGCAAATTTTTTTTTTTTTGGCAATTCTTTTGTGACTGAATGGCTAGTAATTGTAAAATGAGGTGAATGAAGAAGTAGAATTTGCATAGCTGTTGAAAGATAGCAGCAGGGAATAGGAAAGGATTAAAAGGGCTCAAAGCTGTTTTTATGTGTTTTGGTTTGCCTTTGGCTTCTAATTTTAGATTATCTAAGCTTGGAATACAGCTGATTCTGAGAAAAAGCTCGATAACAGCTTTTGGCTTTTCAAGACATTAAAGAACAGAAGCAAAAATATGTTGTCAACTTTCTCAAACAATACGTTTCCATAGTTAGCTATAGTAAAAAGTTGATGCCTACAAGAAAAGGCCCTACTAATCCCAGTGTGTTTCAGAACTGGAAGCATTAGTGTGATGATACTGAATGTAGTAATCATGGAAAAATGTAGGACATGGTAAGATTAAGTAGATAATTTCATGTGAAGCAGCGAAAGGCATATGTTCTTTTTTTTTTTTGGGGAGGGGGGTGTTGGGGGACAAGTATTTTGGTCTCGCATGTATCAATTTAGTTCCTTAACTTTACAAAATTAAAAAAAAATCAATGTATGACTTCTAACAGAAAATTAGAAAATTCTAATGGAATTGACCCATGCATGACATGTGCACCATTAAAAATGACTATTTTGGTCTCTTAGCTTCAGGTTTGTGTTTGATTTTGTCCATTATACGTCACTGCATAATTTAAGTCCGCATTTTTACAAAGTAAAATGAATATAGGACTTCAACTAAGAAGTTAGAGAAACCTAATGGAATCAATCCCGTGCACGGTAAGTGGACTTTTGAAACAAAAAGGAGCAGAATAGGGGAAAAAATCACAAGCCCCAATGGCAATTATGTCAACAAAATAAGGCTCTAGTTAGTGATTTGGAAAAATTAGGAGAGGAAAACCAACACAATTATGACTAGGGCTTTTAGGACTTTTTATCCTGCTCCTTTTTGTTTTAATGGTATTCATGTCGTGCATGGGATCAGCTCTATTAAGGTTCTCTAATTTCCCATTAAACATCCTACACGGGCTTTAGTTTGTGAAAATGAGGGTTTAAATTGGTAGGCAGTGAGATACAAGGAACTAAATTGGACACAATCCTGAAGATAAGGGATCAAAATACTCATTTTTTAATGGTGCACATGCCATGCACATGACCAATTTCATTGGGGTTTTTAATTTACTATTATAGGTCCTATGTTGCCTTTATTTCATAAAGATAAGGGACTAAAGGTGGGGACCAGAATGGCCATTTTCCCCTAGTTTGGGTAATGAAATCTTAAAAAAAAAAAAGTTACCTTCGACACTCTTAGGCTAGCTTTGCATTCCAACTGCCTTTACTCTTTATTGACTTTACTCTAATTCAATAGTTTATCGTAACTTATTTTCTTTCTGCTAAAAAATACGTTGAATTTATGGCTTCTCTGCAGGAAGCAGCCCAAAACAAATCTTTGTTGGGTACTTGTCATCTGAGGCATCTATGCTGATGACTCCTCATCTGTGGAGCTCTAATGATGGGAAGGGTAGTTCAGACTACTTGGGGAAAGATGTAAGTTATTGAAGTTTATAGGCTTTGCCCTGTGTAATCTTTTTATAGTGAGTAAAGGGCATCTGATTTCGGTAATTAGATCCTACAGTCACATCCAGGTGCATATGGCATAGATGTCAGGCATATTCATCCTGAAACTGGTCTTGGTGGACTAACAAGTGGGGCCAGCATTAGAGGTTATCCATCTTCATTGAGAGATCCTAGTTCACTAGGCCAAAGACCAGATGTTCCTTCTCATCCAAGTCCCAGAATCCATGATAACATCTTATCTTTGATAGGCCGAGTTCTTTGAGAAGGATTAATGGCCTTCCAGTTACGGAGGAGAATCAAACATTCTTTTTGTTGATGGGCTTCCAACTGACTGTTCAAGAAGAGAAGTAGGCCGTATCCTTGATAGTGTTTTCATTAATCTTTTTTCCTTCATATAATATTAGTTCATTTTAGTTTAGTAGGAACGTTTGATGTGTGTTATTTGCTTTCTTAAATGGATAACTTGACGGTCCCTGGGACTCTTTTGAGACATTGTGTTATTGAAGATTTTCTCTTGTTTTCAACTTAGATGAACTTATTCCCATAACAATATGATCTATGCTGTAGCATTCGTGCAATTGAAAGCATACATCTTTAGATTTGTACTATCTTCTCCATAGTTCTGGAAAAGAAAGACTAGGGTTCTCTTGGGGTTCTTTTCTTGTTTCCTTGCAGTGTTTAGACTAGGGGAAGGAAGCCCAGGGTTCTTTTGGGGGTCTATTCTTGTTTCCTTGGGCTGTTTGGATTGGGGGTTCGGGGCAAAGTTTCATGGCTGAGGTTGTGGATTCTTGCTTTATTTTGGTCCCTTAACCATTGATAGATCTTTTCCGTCCTTTTATTGGCTTCAGAGTGCTTAGAGTTGTTCACAAGGAGCCCAGACATGCAAGTATGCTTTATCCCTGGAAATGTTCTATAACGACTTAAATCCCTCATTTGCAATATCAAGAGCAGTATCAGATTATCTGTTTATTATTATTATTACTCTATCCTACAACAGCACTTTTGTTTTTGATTGGGTTAAATTGTTCATATTTGACAATATCATATGTTTTCCTGAGATTCTCTTTTGGGAAAGAATGAGGTTTGTGAAGTGTGGGAATGTGATTTGTGTGGTTTTGGGACTACTACCTGTGATTTGCTCCATGATATTCAATCTTGCTGAGATTATGTTGTCTTTCCACTTTGGTTCCTTGTGGTTAACCACATATTTGCTTATTTAGTATTTGTTTGCCTTCCATAGTTGTTGGCTTCTGATCTGGTATACTTGGGACTTTTTAAACAAGACTAATGTTGCCCCCCCTCCTCTCTCTCTCTCTCTCTCTCTCTCTCTCTCTCTCAATACTTACATGAACATGTACATCCTTTGAAATTTGTAGCTGTCAACAGACACATAACATCTCAGAAATTACCAATTTTCTCTTGCATTTTTTTTTCACTGATACATTGACCATAAATATGCTGCAGAGTGGAGATAAAGCCTGAGTGTTGTGCTTCATTGAGTTTGCTGATGCAAACTGTGCTCTTACGGCCATGAAGCCCTTTAAGGTTCAGTATATTGCATTTTGTTAGGGATTATCCCATCACTCTTTACCTGCTATGCAGATGCATATAGTTTTTGAAGGAAACTTGACAGCAAAAATAATGTCCTCTAGAAATGCTTACTTTTATAAAATGACTTACTTTTATCAGTAGTGGGGCTTCAAAATGTTTGCCATTCTTTGATGTAAACCAAAAGTATGCAAAATGACATTCCTTTTTATCTTGTAGAGGGATGGAGACACCTAGAAAACAGATAATCCCATGTAGTCATGGCTGATAATCACGCCTTTTTTTGTTGAATTTTCCAGAGCCTATTTTGCTAAAAATGTGATTTCTATATGAATTTAACTGGTGAGCCTATTGACTTAAGAATTAGAAGATCTATAATGGTATCATCAAATTGTAAGTCCATAACCTTACGCTTGACCTGATGCTGCAGGTTATAAATTTGATGACAAGAAGCCTGACTCCCTTTCTTAAGCATCCATTTTGCCACTTTTCCTTTCCGTTTACTATCTGATCAAGATGATCAACAGTCTAGAGGTTTACGGTGATATTGCAGAAGTTCTGAGGCGCTGAAAAGTCAGGGTAGCCCAAGTTATGCAGCTCGCAAATTCAGCAGTTTAGGTTCTGAATTCTGGAGGTAGCTATGTTACTATAGCACGACAAACTTTGGTTTCAGTTCGAGCTCAATCAGCCCTTTAGCTGTAATTCCTGCTTTTAACCTCTTCCTCAAGACTGAACCAGCTACTCCAACTGCAAGGGGTCAATCATGTGGAAAAGTAAAGTTTGAGAGAGCCAGACTGATGTATTACAACTTGGATAAACTTCACATTACAACGAAGAAATTTTTGTGCATGTCTATATGCCGAGCCGGGACCTTGATCAGCAGAATTGTCTATTACATTTTTTGTGCATTCCTACGTGTTTTTGTGTGTGGCAGAATTGGAGCCGGGACCTTGATCAGCAGTGATTTTCCACCTTAAAGACAGCCCTTCTTTGTTGGTCCAGGTTGGTTTCAGCTCGCTCATAATTACTTCTTGTTGAAAAAAACCGACTGCTGAATTGCTAATGAATATGAATATCCTGTTAGCATCATCTAGACCGTGGTGTAAGATGACAGGAGGCGTATGATGCAGCTGTGGAGTCTTTTTTTCAAAAAAAATTTTTTTTTGGGGTGCATGGATCATGCAGTTTTGCTGCCTTGACACTTTCTGTTGTATCACCGGTCAATAAACGTTTTTACGGCATTTTGGTTTGGGACCTCGGGTTGTAACATGGTAGTCTAGAGTAAACGAGGTAATTTGCTGATTGCTACTAGGTTACAGGTCGAGGAATATTAATGAAACAAGAAAAATATTTGTCAACCTGGCCTGCAGCGATCAAGGTGGGTTGGCTCAACCACCTCTGGGTTTTTTTTGCAGCATTTAAAATCCTATTGACTTTTGACAGAGGAAAGATGACTTCCTGAAGAGTGGCATGATTATCAATAATGTTGACTTGTGATTAATGTATGTGTGGTTGGGAGTCAGTACTGACTTGATCTGATATATACTAAAATTCAGTGGTAGTGTGTTTATTTTAATCTGCACGGCAGAATTAACGCAATGAAAATTCTTCACAAACTTGGCTGAGATTCTTTTGGTTTTGGTCCAAGTCCAACTCCAAGACTCCACATGATCTGCATGGATCAGCACTCTTTGTGCATCAAGTTTCTGCACAAATTTCTCCATGAAAACGTCTCCCCCTTTTGAATTCCAGAATCAGAAAGACTAACATTCATGAGGACCCTACCCATGACATTCCATTTAACGGAAGAATGGAAGTGACATCTGCCTCCCCCTTTGTTTCATTGCTGATTTTCCCTGTGACAGCCTTGCTGATGTTTCCTGTTCATTGGCTGTTTTCTCGTCACCCTCTCTAGATGATTGAAATGTTTCCACCTCGTTCAATATCACATTTACATCCAAAATTTTTGAGACAGTCGTCGCTCAAGCATATTCATCCTTCTGTTTGGCTGCAAATATGAAGCCGCAAGAAAACATACTTATGGCAGCTTTCTTCCCCTCCAAAATTCAAATGGAGGCGAGGGTGATAAGATTAGTGGACTAGAAACATATATATTATAGATGGCTCCCCCCCCCCCTCTCTCTCTCTCTCTCTTGAATAACATGAAACTATGTGGTTTTAAGCAAGCATAAGTACAGTTCCAAAGATAGACAGACTGCCCCCGGATCAAGGGAAAAGAGAAATTATGTCGGCAGGACACAAAGGAAATGCTTCAATCGCCCAAGGAAAAGATTTAATATGTCTTCCACTACTAAATGCATTCACTGATTTTCACTCCACTTCTTGCCTGCCCGCATTTCCATCACTAGATAGAAATTTATTCCACCAAATCCTCGGAGAAGGATGCAGGAATTTTCCTAAAATATCATCCCAAAGAAGATAATTTCCTTCCGATCCTTTGTACAGAAAATATAGCATGCAAATAATCTAGCTGTCCATAATGACTTTGATAGATCAACAAAAAATTGGCTGACCCTATAAAAGCTACAGCCTACAGCTCAACTTTTTTGACTGACAAGAAACTAAAATCCGGTCTCCTCCTACTAATTGTCTTTATCTTTTGAGCAAGATCGCAAATGAGACCTTTGATTGCATTCAGAAAAGAAGCAATAAGAGATTATCAAGTTGACATTGTAAATCAAATAAAACACAGCAACAAAAGGTGGAAAGTTATTTTCAATAAACCCAAAATGACAACTACAAAATTCATTTGACAATCAAAAACAGCAAGTTGAATGCTGTTAAGATCACTTGATGCAGCAAAGTCTAACCACCCACTTGGTAGGCAAAAAAAAAAGCAATGCCATAAAACAACAATAGTCTAGTAAAAAAAGTTTAGTTCATCAATTCATTGTCAACTGCATTGTTAAGTATATAACTGAGTCATAACCTGTATCTATAATTTTTGTATACAGCTTCGGCCTAGAAGACAACAATTAATTCACCAATTTGCGATAGAAAATTTACCTAACTTAGCCTTCGATCTAATCTTTGATAAAGAACTACTTATCATTGTACAACAACAAATGTCAAATGAGAAAAGCATTAGAAAGAATTACTCCCAACTTCAGAAAGGAAAAATCAATGCAACTTGTCCTAGGATAGGAAAGAAGTTCCAGCATGGTTATGGTGCAGGAGATTGTGAGCAATGGCATCCCTTGCTTTCATTGCATTCGCTGACCTCAATGGAATCTCTGGAACCATCTCATCATCAATGAGATCAAACTTAAGTTCTGGATCCATTTCCTCATTCCTCAATTCACAGATGTTATGCAAGACGCAGCATGCCCCTAGTACCACCGGCAAGTCCTGAAGTTTCACTTCAGTTCTTTTCTGCAAACAAGACCATCTCCCTTTCAATCTGGCAAAGGCATCTTTTGCAATCCTCTGAATCTCCCCAGTTTTCTCATTGAAAGCATGCTGAGTCCAGGTCAAGTGCTGTTGTGTGTAGGGCACCAATACCCAATCCATCAAAGGGTATCCAGAACCCCCAACAATCCACACACCCTTCAGCAGCCCCTGATTAGCCCTCTGAAAGAGAGCAGATTTCTCCAAAACCTGATCATCAGGCATTGACCCAGGCCATCCAATGCATACATCAGTAAACACCCCTTTTGGATCAACAACACCTTGCACTGTAATTGAATATGAGGTCTTCTGATTCCTCTCAGTATGCCTCTTATTGAAATAAGCAGCCACACTAATCTTGGGAGCAATGATTGGTATATGAGTAGTATACATTGATCCCACAACATTAGGAATGCCCGATGTGGCTTCATACTCATCCTTAATCCTCCTGGTTGATTCCTCATCGGGCCATTGAAGATACTTGGGCATCAAAACTGTCCTTATCGCAGAACAAACCTCAAGAACCAATTTATGACATGTTGAAATCCCCAATCCGAACTTCTTGGATACAAGCCTAAGTGGCTCACCGGTGGCCAATCGCCATATGCAGACCGCTACCCGCTGCCTAACGGGGACAGCATCCCTTAACATAGTATTCTCCTTAGCCACCGCAGAGGTCAATTCATTACATATCATCTCAAATGTATCTTTCCCCATCCTAAATGCCTTCTTGAACTCCTCCTCAGGAAATTCAGCACTGTTGCATTGATCCCACCAAGCCTTCGATCGATTCTTCACCCACAACCGCCTCTGTGGGGCCCCTTTAACTCCCTTTTCGCTGCCCTGATCGCCTCCGCCGTCCTTGCTACTCCCCGAAACTACATCGTTTTCCGCGGCATCAACTGCGGCAGCGGCAGCAACAGTGGTGGCAGCAACAATACTATTAGCCCTGCTCTTTCTTTTCCTGACCCCATCTTTAAGATCTGTTTCTTTCTGGTACTCCTGCAATTGGGAGTAATAGTCCAACATGGCTCGCCCCTTCTTCTCGTGGTTGTTTTCAAAGAAGAGCTTCTCCTCTTGTTCTTCCTTTGCCAATTCCTCTTGATCCCTCTTTTCTTGCTCCTCAAGTAATATCAAGGAAGTTATGATCTCCTTCAACTCTTTAGTCTTAACCCCACCTTGTTTCTGCACATCAAATTGATTGCTCTCGTTACTCTCAGCACGACCATCTTCAAAATTGGGTATATTTCCACTATCCCTCCTCCTCCGTCTTCTCTTACTATCATTCATTTGTGAGAAATTAGACTGATTACCAATTCTTTTCCCTCAAGAAAACCCTCTATATATATAAGGCTAGAGAGAGAATAATCGCAGTCGCAATCTTTCCTGGTGGAAAACCGCTGCTTCATATACAGGAAAAATATAAAAGAACCCAACTTGTGCACCACCTGTTCGGGACAATGTGTGAAAGGAAATGTGAACGCGGAAGGGAAAAAGTAAAAGGGCTTCAAACTTTGAAACTGAAAGTTCAGGTGAAATATATATGCATCAATATCCATCCAGATGTAAAACAAAACATTAAAGAATCAATTTGATTGAGGTAAAAGATCATCACAATAATATATCAGTAGCATTAGTACAAAACTATATAAATAGTAGAAGTAGCATGATTGATGATTGTTACCAAATTGATGATAAGTGTGTGTGGTGTGAACACGGTTTTGGGAGACGAGGAGGAAGTCTTCGAGGGGTTTTAGGTAGAGTATTAAATGGAAGCTGTTATTTTTTTGTAGTAACAGACGATTGCTTGTTTGGTAGACGAAACTTGAAACAAATACTACTACTAATAGCAAAATGGTTGGTGTAATGCGCGACTTTAAGAGTTGACGGTACGCGGTTGGACATTTTAACCGGCCTTTTCTGTCTTGGGGGGGTGGGGGCCTTTGCTTTCTTCGTTGGATTTTGCTTCATCTACTTTATATGCTCTTTTTTGGACTTTGTGGCCTTTCTATCTTTCTAGAACTCGTTTATTACCGCTTTTTTAAGTTTTTGTGCTTTTTATTGTTGGAATAGAGCGCTCATTAATATATTTAAATATTAATAATTATTACCATTTTTTATATTTATATATTTTCTTTAATTAAGCTTCTTTTTTGTTTTTTTTTAAGTTAACCCATTCAGATTGCCAGTTTCTAAAAATTTTTATAAAAAAAATGTATTATGACAATGTAATGTATACGAGATAAAAAAAGTTATTAAAAAATAATTTTTCGATGAAAAATTGTAATCTAAAACAAGTGGGCACTCGTTAGACAGACTAACGACAGAAAGAGCTTGTTTGATAGGTGGGGCATGAGATTAAGAGGTTTGGATTCAGTAATCAATGGTGTTTTTCTACCTTGCAAGGAAAAATGCTTACAACACAAATACGTGGTATGATCGAGTCCATACGGAATATAAAGAACTGGCCAATATTTTATTTTGGTTGAGGTCTAGAGTTGATCTTGGGCTGTTTTAATTCTTATTTGAAAGAAATACATAATTGATAGCTACTTTCATGTTAAAGGGGGGGTTTTTTTTCCCCATGTTGAAATTGAAAACTACTTTCATCTTAAATTTTATTTTTCTGTCTCATCAGAATTGCGTATTGCCACTAAAAACATTTCTGCCGACGTAACGTAATATACCTGTCCAGTACTCTAATTACATTCACATAAAACTTCCTGCTGTCATCTTCCCCATTTCAGATTTACCTTGTCTTGACGACACCTACATATGAGATTTTTTTTTTTTATTATTCAAAAAGAAACTTTAAGTAGCATGTATGATTACAACAATAATATGAATCTTTACCCCTTTTAAATTTGATGAATATTTCTTTTTGAAATTTTATTTTTATCGGCTCGATCTTCAAATCTGTAGTCTTCATCCTTCAGATCTGTTCTTTGATATCTGTGCATAACTTCTGCTGCCGTTGATACAGATTACTTCTGCTCAATTACTAAAAAGGGTGATTGTAATACAAATAAATTACAACTTGACAATAATATTACAGACAAATTTACGAATGGTAGAATTAATACTAGCTAAGGTACGTGTGGTTTTGAAGAAATTAGCCTGTACGTTCTCATTAATTAACGGTATCTTCTGAGATGTAATGACAAATAATTTTCATAGTGTGGCCAATTCTTTTGGGACATACCATTCAGAAGAGGATGGAGAAATAATAGACTAGTGACATTACTACATCGCATTATTGTGATTAAGCATAATTAGATGCAACATTTATATATACATATATATATATATATATATATATATATATGTATGTATATCGAATGACAGCATTGTACGTGCAATTGGATATATATATATGCATTGTTAACATATAATTTATGGGAGGGCTGGGACCTGTATTTTCTTTCTCCGGGCGGGCAATAATTAAGCAGGTCTTGAACCTTTCTTTTTCTCCATATGGACTGTCATTTCACAAGTTTGTATCATCATCATGTGATCATAAAATTTGTTTAGATCAAATGGTATGACTTGATATGGCTCAGATTGCCTAGTTGGTAAAATTCTTCATCAATGATAATATTGTCATTGTCAAATCTTCTTTGTCCAACGAATTGCTGTTTCTTAGTTAGAAGTACTTCGTACAAGTTTAACTCTTTACTTCTGTTCTTCCTTTTCCCCTTTTTTTGATCTTAAACAAATACATTGCCTTTCTTTTTTTTTTTTTTTTTTTTTTAGAAGAATAGGTTATTTAATGCTGCTGTATACAAAATGTGGATGATAATCAATTTCCCTGTTTAATCATTGATACAGTTTTGTGACATCTCAGACAAAGACTAGCACTTCTATTTATTTGTTGAACATAGGAGAGGTGGGATTTGAGAAGCGGCGAAGAGTTAAAAGGAGATTTGAATTCAGGAATTCTAATTTTTTGGATTTCAATTTTAACTATTAAACTAAGACCTCTTCGATTAAATGCTGCTTGGGTGGGTTGAATAGAAGATCTAGCTATCACCTAAAACAAAGCACGAAATCTTGTTTGGATTGCCATTTTTTTTTTTCTAAAAATTTTTTACGTTTTTTATGAATACATTTTTCAATAACCTTTTGATAAATTTCACATGCATCAAATCGCTATAGTATATTTAAAAAGAAAAATTAAGGGACAATAAAAGAAAGTACAAAGCCAGAAAAGAAAAAGTCAATTAGACATGGGGCATCGGGTAGTGTTTGCCATGGGTAGACGTGCTGTGTTTGATTTGCAAGAAGTTGGCTTTGTCCGTTCATACATGTCGCATTATGTCATCTTTGACGCATATATGACGGACATCTTAGGATTGTAAATTATCCTTCTCCAAGTGAAAGGGAAACAGATTTACATGTGTGGGAATTAGGTTTTGTGACTAATGGACTTGGAGATTTAGCCAATATATCTTACTGATTAATGACAGGATATGATGATTAGTGTCCTCAAAGCTAGACCTAATCAAAGTATCAAGAGAGAGAGAGAGGAAATTCAACAGGAGATTTTCATTTGCTACATGCATGAACAACTCAAGATTAAATTATGCCCCTACAAATTTTGTGGGTTATGGCGCCCCTACTATCTTTTTTTTTTTTTTTTCCTTTTTATCAATGGACAACTTCTATACTATTTCTATTCTTATTCTAATCTATCTGACGAAAGAAAAATAGAGGAAATGGCTCCCACTTCAAAATCAAAGAGATACGCTAGCTTTGAATTATATTGATGCTGACGTTTGAACTCTTGACCTGCAACCAGGCGTGCACTCGAGCTTCACCTGACGGCTATGGCCGGTCACGCCTCTACATACATGCTGCTGTTTCTTTTCTATTCTATGGCCTCGATTGCCAGAGGTTGCTGCTCAGTTCTCTTACTTCTGTGCAAAAGGTGGGGCGAAAGTCATAAGAATCTCTCTTTCTTCACCTTAAAGAAATTGAATTTGAAAAACTTGGCTCAATCAAGCAGAGTCACGAAAGCAAAAGCAAACTGTACCACAAATACAAAGAGATTTTGACTGCTCTGATTCCATCATGTCTTCAAAAACCAGCAACTGTGTGTCCAGTTTTAATAATATCTTTCCTGGTCCACTAATGCAGGCAGCACCACCTTGGAGATGTGTATTATCTTGGACTGCAAAAATATGGCTAATAGCAATAAAGAACTTGTGGATTCTTTTACTGCAAGTTTTAGACTGCTTTATCCTATGCTCTTGGACTGATTCAAAACAAAATTCCGGCTGCCTTGCGTCACACAGCAAATTGGACAAGGCAACGACCGTATGGACAAGCTCTGCAGGATGTAACTGCTTTGAAATTGATTTATGAACTGAAAGATCAAAAAGAAAAAAAAAAAAAAAAAAAAAAAGACTTCGTAACATCTCAGCAATATTCCCTACAACTGTTCAGGACTCTCTGATTATGACCTCAAAACTCATTAAATGACTCGTTGTCCTCTACCTATGAAGTCGTCGGTAAAAAAGAAGAAAGGGCGGAAAATTGTCGGTAACATGGTGCCTCTTGTTTCTCTTTAATTTCCTTCTTCCTTTGTCTCATGTTTCACGAACGACCAAACAATTCCAATGGATATGGATGGCAATCAGTGCACAGACGTCTATTATGTTGGGCCACTGTAGAGAAATGAAGGAATATAACATATAACCCATTTTTAATACTACCCTTTTATTGGTGTATCATATATGAAATGATGCAAAATAGTTCTTCACATATAACAAATGTATTAATGTGGTCCTGAAACTTATTTCCAATGAAAACTTTTGGCCAAAAAACAAAAAAAAAAAAAAACACAAGCCCGAGTTGTGTATTCATTCTTTTAGGGCAAAACAAGAACGAAAGTAATATATTATTTTCAAAAGAAAGTATTCTTTCGGAGGGGAGGCGAGTGCCGGGAAGGGGTGGCGTGAGGACTTTATTGACAATATTGTTTCTATTTTGCCCCTGAAAATATGAGCACGGAGTTTAGACTTACTTTTTTTTGGGTTGAAAATTTGGTCGAAAATAGGTTCTAGAACCAAAATGTTAGTAGTATATTTGTTGTTTGTGATGGATTATTTCTGTATCGTTCTACATGTGAGGCACGAAAAGAATTAAAATAGGAGGGGCCATTTTGATCATTTTCCCTTTCATGAATCCCTTGATTTGCACACCCTTACAAACTTCAATTCCCAGAATCAAGCACAGGCTTGGAAATGATTAATATGTGAAAAGCGTGGAGGATCTATTTGAGAAAAAAAAAAAGTCCATTTTCCCATGCATTATTTACATGATGGCGATACTAGTCAGTGTGTGTGTGTGAACAAATACACAGTTTCCTCTCTTGCAGATAACGCGTTAACAGCTGATCAAATTTCAGCTGTCCTTGAGTTGACAAAAACGTAGAAACAACAACCAACAATTCGTTCTGAATCCAAAACAGTCAAAAATCGAATTGTTAATTTAGACTTCTAACACTCCCAATTTCCTGCATGCATGTGGTATTTCTATTAAATAACACTCAGCTGCAGGTAATTTTGTGACCACCCCGCTTAGACGTACTTTCTTTTTGACAAATACATTCCTACAATATTTTGAGTACGTTGGACTTGTCAGCAGTAATATAAGGAGATGCTCCATAATATTTTTGTTGTTCGGAAGTCCGAATATATCAATCATCGGCAGAACTGAACTGAACAAAGACGAAGAGATAAAGATTGACGAAGAGAGGAGGCTGTGGAGGTCAAGGTGGAGCATGTGCTGTTATGCATTTGTCTACGCAATTCATGGTCCTCACTAAGGAAGGCTCCTTTGAGCTGCTATAACCTTATTGGATTTTCTTAATGGGCATTCGAGTGTCTAATGAGCACTTATTAAGATTTTTATATCACGTACACTTAAATTATCATATGAATATACATACTTAAATATATTGCATCTCTTGATTTGTGATGCTTTTTCAAATTAATTACGTATTGCTCTAATATTTCATGAAGTAAATTTTTCGTCCACCACTTTTAAAATATTAACTTTACGTGATTTACAAATTTCAATTAATAAATTTGGTCTCTATCAAAGTTTTTGACAACTTTTTAACCTAAAAGCATCACGGGACCCACATGCAATTATTTTATATACAAAAGGTTAAATCTCACTTTTTTAGTAGCAAAAATGAATATAAATTTGTTCATATTCCACCTTTTCTAGGAGAAATAATAAATAAGGTTCAGGTCAGATATTGCATTTTTAGTGGCAAAAGTGAATATTATGATCAGGTCATTTGTTTAATTATAAACGAGCTCTAACTAAAAAATGACCATATGTAGTTTAGATGATGGATTCAAGATAGAAAATGATCGAAAACCTAGGTTGCGATTAAATTTTATTAACTTGATTTTATAAGGGACATAAATTTATTATTTTAAAATGAAAGATGAAAGAAAAAATTATTTGATGAACATGAAAGACGTTTTGAACGATTCTTTTTTTTTTTTTTTTATTAAAAAAGGCTTAAATTTTAAAACCTTCATCGAGTATCCGCTCGCTGGTCAAATCGTATCTTGTTATCGTCAAGATACGTGTTCCTCGCTCCTCATCCTCATGCATGACAGATCTGGAGGAAGAAGAGGAGGACGACAGACAACTACGTCGTTTTGCTTTCGTAATTTTCTCCCTGAGGAGTTCCTGCACATGGGATTTTTTTTTTATTCCACTATCCAAGATATTGAAATTTCCAAGGTGGTGGTGGCGGTGGTGGTGGAATTGGTCGTCACCCGTCAGAGAAGTTTACTTTTATTTTGAGGAGAAATTGATTTAGTCGGTGGAGGGGCGGGCGAGCCGGGGGACTATAACCAGCTGCTTCCTTCTGGCGCCGCACCGACCGATAATTCCAAAACGTTCACACATGAGCAATGTCAAGGTGCCTTCCATTTCCGCGTATTGTGTGACTAATTATAATTTATCTGCAGCCTGTTTAGGGCGGCAGCTGCGATGGAAACGTCCACTTTGGCACCGGGTTACAACATGCATTGGGCCATTGGCTTCAAGTTTATGATAATGATGATGCAGATAGTGATGATGATGGGAGCAATTCGCGCCATTAATTTGCTGTCCTTTTACAATTATCACCAATTGTATTAGAGCCAAGTGCCAATCAGAGTTCCAAGTGTTTTCGAAGATGAACTCGTCTTGATCACATCAATTATAAAGTTG
The DNA here is from genome assembly GCF_036785885.1 of Coffea arabica. Classification (NCBI taxonomy): domain Eukaryota; kingdom Viridiplantae; phylum Streptophyta; class Magnoliopsida; order Gentianales; family Rubiaceae; genus Coffea; species Coffea arabica. The sequence goes on along the minus strand of NC_092325.1, from coordinate 41,271,205 downwards.
AAAGTTATTCCATCAAGAAGAAGCTTGAACAATATAGGCGTGAAAAAGAATCGTTTATAAACATTGCATCACTTAATATTAGCTAGGGCTCCAAAACTAAAATTAGTTGATACTTGGCCGACAAGAATTCATTTGAGTTTGGTTCGCAAACTAATGAAATCAGATTTGAATACTAGTATTTTGTGTTTGATAAACTTTTAAATCCAGCTCGAGTTCGACTCGATCAGCATAAAAATGAAATTTTAACAACGTAAAATATTCAAATTACTTGAACGCCACTTGAGTTCGGTTCGAGAAAATAAATGAGTCAAGTTTGAACATAATTTCAAACTCGTCAAAATAATTAAACAAGTTTGAATACGAGGGTGTTTGATTTGTTTAAACTCATTTACAATCCTTACTTAATAGTATATAATTCACATGGGATCTAAAATGATTCCACTGCATGTATTAGATAGGATGGATAAATGTGGGATTAATTTTACTTTGCATTCTTGAACTTTATATTCATTTTTAGATTGTGTCTTAAATTAAACATTTTGTATTAGTTACACTTTCGTCCAACAGTTGATTTTGTATATTAAATTTCTTGAACAACATCACACTTTCTTCCATTAATAGTTTCACTTTTCGCCCTTAACCCTCTCAACTTGACTGTCACTTGCAACCCAAATTTCAATGTGACACCGTAAAATTTTGTAACTTCGCATTTAAGTCCAATTATTAATGATGTTAAATAATTGACGGAACCACACCAGTCAAATCGTAATTCGGGGTGGACTTGGTTGGGGGGGGGGGGTGCTGCCCCTATCCTTGAAATCGAAGCGGGCTAGTGACAGTTGCAGGTGGCAATAGTTCTTAAAGGTTGGCGGTCATGATTTGTTAAAAAAAAAAAAATGTAATGCTCAAATTATATTTTATGCATCGATTTTAATACTACGCGTGCATCCTATAAAATTTTGTTCTATATTTCAAAGTCGGTGAAAGTGAATTACATCTTGAATAAATGAAATTACATCTTGTGTATTTCGACAAAAATCGATCCAAACTAACAACTGTCTGGTGGGCTCTTGGTCCCCTTGAAATATACGGATCCCGAGTCTTTATCTAATGTTGCAAGATTTTTTAGGACGACTTGGTCAGGGCGGTTGGAAATTTCTTTCTTTGCTGAATGTTTTGTCTCAATTCAAACTAAATTGCCTTTATGTCAAAAGTTTAAAGTCCCCCCCGTCACATTTTCGCCAATTCCGACCTACCAAGACACCTTTTAGGGTGTCTAAAAGAGAGGGATATTGCCTTCCTGTAAAAAATATTATCTGCATGTCAAGAATAATTGACAAATAGAGGGATATTCCATTCATGTTCCTGCTCCAATTAATTTTTTTTTAAACCAATGATGATTCAATAAATTTCATTTTTTTTTGTAGAATAAATTTTCACATATTGAGGGAATTGCAAGTAACCAAATCCAAAGAATGCAGTAATCACACAATCAAATCCAAAGTGTGCACTAAGGTGTCTAGTGAGGAGTTGAATGGAGTGTTAGCATTCAACTATTGTTACCTAGTTAGTTGGGCCCAAAACGAATCTCAACAGGTTGGTAGGGAAAAATTAAGAGATTTATCTTATTTTGCCAGAGAATTTCTTATCAACTGCATTTAACACTTTTCAACTATTGCACCAGAGTGAGGAAAATAAAAAAAAAAAAATAATTTAGGGTTAGATTGTCTAAAAATTGAAATTAATAGTACAACGTGGAAATCGCTATAAAGTATAAGGTGCAAAGTGAAATTAGCCCATAAATCTATTGCTATACTGCCACAAGTATGTAAAATTGTAGTATCTCATGGCTTAGCCTATCTTTCCAAAGCTGTTATTAAATAATCAACAAATGTGTTCTGGGTGCAAATTCACCTTTGTAGCTACATTTACAGGATCTACGAACTCTCTTTGGGTACTCGGAAACTTTTACAAGTCATCAGATGCAGTATCTACGTAAGAGATTTGCCAGCCCATTCTCTTTGACGCCGCTTTTGTCTGGCTTGCATCTTGTTGAACTTCTCTTTTCCTTTTTCCAGAAGAGGATCATGAACCACATAGTCATTTGGATCTTCGCTCCGAGACATATTATCCTGCGGTATAAAATATGAAGAAATATTACAAAGAAGCATTACAATGATTCAATTTTCTGAGAAAAAGCCCAGCTTAACAATCCAGTTCTCACATAGCTGTACAATGCATCTTTACATTTCCAAAATTGTTAAGAGAGCTCCATGAAAGATAATTTCTGCTGGTGAAGAGGAAAAATCCCACAAAACCCCACCTCGTTCAAACAATCCAACTAGTTATCCACCTCCAATTCTACAAAGCCTGGTACAAATGCGTCACGCTTTGGAATTTTTTCATGTTATCTACTTGTATACACTCTTTTGGGGCTGGAGCTAAAGAACGGTAAAAATATTAAAAGTAAAGAAGCAAATGCATAATAATAAGCGCAATTGGAAGATTATGTGGTCCTAATGAAAGTCACACTGCAGACTATATGAGATATTCAAGAGCAACAAGAGGGGTAGAGTCCTTATTCATGAGACTACACGGTCATTGCAGCTGCGTGCCACGCGACTTTACATGGTAATTCTCTGTTCAGCGGCCCCAGAATCTACGTATCCCTGTACTTTTATCCTTTCCTTTTGTTAATTCATTTCCTACCTTTTCCACTCTTTTTGGTTTCCTAAAACTTTCTCCTTTTTAAATGTTTTCTCCTAGTTGCTAAAAATGGGAAAATAGCGAAGTGTTCACTTTGTTTGCAAGGTGGCCAGACATACAAAACTAATCTTTTGATAACCATGCATTCCACAATAAATCGCCTGGGTTCCATAACAGCCAACCGACTATATTAAAATCACCACATAATCTGTAAGGGGATTAATTCTCTAAAGTTTGTTCTCAAAATTAAATGCCAAAGCAAATTTATAGAAACTCTAAATCACATAATTACTCACTCACATATGAGTTTGATGGCCAGCTTCCCTTATTCTAATTTGACTGTTAAGGTTATTCAGCATTAATTTTCCTCACCCATCAAAATCAGTTGAATGTCATTGTGGAACTCAATTTGTATCTATTTAGCTTTAATGACTACATCCTCAGGGTAACTTGAATTTCAACATATGTGGCGTTGAAATTGACAGGCATGAACCAAAAAGGTTTGCATCACATACAAAGTACTGGGGATCTTAAAGAGTCATTGTATTACGTATTTATGCTGGCTGTGGATGCTCAACAGCAGCAAAACTCAACAATGAGAATGCCAACTTCAATTTGATCTCAATCCACATTCAAGCTGACAGTACAAGGTACACAAAGAAGTGAAGATTACCTTGACAGGGTCAGGAGCAAACTTAAGCTGAACCCCCATCCATTCTGGTTCACCATCCTTACCACCTGCATCTTCATCTTTCAATCCATTGGATTTGGAAGAAAATGCGGCCTTGAATTTTTCCAGTCTCTTCAGCACCTAAGAATCACAGAAATAAACGAAATCAGGAGTGTTAACCGTCTATAGGAATAATAGCACATCCATATCTTTACTTTTCATTCATTTTCTCCATCAAGTCATTGCAAAAATTTCCAGACCTAATACAGCTACAGCCATCCTTTCAGAGAACACAACCACATCATTTGAAACAAAAAAGTTTTGTGCTCTGACCTTGGTCAATGAATTTAACAGAGGATTATACGCCTTAGGAGAATATTATGTAAAAAGTGTTGAACCTCTGCTCTTATCAGAATGCACAACTATATCTAACAATAGAATTTCTCATATTTTACCTTGAGTTTCCCCAAGTTATGCATTAGGAACTGACATGCATATCCTCTTATGTTTTTCTATCTTGTTTTGCTTCCCTTTTCTAATGCTGGTATTATTTGGTTTCGTTTACTAATGTTTTGTGTGCTTACTCTTTAAACCACATACTGCTTAACTCGGCCACTGCTCTAAGAACAACAGGTTCTCTCAATACCCATCAATTATAAGTATAAGAAAAGAAGCTTTTATACAAGGTACAAACATAAAATGATCAATATGAATGTCAAATGCATACTTCATCCTCATGTCCTTGGCGTCTGCGCTTCTTTTGCTTCTGTAGCTGTCTTTCACGTTCAGCATTGTTCATCAACTGTAGGTCAGCATCTGCATTAGCCATGAGTTCAGCTCTAGCCTCTGAGCCCAGTCCCTTTTTCTTCAAGGACAATTTCTCCACCTTTGGTCGGTCATCATCACTCTCTACATGGGACCTGATAAGCGGACAATCTTTCAGCTCTCAAGAGTTCAATTGCTTAAAAAAGGAGAGGCAGATCGATTATAAGTATCAGCGAGTCTCACATATTGGACTCGTACAATTGTAACATTTTCCCATCAAAATAAGGTCTCAATGATGCAAGCAAGACATAGTTTCAGCAGATTTATTAAACAGAGCAACCTGAAAGTACAGCATAACCTTAACAATGTAACATCCCGAATATTAGGAGGTTGTTTGTGAAGAAAATATTAAATTATATTTCTTCGGGTTTGATTTAAAACCTTATTTTGTTTTAAAAGACTAGAAACCCTAATATTTTAGTCAAAAACCCTAGTTTACTTGTGACTAACCGGTTTTCTTAAATCTCTCACATTTTAATTGAAACCCTAATTTTAATCACTGGAATTGGAAAATTCCTCACGTTTTTTTAAAAATTTCCTTTTATTTGGAAATTATTATTTATTAAAGCCCTACTATCCAATTATTCCATAATAAGTGCAAATGAGCCTAGAAAGTAGGGTTTCACTCTTCGTTTTCAAGATTGGGGCAAATTAGGGTTTTCGCCGGATGAATTTTCGGTACTGACCAAGGATCAATTTGGTGATTAAAAGTGACTTTTAAGTGAGAAATAATATGTGAGAAGTAGCAATGAGATAAGGTTAGTGAATGGGAAGTCAAAACCCTAGTACGTGAGTTTTTAAGAAAAACGGCGCGAACCGGCGGGTCCCGCGCACTACCGTTTGAACGCACCACTTGACCACCACTTTCTTACCATACAAGTTTATTGATATTTGAGCAAAATATCCTCTTAATTGTCAGCTTGTTTGACCGAAAATTAGAGGCTAGAAATAGCCAAGAAAGAAAGAGAAAAATGAAAGGTGGAGGTGGCGACACTTGTCGCCATCCTAGAGTTACTTGGCCAAGTGAGCAACTAACCTTCTTAAACCAATTTTCTGCACTTTCCCTTCATTATTTCTGCTGCTGGCCGACCAAAAGAGAGAAAGGGAGAGCAAAAGAAAAATTCTTTCTTCTTGAATCTTAGCCAAACCAAGTGAGAAAATCAAATTTCCAAACCGATCAAAGTGCTAATTGTGAGTTGGGAAGCTAGGAGAACCAGAAATTTTCCAAGGAGGTTGATTATCACTCATCTAAGCTTGCTTTTGAGGTATAAACATTTGATTATGGTCTTTGTTGCTTTGAATCTTGCTTTAAGATGTTTATTTAGCTCAAGTTTTGGCTTGATTTCATGATTTTGCAAGTGGGTGTTATGAATTTGGGATGAATAAGCAAGTTAGGGTTTCATAGCTTTCTGCCCAATTTGATGTATGATGCCTATATGTTGCAATTAAGGTTGTATAAGGTGTTTTGGTAGTGATTAGAACAAGAAAATTGAGAAAGTTCCATTAAATACCAAAAATTCCAGAATCTGGAAAATTTTCCCCATCATTCTGTCTGAATTTGTAACCCTATGTTAGAGGCCGAATTGGCCTTAGGTCAAAGAATGAAAGTTGTAGAGAATGGTATTTTATAGGTGCCTACAAAATTTCAACTCAATCGGAGCAACGTAGGTCGTGAAAAGTCCAAAATACCCTTACTGTTTTAAGTTTTTCCTCAGCAGTCCGTTTGGTCAGTTTATCCAGTTTATCATGTTTTTCCACTAGGATCCGTACTGATTTAGCTTTTTACCAAAACATGAAAGTTGTAGTATTCTGACTTAGCTTTTAAACGCCTCTAAGAACACCTGAATCGGACTTTTGTAACCTGAGATATGACCATTACAGTACAATGCGGTTAGACAGCCGACGAGTTAGATTTTAGTTCTGTAAATTGAGGATTTGACTAAGTTGCATTGGAACCTGGACTAAGTGACCTTCATGAACATTGTAGCCCTGTGTCTTAGCTTCGAAACGGCATAAGTTGCGCCTCAATCCGATAAGCGTAGCCTCGGATATGTTATTTCCGCATCTACACGTCAAATCTGTCTTGTGCTAGATTGTATTTCTGCACTTGTTATTATTATGATTCTTATTCTTATAATATGATGAGCCTATGAAATGGCTTTTGACTTGAATTATGATATGTGTGACTTTGGGTTGTGGCTGAGGAAAAATATTGAAGCCTAAATGGCTGGAAAATTAGGTAAAACACAAAGGGCATGCTGACCAAATTTACGCTCGAAAACTATATTTGCAAATATAGTTCTCTAGTTTTCGAGCGTAAATTTGGTCAGCATGCCCTTTGTGTTTACCTAATTTTCCAGCCATTTAGGCTTCAATATTTTTCATCAGCCACAACCCAAAGTCACACATATCATAATTCAAGTCAAAAGCCATTTCATAGGCTCATCATATTATAAGAATAAGAATCATAATAATAACAAGTGCAGAAATACAATCTAGCACAAGACAGATTTGACGTGTAGATGCGGAAATAACATATCCGAGGCTACGCTTATCGGATTGAGGCGCAACTTATGCCGTTTCGAAGCTAAGACACAGGGCTACAATGTTCATGAAGGTCACTTAGTCCAGGTTCCAATGCAACTTAGTCAAATCCTCAATTTACAGAACTAAAATCTAACTCGTCGGCTGTCTAACCGCATTGTACTGTAATGGTCATATCTCAGGTTACAAAAGTCCGATTCAGGTGTTCTTAGAGGCGTTTAAAAGCTAAGTCAGAATACTACAACTTTCATGTTTTGGTAAAAAGCTAAATCAGTACGGATCCTAGTGGAAAAACATGATAAACTGGATAAACTGACCAAACGGACTGCTAAGGAAAAACTTAAAACAGTAAGGGTATTTTGGACTTTTCACGACCTACGTTGCTCCGATTGAGTTGAAATTTTGTAGGCACCTATAAAATACCATTCTCTACAACTTTCATTCTTTGACCTAAGGCCAATTCGGCCTCTAACATAGGGTTACAAATTCAGACAGAATGATGGGGAAAATTTTCCAGATTCTGGAATTTTTGGTATTTAATGGAACTTTCTCAATTTTCTTGTTCTAATCACTACCAAAACACCTTATACAACCTTAATTGCAACATATAGGCATCATACATCAAATTGGGCAGAAAGCTATGAAACCCTAACTTGCTTATTCATCCCAAATTCATAACACCCACTTGCAAAATCATGAAATCAAGCCAAAACTTGAGCTAAATAAACATCTTAAAGCAAGATTCAAAGCAACAAAGACCATAATCAAATGTTTATACCTCAAAAGCAAGCTTAGATGAGTGATAATCAACCTCCTTGGAAAATTTCTGGTTCCCCTAGCTTCCCAACTCACAATTAGCACTTTGATCGGTTTGAAAATTTGATTTTCTCACTTGGTTTGGCTAAGATTCAAGAAGAAAGAATTTTTCTTTTGCTCTCCCTTTCTCTCTTTTGGTCGGCCAGCAGCAGAAATAATGAAGGGAAAGTGCAGAAAATTGGTTTAAGAAGGTTAGTTGCTCACTTGGCCAAGTAACTCTAGGATGGCGACAAGTGTCGCCACCTCCACCTTTCATTTTTCTCTTTCTTTCTTGGCTATTTCTAGCCTCTAATTTTCGGTCAAAGAAGCTGACAATTAAGAGGATATTTTGCTCAAATATCAATAAACTTGTATGGTAAGAAAGTGGTGGTCAAGTGGTGCGTTCAAACGGTAGTGCGCGGGACCCGCCGGTTCGCGCCGTTTTTCTTAAAAACTCACATACTAGGGTTTTGACTTCCCATTCACTAACCTTATCTCATTGCTACTTCTCACATATTATTTCTCACTTAAAAGTCACTTTTAATCACCAAATTGATCCTTGGTCAGTACCGAAAATTCATCCGGCGAAAACCCTAATTTGCCCCAATCTTGAAAACGAAGAGTGAAACCCTACTTTCTAGGCTCATTTGCACTTATTATGGAATAATTGGATAGTAGGGCTTTAATAAATAATAATTTCCAAATAAAAGGAAATTTTTAAGAAAACGTGAGGAATTTTCCAATTCCAGTGATTAAAATTAGGGTTTCAATTAAAATGTGAGAGATTTAAGAAAACCGGTTAGTCACAAGTAAACTAGGGTTTTTGACTAAAATATTAGGGTTTCTAGTCTTTTAAAACAAAATAAGGTTTTAAATCAAACCCGAAGAAATATACTTTAATATTTTCTTCACAAACAACCTCCTAATATTCGGGATGTTACAAACAATGTTTGGCAAGTGGTGCTATGGTTCATTAATGTCTTCAATCTATTAGGATCAAACAGCAGCACTCAAAAACATAAGCCGATAACCAGAAGTTACATTTAACAGTAGCAAAGTCTCCTTCAAGTATAAGCATCAGTCAGTGAATGTGAGTTTGCAACTGGCAACCTAATTCATATTGTAGGTTGATGAACAAGCAAGCTGCATGTGCAACATCAACAAGACCTAACCTATCAAAGCGAAAGACTACATCATACAAAGAAATTGTGTCTGAGTATGTAAATTAGACCCAAACTTGACGATGAAGAGTTTTACAATTAAGACATAATAAAACGCCTGTATTTGAACACAGTTTGCAACTCTAATAGACCTGGATGGACAGATTTGAAATAGCAAAACTTTGACATTCCACAATGAACAAGCAAACACTAAGCTAAAACGGGAAGAACAATTGCATTTTCATCTATGCTAGTGAGTTATGACATTTAATGGAAAAAAAGACTGGCAAATGTAAATTAAGACATGTACCTTGGGGGAGACAATGTCCGGTTTCTTGGACTTGCACTACCAGAACCTCCTAGAAAAGGCAGCACGATCAGAATTTTCAGCAACAATAAAACATGTGTAGATTATTCACACTAAACAGGAGCAGATTTTGCTAAGAGCCCCAAGAATAAAGATGTTGCCATCTAGCTGCAAATTATCAATCTGAGCAGAAGTACTATCATAAAATATGTTCAAAACATCTCATCCAGCATGAGGTTTCATTTGAATCATTTTTGTGCATCTCATCCACCCTGTGGATCTGGCTAACGGTTGAAGTGTCACAATCAGTCTAGGAGTCATAAAAATACCAAAAAATTCTTGTTCTGTCAGACTGCTTTCACTGGGCAGTAGGAAGGATTACTGCTTGAGCCAATCCATAATCATATAAAACATGCTGAAGAAAATCATAAAACAGCATACAAAAGCTTAGTTGCAGGCGCATAGTAATTTCTTGATGACATCAAAGCATTTCAGGAGAAAAATGATAAAGCACTTTCTATCAGGTTAAAAAATATTATATAGTTGTAAATCTGATCAAGTCCAAACTACCAAATACTAAGCATTATGACACTAAATTTGGCTAGAACAGATACAAGTTGACTATGTTAATTGGCATGGATAAAAAAGATCTGTAAGCTATAGGTTCATTTTAACTCTATTCAGAAAATAAACTTACCCTTATCCTTCTTTTGTTCAGTTGGAAGAACACCAAGCTCCTTTCTTTTCAGCAGTATCTGCTGACGCATCCTTGCATCAAAGTTAGCCTCATCTTCATCACTAAAATCAGAAGCTTCAGGCAACTTGGCATCTGATTGTCCCTGTGGTTCTTCCCTTTTTGAACGTAGAGCCTCTCTGACTGTCAACTGCTTATCCCTTGTAGCTTTAACTTCAGATGCTTTCTGCATTAGGAACTTCATTTAAGTGTATGTCCAAGATATTTATTTATTACTGATCAGGAGAAAATAAATTATATTCGTTGTTCCCCTCAATAAGCGCATGTCATTCAACATTCATAAAGTTTGTCCCTCCAAAACTGACAGCATGTAGGTGAAGAAAAACTCATGTAAAATCGATAAAAAAATACTAGTTAGATTCCTGGGAACACCAACAATAAAAGCATTGTGAAGACAAAAGCATATTACTTTCCATACTTTATTAAACCCATTGAAATTTTAGCACATTAAAAACTCTGAGCTAACATTTTTCATGTGATTTGTCAAAAGATGCACTTTTATCTTTAAAAACGTAATCTCAGAGAAAAGACAACTTCTAAGAATTAGCCTTCGCTTCTTTACGGTAGAGTTTTCTTCCCAATATTTCTCTACCAGTGTCTGGATCCTGTTTCCCTTTTCCCTGCAATTCACTTACCTAGCAGGTAGGAAAGCTGGCATATGTGTTTGCATGGCTAGCTTATTAACAATATGTCGGGAGACATAACTTTGTTCCTGCACTATCACTGACAACTGAAAATTGCTTCCACTGCAGAAGTGTTTCGAAGCTAAGATATTAGATGGCTGCCAAAATCTCATGATGGAGGAATTTATGGCACAATCATGAAATGATGATGTAGGAAAGTTTTACCATCTAGATCCTCTCCAGTCACTCTCTAAACATTAAAAAAAGGTACTTTAACAATCAGTACAGTAGTGCTGTTATGATACAGTTTCACCATTTTGTACTGAAACAAGTGAGAAGACATTAGTCTTTTGCAAGTCAAGTAGCTAATCAGTAGATGGTTAACAAGCTCCTAACAGATCATGAGGTGAAGAACTACAGTTATTATTGATTGCCCTGACAAAAGGAATAAATGATTACCACATCATCAGTATGATTCTCCTCTTTCAGAAGACGTGGATCATCTAATACATCATGACTGCTCTTAATCCGGGTCTTGACATTAGCCGATTCCTTCTCCTCCTCTTCTGCTTCATCTCCAAATGAAAGCAAGTTCAACTTTCTATAGCAAGTGCCCAAAAAACATGGCCGGCAACAAACAGTTAAATCATATAATATACCTCAAAGACAGCAGTTAATCATACAAAAAGCAGGCAAGGCAACTTACTTTGTAGCTTTCTGCTTGGTGTCTTTCTTCTCTGTTTCAACTTTAGAAGACTGCGAGGACTTTGAAGAGGCTACCCTGGGAACAATATCCTCAAATGGATTCCACAATACCTAGACAGCCATTTAAAGACAAATATTAGGCAATGATCCAATTAGAAACAATATTTTGTGATGATGAAGGACAGAAAATCCATTATGAGTATCTTTCCGTTCTTTTTACTCAATTATCACCGATTCAGATGGACAAATTAATACAGTACTATCCTGGAAATCACAATAGCGCATGAAAAAGCACAGCAATCTATCCTGGAAATCACAATATCGCATGAAAAAGTGACAATACAACCACTGTAAATTATCTATACTTCTTCAATGGCAATTCCTCTCTGGAAATATGAAATTCAAACACTATAAGAGATACACACCTCAACGGAAAGTACTTTTGGGGGAGAATCCAATGGCCTATCATCCTTATCAGTCTCAACTTCACCTATTCTTAGAAGGTTATATATGGAATCTCCAGTAACCTGCAAACATGAAAAGAAACCAAATAATTTAATAAATTCCAAATCAATTATAGACAATTTTGCAGACAACCAAAATTATATAATCTAATATATCTGTCAGCATTTTTGTCTGTGAGAGATTACTTTTCCAAAAATGGTATGCTTTTTGTCAAGCCAATCACAACGATCCAAGGTTATAAAGAATTGGCTTCCATTTGTATTTGGTGAACCAGCACCAGCACATGCAACCAGACCCCTATGCTTAAATCTTAAACGTGAATGGAACTCATCAGCAAACACACCACCATATATACTCTCGCCTCCTGCAAGTGTGCAAAAAGAACTAAATTGGTGATGACAGTGAGGACCTGAAAGATCACGAATTCTATAAAGCAAAAAGAGAAAAAGAAAGGATAAACAATTTCCTCACCAAGCAATCAAAATAATGCCTTTCTGATAACCCAAATTTGAATCCATAACTTCATATATCCACTTAAACCGGGGTTGTTTTTACATTACATATTGATTATCACTCTCTAGACTTATTATTCAAAATCAAATCCATAACTTCATTTATCACTTGCAATATAGCATTCTTGTGTTACACCGTGATTCTCTAGCTAAAGTTGTTACCCAAAATCAAAAAATTTATGTCACTTAAAATCTGGTATTTTTATGTGGCGCCGTGATTCCTCACGGGCTATAGCTTTCATACCTCGGTAAAAATATGTTTGCTTTATGTTACACCCCGATACTCTACGGTTTTATGTAGAATCGACCTGAAAACTTCATGCATCATCCTAATATACGTTTTGCCCTAAACTTTTAGTTCACAACTCCATACATCACTCAAAATGCTAAGTGACAAGATTTGAGCGAAGATTAAACACATAAAAAGCAGAAAAAAGGTAACTTGTAAACTGTAGTTCACTGCCCTAGCTCTACAACTCCAACCAATGACGCACAAACTTAGTCATGAATTTGTCGAAACCTCGGTGAATTAATCAGCCTAGGAAGTAAGCAAAAAGAGAAAATGGAAGACCTTGGCCAGTGGCAGTCGGGTCGCCGCCTTGGACGAGGAAGGACTTGATAATCCGATGGAAGATGGTATTATCGTAGTAACCTTCGACGCAAAGCTGGACGAAGTTTCTGACGGCCTTCGGAGCTTCTTTTGGCCATAGCTCAATGTCCAGCGGCCCGTAATTGGTGTTCAATATCACTTTCCCCTTCGTCGGCGGCTCCAATATGTACACCGTCGACATTGTCAAATTCTTTAGCTAATCCAATCAGTTTGGGGTTCGGTGTTCCTTCACTTCGCCGGCTGTCCGGCGACGATGATTAGTTAGTTTTGCTTTGCGAGCTAAAATTTGGATATTTATAGGTGGGCCGGTTACTCAGAACGAAGTAGTTAGCGGGGTGAAAACTGGTTGCGGGTTCATAAACGGAGAGTCATTAGCGGCCCAAGAACAACATTGCCTAATCTGGACCTGGACCGTCCACATTCTTTTATTTTTTCATTTTGTTATATTTTTGTAAAATTCGACCCAATCGAAAAAGTTGTTTCTTTTTTTTTTTTTTTTAGCTGACGGAGTGAGTGTCCGGGTCAATTCTTACGGGGCCTGATTAATCCCACTCCGGTCGGGGAGGAGAGGCCCCATCCCCCTGAACACGATAATCACGGGACTCGGACCCTTGCGGGCATTGGATACCAACTCCTATGAAGGTTTGTTGAGACCAACCAAGCTGCCCATGAGGTGCAGACAAATTGGTGGGAGGCAAGGGTTGAACCCCTGACCTCCCACCCTACCAGAAGAGGTGGTGGTTAATCGAAAAAGTTGTTTCTTGGTTTACTAGATTTAGGGTGAATTACAATTTATCCACCTAAGTTATACTTTAATTCTCACCTTACTTCAAACCTTTATTTTGTGTCACTTAATTAACCATTTGAGATACAAAACTACTCATTTACTATAATTTTTTAAAAGATTTTTTTTTTTTTTTTGTAACAGAAGAAGGGGGGATTTAAGAAGGAAAGTCACAAAAAGGGGATTAGAACATAAAACTTTTAATGATAAGGAACAAAGAGCAGCAAATAATAATTGAGGATAATTGCTATGCTTTGATTACTAACAATAATGGATAGTAACAAATAACATGGGATGGCTTGGTTAGTAAGATATTTTACCTGTAACTAACTACACTATTGATCCCCTCTAAACAATTAAAAAGGTCACTAACAAAAAATGAAGCAAGTTCGATAGACTCTTTTCAGTCAGTCGACCCCAATTAGAAAATTAAACGTCTAAGTTTATTTTCATTCATACACATGCATATGTAAATTCTGAACATCTGAAGAAGAACTTGAATGAATAGTACTTGAAAAAAAATTTATTTAGTAATATTTAGTTTTGAAATCACAATTTGGAAAAAAAATTATTTATTTGAATGAATAGTACTTGAATTTAGCAAATTTTAATCATCCTAGTCATCTTGTAGCGTTCATTATGGAAATGTATCTTTTTACGTTATTGTCGTATGCCAACAGTTAAATAAGGATTAATCTTTCTTAGCGTACAGATCAGCAAGAGTAGATCATGCAGTGCAAATAGAAACTCTAGTACTTTTTTTTTTTTTTTTTAAATTTAATGAAATGCCTAGAAAAGGAATGGATGGTGGAAAAAACACAAATAGAATTCTCGTTAGTCAAGTCAATTTTGTTCATTGAAAGTACAGAAAGCGGGAGGAAGAAAGAGAATTAACCAAAGGGACCCTTGGTGTCCTCCTGTCTTCCATTTTTTTTGCTCGCCGGAGAAAACATACATTCAAGGCGCAAGTGGTGGTGATAGGGTGGTACCACCGGTGGTGGGCTGGCCTTTATGCTGGTGGCTTTAGGCCCTGTTTATCAGTTATCTCCCCCACCAACCCCACAATGAATGTACAGATGAATGTACAATAACTAGCTAGGAGTAGTTTTGTCCTATGAAAAACGAAATACAAATGGCTCCTCATAGTGGCACAAGCTCTGATGAATCCACCACCAACAATCTCACCGCGGTGGCCATTGATAGGGACAAGAACAGTGCATCAGCTGTCAAATGGGCTGTTGATCATCTCTTGTTAACAGATCATTCAATCATTCTGATCCATGTTAAGATCAGAAATCCACAACCTCGTAGGTACCCTCTCTTTTTGGCTTATGATACATGTAATATAATGACTACGTATGCACCTAGTTAAAGGTCTATTTTCTTTGTTTCATGAATGATATTAGATAGGTTTGTTATTATCAGTCTCATAAGATGAGATGCAAACAAAATTTCACCTGGCAGTATTGGCATGTTGAACTCTGATCATTGGAATAATTATCTATGGCCATTTTGCTAATATATATATATGTATATATATATATATATATATATATATATATATGCTGCATGGATCCTTGACAGAGAGTCTTGGCGCAGACGGTGAGGTTGCTAATGCATATAATGCATCAGGGATTACGGATGAGCAGCAGCTTTTCAAACCATCCCGCCTGTATTGCGCACGTAAAGGGGTACGTGATTTTTTTATGTATGAAGAATAAATAGTTCGAATGATTTTGTGTAGCCTGTTATATATAAGAACATTTTTGGTCATTGTTGTGGCAATGGATATATTGCATGATCGTCTCTTAATTGAGTTACTTTAAGGCCATTCAACCCAACATATGTATTAGATTGATCACCTTGGAGTAATCGGGTAGCAAAATCTAAATTAAAATCTAACATGACTGTGAATTGTTAATGGATGTGGAGGGAATTCCAGATTAAAGTGAAAGAAGTACTCCTTGAAGGCGTAGATGTTTCCAAGGCAATTCTGGACTATATTTCTGACAATCACATTAAAAATATTGTTCTTGGTGCATCGTCAAGAAATCCCATTGCAAGGTACTCTCTCTCTCTCTCTGATACACACACACACACAAGCACTTTCATGGGGCAGATACACAGAGAATTGCATTGCATTGATGAAAAACACAGTTCAGAAAGGCCTAACATGACATATTAGTAATGCAGGAAGTTTTGGACTCATGATGTGCCAGCAATTGTCAACAAGGCTGCCCCTGATTTCTGTTCTGTGTATGTAATCGCAAAAGGCAAGAAGCAATCTTTTCGACCTGCTGTAAGATCTAAGTCGACTCCTGTAACTCCTAAACAAGAATCTGCAAGAAACCAGTCTCCCATCAGGTTTAATCACAGTGAACCTGAGGATCTTTCTAGGTACATGTTACTAATCATTGTATGTAATATTGCTGACTTTTCTTTTCTTTTCTTTTTTTCCCCTCCCTCATAAATAAGGTAGTTTGTCTTGGATAGTGCCTCTTAACAAAAATTCTGGTCAACGAGCAGAGAGACATGATCGCATCTTTTAAAAAATGTTCAAATTAAAATGATTCATGTGGCAGTCTTTCTTAGCTCATTATGATAGCTAATAACGATTTACAGACATCGTGAGGACGCACCATTCTTATTCAACCCAGGGTTAAAAATGAGCTACATCATGTCTCTATGGGGTTAGATGAAGGAAGATTATATACAAGAGAAAAAGTTGTGTGTACAAGACCAAACATTCTAGTTTCAATGTAGTGGGGAAACATTGTTTATTGTAGCCTATAGGGTTCAGACCTAAACTATTGGAACATGGTCGAGTAATCAATTGTTGAGAAGTTAAACTTTCTGAAATAGATGAGCATGGCCGGGCATGCATAAAAGAAAGTTCAACCATTCCTTCTTTGGCATAATCAGCTTTATCAAATCTGAAGCAGGGCATTATCTAGGAGAGAAGAGCAAAAGGGAGTGGGGCCTGCGAAAGTGTGGCCTCCTGCAGCTCTTCCGTTTGGATCAATGGAGAATATTGATATTTCGTTCGTTGCAAAAAGTAATGTACCCAGTCGCAATAGCCTCTCCACCAGTGATAGTGATTCCACTGCACCATTTCATTTTGGACCGATGGAGGCAATTATTAAAAATGTAGATTTTGCTAACATGCTGGATGCTGCAAACAGTGGAAGTTCTGGATCATCTTCAGTAAGTGATAAATTATAAATACTAATGAGTTGCAGAATTGTTGTAGATGAAGACAGAGACCATTCTGATGTTTATGTGAATATTAAAACCACAATGATTCATTACATTGGCTTCATGGAATTCCTAATGGCAGCTTGAAGCTGAAATGAATAGACTAAAACTCGAGCTCAAACAGACTTTGGAAATGTACAATACAGCTTGCAAGGAAGCTCTCTCAGCCAAACAAAAGGTAACGCTAGACGATGCACTTTCTCTTAGGAGTAGTCAATATACTTGCCGCATCCCTTCTCTCCCACCTGTTCTATCATCCAAAAGGACCACATGGTCATGAAATGGTAGCATGCTATCAGCTTTTATAACATTTGGAATGGATACTTTTTGCCCATGTTTCAGGCTAAAGAGCTCGACAGATGGAAAATGGAAGAAGCCCTGAAGATTGAGCAAGCCCGACATTCTGGGGAGTCAGCTTTCGCGATTGTTGAGATGGAGAAGGCTAAACGTAGAGCTGCCATTGAAGCGGCTGAGAAGGCTCAAAAGTTAGCTGATATTGAAGCACAAAGAAGCAAGCATGCTGAGGAAAAGGCCAAGCGAGAAGCAGAAGGAAAGTCTAGAGCACTGAAAATTCTATCACAAAATGATTGTCGTTGCAGAAAATACACCATTGAGGATATAGAAATTGCCACCAATAAATTCTCAAGTTCATCAAAAATCGGGGAAGGTGGTTATGGTCCTGTTTATAAAGGTAAACTTGATCATACTCCAGTTGCCATTAAGATTCTGAGACCTGATGCAGCACAAGGAAGGAAGCAATTCCAACAAGAGGTAAGACATTGCTTTCTGTTTGAGATTACTAGCCCGCATATATGCACACGGGACGCTTTAGGAAAGTTTAAGAAGGAAACTAAAAACTGTGTACACAGATACTGATAGTGGTGCTTGTCCTTAAATATAGATGATTTTTTAACTTTAGGGGAAGAAAAAAAAAGTCTCGTGTCAATCCCACAAGCCTCTTATTCATTGTTATCAAAACTGTGGGAGGGAAGAAATAAAGCACTAGTTAAGCTTGCAAATGGTATAGAAACATAACCATATTCATCTGTTGCGAGCATATGATTACCATTGACAAAATGTTATGGTACATTCTAAGACGCATCTAGACGTTTGTCAAAACGTAAAACCATCTTTCTTCTATAAATTAGATCCTAAACTTTGCTTGTCTAACCTAAGATCAAGGTTCAATGACCAATGTCAAAATCTATCGACATTAGCACTTCAGCGGGGTATTTAAACATGCCAGTGGGATAGTCTGTAAATTTGTAGGTATACATGTGGGAATTTCTTTACGTACATTATGGTTTCTATTCTACAGGTAGAGGTCCTGAGCAGCATTAGACACCCAAATATGGTTCTCCTCTTGGGTGCATGTCCTGAATATGGATGCTTGGTATACGAATATATGAACTATGGAAGTTTGGAAGATAGGCTATTTCGCAAAGGTAACACACCACCCATACCATGGGCATTTCGGTTTAAAATTGCAGCTGATATTGCCACTGGCCTTCTATTCCTTCACCAGACAAAACCAGAGCCTCTTGTGCATCGGGACCTTAAACCTGCCAACATCCTTTTAGATCAAAATTTCGTTTGTAAAATTAGTGATGTTGGCTTGGCACGTTTGGTTCCAGCCTCCGTAGCCGATACTGTAACACAATATCACATGACTTCGGCTGCTGGGACATTTTGTTATATAGATCCTGAATACCAGCATACAGGTAAATTAGGGACAAAGTCCGATATATATTCTCTCGGGGTATTGTTACTCCAGATTATCACTGCAAGGCCTCCAATGGGGCTCACACATCACGTCGAGAGGGCCATAGAAGAAGGGAGATTTGCAGATTTGTTAGATCCAACAGTCCCGGAATGGCCTGTCGAAGATGCTCTAAGCTTTGCAAAATTAGCATTGCAGTGTGTTGAGCTTAGGAAGAAGGATAGACCAGATCTTGGATCTGTTATAGTTCCAGAGCTTAGTCGGTTGAAAAAACTTGGTATGAACAGCATGTTTAACGACTCTTAGAAATCACCCCTTGCCCAGAGTAAAGATCTCCAAATATAAGCCAGGCAATAATCTGCTTCACTGATATACAATTACCTATACATCAAACACTTTTATTTTATTTTTTTTATGTGTAGGGTTTTCTGGTGATGTTACTTGATCTTTCCACTGAAATTTTATAGGAAGTTGTAACCAGAGAGGTACATGGCTGTGAAAACTGGGAGCAATCAAAGTGTATTGCTAGATGCAAATGTAAATGTAATCCAGATTCAGAGGCTTTGTTGTTATGCTTCAATCGCAGAAATGCGCTTATTGGAACTAGAAATTTTGCAACAACTTCACGTCCTCCAGCGTTATGTGCACTGAAAACAGAAGAAGGAACGAAAAGCAAATTTAACAAGAAGCATGAACGCTACTAAATGGCCCCAAAAATTTAACAAATTAAAATCACGTATCATAAACCAGTTTAGAAACTACTTATCAAATTGAGATAAAAGCTATCATATTACATCAGCTAAGTAAGAACTTCAACCAGGCCAAGAAAAAAAATGAAAAAGATGGTTATTTGTCACCATATATAAACATATCCAAATTCAGAATGAGAAAAAGGTCATGAGTATAGAGAAACGAATGAATGGGAAGTTCAATAATTCTGCATCAGGTGTCGTAGTTAGCTTGTCAATGCTCAATAAAATGTTACGGATTAATCTTCCTTTGGCCCTTTTTAAGTGCAAACCTTATTAGTATACTTATTTTCCTTTGGCCCTTTTTAGCCTCTTCTTCTTTTGAAAAAAGTAATTTTTATTAGTTGAAATCTTGGCTTGTGCGTGCATTCAGCAACACATGCCTCTTAGGTTCTTTCCCTTGTCATGGATTCTAAAGTTTAATCACCACAAGCATGAAATCATTGGAAACTCAACCTATGATCCTCTAATTATGTGCAATTATAATAATTTTGATCGCCATTAAGGACAAACATTAGTGTTTTAGAATTTCAATAGGAGAGGGATGAAATTTAAAAAACAACGAAGGAGAAGGAAAATTTGAATCCAGGATCTCTATGTTTGAGAATCAATTTTAACTATTAAATCAATATGCCTCCTCAATTATCATTACTGACTAATTATTTGTTCACGTTGATTATACAACAGATTAATGTGCATGGGAAAAGAAAAGTGATTGTCATAGCCAAGCCAGACATTTGTCCCCAAAATTTTATCCATGTGCTTGGATTTCCAGAGTCAAGCTTGTTATTTGTTGATGGACAAAGGGAACAAGCTAGATCAAGAATATGCTGCTTGTTCCATGTATAGCCCCACAAGAATGTCATATCAAAAGGAGCTCCTTAGAATCTGCAATAATTGAATATGAAATTCTTTGCTTGGAGTCAAAGTTGAAATGGTTGAGTGGAAAAGTCCTTCTGCATAAGAAAAGAACATACAAAAGCAAACAGGATAAAGTATGAAACTATTGACGAAGAATTGATGCCCGCAAAGGTGGATTGTGTCCAGAGAAAAGCATATTGAAAAGATAGGCTGTCACTACCAAATGAATCCTGCATAGGATTCCCCCTACTGGTAAAAATGATTAACGAATACGGTAAGGATCATCAGACATGTTTGACAAATCACCACACTCACAATTTGTAGAGGGTAGTACGTTAGTCACTTAAAAATTTAAATTACATGTAAATTAATAGAGTTAATTGTCAAGATGAACTTGCCAAGATCAAGTTTCACCAGACTCAGTTTTTTCTAAATTCAAGGATTGTTATCACATTTTGGCCTTAACTATTCACCACATAATCGGGACGTTTTTTTGTGATAGCTGAGTTTTGTTTACCTACGCATTATTGATTCTAAAATGTACTGCATGTCTCTTTAAATATATGTCATATCTCAATTATTGTAACTTTTTTGCATGAAAATGTGGCAAAATGTCCACTAATTCCTCGATTGACCAATTGGTAGGAAGAATGCCACAGTTTCATATCCCTAGTGATGAAGGACTCGGAATGAGTGAAGCACCAAAATCAGCAGTAGCCCCGTTTGGTAAATGAATTTTTTGGGTGTTTGTCTAAAATTTTATTGTAACTTATCGTAAAAATTGTAAAAATTTTTTTTGAAATGTATAAATTTTTGGATATTTTGAAATACATAATTAAAAAATTTTGAGAAATTTTTTGAGATTACTGACCAACTTGACCAAAAAATTATTTGCCGGACAAGGTATAGTCCAATGATTTAGGGTGCAATTGTCAAAATAGTCCAACGAGCGTATTCAAATGTCAATTTGTCATACTGCTTTGCAGAAAAACCAACCCTTGAGGCTTTTTTTTTTTCTTAAAGAAGCATCCAGATCAAACTTTTTACTTTCCAATCTCCACAGGCACACATGAATCTAGTAACCCTAAGCTATTCTACCTCAGTTCTCGTTTGTACTATAAATTCGCAAAAGTGAATACTACTTCATAGTGGAGCATATATCATGACAAGCTCTCAAGTCATTCGCAGCAACTATAGAATGATGTTGCTTTCCAGAGTTCTTTCATCTATTACAAGAAAATGGTTTCTATTGCTTTGTTCCCTCATGCTTGCTAAAGCTATCAAATGTGATGATCAACCTCCACCAGGCACTCCAGCATCAGCAAGTTTGATATGCATTAGTGACTGTGGAACATGTCCTGTCATATGTTCACCACCACCATCGCCAGTGAATATTAATCCAAAGCCACCACCATCTTCCCCACCTGGGCCTCTGCTGACACCGCCAACACCACCAGTGCACCACTACTCGCCCCCACAAAATTATTACTTTCATGCACCACCACCCTCATTGCTTCCAAAGCCATTGCCTCCTGAATCCTCGCCACCTCCACCTCCACCTCCACTTCCACTTCCACCTCCACCTCCACCACCATCTTATATTTCATGGGGTAATGCAGCTCCTCCACCTCATTTCAATTATTTTGGAGGCGGCGGGGGAAACGTTCCGTCTATTCAGGTACCTCCTGGTGTGGGACAGCGCAACTACTCTTACCCTTACTACTACTTCTATTCCTCGAAATCATCATCTTTTGCTCTGCCCGGCTCATCCCTTTCTGTTTTGTTGCTGTTACTTCACGCCTTGTACTATACTTAGTGGAAGTATAAGTTAGATGGGAGTTCTTGGGACTTATGTATGGGATGTATGGACTTTTCCAGATGTATTGTGCTCGTGGATTTGTTCTCAGTTGTCTTCCAATCTGCGTTACTAGAATCCACCTGACTACCATGTACAGACGGTGTCAGCACTCGATATTTGTATGATAATTTTCTTGAATGTAATTATTTGAGATAAATGTTCGAGACCAAAAGTTACGCCTTCGTGCATAATTGCACATGGAGGAAATCAAGTTTCTATCCTGCATAACATCTTGTGGTTGCTATGGCAGTCTCTAAAAGATTTAAAAATACGATGACGGTGCAAGTAGCTCCTCCTGCTACATATCTTTGTTCCATCTTCTAGTATTTTCTTTCTTCTTTCTTTATATGAAACAAATGCACTAGTACTTTTCTTCTTTTTTTTTTCCTCCAAAAAATTGTAAAAATGATCAAAAGTGACTGGATAAGACATGAAAGGAAGTCACACAAGTACTTTGAATCAATTCACATCAGGCAAGCCCATACTCGATGCTTATTAGAAAGAGACAAAAAAGATAAAACAGCTCTTACAAATGTGACTCCTGGAATCTCATTTTAAAGAACTTTAAGACAAACGGTAAGTATAAAACTCTCTCTTAGCTAGGAAAAGTGAGAAAAAACCCTAGTCCGACAGTATATTCAAATCTGACAAAGGACAGTAATTCTGTCATCTGCACAACACACGGAGTAATCAACAATGGAAAAGCATTCTTCAATTCCTATTTGCCAAATGACATGTCAAGGGCCTTGAAATCCTGATGACCTCCCAATCTATCTCCCGGCTGCAGCAGCTGAAGGCCTCGAGGCTTGTTCAACTGATGCTTGTTAGTTTCCCTGCATCTTCTCGTCTGTAACACGTCAGAATTCTCTTCAGCCAATAAATAATAACAATAATAACCTATTTTATTGCGATAAGCCAGCCTTTGTTTTCACTGCAAATGATGCAACTTGTAGAGGAGGAAGAAACCAACGAACCAAAATTCCTTTTGTTCACTATGACCATGAAATTTTTAACAAAGTGTTCCTATCACCATCGGCCTCAATGCCTCAGGACTTTACACCTGCGTACAAAAATAATTTTATCACAGTAAAGATCTGAACATGACCAATTTACTCCAATCGCTATTGATGGTATCCATCTAAATCATTACGATTCTTCACAACCACCCCAGTGAATAGAAGGGTAAAAATGTTAATGGCCCTTCTCCACTGTAGATACAAAATTCTTATTGGCATTAGGGCAGGGAACTTCCGGATTTATTTTAGAGTGAGCTTATCTCCCTTCACATGCTTGATCTTCTGGTGATCCTTTCCCCATCTTGTGACGTGAGGTTGTTCTGTTGTTCCTCTAGGTTTGCACTTGCAGTCCGCTCAATACTAGACACTACTCCATTCTCCAAGGAAGGCAGATTTCCATTTTCAGATATATTCTTTCCCTCTACACTTGGAACAGATCTTGGAAGTTCTCTTGATGGAGAGTTTATTACTAGGCGGGTTATTCCATCAAATAAATTCTTGGCATCTGTGATCAAAGAGGCTCCACCAGGGTAACAACGGCCAAAGCACATGGCACAATGTGGAAAAACTACCTGAAAGGAAATACCAAAGGACAACTTAAGCTGTTGTTTGCATGGATTAACAATTGCAGGCAACCGTCAGGACAAAATTCCTTAGATTTCACCTCAAGAAACGCTCTACAGAGTGCAAGGAAAAGTATAGACTCATTATCTCTGAGCATCCTGGTTGTGTTGTATCTCAATAGAGAATCAGAGACACCCTGCAACCCCTTCACTAATTCCTGTGCAAGAATGCGCTTCAAACTCAATGGAGCACAGGGACGCAATTCATTCATTGCTGCAGATACACCTGCAATGTCAATAGGGAGCATGCAAAAGAGAAAGGATTAAAGCAGTAATCCAGGGAGGTATAAACCAGTTAAATGTTCTTAGTGGTCACAGAAACCTTTGGGAAATACGTTCATACATTTTGGGTATCAGGATATGCAAAAATGTTTTTAAAATAAAAATCATGTTTATCTCAACAGTAAAACTTTTTTTTTTGCTGGACACGATAGATTCTAAGGTATACCTACTCATACTCTATACTGGGGGCGGGGGGACCTAAAGGGATCAAGAGGGGAACCCGGGGGGACTAACCACCACTGGTCCAGATGGGTGCACACGCACCTGTCGGCGAAATTATTCCAGGAAATCGTGGATTTAAAATGCAGGCCAAGAGATTTGATCGCTTGACCTACACCCAAGTAAAGCCTTAAGGCTCCCTTGGGGGCCAACTACTCTAGGAGTAGTTGGTTTATCTCAACAGTAACTTGGAGGCAAAGCATTTACCTTACGTCAGTACGAACAGAGAAAATAAATTAGGCATTGCATTTGTTGCTCTTCTTACTTTTTCAGAAGACAAGTACAGTTAATAGCATGCGTATAAGACATGAAAACACAACCAGCAGACATTACGCTCTACATACAAAACGAGACTAGATTTGACAAACCAAAAGTTGTGGAGGCATGTCGGACAAAGATATATATTTTTAAAGATTAACTGCTTAGTACCATTCACAAAAACAGCAAGAGGTGGATGCTCCATTAAATTTGGAGGAGGATTAACATCTTCCTGACTTTCTTCACCAAATGTACTGGAAGGAAAGCCAACAGCTGGTAGCGGGACCCAGCGATGAGCATCAAGTACTAGCTGGAAGAATATGGAAAATCGCAAATCAGATGGCAAAAATAATACATAGAATGTTGAGGAGGCACTTCAGTAAGAAGAGAAACTGAAACCCAATCTTTAGCTAAGAGAAGAAAACTTGCAACAACATCAAAACCAAAAAGCAAGGCTTCTAAACTACCTGAAAATTCTGAACTGCTGTATTCATATTCTTGGAGAATAAATTGAGAACTGCCCTGTTCAATTGACCAGAATAAAGGCAGTCACATTCACAGGTTGCTTCAATGTCTACATGATTTAAAAAAAATACAGAAGAAACGTTATATTACTCTTCAAAGAGTGGAGGAAGTAAGCCTCGAAAATCCAATCCAACCCAGCCCAATCCCATGGCACCATACTGCAAGACAGAAATAAATAGAACATCATCACCAAGCTAAATGCCACAAAGAGTTCAAAATGAAAATAATCTGAAGCAGGAAATCACCTTGCTTACATTTATAGGGCAAACCCATAGAAGAAGTGAAAACACAGTGAAAAAGAAATGGTGCCATGAGTCAGCATCCGCAAGTCATACCACATTTTTTACACTTCCATTTTAAATTGTAGCCAATTGCAAGTTAAAGCACATTTCATTTTTTTTTTTTACTATCTTTAACCATAGCAGTTAATAGCAATAATAAAACCACATACATTCCATCACTACATATTCCACTGATACGGTACAGAATGGCACTGAAAGAGCGAAGCCCTTATATTTGGTTAACTGCCTTTCTTCTTGAGCTATTAGGTTGCAAAAACTAAGAGAGGCATATAATACCTAAGATAACAAGAACCACAAGTAAAAAGGTCAACCTTTGATTATGGAAGTCCAATTATAGACATGCATAACTTTAGAGCAAGGAAGTTAACCCAATATGATGTCTTCTAAGAATACATCCTACAGACTGGAATCTCCTTTTAGATGAGAAGAGTCAAAGATCTAGAAACTAAAATCGAAACAATAAAGTGATCTTGAATTTTTATGGCATCAAACATGGTAGTCAGGGAAATGCTTCTTCAGACCACACAATCACAAAAGGAATCATGAAGGTTTAAAGACTTCTTCTAGGTTGTAGCATTGGTTCAATATCTATTTCTAAAAGTCACTAGGAAATACAATCATCATTTGATTTAGAAGTGCTCTGTTATTATGTTGGTATAAGTTATAAAAGATCAAATGCCAAAAGAAATCAAGTGATAAAAGTCACTGTTAAACCAGACCTTGGCATGCTCTTACTAGTTTGCAGTTTGCTACACGAACTGAACTTTTCAAACAATCTTAAGCAGTAAAGTACAATTAAACCATAAGAGAAGAAGAAAGTAGAACATAGCATTGTGGTTGGGATTTCAGAAAAATGCATGTGACATGCACTTGCAATTTTGAAACAGAAGGCAATGATGTTACTGACCATGCATTGTTCCAAAATGTTGGACAAAGATCCTCCTTCAGTTATCTTTGGTAGCATGATCTTAAGAGTTTTAAGGTGTAAGGATATTTGATGCATGGCCCAACTAAAGAGAAGTCCACCATCATAGTTTTCTTCACTTCCTGATGTATCATCAGCGAAGATGGCTCGGTATTGGTTAACAACATCAAAAAGATGTGTCCTATGACAGCTTATCATCCCTTTTAAATATTCATAAGCATTTCTCTGGTCTAAGTCATCAAGAATTCCAGCAAGCCATGTCTCACGACATCTGAGAAACTGTAACATCACAAAGACATGAGATCTTGATCAATCTAAGCTTAAGAAGAAGAAAATAGAACAGAATGTAGAGAAAGCATAAGGCTGATATGAAACTATGCTAGAACCTATATATTAAGCTTAACAAAGCTACCTGTAGGCGCATTTCATACTCGCTGAATACTCCTATTCGTCGTAAGTATCCAATGATACGGAGACACTCTGGTAACTGCAAGAGAAAATGAACAACTGATGAATTCTTAGCATCAATATTCTATCACAAATCACTTTGCATCACATGAACAGTATAACCTACAAGTTAGGCTTTGGCAAAGCACCTGAATGTTTGATCTAAGTTTTTGGAGGAGTTGAGAAAGAAGAGACTGTGTGGTCTGCCGAACTTCAGCAGCAAGTGCCTGAATAACTGGTAATCTATTTTCAAGGGGCAAAAAGAAAGAAACAACTGCCTCACAACAAGCCTCAATAAATTTGACAAATGAAATTGGTGGTTTAAACCATGAAGAAAGAAAGTAACTTACTTTGGATGCATTGTCGATAGCTTAGCAACATATGCTTCTAAATCCAGAGCTTCATCATAGTTGCCATTCCGTACACATCTAGAAATAATCAAAAGCTTCTTATAAATCTAGAATTAAGCTATAAAGAGTAAGAATAACAGCAAAATAAAACACACACTAAACAGGTATCATATGTAGGTACAAACAAACTCCCTTCACTACCCATATCCTAAAGAAAACAAATTAAAAAAAAAAACCCACACAGAGTACAAAAATTATAATCTACATAGGTAAGATTTATGACCAAAGCTGCTATTGTCAGCTCAAGTAATGATGATAAGTTACCAACATTTTACCTCTTTCTCATGTATAAGATAGAAGAAGTACTGGATACCTAAACTATTTCTGGAAGTTCTATCTCACAAATAACAAATGTAGTAAAGACAGTTTTATGCAGTGTCAAAGTTTCAACAGCAGGTGCTTAGTTCTCTTCAATCCTCAAGCATAGGTAGCAGCAATAAACAGTTTGGAGAAGGTACACAAGTTGTGCACATGGTAACATAAACATCATGAAGTTATACCAGTATTGCAAATAGAATTCATTCAACAACAGCTTCAAGTTCAGTGGTGGTACAATGGGACATTCATGACAGAAGAGAGTACCGTGACCAGAATTGAGTAAAGGATTTGTCTATCAAAACTAGAGGGAAGGTCCATGGAACCAAAGAATATTCAGAGGAAAGTCATGCTAATTTACTCCAGCAAGAAGAATGGTGATAGTCATCCAAAGAAAAGATCCAACTACCAGACAACCAGGATAATGCTACAGAAACAATAAACACTGAGAAATTGCATTAAGTGTATCCCACAGTATTCATATCATCATCTAAATTTCCCCATTCTGAGATCAAGATTAAAGACATGACAAACTTACTGGAAAAGCAAAGG
Source organism: Coffea arabica (assembly GCF_036785885.1). NCBI lineage: Eukaryota > Viridiplantae > Streptophyta > Magnoliopsida > Gentianales > Rubiaceae > Coffea > Coffea arabica. The sequence continues at coordinate 41,243,428 of NC_092325.1, read as the reverse complement.
CATAAAGGGTACAACTAGCTTTATCTATCCATCGTTCCGAACAGAGACCATTAATTGAATGTATTGCATTAGTTTAAAACATGGTCAGAGACATACGTGTCCATCAGCTGAGGAATTTCAAGCAAGTCAAGCAAAGTACTATGGTTTGCCAGAAGAGTTTGGTTCATCTTCCTCTTCTCCAATATTTGTTCTGCAGAGTCAACGAACTCAGAGCAACCAGACGATAACTTTGGGATTTCAGATATCTGCCAAACAAGAGAAACATATGAACTAATATAACTTCATCATCAACGCAACTCAGCAAGGAGAATGATCTCCAAATGCTGTCTACAACTGAGTTTTGGCATAACAACTAAAAAGCTTACATAATTGGAAAACACATTCAAAATTTGTCATTTTATTTCATTGGCCACAAAACCTACTTATGTAATTGCACACCCTGAAGTATGAAAGAGTTTATGTGGACATATTTCTGGATCAGAATTCATTCAAGGACAGACCCGAAGGAAAGATACTGATGTTTTTTAACACTATATACATAGCAGCTTTCATGAAATAATTATCCTCATTTTCATTTAAATTCCTATAACAATCTTATCAACTTACTACTCATGTATAATGTTGATGTCTAGTGGTGTCTAGTCACATTGACTCTTTCAATGTTCAAATGCTTAAGATAAATCACATATATTTTAAAATTTCCAAATGCTACATAAGCATGCAGCTCAGAATTATCTAGTTGTCGTTACATACAATGCATATTTTTGACTGCAAGTCCTACATAAGCACATGTACGACAAAATGAGTTCGCAACACAAATATCTTGAAATGAGAACCATGTCAGGGGAGAAAGAATATGATTTCAGGATGACTAAGAGTAACTAACGACAAGTGAACCACTGTAGTTCAAGTTTAGACCAACATCAATATAAGCTTGTCCCCAAAGCATATATAAAAGAAAAGGTAAAGAATATAATTAGTCATTCCTAAGCTTGATTAAGATGCCAAATTACAAGAAATTGACTTCATCATCTTAGCCGTATTCATCAGAGTTCCATGTCTTCCATGCCTAGGCTAAGAGGAAGGTGCATTTAAATGACTAAGTTTTTAAAGAAAGGCACTTTAAAGAGGCTTGTATCTTGTGCAACTAAGAGCAAGTTATGAACTTTCTCTTCTTCCTAGTTTTGTTTAAATACTTTTTAGTAGATTTTGTAACGTAGAATCAACTTTAACCACTGGAGACTGGAAACAGACATATCTGGGGCAGTACACTTGTGCTAATTAAGTTATTGTCAACTAACTATCGGTCAGTCAGTTTCCAACTTTCTTTTAGCTTTCCAATCTCTACATCACATCTCATTAGCTCAAGAAGACAAAAGAAACCCATAAACTGTTGCCTAGAAATGGAGATGTTGGATGTACATTATTCTTTGGAGGTAATCAAGAAATAGGACTAAAGTGCAATAAACTAAACCAGGACCACGAAAACCATTGGCCTAATTCTTAAACTGTTGAATTTTCAAATTTAACATCTGTAGTCTTCTGCTATTTACAATGCTGAGAAGTAACATCCTAGAAATTAAACATTAGTTTTCCAACCTGATTTTAGTTTGATTGATATTCAAATATTTCGTGAAAGTAACAGTATTGCCCTCTTCCTAATTTCGCTATTCTACTTTTCTTCTTAGGCGTCTTCCAATAAAGACGTACAAATTCTTTCTGGATGCTGATTCTTACCGTAGGTCAAGTGTGTCCACTGAAGCACATTTGAGTGGTATATGCAACTTGATCGAATGAACCCCATATTTAAGCTATTACCTTCAAAAACCGACCCTGCACATTCTGCATTACTACCATACCATCATCAACCACCAGGAGTTACTCAGACCCCATCACATTTCATCTGCAGGTTGAGACTCTAACACGTACCAAATTGAAAGATCACATTTTTTTTTAACTTACCACTAAACAATCTAATCTTTAGCCATAGACATAAAAAAAACCAGCAAAGAAAAATCAATCGCACAAAATTACTCCAAATTGCACAAGAAAATTACAAAATTTAAACATAAAAAAGAAAAGTAAATTTACCAAAGACTCGAGGTGTTTATCGATCGAGGAAACTTCCTCTTTAATAGAAAGCAAGGCATCAGCAGAAGAAATGAAAGCACGGTAGTTCCCCACCGCCACCTCTTGCATCTGCCTCCGTATCCTCTCCGCATCTACTCTCAATAGCTCCGGCTCCTACAAATTATAAGAAGAAAATTATGATCACATTGCAATTTCTAGTACAAAAGATTGAATTAATCACGGAGTTAGCTCTAGGTACCTTGTGGAGGCGGTCGAGGGTGAAAGAGAGGAGTTCAGAGACGTAAGGCTGCTGCGAGGCGGAGGCCAGCGGGAGAAGACTAGCGACCGGTGATGAGTTGTCGTCTGATTGAACTTCAGACGACGTCATTGTCGAAATTAATTAAGAGAACTCCTAAATTGGATTCAATTTGAGCTTGATTAGGGTTTCGATCTGATTTTTTTTTTTTCAGGTGGGAACAAACAACTACCGTTGGTGAACACTCAGAGATCTGCTACTGTGTGGCTGTGTGTAACGACGCACCACCGTTGGTGACCGGTAAAGAAACGTTAACAGCTTTGGGCTTATTTATTTTTTGAGAGAATTGCCGAGATAGCCCCTTATTTTTTTTTCTTGATATTATGAAAATGTATCACTTAGTTTTAGCAATTAACTAAATAGGCAGCAGCTAAGTAAAATACTAACCACTAGAAATTTGTAAAATGTTTAGAAATATTAATCACTAGCAGGAAATTTAAGCTATCAATGCAAAACAATCATTGACCATGTTGTAACTTGTATATATATATATATATATATAGCTAAATCATAAAAACGTGTTGAGATTATAGATAGCAAATTATTTATCACAAAATATCTTTTCACGAGGGTTTTGCAAGGAAAAGTTTAGTTTTAAAAAAATATTTACTTTTGTTTTTGGAATAATATTTGCATGAGTAGTTTTCAAATTCTTATCTTGAGATTTAAGTTTTAGAATATATTTCTGTTCTTAATTTATTTCTAAGTTTATGAAAAATATGTTGAACTCTCTACCTTTGGTGTTTAAGGGTGCATTTAATAAAATTGAAATTTGAAAACTGAAATATGAATTTTGAATCTATTAAATTATTGAATTGTTAAGTACTAAATCTGATGTATTTAAGTGTATATAATATTAAATGATAAGTAAATAACATATTACTTATTTTAAATCAAGTTTTGTCTGGATTCTCTAAAAAATTCAGTGTCACTTAATTAATTTAGATATTCTAATTTTTATTATTAAACATGTCTAAACATGTTAAGATTTGAATATATTAAATTTAAATATTGAATTCAATTATCAAACAGGACCAAATTGTTTTTAGAATACAAAAGCTAAACTTGAACTTGTGGTAAAAGTATTTTAGAGGTTCTGATTGCAAAGAGATCAAAAGAACAGGGGCAATCTGGCTATAATAAAGCACAGCTATTGCAAAGAGGTCCTAACTTGCTAGAAACAATGCCCCCACCATGAAAGCGCGTGGGATATTACCGAATAAACAACAGCGCTTTCAAGGCGGACTTGTTTTCATTTCATAAAAGGTGTTGCTTTAAATTAGCACGCCTTCGTCTACCGCTCTATTTCCCCGACATGCACAAGCAGCCCCAGACCCCTGTTTTAGAGGTTAGAAAACCCCTTCTTTCCATCACTCTTTCAAAAATTACCTAGAGAAGAAGGGAGAATCTGCAGAATACCCCCGAGGAGCCTACGGAATTAAGCCAGTAAGTTTTATCAATCTCTCGAAATTCTCTCCGGAAAATTTCCAAAATTTTCCATTTGGGCGATCTTTAAACTAGGCAAATGCTATTGGATTTGGGAGACAAGCTGACATGGTATTACATGAACAGTAGGCTGTCAAACTGGTAATCAGATAGTGTCCCAATCCGACCAGTTTTGGCAGCACCCTTTATTAAGTGAACTCATTTACACCTATTCAATTTTCTTGTTTTTTGAATAAGATTCACAATCCGTCATGGTGGCTAACCATTATTCTTGGGTTTTATGTCTGTTCTTTTAGAGGAGGGTGAAAATGGAGTCCTGCCAACCAGCTACGACACAGGTGCCACAACAGGCGCAGCCACAGATTCAAATATACGGTAGCTCAAATGGTGAAATTTCCCCATTCTGGAGAGGTTGGTTGGTTTACCTGCTTCTGTCTCAGTATCTTTTGATGGCTCTATCATACTGTTTTCCATAAAATTGGTTAACTTTTTTGTTTCCAATGATTTAATCCGTGCAGAGAAGTATGAAAGAGATGCAAAGAAGTACTGGGATATATTCTACAAACGCCATCAAGATAAAGTCAGTTTCCTACCTGCTCTTTCTTAACCTGCTCATTCTCTTTTGGCTTTTTCTTACTGCTAACTATTTATTACTTGATAATATCACTTCGGTGCATGCTATGGACAAGCTTTATCGTTTTTCTTCACCCTGTCGTGACTTTTTGTTTTACTGCCACTGATACTTAATTTCTTCCTTGAGAAGTAGTAGTTTACAACTGCTTTTATGAGATTTCTGTCATGCCATGTTCTTTCTTTTTTATTTCCTTGTAACTTATTTTTGTGCCTCAGTTCTTTAAGGACCGGCATTACTTGGACAAGGAATGGGGACATTACTTTTCTGTGAGTACATCTTCCTTTTTTGGCTTCATTTCAACGTGTAAAAGTAGTTTGTACTATTTTTTGCTTGCCTATTTGACAAATATAACAAAATTCGCTCAATTTCTTCAGGGTGCTGGAAGAAAAGTCATTCTGGAGGTAATCTCAGTCCCTATTCTGAAGAAAAACTTAGTAGTTCGGCATCTTCATGCTAGTCCATTCCATGGTTTTCCTCAATCTCCTTGTAGCAGTGAAAATAATTGAACTTTTCCTCAATCTAATCTATTCTATGCTAGTGTATTTGAATTGCTCACTGTTGACTATGCTTACTCTTTCATGTATTTGAATTCTTGGATTTTTCTACTGAAATTTTACACATATTTCTCATTTTGGTCATGTGCTGCTGCCAAAAAAAATTGTTGGAATATTTTCCTTGTTCTTACAGGGATAAAAAATTATGCTAGAAAGAGGAAAGATTTTGACACACATCTGCACTGAATCATATTGATACCTTCTGAATGGATGCCAATGTAATGATACTGAAATGTGAAATTGCTGCTAGTTATGGACACTAGGAATGTGTTGATGGTTAGTTTATATGCCTATCTTATACTCTTCGTGAATTTTCTTGTGCAAGATAAAGGATTGGTTCTCCAATCCTTCTGCATTTGAAAACTAAGAAGTTTGAAAATTTTTTTTCCTTTGCCCGAAAATTTTCTGCCGCGAAAGTTTTATCCTAGTACATGTAGCATGAAAACTTGTAGTGAAGCCATTTTATACCCTGAAAAAGAATGCAATTGAAAATCGTTAATTGTCTTCCTTTTTGCTTTGTTCTTGAAAGGAAACATGATTCAATGATTCTAGAGAGATTTTTTTCAAACAGACATGGCATTTGCTCTGTGCCACTTGACAAAATTTCTGCTTTTGATACATTCGTGATGTGTGAAAGCTAGACTCTGATTATCCTCTCTGCACTTCCTTAATTATTTGCCATCTATTGTATTCACAAAGATATTCACATCATGTATTCAAGAATCTTTTTTTAATTTGTGGAGAATTGTAATGATAATGACTTTCTCTTTACACAAGGTTGGCTGTGGGGTGGGGAACACTATCTTTCCTTTGGTTGCAAGATATCCAGATATATTTATCCATGCCTGTGATTTTTCACCACGTGCTGTGAACTTGGTCAAGGTCAGTCTTGCTGTTTTTATCTGCAATGTATGAAATATAATTGTATTTTTGTTGTCTATTGGGTTTTGTCTGTCTTACAGGGTCTGGATCTGACTGATTTAGTGGGTTTTGCATTGGGCTCCCCTGCATATCGGGATGTTAATCTTGAAAACTTGAATAAGCAATGAATAATGCCATCTATTAAAGTTTTGCATGCTTTTTCAGTTGATTTCATGATAATACTAAGAAGTAGTAGTAAAAGTGGTATAAACATTTTGTTGTCTGTTAAAACACTATCAGTGGAAAAAATTGTCAGCTTCTTTACAGGCTAAAGATGGCATTGTTTGATAGTGTTGGCTTAGAATCCTCTAATGCTTCAAACTTTAATAAGTTCATCATAACTCGATGAAAAATCAGCTAATGATCATTTTAGGCATTTTGAATGTAAGGGGTTAGTGTACATATGGAATTTTCATAACTTATTTGGTAGACTTCCTCCAACTTGGTCCATTTTGCTAAAATACTAAGGCGCTTTAGTACTGACCCACTATTTGCTTCCCTGGGAGTAGAAGAACTATATACCTGGGCTAAACAAGGAAAAAAGAAAAAAGCAAACACAAATGGAAATGAGATGAATGCTAAGGTTGTTGCATCAAGTAATACTTCAGAATAAGTTTAAGGATACTCTGTTTGTGGAAAGAAAAAAATATCCTGCTCGGAAATGTTTCTGAATGACAAAGGGGTCCCATTCCAATAATAACAAGTAACAAACATAAAGTCAAAGTGATGGAGAAAGGTGAACCATCTATTCGATTAGCTCCAATACCCAATGCAGTTAGCTATTTATGCTTTTCTTCTCGATCAATGTCCATCTTGTGAAAGCTCTAGTCGAGGAAGTATAATTTTACAGAAAAAATTTGTCACTCTGTGCTTGGGGAGAGTTGATTTAAAGATAACCCTTTTGAAGACAACTCACACTAGCAAATGTTCTGTATGAACCATGTTTAGAAAGAATATATTTAGAACATTAGCTGGGGACCAACAGAGCTATAGAGTTGGGATGTAGTCCAATAAAACTGCAGTTACTAAGAATGTTAATTTGATGGAAAGGGTTAGTGTTTGTGATTAGTATTGCTCCAGGGTTCAACATTGAATCGAGTGCCAATATGTGGCTTTAAGGTAGGATTTTAACATTGAAGTAGACCAGGGCAGGTATGTGTTGTATAGGTCAGCATTGCTGTGTTCTGTAGGTCACAAATAGGTAATTCTTACCTGTACCTCTGCAATGCAGTGTGTACTTTTCCGCTAGACAGGTTTCCACAAATAGGGGTCCCATTGCAAAAACTTAGGCACTCCATGTTTTCTGGACACTTGTCTGGTGGATATTTCCACTTCGCAATGCCAAGTCTGCAGGTGTCACATATACCCTTTAAATTTGTAGTATCACATATACCCATTTAAATTTGTAGTTCCCCAAGATCTACACCCATCACATGGTATAATGTTGCTTAATTGTTGAAGATTCCAAATCTTATGGGTTTGTTTAAAAGTTTCAAAAACGTATATTACTCCACACTATTGTCAAGTTTATTGAATACTAGACTAAACCATTTAAGCACATTCTTTAACCTATGTTATCCAAAACAAAGTCAATCAATCGTATTTTATATCTAAGCCAATTTTTATCCCATTTTCCTGGGAACAAATTACTTTATCTGTGGAACCCTTTTTTCACGTATTGTTTGTATATTTCTGTTGCATCTCTACTATGATTAGTAGTGTCTGTGAAGGCTAAATGCATTAAAGAAAACTTCTCTTCTTCTTTCCTTCATTTGTTCAATCATACTCGATATTAGTCAAAACATAGTGATAGGTCTTTGTGGTCAAGTACGGATCAAGATAAATCCCACAAATTCAGCTTTGCTGCCTCAATATACATGTTCAGAGAAAAACTTCTGTAAATGATCCAATCTTGCTAACTATAATAAAGCATATGCATGAAAAAAATGAATATAAGAGAAGAGCAGTATTCTTGGTAATATATTTGCATCTCTACCAGTATTTCTGGAGGAGTACTGGTATGGATGCATCTAAAACCCACAATAGAGTAATTAGTTCTGGTGAAAATAGATTAGAATTAGCTTACTTTATGATAAAACAGTTTGATCAACTGATTGAGAATTACTTAGTTGACGAATATAATATAAGGATGCGCTATTCTGGTGTGAGCTCTACAAAAATTTGGCCCCATCAACTTTGGACACGTCAGCTTGGATGATGCCACATGCAGATCAGATGGGGCTTCATTTCCCATCTGAATGAAGATCATCTGGGGCTGCGCGTCCCATTGGAGCTGATATGCAAAAATTTGGATCAACCAAATTTTAGCACAATCCAGGGTCCAAATTTTGCCACCTTCAGTTCAAAGAAATGTGCTTGACTCTCCTAGCCTTGTATTCCACAAAATTCTAATATGAAATTCAGTTAAATGAAAGAAGTTTATAAGCTTCATTTGAAACATATATTTGCAGCTATTCTCCAACTGGAAGTTGATCTCCATTAATTTTGTAAAATTTGTGTGCACTTGTCTAGACTGTCCAAGTTAGCACTTGTACTTCATATTTGTACAGTTGGGTCTTGAGGCTTGTTAGAATTGGAGATCCCTGATCTCTATTTTGCACAAGAACATGGACGTCTGGTATTATTGCACATTTAATGTTACCACTTACCTGAAGCACCTTTAAAAAATAGCATAACAACTTTTTCATATAGGGGCATGGTGTCCATTCGGCACTATAATCTGTGTGTGCATAAGGAATTACTTTTAATGAATCTTAGCCTTCTAAAAATGGATTAATAGTCAGCCCATGATCTCGATCAATCTTGACTTGCACCTTATGCATTTTTAGGGTGATTAATATCTGGTATCTTATTTAACCACCAATAAACCAATTGTAATTTGCTGTCATACGATAATGCAGAAGCATAAGGAGTTCAATGAGGGCCAAATAAATGCTTTTGTGTGTGACCTAACTGTTGATGACCTGAGTGAACAGATTCCTCCATCTTCAGTTGATGCTGTTACCATGGTACCGGAATGGTGTTCTATTTTGAAATTTCTTAGTATTTAATATCGTACATAACTAATCTAGTTCATTTCTTGGATTTCATTTATGATATTCTTGATAAGCTAGCCTATTTGTTCTTCAATGAGCTACCTGACATTTTAAACAGATATTTGTATTATCTGCAGTCTCCCCGGAAAAGATGTCCATAGTATTACAAAATATCAGAAAAGTTCTCAAGGTGGGAAAGTATTACTTCCTATTTGACATAAAATTGTGGTCACATAAGTACGATTTCTTTGAAGTGACTCTATGGCTTGTATTTCTTGTCAGCCAAGTGGTTGCGTGTTGTTTCGTGACTATGCAACGGGTGACCTTGCTCAGGTTTGTTTCTGCTTTATGCAGGTTACAGTACTCATATTTTTCATATTTGAATGTTTTTCTTCATTTTAAGTGCCCAAAAATTCTGTTTAGATCAGTTATGTCTTTATCTAGATGCTGGTAAACATGGTCTCGTTTTTTGTTGAAACTTTTTATGTTTGTCTCCATATGAAAGAGTTTCTATATTCACTCCAATTTTGAGTTCCCAAAATTTGACTTCTTTGATGAGTGGATTGATGGATATCCACTATGAACAAGAAATCTTTTACTCCGATCCGAGGAAAGGAGATGTTTGGAACTTCTTACCTAGTTTTTTGGGTGACATTATTTTATTTTTTCTGTCTCTTCTAGTGTGTGTCTGTTGGTTTATTGAAAAATTATGGCCCCTGAATATTTTAATCCAAACCAGCCTCTCTAGTCTATCCCTTCTTAAGCCGGATCTAGCGAATTGAGTTCGACTTTTCTATGATTGTTCTGGTGCTGCTCCAGACTTCTCATCGGACTTTCTCATTGCATGAACAGGAAAGATTCTCTTGCAAAGAACAGAAGATCAGTGAGAACTTCTATGCTAGGGGTGATGGCACTGTAAGTTTAGCTGATATGAATTATGTGCCTTTGCCTTTACTGCAGAAATTCTATTTATCAAGCTTCTCTGTGTCCACTTTTTCCCAGAGGGCTTTCTACTTCTCTGACGAGTATCTGACAAAATTATTCAGCGAAAATGGATTTCATACTGAAGAACATCTATTATGCTGCAAACAAGTAGAAAACCGATCAAGAGATATAGTAATGAACCGGTAAATGATTTTACCTTTTGATTGAAGTAGATCAAATCTGTATTTCTCAGTCGGCAATGCAAAGTTGTCACTCTAGTGTTTGAGTGATCTCAAAATTTGGAATGAGCATTGTGTGACTATCGATACAGGTTGTATGAACTTTTATCTGAACAAAGTAAGATAAGAGGTTTACATATTATTTTCAAAGTGATGTGCGAGTAGCCTGTAACTCTCCATATACATCAGGCATATCTCCTTTGCAATATTACAGAACTGGTAATTCACAGTAGTATGCTATCACTCTCAGTTAGCTGTTTTTTTAGCTCTCCTTGACACTTGCCACAAAATGGCTGTTCATGTTTTCAGTAATTATTGTTCTGGTTCATCATAGAGATACTGTTCAAAACTAGTCCTCTGCAAATTGCAAACCCAGCATTTGAGAGGAAAGAAGACCGAACTAAGGAGATATTGCTTTCGACGATTAAATTTGACCTTTATATCCAGATTGTTAAATGTCTTTGGGTCCTGCTTAGGGATGCCTTTCCGGGAGAGGGAGTGTTGTGTGTAAGCATAGCATTTCTCGGGAACCTTTCCTTAGGAAAAAATTTAAGCCAACAATGTTGCTGTTGTTGAATTAAATTATTTGTAGCATTTGGTGTAATTTGACAATGTAGGGGTCCTTTTGACAATAATGCTGTAATACTTCGAATGTTCACTGTTTAGAAAGTTTGCTCATCTATGGTTCTGCGAACTGTCTTTGGCCCCTTTCTTCTGTTGGTGCTCATTCAAGGATGTAGCACGCTGGCATACACAGCTAAATTGTTGCAATTTTGATCGCAGGCGTTGGGTCCAAGCTGTATTTCGCATGAATGGGGATGATGATGACAATTTAAGCTGTGTTGAAACAGAGCAGGTAAAACCTCAGGTCAAAGATCTTATCCCGAAAATTGCTACAAATGGACTGGAAGTTGACATCTCTGATGGATTGGCTTGTGAAATGTTTGGCATAGAATCTTCTAGCGAAGAGGTAAAAATTTTTTTCTGAGGTTTATTCTGGCTTTCCCTTTGCTACTAGTGCACCAAGTTTTATGAACTTGGGACATTTGAATTTCACATGCCTGTAGTATGTTGCTCCAGTTATCAGATGTGTCAATTTGAAATGTAACAGATTATTGAGGTCATTATAAGAGATCACATGTTCAAGATAAAAGTGCTTTCCAGGGAGCACCAACATACCTGCAAATCAACTGGGCTGATGCTATGGGAATCAGCTAGGCTCATGGCTTCTGTCCTTGCTGCAAATGCAACAATTGTTGCAGGAAAAAGGGTCTTAGAACTTGGGTGTGGCTGTGGGGGAATCTGCTCAATGCTGGCCACTGGATCTGCTGATCTCGTGGTTGCCACTGATGGAGATGCAAAAGCACTCGAATTGTTGACTCAAAATGTTGCTTCAAATCTCAAAGCATCGTCTTCTGGCAGGTTAATAACGAAAAGACTGGAGTGGGGAAATGAAGATGATATAGAAAGCGTCAAGGAGCTGAATGGCAAGGGATTTGATGTTATCATAGGCACTGATGTTACCTATGTCCGTGAAGCTATATCACCCTTGTTTCAAACAGCGAAGGAGTTGATTGCAGCCAGCCAGGAGAACGAAGAGGATAGAAGGCCTGCTTTAATTCTGTGTCATCTTCCTCGCAGAGTTGATGAACCATGTATTCTTGCAGCAGCTTCTGAGTATGGTTTCAAGCTAGTTGATAGGTTGCCTAAGCAAAACGCAAGAAGCTCACCTCAGAGCATTATTAGCTCTTGGTTCCACGAAGACGGATATGAAGACTATTTTCCCACTAAAGCTCTCAGTATTATGTACTTCACGACATAATGGACATCAGAAAATTGCCCAATAGAGATTTGGAGGAAGGAGTGTTTCCATGGATGATGGTAGTTTTGTTCATGTTACGACTATGCCCTTGATAGGAAAAGAATATCAAAATTTTCAGAATATTAACCATCTTGTGGAAATCCGTCCTCTTGCCGTGGTAGGCATTGCTAATGTGGTTAAAATTATAAGAATCTGAATATATTGTGGTGACATTTTCAAAGTAGGATACATTACAGGACTACAAGTAAAATGGTGAAGTCACTAAGGAGAGTAGCTGATAGAGAAAATGGCAACTTTTTGTTGTCACTTCCTGCGGCCAAGAATGTATATGCCCTGATAACGAACAAAGCTTCTCAGTACCAAGTGGATGGAACATAAACCTCCCCAAAATGAAAACTAGCAAGAATCGAATTGAGTCTTCAATGGCAGGAATTTACTCTTCCTGTTTCCTAAAGAAAAAGGAGGAGGTCAATATCATGGCTCCTTTAAAAGTTTATAAGTCCCCTGGACGCCTGCAAAAGTTGCCGGCTTTTGAAGGTTGTTCGGGGATTTCGATTTATATGCTAAAAGTCTGAGTTCTCTCAGAAATTGACAAAAAGACAGAACTCTCCGTTACGGGGTACTTGGAGGGTCTTTACTTTCTAGCAGCAGGGTCCTTGTGGAGGTTCTATCCCACATCGACTATGGGGGTGTTTGGGAGGTTAGTTTATAAGTCCCCTGGACGCCTTCTAAAGTTGCCGACTTTTGAAGGTTGTTCGGGGATTTTGATTTATATGCTAAAAGTCTAAGTTCTCTCAGAAATTGACAAAAAAAAAAAATATCATGGCTCCTGCTGTGATTGTTTTTTCTGCTGTGATGGTTGCTTAGTATATCCTCGAATGAGATGTTTTTTCTTCTTGGATTTTGGTGTTACTAAGTGGTAATGGGAGGAATCTCACGTCTGAATTTCGATCACTTTTGACTGGTAAATTATGCCCCATTAATTGGAAGTTAGAACGATGAATTTACTTTAGGTTAGTACTTAGCATTACTAAGGGCTTGTTTATAACTCTATTTAATGCTGAAAATTAATTCATTGAGAACTTTTTGAATTCAGGATGTTTGGTAACAGAAATATTTTACTACTTAATATGTAATGTATTAAGTACTGCTTAATTAGTGTATAAACTTTTAAGTGAGAATTTTTCACTGAATTTTTTGAGTTGACTACACATAATATAACTCTCACACATACTCTCTCACAAAATACATACATGTTCTCTTTGTGTGAATACTCTCTCACAAAATACATATATGTTCTCTTTCTGTTCACACATATATGCATTACTTATACTAATTCCTCCCACCTTATCTTTCAACCCAATCCTCCTCCCACATATATACAAATATACATACTTAAACACTACATCTAAAGTGTTTCATTATTTTCTCTCCTCTCTTAAACATGCACATATGCACTTTTCTTTCTTTCTAAATACACAAATAAAGGCAATTTTTTAAAAGATAAAAGCATAATATTTCTGCGATATTTCAATTCAGCAATATGATTCAGTTAGTTATCAAACAGATATAACTTAACCAATTTAGCAACTTAATACTTTCAGCACTTAATTTTCATATTTCAACATTCAGATTTCAGACTTCAGTCTTATCAATATGCCCTAAATCTCGTGCATAGATTTTGAAAACCAAAAAATCTAATTGGCAAAAGAAAGTGAGGCAAGGCAAAATTTCTAAACTTGTTACTCACTCTCGAAAGGAAATAAATGATTGAATCCTTCAAACATATTTCGAGTAATTCTGTGTGTAAATTATGATTTTTGCACTAGTAGTTTTATGTCTATAGTAAGCTAAGAAACAGAATTCTGAAAATCAACTGTTAGTGTTGCAAAATTTTGCACTTTGGAAACAAAAACCTTTCTGTCAACAAAGGGCTTATCTTTAAGAACTTGAATCAAACTCTGCTTAAATCAAAACCACTTTAACTGAGAGAATCTCTCTACTTGAGAGGATTGATAAACTCACGCCTGAGCTTAAATTCTCGTAGCATTAAATTTGTGGGACTCTACTTCAAGGTTGCATTTTTTGTAAGGGAAAATCGTTCAAAACGTATCTCATATTTTGTAAAATGACTTTTTTCGTCCCTCACTTTTAAAAGTGTAATTTTATGTCCCTTACATATTCACATCGGCCAAATTTAGTCCTTAACTAGGTTTTCAATCATTTTTTGGCCGGAATCCATCACGTGCAAGGCACGTGATCATTTTTTAAGGGTAAATTTGTTAAATTATATTTTACATAATCTGATCTATAGTCCTCCACATTTTATAAAATGATTTTTTCATCCCTCACATTTCACAAAAAGAATTTCTCCATCCCTCACATTTCAAAAAATGAATATTTCCATCCCTCACTAATTATATATGTGAAGGAAACCCTAAAAAAAGAAAGTGTATGAATACATTTTGTTTAAACATATGTATATGTCTATTTGATTTTGCTTAATAATACGAATAGCATAAATATATGTACGTGTCTATTTGATTTCACTTAACAATACGAATACCATAGGGAAAATCGTCCAAAACGTCCCTCAAATTTTGTAAAATAACTTTTTTCGTCCCTCACTTTTAAAAGTGTAATTTTATATCCCTTACATATTCACATCGGACAAATTTAGTCCCTAACTAGGTTTCCGATCATTTTTTGGCTGGAATCCATCATGTGCAAGGCACGTGATCATTTTTGAAGGGTAAATTTGTCAAATTATATTTTTTATGATCTGATCTATAGTCCTCCACATTTTATAAAATAAATTTTTTCGTCCCTCATATTTTATAAAATGATTTTTTTCATCCCTCATATTTCACAAAATGAATTTCTCCATCCCTTATATTTCAAAAAATGAATTTTTTATTTCTCACTAATTATGTGTGTGAATACATTTTTTTAAACACATGTATATGTCTATTTGATTTTGCTTAATAATAATAGCATAAACACATGTATGTAATTGGGTCCAAATTGTCGGCTATCTTCTATTTTTGTATGATTATGACTAATATTTACCAATAGAACCTTAATTTGCATATTCTTATTGTATTTTGACCGAAAATAGCTTTATTGGCCAACTTGACAATAAATGCAAGATTATTTACTAGCTTATACCAGATGAAATCAAATGATCACGTATAATATATAGTATTCGTATTATTAAGTGAAATCAAATAGACATATACATATATTTATGCTATTCGTATTATTAAGCAAAATCAAATAGATATATACATGTATTTAAAAAAATGTATTCATACAAATTTTTTTTAGGGTTTCCCTCACATACATAATTAGTGAGAGATGGAAATATTCATTTTTTGAAATGTGAGGGATGAAGAAATTCTTTTTGTGAAATGTGAGGAATGAAAAAAATCATTTTATAAAATATGAGGGACGAAAAAATTTGTTTTATAAAATGTGGAGGACTATAGATCAGATTATGTAAAATATAATTTTACAAATTTACCCTTCAAAAATGATCACGTGCCTTGCACGTGATGGATTCCGGCCAAAAAATGATCGGAAACCTAGTTAGGGACTAAATTTGACCGATGTGAATATGTAAGAGACATAAAATTACACTTTTAAAAGTGAGGAACGAAAAAAGTCATTTTACAAAATGTGAGGGATGTTTTGGACGATTTTCCCAATACCATATATTATACGTGATCATTTGATTTCGTCTGGTATTAGCTAATAAATAATCTTGCATTCATTGTCAAGTTGGCCAATAAAGCTATTTTCGGTCAAAATACAATAAAAATATGCAAATTAAGGTTCTATTGGTAAATATTAGTCATAATCATACAAAAAGAGAAGATAGCCCACAAGTTGGGCCCAATTACATACATGTGTTTATGCTATTATTATTAAGCAAAATCAAATAGACATATACATGTGTTAAAAAAAATGTATTTACACACATAATTAGTGAGAAATAAAAAATTCATTTTTTGAAATATGAGGGATGGAGAAATTCATTTTGTAAAATGTGAGGGATGAAAAAAATCATTTTATAAAATGTGAGGGAGGAAAAAATTTATTTTATAAAATGTGGAGGACTGTGGAGGACTATAGATCAGATTATGTAAAATATAATTTGACAAATTTACCCTTCAAAAATGATCACGTGTCTTGCACATGATGGATTCCGGCCAAAAAATGATCGAAAACCTAGTTAGGGACTAAATTTGTCCGATGTGAATATGTAAGGGATATAAAATTAAACTTTTAAAAGTGAGGGATGAAAAAAATTATTTTACAAAATGTAAGGGACATTTTAGACGATTTTCCCTTTCTGTAATGTACTTGTCAATCTGGTCAAACGATCTAGAAGATAAATCAGCTGGCATGAGGAAATTTTCGGACTTAATTATGCTGCAATCGATTGCAAACAAATTGCTTCAACCTGAAATTAATTGGTGGTCCATCTTTTGTCAAAGTGCAAATATTAATGCAGGTAGAAGTTTTGGGATTGCCTTTAAGGGATTTTTAGTAACTACACAAAGAAACTGAACAATAAAGGAAATTGTCCCAAATTTTGTGGCCATTAACTTATGTTTTAATCTTTCAAATTCATATGTTGTAATCTTTTAAATTCTTAAACTTTGAGCTAAAGTTTTAAAACCATTACCATTAAGGGGCGCTTAACAACTTCATTAAACACTTAAATTTAATAGATTGAACAGTTGGTTTGATAACAAAATAGACTCCTAGAAG
Source organism: Coffea arabica (assembly GCF_036785885.1). NCBI lineage: Eukaryota > Viridiplantae > Streptophyta > Magnoliopsida > Gentianales > Rubiaceae > Coffea > Coffea arabica. The sequence goes on along the minus strand of NC_092325.1, from coordinate 41,226,670 downwards.
GAAGGATACGTGGAACTTGGTGCTTGAGTTAAAGTCTGCCTTTCTTTGTGTTCAGGACCTAGGTATGTCTGTACATGCAGTTGGTAGAGTTGCTTAGATGTATATAGCTGGGTTTATTGTAAGCCTGTTGCTCAAAACATATTGCCTGAACAATAAAGTTCAAAGTTTACATTAAAAAAAGTTCCCTAACTACTGAACTCATTATTAAGAGCCACTCAATTTCCTTACAAAATTTTAAGTGGGAGTTTGATCACTTAATTTGCTGACGTTTAAACTAGTGTAATAATGTTCATCCAAAGTCATAATTCCACGTACCCATATCCTTTCATACACACACACATGTAGTCTCTTGCTCTCTCTCACACGCACACTCATGTTCATATATATACACTAGTAGACTTCAGGCTGGGCTAAGCACACCCCATGCCCACTTAAAATTTCAAGAACAATTAAGTGGAAACCATTCTTTCGCATAAAATCAATAGGAGACAAAAGTAGAATATATGTCCACTTATGTATATTACTAAATACAAGAGTAAATCTTAATCCTATCACTAAATACTAATTAGTAATTGCTGATTAGCTAAACTAACAATAACTATACTTGGAGATAAAATTTTAATGGAAGATAATATATTGGGGTTTAGCTTAACAATTAAATTTGAAATTGTTATTTATTTCAATATTGTTTAAGAATTGAGATTATGTGTTAGAACTTAGGATTATCAACTCTTTTTTTTCATATCATGTTTGTTTGAGTAAGTTGATTGATTTTGTTGAAAAACATATGGGATATTATTTTGTTATAACAATTTTTTCAGAGAAAATTAAAATATTTTAACTCACTATTGATTCTCCGATCCAATTTATCAAACTAAAGTTTGGACGTAATCGGATATTGGTTTTAAAAAAATCAATTCCCAAATTACCAATTTTTTTTTATCAAATTTCCGATTATCAACCGACGAACACCCATAAACAAAAGGACAAAACTTATTTGATTTTGCACGAACAAAAGGGCAAAAAAAAAAAATGCAATGGCAAGATTAGCAATGTGCAAGAAATATTAGCAAGTCACTTGTCAAGATACTCCCTCCGTTCCTTATTAGATGGCCTGAATAACTAATTCTCTTAGATTAAGAAAGTTGGTTATTTTCTAAAAGTCAACAAAAGTTTAACTTTACTTCTCAAAATTACCCTTTATCTCTCTTCATCTCTTCAACTACTTTTATTGTTAATGCTACAAATACTGCATTTAATTATTTAGAGTTCCAATTCAAGAAAGTTGAAAGGGTAAGCAAGGGTAAATTTGGAAAAAAGTTCATAAATGCTTTCTTGATATCATAAAATGACAGATAAAAAGAAACAATGGATTAGGACATCTAATAAGGAACGGAGGGAGTATTAGAAAGCCACGTGACGAGTAAGGAGGTAAAATACTAAAGTTCACTTCTTTCTTATATAATAGGTAGATATACTCTTTTTGTCTCTCACGCGCACACATTTAGTGTCTGTTTGATAACATAAAAAAGTGTTGAAACTGAATTCATTCAGACATTCAGATGTTGTGAGTGTTTGATAAATAAAAATTCACCTGTTGAACTTATTAAGTGGTGCTGAATATGTATGTATTTTTTTCAGCACAAGAATCGTAGCTGAATGCTTAATTTGATAAGAGTCAAGAGATTTACTTCAACTACTTTATCTTATCTACCAAATATATCCATGTTTGTTAATTACATTCAAAATCCTTATTTAATTAAACAACCTAATATTCCCTATTCAAAATCCTTATCTAATTAAACAAAACAACCTGATATTCTCTATTCAAAAATTTTTTTTAACAATAATATTTTTTTGCAGTAATTTTCATCCACAAACATTTATATTTTGATATTTTTTTTGTGCAGATAAATATTATTTATGTGATGCAGCTTATCCATACACACGTGGCTTTATGACACCATATCGAAATATTAGATATTGGTTGTTTGATTTTTGAAATGCTTCTCGTCTAAGATCAAAAAAAGAACGCTTTAACCAAGTACATGCAAGATTGAGAAATGTAATTGAACGTTCTTTTGGAGTATTAAAAGCTCGTTTTTCCATTATCAAAACGATGAAACCATACCCTTTTCCCACACAAAGAAACATTGTCATTGTATGCATTGCTCTTCACAATCATTGTCATTTTCATACCTAACAATTTTAAGTTAATTAAATCATAGGTTCTATTTCCTTTTTGGATTAAAAGATAGAAGGGCAAAACTGTACAATTTAGCTTATTAAACATTAAGTTATGAATATTTATCAAACAGTATAAATAGATTCAGTATTAATATTCAGACATTCATATACTCCCTCCGTCCCACTTTGATAGTCTTGTTTTCCTTTTTCGTCTGTCCCAAATTGTAGTCCACTTTCCTATTAAGAAATGTAGTAATCTTTCAAATTGTTTAAAATACCCTTATTAAATATCTTGTTATTAATACATTGTTATTAAATACTAACCCACTACATTGAATACATTGAGCTTTTCCAATACTAACCCATTAGCTGTGACTGATATTAATTGGCACTCTTCGTGATTAGCATAAGGGTATTTTAGGAAATTATTAATCTAAATTTATGTTTCCAACCAAATTAATTACACTTTCTTAATCTGTGTGAAAAAAAAACCAAGACTAACAAAACGGGACGGAGGGAGTATCTCTTTTCAGTGCTTAAAATTCAGCAAATTAATTATTTCAGTATTCAGAATTCAGATTCAGCGTTATCAAACGGAGCCTTACTCTCATCTCTCTCACATACACATAGAGACACATTCTCTCTCTCTCTCTCTCTCTCATACACAATTACAACGCACACTAACATATGTTGTTTAGCATTCTTTATTTCAAATACTATCTACTTATTATACACAGAGACGCCTTTTTTTTTAATCTCAAATACACGTTTGCATATTAGAATTTCAATTTAACAATATTAATTAGTGATATTTAAAGGAGCTAGTCTAACATAATAGTAAAACAAGATATTGGTCTAAACTATATAATGTACATGTAATAATTTCTTTAAATTTAGTACCTAATTCAGCAGATTACCAAACATTTTGACTTAATAAATTCAGCAAATATTGATTTCAATACTTAAATTTCAGTTTTATTAAACACCCTTTTAATCTTTTCGGAAGAGCATTATGATGTTGTACTTCTTCCAGTAGAATGATTCAAATTCATCTCTTCTAACAATGCAAATTAGGGAAACATTTATATAAGTGCTAAAGAAACGGTAGAAGAGAATTTGCACTAAATAGTTTACAACCATTACTTAAATTTTGAGTAGTAATACTGACTAAAGGTCTGTTTGATAACTCTACTCAATGCTGAAAATGAATTCATTTAAAATTTTTAATTCAGCATTTTTTATAACAGAAATGTCTTACCACTGATTGTATTTAGCACTGCATAATTTGTATGCAAATTTTTAATGAAAAATTTCACTGAATTTTCTAAATTGATTACACATACTATGTTTCTCATATATGATATATATAGAACACACTTTCATACATGTCCTGGTACAAAGTACACATTTGACACACTCTCACACTCAAATTTGCATACTTAAACATCATCTCTAGTTTGTTTCATTATACTCTCTCTGTCTCTCTCTCACACACACTTCTTTTTCTCTCTAAATACAAAAATAAAGGTAATTCTTTAAAGATAAAAAAATATATAGTATTTTTGCAATATATCAATTCAGCATTATAATTCAGTTAATTATTAAACATATGTAACATAATCCATTCAGCAACTTAAGACTTCCAATACTTAATTTTTAGATTTCACACTTAAAGTCTTATCAAATGAGCCCCTTAGGATCAGGTCAACGCACATAGGTATGAGAAACACATTAAGAACCATATCAAATTCTCCATTTTTTACTCTCAAATGTTAGTCCCTTTACCCAGTTTATAAAAAATATGGAAGTTTTAAAACAAGCTAGATGAGTGTGTTTCATTCAACTTCACTGCAATACCAGCTTACAGTGTCCTGTCAAATTCTTATAAGAAAAAAAGCTAATTAATTAACCAAGTACTTACAGTTGATGTAATTAATTCTTTTTTTCCATATGAATGGCACCTTTCTGGAGAGAAATTAACGAAAGTAGTATTCTAATTTATCAACTTTTTTCATTGTTCTTGAATTGCTTCAGTGGAGATCACTTAAAATGGTGCCTGACCCAGATAGATAGCACCCAGGAGGAGAGTTGACTCAATACATAAATTTCATGTTTCATGTTACGGAATTTTAACTAGTTACTAATTATCATCACGAATAAATGTGTTATTAATGTCACCATTAGACTAAATCAACAATACTCAACATGTTCTGATCAGTTTCATTCAGAAGTTGAATTCATCCATGTGAATTTGTTTGTTTGGCTATGGACAGATATGGCTGTGTGAAAGTGAGGCATAAAAATATGAATATCATTGTTGCTGCATGTGTGTGCTTTAACTAAAAGACTTAAACATGTTTTGTTTCATTTCATATCAATTTATCAATGTGTTTCATCTAAGATTAATTAGTTGCAAAAATCTATTAGTTTTAATGGACAAAACAAAGAATGTATTCTAATCATCTTCTGTAGTGATGCCTTACAGAATCCCAGAGAGAGTAGTAAAAAATGACTTCCTCCTGCATAAGGGTAGGAAACATCTGCAGATCTGATTAGAGGACAGTGGCATCAGTGTACCAAGGCAAATTGCATACCTAATTCTTGATCCTTGTGTAATTAAAACATCACAACCAACTGATTAAGATAAAGAATTTTCCCAACGAACGAAAGTACTATCAAAATATATTTATTTAGAAAAAGATGCATCTCATTTTGTAGGAAAGGAATCAAAGTTCGATGATCCAGCCGTGTACAGGACCATGCAGTTGCAGTTGGCTTCAATTGATATAAGATTGATGAAAAGATTAAACTGCAGCTCCACCACGTTATAGCCACATTAGAAGAGAGTAGTATACTTCGCATCTGAAAAGATGAATATGGTCCCCTAACTTGATGACAGATCCATAAACCAGAACTGAGCTTATTTTAACAGATTCTGCAGCAGCTAAAAGGGCACCATCGATTTGTTTGCATGTGGGCTAGCATCATGACACCTTCACTCGTTTATAAGCAAAAAATACAACAAATTATTTTCCTAATGGTAAGAATATCTCATTAACAAGGACTACACGAGATCATGCCATTTCCTTTTTCTCCAGGCGGGGGGATATATTTTCTGCCTTGGTATATTACTTTGCTTTTTATGAAAGGGCTCTTTCACCAGACAAAGAAGATTATTAGAACCTAGCAAATAGTTTTTTGGAAAAGGTATCAGGAGCTGGTTCCTACTTATATCAAGCAAAAGATGGAACCCGTTTGTCCAGATTGTCTTTTCCAATTCACAACGTCTTTATACTCCAAACACAAAGTGTGAATGAAAATCTTTCAATTGCTCTTCAATGTCTCATGGGACAATGGAAATTCTACTCCCAATTGTACCTATTCCAAGGCATAGATATATGTATCAGCCTTGAGCATGAGATATGGATACAAACCTATTTCAGTGCGTGACCGCAAGTGAGCATACAATATGGAGATATATATCAAGGAAATTAAGGATGTATTCATGAATTATGACAAGAAACCTAGGAAACCAAAAAAAAGTTATTAATAGAAAAAGGACATTTAAACGAAATGTTTTTGATAGTTACAGTATTTGACAAACAGCTTCTCCATTAACATACAAGATTTAGGACGTGCTAGACAAAAGAAATGGCCAAACTCACATAAATTGGGCACTTCACTTTGGCTATAGTAGTATGGTCAACAAACAAAATAGTACTGGTACATTGTATTATTATCTATGCAGTCAAACCTCTCATCACTTCAGGATCATAAGAAACCTAATTGTCCATGCATATTCCAAGTTCTTTATCATCATACCATAATGCTAAGTGTATCATGATGAAATTACTATCTTTGCAAGCATGAGAAGAAAAAAGAACAACCAAGTTTCAATTTTTCCCTCAAAGCCGAAATCTGAATAGTGGAATGGCCTGAGAGAGGATAGCAAGTTGGTGAGATAATCAACCCTCCAAAGTATGCGTTGCTGGCAATCTTATCCAAAATAAATTTCTGATTTATCTGAGCATGCTTCAATTGGAAAGAGAAGCCGCCAGAGGTACCAACAAAATTGCGGCATCGATATTGCAACACCTAATTAAGTAGGGGTTGGAGCCATGTCTGGTCAGATAAACCAAATTTCCAAGAAACCGAAAGTAGCTAAGTCTCTAAGAAACAACTTGTAACCCGAGCTTTATGGCTTGATGAGTACTATATTATTTGCAAATCTTTATAACATGAAATAGTACTAAAAACCATGAAAATACTAGTTTGTGTCACAATTAATCTATTTCAAGCCACAATGGAGTACCCAATAAGGTAATATGTGCAAGTGCTACCTTATGCTAGCTAGCAAAAAGATTAGTGATGAAATGAAGTATTGGAGAAAGGTTGAAACTCGAAAGACATAAGATCAATACTTAACAGGCTTGATTACATCAGAGAGACAGAGAGAGAGAGAGAACAAAAAATGGAAAATGGTCAGCTCAGGTTAGACAAAATGAATTTGACAAACGTGGAAACTACGTGTAGGAACCAACTTCAATCAAATGAAAATGACCGAATAACTTGGATTAGGACAAAATGATGCTAGTGTACTGTTAATTAATTCCGTTGGCTAATCGGGGTGCTAGTACTATCGCTTAATTGTACCACAAGATAGTACAAAAACAAGAAAAAGGGAAGAAATCATTTTCCAAATGCATTCATCATCCCACTACCAAGTACCATCAGATCAAAATGCAACCCCACAATTAAAGGTACGTACCGAGTCAATTTTATCTGCGGAAAGGGCTATCGCCTTGGCGTTTAGCGTTTGTGCTTTATCCTTTTTGGGTCCATGATGAATGCACCACTGCACCAGTAGTGAACAGACACAAGAAACATTAGTCTTTTTCCCCGATTTGGAGTCAAGTACCAAAGAAAGATTGATAACTACAAGATTTAATTGCACAATAATAGCAATAAACTGACTCCTGACTCCTGAATACATATCTCGGACATCCCTATCCTATTGACCTAAAAATTAGTACTGTCATTGGAACAAATTAGCAGCATATGAGGTGAAAATTGTACTTTACTCCAATTTAGTCAACCGCAACGGATTCAACTTACATGAAAGTACTCATCGAATTTAGCAAAGGGCTCACCTTTCTGTTGTACTATATTCAACCGACCTCACCTACTGGAGAAGCTAAAAGTCGTTCTGCAGCCGACGTCCGGGAGGGATCACATATCCTCATCTGATGGAAAACCCTTTTATCTTTCCAGCACAAAAAGCATCTTATCTTCGTCGCCGCTCTCTACCACTGACTCCCGAGCCGAACAAAGTCAACTTTCCTGGATGGATGTGTTCATTAAGGAGAAAGAAAAACTCCATGAACATCAATTCCAGCAGCAGATAACGAATCAAAAGGAATCGAATACATGCAAAAAGGAGAGAGAGAAGAGGTGCGGGGTGACAGATAGAGAGTGAGCACGCATAGCTTCAAGCACGGGGACACAATTAATCATGCAAGAAAACCAACCATGTGTGCTCACTCTCTTCTGTCACCACCCCCTTACCCAATGAAACTCAAAACCCTTGTAGATTTACTCCAGAAGACTACCCTCTGCAACCATCCCAGATGGAAATCAAGAAATTTTAACCAAACCCTTTGTGAGATTTAGCCCAGAAAACTCAGTCTGGAAATTTCCCAGATGGAAACAGGCTGGTTATGAGTGAGCCAGTGAAGGGGAGAGTGTTTTATTTTTTACTCCTACTTCTTCCTTCTCTCTGGAAGGTTGGAAACCCTAATTCTGGGTAGGAATAAATGCCCCCGGAGGGAGGAAGAGGAGAGGAGTAGACAGTACTAGCAAATATTGGGCAGTGGAGAGTACTGTTCCATTAGAAAAGGAGGAGGGCTTTTGATTTGATGTGCGAGGATCTGAAGGGAAGGCTGTGGTTTATATAGGATGGGAAGGGAGCTAGATTCCGTTACGTATGGAATAAATGTAGGTTTATCTTTTATGGGCCTCTCCTAATTTTATATTTCCAGCTTCCCAGAGATCTTGGTGAGAGAGATGGATTAATACTGGTGAGAGAGGAGGAAAGAGAGAAAGAGGAGAAGACACGCTAGCTAGTCAAAACATCAGTAGTGCTATTCTGTTCTGTTCTGTCCTGTTTTCTTGTGTTACGTTATCTTTAAGGGTTAGATGGATACAAATCCAAGAGCAGTCCAACCAGATTTCATTAATTCGACCATAACTACTAATACTACAGCACTACTGCTCCTGCTCAAGTGCTCATACCAAGGCATCTAGTAATTCTAAATCCCCACCATCCAATCTCATCTTTTTACAGTTTTACTTCCATTATATATTTGTGGTATCATTCATCTTCCCAAAATCAAAAGCATTTTTGTCTACACCTGTGCTTATCGAACTTCCCTTGAGGAAAGTTTTGCAGTTTTTTAAGAAAAGGCAAGGATGACGAGATTTTCCTAATTAAGTGTAATTTAGTATTCTGATTTCATGACCAAGAGATAGAGTGATAGACTGCCCCACTCATTCACATTCACTGTGATCTATGAAATCTGATTCCCACCGTGAACATGGTTGTAAAGGCAACCATTGATTACTGCAAAAGCATGAAATTTGGATCATAGTAATTCTTATCATATGGCTTTTCTTTTCTTTTCTTCTCCCTTTTTGATTGCTAGAAGAAATGGGCAACCAGCTTTAGCTACCTTCATTAATTGTGAATGTTTCCCTTTCGTTGTGGGGTGTACAACGTACTCTTGATTGGGGGTATAAGATCGATGTTGACGACTTTGAAACTAACTGGTGATAAGGTGGTTCTAGGCTAAAGGATTATAATACTCTTCCAAATGAACAAAATCCTACAATTACTTGCAGCTCTGATCACTAATACAACTAAATATTGCTTGCTAAACATTCTAAATCTCAACAACTCTAAAAAGATGAAGCTAAATGGATATCCTCAAAATTAGCTTAGTTTCTATGAAATTTTTGTATGGTTTAATTCCAAGTTTAAATTTGTTACTGTATGGTTCATATATATGCTGTATTTTGATTCTGAACTCCATATTTTATTTAGACACAAGGGTAGTTTTTTTCTTAAATAATCTTAAAAACATCCTTTTGTTGTAAAATATTTTGTTATGCTTCTGAATCTTCTTTTGAGTACGTACGTTAGTGAACTAGCAATGTTCTGTCTATTTAATTGAAATTACACACTGTAGGATTGAAAAGACAATTTAGACCTTAGAAGACTGTGGATTGGCCTATATTCAAACATGAAAAGGAAAATCAAACAGATCATAATTTGTACATGGTCCTACCATATGCTAAATAGGATCGAGTGAAGATGTTTTTTTTCTTTTTTAAAAATAATGAATATTTTAATCACTACTCCACCAACCCTACTTATCACAATTTTGCTAGCTCTAATCCAATGCACCAGTTCAATAAAATTATATTGCATACCCTAATCCTATTCAATCAATTAATATATAGGTGATCAATTAACCTGTGAAACAGAATCGAATACATAGGAAAACCTAACCCTTTTCTATTGAAAAGAAAAAAAGTGAATCAGATTAACAAAGAAAATAATAAAAAAAAAATATGCCCAAATCAAATAAGAGTATCCAATCATAAACTCTAGAAATCCACCAATAGAATACATAATTAAAACATTACAAATCAAAACACATTATATATATAAAAAAAAACACTTATTATTCCAAACGTCTATTTTTGTCTTCTTCACTTCTTAAAAGCTATCATCAGCTCATTGTTCAATAGTGATAATGGGGTCCTCCACAGCCAAATATGAAAGTTTTAAAATTTTGAAAAACAAAAATTAGTAGATTATGTTGAGGAAGAACATTAAGAAAACAAGTGAAGAAAAACATAGATTTTATGAGCAAGGAAAAATAAATTTGGGGCAAAGAGAGCGATATAGGAATGGAATATATGAGGTCAACGTAGTGATTGAGAAAAGGTGCAGAGGAGTTAGGATTATCCGATTAAGTGTATAAGTCGTAAATAAAAATATGTATGTTTAATAGGTTTTCTAATCTAATTTACTATAAAATGCTAAATAATTATGAATTAAATCATGACTACTTATTACTTTAAGCAATCCTACACATATATAGGTTCGGGTAATTATAATTTTTAAAAATAAAAAATCATACCCTAGCCTTTTTTTTTTTTAGAATGTTCGAGTAATTTTGCCATTTACAAAATTTTTCTATTGGTCAAATTTTACCAGCTAGGTTTTTTTTTTTTTTTTTGCAGTTATCCTTTTTTTTGTGGTTCTTTTGTTTTTCTTCTAACACTACTACTAGTTGCATATCTGATTAGGCTTGGTTTTGATAAAGGGAAAAAAAAAATTGAAGATGAATCAAATAGTGACGTTTGACAGACTTTGTATAAGAGAAATCAGAGCCAAAAAAAAAATTCATGGATTTGAATCCCATAATATGCCACATACTTCTCTTCCAAACAAACGAGAAGAAATAAAAAAAAACAATTATATTGTAGATTTACTCGTTTATATTCAATTCTTATTGATCGAAAAAAGGTGGAACACTGATGACTAAATGTGGAACTCACTACTTAGCAAGCCTTTTCGACCAATACAAATGCTCCAAATAAAATTATAGAATTCACTAATTTCACATAATCATATATTTATTTATTTGTATATGTGTGTGTGTGTGTTTGTGTGTGTCTATATATATATATGGTGAATAGAGTATGTGGTCATACGATGTTCCAAAACTTAAGTGGTGCCATCACCTAGGTCAAGTGGTGGGAACAATTGACAACATACTCTCATAATATGATTGTGTAAGTGTATTGTAAGTCGAAAGGTTACAAAACTTTGATGATGGAATAAAAATTATGTGGAAAAAATGAAGTGCAAGAAGATGAGGTAAATGAAAATAAAAATGACTTTCCTATAATTAGTAATATTTTTTTTAATTTAATTTTTCTGCCAACTAGACATGCACAAAAGAAAAAATAACTAACTTATCTTTACTTTTCTATAGTTTATCTTTGCAACCAAACATTACCTTAGTATCTATTTGAATAGAGGAAAAGTCATCTGAGAAAGTGAAATTTGGGAAAGCGTGGTAAAGGAAAATAAAATATCTTTTGGAAAAACGTTTGTTTACCAAAAACATTGAGAGAAAATTAGAAGTTAATGATACTTAGTTGTAGTTCTTAAAATTTTTGCTTCTAAATAACCATTTTTTCTCAAAATTCTACAAAATTTTTACAAGACACAAAGTGCAGGAAAATTTTCTTATTTTCTTGCTAAGCAAACACACACACACACACACACACACACACAAATAATAATAACTAGTGCTAAATGCACACTCAATGTGTGTGTAATAAAAAAATACATATCACGTATGGTTATATATTTTATATAAAATTTTTATTTGCCTCATCTTTTAAATCTTTTTCATAAAATAAATTTGTGTTGGTAATTATAATGATTAGGAATAATTATGTTGAAAACATATGTTTTAATAGTTTTAACTTAAAATTAGTTATAGATAGTTATCTTGATAACATATGTATAAATAAAAGTAGTTTTATAAGGACAAAAATGGATGTTCATATAGTGACTTTTAATGCTCACCTCAAACCCCTTCCTCCTCTGTAGAGGTGTCAAAATTGATGACTTTGGGCGGGTTTGGGTTGGGTAAAATAGGTAATGGGTATAAATGAGTCAACCCATTTATATCCATTTAATTAGATGAGTATAAATGGGTAAGTCAAAAAATGAATTGGGTAACCCAATTACCCATTTATAACCCATTTATTTTAACTTTTGTAAACTCATTTAAATTCATTTTTGCAAACTAAGTTATCAATTTATACCGCTTTTTGCATCCATCATTAGTTTTAAATATGTAGTTATAATGTTCAATAAGCCTAATTATCAATTTTTTTCCTATCCGTACTTTATGTCGCAAAATTACATGCTATTTAATAATTAAATAATAAGAATATAAAAATTTGAACTAAGCACTATAAAAGTTAACATAAAAACTTAATCCAAAAATTTTGAACCCCTAACATTTTTTTCATGTATAAATTAAAATTTTGATTTTGGAAAGATAGGAAAAGAGGTTAAAACTTATCATAAATTAGTAATGCTGAAAAATGAGCAAGTTAACAAACTAAGAGAAAATAAAATGATTAGATAAAACCAACAAATAATAATAATAATGAAACAAAAGTAGTTAACATCATGACAAAATGAAAATTTTGAAAAAAAAAAATGGGTGAGGGAAGAGAGGAGACTTGGAGAAAGACAATTTTAAATGGGTTAATTGAGTTTGATGGGTTACCCATTTATACCCATATACAAAATTTTAAAATACCCATACCCATTTATATAAATATGATATGAGGCCTATAAATTTTGAGTTAAAAAAATTAACTTTGGAGCAAATTTCTATTTTGCTTCAGTATATCTAGATTACTCTTTCGTTTAATTAAGATTGGGTTTGTCTAACGCTAAGATATATTTCAGGTGTCATATTTTTAGAAATGCAAAATTAATTATGAAAAGTAAATAAATATAATGGATGGTAAGTAAGATTAAATAGGAAAAGTATATAAATGTAAGGGATGGTAATAATTATTAATATATGTATATACATGCTAAATTAAGTAAATTTTAAATGTGTTAACGAGTACCTATTGAGCAAGAAAAAGTCATTACGATTTTGTAGATATGAATTAATAGGGCAGCATATTGCTCCAACTTTTCTTGAGCCTGCTCTCATGCTTGACTCTTTGGGAATTATTCAATAAAAACTCAAGACTTCCATCACTAAAAAAAATAAAAATAAAAACATCTCGTCATCATTTATGTCATGTTTTAACCTGGATAACTTCCATTTTCATTTCTGGAAGGCGTCTACTCATGTGGTGTTTCTCGTTCATGTGATTAAATTTACACCATTAGTGATTAGTAACTTGATTAGTCTGTAATAATTGGAAAGTTTTGAGTGGAAAATTTTTCCAGGACAAACTTTGGAAAGTAAACTTGAGTAGTCCCAAAATACTGTTATCCTTTTCTTTCTTTTTTTTTTTTCTATGGGGGTAAAGCAAGAAGAATTTTTATTCGTTTAAGTCACTAGCATTAAGCACAGTGGGAGGGAAATTAATACACTCTTTTTGAGATTTTTTTTTTTATTTTTACAGTTTCATAGTTGAGGACATGAGGTAATATATAAGTTTGTCTTCATTTCGCATAATCAGCAAAAAGCCATTCACAATGGTTCATAATCTCTAAGCCTGCGAGAAAATTTTTCGATTACGTTGTTAGTTCACATCATTGAATCTTTTAACCAATTGAGTGAAGTAAACTTTTTTCCTTCTTTTTATAATCTCATAGTGGTTCACCCGTAGTTAATTGTGGCCAAGGTTTAAAAAAAAAAAAAAAAAATTTCTTGTGCAAGATCTTTGGTTCCATGAATTATAGATTTATGCACCCAGATTGTTACTCATCAATCCCAGCAAAAGTAAAGTTATACATTATTGCCCGAAAAAAGAAAAGGGAAAAGCCTATTGAATGTGGGGACTTCTGCAGTCTCTTGTATGTATTGTACCGATAAAATTAAATGTACTATTGGATATAGAATAAAAATTATCAATCCTTATGTTATTTCGAGAATTTAAATTACTATATGATATGTCAAGATATAAGTGCATTAGAATAATGGATTTGGTTTTTCTCCAATGGATTCTCTCTCCAAATCCTAACCCTTGGTAATAAATAAAAACACGTGTCATACATCCAGATATGTATTGTGAAAAAAAGGGACGAAATCTACCGGAGATGAGCAAAGTTCTAAAATCAGGTATCACATCCAAAGGGACTATAGCATTTTCCTTTGAATCTTGGGTTGTTGGACAATTAAGTTGAAAAATATCATGTGACTATAAATTCTAAGGTAGTATTTGTTTGCAACTTGCAAGGAAAAGTGTGGCAAAGTAAAGGAAAGTTAATTTTCTATAGTATACTATATATAAATGCAGAGGCGGCATATAGGTAGCAAATCAACCGATTTAATTAAATGTACCCATAGATCCACAACAAAAAATAGTGATATTTGCTAGCAAAGCAGCTTAAAGTGGATCCTGGTCTACCGGAAAGAGGAACTGTTAGAAGGATTGAGAATGCGGGAGGGGAACTAGAAGGAGAGAGTCAGCCCGGATCGGGGGGCGCGCTAAGCTTACCCACAAGTTCAAAGATATGGAATTCTGTTTGGCAAGAACGGAAAAAATTTAATCAGCCATTTAGTCAAAAGATTAGGTTGCAAACTTCACAAGAATGTAAAAAAGTTTGACCAAAATAAAAAGAGAAAAGAAAAGAAGTATTTTATGTTTCTGAACTTGGGATGAAAAATCTGCATCAGTAGTGGTCCCAAACTCCAGTCCTGGTTTTTTTGCTACCAACTAATTTGACTGTATCAATCTTTTGAGGAATAATAGTCAAGCTTCCAAGTAACAATGCACTGCTAATACTTACATGCGTGCTCACTTAAATCCTAAAATTTGGAAACTCATTATATTTATGTCGTTTTCTTTTCCATAATAACTTTCACAAAATGGACACTTTTTGCGTAATGGATTTTCTGTGGTTCCGATTGTTGTAATTGAGTAAGTTCTTGTGTATAATTTTTTTTTTTTTACAATAGCATGTTTAGATCATGCCAAATAACATGAATTTAAATTTGAAATTCAAATCATGCAAATATAACATACATCTATAGCTGCTAATGCAAAAAAATTATTACACTGTCAGTGCATAAAAAGTTAAATCAATAATTTTATAATCATTAACGAATCATGGCTCCTCTCCCAAGTCCTTTCAAGTTTCAAATTCCCCAATTGTTGTTCTTCACTTTTTTAGCCAGTGCCGGATATATGCTTCTTGAGCTAGCATGGATTTGATTCCAATTGAAAAGCACGTCAGAATTTGAGTTTTTGGAGCTACATTTAGTTTCTGATTTAAGAAAATCAATATTTTGATATTCTCAGCTAATTTTTCTTTGAAATTTTGACTTTTTTTAATTAAAACCCAGGAAAAAACTTGAGTCAAAAGCTACAAAAAATACTTGTGATTTTAGATTTAGATTTTAGTTTTTCAAAAAAATCAGTTGAGAACAAGTCAGTGCATCCCTATATATAGTTGTATCTGCACATGTTGTGCTTCAGATATTCCTTTGTTTATATGCATGCATTGGTGATGAAGAAAGGAAGAAGTCAAGGGCATTGAACTGAAAAGAAACAGAGAATCATGAGGGAAGGGCCCCTTTCTTTGGACAAAGATAAAGAAAAAGAATTAAAGATAAAGGCGTATAATTATTTATAAATTGATGAACCAATGAAAGTTGAACAGGGCCTCAACCGCATGAACCCACGCCAAGATCTTCTACGGCGCTAAAGCAGCTTAAAGTATATATGCTTTGTATAAATTACCTGTAATTAGTGCAAAAGAATCATTCACATTAATGCTCGAAATAATCAGTACAAAAGCGGGATTTGCAGGGCGTCACACCCTGTATAGATTGTGGTTCGATTTAGTAAACCGTGATTAGGACTATAAAGTATAGCTAAAGTCTTATTAATCAATAAAGAAACCCTTAAATCCCTTAGTTGTTAGAGCATAAGCATTTCTTTAATCATGCATGCGTGCCATATAAGGTAGGGATTACATCATTTGGGGAGCACATCAATTAAGATCTTCGTTTGGGGACAAATTGACATTGTTCTTAGTGTTCGTGTCTCATGGCTTTTGCTGCTTGGATAATTATATTTAATGAGTAGGGTTTGTCTTAGCTTCCTAGGCTGAGGAGTTATCAACTTCACTAGGGAGATCGATCTTTTAATTTTTTTTTTTGTAAGGTAATTAAGGAATCTGACTATGTGGAATGTATTTCATGTTTAGTTCAGTGGTGGGAGAATGACTTTGTGACGATCATCATCCAATTTTCAAGCATCATTTCATTCTCTTCTATCCACTTTACATGTGTTTAATTTGCTGTTGTTACTAGTTGAAAAATCTTCTTTACGGGTGTTATTTCACCTAATTAATTAAAGGGCCCTTGGCTAGCTATTTGAGTAATTAATTTCTTTTTGTTGTCAAGCAGGTGTGTATATATAGTAGCTAGGCCTCCATGGTAAAATCAAATGATCGAGGAGCCTCACAATTGAATGTTTAACTAGGGTTTTCGTTAATGAGTGCTCGTTAATGAGTGATCGTTAAATCGTACCGAAGAGAAATATATGCGAATACATACATTTACATAATAAATTGTGTATAATTTAAACGTGTCAACGATTGTCAAAATTCGTGACTGCAATCACCAAAGCAGCCACAGCCCTTGAAATGCCTCAAATTGGTTGAAAATGGGAAAGGCGGTAAGTCTAGCTATATGTAGAGTGGAATGATTTTGCGATAACTAAGCAGTTTTTGCGAACTTATATGTGCCACTCAATTGTAATTTCTTCTGGTCGGAGATGCACAGTTACGTAGTTGTAGAATGGAATTGCTTAAAATTAAATCCCAAATGCACAACCGCAAAGCTGCCCAACAAACTAATTTCATGGCAAAAGGGCCACATAATTAAGTAGGCACATCGCAAGACACGATTTCTTGTCAAAAAAGCATGACAATCATCGTGATTAAATGATTGAACGATACTACTTAGGGTTGCGCGAGGAATTAATTAGCAAAGCTATAAGGTCTAATCACCAAATCTAGCCAGCAAGTAATAGCAGAAGTACTTGCTAACTGATCCCCAAAGTAGTCTTGCTAATACTCTTGCTGCAATGATGACAAGGAGTGGATACAAAAGAATGATTAAAAATACTTTCCCTTTACGGAAGTGGGAATTTCTTTACGATGGAGTTGAATTCTCTGGACTTTCCCTTTTCAGGAGTGGAGGATGAGAAGATTGCTTACATACAACTGCACGAGTTGGATTCTCTTCTTTCATGTTACAATGATCTGAAACATTTTTTTGGTTAAAATATCCAAAATGGGCATCCACTAGGACTATTGATGATAAGCATCTTCTGGCAAATGAATCTGTGAATGGCTGGTTAATAGTCCATCTGGCTTACTGATTGGTCTGCCATGTTCTCACCCTATCTTCTTTCTTCCTTTCTTCCTTCTTTGACAAAGAGGCATTATAGACTAACTTTTTGGTGGCTTTGCCCTATCCACATATAAGCGTTCTATTTATTTTTAACTTGGTCACTAGTTTGTAATGTTCATACATAGTTGACTATGTACCTCCTACATGCTGAGATTGTTTCTACGATCAAATCAGACTGATAGAGATACCTATGGAAGCTCTTAATACGTTAATTTGCTTTCCTCACAGCAGTTGAAATAGTCGAAAATAATTGAGAGTGAAATGGAAGGGGGATGGCGGGGTCCGGGAGATTCTCTATTTTCTTCTTGTCCTCTAACGCACGCGTGAATAAGATCGATGTATTTCAGCCATTGGATTGTACTAGTATATGATAGATAGGTTTGGAAAGAACTCCAAGGGAAGTTGAAGCATCTAGTTTTGTTACGCAACGGATCTCTGTCAAACCGCAACGGATTTTCTGTCCCACATTCTGTGTCACTTTTTATTATATTGCTATTTCTCCTCCATAAACATCATCTTTTAGTTCTTTTTTGTTTCCTTAAGATCCAATAACTATTAATTCAGTAATACACAAAATTTATCAAACTCAAAAAATCAAAATGCATAAAAAATGAAATTTTTTATAAATTTTCTACTGTATTTTTTAATTTTCTATTATATATTACTTTTTTGAAGCTGTTGTATTTATTTTTTACTGAATTAATAGTTATTAGATCTTAAGGAAACAAAAAAGAACTAAAACATGATGTTTATATAGGAGAAATAGAAATATAATAAAAAGTGGAACAGAGAGTAACACAAAGTGTGGGATAGAAGATCCGTTGCGGTTTAGTTCTCACCAATAATTGTTAGGTCAAGTAATAAGAAACTTCATAGTATCTTGTAAGCAAGGTTTCATGTTCGAATCTTGCGAATAGAAAAAAACGCATTGGAAGAGCCATTCTCCTAAAAGGGATTTAACAGTGCTCGATTCCAAGTTAATATGCTCTAAATCGAGAGATTTATATGAAAAAAAAAAAATTTCTAGTTTAGTTCTCACATGTCAACGTTAAGAGCCCGCTTTTTATCCAGCGTGACTCTAGAAACATAGAAGAAAAGCAATTGAAGCCTAAAATTAATTGCTATCCATGTTGTGGCAGGATAATCTCAATTTCGTAAAATTGAAAGAAAGAATAAATCTATTTCTTTTTAAGTAGGAAGAAGAAATCTTAGTGAGAAAATAAGGATAAATCCTTTTGAATTTAGTGTAAGCAAATAGGAGGCTTCTTTATTGTTGTTGTGAATAAAAAAGGAAAAGAAAATTAACCCTAAAAATTTTCACGTGAAATACCATTATCTATAATAGAAGAAACGTTCTCCTGAAACATAATTTTCATGCCGTATTAATTTATTATGTGAACATCCATCCTTTATTCACCCTTCTTTGAATTGAAAATTGTGTGTACATTCATGATCTCGATAAGGATGTAAAATTGTTTAACTTGTAATCATGATGGGAAGACAAAAGGGAAAAAGCTCACTTCTCCTAAATAGGGATGGCAACGGGGCGGGGTTGGAGCGGGGGACCTCTCCCCCATCCCCCGCCCCGCTACCTACAAACTCCCCCCGCCCCATCCCCCGCCTCCAACTCCCCCTGCCCCGCCCCGCCCCGCTTCCCCTGCGGGGGCACCCGCGGGGTTAATAAAATTTTTCCCACTAGGTTAATAAAATTTTATTATAGTTAAATTTTAATAAATAATCAAATACTAAAATATCAACACATTATCAAGTTATTATTCATTTTAATTTTACAATTGAAACTCATAAAAACAATCAAACAAAAATTATTTGAATACAATCCAACATGATGAAATAAATACAACTAAAATAGTTAAGTTTTCACTTTTGGTACAAATACAATCACTAATTCATTATTGTGTTTGTGCTTTTTTTTTTATAGAAAAAAGTGTTATTCTATTAAGTATAATTAGAAATTTAGTATAAATGTATTAGTAAATTTAGTAAAACTAATTAATAAATTCTATTAGTAGACATGTCTAATTATTCGTATAATTGATAATATTAATTATATTACATGCACTAATATACATTATATAATACATCTAACTAATAATATCATTATCATAAGTTTATAACTAATTAAATTACATATTATATATAATTATATATATAATTTTTTTTTGCGGGTGGCGGGGCGGGGGATGGGGCGGGGGCATACTCCCCCGCCCCGTTTCTAAACGGGGGGAAAAAATTCCCCCCCGCCCCGAGAGTCCCCCGCGGGGACCCACCTCCATTGCCATCCCTACTCCTAAACAAACATATAAAGAATTCATATTGTAATTTTCAAAAGAGAACCTAAAGATTTATGCAGATAGACAAATACAATTCAAATTGGCATACAGGTTGAGTTTGTCCAAGTAACTTGTATTTAGTAATAAGGTTTTGACTTCTCTTGCATATGGAAATTCTTTGATCTTTATTCTTTTCCTTTTGAAAAAGACTCTCAAAGAGAAACAATTGCTTTATATTCTTTTTTTTAGATAGAAAACATTGAGAACGTTGAATTTAATGGTCCATTAAAAATGGGGATAATTTTACAAACCTCCCCTGAGGATTCTAATAATTACAGAGAGCTTCCCTTAAGTTTTAAAAATTACATATACCTCCCCCATTTTTATTGTTTAATAACAATGTAGATCCAACAAGTTAAATTTTCTTTCACAACTCCTAAATTGCCCTTTATACAAAACTAAGAAAGAAAATATAGTATACGCAATTATTTTCTTCCATACTTTGCATAAATCAAAAAGTGTAATTTTTAACAACAATCCAAATATAAGATCTAAAATCAAGTAGCAGTCCAAAAAATCCCAAATTACACATACATTATTAATACTTGCTATGATAAAAAAAAAACACATAAAACCCCATTGAAAACCAATTTTGTATCCCCAAATTAAATATCAATGCTCAAATACCTTTTCAATATAACCTAATCTGACCTAGAACCACCATTACAACCCTCCTATGGATTTAAAAATATTAATATCTCAAAATTAGAGAATAAATTCTACCTCTATAATAAAATCATAATAAAAAATTTCTAATCCAATGAAAGAAATCCTTATATAATTATTGATATTTTATAAAAGTTTTTCTTGACAACAAACAAAACATGATAAATTCTACATCTTTAGTTCTTCTTTCTATTTCAATCATCAATTTCATTATTTATTTCTTTATTACTGTGAGTCTTTTCATTTTCTTTTAGTTTCACACATAATCTACTCCTTTTGTAGATTTTATAATTTCAAATGGCTAATATTCACAAAATCGAGAAGATAATAAAAAAAGGTTATATTAATTGAAAAATAGACAAGAGACAGAAAAATAGATTTTTTTTAAGTTTTGTAAATTTATTGCCTTAAATTTAAAATTGTCTACTAAGTGGAAGATATTATAGGTATTTTACTACGTCAAGGGAGGTAAGTGTAATTTCTTAAACCTAAGAGGAGCCAAGTAAAACTGTTAGAAACCTCAAGGGAGGTTTTTGAAATTATCCCTTAAAAATGGCATGAAAAAATATCTAGGTGTACCTAAACACAGCACATGTTTAGGTACCTAAATACAAACTATATTTCCTAATTTTTTCCCTCTACTTGCATAACTAAATGTAGGTGCAACAATACAGGGGAAAAGAAGATTGAAGATCCAATGATTTCAGATCTCCACAAGGAATATTTTGTTGCTCTTCTTATTATGGAAAAAAGTTTCAAAAACATTTTTTTCTAAAGAACAAGGTTACCATATTGTATGAATACACTAGGAGGGGAATGCCCGTGCATCGCGCGGGTATTTGGTGCCTGTGGTTAAAAAAGATTTTACGGTAATTCAAGTGAATATCAAAAAACTCACACATATTGAATAACACAATGAAGTAATAAAATATCTAATGTATACTGGGAGATGGAGAAGGAAATCATGCATGCTATCTTGCTCAGTTCATATATTTTGAAACAAACACTTGTAGACAAGCTTTTCATTAACAAGACTAAACGAACTTTAAACAGATATCCAAACAATTCAGATAATGGCAATAAACAAAGTGATTATCCACTTAAAGATGCATCTACATAACATTCTTGTTAATGAAAGTAGCCAACTATGGTGGAGGCTTTTTGATCATAGTAGCCAACATTATTTTTTATCAAAGTAGCCAACATTCTTGTTGATCGAAACCTATTCCAACAAAACCACACCATTTAAATTATATAGAACAACTAACTTTGTGGGGAAACAATAATATCAACATTAAATTGTGCTAACAAAGTATCCAATTTTGAAATGAAAGCATTTAGCTAACAATAGAAATTGAGATTTTACAAAGCAAATCATACCATTAAAAAAAAAATGAAACCTCACCTCAAGTTCAACCACCAAGAATAACTTCACCAGAGAAACATATTGAAATCCAGAGTACAATGACAATACAAATAAGTATTTACCGGAAAACGAAAGGAACATAACAGAAAAATGTGAAGGGGCAGACATTTGAAGAATTGAAGTTGAAACTAATGCTCAATCATAAATTCCTTAATAAACCACATTGTCCTTGCTTTAATTGAGATGAAAATGACGTTTGAAATTCTTCAAGTTATAATAGCAAAGTAATAATAATAATTGATACAAACCAAAATGAATGTCTCTATAAGGACATTTAAGTAATTACACCAATAAAGAAGCTATTATGGGTTGTATCCATTATAGAAAAAATGATCAAATAATCTCACATTCCCAAACTACCCAAACATTTGAACAAATCATCACTGTATCTTTTATAATACAAGGACATTTCAGTAAACACAATAATACACATGCTATCTAAAGTAGTACCCAATATTATAACTACACTTAAAACAATCTCACAATCCCAAAATACCCCTATTCTTGCGGTTGAAATTCAAAGCCATTCTTTGACCCAAACTCATTCTTATATAGTACTCCCTCCGTCCCGTTTTGTTAGTCTTGGTTTTTTTTTCACACAGATTAAGAAAGTGTAATTAATTTGGTTGGAAACATAAATTTAGATTAATAATTTCCTAAAATACCCTTATGCTAATCACGAAGAGTGCCAATTAATACCAGTTACAGCTAATGTGTTAGTATTGTAAAAACTCAATGTATTTAATGTAGTGGGTTAGTATTTAATAACAATGTATTAATAACAAGATATTTAATAAGGATATTTTAGACAATTTGAAAGATTACTACATTTCTTAATGGAAAAGTGGACTACAATTTGGGACAGACGAAAAAGGAAAACAAGACTATCAAAGTGGGACGGAGGGAGTATAAGGATACAAAATGCAGGTTATCCAATCTTTCAGGAAATCAGAACATTTGGCATCTAACAAAAAATTCCTCTTTATATACACGATAGCTTAGCTTTTGTGGATATAAAATTTGTAGAATACTATTGTTCATAAAGCAGTGCTTGCATGGATAACAAACACTGAAAAACTTACTCCTCAAGCTAAAGAGCAGCTGTTGAGACCATGTCACTTAACTCTTGTTAGTGCTTTGATAGTAGGTATCGTGTGTGAAGTATGGTAGCAAGATCGATCAGTCTGGGAGGTGCGTGCAGAATTTGTGATGTCAACCATACAATAAAAGTAATGGCACTCTTTTCTCTAGCTTTTTTTTTTCCTCACTGATTTTGCTTTTGAATATTTAACTTTAGTTTCTATATATACCATAGTGATTTGATGTATATAAATTGAAAGGTGATTGAAAATGTAGCAAGGAATATTTTCACAAGTTCTCTGCAAAAAAAACTGGCAATCTAATCATCAGAGACTTCCACTTCGAGTCACTTTGACCAAATTGATATTACAGACTACAAAGTGAACTCTTCCTGGACTAAGCAACTAACCTAATTAAGAGAATATACAACCATTATTGTGAACATCTGTTATCGTCAATGTGACAATTGTTAAGAAAAAAGTTAAAAGAATATGCAACATTTATTTTGTTGTCTAGGGAGTGAACAATTATTTTGCTGTATCCCATAAGCGAACAACTTCAGGTGCTGTAAATCATCTGAACGATTCTTTGCGCCAACTTGAAATGTTAAATTTCATCCAGGAAAAAAAAGGACTTGTTTGAAATGTTGAAGATTTCTGAATATCTATGGGCAAACTTGAAGCATCTCTCTAGACTTCAGTAACTCTTTGCCATTATTGGATAAGATTGACGAGATTTCTCAAGTAGTGGAATTAGGTCGAAGATATCATCATCGAATGTAACAAGTCTATGGTGGGCTATCTTCAGTGGACTAGCCGATCAGTCATAAGCACATTTTCTTTGCTTTTCAGAAATTCGCTTTTAGCCTTTGGATCCTATCTCTCAAGTGTGATTGTAATCGAATCGAATCCAACTCGAATTTGAGTATTATTAAATTTGAACTCGAATTCGATCCTAAGTAGATATACTCAAACTTGAGTTCATCGAGTATGTATTTTCTTGACTCGAGGCATATTTAAACTTGAGTTCAAACTCAAGTTGAACAGTCCAATTTTTCAAATCCATACTTCAAAAGCTAGAAATGTCGGTAAAATATTTTTCTAATCAACTTCCAAAACAAAAATGTATAAAATTTGTATTTTCACATCCTTCAAAAAATCAAGAAATTCATCCTTATGCAATTTTTCAAAAGAACTGACCAAAAATTAATATTCAAATAGCAAAAGAAACAAATTTACCATGTTCAAGTGGAAGTGACTATTACTCATCCGGATTAATTGTCACTTTGAATCTGAAGCCTTTTGCAATCTGTTCTTTTGATCGAGATAAAAAGGTTACTAACCTTGTCTAAATAGACTAAACCATCTCGAGTGATTACATGGAGGGAGAGAGGTGGACACTGATATATAGAGAGAGGCGGGGAAGCGGCTTGGGAGCGATGATAAGAGGATTAACGAAAGAAAAAGAAAAATGATGTAAGAAACATAATTGGCGGAAAAATATACGAGAGCCTAGTATATATAAATACATGATAAGGCTCATGACTGCTTAAGCCTAGTATATTTTGTTACTCAAGCTAATCAAGTTCGAACTCGAAATGAACCTAGTATATTGGAACTTGAACTCGATTGGATTTTGTTAGTCAAGCTAATTGAGTTTGAAAATTGAGTTGAATCTACCTTTTTTCAAGTCTAGAATAGTTTGATTTTTTTTTTTAAATTGTAAGTGGGAGGGTTCGAATCCAAAAATTCTGATTTACACTCCCTCTCTCCAAATTATTCAACCTATCCAACTCCCCGAGAATAGTTCGATTTGCTTACACTCTTACTCTCAAATCTCTTCTACCAGTTAGGAGAAACTTCAAATGTTAAACGAATTTTTTTTTGGGGTCAATTGTCATATCCTACTCCTTTTTCTTTTTTCTAACCTTTTTTTTTTTTGTTGATCATCATATTCTACTCCTACTCTAACTTATATTAGGTAAGGATCTAACTGGTTTTGGGGGGAGAATGGGGGAGAGATTAGAGGAAGAAAATTCCTCCTCTAGACCACAGGAGTAAGAGAGAGAATCCCACATTTAGACCAAAAGAGTGCACTATTACACGCCTTTTAGATTTTATTGTAGGAGCAGAGACCTACACTTTATATTTCACGTGGTGGCCTGCTCGTCTAAAGAGAGTTGATTTGCTAAGAAAAATCTCAAATATTAAATTTTTGCAAAAGTGAATCTTATCTGAGGAAGTATAATAAATATGGATGAGTATATGCAAATGAAAAATTAGTTAGGTGTAGTTTAGGTAATCAACAACACGGGTATCCGTTCGAAAAATTTTATATAATCCCAAATATTTGGCGTTTATCTGGATTCGGAATATGTTAGCGTTTCACACGGTAGTCTTTATTGTATTCTAGATTTATTAGTTCTCGTGGGTTTTTAGATTTAATTATTTTACCTATGACATCTTCCATGTATTTTCTACTGTTAGGGCACATCTCATGTAGCGAAATTGTGTCTTTTATTTTAGTGCATTTTGGCAACGTAACGCTTGCCATAGCCGTATCTGTGCTTCTGAGCGTGGGGTGGGACTTTAAAGGGCAGGGAAGATGGGTAGGAGGATGATGGCAGATGGCTCATCGCTATCTGCAACGAGAGGAGAGCATATGCAAAGCGATGGGATAGACGAAGGGCCATCATCAACCCAAAGC
The DNA here is from genome assembly GCF_036785885.1 of Coffea arabica. Taxonomy (NCBI): domain Eukaryota; kingdom Viridiplantae; phylum Streptophyta; class Magnoliopsida; order Gentianales; family Rubiaceae; genus Coffea; species Coffea arabica. The sequence goes on along the minus strand of NC_092325.1, from coordinate 41,201,045 downwards.
TCCTACCAATCACACATCCTTTTTTTTTTTTTTTGGAAGGAACCAATCACACATTAGATGAAGTTGAAGTGACAAATCCAAGGACAGCAAGCATAAGAATTAGACATCCCCTAGGATCTCTTTCAATGAAAAATTCAATGATTTGTGTCAAGTGTTTCGCCACATTATATTTGAGGAAATTTTGCCATCCAAACAAACACTTTTCATGATTCAAGGGTCATGTGTTCAGCTTTTTCTCATATATGACACTCTATTCTCCTATGGAATGTTCAATTATAGTCAAATAAATCTAGAGAAAAATTCTGCTAGTTAACCTCGGAAAGTTAAAATGATCCATAACAAAAATGACCTGTTGATTCAATACTTTTTTTTTTTTTTGGACAAATCCTCATATTATATTCCTGCTTCTATTCTAATCGGATTCCAGCACGAGCAGTTGCCAGGTCAACCATATTTGCTAGCTTTGTCCAATTGTACGAGATATACATTCATTTCTTCATAATGTAACTCATTTTAAACACAAAAATAAATATAGAACAATTTTTTTGTGGATGGCGTTAAAAATAACGCATATACAGTGATCTGAATCTTTTTTTTTTTTTATCAATCATGACCATGAACCTTTCGAGAACACTGATGATCGACCCTACCCCAAGGCTTATTCATCTGTACTAAGAGAGGGCCCAATTAGGCTAACAGAAGTTAAAGGAAAATAATCCCACCTCTAAATCAAAGGATTGCATTATCGCTCATCATTTGGACTTTAACGCATATGCAGAGGTTTGAACCCTAAACCTGCGATGCTGTATTTCATGTTTCATGTGGTTCATTTTAAGTTATCTAACACGTTAAAATTGCTTCATGTGTAACTTTTTTTTTTTTTTTTTAATTACCTACCTTCTTTTTCTTAAGATAGTGATAACTATAAGATGTACACTTCTTGGAAGGACCACAAAATTCATTGTTTTGGTAATCATTCTGCCCTTTATTAATCCTAGAACTAGCTGATACGAGTTGAATTGAATAATTAACGTACTAACAACCATCAAATGTCTTCTACTCTATGTGTATAAAAAATAAATGTCATCCTCTTTTATTTTTGTTTTTATTTTTTGGGACCTTGAATTTTTAATATGAAATTGGAAATAGAAAAATTGCATCAATCATCCCTCACATATCACTGATGTGAAAATATAATACCTTAAAATGAAAACGAGTAATTTTAATCCCTCGTATATAAATTGTGGTCGTATTTTTAGTCCTTCGATACTTTTTCGGACTAATTTTAGTTAGGATGAGCCATAGTATCACTGCTTTATATTTAAAGAGTAAATTTGGCAAATCACTTATTCCATTGACCTAAATGTAAAGAACCAAATGGCTAGTATACCTATGGCACTTTAAAAAATTAGGCTTATATACCTATGGCTAGTCTTTTTACACATTAACGTAATGCCCAACCAAGTCAAATAATAAATATTGGACCAATACATATAAAATTACCGATTTAGAATCCAATACCTAAACGTCCTTTTAAAAAATCTAGATCACATAGCTTTCTCTTTTTCTGCTAATCAAAGTTATACAAAACTCTCCACTCCTAAATAAAAAATTTTGCAGTTGCAGCACACCAAAATTTCAAATTCAAACAGTAAATTCATATTTACCCAAAGGCAGACTATTTCCATGGCAACGGAACTTGGCTGAGTTCGTTTATTCCTTCCAAGGAATTTTCAATTGCTTTTGTGGGTGGCCATGATGACAATGGGCGGCAGCAGCATGAGACAGAGGTGTGGAAATGGAATTCGTAGAAGGGTTTTAGAAGAATATTTCAATTGAAAAATCAGGTCATGGAAAAGGGAAATTTGGGCGGATACAGCAAAATCACAGGGTCAAAAAAATTGTCTTTAGTAGCTTGTTACTTGAGAATCCAAAGGAAGAATTCAATGGAGAATGTGAGGAAAAGTCTACAATTGGATGTTCCTCTAATTACTTGCGAATCAAAAAACCTCAGCTTTCCTTTATGGTATGTAGGAGAAAGAATGTAAGTGAAAAATTTCGAATCTAAAAAAAAATTCAAATAAATGGCATGGTTGTTTATTGTCCATGATATCTACCATCAGTCCTTTTACATTTGATTCAACGCAATAAATGATTTCTCAAGTTTATCCTTTAAATACGGAGCACGTGATAGGTCAGTAGCTCATTTCAAATAAAAATAGCTTGAAAAGGCGTTGAGGGCAAAAAATAAGTACATTTATATGTTAGGAATTAAAATTGCTCATTTTTTGTTCCGAATGACTAAGGGGGTGCTTGTTTCATAGATTGGAATCGGAAATGGAAATGGAATCATAGACTCTGGTTTTCGAATTAAACTTTTCATTCCAATATTTAACTTGGTTCACATATTAGAATTAGCATCATTCCAATCCCTGATGCTTGGTTTGATGAGTGTTTCGAAATTAAATGCAATTAAATTCCAAATTTACCCCTGATATAACAATTCTTATAAAACAAAGGGATAATTGCAGGAACCTCCCTTATAAGAACAGAGTACCCATTTTTCCATAAACAAATTTATTTATCGGATAAAATAAAAATAAATCCGTTTTTCAATAAAACACCAGTTCTTTATGGCTTTTCTCCATAATAAGAACAGAGTACCCATTTTTTCATAAATAAATTTATTTATCGGATAAAATAAGAATAAACCCGTTCTCCAATAAAACACCAACTCTTTATGGCTTTCCTCCATTATAAGAACAGAGTACCCATTTTCTCATAAATAAATTTATTTATCGGATAAAATAAAAATAAACTCGTTCTCCAATAAAACACCAGTTCTTTATGGCTTTCCTCCATAAATTGTCCATTTTCCCATTTTTCCATAAGCTAATTTATTAGTTGGATAAAATCAGAATAATGTTAAATCACAAAGCCTACAAAGTCTTGGATTTGGGTTTCCAATCTGTAATTGTAGATTTATTGCAGATTTGAGTTTCCCATTCTTATCTAATGACATAACCCATTACTCAAACGACTGCTTCATGTTATTCCAACTATGTGACATCATCCAATCGGCGAAAAGATCCATCAATCCTTGAACATTCAGGGTATGCGATAGCGCTTGCAATCGAGAACCCGCCTATTGGTTGAAAATCCCCAGCGGCATTAGGGAGGAGGAATTCTCATTGAGGGATGGCGGGTAAGGGTTCCGCTAGTTCTGATTGTAAAGCGGATTGCCGGAGGCCAGGTTAGGAGGCAACGACATCGCAATGGTGATGGTTTGTGACGAAGATATTAGCGGAGGTGGTTCGGCAAATTGAGCTTCCTGGGAAAGAAACGGAAAAATGGAATTGGTTTTGATTATGGTGAAGTCATGGTGATGGAGAGAAAGAGAGGGTAGAGGAGTCATAAATGTTGTCCTTGGGAATAAGTTGAGGGTTTTGTCCAAAACCTCCCAATTTGCTTGGGAATGATTTTTTAGAAATGATTCCAAAAATTGTATTCCAATAGACTTAACCCAAGCAACAAATAAGGGATTTATTCCATTCTTTGATTCCCAGACCCTTTAACCAAGCAGCCTAAATTTTCACATCATTTACGTGATGGAATGGACAATTGGTTCAATTTTTCCATCGGAATTCTCCACCAAATCATGGCGTTGAATTTGATGTTTTTTATCTAATCCCCTAGGAGTTACGATATAGGGCTCTAGTAAACTGGACATATCTGTTCTCGCCCTGTTAAACAATTCATTAAGCTGTTCTTGAGAGATGTTTTGGCCCAAGTTAAATGCTCACTGTGGGCCTACTCCATTTAGCCGACGGTAGGAATACATGCTATTGCAAGAAATATAGACCTATGGCTTTTGTGCAAAATCAGTGTCAGATAATGTTCAAGTCCATTTTCAATAGTAGTAAGATTTGGGAGTTTTTTTTTTTTTAAAAAAAAACCCTTTGGGAATTTAACTCGGCATTAGCAAAATCCTAATGATAAAGAGGAACATCACTTACATGTTTTTTTTTAAGCACCATCTTCTTGAACTTACATGAAGATTTTTAGTAGCTGTTTCTTTTTTCTTTTCAAAGTGGTCTCTCTCTCTTTTTGTATAATCTTTTTTTTTTGTTTCACGAAGATCGTGGATTAAGCGATTTTCAAATACGAAACACAATTCCATCATAATTTACATGTAAAATTTCCCAAACTAAAATATATCCTCAGGTGTTGTAACTTGGCCTTTTCTTGCACCTTTAGCTTATCTTACAATAATATTTTTATTTCTTGTTCAACAATAGCTCATCACACTTCAAGAAAGCCTATGTTGGAAAACTTCAACTTTTATAAAAAATAATAATGTCCTTTGACTTTCTCCCCCCCCCCAACAAATTTGTGCTTCCTTGCAGATCAAGAAGTCAAAAAGCTGAGGCACGTTGAATAGGTTGAACCTGTCTTTGTCAACCAACTGTTTCTTGGGTTAGGAGAGCCCAGATTTGCCAATGGAATTACCCAAGGGCCCAATCATCAGACCCATAAACTTTCCACCCCGAGACGCATATAAGAACCCACAGCCCAATCACGGTGACTCCAAGCGTCACAGGTTTTAACCAGCCCAATCAAAACGACATCGTTCACACCATAAATCACTCAAACCGACATCGTTCAGAGCAACCCTGAGTGGCAAAATTGGAAATTGACAAGAAGAAGACAAAGCACCAGGGCAGCAAATCCAAATCCCTAAAGGCTTTTGTGCTTTTCCTCCCCCCTCTTTTTCCCCTTTCAGCGTCCCCGCAGCCCACCGCCACTTCAAGGCATAAAAATAAACAAAGCAGCAGTCTTTGTTTTCCCTCTTTTCATCCGTTCACAATTTCTTTCTTTTCCTTAACTCCGCGGCGTAGATCCGAGGAGTTTCGGAAACAAAATCACAGCTTTAGCAAAACCCTATTTCGGCCTTCTTTCGCAAACCTTTCCTTTTCTCTTCAGATCTTCATCTCATCGCTACTATTTGCGAGGTATTCATCACATCGCTGTGTTTCTTTATCTATTTATTTGTTGTTTTATTATGTGTAGCTCTTCTCTTTTATTTTGCGGGCTTATTTAGACTTGATTTACTAGATTTGTGGAAGATTGGATTTTGATGACCTTTCTGAGATTGCATATGATGGTCCGTATGGGTTTTCTTCATGTTTTGATGGGTTCGTCTTGTTTTAGTCGTTAAGTTTCGTGATTTCTTTTTTTTGGGTCTCCGTTGATTGAAGATCTATTTGCTTAAGATGTTTTTTGTTCAAAATTTTTTGTGCTTTTTGTGTTTGTATTGTACCTGTTGATGCGTCTTGTTGCTTTTTATATGTCAAATAAAAGATGAGTCCTTTGTGGTGGTTTTTTCGTTGAAGATGGATTGTTTTGGCGCATGTGTCTCTTCGTATGCTTCTATAATGAAGGGTTGTCGTTCATTATGGTGGGTCCGACTTTTTTCTTTTCTTATTTCAGCTTTTTGCTCTTGGTGGAATGTTTAAGGGGTGTGTCTATGTTTCGTTCTTTGAAGAGTCAGAAGATTCAAAAATAGTTGCTTGTAAATTTAATTAGGGTCATTGTGTAGATATTCTGCAGAAGCTAGCTTAAGAATTGCAGTGTGGAGCGTGGGATGTTAATCCATTGACGTAGATTCTCATCCTACCGTCTGCATGGAGATACCCAATTCTATTAAGAAGCTACCAACTTTTTGTCCTGTTTGTTTTTTTTGGGTTGCTTTTTTTCTTGTTGAGTTAGATGGTTATGAGATGATTCTGTTGGTGTGATTGTTCTCTATGCACTACAATGTTTGGTAGACTTGGCTTACGTTTTCCCCTTGTTTTCTGGATCATTGGTTTGTAAGAATTGGCTTTGTGGTTTTCCCAGTAATCCATGAATACCAAATCATGACCCTTTGTGTCTAATAAGTGAATTAGGTGACTGGAGCTAAAGTATGATATTGTGATAGATCTCATGATTTAAGGAGATGCAACATGAGCTGTTGATGCACTGGACTTGAACTGTATTTCTGTAAATGGATATATGAATTTTTCTTACGTGGAAGCGTCTTTCTGCAAGAACTAAATACATAGCTCTTTATTTCTTGAATTGTATCTCTAACAATTGGAATATTCATGTTATTGCTTTTTACTCAATTGATACTTGGTTGTTAATAATGCAGTCATGGCTGGCCTTGCACCGGAGGGATCTCAATTTGATGCGCGTCAATATGATGCTAAAATGACCGAGTTGTATGTCCTTCCTGGCATTTGTCTCCTCTCATAAGAACAAAATCAAAATTGAAAATTTTTGGATTCCTAGTTATGTATTTTTATATGTTCGTTTAAAATACACCACTATGTAGTTCTACATCCCATTAATTTATTTGTGCTTGAGACTGATTAGCCTATGATTTGGTTATGATGTTTTAGTCTATTTCTTATTGTTGATTTTTGTTTCATCTGCATAGGCTTGGTACTGATGGTGGTCAGGAGTTCTTCACTTCTTATGATGAGGTTTATGACAGTTTTGATTCAATGGGGTTGCAAGAGAACCTTCTCAGGGGCATTTATGCTTATGGTAAGCTGTGGCTGGGAATCGCTGTTTGCCTAGTCAATCATGTGGCATAGGCCTAAATTTAATCCCTTGCAGATTGGTTAGCTTGTCATAGTTGGTTAAGAAAATTTGTGTAACATGTGGCATATTGGTATCGAGTACAGCTACAATAATATATCCTAATAAGATTGAAAAAATAAAATCTGTTGATCACCAATAAGGGTTCTTGAATAAAGTTTTAAGCAGATACATGTGTAAATTAGTATACGATTGACGTAGATCTGATTTAAGATTATTTATGTTAGCGGTTATGTGAATGGTTAGATGCTTCTATCTGCCCCATAATCTTCTGGATTACTGCCTTAGCGTTGTGAGGCACTCTACTTACTCAAGTTGCCATCTGTTTTGGTTTCCTTCACATCAAGCTAATGCTTCTTTGGTTTTGTGATGACAGTTTTGTTTTCTATTGCTCAATATGTTACTAGGCTGCTAATTTTTTCCATTCTTAACTGATTTTGTTTGTCATTGTGATTTTATGTTTTTGATATGCTATACATGCCTCCTTGTACATTTTGTTTGTTATGTTTTCTGCTATGAACTTTTTAGTTTGGCTATTTTGATAGTTTTTCTAAAAATATTGACTAATAAATTCTGGATTTTTAATTCAAAGGTTTTGAGAAGCCCTCTGCTATTCAACAAAGGGGAATTGTTCCTTTTTGCAAGGGACTGGATGTTATTCAGCAGGCACAGTCTGGAACCGGAAAGACTGCAACTTTCTGTTCAGGAATCCTCCAGCAGCTAGACTACAGTGTGGTTGAGTGTCAGGCTCTTGTTCTTGCCCCCACCCGTGAGCTCGCGCAGCAAATTGAGAAGGTTATGCGTGCTCTTGGTGACTACCTTGGTGTGAAGGTTCACGCTTGCGTGGGAGGTACTAGTGTCCGTGAGGATCAGCGCATTCTTTCCAGTGGGGTTCATGTTGTAGTTGGTACTCCTGGTCGTGTATTTGACATGTTGAGGAGACAGTCACTTCGCCCTGATTACATCAAGATGTTTGTGCTGGATGAAGCTGATGAAATGCTTTCCAGAGGTTTCAAGGATCAGGTTCTCATTTTTGAATAGTGTAGTTTTGTTGGCTTCTGCAGCTAGGTTTACATAATCATATTTGTCATTTCCACCTTTTGTGTTGTGCATGTATATGTTGGAAAAGTTGCCTCTCTCAGCCTTTTAAGAGAGGTTGTGTGTGTCATGTGTGCATATTTCTAGATTTCTTGAAAGACTGTTGCGGGTTGCAGATAATTTCAATATAAACTGCCTCTGATAAATTTACTTTCTTTATTTCAGATTTATGATATTTTCCAGCTCTTGCCGCCCAAGATTCAGGTTGGTGTATTCTCAGCTACAATGCCACCTGAGGCACTTGAAATCACAAGGAAGTTCATGAACAAACCGGTAAGGATTCTTGTGAAGCGTGATGAGCTTACTCTTGAAGGTATCAAGCAATTCTATGTCAATGTTGAAAAGGAGGAATGGAAGCTTGAAACACTTTGCGATCTTTATGAGACCCTTGCCATTACCCAGAGCGTCATCTTTGTTAACACCAGGCGTAAGGTGGACTGGCTCACTGATAAAATGCGTAGCCGCGACCACACAGTCTCAGCCACCCACGGGGACATGGACCAGAACACCAGAGACATCATCATGCGGGAATTCCGCTCTGGTTCTTCTCGTGTGCTTATCACAACTGATCTTCTGGCCCGTGGTATTGATGTCCAACAAGTCTCACTTGTTATCAACTATGATCTCCCAACTCAGCCAGAAAATTACCTCCATCGTATTGGTCGTAGTGGACGATTTGGAAGGAAGGGTGTTGCTATCAACTTTGTTACTCGTGATGACGAGCGCATGCTCTTTGACATACAGAAGTTTTATAATGTTGTAATTGAGGAGCTGCCAGCCAATGTTGCTGATCTCCTTTGAAGAGGTTTTGGTAAGGGCAAGGTAAATTTTTCCTTGTTTGGAGTAATTTTATATCTTATTTCGTAGGTTTAGCTAAAAAAGTGTACCAGACTTGAAATTGGGAGGTGCGGGTGCAATGATTTACCAAGGGCACTTGCATGTCTCAGTTTGGTTTAAAATCAGAACCTGTTCTTGGAAATTTTGTTGGTTGTCTTTGTATTGTAAGTGCTCAAAATAACTGCTGATTTGGAGTTGTTTGAATATTATTGAGTTCTACAGTTAGCTTGTCTTTGTGTTTGACCGTATATATGCTGTTCACAATTTGGTAGGAATTGTTCTTTGATGTTAGCATGCACGATGGTACGTTATTTTTAAGCAATGTGCTTGTTATTAGACCTGCTTTGTGCATTGACCAACCAATTGGCCGTAGGATGAGCCTGCTGGAATTCTTTGTTGATTGCTTGGGCTGCTGGGTGAACTAATGTTAGTTAACATGGTGGTCTATGTTTTGATCGGAGGCCACAGGGTCCTCTTGCAGCTTTTGGTGAATTACCACAAATGTACGTGGCGTGTTCACGGGGAAAGCTAGAATTTTGGACATAGTTGGCAAGGTCTTTTTTGAGCAGCGGTGGCGGAGCTCAGTTATGAATTTCCCCTTTTTTTTTTTTTGTGGTGGGGGTTTGGGGGAGGGGGTTGATGAGATGATGAAAAATTGGACATGATTTGTGGTATAGGGACAAATACATGCAATTGTGCCCCTTGAAAGAATTACATACGCTTCAATGGTGATTTTTGATCCTCATTGTCTAGGGAGGCTTCTGGCCGGCCTATATGCAGTCGCCTAAATTATTCATTTGGTTAATGATTTGAAGTTCGTTAGTTTTTCGAATTTGAATTCAAGGAAATTCGTACCATGTTTCAAGCCATTCTTTCCAAGAAATGTGGAAGAGGCTGCAAGGGTTTTGAACCAGCAACTTTTTTTTTTTGGGGACGCATTGGTGGCGTTAATTGCGGTAAAAATTTATCCTCGTCCGTATGGTTCATTTTCTCAAGCGCTGTGGTGAGTGAGACCTTGCCAGGCCAATTGAGCCGGGGGAGTTGGGGGACGAGTAATCTACCGATTGATTGAAGAAATAGTTTGAAAATAATGCAGCAAGTACAAAAACGCCAGTATAGATTGGTCCCATTCAGCTCAACGACGTTTTGTTCATTCTGGCTTGATTGTGTGTGTCATAGCTCCATCCATAATTTGGATGTAGATTCATCGTTGGATGAACTGCATTGCTGAAATTGAAGTGAAAAAACAGACGGTAGGCACAGCTACGAGTAGCAAACCATGGCATGGTAGAAATTCATAATCATCAGGTGTAAAAAAGTATAGAACAATTGTTCCATCCGTAGGACTTTCTTGAAGACCCTAAGAAGAAGGAAGGGGTAGTAGGAGTAGAAGATCGGGAGGACGAGTGGGACAGATTGATTTTTTTTTGTGTTTCAATCGATAACAAAAGGGACAGATTGATTGGTAGCAAGACTTTTTAGCAGCAAGAGCACATGCATGAGGAGTGAAATGGACTTTTGTGAAACCCTCATCATTCCAGCCCTCCTGCTTCATCTTTCACCCGAATATGGCCAAAGATTTCTCTTGGATTTCATGGAAGACTCTATTCGCTATGATGATTATACTCCACAAACCCAACCCCACCCCACCCCACAGCTAGGCATGGCCATGGTTCCACTTGGAACCGGGAACCGGACCGGAACCGAACCGTTTGGAACCGGACCAGAACCGGAACCAGAACCGTGGAACCAGAACCGTAGTAGAACCTTGGATAAAGGTTCCGGTTCTGGTTCTCTAAAAAATAGAACCAGAACCAGAACCGCCGGTTCCAGAACCGTTAAAAAATTTAAAAATAATTAATATAAAAAATAATAAAAGTAGAGGCATCATGATGACCAAGGTCATCATGATGCCACCACAATTTTTGCTCTCAATTTTTGCTCTCGGGGGCTCCTCCTGACTTGCACAAAGGTCCTCAGGCTCTCAACGGAAGAAAGAAACAAAGCAAAGGATAGAAAAAAAACAAGAAAGGTGGCTGCCTGCTAAATTTGACAAATTGGGGGTTAGGGTGAATTACAAGTTTACAACGTTACAATTCAACGTTGTAATTTTGTCCAAATTTTCAATACAACGTTACAAATTTGGAACGTTACAATACAACGTTCCAAATTTTTAATTTCATTTTGTCCTATAAATAAGACTTGAAATTTTATTTTCTACTACACCAAAATCAATCTTCTCTCTTCCATCTCTAAACTACTCTCAATTTCTTCATCTATTATCTATTTATTATTTCGTACTTTGTAGAATAATAATAAAATTAAAATATGATATTTATTTTGTATTTATTTTTTTACATTTTATTTAAAATTTTAAATATATTGTTATATTCGTATTAAAATTGGTAAGGATAAGAAATTAAATAAAATTGTATATAACCATACGGAACCGGAACCGGAACCAGAACCAGAACCGGAACCATAAGGAATCGAAATCAGAACTATGCGGTTCTGGTTCTACCTTTTTGAAGAACCAGAACCGCCGGTTCTGGAACCAGAACCAGAACCATCTTATATGGTGCGGTTCTGGTTCTACCTCTTTGAAGAACCAGAACCGGCGGTTCTGGAACCAGAACCGTTGGTTCTGGAACCGTGGCCATGCCTACCCACAGCTGTTAGTTAATTGATGCTTCTGGGCATGCCGGAAAAAGCAGCTCATGGCCATAAGAGAGGCGGCCCCAAAACCCCTTATCCTGCTGAAAGGCTTGAGTGGGGAATGGCACGGTTCCGCTGATACCTGTACAAACACCCAAAAATAATTAGGCAGCCACCCCATCATAGCTGTGATTTGAAAGAACCTTCACATTCGTTGTCGTTCCTCATTTATGCATAGGCTTTTTGTGTGATGCGCCCTTCAAAGTCCTTTTCTTGTATTGAAATGTTTAGCTCAAGAGTTCATGTGCAATCAACTTGAAATGTTTTGTTTGAGCATTGAGCCATAATCGAGTGGCTTTAATCAAAATTACCAAGACACAACTATTGTGTTTGACAGTCTTTTATATAGTTTTTGGAGCAAAATATCTCTCGGTTTTTTTTTTTATATTAGCCAACAAAGTACGGAGTACTGTTTATTTGTCCCACCAAAATGCACAGGTTAACATCTGACTCGTTTCTTTGCTTCTCAAAATTTTGCCCTTGTTTTTTGTATTCTTACCTTTATTATTATTATTATTATTATCGTTTTTTATATTCTCAAAAAGTATGGATTACTGTTTTTGTATTCTCAAAATTCAAACTATTCATGTTTTCCGATCGGTAGTTGGTTACAGAAATACGGCACGTATAGAATAAGAACAAACCCGTGTCAGAGGTGCATTTGGCGGATGTTTTTTTTTTTTTACCTATCATCTAAGCAATTAGCCAAATATTACTTGGTACACAATTTATTCAAATGGCAACATTCTTCTATGATGAGATTGGTATTTAAGTACATTCAGATGCTCGTTATCGTCAACGGTACTTTCTTATATATAAGTCGAAGTACATCAATCGTTAATCAACTGATAAAGAAGGATGGATGGACAAATCAGATAGATAGTTAATGGATGTAATTAGCAAATGCATGAGGATTTTTTTTTTTTAACAAGTGTTCAATATGCACTCATTAACACACCTAAATTCCGTCTAAACTATCATGTATACACACATGCTTACAATTACTACATACCCTTACATTTACATGTTTCCCCTGATTAATCTTATTTTTCAAGAAATCTAACGCCTGAAACACATTTTCACGAGTGTTCAATCAACATCCGACTTTCTATCAAGTTAAGTAAAAGGGGGGAAAAAGGATAAACCTTTTTTGAGAAATGGTTCGTGTAACATGTGGTACCAGTGAAGATACCAGGGAAAGATTATGTAAAAATGCATGTCTGGATATTCTTTTATGCCTTCCTAATATTAGATGCTAGCTAATGTGTCTCTTTCTCGTCCTATGAACACGTCAAAAAAGAAAAAACGCTGAAGATAAAGAAGGAAACGGTGGAACGAAAGCAACATTCATTCGGCAACATAAAAACGCAGTAGAGCAACGTTTCTTTGTATGTCCTTTGCTGGATTTAAGTACGTATGTTTACTTCAGGTACGTCAATGGGACAGATTTTACTCAAATTCAATCTAGATCCAATATATTTTGGTGGGATTTGAATTTAATTTCTGAAATCCATATCCAAATCCTAGAAGAGAGTTATGGATCTGGGTAAGGTTTGATTTTTCGTGATCCATACCCAAATCTAGACCCGTGTATAAATAATTCAATAGAGTAAATTTCATATACACCGTCAATGTGTATGCTCTCATGGTTGGATAGATGATACATGAGCAAATTTTAAATTTGAAATTCAAATTTTACGTATGTGTCATTTATTTAATAGTGATAGTGTATACACTGATAGTGTATATAAGATTAATCCAATTCAATAGTATATACATACATACATACATACATACTAGTAAATTTATAATTTAATATTCTATGGTCATTAAATCGAACATAATAAGATTTCATGATTGTTTTCTTTTTCAAACTAATTGCAATGGCCATTATAATTGGTACAAACTTTTTTTAGAAAAAAGAGAAAAATAAAGACAAACAAACGAAAGATTGGACATGGATACAGAATTTTGACATTAAATAGAAATAGTCAATAATAATTCTTTTTTTTTGTTCATCATATAGCATTCAACTTACTGAATATTAATTTCATTATTCTAAAGTATAAATTGGATGGTATTTCTATTATTTTTAAATTATATATATTTTTACTTTAATATGTTTAGAAAAATACAACGGATGTCTATTGAATATCCAGATCCACAAGGGTCTGGATCTAAATTTATTTTTTTTAGACTTATAAGGATCAGGGTCTAGTTTGAATTTAATTAAATTTAATGGGTCTGAATCTAGATTAAATGAATATAACCCAAACACTATTAATTGACGTGCCTAGTTTACTTGTTGAAGTAACTGCCACGTTGGTCAATCAAAATTTTCAGAAGAAAGAAAAAGTTGCTTTTGACTATTTTTGGTTTCTTTCAAGTTTCAATTTTTCATACAATTTCAATGATAAATTTTCAAAAGTTGAGGCGCCTTGTGTTTTTTTTTTTCACTCAATGAGCCAACTAGCCGGCGGTATATATCCAGAAAATTCTAGTGAATGCAATTAGATGTTGTACTTCGTGCCATTCTCGTCAATAACTGTCAGTCACAAATTTTGAATTCTAAATTGGTTAGTGGGAAATATACTTAGAAGCTACTAGTATTAGTATCAGTGTATTAATGTATAGTAGCATCAATCCCTATTGATCATGTCAACAGAATTTTTTTTAAAATAATGAAAAATACACTAATCTTACTTTTTTGAAATATCAAATTTACAAGATTTTATTGAAAATTTTTCTTTAACAATGATAAGAGTACTTGGTTTCACATGGTAAGGGACCATTTTCAAGTTAAACACTCCCAGACACTACCTAATATTCACAAGGCAATTAGGCAACACAACCAACCGTCATCAGGTGGATCGCTTCTGAGCTGTTAATGGTCAATATTTGACATCAAAAAATTATACGGTTCAGATCATTTCATGTATTTCGTTTTTAATAATGTGCGTGGAGTCCATAAAAATTTGTTCTAAAGTTATACGTCATGCAAAATGCACATAACCGTTAGGAACGGTTGCATCCCTGATCCCAACCTTAGGAGATATTGAAAAAAAAAAAAAAAAAAAACTGCACCAATGGTTTCTAACAATTGCAAATTTTTCCTTTCATATTTAAAACGTTGCACTCATTCCTCCCTCAATCAAACCAACTTTTCATGTGCATATTTTTCAAGTTGCATGGAAAGTTTTGCATTCCAATTTTGCTACTCTAACTTCTTGCTTGGTACTCAGTCTTCGGACGAAAATGCCTCCTTTTTCTTATGGTGACAAAGAAGTAATAATTAATAAATGGGATTTAGATACTTGAATACAACTCTTTTACATGTTAAAAAAACAACTACTGTTTTAATAGTATAAAGGACCAATAAAAGAGAAATATATTTCCATACAACCCCACAAAGTTAAGCTGGTAGTATTAGGTAACTTTTAAATATAGAGATAAAATTATTATTAGCAATGCGACTACCGAAAAAGACCTTGAGCAACTCGATAAAACGGCCTGATTGACTGGTCTTCAGTTCAGATTTCGAATGATTTCCATAAAAAATAAAAAATAAAAAATAAAAATTACGCAATCAAGAATCACCCATGCCTGCCAAATTCAAACATAAACAATGCTCCACTTGCTACTATTATCCACCACCATCCTCCACTTTCTATAGGCAACAACCAGCCCCAGTATTTTCTTGTTCTCTCTGTCCATTTTTTTCCTGTAAAAGCAGGCAGGATTCTTTGCTGCCTGCTTTTACTAGTAGGATTTGTCAAAGGGTCCATAGTCAAAACTCAAAAAACTGATCATACTTTTCTCCTTCATCCATCCATCCATCCATCCATCCCCATGGCAGACTATAATTATAACAGATCAAAATCCTACTCTTATTCGAGCCATCACAGGAATAATAATATGCAGATGGACAACTACTACAACTATGGATCATCATATGATGGACCAACGTCCATTTCTGCGTATCCTAATAATAATCCTCCTCATGACTTCAGGTCTTACAGCGTTTCATATTCTTCTTCCTATGATGCACCGCCGCCTCCTCTGCCGCTGCCGCCTCCTCCTCCTGGACCGGCCCAGGTGAAGGACTGGAAGCTCAAGAAAGGCAAGAGCATGGGTGGGTCAGCTTCAAAATCTTGGAGCTTTAATGATCCAGAGTTCCAGAGGAAGAAAAGGGTTGCTAGCTATAAAGTCTACTCTGTCGAAGGCAAAGTCAAAGGGTCTTTTAGGAGGAGCTTTAGGTGGCTTAAAGACAAGTATACACAAGTTCTTTATGGTTGGTGGTGATTTATACTTATTTTGCTTGTTTTTCTGCTCTTCTCAATCAAAAGAAACTACTCCTATGTGATTTGAAACGCAAGAGCTTGTGTTTTTTTTTTTTTTCTATTTCCCCTCTGTGATCAAACATAAAATTTCACAAAATTGGACTTAATTTTCTTGATGTCTGTTTATTTCCTGCTGTAAATTTGGTTCTGCAACAACTTTTTTTTTTCTTCTTTCTTCTGGGCTCTGTTATTATTAAATGCCTCCCTTTCTGGAGTAATCTAGCAGTACTACTTTACTTGATCCTGGTACGCTTCATTATTCTCCATTATGATCTGATTTTACTTTTTTCTTCTGTACCATGCTTGCGTGATTAGGTATGCTTTGTTTATGTAATAGTTGCTTGCGTGATCAGGTATGCTTTGTTTATGTAGTTGCTTGTGTGATTAGGTATGCTTTGTTTATGTAGTTTAAATAGTCCCTATTTTTCTAAGATTCCGCCAGCCAATCACAACCCATTGTCTGCTAAGCGGATGCAAAATCGAAGGAAATGCAATTTTTGTGGTTATTTGTCCTTGTTGGTCATGGAAGCTGAAAAGCTTCTATCTGAAAATTCTTCACATTCAGAATTAGAAGTTGTTAGTGAAGATGTTGGTACTGTTAGCTTAACTGGCTTGATAAATGACAGACATCTCTGTAATCTGCATCGGAATGGAGAATTTACAACTGGCAAGATTTTGTTTTTAAGGATATTTGGAATTTTGGGTAGTACTTGTCAATTTGTCAACATGGAATTAGTTAATCTTTTAATCAGCATTGATAAACTAAGATCAATCTTGTGCAGTTGGCTATCAGGCATGAGATTTGTCCTTACAGAATACATGTATCCAATATGGTATATTAACTTCTGTGTTTTAAATTCCTGGACTCAACCAAGTTGGGCATCTTCTGGGTTTCAATTTTCACCATCAACTAATTCCTCTTTTGGGTTGCATACTTGGAGTTGGTTGCTTCTGCAATTTGGGGATTGAGTTCTGCTTGGGACATGGTTGATCTTGTGCACATTCTCTTCTGAATTCTTGCTCTTTCAGTGTTTTCTTTTCCAAATGCCAAATAGAGAGAGAGAGAGAGAGAGTATTTGGAAACAGGTTGGAAGAAAGGGAGATTGATGGAGTGATCTGGATTAAAAATCCTTGTGAACTCGATGATATCGATGACTGATCTTCGTTTATTTGCTTGCCAAATTGGTCCATAACTCGCTTAAGATTTTTGTACCCTGTCAAAACTCATAATGTTGTGGACATCCTGCATCCAATCTGGTTCTAAATATTACTCTGTCTTGGATTCTTGAATGTGTAGTCATTTGGGATCGTCAGATGCGAATTGTTTATGCTTTCATCTGCAATCAACACAATGCAATCTAATTGAGCGGCTTAAAATGTCAAGGCTGGTGAGCTGATGATTTAGCTTACTACTTTTGATTCCTATTAGAACTATACATAACTGTTGGATGACTTGTATCATCACTAGTCCTTGATTTTATCAGCCGCCAAAGTTGTAAAGAAAGGACGTCTTTTGATTCAGGTCAGAAAATGTTGTGATTCTCTCAATGTGAATGCTTGAAATTTTGCAGTCTTCGTTGAATGATCTGAAGCCTGATCATGATATGATGCATTCAGCTGTGAATTTGTTGATGTTTCACACTTCCCTTTTTTTTTTTTTTTTGTTGCGTTGAAGGTTTTAGACTAATAACTTGAAGTTTCAAGAACCATTCTCTTGTGCAAAGGACCCATTTTATTAGTTTCAAAGAGAAATTAAAGTATTTAAGGGTCGTCAAAAGATGCTTGGAATGATAACGCTTCACCTGTAATCATTAGCCACACGTTCTTATCAAGGGATAGTTACAGGTTTGAGTCATCAATCAATTGAGAATCGCTATCCATCCTTTTTAAACAAGAAGCCAAAAAAAAAAAAAAATCAAAAGGTCTTTGCAATGTCCAAGTTTACTGAGTCAAGGAAAGTTATCTCGAATTGCATCGAGGGATGAATTTAATATCTTGAAAAAGGGTACTGTGCCTGGAAAGGTCAAAGAATTAAGGGGCGAATTTTGTCTTGTTGGATTTTATCAAGCAAATAACTCACGGCACCGGTGTTATCTCCAAGGTCCAATGCAAAATCATACGTAGAAGCGCAGGGTGTTGTGAGAGAAAAGCACTACCATTTAGTAGTATCTACTAATCTAATTAAGGTATTGTTTGGATAGCCATTTTTCGGTGAAAAATGGTCTTGTTTTCCGTGAACACATTTTCCTATCACCTTTTTACCTCACATACATCAAATCGCTACAGTAATTTTCCAACGAAAAATTTATGAAAAATGCAATCCAAACACAACCTTCTCATTTAGTCGTGATATTCCATAATAGTGACAACGTTTGATCTTTCCAATGTCTTTCTAACTTGAAATTACGGTAAAAGGGTTTTTCTAGCGTGTGTCCCTCATTAACGCATCTAGTATTCATCTAGCATATCATATATATATATATATATATATATATATATATAATTATAATCCTTTCTTATGTATTTTTTTCTATTTAATTTTATCTATCCTCCTTTATATATTATTATTTTTTCTAATTAATTTTATATTTTTAAAAATATAACACTTGATATATATTTTAACAGGTGCCCTAGACGAACCAACGGTAAACTTGGGAGGATTGTGGATGTGTAGAGTTAATGGTTGAATCACTGAAATGAATTTAAAAGAGGGGAAGTGCACTTGAATATTCAAGAAACGGTTCAACTTGCTGTGCCTAAATTCCATCTCTTAGTTTTAGGGGCAAGTTGGTTTGTCGCAGCGGTGAGCCATCGTCGTTGGTTGAATACAAGTTCAACTAATCGGGGACTAAATATGAGAAATACAGTAGAGAATAGGGTGAAGTGAGATTGGATATGAAAAAATTACTTCAAAAAAATTACCTTTTGTATTTATTTTTTTAATTATATATATATTTTTTCTTCTCTCTCTCCTCTCACTTTTTTCCGTGACACAGAACAATTAATCTCTTGTAGCAATATACCAAGTTGACAAAATTGCCTTGCCACTTAAAAGAGAGAGTTGGATTCGATAATAAAGCGAAAAAAATTATAAATTTAAATTCTCTCGCTTATTAAAAAAAAAAAAATCACTCAAAAGCGACACGGTCTCGGTCAAACCTCTAACAAATGGACAGTGCAGCCCAACTTAAAACTTAAAAGCCGTTTGTTTGAGAGAAGGATCTGAAAATTTTGGGAAAAAAAGAAAAAGAAAAGGAGAGAAAAAAAGAAAAAAGAAAAAGAGCCACTTGAAAGAAGGATCTGTATAATTGAAAGGGAAAAAGGAGAAAGAACAAATAATCGCATACATTGCCGAGTAACTCCTTTGCATTATTTACTACTATATTCTTATCTAACTTTAATCTTTTTAAATAAATATATATTTTGACTTTCAACCAAGTGGTGGCTTAGTGCTGTTTGAATACTCACCACCAGACATATCCTTCAGGAATTGTACTCATAAATTTCTGCCCACTCGAGACAAGGGTTCAAACCTTGCTTCCCCACCGTTATCACATTATGTGGTTCTTCTAAAAAATTTAAATGGATATGTAATGCACCTGTTTGGTCCCGTGGTGATTCTGTCCCTATCGGTCTCTCGTAGATTCAATTCGGCTTTCCCTTAGTTAAATTAAAATAGAGTAGGATATAGATAAAAAAAAAGTGATGATTGACAAAAAAAAAAAAAAAAAAAATTTCTGCCCACTTAACTATTAAAATTTTCAAATAATTCCCTGAATTATCAAAATAAGACTATTAAAATTTTCAAATAACTCCTTAACTCCTAAAATTATATACTATTATTCATTTTTTTCTATCTTCACTGTTAATTTTCTTTATTTCTTTAAGTTTTAGGAAAGTCTTTGTATAGGCATAAATGCCTTTCAATTTATCTAATTTAAATAAATTGAACTGCAGAAGTAAAAATAGACATAATTGAACCACTAAATAAATTGAACTGTTAAGATAGACAGAATAACGATTAATTAACACAATTAAGGATTTGCAAACTATTTGAAACTTTTAATTATTGAATGACTGCAAACTTACAATAAAAATAATTAGCTGCCTCCAAAATTTGACTATACTTTTTAAATTTTGGTTTGATTTTTCATTGCAAGCAAAATTTGGATAAGTCTCTCACCTGCAAAATTATATGACAAAAATTATAATAAATAGTCCAAGAAATAGAACTCAAGATTAGAAACAGTAAATTAATGATTTTAACGAGGCTTTAATCTGTTAGATAAAAAACTAAAAACTAAAAACACAAATTGAGGTTACTGTCTTTTTTTTTTAGCGCGGGGGTTTGGTTGTTTGGGTTGATTTGTAATTAGTTGTAATAAAAACTTAAAAAAGGAAAGCAGCTGAAGAGACCTTTGAAAGCAAAAGCCTTGGGAACGTATTGATAACAGGAAATCCCACCGGCCACCTCATTAAATCTGGCAAGTACAAGTATAACCCAGTTCCCTGGTGTGCTCGGGAAAAGATTGGCCGCGAAAAGATGTGGGAATCGATCTGCCTAACCATAGCAGCTACCGCCGGTAACAACATCGGCAAAGTTCTTCAGAAAAAGGGCACCCTTATTCTTCCCCCTATTTCCTTCAAGCTCAAGGTATATCTGAATATTCTCCCTGGGCCTTTTCTTTCCCTTTCTTTTATTTTAATAAACATTTTCTGTGTTTCCAGTGCTAGCTGCATTTTTCTTTCGAATTCCTCTATGCTTTGAATTGAGTTTTCTATCTAATGTTTTATTTATTGGTGAGTCTTGGTTGATCCCATTTCACATTCTGAGGTTCTGTATTCAAAATGCCCATTTATTTGAAGGTTTGGTTGTGTGGAAGACTGGAACGTTACATGATTAGAATCTTGTATTGGGTTATCTGATGATTTCGGTTTATTTTGCTTGTTGATATACTGTGTGGGTAATATTAAGTATAAGAATTGTACTGTACCTTAGTAAAATCAAGAAGGGTATAGATGGTACAATGGTGCTTGTCAAAGAGTCCTGAGACAGAGGCCGAGCTCTGAAGCCTCCCAATGTAACCTTATCAAATGATATAGTGTGGGTGGATATGCCTAGCATTTGGATTTTCACAGATTGTATTTTGGAGGGACCATTGTTTCTTGTTAGCAAATGCTTAAGCTTGTAAGAGTCTGATGACTTGTTACCAATTCTCGAAACAAAATAATGGCCTATTTGGATTCTTTTATTTTACTTTTTGGTTTTAGAGTATGATTTTTGGTTCTAATTTTTTCCTTGAACGTTGGGGTACTAATTCTATTTTCATAAAAGTGATTCAGTGCAATTGTGCCACCACACGCAACAACATGTATGGTATAGTAATTTGTCAATAAGGACTAAGAAAAGTAGGGTATTTGAAAGTATTTTGCAAGTGATATTTATGCTGACTCGAATTCTGATTAACTAACTTGATGCTGCCAATAGTAGTAATATTTTTTTCTAATGACTAATTATCTCGCAAATAACTCCGTCATTATCAATTTTTTTTCTTTGACTTAGGTTATCCTGTTTGTAATGCACATGAAACATTTCCTCTGTACAATTTATTTAACAAATTAAAAAAAGGCTGCTTGGATGAAAATTCTTTTGTTTGGATCAAAAGATTTCTTGTTACTGACTTCTCCTATGAGTTACATTGACTTAAGTGTACTTATCAGAAATTTGCTGATTTTTTTTTTAAAAATATTTCGGAAATTTATGTTTACTCTCTTTAACAGGCTTAAGAGTTATTTTTTCGTGAAATGCTTGATTCGGATTGGAGTAGATATAAATGACAGATGGAGAAGGATATATGTAGATCCATAACTTCTACACTGAGATATCGTCAGCTTCACTAGTTAGAAAATTTTTAAGATTTTGTGGCTATCTGGTGGAATTTGAAAGTCTTTTGTTTACACTGTGCATATAATTCATTTTTGTTTCTCTTAAATGGCAAATCTCCCAACATGCCAATGCTTCTTTTAGTTCTATGTGGTTAGACTGTTACTACATTTTTATCAATGACAACTATACTTACATGTAGCAATAAATCACTCCAACACTATGTGCCTTACTAGCTTTTCTGTCAAACTTACATTCGCTATGTCAAAAGGCAAGGTTTTGAAAGTCAACTGATTATCATAGATGTAATTGTAAGTTATACTTAATGAATTGCAAATTAATTTTTGCTTTTAAACAAATCTTATGCTTGAGATAATGTTTATCGTTAATAGGGTGGAGGGGCGAGAGAGTTGTTTAGAAAAGTTGGTATTGGTTCACTGTCATAGTTATATGTTTGCAGTCATGGAAATGCCTAATGTTAACTTTTAAGATGTTTAAAGCAGACAAATTGAATATGTTACTGAATGGGAACCGAGTTTCGAACTTATTTGTCTCTATCTCTTGCTTTCTTTGCAAATTTCCATACTCTTAAGATAAACGTAATTATGCTCGGTGGAAGCCACCCTTTTCGGCTTCCTTTTGCATCTGTGGAGGACAATTGTAAGGAACAAACATATGACTCAGTTCAGTAGATAGATTAGCTGGTGAAATAAAGTTCTTTAAAGTTTAGAATATAGTCCTGTAATTCCATTATAAGCTGAATTTGGTCAACCGGAATTTAGAACTGAACTTGGTGCAAAATCTGCTGTATTTTATTTGCTACTGCCAATGTCGATAAGAAGTTATGTGTGCGTTGTATGACGAATGATCTGTGTATGTAGGTAATAAAAGCATATGCTTTTAACAAAGCTTGGGTTATGGGTTTTCTGCTGGATATTTTTGGAGCCATGTTGATGTTGCGAGCACTATCCCTAGCTCCTGTAAGTGCATCATCACCTGTAATTTCTTAGATTACTTGTGCTTAGTTTCAGTGTTCCTTGGAACTGTTTTTCCTGCATATCAATTTGCACTTAAGGACTTTCTCAGTAGGACAAAAGGGTTTAAGGTGATGAGGAAAAATTTACCAGAGATTCAGATGCTATGGATGTTGCTGAACATGTAAATTTCCTTTAATTATGATTTCAGGTGTCTGTTATTCAACCAGTTTCTGGCTGTGGACTTGCCATACTTTCAATATTTTCCCATTTTTATTTAAAGGAGATCATGAATGCTGTTGACTGGATTGGAATAGTTTTGGCTGGCATTGGAACCATAGGTAATGCAAGTTCCTTTGGTATGTCTTTTCTATTTTCAGACAAAGAAACAGTCAATCTTGATTCTGTTTGGTAATAAGATGACCTCTTCCCCTAGCTCAAACTAAATACTGACTTAATCAGTACAAAAATATCTTCAAACATAATTTTCAGCTTTTCGGTGGCAAAATTGCTACTTTCTTCTTTGTGTTCTATCTATTCGGCTATTCTTTGTTGTATGTAGGTTTTTAAAGACCACTGTATACTTTCAACATTTCTTCTTGTCCAATATATTAGAACATCTTCGGCCAAATTTTATCTTCACATCAGTTTGTCCAAACAATCTAGAAGAACTAAAGGTTGGAGACAATTAAATTTTTTTTGTTTTGTGGACAACCATAATTATATATGTTTATGATGTTTGATGTTATAATTGCTATTGGGGTTTCTTTTACTGTTGTCTGCATATTTGATGAGCCACCGCTCTCATGCTTTCACCTCAAAATGACCGTTGCATTCAAAATGGATACAAAAGAGAAGGAATGGAAATAGGTATAAGAAACTTCATGAGAGATCCTCATTATTTCCTTTAATATTTTTCACATGCCAGAAAAGATAAGAGAAGCAAAATGGAACTTATGAAGTACCTGAGTAAATTGTTAAGGACAGAAAAGTCCATTTTCTGGTAACAGGATTAAAATAAATATCTTCACAAGAAGTGATATTTTGAAGTTTTCTTTCATGGAGATGCATATTGCTTGCCTCATGTATCTTCTGTCACCTGATGCCTAATGCAGTTTGCTATTTCCATTTTGAAGCAAAGTGTGAACAAGGACTTGGAAAAAGTTTGATGATTAATTGCATCTTCTTCAATGATTAGGTCCCTTCTCAAGCTTTAATTTGTCAGTATCCTCTGATATGCAGGTGTTGGTGCCGGAGGAGAGGAGCAAAAGTCATCGTCAATCTCAATGTTCCGTATACTTTGGCTAGCATGTGCTGTTGCAATCTTGTTTGTAGGTATCTTACTCTTTGGACCATCTTTTGTATATTTCTGTTTACAGGATTTCTAGCTACCAAAAAACCTAAGCTTCTTTGATTTTGGGTGAATTTTTTTTTTTGTCTTTGATTTTGCAACTTAGTGAATCATTTGTAGAAAAAAGGGCATATGTTACTTGAAACCTCAACTTAGAAATGGTAATCAACAATCTGTTAATCATTTTTAAATCTTTTATTGTAACATGGAATGAGGAATGAGGTACTTCAGAGTCATATGTTTTTCTGTTTGAGGCACTAAACCCCACGGCTTGCTGGCCCAGAATTTTGCAGTCCATCTGGGTACAAATTTAGTTAACATTTTTTTGAAACTTTGTAAACTATTCTTTAACTAGATGACAAAAGCCCATTTGCTAGCAACCATTGGTGTTGCTTGCATTGTTTGGTGGTTGTGGTTTATGTCTTCAAAACAATGCAAGTGTCAAGTCTAATGGCATTTTTGGCTCTAAAAGGTTAAACTAATGAATTATTTTATGGAGATGAATGGATAAACTGATGGCTAAAGGTTCCACTAATATCCTGTTTGTTACATGTGAAGATATTATTTGCATGGAGAATGGCCATGAAGAAGAATAAGAAGAAAATGAAGAAATGATGGTGATATTTTTGATGTGGAATAATAGATTGTACCATCAATTCAGAAATATCAGTTTCATCAGTTCAGCCACTTAATTTGCTTAAGATCCAGATGCTAAATGCTGGCAAAATTTGAGAAAGTAAGATTATGGAAAAACAGGGAGTGAAACTAATAGGTCAATTTGAGCCATTACATAGTAAACTATCAGGTTCAGAACAATGAAGTTCATCCAAAACTTTGATTATCATATATAGGTCCAGAATTGAGATATTCTGAGGACTTTTAGCAAAACAGCAATGCTAGTGGGGCGTACCTTTGGTTGGATGTTAAAGTCATTATTTGCAGGAAGATGTTGGCTTAAAAAAGTATATTAGAAAAAAAAATATGAGAAGCAAGTGATTCAAGTTGCTGTGAGTAAGGTTCTAAACTATAGTGTAAAGAGTTAGTTTATAAGTTCCTAATTCTTTTAATGCCCTTTGTGGTTACATTGCGTTATTGTTCAGGAATCCTCATACATATAATGTTTTCTGTATGACTGGAAGCATCAATACTTGGAAAACACATTCTACTAAGATGTAAACAGAAATTCTCTTTCTTACCCTTTTACTGTCTAGTGCATGTTGTCCATTGGGATAAGAGAACATCTTGCTTGGAGATTTCTGTGTCTTAATTTGAATCTTTGTGTTGCGGACAAGAAGTTTCAAATGGGAGTGCGTTTCATTGAATTATAACTGGTATCTTGCATATCTAACGAGTTGCAAGAACACATCTATATGTATGTTGGAAAAGATTTTTTTTTTGGCGTGTTGGGTGGGGGGGGGGGTGGTGCGTTTGTACTTTTTGTACTAAGACCTGTTGCATTTACTAGTTTGCTGATTACAGGTCCTTCTTAATGGATGGCTTCGAATGTACAGAAGGCAAAGAAGGGAGCACGAATTGGTAATCTCCTTTAGTCTCTACCTTTTTATTTTATTTTAACTCTTTGATCTGACTGTTGCATCTAATCTTCTAAGAATTCTTTATAATGAGAACCTTTTTTCACTGTGCAGATGCAGTATGAAGTTGTTGAGGAAATAATTTATGGCTTGGAATCTGGCATCTTATTTGGGTACTTTTTGAACTGGATTTTAAGTAAAAAGATAAAATTCTTGGTTTCATATGTAGCTTAGACATTTTTCTATTACTTTTTCCTTATTATGATTTTAATTACTATGTTTTCATAATTGAATTTCTAGTTACTAACTTCTATTTTTTCCCCCTTCCTTTCTTGTCCATGCATTTGTACTTCTGATTGTAAGCATGCGATCTCTTTTTCTACTTTTGCCGTGTTAACTATATTATAACGTCATTCTTTTCCACAAGAGAATTGGCTCTGAAAGTTTCAAAACTGGAAGTTTCTTTGTTTGATCAATTTTCCTTCTAATTCTTAGAGTGCTGAGTATTTTAGTTTTGCCATAGATTTATGTTTTCGTTGTGTATCTATTTTCCAGTTTTCTCCTGCAAAGCACTATAGGGTTCAGCAGTAAACTTAAACCTAAAGAGATTTCTGGACTGCCTTCTAAAAAAAGTTTCTAGTGCTGTTGGTGATCCTTTTTTTGGGCAATGTTTTAGGTTTACCTAGCAGAGTAGGCAAGTATAGTTGATCTTTGCTTGGCTGATTATTTGCTTTAGTATCAGTGATGATGTTTTCAAAATTACTCCGGATTGTGAATTTTGTGGAATGTAAGCAAATTTCTGCCCTGAATCATGAGGTCCATATATCTGTCTACTGACGAAGATGGACTGCAAAGTGCCTTGATCTGATACCATAGAGATGTTTTAATTATTAAAGGGATGCAAATTGCTTTTCATTTTTTCCGATAAAATCTTACCTGTTGAAAGTGTCCTCTTTGTTTCTGGAACTGCTTGTGAGAAACTACTTTGATGATCTGGTTGCAGGATTTCATCTGTGGTGTCAAAGATGGGCTTTGTACTATTGGAGCAGGGCTTCTCCCACTTACTGGTCCCCATTTGTATTTTAATGAGTATATGCTGCAGTGCTTCTGGTTTTGTTTACCAGGTTATTTGAACAGTAATCAACTTCATATATGCTCGATTCCCATGATCTGACTTAGGGACAAATATTAAGAGGCCAAGGGAACTTTTTGTTACGACGTTTGAAAATGCTGTGTTGTCCAATGCAAAGGCTAGCGCACCCACAACGATGTATATAAACTGTGTAATAATAATCAACACTTTTGCTTCTTGGAAGGCAGACAAGTTCTAACAATCAGAGACCCATCAGAACATTTTGAAAGTTAAAATAGATTCTTTTGGATGGATGCTTCTAGTGTAGCCTTAACATTAAGTGCTTATTATTCTCTTTTGTAAAGCAGACACGTGGCTTGAAGCATGGGAGGGCCATTGTGGTGTCCACATGTGCTGCTGTTGCATCAATTGTGACTGGTGTACTGGCTGGAATGCTTGCTTTAGGTGAACGATTGCCTGAAGCACCCATTGCTCGTCTCTGTCTTTTACTTGGATGGTACATAAATTTTCTATGCGTCCTTTTCCTATGTGTTACTCAGCATGTTCTAAATCTATATTCTACTTAATATGCTACTGTATTTTGAGCTTTACCATCAAGGGTGTCTGAACAATTGTAATCCAAAAGATCTTGTCATCATGTTTGACATTGCCTGTGCATTTTTCTTAATATTCAGGCCAAATAGATAGTTTTCATATTTCTCGTTTATTATCTGGCGATTTCTTGTTGACACAGAGAACATCTAATACAGGTTATTGATTATATCCGGCGTGGTTCTACTAGTAACTTCAGCAAGGCTGGTGCGGTACCTTCCACGCCCTTGGCGACGTGTTTTACGAAGCAGTGTTGAGAGGAACGTTGGCATTAGGCATTCCAGTTCAATCCGTGGTAGAGAACAGAGTCCAAGTACTGTTATTCAAGCGTCTGCATTACATCATTTGATAACATCTCCTAAAGAGAAAGCTTAAATTGATTAACACTGCACCCAGTTAGCATGCACCAAATTTTTTTGTAAATGAGCTTGATTTTGACTTGACATAATTTTTGGTGTTTTTGGTTCTGGAGCGTATAGAGCACAACCGCATGTTACAAGTGATACTAAGGGTGAAGTTCACTATGATGAGCATTTTAGGGCATGCTCGTATAAGCCTCTGTTTCAAAAGAGTTTCAGTTGATTCCTTTGCTGTCTTATACGCAGTCCTCTTTTCTGCATTCTTTTTGGCTTATGGTAAAGAAGGGTCCACCCAATCTGTGTCTGTGTGTGCTTTAAGCACAAAAGGAAGCACATTTGAATCTTGATGATCAGATCAGTAACTATTTGCTTTCTTTTTGGTATGATTAGGATACATTTCCTGTGAGAAAATTAGAGGAAAGAAGCAGGAAAATGCCTTCCCTAGTTTTACCTACTTTGATGTGGGGTAGAAAGCAAAAGCTTCAGTATAGCATCAGCTGTTGTCATTGCTGATTAGCTAGAAACAAATGTCTGCTTAGCTTTAGGAAAAGTCGTTGAATGCACTTAATCCCAATTAAGCACGATTGAGGTGGCGGCTATCACTTTTTTTTTTTTTTTTTTTTTTTATCTTTATTTGATTTATCTCTCTGGTCATAGCCTCGAAGGTTCAGCCACCTGATCCTTTTCTGTAAACAGCCAAAAAATAAATGGGTCAAAAAGTCACTGCCCTTGTTTGGAAAAACCTCTTTCTTATGATGATTCTCTTGATTCCATTCAAAGGACAATTCAGGGCCTACTCTTCTGAATGGCCCCATTTTGGCAGTCGATTCACACGTCAATTCAGTACCTTTATCGGCCTTTCCATGATAGAGTTGAAAGTTTAAAGAAGAAAAGAAACCTGAAAGACAGAAGAATGACATCAAACCGAAAAAGTCCTATCCACCCAGCTTGGCCACAGACAAAATTCACCTTAAAAGCCCCAAACAAGAAGTAAGATTGAATCATTTGATGTTCTCTCCTCCCCTCTTTAACATTCTCAAAGGCAACATGGATTTCAATATCCAGTCGGACCAATCACGTTTGTAACAATGATGGCTGTCATGGAACCAGCAAAAATAGCTCCAACAACTAAAGCAGCTCAGTTCGAGAAGATAAAAAGAGGAGCTGTGCTGGGCGATTTGGTCCTAGAAGTACACAATGCCAGAGAAAAATGCATGTGAGAGCTGCAATGGCACATGCAAAACGGACAGTCTTATTTAAAATAAAAAGCTTCAGACATAAACTGAACTCCCACAGATGTGTCGAATGAGTTTGGTTCCTAAACTGTAGGACATGTGGGTTTCTTGTGTCAAGCTCGAATGATGTACATTAATAATTTTAAGATGAACACACTGTGTACAGTTCAATAGTTTGAGCTCTTTTTTTTTTGTTCTTTTTTTGTTTTCTAGTTGCTTGGATTCGTATGAGGCTCAAACTCGAGGCCTTGCCTGGAGATGACTCGAATACCACTAAACTGAGCTCATTAGTAATGATTTTAGGCGTTTATCTCTAAAGAAAAGGCATCATTGACCCCACAAGTAATTAACAACTTCAACGGCTTTCCGTGATCAAATAATCCTCTTATTAGTATCATCAATTGTGGCAAAGTTAATGCTCTCTCTGAAATACTTTGATAAGTGGATTGACTTTGTCTGCTTGACGTGCCACTCTCTGAAACTGAGTTAACTTTTAAATTGTAGAGTAGATGACAGTGTAAGGTGCAGGGAATCCCTTAACAATTTTCCAATTGAAGGAGGTTAATAACCTCCTCTCCCCTAATATGATCTTTTTGTGTGAAACCAAAAGCAAGATTGAATATATGGAGAAGGTAAAAAGTAGGTTGAACTTTGAAGAATGTTATGTAGTAGAGGCTCTGGACAGATCTGGTGGTATGGCACTACTGTGGCATAGTAACATTAAAATGCTGGAGATCTATCATACAACTTTCGCAATTGAAATTCATGTGCAAGATCTAAAGACGCAAACAGATTAGTGGTTCATTGGCATACATGTAACTTGCTTGAATCAATTAAGAAGGGAGCAATGGAAAGTGATTGGAGAAAGAAAGGGACTCTGGGAAAACAAGAGGCTAATAGCTAGAGACTTTAATGACATTGTGTCAAATGAAGAAAAATGAGGTGGGAAAGCAAGAGAAGAGTGGTTTTTCAATCAGTTTAGGAACTTCATTTCAGACAATCAATTGG
Organism: Coffea arabica; assembly: GCF_036785885.1. Lineage (NCBI taxonomy): Eukaryota > Viridiplantae > Streptophyta > Magnoliopsida > Gentianales > Rubiaceae > Coffea > Coffea arabica. The sequence continues at coordinate 41,171,383 of NC_092325.1, read as the reverse complement.
TGGATGTAGGTTTTGAAGGGTACCTACAGACTTGGTGTAATAACTGGGGCAATGAAGGTGATGCAAGGCAGAGACTAGATAGAGCTTTAAGTGGTCATGGCAGGTCCCAAACTTTTGACAAAACTAAATGTAGACATGTAGAAAACTTTGGCTTAGACCATAGCATGTTGATGATTGATACTAATCCAAATACTCGTAGGAAAAAGAAAAAATTTTACTTTGACAAAAAGGTGGATACAAAAAAAGGGGATTCAGCAGGTGATAAAGGATAATTGGAATAGGGATTTTGAAGGTTACAAAATGTTCAAAGTGACCAAAAAGATAACCAATTGTAGAGAAATACTTTTCAAGACAATGCGAAGCTAAAGATAACACAAATCAAACAATAGTTGGAGGAGATGCAAAGATCAGGGGGAGAAAATAGAAAAGAAAGGAGAAGAGAACTAAAAAACCAATTGAAGCAGGCACATGCAGCGGAAGAATTGCACTAAAACAACAAGGCAAGATGCACCTGGTTGAAAGAAGGAGATAAAAATATTCAATTCTTTCATGCTAGTTTCACAAGGAGGAGAAAAAGATATAGAATGCAGAATTTACAGAGAGGAGATAGGACATGGACTGGAAATGAAGAGGAGTTGGGAGAAGAGATAGCCAATCACTACCATCAATTGTGTTAGCAGCTTAGGGGTGGACTATCTAGATGAGATTTTGGATGGCATACCATATACAATCTCCCAACAAATGAATGACAAGCTAACTAGGAAGGTGGAGAAGGGGAAATAAAAAAATGCAGTCTTCTCCATGAACCAAATAAATCCCCACATATTGATGGCATGAGCCTTTTATTTTTTCAAAAGTTCTACTCCTTCTGTCCCATTGAAGGTGTCATACTTTTCTTTTTTAACTATCCCAAAATATTTGTCATGTTTGACATTTCTAACTACTTTATACGTTGAAATTTCCCTTATGCCCTTCATTAATGATGCATAAAGACAATATGATGTGATTGTTTTCTACTTTTTACTTTGATCAGCACGTGATTAAGGATAAAAGTGAAACAAAAGGAAAAACTTTTTGGTGGAGTGTACTATGCATAAAAAGTACATATCCCCAAACATGACTAAATATATGGGAGATAGGGAATAGTATATCATAAAAGATGATGTCATCAATGCCAATCAAAACTTTTTCCATTCTAGTCACATGCTCAGTCCTTAAATCATATTGTGATCTCACTAATTCCTAAAGTAAATAACCCCACCACCCTAAAGCATTATAGACCTATAGTTTTTGCAAGGTTTTGTACAAAATAATATCTAAAATCCTTGCAAATACACTAAAGAAAGTGTGGATATGTGCATCAATAGAAATCAAGTAGCATTTGTCCCTGGTATGCAGATCTTAAGGATGGAAGGGTCAAATCGAGGAGAAGGGAAGGGATGATGGTCCAGAAAGTGAGTGAGCTAGTTAGGGACGGGAGATGGGATAGGGAGCTGATCAAGCAAGTCTTTGAGAAGGAGGAAGGGAGGAACATACTGAGAATCCCGCTTGGGGTACAACCTCTAAAGGATAGAATATATTGGAATTTCTCTCCTACAGGTATGTACACAGTTAAGTCAGGGTATAGATTGGCTAAGAAAAGGAGAAGGAGGGGGTGGCAGGGCAAGGCAGATGCTGGATCTAGTTGTTCGAGGGTGGGAACTAACCTGAGCTGGACTTTTCTGTGGGGCTTGAATATGAAGCATAAGTTGAAGCATTTCATTTGGAAATGCTTGCATGGGGTGCTGCCAGTGAATGCTGTGGTCAGAGAGAGGTGCTCGAAAGGTGATCCTATGTGTATAAGCTGCGGGGAGAGCACGGAAACTATTGAACATTGCTTGTTTCTATGTCATCACGCCAAGGCTGTATGGAAGATTGCGCCTCTGAGTTGGGATGGTTTAGAGATGTTTTCAAACAGTTTCTGGCATTGGTGGGAGGAATTAAAGGGGGCGGCAAAGGAGGAAAATGGGAGGGAGCGTATTATCTTGTCTGTCAATTTGCTGTGGCAAATCTGGAAGTCTAGGAATGCTAGGCAGTTTGATGAGAATCATGGAGACCCAAGGATGGTAGTAGAGAAAGCACTAAGGGAGTGGAGGGAGTATCAGGAAACTCAGGAAGAAGTGAGAGGAACTGGTGAAAGTCAGGCGAGGAAAGATGAAGCAGTGTTAGGTTGGAGGAGGCCAAGGGCTGGTTAGGTCAAGGTGAATTCAGATGCAGCGTTACACCTTGAATCTGATAGGGCAGGCTGGGGGATGGTAGCAAGGGATCGGCTAGGAGGATTGCTGAGGGCTTGGGCTGTTCCTAATTTTAGCTGTGCCAGTCCAAAGGTGGAAGAAGCAAAAGCGTTAAGGGAGGCTATGGTAATTACCCATCAGCAAGGTTGGCGAAGGGTTGAGTTTGAAGGGGATTGTAGTCAGGTAGTCAGAGCAGTGTGCAGTGAGGAGGAGGACGTAGCTATAGCAACAATTGTACATGATGTCAGGATACTTAGGTCAAATTTTGATGAATGTTGTTTTACCCTTACAAACAGGGTGAACAACTTTGTTAGTCACAAGATAGCTAAAGTAGCTATTACTTTGAAGCAAAATACTGAATGGAAGGAAAACTCCCAGTTTGGCTGCTTGAACAAGTTCGAGCAGACTGTACGGGCAGTTGCCCACCTATACTGTAATGTTTCCTTATTAATACAATGTTGCAGATTCAAAAAAAAAAAATTATAATGTCATTATTTCTCATCAATTTCTGCACTACTTAAAAAACAAAAAGCAAAGAAGAAATGAATTTTTCGCTTGAAAATTGGATATGTCTAAAACTTATGACAGGATAAAGTAGAAGTTTCGAGGAAATAATGAAATGAATGGGTTCATGTGAAAAGTGGATCAACTAGATTATGAACTGCATCAAAATAGTCACCTACTCTTTCAATGTTAATGGTGAGATAAAAGGCTATGTAACCTCAATGAGAAGAATCAGACAAGGAGATTGTTTATTTCCTTATCTGTTCTTACTATGTTCTGAAGGCTTTACCAACTTGCTCAAGAAAGCAAAAAAGAAGAGGAAAATCATAGAGATGAAGATTTGCTGGTAAGGACTAGCAATTACTCATCAATATTTTGTAGATGACTTCTTTATCTTGAACAAAGCAGAACCCAAGGAAGTAGATAAGCTTATGGAGATCTTGAGAAAGTATAAGCGAGGCTTAGAACAAGTGGATAATCTAGAGAAATCTTCGATCTTTTTCAATAAGAATATTCCTCAATCACATCAAGTGGAGGTGTGCAGTAATTTAGCAAGATACAAGTAGTGGCTTAGGGAAGATACCTTGGATTACCTATAGTATCTCCTTATCTGTTCTTACTATGCTCTGAAGGTTTTACCAACTTACTCAAGAAAGCAAAAAGGAAGAGGAAGATCATAGGGATGAAGATTTGCAGGTAAGAACTAGGAGTGGTAATTTGGGTTCAAATCAGGTTGACAGGTCGGATCTGACCCGACTCGTCAGAAAATCTGTTGACCTGAACCCGATCCGCCAACCCGTGACGGGTCAGGTATACTGACCCGAACTCGAAAATTTCAGGTTGACGGGTTGGCGGGTCGACCCGAAATGACACGAAATTTAATTTTAATTTATTAATTTATCACTGTAATTTCTAATAAAATTAATTTCTCACAAAACTAATTACATGATCAAGTAATAAAAATTTAAATAAATAATTCCAAATCAAATCTAAAATAAATGAAACATCGTAAAAGTATTTTATCCCAAACAAAATATAAAATAAATTAAAACAGTATAAAAGTAAAAAATAATATAATATATTATTTGTCCAAATATAATAATTTCAACTTCACACAAATTAAATAAATTCATTTAGGATTAAGTAATTAATGCATTTGAAAAAAAGAATAACTTAGTTTAGTTAGATAAAATTATTTTTATGTTTATTAAATTATTTTTAATTCGTAAACGGGTCATATCGGGTCATATCAGGTCACCACGGGTTGACCTGAAATCGACATGTTTTCTTTTCGGGTTCAACCCGATTCTGACCCGAATTCCCGAAACCTCAACCCAAATTCATTAATTTCGTGTTAGGTTCGTGTCGTGTTTTCAGGTCGTGTCGAAAATTGCCACTCCTAGTAAGAACTAGCAATTACTCATCAATATTTTGTAGATGACTTCTTTATCTTCTACAAAGCAGATCCCAAGGAAGCAGAAGAGCTTATGGAGATCTTGAGAAAGTATAGGCGAGGCTCAGGACAAGTGGTTAATCTAGAGAAATCTTCGATCTTCTTCAATAAGAATATTCCTCAATCACATCAAGTGGAGGTGTGCAGTAAGTTTAGCAATATACAAGTAGTGGCTCAAGGAAGATACCTAGGATTACCTGTAGCAATATCTAGATCCAAAAAGCTAGTGTTTAACTTCATCAAGAAAAGCTGTGAAAAAAAGATGCAACATTGAAAAAATAAGCTGTTCAGGATTGCTGGTAAAGAAGTTCTCCTCAAAGCAATAACTATGGCAATGTCCATCTATGCAATGTCATGCTTCAAACTATCAGTTAGACTATGCAAAGAAATGAGCAAAATGATGTCTAATTACCAGATGGAAAAAGGAAAATGTATTGGTGCTCTTGGCAAGAAAAAATGGTGGCTTAGACTTCAGAGACCTGTATAATTTTAACAAGGTTTTGCTAGGTAAGCAAATTTGGAGGCTGATAACAATGCCAAACTCCTTGGTAATTAAAGTGATGAAAACAAAATACTACCCAACAGAGACAATCTTCAACTGTAAGGTCCATAACAATGCATCATGAATCTGGCAAAATCTAATGGCTATGAGAGAAGATGTTCAGAGAGACACTAAGAGGAAAATAGGAAATGAGAGAAGTACAAAAATTTGAGAGGACAATTGGATACCAGAAAATCTTTAAGGGAAGCCTGTTTCAATTAGACCTCAAAATTGCCAAATACGGAAAGTGAAGGACCTAATCCAAAACTTCAGATAGAAAAGACCCTTAGTGTTCAGATTATTAAACGAAGAAAAGGCAAAAAAAGTCTTGAGAATACCCAGAGGTCTAGCAAATAGAAAGGATTGTCATTTCTAGATACATAGTGTGAATGGCCACATGGTTGCATCAGGATACAAGAAACTCAGTAAGCAGGGAGGCAATTAGAAGCAAAAAGAACAATCAAGAGAAGAGTCCAATTTGGAGGAGAAACACCTTTGGAAACACTTGTGGAAACTCAATGTAAAGCACAACTTGAAGATATTTATCTGGAAATGCTTGAAGAAAGCCCTGCCTGTGAATGAAGTTGTTTTCAACAGGACAAAGAAGGGATCTCCAATATGTGAAAGCTATTGTGAAGGCATAGAAACTATGGAACACCAATTTTTTCACTGTAGACATGCTAAGGAAGCATGGAACCTATTACCAGTGAAATGGGATACAATGAAGACCAAAAAAGAAACATCAAAAGATGGTGAAATGCTTTAACAGAAACTAGTAATAGACTTGAAGGAATGGAACATATTGCACTAACGGTAAATATTCTTTGGTAGATTTAGAATGCCAGGAATGAGAAAATTTTTATTAGAACAGAAGATCATCAATCAAGAAAATTCAGAGAGCTTAGTTGGAGTAGATAGAATTTCAGGATACAAATGCAAATGAGAGCAAGGTAAGCGTGCCAGAAACAATAGCGACTAAAGCAACACAAAAAGAAAGCAGAGACATAGATGCCCTAATACACATTAGTTTTGCTGTAAAAACTCAAGGACCAGACAGTCAAATGGGAGTTGGCATCTATGCATTGAATGAGAACAACCAACTGATAGCTCAATGGGCAATAAGGGAATTTAGTGTAGGGAACAGTCTGATGGACAATGTAGTGGCTCTCAAACTTGTGGGAAAAATTGCAAAGAACTGGGAAATATTGTAACAAGAATCGCTTCAAATCGTGATAAATATCACTTTCCTTTAGGCTTTATTTATCCGGTATAACGTGCAATAACTTTGGACAAATATCCTTTAGGATAAGATGAAGTTTGTTTGTCTTAAACTCTTGCACAAAGCAAGACAAACCCTTTGTGAACTAATGAGTGCTTTTTGAGAGAGTATAGAATAGTAGGAAAATGATTTTCTGCAGCAAACAACTCTCTATTTGATCTCTTTATATAGGAAGATTGTTTGGGAAACAAAAGGACTCATTAAATACTTATATGAATAGATTCAAAGTATTGTGTACACATTCATGCATTTTAATTCATGCATCTCATGATCTTTAAGATCAAACATGAATCTATCCTTTCATTCAAAAATTTCCATATACATGAATACATTCATAAATGAATGTACATTTTAGAAACATTCACAACACTATACATGTACCAAAACTATTAATGAATATACATTAATTACATGTATGTACATCATACAAATTTTGAAAAGTTTCCAACAAAACTTACAATGATCAAGGCAGGAGAACAACAATAGAGGAGGATTGAAGTGGGAATCCCACAACTGTAGCTGGTGAAGATAATAGAAACCAAGACCAGTGATATTAGACTGTTCTCTCATTTAAAGGACATTAAAGATTTAAACTCTATGTTTGTGGAACGCTCGTTTGTTTTGGTTAGGAATGAGAATAATATTAGGACAAATAATATTTGTAATCATGCGTTAAGCACATCTTTTGATGTGGAGTGGTTAAATCCTTAGTGTCTTTGAACACTTGTATAGATCTAATTAAATTTTTGCTCCCTAAGTGTATAGTTCATACATAAATCTGATAAAATTATCTACCAGCTGGGGGTGGGGGGTGGGCGGGGGAGGCGAGGGGAAAGAGTAGATGACAGTCCAAATTTGGTACGGACACTACAAAACACATCAGAAAATCAAGATTCAGTTGTGGAGATCAATGAGCACAAGTTTTGGCCCTATCTTCCCCCAAGAAAGAGCAAAACGAACAAGACAGTGAATTTCCGCATCATGAAGTTCAACAGAGATGATGGACTCGGGGCACGGACAATTTTAGTCATTATCAACTGGGCGTAACTTTCTTTGTACATCGTGTAACTTTTTTTTCACAGGATGTATTTTCGCAACAGATAGTGATGGACCCCACATTTGATGCGAAAATCGAGTTACATGGTGTAATCTCAGCCACACAAAATTTTAAAAGCAAATTTTGGCCCTTAACCGTGCAGGGACGGTCATACTGATGACCGTCTCTGCCCCAAATCCAGAGATGATGCAGAAATCCAGTCTGAACTTGATGAATGATGACGATATATAGATGCAGGGCAGGTAACTGGCTTTTCCTTTGTGTCTACACTTGTTTAGCATATGGAAAGACACGAGGCACAATGCGTGTTAATGGATACTACAAGAGATTTGAAATTAAACACGGTACCGTAGTTTCTCTCAAATCGTCATCATGGGAACCTTTCAACTTCCAAAACGACATCCCTCAAGACACAGGCCAAGCTTTCTTTAACGCGGTTTGAACTAATTCTATGCATCATGTCAAGCTCAGCCAGTTGGTTGATTGATAACGTTGTCATTGTCAGTAATTGCACCAGTGAAACGTCTTCCCTCAGTAGCGAGTTTAACTAATCAAAGGTGCATGAACACCCTATCCACTTCCCCACCAAAAGACTTATTAATGTAGTACAGAATTTCCCTTCTGTTGTAAAGTCAAAACCCATTATATTGAATGAACATTTTTAAATTCGGAGGCGAAAAAGGGCAATGCATCTTCTGTATCACTTTGCACACAACCCTCAAAAGATAACAAGAAAACTCGTCAAAAGATGACAAGAAGGTATGTTTTCAATTCTGATTACTTCAATTCTGGAAATATTTATCTGCAATGTTCAAAATACGGCTTAGGAATAAAGATTAGTAGGTTTTTCTAGTATGGAGGAAGTCAGCACAGACCCCACAAGTTGATCTGGCAGAATTTGCAACTTTCTAGTTGAGAGGAACAAAGTTTTTTTAGTGGCAAAGGAAATGGGGCTCTCCAAGAGAACCTTCTAAAGCCAGGATTTGCAATTTGCATCACTAAATGTGGTATGCCAGATTTACTACTAAATGCTAAGTAGGACCACCACCACCACCCCCCCCTCCCCCCTTTTCAAGAAAAGAAAAAAAATGCCACTGTAACATTCTGTTTTTAAACAGTTGTATAGCTCTTCCATCAAATGTGCATCGCAAAGGCTAACAGCCAACATCACTACTGAACAGTTTACTGATTGAGCATTCTAACAATGCAATCCAGAATTGGCTGTGCAAATCAGGAATGCCGACTCTAATTAAATGTAAACCACAAAAAATGAAAGGGGCACCTAGTAATTATAGTTATACGTGGCCCCAAAGAACCAGAATCTCATACAAAACTCAAATGACGGTCAAATCACATCAGGAATCTATTTTTGACATAGGCCTACCACAAACAGGGATTTCACTAGGGACTCTGCTCACTTGGATAGTCACCCAGTTTCTCCAGCTGCCAGCTTTCATGAGGGGCAACATGATCATGAGAAGGGGTGTATTGCTGCAAAATTAAACAGCGATTTAAGATTCCAAGTATAATAGTTCCACTTCTATCTAGATCAGTAACCATCCTCCGCAGCTCTACGCAGCTAATGCAGTAAAAAGAAAAAAAATGGCACAAGTTGTGGCTGGCTCATACTTGACTTTTTCATGACCTTAAAGAACCCCGAGTCAAAGCAAAGCTAAAACAACCCTCAGACAGTACGCTGTAAGGCTTTGATTACATTCTTATAAAACAAGTATACCAATCATGTAACTTTAAAAAAAAAAAAAATGGCATACTAATCACGTAAATCAAAATCCAAAAATTATTTTCAGAGGTAACTTATGATCTGATAGTTATAGTTGAAAGCCAATTCTACTATTCAATTCTTATCCATTGTCGCAGAATGGCCCAAGAATCTTAATCAGCATATGAAGCAAATAGAAACTTGATCTTGCCATCTGTACATGGCATTGATCTTCAAAGCAAGTTCATCCGAGCTCATGAAGGAAAAATAAGCAATAAAACTTGGAAAACACACACACACAGACACAGAGGATGGGTGGCGAGTACCTCCATTTTGTCTAGAAGTTCTTCTGCTGTAGGAGCAGCGAGGACTATGTGCCGAGCACCTGGCTTGATGAAGCCTTCTTCAACTCCATTGTCAAACAATGCCAGCAAGGAATTATAATAGCCATCCACATTAATTAAACCTACCTGTAAGAATAATCAACTAGTCATCATACGGAAATCTAACACTTTATATCATTAGAACTCACAGGTGAAAGCAGATGAGCGACCGGCTTTTTATGGATGCCAAGTTGTGACCATGTTATCATTTCCAGTGTTTCTTCCATAGTTCCATATCCCCCTAAAACAAAATAAATAGACTTCATAAGTTTGTTTTAAGCAACAAATTTTCCTATCAGTACTTTTTCTTTCATACTCACCAGGAAGAGCAATAAAAGCATCAGCATGTCTAGCCATTTCAGCTTTGCGCTCATGCATGTTGGAGGCGATTCTCACATCCCCAACAGTTTCACCAGATATCTGTTTAGCTTCTTGTGTTAATAATAACCAATTTCAACTGTAAGTTTACATCTAGGTCTCAAAATCAGTTCCACCAGCAAGAGACTAGTAAGAATTCCATGTATTCTGAACCACATTCCCCTTTCAATGACCTTTGAAACAGCTAAGATTGTATTGCGTAACTTACATAAACAAACGAGTAACTAACAAATGTTGACATGATTTCTGAATACTTGAGCACATGAAAAAATTGCAACAAGTGCAAGGGAAAAAGTTGGTTTCAATTAAAAAACAGAAAGAGAAGGAAAAAAAGCATGATATTGCAGAGTGAATGCAGGTACCTCAATAGGCACGAGAGCTTTTGGAATCACCCTGCTTGTTAAGAGCAATCAACATTATAGTGAAACCACATCAGTAGAACAAACAAAGCCCCAGGCATAATACCAATAAACAGTAGTACATAATGCAATTCAAACCAGATTGTATTGCTTACCCAAGAACATGGCAACCTCCATCATAAACTCTCTGGGAAATCAATCCCATCAATCCAACACTTCCGCCCCCATATACCAAGTCTATCTTTCTTCTCACCTGAAATGAACATCCATTTACAAAGTCAAATTAGCAAGACACGGCAAACATTCTGCCCAAAATATAGTCAAACCAAGCAGAAGAAACAATCCAACGAGAAGTACTGCTAACAGAGTCTAAATAAAGTATAAAGATCCTAAGAAAAATCAATCCAGCCTAAACCATAATCCTATTGTCAAATGCAGGAAACCAGTTTACTAAATAAAGGAACCACCGACTATATCAGAACTCCATTAGTACTAAAATGTGTAAGATTTTCTAACTCTCTTGTTAAAACTTAAAAGTCAAAACCCAAGAGTCCCTTTTATCAGCTAGGATTGAGACTTTGTCAAAAACATCAAAAACCCAACTCAGAAATTGTCACAGTTTTCACAAAACAAAGACTCAACCTTTGACAAAAGAAACATAACCTTAAACAAAACTGTCAATCAACACAAAAGACTAGATTGGTTGTTTGACTAGGATATCCTATATAAGTAAGACCAACCAACCAGTTCATTCCCCAATTCAACAGCAGCATCACTGAATACTTTCCTGTGGCCTGGATTGCTCCCGCAATACACACAGATTCTCTTGAATTGGCTTCTGTTATTGCTCTCCTCCATATTAAAACTTGTATTGTCTGTCACGGCAAATTTACTGGTAAAATTCTCTACTATTGCTTATCTGTTGTATTACCTCTGTATAGTAACAGTATTTTATGATACAAAGGAAAAAGAAGCAAATCAAAAAGTAAAGATGGGGTGTTATTAAAAGACAAGTGATACCGAAGACAATCTGGACATTTCTTGATAGAGTGAATTGAAGTCAAGAAAAATGTGCTTTTATATATGTATATCTATGCTTCGTTTATGGTTATATATCTGACAGCACTAAAGCCCACATCACCCTTTTCTTTATTCAATTTGTCGGCTTTCAAACATTGAATTAAGCAAATAGATTGGCAGCAGCAACAAAAAATTGCTACACAAGAAATCGACAAGAGGGACTTCGTGATGGGCGTTTCTTCTACTTCTTTTTCCCCCCTTTTTAGACAGGGGAAGGAAATTGAACCTTCTTGATAGGTAGCATATCACTCGTAGCATGCAGTTGCACTAGAAAAGTGAATTTCCCAAATTCTTCCGCAATTTAGAAGTCGGCTGTGGTGTGGGCAGTGGACTGGGAAAGGACTCACGTCCCTTTCTTGCTACTTGTTTTCTCATCATTCCCCATATATTTGGTTCCTAAAGCTATTTCTTTTTTTTTTTTAGTATTATAAAACATTTTTTGTATACTTTTTCTAATCATTTTTTGAATTAATGGATTATAGTTTTTCATCAAAAAATTTTTATATTTTTTTTGAATACATTTTTCAATCACTTTTTATTTCACATATGTCAAGTTATTATCGTATTTTTTTTTAATAAAAACTCCTAAAAATAGCAATTCAAACGATCAATGTGACAAAGTTTATAAGTAATATAGGAAATAAACCATGTAATGTTTCATGCCCTTTATGACTTTTTGTGTATGTTTTGTTATTTGTTTCCTAGGTCATGTGGCCCTTGTGCCCATATTTTGTTTAGGAGTAACAAATTTGAGGAAACCCTTGAACTATCATCATCGTTTACTTTTGGTTTTTGATCTATTTTTTTTGTTTCTAGCTAGCTTCTGAACAATTAAAAAAACATAGTTTAAGGATTTTTGGCCATTTTAGACATAGGTCTAGCCAGAATTGAAGGGCCTTTTTGTCCAATATTAATCAAAAGTATCGAGAACTTAATCAAAAGCATCTAGGGTAGGAGAAGAAGTTGTAAATAGAAACCTTCATTTTTCTTAAACTCTTCATCAAATTTCTCTACAAAATTCCTAAATTCATTGATTTCATACCTGAGAGATACATAAAAAATCTGAGAGATTTGAAATCAATGAGTTTAGGAATTTTGTAGAGAAATATAATGAAGAGTCTAAGAAAAATGAAGGATTTTCTCTTTTCAAGACTTATACTTCTATTCTTGATACTTTTTATTAAGCTCCCATACTTTTGATTAAGATTCCAAAAAAATGCCCTTTGATTCTGGTTGAACTTATGTTTAAAATGATTAGAATTTCTTTAACCATGCACTTTTAATTGTTCAAGATCCAATCGGAGACAAGAATAGATCAAGGATCAAAAGTGAACAATAATGATAGTTCAAGGGTCCCATAGGCTTTTACTCTTTGTTTTAGCCTTCACATCTTTGAATCTTTGATGAGGCTTTAATTTTTTTTTAACCCATTTGGATTGCTATTTTTTGAAGTTTTTATTAAAAAAAGTATTAGAGTGATTTCATTTATGTGAGGTAAAAATATAACTCAAAAATATGTTCATGAAAAACATAAAAATTTTTTGAAAAAAAAAAGCCAATACAAACATAGATGGGCTCAATCCAAATATAGAGTATTATTTGAAATAATTACTATACCATTTTTTGTGATGTGATGTATGTGAGATAAACAAGTGATTGAAAATATAAACAGGTGAGTCAGAAAATGTATTTACGATGCAAACGAAATATTATTTGAAAATTTTGGAATTCTTTTTCCTGATGCATCAGAAACGGTTATCTTCTCGCATTCCTTCTTATTTACAATCTCTTTGTTTAGTTATATCTTGTGGGAACAGAATTGTATTCATAAAGATCCATTTTGAGGTATGAAGAAGCGCAGAGCTTCCCCTAGGAGAGCTGACCTGATCAGCTCGGGGTGTTGATGGGAGAGCTGATCCTAGACCTGCAAAACAGAGAAGATGAGCTAACAAAGGGGGCCCGAGGGTTGTCCCCGAGGGCACTCCGACGGCCAAGTTAGTTTTCCGGTGAGTGAGGTTCACGGGAAGTGGTAACTGTCCAGAGTAAGTTGTCAATAGTGAGCGTACCTTGTACAGTGGATGTGTGTTATTATTTATACCTGCAAGGGAGTCCGACCTCCGCACGACGCGGGACTTGCCCAGTATAGATAGTATCCCGCACTCAGGGGGATTACCCCCGACCTCTTCGGGATGGACCTTCGCCTCCCCTGGGAGCCCTAGTCGGTACGGCCCGGGGCTGCTCCCAGGGGTCTGAGGGCCAAGGCCCAGCTCGGCCATTCCTGGGCGGCCACGTATCTGGGACTTCAATCCCAAGACCCTTATACACAAGGACCAGGGTTCGAATCCTGGGAAGGTCCCCCTCCACGCACCTGATGCTGGGGCGGACAAAACACACAATTGGTCTCCACGGGGGAAGCTCCGCGCTTCTTCAGAAAAGGCCCTCAAGTGGTACCAGGACTTCAACCCCAAGACCCTTATACACAAGGACCAGGGTTCGAATCTTGGGGAGGCCCCCCTCCACGCACCTGATGCTGGGGCGGACAAAGCACACAATTGGCCTCCACGGGGGAAGCTCTGAGCTTCTTCAAGGTACATTGTAATGTCTTGACTCTTGAGAGGCTACTACAGTAAATTCTGAAAATTTTGGGCAGGTTCCTATTTGCATTTGTCGTTGGTTGTATACAATGCTCAGGGAAAACTTAAGTTGTGTTTTGCATCCTGCAATAATTTTCTACTACTCCTACCATCATAAAATTGAGAACTTATTACTCTTTTCTTTTCTTCCCAAATGGGTTGAAAGCTACTTTAGAAAGCTCTTTAAATTGACGTCTTTAAGGGTACGTTTGGTTACCCAAGGAATTGGGGTTTAGAATTGGAATTGGATCCCCAATTCTAATTCTCGCGTTTGGATCCTAGCTTTCGTATAGAATTAGAATTGAATCGCAATTCCAAATCGATCGAATTCCATGGTTCCAATTCTTTGGCTGGACCAAAGAATTCCAATTCTAATTCCACGGCCAGATTCTCGTTAGGTCAACACGCAGACTTTAAATGGGTCAAAACTCAAAAACGGGTCAACTATAAAGCTAGATTAAGGAAACAAAGCTAGCTTCTTCCTCTGTCTGCATTAGCAAATAGCCATCTGCTCCAGCGTTCTCTGTCGCTGCCGCCGCCGCGCCTTCTCCTTGTCCCAGCATCTCTGCCGTAACCCTTACAAGCCTTTCCTCCCTCTGCCGCAACATCGAGTGGGTGAAATTTACAGATTGAGTTATATTTTGGTCTCCTTTCTTTCGTTTCCTATTAATCTTGAATTGTGCCTCCTGCTTTTACCTTTGCCGCCGCTTCCATTGCCATCGCCACCACCACCGTCGCGTCCTCTCGTCCTCACTCTCCTTCCGCTCCTTCAATTCTCAATTCTCGACAAATTTAGGGTTTATGATGTTATATTCATTTTTAAATTTTTGCCGATCAAAGATTGATTTTTTTTTGTTGTTCCTCTGATAATGTTTGCCATTAATGTTATAAATTTGCTACTGTTTTTTTGCTTCTAATTCAACATTTGGACGAGGATAGAAAAAAAGGTAGCACTCTGTTGCCCTGTTCTTCTAGATTTAACGTAACCAAGCAAAATCTTTTTTGTTTTTGATACAGTAGCAACCAGGTTTTTGTTTGAGATTTTTCCAATAGCTAATTTGGTCTTTTGAATTAATAGCTAGTTTGGCATGATTTGGTCTTTTGGCTTATCTTTTCTTATTGTTGTTGTGATTTTGAATTGCAGAATTTGGATATTGACATGGATAAAGAAGGAGACGAGCAAAAGGCAAAAAAGAAAAAAGTGGGAATGTAAAGAAGACTTGTTAGAAAATGACATGGGAGACTTGCCTTTGAGCTCTTGCCAAAAGGTGGATCAATGTATGAAGAAACATTGGAGACTTACAAATTTCATGATTAGATCTCTTTGATGCTGGAGAAGTTGCTTCTTGTATTGAATTTCTCAGTTTTAGCTGACGTTAACCACATTAATTCTTCATTCATTTGTCAATGAGCTGAATCCAGAATTATGCACCTTTTGTTGTTCTGCATCAGGGGCCTCTCCGTACTTTATTAGTTGAGGCAATCTGTCCTTACAGCGAAATTCTGCGCACCAGTCCCTACTGCAAGAAGATCTCCTCACGCAATCTTCTGAAGAAGTGATGTTGGAAATGGTGGTCAACTGCTGTGGTTTTTAGAAAAAATGCTACAAACTTTGTGAATAAGTGTTAAATCTCTTTTTGGTGTGGCCTTATGTATATTACTTGACCTCGTTTCCTTCATGTTCAAGTGTGGTGACAACTTCTACCTTAGCCGGAGAGAAACTTGTGACTCTTCCTTATGTTGTAGTGTTACTTGTCAAATACTTTACATAGGAGATAATGCAGGCAACGAAGCTTCTGTTGTTACCTGTTCTGTATTTTTTTGGATAATGTTTTTTCCTTGCATATAGTAAAGGAGCCTTATTTTGACTTTAAAGTAGCACGTGAAATATATCTAAGGCGTCTTTATCATGGAAACAACAGAGTTTATGTAGAGCAACTTCGACTCAATAAACATTGTCTTACTGTTTTATGTACAAATTTAAGAGAGCATTGTGGGTTGAGGGATACTATAAATATTACAGTTGAAGAAGCAGTTGCAATGTTTCTCTATGTTCTTGCTCATAACTTTAATAATCGCACTGTCAAGATCAGGTGAGACAGTTAGTTGATACTTTAATATAGAGTAGGTTTTTAATTTTCTAAAATTTAAAGTTCCTAACTTAGAAAAAAATATCAAGGTTTTAACTTGATAAATATGTACTTTTTAAGCTAGAATATGTAATTAGTTTTTATTTAATATAATTTAATTAAGAATTTTTTTTTAGAAAAGGAACTAATTAGCTTTTTCTTTAAAACTTTAGTAACAATTAGTTAAATGCAAGAAAAAATAAATTATTAAAGGCACTAATTGGTTTTTTCCTTGAAGTTTTAGTAACAATTAGCTAAATGTTAAAAATTTACTACAGAGGAAAAAGAAAAAAGAAAAATTTTATGTAAACAAATGTTAGATGAAAACAATTCTAATTCTTAATGAATTCTTCTCCCGTCCAAACAAAGAATTTGGGATTCGAAATGAATTCTGTATCAATTCTATGCATTTCTCAAACAAAAGAATTACAATGTTTTGGAATTCCAATTCATAGTATTCTAATTCTATAGAATTTCAATTCCAATTCAATTCCAATTCTGTAAAATCAAACGCACCCTAAGAGTTTTTTGGATGACTGCTCACTTAGCACTATATATACATATATATATATATATATATATATATATATATATATATATATATACACACACATATAGTCGCCTAAAGAGTCCAGGCACACCTTGGAGAAATCCATCTTTTATTTATAAGATAATAACCAATTATCACTTACATAATTCTTGCTTCCACCCTGAAATCTTTTTCTTTCTTTTTGGATATAGAGATTTTCTTTTAAATTTAAAGGGGTAAACTATCTAGGGAATGCCTAAATTATTTCAACAGATAGTTTTTTGCCCCTCATCTATTTTAAATCTGAAATTGACCCCTCAATAATAATTTTAAAAAAGTCATATTTTGATCATTTAGTCCATTTCTACCATTGGAGCCTAGCCATTAAATCTATCACCTTGAATGGTGGAAAAGAAACGGAAGAATAAAAATCTAACATATCTTATTATTAAGGGGTTAATTTAAGATTTGAAATAGATAAAGAGTCAAAATTGACAATTAAAATTAGGGATAATTTCAGAAGCCTTCCTTGAGGTTTTCCATAATATCACTAAGCTCTCTTGAGGTTTTTAAAATCTCACTTGCCTCCCCTATCAACTTGACAAAACTAAATATTCTTATCAAATGTCACAAATTAACAATATTACCCTTACTTTTAATAACTATTTAACCAAAATGTCAAAACAAAATAAAAATTTTAAAACAAAAAATAAAATTTTATCTAATAATGATCTATATTTCTCTATATCGAGATCATGGTGAGATAGCAAAGAATGTGGATAATTAAATCTAGTTAAAATCAACCACTTAGGAAGAATTTGGTGAATAATTAGCACCTTGAAAACTTTCGTAGACAGTTATAAGAAAGTCAAGCAATGTTTTTAGGAAATACATTTTAACACATGATGTAGTTTAAGTTGTATTAAAAATTAAAATAATCTCTTCATATGTATGAATTCTTCAAGGTGTAAATTTTGTTTTGTTCCAAAACAACTAAAATAAATAATTTAGATCAAGAAATTTACACATTAAAATAAGTTAACCTCATTTTATTTTTTATTATTGTTGTAAACTTTACAAGTAAGATAACATAAGGGTAGTACTGGAATAAATTTTTTATCTTTCTTGCATTTCCTCCAAAGGGGCTAAAATGTTACAATAAATGTTAATTCAAGGGAGATAAATGAGTGATATCATGAGAAACCTAGGGGAGGTTTCTAATATTATCCATTGAAATTATGTAGGAGCTCCTTAGATAGTTTACCCAAATTGAAATAAACATTAGACTGTAGTCTGGAAATCAAAATCACACTAATCTTGGGACTCAAGCATAGCCTTCAAGAGGTAGCCTAGGGAGGGAGAGAGAGAGAGAGAGAGAGAGAGAGAGAGAGAGAGAGAGAGAGAGAGAGAGAGAGAGAGAGAGAGAGAAGGGGGGGGTGTGGTGGGGAACATAAGCTAATAATCAAGATTTCTGTGTCTGTCATGATCATATGGTCTTCATTCTCCTTCCTCTTCTACTTCTTCATGAATTACTTGTAAACAACAACAACGTCAGAAACATGCATCTTCAGAAGCATGTCAGATCTTCAACTCCATTCACCGACCAAATGCAGCTCCAGGCTCCATGTATCCCCATAGGTTCTGTCCTCATTTTTATACTTAATTTCTTGTCTACTCTCTTTCCTTGCTAATCTAACGACTCTCCAATGGCCACATGTCTGGTTCTAACCATCATGCAGACACTAGAATCAAGATTCCACATTATGAGGTTGAAATGAAACAAGAACTATCCAACATGTCTTTACTTGCCGGATTAAAAGAAAGGGTCGTATATACTAATTTAACATGAGCTAAAATTTTAATTAGCAATCACCAATCATCTATCGTTTTTCGTTGATTCTATCCTCATCAGTTGCTACTCAGCTATACTGTTGCTTGTTCAATTTATTAAGGTATAGCGTTGTTTCCTTTCTTTTCTTTTTTTTTTTTTTTTAAACTGAAGGTTGTTGGAACTTTCTTTCTTGATGTTTTAAATTCATTTTTTTTTTCTAGCTCAAAGTACTCAGCTGGATTCCCAGTGAAATTCTATTGCACAAGATAAGAGGAGAATCTTAGTATTATGTTTGTGAGGAACTGAATTAGTTGATATGAATCCAGCTAAAATAAAGAATTCTGTGGTTGATGACATCTCATAATTCCATGTAACAGTTTATCTAAGTTTTGTTTGTATCGGAAAATCCATAGCCTCTGACAAATAGAAAAAGAAGATAATTTAGTAAATTAGCAGATGAAACATGATAAGAACAGGCGAAAACTTTCATTTTAATAAGTAAAGCTTACAATACTTGAACAATTAACACACAGTTAATACAAAATGGTGCTAACACACAATTAACGCAAAATGGAAGGATCGATACAAATATATACAATTCAATAACATTACACTAAAAACTCGCGATTGTGGGATGAATGCCAATATTCAGTTACACTAAATTCAAGGGGAGGAAAAGTGTAAGGCTTCAGTATTTAAATTTAAGGGGATTCAGATCTTAATATGTTCGCGTTTGATAATCAAAATTTGAACATTTGAATTAATTAAGTGACACTGAATTTTCTCGACAAAACTTTCCTCCAAAATAAGTGATAAACTCTTTACTTATTATTAAATGTGATATACACTCAACGTATTTGATTAACAATTCCATAATTTAATGGATTCATATTTCAGATTCCAGTTTTCAAACTTTAGTTTTATCAAGCGCACCCTAAGTGTAAGGTCGGCTCGAATTCTAGACCTCCCACTTACAATAAAAAGAAAAAAAGTTATACTAAATTCATGATTAGTACTCGGATTCTAATGTTCAACATTTTCCTGGAGTCTCAATCTTTTTCTTTAACTATTAGACTGAATCCTCGTTAACTCGATTTTAGAATTAACAATTTGTGGAGTTGACAAATTCTGAATGAACGGGTTGGGCCATTAACGTGAGAGATGACAATCATGAGACCGTGAGTCCATGATTGAGTTAAACCTGGATATGGACTCAATGCGTCCCCCTTGGATTTTGGCATATGAACCATGTTAGAGACTACAATTTGGTCCTTGAGTTCAGATTCTCGTGCTTAATGGCTATTTAGTAAAAAAAAAAATTTCTAATAAGTGCTCTAACTAGCAATTAACATTACATTTAATTTAATATGAACACATTCACATTTAATAGTCAATTGCATTTGAACACACTTCTTTGGTTTAACTGCATTTTTTAAAAAGACAACTCTGACGTCTCTCTTTTCTAAAAGGTGGTGCAGTGCGTTCGATCAAACTGAAGTTTTAAAATTAAACTCTAAAATGTGAAATCTAAAGTTTGAATTCATTAAGTTATTAAATTTTTAAGTCCTAAATTTGATATGTTTAAATGTAAATCACATTTAAGTGACAAGTGAATAGCTCGTCACTTTTTTTTGAGAACAAGTTTTATTTAGAAAATTCAGTGTCACTTAATTGATCCAGATTTTCATTTTTTTTTTATTATCAAAAGCACTAGTGAAGATGATTGTGAAATCCGTCTCTAATTATTTAGACAATCCCTTCAATGAAAAATGATAGGGAGACCATTTTAAATGTGAACATAAATATGTAGCCTTCGTTACTCGAGACAGTCAACTTAATCCTTTCTACTGTAGTGAGAATTGCCATGTATCGCACACACTTACAAAAATACGCCAAAAGCAGAACTTGAAAGAAAAAAGAAAAAATTGTGCACGCTGGATGCGAATTCCAAAACTAGCAAAAGAAACGCTTAACACGAGGAAAAAACTTTGGTTTTGAGCCTCACCTTTGTGCCATGGAGTCCTCAATTCAAGCAATTTGTTTCGGGTACCAACTGAGAGCAAGAGAAGATTTAAACAAAAACTTTCATTTCAATTCCAGTAATTAAGCACCATTGCCTTCAGCATTCAAAAAAAAAAAATTTTTTTTAGGTTCTTTCAAGAAATTGAACCTAGAATCTGTACAGAGTAGGTTAATTAAGATCAATAGGAACAAGAAAGTGAAGGAAAAAAAAAATTAAAAAGAGGGATCCTCTTATCCTCCCCATTTTTCCCCACAGATATGGGAAGGGAGTTTCCCGTAGGTGAAAGTGCTGTAGAAAACCATCCATTTGTATCGATGTCATTGTTTCTTGCGTCTATTGCCGCTACAATCGCAATAGTTTCATCTTTATGTGGTGCATTATCTCGAAAAAAGGCAACAGCCTCCTCCTCTTCATCAGGTGCTGAAAATCAAATTAAAGAAAATAAGGATGTAAATATTCCTTCACCAACGTCTGGTAACGGCGGATCGCCACCCGAGAAAGTTACAACGTTGACAATCCCGGGATCATCATCGGATTCTGATAATGCAACAAAAAATGAAGAACTTTCTCATCAACCATTGCCACCTCCACCTGGATTCCAGCATTTATCAGGTTCAACTTCTCACCATTACCGGTCGAATTCAACGGCTTCTTCTTCATCCCGGAAAAAGTTGCCTAAAACTATGAGCATGAGGGCGCTGGGAAATGGGATTGGGCTATCATCCAGACAATCGTCCAAGAGGGATCAGGAGAATGCCCATGATGATTACGCTAGTAAAAAGAGAGATAAGAAATTGAAACATGAGGATTCTATTTGGAAGAAGACTATTATATTAGGAGAGAAATGCAGAGTCCCGGATGAGGATGATGATGCAATTGTTTATGATGAAAAGGGAAATAGAATTACAACCTATCATCGCAAGTCCACCTCTATGGCTTTGTCTAGGCAAAATTCAAACGCTGATCCGGATGCAATTCCAACTACTTTGGAGGGACAGAAAGATGATATCTTAAAAATTTCCTAGCTAGGTAAATGAATACTACTATATATCAGAAGAAATGTTAATTGCTCTCCTCTTTTCATTTTTCTCGTCTTCTCTTCTTGTGATATCTTGGAACTGCAAGTGATTTTCTTCATGAAAATTATGATTTTGAGATGCTTTAGTTTGCCCTTGTTTTACAGTGTCTTAATTTATTGGGATTTAGTAATCTATACCCAAGTCGTGGAAGACAAAGGAGACCAATCAATAGTGCAGTCATCATAAAAACATCTTCGAGAAGATGCACAAAACTCTTGCACTGGTTCAGTTAATATGATTGTTTCAGGTAGAGCGGAAAAATTGTTCTTCTGCGGCTAGGGATAGGTTTGGACTTCAAACTTTGGTTCCATGCATCTAAAAAAAGCCATGCAGAAAAGTGCATCAAATAAGTACAGAACGACTCATGCATTCAAATCTTAAAAGTTAATTAATTTGCAACAAGTAGTGGACTGATATGGAGGAACCCTTGAATAATTACTAATGATATTGGCACAGACCAGCATTAATTTCCACATCAATTTTGGTATAATGGCAAACTTTCTTTCAAGTCTAAATTGCATCTGGACTCCGGAAGAAGAATTTTGGCATTTCATCCAAAATTGGACTGGTAAAGTAAAAAAATTCCAGGCAGTAGCATTTACGAGGATTTTCTTTCAAATCCATATTGCATTTGGACTCTGGTAGAACGGTTTGGGAATTCCATCCAAAAGTTGGACTGGAAAACCTTTATCTGAACTCATGAAATCAGAGACTGAATTATAGAACAGAGAAGCAATGACTGACTATTTATGCAGCTTGATATATAATCACCAGATATTCGGCTTTGCTAGTTTACTTTAGCTTTGTTAAATTTGTCATTAATGAAGATTGGAAAAAGCCGTTAAAAGAAATTGAGAGCATATATATGTTATTCAAATATTTAAAACGCAAATCGAAGCTCTAAATTCACCACTCTTCACTTGAAACAAGCAAAATGTAACGATAACAGATTTAAAAAAAAAAAAAAAAAAAAAAAGACATGTGAAAGTTAATTTTCAGAAAGTATGATTTACTGATAAATCTTTCTTCAATCCCTTTTTTCCCTTTAATTTTCACTCTACTACTTTTGCAGTATATGGATTCTAAGTTGACAAGCACGTCTCATTAATCTTTAAAAGTACGTTTCTTATAATAACAATAAGAGAATAATCTTCAATGATATATGATCACTCGAGATTGTATAGAAGGAATCTTTCAATGATATATGATCACTCGAGATTGTATAGAGAATAATCTTCAATGATATATGATCACTCTCGAGATTGTGTATAGAATAATCTTCAATGATATATGATCACTCGAGATGTATAGAAGGAATCTTTCCAGACGTTGAAGAAATTAATTTCGCCATTGGAAAATGTATTACGAGTTTGCAATTGGAAAATGTATTACTTGGGATTTAAGAAAGAGAGTGTAACTACCTTCCTACCATTTATGTCAATCTCTTCAATGAATTCCAAAGAGTGGGACTCTATTTTTTCTAATTTTATTTTAAAGTGAGACGTCTTGAAATCAGGATTTCTCATTTACAATTCATCCTATTTTATCATCCTACTCAATCCTCCCCCTCCAAAAAGTGGGAATCTAGCCAAAAAAAAAACTCAAATGGTGATCAAATGATGATACTGTTGAAACCTGTCTGTAAAGGGTGAAAAAGTTATCTAGTAAGTATGGATTAATCTTATATGCTGTATATACAATCGTCATTAAATATACAACACATGTGCAAATTTAATTTTGAAATTAAAATTTTGCTCATGTATCATCCATCCAATCATAACAGTGTATATAAGATTTACTTAATACATACCTATCAAATGCAGATCATGAATCATATAACAGATTCATTTTCTCGACAAATTTTTTCAAGGCTCTCACTGTTTGGGATTTCTTTTAAAAACTATCATAATTTGGAAATTTTCTCATCTCTGAAGTGAAGCATAAAAATATGAAAAATAGATTTGCCATGCACTAATTTCAATATTTGAGTGGTACAACGTATTCTTTAAGATTTACAAGAGTATTTAGCATTAAAACAGGAAAATGAATGCACCTTGCCGATCATGAATAGTACAAAAAGATTCTCTAACCCTTCCCTTAAAAGCCAATACCACAACATTTTGGTTCTTTTAACTCCATTTATTTGTCTTTTTGTTTTTTCTAATTTTGGATATAATCCTTTATGATGGTTATTTCTCTTCAATCCTTTGCACGATTTCTGTGTTCAGTAGTTATATATTCCAAACAATGGAAAGCATCAATCAAATTAAAGATTCCTCCAATTTTCACCTCTATCGCTTTGTCTTTGGCTTTTCTAATCCATTTTGAATGAAATCAGAATCGGAGTGAATCCAAAAATCAAATCTAATAAATAAAAGTTCAAAAAGAGAACAGATCGATGGAAGAGGCACATGTAAGCACAAGAAGGGAAATTTTTCAGAAATTTATCGTCCCACTCCTCAGCAATTATGAACCAAAAAAATAAGCAATTTAGGATGTAATACTTTGGGGAAAACATTATTGTAGTATGTTAGAATTTTAGTACTTAATATGCATGCTTAGTCAATAAATATTTGATGGGATTTCAGAGAGTAAATTTCCTTTTAAAAAAAAAAGGTTTGATTGAGACTTAAATTAGGAAATAGAAGGGGAAGCTGTCCATGTACATCTGCACATTAATTAAAACATGAAAAGCACAAATCAAAGATTTCATTAAGAAAATTCAAAAAGAAGCAGTCAATATTAGAAGAAATACATAACAAGATGATGTTTCTATTAATTATATGAAGATTGAGTATTTAATTCCGATAAAATCTTAAGATTGCTTTTTTTTTTTTAAGGCGTTATGCCTATTTATTCACTCATTTACGTTTTGCATATACTGTCAAAGAAAAACAAGAACTTGTACTAGTGAGAAACAAGCCGATGGCAATTTCAGAATCCTTCTCCCCAAGAAAACACTTTCTTGCATTTCTTCTGGTAACAATTGCGGCAGCCTGCAGCAGCCATGCAAATCCTAGCATCAAAGCATCAAGGGATCTGCTTAATTTCGTCTGCAGCAGATCATCCAACCCTCCTCTGTGTTTACAAGTCCTAAGCTCCGATCCCCGTTCCCGTAATGCTACTCTCAAAGACCTAGGATTTATTTCACTTGACGCAGCAGAATCCCAGGCTAAAACCACACAAACATTGATCGGATCCCTCCTGCAGAAAGCAACTGATCCAAAACTGAAGGCGCAGCTCAAATCATGCCAGGGTTTTTATGACGATTCCATTAAACAACTGGATCAAGGGAGGAATGCCCTGAACGCTGGGAATCCCAGGGGATCAGGTGGCTACGTCTCTGCTGCTAATGCCGATGCTGATTCTTGTGATGAGGGCTTTGCAGGGAGTTCCACTCCAGAACCTTCGGAACTTCAAGATGCCGACCAGAAGTTTGAAGTTATTTCTGGCATCACATTGATTGTTACGGCTTTCTTGCTGCTTCCTCCTCCGTCCCATTAAAGTGTCATATATTCTCAATTTTCTAATGTTAAAATAATTATAACGCCAATCTTTACAGTTAATCAAAGGGTACTACTACTTTAGTATATATCCAAATTTGCTTGAAGATTGAGCTACACGCTAAGATGTCAACTTCACAAAATTGGATTCACAAAGGCAGTAATCTCTTCAATTCAGGTGCCGCCCACGTCCATTAATACATGCGATCACACATCCTCATGTTTAGATATTTATTCCAAATTAACTACTCCATATATATAGTTTTTTCAGAAAATTAATTAGCGCTTGAGCCCTTCCAACGACAGCCTGCCGTTGGGAATGGGAACGCAAAATAATGTGTGCTCATTCAATTAGTCATTTTTCAAGAATGATTACTTTATTTAAGTATTACCTTTAATAATGCACGCCTTAACCTTTGCTGTAACCTCATTAACTTAATTTAGATTTTTAGATAAGAGTTTAATTACTCATATATAGATGCTTTCCATCCCTGAAATTCGTTAATTTGTATGACATCATTCTAAAAAATATCACAAAATTGTGCATAGCCTAGTCAGTAAATTAATATTCATATTATACATGTTCTATATATAACTCAAAAAAAATCCATATTTTGTATATTTCAAAAAATATTCCGAGAAATACTCATATTTCTTACATAATCTTATTTGCTTATTATATTTCAGGAATTATATTTCAATTTCTTTGAAGTTTTAAAATTTGTAATGACAATGACATGTCTTTATGATTATGTACAAAATAACATATGTAGTATCATAACTTTTGTATACTTATACATATAAACATAGTAAGATGATGATTTTTTTTAAAATTATATGTTTGATACACAAATATTTGAGTAAAAAATTGCTATTAATATACACGTAATTTGGCCGAACTTATATTTTTCGTCAAACTTTTAATTGTATTATTTTTTTAAAAAAAAATTGTACAATATAGCTACGTACTATACTTCAAAGTATTCACCGTCCCTTATTTTACTAACTATACTCTACAGAAGTAGTCCTCACAAAATATTCAACAGAACTAGTTGACCAAATTTAGCTAAGCAAAAGAAATTTCTAATTTCCAATTTACCACTAGGCAAATACATTAGTACAGCCTAATCTAAAGTAGAATTTTTT
Source organism: Coffea arabica (assembly GCF_036785885.1). NCBI lineage: Eukaryota > Viridiplantae > Streptophyta > Magnoliopsida > Gentianales > Rubiaceae > Coffea > Coffea arabica. The sequence continues at coordinate 41,145,483 of NC_092325.1, read as the reverse complement.
TTTTTTTTTTTTTTGAACATGCTGAGTGTAAAACTTGGAGTACTGGGTACTGGACTATGAGGACTGACTGGGAACTGATTAGTTGTCTAGTTCGAATTATCTTAAAAAATCGTCCTTAGAAAAGAAAAAACTCAGTCAAACCTGATTTTTGACTGAGAACAGATGAAACCAAACAAAATCCGTTTTTTTTTTTTTCCTTTGCTCCGGCTGGTTTTGCCAAGACGAAAAGAAACCCAATTATATCCAAGGGAAAAGCGAGATAATCAAGCTCAGTGGCCATCAAGGTGGGTCTTAAGACCCTGTTTGAGTCATAGGTGAGGGTTGCAGCAAAAAAAATCCAAAGATTGTGTCAAAACACTCCCTTGATTTAGTAAGGTTTGTATACCTACTAGTTTCTAATACAAAGTCTCTTTAGACTCCCCCTTCCCACTAGTTTAAAACAGATAGATTATAAAATTGTCGTAAAGTGAGATAATCAGGTTGTCGGTACAATACAAAGATCTAATTTCAAGTTTCAATGACCCAAACTGCAGTGTATGGGAAGTACCAATCAAAAAATCTTAGTCATAAGCCAAGGAAACTGATTAATTGTGTAATTAGAATGATGTGACAACCGATTTTGAGTTTCCAAAATATCAAGGTTCATAATTATTTGCCCATCAACCCAACAGATTCCTCCTTGGAGCTTCCTGAAAAAAAGAAAAAGAAACAAGAATTCCTTTTTGCGGTGCCTATCATCTATTTATTTAGGTGATTTGCAAAGGTTTTTCTAACGGGTATTCAATCGATACTCTTTAATACAATTAAATTCTATTCAATCTATCATATATATATATATATATATATATATATATATATATATATATATATATACTTTTTTAATTAATTTTACTTATTCAACCTATCATATATACGTACACACTAATAATTATTATCCTCCCTTGTATATATACATTTTTCTTAATCAATCTTACCTTTTAGGCACCTGTTTTAGACCGGCCCGATTTTTCTATTACGAATATGTCACTCACTAGGCCAAGCTAGATTTTATGATTATGACCTAGTAAAATAGATGTCTATTTAATTTGTGCTGAGACTCAAAGATATCGTTTTGAGAATCAGCAACACAATTGCAGGACACGGAAACTACCAATCAAAGATCTTATGCATCGACCTGAGCAATTAGAATAATTGCAGGATACGGAAACTACCAGTCAAAGATCTTATGGCTTATACATGAACTGAGGAAATGGACCTGAGCGATTAGAATTTAGGAGTGCATCACAAGACATTCAATTTCCTGATTTGCCTGCAAGCAACGCATTTGTATGTAGTACGCGTGACTTGCTTGATGAATTCAACACTCAAAGAAAAGGCAAAAAACAATAAATGAAGAAAGCAGCATTCTTCTTTCTTGTCTTTGTTCTGGTAGTCAGCAGCCGCAAGCTTCCAGAGCCCGGCAATAGCATCAAAGCATTGACCCACCCCTGTGATGGATGAAATATGCTACAAAACAAGAAGCCCTTCTTTTTGTTTTGCAAGTCCTAAACTCCAATCCTCGTACTCCCGGAGCTTCTCTTGAGGATTTAGCCCAAATTTCAATTGACTTGGCAGAATCCCATGCAAATTCCACGTACAAGTTGATTGAATCCCTTGCGAGAAAGACAAACGATCCAAAATTGAAGGACGTCTACCAAGCATGTCTGGAGAATTATGAAGAGTCAATTGACAGCCTAGGTGAAGGCAGGAAAAGGACCTAGAAATATTTGTTTGGATAGAGTATTCTTCCAAATAATTACCGTAACACTTTTTGTGACGTGATATATGTGAGATAAAAAGGTGGATTCAGAAATGTATTTATAATTTTTATCCAACTCCAATAACTGTGAACGCACTTGCCCCTTTTTTTTCCCATATACTTTCGTTTATTGAATTTTTAACCTGTTTTCTATCTTGGTTTTCCAGGTAAATTTCACTCGATCACGTTATATCTGTGTAATAAGAGCTACTAAATCTGTAGTAATAATTTCTTGCAACCTGATTAGGAGGTATATTTTGATTCGGAGTTTGTAATATACGGTACAAAAGACGTTGTTAATACATGCATGAACGTCCATGCACTAAGATTCACATCGAAGAAATTTCTGCTAATTAATTTGGCTTTATTAACCAAGTCATTTAAAAGTTTCTCGTCTAATACGTTAGGCTTCACCAGGTGGTGCTGGTTATGATTCAAGAAAAAACTAATAATTGTGGTGTAAAATATTGAGATTTTCTTTGGCTCATTATACTCGAAAAAAGAAACACATGTATCGACAGGATTGACCATACAAAACTAGTGTCATTTTTTGTGGAGTGAAAAAAAAGGGAAAAAAAAAAAAGCAACTCTTTACTAATCGCTTCTATGTGTTCAAATTGCCCCGAAATATCATTCAACTCCACTTTTGACGGACGTAAAACTCTTGAAGTATGAGTTGGAGAGGATTAATCACGGGTTAGAATACAAACCTACCAATGTCATTTTCGATTGAATAGCAACTCACAAAATTTATTCAAGAAATATTAGTGGCACCCTACTTTCTGTTATTTGCACTCATAACATTTGTTTTGTCACATAATGTAATAAATCAAAATTATATGATTAGAATGACAATATGAGTTTGATTAACAAAAATGGGATTACGAATAACGTTTTCTAATTTATTTTTGTCTAAGCAATATGTCTTAAGGATAACCCTTTTTTTTTTTTTTTTGTAATAGCGTAAATGGGACGAGGGTTTCGACCTAATCCCTTCGAAGTCTCTCATGTACACTCTCTCTTTCGAAATGCTCCAACCCATCCCCCCGCCCCATATTGAGGATAACCTCTTTAACTTAATTCAAACGAACGCAACATTCAAAAATTATAAGCATACACTATTAACATTGAGGATTAATCTTCTATATAATACATACACTACCATTGCCTGCAACATGATAACCAATCTAAATTTACAGGTGAAATTCAAAATTTTGCATCTAATCATGATAATATATACTAATAAAATGTTGAATTTCGCTATAAAGTGTTAAAATCTTGGAAGGACCTGGAAATAACATTTGCCCCATTAGGACTCCAGCTTCCGCCTTTTCAATTGGGTATCTGCCTTGTGGTGAGCGTAAATTATGGAAAAACAAGGCTTTAGACTGTCTAAGGCTGATTGTGCGGAAATCCCCCATAACAATTACTAGTTTATGTACTAATAAATTCATCATCCCAAACAGGAGTAGTTGGACTTCTCAATATTCCTGTAGCACAGGCCAAACCATTCATCTGTTGGCATTTTTAAAGATTTAGTTTCAAATTGCTTTTCTTTTCTTTCTTTTTTTTTTTTAAAAAAAAAAAAAAAAAAAAAAACTCAAGTACGTAGGTAGGGTCTGCACTACGCACTCTGGTGCAGACCCCAATATTAATTCCTCCAAATTTGAAGTCATCCAACGCCGCGCGACTCCATCGACTCCCCTGTGACATTTCCAAGACCCGAATTAGGGAGACCTGTTCTCCATTAGCTTCAATCTGAAAAATTCGGTTTTGATTCCCGTAAGTTTCCAAGAAAGTAGGGAGATTCTTCACCCAGCTTACCAGCTTATTATTCCTACATATCTCAAAACCAAGGAAGATTCCCCAATTATCCAAGGTTAAATTACTCAGCATCTTCATCAAGCTTGTATCCGAAACATTTAGTTTTTGCGCCTAATTTCTTGTGGGTCCTGAAGATTTCTCCTTGGTTACATCTGGGTTTTGATTATTTTCTCTATTGGTTGCAATTCTCAAGAGGGTTGCTGGAACTTTATTGCCGTCACATGATATTAGGCCAACCGTGGCTATTGGCAATTTTGTATTTTTATCTGAAATTTGGCTATTCAGTTCCAAAGATTTGATTTTTAATCCGTTTTTGGACCTAGGGCTGTTCCCCTTAATGATGAATTTTGATATAGATCTATGGGGTTTATTTGTTTAATCGAGAACGTGTGGATTTAGTTGTAGTGGTGGGCTTTGATCAGTTCTCTTTGCCCTCTTGTCTGTTTGATGTATCTTGTTATTGCTGAAGAGGAGTTTGGGCTTGTGAACAAGCGGTGGTCGATTCCGGGTGTTCTCAGGCCATTGGCTTTGCCATTTGAGCAGCAAGTGTTCCCATTTTGTATCCCACTGGATAGATGGGATAAGGAGTTTTACAAGTTGCAGGGTGGATAATTAATCTTAGCCCTATTGGATTGGATTGGTTTTTTAACTTAGGAGAAGTGTTTGGTTTCTTGGATACTAGTTGAATTTTCAGATTGATTTTTTTTGAAGATGGGTTCCTCCCAAGGGTCTTCTTTATCCACAAATGTGGCAGGGTTTGTTGATGGATCTTCTGCCCGCAGACAAGTTTCATATGTGGATCATTTGCCCATCTATGTCAAGGAGCTGATTGCTGGAGGAGCTGCTGGTGCATTTTCTAAAACTGCAGTTGCTCCGCTGGAACGGACTAAAATTCTTTTGCAGGTGACTTGCTTTTGCTTTTGCATGGCTCCTGCTAAGAATTTTGATCTTTTAATCTTGAGACTTTTTTTTTTTTTTTTTTTTTTATATTCGAAGTTTCCCTTTCTAGTTTATTTTGTGTGTGTATCTCTGTATCAACTGATGTTTTCCTCGTTAGCAGTTTGCATTACATACTTTTTGTATGTTGTGGATCAGCTGAATGTATACTACTCCTAGCTCTATAATAATTGGGGATTAACCTTTCAAAATAACTTCATTGAATGCCATTTTCTTAACTAACTGGATTCCCTCATAAACAATGATTATCCTAGATGTCAAGTGCAGACGTTGAGCCTAGAGTTCCAGAATTTTATTTTTATCTTAGATAGGTATCCTTCTAAAGTCTCAAGAATTTGGTTCTTAGAATTGTTTCCCGAGATCTGGTCATTGGAGTTGGTCCAGTATCTTTCCAAGACATGTTTGGAAAATGATTTTTAAGCTTTGATTGCTTTTATTGAGATTCAATTAACCAGTTGCCATGACATTCCTATTGGTTCAATATGCAAATAATGATCATCTTGGCTGCTGTTATGGGGATAGCCATGAATCGAGCTGTTACTCATCATCTGTTGTTTCTGATTATGAAAGACAAATGTTCAATGTCTGTTTCACACTATCCATTGTAACCTAATTTAACATTTGCAAATTTAACTTCCTAACGTTGTTCCACCTACTGCACCCTCTATTCGAATATGCAGACAAGGACAGCAGGATTTCATTCTCTTGGCGTTTATCATTCTCTAAAGAAGCTAATGAAGCATGAAGGTGTGATGGGATTTTACAAGTAAGTTTGAGTCTTACCACTAAATGTTCTTTATATATCATCTCAAACTTTTCTGAGTTCTGACTGACTCACTCTTATTATCTCTTTTAGAGGAAATGGAGCTAGCGTCCTTCGAATTGTTCCATATGCTGCACTACATTTCATGACTTATGAGCAGTACCGGTCTTGGATATTGGATAACTGCTCTGTCTTTGGGACAGGGCCTGTTGTAGATCTTTTAGCAGGTTCAGCTGCTGGGGGAACAGCAGTTTTGTGTACCTATCCATTGGATTTTGCCCGTACCAAACTTGCTTATCAGGTATATAGTTTGGGAACCATTTCGGGACTTTTGTTTCTTCCACTGAGAATTTTATTTGGGTTTAGAATGTTATTACTAACTTTTCAGAGTTGATGTTGGTTGGTAGATGTTATACATGGCACTCTTAAGTGATGCTCCTACATATCTTGTTTTGCATTCTTGGCCTATGATATTATGATTTCATTCTTGTTACTTTTTGAAGAAATGGTTCCACAATGTGCTAGAATATCAGTATCATCGAGATGTACATTGTCCTTTCCTGATGTGGTGTGCCGAAAGGCTGTCTAAAATTGACCTTTAGTAAACAATGATGCCCGATGTTTTAAAGTTTTTGCACAACCGTATCAAACCACTGTGTACTCAGTAGTTAGTGATATTTATCCACATTTCCTTGAGAAAGGAGCACAAGTATTTGAGATTCTGTTTGTAAGTTGTATAGCACACTTTGCTTTTGTATCAAAGAGAATCAGCAAATGTGATCAGACACCTCTTTTTGGGCATAGAAATTCTGAGACTGCAAGTGTCAAATGCTTGAAAGTAGCATCCAAAAGAGATCAAATATGAATGATTCATTTATCTGTACAGATGGTTTAGTGGAACATGTGGACTGAAGACAGAAATAAGCAGTAATCAATTTTTCCAGTTGGCTGCCACCACTCTTTTGCATTAACCCTCAATGCTTCTAAATTTTTTATTTTCTTCTCCTGGACATGCTAAAGAAGTTTTGACATGGTTTATGCTGTGCTTCACCTGATGGTTATTATTCTTCTAAATTTTGTTTTTTCTTTTACCTGGTGGTTATTCTTTTTCTTCATCCTTTTTGCAGGTTGTTGATACAAGAACAACTTTGCAGAATGCTACAAGATATATTTATGAGCAACCTGCCTACACTGGCATAAGAAATGTGATAGAGAGTGTATATAAAGAAGGGGGAGTCCGTGCACTTTATAGGGGTGTAGGTAAATATCTGCTTTTCATGCTATTTCTTAACTTATGTCATATTCTTTGTTATTGTGTTGTAGTTGATTTTAGTTGTGCATTGCTAAAATGATACTGATTCTTGGCTGCACTTATGTTGCTTACTGTGGTTGCATTTTTTCCAAATGCCTAAAAGATTTGAATATATAGGGGTGTAGGCACGTCTACTTTTCATGCTTTATGCCACCTTCTTCTTTATTGTGTTTGGAATCAATTCTAGTTTTGCACTGTCAAAACATGATGGTGACTCTTTGTTGGAGTTATGTTGTTCATTGATGTTGCATTTGTACTAAGTTGATGGTTGGTTTCTACTAGAGGTGGCAAGATGGGTGATTTGGGCGGGTTTGGGTTGGGTAAAATGGGTAATGGGTATAAGTGAGTCAACCCATTTATATCCATTTAATTAGATGGGTATAAATGGGTAAGTCAAAAAATGAGTTGGGTAACCCAATTATCCATTTATAACCCATTTATTCTAAATTTTTACAAGCTCATATAAATTCATTTTGTAAACTAAATTATCAATTTATACCATTTTACACCTATCATTAATTTTAAATATTTACTTATTATGCCAAATAAGTCTAATTATCAATTTTTTTTCCATCCGCATGCCATGTCGCAAAATTACATATTATTTAATAATTGAACAATGAGAATCTAAAAATTTGGACTAAATAATATGAAAGTTAACAAAAAAATTTAATCCGAAACTTTGAACCCCTAGTATTTTTTCGTTTATAAATTTAAAATTTCATTTGAAAAGGTAAGAAAAGAAGCTAAAATTTGTCATAAATTGATGATGCTAAAAAATGATCAAATTAATAAATTACAAGGAAATAAAGCGATAAGATAAAACCAACAAATAAATATAATAAATAAAACAAAAATACTTAACATAAAAAATAGTTTGGGAAATACAAAAGGTTAGCCATTATCAAATATTTCAAAACTTGCACCATTTTATAGAAAGTAAATCGCGTAAATAATTGCTAAATTTTCAAAACTGCTCATCCTCCAGGGGCCCCTCTTTTTCTCCCTGAAATTCTTCACCAGACCCATCACTACTCAAGAAAATAATTGGGATACTTTTACAGATGTAGATTGCAATTTTCAAGAATTTGAGTCTTTTCCACCTGAAAAAACTCCAGCCAGCTCTTTTTCACCCCAGGAAATACAAAAGGTTTGGGAATGTAAGTTAAATGGGTTAAATGGGTTAGATGGGTTACCCAATTATACCCATTTAATAAATGGGTATAATTGGGTAACCCATTTATATCCATATATAAAAATTTAATGTACCCATATTCAATTATTAATGGGCGGGTATGGGTAAAATTAGTTAAATGGTTTTATTTGACACCTCTAGTTTCTACAACTATTTGTCTGGTTTGCTCTTTAGTTTGCTTAGCTTAATAGGTATTTGCTGTATGTTTGTATTGATCGTCATGTTGTAATTACTTTGAGCAGGTCCAACACTTGTTGGTATTCTTCCTTATGCTGGTTTAAAGTTTTACATCTATGAAGAACTTAAGAGACATATTCCTGAAGAACGCCAAACATCTATTATGATGCGGTTATCATGTGGAGCACTAGCTGGCTTACTTGGCCAGACTTTTACATATCCTTTAGATGTTGTAAGAAGACAAATGCAGGTAAGCTGCACGAACTTTGGTTGGGATATATTGTAGTTTCACTTTTTTTTTCTGTGTTTTCTTCCCTCTTCGATGTCATGTCTTGTAGCATACTGTAATTGGATTTTGAGCTGATTCTTGACAATCTTGTTTGAAAATTGCATTTTACATATAACCTTGATGCTATAACCAATCATTTTGATTGTTATTTTGTAATCGTATGTTTTTCCAACTTGAAGTGCCATTGACATTCTAATGTGGCAGAAATACATGGATGTGATTTTGTGCATTAAATATATGACTAGTCTTAGGAATATATGCTAATCATGGATTGGATTATCATGTCACTGTTTCAGGTTGAGCATCTCCAACCTTCATTGCAAGCTGGTGCACCGCACAAGAGCACGTTGGACAGGCTGTTAACTATCGCCCGTCATCAAGGTTGGAAGCAATTATTTGCTGGCCTCAGCATTAATTATATCAAGGTAAAATTTTAAAACTCCTAGACCTGGAATGGATCATTATGCCTGATGCATTCCAAACTAAATTGTTTTTGATGATAGTTAACAGATTCTATGGAAACCTTTTGGGACGAAATTCAGAACAGCCACTTCAAAGTTTCCTTTTAATTGAGACTAGTTGAAAATTAGGTGGGATATAAGCACTTCCAACATGCTGATGTGACTGGCTCTTTGATTTTGTTTCAGATTGTTCCCTCGGTGGCAATTGGTTTCACAATGTATGACATGATGAAGACCTGGCTTCATATACCTCCTCGGCAGAAATCAAAATCAATCTCCACTGCATAAACACACAGTTACATGCAACATTACAAAATGTTCCATTAGAATGTAATGCAGGATTTGTCTGACTCTCAGTCATATTATCATGTTAAATTCGGTGATCATGAATGACATTCAATTCCAACCTGAGAGTTCCATTAGGATTTGCTTGATTTAACTTACAGATTATTATGGCTTTCAAATCCCCAACCAACTGGCCTTTAATCTTTAGATTTTGTTAATAATTCTGTTAAGTGCACTTCACTCCTTGCACTATCAAAACATTTGTAGTTTATGTCCGGCGGGTGATAACACTGGAAGTTGATATGCTTGAAATTCTCTATACAGCAATAAGGAAAGTTTTTGTTCTGTTGTTGTCCATGCCTCTGACAGAATCAAGCTGGATGTTCTGTAAATACATTGAGACCAGGGCAGCTGATTTCAAGTCTCAGGTTAATTATTCATGCAATTCCTCAGGAAGAGAGGCACTTGGTTGCGCCTTTTAGGAGGATGGAATTGCCAAGGAGAATCACTGTGGTGATCATTTTGCGTGTCAAACTTTCCCTACCCTACAAGGGAAGGCCAAAAAACAAAAACCTCTTTCGACAAAATAATCATCTAATGAACTGTGCAGTAGCCAGGACATGGCGGAATCGTATGGATTAAGGATTCAAATGAAACTTAAATTCAACCCGACAATAGACGAGGTAACAATATAGCATCTTGTTTCCCAAATGCTGGTGCCTAACCTTTTCAACTTTCACAAGAACTCGAACATGTTGCACAATCGAAAATGATGAACAAAAAGGCAAAGGATTTTTAACCCCCTAATTCAGAACAGCCACTTCAAAACAATTTAGTTTGGATCTGAATTTTCAAAGGAACCTGAGTTTTAACCGGAGTTCCATTCCACATCTTTAAATCTTCGAGGGCAACAGCGTCTGGCAATAGGATTCGTATTCCTCAAACTAAACCAGTTGAGCGCAAGACTGATCAGATTACTTCGTGTTTATTAGCCAAAAAACCAGTAACTAGAAACAGTTGTATAAAATAAGGGGAAGACGGGAAATAAATTGAAGTTCCAACCAATCTGGTAGTTCTCATGGAAACTGAAATCAAAACATAGAACAACACGACATTTGCGTCTTCCCATGACACATCTAACAAGAGTGTGACTCCACGGCAAGAAAAAGGGCTACAACTCACTCAACACCTAAAATGTTAAAAAAAAGTTCAAAAACGATGAAAGACAAAATTATACTCCGCCCAGCTTTCATGCGCTTATCAATGATATAGTAGCTGATTTCAGCAGGTTTACAGCTTGTCCTCGAACTCTGAAAGTGGTGTGATCTGATCTTTCAAACCCTTCCTCTTTCTGATGTCAGTAACAAGCTGAGCAGCTTGCGATCCAGATTCTAATGGATCCGAGGACATCATATCCCAGTGATCAAAGACACACTGGGGGAATGCCTGTCCTGATGTAGCAGCTCTCAATGTACCTGAGAAACCAAATGACTCGACGACAGGAAGATAGGCCTTGATATTGTAAAGGGGTGTGCCTGGCCTCTGCATCTCCTCAAAGACGTGTCCACGCTTCTGGTTCAGAACACTGTAGATGCCACCGAGAGCTTGTTCGGGTGCTTGGATCTCCACAAGGTACACGGGTTCCAATAGTCGGGGCTTAGCAGTAAGTTGGGCAGCATAGATAACCCTCCTAGCAGTAGGAATAACCTGGCCACCACCTCTGTGGATGGCATCAGCATGCAGGACAACGTCACAAACCTCAAAGCAGATACCTCTCATGTTTTCTTCAGCCAATGCACCTTCTTTTGAAGCCCACTGGAAACCAGCAACAACAGAATCCTTAATTTCATTCAGGTACTGAACTCCCTTGCACATATCAACCACCATGTTGGGTCCAGTAGTCTCAGGACCAAAACACCAGATTTTCTTTGCAAGATCCTTGTCCCATCCAAACTCCTCTGACAAGATCTTAGAACGATTCTTTGGATCATCCCTTGGACCAATACGACCATCATCAATGGCCTCAGCGAGCCCCTCTTCCAGGGGCCTAGCTTCCATATAGAGACGGTTGTGCTTGTTAGGAGATTTGCTCATCACAGTGCGACAAGACTTCTCGAGAACTGTCTCACGGAAAGACACCACTGGATCAGACTTAATAATCTCAGCACCGCCCATAAAATCGTCTTGCAAATCCTTTAAGCAAATTTCAAGGTGCAGTTCTCCAGCACCAGCAATGATGTGCTCTCCAGATTCCTCAATCGTACAGACAACCATAGGGTCAGACTTTGCCAGACGTTTCAAACCTTCAACAAGCTTGGGGAGGTCAGATGCAACCTTGCACTGCACAGCAACACGCACAACAGGGGAGACAGAGAACTTCATTGCTCTAATTGGATGAGCATCAACTTCCTTTTCATTGGTCAAGGTTGCATTCTTGGTGATGAATTGATCCAAACCAACCATAGCAACTGTGTTACCACATGGCACATCCTCAACTGTTTCCTGCTTCTTACCCATCCAAATAACTGTTCTTTGGACATTCTTAACATACAAGTCCTTTTTCTCTCCAGGAACATAGTTGGGACCCATGATTCTAACCTTCATGCCAGTGGCAATTTTTCCAGAAAACACACGGCCAAAAGCAAAGAATCTACCTTTGTCAGATGCTGGAATCATCTTGGATACATAGACCATAAGAGGTCCCTCGGGATCACAGTTCCTGACGGCATTAGCATATTGATCATCAAGCGGACCCTCGTACAAGTTTTCAACACGGTACCTCTGAGCCTTGGCAGGAGATGGAAGATGGTAGATCATCATTTCAAGTAGGGCACTACTTGCTGGAAGCCATGTCTGCATGACACGCTTCATGAGTGCCTTTCCCATCAACTCTTTTTCATCAGACTTCATCGTTACTCCAAGCTTTGACAACATTGGCCACAGCTTGTCCTTCTGATCATTCATGCAAGTGCTGATGATCTGCTTGATGGGCTCATAACAGAACTGAACAAAACCACGCTTGCATGTAGGTGAGCCAGTGTTCTTGCTGGTCCATTTCTTGGTAGCAGGGTCAAAAAAATTCTCACCCCACAGTCTTTCCATCATCTTAGACTCATCAACACCAAACTTGGAGGCATACATTTTGGCGAAGTTACTAAGGGTGAAAGCCCAGCCATGTAAACCAGCAGAGAAAGCAACGGTACCTTTCTCTGGGTAAACCTGGACATCACCAAGGAGAGGATCTTCATATGTGGCCATGATAACGTTGGCATTCTCAATAACCTTCTGAAATGTTTGGTAAGCCTCCTCCCCCTCAACCTGGAGCTCAAGGAAACACCTGTCCATTTTGTTGACAGTTAAGACAGGCCGAATCCTTTCTCCCAGAGCCTGTCGAAGGACAGTTTCTGTTTGGACACACACACCCTCGATACAATCAACCACCACCAATGCACCATCAGTAATACGAAGGGCAGCAGTCACCTCAGATGAGAAATCAACATGCCCAGGGGAATCAATAAGATTAATAAGATACTCATTTCCCTGCCGCTCCCCTTTGTAGGCCTTTAAAGCTTCATCAGTCATCTCATAATAAAGTGAGATACCAGTGGACTTGATTGTAATACCACGCTCAGCTTCATCTGCTCTTGTATCCGTCATTCGAACATCTCCAGCAACTTCTTGAGCAATGATACCAGCAGCAGCCACAAGAGAATCAGTAAGAGTGGACTTCCCTGTGAGATGTCAACATGAGTTAGAAAGAAACTTCCACAGAATCAAAACAAATCTTATAAGTGAAATTAAAAACAGAAGCAGAAGTAAAAACAGAAATGAAGATGAAACTAAAAAAAATAGTAGCAATTTTAACAAGCAAGACATACGAGATGATAATATATAAGCTGTGTCATGAGGAAAATTCTAATAGTTGAAATGCAATTATAGTAACATACGCCATTTTCATGATTGTTGTTTAGAATAAATGCATTAGGATGAGAAAATACAGACAAATGATGGCATAAAAACCATTTCTTTTCATCTTTTCTTTACTTAATGAAGGATTAACTAATCCACTTTCAAATCAATTCTTATGACTTTCTTATCCACATAAGGGTTATGATCGGGTTCTCCCAAAAGAATAATGGACAGTCCTACTTACCATGATCAACATGTGCAATAACAGACATATTACGGATATTGTGCTTGTAGTCCATAATCCTTCGAAGCTCTTCTGCTGTGAACTTCACCTGCAAATGCGCCATAAAATTAACCATCAGTAAGAAACATCTAGCAACAATTGATGTTACTCAAGCAGGACAGAGGAAAAACTGACTTACCATCTTGATAGGCTTTCAGATATTAACCGCAAAAGAGGATTGGATAAAAATAATTCACAGAACCTGCTCATCAAGAAAGTCAGAAAATGAGGAGAGACGAGAAAGCATCATGATAACAAATAGAAACATTCGTCAAAGTTCTCCAGGACACAGTAAATACTTAATTCCCTAACGCTAGATTATGCAATGAGACTGTCATATGTTGCGGAATTCAAAAAATATCCTTTCCATCTTCAGCAACAATAAAAATGAAAACACACTCCTGCATATGCTCTCATATAAAAAAAAGACTGAATCCATATCTATTGCTCCCTCACACCCTACTAATAACCTACTAATAAAGCTGAACCCATATCTGTTGCTCCCTCACACCCTACTAATAAAGCTTGTGCACGGAGAAAAGACTTCCGCACAAAAAGATGCAATTTTTTTTCCAAAAAGAGCAATTATTAGATAAAATGGATCCAAGAAAACTTCTTTTCCAACAGGGGTAACAACAAACTATATCGCCCTTTCAAACAAAAAGAACAAACAGACTTAAAACAACAGAATATGGCATAAAATCCAGAAAAAGATTTTCCAAGCACAAAAATAAACTGAAACAAAAAAATCCAGATCAGCAACAGCTACTATTAAAATCACAGACAGGAAAATTTCTTCCCATAAATGAAAGATTCTTTTATCGATGACCCCGCGCAGAAACTCCAGAATAGTAATACGAATAAAGCAAGCATCTATTCACTCATCGTTTCTGGTTTGCTTAGACACAACAAAAAAAAAACAGCAAACTGAACAGTTTCCATCCTTCAAAGAAACAATTTTTCCGAGAACCCAGATTGGATCTAGATCTAAATAAGCTAATCAACGAGTCAAAATACAAAAAAAAAGCTCAAAAAACAACAAACCCAGATGGAAAAAGTAAGACTTTATACCAGATAGATGCCAAAAACAACAACAGCCCAGATCAAAAATCAACAAATCAATCAAACAAGGCAACTAACTCTATGCAAAATCTAGCTATGTTACAGCAAAATAAAAGGGGGTCGCGGGCATATTACCGAGAAAAGGAAAAAAAGATGGAGAGAAGGAGGCGGCGATGTTAGAGGAGGAGGTAAGGCACACAGTGACCTTACGAGCTGCAGCCGCAGAGATAGAAGGATAGTGTGGGAGAATGGTTCTATTTTAGGGGTTTGCGATTATATATACTGTGGATTTGATGTCAGCCACGGCGTCTGCAAATTAAGCCCATCAAAGGCCCATTACTGTTCCTACTAGTTTTAATGGCTCACATAATAGTGTTTTGTAAACCAGGCCTATTTGTACAAATTCCACATCATCGGTGGGTTTACAGATAGTCCAGATATGGCTGGTGGTGGTGGGTTGATCCGCGACAACAATCTGTGGTGTCGTCGCGGATCAGTAATTCAATATTGGTTGCCCTTTGGGTTTTGTGATCAAACAATTCGATCTTGTTAGGGCAACTAGCAGCGACGCAATGGGCTGCTTGTAGCAGGGTATCGTGGCTTAAAGCATGTTGAAATCGAAACTAATTCCCTAACTCAGTATTTATCTAGTTCACCATGGTGGAACCACTCAGCTACGCTTTAATATTTTGTGAATGATTTGATGATTGCTTAGTTGTGATCGAGGAAAGGAGTGTAAATGAACAAAGTAAAACTCGAGCTCTATGGTACTTGAGCTGGACTCGAGCCAAAATATTCGAGCTCTTAAAACTTGAGCTCGATCTCGATTTAGTTTTTATTTGCTCGAAATTGAAATTGGGTTCAATCAAACTTAATGGAGTTCGATCGTCTTGAAGCACTACAAATATATATTTCATATAATTTTAGACAAAGAATATGATGGACATTTAACTCTCTATATTGTTGTCAATTTATGATCCCACAAAAAATTATTCATTTGTTTAAATATTAGATAAAACTAAAGATGCAAAAAAAAAAAAAATCTAGAGATAATTTATTGACAAAATTGTTGAAAGTTAATTAAAGGGAGGCATTTGATTAGGGCAATTAGTTATCTGATTTATATGAGGGATTAATCTTGTTAGTTGATTACCTTTTTTATCCAATTGAATATAGATGTAATAGTTCTCTTATTTATGTGTTTTTGTATTTAGAAAATATAGTGATCTGCTGATTTCTCTCTTTTTTAATGTAATTTGTGTGAGTAATTTTTAATAATAAATCAAAGATCAAGAATTTCACCTCTTTACTTATTATGGGCCAATGATAAATTTCACCAGCAGTACTTTACAATATTAAAATTTGACCCCACTTACCACGTGATTTTGGCTCAGCCCCTGGTCCCGTCCTCGCTCGCCTTTAAGTTTAAGTGGCCCCTATAATGTTCAACTCCGCCCGTACCGTCTTCTAATCAGTGGGGTGTCTATATTTTTTCCGCCCTTTGTTCCCAGTGAATCTGATTACACTTGACGAACTTCCTGAGTCTCAAGTATAAGGCTGAGTTTGAACTTGTCCAGCTATTCAAACTGCTAGAATTCAGCTTAAATTTGATCAACGTGAGTTCAAACTTAGGATTGATCAAGGAAGCTTGCGAATAACTTGTTTAAACTGTGACTTTTTTTGTAAGCCTAACTAAGAAATGTAGGCTGAATCATTTTTCAAGGGGAGGTAACTCTTGTGTAGGATTTACTCTCCTTGCAGATTCTCTCCGTATTAGGGATGATAGTGAGTCGAACCAAGCTCGAACATTGATGTACTCAAGCTTGAGCTTGAACTGTATTATCCAAACTCAAGGTTGAGCTTTGTGAACCGTCGATTTTGAGATGCAATTTATCCCGTAAAATATAGGAAGCTCAATTTGAGTTTGAGCTCGCTCGAGATGCAAATTGAGATTGAACTTGTGCTCGAGTTCAAATGGTAAGATATATAATTTTTCTAAAAACATAGGTCATCAGGTAATCTAACAATTATGAAAAATAATGCACATATATACATGGATACACACACGTGTCTGTGTGTGGTGAAGTTCGAAAAGTTCAATGAGCTTTCGAACAAAATACCTAAATGCTCGAGTTTGATTCTTTAATCCTATTTGAGTAGTTTGAACTCGAGTCAAGCTTTAACCCCCTTGTGAATAACTGCTCGTTTACCACCCTTTGTCCAGATGCTGACTATCAACTCTTGGTAGCTAATTATATTCTTTGACTCAACAACATTATTTTTTTAAAAAAAATTATTTACATGCATAAGTGCATTGGATGGTTTTCCTTGATACTAAATTAAAGAAAATCAAAGCAAATGGAACTTGGAAATTGATGTTTCTTAGAATAAATGAAAATCCTAGATCATAAATTGATTCTAAAACCAATTATATATACTGCATAATCTTTAAATGTGATCCTCATCATTAACTTTAATTCTATAAATGTTTATACAATTTCAGCCATGTTGCTTTTTCATGCATTCTCCGGATACTAAATTATTCTTATTCCATGGCAAGAATGAAGTTCACTATCCAATTTCATTCTATTTTAGTTTCTTTTTTTTTTTTTTGGGAGAACATCTTTTGAGATAATTTACTCTATTTTAACCAAAATATCAATGCAATGCTAGTAAAATTCACCAGAATGTATATTAAATAAATAAATTCATAATATTAGTGAAGAGAAATGATTAGGATATCATTTGTTCGTGATATATACAATTCTTAAGTGAAAATGACAATACCTTAAACTAGTGGAAATTTGTTAAAAAATTTTCTTGAGTAGAAAATGTCAATTCAATAAAACTTATAAGCGAGAGGAATTTGTTTCTTCATTAATGTCAACATCTAAATAAATTTCCAATTCTACTTGGATTGGAGAGTTTCCTGCCAACCAGTGAAGTCTATGTTAACAAACTCAAAAATAACCCCAAAAGCATTATTACCCCAAAAACATTAATTATAAACAAGTTCAAAGATACCTAATAAATAAATAAAAACCAACACCCTCTTTTCCCTTCTACCCACCACCTCCCAACAGCCGCCACACGTCACCACCGCCACCTCCTTGCCTCCCTCCTTTTTGCAGTGTCGTCACCCCCTCAAAAATACCTATAGGAAAGCTTTTGAAAAACACTCGTAAAAACACCTAATCTATATGGAGCTACCACATCCACACATAGATCCCTTATCCGGGATTACTCGATTTTAAAGGAGAAAAAAAAAATGAGTTGTATCAATAATGTAGCGCTAAATAAAATAGTTTTGTACGAGTTAATAAACGAAGTGAAAATCAAAGATCACCGACTTAGTCTTTTGTTGCCAAAAGTCAATGGTCAGGACTCATCAGAGTTTTCCAGAGTGCCGTTTGAAACAGGGAATCGGAGGACGGCAGTCGGACGGCAGCAGATGTGGACTTGTATGAAGCTTACTGCTACTTATCTAATCCACCAATCATTTTAACGTGGTTGTCGACAACAGAGCAAGCAAATTCATCCATACCATGTTGTTAAACAAGCCATTTCTTTCAACGCAAATGGTCAATGAAGTTCATCAATTATCACTAGTAATGAAGCCACAATTGGAATTTGGACAAGGATGTTTTCCCTGTGCGAAAGGGCACCGGTCGTGCTAGTACTTGAGAGAGTTGGTTCAATGGTCCGTGGCCTCGTTCATGTTCAGGAACTCGCAGTAAATGCTTGCAACGTGCAATTTGAGGAAGGGATAAAGGTTTCTGACTATTTCATTGGTTTTCCTTTAAATTTTCAAAATTAAGCTAACCTCTCTTAAAATTTATTATCTTGTAATATCTACATCCAACTAGCAATTAAAATGTGATATTAGAAGAGAGAAAATAATATAATTTCACAATTGTCCCTCCTCTACTAAATTATTTAATTAATCCAATACCCACCCAAACATTAATTAAAAAAAAATACCATAATTTGCTGTTTATTATCAGAGATTAAATCACATATGATATAAAAAAGAGTACATCATTCTATATATTTTATTTGATTTAAGATCTAAATTACTCTTTTTAATTATAAACTAATTATCAAACATGATCAACAACAAATAATCACAAAAAAAAAAATCTATAACCAAAATATTACAAAATGTGAATTTTAATACCATAAAAAATTCAACAACTAATCTTACTTAATACGTTGACAAGAATATTTATAATGTTAAAGTTCGTTCACTGTAATAATTTGGTTGCAAATTTTTTGATTATTTAGTGTTGATTATGTTTGACAATGAGCATGTAGTTGAAAAGACTAATTTGGATATTATATTAAATAAAAAATATAAAATGATATATTATTTTTTGATACTATATGTGATTTGATTGCTAATGATAAACAACAAATTTTAGTGCTTTTCTTTAATGTGTGGGTTAGGATTAAATTAATTAAATAATGCAGTGAATTAGGGGCAATAATGGAATCATATTATTTTCTCTCTTCTAATATCACTTTTTAATTATCGACTGGGCATAAATGTTACAATATAATTAACTTCATGGGAGGTTAATGTAATTTTTAAAATTTAGAGGAAGGCTAGTGAAATAGTCAAAAATTTTAGGGAAGGTTTCTGAAATTATCCCTTCGCGGAATTAATAGCTTTACAACTCCTTCTGCAGGTTAACGTTTTTGTAGATACATTAATCAATACAAGTGATACAAAATAAAATGTTTCTAAAAATAGCTGAAGAACGACAAATGGAAATCCCACATCAGCAATCCATGGACTAAACGCTATCTAGTGAATTAAAACTCGAATTGAAAGATTTAGGAAGCGAGAATTGCAAATCCGCAGACAACAATACACAGTATCGAGATGTTTGGATCGCATTTTCTGAAATAATTTTTGGCCAAAAAAAATGCTATAATGAATGTTCCCGAAAAACTGATAAATATTTTCCCAAAAAATGGCAATCCATACAAGCTGTAAACTTTTCCTCCTCACAATGCTCACAATTGCCTGGAAACTGTTGCAAAAGTTGCTTCAAATATGTTCTTGCGAACTGAACTTAGAGGAGGAAAAGATTTCACAAAGAAAATACGTAACATACTAAAATTGATTTTAACTTGCAGAAGGAAAAAAAAAGGGGAACAGGAATTGTAGCTAAAACAGCCACAGCATCAGCAAAGAGCAAACGACCAGGTCACGATTCAGAAAAGTTGAAACGGAGCTCTTGATCCCCATAAGGGTCAAAAGGGTCCCAAAAAAGATGATCTGTTCGTCATAAGGCCACTAGTTTTATTTTAATCTGAGGGTGGGGCGAGCTCTTTTGGCTGTATGATTTGCACAGCAGTATTCTTTAACCAGTGAAAAGTAAAAACACGAGGCTCAATTGGCGTGTTTCTTGAAGCCTTCCTGTGAACTTCAGTGAAAGCCCAGTAGACCCCTTCCCATCTCACGACCTTTTTCTTTACGTGTTCAATTGATTTGCTACTTGCTATAGTTTACTTTGACGGCTTTGATCATTCAAAAAAGTGGGCTGCACTGCATAAGTACATGTATATAAGCTGGTAAATTGAAGCGTCGAAACCATGCATTAAGTTGCTGAGGGGCTCTGTGACTTTGAAGCTCGCTAAAGAAGAGAAAGAGGAGCCAGGAATAGAGAAGCTATAGGCTGAATCTTTGTATTTCAAGGTTTGCATTATAATTCTTCTGAGCTGTTTTGGTTTCTTGATTGTGTTTCCCTTGTTGATTTCATTAGTCAGTGGTACCAAAAATGCCTGTGCTTGTTGAGGATAAGTAGGAATCAGGGTATACAATTGCTTTGTTGAAATCTCGCACCTTTGTCTCTTTAGTCCAAGATTTCTTGCTGGAGATTACTGCCTGCAATTAACTACTTTCTGTTTTTATGTAAGAAAACTCGTGCTGTTATACGAAGGTTTCCCTTGTGTGCTTTTCTTTAAGAGGAAGGACGCTAGGGTGTTCCGGAAAGGAACAGTCACAGCTCATTTTTGTCTAATTTTAGCATATAAGCTGTACTTCCCTAGTTTACATGTAAATATTCTTTTCAGTAATTATTAGACCGAGCAAGTTGAATAAACTCAGCACGGGGGAAAAAACCAAGCAACAATACATTTTACGGATACCTTAAGGAAAAAAAATCTTGAAGTCCTAATATTTGATCTTTCAGCAGTTCATTAACATTTTTTTTTTTGGAGAATTGGCGAGCTTAACATGTGTTTTTAACTCTTATTGAACAGGGTTCGGTTTGTTTCGAGGCATAACAGATGGGACTTTGTCTTTCAATAATTTTGTCAGCTTGGAATGAGATACTGGAACACAAGATATTCGGTTTATTTAACAAAGCAGAAACAGTTGTGAGATCTGTGAGCTTTGGGAGAAGAGAAGGAGAACTGGTCTTCAGAACATTTAGCTTTAAGAAAAAAGAATTAGAAACTATTCACAAGTTTGATGAGTCAAAAGTAAGCCCGAGGGTTGATACACAAAAGCTGAAGACTGTTGGTCCAACGAAGGATTTAGTTGTCGATAAGGAATCCAGGAATTCGCTGTGTAGAGATAATGATCAAGAAGCTGTTAATAAGTCTAAGCTTGAAGTTCTGATTCCAGCGCCCGTTGTGGTATCTTCTCCACGACCTATTACTAAGCTTGATGATGCAGCAACTAAGCTTCAGAAAGTCTATAAAAGTTACCGCACAAGAAGGAATCTTGCAGATTGTGCAGTTGTTGCTGAAGAACTCTGGTCAGCTCTTCATTATTAATTTGTTGTGAAATAACTAATCATTTTCTGCTTATGTTTATTGGTTTCTCATATGTTTCTTGAATGCTTTAGGTGGAAGGCCTTGGATTTTGCAACTCTAGAGCGAAATTCCGTATCATTCTTTGACATTACCAAACATGAAACTGCTGTCGCACGGTGGGCACGTGGCAGGACAAAGGCTGCCAAGGTATGCTATAACAATTAGGCACATTAAGCTATTGCTAACTTCTAAGGCTGACATTAAAGCCATTGCACTCTACTGATGAACATGCTTACAGGTAGGAAAAGGTTTACTAAAGGATGAAAAAGCTCAGAAGTTAGCTCTACAGCATTGGCTTGAAGCTGTAAGATCATAACTTCTTTTAGAACTTTCCTCTATTTTGTGCGTCCTTCGTAAACAATGTTCATGTTGATCAAATTAGGATATAGGATTTTAAAGCATAACCACGGGTGCATTGATGTTCTCTGAAGATCTAATAGGGGATGCTTGTCCTCGCCTATATCTTTTTCTTAGTTGAAATCCCAAGGAACAGAGATGAGAACAGTGCATGAGATGGCTAATCAAACTGCATGCCCTTGCATTCTTATTGAAAAGTGATGGCATCTAAACGGTTAATATCTGATACTTGTTGATAAAAATTCATGCAAGCAAACTTGTGAGTGTTATTGTAATCAAAGGACACAATTTTGGAGTGTCTTGAGTTCTGGCTAGTACGAGTTGAAACTTGAAACAGGGTGAAAGAATTGATTGAAATTGCATCATATACATGCGGTTCCTTACTGATCAGACTATCAAATATGCTAAAGAACTTTACACTGAACAAGTGGAAATTGTACAATACTGATGCATTTCCCTTCTTGGTTTTGCAGATTGATCCCCGGCATAGGTACGGACACAACTTGCACTTCTATTATGATGCATGGTCTGAAAGCAGAAGCTCTCAACCCTTTTTCTACTGGTAAGACTACCATGACGAAACTGCCTCTTTGTGCACAAGTTCTTGATATCTTCCGATAGTGGTTTCCTGTGTTCTTAAGATCTCCAATTTTCTTGAAGGTTGGACGTTGGTGGTGGCAAAGAACTGAATCTTCCAAGCTGTCCAAGAGTTAACATGCAACGCCAATTTATTAAATATCTTGGACCTGTAAGCTTTTTTTCCTCTTCTTTTTCAGGCAACACACATCTCCTTTGCTGCAATTATGAATACTTCACTAGATGTACCAAATATGTGCACGTAACAAACATACTAAATGGTATCACTGATGCATATGCAAGAATTAGGTTTTAAAACTCTTCATGTATTTGTACTAACAGAAAGAGAGGGAAGCCTATGAAGTAATTGTGGAGGATGGGAAGTTAGCGTACAAGCAAACTGGCATGCTTCTGGATACAAATGACCGTTCAAAGTGGATTTTTGTTCTCAGCACATCAAGGTCCCTATACGTAGGACAGAAGCAGAAGGGTGCTTTTCAACATTCCAGTTTTCTATCTGGAGGAGCTACAACAGCAGCGGGTAGACTCGTTGCTCATGATGGGATTCTTGAAGTATGCATTCTTTTAGGCGCATGAAAAAGATACACATTGTTACATACACATTGCATTGCCTTTATTTAAGCTTTAATTTTTCTCATTTTCTTCAGGCAATATGGCCATACAGTGGTCACTATCTTCCAACAGAAGACAATTTCAAGGAATTCATAAGCTTTCTTGAGGAGCACCATGTAGACTTGAGCAATGTCAAGGTAATCACTCTGCAATATATTTTACCTTGCATCAATGTTTGCTAATGAGCGAATTTGGTCAGAAACATAGTTTCATCAATTTGCATCTGTTTTTGATTGTCCAACTTCAATTGCAATTGTCAAATCTACATCAACAACCACATGCTGGTCTAATTCGTTCTGCTAATTAACGTTCAAGTTGCTGCTAGACAAAATGACTCATCGTCCAATTTGTACCGCAGCGCTACACAGTTGATGATGCTAGGACCTCATTTCAAGAGGTTGATGAGGAATCCAAATCTAAGAAAGAGAAGTTACAAGATCTTTCCACAACTGCAACAGCTATGGATGCAATTGCTACCGATTCTGATGGTCCCTGCAATGAAGTTTCCCTTACACCTGCGTGTCAAGAAAATATCCAGGCTCCAAAGATACCAAGTATTAAAGAACCCAAATTTGACTTGGCCAAGCGTTTATCTTGCAAGTGGTCCAGTGGTGTTGGTCCACGAATTGGTTGTGTTCGAGACTATCCGACGCACCTTCAATTTCAGGCACTGGAGAAGGTAAATCTATCGCCTAGGACTGGGCTGGAAAAGTCCAAGAGTTGCATTCCCATTCCTTCCCCGCGACCAAGTCCCAAAGTTCGCATGTCACCGAGGCTCTCATACATGGGACTTCCTAGCCCAAGGGTGTCTGTTCCTTCTGCTAGTTAAATACTGCATTGCCATCCCAGCAGAGGAACGACTTACACTATCACCTGGAGGGTACAAGGCCGCTCCTGGCAGCCCTTGCAAAATTCTCAACTGTTTCATTTTATTTATTTTTTTCATTTGAGTTCTCAAAAGGGAGCCTTAATTGTTTCATTCTTTTATTCTTGTTGTACATGAAGTGGACTTCAAGAGTCTGCAAAGATGAAGACGTTGTGGCACTTTTTTATGCCCTCAGTCAACAGTTCTTTTTAGCTCAGTGAATTGAAAGAGGACTAGCTTAGAGAGATGACTTTATTCTTGAATTCTTATTGTATTTGAAACAGCCTTAATTTTGTAGTTTGTGAAGCAAATTGCAACAACTACCTCGTTGAAAGATTGCCTTTAGTCCGTCTTTCCCTCTCTGTTATCCAAAATTTAAGACTACATATTGTTAATAGGGTCTTATGATTTTTCATTCCATCACAAACTTGTACTGAGGACGCAGACCATTTTGTTTTTATAATCCACAAATATTCGCATCCGTTTTACGGTCTACGATTTGTCCGGTTAGAGTTGAATCTAGCCCCTTGTGGGGAAGCTTGAGGACACGACCTTGAGGACCAGGAGAATTGGTCCCGAAAATTTAAAGCATCCGACACAGAACCCCATCAATCTGCAGACAAGAAATGGCCTCAAATCTCCATCAACTTGCGCACGAAAGTGCATGAAATTTTTCTAAAATCTGTGTGTTTGTGCAGCATTTTGTTGGCATGTTCGGATTTCAAGGTAACTGCGTGTAGTATATCCGGAATTAGTGTGTGTATTTGTTAGCTATAAATCGTCTTTTTGACAGTAGAATGGAGACGTCAATTTGTCGGTCAAACATCGAATATTTAGGTGGCAGGAGAGTTAGTTGGTAGAGCAAACTCTGAGATAATTAATTATTTTGTTCCCCGGCGCGAATTAGGCTTCTGTATTCCCCTCCCCGCACTCCCAATAGGCTTCGGTCCGTCTTGAGATGTTTCTGCATTAAGCTCCTAAACGGCTAGCATTCCAACAACTCTATGCCAGTTGCCACTCCAAGCTCCACAAGGCCAAAGGTTTCAATTGACAAATTGAATACAGTGCCAAAGGAAAGAACTCAGACTGATCCTACACTTTGGCTTTCTTCTCCATGTGTAGAAATGGGCTATCCCTTTAATATGTTCAAACAATTAGGGGAAACAACAATTACATCACCACAGTAATTCGTGCATTTTCTGGCATGCAAACATATTTTTCTCCTTATCACTGTGTCAACTAATTAGAATGACACAAATTTGATGATTTCTTGCAAGATGACGAGGGGAAAAAATGATGAAAAGTTACTAGTTTTTATTTTACTAAATAAATGTGAACGGAATTTACATGCATTCAAAAATTTTTGTTTAATACTACTTGCATGCGTAGAATGGTTCAAGAATCATGATGGGTCTTTTTTTTTTTTTGCCAGTTTACCCAGTCAGAGATCGTGCAAGAATTGATTTCCATGACAAGAAGAGAGATTATTGTGTTTTGTTTTGGAGTAAAAATAAAATAAGAATCCAAAATCAATTCAGGGTCAGGGCACCAACCTGTTTCACTTTCAAAATTCAAAGAAGAAAAAAATTTTATAAACCCATGCGATGCATTTGAAACTAGAAAGAGGACCGCAGCAGACCACAATGGGACGAAAAGGTAGAGGCCAAATGAAGAAGTTAGAATGGTAGAGTTGAGTACAGGAACTCTCACTGAAGTTGTTGTGATCTCGGTTTCATTGCCCGACAATTTTTGTATTTGGCAAATTTTCAAAGATCACAGTAGGGATTTTTACACTTTTTAGTGTTCGATCGACTAATCATTTTGCTTCTTCTTCAACTGCATTGGACCGCACTGAAAATAAAGGCCAAAAAACAGAAGGCAAGACACAAAAAGGAGTGTTCTTCTTTGTTGTTTTTTTTCCCTTGTAGTAGTAGTTTATTTTTCAAGACTTCCTTGTCCCTTGGACAAATAAACTGTTCTCCAATTTACCAAGTAAATAAAAGAATTCATTCTTTGCAGTCTGCCATTTTTGAACCTTGATATTTTCTCATATTCTCTTTCACACTTTCCAGTTAGTAAGCATTTTCTGTGTCCAATTTTATGCAATATACACTTGAAAATTTTGAGACGGCACTAATTTGAGTTTAATGTACTTCCCTATCTTTTTCCGAAAGGAAACAGACAATAATGTAGAACATCAATGGCCGGCAATTGTGTTTGGATTGCATTTTTCATGATTTTTCATGAAAAAATTACTGTAGCGATTTGATGTATGTGAGGGAAAAATGTAATAGAAAAATGTGATTACGGAAAACGACGTAATTTTTTTGACGGAAAACAGCAATCCAAACAAGGTGGACATATCTATGCAGTTATTTTTGTTTTACCATCATGATTTTCATGTGAAATTACTAATCCTTCCCCTTCTCACTTTAGCATAGCCCATGGGTGAAAGGAAACCGAAAATAATGGGGAAGTAGAAGGAAAACAAGAAGAAGAAAAAAAATATATGTTCTTGGTTGACCACTGTTTTTTTTTTTTGAAAAAGAAAAAAGAAGTAAACCCGTGATATGATGCCCTTTCAATCTACTGGAGGAAAATTAAAAACAAAATGCAGTTTCGTCTTGGTTATATAAAAATATGAAATGGTATACTTTCTTTGTGGAATAAAAATGGAAAATTATTCAAAACATCAATTATATTTCATTAAATAAATCTTTTCGTCTTTCACTTTTGAAACGATAACTTTACGTCCTTTATAAAATTAAATTGATAAATTTTGATCCTAATAGTGATTTTTGACCATCTTTTATCTTGAATTTATCATGTGACTCACATACGACCATTTTTTTAAAATTTAAAAAGTTAGAACATATTTGTAATTAAATAAATGATCTGATCCATATTTATTTTTAAACCTAAATAGTATGATCTAATTTGAATGATATTTATTTTTTCCCTAAAAGTGGGGTCTGACTTAATCCATAATTATTTTGACCGTGACCATTAAAACGGTAGGATCTAACCTTTTTGTATATAAAGAATGACTACATGCAGGTCACATAGTGAAATCAAACTAAAAAGTGATTGAAAACTTAGGTTAAGACCAAATTTTGTTGACTTGAATATGTAAGGGATGTAAAGTTAATATTTTAAAAGTGAATGATAAAAAAAAATTCATTTAGTGACATGCGAGAGATATTTTGAAGAACTTTTCCAAATAAAAATGTTAATAAACATTATACGTGAGAGATGTGAGAGCAATTTATGCTAATTTTCTAAAGTTTTTGCAAGAAAGAGTTTGATTTAATTTGTGTGGATTCCAAAGTTGTGATTTTGGAGTGAAGATGATTTGAAATTTTTTTGAATAATTTTGGTAATACTTTTTGTGATGTAATGTTTAAGAGATAAGAAAAAGCTAATTAAAAAAATAATTTAACAAGTATTTATCATGAAACAAGAAATTTTTTCCAAAAATAAGGAAAAATTCCTTCTTATTATTCCCAAAACCACATTTTTTAACTCACATCAAACACCTTATTGTGTTACAGTACACGAAGGAAAAAAAATTTCGAATAATGTTCAATCCAAACGTCTCACTGGTCATTTCCGGTTAATTATGGACTCTTTCAACCGTTTTCTTTGAAAGTCTATAACTCCATTCCATCATCACTTCATTTTTCTTGAAAACTTTAACCATGATTTTGGAAAATGAGAAACCTTTTGCAAGATCAGGTTGACCACCCCAGAAAGATAAATGTTCCCCCATAAAATCCAAATCAAATTTAAGCTCGGTGACCATTTGATCCGAAAGTGGGGTGTTTTCGGATGGAAAGATGGATAAAATTAAAACGGCAGCAGAGATATCTTCACCGCACTGACTTTAGAGATTCTTTGTCTGCATGTCTTTGGTGTTATTTTTCAGCTTTCCACAAAGTTTCGTGCCTTTTTAGGCTGCCCTGTCTGCAGGGTCAATGGACAACACAGAGTCGTATTTCCAGCAGCATTCAAGCCCATTCTTGTCATTTCCTCGTACATTTCGAGCGGGAACAATGTCCTCGGATCCTCCTAGGGTCCTGGAGTGGTGTCCGTTGTTTTCTTTGAATTTCAAATATCAAAACCCAACGGCTCATTGGACAATGCGACAGAGAAACTCTCTGCCCACACCACCCACCACGACCACCACCACCACCACCAGGACCAATAGCTGTACTTCCCCATCCCACTCCCCTCCTCAACACACAAAACACACATGCCACTCACCCACGAAAACACGCAGCAATTTATTTATGCCCTATTAAATCTCTGCCTATATCTCTCTCTGCCTGATTGTGGGCTTGTCTGTTTTTTTTTTTTTCAGTTACATAAATGCCCTCTTTTTTTCTTCTTAAAATTTCTCTTCTTAGCTAAAAATTTAGCTTTAGCTGCTTTGCTTTAATCTGGTGGGAAGCTGCTATTTCTTCATCCTTTGCGTCGTCCCTTTTCTTATACTTTTTCCTTTATCTGAGGGAAGATTGATCTTTGAGCTGAAATCTGGTAGATCAAGAGCTTAGCCCAGATGGGTGCTTCAGGAAAATGGGTAAAAGCTTTAATAGGATTCAAGAAACCAGAAAAAGATGACTATGTAAGCTCAAATTTTTGAAAAAGATTCAATTTTGCTTTCTGCTTTTAGCTCGAAGGATTTCACATAACTTTGATCTTTTTTCTGTATATGTGCTGTGAGTTGGTCTTGAATGTCTTTTGCTTGCTTTTTGCATGGGCTTTTTATGTAGGAAAAGTTGGGGGGAAAAGGCAAGAAATGGAGGCTATGGAGGAGTTCATCAGGGGATCTGGGTGGGTCCTCATCATGGAAAGGATTCAAAGGGCATCGTAGGAACAGTGGTGGATCAGAAGCCTCGGATTCTTCGTCAGTGAATAATGATGCTTTCACAGCTGCTGTAGCTACTGTTGTTAGAGCTCCTCCAAAAGATTTCAGGGTTGTTAGGCAAGAATGGGCTGCAATCAGAATCCAAACTGCCTTTCGTGGATTTTTGGTAATCCATCTCTCTCTCCCTCTCTCTGATTTTGCCTATCTAGCAGCGGTGGTCGCAAGATGAAAAAAAATGCAGCAATTTAATCTTAGGCATTCCTTGAACTCTGCTAACGTTTCCTATCATTTTAATTGGTTAATTATGGCCTGTTATCTGTTTTATCAAGTGCCTGTAATAATATTTGTGTGGGTTATTGATAAGAGGTTGTAGAAGTTTATCCAACTTAATACATATACATTATGTGTTAGTCGTATGAACTTGTATGCATTAATTCATTCGAGTGGCCATGTCTTGATTCAAAGCAGTAGATGAGGATATAAGTTGAATTCATCTAATTTGGTGTCGGATCTGAAAGTGGTGTTGAATTATGATTTTAGGCAAGGAGAGCCTTGAGGGCCTTGAAAGGACTGGTGAGGCTCCAAGCTTTAGTCCGTGGCCGGCAGGTGAGAAAGCAAGCTGCTGTAACCCTTAGGTGCATGCAGGCCCTGGTCAGGGTACAGGCACGGGTTAGGGCTCGCCGTGTAAGAATGTCCATAGAGGGACAGGCTGTGCAGAAAATACTAGATGAGCATCGCAGCAAAGCTGATCGCTTGAAACAAGCAGAGGTAGATTTCCCTTATTGCTGTTATTTGAGTATATCTGGTGATGCCTCTTTTATTACTTTGGGGTGTTTATGTAATTTAATTTAATTAACTGAAGTAGTTTTCTGATTCTTTGTGAATTTCAGGACGGATGGTGCGATAGTAGGGGAACACTAGAAGAGGTTAAGACAAAGATACAAATGAGGCAAGAGGGATTGTTCAAGAGAGAGAGAACACTTGCTTACTCTATTGCCCAGAAGGTGCTTACAGTTTCAAATATTACTTCGTAATTTGTTTAATCTGCCTAACAAGGAGGAAAATGGATAATCCTTCGACTTTCCTTGCAGTGCAAATTTAGCCAAAATTTTGATTCCCGAACATATGTCTCGGTCCCCTCCCTTAAAAGTCATGAACTTGACAAGAATAGCTGGGGATGGAGTTGGTTGGAACGTTGGATGGCAGCAAAACCATGGGAAAACAGACTGATGGAAGAAGCCAACAACGATATTGCTGAAAAGACTCCACATTCAAAGACCTGTTTGGATTCTTCCAAGGGTAACAACAGATCAAGGTCATCTGAACCTGGCTCAGTGAAGGTAAAGAGGAACAATGTCACTACTAGGGTTTCAGCAAAACCTCCTTTAGTTGGATTAGCTACTCGCTCATCCTCGAGCCCGAGTTCTGAATTTAGATACGATGAGAGCTCAGCTTCATCTTCAATATGCACATCAACAACCCCTATATCTGGAACTACTCCTTTGACGTCAGACAGGACAGAGGACAGGAATAACAGTAGGCCTAGCTACATGAACCTGACTGAATCAACTAAAGCTAAACGGAGAAATCAAAGGATTCTAAGGCAGTCCATGGATGAATTTCAATTTCTCAAGAAATCATCAGCATTCTCCAATGGTGATTCCAAAAGCAGCAATGGGTCTGATCCATCTTCAGTCCACTTTTCTAGGCCTCTGTGCCTGCCTACTAGGATGGAGAAATTCTCAATGAACTTGACAGAAAGGGATAGTTGCTTTTATCAGTAGGGGAAGGGAAGGCTAAGGTTCTTCAACCATCAGGGATAATTGCTTTTATCAGTAGGATGGGAAGGCTAAGGATCTTCAACCATCAAATTTGTTGCAAGTAGTTTACAACAGCTTGTTGTTATATATCCAAATGCTCTAATTTTTTTTTCTGATGTGCCAAAACCCCTTGTTGAAGTACTAGGACGTGTGTGATCTTTGGTTCTTGATATCATGTAAGTTGTGATTTTGGAGACGATAACTTCGTTATGGCACTCAGTTGTTCAGAACAATTGATGATCTCATGCGGATGATTGCATTTGAGATGAGTTTCGGTTTAGCTAATACATATCTAATGACTGGTTAGTGGTTCTTTGGCTGTTATTCCTTAGTTGAAACCTTGCCCCTTCCAAAACCACAAAAAGAGAGAAGCATAAAAAAAAGGGTAGTATCACTCTTTTTTTGTTATTGCTGATCGGCAGTCGTGCTTGTATGGCAATCACTAACCTGTATGATGGAAGCTAAGAGTGCAAACAACAGGAGCAAAACAAAGCCCTAATATGGCATATTTAGTAGAGATCCGTGGAATCATTGAACAAAGTAGAACTTTTCTTTTTCGGGTCCAATGGAAGACTCAAAAGCCTTGCAAGACCCCAAAGCACAACTTTCCCAAATTACTCAATCTACCAGACTGCTACCACCCTGCCTGTAGAAGATGGCAGGATCATAGCTGTGTTTGGTCCATCACATGAACATCTGCTCTGGAACCAACTAGGTACATAATAAGATCATCTGCTGCATGGAATGCATTTCGTAGAATGGCTCATTCATCATTGTAACATTGGGAAAATCAAATTCACCATTATATGGAACGATCACCAAGCTGATTTTCTTTCTTTTCTTGTTCCTTTGTTTATTGTCATTCAAGTACGTTTGATAGCTCTTACCCTGACACCATGCTTAAAGTTCAGTACTATGCCATAGTCAAGTTCCAAAGGTTTTTCCATGTCTGAAGAATGACGAAATATATACTTCCTGTACAGATGAATCATCGAAAGTTTAAGTTCTTGTATGGAGAATTTCTGGCCTATGCATGCTCGTGGCCCTATTCCAAAGGGACTATTTGCATAAGGATGCCTTTGCTTCTGTTCTTCACAGTCTGGATCAAATCTCTCAGGTTTGAACTTGTCTGGTTCTGAAAAATTTTTTGGATCTTTAGCAAGAACTCCAAGAGCCAGCCAAACCCATGTACCCTGCATATGCATATTATGAGATAAATCAGGACATCGCTTACGAAAAACAAAGAAAGGATGATATCAGAAAAAGATTTCCAATGAAAATTGATGATACAATTTCATCTTCTAGGGTATCCTCCGGCTTACAACCAAGCAATTCCATGGCATTAAAAAAGAAGTACTATTACCATTTTTTTGGGCTTTGTCCATGGGAAATTTATCACAATTAACTACAAAAATGAAGCCACCCTGTGGTAGAGGACATTATCTTAAGATGATACTTCGAAACCATTTACCGATTATCAGTGATCTAATACAACTACTATGCAATAAATAATGCACTAGTTCCTATTGCACCATTTCAGAATTTCTTGCAACGAGTTCACTACTTTTCAGCTTCTTTACATCTTAAAGAATTTTAACTTTATAAAACTGATTGAACTCAAAGTTACTCAACTGAATATGCCTTTCCAGACCATCAAAGATGCCCTAGAGGAGTATTGTTGAAATTAAACCATTCCTTCTCTAAAATAAGTGCGATAGCTTATAAGCATAATCCTTGCGAGATAGAAGTAAAACCAACCTTTGGAAGGATATAACCTCCAATCTTTACTTCTGCTGATGTTTCTCTTGCAACTAAGGGGGAAACTGTATAGAACCTCATTGCCTCTTTGATCACCTGGAGTCAAAGAATTAAAAGAAGAATGAGATAAAATCCTTTATTACATCATTCATAAGAGATCTTGAACATCACAGGTTTCATCAGTTGGGGAAGACGAATCAAGTTTTGACAAATAAGAAGTTGCAATTTTGATTAGATTGTTGAGCACAATAGAAATCCTACTAAAATCCAAGATCCTCGTAAAGTTATGAATATGTGTATGAATTTGTTGATGAATTTTTCCACTAAAAGTTCTGGTGAAAATGGGAGTGGCAGGCAAAGTCACCTGATCAAGATATGGAAAATTGTGTTGAAGATCATGGGCAGTAGGCATCTGATCACGAGGACCAAACTCATCAATCTCTTTCAGCAATTTCTTCTCAACTTCTGGATGTCCAGCCACCAAATAGATAATAGTCGATAATGTAAATGATGTGGTTGCTGAACCAGCAAGTAAATGTTCATAAGTTACAGCACTGATATAGTCTAGTGTAAAGAAGTTCCTTGATGTTGTCTCTGACTCCCTTGCACGCAATATGAGCGACAAAAAGTCCTTTGAGTCAAGGCTCTTTTCTTTCATTCTCTTAGCCACAATTCCATCAAGCCGGCGAGTCAAATTCTGGTTGGTTTGGTCTACTTTTCTGTCCATAGTTCCAGGTATCCTTTTAAGAATCTGGCGGAATGGCTCTTGTAGTATGGGAACAAGCAGCCCCAATATGATTGAAAAGGATCCAGACAAGTCCATCTTAAGCTGTGTTGTAGAATATATGTGTTGATTGATAAAGTCTTGGACTTCAATATCATTTTGCTGGTGGCTCATTCTATTGGCAGATTCATTGCCTGCTTTGGGCTTGGAGAGACCAAAGTCTACTCCAAAAGCAGCTTGTCCAATAACATCTGTAGCCAATTTCAGGGAGAGTTCAGAGAAAGTCATGTCTCCTTGCGATTCAAGATTTTCAGTTGCAGCTTCTATAAATGATTGCATTGTTGGTATCAGCTTGGCAAGGTGAGATGGCTGATACACCGACAGTATGGTATTTCGCATTGTTGACCACCTAGCATCCCTGTAAAGGTTGCAAGTGACATGTCTTTAATGATTCGTTAAATTTCATGAAACCTAATCTTGATTAATTGCGACAACTTAGTTCCTATCTCACTGAGACATCCAATGCCAAGTTTATCTTCTTATTATTACATATTTCGCAGTCGGTTGCCATCTTGCTTTTAGTTACCCAGGAGTTTAGCATCATTGCAAGTAGTATACAGATTTAATGACCACAATCCAAGTCTATTTGTTGCTTTTTATACTAGATCAGTTATATTTGGATCGGGGAGGCGAGAAATTAACATATTACAGTCATAGTCATTGCATTACCTGGTGAAGAAGAGACCCTTCTGATGCAGGGGAGATGCTGCTATAGGAGATGGAATGCTTCTGTTGGAGATGTCTTTGAATTTCTTTATCCCAACTTCTCTGCAAAGTTCTGGATCAGCCACAATTACCAGAGGCTGTCTGCCCATGTGAAACCTGCAATTGAAAGTATTACGAGGCAAGCACGCATGAGATGAACATGAAATTGTTTCTCGAAAGTAGTTAAAGAGCTTTCCAGCACCAATGGATCAATTTACTTCAAGACAATTCTGTAGCATCAGCAAGGCCAAGGATAGCTACTGTTACACTCAGAACAAGAATAACAGATCCAGGGTAAAAAAATGTTGATTGAATACAAAACACCATTATTTTTTAGGTGCAACTGTAATTCTAGGCAACCAGTTCACAATGTCACATACCAGATCCTGGGGCAGAAATCTTGCTTGAATTCTAAAAAAGCTAATACTATTACTTTTTCGACCAACTGCAGTTCTATGTTGTTCTAAAATCCTTGTGACTCATATCATGTGAAGTTCAACGTGTACAAAAATAATTTGAAGTCGACTTTTGGACAATCTTCAGATTCATTCACAACAACTCTATTGCACTCGTCCCTTTACCTCTCAGGATGAGAAAAACTTTTGTACAACCAAACAGGCTGATTGAGTACAGGGACTATGAATAGACTGTGTCATCTTTCGTGAAGCCGACATGATAGACTGAGGTGGAGTTACCACTGAGGAAAAGAGTTTTACAGTAACCGCAATTTCTTCAGCAGAGATCAAACTCTTTTTACCCCACTAGAAAAGATGCAATTGAGAAACTCAGTAAAACACTTATAATCAGATTTTTTCAGTCAGCCACGTAATTACTTTAGTGACCTCATTCTCTTGAAGCAAGCAAGCAAGTGGACCTAAATCCTATGCGTTTAGAAGTAAAAAGGGTCAGCACAAGCGTCGACAGACAAGATGGTGATTAAGATGTCAAGATATAACATCAGCAAAATGGGAAAAGAAACATTCTTGCAAAAAGTCAACCGTCAAAGCCATGAAAATTTTCAGCTCAAAGAGCACGACTATGTTAGAAGCTGCAGAATTGGGAGATGCAAGAAACAAAGGTAGAAGCTGCCTAATGATTTACTCTTTGTAACAAATGGCAGTATTTTTATTATTTTTTTCTTTCTATAGTTTGGTGATAAATGAACTGAATAAGAGAACGACAGAAGAGAATGACTGACCTGAATACAGGACCATAGGTTTTGGCAAGAACAGCAAAAACGTCAGGGCCATATTTAGCAAGCAAGGGAAGGTGTCCTAATAGGGGCAGAGACGGAGGACCAGGTACTTTCCTGACAGCCCAGTAAGGTCTATATAAGTACCACAAAGTCCCGGCCAATAAAGCCAATACCGTGAATGTTACTGATACAACTGGTGCCTCAATTAATGGTATTCCAAACTCCATCAGCTCTTGAACCTTTGCACCAGACAAGTCCATCTTTCCTGGCAGAAGAGAGAGGGACAAACAAATGTGAGCCTATTGCTGGCAAAGTCACCAAGTGAAGTGAGCTTTTCATTGTGGGAGGTTCGCAATATAAAGGAAAAGGATTGGTAAGGGCGGCATTTGGCTGTAGCAAGGAATGCACGCGGGTTTTGGGTTCTTTGAAACTGCTCGTCCTGTAATAGTCAGGCTGCTGATTTCGTCTATTTTCAATGATGAGAAGGGGTAATTGGTGGGTCCTTTCGATTTGTCTCTTCCATTATTTTAATCTCAAGTAGTCAATAAATTAGTGTGTAAATGATAAATATCTAAAAAAAAAATTGCTTTATGTCTTGCGTATGCCTTTTTTTCTTCTAATTTTCTTTTAAAGAGAGACTCCAAATATTACGAGAAAAATGGATGGTTTGGTAGTCGAATTGGTAACTTTGTTAACATTAGAATTTGTCAAGGAGCAGTGGGTGAAAATTATCACAGGAAAGAAAAGGAAAAAATCCATTTTTCGTCCTGAAACTTTGAATTAGGGGCACATTTCGTTCTCACATTTTTAAACGCATCACATTTAGTACATAAATTAATTATTTTGAATCACATTTAGTCAAAAAACGGTAAAATATTCAATTTAGACGAAAAAGGCTGACGTAACCGTTGATTTTGACTAAGAAATTTTTTTGCTTAACGATTACTTGCCAAACACGTAAGTTTCTCTATCCAAATTAAATAATTTACCGTTTTCGAACTAAACGTGGCCTTATTGAGGACTGGTTCACTAATAAGGCCTTATTGACCAGTTTGGTCCTTAGCAATTTCAGAGTATGATGTGATAATTGAACCGCTTAGAGGCTTTAATTTGCAAATTTCATATTTTCCATGATCACTTCTTATAGGTCTTTGTTAAACGAAGGATAAAAGGGATAGGAAAGGAATAAACTGAACAAGTGCGAGGAAGCATTTGGACCAGCACATACCGAACTCAGCAGCAAGAATTACTATTGCATAGAACAAAGCAGAGAAAGAGATGGATTGATGGAAGTCGCAGGACCATCCATGGAGGATAGCTTCTCTTGCCTTAGATTTACTCCCAAAAGGCAACTGTGATGGCATTAAATGATAAAATTCGGCCGACAAAGCTTCTGTGTCTAAATTGACATCAGCATGGTCCAACTGGGGCATTCAGAAGGTGTATTGATGTCAGAAGTTTCTGACTGATACTCGCTAGTGGATTGCCATATGCAGAAAAATTTGTTTAACAAAATGATTTAGAAGGTTGACCACTCAAAAAACTATACATCATCTGTTAAAAAAAAAAAAAAATTTGTGGTTGGCCCTCTTGTTTTGAAGATCTGCATATTTTCGTTTCTCTTCTTCTGCATAAAGAAATAGTCGGTTAATTTCCTGGGAAGTTTTCATCCGTTGGTCTTCAATATTGAGATTTAATCACTTCTTGGTTCCTTGAAAGCCAATAGCCATCGGCGAGATTAGAAAAGTTCTCAGAGTTGAGTTGTGTTTGGACATTAGTTGGCTAAGCCTACAAGAATATGCTCACTTGGATTGGGATTGGATATTGGTATCATGCGTGATTCTTTTATGTCAAAATTGTCTTTTACTCAGGATCACAATTCACAGCATCTGCAAATTCTGGCCCGTCATATTCCTTGTCGTCTACATGCTTTTGAGAGGGATGAGACGAGGGTATTCGTCAAATATAAACCTCTCCTTTTTGTCTATTTATCCTCTCATCCGAACACGCATCTGATACCAGCTTTGAAATCCCTACAAAATCAAAAACTGACACTTAGCAGGAAAAACCTGATCTTTTCTTGTTGACTCCATACTGGTGAGTGGCATGTGCCCCGTATTACAGGAACATCATCAGGGTATTGGAAGTGGACCTGCCATCGCCAAAACTGTGCTTCAATCGCTATCCTTCGTTATGGGTAATTACCATGTCAAATCTGGAAGACACGGGCAACAGCATTTTCAAAGTTAGATAGCCTCCAATCTATAACATGTCATGAATAACAATAGTTGTCATTAGCCCACCACTCATTATGTTGAAAGGGCCTCAATCTGATGCACAATCTTTCTAGATTTTCGCATTCTGCTATGGAGAGGATCATCATGACATAAATGGAAACATCAAGTTTTAGCATCCAATGAACTCTAAAGAACAACTGTTTCTGATCACAATTAAGTAAAAGAAGGGCACCACTATAAAACTGCAATACCAAGCAACCACCAAAGTCAATTCGGACTGCCACCAACAAAAATGCAAAAGGAATCAGCTGGAGAAATCACGAAAAAGGAAAAAGAGTAAAACCGCTAAAGAATTCTTGAATCCAAGATTAATGCTGGTACCCTGATTAAACGTTTCCATCTTCTTTTGTAGCCTAAAAATAAATGGAGCAAAAATGTTAACTTTGCATTCCTGTCAAGGTTAAGCAAGCAGCTGCAATCCTCAACCCGTAATGTAACAGAGGGACTTCCCTTTTCACAGGTGGAGATCGAGAAGCTTCACAATAACCCTGTAATCAAAAGCCAAACGCTGCCTCAAATGTTCTGTTTTATGGGGAGTGGTTGGAAGCAGCATAGCTTGTCCTGGTCCGTTAATTCTCTCTAAAAGGCCTGATCCATAACCCACCTGCATTCTGCTTCGACCTTCTGCAACATCGAATAGGTTGTGCCACCTCTCCGGTCAGAGTCCAGCCTCCAAGATTTTACAGCTACTGTGTGAAGCCAGGTTAGTTTTCCTGCAAAAGAGTTTCAGCGTGATGCTATATCACTTTAATCAGTACAAGCCCCAAGCATAAAACCTTGTCGGACAACCATTTGCCGAGCATAGAATTGAGCACTTGGGCTATATGGATTCAATCATGAAAAGCAAATTTAGAAATTTCAGCAGAATGAAACCACGATAAGATGACACTGCTAAAATTTTTGCATGAAAGAATACCTTTATACATACACAAAAGAAATCTGAACTTGATACTACAAGTCAACAACATACAAAATGAGACGGGGCAAGAAGAGCAAAAGACACGGTAAAGAATGATGGAGGTGACTCCCTCGTGACATTCTCTAAGCATCTGCATCTGCAAAACGCACCAAAAGATGTAGACTAGTCAAAAAGAGGAAAACTTTCTAGACTTTAAGAAACTCTAGAATACAAATATTTTCCATGAGATATTAAAAGGATACAGAAAAGCAGGATCAGTTGATTGGCCTCCATGCAACCATCACCTCCCGCCTATACGGTAAACAAGCATTAGCATTAGCTGCTGCAGAACAGCAGAAAAAGGCAAGTCGAAATTTTTGAGGCATACTTAATCTCAGACAGGAATGTGTGTCAAGGACATCAGAGAATCATTTAGCCTCATTTGCTCGTATCGTCAGGCTTGGCGATAAGATATCCCATTTGATCGACAAGGTCACTGAAACCCTCACCCCACTCAGGTGTTTCAGCAACCAAATCCTCAACCTCCACATCAGCCTCTGGTTGATCTCCCAACAACACAACTTCTGCTTCATTTTCAGTAACAAGATCTCCAGTAAGCAATTCCTCCCATATGTGTTCAGCAACTGGATCGACATTGGCAGCACTGCTAGTAGGAATTGACGGTGAATTCAAGTTTACAATACTGCTTGGTTCGTCATCCAATGCTGCAGTAAATAGCAAAGTCTCCATCTCTCTTTGCATATTCACCAGCTCTTGCTCTCCACCTGAGTCATTGAGAAGTTGATCAGCATCCGCAGCGATTGATGCCACTTCTTGCAGGTTCTCCACACTGGGGGTCATTGTCAGCCTCCTCTTATGCCCAATCTGAATTCGCTGTTGTTCTTGTCTCTGTCGATGTCTATCCACATATGGCTGGAGAAAAGTCGGATTACTAAAAGCTCTGGCTAGGAAACTCATTGTCTGCTGTTGTTTTTTCTCCGTACCCTTAATTCTTTCGTCCATCGCCATGACATGGTCCCTTGCAGTCTGCTGTTGCTGTTTAAGTTTAATGACTTCGGCCATCAACGAGTTTCTGTCGCTCTTAAGTCTTTCAATTTCTTCTTCCAAGTCATAGTGCCCTGATTCAACACAAGGACCGCCTCCTTCTTGTTGGGTAATGCTTGGTATGACATTCCTTCTCCTCCTGATGGTCTTCAGGAGATGTTTCTGCCCGCCAAGGAAACACTCATTTGCAAATTCCCAACGATCGGGATCCACTTTTCTGAAACCCTGCAATCAAATGCACTCATTCAGGACCAACTAATCCATTATCTACTTACCGTTAACTTAATCTGCATCACAAGAAGATGAATCAACCTAATAGTGTCACAGTACCAACTAAGCATATTATGCTATTGTTAAAGTTCATCAAGATCACCAGCAGTTTATTAACGATAAAAATGCACCAAAAAAATATAAAAGCTGCAGCAGGATTATCAAAAGATACTCAATAGAACATTTATAACAGCAGGAAGCAAACAACAACATTTGGTCGAGTGCACCAATTTGCATCAAACGTAAAGAGGGCAGGGCACTCAAATCGCATCCCCATTACGCAGAACATCTCAACAATTTACAAACCACAAAGAAAATGAAGACAAAACATCAAAACCAAATACTAAACCGCATTCAGCGGACAAAGTAACCAAGAAAAGATCAAATTGTGCTAGAACGTTGAATCCAATAAAACGGTTCGGCCACAACCCAAAGTTGAACTGAACTCAAATGAAACAGAAAATGGAAAGCAACCCATTAGGAATTAGGCACAATTAGTCAGTAACATCAAAGAAATATCAAAACTTGATTACACTATTCGAAAAAGTAGTAGCCAGTACTTACATAGGTATTAAGCTGGCGGACGAAGCTTGAGAAATTACTGTGCTTGAAGTACTTGGGAAGCAGAGATGTGGAAAACTTATGGGAATCCCAAACAACGAAGCTATTTCTAGCTTTACTCCACGAGATTACTGAATCAGTTGAAGGATCTTCCACCATATCAAATGTCTTGGTCAAGAACGGTGGGGGTCCCATGTCATGCAAGCCCTCCATTGGCCTCGGCGACGAAGATGAACCAGCAGCAGCACCAGTGCTTCCGCCATCACTGAATGGAAAGACGAAGCCCTCTTCCTCTTCTTCTATCTTGATGGTCACATTTTCCATAGCTTGATTGTGAAGTAAAAATTCAATCTTTATTGGGTTTGGTATGTGTGTTTGAGTACTGAGCAGGCAGGCAGTGGACTGAGGAGTTATGGAGCTAAGTCATTTTCGAGCGAAGAAGATTTTGGCAGAAGGGAATTAGGAAATGGGATGTTGGAAAGAATTTAGGGGAGAATGACGCGTTATTTATGGGGCAGGATTGAAATTTTCTGGAGGGAAGAAGAGATATTTAGAGGGGAGTGGAGAGTTCGTTGGCCTTTTGAGGAACTTTATGGGAAGATTCTTTGACAATTCTGTCCTTTGGAAGTCTGTGCTGGGTCTTGAGATTTTGTGGGACAGCTGGTCTGCTGTGGCGGCCACACGAGGACGCTTGTAAATAGTTCTAGAAAGTTCTTGATAGTTCCGGAAGTTTCTGATTTTTGGACTTCTATTCTTTCCCTAGGCATAAATAAGCCTTTATTTCTTTTGGGGTCCTTTTATTCCCCTAAAAACAAATACTTACTACAGCTTTTACTCCTCAAATTATTGGAGGGAATGCATAGAGTCCTTCTTCGTTAACATTTTCATGGCATTTACATGCTAATTTCCCTAATTTAAAGGTTTCAATTGTTTTTCCTCTCTTTTTGTCTCTCCTTTTTGTGTTGTAAGGACCCGTGATGTTTATGAGCTACTTGGTATAGTGGTTCTTGTCCAGTAATTAAGATGATAAAGATTTGGCCTTTGTATTGAGGGCATTTTAATTTGAATCTTGTTATTGTTTAAACTATCATCGATAGATAAATTGTAAAAATCATCATAAACCGTTTCATTATCAATTGAAACACCGTTGCTAAGCCATCTATAAGAATCACTGTGTCGGGACAGTAAATTATTTGGGATAATTTTGTGAAAAAATACTGTAATATTTTTTTAATGTAATGTATGTGAAATAAAAAAGTGATTGAAAAATATATTAATAATATAAATAAATAAGATAAAAATAACGTGTAATCCAAGCAATGGCATGCCTTGACCTCCGAAAGAAATTAAAGTGATAGGAAGCACCTCTGCGCTGATAAAACCGACAAATTCCACCGGTTCTGTTGGGCCCTTGTTTGTTATTCTACGTGTTTGGAATCCACCTTGTACTGGGCGGGTTTGTAATTCTACAACTTTGAAGTCAGCCCAGTTGATTGGTTAGTATCAAATTAATTCTTATTCTCCATTTGAATCCTGCTGGTTTCTGTGAAAAAAATACATATCAAAATGGATGAGAATTAGAGAACACCTGGTTTCCTCCATAGTTGGGCTCGTCGTATTTTAGTCCTGAAATGTTCGATCTTGAGCTCACTCGGCAGGCCAGGCTTGGATTTAACTTTACAATTGTAGGATATGTGGACTACATTTGGGCTCACCCGAGATGCATTCTCCAAAATTGGCTTCCATCGGTCTATTAAGCCTGGCAAATCAGGACGACAAAAAACCATAACCTTGCGGGAGGGTAGTATCAGTTCCGTAATTATTATTGTATCTAGACTAAATCAATTTGGCACTTAACCATGCTTGCACTTCTGTTTGGATTGTAAATTATTTGAAATATTTTTACTGTAACACTTTTTGTGATATGATGCATATGAGATAAAAAGGTAATTGGGAAGATAAAAAGATGTGTTGAAAATTGTAATGATGATGTAAACAAATAAATTTTGACAAATAATCCTCTGTCCAAACAAACATACCATCCACGCTAAACTAAAGCGTTTACTTTGAAGATAGCAATATACAAAAACCATGAATAATGAGTTTGATGGTACGAGAGAGATAGTGTAAATGATAGATTTTGGGTTCGAAATCTTCTCACTTACACTAAAAAAAAAAAAAAAAAAAAGGCACGAATTTGTGCATTCTTTTAAATTGAACTTTGGCCATACATACTAAATTTTGCTTCCATATTGACTACCACAAGTATTATGTACACAAGCCCCCGCATAAATGGTCCAGCGGCAGCGCCTCTCACCAGTGAATCTTGACGTCACAAGTTTGAGTCTCCGCTCCGCTGGATTCCTCCGCGTACTTAACGTGTTCTGGCCGAGTTGGGGCGCCGGGGTCGGGCCGCAGGGAATTAGTCGGGCCCCGTAAAGATTGACCCGAACACCCCTGTGTCGACAAAAAAAAAAAAAAAGTATTATGTACACAAATTCATAACCATAACCAAATGATCCAATCAAGATGGACTCCCATCTATTACAACCTCCCAAGAGGACAAAAGCATCCCTTTTGAGCTTTGCCCCAACTCTCCCACTCATAATTCCCAAGTTTGTGACCAAATGCATTGGACCCCTCGATCTTGATCACTTTTTACTCTTTAGGCCTACGTACACTCAAAGACCTAGAACTTGCTTGATGAGGACCAACTGCAACTGAACTCATAGTTGGTGATTGAGGGACGAGGGAGGAGGCCATTGGAATTGGCAAATACTACTAACAAGTCCAGAAAGGAAAGAAAACGGATACTCCTCCACTACCAGCACTTATTGAGCCGACATAGATTCAGATGATGACGTTGGATGGTAGGACCCCATTCTCTCTTACAGACCTGTCATTTCAGCTCAATTGCTGCCTTGCTTGCGTCACCCATGATTCCTTTTGTTTCTTGTTAAAGTTTTAGTCGTCAGTCACCAATGATTCCACTCTCCC
The DNA here is from genome assembly GCF_036785885.1 of Coffea arabica. Classification (NCBI taxonomy): domain Eukaryota; kingdom Viridiplantae; phylum Streptophyta; class Magnoliopsida; order Gentianales; family Rubiaceae; genus Coffea; species Coffea arabica. Next base: position 41,102,692 of record NC_092325.1, on the reverse strand, counting down.
TCCGTTCTACGTCTTCGTCTGCTATTAAAGCCGAAGCCTCCGGCGCCGATGGCCTAATAAATTCTGTGCACAATAACATCGCGGCACGGAGCCGGCGGGTGGTGTGGTCTAATGGACTTTGGAGAAATGGATTTGTCTGTACGTGATTGAAATGACTTCAAATTTATCATGCAAGAAGAAATCAAGGTCCTATTTGGCAAATAAGTTTTTGATGACTGCTATAAATTTTTTAATAATTTTAATTATAATAATCTCAAAAAAATTTTCAAAAATTTTAAACTATACATTTTAAAATATTCAAAAAATCTAAACACTTGAAAAAAAACATTTTTTCAACTTTTACAGTAAATTACAGCAAAATTTTAGATAAACATCCAAAAAACGCATTTGCCAAACGAGACCCAAAATTTGCATAGACTAACGGCTTGTTTGGACTGCAATTTTTTTGGATTTTTTTGAGTTTTTAAACAATAATGTTCTCTTAACATATTTTTTAAATTATGTTTTTCACTTTACATGTATTACATACTAGATAGTACTACAATACTCAAAAAAATAAATAAATCTTCTGGAGAATACATTATGAACAATGTCTTGATTTTGTTTAATTAGAGATGAAATAGAACATTTTTATGTATATCTTTGTATTTAATGTTTTACATGCCCAAAAAGGTAAACTCATTATTAGAAACTCTAGAATTATTAATATTCATTCACCTTCTAAAAAATTGGCGCTGAGTTCACTTTTTATTGATTTTATTGTTTTACATGCCCATTTTGATAGTCCTTTTTTTCACACAGTTTAAGAAAAAGTAGTTAATTTTATTGGAACAATCAATTTAGGTAACTATTTTCCTAAAATACCCTTATATTAATTAGAATGCAACTTTATGAGAACTTGAATTGATGGTTTATGAAAACTTGAATTGATAGTAAAAAAAGAATCAACTCTCATTAAATAGGGTAGTTTTATAGTAACAACAACTTACATTGAATAAGGGTATTTTAGGAAAATTAAAATACAAGTACATTTTTCAATTGAAAAGTGGACTACAATTTGGGACAGACGAAAAAGGAAAACAGGACTATCAAAGTGAGACAGAAGAAATAGAAGTTTAGAATTCAATTCCCCTGTTTTCCCTCCTTGTTTATTGAATTTCATCTCTTCCTATTTTTAAAAAAATAATCTTTAAAAAAAAAAAAGACCCCCTCATATATTTTTTTTTGTGTATAATAAACCCTTTGGTGTCTTGAAGCCAATTTGGTCCCCAACTAATACATAATCGAGTCGGGTCAAATTACGCAACGGGAGAAAGCTTTTTCCCAACGCTTGTCTCTCAATTCACAAGACTTTGATAAAGTAACATTTTTCCAAGACTATATGCCTAAAGACTGATTAATATTTTAGCATAAGGTCCTAATAGATAAATGTTATGGGGTGGCATTTCACACGATCCAATGAGACGTACCTGAAGTTGTACCTACACATGGTCTGGGGTGGGAGTACGGGCGATCGCCGGCATCGGAAGGAAGGTGATTGCTGTCCGCTTAGACGTTGGGAGGGATTGCTGCCAAATTATTTCTTTAATTACCTGTTGCACGTGCACCTTCGCATACTTTGTCCTCTAGTGTCCCGCAAGAATTTCATTACTGCCTCAGTAATGCACGATTAACGAAACAATAATATCATTCCTCCGATCCACTTTGATATTCCTGTATTCATTTTTCATCTGTCCCAAATTATAGTCCACCTTTCAATTGAAGAATATAGTTGTATTTTAATTTTCCTAAAATACCCTTATTCAATGTAAGTAGTTTTTGCCATAAACCTACCCCATTTAATAAGAGTTGATTCTTTTTTTATCATCCCATAAAGTTGTACCATATTTAATGTGAGGGTGTTTTAGAAAAATAACAATCTAAATTTACTTTTCCAACAAAATTAATTACTTTTTCTTAAACTGTGTGAAAAAAGAAACCGAACTGTCATAGTGGGACGGAGGGAGTAATAGTAATTCTCAAGCAACGAAATAAATAACAAATATATTCCTGATCGCTTGACGTTGCATGAGTAATTTAGAAAGCCCATAATATTTTAATTGTCCTTGAAAATAGCGAAGTAAACTTCAATTCTATAATGTTTAGATTGGAAGTTTGCAACCACTACCAGCCTGGTTCCGATGACTTTCAGGTGAAATATAATATGCTTGGGGCAGTTATTGGAGTCATAATTGTAAACCCTGTAGAATTTCTTGAAGCTTTCATGAACCAACCATAATTCACAACTTTTAGTGCTAAATAACTTGGCTTGGCATTGGGATTAGGTAGTAGCAATCATGCACAGAAGTTTACACAGACCCTATAAACATGCACTTATTCAATCTATGGAACACAGAAATCAGGGCAAACGTGAATAAAGTCAAGGGAACAGGGATCTAATTGTTCCAATACAATTCGAGCAACTTTGCATAATTCATGGAATGAGGATATGGTTGCCCGAAGCAAGGAGGGTGTGAACTAGCCAAGCAACTTCTTGATGATGTTTAAGCATCTCAAATAACTTTTTGAACTTGAATTCAAGCACATACATGTAGAGGTCCAAAAGTTGATTGAGTTCGATCGAGTTAAGTACCATATATATATCAGGTTTTATTGATGTAAAAATGTTGTTATTTCCATTGTTCAGTAACATATGAGATTCATCAACTATATGTTACTTAACTTTGATCACGCACGATTGTTCAGTTATAGTTGATCAGTACGTGCACTAGTCTGATTCGACGATCCATGATAAGACCTAGGTACCATGTTTATCATGAACTTCTACTACAAAATGTAAAACCTTGGGTGCACAAATGAGTTGCCTATGCTGGCAGACATAGAATCTTTCAATTGGTATGATTCATCTAATTGACACGTACGAATACGTTTTCTACAAGATTGTATTCGTAAATGATGGGATATTACCACCATTATTGGTACAAAAGTGCAGGACGTAGGTAGATCATCTCAAAGTCAACAATAATGGTATTTGCTTCGTTCCAAAATCATTATCCATGGGAAAGTTTTAGTTTACATCTGTGGTTTAAGAGCTGTTGCTTAGTGGTGGTGCAGACCAGTAACAGCCTCCCGATATGGGGGAATTATTTAGATGATAAAGCACATGAGTGACGTAGAGATAATTTGTCCCACAGCCACAAGCAAACAAATGGTTGTTAGTGTTGTCTTGGCTGCTTCCAACTCAGCAATTTCTCAAACATTATTACCGTCCGTCAAATCTGCATTATTTTCAGGCGAGCTAGCTAATCGATACCAAGCAAGGAATTGGTTTGGATTGCACTTTCTGGAGAGTTTTTGGGGACAAAAAAATTAACTATAGTAGGATTTTTTTATTATTATAAAATGTGATGTATGTGAGATTAAAAAAAAGGGTAATTAAAAAATGTGAGAAGAAATATTAGCTGAAAAAATTTTCTACAAAAAATACAAAAAAAAAAGTAATTAAACTTGGTAGTCCAGTAATTAGGTAATTGCCCTAAAAAGTTGTAGGCTGTCCAAAGTTTGAATCTTGAAACCCTGCTCCCAGGGAAACTAAAAAGAAAAAACGTTGTCTCAATATGGTGATTATCTGGGATTCATTGGTCCAGTGATTAGGGGAGGACTCTTAAAGTTCTCTTCACTGTCAAATTCAGAATTCAAATCTTCAAATTAGGAATCGGTGGTATTCACAGTATACATGTGTATATATATATATATATATGTTGTTTTTGTATCCAAATTTATTATGTTAACACATAATATTTAAGATACAATTGGCACGGATAATCGCACAAGAAGAAAATCCCTTCCATCACTATTCAATCGTTGACATGGCGATTTGGCCCTGTGCATGGTGATTGGTGACCAAAACCAAGGGTCCCGTTACCCCCGCACTCCCAAACAAGACCAACAATAGTGAACTGTACTAGTACAACTTCTTTTGTTGCTGCTAAGGTAACTTAACTTGCAACGTATTTAGAAAATTATGTTTCGTGCAATAATTTGTCAATCATACAAGAAATAAAACGTGCTAAGGGAAGGTTCAAACTTGAATTGACAGAAAATCATGACACAAACTTTATCATTTTGATCAACTCAAGGAGGATGTGTTGTACAACTTTATCAAAGTGGAGTAGAAATTTATTTTTCAAAAATAAAGGTTGGGGAGATATAAGCTGCCTGCAATAGTTTTTGCATTTTTCGAACGTATGAACTTGGAGATTCGGCCATATATGATACAAGAAGTCCAATAACAACATCTCTTCATCGCCTTCTATGAATTGGCCAATTATTCATCGTCTCTCCCCAATCTCTCAAAATTGCTGTCCAATCAATATTTAGCTTTCGGTACAAAAAAACAAAGAGATAGTGGAAAAATGATTTCATTTGAGTGCTGTTATGAGCAACACTTGTATCTCCCTCCCATTGATCGACTTTAAAGTTGCATGGCAAAGGCCTAAGTGGGTGGGGAAGTTGGGAAAACGATTCCCTCTGGGGCCGAGGCTGTGCAGGCCAAAGTGAATCTGCTTTGACGACCATTTTGTCTTTCAGGAATGTGCTGGAGGGGTTGCTGACTGCTAAGTCAATTCCAGTTCAAGAATCCCAAATCATTCTCCAGGGGAGGGAAACATATTTATGAAACAGTAGAAAGATTCCAATCACACGAAGAATCTTTTCGTACTAGGCACAAATTAAAGATTTTAAGGTTCTTAGGAGAGTTAGTAGCATCAGTTACGCCACAATCTGGTCGATATAATAACGGGACAAGGAATGATAATACGCAAACCAAGTCAGCAGTTGAGAATCGATACGAAACAAGGAAAAAAAAAATGGGAAAATCGTTGAAAACGTCCCTCACATTTTGTAAAATGACTTTTTTCGTCCCTTACTTTTAAAAGTGTATTTTTACGTCCCTTACAAATTCATGTTGGTTAAATTTAGTCCCTATCTAGGTTTTCGACTAGTTTTTGGTCGGAATTCATCACATGAGTTGCATGTGATCATTTTTTAGGGGCAAAATTGTCAAATCAAAATTTACATAATCCATCTATTGTCCCTTACATTTCACAAAATGAATCGTTTCGTCCCTTACATTTCACAAAATAAATTTTTTCATCCCTCAGATTTCTCAAAATGAATTTTTTTATCTCTCATTGACCACGTGTACGAATAGTTTTTATTTTTTTAAATTCATGAATATATCTATTTGATTTTATCTAAACAGTACAAATAATATATAATATATCTCTATTTGATTTCACCTAAACAGATCAATATATACATGGCTTTAAATCTAATAATTTTGTTTTAAACCTATATATATATATATATATGTGATTTTACCATGTGAATCTATTCAATATTGTAATCTTTTCTATTTTAGTAATAATTCATTTATTGAGTTGTTTAATAAGAGTATCCAATTAATCGGTGTTAATTCGAATTCTATAGTCATGCTAACAAATTACAATTTAAATCTGAAATTTTTACTCGCTACCTTTAAGTCCAACAATTGAATTTCTTACCTTATGATTATTTTAAAATTTGAAAGTGTCAATTACTTACTTCTTTTTGTGATACTTTTCCTTTGTTTATTTTTTTTTTGTCTAAATTTAATTTGATATAAACACTTGATAATGTTTAGAATTAAATATCTTCTTTGTTTTCAATTTTCGAGTAAAAGGAATGAACATGAGTGAAAAACTAACAAATTTTTTAAACCCATATATATATATCTATTTTAATTTCACATAAACAGTATGTTTAAATGAAAATTAAATAAAGATATATTACATGCTATTTGTATTGTCCAAGTGAGATCAAATAAATATATAAATTAGTTTAAAAAAAAGTTATTCATACACATGAACAATGAGAAATGAAAAAATTTATTTTATAAAATATGAGGGATGAAAAAATTCATTTTTGTGAAATGTGAGGGATGAAACAATTCATTTTGTGAAATGTGAGGGACAAAATAATTCATTTTGTGAAATGTGAGAGACTATGGATTGAATTATGTAAATTTTGATTTGATAATTTTGCCCTTAAAAAATGATCACGTGCAAGGCACGTGGTGGATTCCAACAAAAAACTAGTTGGAAACCTAAATAGGAATCAAATTTAATCAATATGAATTTGTAAGGGACGTAAAAGTATACTTTTAAAAGTAAGGGATAAAAAAAGTCATTTTGTAAAATGTGAGGAACTTTTTGAACGATTTTCCCAAAAAAAATCGATCAAGATTCATAGGCTGATAATTATTTACGACTGACAGCATAAAATTGTCATCGATCCATTGAGTTGTGATACAAATATTCAAAACTCTCAAAATCTTAACATGGAAGTCTAGATGTGCTTGGTACAACTGAAAACTAAAATCTTTTTTTTTTTGGTACTTTTTTAGATGCACATTTTTGTAGAAAGTTTTTTTGAATATTTGTTAGAATATTCTTTATCATATTTTTCAATCACTTTTTTATTTTATTTTATGTGCATCACATTTTAAAAAAATAAGAAAAAATATCAAGAATGGTCACTAAACAATTTTAAACGAGACAATCTAATCAACGATTTTTTTTTTTTTAGCCAAAAAAATCACTCAACTCCTTAAAACAAGCTTTTTGAGTCATTCTCTCCTAAATCAATCGGAAATGACCTGCATTTTTGCCCTTGAAAACTTATAATAGTAGTTCAAATGCGTTTTTTTCGATTGATTTACTAGTTAAATTGGACAATATGACCCAAAAGGCTCGTCTTAATGTAGGGGTGTTTCGCGAACGGCTCGAATACGAGCTCGACTCGAGCTCGTCAATATCGAGTTCGAGTCGAGCTCGAGCTAATTAAGTCGATCTCGATCTCGAGCTCGAGTTCAAAAACATTAAACTCATTGGCTCGCGAGCTCAATTATATATATATTTTTTATTTTTTATTTTAATAGTAAAATTACATATATATTCCTAATATTTTATTATTTATTAAAAAATTTATTATTTTATTCATTTTTAAAAATAAATAATTATTTTTTATTTTTTAAAAATAAAATAATAATAATTATTTTTTATTTTTTAAAAATAAAATAATAATAATAATTTTTTATTTTTTAAGCTCGAACTCGAGCTCAAGCTCGATATTTTGAGCTCGTCGAGCTTCACAAAATTAACTCGAACTCGGTTCGTTTGCACCCCTGTCTTAATGAGTTGAAAGGCCTTTTTAGCCCCAAAAAATATTGGCTACTAGACCGTACGTGCCATTATAGATAATTTAGTGACCATTTTTATCATTTATTTTAAAAAAAAGTATTACAGTGTATTTTTATAATAAAAAGTAAAAACTCCAAAAGAGTGCCAATCCAAACGGGCTCCAGGCAGTTAAGGAACTGGCAAAGACAAAAGCAAATGAAAAGGGCCCTCCTTCTATGACTGATGCAATCCCTAATCTTAAAATTTGGCCATGGCAGACACCATGGTTACCACCATCAACGGTTAAGCTTGACGCTTTTTTTTTTTTTTTCTTTTTTGGGTTGAATGACGTAAAACCAATGATGGTGGGAACTCGCTCCCCACACACAATTAATTAAACCCATTATTGTTACACTCCGTCTCCATCTGGCTGCATTTCATACAACATATATTATACTCAAATGCAAATGCAATATCCACGTTATTGTATTAAATAATTAAAAAATTACAACAACCCCAAGAAATTACAAAGCACAACCTACCCCAAATCCCTCTTTAATAAGAAGAATAAAACAAAAGGAAATGGACTAAGTTTGTAAATACTATCAGTACTGAGTGTGTTTGGATAGTGGGTTATTTTTTCAAATATATTTGTTTACATCACCATTACAATTTCTAATACAACTTTTTATCTTTTCAATTATCTTTTTATCTCACATACATCACATCACAAAAAGTGCTACAGTAAAAATATCTCAAATAACCCACTATCCAAACACATTCAGTGTAAAATTTTTTTAAACTACTTGACATATATATAACTACATGACATGTATTTAACACCATTCGTACGTAGATAGTAATAAAAAATTTTAAAAAAGGAAAAAGTGGTACGCTACTCATATTTAACACCATTCGTTCATACATTGATAGTACATAAACAATTGTTTTTTTATAAAAAAAAAAAAAGAAAAAGTGGTTGCAAAGTAAATTTTTTTTATACTAATAGTTGCAAATTTATTCTATATGTATAAATTTTAAAATTAAATTACGTGAAATATATTTAATACTGTTTGTTCATATATACACTGATAGTACGTAAAAAAAATTACAAAAATGGAAAAAGTGGTACTCTACTATACTAAAAGGACGTAGATCATCTTCATTTAAATACATGCTACAAGCTGACATAAATTTAAAATTTAAAATTAAATATACGTGACATGTATTTAATACCCGTTTGTTCGTATATGCATTGATGGTACGTAAAAGATTAAAAATAAATTTGAAAAAGCGGTACTCTACTGTACAAAAAGGATGCGCATCATCTTCACTTGAATGCGGGCTGCACGCCGACAAACCACGTGGTGGTTTCCCAGTGGTCCACTCCATCCCAAGACTAACGAAAAAACAAAAATGGAAAAGCAACTAATGGAACTAATCCCACAATCTCCATAGCCGAAGGAAAGTAACACAGCGAGCCACGTGTCTATATGACGACGTCAGGGTGACGAGGACTGCAAGCTCAGATCCGATGATTACGTCATCCCGGAGGGAGGTCTGGCCCCACTTTTGGGAGTTGGAGTCCACCATAAGGAGACAATTTAGTAGCAGCAGACTAAGCAGTAAATTACTACACGTCAGCTTCAGTTCTAGTTGGCATTGAGTTACGTCAGCGGTCGGCCCACCACACATGGCCCACCAAAATCCGGGTCGCAGTCAAGATGACGTCATGCGGCATTTTAATAATTCTAGCGTACGCCAACGGTCCATGTGATCTGCCCTTTGCCACTCCAATCGGGACCGTATACCCAAATATCGAGTCTTGACTTCACACGCCCTTTGCTGTTTGTTTGCTATATAGTATTAGTAATTGTTACCCCAAGAATCAAAGGTATTAGGTGGTCAACGGCCAACTCTAATTGACGTTCTTCAGAAACTTGCAATGGTGATTATCGAATTTTTGGATTTTAGTCCAGCCTTGCTTGAAATTTCATTTTTTTTAATCAAAATTTTATACATATTCGTGAACAAAATTTTTCAATCGTTTTTTCTTTCGATCATATATTTTGATAGTCATATAACTCTCACCAATCCCGGGGTAAGAGTGGCATATTTAGCCAATTGATCATTTTTATTTTTAATTATTTTTTATTTCATGTACATCAAATAGCTACAGTGTATTTTCTACAAAAATTTCAAAAAAATTGCAATCTAAACAGGATAGCTCAAAGGGCTTCTTTTGATTTCTTAATCTTAAATGAAATGGACTGGGATTAGTGAAATTGTTTAAAAATAATTGAATCATGAGGTAATGTCCTCCCAAGACACGTACATAAATCTTCATTTAGTACAGGGAAGTCACCTCACATTTAGAAGGACCACATAAAAATTGGTATTAGTCTCAATTAAGAAAACAAAGAAGAGACTTGTCTCTTCTTCTACTATACCTCTCCTTTGACATACTTGGCATCTAATTATGAATTCTCAACGGAATTAGTGTATCGGTTCTTTGTCATTAGCACTTCATCATTTCATTGAGAAAAAGGAAAAGGTGAAATTAGACACCGGTATGGCCCATCTTGCTCAAAACATAAGCTTGTCCGCGTATTTTGGATTGGATATGAGTAATTAGTGGTCTAATTTAGAATAGACGTTTCATCAATTAAAAAAATTATCAAAAAGCATATGCTTCAGGCCATCATATATCCATTCATTCTTACAATACCCCATACTACAGCCACAAAGCACCAAGAATTATTAGTAATAGAATATGATTTGCCTATATCGTAACCCTAGAATATGAAATATGGAGTACTGCATAAAATCATCCCAATAGTTAAATGAATCAAACATTGAGCTTTGAGCAACAATAGAAACAAAAACGTAACTTTAGGGGGAAGAAAAGTAATCCCTCCTCTAAAAAAGTACTAATAGTTTTTCTGGATTCCTATTTTCACAAAACAATAAATTATTAAGTCTAATGTGGTGAATTTGCAATATAACCCTTATTAGTATAAATAGTTTGAAGTGTATTGGTATATGTGAAAACTATTTTTGAATGGTAAAATAACCAGTTGTGTGAATTGGTATTGACTTTTAAATACGTCTCTTATGTTAATTAGGACATTTAAAAAGTGAAAAATAATATGAATAATAGGACGTAGGTATTATAAAATGAGCACTAGTTATATTTTCTCCCTAAACTATAGCTATGCTCAATTTATCAGCCACTAACTTTTTAATGGGCCAAAATATACATTATATTTTGCATGATCAAAATACAACCCTGCTAAGTTTCTTTCATTTAAACTGTAACATGCTCCATATAACCAATATATATATGTGTGTGTGTGTATGCGCGGGCGCGCAAGCGAGCCAATCTATAAAAATTTTGGATGGAAAGCTCATCTCTAGTGTTTGACTGATCACTATAAGGGAAAAAAAAAGTGTATATATTTAAAATTTAGAGGAGTAAAGTGTCACTAAGGAGCAAGCAAGTTAGGGAGGCAAACTTTAATTAAGAATGAAGCATTTCTCCAAGAAGGAGAAAAACTTGTAGCTCCTCATGTCTGAGTAGAGGCCAAGAAGGAACACGTCATGAACGAATTTGATGTCTTTTCCTCCTTTGTCCTAAGGTGCAAGTACGTAGCACCACATTCTTTGCCCCTCGCGCGTGTGACTTCCATGTTCTAACATTTCCACACAAGGACCAGAGTACCATACAACAACAACTATTGACTTCTCTAAATACACAAAATAGCAGCATAAAGTAACTTACGCATTATGTTACTTTATATGACGTCACAACAGCTAGTGCAAAAATTCTACTTCTACCTAGTAGGACTCGTAGAAGTATAATTTAATCATTCTCTTCATTTCTCTCCTCTCATTTGATTTAGCATAATATATATATATATATATATGTGTGTGTGTGTGTGTGTGTATCCCACACCCTCTTTCTCCTCTCCTTTTAAGGCTTTACCTCCCCCGCTGACAAACAAAAACCATTCTTCCAAGAAGCTTACTTATTTTCAGCCACTTCAATTTATGCTAGTGTTGCTGCCCTGCTGGTGGTCATGCAAGGTGCCCGGCGATATGGGTTGCTGTCGGATGGCGGAGTAAGGCTAGAGCTGACGCCATCCACCGGTTCTCCGCTGGCTATAGACGTGAGCGAGTCGACTGAGATGAGAATCCAGCGGCTGATATCGGAAAACCCGGTGATCATCTTTAGCCGCTCTTCTTGTTGCATGTGCCACGTTATGAGACGTTTGCTAGCTGCCATCGGGGTCCACCCTACCGTCATAGAATTAGACGAGGACGAGATCGACGCACTTCCCGCCGGACGGGATGGTGAAGAGGGCGGAGATGGTGCTGGTGGTGGTGGTAGTGGTGGTGCGCCGGCGTTGTTCATTGGCGGAACACGTATTGGTGGTTGGGAAAGCCTGGTGGCACTTCACTTAAGCGGTCATCTTGTGCCTAAGCTCGTGGAAGTTGGTGCTCTTAGGGATATGGTATTATGATTATACTAAGTAGTACTACTATTAATTACTATACTATATTTTCATGTTTGTTTTGGGGACATTTAACGGGAAGAAGGAAAAAGAAGCAAAATATGTCTGTAATTTAAGCTCAAGTTGAAGTCCCCCTAGGAAAGTTCCAACCAAAAAAAAAAAAAAAAAAAAAAGAAGAAAAATTAGGGGAAAAAAAAACATAATAATTGGTTCATAGTTTGATGTTTTCCCATGATTGTGCTTAAGTGTAGTACTAGGTTTTTAGTTGAAAGGACAATAGTTAATGAGGAAAAACATATTCCAGTTAATGAGGTGGCAATTGTCATGTGTACTAAGTACGTAGTACTTGTGTGGGTTCAATCAAATTTGTGTACTAAATTTAGCAGAAATTATTAGTATGAGGTTGTTGTATTATTGGTTCCTGAATTGGAGTATTGTGGTAGAGCTTGGCTGCAGCTTTTTTTTTTTTTTTTGTTGTGGTATGATGAGATGAATTCAATTGATGCTAACTAGTTAGATACGTGTCAGACCTTTTATTTTGTGATAATGGAGTGGCTTTTTCCGGCTTTATAATCTTCTTCATTTCACGCAATTAAAGACCTTAAATTTAAAAGGTCCCAAGGACTATGGAGGGGGGGGGGGAAGGTTTCCACTTTGCCATAATAATTTTAGAAATCTTTTACTTTCCAATGATGCGTGATTAATTATTCCGTGGCTTTATATATAATTGAAAGGGACCAGAGGGGGTTTCTAGTTTTTTGCAGTGATTAAACTTGCAAAAGCACATGGAGTTGTAGTAGCAGCAGCAGCTAGTATTTTAATTAAAGGTGAGGCCAGTCACTGAATGTGAATATCCCAATCCCCAATCAATGTGTGAGTGAAGGAATATTCTTGATCTTCTCATATAGAACTTGGACATTGTTTCATGGACAATTTTGGAATCACAATTTCTTCTTTTCTGTGGTGCCTTTGCTTTTGCATCAGATCAGCAGCTCACACTTTCTTTTTCTGACTAAAAATGTACCAAAAGGGAATCAACCATCCATCTTTATTTTGTTGGGTTACGAACGAATTTGATTGATGCCTGCTCCATCCACCCAAGTTTTGCTCAATCAATTTGTATAATACATCTTGGAACACCGCAAGTTGTTAGCCTTGACTAATTAAGTATCTTTTACTACTGAAATTTATCAGATCCCAAGAAGCTTTGAATCCTGAACCATGAAAATTGGTGGGGAAGATCGTTGCATGATTCATTTCAGTTCGCTGCGTACCATATTCGTATTAAAAATTCGAGGGTGTTGCTTGAATTAATTCACAGCTCTTTCTCCAACAGCCCCCCTTGATGACTAGTTTTGTTTGCTGCTCTGCTGCTATATATGAATATATATAGGCTCTAATAATTATATATGATCATGATATCCCATGTGGACTTGTTCGGTCATCTTGTCTTGTTGAATTAAAGGGTCGTTCCATTAGTAAAATGAAACTTCATTTGTAATTGTTAATCTAGATACTATTGCCAACTAGTTGAAGTTGTTGAACTACGTACAATCAATTTGTGGTTAATTGGCATTTTTAATAAGAAGATAACCAAGGCTAAACATCAGGATATATACATAAAATATTAATAATTAATCTTATACATACGCTATCGCCGTTGAGTATTTGACAGACAGCTAATCCGAATTTTAAATTAAAATTCAAATTTTGTACAGTTGCCAATCATCCAATCGTCCGTGACAGCGTATGCGCTAAGTCGTATATGAATTGGCACTAATCTCATATTGCCAAGTGCCAAAGACGAGGAGTGTCTTCAAGTGTAGTTTTGTTGGGTTTGACGGAATTTGTGGTGTCCGAAGAGAAAGAGACAAAAGCTAGTATAATGTATAATGTTTTCTCCCTGAATAATACACCTCAGAAAAGGAAGAGTGGGGAGACAAAGACAAATACACGTAAATGCAGCTGCATACATGGAAGATGAAGCAACACAAAAGAAAGAATCTGGGGGACAACAGCAGCAATGACTGGTGTGGTGGCCATAAAAGAAAAGGTGGAAAGAAGTTGGCGGGGAATTATTGTAATAAAGATTCCCAGAATTTTTTTAAAAATAGTGAAAAAGAACCAGAAAAGAAAATTGTTCATTGATGTGATTAAGATTGAAATTTATGCCTGAATCTGCCAACCACTCCTTTGGCTGGTCATCAGCAAACGTGGTTAGTTTGCACAGGATGCTTCTTCCATAATATCTGCGTGCTTCATATATTCAAGGCTTTGATACTCACCTCACCAATGGGAGCAAGCTTTACCTTCTTCAACATTTGCAGCTATATATCCCAAACAACTGGTTGGGTTTGGATTGCATTTTTTTTTTCCTGAGAGTTTTCATGGAAAAACGATTATTGTAGCACTTTTTAGAGATGTGACGAGCACGAGAAAAGAATGATTGAAAAATATTCTTAAAAAATAAGCCCTCAAGAAAGTGTTTACAGAAAATGTGTTTAGTTTAAGTGTGTAAATGTTTCGACCTTTTGGCTTTTGCTATTGTCTGGAATTGGGTGTATTCTTCAGCGCAATGCATACGTAGGATTAATCGGGTATATCAACATATTCTTCGCTATTGTTTTCCAACAAGAAGTTTGAAGTGAGATAAAGCAAAGAAATTATTATACTGCTAAAACTCGCTGAACTATAATATTGCTGGCTACGTACGTAAACAGTTCAGAAAACTGGACAAAATGGAAACGAGTGGAATTATAAACAAGTCTTCAGTTGAAGTACGAGCACGAACGTGCAGGGATATACATACATATATATATATATAGGAGCACTTATTTCTGCAAATACACAGTCAACAATATAAGATTCAATTCTCTAAACATGTTGATCGATGCACAATCAGATATCAAGTTCTGAATTAATTAGTCGCTTAAGATTTGCTTTTAGTTTTTTTTTTTTTTTAACGTGAAATATGTTTGTGCGTCGATGAAGAGTGGCACACTTGTGTTTGGAGCGGATATTATTTGGAATAACTGCTGTAGCGTTTTTTACGATGTGCTGTATGTGAGATAATTAAAGAGATCGATGGTTGCGAAAATAAAAATGTATGTTGAAAAATGTGTTTGTGATGCACGTAAATATTCTATTGTTTTTTTTTTCTTTTGGCAAATAAGAACTATCCAAACTCACATATAAAATATTTCCCATTTAAGGAAAAAAGCAGGAAGGAAATGCAGGAGAAGATGAAACCATTAATTATTGGAGGAGGAGGGATGGAGGGGTGTCTACATGTCCAAGGTTTTCCCTTGGATTTGGAATGGACAGGTCAGTGATGACAGCATCAAAGAAGAGCAGTGGTAAATTGCAACTTGAGCCCTACAACTGCACCCACTCACCACTGATCATCACTTCACCCACTGATCCCCAAAACTGTGTGTCTGGGAATCAATTTCTGTGGAATCACACCCGCTATGCACCCATAGGATGGCACACAATTTTGTAGGACCCTTCTGAGAATCTTTTCACACCTTAACCTGGGAGAATCTACAACTGAATCTATCAAAAGAAATCCCCCCCCCATAATTTAACACCACTTTCAACACTAATACATCATTCAATGGGGAGAAAAAAAAAATTAAAGAAGAACCCGGATACGATGTTTCTTTCTTTACAAAATTCTTTAGGAAATGAAATGGGAATTGATTATGTTAAATTCATGCACCCCACAAGTGCCACTCAAACTCATTTTAATTGGAAGCTTTGGTTTATATTTTGTCTCTAACTTAGTCTAAAGTTTCCCAAAAGCGTCTTTTAGCTCCTAAACTACAATTTCGTTTCCCACTTCTTTCCACATGTGATGTCATGTGTACACTTATGGCATCCAAGGTCCTTTTATTTACTTTCTACTCTTGGTTCTTCTTTTAGCCTGCCTAAACCTAACTTTTGGGTCGTACTTGTTTTATGCCATTCCTTCCCATGGTGGTCCTTTCAAGGCACTAGATTATTTGTTTAAAATGTAAAACCTATACATGCATAACACGGGTCAAAATACTAGCTACAAAGATGCTTGATAACATGTAGGGTTAAATACCAAAAACCCCTCTGTGATTTGCCTAATGTTCACTTTAACTCCCTATGATTTGGAAACCTACAATTTGACTCCCTGTCGTTTCAACTAAAGTGTATTTAACGGAATTTCTGTTAGATTTTCACTTTAGGTGAAAAGACAGGGAGTTAAATTGTATGTTTTCAAACTATAGGGAGGTAAAGTGTACATTTGACAAACCACAGGGAGGTTTTTGGTACTTAACCCAAAACCCATATAGAGGGGCAATTTTGACATTTTCCTTTCAGACGTTAGTTTAGATGTTTTCCGTCAGACTATTACTTTAGTTGAAACGACGGGGAGTCAAATTGTAGGTTTCCAAACTATAAGGAGGTAAAGTGAACATTAGTCAAACCACATGGGGGTTTTTGGTATTTAACCCTAACATGTATAAAAGAACCAAGCATTCGGTTACGAGATTTTTCTTGAGTCGTCCTGCTTCGTATATTGCTGTAGTAGCATTTGTTTTGGGTTTTAGTTATGTAAAGGTGTTAAATCAGACTTCAAATCATTTACCTCTCATTTTCTTGTTTCTTTTCTCGAACTCATTATGAAGAATGCGGGCGGGGGCCGGGGGGGGGGGGTTGGTGTTTTTAAAAACCCATGAAAAATAATTGAAAGAATATAAAAATGTGTTTTCAAAGTGACGTAAAAGTCGAAATTTATCTACTTTTAAAAGCACCTCAAAACAGCTTATCATAATCACCCATTTTTGGTTTACATTAATATGCTAAAGTTCAACACAAGTCCAAAGCAATTGAGGATACTTGAAAACAACAACTTTTAATTTAAAAAAATTGCAAAATAAAAAAAAATAATTTAAATCTTCGAAAGCAAGCCCTGACCTGAGTTATGATTAAAAGCAAAGCAACGTAGATTATTAACAAGAAAAGACGATGATTATAAATTAAGGATATTAGTCAAATTTTTCCAAACCTCTGGGGGTGACGTCATGTATTGGGGCTTAATTTCTCCATGGTCTAATCAATTCAAGGCTTTGGTAGTTTTAACTTAATGTTTAAGCTCTTTTTTTTAATCACCGGTCCACGCCTCCGCCGGATTCCTCCATGGCCCAGTCATGAGGGAGCCTTGTTAGCCGAAGCATTCGCATATTTTTCGAGTAAAGTATCTTTACTTCTCGGGGTCTTTACTTCTTAGCAGCAGCGGACCTACTGGCTTACCCTTCTGGGGTTGCCATCCCACATCAGTTCCGAGGGGGGGTTGGGTTTGGGTTTATAAGTCCTTGGGAGGACCTCAAAAGTTGCCGGTTTTTGAGGTTTCTTCCGGGATCTAGATTTATAAAAGCCGAATTTCTAACTTTTGTTAGAAAAGGTCAAGAGAATAAAGTATCAAAAAGCAAAGAAATTTTTTTTTTCCAAAGCCATAAAAGTAAGCACACTTGTTTTACTTTTTCTTTATCTAGAAACAAGGTCAAGTCTGAATCCCAAAGGTATACTTTGATTGAGGAACGGATGATATTATACAAATCCTAATGCCAAGTCCCCTAAAACAACTCTTTTTTCTTTTTTCTTTTTCACTAAAACAACTCTTTGAAATAATGATGATGAGGTCCCCTAAGCAATTTTCTAATGAGCAGTACTATAAAATTGGCACTTTAATTCCTTGCACTAAATTCCCCAAACCTTCTACCTTAGACAAGGAAACAAGCAAATTTTGGATTGCATTTTCCACAGAAAAATTTTAACATTTTCTGTGAACGCGTCTCTCAATTATTTTTTTATCTCATATACATCAAATCGCATCTCTCAATTGTCCTTTTATCTCACATACATCAAATCCTTACATTATATATATATATATAGAAACCATTCTTTGTGCGGTTATTTCCAGTCTTCTTTTTCGATGACAGACAGACGTACAAGTATGGTCTGATATGTGAGGAATTACCCTCTACCTCCAGTCGCCTCCATGCTCCAGTTTTAACTCTTAAGTGGGTACAAACTTTTGGTCAAGAAGAGATTCTAAACCTTACAATGGTAATACGGAGGCGCCCCCCCCGGCCCCGGGCGCCAGGGTTGGAAGGGTGGGGGCGTCTTGGGGACAAGCTCACCTCTAATGGGCTGCAAGACAACAGACGAGATAATTTTTGTGTTGATGGATATTACCATGTAGCGGCCAATTTTGCTGCCACGGATGTATGGAAATTAAGAGCATATGAAAAGGTCGAATTGGTACACAGGCAGCAACTATTAAGTTGCCATAGCGGTATGAAGCCTTGGCAATGTTTTCTGAACGGAAAAAAAAAACCCAAAAAGAGAGAGCAAAGATGTCAAGGAATTACCAAAAAACTCGGCTCTTTATTTACTATGAGATGAAGAAATCAAATTTGAACTCGACATCAATCTGATTAGGTCCTCAAGATAGCTCAAGTATCGACTGCATTCAATGTTCAGTTTCTGCTTTCTCTGTGCTGGGCAGTATCACTCCTGCACTCTAGTCTAAAACCTACTCTTGAGATGAACAAAGAGGAATACAAAAATTTTGTGCTGCTATAAGCCAGTCCAATCCATGAGCTTCTTAATTTCATCGTACAAAACTAAAACAGCAGCTGCACCAGTGCTTCTGAAAATATTTGAAAGGGCTCCACGATAAAATGATGAGAACCCTTCTGTCCTGTAAATCTTTCTCCAGCAATCCAATGTACTTCTGTACATTGGCTGCTCCAAGCCAGATTGCATCATCATCCGCCTCCGAACAGTGTCCAATGGATAAGATATCAACCCAGCAGATGTTGTAACTGCTTGAGCTGCTATCCAACGCTTCCAAAGGGCCACATCTGGTTTAGTTTCTTCTGACATAATCTCTTTAATCGTGTCAAAACCACCAAAGTAAAGGCCCCGGTGCACAATCATCCCCTGTAGAGAGGCTGGAAGCCCCCGGTAAATTCCTTTTATTCCATCTTTTTCATAAATGGTACTGAGGAAGTGGCTAACTCCCCTGAATTGACGGGTACCTGTCCTTCCAAGATCAGCAGCAAGGCGTGTATGTGCAATATCAAGTGGGTAGATGATGACCAAGGTCGTACAACCAGCTGTAGATCCAGCAATGAAATTAGCAGATGGCCCAGATATAAGAGGATTGCCTTGACCACGTAAGATGTTCTTATAGAGATCCTGCTCCCAAAGTAAAACAGTCAATGCATTGTTAAAAAGCAGGGACAATGCAAAGCTAACTACCGTCAATGAAAGTCACATATCGACAGTGGACTTAATGGACTTAAACCCACAATAAAGGAGCAGTACAGTGGAAAGACATATATAGACAGAAATTTAAATGAGACAACATCTGATACGTCCATAAAGAATCTAAACCATAAGGTGAGAAGACGATCATGATTCATTTTAGCTGACCAGACAGGGATAAGATCAGCCAGCCAAGTTGCGCTTAGTCTTTCGGGCACATCTTTGTGATTATGAGAATATATTCTATAATTGGCATAGAGGCAGAGGACTTCTGAATTTTGGGCAATCTGATGATCTGTTAGCCTAATTCATTTTACAATCTAACGAGGCATTGGAAGCCAAGATACTGTAACAAGGAAAATAGATCATCAGATTATTTTTGACACAAGAAACTTCCATCCAAGCCACATCTATGGCTGCAAACAAAGACAAAATACCAGAAAGATCAACACATCTATCTTTAGGGAAACATGAAGTCAGAATGTCCCAACCACTTCAGAACCTATTAAAGGTACACATGGCATGGACAGAATGGGCAGGAAGGCCTCATGTTCTAACATCTTCATGGCTCATATATCAGCCACTACTCCTCACCCTCCAAACATATGACAAAACAGCATTCAAGATATCAAAAGGCTATAATGGCTGTTACGACTTACCGTTCCAACCTAAATTAGATTACCGACAGCCAAAACACCCCAACTCTCTACTTGATCTATGGAAAAGGGTTTCAAGCAATGGATATTTGATTGCCTTTCGCACTCTTCTAACATTTTGAAAATGTTCAAGAGTAATAATAAAGGGTAAGAGATAACAGTTGGACAGATTTATCCTTACCATGTTGGAATTTAAAATCACACTTCTTGGTATATAGGATACATTCATGATGGCTTGAGGCATTTAAAATTTAGGTAACATGTTTATTACTAGTAGAAAAGTTAACTGCCTTGGAACTTCCTCACGCAAGATAAAAAGTATCAAAAATTTGAAAGTCCAATACGATGAGAATGAAGAATTTCCATCTGTAGAGGATAGGGGCTAAGACCACCCTTTGCTTTTCCCTGAGAAAAATTCACCTTCAAATGAATGTATCCCCGATCAAACAAACCTATGAATGGAAATCTATAGTAGGAATTATAGATTAATAATAGTTTTCTCTCTTTGATCGTTGTTAAACTTAAAACACCAAAATCAAGCATTCTTGACCTATATTTAAGAGCCCTTCATACAGAAAGAGCCAACAACCGGTAACCCATGGCATGGCAGCTTGACATCTTCATTAGTGTATATCAAGCCTTAGCGCTGCATTATGCGTGTCCAATTACCATAGCTGGATTTTAGGAACACCTGAATTTGCACATTTTCCCTACTTATCATGTAAGAACTAACAAATCCTACAGGCTCAAACTTTAATCACTAACTGAAGGACCATTAAGATGATAATTTATGATTATTTTTATTTTCTTTCCTCCTTGTTAAACTCAGCAAAAAGTATTTGAACTCAGAAGACAGGAGAAGGTAACACCAACAAGGCTCCTCCAGCGTGAAACTGAGGCATCCTAACAAAGGTGACAATAATCATCAAATTTATTTCATACAATGTCATTGATGCAATATCAAGTGCAGGAACCCAGAAGTCTTTCATAATCATTGTTATCATCGACATATACAGTATTTTGCTGTCATCATGCATGGTTGTTATAAGAAAACTCAAGCTTGAAAACATCTGAGTTCGTCCATTTATCCATTATCCTTGTAGGACAACTACTGGATTCTATAAGCAGAAAATTTTCAAGATTTTTACTTTGAAAAGTCATCTTTCATCTGATTGCAACCTGGTCTCATAATAAGAAAGTAATTTTTCTGAAATTTAAGATGTTATCTCTTCTCTGGCTTTTTTGTTTAAGGAAAAGAACCACTAATACTCTAATAAGAAGTTTGTTCAGGCCACTAGAAGAAATCTTTTAGTCACTACCCACTATCCACCCATACGCTTGAAAAACTGATATGACTCACCTAAACAAGAGTAATCTTCTTTCAGGGAACAGCATCAGAACGGATGTTCATAAATGCCCAAGTCTTGAAAGGGCTGAGGATTCATGCAAGGACAACATGGGAAATTCAGTTCCTGGTACTGGAACTAGCTGGATGAGATCTAAATGGTGGAATTTTACATTGCTATCCTGAAAACGAGAAAAAATAGGCAATGAGCACGCTTAGCCTAGAATACCTTATTGCAGAGTAGTTGATAGCAAGATTTCCTAAGGCAGTTTACTCAAGATTTCCTCCAGGAGGTTGGCTTAAATACAGTTTATACATGTTTTCCATTTCAAATAAGCAAGTTATCTGGGTTTTCGCCACGGAAGAAGTAACAAAGTTCAGGGTTTCCTGCACTTTTTGATTGAAAAAAATAGCTAAATGGTGACGATCTAGGTATAACTTTATGTCCCCACCTACACATCAAATTTTCAAGAAAGAAAAAGACATACGGTAACTCACATATCCTGCTAGTTGTTTCTTCCAGGTAAGAACTGAATATGGAATAAGCGGGAGATAAAAAACCATTGAATCCTTAAGATTACAACAACTGTACACGAATTAATCTGTGCATGGGAAATTTAAAACATGATAGGCCAGTAACCTTAATTTGTACCTATCGCACAACAAATTTAAGAATTAGGTAAGGAAACAAAATCCACTTTCAGCTAAGCAGATTCCCTACCAAATGGCCCCTAAAATTTTGAGGCAAGCACATATGGTTATTGTCCTACAAAATGGCATCAAAACTTATAAAAACACTGTGATGGCTATTAAAAAACAGCACAACATCATACTTTTATAAGCTGAATTGGCACTCAGAAACAATATCTTCACAAGCTTGCACCAAAAGAAAAATCAAGAATGCGAATCTAAGGACTTCTTGCAATGCTAAAACCACATTCTGAATAAGCCATTAACATGCTTATTTTTCCAATATCAGTTATCTAACATTTGCATACACATGTGAGGGCATGCCACCCAAAACTCCAAAGGTGCAGCCTTAAGCACAGTACCCTGTTCCAACCCTTGCTTCCATTTGTCTTTATGTGATATATCATTGTACGAAGGCGTTATGTTTTTTGCCATATTTAGTTGGTGCAGACGGACACAGTAATGACCCCTAAAGCAGTAGTAAGGGATAACATTATGACTTTGATAGCCAGCTGTGTTTTTTACCAGGGTGCAGTGTAGCAGTTATGCATGATTCACAAACAAATTCTAGCATGTGGAGCTTTGAATTAAACAACCCAAAATCTGCACAAGCTATCTTCAATACTGTATTAACTTCACTCAGCGTTTGTCATAAAGAGGAGGTGAAAAATCTTCAAACCGAGAGTCAAGCTTGTGGGTTAAATTTTAAGAAAATGCACAAGTATGTTGAACTATATGTATTGGTTTACTTGGCCAACACCACTTTATCATTAGGTTGAGAAGAAAGTTGGCCAAATGCACATAATCTATAGTAGACATAGACACAGATGCACATCAAGAGCTGGATTACCTAATTAGATTCAAAAGGACAGAATCAAACTTGAATGACTTAAGAATTCTAGTTCATTAACTGTCTTCACCACAAATGCCAATTTTTCAGACAATTTGACATCCTCATAACAAAGCCATTCAAACTTCTCTATCAACTAAGCGTATCCTACATATCAATTAACCAATCTGCAAAAGTTGCTTTGATAACCAAAACACTTTAAATGAACAACATATCCCAGTCCTACCCATCATTACTGTACAACAGGAATCAATATCTCCCTGGAACACTAGGAGGAAGAAATACTTTTCAGTCGCAACTTACAAAAACAACTCTCACCACCACTAACAGTGAGAAGAAGTTTATGTTTCCTGCTCTATCTTCACCACAGGGTCAAACGCAGAAACCCAACAACTGGCACATAAAGTACAAATTTTGAGTGAAAAGCAACTTTTGCGTGACTAAACATCATAATACACAGAAAGATGAACTTTTTTTCTTGTTAATTTGAGCCACAACCAATTTCCACAACAAAAGAAATTATCATAAAGATCATCATTTCTGGAAATATGTTAAACCATAAGGCACAAAGATTGACACATGGCTGGAAAAGCCAAATATAAACACTTGCTCAATGCCGCAAAACAGAAACAAGTACAACAATCTGAGATGCAACAGTGCACGGGTACAAAGAAACAGATAGCAGAAAACTAAATGTGACAGTGCTCTATTCCAAAGGGATCATTCCTTTTACGGAAAATATCACCATTTCTTTGAAATTTAAACAAAACCCACGAATAAAATTACATCTTTAAACACAACGAAAGTGCAAGATAGTAGGGTAAGAGTGGTGGTACCTTGAGAGAAAAATTGAGAGCAACAGAAGGGTAATATCTCAGAACACTGCTCCCATTGCCTCTCCACAGAGAAAGAATCCCTTCTTCTCTAATTGTCCTGGCTATGCAATCAAACATCCCCTGAAACCTCCTATGCGGCCCAGATAAAATAGCAATATTACTCTCCTGGGTTTGTAACAACAGCTTAGCCCTCTCAATCGGGGCTACAATCGTGTGCACGACGCCCCCCATCACTGCGCCTGCCAACAGATCTCTGTGAAAATTAGTCAACCAATTTGATTGCCCTGATTCTCTTAAACCCAAAGCCTTCGCCTTCGATGAAAACCGAACACCACTACCACTGCCACTTTTCTCTTCTGCCTCACCACCACCATCCTCCACCATCATCCCTCTTTAATCTAGGCACCAAACTAAAATCCCTCAAAAACCCACCTCCCCTTTAAAACAATATGCATATATGATTGTTTAAATCAGCATATATGCCTTCCCTGGAAACGGGTTTTGTTCATGCTTGAAAAATTTCCACTACGATTGTTGTTTGAAAAAGACAAGCCAATATATAACTTCTGGGCTACTCTTAATTCTCATCAGTACCTCACTTTTTCTCCGTCAAGATTGTTGCTTTTCTTTTGGTTGGGCTCGGCTCTCCGTGCGTTCGAGTCAGGTTGGTGATTTAACAGAATTTTGAAGAGAATGGTAGCCTTAGTACACCAATTTCCATTTCCGAATGCGTTTGTTGAGACTGAGACAAAGTCACGGTTGGAAAATATTAATTAAAGGGAATAAAAGCGGAATTTATAGAAGTCGGAAGAAGGGAGGGATTGGATTGGATTTAGTACGGATGTTTGTCCACGTCATACAAGCCCTGTTTTGTCCCACGTGTCCTTAACCCTAAACGGAGGGAACCCTCACCCATTACTTTACCGTAAACCAAACTAAAGGATTCTCGGGGCTTATAACAACCATTTCGAAAAATTTTATGGTAACCCTCCCTTCAATTTGTATTTCCTAAGAGTGATAGTTTTTTTTTTTTTTTCAAAGAATGATTGTTATCTATATTCCAAATTAAAAAATTGTTACTATCTAAATTCTGCTTTAGCAAAAAAATTTTTAAAAATTTCTGACATATTTTTATCTTACCTATATTATATCGCTATAATATTTTTTCTGCCAAAAACTATAAAAAATCTTAATCCAAACAGGACCTAGATATCAAAATCACTTATTTACATGCCAATGAATATAACTCAATAACTCAAAATTATACAATGACAATCTTTAGCCTAATAGATATTTAAATATGTCTGCGTTTTTTCAAGACAGTACGTAACGTAGTCGGTGGTCGGGCTGCAAACGAGCCGAACCGAGTCGAATTTTGGACTTGTCGAGCCGAACTCGACTTAATAACAAGTGGGCTCGAGCTCGACTCATCAAGAAAATTGAGCTCGAGCTCGACACGACCAAGGAAAAACAAGGCTCGCAAGCTGTAGCTCGGTGGTAATGTTTCATAGGTGTTATCTATGGACTTTTACATTTTTCTTGACCTTTTATTTGTCGAAAGTGGTAATAGCTCACTTGATATAACAATCATATAGTATAATTATGTAGCACTAATCATGAGGTACCTAATTATGATCAACTTAATCATGAGCTAGGCATGTGTGCTTTTTATTGATTGAAATGTATATGTACATCTAATTTTGTTCTATCAAGTTAGTTCATGATTAAGTTGATAATTATGTAGTTATACATGTATCATTAATTCAAGTTTTGATTGGAAAAATAAAAATTTGGATGTGTAAATACGATATAAATGTTGTTTTGATAGATAGCACATGTTATTTCTCGTTTTTCCCCCTTTCCTGAGAGAAGAAGAGGTGAACGTGTTTCATCTCTATATTCTTGAAAGTTTATTTACAATGTGAGTTGTTTTTTTTTTTTTCTTATTGAGAACACATGGTTGATGTGAAGTTATTGCTAACCCTAGAAGATGAAATTGACTGTGATGATCTAATTCAACTATTCAAGGGGCAAGATCTTATTTCCTAGTACCATGGAAGCAAACGATAATAAAGGAAAAAAAGGAAGAAAAATGAATGAGTACGTGAGGCTAAGGATGTAAACAAATATGATCAAACTGAACATCCTAATATTCATTTTGTATGATTATTTTAACGAGTTCGAATTGATTTGTTTATTTATCAGGTTGAAATCAAACGAACTTTTATGGAGCAGCACTCAGAGTTGAATTAAGTTCAAGCAATTTGAATTTTTTTTTATTTATAAATTTCAATTTTATCTTGATCAAGTTAAGGCCGAGCTAAGCCGATTTCAAAAGTTTATCGAGTATAAAATACTGTTGCACCTTAGTTTAATTAGTTGATGTGAAATAAACTGTTAATGAACTGAACTTAATTTGAACCTAATTGGAATACCCACTAGTTGATTCATTTTATCCCTAGTCCCATGACAATGAGATGAGAGAAGAGTAAATTGGAGAAAACCATAATAAGTGACCATCCAATTCCAACTAACAGAATATGTTAGCCAGTTACTTTCATCTGTCAGTGCCCTTTGAGTTTGGGACACTCTACTTTGAGCTTTCCTTCACCAGATAAACACGACATCGCCGTCCAAGCAATTATTTGTCCTCTAAAAAGGAGAGAGTCAAAAGGTAGGGATTTATCATTAAACAAGGAAAAGCTTGAGCATCGATGCTTTTCTTTTCCCCACCTCCAAAACTTTTTGGATCATTGAATGGTTAATAAACGAAACAGCAAAAACGCATACTAAAACTTTGAAGTACAAAACCAAACACCGAAGAATTTTTATATATTGAAGTACGCTTCTCCTTTTTCCTTTTTGGTTTATTAAGAGAACCAAAAACAGAACCACCTGTGAAAACTGAAACATATGTAGCAAAGTTCAACAATTTCTTGAAAAATGGAACCAGATTCAGAAAGTGTTCTGAACTTCACTCCTTAAACATATGTGCTAAGAGATGCCAATCTACTCAATTCCATAGAATTTTTTATGTAACTCGTACATCTCCACAGAATCAGGAAGAACTTTTCGAACGCTATCCCTTGCTAAACATCTTTTGACCCAAGCTGATAATTTTGGGCACTCCTCCTCCAGTTTGAAGTTGCCGTGACTCTCATATCCATAAAACATGCTTGAGAAGGGAATGAGGACAACATCCAGGTATCCGAAATTTGCACCTCCGAAGTACTGTTCATCTCCTAACACTGCCTCCAGTTGCTTCAACTCTCCAATCAGTTCGTTCTTGCTTTCTTCTTTTGCTCGATCACTTTTGCTCTTCAAGAACATAGCTTGTGTGCTAAAAACCTACCCCCAAAAAAAAAAAAAACTTTAAACATGGAAAACAAATATTCTTCTTCTTTTTTTTTTTTCCCTCTTGATGGGAGGAGTAGCAGGGCTCAACTCTCAAGCCCAACACATTATTGTACTAAGTAGCAAGATTTGATGATATCTGAAGTTGCTCAAGGGTATGCCCCTTCACTTGTGTACAGCTTCTTGAGTATCAATGGAAGAGTCAATAAACTTATCTAAAAAAAAAAAAAGAATTGATCGACTACTCCTCGGTCCGTTACAAAAAAAAAAAATGAAAATAAACGAAAACTGAGCACCAAAAAGGTGGAAATCATTTTACTGGATGAAAACACATAAATACTTCGATATTGTTCCAATTTCAATTAACAAGCATCCCATCAAGAATAGCTATATTCGTTTCTTTTTTATTAAAAAAAATTGCATTAGAAAAGCACAGCAGTCTAACCTTATTGTCAAGAAAATGAGTCCAGAATCTTGCAATGGCTCTGTCATAAGGATCACGTGGAAGCAATGAAGGGAAACCATCTTTCCATGTTTCATCAATATATCCAAGTATTGCTGCAGAATCACAAACCGGTTGTCCTTGATGAATCAGGATAGGCACTGATTTTCTCACTGGGTTCATGTCCAAAACTAGTTGGCTTCTTTGAGGGTTTGTAAGATCTTCTTCCCTGTATTCATATTTGATCCCTTTCTCTTCCAAAGCTATCCTCACCCTCATGCCAAAACCATTACCCCAAAAGTCAACCACCACCACAGAGCTACTGTTGGCCTCCCTCATTTTCAAGCTTCAACTTCAACTTGAGTAGGTATATCTAATTTCAGCGCTTCTGGTCTTGTATTTTTGCGAGGGACATGGTAAGCATTTATAAGCCTTTCTCAGTAACTACTAAGTTTATACTTTGTGGAAAGAATTCCATTAGGCCTAAAATCAGAAAAGTCAACATTGGAGTTCCAAAGAAAAAACAATCA
Source organism: Coffea arabica (assembly GCF_036785885.1). Taxonomy (NCBI): domain Eukaryota; kingdom Viridiplantae; phylum Streptophyta; class Magnoliopsida; order Gentianales; family Rubiaceae; genus Coffea; species Coffea arabica. The sequence continues at coordinate 41,074,947 of NC_092325.1, read as the reverse complement.
GCAATTTTTAAATTCAAAAGATTCCTAAGGCTGTCTCATTGCTTCCATCATGATCTTATACAGAGAGTTGACTTAGGCTGATGAATGATCATCTGGTTTGTGATGTTTGCCTTGACGTCTGAGACAATTTGTGGAATTCTCTGAAATTTCTTGACAATCCCATACTGCTATTGGGGAAAAATGTTACCATGTGTTAATAGGAATATGTATCCAATACATTTGTAGAAGATAAGAATGCAAAGTCAAAGTCAAAAAAATAAAGATAAAAATAAAATCGAATCTGTAAGAAATGACAACGACCTAAGATGAAGAAAGAAGAGGAAGAAACAATATGAAACAATAGTTGGATTCAAAGCCCAATATCATTTACTGAAAGTTTTGGTTGACTTGATTTGCTTCTGGATAACTGGTACATAATTGAAAAGCAAAGCAAACTAATGCGAATTACTGACACAGAGAAGAGAAAGAAACCTAAGTTTGATTCCCAGCAAATAAAAACCGATGCCATGGGTAAACTTTATGACAACTAATTTGGAATAGGGAACATTCTTTTTCCATGTGCTGGAAAAATTTTAGCTCTTCCCATGCTCCAACCATGTAACTTTGAGATAGTAACGCTTTTCGTCCCATAGTTAAAGACATAAAGGTGGGCTTCTTGACCAACAGCTAATTCTGGATAGACTCTAGAAGTAATGCAAGTCTTTCCACCACCTCCAAAACTTTCAACAATTGAATGGTCAATCTGCAAACATCAAGAATGCATTACAATTAACAAACTTTTTCTGTAAAAAAGAAAAAGAATCTCTAATCTAATCAGATAGTGATGATCATACGTGATAGTTATCAGAGCAAGTCTAACTTGAACGTAATGTTGTTGTAACAGAGAATCATTAGTCATAGTAAGCTAATTCACTTGACATTTGAGAGGTAAAGTTAATTGATGGAGTAGCAACTTACCAAGCTTCTCAGTGAAATGTTTTCTTTGGGGTCTACATCAACAAAAGCCCCGAAGCTGGATTTGTTAACCTCTTTTCGCAAAGAAGACCTGTAAAATACCACCAAAGCTTACAGATTAAGTAGATATATTTTTTTATTATGTAAGTCATACTGTTGAAGCAGAGTGGATTGAGAAGGCTTACCTGCTTTGATCGCTGCACATGAGCACAGCGTATTTATCATCATGGCTTTTGAATACCCGAAAGAAAACAGCAGTTCGTTCAGTCAAGTTTTTCGAAGCCAAGACCATCAAGCCAAATGGCCCGATAACTCCTTTTGTGGAGGCATTCTTCTCGCTGCAAAGAATTTTGGGATCAACTTTTTCCGGATGCATCAACTCAGCATCATGAAGATTTGGCAGGTGGAATGAGACTTCTACATCAGCCTATATATGAAGGAAATTTTACACTGATCCCCTGACCAAACAACAAATGGGTAAAGAAGAAGAAGTACTAGCTTGGGCATGTTTTACCTGCGAAGCTGTGATGCCTGTGATTTCGAAAGCCGTTCCTCCCTTGACCCCCTTATTCTGAAGGCTAACCTCTTTTCGGCGCAATCTCTCAATTTCTTTGATTGGCCACTGCGTTAATTGCTTGCCATTTTTGTCTAGCACGATACTTCTAGGAATTGACTGCAAAATAAACAGAATGTCTTTGCTAACTAAGTGCTTTTCAGTAGAGCATAATGACAGATCTGTGCAAAGCAGATATTGAGCAGGAAGATATTGTTTCGAAATGAAAATCTCCAATTTCATTGCAAGAAAACTGGTAAATGGACTGGGCTAGGACTAGGAGACAGAAAAGTCAGATTGCAAAATGTAAAACAGTAATGTGCCAAATTACCTGAAGTCCTGACCACCCTTTCTTGATGTCGTCTAATTTATCATCCGCCTCAGTTACCCATCCCCATAATATTCTTCTTCTCTTGGCACTATCATAAAATGTCTTAGATGCATAGAATATCCCATAATCATACCTCAGTTTCAAATAGCTCTCCATGAAGTCGACATCAGGGATAAATTTGTCAGTTTCTGGATTGTAGGTTCCAATAATGTAGTAGTCCTGATCATTAAAACTTGCTTTCAACACATGCTTACTATTCTTCGAATGCACAGAAGTGTCAAGTCCATTTCTGCGACTAACAATCACAGGATAGAAATCAGGACACTCCCACATTTTTGTTTTATTCGAAAAATGCAGGGGTTTTTCGCTCTTAGTCCACGTTACAAAATCTTTGCTGCGATATAGAAGTGCTGTCCCATGACCATCAATTTGGCTCCCAACAACCACTCGCCATCTTTTATCCGGCCCCTGCCAGGCTGTCGTTGGATCTCTGAAAAATTGTGGATCAATCCCATTAATTGGAGTCATCAAAGGATTATTTTTTGCTTTTATCCACTCTTTCAGATACGGGTCACTTGGATTCTTGGGCTCAGCCAGGTTTTGAACTTGACGGTTTTTAAAGTCAGCTCCAGTGTACAGAATTACAGGATTTCCTCCTGGAAGGATTGTTGCAGAGCCAGACCAGCAACCGTTGATGTCATAAGGCTCAGTTGGCTCAATAGCACGCTCAAGATCGATCCAATCAATCAGATTATGTGATACAGCATGCCCCCAGGTAATATTACCCCACACTGCAGCATAAGGATTGTACTGGTAGAAGAGATGGTAAATTCCCTTGTAGTACATTGGACCTGCGCCATATACATACATCTTAGTTTCACTAATTGAAAGGTTCTCCCAAGTCGTGGAAATGAAGCTCTTAGCAAGTAGAGGTAAAAGATGAACCTAGATATCTTACCATTTGGATCTACATGTTCAAATTGTGGCACAATCACCATTTTCGCCATGACGCATGCAAAATGGCACAAGCAAATTTGTATACATTAGCACAAGAAGAAACCAAAATGGTACACATAAATTTGAAAAAAAACAGTGGTAGAATATAGCATTCGTGAAAATGGAAAGACATGGCACCATTCATCCAGTTTTTAGAAGGTTGGAAGTGGTAGGCTGTTCTGTACGGCTGCTTGGGATTGTATTGGAAATTCTTCTGAATTCGCTCAGAGGCACCGACTTCACCTTGATAGGCAATCACCAAAATGTGTACAACGAGAATCCAGATCAAAGATCCCTCCATGTTTTCTTCAGATGATGAACTGAGAAGGGGCGAAACTGCTGGAAAAGGATGGAGTTTTAGGAGGCTTGTACTCTCTGTTTAATCTGTAAAGAAGTTATCCCCTATGCGTCCCGCCAAAATAGGTACATAGCATCGTATTCTATCAAACAGTCAACTTGCAGCTTGTAAAATTGACCCGGAATTCAAAAGTACATGTAATGACAAATCTGATAAAATTTAAACTCCATATGGGCATAAGAATTTCCTCATCAGCTCCCATGACTATAACTAAAATTGGAAGCTAGCTAGCTACCTAGCTAAAAATATGCCAATTGGTTGAGCGTTCAGAAGGATCTGCACACTTTCCAACCGTTGATATATACATATCAGTTTAGTAGTAGTAAAACTGGCTTGGATATGCCCGTTCAACTTCATTTCCCATGCACAACAATCAGATCTGGACTAAGCCAGTAGGACTTGTGACAAACTTTTGTCTATGCTATTATTCGATACTGCATTTTATAACTGGAGTTTTACAACTCTCTTAATTGTCATTTACTGCTCATGGAAAAGATAATAATTTGAGGTTATGATACTTTGTTTTCCTATTACATAGGTCTATCAATCCGAATTCTTGAGATGAGTTTTGACATGTCCAAACTCAAATCATAAAAGAATTCAACTCACAAAAATATTGCACTCAGCCTGAACTCAAAATTAATACATAATTATATATAATATGCATTTAATATTCATATGTCTTTTTATATGTAATACGTATTATTATATATATATATATATATATATATATGTGACAATGCATATACTCTCTATACTTACACGTATAATTTTTAGGTGCTAAGAAGGCGTTGATAGTGATTAGTGGTTAAAATTGAAACACTAGAATTTAGAGTCCCCTTCCCTGCCCTTGCTTTAAAAAAATGTGTAATTTTTTGGACCTGACTTTAATTGGGTCAAGTCTAATGAAGCTCGAAAATAAAATTATGTCTTATATCCAGACACATACTTTGCCCAACCTAATATAATCTATAAGATGTCAATTTTCTTTTTCTAACAGATCTAAGGACATTCGACTTCATTGACGGCCCTCGTCCCATATAAGAGTTGAAGATAAATTTGAAGCTAAGATAAAAGAGTACGGGAATTATGTATTCCATGGCAAGAACATTAAACTTAGGCACAGTAGGAGAGTAATTGGAGTCCTTATCCAAACGGGATGTATAACGCTGCTCAAAGGCAGCCATACTCGAGTTTCCTTTCCCTTATTAAACTTTTTTGACAGGTGTCGAATCTGTGCAATAATTATTATTAAAAAGTCTTAGTTACCACCACAATTAATTATAGAATAAATTCAAGTACTGAAGCAGGAACCTTAGGTGTGCAATGGGTTACTTGATTCACCCTGTCCCCGAAAAGTTTGCTTGATTCGATATACCAGAATTGCCTATAAAAGTATTAAATTTGCGTATAATGGCAAGTAGAGTCGATTCCACAGGGAACGGGTAGGAAGTTGTTTCTTTCCAAATCAATAGAACAAAATTGGGGGATATTTAATGAAGTGAAAATAAAAATAAAATAAACAAAATTCAAAAGCTAACTCACCAAATACAATTTACTAAAAATAGCAATTAATAAAAGTCTACTCAAAAGATCAACTTTTCAGGCACGGTCCAATTAACTGATCATCATGCAAAAATATTTCATTCATTCATCATTAGATTGGTTATAGCCATAAACAATCTCTGACAGCCAATTCTTCCTCACTTTTTCAACAGCAAAGGTACGACCGTTGGCTGCTAGAAGAACTCAATCCTAACCAATAAACACGCTAAGAGGGTTTATTTAAACTAAATCTTATGTTTCCCCAACACAAAGCCAATTATGATGGTTGTCATTAGTTGTCAACTAAATGAATAATTAGGGATTCAATTTAGTTAACGTGACAATAAGCTATTAAATTAAATTAAATATCCGGCCGTTGATACTCAATTAATAAAATACCCATGAACAATTAACCCAAGAAACGCACGAATAGTAACGAATTGGAAGAAATAATGAAAATTCGATTAAATCTCACAGATGTTATGGACCACGCCTTCGCGTCGACCTTTGGGTAAAGGAAAAACCTAACCGCTTCTCATCATATCAATCTCACGTGATTTAATTGAAATCATTCAATCAATTATCAACAAGTTGAGAAAGAAGAGAGAACGAGGAGACAGACGAAAAGTCTTTCTTATCTCTGGGTTTCGTGTTCATACTAGGACCAAAGAAAGGTAAAAGCAAAAGTCTAACCAAAATCGTACAAAACCTAAAGCATAGAGTAAATTGTCTCTGTAAGAAAATGTAAGAAAATTTCTCGAAAATCTTACTTTCTGTAAGAAAATGTAAGAAAGAGCAAATTCCTGTGTCAGTGGGTGTCTGGGGTCTCTTTAGGTCTTAGCAGCGGGGTGCCCCTGTGGGGATGTGCTAGTTCCAACATCGGTACTGGGGGGGTTGGGTTTAGGGTTATAAGTCCCCAGCACGTCTCCAAAAGTTGCCGGCTTTTGGAGGTGCTGTTGGGAATTAGATTTATTTCTCGAAAATCTTACTTTCTGTAAGAAAATGTAAGAAAGAGTAAATTGTCTAACAAGGAAAACTAAAAGCTAAACTGATCAATCCCACGTGAATCTGGATTTTTAGCCAAATCCCTCACAATAGCCGCCGCCAAGAAAGGAAGAAGCGTCTCTCCAGCAAAGCAAAGGCTAATCTCCTTATTTGACGTGAATCTGACTTTGTTTTTATTGGCCGTCTCCCTTCTTGCTTTACGAAAACGTCAAAGCTCAAAAGCTTTTAGAGAGTAGCTGCATCCTAGTTCTTTTGTTCCTTTACCAATCCCGCGGGGTCCGTCTTTTAGATGTCTTCCTTCAGTTTTTGACCTGGGCACGCTATGAAATAAAGAGTCTTCTGAAAATTTATCTCGGGAGATCACTTTTGATACCGACCACCTACAATTTACACAAACATCAAATATAAGCAAAATCTCAATATAGCACAGTAAGTAACCAAAATGAAGATAGAATAACAGCGCAAAATATGCCCAATAATTGCTCTATCATTTTTGCAATATATATTTTAGAGAGTAAATTTTGTATACACTGACAGTATATATACTATCACGATTAAATAAATGCCACATAAGTAAATTTTAGTTTTGAAATTCAAATTCGACATATGTGGCACTTATTCAAATATAACAATGTATACACTGTCAATATATAAAAACTTAATCTTATTTTAAATCTCGTATTATAGTTTGAGTTCAAGGCCAACTACGGTAGCTATAGGGGTGGCAATTCGGGTCCAAATCAGGTTGACAGGTCGGGTCTGACCCGACCCATCAGAAAATCTATTGACCCGAATCCGACCCGCCAACCCGTGACGGGTCAGGTATATTGACCTGAACCCGAAAATTTCAGGTTGACGGGTTGGCGGGTCGACTCGAAATGAGCCGAAATTTAATTTTAATTTATTAATTTATCACTGTAATTTCTAATAAAATTAATTTCTCACAAAACTAATTACATAATCAAGTAATAAAAATTTAAATAAATAATTCCAAACCAAATCTAAAATAAATTAAACACCGTAAAATTGTTTTATCCCAAACAAAATATAAAATAAATTAAAACAGTATAAAAGTAAAAAATAATATAATATATTATTTGTCCAAATATAATAATTTCAACTTCACACAAATTAAATAAATTCATTTAGGATTAAGTAATTAATGCCTTTGAAAAAAAGAATAACTTAGTTTAGTTAGATAAAATTATTTTTAATTCGTAAACGGGTCATATCAGGTCACCACGGGTTGACCCGAAATCGACCTGTTTTCTTTTCGGGTTCATCGGGTTCAACCCGATTCTGACCCGAATTCCCGAAACCTCAACCCAAACCCATTAATTTCGTGTTAGGTTCGTGTCGTATTTTCAGGTCGTGTCGAAAATTGCCAACCCTAAGTAGCTAGACCACTTTTTTTTGAAGTCTTGAAGCTGAGTTAATGGTAATCATACAAAAAGAAATGGATATAAAAAAAAATCAAGGAAACAGAAAACAATGAAAAACCCAACAAGCTTGGATTCAATATCTACAAATCAATGAACTATATTTCATGTGGTATATGTTTCTTAATCAATTTCAGGTTTTCTTCTTTAATGCAATGGAAAAATTTTAGCTCTCTTCATACTCCAAGCACTTAAATTGGAGAGTCTAACACTTTTCTGTTCCATTGTTGACTACATAAACACGTGATTCATTGTTAATAGCCAAATTTGGGTAGACTCGAGCAGTGATGCAGGCCTTTCCTTCACCTCCAAAACTTTCTATGATTTAATGGTCAATCTGCCAAAAAAAGGGAGAAATATTACTTCAAACTGAGAATCAAACTTCCAAGAACTTAGACATTTTTTTTCAGTTTTCCTTCCTAGTGGAAAGAGCACAAAAAATATAAGAAAACCTGAATAATATCATGAATGTCCAATTTGTCAATTGCAGATAAAATATCTCATATCGCCTTGGAAGCCAAAGGGAAAATGTCCAGTTTATGGATGCAGACAAGATTGCTTGGATGCAATAGCGTAACAAAACCTGGAAGAAATAGCAATTTTTTTCCGTAAAAGAAATAGCGATTTACCGGTTAATTCAGATACATAGCCAAAGTAAGATGATGGACCATGAGTAAGTGCCGAGCTTTTCAGTGAAATCTTCTCTACAGAAAGTCTAAAACCTCAAAAGCATATTTGTCAACCTCCTTTCTCAAAGATAACTTGGACTTTGACTATCACTGACATGACTTGAAGGAGTTGATTAATGCTGAAAGACACACCTGCTTTGATCACTGCACAGGAGCACGACGAAGTTATCATGGCCTCCGGGCTCTGAGTACGCAACAGAAGACGGCAGTATGTTTAGTCAACTGCGTTGAAGCCAAGGCCAACATACCAAATGGCCTCCAGTTGCTGCATTCTTTTCAGTGCAAAGAAATTGAGGATCCAGTTGTTTGCGATACATCAACTCCGCTTCATCAAGATTTGGCAAGTGAAATGAGACTTCTATGTAACTAAAGACACCAATTAACATAATTAATATAGAGTTTCCAATCTCTAGCTTCCTAACTGAAGTAAAATACCAGTCTATCTATCTATTTATACATAACTAACAGCCCTTTGGACCGTTGGCAACCACTAAAGATTTTAAATTTTGGTAGAATGGAAGATCAAGGGTTTAAACCTTACCTACTATTAATGTGTCACTATGTGTGGTTTCTTCTAAATCTATACGGGTACATAATACATTCGTCTAATCCGATGGTAGTTCAATCCCGTCGATTTCTACGCTAGCTGGTCCGATGGTACTTCAGTCACGTCGATTTCTTTAAACTTCGTTGGCCTCTCCTCCCCTAGTGTAGGCTAGAATAAGACTAGAAGTAGACTAGGCTAGTTGCTGTTGGGCTTCTCCTTCCCTAGTGCAAGCTAGAGTAGGACTAGATGTAGATTAGATTAGTTGTTGCCATCTCCTGTCGATTTCTCTAGGCTCTGTTGGGCCTTTTCTTCCATAGTGTAGGTTAGAGTAGGATTAGAAGTAGACTACGCTAGCTGGTTCAATGGTAGTTCAGTTCCGTCGATTTCTTTAAACTTCGTTGGCCTTTCCTCCCCTAGTGTAGGCTAAAATAGGACTAGAAATAAATTAAGCTAGTTACTGTTGGGCTTCTCCTTCCCTAGTGTGAGCTAGAGTAGGACTAGAAGTAGATAAGATTAGTTGTTGCCGTCTAATTTTAAAAAAATTATCTATTTATACATAAAGTACCGTGAGACTTGATATTTTGGATGCAAGCACAAAATTGTCTTAGTTTTCATTAGGATTTATGTCACTATGTACCCCTAAACTTATATCAGTCTTTCTTTACATCATAAACTTCATTTTGAGACACTCAGCACCTTAGTCTCTTAAATTTGTCCCATCTAAATCTAATCAATGATGACATTCACAAAATTAACAAGATAAATGACAATAAAAATTAATAACAAGGTACTAGTTTATTCCAACTACGATCTCTTAGTTTTTTTTTGAACATTTTTAGCATATTATTCTTTATTTATATGGTTTCAATTACTAATATTGTTAGCCAAATTAATAAGATAAAAGATGGTGCAAAATAATGATGATGCATTGTTTTATTTTTGTTCTGATACCTTGACACCTTTTGATTACTTTTGGCACATTATTATTAGTTTGTTGGATCCTTTATGCCATTAATTTGGCAAAAGATGTTATTGATTGGATTTAAATATGAAAAACTTGAGAATTTAGAGTGCAAAGTATCTAAAATTGAGAGTTTAGAGAGCAAAGTGTTCAAATTTAAAATTTAGGGTATAAAATAGGAAAGTGATACAAGTTCTAAGATACAAATTGAAGTTTGTCCTTTTCATTATATCCAAACTACCTATTGTCCATTAATCATATTCACTATATTTAAATTGTGATAACATTTACAAAAATGAAACATTAATTTTGAATTATGATAAATAATAATGGTTGCTGAATATAAAACTCTTTGACTACTACTGCAATCCGTCTCAAATTTGGCTTTGTGCATGTGTATGTGTATATATAACATATATATATATATGTTATTTAATATAAATTTCATAACCTTTATTTTAAAAAAAGTACTCTTAGGACACAGGAGTCCTTACTTATGCTTTGCGTATGCTTTCTAATAGGGCCAATTAAACTTTACCCTCCTGAAGTTAGGGTTAAGTAACACTTTACTCCCTTAAACTTAGAATATATACATTTTACTTCATACTGACATTAGATTTTAGAATTTCGTAAAAAAAAAATTAGTGAGCTGATATTAATGCCCATATATATTATTTGTATAGACAATTTTATCCACTAGCCAAGAATAGTAGCGTCTAAAAAATAAAACCTCATGTGACGTTTAAAAAAGAAAACAAAAAAAGACTAAATAATCTTAATTGTCATCAGTAACAAGTTAAAAACATTTAAAATTCTTCCAAAACTACTACTCCTATCTTGCGCCATCATGATTCCTCTCGTAATATTATAATGAGCAAATTATCCGGTTGGCCACTAAATTTTTGCAATCGTCGAGTTTTGGTTATTCAAATATTAAAAGTCTGGTTTTCACCACTAAAATGTATAAAGTTAAGACGCGAGGCTATTCTGTTAGATTTAGCCGTTAAGTTCGTCAATCTGTTTGTCCGCGCGATTTCCAAAACAAAAGACAAGGTCAATTTAGGAAGTTCGACATAGCATTCAATGCTTCTCTCAAAAATTGTCGCTCTTCTTCCTCCCATCCTCAAATCTTTGTCAAACCCTTTTCATCCACTTCAAACATCACTCCTCCAACGCCACTAGTAGATTTCCGAGCGTCAAATTCTTCGTTGTGCTTGCAAATTCCAAGATCACCATCCTAGAGGAGACGGAGGAAACATCCCAGTCTCACTATGTTCACCCCTCACATCCACCGCTACCGGTAGCAGTGAGTGCTTCCCTTAAAAAATATTTTTTGCAAGACTCCACTTTGGCATGGTAACACTCGTATATTTGCTAACTGAATCCTAGTGAGTGGTAACCAAGAAAATCTCTTAAAAAAAATATATAACAGACAAAATAACCAAGATAAAATAACCATAAATCTAAACCGAGCCTCTACCGAGAAGAGAAGAAAAAAAAATGTTCTATACCAAACAAATGCTTTAACTCGTTGACTAATCCTACAATCCTACTAGTTACTACTACTCACACATTTTACTGATGCCACTGCCCACTCTTGAGTGACTGGCAGCCCGAGTCGCACAAACTCAGTCAGGATCAACAAAATGCCCGCCACCACAACCAAGGTCTCCAACTTCTCCGATCTGATCCAACGCGTCACCGCCAACTGCTTACTCAACCTTCTCGGCTCCATCTGCCACGCCGAAGATGCCTCTGTTCTTCACTCCCCCGACGACTCTGACGACGACAACTTCAAAACTCAAGAAGATGAAGAACAAGACGTGGACGAAGAAGACGATGACCGCTACAATATGGGTGACGGAGGAGATTCGCTAAAGAATTGGGATGTGAAAAGGAACAACAGCAAAGGGGACCGAAATTGTGACCTGAGAAATGAGAGTTATCCGGATGGAAATGCTGATTGGCGTAGTGTTCCTAAATTGACCCTGCCTTTTGTCTTGGAAATCGCGTGGATAGACAGATCGGCGAATTTAATGGCTAAATATAACAGAATGGTCTCACGTCTTAACTTTATACATTTTAGTGGTCAAAACCAGATTTTTAATAGTTGAATGGCCAAAACTCGACGATTACAAAAATTTAATGGGCTAACCGGATAATTTGCTCTATTATAATTGATGGCCCTTTAATTGATGAAGTGACAGGGAGAATTAAGGTGGGAGTGTAACCTATCTGTCAAAGTATTTCCTTTCTTGATTAAGCATTGTAATGAACAATGAGATGAGCATGAGGCTTTATGCATCTTCTGCTTTCTAGTTGCTTTTCTAGTTGATGTATTTTGGTTGGGTTTCTGGATGTTTATCAAATGGTATAGTGGCTAAATAAAGTGCTTTTTTAGTTTGGAATGTGCAAGAGTTCAATTTGCTTTTTTATAGCCAAATTTGCAGAGAATATCGAGCAACAGATAACAATGTGACCATTGGGATAGTGTTACAAATTGTACTCCATGTGTAAAAATTTCAATTAGGGTTAGTCTTGGAATGAGAATTGATGATATGATTTAGAACCCTCAAGATGTTAACATGGAGGGATAAAGTGTATATTTCTTAGTATAGGGGGCCAAATGCTACTCACGGCCAAGTACAGGCAAGTAAAGTGTAATTAACTCTTTTTAATAGAGTCAGCTAAAAAAAAAATAACATACAAGTGAAGTAAAAACAGCATTAAAAATGAAGAAAAAAGTATGTCCAAATATCTCTCCTAATAAAATTTCAATTAACAAAAAGGAACAGAGAAACAATTGAATATGGTGGACAATTTATATTTCGTTATTAACAAAAATAACACTAAAAAAAGAATAATATGAAGATAATTTATATCTATTCAAATTAAGAAACATGCATCTGATTTCGTATTGAACCATGTTATTACATCACTTACAAATTTAGCTCATATTACTTGAAAATAATAAAGGTAGAACATGGAAACATTTATGCAAGACTTAAGATTTACTCTACAATGTCTACTATAACAATCTGTTTACTTTAGTCCTTAAAAAAAAATGGCAAGCAACATATTATGCATATTGTTTCAAGTATTGATACTATGTCAAAATCTATAAATTAATCAACCTATTCTAACTCTACTATTACAATTTCTTTGTCTTAAAAAAAAAGGTATGTAAGCTAAGGTGTTGATATTGCCATATTATTTGAAATATTAATGATTATGTTAAAGCATTTTGTATCTTTGTCAAATCTTACTGGTTTTTAAGGATTATAGTTTGATGGTTCTGATTTACACTTCGGCAAGAAAATGAGTTTGTTAGGAACAGAAGGAAGAAAGGACTGAGATAAACATATAATATGATAGTTGAGTTGGAATTATAAAACTAATATAAACTAATTCATTTACATTTATCCTTTTTAAAATTGATGTTACATTTTAACCTTTGTGGTTTAAGTATAATGATATTAAAAGTGTGCAATGACTTTGATAAAACATGACTGTATTGACATTTGTTTGTTAGCGTTAAAAGATATAAATTCTCTAAAGGCTTTAAAAAACAAAAAGAGAAAGCTTATGACCTAATGCATTCAAAAGAATTGGTTAATGAAAATGAAAAATACTGGAATATTATATTATGCAATTGACAATCAAAATTATAAAAAAAATTTAGCATCTAACAATACTACATTTTTGGATGATAAAATCATGCGCAAAAGTACGTGAAGTATTACTAGTTAATATAAAATACAATAAACATGTGACAGCCCCACTTTCCCCTAAGGCGAACTAAAGAGATTAGCGGACTGCTTGCCCAACTCTCGTCGGAACTCATTCGTTCACTCAAACAAAATCGGAATAAAACTATAAGAATCAAATCGAATTGGACGGGCCGCTACCACGTCATCATCCAACCAGGTACAAGTACCCATTATGACATGAGAGGATGTACATTCCGAAATACAAATTTCACATAAACATGAGGAAACACTTTAATATGTACATATTAATAAGTTTACCAACCAAAAGAAAACATTGGATGAAAATACATTTAAATTTTTCCAACTATTGAGGAGCTTTACAAAAGATATTAAAACTAGTTCGACTTGTGCTTCAAAACATCTTAGCCCCAAAAGTGGTTCCCTGTAAGGAAAACAAAGATAACGGGAAGGGGGTGAGCTTACGCTCAATGAGGTACCAAAAGCAAGTAAGAAACATGGAATTTCACAGTCAATTAATCACATATGCGAATCAAATAAAGAAGTGAACAAACAGAACAAACACCATAGACAGAAAGGATATGGGTGGCTCTCAGGAGCTAAATTCCCATTTGCTTCACCGATTTGATCGAAATAATAGTTGACACTCCGTCAACGTTAAAGAAGTAACCAATACCATAGACTCCACTTTCTCCGACTCCTTCCACTTCACATACCCCTACCGGGCCCCAACATCGAACAGAACAGAAGCGGTAATACTCGAGTATACCCGGAATCAAGGGTCTCAATACCCAAAGATCTCAAAACAGACTACCGTGGTTCGTTTTCTAATCGGCCAGGCCCTTGCCGGCCAGACTCGAGTAACTTGCCACAGGGGTTGAGTTCAGAGGTCACAGAAAGGTCGTTGGATACAAGTTTCCAAACGACGTCCGAACAGATACAGATACAGATATCAGATACAGATACAGATTCAGATTCGCACCAAAATTGGCATATGAACAGACAAGAGAATGAGTGTGATAAAGTACACCATCGTCTCTAACAAATTAAACAGATAGTGCAGTCATTTAAATCACAGATTGCAGGGCAGAAATCAAGTTAAACAGCAATGGAGGGGAGTGGTACACTCACCGGTTCAAATACAAACACTTCAAAAGTTTTCACTTCGGATTGGCTTTAATCGCCAAGAAATCCTAAAATCATCAAAGTAAACCAATTGAAGGTTTCACATCTAAAATCGAGTAAACGGAATGCATAAGTAAGGCTCGACTAGATGTCGTATGCTTTCCTAGGTTAAGTACTAATATAGAGCAAAAGATAACAGTTGGTCCTAGGGTTATAAACAACCCCTAAAACCCCTCATTTGTACTAAGATCAATTCAATTGAAGGAAATCACATAGTCCTAAAATTTTGGGCAGCATGCCCTTTGTGTTTACCTATTTTTCCAACCACTAATGGCTTCATTATTTTCCTCAAATCAGTCCCAATATCTCATACAGAATAATCTCATTTCCAAAAGCCGTTCACTAGGCTAAAAGTCATATAAATACAAAAATCAAGCTAGAAACATTTCCGGAAATGGAATTAAGCTCTACACCATAAAAACAGTTTTTGACGTCATTTTGCGGTTTTGGCACCATTGGCACTACGATTATCGGATGGAGGTACAAGACCCATCGTTTCGAAGATAAGAGATAGGGATACAATATTGCAAAAGGTCACTCAGTCCAGTTCATATCACAACTAGGTCAAAAATGCAAGATACTAGACCAGAACCGCAAAACCTGCTGGACAAACCACATTCTGGTTCAAACATCATAAGTTAGGCTACCTAAGTCCAAATCAGGTGATTCCAAAGCCATCCGAAAGCTAAGACATCAGGTTACATTTCTTCAGAAGACCTCAACAATCAGTTCAGAAGTATTCCCAGCCAAAATAACCAATTACAGAAGCAATTCTCAAGTTCAGGTGAAACCAGGGTAGCAGGGGTATTTTGGTCTTTTCATAAGATACGCTACTCCGATTGACCTAAAATTTTGTAGGCATCTCTAAAATATCATTCCCTACAACTTTCATGTTTTAACCCAAGGCCAATTCGGCCTCTAACTATGAGCTACAGTGCCGGGCAGAATGTAGAGTAATGAAACCCTAACTTTTCCAATTTTCTTCCAAAACAAAAATTTCCTGCAATTAACCACTTTTTCCACCTTCTAACTTTATTCTAGATCATTTCCAATCATCATACATAGCCACACCATAACAATCATATTAAAACAGAAAAATCACCCATAAATGGAAAATTTCACCAATTCAACCAAAAATCAAGGAATAACACCAAAAATCATTACTTCAACTACCACAAGTCAAAAATTTAACTTCATTAGGTGGAGGAGAGGGGTTCCTTCACTACTCACCTTAGTAAAACAAGAGAGAGAGCAACTTGTCACCTTAGCTTTCCAAACAACTTCACCAAACACCTCACAATCACTCACTTAAAGGTTTCTATGGAACAAAAGCAAGATTAAGTGGTTGATTAGTTGAATTTGAGCAAGATGGAGGCAAGAATTTGAAGAGTTTTCTTCCTTTCTTTCTTGGAGGAGAGGGCCGGCTATGAAGAGCAAATTTTGAGTGAATTTTTGGTCAATTTTTGAGTTATTTTAACCAAATGGTAAAAGTGTGAATAGTAGTCAAAAAGTGCAACCAATGGCCAAGTGACACTTGTCACTCTATTAATGTATCTCTATCCCTTTGTTCCCTCTCACATCAATCCACATAGCAACCTCTAATTATCTCACAACACCCGGTAATTTAAACCAATATCCGAAACTTAACCTAGTTGGCCGAATTTTCCGAACTTTTCGCCCTAGTGGATCCCACGTCCGGTATATGCTCTTAATTCTTCAAAAACTATGCGATACTAGATAAATTATTTAAAAATCATATTTACTCATAAAAATTATTTTTAAGATTTTCCAAATAAGAAAATGTGGAAAAACGTGCAATTAAAAGAAAATAAAACCTAGCAATTAAGAAAATTACGGGTTCTCACAAAACAAGACTACAATTGACATTATTTATAATAAACACTGAAAGTTAATATGTGGGTGTCTATTATCTAGTTCTTAATCATCCCTTTCATCCATATTGTAATGGAAGGTATAGTATTTTGTATTTACAATTTAAATTTGGATTTTTTTTCTAACGGTATCTTATAGGCATGAATTACCACATAAAAACAGACCATCACAATTATTACACCATTACATTTAGATATTTTCCCGAATAGTTTGAATTCGAGCAATTTAAATTGGTTGACTAGTTTGAGTTCAAACCTCATATATAAAGTTTGAAATCTCATTGAGAATGTCTATTTTAAAGTTTTATGTATATTAGCATGAAATATATACTGTGTCTCTTGTTTGAAATGTTATAAAATATTAATTTATATTAATTTTAAAATTATATAAAATACTAATTTTATATTACTTAAGGACGAAGTAAAGGCCAAGAAACTTAAAACTAAATATCTACGTTTTTTGTAAATATATTTTTCAATCATCCTTTTATCTCATATGTATCAAATCACTATAGTACATTTTTTTAACAAAAACTCTAGAAAATGGTAATTCAAAGAGGCCTAGAGCTCGAGTTGTGCAATCTCCACTCGGCTCGTTTAGGCTCTATTTTGGTTATATGTTGTACTTCCACATTTACCACAGCTACATACGTGCATATGTATGGTAATCATTAAATAGTAACCGAAATCTGACACCATTGTGTAACATTCTTTTATCAAGGCAAAGCCGGCTTTGGGTAGATTTGAGCTCTCTTCATACTCCGAGCACTGTGCTGGAGATTCTAATACTTACTGTCCTATTGTCAAATACGTAAACATGTGATTCATTGCCAATAGCCAACTTTGGGTAGACTATGGCAGTGATGCAGATCTTTCCTTCACCTCCAAAACTTTCAATGATTGAATGGTCAATCTGCAAAAACGAGGGAGAAACATTACTGTAAACTTCCAAGAACAGCAACATTTTTCCCCATTTTTGCCTGGACTTAAACAGTACTATGTACGAATATTTCAGTTGCAGATTAATAAAAAAATATGTAAGGAGCAGAAAACAACGGAAGATCGAAGAAGCTTGAATTGGATAGTAACAAATCAATCAAGTGTATTTCCAACGAAACATATTTCTTAATCAATTTCAGGCTTTCTTCTTTTATGCAATGCAAAAATTTGAGCTCTTTTCATACTCCAAGCACTTAAATTGGAGATTCTAATACTTTCTGTCCCATTGTTGAATACATAAACATGTGATTCATTGCCAATAGCCAACTTTGGGTAGACTCTAGCAGTGATGCAGGTCTTTCCTTCACCTCCAAAACTTTCGATGATTGAGTGGTCGATCTGCCAAAAAAGGGAGAAACATTACTGTAAAGTATAAACCGAAATTTTTTATTTCTAAGAACAGAAAAATCTTCCCCTTTGTCTTTCTTGGTGGAAAGAGCATAAACATCTAGTCAGAATATTGTCTGGACTGTAACACTGTTACAAAGAGAACGGAAATGATGGAATGTTTCAGTTTGTCAATTGCAGATTAACCATTTCATCTCGCCTTGGAAGCTAAAGAATAACATAAGTTTATAGATGCAGGCATGATTGCTGGGATAGAATAGTGTAAGAAAACCAGATAGCATAAGCGATTTATTGGTCAATTCAGTTAACAATTATAGCCAACGTAAACTGAAGGACCATGAGTAAGTACCAAGCTTCTCAACGAAATCATCTCTACAGGATCGACGTCAACAAAAGCCCCGAAAGTGGATTTCTTAACCTCCTCTCTCAAAGATGACCTGTAAATGGTATCAAAACTTGAACGACGACTATCATTGACATGATTTGAAGAAGTTGATTATTGCTGAAAAGCACACCTGTTTTGATCACTGCACATAAGCACGACATAATTATCATGGCCTCTGAATACTCGAAAGAAGACAGCAGTATGTTCAGTCAAGTCTTTTGAAGCCAAGGCCAAAATACCAAATGGCCCAATTACTCCTCCTGTTGCTGCATTCTTTTCACTGCAAAGGAATTGAGGGTCCAGCCATTCGGGATGCATCAATTCAACTTCATCAAGATTTGGCAAGTGAAATGAGACTTCTATGTCAGCCTATGTAGAAAATCTTTCATTAGGTCTCCAGCAGACTCCATCTAATAACTATTAACCCATAAAAGAAACAAACAGTATGATATCTTACCTGTGAAGCTGTGATACCTGTAATTTCAAACATAGTACCTCCCTTTATCTCTTTATTCTGAAGATTTACTTCTTTTCTGCGCAATGTCTCTATCTCTTCAATAGGCCATTGCGATAATTGCTTTCCAGTTTTGTCTAGAAAGATACTTCTGGGGAGCGACTGCAGAATAAATGTAGCATATCAGTTGATGGATTTTTGAGCAGCTAGGACTCTAACCATCTATTGGTTCCTTAACATTCATTTGTTGTTTGTTCCTACGTAATGAACGAAATATGCTTTCTTTAGAAAAACTAGTAAAGAATTGGCATAATAGCAACTTGCCTCAACCATGAGCAACACCCTTCTAGAAAGTAAAATGATAAGCAAAAACCAATGCGAGAAAAATGCAAATCAAGAAGCCAAGTAATCGAGTCATCGGCAAACATGAAGAAAATAGTGTATTGTGCTATATTACTTGAAGTCCAGACCATCCTTTGTTGATGTCATCTGGTTCACCATCCGCCTCCAATACCCATCCCCACAGTATTCTCCTCCTCTTCGCGCTATCATAAAAAGTTTTAGAAGCATAAAATATTCCATAATCGTATCTCAGTTTGACATTGCTATCCATGAAATCAGGATTAACAGTAAATGTGTCTGTTTCTGGTTCATAGGTTCCTATTATGTAGTAGTCACGATCATTAAAACTTGCCTTGAGCACATGCTTGGTACCTGTACCCTGCACGGATGTGTCAAGTCCATTTATGCCATCAACACTAACAGGGTAGAAATCAGGACACTCCCACATTGCTGTTTTATTTGAGAAATGAAGGGGTCTATGACTCCTAGTCCAATTCACAAAATCTCTGCTCTGATACAAAAGAGCTGTCCCGTGACCTTTAATTTGGCTCCCAACGACAACTCGCCAAATTTTGTCTGGGCCTTCCCAGGCAGTTGTAGGGTCTCTGAAGAATTGTGGATCAATGCCATTCATTGGAGTCATCAAAGGATTGTGATCGGATTTTATCCATTCTCTAAGGTAAGGGTCAGATAGATTTTTGGGCACTGCTATGTTCTGAACTTGACGGTTTCTAAAGTCTGATCCAGTGTAAAGAATTACAGGATTTCCCCCAGGAAGAATTGATGCAGAACCAGACCAGCAACCATTGATGTCATAAGGCTCAGTTGGATTAATAGCTTGCTCTATATGAATCCAATCTACCAGATTATAAGATATAGAATGTCCCCAGGATATATTACCCCATACTGCAGAATAAGGATTATACTGGTAGAAAAGATGGTAAATTCCCTTGTAGTACATCGGACCTGTGTGATGTACAATGAAAAATGTCAGACCAAAATATGCTAGTTTCACCTGATTCAATATCGGAAAAACCACTTGACTGATAATTCATGTGATCATTTCTTTTTGAGATCAGCAAGAAGGAACACAGTAAAGAACTTGGAAATCTTTACCATTTGGATCTGCAGGTTCGTTTTTGACCAGTCACCATGTTTGCCATAACAAATGCAAATCATATAAAATAAGCACAAGAAAAAACCAGAATTAACAAGATTAGACTAACATAGAGTTGAAAAACGTTATCAGGACCCAATCATGATTAAGAGTACATACCATTCATCCAGTTTTTAGGAGGTTGGAAGTGGTAGGCTGTCCTATGGGGCTGGTTCTTGGGATTGTACTGGAGATCCTTTTGAACTCCATGAGAATAACCAACTCGGCCTCGATAAGCAATGAAGAAAATCTGCAGTATCAGTATCCAAAACAAGTACCCCTCCATGGTTTCTTCCTGTAATGGCAAAGAAATAGTTTAATTAAGGTGTAAACTGAAAACCAGCCATCCTCTGTTGGTCAAAACTTGCATTCTCTGTCTTCCAGCAAAGTAAAAATAAAATAAAATCAGATATTAATAGTATATCATACTCGATGAGCTAATTAGCCAATCAAGTTGCAACTTGCAACCTAAAATAGAGTTCAAGATTTGACTAATAATTAACCTCCACATGGTTCCAAGGACTGTCAAACTGATTGTAGAATTGTTTAAATTAGGATGAATAACTAGGCCTCAAATTGGCAGTTAGCAATAAGTTGAATGCATGGTCAAGCGTGTAAAATAATCCATGCTACAGTATCCTTTCTGGCTTCCCAAAAGCTCAAAGAAGCCTGGAACACCCCCGCCCCCCCCCCCCCCCCCCCAGCACCACCAAAACAAAAAAACGCAACCAAAAAAAAAGTCATGATTAAGTTGTCAGTATAAATAGACATATTGCAATATTTACTTTACAGAAAATAGATTGCAAAGCAAAGCATCCATATATCTTCATTTCACATTACATTAATGTTTGGATTGAAGATTTTTTGGGAATAAAAATGTAGTACTTTTGGAATGTAACGTATGTGAAATAAAAATGTGATTGAAAATTTTTTTTAAAATGGTGATTAGAAACATGTTTATGATGTAACAAAAAAAAAAATTCGCTAATCCAGATTAAGAGCACTGTAGATTGTGAGTTTTCCTCAAAAAGTTTTTAGAATTTTTTTGAAATGTTTATGAATTATCTTTTTACCTCACACATATCATGTTTATAGAATGTTTATGTATTTTAAAAAAAAAAAAAAAACTCCAAATCAAACGGATTCTGTATCAAGCAATCTAGACTCTAGTGTGTGTGTGTGTATACATACATATATTGGGTGAATGGGAGATTTTCAATTCAATTCCCTCTATTTACAATCCCTCCTACTTTACCATTCAACCCAATTCTCCTCTAAATCGGTAAAGTACATTTAGCATAGTCCAAAAGCAAACAACATCTTTAATTTTCTTTTTCTTTTTTTTTTTGCAGATTACAATTAGCATAGCCCAAAGCATCCATATAGCATGTGTTTTTTTTTTTTAATTTATTTACTTATTTTTTGCATGCCATTTACTTGCTAACCGGATTAAATCTTGTACTATTCCACTGTGCGTAAATTATCAAAGTTTCAGATTAGAATTCAGAGCATTTTAGTTGACATCCTTATGTAACATGCACTTCATATGAGTGATAGAATGATAAGAAAAAGAGAATGCTAAAACTGTAAATTTAATCAACTTTTCTTTCCTCCCTCTTAACAATATGTCTAATTGAAGAGAATTTATGCGTCAACTAGATATTTGGGTCACTTTTTCGAAAAGGAGCAAAGAAAAAGATATCTCGGTCTTACCGTTTTCTTTTTCTAACTTCTTATCAAATTATTTTTTTGTTATGGTTTCTATCCCTCCTAATAATGGCCTTTACTCTTTTAATAAATTTGAATTATGTCTTCAGTATAAGAATAGAGTAACTTTGTTTAGCGTAGTTTTCATTGTTAGATAAGTAATTTATTTGACTTCCCGTTTGGATTGTATTTTCCGTCATTTTTCATGAAAAAATTACTGTAACGATTTGATGCATTTGAGAGAAAAAATAATAAGGAAATGTGATCATGGAAAACGATGCAATTTCCGGCAGAAAATGGCAATCCAAACAGGGCTCCATGACAAAGTGTCACGTCGAATTTGAAGTAAATACATAACGTTTGTTTAGTTATTAGGTCTAATTTTGTATTCATGAAATGCTTGATGAATTTTATCACATTAATTATTATCCATTGATGTATAAAATTATTTCAAAGTTGGCATGATAGTTAATTTGAACATTTATAATACAAAAATTTTTCTGCTGGATAAGAGTTTTTTGGTTCCGTCTATCCCACAACAATTGTAGCTTTATAATTAACCAAGGAACATAATTTCCAATGTTAAATTCTTACCATTTGGATCTACAGGTTCAACATCAACCAATCGCCGTTTTTGCCATCACACATGCAAAAGTGCAAGCACATATAAATCAGCAAAAAAAAGCCGATGGAGAAAAATCACAGATACTATAAGTGAACAAAAACATAGACTGGAACAAAGTTATTGGAAGAAAAAAAAGAAAAAGAAAAAGAAGAGAATATTGGAATTAATGAAATTTTTCGTTAGATAGAATTAGTTGATAGAGGCTCATGCTTTTACTCCCTAATTACTGCATGCAACATTCTAAAAATATTAGTTTTGTTATTTAAAAATGATAATTCTTTTATGTTTATGTTATTTTTTTTCATGCTATATATATATAATCTAAGTCTGATATGAAGTTAAATCAAATAAATCCAATCCAAACCCTACCTATGAGTAGGGCCATATATAAATGATTCATTTTAAAAAAAAATAAAACAGAAAAAGTAACAAAGGAGGTCATTACAGACCAGTGGCGGATTGCAATGTATCTATTAGCAAACCTGCCCTGGATTAATTAATTTCATCATGCCTTGGCTACATACTGGTATCCTACCAAAGATGCGATTGATAATATTGGAAAGAATCATAAAGCAACAGGAGCTCAGAAGCATTTCTTGAATTTGATCGCCAAAAATCTATTCCTCAATCAATTTCGGCTTTTCTTCCTTTGTGGACGACTGGAAAAATTGAGCTCTCCTCATGCTCCAAGCACTTAAATTGGCGATTCTGATACTTTCTGTGCCATAGTTGAATACATAAAGATGGGATTCCTGACCAATTGCCAACGTTGGATAGACTCTAGAAGTGATGCAAGTCTTTCCTTCACCTCCAAAACTTTCAATGATCGAATGGTCAATCTATAGAAAAGAAAAAAAAAAAAGAAAAAAGAAAAGGTGAAGCATAAATCTGACTCTGAAGAACAGAAACATGTTCAGTTTTCCACTTCTTGGTAGCAAACGCAGAAACATCTATCCCTTGAGTGTTTTTTGTCTAGCCCAGGAAAAATCTCAGGAAAGGGACCCCGAGAAAAAGATGTTTCAGTTCATGAATTGCAGATAAAGTAAACCATTTCCGGGTCTATGCCGATCATGTTGAAGTATAGATATAGTTTTGCCCACAATATTACAAGATCAGAGAGTAAAGAAAACCTGACAGTAATAGGGATCTATGTGTTCTTTGGTTCAACTTTATTAGCAAAAGAAAATTTCTGGAGCATGGGCAGCATACCAGGCTTCTTAGTGATATTTTTTCTGCAGGATCTACATCGACAAATGCCCCAAAGGTGGATATGTCGACCTCCTCTCTCAAAGATGACCTGTAAAATTATGTAACATATGATGGAACAAACTATGATTTGCATGACTTTAGGTGGACTTGAATTACATGCTTACCTGCTTTGATCACTGCACATGAGCACAGCATACTTGTCATGGCCTTTGAATACTTGAAAAAAGACCGCAGTATATTCAGTCAAGTTTTCTGAAGCCAAGATCAGCAAGCCAAATGGACCGATAACTCCTCCTGTTGATGCATTCTTTTCGCTGCAAAGAAGTTGAGGATCAAGCCATTCGGGATGTGTTAACTCAGCATCATCAAGATTTGGCAGGTGAAATGAGACTTCTATGTCAGCCTGTGCAGCAAAAGTTTCTGTTATTTCTTCAGCAACGAGTCAACTCAACCAGATAACAGAAAGTTTAGATGGATGAATTCTTTTACCTGTGAGGCTGTGATGCCTGTAACTTCGAATATGTTACCTCCCTCTATCTCCTTATTCTGAAGATTAACTTCATCTTTGCGCAAACCCTCAATTTCTTCGATTGGCCATTGTGATAGTTGCTTTCCACTTTTGTCAAGCAAGATAGTTCTAGGGAATGACTACAACACAGTTTGGGTCACTCGTGCTGAAGTTTAGAGATATGCACAGATTTAAAGCGTGTCTTGAGAAGTTATTTAATCAAATTATAGCGTCTAAGGACTTTAAGGCTACTGTTTCAAAACTCAAATTTAGATTTTCTTTTCAAGAAAACTGTATAGTAGCAACCTAATAGAGAATCTGAGAGAAGAACCTGAACTTCTAGAGAAACAGATTAATGATATGCTCCCGAAATTCTAAAACAAAACAATAGAAGAGGATAGCCAGAAAATGCAGAAAGAAGAGTGAATCAAGTCGGCTAACTGCAAAGAATAGAAGTCAAAGCTATAAACTACCTGAAGTCCAGACCATCCTTTGCTGATGTCATCTGATTGATCATCTGCCTCTTTTACCCATCCCCACAATATTCTCCTTCTCTTGGCTCCATCGAAAAACGTTTTAGAAGCATAGTATATACCATAATCATATCTCAGTTTCACATTGCTATCCATGAAGTCAGTATCAGGAAAGAAATCATCTGTTTCTGAATCATAGGTCCCTATTATGTAGTGATCATGACCGAAAAAGCTTGCCTTCAACACATGCTTGGTAGTTCTACCTAGACCAGAAGTGTCAATTCCCTTTGTATCATTGGTACTGACAGGGTAAAAATCTGGACACTCCCACATATCTGTTTTATTTGAGAAATGAAGGGGTTTATGACTCTTAGCCCAGTGTACAAAATCCTCACTTTGATAGAGAAGTGCTGTCCCATGACCATTAATTTCACTTCCAATGACCACTCGCCATCTTTTGTCCTTCCCCAGCCAGGCAGTTGTTGGATCTCTGAAAAATTCTGAACCAATGGCATCAACTGGAGTCATCAGAGGATTTTGATCCAATTTCGCCCATTCTAAAAGGAACGGATCAGATAGATTTTTGGGCACTGCTATATTTTGGACTTGACGGTTCGTAGATTCCACTCCTGTGTACATGATGGCAGGATCTCCACCTGGAAGAATTGTTGCAGAGCCAGACCAGCAACCTCTAATGTCATAGGGATCCGTTGGATCAAGAGCGTCTTCAAGATGAATCCAATCAACCAGATTATAAGATATAGAATGTCCCCAGGAGAGAATACCTTCACCCCACACTGCAGCATATGGATTGTACTGGTAGAACAGATGGTAAATTCCTTTATAGTACATTGGACCTGCATGATACAAAATGGAAAAATGTCAGATCAAAATGTGGAGGATAGTTTCAACGAAAGCAAATCACTGAACCACTGGACTGAAACTCCATGTGATCACCGAGATGGGAGCGTCCATGTATCTATACCAATTGCTGCTTCATAATCTGATATGCAAATCCTGAAGTCATAGGGGAAGCTATCTGTCTAATTGTACTTGATCAACGGGCAAAGAAACAAAAATAAAACAAATTTTGGACTTCCAGAGATTGAAAATAGATCAAAAGACTGCGTAATAGAAATGGAAAACATATAATACTTACCATTTGGATCTACCGGTTCCATTCCATGTCACCCAATTGCCATTTTCACCATCATAAATGCCAAATGACAGAAGAAAGAAGCCAAGGACAGAAGGCAGCAGAAGAAGAAGATTCCAGAGTGCCAAATGACAGAAGTATGCATAAACATATGCCAGCACAAGAAGAAAACATATAGTAAGTGACAATATTATAGACAAGAACTGCCAAGAAATTAATTGCAAGAAAGAAACCAAGAACGTTAAAGACATACCATTCATCCAGTTTTTGGGAGGCTGGAAGTGATAGGCTGTCCTCCCTCGTTCCTCGGTTGGAATGTAATCCAGAATGCTTTCAACTCGATCAGATGCCCCATCTATGCCTTGATAGGCAATCACTAAGAAAATCTGTACTACAGTTACCCACAACAAGGATTGCTCCATGTCTTTTCTTCGATCAAACTTCGAATAAGAAGAATTACCTTAAGGGTACTGGAGCTTGAAGAAATATGGCCCTCTCCAATCAAGTCTCTAGAGAAGTTCACTTGTTCACTCAAGCCAAAAGGAATACAAAACGTGCATTTTCATATTTTACAGAAAATTATAGTAGTATCACATGAGGTCAGCAGGCAACATTTTGGCAATAGTTTGACACCTATATGGGTAGGAGAACCGTCCAAAACATAAATTATTTTCTTATTTGCTCTGGTTACAAGGAATCAATTGCGTAGCCGGCTAAATTTCATGCATGATTGAGCATTTAAAGGAATCTGTATCCTTAAACAAGTATATAACAGTGACTACCGTTATAGATATTTTATCTCCTACAGATTCAACCAAAGCATCCATCAAACCTGTCTTAATTTATGGCATAATGCTTCATGAAAGATCAGTAAAAATCCTAAATTTTACCAATCTTACGCTAAGATCGAACTTTAACTGTGGCAGCATGGAATAAGTCCAAGATCATCCCCTTTTCGGTATGTTATGCATTGCCAACATCTGATTGTCCCATATTTAGTATTTTTAGTTCTTCAAATTTCAAAAAGATCATGTTTTAGTAAATACTAACATAACCATCAAAACAAATAAAATTATTTAGAATCAATATAGAAATATTTGAACTAGAATGAAATTTCAGCACAAGTTCTTGTTTGCATGTGGATATAGTCATTTTAAAATACCATCTACAAACGCAATATTAGATACTGAACTAAAACATCAAATATAAGTTGGAAACTACAAAGGGCAGTACACAACCACATCTTTTCACACAACACACAAAAAAAAAAAAAAAAAAAAAAAAAGCAGCCGAGCCATACTTGGGGGAAACTAACTGGGCTCACGTTTCGGCCCTTTGTTAATTGGGCTACAGATGCAACCCAAGATGTTGAACTATAACATCAATAGAGTCCGAAACATGAACGGCCACTGCCGTTTTTGGGGAAGCCTACCCGGGCTCAAGTTTCAGCCCTTTGTTAATTGGGCTAATATTCAAGGCCGACCAGCCTTGTCTGGATTTGTGATTTTTCACATAAAAACTTTACCTTTTTTGTACACACATTTTCTAATTACATTTTTACTTTATATATATTAAATAAATTATCAACCAGGTAGACAAGTGAAGCTTGAACAGTTGAACTACCTTCGCCCCTGTGGTGAGTAGGTGAGCTGAATTATTCATACAGGGAAGGAAGATCAAAATAGTCCATGGAAGGCTTCATCATCATTAAAAGTTAATTTACAAGGAAAGGGCTGGATAACCATTGTTGAACACTGTATAACTTTTTAAATGGATTATAAGCCGTCGCAAGCTACATACACTATTTTGTAACAAGGACTAGCAGACTTCAGGCTGTGCTTAGCTAGCCTACTTAAAATTTCAAGAACAATTAAGTGGAAACCATTCTTTCGCATAAAATCAATAGAAGACAAAAAGTAGAACATTTGCCCACTTATGTATATTACTAAATACAAGAGTAAATCTTAATCCTATCACTAAATACTAATTAGTAATTACTGATTAGTTAAACTAACCATAACTATACTTGGAGATAAATTTGTAATGGAAGTTGATACATTGGAGTTTAGCTTAACAATTAAGTTTGAAATTCTTATTTATTTCAATATTTTTTAAGAATTGAGGTTATGAGTTAGAACTGAGGATTATGAACCCTTTTTTTTGCATATCATGTTTTGTTTGAGTAAGTCGATTAATTTTGTTGAAAAACATATGGGATATTATTTTGTTATAACAATTTTTTAAGAGAAAATTAAAATATTTTAACTCGCTATTGATTCTCCGATCCAATTGATCAAACTAAGGTTTGGACGCTAATTGGATATTGGTCTTAAAAAATCAATTCCCAAATTATCAAAAAAAAAATTTATCGAATTTTCGATTATCGACCGAAGAACACCCATAAACATAAGAGCCAAATTTGTTTGATTTTGCATGAACAAAAGGCCCAAAAAAAAAGTGCAATGGCAAGAATAGCAATGTAGAAGAAATATTAACAAGCCATTTGTCAAACTATTAGGAAACCACGTGACTTGCAAGCAAGCAAAGTACTAAAGTTCATTTCTTTCTTATATAATATGTAGATGTAATATTTAGGTATTATTTTATGCAGACTTGTATGTATCAGTTCTATAGTTGACATTGCGTAGACTCATATATAAGGCAGCCAAGAGAAGTTAGGTGAGTTGGTAATAAGTGATAATACACTATTTGTTCATAAAAGATCGTACGTTCAAATTGTGGTGTCGATATCAATGTTGTATTAATGAACGATTTGTGAAAACTTTATCAGCGACTTTTCATGATTTTGAGAGTATATGCTCTAATACGTAGTACTGATTTTTCATTACCGAAAGAAGAAAAAAAGAATTACGTGATGTTTACTCAATCTTTCATTCAGACTTTTTTTGTGTTGGTGACAACCTTGTCTGCCTTTTATTAGTGAATTACTTCATTGTCAGGTCTCTAAAATAGTTAAAGTGGAACTACATTCTAACAAATTTCATTCTCTAATATAGTGATAAAAAAAAAAAAAAAAAAACCCGAGTCAATAGCGGTTCTTCCGAAATGTCAACAACAGGATTTGAGGAGAAATAGGTCAAACAGTATTCTTATTTTATCATACTCATATTCAAACAAACAGCTAAAAATTGCTACAGAGTACAGATTGATGTAGAGGAGAGGAGACTGGTGGCACCTTGACATGCTGTCTGCAGAGGGAATTTGGAATGAAACATGAACGTGCATGCATGACCCTCTATCTGTATGCTGCAGAGTTTACATAAAATATTGACGTTTTTATAGCATATATATATATATATATCAAGTGAAAACAAACTAATCCATATAGTTAATACTATTGCAAGAAGAATAATAATTGTTTCATAACGTGAATAAACAGAAAGACAATGTCGCTCCATAGCGAGTCACGTTGTTTGTTTTCTAGTCATCTGCTTTTGAGTATAGAATTATTTTGTGGTTCTTTTTCCTATTATAGAGGGGCCAGCTAAATATCTTGGCAATATAACTTCATATAAATGTCACCGTCATAACTTAATTTTCCTCTGCGTAAAATCTGAAAAGAAGATGTTTCTTGATCGCTTAGATTTAGGTCTGTGCTTGGTTCAAGAAACTCGTAAATAATATAGCCAATTTATGAGAAAAAGGAGACAACTACATGAATCTCTTATGGCTTCAATATGTTATTTTCCACACACAAGTTAGAGCCTATGTGGATTGATACTTTTACAGTCATTGTAGAGAAATATATTGTAGAGATTTAATATATGTGAAATAAAAAAGTGGTTGAAAAATGATATTCAGGAAAAGTGTAAAAAATTTTCTGCGGAAACTACAATCCAAACAAGTTTTCTTCCCGAGTTATCATGGCACATAGGAAAGTCAGATTCCAATTGACTATCTTTCAAGCTCTTTTTCCATTGGAGACCATTTGCAATTGATATATGGTCACTGGTATAACTAAGTAATTATTGTGTGTGTAGAATTTCAATAAAAGTAGACGAAGTTTCAAAAGATCATGAATTCCTTTTTAATTAACAGCTAGGAGTCGTGATATTATGAATTTCGCTTACAAGTGATCTACAATTACTTAATCCCTGTTTGCTTCCAATCTCATAGGAACATGAACTAAAGTACGTAGGATCCAATCTTTTATAAGGTACTCTGCTTATTTTTCACTGGCTAATTTATTTTTCAATGCCGGGATAAAGTTATAAATAAAACTCATGAAACGAAGAGTTAAAACTCCCTTGACGGAAAACAAGGACAAACAAAAAAGGAAAATAGACCGAAAACGATGGTTTATCTGCAGAAAAATTTGAGAATCTGACCCTGCAATATTACTTGGCAAAGATTGAAGCACTTCAAAATTGTGGATAACGTGTTAATAACAATGTTTTGGAAGCAAATGAGGACATACTAAACAGCATCTTCCTTTATTTTTCTTCATGCAAGAAATGCAGGTGGATGCGCATTTGTGGTAATCGCTTAGTGATGTGCCTGCTGCCCAAGATCAGCTTTCTCTATTTTCTCCACCAGTCATCAGTATCCCTTTGAAGAATATGCTTCTATTATTGGCAACTAGAATTATTCAATTGAATTCGTACGCCTGTATTAGCCAAAGAAAAAAAAAGAAAAGGTATTCCAATAACCCTCTCGTAAAACAAAACTACAAAACTAGAACTTCTCCTATGTAAATAGTTGCATCATTAGAAAGTGGTGGTTAATTAAATGTCCCACATTCTTACCATCTTCTCGTGACACAATTAATTTCCTTAGCTGAAATAACAAAAAATTGTCTATTCTTCGATGGAGTGAGGTATATATGGTTGTGAAAGGGCATTCAACTCCATTAGGTATGAAAATGCTAACATCATTTCCTCACATTTTAGACTCATTAGAGGACTGTCACTCGATTGCATGTTAGCACAAGAGGGAGAATATCCGCCATTTTTAGAAAATCAAGGGCTGATAAACATACATGTCATAGTCATAGACAGGTGGTTACACATTCCAATTTTAACAGCCACTTTAAATTTGTAAAACGAGAAGGGAAAACAACGTGGCTCGCCAGTGCTCTTCATCTATCAAGTCAGGTAAGAAAGGGACTTTTTTCTTGAAGCATTGAAATTAGGAAAAGCAAAAATGCAAAGACATTTTTAAGGACTAATTTCACTTTGCACCTCCAAACTTGTTTTCTCTTTTCACTTTGTACTGTAAACTTCAATTTTAACTACTTTATCTCTTAGCCTCTTAGATGCATCCCACTTAAATCCAATTGATAGTATTATTTGTTTTAGCGTAGAGCACACCTTTTTTGCATGACTAATAGGGATTGTGAATTGATGATTAGTAGAGTGATTTGGATATGCGCCGTACGCGTGTCCTTTTATTTCGTTAATTTTGTTGACACTATTATATATTGATCAGAATTAAGTAGGACGAACTGAAGAAATTTTCTTAATAAGATACAAAACGTCCAGGATTTGTACAACATGTATTAATCACTTTATTTTTCTACATTTCATGACAGATACTTAGGTTCCACTCCGATTCATTAGCTCTTCCGATGATCACTCACACGTATTAATTCAAAACATGCTTCTATAAACACTCAAGTTAAATTGACGGGGCTAGCGTCTCGATTATGTAATGCACAGTAACAAGTGATGATGGATATGGCAGCATGGGGGACCAAGTCCTGTATTCTGTTTTCCACTTTTTTAAGTTCAGAAGCCGTGAATTTGTCAGGTTTTTCGAAGTATTAAAGTGATAGTTGATGGAACCTTATTCATTGCATATCTGAAATCACTATTCTACCTTTTATAAAATTTAATGATCTCAAGTACCAGTAGTATTGTTTATTCAAACCAAGGATCACAGGACGGTAAGAATAATTGAAACAACTTTTTTCTTGAGCATGCATGATTGTTTCGAATATAATCACCAAACCAATCATGTGAATATATGTAGGCAGTAGGTGCGTGGATGCAAGCAAGAAAGAAAGAAAGTGAAGTGACTATTAAGCTGCAAGACAGTCCCCATAAATTGAGCTTTGTTTACCTCCAACAACATTTGCATTCTAACATCCATGCATGCATGATTCTCCACTTTAACCATTTTGCCATGCATGATTGAGTATTGCGGTTTCCTTTCTTGATTAATTAGTACACTTTTGGAATCAATTAGCAAACTTGGTTAATGAAAATTATTTAAACTTGCACGGTATTTTAATCATCATTTTCTTTTGAAAGGGAATAATTTTGATCAAGTAAAAACAGTGAAGGAAGAGGCTGCAAAGTACATGTAGTTTTTTACAATTGGGAAGGGAACAACGAAAAAGACAAAGGACAACGTCAGAATAAGCTTGTTGGCCTGGAGGTATGGTTTTTCATGGGGTGGAGGACTTAGTAGAGATACCTTCTCATCCACATCTCTCTCTCTCTCTCTCTCTCTCTCTCTCTCTCTCATTCTCCATCTTTATCTTCCTCTCTCTCACACACTCAAGACACATACATATACTGAGAAAGCAAAACACATACAGCGGAAGTCTTCTCTTATGTTTATGCTAAAGGAATATGGTGCGGTCTTGTTTGTTTTCATCTGTGTGGCTTTTTATTGAATCTTGATGGTGCTAACAGCTATCAGGCAATTTTGGTTAATTCAAATATGATTTGAAGAAAAGGGCCGACACTGTAAGATTTCACTCAACACTTGATATTGTAATCTTTCTCTCTTTTGATTCACCCTTATAACAAGAAACCTTTTCTTCCTTTTTCAAATCAGTCGTCTAGGGTTTTCAAACAATAGATAGGAGCTAGCTAGCTTCATATGATTCTACAAGAAGCTACTAAAATCAACCTACACAAGCTTTTATTTATCAGTGCCTCTTTCACCATCACTTAGCTAGCTGAATTTAGAATCTTCTTGAATTATAACTAGGGTTTGTATTGGATTCTGTTGTCTGATTCGAGAAAAAAAGAAGCTTGATATCATCTGTTGCTCATCAATGAATCTAATTGGCCGGAGTCCAAGATTATAAACCAACCCTCTAATTAACCTGCATAGCTCTATACAAGGGTATACCCAAGATATTTAGAGGGGAAACTAAGGAGAGATCAAGGTTGTATCAAAAGGAGGCTTTTCTAAGATGATGAAGGCTGCAGGTATGGTGGTAGAAGACAGCATGTCAAATTTGACATCTGGATCTAATGATGCTAGCATTTCTTCTGGCAACAGACTAGAAATTGGTGCTGTGTACCCACAGCAGCAGCAGCTGCCTCCTTTAGCATCATCACCGACTAATCAAAGTGCTCAACCAGCTTCAAAGAAAAAGAGAAATCTTCCAGGCAATCCAGGTAACAAAGTCCAGCATTATATATCTATTGCAGTATATCCCTTCTCTTGTAGACTGAAACAGTACTAAATTAAAGGAAAAACTTCTTGGATATTAATCTCCTGATTTTCTATTGCCATCGGGAAATTCCTTAATTAGACCCTGAGGCAGAAGTGATAGCTTTGTCTCCAAGAACCCTTCTGGCAACAAACAGGTTTATATGTGAGATCTGTAACAAAGGGTTCCAAAGGGATCAAAACCTCCAATTGCACAGGAGGGGACATAATTTACCCTGGAAGTTAAAGCAAAGAAGCAACAAAGAAGTAATAAGGAAGAAGGTGTATATTTGCCCGGAAACTACATGCGTGCACCATGATCCCTCACGGGCACTTGGGGACCTCACTGGAGTCAAGAAACACTTTTCCAGAAAGCATGGTGAGAAGAAATGGAAGTGTGAAAAGTGCTCAAAGCGTTACGCTGTTCAATCAGATTGGAAAGCTCATTCCAAGATTTGTGGTACTAGAGAATATAGATGTGACTGTGGAACCCTTTTCTCAAGGTAATCGATCTTCTTTTTTTCTTTTTTAATTTAGGAATCTGGGGTCAAATGGATGTTCCATGCACATTAGAAAGAAGCTACCAAAATACCCAATGTCAAATACTTTGCTCGCATTTTTTGACCCAAAAAAAAAAAAATACTTTGCTCACATTCAGTTTTACTAGGCAATTAGTACGTGGTACCACCTTAAACATCTTTGCCTTGTGAATCTTGTGTTGTTGTTGCAATGTTTTGTCTTTGTCTTTGTGTGTATGTGCGTATGTGTAGTGAATTTGTATCATTACAAGTTTTGTAGTATGTCCTAACACTACTTTATTTATTCTTTCACTGCAAAAAGCTAAAAACAAAGAAAACTTTACTGCTAAAAAATCATGTACTCTACTACTATCTATGCTGCCACCATAGATGAAAGCGCAGAAAAAGTTGACGACAGAGACGGACTCAGATGAAAAAGAGGGAGCATCGTTCATAGATATATGGTACCGTACTGTCTATTGTTTAATCTGCAGCAGCATTTTGATGTTTTATTCCTTTTGTTTTTTTCTGTTTGTTTTTGTTTGTCAGGAGGGACAGTTTCATCACCCATAGAGCTTTCTGCGACGCCTTGGCAGAAGAGAGTGCCCGGGCAATTACAACAAACAACCACCCACTAGGACTACTAGGCGGCGGCGGCAATAGTACTACATCTTCAGTCCAACTCCACCTCCAAAACCATCCTCTCCATGGCGGCGGCCTCCCCGTGTTTCCTCTCAAGCGAGAACAAGATCAGTTACAGTTACAGTTACAACGACAACAAAGCTTCAATAGCAACTTGAGGCCACCAGAGCTGCCGCCTTGGCTCTCTGATCCAGGGGGAGGTCCACCAACAAGTCATGACTTGTTCAGCAACCCGAGACTGGACCAAACCATGATTCATCATCATGAAAATGTCAACAACCCTAACCCTAATCCAACTCTTTCCTCCTCATTCCAAGCCGCCGCGGCATCGGCATCACCCCACATGTCTGCAACTGCATTGCTGCAAAAAGCAGCACAAATGGGAGTTACAATCAGCAAACCTGCATCAAGTCAATCAGCTGCTGGTGCGGACGAGGTGGCGGCCGCTGCCTCGGCGACAACAACGATGCTGAGACCCCACCAAGCAGCTCACGTGAGTACTGGTTTGATGGGTTCGACATCAATAATATTGGCCACTTCTACAGCTGGTTCTAGCCTGGGTCTGGCCTCACGTGAAGATCAGATGGGAATAGGGTCTAGTTCTGGATCTGGGCTTATGCATCATCACGGGCTGATGGCATCTTTTGGGAACAAAACTAGTGCTATCACCTCTGCAGGTTGCATGGAACATCCACACCAAGCACAAATAAGTGTTGGTCCATTAACAACTCATGATCATCTAGGAGGAGGAGCTTTGATGGGTATGGTAAATTCTCATCATCACGATGGATTCGGGGAGAACTTTCAGGAAGTGTTATTGACTTCAAGAAGGGGGAATAATGGAAGAAGTAATAGCGGTAAAGAAGGTGGCGTATTTGGTGGCCGTGGCAACAATATTAATGACGGATTAACAAGGGATTTCTTGGGTCTAAAAGCCTTCCCTACTGCTAGAGAAACATTTCTTAGTCTGGATGATCTTCATCAACTTGGTGGCTCATCTTTCAATGACCAGCAGGGTCATCACAATCCAGCAGCACCATGGTAGAGATTTAGTTTGAAGTAATTATGTTTATGTTGGGCATATGAGATTTCTTCTTTCCTATTAATTTGTTCGTTAATTGTTATTAGTTGATTTTGTCCCATACATATATAAATATATATATGTGTATCTGTGCTGCTACCGTCCTCCAGTTCCTAGTTCTTTTCACATTTACAAATGACAAGGTTTTATGGTTATTGCAATCGAGATTAATTCCTTGGCTAGCTGCTGCAATTTTGTACTGGTATATCTGTCATTTTGTGTTAGACAATGTATTAGCAGGACCATTTCAACTGTAGCAAGGCGATCTTTCATTTTCTTGTGTGTTCATCCCCCATCCACCCCTTTTTTATCTTTACATTTTTGTTCAGGGTGGCTAGACCACTAAGTGGATTCTTGGTTTTGCCGCTAAATTAAAGAATCATTATCAATTTAATGGCTCCTCATTATAGTACAAAAACATCAAAGGGCAACCAGTAAGCTTTGTTTGTCATCTTGTAGGCATTTGGGGTAGGTGTACAATTGGCTTTGGTACATTTAGTGTGATTGGATTCATATATTGGGTTGGTGTATATGAACAAAATTCAAGTTTACAATAAAGTAATGTTAGTTAACACCAAATTATGTGTAAATCAATAATTGAACAATAACCGTACTAAAATCTTAATTAATGTACCTACTCCATCCCGGAATAATAATCGTGGATTTTCTCCTTGTTTCTGAAACTATTACTCGATAAATTTTTGTACATGTGGCACTGAACTCTGATTGGTACGACAAGAGAGAGAGAGAGAGAGAGAGTTTTATGGTTGGCTGTTGAATTTGAAAGGTGAAAATTATACTTATTTTTTTCCAATCCGCTTATCAAAAGGTTTCAGATTGATATGTAGAAGGTACAATAAACATCTCATTGATTACTATTCTTTCCGTCCCATTTGATAGTCCTGTTTCTTTTTTCACACAATTTAAGAAAAAATAGTTAACTTTGTTAGAAAAGTAAATTTAGATTGTTATTTTTCTAAAATACCCTCACATTAAATATGGTACAACTTTATGGGAACTTGAATTGACGGTAAAAAAAGAATCAACTCTCATTAAATGGGGTAGGTTTATAGTAACAACTACTTACATTGAATAAGGGTATTTTAGAAAATTTAAAATACAATTACATTTTTCAATTGGAAAGTGAATTACAATTTGGAACAGATGAAAAAGGAATACAGGACTATCAAAGTGGGACGGACGGAGTAGTACTTTCTGGCAGTCAAATTAGAATCTTAATACCTACTACTACGTCCGACAATATTAGTTAATTCTGGAGTGACCACTCGAGTTAGACATCTTTTTGTGATTATTTTCCGGTAATTTGCTTTATTTTACCCTTGTTGCTTTCTTTATAAGGGAAGAAGTACTTGGGTAAGTGAATTCTCATGGGAACCTTTTTCTTTTTCTTTTTCTTTTTCATTTTCGTGGGAAATTCTTATGGGAAATTATTCCCTGAAAAGCAAAATATATAGACTTATGAAATTTATTCCAAATGACTATCAAAGTATCAAATAAAACTAGGGAGAGGGATAGGCTGTATGGTACATGAGTAGGGAATATAAGTGAGAAATCTTGAATTCGAGATTTTTTACTTACATTGAAAAGAAAATAATTCAAAAAAAAAGTATCAAATAAAACAAAAGCTAGAGTAAAGCTTTAATTTGGTAGAAAAAACCATGAAAAATTATGAGAACAATATTCTGATTCTACCTCAGGTCATAGACTCAGACAAGGTTGTAGTACTGTACTTCTTCGCAATTGCCCTCCACATTCTAAAACCGGGAAAAAAAATGTTGTACAATTTTTCGAACGTAAATGCACCTTAAGTTCTTTGCAGTTGGCCATGTAGAACTTAATGCAAAATATTAGTTTGTAAAAGGTTATCATACAGAATGATAAACAACTAACGAATGATTATTTCTTGATACAAAGTTTTTTGCGTATAGCTAACTACCTCATGTAGTACATTACAACTTCTTAATATCTCCCTTTTCTAAGCACATATTTCGACTACTGCATTCGCATAATTTACTAGATTGGATAGTTTGTTGTACATTACAGTATCTTCCTTTTCTTTGAAGCATCAAATTGTTTTTTTTTTTCTGTCGCATTGAACAATAATGATTTGGATCTCTTGGGAGAGAGATGCATATAATACTACATGTGCACAACTCAAGAAATTAAGCAAATCAATGGAGCCCAAGTGAAGGAAGAAAAATAGGTAATAGTTGGATAGTAATTCTAATCAAAGTTGTTCTTACGTTCCCTTTGCATATCCGCGATTGCATTCCTTTTATCATTTTGTAACTTTTAGCATGCCAACCAAATAGGCCCTTAAAACATTTGGTAAAAGTATCACACATGAGGAATTATTTTTGAACCCTTAATCACTTGGTAATGAAACTAGCATTTCCTCTCTCAGTTGATTGCAGATTGAGCCTGGGATTAAAAATCCCACAAAGATCAAGATAGATATCTCGGCTCGGGAATCGTTGATGTTTTGTCATTGGAACACGGCAACTTCTACTGATCATCATCGGCACAAGTTTCTCTTTGTTTTTTGGCTAAATTATGAATATTGAAGCTTCCTGTGCTGGTGTATTGCTTCCCTGATATAAGAAAAGATGAATGAGCATGGGGGTGACCTTTACGTAGGCGGTGTAATACTAATACATGTGCGTGCCGACAGGGAAGCTTCTCGGTGTGAGGCAGGTAGATGTTGGGTGACAAGGGAAGGTACCCTAACTTTTCAAATGTTGGCAATGACATGGTAGAGTGTGTATCATCAGCGACGCTTAAAGAATGATTCATCTAAATTTTCTGAATTTAAGTATTTCTTGAAATGTTAATGGTAAGATTTGTCTTAATGCAATAACTTTGTTAATCCTAGTGTTAGTTCAACTAGAATGAAACAGAAATAGTTCCAAATGTCCCTTACATTTGGCTAAATGAATTTTATCGTCCTTCACTTTGTTAACTTTGTATTCCTTACAAATTTTAGCAATAAAATTTAGTTCCAACTTAAATTTTTGATCACTTTTTAATCTTGAAATCACTACGTCATCCATATGCAATCATTTTTTGTCTACAAGAAGATCAGATCCCACTTTTTTAATGAAAAAAATGAATATGATTTGGGTCTAATCTCACTTATTTTGAGGAAAAAAAATTGAATATGGATCGGATCATTTGCTTTAACGATAAATGGTATCTTACCTTTTTTTTTTTTCCCTAAAAAATGACTATGTTGATTCGCTTAATGGATTCAAGGTTAAAAAAAAAGATAAAAAACTTAGATTGGGACCAAATTTTACTGTTTCAATTTTGTAAGAGACAGAAGTTATCATTTTGAAAGTAAATAATGAAAAGATTCATTTGACGAAATGTGAAACATTTTAAACGATTTTCTCTTAACCTGTCGGCATAGAAACGATTTCATTCTCAAGATTTATTAATTTTTAAGAAAATGACTTGTTACTTTATTACTAAAAAGGGATTGTGTACAAATCTCCCTTGAGGTTTGTCATGATTGCAGATTGTGCATGCACTTACCTCCTCTCGCTGAGTGCCAAATGACTTGTCTAATCTTCACACAATAAATAGAATAACATGTGAAAATTATGCTTAAGACAACAAAACTTCCTAACAATCGTAATTACTTCCTTGTGAGCCACATTTGTACCTCATATCACTTATGAGCTGAATTTGGACTTCAACAATCAGTAATTGTTTACGTGAACTGAATTTGGACATGTCCACTCCAAAACTTATAAAAAGTAACTAACAGGCCTAAGCCCACTGAGGCCCTGCCCTTTCTACATAAATAAAATGCATTTGTTTTCGGATTAATGTTCTTCATTTTGCGTATATATAATTATAGAAATAACAACATGCAATCAAGAATTCACTACGAATTTGAGAAGAAAAACTTCTCGGTTTTGTTTCTTTCCTCAACTGGGTTTGTTCGACTTAAAAATGCTTTGAATCCGTCCTTTCTCATCTCATCCCAAAGCCTGATGCAGTGAATGGGCTGAATTTGGACTTGGTTGTTGTTAATGTTCAATGGGCTAAAGTTTAACCTCAAGGTTGTGGACAGCCTGACTCACTTACAAGGCCTTGTTGACGGGCCTAAGCATTGATGTTTTTTGGAGAATAAAAGCCCACAAACATCTTCGGCCGTTCTCCCCAAAGTTCTAATACCGAACCGGTCCACTTAAACAAGCCATGGACACTTCCTCACCAAATCCCAAGATCTGAGGTCAAATATTACCAAAGTTTACTATACTATACGGTATTATGATTTATGAGGATTATTCATATGCGTACAAAAAATCTCTTCAGTTTTGCCCATTAAAAATTACTGATCCAGGGAAAAAATCCATCTCTGGTTGCACTCCCCAGCTCCCTCTATTCTCTCTCCATCCCTCCCTCCTCTCCTGAGTTGCAGTATCTGCTGAACTCCAAAAATATCCGAATAACTTACACTTCTATATTTAGGGATAGGGATAGTTGATTTAGAAAAAGAAAGGGGGAGGGGAAGAGTTTGGCGAAAGAGAGATTAGCCCTCTTTTGGGGACAGGGAATGGCTTTAATTCGCCTTATCAGTCGGGTCAGTTCTTGACACTTTTTTTTTTTTTTATTATCAATTGTATGAACATCAGAAATATAACATGCAAGCCAAGGTTTTTAGTTTTTTTTTTTTTTTTCCATAGGATGCTGAAGCCCTAATCTAGAAATAGGTCATTTAATCGTTTGGTATAAGCTTTGGTGGGTTTAGGAGTAATTAGTTATCAGTCTTAGGTGTAAAGCCAAAAGGGTTGTTGGGTAAGAAATTTTTTTTATTTTTTGTTTTTAAAAGTGGTGAAAGTTGCTGATTTTATGTGTTTTTTTTTTGTGCAATTAATGATATGGGTTTTGGAAAGACTCCATTTTTATGACTCTAGTTAGCTTTTTCTAGGTCTGTTTTGGTTGTATTGTAGGTGTGACTTTTGCCGATTGATGTGGATAAGGAGGGATGGTTATATGAGCTTTAGCTCTGATAATAATGGTTTCATGTTGATCATATGTGCGAAATTTCATTCTAATTGTGTTAGGACCTGTGTTTTGTTATAACAGGTTCAACGACAGCAGTCGCAGTTGGGGCAACTGAGCAATGTATTAGTTAGAGCTTATCGCACTTCACCTAATGCCCAGAAAGAGTTAGGTACGCAATCGAAGTCGCTTATTGTTGATATGGCAGATTCCCTGTTTTCTGATTGTGGTGCAATAATATTATTCTGCCGATTTTTGGATGAAAGATAAATTGATGCATGGCGGATGATTCCTCTTGAATTTCCCTTGGTTATATTGTTTACTTGCTCATTGGCACAAGTTTGAAGCATTCCTCTTCACCTTCCCTCCATTTCTTCTTGCAGGATATGCATTTGGGAACACCAAAAGATTTCGATCAAGTTATGCTGCTAGCCTAGCTCGGAGAAGTGATGAATTAAGCGATGCTGCATACCTCAAAGAGCTATATCATCGAAACGAGCCTGAGGCAGTCATTAGGGTGTTCGAAAGCCAACCCTCACTGCACTCTAACCCAACAGCGCTTGCAGAGTATGTCAAGGCACTGGTTAAGGTTGATAGGCTGGACGAAAGTGAGCTGCTCAAGACATTGCAGAGAGGCTAGTGTCATTATTTTTTTTTAATTAATTTATTTTTTTTATCTTCTCTCTGGCCTTTCTGTGGTGTACTCTTTCTGATTGGGTCTACATACATGGATAGAGTTTTACCAGGTCTACTACTCTTGTAGCATATCTTGATTAGTTCTACCACTGAAGAGTTTTGATATTCTGTGACGTTTCATTGGTTTGAGGAATTTGATAAGTATGTTATACAGGAATTACAGGTGCTCCTAGCTCCCAGGTGGAAGAAGAAATGGTTGGAGGTCTTTCAGCTTTTAGGAATGTGGGGAAATCTACAAAGGAAGGTGTTCTTGGTACTGCTAGTGCACCTATACATATGGTGGCTGCTGAAGGGGGCCATTTTAAGGAGCAGTTATGGCGGACAGTCCGTGCTCTTGGTATGGCCTTCCTTCTAATCTCAGGCATTGGTGCACTCATCGAAGATAGAGGGATTAGTAAAGGTACTTGTAGTTATGAGCTTTGCTGGAAGGTCTTAGATTATTTTATTGTATTTGTTATTATTATAATTTTTTTGTGTTATTGTTGTGGTTTTGGGTGATGAATCTGTAACCAAACAAAAGGTTATCTGCTGACTAATGCTCTTTACCATTTTCTACTAGGACTGGGTCTGAATGAAGAGGTGCACCCTAGTTTGGAATCTAATACGAAATTTAGTGATGTAAAGGGGGTTGATGAAGCCAAATCTGAGCTTGAAGAAATTGTTCACTATCTTCGAGACCCTAAGGTAATTGCAGCTTGTGCTTTCTGATCTGTAACAATCTCTTGGGTGGCTGGCTCACCTCCCTTTCCAATCACATGAATCTGTGAGTGAATAACTCATGCATTTTTTCTGTTTTTCTGTGCAGAATATCTAAACTTCTATAATTTGCAGTTGTTAATAGTTTTTCTTGCATCCTTCTTTCCATTAGCAAAAGTTAGAATATTCATATGGATCTACAAAGCCTTATTTAGCTACCTAAATTTGGTTAAATTTTGCCCTTCATTTGGTTCTTGATCAACAAGCAATTGACATGATATTAGAATTATTTTCTGGGAGAGAACTTTGATTTTAATGATTTTAGATTAGCCTTCCTAAACTGTCAAGAAGCGTTGCAGACTTCATTATGCTCACCTTTTATGTTATTGCAGCGGTTCACTCGACTTGGCGGTAAGCTCCCAAAAGGTGTTCTACTTGTTGGTCCCCCAGGTACCGGCAAGACTATGCTGGCAAGGGCTATAGCTGGAGAAGCTGGGGTGCCCTTTTTCTCTTGCAGCGGCAGTGAGTTTGAAGAAATGTTTGTTGGTGTTGGTGCCCGCAGGGTTAGAGATCTCTTTGCTGCTGCAAAGAAACGGTCTCCATGTATAATATTTATTGACGAGATTGATGCCATAGGTGGGAGCCGCAACCCAAAGGACCAGCAATACATGAAAATGACTCTGAATCAGTTACTTGTTGAACTGGATGGCTTCAAGCAGAATGAGGGAATTATTGTGATTGCTGCAACCAATTTCCCGGAGTCATTGGATAAGGCTCTGGTTAGGCCTGGACGATTTGATCGTCATATTGTTGTTCCAAATCCTGATGTTGAAGGACGGAGACAGATCTTGGAATCACATATGTCAAAGGTACTTTGCTTTTTTTGATGATAAAAACCTCTATTTCTTATTTACTCTTTCCCCAGTTTTTTCATTTAATTGTCCCACTTGTTCATCTTTCACTTACTGAATCAAAGAGCTTTAGTTTGCGAATTGAGGATAATTTTGTATTGTAGGCTCTGAATTAGTGTGCATATTTCCCAAAGGGCGATCTGGAATGGAAGAAGATACATGTGATGAATTCAGAAATAAGATGGAGGGGCCCTTGCAATGTTATGTAAAAAGTAGAAGCTTTGTTTGCCAAAGAAGATATGTTAGGACCCTAGTATACTCCAAAAAGTTACTTTTGTTCTGCCTGTTGTTGACTGAATTTGTCCAAAAGAACAATTCTACTGAGTCTTTTAGTGGCTTGTGTTTATCCTTGACCATTTTCAAGACATTTTTCAAGTCTTGCAATGTCTCCAAAAAGTTATTTTTGTTCTGCCTGTTGTTGATTGACTTTGTCCAAGAGAACAATTCTACTGAGTCTTTTAGTGGCTTAGTGGCTTGTGTTTTTCCTTGGCCATTTTCAAGACATTTTTCAAGTCTTGCAATGTAGATTTGTGCAAAGATTTGTACTTTGTTCTTTCTTCTTTTTGGCCACGTACCACACCCCATTCCATGTCAACACAGGTTTCATAAACCAACTCGATGAATCAATCTAATTCCTTCCACTAAGCTCTTATTTCAAATTCTCTACCCTTGTTTGCCTGGTGAAGTGTATTTCTCTGCCGTGCTCAATCCCTGACAGATCAGTTGTGAGATACTAGCTGGTCATTACTCGTTTGCTCACCTATACGTGATTCTGGTGCTGTAGGCAAGCTCCTGCTTTGTGTACTTCTGTTTGGATGTTTCCTTTTGTGCAAGAGCAAATTTCCCATTTGATATGCCATAATTTACATAAGCATCTGCACCATGTACTTCATTTGAAAGTTTCCTTTTTTGCAATATTTCTCTTTATAGTTTACATATGTAACTTACTTGAAGACATATATGGGTGATCTTTGCTAATCTTTCCTACGCCAAGTTACTGGTTGATGTACTGGCCATTATAGTGATGCGCATATGGATAACATCCATCTGACATGCATGGCTGATACTTGAATTATCTTTGATTAGCGCATTCCTTAGACAATTCTACATTTTGGGAGAAGGAAATTTCAGCAGGGGATTCTAATCCGAAATTTTTTTTTTCGCTGATAGGTTCTTAAAGCGGAAGACGTAGATCTGACTATCATTGCCCGAGGAACTCCCGGATTCTCTGGTGCTGATCTTGCAAACTTGGTTAATATTGCTGCCCTTAAGGCTGCGATGGATGGTGCTAAAGCTGTGACACTGGCTGATCTTGAGCATGCAAAGGACAAAATCATGATGGGAAGCGAGCGGAAATCAGCTGTTATATCTGATGAATCACGAAGGCTGACTGCTTTTCATGAGGGTGGCCATGCCCTCGTGGCTATCCATACTGAAGGGGCCCTTCCAGTTCACAAAGCAACCATTGTTCCTCGTGGAATGTCTCTTGGTATGGTTGCCCAATTACCTGACAAGGATGAGACAAGTATATCTCGTAAGCAGATGCTTGCTCGTTTGGATGTTTGCATGGGTGGACGAGTAGCAGAAGAGCTCATCTTTGGAGAAAATGAAGTGACTTCAGGTGCATCTTCCGATCTGC
Organism: Coffea arabica; assembly: GCF_036785885.1. NCBI lineage: Eukaryota > Viridiplantae > Streptophyta > Magnoliopsida > Gentianales > Rubiaceae > Coffea > Coffea arabica. The sequence continues at coordinate 41,030,775 of NC_092325.1, read as the reverse complement.
AGCAAGCAACCAATCTTGCAAGAGCAATGGTTACAAAGTATGGTATGAGCAGAAACGTGGGACTTGTTACTCACAACTATGATGATAACGGCAAGAGCATGAGCACTGAGACTAGGCTCCTTATTGAGGAAGAAGTAAAACAATTTTTGGAGAGGGCTTACAACAACGCGAAAACCATTCTCACCATGAACAGCAAGGAGCTCCATGCACTTGCTAATGCTCTACTTGAGCATGAGACACTCTCTGGAAGTCAGATCAAGGCCCTGCTTGCTCAGGTAAACTCTCAGCAGAAGCAACAACAACAACAACAAATGGTTACCGCGCAAAGCACATCGCAATCCGGTGCTGTTCCTCCATCAACACCCAATGCAGCAGCATCTGCGGCTGCTGCTGCCGCTGCAGCAGCTGCAGCAGCAACTGCTGCAGCCAAGGCAAAGGGAATTGCACCTGTTGGATCGTAGCATGGAGGAGATGCACAGGTCAATCCCGTCCCTTATTCATAACTATCAGGTTTAATGTGCATATTGTGTTTCACATGGAAACCTTTTAACCTGTGAGAAACAATGTAGCTAATTGCGGACTCCAAGGTGATGTTTATGTATGCTTTTGAATGGAATGTGTAGAAGATGAATGGCAGGGAGTGCTATTTTCGGTGTACCACTTACATTGAGTTCTATTCAATGACTTTTTATCGTCCGTTCTCCCTACTTGACCACATAGCTAACAGTGGGTTCAGTATAGCATTATGTTTTTCTGTTATTTTTTATTTTCTTATTCTTTATTGCATTTTTGTTAGTTCGATAGATGGACTCCTGCTGTGCAGTGGATGTACTGTGTAACTCTCAGTCAACATGATGCTGCATTGTTGAGAAATGTGGTTGTAGCTATATTTCTTGAATGGTCCTTGTGATGCTGTTAGTGCCTTGGCAAGGCCAGTTTGTTTGCTATACATTTTGTATTCAGGCGGTAGAAAATGGTTTCCATGCCATTGGCCTCTGTTTGTCTTGCGATTCGAAATCAGGAATCTGCAAATTTTCTTTTCGAGATGCTTTGGTCAGCAATATTAGTCTAAGATAACAAGTCCGGGTGAATCTTTCCACGTGCTTGTTTTGTGCTATACAAATGTAGAATCTGCGGAAGGTTGTATTGGAGCCTGGCGAGGGCTAGAAGGGGTGTAAATGCGGGATTAGTGTAACGAGTACATAAGAGGATTTGGCTCTTTTAACTCATTTAAGTCTAGATTAGACTGCTTCCTTCCAACCTGTTAGTGAAAAGATTTGCGTACTAAGGATCCGTCATATGAGAATATTCAGACATTTGATGGTGTTTGCATGCTAGAAATACGCAGAAAGAGTGAAAATTATGACTAAAAAACTTGAACAAAAATAGAAACAGTTGCCACATGAATGGGGATCGTTAACAACTGGCAATTGCAAAGTGAATGCAGGATCCTCCTGCTCAGAACTCAACCATCACAATTAGGACCAGCAGTTCAAGGACGCTGGTTTGCAATTGAAGGCACTGAAATCGAATTTTGGATTCTTGGCTTGTCAATCCATTGATAAGGAGGTGCTCCTCGATCAAAGAGCTGTCTACTTTTCTGTGTATTTTCCTGTGCACCTCTCCACTTCTGGAATTCCATTCTTAAAGAAACGTCTTTTTTTTTTTTTGCCGCGCCATTTAATACGAAGGGATGGTAGAATTACTTGTTTATCTTAGACATCTACGTGATCTATACGTAGGGACAGTTGCAAGGTGACCTTAAATAAAATTAATTAATAATTTTTTTTATGTAAATGGAAGGGCTTAAAACTGGAACTTATCGCTTATATTCTTTCTTTTGAACTATCCAACTCATTCTTGCCCCAAAATTAATTAATACTTGTTTAAACTTCTCTCCCATATTAGTAGTAAATGAAATTAAAAAAAGTGAATTTCAACACTTATATAAAAAAAACGCTTATTTCAAGCGTTCACTCTTATAAAAACTCACTTTTACGTGAACATGGTAGATGTTATACCATTCAAAGAAATGATTTATTAATAAGTTTAGAATAATACTGTAGTACTTATTTTAATGATACAATATATATGACATAAATAGATATTAAAATATGTTAAAAAACGTGTTTATGATATAAAAAAAAAAATTATGTTCGAATTCCCATCTCTTTCTATCCTTTTAGTTTAGGTAGGTTTCCTCCAACTCGTGTTGTATCGCTTCATCCCACATAAACATGTGTACATACAAAAAAATTTTCCCTTTTTGTTTTTTCAAACAAGGGTAGTTATTTTGCTCGTAAGCGATGGGTCCTGCAAGGTTGTCCAAAATAATAATAATAAATAAATAAAAAAAGAAAAGTTGCAGGAGCAGAAAAGCAGTATAGTTGAATCATTGTAGTAATCCAGAAAGGTCAAATACAGGAGCTAAAATGGCAGTCCACGAAGGCAAAGAGCACCATCACCACCACAACGACAGCAGCCACCAGCCGGGTAGGTCCATTAATATTCTCGTGTAAGGTAAACACACCAATACAAAAATAAGTGAAGAAATAAAAGATACTATATAGTACAATTGAGAGACTGGGGTACAAGAAGAAGGGGGCAATCAGAAAGTTGATTGCTTTTTGCAGAACCTTTCAAGAAAATGTTCAAACATTATCAAATTTGCTGGTGATCACGGCTTCCGTAGCATTTTCTACTTTGTACAAATTATGGGTTCTATACAAAATGAATTATCTTCTTTTAGCTATTCCTGGTTTCTTGTGTAATTTTGCGTGCTGGAATTGGTTCTGATTATTGGCTTCTTGATTTATGGGGAATTCCCACAATTTTGCAAAAAAAAATATTATCAGGGTCTCTTTTATCTCTCTCGCTCTTTTATCAGGGTCTCTTTTGGGATTGGTCCCGGTGCATATAGCGAGACATGTTTGATACAGAGTTCTTCAGTTAATTCACTTGTCAGTGATGATCCCCTAAAAGTTGGCAACTTGCTGGATTTAGGTGACCTATTGAGGTGATCAGGACTCATTTCTTTGTTAACTTCTTGGCAGGGACCCATGAACAAAAGAGAGTACGTATACAGAACAGATATGGTGAGAAGCTTGTGGGGATATTGCATGAAACGGGGTCGAAGGAGGTTGTGATTATCTGTCATGGATTTAGATCTTCAAAGGTTGGTGTTTGCCATCTCTATAACTGGATGTTTTAGGATGAGAAAGTTTTCTATATTTTGGTAGTTCTCCACTCTAATGCTCTGTTTGCTTCTTTATTTACTTGGTGGAATTATCTGCAATCTCATTTTCAGCATTATCTGATGAGCATCTTTGCAAAAATTTTGCAATCTCCATCCCATTTGGTGCTGTAGATGAATTGAAAATAACAAAACTTTTTTTTAGATGCATGTCATATGCACAAACATTTTATCTGCATCCCTCCTTACAGATGGCATTCGCCAAAACTTCTGAAGAAGGAATGTTGACGGGTCCCATGCTCCAAAAAAAAAAGTCTATTTTCCTGCCTGCCTGAACTTGTCTAAAACATAAACGCCTGGTCTTATTATATCCCTGATATTATACACTCAAATCACATACAGTTTTTATAATCTTCAAAATTTTTGTAAGTGTGTAACAGTGGAGAGGTAACATGTTCTTGTAAGTATGTGTTGGGAGCCTGAAGTGTCTTTTTTTCTGTATTTTGTTACAAGCACTTTGTTGTATGATCATCAGGAAGATCCCATTTCTAAATCAATTTCATTGTATCATTACTTTTTGATTGCTACAGTATATTTGTTGCTAAGGACTACCTTGATCATTCAATCCATTAATGTTGTTCCCTTCTCATAAACTTCAGGATCGCATTCCCATGGTGAATCTAGCAGCTGCTTTTGAAAAAGAAGGAATTAGTGCCTTCCGCTTTGATTTTGCTGGGAATGGGTAAGTGACTAGCCACTGACACGCTACTCCTCCCGACATGTCTCTTCAGAAATATCACCAAAATTTTTGTTCTTGACCCAGTCAGGACATCAGACATCTTGAGAAAAAATGCATGTTTAGATTAAAATTTGACACATCCTCTTCAAACAATGGTCTAAGAGAAGAAAAAATTTAAGAATAAAATTGTACTATATCTTCAATCTGAGACCCTTTTCAGTGAAAATTAGGTGTGAAGATAGAGATTAATATTGCCCTCCAGATTTGGGTTCCTGCACATAAATTGGCTGTATACTTATGTTCCCTCTTCATCCTATGGAATGATCCTTTTAGCAGATTTTCAGAGTACAAAGGATCAAGTACATTCTGTCTTTTTTAACATTTACCATTTCCCTAATTTTTTATATGATGCTTGCTTTACTTTTCTGAAGAGGATCTTGTAGGACAAAATATATATGGGGAAACTCTTGGAAATGTTTACTTCTATATTGTCATTTTGTAGATATGTTTAATCAAACTCTTCAAGGTGTGTAATGCAACACAAGATAGGGGCGATCTTACCTACTAGTGCTAGTAAAAGATTGAGAGGAACATTACCCAAGACGGCTAAAGAAGGGAAACAATATTAACTTGTGTAAATGCAGTGTAATTTACATACTGTCCACCCTTCAAATCATGAATTTTGAACATTTAGTCAAAGTTTCTGTGCAATTAGTAAATGACAGTCTGCTTAGTTTGTTATAGGAACCTTTCTTGAGAGTTGTCATGTATATGCTTATCTTACTTCTGATCACTGTCACATAGTTCCTGAGTGCTTTTCACAAGTGTTTGATCAACCTTGTAAATAGATCTAAATAGAAGTACCTAGCAGAAAGGCTTGTAAAATGGAACTAGATAAGTAATTTTTCTTTGATTTTCTTTCTAACAGGCCTTTCATTTTCTTTGATGCAAAGTAGTAGGGCACTCACTTCTCAAACCTTTACATATTAGAACTTAAGCTGGTTGGAGCCAATACATAGCCAAAGATTGGTGCAAAAGCTTGTAAAAGAGTTGAAGAAGACAATATTTCTTCATTTGAGCACAAAAAGCTATCTCCACATTCTTTTCTTTAGTTGATTTTTGTACGAACTCATTCATGACAAACATGTGGTATTCTTGCTTCCCAGAGAAAGTGAAGGATCATTTCAGTATGGTAACTACCATAGAGAAGCAGATGACTTGCGTGCAGTAATTCAACACTTCCAGGAAGAGAAATGTTTTGTAGCTGCACTTGTCGGGCATAGTAAAGGTACATAAGCTATTCGACTAAGTTCAAACATTGATTTACTGTCCGAACTTCTAGATTCCTTCCAGTCACCTGACAAGCTGTTCAGTTGAGATTTTTTAGGAGGAAATGCTGTGCTGTTGTATGCTTCAAGGGATAATGACATACAAATTATTGTCAATATCGCTGGCCGCTTCAATCTTGAGCGAGGAATTGAAGGTCGCTTGGGTAAAGACTTTCTGGAGAAAATTGAGCAGAATGGATTTATTGACGTCAAGAACAGAAGGGGTAGCTAAGACCGTGATTCATCTTCTTGTATGAGTTTGGTTTTGTACTCAAGTGCTGCATGTTGGTTTCCTTGTATTGTCCAGAAAGAAATCACTTATGGAAAAATTGTGTATGAGAGGTAAGGAAATAAATAATTGCCTTCGAGCCAAGTTATGTCTCACATGGGGTATTTCTATGTAGGAAAGACCAAGTATCGTGTATCTAAGGAAAGTTTGATGGACCGTCTAGCAACTGATACTCGTGCAGCTTGCCAAAAGATCGACAGAAACTGCAGGTAGGGATTGGTGATTCTTGTTTATCGAATTATGATTGAACTGTTGTTATCAATTCAATTTTGAAGAGTATTCTATATCAGGATCTTCGTTATGAAACATATTTTCATTATCTTTCCATATTCTGTACGTGTATGTAGGGTGTTGACAGTTCAAGGTTCCGTGGATGAATTTGTTCCTGTCAGTGATGCCAAGGAGTTTGCAAAGCACATACCTAATCATATACTACACATTTTTGAAGGCGCAGATCATTATTTCACTTCGCATCAACATGAATTGGCTTCAGTTGTACTGGATTTTGTAACGAATGGGCTTACAGAATGCAGAAGAGTGCATAGATTTATCCATTCCCGATTCTGATACGAGGATAGTGATTATGGTTCTGGACAAATGGATTTTAAGAGAATCCAGTTACATGTCTGACTCTGTTGCTTCATACCAACCGTAACATGGTTCCTGGATGACAACATTGATTCCCCCCTCATGGTACCAACCAACGGTGATAGCTGAAGACTACCTCGATGGATAATGATGCAGTTAGGGTCTTTAAGAACTAGGGATTAGTACATGGACTGTAGTTTACTGAAAAACATGTTACAGCACAATATGTCAAAAAAACAAAAACGCTGTGCAGAAGATAAAATATATGAACCATCTCTTTCATATGTTTTTTCCTCAGTGAGTCGAAGATTCAAATTTAGTATTCAGTTTTGCTTTATGATTCTCAATACCAGTTACAAGCAATTCATGTCATATGCATTATGAATATAAACAAGATCCACCAACTCAAATCAACAGAACAGCTAAGCACTTCGATTATGTATTTCAACCGGATGCTTGTTCTGCCGTAGGCTGTATTTTCATCGTCAAGGAAAGGAGTATTCATACATGTCCCCCCATCTGTCGAAGACAGGAAAAATTTTTGGAGTATAAGATTGTAGTCGCATGTATAGGGCATTTGTTCAATTTTCAACAAATTTAGAAAACAACTTTATTCATCTAGAAAATTAATAAACGTGATACACCAAAGACTCTTCTAGGTTACTGACATTACAGGGATGATGGAGTTACTGCTAGAGTTTTCTACGTCCTACCAAAATTTACAGTCGGAAGGCTGCTGGATGCTAATGCCGACAATATGCAAGGAGTTCAGTAAGATACAACACCCCATCAGAAACGGTTACAGCAGTATAATAGTAGACAATCAGTACTGAAACTAGTACCATTCAACACTCTTTTATACTGCAACAGTTTTTGGCTTGACACCAATTTTTCTCCAAGAAACACTGGGCATTATCTGTTTGGGATCAACACGATCCTTATACTTGATGGCAAAGTTCAACAGCGAGTCAAGAAGAGCGTCAGAGAGAAGGTGGGGCTTGAGACCCAACTCAATGAGTTTTGTATGTTTGGCATTATAGTAATGCTCCTCTGCCTCTACTCTGGGGTTGGGCACAGATACTGTTTTCACCTCAATGCCAAGTTTTTCTCCAGCTTTCGTGACAAGGGCTGCAAGTTCATTGACAGAAAACTGCTCCGTGAATTGATTGAAGACCCTGAATTCTCCTCTCTGTGCTGGATTAGCAATTGCAAGCTCAACACACTGAACTGTGTCTCTTATATCTAGATATCCCCTGGTCTGCATTGTACAAAAAGAATGCATTACAAATATTCAGTAGATCACAAAAGAACATGGATGAAGATGAAATAAAGTTAGAAGTATCGATTGAAGCACTTGAGTGAGTTGGTGACTGCAAAACCACCCTAGCTTCAAGTGCCACACCCTTCGTTTTTTTTTTTTATGCAGCCAAAAACAAAAAGCACTTCCTAGTTCCTATTAACATCAGAATGATGCATTTCCAAATTCAAGCCCTATAGTCAGAATACTTCAGTGAGTCTCAGCCAAAGAAATTTAGAAAATTTAAAAAATAAGAAAGGAATCTGGAGTAGCTTCTCCAGCAGTGGCTTACCCTACAGAGGCTGCATAAAGATTATGGCAATCCAGATAAAAAAACTCATTTTTCCCATCCAAACCCAACATCATATCAGCAGATTTCAAACTATCGTCTATGGGCATCAATTTACATCCAAGTTCAGAAGGTAGTTAGCCAAGAGTACTTTGGACCTAGGTCATGTAATCTCCAAATCAGCATAACTATACGTTCAATATCCAGATTTAACCTTCTCGAGACAACAGGCAGCAACTCGGTTATTATCCATTATAATGGCAGGTTCATGTTATTACATACTTTCCTCGGAAGTTCCAGATAACTAGCCTAAAATAGGGATGGACTTATAAGTGATTTCAAGAGGAAGCTTCAGCTGCCTTCTAGCAAAACCATACCAAAAATGTGAACTATAAAAACTAATCTTACCTAGGTACTCAAGACTTTGTCAATTAATATACCATTTCAGAACATAATACTGCTTCAATATGTAGATCTATGAAGCACGTGACAGACAAACCTATTAGGTCCCATGTAATCCGATGGAGGAGGCTTATGCAATATGTGTTGCACAGTTTTATTTGCTGAATGTGCTAAGAGTTTAAATTTGTTGTTTCCAGTGACTAATAACAGTAGGAACTACCCATCTATCGATTCATGATGTTTTCACACAGGAAAAGAAATAGATATTAGACTGTGCCTATTGCAATATAACTACTCGCAGTTTGCAGCTGAGAAGCATCTCCAGTTCTGCAGGAAATATCATATGATTAATGTGACAGAGACATGAAAGGAGAAAATACCTGGCCCCCTTTGCCATAGACAGTAAGTGGATGACCGACAGCAGCCTGAACACAAAACCTATTTAACGCAGTTCCAAAAACTCCATCATAATCAAATCTATTACATAGCTCATCATGCATTGCAGTCTCATCTGTTCTCAGACCATAAACTACTCCTTGGTTTAGATCAGTGGCTCGGATTCCCCACGCCTTGCAAGTAAATGCAATATTATGGGAATCATGAACCTTACTCAAATGATAGAAAGAACTTGCCTGCTTGGGATAAGGCAGAGTGTCTGTCCTTCCATTATGAGTAATTGTAATATAACCTTCCTCAATGTCTATGTTTGGGGTCCCATACTCTCCCATGGTTCCAAGCTTCACCAAGTGACACTCATCTCTATATTCCTTTATGGCAAACAGAACATTAAGTGTCCCAATGACATTGTTCTGTTGGGTAAATACAGCTCTTGACCTATCAATCATGGAGTAAGGAGCAGATCTCTGCTCTCCAAAGTGGACAACAGCATCAGGTTCAAATGACTTAAAAGTCTCAGCCAGGAACTCAAAGTCACATATATCCCCGATGTGAAGTTGGATATCCTTGCCAGTAAGGGACTTCCAACAACGGATACGATTATGGATAGACGAAATAGGTGTGAGGGAGTCAAGACCGAGCTGGTGGTCAAAAAGGCGACGAACAAGGTTGTCAACAATAGCAACTTCATAGTTTCTGTTTGATAGATGGAGTGCAGTAGCCCAACCACAGTAACCATCACCACCAATAACCATGACCTTCTTTGGACTACCAGCTTCACCGGTTTCTTGAGGAAAGCTAGAGCCAGGCTGAGCTTTGGATTCTTGACTCAGAGAAACAGCCATAGCATAGATGGTGGAGGATCTTTTTGGCCCTTTTCCATGCAGGATGAGCATTTTCGAACGAGAGGTTGAAGTTGGCAAACTAAAAGATGCGGGAAATCCCGATGATGAACACTGATTCACTAACAAGCATTTTGGCTTTTTGCAGCTCGGAGGGATATTCAAAGAACAAGAGGTAGAAAGCAAGTGCGCCATAGTAGCTGCCAATTGTACTCTTAACTGTATTAAACCTGCAGAGTTTGTACTTAAACTCGAAATCAATCTTCGAAGTCACTACTTTGCTGCTCTATATAAATACAAGAAGCAGACTGACAAAGAATCATTGTGATAAAAAACAAGCCATTTTATTCAACTTTTTAAGTTAACCAACTCCAAAGTTCAAATGCAACGCTGAGATTAGTAAAAAGCAAAATGAAAATTTGCATAATGAGTAAGCCTTTTACTTCTTTTCCAACAGTTCTGCATTCTTTAACTAGTCCATTGCTATTTGAATGCCCAGTCCATCACAAGAACAAAAGACCCCTGCTTTACTCTCTTTTTTTTTTTCAAGTCTTCAGCCTACTATCCAAGTCAAGAATTAACCAAGCTGTGCTACAAAAATTACGGTTCACAGACCAGCAAAAATTGGACTACATAAACAGATTGAGAGAAAGAGAAGAGAGAGAGCAACGGCAGCAAAAGGCATGCTACCGAAACTTCAGAGCCAGAGAGATTGATGAGAATTAGTCGAGTTGGACAATTATTTACCTTAATACGACAGAAGAATCAGAGAGCAAATCCGAAAGGGTCTGTCAAGAATCCAACTTCCAGATGAAAATTGATCACTCACATCAGTGTCTACGAGCTCTACTCAAGTCTCCAGGGGGATGGATTTTCCTTCGGCTGTGTTTTTCAAGGTACTTACTACTGGTCCGTCCTTTCGGGAGCATCAATAGCAATGGCTCAAGGGGATATTCTGGATATGCTCGATAGTATAATGCTAGATGTTAAGTTACATTTGTACCCTTACCTTTTCCAAACCTTCCTGCTGGGTTTTTTTTTTTTTTTTGCTGACGGAGTGGGTGTTCCGGTCAATTTTTACGGGCCCGACTAATCTCACTTTGGTCAGGAAGGAGAGACCCCATCCCCCCGAACACGATAACTACAGGACTCGGACCCTTGCGGGCACTAGACACCAGCTCCTAAGGAGGATTGCTGAGATTAACCGAGTTGTCCATAAGAAACAGACAATTTGATGGGAGACAAGGGTTGAACCACTGACCTCCCACCCCACCAGAAAAGGCGGTGGCTACTGAGCTTCCTGGGTTTCTCATTTTGTTGACTTTCTCATGATTTGATTTGATCTGATCTTCTTATTCCCCCAAAGTTCTTATTTATTTCTTCGGTGCTAGGAGGTAAATTTAATAAAAAGAGTATGATTTAAACCTTCAATTGCGAGCCCTTTCAAATTGCTTTTTTTTTTTAAGTGTACTGTAACAATTTAATATGTATGAAATAAAAAAACGATTGAAAAATATGTTCATAAAAAATATTTTAAAAAAATTAAAATAAAAATGACAATCAAACAAGGTAACTTTACTGCATGGATGAATGTAACATTTGGCTCGTTGATCCTGGCCGCGAAATATAGTAACGAAATTTTTGTTGCTTTGCTGACCCCGATTCCCAGCTACAGAGAAAGGTTTTGGCGGTTCGCAAGACACGACTAGACTTCAAATAATTTCAACCACACTTCATTGCTTGAGGCAGCAGCAATGATACTGCTGAGAATAGTCACTCGGAGTCGAACCCAATACTCTGCTGAGGTCTTTCATCTATTTTGAACATTATATTCGAGTTACAAGTAGGGGTGCAAACGAATCGAGCCGCTCTAGAGCCGCTCGAGTCGAGCTCGAGTCGAGCTCGAGCTGCTCGAGCTAGAGTCGAGCTCGAGCTCGAGCTCAAAACATTAAGCTCGTTAGGCTCGCGAGCTCGAGTATATATATATTTATTTTTTTTATTTTTATTTTTAATAGTAAAATTACATAAATATCCTTAATATTTTATTATTTATTAAGAAAAAATATTATTTTATTTATTTTTTAAAAAATTAAATAATTATTTTTTATTTTTTTCGAGTTCGAACTCGAGCTCGAGCTGGGCTCGAATCGAGTCGAACTCGAGCTCGAGTTTGAAAATTACCAGCTCGTCGAGCTCGAGCTCGAGTTCGATGAAATTAAGTTAAGGCTCGACTCGATAAGGCCAAAGCTCGACTCGACTCGGCTCGTTTGCACCCCTAGTTACAAGCCACCGCTTTCTGTCAAAAGAAACCTTGCGTCCGTTCTTTTGCTCAGAACTTACACAAAGAAATCGAAGGCCGAAAATGTGATTCCCAAAACAATAATATTAACAGGTAAACAATAGCAACTAGAAGGAATTCCCTTAGATTTGGCGTAGAATTTCCAAATTAGGGGTTTTTAGCAACAGAAAATATGCATTACCAAGCAGCAGCAGCAAATACCAGCAGCAACAAAAAATCCATTAGCAGGAAGGGATTCTTTGAAGACCAAATAGATCAATTGTCAGCTAAGGTTTATCTTTTTCTGTGCTGAGAAATATCGATCTGTACAAATTTGGGTTCTTGATGGTTAGTTACATGTTTAAGACATTCAAAGTTTTAACTAAGAAGGAACACGTTCCTATGAAAAATACGACACCATGTTTTATCCAAAAATGGTACACCGGTACATTGGATTCTCTTCTTCTTCCTGTACAAAGCTCTGTATATAAACCCCAACTGCAAATTTTAACATCTCTATCGAAGAATGGAGGGGCTAATGTAATTGTAAGTCGTTTACCTAGACCTAAAGTAGATATTATCTTGCAAATTTTGACATCTGAATTAACTGTCATAACAGGTAGGACTGTCAATGGGGCTGGGCCAGCCCGAGCTCGGCTCGTTCGGCCCGACAGAAAGCCCGATGAGCCCGATCATTTAGTGAGCCGGTCTGAACTTGAGCCTAAAAATTAGATCCGAATTAAATGTGAGCCGAGCTTGGGCCTTATTAGGCTCATACCCGATATAGGCCCGGCCCTTTAATTACCTATATATATAATATTTATATTTTGATATTATGTATAATTATATATCCAAATATATTTTTGCTAAATACTAAATATATATATAAATTACAAAACACAAAAACACATCTAAAGACTCTTTCATGAACTTTCTTGAGAGCCAATATTAGTAATGCATAACTAAATCTCTAATTTTTCTTATTGGTTGAGTAACTTTTTGTATTGGCATATTATTGGTTGATTTTTTTTTTTTGGTCTACAAACACAAAAATCATCAAGCATATTTGGATTTAAATCACAAGATTATAAAAAAAAGTTTCAACTTTTAAAGATGTATTGGCTTATGATTGCATGTTTTATTACTATTTTTCATGCATTTTAAACGGATTACATATAAATATTGTTGAAAAAATTTTGGTTTATATACTTTTTAAGAACTATTATTTGTTCATGTTTAGTTTTAATATTATAGTCTTGTAAATGTTAAATTAGTTTTACAACTTAATAGTTATAGCAATTATATTAAGAAAATTCAGGAGTAATAAGTGAGCTTGGGCTAAGCCCGATTAAGGCTCACAATCCGAATATTATGTGAGCTGAGTATGAGCTTCACATTTACGAACCCGAAACTCATAGCCCGAAGCCCGAAAATGTCTCAAATTAAATGAGCTGAGTTTGAACTCATCAAAGCCCGGTTCATTAGGCCCGATTGACAGGCCTAATAACAGGCACAAAAGAGAGATTGCTTTCCAGCATGTCATCAACTCAAAATCTCTGCTAGCATGCGACCAAAATTTAGCATCAACTCCTCATGGCACAAACTAAAAGCTCAAGCTGCAGATACCCTTTTCCCATCCTCAATAAAGAATATAGCGCTTTCTGGCACCTGGAATGGCACAGCATAAAGAGAATAATTTAGACTGAACAAAAATACCTGGATTTTCAGGAATTGTATTCCTTTTTAAATAATTCTCACAGTTGATGCAATTTTACAAGAACCAAAAACGAAAAACAGACTAGCGGCATGCTACGAGCACATTCAACATTTAAACAAAAAACATACGAGAATATCAAATGAACTGTCATATACAACATTATGGAGCAAGGACTAACCCTTATGCGCCTTTATCAATTTCCAGTAACAATTTATATAGCCTTCTGATTCAGCAGGAGTACATTTAACTGTCAATGTTTTTCTACCACAAAAGTGTCTTCCTATTTCGCAAAATCAAGTCTTTTGAATCAAAATCCAACCAAAAGAGAAGCGGTCTCAGGAAGTTACCTCAGCCCATGTTTCTCTAATGAAGTCTACTACGTCATAAGCAATATCTCCTTGAACATCAATTTGATCCTTCTCAGTCGGTCCCTACAACCAGCAACAAATGGTACAGTCAACCAACACATATAATGCTACAAATGCATCACCCAATTAGCTATTACCTTAACTACAGATGCACCTGTAGCAAATTTCTTTCCAAACTTCTTTGAAGCATCACTAAGTTTAATACCTGCAACATGTATTAACAATGTCTGAACTCCACATCAAATTAATTTCAAGTTTTCATAGAATGAAATCAGCATCATACTTACCAAATAGTTCTAATCCTTTTACTGTGGTGATACATTTGCGTTTATTCCGCACAATCTTTTCAATAACAACTTCTTGTTTCTCCTGCAAAATATCTCCATCAGCATGTGTCAGTCTTTGTTAGTTTTCCAGCAGAATCATCATCACTTAACCATCCTTGATGGCCAAAATGTCAAGCATCAAAAAACACAAAAGTGTTAACAGAAACAGCATTCCATCATTTGCACATATACTGTATCTGAGTAATGGGAATCTATCGACCAAACAACAATAAAGTACAAGAAGGATTTTTTTCCCTTTTTTTTGGGAGGAGGAAGGGGGGGGGGGGGGAAGTAACAACTGATTTGCTCTAATATTTTACAAAGTTTATGTATCACTAATTGTTGTGAATAAACAGATCAGGTAGCAATTGCAAGAAGACATTTTGGATTATTAGCTCGAAAAGAAAATTTGAATAATAAAGCATTAAAATAGATTTTCAAAAAAAACTTCATTACGTATGCCGTCGATTCAGATACATTAAATCCCCGTTTTCATGAGTCACTACCACCCAATGTGCTGTTCATATCAAGCAAAACCACATAAAAGTCATGACATAAAGCCAAACAACACCACAAATTAACGTGGTTACACACTCTGATCAGAATTCAGGCTTAGTGTAAAACAAGTGAGCATGAAAACATCCCAGCATGAAGAATTTGAAGCCATGGATATCCATGACTAAAATGAATAGATGTGGGTGTGAAATTAACTGATGTTCACATATATGTCAAAATTTCCACCATATAGACATGTAAACAATAGTATATGCCAGATTCATATATAATCCTGCATGTAGTTTGTTATGCAACCTTCCTGAACATGTACAATTCGCATCTTAATATTGAAAATTATTTATCTAACCAAAGAAACAGCACCCTATTTCATAGATTAGCTATTGATATGAAAAACTTTCTTCTTGCCAAAACATTTTAGCCAGCTAGCTAAACAACCAAAACTGACGGTGCTTAGAAGATAAGACTTACCTTTCTCTTAATTTTTCCACCAGGAAGTCGTTTGACATCTTCTTGCTTGCTGGCTGAAGGTTCCCCTAAAATGCACCGAAACTTGGTAAAGTATAACCAGAATCAATACAGACATCTCTAGTCTAGTAAAGATACTCTTCAGCTACAACTTAGATATACAGTTTGCCAGATTACAAGCTGCTCACTTAGAAACTAAACTTTGAAGGCAAAATGGTTTCAGGTATTAATCTGCTTGTCATAGAAATTTCAGTCTACATATGATTCAATAAGATGCCAATTCATCTCTCTCTGATAAGCTTTTCCACAGGAAAAAAAAATCACTTCTTTCCTGTTGTAAAAATTTGCTGAAAGATGCAGATGCATAACAATGGCTGAAACAATACAGATATCTATACCTTAAACATTCTTTTTTTTTTTTCAAACTTTCCACTTTCAGCATTCTAGTAATCTAAATTATAACAGATTCCAATTAGCAATTGCTTAAAATATAAAAACAAAACAAAATCTCAAAAATGTGCTTGATCACGAGTATATTAAAAAACAAAAAAAAAAACTCACCAGCGGTTGCAGCTGGTGATCCAGCTGGGGATATACCAGACCCTTGAAGCTGCTCTGATAGCTTCTCTGCTTCTTTATCATTCGCCTCTACCAAACAAAACCCCCCAAAAGAATTAAAATTTAAAAAAAAAAAATGAAACTGGTGAGCAAGTATGGTATTTAATTCTAGCATAAAAAAGAGAAAATGTTTATTGGGGAAAAAAATTAAAAGGATTAGTGCAACCTTGGAGGAGGTGTGGGTAGAGATTGGGAACGTTGCGGATCAACCAGGGCTTGCATTTCTCAAAATCCCGCCCGAATTCGCAGTACTCTGCAGGTAACGTGCAAACCTGGCAGTAGGGAACTTGAACCGGCTGTGGTTTTTCCGCTGCCATTTTCCTTGTGTCTAAATCACGAATTTGTCAGGATTTGAAGAGTGAGGAGGGCCGAGGATCAGAAGTGGAATCATCCTACTCATCATTTTTCCAAACAACAACAAACCAACTGTGAAAGACAGTTCCCTCGAATTCCTTCACTTTACTTAGTCGATAGGCCCAAGCACTTTTGAATTGTTGTCTTCTCATCTTTGGTTGGGCTGGCCCGAACAATTTTGTTAGTTCCACTACTTTTTATTTTTCTAAAATTCTACTTCTTCTGGAATAGATTCCACCTTTTCTTACACCAATTTTTTGTTTTTAAGTGTAAATAAGAAGACTTGAATCCAAAACTTCTCACCTATATTCCCTCCGTCCAAATCATCCAATTCATCCCTCCTCCTCTACATCAGTTATTTAATAAAATTTGAATCACTAATAAATACTACCAAGTATCATGATGGTTAATCTATTACAACGCCCATTGGCCGGGGGAAGAGAGATTGAGACCCTTGAAATTAGAATTTCCGGTACTTTTTGTATCTCGCCCTTTTCTTGATAAAATAAATAATAAATAAAAAATGGTGGGGAAGGAGGAAGGAGATGAGTATAGGGTGATAAGAAAAGAAATGAATGAGCAAACAATATGTTTAATTTTACTAAAAGTATATTGAAGCACTGTTTACAGAAAAGAAAATACTTGTGTGAAGTGTGAGCCTATGTTTTTAATCATGGACTAGGAGGCGAATCGGTGAAGCTTAGGAGTCAGAGTTGAAGGGGGTTTAACTGGAATTCAAAAACTGGATGGTGTTAGCACGATGTTATAAACATATTAGTGAAAGTTTAATCAATTAATGTACAAAATAATAGATAAGTGTTTACTAATATGATGACAAATGCACCTTTTGTGTCTCCATTGCTTTTTGATAACGTTTTACGATTCAAAACTTTTCAAATCTAAGGACTCATTAGTAAGTATAATATCTATGTTATAAAATTATACATATAGTTTATAGTGCATTACAGTGTGTTTAATTAATAACAATTACATTGTTCTTTTCTTTTTTTTTTTTTTGTCCTTTTAGTGTAAGCGTGAATGTTTGAATTCGAAATCTCTCACTTACGTTCCTTCCTTTCAAACCACCCAACTCATCCATTCTCCCAATAATAATTACATTATTCAAGAACGCTTATACTAACAATCGTACTTATTCCCCCGTCATTTGGTATCTAGTCTCCATCAGGATTTCTCATTTCTGAACTCTCACAGCCACTAATATTAATCTTCAATAATATTTATATCATTTACCAAAAAGGTTGAAGGTCACACGAGTGACAATTCTGGTTGATGACCTCAAATTTTCAAGTTAAAGAAAACACACGAGCGTTTGAGAAAAAAAAAAAAAAACTACTTAAAAAAAAGAACTATAAACTATTTGATTTAGCACCACCAGCTCATTGGCTTTGCAAGTTGCAACAATTCTCCTTCTCCTCATCCTCCTCATCTTCTTCTTCTTCTTCTTGTTACCATATTGAAGTGAAAACAACCCTAAACTACGTACGGCAAAGTATATCAATAAGATACTAATATAATACCATAAAATTTAACTTGGAGACTTTGAGGAACTGAACCCACAATTCCCTTGATGAGAAAGTGCGGTTGAGAACTTTAAATTCAGGGTAATTACCCACAATCTGTTAATGTGGGATGGATGATCCATCCCCTCCCTCGAGCACTGCCTTACCAAATTTCTTGATTTTTTCAATAATTGAAATCATACAACAAAATTAGATTAACGTTTAGAGTTAATTGAAATTCTACTGCTAAGCACAGTCTAAGGTGATTTTTAGTTACCTTTGATGTTTTTGTAGGTCAATTGCAAATGATTAGTCAAGCCTTAACATAGTACAAGGAAATCATTTTGCATAATCGTGTCCCCCGGCAAGATTCATGACTGACACTCAACCTCCCTTGTCACGAAACCTCCCTCAACATTGACACCAGTGCCAAACACAATAAAAAGCCAAAATTACTTATAGATCTTGTCCCATCCTATCACTGTATCCCACCTACCACGAAATTTCTTTGCCTTTGGACAGATGTTTTTCATTCATAGACGGAAAGCACATGCAAGAGGCATATTCCCATCTTGCAAGTTGCAGTCATTTAATTTTGTATGGTCAGTACAGCCATGCAACCAAAGCTTGTTGTATGGTCAGTACAGCCTTTTATAATTAGGTAAGTTTGTGTGGACAGAATAGAGTTATTATTTAAAATAATTATTATAATATTTTTTATAATATAATATATGTAAAATAAAGATATGATTATGATATAAGTGAAATATTATTTGAAAAAATTTGATATCCAAAAGTATTTGTCACACGTAAAAAAAAAAATGATAGAATCAAGATCAACCTTATTTGAGCCAATTCTTGATGGAGTTCTTCTTTCCATAATGAACAATATCTAACAGTCAAATTTTTTTTTTGGGTTTTTATTTTCCTCTCGGGGATGATTAGGTAAGACAGCTATTACTCTAATTGTCTAAAAATTATCTTTGGTTTGGCATCAAATATCTACCAAATCAGGACAATTGTGACAGCACTTGATTTTGAAGCACTATTTTAGAGCTTGTGATAAAATTGTTTCAAGAGGAAAAACCTGCACTCGTCAAGTTTTACTTACAACCAAAAAAAAGGACAAAAAGCCTATTCTCCTGGTTTTATAGTAAGAGAGTTTGTTTGCTGCCATCCGCAACGCTTTCTAGTTTATGAAAATGGTCTTTTGTAAAGCTCCAAACATTATGTGCAAATGCTAAGTTGCTAAACATACATGATTCTGTACGTCCTTTTAAGATCCAACCCAGTTTTAACTTAGAGACCATGGCATCCTTAGTTTAACTCTCAAGTCTTCCCTTCTATTTTTTTTCCCTTTGTAAACTTTAGGATCTCCTTTGAATTAAAATAAAAGAATAAAAAAGTAATTCTTATGTCATTTTCCGAATTAATTTGCGTCACCACAAAAAAACTATAAGTAGATTTCAATAACACAGTCTGCCTAAATAGCCTCAATATTCTGTTCTATGTAAGGGGTGTGTGTTTAGGCCTGTCAACGGGTCGGGTCTGGGTCAGAATTTATTATTTCGGATCCGGACCCAGCATATTATATCAGATCCGGATCCGACCCATTTACTTGACGGATCTTCTACTCTATGTTTCAGATCCGGATTGGATCTGGGCTAGAATTTATTATTTCGGACCCAGACCCAACATATCATATCGGAACCGGATCCGAAACCGGATCCGACCCATTTACTCGACAGATCTCCTACTCTATGTTCCGGATTCGGATCCGGGTCGGGCTTCTAATAAAAAATGAGAAAAAATATATTTGTAAACTAATTTCTAATTAATACAAAAAAACTAAATAAGAAAAGAAATCAAATTGACTTTATTCAAATACATCACCCTAATCTAATTATATTGATAAATATATATATTTAAAATTATTAATCCATTTATATCCGAATGCTGGTCTAATACGGGTCGGAATACTATATTCCGTATCCGACTCCGGATCCGAGTCCGGGTAACAGAATTAAATTCCTACCCGTACCCGCAAAAAATTCACAGATCCAATCCGAGTCCGGGTCTAGACCTGGACCGTTGACAGGCCTATGTGTGTTCATTGTGATTGTGTATATTAACATAACAAGTCATGTAGTATAATTTAGGTATAATAAGGAATACTCATTTGAAATATTGTTAAATTTTTTTTTCGATATAAGGAGTATTTCAGTTTTATCAGACTAATTTTTTTATGTCTGTGCACCTTATCCCCAAAGATACACAAGCGATAAAGAGGTAACTTGAACGTACGATCACAGAACGTAATTAAGTTATCCCGAAATCATTCGTGCCAACTCCAAACGACGGAAAATTGTTAAATAAACCTTATACTTTTTGTGGCAAAAAAGTAGGGAACAGGTAACTGTAGACGCCAGCCGCGCAAGTCCAACGTTGTCCCGTACTCCCACCCCACCCACGTGCATTTCTAAGTCACTGACCAGTCTGACCTGTTATTGCAGAACCATACAAAACTGCGCCGAACCACCATTCAACTCCGCCCTACCAATTTCACGGTTCAACCGTCTTAAACGCCCCCGGAAATCTTGCATTTCAAAGAAAATCCGGACGAATTTCGACAGGATCACAGTAAATTAAAGACTTTGTTCGTATTGTATTTTTCTGGACCTTTTATATAGAAAAAATATTGTAATAATTTGATATATATAAAATAAAAAAACAATTAAAAAATATGTCCACGAAAAATATAATAATTTTTTTAAAAAAAATTACAATCCAAACACAAGTTTCAGATCTCGGCAGGGGTTTTGGATCCTCACCTACATCTTTTGGTGTGTACGCCCATACAAAATGAAGGATCATGTTAGAGACTGTCACCCTAATAAGATGGGGTGTATCATTTAAAGGGTATTTGATAAGGGTATTTGTTGTTCCTAGATGACTACCAAAATCATTCAATAATAGAGAGTCTAGAAGTGTTAATTGTTGCAATTTATTATTGGTTTGTGTGAAGAGTGCCCAATAATTTTTGGTGAATCATTCGGTAGAATTAGAAGTATCCAATGGTCACTCATTAGGAAATAGCTCGAGTGTTAATTTTTGAAAATGTAAATTTAATTAGGAAAAGTGTATAGATACAAATGAAGATAATAATTGCTAGTATATGTATTTACACGGTAGGTTAGCTATGATTTAAATGTATTAACAACTGCATATCGAACATCCGTTAGAAAAACCGTTTATTATTGCTTAGTTTATTTAGGTTTCAAATTGATGGATGGGCATTTGATGTATTTCCACCTAATTTATCATGTTTTTGAAGAAATAATTATACTTGTTTTTGAAGAAATTAACACTTAAATCTATCTTGATTCTTAATAGGATAAAAATGATATTACTTTCAAACCAAATATTTCATGGGGATTGTCGATAACCTATACCCATGCCCATATAGGGTTTGATCTTCCTGACTCTGATATTGATTTTTTTTTTTTTTTATAGTTTCTGATATTGATTTTTAAAATGCGAAGCAAACACCTCCGGATAAAGCAGCCAAAGACCCGAGAAAGTATTAAAAGATTTTGGTGTTTAAGGGGTAACACTTGTTCAAATGATGAGACCAATTCCTTAAAAAAAAAAAAAAATTATGAGTCCAAATTAAGTAAGTATTGTATATAAAGTTTTGATGTTTAAGGGGTAACACTTGACATGTTCAAATAATGAGTCCGATTTAAGTATGGATTTAACAAGTCCTAAATATGTCTCCTTCTTACTTCTTGAGTTCTTGTGATATCCTTTCCTGTTAAAAGTACTCCCTATGATGCCATCAAAAGTTTCCATGATACTATAGCTCCCAAATTGATATTTTTCTCCACACATCAATTTAATGCAAGAGTATCCATCTTCATACCTTCTCGAATAGAGAGCTTAATGCATGAAAATGAATTGATTAGATGTTAATCTACCATCACTTCTTCTTCACTAACATGAACGCAATTAATGTCTTGACCTCCAAAAATATGAAGTTATTGGATCAACTCTTGAGGTGGAATTTGTATCCTAATATTGCATTAGTATTAGTTCGGATATAATAATATATTATTTGAAACATTATTTTAGATAATCATTATAATACTTTCATGATGTGATATTATATGACGCATCTAAAATAAAAAAATGTTGAAAATTTTAAAAAGAGGGTTTAATAACGTGTTTATGATACAAGTAAAAAAAAAATTTTATTGAAAAAGTTTTTTTATACTTTGAATAACTATTATTATTTACTTGCATCACAAACGCAATTTTAAACACATATTTTTATCTTCTTAATTACCTTTTTATCTTATATATATCACACCATAAAAAATGTTTCAGTTTTTACTTCAAATAATCTCCTATCCACACACACTCGGTCCATAAGCTAATTGTACCAATTTATGAGAAAAGTTGTACAAGCCATATCAAAGGAAACAAAAAATAATAATAATAAATACTACCACTTTCAAGTAATCTGTAGTATTTAGTAAGGGCAAAGATTTTGTAAATCATGATGCCATTCTGATTTGTTATTTGCACAGCTGACGCCCACTCTCCTCTGCTTTTGTTGAACATGACATATATCCATTTAAAGCATTCTGTGGCGCTTCTTAAATCCCCACACCCTATATCAGATATCTTCACTTGTGCAATCACACTCCGCCTCACCCCGCTTCGCTCTAAGAAGTGATCCTTCCTCCGTCCTTCTTCCAATGACCTAAAAAATTTCTTCTACTTTTTCGCATTTTCTTCAGTTCAAGAAAGGGGGAAAGAGAAGAAACAAAAGGGTTCTTCTCGGATCCCTTTCTCATTTTACTACTAAAAAGGTTTGGACTTTTAATTGTGTTCCCTTCTTGGATCTATGGCTGAATCTAAGAGCTACATTACCTCTGATGAGCTCAAGAAGCATAACAAACCAGGGGATCTGTGGATCTCCATTCAGGGCAAGATTTATGATGTCTCAGATTGGGTGAAAGAACATCCAGGTGGTGCATTCCCACTCTTGAATCTTTCAGGCCAAGATGCGACTGATGCCTTTGTAGCATTTCATCCAGGTACAGCCTGGAAGTTCCTCGATAAGTTCTTTAATGGGTTTTATCTGAAAGACTATTCTGTCTCTGAGGTGTCTAAGGATTACAGGAAGCTCGTTTATGAGTTTAACAAAATGGGATTGTTTGAGCAGAAAGGGCACGGGGTTTTATTGAGCATGTGCTTCATGGCAGTGCTGTTCTGTTTGAGTGTCTATGGTGTTTTATGCTGTGAAAGGGTTTTGGTTCATTTGATTTGTGGTGGATTGATGGGGTTCCTTTGGATTCAGAGTGGGTGGATTGGGCATGATTCAGGGCATTATCAGGTAATGACGACTCGTGGCATCAACCGATTCGCTCAGATCCTGAGTGGGAATTGTCTTGCAGGAATCAGTATTGCTTGGTGGAAGTGGAACCATAATGCTCATCACATTGCTTGCAACAGTCTTGAATTTGACCCTGATCTTCAACACATGCCTTTCTTTGCGGTATCTCCCAAGCTTTTCAATTCACTCACTTCTTATTTTTATGAGAGGAAGATGGCTTTTGATTCAGTTGCTAGGTTCCTAGTTAGTAATCAGCATTGGACATTTTATCCTGTTATGTGTTTTGCTAGAATCAATTTGTTTGCTCAATCATTTATATTGTTGTCGTCGTCCAAGAGAAGCGTGCCACGAAGGGGTCAGGAGCTCTTGGGGCTGCTTGTATTTTGGATTTGGTACCCACTTCTGGTGTCTTGTTTGCCCAACTGGGGTGAAAGGCTAATGTTTGTTGTGGCTAGTTTCTCGGTAACTGGAATTCAGCATGTTCAATTTTGCTTGAACCATTTCTCCACTAGCGTTTATGTTGGGCCACCTACTGGACATGATTGGTTTGAGAAGCAAACTAGTGGAACTCTTGATATTTTGTGCCCGTCCTGGATGGATTGGTTTCATGGTGGCTTGCAATTTCAGACCGAGCATCATTTGTTTCCCAGGTTGCCCAGATGCCAACTTCGGAAAATTTCACCTTTTGTAAAGGAGCTCTGCAAGAAGCATGGTTTGCCCTATAATGCTGCATCATTTTGGGAGGCCAACGTGATGACGTGCAAGACACTTAGAAATGCAGCATTGCAGGCTCGTGATTTCACCAAGCCTGTTCCAAAGAATCTAGTCTGGGAAGCCGTTAATACTCACGGTTGAGAGCAAAATCTTTAAAGCTTTATTTTTAGTCACAATTTGTAAGTCAAATTATTTATGGTTATTGCAGCTTTTGGTGCGAGATTAAGTCTCTCCATTACATTCTTTCATGCTTTATGATTGTGATATCAGGAAAACATTTCCCATCTCATATGTGTAATAGTCAGACACATTCATATGGTCCATCTTCTACCATTTTTTGGAGGCTTTGAATAAATGTCTCCAATCTGCATTTGAGTGATATCAGCTAATGTTGGCTGTGGATCAGGTCATATCTTTTCGGACGGCCTTTTTCTACTTGCAAGTGCTATAGCTCTCATTTCTTCCTTATTCCACCACGTACAGTTAACTATCCCTTCACTTTTGCTGCTAAAGTAATAAACTTTTGTTTTGTGTTGTTATGGTGTCTCGTCAGCAAGAAAAACTGCTTAGGAAACTTCAACTCAGTGACAAGTCATGTGATCCAAACATGTGGTCTTTGGATCGTATCCAGTCTTCTAATTACTAAGATAAATTATTTTTGTCTTGGAAATAAGACGGATTCAATGAAATAGCTGTGCAAATGGTTACAACAAATTTGACGTCGACAGGATGTGGTAGGAAGTGCCATGCTGGAATGGGAATTGGTCCAGGAACTTAGTGGCGAATTTTTAGTCATCCTTGGCTTGGTCTGCATCTACTCGTATTCTTATCCTCCTTTGCAATGTTGGTTTCAATTTGTTGATTACTGAAATGGTCAATATTAACAATGTATGCTACATTCTTTGGAAGTATACTTGAGTGTTTGTAACCCTACCTCCCAACCACAAGAGTCAAGGATGATACTAACCAACAAAAGTGTATTCAAGCTAAAAACAAATGTATTTCAGCAATAGACCTGCAATTTTCGGGGTTAGCTCGGTATCAATATTGAATCAATTCTATGTTCATGAGCTAAAACAAATGTATTTCAGCAATAGACTTGCAATTTTCTGGCTTAGTTACCTCGGTATCAATGTTGAATCAATTCTATGTCAAGACGGAACTTCTTGCAATTTTCTGGCTTAGTTACCTCGGTATCAATGTTGAATAAATTCTATGTCAAGACGGCTTAGTTACCTCGGTATCAATGTTGAATAAATTCTATGTCAAGACGGAACTTCTTGCGCTTCTGGAGAATCAGGGAACCCACTAACTATCATAACCATGTCAAGATGGAATTTCTTGCACTTCTGGAGAATTAGGGAACCCACTAAGTAGGCTGTTGCAATTTTCTGGCTTAGTTACCTCGGTATCAGTGTTAAATCAATACTATGTCAAGATGGAACTTCTTGCACTTCTGAATAATTAGGGAACCACAAAGTAGGCTGGGGAAAATTGACATATTGACTATGATTAATACTTGTTTTTTCTAATAGATTTCTTTTAAGTGTAAGCGGAAGGCTTGAAACAAAGATCTCTTATTTATACTCCCTCTCCCCAAACTACACAACCCTTCCCCCCCAACCAAATTAGTACTTGTTTCCTTTATCTCAAGCACACTGAAATTTTGTTTATCTTAGCACCAAGGTACATTAGTACATTAAAAATTGAGGCCAATCATTTACATGGAATGGAAGTCCTTAGTGGTTGGTCAATTTTTTCCTGTCTAGGTCGTTAGCAACTAAAAATTTGAGGCCTAGTTTCCAAAGTTTAGAAAATAATGAAAACACTAGCATGGAGAGAAAAAGAAGAAAGAAAAAAAAAGGAACATAAGAGAGCATGATGTCCTAGTTTTCATCCTGATAAGTGCGTGAATTTAAGGATGTGTATTGGATCACCGGATGGTGTGCCCCAAATGATAAGTGAAAAGTTGATCTCATATTATGAATTAAGCTTTTAGACACTGTCAATGTAAAGGTTTTATACTAGTAACTGTAAATGTATGACATTTGTACGAAAACTGAATTTCAAATTTGAGATTAAACTACGTGGCATACACCTAATATCGCACGCATGTGTATATACTGATAATGTATACAAAATATATCCTAATATTATTTGCTAAGGGAAGTTGTTTGTGCCTTATACATGTAATTAATAGGTCAACATTTTCTTTCCCGTCTCTTTTAGCTTTTATTTTTTTTAATCCAAGTAATTATTGATTATCGCAGTAATGTCAATTGTTTGTGTCTATCCAAATATTGCGGCCTAAAACCATCATAGTTTTGTGAATTTGGATTCATGGCCGCTACTTTTTTCGTTGTCTATTGATCTTGGCAACATGTCAATGGTTTGAATATTATTAAAATGCAGCCCAAGCTATCACAATTTTTTGTGAACTTGGGCCTCAATTTTCAAATTCATGTCAAATGGTAAGTCAATCACTGGCTTGGGAAAAGCCAAGTCCATATATTACCCAAATTTAGACGCAAGCCCATTGCATACCAACTACACACCGGGGTCAGCTCAAGCGGGGTTTGAGTTTAATTTTGTAATGGGCACTTATTAACGCTTACAACATTCCATATAGATACAATTAATCATAGCTATCATTTCGCATTGCATTCAGCTAATTTTTGGCTTCAGAGGCGTTTGATAAAATTAAAATTTGAAATTTTAATATGTTAAATTATTACATTATGAAATACTAAAATATTAATATTTGAGTATATTCTACATGAAGTGATAAATGAATATTTTATCACTTAGTTATTAAAGTATTAAGTTTCATCTGAATAATTCAGAACCATTTAATTAATTAAGGCGTTTTATTTTTTTTATTATCAAACACATTTGAACATATGAAGTTTTGAATCTATTAACTTTAGGTGGTAAATTGAATTATCATATAGGGCTTTAGTCGTACTTTTTCATTTCATTAACGCAGAAAACTCCAATTAGCAAGTACTCCTAGGGATTCGTTAAACAACTCTACTTTGCAATGATCGAATGGAGGTCCTTAATCCGTATATCAACTTCCTAGTTTCCTTTCACTCACCTCTTTTATAAGGATGGACAAATTCTCCAATCTACACTTTACCATCTGTCCAAAGAAATCGATTGAACCTAAACTTCTACTCGAACAAAATTTCAGTGAAGATAAGGGATATGATATGGTCATAAGACGGGATCACCATCATATTATTTTGCATTGCATTATGCCTATTTATGGGAAAAATACACTTTTCATCCCCCCCAATGTTTGGGTGAGCGACCAATTTCGTCCTCAAAGTTTCAACAAGAACACATTTAATCCTCAAACATTATCAATTTTGATCAATTTAGGACAATTGACAAAAAACTCTTGAAATTGGATGGAAAGTAGTCACGTGAGAAGCATACTCTGTTAGTTTAATTTATTGCAGCCAATAAAATGGGAAAAACTATCTTCTTTTTTCATTCATTTCTCATTTCTTGAGTATATGCTCTGTTTTTTCTAGCCCTAAGTTTTGCAGGCAAAGTTTCACCATGGTAAATACCTATTATTCTACCTATAATAGCGGAGGCATAGAGAACCTAGAGTGCTAAAATAAGAAGTAGAAGTTCTGCTTCTTCGATTTCATCAATACCTGTCTGCAATTGTGAGTTAAGGACAAAACTAACAACTTCTTAGCGAGGAGACAATTCGAAAAAAGATTCTTGGTTGTTCTTTGTGGCCGGTAAGAACTCATTGTATTATTGACACACCAGTAAAACTTTGATTTTAACAAATTTTTGAATCATGTTTTATTAGAGGCTCGACAGGTGCAAGTATTTTGATAGGCTGAAGAGGAAATTGGTCCAAGAGGAAGGGTACTTATAGCTGGTTTACCATAAAAGGTGAATAAGTTGAAAGAAATAGTTGAAAAGATATGAAAGAGGGAGAAAATTTTCATTGACATTATTGTGGTCTTAATGGTGTTGTTGGTTTTGAGTTGGAGGAGAACAGGCAAAGCAAATAGAAACTGGGGCAAGTTGTTGCCAAGTCTAGTATGAAATCTTGCTAAATTTGCCAGGCTGTGATTGTATTTTGTGGAAACAAATGTGTTTGCTAGAATGCTAGTTGGATAATCCTTTGTTTGTAAGAGGTAGGATTTAGGATAAATGTAGATTGAAGTAGCGGCAGAGAAGTATGAAAACCAGCTGTTGATTGATCAATTATGTACGTTTTGCGTACGAAGTGGACATTTTCTGTTTCTAAAGAAGCTATTTTGTGTATGAAAACTTGCTAAAATCTCAATTTTGACATATGATTCTGGTCACACAATTTGTTCCCAATTTTGTACAATTGCAATCTTAATTCTGATAATAGTTACACGTATATATATTCTTAATGAGTTGTAGAAAAAAAAATAAAAGAAGGCAAGACAGAGGATTATGAAAACCAGAGAAAGCAAGATAGAGGATTATGAAAACCAATGGAGCAAATTGACACCATCATTTATAATCTTCTAAATGGTCCTATTGAGT